>NC_135594.1:5654001-10454001 GCF_965152235.1 Eretmochelys imbricata
ACGGGTGACAAGATTCCAAAGCAATGAAAGGAAAGAGGTTGCCATACATGACGCGATTAGCCTGTGGAACTCCCGGCCCCATGAAATCCCTGAGGCCAAGAGCTTCACAAGATTCCAAGTGGGAAGGTGGATCCCAGCTACAGCCTCAGTTATAACAGCTAATGCTAACACTTGTCAGAAGGGAGATAAAAACCTCACACTTCAGGCTCAGGTAAGCTGTGGCTCCTAGGGTTGAAGAGGCTGTTTTGCGGCTCCATCTGGAGCCAGCTGCTGTTGGAGGCAGGTTCCCAGGGTAGAGGGAGCTAGGGTCAGATCCAGTCCGGCAGGCCCCATGGTCCTGTGACCGGTTAGGGCAGAGGAGGGTAAGAGGGGCTGGCAGGAGATGGACTAAGGCATGGGGCAGAGAAAGGTGCTGCGATATGAGCCACAACACAAGGACGAGGGCCGTGCGGCGACGCTGAATGGAAAACCCTTCTCGAATGATACAAGGAAAGGACTTGGTTACGCAATGGGCCCGTGGAACTCACCACCACTGGATGTCAGGAAGCCCCCCGAGCGGTGCAGGATCCAAACTGAGGAGTGGCTGTTTACATGACATGCAAAGCGACACTACAGAGGGTTAATAAGAGAAGGGCCCATCACTGAGCCAGGTGGGGGGTTGGAGGTAACGTCCCCATGGCCAGTTCACCCAGCAGTGCCCACTAGAGCTGGTTTTGCACCATCCGCTGAAGCGGCTGGTGCAGGGCACTGCCAGAAGTGACAGACCTGGCTAGCTGGCCAAACCTCCTCCCTCCTGGCTTCTATCGCCGCCTTTGGGAGGGGGTGGGGTCTAGTGGTTAGAGCAGGGCGGGGGACTAGGAGTCAGGACTCCTGGGTTCTATTCTATAATGCTATCTCATTTCTCCTTCCCCCCCCCACCCTCATCCTAGTCAGTTGTGTACAGCTGGGGGGAATCAACACTGCCCAACCACACACAGGGGCCCAGGCACTGACCTCTTAATGCCACCCGCCTGCCCACTCTGCCCCGCTCCACTGAGGGGTCTCACCACCATGGGGGCGACAGGAGGGAATGGAGCCCTGAAGGGTTAACTGAAAGCGGGTGAAGGGTTAACTAGCTGGATAAAGGCATGGAGATAGATAGATAGATAGATAGAGGGGGGGTGTATGGGATGGATGGAATAGATGAGTGTATATGGGGCTGGACAGATGTGTGGGGGCGTGTGTGGGGACGGATGGATAGGTGTGCGCGGATGGATAGATAGATGGATAAATGGGTGGACGGACGGGAGGAAGTGTGTATAGGAGAGTGGACAGACAGCTGTGTCCGGGCATGGATGGATGGGTGGATGAATAGATGAGGACGGACGGACGGGTCGATGGGTGTGGGGGGGATGTACAGACGGGGAGGGTCGGACCAACGGGTATATAGGGGGGTGGACAGACAGCTGTGTCCGGGGATGGGTGTATGGATAGATTGAGAGGGACGGACGGGTCGAGGGGTGTGTGGGGGACGGACAGAAGGGGAGGGGCGGACGGACGGGTGTATAGGGGGGTGGAAAGACAGCTGTGTCCGGGGATGGATAGATGGGGGGGGGCGGAGGGGTGGATGGTTATGGGGGGAACGGACAGACGGGGACGGGCTGACGGACGGGTGTATAGGGTGGTGGAAAGACAGCTGGGTCCGGGGATGGATAGTTGGGGGGGGGGCGGACGGGTGGATGGTTATGGGGGGAACGGACAGACGAGGAGGGGCGGACGGACGGGAGGACGGGTGAATGGGGGGCGGACAGACAGCTGGGTCCGGGGATGGATGGATAGATGGGGACGGACGGACGGGAGGAAGGCTGTACAGGGGGCGGACAGACAGCCGTGTCCGGCGATGGACGGACGGGCACGGACGGGCTGGCTCCGTGGCGGGGAGGGTGCCTAGCCGTGGGGGCGGGAGGGCGCGGCGGCAGGGAAGGGGTTAAGCGCCCCCCGCCCCGGGAGCTGTACATGGACAGTGGGTGCGGCCCCGCCAGCCCCCGCCCCCTGGCCCGGGCGGCTCCGTCCGCTGCGCTGCCAGCCCGGAGCAGGGCGCAGGGAGCCGCGGGGGGACAGGGGCCGGCCGGGGGCTGAGATGAGCCCGATCCGGGGCAGGGGGCGCTGAGCCGGGCGCCCATCCCCGTGGCTTTGGCGCGCGTGGCTGGATGTGAGGGAGGGGGCGAGGGCTCTGCCGACCCACGCGTGGGGGGACCCCCCCCTCTCCGCCGGGCTCGCGTCCGTCCCCCCGCCCGTCCCCCCACCCCACGAGCGTCCGCGATGTCCGCCGAGGTGCGACTGAAGCAGCTGGAGTCGCTGGCGCTGGACCGGAGCTTCCTGGGGCTGGAGACGCTGCTGGATCTTCTGCTCTGCGTCTCCCACGAGCTGGGCGCCTCGCCCCTGGCCCACGAGAAATACATCGCGGAGTTCCTGCGCTGGGGTGAGTCCGCCGGACGCCGGGGGTCCCTCCCTGGCCGCCCCCCACGCCCAGGACACCTGGCTCCCTCCCTGGCCGCCCCTCACGCCCCGGACCCCGGGGTCCCTCCCTGGGCGTACCGCCCCCCTCCCTACCCTGGACATCTGGGTCCCTCCCTGGCCGTGCCACCCCCCGGACACCTGGGTCCCTCCCTGGCCACCCCTCAGGCTCCAGACACTTGGGTCCCTCCTTGGCCAGGGTGGCATATCAGGGGTGATGATGCAGTGGGGCATGGGTGCTGTGATGAGTTGGGGGTGCCTGGCAGGCCATGGGGAGGGGGAGCTGGTGGCTGGGCAGTGCCATGAGTTTGGGGGGGCAGGAGGGGTCTCACTTTCTTCGCAGCATCTTCCTCCGCATCTCCCCTAAGCCCCCGAACGGCCTGGCCCAGGATGGGCCAGGGACAAAGATAAACCCACCCTGCCCCCCCGACCCCCCACTTATGGAGGGGAGCCAATGAGTCTCCCTGGCAGGCCCCAGGGCACTGGACAATCCACTGAGGATGTGGGGAACTGGGGCATGACCCGCTGTCCCTGCCCCTCACCCTCCGGGCACAGCGGGCCCCCCACTGAGGGGCGAATGGCTCGGGTGCTGGGGAGAAGGCTCCCAGGTGTGGGGTGAGTCCCTCAGGTGCCAGGGGCAGGAGCCTGTATTGAGATCCCCCCAGTGAAATCAGCGACGAGTGCCCAGTGACAAAGGGGTCCAAGCTGGCCCCAGGTGGCCCTAGCGCCCAGCTCTGGGGCAGGTCTAGTTCGGCCTGGTAGGGGGACACCCAGGCATTGCGAATCCGAGCTTTCTTGGGGGTCCAGGTCGGGGGTGTCTGTGGAAATTCTGGTTGCCTGAAGCCTATACCATGGGGCTGTGGCAGGAGCCCCGAACCCCACGGATGATTCTGCAGCATGCATAGAATGGGGCTCAGGGCAGGGGAGGAGCCAGTGGGATCCACGGTGGGGGGACTCCAGCCACCGATCATCAGATCAGACGGGCAGCCACTAGTTGTTGGCGGAGGGGTCCCCATGGCGGTTCCAATCTAGCCCCTGATGACCAAAACCTTCCTCCCCTCCTGCCCCCCGTGAAGCGAGTTTGTTGGACTGTCAGCTCAGTTCCGAGTTGGCATGTGAGCTCCCAGCCCCTGGCCGGCCCATGGAAATGGAGCCTCACCGAGTGGGGTTCCCTTGGCAGGGGGGCAGCACCTGCTCGGGGATGCTCCAAATCCAGGCCTCTCTCGGGCCATGCTGCCCAGTCAGTGTTCGAGGCTCCCAGGGGATGAAGAGGGGGCTGCTGGGCCAAGTTCTGGCTGGTGCTGAGGGCTCTGGTAGGGGAGTGGGATCTAGTGGTGAGAGCAGGGGGCTGGGAGCCGGGACTTCTGGGTTCTGTCCCCAGCTCTGGGAGAGGGGTGGGCTCAGGTGGTTAGAGTGGGGCGGGGCTGGGAGTCAGGTCGCCTGGGTTCTAGTCTCTACTCTGCCACTGTCCATAGTCAAGTCCCTTCCCCACTCTGTGATTCACTTTCCCTCCGGTGGCAGTGAATGGGGAGGGCAAGGAAGGTTCATTATTGACCTCAGGTGAGGTTGACACCTCTTGGGGGGAGTCAGGACCCCGGGGTTCTCTTCCTGGGCAGGGTGGAGTTCTTGGGGGAGAACTTGCCTTGGGTGGGGCGTGCCCATACTTCCCTAGACCTCCACTCCCTGCCCCTCCTTGGCTCTGTCCCTGGCTGGGAGGGGACAGGCTGGCTCAGCCTGCAGGCAGGTCCATGACAAGCACTCAGCTGTGGGCAGAGGGGATGGCCGAGCCCACCTGGCAACAGCCATGCTCCCTCCCACCCTGGGGCAGACCCAGGGGTTAGGCCAGGAGAGGAGCTGGGAGCCAGGACTCCTGGGTTCTCTGCCCAGCACTGGGAAGGGAGTGCGGCCTAGGAATTAGAACAGGGGGGTGGGAGCCAGGACTCCTGGGTTCTCTGCCCAGCACTGGGAAGGGAGTGGGGCCTAGCAGTTAGAACAGGGGGGTGGGAGCCAGGACTCCTGGGTTCTCTGCCCAGCACTGGGAAGGGAGTGGGGCCTAGCAGTTAGAACAGGGGGGTGGGAGCCAGGACTCCTGGGTTCTCTGCCCAGCACTGGGAAGGGAGTGGGGCCTAGCAGTTAGAACAGGGGGGTGGGAGCCAGGACTCCTGGGTTCTCTCCCCTGGAATGGGGTCTAGTGGTTAGAGCAGGGGGATGGGAGCCAGGAGGGGAGTGGGGCAGCATGTTTCCAGCTGGGGAAGTTTAGCATCCAGCTCCTGTGTTCCTGGGTAGGGGCTGGATCTGGGTAGCCTGGGCTGGGCTCTGGCTCAGCCATTTACTGCACTAAGGAGAATTGTCTGCCAGGTTCTCCCCGCCCACTGAAGAGCTGGGGGGCCCCTGGCTTCCCTCGCTATGAATTGCGGATGAGGAGGCCCAGAGAGGCCACTTGCCCCAGGCCACGTGACAACCAGAGAACCCAGGCGTCCTGGACATGTGCCCTGAGATCCAAGGGCTGAGAATAGAACCCAGGGGGCCTGAGTCCTCACCCCACACCCACAAGGCGGGATGTAGGCCAAGGAGCACAGGCGGAGTTGGGGGGAGCCCAGGGCTGGACTAGCGGGGGCAGGGTGGGGTGGGGGCTGGACTGGGGGGGTAACAGTGGCATTGTCTTCTGAAGTGGAGGAATCTTGGAACTGTTCGGTGATGCCTTGGAAAGGAAAAGACTCATAGCCCGGGGGCAGCCCCCTGCTGTCCCCATCCTGCGCTCCCGCCCCCCGCCCCGAGCCCTGCCAGTGCCCCTCACTCCTGACCCACAACTCCCTGCTAGCCCAGCCTTTGGGTTCCCCCCAAAAACTAGCTTAATGATCTCCACCCAAACTGACCGCCAAAGTTTTCTGAACTTCCAAGGCCAGTTCCCCCTCCTGTCCCAAACTCTCTCTTGTGCCCCTCGCTGTACTCCCTCTGCCCTGCTCCCTCCTTGGGTTGGGAACTTACAAGAAGCCCCCCCAACCCCAGGCCTTCCCCCGCCCCCCCACCCCCGGCATCCCCTCCCCACCAGGCCTTGTGCATTCCAGACCCCCATTAGCATCACACAGCTGCTATTGTTCAGCCTTGATGGAGCCTCATGGCACAGGCATGCCAGCTGTCCCGGGGAGGGGGGAGTCTGGGCAGAGCCGAGCCTGTGTCCCCAGGGTTGGCATCCTGGGAAGGCAGTGATGGGGTCCCCAGAGGCAGCTGAGAGAGCTGGGAGAAGGGGCACAGGTTGTACCCACAGGCTGCTGGCATTGCCCTGTTCTCAGTTGAATCTCTCCGGCCTGGAGACTTCAAAGCACCCAGGACATTATCCCTGCTGTCAGGGTTATGGGACAGGACTGGAACCCAGGACTCTTGGGTCCTGTTCCCAGCTGTGAGACAGGAGAGGCATCAAGTGGTTAGAGCAGGGGGCTGGGAGCTAGGACTCCTGGGTTCTATTCCTGACTCTCACTTCCCTGCTCTGGGATTTGGTTTCTTGTTTGGACGATGGAGCCGGCGACACCAATAAACCTTTGGAGAAAGCAGCCAGCCGCTCAGGCAGAAGGTGTTCAAGGAATGACAATTGCAGCCACCTCTGGGGTGGGGCGCAGCCGCTGTGTAACAGCCACCCGGAGCTGCAGTGTGAAAGCAAGAGGGGGCAGAATGGGGTTACCGGGGAGCTTTCATGGGCACCTGACACTGGTTCCCCAGAGATGCCAATGCCTGAATGGGCCGCAGGCTGAGCTTCCCTCTCCCGCCTCAAAGGGAAGCCCCTGTGGGGCTGAGCTGGGGCTCACTGGCAGGGTGGGGTCACACCAACTCCTCCCCCCAGCCTCATCCCCAGCTGGGAAATGGCCAGTCTTTGGGCCTCGCTCCACAGGGTTCCAGCCCTCACTGCCCCGGGGTGGTGGGTTCCCTTCCGAGCCCCACTGGCCAGGGGTGACAGCCCCATGTGCTGCTGATGGGGCACTGCTGTGGGGAAGCTCACAGCGACGGAGCTCCCCAGCGCTGTGCTGATGGGGAACTGCTGTGGGGAAGCCCGCAGCGCCGGGGGTCCCAGTTGGCCAATGCCAGGGGGAAGCCCGCAGCACCGGGGGCCCAGTAGGGCACGGCTGCCTGGAAGTTCACAGCACCAGAGCCGGAAGGCCCCCACTGGCGCTTGCTCCCACCAGCCTCGTCCCCGAGCGGGATCCCGGCAGGAAGAGGCTGGGTTTTGGCAGCGGCCCCCGGCCGCTCCGCCAGGCCCGTTGGATCCGCTCCTTATGTGGACAAGCTGGCAGAGCCGCCCCTGCCCCCGGGCCCAGCCTGCGCCACGCGCTGCCGCAGGGGGATTTGTTGTCTGCATGCTGGGAGTTTGTGCAATGCCATAAAAGGCCGGCGGCTCTCACCACTGCCCCCCCACCCCCCCTTTCTCTGCGCCGGGAGCTCAGTGCCAGGCTAAACACAGGCCCAGGCCCCGCTGCTTACGGGGAGCCAGAAAAGCCCATCTCAGGGGAGCGGGATCCAGCCCCCCCCTCCCCCAGCAGCCTTAATATCAGAGCAATGCCCTGCCTCCTGCCTGGGAGAAGCGTTCCCTTCCCCTGCCCCCCACAGCGCCCCCTGCTGGGAGAGGCAGGGGCTGGTGTAGCCGGGAGCACTCCCCACAGCCAACTCCTGCCCCACTCCCCACATCGCCCCCTGCTGGGAGGGGCCGGGGCTGATTTGTCTCCTCAGTGAAGGGAAGGAATAAGGACGGGCCATGAAATTTACAAAGCAGCAGTAGGGCTCAGTGGTTAGAGCGGGGGAACTGGGAGCTAGGATTCCTGGGGTCTAACCCCAGCTCTGGGAGGGGAGTGGGGTTTAGTGGCTTGAGCAGGGGGCTGGGAGCCAGGACTCCTGGGTTCTGTCTCAGCGCCGGGAGGGGAGCATGGTCTAACCAGTGCTCTGGTCAGGCCCTGACTAGATCCCTTGCTGTAGACTCAGCTCCCCCTCACCCCCCGGTTCTCCAGGCTCTGGTCACCAGGCTTGGGGGCCAGCGTGTGGCTACAATAGTCAGTGGCTCTGTCATACCTTGGGGGGTGTTGTGGTGTACTAACAGGGGTGGGGAGCAGGAGTTGGGGGGCTGCTGTGGGGCACTAGTGGGGGTGTGGAGCAGGGGGGTGCTGTGGAGCACTGGGGGGGTGGGGAGAGGGGGTGGAGGGAGAGCTGCGGGGTGCTGTGGGGCACTAGCAGGGGCATGGACCAGGGGGGCGCTGTGGGGCACTAGTGGGGGCAGGGTGCGGCGGGTGGTGTGGGGCACTAGCGGAGGTGGGAAGAGGGGGTGGAGGGGGAGCTGGGGGGCACTGTGGTGCACTAGTGGGGGGGTGGGGCAGGGGGGTGCTGTGGGGCACTAGCGGGGGCAGGGCGTGCGGGGGGCGGGGGGGGCGTAGCTTGTATATGGAAAATTTCAGGCGCAGGAATTTCCGCCCGGGCACGAGCCCCGCCTAGGCCCGGCTGGAATCTGAGAATCGCAGCGAGCCCAGATTCCCAACCCGGCCGCAGCCCGAAATAGGAGCTGGAGGAAGGGGCGGGGGGGGGTGGGGGGGGATCCTGTCAGAGCTCCAAGGCCTCCCGCAAAGCTGCCTCCACCCCCGCCGAGGGAGCGGGGGGCGCTGAAGTGTCCAAAAATAGCCCCACGTCTTCACTAAAGTGTTGCTGGCCACTGCTCTCCTCCCCGGGCCAGGCCTTGGTGGGGGGCAGCCCTTGCCGCGCAGGGCAGGGCCTGAGCAGCTCCTGGCGTGTTGATCCCCACCAGGGCTCAGGGGTGCAGGCGTGATAGTCATAATTCCTCTTCCTGGCCCTCCCCCTTCATTGCCACCAGCAGGAGAGTGGGGCACAAGGAGGGGCTGTCACAGAGCAGAGAATAGAATCCAGGAGTCCTGGCTCCCAGCCCCCCCTGCTCTAACCACTGGACCCCACTCCCCTCCCAGAGCTGGGGAGAGAACCCAGGAGCCCTGGCTCCCAGCCCCCCGTTCTAACCACTAGATTTGTTAGGTGTCTCTAAAGCAAGCGGGTCGGACCCAGCGCCCTGCTGGCTCTGCTCCATTTTTCCATGAGGTTTTTTTCATCGACTCGTTAGGAAGCTGCGGCCTGTGAAACATTTGGGGCGTGGCAGGGACAGGGGCATTTGGGGCTTTGCGGGGGTGGAGGGGCATGCGGGGTGCTGTGGGGGTGGAGGGGCATGGGGGGCATGGCAGGGACAGGGGCATATGGGGCACTGTGGGGGTGGAGGGGCATGCGGGGTGCTGTGGGGGTGGAGGGGCATGCGGGGTGCTGCAAGGGTGAAGGGGCGTGGGGGGCATGGCAGGGAGAGGGGCATATGGGGCACTGTGGGGGTGGAGGGACATTTGGGGTGTGGCAGAGACAGGGCGTGCGGGGTGCTGCGGGGGTGGAGGGGTGTGCAGGGCACAGCAGGGGTGCTCAGGGTGTTGCGGGGGTGGAGGGGCGTTTGGGGCATGGCATGGCAGGGGCGTTCGGGGATGGAGGAGTGTGCAGGGCGTGGCAGGGGCGTTTGGTGCACTGTGGGGGTGGAGGGGCATTTGGGGTGTGGCAGAGACAGGGGTGTGCGGGGCGCTGTGGGGGTGGAGGGGTGTTTGGGGCGTGGCAGGAAGGGGTGATTCGGGGTGCCCAGGGAGGGGGCTGCTGTGTTGCCATTGGCCAGGAGGAGGCTAAGGACCCGGGGGACGCGGAGGGAGGTGGCTGGAGGAGTGGGCGCTGGGTCAGTCAGCCTGAGCTACAGGGGTTTTAGTGGGGCTCTGAGCTCGCTGAGCTCTGATTCGGCCCGGATTCCTGCCCACCTGGGGCAGTGCCCCAGAGGGAGACAGCTCCTGGCTGTCCATCTGCCCCAGGGCTGCCCATCCACACAGCTGGCATTGCCTTGTCTCTCCCACGGTGCCAGGCATGGCCAGGGTGCCAGACCCTCCCCATTCCACTTCCCCAAACAATGCCCCCTCCCTGCCCGCTGCGGTGTTTACACTCGCTGATATGAATAGACTGTCATGACCTGACCCCGCCTGCCCGCCCGCTGCCCAGCCAAAGGGGACGGATTTAGCTCTGGATCGCGCCTGGCTGCATCTTCCCCTCTCTCCCCCACCCCCGGTTCAGACCTTGGGCTATTTTCAAACTTCTGCATCCAAAGAATCATCTGGCGGGGAAGGCGGGCGGCCGAGTGCCGGGCTGAGGGCACCTTGGCCCCCTGACCTTGCTTGCTGCATGGCAGGAGGAGGGAACTGGGTCTTAGGAGGCCCAGTGGTCAGAGCATGGGGGAGGGGGGAGTCCGGACTCCTGGGTTCTTGTCCCAGCTGCGGGCAGGGAGCACGGGCGACTGTTAGCAGCAAGCGATCGTTACCACCCCCAAAGCTTGTTAGGAGTGTGCCGTGCCCCCCGCTCCAGGGCTGAGAGCTTCTGTTAGCTTGGCACCCACCATCCCCTGCCCCGCCAAGCCCAGGCTTGAAGTGATTGAACTGCCAGCAGAGGGGCCCCCACCTGCACAGGGGCTAATGGCCCCCAACATCCAGCTAGCTACCCCTCCACCCCAGCACCCTCTGACCATCCCCCACTCAGCCCAGGCTGGTCCCTTTGTTTGCACACAGGATGGGAGTAAGGGGTCACGGCCTCTCCCTGCCCAGCTGTGGGGGCAGATGCCCGGGCTGGGGGTCCCATGCAGGGTTGGGGGGGAGACGTCGGTGATATGACCCCTTCATGCATGGGGCCCTGCCCCTTTGCCGTGGTCTCTTCCCTCCCTCTCTCTATTCCCCCCTCTCCCATTAATCTTCATTCATCATCTATCGGCCTGGCCAAATCTTTCCCCCTGCTCGCTCCAGAGGGGTTGGGGGGCTCCAGTGAGGGGCTGGGACACAGCTCCTGTCCTTGCCTTTCAACACTTGCCCTGCCAGCTTCTTTCCCCATCTGGGGTTAAAGGAGCCGACATGACCCAGGCTGGTTCCTGCCCCCAATTGCTGGCAGAGAGCTGGGGTAGGGGGAGACCCAGACTCCACTAAGACACCGGCCTGCACCGCTTGCCTGATGGCCATTCTTCCGTGGTAGTCCTGGCCTGCTCCCATGCGGGAGTTTGTGGTCCCATGCGGGAGTTGGGGCAACTCTCCCATGCTCTTCCCCCTCCAGGGGGATCCGCAGGATGCGAGCCTGCCCAGCCTTGAACTAAAGGAGCGCCAGCCGGCAGCAGTAGTTGGCCGTTATCCTCTTAGTAAAGCAGCCGCTCCAGGGGAACGTGAGGCTGGCTGCACAGGGGAGTTAGCGCCTCACCCGTGTTTAGATGCTGCAGCGACAGGCGCCTTGAGAGACTGGCGGAGATGGGGAAGCTTCCAGCAGCTCGGAAGGAAGGGGACCGATCATGGACACAGAGCGTTTTAACATGGCTAAATGTCTGGGAACAAACAATGGGGGTCGTGCTCACAGGATGGGGGCTCTCATGGGAAGCAGCGACTCTGAAAAGATTTGGGGGTCACGGGGAATGATCAGCAGAACACGAGCTCCCAGTGCGACGCTGGGGCCGAACAGGCGAACGCACCCACAGGGGCGTCTTGCGGAGGAGCAGAGAGGTGATTTTCCCTCTGGATTGGGCCTGGGTGCGACCGCTGCTGCGATCCGGGGTCCAGCTCTGGTGCCCACAATTCAAGGATGCTGATAAATTGCCAAAGGGTCAGGGAAGAGCCACGTGAACGATCAAAGCATTAGAAAACCTGCCTGACAGTGAGAGACCAAGGAGCTAATGCCCATGGCTACGAGCCCAGAGGTGGGAGGTCTGGTCCCAGCTCGGCTTCAGAAGTCCTAGTGATGGTAGGCAAGGGACTTTGTGTGCGAGGTGGCTGCTTGCCTTCCTCTCCAGGAGTGGTGCCCTCTCCTCGTACTGACGGAGCGTAACTCACCATCTCCTCTTCAACGAGCAGACAGATCTGACCCCTCTGCTTACAGGCTTTTTTGGGAATAGGGGCCAAAAGCTTGTGCTTCCTAATAATCTTTTCTCACCTCGATTCCCTTTGCCCCACCACCAAAAGGCAGCCACCTCTGGTGTGGGACGCGGCAGCTGTTTAAAGAGCTGCCTGTCGACGATGCAGCACAGAAGTGGAGGGGGCCTAGCTAACACACAGCAGAAGTTTAAGGAGATGATAGATTTTGGCCAGGACTATTGTTATCCTGTTGGAAATGTCCCGGGATCTTTAGGGGCCGGGGGCAGTCAGGGGCTCCAGTTTTCCATCCAGAAGATGGGGAGCCCAGCCACACGATGGGCTGTTGGATCAGTGCTGCGGAAGGAGAGGTTCCACCTTCCGGATGGCTCCCGCCCCGATCGCACCCTGCGGAGCCACATTCGAGACATGATGGGACAACACAGAGGTTGTCCGTCCTGGGCTGGCAGGGAGGGGCCCCAGGGCGGACATGGGAAGCAGAGATCCGGAGAGCTGGGGTGGCTGGTGTATGCCTCGGTGTGGATCCCCCGGGACCCCCTTGCAGCCCTGCTCTGGGGCAGCAGGGTCGAGGCCAGCAGCAGGTGCGGGTAGACTGACTCCAGCGGCTCGGCTGGGATAAAAGCACCAGGGCTCCCCATCCTCGTGCTTCAGCTGAGAGCTGCTCACCGGCAGGGTCAGGAAGGCCACTGCTCCCATGGAATAGCACCGCGCAGCTGGGAAGGGAATGCATGTATGAGACCTTCCTATGGCCGCTGCTGGAGGTGGGATACTGGAGTCCGTGGAGCCCCGGGTTGATCCGGTGTGTCCGGAGGTGGGATATTGGCCGAGACGGAGCCCCGGGTTGATCCGGTGTGGCCGGAGGTGAGATATTGGCCGAGACGGAGCCCTGGGTAGATCCGGTGTGTCCGGAGGCGGGATATTGGCCGAGACGGAGCCCTGGGTTGATCCGGTGTGGCCAGAGGTGGGATATTGGCCGAGACGGAGCCCCGGGTAGATCCGGTGTGGCCGGAGGCGGGATATTGGCTGAGACGGAGCCCCGGGTTGATCCGGTGTGGCCAGAGGTGGGATATTGGCCGAGACGGAGCCCCGGGTTGATCCGGTGTGGCCGCAGGTGGGATATTGGCCGAGACGGAGCCCTGGGTTGAGCCAGTGTGGCCGGAGGTGGGATATTGGCTGAGACGGAGCCCCGGGTTGATCCGGTGTGGCCAGAGGTGGGATATTGGCTGAGACGGAGCCCCGGGTTGATCCGGTGTGGCCGGAGGTGGGATACCACCCGAGACGGAGCCCTGGGTAGATCCGGTGTGGCCGGAGGTGGGATACCGGCCGAGATGGAGCCCTGGGTAGATCCGGTGTGGCCGGAGGCGGGATATTGGCTGAGACGGAGCCCTGGGTAGATCCGGTGTGGCCGGAGGCGGGATATTGGCTGAGACGGAGCCCTGGGTAGATCCGGTGTGGCCGGAGGTGGGATACCGGCCGAGATGGAGCCCTGGGTAGATCCGGTGTGGCCGGAGGCGGGATATTGGCTGAGACGGAGCCCTGGGTTGATCCGGTGTGGCCGGAGGCAGGATACTGGAGTCCATAGAGCCCCAGGTTGATCCGGTGTTATTACTGCCCCCAGTTCAGCACCGTTTCCAGCGCTGCGTCCACACTAGGGACAAAGGGCTTTTTGGAACACGTGGTAAAGTCTCTGCACGGATAAGGGCAGCTTGTAATTTTCCCACGCGTTAGCTGCTCCAGGCCCCACTCCCAGGGTAGGGCTACACTGCCCCGTGAGCCCAGGATTCGAACTCAGGCTCCAAACTAAACCACCTTCTATCTACACACCGACTGTGCTAATGCAGGACTTGGACCTAGCCTCCCACGACCCTACAGGGCAGAGTGTCCAAGCCTGAGTCAAGCCAGGACCCAGGGTTCAAGTCCTGTTGCTCCGCAGTGTAGACTCGGCCCCCCTGGACTTGTGTTCTGGGAGTCTACCAAAAGTATCCCACAATCCCCTGGGCCGACTGACTATGGGCAGTCAAGTTTTTCTACTCTGCACCACAAAGGGCTAGAGCGGCCCCATTTTGGGAGGACGCTAGGAAGTCTGGGATAGCTGTGGTGGGGCTCGGGTTTCGGTGGGGCAATGTAGATGCTGCAGCCCCAGGTTGGGCCCCGGGTTCAACACTTCCTAACAAGAAGTTACCAACGGGTGTTGACGCTCAAGCCCTAGGGTAGCAAACCCCATGGCTGCTCACTCCAGTTCCACGAGCCCAGGGCTGCCACTGCAGTGTAGACAGACCCCTTTGTGTTTCCTGCAGCTGGCTAACAGGTGCGAACCAAACTGCCTTGTCCACACTCGGGTCTTACCAGGTGTTAGCGAACGTGGGGTGAAACCGCACGCTGTTCCTGGCTGCAGGATTCCCAGGCCCCTGGTGCTGTCCCTGACCCCAGTGAAAAATGACAGGGAAGCACCCCCAGCAGAACGCCCGTGGAAGGGGGATGTGGATCGGAAACGCCGGCTAGGGTCTTGGACCAGCAGCCGGTGCACTGTGGGCCTCGGGGGCTGTCTGCACTGCACCTAGATGGCACCGCGGCCCCTGGCGCTGCCCCGGCAGCCCGGATTTCACCCCCGTGCGAACGCAGAGCCCTGGTGGCCTGTCCAGCTCGTGCTGGGATGCACCCGGGCTGTGGCTTTTCCCTGGAGGCAGCCAGCAGAGGCCCTTCTGGCCGGAAGGGACAGGGCTGCTTTCCGTCCATGCCGGCCAGGTAAAAACGACCCTTGCTTGGCTAGGTAGCCGGGCCAAGAAACCCACCTTTTTTTTTTTTTTTTGCTGTGACTGGACACGTTCTCGGGGTTGCGCCGGCTTCTCTGTCACGCCTCGTGAGCATTTGGCACAGCTGCTGCGCCCCGCCCCAGAGGTGGCTGCATTGCGGTTGAATTTGTCCGGCGCGCTTGGGGCTCTGGCAAGGCTGGAGACCCAGGAGAAACGAAAGCACTCGATGCCGGCAGGCTGCAGGCGGGTGTTGAGCAGGCTGGGGCTGGCGCTGAGAGAGGCGTGTGAGCTAGACCTTGCCCCCCAGCACCCGAGCCTGGCCTGCATTCAGGACCAAGCAATCAGCCCCCGGAGACTGAGGGGCCTGAGAGGGGAATCTCAGGGGGGACCAGGCCCAGAACGGGTGTGCATGGATGGGGGATACCTGTGAGTGCCAGGGCCCCATTCTACCCTCCCGCACAGGGCTGGCTGTGGGGGGAATGGGGGCTGTGGGGGGATGGAGAGGTGCAGAACCGATGGCTATGGGGGGCGGGTGAGGGGGCTGCACAGGGTTGGCTGGAGGGGGGGATGGGGAGGTGCAGGACTGATGGCTGTGGGGGGCGGGCGAGGGGGGTGCACAGGGCTGGCTGTGCGGGGGATGGGGAGGTGCAGAACCGAGGGCTGTGGAGGGTGGGCGAGGGGGGTGCCCAGGGCTGGCTGGGGGGGAGGGGGAATGGGGTGGTGCAGGACCGATGGCTGTGGGGGGCAGGCGAGGGGGGTGCACAGGGCTGGCTGTGGGGGGGATGGGGAGGTGCAGGACCAAGGGCTGTGGGGGGCAGGCGAGGGGGGCACATGGGGCCGATGGAAGGCAGTGCTGAGGAAGGCACAAGGGGTCAGCTGCAGTGTGACCCCCCCCCAGCTTTACTGACCCGTGTCCCTCCGGTGCCCCTGCAGCCGAGCCAGTGACCGCCCGGATCAAGGAGCTGCAGCTGCAGAGAGATGACTTTGAGATCCTGAAGGTGATCGGGCGCGGCGCATTCAGCGAGGTGAGACGGGGCCGCGTGCCGGGAAGCCGGGCCAGCAGCTGGCAGGGCCGCAGGGCCGCCAGGCAGCCGGGTAACGCCTCATCGGGGTCGCACGGGGATCCCAGCCCTGGCCTTGTGCATGGGGGACAGGGGGGCGCAGCTGCCAGGTGTCCGGCTGAGCCAACACAGCCCAGGCCCCGGGCTCCCCTGCTGCCAGCCCCCGGCGGGGTGCCGAGGGCTGCCCCAGGGAGCCGCAGGAGAGCTGGTGCTGACCAGTCGCTGGCGAGCCCAAGGGATCCAGGCAAAATGGGTTTGTGTCGAGCCGAAAAGGCAAATTTGGTTTTTTTTGTTTTGTTTTGGCGACTTGCAAAGTTAAAAAAAAAAAACACCAACCCCCCCCCCCCCGCCCTCCCCTCCCGTTCTGGGCCAAAGAAAATGTTTTGTTTTGTTCGGAGCTTTTCTGACGTTTAAAACCTGAAATGAAAGAAAAGGCCAGTTGAGAATGTAAAGTCGCTTCCAAGGGCAACGCTTGGTTTTGGAAATGGTGGAACGAAACCTTTTGATTTCCTCCCTCCCCCGCGCCCCCCCCCACCTGAAATGCACAGTGTGTCCTGGGGTGGCCAATCTGCATTTTTCACAGAAAAACCCGGTTCGGGGTGGAAAAGTTTGTCCAGCTCTAACTGTCAGTAGCACACAAAAGGAAGGACTCATTCACTCAACGCCCAGTCAACCTGTGGAACTCACGGCTGGGGGATGCTGTGACAGTCAGAAGTACAAGTGGGTTCAGAAAAGAATGAGAGGATAAGCCCATCAGTTCCTGGAGGATAGGCCCCTCACTTAGCCAAGACGGTCAGGGGCGCAGCCCCAGGCTCCGGGTGTCCCTAAGCCTCTGACTGCTGGGTGCTGGGACTGGATGACAGGGGATGGATCACTTGGTAATTGCCCTGTTCTGGTCATTCCCTGGCATCTGGCAGTGGCCACTTTCAGGGTCCGGATACTGGTCTAGCTGGCCCATTGGCCTGCCCCCGTCCGGCCACTCGTATGTTCTCTCTAGCCTGCCCAATTCAGGGAGGAAGGTCTCCCAGCCAGGGCGTCAGAGCCTGTCCTTCCCGCTAAGGGTACGGGTTCAATCCCCAGGTTTGCTGGGTTGGAGAGGGACCAAGTGCTGCAGAACCAGCGGTGTCAAGTCTCTGCCCTACAGCTTGGGCAGCGTGGAGTGGTCAGTGCCACTCTGGCCGATTGGTAAGGGGGAGCCCCATTTCCCACCAGTGACCCACTTCATAACCTTCCCCCTGGAGCTGGCAGGTTCTGCCCTGCTCGCTCCCTGCCCCCAGGGAGGTGGCATTGCAGCCCCCCACCCCTGCTTCCCACACCCCACTGCACCCCAGCCCTACCCTGGATTCCTGGAGGGGCGTTATTCCGGCCCTGTGACCATCCCAGGCTGTGGATGCTGGTGCTGGGGTGGGCACTGTTCCCGCTGGGAGCTGCACGGAGACAGCCAGTCTGCCCCCTCCCGCTGGGGTGTCTCTGTGCCAGCCATGGGCCATGTCCCTCCCCCCGACAGGTGGCGGTGGTGAAGATGAAGAGGACGTCGCAGGTGTACGCCATGAAGATCATGAACAAGTGGGACATGCTGAAGCGGGGCGAGGTGAGTCGGAGGCGTGAGTCACGTGGGGGAGCTGGGGGGCGCTGGGTGCCGGGGGGCTGATCCCAAACTGGCCTCGGGCTTCCCTGAAGGTTCGGATGCCCCCTTTCCAGTGCCTCTTCCCGGTGCCCATCCGTGGCCACCCTGGGCTGGAAGGGTGCCCACACCTGCCCTCCATGGCACGGCTCAGCCACCCACCCCCATTCCTGCCCCCATGATGGCATGGCCCTGTGGTCATCCCCCACCCATGGCATGCCATATTGCTAATTCCTTCTGGACAGTGTCTTCATCTGTCTGCCCCCAAGCAATAACCCCCACCCCCACTATGTCCCAGATCCTCTGCCCTCCACCCCCGGGGCCTGCCCTGTGTCTGCAAGTGCAGGGTAAGAGCCCCTGAACTGCCCCATCTGCTCTGCTCTGCCCCCTCCAGCATTGCCCTTGTACCCCAGCAGCCTGACCAGGGCAATCTCCAGCAGGAGCAGAGAGGTGACTTTACTCTGTGTGTGGCCCTGGTGCGACCGCTGCTGGGATCCTGGGACCAGTTCTGGGGCCCACAGCTCGAGAGAGATGCTGACAAATTGCAGAGGGCTCGGAGAAGAGCCACGAGACGGATCGAAGGGTTAGGAAACCTGCCTTGCAGCGAGAGACGCCAGGAGCTCAATGAATTTAGCTTAACAAAGAGACGGTTAAGGGGGGACTTCAGTCCTGTCCATCAGAGCCGATGTGGGGAATGAATATTGAACCCTGGCTCTCCAGCCTAGCAGAGGCAGGTCTCACACGATCAGGGGGCTGGGAGTTGAAGGCAGAGAAATTCACGCTGGAAATATGGGATCAATTTTTAAGAGGGAGAGTCATTAACCCTGGGAACAGCTTCCCGAGGGGCGTGGTGGCTTCTCCAGCACTGGCCACATTTCAGTCAAGACTGGGGGTGTTTGTAAACAACCTGCCCTGGGAATTACAGTGGGGGCAGATCTGTGGCCTGGAGTATCCAGGGGGTCAGATGAGATGGGGTCACAATGGTCCCTTCTGGGCTCGGGCTCTCCAGGCCAGACTCTCTGAGTCCTGCCCCATCAGAGCCCTGTGTCCGCACCTGATCTACCCACCCCCCTGGCCCAAGCCTCTCTCTGCACACGCCTCCCCATGGCATTGTCCCGTCTCTTCAACTGCCCTCCCCCTGCCCGTGGCAGGGCCCTGGGCCCATCTCCCCATCTCCGTTACCTGTGTCCAGCTGCCCCTAGCTGCGCTGTGGGGTCCCAAGGAGCTGGGGGCCCTGTTGTGGGGCCCAGACCCTCGCCCAGCCTGGCTGGCCCCTCTCACCCCCGGTCCCCAGGGCCCAGGTGGCCTTCCCAAGCCAGGCTCAGCATCTCTCCTGTGGGGGCAGGTGTCCTGTTTCCGCGAGGAGCGGGACGTGCTGGTGAACGGAGACAAGCGCTGGATCACCCAGCTGCACTTCGCCTTCCAGGACGAGAACTATCTGGTGAGCAGTCGGTGCTGGGCATTGCGGGTGGGGGGCATGGGGCACACGGGGGGCCAGGGCACACACAGGGGGTACAGGGGGCACATGAGGGGGCAGGAGGCACACCCAGGGGAGGGCAGGGCACTTCTGCCAGCACTTCCCGCCCTGCCCCATTCACAGACCATCTGCCTAGGGATGGGCCACTCCAAACCCTATAGATCGGACAGCCTGGGGTCTCCATAGGGACCACACTTGGGAACAGCCACTCCAGACCATATAGAAACCTCGCCTGTGATCTCTATGGGGGGGTACACATAGGGAAAGGGCCATTCTGGACACTATAGCCTGAGATTTCGATAGGGGACACACACTGAGGGCTAGCCACTCTGGGCCCTATAGACCCTATAGCCTGGCATGTCTATAGGGGACAGAGTGGAGACCCCATGTCCTGACATGGGATGTTATGAATGAGACATCTCCTGGACCTCCTGCCACCAGCTCTGAGATTAGAGCACCCTGAGGGGTCTGGGGCAGGGGGGCTGGGAACCAGGACTCCTGGGTTCTATCCCCAGCTCAGAGAGGGCTGTCGGGTCTAGTGGTTAGAGCTGGGGCAGGGGGGCTGGGAACCAGGACTCCTGGGTTCTATCCCCAGCTCAGAGAGAGCTGTGGGGTCTAGTGGTTAGAGCTGGGGCAGGGGGGCTGGGAACCAGGACTCCTGGGTTCTATCCCCAGCTCTGGGAGGGGCGGGGGGTCTAGTGTAGCTAACACAGCGGGTGCTGGTCATGCCAAGGGCTGGAGCCCCCCACGCTGCCAGCACAGTCTCTCCCCTGCTGCTCTGCCCCCCGTGGTGGGCTGCCCTCGAAGGTGGCCTGTCGGGAGAGCTGTCACACCTCGTCTCTGCTCCCGCAGTACCTGGTGATGGAGTACTACGTGGGGGGTGACCTCCTGACGCTGCTGAGCAAATTCGGGGACCGCATCCCCCTGGACATGGCCCGCTTTTACCTGGCCGAGATGGTGATGGCCATCGACTCCATCCACCGCCTGGGCTACGTGCACAGGTAGGGTGCCCCCGGGGGGCAGGGCGGGGCACTGCGAGCAGAGGGGGCAGCCTGCACTGGGGGGAGGGCAGCAGAGCGCCTAGAGCCTCAGGCAGACAGAGTCCTGGCCCCCTTCTCCAGCCAGATACCCCCTGCCTCCCCCAACCCCCCCTTCTCCAGCCAGACACCCCCTGCCTCCCCCCTGCCCCCCTTCTCCAGCCAGACACCCCCTGCCTCCCCCACCTCCCCTTCTCCAGCCAGACACCCCCTGCCTCCCCCAACCCCCCCTTCTCCAGCCAGACACCCCCTGCCTCCCCCACCTCCCCTTCTCCAGCCAGACACCCCCTGCCTCCCCCCTGCCCCCCTTCTCCAGCCAGACACCCCCTGCCTCCCCCTGCCCCCCTTCTCCAGCCAGACACCCCCTCCAGCCCCCAGCCCCCTTCTCCAGCCAGACACCCCCTGCCACGCCCAGTCCCCCTTCTCCAGCCAGACACCTCCTGCTGCCCCTGGCCCCCCTTCACTAGCCATTTACTCCCTCCGTCCCCAGGCCTCCCTTCTCCAGCCAGACACCCTCTGTCTCTCCAGATCCCTTTCTCCAGCCAGATACCCCCTGGCCCTTATCCTGGGGGCTGCTAATTGTCGGGAGGGAGCATCAGATCAGGCCTTTGCTCCCCAGCCTGCAGCCCCCGGGGCCGGAGCACGTGGGAGCTCTCTCGTTCCCCCGTGGGGTGCACAGGGCCCCGGCCAGCCAGCCAGCGTCCCAGGGTACCAAACGAGGTCGGATTTCTTGGCTTTGGCAACAGCCCCTGTCCCCTGCCCCCCCAGCCCGTGATGCTGGCTCTGCCTCCAGCCATAAACACTGTCCTAGATTCAGACTCATCTCAGCTGGGCCCGGCTCCAAATCACATGAGCCACCGAGGCCTGGGAAGGTTCAGGGCCCTGGGAGAGGGCCCGGGAAGGCCCCCGAGGAGTGGGGGAGGGTGAGAATTGGGGGAGGCGCGCTGGAGAGATGGGAAGGGGCCAGAGAGCTCCCGGCTAGCACGATGGATGGGCAGACGGACGGGGTGGACGGACAGACAGGCAGGCAGATCCTAGGCCAGCGCCTGGAGGTGGCCGGGGAGGGAGACCCGGGGCCCGGGTTTGGGGAGGACCCTGCGTTAGTGCTGGTTGAAGGGGAGCATCTGGGTCCCTGGCGTCCTGCAGGGACCTTGGCACATGGGCCTGGCCTGGGATGGGAAACCTCCAGGCAGAACTCGCGGGGAGGGGAGCGGAGTGAGGTGGTGCTCTCGCCAGCCTGGCACCAGGGGGCGCCGTGCCGCAGGGAGCGGGGTGAAGCCACAGAGGGGGCGCGCTCCCCTCGGTCAGTGGTGCCCCAGCCTGGCACCAGGGGGCGCCGTGCCGCAGGGAGCGGGGTGAAGCCACAGAGGGGGTGCGCTCCCCTCGGTCAGTGGTGCCCCAGCCTGGCACCAGGGGGCGCCGTGCCGCAGGGAGCGGGGTGAAGCCGCAGAAGGGGCGCGCTCCCCTCGGTCAGTGGTGCCCCAGCCTGGCACCAGGGGGCGCCGTGCCGCAGGGAGCGGGGTGAAGCCACAGAGGGGGCGCGCTCCCCTCGGTCAGTGATGCCCCAGCCTGGCACCAGGGGGCACCGTGCCGCAGGGAGCGGGGTGAAGCCACAGAGGGGGCGCGCTCCCCTCGGTCAGTGGTGCCCCAGCCTGGCACCAGGGGGCGCCGTGCCGCAGGGAGCGGGGTGAAGCCACAGAAGGGGCGCGCTCCCCTCGGTCAGTGATGCCCCAGCCTGGCACCAGGGGGCGCCGTGCCGCAGGGAGCGGGGTGAAGCCACAGAAGGGGCGCGCTCCCCTCGGTCAGTGGTGCCCCAGCCTGGCACCAGGGGGCGCCGTGCCGCAGGGAGCGGGGTGAAGCCACAGAGGGGGCGCGCTCCCCTCGGTCAGTGGTGCCCCAGCCTGGCACCAGGGGGCGCCGTGCCGCAGGGAGCGGGGTGAAGCCAGAGAGGGGGCGCGCTCCCCTCGGTCAGTGGTGCCCCAGCCTGGCACCAGGGGGCGCCGAGCTGCTGAACGTGCCATCGGGAGTATTCACGAGCCCGGGGTCCTGTTGGCAGAAGCTGGAACGTTCTCCCGGCGTCCCGGCTATGTGGTAGCCTGGGTCCCCGATGGCTTCTCGCGAGGAGTGGGCATGGTCCTCCACTTCCTGTCTCAAACTGCTGTGCTGTCCCAAAGCTGCCGGGGCTCAGGGCTGGGGGAAGCGAATGTCACTTGGGAGTGACGGGGAGACTCCCTAACTCCCCCTCCAACACCCTCTTTCTGTCTGCGCCCACCCCCCCCCTCCAGAGACATCAAACCCGACAACATCCTGCTCGACCGCTGCGGGCACATCCGCCTGGGGGACTTCGGCTCCTGCCTCAAGCTCCGGGAGGACGGCACGGTGAGTGCAGTGCCCCCCGCCCCCCACAAAGCTGGTCGCGTCGGGCGACAGCGCCGGGGCAAATGACGTAGCTTCCAGCCGGAGATCTGCCGACTGGCAAACACCTCTCTGCCACGGCTGGGGTGGGGGGACTCCCTGTCCTCACTCCCTGCTTCTAGTTCACGCTGCTTCACCCTGCCATGCTCCCGGACTGAGCAGCTAGGACACAGCTGGTCCGGGAGTCCGGGTGAGTCAGCAGAAAGGGCTCTGCCTCTCTGTGCAGGGAGCACACGGTGTGCGGTGGGCTAAGGGACCCTGCATGCCATGGGCCTTGCGGCACCGAAAACAAGAGGAGGGTCCAAACTGGTGCCCCCCACCCGCTGAATCCTCTTCCCCCGACCCCGACAGATCTGCTCGTCGGTGGCAGTGGGGACCCCTGATTACCTGTCCCCTGAGATCCTGCAGGCCGTGGAGGACGGGAGCCACTCGTACGGCACCGAGTGCGACTGGTGGTCCCTGGGTGTCTTCGCCTATGAGATGTTCTTCGGGCACACGCCCTTCTTCGCCGACTCCATCGTTGAGACCTACGGCAAGATCATCCACTTCAAGGTGGGGGGGCAGTGGGGCGGGGAGGCGGCACCGGTACCTGGAACCCTAGGAGTCCCCACCCACTGCCAGGCATCCCCTCGCCTCCCCACAAAACCCTGCCGCCCATCTCTGACCCAACGCCCTGCCCCCCATCTCTGCCCCAGCCCTGCCCCCCATCTCCACCCCAGTGCTCTGCCCATCTCTGCCCCAGTGTCCTGCCCCCATCTCAACTCTAGTGCCCTGCCCCGATCTCTGCCCCAGCCCAGACCCCCATCTCTACCCCAGTGCCCTGGCCCCATTTCCAACCCAGTGCTCTGCCCATCTCTGCCCCCATCTCTACCCCAATGCCCTGCCCCCATCTCTGCCCCAGCCCTGCTCCCCCTCTCCACCCCAGTGCCCTGCCTCCATCTCTGCCCCAGTGCCCTGCCCCCCCATCTCCACCCCAGCCCTGCTCCCATCTCTATCCCAGTGCCCTGCCCCGCATCTCTGCCCCAGCTCCACCCCAGCTCCCTGCCCCCCCATATCTTCCCCAGCACCCTGCCCCCCATCTCCACCCCCAGTGCTCTGCCCCTCATCACTGCCCAGTGCTTTGCACCCCCATTTCTCCCCATCTCCACCCACCCACCCTGTCCCCCATCTCCACGCCCAGCATCCCCGGTGTGCCCCCACCCCGCGCCCCTGAGCCCCCCACCTCCTGCCTTTCAGGAGCACTTTCGCTTCCCGCTCTCGGCGCCGGATGTGCCGGACGACGCCCGGGCCCTGATTCAAGGGCTGCTCTGCCCCCGGGAGACGCGGCTGGGCCGGAACGGGGTGCGGGACTTCCGGGAGCACCCCTTCTTCGCCGGCGTGGACTGGGAGGGGCTGCGGGCGTTCACCCCGCCCTTCGCCCCCGAGTTCGCCAACGCCACCGACACCTCCAACTTCGACGTGGTGGACGACTGCCTGACGGACATGGTGAGCGGGGGCGGGGTACGTGACCTTTCATTTCTCAGCCCCCCACCCCCCATCCGCGCCCCGCATGGCTGCCGCCCCTCCCCCACTGCGTCCCCCCTCTCACCTTGGGCTGCCCCCACTGTCACTCGGGGGCTGTCTCCGCATGCCCCCTGGCCGGGCCACCTGGTCCGGGCGGGCAATGGTGGGACGTGCCCGCGGGCCGGTGCAGCGCCCTCGGCCTGGCATCGCTCAGGCCCCCTGGCACTGCAGAATGGCCCTAAAGTGGGGGGAAGCGCCCCTTGAGTATCCCCACCACTGGCTAGCATGGAGCTGGCATAAGGGTCCTGCTCCCAGCCCCTGGGGTGTGGCCAGGGCGCCCTGCACTGTGGCTATTCCCTGCCCCCCAGGGCCCATAGGGGGCAGATCCGGGTGTAGCTGGGGCGCCCTGCACTGTGGCTATTCCCTGCCCCCCAGGGCCCATAGAGGACGGATGGGAGGTTGGGGGTGGGGGTGGCACAGAGTGGGCAGAGCATGAGTTAGAGCAGCCCTGAGGCTGCAGGAGCTGGGGCCAGGGCCTGGGGGCAGCTGCCACCATAAACTGAGCCCCCCCATTCCCACCTGCGCACAGGGAGGGGCGACCTGCCCCAGCTCGTGTGTCATTTGCGGCCGTGCCAAGCGGGTGGGAAAGTCGCCAGCCAGGTCCTGGAGCCGGCTCTGACCCCGGCGTGGGGCGGGGGTGGGGCTCCCAGGGCGGTTCGTTCTCTCCTTGGTGCTTAGGGGCCGAGTGCCAGAGGACCGGGCCCAGGAGACCCTGGCTGCCCCCTGGGAAGGGGGGTCCCCTGCCCTGCTGCAGGCTGAGATCTGCCCTCGCTGCCTGCCCCAAGGGGCAAAATAACATGAACTCCCAGACCCCCCCACCCCTTTCCCAACTGAGCCAGCATAGAGTTTCCCTATCTGCCGCCAGCCCCCCAGCTACTGCCCGCCATCCACCCTGTGCCCCCCAGCCCCCACCTACTGCCTCCATCCACCCCCTGCCCCCACCTACTGCCCCCACCTACCACCCACCAGCCCCCCTGTCCGCCAGCCCTCACCTACCCCCCATCCACCCCTGTCCCCCCAGTCCCCACTTATCGCCCCCATCGCCCCTCCAGCCCACCAGGCCCCCATCCACCACCCCTCCCACGTCCCACGCGCCCCTCCCACCTACCGCCCGCCAGCCCCCCAGTCATCCCCTGCCTGCCCCTCAAACATACGCCTGCCCACCTCTTGCGTGTCCACATGGAGCCGGGAATTACCTGCACACGTGTCTGGCTTTTGCTTGCATGGCTAAAGCAACTGGCCCAGCGCCGGCAGAGGGCATGGAAGGCAGGGCCATGTCTGCCAACAGAGTTTGGAGTTGTGGGGGGGCACATGGGGCAGGCCCTGGCGGGGGTGGGTGCGGAGCCACGGCCCCCCCCAGTTCAGGGCCCCCCTTGGTGTCGCCCCCAGGAGACACTGTCAGACGTGCTGGAGAGCTCCCCGCTGGGCGTGCACCTGCCCTTCGTGGGCTTCTCCTACACCAGCACCAGCCTCAAGTAAGGGGGTGCTTGGGGTACGGGAGAGGGGGACATGGGGCCTGTCCCCTCTAGGGGGTGCGGCGGGGCCTGGGGGTGTGATGGGGCCTTCCCCGGGGACTGAGGCCTGGTGGTGGGGGGAGCCTTGGTGGGGGCTGGGGGTGGGCAGAGCATGTGTTTGCTTGTCAAGGTGTGGGGGTGCAGGAAACCCTGATAGGGTTGGGGTGGGGCGCAGGAGGCTGGGTCGGGTGGTGTGGGAGCCTGGGGCTGGCATGGCAGGACTGGGTAGGCGCGGGGGGGAAGGGGCCACCTGTGGGGGGGGCATGTGGGGTTGGGGGCTGGGGGTGACCCTGGCAGGGCTGGGGGAAGTTGGGAGGCATGGGGGAGGGGGATGGAGCTGCCCTTGCAGAGCTGGGGATACTGGGGTGCTGGCCATGGGGTGGGCGCATTGGGTTTGGGGGCTGGGGCCGGCTCTGGCAGGGCTGGGGGGAGCTGGGAGGCCAGCTGTAGGAGGGGCGAAGTAGGGTTGGGGCTGGGGCCGGCTATGGGGGGCACAGTGGGGTTGGGGGCTGGGGCCAGCCCTGAGGGGGTGCAGTGGGGGCTGGGGCCAGCTGTAGGGGGCACAGCGGGGTTGGGGGCTGGCTCTGGGGCTCCAGGCGGGGCCGTGAGATTCTCCCTCCTCTCAGACAGAATGAGCCGGGGGACAGGGGCCGGGAAATCGCCATGGAGCTGGAGTGCGACCGGGGCCGCCCCCCGCAGGAGCAGCCCCCCAACCTGCCCCCTGAAGACCTGGTAAGTGGCTGCACTTGGGGGGCGCAATCGACTTCCTGCTGTGGGGTCCCAACCCACAGCCCCCTCCTAGCCCAGCCCTGGGCTCCCCCCAGCTCTGCTAGTCCCCCCCAGCGGCAGATTCAGAGTTAGTGGGGCCCTGTGCTCAGCTTCATTTTGGGGGCCAACCAAGCAAAAAACATTCTCTCTTATCGGCTCCCCTTTTCCCTTCCTCCTCCTCCTCCTCTTCCTCCTATAAGTAATATCAAGTAAATGAAAGTAAAGTTGACAGTTTTTCTAGTCTAATTTATTTCTCCACAGACCTCTTGAAAATCGCTGGGCGTCTCGGCGAACCACTTAATGATCTTTCCAAATATTGTTTGTACCATTAGCTAACTAGTTTAAAGCACTTTGGATAAGAACCCTTAAGAAAACATTGGGGTGCAGGGTCTGGGAGGGACTTAGGGTGCAGGAGCAGGCTGGGGGTTGGGGTGCAGGGTCTGGGAGGAAGTTAGGGTGTGGGAGGGGGCTCAGGGCTGGGGGTGCAGGGTCTGGGAGGGAGTTAGGGTGCGGGAGAGGGCTCAGGGCTGGGGGTGCAGGGTCTGGGAGGGAGTTAGGGTGCAGGAGAGGGCTCAGGGCTGGGGGTGCAGGGTCTGGGAGGGAGTTAGGGTGCAGGAGCAGGCTGGGGGTTGGGATACAGGGTCTGACCAGGAGTTAGGGTGCGGGAGGGGGCTCAGGGCTGGGGCAGGAGGTCGGGGTGTGGAGCGCTTACCTGGGGCAGCTCCCATTTGGTGCGAGGGGTGCAGGTGGGGTGGGGGGGTTGCAGGAGTCAGGGAGGGCAGAGGGCTGGGGGGATGACGGTGTGCACCGGTGCAGGAGTCAGGGCTGGGGTCGTGGGGTGCTCCCGGCCCCCAGCCCCGCCCGCCGCCCTGAGAGCAGGCTGGGCTGGGCCCCTTTGGCAACCCGGTGCTGGTTCTGTGGGAAGGAGCAGAAAAGAGCATGGGGCTGCGGTATACGCTGGCATGGGATTTCTTTGCCCTGGTTTGCTGTAACTGTGAACAGTGAGAGATTGCTAGTCACAGGGCAGTGGGCGGGCTTATGCAAATTAGGAGCATACAGAAAAACCAGCCAGAGGAGGGCAGCTGCAAGACTTGTCTGTCTTTGAACAGAATTGCGTGTTCAGGGTTCTCGCTTTGAATCCTGCCCCTGGAGTCATGTCGGGGGAGTGACCTCACGTGGAGTCACCTAGCGATGGTGTTTGTTGCGGGGCTGGGAGCTGGTCACGGTGAGGTAGAGAGCATGGGGTGCAGGGGTGGGCGCGCGTCACAGAGTCTCACCATTGTTTCTCCGTTCTCTGAGGTCAAGCATCATTTCTGGTTTTATCAGTGTAATCTCAGATCAGTCCTGTACTAGGACTGTGCGTTAAATTGGGTCTTGGACCGGGGGTTGGGCTAGGAGGTTGCTCCGTCTGCCTCATGCATCAACATTGTATCGTAGTGACTCTGTCTAGAGAGAATCTTCTGGTCAGAAAAACAGGAAGAGTTTTGCTGGGATGAGGGTTCTTTAAAGCGGGTTTAGTTGAAAAATCTGAAATCTCTGGTGGGTGCTTTGGTTACAATTTCTTGGGAGCGTTTTGTGAGTCTCTAGATGAGAGATTCTTTGTCTTCCTAGAGCAGTGGGTCTCAAACTTTTGTACTGGCGAGTCCTTTCACACAGCAAGGCTCTTGTGTATCATCCCCCTTATAAGTTTTACAATATGTTGAACGCTATTGTAAATGCTGGAAGCAAAGCGGGGTTTGGGGTGGAGGCTGACAGCTCGTGACCCCCCGCCATGTAATAACCTCGTGACCCCCTGAGGGGTCCCGACCCCCAGTTTGAGAACCCCTGTGCTAGAAGATTGTTTAAGAAGCTGGGATCCTTCTTTCTGCTGTCAGTCTTTTCAACAGTATGAGGGACGAATGCTTTCCAGACTGTGGGTCTGTTGGGGAGATGCTTGTTTTTTTTTGGGGGGGGGGGGTTGGTAATATTTGAGGCCACACCTGTATCAACAGCTACATGAGTTACATAGACTTCTCCCCATCCAGTCTACGTTCCATGTATCTTGATTTGTAAGATCAAGACAAGGTCCCAGTCCTGTTCCCCCCGCCCCCAGCCCAAAACCTACTGTAATGTAAATGCTAAATGATAATCCTTAACTTCTCAGTGTTGCCACCCCCCCGAAATCACGAGATTTGCTTAAAAATCATGAGGACTCTTTTTTAAAAAATGCAATGGGCCGTGTGAGGGGAGGGCAAGGACCCCTGGGGGGAACCAGGGGCATGGGCAGTGGGGGGGGGCGCCCAGGGGAGAGCCAGGGGCATTGGCCCAGCCCTGGGCTCCCCTCAGCCCGGTGGGTGCCCCTCACTCCCGACTCACAGCCCCCTGCTAGCCAGCCTCGCCCCCCTCACGGGCGCCCTCCCCCGGCCAGGCCTGCAAGGCGCCCGACGGGCAGAAGCTGGATCTCGCCGCCTTCCTGGAGCTGCAGGCGGCCTTCGAGTCGGAGCTGCACACGCGGGAAGGGCTGCGCCAGGAGCTCAGCATGGTCAAGGTGGCCAACCAGACCTTCGCCAGGTGAGGGGCAGGGACCCCAGGGGGAGCTGGGGGCATGCGCAGTGGGGGGCAGGGACCCCTGGGGAGAGCTGGGGGCATGGGCAGGGCGGTCAGAGGCCTGAAACTGCCTGGGGGGTGGGTTTCCAATGCTGCCCCCCCCCGAGGAGTGGCACTGCCCCCTGCGAGCTAGCGGTGCCCTTGTGAAGGGGCCTGTATGGGCGGGGGGGGGGCGGGGATTTGCTGGTTCTGGGACTCGGCTGCCCTGACGTGCCCCCAACCCCCCCAGCCGCCTGCAGGAGGCCGAGAGCCGCAACTTGGAACTGGAAGCTCAAATCAAGCGATTGGAGGCACAAATCGAGGGGATGAAACCACCCGGGGAGGAAGGCAAGTGCCCCCCTGCCCTCCCCGGGCCCCCTACCCCCCTTGCCCTCACTGACTCGCCACCTGCCCCCCTGCCCTGCCCCAGGCCTGTCCCCTTGGACCCTTTTCCCCCCTCCCCCCAGGGCCTCTCCCTCTCCACCCCTGTGTCACGCCCTTTGCTCTGCACCCCGTTCCCCTTCACTCCCCTCTCTGCACCCTCCTCTTTCTCCTCCCCCAGCCCCCCCGCTTTCCCCTCGATTCCCCTCCCCTGCCCCAGCCCTGTGCTGGGGAAATCGGCCTGTGGCAGGCCCCCTGTGCCCGCCTCGTGTGGCTGTTAAACAGCTGCCATGTCCCTCCTCAGAGGCGGCCACATCTCCGTGCTGGCTGGGGGTCCCCCTGTAAGCAGCCTGACCTCCAGGAGGTTGGGGGGGGCTGGGGGTTTCGAGGCTGATGCAAGGGACCAGAGATGGGCAGGACTGTAATTAACTGGGTGGGATGGGGGCAGGGACCATTCCGGGTTGGTGACGTCCAGCTGTCCCGGCGCTAGCCTGGGCTTTGCCCCCTGCAGCAGTGAGTGTGAGCCGGGAATCGGCCCGAGAGCCCTGGGCACAGCCCCGCGTGGGGCAGGATACACGCACCCAGCCCCCGTGCCTGGCCAGACCCACCTGTTGGGGAGCTGATGTGCTGCCCCCTGCTGCCCACGCGGGTGGGGGCATCGGTTCACCTAGGGCTGAGCCTGCCTGTGAGACAGGGGTCTGTGCATGGCTGGGGCGGGCACTCTGGTGCCCACAAAGCTCAGCAAGGGCCGTGGCTCTGCATGGCTGGGTGGTGGGGGCCCGTCTGCCCTGCAGGTGGAGGGGGTCACCGCTGCATGGCTGAGTGGTGGGGGCCCGTCTGCCCTGGGATTGTGGGGCGGTGACTCCTGCATGGCTGGCCTCCTCGGGCCGTGCACGGTCCCACCTCTCTCTTTTCCTTGCAGCTGCTGTGGGGCGGCCCCCCGGCTGCGGTGCCCCCTGGCCGTGCCGCACGGAGCACCCCGCTGATGTAAGCCTGGCCTGGGGGCACCGTCTGGAGTGGGGCTTGCCTGGGGCTCAGCACCGGGGCTGGTCACCAGGCTACAACCCAACTGTGACACTCAGGGCCCCACACCCAGGGGGTGGGGGGGTGGAGCATAGGTCACGGCTGTGGGCAGCTCGGGGAGCCTGGATGTGCAGGGGGCGTGGCCGGGGAGCCAAGGGGGGGCTCTGCCCGCTTGTGCCAGGGCTGGGGTGGAGAGCAGGGTCCGGTCCCCTTCCCCCTGCCGGGGCAGGTCTGGGAGGAGGTTTGGCCTGGGTCCAGCCCCAGTGCCGCCCCCCCCGGCCGACTCCGCTGATCGGGGCATCTCTGCTTTCTCTTTCCAGCAAGGCGGCACCATGGCAGCGCGACTCTGTGAATACCCGCTTGTGGTACCTCTGTACCGCCACTTGCTGCTCTTTTCTAGGGTACGTCGGCCCCTGCTGCTCACGCGCCTGGCTCCTCACCCGCCCGGTCCCCACCCGGCTCCTCACCCGCCCGGTCCCCGCCCGGCTCCTCACCCGCCCGGTCCCCGCCCGGCCCCTGGCCCGGCTCCTCACCCGCCCGGTCCCCGCCCGGCCCCCGCCCGGCTCCTCACGCCCCCGGCCCAGCTCTTCACCCGCCCGGCCCCCGGCCCGGCTCTTCACTCACCCGGCTCCTCACCCGCCCGGCCCCTGGCCCAGCTCTTCACCCGCCCGGCTCCTCACCCGCCCGGTCCCCACCCGGCTCCTCACCCGCCCGGTCCCCGCCCGGCTCCTCACCCGCCCGGCCCCTGGCCCCGCTCTTCACCCGCCCGGCCCCCGCCCGGCTCCTCACCCGCCCGGCCCCCGGCCCAGCTCTTCACCCACCCAGCTCCCGGCCCAGCTCCTCACCCGCCCGGTCCCCGCCCGGCTCCTCACCTGCCCGGCCCCCAGCCCAGCTCTTCACCCGCCCGGCTCCTCACCCGCCCGGTCCCCGCCCGGCTCCTCACCAGCCCGGCCCCTGGCCCCGCTCTTCACCCGCCCGGCCCCCGCCCGGCTCCTCACCCACCCGGTCCCCGCCCGGCTCCTCACCGGCCCGGCCCCTGGCCCCGCTCTTCACCCGCCCGGCCCCCGGCCCAGCTCTTCACCCACCCAGCTGCCGGCCCAGCTCCTCACCCGCCTGGTCCCCGCCCGGCTCCTCAGCTGCCCGGCCCCCGGCCCAGCTCTTCACCTGCCCAGCTCCTCACCCGCCCGGCCCCCGGCCCGGCTCTTCACTCACCCGGCTCCACACCCGCCCGGCCCCCGGCCCGGCTCTTCACCCGCCCGGCTCCTCACCCGCCCGGGCCCCGGCCCGGCTCTTCACCCGCCCGGCTCCTCACCTGCCCGGGCCCCGGCCCGGCTCTTCACTCGCCCGGCTCCTCACCCGCCTGGTCCCCGCCCAGCTCCTCACCCGCCCGGCCCCCGGCCCAGCTCTTCACCCTCCCGGCTCCTCACCCGCCCGGCCCCCGGCCCAGCTCTTCACCCGCCCGGCCCCCAGCCCAGCTCTTCACCCGCCCGGCTCCTCACCCGCCCGGCTCCTCACCCGCCCGGCTCTTCACACACCCAGCTCTTCACCCGCCCGGCTCCTCACCCGCCCGGCCCCCCGCCCGGCTCTTCACCCGCCCGGCTCCTTTCCTGCCCAGCCCCCCTCCTGCCCGGCCCCCGCCTGGCTCCTCACCAGCCTGACTCCTCACTCGCCTGGCTCCTCACCTGCCCTGCTACCCGTCCTGCCCCCGCCTGGCTCCTCACCTGCCCTGCCACCCGTCCTGCCCCCCGCCTGGCTCCTCACCTGCCCTGCCACCCACCCTTCCCCCCGCCTGGCTCCTCACCCGCCCTGCAACCCGCCCTGTCCCCGCCTGGCTCCTCACCCGTCCTGCCCCCCCGCCTGGCTCCTCACCTGCCCTGCCACCCGTCCTGCCCCCTGCCCGGCTCCTCACCTGCCCTGCCACCTGCCCTGCTCCCCACCCTACCCCCCTGCCTGGCTCCTTACCTGCCCTGCCACCCGCCCGGCTTCTCACCCGCCTGGCTCCTCACCTGCCCTACCCCCCGCTCTGCTCCCCACCCACCCTGCCCTGTGCCCAACTATCTGTGCCTCCTGCCCAGTTCTGTGCCCAGATATATGCCCCATGCCTGGCTCTGTGCCCATCTCTGTCCCTGCTGCCTGGCTCTGTGCCTCGCTCTCTGTGCCCACTGTGCAGCTCTGTGCCAGCCCTGCCCGGCTCCACCTTTGGGCTCAGGCTGGGGTTTGTGGAGGGATAGCTCAGTGGTTTGAGCATTGGCCTGCTAAACCCAGGGTTGTGAGTTCAATCCTTGAGGGGGCCATTTAGGGATCTGGGGCAAAAATTGGGGATTGGTTCTGCTTTGAGCAGGCGGTTGGACTAGATACCTCCTGAGGTCCCTTCCAACCCTGAGATTCTGTGATTCTATGATTCAAGTCAACTTGTCAACCGTGACAATCTGACCTCCGCTTGCCCCCCAGGTCCCCACCTGCTTAACCTTTTGCTTAAGGTGCTTTCCTGCCCCCCCCCGCCCCAACTAACCTCGTATGTCACCCCGCTGGGCCCTGCCAGCGCCCCCTGCTGGACAGCACCGAGATAGCCCTTGCGTGAGGGTTGGTCCTGTCCCCGCCCCCGTCCCTCTCACCACCTCTCCTCCCTGAGGAGGACCTGTGGAGACATACAGCTTGGGGGGGGGGAGACAAAGAGCCCCCCCACTCCTCAGCCCAGGGCTGGAGAGCCCCCACGAAGGGACAGAACTGGGGTGGGCGATGGGACACATGCGTCCTGAAGACTGCAGCTGGAGGGAGGGTGGGGGAGAAACTGAGACCCCCCCCCCCCCGCCCCGAGAGAGGTGCCCCTGGTGCCCCATGTCACATGGGGCGGGGGAGGTCAGTCCTCGCCCAGCAGGAGGGTCATGGCTCCCGGTCTGCCAGCACCTACAACTGTGCCCCCACCCCCCCGTCCCAGCCGGAACAGGGGAAAGACCTGGCGCCCAAGGCTATGGGGTTCAGCAAACAGCTGGCCACCAGCTCCCCCTGCAGCCAGCCTCAGAGCTGGGGGCTTCTTCCCCATCAGCTCCAGCCCCCCCCCCCCAGAGTGACCCTCCCACCTGGGACCCCCAGGCCTCCCACCAGGCATCTGCCAACAGCCCTGCTCGGCCTCCGTGGGGCGGGTGTTTATAGTGAACATGTCACATTGTGGGGGGCAGGCGAGGGCCCGTCTACGGGGCACCAGCTCCCATCTGGCCCCATGGTGAGGGGGGCAAGGAATGGGACATGAGGCCTTTCCCCTCTAGGGGCGCTGGCTCTGATCTGGACCCATGGCAGGGACCAGCTGGCTCAGGAGAGTGGGGAATGGGAAAAATGAGCCGGGGGGGGGGCAGCTGCTGAGCAGTCCCCAGCCCCTGAGCCCCCTCTGCCTGCTGGGGGTGCCCTTGCTGACGGTGCGTTTTCCTCACAGGTACCTAGGCCCTGCATCACCAAGGCGGGATACCTGCTCCTTTGTACCGGCGGCTTTGGGCTGGTGGTGCCTGGCCAGGACCCGGGCGAGCCGTCCTGAGCGAGGCTGGGCGCTCGCCCCGCTGCCCCCGCCCGCCATCCCTGTCACCGCCTGGCCAGCACCGCGGGGGTGCCCGTCAGCCCTCCTCCCCAGGAGGCCTCACACCCCGGGCCCAGCCAGGACCAGAGCTGGGGACGCCTGGGTGACAGCACTCCAGGCCCACAGGCCCCTTCCCACCCGGAGCCAGGCTGTGTGGCTCGGGCCCCTCCCGCCGTCAGGGGACCATCTCTCCAGTCCCCTCCTGGGCCTGCCCTGGCCCTGGGCTGCTGGCTGGGTGCATCTGCTCCTGCCCGCCAGCCCTCTGGCCTCCCCATCGTGGACCCCTGCCAGCTCCCTCTGCATGGGGCAGGCTGCCTCTGCCCTGCCCGGCCCCAACTCCACTCCTTCCCACGTAGCCACCCCATGGCCCCGTTTGGCAGCTGGGGAAACTGAGGCAGAGCGAGAGGAAGAGTGTCACCTAAGGGCACACAGTGAGTCAGGGGCAGAACTGACAACTGAACCCAGGAGTCCTGGCTCCCAGCCCCTGCTTCTTTAAACTACTACACCCCACTCCCCTCCCAGAGCTGGGGATAGAACCCAGGACTCCTGGCTCCCAGCGTCCCGCTGCTGTAACCACTACACCCCACTCCCCTCCCAGAGCTGGGGATAGAACCCAGGACTCCTGGCTCCCAGCGCCCCGCTGCTGTAACCACTACACCCCACTCCCCTCCCAGAGCTGGGGATAGAACCCAGGACTCCTGGCTCCCAGCGCCCCGCTGCTGTAACCACTACACCCCACTCCCCTCCCAGAGCTGGGGATAGAACCCAGGAGTCCTGGCTAGCAGCACCCCCACCCCAACCACTAGCCCCCAGGTCGTTCTAAGAGGCATGTCACTTTGGAAGTGGGCCCCAGTCCCTGGGGGGGTGAAGTGATGGTCATGCCATGGGGTGGTGCCAGGCTTGGCAACCCTCTACACCCACCTCCCAGGAGCCTGGTGTTACCTAGTGCCCCCTGCCCTGGCACCCTGCCTCTCCAAAGGCCCTGCTCCCAGCTCCCTTTGCCCCAGTGATCCTGGGTCCTTGGCACGGGCCTTGTCCCCACCCGCCCCACTCCATGGGGAAAGGGGCCCAGCGGAGGGGCCGACTGGGACCTGCAGAAACGTAGCCGAGGGAGCCCACAGATGCCCTTCCCTGCCCGAAGGGAGCCGCAAGGTGGCGACAGCCGACGGGGGGGGGGGGCTGCTGCCCAGGATGCCCTGCTTCCTCCGCAGTGCCAGCCCCGGGCGCCGTTCAGCAGGGCTCTAGGCAGCACCAGGGACCCCCAGCGGGTGCCAGCCCCAGGCGTGGCACTGCTGTTAAAGGCTGAATTTATGCTGCTAAAATCACCCATCACCTGCCGTTCCACCTTCCGCCATGGGGGGGCCCCAGTGACTCCCCCCTCGCAACACCCCCAGCTAGTAATTTATTTCTAGTGTTGTCATCTCCCATTCCCTGTTGACCCACACCCAGCCCACCGGCTCCCCCACCCAACCACCCATCTCCAGTGCACACCTGGGGCGGAGGCTCTTAGGGGGTGAAGCCCCTTTGCCCGGGGGGGAGGGGGGAAATCCTGCAGTTTTGCACTTTGACCCGGTTAATTTATAGCCACCTGCTGCCCCCCCATGTATTTATTGGCCCTCGGTGCCAGCCAGGCCCGGGGGTCGGAGGTGGGATGAAGGACCCGGCCTGGAGGCTTTGTCTGAACTGTGGAGAGGAAATAAAAAAGCTGAATTAGGCCCAGGGGCGGGCAGCCCAGCGCCAGCCTCGTGTATGAGCGGGGCCGGGGGGGGATCAGCGCCGCCCACCGCAGCACCAATGGGGGGAGCTGAGCCTGGGGCGCCCCCACATGGTGGATGTGGCAAGAGGCTGGGGAGCCGGGCCCCACATGGCCCCCACTGGCCAGTCACTGTGGGGGCTCGGCGACCGGACCTTTGGCTGGCCCAGGGGCGCCCCCTCCTGGCTGAATGTTATGCGGCCGCCCTAGCCCCTGGGGCCCCAACACCACTGGGGCTGAGCTCTGCCCTGCACTGGGGGGGTTCCGCTCAGAGGGGCTGACGCCCCAGCAGGCTGCCCAAGCAAGCGACCCCTAGTGGGGACGATGGGGCTTTACCCGCAGGCCAAATGCGGCCTGGTGGAGGTTGGGTCAGGGGGCAGGGAACAGGCCAGCAAGGGGCACTCACCGCCCCCTCCCGCCCCACACACAGAGCAAGGCAGAAGGCAGAGGGCTGAGTCAGGCAACAGGCCTCAGGGCCAGGCCCATGGGCAGCGGGCACCAGCCAGGAGCTGAGTGACACGAATGGCCCAGGTGCACACACTGAGCCCTCCCTGACACCCCAATATGCTCCACCCTTGATACTCAACGCATGCACCTGCAATTGCCACTCACCCACCAGGCACCCCCTCACCTCCCCCCGCAGCACGCAGCCCCCCCCCGCACGCACACCCACCCACCATGCACAGGCTCCGGTCACATCACCCCTTGCCCTGCCTGGCGCAGGCTACCGAGACCACAGTCAGGCTCCATGGTTGGGGTGGGGACCGGGGGGGCCAAGGGGTGCCCTGCAGCTGCCCCTGCCGGGCCCCGCAGCAGCCACTGCAGTGCAGCCTAGCCGGGACGGACCACGCTGCCAGCCCCATGCAGGGCTACACGAGCAGGGTGGTGATGCTGGGGAAGAACTGGGCTAGCAGGGGGCTGCAGGTCAGGAGTGAGGGGCACCGGCTGGGCTGGGCTGGCAGGGGGCACTAGGTTGGGAGGGGCATTGGCAGCACTGGGGGGGCCCAGGACACACGCTGCCCCTGTACTAAGCCGTTTCACCCTGAGGCCTGGCTGAACTCCAGCTCCGCTCACGGCCCCCATGGCTTTGAACGCGCGCAGACATTATCGCTGCCCATCCTGGCCTGGCAGGCCATGTTGTTTCGTGACTGTCACAGCAGCTGCCGTCTTCCACCCCAGAAGTGGCTGCATCTCAGTGGCTGGGGCAGAGATCCCTAGGCATTGTCCTACCACTTGAAAAAACCCCATAGATGCATTTTGCAATTCCAAAGCCCAGCGGAGACCCTGGCCTGGCACTCAGAGGCAGGTTCGATTCCTACCCCCACCCCACATCCCTGCTCAGCTCCCGCAGTCGCCCTGGCCAGGTTGCAGCCAGCAGGAGGTTGAAAGCCAGTTAAGTTCAGCTGGTGCTAAGCCCGCTGTGGCCCCCCTCAGACTACTTCACACGTGGGCACAACAGTTCATGCCAGTGCTGGCTGCCCAGCTAGAAATGGCACCAACCTTGTCCCCCAGCCTGCCCCCCTCACTTCACAGCAACTGGAGCTAACCCAGTGCAATGGGCTGGCCAGTCCCTGCCCCCTGCTCAGCCGGAGCTCTGGGATTGGGATGCTCTCATGCTGGGCAGCGCCCGGTGTGACGGGACCCCGATCTTGGTCACTGTGTGTCTGGGCCACGCCCGGCCCCCTGATCTCGGTCACTGCGTGTCTGGGCCATGCCTGGCCCGAGGGGCCCCAATCTCAGTGACTGTGTGTCTGGGCCGCACGCGGCATGACGGGGCCCCGACATCGGTCACTGTGTGTCTGGGCAGAGCCAGGTACACAGGGGCCCTGAGCCTGGTTGGCACCTGGCTTATAAAGACACACAGTGAATTATTATAAGTAGCGAGGTGGTCAGATGGCACCGGCCTTCCCCACCTTGGTACCAAGAGAGGAGCTGGGGCTGCGCATAGTACGGCTGGCAGGAGCAGCCCTGTCTTTGCCCTATGCTGGCGTCGCCCCATGGGCAGCGCAGAGCCCAACTGGAGGCGCAGACAGAGTGGAGGCATGGGGGCAGGGGTGTGAAAATCGTTTCTTTAGTATAAATAAGAACTTGCAGATCCGCAGCTCCATAACTTAGACATTCAGCCACAAGGGGAACAGACGGCAGAGAGGTACCCAATCCCTGCGGGCCCTGCCCCCCATGCAGGGGTGGACAAGGGGTGTGGGCTGCTGGGGGGCATCCAGTGGGCAGGCGCCCTCGGGCCAGCAGTAGTAGGGCGACGTGGTGCCTGCACAGAGCCCCAGAGGGCTGCTTGCAGGGGAGTGGGCTAGAGGGCACAGGTGAGTGGCCATGGGGCAGGGGATACCAAGGCTAATACTGTTCTTTGTGCGGACCGGGCTCTCCCTGTGCCCACGCTGGGTGTACAGCAAGGCTGGGCTCTCCCCCATCCCAGCAGGCAGGGGAACGAGCAGGGGCAAGCACAAGTCAAGCCGGAGGGATGCACGTTGTGTTCTGGTCAGCTCCCAGGGGGACCCAGGGTCGCCTGCTCCAGAGGTGGAGAGTTCCCCGGGCCTGGACCAGCGAAAGGTGCATGTCCTCCAGCCTTCCCGCAGGGCGGGAGGCAGCGGCAGTCGCTCAGGCAGCTGGGGCCAAGTGCCACCCAGCATCCCCCCCCCCCATGATTCTACATGAGCCCAGGGTGGCTGTTCCCAGGGAGAGGGGCTCAGAGGAGCACAGGGGCAGCTGTGTCCAACCCCAGCTGGAGCTGGCGGCCCAGGCTTTAAGAGGCGGAAGGGGTAGTCACTGTGGCCAGCTGCAGGAAGAAGGGGCCGGTAGCCAGGCAGTGCTGTGAGCACCCACAGCTCCAGGGAGGCCGGGGAGAGCCAAGGTGCATGGCAGTGCCCTTGCCCCTGGGGAGTGGGGGGTCTGACGAGGCCAGCTCCCAGCTCTGCCCAGGCACAGAGCAGATGGCCAGAGCGGGTACAATGCAGGACATTGGCACAGCAGCCTGGGAGTTTCTCTTTGGGGGTCGCTCCCACAGAGGGGAGGGGGAGGCATTTGCCAAACTGTCACCCTCTGGGCACCTTTCCACTCAGCCCTGCCATCTCTGGGGCCGGGGATCAGTAGTAACAGCGGGCACAGAGGCCCTGCAGGGCAAGGACAGAGACAGGCAGGCCCCCCCTCAGCTCGACCATGAGAGCGACTGCTGGCTCAGGACGAAGCCCAGCCTGCCTGCAAGGGATCTGGGACAGCAGCAGGTGGTGCCGGGGATGCCGGCGGTAGCTTGTGCCCATGTGGGGGCAGGGTGCCAGGTCTCCGGCTGCCTCCAGGACTGCGTATGCTCCAGGGTGGTTGTCTCTTGGCAGAGGAAGTGCAGGTAGTGCCAACCTGTAGGGGCCCTTCTGGCCACTCCAGTGTGTTCTGGGGAAACTGAGGCAGCAGAAAGCCCCCCCTCAGCACCCCTGGGCAGCTCCAGCGCTCCAGGCTGTTGTGCAAAGTGAGGGCTCTGGGGAGACCGGCTCTGCTCCCATCACTCCAGGGCTGAAGTTCCACAAAGCTTTAAACAGGGGCCATTAATACGTTAAGGGACAGGGTGGCCCAGGCCAGTGGAGGGGCCTGTGCACTGTAGACGGGTATCTATATATTAAACCTCTGTTAGCGGCTCACCACCACGGGAAGCGTCTGTCCACGCAGCGTCAATTAGTGTTAAATAACGAGGGCCCGGAGTCTGGGCGGTGCCAGGCGGCCAAGCTGGCACCAAGTGGGGGGGCAGGCGGTCCCTGGGTTATACCACAGTGCCACTGGGCGAGCTGCCGTTCTGAGAGGGGAGGTTCTGAAAGGGAAGGGGGAGATGGTTAGAACCAGGGGGTGGGGGATACACACACCACACAATAACAGACAGGGACAAGAGGCTGCAACGGGGCAAACCGGGCCCCACAAGTCAGAAGACTTTGCACCTCCCCAGTCCCAGGACCCCAGGCTGATGCCCCGTCGCCAGGGCCTGAAACACAGGCACCAACCAGGGCCCAGCCCGGCAAAGGGATCGCGGTACCAAACTCCACCTGAACCAACAGAAACTAGGCACCAAACCACGCTGGAGGATCTGGGCCCCACCTCTTCGGTTCCCTTTGCAGCAGCCGGAGCCAGAAGGGGCCGGTCCCTGCACCTGATTTCTGGCCTACGAGAGCAGATGTCTGCCAGCCCAGCCCATCACAGACCTGCTCCCGTTCCCCCCACCCTCTAACCTGGGGGCAGTGGCCAGGTGCAGAGCTTTGCCTGGGTACTACGTTTTTTCCAGCCGTGAGCTCTTTGGGACAGGGAGTCTCTCCCCCTGCACACCCCCACCCCCCACTCTCTGTCTGCACGGCGCCTGGCACAACATGCCCACCCCCGCAAACACAACAACAATCCACCTCAAAGTGCTTTACGAAGGAGGTCAGTGTCATTAGCCCCACTGCACAGGTGGGGAAACTGAGGCACAGGAAGGGGAAATATCTTGCCCAAGGGCACCCAGCAGCGAAGCCCAGAGCCCCCACCCAGGGGCGTATCCACTGAAGGCGGTGGGGGCCGTGCAGGCGGCAGAACCTCCGTTGGTGGAGACAGGTGAGATCGAGAGAATCCCCTGCTCCCCTCGCCGAGCCCCGGAGCAGCTGTCAGGGCTGGTGACAGGGATCAAATCCCATTGCTTGCCTTTGTTCGTGAGCCCATCTGGAGTCCCAGCACGTTGGGGGGGGGGGGGGGGGGGCGGCGCACGGCACTACGGGGTGCAGGGCTGGATGGAAACTGCCTTCCAGAGGCTAAGCTCTTCTGCTGAAGAAGCCCCCACTCCGGTCCCAGACACCATAAAGCCACTGGAATCACCTCTACCGGGGAGGCAGTGGACATGCCAGCCGCTGGGACATCTGGGTGAAATCAGGGCTGAGTTGGCAGCTGTGAAGCCCTTGTTGTATCGGCAGGACAGGGCTCACCATCCCCTCCCCCACCCCCCATCCTGTTAAAGGGGCTTGGCCCCCCAGGCTGCCCTGTGCACCCAAAGCTTTCTAGCCGCAGGCTCCCATTGGGGCAAGATCCGGGGAGAAGCCAACGACCCTGCAGCACAGAGGGGCCAGGTGGCTCCAGAGAGAAGCAGCTGCAGCCCATGGGATTCCAAGCACTAATGAGAGTCCACCCGACCCCGACCCCCCCCCCCCCCCGCCTGCCTGATTCAGAGCCAGCGACCGTCTCTGGGACACAGGGTGCCTGGCTCCGACAGGGGTCCCAAGCCTCAGGCTGGGGGACGACAAGGAGCGAGTTAAAGAACTTCAAGAGGGGCAGCTGAGGGGCCAGGTGCCCCTGGGATCACGCAACCCCGATGCCCTCACTGACAGCAGGCAGAGCCGGGGCACACAGGCAGGTCCTGCCGGGTTTTAAGCACATCACTCACCAGTCCTGTTTCCCGGCAAAGTCAGTGACAGGCCAGCAGCCTGGCGTGTTAACCCTTTGCCTGCAGGCTACAACCACCATGGAGATGGGTGGAAAGGGGCACCCCCCCACACACTAGTGACAGGACCCAGCCCCGTCTGGGCCAGAGGGGAACACGCTGCACTAGGGCCAACATGCAGCAGGGCCTCACTTCCACACGACTTGAGCTAGTGGGGCTCACGCCCAGCACCGCGGAGGTTGCAGCTCCAGCGGTGGTTTGGGCCGGCCAGGAGGTCGGGAGGGCCTGAGTCTCTGCCAGAGCTGCAACCTCCCCAGGGCGCGAACGTCAGCCCGGGCTGGGAGGCTCGCTGCCAGCTGCAGTCCAGACGTACCCAAAGGCACCCCCCCATTTGGTCTCTGCTTCTCTGCCACGCACGGGACCGGGCTGGTTCTGGACTAGCCGCGTCTCGGGGTCGCTCCTGAAATCGGCTGCAGGGGGCAGCGAGGATGGTTTGTCTCAGGCCCGACAGCCTGAGAAGCAAGAGAAGGCAAATTGCACGGATCATCTCAGAGCAAGCAGCACAAAGTGTGTGTGTGGTGGTGGGGGGGGGGGGGGGAGCTGGAAGATGAGTCAGTGTGAGCAGCTGGGCGTTCCTGCCACAGAACCGCTGGGGGTGGCTGTGTCAGCGGTGGGGGGGGCACTGTAGGTATCCCCGATTTCACACCTCTGTGCTCCCAGGCACCAGTTAAAGGGTGGGGGGGAAGGTGGAAGACACGCCACCCCAACTGCGGAGACAGGGAAGGGCAAAGTTAACCCCAAGTGCTCAGAAACCTGCCCCCACAAATCACGAGATTAGCTTCAACCTCCGGAGATGTTTTTAAAATAACGGTGGGGGGGGGGAGGGGGCGTTCGTTAGCCTCCTGGTGTCTGAGCCTTTTGGGGTCCCCTGTTGGAGTAACTTTCGACAGAGGATCTCAAAGCAGGTGGCAGCCAGCAATTGCTGGACACCTCCCGCAATGCTTCTGAGGCAGGGCCGCGTTGCCGTTCCAGAACAGAGTCAATCCGGAGGCCGATGAAGTGATTTGCCCCCAGGGCTGAAAACCAAACCAGCGAGTCAGCGGCAGAGACAGGAATCACCTGGGCCAGCAGCATCCCTACAGCAAAGGCGGACTCTTGTTAACAGCTGATTTTTCTAAGAGCTCTAAAATCCACTTGCTCACTCAGACTGTCTGGAAGATGGCTGGGCCCCATTCAGGGGACGTGCCCAACAGAATCCCCTGGACGAAGGCCCAGGGGAGCAGCATCCGGAGTGGTCTGTGCAGCGTAGGCAAGTCCAACCCCGGCGTAGCTGGTGGTCGTAAGCCAGCCCTATTCCCCTAGTGAGGACACGCTCAGACAGCTTCCTACTGTCCCATGTGCAGCGTCCCCACATCACTGCGTACCGTCGGGAAGGGCAGAGTGGCGTGGTGGCCCTCTCGCAGAGAGCAGAGTTAGAGCTGGGGGGCTGAGCTGGCCCGTTTGCAGGGTTTACCTCGATGCACTTGACCTTCTGCAGCAGTCAGCCTCACTCTGGGTTAAAAAGTTTTGGGGCAGTGAATAGAAGCTAGAGCCTGTTCCAATAGTCAGTCCCCACTCCCCTCCCAGAGCCAGGAATGGACCCCAGAGGTCCTGACACCACTTTGCACTAGACCCCACTCCCTAATTTCTTAGCTGCTGTCGCAAATGCCCCCCTGAGTACAACAGCCTTTCCCACTTCCCTCCCCTCTCCTCAGAGCACTGCCCCTGTGTGGTCCCCCTGCCAGGAACCAATCCCCACATGCTGCAGGGCTCCACGAGCACCAGAGGAGAAGCAGAAGCCTTGGCCGCTCTGGGATCAGTACGTGCAGGCCTCCCCGTTCCCAGGGCAGCCCTGCAGCTGTACTTACGGCTTTCCCAGGCCTGGCCCAGGTGCAGATGAGCCCCTCCTGGCAGGCGGTGATGATGCAGTCCTCCAGGAAGAGCAGCACCGTCAGCCGCTCGTGGGCAATCTTCTTGCAGACCAGGGGCTCCAGCAGGGGCACCTCGTGGATGCGGGGGCAGAGGGCCGTGCCCAAGACCTTGGCCGTGTCCAGCTTGCTCCGGGGCGCCCCGCTGATCTTGTCGTTGCTCTTACTGATGTTGCCCAGGCTGTGATACCGCTTGTGCTCCTTCTCGGCGTTCTTGTCCCGGCGCTCCTGCAGGGTGAGCGTGGCGAACTTGCCGATGCTGAAGGGCACGGCGCTGTCCGCCACCTGGTTCTTGGCGGCGCTGGTAACGGCCGGGTGGGGCAGGCTGTTGGAGCGCGAGAGCGAGCGGGGCAGGATGGACCCCCCGCTGCTGACCCCCGGCTCCCCAGCCAGGTTGCTCCCGCCGCTCACCGAGGAGGGGATGCCAGAGCTGAAGGTGTTTGTGAGAGTCCGGGCCCGGGAGAGCGGGGGGTGGGGGTACAGCACGTCCTCCGTCAGGTCCCACAAGCAGAACTGAGTGTCCTGGCCGGCCGAGCCGAAGCGGTAGGTCACCGAGGGGGAGCTCTTGGTGCTGTGCTTGGAGAGGCGGGACAGGGTGCTGCTAGTCCGCACCCGGCCAAAGTGGGCCGGCTCCTGGGGCTCCTCGTCGCTGCCGCTTAGCTCCGGCGGTTCCTCCTCCTCCACGCTGCTGGTGTAGGGGTCGAAGGCCACCGCGTTGACCCAGGACTTGTGCCCGTGCCCCCTGGCGATGACCCGGCCCTCGGCAAAGGACCAGACGGTCACCAGGTCGTCTTCGCCGCCAGTGACGATGTAGCGCCCGTCAGGGCTCCAGCAGACGCACAGCAGCCCCCCAAAGTAGCTCTTCATCATGCCCTGCAGCAGCATGGAGTCGAAGTGGAAGACGCGGAGGCAGCCGTCCTGGCTGACGCAGGCCAGGTAGCGGCCGTCGGGTGAGAAGGCGAACTCGTTGAGGGCCCCCTCGCCCACCGCCCACTTCACCAGTGGGTTGCGGGCGCTTTTGCTCTTGCAGGCGTAGACGGCGAAGCCCTCGCCCTGCTTGAGGAGGGTGTACTGGGGTGAGGCGGAGCCGCACGGGTGCTCCATGTTGTACAGGTACAGGTGCCCACTGGCGTGGGAGGCCAGGAAGAGGCCCTCTGTCTCCGGGATCCACTTCAGGTAGGTCACCTTCGTCTTGTCGATGAGCCGCTGGGGCAATGTGAAACAGAGAGCAGGTATCAGACTGAGGTGACCTTCCCTAGGGGGAGCCCCCCAGGGCGGAGAGGGGAATTCAGGTTAGGGGCCTGTCCAGTCCTCGGCCATTCCACTGGGGCTGGTTGGGACAGTAGCTTGTGATGTGGCCTGCTGGGCCCTAGACTGAGAACTCCCCAACTCGTTGCATACAGACCAAGGGACAGATGGCAACTGCATCCCAAACTGGGCTGGACCTGAACCAGAAACCTCCAGGCTGAAGGGCCTGTATCCCGTTCCCATCCCTCTGCTTCACCATTAACCCTTTCCCGTGCAAACCGCAGCCTCGTTTGAAAACCCCTGCAGCTAAACAAGAAACTTGCCAGCTACAGCAGGAAGCCTTTAGCAGGCCCAGGCTGCAGCAGGGGAGTGTTTTGCTAGCTGAGAGTCAGGCACAACCCCCACAGCAAAGTACATCACCCACACAAACAAGAGCAGCTGTGAAGTCCCCCTCTGGTTGCTGTTGCTACCAGGGTTATTTCAGGTAACGGACAGAACGTTAACGACCTCAGAAGACAATTTATAATGACAGGCTCCCCTTGAGCGCCCAGTGACCCCTAGAAACACACAGGGCTCAGTAACCAATCAGAGGGAAGAGAACTGCCTAACAGAGCCTCCCGCAAACTCTGGCCCAGCCTGACCCTGCTTAGCTTGTGAAATGTGAAGTGATGCCAGGAGCATGGGAAATCTTGCACTGCTCTCTAGCGGCCAGTCTGGGGACCAGCACAGCTGGGCTCTGAACAGGAAGGTGGCGAGTTACAAGACCCATAATGGCAGCAGGGCTCAGGAGGCTGGATGAAATCCTGCCCAGGCTAAGGAGGGAGCAAAAGGCTCGTTAGCAGCGGGGATCTCACCTCCTCATTAAACAACTTGCTGGTGTCCTTCTTGATGAGATCCAGGTACTGAACCTGGCCAGCAGAGAAGCCCACCAGCAGTGAGATGCTGTCAGTGGTGGCTGTGAACTGGTTGAAGTCGTGGCAGGTGGGCTGAGTGCCTTTGTAGATGCGCTTGTCAATGGGCTTGTTCAGATCGAGGGACTGGAATTCAACAACACCAGGAGGGGTGAGAAGCCGCTGGCTTTGAAAGAGGAAATGTCAGTTACATCCCCCCCCCGTAAACCTACACACTTTGCAGGATTGGATCTAGAGCCAGGACCCTCAAGCAGGGGTTCAGGGCCACCTGGGGCCGCTAGCAGATTTTAAGGGATCCACCAAGCAGGGCCAGCATTAGACTCACTGGGTCCCAGGACACAAAGCTGAAGCCCCGGGCTCTGAGCCCCGCCACCTGAAGCCTCAGCAACTTAGCTTCACGTGGCTCCCGTTTGCTACCCCCTAATGCCGTCCCTGCCTTTTATATGCAGAAAAAGTTGTTGTGGCCCAGGTGGGCCGTGGAGTTTTTATGGCATGGTGGGAGGTGCTGGCAGGAACAGGGGATTATCGCTGCTGCTCCTGTTCAGGGTAGGATCCCCAAGGCAAGCAACTGAACTCAATAACTGTTCAGGACAGCGAATCCCCTCCCTCCTGCCGCGCCCTGCTGCCAAGGGTCTCAGAGTATGGACAGACATCGGTTACGGAGGCCCAGCCCCTTCCTCCCGGGACAGTACCATCCCGCTGACTTTACAGATGGGGAAATTCAGGCAAAGAAGGGAAGTGATTTTTCTGTGTCAAGAAGTGACAGAGCCAGTAACAGAACCCAGAAATCCCAACTCTCAGCCCCTTCCTGCTCTAACCACAAGACCCCTCTCCCCCCCCAGAGCTTGGGGATGGAACCCAGGAATCCCAATTCTCAGCTCCTTCCTGCTCTAAGCACTAGACCCCTCTTTCCTGCCCAAGCCTGACCATTTTTGACGTGACTGTGACAGGGATTACAACCGGCTGTGCCTGACTAATACACGTCCCCTCTTTTTCTTTTTGCGGATACAGACTAACACGGCTGCTACTCTGAAACTTATTTTAAGGCTTAAGCAGCCAACTGTTCACTGTAAGCAGCAATTGCTCTCACACCATTTCGATGTGCATCTCCAGTGATGCGATCACATTGCAGTAAAGATTTGAACAGTTTCCTAACTGCTTACACAACCCCTAGAGAGAACCCCCAATTACATCTAACCCCCAGAAGGCTTCTCCACAACACCCCCCGCCACCCTCTTCATCCCACACAAGATGCCAAACAAGCCTTTTAAAGAAGGCTAAAACTTTCCCCTTTCAAGTGGCTCCGCTTTCCCTGCCCCTCCCCGGGGAGGATGGAGAGAGAACTGGCACAGCAAGGGCTCTGATGTGGAAGAGTGCCAGCCGTGTAAGTGTTAGTCTCCACACAGCCTCCCTTAGTTGCCCTAGTGACAGATCAAGAGTGCTCCCAATTTCAGCTAAGATGCTAAGTTCAGGTGTACAGTCATCTTATCCATCTGAAGCACCATGCTCACCCACGGTCCTGTATGCGCAGCTGGAGTCAGCCCCTTAACACACGCTGGAAACACACACAAGGATGCTGCATCATTAAATATACTTTGATTGGTCAGGCTCAGTAACTGATACCATAGTTTGGCCCCAACTGCCAAGATCTCTCTGGAAATGGGCCCAGACCCCTCACATCTCCAACAACCTTACGGTCAACTAAAAGCTCAGAGATCTAAAGTCAGCATCCTCCTCCCAGGGTTGTACATCTCAATTGCTGCTGTACAAATATTTGCACTGGAGTGTATGTCAGAGAAGTGGCAGTAGAAAGACTCACGGCAACAACATCTCTGTTGCTAAATCTTGTGGAAATGGGGGACTGCAGAGTAGCAAAGCGGCACCCAGCACCAGCACAGAATTCGGCAGGGGTTGATTGCGTAGCTTGTTTGTGCAGCTGTTTGAAAGCAACAGCACAGGGCGGATGCCCAAAGTGAACAGGACAGACGCCTGTCGCTGCCACCTTTGGCCTTCACTGGAGCTAAACAGCTCACTCTCTCCTAAACTCTTACTGCCTGCACGCCTCTCAGCGCACGAACACTGGGGCCTCCAAGCACCCCCTCAGCGGAGGCTCTTCCCTCTGTCTGGAATCCAACCCCACACGCTCCCCTGCAGGAGCTTAACCCCCTCCCCTTCCCGGGGAAGGACCCCCACACACTCCCCAGCCCCCCTCAGGATTCCTGGTTCCATCCCTCTCCTCCTTCTCAGGGGTTTCTCTTCCCTCCAGCCTCAGGCTCCCCCTCTCCCTTCCTCTGCAACCACCCAGATTCCCTCTTCACTTTGGGGGTCCCTGCAGCTCTTGCTTCTGGAGGGAACCTTCTCCCTTCCCTGGGGATTTGCTGATTCCAGCTCCCCCCCGGCCCTAAAAACCAACTCCTTCCTCTCTCCCCATTATCAACGTGCTCGCCTCAGGCCCCCTCGATCCCCCCACAACTTGACTGCACCCCATGACCTAATTGCTCCCCCAATCCTTGTACCAGCTTCCCGCCCCCCCCCCCCAGGCCCCTTGGCATCCGCTTACTCCCCTGCCCCTCCCACAGTTACCTCCCTCTCCTCGACCCCTTCTTCCACCCCTCAAGAGATCGCTTCCCAGCCCCCTCTGCTCAGGGCTCCCCCCCACACCCCGTTACCCACTCAACCCGGGGCCCCCCAGAGCCCCCTCACCCGGGTCCTCCCTTTCCCCACCCACTTCCCCAGTCCCCTCCTTCGCCCAGGTCCCCTTCCCAGCCCCCACCCCCGTACCCCGCACATGGGGGTGCTCCCGTCCTGCCCCCCAACCCCCCGTTAATACCGCGCCCCCCCCTCACCCGCCTGCTGCCGCGGCCGCCGGGGCCCGGCCCGCAGCCCGAGTAGAAGTAGAGCTCCCGGCCCAGGTTGCAGCAGAGGCGGCTGCGCTCGGCGGGCTCGCCCGGCTCGGCGGGCTCGGGCCCCTCGGGCGGCAGCAGCAGCCGCACCAGCGAGAGCCGCACCGGGGGCAGCGCGGCGGGAGCGGCGGGGCCGGGCGGGGGCGCGGCCGGGGGCGCGGGCGGGGAGGGGCCCCCGGGGGGCGGCGCGGCGGCGGCGGCGGGGCCCCCCCGGCTGCGGGGCTCGGGCCCCGGCGGCGCCAGGAGCCGGTAGGAGCCTTCGCGGGTCCGGAACTGGCTCTTCAGCTCGGGGAGCAGCGCGGGGGGCCCGTCGGGAGCCGCCACCGCCGCCGCCGCCATCTTCCCTCCGGAAGCCACCTCTGACCCCGCCCCCGGAAGCGGGGCGTAGCAACCACACGCGGCCCCGCCCCCTTCTCGACTGGCCACAGGCTCCGCCCCTACCGACCTAGCCCCGCCCCCTACCGAGACTCCGCCCCCACCAACCTTCCTCCAGGCTCCGCCCCCACCAACCTCCCTCTAGGCTCCGCCCCTTATCAACCCCAACCGGGCTCCGCCCCTCCCTAGGTTCCAACCCATAGCAACCTCCCACCAGGTTCCACCAGCCCCCGCCCCCTCTGCCCCCGCCCCTCCCCCCCCAGCTCCCCCCCTCCCCCACCCCCCCACCCACTGCCCCTCCCCCCCCAGCTCCCCCCCTCCCCCACCCACTGCCCCTCCCCTTCCTCCCCTCCAGCACCCACTGCTCCCTCCCTCACCCCCCCACCAGACTCCCCCAGCAGGAGGTTTCTCTGCAGGGTCAGGGAGATGAGCCCCGCCCCAGGGAGGGACACGCCCCACACAGACAGGGAGGCAGAAAGGCCCAGGACCAGCGACTCTTGATTTGGCCTCTTTATTTGGCCAAGAGCCAGGCCGTTAGCTGTGCAGTTTCTGCTCCTCTCCCCCTCCCCCCTGAGTATCTTTGCCCTGGAGGGGCCGGCTCTGCCCCGCCCCATCAGCTCTCTGCTTTCTGCTCCTGCTCCGTGCCGCCACCGCTGGGCTCTGGCAGCTCCTCAGGCTGGCTGACCGGCTGGGGCCCGCCGGGTGCCGGCTCGTCGGGCGTGAGGCTCTCGGGCTTGCTCTCCGCTCCCTCGTCAGCGGCGCTGCTGGCTCCCGCCTCCTTGCTCTTCGCTTCCTGGTAGGGGGCAGGGAAAGGGGGCAGACAAGATGCCTCATGGAGACACCCCAGCCCTGCAGCCGGATAGACCAATGGGACCCGTTGTGGAGCTGGATTCTAGCTTTAACTGCCACCCTGACCCCCAAGAGGGGATCATGTCCCTAACTGAGACCTCAACGGCCCCTCACTTATCCTGGGGCACTCCCACCCCACCCCAAGATCTCTACATCAGCCTTGGTTTCCTGGCCGCAGGCAGGAAGGGGAGGAGCCAAAGGCACTGGATAGGCCCTTGGCTCCATGCTTTGGTCAATCAGACCAGTGGGGGTGGAGCAGCCCTGCCCCCAGGGCAGATTGGCTCAAGCGGCAAGCAGGGCAGGGTCACTGGCTGCACAGGGGTTTGGCAGCAGGAGTCACCTTGGCTACCATGGGGCAGGGCCCTTGATGCTGCAGTGTTTGGGGAGCGCCCTCTGGTGGCCGGCAGAGCTCTCCTTACCCCCCTCTGTGCAAGGGGACACTGGGAGGCCAAGAAGAAGTAGGAAGCTCTAAGGCCAGCGAGGGGTTAATCGGACCCTGGCTGTGTGCAGCCCTGACTCTATGCACGAGCTCTGCCAAGTGCCTGTCTGTGCCCAGAACGTACCTTCGCAGGTAGGGGCCCCTCCATGCTGGAGTCCAACAGGGACCCATCTCCGCCTGAACCCTCCTCTTCCTCCTGCATGCTAATGAAAATGGTGGGCGTCTCCACCTCGGGCCCCTCCTCCCGGAAGTCCATCGGCTCCTCAGCAGGCAGCGGTGCCAGGGCATGGGCAGGGCGCGGCTGGCTGGCTGGCTGCTTCAGTTTCTGCTCCTCCTCCAGCTGGCGTTTGAGTGCCTTCTCCTGGGCCAGCCGCAGAGCGATCATGTCCTGGGACATGCGTGGGAGGAGAGGTGCGGGCTCCAGCTCCTCCTGCCCGGCGATAAAGCACCGTCAGCCAGGGAAGGGACCCCTCCCCATCCCTTCGAGTCAGGGTAGCAAAGGACTCCGCTCAGAGAGTCTGGGCTGGGGACCCCGCTCCCTGCCAGCCCGCGGGGGAAATAGACGAGGCCCATCCCACAGACCCTGGGCCTCTGCAGCAGAGCATTCAGACCAGCCCTGTGGCTAGAGTCCCGCCCCCAGCACCTTCTTGAGCCCACAGCTCTGTTCTGCACCTTCAGGTACCGGCTTACTCCCTCCCCAGCCCAGTTCCCAGCCCAGGCGTCTCCGCTCACCTCCTCCAGCGGCTGGGAGTCCTTCACCTCCACCTCCTGCTTGCTGCTGGCTTCCAGGATGGCCATGGTGGAGTTGGGGACATGCGCTTGCTGTGCGGGATGGGGAGGGGAAAGAGGGGCCGGGTGAGCAAGTCATGCGGGAGCCAGCTGCCCTGGGTCCGGGGCTCCAGCCTCTCCTCTGCCCTGGGAACAGCCAGCTCCCAACTGGAGAGAGAGGCTGGCCCGTAAGGACCTATGATTCTATGACCTACCCTGCGACAGGGGCAGAGTTGTCCTAGGGAGCAGTCACTAGTCGCAGCAGGTGAGTTTAAAGGCTGAGCACGAGCTGGCTGACTGAGGTGTGGTGTCCCCTAGGGGAGAGCTGGGAGCCCCACTGCTGGGGGTACACAGCCAAACAGGGGCAGAGCCCAGCACACTAGGGAGTAATCTTGCATCAGGCTCCAGGGGGCACTGTGACTAGGACCATCCTCCTCCTCCCACTGAGGGCTGGTGACACACAGCCTGACTCCCCACCTGCCCCAGTAAAGGGTGGGGATGCTGGAGCCCCGAAGGAACTGGGTAAGAACAAACCCTAAAGAAAGCTCCGTTCCCTACACCCCCACCTTCGTTAGACTGACGGGAAGCACTGCATGCTGGGGCCCTGCAGTCTGTCCCCATTATTAAAGGGAAGGACAGCTGCATACCCCACCATCACTTGTGCCCCCCCCCCAGATTACACCCAGCCCCCAATCTCCTGCATGACTCCCCGCCAGCCCTCCAGGGAGCAGGCCAGTACCTGGTGCGGAGTGAAGGAGCGGACATGGGCCAGCAGCGGCTCCCGCAGCTCGGGGCACTTCTCGAAGACGGCGTTGAGCTGCTGTGGAGGGAGCTGCAGGATGACCTGGAAGGACTGGGGCTTGGTGCGCTGGCAGCATTTGATGAAGCCCTCCCACACTTTGGGGTACTTCCACACCTGGGAGGGCAAAGGGGGGTGGTTAAGATAGGGGCCTTTTCACTATGCCCTCCCCTGCACACCCACACATGGGCACAAGGGGCAGCGAATTCAGCCAGCCCTCCATGTGTCAGTGGGTCACACTGGGGGTGGAGAAGCCCACCCAGAGGCAGTGCTGAAAGCCAGGGCAGCTGGTGGAGGAGCAAGGGGGCAAGGCACACCTGGAGTGGGGCAGAGGCCTGGCGTTGTCACATGCACCTCCGGAGCCCGCGCCCAAGGGGGAGCAGGACTGAGAAATGAAGAGACCTGGGCTGTCTGGGGGACAGGTGAAGAGCTGCCCCGCCCCCAGCTACTTTGGAGAAAATCGCTTTCCTTGGCGCGAGGATGCTGCCACCTCTGGGGAGGAACCTGGCGGCCAGTCAATAGCCAGACGCCACCAGCGCATGGCAGTTTAGGACAGGAAGTGCAGACTAAGTGCAAGGAGTGGGGGCTGAGGGAGGCCAAAGAGAGGAGAGGGGGAACGGGCCAGGACAGTGGACTGAACAGAAGCCAGCGACGGGATCTTAGCGTTATGGCTCAGCAGGGAGAGGACAATGCCAGCTCCAGAGCCCCCTACCTCCGGGGCACTAGCTTAACAGGGCCTCAACAATAAGAGCGCCCTCTGTGGATCACCCCCCTCCTCCACTCCTTAGGAGCCCTGGGATTTCCAGGGGCTAACCCAACCCAGCTTAGCTTGTGCAGGGGTCCCAGCGCTAGGCTGCCTGGCCAGTCTGCAGGAGGTGCCGCGGGGCTGGGTTCCCACCTGCTTCATGATGAGGCGGGACAGGACGTTCATGACGAAGCCACCTAGGCGTGGGTACATGGTCAGTGACTGGATGACCGTCCTCATGAGCAGCATGGGCAGGGGGCTCTGCTCCATCAGCTGCTGCATCACCACGGCCAGCACCTCCGACGTGTAGACGTTCCTCTCGCCGAAACACAGGTTGGTGGCTGTGGTGGGGAAGAGATGACGTCAGCCAAGGTTGCCGGGGATTCGGGGGTGCGGCTGAGACACACGGAGGGGCAGAGAAGAGAGCAGGGGGTAGGTTGGCAGTGGGCACGAGACGAGAACCCCGGAGTCCTGGCTTCCACCCGTGGGCCAGTTAAGGGGAAGGAGAAAGGGGCAGCACAGTGGCGCAAGCAGCCAAAGGGCTGGCTCAGCAGACGCAGCCGTCCCCGCTGTCCGAATCTGCCCCGGGCTCCGGCACCCCCTTACCTTTGATGATGGATTTCATGTCACACTTGGTGGAGTCGATGTTGTGCAAGGCGATGAGCAGCTCCCCAGGGTTCAGGGGGGACACGGCTGAATTCCCTTCACCTGCACAAGGCAAAGAGGGGGAGGCTGAGCTGGGAGGCCGGGCTGTCTGCGCAGACCCACTGTGCCCTAGTGGGAGGCTTGTACTGGGCGGCCTAGGGCCCTGCTGCCCAGATCAGTTTCTCCCCAGGCTCCCAACCAGAGACAAGATGGGGCTCCTGAAACTTCCTATGCTCAGGCTTCTCCCTGGCTGGGCCAGGGGGCGTGAAGCTCCCACCCCCGCCTGGAATGGACGTGGCAGGACTGACCCCCAATTGTCCTCGCACTGAGCGTTATGTCACCATTGCCCCCCCCCAGGGTCCATTGGCACCAGCCCATCTCCCAGCATCATGTCAGCAGCTGGCCCCGCAGAACGGGGAAATCGCAGCCCTTCGGCTCAGCTCCCGGCTCAGCACCTACCGTGCTGCGTCCCCAAGAGGCGGTTGAACACCTCCTTCACCACGATGGGGTTCAGCTTGATGAGCTTGGGCAGAGCCTGGATCACCTCTTTCTGCGGGAGGGAGAGGGAGAGCTTGGCAGATATTGGTTATGCCACACAACCCTCCGGCCTATTTAACACAGGGGAGACTGAGGCATGGTAAGGGGACAGGGCTGACTCGGGGCTCGCACTGAGCCAGTGACAAAGCCAGTAACGGAACCCAGGAGTCCTGGCTCCCAGCCTTCCCCCCGACCCGTTCTAACCACTAGACCCCACTCCCCCAATGGAACCCAGGAGTCCTGGCTCCCAGCCCCGCCCCCCCCCGCCCCCCCCGCACTCTAACCACTCGATGCCATTCCTCCCTCCACACTGAGGATGGAACCCAGGAGTCATGGCTCCCAGCCCCTCACCCGGCACTAACAACTAGACCCCACTCTAAATGGAACCCAGGAGTCCTGGCTCCCAGCCCCCTCTTAACCCCCACTCTAACCACTAGAGCCTACTGCCTCCCATAAGAACAGTCTCCACTAGGCAGTGGCTGTCCAGCCACTACCCCCACTCCGGCCATGGCAGCAGCTGGGCCAGGCAAGCTGCCAGGAGCCCTGCCTGGCTCAGCAGCACCCGCCAGGCCCCATGGGGTCCTACCTTCTCCAGCCCGTTGAGGACGGGGATGAGGAACCGGACGTCCGGGAGCCGCTTGTGGTAGAGATCACGAACTCGCTTCACCAGCTCGGGAGATGGGGGCACTGTGAGAGCAAGGGCAGGTTGTGACGAAGTGGGACTGTTCTTAATGTTTCCTCTGAATAGTGTGGGGGTGCCTCGGTTTCCCCTAGGCAGTTCTTAAGTATCTAGGGGGTGGGGTAAGGGTGTATGATCATTGCAGAGTCCTAGAGGGCAGGTGTGTGCAGGGGTCTGGACACAGAGATTGGCCGACACCCTGTTTCCTGGCAACTGATGGCCTGGGCCCTTCCCCCCTGCAAGGTGAGAGCTAAAGAGTTGAACAAAGGAATCAGGTGACCTCCTGGCCCTGGAAAGGGGAAAGCCCGGAGGAGGGGCTGGAGGGAGTTTTCAGTTTGGGGCTGGCTGGAGACATGGAGTGAAGGGCAGACGTGGTTGTCTAGCTCACTGCCCCCCAAAATGGACTCAGCTGAGGGGTCCGGTTCTCTGCACCTACAAGCTCTGTGTTAGACCATGTTCCTGTCGTCTAATAAACCTTCTGTTTTACTGGCTGGCTGAGAGTCACGTCTGACTGCAAAGTTGGGTTGCAGGACCCTCTGGCTTCCCCAGGAGCCCCGCCTGGGCGGACTCGCTGTGGGACGTGCACGGAGGGGCAGAGGATGCTGAATGCTCCGAGGTCAGACCCAGGAAGGTGGAAGCTGTGTGAGCTGTGTGTCCTGAAGACAGGCTTCTCCCAGAAAGGAGACTTCCCCAGAGTCCTGACTGGCTTCGTAGGAAGCAGTTCCAGAGCATTGCCCAGGGACTCTGTGACACAGGTCAACGCTGGGGGAGGGACTAGAGATCAGCGGGAGGAGCCCAGCGCTGGTCTGTGTGTGTGTGTGGGTGGGGGGAGGACGAACGCTTGAGGAAGCAACATTCCCATTTAAGGGGAAACCGAGGCACAGGGCAGGACAGACAGCCAGGGAGAAAAGCGAGCAGGCCTGCTCTAGCCCTCCGAATGCCCACCCATCTGGAGGGCAGTGCCAACTGGGGCGGGTACAGTGGCAACGTGGGGTGGGGATACCTTTATCTGTCAGGCTGTGCAGGCAGCGGGTCACCAGGGTCTCAGCCCCTTTGGGGCAGTTCTCCACCAGCAGCAGCAGCTCCGGGGAGTTCATCCCCATCCCGCGGATCTGGGCAAGGAGGGGAGAGAAGGAAGAGGCAGTCTCAGAGCAGAATCACCACGGATTGCGGGGGGAAAGGAACCAACTGTGCCGAGTCAGCACATGCAACAGGGCTGTGGCCTCCCCACCAAGCCCCAAGGGAACCCAGCTAGTGGAACGCAGCTGAGTACCCCAAACCCCCACGCTCCTGGGACCCTCCCCACCCTGCTGCAAGGTAGCCCAGCAGCCGGCTAACCCGATCTGTGCAGCACGGCCAGGTAATGCTCTTTGTTTCCACCTCCCCCCCTCCCCCAGAGGTTGGAGCCTGCACGGGACACTCCAGCTTTAGGTTCTGTTCAGAAAAGGCAAAGGGGGATGGACAGAGGCTGTAAGATCACAGACCCAAGGCTGGCTGCCCACCAGAGATGGCTTTGAGCCACAGGCAGGAGCAGTCTGGAGGATAACACGGTTATAAGGAATGGCCAGCATGGATTTGTCAAGAACAAATCATCCCAACCCAACCTCATTTCCTCCTACAACAGGGGTACTGATCTCAGAGGTAGGGGAAAGCAGTCGGCAGGATCCAGCTTGATTTCAGACGGGTTGAACAGTTCCACCTGACAGTCTCAGAGCAAACTAGGGAAATGTGCTCTACATGGAATTGCTCTAAGGTGGGGGCACAAAGCGCCGTTACCAATGGTTTGCTGCCTAACTGAGAGGACGTGTCTCCCGGGGTCCCACAGGAGCTGGCCTTGGGTCTGCTACCATTCAGTATTTCCATTGCTGACCCAGAGATCGGAGTGGAGAGTGCGATTATAAAATCTGCAGCTGACACCGAGGTGGGAGGGGCTGCGAGCACTTTGGAGGGTTAGGACTCAGCAAGAAGAAATTCCATCAAGACAGGCGCAAAGTACTGTACTTAGGAAGGAAAATATCAAACGCACAACTACAAAACAAGGACCAACTAGGGGGTCGTACTGCTGAAAAGGAGCTGGGCGTTAGAGTGGATCACAAATTGAATGCGAGCCAAGAACGTGATGCAGCCGTGAAAAAGGCGAACATTGTTCTGGGTGTATTAACAGAAGCGTCGCAGGAAAGACACGGGACATAACTACCCTTCTGTACTTGGCACCGGGGAAGGCCCCAGCTGGAGGGCTGGGTCCAGTTCTGGGCGCCGCACTTCAGGAAAGATGCGGACAAAGTGGAGAGAGTCCACAGAAGAGCAAGAGAAATGATCCAAGGTTTTGAAAACCTGGCCTAGGAGGAAAGGTTAAAAAAACCAGGTACGTTTAGCATTTAGAAAAGCCTGAGCGGCGAGTGGAGAACAGTCGTCAAATTCGTTATGGGCTGGTATAGAGGACGGAGATCCAGCATCCTACCTTCAGTGGACATGGCGAACAAGAAGCTATGGGCTTAATCTGCAGTGAGGGAGACTGAGGTGAGATATTAGGATAAAAACTTTCCAACTCTCAGCGGAGTTCAGCTCTGGAACACGCTTCCCAGGGAAGCTGTGGGATCCCCATTCAGAGAGGATTTTAAGACCAGGCTGACCGACCTGGCACAGCTGGTCTAGGTTTACTTGGCCGGGCCTCAGCGCAGGGGGCTGGGCTTGGTGAGCTCGAGGCCCCTTCCAGATGGACACTTCTGGACTCCAGAACAGCTGATCAACCCAGTTTTAAGTCAGCTGTCAATCATCCATTAACCCTTTATTTCTAACCTGAACCTTAATAGAAAGTGTGACCCATCTGCCTGGATCATTATTAGGTGTATTACGGTAGCGTCTAGGAACCACAGTCACAGGCAGGACCCCATTGTGCTAGGCACTGTACTTTTGCTTTGCTATTGGGTGTATTACGGGAGCATCTTAGGAGTCCCAGTCACAGAGCAGCCCCCCCACGGTGCTAGGGGCTGTACAGACAGCCCCTGCCCCAAGAGCCTAGCTTTGAATTCAGTCTCCAGCCCTGGGCTCAGACAACTCCAAGTCATCGGGCCCCGGCGCCCCTTTGCTTTGGGGTCAGCCTTACAGCAGCCACAGTTCGCTGTCCCCACCTGCACAGACAGCCCTGTACCCTAAGCAGCGGGTCCCCGCAGAGCCTTTCCCGGCTTGCTCACCGGCTGCTCGATGACCCGCAGCACGGTGCGCTTGATGTCAGCGATGGCCTCTGTGTAGACCGACGCCAGCTCATGGATCAGCTTGTGGTTCTGCGGCAGCAGGGCCAGGTACAGGTACAGACACTGCTTGACGGTCTCCTCGGTCCAGGGAGCAGCCACCTCTGCATGACAAGGGCGGGGGCGGGGCGGGAGATCGGTTGTGGGGCTCCCAGCCAACAACAGCAGCTGGAGAACCACGGGGAAGAGCAGCGGCCGCCCCGACCTCCAGCGCCAGCCCGCACCCAGGGCGCCAGTCCAGCAGGAAGACAAGGGACAGGCTCAGACTTCAGGGAAGAGCCAGCAGCTGGCCCGATTAACTCTAAGGAGGGGCTCTCTGATCCGCGGCTATGGAAGCAGCAGACGGCTACCAGCACAGCGGGGTTGGAGTGCTAACCACAGCAATGCCGGCTCGCGGGCAAAACCCAGCCACGGGCCTGAGATGCCCAGGAATTCCCCACGGCTATGAGCACAGATCTCCTTCCTCCGATCACCGAGCAGGGAGCAGCCATCAGCACCAGGCTGGGACTGGTGCCAGCACTGTAGGGGAGATCTGACCCACCAACTAGCGACACTGAGGACTGCCCCCCAGGGACAGCAGCCCACATTCATTGGTTGTCCCCCGGCCATGCACGGCCCTGCCTTGTTACCCGTGTCCTTGTCGGCGCCGAAGAGCACAGATGGGGGGTTGGGGTGCACCAGGAGCTGTAGGTAGTTCAGTGCAAACTTTTCCACGTACTCCCGCAGCTGGTCCTTCTCGTACATGCGCTTGATGAAGAGGATCGCCTGCTGGCGGACCTGCAGGGCAGACGCGGCGTGTGAGGGGAGTGCTCACCCAGCACTGAGAGGCAGCCACTTCTGGGGCAGGGGCAGCTCAAGACAGCTGCACAGCAACGTCACACGAGCGCTCCAGGCCGGGAATCACACCCCTGGCTAGCTGCTGGGGGACAGAGGCCTGGGATCTGGCTAGGACGGCACTGGGAACCCTCCGTCTTGCTTAGGACGCTGGGGGAGCAGTGAGGAATCTGAGTTACAGGTCTCATCGGCAGGATTCCTGAGCCTTTGTGGCCAGAGCGGTGGGAGCCTGGCCTGAGGCAGTATCTGGGGGGATGAGCAGGGCTGAGTGAATGCACAGAGGGGCTGGACGATACCACAAGACACCGGCCCCCGGTTGCCTGACGCACCTTGTCCTTCTCATGGGAGCTGAGGTCCAGCAGCACGTGCAGATACTGGAACTGCCTGGACGGACGCTTGAAGATCAGGTCCCGGAGGGTGGACATCCCCAGGTAGGTGCGGCTCTGCGACAGACGACCCCAGTGAGCAGATGGTCCCCCAGGGGCTCGGTTCTGCACCCACCCTCCCCCCACTGTAGGCTTGGGAATCGGCTCCATGCATTCAGCCGGAGGAGCTTCATCTAACACGGACAGGCAAGTGCCAGGTGAGGGACGCGGGCGGTGGGGCAGAAATCACAGGAGCCTGCCCGCAGATATTGGGTGCAAACACCATGTGATGGGGAGATACCAGCCCCACCCTGCCCCCCTGCAAGAGGGATCAGTGGGGTCAGTTAGGATCTTCTTAGGCAAGGACGGTGCCTCTTGAATAGCTGCTCTCCCCACTCTGCTCCTCGAACCCACCTCATCCTCGCAGTACTTGCGGATCACCTCCAGGGCGCTCTCTGTGATGAGTGGGGCTTCCAGCACCACCTTGGTGAAGATCCTGTAGGGGGCGCACACACAGACCATTACCACCAGGCTGCGGCCCCAACGTTCCCTTTGAAAAGGGGCCCTTCGCCTGCCCCTGAGATGCAGCCACCTCTGGGGTGGGCCAGGGATGGAAAAGGGAGAGAACCCCTGCCCCATGACATTATCCAAGTCACTTCCTCAGCTGGGCAAGAGATGTTTAGGACAGGAAGTGCAGGCAGATGTCTCCAGCTGAGAGTGCCCTCTCCACAGCCCTTGTGCCCCCTGCTGGGATGGAGCGAGGATGCTCACTGCTGTGTGATGGGGACACCTGCCCCCTGGAAAACCTTCCTAGCGTGGCAGGGAAGGCCAGGCTGGCAGCCCCACGACACGGCAGGGAGCTGGTCCCAGCAGGAGCGTTAGTTACGCTACAGGAATCCGGGCTGGGTGCTGGTCTAAGGCAGGTGATGCTGATGGGAGCCCTAGCTGCCACAGGCAGGACACTGCTGGGAGGAAGCTCGCAGCACTGGAGCCCTAGCTAGGCACTACTGGGAGGAAGCTCGCAGCACGGACATCCCAGCAGGGTCGCAGCTCATGGCACAGGCAAAGCTCACCCCCCCACCTAGGCTAGTCTGGGTCCAGACCAGTGACTCAGGCCAGGAAGGCTCCAACTCTCAGCTCCTCCCCCCCAAAGCTCAGCCCACATAGTGGGGACACCCACCCATCCTTCTGGTCTGGCTTCTCCTGCAGGCCAGAGAGCAGGCCAATGAGGCACTCGTCGTAGCTGTCCAGGGAGCCGGCGGGGAACGTGCTCAAGTAGGCATTGTACTCCTGGTACAGCCAGGCAAAGGCCAGGTCCAGCCGGTTGCGGATGTCGTCCAGGATGAAGGCCAAGACCTCGCTCTTCAGGGGCACGTCAAACTGGGTCACCAGGGATGAGAGGATCTTGACACGGGCCTGGTGGGGAGGGGAGAGGGGAGGGTCAGGCACGGACGGTACCCAGGCCCTGCCCCTCTGCGGCTGAGCCGGTGCCTACCTGGGCCGCCCCGCTGCAAGCGACGGCTCTCTCCGAGCACAGGATCCGCTTCACGGCTCCCAGCTTCAGCTTCTCCATCTGCACGTCCGTCAGTGGCTTGATCGCGTCGCTCAGGCGGAAAACCTTCTTGCGCCCGCCGGCGCCCGCCAGCCTGGAGCAGGGAGTTAGAGTGTGGCTCAGCACCGGAGGCGGACATGGTGTGTAACATTCTCACGAACCACCCACGCCTCAGGGTACCCATTTGGCTTGGTAGCACTACCCACCGGGCACAGCAGGAAGGCCCCAGGCATCTGGGCAGTGGGAACGCGCCGTCAGGAGCTGGCTGGACTCAACATACGTCATGTGGGATTGGGGAAAATCAGTGCCTGAGTGTTAACGGCCGCAGGGGGCTCAGGCAGGACCAGAAACTCAGCAGGGCTTGGCAGATGGAGGACAATGGACTTGAGGGGGCAGAGAGGTGTGTTAACATTGGGAACACAGAGACCCCGTGAGGGACCCCACAGGAGCCTGGCCTGGCTCCCGCCAGGACCAACTGCCGTAACCTCCGATCCTCTTCGCTGACCTAAAGCCCTCCCAATGGTATTTGTGGTTCACAATCAAACTGGAAGGGCACATGGAGTGGAGTCCCACAGGGATCAGTTTTGGGTCCAGTTCTGTTCAATATCTTCATCAATGGATTTAGATAATGGCATAGAGAGGGCACTTATAAAGTGTGTGGACGATACCAAGCTGGGAGGGGTTGCAAGTGCTTGGGAGGATAGGATTATAATTCAAAATGATCTGGACAAACTGGAGACATCGTCTGAAGGAAATAGGATGAAATTCAATAAGGACAAATACAAAGTGCTGGACTTGGGAAGGAACAATCAGTTGCACACATACAAACTGGGAAATGACTGCCCAGGGAGGAGTACTGCGGAAAGGGATCTGGGGGCCATAGTGGACCACAAGCTAAATATGAGTCAACAGTGTAATGCCGTTGCAAAAAAAGCGAACATCATTCTGGGATGTATTAGCAGGAGTATTGTAAGCAAGACACGAGAAGCAATTCTTCCGCTCTACTCTGATATGACCTCAGCTGGAGTATTGTGTCCAGTTCTGGGCGACACATTTCAGGAAAGATGTGGACAAACTGGAGAGTCCAGAGAAGAGCAACAAAAAATGATGAAAGGTCTGGAAAACATGAGCCATGAGGGAAGACTGAACAAACTGGGTTTGTTTAGTATGGAGAAGAGAAGACTGAGTAGGGACATGATAACAGTTTCAAGTACATAAAAGGCTCTTACAAGGAGGAAATGAAAATTGTTCTCATTAACCTCTGAGAACAGGACAAGAAGCGATGGGTTAAATTTGAAGCCAGGGCAGACATTAGGAACAAGTTCCTGTCAGGGTGGTTAAGCCCTGGAACAAATTGCCCAGGGAGGTTTGGAATCTCCGTCCCTGGAGGTTTTTAAGAGCAGGTAGGACAAACAGTTGGCAGGGGCGGGCGTGAGTGCAGGGGGCTGGGCTAGTTGTCCTCTCGAGGTCCCTCCTAAGCCTGTGACTCTATGATGCTCTGGTGCAGGGACTCGGAGCCTGTTTGTAAAGGGCTGCCTGGTGGCGCTGCAGATACTGACTGACAGGCACTGATGCCCAATGGGGCAAAACCTCTCTGAGCAGGAGTCTGCCTGTCAGACTGGCTGGGCAGAGCTCCCAGTGGGCAGCAGGGGGTGCTGCAGAAGAGCCAGCCTGGGAGGTGCCAGCCTGCCCTGGAAAGGGCCACGACCTCTTGGGATACCTCCTGGGAGACTATAAACCCCAGGCACAGCACAGACCCTGAGGGCCCTCCCCTGAAAGACCTCACCTGGTCTGGGTGGCCGGGATGATGGGCTCTGGGCGCCGCTTGGCCTGGGGGGCCTCTTGCTCCAGGAGGATGGTGACGCAGCCCTGCGCCCCCAGCACGGAGATGGCCTGCCCCTGAGACAGCGAGGACAGGCGCCGTTTGATCAGCACGCTCTCGGGCTTCACCAGCTTCTCCTCCTTCGGCTCCTCCTTCAGTAGCTTGGTGTGTTCCACGCCTGGGGGACAGGGAGAGGAGCCTGTGCCAAGGAGCCGACTCACCCACGGTGCCCTCGCGAGGCCAGGCAGAGCCATTCAGCCCCCGGCCACCAGCCCCAGAGGAAGGAGAGAGGAGCCGGGAAACAAGAGCTGCAACTACCCCCAGCTCTGCCGAGGCCCCTCAAACACAATCCACAGCCCCCTGCCAGCCCCCCCCGAGCTCCGCCTGTGCCCCTCCCTCCTGACCCGCAGCCCCCTGCTAGCCCAGCCCTGGAGTCCCCCCAGCTCTGCTGGTACCCCACACTCCTGACCTGCAGCGCCCCCACCCACTGGAAACCACTCACCCCCAGCAGGCAGCGAGGAATCTTGTGGATGGAGAGGGCTCCCGAAGTCTGGAGAGGCAGAGAGCCGATGAGCAGGGGAGATGGCACTGAGTCTGAGGTCTCCCAGACGCTAGCTCCCCTTCCCCCAGAGCTCTATCTGTGCTACAAGGGAGACCTCCGCTCCCCCAGCAGACGTACCTGGCCCAAGCCCTGCAGCCGTCATCTGGGTGGCCATCAGGCGGGCGAGATGCTTGATCTGGGCGTCTGTGCCAGCCGACTCCACGGGGGTGTAGGTGGCTTGGAAGGAGGCGGGCATGGTGTCGGGCAGGTACACCATGCTGATGAGCACCTGAGGCAGGAGAGCCAGGACATGGCCGTGATGCCCTGCCCGCCGGGGGATGCCCTTATGGGCCCCAGGCCCTGCGCTCTAGGCCCAGCGCCGTTTCCAGCAGCGAGGCCTCCCCGGCTTCCCACCAGGCCAGCGGGTTAGAGACCAGGCTGCAGGGAGAGCGCCCTCTGCTCAGCCCCCGCCCAACCGCCCTGCAGCCCAGGGCCCCCCAGTGGCATACTGGGGTCACTGCTGATTGCAAGGCAAGATGGATTGCAAGCTGAGCCCCCTGCCCCACTCCCCGCAGCACAGCGTCCCCTAGCGCCGTCGCACTGGGGTCAGCACTGACTGCGAGGGGAGAGCGCCCCCTGCTGAGCCCTGTCCCGCACCCTGATCCCCCTGGATTCCCTCACAGGTCTCCCATCCAGCACGCCTGACGCTCTTTAGCTTGTGAGCTGTCACAGGAGCCACTGCTCAAGGCCTGGCGGTTGCAGCCCAACACACCCCTCCCCGGGCAGCGTGTCTAAGCGGGGGGGGGTGCATTTCAGGGGACTCAGCACCGAGCCAGGGCCCAACCTCACCCACCAGATTGGCCACATTGTCCGGCGTCAGCAGGGGCTGAAGGAACTCGGCCGTGATGTCCGTGTCCGAATGGGTGCTGGTCTGGGCAGAGGGCTTGGGTGGCGGCGCAGCTGCTTGCTCCAGATCCTTATCCTCATCGTCCTCCCCGAGGGGTGGCTCTGTGCCGTAGAGGCCTGGGGTTAGAGACGAGGGGCACTGCCAGCCGCAGACAGCCAGGACTGGCGCCACCTCCACCCCGGGCTCGGCAGCGGAGAGCAGGCTCCTGGCAGGTGCCACAGAGCGGATGCCGTGTGCACACAGAGCTCCACCTTCCCAGCAGCCCCTGGGACCAGAACCTTGGGGTCCACAGCTGGTACGGCCCCAGCAGAGGGGAGGCAGCTTCCGCCCCACACGCTGCCCCCTGCCAACCTTACCCAGCCCTGGGGAGGGATTTCACTGCCTTAGAAACCCGACCTCTAAGGACAAGCTGGCTGCTCCAGGCCTCTGGCCCGCTGGATCCCCGACTTTGCTGCGGAGGCTGCACCCAGGGGCCCAATTCAGATGATGCCTGGGACACCAGTGCTCCCATGCCCCCACAGCGCCCCCTGCTGGGAGAAGCTGGGACTGGAGTAGCCAGGAGCTCCCCCCACAGCCAGTGCTCCTGCCCTGCTCCCCACAGCACCCCCTGTTGGGTGAGGCTGGAGCTGGAGTAACTGAACTGGAACTAAAATAACTGAGCTGTTCCCTTGATCACCTCCCTCTGGGAACTGGGACAAACTCACTGCACAGGGGGCCACCCAGACAGCTCTCAGCTGCCTGCACCCCATCTCCCAAGGCACCCCATCCACAGAAACGGTTGCTGCTAAATGGGGCCTCCCAGCAGAGCGAGGCCTGCCCTGCCCGCTCACCCATCTTCATCTTCTTCAGGGCTGGGTCGCTCTCGTCCCGCGGGCGCTTGCGCGGCTCCTTCAGGCTGGGCATGCTGCGGGTGATCTCGGCCTGCTGGGTGCCCAGGTCCACCAGCAGGGTGGTGATCTGCGCCTGGAACTCGAAGGACGAGGGGTGCTTCAGCACGCTCAGCAGGTGCAGCTTCAGGTTCTTGCGCACGCTACTCACCTGGGACTTAGCCAGTGTCGGCGGCAGGTTGGCTGGCAGGAGGGTGACATGGAAGGGGCGTCAGGTACGCAGGAGGGGGGCTGCCCCAGAAGGGACCCGCTGTAGGATGGAGGCTTGGGCTAGGCCTGGGGTCTGGCTCTGGGTAGAGAGTGGGGTGCAGGGCAAGGCAGAGGGTCAGGACTCCTGGGTAGGAAGCGGGGTGCAGGGCAAGGCAGAGGGTCAGGACTCCTGGGTAGGAAGCGGGGTGCAGAGTGGGGGAGGGGCAGGACTCCTGGGTTCTATTGCTGGACAGGGAGTGGTGGGGTGGCTGGGAGTCAGGACAAGTGTTGGGATTTCATTCATTAACACACACAAAGCCCTTTGGGCTCCCTGGCTGAAGCCCTGGAGAGGACCCGGGGAAGCCCCCGGCCGACTGCTGCATCCAGTGGCTCAGGCCAGGGATGGGGGTTCCGAGGCAGAGCCCGGCCAGGGGGCAGTGCTTACCATGCAGGGTCTCGTAGGCCTGGATCACTTCAGCCATGAACATGGGCCGCTGGCGGGCAATGGAGGCCAGGGAGCCCAGCGCCGCTGTGAGGTTGATGCTGGAGATGGCCGGGTGCACCATGAACTTCAGCAGCTGCTCCAGGGCCGCCTTGCCCTCCTCCCACAACACATCTGAAAGGCAGGAGTGGGCGGGGTCACGGCACAGGCCGCAAGCCGTGGGCTGGGCGGGGGACAGCTGTTAGCGGTGGAGGGGCCGCGTGCCGACAGGCAGTGGGACCCCAACAGATCACCCGACCCGGCTCCTAGAGCCCTGCTGGGCCCCCACTCACTGTGTTTGATATAGGGGTGGTCCTTGGGGATGCGGTCGAGGCTGATGTCGTTCTCATGGCGCTTGGGCACGTCTGAGTCGGGCATGCGGGGCGACAGCGTGATGATCAGCCCCTCCACGAACTTGATGGCGTGGGTGCGGATGCCGTCGTTGTCCGAGTCCAGCAGCAGGATGATGTCGCTGGCCATGGCCGACACCATCTCCCAGCAGGCCTCCTGCAGGTCGTTGATGACCTTGGACTTCACCATCCACTGCCGGGAGCCAGAAGGGAGGGGTGAGTGCCCAGGCCGGCCGCCGAGCACTGATGACCCCCGACAGCTGGGGTGGGGAGCACAGTGCCCCCTACGGGGAGAGGCCGGGCCTGGAGTAGCCGGTCGCTGCCCACACAGCCAGCGTCCCACCCCATTCTCCACAGTGCCCCCTGCTGGAAGAAGCTGGGGCTGCAGCAGCCAGGCGCTCCTCCCCCAGCCAGTGCCCCCTGCTGGGAGAGGCGTGGGCCGCACAGGCTGGCCGAGGGGCGCTCACCTGCAGCGCCACCTTGTAGAGCTGGGTCATGGCGAGGATGGCCTTCTTCACCACGTTGACGTTCTCGTCCTTCAGCAGCATGTTCAGGTTGGCGATGAGCTTCAGGAGCAGCTCGATATCCCGTTTGCTGGGGGTGGGGGGGAGACAGACAGCGCTGGCTGGAGGTGGGGCAAGCAGCTACTGCAGCAACCAGACCCTCATCCAGGACCAGAGCAATTGGCTTCTATGGAAACCTCACCCCTTGTACAAGTGGGGAAACTGAGGCAGGGGGAGGGAGTTGCCACGGTCACACAGGGAGTCAATGGCAGATCAAGGCACAGTACCCAGGAGTTCTGGCTCCCAGCCCCCTCGCCCTAACCACTTGACTCCATTCCCCTCCCACAGCTAGGAATAGAACCCAGGAGTCCTGACTCTTCGCAGCCCCTGTTGTAACCTACCAGGCCCTGCTCACAACAGGGATCTTAGCTGGAGACAAGGGATAAGCGCCTGCCCCACCCTGGGCACCCCCCGCCTCAGGGAAAAGCCCAGTCCCACCGGTCCGTAGCTAGCCGACTTCCCTTCTGCAGGCTGCTGCTGGGACGCTCCTGTGCTGGCTGAGGGAGCTCCCAGACTCAGCCCCTCCCAGCAGGGGGTGCTGTAGGGAGCAGGGTGGGAGAGTCCCAGCGGCTGTGGCCTGTGGGACATGGGGCAGGAGCGCTGGCTGGCTGGGGCTCCCATCTAGGTGCTGCACAGACCTGTAGCACCCTGACGGCTTGGAAGCTGTGGGGGAAGGAGAATTACACCCAGTGGCTCCGGGATGCAGCAGCCAATCTGTCCTTACCAGGCCTCTTCTATGAAGCCGATGACAAACTTCCGCACCTCGATGGATTTGTCCGCCTGGAAGGCGATGATCTCCTGCAGCCGGAGAGGCAGGCGGTCAGGGCCGGGCTCAGCTGCCCAGCGGGCAGCGGAGCTGGCCGAGAGGGGGAAGAGTGGCCAGGGCAGAGCTAGAGTGCCCCCGAGTCAGGGCAGGGAGGAGGCTGCGGAAAGCTTTAGGATAGGCCCAGGTGAGAATATTTACACTCCACGGTCCTGTGTTTGACACTGAGCAGTCTAAGCCGCCAGCCCTGGCACTGCCCAGGACACGCCAGGCTTGAGGGGCATCTGGGGCTCCAGCTGGAAACCCAGGCAGCCTTTGGGCAGCCGCTCATACCTCACCCCCTGCCCCCCAAGCCATGGGCCTGCTGCGCAGGGAGTTAATGCTCTGTGTCAATCAGAGGAGTTCTCCACCTCACTCAGCCGTCACAGGGTCGTGGGGGCCACTGAGTGAAGGGCCTGCAGAGCCAGTGGTACTGCACCAGCCCTTGCCACGGGCACGAGGAGAGTCAGGACAGGCTGTTTTCAGAGTCGTTCCCGGCACCCCAAAGCGGCGCCCAGGGCTACTCACATCCAGGAAGTTATCCAGCAGCGTGGGGTCCTTGTTTATAATTAGCTCCTGGACCTGTGGGGAAAGAGGAACGGCAGGGGGTGAGACTCGGGCGGATGGAGGGGTTTGCAGCATCAGCCATCGCCCATCTGCCTCCCCCCAGCGCAGCACCCTGCCCCACGGACCCAGCCGCCATCCAGCATTTCTGCGACACCAAAGAACTCCACACAGAGCCACGTGAGCCCAGCAGCAGGTCTTGTCCCTGCAAGGAGCCAGGTGGAATCAGAGAATCCCAGGGAAGCCAGAGAGGGGCTAATGGCTAGAGAGACGGGGAAGGTGTGGGTCCTTATGAGAAGGCCAGGGAGGAATCTGAGAGGCATGAAAGAAAAGCTGATGCTATTTGACCCTAGCCCTGCTGTCTACACCTTTGACAGGCAGGCACGGGACCTCGTGCCCCTCTACAGCTCTTCCCAGCACCCTGCATTCCAGCCCACTGTCATCCCATTGCTGCAGGGAGGAGCAGCGTTTTTGCTCACCTGTTTGAGGAGGTTGATTTTAGAGTCGTTGCTGATCAGGGCAGCTTGGTTTAACAGATCCACCACCTGCAGAGAGAGGAGGCACCAAGGAATTCAAGATTGGCCTGGCTCCTCTCGCAAGACAGATCAAGCTGACGAAGGAGGCAACACCCAAGGGCCAAGCTAGGCTGGGAGCTCAGGACAGTCCTAAGTTAACCACTCATGCGGCACAAAGCAGCACCACAAGCAGGGATGGCTATGAAGTTAGAAGTCCTGCCCGGTACAGAGGGACTCCACACAGGTAGCTCAGGAGGGGTACGCGACCAATGGCGACAGCTGCCCTGGTGACAGACACCTGTCCCACTTGCATTACGGTAGTGCCTAGATCAGGGCCTCATCGTGCTGACAAGACAGACCCATTGCAAGAGATGGTCCCTGCCCAAAAGAGCTTCCAATCTAAACCCTTAGCTAGACAGGACTTTACCCACACCTAGTTTCCTCCAGCGTGGATGCCGCTGTACCAGTATAAAGGTGCTTACATTGGTATGGGGAAGGGGAATTCCAGGATAAGGCACTTTGATGCCAAAGTAACTGAGTCCACGCCAGGTTGCACCAGTGCTATATACCAGGAAAAGTAACACATCCCGATCCTGCGTTAGTGACCCTGGGATAAAAGCCGTGCAGACAAGACATGCAAAAGATGGGAGGGGAACCAGGCCCAGAGAGAAGGAGGGATGTGCCAAAGGTCACCCAGTAGGGCAGTGGCAGAGTCGGGATAGATGCCAGGTCTGCGAAGTCCCAACCCTGCCCCCAGACTACGCTGCCTCGCAAGAACCAGACAGAGCCAGTAAACACCCTGTACAGAAGGACCACTGAGGGGCACAGCACGTGGCCCCAACATTTAGCCCCTCAGGACACCCATTGAAACTGGACTGTAATTGGCAAGAGAGGTGAGCAGACTGTAACCTGTTCCACAAACCCCGGCGCCAGCCACTCCCCCTGCCCAGGGGCTGGAACAGAGTTGCTGCCCCCTAGAGGGAAAGGCCCTTATCCTAGTCATGACACCCTCCACGGAGCCAGCCGTGCCCCCTGCTGGTGTTGGTGACCCCTAAAGGGGAAAGGCCCTGTATCCCATTCCCCCAACCCCTGTGCAGCCAGTGCCCAAGACCTGGGGCCGGATCAGAGCCACCTCTCTTGTCCCTGGTCTAGGGCTAAAAGGGACCAGGGCCTGACTCCCAGCCCACTTGAATGTTCAGCCTTCACCGACCGCTCCCCGCCCCACGCACCCGCTCCGAGGTGGTCATGCTGTCGGTGCCGCTGCCCTCCTCCTGGGTGAAGAACTGGGAGGCGATGCTCATGCGGGCGTTGCTGCCCTCCCCTGCGCGGCTGGTCATGGTGAGGCGGGCACCCGGCGCGCGAGCCGTTCCCAGCCGAGAGCGGGATGCCCCTGCCAAGGGGTCTGTGCCCAGCGCTGGACGGGCGAGAGGGCAGCTCTGTGTTCCCGGCCCAGGGGCTCTCAGCTCAAGCTGCTAACGAGGAGACTAATTAGCGCCCTGCCCCCACAATCCCCAGCTCCCCCCACATGAAAGCCCAGGACACCCCATCACCCCAGTCTAACATCCCCACACCAGATACCCCCGGGGCCTCCCTGACGCCACCCCGGCCTGGATGCCCTGTTACCCCACAGGACCCCCAGCCTGCCCCACTGCCCCCATGGGATACCTATCAGCCCCACCCTCCCGCCATTATCACCGCCCCAGGCCTCCCCCAGGGATCACATCACCTCAGGGCAGCCCTCCCTTAGCCTCCAGGCTCGCTACCCCCCCTCGCCGGCCCCCTCCCCGTTGTAACCCCCCCCTTCCCTCCCTCGCCGGCCCCCTCCCCATTGTAACCCCCCCCTTCCCTCCCTCGCCGGCCCCCTCCCCATTGTAACCCCCCCCTTCTCTCGCCGGCCCCCTCCCCATTGTAACCCCCCCCTTCTCTCGCCGGCCCCCTCCCCATTGTAACCCCCCCTTCTCTCGCCGGCCCCCTCCCCATTGTAACCCCCCCTTCTCTCGCCGGCCCCCTCCCCATTGTAACCCCCCCCTTCTCTCGCCGGCCCCCTCCCCATTGTAACCTCCCCCTTCTCTCGCCGGCCCCCTCCCCATTGTAACCTCCCCCTTCTCTCGCCGGCCCCCTCCCCATTGTAACCTCCCCCTTCTCTCGCCGGCCCCCTCCCCATTGTAACCCCCCCCTTCCCTCCCTCGCCGGCCCCCTCCCCATTGTAACCCCCCCCCTTCCCTCCCTCGCCGGCCCCCTCCCCATTGTAACCCCCCCCTTCCCTCCCTCGCCGGCCCCCTCCCCATTGTAACCCCCCCTTCCCTCCCTCGCCGGCCCCCTCCCCATTGTAACCCCCCCCTTCCCTCCCTCGCCGGCCCCCTCCCCATTGTAACCCCCCCCCCCTCGCCGGCCCCCTCCCCATTGTAACCCCCCCCCCTCCTCGCCGGCCCCCTCCCCATTGTAACCCCCCCCCTCCTCGCCGGCCCCCTCCCCATTGTAACCCCCCCCTTCCCTCGCCGGCCCCCTCCCCATTGTAACCCCCCCCTCCTCGCCGGCCCCCTCCCCATTGTAACCCCCCCCTCCTCGCCGGCCCCCTCCCCATTGTAAACCCCCCCCTCCTCGCCGGCCCCCTCCCCGCCGGCCCCCTCCCCATTGTAACCCCCCCCTCCTCGCTGGCCCCCTCCCCATTGTAACCCCCCCCTTCCCTCGCCGGCCCCCTCCCCATTGTAAACCCCCCCCCTCCTCGCCGTCCCCCTCCCCATTGTAACCCCCCCCTCCTCGCCGGCCCCCTCCCCATTGTAAACCCCCCCCTCCTCGCCGGCCCCCTCCCCATTGTAACCCCCTTCCCTCGCCGGCCCCCTCCCCCACGCTCGCTCACTCACTCGCCCGCCCCAAGCCGCGGGCCCTCACACTCCGCGCTGCCCCCTCCCGGCCGCCATCTTCCCCCGGCCCGGGCGGTGCGCACTGCGCAGGCGCGCGCCGCAAGGCCGCCTGGGTCATGTAGTTCTGTTGCGTGAAGTGGGGGCCGTGGCGGAGCCGCCGCGGTGGGTGCTGGGTAACCGAGTCCATCGCCTGCTGCTGCCTGCCGGATGGGGTGGATGGTACAGCTCCTTCCTGCCCTTTGACCCATGACCCCAGCCACAGCGACCTCTCCTGGTGCCCTTTGACCCTTGGCCCCACTGCCCTGATCACAGCAACCTCCCTTTGATGCCCTTTGACCCCTGACCCCAACCTCAGCAGCCTCCCCGGTCTCTGAGGCAGAGGCGCGGCCAGGGGGCTCCACGTGCTGCTTCCGCCCTCAGGCGCTGCCTCCGCAGCTCCCATTGGGGCCCAGTTCCCGGCCAATGGGAGCTGCGGAGCCAGCGCTCATGGTGGCGGCAGAGCGCAGAGTCCCCCTGGCCACCCCTGTGCCTCTGAGCCAGAGGGAGATGTGGCCCCTTCCGGGGAGCTGCGCGGAGCCGGGTAGGGAGCCGACCGGCTTCTCACCAACCGGACGCCTGACGACCCTGCACTATCGGGACTAATGGCGTCCCGGGCATACATCGGTCGGGATGCGGGAGAAAGAGTTAATTATCGGCACAGTCCCGATTTTATCGGGGCGTCTGGCCACCCTACTCCCCAATGCCCTTTGATCCCTGACCCCACAGCCCCAATCCCAATGATCTCCCCCCACCCCCACCCCCAGTGGACATAGACCTGGATCTCACCCCACCCGTGGCCCGGATGTTTTTCCTCCACCTTTGCACCCGTCCCCCAGGCCAGGGCTACGGCCCCCTCCCAAAGCTTTTCACGCCCTGGCGAGGGCGGCCCCATTGGGCCCAGCCCATAAGGAGGCAGGAGGTTGTTTGGGTCTTTGGTTTGTGTCCTTCCAGAAAACAAAACTTTGACACGGCCAGCGTGCAGCCCTGGCAAGATCTTCCATGGTGTGCGGCTCCTCTGGTCAACAGCTGGTCCGTGGGCCTCCGCAGTCCCCTGCATCTGGCTCGCTAGAATAGCAGGCTGACTTTCGAGCTTTTCCAGGCTGCAGGTCGACCTATCGTAATCATTCCATGTTGCTTGCAACCTCTCTCCTAACATCCAGAGCAGCCATTCCAGCAGGCACATAAAGGTTGTTCACACTGGTGGGTTCTAGCCTCCTATGATCCCATTCAGTGCAGGGTCCAGTTTCTGTGCATGGGCTGATCTTGCCCACACCGGACAGGTGTATTCAGCCATTGAATAGCGAAGTGCAAGGGCAGTGGTTTGCTGCTGGGCTGGTTCCCCAGTTTGAATTGGTACACTTCCTGGGTATGTTGTGCCAGGTGCCTTTTACCTTCTCCATGTGTGCCTCAAAGGAGAGAGTGCAGGCTAGCGTCACTCCAAGGTAGACATGAGTCCAGCAGTGGGCAAGTGATACCCCGTTCCAGATATTAAGTTGTCTACCGGCCTCACAACTGCACAGATGGAAGAGACTCACTTGTGTTCTGGCTGGGTTGGCACACAACTGGGTCTTGGTGTAATAGACTGAGAGCTCGGACAGCACCGATGTTAGTGTCATTAACATGGACAAGTTCGGCTGGTTTTCTGTTGCCCTCCATCAGCTCCACTTCCTGCATAGTTCAACGTAAAGACGTTGGGTCTCTAGGAGAGATTGTAACATTCAGGCGAGGGCGTGATCTTTTGTCATGTTGTGTATTTAGTGAGGAGCCTTTGGTGATTCGCTGTGTGTCATATGTCGCTGCTAAGTCGACAGACATGGCGCCTGTTACCAGACCAGTTTCAAAGCCATCTGTGATGTAGTCAGAGATGTTCAGTGCTTGACCAGTGCGTGACTTGCCTGGGCAGAGTCCAGCTTGATCTGGGATTAGATGCTTTTCAGCGAATTATGATAGGTGGTTTAGGATAAGAAGCACACACAGTTTGTAGAGGTGACATAGTAGTGAAAGAGATCTGACATTCTTCAGCTCCGTTGAGTCCTTCCCTGGCTTCAGGAGAGCCACAACCTGTGTTTGTTGCCAGGTCTTGGGTACTTTGTATGTGGCTGAGCATGTGTTAAACAATTTAAGTAACTAGTTTTTTATTGCTGGTCTGACAGGTTTAATTTGTTCAGTACAAATGTCGTCTAGCGTAGCGTCTTTGCCATTCTTGAGGGTGTTAATTCTGGAAGTTAATTCAGTTATTGCATACAGTGCCCCCAAAGTTATAAGGCTGTTTGATGAAAGGAACAGAGTAAAGGGGTTTTGTCACAAAGGAGCAAAGTTAAGGTTGATCTGGTGATCTGTGCATTGTTTATATTTTCCAATAAGACAGGAAGTAGAGGCAGAGTTAAGGCTATTTGATGAGATGGGAAGGGAGGTGGGTTTAAGGCTGTTTGACTCAATACAGCACAAAGCTAAGGTTGATCAGGTGCAGTTAGCTGTGTGTATCTGATACTTGCCGTTGTTTTGGTGAAAGTATCATGGGAGGGGATGGAGTTAAGGTTGTCTGACCCTGGGGGTGGAGTTAAGATTAATGCAGTGACCTCAACTGTACATTTTTAAAAATAATTTTCTAATTTTATTATTTTTTAACCAGAAACTTCCACTTTAATTTCCACTGAATTTCCCGCTGTCCAGATGTTGGTGATTACGGAGGACAGTAAACATTCCCCTCTGGATGATTTGCGTTTTGTTTTTTTTAATCACTGAAGTGATAGATATTCCCCTCCCAAGTTTAAAGCAGTTTGTAGCCCGAGAATCTTGTCCACATATTAGATTAGCTTTGCAGCCAATCTCTGCCACATGCATGTCTGATGCTTTCCGGGGGTACCCAGCATTGCGAGGCACCTCGCTACCACCCATTCTTAGCGCGAGGAAACCTTATGTGTGCCTGCCAGGGGTCAGCTCCCTGATTCCACCAGCTCGAAAGCTTGTACCTTCCACCAATGGAAGTTGGTCCAGTAAAAGATATTACCTCCCTCACCTTGTGCCTAGCTCTTAGATACGTCTTAGAGAAAACAGGTATATGTTTATTTAATGCAGAATAGAGATTTGAGAAGAAGCAAGTAGAATTAATGGAAACAAATGGGTACGTATAAAATAAAATCATAACCCCCATTCTAAAGCCTTCACATAACAAGCCACTTTTCTGTCTCTCCCAGCATTAAACCACCAGGCCAGCTGCAATCCTCTGTTCAGAAGACAAGCTAGGGGCAGAATAGTGAGGTGTACCTCTGTACCCCCGGATGCAGTTCCAACAATTTGTTGTCTTCACTTGTAAACCGGGCAGCTTGTTTTTTCCTTTGCAGACTTTGCCATCACTCGATTCGCACTTTGCTCAGCCTGTACGCCGGCGCTCACGGTGAAGGTCAAGCTACATACAGCCAGGCAGAGAAATCAGCATCTCCTGCCCAAAAGAAATTTGTTCATCACCTTCTGGGGATCAGCCCCAACTCACTGCAGACGCGTAACTCCCTGCGCATTAGCCATACACAGGTTTTACGGTGAGTATGGCGCCTGTCGTGACGCAGGCTTTGAGAAGAGATCTCACACCACACCCTCTGAGGAACTATGCAGAGACCAGCCCAGGGAACCCTGTGATCCACGGCCAGCCGGCACCAGCAGCTCCCTGGGTCACAGCATGTGGGACGACTCGGAGATTCTCAAGCCAGAAGGGATCATTCTGATCATCCCGCCTGAGGCCTTCCTGGCCAGGGTCAGGGAATCCAGCTAGCCAGCCAGACCTGCAGCCAGCCCAGATCTGGTGGTTGAGCTAGAGAGGCGCTTTTACAAAGAGACGTCCAGTTGTGATTTAAAGAACTTTTTGCAGTTTTGCTGTTGCTTTCTCTGCCCTGGGTGGATTGGGTGTTTGCTCCAACCTTCCCACTCCCCAGCGTCTTTTCATCTCAGTCCCCTCCACCCCCATCCCTGCCCCCTCACCCCTTCCCTTCTCTTTGCAGTTAACTTATCCCTTCTGAACTAAACTCACCCCCCCAAATTAAGATGCTGTCCAGTTAATATCTCCAATGTAGCAAGCCAATGGTGGGTTTGTAGTGGTCCCTATGGCGAGTGTAATTTGAATGGCACAATTAGAAATGCCCCCACTTGTACCCAGTCAGGAGGATGGGATGCCCCCCTAGGGGCATATGAACTGTTTGGAAAAGCAGCCTTAAATATCCCAGGAATCCCCTTAAGAAACAGCCCTTACTGGGCCCTACAGGGTCACTATTTTGTATGTGGCCGAAAGGCTTACAAGGTGCTGCCAGCCAACTGGACAGGTAGCTGTTATATAGCTCATGGAGTTCCTCATCTTTCCATAACTGCCACACTGCCCAAAGGAAAGATTAGAAATGCCCGAGACACCTCTGTTGAGTCACGAGAAAAGACCCTGCGGCGACTGACTACAGCATTAGAGGGCAATATGAAGAATCCCCTCACAACCGAGAAGCTGGTAGGGTGCTCTGTACTGGGAATAGCGCCACTGTTTACCAGGCCAGCCATGGCATGCATAGGCCGCTATACTGTAAGGCTGCAGATGGTGTTTGAGAAAGTGGCCTTAGACTTAGAGGACTCGGTTAGTGATTTAGGGTCAGCAGTAAAAACATTAAATAAAGAGTTACAGCAGCTCAGGATGTTTTCCCTCCAAAACAGGCTGGCTTTGGACTATCTTGGCATCCCAAGGAGGGGTTTGTGTCCTCATCGGGCCCCGATGGTGTGTATATGTAAATGATAGCAGTTATGAGATCTCAGGCTGAGGCCCATGCCCGAGCCGGAGCACATGTTGCCTATACTGCCCCAGAGAACGATTGGTTGCAAACCTTGTTTTCAGGCTGGGATTTGTCGTCTTGGCTTGGTGGTTTATTTAGCCTGCTATTGATACTTCTCTTTCCTGTATTGCTTGTATTACTGGTATTATGCTGTGCAGTATCATGTGTCAGGGCCCTCTGGCAAACGTTAATAAGTCATTCTGTTCAGGGCTATCACAAAGTGCTTATGCAAAGTCATATTGTAAAGAAATAAGTAGCCCAAGTGAGAAAACTCAGAGCCAAGGCTGTTGAGTGTTCTCAAAGGGGGGAGTTGTTGGGGACACTGGGGCATGGCCACTAGGTAACTCGAGGGGATGGAAGACCACGAGTGTCGATGAAGCCCCCTCGCACTAGGCCCAGGTGCCCTTGGCCCCCCCTCCTGCCTGGAGGCACTCGCAGCAGCTCTGCGTACTAGGCCCAAGTGTCCTTGGCCCCCCCCGCCTGGAGGCACACGCAGCAGTTATGCTGAGAATCTGCAACAGTATGTTACGGAGTCAGACTGCCTGAAACTAAGCAAGGCCAAACAGGGGAGATATGGAAGAACAATGCTGAATAAAGCAGCTTTAAGTAGAGTTTAACAAATGATACAGAGAATCAGGGAACTAGCTGGGAACTGGATTGGCTGGCTATATGGATACTTGGGGCAGCTTGCTATTGGACAAGTATGCTGGAAAAAAGGATGTATAAAAGCCTGTGTAACTTCCTGCTCTGTTGTGCAGGATTTGAGATTTTATTCTCCCTGTACCTTTTTGCAGCTGCAAATAAACTTTTCTGCTTCTCTACCCCGTTGTGATTATTGGGTGTAGCACACCGGGTAACGAACCAACTCAAGCTGTTGTTCAGCCTCTCGGCACTGGGTGCCGGCAACAGCTTTTGGCGACCCTGGGTGGGCGACGAGGCTGCAATTTAGCCTTGCCCGGACCCCTCCTGGAGGTCGAGGATTGCGGCGAGAACCTGCCCAGCGCGCACCGGTGAGTTCATCGGGGGCCTCGGAGGAGATGCGATTTGATCGACCCCAGAGGGCACAACGGTGCAACGCACTCAAATAGTGGAGAAGCTGTTGTGGACGGCGGTGAAGAACCGGTCCCTTAGACATGTGGGAGGAGCAGCTGCAGGCCACGGTGAAGAACCGGTCCCTTGGATAAGGTAGGAACCTTTTAAAATCCGGATTATATGCTCTGTTGGAACCTGGGGACGCCCAGAGTTACCCTGTAGGTATGGGACAGGGACAGAGCTCAGAGGTTAGGGCACGGTGTACGCCCCTAGAGTGCATTCTAGCAAACTGGAAGGTATTTGGTGCGGATCCAATGACTAAGAGCCAATTAAAACGATTCTGTACAGTTGACTGGCCTCAATATCAACTAGAGGACCAGGAGTGGTGGCCACCAGGAGGGTCAATTAATTACAACACGATCCTCCAATTAGTTTTGTTTTGTCAGTGAATGGGTAAATGGAATGAACATATGTATGCGCATTTGTTTCTGACTTTATGTACTTGACCAGATATTTTACAGCACTGTAATCTGACTCCGACTGGTTCGGTAGCAGCTAATGTTAGTCCCCAGACCCCCACCCCCACTGTAATGGCAGAGCCGGTGTCCCCTTCGGCCCCCACACCCCCACCGTATAAGGGTAGGATGCCTCGGGTTATAGAGATTGCCCCCTCGGTGGGACTCTATCCTTTGCTTACCGAGACTGTTGTGGCTTGCCCAGGGGCAGACGGATGTCAGGCTACCACTATGCAAGTTTACACCCATGTGCCATTCAATCCAATAGACTTAGCAGCTTTTAAAACACAGGCTGGGGAATTCTCAACGAAGGCAAGCAGGTTTATTTCAGTCTTTGAGGGGTGCCTCAGTAGTCACAAGCTGATTGAGACGACTGTAATATCCTCCTGAGAACCCTGTTGTCTGAGGTGGAGAGGGATCAGGTTACAGCTAAGGCAAGGGGAGCGTCAGCGTTCAAGCGAAGAAAAAAAAAAAAGAAAGGAATCTGTCAAGTTCCTCTCCAAATAATTGTAAGCGGCTCAGGGCATTTCTGGGTATGGCAGGCTTTTGCAGGATATGGATCCCAGAGTTTGGACTGTGGGCTAAACCCCTGTACGACTGTGTAAAAGGAGCAGATCATGACCCTTTCTATTGGACCCCAGAGGCTGATAGGGCATTTAAAATCCTGAAAAGAAAATTGATGGAAGCCCCAGCTCTGGACCTGCCGGATCTCTCTAAGCCGTTTCAGTTGTATGCACATGAACGAAGGGGGGTGGCCCTAGGAGTGCTCACACAGCTGTTATGAGCATGGAGACGTCCCGTGGCTTATTTTTCTAAGCAATTGGATCAGGTTGCAAAGGGTTGGCCGGCATGTTTACGGGCAGTCGCAGCTACTGCCCTATTGCTTGAGGAAGCCGAGAAGGTAACATTGGGAGGGGTTATGCAAATCTATACTCCCCATTTGGTCCAAGCCTTATTGGATGCAAAGGGAGGGCTTTGGCTCACCCAGGCTCGGATTGCTCGGTACCAGGCTAAGCTGTTAGAGAACTCTGAAGTCACCCTACAGCCTTGCCCCTCCCTTAACCCAGCCACTCTCTTGCCAGAAACAGAGGAACAGAAACATGACTGTTTAGAGATCATAGATGTCCAGTACTCCAGCCGTCCGGATTTAAAGGATGTACCCCTCCCAAATGCAGATTACGAGTGGTACACTGATGGTAGCAGTACTGTAATAGATGGGCAAAGGAGGGCGGGTTATGCTGTTGTGAAAGGAGAGATGGCTCCATCCCCAGAAGGGAAGGTCCTCTTACCAAAGGGCCTAATCCGGCCAGTGCTGCAGAAACTACATCAAACCACTCATGCTGGCAGGGAAGCACTTATCCAGCTAATGGGAAAATACTTTATCACTTCCGGACTCCGACCCCTGACTGCCCAGGTACAGGCGGACTGCTTAGTCTGCCAAAAGAATAATCCCCGACCGGGACATCCTGTGCCACCAGCTGCCCTAGAACCCACTCCGGGCCCCGGACAAGTGTGGCAAATAGACTTTACTGAGTTTCCCCGGACCCAAGGGTTCACATATCTCCTTGTTATAGTGGATCGGTTCAGCGGATGGCCAGAAGCCTTCCCATGCCGTAACTGCACTGCCAGGACAGTGACCCTCAAGTTTGTTAAGGAGATCATTCCTCGCTTTGGACTCCCCCTGTAGATGGAATCTGACAATGGGACACACTTCACGTCAAAAATCATTCAAAGCATCTCACATGCCTTACAGATCCCCTAGAAACTCCACACGCCCTGGAGACCGCAAGCCAGTGGTGTAGTGGAGCGTACCAATCAGACCCTTAAACGGCATCTCTCAAAAGTGTGCCAAGAAGCCTCACTGCGATGGCCTGATGCTTTGCCCCTCGTCCTACTCCATATCCGCGTTCTCCCAAAGGGTAGATTAGGGCTCAGTCCCTTTGAAATTATGTTTGGAAGGGCATGGCCTATGAATGGCACCCCGGTTCTGTCAGGGGAATGGGAGTTGGGTAATGGTTTTTTGTCACAGTATATGTGGTCCCTGTCTGCTGTTCTCTTGTCTCTTCACAGGTATACCAAGGATTCCCAGCCTCTCCCCTTGGACTCTCCCGTTCACTCCTTACAGCCCGGTGACTCTGTGCTTGTTCGCACCTGGAAAGACGAGCCTCTCCAGGAAAAGTGGAAAGGACCCTATACCGTCCTGCTGATCTCCCATACAGCGGCAAAGATGGAGGGACACAAGAACTGGATCCATCACTCTCGTCTGAAGGCAGTACCTGCCCCCTCGTCAGCAGAACAGTGGACCATCCAACCTGCTGACTCCTCATCTAGTGACGATCTCGGGCTAAAGCTACTGTTTAAAAGACACAAATAGCGGGCACCTTAATGCTAAAATGGGCCCACGCAGGTACTGGAGACCCTGGGTTGGGAAGACTCTGGTCATAATTAATTGGGTAACATTGTTATTCTCTGTATTGGTATTTCCAAACTGCATATCGGGAGCATAACTCCTTAGTTTTGCTTGCGCACCAGGTTGCTAATTTAACAAACCAGACTGATTGCTAGGTATGTGCTCCAACTCCACTGTCCCCCAAAACGGGAATGCCCCTTGACATGCTGCCCTTGACCCTAGCAGAATTAGCCACCACCAAAGAGCAGGAAAGAACGGACTCACCGTTCTGGAACAAGACCTCTTTACAGCAAGTCACCTATCAGGACCAGGAGTATTCAGTTGCAGTACTCGCTGAGGGAGTGTTATGTTTTACCTAAAACCAATCTGATCCCTATGGGCATCCTGTGGGAAAGAGCTCCTGTGTTATTACACAGTGGGCTGATGGGTATTAAATAAAGACCAACAGGGGAGGCCAACAGTGTGGGTGTAATGGTTCCTCCCCTTTTAGGGAAACTCTTACAAATAATCTTACCACAAAAAAGGGGTTTGGCAATGTAACTTGCCGTCCAGTTAATATCTCCAATGTAGCAAGCCAATGGGGGGTTTGTAGTGGTCCCTATGGCGAGTGTAATTTGAATGGCACAATTAGAAATGCCCCCACTTGTACCCAGTCAGGAGGAGGGGATGCCCCCCTAGGGGCATATGAACTGTTTGGAAAAGCAGCCTTAAATATCCCAGGAATCCCCTTAAGAAACAGTCCTTACTGGGCCCTACAGGGTCACTATTTTGTATGTGGCCGAAAGGCTTACAAGGTGCTGCCAGCCAACTGGACAGGTAGCTGTTATATAGCTCATGGAGTTCCTCATCTTTCCATAACTGCCACACTGCCCAAAGGAAAGATTAGAAATGCCCGAGACACCTTTGTTGAGTCACGAGAAAAGACCCTGCGGCGACTGACTACGGCATTAGAGGGCAATATGAAGAATCCCCTCACAACCGAGAAGCTGGTAGGGTGCTCTGTACTGGGAATAGCACCACTGTTTACCAGGCCAGCCATGGCATGCATAGGCCGCTATACTGTAAGGCTACAGATGGGATTTGAGAAAGTGGCCTTAGAGTTAGAGGACTCGGTTAGTGATTTAGGGTCAGCAGTAAAAACATTAAATAAAGAGTTACAGCAGCTCAGGATGTTTTCCCTCCAAAACAGGCTGGCTTTGGACTATCTTGGCATCCCAGGGAGGGGTTTGTGTCCTCATCGGGCCCCGATGGTGTGTATATGTAAATGATAGCAGTTATGAGATCTCAGGCTGAGGCCCATGCCCGAGCCGGAGCACATGTTGCCTATACTGCCCCAGAGAACGATTGGTTGCAAACCTTGTTTTCAGCCTGGGATTTGTCGTCTTGGCTTGGTGGTTTATTTAGCCTGCTATTGATACTTCTCTTTCCTGTATTGTTTGTATTACTGGTATTATGCTGTGCAGTATCATGTGTCAGGGCCCTTTGGCAAACGTTAATAAGTCATTCTGTTCAGGGCTATCACAAAGTGCTTATGCAAAGTCATATTGTAAAGAAATAAGTAGCCCAAGTGAGAAAACTCAGAGCCAAGGCTGTTGAGTGTTCTCAAAGGGGGGAGTTGTTGGGGACACTGGGGCATGGCCACTAGGTAACTCGAGGGGATGGAAGACCACGAGTGTCGATGAAGCCCCCTCGCACTAGGCCCAGGTGTCCTTGGCCCCCCCTCCTGCCTGGAGGCACTCGCAGCAGCTCTGCGTACTAGGCCCAAGTGTCCTTGGCCCCCCCCGCCTGGAGGCACACGCAGCAGTTATGCTGAGAATCTGCAACAGTATGTTGCGGAGTCAGACTGCCTGAAACTAAGCAAGGCCAAACAGGGGAGATATGGAAGAACAATGCTGAATAAAGCAGCTTTATGTAGAGTTTAACAAATGATACAGAGAACCAGGGAACTAGCTGGGAACTGGATTGGCTGGCTATATGGATACTTGGGGCAGCTTGCTATTGGACAAGTATGCTGGAAAAAAGGATGTATAAAAGCCTGTGTAACTTCCTGCTCTGTTGTGCAGGATTTGAGATTTTATTCTCCCTGTACCTTTTTGCAGCTGCAAATAAACTTTTCTGCTTCTCTACCCCGTTGTGATTATTGGGTGTAGCACACCGGGTAACGAACCAACTCAAGCTGTTGTTCAGCCTCTCGGCACTGGGTGCCGGCAACAGCTTTTGGCGTCCCTGGGTGGGCGACGAGGCTGCAATTTAGCCTTGCCCGGACCCCTCCTGGAGGTCGAGGATTGCGGCGAGAACCCGCCCAGCGCGCACCGGTGAGTTCATCGGGGGCCTCGGAGGAGATGCGATTTGATCGACCCCAGAGGGCACAACGGTGCAACGCACTCATATAGTGGAGAAGCTGTTGTGGACGGCGGTGAAGAACCGGTCCCTTAGACATGTGGGAGGAGCAGCTGCAGGCCACGGTGAAGAACCGGTCCCTTGGATAAGGTAGGAACCTTTTAAAATCTGGATTATATGCTCTGTTGGAACCTGGGGACGCCCAGAGTTACCCTGTAGGTATGGGACAGGGACAGAGCTCAGAGGTTAGGGCACGGTGTACGTCCCTAGAGTGCATTCTAGCAAACTGGAAGGTATTTGGTGCGGATCCGATGACTAAGAGCCAATTAAAACGATTCTGTACAGTTGACTGGCCTCAATATCAACTAGAGGACCAGGAGTGGTGGCCACCAGGAGGGTCAATTAATTACAACACGATCCTCCAATTAGTTTTGTTTTGTCAGTGAATGGGTAAATGGAATGAACATATGTATGCGCATTTGTTTCTGACTTTATGTACTTGACCAGATATTTTACAGCACTGTAATCTGACTCCGACTGGTTCGGTAGCAGCTAATGTTAGTCCCCAGACCCCCACCCCCACTGTAATGGCAGAGCCGGTGTCCCCTTCGGCCCCCACACCCCCACCGTATAAGGGTAGGATGCCTCGGGTTATAGAGATTGCCCCCTCGGTGGGACTCTATCCTTTGCTTACCGAGACTGTTGTGGCTTGCCCAGGGGCAGACGGACGTCAGGCTACCACTATGCAAGTTTACACCCATGTGCCATTCAATCCAATAGACTTAGCAGCTTTTAAAACACAGGCTGGGGAATTCTCAACGAAGGAAAGCAGGTTTATTTCAGTCTTTGAGGGGTGCCTCAGTAGTCACAAGCCGATTGAGACGACTGTAATATCCTCCTGAGAACCCTGTTGTCTGAGGTGGAGAGGGATCAGGTTACAGCTAAGGCAAGGGGAGCGTCAGCGTTCAAGCGAAGAAAAAAAAAAGAAAGGAATCTGTCAAGTTCCTCTCCAAATAATTGTAAGCGGCTCAGGGCATTTCTGGGTATGGCAGGCTTTTGCAGGATATGGATCCCAGAGTTTGGACTGTGGGCTAAACCCCTGTACGACTGTGTAAAAGGAGCAGATCATGACCCTTTCTATTGGACCCCAGAGGCTGATAGGGCATTTAAAATCCTGAAAAGAAAATTGATGGAAGCCCCAGCTCTGGACCTGCCGGATCTCTCTAAGCCGTTTCAGTTGTATGCACATGAACGAAGCGGGGTGGCCCTAGGAGTGCTCACACAGCTGTTATGAGCATGGAGACGTCCCGTGGCTTATTTTTCTAAGCAATTGGATCAGGTTGCAAAGGGTTGGCCGGCATGTTTACGGGCAGTCGCAGCTACTGCCCTATTGCTTGAGGAAGCCGAGAAGGTAACATTGGGAGGGCTTATGCAAATCTATACTCCCCATATGGTCCAAGCCTTATTGGATGCAAAGGGAGGGCTTTGGCTCACCCAGGCTCGGATTGCTCGGTACCAGGCTAAGCTGTTAGAGAACTCTGAAGTCACCCTACAGCCTTGCCCCTCCCTTAACCCAGCCACTCTCTTGCCAGAAACAGAGGAACAGAAACATGACTGTTTAGAGATCATAGATGTCCAGTACTCCAGCCGTCCGGATTTAAAGGATGTACCCCTCCCAAATGCAGATTATGAGTGGTACACTGATGGTAGCAGTACTGTAATAGATGGGCAAAGGAGGGCGGGTTATGCTGTTGTGAAAGGAGGGATGGCTCCATCCCCAGAAGGGAAGGTCCTCTTACCAAAGGGCCTAATCCGGCCAGTGCTGCAGAAACTACATCAAACCACTCATGCTGGCAGGGAAGCACTTATCCAGCTAATGGGAAAATACTTTATCACTTCCGGACTCCGACCCCTGGCTGCCCAGGTACAAGCGGACTGCTTAGTCTGCCAAAAGAATAACCCCCGACTGGGACTTCCTGTGCCACCAGCTGCCCTAGAACCCACTCCGGGCCCCGGACAAGTGTGGCAAATAGACTTTACTGAGTTTCCCCGGACCCAAGGGTTCACATATCTCCTTGTTATAGTGGATCGGTTCAGCGGATGGCCAGAAGCCTTCCCATGCCGTAACTGCACTGCCAGGACAGTGACCCTCAAGTTTGTTAAGGAGATCATTCCTCGCTTTGGACTCCCCCTGTAGATGGAATCTGACAATGGGACACACTTCACGTCAAAAATCATTCAAAGCATCTCACATGCCTTACAGATCCCCTAGAAACTCCATACGCCCTGGAGACCGCAAGCCAGTGGTGTAGTGGAGCGTACCAATCAGACCCTTAAACGGCATCTCTCAAAAGTGTGCCAAGAAGCCTCACTGCGATGGCCTGATGCTTTGCCCCTCGTCCTACTCCATATCCGCGTTCTCCCAAAGGGTAGATTAGGGCTCAGTCCCTTTGAAATTATGTTTGGAAGGGCATGGCCTATGAATGGCACCCCGGTTCTGTCAGGGGAATGGGAGTTGGGTAATGGTTTTTTGTCACAGTATATGTGGTCCCTGTCTGCTGTTCTCTTGTCTCTTCACAGGTATACCAAGGATTCCCAGCCTCTCCCCTTGGACTCTCCCGTTCACTCCTTACAGCCCGGTGACTCTGTGCTTGTTCGCACCTGGAAAGACGAGCCTCTCCAGGAAAAGTGGAAAGGACCCTATACCGTCCTGCTGATCTCCCATACAGCGGCAAAGATGGAGGGACACAAGAACTGGATCCATCACTCTCGTCTGAAGGCAGTACCTGCCCCCTCGTCAGCAGAACAGTGGACCATCCAACCTGCTGACTCCTCATCTAGTGACGATCTCGGGCTAAAGCTACTGTTTAAAAGACACAAATAGCGGGCACCTTAATGCTAAAATGGGCCCACGCAGGTACTGGAGACCCTGGGTTGGGAAGACTCTGGTCATAATTAATTGGGTAACATTGTTATTCTCTGTATTGGTATTTCCAAACTGCATATCGGGAGCATAACTCCTTAGTTTTGCTTGCGCACCAGGTTGCTAATTTAACAAACCAGACTGATTGCTAGGTATGTGCTCCAACTCCACTGTCCCCCAAAACAGGAATGCCCCTTGACATGCTGCCCTTGACCCTAGCAGAATTAGCCACCACCAAAGAGCAGGAAAGAACGGACTCACCGTTCTGGAACAAGACCTCTTTACAGCAAGCCACCTATCAGGACCAGGAGTATTCAGTTGCAGTACTCACTGAGGGAGTGTTATGTTTTACCCGAAACCAATCTGATCCCTATGGGCATCCTGTGGGAAAGAGCTCCTGTGTTATTACACAGTGGGCTGATGGGTATTAAATAAAGACCAACAGGGGAGGCCAACAGTGTGGGTGTAATGGTTCCTCCCCTTTTAGGGAAACTCTTACAAATAATCTTACCACAAAAAAGGGGTTTGGAAATGTAACTTGCCGTCCAGTTAATATCTCCAATGTAGCAAGCCAATGGGGGGTTTGTAGTGATCCCTATGGCGAGTGTAATTTGAATGGCACAATTAGAAATGCCCCCAGTTGTACCCAGTCAGGAGGATGGGATGCCCCCCTAGGGGCATATGAACTGTTTGGAAAGGCAGCCTTAAATATCCCAGGAATCCCCTTAAGAAACAGTCCTTACTGGGCCCTACAGGGTCACTATTTTGTATGTGGCCGAAAGGCTTACAAGGTGCTGCCAGCCAACTGGACAGGTAGCTGTTATATAGCTCATGGAGTTCCTCATTTTCCATAACTGCCACACTGCCCAAAGGAAAGATTAGAAATGCCCGAGACACCTCTGTTGAGTCACGAGAAAAGACCCTGCGGCGACTGACTACAGCATTAGAGGGCAATATGAAGAATCCCCTCACAACCGAGAAGCTGGTAGGGTGCTCTGTACTGGGAATAGCACCACTGTTTACCGGGCCAGCCATGGCATGCATAGGCTGCTATACTGTAAGGCTACAGATGGGATTTGAGAAAGTGGCCTTAGAGTTAGAGGACTCGGTTAGTGATTTAGGGTCAGCAGTAAAAACATTAAATAAAGAGTTACAGCAGCTCAGGATGTTTTCCCTCCAAAACAGGCTGGCTTTGGACTATCTTGGCATCCCAAGGAGGGGTTTGTGTCCTCATCGGGCCCCGATGGTGTGTATATGTAAATGATAGCAGTTATGAGATCTCAGGCTGAGGCCCATGCCCGAGCCGGAGCACATGTTGCCTATACTGCCCCAGAGAACGATTGGTTGCAAACCTTGTTTTCAGCCTGGGATTTGTCGTCTTGGCTTGGTGGTTTATTTAGCCTGCTATTGATACTTCTCTTTCCTGTATTGTTTGTATTACTGGTATTATGCTGTGCAGTATCATGTGTCAGGGCCCTTTGGCAAACGTTAATAAGTCATTCTGTTCAGGGCTATCACAAAGTGCTTATGCAAAGTCATATTGTAAAGAAATAAGTAGCCCAAGTGAGAAAACTCAGAGCCAAGGCTGTTGAGTGTTCTCAAAGGGGGGAGTTGTTGGGGACACTGGGGCATGGCCACTAGGTAACTCGAGGGGATGGAAGACCACGAGTGTCGATGAAGCCCCCTCGCACTAGGCCCAGGTGTCCTTGGCCCCCCCTCCTGCCTGGAGGCACTCGCAGCAGCTCTGCGTACTAGGCCCAAGTGTCCTTGGCCCCCCCCGCCTGGAGGCACACACAGCAGTTATGCTGAGAATCTGCAACAGTATGTTGCGGAGTCAGACTGCCTGAAACTAAGCAAGGCCAAACAGGGGAGATATGGAAGAACAATGCTGAATAAAGCAGCTTTATGTAGAGTTTAACAAATGATACAGAGAATCAGGGAACTAGCTGAGAACTGGATTGGCTGGCTATATGGATACTTGGGGCAGCTTGCTATTGGACAAGTATGCTGGAAAAAAGGATGTATAAAAGCCTGTGTAACTTCCTGCTCTGTTGTGCAGGATTTGAGATTTTATTCTCCCTGTACCTTTTTGCAGCTGCAAATAAACTTTTCTGCTTCTCTACCCCGTTGTGATTATTGGGTGTAGCACACCGGGTAACGAACCAACTCAAGCTGTTGTTCAGCCTCTCGGCACTGGGTGCCGGCAACAGCTTTTGGCGACCCTGGGTGGGCGACGAGGCTGCAATTTAGCCTTGCCCGGACCCCTCCTGGAGGTCGAGGATTGCGGCGAGAACCTGCCCAGCGCGCACCGGTGAGTTCATCGGGGGCCTCGGAGGAGATGCGATTTGATCGACCCCAGAGGGCACAACGGTGCAACGCACTCAAATAGTGGAGAAGCTGTTGTGGACGGCGGTGAAGAACCGGTCCCTTAGACATGTGGGAGGAGCAGCTGCAGGCCACGGTGAAGAACCGGTCCCTTGGATAAGGTAGGAACCTTTTAAAATCCGGATTATATGCTCTGTTGGAACCTGGGGACGCCCAGAGTTACCCTGTAGGTATGGGACAGGGACAGAGCTCAGAGGTTAGGGCACGGTGTACGCCCCTAGAGTGCATTCTAGCAAACTGGAAGGTATTTGGTGCGGATCCAATGACTAAGAGCCAATTAAAACGATTCTGTACAGTTGACTGGCCTCAATATCAACTAGAGGACCAGGAGTGGTGGCCACCAGGAGGGTCAATTAATTACAACACGATCCTCCAATTAGTTTTGTTTTGTCAGTGAATGGGTAAATGGAATGAACATATGTATGCGCATTTGTTTCTGACTTTATGTACTTGACCAGATATTTTACAGCACTGTAATCTGACTCCGACTGGTTCGGTAGCAGCTAATGTTAGTCCCCAGACCCCCACCCCCACTGTAATGGCAGAGCCGGTGTCCCCTTCGGCCCCCACACCCCCACCGTATAAGGGTAGGATGCCTCGGGTTATAGAGATTGCCCCCTCGGTGGGACTCTATCCTTTGCTTACCGAGACTGTTGTGGCTTGCCCAGGGGCAGACGGACGTCAGGCTACCACTATGCAAGTTTACACCCATGTGCCATTCAATCCAATAGACTTAGCAGCTTTTAAAACACAGGCTGGGGAATTCTCAACGAAGGCAAGCAGGTTTATTTCAGTCTTTGAGGGGTGCCTCAGTAGTCACAAGCTGATTGAGACGACTGTAATATCCTCCTGAGAACCCTGTTGTCTGAGGTGGAGAGGGATCAGGTTACAGCTAAGGCAAGGGGAGCGTCAGCGTTCAAGCGAAGAAAAAAAAAAAAGAAAGGAATCTGTCAAGTTCCTCTCCAAATAATTGTAAGCGGCTCAGGGCATTTCTGGGTATGGCAGGCTTTTGCAGGATATGGATCCCAGAGTTTGGACTGTGGGCTAAACCCCTGTACGACTGTGTAAAAGGAGCAGATCATGACCCTTTCTATTGGACCCCAGAGGCTGATAGGGCATTTAAAATCCTGAAAAGAAAATTGATGGAAGCCCCAGCTCTGGACCTGCCGGATCTCTCTAAGCCGTTTCAGTTGTATGCACATGAACGAAGGGGGGTGGCCCTAGGAGTGCTCACACAGCTGTTATGAGCATGGAGACGTCCCGTGGCTTATTTTTCTAAGCAATTGGATCAGGTTGCAAAGGGTTGGCCGGCATGTTTACGGGCAGTCGCAGCTACTGCCCTATTGCTTGAGGAAGCCGAGAAGGTAACATTGGGAGGGGTTATGCAAATCTATACTCCCCATTTGGTCCAAGCCTTATTGGATGCAAAGGGAGGGCTTTGGCTCACCCAGGCTCGGATTGCTCGGTACCAGGCTAAGCTGTTAGAGAACTCTGAAGTCACCCTACAGCCTTGCCCCTCCCTTAACCCAGCCACTCTCTTGCCAGAAACAGAGGAACAGAAACATGACTGTTTAGAGATCATAGATGTCCAGTACTCCAGCCGTCCGGATTTAAAGGATGTACCCCTCCCAAATGCAGATTACGAGTGGTACACTGATGGTAGCAGTACTGTAATAGATGGGCAAAGGAGGGCGGGTTATGCTGTTGTGAAAGGAGAGATGGCTCCATCCCCAGAAGGGAAGGTCCTCTTACCAAAGGGCCTAATCCGGCCAGTGCTGCAGAAACTACATCAAACCACTCATGCTGGCAGGGAAGCACTTATCCAGCTAATGGGAAAATACTTTATCACTTCCGGACTCCGACCCCTGACTGCCCAGGTACAGGCGGACTGCTTAGTCTGCCAAAAGAATAATCCCCGACCGGGACATCCTGTGCCACCAGCTGCCCTAGAACCCACTCCGGGCCCCGGACAAGTGTGGCAAATAGACTTTACTGAGTTTCCCCGGACCCAAGGGTTCACATATCTCCTTGTTATAGTGGATCGGTTCAGCGGATGGCCAGAAGCCTTCCCATGCCGTAACTGCACTGCCAGGACAGTGACCCTCAAGTTTGTTAAGGAGATCATTCCTCGCTTTGGACTCCCCCTGTAGATGGAATCTGACAATGGGACACACTTCACGTCAAAAATCATTCAAAGCATCTCACATGCCTTACAGATCCCCTAGAAACTCCACACGCCCTGGAGACCGCAAGCCAGTGGTGTAGTGGAGCGTACCAATCAGACCCTTAAACGGCATCTCTCAAAAGTGTGCCAAGAAGCCTCACTGCGATGGCCTGATGCTTTGCCCCTCGTCCTACTCCATATCCGCGTTCTCCCAAAGGGTAGATTAGGGCTCAGTCCCTTTGAAATTATGTTTGGAAGGGCATGGCCTATGAATGGCACCCCGGTTCTGTCAGGGGAATGGGAGTTGGGTAATGGTTTTTTGTCACAGTATATGTGGTCCCTGTCTGCTGTTCTCTTGTCTCTTCACAGGTATACCAAGGATTCCCAGCCTCTCCCCTTGGACTCTCCCGTTCACTCCTTACAGCCCGGTGACTCTGTGCTTGTTCGCACCTGGAAAGACGAGCCTCTCCAGGAAAAGTGGAAAGGACCCTATACCGTCCTGCTGATCTCCCATACAGCGGCAAAGATGGAGGGACACAAGAACTGGATCCATCACTCTCGTCTGAAGGCAGTAACCGCCCCCTCGTCAGCAGAACAGTGGACCATCCAACCTGCTGACTCCTCATCTAGTGACGATCTCGGGCTAAAGCTACTGTTTAAAAGACACAAATAGCGGGCACCTTAATGCTAAAATGGGCCCACGCAGGTACTGGAGACCCTGGGTTGGGAAGACTCTGGTCATAATTAATTGGGTAACATTGTTATTCTCTGTATTGGTATTTCCAAACTGCATATCGGGAGCATAACTCCTTAGTTTTGCTTGCGCACCAGGTTGCTAATTTAACAAACCAGACTGATTGCTAGGTATGTGCTCCAACTCCACTGTCCCCCAAAACGGGAATGCCCCTTGACATGCTGCCCTTGACCCTAGCAGAATTAGCCACCACCAAAGAGCAGGAAAGAACGGACTCACCGTTCTGGAACAAGACCTCTTTACAGCAAGCCACCTATCAGGACCAGGAGTATTCAGTTGCAGTACTCACTGAGGGAGTATTATGTTTTACCTGAAACCAATCTGATCCCTATGGGCATCCTGTGGGAAAGAGCTCCTGTGTTATTACACAGTGGGCTGATGGGTATTAAATAAAGACCAACAGGGGAGGCCAACAGTGTGGGTGTAATGGTTCCTCCCCTTTTAGGGAAACTCTTACAAATAATCTTACCACAAAAAAGGGGTTTGGAAATGTAACTTGCCGTCCAGTTAATATCTCCAATGTAGCAAGCCAATGGGGGGTTTGTAGTGATCCCTATGGCGAGTGTAATTTGAATGGCACAATTAGAAATGCCCCCACTTGTACCCAGTCAGGAGGAGGGGATGCCCCCCTAGGGGCATATGAACTGTTTGGAAAAGCAGCCTTAAATATCCCAGGAATCCCCTTAAGAAACAGTCCTTACTGGGCACTACAGGGTCACTATTTTGTATGTGGCCGAAAGGCTTACAAGGTGCTGCCAGCCAACTGGACAGGTAGCTGTTATATAGCTCATGGAGTTCCTCATCTTTCCATAACTGCCACACTGCCCAAAGGAAAGATTAGAAATGCCCGAGACACCTCTGTTGAGTCACGAGAAAAGACCCTGCGACGACTGACTACGGCATTAGAGGGCAATATGAAGAATCCCCTCACAACCGAGAAGCTGGTAGGGTGCTCTGTACTGGGAATAGCACCACTGTTTACCGGGCCAGCCATGGCATGCATAGGCCGCTATACTGTAAGGCTACAGATGGTGTTTGAGAAAGTGGCCTTAGAGTTAGAGGACTCGGTTAGTGATTTAGGGTCAGCAGTAAAAACATTAAAGAGTTACAGCAGCTCAGGATGTTTTCCCTCCAAAACAGGCTGGCTTTGGACTATCTTGGCATCCCAGGGAGGGGTTTGTGCCCTCATCGGGCCCCGATGGTGTGTATATGTAAATGATAGCAGTTATGAGATCTCAGGCTGAGGCCATGCCCGAGCCGGAGCACATGTTGCCTATACTGCCCCAGAGAACGATTGGTTGCAAACCTTGTTTGCAGGCTGGGGTTTGTCGTCTTGGCTTGGTGGTTTATTTAGCCTGCTATTGATACTTCTCTTTCCTGTATTGCTTGTATTACTGGTATTATGCTGTGCAGTATCATGTGTCAGGGCCCTTTGGCAAACGTTAATAAGTCATTCTCTTCAGGGCTATCACAAAGTGCTTATGCAAAGTCATATTGTAAAGAAATAAGTAGCCCAAGTGAGAAAACTCAGAGCCAAGGCTGTTGAGTGTTCTCAAAGGGGGGAGTTGTTGGGGACACTGGGGCATGGCCACTAGGTAACTCGAGGGGATGGAAGACCACGAGTGTCGATGAAGCCCCCTCGCACTAGGCCCAGGTGTCCTTGGCCCCCCCTCCTGCCTGGAGGCACTCGCAGCAGCTCTGCGTACTAGGCCCAAGTGTCCTTGGCCCCCCCCGCCTGGAGGCACACGCAGCAGTTATGCTGAGAATCTGCAACAGTATGTTACGGAGTCAGACTGCCTGAAACTAAGCAAGGCCAAACAGGGGAGATATGGAAGAACAATGCTGAATAAAGCAGCTTTATGTAGAGTTTAACAAATGATACAGAGAATCAGGGAACTAGCTGGGAACTGGATTGGCTGGCTATATGGATACTTGGGGCAGCTTGCTATTGGACAAGTATGCTGGAAAAAAGGATGTATAAAAGCCTGTGTAACTTCCTGCTCTGTTGTGCAGGATTTGAGATTTTATTCTCCCTGTACCTTTTTGCAGCTGCAAATAAACTTTTCTGCTTCTCTACCCCGTTGTGATTATTGGGTGAAGCACACCAGGTAACAAACCAACTCAAGCTGTTGTTCAGCCTCTCGGCACTGGGTGCCGGCAACACCATTGTTCAGGACTCCTGGATTCTAACCCTGGCTCTGGGAGGGGAGTGGTGTGTCTATTGGTTAGAGCAGGGGAGGCTGGGTTCTCCCCCAGCTCAGGGAGGGGGGTTGGGTCTAGTGGGTTAGAGCAAGGGGGCTGGTAGCCAGGACTCCTGGAACCCAGCTCTGGGAGGGGAGTGGGGTCTAGTGGGTTAGAGCAGCAGGGCTGGGAGCCAGGACTCCTGGGTTCTGTCTAATGGTTAATTCCCCTCCCTTTGTACAATTTGCACTTTATTTCTAGCCAGATTTTCTCTCGTTTCAGTTCCCAGCCATCCAATCTTGCTCTGCCTTTGTCTGCTGAATTAGGGAGCCCTCTGCTCTCAGCAAATCTCTCCCTGCCGAGAGACCGAGACGGGGGTGGGATGGGGGGTGGGGACTGTGCCTGCATCAGTCAGTCTCCCAGGAGCCCCGTTGTATAATGGGAAGAGGGTGCGATTGGGTTACGTGCGCCCCAGCACTCCCCGCCGGGGATTAGAGGTCGTGCAGGTAATTAGTCAATTGCGGCCCCTTGGCTGGCCGACTCTTTTGTGCTTCTTCTTAATCCCGAAACCAGCAGCTGGATCAAGCGTTCTCCTGACAACGGCCGGGGCACCGGAGAAGTGGCAGGGTAACAGGAGCCTTTGGGGAGAGATGAAGCCAAAGGCAGGTAAACAGCCGGGGAGGGCAGGTGGGAGCTGAAGGGGGGAGGCACACTGGCCCCAGGGCAGGGGGCCTGTGCTGGGAACCTGAGCTCTGGAGTTCAGGTTGGAGCAGGGGCAGAGGGGCAATGAGTTTACAGTTCTCAGCCCATTCTCATGGGAGAAAGCTTGTCACATTATCAACCCCCACCCCCTGCCCCACATGCCAGCCGATGAACCCAGGGCTGGGCTAGCAGGGGGCTGCGGGTTGGGAGTGAAGCTCATTGGCACAGCTGCGTGGGGAGCCCAGGGCTAGAAACGCATGGCGGGGGTTGTGAGCTGGGATACGGGATCCTCCTTCACTTTCGGTTCCAACCAGCAGTGTGGTGTTGCTGCATCTTTTAAACAGCTGCTGCGCTTCACCCCAGAGGTGGCTGCATCTCAGCGCCAGGCGAGGGATCCCTGAAACCCATCCATAGTTCACTGCAGGGCTCGACTCTCATTAGTGCTGAGATGCCAGCAGCCCCCTTCCCCATGTGCTGTCACAGCCCCCCTCACCGGGGGAGCGTTCAGCTGTGAGGTTTGGGGTGGAACCACATTCCCTGTGGGTTCAGGCCCAGAGCTCCCAGGACCCCCACACTGGGAACCCAGTGTCCCTGGCCCCTCCTCTCCCCTAGCTGCTGCCAGGTGATCCTATCGCCCTGATTGGTCCCACGTAAATCCCACTAAAGCTCCTCTGGCCAGCGCTCTGCCCTTAAATAGGGGCCGAGGCTTCAGCCAGTGCCTCTCGAGCACCCTCCTACTCTCCCTCCCGGCCCTCCATCCTCCAGGGCTCTGCCCCCCACTCCCCTGGCTGGCCTCCCTGACCCCAGGGCTCTGCTCCCCCTGCCCCCCACTCCCCCTGCTACCCCCCTACCCCGCACTCCCTTGGCTAGCCCTCCTGCCCCCAGTGCACACTCCTCTGGCTTTTAGGGCTCCACTCCCCACCTCACACCCTTGTCCCCAGGTCTCTACACCCCCCCTCCTTCTCCTGGGCTCTGCTGTCTCCTTGTCCTACTCACAGGGGCCATGGGTAGCTTCAGCATCAGCAGCCAGGAGCACTATGCCCAGCTCAGGGTGCTCACCTCCTGGCCCCTCCTCCTCAGACAGGGGGTCTCCGGCTTTGCCCCCCCAGCAGGACCCCTGGATCCAGCCCTACGCTTCCCCCAAGACCAGCCAGCCCAGCCCCCCCGGCGGGTGGCTGACTTCTCCATCTGCTCCCTCCTGGCCCTGGGCGGCTCGGAGAGGACGGGGGAAGGGGAGCGCCAGGAGGAGCTCGGCAAGGGGGCTGTGGCGTGGGGGGCGACCCCGCCGGGCTACGCCTGGATCCACTGCTCCTGCTTCAAGCCGCCTCGTCTGGCAAGTAAGATCCTCCCCTTCCTGAGCCCTTGGGGTGAGCCCCACTGTGGCCCGGGCCCCTGGCTAAGCCCTGCAGCCATCCACGAATGGCAGCGCCACGAGGCACCGGGCATGGCTGGGACGGTGGGGGTTCACCCCGGCTCCCCCAGATACCCCCAGCAGCTTGAGTGAGCAGGATCTCAGCCCCTCCGGCAACAGGCTGGAGCCAACACAGAGTGCGAGGGGAGAGCGCCCCCTGCTGAGCCCCTGCAGCACAGCGCCCCCTTGTGCCCCATTGGGGCCAGCCCTACGTGCCAGGGGAGAGCGCCCCCTGCCGAGCCCCCCGCCCCCTGCAGCACAGCACCCCCTAGCACCGCACTGGGGCTGTGGCTTCCAGAAGGAAAGATGTGGGGCTGATATTAACAGCAAGGGGGGCTGGCGGCCCTGGTCCTTCCTTTCCGGCTGCTGTGCAGGCCCTGCTTCACCTCTCCCCTCTCCCCTCCCAGCAGAAGCGAAGTGCGGGGGCAGCCCCGGCCGGGCCCCCCGCAGGCCCCGCGTCCCGTTCTCCGCGGCCCAGATCGGCGTCCTGGAGAGCAGCTACCGGCAGACCCGCTACCTGAGCAGCAGGCAGGTGGGGGAGCTGGCGGCGCTGCTGGGGCTCAGTGAGACCCAGGTAGGAGGCTCCGGCTCGGGCAGGGCCTGGGGGAGCTGGGCGGGGAATTAACCCCAGACGGATCCTCTCAGTTATCAGCACCTGTTAGAGCAGGGGGCAGCTGGCCTGTCGGTGAGGGGGATCCTTCAGGGGGCGTCCTTGGGGCAGTTGGCCTGTCACTGAGGGGGATCCCCCAGCAGCGGGTGCCCTGGGACAGCCAGTCCATTGGTGAGGGGGATCCCCCAGGGGGCGTCCTAGGGGCAGCCGGTCCCTCAGCAAGGGGGATCCCCCAGCAGGGGGAGTCCTGGGGCAGCCGGCCCATCGGTGAGGGGGATCGCCTGGCGGAGGGTGCTTGAGGGGGCAGCCGACCTGTTGGCGATGCGGATCCCCTGGTGGGGGGCGCCTTGGGGCAGCTGGCCCTTCAGCAAAGGGGATCCCCCAGCAAGGAACACCAGAGGGGCACCCATCCCCTCGGTGCGGAGGATCCCCCAGCAGGGGGCGCCCTGGGGCAGCCAGCCTGTCCATGACCCCTGCCAGAGGATCCTGGTGACTCGTAGGCACTAGCTTTCCTGCTCCCACAGCGCTCCCTACTGGAGGGTCTCCAAAAGGCCAGAGTGAGCCTCTGGGGATCAGGGCTCCTGGGCTGAATTCACAACTGTGCCCATGGCTTGCTGTGTGGCCCTGGCTCTGTGCCTCAGTTTCCCTCTCTTTGCGCTGGGGCCGATGACACCCAGGGAGGCGTCCGGTCCGGTCTGTCTGGGGGCCACGTTCGCGGTGACTGTTGCTATTGTTTGTTCCAAGGTGAAAATCTGGTTCCAGAACCGGCGGGCAAGGGAAAGGCGGGACTTTCTGAAGGAGCAGCCAACCAGCAGCAGTGCCCTGGAGGGAGCTGAGCCGGCCCATGCTGCCCCCCTCGGGCTGGCACCAACGCCAGGGCCGGACAGCACCAGAACATTGCCCCCTTGAGCCGCCGTGACCTCGGGCATCTGATCGCAACGGAGCCATTTGTGGTGCAAAGAGGCCTGGAGTTGCCATTGGGGGGGCCCCCAGATTGGGGGTGATGGTCCCCCTATGGGCTGTGCACCTCCTCCATCCTGTTGTTACAGGGCACCCATCAAACTCCAGCCCCCCCCAATTGCAAACTGGTCCCCCTCCCTCCCCAAATCTTCAGCCAGAATTTGACCCCAGCTGGGATGTGTACCTCAAACTCTGGTTTGACGCAGAGACCAGAATCTGTCTTTCTGTCAAATCCAGCTCTGCTCTGGGGAGACTGTTTGCCAAGGGGAACCTGATTATGGGGGAGCTGCCCCCAGTCCTGGGATATCTGCTGTGGGGCGGGTGTGCCCTGTGTCATGGGGGGACAATAAACCCCCTTTGATCCCAGCACTGGGCTGTCATGTGGTGGTTTCCTTGTGTCCCTGCTTTAGTCTGTCCGGGGGGCTGGGGGCAGGGGGCGTGTTGTCTGGGGGGCCGGAGCAGTGTCCTGTGCTCGCCCCTCCCCTGGCTGTGCCCTGTTAGGCAGGGCTGGGCGTGGGCTGTCGGTGCAAAGCAGGCTAGAAGGGCCAGGCCATGGGGATGCAGTGGGGGTGCCTGTCCCCAGCCTGGCCAAGGGCAGGGGCAGGGAGGGGGCTGTGCTGCCTGGGGGCTCAGTGATGACAGCGCTGGCCAAAGTGCACAGGGGGCTGGGCCACTTCACCCCCCCAGTGAGCCAGTATGTCCCCCACCGACCTCCCCCGGTGAGCCAGTGTGTCCCCCTGCGCTCTCCCAGTGAGCCAGTGTGTCTCCCCGATTCTCCACCCCCAGCCCCCGTGAACCAGTGTTGCCCTGCCTTCCCCCTGCAGCCCCCAGGCCCTTCCAGTCTCTGCTTCACCCCAGCCCCAGGCGGTCTCAGCCAGGATGGAGGCCCCCACAGCCCACCCCCCATTACTGCCCAATAAACCCTGGGGAGCTGTGATTCCCTCTTGGTCAGAGCTGGATGGATCCCACGCCCAGTGCCCAGGCCCCCAACACCCCATCACTCCTGGCCGTTGTGCTCCTGGGGAACCTCAGCAGGATGGGGGAGGGGATTCAGGGTTGTCCCTCCCCCTGACACGTCCCAGACCCCTCCAACCACTAGCCCCGGCAGGGGCAGCAGCAACATGGGGCGCAGTCTCAGCTGGAGTCAGTAACTGCTCTAACCACTAGACCCTGCTCCCTTCCCAGTGCTGGGGAGAGAACCCAGGCGTCCTGGTTCCCAGCCTCCCTGTTCTAACCACTAGACCCACTTCCCTCCCAGTGCTATGGGGAGAACCCAGGCATCCTGGCTCCCAGCCCCCCCTGCTCTAACCACTAGCCCGCACTCCCCTCCCAGAGCTGGGGACAGAACCAGGCGTCCTGGTAGAACAACAGATGCAAAATCCACAGCCATATCCCCATGGCTAGACACCCCCCGCCCCCACGCAAGGCACCGTTCCAGTTCCATGGGTCTTACCCGTGCCGAGCCCAACGTGTGGTTTACCTCAGCCAGTGCAATCAGTGCCCCTGAAACCAGTCAGCCCCTGCGTTCTCCAGTGAACTCCCCCAGGCTAATACCAGCCAGACCCCTGCCCCTGGGGTTGAGCCTGGCCACACAGCGATCGTCCGCCCTCTCCGGCCTCGACCTCCAATAAACCTGCACAACACCTTCTAACGGCTGGCCTGGGAGCTCCGGCCTGGGCTGCACCCCAGCATTCGGGCCACGTAAGCTGCCTAATGATGTCAGCGTCCACCCTACGGCCGTGTCCCGCCGATGTCAGCGCCCTACAACCCTGATAACTGCCCCGCCACGAGAGGCGTAGGGCTCCCGTCGGTGTTAGCACCACGCAGCGTCTGTGTAGACAGGGCCTTACCCTCATGAGCCCTTGGCTGGCATTCTTGCCAATATCACGGCTCTGTGTCGGCAATTGACAAGAAAGCTGCTCACTGCCCCGGCTGTCACCCCGCAGCGGGTGCGGGGGCTCCAGCTAGAGCCCTGCTGCTCCCCAGGTTCCCAGCTCCCTGCCAGGAGGGAGTGGGGAGCCGAGAGCCCAGGGGACAGCCTGGGCTCTCAGCCACCCACACTGCCCCTCTTACGTCAGATGGAGAGCAGCGTGGACGTGACCCACCACATTAATTACTGCAGTAACATAGGTCCACTTCAGTGTGCAGTGTAGACAGGCCCTGACATTCCTAACACGGCTAGCCACCAGAAAGCCTGGACTGACCAGAGACACTGGCTTTATGGCTTATTCCAGCAATCGGTAACCCACCCACCCCTCTTTGTGTCCCTGTGACTGCAGGGGTGTAAATGGGCCACTCTGCCTTGAAATCTGTGTTAACTGCTTATGCTAAACCATCTGTTCTACCTTGTATGTAGCTGGGATGCTCTGAGCCCCTTTCCCAGCCCTAGAGAAGAGCTCTGTGTGGCTTGAAAGCTTGACTCCCTCGCCAATAGAGAAAGCTTGACTCCCCCACTTTGTCTCTCTAGTCCAGTGGTTCTCAACCTTTCCAGACCACTGTCCCCCTTTCAGGAGTCGGATTTGTCTGGCGTATCCCAAAGTTTCACCTCACTTAAAAACAACTTGCTGACAAAATCAGACCTAAAAAGACAAAAGTGTCCCAGCCCCACTGTTACGGACAAATGGCTGACTTTCTCATTTTTTAACTATATACATCGCTACCCCGATATAACGCGGTCCTCGGGAGCCAAAAAATCTTACCGCGTTATAGGTGAAACCGCGTTATATCAAACTTGCTTTGGCCTCGAGCATTTCCGTTATTAATAGTCACTTCCCACCCCCTGACTGACCCTTCAGAACCCCCGACCCATCCAACCCCCCCCCAGCTCCTTGTCCCCTGACTGCCCCGTCTCCTATCCACACCCCTGCCCCCTGACAGGCCCCCTGGGACTCCCACGCCCTATCCAACACCCCCGTTCCCCGTCCCCTGACCGCCTCGCCTCCAGAACCTCCGAACCATCCAACCCCCCCGCTGCCTGTCCCCTGACTGCCCCCCGAGACCCTCTGCCCCTTATCGAACCCCTCGGCCCCGGCCCAGCACCCTTAACACGCCGCTCAGAGCAGCGTATCGGAGGTCCGCCGGAGCGCGCAGCCCCGCCCCCCCGAGCGCTGCTGCACCCCGTTATAGCCGGATTCGTGTTAGATCGGGTCACGGTATATCGGCGTAGAAGTGTAATTATAAAATAAATCAGCTGGAATATAAATCTTGTACTTATATTACAGTGCGTAGTGCATAGGGCGGTATAAATCCGTCATTGTCTGTATGAAATTGTCGTTTGCATGGACTTCGCTAGGGCTGTTTAGGTAGCCTGCTGTAAAACCAGGCAAATATCTAGGTCAGTTGAGGTACCCCCGGAAGACCTCTGTGTACCCCCGGGGGTAGGCGTGCCCCCGGCGGAGAACCGCTGGTATCCTGGGAGTGACACGGCTACAGCAACCCTGCCTACATACACAGAGACACACACAGAGCAGGGCTCGTTACCCCCTCCCCCCCAGCAGGGGGCAGACAGAGAGACACACACACAGAGCCTGTGCACACAATCCCACGTGCACTCACACTCAGAGCGGGGCTCGTCCCCTCCAGCAGGGGGCAGCAGGGACACGTGCATGTGTGCAGATGCACACCATCCCCCCCCCCCCGCCCCTGTGCCCTGGGTAGCCCCCCCCCCCCCCAGCCATCTGCTCTTTCCCAATGGCTCAGCTCCTGGTGCTGACCCCTGCACGGGTCGAAGGCAAACACGAAGCCCACGTCCCCTGGGCTGGGGGGCCAAAGTCCAGCCCCAGCCTCCTAATCAGTCACTCACCTCTGGGGAGTAGGGGAAAGGTGCCTCCCGCCAGATAAGATCCCTCCCTTGGCATGAGGAGTGGGGGGCACCCCAAGGGCTGAACCAACTCCTATCTTTTAGCTTCTTCAAGCAGTTGTCTAAAGTGACAGTCGTGGGGGGAGCATTGTCCAGTGATCAGAGCAGGGCAGGCTGGGAGGCAGGATTCCTGGGTTCTGTCCTGGCTCTGGGAGGGGCGGGAGTGGGGTCTAGAGGGCAGAACGGGGATGGGGAGGGGCTGTGTTTTAGTCCCAGCTCTGGGAGGGGAGTGGGGTACAGTGGTTAGAGGGGGTCTGGAGTCAGGACTCCTGGATTCTGCCCTCGGCTCTGCCACAGATTCCCTTTGGGACAATGAATGAGTCACTTCCTTGCCCCATGCCTCAGTTGCCCCACCCCTCCTCACCTCTCAGGTCTGCTCCACACTGTGTGGCAGCCCCTGGTGGGCAGGCAGTTCAGGGAGCGAATGATCCCCCCTGCCCTCCCCACCCCAAAGGCCCACCTCAGCGGGGCTGGCTCGGGCTCTTGGCCTGTGGATGGGTGCATGTCAGTGTGCGTGAAGGGGTGGGTGGAGCTGTGCAGAGTGTGTGTGAAGGCAGCACACATATGTGCAGGGTTCTCCAATAACAAACCAACGTCAACAGCCCCCGAGCAACCCTACAATAACAAACCAACGTCAACAGCCCCCGAGCAACCCTACAATAACAAACCAACGTCAACAGCCCCCGAGCAACCCTACAATAACAAACCAACGTCATCAGCCCCCGAGCAACCCTACAATAACAAACCAACGTCAACAGCCCCCGAGCAACCCTACAATAACAAACCATCGTCAACAGCCCCCGAGCAACCCTACAATAACAAACCAACGTCAACAGCCCCCCAGCAACCCTACAATAACAAACCAACGTCAACAGCCCCCGAGCAATCCTACAATAACAAACCAACGTCAACAGCCCCCGAGCAACCCTACAATAACAAACCAACGTCAACAGCCCCCGAGCAACCCTACAATAACAAACCAACGTCATCAGCCCCCGAGCAACCCTACAATAACAAACCAACGTCAACAGCCCCCGAGCAACCCTACAATAACAAACCAACGTCAACACCCCCGAGCAACCCTACAATAACAAACCAACGTCATCAGCCCCCGAGCAACCCTACAATAACAAACCAACGTCAACAGCCCCCGAGCAACCCTACAATAACAAACCATCGTCAACAGCCCCCGAGCAACCCTACAATAACAAACCAACGTCAACAGCCCCCCAGCAACCCTACAATAACAAACCAACATCAACAGCCCCCGAGCAATCCTACAATAACAAACCAACGTCAACAGCCCCCGAGCAACCCTACAATAACAAACCAACGTCAACAGCCCCCGAGCAACCCTACAATAACAAACCAACGTCATCAGCCCCCGAGCAACCCTACAATAACAAACCAACGTCAACAGCCCCCGAGCAACCCTACAATAACAAACCAACGTCAACACCCCCGAGCAACCCTACAATAACAAACCAACGTCATCAGCCCCCGAGCAACCCTACAATAACAAACCAACGTCAACAGCCCCCGAGCAACCCTACAATAACAAACCAACGTCATCAGCCCCCGAGCAACCCTACAATAACAAACCAACGTCAACAGCCCCCGAGCAATCCTACAATAACAAACCAACGTCAACAGCCCCCGAGCAACCCTACAATAACAAACCAACGTCAACAGCCCCCGAGCAACCCTACAATAACAAACCAACGTCATCAGCCCCCGAGCAACCCTACAATAACAAACCAACGTCAACAGCCCCCGAGCAACCCTACAATAACAAACCAACGTCATCAGCCCCCGAGCAACCCTACAATAACAAACCAACGTCAACAGCCCCCGAGCAACCCTACAATAACAAACCAACGTCAACACCCCCGAGCAACCCTACAATAACAAACCAACGTCATCAGCCCCCGAGCAACCCTACAATAACAAACCAACGTCAACAGCCCCCGAGCAACCCTACAATAACAAACCATCGTCAACAGCCCCCGAGCAACCCTACAATAACAAACCAACGTCAACAGCCCCCGAGCAACCCTACAATAACAAACCATCGTCAACAGCCCCCGAGCAACCCTACAATAACAAACCAACGTCAACAGCCCCCGAGCAACCCTACAATAACAAACCAACGTCATCAGCCCCCGAGCAACCCTACAATAACAAACCAACGTCAACAGCCCCCGAGCAACCCTACAATAACAAACCAACGTCAACACCCCCGAGCAACCCTACAATAACAAACCAACGTCATCAGCCCCCGAGCAACCCTACAATAACAAACCAACGTCAACAGCCCCCGAGCAACCCTACAATAACAAACCAACGTCATCAGCCCCCGAGCAACCCTACAATAACAAACCAACGTCATCAGCCCCCGAGCAACCCTACAATAACAAACCAACGTCAACAGCCCCCGAGCAACCCTACAATAACAAACCAACGTCAACAGCCCCCGAGCAACCCTACAATAACAAACCAACGTCAACAGCCCCCGAGCAACCCTACAATAACAAACCAACGTCAACAGCCCCCGAGCAATCCTACAATAACAAACCAACGTCAACAGCCCCCGAGCAATCCTACAATAACAAACCAACGTCAACAGCCCCCGAGCAACCCTAAAATAACAAACCAACGTCATCAGCCCCCGAGCAACCCTACAATAACAAACCAACGTCAACAGCCCCCGAGCAACCCTACAATAACAAACCAACGTCAACAGCCCCCGAGCAACCCTACAATAACAAACCAACGTCAACAGCCCCCGAGCAACCCTACAACGTCAACAGTCCCCAAGCTATCCTACAGTAACAATCTGCTTTGTGCAGCCTCCATAACCCTCAGCAAGGCCAGAGTAACAAGCTAGTGTGTACAGCCCTTCCCCTCCCCAAATCAGTGTACTCTGCCCCTCTGCTGCCCTACAACGACAACCAGCCCCCCGCGCAGACCTACAATAACAGTTCAGCAGGCACAGGCTCAGACCCCTGAGCACCCCCGTGGCTCCCGCGAGACCCTACAATAACAAACCAACTGCCCCACATCGTGACTAGACACCTAGAAGCCGATATACGCTGACCAGCTCCAGCACCCACCTGAACCGCATCTGTTTGGCTTAGCCTGACCAAGGGAAGGGGGATCCTGATCTGTGTCTGGTTGGCCCCATGGCCCCATAGGCCAGCACGACCCCAGGGCTGCAGAGCCCCTGAGAAGCTGTGACTGAAGTAGGAGGGGGAGGGATCTACTGGGGCAGGAGAGCGATGGGGCAGAAACCGAGCTGTCCTTTGACCTCCGCTGGAGGTGACCCTCACGGGCAACCGACATGTATGAAGTCAAAGGTCGGTTAGGACCCCCCCCAACTTAAGGCACGAAGACCCCCGTGCGGATCAGCACCTCTGATCTTTTGCACAATTGATGCCTGGAAATGGACTTGGCTGCCAATCAGTCACTCTCCGCGGGGGGGTGGGGAGGTGAAGCGAGACTGGGAAAGGCTGCTCCACAGGGGGAAACCAACCACCACAGTCATTACACAGCTCTAGCCAGGCCAGCGTAACCCCCCGCACAGACATTGCTCGGCTCAGCCACGCAGCACCCACAGCGTTGCGCCCAGGCCAGGAGCGTTAGCCTCCACTGGGCAGAGGGGAAACTGAGGCACGTAGGAGCAAAAATTCAGTGGTGGCACTAAGAGTAGAACCCAAGAGTCCTGGCTCCCCTGACACTGCCTGAACCCTTAGGTCACACAGTCGGGGCAGGGAAGGCTCGGAGGAATGGCTATCGCTGCCCTGCGCTGGCATTGCCACGTGACTGGCACGCAGGGCACTCGGCCGTCTTTGCTGAGCCCGAGCGTCCTCGCTGGCCAAAGCTGCTCTGCCCTGTGGGTCGCCACCCCATTGCCGTCTGGTGCACTGCCTTCTGGGAGATTTATGCAGGGCATTGTGGGATACCAGCCCCCCCCCAGGGAACGGACGGAGCTTCGGGGGCAATTCCTCTGCTCCATCCCCTGATCTGCCCCTTTTGGGCTGTTTTTAGAATCCCCCTGCAGTTCCACACTCCCCCGGCTCGCCGGCAGAGGCCTGGGTGTTGGACGGGCCAGCAGAGTTCCTGTGGCTGGCCTAGAGAGAGGTGAGTCCTCAGTCTCCCACGGGCGCGCAGCCGTGAATCTGAGACAACCGAGGCGGGGCCGATGCCCACTCTAACCCCTGCCTGGCAGCTCTGTTCCCTGTGTGCCCGCCAGAGCCAGACCCACCGGCTCCACCCACGATCATTTCCGCCTGTCAGCGCCACAGGGCGAATCCAGCTCCGGCGGGGTGGGGCAGAGCATAGCCTGGCTCAGGCATCCCCGCTCTGGAGCTGCACCCCAAAATCCTCAGGAGAGTAACAACAAAATCCAGGGCTGCCCAAGCTGATCCAAGTCATCTGAGCTTTCGGGGGCCTCCCATTTGCCCATTTCTCGGCAGCCCTCAAGACTAGAATCTTCTCTTATGAGCTGGGTGCATCCTTGTTATGGGCTGGGTTAGACGCCCATTGAGGTTGGTGGGGGTAAGTGTGTGTGTGTGTGTGTGAAACAGAGAGAGAGAGAAAGAGAGAGAGAGAGAGACCCTGGAAAAAGCTGGAGAGAGCAATTTTGGGTCTGGTGTTAGCTAAAGAGGCCTATGTACATTCTCGGTCAGAAAACAAGGCTGCATCAAAGAAAATCCCAGACTCCATCAATTTCTACTGACAGCTGGAAGGTCCCAGGGCCCAGGACTTTGACGAGCGGCTCAACTTCGTTCGTTAAAAAAGGGGCGACTCAGGCCCTCCCAGGATCCCAGGAATCCGGGAGCTGGGGCTTTTCAACAACCCCCCCCCCAGTAACAGAGCCATGAAACCCATAAGAGTCAGGGACGCGGCCCCTGGCAGGATGGTTGGCTGAGTCCCTTGGTCTCTGGGCACAGGGCTGTGTCCTGGGGGGGCTCAGACCTTTGCTGGGATAACCAGCGTCAGGGGGAAATGCAGCCCGGCGCAGACGGCTTGAATGGGACTTTCTGGCACGTCTGGTTTAAATGGGACCTAAGCAGCGTCAGGCTCTTGTGCCGGCTTTTGCCATGGTGCGGCGGGGGGAGTTTTGCCTGAGTGAGCTGAGCGCACTGGGATCTGGGGTGGCCGCTCCCCTGGAGGGAATGAGTGCGGGGATGCAGTTCCCTCCTGACTCCACCAGGGGGCGATAGCCCATTGCAGGGCAGGAGCCTTTGGGGACAGCTGCTGAGCCGGTGCATGTGGGCAGGTGGGGGCCACCCGCTAACCCATCTAATGCATTTAACAGCCCAGCCTGGCGCTAGAGCTGGATCCTGCCCTGAGTGCTAGGGCCGGATCCAGCCGGGCGCCCGTTTCTCCCCACTCTCAGCCCTTTCGGCGCAGGGAAGTGAAGAGTTAACCGGGGCAGCGCCGTGCTATCGCAGGGGCGGGTCCCCACAGCGATCCCACCGCTGCCACCGTCTGTTCCCTTATCTCTCCATGTCCTTGGCCCGCACCTGTCAGTGCGGTGCCGCCGGTGTTAACCATTAACCAGGACTTCCTGTTTGCCGCCAAACGCAGCAGGACCGAACAGGGGAACGAGAAAGAGAAAAAGGAGAAGAAAGGCCAACACAAAGCTGGTGGAGGGGATGCTTATCAGGGTGGCACCTGCTGGCATCAATGGCCCAGGGACTGGCTTCCATAATGCCTTGTAATAGGGCTTGGAGACATGGACACAAGCCTGCCAGCTGGAGACTGGTGGCAAGCAAATAGAAAGGTGTCAGAGGCAGAGATACAGGGAACAGGCAGCGTGTCCCTGTGGTTAGAGCACTGGCTGGGACTCAGGAGTCCAGGGGTCAGTTCCCTGCTCGCCCCAGACTCCTCCCCACCTGTGGCAGACTCATCTGCCCTTCCTATGGCTCTCTGTTTAGACTGGAAGCTCTCTGGGGCAGGGCCTGTCTCTCTGGGTGTCTGCAGCCCCTGGCATGGAAGGGCCCCAATCTCGGTCGGGGAGCTCCTCAAGCCAAGGTGTTTGTGCCACACTGACTGAATTAGCAGGTTGTTATTATTACTCGTATTATGGCAATGGTTAGAGACCTCACTTGAGATTGGGGCCCCGTCGCCCCGGGCGCTGCCCAGACACACAGTGACTAAGATCAGGGCCCCATTGCGCCGGGTGCTGCCCAGACATCACAAGAGATGGTCCCTGCCCTGTAGAACTCACCATCTAACTGGTTGAAGGGTGGCAGGAGAGACAGGAGGGGGATATAATATACCCACAGTCGCACAGTAAGTTAGGGGTGGTGCTGGGGATAGAACTCAGGTGTCCTGGGCCAGTGCTCTATTCACTAGCTCCTAGTGCCTTTCCATGGCAGCCCCGCTTGTGACTGCCCCCAGTCTGGCCCCAGGAGCTCACACCTGCCCCCTGCATGTGAGAGCACAAGCGGCCGTGTGGCCCAGTATGGGCTGTGGTGTCCCAGCCCTCCTAGTCAGCCGGCAGCAAGTCCATGAGACACTGGGCTGCTGTGTCCATGCAAATCCCCGCCGGCGATAAGAGGGGAGGAGCAGCCAGAGCGTGGCACAGAAGCAGAACTGCCCATAGCTGGTGTCCAAGGATCGCCCGAGCCGGCCGGGGCAGGGGGGCGCCGGGGCGTCCTGGCTCATGGAGCTCCACTCAGGGACTGGGCGGGGGGCTGTGAATCCACCCAGGAGCACGCCTGCATATCCACAGCCCTGTCTCTGGCCAAAGCCTTCTGAGGACGCTCGCTAACCCCACCCACCACCGCCAGGTGTGTGTGTGCGGGGTTGTGGGGGGGGGGTTGTGGGTCAGGGCAATTCACTCTGCTTCAGAGAGGGGAAGCTAAGGAATGGAGAGCAGAGGTGACCTGCCTGAGGCCTCCCAGCCAATGAGTCACAGAGCTGTGCATGGAACCCAGGTGTCCTGACTCCTAATCCCTTCTGCTCTAACCACTAGACATCACTGCCCTTCCAGAGCCAGGAACATAACCCAGGAGTCCTGATGCCCAGCCACCCCCACTCAAACCACTGGCTTCCACAGCTGGTTACAGAACCCAGAAGTCCTGGCTCCTAAGCCCCTCCAACCACTAGACCCCACTCCTGTCCCAGAGCTGGGGGGCAGAACCCCAGAGTCTGGGCTGCCAGCCTGTGCTGGGAACAGGAGAGCTGACCGCACAGCGCTCCACCCAGCCCTGCCGTGACTAAGCACTCGCCCAGGGCCCTGGGCAGGGCGTGCTGTGGCATATCCCATGGCAGAGAGACATTTAACCCTTTCGGAGAGCGGAGCCCTGGGTCCAGGCCTCCTGGCAAAATAGGAAGGGGACCAGGAGCGTCCCAGCTGTGAATCCCAGTGGGTGGCACCCAGAGCCAGTCCCACGCAGTGGCCACGCGATGGCTTCTGTGTGGAACTAGTCTTCTGGGTCTCAGCCCAGCTCCAAATAATCCCCATCAGCAGCAGGGCCCACTGTGCCAGCCTCCAGCCTGGGCACTGAGTCCCCCGCCAGCCCTCAGGCAGGGCTGGGGTCCGACAGAAAGGCAGTGGGGGCCAGTTTTCCCATCCCTCCATCTACAATCCTCAGCCCCCCTTGGCTGTGAGGGAGCCCTCCCCGGGAGGGTGGGGCTGCAGGGAAAGCCCTGGCCGGCCTCATAGGAGTGCTTGGTGCCAGATTCTCTGCTTAGGCCCAGCTCCCCACCTTCTGAAGCCAATGGGAGATAGGTGCCTAAACGCCTTTGGAGATCTGGGCATCAGTTTCCCCATTTGTCCCATGGGGATCGTGATCCTCGCTTGCCTGTTCCGGGGCAGGAGATGTCTCACTCCAGGTGTGTGTTCAGGGTCTAGTGCTTCGAAGCCAGGCTCCCATGGGAGTTAGGTATCTCCCTGAGGATCTGTGATTCCCACACGAACAGGGAGAGCCTGCCAAGGGAGCAGTGATGCTACGAAAAGGCTCAGTGCCTTCTTTTGCCGGACACATATATTTTTCTCTCATCATTTTTTCTGCTTGTGTTTGCCATTCGCTCCCCAGGGCTTGTCTGCTTTGAGCTGTAAATAAACCCTGCATGAGAGCTAGGTATTAATTATTGTTAACGATTGCCCTGCTTCCCCCACAAGACTGTCCGGACAACTGGAGAACTGGCATGACAGATGCCACACCACCGAACTGCCAACCATTGAGACAGGAAGGACTCTATTCATTTGTAGTCAGTCTGCTTGAAAACTCTGTTCTTTAACTCAAATGCCAGAGAAACTCTTTGGAGAAAAACGTTCTTTGTGAAAGATTCAACCAATCTCCCACTGCTTATTCCTCAGCCCACCCTGGCTGGAAAACCAGGGAAGGAACAGACTTGACAGTCCTGATATTTCCTAGCACATATCCACCACATGTCAGCAAGATGTTAAAAAAAAATTAAAGGAGTCAAAAGGCTACAACTCTGACTTTCTTTCTTGTTGCAAGTCAATAGCATGGAATTATATTAACATCTGCCTCCCACCCTTTCTCTGGCTTGTCTAGTTAAACCATAAATTCTTCCGGGCAGAAACTATCTCGAACCACTGGACCCCACTCCTCTCCCAAAGCTGGGAAGAGAACCCAGGAGTCCTGACACCCAGCCCCCTTGCTCTAACTACTAGACATCACTTCCCTCCCCAAGCTGGGGATAGAACCTAGGAGTCCTGATGGTTAGGCGTCACTCTGTTAACCACTAGACCCCACTTCCCTCCTAGGCAGGGAGTATCATTGGCTCCTGGGTGCTCTTTGTAATGACAAGGTGCAGCCAACCTTCTCCTCAGAGTGAGGTGCTTTCCTGATTCCGTCGTGTCCCCCAGGCCAGGGTTGTGTTGCGTCCTAACTGCTCAGCGTGAGAGACCGAGTGCACGGGGCGTCCGACATCCTTGGGCTAAATCTTCCGCCAGCGCCCTGAGCAGAGAGATCCAACCCCTCGGGCCAGGGGGTAATAAACACCTGACAAGCCTAGGCTAACACCCAGCCATGAACAGCCGGGAACCTGTGTCCCCACCTTTCAAGGCGACCTGCCCCGGGAAAGAAAATGGAGTTCGTACCCTGGGTGGTTGGGTTTTTTAATCTTTAGGGTGGTTCACAAAGCCCTGAGGGGCCCCCTCTGAGCTTATTCTGTCCTGTTCATTAGTCAGGCCTCATCTGACTTGATTTTCCTGGAAGTCTCCCTGGAGGACTGGAGAACTGAGTCGGACGGTGGCATTCCAGACCCTGAAGGGGTCTTACACCGGTTGATTGCAACTGGTTGCGTTACAAAGGTGTGTCCAGTCCCAGGGAGGTCCAGACCGTGTGTCTCAGGGGCTGGTGTGTTAAAACCTGGGAGTTAAGTAACCAGAGAACGGGAGGGCCCAGGAGTTCTGCTGCAGGAGGCGGTTTGGCTTGAAGGTCCGCAGGAGCCCACCTGGGGGCTGTGCATGCCGCCTACTGGCCAGAGAACCAGAGCCCCGTCGCTATTCCTGGAAGCTCACTCCCCAGTTTCTCCCCTGGCATGTCGGCTCTCTGCTCAGCCTAAGGGACAACAGAAGTTGGCTCCTGCCCCAACTCACGCTAGCTCTCTGGCAATAACAGCACCAGTCCCTAGGGCTTTCCATCCATAGATTTCAAAGCACTTTACAAAGGGACCTCGTTAGCCCTGTTGTACAGATGGGGAAACCGAGGCACGGGGGAAGGTGGCTCACCCAGCTTCACCCAGTTGGGAGGGGAGGTGCTGGGAATAGACCTCAGGGTGAGATGTGTGAGGTGCTGCATGGACACAGCTGCAGCCCCTGAAAGGAGCCCAGATTGCCCCCCTGGGAGGGCGAGGGTGCTGAGTGCCCACGGCTCCCACTGGCATTCAGGGTGTTCAGCAGCAGCTCCCCGTCCTCCCACGGAGGAGCCCCCTGAATAAAGAGACACCCAAACACAAGGGGGGCAGGTTTCGCCTTAAAAAAACCCTGCTCTGTGCCTCAGTTTCCCAACCTGTAACAGAGAGCTAATGGGCCCTGCCCACACAGTGCAGGGCTGAGCAGTGCCCTCTCAATGCTCAGTGCCATTGTGGTGGTGTCGGCACTCGGGCGGAGCTGGGCAGGAATTCAGCCTCCACTGTTCTGGCTGGCCGGAGTGAGGGAAGGGCAGGGCCTCTCCCTCTCGCTAACCTTTGCTCCAGGTGTGCTGGCTTGGGGCGAGGGGGGAGGCTGCGGCCCAGGTACAGAGCGGTCCTAGCCGGCTCTCGCAAAGGACGTGGCTTCTGTGTCTCTGCCTGGAAACAGCAGCCTGGCCAGGTGGGTAGCACACGAGGGACAGAGGGGCAGGTTCACTCATGGCAGTGGGGGTAGGGTAAGCGGGGGGTTCCTGCCAAGTCATTGGGGAAATCACCTTTCCAACACGGAGAGCTCAGCAACGAGCAGCGGGAGAGAGGGCAGCACCCCGTCTAGTGGTTAGAGCAGGAGGGCCTGGGAGTCAGGACTCCTGGGTTCTAGCCCCAGCTCTGGGAGGGGATTGGGTTCAAGTGGTTAGAGCTGGGAGCCAGGACACCTGGGTTCTAATGCCACCCCACCTCGCTGTTACTGTGGGAAGGCCACTCCCCCAGACTGGGCCTCATCCGCTCCCCCCACCCCGGTGAAATAGTCACAAGGATCCCAGGGGAGCAGGAAGGGCGCATTAATGTCTCTCTGAAGATGGAAAGCATCACATTAAAGTCAACTATTTATTTATTATTATTATTTACAGAAAACTTCCGAGTGCCTCTTGAAACGACAAACTATACATTTACAGGGAATGCGCTCTCCTGCAATGAGATGCGGCTGTCTCTGGGGTGGAGCATGGGGGCTGTTTATACAAGGATCCCTCACCTGGCGCTGAGATGCAGCTACCTCTGGGGCGGGGCATGGAAGCTGTTTAGACAGGGACCCCTCATCTGGCACTGAGATGCAGCTGCCTTTGGCGTGGGGTCCAGGGGCTATTTGGCTGCCAGATGCCTGACACTCCTGGGCACTAGTGCCAGAATTCTCACTTGCAGCCCCTCTGCCATGCCCACGCCATGTAGCAGCCTGCCCGACTGTGGGTGACGCTCCTGCAGGGAAGGGCTGGTGCCCATGAGCAGGTAGTGATGGGCAGCTCCTGTCTGCAGTGATCTGGCCCTTTATAGCATAATGACCACCTATAAAAGCCATCTGCAAACAGCTTGTAAATGTCTCCAAGGTGTTTATGGAGAGGCTGGGCTTGTGGGGGTGCGGGGAGGGATGGGACGGGTGCAGCAGGATGCAGCATCCCCTGGGGAGGGACGGGCTCCTACGCCTCCTGCTGCAAAGCTCTCCCTGTGCTGGGCTTCCCCTCAATCTCCAGCAGGGGCCTGGGGAGATGGGTCGCAGGGCGCAGCCCCAGCCCAGGCCCCCCAGATCATTGCTCAGCTCCTGGGCACCGGGACCCTGCAGCCTACACCCATCGGCGGGCCCTGCCCGGGCCAGTTTTGCTGTGGCGATGGCTGGATCCTGCTCCCAGGAGCTAATGGAAGCCGGGGATCCACCCCCTGAACAAACAGCAGCTGCTGATATAAAAGGCTTGATAGCAGGCGGGGAGCTTCCTGCGGCAAAGGGGGCCATCCCACGGCAGGGCTGGAGGCTTGGGGCTGGTGCTGCTCCTGGGGGAAGGTGCAGCCCCTATTGTGGCTCCGGTGAATTTAGGGCTCGACCAAGGTCCCTTTTCTCCGTCCCTTGCAGCCCAGGCTCCTACATGGGGGGCACAGCCGGGTCACCCTCACATGCCCACCACTTTCTACCAATGTGCCTCAGGCCTGTCCTAGCGGCCCCCAAACCAGGGTCTGCCCCCCACTGTCACACAGCAGCGTCAGTAACGAAACAATCACCCATGTGATCCTAGGAGGGCAGCAGGGGAAGGACAAGATGGCTGCCACACAAGCCAAGGACTCATGGGAAATGGTTGGGCTTTGAACACAAAATGGCCACTTCACAAGCCAAGAAGTACAGGCGATGACTGAGCGCCTTATCACACAATGGCTGCCTCACGAGCCAAGGGATCAGGGGAGGAGACTGGGTTTCTGAAAGGAAAATGGCCGTTTTTTGAGCCAAGAGATATGGGTGCCCACTGGGTTTATTCAGATCAACTGGCCACTGCTCATGCCAAAGAATCATGGGAGCTGGCTGGGTTTAGTTAGATAAATGGCCACCTCGTACGCAAAAAAACATGTCGGCTAACTGGGTTTCCCAAAACACGATGGCTGCTTCACGAGCCAAGGAATCATGGGGGTTGACTAATTTCCCCCCCCCAAAAGATATGGCCACCCCATGAGCCAAGGAAACATGGGAGTTGACTGGGTTGCCCAAAACAAAATGGCTGCCCCATGGGGCAAGGAATCATGGGAGGTGATGGGTGTCCTAAAACAAAATGGCTGCCCCATGGGGCAAGGAATCATGGGAGTTAACTGGCTTTTCCAAAACACCATGGCCGCCCCATAAGCCAAGAATTAATCGAGCTGAATTGACTGGGTTTCCTGAAACAAAACGCCCACCCCATGACCCAACGAATCCTGGGCGCTGGCTGGGTTTCTACCCAACACTCCTGAGCCAATGCCCTGGCCTGTCCCCGACTGGCAGGTGAAAGCGGCTGCACAAGTGTGGGCGGCTTTGGGGGCTCCCCGGGGACTACCATCCTGAGGCATGTTTGCCAAAGGGGCTGTTTCTATACCCAGTTAGCTCCTGTGCCCAGCTCCCGGGGACTGGCCATCCTCCTCCCCTGTCCCCTGCTCGTGTGCCCAAGCGCTGGCCCCGCGGGGCAATGGAGGGGGAGCCGGCGGGGCCGGCGCTTGCTGGAGGCAAACAGCTGCTCCTCTCCCATAACCCTCCGCAGGGCGAGGCTCACGCTCCCCGGCTGCCGGTTAACCATTAACCCTGCTGTGGTTAGCTCTGGCTGGGGGCGTTGCCAGCACCCAGGGGCAGGCTAGGGTTGCCGAACTGCTGGGAGGTGCCCACCACCTCCCTCCAGGGCCTCGCATCTTCCTCCCCTGTTTACCCCCAGGCTGGGGGTTCAAGCCCATCTCCAGATGGATCATTAGGAAAAGATCTAGGATGGAGATGGGGGGGGGGCAGCATAACCCGCCTCTGCAGGCCGCTGTCAGAGACTGGATCCACTCTGGCGTCCCTCTCCCTAGCCCATTTCTGTGATCACAGGCAAGGCCCAGCAACCCCCTGCACCCGCGCTCGGAGCTGTACAAACACAGAACAGAGGCTCCCTGCCTCTAAGAGCTACGAACCTCAGGAGGACGGGCGAGTGGGCGAAGGGTCAGGCTGAGAACTGGTCGAGATATTTAGCCTTCCCCTCCCCAACTCTTTTCCTGCGCCCAGCCAGCCAGCTCAGGGGCTGGCTGTGCCCCGGGGCTGGGTGGCGGGCTGTTCCCGAACCCTGCCCTGGCACAGTCCCCTTGGGGCCGCCTCCTCCCGACCGAGCGGAAGGAGCTAATTCCATCACGCGTGAAAGGTCCATTGAATAAAAACACGACAAGTTTAACTCCCCCCCACCCCACCCCCCCCGCCACCCCCAGGCTTGGAAACCCACCTCCCTGGAATCAACTGCTGCCTTCTTCTCCCCCCCTTTCCTCCCCCAGCCTCTGCCTGTCTCAGTGTCCCGCTGTCTCACACCTTGGAAGGAAACTGGCAGCTCTGACAGGAGCATCTTTATACTCGCTGCCGTGCCCGCACCCGGCCCACCTTGCCGGAGACAAAGGCCCATGTGTTTGGAGCCGGCCTGCCCGCCTCGCCCAGCTCTGGCTGCCTGGAAAACACACAGGGCCCGTGTTGATTTAAGAATGTATGGATATATATAAAACTGCTCCCAGCAGCCAGGCCGGGGGACGGATGTTTTCAGGGAAGCCGCGTGAGGATGTGAGGAAGGCAGGATCGGCAGCTTCCCAGCGCTTCGCCCGGCAGAAGGGCCGATCGGCTGCATTTTCCACACCTGCCCGTGGCCCCGGCTGCCGGAGCCGAGCCGCCCCGTGGCGTGCCCAGGGGCGGCCCGACGCCTGGCCTCACGGGGGGCCCACGGCTGCCGAGCCGAGCGCTACGGCTGCTTCCTGGGAAGGACGGAGCCGAGGAGACCGGAAAGATTTAGTCGTTTAGTTTTTGTAGCCGGGCGTGATATATGGAGCAGCTCCCCAGCAGGCTGCTAGGGGGCGCTGTGCTCCCCACCCATCCACGCCCCGGGTCTCAGTGCCCATGGCAGGGGCTGGGGGCGCTGTGCTCCGCACTGACCCACAACCCATGTCTCAGTGCCCATGGCAGGGGCTAGGGGGCACTGTGCTCAGTCACCCACCCACACCCCATTTCTCAATGCCCATGGCAGGGTCTAGGGGCGCTGTGATCCCCACCCACCCACTCCCCGTTTCTCAGTGCCCATGGCAGGAGCTAGGGGGTGCTGTGCTCCCCACCCACCCATGCCCCGTGTCTCAGTGCCCATGGTAAGGGCTAGGGGGCGCTGTGCTCCATCACCCACCCATGCCACGTTTCTCAGTGCCCATGGCAGGGGCTAGGGGCTGCTGTGCTCCCCACTCACGCATGCCCAGTTTTTCAGTGCCCATGGCAGGCACTAGGGGGCGCTGTGTCCCACCTCCTCCATCGTAGTCAGGCTGAGGGTCACTGCCTTGGCTTGGGGCTCCGTGCAGTTGGGAGGCTTCTCGCAATAACACAGGCCCATCAGTTCCACTAGTGTCCTCAGATATTGGGGACCCAGCTTGGGGGGGGGGTGCACTCTCAGGGGTGCTGGGCACCCGTTGGCTTCAGCTGGAATTGTGCGTGTTTGGCACCTCTGATTGGTGAGGCCTCCGGCTGTGCTGGCCGCAGTTCACAAGTAATGCCTATCAGAGACACACTGAGGGGCAGAGAGAGGTCCAGGCAGTGTGGCACAGCATTGGGCTGGAGTATGGGAAACTGGGGTCCAATTCCTGGGTGTGTCACTGAGACCCTCTGGGATCTTGGGCAAATCAGTCAATTTCTCTGGGCCTCAGCTTCCCAGCTGTAAAATGGGGGAATAATCTGTTTTGTCTGCTCAGACTGTGAGCCCTTCAGGGCAGGGATGTCTGTAGCTGTGTGTTCTGGCAGCGCCTGGCATGATGGGGCCCTGATCTCAGTCACTGTGGGTCTGGGCAGTGACCGGCGCAACGGGGCCCTGATCTCGGTCGCTGTGGGTCTGTGCAGCACCCGGCACGATGGGGCCCTGATATCAGTGCCCGTATGCCTGTGCCAGGCGCTGCACAAACACAGTAACCCTTTTGTGCGGGGGCCTGGTCTCACCTGGGGACTGTAGCTGCTCCTGGAATAGACAGAAGGTAACTAGCAAGGATTGCGGCTCTGGTTTATGGACTCCGGCTGTGTCTAGCAGTCGCCCCATCCAGCCTGCCCCTCTGAGCAAGGCAAGGTCCCACTGAGAGAAAGGGGGTGCAGGCAGGAGGGGAGACGCTTTTTCTGATGTTTCGGGGGCCCTGAGGGTTGGCTCTGGCCCAGTTCGAGGGGAAGGCTGGGGCGGCTGGACTGGTTGTTTGGAGGCTGGAGGGGAGAGCGGAGATAGAGAGATGGGAGGACGAGGCGAAGGCATCGGGGGAGCCGTTTCAGGCCAGCCCCGGAGGCCTTTGAACCAGGCTGCATTCGGAGGAGGTGTCTGCCGGGCAATGACGGGGCTGGGGTGGCCGTGACGGAGGCACGGGGCTGGGAGCCTCAAAGGGGCCATTGTAGTCTAGGCGGAGCCGGCTGCCGGGCCGTCCTGTCGGTTATTTATAACCGCCGGCAGGTATTCCACTTCTCCGCTGCCCGCCCCGCTCCCCACCGCTGAAGGGAAACTCACCTGATCCAGGACGGCTGCACGGATAGTAGGGGGGCTGAGCTGCCCCTGCTACTGATGCTCTGTCACTCCCCTCTAAGCACGGCTGGCCCCTTGGGGCACAGTCCGCTGGGGTTTGGGAGTAGGGTGACCAGATGTCCCGATTTTATAGGGACAGTCCCAATATTCAGGACCTTTTCTTATACAGGTGCCTATTACCCCCCATCCCCGTCCCGATTTTTCACACTTGCTATCTGGTCGCTCTATTTGGGAGTAACCCCCCGATCATCGCCCCGGGGCTGCGTGACAGCTAGGCAGTGTCACTCTGCGGACCCGGTCCACATTGTGGGTGTGGGTGTGTACGCACACATCTGTATATCCGTAACTGCATGTGTGTGTCTCTGTCTGCATGTGTGTGTGTCTGTGACCCCGCACGTGTGTCTGTGTGCATACGTGTCCCTGCCCTTGAGCCTGCGTGTGTCCGTGTGTTTTGTATGTTTCTCTGTGTGCGTCTCTGTACGTGTGTGTGTCTGTGTGTCCAGGGGTTCCTGAGCTGCAAACCCGCCGGCGTCCCAAGCCCGGCTGGGCGTGGAGCTGGGGTGGGCTCCCTGCGCTCCAGGGCCCCAAACATGGGGGTGAAAGGTCAGAGCCCAGCCGGGATCCCGGCCCCGCCCTGCAGTCCTGGCCTGGGGCGGGTCCGGTTTCACAGGTCCGGGGCCCCGCGGGTTGGGCTGACGCAGGTGAGTCCGGGTAGCTGGGCGTTCCCCAGGATCCGTTGTTTGCACTCGCGCAGGCATGGGAGGAAATCTTCGCAGCAAAGCAAACAGGAATGACGGGAAAGCCCTGCAGGGCTGGGCCCGGGGCCCCGGGGATCGATTGGCATCCGTGGCCCAGTGAGCCCCAGCACATGGAGCCGGATATGGGGCATCCTGGTGGCTGTGGGGAGGGAGACGTGGCTGGGGAGGGGTATTTTCATTGTGGTGGTTCCTCATAGGAGGCTGGTGTTGGGTTCACAGCCACAGGCCCCCTCCCCGGCTTCCCTCTGGAGAGATGTGGAGAGTGGGGACCCGTCTCAGTCCTCATGCTGGGCAAGCGGGTGGGGCTGGGGGCATCCCCCTGCTGGGCACTGGGCTCAAACCAGGCGGGGGCACCTCTGACTGCTGACATGGGCAGGATTTGAACTAGGGTCTAAGATGTTGAATGCCCTGTTCCTGACCCCCCGCCCCCCCGAGTGGTCCTGTCCCCTCCCTCCTTCCTGCCCCCTAGTGGCCTCCTGCTCCCTCCCCTTCCTGCCCCCCATAGGCCTCCTGTCCCCTCCCCCTTCCTGCCCCCTTGAGCCATCCCGCCCCTCCCCCTTCCTGCCCCCCCCAGCCTCCTGCCCCCTCCCTGACCCCCAGGGGAATAGGTGATAGTTTCTTTTATGGGGAGGTAAGCTGCAGGCTGCGTGCGTGCGTGTGCACGTTTGTGGACGTGCGTGTGTGTTTGTGTGGCACACACGTATATGCACGTGTGTGTTTGTGTGCACGCACGTCTGTGTGAGCACGCGTGTGTGGGTGTGGACTGCGGGGCACTTTGAAGAGTTGTGCTACCAACCGAAAGGATCTGGGCTGAGGGGGCGTCACCGGGGGGGGGGCCTGTGGGGGGAGCTGTGGGGGGGGCTGTGCATGTGGGTGCATATGCCAGCGTCTCGGTGTGCGTCTCCCCAGCCAGGCCCGCGGTGCCCCTGTACTTTTCCATTCCAGGCTGTAGCTTGTTTTCCTTTCCACCTCTCTCCGGCCGGGTGTCCCCCCTTCTCCCTGCCCTGCCCTGCTGCCCGCCCCAGTGGGGCTGCCGGGACAGCTGCCTCTGTTTCCAGGGGGCAGCGCGGCCCAGGGCTGAAGCCGACTGGGGTTTATTTGCGGGCCCGGCGCAGGGCTGTGGTGAGCCCCGGCGGGCTGGGAATAAACGCCGCTTTGCTGAGCGGGGCTAATCAGACGGACCAGGAGTGTTTCTTGGTTTGGATGGAAATGGGGGGTGAAGTCAGGTCGCGCCTCTGGCCGATAAATTTAGCATCACTTGGCCCGGCTGAGCTGTTTTGAATGTCCCAAAAAACGGGATCCAAATGGCAACTTTATTCCTTTCGTACAGACCCTCCCACAGCGCGGGGGCGGGGGAGGGATCCCAGAGCCCTCATGGCTGTCGCAGGTCAGATTCCCTTGTGTGCACCACAAAGGGGCTATAAACTGGACTCACATTACTATAGCGGAGCCTGCAGGCCCTCGGTGAGATCAGGACCCCGTCTCGCCAGGCGCTGCCCAGACACACAGTGACCGAGATCAGGACCTCATCACACCGGGCGCTGCCCAGACACACAGTGACTGAGATCAGGACCCCGTCTCGCCGGGCGCTGCCCAGACACACAGTGACCGAGATCAGGGCCCCATCACGCCGGGCACTGCCCAGACACACAGTGACCGAGATCAGGGCCTCATCGCACCGGGCGCTGCCCAGACAAACAGTGACCGAGATCAGGGCCTCATCGCACCGGGCGCTGCCCAGACACACAGTGACTGAGATCAGGACCCCATCTCGCCGGGCGCTGCCCAGACACGCAGTGACTGAGATCAGGGCCTCATCACACCGGGCGCTGCCCAGACACACAGTGACCGAGATCAGGACCCCGTCTCGCCAGGCGCTGCCCAGACACACAGTGACCGAGATCAGGACCCCGTCTCGCCGGGCGCTGCCCAGACACACAGTGACCGAGATCAGGGCCTCATCGCACCGGGCACTGCCCAGACACACAGTGACCGAGATCAGGACCCCATCTCGCCGGGCGCTGCCCAGACACGCAGTGACTGAGATCAGGGCCTCATCACACCGGGCGCTGCCCAGACACACAGTGACCGAGATCAGGACCCCGTCTCGCCAGGCGCTGCCCAGACACACAGTGACCGAGATCAGGGCCTCATCACACCGGGCGCTGCCCAGACACACAGTGACCGAGATCAGGACCCCGTCTCGCCAGGCGCTGCCCAGACACACAGTGACCGAGATCAGGGCCTCATCGCACCGGGCGCTGCCCAGACACACAGTGACCGAGATCAGGACCCCGTCTCGCCGGGCGCTGCCCAGACACACAGTGACCGAGATCAGGGCCTCATCGCACCGGGCGCTGCCCAGACACACAGTGACCGAGATCAGGACCCCGTCTCGCCGGGCGCTGCCCAGACACACAGTGACCGAGATCAGGGCCCCATCACGCCGGGCGCTGCCCAGACACACAGTGACTGAGATCAGGGCCTCATCACACCGGGCGCTGCCGAGACACACAGTGACCGAGATCAGGGCCCCATCACGCCGGGCGCTGCCCAGACACACAGTGACTGAGATCAGGGCCTCATCACACCGGGCGCTGCCGAGACACACAGTGACCGAGATCAGGGCCCCATCACTCTGGGCACTGCCCAGACACACAGTGACCGAGATCAGGGCCTCATCGCACCGGGCGCTGCCCAGACACACAGTGACCGAGATCAGGACCCAGTCTCGCCGGGCGCTGCCCAGACACACAGTGACCGAGATCAGGGCCTCATCGCACCGGGCACTGCCCAGACACACAGTGACCGAGATCAGGGCCCCATCACTCTGGGTACTGCCCAGACACACAGTGACCGAGATCAGGGCCTCATCGCACCGGGCGCTGCCCAGACACACAGTGACCGAGATCAGGACCCAGTCTCGCCGGGCGCTGCCCAGACACACAGTGACCGAGATCAGGGCCTCATCGCACCGGGTGCTGCCCAGACACACAGTGACCGAGATCAGGACCCCGTCTCGCCGGGCCCTGCCCAGACACACAGTGACCGAGATCAGGGCCCCGTCGTGCCGGGCGCTGCATAGACAGAGTGAGAGACAGTCCCTTCCTTAAAGAGCTTGAAGTCTAAATAGCCAAAGGGCAGGAGGAAAAACTGAGGCACAGAGAACGGCAGGGACCCATGCAGCCAGTCAGTGGCATAGAACAGAAGCCAGGTGTCCTGAATCCTTGTCCAATGCTCTCTCCACTAGACTTCAGTCCCCACTTGGCATGGAGCCAGCATAGCCAGCCCCTGCACCTGCCCCTCTCCACACACACACACAGACTCATTCTAAGGTAGGGGCAGCTCATCTCAGGGTGGGGGGTGGCCAGTGTGCACAGTGCTCCAGCAATCCCCAGCTGGCTGATGGCCCCTTGGGGGCCACATGGAGCACCAGCCGGGCCCTGCTCAAAGCTACACCGGGGTCTGAAATGAGGGCACTGTGTCTGGTTCCTTGGCACACCCAGAGGGGGCCCCATGGACAAAGGCCTTGCACAGGAGCCCAGCCGTGCCCCCTCTGCCAAAGACCCCCCCATGCCAGGGGATTCCCCGGGACCGTGCCCTGGCGGTGCGGCCCCATTGCCCCTGCCTGGCCTCCAGGGGCTGCAGGAGGCCTTTGGTGGAGTAAAGTCATTGCAGAACTGCAGGGGGTGCTGGGCCGGGGCCACTTCTCCCTGCCCCACCCCAGGTCTCCTGCTGCATGGGGAGCGCCTACTGCTCTCCAGCCTGCTCACGCCCCAGCCATAAAGCGGGTGGGGTCCTTTTGTCACCAGCCCTTCCAGGATGCTGGTTCCTGCTTGGGGATTTGCTGCAGAGCTACAGAGCTATCCTCGGACTGTCACCTCCCCCCAGCCCTAGCCATGGCGCTGGAGGCCTGGACTCAGAGACACTCTCTCGTCCCAGAGGGAGCCGGCCACACACAGTCTGTTGTGAGGTGTATTACGGTAGCAGCTGCAGGACCCAATGGAGATATGGACAGCCGTTGTGCCGGGCGCTGCACAGACCCTGACTGAGATCAGGGCCCCGTCGCGCCGGGCGCTGCGCAGACCCAGAGGGACACAGTCTGTTCCCCAAAGAACTCACAGTCTAAACAGACAAAGCTCGGGAAGGGAAACTGAGGCGGAGGGCAGAGAAGTGATTGGCTGAGGTCACCCAGGGAATCTGTCACAGAGCTGGGAACTGAACCCCAGTCTCCTGGGGCCTAGGCCGGTGCCATAACCCGTTGGCCTCCATGCTGCGTTGTCAGGAAGCCCCTGCCAGTGTCGGATTTTGGAGCTCTGGGAGCCAGTTTCTGCCTCCATCAGGAAAGGCCTTTTCCTGGGCTGTGGGGTTTCCCAGACATCTCACTTGAACCGGTCCAAGGTATGACCAGGCTGGAACAGCCCCCTCCCACTGCCAGCTGGGAATCTGGGCCCTGGGGACCGAACTCCCCCGGCCAGGGTATGGCTGTGTCACATGGAGGGGTGGGGTACTCACGGGGCTGTACCTGCTTCGGGGACACACACAGGGTGCCTCTGTCTCTGGAGGCCTCAGTCCAGCCCTAGTGCCAGCGTGACACTCCTCCCCCTCCGTTCCCTGATGGAAATCGCCCGGCGGGGGGGTCCGGGCAGCCCGGAGCTGAGTGCACTGCGGGCCGGTGACCTTCTCCCAGCAGCCTTGTTTTCATGCAGGAGGTGTCGCTGGAATGACATCTGGCTGCCCAGCCGGGGGCACATAAAGAGCCCTTTCTGGTCGGGCGCACACAGCTACCAACAGCTCTGGGGAGGGAGAGACAGAGCCCCGTCCCATCTCCGTCCCTCCCAGAGCCCCAACCCATCGCGCGAGCGTCGGGGGCAGGGCTGGACCGGACTCCAGGCACTGGAAAGGGGCTGCTGGGTCCTTCTCTGCGGAGACCTCCTTCAGTGCAAGGATCCCAGCGATGGGGAGATACAAGAGAGCTCCAGAAATCTCCCCCATGCCTGACACTGCACCTATCGCCTTACACCCCGTCTCTGTCTCTGTCTACTGATCCCTATACACCCCGTCTATGTCTCTGTCTATTGATCCCTGTACACCCCGTCTATGTCTCAGTCTCCTTACACCCCGTCTGTCTCTGTCTACTGATCCCTGTACACCCCGTCTATGTCTCTGTCTCCTTACACCCCGTCTATGTCTCTGTCTACTGATCCCTATACACCCCGTCTATGTCTCTGTCTCCTTACACCCCGTCTCTGTCTCTGTCTATTGATCCCTGTACGCCCTGTCTATGTCTCTGTCTATTGATCCCTATACACCCTGTGGAGACACATACATAGACAGGGTGTATGGAGACAGAGACATAGATGGGGTGTACAGGGATCAATAGTCAGAGACGGGGTGTAAGGAGACAGAGACATAGGGGTGTATGTCTCTGACTCTGTCTCTTTACACCCCGTCTATCTATCTACCACTGTAATATCTGAGCAGCTCTCAGACCCACCACCTGCCTTCTCCCCTCCAGCCGGAGGGAATCATTTTGCTGCTGGCAGTGTCACTGAAGGCAGTTCCATCCTGAGGTCTAAGGACCAGGCCGACACACCCAGGAGTAGAATTTTGCCTCTCACTGTTGGGCTGAGGCAACACAGAACCAGGCCAGAGCAGTTAGAAGAGACTGAGGGCCAGATCCCAGCTGGTGTCAATGGACCGTCACTCCATTGGAGTCAGTGGGCCAGATCCCAGCCGATGTCAATGGACCGTCATTGCATTGGAGTCAATTGGGCCAGATCCCAGCTGGTGTCAATGGACCGTCACTCCACTGGAGTGAATGGGGCCAGATCCCCGCTGGTGTAAATGGATTGTCACTCCATTGGAGTGAATGGGCCAGATTGCAGCAGGTGTCAATGGACCATCATTGCATTGGAGTCAATTGGGCCAGATCCCAGCTGGTGTCAATGGACCGTCACTTCATTGGAGTCAATTGGGCCAGATCCCAGCTGGTGTCAATGGACCGTCACTCCATTGGAGTGAATGGGCCAGATCCCAGCTGGTGTCAATTGGCCGTAGCTCCATTGGAGTCAGTGGGCCGGATCCCAGCTGGCGTCAATGGACCGTCACTCCATTGGAGTCAATTGGGCCAGATCCCAGCTGGTGTCAATGGACCGTCACTCCACTGGAGTGAATGGGGCCAGATCCCAGCTGGTGTCAATGGATTGTCACTCCATTGGAGTGAATGGGCCAGATCCCAGCTGGTGTCAATGGACCGTCATTGCATTGGAGCCCATTGGGCCAGATCCCAGCTGGTGTCAATGGACCGTCACTCCATTGGAGTGAATGGGCCAGATCCCAGCTGGTGTCAATGGACCGTCACTCCACTGGAGTCAATTGGGCCAGATCCCATCTGTAGCTCGGCCAGATTCCAGATAGTGTCAATCGCTGATGTGCACCATTATCACACACTTACTAAATTTTAAGTCCTATTGTATTGTCTCCCAACCCAACTCCCGTTCATGGGAGAAGCTCCTCAGAGACCTCCACAGAGCCCCCCACTGCCCTCCCTCAGATCCCCCCTTCTGCCACAGTACTGACCCAGCACTCCCCCCAGGCATGGAACTCTGGACCAAACCCCGACCAGAACTAAACCCCACCCCAAACTTCCCCCTTCCACTCCCAGAGCTGGGACCACCTACTGGCCAGCCTGCTCTGATAGGGACATAGAACAGCACCACACTGAAACAAAACACTGGAAAACAGCCAACCCTACCAAAACAAACTGCTCCCCAGCACACGCGGGAGAGAGAATGAATGTGCTGGGAGAAATGTTGGCCATGTCGCTTAGTGCCTGATTGAGACATGCTCAGAGGTTGTGGTGATGAAGGTGGGATAAGATCAGAATAGAATGAAATCGAATCACCAACACTTGTTAGAACTGACTCACCAGGGCTAGTTAGAACAGGATAGATCAGAATAGAACAGGCTCACCAGTGGTCAGAAACCGAAATTTCTGTTCTGAAGAGAAATTTTTTCCACCCCAAAGCTGAAATTTTCAATTTCCCGCAGAACGAACCCCCCGAATCCTTTTGACAGATTGCTGCTCTTTGTTCCAATTCGGTGAAAACGCTTTGCTTCGAGAACGTCGACCCCTTCTAAAAGACTACTAAATACAATCTTTCCTGTGCTGTCCTACCCACGTGAGTGGGATATTCCGGCTGCTCTATTCAGAGGATGCAGAAGTCGAAGGGGAAGGAATCGGAGGGATCTCACATTGCAACAAAACGTGTTTACTGCCCCGAGAAAGCAGACACGATCCAGTTTGACTTTTCCCCGTTAGAAGATTTCGTGGCAGTGGATGCAGTCCTGCAAAATGTTTGGATTTCAATGACACAGGGTTTTCTGACAGTAAGGAGCTCATGCTGCCCAGAATCGTTTCATTCTACCCTCGGTTTCCTCATCTGCCATCTGCATCAGCTCAGCGGTCAGCTCTTCAGGGCAGGCGCTGTCTGCTGGTGATGTGATTGTGCAGCGCCTAGAATGCCGGGGCCCCAATCCAGGACTCAGGACCCCCGCGGGAGCTTGGCAATACAATCGCTGTTGCTAGTTCCCAACAATCTGGTAACACTCCCGTTTTACATTTTTCTAACACCAAAGCAACCTGTATCTTAAGATCTTAAGATGGAAGCATGGTGACAGGGCCCATGCAAGGGCCTAGAAAGTCAGAGAGATATCCGCCCCCGCCACCCCAGGTTGCCAGAGCATTCTGCAGGCCGTGAGTCCAGGGATTGCTTCCCCTGTCACTGGCATGCAGCCACCTCTGGGGTGGGGCATGGCAACTGCACAGCAGCACAACACAGCTGCTTAGGACCGGCGGTGAAGGAGGATCCTTGGTGCAACGGAAACCTCAGGGGAGACTTTTAGGGAGGCCAAACGGGACTGTCTGAGTTGGAATATAGCCAGGAGATGCAGGGTTGATGGCTCATCGTGAGTAAAAAGTGGATCCCCAGCCTGCAGATCTCTGACCCCCGCTCCTCAGCGTTCAGATGCCTGGCCACTGGCTGGCAGATCACCGATCCCTACCCCAGAGCCCTTGCTCCCAGCCTCCCAGCCCGGCAGATCCCAGGCCCACTGGACAGCGATGAATGATCCTTTCAGTGGCACCAGCCCCAGGAAATCCACTCTCCCTGCAGAATGTTTAGACTCTTGGCCGTAGCGAGGAGCTGAGAGCCGGGAGGGAAGAGAGCGAATTAAGGGGCCCTGCTGGGTTCACACTGTTGGAACATCAGAAACCGCAGCTTTCCGGCTCCTGCCCCCAGCTCCAGGGGAGCCGGGGCTCAGCCGGGAGCTGGCGCAGTGCCTGGATCAGGCTGCCCTAGATGGCAGCGGGGCTGGGACACAGAACCCGGCTCCTCAGGCTGTGGCCAAACGTGCCCGGCTTCTCCGACTCCTACTCGGGAAGAAAAGAAATCCGTTCCTCTGTCCATCCTGTCCAGACAGCGCATGGGCATTGGCATAGCCTCACGCTGCCCTGACAGAGAGGCCAGCTCTGGGATCCCCATTGGTCACGGGGGGGGGGGGGGGGGAACTGAGGCAGGGGGAGCTGCTGCAAGGTCACAAGACGGCGGCCAAGCTGGGGATAGAACCCAGCCGTCTGCCTCCCCGTCCTCTGTTCTAACCACTAGATCCCAATCCCTGCCCCAGTGATGAGGGTGGAACCCCCCCAATCCTTATCTCTGACCACTAGACCTCGCTGCCACCCAAAGGAAGTTAGTTCACTTCATCTCCAGCAGCAAGCGACATTTGTTTCCACAGGTGGCAGAAAGACCCCGTTAAATGACCCAGATTGGCAGCACCTCGGGGGCTCAGCGGGGACACACAGATGACAAGGGAGCTCTTGCAAGCCCAGCGGGATTGGAGACCCCGGCCTTTTCTCCTCCGCTCTGCACTCCTGTGCTCACGCCAGTGCCAGGCCTGATCGCCAGCTCCTCCGTCCTGTGCTATGGGGCCTGCCTCTATTCTGGGGCCTGCCCGGCTCCTGGTGTCAGTTAGAGCACCCTCAGGGCTGCTCCAACACATGCTTCACCCCATGGGCCCTGGGGGCAAGAGAATAGCCACAGTGCAGGGTGCTCCAGCCACGCCCCGAATCTGCCCTGTTTGCCAGGGACTGGGAGCAGAAGCCTTACACCGTCTGGGCACTGACTGGGGAGACCCCTGCGCAGGAGAGATTCTCAGGGGTCAGTTTCCACCCACCTTCAGGCCCACTGGAGTGCCAGTGTGGGGAGCTGAGGAGGAGGGGACGGGGGTGAAGATGGGGAGGGAGCCCGAGGGCGCCTGGGGGCTCCTGTCTCTGCAGGGCCGAGCTGGGAGGGGTGGGCAGAGGAGCCCCATCATCACACAGGAGCTTTCTGCTGCCATGTTGTTTTTTCCAGCATTGCGAGGAATTGCTCACACAGGCTCTATTCAGCCGCCCCGGCCCGAGCAGCCACTGCTGGCAGCCCCCAGCCAGCCTGTCCCTGGCCAGCCCACGGCACGGGGCAGCCAGCACGGAGCGGGTGCGGGGAGTGACTCAGAGACCAAGTACTGCGGGGCGGGGCAGGAGGGGGGGCAGGTGTATATATGGGGAGAGATTCATTCATAGATTCCAAGGCCAGGAGGGACCACAGCCATCACCTAGCCTGAGCCACTGCGTAAGCCAAGCCAGGGAGCTGCCTGAATTAATCCCTCTGTGCACTAGAGCCGATCTTAGATAGACAGATAGATAGATAGATAGATAGATAGATAGATAGATAGAGGGGGTGTGGGGGGTTAGATAGATAGGTGGGGTGTATGGGGATAGATAGATAGTTAGGTATATAGGTAGATAGATAGATAGATAGATAGACGAGAGGGTGTGTGGGGATAGATAGATAGATAGCGGGGGTGTCTGGGGATAGCTAGCTAGCTAGCTAGATAGAGGGGGTGTCTGGGGATAGATAGATAGATAGATAGATAGATGAGGGGGTGTGTGGGGATAGATAGATAGGTGGGGTGTATGGGGATAGATAGATAGTTAGATAGAGGGGGTGTCTGGGGATAGCTAGCTAGCTAGCTAGATAGATAGATAGAGGGGGTGTCTGGGGATAGATAGATAGATAAATAGAGGAGGTGTCTGGGGATAGATAGATAGATAGATAGATAGATAGATAGATAGATAGATAGATAGACGAGGGGGTGTGTGGGGATAGATAGATAGGTGGGGTGTATGGGGATAGACAGATAGTTAGATAGAGGGGGTGTCTGGGGATAGCTAGCTAGCTAGCTAGCTAGATAGAGGGGGTGTCTGGGGATAGATAGATAGATAGATAGATAGATAGATAGATAGATAGAGGGGGTGTCTGGGGATAGATAGATAGATAGATAAATAGAGGGGGTGTCTGGGGATAGATAGATAGATAGATAGATAGATAGATAGATAGATAGATAGATAGATAGAGGGGGTGTCTGGGGATAGATAGATAGATAGATAAATAGAGGGGGTGTCTGGGGATAGATAGATAGATAGATAGATAGATAGATAGATAGAGGCAGTAAAGATCCCCGACAGATCTCGTTACTCTGGACTGGGGGTTAGTCAAGGCGGATTCAGCCTCTGGTGAGATGCCCAAGGAGCAGGGAAAGGGTGGCCCTGTCACTCCCACCCCACAGATAGAAGTGACCCCCTTTGAAGGTTCAGGGGGGCTAGGCCTTGGGGCCCCAGTTCAGCCAGCCGCTGTCCCCTCCCCCAGCACACACCTTGGCCGGGTCTTGCCCCCGAGCTGGGGTGCCCAGCGATTAGTGATTAAACAGGCTGGGGCGGGCGGATCCCCGAGGGGCCGCCCACCCACTGGGGCAGCGTGGGCGCTGTTTGCCAAGCAAACTGTCCCTGCGGTCATGGCTCAGGCCCAGAGGGGTCTGGGGACAAAGGTCCCCAGATGGCACAAAGCGACATGGAGGGCACAGGGTGGAGAAGGGCTGCTCCCTCTGGCTGGGGTTGGGGGGTTCCGGCCTTGGCCCAATCTGGAGTGGGTGGGCCTGCTGGGGAGAAGCCCAAGGCTTGTAAGGGGCACTGGGGGGAGGGCCCAGCTCCCCCCCACCTGTTGGGGCTGTGGGGCATTCAAGGGCAGAGTGCTTGGGAGCTGGGGGTGGCGAGGCCTGGATCCAGTAGTGGGGCTGGAAAGGGCGGCAGCTGGGCCCCATCAAGATGTTGGGGGCGGGGGGAGTTGGGGACCTGGGCCCCATGGCGGGCCTGGGACGGGTGTGGGGCTGGGCTGGGAGAGGGCTCATCTCCCACACTGAACCAGGACCAGCCCCAGCTCTTCCTCATCCAGTCATTGGCCACCTTCCCCAGGGGGCATAGTGGGGCGGTGCGTGTCTAGAATAACCTGGTTTGATCTCTAGAAGGTCCCCGCATTGGGTGTCGGATCACACCTGTCTCTCCCCGCTGGGGGGGGGACCCCAGTAACCCCCATTGGGTGTCAAATCACATCTGTCTCTCCCCGCTGGGTGGGGGGACCCCAGTAACCTCCATTGGAGTGTTGCGTCACTTTCTAGCGTTTTTCCCCAGCCATGAGAGCTGCAAACATTGTGGTAAGGCTGGGATGTCACCCAGGTATTTGGCGCTAGGCCCTGCCCCGTTGTCCTCCCAAGAGTGTGTCTGAACCCCTGGAGGGAGCGGCTGGGTCAGAGAGAGCTCGGGGCTAGCGGAAGGGGGCTGTGTGGTTAAAGCCCTAGGTTAGGAATCAGGAGATCCAGGTTCTGCCTGTGTGACCATGGGAGAGTCACATGCTACTTCAGGGCCCTGTCTGTATGGGGGGAGCTCGGGAGAAAAAAGGAAGGGAAGCTCTTTGGGGCAAGGGACAATCTCTCACCCTGTGTCTGTGCAGTGCCTGGCACGACGGGGCCCTGATCTCGGTCACGGTGTGTCTGGATAGCGCCAGGCGCGACAGGGCCCTGATCTCGGTCACGGTGTGTCTGTGCAGTGCCTGGCACGACGGGGCCCTGATCTCGGTCACGGTGTGTCTGGGCAGCGCCTGGCGCGACGGGGCCCTGATCTCGGTCACGGTGTGTCTGTGCAGCGCCCGGCACCACAGGGCCTGATCTCGGTCACGGTATGTCTGGGCAGCGCCAGGCGTGACAGGGCCCTGATCTCGGTCACGGTGTGTCTGGGCAGCGCCAGGCGCGACAGGGCCCTGATCTTGGTCACGGTGTGTCTGTGCAGCGCCCGGCACCACAGGGCCTGATCTCGGTCACGGTGTGTCTGGGCAGCGCCTGGCACGACGGGGCCCTCATTTTGGTTGGGAATTCTAAATGGTCCTGTCATGCACATAATAATAATAAAATGTGCACTCAAACTTTTTGGCAAACGTTTGCAGAAAATCCGGTTGGTTGGTGACCCAGTTGCTGATCAAACAAGGGGACAAAGGAGCTCTCAGAGTGGAATTTACCCTGGGGAATACACAACCACTGACATGCACGGGGAATCTCACCGCGAGCCAGCTGTGGTCCTGATCCTCTGATGAGTTGTGTCTAGAGCTGGTTGGGATTTTTTTTAAAGGATTTTTTGGATGGAAATGGCTTTTCCTGGATTAAAAATTTGGCATATTTTGATTTTGCAGAAACTACAAATGAAATATTTCCTTGCAGGTTAGATGGACATTAAACTGCCTCTGCTAATGTGCTGCCATGCCTCATGGGAGTTGTAGTGCAGATCCTTCATGCCCCCATTCTCTCCTATTGGTCAGGCTCCCTGGATGGACTACATCCCCCATGGACCATGGTGTCCTCTGAGAGCGAGCCAGATGATGCATCATGGGAATCATGAATCTGTGGTGAATCATGGGATATGCAGTCCATAGGGGCATGAGGCACAGCTCCCATCACAGATGCAGTTTAATGTCAAACCAATTGAAAACGAAACGTTTCCTCATTTCCCAGTCAACATTTATGGACTGTTTCAATCCATGCAAATTTTTGGACACATTTGATTGTTTTGGAGAAAAATCAAATATTAGAATATCGGAATTTCCTGCAAGACAGAAACTCCGAGTTTCACTTGGCTCTTCCCATGTAGCTAAACCACTATGACAGTGGTGTCATTGTAGGCAGAATTCCCCCGACTCCAGCTACATGCGTGGGGAGGTACATAAGAACATAAAAACATAAGAACATAAGAACGGCCAGACTGGATCCATCCAGCCTAGTATCCTTGTCTTCCGACAAAGGCTAATGCCAGGTGCCCCAGAGGGAATGAACAGAACAGGGAATCATTAAATGATCCATGCCCTGTCACCCATTCCCAGCTTCTGGCAAACAGAGGCTAGGGACACAGTCCCTGCCCATCCTGGCTAATAGTCATTGATGGACCTTTCCTCCACGAATTTATCTAGTTCTTTTTGAAGCCTGTTATAGCCTTGGCCTTCACAACATCCTCTGGCAAAGAGTTCCACAGGTTGACTGTGCGTTGTGTGAAGAAATACTCCTTTTTTTTGTTTAAGACCTGCTGCCTATTAATTTCATTTGGTGACCCCCGAGTTCTTGTGTTAAGGAAAGGAGTAAATAACACTTCCCTATTTACTTTGTCCACACCAGTCATGATTTTATAGACCTCTATCATATCCCCCCTTAGTCATCTCTTTTCCAAGCTGAAAAGTCCCAGTCTTACTAATCTCTCCTCATATGGAAGCCGTTCCATACCCCTTGTAATTTCTGTTGTTCTTTTCTGAATCTTTTCCAATTCCAATATATCTTTTGTGAGATGGGGCCACCACATCTGCATGCAGTATTCCAGATGTGTGCATACTTTGGATTTATATAGAGCAGTGGTCACCGACCGGTAGATCATGATCAACTGATCGATCGTGGAGCCGCTGACAGTCAATCTCAGTCTCAGTCTAGGGTTGCCAACCCTCCTGCAGCCAAACCAGGAGATTGGCCACTAACAGTCCAGCAGTGCAGTGGGGACAAGGCAGGCTCCCTGCCTGCTCTGGCCCTGCGCCGCTCCCAGAAGTGGCCGGCATGGGAGGTCTCTGCGCGCTGCTCCCCTTCGCAGGCACTGGCCCCGCAGCTCCCATTGGCTGGGAATGGGGAACCGCGGCCAATGGGAGCTGTGGGAGCAGTGCCGGCGGAGGGGGAAAGCGCGCAGAGCCACCTGCCCCTCCCCACCAGGAGCCATGGCCAGACATGCTGGCCGCTGCTGGGAGCAGCACGGGGCCAGGGCAGGCAAGGAGCCTACCTTAGCTCCGCTGTGCCACTGCCCGGGAGCTGCCTGAGGTAAGCAGTGCCCTGTCAGAGCCTGCACCCCGAACCCCTCCCACACCCAAACTCCCTCCCACAGCCCACACCCTCTCCTGTACCCCAACCCTCGGCACCAGCCCTGAGCCCCCTTCCATACCCCTCCCACACCCCAACTCCCTCCTAAAGCCTGCACCCCCTCCTGCACCCCAACTCCCTGCCCCAGCCCCCTCCCAGAGCCCACACCCTGCACCCCCACCTGCTGCCTGAGCCCTTAGCCCCCTTCTGGAGCCAGCACTCCGCACCCCCTCCTACACCCCAACCTCCTGCCCCAGCCCTGAGCCCCCTCCTGCACCCAAACTCCCTCCCGGAGCCCGCACCCTGAACCCCAACCCGCTGCCCCAGGCTCAGCCCAGAGTCCCTCCCACATTCCGAACCCCTCAGCCCCAGTCCAGAGCCCACACCCCCTCCCACACCCCAACCCCCTGCCCCAACCTGGTGAAAGTGAGTGTTGGGGGGAGAGCAAGGGACGGGGGGGGGGGAATGGAATGAGTGGGGCGGGGCCTAACAGAAGGGGCGGGGAAGTTATCTTGTGCTCAAAAAGGTTAGAGAGCACTGATACAGAGGCAATATTGTATTTTCTGTCCTATTCTCTCTCCCTTTCTTAATGATTCCCAACGTTCTGTTGGCTTTTCTGACGGCCGCTGCACATTGAGTGGATGTTTTCAGAGAACTCTCCACAATGACTCCAAGATCTCTCTCTTGAGTGGTAACGGCTAATTTAGACCCCATCATTTTATATGTATAGTTGGGATTATGGTTTCCAATGTGCATCACTTTGCATTTATCACCATTGAATTTCATCAGCCATTTTGTTGCCCAGTCCCCCAGTTTTGAGAGATCCCTTTGTAGCTCTTCGCACTCTGCCTGGGACTTAACTGTCTTGAGTAGTTTTGTATCATCTGCAAACCTTGCCACCTCACTGTTTACCCCTTTTCCATCATTTATCAATATGTTGAAAAGGACAGGTCCCAGTACAGACCCCTGGGGGACACCACTAGTTACCTCTCTCCATTCTGAAAACTGGCCATTTATACCTACCCTTTGTTTCATATTTTTTAACCAGTTACCAATCCATGAGAGGACCTTCCCTCTTCTCTCATGATGACTTACTTTGCTTAAGAGCCTTTGGTGAAGGACCTTGTCAAAGGCTTTCTGAAAAGCTAAGTACACTATATCCACTGGATCCCTCTTGTCCACACAGAATCGGAGAAGATTAGGCTTGCAAGAGACCTCAGGAGGTATCTAGTCCAACCGCTGGTCAAAGCAGGACCAACCCCAACTAAGTCATCCCAGCCAGGGCTTTGTCAAGCCGAGCCTTAAAAACCTCAAAGGATGGGGTCTACCACCTCCCTAGGTAACCCATTCCAGTGCTTCACCACCCTCCTAGTGAAATAGTGTTTCCTAATAGTGTTTCCAACCTGGACCTCCTCCACTGCAACTTGAGACCATTGCTCCTCGTTCTGTTATCTGCCACCACTGAGAACAGCCGAGCTCCATCCTCTTTGGAACCCCCCTTCAGGTAGTTGAAGGCTGCTATCAAATCCCCCCTCACTCTTCTCTTCTGCAGACTAAATAACCCCAGTTCCCTCTGCCTCTCCTTGTAAGTCATGTGCCCCAGCCCGCTAATCATTTTAGTTGCCCCCCTCAAACAACTCTAGTAGATTGGTGAGGCATGATTTCCCTTTACAAAACTCATGTTAACTCTTTCCCAACATATGTCATTGTCTGACAACCTTGTTCTTTACTATAGTTTCAACCAGTTTGCCCGGTACTGAAGTCAGGTTTACCAGCCTGTAATTGCCGGGATCCCCTCTGGAGCCCTTTTTAAAAATTGGAGTCACATTAGCTCTCCTCAGGTAATTATGATAACGATGTAACCTCCTATTTGGACAGATGAAATCTTGCAGCGAAGAAGTGTGTTATTTTTTTAATGATCTTGAATACCAAAAAAAAAAAAAAAAAAAAAAAAAAGGAAAGACACACTTAAAACGAACCATCCACAAACAAATCCCTCTCTAAAGTATGATATATTAAAACCGACTCTATTAACCCCTTTTCCAAAGCAAATATTTAAATAGAAAGCCATTTACAAAAAACAACAACAACAAAAATCTAGAACAATTCCTCCCCCCGCACCAGGCTTCACACTCACGGGGCCCAATGTGTTGGTGGCATAACCAAGCCCCTTGGACGTAACAGTGGAATCCTGCCATGTGCGGATCTACAGGGTTTGGGGATCGCCTGGAGAAGCTCTTGGGAACTGTAACATTTCGGCAGTGAATTCCATGTGCCTGGGGAACTACAAGGGCTGCTCCCAGGCTCCCAGTTCTAGGTCAGGGGGTGGATGTACAGCTCTTCTTGTTGGAAACAGACAAGGCTGCTCACCCAATGCCCCACCCTAGCTGGGGAGGGCCCTCCCTTGCCGCTGAGCTCAATGGCACCGTTCTGGTAGCTAATGGCACAGAACCAGGGGCAGGATCCTAGCTGGGCTGTTGACTGGCTGGCGTGGTCTCCCAGGAAGTGGCCAGGACAAGGGGAGATGTGGAATGTGTTGACCCCACCTGGCCATTACCTTGGGGAGAGACTTTGCCCTGCTCCCTTGAAAGGTTTGGAGGGTGGGGGGAGCTGGGGAGTGGGAGGGTATTTTCCACACCCAGAAAAGGAGCCCCTACACAGTGCCTGGCACAGGAGCTGGCCTCTCGTTCCTTTCCCCATGTCGTGCATGGTGGACAATGGACGGGAACGTCTTACACTCAGGGGGGTAGGTGGGGGAAAGGCGTCTGCCCCTTGCCCCCAATCTCCGCAAGCGGCCTTGGCTCTCCGAAGGGGGGCCATTACGAGGCATTGAGCAGGGAGCGGCTGTACAGGCTCTGGTAGTAGGAGCCAGTTTCACTGAGCGAAGTGGCCGTCTCGTAGGCGTGTTTGCCGTCCGGCGCAGTGGGGGAGCCGTAGCCGCTGTAGGCCATGGCCTGCTCGTAAGCCTTCAGGTCGATCTTGTGGCTCTGCTCGGAGGACATCAGGTTGGTGATGGAGAAGGGGTGATTGAAGTTGTACTGAGGGTCCATTTTGAGGTCGTTTGGGAGGTCCAGACTGGTGATGGAAGAGGGGAAGTAGTGGCTATTCATGGGCTGAGAGATGGGGGAGGCCTCGGAGGCCGGAGATGAACCCTGCACGCCAGAGCAGTCCAACTGGACCAGGCCCCTTTGCTCCTCAGAACCGTGGGAGGCATCTGAATGGCCAGACTCGGCCCCTTCGGAAGCTGTGTTGGGGCTTTGGCCTTCTTGGAGCCGCTCAGGGTGTTTGGAAGCCTGCTCCTGGGCGCCCGATGGCTTGGCGTTCGGTTTCTTGGCCTTGTCTTCAATCTTGAAGCGCTTCTGGCGCCGCAGGTAGCAGCCGTTCTCGAACATGTTGCCGGAGTTGGGGTGCAGGGCCCAGTAGGAGCCTTTGCCAGGCTTGTCCGGGGAGCGGGCCACTTTGACGAAGCAGTCGTTGAAGGAGAGCGAGTGCCGGATGGAGTTCTGCCAGCGTTGCTGGTTCTCCCGATAATACGGGAAGAGGTCCATGATCCACTGGTAGATCTCGTTGAGGGTCAGCATCTTGCTGGGGGCCTGCTGGATGGCCATGGTGATGAGGGATATATAGGAATACGGGGGCTTGGCGTGAGTCAGCGTGCGCCGGTATGACTTGTTGATCTCCTTGGGCCGGTTGATGCCCGAGGCTGGGTATCCCAGAGGGGCCAGGGACTGGCTCACGTTCGGGTAGGGGGATAGGGAGTTTATGGTGGGTGCTTGGGTCCCTAGTGGCGTCAGCACCGGGCTGACAGGCGACGTCATAGTGGGAAGGCCCATGGGGCTGGCGGAGCTGGTCAGCCCGGTGAGGGAAGGGCTGTTCGGGTAGGTCATGTTAATGGAGCTGGGGGAACTGAGCGAGTTGAGTGTCATGTAGGAGTTGATGGTGTTCATCGGCCCCAGGCTGGAGGTCATGGTGCTCACGGATGGATAGACCTAGGAGAAGCCAAGGGACAGAGTTAGCCTTGCAACTACCACAGAGGGCTTCGGACTAGTTCAGGGGTGACATAGTCGAGAGGGTCGGTGACGTGAGGCAGGGCAGTAACTCGCACACCAAGGGCTGGCTTCGGGTCTCAGTAACACTAGGGTAAATGTGGACACAGTGGAGTTACTCCTGCTTTGCACCAGTGTAATCAAGAGCTGGATTTGGCATCCAGGGGATAGGATGGGAATGGATTGTAGCAGGAAAAGTAATTCAGGAGTGTGTAAGATAGAGGTCTGTATTCTGTTCTCATGTAAACTGGAGTGAATCCAGATTTACACCAGTAGAACTCAGACCAAAATCTGGCTCTAACTCTATTAACTTCAGTGGAGACATTCCAGATTTACACCAGTGGAGCTGAGATCAGACTCCAGGCCTTACTTCCTTGACATCAGGAGTGACTCCAGATTTATACCAATGGAGCTGAGATCAGAATCCAGCCCTCACTCCCAAGACTGCCATTTCTAATGTGAAAAAGGAGCAGCAAAACTTGCTTCTTTCAAATAACGAACCAGCCAGCTCTCCTTCAGGTCTGCGAAGGAAGGCCATAAACCCAGTATTTTGTCCCCTTCTCAGGTCACCTTTAAAGCAGAGTTCATTAAATAAACAGCTTAGTGCAATGCAAAGTGGGATCCCAGTCGCAGGTGTAACAATGGTGCCTGCTATTTACACTAGATAGGCTTTAACAGAAAGGGCTCATTTATGAGCGCTGCCCTGCTGCCAATCAATGCAGTCGGTGCCACCTTGTATGTTTCCTGTCTGTGGTGTTGAGCGTTGCTAAGTTTTGCAGCCCACAGCTCAACCACAGCCTCATTGGAAGCCCGTTGAAGTAAATGGAAAAACTGCCATCAATTTCAATGGGGTTTCGATCAGGCTCCAAACCCATGAACACTGCTCCTCAGCGTGCCAGGCACAGGCCTGGGAGCCAGGACTCCTGGGTTCCAATTGTAAACCGGCCACAGCTCTGCAAAGTGCTTTGAGATTCCATGATGAAAACCCACCTGGTGGGCTAAGCTCCCCTGTAGACTGCAGTGACGATGGCAGAACGGGTTTGCTACCTGGCTTCGTTCTTCCGGGACTTTCGTGGGTCTGACTGCATCCCGGGACCACTCCATGCCGTGGGAAAGAGTCAGAGCCTTTCGGTCCAGAAGGGACCATTAGATCCCCCAGTCACCCCTGAATTGCGCCCAACAACCTGTGTTTGGATGAAGCATCTGCTAAACAGGCCTCCAAGAGACACCAAGAGCTGAAGGACCCACCACTTCCCTGGGCAGTTTGTTCCCGCAGCTTAATCACCCGCACTTGGGCCTGATTTTCAGCTGGTTCTGCCCTTTCTCCGCTAGTGCCTGGTGTTTTCGCCCCAGGAAGATACTTAGACACTGATCAAGTCACCTCTTGATCTTTTCTCTGATCACCGACACAGACTGAACTCCGCTGGTTTCTCACCGTCTGGCCCTGATTGGTTTTGTGGCTCTTCTTGTGCCCTTGCCAATGTGTCAACATCCCTTTTAAAATGCAGCCCCCAGAGCTGGATGCAGGATGAGGTATCAGCCTCACCAACGCCAGATACGGAGGGAAAATCCCCTCCCTGCCCCTACTCCTCGGTTCATACAGTTATGCTTTGAGATCCTCTGCCGAAAAGCTCTCATTCAGTCAAGACGTTGTCGGGGGAATAGACAGCTCAGGGGCAAATTTCCAGCCAGCTGCTGATTTGGCAGGGTGTGAATCAGCCCCTGAGGCTTTGGAGGGGGCAAATCAGAGACGTGGGAACCCTGCAGCCAGGAAAGATCCCTGGGCAGGGCTCTCTGGTCTGCAAGGGTCATGGGGCTTTGTCACCCTTCTCCCTCGTACGGCAAAGCTCTAGAAACGAGGAGAGGGTGAAAGAGCTTGTATACGGTGCCGACAGGTGCCTTACAGCAATGATTAGATAGATAGATAGATAGATAGATAGATGGGGTGTATGTGTATAAATAGACATATATAGAGAGAGGGAGCGATAGATGGGTGAGCTGTGAGGAAGAAACGCTTATTCAAACATAACTCTTTGACATTGACATGTTGCCAGGAATTCAGAAAAGAGCTCCAGAAATGTGGGGGTCTGGAGGGACTCAGGTTTCAGGCTGCCTGCTTGGATGAAGGGGTGATCTATGCCCTGTGTTTGAATCCTTAGGACTGTACTGATTTAGAAACAGAGCAGGTGAAAGCAGCCCAGCTTCTCCTGTGGACGCGGTTACATTGCTATAAAGGTGCTCATGGCAGTTTAGCTTATTCCTGTAATTTTAGGTATAGCAGAATCCACCATGGTTCCCCCGCCCCGACGCAAACCAGATTCCTGAACCTTCGCCCAGCCCAACCCAAAGTCCTGCCAGTGTGCACCCCAAACTCTATTACAGCCTTGAAACCATCATCCAAAATTCACAGGGCTCTGGTGCCCAGCTGAACTGAGCTCTCCTATCCCACTTCCAGCCTTCCCAGGCTTCCTCCAGCCCTGCTGCGCTATCTAGCAGCACTTGGCAGGAACTAATTAGCTCTCCTTGTGAGGTGGGGGGTCACTAGTCCCATTTTACAGATGGGGAAACTGTGGGCAGTAGCAAAGAGATGCTCGTGGCGGAAAGGGTCAATCTTGGAGGCAAATGGGACAAGACATGGGCTCCTACCCAGATGGGGGCGTTCTACAGGAAACAGCTGTTCAACCCCTGCTCACTTGAAGGGGGAAAAGAAATTAAGCAGCAACTTTTTTCAGCGGCAAACTCAGCTTGGAAATTTTGCTTGTGTGCCTCATGGGAGTTGTAGTTCAGATGCCTCATGCTCCCCATTCTTCTCTATAGGCCACGCTCTCTGGTCGGACTACATCTCCCATGATGCACCGTGGTCACCCTTCCTGGTGAGGGAAGGTGGTTTTGTCCTGGGAATCGCTAGATGTGGTGCACTATGGGAGATGTTGTCCAGCTGAAGAGACTTCCCCTAAAAGGAAATTGAAGAAATTGAAGACTTCCCCTAAAAGGAAACTGAACTACAGCTTCCATGAGGCAGGAATCTGAACTGAGCGATGTCCGTTTTGGGGCATGTTGGCTTTTCAGACACTTGTCACACCAAAATGTCCATTAGCGGAAAACCCAATTTTCTACTGAAATACAGCATCTTCCACTCTGCAGGCTGACTCAGCAGCAATCTCCATGCCAAGATCTCCTGCTCCTGTGGCCACCTCTGGGGTGGAACATGGCAACCAGCAACACTGCCTCATAACGTCCCACAATAACTTATCCTTCTGGATCTCCCTTTGGACTTCAGGACATGTGCTAGTGTATTAATTAAGGTCAGTATGCATGCTGCGTCATTATTGTAGGGCAGCTTGTGAGTGCTGGGCTGGGCACATGGCTTTGTTACTATACGGTTGCTTTTGACATTAGCCGAGTCCTGGAACTGATTTTCAAAGGAGTTTTGCCCTGTTTGGTTTTAAAAGATTCACGGACTTTAAGGCCAGAAGGGACCATCATGATTGTCTAGTCTGACCTCCTGCACGTGGCAGGTCACAGAACCTCACCCACCCACTCCTGTGATAGCCCCCTTATCTCTGAGTTACTGAAGTCCTCAAATCATCCACCATTTGCTCTAATTTAAACCTGCAAGTGACCCAGGCCCCATGCTGCAGAGGAAGGCAAAAAAAAAAAACCCCAGGGTCTTTGCCAATCTGAGCCGGGGGGGGGAGGGGGGAGGAATTCCTTCCTGACTCCAAATATGGCAATCTGTTAGACCCTGAGCATGTGGGCAAGACCCGCCAGCCAGACACCTGGGAAAGAATTCTCTGTAGTAACTCAGCGTCCCATCACCAGCTGTAACTTGGGAGATATTTGCTGCTAGCCATTGTAGGCAGTTTTGTCATCCCACCCCTCCATAAATGTATCAAGCTCAGTCGTGAAGCCGGGTAGGTGTTTTTCCCCCACTGCTCCCCTTGGGAGGCTGCTCCAGAACGTCACTCCTCTGAGAGTCAGAAACCTTGGTCTAATTTCAAGGCTAAACTTGTTGATGGCCAGTTTGTATCCATTTGTTCTTGTGTCCACATTGGTGCTTACCTTAAATAACTCCTCCCTCTCCCTGGTATTTCTCTCTCTGATGTGTTTATAGAGAGGAATCCTATCTCCCCTTAGCCTGCGTTTGGTCAGGCTAAACAAGCCAAGCTCCTTGAGTCTCCTCTCTTAAGGCAGGGTTTCCATTCCTCGGATCATCCTCGTAGCCCTTCTCTGCATCTGTCCCAGTTTGAATTAATTTTTCTTAAACTTGGGAGACCAGCACTGCACACAGTATTCCAGATGAGTCCCACCAGTGCCTCGTACAAGGTACTACCGCTTCCCTATCTCTGCTGGAAATCCCTCTCCTGACGCATCCAAGGACTGAGTTAGCCTTTTCAATGGCTGGATCACGTTAGCGGCTCATAGTCATCCTGTGATCAACCAATACTCCCAGGTCTTCCTCTGTTGTTTCCAACTGATACGTCCCCAGTTTATAGCAAAAATTCTTGTTGTTAGTCCCTAAGTGCCTGACCTTACGGTTTGCACTATTCAATTTCACCCCAATTCTATGCAAAGGCTGCAACCAGGCTTTGCAAACAGACACTGAGCTGCAGAAAGGCCAAACCTTGCCCCTAGCCACCTTGGCAGGGCGCTGGGACCCCAAATAATAGTGGGAGGAGAGGTGGGGTGGGAATGCTAAGAAAACAGTCCCTTATTTTTTAAATACAACGTTGGCAACTCGACACGATGGAGTCCTGATCTCGGTCACTTTGTGTCTAGGCAGCACCCGGGGTGATGGGGCTCTGATCTTGGTCACTGTGTGTCTGGGCAGCGCCCGGCGCAACGGGGCCCCAATCTCGGTCACTGCGTGTCTGGGCAGTGCCCTGCACGACGGGGCCCTGATCTCGGTCACTGCGTGTCTGGGCAGTGCCCTGCGCAATGGGGCCCCGATCTCAGTCACTGTGTGTCTGGGCAGCTCTCAACGCGACGGGGCCACGATCTCAGTCACTGGGTGTCTGCGCAGCGCCCAGCGCGACGGGGCCCTGATCTCGGTCACTGTGTGTCTGGGCAGTGCCCAGCGCGACGGGGCCCTGATCTCGGTCACTGAATGTCTGGGCAGCGCCCGGCGCGACAGGGCCCCAATCTCGGTCACTGTGTGTCTGGGCAGCTCTCAGCGCGACGGGGCCCTGATCTCAGTCACTGGGTGTCTGGACAGCGCCCGGCCCGACGGGGCCCCGATCTCGGTCACTGAATGTCTGGGCAGCGCCCGGCGCGACGGGGCCCTGATCTCGGTCACTGTATGTCTGGGCAGCGCCCTGCGCGACGGGGCCCCGATCTCGGTCACTGTGTGTCTGGGCAGCGCCCTGCGCGACGGGGCCCCGATCTCGGTCACTGTGTGTCTGGGCAGCGCCCGGCCCGACGGGGCCCCGATCTCAGTCACTGTGTGTCTGGGCAGCTCTCAGCGCGACGGGGCCCTGATCTCAGTCACTGGGTGTCTGGGCAGTGCCCGGCGCGACGGGGCCCCGATCTCGGTCACTGTGTGTCTGGGCAGCTCTCAGCGCGACGGGGCCCCGATCTCAGTCACTGGGTGTCTGGGCAGCACCCGGCCCGACGGGGCCCCGATCTCGGTCACTGAATGTCTGGGCAGCGCCCGGCGCGACGGGGCCCCAATCTCGGTCACTGTGTGTCTGGGCAGTGCTCGGCGCGACAGGGCCCCGATCTCAGTCACTGGGTTCTGGGCAGCGCCTAGCGCGATGGGGCCCTGATCTCGGTCACTGTGTGTCTGGGCAGCACCTGGCCAGCACGACTGGGCCTTGCTCTCAGTTGGCATCTCTTTGCCCCACCCTGTTACCAATTACTACACACTCTGCCCAGTCAGTTGTGAGACGCTAGCTAAGGCCATCCCTGACTCCCCCATGAAATCCCTATGTTGCTGTTCATCTTCGCTTAGGTCCTTCCACACCCGGCAGTTCCTGGGCGAGCGGAGGGGTCTGGCTGGGCGGCTGAAATGAACATTTGGCTGCAAATTCACCCCCAGCCCTGGCCTACACTTACCCCCTTGCCTCCCCCCGTCTGAGGGACCCTCCTCCCCATCTGACCACAGCACAGGCCCCATTGGCTCCCCGCAGCCCAAGAGACCCCCTCCCCATCTGACTCAGCACAGGCCCCATGGACCCCCAGCCCGAGGGACCCCCCATCCCAGCACAGGCCCCATGGACTCCGAGTCCGAGGGACCCCCCCACCCTATCTGACCCCAGCACAGGCCCCATGGCCCCCCAGCCCAAGGGACCCTCCACCCATCTGACCCCAGTGTGGAGACGGCTTTCCCCAGAACTCTGTGACTGCTCCTGCAACTTGTAACAGTCTCAGAAGAGCAGGGGGTAAACTGAGCCCCTCCTCACTGAGGCAGCCCCTCCGAGCCCAGGGGCAGGTGGGGATATGCGCCCCCTGTTCTGTAGCAGCCTCTGTCCCTCTCTGGCCACAGAGAGAAATAAACCTACTGCATGGGCTCTGCTCTGGGGCCCCCCAGGAGGATCTCAAAGCTCCTCACAGACATGCATGGATCTTCCCCAGGAGCAGTCAGGGCAGTATTGTCACCCCTGTGCTGCAGAGGGGGAAACTGAGGCACAGCATTGGGAAATGACTTGTTGTTGCCAAGGTCCTTCAGAGAGTCAGCTGCAGCGCTGGGACCCCACGCCCTCACACCAGAGCTGGGAATGGAATCCAGGAGTCCTGGCATCCAGCCCCCCTGCTCTAACCACTAGATCCCACTCCCCCATCCCAGAGCTCAGAATGGAACCCAGCAGTCCTGGCTCCCAGCCCCCTGCTCTAACCACTAGATCCCAATCCCCTCCCAGAGCTGGGGCCAGAACCCAGGAAAGCTCCTCCCCGACCCCGAACCTGGCGATCAGCTTGACCCTGAACACATGGACCAGACCCACCAGCCCTGCACCTAGAGAGAGGATTTTCCGGGCCACCTCAGAGCACTGGCTCACCCCGTCCAGGGTCCCGTCTCCAGCTGTGGCTGATCTCTGATGCTTCGCAGGATGGTGGGGAAAAAATACCCCAGAATGCATCTGGCCAATTGTACCTCTCCTTGGTGACTCCCAGCTTCCCGCCAGGGAAGGGGAGTATGTGTGTGTGCTAATGTGCGATGACACACATGCTCCAGACCCCTCTGTTCCCGGTGTGCCGCCTCCTAGCGGAGTGTGATCACCCAGTGAGCAGCCCAGCCACCAGGACTGCCAGCATCCACCGGCCTGCGGCAGGCTCGCTCTGTCTGTGCTGGCAGGAAAGGGTCGCCTGCCCGCCCGCCCGCCCGGCTCTTCAGAGGGTGGGTTAAGCGGGGCCCTAGATTGAGTTCGATCTCCTATTGGCACAGCTGCATGAATCCCGGGACATGGCTCTCTCTGACTGGCTAACGCGGGGCTGCCCGGCGGGTGCGGCCACCTGCCCTGAGCAAATGTCAGACACGACTGTGCAATTTTGATCTGGGGAGACGGATGCTGTTCGCTGCTTATATTGAATGTTCAGCGAAATATCAGTGAGTGGGACAGATCCCAGCTGGGTCAATCATCCAAAGCTTCGATGGGCCAGATCATAGAATAGAATCGTAGAATACCAGGCTTGGAAGGGACCTCAGGAGGTATCTAGTCCAACCCCCTGCTCAAAGCAGGACCAATCCCCAACTAAAATCATCCCAGCCAGGGCTTTGTCAAGCCTGACCTTAAAAACCTCAAAGGAAGGAGATTCCACCACTTCCCTAGGGAACCCATTCCAGTGCTTCACCCCCCTCCTAGTGAAAAAGTTTTTCCTCATATCCAACCTAGACCTCTCCCACTGCAACTTGAGACCATTACTCCTTGTTCTGTCATCAGCTACCACTGAGAACAGTCTAGATCCATCCTCTTTGGACCCCCTTTCAAGTAGCTGAAGGCTGCTATCAAATCCCCCCTCACTCTTCTCTTCTGCAGACTAAACATGCCCAGTTCCCTCGGCATCTCCTCATAAGTCATGTGTTCCAGTCCCCTAATCATTTTTGTTGCCCTCCGCTGGACGCTTTCCAATTTTTCCACATCCTTCTTGTAGTGTGGGGCCCAAAACTGGACACAGCTGGTGTCAATTGGAGACAATGGCCCCATTGGAGTCAATGGCCCAGATCCCAGCCGGTGTCAGTCGGCCGTAGCCCCATTGGAGTCAATGGCCCAGATCCCAGCTGGGGTCAGTCGGCCGTAGCCCCATTGGAGTCAATGGCCCAGATCCCAGCCAGTGTCAGTCGGCCGTAGCCCCATTGGAGTCAATGGCCCAGATCCCAGCTGGGATCAGTCGGCCATAGCCCCATTGGAGTCAATGGCCCAGATCCCAGCTGGGGTCAGTCGGCCGTAGCCCCACTGGAGTCAATGGGCCAGATCCCAGCCGGTGTCAGTCGGCCGTAGCCCCATTGGAGTCAATGGCCCAGATCCCAGCTGGGGTCAGTCCGCCGTAGCCCCATTGGAGTCAATGGGCCAGATCCCAGCCAGTGTCAGTCGGCCGTAGCCCCATTGGAGTCAATGGCCAGATCCCAGCTGGGGTCAGTCGGCCGTAGCCCCATTGGAGTCAGTGGCCCAGATCCCAGCGGGTGTCAGTCGGCCGTAGCCCCATTGGAGTCAATGGGCCAGATCCCAGCCGGTGTCAGTTGGCCATAGCTCCACTGGGGGGCATACGGAGCATGTTACCCACTCTCTGTAATCCTGATACTCCAGATGGGCAGAGCAGCGCTGTCTCCAGGAGTCTGCGTGTGTGACGGTGCAGACCCTGAGCCAGAACCAACAGCTCAGAGGCTTCAGAGCTGATGTTTTGGTCCTGGCCTGTCTCTCAATAACACCCTGGCACCCCTGAGCACATCGTAGGCCCATCTGGCCCCTGGCCTCCTGTCTGATGTCAGACATATGGGCAGGAATCCTTGGGATGCCTCTGGATCACTGACCTCACCCACAGCCTCCTTCCCACTGTGTGGGGTGTGGGGGGGAGACAGAGAGAGCACCCATGTCACTCTGTCACTGCCTCAGCTGAGCGCCCCTGGCGCTGGTGTGACCGGCTCCCGCTTGAGGGGCTTTGGCCAGAACATGCAGCACCTCCATCAGCCTGGGGAGATAGAACCTGAGCCGGCCGAGATCAATATCCCCGTCTCGCTGCGTGGGAATGACTCAGGGTCCTCCTGGGAAACAGCAGGGTTTCACAGATTCACGGAGCCCAAGACCAGACAGGACCCCTGTGACCATCTAGCCTGACCTCCTGGAGCGCACGGGCCAGAGAACCACCCCAAAATCATTCCTAGGGCAGAGCTGTTACATAAAACCCGTCCCATCTTGTTTTAAAAATTGCCAGTGACGGAGAATCCACCATGTCCCACAGGAAGTCCTTCCAATGGTTAATGACGCTCACTGTTAAACATTTACCGCTTATTTCCAGTCTGAATTTGTCTGGCTTCAACTTCTAGCCATTGGATCGTGTTCGACTTTCCTCTGCTAGACTGAAGAGCCCATTATGAAATATCTGTAGGTGCTTATAGATGGGGGCGGGGGTCAAGTCCCCTTTTAACTGTCTCTTTGTTAAACCAGAGAGAGCTCCTGGCATGTCTCACTGCAAGGCAGGTTTCCTAACCCTTCAATCTTTCTCGCGGCTCTTCTCTGAGCCCTCTGCAATTTACCAACATCCTGCTTGAACTGTGGGCCCCGGAACTGGTCCCAGGATCCCAGCAGTGGTCGCACCAGGGCCAAACACAAAGTAAAATCACCTCTCTGCTCCTATTCAAGATCCCCCGTGGATGCCTCCCAGGATTGCAGTCACCCTTTTGGCCCCAGTGTCACACTGGCAGCTCATGCGCAGCTGATTCTCCTCCACGGTGCCAAGCTTTTTCAGAGTCCCGGCTTCCCAGGATAGAGTCCCCTGCCTTGTAAGTGGGGCCGAGGTTCTTAGCTCCTAGGTGCATGGCTTTATTAAACTGCAGGTTGTCTGCTTGCGCCCAAGAGCCAGTTCTGAGCGTCACGGCCGTCAGTAAGATCACACACTAGATAAATAACTAAAAGCTACATATAATACAGTGATCACATAAAAACCTGAAGCACACAGGAGCTGAGCTTGGTCTCAGTGACGCTGGTCGGGGTCTGGAGTAACGCCACTGCCATTAACTGACCTGTCCCCCATTTACACTTCTGCAAACTTCAGATCCGGATTAGGTGCAGCAAACGGCTTGGCTCCCTGGTAGGTGCTAATATTAGTTCCCCATATACGGAGAGGAATCAGGCCCAGTGGAATGGGCACTGGGCTGGCACTTAGAAGGCACTGGGCATCCTTGCTTATTTGGCCTGTAGGCTCTTTGAAGTCAGGATTATATCTCACTGTGTGTCTGGGCAGCGCTGGGTGCGACGGGGCCCTGATCTTGGTCACTGTGTGTCTGGGCAGCGCCCGGTGCGACGGGGCCCTGACGTACAGACCCCATGTACAGGTCACAGAACTGCCCAGGCACACAGTGACCGAGATCAGGGCCCCGTCGGGCCAGGCGCTGCCCAGACACACAGTGACCGAGATCAGGGCCCAGTTGAGCTGGGCGCTGCCCAGACACACAGTAGGAGACAGTCTCTGCCCCGAAGAGCTCATGGTCTGACCAGACGAAGGAAGGATCAGTATCTGTATTGGAGAGAGAGGGAGCTAAGGCCCATCGAGATTCAGGGCCTGGCCCAAGGTCACCGAAGGAGACAGCAGCAGAGATGGGAGACCCATCTCCTGAATGTGAGGCTTGTGCTCTAAGCAAGGCTAAGTCACCCTCAGAGAGCTCTGCAAATATTAACCAAGTCACTCTCACCACCCCCCTCTGGCCAGTGGAATTAGCCCCCTTCTACAGAAGGGAAACTGAGGCACTGTGCAAGTGGCAGGGCTGAGAGGAGCGTTGAAGAGCCCCAGGTCTGGACCCATTGAGCCAGCCGGCATTATTATCTGCCAGGATCTCCAGTGTAAATACTGACATCCCCCGTCCCCTTCTGCTTCCTATTTCCTTGCTGCCTGATTGCTTTACGGTGCTTATCTCCCCGGCCTTGCGTCAGCCCCATGTCATTCAGCAGGGAGATCCTGCTGCAGACCGTGGCCATCTGCAGCCCAGTGGGGGCAGGTGAGCGGGAGAGGAGCCGCATGGCCAGAGCAGGGAGCCTTTCTGGCCACAGCCTTTCTGGCCACAGACAGGGTGGTATTTGTATGTCAGGGGAAAGGCCGGGAAGAAACAGTTTAATCTAATTACAGAATCATAGAATCATAGAATATCAGGGTTGGAAGGGACCCCTGAAGGTCATCTAGTCCAACCCCCTGCTCGAAGCAGGACCAATTACTCCAGATTCTATTCTACTAATTAGATAGATTCGATAGATGGGGTGTATGGGGATGGATGGATGGATAGATAGATGGGGATATGAGGATAGATAGATAGATAGATAGATAGATAGATAGATAGATAGATAGATAGATAGGGTGTATGGGGATGGGTAGATAGAGAGACAGAATCATAGAATATCAGGGTTGGAAGGGACCTCAGGAGGTATCTAGTCCAACCCCCTGCTCAAAGCAGGACCAATCCGCAACTAAATCATCCCAGCCAGGGCTTTGTCAAGCCGGGCCTTAAAAACCTCTAAGGATGGAGATTCTACCACCTCCCTAGGTAACCCATTCCAGTGCGTCATCACCCTCCTAGTGAAATAGTGTTTCCTAATATCCAACCTAGACCTCTCCTACTGCAACTTGAGACCATTGCTCCTCATTCTGTCATCTGCCACCGCTGAGAACAGCCGAGCTCCATCCTCTTTGGAAACCCCTCTTCAGGGAGTTGAAGGGTTGCTATCAAATCCCCCCTCACGCTTCTCTTCTGCAGACTAAATAACTACAGTTCCCTCAGCCTCTCCTTGTGAGAGATAGGGTGTATGGGGATAGATAGATAGATTAGATAGATGGGGTTATGGGGATAGCTAGATAGCTAGATAGAGTGTATGCAAATGGATAATCTCTAATCTTCTTATACATTATTATTGTTATTTTTACCAGGCACTGCTGCTCCTTGCCTCACAGCAAACCCACCGCTGTGCTGGTGTGTCCTGTGTTGGGGCGTGTGGCTACATGCCCCAGCCGTGCCGGGTGAGTGCCGCTCATGTGGTTCGACGCACAAAGCACACGTGTTCGTGGCAGGGTGGATCCATATGGCCAGGCCTGGAGCAGTTGCAACAGCCGAGGACGGTGGTGTCACTCACGGCCCGGGCGGCCCCAAAGCCTTTCCAAACAGGGCTGTAGACACAGCGATTGTGTAAGGCAAACACCAGAACCATTCTCCCTGCGGCAGCAGCTCACTCGCAGCCTTGGACATTGGTATCAGGTCTATCACAAGCCGGGGGGAGGCCAGCCAGGACATCGGGGTACGCCCTTGCCCCTCCCCTAAATGGCAGAGGAATCTTTAACCTCCTGCTGGGCAAGCCGCCCTCCCCCACAAGCCACACTCACAACGCAGAGGTAGGATGGGAACTTGTGACACTGGGGAGAGCACCCCCAGCTGGGCACCGGGCCTATTACAAAGCCGTGTCCCTGCCATGCAATTATCCAGATACCCTCAGACATAGACCTCATATGCCCAACCCCGGTGCCAGAAAAATCCCAAGACTGACTTAAAAATCATGGGATTTACTGTTTTTTCCCAAAAACTTCATACGTTTGGGGGGGCTGTTTGCCAGGCATCTGGATTTGGGGCCTTCCAGGAACCCCCTGTTGTACACGCCCACCAGGGCTAGAGGTGGAATTGATTTTAAAAACAGAACTGAGATTCTCCCATATTCACGGGACTCCAGGTGCTGGAGCTCTAAGAAACAGGCCAACAATTCCCAAGGCTCCGGAGAGCTGGCAACACTGGATTGAGCCCCCAGCCTGGAGTAAACCCGCAGTTTAGCACCTGTTAGGAGTCTCCTGCTTCTTCCCCCACCCCTCCCACAAAAACTCCTCAGTTAGTTTTCACCCCTGCGGCCGCCTCTCAGATACCAGGGCAGTGCCAAATTCCCACTCAAATCAGTGCTTGGCTTGCTGGCCAAATACAGCCCCTAGCGTCTGAGCGGCTGGGGGCCCAATCCTGGGGCCATGCCCACTGGGTCAAACCCTGTATCTCTTCTAAAGGAGCGATGGAGGAGGAGAAAGGACAGTGCTGGGGAGGGAGTGGGGTCCTGACCCGGGACTCGGGAGACCAGCCTTCAGTTCACAGATCTGCTACAGAGTCTCTGTGTGACCTTGGACAAGACATTTAATCTCTCTGGGGCCATGGTTTGACCAGGTGTTAATGGAAAGCAGTACTTCTTCCTTTGTCTGCTTAGACTGTGGGATCTTTAAGGCAGGGGATAAGTCTGGGCAGCGCCCAGCCCGATGGGGCCCTGATCTCGGTCACTGTGTGTCTGGGCGGCGCCCGGCCCAACAGGGCCCTGATCTCGGTCACTGTGTGTCTGGGCAGCGCCCGGCCCGACGGGGCCCCGATCTCGGTCACTGTGTGTCTGGGCAGCGCCTGGCGCGATGGGGCCCTGATCTCAATCCTCCATGCACCTAACAAGAAACATCCAGTCCATAGGGCAAACCCCTGGTTTTAGAAGAGGCACTGGGGATTTTGCCTGAGTGAGGATTTGGCGTCAGTCTCTAGAGCCCCCTAGCCTGGGAAGAACCTGAGGACCCTTCCCCCCACACCCCGTCAGCTAGCTCAGCACTAACTCCCGGGACCCCTTCCCCTTTCTGCATCGGGGCAGGGAGAGAACTGGCCCCCGGCACCCACCCGGGCCCGGGGAAGGAAACACCCTGTAACAGAGGCTCCTTTGGAGTCAAGATCCCCTGCGTCGGATCATCTCACCTCCCAGCGGAGCAGGGAATCAGACATGTTAACCGGCCCCAGGCCCCATCCCGAGTCTCCCCCTTTGCTTCATGGCCGAAGCTCCCCGTCTGCTCCAGACGTGGCTGTTCCCTGGCCTCTTTGCTCCTGAAGAGCCCTCGGCATGGAGGACAATCAGGTCACTGTGCTGGGCCTGGAGCACGGGACAGGGGGCGGATGCCGCAGGCTGGGAAGGGACCAGCTGTTCAAGCCCAGGCTGTGGGATATGCTGCAGTCCAGCCCCAGTGCTGGGACGGAGGGAGGGCAGGACGGTGGAGGGGAGGGTGACTTCCTGAACGTAGGAGAAAAAGGTATCTGTCAGGGATGGGAGAGGGACATTGAGGCGTCTGGACCAGACGCTTCCCTTTCTGTGCTGGGAGCTCCAGCCACCTCCAGGCCTCTGACCCTTCATGACCGCAGGAAGCCAACATTTTTCAGATGGGGAAACTGAGGCACAGAGCAGAGATGTCCAAAGTCACAGCACAGATCAGTGACAAATCCAGGCATAGGACCCTCTCTGCTCTAACCAATAGACCCTACTCCCCTTCCAGAGCCAGGGATAGAACCCAGGTGTCCTGGCTCCTAGCCCCCCCACTCTAACCACTAGACCCGACTCCCCTCCCTCAACTACAAATAGAACCCAGGGGTTCATGGACCAGAATTCCATCACGCTAGGTGCTGCCCCAAAGAGCTGAGAGTCAAAGTAGTTCAAATATCAGGAAGCAGGCCTCAAAAAAGCATGAGATTTTTCAAAAGCAACACACATTGGATTCCTTTTCTTGGTCCTCCGGTTTCTGAGCATTGAGGCTGACCGTGGGTCAAGGTGACAAGCTTTTCTCCACAGCCACAGTGTGAGGAACTCACTTTGTTATAAAAGAAAGGCCAGCTGCATTTCCATTGTGTTCCCATGACTCCTGCAGCTGGAGCTTTGAGAAAACCATAGGCTAGTCTGAGACGCACAATAAAAGTGGGCAGTTGGCAGTGCTGGGGGTGGGGTGTGACGTATGCTTGAGTGTGTGTGTCAGTGGCCCTGCTTCAAAGTGTGGGGGTGTGTCCGTGTGGGTGTGAGAATGACCCTGCTTTAAAGTGTGTGCGGGTGTGACCCCACCTTAGAAAGCCTGCTGATACCTAATGCATTTGGGAGATGGGATCCCTGTCCCAGATCTCTCTCATCCCCAGGGCTGTCATGCAGCGGTGCCAGCCCTCATGATCTCCTTGTAATAGCTGGTGTGTTCCTTAAAGCCCCAGCTCCCAGAGTCATATGAATCAGTGAGAATCTCCACTTTCCTTTGGGTTTTAAGTTGAAGTCTGGCCACGCTGGTTGCTAAGAAACACTTGTAAAGTTGACTCCCAAGGGCTCCGAAGCCAGATGGGAAATGAAGGGAGCCCTGGGAGCAATTGGGTTTGAAACCTCCCCCTCACTAAGCCAATCTTGCAATGTTCAGGACCTAACGCCCCCCTTCCTGGGCTCCCCCAAAGCTGCCTATTGCTCTCCAACTTGACTCTTCAGCCAAAGAGCTTTTTCTAGGAACAAATGCTGCCCTGCTGGAAAGGGTATTCCCCTCCCTGCACATCAGGGTCAGATCCGCTGGGGGTAAATCAGTATTACTCCTTTGGCTTCAGTGAGCTCGTTTACCCCAGCTGAGGATCTGGCCCATTGACTCCAATGGAGTGACCCTGATTTACCGCAGTTGGAGAATTGGCTCTGTAGACTCCCATGGAGCTACGGCCGATTGACACCGGCTGGGATCTGGCCCATTGACACCAGCTGGGGATCAGGCCCCATTAATGCCAATGGAGTTATGCAGGTTTGCCCCAGCTATAGATCCCAGACGTTTCAGCTACTAGTGTCCAATCTTAAAACTGAAAGGGTTTAGCAATAAATGCGAAAGAAAACAGCCTCCCCCCCAGCCTGCGTAGTCGGGTTTAGATGCTAAAAACCCAGTTCCCGTCATTCAAGTGGTGAGACTGTTATACAGAAGACATCCGATAGCTTGCAAATTAAGCACCATGTAACGGAAAGAGGGACTGCAAAGCAGGCTGGACTGTGCGCACCCAGCCCGGATGTCGTGTTTTTCCCATCATGTAGCCGGTTGGGCCCACATTCCAGTGCCATTGGCTGGTGGTTGGAATACAGCTCTGGACGCTCGCAGAGAGGGATCCGAAGCAAAGACAGCAGTTCCTGCCCCCCGAGGATCTCAAAGCACCTCAGCATGCTGTTGTCTCAGTTTACAGAGAGGGGCAAGTGACTTGCCCCAGGTCACGCTGCAAGCAGAGCTGAGAACAGAACTCCGCTTGCCCCTGCTGTCACCACCCTCCACTTTCCTGGCCAGCAATAAAACCCAGGTGTCCTACCTCCCAGCCCTATCATAGAATCATAGAATTCTATGTTCCTACCCCTTTAACCACCAGACCACTCACTGCGTCCTAGAGCAGGGAATAGAACCCAGGCGTCCTGCCTCCCCCGCATTCTTTTTGTTCTAACCACCAGAAAATCAAAGACCAGACCATCAACTGCTCCAAAAGCCGCCCCCTCGAGGGCCATTACTGGTCAGCTGCAGGCTGCCACCTGGGGAATTCTTCGGTGTAACACCCCACGCCCAAAATAGGAGCCTGAATCTCCTCTGGACACCAGTTGTAGGGCATGGAAACTCCACTGGCTTGGGTGAAATTACTCCAGCTGGAGGGGAGAATCCGCCCCCCCAAATCTATCCACAGAACGGAAACCATTTATGCTGGTCCGCAGGGCAGGACATGCCTGAAGCAGACGGGGCTACACAGCGCAAGTCAAACACGCGTGGGGCATGTCTCGCACAAACGCTCTGCAAGAGGCGCTGCCCCCTTCGTCCCTGTGGGTGCCCTGCCGTTGGAGCGGGATCCACAGTGCACCTGTGATGATAATGTTGCAGCAGAAGTCACTAGATGGCGCTGTTACACCCGGCCACACGAGTTCTTTTTCTGCAGCGCACGGTCTTTGCAGAGACACTTCCTCCTTGTTACGCTGTTTATGCTGGTTCGTTCCCGGGAGGCGCTGTTGCAAACAGCGAGGATCTGTCTTAAGGGGGACAAACGGAGGCAATTCTTGGGGCATGGCTGGTTCCGGGGAACCAAGCACCAGTGCTGGTTCTGAAAGGGGCGGGGTTGCTGGCATGCTGTTTGCCACCACCTCTGTTCCAGGACTGGAGTACAGAGTAGAAAAAAACCAACTGCACTAAGGAAATACCCTCATTTTGAGTCCAGTGACATAAGAACATAAGAACGGCCATATTGGGTCAGACCAAAGGTCCCTCTAGCCCAGTATCCTGTCATCTGACAGCGGCCAGTGCCAGGTGCCCCAGAAGGCATAACCAGAACAGGCAATCTTCAGTGATCCATTCCCTGTTGCCCATTCCCTGCCTCTGGCAAACAGAGGCTAGGGACACCATTCCTGCCATCCTGGCTAACAGCCATTGATGGACCTATCCTCCATGAATTTATCTAGTTCTTTTTTGAACCCTGTTATAGTCTTGGCCTTCACAACATCCTCTGGCAAGGAGTTCCACAGGTTGACCTCTAAGCCCATGGAATTGGCTACTGCTTACTTAATAATAATCAATAAATCATTTGCCCCGCTAGGCAGTTTCATTTCACGGCACATCTGGTAATTATTCCATTACAGACCTCGAATAATTTTTTAGCCCAGACGTGCCAAGCACAAGAACGGGATAGGGGAACTCACAGCCACCAGTTCGGCTAAAAATGTTGATGGCATCTGTTCATCTGATCACTCGCCTGGGAGCCTTTTTGCCCGGCAGCAGGTGGGCAGGAAGGGAAAGCGGCACCGCTCCTGGTGCAAACACACCCAGGTGCGACTAGTCACAGTTGGAAAGCTCTCGGTAGGCAACCAGGGAGCCGACGGACCTGGTTTAGGGAACCAATCACAGCTTACAGGTATGGTGAATTTCATGTCCCTTTCCCAAGCTAGCAGATTAAGGTCTAACAAGACACAGTGGCTGGTGGCTGAAGCTAGACGAATTCCAGCTGGAAATAAGGGGTAAATTTTTCATAGTGAGGGGAATTAGCCATTTCCCGAAGGCCGTGGGGGATTCTCCATCACCAACAATGTTTAAATCAAGCCGGGATATTTTCCTAAAAGCTCTGCTCTAGGAATTATCCGGGAGAAGTTCTATGGATTTTGTTATCCAGGGGGCCAAAATACATGCTCAGACTGGTCTCTTCTGGCCTTGGAGTCTATGAGTCTATAGAAGTGGGGCCTGGGTCTTGTTCTGGACCCACTGTCCCAGGCTGACTCCCACCCTGGCCTGAATTCCTTGCCGGGAATGAAGAAGAGATGTTGTATTTTTCAATGCAGCTGATAGGAAACCAGGGAAAGAAAATCACGGTGGGATTTTCTGCCCCCTGCTCTGTTTTCCAATTACATTTCAAATGGTTCCTACCACTAGAGATAAACGCAGCCATTAGCTAGAGAGGAAGGCTGGGTCCCGGGTAAGCGGATCTCAGTTGTATCCCCAGCTCTGTCACAGCCCCCCAGGGGCAAGTCCCTGCCCCTCTCTGCCTCAGTTTCCCCATCTGTAAAATAGTGATAATAATTTTGACTTGTTTAGATTGCAAATTCTTCAAGGTAGGGGCTGTCTCTCACTCAATTTCTGTGCAGGGCCCGGCACGATGGGGCCCTGATCTCGGACGGGCGCTACCCAGACACACAGTGACCAAGATCAGGGCCCCATCGCGACGGGCCCTGCACAGACACACAGTGACCGAGATCAGGGCCCCGTTGTGCTGGGTGCCGCACAGACACACAGTGACTGAGATCAGGATCCCATTGCGCCGGGCGCTGCACAGACATATAGTGAGAAACAGTTTCTGCCCAACAGATCAGGGCACAGTTAAGGAGAGGAGGGTAAACTGAGACATAGAGAGGGGAAGTGACTTGCCCAGCAAGACAGTAGCAGAGGCAGTAATAGAAGCCAGTTGTGGGGACGCCCGCCATGGAAAGGAAAGCATTTGGATGATTTATGCTGATGTAAAGCAGCAGAAAGCTATTAGCTTCTGTGGAGTTACTCCTGCTTTGGGATCTGGCCCCACAGATTCCAGTGATTGACACCAGCTGGGATCTGGCCCCATTAACTCCAATGGAGTCACTCCTGCTTTACACCAGGTAGGGATCTGGCCCTTTATCTCCGTGGCAGGCTGTGGGCTGGGCTCCCTCTTGCTCCAGCCTCTGGCGTGGCTCCTGGGTGGCAGCTTCCCCACGGTCACCTGTCCGTGTTTGCTCTCCCTGCGGCATGGAGCCCTCCCACCCGGCGTGTTTGCCAAGGGAGCACCTGGCCCCGATCCCCGGGGACAGCTGGCTCCTCCCGCGTGGCGTCACCACGGGAAGGGGCTGGCCCCCCGCCCTGCCCTGACGGGAGTGGCCCCCAGCCACTGCCCTGGCTGCCCGGCAGCCCAGACCGGGCCGGCTGGAGCAGGTTCTGCGCACAGGGGTGGGGGCAGCTGAGTCATGGGACGCACGGCAGGGAAACAGCCTGAGTGTGACCCCCAGAACCGGCTGGGAGCCCCAGATGCAACCATCGCAACCAGCCCCCACGATCCAGCCAGCTTGCTGTTCTTGTGCGACACCCATCACCATAGTGCCCAGCACGGCCAGCCGTGCTCCCCTCGTGTAAATCGGGAGGAACCCCCGAGAGCGCGGCACGGCAAGTGCCTGGTTCATTCGGCCGCACCAGGCCTGTGTGTTGGAGTGGGAGTGGGCGCCCAGTGCTAAGTGTGTGCAGGGAGGGCCCAGATACCACGGTGAGGGGAGCCTGCAGGACCCAAGCTACACTACGCCATCTGGGCTAGGGGCTAGGAGAGACCCGTTCTACCATCCGCCCCCGGCCGACCATAGCAACAATGACCAGTGCGCATGTGGATTGAGTTTTCCATGTGGGGCAGGGCTCTCTGGCAATGGGACCCTCTGGACAAGGACCAAGCCTGGCTGTGTAGTGAATTAGCTGAACTCTGTTCGTTATTAATTATTGAGATTAATTGATTATTAGATTCATTGCTGCTACTGTGTTAAAGCCCGAGGGCCTTCTGCCATTTACAAAACGCCAACTGAGTCTATCTATCTATCTATCTGTTTCACCCCATAGGTCCCAGACGGGGGCTGTGTGTGTGGATGGGGGTGGGGGGCACTATTCTGCTTTGTTCCAAAGCCAATTTACAGTCCCCTGCCGCCCGGTTCTGAGCTCCTCTCCGGTGGTGTCGAGCCGGTGTGGCTCCCCGACACCGGTGCTCTTGTTTACACCAGTGGGACCCAAGCAGAGTCCGTCCGCGCTCATGTGGGGTGGGCAGGGGGCCCGGTGCAGAGGGAACACCACCACTGGGCACCTCTCCTCCCGTTCACACCTGGGGTGGATCAGGAAGGGTGAGGAGTAAAACTCGAGTGAGAGGAGGATCCGGCCTGTTGGCTGCCAGGGGCTTTGGATCAGGTGCAGGGGGACGACCCCTAGTGATTCGGGCCCAATGCTGCCTCATGCTGCCGAGCCCAATTCTGCTCTCCTTCCCCAGGGATCAGCCCTGCTGTGCCAGGCACTGCTTGGGGCTCCCAGCAGGGAGCAGAATCGGGCCCTTTAGAGCAGTGGGGCTGGAGAGAGGCCCAGTTCTGGGGGGCATCACACTATCTGGCTGCTTTGCTGGCAGCCCCGGCTCCTGGAGTCCTGTGATCACAGGGGAATCGAATCCATATCCTGCCTTCGTGCCTGCGGAGGAAAAGGCGCCCAGACCAGGTGGCAGAGAGTTGACGCTGGCTGCTTTGTAAAATCTCAGGGTTTCTCAGCCAGTCTGGAGGTTTGGGGGACAGGTCATTTGTCACCGCTCATGGTGTGCGATGCCAGGGCTGGAGGGGGGCTGAAGGTGCCATGAGATGAGGTGGAGGAACGTCCCTCCCTTCCTGCCCCTTCTGCCTGCCTTCAGCCCTACCCACTGCCCCCCAGCTCTGCCTCCTCCTTCCCTGCTCCGCTTTGCACTCTCCTCGCTGTTCTGAAAGAGGATTTCCAGGAACAGCAAAACCCACTGCTCTGCTTGTGCCAGGGGACTTCATGGGTGGGGGTATCACTCCTGTGAAGAAGGGGATCCGCGGCAGGTACACACATACACCCCCTCCCCCCGGATCCAAGCCCAGGAGTACCCTGCCCTTTATCCCGGGGGATCCCCTCTTCACGTTTAATGCCCCCAAGGTCCCGGGGAGTTTAATATCTAAAGCCACCAGCGGGCAGAACAGGCCCCAACACCTTGCTGCGTGACAACAACTTTGCTGGAAAGGAGACAGGAAAACCCTGAGTGGCAGAGACGTCCTGGGGTGTTCTTTGCTACGCCGCGTGCACCCCAGAACCAGCTGCATTGCAGCAGCTCCAGATACAACCTGCACTTCCTGGGGTGCGGGCTTCCCTCCCCCAGAACAGATCACTTTAAGGGGGGCACTGGAAACCAATGTGATTTTTCCGCTCCCCCGTCCCTCTCATTCCAGGTAGAAATTTTTTTGTAATGTCAATTTCCTCCCCCTCCTCCCGAATATTAGAAAGCCACGTCTTCTAACCTGACAGCTAGAACTGGGTTCAAACGTGCCCCGCTTGACGTACCTCCGTGGGCTCGCTGTAGTACGCGTTCCACTCGGAGATGTCGTGCGATTCCATTTTGACGGATCCCAGCATTCCAAGCCCCGGGCAAAAGGAACCGACTCTCAGCTGGTCTCCAGTAAACCCAATCCAACTTCGGCCAGCTGGGTGCTGCCCTGCCCTGTTTTCCACCTTCACTCACTGCTTCCCTTCTCAGAGCCGGTCCCGAAAGGCGGGAGTGGGACACGCCAGCCCGGACCTGGAGCACAGAGGATGGAGTTTGCCTGGCTTCCAGGTGGGAAGATACGCAGCTGTGCGTCGATGGGAAAAGCGAGGGGGGCCTCAGATCTGGGTTGGCGTCGGGGCCCGGAAGAAAGCCCACGCTCAGCAGCTGTCCATGGCGAAGGGACAGTCAATATCGCAACAGGTTCTGGGCACCACGGCCCTGGATCCACTCTGTGACCTCTCCCGGCTGCAGCCCCCTCCCCGCGTGGCACCGTCCCCCGTGGTGGCGTGGATCCCAGGACAGCGACGTGTTCTCCCCTCACCCTGGGCTCCCAGCTGGGTCCCGGTCGCTGCACAAGGGCTTTATAGGGCCAGTTCTGATCCCACCTCCCAGCCTCTGGCTCCCAATTTAAATAGTTAGCGGCTGGCCAGAACCTGGTGGGAGCCAGGTCGGTTCTGCCCCCTGGTGGCAGCCGAGGGACGCAGCGCTGGGAGGCAGGGGCCAGAACAGACGGAAATACCAGGCTCAGACAAGGAAAGAGCCCAACTCCGTCCACACACCGGCAGGCCCTGCTGGGGCAGGAGGACTCCGGAGCTGAGCCTGGGGTGGGCGGGTAACCTGACAGCCAGCGCTGGGTCGAGCCGGGAGGGGGACAGGATAGACAGACATATAGACGTGTGTGGGGATAGAGTTGATTAGAGCGGGGGATGGGGGTCAACCTTTTTTCATTTGTGGGCTCCCCAAAACTTTAGAAGGGAGACGTGGAACCCTGTGGAAATCTTACACACAGTCTGTGAATCCCCGGGTGGGCCACGGACCACAGGCTGAAAACCTCTGGGTTAGATTGATGGGGGTGGATGGGGGTGTTTGGTTAGATAGATAGATCTGTGCATCCCCATACACGCCCATCTAATCTAATCTATCTATCTATCTATCCATCCCCATACACCCCCTTTATCATCTAATCTATCTATCTATCCCCACCCACCCTCTCTCTCTATCTATCCCTGTACACCCCTTCTATCTATCTATCTATCTATCTCCATACACCCCTTCTATCTATCTATCCATCCCCATACACCCCCTTTATCATCTATCTATCCTCACCCACCCACCCTCTCTCTCTGTCCATCCATCTATCCCCGTACACCCCTCTATCTGTCTATCCATCCTCATACACCCCCTTTATCATCTATCTATCCCCACCCACCCTCTCTCTCTCTCTCTCTCTCTCTATCCCCATACACCCCTTCTATCTATGTATCTATCTATCTCCATACACCCCTTCTATCTATCTATCCATCCCCATACACCCCCTTTATCATCTATCTATCCTCACCCACCCACCCTCTCTCTCTGTCTATCCATCTATCCCCGTACACCCCTCTATCTGTCTATCCATCCTCATACACCCCCTTTATCATCTATTTATCCCCACCCACCCTCTCTCTCTCTCTCTCTCTCTCTATCCCCATACACCCCTTCTATCTATGTATCTATCTATCTCCATACACCCCTTCTATCTATCTATCCATCCCCATACACCCCCTTTATCATCTATCTATCCTCACCCACCCACCCACCCTCTCTCTCTGTCTATCCATCTATCCCCGTACACCCCTCTATCTATCTATCTATCCCCACCCACCCTCTCTCTCTCTCTATCTATTACATGCCCCATAACGTTGGTCAGTTTGCTCAATGGTGTCTTGTGTCCTTCCCCAAGGTGGAAAGCAGCTAAACGTGAACCTCGCAAACCAGATACACGCCACCCCCGCAGCCTAGCTTGAACTCTGCCCCCTGCGTTGGCCCTGGCTCCTGGCCGTGGGTCAGCACAGGAGGGAGGGGGGCCAAGGCTAAGCAGCTGCACGGGGAGCGGTGGAGTCTCCATCTGGAGTTGTCTGGGAAGAGACGCCAGAGTCACACACAAGTGGTTGGGCTCCGTACAGGGGCCAATTCGCTGGCCGGGGGCGTAGCCAAGGGGGAACTAGACGATCTGATGGCCCCTCCCGGCCTGAAGCACCATGAACCCACAGCGAGCGGGGGAGGACAGGCTCTGAGAACTGGCCAGCTTTGTGCCAAGGGGCGGGCCCGCTTCGCCAGGCTGGGGGGGCGCAGAAGGCCCCGTGGATGGGGCAGGCCGGGGGCAGGCAGCTCCCGTTCGCCACGTCGCTGGAGCAGAGGGGTCAGATGGCATCCGCCAGCACAGCTGGGCTCTGTGCCCGCGGTGCTCTGCCCCGGGTGCTCCTGACCTCCCGCCGAGGGGCAGAGCGGGGCCGGTGTGGGCTCTCGCTGGAGCTGGGTAGCAGATGCAGGAGCAGAGCAGGGCCTAGCCTGGAGTCAGGGGGACGCTGGACGGGGGGCAGACAGACACTGGGGGAGGGGGACACGGGTTTGGGGGCACAGAGCCAATATCCCCCAACACCCCTCCTGCATAGTCCTGACCCCCCCACACCTTTCCACCCTCCTGCACTGTTGTGACCCCCCCACACACGTTCCCTTTCATGGCTCAGGCCCCCTCCATCCCCCTCCCACAGCTCAGAGTCCCCCACATCACCCCCCATTGCTCCCCCCATCCCGCTGGGGCATCCAGACCCCCTCTAGCTCAGCAGGGGAGGGCATTGAGATGCCAGGCATGTGGGCACAGCACATCCCTGGGAGACCCAGCCCCCTCCAGGGGCCTTGCCCATCAGCCCCCATCCCTGCCCAGTAGATCACAGGGGGGACCAGAGCTGGGGGGGGGTGTCAGCTGCCATGGGAGAAAGCAGCTCAGATTGAGACTGGCCCCTCATGTGTGTGTGGGGGGGGGGCTGAGCTCCAGAGGGGTAGGGGAGGAGGTGGGGGAAGAGCTGGGGAGGGGGGGAATTTTCCCGTGTGGATCTCAAAGGCCCCTGCAGACGTTACTGTGGATGTGGGGCAGTGTCAGTGTCCGGGGAGGAGGGGGGGGGTCTCAGCCCCAGGGGAGTGGATTAGGGGTGTCCCTGTCCAGACCCCAGCACTGGGGCATTGAGGGTGGGAGGGGGAACCACACCAAGCTGGCAGGGAGGAGACGGGCAGAGCAGGGGGCAGGACAGGCATGGGGTCGGGGGGGGGGACCCGACTCTGGCCATCTCTGACTCACCCCCCCAGGTGGGCTGGGCGGACGTGCTGGGTGGGGTGGAGGAGTGGCACAGCTGGGAGGGGGGTGCGGTCACCTTTATCACCAGTTCCTGGGGCTTATCGCATAGTCCCTGCCCGGCCTGGCCCCTGGCGCTCCGTGGGCCCCGCCCCACTGCGGCAGGGGCCGGCACTATGGGGCACTGGGCAGCCCTGGCTGAGGCACAGCCCAAGGCATGGGGGGAGCTGTCACCACCAGCACAGGGCCCTAGAGCCGCACTGGGGCCAGCCCTAGCTGCCAGGCGAGGGAAGTGGCAGAGGGTGGGGAGTCTCTTTCCCTCACCCCATGGACAGGCTGGGGTGGCCAGCAGCAGACACAGCCACACCCCAAACAGTCCTGCCGTCCGGGCCTCTGCAGCTGCAGCCCCGGGACGTGTGGGACAGTGCAGGGCCGGTGCCAGGCCCACAGCCCCATGCCAGTCGGGCTCGAAGGGCCGCGGGACTCCCTGGCAGCGCAGCTGGGAGCTAGGGTCGCCAACCCTTCCGGTTTGGCCAGGAGTCTCCCGGAATCGGGCTCCATCTCCTGGAGGCTACTGAAGCCAATCTGGGAGATTTTAGGCCACTAAAAGTCCGGTGGTGCAGCGGGGCTAAGAAGTCACCTACTCCAGGACAGGCCCAGCAAAGAAAGTAACAGAACGCCACTAGCCGTAACCTTCAGCCCCCAACTAAAACCCCTCCAACGCATCATCAAGGGTCTACACCCTATCCTGAAGGACGATCCCTCACTCTCACAGACCTTGGGAGACAGGCCAGTCCTCACAGACAGCCCCCCAATCTGAAGCAAATACTCACCAACAACCACACACCACACAACAGCAACACTAACCAATCCCTGCAACTAACCCCGGTGCCAACTCTGTCCGCATGTCTATTCAGGGGACACCATCATAGGACCTAACCACATCAGCCACGCCATCAGGAGCTCGTTCGCCTGCACATCTACCAATGTGATATCTGCCATCATGTGCCAGCAATGCCCCTCTGCCATGTACATTGGCCAAACCGGACAGTCTCTACGCAAAAGAATAAATGGACACAAATCAGACATCAAGAATTGTAACATTCAAAAACCAGTCGGAGAACACTTCAAGCTCCCTGGACATTCAATAACAGACTTAAAAGTGGCAATTCTTCAAGAAAAAACCTTCAAAAACAGACTCCAAAGAGAGCTGTAGCTCACGAAAGCTCATGCTCAAATAAATTGGTTAGTCTCTAAGGTGCCACAAGTCCTCCTTTTCTTTTTGCGAATACAGACTAACACGGCTGTTACTCTGAAACCTGCAGAACTGGAATTAATTTGCAAACTGGACACCATCAAATTAGGCCTGAATAAAGACTGGAAGTGGCTGGGTCACTACAAAGAGTAATTTTCCCTCTGTTGATATTCACCCCTTCTTGTCAACTGTTGGAAATGGGCCACATCCACCCTAATTGAATTGGCCTTGTTAGCACTGACCCCTCCACTCGGTAAGGCAACTCCCATCTTTTCATGTGTTGTGTATTTATACCTGCTGACTGTATTTTCCACTCTGTGCATCTGATGAAGTGGGTTTTAGCCCACAAAAGCTTATGCCCAAATAAATTTGTTAGTCTCTAAGGTGCCACAAGGACGCCTCGTTGTTAGGGCTAAGACAGGCTCCCTTCCTGCCCTGGCCCCGCGTGGCTCCCAAAAGCGGCCAACATGTCTGGCAGCAACTCCTAGGAGGCACAGCCAGGGGGTCTCCACAGCGCGTGCTGCCCCTGCCCCGAGAGCCAACTCTGCAGCTCCCATTGGCCAGGAATAGGGAACCACAGCCAATGGGAGCTGCAGGGGCGGTGCCTGCAGGCGGGGCAATGTGCAGAGCCTCCTGGCCACCCCTGAGTCTAGGAGCTGCTACCGGACATGCTGGCCACTTCCGGGAACTGCCTGAGGAAAGTGCTGTCAGGCCGGATCCCGCACCTCCCTGCCCGAGCCCCCGCCCTCATCCAAACTCCTTCCCAGAACCCACATCATGAACACCCTCCCACATCCCGAACACCCTCCCGCATCCCAACCCCCTGCCCCAGGCTCAGCCCAGAGCCCCCTCCACCTCCCAAACTCCCTCCAAGAGCCCACACCCCCTCCTCCATCCCAACGACCTGCCCCAGCCCTGAACCCCCCTTGCACCCCAACGACCTGCCCCAGCCCACTCCCACACCCAAACTCCCTCCCAGAGCCCACACCCCATCTCTGAGCCCCCTCCTGCACCCAAACTCCCTCCCAGAGCCCAAACCCTGAACCCCTTCCTGCACCGCAACCCCTTGCCCCAGGCTCATCCCAAAATCCCCTCCCCCACCCAAACTCCCTCCCAAAACCTGCACCCCCTCCTGCACCCCAACCCCCGGCCCCAGCCCCCTCCCACACCTTGCACCCCCTCCTACACCCCAACCCCCCTGCCCCAGCCTGCAGTCCCCTCCCACACCCCAAATCCCTGGCCCTAGGCTCAGCCTGGAACCCCCTCCCACACGCCGAACCCCTCGGCCCCATGCCCCAAGCCCAACCCACTCCTGCACCCCAACTCCCTGCCCCAGCCCAGTGAAAGTGAGTGAGGGCGGGGAAGAGTGAGCAACAGAGGAATGGGGGGGTGGAGTGAGCAGAGGCGGGGCCTTGGGGAAGGGGCAGGGCAGTGGGAGGGGCAAGGGTGTTTGGGTTTGTGCAATTAGACAGTTGGCAACCCTACTCAGAGGCCTCTCCCACCTCCGGCTCACCTCCTCGTCACCCCACAAGGAAATGCTCCGGATCAGAGCCTCGGGCCCATCCAGCCCCGTATCCACCCCCCGCCCCCCAGATCAGAGCCATCAGCCCATCTAGCCCCGTATCCACCCCCCAGATCAGAGCCACAGGCCCATCCAGCCCTGTATTCAGCCCACGGATCAAAGCCAGGACCCATCTAGCCCCAGATCCACCCCCCAGATCAGAGCCATGGGCCTGTCCAGTCCTCAGTGCAGGGCCCCTGCAGCCCCATACAAGGCAGGAGACAGGTTGTTCTTGGCCAGACCCCAGCTGTTGCTGACACCTGGAGGTACATGAGACTTGCTCCCCCTGCTGGCTGACTGGGTCACTGCAATGGGCCCTTGCACCCTGCCCAGGCCAGCACCCAGGGACTGAGCCAACCCAGGGGTCTGAGAAATGGGGGGGGGGGGTCATGCTCAGTGTCCTGCAGATAGAGCCCCTGGGCAGGGACTGGCTGGGACAGGGAATGGTGCATGGGGCCTTTCCCCTCTAGGGGGCACTGGCTCCCATCCAGCCCCAGGGTGGGGCACTGGCTGGCTCAGGAGGGATGCACCCCCCTCACCGGCACTAGCCAGGTCCCTCCTTGGCAGCCCCAGCAGAGCAGCTGAGGACTGAACAGGCCCCGGGTCCCGAGCCCCCCTTGTGGCTGTGGGGGTCCCTCCCAGGCAGGGGCAGCGAGTGGGAACCCGGGGGTAGTCGGGCCACAGGGCTGTCTCGCTGGCACCATCTGTGGGACTGATTCCTGGCATCAAACGTTACCAGATTTCCTAGCCCTGGGCCCCAGAGGGATTGGAGTAGATGAGGGGCAGGCCCCATGCACTGTCCCAGTACCGGGAGAGGCCAAGGCTGCCCTGGGATTCTAGGATCTCCACGCTCAGAACAGCCCCCGGGTCAGATGGGCCCACGAGACCCGGAGGGCAGAAGGGACTTGCCCAGCTCAGAGCAGGTCAGTGGCGGAGTCGGGAAAGGAACCCAGGAGTCCTGACTGCCAGCCCTGCGCACTAACCCTTGAGTCTACCCTGCTCCCTGAGGCACAGCGCCCCCTAGCGTTGTACCAGAGGATTGGGGCTGGCACTGAGAGCCAGAGGAGAGCACCCCCTGCTGCGCTCCCATGCTGCTCCCTGCAGCACCTGGAATTTCCCCCTCGAGGGACTCCCATGCAAACACTGCCCAGCCCCCCCCCGCTTAGCTCCTTAAAACTGAACACATCCCAGGTACAAGGTAGGGGTGTTCCCAGCATCTGCTTCATCCCCCCCGATCCTGTTACTGCCCTGGCAACTGCCCTCCTCCCCCCCAAGGAAAGCCCCCCCCCCCCGTTGCCTCCCCCAAGAACCAGCCAATCTGCTCTTTAAACAAAAACAAACAGAAGAATCAGTTTATTGACAAAAAACAAAGAGAATCACAAGCTGATTTGATTCCCCCCCCCAACCCCCAGAGGTGCCTGAAGCTGGGAGCATCCCCTCACCAGACACCCCCATGTCCTACACTCCCCCCTCCCAACACCTGCTCCCCCATTGCACCCATAGGAGCCTCCCTGGCCCATCCCGCTGGGTCCAGGCATGGCAGGGAGACCCAGTGGGACCCCCCACACAAGAATCTCCCCCCAAATAACCTCCCAGCCAAGGCACAGCCCCATGGGGCCCCCAAGCCAGGCGTGGCAGGGGAGCAGTTAAAAGAGAGGGAATCTTGTATTCCCCTGCCCCAGACCCTTTTTACCTTTGGCCCACCCACACCACGAGGTGCCCCCAGCACACAGCCCCTCAGATGTGGCCCCATTTCTGTGTGTGTCTGCTCAGCATTTTGGTATTAAGATTCCCCTGCCCCAGGGAGCACGGGGTGCGTGTGTTGGGGGGAGGGGGCGGGGAGGTCAGTCCCCCACGGAAACCGGGGTCTAGGCACTTTTCTCTCCCACCCCCTTATTCCGAGCTCCCTGGGGTGTCCAGGCCATCTCAGGTCGCTGTGCTGCCCACCAAGGAACGCTTGTTGCCTACGATGGAAATCCAGTGGTGGGGGTGGGGACCGGAAATCAGCGAGGACCCCTTAAAGGGGCCGCTGGCTGAGCTGGGGGGAGGGGTCACCCACAGAACTGCTCCTCTTCCTTTTCCCCACTGCTTATGAATTTTGTCCTTGGAGACACGGGATGCCGGTTTGTTATTGTAGGGTTGCACAAGGATCTTTGTTGTCATGGGGATTCAGGAGTGCCCCTGGGTTGTTACTGGGGGGCTCTGAAAGAGGAGCACTGACAAAGGGGGACATCGCAGCCCTAGGCTGGCTGAGCAGTTACAGGGCCAGCCTCCCCACTTGACAGAAGGAAACTGAGGCCCAGAGAGGTGAAGTATCTAGCCCACAGCTGCACAGCAAACCTGTAGCAAAGCCTTGGATAGAACCCAGGCGTCCTGGCTCCCAGCCCTCTGCTCTAACCACTAGACCCCACTCCCCTCCCCAAGCTGGGGACAGAATCCAGGAATCTTGGCTGTCATCCCCTTGTCTCCTTCCCAGACAGCCTGGATCCTACAATCATCAACAACAACAAAGGTAGGCCCTATTGTAAATCAACCCCATCTCCTCTCAAAACTGTTTCTCTGGCCAAGGAAGCTGGGGTTCCCCCATTCAAACAACAGGAACCTCAAATCTCTCCAGGGCAGTGTCTTCCCAGCTTTAGCCCCATATAGGGAATTGAACCCAGGAGTCCTGACTCCCGCTCGTAAGGATTAGTGGGGAATGGCTGTGCACTAGCACCTGAATATGGGGGGGTGGGGGGGTTAGTTCTCGCTGCGGGCTCAGCTGTAACTCTGTGCGCTACTGAGGGCTCACGTGACATTAGTCTGGTGGGTCTCGTTCGCTCCCATCCACACTATTCAGCCAAGCAACCTCTGCTCGTGGCTCCCAGTCAGGCTGCGGGTCGGGCTCAAGGGGCATCAGCCAAGCCAGGGGGGGAGCCCAGGGCTGGCCTAGCAGGGGGATGCAGGTCAGGAGTGAGGGTCACCGGCAGAGCTGGGGGGAGCCCAGGGCTGTGCTAGCAGGGGGCTGCAAGTCAGGAGTGAGCAGACTGGCACAGGTAGTTGGGTGGCAAGGAGGCACAGCTGGTCACCCTTCACCTCACAGGGTCCCTGTGCTGCTCTCCCCGGGGGAAGGGGGGCTCCCTTATGGGCCCGGCTGGGGAACCCACAAGAGGGGCGGGGGGGGGGGGGAAGAGTTCCCCAAACCTTGGAACCCAGAATGCCAGGAGCTGAGCTGCTAAATAAGGTGCCCAGAGTCTGGCCCCAAGGCCCGGACTGCCCCCCTGGCTAGGAGAGCGAGCAAGGGACATGGGGATATGGGGCCATTCCCCTCTAGGGGGTACCAGCTGCGATCCGGACCCAGGACCGTGACAGGCAAAGCTCACATCCCTCTCCCCCCTCCTCGCATGGAGCGAGTTTGTGGGTTCTCAGCTGCTTCCATCGACTGGCAGGAGCCGCAGCCCCAGTGAGCCACGGAGATTGACACATGGCACCCTCACCCCAGGGGTGACCCCTTGCCAGGCCTGAGACACATTAGCAGACAGGCAGGGAGTCCCTGCCACAGTTGCATGCCCTCTGGGGCGGAAAAGAGAGATTCCATCTCCAGGGTGGCCCAAAACGGGCTCTGGGCCTTGCTCTGTCCCTTACCACTCCCACCCTCAAACCCCTTATGCTGCTATGTAGCAAACCCTCCCATCTCCCCCCAAACACACACGCAATCCCCCCCCCCCCAGTCGGTTATGTAGATATGACCTCATATATAAGAGTACTATGGAAATATTAAAAAATAGATTATACACAGGGCCCCAGACTGGGAAAGGTTAAAAAGGGCAATAAGTTAATTGTAGCGCCAGTTATTCCTGAGGCCTCTTGCTGCCAGGGGGCCCCCAGATCACAGGCGAGGGGGGATCCCCCACGATCCCCCCTCCCGGCTCTCGGTTCACGGATCACGCTCCTTTTTGACTCGCACGTCTCCGGCCAAGATGGTGGCGATTTCTCCCTGCATGAAGGCCCAGGGCACGTTGGAGCCGGCCAGGGGGCACTTCTCCCCGCTGGGGCAATAGACCTCGCCGGCCGCCCCCTGGGCTTTGATGAAATCGCGGGAGCAAGGGAAGCAGAACTTGTGACAGGGCACCGACGGGCACTGCACAAAGTGGGTGTCTTCCAGCCGCTCGTGGCAGATGGTGCAGCACAGGGGGGCGCTGCTGGGGCCGCCCGAGGAATCGGGGGCGCTCTGGGCGCCAGCCGAGTCGGTGCCGCCGGCCGAGTGGGCCCCGGAGGAAGAGGAGGACGAGGAAGGCGCCTGCCCAGGTTCGCCATTGCGGGGGACCAGCCGGTGCTGGGTCGAGGCAGCGGGCGAGGCAGGGCTGGCGCTGTTTTGCCGGGCCGTGGTGGAGTGGACGGGGTTGGCGTCCTTCGGCGACTGCCCGGCTCCCAGGGCGTCGGCGACGTTCTTCAGCGCGGTGATGGGCGAGGGGTCGTTGCGCAGGGCGCCCTCGGGCCCGGGGGCCTGGCCGGCGGGCGTGGCAAGGTGGGCCATGCCCGGCGAGTAGATCCCGGCCGAGCCTTGGGGAAGCCAGTTCTGCCTCTGCTGTTGCTCCTCGCCCGTCAGCTTGCCCGCCGCGCCCCCCTCGCCCTCCGGCTCCGGGGAGGCTTTGCGGCGCCGCATGACGGCCCGGGGCGGCATGGCCCGCACCAGGGCGCTGGGCAGCATGGCGCAGCTGCTGTCTAGGAACTGCTGGGGCAGGGCCTCGGGGGCCGGGGGGTCGCGGAAGAACCGGACGCCCTCGGTGAAGAGCTCCCCCAGCAGGTGCCAGTCCCCGGTGCCGTGGCGCTTCTCGTACTCCAGGTACTTGTAGCCGGAGGAGATCACCTTGCCGGGGTCCTTGAGGCAGTCGTGAAACATCTGCTTGGCCAAGGCGCCAAGGCGAGGACACCGGCGTAGACGCTGCCCGAGCCGCATGGGTACTCGACGAAGAGCTTCAGCTCGAACTCGTAGCCGGGCCGGGGGGCGGCGTCGAAGGCGAAGATACGCCCCACCAGCGCGTGGTCCTTCTTGAAACGCACGTTGAAGGGGGCGCAGGCCGAGAGGGCCAGCAGCTGCTCCCGCACCGCCTTGGGCTTGCCGTGCCACTCCTCCGCCCGGCCCCGCAGGGCCTCGCTCAGCTCGGCCAGGCACTCCACATTGCGCTGCTTCTCGTATTCGCCGTAGGGCCCCCGCGCCTTGCCCAGCTCCCCCAGGAGGGGCGAGGAGGCGGCCAAGCCCAAGCCGGGCCCCCGGGCCCCCAGCCCCGACACGGCGGCCAGCAAGCCCTGCGGCGCCCCCATCAGCCCCAAGCTGGGCGGCACGGGGCCGATCAGCGCCCGCCGGGCGGTGGGGCTCTGCCGGCTGCCTTCGGGCCCCCCGTCCTCCGCCCGGGCCAGGCCGTTGGGCAGCCGGGGGCTGAGGGTGTAGTCGCCGGGCCCCCGGGCCCGCTCGTAGCGCTCCAGCCCGGCCCTGTCCAGGGGCCCTCCGTCCTTGGCATGCTTGACGGCCTGGGGCCCCGGCGAGCGGGCGTCCTGCATGGCGTGGCTGCGCTTGAGCTGCCGCGCCGTCTCGATGAGGAACTCGATGCGATCGGCCCCTTCGAAGTTCACGCAGCCCCGGCACACGGCCTCGCTGAAATCCCAGATCATGGCCCACGGCATCTTGGGCAGGTCGCACAAGTAACACCACTGCCGGCGGGACGCCTGCACCGCGGCCATGATGGTGCCGCCGCCGCCGCCCCCTCGCGCCTTGCGCGCCCCGCGCAGGGCCCCGCGCAGCCTAGGAGCGGCCCGGTCCGCGCTCCGCCGCCCGCTGCGGCTGCTGCCCTGCTCATGGAGAAACTTACATAACTCCGCCGCGGCGCCTGCTGGGACATGTAGTCCCGCCCGCCGGGGCCGTCTTAAAGGGGCACATGCCTGGCTGGGACCCCTCCCCCGCCTTGGCCTGGGGTCGTCAGCCGGACCCCTCCCCCCGCCTGCGGGAGTACGGGCCATTCGTGAGAGCCCATCCAGGGTGATTAAGGATGTTGTTAATGAATGGTTTGGTGCAGTTTCCTCTCCCCGGCTTGTTATACTAAGGGGGGAAACTGAGGCCTGGCGCAGCAAAGGGATTTGACCAGGGTCACCCAGTGAGTCAGTGGCAGAGCCGGGGCCTAGCTCCCGTTCCCCTTCCAAAGTCAGGAATAGAACCCAGGTGTCCTGGCTCCCAGCCCCGCCCCACAACCACTAGACCCCACACCTCCTCCAGAGCCAGAGATAGAACCCAGGCACCCTGGCTCCCAGCCCCCATCCCACATCGCACTGAGGCTGGCCCCACCAGATCGCACAGTGATAGCAGCAACCCAGGGGCTCTCCACTTCATTCCCAGCTGGTTTGACCCCCGCCCCACAGCTGAGGGGCTGGAGTCATCCCCCCCGGAGGCTCTGGATGGGGAGAGTGCCCCCTATGGAGCGCCCTCTGCCCCAATGGTTTGCCCCAGCAGGGGGCAGGGAGGAGGCCATGCAGTAAATGAGAGGGGGACGAGGGGTGGTCGACCGGCGCCTTCCAAGGAGTGGGGGTGGGGCGGGATAGAGGCCTGAATGCAGCCACCTCTGGGGTGGGACCCAGCGAACCGCGTGGCACCAAACACACAGACCCTCCCTCTTCCTTGCCTGGGGGGCTCAGAGTCACCCCTGCCCCAAGCACTGGCCCCTCGCACCCAGCGCCTGCCGTCCGTCCGTCCATCCTTCCTTTCACACTCATCCATCCTTCTTTCTACCTTCCCTCTCTCTCTCTCTCTCTCTCCTCCCATCCCCCCTTCAGGACGGGTTTGGCCCCGGCGGGGCGCGGCCCTCGCTCCCTCTCGCCCTGACTGGGGAAGCTGGCAGGGCTCCAGCCCCGGAAGGGTTAATAGCTCCGTCCTGCCACTGGGGGGGGGGGGGGTGCGAGAGAGCCTACGATTCCCAGAATGCCCCGCGGCCCCCCCGACCCCCAGGTGGCCGAGCGGCGCCCCGCGGACCCGGCCCAGTCTGGGGGAAACGGGGGTTGGGGAAGGATCCATCCGCGTGTGACCCCCCTCCCCACCCGGTCGGCCCCCAAGGGGGGACCGGCCCGCCCGCTGCAACCGCAGCCCCCGACCCTGGGAGGGGCTGGAGGCCAGATACCCCGGTGAGGGGCGTGCTGGGGCTGGGAATGGCATGTGTGTGGGGCAGTGGAGAGAGGGGTGCAGAAAGGGGGTGGGGTGGGGTCTGGATAGATGTGGGAGTGTGGGGATGGATGGACAAAGGGGTGGGGGTGGAGGAATGGTTAGAGGGGTGTTGGAGGGTGGAGGGGCGGGGTAGGGGTATGGGGGGGAGCGAGGAGTGGGGGAGGGAGAGAGCAGAGAGGGATGAATGTGGGGGGGTGGATAGAGGGGTGTCTCTAGGGGGGATGGAGGATGGAGTGTGGGGGGAGGGAGGGACAGAGGGATTGGGCAGCGGTGTGGAGGGAGGGGTGGCGGGATGGAGGGGTGTCTGTAGGGGGGGATGGAGGGAGAGGTGGGGGGGGAGGGATGGAGGGGTGTCTGTAGGGGGGATGGAGGGAGAGGTGTGGGGGGAGGGATGGAGGGGTGTTGTAGGGATAGATGGAGGGAGGGACGGAGGGGTGGCGGGATGGAGGGGTGTCTGTAGGGGGGGATGGAGGGAGAGGTGTGCAGGCAGGGATAGAGGGGTGTCGTAGGGATAGATGGAGGGAGGGACAGAGGGGTTGGGCAGGGGTGTGGAGGGAGGGATGGAGGGGTGTCTGTAGGGGGGATGGAGGGAGAGGTGTGAGGGGAGGGATAGAGGGGTGTTGTAAGGATAGATGGAGGGTGGGACAGAGGGGTTGGGCAGGGGTGTGGAGGGAGGAGTGGCGGGATGGAGGGGTGTCTGTAGGGGGGATAGAGGGAGAGGTGTGGGGGGAGAGATAGAGGGGTGTTGTAGGGATAGATGGAGGGAGGGACGGAGGGGTGGCAGGATGGAGGGGTGTCTGTAGGGGGGATGGAGGGAGAGGTGTGGGGGGAGGGATAGAGGGGTGCTGTAGGGATAGATGGAGGGCAGGACAGGGGTTGGGCAGGGGTGTGGAGGGAGGAGTGGCGGGATGGAGGGGTGTCTGTAGGGGGGATAGAGGGAGAGGTGTGGGGGGAGAGATAGAGGGGTGTTGTAGGGATAGATGGAGGGAGGGACGGAGGGGTGGCAGGATGGAGGGGTGTCTGTAGGGGGGATGGAGGGAGAGGTGTGGGGGGAGAGATAGAGGAGTGTTGTAGGGATAGATGGAGGGAGGGACGGAGGGGTGGCAGGATGGAGGGGTGTCTGTAGGGGGGGTGGAGGGAGAGGTGTGGGGGGAGGGATAGAGGGGTGCTGTAGGGATAGATGGAGGGCAGGACAGGGGTTGGGCAGGGGTGTGGAGGGAGGGATGGCGGGATGGAGGGGTGTCTGTAGGGGGGATGGAGGGAGAGGTGTGGGGGGAGGGATAGAGGGGTGCTGTAGGGATAGATGGAGGGCGGGACAGAGGGGTTGGGCAGGGGTGTGGAGGGAGGGGTGGCGGGATGGAGGGGTGTCTGGTGAGATCAGTGGGTACCCATGGCAATACACCAATAGCCCCCCCGGCAGTTCCCCCTCCCCCGAAGACGCCCCACAGGTTGCAGGGTTCAGTATGAAAATAGTTTATTGCGTGTCCCGGGGGGCGGGGGGGTGTCTGGACCAAGGGGTGCAAATGGGCACCCCCGAGCGAGGCCTTCCCAGGCAGGGGCCCTGGGGTGTCTGCCACTATCCCTCCTTCGGGTGACCTCTAGGGGATGTGACGCAGGAAGGACAGACTAGACCTGACACCCCACCCCCTCCGGTCATGTGGGCTGAAATCCATCCCCCCCCACACAGACACTTGGGCCGTTAACCCCTTGCTCCCCGGCGCCTTGCTAACAGGCGTATAAAAGCCCCCCACCCCTGTGGTCTGTCGCTGGGGGGGGGGGACTGTGGGACCCCCAAGAGGGACCCCAAACCTTGGGCTGGACGCTGAATCTGAACCCAGACCTGGAATCTGAAGCCTGGACACGGATCCCGACCTTGGGGCATGGGGCGGGGTTGTGTTGTCGGATCCCTCCAGGGGAGCACCAAGACAGACACAGAAGTGAAAGGGGAACCCAGAGGAAGGCAACAATTGCCTCTCCGTGCCCTGGGGCTCAGTCCTGGCCTGTGGGGTTGGGGATCTCACCTGACTCCTGGACAGTGTTTATCCATGTTATAAACCTGCCCCTGCCTGGACACAATTTAGTGGCATTGGCCAGTTACAGGAGTAGCAGATGGACTGTGGGTCGGGGGTGGGGGGAGCCCAGGGCTGGGCTGGCAGGGGGCTGTGGGTCTGGAGTGAAGGGCCCTGGCAGAGCTGGGGGGAGCCTGTGGGTTGGGATTGAGGGTCACCGGCAGAGCTGGGCAGAGGGTGTGGCAGTCTCCGATTTCCATCTGCAGACACATTCAGCCCTTTTGCCAGGGCTTTGCTGACCACTCAGCTCATCCACTGTAGCAAAGCCCCGGGGGGGAGGGGGAATCGCTCTCTGTTAGAGCAGACGGGGCGTCCTCTGCACCATGGGGTATGTGGGATGATCGGATTGCGGGGGGGCTGCAGGAGAACTTCCCTTCAAGTGACTGAACTCTCGCTGTCCCGTGGCTGGTGCCCTGCACCCGCCTACTTTGGGGGGCAGGATCCGCCATGGGGGATCCCCAAGCTCTGGGGAGTCACAGATTCTTCCAGCGCCCCCTACGCTTCCGAGCGGGGATCCCCTTCCTTCGCTTCAGTGGCGGGGAGCTGCAGCAGGAGGGGGCCTCGGCGGGGAGGCCCCCTTGAGATTGTCCCGCATTCTCCGCTGGCTCAGAGGACATTTCCACCTTGGTGGTGAAGGTCTCGGCGGGGAGTGGGCTCTTGGTGGGGGGTGCTGGCAGTGGGGAGCCGACGGGCGCCTGCTGGTGGAAGAGGCCCCCGCGAGGGGCGCCCAGGCCAGGTCCCTGGGCCGGGAGGAGGGGCAGGAGGGCGGCTACCACGTTGGTGAGACGGTCCAGGCTGTGGTGCATGGTGTAGGTCAGGTCGCGGATGGCCTCGGCCGTCTCCCGCTGGGCAGCCAGGAGATCCAGCGAGGGCTCTGGGGGTGGCTCAGAGTGCGGACGCCGGCGCCGGGGGGGTGGGGAGCCCAGGGGCCGCTCCCTGCCCAGCTGCTCCGTGGGCGAGTGTCCCGGGTGGGGCCGGCAGCCCAGCCCGGCTGGCGAGGGTGCCAGCCGCACAATCTGAAGGGAGGGCTCCACCGAGGGGGGCGCCGGCGAGTCGCGCTCCTTTGGCCGCAGCAGGACCCCATCCAGGGCGCAGCACGGGGGCTGGACCGAGGGCTTGGGGCTGGAGGAGACCTTGCCCCCAGCCAGCGTCTCTGCAGAGAGAGAAGAGAGAGCGTCGGCTGTGGGCTCTGGACACAGGGCAGGTCGCTCCCCAAAGTGTGCGTCCCCCCAAAGGGTGGGATCTGTTCCCCAGAAGTGGTGGTGGCCGGGACTGTCCCCTCTGGTCTATTCCCCCCGGGGGGGGGGGCGCGCGGGGCGGAACCACCCCCCTCCCGTCCGTCCCCCAGAGGTTAGCCCTCCTGAAGTTGTCCTGGAGCTGGGGTTGCCTCCTGGTACCCCATCCTGCTTGGCTCCCAGAGGGGACGGGGGTCCTGTTGCCAGGACAAGCGGCCGCCTCAGCAGAGCTGAACTGCCCCCACCTCCTAATGCCCTGCACCCGCTGTGGCCTGGGCCCAGGACTCCTGGGTTCTGATCCCAGAGCGGGCAGCAGTGAGGAGTGGAGCTGTGAGGAGCAGGGCAGGTTGGTGGCACAGTCAGTACTAATTAACTAGCTGTGCCCCGAAGGACCCGCCCCACTGAGAGATGGCGTGAGTCCCACCAAGCTCGGCTCACCCAGGCAGAGCTCAGGGCGAAGCAGCCAGCCAACTGGGTCAGTCGAGGTTTCTGTCTTGCCCCAGTGTCATGCTAGGGGGCGCTGTGAGTGACTGTGTGTGCACCCCTGCTGGGCCCCACTCCACCCCCTCACACCGTAGGGGGGCTGGTGCTGGCTGCCAGGGGACAGAGCCCTGACCCCTGTCCCTGCAGCACAGCGCCCCCTAGTGTCCCAAAGGGGTCAGCACTGACTGAGGGGAGAGCATCCCCTGCTGGCCCCCACCCAACAGCCCTGTAGTGCAGCACCCGCTAGTGCCCCACAGGGGTCAGCACTAACCGAGGGGAGAGCCCTCCCTGCCGAGCCCCTGCCACGCTCCCTGTAGCACGGCACCCCCTAGTGCCCTACAGGGGTCAGCATTGACCAAGGGGAGGGCGCCCCCTGCTGAGCACGTGCCACGCTCCTTACAGCACAGCGCCCCCTACTGCCCCCACTGGGGTCAGCACAGACACTGAGCTGTGAGTGCCCCCCTACTGAGCCCCCACCCCTCTCCCTGCAGCACAGCACCACCTGGTGCTGCACTGGGACATTGGGGTCAGGACTGATGGCGAGGGGAGAGTGCCCCCTACTAAGCTCCCACCCCACAGCACCTGGGTTTCCCTTGGCACCAGACGGGCTCTCTCATCTCAGCTCTGACTCTACCCCACGGTGCTTAGCTTGGTAGCCCCGTGTGAGGCGACGCAGCTCCAAGTGCCCCCTCAAATTCCCCAATTACTGTCTGGTTCATGAGGGGGTATTACCAAGCCCCCCTAGATCTGGTGGTACCGCTGTCCCTGGCTGGGGGAGTCGGCCCTGCCCACCGGTGGGTGGCACGTTCCCATCCTGGGGCGGGCACTCACCAGAGCCATGGTGGTATCTGTGGGCGAAGGCTGCGGGGTGCTGCTCCGCCCCACCGGGCCCCATCACCACGCCGGGCCCCAGGATGGTGAAGATGGTTTCCTCCTCCGCCGAGAAGGTCTCCTCGCTGGCAGCTGCTCCCCCAGCGCCCTGGGTGGAATGGGGCACCCGCGCCAGCTTCTCCTTGGTGCGCCGCTTGAAGTCATTCCAGCGCTTCTGCACCTCCTGGCCCGTCCGCTTCCAGCTGGTGATGGTGTTGATCTTGGCGGCGATGCCCTCCCAGACCCGCCGGCGCTCGGCGACCGTCACCTGCCGGCTCTGGGCACCGTACAGCTTGGCGTAGTGGGCGCGCACCTCCTGGATCAGGATCTGGTTCTCCTCGTAGGAGAAACGGGGCTTGCGCAGACGGGTGATCTCCTCGGCGTCCCCGGGCATGCCTGGTGCCCAGTGGGGAGGGGCGGCTGGGGGGGGGTCCCCAGAGGGCGTGGATACCCTGCACGGCGAGGCGGGCCCCACGGTGGTGCTAGAGGAAGGGGGCACGGTGCCAGGCAAGACAGTGCCCTGCAGATCTCAGAGACTCAGAGACTTTACGGCCAGAAGGGACCATCATGATCATCTAGTCTGACCTCCTCTCTGCTGCTCCCTTCCCTCCCCGGCATGAAGCCGAGCCCCCCGCTCTGCTGGGGAGGGGTGTCTGTGCCCTCCCACTCCGCAATGCGTGCCCCTGCCCACTCTGGCCCCTGCTGCAGCCTGGCGCCAGCCTCCCCTGTCCTTCCTCCGCCCGGCTGCCTCCGTCCCCTCCCATTCCCCGGCACCGGGCATGCTCACTCCCAGCCCTGCTCCCAGCAGGCCAAGGGCGCTCGGTTTCCGTAGCAACCCTGCCTGGGTCCCCCTGCCAGTCCTTCCTCCCCCCACCACCGCAGGCTGGAGGATGCAGAACCCCTGAGCCTGGCAACGGGGGCGCTGCTCCCCAGCCTCAAGTGGGGTGGGAAAGTCTCCAGAGTGATCGATCCAGTGAGCTATTCCTCCCCACACATCTATCTATACACCCCATCCATCCCCATACATCCATCTATCTATCTATCTATCTATCTGATCTAACCATCCATCCATCCCCATACACCCATCTATCTATCTATCTATCTATCTGATCTAACCATCCATCCATCCCCATACACCCATCTATCTATCTATCTATCTATCTGATCTAACCATCCATCCATCCCCATACACCCATCTATCTATCTATCTATCTATCTGATCTAACCATCCATCCATCCCCATACACCCATCTATCTATCTATCTATCTATCTGATCTAACCATCCATCCATCCCCATACACCCATCTATCTATCTATCTCCACACACCGCCTCTAGCTCGTTCCATACCCTGCCCATTTTGCCTCTGGCTGCCTGTTGGACCTTGGCATTTCCTGTGGGGAGGGAAGGCAGGTCAGAGAAGGAGCAGTCCTGCGGAGAAAGGGTAGGGAAGCGGGCTAGGTCTAGGTCTCTTTTAGGATCCCCTGTTATCTCCCCACTGGTGAGGGGTTCACCAGGCTTCATGGGGGATGGGGCTGCAAGATTCACCCCCTTCTGTTGGCTCCCTGCCCCCAACAGAAGGTCCTGAGCCTCAGGGGAGCAGCAGCAATGGCCAGGGACAAAGGGGACTTTCCCCTCCCCACACCCAAGCTCCTCTCTCCACCCCAGTGAGGTGGGGACACTGGGCAGCCGAGGGGATCAGCGCTTACCGCAACAGCCGATGGGCGCATGGAGCTTGACTCCAAGTGCTCTTCCTCTCCTGCTCTGCACAAAGTCCTCCGCTGGGGTGGGGTTGTCCGGGCCCCGGGAGCAGTGGGACTGGGAGTCAGCATCTCGTTGGGATGCCTGGGGCAGCTCCCCCTCTCACAGCAAGGGGCTCAGGCTCTCGGCAGACTCAGGCAGCATCGCTGTGTCAGTTACACCCAGGGTAGCTCCCCCCTCTCATAGTCATGGATTCAGGCTGTGACCCTGTGACTCCAGCATGGGTCCGTAGCGCCTGTGCCCCAAACCCCGGGTTAATGCTGTGTGGTGTGACCCTTTGTTCTGCCATAAGAGGAAGGGGAATGGAAGTCCCCTGTGTCTGCGGGTCTTTGACCCTGTCCGGTGGCTGGCACATGTCAGAGGATGATAATGCCCTACTGCTGCTGGCTTCAGCATTACTCCTTTCGCTTCAGGGGTGGAAGCTGAGGGGGAACCAAGCACTGACCCCAAGATCCTCACTGACCTAGTGGCTGGGACCCAAGCCTGAAACTGACTAGGAACAAAAGGTCAAACTGACCAGCCAGTCGGCTTCCAAAGGTTGAAACAAATTAAAGAATTAGCAGGAGGCTGGGGGGGGGGGGGGAGAGTAATTAATAATAATAATAGTGGTGATTCTTCATTTTACTGTATTGCCCTGGAGCCCCAGTCACTGGTCAGCACCTGGCTGTGCCAGGGGTTGGCTAAGCACGGAACAAAAAATGAACCCATTTCACTCCTTGGGGTGTCTTTGTACAGCCCCTAACGCCATGGGGGCCTGGTGCAAGACTGGGGCACCAAGGTGCTACCATAACACACCTAATAGCAATAAAATATACAGCGCCTGACACAGTGGGGGCCTGACCCATGACTGGGGCTCTGAGGCGCTACCAGAATGCATAAAATAATTAATTCCTTATGATTGTTAATAAACCAGCACACCGCCAGCAGGCTGAGTTAATAGCTCAGTGTCCCCCCATTGGCCCATGCAGGTGTTTTTAGTGAAGCTTTGTTTCAGGCCGGGACAATAGAACCGATTTCCTCCTCACCGCATCCTTTAAGGTAAATCTTTTTTACCGTATCCCCTGCCATGGCCAGCAGGTGCCAGGCTGCTGACACAGGCTGGCCTGTCTGCCAGCATGCAGCTTCACCCCCAGCCAGCGGACACGGGGCAGGCAGCCTTGGGGGATGCCCGAGGAACCCAGGAGTCCCTCGCTAGCTCTGAAGCCAAGGGGAATCCAGGAACCTAATAAAGCCCAGCCCCCAACCAGTCAGAGGCCATGGGGAGGGGCCCTTGGCTCTTCCCTCTGTAGGTAGTTGTCCAGGGGCTGGATCTGTTAGAGAAGGCTCAAGGGTGACTTGATCCCAGTCTAGCAGGGCCCCTCCAGCCCGGGGAACAGAAATTCGCTAATAAAGGACTCCTGGCAGACAAGGGTCTGACACCAGACAAGGGTCTGATGCCCTGAAGCAAGCAGAGGCGGATTTACAATGAAACAAACAGTACACTGGCATGGGCACCCCCCCCAACTACAGGGGGCCCCAGGGCCGGGCGGCCCAGCACCGTCCAGCACTCCCTGCAGGGAGGGAGCTGTTTAAGAGCTGTGCTCTGCCAGCCGGTGAGCCACGCTCCTGCTGGTTCCCGGGACTCCTGCTGCAGGCTGGCGCTGGCGGCCCCGAGCACCACGTCTGCACCTGTCCTGCGCCTCTGGACGCCGGGCAGGTGCAGTCCCTGGCGTGCACCGCTGCTGGGGCCCCTGGAAAAAGGCCAAGGGAAGGGAGCCGCAGACCAGGGGGTCTCCGCTCTCATGTGCTGCTACCCAGACCTAAGTTTCCCCTCCCCCCCATACATACACACATCTCCAGCCCTGAGCCAAAGATTTCAGCTTTTTCAACTATTTTAAAAAAATCCCCTTTAAAGAACCACCATCCCAGTGAAACTCTTTCTGTTTTTCTGACCAGAAGATTCTCCCCGGAGGGAGTCACATCGTTCCTGATGGCACTGCAATACCAGGGGGGAGCAAGCTCCTAGCCCAGCCCCCTGTTCCAAAAAACAATTTAATACACAGTCCTTAGACAGGGCCTATTAGAGATTAAACTGATAAGAACAAATTTAATAATTTTATTAAGATGATGTTAAAATTAAAAAAAATGGTACAGAGTTTAAGCATAGAAGTTTCTGGTTATCAGGGAATGAGGTACAGATTATCAAGGAGTGCAAAATTCAGTTTAGGATCAGATAGCATAAGGAATACATAATCTGCAACATCCCCCATTGGGGGTAAAAGTTTAACAGGTCAAAGTACAGACATTGAGAGATGAGGGTACGTGGTTCATATAATGGCTATGTTCTACACTTGATTTTAGTTCAGAGAGCAGAGAAACAATGCTGAGACTCTGTGACGCGCGCCCACCCCTGCACCCCATGCTCTCTACCTCACCGTGACCAGCTCCCAGCCCTGCAACAAACACCATCGCTAGGTGACTCCACGTGAGGTCACTCCCGACATGACTCCAGGGGCAGGATTCAAAGCGAGAACCCTGAACACACAATTCTGTTCAAAGACAGACAAGTCTTGCAGCTGCCCTCCTCTGGCTGGTTTCTCTGTATGCTCCTAATTTGCATAAGCCCGCCCACTGCCCTGTGATTAGCAATCTCTCACTGTTCACACTTACAGCAAACCAGGGCAAAGAAATCCCATGCCAGCGTATACCGCAGCCCCATGCTCTTTTCTGCTCCTTCCCACAGAACCAGCACCGGGTTGCCAAAGGGGCCCAGCCCAGCCTGCTCTCACGGCGGCGGGCAGGGCTGGGGGCCGGGAGCACCCCACGACCCCAGCCCTGACTCCTGCACCGGTGCACACCGTCATCCCCCCAGCCCTCTGCCCTCCCTGACTCCTGCAACCCCCCCACCCCACCTGCACCCCTCGCACCAAATGGGAGCTGCCCCAGGTAAGCGCTCCACACCCCAACCTCCTGCCCCAGCCCTGAGCCCCTTCCCGCACCCTAACTCCTGGTCAGACCCTGTACCCCAACCCCCAGCCTGCTCCTGCACCCTAACTCCCTCCGAGACCCTGCACCCCCAGCCCTGAGCCTCCTCCTGCACCCTAACTCCTGGCCAGACCCTGCACCCCAACCCTCAGCCTGCTCCTGCACCCTAACTCCCTCCCAGACCCTGCACCCCCAGCCCTGAGCCCCCTCCTGCATCCTAACTCCCTCCCAGACCCTGCACCCCAATGTTTTCTTAAGGGCTCTTATCCAAAGTGCTTTAAACTAGTTAGCTAATGGTACAAACAATATTTGAAAGATCATTAAGTGGTTCGCCGAGACCTCCAGCGATTTTCAAGTGGTCTGTGGAGAAATAAATTAGACTAGAAAAACTGTCAACTTTACTTTCATTTACTTGCTATTACTTATAGGAGGAGGATGAAGGAAAAAAGAATGAAAAACAAGGGTGGGGGGGAGATAAGAGAGAATGTGCTTTTTCTTGGCTGGATCCCAAGGAGGGGCCCCCAAAATGAAGCTGAGCACAGGGCCCCACTAACTCTGCATCCACCCTTGGAAGCGAGACCAGTTCAGACTAGACATAAGGTGTGATTTTTTTAACAGGTGATGAAGCATGGGAGCAACTCGCTGGCTGGGGGCCGTGGTGGATTCTCCATCACTGGCTGTTTTAAAATTAGGGTCAGGTGTTTTCCTAAAAGAGCTGTGCTAGTAATTATTTTGGGGAAGGCAACTGGCCTGCAGCCGTGTCTACACTTAAAATACAGGGGCGCGGGACCAGGGGTCACGGCCCCACCACTTCTAACCTGCTGTAAGGGTGAGCAATGGGGGAGAGGGGTCTTGGGGGAAGAGGCCGGGCAGGGGAAGGCCTCAGGGGAAGGGGATGGTGCGAGGACGGGGGGTTGGGGTGAGTGGGAGGTGGGGGCTCGTGGGGAAGGGGTGGCATGGGGCGAGGGCTTGTGCAGTATGGGGGGCGGGGCCACCGTTTGGGCACCGGTGGCCCCTCCCCCCCGTTTTTGGGAAGGGTCCATCGCTCTCATTAAATACTAGACTGGCTCAGCTGGGCCGCTGGGAGGGGTTCTCCCATTGGCATCGGTAACCCACCTCCCCGGCAGATGGTCGCTGGGGTGATGGAAGAATTCCTCCCCACCGCGGGTTCGGGCAGTCTAGCGCCACCTCTCCGCGGTGCGAATGGTTCGCACCGCCAGAGCAACACAGCTGTGCCAGGGTAAGTGCCCAGGGTAGACCCTCCCTAAGATGGGCACACGGGTCCCGTCTGGCCTTGGAATCTGTGAGTCTGTGAGCCACAGGGGTGGCAGCCGCTGGAGATCACAGGGCAGAGAGAGGAGATTAGCGACGCTGGACTCAGCCGATAGACTGGAAGGTTTTTTGGGGGGGGGGAGGAGAGGGGGGACTCTGTCCTCCAGTGCGAGGGGCCCAGCGCCCAGAACCCTGAGCCCAGGGAACGGAAGAGGGGGAGACACACGGGATCCTGACTTGGGCTGCAAGATGCTTTGCTCCCATAAGCTACATTAAGCAGCTTTGCCATGGGAGCTTTCCAAGAAAAACCCTGAGAACTGACGAAATGGGTTGCGTTTTCCAGTAAGCAGGGCTGTTAATATTACCCACAATGCCCCAGTGAGGTGCTAGGGGGCGCTGGGCTGCAGGGAGCGGGTTGGGAGGGGCTCAGCAGGGGGCGCTCTCCCCTCACAGTCAGTGCTGGGCCCAGTGTGGAGCTGGGGGGCGCTGTGCTGCAGGGAGCAGGGTGGGAGGGGTTCAGCAGGGGGCGCTCTCCCCTCACAGTCAGTGCTGACCCCAATGCAGCGCTAGGGGGTGCTGTGCTGCAGGGAGCAGGGTGGGAGGGGTTCAGCAGGGGGCGCTCTCCCCTCACAGTCAGTGCTGACCCCAATGCAGCGCTAGGGGGTGCTGTGCCGCAGGGAGCAGGGTGGGAGGGGCTCAGCAGGGGGCGCTCTCCCCTCGCAGTCAGTGCTGACCCCAATGCAGCGCTAGGGGGTGCTGTGCTGCAGGGAGCGGGTTGGGAGGGGCTCAGCAGGGGGCGCTCTCCCCTCGCAGTCGCTGCTGGGCCCCGTGTGGAGCTGGGGGGCGCTGTGCCGCAGGGAGCAGGGTGGGAGGGGTTCAGCAGGGGGCGCTCTCCCCTCACAGTCAGTGCTGACCCCAATGCAGCGCTAGGGGGCGCTGTGCTGCAGGGAGCAGGGTGGGAGGGGTTCAGCAGGGGGCGCTCTCCCCTCACAGTCAGTGCTGACCCCAATGCAGCGCTAGGGGGTGCTGGGCTGCAGGGAGCGGGTTGGGAGGGGCTCAGCAGGGGGCGCTCTCCCCTCGCAGTCGCTGCTGGGCCCCGTGTGGTGCTAGGGGGCGCTGTGCTGCAGGGAGCAGGGTGAGAGGAGTTCAGCAGGGGGTGCTTTCCCCCCACAGTCAGTGCTGGGCCCAGTTTGGTGCTCGGGGCGCTCCCCAACCCTGTGCAGTTTCCCCCCAGGCTCCTCTCCCCGCAGGGCGGCCCTGAGGAAGAGGGGGGCTCCCTGCCCACTCGGTGCCCCACGGGTGAGACCCTTTAGCAGCCTGGCCCTGGTACCGGGACACAAAGAGGGTGTGGGGGGGGGGCGCCTCTGTGTCCCTGGAGGCCGTGTGGTGGGGGAGGGGTGCGCGGCGTCCAGATGTGGCGGCCGTGGACAATAGCCGAGCGCGAAGGGACAGATGGGGCGGCGCACACAATGCGGGAGCCGTTTAGCATTCAGGAGCCGCGCTCGGCCGCCTCCCCTCCTCCCCCTGACGCTATTGAGCCCAGCCAAAGGCTGCAGCTCCGCCTGGCAGGATGAAAGGGCCCATCTGCTCCCAGCTCCCCCCGTTCGGCCCAGGCTGGGACACCAGGGAGGTTCTCAGTGCCCGGCGGGACTCGGCCTCAGCCATCCAAGTGGGCCCTTTCCCTGCCCTCCCTGGGCGCTGGCTGCAGCCAGACCCGTTCCAGGGGGACCCAGGGATCCAGGGCAGGTTTGTCCCTCCCTGGGGTTTCCCCCAGAATCCATTCCAGCAAGGGGCACAGAGCCACTCCGGCTCTTCTCCTCCTGCACCCCAAGGTCTATCCCCTGAGGAGTCCGGGGGCCCCTTTGCCTCTCCTCAGCTCTGCCGGCGCTCCCCGGGAAATGGCGTTCCTGTGCGGCATGACCCTCGCCGGCTCTGCAGGGTGGCATCCACAAAGCAGCCGGCTGGCTGGACTTGTCCCAGGTGGCAGGGGCCCATTGGCACTGGCTTCCCCCAGCAAGGACGCTGGGAACTGGAGCGGGGAGCCAGGGCCCTTCCATAAACCCTTGTGTATCCACCTACTAAAGCAAAGCCCCCCCCACCCCCCCGGCTTTATTTTAAGCTGTTATTTCATGGTCACCCCCTTACTTCCTCTTTCTCCCTGACACTGCTCTAACCACTAGCCCGCACTCTCTCTCGTTGCTGGGAATAGAACCCAGGAGTCCTGATTCCCCAACCTTCGCTGCGCTAACCCCACAGCTAGGGAAAGATCCCACGAATCCTCCCACCTAGCCCCGCCACTCCCACCATCAGAGCCACACCCTTCCCAGAGCTGTGCTAGAACCCAGGAGTCCTGGTTCCCAGCCCCCCTGCTCTAACCACTGGACCCCACTCCCTTCCCAGAGCTGGGGACAGAATCCTGGAGTCCTGGCTCCCAGCCCCCCTGATCTAACCACTAGACCCTACCCCCCTCCCAGAGCCGAAAAGAGAACCCAGGAGTCCTGTGCCTAAAACCTACAACTGCCCCACCCAAAAAAACCCATTTCTATATCAAACTACCCCTGTACCCACCCATCCAAGCCGAACATCACTGCGTGATTGCCCTGCCTCACAGCCCACATTGTCCGACAGAAGCTGCTTTTGGCTGAGTCGACCCTCCTGCAAGGTGAGACTTTGCAACCAGCAACATCCCCCGGGGTGAGGTGCGGGGCCTCTGCCTCACTGCTGGCCTGGAATTACACCCCAGCCTCTCACCCCTGGGGGGTCACTGGAGACAGCTGGGAGTGGCTGCAGCTGCTGGGGGTTCCCTCCCTCTGGGAGCCCCGTCCTTGCCGCTCTGAAGGACCCCTCGTCGCGTCCCATCTGCATGGGTGGCGGGTATAGGAGATCAGGGGGCGGCTTGGGGCCAGCCAGTCAGTGGCCTGTGGGCCAGGACGGCACTCGGGGGCTGGCCGGTGCCCTGGGGGTTAGTCGGGCAGCCTGGCAGCTGAGGGCTTGGGGCAGTGCTCAGGGCCAGAAGGCGGCCTGGTGCTTGGGGTGATTTGTCTGGGGCTCCTCCAGTTGTGGGAGGAGGGCCCTCAGGGCTTTGATGGGTGAGGGGGGGCAGAAGGGGCAGGGCTGGCTGGGGCTAGCTTGCCCAAAGGGGGCATTCATGTGCCACCCATGTTCACCTGACAGCGGGCAGCATCTGTCAGCAAAAGGACCCAATAACCTGCCCCCTTGTATAGCCCAGGTCATTCCAGTCCCTCAGCTCCCCTGAATTGAAGCCATCAAGAGATGGAGACCCCACCACTTCCCCGGGCAGCTTGGTCCGATGGCTGATCACACCTGCACCATGACCCATTGGAGCCTGTATTTCTCATGGGGATTCGCCTGGCTACAGCTGCCGACCCAGCTGGGAGGAGCACGTCCTGATCCACCGCTGAGCCTGGTTTGTAAGGGGGAAAGAAGCTGTTTTAAAGGATGGTTTTGCACCAGGTGAATTAAAAAAACACCAGGCGGTTCTATCATATGCAGCCATAACACAAGCCCCCTCCCCGCACTGTCCATGTGAGCCTCCATTTCCCCATCTGCACAATGTCCCGGCGGAAAGCGCTTTGAGATCCGCCCGACGACAGGAGCTAGGGATGGTTCCTGCCGGAATTGTTGCTCTTGTCTTTGGGCCAGCTGCTAGAGAGGGACGTGGCCTGCAATTCCTTCCAGCAAATGGGGGGTCAATGACTATTTGCCAGATGTCACTTGGAAGCTGGGGATCAGGGATCCTGGCCTGTATCCCAGGAGGGCAGGGTTGTGGAGTGGTCACAGATAGGGGGGCAGGCAGCTCATCTAGGGAACAAGGCCAGGGCTAGGTGGCGAAAGGCTCAGTAGCGGGAAGATGTGAGCTGCATGCTCGCTAGGGTTTCAACTCAACGTGCCGCTCCTTAGGCTTATGGGGTCTCCAGGGCTAGCTTAGGGCTGGGGGAATGGCTGGAAACACTGTGCCGAGAGCATGCCGTGTGCCGGCATCGTGTTGCCAAAGCCACGTCACGGTGGAACAAATCGCCCAGGGAGGCTGCAGAATCTCCACTGGCCTCACACCTGGCAGGGGCAGGCAAATTACTTCGTGCTCCTGCCATGAGTGCAGGGGGCTGGACTCGAGGCCTCTCGAGGTCCCTGCCAGGCTTACGCGTCTCCGGCTCTGTGATCTATTATAAAAACAGAAGCAAGCCGAGGTCACCAAAAATGACCTCTGCGAATGGGCCTCTTCCCAATTAGTGATACTAATCTCATTGAGCGCTGGTCCTCAGTAGCTCCCAAAGTGCTTCACAAGGATCATTATCCCCATTGCACGGCGGGGGAAACTGAGGCACGGGGAAGGTCACCCACCAGCCCAATCCAGTGCTGTACCCAGTAGGCCACACTGCCTCCGGTGAGTTCTGTCCTCCTCTCTCTACAGCGACTCCCCATGCAGGGCAAAGGCTTGGTCCTGATCTTCAAGGCACTCAGGGGCCTGGGCCCAGGGATGGAAAAGAGCTGAAAGTGCTGGGGTGGGACAGCTCTGCTTCTCTGGCCCGGAGGGACTCTCCATTGTCAGGGTGAAGTTTGTCTGGGTGGGAGCTGGTTCCAGCCTGTGGAATGAACTAGGACCATCCTGGTCCCCCTGCCCACCCTCGTCGCCCTCCTTCGCCTGCTCTGACATCCCCACAGTGCAGTGTGTACCTGTAAACCCAAACACCCTACCCCAAAACAACCCACTCCACAGCACAGTCCCTGCAGAGGGAACGAACTGCACGGGGCAGGTGCTAGTCGTGTCACTCACTGCAGAGCCAGGAGGCACCCAGATGCCACAGTGATCGGGGCCAGATAAGAACCAGGGAGAGCATGAAATGAATTTAAGATCAAATGTGAGGTTTTCAGACGCAAAATACAACCATCAGCCCCTCATTTACACACTCTCCTAGCCAGTGTTTTCAGGAGTTATTTCATTCCCCGGCGCTTCCCCCTGCGGGTCGGGCTTGGGTGCAATATCCCAAGAGCAGCAGGGGAAAAACGCTGGGGAATCCCAGTGTGAAATGGACCCAAACTAGAAAGTGAAATTGGCCGGCCCTGGGCACGGCACGCTGGTGCAGAATGCTGTAATGTCTTGCTGATTCTCTCATTTATCAGTTCTGCCGCTCACACCAGTGGAGTTATTCCGGATTCACACCTGGGTCAGGGAGAGGGTAGCCAAGCTCGCCACAGATGGTCTTTTCCTGAAAAATCAAGAGTGGGGATCACAAAACGATGCTGGTTGAAAAATTTAAGTTATGAAGAAATCGAGGAGTGGGGCGGGGTTGACAGAAAAAGGCTTTTTTGACCAAATGGAAATTTTCACTCATCGCATCCAGGTTTGCCAGAAGATTTTGGTTTCTTGTGGACAAATGAATGGACATGACAGGCCAGCCTACTGCAGCCCGTCTCCACACGGCCAACAGGTGTGGTCTGCCTGCTGCTATACCTAACACAACGCCAATCCAGGACTCCTCCAGTTTGCCCTATTGTGCTAGGGGATCTCGTCCGTATGGGAGCCAAAGGGACCACGCTCTGCTTGAAAGTGTTCCATGGATCAGGCTCCAAATAGATACTAACGGTACCTGAGCTTGTTTAAAGGGGAAACCTATTAAAATCCAGTTCACTTATCACAATTAACACCCTTCATTTCCCTTTCACTTTTTACTGTGTCATTAGCACCCGTGGACTTTCCACATCAAAGTTTCATTCCTACCTGCATCTGTCCTTATAGAAGGCCCATTTGTGTTCATTTGCTACCTCGACTCCAAAGACACCAGCCTTCTAAAACCTACCAGCCCCTGGCATGAAGCTGTCTGCCATTCCTGCCCCCGTGACAGGGTTCCCCATGTTTTATTTCACCCGGCCATTGATGTTGGAGGATCAGGCCTTTTTCAAAAAGGAGTTACCACACATGGCAGTGATTGATCAGCTGGGCATTCCCTATGTCAACAGCATGTCTATGGTCAGTTTCACCTTCAGGGTCCTTATTACTGCAGGAGATGGGTGTCCGGCACTCCAGGGGATGGGTGTTGTCACTCCCAGGGATGGGTGTCAGGCATTCCCTGGGATGGGTGTCCGGCACTCCAGGGGATGGGTGTTGTCACTCCTGGGGATGGGTGTCGGGCACTCCAGAGGATGGGTGTTGTCAATCCAGGGCATGGGTGTTGTCACTCCTGGAGATGGGTGTTGGGCACTCCCGGGGATAGGTGTTGTCACTCCTGGGGGTGGGTGTCCGGCACTCCAGGGGATGGTGTCAGGCACTCCAGGGGATGGGTGTTATCAATCCAGGGGATGGGTGTTGTCACTCCTGGGGATGGGTGTCTGGCACACCTGGGGATGGGTGTTGTTACTCCTGGGGTTGGGTGTCTGGCACTCCAGGGAATGGCTGTTGTCACTCCAGAGCAAGGTACATCCATTTTAAGACATTGGTTTTCACAGTTTTTGGTTTCTTGGTTTGTTTTTTCTTTTTGTTTTGTTTTTAAATTGTGGAAATACTTCCTACTAGGCTCAGATTATATAAACAACATTAAATGTTTGCTGGCATGTATTTTATCAGATCCCCCAAATTAGAGAAAGAGCTAGGAGACACACTGGCCAGACAGACAGACTGATAGATAGACCTGAAGAAGAGCTTGAAAACTTGTCTCTCTCAAGAACAGAAGCTGGTCCAATAAAAGACATTTCTTCAACCACCTTGTGTCTCTAACATCCTGGGACCAACATGGCTATAGCAACACTGTGTAGATAGCTAGATGGGGTGTGTACAGGGATGAATAAATGGATTGGGGTGTTTGAGGATAGATCGATCAATCGATAGATTGAGAAATGCATAGATAGAGATGTGTATAGGGATAGATGGGTGAGTATGAGGGGATAGATCGATCGACAGATAGATTGATGGGTGTCTGTGGGGATGGATAGATGAATCGGGGACTATGGCGACAGGCAGGTGTGTAGGGAGTGATGGATGGATGGATGGATGTGTATGGGGCCAGGCAGGTGGGTAGGAAGGGACAGGTCTATAGATGGATGGATTGATGGGGCTGCAGGGGGACAGATAGATGGATCAGGGTGTGTGGGGGCAGACAGGTGTGTAAGAAGGGACAGATGGATGGATGGGTAGATGCAGGTGTATGGGGATGGGTGGATGGATTGGGGTGTATGGGATCAGGCAGATGGGTAGGGAGGGGCAGATTGATAGATGGATGGATAGATGGGGATGTATGGGGACGGATAGATGGATCGGGGTGTATGGAGCCAGGCAGTTGTTTAGGGGGGTTAGATTGATGGATGGAGGGATGGATAGATGGGGGTGTAGGGGATGGATAGATGGATCAGGGTGTGTGGGGGCAGACAGGTGGGTAGGGAGGGACAGATGGATGGATGGATGGATAGCTGGGGGAGTATGGGGATGGATAGACGGATCGGCGTATATGGGGCCAGGCAGGTGGGTAGGAAGGGACAGGTTGATAGATGGATGGATAGATGGGGGTTTATGGGGATGGGTGGATAGATCGGGGTGTGGGGGGGCAGACAGGTGTGTGGGGAGGGGCAGATGGATGGAGGGAGGGATAGATGCGGGATATGGGGATGGATCGGGGTGTGTGGGGGCAGACAGGTGTGTGGGGAGGGGCTGACAGGTCTATCCCTAGGTAGAGGGGGCGTAGCGGGATAGACGGATGACAGTGGCCCACGCCCAAACACACCCCTCTCTTGCCCCCCTCTGCCAGCCCCGCCCCCACCCGTGTCACGCCGTCCCGCCCAGCCCCGTCCCCGCACCTGCCCCCAGCTCCGAGGAGCCGCAGGCAGCTGGGCCGGGCCGGGCCGGGCCGGCAGCCAATGTGCTGGGGCGGGGGGAGGGGCGGGGGCGTCTCCGACGTCAGGGCCGAGCTCGGCCGAGCCGGGCCGCTGGGGCGAGGATGCTGCACTGGGGACCGGCGGCCGCGCTCTCCGCCTCGGGCTGCAGCGATCGCGGGAGGTTTTAGCCCTTCGCCTGTGCCCGCGGCCGGCCCTTCCGCCCCAGCTCCCTCCAGACCTGCTCAACCCTTCCGCCGCCTTTCCCCCCACCTGCCCCCGGGGGGCAGCCCGCGGAGCCCTTCTGCTGGGGGGGAGCGGAGGGTCCTTTGCGCCCTTCCCCGCCGCCTCCATCCCTCTCTTCCTGCCTCCTTTGTGTTTGTTCCTCCCCAAGCCCCCGCCGCCCGCCTTGCACCCCCCTTCCTTCCCGTGGGGGCTGGGGGCTAGAGGGAAGCGGTGGGGGGGAGCTCGTATCACCCCCCTGAGCCCGGCTGCTGGAGCTGCCCTCCTTTGTCAATTGCATCTGGAGGCTCCTCTCCCCCCCGTGCACCCCCCTGTGCACCCCCCTCAGTCCCCCACCCCTGCACCCCATTCTCCCCTCCTGAACCCCCCTCTTCCCGCCTCCTGAACCCCCCTCTGTCACCCACTCCGTGCACCCCTCTGTCCCCCACTCCTAGCACCCCTAGGCTCTGCCCCCACCCCGTGCACCCCCCTCTGCTCCCACCCCGTGCACCCCTCTGTCCCTACCCCAGTGCACCCCCTTGCCCCCATCCCGTGCATCCCTCCTCCCCCTCCCTTCTCTATTCCCCCCACCCCCCGCGCCCGTGCATCCTCCCTCTTCCTCCTCCTCCTCCTGGCTAGGCGGCCGGATCCCGAGCAGGGGGTGGGAGATTCGCCCTGAGGATGAAGATGATGGCAGGCGGCTCCGTGCACCAGAACGGCATCTTCTCGGCGTCCCACCAGCAGCCCCAGCAGCCGCCGCCCCCCCACATGGAATCGGACCCCCCCGACTCCAGGAAGAGGCCCCTGGAGACCCCCACCGAGGCCATCAGCACCAAGCGCAGCAACACAGGAGGTAAGCTGCAGGGGGGGGAGGGTGAAAGGGGGGAGTCTGCAGCACCCCACTTCTCACTGCGGGACCTGTGCTGCCAGGGCAGATTCTCCACCCTCACCCCCCCGCCGCGAACACCAGCCTGGCCCCCCGCCCCGCTCCACCCCCACCTCCCGCCCGAAGGACAGGGGTCTCCTGCTCCACCCCCCCTTCCCCACACCAACCCGATCCGCCCCCCAACTATCCCCTTCTCTGCTTCCAACCCACCCACTTGGAGAGGGGATCCCCACCCCACATCCTGCCCCCTCCAAGGATGGTGATCTCCCCATCCTGCCCCCTCCACAGATGGGGATGTGCCCCATCCTGCCCCCCCACAGATGGGGATACCACCCCCCATCCTTCCCCCCACCCCACAGATGGTGATCCTACCCCTATCCTGCCCCCCATCTCACAGATGGAGATTTCCCCTCCATCTTGCCCATCCCCCCCACCTCAAGGATAGGCAATTCCCCCCATCCTGCCTTGCACCCTACGGATAGGGAACCCACCTCTCCATCCTGCCCCCCCACCCCATGGATGGAGATTTCCCCTCCATCCTGCCCCCCTCTTGCCCAAGCCACCCCCCTCCATCTAGCATGTAAACCCTATTGCTCAGATTCCCCACCTGGGACTGAGCCCCCACCCCCCCGCAATCCTAGCGTTAAAAAATAATAATCCGATTGCTGTGAAATGCTGGGCACCGGCAAGCATCTGCAGCCTTCGAGCCGGGGGGGAAGGGGGGAGGAGATGTAAAATCCCAGCCCTCTCCTCCCTTTTCCCTGTGTGTCCGTCCCCCCGCGACACACAAAAAAATTGCAACAGACATATCTATATCCAGCTGCAGTGTCAAAATGGAGGCGAGAATAACTGTCCATTTGATAGCGGCTTGGTGGGGGAAGACGGGAGGGGGTGACACCCGCACACACACACACAAACACACACACACAAACACACATGCAGGATGGCAAAGCTGTCAGATCTTCCCAGCCTTTGCTGGAGGATGTGAAGGGGGCAGAGGGCAGGAAGGAAGCGGCGTGGATGCCGGCAGAGGGCAAGGGAGGGTGGCAGCTGGGGTATTTGAAAGACACTGCGTGCGTGGGGCAGGGCCGGGGGGGGGCGGGGAAAGGCTCGGCAAACAATACATATCCATCGAGCAGCTCGCTCTTTGCAAAGGGCCAAGATGCCGGAGCTGTCTGTCTTCCCCCACCGGTGCCAGAACGCAAACAGTAAGCGGCCCAGCCGCATTCAGCTCGCCACCAGCCCCATGCGAACAGGCCCTTTCTCCAAAGCCACCCAGATCCATGTTTTCCGCCACGAAAGAGGAAACTGGCAGGGGCTGAAATCCTCAGCACCAGGTGGAGGACGGCACTGAAATTTCAGGCACTGGGTCGGAGCCGAGGGCCACCTTGCTGGGTCTCAGCAGTGGCGTGTCTTTGTTGCCCAGGATGGTGCAGGTGTGTGTGTGTGTGAACTTGCAGCCACGCTCACCCACCATAACCCTCGTGATGTAATTAACATTTAGAGCTGTTTGCATTTGGCCTTTTGGTGAGGAGCGATAAATATTGCAGCTGAACGCAGATTCCTCTGGGGAATCGGCCCGGCGGATTATCATCGCTGTACTGATGGGGCTAATGTACCGGCAGGGAGGAGATTTCCAAAAGCGAGGCGTGAATTAGAGCGATAAAAGACCAGACACCAGGCTAAAAGAACTGGGGCATCTTAGCTCCGCGGGAAGGGCTGGAATGACTGGCCCTGAGGGAAATGACACTGAATGAGGGAAATGACACTGAATCAAGGATCTGGGCTGTTACCCGGGTATTTGGCCGTTGGTTTCTCCATCCCTTTTGGGCCGGTTGCATTGTGGCGTCTCTGTTCTTTCACCGAGGATGGACGTGGCGGGGTCGGATTGATCACGACGGGGCTGAGGTGGGGGGGATCTCTGATTGGGGGCCGTGATGTAGAGACAGGTCGGGTTGTTGGAATCTGGCCTGCATTGGCAAAAGGAGGCCGGTTGCCAGGGCAATGCGCAAGAGCCGAGCGGGGGAGGGATCCCGGTGAAGGCTCCAAGCCAGCTGGGGTGGGGGATGCAAGGGGCGCTGGGGAGTCCTGGGTCTGAGTGGGAAAAGATCGGGGGGGGAGGGGAGAGTGGAAATGGGGTGGGGTTTGGTGTGTGGCGCCCTGGCCTATTTGAGGAGAAGGATCCCCTGCAAACCCAGGCTCTGTGGGGAAAGGGGTCCCCCTTAAACCCAGGTTCTGTGGGGAGAGAGGTCCCCCGCAAACCGGGCTTCATCTTAGCTGAACCCCTCAAAGCACCTGGGTGGCCCTTGGCCCTGGTCCAAGCTGCTGCCAGGGGATGGGACAGCAGGATGCCCTCTGGCCTGAGGGTCCTTTCCCTCAGCAGGGAGGGCCAGTGTGGCCGTCTCTCACTGGCAACCCCGTTGCATGATGGGGAAGGGATCTTGGCCTGGTTTGCAGTGAGGGCATCGTGGTGATGGGTTCAGCTGGTGACCCTGGGCAAGGAAGACCAAAGCCAAGGGCACGGTGGTGAGCGAGGCGGGCACAGGGCCTTGGAGCCAGGCTGGAGCAAGCCAGCTGGGATCAGCCAGAGTTCCTGGTTCCCATCCCCTGGGGCTGAGACCGGCTCGGCCCACAGAACCACCATGGCTGGGAGGGTCCATGGGGCCCAGCTGGCTGAGCTGGGCCATGCTCTTCCACGAGGCACTGGGGGAATTTCCCAAAAGCCTTTGCTCCGGGACCCTGTCCAGCAGCGAGGCTGGTCCGACTGCTCCCAAAAGGATGGGCTGGGTGGGTTCCCTCAGCCCTCGCAGTGTGGGCAGCAGTGCTGGGCGCTGGAGGGGTGGCAGGATTCCTGGCGCACACTGGCACGGGCCCTCCAGAAGAGGGGCCCTGACCTCGGTCACTGTGTGTCTGGACAGCGCCCGGTGCGATGGGGCCCTGATCTCGGTTCCTGCAGGGGTGCTGGAACAATGTGTATAGTGGGGGTGTTGAGAGCCATTGAATCAAACTGTAAACCCTGTATATAATGGAAAGCACTTCAAGCCTGGGCGTGCAGCAGCACCACCTGCACCCCTAGTTCCAGCTCCTGTGGGTCACGCTGTGTCTGGGCAGTGCCTGACACTAGGAGGCCTTGAACTCTAGGAGCTTCTGTAATAGACCTAATTAATGATGAGCAGAAACCCCAACCCACCTTCCCCACACTCATGCACTTCCCCCGGTGTAAGCAGAATATGGTGCCTTTGCTTAAAACAAATTGAGGGGGGCAGAAAAAATATCAGGGGTGCTTGACCACCTGCACAGTGGCAGGGAATAGGACCCAGGAGTCCTGACTCCCAGGCCCCCTGGTTCTAACCACTGGCCCCGACTCTCCTCTCAGAGCTGGGAGTAGGAGAGGTGACCTGAAAGTTCTTTCTTGGGATGTACCTCGCGCGCCCAGAGGGCTGTGGAGCCCCTGCCTTAAAGGGACAGGGGTCCTAATCGGTCTTCCCTGCCTTCATCCTGTATCTGGGGCTAAACATTGGCTTTCTTAAAGCGTCTGTGCTGAGAGGTGGTTCTGAGGACCGCTCCCACTGACTGGGCCAGCGCCCACGATATTGACCTAGGATCCTTGACCTGACACGGCAGAACCCCAATCAGGAGGCCCCTAAATCCTGGGGGAGGGGCAGATTCAGGTTCAAATCTCCCAGGGATCAGGGTCCCCCTTGACGCAGAGCCGGGGGGTCCCAGTCCGTGGCCAGGGCTCTGGTGGAGGCAGATGCTCTGCGAGGATCGGCTCGGAATTCATTGCCTCTTGTAATTACTTAACTGGCTTAATCTACCCCAGAGGTGCCTCTTTAAGTGGATTTGGGCTGAGAAGCGTCCCCGTCAAGCCGGCTCTTTGGCAGCTCAGGGAGGCTTGAGCTGGAGATATGCCAGTATCTCAGGGCGGGGCAGACACCTGCTGGGGGATGGGCGACACGGGGTCTTGCGCCTACACTCCCCGTATGGGCCCCAGGGTCCCAGCTCTGAATGGTGTTCTGGACAGGGGCTGGCATGAAGCAGTGTGGGCCCTGCTGGTGGCTGGGAGACGGGCAGTCACATCCCTGCGGGTATCTGGGGCTGGGTAGAAGGGCCAAGGCATTCTCCTGCTACTTCCAAGTAGCAGAACTAGGAGGCACCTAGCGTATAAGGGGAAAAATCGGGGTGACGTTACGATAGAGGTCTACTATAGAGGTGGATGGGGGAGTATCCAAAACACAAGACCTGGTAGTAAAGGGGGACTTTAACTACCCAGACCTCTGCTGGGAAAGTCCCACGGCAAACCTTAAACTCTCCAATAAGTTCTTGGACTGTACCGGGGACAGCTTCTTGTTTCAGAGCGTGGAGGACGTAACCGGAGGGCAGTTATCGGATTCTGACTGACAGGGAGGAACTGGTAGCAAATCTGAAGGTGGAGAGAATGTGGGTGAAAGTGACCGTGAAATGATAGATGTCATGATTCCAAGGAAGGCAAGGAGTGAGTGAGAATAAGGATGGGAGGCTTCTAAAAAACAGTTCTTAACAACCTCAGGGAGCTGGTAGGTGACTTCCCTTGGGAAGGAAAACTAAGGAGTAAAGGAGGTCAGGAGAGCTGGTGGCTGCTCAATGAGACAATATTAAACGCACCACTGCCGACTGTCCCACTGCAAAGGAAAGCTAGGAAGAACAGTAAGGGGCCAGTATGGCTCCACTTTAAAGCCCTGAAAATCAAAAAGGAATCCTACAAGAAGTGGAAACATGGACAGATTGCTAAGGAGGAGTACAAAAGAACAGTACAATCACGCAGGGACAAAATCAGGAAGGCTAAGGGACAAAATGAGTATCTCCTAGCAAGGGACGGCAGGGGCAATAAGAAGAGATTCTTTAATTGCATTAGGGGCAAGAGAAAGCGGAAGGAAAGTGCAGATCCTCTACACAGAGAGGAAGGAGAGCTAACAATGGACGACATGAAGAAGTGGGAGGTGTTTAATGCCTATTTTGCTTCAATCTTCACCTGATACTCAACACAATTAATAGTAACAATCGGGGGGAAGGAATGCCAGCCACAATAGGGAAAGAACAGGTTAAGAATATTGAAATAAGGTAGATGAATTCAAGCTGGCAGGGTCTGATGAAATTCATCCCAGTGTACTTAAGGAACTAGCTGAAGCAATCTCAGAACCGTTAGCAATTATCTTGGAGAACTCACGGAGAACAGGTGAAGTCCCAAAGGGCTGGAGAATAGCAAACACAGAACCTAGCTTTAAAAGGGGGAACAAAGGGGACCCGGGGAATTATAGACCAGTCAGTCTAGCTTTGATTCTGGGAAAGATACTGGAATCAATTATTAAACAATCTATTTGTTTGCACCTGGAGGACAATAGCCACGATGAACTAATCATGCCAAACAAACCTCATATCCTTCTTTGACAGGGTTACAGGCCTAGTGGATCGGGGAAGCAGTGGGGCCCTGGGTCAGAGCAAGTGTGGGGGCCCTCCCCTCCCCTTCCGCGTATGGTCCCGCCCCTTCTGCCTGCGGCCCCGCCCACAGCCACACCCTGTTCTGCCCCTTCCCCCCCACCGTCACACCCCTGTTCCACGCATGATCCTGCCCCATTCCGCCCCCCTCAACCTTCCCCCCCGCCAAGACTGGAGAAGCTCTGTCCCTGCCACCATGGCCCGTGGCTACAGCAGGGAGTGAGAGGTCCCCCAGCCCTGAGGCCATGGCAGGAAGCAAGAGGTCCCCCAGCCCTGAGGCCATGGCAGGGAGTGAGAGCTCCTCCAGTCCCAGGGCCGCAGCTGGGTCTGGCTGCTGGGGCTTTGCCCGGCGCTTCTACCAGGGAGCAGGGTCAGGGTGTGGGGGCCTCCCCGACCCTGCCCTTCTGCTGAGGAGTGGGGGCAGGGCGCAGGGACTTCCCCTGCCTGCCTGGCACTGCTACCAGGGTCATGGCGTGGAGGCTTCCCCTGCTCCGCCTTGCCCACCCAGCGCTTCTGCCGGGAGGAGAGAGGTCAGGAAAAGGGGCTTCCCCCGCCTGCCTGGTGCTTCTTCCCAGGGCTCCGGGCTTCCGCCAGCCAGCGGTGGGTTTTTTTCCAGGGCCCCACAATTGGCCAGGGCCCCTGGGCACGGGCCCCGTCAGCCCAGTGGCTCATCTGCCACTGGATATATCTTGGTTTCAGGAAGGGTTTTGACACAGTCCCTTCACTGCAGGGTTCATTCGCAAACGAGGGAAAGGTGGCTCTCGATGAAGTGACGGTGGGGCGGGTGCACAGCTGGTGGAAGGATCGTACTCAAAAAGCAGCTATCAATGGTTCGAAGTCAAAACGGGAAGGCATCTGGGGGGAGTCAGTCCTCGGTCCAGTCTGGTACGAGTCAATATTTTCATGACTGACTTGGATAACGGAGTGGAGAGGTTGCTTATAAATTTTCCGGATGACACCAAGCTGGGCGGGGGGCTGGGGGGGGTTGCAAGCACTCGGGAGGGACAGGATTAGAATTCAAAACGACCTTGACAAATAGGAGAATTTGTCTGAAATGAACAAGATGAAATTCAATGCAGACAAGTGCAAAGAACTGCACTGGGGAAGGACAAATCGAATGCACAGATACAAAGGGGGACTAACTGGCTAGGCGACAGCGCAGATGGAAAGGAGCTGGGGTGATGGCAGATCACAAATTGAATATGAGCCAACGAAGTGACACCGCTGCGAAAAGGGCTAATATCATTCTGGGGGCATTAACAGGCGTGTCGTATGTAAGACATGGGAGGTAACTGTCCCGCTCTGCTCGGCACCGGGGAGGCCTCAGCTGGAGTCCCGTGTCCAATTCTGGGTGCCGCACTTCAGGCAAAATGTGGATAAACTGGAGAGAGTCCAGGGGAGAGACAGGGCCAGGAGAAATCCGGCAGATGAAATTCAATGTTGATAAATGCAAAGTAATGCACATGGGAAAACATAATCCCAACTATGCATACAAAATGACAGGGTCTAAATTAGCTGTTATCACTCAAGAAAGAGATCTTGGAGTCATCGTGGATAGTTCTCTGAAAACATCCACTCAGTGTGCAGCGGCTGTCAAAAATGCCAACAGAATGCTGGGAACCATTAGGAAAGGGGTAGATAACAAGAGATAAAATATCATAATGCCACTATATAAATCCATGGTACCTTCAATCCTGCGGGCACTTCTGATCACCCCATCTCAAAAAAGATATCTTAGAATTGGAAAAGGTTCAGAGAAGGGCAACAAAAGTGATTAGGGGTATGGAACCAATTCTGTATGAGGAGAGATTGAAAAGACTGGTACTGTCCAGCTTCGAAGAGAGATGACTAAGTGGGGATATGACGGAGGTCTATGAAATCATGACTGGGATGGAGAAAGTGACTAGGGAAGGGTCATTTAGTCCTTCTCATAACACAAGAACCAGGGATTACCCAATTATATTAGTAGGCAGCAGGTTTAAAACAAAAGGAAGTATTTCTTCACACAATGTACAGTCAACCTGTGGAACTCCTTGCCAGAGGATGTTGTGACAGGCAAAACTATAACAGGGTTCAGAAAGGAATGAGATAAGTTCAGGGAGGATGGGTCCATCAATGGCTATTAGCCAAGATGGTCACAGGACGCAACCCCATGCTCTGGCTGTCCCTGAGTCTCTGATTGCCAGAAGCTGGGAATGGGCAACAGGGGATGGATCACTCAGTGATTGCTGGGTTCTGTTCATGCCCTCTGAAGCACCTGGCACTGGTCACTGTCAGAGACAGGACACTGGGCTAGATGGCCCATTGGTCTGGACCTGTATGACTGTTCTTATGTTCTAACTGGAGGCTCGGGGGCGGGAGGGGTGGCTAAGAGAACAATAGAGCTTTGACCTGCCAGCTTGTAGCACATGTCTCTGTCCATCTCTGTGTCCATCAGTCCTTCCCTCCCTCTGTCTGTGGAACTCCCTGCCACTGGATGCAATTGGCACCAGGAGTGTAGCAGGATAATGGGAATGGGTTAGGTTAGTTGGGGAAAAGCCCCTCCCTCTTCCCAGGCCATGAGCCAGTATCTCACAATTGCCTGCCTGGGAGTAATGGTCTCAAGTTGCAGTGGGGGAGGTTTAGATTGGATATTAGGAAAAACTTTTTCACTAAGAGGGTGGTGAAACACTGGAATGCGTTGCCTAGGGAGGTGGTGGAATCTCCTTCCTTGGAAGTTTTTAAGGTCAGGCTTGACAAAGCCCTGGCTGGGATGATTTAACTGGGAATTGGTCCTGCTTCGAGCAGGGGGTTGGACTAGATGACCTTCAGGGGTCCCTTCCAACCCTGATATTCTATGATTCTATGATTGATTCTCCCTCAGCTGCAGGTGGTGGCCACTGTAGGAGATGGGACGCTAAGCCAGATGGGCCCTGTGGCGGGGTATTCATTCCTGTGCTCCCTGCCAGCCTGTTGCAGATTTCAGTGGATGCACTGGCATGGCCGATCCCCAGGCAACACCACTACTGTTGTGGGGTGAGGGGCACCCCACCACTCACTCTCTGTGCGGGATGAGACCTGGAATAAGCTCTGGGCCTGGACAGCCCAGACTTTAGCGGGAGTATGGACCTCAGCTTCAAAGAGATGTCTTGGTGGGCTGTGCCACACCTCCCCTCCCATTGGTGGCCTCATGGTCACGCCTCCCCTCCCATTGATAACCAGCTTCACACCCCAGAGTCAGCCACAGCAGTGGCTGATGTAACCCAGCGACCAGGCATGTGCCACACCCCCTCTTCTAGTGGACACTCTATATAACAGCCTGCTACTGCTGCCAGCTGTGGAGCGACTCCCTTAGCAGAAGTGGCAGAGGGCTGTGCTGTGGTCCCCGAATCCGAAGCCTGCTGATGACTCGGAGGGGGAGAGGGGGTCATTATGCTAACCTGGAATAGTAATGAGGAAATTATTTAACGAGTAGCTGAGATGATGGGTGCTTAGTTGGCACCGTGGGAGCAGCCCATTCTGCATGGACCATCAGATTTGGGAGCTGTTAGTCCAGGCGAGAGGGGAGGAGGCCCCAGGCAGATTGGGGGACAATGAATCTAGCTGTGCTGTGGGACTGACGGGCCTCATTAACGAGGAGAGCACCAGGCTGGCCACTCTGGGACTTCCTATTGTCCTAGGCCTCAAAGCTCAGCAGGGCCAAGCCCTGGGACAGTGCTAGCCAATTGGATTGCGCAGGCAGAGGCTGCCTCCTGATTGGGTCCCCAGCAGCCAATAATAGAGTTATGTGAAGTCAAGTAGCAAAATATGCAGATCTCTGCGTCCCGATTGGCTCATCAGATGTCTCATCTAAAAGTTCTGTTCAATATGCACAATATATCACACTCGGCTCACATGCACTCAATACACAGGTATGCTATCGCATGCAATATACACTCAATACACTCCTGAAAGCTTATGCTCAATTAAATTGGTTAGTCTCTAAGGTGCCACAAGTACTCCTTTTCTTTTTGCGAATACAGACTAACACGGCTGCTACTCTGAAACCTGTCAATGCACACAATACACATTCGATACACCCATATACAAACCCATGCAATATACACACAATACACTCACACACAATGTATATTCAGTACACGCATGAACATGCAATATACATGTATACAATCCCATGCAAGAGACATTCACTACACATTCAGTACACACAACACAATCACATGCGATATACACTCAACCCACACACAATACGCACACACTCAATACACACATACTGTATATGATCACATGCAATATACACATTCACCACACACACATACAAACACACTCAATACACCCACACGCACACTCAACACACACTCACACACTCAATACATATGCGCACCCATCCACTGAAGATACACATACCATGTCCACATGGGCTGCAATTTCCCTGTGGGATTTCAATGGCCAGTTCTTGGCAACATTAACCTTGAGCGAGGAGAGTAACCCCACGACAGTGACTAGGAATCGAAAACTCAAATCCCTAAGCTGCTTTGCAGAACTTGAATGCTGGCTGCCATGATGCCTGTGCCCCCCTGCGGGTGGATGGATTGCAGTGTGTGTTATCAGTGACAGAGGCAGAACGGGAGTTAATGGCTGCGGCAGACACAAGGGAAATTCACACTGGAAATACGGGGCACACTTTACCCAGGCAGGGGAATTAACCTGTGTAACCGCAGACCCAGGGACAAGGGGATTTCTCCGTCGCTTGGAGGCTGGGTGTCTCTTTCTAAAATCTCTGCTCTAGCTCGACCACCAGATCTGGGATCAGTGTAGGAATCACTGAGTGGATTCTCTGGCCTGCATAATACAAGAGATCAGATGAGATTATCCAAATCTGTGGTTCTCAACCAGGGGAACACGTACCCCTGGGGGGTATGCAGAGGTCTTCCAGGGGGTACATCAACTCATCTAGATATTTGCCTAGTTTTACAACAGGCTACATAAAAAGCCCTAGCAAAGTCAGTACCAACTAAAATGTCAGACAGATAATGACCGGTTTATACCACTCTATGTACTGTACACTGAAATGTAAGTACAATATTTATATTCCAGTTGATTTATTTAATAATTAGATGGTAAAAATGAGAAAGGAAGCAATTGGCCAGTACTAGTGTGGCTGGGACACTTTTGTATTTTTATGTCTGATTTTGTAAGCAAGTTGTTTTTAAGTAACTTGGGGGTAGGCAAGACAAATCAGACTCCTGAAAGAGGTACAGTCATAGGGGGGAGGGATAGCTCAGTGGTTTGAGCATTGGCCTGCTAAACCCAGGGTTGCAAGTTCGATCCTTGAGAGGGCCATTTAAGGATCTGGAGCAAAAATTGGGGATTGGTCCTGCTTTGAGCAGGAGGTTGGACTAGATGACCTCCCAAGGTCCCTTCCAACCCCGATATTCTATGATTCTGTCTGGAAAGGCTAAGAGCCACTGATCAAATGGTCCCTTCTGGCCTTCAAACCTATAATTATACCCCAATATCCATGTGTGTATAAATGCATAATTTACACCCACATGCTGATGTGGCAAGAGTACATCTGTGCAAGTATTACACATCTTGTCACCCTCACGTGCGTTGCGCATGCAACCTAGCAGGGGGTGGTGCAAAGAAGAGAGTCATTTGCATGTGGCCCTTCGGTCATTCGCCCCAGCACCAGCTGCCTTGGATCTGCAGCTATTTCAGAGAGCAACATACTGGGTGAGGGAAAAAGCCACCATGGAGCAGCTCCAGATGAAATGTCCCACGGAGAGCCAGGGACTGTGTCCAGCACTGTTCGAGACAGAGGAGTTCCCACTGGAGCAGGTGCAGAGCAGGGCTGCTAGGCCGATCAGGTGACTGGCAAGCCGATCTCGCAAGAGAAGGCTGAAAAAGCTGGGCTTGTTTAGCCTATAATGCAGGCCCCTTCCAGTACTGTGTCTAAGTTCCTAGGTAGTTTAGCTTTTTACTTCATGTTGGCTTCATTTGCTTCCCCCATGCCCAGCCCCCCGATCAGGCGAGAATTCGTCCGTCTTCATCCTTCATACATGAGCCGCATTGCTGGTGGGGGGGCTGGGCTGGTGTGTGCCCAGGTGCTGGGGTAATGGTAATGGCAGAACGGAACAAACTGAATTGTTGCTGGAGGTTTTGGGGATGCGGGTAGCAATACAGACCCAGACCTTGGGCTTGAGTGAGGCACATCACGGCTCATGCCCTGCCCCCAAAGTAACTATCCTGTGTGGCGTCAGCGGATCTCGCTGTTTCCTGCACCCCGGAGAAGACGATATCAGCGTGGGCGCATAGTGCTTAGTGAGGCAGTGGGACCTAGTGGGTAGAGCACGGGGCTGGTATGCAAGAGGCGTGGCTTCTCCTCCCTGGCCTGCTGGGAGACTTTAGGCAAGTCACTTCCCCCTCCCCCCCATGCCTCAGTTTCCCTATCTGTACTATGGGGACAATGATGCTACCCTCCTTTGTTAGGCGTTTTGAGATCTACTGAAGAAAGAGCGAGGTATCATTAGTCTACAGCTGGGAGCATGCCCCCGTCCCACCTTCCCAATGAGACGACAGCCCCACGTCTCTTTGTGATGTCTAATCTCTGGCCCAAATGCAACATGCTGGTTAAGTGCATGGGCGTGGGGGGCGCATGTCTCCCACTAGTGGCCAGGTACCGCGACTGCAACAGCCTCCTGCCAGCCCCCTTAACATCAATTCTATTCTTATCTCACACCTGTTTCGGGGGGACCTGACCTTCCAGTCGTACATTGAGCGGTGTGACTGACATCTGTCACACGTGTAGTTCTTTCTCTCCCCAGGGGGTCCCTGGATAAGGCCCCCCTGGTGGTTTGAATGCGCCTGTCTGTGTAACGTCCGAGCGATGGTGTTTCTTCTTAGCGGTTCAGCAGAGCCAAGGACACCCAGTCTTGGACCACCACCCCGTTGTGCTGGGTGCTCTAAAAATCCAGAAGAGGATGGGGAGCCAGGACTCCTGGGTTCTCTCCCCAGCTCTGGGAAGGGAGTGGTGTCTAGTGGTTAAAGCAGGGGAAGCTGGGAGTCAGGACGCCTGGGTTCTCTCCCCAGCTCTGGGAAGGGAGTGGTGTCTAGTGGTTAAAGCAGGGGAAGCTGGGAGTCAGGACGCCTGGGTTCTATCCCCAGCTCTACCACTGACCTTGGACCGGTCCCTCCCTGTGCCTCAGTTTTCCACTGCTGTGAAATGGGGGCGGTGGTACTGTTGCTTCCTTGGAGAGTATTTTGAAATTGACAGATGAAAAGCCTGGCTAAGAGCTAAGCACTGCTGGCATGATTACTCCAGTACTGCTGGCATTATTACTCGAGTACTCCCCAGTAATAGCCTGATACGCTACAGGGTCAGGACAGATGCTGCCCTACCCTTTCAGGGAATAGTCAGTGGGCAGGTTGGGAAAAGTGGGGGGCCTCCAGAGGAGGTGTCTAGCCCCACAGAGCTCTCGTTGGGGGCTGATATCCCCCACCACTGCCCCATCCTGGCATGGCATTGCTAATGGGTTGCTTCTCTCCTACCTCTCCTCCAGAAGAGGGCGAATATTTCCTCAAGGTCCTGATCCCCAGCTATGCGGCCGGCTCCATCATCGGGAAAGGGGGACAGACCATTGTCCAGCTGCAGAAAGAGACGGGCGCCACCATCAAGCTCTCCAAGTCTAAGGACTTCTACCCAGGTGAGGTGGGCCAGGGGCTCCTGTGAATCCCTGCAGATCTGAGGGTTGATAACTGAGGTGGTGGTGGGGAGGCTGGGACCTTCTCCCCCAGTGATATTCCCCTGCTGTGGCGGCTGGACAGGAGAGGACCAGGTTTGCCTTGAAGCCTGGGCTCCGGACCCCTGCGATCTGTCCTGGGGAGGTGGGCAAAGACAGCTGGCTGGGATAGATTTATGCCATCCAGGTGGCCAGCCCATGCCTGGCTTTGAGAGGCCGGGGGAAAATGCCCCTTGCATGGAACAGTACAAATGCAGGTCTTACATCTCGGAGGCAAGGCTGCCAGTTTGGCTTGCAAGGCAGGGGACTGTGTGGGGGCAAGCAGCAGCTCTGGAAAGGGCTCAGGAGTCATGATGGGAATGTGCTGAGTATGAGGACAGAAATTGCTGCCACCAGGCTCCAGAGATAACGGCTCCCTCAGGAGAATGGGGAAATGCAGCCCTCTTGGAGCAATTGGTTCAGGCTCTCTGCAGACTCAGGTGGTGTCACTGTGTCAACTACACCTGGGGCGGCTCCCCCCTCTCAGACAGCATGGCTGTTGGGTGAGCGAGCAGGGGATGGCGAGGGGGAGCAGGGCGCTGGCCCTGCTGAGGCTGGTTGCTGCAGCCAGTTCTGGTGTCTGCCCTTCAAGGATCCTGACATTTCGGCCAGGGGTCAGAAAAGAGCAACAGGCCCAAGAATCTGCCTCCGAGCCAGAGACTGGAGGAGCTGGCTCTACTTCATTTACCCCAGAGAAGATTTAGAGGTGACCAGATCCCAGGTAGCCAGCACTGCCCTGGGGGCGGCGGCAGGGGCGGGGGGGCGGTTTCTGAGAGCAGAGGCAGAGAGCAAAGGCAGAGCAAGAGCCAATGGCTGGAGCTGAGGCGAGAAATTCAGATTGGGAGTAAGGCACCAAGATTTAACAGGGGACTGAGCTGGGGCAGGCGAATTCCTCCAGAACTAGGACTCCTGGGTTCTTCTGGCTCTGGGTCGGGAGTGGTCTCTAGTTGTGGGCAAAAGGGCGAACACCATCCTGGGCTGCATCAACAGGGGAATCTCAGGAGAAGCAGGGAGGTGATTTTCCCTCTGGATTTGACCCAGGTGCGACCGTGGCTGGGATCCTGGTCCAGATGGATGTTGATAAGTTGCCGAGAAGAGCCCCGAGAACAATTGAAGGTTTAGAAAACCTGCCCTAGAGCGAGAGACTTCAGGAGCTCAGTGTTTTTAGCTTGACAACGAGAAGGGTCAGGGGGGACTTGGTCTCCATCTATCAGTGCCGACACGGAGAACAAGGATCTAATAATGGCTTTTCAGTCTAGCAAAGGTTGAACATGAGCCAAGGGCGGGGAGTTGAAGCCGGACAAATTTAGAGCAGAAGTAAGGCATAGTGAGTGCGATTAACCCGTGGAACAATTTACCAAGGGTCCTGGTGGCTTCTCCATCCCTGGAAATGTTTAAATCAGGATTGGATCTGCGGTAAAGATCGGCTCTAGTTCAATCAGGTGATGTTTCTGGGCAGGTCTCTGGCCTGTGTTATCCAGGAGGTCAGACTGATCACGGCGGTTCCTTCTGGCCTTGGAATCTGTGAATCTGTGAGGGAGGTGGTGTGTAGTGGTTAGAGTGGGTAGACTCCTGGGTTCTGGTCCCAGCCCTGGGATCGGAGTCGGGTAGATGATCACAATTTGTTGGGGAAGAGTCAACATGGTTTTTGTAAACGGAAATCATGCCTCACCAGTCTATTAGAATTCTTTGAGGGGGTCAACAAGCATGTGAACAAGGGGGATCCAGTGGATATGGTGTACTTAGATTTTCAGAAAGCCATTGACAAGGTCCCTCACCAAAGCCTCTTAAGCAAAGTAAACTGTCATAGGATAAGAGGGAAGGGCCTCTCATGGATCAGTAAGTGGTTAAAAGACAGGAAACAAAGGGTGGGAATAAATTATCAGTTTTCAGAATGGAGAGAGGTAAATAGTGGTGTCCCCCAGGAGTCTGTACTGGGACCAGTCCTATCCAATATATTCATAAATGATCTGGAAAAAGGGATAAACAGTGAGGTGGCAAAATTTGCGGACGATACAAAATTACTCAAGATAGTTAAGTCCAAAGCAGACTGAGATCTAAAAAAATGAAAAAACCCAAACAAACAAAAAAGCAGGTTTAAAACAAAAAGAAGTATTTCTTCACACAATGCACAGTCAACCTGTGGAACTCCTTGCCAGAGGATGTTGTGAAGGCCAAGACTATAACAGGGTTCAAAAACGATCTAGATAAGTTCCTGGAGGATAGGTCCATCAATGGCTATTAGCCATTAGCTGTTCTGTTCATTCCCTCTGGGGCACCTGGCACTGGCCACTGTCGGGAGACAGGACACTGGGCTAGATGGACCCTTGGTCTGACCCAGTCTGACCTTCTTATGTTCTTATGGGGTGTTGTAGTTTCAGCAGTGGTATGAGAAATCGGAACTCCTGGGTTCTCTTTCTGGCTCTGGGAGATAGGTGGAGTGTACTGATTTCCATGGGGGGCCTAGGAGCCAGGACTCCTGGGTTCTGTTCTGCAGCACTTAGCCACGGCCCCCGGGGAATGCACTGCGCCAGTCCCACTAGGTTTCATTTTCAGGTCAAGCACGGAAGATTAGCAGGTGGTGCTGGATGGTGGGGAGGAAGCTGGCAGCCCTGGCCCAGCCATAATCTGTGCCCTGATTGCGGGGCACACAAAGCCAGGCCATCCCAGCTAAGCTGCTTTTCTCTGCATCTCCTGCTCTTGACTGGGGGATTATTGGGCAGAAAATCTCCAGGGATGAGGGGGATGTTGCCAAGGGGCTGGAGAGGGGAGGGGGCAGCTTTTTGCTTGGTAATTTCCCCAGGAGAAAGGGAGTTGTTCCAATCCCTTGGGAAAGGGAGAGGCACCATCCCCCACCACCACAATGCATAGGGAAGGGAAGTCTGGGGTCTGGTCCTGAGGGGGCGTTTCCTAACCCTAAGGGCATGAAGGGCTTGATCAGGTCTGCATATAGGAGGCTGGGGATTCTGGGACTGTGAGAAGGCAGCCTAGTGGTTAGAGCAGGGACCTGGGCGCCAGGACTCCTGGGTTCTATCCCAGCTCGGGGGGAAGGGAGGGTCTAGTGGTTAGAGTGGGGAGGGGGCTGGGAACCTGGACTCCTGGGCTCTATTCTCCCCCAGTTAGCAATGGCTTCACAGGAGTCACCTCCAGACATTCCAACTCTCGCAAATTGACATGAGTGAGGCTTAATTTTGGTTAAAAATCGCTGTCAGCCCCAGACTGGGGGCTCTGCTGGCTCTCGCTGTCAACCCTGGGACCAGGGATGCCAGTGGGTCCCGCTATAAGCCTGGGATGGGGGCTCTGTGGGCTCCCACTGTCAGTCTGAGACGGGGGCTCCACTGGGTCCCACTGTCAGCTCCCCGACCCACCTCTTCCCACTGCCCTGGGGTGCCCATTGTTTTGGGGAGACACTTCAATACACCTCCCCTGCCGGGGCTGTACGACGCCTCCCCTGGCAGCTGCTTGGCGCTTGGCCCGGGTTTCTCAGCTTCCTCAAGCACCTCCTCTGGACTCTGCTGCTGCTTTGAGGATCGCAGCATCTTCCTCTGCATCCCCCCATCGTGAGGGAGGGCTTCTGGCAGGAGCGCAGCAGGAGGTCAGGCAATCGTAGGGTCACAAAAGGCCGGGGGTGTTCATTGATTTTGGGCAGCTCCAGGCGTGATGGTCCTCATCAGTGAGCGAGTCTTTAACGTTCCATGCGGTGGTTCCCCCTCCCCTCCAGACAGGGGCAGGGGACCATTTAGGGGAGACGAGTGACTTTTTCACCCTGGTGCAAAGTGTCCTGCATGGGCACAAGTGACTGCCCCGTGGCCTGGCAGGGCAAGGGACGGGGAGTGATCCCTGCGGGCCCTGCTCCAGAGTGGCTCTTTGCATGATTGTGAGCGCTCCTGCCGCAGGACCCCAGCTCCTCTTCCTTCCCGTACAGATGCAAGAGGAGGCAGCCCCGGGCTAGTCCCGCATGCGCTGGGCGGAGGCAGGGGGAAAAGCAAACCTTTGGGAAGGATCTCATGATTTATAAGCCAGTCTCGTGATTTTCGGGGTCTGACTGGTGCTGTTGGGGTTGGCGGTGCTGCTAATCCCTGCCCATTTCTTCAGTTGTTGGCTGAATGCCCAGCCTGGCCTGCCCAGGATACCCGTGGGGGGAAGGGGACAGTTCCAGGCCACTGGAAGTCTCATGGAGTGGGGTGGCAGGGTCCCCCCACCTGCTCCCAGGGAGGGGAAAGATCCCCTAACCCACGGGCAGGGGCTGGTGTGGCCGATCCCAGGGGCCTAGAGAGGGAGGAGGGAGCCACACGGACACCACAGCGGCTCTCTGCAGCCTGCAGGGCCCTGGGTGCCTCCCCCACCCTCAGCTGCAGGGCTAGGGGAGGAAGCAGGAAGCTGGGCAGGGCTGGGCCAGGCTGGGAGGGAAATGGCTTCAATTGCAGGAAATGCTCCCCTTGATAAGTCAGGCCAGAGCTGTGCGCGCTGGTCCCTCCCCCGCCCCGGCTCTGTCCTGGGACCCCCCTGCCCCTGGGCCCCGGCTCTATCCTGGGACCCCCTGCCTCCCAGATCTGTCCTGGGACCCCCCTGTCCCTACCCCCCGGCTCTGTCCTGGGACCCCCCTGTCCCTGCACCCCGGCTCTGTCCTGGGACCCCCTGTCCCTATCCCTTGGCTCTGTCCTGGGACCCCCTGTCCCTATCCCTTGGGTCTGTCCTGGGACCCCCTGTCCCTGCACCCCAGCTCTATCCTGGGACCCCCTGTCCCTCCACCAGCTCTGTCCTGGGACCCCCTGTCCCTGTGCCCCGGCTCTGTCCTGCGACCCCCCCCCCGTCCCTACCGCCCAGCTCTATCCTGAGACCCCTCTGCCCCTCCACCAGCTCTGTCCTGGGACCCCCTGTCCCTGTGCCCCGGCTCTGTCCTGCGACCCCCCCCCCCCGTCCCTACCGCCCAGCTCTATCCTGAGACCCCTCTGCCCCTCCACCGGCTCTGTCCTGGGACCCCCTGTCCCTGCACCCCCGGCTCTGTCCTGGGACCCCCTGTCCCTGTGCCCCGGCCCTATCCTGCGACCCCCGCCCCGTCCCTACCTCCCAGCTCTATCCTGAGACCCCTCTGTCCCTACCACCAGCTCTGTCCTGAGACCTCCCTGTCCCTGATCCCTGGCTCTGCCCTGGGACTCCCGTGCCCTTTCCCCAGCTCTGTCCTGGGACCCCCCTGCCCCTCCACCGGCTCTGTCCTGGGACCCCCTGTCCCTGCGCCCCGGCTCTATCCTGGGACCCCCTGTCCCTCCACCGGCTCTGTCCTGGGACCCCCTGTCCCTGTGCCCCGGCTCTATCCTGCGACCCCCGCCCCGTCCCTACCCCCCAGCTCTATCCTGAGACCCCTCTGCCCCTCCACCGGCTCTGTCCTGGGACCCCCTGTCCCTGCACCCCAGCTCTGTCCTGGGACCCCCTGCCCCTCCACCGGCTCTGTCCTGGGACCCCCTGTCCCTACCCCCCCGGCTCTGTCCTGGGACCCCCTGTCCCTGCGCCCCGGCTCTATCCTGGGACCCCCTGTCCCTCCACCGGCTCTGTCCTGGGACCCCCTGTCCCTGTGCCCCGGCTCTATCCTGCGACCCCCGCCCCGTCTCTACCCCCCAGCTCTATCCTGAGACCCCTCTGCCCCTCCACCGGCTCTGTCCTGGGACCCCCTGTCCCTGCACCCCAGCTCTGTCCTGGGACCCCCTGCCCCTCCACCGGCTCTGTCCTGGGACCCCCTGTCCCTACCCCCCCGGCTCTGTCCTGGGACCCCCTGTCCCTGCGCCCCGGCTCTATCCTGGGACCCCCTGTCCCTCCTCCAGCTCTGTCCTGCGACCTCCCTGCCCCTAATCCCTGGCTCTGCCCTGGGGCAAGCCCCCATACCTCCTCCCCTCCCACCTGTTGCACTGGCACAGCCTCCACTTACACACGCTTGTGCCCTGCTCGCACTCTCAGAATCGTGTGCCAGCCTGTGGAACCGCCACATCCCCTTGCACGCCTTCCCCCCACACCTGCCCTGCCTCATACCCTGCCCTCCTTGTGCCCCCTTGCACCTCCGCTCCCTTGTGCGACCAGTGACCATCATCCACCCCTGCCCGGGAACTCTCCACTGTGCCCCCCCATCCCATCCCCCTCCTCCAGGGGTAACCCCAGGTGAGTGGGAGGGAGGAGCACCTGGTACCAAGAGGGGGTGACAAAAATGATTCCCAGGAACAGCCTCTCCCCTGCCCCATTCGACTGCCTGTGACCTCTGCCCCAGCCCATGGCCAGGGGCCAGCACTCACCACACCCTTTCCTATTTATCCAGCGTTAATTAGGCCTTGGCTGGGACAGGCCCTATTGTTTTCAGGTAAGCAGCGGAGCTTTGTCACAATCTGGGGAAACCTGATCCTGGGGTGCCGGGGGAAGAGCCCTGAGGGGGGCCTTCCTGAACCCCTGCCCAATGGGCAGACAGTGGAATGGATGTTCCCAATAGCTCATAAAACCTTCCTCGTGCCCCTTGAGTCCACAACTCCTCCCCCTCACACACACACACACCATGAGGCAGGGGAAGAGGGCACGACTGCAGCCACTTCTGGGGTGGGACCCAGCAGATGTTTAACCACCAACAGCAATGCTGTGCTTTAGGATAGGAAGGAAGGAAGGATACAATCTCTAGATGAAAGTGGGAATAGAACCCAGGAGTCCTGACTCCCAGCCCCGCCTGCTCCCATCAATAAGAATGTAAGAAAAGTCAGATCGGGTCAGACCAATGGGCCAGCTAGCCCAGGTGGCCAGTGCCATACACTTCAGAGGGAATGACCAGAACAGGGCAATTATCGAGTGATCCATCCCGTCATCCAGTCCCAGCTTCTGTCAGTCAGAGGCTTAGGGACACCCAGAGCGTGGGGTTGTGTCCCTGTACACCTTGGCTAACAGTCATTGCTGGACCTATCCTCCAGGAACTTATCTCATTCCTTTTTTAACCCAGTTATAGTTTTGGCCTTCACAACATCCCCTGGCAGTGAGTTCCACAGGTTGACTGTGCATTATTTGAAGAAGAACTTCCTTATGTTTGTTTTAAATGTGCCGCCTGTTAATTTCATTGGATGATCCCTGTTTCTTGTGTTATGGGAAGGAGTAAATAACATTTTCTCATTCACTTTCTCCACCCCAGTCATGATTTTATAGACCTCCATCATATCCCCCCTTAGTCATCTCTTTTCCAGGCTGATCAGTCCCAGGCTTTCTAATCTCTCCTCACGTGGAAGCTGTTCCAGCCCCTTAATCATTTTTGTTGCCCTTCTCTCTACCTTTCCCAATTCTAATATAACTTTTTTCAGATGGGCCAACCAGATCTGCACGCAGTATTCAAGGTGTGGGCATGCCATGGATTTATATAGAGGCATTATGATCTTTATCTTATCTATCCCTTTCCTAATGGTTTCTAACAGGCTGTTCACTATTTTGACTGCCGCTGCACATTGAGAGGATATTTTCAGAGAAATATCCACAATGACTCCAAGATCTCTTTCTTGAGTGGGAACAGCTAATTTAGACCCCATCATTTTATATGTATAGTTGGGATTAGGGTTTCCCATGTGCATTACTTTGTATTTATCAATGATGAATTTCATCTGCCATTTTGTTGCCCAGTCACTCAGTTTAGTGAGGTCTCTTTCTAACTCTTCACAGTCAGCTTTGGACCCTATCTTGACTAGTTTTGTATTGTCTGCAAACTTTGTCACTTCACTGATCACCCCTTTTTCCACATCATTTATGAATGTGTAGAACAGCCCTGGTCCCAGTACCGACTCCTGGGGGATTTACCTTTCTCCACTGTGAAAACTGACCATTTATTCCTACCCTTTGTTTCCTGTCTTTTATCCAGTTACTAATCCAGGAGAGGACCTTCCCTCTTATCCCATGACATCCCAAATACACTATATCCACTGGTTTCAGAGTAACAGCTGTGTTAGTCTGTATTCGCAAAAAGAAAAAGAGTACTTGTGGCACCTTAGAGACTAACCAATTTATTTGAGCATAAGCTTTCGCGAGCTACAGCTCACTTCATCGGATGCATACTGTGGAAAATACAGAAGATGTTCTTATACATACAAACCATGAAAAAATGGGTGTTTACCACTACAAAAGGTTTTCTCTCCCCCCACCCCACTCTCCTGCTGGTAATAGCTTATCTAAAGTGATCGCTCTCCTTACAATGTGTATGATAATCAAGGTGGGCCATTTCCAGACGTTCTTGTTAAACCCTGGATTTGTGCTGGAAATGGCCCACCTTGATTATCATACACATTGTAAGGAGAGTGATCACTTTAGATAAGCTATTACCAGCAGGAGAGTGGGGTGGGGGAAGAGAAAACCTTTTGTAGTGGTAAACACCCATTTTTTCATGGTTTGTATGTATAAGAACATCTTCTGTATTTTCCACAGTATGCATCCGATGAAGTGAGCTGTAGCTCGCGAAAGCTTATGCTCAAATAAATTGGTTAGTCTCTAAGGTGCCACAAGTACTCCTTCTCTTTTTACTATATCCACTGGATCGCCTTTGTCCACATGATTGTTGACCCTCTCACAGAATTCTAATAGATTGGTGAGGCATGATTTCCCTTTACAAAATCTGCGTTGACTGTTCCCCAAGATATTATGTAGGCCTCAACTGGAGTATTATGTCCAGTTCTGGGCACCACATTTCAGGAAAGAAGTGAACAAAATTGGAGAAAGTCCAGAGAAGAGCAACAAAAATGGTTAAAGGTCTAGAAAACATGACCTACGAGTAGGGTGACCAGATGTCCCATTTTTAAAGGGACAGTCCCTGTTTTGGGGATTTTTTCTTATATAGGTGCCTATTACCTCCCACCCCTGTCTCGTTTTTTCACAGTTGCTATCTGATTACCCTACCTATGAGGGAAGATTGAAAGAACTGGGTTTGTTTAGTCTGGAGAAGAGAAAACTGAGGGGACATGATAACAGTTTTCAAGTACATAAAAAGTTGTTACAAGGAGCAGGGAGAAAAATTGTTCTTGTTAACCTCTGAGGACAGGACAAGACGCAATGGGCTTAAATTGCAGCAAGGGCAGTTTAGGCTGGACATTAGGAAAAATGTCTGTCAGGGTGGTAAAGCACTGGAATAAGTTGCCTAGGGAGGTTGTGGAATCTCCATCACTGGAGATTTTTAAGAGCAGTTTGGACAAACCCCTGTCAGGGATGGTCTAGATAATACTTAGTCCTGCCTTAAGTGCAGGGGACTGGACTAGATGACCTTTCAAGGTCCCTTAAGTCCTACTATTCTATGATTTATGTATGTGTCTGATAATTCTGTTATTTACTATAGTTTCAACCAGTTTGCCTGGTACCAAAGTTAGGCTTGTCACAGAGTCCCTGGGCAATGCTCTGGAACTGCTCCCTACATAGCCAGTCAGGACTCTGGGGAAATCTCCTTTCTGGGAGCAGCCTGTCTTCAGGACACACAGCTCACACAGCTTCCACCTTCCTGGGTCTAACCTCGGAGCATTCAGCATCCTCTGCCCCTCCGTGCGCTTCCCACAGCGAGTCGTCCCTGGCGGGGTCCTGGGGAAGCCAAAGAGTCCTGCCCCCCAACTTCGCAGACAGACGTGACTCTCAGCCAGCCAGTAAAACAGAAGGTTTATTAGATGACAGGGACATGGTCTAAAACAGAGTTTGCAGGTGCAGAGAACAGGACCCCTCAGCTGGGTCCATTTTGGGGAGCAGTGAGCCAGACAACCACGTCTGCACTTCACTCCATGTCCCAGCCAGCCCCAAACTGAAACTCCCTCCAACCCCTCCTCCTCTGGGCTTTCCCCTTTCCTGGGCAAGGAGGTCACCTGATTCCTTTGTTCTCCAACCCTTTAGCTCTCACCTTGCAGGGGGGAAGGGCCCAGGCCACCAGTTGCCAGGAAACAGGGTGTTGGCCAGTCTCTGTGTCCAGACCCCTGCACACACCTGCCCTCTAGGGCTCTGCAATGATCATACATCCTTACCCCACCACCTAGATACTTAAGAACTGCATAGGGGAAACTGAGGCACCCCCACACTATTCAGAGGAAACATTAAGAACAGTCCCACTTCGTCACAGCTTACCAGTCTGTAATTGCCAGGATCACCTCTGGAACTTAAAATATATATATATATGTATATATATATATATATATTGGCATTACTTTAGATTTTGGTGACTTGTTACTTTTTAATTCATCAATTTGTTCCAAAACCTCCTCTACTGACACCTCAATGTGGGGCAGTTCCTAAGACTGGTCACGTCAAAAGAATGACTCAGGTGTGGGAATTTCCCTCACCTCCTCTGCAGTGAAGACCGATGCAAAGAATTCATTTTGTCGCTCCACAAACACCTTGTCTTCCTTGAGTGCTCCTTTAGCACCTTGATCGTCCAGTGGACCCACTGAGTAGGCTTCCTGCTTCTGATGTACTTGAAAACATATTGCTGTTAATTTGTGAGGTTTTTGCTAGTTGTTCTTCACAATCTCTTTCGGCCGGCCTAATTATACTTTTATACCTGACTTGCCAGAGTTTATGCTCTTTCTATTTTCCTCAGTAGGATTTGACTTCCAGTTCTTAAAGGATGCCTTTTTGCCTCTAACCGCTTCTTTTACTCTGCTGTTTAGCCAGGGAGGTATTTTTTTGGTTATCCTACTGTCTGTTTGTTTGTTTGTTTTTAATTCGGGCTACACATTTAAGTTGAGTCTCTATTATGGTGTTTAAAAATAGTTTCCATGCATCTTGCAGGCATTTCTCTCTTGTGACTGTTTTAGTTTCTGTTTAACTAGCTTCCTTATTTTTCTGCAGTTCCTCTTTTTGAAGGTAAATGCGACCGTGATGGGTTTCTTTGGTATTTTCTCCCCTACAAGGCTGTTAAATTTAATTACATTATGGTCACTGTTACCAAATGATTAAGACAGGGCCGGATTTAGGGGCAGGAGATCCAAGAGTCTACCTGGGATGCCGGGCTTGGGGTGAGCCAAGCTCGGGGTGCTGTTTTTGTTGTTAGCGACAAAAGGGAAATAGAATGTTTGAAGTGACATATTTCAGGTGTTCCCTATGTGGATTCATTTTTCACTAACCTCCTAGAATGTTCTGGACCTGTGTAGAATAAATACAGATTTGCAGATCCTAGCATGCAAATTTATTTTCTTATAGGACAGGGGCAGGCATGCAAATCGTGTAACAAAGTCATTAAATGGGCTACAAATGCAATAAAAATAAGGCATTCAAAAGTTTAACAAATGGGGAGGGGTGTGCCAAAAAGATGCTCCTTGCCTGGGGCACCATTTAGTCTAAGGCCAGCCCTGGTTTCAGTTATATTCACCTTTTGGACCAGATCCTGTGCGCTACTTAGGACTGAATCAAGAATTACCTCTCCCCTTCTTGGTTCCAGCAGGACTAGCTGCTCCAAGAAGCAGCCATCAATGGTGTCTAGAAATTTTATCTCTGCCTCCCATTCTGAGTTGACCTGTACCCAGTCCCTGTGGGGATAGTTGAAATCCCCCATTTTTCTTGGGATTTCTGTTTTTGTAGCCTCTCTAATCAACCTGAACATTTCACAGTCACCATCGCCATCCTGGTCAAGTGATCGGTAGAATATTCCTACTGCTATGCACTTATTATCCAAGCATGGAATTTCTATCCATAGGGATTGGATGGTTCAGTTTAATTCATTTAAGATTTTTATTGTGTTTGACTCTATGCTTTCTTTCACATGTAGTGGTGCCAAACCCCCACCAGCACGACCTACTCTGTCATTTCTATGTATTTTGTACTCGCGTCCCACTGATTATCATTGTTCCACCAAGTTTCTGTGATGTCTATTATAGCAATATCCTCATTTAATACCAGGCACTCTAGTTCACCCATCTTAATATTTAAACCTCTCACATTTGTATATAAGCACTTACAAAATTTGCCAGTATTTAGTTGTCTGCCTTCCTGTGATGTAATTGAATGGGACTCTTTTTCCTTCGACTGTTTCTCTCCAGTTCCTGCCTGTTCTTTACCGACTTCTACCCTCTCCTCTTTACTAGCACTTAGATAAATCCTCCCCTAAGGGATGTCTCTGTCTGAGCCGTGTGCTCCTAGGCACCTGTCGGCCTTCACCCAGCCCTTAATTTACAACCTCCTCTATGACCTTTCTAATTTTACATGCCAGCAATCTGGTTCCATTTTTATTTAGGTAGAGCCCATCCTTCCTTGTATAGGCTCCTCCTTTTCCAAAAGGTTCCCCAGTTCCTAATAAACCTAAACCCCTCCTCCCAACACCATTGTCTCATCCATGCATTGAGACCCTGCATCTCTGCCTGTCTAACCGGCCCTGTGCATGGAACTGGAAGCATTTCAGAGAATACTACCATGGAGTTCCTGGACCTTTTACCTAGCAGCCTAAATTTGGCCGCGAGGACCTCTCTCCTACCTTTCCCTGTGTCACTGGTACCGACATGTACCACCAGCTCCTCCCCAGCACTGTACATAAGTCTGTCTAGATGTCTCATGGGCTCTGCATCCTTCACACCCGGCAGGCAATGCACTGTGCAGTTCTCCCAGTCAAACACAACTATCCATATTTCTAACAATCGACTTCCACATCGCTATGACCTGGCTCTTCCTAATAACTGGGGTCTCCTCCCCCTCCCACTCCTCCATATATGGATTCATTTTTCACTAACCTCCTAGAATGTTCTGAACCTGTGTAGAATAAATACAGATTTACAGATCTTAGCATGCAAATTTATTGTCTTATATGGCAGGGATAAGAGGTCTCCTCAGTGCGTCTGGAAGGAGGGTCCCAGTGATGGGATCATTTCCCTCCACTCCAGCTTAATGTTCTCCTTCCCTCCTCCGCAGCACAGACTGGGAGTGGGACCCACTCTGCTGTGCCCCAGAAAGTCTCCTCTCTGTACCTCTCTGTCTCCCTCAGCATCTCCAGTTCAGTCACTCTGGTCTCCAGAACCTGTGCTCAGTCTCTGAGGGCCATGACTTGCTTGCACTGACCCCACTCCTTTCCCAGAGCTGGGGATAGAACGAGGAGTACTGGTTCCTGTCCCCCCTCCTCTAACCACTAGATCCCACTCCCCTCCCAGAGCTGGGATAGAACCCAGGAGTCCTGCTCCCAGCTGCCCCTGCTCTAACTACTAAGAGATGTGGGATGACTGGTGGTTTGTGCGTTGGTGAAAGTGGCCTCCGGTAGTGTGCGGATGGCTGTTATGGTTTGTGGTTTTGATGCTTTGGGGAGGGCGGTGGGCAGTGCTCGTGGCGGTTGGTGGTCTGTGCTCTGGTGCTAGCGGTGGATTGCAGGGAGGGAGGTGTGTGGTGTAGTGAAGGTGGTTTGCGGCGCACATGGGCTGTGGTGCTGGTGGAGTATTGAGCGTGGGCTGTGGTTTGGTGAGTGTGGGCTGTGCTGCCGTGGTGCTGTGGGCTGTGGCTGGCGAGCATGCATTGGTGGTTGGTGAGAGTGGGCATGGGTCATGGCATCGTAGTTGGTGGGGGTAGGCCGAGGACCATGGTTTGTGAAGGTGGGCTATGGTGCCATGGTGTTGGTGCTTGGTAAAGGTGGGCCATGCTGCCATGGGCTGTGGTTGGTGAGGGTGAGAGTGGGCCGTGGTGCCATGGGATGTGGTTGGTGAGAATGGGCGTGGGCCATAGCATCATGGTTGGCAAGGGTGGGCAGTGGTGCCATGCTTGGCAAGGGTGGGCCCTAATGTTACAATGTTGGTGGTTGGCAAGTGTGGGCTGTGGTGCCATGGGCTATGATTCATGAGGGTGGGCCATGGTGCCATAGGCCATGGTTGGCAAGGGTGGGCACATGCCATTGGCTATGGTTGGCCAGGCTAGGCCATAGTGTCAGTGTCTGGCAAGGGTGGGCTAAGGTGCCATGGGTTGTGGTTGGTGAGGGTGTGCATCTGCAATGGGCCATGGTTGGTGAAGGTGGTCTGAGGTGCCATGGGCTGTGGTTGGCCATGCTAAGCCATAGTGTCAGTATCTGGCGAGCGTGGGCTATGGTGCCATGGGCCATGGTTGGCAAAGGTGGGCTGAGGTGCCATGGGCTGTGGTTGGTGAAGGTGAGCGGAGGTGCCATTGGCCATGGTTGGTGAAGGTGAGCGGAGATGCCATGGGCCGTGGTGGGTGAAGGTGGGCTGAGGTGCCATGGGCTGTGGTTGGTGAAGGTGAGCGGAGGTGCCATGGGCCATGGTGGGTGAAGGTGGGCTGTGGTGCCATGGGCCGTGGTTGATGAAGGCGGGCTGAGGTGCCATGGGACTTGGTTGGCCATGCTAGGCCATAGTGTCTGGCAAGGGTGGGCTATGGTGCCATGGGCCATGGTTGGTGAGGGTTGGCTGTGGTGCCATGGGCCGTGGTTGCCGAGGTGGGCCATAGAGTTGGGGGTTGGCAGGGTGGGCAGTGGCGTTGCTGTTTTGGCTGGCTCGGAGAGGCTGGGGGTGGTCATGGGATGGGGAGGGGGTTACATTTTGAGCCAACCTGAGGATCCCTGACTCATTCAGGGCCCTCTCCCCATTTCCCTCCTGTCTTCTCCGAACCTCTGTGTGTGGATGGGGGGATGTGGGGATGGGGCCGGGCCTCGTGCTGTGCCCCCCCACCCCTCCGGATCCTTGAGCCCCTGATGCCAGGCCCCGGAGGGAGGGGCTCTCCAGCCTGCGCTGGGCCCCAACCCTCGCTGTGGGGCAACTAGGCCCCCCCCCACCAGCTCTCCTCCTCCCCTTCCCGCCTGGGGCCCCTCGCCGCACCCCGCGGCGGGGGGGCTTATTGCTGGGGACAAAGGGTCCCTCATCACCCAGGTAACCGGCGGATGGCAGATGAGGGGGTGCCGGTTGCCATGGCGACAGGCCCTTGAGCCCTCAGCTCCATCACGGCTGCTGGGGGGGGAGGGGGTTTCAAAACGCTGCAGGTTGTCATGGTAACCTGGCTGTGCCTGTTTTGTTGAGGCAGCAGCTGAGGGGGGGAGGTTGGGGGAAACCCTGGGGGGGAGGGGCATGGCGAGGGGCGGGGGGTAATGAGGGGGATGGGGGATGTGGGGAAGGAGGGGGAGGGGGGCCATGCAGAGGGGCAAACTGGGAGGGGCAGGGGGGATGTAGGGGGAGGAAAGGAGGAAGAGAAGGGGGCGATATAGGGAGGGGGAAGGGGATGCAGGGAGAGGAGAGGTATATGGGGAGGGGGATGTGGGCCAAGGAGGGGGACGTGGGGAGGGGCGGGAGAGGGGAAGAGGGTTTGGGATGTGGGGAGGAGAGAGCTGGGAGGGGGGACATGGGCTGGGGGATGTTGTGGGGAAGGAGAGAGACCAAAAATCCTTGGTTTCCCTCCCGCTCCCCCGTGCAATGGCTCTGGCACCAGGTGAGGGCTTTTTCCCCCCAGGGCCGTACCCCACACCCTGGGGATCAACCTCCCCACCATGGGGAACGAATGCTCGGCAGGGATTGAACCAGAACCCCCAGCCCCAAAGCCTTAGACCCTGAGCTAAAGGGGGAGCACCAGGGGTCTCCCCCCAGCTCTGGGTGGGGAGTGGAGTCTAGTGGTTAGAAGGGGGGCTGGGCGTCAGGACTCCTGGGTTCAATCCCCAGCCCTGCCACAGGCTCAGCGTGTGACCTTGGGGAGGGCAAGTCCCAACCCCCCTCAGTTTCCCCATCAGCGGATGGGAGAGGTCACAGGGTGGAGGTGAAAGGCTGGGAATCAAGGGAGATGGGGGGTGCCAAGAGCTCCCTTCCCTGGGGCGGGGCTGACACCAGCTCTGTCCAATGGCCGGGATCCCGGGGGGAGCAAAGGGGGTGTGGGGCCCTCATTGGCAGCCCTGCCAGCTGTTGGCTTTAAACAGGCAGCAGCTGGCGGGGCATGGCAGGAACACGTTAACCCTCTATGTGCCACGCTGGGCCCCTCTGGAGCTGGGGCTAGCTGGGTGAGAGCTGGAGGGGGATGGGACGCAGGCGTTGGTTGGGTGAGGGGAGGCCAAGGCAGTGGTGGCTTGTCAAAGCTTCAGCGGACACACTCACTCCCTTCTTACACATGCATCCTCCTCATGCACACTTGCCTGCTTGGACACTTGTTCCTTTGCGATCAGTTGTCCCCTTGCACACCCACTCACACTCTCATTCCCCTGGCATCAGTTGTTGCCCTCTTACACATGTCCTCTCCTCTTGCACACTCACCTTCCTCCATCACCCCCATTCCTTTGGTATCAGTTCCCTTACACACTCACTTCCCATTTGCACACTCACCCCTTTGGTGTCAGTTGTTCTCCCCTTTTGCATGCTCCCTCCCTGCAAGCCCACATCAGCGCATCCCTCTCCAGCTTGGTGCCCTCTGTGCCCAGAACTCTGGGAGCTAACCTGCCCATGCTCTCCCCTCCCCAGGCACCACAGAGCGGGTGTGCCTCGTGCAGGGTACAGCCGAGGCCCTCAACGCCGTCCACAACTTCATCGCCGAGAAGGTGCGCGAGATCCCCCAGTCCGTGGTGAAGCCGGAGTCCGTCAACATCCTGCAGCCGCAGACCACCATGAACCCAGACCGCGCCAAGCAGGTGAGATCCGGGGGACTGGACACTCTCCCAGGCAGTGGTGGATTAGCCACTGGGCCAGTGGGAGGGCCCCGGAAAAAATCCACCGCCGGGCAGCGGAAGCCCAGAGCCCAGGCCGCCATGCGGGGTGGGGGAAGCCCCAGCGACCCGAACCCACGCCCTGGCAGAAGCACTGCGCAGGTGGGGCGGAAGAAGCCCCAGCGCCCCGACCCTGATCCCCCACAGAAGTGCTGGGGCTGGTGGGGGAAGCCCCAGCGCCCGGACCTGGCTGCAGCCCCGGGACTGGAGGAGCTCCCTGCCGCGGCCGCAGGGCTGGGGGAGGTCTCACTCCCTGCTGAGGCCCGAGGGCCAGAGCGGGGGGACAGTCTTGGGGGGAGGGCAGAAAGGAGCAAACAGGTTGTGGGGCAACAGTGCGGGGGCAGAATGGGGGGACCCTGGATGAAACAGGGGTGGGGCGCAGGGAAGAGACAGAAAGGGGTGGGGCTGTGGGCAGGGCCGCAGGCGGAAGAGGTAGCACGGGGGGTGGGACCACAGGCGGAAGGTGTGGGCAGGGGCCCCAGGAATCCGCCCCTGCCCCCAGGGAGCAGCCAGGACTCTGCGGGGGAGGCTGGACACGGGCAGACCCTGTGATTGTCCTGAGCTCCCCAAATCCCAGCCAGCGCTGCCCTGTGTCACCACACAGGGGCTGTCAGCAGCACACACTGCCCTCAGCAGCCAGGCCAGGGGCGGTAGGCACCCTCCTGCACACCCACTGTAATATGCAGAGGCTGTAACGCACCTATCAGCAGCTACAAAGGCCTTGGTGTCTTTGGGATGCTGTAGCATGGGGCTAGGGCAACACTGCCCAGGGGTTAGTGCAGCGATTGCTGGGGGGCAAGTGGAGTTTCATAGTCCATCCCCCACCAACCTCCATCGCTGGGGTTCTGAGTTCAGATCCTGCCTCTGGTCACACGTGAAGTGAGTTGGTTGGGTCTCTTTTTTAGTGGGGAATTTGCTGCATTCTGGGATAGCCAGGGTCTGCGGGTTGGGAGAAAGGGACACTGGCAGAGCTGTGTGTGGGGGGAGCCCAGGGCTGGGATAGTGGGGTGTTGCGGGTCGGGATTGAGGGACGCTGGCAGAACTGGGAAAGGTAGGGGAAGTGCTGGGCTGGGGGCTTTGGGTCAGGATTGAGGGGCACCGGCAGAGCTTGGGGGAGCCTGGGGCTGTGGGTTGGGATTGAGGGGCACCAGCAGAGTTGTGGTGGGGGAGCCCAGGACTGAGCTAGCAGGGGGCTGTAGGTTGGGATTGAGAGGCCCTGGCAGAGCTACAGGAGGGGAGGAGCCCCGGAGCTGGGTTGTGGATCAGGATTGGGTCCAGGGGTCCCACAGAGCGGTGCACTCTGGGCAGTTATCCCACAGAGCATCTCTTCCTCTTCTGCCGCTAAGAGTTGTAGGAAGGCGGAGGGGGTTGCAGGGTATCCCCATTGGTCACAAAGGCCCCAGTAGACTCTCCCCAATCCCCACCCCCTCCCTTAGGTCCTCAAGTGACACCATCCAGTGCAAGGATGTGCCATGTCCAGACTGAGGCCCATGTGCCTTTGCCCGGACACCAGGGTCCCCTCAGGACAGCACTTGTCATTCCAAGAAGAAAGTGTGCAGAGATGACTTCATGTCTCCTTTAGCTCACCCTGTCCAGCCCTATGGGGCCAGGGAGGGAACATCCACTCAGTCCATTCCCCCGGGCGGGTGTGGGGGAGTGTTGTCCCCTCCAGGCCATTCCCCCACAGGGCAATAGCTACTCTGGTCTGTTTCCCCAGAATCACAAGCCCAGCCTCCAGGGTCAATAGGACTGCAACAAGGTGGGAATTCTGGGGGTTAGGGGTTAGGACCACAGACTGGGGGCCAGGACGCCTGGGTTTGCTCCCCAGCTCTGGGAAGGGACGGGCTCTCTTGGGTTAGAGCAGGGGGGCTGGGAATCAGGATACCTGGGTTCTATCCCAGCTCTGGGAGAGGACGGGGTCTCTTGGGTTAGAGCAGGGGGGCTGGGAATCAGGACTCCTGGGTTCTAATCCTGACTCTTGGCTTTAACTCCCCTTTCCCTCCCACCAGGGAAATGGGATTGACACCGCCCATGTCCTCGCTCCCCCAGGCCCCTTTGCCCTTGTAACCTGCATCCTGTTGTCCCTCCTGTCTGCAGGAAACAGGCAGGGGACTAGGCCTGGTCACAGTCTGCAGCCCTCCTGCTCACCCCCCCGCCATCTCCTCCCACAGCACAGGTCACCCTGGGCAGTCCCTTGACAGGGATGGAGCTGTGGGTGCACTGGGTCAGCACCCCCCACTCCCGCCCAGGCCTGGCTGCTTCAAAGGCAACAAGGGCTCACTTTACTTTCCTGACTGTCAAAGAAACAGAGCAGGAAAAAGTCCGATTCTTCCCTCTGCCCGGCACACTCTTGTCCCCCTCCCCACAGCACTCCCCGCTGGGAGAGGCTGGGGCTGGCATAGCCGGGAGCTCCTCCCACAGCCAGTGCTCCTGCCCTGCTCCCCACAGCGTCCCCCGCTGGGAGAAGCCGGGGTTGCTAAAATTTGCCAAGAAATCTCCTGTTGAACAGGACGCAGTGTGGGTCTCTTGCCCCTTTGAGCCCCTGGGGACATGGCTCACCCTGTGCTGGCAGGGGGGAGCGCTGGAGGCCAGGGCAGGGAAAGCTCTTTTCCAGTGCAAGATGCCCCTCTGGGCTGTATTTTAGGCACCCCCATCCATCCCAGGCCTGGCTGCCCGGAAAGGGCTCCCGGCCCAGGCAGGGGAGAGCAGGAGACAATTTCTGTGCTGAGGAGCAGTGGGACAGGAGCAGCTGGCACCATGGGGCACCCCCTGCTCCCCTCATGGATCCCTGGCCTGAAGGGATCAGTGGGGGTGGGGGGGCAGCAGGTTCTGGAAAGTCCATGGGCTGCTGCAGGAGGAAGGAGGAAAGGTGTAGGAGGAAACATATGCTCAGAAGTTCCAGGAGTGGAGTGTGGTCTAGTAGTTACAGTGGAGGGGAGGGCCTGGGAGCCAGGACTCCTGGGTTCTATTTTTTGCCCCTTGGCTTGCAACTAAGCTGCATGGCACCAATCTGTGCCCAGATCCTGGCGGGGAGGGTGGAGCTGAGGCCGGGGATCCAGCTGCTGCGTGGGTTGCAAGGGAGGCTGTTGCTAGGTGGTATCCAGGATGCGGTGGCAGCTGGGGATTTGGAAGGGGGCATGGGGTCTATACCAGGAGCCAGGTGGTGCCCAGGAGCCGGTCCGGCCTAGGAGAGCAGCTCCCACCCCTGCAGGGCCCCCTTGCCATGGCAGCAGGGGGCAAGCTCTGTGATGTGTCAGGCTGCCTGGCCTGGCAGGGCCTTGCCACCATTGTGTTGAGAGAGGGAGGGCTCTGGGGCGGGGGGTCTGGCAGCAATGGGGTCTGAGTGGGGCGCCAGGGGCTCTGTCCTGGCTGGTGGCCCTGAGCAGAGTTTGTCTGTGTGAGGGAGATCGGCTGGGTGTGCCTAGGGCTGGGCAGGCCAGGTGCTAGGTAAGCCAGGTGCTGGGTGGACTGAGCTCTGGGTGTGCTGGCGGGACTGAGTGCACCTTCGCCAGCCCCTCCTGCCTGTTCCTCTCTCCCCCCTTTTCGGTGTCCTCCCCTGCCCCCCATTGGAGGCTGTCAGCCCCAAACTGCCCCTCGAGCCCGCAGAGGTTCCCTGAACTGGGTCCAGGGAGCCCCCACTTCCCGCACGGCAGGGGCCAGCTCCCGTCCCTCAGGATCTCACAGCCCTGCACAAGCTTTCACAGACTGAGCCATATGCCCCAGTGAGGTGGGGAAACTGACTCACAGGGCAGCGCTGGGATGTGAGCAAGTTCACACAGCCAGTCAGTGGCAGAGCTGGGGCTAGAACCCAGGAATCCTGACTCCTAGCTCCCCCGCTCCCTGCTATAACCACTGGACTGCACTCCCCTCCTATGGAGCTGGGTGGTTTATGTGCAGAGGAGGGAGCTGTTAGAAGGAACTAGTGACAGTCCCCCCATCCCAGTCCTAGTGGTCAGTTCCAGATTCACAGCCCCCTGCTACCCCAGCCCTGGGCTCCCCAACCCACAGCTCTGCCAGTGCCCCTCACTCCTGACTCGCAGCCCCCTGCTACCCCAGCCCTGAGTTCCCCCCCACAGCTCTGCCAGTGCCCCTCACTCCCGACTCGCAGCCCCCTGCTACCCCAGCTGTGATCTCCCCACCCCCAGCTCCGCTGAAGACCCCGGTGTCATGGGGAAGCCCAGGGCTGGGTAGCAAGGGGCTGCGGGCACACACACCAACTTTCCACTCTGTTGGGGGATGCCTGACCCCTGGCTCTGCCCCAGACCCTACCTGAACTCCACCCCATTCCTCAAGGCTACACCCCCACCCCGCCCCTGCCCAACCTCTTCCCGCCCCGTTCCACCCCCTCCCTCGAGTGTGCTTCGTCATCGCTCCTCCTCCCTTCCCCCCAGCGTCCTGCATGCCTCGAAACAGCTGGTTCGGGCGGGCGGGCAGGCAGGAGAAGTGGGGAGGGAGTGGGAAATGCTGAACGTTGGGGCCGCCAGCAGGCAGGAGGCGCTGGGGAAGAGTGGGGAGCTGATAGGGGGCTGCTGGTGGGTGCTCAGCAATCACCATTTTCCCCCCATGGGTGCTTCAGCCCCGGAGCACCCACGGAGTCGGCGCCTATGGCTGTAGGTCAGGGCTCAGGGTCACCGGCAAAGCCAAGCTGCAGATCTCTCCTGTGGGTTAGTCTAGCCCGACGGCAGGGTCAGGGCCTGCATCAGAGTTTGTTACGTGAGAGATTTTCTCGGCTAAGTTGCTGTGGTGTTTTCCTTTGCTCCTGGGCTGTGGTTAAGTAATAGGGTGGGGAGGCTGCATCCTCCTCCCTTCCCAGGCAGAGCCAGGTGCAGGTGGCCAGTCTGGGGAGGGCCCAAGGGCAGCCTGATTGAGGCCCTCCAAGCCAAGATCATCCTCCCAGCCCTTCCCTGACTCCCTCCTGGGGCTGGGTTGTACCTAGGGCTGGGTGTGCTGACCTATGGGTGTACCTAGGGCTGGGTGTGCTGGGTGCTGGCTTTGCTGGATACTGGGTGTGCTGAGCTCTGGGTGAGCCAGGTGCTGGGTGTCCAGGTGCTGGTGCCTCGGGCTGTGTGTGCTGGGTTCTGGTTGTACCAAGCTCTGGGTGTGCTGAGATCTGGTGTGCTGGGTTCTGGGTGTACTGAGCTCTAGGTATGCTGGCTGGGCCTAGGGCTGGGCATGCCAGGTTCTGGGTGGACTGAGCTTTTGGTGTGCCAGGTGTTGGGTGTGCCTAGGGCTGGGTGTAGCGAGCTCTGGGTGTGTTGGATGTTGGGTGCACCGAGCTCTGGGTGTGCCTAGGTCTGGGCGTGCTGGGTGCTGTCACTGCTCTCCATGGTGCTGAAGGGGAACCCAGCTCTGGCAGGCAGTGTCTGGGCAGCACCCGTTCCCAGCTCAGCCCATGTGTCTCTGGGAGTCGCCCAGCTCTCTGAGTGAGTACGACACCCCTGCTAGGCTCCTCCATGGAGATTGGAGCATGCTTGTCTCCATGCAGTGCTAGGGGGCGATGTGCTGCAGGAAGTGGGGGACGAGTGATCCTTGTATGTCATATGGAACCCCAGAGAGGGCTGCAGCTCAGCTCTAGGGGGTCCTTGTATAAACAGCCCTACACCCCACCCCAGATGGGGCTGCAGCTCAGCGCTGGCAAAAGGCAATGGAAGCTGCTGGAGCTCATTCCCCACCCCCGCTAACACCCCCCCCCCGTCTCTTCCCCTTGGCAGGCCAAGCTGATTGTCCCCAACAGCACGGCTGGGCTGATCATCGGCAAAGGGGGTGCCACGGTGAAGGCCATCATGGAGCAGTCGGGGGCCTGGGTGCAGCTGAGCCAGAAGCCGGAGGGCATCAACCTGCAGGAGCGGGTGGTGACGGTCAGCGGGGAGCCCGAGCAGATCCGCAAGGCGGTGGACATCATTGTGCAGAAAATCCAGGAGGACCCGCAGAGCAGCAGCTGCCTCAACATCAGCTACGCCAACATCACCGGCCCCGTGGCCAACTCCAACCCCACCGGCTCGCCCTACGCCAACTCCACGGACGTGCTGCCGGCTGCCGCCGCCGCCGCCACCGCCTCGGGCCTGCTGGGACACACCAGCCTGGCCAGCGTCGGGGCCTTCCCAGCGGCCCTGCCGGGCTTCTCCGGCAGCGACCTGTTGGCCATCAGCACGGCCCTCAACACCTTGGCCAGTTACGGATACAACACCAACTCGCTGGGGCTGGGGCTCAATTCTGCCGCCGCCTCCGGCGTGCTGGCCGCCGTGGCGGCTGGGGCCAATCCCGCCGCGGCCGCGGCCGCCAACCTCCTGGCCTCCTACGCCAGTGACGCCTCTGCCAGCACCAGCACGCCGGCCGGTGCTGTGGGGGCCTTCACCCTGGGCTCCCTGGCGGCCGCCACCGGGGCGGCCAACGGCTACCTGGGCACGGCTTCGCCGCTGGTGGCCAGCTCCTTCCTGGCCACGGAGAAGCTGGTGGAGAGTGCCAAGGATATGGTGGAGATCGCAGTGCCAGAGAATCTGGTGGGGGCCATCTTGGGCAAAGGGGGCAAGACGCTGGTGGAGTATCAGGAGCTGACGGGCGCCCGGATCCAGATCTCCAAAAAGGGAGAGTTTATCCCGGGCACCAGGAACCGTAAAGTCACCATCACCGGCACGCCGGCAGCCACGCAGGCCGCCCAGTACCTCATCAGCCAGCGAGTGACGTACGAGCAGGGGGTGCGAGCCACCAACCCGCAGAAAGTAGGGTAGGGCCGGAGGGAGCCACGAAAGGGAGAAATCCATTTTAAATTTCAAACAAACCAACAGGCCCCCCATCCCCTACCCTGCCCATCCCCCGCACGCCCCCAGACATGCATCCTCTCCAATAGGGAGGGGTCCCCCCCCAATCTAATGACCAGCTCCGATCCAGACGCGATCTCCGGATCGGCCCGCGGACCTTGCCGTGCGTTCTGTCTGATATGTATATATTGCACTTCTTTTTTTTTAATAGAAAAAGAAAATGGGTCAAATTTTCTCTTTATTTCCTTTCTTTACAAATTTTCTTTCTGCCCCCCCTTCCCCCCCAGCCAGACCCCACCCCATCCCCTGCTCTCTCTATTCAGGGAGCAGATCGCACTTTGGGGAGTGGATCCCTTTAAGACTGGGGGGAATTGGATTTTGATCCATAACTGGGGGAGGGGTGATTGGAGCCGATCTGGACCCGTGTTGAGACGAAGGGGGGTGGGGAACGGGGTCTTGGCATGAGCCACAGCTGCCGTAAATCCCCCACATACCCCCTCTGTTAGCTGGGTCTTATTGAACTTAAGCTGCAACGCGGCGTTTCACTGATGCATTTTATTTTCTGCATGTAGATAGTCAAATTGTGTTGAACTCGGGGCGGGAGCGGGGGGGTTAAGTTAGGACTGGGGGTGGTTTTTGTGGGTTGGGGGGGTAGTTATTCATATCTTCAGCAAAAGTGGGGGGACGCACTCCCCATCTTCCTCCAGAAAGGAAGCAACATATCTCTAGGGCGTAACTGGAAAGGTGGTTGGGCTGTGCCCGTGGGGAGTGGGGTGGGAGTCTGTCCACGGAGTAGCCACAGGGCTGGGTTTTGTCGTCTCGCTCGGCAGCGTCTGCCAGACCAGGTGATTGGAGGGTGGGGAGATAAGGAGCAGAACATGAAGCTGTGACAACATGCATGGTAGTATGTGATGTAATGTGGCGTAGGGGGCTACTTCCTGTGATGTCATAGGCTACCACAAGTGTCTACCAGTGATGTGGTATGCTACTTCTTGTGGTGTAGGAGGCTATTTCCTGTGATGTGATAGGCTATTTCTTGTGACATCACCAGTGATGTAGTATGTTACCTCCTGTGATGTACGAGGCTACTTGCTGTGGTATAAACACCTGCCTGGGACACGTCAGGCTGCTTCCTGTGATGTCATAGCCTGCTTCCTGTGACAGACAGGGCCAAACCGTCCGGGTGGGGTTTTATTTTCCTTCCGAGGTGTTCTGTAAATGCTGGTGTCACATCCATCTAGGGAGGAATCTCTCCCCACACAACCCCCGGGTATGCGAGCGGCCGAGCCCGTCCCGCTGGAGCAGCGACGGGACAGGGAACCCCGCCATCACCGCCGCTCGCACAGGGCCCGGGCGGCTGGCACGGCCAGGAAAGTGAAGCACTAGGCAGCTGCCTCCCCGCAGCTACCACTCAGTATTAAAGCCCGGCTGGGGCGATGGCTATTTTCTCAGCACCAGGGGCGGATATTGGCATCTTCACCATGGACCTCACGACTGCCCCCCACCATTGCTCCAGGGAAGGAACATTGCTCCTCTCCCTCTTCCTTAGAACCCCCGCCTCCCCCAGGATCTCCTTGATGCCTCAAGCAGTATTATCACCTTGAGCCGGCCAAGGGCTCCTCCTGCTGCCAGTGCAGCCTGTGGGCAGCGTGGAAAGGACCTTGCTTCACATATCAGTGACTCAGGGCAGTCCATGAGAGCCGGATGCCCAATAGCCCTGGGTTAGTGCCGAGGTATCCATTAGCCCCTGGGCTAGCACTGGGATCAGGCCCAGAAGCCCCTGGGCTAGTGCCAGGGTATCCGGTAGCTATTCTGTGATCAAATCAGTGGGGCCATTCTCCGCACCGTGTTTACAGCTGACCCCTTTTTGATGCACCGCTTTTGGCAGGGCCCTCCAGGGCTTCTGGAAACAGGGCTGTTTTCCTTTTGACCTGCTCCCACCCCTGTCTGTACTGGCTTGTTGTTGTAGGGTGGCCCGGGGGTGCTGTGCTGCAGGCTGGCTTGTTATTGTAGGATCCTTCTGAAGCTTTTGGCTGAACAGGCTGGTTTGTTAGTTGTAATGTTGTTCCTGTGTGTCAGGCTTCTTACATTGGTGTGTTATTGTAGGGTTGCTCATGAGCCCTGGGTTGTATACACTGGCTTGTTATAGTAGGGTCATTCAGGAGCCCTGGGTTATATACACCAGGTTATTATTGTAGGGTTGCTCAGAAGCCCTGGGTGATATACACTGGATTGTTATTGTAGGGTTGCTCAGAAGCCCTGGGCTGAACATGCTGGTTTGTTTCCGGAGGGTTGTTTGTGAGCCCGGGGCCGGATTGGTATCGGGACGGGGGGGCGGGGAGGGGGTTACTCATGAGCATTGGAAGAGGCAGGAATGAAATAAGCATATTACCAGTGGCAGGTGGGGACGGTGAGCGGCTCTGCTCCAGTGCTGTGCTCGGAGAGACCCCCTCAAGTCGGGACCCTGTGCCCGGGGAGATGGGCCGTCCACTTAATTGCTTCATAGGTCCAAATGCAATCACAGCCCCTAGAAGACCCCTTCCCCCGTCTGACCCCCACAGGAACCCCATTGCCTCCCCCGCCCTAGGGACCCCCCTCCCCATCTGACCCCGTAACCCACCCCAACCCCAGTTAGCATCGGCACTTATCCCATTATCCTCCCCGCCTTACACTGGCACTTACCCCGTAACGCCCCCAGCCAGGAGCCCAAAGGAGCCCCCTCCCCATGTGACACCGGCCGTTCACCCCTGACCCCAGTGGCGATCTGTGGATTTGTGCAATATTTTACCCTGAGAAGAAAAATCTCTTCCTGACCCCCAGCTGGCCTTCAGCCCTGGCACAGGCGGATTTGCTTTGCATGGCACTTGGCAGGCTCCATAGCTCACCTTAGGGCAGCCATGTCCACGTTGCTCCAGCAGGTAGACAGTCAGACAGGAATTGGGGACAGACTCAGGGGAAGGGGCTAGCGGTGGGTCTGGGATTTGGGGGGCAGAGGGGCCCCTCCATGTTAGCTAGCAGACATCAATCATTTTCCATTCGTTAGCCGAGGGCTGAGGGAGGGGGGTTTGTAACCTTTTAAACTAGGGAACAAAACAAATGTGAAAATATTTACTACTAAAAAGGAAGCAATATTTAAGTAGCATCTTGCACTGAATCTCGGAGGTGAGATGAGAGGCAGAGAGGCAGGGCCAGGAGACTTGGCCCTTTTACATGGGTCGGGCCAGATCCTGCACTGGAGTAAATGGCCTTGCTCCGCCCATGTTGGGAGCTCCGCCCATTCCTGCTAGCTGTGGGAGTGGCCCGAATGGTTCTGGGATTTTTTGTGTCGAACAAAACGTGCTGCTGTAGCCTACGGTAGGGGTGTTGCATATCAAACTTTGCAAAGGGCGGCGGGAGGAGGGGTAGGGAGGTGTTTTTTGTGCCAAAATATTTGTCTGTCTTTTTCGATACATGCCTGCATAGAGGGTGTGACCTGACGTGCCTGGGGCAGCCCTATGTGACCCGTCATGCCTGGGGCAGCCCTCACTGGAAATGCCAAGGTCAGGGCAGGCTGCAAAAGGGCACATCGGGTCACAGAGGGATTACCTGATTTAACCCCAAAACTACTCTGATGGCCCAAGGCTATGCTGGAAAACCTACCCCATTGCTGGGTAATACTGGGGTGTGTTTAACATGGCATCCTCATTAAAAATACACAGCCATATCTGAAAACACCACAGTAACGCTATGATAGCCTGAAATGTTTTCATAAAGATACCCGAATAAAAGTACTACAGTAATATCCCGAAACACTACAGTGACACCCCAAAGTACTCGAGTATGATAAGTCAGGGTATGTTTTCATAAATATACCCTTTTAAAAGTACCACAGCAATATCCTATAATACTACAACACTCCAGAATACTTCAGTAACACTAGGATAACCTGGAGTGTTTTCCTACAGGCACCTGTACAAAAATGCTACAGTATTGGCTAAAATACTTCAGTAGCATTAACCTGAGCTGTCGAGCTTTCAGTCGCTGTTGTAGCAGGATATAAGGATACACTTGTAAAGTGAAATGTTCCAGCATTCTTCAATACTATCCCAAATACTGTAATAAATAGAATCAGTCACAGTTGGTTAGAACCAAAAATGGGAGTTATTTTTAAGTTCTTAACACAAAACCATTTTGGTTTTCTTGACATGTCTAATTTTGGGGGGAGTTTTTCTAAAGATATTTTTCACGAACTCTCCCCTGCGCCCTCATTTTGGCTTGCCATTGTCTTCATCCAGCCACTTTGGGTGGCAGGCTTCCTTGCAAGATGAAATATATTAGGCAGCATCAAAAATGTATTTTTCCTGAAATTGCCCATTTTTAAAAAAATACCAAAAATTTGATGGTGTAGGAGGGTAGCATCTGGGAGTCCCAGTCATGGACCAGATCGGCCTCGTGCCAGGTGCTGTCCAGACACAGAAGGTGGCTGCTGCTATTAAAAACACTACCCAGGCAATTAGGAAAATGAAAAATCTGTCCGTTTCCAAACATGACGGGACAAAAATACTTTCCAAATCCCAATGAAATTTACATGACATTTTCCCCCCCGCTGTCGGAGCTAACCCGATATGGAGATGTAGCATCGGGGGCTAACACTTTACAGTGCCGTGGTGTTTTGGATGCTCCTTGCAGAATGCTAGGATACCTGAATCAAAAACACTCCAGCCCCAAATACTGCAGCAATGGGACTATGAAGGGGCATCATATTCAGACTATTACTCTGTGACGCTGGAGTATTTTGGATCCTTCCTGTAGAGTGCTAGGAGGCGCTTCTAATGATACTATTGCATTGTTCATTAACCCGGCAGGATGCTGCGGGAACATTACTATGAATTGTAGCATGTTAGGACTAGGACCTTATAGTGCCGTAGTGTCTGGGATCATCAGCAGAATGCTGTAAGTCTACTGTTATACTCCAGTATCCCCCCCGAATACGGTCATAACCCCACTGCACTAGGTAGCTTTTGGGGGCTATTAATCAATGATACTGCTGTATTTTGGGGTCATTCCTGTAGAATGTTGTAAGATACCCTTATAAAAGATTCCAATTGTAAATCGTTACTACAGCATTCACCAATAAGATCTCCAAGTGCTGTGGTAACATTCTTTCAAGGTGCAGCATTTGGCGGGGTTGTTACTCAAATACTGGAGTGTTTGTGGCTCATCAGTAAAGGCAGTGTGGACGAATGGGTGGAGAATTGGAGTAGATATGGGTTCTGTTCCCAGCTCGGCCTGCTGGGGGACAATGGGCCTCCCAGATCCTTGCCTCAGTTTCCCCATTTGTATAATGGGAATAAAGGTAGCGACCTCTTCTGCAAAGCACTTTGAGCTCTACAGAAGAAACGGGCTATACAAAAACTAGGTGGTATTATTGCTCAAAGCAAACCCTCAGAAAATACTAGTGTTCACCAGGACTGCCCCAAAATACTGCAGCAATCTGTGGGGCTAATATGGAGTATTCCAGGCTAGTCCTGAGGGGATCCGTTCCCTATGCGGCATCTATCTGAAAAAGACCCGACCAAACTTTTTTTGAAGTGCCAAACTTTTTATTTATAGAGAACATGCAGCTATTAAAAAGGGGGTGGGGGGAGGGGGAATGAAGTTTTTAGATGTTCTACAAGATTTAAAAAAAAAATTAAAAAAGGGAAAAAAATAAAATAGAAAAAGAGACATAAACGATAGATCATGTTAGCGGATCTGAACCCTGGGTCCTTTCTTAGTGGCTTTTAAAGAAAATTTAATAAAATAATAAAAAAAGCATAATAAACTAAAAGAGAGAGTCCTTGGGCCAGGTTTCCCAAGGGATTTAGGCACCTAGCTGCATCTGCAGGTGCCTAAATCCCTTGGGCAACCTGGGCCCAGGTCTCTGGGCTATAGCCTCAGTGACTAGGAAGTGAGACATCTCCGTCGACAATGGTTTGCTGGCCCTGTTGTGTCCCGCCTCCCGGGGATGCCACTGCAGTGTCCTGTATCCCCCCCGTTCCACCGCTGCCTTGTGGCACAGGGGGTGGGGTCCGGGGCTGCATTCTGCGGGCTGCACCTTCACCCTGGGCGTTGAGCTGCCAGAGTGGAGTCGGGGCCACTTTTAGCTCGTTCTGCGCCAGCGGGTGGCTCATTGGTACGGGGACTGGGGGAGGGAGGCAGAGGCTGTAATTTATGGGTCGGGAGATGAGCCGGGACCCTTGGAAATCAACCTGTGGCTGCTGCCAGTGCTGGGTGGGGGCTGCTTGGACGCGGGACGCCACGCATGGGGCGCTCACCCAGCCCGCTGGCCCCTCTAGCCAAGATGTGAGCCCCTGGCAGTCCCTGTAGTTTAGGCTTTGTCTAGTCCTGATGCCTCCGCATGCATCAAAGCCAGGGCTGTGGGGGTCCCAATTCCCCATTGGCATGTGGGGAGCTTGGAGAGGCTTTGGGGAGATCAGTCCCTTGCCCAACTGGTGCAGAAGCCAGCTCTTCCTCCCAGGTCCCTCCCAAGCCAGCCGCTGCCGGGGGAGTGCCAGCCAGGGACTGGGGCTGGGCCTGGCCTGGATGTGGGTCCCCTCTCCCTTTTCCCACCCTTCCCCCCATCTAAACAGCAGCGGTTCTTGAATGTGATGGTTCCCTCCTGGACCCGCTTCGCCCCCACCCCATTCTGGCTCCGGGAGCCTTCGCAGTGCCAAATGGAAGTCGTCTTTCCTCTTCCCCGTCCCGCTCGGAAGGGCAGCAGCGGTGGAGGCAGAGCCAGGCTGTTCCCGCTCTCCCCGGCCTCCACCCTCAGCAGAGCGTGGGGGGCGCTCTCGGGGCAGGAGGGTGAATCTGATTTGCTGAGCCCTGGCACCCTCCCCTCCCTACCCCTCTTGTATTTAAAGGCAATAAAGTCTGAGACTCAAACAGGAGGGGCTGGAGTTGGGGAAGGAGCTGGTGGGATTTGCTCTGAGCCTGATCCAGGTCCCCCTCTGCTGGGCGTGAACTCTTTAGGACACGGCATCTCTCTGGGAGTGTACCACGCGCCCCAGGGGGCAGGATCTCAGCTGGGAGGGGGGGGACAGACACCCCTGTCTTGTTTCCATTTGCTCACCAGTACCTGTTCCCTCCCATTTACCATGTCACTGTTTGATCTCCCAGAACGTGATATTGACCAGAGCAGAAGGAGGCACCAACACCTCTGTCCCCGACCCCTGTGTTTGTCTCTCGTGCCTCCTTCCTCCAGTGCCAAGCAGTTCCCGATCATCCTAACTCCCTTTTAATTTCTGTCCGGACATCCATTCGGAGCACCCCTCCATACACATCGATGAGTTCAGACACACTCGCAACACACAAATCTCTATAAATATATATAGGCCAACTATATATATCTATATATCAAAAAGCTAATCAGCGAGGGACTAAAGACACAGTAGCCGGCTACCTCGGGACTGCTTTTCTAAATCCACACTCATCTTCTCTGCATCGAGAACATTTCTAAGCTGGTTGCTTTTCAGAGACAACCTGTCACCAAACTCTGCCTCATCTGAACGGGATTCATCTCGAATTTTTGTCGCTGCTGCGGAGAGCCATCCTGTTTCCAACCACCGTCTCCTGAACTTCTGACCTCCACCCCACCCTCATCTTGAACTTTTTAACGCCCCACTCCTCCCCACCCCCCTTTTCTGTGTCCATCAAATCTGTTTTCTGGACTCCCCCCCCCCCATCTTCCATGTTAAAAAGACCAACAAAGCAATTCTATATCTGATAATTCTCTTTCTAGAGCTATCGATATAGAAAGGAAGCGAAGCAAAGACTGTTGAATGGCCGCACATCGGCTATTAACCTGGACGATCAGAGATCATCTCATTTTTCCCAGGGATGAGGGGTGGGGAATGATTTTTTTCCCCCCTTCCCTTTAATCTCATTGCTTCATTGTAAATACTCAGTTTTGTTCAATTGTCAGAGGGGAAAACATTTTCTGTTTGACGTCCAAGAGGAGCTGGTGCATAAAAATGTCTGGGCTTGGACCGCGAGTGTAGGGCGAAGCTGTCTCTGAAACAGAGGCTCCCGAGGGAAAGGAAGCTTGGCCTGTGACCCTGAGCGTCAGCCCCACAGCCATTCCTGCCATCAAGCTGTTGCAAATGGACTGACGCCTATTTACACTGGCGGCCCTGAGCTCATGTAGGAGGGTCTCTCTGAACAGATGACATTCCTTGGCTCCCTGGCGCATCGATGAGCCAGCTTCTTAGCTGGGGTCAATCCAGCGGTTCTGCTGATGCCCAGGTGGCTGTGCTGACAGGCCCCGGCTGAGGCTGATGTATTCATTCTGGGGAAGGCCGGAGGCCCAGGAAGAATAGCTGCTTTCGTTTCTTCTCAAGGGGATGGGGAAGCGAGGTGAGGCAGGGACGACAAAACTGGGCAGGCCTTGCTGACGCATTTCCTGCACTGAAAGTGGGTGGTTTGAGTGGTTTGAGTCGGGGGGAGGGGGCTGGGAGTCAGGACTTCTGGGTGCTGTTCCCAGCTCCGGGAGTTAGGACAGTCTAGGTGCTAGGAGAGTGGGCTCAGGAAGCCAGGTGTCCGGGGATCTGTTTCCTCTACGAGGGCAGCGGGATTTTTAGTGGCTAGAACGGGGGAAGCAGAGAGGATTTGGCGACTGGGTCACCACCCCAATAGCCATTGCAGCGCCCACAAGCCCAACAACGGCCAGATCTAGATGCTTAAGTCAAAGTCAAACGCAAGTTATTTGGCTCCATAATGGGGTGAAAGCGAAGGGCCTGAGATCTAATGATCTCTTCTGGCCTTCAACTCCCTGAATTTTTCTTGGACAGCAAAGCCCATCCTGAGGAGACAGCTGATTGCTTCCCCGGCCCCCCAGCAGAAGAATTCTGGAACTCTCCAAGCCCAGCTCATTTTATGCAACAGCCTCTGGTCATTTTCTCTCCCTCTCCATTGACTCTCTCTTTAACAACCTATTTATTTGAATCATTTTTTATTATTTTTTTCTGGGCGTGGGTGGGGGGTGGGGGGGTGCGATCTGTTAAAGGGAAGGGTCGAGACTATGTGTCATTGTTTTAAAGAGCCAAGACCTCCATTACCATGGCTAAGTAGCGAAATCTGAGTGTTCCGGTAGGTTTGTGTGTGTAAAGTTGTGTATTAACTTGTGCTTAGTGGAGTCAGCATTTTTAGTGCTTAATACTATTAACTCATTTCTGTCATGATAAATGTTCATTCATGGCATCACTTCCGTCTTCTGTTGTCGTTTTTTCTTTGCATTTCACAACACTTTTAACCCATTACTAATGGAGCGAGGCTGGCAGGGTTGTGGGATGGGGGGGAACCAGAGCCCCATCCCAGGCCAGGATGCCACTGGGCGGGAGGGGGCAGAGGTAGGCAGTGGGGAGGGGCAGAGCCCCACAGCAGTATTGGTAGCACTCCAGAGCAGATTGATCAATGTGTTTTGTGCTGCCAATTGCTGCCATATTGAGGACTCCAGGCCAGATCCTCCATGGGTGGGAATCAGCAGAACGCCAGTGAAGTAGATGAATTGTTGCTGATTGACACCGGCTGGGGATCTGGCCCCCTAGACTCCAATGGAGCTAAGGTCCATTGACCCCAGCTGGGATCCGGCCCATTGACTCCAATGGAGCTAAGGCCCATTGACCCCAGCTGGGATCCGGCCCATTGACTCCAATGGAGCTAAGGCCCATTGACCCCAGCTGAGATCCGACCCATTGACTCCAATGGAGCTAAGGCCCATTGACCCCAGCTGAGATCCGGCCCATTGACTCCAATGGAGCTAAGGCCCATTGACCCCAGCTGGGATCCGGCCCATTGACTCCAATGGAGCTAAGGCCCATTGACCCCAGCTGGGATCCGGCCCATTGACTCCAATGGAGCTAAGGCCCATTGACCCCAGCTGGGATTTGGCCCATTGACTCCAATGGATCTACAGCTGATTGACACTGGCTGGTACCCTCCTCAGCCCAGCAATGACAGGTCCCAGACAGCAGCAGGGCACCCACCCCTGCCCCCACTCCCAGCCATGTGCTCCATGGAACCCCCGTGACAGCTGCCTGCTCTGGGGCTGGGGTTTGTCACCTGCTGTCTCAACCTTGGCTGAGGACTCCGCCTCCAGCTGGTTTTGCCCAGACAGAGAGGTGGGTTTTCAGCTGCAGGGCTGGGCTCTGAGAGCGCGAGGCACATCCCTGCATGGGCTGCCCTGATCAGGGTTTCAGTCCCCACCCCCACCCTGGCCTTTTGCGTCCCCCACATCCCTCCCACTCCACACACACCGCTGGAAACCCAGGGCACCAGTGACCCTTGGGACAGAGCTGAGAGCAGCCATGCTCCAAGCTCACTCAGCAGCTCCCCCTACAGGTGCCCAGACGGAGGGGCAGCCTTGCGGTTAAAGCACAGACCAGAGAGGTAGAACTCCTTGGGTTCTCTCCCCACCTTTGGGAGAGGAGAAAGAGTGGGGTCCAATGCTAGCAGCAAGGAGGGCTGGAAGCTGGGACTCCTGGGGTTTCTCCCCAGCTCTGAGAGGGAGTGGGGTCTAGTGGTAAGAGCAGGGGGCTGGGAGCCAGGACTCCTGGGTTCTTTCCCAGTTCTGCCACCGACTCCCCATGTAATGTACCAAGTCACTTCCCTTCTCTGGGCAGGGGTGGGCCAAAGTCATCGATGATGCTCGTGTACATGGGGGAGGCTAAGGGTGGCATTAGAAGCAATGGGCAGTGGTCGCCTGGGATAGCTGGTTCCAGTCTCACTTGGGAAGCGGGGGGCGTGTCTGGCATGGCTGCCCCCCAGGCTGGAACAAGGAGAGCGTGGGCTCCCAACGGGTGTCACAGGGAAAATGAGGGGCAAGAACTGGAGTGAGGGGTACGGGGGCCCTGCCCGTTGCTGCTGTCACCATGTGCCACATCCCAGAGCCCTGCAGGGTAACTCAGCCTCCAGCCATGCTCTCTCCCTGGGGGGCACTACCCTGTCTAACCCAGCACCCCAGGGGTTTGCAATGGCATGATTGCCAGGGGATCACGTGTCTCTGTCCAGTTACATGTGCAGCCGTGCCAGCCCCCTGGGGTGGGCGGGGAGCGAATACACCCCTTAGCACCCAGCGGTGATGGGGGATCCTTCCCAGCCAGGTCAGCTGGGGTGTTGGTTTGGGGTTGCTGGCAGTGGGAATCCAGAGAAGGCAGCAGCCTCGGTGGGCGGCAAAAGCAGGGTCCTGCTCCCCCACCCTCCATTCCTGGAGGACGGGGGCTTCTGACTGGCAGCGGGGGGGAGGAGAGACACCCTCTTGGATGGCAGGCCCATTCCCTCCCGCCTTTGCTCATCCTCATGACTACAAACTCGATTGAGCCCCCTTCTGACCCCACCCACCATTGTTTTTCCATCCAGCATGCTGGGCGGTTCCATCAGCACCTCCCCTCCCCATCTGTGCTGTCTGTGAGCCATCCCCACCCTGCCCGGTGCCAGCGGGCGGCACCAACGCTCCCTTGCGCTTCGTTTGGGTGCTTATGTCAGACCTGCAAAATGGGGCGCGGGGGGAATCTCTGACCTGCTCCGCAGTCCCCTGGGGGCTGGCACCGCAGCTGGGCTCTCGATGCCACTGGTGGATTCCACTGCAGGGCAGAATGGAGCCCAGCTGGTGCTGTACCGCCCCCTGCAGGGCAGAAGGAGAAGAAGCCCACAATGAGGTCAGTAAAGTGGCCATGGGGGACGTGGGTTATAAAGTCACCAGGCCAACCTGTGACTGGAGGGACCCAGGGGGCAGGAGTCGGTTTGGAGATGGAGGTGGGGTGCGGGTGGGTATTTGGAGGAGGACTGAGACTCAGGCACCGTCAGGCCAACAGGCCAGGGGCTGGATCCCCAAGCAGCAGAGGGCCATGGGCCAACGGTGCCGGCAGGTGAGTGAAAACAAGGCGCTTGAAGGGCTCCGTGGTGCCAAAGCACACACCCAGCTGCAGCCCCACGGGAGTGCAGCTGCTACTGGGGGGCAGCCCAGGCCAAGCAACGAGGCCAGAATTTGCCCTTAGACGCCATAAGAAGCCCCTGGGTTTTACGGATGGTGACATTGGAAGTGTACGGTTCCGTCCCAAAAGGCCGCGCTGGGCCAGAGGGCATTGGGGGGTTCTTGGCACCCCCCTTCAGCTATGAGCCTGGCACTCTGGTGGGAGCAAGAGACACGGACCCTGCTAAACAGAGTGACCCAGGCCTTCATCTGGGGTAAACTGACTCCAGGGGAGCTATGGCCCATTGACCCCAGCTGGGATCTGGCCCCATTGACACCAGCTGGGATCTGGCCCCATTGACTCCAATGGAGAGACGCCCATTGACACCAGCTGGGATCTGGCCCCATTGACTCCAATGGAGAGACGCCCATTGACACCAGCTGGGATCTGGCCCCATTGACTCCAATGGAGAGACACCCATTGACACCAGCTGGGATCTGACCCCACTGACTCCAACAGTTAGGCTCAGCGGTGTCGGGTCGGCACCTCCTCAGAGCGATCGGGAGAGACCCCTCCCCCCCTCTCCCTGCCCCGGAAATCAACGGGGCTAATGGGGCATTGGCCATGGTAGGATGGGCCCATTTGGGTGGGAAGGCGGCGCTGCTGCCCACAGTAGGGTCGCTGCACATGAACAAGGCCCAGGTGTTTGGGGGCTGCTTCCTCCCTGGCTGAATGAGACTGGGGTCACTCGCATCCTGCTGGTGGGGTGAGGGGCACGGAGGGCAGGAAGGCAGCCAGACCCAGGGGCTGAGCTAGTCCACTTGGAGAGCCAGGGGCCCAAGGGGACTGGGAATGGACCTGGGAAAGTCCCTGGTGGCTTGGCTCTCACCTGGCTGGCTGTCTCCATGAAATGTGTTCACTGGGGCTCACCCCAAGATGCCCTGGGTGGCTGCCCACGCCCCTGCCATGGGGAGCACTCTCCAGCGATTGCAGGGGTCCCCCCCAGGCCTTGGGGATGGATTGAGAGTCCTGGAGACTGAGTCCTCTGTGTGTCCCCCAGACACCCTCCCCTGCCCTAGGGCCCCCCCTTCCAGCGTGGTGGTGGGGAGCCCAGCCTGTGCAGGGGCTGTAAGGGATGGGGGCCTTCAGTGGCACACTGTAAAGTTGGTGCCTGTGGTAGGGACCCCTGTCCCTGGGCTGAGAAACCCCCAAAATCACTTTGTACATGGGGCACCAAGCGGCTGCCTCCGAGAACTCCTCACTGCCCCCTGCTCTTTATCCTCTGCCTCCCAAGGCCCCCACCGCCTGTGTCCCCTCCCCTGCTCCCCCTCCAGGGAGAACCACCAGCCACAAGCTCCCTCTGGTTGCCCTATGACATCATGGGTGACATCACAAGGGAAGGAACCTTCAGAGGGGGTCCCTGGTCGCAGGGGGCGACCACGCAGAGGGGCTGGGCCAGGGAGGTGGCAGCCAGGTAATGAACCATCTTGCAGGCCCCAGGGAGAGGTTTCATGGGAGCCCCATCCCCTGGGCTGTTCAGAACCAGGCTGGGCCCAGCCCTGGGGAATAGGCTAGCGGGGACAATCCTGCCCCTGGTGGGGACGGGCTAGGGGGGTGTCTCCATCTCTGCTGGGATCCTGCTCCAGGTGGGGATGGGCCCAGAGGGGGCATCTCCATCGCATTCACTGGGACGAGGCTAACAGGAAGGGCCCTTCCCTGGGACCCAAGCCATGTGGGTCAGGATGGCCCAATAGGTCGCCCCACTCTCGAAAGTCCCTTGTTCGATTGGTCTCAGACCGGGAGTCACTGATGGCTGCTGGTCTCGGTGACACGGACATCTGAACTGCAGGGAGCTGGCCCAAGACCCAATGTCCTGTCATAGGAGTGGCCAGCTGGCCACCAGATTACAGTGGCTTGGGTCCCTCATGGGCTGGGGCCAAGCTGGTGGCCAAAGGGCAAAGAGCTCTGTCCCCATCCCCAGATCCAGCCGCTTCCCCATCCTGCAGGGTCGCTGCTTCCAGGGAGCAAAAAGCTCAGTGATTGACTGTAAAGAGACAACAAAGGGCCATAGCTGAGAGCAGCACCGGCCTCCCTCCTGGGCATGAATTCACATCACTGAATTATTACTGTATTGGGGTCAGCACTGGCTGGGAGGGGAACTCAGCCCCTAGTACCACACTGGGGGAATCACTGGAGAGCACCCCCACACTGCACAGCTCCCCTTTGTCCGACACCTGCTAAATCGGGTTGCAGCAACCTGGGCTCTCCTTTGAGAACAGCCAGCCTACCCAAGCTCTACTTAGCTCGAGAACTTGGAGGTTGCCACTGCATCATGTACTACTGAGGCAAACTCAGAGATGACTTTTTTCCTTGAGCTTCCAGCAGCTCCCTGCTGTGTCCTGGGACCTGCCCATTTGTTGAAGGACTAGGGGAGATGCTCACAGCAGAATAATTGTGGGGGTTCAGGGCTGATCTGACACCCCCCACCCCACTGTTCTCTGCACAGCACTCCAGCATGGCTGGGAGGGGCAGCAGCAGGATGGTCTCCTTGGAACGGCGCAATCAAGCCCTAGTGAGTATTCCCCGTTCCTGCTCTGGATCCACTGGTGTCCTCAGTTTCCCCTTCTAGTAATAATGGCTCAGACATGGCAGAGGAGGGAGTTATATGGGAACTTTTAACCCGGCTCCCCATACAGTCCTACTTACCTCTGTTCTCTCCCTCCCGGACGACCCTCCCCCAGATGGAGAAGATAAAATCCCTGCAAGTAGCCAACGCCAACCTGCGGTACATGGTGAGTGCTCCAGCCTCGTGGACACCTGGCCTCTGCCCCGGGAGCAGCCCAGGCTCCCTTCACCCTGCTGGAGGTAGGGTGGGTTTGGTGGGCTCTGGGCTGGCAGCTTTAATTCATATGCCTGACTTGTAGCCCCAGAGTGCCAATGCCCAGACAGTTCTGTGGCCAATGCCCATGTTGGGCAAGGCCCCGTCAGAACCCCATGGCCTCCATGGCCAATGCCCAGGCTGAGGGTCAGACCTGGCAGAGCCCCCAGCTAATGCCCAGACGGGGGTCCACCCCGCCAGAGCCGGTTGCTCTTCAAGGCCGGTAGCAAACACAGCAGCCGTTCCCCCTGTCGCTAAGCTGGCCTGTCTGCCCTTGTCCCTACAGAATTTGCGGCTGAAGGAGGAGAACGAAGGTGAGAGGATGCAGCCCGTCGGGGTCTCCTGGGCTTAGCTGAGGCCTCCAGGTTGGCATGATCAGTAGGTAATGGTCCTGTCTGGGGTTAGAGACGACGTTGGACTCTAACTAGGGCACCAGACCTCCCTCTGCCTTTGTCCTGAGCTCTCCAGCCCTGCTGTCCGCCAGCACCCACCTGAGGCAGAGACATCAGTAGCCGACCGGGGTTTGTGGGACTACTCTGGGGGCTACATAACCACAGCTCTGCCCTGGGTTTGGGTGACTGTCACCCACTGGTGAGTGGGTGTTGCAGGGCATGTGCTGTACTGGTTCACAAAGGCGAGGAGTCTGTTACACCTCCCGGCTTGAGACGCTTAGCTCAACTTGCAGCTGCTAGTGCATTTAGCTCTGGAAGTCCCTGGTTCAAGCCCTGGTATGATGGTAGCTATCATATTACTACTGAAGGGCCTGAATAACCTTAACTCTGCCCTGGGTTTGGGTTACTATTTCTGGGGCCTACACAACCTTAACTACAGTTAAGTCTATACATTTACAGTCTATAAGTATCTACACAGGGAACAAATATTTACTAATGGGCTCTTCAGTCTAGCAGAGAAAGGTCTAACACGATCCAATGGCTGGAAGTTGTAGTTAGACAAATTCAGCCTGGACATAAGGCGTTAGCATTGAGCAGTGAGTGTGATTAATCGTTGGAACAATTTACCAAGGGTCGCGGTGGATTCTTCCTCACTGTTTACATCAAGATTGGAGAGACAAGGTGTCACGGACTCACAGGTCGTGCCCACTCTTGGCCCCTGGGGGGAACCCCCTTCAGTGAGACAGCGCTTCTCAGGGGTCCACTCTCTCTCAGGGGTTAAGCCCCTCCACCTCCTGGAACCGCACCTCTTGGAGCCTTAGCACGCCTGTCTCTCGCCGTGGGCCCCCTCAGGGAGTCCACTCCCTCTGGACCCCCAGGTCCTCCACTCCCAAAGGGAATAAAGTAACCCTGATCTCTAGACCGGAGCAACTCTCAGCCAGCATAAAACAGGAGGGTTTATTGAGCGTTTGAACCCAGCACAGGAAACTCTCAGGGCCCTCAGGCCTGGCCTCTCTCAGCACAGCACATCCAAGTCTCCCCTGCATCCAGGGGGACTCTGGGCTCAGGAGAGAGAGCAGGCAGAGCCCACCTGGATGCAGGGGAGACTTGGATGTACTGTGCTGAGGGAGGCCAGGCCTTCAGTAAGACAGCCCTTCTCGGGGGTCCTCCTCCTGAGACCACATGGGGCCAAGAGCGGGCACGACCTGTGAGTCTGTGACACAAGGTGGGAGAGGTAATATCTGTTATTGGACCAGTACGGTTTCTCTAATACCATGGGACCAATATGGCTATAACAACGCTACATACATCAAGCTGGGATGTTTTTCTGAAAGATCTGCTCTAGGGATTATTTGAGGGGAAGTTCTCTGGCTGGGTTATCTAGGGGGTCAGACTAGATAATCACAATAGTCCCTTCTGGCCTTGGAATCAATGAATCTATGAACTCTGCCCTTGGGTTTGCATTCCTGTTTTGGGGGCCTCTTAACTCTGCCCCTAGATTACTGGCCCATCCCACAGTGGTCAATGGTAGCCGTTCCTTTGGCTCTGATGGGAGCCAAGCTGGGCGTCCAACTACGATTGGATGGGGGATGATTTTGTACAATTAGAGACCTGTACAGAGGAGCCTGGAATTCACAAGCTGGAGCAGATGGAAGCTTGGGATTTCCCTTCCACAGGAGATGCCGACGTTTCAAAATTTGAAAACAAACATTTTTGAAATGTCCCATTGTGTGAAATTTAAAAAAATAAAATCACGTCAGGCCAGCCGACGTGCTCCTTTTGAATAAAATCAAAAGGTTTTGTTCTGATTTTGACCTTTAAAAAAATCCATCATGTCAAATAGCTCTAAAAAATGGAACGGAAACGGTTCTGAAAGGCCCTTGTGGCAACGGACGAGGTTCGCCTCTTCCTCTCGACAGTTCTTGTTTTATATTGCAGTATGTTGGTAATTCACAGCTACTATAAAATCAAATCAATCCAGAAACGAGGACTCGGACAGTCCCGCTGCTATAAGGACCTTGTCAGAACTTGGCCTTTCCATTTTCTTCTGAAATGAAAGTCTGCCACAATCCCGATGAAAGGTCTGAGGTCAGAGGGCATTTTCTGACAGACAAATGCTTAGATGGAAATTTTTCGTAGATTCCTAGATTCTAAGGCCAGAAGGATAGTTGTGATCATCTAGTCCAGTGGCACTCAATCTTTCCAGACGACTGTCCCCCTTTCAGGAGTCTGGTTTCTCTTGCATACCCCACGTTTCACCTGACTTAACAACGACTTGCTGACAAAATCAGACCTAAAAATACAAAAGTGTCTCAGCCACACGAGTACTGAATAATTGCTGACTTTCTCATTTTCCCCATCTAATTCTAAAAGAAATTGATTGGAATATAAATCTGGTACTTACATTTCAGTTTGTAGTACACAGAGCAGTAGAAACCAGTCACTGTCTGTATGAAATTGTAGCTTGCACTGACTTCACTAGCGCTATTTAGGTAGCCTGTTGTAAAACGAGGCAAATATCTACCCCCATGGGGACGTGTACCCCGGGTGGAGAACCACTGATTTCATCTGAACTCCTGGATAACAAAGGCCAGAGACGTGCCCTGCAATAATTCCAACAGCAGGGTTTTTAGAAAAAGATCCAATCCTGGTTTTAAAATGGTCAGTGCTGGGGAACCCAGCACGCTCCTCTGTAAATTTTTCAGGGTGGATTCTGCAGTGCTGGCCCTGTTTAAATCAAGCTGGGATGTGTTTCTAACAGATCTGCTCCAGGAATTATTGTTGGGTGCGGGAGGGGGGGGGGGGTGATGATCAGTGCTCCCATCTGGCCTTGGAATCTATGAACAAAACCTATGTTGGCCACTAGACCCTGCTCCTGGCTGGAGACTAACCTGCTCCTGGGTCTTGGCCATGTGACCAGCGCTGGGGGTGCTGAATGCAGCTGGCTCTGTATGATACCACACATGTTGGTAACAGCTTCACTCTTTCATCCCCTTGCCCCAGTCTTCAAGTCAACAGAGGAAATCCTTCTCAGGTACGTGACCATCCCGTCCCTCCTGATCCCTGGGCCAGATCCCCCCAGGTTCACCCATTTACCCCCAGATCTGGTCCCCGATTCTAAAAGGGGCTGAACATTACAGAGATGATTGCGGGGGGGAGGGGGAATCATGGCCAGTCTGTGGCCACCTAGTGGCCAGAGCTCTGGACTGTGACTCAAAGGGACTTGGCTCTGCCTCTGGCCTCCTGGACAGCCTTGGACAAGTCATGTCCCCACTCTGTGCCTCAGTTTCTCCCTCTGCAAAATGGGGACAATGACACTGCCCTCCTTTGGAAAGCCTTATATGGGAGCTAGGGATTGTCATTATTTAAGGTCCAGATGGCAGTAGAATAAATATGATACCAAGGGGCCAATTCAGTGTGTCCCAGAGATGTGACTGGTCTAAGGGTTAGAGCAGAGGGGGCTGGGAGTCAGGACTATCTAGCTATTAAAAGAGGTGACAGGCATCTAACCTTGATGGAAGCTGAGTGAGGAGTGTCACAACTCCCTGGGCATCATCTCAAGGGAAGAATGGGGGGGTAGCAGAAAGCGCCCTCGCCCTCAGGCATAGAGCTTTCCAGCTACGAAATCCCATACACTGGGGGCCTGCACTGACAGTAAGGGGAGAGCGCCCCCTGCTGAGCCCCGCTCCCTGCAGCACAGCGCCCCCTACAGCAGTGCCAGGGTCAGCATTGGCGGTGTGGGGTGGCCCCATCCAGGCGCCAGCATGCAGCACCCCTCGCATGGGGAGCAGGAGGGACGTGATCGTGGACGTTTGCACTGTATTCCAGGGACAACGACAAGATCAAGCAGAAGATCATCCAGCTGACGGAGCTTCAGGAGAGCCTGGTGAGCGGGGCTCTGTGGGCTGGCGTAGGGTCTGCCCCTGGGCTCAGCCCGTGTGGGAGGCTACATGGCCCTGGCACCGCCTGGCATCCTACCAGCTCCACACACCAATCCACCCCACCCTGTTACCCCAACCCTCCAGGCCTGATCCTACCATGGGTTATGGGCAGCCCCATTCTGGCCCTAACACACCATCCCCTCACCCTCAGGTGAGCCCTGGGCTCATCTGCTGTGTGCATGCCCCTTTAAATGCCCCTGCCCTGCCTAGGGGTGTTCCTTGCACCCTGTGATTCCTGCTCTAGGACCCTCTATGTAGCACCTCTGCACCCTGCAGAGACACCAACCCATCAAGAGCCAGGATGAGAGCTCGCACCAGACGGCCTGGGGGCATTTACTGAGATACTGGGGCTGTTTCCCAGCTCCCCCATCCTGTTCCTGGCTTAGGGGGTAAAGTGACTTTGACCTCCCTGTACTCTGGGCCCTGCCCCCAGTGTCACCTAGAGTAGCCCTCAGGCTGCACTAAATCATGCTCTGCTCCCTATGGGCCCTGGGAGGCAGAGAATAGCCGCAGTGCAATGAAGTGTGTTGCCACAGGGGGGCGCTCTGCTCTCCACGCCCCATTGTCCTGGGATGTGCTGGAGGGGCAGAGAACTCGGGTGGATAAAGACGCTTAAAGCCAACCTGTGGGTTTGGTTAAGGACAGCAGCTCTCTTTCTCCTCTTCCAGCAAGACGACATTTACATCCTGGAAGAGCAGCTGTGTAAGTACCCGACGCGGGGGCCAAACCCCCTTCTACTGGAACTCAGATGAGCACTGAAGCCAAGGGGACTAGGCCCAATCACATCAGCTGAGGACCTGGCACACCAGCGCCTACCAGAGTGAACTGGGGAGGCGGGAGCAAAGGGTTGGATTTTATGCACCCTTTCCAGAAGTCAGAGGCCTTTCAGTTTGCTTAGTCCGCCCCGACGATGTTTTGTGGGGCAGGCTGGGTATTTGGTGGGGGTCAAAATCCAATTTTCACAGGTCCAGCAGGAGTCAGAGTCTGAAATTAACTTATTAACAGGAGTAGGATGACTTGCCTCATTGTGCCAGGCGCTGCCCATACACACAATAACCAACATTGGGGCTCATCACGCCGGGCGCTGCCCAGACACACAGTGACCGAGATCAGGGTCCTGTCGCACCAGGCGCTGCCCAGACACACAGTGACCGAGATCAGGGCCCCGTCACGCCGGGCACTGCCCAGACACACAGTGACCGAGATCAGGGCCCCGTCACGCCGGGCACTGCCCAGACACACAGTGACCGAGATCAGGGCCCCGTCACGCCGGGCACTGCCCAGACACACAGTGACCGAGATCAGGGCCCCGTCACGCCGGGCACTGCCCAGACACACAGTGACCGAGATCAGGGCCCCGTCACGCCGGGCACTGCCCAGACACACAGTGACCGAGATCAGGGCCCCGTCACGCCGGGCACTGCCCAGACACACAGTGACTGAGATCAGGGCCCCGTCACGCCGGGCACTGCCCAGACACACAGTGACTGAGATCAGTGGCTCACTGTTCCGGGCACTGAAGAGACACATAGTAACGAGCTCAGGATCTCTCTGTGTCGGGCGCTGCCCAGATACATGGGCCTGTTTTATATACAGATTTTGTGCATGGGTTAGGGATGTGATTTTTTCTTTTTTACCCATCTTGCTACACTGATACAACCCCTATTAGAGACCCAGCGAGGCTTGGCCTACACTTCACATTGAGAGCTACAGAGCTCAGGGGGTATGAAAAATGCACCCCCCTGAACGCCGTAGCTCTGCTGACCGAACCCCCAGTGTAGACACAGCTCAGTCCATGGGAGAATGCTTCCATCGCCCTAGAGACGGTCTCTCCAGGAGGTGGAGTTCCTACAGCATCAGAGCTGGGCCATTCCCACCTGCAGTGTAGACAAACCCTTACGCTGGTAGAAAGGTTCCTTATCCCCAGATCACTGATTCCCCCTTCCCGTATGGAGATAGCTGTCCCGGGAGAAGAATGTTTCTACCAGTATAACTAGGGAGTTTGTACTCCTTTACGTACAGCCAGTGAGTTAAAGCCATGTGACTTCAGTGTGTGGACAAGGTGACAGTGAGAGCCAGGCCCTGCCCCAAAGAGCTTGCAGTCTGAATAGACAGAGGGTGGGGTGGGGAAACTGAGGCACAGAGCACGGCTGTGCTTTCCCCAAGGTCTGGGGCAGAGCTGGGAGTCGAAGCCAGCTCTCCCGAGTTGCAGTGCAGTGACTGATCCAAGGCTTGGACGCTGCCCACCACAGTCTATTTGACATCGATACTGGCCCCTCCAAGGGCAGGCAACGGGCCCCTCACTCAGGCGTTGGGCACTCCCCCATGCGAGGGGGCCCACGGACTCCAGGGCCGAGCTCGGCGGCCTGAACCCCTGAGGCTGTGATGCTGGGGCTGCCAGCACCAGAGAGCCGCGGTCGTGATCTCAGGCTGAAACGTTGCCGTTGGAATTGGAAAGCTCCAGCAACGTTTCTGGTCGGTTTTCGGGGCCCTAAAACCTTGGGGGTTGGTTTGGTTTCTTTTCACTCCAGGGCTCGCTCGCCCTGCCAGCATCTCTGTAAATATCATGGGGACCTTCAAGGAAAGGGGGACCATGGCGTACGCGTCACTGCTGCTCGCATGTGAAGGGTTCCCCGGCCGCAGAACCCGGAGGCGGAACAGAAAAGGCCAGAGCATGGCCCTGATTTCGCTGAGCCGCGGGGGCAGATCCGGAGCTGGGGTAAATCTGCACCGCGCTATTGGCTCCTGTAGAGCGGCGCCAGAGCACACCAGCTGGGGATCTGCCCATGGTGACGTTGCAGGGCACCCGGGGAGATTGGCAGAGTGGGACAGGCAGGGGGACAAGCTGGGATATAGACGGGATTGGGGGTTCTAGGATAGGGGGCAGGGGCAGAGGGCGGGTAAAGGAGATGAACAGCGCCAAGATCCTGCAGCCAACTGACCCCTGCTGTCCTGTGTGTCCTCTTCCAGGTGCCTGCACTTGCCGCGAAGGAAAAAGGTTTGAACTCCCCATTAAACTCTCCCCCCAGCAGCACAGAGCCGGCAGCAGCCCCGCTCCCCTCTATTTCTGTCCCCACAGCCCGCCTCCTCCCAGTCCAGCTCCACACTGCCCTGGCATCCCCGTGCGCTGCCTCCTAGGGGTGGGAGGCTGGGAGCGCAGTCCAGAGGCCCCCAAGGAGCAGTCCTACCTGCACTAGCAACAGATGGGAGACTCGGAGCTGGAGTTTCCAGACCAGTGCTGAGGGCTACGAGCCGGAAGGCATCTCCCCTGGCTCAAACCCACCAGATCCAATTAGCATCAAACTCCCCCCTGAATCCTCTGCCCTCAGGAGCCCTCGCAATGCGCTCTGCAGGCTGGCAGGAGAGTCTCCCCCAAAGGCGTGGTGGCCACTCTTGGCTTTATAGGGTCAACCATCTGGGGCTCCCTAATTAACCTTCTCTGTGAGGGAGACGTGGGGATGGCTTGCCCACCACAGAAATGCAGCCACCTCTGGGGTGGGGCCCAGCAGCTGTTTAACAGCGACACAGTGCTTTAGGACAGGAAGTGCAGAAGCCTGTGTCCAAGTGGAACTTCAAGAGGGTGGATGTGGATGCACCCAAAGAGAGAGCTGGCCGCAGTAGGGAGAACCTATGTTTGATAAGGCAGATTCGCAGCTGGTGTAAATTGGGGTAGCAGCATTATCATCTGGAGCTCGGGCTCTATGCCACACTGGGGTACACTGACTGTGAGGGGAGAGCGCCCCCTACTGAGCCCCCACCTTGCTCCCTGCAGCACAGCGCCCCCTAGTGTCACACTGGGGCATTGGGGCCTGCACTGGCCGTGAGGGGAGAGTGCCCTCGACTGTCCCTTTTGGATACTGAATCACAGCTTGGGAATGGGACATACTTTACTAGCCTACGAGCCCCACCGGCTGCCGCAGCAGAATGGGGACGTCTCCAGCCAACTCCTGACCCTTGTCCCCTTCTCCCTATGCCCTTCCCACCCATGTCTCTCTGCAGAGAAGAAAATATAGAGCCTTTCCACACATGAGGGGCGAGCCACCTGCCGGGGGAGCTGGGAGCCACACCCCCTCCGCGATGGACAAAGCCAGCGGGAGCGCTGGCCTGGAATAAACTCCCCTCCCGTCTGCCAACGGTTGCGATGTGCAGGCCGTGTTTTGTGGGGTGGCTGGTTACGGGGCGCCCTGGCGTCTCTGGGGCCGTTTCTCAGACCCCTCCGGCAGCATCAACGGGGCAGGAACGGCTCCTGGAGGATTGTCCAGTCATGGATTTACGGGGGCTGCCCTACGCCTTGGTCCCTTTGGGGCTGGTCTATGCTTAAAACATACCCAGGCCTGGCTCTGCCGGCCAGATATTGCTTTCAAGGCCCCGTTGTTCGGGGAGAGGGGGTTCCTCCGCTGGCAGACAAACTCCTTTTACCCTGGGGGGCTAGCCAAGCACAGGTGCTGGCATGCAGCCATCGTCTCTGGCTCTGGGGTGCGTCTGCCCAGCAGCCAGGAGGGAGAATCCCCAGACGTCTCCTAGGGCTGGAAATGGCACCTCGAGCTCCAGCCTAGACGCACCCAGTGTGGCTGGGAGCCCAGTGCTCAGCACCTCGGCCCTGTGGTCCCCAGCCACACTGGGTTCACCCGGTCAGGCTGCGGGGGCTTTCCAGTCCTTATGCATTAACGGCCCTCTCCGTCCTGGGCTTTTCTGTTGGATCTTCCAGGGGGCCGTCCTTCATGGGTGCTGATCCAGCCAGTTCCAGCTCAAATATCTCGTCTCAGCCCGTTCGGCTTCCCTGGCCCTGCCTCTCCCCTAGGAGAATGAATCAGGGCATGGCTGGAGCGCACTGTCCTGTGGCTATTCACTGCCCCCCAGGGTTCATAGGAGGCAGAGCATGAATTAAAGCAGCCCCAAGGCCATGCTAACTGTCACCAGGCAAGGCCAAGCATACAGGCCCAGCAAAGGGGGCTCTGAAACCGGAGCAAAGCCATTCCGCTCAGTGGAGTCAGCCCAGGTCACAGCAGCAGAAACGGAGCAGAAATCTGGCTTTACCCACTGGAAATGCAGCCACCTCTGGGGTGAGGCGGGGGCGGCCAAGCAGTGCACAAGTTCAAGCCGTTCAGCAAGTGCCAGGGCACCTTTGATGACTGGAGATGAGACGGGCCAGGGCTGCTGAGCCAACACTCGTGTCCCTCCTCTGGCCAATAGGACGCCCTGGTCTGCATTAGCCATGCCCTTCCCCCCACCCCAAAGAGGAAGTGAGACAGGGCAGGGGGCCATATGCTCAGGAGCGGATTTACCATAAAACAAAGCGTGCGGTGGCCCGGGGCGCCCAAAATGCAGGACAAATCTCATCTGACAACCTGCCCCCGAGTCCCGGGTGGTGGTGCAGCAGGGCTCAGGCAGGCTGCCTGCACGCCGTGGCCGGTGGCCCCACACCGCTCCCGGAAGCGGCCGGCTGCTGGCACGTCCCTGGTGGGGGGAAGTGGCTCCGTGTGCTGCCCGCTGCCCACCTGCCCCCAAGGGGCGCGCAGAGACATGCCAGCAGCAGGGCTAAGGTGGCTCCCTGCCCGCTCTGCCTCCCTCCCACCGCGCTGCACCGCTCCCGGAAGCGGCCGGCATGTCCCTGCGGCCCCCTGGCGAGGGGTGGGGGTGTCTCTGCGCACTGCCCCCACCCCGGGCGCCAACTCCGCAGGCTCCCGCTGGCCGGGAACACCCACCTAGGAGCCGCTGCCAGAGGGCTGTGCCGGTCGCTTTGGGAGCCACGCCGCCCGAAGTAAGTGTCGCCCCCCTGACCCCGTCCCGCACCCCAACCCCCTGCCCCAGCCCAGAGCCCGCCCCCCTCACCCTCTCCTGCACCCCAACCCCTGCCCCAATCAAGGTACCTCACTTTATTTTCATTTACTTCCCATGACTTGTCTTATAACATAAGAGAAGGATAAAGAAAAAAAGAATGAAAAACGGGTGGGGGGAGACAAGAGAGAATGTTCTTTTTCTTGGCTGGGTCCTGAGGGGGGGCCCCGAAAATGAAGGCCCTAAATCCAGCACTGTATGTGCTCCTCCCCGAGAGGGGCTGGAGCACATGGCCCTCTCTTTGCGCCCCCCCCCGTCGAGCCCAACGGCGCCGGGCCGTTAAATCGGATCCCCTGCTGGCTCACTATCGAATGCCTGTGTCTGGCTCTGAAGCTTCCACACCCATCGGGGTGTCTGGGGGGTAGCCTGTGGGTGAAACGAGTTTGTGAGTTCTCAGCCCAGCTCCCGACTGGACATTAGCTGGCCCCTTCACTGGCAGCCTCAGCACAGCCCACCCCTTGCCCCCCCTCCCCCCTCCAGCACGGGGGTGAGGCATATAGCAGTGTCGGGGTGAGCAGGGAGATAGCCTTACAGGTTCCCGAGGGATTTCCTACTATCCTCCTGGGTCTCAGTCACCCCCTTTCCTGCCCCCCCATCCCTCACCAGGGCCAAATCCTGCTCTCAGTAATGTTGGCATAAATCTGGAATCACTCTGGATTTACACCAATGGGCTCAGATCAGAATGTGGTCCCATCCCCAAAGTGGAGACGCTTCGGATCTACGCTAGCATTACCATCTTTGAAATGCAAAAAAAAGGCACCCCCACCCCCCCACAAGGCCAGCCTGTCACAACCTCAAACCCCAACCACAAGGCAACTCCGCAACCCATCCCCCTTCAACAGCCACTTATAGTTAAGGGTAAGATTTTGTCATGGATATTTTTAGTAAAAGTCAGAGACAGGTCACAGGTAATAAACAAAAATTCAGGGAAGCTGTGACCTGTCTGTGACTTTTACTAAAAATATCCATGACAAAATCTTAGGAAAGTGGCTGGGCAGATACCAGGTGGCTGGGAGCTCCAGGGCCACCCACCTGACCTGTGGCTGGAAGCTGCAGGGTTCCATTGCCCCCCCACGGCAGCTGTTAAACAATAGAATACCATTTAGTCAAAGATTTTTGGATGTTTTCTACATTTTCAAATGTATTGATTTCAGTTACAACACAGAATACAAAGTGTACAGTGCTCACTTGATATTATTTTTTGATTACAAATATCTGCACTGTAAAAAACATAAGAAATAGTATTTTTCAATTCACGTCATACAAGTCCTGTCATGCAATCTCTTTATCATGACAGTTGAACTGACAAATGTGGAATTATGTAAAAAAAATAACTGCATTCGAAAATAAAACAGTGTCAAACTTTAGAGCCTACAAGTCCACTCAGTCCTACTTCTTGTTCAGCTAGTTGCTCAGACAAACAAGTTTGTTTACATTTACGGGAGATAATGCTGCCCTCTTCTTGTTTACAATGTCACCTGGAAGTGAGAACAGGTGTTCTCATGGCACTGTTGTAGCCAGCACATAAAGATATTTATGTGCCAGATGTACTAAAGATTCATATGTCCCTTCATTCTTCATCCACCATCCCAGAGGACATGCGTCCATGCTGATGATGGGTTCTGCTCGATAACGATCCAAAGCAGAGCTGACCGACGCCTGCTCATTGTCATCATCTGAGTCAGATGCCACCAGCAGAAGGTTGATTTTCTTTTTTGGTGGTTCGGGTTCTGTAGTTTCCGCATTGGAATGTTGCTTTTTTAAGACGTCTGAAAGCACGCTCCACACCTTGTCCCTCTCAGATTTTGGAAGGCACTTCAGATTCTTAAACCTTGGGTCGAGTGCTGTATATTAGAAATCTCACATTGGTACTTTCTTTGCATTTTGTCAAATCTGCAGTGACAGTATTCTTCAAGCGAACATTGTGTTGGGGCATCATCCAAGACTGCTATAATATGAAATATATGACAGAATGCGGGTAAAACAGAGCAGGGGACATACAATTGTCTCCCAAGGAGTTCAGTCACAAATTTAATTAATGCATTATTTTTTATCGAGTGTCATCAGCATGAAAGCATGTCCTCTGGAATTGTGGCCGAAGCATGAAGGGCATACGAATTTTTAGCGTATCTGTCATGTAAATACCTTGCAACGCCGGCTACAAAAGTGCCATGCGAACGCCTGTTCTCACTTTCAGGTGACATTGTAATGAAGAAGCAGGCAGCATTATCTTCCATAAACATAAATAAACTTGTTTGTCTTAGCAATTGACTGAACAACAAGTAGGACTGAGTAGACTTGTAGGCTCTAAAGATTTACATTGTTTTGTTTTTGAGTGCAGTTATGTAACAAAAAAAAATCTGCATTTGTAAATTGCACTGTCATCATACAGAGATTGCACTTCAGTACTTGTATGAGGTGAACTGAAAAATACTATTTTGTTTATCATTTTTACAGTGCAAATATTTGTAATCAAAATAATAATATAACGTGAGCACTGAACACTTTGTGTTCCGTGTTGTAATTGAAATCAATATATTTGAAAATGTAGACAAACATCCAAAAATATTTAATACATTTCAATTGGTATTCTGTTGTTTAACAGTGCGATTAAAACTGTGATTAATTGCGATTAAATTTTTTAATTGCAATTAATTTTTCGAGTTAATCACCTGAGTTAACTGCGATTAATCACCAGTCCTATTTGGAATTTTAGACATAAAGAAAACCCATTGAGTCCATCTCTTGAATTTGTATTTGCTCTTTGATTTTGTAGTTTCCAGCAGTTTCTTATTTTGAACGGCAATGTCTTAGCATCTTTAGCTGGACACAGCAACTGTTAAGATTAGCTAATCCCCTTGTCTTGGGATAATAATGCAAATCTTTAGACCCACGTTAAAAAAAAACAACGCTGCAGATCAAATTATTTTTTCTGGCAACTGGCAAATCCATAAAAAACCCAACCAGACCAGTCAAATATTGGCCAGGTGGTAACCCTAAATAGACACTTGTGCCCATGTTTCAATTACTTAGGAAGGAAAAATCAAATGCATAGCCACCAATTGGGGACTAACTGGCTAGGCGATCGTACTGCTGTAAAGGGTCCTGGGGGGTTCTAGCAGATCATAAATTGAACGAATCAACCCTGTGAAGCAGCGGCTAACAAGGCTAAGCATCATTCTGGGTGTATTCACAGGAGTGTGGTATTGTCAGGCCCGGGAGATAATTGTCCCGCTCTACTCGCCACTGGTGAGGCCTCAGCGGGGGCGCTGGGTCTAAATCTGGGCGCCGCCCTTCATGTGGATGAATTGGAGAGAGAGCAACACAAATGATCCAAGAGAAAACCTGAGCAGTGAGGAAAGGTTGAAAACTTGAGAAAAGAAGCCGGGGGGGGGGAGGGGGGGGGCTGAGAACAGTCATCAAATATGTTCAGGGCGGCTACAAAGAGGACGGAGATCGATTCTTCTCCATGTCCACTGCAGGTAGGACGAGGCGATGGGCTTACTCTGCAGCAAGGAAGAGTGAAGCTGGCTCTGAGGACACACTTTAGAAGGGGAGTTCAGCTCTGGAATGGGAGGCGGGGTGGATCCCCATCACTGGAGGTTTTTAAGACCAGGCTGGACAGACCCCTGTCAGGGCTGGTCTAGGTGGGCTTGGTTTGGCCTCGGTGCAGGGGGCTGGACGAGGTGACCTCTCAAGGTCCTTTCCAGCCCCAGATTTCTATGATCCTGTGAGATCCGACTCATCAGGGTTTGCTGAGAGTCGGCCACTGGGCAAAGGCCAAATCTGGCCCCTTGATGCTGGGTCCGGGGCTGGGGTCAGGGCCAGGTGACTTGCTTTGAAAGCAGCTGGCCAGGAAACGGAGCCATCTAACAAAGTAACAACCATCACTGGTGGAGCCCCCTAGTGGCCAGTCACTGGCATCATCAGATCCAAAGTCCTTGCTAGCCGGTCCTGGCTGTGGTGTCCACCTGGGGCTCTGAAGGCCCCCTCCTGGGCTCAGACCGGTTTGCAGTGTGACTCCTGGGGGACCACCTGGCCGCTAAAGTGAGGAACACCAGCTTTGCAAAGGGGCTTCTTAACCCCTTCCTTCCTGGCCCCGAGACAGCACAACCCTGTTGTCCCATCAGCCTTGATAGCCCCTTGATGGCTTGATATCAGCTTCCCAGAGGGTCCAGTCCCCCGGAGGGCTGTGATTCCTAAAGCAAACAGGAATTCCCAACTGGACCCAGATCCATTCCCCAAACTGCCCCATCTCTTCCCCCTCTGAAGAGGGTCAGCTGAGGGATACCCCAGAAGATCCTAACACCTCTTTCAAACGTCATACCATACACCCCAACCAGCTGACCACATCCATAAGTCATTACAGAGCAGTTCCTTCCTATCTCGGGTGCTTATCTGGCCATCACCATAGTATTTGGGCAGCTCACAATCTGTAAGACTCTAAGGTACTTAGCCACACATACCCTCTGTGAAACAAGGCCATTATCCCCATCATATTGATGGGGAAACTGAGGCACAGCACGGCAATGACTTGCTCACAGTCACAGAGGGCATCTATAGCAGAGCAGGGCCTTGAGCACTGGTTTGTCGAGTCCCAGGGTGGTACCTTACTCACCAGACCATCCTTTCTGTTCCAGCGTGGGTGATTTCCCCCTGTGGCTCGCACCGGATGGGTGACACATAGGGTGTTCTCACGCAACCCATGTGCCCCTTTTACCCCCAAGCCTCTGGGTTTGAACTGTGATCTGACCCTGCAAACCCCTCCACCCGTGTTCGTCTGCTATGGATCATGAAGTGCGACAATGGCTGGTGCCTTAGGGCGCCAGCCACACCGACTGGGCACTGGGCTTCCCCACTTGGGGATGGGGATGCACCCCCTGGATTGGTCAGGGTGGTTAGGACAGGCCTGGCCCGCTGCAGAGCTGGTCAGGTCCTGGATCCAGGGCCCCGCCCCCATCCTTCCCAGGGAGGTGGCCCCACTCCTGGGCTGAGGGTGTCCGAGGAATCTGTTTTCACACCCAAGGGTGAATATTTGACACCCCTGGGGCCAAATTCCGCTCTCCATCCCACCCACGGTGGGAAGTGATTTGGGGTCCCTTACTAAGGGGGTCCCATGAGATCCATGGTTGCCCTCTGGAAAGGTTCCTCTGTTATAGGCAGCAGCCTCCTGGCTGCTTACACTGACTTTGTGCTCATCTCACCCTCTGGGAGGAGCCACGTGGGGCAGTACGCAACTGCCTCAGTTTCCCCACTTGTGGCTACAGCAACACCCAGCTGTGCCTCAGTTTCCCCACCTCCAGGCTGTCCTTCCACTCTTGAAATGACTCCCACCCCCTTTACTCCTCACTGCTTGCAGGCGGTCCAGAGAACCCCCTCTCTGGCGGCTTGACTGCTGCAGCTTGTTCTCAGGGCCCGACTGATTTGCTGGGTTTGGGGTGGGGAGGGAATTTTCCCCCAGATCAGCAGGGACTTTGGGGTTTTTCCCCTTCTCCGGCAGGGTGGGGCATGGATCTGGGCAGGTCTCGGGTCTGTTCCGGTCCCTGCACGTGGCACACAAGAGTTTAGCTTGCCGAGGACCCAAACACTGGCTTCTAATTAGGGTCGTTGAGTTCGGCATACGGGGGAGCGAGCGGGTGAACGTCTAGATGCGAGCCTGGGCTAGACAGGAGGTCAGCCTAGTGGACAGGATGACTCCTTCCGGCCTTAAATTCCCTGAACCTGTGAAATAGCAAGCAGCGGGAGATAGTCACGGTCGGCTGAGGACTGAACTCAGCATCCTGCAGATCGTGGCCCCTCCTGGGGAACTGCCTCCCTGTTAGCTCCAGTGATTCGGGGTGCCGGCTGCCCCTTTGCCTGGGCTGGCAGTAACTGAACAGCTGTGAGCCATTGCCGGCCCCCTGGTGCCTGAGCCCTGGGCATTCTGCCCCTTCGTGTCCCCTGGCAGTCAGAGCATCTAGATCTCTGCCGCTGGGGGTTCCCCCTTCCCATCTCTGGGGAGCCCCCTCCAGGGGCCCATCCAGGAACGGCTCCCCTTGGGTTTCCTCTTGGAACCCGGCCGGCTGCGCGCATTGTCGTCCGCCCGTTTCCCAGCTGCCCGCCGCTCTAGGCTCAGAAACCTCAGCCACAGCTGGCATGCCCCAGCCCGCCCCCACCAATGTCCCTACATAGCCCCTCATTTGGGTCACAACCGCAGCGTGACTCAGAGCCCCTTTATTCTGCACCCCGGAAACCTCCCCCTCCGCGCTTTGGGGCTGGTTCAACTCTGGCAGCAACGCTTAGCGCCTCTCCAGTTCGCGCCCTTGCTCCTGCACCGGGGTCTGCAAGCTGCTTGGGCCCACGGACAGCACTTCTCTCTCAAGCTGCACCTGTGAGAGCAGTGAGCTCGGTCCGGCTGCGGTGCAGGGGGCTGTGGGTGCTCTCCTGTCCCCCTCTTCCCCGGGGAGAGGGCCCCAAACTCTCTCGCTCGGCCATTCTGGCCTCTGTCTGCTGGGACGCCCACCTGCCCTGCCAGGGCCGCTCCACTGGGCACGGCTTTGGGGCTGGCACTTGGTTCTGCCTCTGGTCAGTCTCCTGTGGCGGCATCACCCTTTCTAAGGCCTGCCTCCGATCGTGCGTGTCTGGTCGCGCCTCTTCCCCGAACGGCTCAGCCTCGCTCCCTTTTCTGCCCAGTCTGCAAGATCCGCCTTCTGCTGTCTCTCTTCGAGCCTCAGACCCTCACAAAGGCCTTTAAAGAGCTTTGCCCGCTGCAACGCTGCCCCCAGCATGGCCCAGCCCTGGCACAGTCCCCCCAGTGCACAGGTGCCAGTCCCCTATAATCGGTCGCAACCCTTGGATCCCATCTGCATCCATACCAGCCGGGTCTGGGCAGGGGGTAGTCCCTTCAGGGCTCCTCAAGCAATCTCCTGGGGTTAGAACGCCCCACTGGGCCCCGCCCTGAAATGCGGGACCCTACAGATGCCTGTGGCAAGCCAAGGACAGGGGTGCTCTATCCCCCTCCTGCCCCCCCACCCCAGCAGCAGGGGAATTCCCGGTGGATTTTCAGGGGAGAATCCAACCATGAGACACCCCCTCTCAGCCCCCACCCTGTGTTTTCACTGGCCCTGATCCAGCCTCACAGTCAAAGATCAAGTGACTGGGGGGGTTGTGTGTGTCACAGCTCCACGGGATCTGTGGCTTTTAAGCGATCTGGTGGAGGAATCCCATGAGTGTGCCCCCTCCTCACCTCGTGTCCTGACCTGCCCTCCAAAAGCAGACTTAGCCCTTTGCCCTCCACTGGGTAAAAATGTGAAGTTTAGGGGGAAACTGAGGCACACATCGGCGTCATAAACATATCACAGAAAATCCCCACTTTGTCACAGGGGGCTTTTTGTCTGGCTTGTTTACACTTTGAGCTTCACCCCACCCACCCAGACGGAACAGGTATGTCAGCCCTTGCTCACTCTGCAGCTCCAGCCCTGAACTGTCTGCGTCTCCTGGCTCTGGTCCAGTGGTTCTCCATCAGGGGGATACGCAGAGGTCTTCCGGGGGTACATCAACTCATCCAGACATTTGCCTGGTTTTACAACAGGCAGGCTACATAAACAGCACGAGCGAAGTCGGTGCAAACTAAAACGTCATACGGACACAATGAGAAAGGAAGCAGCAGGTCAGGAATAGCGCGCTGGGACACTTTTGTATTTTGATGTCTGCTTTTGTAAGCAGGTCGTTTTTAAGTGAGGTGAAACTTGCGGGTACGCCAGACAAATCAGGTGCCTGAAAGGGGTACAGTCATCTGGAAAGGTTGAGAACAGCTGCTCTGGTCAGTTTCACGCAGCAGTCAGGGGCCTGTAACTTACCTCCCTAGAGCTCTGTGGGAGAGGAGGTGCCAGGGAAAGATACAAACTGCCAACTTGTTCCAGACAGAGCGGCACCAGGGGGGCAGGTGCAATAGACACATAAACAGAAAAACACCAGAGGCCCCAAAACAATGCCGGAAAGCAGGTTATTATTAATCAGGCCTGTTAGGGTCGTGCCTAAGGCCCCCACTGAGATGGGGGCCCCATTGCACTTGATCTGCACAGGGTAACAAAAGGTCTCTGACCCAAAGAACTGACACTGGAGATAGAGCAGACCAGGATGAGGCCAGGGTAGAGCAGAGGGAGCACTGAGAGGGCAGCACCAGGGAAATTAAATGCAAGATACCCTTGAAATGCCAACCAATCCAAGGTCCGGGTGCCGCACTTTGCTCTGAAGTCAATGGGGCTCTTCCTGGACATAATGTTGAATACATGTGGGTTTGCAGGATTGAGCCCCAAACTGGACTATTCCAGAAAGTGAGGTGCCTCGACAGAGGCTAACTTGGCCCAGCTGTGAGTCTGCAAAAGTGTTTTTTTCTATTCTGGTTTTCCTTGGCAAGGTTAGCATTTTAATGAGCTGGTCAGGACAGTTTCTCTTGAATGAGGAAAACAAGACGACACATCATGCGAGCTGGCTAAATTTAAGGTTTAACCTTAATTGCTCAAATGTCCTAATATTGATTGCTTGATATTTTAACCTGCATTCGTTCTGGAGCTTTTTTGCATTTAATTTCCCTGTCTTTTCCTAGGCATTGTCCACATGGGGAATTCTGGTATAACTCAGGTATTCTGTAATATGCCCCCTCCAAACAGTCTATTCAACAACAAAAAATCACTTTATTCCAACATAAATAAATATCCCCCCCCCGGGGTGGGGGGGAGAGAGAGAGATAGCTCAGTGGTTTGAGCTTTGGCCTGCTAAACCCAGGATTGTGAGTTCAATCCTTGAGGGGGCCATTTAGGGATCTGGGGCAAAAATTGGGGATTGGTCCTGCTTTGAGCAGGGGGTTGGACTAGATGACCTCCTGAGGTCCCTTCCAACCCTGATATTCTATGATTCTATGAATAACTATTTCACTCAATAGAAATTCCAGGATAACTCAGGCGTTCCGGAATAACTCCTTGTATGCACACTCTATTCCAAAATCAACTGAGAAACAGGGAGGTGGCAAAATTTGCAGATGATACAAAACTTCTCAAAATAGTTAAGTCCCAAGCAGACTGCAAAGAAATCTCACCAAACTGGGTAACAAAATGGCAGATGAAATTCAATGTTGATAAATGCAAAGTAAGGCACATGGGAAAACATAATCCCAACTATTCATGCAAAACGATGGGGTCTAAATTAGCTGTTACCGCTCAAGAAAGAGACCTTGGAGTCATTGTGCAGTGGCAGTCAAAAAAGTTAACAGAATGTTGGGAATTATTAAGAAAGGGGTAGATAATATGTAAGGCCCTACCAAATTCATGGCCATGAAAAACATGTCACGGTCCATGAAATCTGGTCTCCCCCCGTGAAATCTGTACAGTAGAGGGTAAAAGCACACAAAAGTCCAGATTTCACGGGGGAGACCAGCGTTTCTCAAAGTCAGGGTCTTGACCCAAAGAGAGTTGCGGGGGGGGGGGGGGGTCGCAAGTTTACTTTAGGAGTATTTCCACCTTTACTTCTGCCCTGCCTTCAGAGCTGAGCTCCCGGCCGGCAGCCACTGTTTTACAGCTGACCAGCTCAGAAGACAGCGCAGAAGTAAGGGTACCAGTAGCACAACCTCTACAATAACCCTGCAACCCCCCAAGACTCCTTTTTGTGTCTAGACACCTACAATTACAACATCCTGAGATTTCAGATTTAAGTAGCTGAAATCAGGAAATTTACCATTTTTAAAATCCTATGACCATGAAATTGACCAAAATGGACTGTAAGTTTGGTAGGGCCCTAATAATAAGACAGAAAACATCATATTGCCTCTATGTAAATCCATGGTACGCCCACATCTTGAATACTGCGTGCAGACCTGGTCGCCCCATCTCAAAAAAGATATACTGGAATTGGGAAAGGTTCAGAAAAGGGCAACAAAAATGATGAGGGGTATGGAAAAGATTCTGTATGAAAAGAGATTAATAAGTGTCACGGAGTCCCCGGGCAATGCTCTGGAACTGCTCCCTACGAAGCCAGGCAGGACTCTGGGGAAGTCTCCTTTCTGTTAGCAGACTGTCTTCAGGACACACAGCTCACACAGCTTCCACCTTCCTGGGTCTGACCTCGGAGCATTCAGCATCCTCTGCCCCTCCGTGTGCTTCCCCCAGCGAGTCCGCTCAGGCGGGGTCCTGGAGAAGCCAGAGGGTCCTGCCCCCCAACCTCGCAGTCAGACGTGACTCTCAGCCAGCCAGTAAAACAGAGGTTTATTAGACCACAGGAACATGGTCTAAACCAGAGCTTGTAGGTGCAGAGAACAGGATCCCTCAGCCGGGTCCATTTTGGGGGGCAGTGAGCCAGACAACCATGTGTGCACTTCACTCCATGTCCCAGTCAGCCCCAAACTGAAACTCCCTCCAGCCCCTCCTCCTCTGGGCTTTGTCCCTTTCCCGGGCCAGGAGGTCACCTGATTCCTTTGTTCTCCAACCCCTTTAGCTCTCACCTTACAGGGGGGAAGGGCCCAGGCCATCAGTTGCCAGGAAACAGGGTGTTGGCCATTCTCTGTATCCAGATCCCTGCACACACCTGCCCTCTAGGGCTCTGCAATGATCATACACCCTTATCCTACCACCTAGAGACTTAAGAACTGCATAGGGGAAACTGAGGCACCCCCACACTATTCAGAGGAAACATTAAGAACAGTCCCGCTTCGTCACAATAAGATTAGGACTTTTCAGCTTGGAAAAGAGACGATTAAGGGAGGATATGACAGAGGTCTACAAAATCATGACTGGTGTAGAGAAAGTAAATAAAGAAGTGTTATTTACTCCTTCTCATAACACAAGAAGTGGGGGTCACCCAATGAAATTAATAGGCAGCAGGTTTAAAACAAACAAAAGGAAGTATTTCTTTAAACAATACATAGTCAACCTGTGGAACTCCTTGCCAGAGGATGTTGTGAAGGCCAAGACTATAACAGGGTTCAATAAAGAACTAGATACGTTCATAGAGGATAGGCCCATCAATGGTTATTAGTCAGTATTGGCAGGGAGGGTGTCCCTAGCCTCTGGTTGCCAGAAGCTGGGAATGGGTAACAGGGGATGGGTCACTTGACGATGACCTGTTCTGTTCATTCCCTCTGGGTCACCCGGAATTGGCCGCTGTCGGACGGCAGGATACTGGACTAGATGGACCTTGGTCTGACCCAGTATGGCCCTTCTTATATTCTTATGACTTTATTCCAGAATATTTACTCTGCCTTGGAGTTATGCTGGAATACCTAGAGTGGAATAACTACTTTGGTACAGATATGCTGGTCAGTTTCCCTTAAGGAGGGGACTGGTGGGAAAGTGACCATGTCCATTACTTTTTACAACCCCCTCCCTTTAGCATCTCTGTCAATCTTTGCAACTGATGAGGGCAGGTTTTAGCAGATATGTGTGTGGGGTTTGGATTTTTTTTTAAAAAGAAAACAGAAAAGTGTTAACAGGCTGGAGCAGAAAAGGCCTCTTTAAACATTTTTAAAAGTCTTTAAAAAGCTTTCAACTAATGCTGTTCAGACTCGGTTTGATGGTTAAATCTGAGTGAGATAAAAAGCAGCCACATCTGAGACTTTTGTGGATGTTTTCGTGACACCAGCGTAAGCCATGCCTGCTCAGTGTGGCGCTCCGCCCCCTTCAAGTGGTGGCTAGGCCAGCTACAGATTGATGAGTAGATCCCTGTGTAGCTCCGCATCCAAGCCAGGAGCCCGCAGACATAGTCTTGTGGCTATAAAGCGGCGATCCACAGATTTGCAGGGCTCTAGGGATGAGCTTGCTACAACGCCGCTAAGAGAGGGGTGGCTTTTAGCTCAGGCAGTAGAGGCTCCCACATCAAGGTCAAGGGATCCCACGTTCGATCGTAGCCGCTGACAGCGTTACCCGAGGCCAGGGGCAGTCAATAGGCAGACCCCAGGTCAACTCCGGACCAGCAGACACTTTTGAATGGACCTTGAGATCTTTTTATTTACTTATGATGATCATTATTGTTGGTTTATTTTTATTATTTTCTCTGGAGTCTGGATCTTGACTATACCTGGACCAAGAAATTTGGACCTTGGCAAAAAATAACGGACTGCCCCTGGGTGGGACGTGAGCTTCTGGAGCGGAAGGGAGGGAAAATGGAATTCAGTTTTCTAGAAGAGGGGTGCGTCTGATGCCCAGTAGATTTGCTATAGCTGAACCTTGATATTTAGCTCATTAATCTCCGGTGTGGGATGCTTTTCTGTTTTGATTTCCGGCCCTTTAAATTGGAGACTCCACCTCCTTGCACTGGATGGGCACAGTGCAGCCTGCTGGCAATGCTGTCTACTGCAGGCCACGCCTATTAAAGGAGCAGGGGTCGAGGAGCTTTTTGCAGAGTAGGGGGCTTCTCTGATGAGCACCATGCTTCCCGACTGGCTTTCCGGGACACCTTCTCCACCTGTCATGATCGCGCATGACTTCAACATGTGGCGGGACTACCTGAACCTGTCAAAGGTTCTTGGCGAAATCATTGAGGAGCACAGAAGGGGGTCCAGGAGCCTCCTAACCTGTGAGACTGCAGATCTCTGCCTGCCAGGGTCCCCCCTTCAAATGCCTCCGGGGGATGCCTCGAGCCTGAAGTCATCGGGCTGGAACAGGAGCAATGGCAGCAGCTGTCCGCAAAGTGGGCAGAACAGGGCGGCCACCCCTCAGACGCCCGGCAGACTCCTATGCAACTTCTGCAGACACAACGGGGAGTCCAAGAGGGTCTACTCCTCCCACTTGCTGAAGCAAGCCGATGGCATCGTGCTGTGTCCCATCCTGCGTAACTACGTCTGCCCAGTGTGTGGTGCCACGGGCGATGGGGCCCACACGCTGAAATACTGCCCGCACAATCAAGAGAAGCAGTCCCTCTACTGCAAAGGCGGACGCAACTCGGCTGGCTTCATAGTTAGACGGTGAACGGCAGGGGAAGAAACCACCTCCACCCTGGGACCTTTCACCGGGGAGCCACCAGAAGGGGCTTGGAACTGAAGTCTATTTTCTACATTTGTTTCCGAGTTTGCGTTTCAAATCCAGGGTGGATTTGACTCAGCCACGCAGAAAGTCGCCCTGGTTTCTTTAAATCCCCACAGCAGCCTGGTTTTCGTTTCCCTGACTTCGGGCGGAAGAGAACCAGTGCCAACGAACCGGAAGTTTCGTAGTTTTGCCCTTGGCCTGCTAACTCATGCGGAGATTTAATTTTCAGCATTTGCAGACGAGGCAGCATCCGTCGGGGTAGATGGGTGCAAGGCTTTTGTCTTTGGTAGATTTGTTTTCTTTGAAACTTCTTTTCCCGACCAAGTGTTATTCGTTTTGTTTTACGCATCACAGGAATCACGAGGACTTTTAAATGTGAGGTTTACTTTAAAATCATGTCAGAAAAAGAACTGAATTCTAAAATACGCAGCTACGTCATGTTTTAACTGATTTTGTTATTACAACATGTTGCGGGGGGGAGGGATTGTTCTCTCGGTGTTATGAGATTTGAGGGTTTGTTTATGAGAGTTATTTTTCATTAAAAAATGAAACACTCCCTTATCCCCTTTCCCTTCTGTTTAATAAACAGCACTGTTGTTCTAGCAGCCGGTTGTGTGTTTGATCGGCTTTTCCTCTGCGTGGCTCTGGGAGAGATCTCCTTTCCGGCTAGCAATCGAGGGTGAGCCCCTTGTCTCCCTGCTTTTATTCTGGGCGGCGGCTGGGAGGGAGATGCATGTGCACGGCCCCCTGCGAAGCTTTCTCAGCCCTGCACTGCTGGGGACCCCCTTGGTGGGAAGGGATTTCTGTTTCCATGGCCCCACTCCCTCTCGCACTCCCTGGAGATTTGGGGGGATCTTGACCCCCGTCCTGCTATAAACCAGCCTGACTCACTAACTTTCCCCCGCAAGCAAGTGAAGGGGCTTGGGCCAGAAGCAGCGTCCCAGTGTCCACACACTCAGTGCTCTGGCCTGCTGTGGGCCCACTTTCCTCTCCCTCAGCGGGACCCTCTTCAGTCTCCTCTACCAGCTACAACGAGGGGACCCCCCAGCTGCTTGGCTATGAAGCCCGATATGCCCAGAAGACCCCAACAGGAGCCCTGGCTTTGCCTCTCCCAACCCTACATGTCCCGGCCCTGCCCCCTCTGCCCTGGTGTGACCCCGCTGCCCCAAACTGGCTACTGTTTTCCAAGGGGGTCGGAGGAGCAGGGCTGCTCTGGGGCTGGGCAGATGCTGAGAGGATGGCTGCTGAGGGCGGGGAGACCAAGGAGGAGGGGGAAGGCAGAGTGGGGAGCTCTGCTAGGAAGCATGGTCCCTGGAGCCTGTGCACCCCATATTGTGATGTAGAAAACATGCCCCAGCAGAGGAGCTGAATGTGTCCTGCCACAGAGAGCCAGATTAGGGGTGGCTGCATGCATTGGAGGTAAAGATTAACGGGCGCTGTGGGGCTCGGCTGCCCCAATAGCAAGAGAGATGTAAGGACGGGTGAGTTCTCAGGCAAGGTCTCTCACCAAAGGCTCTTAAACAAAGTAGGCAGTCATGGAATAAGAGGGAAGATCCTCTCACGGATCAGCAACTGGTTAAAAGATAGGGAACAAGGGGTAAGAATAAATGGCCAGTTTTCAGAATGGAGAGAGGTAACTAGTGGTGTCCCCCAGGGGTCTGTACTGGGACCAGCCCTATTCAACATAGTCATAGATGATCTGGGAAAAGGGGTAAACAGTGAGGTGGCAAAATTTGCAGATGATACAAAACTGCTCTAGACAGTTAAGTCCAAAGCAGACTTTGAAGAGTTACAAAAAAGGGAGCTCACAAAGCCGGGTGACTGGGCAACAAAATGGCAGATGAAATTCAGTGGTGATAAATGCAAAGTAATGCACACTGGAAAACATAATCCCAACTATTCATACAAAATGATGGGGTCTAAATTAGCTGTCGCCACTCAAGAAAGAGATCTTGGGGTCATTGTGGATAGTTCCCTGAAAACATCCACTCAGCGTGCAGCGGCCGTCAAAAAAGCCAACAGAATGTTGGGAACCACTAAAGGGAGAGATAATAAGACAGAAAATATCATATTGCCTCTGTATAACTCCATGGTACGCCCACATCTTGAATACTGCATGCAGATGTGGTTGCCCCATCTCAAAAAAGATATATTGGAATTGGGAAAGGTTCAGAAAAGGGCAACAAAAATGATTAGGGGGATGGAACAGCTTCCGCATGAGGAGAGATTAATGAGACTGGGACTTTTCAGCTTGGAAAAGAGACAACTAAGGGGAGATGAGATAGAGGTCTATACAATCATGACTGGTGTGGAGAAAGTAAATAAGGAAGTGTTATTTACTCCTTCTTGTAACACAAGAACTAGGGGTCACTCAATGCAATAAATAGGCAGATTTAAAACAAACAAAAGGAAGTCAATGCATAGTCAACCTGTGGAACTCTTTGCCAAAGGATGTTGTGAAGGCCAACATTATAACAGGGTTCAAAAAGGAACTAGATAAGTTCATGGAGGATAGGTCCATCAATGGCTATCAGCCAGTATGGGCAGGGATGGTGCCCCTAGCCTCTGTTTGCCCAAAGCTGGGAATGGGGGATGGATCACTTGATGATGACCTGTTCTGTTTCTTCCCTCTGGGGCACCTGGCATTGGCCATTGTCGGAAGACAGGACACTGGGCTAGATGGACCTTTGGTCTGACTCAGTATGGCTGTTCTAATTTTCTGAAGGGGGTGGTGGGGTTTGAGGGGTGACAGGGGTCTCTGCAAGGATGCTAGATCAGATCACAATGGGGCCAAATCCAAAGCAGCATCTCCCAAGGGAATCACCCTAAAACCTGAGATATTTCCCTAGCAAATTGCCTAGATACTGTGCTGGCCACCGCAAAGCCAGGACATCCTTGCATGTGACAGAGATGCAGGGAATGGGATGGTGGGGGAGGAAAGTGGTGCTCTGCCCCCACAACCCAAGCTCCATCTATAAGCTTCAGTTTTGCCCAGTCACTCGCTGATGTGCATGGTGTGCAGGTTTAATCAGCAGCAAAATAGTTGAGAACTGTGACCTTTTTAAGCCTCAATTGTTAACAACTCACACAAAAGAGCTGGAGCTCCTGTTTCAGGCTGGCTGCAGACTCAGGCAGAGGTCACTGGAGCCATTATACACTTTGAAGTTGTCTTCGGTAGCCAGGAAGGTGAGAGGCTTGTTACTAAAGAGAGCTCAGATCTCTGAGCATACAATGGGCCTGTGATGGGGTGACAGGGCTGCCCTGGCCATGTGAATTCCCAGTGGGAAACCCCTTCTCCCGGGGGTTTGCTAGCTGGGGAGCAGCCTGGTGGTGCCCTCCGGCGTATCTACCACTCCTCCGACTTTAGTGTCATCTGCACTATCTCTTATCCTGTCCCCAATCGCTCCGCCGAGGCTGATGCTCTGATCCCGCTTTGCTTCCCAGCCCAAGGAGCCAGGACAGGGATTTAGAGGAGCGGCCCCTCGGTGAGCTCGAACTCACAACCCCGCACTCCAAAGCGCCCGCCTGGAGCTCCAGGCGCCAGGCCGGGTGCAATGCGCCGAGCAGCCACTAGAGGCCCTCGCTCTGCGGCTCCCGGCTCCCGAGAAGTAGAAACTACATTGGGACTGACGCGAAGAACAGCCAATGATCTGGCTGCGCTGGATAAAAGAGGCGGGTTGTGAGTGGGCGGGACTGTGAGGGGGATTGGCAGCCGGGGGGACCCAATGGAAACTCTGAGTGTTAGTCGGCGAGGGGTGGGAGGGTTCTGCGGTTGATGGACGGCCGCTGAAAACCAGTGGCCGCGCAGGCTTGGGCGGAGGAGGCGGGCCTTACATGTGACAGACAGAGACTTCGAGCCAATGGCCCGCCGGCGGCGGTTGGTCGGCAGCCAATGGGAGCGGAGCGGGGCGCTGGGGGGCAGGGTCCTGTCAGGGGAGGCGGCGGTTGGGCTGAGCCGGCGGCCGAAGCGGTGAGTGACCCGGGCCTGTATCGGCCCCCTCCGTGGAGACTCCCCCGGGCACGTGATCCCCCGAGCCCCCTCCGCTATAGTGCCCCCTCAGCACCCCCCCCCCCGTGGGGACCCCTGGCACGAGATCCCCCTGCATCCCCTCCCCCCGTGGGGGAGCCCCCGGAACCCCCTCCCCCCGTGAGGACCCCCTGGCACGAGATCCCCCTGCATCCCCTCCCCCCGTGGGGGAGCCCCCCGGAACCCCCTCCCCCCGTGGGGATCCCCTGGCACGTGATCCCCTGGTGTCCCCTCCCCCATAGCGTCCCCCCCCGGAACCCCCTCCCCCCCAATGGGGACTCCCTGGCACGTGACCTCCCTCCTGGTCTGTGACCTCCGGATCCCCCCCTCCCCCCGAGTTTCCCTCCATGCCCGGGGAGGGCATTGCTATTTCCTGTCCCCTAGCTTCCCTTTCCCTAAACCCCTTCCCATGGGGTCCCCCATTGCTGCTCCCCCCCCGTGCACCTCCCTGCCATGGGGCTCCCCTGCCCGGTATCCCCCCACCCCACCCCAGAGTCCCTGTTCTTCACCCAGCACCTCTCCGCACCCCACGGTACCAGGGTTTGGGGCAGCCAGGGGTGAGGGGTGGGGTTTTTCTTTGTGGGGGGTTGACCACCTGCCCCCACATTTGCCATTGTTGGGGTTCCCCAAGAACTTGGTCCGACTCAGGTGCCTTTATTTGGCCTGCTGCGAAGCTATGCTGAGCTTATCAGACGCAAATGAAGGGAGCGGGTAGAGGGCGCACCAAAGTTACACCTGATACGGCATTTTTACTGGTTTCAGAGTAACAGCCGTGTTAGTCTGTATTGGCAAAAAGAAAAGGAGGACTTGTGGCACCTTAGAGACTAACCCATTTATTTGAGCACAAGCTTTCGTGAGCTACAGCTCACTTCATCGGATGCATACTGTGGAAAGTACAGAAGATCTTTTTATACACACAAAGCATGAAAAAATGGGTGTTTACCACTACAAAAGGTTTTCTCTCCCCCCACCCCATTACCAGTATTTTCTGTATTTTCTACAGTATGCATCCGATGAAGTGAGCTGTAGCTCACGAAAGCTTATGCTCAAATAAATTGGTTAGTCTCGAAGGTGCCACGAGTACCCATTTTCTTTTTGCGACATTTTTACTAACTCTAATAACACCTGCGTTCAGAGCGATACACGGCCTCACACGCTTCAGGATGAGCATGGTCACTTTTGGGGAGCTGGTCCCCGTACAGCCTGCTCTGTCCAGGTATAACGTTCCTGGTTCATCTCTTCCGTGGGCCGTAGCACCAGCGTGCTCCTGCGTATCGTAGCTATGACAGACATCCTGACTCCAGCATGCTGCTTGTTAAGCCCCTGTTTGTACTGTGGCCTTCCATGCACCTTCCTAGTCACGTCCACTAAGAAATGAGCCGTGTGGGTCAGGATGGAGCTGTGTGACAGGTGGGGGACAGTGCTGCGTGGTGGATGCCAAGGGTTGTCCTCCTGGGAGCAGAGGCGGCAGGGGATGGGGAGCTCTGGCCCTTTTGCTGTACTGGGAGGGTGGACTCTGGTATGGAAAGAGTTGAGAACCTCTGGCATAGCCCTGTCAGGACTGCTGCTTTCCCAGCTGGACAGCGGCCCCGGCAAGCACCCAACCACTCGCTCGGCCCTAGAGCAGTGGTTCTCAAACTTTTTTTTTCACAGACCACTTGAAAATTGCTGCGGGTCTCAGTGGAGCACTTAAGGGTCTTCCCAAATGTTGTTTGTACCGTTAGCTAATTATTGTAAAGCGCTTTGGATAAAAGTGCTATATTAAAAAAAACTTAATAATAATTAACGCTTTTTGGTTCTACAAATAAAAGCACCCAACTCGTATTTTAATCTCAGTAGTCTTACCTTTCTAATGCGATGGCTGTGCCCTCTCTCCCCCACCACAGCACCCCCGAGCTGGGGCTGGGAAGGAGGGGGGTCTCGCCCTCTTCCCCCACCACAGCAGCCCCCGAGCTGGGGCTGGGAAGGAGGGGGGTCTCGCCCTCTTCCCCCACCACAGCAGCCCCCGAGCTGGTGCTGGGAAGGAGAGAAGTCTCTCCCTCTCTCCCCCACCCTTCATTCTCTTGTCTGCGGTCACCCAGGCATGCACCTTAGAGGGAACTATCCATGAACCACCTGAATGGAGCTTGCAGACCACAGTTTGAGAACCTCTGTCCTAGAGCATTGGGTCAGTGCAGTTGTACCAGGCTGTGTTGCAGGGTGGTGAAGCACTGGAATAAATTGCCTGGGGAGATTGTGGAATCTCCATCATTAGAGCTTTGTAAGAGCAGGTTGGACAAACATTGCCATTGCTGTCACTTCCCAGGACCAGCGGTGGGACCTGTAGTACAATCAGACAACACAGTTTGAAAAACACCTGAGCCTGCCTGGGCTACAGCACTCGCTGCCGGGGAACTCTGCTCCCCGGCGCATGTGCGCAGTGGTTCTAATCTACGTTGTCGCTGCGTCGGCTCATGGGCTTGGCCTGTGCATCCTGCTGGTGAACAGAATTGTAGATTTTGTGGCCAGAAAGGACCATTCTGTTCATCCAGTGTGACTTCCTGCCGAGCCCCAGCTGGAGCATCACACCCCCAGTAATCTCTGTATCAAGTCCACCATTTTGGTGTGCGCTACAGCAGATCTTTCAAGAAGATACCCACGCTTGATTAAAGGACCCCAAGTGATGGAGAATCTCTCTTGTCTCTGGGTGTGTTGTCCCAGTGAGTAGTTAACTTCCTTGTTAAAAGATTGTGCCTTATTTCTAGCCTGAGTTTGTCCAGCTTCAGCCACTGGATCTCGGGCTGCCTTTGTCAACTGGTATAAAGAGCTGCCTTCTCTCAGAGATCTCCTCCCCTTGGAGGTGCCGACAACCAGGGTCAAGTCACCGCTTAATCTTGGATTAAACAGATTGAGCTTCCTTCGGGCTTGTCTGCACTTGGAAACTTACTGAAATACTGATTCTGGAGTAGTGACTTTGGTGTAAATCCCCATGTGGACACTCGTATTCTGGAATAGGAGTGGATTAAGATATATTGGAATAAGGCATTTGTATTTTGGAAACAAAAGTGTTGATGGGGAGACTTATATTCAAATAACTACACCAGAAGAGCTATTTCGGTGAGTGTCCCTGCATAGAGAAGCCCTTAATCTTTTGCTGTGAGGCAGGTTCCCCAGATCTGGAAACAGTCCAGCAGCTCTCTTCTGAACCCTCTCCAATTTGTGAGCACCCTTTTGGTTTCACTAAAGCCAAAGACATCACCTAGAGACTCTACACCTTGCTATTCCCCTGCTTACACTTCCAAGGATCACGGTCACCTTGTTAGTGGAGTAGGCTGTACACGCCCAGTGACAGGACAGTCCGGGGCTCGTGTGTGTTATCTGAACAGGCCGAGTCTTTGCGGAAAGCGCTCTGGATCTGAGGGATGGAATTCCCCAGCATGAGGTACTCTGCCATGGGTGGCTGGAGCAAGTCCTGAACTAACAGAGGAAGGGGACAGACACACAGGCCCAGCTAGGCCTGACATCTGATCCGTTCCCACGGGATAGTGTAACTTGCAGCATGGTGCTGTACGGGCTGCTGCCCCTCAGTCCCGACCCTGTTCCCTGACTCAATTGCTGCTGTCCCAGCCTTGGGCTCCCCCTTTCTCCCCCCCCCGGAGCTCTGCCAGTGCCCCTCAGGCCCAATCTGCAGCCACCTGTGCCCAAACCCTGGGCTCCCTCCACACACAGCTCTTCCATGCCCTTCAATCCTGACCCACATTCCCCCTAGCATCCCAGCCCTGGGCTCCCTTCATTGCCATGCCCCACAATGCTGACCCGCAGCCTTGGGCTTCGCCCCCCACTCTCCTCATGCTTCTCATTCCCACCCCACAGCCCCCTGCCATCCTAGTCCCGGGCTCCTGAGTCTCAATCCCAATTCCTGTGAACTCCCTCTCCGGCCGCAGGGTTGCCTGGGAACGCAGGGCCAGAGCACTGAGGGCTCACCATGGCCAAGCTGCAGGGGCTTCAGGCTGACTACGTCTTCCGCGGCACGGAGCACGTTGTGAGGATGACCGTGAACGGGAGCGTCCTGGAGGTGGAAGTGGAGGACCGGCTCACCACCGATCAGTGGAGAGGAGAGTTTGATGCTGCCTGTGAGTGTCCTGCCAAGCCCATTACATGGGTCACTCCTTGTGAGGGCTGTATCAGCTGGGGGAGGGAGCAACAAGGGCCAGGGGACATTTAGGGATCTGGGGCAAAAATTGGGGAGTGGTCCTGCTTTGAGCAGGGGGTTGGACTAGATGACCTCCTGAGGTCCCTTCCAACCCTGATATTCTATGATTCTATGACTCCTGGATTCTATCCCCAGCCGCGGGAGGGGTGTCGTGGTTAGAGCAGGGGGCTGGGAGTCCAGGACTCCTGGGTTCTATCCCCAGCTCTGAGAGGGAGTGGGGTCTAGTGGATAGAGCAGGGGAATGTCTAGGACTCTTGGGTTTCCTTCCAGTTCCCAGAAGAAGTGCAGTCCAGTGATACGCTCAGAGGGCTGGGAGTCCCAGACTCCTGCGGGGAGCTGAGCCTGACCTTGCCTGACAAGGGTCTCTCCCTGTTTCATTTGCTCCCAGTCATTGAAGATTTAACTCACAAGACCGGGAACTTCAAGCAGTTTGGGATCTTCTGCAGCATGCTGGAGTCTGCCCTGAGCCAGGTGAGGCCTGCAGAGCTCATGGCTAACATTCCCCTGGGGCACATGCACCTGGCCCAAGGGCAATGGGAGAAGGGGATCTGGGCTGCCACGGGTCTCACTGGACAGCTCACTAGGAGCCCAAGGGTCCCTCCTGTTCTGTGGAAAAATGGAGCTGGCTGTAACAGCCAGCTGCCTTGCATGCCCACCCCATCCCGCTGGACTGCTGTCACTCGCTCTAGTGCAGAGTGGCATGGTGGGAGCTGTCCTCTTTCGGGGCAGCCCCATGGCCAGCCACACTCTATCCCCACCACCACCTCCCTCACTGTGAGTGCAGCACGAAGGACTGGGCTGGTGCGTCCCTCTGAGTCAGCGCGTCTCCTGCCCCCTCCCCCCCGCAGAGCAGCGAGTCGGTCACCTTGGACCTCCTCACCTACACTGACCTGGAGGCGCTGAGGAGCCGGAAGATTGGGGTGGGCCCGAGGCACGTGCCCTCTGCTTCCAAGTCCTCGCTGCTGAGCTCCAAGCGCTATCTCATCCTCATCTACTCCGTCGAGTTTGACAGGTAAGGGCAGCTCGGAGCGGCGGGTGGACTAGGAAGACAGCAGCAGCTTGGGCTTAGTGGTGGATCATCAGGTGAAGGCCTCTCTCAGTGCAACACCTTGGCCAAAACGGCTGCCGCAGTCCTGGGCTGCATCACCAGGGGGATCTCACGTAGGAGCAGAGAGGGTATTTTCCCTCTGGATTTAGCTCTGATGCGATCGCTGCTGGGATCCCGTGTCCCTCTCTGGTGTAGAACTCGAGAAGGATGTTGATAAATCGAGAGAGGTCAGAGAAGAGCCACAAGAATGACTGAAGGCTTAGAAACCCTGCCTTATAGTGAGAGACTCCAGGAGCTCCATCTGTTTAGCCTAACAAAGAGAAGGTTAATGGTGACTTGATCCCAGTCTTATCGGTACCTACCTGGGGAACAAATATTTGTTCAGGACTCTTCAAGGTAGCAGACAGAGGTCTTACAGGATCCAATGGCTGGAAGCTGAAGCTAGACAAATTAAGGCTGGAAATCAGGCTCAAACTGTTAACCGTAATTAGCCATTGGAACAGCTTGGCAAGGGTCATGGTGGAGTCTCCATCCCTGGCAATTTTCAGTCACAGTTGGATGTTTGTCAGAGAGATCTGCTCTAGCTCAAAGCGGAATTAATTCAGGGCAGGTCTCTGGCTGGGTTAACTAGGGGGTCAGATTAATAGCAGAAGGGACCACTGTGATCTTCTAGTCTAATTAATTCTAGCTATTAATCTAACTGGAGGGGAGGGGTGATAGAGGGGGATGTGTAGCCATGTGACTGTAGCAACCTCAGGGCACGTGCTGATCCCAGCTGCCCCTGCCTCTTGCTTTTCCACAGGATCCACTACCCCCTCCCGTTGCCCTATGTGGGCAAGCCAGACCCTGTAGCGCTGCAGAAGGTCATCAGGGAGCTGAAGGAGGAGCTGGCTGTGCTGAAGGCCAAACCAGGCAGGGATTTCCGGGATGCGGAGATCCACCGGCTGCGGGATGAGTGAGTGAGGGGAGGGACAGGGTGACGGGAGCCTCGGCGTTGAGCTGATTCCTCCCCCAAGGCTGTCTCGAGCACCTGCCCCTGTGGACGACTTGGGGCACAGTCAGCTGTCCCAGCCGATCCACTATGCAAATGAGAATACCAGCTCCATGCTTCAGACTGACACTAAGGGAGGAGAGAGGTCTGGGTATTACTACAGAGGGCCTGGGAGCCAGGACTCCTGGGTTCTGTTCTGGGCTCTGCCACTGACTCACTGGGTGACCTGGAGTAAACCACGTCTCTCCGTGACTCAATTTCCCCTCTGTAAAACGGGACCTAAGTGTGAATTAATGTTTGTCCAGTGCTCTGAGGTCTGCTGCCATGAGGGGATTCGCTATGTACAGTAAGCGTCATGTGTCACAATGCCTCCTACTGGCAGTGCTGATCCCCTGCCTCCTTCTCTGCCCTGCGAGCCGCTGTGCCCCCTGACCCCTGCCTGTGCGTGTCTCTGCCTCCTCAGGCTGGGCCGGGTGCTGGAGGAGAAGCAGGAGGTGGAGTCGGCCCTGCTCGGGCTGCAGGAAGAGCTGAAGCTCTGCAGCAAGAGCAGCGCCGGGAAGGAGGTGAAGATCCTGAAGAAGATTGTCCAGAGCCTGGAGGAGGAGCTGCTGAAGGAGCGAACCAAGCACCAGCGAGCGGCCAGCAAGCGCCTGCAGGAGAACCGGCAGCTGGCTGACGAGGTGGGGTAGTGAACCCCTCGGCTGGGCCCTGGCACCAGGGCAACCCCCCCTCCGTCCCCATTTAGGTGATGGTGTAACAGCATTGCCCAGGTAGGGCCCCGCACCCAACCTGGCACTGGTGTGACAGGCTCCCCACACGCCTCCTGGTGCGACAGCCCCTTTTCTCTTCCTCCAGCCCTTCCCCCAGTGCTGGTGTGACATCGCCCCCCATAGACGAGAAGTCAGGACTCCAAATTCCTCAGCTGTGGAGCTAGAGCTTCCTAAAGGCGAAGATCTGAAGGAGAGACGACCCTTAGTGGAAGCAGCATGGGAGGGGAGTGGGGTCTAGTCGTCAGAGCAGGGGGCTGGGAATTAGGACTCCTGGGTCCTAGCTCCAGCTCTGGGAGGGAAGTGGGGTTGGAGCAGGGAGGCTGGTAGCTAGGGCTCCTGGGTTCTAAACCTGACTCTGCCACTGACTCATTGTATGACCTTAGGCAAGTTGCTACCACTCTCCATGCCTCGGTTATCTTTTTTACAGTTCAAACATTTGTAATAAAAAATAGTATCAAGTATTTGTATTCTGTGCTGTAACTGACGTCAATATATTTGAAAATGTAGAAAACATCCACAAATATTTAAATAAATGGTATTCTATTATTGTTTAACAGTGGGATTAAAACTTTGATTAATTTTTTTAAAATTGTTTGACATCCCTAGTAATAATTATTACCCTGAGATCTTACATAGCACCGTATACCCAACGATTCCAAAGCCCTTGACTCTCTATACAGGGCTCACTTGCCCACCACTGAAATGCAGCCACCTCTGGGGTGAACCATGGCAGCTGTTTAACACAACACCATGGCCCCCCAGTTCAGGGCAGGAAGTGAAGGGGAATGTTGCTGGCAATCATGTAGCTCTGCCCAGATTCCATTGTCTGTCTGCGCTGCAAGACTGTCTTTTGGGTCGATTTCGTGGGCCCGTTCCAGAGCATGTCCAGCAGCTGAAGAAATGAGATTTCTTCCCCTTCCTTGCAGCTGGCGGAGGTGAAAGCATCGGAGAGGAGCCTCCGGGTCCGAGTGAAGAGTCTGACCAATGAGCTGGCCTTATACAAGAAAGGGTGAGTGACGCCAGCTGCTCTAGGCTGGATCAGGACCCTAGGCGGGGTTGAAGGAGCTGCTTTTCATTCACCTGTCTAAGGATCCTGGCCCCTCTGTTGATACTTGAGCCCAGGTTTTGCCCACTGGCTTTAAATACTGGTCCCCTGGTATTAGCGGATCGCTGATGCTACAGAGGAAGGATCAAACCCCCATAATGCGTCTGGCCAGTTGTGCGATGCTGGAAGATTCCTTCCCGTACTCTGCAGGGATTAGAGTAACAGCCGTGTTAGTCTGTATTTGCAAAAAGAAAAGGAGTACTTGTGGCACCTTAGAGACTAACCAATTTATTTGAGCATGAGCTTTCGTGAGCTACAGCTCACTTCATCGGATGAAGTGAGCTGTAGCTCACGAAAGCTCATGCTCAAATAAATTGGTTAGTCTCTAAGGTGCCACAAGTCCTCCTTTTCTTTCTGCAGGGATTGTAATATGTTCTGATGCATGAGATCTCCTGCTAGGGGACAGGGTAAGAAGGATGGGGGACATCAGTCCTTAGTCACGGCTGTCTTGAAGGGTCAGTGGGGCTTCTGCAGGGCAGAGCCAGCCCTGGTGGCTGCATCTTTTTGATGGCACCTAGGGACACAGAATGTAGATCATGTTTGTGAGCTGGGGGATTGTGTCCTGGAAAGCAGTCACTCTGAAAAGCATCAAGGGGCCATGGTGAGAACCAGCTAACCAGGAGCTCCCAGGGCGATGCTGGGGCTAAGTGGGGAGCATGACCCTTGGTGGTCTAAGGGGGGGCGATATTGAGGAGGAGTGGGGTGGCAGGGCCATGTCTGTATCCAGCATTAGCGAGCCCATCACTGGAGCGTGGGTCGCGTTCTGGTGTCCGCACATCCAAAAGGATTAAACAGGATTCAGAAGGAGCCATGAGGACGAGCCGAGGGCTGGAAAACCTGCCTGTGAACATGAGAGCTGCGTGCTGGATCTGTTTAGTTTATCCCCGAGATGGTTCAGAGGTGACTCAATCCCGGTTTGTCAGCACCTCCTTGGGCAGGTGTGACAAGCCTCTGGGGTTCCCAGAGCTGTAAGTTACTGTGTTACCCCTCTCGGCCTCAGCAAGTGGGAGCTTTGCTGCTGCTAAACTGTGTTAGCTCCCGGGCACGCTGGCATGTCTGCCCCGCCGGCAAACTCACCCGGGCCCTGCCAGTGATCCCCATTCCCAAGTTCCCCAGAGATGTCTCTCTGCAGTGCCCCCTTCCTCCTTACTGTCATGCTCACAGAACCGCACCAAGCTCGCTGCTCCTTTAAAGAGCCCGTCCACAGCCGCTTGTTACCTTAGTGGGGTTAACAAATCCTCTGTTTCAATCCAAGCTCTGAGCTGGGTTATGGGAAAAATAAAACAGGTGTATTAAGAAAAGGACACCAGTTTAAGGGATACCAAGTCTAAGGCATAAAGACACAAATGGTTACAACCAAACAGAAGAATACAATTCTAAGGCTTCAGTCTAACTTAAGCCATGAGAGACTTGTTCAAAGATGTTTCAACATGTTTGTTCAAAGACGTTTTCTCACCCGTCTTCCTTCAGCCTGGCTTCCCGAGTTCCCTCCCCCACGTGTTAGAGCCCAGTAAACCTTGGAAACGTGCTGTTCGCGAGTAAGCCCAGACCCCTTTCTCTGCTGGAACCTAGGTGTCAGGCTGTCTTCTTCCTGCTCGTTAGCTTTGTTTACCTTATATGTAAATGATCGTGTGTTGCCTTTGCCTGGCCACCAGGCTGGTCAGACAAGCAAATACACGTTCCTTTGTCTAGGGCAGATTAGGTTTATGTGTTGCTTGCCGAATGCATTTTCGGAAATCTAATGCACTTTGATAACCCTTCGTGCCCCCACTACGCCCTGGTTTTCAGGACCAGCGTGTTACCGTTTGTGCGTGATACCTCCCATGGCACCATTTAGACACAGATCATCTGGTCTGTGCAGTGAGTTTGTCAGGGCTGGCGAGACCTGCCGGCACAGAGCAGTGAACCTGTGGCACGGGGGGAATTTCTGAGAGGGGAGACTCTTCAGTCCAGCAGACAAAGGCAGAACAAGATCAGTAGCTGGAGCTGAAGCTAGGCAGATTCAGGCTTGGAATAAGGCGCCAGTGTTTAACGGGGAGGGGAATTGACCATTGGAACCACTGACCCAGTGATGGGGATAGGGAGTGCTCCAGGGCTTGGAGACTTTCACTGACATTGGATATCTCTGCTGTGGCTCGACTGTCAGATCTGGGCTGGATGCAGGGATACCTAGGGGGATTCTGTGGCCAGTGTGAGGCAGGAGGCCAGATTGGATGACCCGAACAGGCCCGTCTGTCCTTCACATCTAGGACTTTGACTGCTCCCTCCTGTTTTTCCAGGCGCTTAACCCCCACCGGTCCATCCCCTCAGAACCGATCGGCGTCCTCCCGTGGCTTCAGTCACGCTGCCCCGGGCCGGAGCAGCGCTGCGGCCATGGCCCGAGAGGAGCGACGCTCCACCTCCAGGGAGCGCTCCAACTCCCGGGAGTGTGGCGGGGCCTGGCCAGTGAACCGGCCACGCTCCACGTCCAGAGAAGGGCGTGGCGGGAGCCAGACCCGACTCCCTCGCCAGTCACCATCACCCACAGGTGAGGGGGTAGGAGAGGAGCCATTGGGCGGGTCCCCTGCCCAGATCACAGGGCCTGGGGACCCTAGGTTGTCCTTCCCACGCTCCGACAGAGATGTCTCCAAGCAAGGTGAGAACCTTGGTCACATGCAGTGATGCGGGGAAGGTAGCAATCCCCCTCCCCCCCCCCAGTTCCTGCAGCTGAATGCTGAACAGTTTGGAGGGGTGGGGAAGGGTCTACCCAGCCTTTCTCCTCCAGGTGGCTGGTTCCGAGCCACTTCTCACTGTGATGACCAGCGTGCTGGGCCTTGGTCCCCAGTGTGACATGAGATTTGGGGGCCTGGGGCCTCAGCCCAGTTCCTAGCCAACCGGCGTGGGGTCCACCTCAGGCAGCCCCACTCAGCAGCCTCAGCCGAGAGCTGAATAGACCAGGGGGACCAAACACCTGTCTTGCCCCATCAAGGTGGAGAGGGGACTGTGTTGGGCAGGGCTGCTGTTGCCCGTGCTGTGCCCATTCTGGGAAGGGAGACCATCCCAGGGCTCTCGTTTACTCACCCTGCACTGTGGGGTGATCAGATCTCAAGGGTGGCAGCAACACCCCCTGCCCTTGGCACCCCTACCCCACCCCCATCTTGGATCCCAGGCAAGGCGGCAGCAGCCCCTCCCTCCCCCCGTCTCAGATCCCAGGTGTGGCAGCAGCAGCCCCCGCCCTTGACCCCGCTGCCGGTCTCCCCTTTCCCAGGCACCCGGCCGCCACGCTTCGACCCCACGGCCTTTGTGAAGGCCAAAGAGCGGAAGCAGAAGGAGGCTGAACTGAAAAAGTAAGTCCCCGCCCCCCAGGGACATCCTGATCTTCTGGGTGGAGGTGGGGGGTGTTCGGGGCCACGGGTTTCCACCTCTAGCCGCCGCGTTCAGTGGCCCCTGTGCTGCCTGGGAAGTGGACTCTTGCCAGCGCTCTGGTGGGCGTTGCCCCCCCGAATCTGAGCCCTTCCGCCGTCCTCGGGGAGGGCAGGGTGTGGGAGCCACAAGGGTTAATCAGGAGGCATTGACACGGCTCCAATGGCAGGAACGCCATGTGACATCTGAAACGCACCGAGATCTTGGAGCCCCAGGGCCCATTTAAGGATTCCGGCTGGTTTAGCAAGGGCCGTGGTGGCAGCTTCGGGGTCCCAGTCCTCTGTTTCCCTGCGGTCCCCTTCCCTTCCTGCCACGAGCTGCGTGCCTGCCGCACCCCAGAGGTGGCTGCATTTCACGGGCAGGCAGCCCGTTTTGGCAAGGAAGCTTCAGGTTGCGAGATGCCGGCTTCTGCACATAACCCTCTTCCCTTGGGCGCAGCCAGCGACGGATCCGGCGGGGCGCGGGTGATGCACCGCCCGGCAGCTGGGGCCGCTCCCACTCCCGGGGCCTGGCAGCCTTCAGCAGAGACAGCCTGGGCAGGAGTCGCGGTCGCAGCTCGTCGGGTACGTCCTGGGACCAGGAATGTCTCCGGGGTGGGATACTGCACTGGGCTTGCCACTGCCTGGGAGCCCCATGGCCACATCTCCCAGCCCCTGGGGTGTCCCTTCTCCGGGGACCAGCTGATAAAGGCTGGAGCAGGTATTGGGACAGCCCATGCTAGACGTGAACTTCCCCAGTGAGGTGCGTTGTAGGAGTGCGTGTGTGTGGGAGGGTTTGGGGGGCAGGGACGCTGGGCTCTGGAGATCCCCCTGCCAAGACTGAGTTCCCCTTTACTGTCTCTCACTCTCACAGTGGAGAGCTTCCGCAGCCAGCGCTCTTCAGCAAGCTCGGGCAGCGAAGCGGATGATTACTCCGAGCCGGTACCCCTAAGGTAACGAAATCACAATCTGCTACTGGGACAGGGAGAGCAGGGGGGCTGGGTTCTCTCCCTGGCTCTGGGAGGGGAGTGGGATCTCGTGGTTAGAGCAGGGGGGCTGGAAGCCAGGACCCCTGGGTTCTATCCCAGCTCTGCCACTTACTTGCTTTGGCAAGTCATTTTGACCCAACTTTTGAGACGTGATCTCTGTTTTGGGGCCTGATTATTGGAGGGTTGAGCAGCAGCAGCAGCTCCCATTGCCTCCGTCTAGCACGCAGGCCACTCAGCACTTCAGCACGCCACGCTCAGGGGCGCCAAGGGTGGGCACCCACAGTTGGAGGCCTCTCTTGGAAGCTGGGCCAGGCCCTCCCGGCGGGTGGGAGCTGGTGGCTGTGGGGACTCCTGAGATGCCAGAGACTAGAGATTGATGCCTGGGGGTACGGGAGCTGGCTTACCCTGGAGCTGCCACGGTGGGGCCCTGGTGCCGCATAGGGAGGTGTCTGAGTGGCACGACTCCCCCCAGGGACAAGTGCCTGGCCTCTCCATCACAGCGCACCCCTGCTAGCCACGGGAGCAGGGATCCGAGCCGGATGCTGCCTGGTGCTGCAGGCTGCTAACTGGCGGAGTGCTGCCCCATCACCGCGGCCTTCTTCCTTCTCTCTCCGGCAGGGGCAGGCGGCGGGCACCCAGAGGCAGGAAGCCCTTGAGTTCCTCCTCCTGGAACGGCCCCACCGGGGTAAGTGTTTCTTTGTCCCCTGTCAGGGCGCCTCTCAACTAGCCTGGGTGGGAGGTAAGCCAGGGCCTGGTGGGACACGGGCCCCATTGCGCCGCCCTGGCTGTGCCGCAGCCCACAGGCCCTCCGGGCAGCAGGCATCTTGCTCCAGATCCCTGTGTGCATGAGGCAAAGGTGGGGGCCCCCGGGGCTGGTATGGCCTGTTCTCTGTGGGGGCAAAGCCCATGCTGGAGCCCATGCTGAGAGCCACTGGCTGAGGACATGATTCCTCACAGCTCCATGGCGTGCCCCAGCCAGAGGGGGGCGACGTGGAGACAACGGGTTCCCTTTCCCTCCTGCAGGAAGCCAGCTCAGGGCTCCAAGTCGCCACCAGTCAGGAGAGGCTGGGGCCGTGGGGGGCGCCGGGGTCTCCCTCCCCACCCAGCTGCTACGAGGCAGTCCCTCTGCCTTCAGTGCTAAATGACCTGGAGTAGGTCGGGGAGGGGCTGTGATGAGGGAGGGGCTGAGTGGTTAAAGTGGGGGTTGGGTGCCTGGTCTCCTGGGGTCTAGCCTCAGCTATAGGAGGGGAGTGGGGTCTCATGATTAGATCAGGAGACCAGGACTCCTGGGTTCTATCCCTGGCTCTGGGAGGGGAGTGGGGTCTCGTGGTTTGAGCAGGGGGGCTGGGAGCCAGGACACCTGGAGGCTGTTCCCACCTCTGTCGCTGACTGGCTGCGGTCCAGAGCCCAGGTGTCCCGTTTTCCCTGTACCTTGGGAATAAATGTGTTGGCAGGGAACAGGACTCTGCCCCAGTCAGCTTGGTTTTGTCTCGGACAGCCCTGGTAATTCCTGGATGAAGTGGGGCGCTGGCGGGGACGGGGTGGGGGTGGGAGTGGGGGATCAGCTGGGAGACGACCCTGCAGCTTTCTCCTCTCCCTGCAGGCTCCTCGAACGGATGCCGGCCGCAGGAAACGCCTGGCCAGCACCCCCACTGCGAGCAAGCGAGCGGATAAAGGTGAGCTGGGCTGGGCTGCAGAGTGTGGGCTCAGCAGGGGGTGCTCTCCCCTCGCAGTCTGGGCTGACCCCAGGGCCCCGTCATGGCACGAGCAGTTGCCCTGCTGCTTAGACTTCCTGTCATCTGGATGCCTCGTTTCACTCAGTTTGTCCCCACCACGGTTACGGAGGCCTCTGGCCCTTTTCCCATGAGCAGGACTCCTAGCCCCAGAGTGCTGCCAAATTCCATGTGCCTTGGAGCTTCAACTGGACAAGCTACTTTCACTCCCAGCCCCGATATAAACAGCTGCCACACTCCACCCCAGAGGTGGCTGCATTTCAGCAGCAGGCAAATCCTTCTGGAGCAGCCCACGGTTCTCTGCAGACTATGGGGGAGGGATAGCTCAGTGGTTTGAGCATTGGCCTGCTAAACCCAGGGTTATGAGTTCAATCCTTGAGGGGGCCATTTAGGGATCTGGGGCAAAAATTGGGGATTGGTCCTGCTTTGAGCAGGGGGTTGGACTTAGATGACCTCCTGAGGTCCCTTCCAACCCTGATATTCTGTGATACGGTTTCTTGGATCCCTGCACACATGCCCCGTCTTCCCCCAAACCTTTCCTCCCTCAGAAGTTCCCTCTCATACCCAGCTTCCCTCTGCCTGGCCTTGAGCCCTCTGATATTGCTCACAGGGCCGGAGAGAGGTTCCCTGTTGAGCAGTTCCTCACTCCTGAGGCTATGGCGTTCATGGTCCCGGCTCACCAGGGGACCAGGGACTAGAGTGTGGGGCTGGCCTGGTGATCGCAGGGCCCAGCCAATGAATGCTCGTCTCCTCTGACAGAGAACCTGTATGATGAGCCGTCGGCCGACCTGTCTGAGATCGATGCCCGGCTGCAGGCCCTGCAGGAGTACATGAACAACCTGGACACCAGGACGTAGCCAGTGGAGTCTGAGAGGGGGAGGGCGGGCACGCGGCCCAGGCTCGGAGCCCTCCACACTGCTTGCAGGGGGGCCTGGAGAGGTGGGCCAAGCAACCAGGCCTTGGAGCCCTCCCTCCCTTGGTGCTCCCATGGACCAAGCCAAGACGTCTCTTTCCCACAGGGACCCTTTGCCCTGCTGTCTCTGGGCAGGACAGGGCTCTACTCCAGGCTGGACAATAGAAGATTAGCAAGGTGGATATTTGGGAGTGGGGGCTCAGGATCTTAGTTCCCCCATAGCTTGTTCCCATCAGAAATCCCCACCCCCACGGGCTGGACAGAAGGCAGGTGGCTTTGTAGTTGTACCCAAGTAGCCCAGGAGCAAAGGATCATGGGACATTTCCTCCTGGGAGTGACTCCCTTTGCATTGGTGGCAGCTAGGAGGCGCCTGCCCCACTGTGGCTTGTGGACTTCTGACCCCCTCTGGGAAGGGGAAGGCCACTGCGGAGTGGAGGGTCCTATGGAGATCTCAACAGGCTGATGGGACTCTCTTCTAGCCCCCACAACTCCACCTTCTCTCTCCTGTTTAGCTCAGTTTTAGCAGCCTGATGTGGGGAAGCTGGAATCCTGCAATCGGTGGGGGAAAGGGGGCAGCTTCTTAACACACAGGCCAAGCAAGCTCCAGACAGGGACGGCACTTACCTGCTTCTGTGGCACGGTCTGATCTTGCCAAGCCCTCTCCCTGCACCAGCTGCTCCTAGCTAACCACGTCCCACCACGGCAGCCGAGAGGGTAGGATGCCTTGCGGCCAGTTTGCCTGCCTAGGCGAGCAGGCTGCCCTGCGCTCAATCCCCTGATCTGAGCACCCGGGAGAGAGTGAGCAGGGAGAGGCACCAGCCTCCGGCTCCTTGAGCTGGTCGTGCCTGGAGGCAGTGAAACGAGCAAGCTAGTGTTCAGTCTCTGGCTGTTCCAGCGGCTTGAACTGCTTTTAACGTTGGTGCGTGAAATCTCCCGTGTCTGAGCGGCTGGGGGAGCGTCCCCTGTGCTCCCCCTCATCTGGTTTCATGGCAGCACACGGGGCTTCAGGAGACCTTTGGCCATTGGTCCCTCAGCTGCTCTAAGCCTCCTGCCTGGTTGATGGGCCTGGAGGAGCCTTGGACCAGCTCAGCACTGGGCATTCAGCTGTTAGAGCTAAAAGCCCCATGCCTCAGCAGCCCTGTCTGCTATGGGATCTGGTCCCCCCACTTCTCCGGTTCACTCCACGAACAAGACAGTAGCAGCATCCACGGTTAATCTGGCAGTGCTGGCCCCTGAGCGGTATCTGGTTCCTCTCAGCGCCCCAGTGGGTGGCAGGTGTTTGTGTTGTGATCCTGTGTGCGCCCCATCCCCTTACATGATGTTGCTCTGCTGTGTTGTGTGATGATCCCTGTTGTAAATAAACCTTTCTAACTTCCCGCCGGCTGCTGATCCCCTCCCATGCCTCTGCTCCACCCTGCGCCAGCGATGGTGGGGATGGAATTTGGCTCATGCCACCGAAGCCCCGTCCCTTGAGCCAAAGGAGAATCGCCATCAGCTGGGAACAGTAGAGGGGATGTGACACACAACAGGCTAGTTTTCGTTCCACTTACACATCTGCAGAGAATGTGAGGGCTAGTGAAGGTTAAAGGCCTGGAGCCCAAAGCGCAGTGAGCCTTCAGCCTGTCTTGTGCGGGTGTAAGTCAGTCTCCGGGGCTGTGGTTTTGTGATAGGAATGCAGGCTTTGAACCACCATCCTCTAGCGTGGCTCTGTGTTACTGAGAAACCTGCCACCTAGCGAGACACCAAAGAAGCTCAATTGATTTAGTTTAGCCAAGGGACAGGTCGGAGGTGACTTGGTTTCCCAGTTTGTCTGCACTCCATGGGGAGGAGATTTCTGAGAGTAGAAGGCTCCTCAACCCAGCAGACAAAGGTAAAATGGGATCCAATGATGGGAGCTGACATAAGACAAATGCAGAGTGGAAATAAGGTGCAAATTTTTAATAATGAGGGTGAATACCATTGGAGCAATTCCTCTGGGGGGAGGGGGGATTTCTCCATCACTTGGATTCTCTCCATCAAGACTGAACACATCTCAACATTCAGCCCTAGCTCGACCCCCAGCTAGGGGCTGGCTGCTGGAACGGCTGGGTTGGGGTTCTCCGGTCTGGGTGATCACTGGGTGTCTTTCTGGCCATGGTCTGTGCCCTCCTTTATTTCAGATACCGCAGAGCAGCAGTGGCTAGCGATGGCCGAGCTGGGCTGGGCCTGAGAGGGCAGCAGGGTGTGGCTAACGAGCGTGAGGGGGCTGCAGCCTCGCTGGGTGAATGTAGGATAGCCCCATCCTTCCCTGGGTGCATTCACAACGCACTGCCGGCTATACACACGCAGCGTGACCCATCCCAGGGACCCCTCCTGGGCCGCCAGAGGAGTGTGGGAGAGCCGCTCCTGAGGCGCTTGCAGGGGCTGGCTTTAGTACTTTGCCCTCTAGGCTCTTTCCTCAGGGTGGGCTTCACCCTGTCTGCCCAGCACATCCCTGGAGCTGCCACTTCTTTAGCATCTGCAGGGATTCCCTCCGGATCAGCGGCCTTGTGTTAGCTGCCGCCAGCAGCTGCTAACAGCTTGGCTTTGTTGCTAGAGAGTAGGAATAGGTGTGGTTAGAATCCCGAGAGAACAATCCCACAGACCATCCTCTCAGCACTGGGTGGGAAACAGGTCTGGGCTGGGAAAATTTGTGAGGTTTCAAAAACGTTTCCCTGTCCCAAATCGGGAAGAGAAGCTGAAATTTTGAAAAATGTTGCCCAACAAAAATCGGGGGGAAAATTGCAGTCGGGTCAAGCGAAATGTTGATCATTTAATTACTTTGAAAGTTATTTGCACTTACCCATGGTACAGGACTCTACGTTTACAAAACGCTTCCCAGACACTGGTTAATCCTCACGACCGGTGTGTTGGGGAGGCTCTTTACAGATGGGGAGGCAAGGATGTCCCTGGTTTAGATTTTTGTCTATAAGTTAACTTAAATGAAGTCAGTTTGAACCAAAAAAGAACTTTTCACCTTTCATCCCTGCTGTGGGATGCTCTGAGAATTTTGAAGTATTTTTCAAAAAAAGTTTTGAAACAAAATTAGTCAAACCCAGAGACACCGAGATTGGAGGTGTTCACTCTTTAAGGTTAAAGATCTCTGTCTCCTTGTACAATGCAGGGTGTCAGCCCCTGTCGCCGGCGAATTACCAACCAGGGTGATTCCATCCTACCTCTTTAAACTCCCCTTGAGGCTTCAGATCTGGTATTCTTCACTTCCTGTCCTAAACTGCTGTGTCATGGGCTTGTTATATAGCTGCCTTGTCCCACCTTAGAGTTGGCTGCATTTTGGTGGTGGGTCGCAGTGACTCCTGGTTATTGAAGGCAGTACAGGCAGGAGATTTTGCAAAGCCTTTTCCAATGAAGTGAAGGGGCTGTGGGAACGGAGTGTCGGGGCTGCGAGATCTGATGAGTTTTAAAGCCTAAACCTGGCTTATGCCTGGGCTTGGAAAGGTTAGATTTTTATCCATAAATGTCAGGAAGCGTCAATTTCCGCGTGCACACGCAAACCCCCGAAAAACCATTTGGGCAGATGAAAATTGAAGTTTAAAGGCAACTCAGGACAAATTCTGCTTGAGAACTCGAGTCCCACCTTAACGTGCTAAAACACATTGCAATGCCCGTGTTAGCAGAGCTGGCCCAGGGATGCCATTTGGATCGATTTAACTTCTTGAATCTCAACATCTACCGTCATTCAATAATTATTGTCCGACGGTCCCCCCATAACGTCCTGCAACTGGACAGTTCAGTTGCTCCAAATCTTTTAAAATGCTTAAAAATAAACATATGTCTGATCCGGTCGAGTTACTTAAAAAAGGGAATTCTGCCAAGCCCCGTTTCTAACAGCTTTAGAGCCACCCGCCTTCACTGCATCTCTCCATGGTGCTGCTGAGAATACATGCAGAGAAACCGACAGGGGCGTTCAAGTCCCAGGATGATCTTCCACCATCCCTCTGGCACAGAGTTGTCAGTATGGCATGCAGTCTGGGTCCGGCCCCTGGGATGCTTTTATGTGGCTGGAGTGACATAGAATCTCGGCTTGCATTGCAAAGAGGAAGTTTCCTACCCTCAAGAGTTGCAAAGAAAGCCTTCCAACTCTGGCCTGGTGTGAGCGACACAGCGATGCTGTCTGAGTCTGCCGCCAGCCTGAGCCCATCGCTCTGAGAAGGGGAAGCTGCCCTGGGTGTGACCGACACAGCAACAGTGACTGAGTCTGCATGGGGATTAGCTGTCAGAGGAGAAGAAGAAACCAGGGGCTCGCCCATCAAGCCCGCCAGAAAACATTCTTGGCTTGGTAGCCGCAAGTCAGCTGCTGCCGCTCTCCGCCGCCTCCCCCGCTCTCCAGCAGAGGCCGGCAGAGAGCGGCGCTGATATTTTTCAATGGGCTAGTACGTCACTCAGGCGCCTCCCGTCACTCTCCAGCAGAGGCCGGCAGAGAGCGGCGCTGATATTTTTCAATGGGCTAGTACGTCACTCAGGCGCCTCCCGTCACTCTCCAGCAGAGGGCGGCAGAGAGCGGCGCTGATCTTTTTCAATGAGCTAGAACGTCACTGAGCCGCCTCCCGTCACTCTCCAGCAGAGGGCGGCAGAGAGCGGCGCTGATCTTTTTCAATGAGCTAGCACGTCACTCAGACGCCTCCCCTCACTCTCCAGCAGGGGGAGGCAGAGAGCAGCGTTGATCTTTCAGCGAAGCCTGGAGACGTGTTTCTCAAACTTTTGCACTGGTGAGCCCTTTAACGTAGCAAGCCTCTGAGTGCGACCCCCCCTTATACATTAAAACCACTTTTTAACGTATTTAACACCATTATTAATGCTGGAGGCAAAGTGGGGTTTGGGATGGAGGCTGACAGCTCACGACCCCCTAAGTAATAACCTCGTGACCCCCTGAGGGGTCCTGACCCCCCCAGTTTGAGAACCTCTGCTGGAGACTGATGGACTGGGTGCTCACCCTGATGGGACATAATGTTTGCCAGGATGGGGTCGGGGGTCCTGGGGCAGGGCCGGGAAGCCAGGCAGAGATAACACATTGTTGGTAAGTGGGCAAAGACTGTTTCTCTGGTTGGTGTGTGGTGGTTTAAGGAGTGTGGAAAAGCCACTGGTTCTCCTGCTTTTCGAAAGAGCTGGAGCTGGGCTGTGTGTGCCAAAGACAAAGCTGCCAAATCTAGGATCGGGTCCATCTGTGACTCCAAGCTCTTTGAATAACAGAACTGGCGATGCCATCTCCGGCTTTGGGTTTGATCCTCGCTAATTCCTCCAACTCTCTGCTGGAGGGTCTCCATTGGATTGGCAGCGCAGTGTCTGCCAAGGGTCATCTGCAATGAATCAGCATCATCTCAGCATGACAGACAAGCAGAGGATCCACTTCCCCCTTCTGCTGTACCCTCAGACTGGACACAAAATGCCAACATTATATGCTGGGCATAAAGTCGAACGACTTCATTCGTAACGCAGATGTTTATGGTCACTCCGGTCTGCAGAGAGTCGGTGTCTTATGCTTTTCGCCCCTGTCGTGAGAATGCCACAAGACATTCCAGCGAACGCCGGTCTCTGGGTGGCTTGTAACATCCGGGATAAAATTCCACCAAGCAAGGGGTGGAGGTGGCCCAGAGGCAGGCCCCCTAGTACATGGCTGCATCAACTCTGTTCCGATGTTGGACTCTCAGGCCGTCATGGATGGTGGGTATTGAAGGCGGGGAAGGCTGAGCCTCCCCAAACAGCCTTGCGTGGCCTCACTCTTGCCCTGCCCCCAGGCTCCTTTCTGCTTCCCAGCACTGTGCTGTGCAGGGGCTCTTCCCCCATGGCTGGGGCTAATGAGGGCTGGCCTGCGCTCCGGGGCTTGGGGGTGGGCTGTGCCTCCCGCCCACCCGGCGCTCTGGGGCTGGGGAAGGGGGCCGCTTCGCTCGCCCGGTGTGCGGGCGGGGGAGAGCGTGCGCCAACTGCCTGGCACTCTGGGGCTGGAGGAGCAGTACCGTACCGCCCGACTGGTGCGTGGGGGGGGGGTGAGAGCGCACCACCCACCCACCCACCGGGTGCTCCAGGGCTGGGGGAGGGGGGGCTGTGCCGTCCACTCAGTGGGCTGTGGGGGGAGCCAGGTGGCCCAGGGCTGGGGTTCAGCGGGAGGGGTAGGGCCTTGGGCAGAAGGAATGGGCTGGACTAGGGGCTAGCCTCCCCAAGCCTGGTTCACCTGGCGCCCATGTAGGCCATCGAGCCCTTGCGGCCGCACAGGAACAGACCAAATGGTGAACAATCCCTGTGGCCGACCGCTCGGCTAAGCGTTGAAGTACGTTGCATGGGGTAGCACTCGCTGCGTTTTTCTTTGTCTTAAAAAATGTGGTGGGATATTGATGGTGGCTGCTTATGCTTGCTCGGAAGAAAGCACCATCGGGTGTCTGAGCGAGCGGTTGGTATGGATAAGGCATTGCTGTGTGTATGTTCAGTTACAGAGAGTGGATGTCTGGTGTCTCCGGGAGTTGCCAGCCATTGCTCCCCCAGTAAAGGAGCAAGCCTTGTCCTGGCTCCCAGGAGTCACACCACAGCATGCCGGGCGGAGGGATAACCAGAAGGCACTGCCTGGCTTAGCAGCCAGGTGTCTGTAGGGGGTGCCATCTGGATCCGGCCACGGGGACCCTTTTATGTGGCTGGTGTGACGTCATCAGAATCTCGGCTTTCACTTCAAAGAGGAAGTTTCCAACCCTCACAGTTGCAAAGAAAACCTTCCAACCCTGGCCTGGTGTGACGGACACTGCCTGAGTCTGCAGTCAGCCTGAGCCCGTTGCTGGGAAGCTGCCCCGGGTGTGACCGACACAGCAAAACTGCCTGAGTCTGCAGAGGGCCTGAGGGCTGCTCTACACTAGAAAGGTAGGTCGGCCCAGCTGCATCGCTCGGGGTGTGAAAAATTCATACCCCTGAGCATGATAGTTAAACTGCTCTGTGCCCTAGTGTAGACCGCGCTAGGCTGATGAAAGAATTTCACTCTTGACCTGCCTAGGGCCTCTTGGAGGTAGCTGCTGTGAATGAGAGACCAAGGGCAGGGTGAAATTTGCCCTTGGGAGGAATGGGAGCTGGTGAGGGGGGGACGTGGGGGAAGAACCCTTCATTTTAAAAATGTGTGAGAAAAGTTATGGCTGAAAAGTCCTATGTAGCTCTAGGCACTGACCTGGCGCTTTTCAATCCCACTCCGTAGCCCTCTCGACCCCATCAGTCCCTGCAGCTTAGCCCGCGCGCTCAGCCCAAGGCTGAGCTGGCTTTGGGACCCACTGGGGACAAGTGCGGTGCGATTGCTAAGCATTGCTGTGTGCCTGTCTGGCACACACCACCCCAGAGGTGGCTGTGTGTGAATGCTGACAGGGTGGCGTACTGGATGGAGCAATGGTCTGGGACCCAGGAAATCTGGGTCCTAGTCCCAGCACTGACACTGATCTGCTGGATGACCTTGACCAAAACCCTTCCCTTCACCGTGCCTCAGTTTCCCCACGAGTAGTATGGGGATAATGAGACCGCCCTCCTTTCTAAAGGGCTTTGGGATCCACTATTGAAAAGAGGTAGGTGGTCATGTTATTAATGTGGGCTCTGGGCTCCTGGGAGGCAAAACACTTTATAGTTACATTATTGCTATCTAGTCTCTGGACCTGGCCACCCTGTCCCAGAATGCACCTGGCTATCTGTTCCATCCCCCTGTTAATCTCACCCTGACCTCTGTCCCGTGTCTGCTGCTCAGGGGATATGACTGTGGCCTGAATAAATAACCCCCCCCATACTCCCGGTCTCGACGGGCCACGTCAATGTCACTCCCCCCCCACCCACCTGCTGCATCGCCTGCTGCCCCTCGCACGGGGAGCTCGACCGTGGAAGAACCCAGCGGGATGGCGGTGAGGCCAGCTGGGTTAGCCCAGGGGCAGATCTCTCGCTGAATCCCATCCCCTGCCCCAAGCTCTCAGCTGGGAGGGGGCACCGGGTGCCCTGCGCACCCAGCTGCAGCCGCCCTGTGAGTGCCCCGCTCAGGCTCTCTCTGCCTGGCAAGGCCAGGGCCGTCCTACAGCGCACGCTGAGCCCAGGCAAACCAAATGCATTTTATCCAGCCCCATGGACAGTTACAGCTCGAGGGACGCAGGCCCCAGCTCCAGCCCAGGGACTGCAATCTGGACAGCTGGGCTCTGGATCTAGGGGTCACAATGGACAAGCAACAGCCTAGCTCCCAGGGTGATGTGGGGACACGTAGGGCTCATGAGATCAGGGAAATCGGAGGGAGGGGATTTTCCCCCTGTGTCTGGCCGTGGAGAGACGGATGCTCTATCCTGTGCCCGGCTCTGGGGCCCACAAAAGAGCCACAAACACAATCCCTGGGCTGGAGAAATGGCTGCCAGGGCAGGACGGGCAGAGCTCAGCCCATCCAGGTGATCACCCGGGGAGGAAATACAGGACCTGGCGGGCGTGTTAGCCACGCAGAGAAAGGCAGAAGAGGGGCCAGGGGCCGGGATCTGAAGCCAGACATGGTCCCCAGCCCAAATGTCGAACAGGGAGGGCCATTAGCCAGTGAGCAAACTCCTCATGGCCACCAAAGCCAGCCAAGGGTCCAGCGATGGGTCCCATGATGGGGTACACAGGTGACCCCCCCCACCGCTCCTACTCACTCTTCCCCTCCCTGTACCGCCAAAGGTTGCTACAGCTCCAGGGTCCTATGGGCTGCTCCTGCTCAGGTGCTTTCCGTGGCCCTAGATCCTTTCTGGGTCGCTGGTTTCCTGGCTCCAGGCCGTAGGTCTGGCCTGCGTTCCTTGGACCCGATCCCGGCCCTTCTGCTTGGCTGGATTACAACCCCACCTTGTTTGCTCACAGCCAGCCAGGTCGCTCTACAGCAGTGACCCCTCGTCATTAGTTACCAATTCCTAGGTCACCCGGAGATGGTCCCTGCGGCAGAACCCCCGGCCCTGGGCGTTAGGTCAGCAGGGGAGAGCCGCTGTGGGCGGGAGCCCGGCAGGAGAGATTGCCAGCTCCCCTTGTGGCCTAGCTGGGGAAATCCCTATAGAAGAGACCCACTTACTGGAAAAGGTGCCAGGAAGGCAAGTCCCAGGGACCTAGAGTTGAAGACTTTCGTGTGGGCCCCCTTCGTTCTCCAGCCTCTGCCCTCATAGACTCTGCCGTCCTCGCCGATCAGGAAGCTGCAGGCAGAGCGCAGTGTGAGACCCGCATGGGCACGTCGGCCTCACCCTCCCCTCCCCGTTACTCTCGGCAGCTCCCCAACGGTCGTCGCTGACCCTGCCCGGGTTTGAACCTGGGACCCTTGGAACTAGAAGCTCAATCCTCTGCCATGGAGGTAAAAACCCAAAAAACTGAGGAAAGGGACTGGAATGCGTGTGGGGGCTCTAACCTGTATTGCACTGTTTGGCCATTTGGTGGCGCTGTGTGTAACTCCCCTTATAGAAGCAGCCCTGGGCCTCTCCAGGACACAGTTGGGGGCCGAGCGAGGGCGGTAGCCGGCCCAGATCTGGGGCAGGACAGCGCTGGGACCTGCTGCCTCCCGGGAAATTCCCAGCTGGGTTTTCATCCTCCGACGTCACCATCTCAAAATGTTTCACGGAGCAAAATCTCCGGCCAGGTTTTTGTTCTGGGCTGTCAGGCTGGCCCCAGTGAAAGGCGTCGAGGACGCCAGCATGGGGCGGTGTCACAGACGAGGAGGGTGCAGGCCGTGCGGTGTCTGTCAGCCGAACTCGTGGCACAACCCAGGAGCCCCCTGCGGCCCTGCATCCCCCAACCAGCTCCATGACTGCCCCCTTCCCATCCGCCGCTCTTCAGGGACTCCCTCAGCCCCCCCTCCCCCCATCTCCCCCTGCCAGGGGCTCTCTACCCCCCATCGTGCTTCATAGCGGGCAGGGTTGGCAGAACTGGGAGAGCTGCGGGTGCAAACACATCTCTGCACCGGCCATGTTTTCCACCTGCCCCCGACCCCCAGTGTCTCATGGCGGGGCAGGACTTGGGGGGAGGGGCTGGAGCAGCCACGGCAGTGTTTGGGTCTGGGCTGGCCACTGGGAAACAGGCCCACAGCCCAGCCTGGTCCCGTCTACCAGCCCCTGCTGGTCCCGGCCTGGGGGAGGGGCCGTAGCACGTGCGGCAGCTGCTGGGGTGGGGCAGGGGACGGGACATTGCACCAGCACTTGGGCAGGGTGTGGGAGGGGGGGCACACGGGGTCCCACGAGGAACTGCCTGAGAAACAGCGATAGGAGCTACTGAGTTGGTCCTTCCGAGCCTGAACCTGGTTCCCACCCCCCAAGTCTCAGCACCTTCCCTGGCTCCCTCCCCCACTTCACAGGGTGCTTCCCCGCCCCCGCCATGGAAGGGGCTCAGTATAAACCCCATTTCACCTTCCCCCCCGCCAGGGGTGCTCTGTGCCCCCCCATCACCCCTCCCCCACAGCTGGGGCTCTGGGTGCACCCCTCCCCCATTCCCTCTTTTTGGTCAAAAATATTAAATGCCCACCAGCCCCAGCTCTCCCTTGAGTGTGGTTTCTGCTGCCCCCCTGTGGCTGCCTGGGGCAGTGGCACCAAGTCTGCCCTCAGCTGTGGGGAGGCCCCCACCCCATCCTGCCCCTCTCACTTGTAGCTGATGTCGGCCAAGCCCCTCTTGTCCATGTGGTTGTCCTGGATGGCTCTGACCTGCTGGCTGCAGGTGGTCTCTGAGTAGCAGCGATTCCGTTCCGTGTGGTGGAGGATGACGTAGGGCACCGGGGTCCTCAGCGGGACCCTGCTTTTCGCAGGCCGGGCCCCCCACTGTCAGCGTGAGACAATGCGGGGGCAGCCTGTGCCATGCGGGGAAGGGGAGAAAGGGCTACGATTAATGTGGGTGCCCCCCACCTGCCCCAGCCCACGCAGCAGGATCGGGCCCAGGGCTGGTGCGCTGAGTGAGGTCGGGGCTGCAGCAATGGGGTGGGGTGGGGGCCAGCAAAGGCGGGGCACGGTGCAGGGGGGATGCGCAGCCCTGCGTTAAATGTGACGGGGCTGGAGAGAGGCCTGGCCGGGAGCCTGGTCGCCCCATAGCGGCACCCGCTGCTGGCAGCAAAGGGGTGAACGGGGAGCCAGGCCAGGCTGGAGGGAGGCCAAGCAAGGGCTGGGCTGGAGATGGCGGGTGGGGCTGGTGCTCCGAACTCAGCCCAGGTTGGGGAAGCTCCCAGCCAGGGTGTGCAGCTCTAATCCTGTCTGTCTCCTCTGCCCCCTCCAGTCATTTGCATCCCTCCAGCCTGTCACCTCCGCTCTGCATCCTTTCTGCTCTCTCTGGATCTGGGAGGCCCCTGATCCTTCGGACCTCCCACTGCTCAGCCCCCCTGCACCTCCTGCCAGATCCTTTCAGAGACAGGGTGGCCAGCCTGGAGTCCAGCGCCCCAGAAACTGGAAGGTCAGAACATCTGACCCTGAGAAAGGGCTCATTGGGCACAATCAGCCTGGGGAACTCCCTGCCACTGGCTGTCACTGGGCCAAGAGCAGGATCCAGCAACGGATCAGAGAACGAGGACAGCCAGCGTCACAGTGGGTGGGACTGGACGGGTTCCCGCCCTGGGACATGGGGCCACTAACTAATGGGAACAGAAAGGAAATTCCCCTGTGGCTGGGTTATTCCATCATGGGCCACTAGGGGGTGTCTGGTGCCTCCCTCTGGAGCGTCTGGCACTGGCCGCTGCTGGAGCCGGGACACCGGGGTAGATGGGCCCTGCTCCGATCCAGGGGGCGACGTCTAGGCCGCAGGGACATTCCCAGCACGAATCCTCCTAACAGGGCCTTGGTGGGAGCTGGGGACCAGTTAGTGTTGTTACTGCTCCCCCCACCCCACCCCTCCGCCCCTGCTTTCCCCCACCCTCTTTCTGCCCCTGCTCCCCCCTCCCCAGCCCCCTTTGCCCTGCCCTCCCCACACCGCCTCAGCTCGCTGCCCCTCTGCATGCTGGGAGCTGGCACTTTCTGGCTCTTGGATGCTCCAGGGCAGTTCGGATGGAGCTGGGCTGGCAGGGGACACGGCCTGGGCTGTGGTGGGGGGGAGGGGGCACTCTGGGATCGGCTCCCCGTGGGCAGAGCCAGGGGCCTCGCCCCTTTGGCCGATGAACACTAGGGCTCTGGGGAACGGGTGGCAGGGAATGACCCGACCCAGCCCTGCCTTGCGGAGGGATGGGCTGGACTGGAGTCGAGGGGCGTCTCCGGATCTGTAGGGGCAGGCCAACCCTGGGCACCAGGCCAGGGGGCGAGTTAGTTGGGCACCTCCATCGTTAATTTTCCACGTCTGCGTTTCCGCCCCCTGGGTTCTCAGCTGCATCAGGGATTCCCAGCCCTGCCCCGCACCCCCAGCCCTGGGGATCCGAACTCACCGAGCGCCACGGCACAGAGCGCTAAGAGCCACACGACCCGCGTCAGCAGCAGCATCTTCCTCTCGCTCGGCCCTGTGGGGACACGCGTCTGTCACAGCCGTCACAGGAGGGGGCGCTGCTGGGCTGGAGCCAAACACCCCCAGAGCCCTTGGGTAGCAGATCCCCCTGCGCTCAGGTTGGCCTGGGCTCCAAGCCCGGCCTGTCACCTGAGGGCAGCGTCCCATCCCCGCCCAGACCCCCCCCCCCCTTCCTTCTGGGCTCCCCGGTCCCCATGAGAGCCCCTTGAGCAGCAGGCTCGGTGGTGGCCCAGCTGTACTAACAGCCCCCTGCCCAGCTGGGGCTGCGGGGAGAAGAGCCGTGCTGGGGGACAGAGCTGGTCCATGGAGACCGGCGCCCTGTGGGGTGCAGAGAGGGGCTGGCATGTGCCCACCTGGATTCCTGCAGAGCTGGGAGCAGAGTGAGCTCCGGACGCCGGCACCTGCTTCTCTCTATAAGCACCTGGGAGGGCGACGGGGGCTGGGGCCAGGTAGTTGGTCAATAAACCGTCGTGCTGATGCTGGCGGGAGCCCAGCCACCGAGGAGGAAGTGGGGGAGGGATTTCACCAGGGGGCTGCAGTTGCTAAAGACCAAGCTGGGCTCCTGCAGCACCAGGGCCGACAGACTGCGCGCCGAGGGGAGGGAGAGATTCTGGCCTGGCAGCGCGACCCCAGGGGCAGAACCTTCATCCCAATGTGGGCAAGGCTGGGCAATGAGCACAACCCAGCCTGGGGAGCTGAGGGATGCCGCACTGGGGGGACAGCACGTCAGCCACCATCTGGGCTGCCATTTCCTGCTTTAACCGATCCAGACATGCTGCCTGCCCCAGCTCCCCTGAACTCCAGCTGCAGGTCACTAAGGCAGCACCTGGAGATCCCAACCTAGCATTGCCCAGACACACAGTGACCGGGATCGGGGCCCCGTCACGCCAGGCGTTGTTAAGTGCTGAAGGCTGGAATGTCGTTGCCTCAATAACACTGTTTAGGCTGCCCAGAGTTTCTGTTCTTGGAGCTCAAATGTTACCAACACGAACAGCAGACAAGGCAGGATGTGAATCCAGCAGACCTCAATGGTACTCACAAAGAAAGCCCACAGCACGGTCTGTCTGGTGAGAAAGGCCCTCGGCCAGGTTCACTGCCCTGGAGGCACAGTCCGAGCGCCCTGGCTCCGTGGTTACCGGTTCACTGACGCGAGTGCCCCGTGGCAAGGAGCGGCTCAGTCAGCAGCGGGAGTCACCGCTGTCCCCTAGGCCACGCAAAGGCTGACGGCGAGGTTCCCCGAGAGTAACAGCCTGAGACAAACAGCTTACGTCCCCCCTTCCCTGTGTCACAACATTCGTCTGTTACCTCCCCTGGGTCCTGAGACCTTGGGCAAAACCTTCCTCTTCATTATTTGGTCCAGCCATTTTATCTGGCACTAAATTGACTGTATTTGTCCCAGCTAAGCTACATTTACCTAACTCTCTAGTGCCTAGGACACGAGCGACAAGTTTGCCAAGTACCTGAACTGCACAGCAAACTTGTCAGCGTTTGCTTTAACCCATGGCCTGACTCACTCACATCTTGCCCCAGGCCCAGGGCTCCCGGCTCTCCGTACTACCCCGGGCGCTGCCCAGACGCACAGTGACCGAGATCGGGGCCAGGGAAGGGATCTGCGCCCACAGCTCCCACCTAGTGGTCAGGTGAGGGCATGACAGACACTCTCTGACCAGGTGCCCCCGTAGGTAGCCGCTCCCTCCCTTCGGCTGTTTGTCCCCTCCTGTCTCGCCTTCCGGCTGGGTCACAGGCCGGGTCCAGCCCCTCCGGGGTACGTAAAGGGTCCAACAAATCCTAGTTCCACTGTCCAGCAAAGGGCTTCAGGCATCGCCCGGCCAAAGCCCCAGAGTCAGGACTCTCTGGGATGGGGGATCTCCCTAGTCCTGAGTCGCTAGCGTCAGGGACGGGCCATGTGCCTCCAGCCCTGGCCGGGGAGCCCTGGGCCATCCTCTCCCCCGGGCTCCAGCAGGGCCCCAAGGCAGGCAGCTGAACCCTGCCCCCAGAGAGCTCTGTGTCATCCCCCGCCCCTCGTCACCCTCCTGGGTCACTTCCTGCCGCCTCCCCAAGCCAGAGGGCAAAGCACAGACCTGAACAAACCTGAGGCGATGTCTCCGACCTTGCAAATGCCCAGAGTCCTTCCCTCTCACCAGCTCAGGTAGAGCATCCGCTGGGCCTGCCTCCGGTCTCCTTCTGCAGAGCTGCCGATCCCAGCCCTGCTCGCCTCCGCTGGCGCCTTTCAAGGGATCTGCTCTCGGCTCCCTGCCAAGCTCCTCCTCCGGCCGGGCAAGGCCCTGCGGGTGTGGCAGGGCAGAGCTGCCAGGAAGGGTGGCTCATGCTTACATTGTATTTCCCAACAAGGGGATGTTTTCTTAGCACCTCTGCCCTGCCCCACCTCCTGAGATTATCATCACCATCATCAATAAGAAGGATTCATCTACCTTCTCCAGGCATCTTTCTTGCTGGTTTTTGCATCATTCAGCAGCTCCCAATCTAATTGGACAGAGATGAAAAGATAAAGGACGTCTCTTGTAATAAGGGACTGTTGGCAACCCTACCACCGGGCTCAGGGTAGTTCCCTAACCCCTCCCTCTCCGGGGACAGTTTGTGCACCCATCACAGGGCCCCGTCATGCCAGGTGCTGCACAGACACACAGTGATCGAGACCAGGGTCCCATCGTGCCGGGCACTCCAGAGAGACCCAGTAACCGAGATCAGGGCCCCATCGTGCCAGGTGCTGCACAGACACACAGTGACCTATGTGATAGGTTGCCCCCCTCCCCCCCGGGGTGCCAACTGATGTACTGGGGTACCACTGAGCCTACCTGTTGCACCAGCCTGGGCTCCCTTACACTGTCCGGCTGAGCCAGGCTCTCAACCTCCTCCAGCACATACACACAAGTAGGGATACACACAGCTGCAGAAAGACACAGACCCTGAAATCAGCTCTGCGAGGGAAGACTCAGCTCGAGAATTGCCCAGCACTCAAGTACACACCCTCTCTGGGGTGCAAACCCAAAATTGTTTTGTCTTGGACTGCACAGAGAACTGTACAGCGTAAGCTCGTGAAATTTGCTCCCTCCCTCAATGTGGAGGAAGATAGGCACAGCTTATTGCCCCTCCCCCCAGCTATGAATTCCACAAACTGGGTTTTATAATAAACAAAAACATGTTTATTCACTAAAACAGGTAGATTTAAAGGGCTGATACGGGATAGCAAACAGATCAAAGCAGATCACTGAGCAAATAAAGCAAACACGGAAACTAAGCTTAATACACTAAAGAAACTGGCTACAAGTAGTAATTTCTCACCCTAAAATGTTGTTTTAAGGAGTTTTGCAGAGTTTCTTGATGACAAACTGCTCTTGCTTGCAGCTTAGAACTCCAGGTATTTCACCGTCCAGACACCTTTTCCATCCCTGGCTCAGCACTTCTTCCCCCTGTTGTCTTTGTTTCTCAGATGTTTCCAGCAGTCATCTTGGTCAGGGTTTACTCACGTCCCTAACTTAAATAGCGTTTACACATAGCGGGAATCGTTTGTTTCCCAGTTTGACCCTGACCCCCTATTAGTGGAAAAATACTAGTAGGCCAAGATGGGGTCCAGTACCAGGTGACATGATCACATGACCCTGCAGTGTCAAAGCAGCTTCTCAGGAAGCTTCTCAGCAAGGTGGGAGATTAGCATCTTCAGAGTCCTATTGTTTTCCCTAATGGCCCATTGACTAACCAGCCAGACTGATCGCATTTTATCTGGAGTGCATTCTCCAGGAGCAAACGCTTTTGTAATTGATACATAGTCCATATTCCTAACTTTACATATAATAAGGATACATGCATACAAATAGGATAATCATATTCTGTAAATCATAACCTTTCCAAGGATATCTCACATGACCCATCTTGCATAAAACACATCTCAGTTATGCCACATTCATATCATAACAATATTTCTATGAAGAATATGGGGACTAGTATCACAACTGAGATCAGGGTCCTCTCACGCCAGGTGCTGCACAGACACACAGTGACCGAGATCAGGGCCCGTCAGGCCGGGCGCTGCCCAGACACACAGTGTCTGAGTGTGACGCTCTGTACTTTGGGGGAACAGCCAGCACCCCCATGTTCATCCTTGTAAAATCATTGTGTAGTATCCAATGCAAAGTTTGTCATGTTGGGTGTCTTCGGAAGGCTCATGGTGCACTGAGCATTGTTGTTATAATGATGTTATAGTAACGTGATAGGTTGTAATTTCATATATATAGTTATGAGGCTGAAAAATGTCTCCTCATGGCTTAAAGCAAGCCCAGGAAAAAACTCCCCAAGAGCAGAGAGGCAGTTCACATCTCATCAGGGCAAACCCAGCCCAGCCTCACAGGAACAAAGGACACTGGCCTAGGCAACAACACAGGATTTGTTGGACTCTCGAGTAAGTCACTCCCCTTCCTTTGGTCAGTTTGGGACTGCAATTAGGTAATGCTCACCTGACTCTGAAGGGGATGGGGGTGGGGCAAAGCCAAGAGGGAAGAAAGAACATGATAAAAGGGAGAGATGTTTGCCATTCTCTTCCTCTCTCTTCCACCTACATCTACAGACACCATACCAAGCAACTGAAGTGCTGATCAAAGGGGTGAGCCTGGCTGAAGGGCAACCAGCCAGCTTGTGGTGAGAAGCATCTAAGTTTGTAAGGGCATTGAAAGTGTTAAGATCAGCTTAGAATGTATTTTGCTTTTATTTCATTTGACCAAATCTGACTTGTTATGCTGTGATGTATAATCACTTAAAAATCTGTCTTTGTAGTTAATAAATTTGTTTGTTTATTCTATCTGAAGCAGTGCATTTAGTAAAAAGAAAAGGAGTACTTGTGGCACCTTAGAGACTACCCAATTTATTTGAGCATGAGCTTTCGTGAGCTACAGCTCACTTCATCAGATGCATACCGTGGAAACTGCAGCAGACTTTATATACACACAGAGACCATGAAACAATACCTCCTCCCACCCCACTGTCCTGCTGGTAATAGCTTATCTAAAGTGATCATCAAGTTGGGCCATTTCCAGCACAAATCCAGGTTTTCTCACCCTCCACCCCCTCACACAAATTCACCCTCCTGCTGGTGATAGCCCATCCAAAGTGACAACTCTTTACACAATGTGCATGATAATCAAGTTGGGCCATTTCCTGCACAAATCCAGGTTCTCTCACCTTCTCTGTGTGTATATAAAGTTTTCATATTCTCTGTGTGTATATAAAGTTACAACTTGATGATCACTTTAGATAAGCTATTACCAGCAGGACAGTGGGGTGGGAGGAGGTGTTGTTTCATATTCTCTGTGTGTATATAAAGTCTGCTGCAGTTTCCACGGTATGCATCCGATGAAGTGAGCTGTAGCTCACGAAAGCTCATGCTCAAATAAATTGGTTAGTCTCTAAGGTGCCACAAGTACTCCTTTTCTTTTTGCGAATACAGACTAACACGGCTGTTACTCTGAAACAGTGCATTTAGTGTGAGGCATGTCAGAGAGTCCCCTTGGGATAACAAGCCTGGTGCATTTCAATTTGTTTGTTAAATTGACTAACTCATATAAGCTTGCAGTGTCCAGTGGGCATAACTGGACACTGCAAGATGGAGGTTCCTGGGGTTGTGTCTGGGACTGGAGCATGGGCGCCAACTCCGTGGGTGCTCTGGGGCTGGAGCACCCATGGGGAAAAATTAGTGGGTGCTCTGCACCCACCAGCAACCAGTTCCCCCCAAGCAGCACCTTGGTGCTTATGGTGACAGCACTGCCGAGAACAGGTATTAAACCAATCAGCGAACCCACCCATCTGCTAATGAGCTTTCCGGGACCCGTCCTTCTCCTGGCCAGCTGTTCGATGGGCATTTCTCTCATCCAGTCCCATGCAGCCTGGAGCTAACTGAGGAGTCCAATTCCCCCGTTTTCTTTCGGAGCCCTAATATCCCCCCCAAAAGCACAGAAGAGGGGTTACCTGGCAATACCCACACCCAGCCCCCGACCCTTCCCGGGGCTGCGAGAGATCTGGGCTGTCGCAGAGGGAAGGATTCTGCACCGGGAACGTCAACCCACATTTCACTCCCGGGGAGCATTTGATGGGGCATTGAGACATGGGGTTAACGATGTTCTCAGCAGTGCCAGGATCTCTCCATCCAGTGAGCGTCTCCCCTGAACTCCCACGTACCGCTCCCCCTTGGAGCCGATGGGGCTGCCCCCCGTAGGGTGCATCGTGACATGCGGGGGTTGGGGATTGGGGTGTGAAAGCTCAGCTTCGGAAACCTACACCACTGTCAAGCTGGCTGGGTGACCCCTCACTCCGGAGGCTCAGTCACATGGGGAACGCTGTGGGAACAGGGGGCAGCCAGCCTTCCCAGCACTGCGTCAGGACTCTGGGGCAACCCCAGGCAAAGCGAGTCCAGGGGCCACTTATGGCACATTGCTCTGCCCACCCCAGAGCTTCTCAGAGGTAGTGTCCCCCCTCCCAGGGGTGGGTCTCCGCTTGGACCCGATCCCTGTCCTCTGCTCCCATTCCAGCCCTGTTAGGTTTTCTATCAAACCCCGACTGACTATCTGCACATCGTTTTGGCCTGTTTCCCAGCAGTGGTTACATTTCGGGGAGTTTTGACTGTTAACCCTGATTTCAGGTTGCCTGGGAAGAGTTTATAGAAGTGTCACACTAATGGTTTTCATTAGGAGAGGGTTAATATTACAGCTTCCTTCTTGGAGCTGTCTCTGGATCTCCCATCGGGCTGGCTTGGGTTTTATTCCAAGTTTCTCCAGAGAATCTTTCATTTTACTTCTCCTCTTCGACGTCTGTAACGATGCTGCCCTTGGTGGGACACTTCTGAGAGTGCCAATTCAGGACAAACGGCTTAAAGCAGGGCAGTTACAGCCCAAGGCTGGGGTTTCTCCATCTTTAAGGCAAACCAAACCAGCCAAACAGAGAAGACTTCGGTTTTACCTCACTGGCTAACCATAAGTCACACAAGCAATTCCCTTAGACACTCCGGTTTCCCAGTATCACCACCAGTGCCACTCGTTATGGGGGTGAATGGTTATGAAAACCAATGCCCCAGTAAAAGAAAAATGGTTCTCCCGATCCCAAAGGACCAAGCTCCAGACCTAGGTCAATATACAAATCAGATCTTACCCACAAATCATGCCGTTGCCAATCCTTTAGAATCTAAAATCTAAAGTTTTATTCAGATGTAAGCAGTGTCAGGATGAGCTCCACCCTGACATCTGGTGGTGAGGTGTGGCAAGTTGTGGAAAAGAACTTCAGGGGCCGATCTCATTTGCATAGGCACACCCACCCCGCCTAGAATGAGGCCATAGCTGCCCAAATGGTCACTTTGGCTGCTGTGGGATCCCCAGTGTCCCTGTTATTGGGGCAGGAAGAATAAATTGTTATTACGCTGATTATGGGAACTGTGCTTGGAACTGTACTTGGCCTTTTGTTATGATGGAGGGATTCACCATCAACTAAGTAGCACTTGCTAGGCAAGGGTCATGGGTTTTAAAACTCTGTGAATGGAGAGAGGCTGGGGACAAGTATTACTACTTTGTGGCATGGGCCCTTTGGTGAGGGCCTTACATGCTAATTGCACTTCCTCCTCTCTCCACTGTGGAATATCAGAGCTAATTTTGATTCCATTAGGAGTCTAGTTACAGGCTGCTGAGCTCATTTTGGGCTAATAGTGCACCAGCACTGAGGCTCCCCTACTACAAGCTGAATTCACCAAAGAGCTGAACTGACTAAGAGCTGAAATCACTGAGTGTTGTGTTAAGTAGTGGGGGAGCCTGAAGATATATTGTGGAGCAGTTTGCGGGATGGCTGGAGTGCCTTGTGGACAGGCTGGTGGAGCAGTGCGTAGGATGGCGGGAGCTGCTGGTGGGACGCAGAGCAGTTTGTGGACCGGCTGGTGGAGCAGTTCGTGGGATGGCGGGAGCTGCTTGTGGGCCGCGGAGTGGAGCTGAGCGAAGGAGTTCGTGGGGCAGCTGGCAGAGTGGAGTGGAGGGAAGCGAAGGCCTATGCAGCTGTGGGGCGGTCAGCTTCAGATCATGTAAGGTGCCTCTTACCCCCATCCCATCTCCACCCAGGTTGGGAGGTAAAGCTCCACAGATAAACTTTCGAACTCTGGGGCTGCCCTGACCAGGGACAGAGACTTTTGGGTCATTGGACTTTTGGGACTTTGGGTGACTTGGGGTTGCTGGACTCAAGAACCAAAGGGAAAGGGGCATGCCCCAATTTGCTTGGGGTGGGTTTTTTGCTCATGGGTTGTGTTATGAATCCTGTTGATGGTGTTTCCCCAACATAATGCCACATTGTTTCTCTCTGTTATTAAAAGGCTTTTTGCTACACTCAGACTATGTGCTTGCTAGAGGGGAAGTATTGCCTCTTGGAGGCGCCCAGCGGGGGTGGTATATATTTGTCCCAGGTCACTGGGTGGGGGCTCGAGCCAGTTTCCATTGTGTTATTGGAATGGATCCCCTAGATATTGAACCCGGCCCTTGTTGCTGCCAACTCTGACGGGCAGAAGGGTTACACATAAAAGGAAAATGATACAGATGAGAGCTAGAATTGATTAAATGGAATCAATGACATACGGTCATGGCAAAGTTCTTGGTTCAGGCTTGTAGCAGTGATGGAATAAACGGCAGGTTCAAATCAAGTCTCTGGAGAACATCCACAGCTGGGATGGGTCATTCGGTCCTTTGTGCAGAGCTTCCGTTTGTAGCAAAGTCCCTCCAGAGGGATGAAGCAGGATTGAAGACAAGACGGAGGAGCTGCAGCAGCTTTTTATAGTCTCTTGTCATGTGGCCTCTGCTTTCTTTGTTCCAAAGACAAGCATTCGGGCACATAGCAAGAAAAAACCTTAGAGTTCTGTCCATAGGCAGGTCCCTGCAGGCCTTCCTGAGTCCCAAGGCGTGTCTGCCTTCTCTCAGTGGGTCAGTTGTGTAGCTGATGGTCCTTAATGGGCCATCAAGCAGGCTAGGCAGAGCTAACACCAACTTGTCTGGGGTGTCACCCAGAAGCATAGCATAAGTTTGAAATACAGACAGTATAGAGCCAATATTCATAACTTCAACTACAAAAATGATACACACATACAGATAGCATAATTATACCCAGCAAATCATAACCTTCCCATAGACACCTCACACGACAACCTTTGTCCAATATTCGCTGCAAATATATAACAGTGGTTGCAACAGCGATCTATATGGTTACAGATTCTGTCAATAACGTCACAACGTCTCCTTCACGGCAGCCACCCACAATTGCCTCTCTGCTCGCTGGGATTTCCTGGGCAGGTGACGCTGCCCCCGTACTTCTACTGAGCTCCTCCATCTATTAGAGGCACTTTTCCCAGGGTCGCCATTTCAGATTTTGGTAGGTGGGGATCTGGGGGGCAACTTTAACTCTGATTCCAGGGCTACTTAGGCACCTGAAAACTCTGGTATTTTTGCAGAGAATAACTTAGAAATGAGCTGAAAGGAGCACTGTATCTAATTCCTATAGATAGAAAGAAAATTAAATAAATAGACCCATTCAGCCTGAATACTAACATGTTCTGATACCTTGTGTCAAGCCACTTAAGGGACCCTGGTTAGGTTTAACATTGGAATGTCTATTCTTACTCTTCAATACAACAATTGAAATCGGGGCTCCAGTTTCTGGCGTATTCTGAACAGGGCTGAGCACACAGATGGTGCCCAGTGAATAACACAAATCATGACAATAATCGTTGACTTTATGGACTCTGTGGATGCAATTTCTGGTCTTTGTTCTGGAACTGGCCTGAATACAGCAGAAACCCTGAGAATTTGAGGCATAATCACCTCTGATCCTCATCTGGCACCTTCTCATTCCTTCCATCTCTCACACTCACAACACAGAATGAAAAAACACAATGGTTTTCAGTTAAATGGAAAATTGCACAACAGCCATTGCTCTGCAGCCAGGCCTGAGGCAGAACCTGCCACCCGTGGGGGGCTCAGTGACCTACTATTGTTCTCTCTCTTTCTTCATCCTTTCTGACATCTGGGCTGCTTTTCACGCTGTAAACCATGACATCCTTCCCAATCGCCCCACACTGATTGCTGCAGGCTCAGAGAACTGGCCACCTTGGGTTCACTCCCATCTATCCGAGTCCGTGTTTTGGAGCATGCAGCAGAGAGAGGCTTGCCCAGTGCATAGGGAGCTAGCGCGGAGAGACCTGGTTCTAATTCCCCAATGGGCTTCCTGTCTGAGCTCAGGCCAGGGCTTTAAGGGCAGAGTTTCAAAGGCTTTTAGGCACCAAAGATGCAGCTCGGTATCTAGTGGGGTTTACAAAGCACCAAAACCTTCTAAGTGCTTTTGAAAATCCCACTAGGTGCCAAAATATCTTTGCAGATCTGGCCTTTAGTCTGTGTGTGCCTCAGTGCCCCATCTGTACAATGGGGAGAGCAGCCCGGCTCGACCTCACCGGGGCTGGGAGGAGAAATTGGTTAGACCTTGAGAGGCTAAGATACTACTGTGAAGGGGCCACATAAGTACAACAGGCAGAGTGGGAACTTCTCTATACACGGGACACCCTTCCCTGGGCTTTGGCCCCTTCTTTTCACCTTTGCCCCCAAATCTCCCCCTTTTCTCATCATAGCCTTGGCTGTAGGTCTTCTGAGTCCCCTGCGATCTGTCTCCAAACCCCTCCCCTTCCCGCCCAGGGATTCCTGTGTCACAGCCTCATATAAAGCTTCCAGATCCTTAATATAATCACCAGCCCTCTCTTATCTTCATCACCCGGCCTCTGTGTGCAAACAAAATCCTGACTCCCTGGCACAGGCTGGGAGCAGCCCCTGTCCTCTGCAGCGCTCACATTTCACACCCAGCGAAGACCCCACCTGGGGCTAGGAGGTGCCCCGTAAATGGGCCCCTGGCTTTTCCTTCCATTATTCTCTTGGGCTATGTCTACACGGCAGAGTTTTGTCACCAAAAGTCATGTTGTGTAATGAAAGTGCTGTAATTAAAGCACTGTTACGTGCCCACACTGTGCCCCTTGTGTCGGCAGAGCCCGTCCACACTAGCAGCTCTTGCGTCGTTCGACACAGAGAGCAGTGCACGGTGGGTAGCTATCCCACTGGGCAACTGGCTGCAGCTGCTTTGAGAAGGGTTTGCAATGCCTCATGGGGCAGGCAGAGCGTCACATGCTGCAGGTTTCCTGAGCCCATCGTTCCATGGGCATCCTACTAGATTGCCAGTCGCTTTTCAGCTGAAGTGTGTGTGTGTGTGTGTGGGGGGAGCGACAGAGAGAAAGTGTGTGTTGGGAAAGAGTGTGTCGGCATGCTGTCTCTAAGATTGGGGGCAAAGGGGGCCCAGGAGTGGGGCAGGGGCACAGAGCAGGGGTTAGGGATCCACGGGGGCCAGGGGGCGCCAAAATACAAATGTGCCCATTTTCCATAAGGCTGGCCCTGATTTCGGCTGGTCGTGGGGGAGCCTCCCTGCTAGATGGGCCTGACAAACTCTGTCTGCCCCAGCTTCTCCCATCTCACCGGGTGTTGCTAGTTTAGCTACTTTGTCACTAGATTGACTGACGTTTTGGTTTGGCTAGTGAGAAAATAAGAGTCAAAGTCTCCAGTGACAAATCTAGTGACTTCCACTGCCAATTACAGTGACAATTAGAGAAAGAAGTCACCAGTATGTATAGTCATGAAATCATTGACAAGCAGCTCAGTAGTGTTCATAAAATCCATGCCATGCTCTTCTTACGGCATTCTGTTGCCCACCAAGTCAATGTCATGACGTCTCAGCTGAGCATGTCCTTGGAAGGAATTGCATTCCCGGGCTGCTTGGGCTGAGCTCACTTTCATCTGCAGGCGAGGAAAAGAAGTTTGTGGGGGCTAACCTGGCCCTGAGAGGATAAATGAGGCCCTGTTAACTGCACCGGCTGCACCTGGAGAAGGAGACAGGGAGTAGGGAATTGACTGGTAGGAGGCTCAGCTGGAGGGTCCTATATAACCAGGAGGCTGGCAACAATCTAGGCCTGGAGGCAAGTAGGCCACAGCTACTCCCTGGGATGAGGGAGTGATGCCTGGCAGGCCCAGAGGAGGGAGAGCCAGAGAGGTTGGCAGGTGTTTGGGGCTGTGGGTTCTGCCTAAGGGTCCTAGACAACTTCGGAACCCCCTTTCTCCAGTGTGTGATGACTAAGCTGATTAGCCTCCGTCCAGAGGCTTTTGCTGCAGCTCAGTAGAGCTGAGATCGCTGGTCACCGGGTCGAAGTGTTACAGCGGCCGTGGGACAATGTTTCTGGTGACAGAGCCTGCCCAGCCCACGCTAGCAGGGAGGCTCCCGCATGGCCAGCTGAAATCAGGGCCGGCCTTATGGAAAATGGCATCTGGGCAAATTTGTATTTTGGCACCCCCTGGCCCCCATGGATTCCCGAACCCCTGCACTGTGTCCCTGCCCGCCTCCTGTGCCCCCTTTGCCCCTAATCTGTCTGAACGTAGAGCCAGCATGCCAACACACTCTTCCATTTGGATTGTTCGCTGGGCATCATTTGTGTGCTCAGCCCTGTTCAGAATACGCCAGAAACTGGAGCCCCGATTTCAATTGTTGTATTGAAGAGTAAGAATAGACTTTCCAATGTTAAACCTAACCAGGGTCCCTTAAGTGACTTGACACAAGGTATCAGAACATGTTAGTATTCAGGCTGAATGGGTCTATTTATTTAATTTTCTTTCTTTATATATCAGAAAATTACAGATACAGGCATAAATATGCTGGCACATGAAGAGAAGGGAGTTACCCTACCAGTGCTGACAAGGCCAGTTCAGTCAGGGTGAATGTGGTCCACTGCCAATAATTGATGAGGAGATGTCGATTCCAAGAAAGGGAAAATTGCTTTTGTGGTGAGCCAGCCACTCCCACGTCCTATTCAAGCCCAAATTAATGGGGTTAAGTCTGTGAATGAATTGTCGCGTGGCGGTTTCTCTTTCTCTGGTTTTGAAGTTTTTTTGTTGAAGGATGGCTACTTTTAAATCTGTTCTAGAATGCCCAGGGGGATTGAAGTGGTCTCCTACTGGCTTTTGTATGTTACCATTCCTGATGTCTGATTTGTGTCCATTTATCCTTTTACGCAGAGACTGTCCAGTTTGGCCATTGTACATGGCCGGGGGCATTGCCTGCATACGATGGATATATCACATTAGTAGATAGATCTGCAGGTGAATGAGCCCCTGATGGTGTGGCTCATGTGGATGGGTCCTATGATGGTGTTACTAGAGTAGATATGAGGACAGAGTAAGCAAAATCAACCTTCCACACAAACTTCCACGTGGCTGGACTTTACAAAAACAAGACAAGCCATTTACAATGCACACGTTACTTCTCTCCAGAAGGAAAAGGACAGTAAACCATCTAAACTCCTACATGCCACAGGGGGCTACAACAGTGGTACCCTTAACTCACCCAACAATATTGTTAATCTATCCAACCACACCCTTAGCCCAGCAGAAGAGTCTGTCCTATCTCGGGGACTCTCTTTCTGCCCCACCACCCCCATGCACATGATGCATTTCTGTGGTGATCTGGAAGCCTACTTTTGCTGCCTCCGACTCAAGGAATATTTCAACACACCACTGAACAGCGAACTCACCCACAGGAACCCTCCTACCAACACTACAAGAAAAAGAATTCTGCATGGACTGCTCCTGACAGTCGAAATGACAGACTGGACTTCTACACAGAGTGCTTCCACAGTCGTGCACAGGCTGAAATTGTGAACAAACAGCATCACTTGCCCCATAACCTCAGCCGTACAGAATGCAACGCCATCCATAGCCTCAGAAACAACTCTGACATTATAATCAAAGGGGCTGACAAAGGAGGTGCTGTAGTCATCATGAACAGGTCGGATTATGAACAGGAGGTTGCCGGACAACTCTCCAACACCACATTCTACTGGCTACTATCCTCCGATCCCACTGAGTACCAAAAGAAACTACACCATCTGCTCAAGAAACTCCCTGCTAGAGCACGGGAACAAATCTACACAGACACACCCCCAGAGCCCCAACCGGGGGTATTCTATCTGCTACCCAAGATCCACAAACCTGAGAATCCTGGATGCCCCATCATCTCAGGCATTGGCACTCTTACAGAAGGATTATCTGGTTATTTGTACTCTCTCCTCGGGCCCTACGTGACCAGCACTCCTAGCTATCTTTGAGACACCACCAACTTCCTGAGGAAACTACAATGCATCGGTGATCTTCCTGAAAACACCATCCTGGCCACCATGGATGTAGAAGCCCTCTACACCAACATTCCACATGAGGATGGACTACAAGCTGTTAGGAACCTATCCTGGAAAACGATCCCCCACTCTCACAGGCCCTGGGAGGTAGGCCAATCCCTGAGGAGGCCACGGCACACCTGATGGCTGAGCTTTGTGACTTTGTCCTCACCCACAACCATTTCAGATTTGGGGACAACTTATACCTTCAAGTCAGCGGCACTGCTATGGGTACCCGCATGGCCCCACAGTATGCCAACATTTTTATCGCTGACTTAGAGCAACACTTCCTCAGCTCTCATCCCCTAGCGCCCCTCCTCTACTTGTGCTACACTGATGACATCTTCATCATATGGACCCACGGGAAGGAGGCCTTTGAAGAATTCCACCTGGATTTCAACAATTTCCACCCCACCATCAACCTCAGCCTGGACCAGTCCACACAAGAGATCCACTTCCTGGACACTACAGTGCAAATAAGTGATGGTCACATAAACACCACCCTATACCAGAAACCTACTGTCCGCTATACTTACCTACATGCCTCCAGCTTTCATCCAGACCACACCACACGATCCATTGTCTACAGCCAAGCCTTAAGATACAACTGCATTTGCTCCAATCCCTCAGACAGAGACAAACACCTATAAGATCTTTATCAAACATTCTTAAAACTACAATACCCACTTGGAGAAGTGAGAAAAGAGATTGTCAGAGTGAGACAGGTATCCGGAAGTCACCTACTACAGGACAGGCCCAACAAGGAAAATAACAGAACACCACTGGCTGTCATGTACAGCCCCCAGCTAAAACCTCTCCCGCACATCATCAGCAATCTACAACCTATCCTGGAAAATGATCCCACACTCTCAAAGGCCTTAGGAGGTAGGCCAATCCTCGCTTACAGACAGCCCCCCAACCTGAAGCAAATACTCACCAGCAACTACACACCACACCACAGAAAGACTAATCCAGGTACCAATCCCTGCAACAAACCCCATTGCCTTCTCCGTCCCCATATTTACTCTAGCGACACCATCATAGGACCGAACCCCATCAGCCACACCATCAGGGGCTCATTCACCTGCACATCTACTAACGTGTTATAGGCCATCATGTGCCAGCAATGCCCCTCTGCCATAGAATCATAGAATAGAATAATGAATATTAGGGTTGGAAGAGATCTCAGGAGGTCATCTAGTTCAATCCCACCAACACCCACTAAGTCATCCCAGCTAGGGCTTTGTCAAGCCTGATCTTAAAAACCTCTAAGGATGGAGATTCCACCACCTCCCTAGATAACCCATTCCAGTGCTTCACCCTCCTAGTGAAATAGTGTTTCCTGATATCCAACCTAGACCTCCCCCAATGCAACTTGAGACCATTGCTCCTTGTTCTGTCATCTGCCACCACTGAGAACAGCTGAGCTCCATCCTCTTTGGAATCCCACTTCAGGTAGTTGAAGGCTGCTATCAAATCCCCCCTCACTCTTCTCTTCTGCAGACTAAATAAGCCCACTTCCCTCAGCCTCACCTCGTAAATCTTGTGCCCCAGCCCCCTAATCATTTTCGTTGCCCTCTGCTGGGCTCTCTCCAATTTGTCCACATCCCTTCTGTAGTGGGGGGACTGAAACTGAACACAATACTCCAGCTGTGGCCTCACCAGTGCCAAGTAGAGGGGAATAATCACGTCCCTCGATCTGCTGGCAATGCTCCTACTAATACAGCCCAATATGCCATTGGCCTTCTTGGCAACGAGGGCACACTGCTGACTCATATCCAGCTTCTTGTCCACTGTAATCCCCAGATCCTTTTCTGCAGAACTGCTGCTTAGCCAGTCGGTCCCCGGCCTGTAGCGGTGCATGGGATTCTTCCGTCCTAAGTGCAGGACTCTGCACTTGTCCTTGTTGAACCTCATCAGATTTCTTCTGGCCCAATCCTCCAATTTGTCTAGGTCACTCTGGACCCTATCCCTACCCTCCAGCATATCTACCTCTTTCCCCAGCTTAGTGTCAGCTGAGAATTTGCTGAAGGTGCTATTAATCCCATCATCCAGATCATTGATAAAGATGTTGAACAAAACCGGCCCCAGGACTGACCCCTGGGGGACTCTGCTTGATACCGGCTGCCAACTAGACATCAAGCTGTTGATCACTACCCGATGAGCCTGACAATCTAGACAGCTTTCTATCCACTTTATAGTCCATTCATCCAATCCATACTTTTTTAACTTGCTGGCAAGAATACTGTGGGAGACCGTATCAAAAGCTTTGCTAAAGTCAAGATATATCACATCCACCATTTCCCCCATATCCACAGTGCCAGTTATCTCATCATAGAAGGCAATCAGGTTGGTGAGGCATGACTTGCCCTGGGTGAATGCATGTTGACTGTTCCTGATCACCTTCCTCTCCTCCAAATGCTTCAAAATGGATTCCTTGAGGACCTTCTCCATGATTTTGCTGGGGTCTGAAGTAAGGCTGACCAGTCTGTAGTTCCCTGGGTTCTCTTTCTTCCCTTTTTAAAAGATGGGCACTATATTTGCCTTTTTCCAATCGTCCGGGACTTCCCCTGATCACCACAGATTTTCAAAGATAATGGCCAATGGCTCTGCAATCACATCAGCCAACTCCCTCAGCACCCTCGGATGCATTAAATCTGGACCCATGTGTAATGTTGCACTCTATATGATTTTATTAAAATATGCTAATGAGTGTGAATATAATGTAACTGGAATATGCTTCGTGCAAAAGGTTTTTTGTAAGGTATTATTACAAAGCTTATAATCTACTGAGTGTGGTTATCCTATTTGTATAAGTGTATCACTTTTGTATCTAAAACTAGAAACAGTCTCTACACAAAAGAATAAATGGACACAAAGCTGACATCAGGAATCGTAACTTTCAAAAACCAGTAGGAGAACACTTCAGCCCCTGTGGCCACTCAGTAAAACACTTAAGGGTGGCAATTTTGCAACAGAAAAGCTTCAAAAACAGACTCCAAGGAGAAACTGCTGAGCTTGAATTAATATGCAAACTAGCTACCATTAACTTGGGTTTGAATAGAGACTGGGGGTGGCTGGGTCATTACACAAATTGAATCTGTTTCCCCATGTGAAGTATCCTCACACCTTCTTGTCAACTGTCTAAATGGGCCATCTCGATTATCACTACAAAAGTTTTTTTCTCCTGCTGATAATAGCTCATCTTAACTAATTAGCCTCTCAAAGTTTGTATGGTAACTTCCAACTTATCTGTATGTATCTATCTATCTATCTTACTATATGTTCCATTCTATGCATCCGATGAAGTGAGCGGTAGCTCACGAAAGCTTATGCTCACATAAATCAATTAGTCTCTAAGGTGCCACAAGTCCTCCTTTTCTTTTTGCGAATACAGACTAACATGGCTGCTACTCTGAAAGGCGGTTTCTGTGATCCAACCCGTCACAGTGGCGAAGTCGGCCGGATCTGTGCACAGCTAATTGCTTTAAGATACTGGTAGTGATTTTAAGTGAGTTTTAAGTGTGGTGGCTGAAAAACAGACCAAGTGGTTACCGGTTTGTTATTTTCTGTTGGCTTATTTCAGGTAAGGGAAATAGGGACAGAAAAGGAAGCAAAATAAGTAAGAGTGAAGATCAGAGGAAGTTAGAATGACACAAGTTGCAAATTGCCCAGAAAGGCTGAACACGGGGCACTGGGAAAATCTCTGTTAACTAAGAATGCCCTGAGCTGAGGGCATCTTAATTTCAGCAAACTGCAGATGGGTGTGGCCCAACCTCTGTGTCTGTGCTGAAGCTGACTGGAGTGTCTAACTTAGCAAGACAGGAGTGGAGGGGTGCCTGTTCTGGCAGCAGGGGGTTCTCTGTGGTATCCCAGCTCATCGAGTGACGGTCTAAAGGAAAAACAAATGGAAATTGATGGGCAATTTGGCCGGGAAAAGGCTGCCCTGAGAAAAGAAAAGGCTGCCCACCAGCAAACCCTGGACTTAAAAAACAAAGCAAATTGAGACCCAGAAGCACAAACTGGCTGTAATGGAGTGGAAAAGGTGCGTAGAGACATGTATCCTGGAGCTGAAAGTGGGGGTTCTGGTAACTCCTGCAGTGGGAACAAAGCCCAAGAACTCTGTAGCTAAAAGCAAGCCCAACCTCAGTGTAAGAGGGGTGGGATTTTGCTGGCCAGTGAAAGCTCTGTCATAGCTGGTAGCTACGAGCCCACAGCTGGATCAGGGTCTCTTTCCCTTTTGGGGGACATAGGAGCATCTGCCCCAGAGAGGAGCCCAAAAACAAATTTCAGGTAAACTGCCTCTGCCACGATCAGTGTCCAAGCCTCTGGCAGTAAGTTCAGGAGGAGGGTGTGACGTTGCACTCTATCTGATTTTATAAAAATATGCTAATGAGTGTGAATATAATGTATCTGGAACATGCTTCATGCAAAAGATCTTTTGTAAGGTATCCATTACAAAGCTTATAATCTTCTGAGTGTGGTCATCCTGTTTATATAAATGTATCACTCTTGTATCTAAAACTAGAAATATGAAATATAACTCTGAGGGCCTATTGTAGTTATGCAAAGTGTGGGCCATTAATGGTGGTTTGGAATCTTAATGGCTCTCATCAACCAGGACCATTGACTGTAGATGGCTCTGTTTACTTGTAAGTCTTCCTGTATGGGCTGGCAAGTGGGTAATGAAGTTTTACAGTGACATGTGATCATGTCACCTGAATCCATCTTTAACCTGGTGCTTTTCCATTGAGAAGGAGGGGTGGGATCCCAGAGGAACAAAGGATTCCCGCCTTATGCAAAAGATATATAAGTGGGTAAAACAAAACAAAGGGCGGCCATCATGAAAAATTCCCTAGCTACCACCTGAGCTGGAACAAGGGCTGTAGCAGGGGAAAGGATTGTGCCCAGACTAGGAAGGAGTCCAGTCTGTGAAAGAAACTTATTGAAACATCTCTGAGGGTGAGATTTTATCTATTTTCAGTTTTATTAACTGTACTAAACTTAGACTTGCGTGTTCTATTTTATTTTGCTTGGTAATTCACTTTGTTCTGTCTGTTACTACTTGGAACCACTTAAATCCTACTTTCTGTATTTAATAAATCACTTTTTACTTATTAATTAACCCAGAGTAGGTATTAATACCTGGGGGGCAGAGGGGGCAAACAGCTCTGCATATCTCTCTATGAGTATTATAGAGGGCAAAAAATTTATAAGTTTACCCTGTATAAGCTTTATAGAGGGTAAAACAGATTTATTTGGGGTTTGGACCCCATTGGGAGCTGGGCATCTAAGTTTCAAAGACAGGAACACTTCTTAAGTTGCTTTCAGTTAAGTCTGCAGCTTTGGGGCACGTGGATCAGACCCTGGGTTTGTGCTGGAGCAGACTGGTGTGTCTGGCTCCACAAGACAGGGTGCTGGAGTCCCAAGCTGGCAGGGAAAGCAGGGGCAGACATAGTCTTGGCACATCAGTTGGCTGTTCCCAAGGGGGTTTCTGTGATCCAACCCATCACACCATGGATTTCCGCATGTCCAGCTTTTCTAAATAGTCCTTAACCTGTTCTTTCACCACTGAGGGCCGCTCACCTCGTCCCCATACTGTGTTGCCGAGTGCAGCAGTCTGGGAGCTGACTTTGTCTGTGAAGACAGAGGCAAAAAAAGCATTGAGTACTTCAGCTTTTTCCACATCATCTGGCACTAGGTTGCCTCCCCCATTCAGTAAGGGGCCCACACTTTCCCTGACCTTCTTCTTGTTGCGAACATACCTGTAGAAACCGTTCTTGTTACCCTTCACACCCATTGCTAGCTGCAACTCCAGTTGTGCTTTGGCCTTCCTGATTACACCCCTGCATGCTCGAGCAATATTTTTATACTTCTCCCTAGTCATCTGTCCAAATTTCCACTTCTTGTAAGCTTCCTTTTGGAGTTTAAGCTCACCAAAGATTTCACTGTTAAGTCAAGCTTACCTATTTGCTATTCTTTCTGCACATCGGGATGGTTTGTTCCTGCACCCTCAATAAGGCTTCTTTAAAATACAGCCAACTCTCCTGGACTCCTTTCCCTCCCCATATTAGCTTCCCAGGGGATCCTGCCCATCAGTTCCCTAAGGGAGTCTAAGTCTGGGTTTCTGTCCAGGGTCAGTATTTTGCTACTCTCCTTTCTTCCTTTTTGTCAGGATCCTGAACTCAACCGTCTCATGGTCACTGCTGCCTAGGTTGCCACCCACTCCTACTTTCCCTACCAATTCTTCCCTGTTTGTCAGCAGCAGGTCAAGAGGAGCACGGCCCCTAGTTGGTTCCACCAGCACTTGCACCAGGAAGTTGTCCCCAACACTCTCCAGAAACTTTCTGGATTGTCTGTGCACCGCTGTATTGCTCTCCCAGCAGATGTCTGGGTAATCGAAGTCCCCCATTAGAACCAGGGCCTGTGACCTGGAGACTTCAGTTAGTTGTCCGAAGAAAGCCTCGTCTACCTCATCCTTCATCTGATCCAGTGGTGCCCACCACGACATCAGCCTTGTTGCTCTCGCCTCTAAACTTAACCGAAAGACTCTCAACAGGCTTTTCTGCAGTTTCATACTGGAGCTCTGAGCAATCATACCGCTCCCTTACATACAATGCAACTCCTCCACCTTTCCTCCTGTACCTGTCCTTCCTGAACAGTTTGTACCCATCCATGAAAGTGCTCCAGCCAAGTGAGTTACCCCACCAGGTCTCTGTTATTCCAATCACATCATAGCTCCTTGACTGTGTCAGAACTTTTAGTTCTCCTGCTTTTTTCCCAGGCTTCTTGCATTCATGTACAAGCACCTAAGATAACCTGTTGATTGCCCTACTTTCTCAGTATGAATCAGGAGGCTTCCCACTGCTATGGGTACCCGCATGGCCCCACAGTATGCCAACTTTTTTATGGCTGACTTAGAACAATGTTTCCTCAGCTCTGGTCCCCTAACTTGCGCTACATTGATGACATCTTCATCATCTGGACCCGTGGAAAAGAAGCCCTTGAGGAATTCCACCATGATTTCAACAATTTCCATCCCACCACCAACCTCAGCCTGGACCAGTCCACACAAGAGATCCACTTCCTGGACACTACAGTGCTAATAAGCGATGGTCACATAAACACCACCCTATACCGGAAATCTACTGACCGCTATACTTACCTACATGCCTCCAGCTTTCATCCAGACCACACCACATGATCCATTGTCTACAGTCAAGTCTTAAGATACAACCGCATTTGCTCCAATCCCTCAGACAGAGACAAACACCTACAAGATCTCTATCAAGCTTTCTTACAAGTACAATACCCACCTGCTGAAGTGAAGAAATGGATTGACAGAGCCAGAAGAGTACCCAGAAGTCACCTACTACAAGACAGGCCCAACAAAGAAAGTAACAGAATGCCACTAGCCGTCACCTTCAGCCCCCAGCTAAAACCTCTCCAGCGCATCATCAAGGATCTACAACCTATCCTGAAGGACGATCCCTCACTCTCACAGACCCTGGGAGACAGGCCAGTCCTTGCTTACAGACAGCCCCCCAGCCTGAAGCAAATACTCACCAGCAACCACACACAGCACAACAAAAACACTAACCTAGGAACCTATCCTTGCAACAAAACCGTTGCCAACTCTGTCCACATATCTATTCAGGGGACACCATCATAGGACCTAATCATATCAGCCACACTATCAGAGGCTCATTCACCTGAACATCTACCAATGTGATATATGCCATCATGTGCCAGCAATGCCCCTCTGCCATGTACATTGGCCAAACCGGACAGTCTCTACGTAAAAGAATAAATGGACATCAAGAATGATAACATTCAAAAACCAGTCTGAGAACACTTCTATCTCCCTGGTCACTCGATTACAGACCTAAAAGTGGCAATATTACAACAAAAAAACCTTCAAAAACAGACTCCAACGAGAGACCGCTGAATTGGAATTAATTTGCAAACTGGACACCATTAAATTAGGTTTGAATAAAGACTGGGAGTGGATGGGTCATTACACAAAGTAAAACTATTTCCCCATGCTTATTCCTCTCCCCGCCCCACTGTTACTCTCACCTTCTTGTCAACCGTTGCAAATGGGCCATCCTGATTATCACTACAAAATTCACAGATATTTAGGTCAGAAGGGACCATTATGATCATCTAGTCTGACCTCCTGCACAACGCAGGCCACAGAATTTCACCCACCCTCTCCTGCGATAAACCTCTCACCTATGTCTGAGCTATTGAAGTCCTCAAATCGTGGTTTAAAGACTTCAAGGAGCAGAGAATCCTCCAGCAAGTGACCCGTTGAAAGGTTTTTTTTCCCTGCTGATAATAGCTCACCTTAATTGATCACTCTCACTATAGTGTGTATGGCACCATCCATTGTTTTCATGTTCTCTCTGTGTATATATATTTCTTCCTACTGTATTTTCCACTGCATTAATCCGATGAAGTGAGCTGTAGCCCACGAAAGCTTATGCTCAAATAAATTTGTTAGTCTCTAAGGTGCCCCAAGGACTCCTCGTTCTTTTTGCTGATACAGACTAACACGGCTACCACTCTGAAACCGCCTCCTTGTGTTTCCTCCCAGTATCCCACTCCCCCACTTACCTCTGGGCTTAGGTCACCATCCCCTGGCGAACCTAGTTTAAAGCCCTCCTTACTAGGTTAGCAAGCCTGCCTGTGAAGATGCTCTTCCCTCTCTTCGTCAGGTGGATCCCATATCTTCCTAGCAATCCTTCTTCCCGGAACAGCATCCCATGGTCAAAGAATCCAAAGCCCTCTCTCCAACACCACCTGCATAACCAGGCATTTACCTCCACAATTTGACGGTCCCTACCTGGGCCTTTTCCTTCAACAGGGAGGATGGACAAGAACACGACTTGCGCCTCAAACTCCTTTATCCTTCTTCCCAGAGCCACGTAGTCCTCAGTGACCCGCTCAAGGTCATTCTTGGCAGTATCATCGGTGCCCATCTGGAGAAGGAGGAAGGGGTAGCGGTCCGTGATCTTGGTCAGTCTTGGCTGACACTCTGTCATATCCTGGATTCTAGCTCCAGGCAAGCAAAACACTGCTCGAATCTCCTGGTCTGGTCAGCAGATGGATGACTCCATCCCCTGTAGGAGGGAGTTCCCAACCACCACCACGACCCGTGTCCTCCTCTTGGGAGTGGTGGTCATGGAACCCGCATCTCCAGGACAATGCATCCCATGCCTTCCAGCCAATGGGTCTCCTTCTGATCCCTTCCCCCAGAGGGCTCTTCCAAATCCTTCTCCACAGTAGTAACTGTGCAGAGAGCCTGAAAACGGTTTCGCACCTCTATCTGTATTGGGGGTTCATAGGTTCTCCTCTTTCTTCCTCTGGAGGTCACATGCTGCCAATATTCTTCCCCGTTCTGCACTGTCCTCTCTGATTCTTCAGCATGTTGTGCTTCCAGAACCAAACACTGACTTCTACCCAGAAAATCTTCATTTTCTCTGTTGCAATGGAGGGTTGACACTTGGTTCTCTAGTCCATGTACAATGGCCAAACCGGACAGTCTCTGCGTAAAAGGATAAATGGACACAAATCAGACATCAGGAATGGTAACATACAAAAGCCAGTAGGAGACCACTTCAATCCCCCTGGGCATTCTAGAACAGATTTAAAAGTAGCCATCCTTCAACAAAAAAACTTCAAAACCAGAGAAAGAGAAACCGCCGCGTGACAATTCATTCACAGACTTAACCCCATTAATTTGGGCTTGAATAGGACGTGGTAGTGGCTGGCTCACCACAAAAGCAATTTTCTCTTTCTTGGGATTGACACCTCCTCATCAATTATTGGCAGTGGACCACATTCACCCTGACTGAACTGGCCTTGTCAGCACTGGTTCTCCCCTTGGAGGGTAACTCCCTTCTCTTCATGCACCAGCATATTTATGCCTGTATCTGTAATTTTCACTCCATGCATCTGAAGAAGTGGGTTTTTTTTTTTACCCACGAAAGCTTATGCCCAAATAAATCTGGTCGTCTTTAAGGGGCCACCGGCCGCCTCACTGTTTCTTTATGTAGGAATCAGACACAGCATCCTCTGGTGGGCAAAAGGCAGAACTGCAACAACATTTCGGGCCAAAGCTTTTTTTGGCTCAAAAAATCAAAAAAGTCTGCCTCATTAATTATGCATGCCCGCAGTCGCCCAGAATCCCCCCCAGGAGTTTTACGTATGTGTGCCCCCAGGCAGGTATAGTCACAAGATCATTTACAAGCAGCTCAGTAGTGTTAATAAAATCCATGCCATGCTCTTCTTTACATTCTGTTGCCCACCAAGTCAATGTCATTAGGTCTCAACTGAGCATGTCCTTGGAAGGAATTGCATTCCCGGGCTGCTTGGGCTGAGCTCACTAATCTGCAGGTGGGGAAAAGATGGTTGTGGGGGCTAATTAAACCCTTTGCTAAAGCCAGGGGTGGTTGGTCATCTGTCCCTTCTTCATCTGCAAAATTCTGCCAGCTAACAACTGGAATAGTTTCCTTAATCACTGACAACATCTCTCCTGCCCCTGATCCTGAGGGTGTGTTGCCTTTTTTTGGAAAGGAGCTAGTTTCAGCCCTTCCCATACTTGGAAGCAGCCTGCTTCCCGGTGTTACAATGTCCCAGGAATCCTCACCCACTCCTGTGGTTTCTGAGATTCCATCACCGTTCCCTGGGCTCTCCTCTGGGACACATCTCCCTATGGTCCCTAGAGAAGGGTCTGTCTCTAGTTCATCTGCAGATTGCTGGCAGCTAACAACCTGGAGAATTCTCTCCCTGGAAGGCATTACACCCGCACCCCTTCCTGAGATGTTGTTGCCACCAGCTGCAATGCAGGAGTTGGTCTCAACCACTCCCACACCTGGAAGCATGTGGCTTCCCCCTGCTGCAGAAGAATCAAGGACACTGTCTCCCATTCTCTCAGCAGTTCCTGAGACCTTACCCTTTCCCTCAGGGGGTCCTAGCATAAAACTCCTTCTTGCTGCAGGCAAATACCTTAACCTGAGCTACACGAAAAAATCATTACTAAGAAGCATCTCAACTAGGAGGTGTTCTATTACCCACACAGTCAAAACACTTTCCAAACCTTCCCACCCCACATGGATTTTAGCTAGGGGTATGAGGAATCTGGTTTTGCCCACCCTCCACAATCTCTGTCATTTGGCCAGGTAAATAGTAGCCTTTGGGACCACACTCTGCTTCACCAGAGAGATCTGGGCCCCTGTATCCTTCTGCCACAAGTATTCCCTGCGATTAATTTGGACAACCTGAACGTGCTCCATATCTGGTTCTGCAGAGGCTAATCTCACAAAACCAATATCACAGGTTTTGATCACCTGTGGGGGGTGTCTGTATTGAGGACAGGAACTAACAGGAGCTCTTGGTTGTCTGCTTCCTCCCAGATTTTACCGTTTTGTCCCATAGACACTGGTTTCATCAGCCTTACATACGCCTAGGAAATGCTCTTGAGCAACAAGATCCAACGTTCCTTCAACACCTGTAACACCTTTGTCCCTCACCCACTTTCCCATCGAATCTTTCATTTTGTTCACATATCCCTCTTAAGAGTCCTAAATTTAACTCTGTACATTTCAGGGGTAATCTGAAACCTTTGTAAAACAGGTTTCAGAGTAACAGCCGTGTTAGTCTATATTCGCAAAAAGAAAAGGAGTACTTGTGGCACCTTAGAGACTAAGCAATTTATTTGAGCATAAGCTTGCATCCGATGAAGTGAGCTGTAGCTCACGAAAGCTTATGCTCAAATAAATTGGTTAGTCTCTAAGGTGCCACAAGTCCTCCTTTTCTTTGTAAAACAGTGGTTTTAAATTTACAATAGTCTGAAACAGGGGTTCTCAAACTTCATTGCACTGGGACCCCTTTCTGACAACAAAATTACTTCACGACTCCAGGAGCGGGGACCGAAGCCCGAGCCTGCCTGAGTTCCACTCTCCCAGGTGCGGGGAGGGGGCAAAGCCCGAGCCCCACTGCTTCGGGTGAGGGGGCGGGCAAAGCTGAAGCTCAAGGACTTCAGCCTCAGGCAGGGGGCCTGCAACCTGAGTCCTGCCACCCACGGCTGAAGCTCTCGGGCTTTGGCTTCGGCCCTGGGCAGTGGGGCTCGGGCTTCAGTCCCGGGCCCCAGCAAGTGTAAGCCAGCCCTGGCGACTCCATTCAAAGGGGGTTGTGACCTGCTTTGGGGTCCCGATCCACATTTTGAGAACCACTGGTTGCAATCAGGGTAGGAACTGTCTTAGCATCAGGGATTTCATGCACTGCACACAGCCTTTCAAAAAGTAGTCAGATATTCAGCAATATTGTCCGCCTCATTGTATGCAAAACATAAATGGTTCCACTTGTGGATTTTTGGTGTGATGGGAATCGCTGGAGTTGGTGGATTCTGGGTCTGTTTCTCTAGCAGGTCCAGTTGGTGTTTTTGCCCTGTTTCTCTTTCCTCCTTCTGTCTTTCTCTTTCCTTCTGCTCACTTCCCTTCTCGTTTTTATCTCCAGTTCTTTCAGTTACAATAGTCTCTGGTCCTCTCTCTCTTTTTCTGCAAACTGCACTCCAAAAACTCCAACTTTGTAATGGCTTCACTGCTTTCACTCATTTTCCTGCTTTTCTGTCCCTTCTTCCCTTTCCCAAAATAAGCAAACAGAAAATAACAAAGCTGTAGCCTCCTCCTGACTGTCCTTAGCCACCACACCTAAAACCTCACTTAAAATCTTTACACCAGTGTGTGAAGTGCAAATCATGCTCAGTACAACAAGCTGTATATTTCATCCTGCTGACTACAACACTGTGACGAAATCCCCAGGGTGAAGCCTGAGACTGCTATGCCTCCTTAACTCTCCAGCCTGGGCTGTCTCTCACAATGCTTTGCTAGTGACAAGCAGCAAACCCCTCCAGGTGCTGTGATCACTCAGCACAACTGTATGTGGAACCCCCACACCCAGCTAGATTGCATGAATGCTCCCAGATCCACTCATGAATCACACAGAAGAAGGCACCAGCCAAATCCCCCCAGCTCCCAGCCTTGTACCTCAGGAATATACTGTCTTGCACTGCTCAAGACAAGCAGTACAAGTTTATTAACTGGTTCACCACTTCATCAATGGAAAGCAGATATACCCCAGCCTTTGTAAACCTGAGCAAACACCCTTAACAAACACTTCAGGCAAACTCATTGGTAAAGATAAACAATTAAACAAAATTATTGACTACAAAAGGTATATTTTAAGTGATTATAAGTGGTAGGTAAAAAGTCAGACTGGTTACCAAAGGAAAATAAAATATAAGCATGCAGTCTAAACTCTCAACCCTATTAGACTGGGCAACATCTAGATTAAGTAGTTTTTCTCACCCCCCTGGATATTACAGTTCATAGTATACAGGTTTCACCCTTGAAACCTGGGCCAGTCTCCTCTGTTGGAGTCTTCAGTCTTCTCAGTGTCTTTGTTGCTTGCAGCCCTCAATCCATGTGCTTGGAGAACACATGTCCAGGCATGTCCGGTGGGCATTTGTCAGTCCCCAGGGAAGATTGAGCAATTCCCCTGGTCTGGCCTTATGCAGATGAGTCATTGAATTGTAGCTCCCTTGCTGGACAATGGCTGTGGACGGCTCTTTGACACCTGCCCAGGCATTGATTACTTTCCTTGCTGTTGTCTGTGGGGAGCTAATATCTGGCCGATTCCCCAACTTGCAGCATGTTTTACTGACAACCATACAACACAATCTCATAACTTCGTATGAATTAATGATACATATATTTAGATGGAACAGTGGGTTTCAGCAGATCATAACATTTACCCTGATACCTTACATGCCATGCTTTATATGAAAGATCACAATTGCATATAAATAGGAGTATGGGGGTTACAGGCCACTCCCCCAAGGTATAGAATGTCACACCAGACACACAAGAAGCCATCAAAGATGAACACACTGCACAAAGTTCATTAACAGAGTTGTGCAAAATTACAAGAAGAAACCAAGGAGGATGTAGATGTAATGCTTGAGTAGCCAACTTTAATTTGTGTGATGATTTTAAAACATGAGTTAAATCTAACAAAATGAGTGTGAAACATTTTTCAGTTTTCACTATGGCGCCATACAGTCCACCCTCACAGTCTCACCACTCATCGGCCCTCACCCCCCTGAAAATTCAAACACCCCCCCTAATTTCAATTCCTGGGGAAAACCGTGGACTTTCCTGTATCTCAGCATCTGACACCTTTCTATTTGCTTGCCAGTCTCCAGCTGGCAGCGTTGTTTCCATGTCTCCAAGCCCTATTATAGGGTATTATGGATTCCAGTCCCTGGGCCAGTGATGCCAGTGGGTGCCAGCTGGACAAGCACCCTCCACCAGCTTTGCATTGGTCTTTCTTCTCCTTTTTCTCTTTCTCGTTCCTAGGGTTGCCACCTTTGTAATTGCACAAAACCGAACATCCTTGTCTCACCCCATACCCCGCCTCTTCCTGCGGCCCTGCCCCCCCCCTCTCTGACGCCCCAGCCCCCACTGACTCCAGCCCCCCTCCCTCCATCACTCACTCTCCCCCAGCCTCACTCACTTTCACTGAGCTGGGGCAGGGGGTTTGGGTGCAGGGAGATGCAGGCTTCAGCTGGGGGTGCAGGCTCCAGGGTGGGGCCAAAAATGAGGGCTTCAGAGTGTGGGAAGGGGCTCTGGGCTGGGGCAGGGGGTTAGGGTGTGGAAGGAAGTGAGGGCTCCAGCTGAGGGTGGGGCTGGAGATGAGGGGTTTGTGGTACAGGAGGGGCTCAGGACTGAGACAGGGGATTGGGGTGCAGGAGAGGGTTCAGGGTGCGGGCTCTGGGAGGGAGTTTGAGTGTGGGATGGGGCTCAGGTTTGGCGCCCAGCTAGCAAGTGTGAAAAATTGGGATGGGGGTAGGAGGTAATAGGCTCCTACATAAGAAAAAGCCCCCAATATTTGACTGTCCCTAGAAAATTAGGACATCTGGTCACCCTAGGCTCAGGGCTGGGCAGGGGCTGTGGGGTCTGGGAGGGAGTTAGGTTGTGGAAGGGGGTTCTGACCTGGGGCAGAGGGTTCAGGGTGCGGACAGCACTTACATCAGGCGGCTCCTGGTTGGCAGCACAGTGGGGCGAAGGCAGGCTCCCTGCCTGCTCTGGCTACACGGTGCTCCCGGAAGCGGACGTCATGTCCGGCTCCTAGGTGGAGGTGTGGTCAGGCGGCTCTGCGCAGTGCGCACTGCCCGCATCTCGCCCATGCAGCTTCCATTGGTCATGGTTCCTGGCCAATAGGAGTTGCGGATGCGATGCGGAACTTCCTTGGCCGCCCCTCTGCTTGGGAGCTGGCCACTTTTGGAAGATGTGCAGAGCCAGGGAAGGCAGGGAGCCTGCCTTAGGCCTGCTGCACTACCGACAGAACTTTTAATGGCCCGATCAGCAGTGCTGACTGGAGCCTCCAGGGTCCCTTTTCGACCAGGCATACTGGTTGAAAACCGGACCCCTAACAACCCTACTAATTCCCCTGTTCGGTCCTGCTGCGTTTGGCGGCAAACAGGAAGTCCTGCTTAATGGTTAACCCTGGACGCGCTGCACTGACCGGTGCGGGCCAAGGACATGGAGAGATAAGGGAACAGACGGTGGCCCGCCCCTGCACAGCCCAGATTAACTCTTCATTTCCCCGCACTGAAAGGACTGAGAGTAGGGAGAAACGGGTGCCCGGCTGGCTCGGGGCCTAGCACTCAGGGGGAACCAGCTCTAACCAGATGGGCACTAGTGCCAGGCTGGGCGGGTTAGCGGGTGGCCCCCACTTACCCACATGCGCTGGCTCAGCGGCTGTCACCAAAGACTCCTGCCCTGCAATGGGCTATCGCCCCCTGGTGGAGTCAGGGGGGAACTGCATCCCCATGCTCATTCCCCACTGAGAAGAGGCCACCCCAGATCCCAATGCGCTCAGCAAAACTCTCCCTGCCGCACCATGGCAAAAGCTGGCACAAGAGCCTGATGCCACTTAGGTGCCATTTAAATCAGATGTGCCATCAAGTCCAGTCTGAGCTGTCTGTGCTTGGCATTTCGCCTCAGCGGCTGGTTATCCCAGCAAAGCTCTGAGCCCCCCAGCACACAGCCCTATGCCCAGCGACCGAGGACTCAGCCAACCATCCTGCTGGGGGCTGCGTCACCGACTCTTATGGCTTTCATGATGCTGTTATTTGGGTGGGGGGGCGGGGTGTTGAAAACCCCAGACTCCCGAATTCCTGGGATCCTGGGAGGGCCTGAGCTGTCCTTTTTTTAACGAAGGAAGTCAAGCGGCTTGTCAAAGTTCGGGGCCCTGGGAACCTTCCAGCTGGAAGTAGAAATTGATGGAGTCTGGGATTTTCTTTGATGCAGCCTTGTTTCTGACCAAGAATATACGTGGGCCTCTTTAGCTAACACCAGACCCAAAATCGCTCTCTCCAGCTTTTTCCGGGGTGTGTCACACACACACACACACACTCGCCCCCACCAACCATCAATGGGGGTTTAACCCAGCCCATAACAAGGATGCACCCAGCTCATAAGGGAAGATTCTAGCCCTGGAGGCTGCAGAGGAAACGGGAGGCCCCCGAAAGCTCAGATGACTTGGATCAGCTTGGGCAGCCCTGGATTTTGTTCTTACTTTCCTGAGGATTTTGGGGTGCAGCTCCAGAGCGGGGATGCCTGCGCCAGGCTGTGCTCTCCCTCGCCCAGTCGGAGCTGGATTCGCCCTGTGGTGCTGACGGGCAGAAATGATCGTGGGCGGAGCCGGCGGGTCTGGCTCTGGCGGGCACACAGGGAACAGAGCTGCCGGGCAGGGGTCAGAGTGGGCATCGGCCATGCCTCGGTTGTCCCAGTTTCATGGCTGCACGCCTGCCGCTGTGGCAGTTGGCTGCAGCAGGGACTCAGGCCTGTCTCTAGGCCAGCCACAGGAACTCTACTGGGCCGTCCAACACCCAGGCCTCTGCCGGCGAGCCGGGGGAGTGTGGAACTGCGAGCCAAGGGGAGTGTGGAACTAAAAACAGCCCAAAAGGGGCAGATCAGGGGATGGAGCAGAGGAATTGCCCCTGAAGCTCCCTCTGTTCCCTGGGGGGGCTGGTGTCCCACAATGCCCTGCATAAGTCTCCCACAAGGCAGTGCACCAGATGGCAATGGGGTGGCGACAGTGGAAGGTAAGTTTAGGTGAAAGTGATCATGAGATGACAGAGTTCATGATTCTAAAGAATGGTAGGAAGGAAAACTGAAAAATAAAGATAATGGATTTCCAAAAGGCAGACTTTAGCATACTCAGTGAGTTGGGTAGGTAAGATCCCATGGGAAGCAAGTCTAAAGGGAAAAACAGTTCAAGAGAGTTGGCAGTTTTTCAAAGAGACGTTATTAAGGGCACAATAACAAACTATCCCACTGTGTAGGAAAGATAGAATGTATGGTAAGAGACCACCCTGTCTTAACCAGATCTTCAATGATCTGAAACTCAAAAAGAGTCTACAAAAAGTGGAAACTCGGTCAAATTACAAAGGAAGAATATAAACAAATAACAGAAGTATGTAGGGACAAAATTAGAAAGGCCAAGGCACAAAACGAGAGTAAACTAGCTAGAGACATAAAGGGTGAAAAGAAAATATTCTACAAATACATTAGAAGCAAGATGAAGACCAAGGACAGGGTAGGGCCATTACTCAATGGAGTGGAGGGGGGGATAATAACAGAAAATGTGGAAATGGCAGAGGTGCTTAATGACTTTTTTTGTTTCAGTTTTCACCAAAAACGTTAGCAGTGATTGGACGTCAAACCTAGTGAATGCCAGTGAAAATGAGGTAGGATCAGAGGCTAAAATAGGGAAAGAACAAGTTAAAAATTACTTAGACAAGTTAGATGTTTTCAAGTCAGCAGGACCTGATGAAATGCATCCTAGAATACTCAAGGAGCTGACTGAGGAGATATGTGAGCCATTAGCAATTATCTTCAAACAGTCATGGAAGATGGGAGAGATTCCAGAGGACTGCAAAAGGGCAAATATAATGCCCAGCTACAAAAAGGGAAATAAGGACAACGTGGAGAATTACAGACCAGTCAGCTTAACTTCTGTACCCAGAAAGATAATGGAGCAAATAATTAAGCAATCAATTTGCAAACACCTAGAAGATAATTAAGTAACAGTCAGCATGTATTTGTCAAGAACAAATCATGTCAAACCAACCTGATAGCTTTCTTTGCCAGGATAACAAGCCTTGTGGATGGGGGGAAGTGGTAGATGTGGTATATCTTGACTTTAATTTTGATACTGTCTTGCATGACCTTCTCATAAACAAACCAGGGAAATGCAACCTAGACGGAGCTACTGTAAGGTGGGTGTAGAACTGGTTAGAAAACTGTTCCCAGAGAATAGTTATCAGTGATTCACGGTCATTCTGGAAGGGCATAATGAGTGGGGTCCCACAGGGACTGGGTTCTGGGTCCGGTTCTGTTCAATATCTTCATCATCATTTAGTGATTTAATGGCATAGAGAGTACACTTATAAAGTTTGCAGACGATACCAAGCTGGGAGGGGTTGCAAGTGCTTTGGAGGAGAGGATTATAATTCAAAATGATCTGGACAAACTAGAGAAATGGTCTGAAGTAAATAGGATGAAATTTAGTAAGGACAAATGCAAAGTACTCCATTTAGGAAGGAACAGTCAGATACACACCAATGGGAAATGACTGCCTAGGAAGGAGTACTGCGGAAAGGGATCTGGGGGCCACAGTGGATCACAAGCTAAATATGAGTCAACAGTGTAAAGCTGTTGGAAAAAAAGCAAACATCATTCTGGGATGTATTAGCAGGAGCGTTGTAAGCAAGACACAAGAAGTAATTCTTCTGCTCTACTCAGAGCTGATTAGGCCTCACTTGGAGTATTGTGTTCTGGGCGCCATATTTCAAGAAAGATGTGGACAAATCGGAGAAAATCAGAGAAAAGCAACAAAAGTGATAAAAGGTCTAGAAAACTTGACCTATGAAGGAAGATTGAAAAAATTGGGTTTGTTTCGTCTGGAGAAGAGAAGACTGAGAGGGGACATGATAACAGTTTTCAAGTACCTAAAAGGTTGTTACAAGGAGGAGGGAGAAAAATTGTCCTCCTTAACTTCTGAAGACAGGACAAGAAGCAATTGCAGCAAGGGAGGTTTAGGTTGGACATTAGGAAAAACTTCCTAACTGTCAGGGTGGTGAAGCACGGGAATAAATTGCCTAGGGAGGTTGTGGAATCTCCGTCACTGGAGATTTTTAAGAGCAGGTTAGACAAACACCTGTCAGGGATGGCCTAGAATACTTAGTCCTGCCTTGAGTGCAGGGGACTGGACTAGATGATCTCTTGAGGTCCCTTCCAGTCATACACTTCTATGATTCTTCTCAGGCAATTTACCTTGAGTGAATTTCCACCATCGATTGTTGTCAGGGTTTAACTGACTGATTGTAATGAACTGAAAAAAATTGCCTGATTGTAACAAATGGAAGAGCCGGGAATCTTCCACCCAACTTTTAATAGCAGGAATTGTTAGCGAGCTGGGGAGGAGGGTGGGTGAGGTGGAAGAAGCTGGGGCAGAAACAAGACAGAGTTTGTCAGGCCCATCTCCTGAGCTGGTGGAAATCAGTGTTACTCTGCTGACCCATGGCAGCTGATATCCCCCAGAGGTGTATCTGGAGCTTGGACTGTCACCTCTAGGTCACTGGGGGGACCCAGCCAAGGGCAGCAGGGCCAGTGTCAGCACCTGGTGAGAGCTGCTCCATGGCCACAGTGAAATGAGTTGGTCTAGTGGTGAGAGCAGGGAGCTGGGACTCCTGGGTTCTATTCTCAGGTCTGGGTGGGGGGTGAGGTACACTGGTTAAAGCAGGCAGGGCTGGGAGCCAGGACTCCCGGGTTCTATTCCCAGCTCTGGAGGGGAGTCTAGCGATCGGGAGGGGTGTTGGGGTGTGCTCCCCACACTGGCCCTGACAGGGTAAATTAGGCTCAATTGACTGTACAGGCAGCACCTGGAGAAGGGAGCGGGGAAATGACTGGAAGCAGGCTCAGCTGGAGGGGCCTATGCAAGCAGGAGGCTGGCAACAGAAGGGGCTGGACGGAAGGAGTCTGCGGCCGCTCCCTGGGAGAAGGGAGGGCTGTCTGGGGCTGGAGGCAAGTAACCCAGAACCCCATCCGTTTGGCTTAGCCTGACCAAGGGAAGGAGGGTCCTGATCTGTATCCGGTTGGCCCCATAGGCCAGCACGACCCCACGGATAGTTACAGCTCGAGGGACAGCTCCTGGCAGGGCCTAGCAGGGAAATCTGTACAAACGGGACCCACGTACTGGAGAAGTTGCCCAGGAAACTGAATCCCAGTGATATCCGGTTCCAGTTCTCTCCCACGGTGCTCCAGCCTCTCCCCTCATAGACTCTGCCGTCCTCACCGATCAGGAAGCTGCAGGCAGAGCTCAGTGTGAGACCCGCACGGGCACGTCGGCCGCACCCTCCCCTCCCCATCACTCTTGGCAGCTCCCCCAGGGTCGTTGCTGGCCCTGCCCGGGTTTGAACCTGGGACCCTTGGAGCTAGAAGCTCAATCCTCTGCCATGCAGCTAAAGACCCAATCAGGAAAGGGACTGGAATGGGGGGGCTAACCTGTATTGTGCTCTTTGGCCATTAGGTGGCGCTGTGTGTAACATCCCTGATGGAAGCTGCCCCGGGGGACACAGCTGGGGGCCAAGTGAGGGCTGTAGCCAGCCCAGATCTGGGGCAGAAGGACAGCGCAGGGACCTGCCGCCCTGTGGAAAATTCCCAGCTGGGTTTCCATCCCCCCGACTTCACCATCTCAAAACGTTTCACGGAGTAAAATCTCTGGCCAGGTTTTCGTTGCGGGGCGTCAGGCCGGCCCCAGGGAAACGTGTCGACAACGCCGGAACAGGGCAGTGTCACAGACCAGCAGGGCGCAGGCCACGTGGCGTCTGTCGGCTGAGCTCGTAGCACAGCCCAGGGGCTCCCTGCGGCCCTCCATCCCCCCACCAGCTCCATCACTGCCCTGTCCCATCCACCGCTCTTCAGGGACTCCCTCAGCCCCCCCCCCGCCTCCCCCTGCCAGGGGCTCTAAGCCCCCTAACTCCCCCTCCCCCGCAGCAGAGACTCTGGGTGCACCCCTCCCCAAATCCCCCTTTTCAGCCCAAAAATATTAAATATAGAAACGAAATCTTTGCTGTGGACAAGTCCCCTCTCCCCCTGAGTGTGGTCTCCACCGCCCCCATGTGGCTGCTTGGAGGCAGCGGCCCTGAGTCAGCCCATAACTATGGGGAGGCCCCCACCCCACCCCGCTCCCACTCACTTGTAGGCAATGTCAGACCAGCCCTTCTTGAACGTGTGGTAATTCTGGATGCGCCTGACCAGCCGGCTGCAGGAGGCCGGTGTGAAGCAGCGATTCCCTGCTCTTTGGTGGAGGACGACATACCGCACTGGGGTCCTCAGCGGGACCCTGTTTTTTGGGGGCCTCCCCCCCCCCCCACTGGGAGCGGGAGACGATGGAGGGGCAGCCTGTGCCATGCGGGGGAGGGGAGAAAGGGCTGGGTTAATGTGGGTGCCCCCCACTTGCCCCAGCCCAAGCAGCGGGATCAGGCCCAGGGCTGGTGCTCTGAGTGGGGTCAAGGCCGTGGCAATGGGGTGGGGGTGGGGACCAGCAAAGGCCGTGCATGGCGCAGGGGGGACGTGCAGCCCTGTGTTAAATGTGACGGGGCTGGAGAGAGGCCTGGCCGGGAGCCTGCTCGCCCCGCAGCACCACCCGCTGCTGGCAGCAAAGGGGTGAACGGGGAGCCAGGCGAGGCTGGAGGGAGGCCAAGCAAGGGCTGGGTTGGAGACCATGTGGGGGCTGGGGAAGCTCCTGCCCAGGGTGTGTGGCTCAGCACCCGTTTGTCTTCTCTGACCCCTCTGGTCGTTTGCATCCCTACGACCTGTTCCCTCCGCTCGCAGCCTTTCCACTCTCTCTCCATCTGGGAGGCCCCTGATCCTTCTGATCTCCCACTGTCGACCCCGCTGCCCCTCGGCCTGGTCCCTTCAGAGACGGGACGAACAGGATGGAGTCCAGCTCCCCAGAAACTGGAAGGTCAGAACATCTGACCCTGAGAAAAGGCTCATCGGGCACAATCAGCCTGGGGAACTCCCTGCCACTGACTGTCACTGGGCCAAGAGCAGGATCCAGCAACGGATCAGAGGTTTCTGTGGAGAACAAGAACAGCCAGCGTCACAGTGGGTGGGACTGGACGGGTTCCCGCCCCAGGACTTGGGGCCACTAACTGATGGGAACAGAAAGGAAATTCCCCTGTGGCTGGGTTATTCCATCATGGGCCACTAGGGGGTGTCTGGCAGCTCCCTCTGGAGCATCTGGCACTGGCCGCTGCTGGAGCCGGGACACCGGGGTAGATGGGCCCTGCTCCGATCCAGGGGGCGATGTCTAGGCTGCAGGGACATTCTCACCATGAAACCTCCTAACGGGGCCTTAGTAGAAGCTGGGGATCAGCTGGTGTTGCCACTGTTCCTCCCACTGTCCCTGCTCTCCCACTCCCCAGCCCCATTTCCCCTGCCCTCCCCACTCAGTTCTCAGCTGCTTCAGGGATTCCAGGCCCTGCCCCGCACCCCCAGCCCTGGGGATCCGAACTCACCGAGTGACACGGCGCAGAGCGCTAAGAGCCACACGACCAACGTCAGCAGCAGCATCTTCCTCTCGCTTGGCCCTGTGGGGACACGAGCCCGTCACAGCCGGCCTGCAACCCCCAGGAGGGGGCACTGCTGGGCTGGAGCCAAACACCCCCAGAGCCCCTGGGTAGCAGATCCCCCTGCGCTCAGGCTGCCCCGGGCTCCAAGCTGGGACTATCATCTGGGGGCAGCATCCTGTCCCTGCCCAGATACCCCTTCCCCCCGAGCTCCCCGAGTCCCCATGGCAGCCCCTTGAGCAGCAGGCATGGCGGTGGCTCTGGCTGTCCTAACAGCCCCAGCTGGGCTGCGGGGAGAAGAGCCGTGCTGGGGGGCAGAGCTGGTTCATGGAGACCAGTGCCCCGTGGGGTGCAGAGAGGGGCTGGCATGTGCCCACCTGGGTTCCTGCAGAGCTGGGAGCAGAGTGAGCTCCGGGCACCAGCACCTGCTTCTCTCTATAAGCACCTAGGCAGGCGACAGGGCGTGGGGCCAGGTAGCTGGTTAATAAACTGTCTTGCCAATGCTGTTTGGGAGCCCAGCCACCGAGGAGGAAGGAGTTGGGGGGGATTTCACAAGGGGGCTGCAGTTGCTGAAGACCCAGCCGGCCTCATGCAGCAGGGCTCAGGGGTCCGTAGCACGACCGGGGCCGACAGACTGCGCGTCGAGGGGAGGGAGCGATTCTGGCCTGGCAGCGCGACCCCAGGGGCAGAACCTTCATCCCAACGTGGGCAAGGCTGGGCACAGAGCACAACCCGGCCTGGGGAGCTGGGGAACGCTGCACCGGGGGGACAGCATATCAGCCACCGTCCAGGCCACAAGGCAGGCAGCTGAACCCTGCTCCCAGAGAGCTCTGTGTCATCCCCCGCCGCTCGTCACCCTCCTGGGTCACTTCCTGCCGCCTCCCCAAGCCAGAGGGAAAAGCACAGACCTGAACAAACCTGAGGCGATGTCTCCGACCTTGCAAATGCCCAGAGTCCTTCCCTCTCACCAGCTCAGGTAGAGCATCCTCTGGGCCTGCCTCCGGTCTCCTTCTGCAGAGCTGCCGATCCCAGCCCTGCTCGCCTCCGCTGGCGCCTTTCAAGGGAGCTGCTCTCGGCTCCCTGCCAAGCTCCTCCTCCGGCCGGGCAGGGCCCTGCGGGTGTGGCAGGGCAGAGCTGCCCGAAAGGATGGCTGAGGGCTCAAGCCTACATTTTATTTACCAAACAAGGGGTGTTTTCTTAGCACCCCGATGCCACCTCGCCTCCTGAGATTATCATCAACATCATCGACACGCAGGACTCACCTACCTTTGCTAGGCATCTTTCTTGCTGCATTTTGCAGCACTCAGCAGCTCCCGGTCTTGTTGGATGGAGATGGAAAGATAAGGGACGTCCCTTGTAATAAGGGACTCTTGGCAACTCTGCCACCAGGGCCCAGGGCAGTTCCCTAACCCCTCCCTCTCCGGGGGCGGTTTGTGCGCCAGTCACAGGGCCCCGTCACGCTGGGCGCTGCCAAGACACACAGTGACCAAGATCAGGGTCCTGTCGTGCCAGGCACTGCCCAGACACACAGTGACAGAGATCGGGGCCCTGTCTCGCCGGGCGCTGCCCACACACACAGTGACCGAGATCAGGGCCCTGTCGGGCTGGGCGCTGCCCAGACAAACAGTGACTGAGATCAGGGCCCTGTTGCACCAGGCGCTGCACAGACACGCAGAGATCAGTGGTCCTTTTGTGCCAGGCTCTGCAGACACAGAGCAAGAGACAGTCCTGTCCCAAAGTTTCCAGTCTACCCCGTACACTTTTGTCCAGGTGGGGTCGGTTTTGCTGATATATTTATACCAGTACAACAGCAGTGTGTGTGCAGTGACACCAGGATACAGGTGCCTTGTACCAGGGTCAGACCCGTCAACCCTTCTCATCCGGGAATAGTTCTAGCCCGGTTGCAGGGCTATAATTGTACCCCCACCGGGGCTGTAATGTGTTAACTAGCCTGGTACAGTTACACTCCTACAGCGTTTGTGTGTGGACGCGGCCTGCCCATGAGGTGACCTTGGCCAAGTCCCGGCCCTGCCCAGTGCCTCAGTTTCCCTCTCTGAAGTGGAGATAACGACATGGCCTCGCTTGCACAACCCAGTGAGATCGCTCGGGAGAAGGGCAGTTGAGTGCCAGGTGCTGTGAGCCTCACGGCCCAGCAGGGGGGGCTGTAGCCGCCCCAGGCTAGGAGATGGCCGGAGCTCCATGTAGCTGAGGAAGGGGCGATGATGGTGTCACCGCTTAGGGCAACTGCACTGGTCCTGCCCCTCCGTGGCCCAGCCAGGGCACCCGCCCTGGGCTCCTGGCACGCCAGCCGCCTCCTCTCATGGGCAGGACCCGCCTTGCTCTCCCTCCTGCCGGGTGCTCCAGGCTTCCCGGTTTCCTGTTGGCACTGTGATATCCCCAACAAACCAGACTGGCTGAGCCGGCCGCTTTTCTGCCCCCTCCGAGGCTACAAGCCCCATGAGCCCCACAGCTCCGGCCCCACCAAGCTCCCCCCAAGCAGCACCTCAGTGCTTACGGTGACAGGACTGCCGAGAACACGGGTTAAACCAATCAGCGAACCCACCCGCCTGCTACTAGGCTTACCGACTCCAGCCAGGGCTCCGGCCGGGGTGCAGCCCGTCAAACCCACCCAGGGGCTTTTCAGTGCTGCCAAGCTCAGCATAGCTTCTTCTGTGAACACGTCCCCTGGGAATCTGTGAGTGCTGCAGGCCGGTCCCTCGATCTGGGAACGAGGTATTCGCAGCCAGTGGCTCATTCCTCAGGGCATCACTTTGAAAGGCCGGGGGCAGAGGTGGGAATTTGCATCCCCGCCCCCACAGGGATTTCCTAGAAACCCATTGCTTTGTTTGGCCCAGCAGCTCCTCCTTGGCCGGTCGGTTGCTTTACAAGTGTCCTGTGACAGTCCTGACCCTTCCCAGGGTTTGCTGGAGTCATGTATCCCCCAGAGGAATCATGTCCCATCCCCCCAGACTCCAGACCCATTCGCATTTGGAATACAGTGAACTCCGAAAATACCCACACTTCGTCCAACCTGCTTTGTGCAGGGTCCGGGAGGAAACTGCCGTCTCTGGCCCATCTCCCCCTACAGAACTGGGTGGAACCAGGTGCTGTTCGGCACCCTTGGGGAACCCATTGACTTAGTGCCTGGACAGGTTTCTCCCCTGCCTGGCCTTTCTGCCATGGCCTGTCACAATGTCACGTTTCAACGTTGCGTTTAAGAAGCATTCTGCCATCACGCCAGCACCCGGCCTTCACAAACCCGCCCGGTCGGCTGGCAGCCTCCTGCCCCAGTTCTCTCTAGAGCCCCTGGGCCGATCTCTTCCACGCCCCTCCTTACCCTGGGTGCCCCCAAACCTTTTCCTTCCAGCACGCAGTTCATTTTCTTAACTTGCGACATGGCTCGGCTGCCTTATTAACGCTGAGGCTTGTCCTGCTCCATCACATCCTCTGGGTCCTCCTTGCACTCAGCCGGCTTCCCCGGTGCTCCCAGCGTCACCGCAACCGCTTTCACCGTCCTCCGCCCGTTTCTGACAACCCCACGTCTCCACCGTCTCCTCGGCTCCTTCCTCTCGCCTGCCTTACCCTTTCCTTGCGGTGCTCGCCAGCCGCCCATTGACTTCCCCATTCTGCGGCTTCCCTTTCTGAGCATTTTCTGTCACTTCCTTAAACTGCTGATTAAAAGCCTCGCGCGCCCGATGCTGAGCTGCCGCCCCGGGTCACGCTTTCCCCTCCACTCTCAGATCAGCCTCAGAGACAAGCAGCGCACACGTGTGATCCCACGGGCCGGCCGGACGCGGTGCGGCCCCAGAACCTCCATGTGTAACAGCACGTTTCTTTACAAACAATCCAAGGCCATCTTTACTATTTACTATATTTACTATTTACTTTACCCATTCTTCGCCCGCATTTTACTCTTGATGGCGTTAACGTTTCTCTGGATCTAGTCTTACATCTCTTCTTCAAACTTTTCCCCTCCCCTGTAGGCCCCTAGACCGTCCCAGCCAGAGTCTCCACACACAGCTAGGTCTTTACTCCCGACACAGAGGTTGTGACCCTGCCCGGTCTGGTTCCAGCCGGTAAACTTGGGTCGGAGGATCCCCCAGGGAAGCAGATTTATTACCAATTCAGCTTCAATCTTCCTACTTAAAGAGACCTCAAGGACCCAAGCCCCAGCCAGTATTTATTAGTTATTAGTACAGCGCCCAAACAGAAAGGCAGATCCATTACTGAGTCTGCTGAACCAAACCTTGCAGCCGTTGATGTAAACGACAGACTGATCCCCGTGATGTCTTTTGCCACTGCTTGCATACAGCCTGGACTACTTATAGGTAACTTAGTTCCAGCTTATCACTTCCTCTTTCCCAATGCAAGGCTACAAATCCATCTGTGTCTGGTAAATTTCATAGACTTCCCACTACACCATTACACATCTGCTGCTTAAACATAAACTTTTACCATCACTATGTTATTTATACATTTCCGTTTGTTTGCAGTTGGTACATTTCTCGCACAGTCGCGTGGCAACGCAAATAACAGGGCGCTAGGCTAAAAATGTTAGCAAATTGACATTTTTCACAGCCTGTGAGAGTTTAGCAGCATTCCCAAAGCATCTTGGGAGTTTGGGTCACCAGTAGGCCTGAGGTCTGATAGTAATTTGACCTACCAGTCAACAAACCTTTGTCCTGGTATAATGGCATCCCCACTGGGTGAGGCGGGAGTTTGTAATGTTTTAACTAGACCGGTCCAGTTAAAGTCCTCAGGCTTTTGCCTACAGACATGGCCGGCCTGCGGGGTGACCTTGGTTAAGTCAGTCCCCCCATGCATGCCTCAGTTTCCCCATCTATAAAGTGGGGATAGTGATGCCAACTTCCTTTGTGAAGCACACTGAAATCTGCTGGAGAAAGGGGCTAGCTCAGGGCCAGGTGTTATAACTAGGGAGCAAGAGGGTCTGTCACTGCCCCAGGCTAGCAGATCGTGGGAGCTCCGCAGAGTGGAGAGACGGTGGCAGACATGGGCAGCAGAGGGCACTGTGCTGGGCTCCCGTGGGGCAGGTTGGTGGCAGAAGGGGAGGTCTCTCCAGAATACAGCAACGCACCCAACAGCCACTTTTCCTGATGCCTGCCCCTGTTGTCATCGCCCCTGGCACGGCCCCCAGCACCTCTTGTGTGTGTCGGGTGCAGGAGGGGATTTCTGCTGGGGCTGCCCCCACGCGCTGGTGCAATGACAAATGCAAGTGATGCGAGATAATAGTGAGATGGTGCCCTGGTGAGTGCAAATCCAAGGCAGCATCCACACTGGGGCACTCAATCTGAGCCAGGGGCGGTGGGTTTTGTGATATGGTGCCGTATCCAGGTAGAGGCTTCCTATCCCCCTCCCAGGGTTGAGGATAGAACCCAGGAGTCCTGGCTTCCCGCCCCTCATACTTTAACCACTAGACCCCACTCCCTTCCCAGGGCTGGGAATAGAACCCAGGAGTCCCAGCTCTCTTCTCTAACCACTAGACCAACTTATTTCATACAGACCGCATAACAGCTCCCACGAGGTGCTGACGCTGCCTCTCCTGGCCATGGCTGGATCCCCGCAGTGACCCAGAGGCGAAAGTCCAAGCTCCCGATCCGCAGCTGGGGGAATCTGCTGCTGTGCAGTCAATGGAGCAAGGCTGATTTCGGCCACCTGAGGATCGGGGCCTGACACTCTGCAATGGTGGTACATCTACTGAGTGTGTCTCAGAGTCAGCTGGGGCTAAAATAGCCAGTCCGGCATTTGGGCTGGGGCTGAAGCTGGGGCTGTAAAATCCAGCAAGGGGGCAGGTTTCGGAACCTGGGGCCCAGCCCAAACCCGAACATCTACAATGCTTCTGTGAGCCCCGCCAGCCACAGACAGTTGATCGGGGCCCTGAGACTCACCGCTGTGGGGTTTGTTTGTTTTTTTGCTGTGTAGACATATTTTTAGTCCTAATTCCCAGTTGTAACTGTGCCTTAGTGGGTCACAACTGAGGATGCCAAATTCAGGACCAACTGGTGAGAAATAGGGCAAACAACCCACAACGGGTGCTTATTCTTTTATAAGATATACCGAACCAGCCACAAAAGTAAACTCCTCTTTCACCACACTGGCTAACAAGAGAACATAAAGGCAATTTCTTCAGGCGTTCCAGTTCTTATATCACCACCAAAAACACTGGATTCAGAGATGAGTGGTTCTTTACAACCAGTCTCATCAAATAATAGGTTCTTCTGATCCCAAAGGACCAGCCACAAACCAAGATCAATGTATAATTTAGATCTTACCCTAAAATCATGCTGATGCCCATCCTTTAGTATCTAAAATCTAAAGGTTTATTTATAGAAAGAAAGAAAGAAAGAAAGAAAGAAAGAAAGAAAGAAAGAAAGAAAGAAAGAAAGAAAGAAAGAAAGAAAGAAAGGTGAGAGTTAAAATTGGTTAAATGGAATCAATGACATACAGTCATGGCAAAGTTCTTGGTTCAGGCTTGTAGCAGAGATGGAATAAACTGCAGGCCCAAATCAAGTCTCTGGAGAACATCCACAGCTGGGATGGGTCATTGTCACAGGGTCCCCGGGCGATGCTCTGGAACTGCTCCCTATGAAGCCAGGCAGGACTCTGGGGAAGTCTCCTCTCTATGAGCAGCCTGCCTTCAGGGCAAAAAGCTCACACGGCTTCCACCTTCCTGGGTCTGACCTTGGAGCATTCAGCATCCTCTGCCCCTCCGTGAGCTTCCCACAGCGAGTCCGCCCAGGCGGGGTCCTGGGGAAGCCAGAGGGTCCTGCCTCCCAGCTTCGCAGTCAGATGTGACTCTTAGCCAGCCAGTAAAACAGAGGTGTATTAGATGACAGGAACATGGTCTAAAACAGAGCTTGTAGGTACAGAGAACAGGACCCCTCAGCCGGGTCCATTTTGGGGGGCAGTGAGCCAGACAGCCACGTCAGCACTTCACTCCTCGTCCCCAGCCAGCCCCAAACTAACTCATCCTCCAGCCCCTCCTCCTCTGGGCTTTGTCCCTTTCCCGGGCCAGGAGGGCACCGGATTCCTTTGTTCTCCAACCCTTTAGCTATCACCTTGCAGGGGGGAAGGGCCCAGGCCATCAGCTGCCAGGAGACAGAGTGTGGGCCATTTATGTACCCTGGCCCTTTGCTCTGCAACAATTACACCCCCTTATCCCACCACCTAGAGACTTAAGAAATGCATAGGGGAAACTGAGGCACCCCTACAGTATTCAGAGGAAACATTAAGAACAGTCCCACTTCGTCACAGTCATTCAGTCCTTTGTTCAGAGCTTCAGTTTGTAGCGAAGTTCCTCCAGAGGTAAGAAGCCGGATTGAAGACAAATTGGAGGGGTTTCCCAGGGCCTTTTATAGCTTTTGCCATGTGGAAGGCAACCCATTATTCTTACTGTGGAAAATTACAGCAACAAGATGGAGTTTGCAGTCATCTGGGCAAGTCCCATGTTCATGCATTTTGCCTAGACACATCAGGAAATTTCAGTAAGTGTAGATAGGTGTCTCCCATGGTCCACTGTCAGTTAAATGTTCTTTTGATGAGCCACTTAATTCAAATAGTCCACCCAAGACATGCTGGGCGTTACCCCAGGAGCAAACATTGAGTTCCAAGTACAGAGCCAATACTTACTGTGACGGGTTGGATCACAGAAACCCCCTTGGGGCTGCCAACTGATGTGCCAAGACTATGTCTGCCCCTGCTTTCCCTGCCAGCTTGGGACTCCAGCACCCTGCCTTGTGGAGCCAGACACACCAGTCTGCTCCAGCACAAACCCAGGGTCTGATCCACATGCCCCAAAGCTGCAGACTTAACTGAAAGCAACTTAAGAAGTGTTCCTGTCTTTGAAACTTAGATGCCCAACTCCCAAAGGGGTCCAAACGCCAAATAAATCCATTTTACCCTGTATAAAGCTTATAAAGGGTAAACTCATAAATTCTTCACCCTCTATAACATTGATAGAGAGATATGCACAGCTGTTCCCCCCCCCCCAGGTATTAATACATATTCTGGGTTAATTAATAAGTAAAAAGTGATTTTATTAAATACAGAAAGTAGGATTTAAGTGGTTCCAAGTAATAGCAGACCGAACAAAGTGAATTACCAAGCAAAATAAAATAAAACACACCAGTCTAAGTCTAGTACAGTAATAAAACTGAATACAGATAAAATCTCACCCTCAAAGATGTTTCAATAAATTTCTTTTACAGACCGAATGGCTTCCTAGTCTGGGCACCATCCTTTCCCCTGGTACAGCCCTTGTTCCAGCTCAGGTGGTAGCTAGGGGATTTCTCATGATGGCCACCCCCTTTGATCTGTTCCACCCATTTATATATCTTTTGTATAAGGCGGGAATCCTTTGTCCCTCTGGGCTCCCACCCCTCCTTCTCAGTGGAAAAGCACTAGGTTAAAGATGGTTTCCGGTTCAGGTGACATGATCGCATGTTACTGTAAGACTTATTACTCACTTGCCAGCACACACGTATACAGGAAGACTTACAAGTAAACAGAGCCACCTACAGCCAATTGTCCTGGTTAATGGAAGTCATTAAGGTTCCAAACCACCATTAATGGCCCACGCTTTGCATAACTACAATAGGACCACAGAGTTATAGTTCATATTTCTAGTTTCAGATACAAGAGTGATACATTTATACAAGCAGGATGACCACACTCAGTAGATTATAAGCTTTGTAATGACACCTTACAAGAGACCTTTTGCATGAAGCATATTCCAGTTACATATATTCACACTCATTAGCATATTTTTATAAAATCATATTGAGTGCAACGTGACACTTATAACTTCAAATACAAAAATGATACCTGCATAGAGATAGTGTAATCATAACCAGCAAATCATAACCTCGTCATAGACACCTCACTTGACAACCTTTGTACAAGATTTGCTGCAAATATATAACAGTGGTTGCAACAATGATCTATATGGTGTGAAAAAGTTCCTCCTCTGCCTTGGTGGGTTCTGCGCTTTCTGGCAGATTTGCTCTCCTCAGAGGTTTACAGCAGTTTGGCTCCTTTTGTTAGTGGCACAAACCTGGGCTAACCTCATCACTGGCCAGCATGGGGAAAAGGAGGAGAACAATCCCCGCGGTCTCTGCTGGCCCATCTAATAGATCGAGGGACAGACCAGAGACCTTCCCCTCTGGTGGGACCCACAGTCCAGATCAATTCCTCTTATATCAAATAGGGAGTTTGGGTGGGGGGTGGGAAACCCGGGCCTGCCCTCTACTCCGGGTTCCAGCCCAGGGCCCTGTGGAATGCAGCTGTCTATAGTGTCTCTGTAACAGCTGAGTGACAGCTACAACTCCCTGGGCTACTTCCCCATGGCCTCCTCCCAACACCTTCTTTGTCCTCACCACCAGACTTTCCTCCTGATGTCTGATAACACTTGTACTTCTCAGTCCTCCAGCAGTATGCCTACTCACTCTCAGCTCCTCGCACGCACCTCACTAACTGAAGTGAGGTCCTTTTTAAAATCAGGTGCCCTGATTAGCTTGCCTGTCCTAATTGATTCTGGTAGCTTCTTAATTGGCTCCAGGTGTCCTAATTAGCCTGCCTTAATTGGTTCCAGCAACGTCCTGATTATTCTGGAACAGCCCATTATTTTACTAAGGGAAAAGGGATCTGCTTAACCTGGAGCTAATATATCTACCTTCTATCATTCTCCTGTAGCCATCTGGCCTGACCCTGTCACAATGGTCATATTTTAATCAGATAACGTCACACCTGTCTTCTCCCGTCCCGCCCCCACAGTGCTTTACAAAATATTGGTATGAAAATCCAGGTGGAAGGATTCCCAGTTCCTTGATTATTTTATTTGTGCAAAACAGTGTCATTTTTTTCACTTCCTTAAAATGCAGCACTTAAGCTCAGGCACCAATCAACTGTGAACCTCACTACGGGCACATTGCATTAGCGTAAGAAAAAGCCAAGCCGGGGGAGGGGAAGGGGGGGACTTTCCCACTGCTCAGCCCTGTCCCCTGGCAGCCCCTAGCTGTGTGGATACCGTGGGAGTTCGGCATCAAAATACTTTTGAGGATTGGGCCCAGAATCTGGATCCCATTGCTGTTGCCTGAGCAACTGGAGAACAATGAGATGAGCTAGATCAGTGGTTCTCTGCCTTTCAAGGCTCCTGTGCCCCTTTCAGGAGCCTGATTTCATAGATTCATAGATATTAAGGTCAGAAGGGACCATTATGATCATCTAGTCTGACCTCCTGCACAACGCAGGCCACAGAATCTCACACACCTAGTCCTGTGATAAACCTCCCACCTATGTCTGAGCCATTGAAGTCCTCAAATCGTGGTTTAAAGACTTCAAGGTGCAGAGAATCCTCCAGCAAGTGACCCGTGCCCCACGCTGCAGAGGAAGGCGAAAAACCTCCAGGGCCTCTTCAAAGATGCCCTGGAGGAAAATTCCTTCCCGACCCCAAATATGGTGATCAGCTGAACCCTGAGCATGTGGGCAAGATTCACCAGCCAGATATCCAGGAAAGAATTCTCTGTAGTAACTCAGATCCCACCCCATCTAACATCCCATCACAGGCCACTGGGCCTATTTACCATGAATATTTAAAGATCAATTAATTGCCAAAATCATGTTATCCCATCATACCATCTCCTCCATAAACTTATCGAGTTTAATCTTAAAGCCAGATAGGTCTTTTGCCCCCACTGCTCTCCTTGGAAGGCTATTCCAAAACTTCACTCCTCTGATGGTTAGAAACCTTCGTCTAGTTTCAAGTCTAAACTTCCCGATGACCAGTATATATCCATTTGTTCTTGTGTCCACATTGGTACTGAGTTTAAATAATTCCTCTCCCTCTCTGGTATTTATCCCTCTGATATATTTATAGAGAGCAATCATATCTCCCCTCAACCTTCTTTTGGTTAAGCTAAACAAGCCAAGCTCCTTGAGTCTCCCTTCATAAAACAGGTTTTCTTGGGGATTCGTCTTGTGTACCCCAAGTTTCACCTCACTGACAAACAACTAGCTCACAAACTTGCTTACAAGGCGGTGGAGTGACAGCAACGAGTCTATTCCTGCTCTTTGGCTGGCTGGCAGTCAGAGCCGAAAAAGAGTCTTCACAGAGATGTTGACCCAAAAGGTAACAGACCATCCAAAGCCTGGTTCCCAAGGTCAGTGTCCTCCCTCTGAGCTCAGGGCCGGCATTGAGGGGGGCAAGCAGGGGTCCCCGTGAAGCTAAGTTGTTCGGGCTCCGGCTTCAGCCCAGGGTAGCGGGGCTGGGGCTTTGGCTTTCTGCCCCGGGCAGCAGCGAGTCTAATGTTGGCCCCATTAAAACGAACTCAGGACCCACTTTGGGGTCACAACCCACCGTTTGAGAACCACTGAATACAGGACATAGAGCAACATAAACCTCATTGCTAGTGGTGTTTATGGAGCCTGTTGTAAAACTAGGCAAATATCTCGATGAGTTGACATCCCCCCCACCCCTCTCCCGGAAACCTCTGTGTGTCCCCAGGGTCCATGTACCCTGGCTGAGAACCATGGAGCTAGATGAAATGGCTGGCATGTGGAGAGAGGGGGCATCTGTCTGCGGTGGGACTCCTGTTGGAGCCGGTCCCCTGGGGCTCAATAACGACAGAAGGATTGGAGGTGGGGCGGGGGGGGGGAAGCTGGACTCTGGGCCACCCACCTCCCAGGGGTGCCCTAGCCACTGGGCTACAGAGCCAGGCACACTCTTTCTCTCCCTGGCCCAAAGGCTATTGACATCTGTATCCACAGGGGAAAACTTATGGCCCTGCCACCGCCCTGCCTTCTGCTGTTATTGCGTCGGTCTGGCCCCTGAATACAGGGGCTGGGCTGTGGGAGGGGAGTGGGGTCTAGTGGTTAGAGCAGGGGGCTGGGAGCCAGGACACCTGGGTTCTATTCCTAGCTGGGGGGCGTGTCTAGTGGTTAGAGCAGGCGAGCTAGAACTAAAATCTGAGGCAATGAGTGAGTTTAGGCCCCTACAGTGTTTGGCCAGAGTTTCATGGATCTCAGCAAAGGCAAAACTGGAACTTAGGCATCTGAGTCTGTGGTTTAGCCACCTAAATATCTTTGTGGACGTGAGCCACAAGAACCAAAATCAGAACCCAATATTTAAGAAGGGCTCGAGAGGTGATCCCGGCAGTTACTGACCGGTCAGTCTAACGTCAGTACTGGGCAAATTAGTTGACACAATAGTAAAGAATAAAATTGTCAGACACGTAGGAGAACATAAATTGTTGGGCAAAAGTCAACAGGGTTTCTTTAAAGGGAAATCGTGTCTTACTAATCTATTGGAGTTCTTTGAAGGGGTCAACAAACGTGGACAAGGGGGATCCAGTGGGCATAGTGTACTTAGATTTCCAGAAAGCCTTTGACACGGTCCCTCACCAAAGGCTCTTACGTAAATTAAGTTGTCATGGGATAAGAGGGAAGATCCTTTCATGGATTGAGAACTGGTTAAAAGACAGGGAACAAAGGGTAGGAATAAATGGTAAATTTTCAGAATGGGAAGGGGTAACTCGTGGTGTTCCCCCAGGGTCAGTCTTAGGACCAATCCTGTTCAACTTATGCATAAATGATCTGGAGAAAGGGTTAAACAGTGAGGTGGCAAAGTTTGCAGATGATACTAAACTGCTCAAGATAGTTAAGACCAAAGCAGACTGTGAAGAACTTCAAAAAGATCTCCCAAAACTAAGTGATTGGGCAACAAAATGGCAAATGAAATTTAATGTGGATAAATGTAAAGTAATGCACATTAGAAAAAAATAACCCCAACTGTACATACAATATGATGAGGGCTAATTTAGCTACAACTAATCAGGAGAAAGATCTTGAAGGCATGGTGGATAGTTCTCTGAAGACGTCCACGCAGTGTGCAGCAGCAGTCAAAAAAGCAAACGGGATGTAAGGAATCATTAAAAAAGGGATAGAGAATAAGATGGAGAATATCTTATTGCCCTTATATAAATCCATGGTGTGCCCACATCTTGAATTCTGCGTACAGATGTGGTCCCCTCATCTCAAAAAAAATATACTGGCATTAGAAAAGGTTCAGAGAAGGACAACTAAAATGATTAGGGGTTTGGAACGGGTCCCATATGAGGAGAGATTAAAGAGGCTAGGACTTTTCATCTTGGAAAAGAGGAGAGTAAGGGGGGATATGATGGAGGTATATAAAGTCATGAGTGGTGGGGAGAAAGTGAATAAGGAAAAGTTATTTACTTGTTCCCATAATATAAGAACTAGGGGCCACCAAATGAAATTAATGGGTAGCAGGTTTAAAACAAATAAAAGGAAGTTCTTCTTCACACAGCGCACAGTCAACCTGTGGAACTCCTTGCCTGAGGAGGTTGTGAAGGCTAGGACTATAACAGGGTTTAAAAGAGAACTGGATAAATTCATGGAGGCTAAGTCCATTAATGGCTATTAACCAGGATTGGTAAGGAATGGTGTCCCTAGCCTCTGTCTGTCAGAGGGTGGAGATGGAGGCAGGAGAGAGATCACTTGATCTTACCTGTTACGTTCACTCCCTCTGGGGCACCTGGCATTGGCCACTGTCAGTAGACAGGATATTGGGCTGGATGGACCTTTGGTCTGACCCAGTGTGGCCGTTCTTATGTTAACCCCACTGTGCTGGATTCTGCCCAGCCACACAGCAATCAAGGTCAGGGCCCTGTCATGGCAGGAGCTGCTGTGCAGCACCTGGCGCGACGGGGCCCCAATCTCGGTCACTGGGTGTCTGGGCAGCGCCTGGCGCAACGCGGGGCTCTGTTCTAATGTGGGGCATTTAGGTATCATGGGAATTCCTCTGCTTCTAACCCCACCGGGGTGAAGTGGGACGTAAGTGGTGCCAGAGGTAAATTGGGCAGAACGTCGGCCCAGGGGAGGGTCTGTCCCTCCAGACAGGTCACTGCAGCCCCACAAGCCATCCCCAGCCCCTTGGTCTCCGTGTCCCCCTGGGCCGGCCTGACTCTACCAGCAGAGGGGGCGAGAGGATTGTGAAATGACTGAGAAGGAACAATTCCGTTTCCCAGCTGTTCAGGGACTCTCCCTCCTTCGCCCACACTCAGCCCCCGATGCCCAGCTGCTGCCCGCCGGCACAGCCGCCCGGCCCAGGCACTGCCGGATACGGGTGGTAAATACCAATAACCCCGGCTGAGCATCCGGCCCGGAGCCCGGCCTGGTCCCTGCCCCACCCAGGGCGTTGCAGGGATGGGGGTGCCCCGTGTGCCCGGTCCCTCGCCCCCGCCCCCCAGAGCCGGTGCTGAAGGAGTTAACGAGTCTGGTTCCCAAGCAGGGGAGGGGCCGGGGGGTCGTCACTGGCGATGCTGGAGCCACTGCAGCCAGTGGGACGCTCGGAACCTGCCCGGGGCTGCTCAGCCAGGCGGGACCCGGACCCACCCCAGCCCCAGCCCCAGGAGCCCAGCCCCGGCCGGGCCCGGAGGCAGCAGCCCGGGTATGGAGCCGCTGGGAGAGTCTCGGGCGCTTCCCCAGCCCCGGGGGTCCGGGAAACTTGGAGTGTGATTGACAGCTGTCAATCAGCATTGGCCCGGCCGCGGGAAGGTTTCTGAAGGGGGGTCGAGTTGGGACGATCCGGGGCAGAGGCTGGGCGGAGCCGCGCCCCACGGGAGCTGGGCTCCGCCCTCCTATGGGGCTGGTCGGTGCATTGTCGGGGGGGCGGGGGGTGCATTGTCAAGAAGGGTTTCTTCAGGTATGTTAGCAACAAGAAGAAAGTCAAGGAAAGTGTGGGCCTTTTACTGAATGAGGGAGGCAACCTAGTGACAGAGGATGTGGAAAAAGCTAATGTACTCAATGCTTTTTTTGCCTCTGTCTTCACGAACAAGGTCAGCTCCCAGACTCCTGCACTGGGCAGCACAGCATGGGGAGGAGGTGACCAGCCCTCTGTGGAGAAGGAAGTGGTTCGGGACTATTTAGAAAAGCTGGACGAGCTCAAGTCCATGGGGCCGGATGCGTTGCATCTGAGAGTGCTAAAAGAGTTGGCGGATGTGATTGCAGAGCCATTGGCCATTATCTTTGAAAACTCATGGCGATCGGGGGGAGGTCCCTGATGACTGGAAAAAGGCTAATGTAGTGCCCATCTTTTAAAAAGGGAAGAAGGAGGATCCTGGGAACTACAGGCCAGTCAGCCTCACCTCAGTCCCTGGAAAAATCATGGAGCAGGTCCTCAAGGAATCAATTCTGAAGCACTTAGAGGAGAGGAAAGGGATCAGGAACAGTCAGCATGGATTCACCAAGGGCAAGTCATGCTTGACTAATCTAATTGCCTTCTCTGACGAGATAACTGGCTCTGTGGATGAGGGGAAAGTGGTGGATGTGTTGTTCCTTGACTTTAGCAAAGCTTTTGACACGGTCTCCCGCAGTATTCTTGCCAGCAAGTTAAAGAAGTATGGGCTGGATGAATGGACTATAAGGTGGATAGAAAGTTGGCTAGATTGTCGGGCTCAATGGGTAGTGATCAATGGCTCCATGTCTAGCTGGCAGCCAGTATCGAGCGGAGTGCCCCAGGGGTCGGTCCTCGGGCCGGTTTTGTTCAATATCTTCATTAATGATCTGGAGGATGGCGTGGGCTGCACCCTCAGCAAGTTTGCAGATGACACTAAACTGGGAGGAGACGTAGATACACTGGAGGGTAGGGATAGGATACAGAGGGACCTAGACAAATTAGAGGATTGGGCCAAAAGAAATCTGATGAGATTCAACAAGGACAAGTGCAGAGTCCTGCACTTAGGACGGAAGAATCCCATGCCCCGCTACAGACTAGGGGCCGAATGGCTCGGCAGCAGTTCTGCAGTAAAGGACCTAGGGGTTACAGTGGACGAGTGATCAAGGCCAAGCGCAGCCCTGCCACCCACCCCTCTCACATAACAATGACAACCGCTTTCATCACCCCTGCATCCAACACCAAAGTGACTTGCAATCCAACAGCGACCATTAGGGCAAAGCAGCTCCATCATGCTGCGCGCCTAGGCAGAGCAGACATGTGTCTGCGCAAACAAGGGCAGTTCCCGAAGTCTTTTCCACCAGCCCATCTTTAGATGTCAGGGGCGAGCTCATTCAGACCCTCCTCACAAACGTGTGACTATAAACTAGGTGGGAGAGGGTGACATCTACTATTCTTAAACTCTTGAAGGACCTGGGGACCAGAAACAATCAATACAATTCATTAACTACAGCTAAGCCTTCCTTTGTTCAATAAGTCAGTTAATTTAAAATGCAAAATATGTTTTGACAAAGTTACTGGGTTTTGGGGGTGTGTAACCAGCACACTTAATGACGTTTTCTTTAACTAATGGAAAGCAATTTTAAAATGCGAGTTTTTTGTGCATTTTTAATTGAATTCCAGTTTCCATCCAAATGCAGCTTGTCAAAAAAAGTAAGCATCTAGTCAATCAGAAATGAGTCATTTGCCATTATATAAAAAAATTAAGAATCTGAATAAATGTTTATCCAGCTATATAATTGCTTGAATAAATGCATATAGATATAATCTGTCCTCCTGGTTATGACAAAAGGTACAAAATGTAATGTAAAGGCTATACTTAGCTGCGAATCAACATGTTTTAATGGTTACCCCGCAATGAAAATCAACCCTTTTTTTTCGGAAAATAGCTCAAAGAGAGGTTTCAGAGTAGCAGCCGTGTTAGTCTGTATTCGCAAAAAGAACAGGAGGACTTGTGGCACCTGTTAGTCTCTAAGGTGCCACAAGTACTCCTTTTCTTTTAGCTCAAAGATACTAACACAAAACAAGATTAAAGTCAGTGATTCAAACCAGGTTTTTCTCCCACATGATTTCAACCATGAATAAAATTCTTGATTTAAATCACATTGAATTGTATCAATCCACCTAGCTCAGGAGAGCTGGGGCCAATTTCCTGGCTCTGAAATGTGCTCCTTGTTTGTGTAACTTAATCTTCCCTATGTCTCAGGTGTCTCAGTGTCCATCGGTAAAACAGGGTAATAATCTGTCCTGCCTATTAAGATTGTAAACTGTCCATGGCATGGACTGTATCTGTGCAGCACCCAGCACGATGGGGCCCTGATCTCGGTCACTATGTGTCTGGGCAGTGCCCAGCGCGACAGGGCCCTGATCTCGGTCACTATGTGTCTGGGCAGCGCCCGGTGGAACGGGGCCCTGATCTCGGTCACTGTGTGTCTGGGCAGCACCCAGCGGGATGGGGCCCTGATCTTAGTCACTGTGTGTGTCTGGGCAGCGCCTGGCACGACGGGGCCCTGATCTTGGTCACTGTGTGTCTTGGCAGTGCCTGGCACGACAGGGCCCTGTGACTGGCACATAAACCACTCCCGGAGAGGGAGGGGTTAGGGAACTGCCCTGGTCCCTGGTGGCAGAGTTGCCAAGAGTCCCTTATTACAAGGGACATCCCTTATCTTTCCATCTCCATCCAACAAGATCGGGAGCTGCTGAGTGCTGCAAAATGCAGCAAGAAAGATGCCTAGCAAAGGTAGGTGAGTCCTGCGTGTCGATGATGTTGATGATAATCTCAGGAGGCGAGGTGGCATCGGGGTGCTAAGAAAACACCCCTTGTTTGGTAAATAAAATGTAGGCTTGAGCCCTCAGCCATCCTTTCGGGCAGCTCTGCCCTGCCACACCCACAGGGCCCTGCCCGGCTGGAGGAGGAGCTTGGCAGGGAGCAGAGAGCGCCAGCGGAGGTGAGCAGGGCTGGGATCAGCAGCTCTGCAGAAGGAGCCCAGTGGCGGACCCAGCTCATGCTCTACCTGAGCTGCTGAAGGGAAAGGACTCTGGACATTTGCAGGATCAGAGAGGTCTCCTCGGGTTTATTCCAGTCTTTGCTTTTCCCTGTGGCTTGGGGAGGTCGGTGGGAAGTGACCCAGGAGGGCGGGGAGGGGCGGGGGATGATGCAGAGCACTCCAGACACAGGTCTCAGCTGCCTGCCTTGGGGCCCTGCTGGAGCCCGGGGGACAGGATGGCCCAGGGCTCCCCGGCCAGGGCTGGAGGCACATGGCCCGTCCCTGACGCTAGCGACTCAGGACTAGGGAGATCCCCCATCCCAGAGAGTCCTGACTCTGCGGCTTTGGCCGGGCGATGCCCGGAGCGCTTTGCCGGACAGCGGAACTAGGATTTGTTGGACCCTTTACGTACCCCGGAGGGGCTGGACCCGGCCTGTGACCCAGCCGGAAGGCGAGACAGGAGGGGACAAACAGCCGCAGGGAGGGAGCAGCTACCTACAGGGGGCACCTGGTCAGAGAGTGTCTGTCATGCCCTCACCTGACCACTAGGTGGGAGCTGTGGGTGCAGATCCCTTCCCTGGCCCCGATCTCGGTCACTGTGCGTCTGGGCAGCGCCCGGGGTAGTACGGAGAGCCGGGAGCCCTGGGCCTGGGGCAAGATGTGAGTGAGTCAGGCCATGGGTTAAAGCAAATGCTGACAAGTTTGCTGTGCAGTTCAGGTACTTGGCAAACTTGTCGCTCGTGTCCTAGGCACTAGAGAGTTAGGTAAATGTAGCTTAGCTGGGACAAATACAGTCAATTTAGTGCCAGATAAAATGGCTGGACAAAATAATGAAGAGGAAGGTTTTGCCCAAGGTCTCAGGACCCAGGGGAGGTAACAGACGAATGTTGTGACACAGGGAAGGGGGGACGTAAGCTGTTTGTCTCAGGCTGTTACTCTCGGGGAACCTCGCCGTCAGCCTTTGCGTGGCCTAGGGGACAGCGGTGACTCCCGCTGCTGACTGAGCCGCTCCTTGCCACGGGGCACTCGCGTCAGTGAACCGGTAACCACGGAGCCAGGGCGCTCGGACTGTGCCTCCAGGGCAGTGAACCTGGCCGAGGGCCTTTCTCACCAGACAGACCGTGCTGTGGGCTTTCTTTGTGAGTACCATTGAGGTCTGCTGGATTCACATCCTGCCTTGTCTGCTGTTCGTGTTGGTAACATTTGAGCTCCAAGAACAGAAACTCCGGGCAGCCTAAACAGTGTTATTGAGGCAACGACATTCCAGCCTTCAGCACTTAACAACGCCTGGCGTGACGGGGCCCCGATCCCGGTCACTGTGTGTCTGGGCAACGCTAGTTTGGGATCTCCAGGCACTACTTTAGTGCCCTGCAACTGGAGTTCAGGGGAGCTGGTCAGGTGGCATGTTGGATCATTTGGAGCAGGAAATGGCAGCCCGGACAGTGGCTGATGTGCTGTCCCCCCGGTGCGGCGTTCCCCAGCTCCCCAGGCCGGGTTGTGCTCTGTGCCCAGCCTTGCCCACATTGGGATGAAGGTTCTGCCCCTGGGGTCGCGCTGCCAGGCCAGAATCGCTCCATCCCACTTGGCGCTCAGTCTGTCAGCCTGGGTGCTGCTACAGACCCCTGAGCCCTGCTGCACGAGCCCAGCTTTATCTTAAGCAACTGCAGCCCCCCGGTGAAATCCCCCCCCCCTCGGTGGCTGGGCTCCCACCAGCATCAGCACGACGGTTTATTGACCAACTACCTGACCCCAGCCCCCGCCACCCTCCCAGGCGCTTATAGAGAGAAGCAGGTGCCGGTGTCCAGAGCTCACTCTGCTCCCAGCTCTGCAGGAATCCAGGAGGGCACATGCCAGCCCCTCTCTGCACCCCACGGGGCGCCGGTCTCCATGGACCAGCTCTGTGCCCCAACATGGCTCTTCTCCCCGCAGCTCCAGCTGAGCAGGGGGCTGTTAGTACATAAATGATCTGGAGGATGGTGTGGATTGCACTCTCAGCAAATTTGCGGATGATACTAAACTGGGAGGAGTGGTAGATACGCTGGAGGGCAGGGATAGGATACATAGGGACCTAGACAAAATAGAGGATTGGGCCAAAAGAAATCTGATGAGGTTCAATAAGGATAAGTGCAGGGTCCTGCACTTAGGATGGAAGAACCCAATGCACAGCTACAGACTAGGGACCGAATGGCTAGGCAGCAGTTCTGCGGAAAAGGACCTAGGGGTGACCGTGGACGAGAAGCTGGATATGAGTCAGCAGTGTGCCCTTGTTGCCAAGAAGGCCAATGGCATTTTGGGATGTATAAGTAGGGGCATAGCGAGCAGATCGAGGGACGTGATCGTTCCCCTCTATTTGACATTGGTGAGGCCTCATCTGGGGTACTGTGTCCAGTTTTGGGCCCCACACTACAAGAAGGATGTGGATAAATTGGAGAGAGTCCAGTGAAGGGCAACAAAAATGATTAGGGGTCTAGAACACATGACTTATGAGGAGAGGCTGAGGGAACTGGGATTGTTTAGTCTGCAGAAGAGAAGAATGAGGGGGGATTTGATAGCTGCTTTCAACTACCTGAGAGGTGGTTCCAGAGAGGATGGTTCTAGACTATTCTCAGTGGTAGAAGAGGACAGGACAAGGAGTAAAGGTCTCAAGTTGCAGTGGGGAAGGTTTAGGTTGGATATTAGGAAAAACTTTTTCACTAAGAGGGTGGTGAAACACTGGAATGCATTACCTAGGGAGGTGGTAGAATCTCCTTCCTTAGAAGTTTTTAAGGTCAGGCTTGACAAAGCCTGGCTGGGATGATTTAATTGGGGATTGGTCCTGCTTTGAGCAGGGGGTTGGACTAGATGACCTCCTGAGGTCTCTTCCAACCCTGATATTCTATGATTCTATGATTCTAAGCCTGCTGCTCAAGGGGCTGCCATAGGGACCGGGGAGCTCATGGGGAAGCGGGATCTGGACGGGGATGGGACGCTGCCATCAGGCGACAGTCTGGGCTTGGAGCCCGGGGCAGCCTGAGCACAGGGGGATCTGCTACCCAGGGGCTCTGGGGGTATTTGGCTCCGGCCCATCAGCGCCCCCTTCTGGGGGTGGCAGGCCGGCTGTGACGGGCGCATGTCCCCACAGGACTGAGCGAGAGGAAGATGCTGCTGCATATCTACTAATGTGATATCTGCCACCATGTGCCAGCAATGCCCCTCTGCCATGTACATTGGCCAAACCGGACAGTCTCTGCGTAAAAGAATAAATGGACACAAATCCAATGTCAAGAATTGTAACATTCAAAAACCAGTTGGAGAACACGTCAATCTCCCTGGTCACTCGATTACAGACCTAAAAGTGGCAATTCTTCAACAAAAAAACTTCAAAAACAGACTCCAACAAGAGACTGCTGAATTGGAATTAATTTGCAAACTGGATACAATTAATTTAGGCTTGAATAAAGACTGGGAGTGGATGTGTCATTACACAAAGTAAAACTATTTCCCCATGTTTATTTCTCCCCCCCCCCCGCCACCCTTCCTCAGACATTCTTGTCAACTGCTGGAAATGGTCCACCTTGATTATCACTACAAAAGGTTTTTTCCTCACTCCCCCCCTCAACTCTCCTGCTGGTAATAGCTCATCTTACCTGATCCACTAACACCCATTGTTTCATGTTCTCTGTGTATATAAATCTCCCCACTGTATTTTCCACTGAATGCATCCGATGAAGTGAGCTGTAGCTCATGAAAGTTTGTGCTCAAATAAACTTATTAGTCTCTAAGGTGCCACAAGAACTCCTTTTCTTCTTGCTGGTCTGGGAAATCCCTGATGCAGCGGAGAACCGAGGGGGCAGAAACACAGGCCTGGAAAATTAACAACGGAGACATCCGACTAACATGCCCCCTGGCCTGGCGCCCAGGGCTGGAACTGCCCCTGCAGAGCTGGAGATGTCCTCTGCTCCCATCCAGCCCATCCCTCCGTGAGGCAGGGCTGGGTTGTCCCCTGCTGCCCGTTCCCCAGAGTCCTAGTGTTCATCGGCCCAAGGGACGAGGCCCCTGGCCCTGCCCACGAGGAGCCGATCCCAGAGTGTCACACACCCCCGGCCCAGTCCGTGTCCCCTGCCAGCCCAGCTCCATCTGAACTGCTCTGGGGCGCCCAAGAGCCAGAAAGTGCCAGCTCCCAGCATGCAGAGGGGCAGCGAGCTCAGGCGGTGTGGGGAGGGCAGGAGAAAGGGGGCTGGGGTGGGGGAGAGCAGGGACAGAGGGGTGGGGTGGGGGAAGCAGTAACAACACTAGCTGGTTCCCGGCTCCCACCAAGGCCCTGTTAGGAGGATTCGTGCTGGGAATGTCCCTGCAGCCTAGAAATCGCCCCCTGGATCGGAGCAGGGCCCATCTACCCCGGTGTCCCGGCTCCAGCAGCGGCCAGTGCCAGATGCTCCAGAGGGAGCTGCCAGACACCCCCTAGTGGCCCATGATGGAATAACCCAGCCACAGGGGAATTTCCTTTCTGTTCCCATCAGTTAGTGGCCCCAAGTCCCGGGGCGGGAACCCGTCCAGTCCCACCCACTGTGAAGCTGGCTGTCCTCGTTCTCCATAGAAACCTCTGATCCATTGCTGTATCCTGCTCTTGGCCCAGTGACAGCCAGTGGCAGGGAGTTCCCCAGGCTGATTGTGCCCAATGAGCCTTTTCTCAGGGTCAGATGTTCTGACCTTCCAGTTTCTGGGGTACTGGACTCCATCCTGGTTCCCCCACCTCTGAAAGGATCTGGCAGAGGAGCAGGGGGGTCAGCAGTGGGAGGCCAGAAGGATCAGGGGCCTCCCATATGCAGACAGAGCAGAAAGGCTGCGGAGCGGAGGGGATAGTCGGGAGGGATGCAAATGACCGGAGGGGGCAGAGCAGACAGACGAGCGCTGAGCCGCACAACCTGGGCGGGAGCTTCCCCAGCCCGGGCTGAGTTCGGAGCACCAGCCCCACTCGCCATCTCCAGCCTAGCCCTTGCTTGGCCTCCCTCCAGCCTCGCCTGGCTCCCCGTTCAACCCTTTGCTGCTGTGGGAGAGGGGTGGTGAGGGGGCACAGAGTGCCCCTGGCAGGGGGGAAGGTGAAATAGGGGTTATACAGAGCCCCTTCCATTGGAGGGGAAGCACCCTGTGAAGGGGGGGCTGAGGGATGATGGGGAGCCTGGGGAGGTGCTGACACTTGGAAGTGGGGAACCGGATCTAGGCTGGGAAGGGCCAACCCAGTAGTTCCTGATCCTGTTTCTCAGGCAGTTCCTTGGCAGCTGGCACCCTGTGTGCCCCCCAAGCCTTGCCCAAGTGCTGGTGCAATGTCCCACCCCCCGCTCCACCCCAGCAGCTGCCGCACATGCTCCTGCCCCTCCCCTAGGCTGGGAAACGGGACCAGGCTAGGCTGTGGGCCTGTTTCTCAGGGGCCAGCCCAGCCTCAAGCTCTGTGGTGGCTGCTCGAGACCCTCCCCCGCATCCTGGGGGGTGGGGGGGCAGGTGGAAAACATGGTGGGTGCAGAGATGTGTTTGCACCCCCAGCTCTGCCCGCCCTGCCTGCCCTGGAGGGGGATGAGGGGCACAGAGCCCCTGGCAGGGGGAGATAGGGGGGGGGGGCTGAGGGAGTCCCTGAAGAGCGGGGGATGGGAAGGGGGCAGTCATGGAGCTGGTTGGGGGATGGAGGGCTGCAGGGAGCCCCTGGGTTGTGCCACGAGTTCGGCCGACAGACACCGCACGGCCTGCGCCCTCCTCGTCTGTGACACCGCCCCATGCCGGCGTCCTCGACGACTTTCCCTGGGGCCAGCCTGACAGCCCAGAACGAAAACCTGGCCGGAGATTTTTCTCTGTGAAATGTTTTGAGATGGTGACGTCGGGGGATGGAAACCCAGCTGGGAATTTCCTGCAGGGCAACGGCTCCCAGCGCTGTTCTCCTGCCCCACATCTGGGCCCGCTACAGCCCTCCCTCACTTGCCCTCCGACTCTGTCCAGGAGGGGCCCAGGGCTGCTTCCATAAGGGGTGTTACACACAGCGCCACCTAATGGCCAAAGAGCGCAATACAGGTTAGCCCCCCCCCGCCCTCAGTCCAGTCCCTTTCCTCAGTGGGTCTTTAGCTGCATGGCAGAGGATTGAGCTTCTAGCTCCAAAGGTCCCCGGTTCAAACCCGGGCAGGGTCAGCGACGACTCTGGGGGAGCTGCCAGGAGCGATGGGGAGGGGAGGGTGCGGCCGACGTGCCCGTGCGGGTCTCACACTGTGCTCTGCCTGCAGCTTCCTGGTCGGCGAGGACGGCAGAGTTTACAAGGGCAGAGGCTGGAGAACGAGGCGGGCCCATGCCAGAAACTGGAGCCATAAGTCACTGGGAATCAGCTTCATGGGCAACTTCTCCAATACGTGGGTCCCAACTGTACAGATTTCCCTGCTAGGGTTGCCAGGTGCCCGGTTGAAAAGGAACAACGGCAGCTCTGGTCAGCACTGCTGACTGGGCCATTAAAAGTCCAGGTGGTGCAGGGCTGGCAAGCTCCCTACCCGGCTCTGTGCAGCTCCCAGGAGCCAGCTGGCATGTCCTTCCAGCTTGGGGGCAGCCACGGGGCTCTGCACGCTGCACCCACTCCAAGCTCCGGTTCTGCAGCTCCCACTGGCTGCAGTTCGTGGCCAATGGCAGCTGAGGAACTGGTGCTTGGCGTGGGGACAACATGTGGAGCACCGTGGCTGTGCCCGAGCCAGGGGGACATGTCGCCGCCTACTGGGATCTGCCTGAGGACAGCACCCCCTGGAGCCTGAACCCCGAATCCCTTCCCACACCCCTGCCCCAGCTTAGAACCCGCTTCCACACCCTAACTCCCTCCTAGAGCCTGCACCTCACACCCCCTTCCTCACCTCAACCCCCTGTTCCAGTCCTGAGTCCCCTCCCACACTCTGAACCCCTCGGCCACAGCCCAGAGCCTCCTCCTGCACCCCAAACCCCTCATCCCTGGCTCCACCCCAGAGCCCAAGCCCTAAGCCCGAGCCCTCACACTCCCCGCCCCTCAACTCCCTGTCCCAGCCCAGTGAAAATGAGCGATGAGCGAGGGTGAGGGAGGGAGAGCGAAAGAGGGAGAGGGGATGGAGTGAGTGGGGGACGGGCCGCAGAAAAGGGGGGGGCAGGGGCAGGGCCTCAGGGCAAGGATGTTCAGTTTTCTGGAATTGGAAAGTTGGCAACCCTACTAGGCCCTGCCGGGAGCTGGGAATCCCATTTGCAGGGCTCCCGCCGACACCTGTGCTCCCCTGCTGACCTGACACCTGGGACAGGGGGTTCTGCCGCAGGGACCATTTCCGGTGATGTAGGAATTGGTGACTGTCATAAATATAAAGGGAAGGGTAAACCCCTTTGAAATCTCTCCTGGCCAGGGGAAAGCTCCTCTCACCTGTAAAGGGTTAAGAAGCTAAAGGTAACCTCACTGGCACCTGACCAAAATGACCAATGAGGAGACAAGATACTTTCAAAAGCTGGGAGGAGGGAGAGAAACAAAGGGTCTGTATGTCTGTTTATATTCTGTCTTTGCCGGGGATAGACCAGGAATGGAGTCTTAGAACTTTTAGTAAGTAATCTAGCTAGGTACATGTTAGATTATGATTTCTTTAAATGGCTGAGAAAAGAACTGTGCTGAATAGAATAACTATTTCTGTCTGTGTATCTTTTTTGTAACTTAAGGTTTTGCCTAGAGGGGTTCTCTATGTTTTGAATCTAATTACTCTGTAAGGTATCTACCATCCTGATTTTACAGGGGGGATTTCTTTATTTCTATTTACTTCTATTTTTATTAAAAGTCTTCTTGTAAGAAAACTGAATGCTTTTTCATTGTTCTCAGATCCAAGGGTTTGGGTCTGTGGTCACCTATGCAAATTGGTGAGGCTTTTTATCCAACATTTCCCAGGAAAGGGGGGGGTGCAAGTGTTGGGAGGATTGTTCATTGTTCTTAAGATCCAAGGGTCTGGGTCTGTAGTCACCTAGGCAAATTGGTGAGGCTTTTTACCAAACCTTGCCCAGGAAGTGGGGTGCAAGGTTTTGGGAAGTATTTTGGGGGGAAAGATGTGTCCAAACAGCTCTTCCCCAGTAACCAGTATTAGTTTGGTGGTGGTAGCGGCCAATCCAAGGACAAAGGGTGGAATATTTTGTACCTTGGGGAAGTTTTGACCTAAGCTGGTAAAGATAAGCTTTGGAGGTTTTTCATGCAGGTCCCCACATCTGTACCCTAGAGTTCAGAGTGGGGGAGGAACCTTGACAGTGACTAATGACGAGGGGTCACTGCTGTAGAGCGACCTGGCTGGCTGCGAGCAAACAAGGTGGGGGTTTAATCCAGCCAAGCAGAAGGGCCGGGATCCGGCCCAAGAACCTCAGGCCAGACCTACGGCCTGGAGCCTGGAAAGCAGCGACGCAGAAAGGATCTAGGGCCAGGGAAAGCAGCTGAGCAGGAGCAGCCTGTAGGACCCTGGAGTTGTAATGACCTTTGGCGGTACAGGGAAGGGGAGAGCGAGTAGGAGCAGGTGGGGGGGGGGGTCACCTGTGTACGGCATCACGAGGCCCGTCACTGGATCCCCTGGCTGGCTCTGGTGACCCAGGGGAGTTTGCTCCACTGGCTAATCGCCCTTCCTGTTTGACATTTGGGCTGGGGACCATGTCTGGCTTCAGCTACAGGCCCCTGGCCCCTCTTCTGCCTTTCTCCGCACAGCTAACGCGCGCCAGGTCCTGTATTTCCTCCCCGGGTGATCACCTGGATGGGCTGAGCTCTGCCTGTCCCGCCCTGGCAGCCATTTCTCCAGCCCAGGATTGTGTTGTGGCTCTTTTTCCATGTCCCTTTTATCACGTGGGCCCCAGAACCGGGCGCAGGATCCAGCATCCGTCTCCCGACGGCCGGACACGGGGGGGGGGGGAAATCCCCTCCCAAGCCCCCACTCCCCTGTTTGTCCTGCTCAGGATCCCATGAGCCCTGCATGTCCTCGTGTCGCCCTAGGAGCTCGGGTGTGGCTTGTGACCCCTAGATCCCCGCTCTCCAGGGTTCAGCCCCTAGGGTGGAGGTGGGGCCTGCGGCCCTGGCCTCACCCGGCAGAGAGCACCTGAGCTGGGCACTCACAGGGTGGCTGCAGGGGAGATACTGAGCACCCTGTGGCCCCTGTGACAGGTTCCCTCCGGAGTGCCACTTGGAACCGGGGTACCACTGAGTCCGCCTGATCCACCAGCCTGGGTTCCCTTTACACTGTGCTGCTGTGACAATCTCTCAAGGCCACTCCAGCACACATGCAGATAGGGATACACCCAGCTGCAGAAACACACACAGATGCTGAGATCACCTCTGTATGGGAATGCTCAGCTCCTCCTCCTTTCACACAGGTGTTCAATGTTCGGGAAAAGCGAGATCTGTGCAATAGGCAACGTAGCTCCATCTGGGCACCAGCCAGCTCCTGTGCCCCAGAGAGCTCCCACAGCTCCCACTGAACCAGGGACGAAGGGGGCAGGAGGTTGAAAGAGAAGGTGCCATCCTGGGACCTAGGAGACCCATGTTCATTTCCCAGCTCTGCCACAGATGCTCTATTTGTCTTCGAGCAAGTCCCTTATTCTCTCTCTGTGGTTCCCTGTCTGTACAGTGGGGGTAGCAGCCAGGCCCTGCCCTGAAGGGGGCAGTTAGAATAAATGCAATCGAGGTTGGGCAGTGCTCGGATGCCAGGGGGATGAGGGCCAGGATGGTGCCTAAGACAGACCGAAAGCAAGGGAGAGCTACAGAGCCGTTGGTGAGAGGGGTTTGGCCTTTGACAATCTGCTCTGAGTGCCTGGGCTGCCAGACCCCAGGCAGCCACTGGCATTGCCAGACCTCCCTGATCTATGGTGCTGCTGCTCTCCCTGCTTCTAGGAGTCACTGCCTCCCCCTGGGCCGAGACCCCTGCAGCAATCATCTCCTGGGGCTGCCGTGGCTCTGAGCGTTAGCAAGGCCTGGGACTCAGTTGGGCAGGGGAGGGGCTGCTATTAAAGCAGCTTCTGCGTCGTTGCAGCGGTGGGAGAGGAAGCAGAGACGGGACCATTTTACATCCCGTGGCCAAAGCACCCGGCAGCTTGGGAAAGTGGAAAGAGCCGCTCGGGTGGGCTGGGAGCCAGGGGTGGGGAGAGTTCATGAATCCCCGTTCTGCACTGTCACGAGAAGGAGGAGCCGGGATGGAAGTGATCCTCCCACTCGGGGATCCAGAGACCCCCCCTGGCTCCAGTGGCATGGATGCAGGGAGGGGCTCTGGCCTGGGGTCTGCAGGAGCTGGGACTAGAGGAGCCCAGCGGTCCCTTCCGGCCTAACATCTCTGACTGTGGGGAGCGGTGTTGGATCATATTAAAGAAGTTCTGTATTAAAATCACAAATGAGTTTGATTCCCCAGAGTTTAAAGTCCAGGGTATTACTAATTAAGAGGTCTCTTGGTTTTTGGTGCTGTTTCTCTCCCTCTATGTGTGAAACTTGCAAGCTGCTAATTGTGTTAGTACATTCTAAGACTGAGTGTGTTCTCAAAGCAATTCACAGAGAGAGAGACTCAAAGCAATACTCGAACAACAGAAACAGCACCCAGAGACTCCCTGCCCTTTTGTTGTATTAACAATTGTGATTAAAATAGAGATAGAGGATGTATGTGGATGGATGCTTGGTGTGGATAATAACTGAATGATCAGGGAGGTGCCAGCCTAAGAATCCAGTGTCCATCGGCTGAAGACGGCGTCAAGTGGAAATAACCAGAGGACCCCCGGAGGGCAGACTGGAATCCACCCAACAGCCTCAAGAATGGGAGAACCAAAGAACAAGATAACATCTAGCAGCACGGAGCCCTCAGGAATGTGCTATCTGCTGATTGATTCAGCAACAGCATGATGAAGGAATTCCCATAGACTGGCATAGGAAGAAATTCCTATAAAAATAGACTCTAAAAAGTGAGAACTTTGGGGTCTGATTCTGCAAACCAACTTCCAGAAGCATGAGATGAGCATCTGACAAGGCCCTGCTCCCTCCTCATGTCCAGGGCACCTGGCCAGTGGCTTGGCATGAGCAACTCTAAGGCTGGTAACTATGATAACAACCTTGCAGAACCTGTGTGTGTGTGTTTGTATGAATGAATGTGTGACTAAATATGAGATTGAATGGAATGTTATAGCTATAACTAACTGCTTACTTCAGAGTAACAGCCGTGTTAGTCTGTATTCGCAAAAAGAAAAGGGGTACTTGTGGCACCTTAGAGACTAACCAATTTATTTGAGCATAAGCTTTCGTGAGTTAAGCTTATGCTCAAATAAATTGGTTAGTCTCTAAGGTGCCACAAGTACTCCTTTTCTAACTGCTTACTATGATTCTTTCTGTATTCACAATCAATGTGGTATTTTTGCCTTTTTGCATTTAATAAGATCCTTCTGGTTTTTATTTTATTGGTATAACAGCGGAAGGTCCCTCCCATGGCCCCGGTGGGGAAGGACAGGCTCTAAAGCCCCGGCAAGGCCAGAGCAAGTCTGGGCTGGGGCATCCCATGCCTGGGGAGTCACACATTGGCTGGTCTGTGACTCGCCTGCCCATTGTGACACGCCCCTGCTGGCTGGCACAGCCTCATCCCCTCACTGCCAGGCTTGGCTCTGGCAGAGCGAGAGCTGGCAGGTGCTGCTGGGGAACGCTGAGCCAGCAGATCCAGCTCCGCCACCGGCAGCAGAAAGTGGGTGGCCCATTTACGCGCAGGTTTCTGCCCACTCCTGACTCCAGGTAGGAGAATCTTCTATTGCCCACCTCTGTTTTTCCATTGCATCGCCAACCACACCGAGCCTTCCCCGAGCTCCTGGCTGGGCGGCGCACGTCTGCCAAGTACCCCGTGCCGGCCACCTACCTGGTGCCAGTGAGGAAGTGGGCAGTGGCATGCGCACAGGAGGGAGTCTGGGGCGGCTCGACAGAAGGGGTCACACCAGTCGAGCCCGGAGGGGACGGAGACAAGGAGGAGGGTTTGGCAGGGCTAATGGCACGGCACGGGAAGGCGGCACAGGTTGTTAGATGAGGCATTGGGCTGGGACCCAGGAGAGCTGTGTTCAGTTCCCAGCTTCTCTGTAAGTCTTCTGCGTGAGATCAGGTGAGTCCCCGCCGCCCCGGGCCTCAGCTAACTAGGGAGAACAGGTCCCTGCTCTGCGGGGGGTTGAGAACCTAAATACCACAACACCCGTGTGCTCAGCCACTGGCATGATGGGGCCAGGTAAGTGCCCAGACCAGGAGGTAGCTGGTGGCCCTGCCCCTTGTCCTACTCCAGCCCTACTCTCGCTCCAGCCTCGCTCCACCCACACCCCGGCCTCCTGAGTCCAGCTCCAACCACGAGGCCTGACCACCTCCAGCACCTTTGCTGACACCATCACTTCCAGAGGGAATGGCACTGAGGTTGCCGGGGAAACAGGCATTCTCCGCTTGCCCGGAGCCATTGTTCCATTCACCAGGACAGTCCGATGCCAGGACAGTCCCCCTGAGCTCTGGAGAGGACTAGAGGTGCCTTAGGACGCCTGCCGTGCAGCTCCTGGGGAGTCAGCAGGAGATGTTGGGTGAGGACTGGAGCCCCCCAGGGCAGGGGCCATTCAGGAGACCCAGCGTGGGGGGAATCAGGCCTGGGATTCTCTGCAGCGGCTGCTCCCACACAGGCCTTGGAGAGAGGAGCTGCGAAACCCCCACAAAGCTCTGCCCCGGCACAGAGCTCTGTAGCACTGGGACTCCATACGCGTGAGCCGCAATCCAGCAGGGCCTTGGGCCAGCCCCACCCTCTCCCATTGCCCCGCTCTGGGAGGCCAGGGCACAGTTCACAATTTAGCACGGACCAGCTGCAAGGATCCTGCTGGGCCCTGGTATGGTTGGAGCAGCATTTTCAATGTTCGGGAAAAGCGAGATCTATGCAATAGGCAACGTAGCTCCATCTGGGCACCAGCCAGCTCCTGTGCCCCAGAGAGCTCCCACAGCTCCCACTGAACCAGGGACGAAGGGGGCAGGAGGTTGAAAGAGAAGGTGCCAGCCTGGGATCCAGGAGACCCATGTTCATTTCCCAGCTCTGCCACAGATGCTCTGTTTGTCTTCGAGCAAGTCCCTTCTTCCCTCTGTGCTGTAGTTCCCTGTCTGTACAGGGGGAGTAGCTGCCAGACCCTGCCCTGAAGGGGGCAGTTAGAATAAATGCAATCGAGGTTGGGCAGTACTCGGATGCCAGGGGGATGAGGGCCAGGATGGTGCCTAAGACAGACCGAAAGCAAGGGGGAGCTACAGAGCCGGTGGTGAGAGGGGTTTGGCCTTTGACAATCTGCTCTGAGTGCCTGGGCTGCCAGACCCCAGGCAGCCACTGGCATTGCCAGACCTCCCTGATCTACGGTGCTGCTGCTCTCCCTGCTTCTAGGAGTCACTGCCTCCAACTGGGTCGAGACTCCCGTGTCACGGAGTCCCCGGGTGATGCTCTGGAACTGCTCCCTACGAAGCCAGTCAGGACTCTGGGGAAGTCTCCTCTCTGTGAGCAGCCTGTCTGCAGGGCAAACAGCTCCCACAGCTTCCACCTTCCTGGGTCTGACCTCGGAGCATTCAGCCTCCTCTGCCCCTCCGTGAGCTTCCCACAGCGAGCCCGCCCAGGCAGGCTCCTGGGGAAGCCAGAGGGTCCTGCCCCCCAACTCCGCAGTCAGACGTGACTCTCAGCCAGCAAGTAAAACAGAAGGTTTATTAGATGACAGGAACATGGTCTAACACAGAGCTTGTAGGTGCAGAGAACAGGACCCCTCAGCTGGTTCCGTTTTGGGAGGTAGTGAGCCAGAGAACCACATCTGTACTTCACTCCATGTCCCCAGCCAGCCTCAACTGAAACTTTCTCCAGCCCCTCCTCCTCTGGGCTTTGTCCCTTTCCGGGGCCAGGAGGTCACCTGATTCCTTTGTTCTCCAACCCTTTTAGCTCTCACCTTGCAGGGGGGAAGGGCCAGGCCATCAGCAGCCAGGAAACAGGGTGTCGGCCATTTTCTGTGTCCAGACCCCTGCACATACCTGCCCTCTAGGGCTCTGCAAGGATCATACACCCTTACCCCACCACCTAGAGACTTAAGAACTGCATAGGGGAAACTGAGGCACCCCCACACTATTCAGAGGAAACATTAAGAACTGTCCCACTTCGTCACACGCCGCAGCAATCATCTCCTGGGCTGTCATGGCACTGAGCGTTAGCAAGGCCTGGGACTCAGTTGGGCGGGGGAGGGGGGCTGCTATTAAAGCAGCTTCTGCGTCGTTGCAGCGGTGGGAGAGGAAGCAGAGATGGGACCATTTTACACCCCATGGCCAAAGCATCCGGCAGCTTGGGAAAGTGGAAAGAGCCTCCTCTGTGGGCTGGGAGCTATGGGTGGGGAGAGTTCATGAATCCCCGTTCTGCACTGTCACGAGAAGGAGGAGCCGGGATGGAAGTGATTCTCCCATTCGGGGATCCAGAGACCCCCTGGCTCCAATAGCATGGATGCAGGGAGGGGCTCTGGCCTGGGGTCTGCAGGGGCTGGGACTAGAGGAGCCAGCGGTCTCTTCCGGCCTAACGTCTGTGACTGTGGGGAGCGAAAGGTCCGTCCCATGACCCCGGTGGGAAAGGACAGGCTCTAAAGCCCCGGCGAGGCCAGAGCAAGTCTGAGCTGGGGCATCCCATGGCTGGGGAGTCACACATTGGCTGGTCTGTGACTCGCCTGCCCATTGTGACACGCCCCTGCTGGCTGGTACAGCCTCATCCCCTCACTCCCAGGCTTGGCTCTGGCAGAGCGAGAGCTGGCAGGTGCCGCTGGGGAACGCTGAGCCAGCAGATCCAGCTCCGCCACCGGCAGCAGAAAGTGGGTGGCCCATTTACGAGCAGGCTTTTGCCCACTCCTGACTCCAGGTAGGAGAATCTTCTATTGCCCACCTCTGCTTTTCCATTGCATCGCCAACCACACCGAGCCTTCCCCGAGCTCCTGGCTGGGCGGCGCACGTCTGCCAAGTGCCCCGGTGCCGGCCGTCTAGCCTGGTGCCAGTGAGGAAGTGGGCAGCGGCATGCGCACAGGAGGGAGTCTGGGGCGGCTCGACAGAAGGGGTCACACCAGTCGAGCCCCGAGGGGACGGAGACAAGGAGGAGGGTTTGGCAGGGCTGGTGGGAAGGCACGGGAAGGCAGCACAGGTTGTTAGATGAGGCATTGGGCTGGGACCCAGGAGAGCTGTGTTCAGTTCCCAGCTCCTCTGTAAGTCTTCTGCGTGAGATCTGGTGAGTCCCCGCCGCCCCGGGCCTCAGCTAACGAGGGAGAACAGGTCCCTGCTCTGCGGGGGGTTGAGAACCTAAATACCACAACACCCGTGTGCTCAGCCACTGGCATGATGGGGCCAGGTAAGTGCCCAGACCGGGAGGCAGCTGGTGGCCCTGCCCCTCGTCCTGCTCCAGCTCTGCTCTCGCTCCAGCCTCACTCCACCCACGCCCTGGCCTCCTGAGTCCAGCTCCAACCACGAGGCCTGACCACCTCCAGCACCTTTGCTGACACCATCACTTCCAGAGGGAATGGCACTGAGGTTGCCGGGGGAACAGGCATTCTCCGACTGCCCGGAGCCATTGTTCCATTCACCAGGACAGTCCGATGCCAGGACAGTCCCCCTGAGCTCTGGAGAGGACTAGAGGTGCCTTCGGACACCTGCCGTGCAGCTGCTGCAGAGTCAGCAGGAGACACTGGGTGAGGAATGGAGCCCCCCAGGGCAGGGGCCATTCAGGAGACCCAGCGTGGGGGGAATCAGGCCTGGGATTCTCTGCAGCGGCTGCTGCCACACAGGCCTTGGAGAGACGAGCTGCGAAACCCCCACAAAGCTCTGCCCCGGCACAGCCTGCCTGCCTGCCGCTCTCCCGCCTTCTGCTCCTTCCCCTTCACGGTGGTGTCAGAGCAACTCCTGCTTCTCAGCAGACCGCCCCCCACTCCTCCACCCCGCTTTCCTCCCCGACCTGGGACCTGCCACGGCCCCAATATTCCTGGGGGAAGGGATCAGGGTAATTTCCCTGGGCAGGAAGAGTCCTGAGTGGTTGGATGCAGCCTGTCTGCTGGGCAGTTTGTGAACCAGCAGAAGGAGAGGCGGGAATGACCCGGGGGAGGCCGTTTGGCCTGCGGGATGGGCCTGGGAGTCCAGAGACCTGGGTTCTAATCCTGCCTGTACTGCTGACTGACTGGGTGACTTTGAGCACATCCATTGGCTTGTTTCCCTGCTGGCTGCCTTGGCTAGTTAGAGTCTGAGCCCTGCGGCCCAGGGATTCTCTGCAGCACCTGGGGCAACAGGGCCCTGATCTCAGCTGGCAGCTGTAGGTGCTGGTGGAACGGCAATACGTGGACTGGCCCTGATGCTGAACGGGGCAGTCATCTCTCATCCCTCACAAGCAATGCCTTGTCCTGGCTTCTTGCAGGATGGCTGAGGAAGTCCGCAAGGTCCCCTTGAAGCCCATCCGTGCCTGGGAGGAGACGAGACCTCCTCGAAGGAAGAGTCCGCGGAAGAGCCCACAGCAGCAGCAGGAGCTGTGTGTGCCTCAGCCCTTCCATGCTGGTGAGTGGGTGCCTCCTGGGTGGGCGGAGGGGGCTGCAAAAATGGCAGGGGCCATGGCCCTGCATTGCGGTGGGTCTTGGCCCCTCTGGGGGTTGGGGTTGCAAGACCAGGGTGCCAGTGGAGGGAGAAGACTCCATCACCTTTGTACAACTCTGGGCTGCCATGAAATGGAGAGACAGGAAAACCCAGGCAGGGGGGAATGGCCCCTCCTGCTGGCAGCAGCTGCAGCCCCTACATCTGATCGGGGCATTCGGGGCGGCAGCAGAAGCATCAGGTGGAGACTGACTGAATTGCCCACCCCGATCCATCACACTGCAGGGTCGGAAGATGTTTTCTACCAGTCGAAGGGGATGCTCTGTGCACGGTATGTTGTTAAGCCTAGGATTGCAGGGTGCCGGCCAAAGCATGAGGTGCCCCCTGATGTTGCAGCCCCATCTGTTGGCTCCTTTGCAGAGGGGTGACGCATGGCACAGCACAGGGCATTTGGGTGGGGGGGTTGATGATGGGAGCCCAGGGCCTGCCCAGGTTACACCCGGTGGCTGTCGATGGCAGGAGAGGCAGTCAGAGGAAGCAGAACGGGCAGGCCCTGGGTCCCCGTATCCCGCACAGACTGGGTAGCTCCTCCCTCTCCCACAGCGGGGAGCAGAGCGATTCACTGCCAGTCCCTCTGCCCCCTCCAGCAATGGCCCGGAGAGCGGGGACATCACTCATAGCCTGACATCATGCCTCCTTCCAGGTTTGGCGCTCCCCAAATCCCCAGGCTCAGCCTGCATGCTGGGTGCGGCGGGGAAGTGGGGTGGCCGCTGGGAACCAGGGCTCTGACTGGATCTTTGCTGGGCTGAGCAGCAAAGCGTTGGGGAAACCAGGGATGGCTGTGCCAGACCCTGTTGTGCATCGGGGCTCCTACCCTGCTGGGGTGGGAGCGGGGGGCAAGGGTTTCTGCTAAGATCTCTGTCACCCAGCCTGCAGCTTGGCAGCCCCAGGTATTACCACTGCTCTGTCTTTGATCAGATTCACCATCACCTGGGAATGCCTCCTGCTTTATGGGGCCAGACTCGCAGGAGAAAGACACCCTAGACTACATCAACGCCTTTCTCAAGGGCAATGAACAGGTACCAAGAGCCCTCCTCTGATCTCTCAGCTACTGCCCTGTCCACATGCAGTATCCGTCCTTCTCCGGATGAGGCATGGATTCTAAGGCCAGACGGGACCACTGTGACCTCCTGTGTAACACAGGCCAGAGACCTGCCCCCAAATAATTCCTGTTGAAACTAGAGCATCTTAAAATCATCCTGTCTTGAGTTACAAAAGGCACCCACCATGCCCCTTGCCCACTTGTGCCCACTGGATTTGGCCAGTCCCCAGCGTGATGGGTTGCCCCCCTTTGAGGTGCCACCTGATGTACTGGCTTATCACTGAGCCCGCCTGTTCTGCCAGCCTGGGCCCCCGTTACCTTGTCTTGTTGGGCTCGGCTCACAAGCCTCTTCCAGCCATACACACAGGCAGGGCCACACCCAGCTGCAGAAAGACACAGACACTGAGATCAGCTCTGGGAAGACTCAGCTGAAGGGCCTTGTCCCAGTTCTCTGGTGCCCACCTCCTTTGGAGTATGGACCCAAAGGTTTTATAACATGCGCCCCCTCCCTCGATGTCGAGAGAGGTATGAACAACTCTTTGCCCCTCCTCCCAGTTACTAATTTATACTGCAAAATGGGCTGTGGTATAAACAAGAAATAAGATGATTAACTACAAGAGGTAGATTTTAAGGGGTTATAAGAGATAGCAAACAGAACAAAGCAGATTACCCTAGTAAATAAACAAAACACACAAACGAAGCTTTCCACACCAGATAGATAGGATATACATTAGCAAATTCTCCCCGAGTGATAAACAGGTTGGCAGATTCTTAAGGCAGAAGCTGCCTTGGTTTTGCAGCTTGGATTTCCCAGGTTTTCTTGCACAGGCTAGGAATCTCTCTCTAGCCTGGGACCATCACTTCTCATGGTTCAATCTTTGTCCCTCAGGTGTTTCCAGGTATCTTATTGCAGGGAGTCTGAGGTCCCGTCCCCCCTGCCCCCACGATGTCCTTGTTCCCCTTTTATCTTCTCTTCCCACCTGCTGGAAAACTCTTTTGCTGTGACCTGGGTCCAACAGGTCCCGTTGGGTCGCGTTATCTCGGGGAGGTTTCTATTGCACACAGTTCCTGGGGTAGCCCTAATGCTTGTGCATTTCCTCCAGGAGCCAGTGTTTGGCTTTTTTGCTGTTCTACCTGAAAGGCTGTTTTGAACCTCACAGTGTTTTTCAGGAACACATACACAGCTGAACTTCAGAACGTCACATACAACGATAGCACATGCAATCCAATGAGACATTAATGTCTAGCAGATAAAGACTTTTAGACTGATACCTTACAAGACATACTTGGTACCAAACATATCCTAATTATATGACCGTGGCGAATATTGGGGTGTCAGGGTGCCACACCCAGATGTTCCTCCCACTCTCTCAAGCTCCCCAGTAAGACTGTCTGGCTGCTTAGCCCCCATGTTGCAGTTCCTCTTTGGACACCTACCCCGTGAGATCTGCTCCCTCTCTGCTCTGGTTTCACACAGAGCTGCCCTGCCCTCCCCACATAGTCACTCCTGTTGGGAGATGAATGGCCTTCTGGCCTTCGGCATATCAAAGCCTGAGCAGCGCTGGGGGGAAGCTTTCTGACATCTCTCCCACTGGCAGCTCTTTCCACGCTAACCTTCCTGTTTTTGTCTAATCTCTGCGGGGCATAGGAGGAGGCCAAGAAACTTGAATTCTTGGATTGTGTCATCACCATCAGCAGGGCCGCCCTCACGAGGCACCCAGAGAGAAACCTGGCAGCTTTTCTCGGGAAAGCCCTCCTTGTGAAGAAGATAAAGGTGAGTAAAACACACACTTGGGCTATCTTACTTGGCGGGTTTAGTGATTGGCCTGGAGAGCTCTGCAGATTTGTCTACCTTCAACTGCCAATCGCTGGATCGTGTTGGACGTTTGTCTGTTAGACTGAAGAGCCCATTATCAAGCATTTGCTCCCTGTGTAGGTACTTACAGACTGTCATCAAGGCACCCTGTAACCTTCTCTTTGTGAAGCTGAACTGATTGATTTCTGGAGTCTCTCACTATAAGGCATGTCTGCTCCATAGATTTGGAAAGTCTTTGCTCTGCAGCGCTGCAGAAAGCTTTCCAGAGCTTACCTCCCTTCCCTGAATGTGGGACAGCGTGTGCTGGTGGGTGGTCCAGTGGGCTGGGGCTCAGTTCCTCAGTGAGACCTTTGGGCAAATCACTTCCCCCTCTGTACCTCAGTTTCCCTCCCATGCCTTGTCTCGTCCAGTTAGCTCGTGAATTCTGTGGGGCAGGGACTGGCTCTCAGCGTGTGTGTGCAGCACCTGGCACAAGGAGCCTGATCTCAGGTGGAGTCCCTGGGTGCTAATGCTGATGGAGCCTTTGCAGTGCACTGGTGCGTGACGCTGGGGCACTGACGACAGGCCCTGCACTGCGCTCCCCAGCTGGAGCCCTGCACACCATCAAGCCCACAGTAGGACGACCTGTCTGCCGAGGCCACGTGTTGCAGGCCCTGTGCTTTGCTCCCCAGTCGGAGCCTTACGGGAGCTCGGAGCCCGGCTGGCACTTTCCCACATTGTCTCCCCAGGAACTGATTGATCTTGAGTCCGTCGACTCCCTGACCAGCGGGGTGCGTCAGCAAGCGATGCTCGCCGTCATGGAGCTGAGGTACCCGGCCTGCCCGCCCAGCCCCAGCTAGTGCTGTTTACAGCCAGACACGCCAGCCTCTTGGCATGGCCAGTTCTCCAGGGCATTGCCCCCTCTGCTCCTCTCCCGTCTTCCGATTCCCCTGGGCACGTGGCACCCGTGGCTTGGTGGTGGAGGATCCTTCGGTGCCTGGCGACCTCTCCAAGTGGCCATGTGAAGATGTGAGGGAGGGAGCGAGGGGGTTGGACCGGTCCCCTCTGGGACCCGCAGGCGATGGCTCCGGGGGGAGAGGGGCAGTTGGGCACTGCCGGAGCGGAGCCACCGGAGTCGCTGCTAGCTGTGCCAGCTGCATCCCACCGGCAGCTCAGCGACTCCCTGTGGCTCAGAGGCTGGGCAGGCTGAGCCCTGGCACGTGGTACAGCCTGCGCCATGGGGGGCTCTCTCTCAGTGCCGCTGGCGCCCTGCTCTCACTTCCCAGAAGCCTGCCCATCATGTCCTGGGAGCTTGAGGCCAACATCAGTGCATCAGTCTCGCCTCAGCCCTCCAATCCGCGCGTGTCTCTTCTTTTAGCAAAGTGAAGCCACTGCTGCGGGGAATGGAGCTATCCAGCCTGCTCACCGTCTGCTTCTCCAGCGTCTTCTCCCTGCCTCCAGCAGAGACCAACCAAGGCGTGGAGGCTGCTCTATACAACAACGTAAGCCCCAAACTAGCCATGAGGAGCCGCCCCAAACCGAGGGGGAATCCTGCAAGTCGCTCGTGTCCCTGCCCCCTGGGTTACCTGGCGCTGGCATAAGAGTGTAATGATCACCGCTCCTTGGCAGCGCTTCAGCTCAGGACCTGCAGTACAAAAGCACAAGCTCCACCGCCGCAGATAAAGGAGTAACTCCCTCATAGGGTAGCAGTAGTAGGCATTTATCCTTCACAGGCACTGGCAATTAGTGGGGAACAGACACTCCCTTCACAAGCACATTCATCCCCAGTGCATGGCTGGGGGCACAGGCCTGAGATCGATCGGCTGCTTGAGAAGCACAAAGGCTAGGGGAAGTGAAGCTTGGCTGGAAATTTCCCCTCCCCCTCAAATGCAGAGTCCTTCCTGACTCTTCTAATGCGTTAGACTGTGTGCAGTGGCCTCCCTGGGGACAGCAAAAGCGGGTGGGGTCCTGTTGCCAGGAGGAGTTTGCAGTAGGTCCCCTGCAGGTACAAGTGAGTGGGTGAGCTGGAATAGCAGGGGCTGCCATGGCCTGGGGCGTGTCACACACCAGGGCATTGATTTGTCGCCTGGCTGGGTAACGCCACTTGCTGTGGTTTCTCCTCTGCTCTGCACGCAGACTCTGAACATCATGGATGAGCTGCTGAAGGCCTTGGTGTGCGAGGATGAGAAGCCCAACCTTGTGGTGCTGCAAAACATCGTGGAGGTGTGGAGGCATGGGGGCAGGAAGGGGACGAGTCCTGTAGCTGGGGTGGGGCTCTGGGACCAAGGCTCCATTTAATCCCAAGCATGGGACACCCCCGTGCCTTCTGCTCCTCAGAGTACGTTCTATACAAAGGTTCTTGGGCTGGAGGACCAAGTGCCCTCACTATATCTGAAAAACGTCTGCATGGCGTGGGGGTGGAGGAGGGCGGGATCTGCCGTCTTCTCCACTGAGCCTCATCTGAGCCCGGGATTCATTTGTGTTCACCATTGGCCCCACCAATACTGGCCCGAGCCCAGAGCTAGATTCCCCCAACGTTCTAGTTCTGGGGCCACAGGAAGTCGATTCTGTGGGTGGTTTGTGCTGCAAAAAGAGGGAAATGTCCTCAGCAGATATTTGGTCTTCTCAATCCCAGAGCTTGGGAAGAGGGAATCACAGAAGTGCAGGGCTGGAAGGGATCTCAAGAGGTCATCTACTCCACCCCCTGCACTGAGGCAGGGCCAAGCATTCCTCCACCTTCCCTGAGGAGTGTTTGTTCAGCCTGTTTTTTTAAAACGTCCATGATGGGGAGTCCACTACTTCCCTAGGTCACCTGTTCCAGTGCTTAGCCACCCTTAGACTTTTTCCGAATATTTAACCTCAATCTCCCTTGCTGCAGATTAAGCCCACTACTTCTTGTCCTACCTTCAGGGGACGTGGAGAACAATTAGTCACCATCCTCTGTAAAACAGCCCTTAACGTATTGGAAGAGTGTTAGGAGATGCCCTCTCCGTCTTCTCAAGACGAAACATGCCCAAGTCGTTCACCCTTTCTTCATAGGTCAGGTTTTCTAAACCGCTGATCATTTTTGTCGCTGTCCTCTGGACGGGCCCCAGTTTGTTCACATCTTTCTTCAAGCGGGGTGCCAAGAACTGGACACAGTGCTCCAAGCCAATACACCTCAGAATGACGTTTCCCTCTTCCACAACAGCATCACACTCTTGATTCCTATTCAGTGTGAGATTCAGGATAACCCCCAGATCCTTTTCTGCAGTCCTGCCACCTAGCCGGTTATCCCCCACTTCCTTTTTGGTGTCATCCGCCAACTTGACAAGCATACTCTCCTCTCTGTTAACCAAGTTCTTCATGAAAATATTGACCAGTACTGGACCCAGGCACACCCCTGGGGGACCCCACTTCAGACACCCTCCCAGTTTGCCAGCGAGTCAGTGATAACTCCTCTTTGAGGATTGCCTTGCCATCAGTTGTGCGCCCTCTTTAGAGTAGTCTCATCTGGATCATATTGGCTTAGTTTGCTTATGAGAATGTCTTGTGGAACTGTGTCAAAAGCCTTATGAAACTTCATATACATCATCATATACTGCCTCCCTCCATCCACTAGGCAAGTAACCCGGTCAAAGAAGGAAGTTAGATTTGTTTGGCATGGTTTGTTGTGGACAAATCCATGGTGCTATTCCTTATCACCCTATTATCTCCTCTAGGTTCTTACAAACTCTTTAATAATTTCTTCAATAACCTTTCTGGGTACCAAAGATAGGCTGACAGGTGTATAATTCCTTGGGGCCTCCTTGTTCCCCTTTCTGAAGATAGGCTCTGTGGCTGCCCTTCTCTAGTCCTCTGGGACCTCAGCCCTCCTAAAGGTTCAGAGATTGCTTTGTCTAGCTCCATCTCATGTGAATATCATGAGGCTCTGCCAACTTGAATACATCTAACTGACCTAAATTGTCTTTTATCTGTTCTCTCCCTAGTCTGGCCTGTATTCCTTCCCCCTTGTTATTAATATTGTGGTCATCATCTAGTCGCCATTAACCTTTTTAGTGAAAACTGAAGCAAAAAAGGCATTAAACACCTTGGCTTTGTCTGTATCATCCATTATTTGCTCTGCTTCCCTGCTGAGTAGTGGCCCCCACACTTTCCTTTGTCTTTCTCTTGCTCCTAATGCATTTACAGAGCTGCTTCTGATTGCCTTTTATGTCCCTTGCCAGTTCAAACTCATTTTTGCCTTAGCCTTTCTGATTTTCACTCTATGTGCTTGTGCTATTTTTTGGTCCTTCTCCTTCACAATTTGTCCCAATCTGTTTCTCTCAGGTCCTGCTCCCCTGGACCGCATCCAAGGAGGTGCATATGCGGCTGAGGGCAGTGGGAAGAATCACCTGGCTGACCAAATTCATCTCTGGTCAACACAAATTCAAGGTGAGCAGCCTGAGACTCTGGCCGTCTCCTAACTGCATTGAGCAGCCTCGCGGTGCAGCGCTCCCTGGTAGGGAAAACCCGGGCCTGGAATAGTGATTCAGCAAGATCCTCGGTAGGAGTCCAATGTAATGAGGCCTGATGTGGACGGGTCTGTCCTCTGACTCCAGTGGGCCTTGGGTGGAGCCCCATCATTCTATCTCCAAGGACTCTCCCCGCTGTTCCCCTAGGACCAAAGTCTGCTCCGCAGGGTCAGCGGATTTACACAGGATCGCCCTGAGAGCACCCTCTGAACCCAGGTGTCTGTTCACGCCCTTTGTCAGTTGCCCCTGGGATGCTTTGGCATCAGCTCCTGCCAGGCTGCCAGATGAAGACCCCCTGCTCTGGGTGCTCAGGGCCATTAAGCTGCTGCAGCTGCTCCATCCCCCCTATTGCAGGGCCTCCCCTCCGGCAGCTGGAGGGGGGCGCTTGGATGATATGCCCCCAGAGGCTGGGGCAGCAGAAGAGAAGGAGGGAGGTGGGAGGGGACACAGTGAAAGGGATGGGAGGGGCCAAAGAAGCCAGGGCAATGGGGAGTGGGTCAGGGGAGGCCGTGAAGACCCCAGGAGAGGAGGGCAAGGGGCTTGGTGTGACGTGGGGAAGAGCAGGGAGCGAGCGCAGGGGCTGCAGGAGGGGCAAGGGAAGGTCTGGCAGGAGCGGGAGGCTAGAGGACAGGCTGCAGGAGAGAGCCGGCAGGAGAGAGCCGGCAGGCTGGGTGCGGCGCAGAAAGTGGGGGTTGTGGGGAGCTCCAGGATGGAGTGAGAGAGGCGGAATGCAGAGAAGAGGAGTCCAAGGTGACCTCACGCTCCTGGACCTGAGGTCAGTGGAGGGAGGGGGATGGGAGAAGGGGCTGGGATTAGGAGCTTGCCCTTGAGATGGAGACTGGACGTTAGTTCATTCCTTACCCAGGTCCCCACTCGAGGGCAACGTTTGCTGACTTTGCTACCCAGACTTCCCATCCCTGCTGAGCTTCCCTCAGTCCCTGGTGATGGGCCCCATGGCTCCTCCTGCTCTCATTGTCCCCAGTCTCTCTGAGCTGTGCTCTGCCTCCCCCGGTTCTAGCCCGTTGCTAGTGCAATGCCAGGGGGACATGCTGCGCTGGGCCTGCAGGGGCGAGTGACTCCCCTTGCTCCCTCTCTCCATCAGGGAGTGGAGGAGTTCAGAGTCCTGGGCCAGCTGGTGGGCTGTCTCACTCTGTGCAGTGCTGAGCAGGAGCAGGAGATCTGCCGATCGGCTATGGAGGGACTTCACCACCTCTACGCCTTCATGCTGCGGCAAAAATGTAAGAGCACTGGAGACCCTTGTCCTTCCTAAACACATTGACATGGGGTTTCCAAACATGGGAAACATATTTATTGAACACTTCTTCCTTTTCTGCATCCTTTTAAACAGTCTCCATCTAGTCATGAGCCTACACCATTGCTCGGATTTCTTTTGTTCCTAATGCACTTTTTAAAAAAACCCTCCTTAGTATCCATAGTCCTTCAAGCCATGGACTCTCCCCTGATGTCTTTTGCTTCCCCTGTCCATATTCTACTCTTCATAACTCACATAAGAATGGACATACTGACTCAGATCAGTTCATCTAGCCCAGTATTGTGTCTTCTGATAACGGCCAGTGCCTCATGCTTCAGAGAGAATGTACTGAAAAGGGAAATTTTGAGTGATCCATCCCCCCACATCCAGTCCCAGCTTCTGGTAGTCTGAGGTTTAGGGACATGCAGAGTCTGGGGTTGCATGCCCTGATTATCTTGAACCCAATTATACTTTTAGGCTTCACAACATCCCACGGCAACAATTTCCACAGGTTGCCTGTGCATTGTGTGCAGAGATATCTTCTTTTCTTTGCTTTTAACTTGCTGCCTATTAATTTCAGAAAGTGACCCCTAGTTCCCGTGTTCTGTGCAGGGGTAAATAACACTTCCCTATTCACTTTCTCCACACCAGTCATGATTTTATAGACCTCTGTCATCTCCCCCCTTAGTCAGCTCTTTTCTGAACTAAATGGTCCCAGGTCTACACTGTAGACCTATATTGTTATCACTCCATTGCTCAGGGCTGTGAAAAATCCACACCCCTGTTGGCAGAAGCACCCCTCCCACTGACATAGCTAGCGCCTCTCCGGGAGGTGGATTAAGAGCTTGTTGGCAGAGGACCATCTTCTCTTCAACGCTACAGCACCGGTGCAGCTATGGCGATAGAGTGGTTTAAGTGTAGACTTGCCCCCAGTCTTTTTAATCTTTCCTCATATGGAAGCTCTTCCATACCCCTAATCATTTTTGTCGCCCTTCTCTGCACCTTTTACAATTCTGGTATATCTGTTTTGAGATGGGGTGACCAGAACTGCATGCGGTATTCAAGGTGTGGGCGCGCACATTGGATTTGTATCGAGGCATTCTGACATTTTTCTGGTTTATTATCTATCCCTTTCCTATGGTTCCCAACCTTCTGTTGGCTTTTTTAACTGCCACTGCACGGTTAGTGGATGTTTTCAGAGAACTCTTTACGATGACTCCAAAATCTCTTTCTTGAGTGGTAATTTAAACCCCATAATTGTGTATGTATAGTTGGGATTATGGTTTCCAGTTTGCATTTATCAATATTGAATTTCATCTGCCATTTTGTTGCCCAGTCCCCCAGTTTTGTGAGGTCCCTTTGTAGCTCTTCACACTCTGCTTTGGATTTAACTATCTTGAGTCATTTTGTATCATCTGCAAATTTTGCGACCTCACTGGTTACCCCTTTTTCTGGATCATTGATGACTATGTTGAACTACACTGATGTCAACACAGATCCTTGGGGTGCCCCGCTCTTTACCCCTCTCCACTGTGAAAACTGACCATTTAGTCCTGTTGTTTGCTTCCTATCTTTTAACCACTGACCCATGAGAGAACCTTCCCTCTTATCCCGTGACAGCTTACTTTGGTTAAGAGCCTTTGGTGAGGGACCCTGTCAAAGGCTTTCTGAAAGTCCAAGTACACTATATCCACTGTATCACTCTTCTCCACATTCTTGTTAACCCCCTTCAAAGAATTCTAGTAGATTGGTGAGGCATGATTTCCCTTTACAAAAGCCATGTTGACTCTGCCCCAACAAACTGTGTTCACCTATGTGTCTGATAATTCTGTTCTTTCCTATCGTTTCAACAATTTGCCTGGTACTGAAGTCAGGCTTACCAGGGATCACATCTGGAGACTTTTATAAAATTCACTGTCACATTCGCTATCTCGTACAGAGGCCGATTTAAACATTAGCTTACATACCACAGCACTGCACATAAGTTTGTTTGGATGTCTCATGAGAGCTGCAAGCTTTGCACCAGGCAGGCAATTTACCATGCCGTTCTCCCACTCATCACAAACCCAACTGCTTACATGTCTATTGATTGAATCCCCCGTTACTATTAACTGGCTTTTCTTTGTAACTGGTGTTTCCGCCTCAGGAGGGGCAGCCTCAGTGTGAGAGGATATCCTGACTTCATCTGGAAGGGGGGTCCCAACTATGGGATCGTCTCCCTCTGCTCCAGCTCGATGTTCTCCTTCCCAGAAACTTTCACCCTCCTCAGCAGCACAGAGGCTGTCAGACTGGGGGTGGGACCACTCTACTGCATTCCTAAAAGTCTCCTCTATGTACCTCGCTGTCTCCCTTGGCTCCACCAGTTCAGATCCTCTGGCCTCCTGGTCTCCGAGGGCCAGTAGCTCTTTGGACCATATGCCCACATGCGCTACCTGCCCACAGGGCTGGTAATCCTACATGCTGCCTTCAGTGCAATCAACTGGAGAACCTCACACTGCTGCTGCACTTCTGCCTGGTTTATTTTTACTCTTCCAGGGGGGTTAGTTTGTTTAGTTTTCTTCGGGGGGGGGAAGGTTATTGGCCTGAATTTACGGTATGTTTCTTAGATGTACTTATCTCTAAACTTCCTTGCAAAATTCCCGTTTCCAAAACTAACCTCTGATTTATATTGCCTGCTGACTCTTTCCCCTCCCTGGTTCAGGCACAACGCTGGCAAAGCAGAGTGCAGAGTATCTGCAGGTCCTCAGGGAGTGGCGAGCGGAGAACACCTTCTGGGTCACCTGGTTCACCAACACCAGCAATATCACCATGGTAACTACCGTCAGTGCTTCCTGCGATTGTTGTGCCCAGAGTTATCAGGAGAGAAAAATTAAGACCCTAGGAGTCAGGGGGAAGGGACAGACCCAGGCGTGTGACTGACCCCATCCAGCTGGTCCGGAGCCTGCCTATGGCCCACTCCATCTCATAGAATCATAGACCTCAGGAGGTATCTAGTCCAACCCCCTTCTCAAAGCAGGACCAACCCCAACTAAATCATCCCAGCCAGGGCTTTGTCAAGCCTGACCTTAAAACTCTCGAAGGATGGAGATTCCCCACCTCCCTAGGTAACCCTTTCCAGTGCTTCACCACCCTCCTAGTGAAATAGTGTTTCCTAATATCCAACCTACATCTCCCTCACTGCAACTTGAGACCATTGCTCCTTGTTCTGTCATCTGCCACCACTGAGAACAGCCGAACTCCAGCCTCTTTGGAACGCCCCCCCCCCCCTCCAACCCCCGCAGGTAGTTGAAGGCTGCTATCAAATCCCCCCTCACTCTTCTCTTCTCTTCTGCAGACTAAATAAGCCCACTTCCCTCAGTCTCTCCTCATAATTCATGTGCTTCAGCCCCCTAATCATTTTCGTTACCCTCTGCTGGACTCTCTCTGATTTGTCCACATCCTTTCTCTTGTGGGGGGCCAGATGTGACCTCACCAGTGCCGAATAGAGGGGAATAATCACTTCCCTCAATCTGCTGGCAAGGCTTCTACTAATGCAGCCCAATATGCCTCCCTCCATGCCACATCCCAAGATGCACTGGGTCTCATCCAAACCTGATCCCAGCTCCTTGTCAGGTGTGGTGGGAGCTTCCCCAGAGATTAATGCTCTCCAAGGCATCATTGCGTCCACGCACCAGAGCCAGCCCCTGCTGAGCACTAGAGAGTGTATCTGTCCTGTGCAGTATTGTGCCCCCGTGCACTGCCACGCTGGCCTGTGCCATGCACGACAGCTCCTGATTCCTGGCTGGGTACTGTGCGTCCCAGGTGCAGTAACCCAGCCCTGTCCCGGCAGAGCGGGCTTTGCCTGCACTCCTGGCTGGGCCAGTCCTGGCTGCTCGGTCCGACTGGAACCGCACTGGGCAGCAAAAGGGGTTTCACTGGCAGGTTTGTTTCAGATGTTTGGGAAGTACTTCAACTCATCCGAGCGCATGGACTTCCTCCTCACTGCTATCGAGGGCATGAGAGACACCAGCGTCCATGACTCGGTGGCAGCCAGGCACATGCTGCATGTGATCCTGTGGGTCCCCAGCCCAAGCGTGGAGAGGGTAAGAGCTGCAGTGAGAACAGCCTGCTGGGGGAGCCCATCCGTGGGAGACTCTGTCTCTGGGCGCTCGGCATTACTGGGGGACAGGTCCTGTGCAATGCGGGGGGTCAGTCTGGGTGATCTCCATGGTCACTTGTGTCCTTGCAGTCTGTGAATCAATAGGCCGGGAATTGGCCCTGTGTTCTAGGCCTGGAGCTGGAGAAGAGGATGTGGGAGGGCAGATGGCTCTCAGGTGCGGCAGGTCCCTGGCACCCCAGATCAATAGCAGAGCGAGGAAGCCAAAGCCCCCATCTCCCCATTTCCCTTCCAGGTGTCGGAGGCTGTGATGAGCGTGTACCACAACCTGGACTCCATCAGCGAGCCGCTGGCCCAGCAGCAGCTGCTCAAGGCCCTTGTCGTGCTGGGCGACCAGTACAGCGAGGAGGTGGTCACAACCCTGCTGGGCTGCTCGCTGTCATGTGACAGGTACGGGGCTGGGGCTGCTGCTGCTTGCGCTCCGGCTCCCCCCGACTGGTCCTCCTGCCAGGGACAGGGGCGTGCAGAACCTTCCGGAGACCTCCTGCTCCCTGCAGAGCTGCTGCTTGTTCTGGAGGGTTTTGCAGGCTGACATGCCGTGGAGACAGGCCCTGCGGCTGACACTCAGACCCGGCCCCCAGGCAGCCTGCGCCAGGCAGTGGGGGCCCTTGCTGCAGCAGGAGGACAACAAAGGGCCGGCCCGGGGCGGGATACCCAGCAGGGTGCGGGTGGCAGTGGGTGCTGGAGGCTGGCAGGGCTCTGGCCAGGTGAAATCGGCTCTCTCCCTTTGCAGCGTTGCTGTGGAGATGTGGAGGGTGCTGACATCCCACCCCAAGACCGCAGGAAAGGTCCTACGGGAGCTGCTCGACAGGCTGCAGGAGCGGCCACTGCGCCAGCATCACGACGTCTCTCAACAAGAGGCTGATGTCGCCCCCTTGGCCGTAAGTTCCAGCCCCTGCAGCAAGGGAAGGAGCGCCGTGTGTCCCCACCATGGCCTGAGGGTGTCTCTCAGTCTCCCACTGGGTATCGCCATTGGGCCGAAGAGAGAGAGCGTGACTCTAGGCAGTGCTATAGTCGAGCCAGAACACGCCAAAACCCTCTCCTGGTGCTCTGGGACAGCTCTCATAGAACCTCAGGGTGAGAAGGGATCGCAAGGTCAGCTCGTCCAGCCCCCTGCCAAGATGCAGGATTTGTTGTGTCTATCCCAGCCCAGACAGGTGGCTCCAGCCTCCTTCTGAAAACCTCCAGCAAAGGAGCTTCCACAAGCTCCCTAGTCGTCTGTCCCATTGTCCTACTCTTCTTACAGTTAGGAAGGTTTTCCTGAGATTTAATCTAAATCTGCCGTGCTGTCGTTTGAACCCATCACCTCTTGTCCTGCCCTCTGTGGCAAGAGAGAACAACTTTTTGCCATCTTTTTTTGGGCAGCCTTCCAAGTATCTGAAGACCATTAGCACGTCCCCCCTTAATCTCCTCTTTTCCAAACTAAACATAGCCAGTTCCTTCAACCTTTGCTCATATGGCTTGTGTTCCATCCCTCTGATCATCTTTGTCACTCGCCTCTGGATCCATTACAGTTTCTCCACATCCTTTCTAGACATTGGTGACCAAAACTGGACACCGTATTGCAGCTGAGGCCTAACCAGCACTGAGTAGAGTGGTACTATCACCTCCCATGACTTGCAAGCTATACCTCTGTTAATGCAACCTAAAATTGCATTTGCTTTTTTGCAACAGCATCGCTTTGCTGACTCATGCAGAGGCTGTGATCCACCGCAGCTCCCAGATCCTTCTCAGCAGTGCTGCTGCCAAGCCGGTTATCCCCCATTCTGTATCTTTGCATTTGTTTTTTCTTCTCTAAATGTAGCACCTCACATTTGTCTTTGGTGAAGTTCATTTTGTTGTCTATAGCCCAGTCTTCCAATTTACCATGATCCCTCTGAATTTTAGCTCTTTCCTTCAAAGTATTGGCAACTCCTCCTCGCTTTGTGTCATCTGCAAACTTGACCACTCTGCTCTCTCTATCTACATCCAGGTCATTAATAAAGATGTTAAACAACACCAGACAACAATGTTGTAGTCAATCCAGAACATACACAGTAGCTAAGCTAAATCACAGGATTCACATCTCCGGCACAACTGACTGTTACAGCCAGCAGCCCTCTGATGCAGTGAAAAGAGAATTAGGAATTCTTCTATTCCTAACTACTTCTTTGGGAAGGCTAAAGACGCTGACCAAGACAGCAGCAACCGTGCATCGACTGCAGACACAAACACAAAAACAGAGCTCTTCCTGGAATGGAGTTCATTGAGGTGGCTATTGCAGTGAAAGCGAACCGTGAAGATTACCCTTCAACAGCCAAAGACCAGCTGGCATGAAGTCTGGTTAGTGGATGCCGAAGAAGAGGGCTTATCCTTGGTTGTCCTGCCATGATAGTAAGCTTGGATGCCTTATCTGTAGCAAAGTTTCACCAAGGTCTCTCCATAGCAGTCGGGTGGTGGTAGTTTTCTGTTTCTCCTTGTGGACCTAGCTGAAAGTCCAAATTAACATCTCTGCCCATGAAGATAAAGGAAGAGAAAGATTCAACTGCCTCTGCATTAGCTTTACAGCTTTCAAAAGAAGCAGAAACCACAACTTTTGAAGTTGAAGTGGTGGTTAACATGACAAAACCAGAACCTGACACAACGGTGCAGGTAAAGCAAATGGCATATGACATTGCTAAACGTAGCAAACCTTACGCTGATCACCCCGATTGAACTGAATTCCAGATACTACATGGTGTAGATGTTGGTATCAGTCATAGAATCATAGAATATCAGGGTTGGAAGGGACCTCAGGAGGTATCTAGTCCAACCCCCTGCTCAAAGCAGGACCAATCCCCAATTTTTGCCCCAGATCCCTAAATGGCCCCCTCAAGGATTGAACTCACAACCCTGGGTTTAGCAGGCCAATGCTCAAACCACTGAGCTATCCCTCCCCCAAAAGGGCTCATCATTCAGTGCTACAGACATGCTAGACCCTATCTCGTCTGCAATGCACCGAAAGCATTGCAAACGACAAATGTGTGCTCAGATGCCGGAGAGTGACGGAAAGATTGCCATGTCTATTGATGAATCAACTACTCTGAGCAATGAATCGACAATGAGAATCTATTTAAAATGTGACACTTTGAAGACGATGATCCTCACTTCATGTTTCTTGATCTGATTGCGCTTCCACATTCGGCGGCTTCAGGCACTGTAGATTGTGGGCTGAAATGCCTCAAGAAATAGAATTCCGATCACAATGACTCTTGTAGCATTTGCGAGTGATGGTGCTGGTGTTGGCAAGAACTCTGGCGTAGCGAGCTGTATTGTGAAGAAGTACCCAAATGGTCTAGCGAGGTCATGTTTGACCCACAGGTTGGATTTGGCAGCTGCTGAAACGTTAAGTGAAGTAAGAGCTGTAAATCACTTGGAAATCTTTGACAAACTGTATACGCTTTACAGCCGCTCACCTAAAACCAAGACAGAACAAAGTGGCTGAGCAGCTGAGAAAGATTGGGGGTGTCAGGTTCATATTGCACTGTATTTGCTGTCTGGCATAATCGCAGTCATTGGGCCTTCCCCTTCAGGCTGCATCTCATGACGCACAAAGAGAGGTCTATGTTTGTTGGGCTGCTGAAAAGAAGTCAGTCCCCTGAATTCTTGATGGATCTTGACATAACGTATGACACGTTGTTTGAGCTGTCGTCTCTCTGAATTGCTTCAGCATTGAGATACTTTGTTGGCATCTGCAGATAAACTGACACACCGTACCATCCACATGCTGGAAACCGTGAGAGAAAAACCTGGCACAAAGTCATTCCAAGCCAACCGCGCAGCTAAAAACCTGAAGCTCAGGACCAGCACACTGGCTGAAAACATGAAGCTTGTGAAAAGGAATGACAACTAATTTCTGACAAGTTGGATCAATAATATGAACGCCCCATTATTCTGCAGCACCTCGTCAAAGTATAGAAACCCCGGTGATGGTGTTGCAACTAAGGGAGAGAGGCGTGTGATAAAGCGGGACTGTTCTTAATGTTTCCTCTGAATATTGTGGGGGTGCCTCAGTTTCCCCTAGGCAGTTCTTAAGTATCTGGGGGGGGGTAAGGGCGTATGATCGTTGCAGAGCCCTAGAGGGCAGGTGTGTGCAGGGGTCTAGACACAGAGAATGGCCAACACCCTGTTTCCTGGCAACTGATGGCCTGGGCCCTTCCCCCATGCAGGGTGAGAGCTAAAGGGTTGGAGAACAAAGGAATCAGGTGACCTCCTGGCCCGGAAAAGGGACAAAGCCCAGAGGAGGAGGGGCTGGAGAGAGTTTGGGGCTGGCTGGGGACATGGAGTGAAGTGCAGACGTGGTTGTCTGGCTCACTGCCCCCCAAAATGGACCCGGCTGAGGGGTCCTCTTCTCTGTACCTACAAGCTCTGTTTTAGACCATGTTCCTGTCGTCTAATAAACCTCTGTTTTACTGGCTGCTGAGAGTCATGTCTGACTGTGGAATTAGGGGGCAGGACCCTCTGGCTTCCCCAAGAGCCCGCCTGAGCGGACTCGCTGTGGGAAGAGCATGGAGGGGCAGAGGATGCTGAATGCTCCGAGGTCAGACCCAGGAAGGTGGAAGCTGTGGGAGCTGTGTGTCCTGAAGACAGTCTGCTCGCAGAAAGGAGACTTCCCCAGAGTCCTGCCTGGCTTCGTAGGGAGCAGTTCCAGAGTATCGCCCGAGAACTCCGTGACAAGGCGATATGCCAATTGGGCTGAAGCAGTTCTCCATTGCTGACAAAGAGAACCGGATACTAGATAGGTTTCAGAGTGGTAGCCGTGTTAGTCTGTATCAGCAAAAACAACGAGGAATCCTTGTTGCACCTTAGAGACTAACAAATTTATTTGGGCATAAGCTTTCGTGGGCTAAAACCCACTTCATCAGATGCATGGAGTGAAAAATACAGGAAGCAGAATAGATATATATATATAGCACATGAAAGGATGGGAGTTGCCTTACCAAGTGGGGGATCAGTAGTAACAAGCCAATTCAATTAAGGTGGAAGTGGCCTATTCTCAACAGTTGACAAGAAGGGGTGAATACCGAGGGAGGGAAAAATTACTTTTGTCGTGCTAATGAAGCCAATGCAATCAACGTGGCCCATTTCCAACAGTTGACAAGAAGGTGTGAGTATCAGCAGAGGGCAAATTACTTTTTGTAGTGACCCATTATTCTTGGATAAAGTGAAAAGGAGGTAGGGCAGCTGTGCAACAGATGTGGTCTACCAGTGACAGGAATGATCAATGCCTAGTGTGACTTTCTTGACTATACTAAATATTTGTTCCCCAGAGAGATACCTATAGGCAGTAATCAAGGCACTCCTCAACCTTCTCTTTGTTAAGCTGAATAGATCGAGCTTCTTGAGTCTCTCACTATAAGAAATGGTTTTTAATCCTTTAATCATTCTCAGGACTCTTCTCTGAACCTTCTGCAATTTATCAACATTGGTCTTGCATTGTAGGCACCGGAACTGGACCGTGGATCCCAGCAGTGGGTCACACCAGTGCCAAATACTCCCACTCCAGATTCTTCTGTTATTTATCCCAGGATCACATGAGCTCTTTTGGCCACAGCGCCACACTGGGAGCTCCTGTTCAGCTGATTCTCCACCAGGACTCCCAAGTCCTTTTCAGAGTCTCTGCTTCCCAGGACAGAGTCCCCCATCCTGTTCCTAGATGTATTCATTTACAATGAGCCATATGAAAACACATACTGTTTGCTTGCCCCCCCAGTTTACCAAGCGATTCAGATCGCTCTGTGTCAGTGACTTGTCCTCTTCATTATTTACCACTCACCCAATTCTTGTGTCATCTGCAAACTTTATCAGTGATGATTTTATGTTTTCTTCCAGGTCATTGATCAAAATGTTAAATGGCATAGGGCCAAGACCCAATCCCTGCGGGGACCACACTGGAAACACACCAGTGTCATGCTGATTCCCAGCTTACAATTACATTTTGAGACCTATCAGCCAGTTGATAATCCAACTGTTGTGGGCCACGTTACTTTTGTATCGTTCTAGGTTTCCGATCAAACTGGCATGCGGGGCCAACTCTAGCGCCTTACAGAAGTCTGTATACACTATGCCAATGCTCTTTCCTTTATCTACCAAACTCGTAATCTCATCGAAAAACAGATAGCAATTATCTTGGCGGGAAATATTTTCCATACACCCATGTTGATTTGCATTAATGAAATTATCCTCTTTAATACTTTATTAATTGAATCTTACACCAGCCGCTCCATTATCAACAGTTAAAACGTACGAGGCTTAAAAAGGGGATTCGTAGGAAAAACTGGTTCCTAATTGAAGCAAAATGGCTCTGTCCGGGCATCCCTGATCACTGGTGTCACCAGCATTCGCTGGGGGTCTAGAGTCCGCAGCTCTGCTGCTCCTCTAGTGCTAGGGTTCTTTGGATCCCAGAGACCCCAGACACAATCAGGCCCAGCTGTGCCAGGTGCTGCACACACCCAGAGACGCACCCCACAGGAGCCAGGCCCTGCCCGGCAGAACAAGAGACAAAGGCCAGGCACCCCCTGCACTCCTACTTCCCGTGCCTCTGTCTCCAGGGGAGGCAGACGTTGTTTTGGAAATGGCTTGTTGGGTCACCGGAGGGTGTTTCGTAAAGCAGCTCCTCGTTTCACACAGGTGGGGAAACTCCAGCATCTGCTGCCAGACTTCGTGGAGCAGCAACACGAGGCAGACAGGGACGTCATCTCCAATGCCGTCACCGTGCTGAAAGACATCCTCACCGGCATGGACAGGCAGAGCGCCAGCCCCGTGGCTGTGGAAGTGGCTGAGAAACTCCTGCCGTTCTTTCACGATGTAAGGCCTGGCGGCCTGTGGGAGACCCTTCAAGCCACAGACGTGTGAATGGGGGCTGGCGGGTGGGCTAGCGGGACCTATGCTATGGCCCTAGCCAGAAAAAGGATTGTCGTAAATGACATGAACCCATTCCCGCCTTCCTCTGCTACCCCATTCTCCATCAGAGCATATGGCAGTAAGGGTGGGAACCCTGGTGTCCTGCAGGCCTGCTGACAGGATCAGGGCAGGCCAGGGACGAGGCTCCCCTTGAGGAAGGACATGCATTCCTGAGCCTGCATGTAGCGAGGGGGCCTCTGCAGCACAGGGTGCCGCAATGCTCTTCCTGGCTTCCAGGGTAACAAGTGATGGTACCCTGGTGAAAATCCTGCCCCTCCCCTCCCTGGCCAGGAATCCCACAGCTGGCCTGTCAGCTCCATAAGGAAACGGCTCCGTTTGTAGGTTCTGCAGCTACCGCCCTTTCCTCTCCCCTTCGTTCTCGTGGCAGGGCAGCATCAAAGGAGGGGCTAGTTCTCCCCAGGCCTTCTGTAACCACAAAAAAAGTAGCCCCCGCCAGCGTGTTCACCAGACTGATGTTCAGTCCCCCACTGCACAGCAAGATCCAGCAAAGTGGGCGGGAGAAAGGGACCCATCCATTACTGCCTTCCAGGGGTAACGTCCCAGTGGGGGCTCCTGGAGGGACCACCCACCTCCCCAGCTCTCACAAGGCTAAATCCTACCCTCAGCCCTCCCGAACTCTGCTGGGACCCGGCCGCTCTTTATTTAGTAGTGGCACAGGCCCAGCTAAAGCTCTTCCCACGGTCTCCTGGATCCCCAGCTGACCGAAGGGACAGGGCAGCCCAGACCAAAGATACAGGATCTCACCCTGGGGTGAGCCTTTAAACCAAAACCCTGTGGGACCCGGGGGGAACAGAACAGGTTCTCTGGCCAAGAAGATACCAGGCAGCCGCTCAGCTGGTGGAAACCTGCATCTCTATTGCCTTCTGTGGCGCTATGCCCATGAGACTCTGGCCCCCAGCTGTACCTGTATGACTGGGGGTGAGTTAGCAATACCCCTGCAGGGCAGACATCTCTGTCACAGTGAGCGCTCACCTCGCTGAGTGAGCACGACCGTCACAGCGTCTCCTCCCCACATCCTCTCTTGCAGGAGTCCAGCAAACTCCGGGTGCTCTCCATCACCCTCTTTAAACACCTGCTGGAGTTTGTAAGGGGGCCCAGCAGGAGGAAGATGAAGGAGCACGTCCTCCGCAGCCTGGTCCCGCTGCTCCTCCTCCTGCATGATGAGCGTCCCAATGTGTCCCAGGTGAGGCCACGAGCTGGAGCCTGCAGCTGAGATCGCTACAGAGTGACCAGGAATTTGTTGGGGGGGCCAACATGTGACACCCCCCTTTCAAGGGTTTGGCCGGCAGAGGGCAGGTGCTCAGTGCTGTGACAATCACGTGCTCAAAATCACTTGAACGTTGAGTCCAGTAGCACCATGACCATGGCGCCCCACCCAACTACTGAGTCTTCCCTGCCTCCTCTGAGCCCAACACTCACCCCCTGCAGCCAGGCTGAGAGAATGGGTGGGCGGAGGGCTCAGCTCACCACTCCTACAGCCACTGGCCTCCGCACATTCCCCTGGCTGTGCTGGTGGGAAGAGCACAACCCTGGCCATGGTCCCTACCAGGAGCAGAGCTACCCAGCCTCCGGATGGTTCCCAAGACCCAATGTGCCCTTGGCCAAGCAGCCCGGACAGCTCTTACTAGCCATGACATGCCCAAGCCCCCCCCCGCCCCGCCCCAGGTGCCCATGCACACACTCGCTCTCATGGCCCCCATCACGTGGGAGCCAAATGCCCCCGGCAGTAATGAATTCACCCTCCTACCCCCCATGAGGTGGGGAACTAAGGCACAGCATGAGGCCTAGCACCTCAGAAGTATTGAATGCCCATGGGCATTAGGCACCTAAATCCCTTTGTAGCCCTGGGCCTAAGCAACTTGCCTGAGTTCCTGCAGAAAGAGCTGGGAATTGAGTCAGGTCTCCAGCCATTGCCTTAGCCACACCACCGCCCTTCCGCGAGCAGCCGCGGGCCGGGAACCGTTCCGCACACACGGCCTCTGGTAACTAGGCTAGTGGCTTTCAGCCAGGCCGTCCCTAGCCATTCGGGTGCCCTATCCAGCCCTCCCGCAGTGGGGCTGTGTGGGGTCCCAAGCCTCCTCCTCCCCTCCACCAGGGTCTGGGAGGCAGGAGCTGTGTGGGGCCACTTTTGGGGGGCCACAGGCCCAGAGTGGCCTGGGGGATTAGCGGAGACCTGGGAGTAGCCCGCTCTGCTTCCTCGCCCCGGCTCCAGCCATGTCGCTCGAGGGAGGGGGTTTGGGGAAAGGGATCCCTCCCACACACACACTCACTGACAGCAGCGGGAAGCGGAGCAGCCTGGCCGCAGCCCGCTCTACTCTGCCAGCTCCCAGCCGTGGCACTCCGCTTCCCACCGCCGGTGAGTGCGGGGGGCAATCCTTTTGGAGGAGAGCGGGCTGGCACCGGTTGCTCCGCTTCCTGCCAGTGCCGGTGAGTGTGGGTCGCTGGGGGAAGAGGCTTGCGGAGAAGAGGTGGAATGGGGGCGGGCCGGGGATGGAGCAGGGGGGAAGGGGTAGAGGCCAGGTGGAGGGAGTTGTCTGGGCCCCCCCCAGGGATGGCCCTGCCCTTTGTAGTGGGCGCAGCCCGCGGTGGGGCTGCCTGAGGTATAGGGTGGGTCACTGGGGCTGCTGCATGTGCAGCATGCAGCCGCCTAGTGGCACCATGAAATTTGGGGCAATTTGGTGCCCCAAATTTCATGGTGTCCTATGCAGGCGCGTATGCCGAGGGACGGCCCTGGCTTCCAGCTCCCATAACCGTTGTCGGCTCGCCCCGGCCCCTCTTGTTTTGCAGGTGTGTTGGGACGCCCTCAGGAGCGCAGTGGAATTCCTAAGGTGGAGCCAGCTCGGTGCCCTCCTCCAGAAAAAGGAGCTTTGGCGAGGCTGTGACTGCCTGGTGAGGGAGCCCTCCATTGCCCGGCTCCGTGCCCACACCGAGCCCCAGCCCCGGGACCACACCTGGCCCTGGCTGTAGTCCCTCTGCGTGATCCCCCCGGCACAGGAAAGAGGGCTGAAAGCAGGAGACTCCAAAGACCTGGAACCTGGCCTGCAGGATGGAAACGCCTTTAATAACCTTGTGCTCTCTTGTTCTGGCTCCTAGGTGGCGTGCTACAAGGGGAGGGCAGAAACCTTCCTCTGCCAGACCATGGCCTTTCTGAAAAACCCGCAGGCTCCCATTAGAGAAGCGGCCATCAGGTTTCTGGGTAATCACAGAGCAGAGGGGTCCCTTAAGCAGGGGGCTGGATCCAGTTTCAGGCTCTCCTCAGTCCCTGCCGGCAGCGAGAAGTAACCCCTGGGCTCCTGATTGCCGAATGAAGGCTCAGGGGTGTCAGAAACCCGCAGGAGCAAGCTCACCCCAAACTGCCCTGATCGGCTGATGGGCCCCCTCTAACCCCACTGCTCCCCATGCAGTCCCCATCCCCCCTCCCCCCACCCCACCATGGGCTCTTGGTAGTGGAACCTCAAGGCGCTATGCTCTCCTTTGGCAACCAGCCCCACAGCCATCCCTGGGGCCTCGCCCTTTCCCCTGGGGACTCAGGAGTGCGTCCTGGTCAGCGAGGGGCAGGGGAAAGCCCCGCTGCTTGGAGGGTGACAGACACTTTGACACCCTCACTGGGAATGCAGGGTTGTGATGAGCTGTTTGTGTTGTAGGGCTCACTGCCCGGCAGCTGGACCAGAAGAGCCAGGAGAAGTTGGATGCCATCTTCAACGGTGAGTGGTATCTGCTTTGAGCACTGAGCGCTAGAGGGACGAATGGCCCAGGGCCGCAGGCTGGGTTCAATCTCTGATGCCAGCAATGTGATCTTGGGCGAGAGCCACAAAGGGTTGCAAAATGTAGATCCCCAAACCCCTGATCAGCTTCCCCCTCACCCTGTGGTGTCTGCTGGTTGGCATGTGCCCAGGCCCTTACCCTGACCTCAGAGCTGTGGCCTGGCAAATCCCCAAACTGGGCCTGAGCTGGCTGGCCTTCGCAGATGATTGCCCCCCCCACCCCAACACAGCAAAGGTGGGGTCCTGCCTTCGCCCCTTGCACTCACTAGCCCAGGGTGGAGGGGGGGTGACATAGCTCAGGCTCCTCACTCCCAGAGCAGGTTCACAGCTGGGCCCCAACCAGAGCTAGAGAATGGCTGAGCTCCCTCCTCAGCATTTCCTGGAGGGCAGCAGGGCACCGGAAGTTAGGCATAGCCTAACAATGCCCAAGCCCCCTTTGTGAATCTCTCCCTCTCTGGGCTTAAGTGCCCATCTGTGCACTGGGGGGAAGGGGGAGCTTAAACACAGGCAGGGATGAGGCCATCAGATACTGCAGGGGTGGGGCAGTCCTAGAAATAGTGAGTTAATGGGGTTCATAGTGACTTCTTGCCTGTGTCTGGAGGCTCCCCCAGCTGTGGAGGGCAGCGGGGATGTTTAGTGGGGGTTGGTGGTTGCTCCTGTTAGTCCCCTGCCTCCCGCCTCCCAGCCTGCTGCCTCCTTGTCGCGGGCCGAGAGGTACAGCGCTGGCTTGGTCTGCCAGGCCTTTCCAGAGCGCCATGGCTCTGACCTCCATTTCCTTCCTTTCAATCTTAGTCCTGAAAGGCTTGCAGCAGGACAGCAAGTCCTCCGTCAGGTGCCTGGCTTCGCAGACCATGCTCATCCTCAATGCCTGCAAGAAACACCGTCCAGCCCGCGCCAGCCTACGAACACTCTTGTACAGGATGAGACTGATGTGTACAAGGGAGAGCCCAGTCATTGAAGCTGCCCAGCTGCCCTAGTAAAAGCCAGCCTCCCTACTCTGGGGGTTTGGTGCACCAGAGCCCGCCTGGAGCAGGGTGGAACACATCATGCCGGACCGTGGCTTCCTCCCAATTGGCCGCCTACCCTGCCCAGCCACGTGAGTAGTTAACCGCTCAATAGCTTTTATCACCATGTACTTTTTGACAGGTTTCCATGCCCCGTGTAGCGTTTACGTCCCGCCCTCCGTCCCCGTTTCCGGTCGTGTATATTTTTGGCACCATCGGCCCTTTTGAACCTTTATTTTGTATTATTTTTCTGTGTCTGGCCGGGGGAAGGTTGGGTGCTTGTGCTACAGTCAGGCAGGCAGAGCAGCAGAAGGCCTCCTGACGACCACATCGGGAGGCTGCCACTCCTGACGGTGGGGTGGCGGGGATAGGGGAACCCAGGCCCTCCCGCTGCACTGCGTCCCCACTCAGGGCCTAACAGCGTGCTGTGTTTTGACATATTTCGAGAAAAAGTATGAACAGGTAGAAAGAGAGGCTGTAGGGGGTTCGCGGCTCCCTCCCCGTCCGTCTGAGCGGGAGACCATGCCCCTTGCTACGATACTTCCGGGGTACCTTGGTTCAGGGGAAATAGCTCAGTGTCCATGGTTCTGGCCTGCAGTCAGGTCGACCAACGGTAGAGAGTCTGTTTGCCCGGGGACTTCATTCAGGGCAGGGCTGCTGTCGAGTAGGGGCTCTGGCCTACAGTCAGGCAGGCAGAGCAGCAGAAGGTCCATTTGCCTGGCCCTTGATCAGGGCAGGGCAGCAATCAAGTAGGGGGGCTCTGGCCTACAGTCCGGCAGAGCCGTCGCCGTCTAGGGGAGGTTAGCTGTCTGGTGGGAGAGTCAGCACAACCGTCTGGCGTCCTGATTCAGGCGGGTGCCAGACCAATCAGGCCTCCTGACAACCAAGTGGGGAGGCTGCTACTCCTGACGGTGGGGTGCTGGTGGTCGGGGAACCCAGGCCCTCCCGCTCCACTGCATCCCCGCCCAGGGCCCTAACAGCTGTGGAGCGGTCCGCCACTGCGTCAGTGGGGAAAATCTGACCGCAACACGCTGGACGGCTTGTAGTCAATAACACAGCTGAACCCAATTCGGCTGCCCTGGGCTCCTTGCTACAAGCCCATTCCGTGTGTACATGGGTTCAGGGGTGGCAGGTTTGTAGAAATTTTGGTGGTGCCCAGAACCCGCCCCTACTTTGCCCCCCACCTGCCCAAGGCTCCGGGAGGGAGTTTGGGTGGGGAAGGATGTCTGGGGTGCAGGCCCTAGGCTTAGGCAGAGTATTGGGGTGCAGGCTCTGGGAGGGAGTTTGGGGATTGGAGGGGGTGCAGAGGGGTTTGGGAGGGGCTCAGGCCAAGAGTAGAGGTGTACGGGGTCAGGGCTCTGTCTGGGGCTGGGGGGTTTGGGGGGTGAGAGAGGCTCAGGGCTGAGGCAGAGGGTTGGAGTTCAGGGGGATGAGGGCTCTGTCTAGGGCTGGAGATGAGGGGTTTGTGGTGTTGGAGGGGGCTCAGGGCAGGGGCAGAGGGTTGGAGTTCAGGGGGGTGAGGGCTCTGTCTAGGGCTGGAGATGAGGGGTTTGTGGTGTTGGAAGGGGCTCAGGGCTGGGGCAGAGGGTTGGGGTGTGGGGGGATGAGGGCTCTGTCTCGGGCTGGAGATGAGGGGTTTGTGGTGTTGGAGGGGGCTCAGGGCTGGGGCAGAGGGTTGGGGTGTGGGGGGATGAGGGCTCTGTCTAGGGCTGGAGATGAGGGGTTTGTGGTGTTGGAGGGGGCTCAGGACTGGGGCAGAGGGTTGGGGTGTGGGGGGGGATGAGGGCTCTGTCTAGGGCTGGAGATGAGGGGTTTGTGGTGTTGGAGGGGGCTCAGGGCTGGGGCAGAGGGTTGGGGTGTGGGGGGGATGAGGGCTCTGTCTAGGGCTGGAGATGAGGGGTTTGTGGTGTTGGAGGGGGCTCAGTGCTGGGGCAGAGGGTTGGGGTGTGGGGAGGATGAGGGCTCTGGCTAGGACTGGGGATAAGGTGTTTGGGGTGTTGGAGGGGCTCAGAGCGAGGGTTGAGGGTGCGGTGGGGAGGTGAAAGCTCTGGCTGGGGGTGTGGGCTCTGGGGTGGGGCAGGGCTGGGGATGAATTTGGGGTGCAGGCGGGCTGCTCCGGGACAGGGTTCAGAGAGGAGGACTCCCCCCCAGCCCTTTCCCCGCTGGCAACAGCGAGCTCTAGGGGAGGACGGTGAGTGGCAGCCCCACCAGCTCCTCGGCTTCCCCGGCGTCTGGCAGCCTCTCTGGGTCTCTGTCAGGATAGCGCTCTCCATTAGCTCTGTCCTTCCGCAGCAGGGAAGAGACGTGCTGCTCAGCTGGCAGCTCTCTCCCAGCTGAGCTGGAGGGCCGGCCTTTTATAGTGCTGCTTCCGGCCCCGCCCCTCTGCTGCCATGGGTGTCCCGGTTCTGCCCACCAGGGGGCGTTCGCGGCTCCCTCCCAGGCTGTCAGGGCAGGAGACCATGCCCCCTCGCGACAGAGGCCTTAAAGCAAAGGAGTTTTAACAAAAGAAAAATTGCTTAGCCTTAGAAGAAAAAAGGAAAGAAAGGTTATTTTAAATAGAAGGAAGAGGGGAAACTATAGAAAGCAACACGAGAGAGGAGTGTTTTTTATAGATTAGTAAGAACATGGTAAAAGGTTATTTTTGTTGGGACTGAAAAATAATAAGAGTCAAAAAATTGAAATAAATTTTAAAAAGCAAAGGCTCATTAAAGAAAAGAGGAAACTCTAAAGGAAGGTTGAGAAGGTCGGGTGAAAGAAATCACACGGCCGAAAAATGAGCTAGAGATCCTATGTCAGTGACACAGGGCTGTGTAAAATACAGAAAACAGAAAGAGAGAGAAAGATCCTTTTTTCTTAGTAAGCAGAACACAGAGCTGTGCAAAAGAGAGAAAGATCCTTTTTTTGGTTAGTTAGAGAAGGAGAGTATAGAAAACAGGAAGAGATCCTTTTTGGTTGGTGAGACAAGGAAAGTATAAAGAAGAGGAGTCCTTGTGGCACCTTAGAGACTAACAAATTTATCTGAGCATTAGCTTTCGTGAGCATCCGATGCAGTGAGCTGTAGCTCACAAAAGCTTATGCTCAAATAAATGTGTTAATCTCTAAGGTGCCACAAGTCCTCCTTTTCTTTTTGCCAATACAGACTAACACGGCTGCTACTCTGAAACCTGTCATTATGCAAGGAAAGTAGAGCAAGTTGCAGGGGGGCGGACGGGGAGGGGGAAGAGAACTTACCCTTGCGGCTGCCCCCGGGAAAAGAGGGAGCTCCCAAGGCTCACAGCCCCCAGCATGGTTATCTCCGCCTCTCGGGCGGACCAATCAGAAACTATTCTACAGCTGCATCATAGAAGGCATTTTCCTGAACCAATCCTATCAACCCAAGATTTTTAAACAAGAGCCCTCTCCCTCCCCTCCCCGCCCCTCCCCTCACTGCCCACCCCCTTTAACTGCCTTATTCTTATCTAAAAAGAAAAGGAGTCCTTGTGGCACCTTAGAGACTAACCAATTTATTTGAGCATGAGCTTTCGTGAGCTACAGCTCACTTCATCAGATGCATACCGTGGAAACTGCAGCAGACTTTATATAAACACAGAGAATATGAAACAATACCTCCTCCCACCCCACTGTCCTGCTGGTAATAGCTTATCTAAAGTGAGCATCAGGTTAGGCCATTTCCAGCACAAATCCAGGTTTTCTCACCCTCCACCCCCCCACACAAATTCACTCTCCTGCTGGTGATAGCCCATCCAAAGTGACAACTCTTTACACAATGTGCATGATAATGAAGTTAGGCCATTTCCTGCACAAATCCAGGTTCTCTCACTCCCTCACCCCCCTCCTAAAACCACCCCCATACACACACAGACTCACTCTCCTGCTGGTAATAGCTCATCCAAACTGACCACTCTCCAAGTTTAAAACCAAGTTAAACCAGAACATCTGCAGGGGGGGGGGGGGTAGGAAAAAACAAGAGGAAATAGGCTACCTTGCATAATGACTTAGCCACTCCCAGTCTCTATTTAAGCCTAAATTAATAGTATCCAATTTGCAAATGAATTCCAATTCAGCAGTTTCTCGCTGGAGTCTGGATTTGAAGTTTCTTTGTTTTAAAACAAACAAACAAAGAAACTTCAAATCCAGACTCCAGCGAGAAACTGCTGAATTGGAATTCATTTGCAAATTGGATACTATTAATTTAGGCTTAAATAGAGACTGGGAGTGGCTAAGTCATTATGCAAGGTAGCCTATTTCCTCTTGTTTTTTCCTACCCCCCCCCCCCCCCGCAGATGTTCTGGTTTAACTTGGTTTTAAACTTGGAGAGTGGTCAGTTTAAATGAGCTATTACCAGCAGGAGAGTGAGTCTGTGTGTGTATGGGGGTGGTTTTTGGAGGGGGGTGAGGGAGTGAGAGAACCTGGATTTGTGCAGGAAACGGCCTAACTTCATTATCATGCACATTGTGTAAAGACAGGTTTCAGAGTAACAGCCGTGTTAGTCTGTATTCGCAAAAAGAAAAGGAGTACTTGTGGCACCTTAGAGACTAACCAGTTTATTTGAGCATGAGCTTTCGTGAGCTACAGCTCACTTTATCAGATACATGAAGTGAGCTGTAGCTCACGAAAGCTCATGCTCAAATAAACTGGTTAGTCTCTAAGGTGCCACAAGTACTCCTTTTCTTATTGTGTAAAGAGTTGTCACTTTGGATGGGCTATCACCAGCAGGAGAGTGAATTTGTGTGGGGGGGTGGAGGGTGAGAAAACCTGGATTTGTGCTGGAAATGGCCTAACCTGATGCTCACTTTAGATAAGCTATTACCAGCAGGACAGTGGGGTGGGAGGAGGTATTGTTTCATATTCTCTGTGTATATATAAAGTCTGCTGCAGTTTCCACGGTATGCATCTGATGAAGTGAGCTGTAGCTCACGAAAGCTCATGCTCAAATAAATTGGTTAGTCTCTAAGGTGCCACAAGGACTCCTTTTCTTTTTGCGAATACAGACTAACACGGCTGTTACTCTGAAACCTGTCATTATTCTTATCTAAAAAAACGGGCCCCAAGCACCTTTCCCACTAGATAGATAGATAGATAGATAACCCCATTGGCTTTAAGCCCTTTTAAATTTTATGGAACTTTTCCCACTGGGGCTGACAGACAAACAACAAAAATGATTTGAGGGTTTTTTAGAGAGAGTTCCCTGTTTTAAAATTTCACAGTTCAATTAGGGCTTGTCAACACTGCCACGTACAGCACTGAAACTTGCCCCGCTCAGGGGTGTGAAAAAACACCCTCCTGAGCTGGAGCCGCGAGGACACTGCCACCTTAAAGCGTTGTCGCGGCAGTGATTTCACGTGGGCAGTGTAGACACCTTCTGGACAGTTTAAACCAGTTCGTGTTCAAAGGGGGCCTCTTTATTTCACTACAGAACAAGGGAGTTCATTTCAACGGTTAAAAAGGTGTTAAATAGACCGTGAATGGTAATATTGCTATGTCCTTACCATTAAGGTTCCTGTAAACAGGTGTTGATCTTATTAGTCTTCAGTAAAACTTGGCAGCCCTTTAGGTTTACATTTAGTTTTAATCCTCTGCCTTTGCTGCAAAAAATTTTTAAAAGCAGAAGGGCCTGCTTCAAATAGGTCAAATCTCTTAAAAACTTTATTTGATATGATTAAACACTGTATGTTTAGCAAGTGTTAAGTGGCGGGGGAAAAGTCAGGAAAGAGGTGGGGTGGGGGTTTTCCAAAACCGCCGGCAGGCAGGCCAGCGGCCTCATCGCTGTGTGCTAGAAAACAAGTGTACCTAGTCAGAGGGCTGTTTCTTGTGCCTATCTGCTACCAGTAGATATAACAACTTCTGACCACAGGCTATAAAATGTGCTGTAGTAGGGCCCTCTCCCAGTAGAAACCAGCATTCAGAGGAGAAGTAGACACAGAATGCTGGATGCTTCTGTCCTAACAGTTGTGAAATTCGTGGGCTTGGACCATGAAAAAGTTCAAGGAGCTGAGTTTACAGAATCTAATTAAACTGTTTCAGAGTAACAGCCGTGTTAGTCTGTATTCGCAAAAAGAAAAGGAGGACTTGTGGCACTTTAGAGACTAACCAATTTATTTGAGCATAAGCTTTCGTGAGCTACAGCATCCGGTGAAGTGAGCTGTAGCTCACGAAAGCTTATGCTCAAATAAATTGGTTAGTCTCGAAGGTGCCACAAGTACTCCTTTTCTTTTAATTAAACTGTGAAATTTTAAAACAGGGAACTCTCTCTAAAAACCCCCAAAATCATTTTTGTTGTTCGTCTGTCAGCCCCAGTGGGAAAAGTCCCATCAAATTTAAAAGGGATTAAAGACATTGGGGTTCTATAGACATCATGCTAAAGATTTAAGGGGTTTAATAAAGAGTGTGAGCCTTTTTGTAGGTTTTTAAAAAATACAGCCTACAAAATTTGGTAGCCAGGATAAAAATTAGCATTCAATTCTACCAGGAGTTTAAAAAACCTCTGGAAAGGTTTCTTAAATTCATTAGGAATTTTCATAAGGGGCAGGAGCCACTGCATTGCTTGGTCACATATTCAAGAAATCATACAAAAGTACTCATAGGCAAATGCTTTAAAAAGAAACTAACGCTATATTTTTGTACTCTGGTCAATTGACTTGGGCAAAACTCTGAAAAGCAAATGAACACTTTAAAAAAAAAACCTTTCATCATGTCTTTTTATGTTTCCTTTTAGCATTTTAAAACCCTTCCAAGTTTGTTTGCCTTTGGTTTCCATTTAAAAAATCATTAGAAAAGAAAAATGTGTGTGCGGGGGGTGGCGAAGGGGGGCGACAAATACCTTATCTCTGGTTTAAAAAAAAAAGCTAACTGGTTCACATAAGCTGCTTTTTCTTGTGTTTTGTAGAAATCCATACTTTCAAAACGTGAGGTTTTTAACTGTACCCTGATTTTTAAAGCTTTCTTTACAATTTCAAGCTAACCAAACAAAAACAGCTTTCTCTTTTTGCATTCTTTGATAGATTAAGTCCATTTAAACAGTTAAAAAAGAGCTTGTACCTTGGTCTCAGCACACGGACTGCAAACATTTAGAAACAAATGCAGCAAAAAATTCAGACAAAAATCCCTAAGTCAATAAAAACTTAATTTAACTTAAACAAATTACTTTTGTAAACTGCCTGTGGTTTTAACCCCGAGGTGCTTCTTTATTTTACACTCTTAATAAGTTCAAAGGGTGTCTTTTGAAAAGCAATCTGCTGTGGGTTCTTGTTTGTTTTAAATTCATACATGTTCTGGCCATCTTTACAGTGAAACAACTTTGGTCACAGGACAGGCGAGCTAAACAGGGGAAGGGAGCTATTTTTAAATCCTGCTCCATGCAGATTTTATATAAAAGGCCTGAAGCAAACTTGTGTGTCCTGGTTTACATTTCAAAAAAACATGAGAAAAGAAGAAGAACGTATGTGTGTGTGTATGTTGGGAACAGAACAAACCCCTTATCTCTGTCAGAACTTTTTCACATCAGCTGCTTTTTCTTCTTTTTTGTCTAAATCCAAACCTTAGAAACATGAGGGTTTTAACTGTACCCTGATTTTTAAAGCTTTCTTGACAATTTAAAGTAAAACTGTTTTGGTTTGGGTCTCTTTTTGTATTCTTTTATATAGTAAGTTTATTTAAACAGTTAATAAAAAGATTTTGTAAATGGTGATGTGGCCATTCACATTTCTGTAACCAGGAGGCTTTGATATCTACATGCCTGTTTCCTTTAATTAACTTTACAGCCCTGGCTTTTGCTTAATGGTAGCTAGACATCTTTTGAAAACAAACTGGCTAATTCAAAAATGCCCCTGTTAAACTTATTACTAAAATGTTTTTTGTCTTCTTAGAAACACAAAGTACAAATGAAAAAACCTTTTTGTTTTTATAAAGCATTACTTTTAATACAGCTTCTAGACCCAAAATAAACACAGAAGCATGTATCTATGTCTCAGCCCGTGGGCTGCAAACATTTAAGAACAAAAGCAGTGTGATAATGCAACAAAAATCTAAAATGTTTAATAAGCTTAATAAAACTTTCATCGTGTGTTAAAACTGTTACAGCATTTTTAAAAGGTGCATTTTTATTCCACTCCAAAACACAGCCTTGTTTTTTTCCGGTGAACAGGAGGTTTAAAGTCATGGCACTGTTTCCTTAGGTCCTGTCTACAATGGCAAGTTGCATCGCGGTAAAGCAGCTTTCTGCACTGCAACTGGTGAGGTGTACACACGGCCACGCCACTCAGGGCGCGGAAACAGGGCAGTTGCAGCGCTTTAAAAAAAGCCCTGCACAGTTTAAAAAACTTTCTGCACCGGGGCTACAGGGCTGCGGTGCCAGTGTAGACACCGAGCTCGATTACGGCGCTGCGATTGGCCTCCGGGAGGTGTCCCACAATGCCTGCTCCCGCCTCTCTGGTCATCGGTTTGAACTCTACTGCCCGGCCCTCAGGTGACCATCCATCATCCCCACTCCGTAAACTCCTTTGCCATTTTGAAAGTCCCCTTCCTGTTTGCTCGGTGATGAGTGCAGCGCATCTTTCCAGATGGCCAGGCCTGCTCCACGCACCAGGCGATCCCCCTGCTTGGAGCTATGCCGAGCTGCTGGACCTCATCAGCATTTGGGGAGAGGAGGCTGTACAGTCCCAGCTGCACTCCGGACGTAGCAATTATGATACCTACTGTGACGTTATTGACTTGAACTGGGACCATATAGATCATTGTTGCAACCAAGGTCCTGTAGTGGCACCAAATCTTGTATAAAGGGGGGTCCAATAAGGTGTCTAAGGCAAGGTTACGGTTTGCTGGTTATGACTGTCCTATCTATATGCTTGTGTCATTTTTGTATTTTAAGTTATAAGTATTGGCTCTATAGTGTCTGTGGTTCAAATTTGTACTATGCATCTGGGTGACAACCAGACAAGTTGAAAAGGAGGACTTGTGGCACCTTAGAGACTAACAAATTTATTTGAGCATAAGCTTTCGTGAGCTACAGCTCACTTCATCGGATGCAATGCCTAGCCTGCTTGATGGCCGATTAAGGACCATCAGCTACAGAATTGACCCATTGAGAGAAGGCAGACAAGCCTTGGGACTCAGCAAGGTATGCAGGGACCTGCCTATGGACAGAACTGGGAGGTTTTTCCAGGCCACGTGATGGACAGCTTGTCTTGGGACAAGGAAAGAAAGACCACATGGCAAGAGAATATAAAAAGCTGCTGCAGCTCCTCCATCTTGTCTTCAGTCCTGCTTCATCCCTCTGGAGGGACTTTGCTACACTGAAGCTTTGAACCAAGAACTGAAAGACGCATCCCAGCTGTGGATGTTCTCCAGAGACTTGATTTGAACCTGCAGTTTATTCTGTCGCTGCCACAAGCCTGAACCAAGAACTTGGCCATGACTGTATGTCATTGATTCCATTTCACCAATTCTAGCTCTCATCTATAGCTTTTTCTTTTTATGAACAAACCTTTAGATTTTAGAGTCTAAAGGGTTGGCTACAGCGTGATTTGGGACAAGGTCTGCTTTGCATATTGACCTGGGTCTGTGGCTTTGTCCTTTGGGATCAAGAGAACCTTTTTTCTTTTCCTGGGGTATTGGTTTTCATAACCATTTGTCCCCATAACAAGTGGTACTGTTGGGGATCCTGGGAAACTGGAGTGTCTAAGGGAATTGCTTGTGTGACTTGTGGTGAGCCAGTGGGGTGAGACCAAAGTCTGCTCTGTTTGGCTGGTTTGGTTTGCCTTAGAGGTGGAAAAGCCCCAGCCTTCGGCTGTAACTGCCCTGCTTGAAGCAGTTTGTCCTGAACTGGCACTCTCAGTTGGGTCCCGCCAGAACCAGCATCATTACACCTACGGACAGATTTCACGATGCATGACAGAAAGGGGCGATGACCGGGACACACGGCAGTTTAGGATGAAAGTGAAGGAGCTGCGGAACGCCGAGCACAGGGCGCGGGAGGCAAACCGCCACTCCGGTGCTGCGCCTATGAGCTGCCGGTTCTCCAAAGAGCTGGACATGATACTCCGCGGCGACCCCACCTCCACTGCTAACACCACTGTGGATACTTCGGTGGCTCGCATGTCAGTTGAGAGTGGACCGAGCCAGGAGGAGGAAATCTTGGACGAGGATGTGGAGGGGGACCCAGAGGCAGAAGATGACTCGGAAGTCAGAGATGCATGCGGCCAGGAGTTCTTTTCTACCCCGGATGTTGGCGAAGCGCAAAGAGGAGAGGAGGCCCCTGGTAAGTGGATTTGATTTTGGAACTCGCTGAAGTGGGTTTTTGGGGGCAGGAGGGTTGCAGAAAGCAGGCTTGTCTCCCACCGCATGCCACCCTGCCGGAAGCAGAGGGGTGGGACAGGAAGCGGAAGTATAAAAGGCCGCCCCTCCAGCTGAGCTGGGAGAGAGCTGCTGGAGGAGCAGGACGTCTCTTCCCTGCTCCCCTAATGGAGAGCGCTATCCTGACAGAGAGCCAGAGGGGCTGCCGGAGCTGCCAGACGCCGGGGACTCCAAGGAGCTGGTGGGGCTGCCACTAGCCGTCTACCCCAGCGAAGCGAACAACAACCCTGGGACCCATGTACACACGGAATGGGTGTGTAGGAAGGAGCCCAGGGCAGCCGAATCAGGTTCAGCTGTGTTATTGACTACAAGCCGGCCAGCGTGTTGTGATCGGATTTTCCCCGCTGACCCAGTGGCGGACCACTCCACTGCTGTTTAGGGCCCTGGGTGGGGACGCAGTGGGGCGGGAAGGCCTGGGTTCCCCTACCACCGCCACGCCACTGTCAGGAGTGGCAGGCTCCGCACCTGGTTGTCAGGAGGCCTGCTTGGTCTGGCACCCGCCTGAATCAGGACGCCAGACGGTTGTGCTGACTCTCCCACCAGAGAGCTAAGCTCCCCTAGACGGCGACGGCTCTGCCGGATTGTAGGCCAGAGCCCCCCTACTTGATTGCTGCCCCGCCCTGATCAAGGGCCAGGCAAATGGACCATCTGCTGCTCTGCCTGCCTGACTGTAGGCCAGAGACCCTACTTGACTGCAGCCCTGCCCTGAATGAGGGCCCCGAGCAAACAGACTCTCTACCATTGCTCGGCTTGACTGCAGGCCTGAACCATTAACACTGGGCTAATTTTCCCCTGAACCAAGGTACCTCTGAAGTATTGTAGCGAGGGGCGTGGTCTCCCGCCCTGATGGACGGGGAGGGAGCCGCGAACCCCTTACAGCCTTTCTTTCTACTTGTTCATACTTTTTCTCGAAATATGTCAAAACACAAGAACACAACCTTCCCCCGGCCAAACACAGAAAACAATACAAAAGAAATGTTCAAAAGGGCCGACGGCGCCAAAAACATACACGACCGGAAACGGGGACGGAGGGTGGGATGTAAATCCTACACAGGGTGCAGAAACCTGTCAGAAAGTACACGGTGATGAAAGCTCTCGAGCAGTTAACTAGTCACGTGCAATCCCCCCTGTACATAGCAATCCCCCCTGTACATAGCAATCCTCTCTTTCATTTTGATGCTTTTTGATGTATTGTTCTGCTTTTATTTGATATATTAAATAACTGTATTTACTGTGATCCATTGAGGTATAAATGATCTACACGCCTTGTCCTGTACAGAGCACACAGACGGCTCCCCTGGATCCCACAACCCACACAGGGAGAAAGCTGTCGCAAGCGTCGGCATCTCCAAACTCGTATCAGGGCAAGAAAAGGCACCTGCTATTTCCCACTCTCGTACAGTGTAGACACGGGGTGAGGGCAAGACCCAGTGACCCCGGTTAGTCCTGCTCCATCTCTCCTGTCTGGGTTTCCATCGACAGCTGTTCACACTCGAAACGCAGGGCGGGGTGAGGTTCGCCCATCAGCCAAAGAACCTTAATGTAAAGCAACGCGCTCCTGCCAGTGCCCGTGGCAGATCCTCCATTCGCAGGGTGTGATCATTTCCGCCCTGAGACGGACGAGACCTCGTGTCCTGGTGTGAGGGGGCGCTGTGCTCTGTACCCCACATATCCCCCCTCTCCCTGCCCCCCAGCCTGGTGTTAGGGGATGCTGTGCTCCGGATCCTACATATTTCCCCAGCTTCCAGGCCCCCTGGCCGGTGTTAGGGGGCACTGTGCTCTGTACTCTACACCCCCCATCTCTCAGCCCCCCTGCCAGGTGTTAGAGGGCGCTGTGCTCTGTATCATATGCATTTCCCAGCCCTCCTACCCGGCCTTAGGGGGGGCTGTGCTCTGTACCCTACACATCCCCAGCCCCCAGCCTGGCGTTAGGCAGTTTCTAGTGTCTGTGAACTTACTGCATGTACCGGAGTCTATCAGCGCATGCTGGGTGCCACGCGCTGTGGGTATGGACAGGGCCCGACGCTGGAACCTGACCTGAAGGTGGGATTGGCCACTGTCCTGGTGGTTAGGACACAGGCAGGAAATACAGGGGCTCTGTGCGGGGACCCGATTCTGCCTTTCTGTCTGGCCGATCCCTTCTAATGAGACTGAACCTGCCCATCTCCCCAGACTCAGCATAGCACAGGATTTGGGGGGCACCTGCTGGCAAAGTGGCCTCAGTCCCCACCGTACAGGCAGGGGTCATTCAGCTGGTGATAGCCCTTCTCTCAAGCCCCCAAGCACCTGTGTGTCATGGCTGCCTGCAGGAGTTCAGGGCCAACAACTGCCTGGGGGGAGGGAAGAGGGCCTGGCTAGGCAGGGGCTCAAACCGGGGAGTGTCAGTTTGGATCCCCAGCTAGCCGTAGGGGTGCAACACGCTGGGGGGGAGGGGGGGAGATCAACTCCAGCCGGTTCATCATAAATCCTGTCCCTGAGGCCTCAGTAGAAATGGGGATGTTCCCCTGGCAGTATGCAGGTGCGAAGGACTTGAGAGGGAGGTGGCAGACGTGCCCTTTTGATGGCGGTCCCTGAGCACACGGGGAGAGCAGGGGGCAAACGTCTGTTGGCAAATGTTCGTTGGCAAACGTCTGCGACTCACGGGCCCTGGGTGCACACACCCCGACAGGGGAACGTGTACAGGCCCAGCCCAGCCTGAAGAACACCAGCTCCTGTGTAAGGGAAGTCACCGTTTTTTTCACAAGAGCGGGAAACTGACGTTGCATAAACCAGGAACTCCTGATGGGCACTTTCGTCCCCCCGGGAGACCAACCCATCTAGCACAGAGAATGGGGGGACATAAAGGCTGAGCTGAAGCTAGATTCATGCTCTCCAGGATGCTGGGGTGCCCTCATGCTTGAGCTGAAGATGTTCTGGGGGTTCCCAGCATTGCCCTCCTGCCGTTTCTCGCTGGGAGCCCTCGCCCTGCACCCTGGCCTGTGTGTTCTCAGGAGGCTGCGTGCTGCCAGGTGCACATCCCCAGTGCGGAGTCCCTGGATTAATGCCAGGGGACGGGGACTGGGAAGGAAATGTACTGCCATGCCAAGACTGGGAACGGGCTGGTGATAATGCCCTGGGGTGCCTGGCCTGTCAGTGCCCAGCGGGGCTGGGAGCCAAGCGCCCCCTGGAGCCATCTGTCAGGCCCTGGGTCTGTCCTGTGCTGGGCTCGCTCCTGCCTGGCATTGGCAACAGTTTTAGGCTGCTCCAGCCCTGCTCCTCGTCCTCCTCCAGCCCTGCTCTCGCTCCAGCCTCGCTCCACCCACGCCCCGGCCTCCTGAGTCCAGCTCCAACCACGAGGCCTGACCACCTCCAGCACCTTTGCTAACACCATCACTTCCAGAGGGAATGGCTGGAGGATTTATAGGCTCCATTTGAGGAGGGCTGGTTGGGTTGAGCCAGCAGTGAGTCCCCAGTAACACAGAGCTCCGCTAGTGAGGGAAGATCTGTTTCATCTTCCCTCCCTAGCACAGTTCACAGCTTAGCACTGACCAGCTGCAAGGATCCTGGCGGGCCCTGGTAAGGTTGTAGCAGCAGACTCAATGTTCGGGAAAAGAGAGATCTATGCAATAGGCAATGTAGCTCCATCTGGGCACCAGCCAGCTCCTGTGCCCCAGAGAGCTCCCACAGCTCCCACTGAACCAGGGACGAAGGGGGCAGGAAGTTGGAAGAGAAGGTGCCATCCCGGGACCCAGGAGACCCATGTTCATTTCCCAGCTCTGCCACAGATGCTCTGTTTGTCTTCAAGCAAGTCCCTTCTTCCCTCTGTGCTGTAGTTAGTTCCCTGTCTGTACAGGGGGAGCAGCCAGGCCCTGCCCTGAAGGGGGCAGTTAGAATAAATGCAATTGAGGTTGGGCAGTGCTCAGATGCCAGGGGGATGAGGGCCAGGATGGTGCCTAAGACAGACCGAAAGCAAGGGGGAGCTACAGAGCCGGTGGTGAGAGGGGTTTGGCCTTTGACAATCGGGGTGTCTGGGCTCCCAGACCCCAGCCAACCACTGACATTACCAGACCTCCCTGATCTACAGTGCTGCTGCTTTCCCTGCTCCTAGGAGTCACTGCCTCCCCCTGGCCCGAGACCCCCGCAGCAATCATCTCCTGGGGCTGCCGTGGCACTGAGCGGCGAGCAAGGCCTGAGACTCAGTTGGGCAGGGGGGACTGCTACTAAAGCAGCTTCTGCGTCATTGCAGCGGTGGGAGAGGAAGCAGAGACGGGACCGTTTTACATCCCATGGCCAAAGCACCCGGCAGCTTGGGACTGTTGGGTTCTATCACCAGCCCTGGGAGGGTAGTGGGGTCTAGTGGTTAGAACAGGGGGGCTGGGAACCAGGACTCCTGGGTTCTATCCCAGCCCTGGGAAAGGGTTTAGGAAACCCCTACCTAGATACGTCACCATATCACAAAACCCACTGACTGTGGCTCAGATTGAGCGTCCCAGTGTGGATGCTGCCTTGGATTTGCATCACCAGGGCGCCATCTCGCTATTATTTTGCACCACTTGCATTTCATAGAATTACAGAATATCAGGGTTGGAGGGGACCTCAGGAGGTATCTCGTCCAACCCCCTGCTCAAACCAGGACCAATCCCAACTAAATCATCCCAGCCAGGGCTTTGTCAAGCCGGGCCTTAAAAACTTTTAAGGAAGGAGATTCCACCACCTCCCTAGGGAACCCATTCCAGTGCTTCACCGCCCTCCTAGTGAAATAGTGTTTCCTAATATCCAACCTAGACCTCCCCCACTGCAACTTGAGACCATGGCTCCTTGTTCTGTCACCTGCCACCACTGAGAACAGCCGAGCTCCATCCTCTTTGGAACCCCCCTTCAGGTAGTTGAAGGCTGCTATCAAATCCCCCCTCACTCTTCTCTTCTGCAGACTAAATAACCCCAGTTCCCTCAGCCTCTCCTCGTGCGACATGTGCCCCAGCCCCCGAATCATTTTCATTGCCCTCCACTGGACTCTCTCCAATTTGTCCACATCCCTTCTGTAGTGGGGGGACCAAAACTGGATGCAATACTCCAGGTGTGGCCTCACCAGTGCCGAATAGAGGGGAATAATCACTTCCCTCGATCTGCTGGCAATGCTCCTACTAATACAGTCCAATATGCCTTTGGCCTTCTTGGCAACAAGGGCACACTGCTGCCTCATATCCAGCTTCTCGTCCACTGTAATCCCCAGGTCCTTTTCTGCAGAACTGCTGCTTAGCCAGTCGGTCCCCAGCCTGTAGCAGTGCATGGGATTCTTCCATCCTAAGTGCAGGACTCTGCACTTGTCCTTGTTGAACTTCATCAGATTTCTTTTGGCCCAGTCCTCCAATTTGTCTAGGTCACTCTGGACCCTATCCCTACCCTCCAGTATATCTACCTCTTTCCCCAGCTTAGTGTCATCTGTGAATTTGCTGAAGGTGCAATTAATCCCATCATCCAGATCATTGATAAAGATGTTGAACAAAACCGGCCCCAGGACCGACCCCTGGGGGACTCCACTTGATACCGGCTGCAAACTAGACATCAAGCCGTTGATCACTACCCGTTGAGCCCGACAATCTAGCCAGCTTTCTATCTACCTTATAGTCCATTCATCCAATCAATACTCTTTTAACTTGCTGGCAAGAATACTGTGGGAGACCATAACAAAAGCTTTGCTAAAGTCAAGATATATCACGACCACCACTTTCCCCATATCCACAGAGCCAGTTATCTCATCATAGAAGGCATGATTTGCCCTTGGTGAATCCATGTTGACTGTTCCTTATCACCTTCCTCTTCTCCAAGTGGTTCAAAATGGATTCCTTGTGGACCTGCTCCATGATTTTGCTGGGGACTGAAGTGAGGCTGACCAGTCTGTAGTTCCCCGGGTTCTCTTTCTTCCTTTTTTTAAAGATGGGCACTACATTAGCTCTTTTCCAGTCGTCCGGGACCTCCCCCGATCGCCATGAGTTTTCAAAGATAATGGCCAATGGCTCCGCAATCACATCAGCCAACTCCCTCAGCACCCTTGGATGCATTAGATCTGGACCCATGGACTTGTGCACGTCCAGCTTTTCTAAATAGTCCTTAACCTGTTCTTTCACCACTGAGGGCTGCTCACCACCTCCCCGTACTGTGTTGCCCAGGGCAGCAGTCTGGGAGCTGACCTTGTCTGTGAAGACCGAGGCAAATAAAGCATTGAGTACTTCACCTTCTTCCACATCATGTGTCACTAGGTTGCCTCCCCCATTCAGTAAGGGGCCCACACTTTCCCCGACCTTCTTCTTGTTGCTAACAAACCTGTAAAAACTGTTCTTGTTACCCTTCACATCCCTTGCTAGCTGCAACTCCAATTGTGCTTTGGCCTTCCTGATTACACCCCTGCATGCTCGAGCAATATTTTTATGTTCCTCCCTAGTCATCTGTCCAAATTTCCACTTCTTGTAAGCTTCCTTTTGGAGTTTAAGCACCAGCACATGGGGGCAGCCCAAGCAGAAATCCCCTCACTCCCCCCCTCCCCCCGACACACACGAGAGGTGCTAGGGGCCGTGCTAGGGGCGATGACAATGGGGTCAGGCATCAGGACATGTGGCTGTTGGGTGTGTTGCTGGATTCTGAAGAGACCTCCCCTTCTGCCACCAACCTGCCCCATAGGAACCCAGCACAGCGCCCTCTGCTACCCTTGTCTGCCACCGTCTCTCCGCTACGCGGAGCTCCCACGATCTGCTAGCCTGGGGCAGTGACAGACCCTCTTGCTCCCCAGTTATAATACCTGGCCCTGAGCTATCCCCTTTCTCCAGCAGATCTCAACGCCCTTCACAAAGGAAGTTGGCATCACTATCCCCACTTTATAGATGGGGAAACTGAGGCACGCAAGGGGGACGTGACTTAACCAAGGTCACTCCGCAGGCCGGCCATGTCTGTATGCAAAAGCCTGAGGACTTTAACTGGACGGGTCTAGTTAAAACATTACAACACCCTCCACCCCCTCCATGGGGATGCCGTTATACCAGTGTAAGCAGTGTCAGGATGAGCTCCACCCTGACATCTGGTGGTGAGGTGTGGCAAGTTGTGGAAAAGAACTTCAGGGGCCGATGTCATTTGCATAGGCACACCCACCACGCCTAGAATGAGGCCATAGCTGCTCAAATGGTCACTTTGGCTGCTGTGGGATCCCCAGCGTCTCTGTTATTGGGGCAGGAAGAATAAATTGTTATTACCCTGATTATGGGAACTGTGCTTGGAACTGTACGTGGCCTTTTGTTATGATGGAGGGATTCACCATCAACTAAGTAGCACTCGCTAGGCAAGGGTCATGGGTTCCTAAACTGTGTGAATAAAGAGAGGCTGGGGACAAGTATGAATACTTGGTGGCATGGGCCCCTTGGTGAGGGCCTTACATGCTAATTGCACTTCCTCCTCTCTCCACTGTGGAATATCAGAGCTAATTTTGATTTTATTAGAAGTCTAGTTATAGGCTGCTGAGCTCACTTTGGGCTGACAGTGCACCAGCACTGGGGCTCCCCTACTACAAGCTGAATTCACCTAAGAGCTGAAATTACTGAGTGTTGTGTTAAGTAGTGGGGGAGCCTGAAGATATATTGTGGAGCAGTTTGTGGGACGGCTGGTGAAGCAGTTCGACGCGGAGCAGCGTGTGGATGGCAGGAGCTGCTTGTGGGCCGTGGAGCTGAGCGAAGGAGTTCGTGGGGCGGCTGGCGGAGCGAAGGAGTTTGTGGGGCGGCTGGCGGAGCGCAGCTGAGCGAAGGAGTTCGTGGGGCGGCTGGCGGAGCGCAGCGCAGCGGAGCGAAGGAGTTCGTGGGGCGGCTGGCGGAGCGGAGCGCCGCTATGGAGCTATGGGGCGGTCAGCTTCAGATCATGTAAGGTGCCTCTTACCCCCGTCCCATTTCCACCCAGGTTGGGAGGTAAAGCTCCGCAGATAAACTTTCGAACTCTGGGGCTGCCCTGACCAGGGACAGAGACTTTTGGGGCATTGGACTTTTGGGACTTTGGGTGATTTGGGGTTGCTGGACTCAAGAACCAAAGGGAAAAGGGCATGCCCCAATTTGCCTGGGGTGGGTTTTTTTTTTGCTCATGGGTTGTGTTATGAATCCTGTTGGTGGTGTTTCCCCAACATAATGCCACATTGTTTCTCTCTGTTATTAAAAGGCTTTTGCTACACTCAGACTATGTGCTTGCGAGAGGGGAAGTATTGCCTCTTGGAGGCGCCCAGCGGGGGTGGTATATATTTGTCCCAGGTCACTGGGTGGGGGCTCGAGCCGGTTTGCATTGTGTTATTGGAATGGATCCCCTAGATATTGAACCCGGCCCTTGTTGCTGCCAACTCTGACGGGCAGAAGGGTTACACCAGTACAAAGGTTTGTTGACTGGTAGGTCAAATTACGATCAGACCTCAGGCCTACTGGTGACCCAAACTCCCAAGATGCTTTGGGAATGCTGCTAAACTCTCACAGGCTGTGAAAAATGCCAATCTGCTAAAATTTTTGGCCTCGTGCCCTGTTATTTGCGTTGCCACGCGACTGTGCGAGAAATGTACCAACCGCAAACAAATGGAAATGTATAAATAACATATTGATGGTAGGTTTCAGAGTAACAGCCATGTTAGTCTGTATTCGCAAAAAGAAAAGGAGTACTTTTGGCACCTTAGAGACTAACCAATTTATTTGAGCATGAGCTTTCGTGAGCTACAGCTCACTCATCGGATGCATACAGTTTCCACAGTATGCATCCAATGAAGTGAGCTGTAGCTCACGAAAGCTTGTGCTCAAATAAATTGGTTAGTCTCTAAGGTGCCACAAGTACTCCTTTTCTTATAGTGATGGTAAAAGTTTATGCTTAAGCAGCAGATGTGTGATTGTGTGCTGGGAAGTCTATGAAATTTACCAGACACAGATGGATTTGTAGCTTTGCATTGGGAAAGAGGAAGTGATAAGCTGGAACTAAGTTACCTATAAGTAGTCCAAGCTGTATGCAAGCAGTGGCAAAAGACATCACGGGGATCAATGTGTCGTTTACGTCAACAGCTGCAAGGTTTGGTTCAGCAGACTCGGTAATGGATCTGCCTTTCTGTTTTGGCGCTGTACTAATAACTAATAAATACTGGCTGGGGCTTGGGTCCTTGAGGTCTCTTTAAGTAGGAAGTAAGATTGAAGCTGAATTGGTAATAAATCTGCTTTCCTGGGGGATCCTCTGACCCAAGTTTACCGGCTGGAACCGGACCGGGCAGGGTCACAACCTCTGTGTCGGGAGTAAAGACCTAGCCGTGTGTGGAGACTCTGGCTGGGACGGTCTAGGGGCCTACAGGGGAGGGGAAAAGTTTGAAGAAGAGATGTAAGACTAGATCCAGAGAAACGTTAACGCCATCAAGAGTAAAATGAGGGGTTGGATTGTTTGTAAAGAAATGTGCTGTTATGCATGGAGGTTCTGGGGCCGCACCGCGTCCGGCCGGCCCGTGGGATCACACGTGTGCGCTGCTTGTCTCTGAGGCTGACCAGAGAATGGAGGGGAAAGCGTGACCCGGGGCGGCAGCTCAGCATCGGGCGCGCGAGGCTTTTAATCAGCAGCTTAAGGAAGTGACAGAAAATGCTCAGAAAGGAAAGCCGCAGAATGGGGAAGTCAATGGGCGGCTGGTGAGCGCCGCAAGGAAAGGGTAAGGCAGGCGAGAGGGAGGAGACGGTGGAGACGTGGGGTTGTCAGAAACGGGCGGAGGACGGTGAAAGCGGTTGCAGTGATGCTGGGAGCACCGGGGAAGCCAGCTGAGTGCAAGGAGGACCCGGAGGATGTGATGGAGCAGGACAAGCCTCAGCGTTAATAAGGCAGCCGAGCCGTGTCGCAAGTTAAGAAAATGAACTGCGTGCTCGAAGGAAAAGGTTTGGGGGCACCCAGGGTAAGGAGGGGCGTGGGAGAGATCAGCCCAGGGGTTCTAGAGAGAACTGGGGCAGGAGGCTGCCAGCTGACCGGGCGGGTTTGTGAAGGCCGGGTGCTGGCGTGATGGCAGAATGCTTCTTAAACGCAACGTTGAAACGTGACATTGTGACAGGCCATGGCAGAAAGGCCAGGCAGGGGAGAAACCTGTCCAGGCACTAAGTCAATGGGTTCCCCAAGGGTGCCGAACAGCACCTGGTTCCACCCAGTTCTGTAGGGGGAGATGGGCCAGAGACGGCGGTTCCCTCCCAGACCCTGCACAAAGCTGGTTGGACGAAGTGTGGGTATTTTAGGAGTTCATTGTATTACAAATGCGACTGGGTCTGGAGTTTGGGACGTGATTCCTCTGGGGGAGACGTGACTCCATCAAACCCTGGGAAGGGTCAGGAATATCACAGGACACTTGTAAAACAACCGACCGGCCAAGGCAGGGATGCAAATTCCCACCTCTGCCCCCGGCCTTTCGAAGCGATGCCCTGAGGAGTGAGCCACTGGCTGCGAATACCTGTTCCCAGATCGAGGGACCGGCCTGCAGCACTCACAGATTCCCAGGGGACGTGTTCACAGAAGAAGCTATGCTGAGCTTGGAAGCACTGAAAAGCCCCTGGGTGGGTTTGACGGGCTGCACCCCGGCCGGAGCCCTGGCTGGAGTCGGGGGAGGGATCCCTGGTAAGCCTAGTAGCAGGCGGGTGGGTTCGCTGATTGGTTTAACCCGTGTTCTCGGCAGTCCTGTCACCGTAAGCACCGAGGTGCTTCTTGGGGGGAGCTTGGTGGGGACGGAGCTGTGGGGCTCATGGGGCTTGTAGCCTCGGAGGGGGCAGGAAAGCGGCCGGCTTGGCCAGTCTGACTTGCTGGGGATATCACAGTGCCAACAGGAAACCGGGAAGCCTGGAGCACCCGGCAGGAGGGAGAGCAAGGCGGGTCCTGCCCACGAGAGGTGGCGGCTGGCGTGCCAGGAGCCCAGGGCGGGTGCCCTGGCTGGGCCACGGAGGGGCAGGACCAGTGCAGTTGCCCTAAGCGGTGACACCATCATCGCCCCTTCCTCAGCTACATGGAGCTCCGGCCATCTCCTAGCCTGGGGCGGCTACAGCCCCCCCTGCTGGGCCGTGAGGCTCACAGCACCTGGCACTCGACTGCCCTTCTCCTCAGCAGATCAAGGAGCAATGGTCTCAAGTTGCAGTGGGGGAGGTCTAGGTTGGACATTAGGAAAAACGTTTTCACTAGGAGGCTGGTGAAGCCCTGGAATGGGTTCCCTAGGGAGGTGGTAGAATCTCCATCCTTAGAAGTTTTTAAGGTCAGGCTTGACAAAGCCCTGGCTGGGATGATTTAGTTGGGGATTGGTCCTGCTTTGAGCAGGGGGTTGGTCTAGATACCTCCTGAGGTCCCTTCCAACCCTGATATTCTATGATTCCCCACTTCGGAGAGGGAAACTGAGTCACTGGGCAGGGCCGGGACTTGGCCAAGGTCACCCCGCGGGCCGGCCACTTCCCACACAAACGCTGTAGGAGTGTAACTGTACCAGGCTAGTTAACACATTACAGCCCCGGTGGGGGGTACAATTATAGCCCTGCAACCGGGCTAGAACTATTCCCGGACGAGAAGGGTCGACGGGTCTGACCCTGGTACCAGGCACCTGCATCCTGGTGTCACCGGACACACACTGCTGTTGTACTGGTATAACTATATCATCAAAACCGACCCCCCCACCCCACAGTTACATCGGGACAAAAGCTGTGCGTAGGGTAGACTGGAAACTTTGGGGCAGGGACTGGCTCTCGCTGCGTGTGGCTGCAGCATCTGGTATGACAGGGCCCCAAGCTCAGTCACTGGGTGTCTGTGGAGCACTCGGCACGACGGGGCCCCGATCTCGGTTGGGATCTCCAGGCGCTGCCTTAGTGCCCTGCAGCTGGAGTTCAGGGGAGCTGGGGCAGGCGGCGTGTCTGGATCGGTCGGAGCAGGAAATGGCGGCCCGGACGGTGGCTGACGTGCTGTCCCCCCGGTGCGGCGTTCCCCAGCTCCCCAGGCTGGGTTGTGCTCTGTGCCCAGCCTTGCCCACGTTGGGATGAAGGTTCTGCCCCTGGGGTTGCGCTGCCAGGCCAGAATCGCTCCCTCCCCTCGGCGCGCAGTCTGTCAGCCCCGGTCGTGCTACGGACCCCTGAGCCCTGCTGCACGAGCTCTGCTGGGTCTTCAGCAACTGCAGCCCCCTGGTGAAATCCCCCCCGACTCCTTCCTCCTCGGTGGCTGGGCTCCCAAACAGCATTGGCAAGACAGTTTATTAACCAGCTACCTGGCCCCACGCCCTGTCGCCTGCCTAGGTGCTTATAGAGAGAAGCAGGTGCTGGTGCCCGGAGCTCACTCTGCTCCCAGCTCTGCAGGAACCCAGGAGGGCACATGCCAGCCCCTCTCTGCACCCCACGGGGCACCGGTCTCCATGGACCAGCTCTGCCCCCCAGCACGGCTCTTCTCCCCACAGCTCCAGCTGGGCAGGGGGCTGTTAGTACAGCCAGAGCCACCCCCAAGCCTGCTGCTCAAGGGGCTGCCATAGGGACCGGGGAGCTCATAGGGAAGTGGGTGGGGGATCTGGACGGGGATGGGATGCTGCCATCAGGCAACAGTCTGGGCTTGGAGCCCGGGGCAGCCTGAGCACAGGGGGATCTCCTACCCAGGGGCTCTGGGGGTGTTTGGCTCCGGCCCAGCAGCGCCCCCTCCTGGGGGTGGCAGGCCGGCTGTGACGGGCGCGTGTCCCCACAGGACTGAGCGAGAGGAAGATGTTGCTGCTGACGCGGGTCGTGTGGCTCTCAGTGCTCTGCGCCGTGGCGCTTGGTGAGTTCGGATCCCCCCGGGCCAGGGGGTGGGGGGCAGGGCTGGGAATCCCTGAAGCAGCTGAGAACGGAGGGAGGGGGGGAAATCAATGATGGAGTCACCCATCAAACCTGCCCCCTGGCCTGGTGCCTTGGGCTGGACCTGCCCCTGCAGAGCTGGAGACGCCCCTCAGCTCCCGTCCAGCCCATCCCTCCACGTGGGAGGGTTGGGTCATCCCCTGTCGCCCGTTCCCCAGAGCCCTAGTGTACATTGGCCCAAGGGACAAGGCCCCTGGCCCTGCCCGTGGGGAGACGATCCCAGAGTGTCGCACACCCCCCCCGCCCAGGCCGTGTCCCCTGCCAGCCCAGCGCCATCCGAACTGCCCTGGGGCACCCAAGAGCCAGAAAGTGCCAGCTCCCAGCATGCAGAGGGGCAGCGAGCTGAGGCTGTGTGGGGAGGGCAGGGAAATGGGGGCTGGGGAGGGGGGAGCAGGGGCAGAAAGAGGGTGGGGGAAAGCACGGACAGAGGGGTGGGGTGGGGGGAGCAGTAACAACACTAGCTGGTCCCCGGCTCCCACCAAGGCCGTTAGGAGGATTCGTGCTGGGAATGTCCCTGCAGCCTAGACGTCGCCCCCTGGATCGGAGCAGGGCCCATCTACCCCGGTGTCCCGGCTCCAGCAGCGGCCAGTGCCAGATGCTCCAGAGAGAGCTGCCAGACACCCCCTAGTGGCCCATGATGGAATAACCCAGCCACAGGGGAATTTCCTTTCTGTTCCCATCAGTTAGTGGCCCCAAGTCCCGGGGCGGGAACCCGTCCAGTCCCACCCACTGTGACGCTGGCTGTCCTCGTTCTCCATAGAAACCTCTGATCCGTTGCTGGATCCTGCTCTTGGCCCAGTGACAGCCAGTGGCAGGGAGTTCCCCAGGCTGATTGTGCCCAATGAGCCTTTTCTCGGAGTCAGATGTTCTGACCTTCCAGTTTCTGGGGCACTGGACTCCATCCTGTTTGTCCCGTCTCTGAAGGGACCTGGCCGAGGGGTGGCGGGGGGGTCAGCAGTGGGAAACCAGAATGATCAGGGGCCTCCCGGATGCAGAGAGACCAGAAAGGCAGAAAGGCTGCGGAGTGGAGGGGAGGCTGGAGGGATCCAAATGACCGGAGGGGGCCGACGAGACAGACAGGCTCAGAGCCGCACAACCTGGGCAAGAGCTTCCCCAGCCCAGGGTGACTTTGGAGCACCAGCCCCACCCGCCATCTCCAGCCCAGCCCTTGCTTGGCCTCCCTCCAGCCTGGCCTGGCTCCCCGTTCACCCCTTTGCTGCCACTGGCTGGTGGTGCTGCGGGGCGAGCAGGCTCCCGGCCATGCCTCTCTCCAGCCCTGTCACATTTAGCGCAGGGCTGCGCATCCCCCCTGCACCATGCACGGCCTTTGCTGGCCCCCACCCCACCCCCACGGCTCCAGCCCCACTCAGAGCACCAGCTCTGGGCCCGATCCTGCTGTGTGGGCTGGGGCCGGTGGGGGCACCCCCATTAATCCAACCCTTTCTCCCCTCCCCCGCATGGCACAGGCTGCCCCACCATCGTCTCCCGCTCCCAGTGGGAGGCCCAGGTCCCAAGAAGCAGGGACCCGCTGGGGACCCCAGTGCCCTACGCCATCATCCACCACACGGCAGGGAACCATTGCACCTCACAGGTCTCCTGCAGCCGGCAAGTCAGGGGCATCCAGAGCTACCACATGGACAAGAAGGGCTGGTCTGACATCGGCTACAAGTGAGGGGGCAGGGTGCGACTGGGGCCTCCTTTCAGCAGATAGACAGACTCCAGGCCGCTGCCCCGAGGTAGCCACGGGGGGGCAGCCGAGACCACACTCAGGGGGACAGCTGGGGGAGGGGGGATTCTTAGGGTGGCCAGATGTCCCGATTTTATAGGGACAGTCCTGATGTTTGGGACTTTTTCTTATATAGGCACCTATTACCTCCCACGCCTGTCCCCATTTTTCACACTTGCTGTCTGGTCACCCTAGGGATTCTCCAGAGAAGAGATTTGATTTTTATATTTAATATTTTGGGCGGAAAAGATGGAATTGGGGAGGGTGCGCCCAGAGACCCAGCTGTGGGGGGAGATTGGGACCCTGGCAAGAGGGGAGGGGGGCGGGGGCACAGAGCCCCTAGCAGGGGGAGATTGGGGGGGCAGTGACGGAGCTGGTGGGGGGATGGAGGGCCGCAGGGAGCCCCTGGGCTGTGCCAGGAGCTCAGCCGACAGACGCCGCGGGGCCTGCGCCCTCCTCGTCTGTGACATCACCCCGTGCCGGCGTTATTGACACGTTTCCCTGCAGCCGGCCTGACGCCCCGCAACGAAAACCTGGCCAGAGATTTTGCTCCGTGAAATGCTTTGAGATGGTGATGTCGGGAGATGGAAACCCAGCTGGGAATTTCCTGCAGGGCAGCGGCTCACAGCGCTGTTCTCCTGCCCCACATCTGGGCCCACTACAGCCTCACTCGACCCCCAGCTCTGTCCAGGTGGGGCCCTTGGTGCCTTCCATAAGGGGTGTTACACACAGCGCCACCTAATGGCCAAACAGTGCAATACAGGTTAGGGCCCCTCCATTCCAGTCCTTTTCCTCAGTGGGTCTTTAGCTCCATGGCAGAGGATTGAGCTTCTAGCTCTGATGGTCCCAGGTTCAAACCCAGGCGGGGCCAGCGACGACCCTGGGGGAGCTGCCAAGAGTGATGGGGAGGGGAGGGTGCGGCCGACGTGCCCATGTGGGTCTCACACTGCGCTCTGCCTGCAGCTTCCTGATCGGTGAAGACGAGAGTCTACAAGGGCAGAGGCTGGAGCACCATAGGGGCCCATGCCAAGAACTGGAACGATAAGTCACTGGCAATCAGCTTCCTGGGCAGCTTCTCCAGTACCTGATTCTTCGGTCTGTACAGATTTCCCTGCTAGGCCCCCAGGGGAACTAGGAAGTTCACAGCTGCTCTTGGTTCCACCACGGTGGGGCACTGGGCTGGGGCACAGGGTCAGGAAAGGGAGGGGGAGGGGAAGCGTGGCGAAGCAAATGTGTGTGTGGAGGCGGGGAGATGCATTACCAAATGCAGTGGGGTGGGGGAGAGAGACACTGACATGGTCAATCAAGAACGGGGCTAGAGGGTGTTTATTTACTCAGACCACATTCACATCCCCTGAGCAGCAGAGAGGGGCCAGGGGCGTGTGTGAAATTAACAGGGGGCTGCTGGTGTCCTGCAGAAACAGCCCCTGACAACACCACCCTGACCGCTGCCAAGAGCCTGATCCAATGTGCTGTCTCCGGGGGCTTCCTGAGCGAAAGCTACACCCTGAAGGGGCATCTAGACGTGAAGTCAACCGAATGCCCCGGGGACGCCCTCTACGACGCCATAAGCCAGTGGCCTGAGTTTGAAGCCTGAGTCCCTGCAGCCTCGAGGCAGCCCCTGCGCCCATCGCTGACCGCTGCCTGTGACTTCTGCCTGCTCAAGCAGCACCTCTGCCCCCCAGCAGGGGGCAGCCTCCCGCTTCTCGCCCACCTGCTGCCTCCTCGGAGAGCAGGGCAGAGTTGGGGTTATGCTCCCGTCTCCCCTGGGCTCTGCTGCCCTCCCCCGGGGCTCAGATTTCTAATAGCACCTGGGAGCCACCTGCCTCCCCCAGACTGCTTCCTTCGGCAGACGCCAGGCCGAGCCCCTCGCTCCCGCCCGCAACGGGCATGTCAGCTTAGCCCGGGTCCACACACAGCCAGGCCCAGGGTCTTACAGCGTCCGGGGGGTGGGGCCAAGCCTCAGCCGAGCTCCGTGGCAACGGCCCTGCCAATCCCTGGGCAGCTCAGGAAACGTCACCTCCATTCCCGTGTGAAACGACCGAGCAATTCTCAATCCCAGAGTCAAATCCGCCTCTGCCCCCAGCCCCCCAAGCTCTGCAGTGAAGATTTCATCTGGAATCCCCCAGAAACCGGTCGCTAGTTAACCCCCCACAAAGGGAACCCAAGTGTCCCCGAGCCCTGACACTCGGCTCTGCCTGGCCCCCGCAGGGTCTGGCTCTCAAAGCTTTCAGCCCTCGCCCCTTTCGCCCCGACAGTCCGTTCCCGCGAGCCTCTCGCACCGAGGGGGGCAAAGTGTTGGATCTTCACACAGCAGGTGCCGGGGAAGGATCCGTCGGGTGGGTCGCAGAGTCCCACAAAGGGGTTTTTAGTTCAAGTGCAATTTGCCTTTACCCCAGCGCCCCGCGGCTTAGTGCTTGCTTTGCTTGGGAGCTACTGAGCAGTGACAATAAACCAGCTTCTAGCACATGAAAAGTTGAAGCGCCGGGAATCATTTCATCTCCTGTTAAACCATCACCACCACCACCCTGCCGCTGGGCTGGGCGAGCTCAGAGGGTGTGATTATGGTCTGTCAGATTAGCACTAAGAGGCCCCCTTGGGCTAGGTGCTATACACACAGAACATGAGACAGACAGTCCCTGCCCTAAAGAGCTCACAGTCTAATTAGACAAAGGATGGGAGGGGAAACGGGTTTTACCCAAACTCACAGGGCCAGTTAGTGGCAAAGCGTGGAACAGATCCCATGGGTGCAGTCAAGTGCTCTGCCCACTAGGCTGTGCTGCCTCTCAATCCAGAGGGAGGAGGTGGAGAGAAACCAAGGGAGCACTGGTTCCGCATGGGTCACACACAGTCAGGCCGGCAGCCCTGAGCTGAAGGAAGGGGAGGGGAGCTGGGGTTTGCGCCTGCTGATGGGAGCTGGGGCTGCGGCTGGAGACTGGCAGGAGGGGCCGGAGCGGAGGGAACAGCCATGCCAGGAGCAGTGTCCCAGCCCCACAGTGCCCAGGGCTGCCCAGCATGTGGGAAGGGGGCAGCAGCACTGAGGGGGCAGCTCTTTGTTACGAGAGTCACTGTGGAGCAGCCCCCGAGCGAGGCTGGGAGCCCGGCACCCCAGGACTGGATGGGCCCCGTAAACAGGAGCAACCCCTGGTGGGCCGGCAGCTGGAGGCCGCGCTGCCGAGAGTGCAGGTCTGGCCCCCCCGCAGCCCCCGGTGTCCTGCCCCTGGCACAGTCCAGGTTCAGCCCAGTTATTCCGGCTTCTGAGCCGTGGACCCCGGGGGACGCGACCAGCTGGGATCCAGGCCCCGCACTAGGAAGAGGCTATTCCAGGCCCCAGCGGCTGGAGCTGTGGAGGGCGTGCAAAGCCCAGGAAGGCCCAACCTCAAGGGGCTCAAGCAAGAGGTTTCACTCCTGGGCTGGCCACAGCCCCAGAACAGACTCAGCACAATCTCTCTTCCCATCCTCCCAGCATTGTAACACCTCCCCAAGCCCCTGCGGGGCTGCCACAGCCTGGGCCCCCCAAGCCACCTTGCCTGGTTCCTAGGGTGTTTTGGCTGCTGGCCCCATGGAGCTCGGCCCAGGAGGGGCAAAGGATCCTGCGAGGCCCAGGGAGGGGTTGGTCCCCTCACCAGGAGAGGCTCTGGGCAGTCACAGCCACAGGTACTCAGCCAGGAAGGCAGCCAGGATCTTGCAGAGGTTCTCCACAGTCGGGGGGTGCAGGTTCTGCTCCGTGTCCTCCATTGTGTGCCAGACCCACGGGAAGGGGGTGGCGATGAGGTGCAGCACCGGCACTCCTGTGGCCGGACAGATACATGGGTAGTCAGCAGGGATCCAACCCAGGCTCTGCATCACTGCAAGCACCAGCCTCTACTGCTGGAGCTACAGGAGTAATTCCACTATTGTCAGCAGTAGTAGACTATTATCCCTGTGTGGCCCAGCCACTAGCGGGCGACGGGCGACATTCTAAATGCGCACACTGTCTCAGTAGATGGAGCCAGGCCCTCAGGCACGACCTGACCTTACATCTAGGAGCCGTGTGCTCCCCTGACCTAGCAACAAGCAGCTGGCCCAGGTGCATTATGGGAACCAGATTGGCCAGAGACATCAAGCGAGTCAGGGCCAAGTGGCTAGATAGCAATGATATGTTTATAAAGTCTTTCACCCCCAAGGATCCCAGAGCCTAAGTTCAAAATGCAGCCACCTCTGGGGTGAAGCGTGCCAGGCAGGCAAACATCATCTATAAAGCATTTTACCCCTGTAAATAACACCTAGCTCTTGCATAGCCCTTGTCCTCAGGGGATCCCAAAGCACTTTACAAAGGGGGTCAGAATGATTCCCCCCACTTCACAGATGGGGAAACTGAGGAAGACAGCAGCAGAGTCAGCCGGCAGGGCAGTGGCAAAGCCAGGACCTGAACCCAGGTCTCAGTCCCTTGCTCCACTCACGAGGCCAGGCTTGTGTGGGAGCCTGGGGGAGTCTCACCACGTTTTGTCTGCACACATTCTGCCCTGGCTCCTCTGGGGAGGCCTCCCCAGCTGTCCATCCCACACTGCTCTGCACCTGGACGCCCAGTAGCAAGGGGCAGGACTGGTACCTTTGCGAAGGAAGGGGACGTGGTCATCTTCGACAGGCCCATAGGCAGGCTCCCGCTGGAAGTACATCTGCTCCTGGGGGTGAGACTGCAGCAGGCCCAGCCGGTGCAGACGCTTCTCTGGGCGACACAGAGCAGAGGGTGAGGAGTGAGCTGGTTCCTGGGACCTGCCCGGCTGGGGGCGCGGCAGGATGAGCCCAACAGGGGGCCACACCTGGCCGCTCACAACAGAGCTCCCTGAGGACACGGAGACGCTGCTGTCTCCGGGAGCAGGAGAAAACGCCAGGGCGGGAGGGAGGGGGGATTTCAAACCTGACAAGTCGTGTTTGAGAGAAATAAAGTGTTGGTGAAAGATGCCAGGTCAACAGCCCCAGGGACTGAATCCCCAACTCCCAGCTCTTTCCCACAGCTGAGGATAGAACCCAGAAGTCCTGGCTCCCAGCCCCCCTGCTCTAATCACTAGACCCCACTCCCCTCCCAGAGCTAGGGCTAGAACCCAGGCACCTTTATTCATTGTCAGACAGATGCAGGACCATCAGGACTGGCGGGGGGTAGCTATCCCACTACAGGTGCCTGGGGGGGCAAGCCCCCTCCCACCCCTGGAAGAAAGGAAGGTTTGGTACCGATACCGACGAGCCGGTCGAACCAGGAGGCAGTGAGGGGGAAGTGGTTCTGGATGGTCGGGTGGCGGGCCCCCAGCAGGTCCAGCAAGACAAACAGGCTCTGCAAGGAGGCAACAAGGGGTTAAATCTGTAGGGGCCCAGTCACCCCAGGAGGATCTGAGGTAGGGATTGGTACAAGATCCAGTGCAGACAGATTGAGCCCCCCGCCTACCCCGGACAGGCACCCCCACCATCTCCCTCCAGCCTGAAAGATCCCCCAGGCAGAACTCCCCAGAGGGGCAAGCGGGCGGCTCTCACCATAGCCTGGAGCTGGCTGGTGCCCGGCTGGTGCTGAGCCTTGGCCATGTGCTCAGCCAGGTGGCGCGCCCCGTACAGGGAATCCCTCTCACTCCACTCCCCGAAGGCCTCCTCGCCGTCCAGGAACAACAGCTGCAGTGTCACCTCGGAGCCCTGGGGAGAGACACGGGGCTTGCTCAACACCTGGCACTGCTGGACAGGTGAGGGGACTGCACCCAGGACAGCAGCAGAGCTAGGGATAGAACCCAGGAGTCCTGGCTCCCAGCTCCCCTGCTCTAACCACTAGACCCCATTCCCCTCCCAGAGCCAGAGATAGAAGCCAGGAGTCCTGGCTCCCATCCCCCCCGGTTTTACACACTAGACTCCATTCCTTCCCCAAGCCAAGAGTAGAACCCCCAACCTGGGAAGCTCTCACCTGCTTCTTGGCCTTCAGCAGCTCCGCGTCCAAGGCCGTGGCCAGTTCCAGCAGGATGGCACAGGGCATGGCCGAGTCGGTGGCCCCCAGGAAGGTGCGGCCCTGCCGGTCGCGGGGGAAGTACTTGGAGTCATAGTGGCAGGCCAGAACCAAGCGTCGCCCGGCAGCGGGGTCCAACGTGGCCACCACATTGGCAAAGCCTACGACACCCCGCGGTGTCCGGTCCTCGAAGGCATCCAGCTCTACCCGCCAGCCCGCAGTCAGCGTGGCCAGGCTATCCACAACGAACTGGGACAAGACAGAGAAGGCTTCAGGGTGCCGTCTGGGGGGAGCGTCAGGGGCAGCGGTTTTGGGGATATCAGCAGGGAGGCCAAGGGGCTGCGGGGGGGTGGGAACTGTCTCACCCTTCTAAGGCAAGGGGCAGGGTCGGAGAGATGCTCACCATCTCCAAAGGGATCTGCCCAGTGCAATGGGGCTAGGTCAGGTTCGACAACACTCCCGCCTCGAAAAAATGTTTCGACTGTGCAAATGAAACGTTTCGATCGCTTCAAACAGTCCCGTTTTCTGGGTCAAAACAACAACGTTTTGTTCTGAAATTTCAGCTAAACAGACTGAAAAAAGGTCAAAACTGAAATTAAACATGGCAAACTGACCAAAACGAACCGTTTCCATTGAGCCGAAATGGCAAAGAAAAGGTCTTGGGGTATTGCCAATATCTGAAATTTTTGTCCTGATTTGAGACAGGAAAATATTTGGAACTTGCAAAAATATTTGCAGAAGGGGAAAACCAATTCTCAAGGGCTTGAACCCCCGCACGCTGGGTCTGCAATGGACATGTCTCTGGCACAGACGCTTCCAAAATGCACTGAGCTTTCGGCACCCACTTCAAACCGGGTGTAGCTTCCCCAAGAGGTCCTGCAGACCCAACCCCAAAGATCTCCCGCATCCCTAGTTCAGGCCAGGGCTACTCCACAAACCCAGCACAGCTTTGTTGTTTGGGGTGTGGAAAGAAAAAACACAGCCCCTAGCTGCCATAGCTACACTGGCAAAAAACCCCGTGTAGATGCAGCTGTCCATGGAAGAGCACTTCTGCTGGCACAGTGCCGTTCAGGGAAATTGTTCCTACACGGGCAAAACTCTTCTGTCAGTGTCCATTGGGTCTACACTAGGGGCGCTGCTGGGACAGCTATATCAGCACAGCGATATCCACAGGGCTTGTGTAGTGTAGACAAGACCGCAGACTAACCCTGCCCCCATTGCAGCCAGGGCCGTATCCGTGCAGATACCGATTTAGCTGGTCTCTCGCGCCCACTTCGCACCAAAGGCAGTGACTGCCCAGGGTCCCCGGTGCAGGGAGGCAAAGCCGCCGTTTGCACTGGAGCCTGAAACCAGACAAAGCTGCCTCAGAGCAATTCCTGGCCTTGAGCCACTGGCTGCAGCTGGGGCAAACCTCTTGGGTTTTCAGGGCCCAAGCTAACTCTGGGGTCCCACGTTCCAGGGTGTCCTCTGAGCCCAGGATGTGCCCCAACCTCCGGCACAGCACAAGGACCGCACACCCCAAGGCTTCGCCCGGCCACAGCCCCCACTCACCTGCCGCACCTTCCTGTTCCCTGGGCTGCCCGGGTACCGCTCGATCAGCATGGGCTTCAGGAAGGAGTTCCAGAGGCGCCGGAGGTTCACCAGGGAGGCCAGCCGCTTCACCTGGCTACTGGAGAGGCTCCGGGGCTTGTGGCCAAGCTGCGGAAAGGAACAGCGCTGGAATCCAATGGACCGTTCAAAACACCCCCGGCACCAGGAACGGACCCAGGGCATCCAAGCGAGAGCAGAGGGGTCCTGCGGTCCGGGTCTTGAGCCAGCGGTTACCTCCTTCCTCATGTTCGTACAGCACCCAGCACAATGGGGCCCTGCTCCGTGACTAAGGCTCCCCGGGCATCCTGTCCCCAATACAGGCAGTGGATGCGAACTGGGGGGTGCCCTCCCGCTGCGTCCCCCTGTGCTGCACGACCCCGCTAGGGTGACGGAGAACAGAGCACAAGAGCCAGTGAGAATTCAAGGGCCTCTTCCTGCCCCCACTAGTGTCAGTGGAGGGAGGGGTTGGGGGTAGATGCCAGCGCTGGTGTTCCTACTGCCTCTCCGAGGGCTCTGGGCACCCAGGGCCTCCCCCCAGCCCACCAGCCCCAGACGAGCATCCTCCTGGACTCAGCGACACTGCACCCCATCTTAGCTCTACACAGCCGTACCGTCGCCCAGCCCCCCCTGCCCATTCCATGCCTCAGTGCGACACCCCCCTCACCCCCGGACACCCTGCCCCCACACCCCATCCCTCCCAGGCACCCTGCCCCTTCCATGCCTCACTGCAACCCCCATTACCCGGCACCCTGCCCCCACGCCCCTCCCCCAGGCCCCCCCATCCCTCCCAGGCACCCTGCCCCCACGCCCCTCCCCCAGGCACCCCCCATCCCTCCCAGGCACCCTGCCCCCACGCCCCTCCCCCCAGGCACCCCCCATCCCTCCCAGGCACCCTGCCCCCACGCCCCTCCCCCCAGGCACCCCCCATCCCTCCCAGGCACCCTGCCCCCACGCCCCTCCCCCCAGGCACCCCCCATCCCTCCCAGGCACCCTGCCCCCACGCCCCTCCCCCCAGGCACCCCCCATCCCTCCCAGGCACCCTGCCCCCACGCCCCTCCCCCCAGGCACCCCCCATCCCTCCCAGGCACCCTGCCCCCACGCCCATCATACTCCCTTCCCCAACTCCCCTGCCCCCCCATGCTCCCTACCCCAACTTTCCTGCCCCTCCCTGGGCACACTGCCCCCCATGCTCCCTACTCCCGCGCCCCAGACACCCTGCGCACCTGCCCCCACGCCCCCCGTCCGCACCCCGTGCCCCGCGCCCCTCACCTGCGCGCTGGGCGGGCCCCGCGGCTGCCCCCCGCCGGCCCCGGACCCCCAGCCCAGGTACAGGCCGGCGCCGGCCGCCAGCAGCAGCAGGAGGAGGAGGAGGAGCAGGCGCGGGGGGGCGCGGCGCGGGCGGGCGCTGGGCTCCGGGCCGCCCCCTCCCCGGCCGCGCCGGGCCCCGGCACCCGGCCCTTTCCGCATGGCGCCGCCGGCCGAGAGACAGCGAGCCCCGCCCACGGGGCGGGGCATGACCAGGCCCCGCCCACGGGGGAAGGACCTGAGGGGAGCGCACGGCCAGAGGGGCGGGGCGAACTGAAGCCACGCCCCCCGCGCGGCGCGTCCCAGATAGAGTCCCCAGCCGCTTGAGGGCGGGGCGATCTGCAAGACCCACCCACAGGAGGCGGAGCCACGGCGTTGTTACGGCCTGCTGGGGCGGGGACTCGCCCTTAGGGGTGGGGTTACCACAGGACACACCCACAATGGGGCGGGGCCGGGTAAGGACACCTCATCACATAACGGCATATTGAAAAGGACAACCCCTCCTCCCCCATGCACCCCTGGGTCCAACACCCCCCCAGCACAGCCCAGGGTCTGACCAGCCCCAGCCCTAACACACCTATGGGTCTGACCCCCACCTGGGCACCTGGGTCCTAACCCCCCCCCCACCATACCCTTTGGTCCGACCCGCCATTCCCCTAACACTCCCCTGGGTCCTACTCCCTCACTGCACCCCCTGCCCTGGCTCAGACCTCCCTTCCCATAAACCACCTCTGGATCTGACACCCCCCCCAACACACCCATGGGTCTGACCCGCCTTCCCCTAACAAAACCATGTGCACAACCCCTCCCAACACACCCTTGGGTACAACCCCCCACACACACACACACACTGAACCCATGAGTCTGACCCCCCTTCCCCTATTACACCCACTGGTACAACCCTGCCGTGCACCCATGTGTCCAACTCCCTTTCCTGTAACACACCCCTAGGTCTGACTCCCCCGCACCCATGGGTCTGACCATCTCCAGCACACCCCTGGATCCAGTGCCTCATTCCTCTAATACACCCATGGGTCCAACCTACCCCATACACCCAAGGTCTGACACCTCCCCCCGCCCGCCATGCAGCTGACTCCTCCCAACACATTCCTGGGTCTGACCCCCTCCCTACACCCAAGGGTCCAACTCCCCCCCAACGCACCCATGGATCTGAATCTCCCCTTTCCAGTGCACCCAAGGGTTCGACCCCTCTCCGCACTGGGCCCCGATGACATGGGGATGGGTGCACATGGATGACAGGTCCATATGGAGAGAGCAAGCACATGGAAGGACAGACTGACTATTGCAGCTGGGCCTGGAAAGCCGGGGGCAGGGGAGCGTACAGGGATCAGTGGGTGACTAGATAGAGAGTGCCCCTGCCCCCTGTGTCCCTCAATATACCAGCGAGGAAAACAATGCTTAGAGCCCACCTGGCAGCAGCTGGAGTGACATCCCCCCGCACCCTTTGCAGCTGGCACAGGGCCCATCTGCAGCACTGATGTCACTGGGTCAATAGTGCTCACGTTCTAACCTGATGGGTCCTGCCGAGGGTGGTCCCTGCATTTGACCTTTTTCCTGGGCTGTATAATAGGGTTTATCACAGGATTTGCCCCTCACTTACATGGCCAAGAGCACAGTGTGTGAGGTTGTGTGACACAGACAGGGTGTTGCCAAGTGGCCAATGCTTGTGGTTTCATCACAGTTCCCCTGGTATTTGGTGTGTCTCATAAAGCACCAGCTCCCAGAGTCATGGGATGGAGTGAGATACTCAGCTTCCATTGAAATGTAAGTTTCTAGCCCTAAAGGCTGACAACTCCCTGACACAGTGAAATGTCCCAGGCAGACCGGCTCATGGATCCAAAAGTGCCAGAGAACAAGGGGAGGGGGCAAGTGGAAAGGAAGGCTGGATATCCTGGAGCTCTCCGGGCCCATGGGCAGGCTGTCCCTGGCTAAGGCCTTAGTACCGCACAGCTTGGTTCTGAAGCGGAGGAGCATGTCCCTTGAATAACCAGACGTGGTACGGTTCGGTTTACACTGCAGACCAGAACCGTGCCGCAGCCAACCCAAGTGCAACCAGCTGCCTCCTTGAAATCGTTATTTATTATACAGATTATTGTAGTGCCTTAGAGCGCCAGTCCCAGGCTATGACCCCTTGCGCTAGGCGCTGTACAAACACAAAGAGTCTCTGCCCCAAAGAGCTGGCGATCTCCAGATAAGACACGAGCTGACAGGTGGATTCAGTCCTTGCTGGGCAGCACGACAGTCCATATGCTTGGAGCCTTTCTGGCTGCAGCGGCATCTCCCAAAGGGAGCCCTGGTGCTGCTGGGGGATTTAAACCCAGGCTGGACGCTGGGGAATGGATTCTCCCCTCCTGTAGGCTCTGGGTCCCCGCACTCGGCCCCGCAGCAGTGTCGCCCATTGGCTGGCAGCAAGCAGGGTTCCCTCAGCTTCATGCGTCCTAGGGGCAGCTCCTCGGATGTGCTCAGGGACTGACTCCCGCTTCAGCCCTACACGCTGCCCTTTCGTTTCTCCTTCTTACGCCCACTGTGCCACCCAGGGCCACAGGGTGGGGGAATCAACAGCTGCCGCTGTCCACAGCAGCAGCTCCCCCCACACGCACGGTGGGAGGAAAGCGAACAGAGCAGTCAGGATGGGGCAGAGGAGGAATAATGGAGCGGGGAGAGACTGGGGCTGGGGGGAAACAGGGATGCGTGGGTGAGACCCAACAAACTCATCCCACCCAATTTCCAGCTTCTGGCCCTTTGGGCTGGAATCAAACCAGAAGAGAGGCAAGGTCTCCTGGCCTCTGACCCTGCAGGATTCATCACGCCCTTTGGAGGCCTTGGCTCTGGCTTGGAGCCATCTGTCATGGAGCCCCAGGGGTTGGGGCTACACCCCAGCTTTGGAACAGCCTCTCGGAGGAACCTGTCAGTGGGCCAGGCTCCCCAGAGGTCTCACTCATCCTCCAGGGCCATCCATGTGGCCTCCCCACCTCTGAGACTGAACCCCCGGGCTCCAGGCCTCCGGCCGCACCCCACAAGCTCTGCCTAGCCGGACCAGCCAGGCTCCTGGGAGAGTCTTGTCCCCTGTGGGACTGACACCCCGGCAGCACTTGCAGGGATGTTTGGCAGCGTTGGCAGACCAGTCGGGTTTATTGGTCCCTGGAGCCCAGCACGGGATGGCACCAGGTTAGCGCCGAGACATGGAGGTTAAAACATCGTCCAGCCTCTTCAGTCCAGGGCCAGCCAAGCTGGAGTGACCCCCCCATGGCCAGGCTCTGTGTCTCTCCCCATCTGACCTCCTTGGTAAGTTCCCAGGTGTCCCTTAGCCTGCCCCGAGGCAAACAATCCCTGTCCCCTCAACTAGGTAACCATGCACATGCTAGGGGAAACGGAGGCATGCATAGGCTTCATACCAATATTACAGGAAATCCCCACTTTGTCACACCATCACTACCCGCCATGCCCGGATGTTGGGAGGATGAGCACGCCGCCCCCTGGTGCCAGTTTTGCATTCCCACTGCCGCCTCTCTCTACTTATGTGGCTGGCGTTTAAATGCCCCCAAGCCACACTGGCTTTGGAGAGGATAGCAGCTTCCACCTGCCCTGCTGATACACAGCAACCAACAAATGCTCTGGCTTCCCCGGACTCATCCCGCGCAAGGATCATGAGTTTCAGGGAGATTTGGCCACGCACAGCCACACCTCCGAGTCCTGTGTCACTGCATTCTTGTGCTCAACAACATCAGAGCAGCCAGACTGGGTCAGGACAAAGGGCCAGTTGGCCCAGTATCCTGCCTCTGCCAGTGGCCAGTGCCAGATGCTTCAGAGGGAATGAACAGAATAGGGCCATTATCGAGTGATCCACCCCTGTCGTCCAGTCCCAGAGGTTATGGGATGCCCAGAGCATGGGGCTGTGTCCGTGACCATCTTGGCTAATAGCCACTGATGGACCTGTCCTCCAGGAGCTTATCTCATTCTTTTTTGAACCCTGTTGTACTTTTGGCCTTCCCCTGGCAGTGAGTTCCACAGATTGGCTGTTCATTGGGTAAAGAAGTACATCCTTGGGTTTGTTTTAAACCTGCTGCCTGTTAATGTCCTCCAGTGACCCCTGATTCTTGTGGTAAGTGAAGGGGTAAATAACACTTCCTTATTCATGTTCTCCACCCCAGTCATGATTTTATAGACCTCCGTCATATCCCCCCTTAGTCGTCTCTTTTCCAAGCTGAATAGTTCCCGTCTTTCTAACCTCCCCTCGTCTGGAAACTCTTCCATCCTCCTCGTCATTTCGTTGTCCTCCTCTGTACCCAGGTGTGGGAAAGCTCAATCCCTGCACGCCCAGCATGGGACACCACCAGGGGAGCCCTAGTTACCTCTTCTCCCACCGCACACCCTGGGCCTACACGCAAGAGCCTCTTCTCTTCGGCAAAACGGTGGGGTTGGAAAGTGTGATCTCTCCATGCAAGGGAGCTAAGACGCACCTCAGAGGTGGCTGCCTTTCAGTGGCTGGCAATGTGAATTGTGTGTTGGCTGCTAATGCTCCATCTCAAAGCACTTTTAGCCAAACAATACTGACCAGTGGGTACAGATGACACCTGCATGTTTAGGGATTGCTCCCCCACCCACTGATATGCAGCCACCTCTATGGGATGGCACATCTCTATGTGAGATGAACCAGCTGTTTAGATGGACATCCTTCATCCAGCACTGAAATGCAGCCACCTCTGGAGTGGAACACAGCAGCTGTTTATACAGGGCACAGCAATGCTACATTGCAGTTCTACAGTTTGCCATTCTCTTCCCAAAGTCTGAGGCGCTTCTCTCCTCCCAGATCTTGAGGCTCATACCAAGACTTCCCTTGAGGCAGTGGGAGAAGTTTTTTCGAGTCATCTGGAGACGACAAGGTGCAGGTTATGTTTGTGGCTTGGGTGTGTGGGGAACAGGCAGGGCATTATACAAAGCAGAAGAGCCCTGAGGGCTGATTGAAACAATTCTGCTGCTCCCAAGAAAAGCCCCTAAATCCCCTTGGCCTTTATTGCCCCAGAAAAGCCTAAAATCAGCCCATGTAGGAAAGAATAAACCAAGGTGAAGGGCAGGCTGGCTCTGACGTGCCTAGAGGGAATGGCAGATCTCTGGACCCAGCTGCTGTGGAAGGCTAATTGCCACAAATGGGGACTTAGCCCCAAAAGGGGTGTGTAGGATGGCTGGGTTAGGACCCAGCAGCCATGGATTCTAATCCTTACTCTCCTGCACACTCCTTTTGTGACATTGAGCCACTATATTGCTCTGAGCCTCAGTTTCCCTGTGTAGAATCACCCAGCTCATAGGGCTGTTGGGAGGGAACCCCGCCCTCCCCCCTCCGTGTGTGAGGCTCAGTGACAATGATGGGGGCCCATACAGAGAGGGGAGCTGAGAGCACCTAGGAGCTTGGCAATGCTCTGGGGTGAGGGTCAGGGCCCTGTGAGGGCTAGAATGTGCCATGCTCAAGGGTGAGCCAAAGGGTCCCCTGTTCTTTGCAAACTCTCCCCTCAGACCAGACACACTCATTACATCAAATACATTGCTTGCAGGGTACTTGCTCATAAAGGGTAACATGGGAGGTCTCTACTAAAAGCTGGCAACTTATCAATGCTCACAATCCTGGCATGATGTGCATAGGGACAAGAGGGATAAATACCAGGAAGGGAGAGGAATTATTTAAGCTCAGTACCAATGTGGACACAAGAATAAATGGATATAAACTGGCCATCAGGAAGTTTAGACTTGAAATTCGACGAAGGTTTCTAACCATCAGAGGAGTGAAGTTCTGGAACAGCCTTCCAAGGGGAGCAGTGCAGGCAAAAGCATATCTGACTTCAAAACTAAGCTTGATAAGTTTATGGAGGGGATGGTATGATGGGATAGCCTAATTTTGGCAATTAATTGATCTTTGACTATTAGCAGTAAATACGCGCAATGGCCTGTGATGGGACACTAGATAGGGTGGGATCTGAGTTACTACAGAGAATTCTTTCCTGGGTATCTGGCTGGTGAATCTTGCCCACGTACTCAGGGTTTAGCTGATCGCCAGATTTGGGGTCGGGAAGGAATTTTCCTCCAGGACAGATTGACAGAGGCCCTGGGCATTTTTCGCCTTCCTCTGCAGCATGGGGCACAGGTCACTTGCTGGAGGATTCTCTGCACCTTGAAGTCTTTAAATGACAATCTGAGGACTTCAGTAGCTCAGACATAGCTTAGGGGTTTGTTACAGGGGTGGGTGGGTGAGATTCGGTGGCCTGCGTTGTGCAGGAGGTCAGACTAGATGATCATAATGATCCCTTCTGACCTTAAAGTCTATGAGTCTAAGAGTGGAGGAGCAGTGTCACTATACTGACATTTATGCCCTTCTGGTCTTACAGTGAAAAAGAGGATGGGGGCAGTGAGATCCCTCGGTGAAGGTCTGTTGGGGGGAGCTGCTACCCTCCCTGGCTCACTGCTGGTGATGTAGCGCAAAGTTTGATGGTCTGCCACTGCCCCATCCCAGAACAGTCAATAGAAAGCCACCGAAAACAACTGCAAACAACCCATACCATGTGGAGGTGGAAAGGAACATTGCACCAGATGGGATCTGCCGGTGAATAGAGACAAACAATTGTTCAGTAGAACACCGCGTGGGGAGATGCCCTCTGCATCCATTCACTGAGGAGAGGCTTGGGGAGAGAGGTTTTCCTGCAAGTCTGGATCTCGGGAAGCCAGCCAGCTCTGCAATGGACTGAATGTTGGGATGGGCGGGACTAGCTGTATTAGCTAGGAAAGGTAAAAGCGAAGACCCCGTTTACATTGAATGATTTTGTTTTGTGTTGCAACCGTTTGTTTCTCACCCTCTCTTGCTAGCGGAACCTCTGTCCTTTTCTAAATCAACCTTCCTGGGGTTCATTACAAGCGCTGTGTGTCAACGGAGTGGTAGTTTAAGGTTAAACTGTGGCATGCTGCACCCTTGGGGGGCAGAGGAGCTGGGATTCCTGGGGGTAGCCAGAGCCAAGGACTGGATATCACAGGAGGGATGCAACAAAGGGACTCGGGGGCACCGAGAGTTATCCTGCAGGGTGAAGCCAGGGCTGGCATAGCTCGGAGGAGGGGGCTGGAGCAGCTCATATCCAGTTACCATCAGCCAGGCTCCCTCACGCTGGAGTTGGGGGGGGGACTCACTGTTCTGGGTACCCCGAGAACTGTCACATCAAGTGGAAGGTTTTTCATCTCCCAGGGGGCACTAGGGGGCTGGGTGCCTTAGAGAGGAGATGGGGAGGCAGAGCTGCTGCAGTTCAACCCCCGGTGCGCGGCAGCCCCCAACCCCCTTCGTTCCGCTGTCCTGTCGCATTCACCCCCGGGGCCCCGTTTTCCTCGAGGTGGGCGGATGGACACGCAGCTGATGCCATGATGAATCAGGGCACCCAGCCCCCGCAGGTCGCTTGCTGCCACCTCACACACAGCAGGGGCAAGAACTTTCCCCCATGCCCAGCCCGGGGCACGGCACGTGAGCCTGGCAAGGGTCAACGCCTCGACTCTATGCAGCCACGTGTGTCCATCCACTGGTAGGGAGATTAGAAATAGTCCACCCCCCGCCACTCCCTGTCAGCTTTGATCCAGGTTGGTTCTGGAGCCCAGATGGGGAAGGGGATTGTGAGACAGGCCAGGCAACCCATAGAGATCACGGGCACCAGCATGGCATGCTGCCCTCTGCTTGGCTGGGTAGTGCCGTCTCCAAAGGCAAAACCCACCCCTCAGCATGGAAGACAGGTGGCTGCATTCTTATGCTGAGTGGCGCACGGCTCAGGCCGCGCCTGCTCTGCAAGGAGCCCAGAGGCGTTTCCACCCCCTAGGAACCTCGTCAGACCCATCACGGGGGCCACACCCAGCCGGAAGAAACTTTTTTCATCCATTTCCACCCGCCCAGAGCACATACTCAAGGGCCTGGAGCGTGGCTCAGGGACACGTTTGGTGGAAGCCCACTGCCTTGGAAGCAGATGAGCGGCGGTTGGGTTCCAGGGCGGTTACATAAAGTGCATTGTGAGCCTGGGGGAATATGGAGATGGTTCTAGGCCATCGGCCTGGCTAATGGCCAGGTGGTCCGTGCTCCAGAAAGACCCTGCACTTCCTAATGAAACTGCACCACCTGGTACAATTGCTCGACTCCAACGCCAGCCGGGAGCATGGTGATCTCCCAGCCTGACCTGCTGGGTAGCACAGAACTGGCCCCAAACCATTCCTAGAGCAGATCTGTTAGAAAACCAGCCAACCGTGATTTAAAAGTGGTTTGGGGCCAGTCCATACATTAGATAACACCTGGACGGGGTGTCCTTAATTTTGCATGGTTCTTTCCATGTCACAAGTGGAGCTTGGAAAATCACTCCCCAAATGTTACATGGTTTAGGGACAGCCCCTTACTCTCACTGCTAAAATATCCAGTCTCAATTCATCTAGCTTCAACTTCCAGCCCTCAGATCCTGCCAGACCTTTGCCTGCTACACTGAAAAGAGCCTATAAGCAAAGTTTTGTTCCCCTGGTAGGTTCTTCTAGACTGGGATCAAGTCACCCCTTAACCTTCTCTCTGCTGAGCTGAACAGATTGAGCTCCTGGCGTCTTTCCCTATAAGGCAGGCGTTCCAGTCCCTCAAGGCCTCTCCCACCTGTCCAGCAACTGCTGGGCATAATAGGACCAGAGAGGGGGTTCATGAAGCTGGGCCCCAGACCCTGTGCGTCCAGCCAGCCTGGGGCAACCTACCCACAGGTGAGCAGAGCCACCAGGCTGCATTGGACCAGCCTGTCGGTGGCCAGAGGAAGGTGCAAAGATCCCTGCAGGGGCGCAGTTAGCGGATAACCTGCCCTCTGGGAATTCCCTCCGGCCCCCTAGCAGTGGCTGGGTCCTGCCCGGAAGCAGGCTGGTTCACAGCCCTTCGGGGACTAGTTCAGCATTTGCTATTCTGATTCGAGATGTTTGTTAGCCATATAAGCTCCCAGTCCTTTTCAGGATGCCCCTCAACTCTTGGGCCTCTGTAGCATCATGTGGCAGGGAGTCCCACTGGCCAACGGAGCAGCATGGGAAGCAACCTGGCCTAGATCAGCTTTGAGTTGGCAGCTTTAACTTACAGTGACCCTCCCCTCGGGCCAAACGTTAGGAGGGCGGGTGGCAGCTTACCCTGAGAAACACCAGTTGGGCTAACATTCACATTAGCACAACTCACACGCCCTACAGTGCGGATGCAGGCAAGCTCTGGACAAGCGCGGCTAGTCCTCCAGCGCCTTCCCACCATCATCCCAAGGGCCCAGCCTGGACAGCGAAGTCCCCCCACAACACACTGCGAACAGGGGGCATTTCCCAGAGCGCAGGGGACGTGAAAATCTAGCCAGGGCGGGGGCAGGGACAGACCTCGCTGGCCACAAGGGAGGCTTGGAAATTTCCCCCAAACCTTGTTTTTTGGATGGGTAATTGGGTTAAGAAGTAAATGTAATTGTTCACAGAAGGCATCTGCTTCCTGCAGGCAACTTAGATTTGGTTCATCAGAAAAACCCAGCCCCCCCAAATAATTTCAAGTCAGAGAGGCTCATGGGAGCCGCACACGGCTGCCTCGTTTGCCCATTCCCCTTTATGGGCCAGACTTCCCAAATGAACTTCATTTCCCGCATTGCAGCCAGCGGCCCCTCTCCATGAGCGTGGTGCATCTTGGAAGCCATCACCCAGCCAGGGTCCTGAGGGACGAGGAGCAGGAAGCACCCAAACTACAACTCCCATGAGGCACTGCAGCAGGACAGGGCTTTCTGCCCCCCCAGCCTTCCAAATTGACCACAGCAAATGTTGGCCAAAACAATTTTTTTCATTCTTATCCAAATTTTCCCACCAGTTTGCCTCAAGCGACAAATGGCACCGCAGCTCCAGCTGCTCCTCCAACATGGGACCTGAGGGGAAGTGAGGCAGCCGCTGCCTGAGTTTGCAGAGAGCCTGAAATAACAGCTCCAGGCGGCTGGACTGCCTGCATCACTTCAACAGGGGCTGCCTCCCACACAACTCTGAACGCCACTAACCCTTTCAAGCCCGGCAGAATGGGGCAGGAGCACGCTCTGAAGAGCTATCAGAGGAAAAGGTCAGCATTAAGATGATGAATGCATTACCAGTCTTTAATGCCACACGGCTGGGTGGCGGGGGGGACAAGATTCATTTTATTCTGGAGGAGGGAGCCAGCTAAGTGGAGGAGGCAATTTCTCTATCTTTCAAAAGCCCTTTTTTGACAGGGAAGGGGACGAGGAAAAAAAAAGAAAAATCACCTCCCGAGTCAGTTTTCCTGTTGTTTAATTTGTTTTCCACTCAACAGTCATTTGAAAAGTCACACATGCACAGAGACAGGCGTATAAATACCAGGCGGAGCTGTGCCCCTGCCGGGGGATCCGGAACCAGATCGGCACCTGGGGACTAGAGCACCACGGGCCGACGGCCTCCTCAGGGCAAGAGGGTGGGGATGCAAATGGGCCCGACCGGGAAGGCAGGGAATGGCCCCCTGATTTCGGACCATGATGCTAGCCGAGAATTGAGGTGTAGCCATTGGCCACATGAGCCCAGTGACACAAGAACTGGTAGGGCCCCACCATGCTCGTGTGTAAGCCAAGAGACTAGGGCTAGGATTTCAAGGCAACTTGTGGTGGGGGGTGGGAGGAAGAGGGGATAAGATCTGTGAGTTCAAATTAAAAGGCCGCAAAAAGGGAGGGAGTGGAACAGCCAGCAGCTGGGGGAGAAGCGCCCCCGACCCTGTTGGTGGGAGCCCAGCACCCGGCTGGATGAGGTTGGAACAATGAGGGGATAAGGCCGTGTGTAGGGGGAAGGAATCAGGACCCCAGGGGGCAAAGAGGCAGGGTGAAAGGCTGCTCTGGCCATTAGCCCCAGTTCCAGGCACGGGTGGGGAGGCTGAGGGCCAGACCCCCAGTTAGCATGTCATTTGGCACTACTGAAGCCATCAGGCCAACTCATTCCAGCTGTGGGGCTGGCCTGGCGGTTACAGAAATGCCCACCCTCCCCTGGAACTGGGCCGCTCCGGCCTGTGGGGAGTGGAGAGCCGGGTTCCTTTGCCCACCAGTCCATACGGGGGTTAGAACTACAGGACGGGACCCCAAAGAGCCGGTGACACTGGCCGATAGCGACCGGAGCCAGGCTGGGGCCAACCCCATGGACAATCCCCCTTCCCCCAAGCAACGTGGCTAGAAGAAAAGGGGAGGAACCAGCCGACGGCCAGAGGGAGGCCAGCAGCCACCACCCCCTCTCGCTGAGAACCCAGGTGTCTGAGCAGCTTGGCAAAGTCAACTGGTGGCCATCACGCTAAGAAACCCACGGCTACGACAAGCTGCCACTCGGCTTCAGAGAGGCTGCTGCATGTAGGCAAGGATGGGGACAAAGGGGGCTCTCTCGTGGGGGGGGCATCCCCTCCAGCTCCCTTGCTGCTGTGACCCACTCGCTGGCTCTGAGCAGGGGCAGGGTTGGCTGGTCTCGTGACGGGTTCTACCAGTGGGCCTGCCTCTCTCTCCAGAGGCTGATTTCTTGTCCCCCGATGTGTGTTCGTGTGAGCAGCTTGGACTGGAAACGGGACCCCCAGCTGGCGTGACGCTCGCCATGCCAGCCCGCAGGGCCGGGAGCCCTCTCTTGGAGAGACTAATCAGTGATCAGAACGGGTGCGGTGCCCCCCCCCGAGCAAGGGCATGGGAGGAGCGAGCCCTAGCAGCGGTGAGGGTTTCACAGCTTCAGACAGCAGAGCCTGGCTCCGATCACACGCTCCTTCCGGTAGGCGGGGACTGCCATGTGGCCGCTGGCAGCAGGACAGATGGGCTGAGGGGAGCTCTGCTCCAGCAAGGGGGGAAGGAGATTGGGGATGAATCCACCGATGATAACCTACCAGTGCTCACCAAGCAGGTAGGAGCGGCAGATGAGAAGGGCTGGACACGAGGCTAGCAGGAGAATTCACAACCGCTCCCCCCGAAGCCACCAACAAGCTGCAAAGCCGGGGCACAGCAAGGACCCCCTGCCCAGGCAGGCGGGCGGGGCTGGATGCCGTAGTGGCTGGGGGAAGAGGCGATCTGGCCCCAGCCCAGTATAGTTTTGCAGGTGGGTGAGTCGATTTCTTTTGGGATGGGCTGCAGCCAAGATCAGCACCAGACAGCCAGGCAAACAAATCAAACCCCACACACACACACACACACGCACACGCACGAGACCTCGTGGGCTCCCGCCCCAGCGCCTGTCCGCCCCCCCTCACCTCCCGTCCTCCCGCCTGGCCGCTCGGTCCCTCAGCATGTCGCAGGGCAGCACCCAGTTGTTATCGTGTAGCCCCACCCGGCAGCCCGGCGTGTCCTTGTCCGTGCGCCGACAGCACATCCAGTAGGAGCGTCCGTAAGGCAAGTCGTGGTGGTAGGGCTTGGGGTGCCAGCGGCATAGAGACACGTCCCCCTTCTCGTAGTGCTTCTTGCACTGCTTGCAGGGGTCGTCCCGGTACAGCGGGTCCCTGTTCCAGCGGGAGTCTGTGGCCTGCACGCCGAACGTCTCGATGATGGATTTGAAGTAGTGGCAGGTGCATTTCAAGGCGGCCAGCGACTGGGTGGGGAGGTAACTGAAGATCTTCACCATGATGTGCTCGGGGAGCAGGAGCATGTACTGGCGGGGCTCCAGCAAGCGCTGGATCTTGAAGCGGATCTCCAGGAAGTCGTGGGAGACGTGCCGGTAGAGACGGCACAGCGAGGTGTCCGAGGCCGCCGGCTCCAGCCCGGGCCCGTCCGGCCACTCCACGCCCCCCTCGCCGTTGTTCTTCTTGCTGTCCAGGAGGGAGCCGGCAGCCTCCCGGGTGTCCTCGGGCCGGGGGGCCTGGGCGTGAAGGAAGAAGAGCTGGCCGGGGGGCGGATCCTCGCAGGCGGAGCACAGCCCATCCGGGGTGGGGGTCCCCACCGTCAGACACACCGTCTCCTCCTTCATGTTCTTGGTGCTGTCCTTGCCGAAGAAGACGCACTGATCCACCACGCCCGTCACCACCACGTCCACGTGGAAGCCGGCCACGCAGTCCCGGGGCGTTGCCGCTGGCCCCCCCAGCTTCTCCCCGGCCCTGCCTTCGGGGCCGGCGTCCAGCTTGCCCGGCAAGGCCTGGCTCTCACCGCAGCTCATCTCCAAGTCGGGCGGCTCGCTGGCCCCATCGCCCTTGGGCGCGGCACTGGACAGCAGGAAGTCCACGTTGTTGGGCAGGGAGTCGCGGGAGGGGCTGATCAGCTGGTAGAGGTCACAGGTGATCTTGTCCTTGGCATGGGCGCCGGAGCCGGTGGCGGGGCCCCCGGTGCCGCAGCTCATGAACATGCAGTTGGGGCGGGTGCCGGAGCCCACCTCGGGGGGCGAGCGGGGGTCCCGGCTGCTGGAGATGCGGAAGGCGATGCGCACCTCGCCGGGGCTATGCTGGGAGTTGGCCACGCACTCGGCCGTCTCGGAGCACAGTCCGTTCTGCCGCAGGACGCTCCGCTCCTCCTGCTGTGACTCGAAATGGGCCACCGCCTCGGCCACCCGGCTGCAGTCCTGGCCCCCCCCTCCGCCCACCACGGTCTTCTCCCCGTCCGCCTGCTCCTGATCCGCCGAGAGGAACACCACGGGGGAGGGCGGGGCCGCCGGCGCCCCCCCAGGGCAAGGCCGCGAGTAGCTCTGCAGAGCCAGCGCCGTGCGCTGCTCCACCAGGGCCACCATCTCGGCCACGGAGAGCAGGTCCGTGTCACCGCCCGGCTCAGCGTGGGCCTCCGGGCACAGGTACACGTCCTCCGCCTCCTTGCTGCCCTCCTTATCCTTCCCCGGGCACGGCTTGCCCTTGCTGGGGTCGTGTGAGCGCCGTCGGCGCTTGGCCTTGGAGCTGTCGCTCCCCCATTTGCCCTTGACCTTCATGGTGCTCGCACGGCTGCTGCTGCTGCACTGGTGGGCCACGAAGAAGGCGATCTTCTCCTTGGTGTTGCCTGGCTTGATGACGTACCAGGTGTCCAGCAGCACCCGGCCCTCCTCCCCCTGGCTGGGGCTGGGGGAGACCAGGGGAGGTGGCGGCGGGGCCGGGGCGGGCGGGGTGTTCTCGGAGCAGGCCTCCCCGCTCTCCTCCCCCTCCTTGGCTTTGCAGGCAAAGTCCCCAAAGGGCTTCTTCACCAGGCTGCCGCCGCACGGCTTGTTCTGGGAGTAGGTGCCGAAGGGCCGTGGGCACCACAGCTGGATGTGCGAGAAGGTGTTCTGATCCATCCCGGGCTCATGGCACAGGCGGTGCCCCCCTAGCTCATGGCGCTCTGGTGCCGGACGCCGAGATCTTCACCGGCTCGGAGCCACCTGGAGAAAGGGAGAGAGACACACTGATCAGCGAGGCTGGATGGAAACGAATCGGTCTGCCATCCTGGGAACCAGCCCAGGGGTTCGCCCACTCCAGACTCAAGGATCTAGGAGTATGAGCCAGCCCATAACTAATGCCACATGGCCTCCACCACAGCCCACCGGCGGGAGGGGAGACCGACGTGTCCTGGCCCAGCACCAAACCCCGTTGCTGAACCCCCTGCCCCCTCCCATCCTGGCTGCCCATAGGCCCTGGCTTCCCCCACAGCACAGGTCTCTGCTGTCAGTGCAGGTTTCTGTAAGGGGAGGGGTGGCACTGGGGATCGTCCCCTTTAAAGATGGAACAAGCACGCTAGGGGAAGCGGGTTGGGGGCTTCCATTCGCCCAATCTCCTGAGACGAGGAGGAGGGGGCAGCTGGCCAAACGGAAAGGCAGCAAGTTCCTAAGGGGGCAGAGGGAATACATGTTCTCACAGTGTGCCGTGAGCCTGCGGAACTCTCTGCCACAGGACACTGTTAAGACCAAGAGCAAAACAGGATCAGTTGCTACCACGGGGAAAAAAAACAGTGCCCAGAGCTAAAACAGCAAGTAATGTGCAAAACAGGACTGGGGACAATCAACCCTTGCAGCTCAAGTTACTGTAACAAAGCTCGCTTGCAATGAGCACTTTGCAGGCATCAACAGCTCAGAAGATGCCCTCCTACCCCACACATGCTGCCCACCCCATCTCCCTGCGCTATGGGGCCTTTCACCCTCCAAAAGTCCCCATGGTGCCTCTCAGTTCAAGTCCTGCTCTTGGTTACAGGCACTACACATCACCACTGAAACACAGCTGCCTCTGGGGCGGAACGTGGGAGCTGTTTAACCGCACACAGCCACAGGACAGCGGTGTGGGACAGGAAGTGAAGTATCCCCCATCACACCGAAATGGCAGGACAAGCTCCCAGAGGCACAAGTCTGAATTTTGCACAGACACTGGGGTTAATCCTTCCACTTAGCGCAAAAAACGAAATGGATTTTTTTTTCCAATGGCCACAGTGTCAGTGTCACGTATTATCGGAAAGACGGTGTCCCCGGCAGCACAGCACAGGCACTGGGGCCAGCCCTGACTGCCAGGGGAGAGGCCCCTACTGAGCCCCCCCTCTGCTCCCTGAAGCACAGCGCCCCCTGGGGCTGGCACTGGGCTCAGCACTGACTGCCAGGGGTGAGCCCCCTACTGAGCCCCCGTCCCGCTCCTTGCGGCACAGCGCCCCCTAGTGCTGCGCTGGGGCATTGGGGTCACCATTGACTGCCAGGGGAGAGCACCAGCCGCGACCTCCTACCCACCTACTAACCAGGCAGACCCTGCCTAACTTGTGACCCCCTCTCTGGGGTCAAGAGGCCAGACGGGGATGAGGCAGGAACTCAGGCCCCAATGAGACTGTACCCCGACGCTCATGCCCACAGTCTGCCCCTGGAGATTCGCTCCCACCTGCCCCCAGGGGCTCATGCCCACAGCCTGCACCCCCCCTACCAGGATGCATTCAGGTATGAAGGAGGGCTGCATCCCTTCCTCTGCAGCCTACAGCCCCCAGGGAGGCGGGACAGACTCACAGGCCACGCCCTCAAGGGAGGACAGGCTACAGGGCCCCCTCCCCGACGCCAGCTCTTCCCATTCGGCCACGCCTGGGCACAGCACAGCCAAGGACCCCTTGCTAGCGAGGACAGCCAGGCACAGAGCCCCCCCGCCACAGGACTGTGGTTAGAGGCTGGCCACCTGCAAGTGACACCAGACAAGAGCACTGGCCCAGGGCCAGCTACGTGCCAGTCAGAGGCTGCCCGTGGCTGGGCTGGGTTCTTCTTGGAGCCGATGCTGCTCCCTACGTGTCCAGCGGAGTAAGTCACTCGCTTCCTGCGAGCACAAGCACAGCCCAGCATGCTCCACAAGGGAAGGGAGACAAGACTTGGCGCAGGGACACGGTGACTCCACGGCAGAGCCGGTAGAACCCAAGAGTCCAGACACCTGCCCCCCCCCACAACTAACCACTAGGCCCCACTCCCCCTCCAGAGCCAAGAAGGCAGGAGTCCTGACTCTCAGCCCCAACAGCTCTAACCACTAGACCCCACTCCCCCCATCCCAGAGCCAAAACCAGAACCCAGTCCTGACTCCCAAGTCCCATGTCTTCACCCCCATTTCCAAATGCTGTGGAAAGAATGGGGGTGAGTTATCCTCAGACCTGATGGTATCTTCATTTGACAAAATAAAATATGAGGGGGACCTAGGAGTTCAGGGCTGGGGGCAGCCAAAGTTGCCTGCTGGACCTAATCTGTTCCTGCAGGGCGGGCCATAGATGGGGTGAGACGCTTTGACCCACCAGAACCAACTGGCTCTTTCAGTATCTCTGGGGGAGCCAGAGCAGGCAGGTGGGGAGGAGAGAGGGGAGGCGGTTTGAAGACGGGTTCTGCTCCTGGGGCTGCATCAAGTCTCACTTATCCCGGGCATGGCCGCAGAAGCGATTGGCGCATCTACCAAATGCCCGCGTCCGAGGCAGCTGCCTGTTCGTTGGGATGAGTTTCTGGGAGACAGACTGAACAAAGAACCCACTCCCTGGGCCAGCGGGGCTAGAGATGCACAGAAGAATTAATCAGACCAGGAGCCCATCTACCCTGGTATCCCGGCTCCAAGAGTGGCCTACACCGGCTGCTTCACAGGGAGGTGCAAGAAACCCCCAGTGGACAATTATGGAATAGCTGCTCCCAGAAGACTATCACGGCTGCTCCCAGAAAGTTTCCTCCTTCCACCAACCCACCAGTTAGTGGTCAGCTCATTCTCTTAGGCACCAGATCTTAGATCCCTCCGAAACTTACACCTATATACTACCACATCTATCTGTAGGCGGTGCCTTTATCCACACAGACACCTAGTCCTTGTCTGGAGCCATCCAAACACTTGCCTTCAAGGGGATCATGTGGCAATGAGTTCCACAAGCTCATCAGGCAAAACCTAAACTCCTTTCATTACACATTCAGTTTCACTATCCTGCCCCTGCTAGGGAGGGGTGGGACTGGGGAAAAGAAACCTGCATTTGACGATCCACAGGTTGGGGGCACTGCAGGAGCCGTGGGGACAAAGCTCTACTGAGTAGCCGTCTCCACTCATAAACTCAGGCAGATCAAGGGGTAGCAGTCAGAAGCCCTTACAGGAGCTTGGACCAGTCAAAGGAAGGTGACTTCAAAGCAAGAATTTGAGGGCACGGATGGGCTTACAAGGAAGAAAACATAATGCCAAAGAAAAAAAAAAATCCGTGTCAACGTGACACTTAAGGTGGCAAATCTGAATACATGGGGAGCCAGGAAAGGCACCCGCCCAGGCTCCCTTGGCCACTCAGCCGTATGGCACGTCCAAAGCACTCAGCGATGGCCAGTTAAACTCCTCCCTGTGCAGTGGGTTACACTGTCAGCAAGACAGAGACCCAGCCTGCCAGGTGTGTGTGGTGGGGGGGGGAGGGACACGCAGAAATCCACGCAGCATTGACAGCCATGGGCATCAGCCCAAGGGGCAGGCCGGGGGAGGGCAGCAAGGAGTCTGATCTGCCACTGGAATTAAAAGAGGGAGATGTCAGAGAGTCATTTAAAAGCAAGAGCTGGGGAGCCAATGGGGCAGCTGGAGCATCCCGCCAACACCCCAGGCCAAGCAGACTGCTCCAGCAGATGGGGCCCAGGACTCCTGGGTTCCATTCCTAGCTTTGTCCCTGACTCAATGTGAGACTCTTAGCATGTCACTGCCCCTCTGTGCCTCAGTTTCTCCATCTGTAAAATGGGGGTATCAAGCCTTTGGAGAGGTACAGCACAGTGGTTCTAAGTACTGTTATGCTGAGGGTCCACAGACCATGCCCACCCCAGCAATTGGAGTCCATGGGACTCACTGCCACTGGCCGGAGCGGCTTGCAAGCCGGCCTTCCACTGGGCTCTGGAGGGAGCATAGCTGGCAGCGCCCTTAGGATCACAGACAGGCGGCATCGAGTCCTTCGCAAGGCCACGGCCAGCACCAGACACTCCCAGAAACCCGAGTGGAGAATGTGCAATACCCGGCCCACGGCGGCAGGCTCTGCCTAACCCGGGGCAGCGCAGGGCTGGCTTTGGCTCTGAAGCCCATACAGCCAGCCAGCCCGGCAGGACCAGGTTTGACTCCCGCCCTTCAGGCAGCGTTATTTTAACCATGCACAGAGCAGCATGATCCTGATGGACAGGGGATGGGACAGGCCCCAAACCTGCTCCCCGAGGGCTTATCTGCTGGGCCCTTTCATCCACACCACCCTAAAACTTGGGAGGTGCCACACTGCAGGCAGGAGAGTGGTTTGGGGGTGGGGGATGAGGGTACCACTTGGACCCCCCCTCAGACCTTGCCCGATTTCCCCCTTGCCTCTCCCAAGCTGACTTGCTTTTCAAGCTCAGAGGGGCCGGTTGTTGCACCTGTCCGCCCCACCCTGAGGGATCCCGGGTCTCAGGTGGGGCATCCCCCCCCCAAGAGGAGCAATGCATTTCCCCTCCCCTTTCGCTGGTTCTGGCACGGATTGGATTTGGGGGGGTGGGGGGTCCCTTTGAAGTTAAAAACAAACAAACGGCTCTGGTACTAAAAGCCAGAATTTGGGAAGAAACCAACCCCAGGGATCAGGCCCATGCCAGAGATCCAGCTGGGCCTGCCTCAGCTTCCCGCCGGGGGCTAATAGGGACCCAGCCCCCGGAGCTGGGGGGCGGGGAGGGGGGATCTGGCGGATACCGCACAGTGCTGGGAGCTTCACCACACAGCCCCCCCCCCGGGGGGCAACCTTGGGCAAGTCACTTAGTCGCCGCGTGCCTCAGTTTCCCCCCTCACCTGTAGAACGGGGCTAATCCACCTTCGGGGGGGGTGGAGCTGCACCCCCACGGCACAACAGGCCTAGGCCGGGGGCGGCTCGGCCCCAGGCAGGAAGAGGCGAGTGAGGAGCCCGGCGTGTGCCCCGCGAGGCGGGCCCCGGCGAGGGTTCAAAGCCCGAGCCCCCAGCGCGCCCTCAAGCCCCCCCCCCCCGCTCCCCCCCTTACCCGAGCCCCCCAAGGCCGGGGGGTCCGATCCGCGCCCGATCCCAGCTGCGGCCCCCTCCCTGCTGGGGCCCGGCCAGCCACAGGTTGCAGCGCAGCCTCCGCGCGGGGCGGGGGGGGCCGGCACCGGAGCCACCCAGGGCTGGGCTGCGCCGGCATCTGCCCCCCAAGGGCCGCCGCGCTCCGGCTGCCAGGGGGCGCCTGGTCCTTAAAGGGGCCGCGCCCCCATCACTCGGGCCCGCCGGTCCCTACAGTACAATAGGGGCCTTTGATCCCGACCTCCCCCCCCTCCGCCCGCCCGCTCCAGCCATTTGTTGACAGACATATGCATGGCGCTGGCAGCCAATCAGAAGGCCGAGTTTGGGGCATGCCCATATATGGCTGACAGCAGAACCTCAGCCTACCCAGCGGCTTCCTGGTTAGGGAGCGTGGCGCTCTTCCCCAGCCTGGCCGCAGGCGCAGGGCCGGGCCGCGGGAGGGTGAGGGATTATCCCAGTAGCGGAACACATGGAGAATCCAGCGCCAACGCCCCCTCCTTGGCCTGGGCGCCAGCCTGGAGACACAGCTTGCCCTGCCAACACCCGCCCTGCCAGGGAGGGTCTGCCTGCCACCCTCTGGCTTCGGATGAAGCCTCACTAGGACGGGGGTCACGCGTCTGCTCACCGCGGAGCGGGGTCGGGTGACCTCGAGGTGAAAGTCTCCGGCAGGAACCCCTCTGTGAGCCATGCGCAGCTCTCAGCGCTCCTGGGTCAGGGCAGAGTTGGAAGCAGGAGCCCAGGGGGCCAGGGACAGCAGCACAGACCAAATCCCAGTTCTGCTCCCACGGGCAGCAGAGGCAGCATCCAAATTTTAGGGTCTTTCCCCGTCTCGGTTTCCTGGAGCTCCCTGGTTCGGTTTGGCAAGCCAGCTGGGGACGCAGCAGGCAAACCTCCCCTGGAAAGCTGGGGGCCTTATCTCTTCATGGTCCACACGCGACCTGATGCCGCAACGTCCGCCTGACTCTGCAGACAGCCTGGGAGGATGGCGAGGTGTGATCCGCCCAGCACTTGCATGCTGGCCCAGTGCATGTTAATTGTAGAAGGGAAGGCCGCTCGGATCACCCAGCCCGACCTCCTGCATAACCCAGAGCAGAGAATGTACCCAGCAGATAGTAATTTTGGGGGTGGTAGAAATAGACACACCCCAGCTGCTGGAAAGACTCCAAGCAAAGGAGAATCTTCCAGCCCGTTATCCTGGTGGTGTGCTAGGGTGTCCTCTTTCCCCTACCAGCCTATCTGCAGCAGCAGACACACTCCTTGGCCTCAAGGCTGATGCCACCTTCATACTGCTTATGCTCATACTCCATCCACGGGGAGCTAGATCCACTGCATGAGCCCGCAAATCTTGGCTGTACGGCAACACCCGGCAGGGCTGGACTCTACGGCACACACCTAGCTCCCCTTGTCCTGCAGCCACCATCCCACCCACGCACGGAGGGAGCCCGGATTAGAATCCTGGTCCTTTCGCTCTGTAAACACTTGACCTCCTGGAGCCGGCAGCAGTAAAATCTCCTTTTCCCTCTCTAGGCCACGCACAAGCCCCCAGTGGGATTACACAGTCTCTGTCCATCAGACCAATCCCTCCAATGTGGCCACACAGAAACGGCAGAGCCAGAGGTAGGATGTACCCTGAACAAGGAGGCTTCCAGGCCTCCGTGCCTGTATTAATTGTACCCCCCGCCCCCCTGGCCATGTCTGGGCACACCTCTGAGCTCCAAAGAAACCCCTGCTTCCCGGGATGATGAAGGGGTAGCGGAGGAGCCGCAGCCAGGCCGGCCTGGCTGGAGAGATGTTGGCGGACATGGAACTTTGCACGGCTTCAGTCCCGATCAGTCTGGGACTTTGGTGTCCCTTTCTGGGCATCTTTCCACTGGAAACTCACCCGAAGAGGGCACAGACTGCGAGCGGGTCCGGGGCACATGCTGCCCCTGGAGCTGCACAGTGGCTCTGTGGAAGGGGGAGACGCTGGCGGCTTGGGGTCGTCACAAAGCAAAGGCAAAGATACGCAAAGAAAGGAGGAGCAGGTCAATTACGGCCTGAACACCAGCTTACGGAGAATTGCCACCCAAGCCCCTTCAGCGCCCAGCCAATGCTTCTAGAGAAACCTCTGCAAAAAATTCATCATCCTCACACCCCAGCTTGGAGGCACCAGGTCCCCCAGCAAGTCCGTGGCCGAGCCAGGATTAGACCCAGTGCCCTCTCCTCCTGAGATTCTCGCCATTACAGTAGCACCCAGTGGTGGTGGATCAGCTCCCCAGCATGGTAGGCAAGTAACAAAGACAGAGCCCTGGAGAGCTCACTGTGTAGCTATGACGGCCACTTGTTTGCCAAGAGGGGCTAGTCAGGAAAAAATCTGAACAGGACACAAACAAAGCCTTAGAAGACATCTCCACTCACTCCCAAATACAACACCCCCTGTGCCGGCTTCCCCCGTTCCAACATCCCCGCTTCCTTTCACTAGTTTTCTTCCTCTCTCCAAGTCCAATTCAAAGTTGCCCTGAATTTTCACTGCTCTCTGGGCTTCCTCCATCCCCAACTTTCCTCCAAGCCGGGTCTGCTCCTGTGCCGTAAGAACCGCAACTCAGAGGAAAGGAACCGAGAAGCAGCTAGGGCTGGAGAGGCAGGCTAGAGAGGAAAGCAGGTGATGGAGGCAAGATGGTCCCAGGTGAGCCTAGTGTAGACGCAGTATTCTGGACCCCCAAGTTTTGAACGCCAGAAGTTATGACAAGGCGCAAGATCTCAGCAGGGCAAGGACCGGGCCAGTGAGTTCTGCGACACCCCTTTAAGCCAAGCTGGTGCCATCTGCCCATCTCCCTTGCCTTTAGGCACCTCCTGAGCGTTTCACTTCTGCAACAGAGTTACCAATTTGAGATGTTCCCTTGCCTTCCTGCACTGATTGACAAGCTGCATTTAAAGGGACAGCAGCTCCTGGTACACAGGCAAGCAACTCAGGGAGGAGTGTCTGGGATGCCTGAGAGGAGAGGGCTCCATAGATCTAAGAACTGAAACACTCCCCCCCAAAAGACCTTGCAAGGGCAGAGCCGACACCCTAAGCTTCCAAGTGAGGGGGATTTACCAGCTCTGCTCTGCACATCTGGCTCCTCGCCAGCCACTCCAGGGCGGGTCCCCCCCATGACCACAGCTGGCTGCTGACACCTGTAGCCAGCTGCATAGTTAGATCAGACAGTAAGCTGCCTGAGCATCCCAGCTCTGCTCTCAAACTCAGCCCAGGTCCCCCCAAGCTCCAGCAATCAATGAATTTCCGGCATGCCCATTGCTGCAGCGTCTCGCTGCTTCTCCGTAGCTGGGCACCCAGCGGGAAGTGGGCTCCCAGCTCTAGGAATGGGGTGGCTGAAAGCAGCAGATGCAGCATGAGAGGTATAGCGCTTTCTGCTGCAGTCCTAGAACAATGCTCATGATTTGCTGTGTTTTCAAAGCCTTGGTCCTGCGGCCACCTCTCCTCAACCCAAAGCCTGCCATTCAGACGACCCACCCCTGAACATGTCAGAGACTGTGATGAAGAGGGTGTTATAAGTACCAGATGGAGGGATAGCGTCATGCCCCTTGCAATTAGGCCTAACGCTTCAAAGCAAAGGGATCCTCTCTCTCCAGTATCTCAGCTGCCCCGAACTGCACGATGACAAACGCCACCTCCTTGCACAAGATCATCTTAGCCCAGAGTTTCGATTAGCCTCAATCCCAGCCACACCTACGGGAGCGTCTGACTCTGCTGAACCTGGGCTGGTCTTGTGATGCTCAGCAGAGGCCTTTCCTCACCAGGTGACAATTGTTTTATAGCCAGGGCGTAGGTAGGAATTTGACATTTACGAACTCCCACCCATTTGATGCACGCATCCGCATGCCCCATCAGCTCCCCAGGCATCTAGCACACAGGGGCTGGAGAGCAGAAGGGTGGTGCAAAGCTGGAGATCAAAAATGGTAACCCCAGGGCATATCTCTGAGCATACTTAACACACCATGTGTCATTCATCTGTGGAACGCACTGCAGCAGGGTATTACCGAAGCAAAGAACTCAGAAAGGGATTAGGCATTTAAAGGTAAGGAAAGCATCCACTAGGATGAAAGTCACAAGGGCTACTGAACTTCGAGTACCAGCGCATTTGCCAAACAGTTTGATCTAGCTCAGGTATTTCCAGGGAGCCCTTCAACACCAGTTTTTTGAGGGCAGGAAGGAGGGTATCCCCCCTCTCCAGTGGGTGACAGTGGTACAGTACTATCTGATTGGTCAGTTGAATAGTGGGGGAGGAGGGGTTTACCTCTTCCTGCACCAATTAGGACAGGCTACCGCTGGAATCAGGACTGAACTGGAACCGACCAACGGTGCAGCTAGCCCAGTGCCCCACCTGCTGCAGTAGCAGAAGAGGCCAAAAGGACATCTAGGTGCAGAAATGTCCAGAGAAATGAACTCACAAGCTCGACTCCGAGCTCCAGGAGAATATGCTGGAGTCAGAACTCCTGGGTTCCGCTCCCAGCTATGGCATCAACTTGAGAAAGCCCCTTCCCATCCCTGAACTTCAGTTTCCCCATCCATAAAAGGGGATAATACCTGCCTTGCAGGAGGCTGGCCAGGCCTGGCTGATGAGTATTTGCAGCAAAGGTCCTGAAGCAGAGCAAATGCTGGTTGCTATTTGGACAGTCTCCTTCCTCCAACTGAGGAGCGGGTTCCCCTTTTAGGCCAGCACTTCCCCAGGGCTTTCCTGGGAAACCCATTAGCATCAGCGTGCCTTCCTCCTTCCAGCTAACCTCATGACCCCAGGCCAAACCAGAGGGTTAGTGCGCGTACGAACCCCGCCTCCAGTCAGAAAACCCGCTTCCCACTAGGAAATGCCCTCAGATCATCCAGCTTGAGCGCCTCAGGACTCGGCCAGAAGGCAGCACCTTTGCCTAGTCTGAAATACAAGCTGGATTCCAGGAACATTTCAAGCTCTTTTGATTTGTTTGTGTAAGGCCTACACAACCCATTCATGCTTCGGGGGCAGCACCCGCCTCTCAAACCCCAGCCCAACTGTGGGGCATGGACGAAGCAAGCTGAGCTATGAAGGAGGAAGCACACACACAAAAAAGTCTAATTTCTCTGTACACGTGGGGTGGAGGAACTGTTTACGGCATTTCTATCCCGCTGATTCTTGTTTGTACCTGAGCAGCTCAGATGAGTTGACCCCCATGTCCCAAGTGGAATGAACTCTGAGGCCAAGATGCAGGTTAGCCTGGCATGAGGCTGTTACCTGGTTCACCTCCCAGTTGTTATACTGAGCTTCTTTCCTTTCGCCTCCTCGCCTGCTGCCTCGAGAACTCACCAGCCATACATCCTCACCAAACGTGGCTACCCCACTTTGGACCCTGGCGCTCCACTTGATCCCACCCTTGTCAATACATTACTAAGCATTAGGTGGTGTTTTTTCAGACAAAGTGCTTCAGGAGGTAGGGCAACTGGGGTCTCCATTATACAGATGAGAGAAATCAATGAGCAGAAATTAAGTGACATTGCCTCGGCGGCAGAAGAATAGAAAGAACCCAAGTGTCCTGCTCTAACCACTGCATCACATTGCCTCTGCTCCATTTCACACTCTCCACTCCAACAGCTTAAAGACCACTTTTTGTGGGGATGGATTACATGTACTCTCAGATTAGAGGGGGCAGTGCAGTGCCAAACAAGGGGTGACAGAAGCTGGAGGGGCCATGTTTGTCTTGGGAATATGGCCAAGAAGCTGAGAGGGAGGGGAGGGTTGCCAGAAGTGGAGGAGGCCATGTTTGTTATGGGCACATGGACAGGAGGCTGAGGTCAGTTTCCAGACTCCCAGGATTTATATAATTACTGTACAGTTATTGAGAAACAACCACACAACTGTCATGCAAATCAGACCTCCACGGCCAATCCTCCCTCTGTCTGACCAGCCACTGGGTTAAAGCCAGCAGGGCCCATCCTGACCCAGACCAGATGGTCCAGCAGCCCAGGTGTGCAGCCCCTGCTCAGGGAACTGCACAATTGGTGTACAGGTAACTGTACAGCCCCTCCAATCATACAATCATAGAATATCAGGGTTGGAAGGGACCTCAGGAGGTCATCTAGTCCAACCCCCTGCTCAAAAGCAGGACCCATTCCCAATTAAATCATCCCAGCCAGGGCTTTGTCAAGCCTGACCTTAAAAACTTCTAAGGAAGGAGATTCCACCACCTCCCTAGGCAACGCATTCCAGTGTTTCACCACCCTCCTAGTGAAAAAGTTTTTCCTAATATCCAACCTAAACCTCCCCCACTGCAACTTGAGACCATTACTCCTTGTCCTGTCCTCTTCCACCACTGAGAATAGTCTAGAACCATCCTCTCTGGAACCACCTCTCCGGTAGTTGAAAGCAGCTATCAAATCCCCCCTCATTCTTCTCTTCCGCAGATTAAACAATCCCAGTTCCCTCAGCCTCTCCTCATAAGTCATGTGTTCCAGACCCCTAATCATTTTTGTTGCCCTTCGCTGGACTCTGACCAATTTATCCACATCCTTCTTGTAGTGTGGGGCCCAAAACTGGACACAGTACTCCAGATGAGGCCTCACCAATGTCGAATAGAGGGGGACGATCACGTCCCTCGATCTGCTCGCTATGCCCCTACTTATACATCCCAAAATGCCATTGGCCTTCTTGGCAACAAGGGCACACTGCTGACTCATATCCAGCTTCTCGTCCACTGTCACCCCTAGGTCCTTTTCCGCAGAACTGCTGCCTAGCCATTCGGTCCCTAGTCTGTAGCTGTGCATTGGGTTCTTCCGTCCTAAGTGCAGGACCCTGCACTTATCCTTATTGAACCTCATCAGATTTCTTTTGGCTCAATCCTCCAATTTGTCTAGGTCCCTCTGTATCCTATCCCTGCCCTCCAGCGTATCTACCACTCCTCCCAGTTTAGTATCATCCGCAAATTTGCTGAGAGTGCAATCCACACCATCCTCCAGATCATTTATGAAGATATTGAACAAAACCGGCCCCAGGACCGACCCCTGGGGCACTCCACTTGACACCGGCTGCCAACTAGACATGGAGCCATTGATCACTACCCGTTGAGCCCGACAATCTAGCCAACTTTTTACCCACCTTATAGTGCATTCATCCAGCCCATACCTCTTTAACTTGCTGACAAGAATACTGTGGGAGACCGTGTCAAAAGCTTTGCTAAAGTCAAGAAACAATACATCCACTGCTTTCCCTTCATCCACAGAACCAGTAATCTCATCATAGAAGGCGATTAGATTAGTCAGGCATGACCTTCCCTTGGTGAATCCATGCTGGCTGTTCCTGATCACTTTCTTCTCATGTAAGTGCTTCAGGATTGATTCTTTGAGGACCTGCTCCATGATTTTTCCGGGGACTGAAGTGAGGCTGACTGGCCTGTAGTTCCCAGGATCCTCCTCCTTCCCTTTTTTAAAGATTGGCACTACATTAGCCTTTTTCCAGTCATCCGGGACTTCCCCCGTTCGCCACAAGTTTTCAAAGATAACGGCCAATGGCTCTGCAATCACAGCCGCCAGTTCCTTTAGCACTCTCGGATGCAACTCATCCAGCCCCATGGACTTGTGCACGTCCAGCTTTTCTAAATAGTCCCTAACCACCTCTTTCTCCACAGAGGGCTGGCCATCTATTCCCCATGTTGTGATGCCCAGCGCAGCAGTCTGGGAGCTGACCTTGTTCGTGAAGACAGAGGCAAAAAAAGCATTGAGTACATTAGCTTTTTCCACATCCTCTGTCACTAGGTTGCCTCCCTCATTCATTAAGGGGCCCACACTTTCCTTGGCTTTCTTCTTGTTGCCAACATACCTGAAGAAACCCTTCTTGTTACTCTTAACATCTCTCGCTAGCTGCAGCTCCAGGTGCGATTTCGCCCTCCTAATTTCATTCCTACATGCCCGAGCAATATTTTTATACTCTTCCCTGGTCATATGTCCAACCTTCCACTTCTTGTAAGCTTCTTTTTTATGCTTAAGATCCGCTAGGATTTCACCGTTAAGCCAAGCTGGTCGCCTGCCATATTTACTATTCTTTCGACACATCGGGATGGTTTGTCCCTGTAACCTCAACAGGGATTCCTTGAAATACAGCCAGCTCTCCTGGACTCCTTTCCCCTTCATTTGGCTGAAAGCATGTCTACACTGAAAACACTGCACCGATGCAGCTATTCCACTGTAGCACTTAAGTGAAGACACTCTGACGCCAACAGGAGAGAGTTCTCCCGTCAGCACAGTTAATCCACCTCCCCGAGAGGCAGCAGCTATGTCAGTGGAAGAAGGTCTCCCGTCAGCACAGGGGCTTAAGGTCAATATAATGACGTGGCTCAAGGGTGTGGATTTTTCACACCCCCAGTGATATAGTTACACTGACGTAGGTCTGCAGCGTAGACCTGGCCTGAGGAAAATTCAGTGCCAGTATCCTGCGTAATCCACTCACCATCCCTTCCCTAGCTACTGTGGGGCTAATTGACACACCGCCACAGCTTCATTTACAGAGAAACGGCAGCTGCCCCAGCACCCCACAGCCCTGCACTCGGTCCTACTCAGCGCCCCATCCTCAGAGTCACAGGGCTCCTGACCACACCATGCTCAGCACAGTCTGCAGCTCACCGTGATGACACCCCTTCGGGGAGCCCACCCACCTTTGCAGCCCTGCCTTTTGAAGATCGGTTTCAAACTCCCTAGGACAGCCTCAGCATAGGATGGGAAGACCAGTGAGTTTGATCACACCTGAGCCATTCCCGCTCCAGGCCTGCACCTTGCAATAGCTCTGAGTGCTTTCCCCAGCCCTAGTTTTAAAGGCCCCACTTGGGGAGAGGCCTCCTCAGTCAGAGACATCTGATGGGTGAGAAGCTTCCCTTCATACTCAACCTAAATTTCATTTAATCCCCTTACCACTCGTTATACCCATCTGTAACAGCCTAAATTAGTCCTTTCCCTCCTTGGGCGTTTCAGCAATTCAGGGCTTAATTCGTAATCCCACCTTGCTACTTTACACTTTTCACGAGTAAATCTCAAACTGTTTTACAGAGGATGTCAGAATCCTTTCCCCCGTTTTACAGATGGGAAACCAAGGCACCTAGAGGGCCGTGACTTGGCCCAAAGTCATCCAGCAGGACAGTGGCAGAGCCAGAAAAAGGCATCCTGACTCCCACTCCCATGCTCTATCCACTAGGCCCCATTGCCCTCCACCCCCCGATCCTGCAGGGAACTCCCTGCCAATAGACCCCTTCATCCGCATGGAGCTGTAGGAAAAACTGAGGTCTTAGTCTTCATTTAGCCAAGCTAAATATTTGATTCTCAGCGTCGCTGCCCCGTACATCAATCCTTTCAGCTCCCTGTGGCTGAATTCCCTCCAATGCATTAATAGCTTTCTGGTAAGGAGGTGCCCAAAGCAGAACAAAGGATCCCAGGTGAGGTCTCCCCAGAGCTGTACACAGGGGGTCCCCCCTGCAATGGGATGGCTCTCTGGGTGCTTAGTACGGTCGTATCTAAAGACCAACCAAGAACAGGGCCCCGTTGTACAAGGTGTTGTATAAACAGATGGCCCTTGCCCCAAAACGCTTAAACTGAACCAGACCAGACAGACAAACCCCCACCTCATTCGCTGCCCACCAGCGGGAAACCACTTGCCAATGAGCAGGGGTGAGAGGAGGTTCGGGTTTCTGGAGGCACAAGTCCCCACCACACCGTGCATTACTGATGGAAACCAGTGACCGGGTCATGTGGGGGCGGGGGTAGAAAGGGGCTTGCAGGCCACCAAGGAAGCGCCAGCCTGGTAGGGCCTTGACCACAGGATGCTCAGTGAGCGACACACGTAAGGGCAAGCTCATGCTCAAATAAATTGGTTAGTCTCTAAGGTGCCACAAGTCCTCCTTTTCTTTTTGGCACAGTCCTTGTAACTCACCGTCAAAAGTCAGACCCTCCCCCACCTATCCCCCTCCTCTACCCCGTCCCCCAGGAGCCCCTCCCCTCTGCCCCAGATCCCCCACAGCTCATCCCTTCGGCCCATAGCCCCATGAGCCCCCACCCCCACAGCCTCTAACCCCAACCCGGCCTACCCTCCCAGCCCCCTCCCTATACGCCCCTCCCCCAACCCTCCCAGCCCCATCCCCTATATCCACAGCTCCCACCCCCACAGCCTCTAACCCCAGCCCAGCCTGCCCTCCCTATACGCCCCTCCCCCACCCTTCCAGCCCCTGGCCGCCCCTCCCCCACAGCCCCCACCCCTCTCCTCGCTCCCCAGCTCTTACCCCTGGGCAGGGGCCAGGCGCGCTGCCCCCTCCCCCAGCAGCAGCTCCTCCTCCTCCTCCCAACGCTTCCGGGTTGCACTGCGCAGGCGCTCCCGGGGTCTGCAGACCCAGGGGCTCCCCGCCGCCGCCCCGCCCTGCATTCTGGGGGCTGTAGTCTCTGGTCCAACCAGGGGCATTCTGGGGGCTGTAGTCTCTGGTCCAACCAGGGGCATTCTGGGGGCTGTAGTCTCTGGTCAACCAGGGGCATCCTGGGGGCTGTAGTCTCTGGCCCTCTCCTCACAGCCCCTCCCCATACTGGGCTACCTCGAAGCATAGAAGATCAGGGTTGGAAGGGACCGCAGGAGGTCACCTAGTCCAACCCCTGGCTCAAAGCAGGACCAATCCCCAATTTTTGCCCCAGATCCCTAAATGGGCCCCTCAAGGATTGAATTCGATCTCTTTCATCAGCCACAGCCAGGGGTTTCCTCTCCGAGGTGGGGGCATGGCGGGGCAGATCCCACATCCTGGGGCCCACTGTCTCACCATCGGGCGGGTGGGGTGGGGAAGTGGCCGGCACAGGACACCGGAGAGCCACGGTTGGGAATCTGCCGGGGCACTGCAGCTGTGAGCCACGCCTGGGGAACAAGGCTTAGATCCCACCACCTCCAGACCCAGCTCCCCCCGCACCAGGCCCTGCTGCTGGAGCTAAGGATGGAGCTCCCCAGGATGCCAGGAGTAGGCCTTGTATCCTCCCTCTGTCTGACCAGCCACCGGGTGAAAGCCAGCAGGGCCCATCCTGACCCAGATCAGATGGCCCAGCAGCCCAGGTATGCAGCCCCTGCCTTTTGGGCGAGCGAGAAGGCAGCACCACGCCCTGTTGCTGCAGTTTTGCTGCCGTGGCAATGAGCCGCTGTCGCCATGGTTTCATTTTATTCCGTTAAATACCGCGGGGGCAGGTGAAATTTCTGGAGGCTCTTCCACACACCCGCCCCCATGTCTGAGGCTCTGGAGTACGGCACATGAATAGAGTGGGGGTTGGTCGCAGGCTTGCCCATTGCTTGTCTGAGCTACTGCAGGACGTAGGACACCAGGCGAGATAAGCTAATCGTCCTGGTCCAGCAGGAGACAGGGATAAACTGGTGACCAGCCCCCAGCACTTTGGGTTGGATTCCCCTCCCACTCACCTCTATAAGCCTTGCACTTACACAGGCAGCACCCCACGCCTCTGCGAGTTCAAATCCCATCAAATTCAAAGGCAACACATACAAGAAAATCAATGCTTTTTTAATACCACACGTAGTTTACCTGTGGAACTCGCTGCCAAAGGGTGTCACCGAGGCCAAGAGCCACAGACCATTCAAAACAGGTGAACACATATCAGGGGTCTGTTTCCCCATCTCTGCACTTGAGGCAAGGATGGCGGGAGGTGGATTTAAGCTCCAGTGTACTCTCTAGGCCCTGCCTGGCCCTATTCTCTGTCAGGTAGACCTTAGGGGTGATCTAACTGCTGCTCCACGTCCTAAGGGCCCGATATCTACAGCACAGTGGATTCCAGTTCCATACTCTATCTGCCCCTATAGGCCTGGGGGGAGGAGCAGAGAATAGCCACAGCACAGTGCTTTCTGGCCATGCCCCGATCCACTCACTATGGGCCCCGGTGTGGGGGTGGAGAATAGCCACAGTGCAGTGATCTCTGGCTGTGCCCTGAGTCTCCTCTACACAGGAGGTTGAGAGCAGGGCCCTTATGCCAGCTCCTGCAAGGGAGGTGGGGAGCTGGATTCCCAGGGGGCTTGGAGGGTGTGCTCACCTCAGGCCCATGGAGACATGCCTCTGCACTGACCCCAGCTGAATGTCCCCAGAGTCTCAGCAACAGCTGTGGGCCACAGTGGACTCATATGCGCCCACGTCATTTGTCCACGGGCACTCCAGGGGGGCACTGTGCCCTGCGGAAAGGATACCAGGTGGTGGGGGTTTGCTGGTCCTGCAGGTCCTGTGCACCATGCCCCACCCCCAACACCCCCTTCCCTCCATCCCTAGTGGTTCAGTGACTGCTCCTCTGCCCAAGGCCGGGAAAGTCTGAAGGAGTCCACAACCCGGCTCCTCTCTCCTGGCCCCTGGGCCAGCAGGTGGGAAGGGCCCCGAGTTTGATTTTAGCAACAGCTCTCCGAGATCTTGTTGTCCCCAGACTCCCTGGCACCGGGGAGCAGCTCCTTGCCCCCCAGCCTGCCTGCTGGCTGCATCTGGACCGGGATGTAGCAGTAGGATTTGCTGCCCATGGTACCGGCGTAGGGGAGGCGCTGCTGCTGGGAGCCACCCGTGGAGTTCTCCGAGCTGCAGTTGGAGTCCGCCTCGGCCCCCCTCTTCCCCAGGTGGCTGGGGCGCCGGGGGCAGCCCACCTCAGAGGCCTTGCCGTGCTGGCAGCGGCAGGACGGCCCGTGGCTGCAGCTGTGGCCATGTTTCTCCAGCAGGTCCGCACTCAGCTGGCACCTCTGCCACTTCCTCCTGATCTCAGACTGGACCTGGAGCAGGGCAGAGAAAAGGAGGTTGGAGGGGAGGGTCAGTTGATGCCCAGGGGACGGGATGAGACCCTTGGTTCATGAGGGGCAGAGGGAGACCATAGCAGTGCAAGAGGCTTCACACAAACCAGTGTGGGGTTAAATGATGGTGTGATATTGATATCCCACTGTGTCTTGTAAATGGAGAGAGAGCGAGCTGTACGCAAAGAAAGGGGTTCGCTATCAAAGGCCAGATCCCAGCTGGGGTCACAGAATCATGGAATCACAGGGTTGGAAGGGACCTCAGGAGGCATCTAGTCCAACCCCCTCCTCAAAGCAGGACCAATCCCCAACTAAATCATCCCAGCCAGGGCTTTATCAAGCCTGACCTTAAAAACCTCTACGGAAGGAGATTCTACCACCTCCCTAGGTAACCCATTCCAGTGCTTCACCACCCTTCTAGTGAAAAAGTTTTTCCTAATATCCAACCTAAACTTCCCACACTGCAACTTGAGACCATTGCTCCTCGTTCTATCATCTGTCACCACTGAGAACAGTCTAGATCCATCCTCTTTGGAACCCCCTTTCAGGTAGTTGAAAGCAGCTATCAAATCCCCCCTCATTCTTCTCTTCTGCAGACTAAATAATCCCAGTTCCCTCAGCCTCTCCTCCTAAGTCATGTGCTCCAGACCCCTAATCATTTTTGTTGCCCTCCACTGGACTCTTTCCAATGTTTCCACATCCTTCTTGTAGTGTGGGGCCCAAAACTGGACACAGTACTCCAGATGAGGCCTCACCAATGCCAAATAGAGGCAGATGATCATGTCCCTCAATCTGCTGGCAATGCTCCTACTTATATAGCCCAAACTGCTGTTAGCCTTCTTGGCAACAAGGGCACACTGTTGACTCATATCCAGCTTCTCGTTCGCTGTAACCCCAGGTCCTTTTCTGCAGAACTGCTGCCGAGCCATTCGGTCCCTAGTCTGTAGTGGTGCATGGGATTCTTCCGTCCTAAGTGCAGGACTCTGCCCTTGTCCTTGTTGAACCTCATCAGATTTCTTTTGGCCCAATCCTCCAATTTGTCTAGGGCCCTCTGTATCCTATCCCTACCCTCCAGCGTATCTACCTCTCCTCCCAGTTTAGTGTCATCTGCAAACTTGCTGAGAGTGCAATCCACACCATCCTCCAGATCATTAATGAAGATATTGAACAAAACTGGCCCTGGGACCGACCCTTGGGGCACTCTGCTTGATACCGGCTGCCAACTAGACATGGAGCCATTGATCGCTACCCATTGAGCCCGACGATTTAGCCAGCTTTCTATCCACCTTATAATCCATTCATCCAGCCCACACTTCTTTAACTTGCTGGCAAGAATACTGCGGGAGACCGTGTCAAAAGCTTTGCTAAAGTCAAGTCAATGGGCCGTAGCTTCATTGGAGTCAACGGGGCCAGATCCCAGCTGGTGTAAATGAGCAGAGCTCCCTTGCAGTTCACCAGAGCTCTGCTTATTTACACCAGCTGAGGATCTGGACGAAATAGATCCACTTCAGCCCTGCAAAGGGGTCATCACTGAGACCACCAGCCCCTCTACCCCCCATAAATAATGCATCAGCTCCTGTGCAGTGCCTTGCCTCCACTCCCCAGCCCGGCTCTGCTGCCTGCTCCCCGTGGCATGCCTGCACCATGTGACCCCTCACCCACCACTCTCTGGGAAGGGCGCTGTCCCCCACCCTTTCACCCGGGAGCCAGCACTGCGACGTGGGAAGGGTTAAGGGGAATCAGAAACGGCTTAGCCCCTGTTGGGGTGTGTCGGGGGGAACCTACCTCCTTGTTGACAAAGCAGTAGAGGATGCTCACCAGAAGACCCTGCAAGACAAGAGCAGATAAAGGCAGGGCTGGGCCCAGCTCCCCTGGGACACACAAGGGGCGGAGAGGTGGGGTGTGGCTGCCTTTGGGGGACTCCATGCCCAGGCGGGATCCCATGGCTGCTCAGCGTAGAGCTGCCCTCGGCCGACTCCCTACTCAGCCAGCAGCACCTGTGCCCCGCAGGCCTCTGGGTGCCATGGGGCAGGGCTGACCCTACAGCGCCCCACATGGCTTGAGTGGGGGATGCTGGGGACACATCTCTGGCTAAGGGCCTCGGGCTAAGGGGGGCACCTGCAAACAATCCCCAGAGCTGAAGCCCAGCTGCTGCGTAGGGCATCCCGTGCCCTCACCCCCATCCCCCCGGGGCACGGTGGCCCCGGCACCCCTCTGCCCCGGACCCCACCCCGCCAGCCCTGGGGGCCTCTGCTCCCTACCTGGAAGGAGCTGAGGAAGAGCTCAAAGAAGAGCTTGACGTAGCGCAGCGTGCCCTGGGCCTGCTCCTCCGTCACCAGGGCAAACACCACCTCATGGATGCCCAGCAGTGGAATCAGGGTCAGTGTCGACTTGGCTAACCTGGGAGAGAGCAATAGGGAAGCGGGGGAGTGAATTGCCCCCCTGCCAAGCCCCACAGCCGTCCCCCGGGGACAATGCCAAGGGAACCAGCCCTGGCCCCAACTGAGCCCCCGCCCCGCTCCCTGCAGCACGGCACCCCCTGCTGAGCCCCCGCCCCGCTCCCTGCAGCACGGCGCCCCCTGCTGAGCCCCCGCCCCGCTCCCTGCAGCATGGCACCCCTGCCCCTGCCCCCTCCCTGCAGCATGGCACCCCTGCTGAGCCCCTGCCCCCCTCCCTGCAGCACGGCGCCCCCTGCCCCTGCCCCCTCCCTGCAGCACGGCGCCCCCTGCTGAGCCCCCGCCCCTCTCCCTGCAGCACGGCGCCCCCTGCTGAGCCCCCGCCCCGCTCCCTGCAGCATGGCGCCCCTGCTGAGCCCCCGCCCCGCTCCCTGCAGCACGGCACCCCCTGCTGAGCCCCCGCCCCTCTCCCTGCAGCACGGCGCCCCCTGCTGAGCCCCCGCCCCCCTCCCTGCAGCACGGCGCCCCTGCTGAGCCCCCGCCCCTCTCCCTGCAGCACGGCGCCCCTGCTGAGCCCCCGCCCCGCTCCCTGCAGCATGGCACCCCTGCTGAGCCCCTGCCCCCCTCCCTGCAGCACGGCGCCCCCTGCTGAGCCCCCGCCCCCCTCCCTGCAGCACGGCGCCCCTGCTGAGCCCCCGCCCCTCTCCCTGCAGCACGGCGCCCCCTGCTGAGCCCCCGCCCCTCTCCCTGCAGCACGGCGCCCCCTGCTGAGCCCCCGCCCCCCTCCCTGCAGCATGGCGCCCCTGCTGAGCCCCCGCCCCGCTCCCTGCAGCACGGCGCCCCCTGCTGAGACCCCGCCCCTCTCCCTGCAGCACGGCGCCCCCTGCTGAGCCCCCGCCCCCCTCCCTGCAGCATGGCGCCCCTGCTGAGCCCCCGCCCCGCTCCCTGCAGCACGGCGCCCCCCAGCACCACACTGGGGCATAGGGTCAGCACTGTCTGTGAAGGGAGAGCACCCTGAACTGAGCTCCTGTCTCAGTCTCTGCAGCACAGTGCCCCATAGTGCCCCCCTGGTGCCAGCACTGACTGCCAGGGAAGAGTGCTGTGACGCTCGGTGCCTCAAAGCAGCACCCTGGTACCCCCACATTCACCACTGTGAGATGATTGTGATGTGTTTGGGCAATGCCTTGTGAGGTATCATTTTAAAAGCACCTCCCAGCTGGCGCCTGCATCCCTCACCCTCTCCTGCACCCCAACACTCTGCCCCAGCCTGGAGCCCCCCCGCGCCCAAACTCCCGCCCAGAAAGAAATTAATATCAAAGCGGTTCTAAGGTAAGAAATAGGCTATTTTGAATTAACTTAACTATATTCTACATATTTTAAGACTGAAATGTAACCACAGAACGGCTTTATGGTCATTAAAAGGCAAGTTTAGTCTAGCGTTAATAGCCTCGATGCCATAATTGTGCTCATTTTGTTTTAAATTAGGAAAAAGACTTGTATCCAGGGGCCCACAGGAGAGTTAATCCGGCCCTGACGCCAGTGGTTCTCAACCAGGGGCACATGTACCCCTGGGGGCACGCACAGCTTTCCAGGGGTCCATCAACTCATCGAGATGTTTGCCTCATTTTACAACAGGCTACACAAAAAGCGCGAGCAAAGTCAGCACCAACTAAAATTTCATACAGATGACGGACTTGTTTCTACTGCTCTATGTACTACACCCTGAAATGTAAGTACAATATTTATATTCCAGCGGATTTATTTGAGAATTGTCTGGTAAAAAGGAGAAAGTCAGCAATTTGTCAGTATTAGTGTGCTGTGACACTTCTGTATTTTTAGGTCTGAATTTGTAAGCAAACAGCTTTTAAGTGAGGTGAAACTTGGAGAATGCAAGACCAATCAGACTCCTGAAAGGGGTATAAAGTCTGGAAAGGTTGAAAACCACTGATGTACTCAAAGGAGACTGTCTGACCCCAATGTCACAGAAGGGACAGCTGGAAGAAAGTGTAAAAGAGGGACAGTGACATCATCACTTGGCCTCTTCCCCCCCTCCCCTCATCTCAACACCTGGAAGATCATCTGGAAGACAAAGACTTTGAACTGGGGAGATTGGTCCCAGGCTGGAAGGAAACCCAGTCTTTGTATTGAGGAGCTGTGAACTGCCTGTAACATCTGTTAGGGTTGAATCAAGAGACACTGTTTGATTCAAATCCTGCGTAGTTTGTTAAAGTTCGAATTTAGACTGCGTTTCTATTTTTATTTCTTAGGTAACCAACTTGGATCTCTCTGCCTGCTACCTATAATAATTTAAAATCTGTCTTTCTATAGTTAAAAAATCTGTTTTATATTTTACCTAGAACAGTGTGCTTTCGGTTGAAGTGCTCAGGAAATCTCAGCTCAGATTACAAAGGCTGGTGCTTGGCCACTTTCCTTTGACCAAGTGGCGAACTAATTAATGAGTTTGCACTGTCCAAGGGCGTCTTGAGCTGGTATATTTCCAGAGTGCCAGGCTGGGGTGACTGGCTGGTGCCTCTCTCTGTAGGATTCATGAGTGGCACAGGGAGCATTCATGCAGTTTGGTTGGGTGTAGGCTCCACAGGCTGGTGGCTGGGTGATCACGATGCCTGGAGGGGTTTTGCTGTTTGCCACTGGCATAGCTTTGTGTGACACTGCTGGGTGGACAGTTAAGGGGGCACCACGGTCCCATAGTTCCAGGTTGTACCACGGGGATCCCATCACAAGTGTCCCCTTCTGAGCCCCCACCCCACTCTGCAGCACAGCACCTCCTAGTGCCCCACTGGAACCCTGGGGTCAGTACTGACTGCGAGGGGAGAGTGTCCCTAGTGAGCCCCTAGTGAGAGCCCCTAGTGAGCCCCCACCCCATCTTGTAGCACAGCGCCCCCTAGTGCCCCACTGGGACATTGAGGCCAGCACTGACTGCCGGAGAAGCGTGTCCCTAGTGAGCCCTTGCCCTGTTCCCTGGATCCTCACTTAGCTTGCCAGATCTAAGAGCCAGAGTCAATGCTGCTGCAGGGAGCCAGGGCGCCCAGCTGGGGGCGCCGCAAGGGGTAGCCCCTGCCTACCTGAACTTGTAGTCCGTGTAGCGCATCTGGTGAGCCCGGAGTTTGGAGACCAGGATCTTAATGATGCGGACAAATATGACAAAGTTAACCTGGGGGAGAGAGAGTAAGTTACCCGCAGGGAAGTCAGGGGGCACCACTCCCCACTGGTACCCTCTGCCCTGGGGATGGGCTGGGAGCCCCTGAAGCAGGGCTGGTGTTTACATAGGGGAGGGACAGTGGTTCTTTATACATGGGGAGGAGAAAGCATCACCCCCCAGGTGCCAGCGTTCCCACCCCGCACCCCATAGCGCCGTGTGCTGGGCAAGACCAGGACTGGAGTAGCCGGGAGCTCTCCTCACAGCCAGAGCCCTCACCTTGCTCCCCACAGCGCCCCCTTCTGGGTGAGACTGGGAATGGAGAAGCCAGAAGTTCCCCCCACAGCCAGCGCCCTCCCCCTTCCCCACAGCACCCCCTGCTGGGCGAGACCAGGACTGGAGTAGCTGCCTCTTGGCTGTCTGAAGAACAGTGGGTGTTTGTAACTCACCAGGATGGCCAGCAGGATGGGGCAGCGGATAATCCACCAATAGGCCATGTTATCATTTCTCTCCCAGCACCTGGAAAACCAACTCACATCAAACTGGCTGGGAGGGAGGAACCTGCACAGCCAGGTAGGGTGGTGACAGGGACTTAGCAGCCTTCCAAGTGGCACCAATCTTCTCTCTCCCCCTGTGAGCACAGTTCTGTCTGTGACCCAGATCCGCTGGGGGCCGGCCTTTGCTCCCCACCAGTCCAAAGAATTTAAGGACAGAAAGGGCCACCAGATCATCCGGCCTGAGCTTCTGTGAGCACCCACCACTAAACCCCACCCAGCTGCCCCCGCCCCAAGCCCGACAACCTGCGTTAGATCAAAGTATTACAGCCCCCAGGAGACTAAACGCTCATGGGCCACAGGCAGAGAACAGCAGGGACCGATGGGCATGGGGGTCCTGCCAATGTCAGGGGACTGATTGGGCAATCCATGCCCCACACTGCACAGGAAGGGGAAGAAGTCCCCCAAGGCCACAGCCAGTCTGACCTGGGGGCAAATTCCTTCCAAACCCCAAATCCGACCCTGATCAAGAACCAGCCAGCCAAGCACCTGCAAGGGAATTCTCGGCGTCGCCCTGAGCCACCCAGTCCAGGGTCCCATCGCCAGCTGTCTACATGATGCTTCAGAGGAAGGAGACTAAAAAACCCCAAATCCAGAATCCACCGGAGGGAGGGGGGAAATCAGGTGGCTGGAGCCAGTGGTTCTCAACCAGGTTTCAGGGGGTCCGCCAAGCATGGTCAGCATTTGACTCATTAGGACCCGGGGCAGAAAGCCAAAGTCCCGCCATGCAGGACTGCAAGAAAAAGGTCGAGAACCCCTGGCTGGAGCACGTAAGAGCCTCGGACCTGTTACTCGTGCTGGCTAGCAGAATTAGCCCGTTCGCTGAGACACCAGAGATGGCTGGGTCAAGCCCTCCAAGCGACGCTCACGTGTGGAGCTGGGGTCGCAAAGTGCTGTAAATGCAGCGAGGTCACACGCTCACGTTTACATGGGTGTGGAGCAGGGGTGGGGAAACCGGCGCCCGTCTTGGGCTGGAGTCGCTCAGGGCATTTGAGTCGACATGGGGTTTTGGACAAGACGTGACTTTTCCATCAAAAATGGAAACGTTCGTTTTTAGCCAATTTCCCCCCTTGTGTTTTTGGCAACTGAAGGCTGAGAAATTTTGGCTGAAATCCTAAGCTCGTTCCTTTTTTAAACATCAGGGTTTGGATTTTCGATGAAAACCTGGACTTTTTTGAAGAAAACAAAAAACGGATTTTTAAACTTTTCCCCTCAAAATGTTTCCTGGCACCAAACCCCTCGTTTCCCGCCCTGCTCCCCGGAGACTCCTCTGACAAGGTCACCCCAAGTTTGAGGATTTCCAAGCACTTTCTTTCTGTGCTGGACCCCAAGCTGGAGAGATTTCGCTGACCGGACTTACTGGTTGTTTTCATAGAGGTATCTGATGATCACCCAGGGAATGACAAACAGGATGGGGGCTCCTAGATGGACAGACAGACGCAGCAGTTAGGGTTTTGTTCTCCAGCCCCACCCGCGAGATTTCCCCCTGTGTACAGCGTCATGCACTCTAGGATTTTCCCTCTCTTCTCCGGTGGGCGCATCTCTGCCACGGGTACGAGTGCTAGTGGAGACAGGACTCCGGCGCGTTACCCACCAGGATGCCTCGACCTGCTGTGAAACACCACAGGAGTTGTGGGTGGAGTCCCATGCTGCCCTTCGCAGTGGAGCGGGGCCAGGCTGGGGCAAGCATCTAAAGGGGATTCTTTCAGGGGACTGCCGGATGCAGACGTACCCTGGGGTCTTTTCCAGCTCCCAGCCTGCGCTGCCTAGGGCAGTGGTGGGCAACCTGCATCCCACGGACCACTTGCGGCCCATCAGGGTCATCCACTGGCGGGCCGTGAGACAGTTGTTTACATTGACCGTCCGCAGGCACGGCCGCCCGCAGCTCCCAGTGGCTGCGGTTTGCTGTTCCCGGCCAACGGGAGCTGTGGGAAGCAACGCGGGCTGGCCGCCACCGGCCTAGGATCACCAGAGGGGTCTTCCTATGTCCCGGCCAGCACTGCAGTACCTCCACCATGCCCCTTCCCGGCCGTGCCCGCGCGGCCCCACTCACCCCATCCGACAAGCAGGTAGCCCACAAAGCAGCTCTCCTCCGAGATGGCCATCAGCACAAGCAGGTTGTGGAGGTAGAGCCCTTCCACCAGCAGCCAGTAGTAGTTGGCCCCCACGCAGTACTGGGTCAGGACCTGAGCCAGGCGGCAGCCGGCAGCAGCCTGAGCTCCCGGGGAAGGGGGGAGAGGAGCAGAGAGAGGGAGGGAGAGATGGGAATGCTGGAGGGTGGCGGATGGAGGAGCCCCATCAGGTCACAGCCAGCCCATCCTCGCTCTGGGCAGGGGCGTCCCCTACAGTCAGTCCCCCCATGGCTTGGCCCAGATTCCCATGGGATGGGCTCCCAGCCCTTCCTCTGGGGAGCAACTCCCCTGCCCCACAGATTTTCGAGTCAGGAAGCTTTGCCCAGAATCCAGCCTCAGTTTCCCTATACTGCCTTTCGTCCCATCATTCAGAGTAATTCCCCTTCCTCTGTGGTGGGGACACTGTACGGATACGCAGGTGGATCCCTCCCACCCCCGGATTACCTCGCTGATCCCACGCCTAACCCCACTGCCCACGGTCCCTGTTGGGAGTGGGTCAGCCTGGGGCCAGGTCCCCAGCTGGTGTAAACGGGCCAGAGCTCCACTGGGGCTGGATCACAGCTGACTCGGCTCCAGGAATTTCAATGCTGATTTAAGCCAGCTGGGATATGGCCCAGACTGCCTAGCTGCTGATCTTGGGGGTCCCCGGGCTTTCACCCCCGATGTACGGGGTGCTCCCTGCAGTGCCCTGCTTGGAGGTAGGGATTCCCCCCAGCCCTGCCTCCCCAGGGTCAGAAAGGGGCTCAGCTGGCTGGATCGGCCCCCTCTGGGAGTGAAGCTGCTGGAGCCATGCCCAGGGCCAGGCAGTACCTGGTCTCCGAGGAGATGGAAGAGCTCCCCCTCGTGCTGCAGGTCCTTGGAGAAGCGCACGCGGAGCAGGGCGTCCCGGGTGAGGATGGAGACGGCCCGCAGCATGAACGAGAGGAAGAGGTTCACGTGGATGTAGTTGCGGGTACACCTCAGCTTCCTGCAGAGAGGGTGGGACCACCAGTCAGGGGGATAGGGGGCTGCCTAGGGCTGCATGGGCAGCTGCACTCCAGCATTGAAACGAATCAGCTGTGGCCGTCTACACCGAGCGCCTGGAAGCCTCACTGGGCTCTGACCCCGGGCCGGGCCCTTACGCCGAGGGAGCCGTGCAGCCAGCCCTCGAGGGAGCCGTGCACAAGCGCTGAGCCAGCGTATGAAGACAGCTGGACTGCACAGCGCCGGGCTCTGTGCATCACGTAACCCAGCGCTGGGGCCCTGGGCATGACGCCGACTAAGCAGGAGTGAAACTGGCCAACGCCAGAAACGGACAGCCCCAATAACTAAAAATCAAGAGGAGCCATCCAGGCCTGATCCCAGTCTCGCTCACTCCGGTTTTATACTGGGCAACTCTGCAGGCCCAGCTCCATGCGCCCCATCCACACGGAGCAAACCAAGAGCAAATGGAGCGTCAAACAGGAGTGACTCCTCCAGTAAAGGGAGTGTCAGACTGGGGACCGGCACCCCATCAGGTCCAAATCCAGGATCAGGCCCTTCATCACTAAAGGAAACTTGCTTTTTTACTAGGCAGACAGTACAAATGAAACCCAACGGGTCCGTACCCTGCCCCGCGGCCTGGGTGCAAATCCCGAATGACCTCAGTGCATGACCATCTGCACTTCCCCAAGAGCCACTGACATCAGGATCTGGAGCACGAGCTCCATCATGCCCATCGGCTCTGCAGTACCTGAAAGCCAGGAGCAGCACCAGGGCGAGCAGCAGAGAGACCAGCGAGAGGGAGTAGCCCACAGTATACATCAGCCGGAACTGCTCCAGGAGCCGCACCTGCTTCTGCAAAGGGACGCGGCGGAGGGTCAGGTCCAGGCTCCTTGCCCCTTCCTTCGACCCCTCCCTCCGCCCCACCCCGGCCACTCGGAGAATTTACAGGGGAGGGCGCCCCCTGCTGGGACAATCAGGGACTGGCGCAGGCATTGATCTGCAAACCGAGAGCGGGGCCCCACGTGCCGGCTCCTTCCATCCAGCGCCGCATCCAGCCAACAGATCCCTCCGGCGCTGGAGGGACGGAGCCAGCAGGAGCTCGGAGGGAATCTGGCTCAGGAGGGAGCTGGAGGCTGGGTTGGGAGCAGCAGGAGAGAAAGCCGCGTAGCCGGGGAGCTGGGACTGGAGGGCTGAGAGCCAGGCTGGGAAGCAGCCTGTGGCTGGCAGGGGCACTGACCTGGAAGGGGTGTTCTGTGCTGAGATCCTCGCACTGCGAGTGGTCCCTCCAGGGCAGCCCCGACTCGTCCGTCACCCACTGGCCAGCCGGGCCGCAGAGCCGCATTACGAACCCGCCACGAACTGCCGGGGAGGAGACCAGAGGGAGCCAAGTGGCAGGCGGAGCGGGTCAGCCACAGCCATGCCACCACCGCCCACAGAGGTCCCCCGCCCTGCCCTTAAAGTGGCCCCTGCAGCCTCCGTAATGGGGGTGTGGGGACGCAAAGGTTAACGTCCCCATACCCTGCGTGGGCCTGAGCTCGGAGCTGACACCCGCAGGCCTGGCCCTCTGCAAAGCAGCCCCAGGCCCCTACCCTGGAGCCCCACCAGCATGTAGCTTAGATCAGCATCGGGCCCCGTAGCTCAGGGATGGCTTCCACCCAGGAGGCAGGTCCCAGCAGGCGGCCCGAGGGGGTGGGCGGGGAAGAGGGTGTGGCTGCAAGGAGCCCCGGAGGAAGGGACATTTACCGTGGTGATGCCAGGGCAGGTACCACGGGCAGGGCACCATGGCGGTGGTGTTGGGCAGCGTGTCCCTCCAGCAGGCGTACATGTCGAAGGTCCGGTTACACACCAGGCCTGGGAGGGGACGAAGATAAGAGGCTGTTTAAAACACTCGCACGTCACAGAGCCGGGCAAACGCCAGGCACGGAGGCCTGGGCAGCCGCACGCACACATGTGCAAATCACATTCACGCGTGTGTGACCCATGCACGGCAAGTGGGCCTAAACGACCACAGACATGGGCAAGTCACGCCATAGGCGCCAACTCCGGGGGTGCCCCGGGGCTCAAGCACCCACAGAAAAAACCAGGGGTCAGCACCCACCAGCCACAGTGGCTCTGGCCCGGGAGCTGGCCTTGATCAGCTGTTCAGCGGGCGCAGGGGCCGGCCGCGAATCAGCAAGTAGCTGGCGGGAGGCACTCAGGTTGGGGGGCAGAAAGGAGCGAGTGGCGGGAGGGGGGACCTCCGGGAAAGGGGCAGAGCAGGGGCGGGAAGAGGTGGAGGGAGAGGGGGTCACGGAGGAAGAGGCCAAGTGAGGGCGGGGCCTCAGGGCGGAGTGGGGGCAGAGCACCCACCGGGAAAAACCACAGTCAGCGCCTGTGAGTCACACGCACGTGTGTAAACCACACACGCAAACTCACCTACACAAATATGTGCAAATCATGTGCACGTGTGCAACTCACACACACAAACTTCCCTCTGCAAACACAGACACGTGCAAATCACATGCAGGTGTGCAAACCACACACCCACAAACGTCTCTGCAAACACAGACACACACAAATCACACACACGCATAGAAACGTGCTTGCACAGACATCCCCATCCAGGCAGCTCCCCCAGGCACATGCCAACCACACGCATGCACACGCAAAACAGGGTACACACACAGACGCGACACTCAGGCATGCACGTGGGCCACACCAACACACTATCCCATGGAAGCACACACAACGTGGGTTCGCAAACGTGGCAGCACGTGCCGAGAGGAGGAGCTGGGATGCACGAGCGAGTGCCGGGTGCATTCATGAGACCCGCTGGCCCCCACCCCAGCCCCAGCCCAGGAGGAACAACCCGCTCCTCTCACCTGCGGGATACGGCTCCTCGGCCATGCTGCGCTCACAGTCCTGCTGGTACTGCCTCCAGGCCGCAAATGTATCCTTGGCTGACTTCTCTGAGGAGCTCGCCTGCAACGGGATGGGAGTCAGGGCAAAGGGCTCGGGGCGCAGCCGGGTCCCTGTTCCCCTGAATAGACTGCAGCCCAAGGGCTCACGTGGGGGAAAATACAATTCCTAGATACTCCAGTCCCAGCCTCTCCCAGCAGGGGGAGCTGTGGGGAGCGGGGCAGGAGCTGGATGTGCGGGGAGCTCCCGGCTACGCTAGCCCCGGCCTCTCCCAGCAGGGGGCACTGTGGGGCGGGGCAGGAGCTGGCTGTGGGCCGCCTCTCCCAGCTGCGGTGGGAACTGAGATGGAACAACGGGGGTCTGAGGTGCTGCCTGGGGGGGGCACTGAGCTGAGCGCCAGCCGTGGGGGGGGGCACTGGGGCACAGTCTCACCTCCACTGTTCCCTGGAGCGTCGCAAGCAGCAGGAAGAGAGTAAGAGGCTTCCACATGCTTCGGCGGCAGTGCAGACATGAGGCCAGCGAGCGGCATCCGGCTCAGGGATCCTGCAGGCGCTGGCAGCTGTCTCTGTCCCTCTCCAGCGGAGCTGGGGTGCACCCGGGGAGAGGCGCCCTAGGGAGAAGCAACCAACCCAGGGATGGATTGGCAATGGGGCTCCCTGCTGGTCTCAACTGCAGAGCAGAGGCCAGGGCACCTGTCTCCCTCTCCAACAGATCTCCCATCGGAAAAGCCAGGAGCTCTGCCCTCCCGGCCCTCAAGCAGAGGGATCTGATGCCACGGGGATGGACACAGATAGATCCCACCCTCAAGCAGGGCTCTCACCCCCTCTGCTTCCCCCCGCCCTCCTGAGCAGGACCTGGTTCCCGTGAGAACCTGCAGGCAGCAGCAGCTGGTGGGAAGGGACTATTTATAGGGCACATTAGACGTGTCGTCCTGCTGCGATCCAGGGCCCTGACGGAGTGAGCCGGGTTCGGGCGGGTGGGACATTCAGCAGGGAGCCCGGGATAAATACAGTGCCTGAGACCTGACAGTGGGAGGAAGCTCCCCGGAGGGAGGGAGATCGGGGAGGGGAAGTGTCTCCAGTACACTGTCCACAGATAGGCCTGGGGGCAGGGGAGCAGGCCGCTTCTACAGGGGGCAACAATAAGGGGTTTTCCTCCCAGTCTATAGGGTTTCGGGGAACCATCCCGATATAAGGGGCTTTGTCTTATATAGGCAACTATGCCCCCCCCCCCAAAAAAAAAGTGTCCCGATTTTTCACACTTGCTATCTGGTCACCCTAATAAGGTTCCTGAGATGCAGCCACCTCTGGGGTGGGGCACAGGAGCTGCTCAACCGCTGTCCTGCAGCCCAGTTGAGGACAGGATGCGAAGACTCTTGTCTCCTGTTGAAACTGCAGGAGGCAGGAATTTCGTTACCCACCCGCACCCTTCTCGGAACAGCTGCGTTTCCTGGTGCCAGGGAAGCTCACACCGATTGGGAGGTGTCGATGGGCCATTGACCCCCAGCCCCCGGTGCCGCTCCCCTCCGCAGCCGCAACAAGAGACCAGAGGGTCTTTGCCCCGGAGTGGATGGCGTTGACGTAACCATGGTTTCCATGGTGCTGGGGGGCCCTGGAGCCCCAGAGCGGAAAGCCGCTCTCTCCCTCCAGCTCCCTGTGGGGGGACGCAGGCCTAAAGAAAGAGCCAGCCCCAGCCTGGCATCACTGTCCCCGACCAACCCTCCCTTCTGCACCCCCTACCGCATGGGCCAGAAGCTCCCTCAGCTCCCAAGCCGATAAGCACATCCCAGTCCTGAGTTCGCCAGACCTCAGCTTCCCCGTGCAAACCCTTCCCTGGCTTCTTCGCACTCCCAAGGCATTGTTAGCCTGAGGGGGCTGGCCTGGGGGGCAGGTCCAGGGGAACATCTCCTTCTAGGCCACTTGTCTTACTTCTTCCCTAGTACTGGCGGATGGGGCCCATGGTTGGGACTGGGGGTCAGGACTCCTGGATTCTGTCCCGGGCTCTGGGGTCCACTGGTTGGAGTGGGAGGTCTGGGAGTCAGGACACCTGGGTTCTGTCCCTGGCTCTGAGAGGGATCTAATTAATTGAGTAGCAAATTCCCACTGGTCTTGTCCTGTAACAACCCTGCCTCTTGGCAAAGGCCTGGAAATAATGCTAGAAAAATGAATCCCAGAGGAAATCCAGACAGTGTCAGACCCACAAGTGTGTGGGGGATGGAGATTTGAACCCTCACCCTTCAGCAGCCAAGGCACAATCCCCTACAGCCTGAGTGAGGGTTGCTGCCTGGCCAGCTTTGCCTAGCCCTTTTCGGGGGTAGCTGTGCTGGGAAATTGGTACGGTGTCCAGCGCAAGCTGGACGAGCTCAGAACCGCCCCAGACACCCTGGGGCTTTGCACCTCAAAGGAGGCGGCCCTTGCAGAGCTGACTCCTCCAGCTCTGGGTCAGCAGCAGGTGTTGCCCTGGCTGAGGGCTGGGAAGCCAGGGTATTACACAGGCGGACTCCCCCAGGTTCTGCCCCACGGTTACCAGATCCCCCCACCCCAGGGTGCGCTGACTGGGGCTGACGCCCCCTGTGGGAGAGAAGCAGCTCTCCAAGTGGTTGGGATGTCGGGTGAAGCTCTAGTACTGTGGTTTTGAAACTTTTTTCATTTGCGGGCCCCTAAAAATATTTCAGATGGAGGTACGGAAATCTTAGACACAGTGTCTGCGGACCCCAGGTTGAAAACCACTGCTCTAAAGGGATCAGATGCCCTAGGGGGTGGGAAAACCAAAGACCCTCTGTGCCCCACGCATGTGACCACAAAGTCTGGCCCCTGCTAGTCCCTCTGGTGCAGACACCAGGATATATCACTACGGCTGGGGAAGGGAATGGCACATCCTGGGCCTTGGGCGGGAGAGGCCCTGGGTGTCGCTGTCTGAGATTCAGGACACACGGGGAGCGTCACAGCTGGCCTTGGACTTTGCTCCCGGGATAGGCTGGTGAGATGCAGCAGGTGGGTGGGGCTGCCTGGGATATGCAGACACGGGGGACCCAGACCTGCCCAGAATGCCCATGGAGAAAGCACCAAAGGCTGCTGGAAACCTGGTGGTGAGGGAACTGGCCCCACTTGGGCTGACAGTGGGGTTTGAACCTGCAACCCCCTGTGCTGAACACCCCTGCTGCAGAACTGAAGAGCCAAGCCCCAGAGTTGGCTGCTAGAGCTGACCCAGAAACAGTGCAGCAGCCACACGTGGGGAGGCAAAGACCCTCTTCCCCTCGTGTGGGCCAGGCCAACCCCCCCGTGTCTGTCCTGTGGAAACCTGGAGTCAGGGCAGCCCTGGGATGCCTGGCCCAGGTGTGGGCCGTTGGGGATGCAGGGTCGGCAGCAGGGAGAATACCCAGAGCAGTGGCTATATGGCTGCTTCTCCTTGGAACCAAGGACCGGGGAGCTCAAGTCTGGTAAGAACCAGCCCCGGACCCTGGGCCCCTGCGGAGGGTCATTCAGACAAGCAGAAGGAGTCGTGACCCATGGAGGCCGGCTGGGGAGCAGGGGGCCTCCCTGGACAATGGCCCATGACACGAGCACCATGCGCACAGCAAAGAAACTCCTGTCTCCTCTTGCCCTATGGCACGCTGCGAGCCCCTCTCCGCCGGGGAATCCCAAAGCACTTTGCAAAGGTTAAGGACACCCCAGGGAGTCAAATGGGGATAAACTGGCCAGGAATAATGGAGGCTGGAAAGGAGATGGGTTCTAACCATCAGAGGAGGGAGAGCCTGGGTCAGCCTCCTCATAGCAGTAGCAGGGGGCAAACTCCTAACCTAGCTTGGAGATGGCTCTTGATCAGTCTCCAACTTGGATTCTGTGGCATGGCTCCCCAGAGTCCCAAAGGCTGGATCTCCTGAGGGCCATCAGCATCTTGGGGAATTTCACCAGGTCAGGGTCATTATCCCTGTTGTACAACTGGAGAAACCGAGGCACAGAGAGGGTGTGTGGTTTGCTGCGGTCCCACGGCCTCTGAGAGTACCAGTGCTGGGATTAGCCTCTGGACTGTCCTGACTGCCAGGGAGGTGATCTAACCACAGGCCCCACTGCCCCATGCTTGAGCAAGGAGTGGCAGAAAGTGCTTGGGTGAAAAGGGATCAACGAGAGTTGAGCAAAGGGGTCCCGGTGAGCGCGCTCCAGGTCAGAACCCACCAGCAAAGCCAGCCAGCTGATGGCTCTATGTCAATAGGCTTTGCTGCAACATGTAACCTATGTACAGCCCCAGATACCACAGACAGACAGCAGGGTATGTATGGGGATGGAGAGATTGATAGGTGTATATGAGGATGAATGAAAGATAGATGTGTGGATGGAGGTGGACGGACAGAAGTGTATGGGGTGGATGGGTGAATAGATAGATGTGTAAGGAGATGGATGGGCAGACGGATGTATGATAGATAGATGAGCATGGATATGGATGGATGTGTTTGTGCAGGGATGGATGCATAGATAGATGTGTAAGGAGTTGCATGGATGGGTGTATATGGAGATGGATGGACAGATGAATGGATGGTGTGTATGGGGTTGGATGCATGGATAGGTGTGTAAGAAGATGAATGGATGGATGGACAGATGTATATGGGGATGCATGAATAAATGGATGGGTGTATAAGGAGATGGATGGACAGGTACATATGGGGATGGATGGATGGACAGAGGTGTATAGGGATGGATGGATGGATAAATGGATGGTTGTATATGGAGATGGACAGGTATATAAGGGGATGGGTGGATGGATGGGTGTATATGGAGATGGGTGGATGGACAGATGTGTATGGGGATCGATGGACAGGTACATATGGGAATGGATGCATGGATAGATGGATGTGTATGGGGATGGATGGATAAATGGATGGGTGTATATGGAGATGGATGGACAGGTAGATCTGGGGATTGATGGGTGGGTGGATGAATGGATGGACAGAGGTGTATGGGGATGGATGAATAAATGGATGGGTGTACAGGGAGATGGATGGACAAGTCCATGTGGGGATGGATGGATGGATGGATGTGTATGGAGATGGATGAATAAATGGATGGGTGTATAAGGAGATGGATGGGCAGGTCCATGTGGGGATGGATGGATGTGTATGGCGATGGATGGATAGATAGATAGATAAGGAGATGGATAGACAGGTTCATGTAGGGATGGATGGATGGATAGATGTGTATGGGGATGGATGAGTAAATGGATGGGTGTATAAGGAGATGGATGGACAGGTCCATGTAGGGATGGATGGATGGATGGATGTGTATGGGGATGGATGAGTAAATGGATGGGTGTATAAGGAGATGGATGGAAGTCCTAATGCCCAATCCTGTGCTTTAACCCCTAGACATTACTTCTCCTCTTAGGCCCCCACCATTGAGGAGATGGCAGTGGAGGAAATCAGCCACAGGAGCAGCATGGAGCCAGCCATGCAGACTGGCTGCTCCATGTTCCCGTCTAATCAATCACCCGCCAGCTCCCCGGACACTGCGCAATAATATTTACTCAGCTAAAAGCCACGGAGAAGCTAAAAAAATCAGTGTTAACTTCTCAGCGTCTCCCAGCATCCGGCCACTCGCGTCAGAGTAGGGGGAGGTACAAGGGGGGGCAGGGATGGGGGTGCTGGGAACCCGGGAGAGAGAGAGACCAATTCCCCCTCACCCTAACCACCAGCTCCTTCTAAAGGATCAGAGCCGTCAATCTCCAAGGGAGGAATCCTGCCCAGTCCCCTCCCCTGGGAAACAAGGGGACGCTTGGGCCAGAGTCTAGTCCAGCCCTTAGAGCCCCTCTCACACCAAGGCCTGGTGGTGGAAGTCTCCTTCCCCCCTCCCCATTCCATATGTGAAGATCCCCAGCTCCCAGCCAAATCAGTCAGCCATGTGTTGGGGGTGAAGGATTGGCAATGTGGTCTGGGGGGACAGGACACTGCACAGAGAGTCAGGACTCCTGGGTTCTACTCCAGGAGGGGAGTGGGGACTAGTAGTCAGAGCAGGGCGGGGCTGGGAGCTGGGACTCCTGGGTTCTATTCTGAGGTCTGGGAGGAGAGGGGTGGTCTAGTGGGCAGAGCAGCGGGGGCTGGGTGCTAGGACTCCTGAGTTCTGTTCCCAGCTCTGAGGGGGACTTCTGCTCTGGTCTCAGTCTCTTTCATACACACGGCTCGTTGCCTGAACCCTGGCCAGCCCAGCTTTGCCTCCCATGTTGGCCCCCTGGCAGAGCCGTGTTCTGCTGCTACCGTTCTCCTCATTTATAAACTAAATAAAAACATTCTGATTTGATTAAAAAGCCCAGCTGCAATTGGGAATGGGAGCCAAGCACTGAACGCTCCCCTGCCCAGCCCTGGGCACCCATCCCCATTATACCAATGGACAGCAAAGGCCAGGAAGCTGAGCAGGGGCTTGATTCTGCTCTGGACCAGATTCTGGTGTGAAGCCAGAGGAACTCCATTGACTACAAGGTAAAGGCTTTATTCTAGTCTCTCTTGTGGGGTTTGAGCCCCTCTCTCGGCATTTGGGTGTGTGCCAGGATCTGGGGGACCCTGCCCCTCTGGAGGGGTATGACCCCCCATGCCTACCCCGTGAGCTGGGATAGTCAGGTTTTGGCAGTGAATTCTAATCTGTTCTAATCCCACCCAGTGGCCGGCACTGGGTGACAGCCCCAAAGAAGGCCAGGCTCATCCAAGGGGCAAGCTTTCCACACCTGTGCCCCCCAGCCCCTGCCAGCATGCCTCTTCATGGCACACAGGGTCGGGGCCCAGATGGGGACACTGGGTTTGAAGAGCCTCCATCCCCCATTCTTCAACCCTCCCCACCCCCCGCCAGCCAGTCCCCCCAACCCCTCAGCTGCCCATAAATGGCAGCTCCCTTTTCTGGAAGTGCACCCCTTTAAACTAAACACCAATGGGGCCCAAACCAGATCTCATTGCCCTGCAGTAGCATGGCTTGTGTCAAGGGAGCAATTGTGGACCGATTGTGGACCGGAGCCAGGGGAAGCTGATGGAAGAGTTCATCTCCACCCTGGGGAGAGCCACCATCCAAAACTTGATTAAGCCCCATGTGAAATGAGATCAGCACCTGAACTGACCTCCCCATACGCAGAGATGAGAATCCGGGTGGCCCCCACTGGAAAGGGGGATCCAGATCCAAACTGACCATGGACAGAGACCAGAATCTGGATTGATCCTTGTGTACACAGGCCAGGCTCCAGAGAGCCTTGTCTGGAAACAGGGATCCGGATCCAAACTGACTTGTACAGAGACCAAAATCCGGATTGATCTCTGTGTACACAGACCAGAATCCAGATTGATCTCTGCTACAGAGACCAGAGTCTGGATTGATCCCTGTGGACACAGACCAGATTTCTGATGCCCCCTGCTGGAAATGGGGATCTAGATCCAAACTGACCCATACACGGAGACCAGAATCCGGATTGATCCCCGGGACACAGACCAGATTCCAGATGGTCCCCTAGTGTCACCTAGTATCTCTGAGGTCCCTGGGCTGGATTTAGCTCTGCTAAAGAGACACGGGTGGGAGCGCAGACAGCCCGAGCCCTGCTAACCCCCTAGAGCCCTGCAGAAGCGATCCCGCTGCCCGGGCCCAATCCAGCGCCCCTCGAACTCCCCAGCGCCCCCCGGCTCCTCGGCGACCCCCGAACTCCACAGCGCCCCGCGGCTCCTCGCCGCCCCCCGGCTCCTCGGCGACCCCCGAACTCCACAGAGCCCCCGGGTCCCCAGCGCTCCCGAACTCCGCAGCGCCCCCCGGCTCCCCCCGGCTCCTCGGCGCCCCCCGGCGCACGCAGCCCCTTACCTGTGCGCTCCTGCCAAGCGCCGCCTTGCGCCCGCAGCCTCCATCCCCAAGCCCCGCAGCCCCAAGCGCGCAGCGAAGTTTAAAGGGGCGCTCTCCCCCGCCCGGCTGGAGCTGGCAGCGCCTGGGTGACTGGGGAAGGGGCGGGGGTGGATTGATGCAAGAGAGTTGGGGGGAGAGGGGGCGCACGGGACACCCTGGAGTTCGCCGGGATCCCACCCTCTCCCTCCCCGCGGCAGCTCAATCGCACGTCCCGCCAGAGCGCGGCACCTCCCCAAGCCACCTCGCCCTGGGCGCACGGTGGGGACCAGCCGCGCAGAGCCGGTGCCCGGGGGAGGGGGTGGCGCAGGGGCGCTCATTGGGCAGTGCAAGTGCCAGTCTGGGAGGTGAAGTCAATTTGTATTAACCCTTGCAAGGGCGGAGGGGGCTTGTGTCAAAGAAAGAAAGAAAGAAAGAAAGAAAGAAAGAAAGAAAGAAAGAAAGAAAGAAAGAAAGAAAGAAAGAAAGAAAGTTGCCATTTTACTAGACAGATGCTATTCCTGCATCTTTTTCAGAGGCACCTTGCAGTTTCACAACGGGGGGGTTGGTGTGCGGAAACCGAGGCACCCAGCTCAGGAGTAACTTGTCCAGGGCTCCACAGGGAAGCAGAGCCGGGAATGCCCCCCAGGAGTTGGGACTCTGAGCCTGGGGCCCATCCCCTGGGCCCTTTACTGCTGGGTCACGAAGCCTTGAGTGCGCCACTGACTTATGCCAAGACCAGCAGCTGAAGCCAGGCAGTATTTCCCCCTGGAACTGAATTGGGGGTGGGGGTCCAATTTACAGGGGGGGGGTCAGGGCCGATGAGGGGTGGGACCGTGAGGGCGAAGGTGGGCTGTATGGCACCACAGTAAAAACTGAAAAATGTTTCATGACCATTTTATTAGATCTAACTCATGTTTTAAAATCACCACACAAATGAAAGCTGGCTACTCAAGCCTTCTCTGGAACACTACGTCTACGTCCTTCTTGGTTTCGTGTTGTAATTTTGCACAACTCTGTTAATGAAATTCTCGAAAGCAGTGTGTTCATCTCTGGTGGCTTCTCGTGTGCCCAGTACTTCCCTTCCTTCAAGTGATATGCTCACTCGTTCATTCACATGATCAGGCAGAAGGCAACTTCTTTCAGAACACAAAATTCTATTCAGTGATAGAAAAAGAGCATTCAACTGTAGCTGTTATGACCAGGAATAACAAGAGATGAATTCCTACTTCTTTCATCCCAGAAAACGTAGCACAAAGATCGGATTGAGCCACCAGTGATAAAGAAGAAGTTGAAGTCAAATCTTCATTCACTCATCATAGGATATTCCACTCTGTGTTCAAATTCTCTATTCGGTCCTGAGCAAATGGCAGTCCCATTGCTGGTAATGCCTCACTCCACTTGACTGTCCATATTTTATAAGACAGGGATCTGTAAAAGCGAGTTAGAGGTTGAGTAGAATCCAGAAGTCGCTGTTGTAGATTTGTAAGAATCAAGTCTGTTGTGCTTTTCAGCTGGCTTAACAAACACTTCTTGTCCTCTTCACTTAAGGAGTCAATATAAGTGCCTTCATGAGTCAACTTCTGGACGGAAGTCTTTGCTTCTTCCAGTATGTTGTCATAGAATCATAGAATATCAGGGTTGGAAGGGACCTCAGGAGGTATCTAGTCCAACCCCCTGCTGAAAGCAGGACCAATCCCCAACTAAATCATCCCAGCCAGGGCTTTGTCAAGCCTGACCTTAAAAATATCTAAGGAAGGAGATTCCACCACCTCCCTAGGTAACGCATTCCAGTGTTTCACCACCCTCCTAGTGAAAAAGTTTTTCCTAATATCCAACCTAAACCTCCCCCACTGCAACTTGAGACCATTGCTCCTTGTTCTGTCATCAGCTACCACTGTCAATGGATCACTCTCTGATTGATCCAAATGTGGCTTCTATTGCTGGACAGAGATCTGCTATTGTTGTAGCAGATGCCTGGATGGCATTATTTAAACCAAGTGGTTTCAAGAGTAGACTTACAAGAGAGAGAATGGAGATAGTCTTCTCTGAACGTAGTAGCAAAAGTAGCCCACCAGCCTCACGATTTAGATCCGTTCCATCTCGGTAGATGCTTTCCAAAGCCAGTCGTAATGGTTGCAGTAGTTTTTAAGACAACCACCAAGGATCGATCATGAGCAAGCCAGCGGGTTTTCTCAGGTTGGATTAATTTGAACTTCAAACCCAGAGCATCTTCTACTTCTTCCAAGACGTTCAGTCCTTTTGGACTTCTGTTGAAAAAAAGAGGGTAATGAAGACATTACATTTATGGCTTTTAAAATGTATTTTGAAGATTCTGCAGCTCATATTAGTGCTTGTTGAGTAGATCATAGAATCGTAGGACTGAAAGGGACCTCGAGAGGTCATCTAGTCCAGTGCCCTGCACTCATGGCAAGAATAAGTATTATAGAGACCATCCCCAACAGGTGGTTGTTTGACCTGCTCTTAAAAATCTCCATTGATGGAGATTCCACAACCTCCCCAGGCAATTTATTCCAGTGCTTCACCACCCTGACAGTTAGGAAGTTTTCCTAAAGTCCAACCTAAACCACCCTTGCTGCAATTTAAGCCCATCACTTCTTGTCCCAGCCTCAGAGGTTAAGAACAATTCTTCTCCCTCCTCCTTGTAACAGCCTACACCAATTCTTTCAATTTTTCCTTGTATGTCATGTATTCTAGACCTTTAATTATTTTTGTTGCTCTCCTCTGGACTCTCTCCAATTTGTCCACTTCTTTCCTGAAGTGTGGCACCCAGAGCCGGACACAATACTCAAGTTGAAGCTGGAGTAGAGCGGAAGAATTACTTCTCGTGTCTTGTTTACAACACTCCTGCTAATACATCCCAGAATGATGTTCGCTTTTTTTGCAACACCGTTACACTGTTGACTCATATTTAGCTTGTGGTCCACTATGACCCCCAGATCCCTTTTCGCAGTACTCCTTCCTAGGCAGTCATTTCCCAGTTTGTATGTGTGCAACTGATTGTTCCTTCCCAAGTGTGGTACTTTGCATTTGTCCTTAGTGTATTTTATCCTATTTACGTCGGACCATTACCCCAGTTTGTCCAGACCGTTTTGAATTTGGAGCCTATCCTACAAAGCACTTGCAATTCCTCCCAGCTTGGTGTTGTCCTCAAACTTTATAAGTGTACTCTCTCTGCCATTATCTAAATCATTAATGAAGATATTGAACAGAACCAGATCCAGAACCGATTCCTGCGGGACCCCACTCATTATGCCCTTCCAGCATGACTGTGAACCACCGATAACTACTCTCTGGGAATGATTTTCCAACCAGTTATGCACCCACCTTATAGTAGCTCCATCTAGGTTATAATTCCCTAGTTTGTTTATGAGGGGGTCATTCAAGACAGTATTAAGAGCCTTACTAAAGTCAAGATATGCCACGTCTACTGCTTCTCCCCATCCACAAGATTTGTTACCCTGTCAAAGAAATCTATTAGTAGGGCCCTACCAAATTCCCGGATGTGAAAAACATTTCACGGACCATGAAATCAGACCACCCCTGTGAAATCTAGCTATTGCAGGGAAGAGAGCTGGCGGCACCCCAGCTGGGGGCTCCTACGATTCACTGGGCTCCAGCTGCTAGTCTGATGGGCTGGGGAGGGACAGGATCTTTCTCTTCCCCTGCATGGCTCTCGGGGGAGATCAGATCCCTCTCGGGGTACCTTCTCCGGCTGCAGGAAACTCTGCGGCTCTTCAGAATCCAGCTCTGAAGGCAGCACAGATACGGAGCTTCCTGCAGCCAGGGGAGGTACCCGGAGTTGGGTCTGATCTCCCCCGAGAGCCATGCAGGGGAAGAGGAAGGTCCCATCCCACCCCAGCCTGGCTGGGACTAACAGCTAGGAGCCTCCAGCAGTACAGGGGAGATCAGACCCACCTCTGGGAACCTCCCCTGCCTGCAGGAAACTCGGAAGGCAGTGCAGAAGTGAGGGTGGCAATCCCACGACCCCCCTACAACAGCTTTGTGACCCCCATGACCCCGTTTCGTGGAGGGACCTCCACAGTTACAGCACTATGACATTTCAGAGGTAAACATCTGAAAATGTGAAACTGACTAACTAAAAAACCCTTTGGCCATGAAATTGATCAAATCGCACCCTGAATTTGGTAGGGCCCTAGCTATTAGGTTGCCTTGATATGCTTTCTTCTTGACAAATCCATGCTGACAGTTTCTTATCACCTTATTATCTTCTAGATGTTTGCAAATTGATTGCTTTATTATTTGCTCCATTCTCTTTCCAGGTACTGAAGTTAAGATGGCCTCTGCAGTGTGGATAGGAGAGATGAGGGTTACTCTTTTCTCTGCGCGAAGCTTGCATCCACCAGGTCTTCTGGAGAAGTTTCTAGCGCCATCAAATGCACAAGCAGCCGTCTGTCTGGGGTCCCGTTGGCAAGCATTGAACCCTCCTAAGATGTCACAGATGCAGCCCCTGTGTCTTCTATAATCTGAACAGCTAGAAATGCATCAACTGGCTACACTGGCATCAAGATAACGTACACAATGACTTAATACTTGATGGCCATTTGCATTCATCAGCCACGTAGGCGCACTTTCTGAATGTGGTGAGAGAGTCCTTCACTTTTCCAAGGGCTGCATCTTTCACTGTTGCACCACAAGCTTCTAACCAGTCAGTTAAGTTTCTTACAGAAAGATAGTGAGCATTTGCGGGTCTTGTTTGGAATCAGTGTCTAACTCCGGGGTTAACAAGTGTCAGTGCATTTAACATTGCCCTCCAGTTTGTAGGGTGCGGTATCTCTTGCTTAAATAGGAAGTATGATGTGACAGCCCTCCCTTAATTTACCCTCCTGTTTGTTTGCGTAAACGGTGTCGTGTTTCCAGCATTCTTAACAGCCTCATAAAGTACTTCTAAAATTGGCTGTGACAGTGACTGGCTTATCATGCTTTCTGCATACCCATGCAGTCCAGAGGCTTGGTGTTTTGTAGCCTCTTCACGCAGCTTGTCAGCATTGGCTTTGCTGATCAGTCTGGCAAACCAAACTCCTCCACGTTTACCAGTTATAGCATTGGGAAGCTTTTCTTCTAGCTTTTCTTTTTTGCAAGAGATGCGCCAGCCAGCCATCTTTTGTAACTTCAATAAATGGGCAATGTTTGACCGACAAACATCAGGAAGGTTGAGGAGATGCTGTTTCTTCAGTAGGTAGCTGGATTTGTGCTTTGGGCTGGTCAGATGTTGATACACCACTTGAACCTTCAGATGACATGTTGGTATATTCTTGCTTCTTGGTATGTTCTTCATCTTGGATGGTTTGACCACACCAGGAGGGGGGCGATAGGAGAGTTTGGGGTGTGTGAGTGTGTAAGGAAATCCCTGAAGCCAGGCTCCTAACCCCTGTCCTGTGCTCGCTCCTACCACTGGACATCCGTTGGTGGGGATTAAATCAGCAGCACAGATGAGAAAAGAAGACGCTGGAGGGTAGGTGGGAGCCCAGCACTGGGAGAAAGGGGGAGCAGCCCTGCTCAGACCAGAGGAGAGGGAGGGACCGGCTAGGACAGAGGAGAGGTTTTAACCCTCTGATTTCAAGAGTCTCTGGCCCATTGGTCCGTCCCCTGTCAGTCACTGGGGGCTGCTAGGAACCAGATCTGAGGCCCATCCAGCCCAGTGTCCTGTCTCTGACAGAGCTTAGCCCCAGCTGCTTCAGAAGAAGGTGTGAGAACCCTGCAGGAGCACATGGGGCTAATCTCCCCGCACATTGGTCCCATCCTGCTCTCTGATAGTTAGTGATCGGCTCCAACCCCGGAGCAGGAGGCTCACCAGGGAAGGCAGCTGCTGGAGTTTATCACTTCAAAGGGACAGAGCAACCTTGGGGGGAATGGCCACCTATTCCGGGCACCCCACTGGCAATGCCCAAAGCCAAGGTTTCGAGAGCACTTAGCTCCCCTTGCTCCCCATGGGTGGCGGGGATGCTACATTGCTCCCCACGGAGGGAAAGGGGGATGTTCCATTGCTCCTCACAGGACGGGGGGGAAGGGGGATGCTCCATTGCTCCTCACGGGTCGGGGGTAGGGATGCTCCATTGCTCACCGTGGGCTCTGGGCTCTTTTGACAAGCTGAGCCACCAGACTCAGGGCCCCATCCTGGCTTTCACGTACTTTTCTCCCCCACGTCCCATGAGCCTGCAGAACTCCCCACCACAGGACAGCAGCCGGGCCAGGAACAGAGCAGGATTCACAAGAAGACCCGACACTTACACAGAGGGTGAGAACATCAGTCAGGATTTTTTTAGTATGAAAGGGCTCTAACCCCTCCTGCTCTGAGGCGCCGGAGGGGCCAGAAGGTCACATCCCCTGGAGGCAGGTTACCGCACTATCACCCATTCAGGGGCATGAGCTGCACTGTCCTTCTCCGGTCCTCGCCCCAGGGCTGGAGCCGGGATGTTGCGCTCGAAGGGCCGTTCAGAGGGGCTCTTGTGTTCTGCAGTGCTGAGCAGCCAACTTGCCCATTGGCTTGACTGGAGCTGGGAGAGTTCAGACCCCCAGGCCCCAGCTATCAGACCATGCAGGGGACCTGATGCACAGCTCACCAGATGGAAGGAGGCCCGCTGGCTGCAGGGGACTTTGGAACGAGACCTTAGTTTGGTGCCTAAATGTGGATTTCTGTTCCTGGCTTTGGCGGCAGAGGGATCCAATACAGCCGCTCTCCCCAGTCTCCTCTTCCCATTCCCCAGTGGGAGGGAGGGAGCGGCGGCTCAGTGAGAAGTTACTAATTTACCTGCAGGTGAAGGTTACTTTTAACCAGTCACTTTACACACCTACGCCCTGATCCTGAGCTGGTCTAGAGTGGTGGCGCTCCATCAGTGGAGCTATGAGAGTTTACACCAGCTGGGATCTGGCCCATTGACTCCTATGGAGCTACGGCCCATTGACACCAGCTGGGATCCGGCCCATTGACTCCCATGGAGCTACGGCCCATTGACACCAGCTGGGATCTGGCCCATTGATTCCAATGGAGCTACGGCCCATTGACACCAGCTGGGATCCGGCCCATTGACTCCCATGGAACTACGGCCCATTGACACCAGCTGGGATCTGGCCCATTGATTCCAATGGAGCTACAGCCCATTGACACCAGCTGGGATCCGGCCCATTGACTCCCATGGAGCTACGGCCCATTGACACCAGCTGGGATCTGGCCCATTGACTCCCATGGAGCTACGGCCCATTGACACCAGCTGGGATCTGGCCCATTGACTCCCACGGAGCTATGGCCCATTGACATCAGCTGGGATCTGGCCCATTGACTCCCATGGAGCTACGGCCCATTGACACCAGCTGGGATCTGGCCCATTGACTCCCATGGAGCTATGGCCCATTGACACCAGCTGGGATCTGGTCCATTGACTCCCATGGAGCTATGGCCCATTGACATCAGCTGGGATCTGGCCCATTGACTCCCATGGAGCTACGGCCCATTGACACCAGCTGGGATCTGGCCCATTGACTCCCATGGAGCTATGGCCCATTGACATCAGCTGGGATCTGGCCCATTGACTCCCATGGAGCTACGGCCCATTGACACCAGCTGGGATCTGGCCCATTGACTCCCATGGAGCTACGGCCCATTGACACCAGCTGGGATCTGGCCCATTGACTCCCATGGAGCTACGGCCCATTGACCCCAGCTGGGATCTGGCCCACTGATTCCAATGGAGCTATGGCCCATTGACACCAACTGGGATCCAGCCCATTGACTCCCATGGAGCTACGGCCCATTGACATCAGCTGGGATCCAGCCCATTGACTCCCATGGAGCTACGGCCCATTGACATCAGCTGGTATCTGGCCCATTGACTCCCATGGAGCTACGGCCCATTGACATCAGCTGGTATCTGGCCCATTGACTCCCATGGAGCTACGGCCCATTGACCCCAGCTGGGATCTGGCCCACTGATTCCAATGGAGCTATGGCCCATTGACACCAGCTGGGGATCAGGCAGAGCCCCCTAGCAGAGACGCAGTGTCCGCTGACAGACAGAGGAGCTCTGCTGTGTGGGAACACCGCCTCCCTGAACCATGTTAGCTGTGCCGGCAGAAGTCCTCTTCCATCCACACAGCTGCGTCCACACGGCGGGTTTGGGTGGCAGAGCTGTCCCGGCTAGGGGCTGGGGCGGTTTCATACCCCTAACCACTATACGCTGGGATACGTTTTCAGCGTAGACCAGGTGTTAGCAGTAATTCCACGGGGGTCCCACTGGCTCCCCCATTGCATGGGGCGTGACCACACTGGCAGCTGTGGAGTCGCACTGATGTAAAGAAGAGGACGAAGTATCGGGCGCTAAAGGTTTTATTTCTTCTCTGCACGTCACCGGCTTTCCAGTGCGGGGCCATCCAGCTCCCAAGTGACGGGCCCCTCACTGGACTTGTGTGGATACAGCAGGGGAAACGGTCCTTCAGCCCGTAGGACGGCTGTCCCCGGTGCGTATCCCCCTGGGCTCTCCAAGCACTGTACTGACTGCCGTGCCCAATCATGGCTCCGTACCCGGCCTGGATGCTCCCGACTGGAAAGGGCTCGGAGAAGATGCCTTGTACTCCACACAGAGCAAAGACCTTGATTTGTTCAGGTTGCCCAAGGGGAGGTTGCGAGGGGATTTGGTCAGGGTCTGTAAGTCCTGGGACTCCGTCCTGCCACAGCCTCCAGGCGGGGAAAGACAAAGGAGCTACCTCCGCAGTGGCGGATAAATGGTTGACCAGCAGCAGCAGCTGGGATACGAGGCGGCAGGCCAGGCGGTCAGAGAGGGCTACCCCCCGGATCAGCTGCAAACTGGCCGGAAACTCCCGGCAGGCTGGGGTGAGAGGAAAATGCCAGGAGGCCTTGAGGATGGTGGGAGATCAGCTGAAAGCCTGAGAAAAGAAAGTCTTTACAGGGCCAGCCTCTGCCCACCCCCTGCTATGGGGGGAGATCTCTGAGAGCAGAGGGCCCTTCAATCCAGCAGACAAGGGCAGGGGAGGATCCAGCGCCTGGAGCCGAAGCTGGCCGAATTCAGCCTGGCAAGAGGGGAAAGCTCGTCGCGGTGATGGAAACAAAGCATCAGCACAACTGCCCCATGGCCGGAGGCAAGTCTCCACCCCTTGGAGTCTGTCTAAGAGACACGATCCGGCTCAACCCGCAGGGACAGGCTGAAGGCACCGCCGGCTGGCCGGGCTTCCCCGGTGGTCTGGGACTCGCTGAAAGCGCCACGCCCCCTGGAGGTAAAGGCAGGTGCTGCAGGGAGGGGTTGGTTTGGTTTCACACCACTGACTCCAAGGGCAGCAGGAAAGGAGGGGAAAGAAGCCGGCCGAGGCAGTGAAAACCTGGGCCACTCACACTTGAGGGCAGATCTTCAGAAGGATTCAGCAGCACCCGTTAGGCACCCGAAATCCATGGCCAGATTTTCTGGAGAGCTGAGCCCTGTTCAAAGCCTGGCCCCAAACGTGGGGTTGCTTTGGGCCAAACTGTGACCCCCTTAGGCGGGGGGGAGGGGTCACTCATGGACGGGCCATGAACCCCATGCTACAGAGCAGGACCCGAGACCCAGGGCCCAAACCAACGGGAGACCTCAGAGATGGGCCTGAGTGAGGTGTGAGGGTCAGGCAGAGACTCCCGGGCTGGGTGAGGCCTCAAACCCAGGTCCCCTTAATACCAGTCCAGCCTTAACTAGCACGCCACCCCGCCCTGTAGGCATTGGTGCGTGGCGTGTCTTAGGGCTTGTCTACACTTACATTTTATAGCACTTTAACTAGCTGGCTCAGGGGTGTGAAAAATCACTCCCCCTGAATGCAGCAAGTCTGAGCGCTTTAAAGCGCTAGTGTAGACAGGCTCCGAGCGCTCGGAGCGAATCCCCTCCTGGAGGTGGGTTACCAGGAGGTGGCGCGTGGCCACACTCACACTTCAAAGCACTGTTGTGGGAGCGTTCCCGCGACAGCGCTTTGAAGCTTCCGGTGTAGCCAGGTCCTGAGGAGCTGAACTGCGGCTGAGGGTGTGTCGATGCTTAAAACGCTGCAGTGCTCCCAGAAGCGGCAGCCAGGCTGGTGGGAGAATTCTCCCATCGGCGAAGCGCTGTCTACACCAGGGGTTAGGCCAGTTTAATTACATCTCCGAAGGGCGCAGAGTTTTCACACACCCCCTCCCCCCCGAGAGATGTAGTCATGCCAATAAGAGCTCCCAGCGTAGATTGGCCCTGAGGCTTCCCCTGCTGTGACAACTCCTGAGGAGCCAGGTCCTGCCCTGGAGCTGATCCCGGCCTGGTGGGGAGACGCCTGGAGCCTGGGAGACATGCAGCAATTAGTCACATTAAAGGGAGCCACTTGACAGCACTTAGCGCTGGTCTGTTGTATCTTCATCCCCTTTAGGGTGGAAGGGAGTGTCATGCATTGCAAAGCCTTTGTGAGGCTGGTCAGTATCTTCATCTAGCTAGGGAAACTGAGGCAGTGAGCAGGGAGGGGACCTGTCCTACCTGAGCGTTTTGCAGCTTACCCTCCCCATCTCATCCCATTAAGCCATTAGAGCTGTAGGAGCCAGGTGAGCGCTAAAAAATTTGATAGACTCTGTGACCTTCAAGATGGGGGTTATTTGATGTTATTTGATGGGGCTGTATTTCCGGAACCTCTTTCTCAAAAGACCCCAAATTTTGGTGACTAATTCCACCCCAGACCTCCAGGAGGCATAACAGATTTCAAGACAAGCCGCATAAGCATGTGTGTTTTAGAGCACTTTGGGGGGAAAACTCAACCTTTAAACAGAAAAGACTTCTCAATATAAACTGTGGCCGAGCGAGTTCGCCACTAAAATATTGGCTGAAACTGGTAGCTACAAGTCCGTGCATGTGGCAACTGGCCCAAGTAATCTGCCATCTGTGCAGTCTCCCTCACACAGCCAATGAAACTGTTGCATACAAATTAGCTGTACAGCGAGCGAGGCCCATGATTGGTGGAATTAAATGATATCTCGGCTTGCAAGGATTAGATATTTTTCGGTAAATGTCTGTAAACATCTATTTCACGGTACACACGCAAACCGAGGGAAAGATATTTCCATCGATAACAGGCTAAATTTACAGATAGGCAACGGAAGCAAAAGGCTGCTTGAGAATTTATTAGAGTCAAAATCGAGCGATTTAGATGTTTGAATTAGGCTTCTTGCAGACAGGCTGGCGAACGAACGAGTTCTCGAATGAACTTGCGAGGTGAAAACATCGCATCCCCGGGGGCAGACACTTTGCACAAAGCGATCACTCCATCACTGGTATTTCGGTACTCGTCCCCCAGGGAAACCTGCCCAACACCTTCAAAAGGCGAGTGGGGGAACTTCACATTCACAACTCCACGAGATGCGAAAAGCCATGGACTTACCAGGAACGCTGGTTTCATGGCTCATTACAGTACAACGAGCAGGACACACCACCCTCCTGGCTACCCTTGATTGCCCGCTTCAAAGCCTTTATGCGTGACCATCTTAACCAAAGACGGTGGAAGCACCCTAAAAGTGAGGGGCCATAGGCCCCCGCATGCCACGCTGCACCCCCCAAGGCCCCAGCCCTGCACCGCTCATTGGCCAGAGCCCCCACCCTCCTGCTGCCCCTTCCCCCAAACCCCTACCCTCACACCGCCACATCCCCTGAGGCCCCGCCCTTCTTCCCAAGCTCCCGCCCTCCCACTGCCCGTTCCTAGGCCCCGCCCCCCCACTCGCTCCTCTCCGCCCACTCCTCTCATCGTTTGCCCTTACTACCAGTAAAAAGTGGGGAGGGCCGTGGACCCCACTTTCCCCAGCCCTCTCTGTTCCGGCACCCCCGATCTTCACCCCAATTGCTCACGTCATTTGAAATGACCACCTCCAATGTGTTAAACAATCGGTCCCAATTTGTATGTAGCATACACACTCTGCTTCCGTATTCGCCCTTCCCCAGAAGAGCTCTGTGGGGCGGGAAAGCTGGTCTCTCTCGCCAGCGGTCCAACAACAGATATCCCCTCCCCTCTTTGTCTCTCTTAGTGAATGAAAAGCAAACCCAGCCAGGAGCTGCTGATTTAACGAGGTCTACTTGGTATATTCTGACATGTGATGTTGACAACTTGCATTTTAATGGTTATAAAGCTTTAACTTTTTTGAATCTCCACGTCCACTGTCATTAAATAATTGTCCGGACCCTTCCCCCCGACCCCCCAATTTCCTCCAACTATTAACGTTTAATTCAATAAAAATCTAAAAAAAATGCTTTCAGATAAACCTTGCGAGGGTCCATCGACATGGCAAGGAGATTCCACCAAGCCAACAGCTGTCACGATGGGGTAGGGCGCTTGGCACAGACATGGGTCCTGCTGCCGCGGGGCACCGCACGGGTGCAATTCATAACCTGGACATGGCTGAGATCTTCAAAATTGGACAGCAACAGGCCACGACCCCCAGCGACGGCTGAGGCTGGTGACAGTGTCTCAGCCACGCTTGTAGCCATGGGCGGCTGGTGCCATAGGCCGGGGCAAGCTCTGCCTCCCCTGACCCAGGCCACAGCCCCCCCCCCATCTTCCACCCCAAGGCCCACCTCCACCCTAACGCCAGAGGCGGGGGGCCTCACTCAACTGATTGCAACTGAGCTGGGCCCGACGCTGTGGCCAGTGGCTCAGCCTGGTGCTGGGGTGGCTGGTGGCTCGGCCCAGCACAGTTGGGTGGGTCAGGGCACTCCAGCCATGTGTGTCTGGGGACGGGGGGAGCTCAGGGCTCCGGCGGGTGGAAGTGGCGGGTCCAGCACATTAGCCTCCTCGAAGTGGGGGTTCACCCGCCACCCGTGCTGGTAGCGGCCTCCATCACTTCACCCCGACAGTGAAGGATCTGACCTCACCCGGCTTGTCTCTCTCAGATCCTGGGACCCGCACGGCTACCCCAACACTGCAAACAAGTGACTCAACAGGCCTGCTGGCTTTGGAGTGAGTCCCAACGAGGGCCAGTCCTGGAGCCGTCTGTGCATTAACCCACCGCGACGGCTTTGCTGGATCTAGAGCCTGGAAATACGGGAGGGTTGGAGAGGTGTGAGGGGGGCCATTCGTCTCAACGCAATGGGCTCTGCTGAAGGAGACCGCCCCATGGGGAGGATGTAGCCTGACAGAATAGCTCTGAGAGGGGTGGACTGCTCCATCCATCTCAGTGAGTGTTCCCCACCCTTACTCATCCCCCTCCCCATAATTGCCCTTCCCTTCACTGCAGCCCCTAAGACCTCCTCCCCTCCCAGCACAAGTGGGCATGTGACTTATTCTATTTCCAAACCCAGTTTGAGCGCCCGCAGATTCTCTTCCCCTACAGTCGAACCCCACCCATCACGACAGAGGCAGGTCGCAGTGACATGCCTGAGCTGGTGGATTTGAACTCACAGCCATGGTGCATTGAGCCAGTGGGTGCTGCGAGTCATTCCTGGCTAGACCCCTCTGGGGTGCTCTGCTGACACACGCCCTGGGCAATCTCTTTGGCACGGGAGCATTAGGCTGCACCTATCCAGAGAGCCAAACTCTTTCCTGCACAGCGCATCAGCGGGCTAGTGGGTGCCATGGGCTAGCTGGGGTAAATGTTGCACATTTGGGGCCATTTAGGGCATGATCAGAACCATGGTTTGATCACAAGGTCTACATGAAAACCATAGGTGGAATCTGTCAGCGTTAAGAAATGCGGGAGGGGGGGAGATTTTAGGGGGGCTATATCTCAGGAACCCCTTAGTTAAATGACTCCAGATCTGGATTGCTAACCCTACCGTGCCCTCCACTGGTGGGGCACTCTGAAGGGGCAGGACTGCAACTCAGCCCCTGGATGCAGCTTACAGGCCTTGGCCGGCAGAGCCCTCTCCGAAAGGAGAAGGGCTGGCACATTTCTCTCTTTAATCTTTGGCTTCCCAAAGGCCTAGGACTCTGGGCAGCTCAGCCTTGCTTGTGACTAGATACTGGGGCTCAGGGTTGTAGCCTCCTACAGCTCACACAAAGCAATATGAGTCACCGGCAGGGTTCAGAGTCGACCCCGAAGGAGGAAGGAATTCTTCACCCTATCTCTAGCAGCCCCAGCCTTCCACCATTGTTCTGTTTTCTGTGGGGTCTTATGATCCACTACAAGCCCCTTCCAGTCATGCATTAAGTGAGGCAGGGAACGTCGGTGGCACGTTGTTGATTCTCTCCGTGTGTGTGCCGGGGGTGTCTGGCTTTGGGGGAGCAGGGGAGGGGTTGGTTTGTTTTGCTGTGCAGTTCACTGCTGTGCATTTACGTGCAAGAAGGCATGGCCTAAAACATCTCATCCCCTCCGCTGCGCCCCAGCCCGCAGGGACCCCCGACACGGAGACACGACTGCCTCCCCCCGCTATATCCTAGCCCCTAAACCCCCCCCGCCCCCAGCACTGAGGCATGACTCAATCTATTTAGCTTATTAAAGAGACGGTTAAGGGGTGATTTGATCGCTGGCTATAAGTATCTAAATAGGGAACAAATATTTAAAAACAGGCTCTTCAATCTAGCCGAGAAAAGTCTAACACGATCCAATGGCTGGACAAAGTCAGACTGAAAATAAGGTTTAAAATTTGAACGGTGAGGTGGATAATTAACAACTTCCCAAGGGCTGTGGTGGATATTAGGAAACACTATTTCACTAGGAGGGTGGTGAAGCACTAGAATGGGTTACCTAGGGAGGTGGGGGAATCTCCATCCTTAGAGGTTTTTAAGACCCAGCTTGACAAAGCCCTGGCTGGGATGATTTAATTGGGGATTGGTCCTGCTTTGAGCAAGGGGTTGGACTAGATACCTCCTGAGGTCTCTTCCAACCCTGATCTTCTATGATTCTATGTTTCTCTGGATTCTCCGTCAGCGGCAAGTTTAAAACCAAGAGGGGATGGTTTTTTTTAAAAGATCAGCTCCGTTTTCACCAGGAATTCAGAACTGTCCCATGTCATCCCGGAGAGGTCAGACGAAACGGTCCCCTCTGGCCTTGGAATCTATGTCTCCCTCTCCTCTGCTACATTATAGCATCTGGAGACCTCCCGCACTGAGCTGCGGCTGCGTCGATTCTGTCGCCAAAGGCAGCGAGCTGAGGGTTCGGGGAGAGAGCCGAGGCGCCGGGCTCCATTCAGATATTGATCGGCCCCGGCCTTGGCGATCCGCCAGTGACTGTCGCAGCTGCAGGAAGTTTTAATAAGTAACAGGGCCGGCCGGGTTCCCTGCACCCACCACTAGAGCCGCCCTTCCACCCCCCAGGGCGAGCTGGTATTCTTCCTTCCTCCTCCCAGCCCCTCGCGGGTCAAGGCTGTGCAGAGAAGCATGTGCCAAGCACATCACCTGTGTCAGGGAGGAGGCTCGCGCCACCTGGGACTGACGTCAGCCCCTCCAGAGTAGTGGGGGCAGGAGGGCTGAGTCACAAGATACAGCCTGCTGGTATCGGCTCTTCCTGGTCTCTGGAGTGCAGCCTTGCACAGAACTAGATATTGGATTCAGGAACCCATAAGCTGTGGGGCTAGCTAGTCCGCTGGCCTCATTGTCCCCTGCAGTCTCACCCCATCCTGCTTCATTTCCTGTCCTAAACTCTTATGTCCACTGCTGTGTAAAACAGCTGCCACATCCCACCCCAGAGGCAGCTGCATTTTGGTGCTGGGTGAAGAGATCTCTCCATGGAAGATTAGGGATCTATCAGCATTATCATAAGGCAGGAAAACCACTCCTGAGCGACTGAGTGGGACAGGAATATTTAGTTGGGCTCTTGAGCCAGATTCTCCTCTCACATACCCCGGGGTAAATCCGCAGGAACTCCACCGAGGTCTGTGGTGTTAGTGGAGAAGAATCAGGCTCCAGGTGGGAATAACCTGCCCACAGGGAAAGTTATGTCCCAGTCCCTTCAGCCTGAGAGGTTTAGGCTCGGTAGCACGGGCTGTACACCGGTGCATTGGCGGCAGGTAATTGTCCGGCTCTGCTCAGCGCTGTGCAGCCTCAGCTGGGGCACTGGGTCCGGTTCCAGGCACTGCACTTTCAGACAGAGGGGGACAACTTGGAGAGAGTCCGGAGGAGAGCAACCAAACTCATGAGAGATTTAGAAAACGTGACCCGCAAGGAAAGTGGGGCCTGTTTAGTCTAGAGAAGAGAAGGCTGAGGGGGGCCCTGACAAATGCAGAAGAGATTGTTATCAAGAGACCTGTGATCCATTATTCTCCATGTCCATGGAGGTAGAACCAGAAGGAATCAGCTTGGTTTGCAGCGAGGGAAATTCAGGTGGACTATTAGGAAAACTTTCTAGCTCTAAGGACAGGTAAGCACCAGACCACGTCACTCAGGGAGGCTGGATTGCCCCATCAATAGGTTTTTTTGAGAACAGGTGAGACACCTGAAGGTGAGAACAGAAGGCCTGAACCCCCAACATGAGCCTTTGAACCAACCAACCGCAGACAGTAATGTTGAGCTACGCAAGTGAGGTCTTCGACGTGAGCTTGTCATGTTCTGAACCCGCTAGGCACCGGGAGACGTGCGGCCAGGCTGGCGTGGGAGGAATTCATGTCCATAGAAACCTGTGCTCTGAACTTCGTACGACAACTTCACCGGAGGGAGGGGCTGCTCCCAAGCCGGCTCCAAGCAACCGTCCATCATCTCCCCCGTGAGGAAAAGACAATGATGGACCATTAGGTTAATGGGAAGACACTGACATCTCCAGATTTATCCACTCTAAATCACCATGAGTCACCATGCCTGGAGAGGGAAGGAAAGATAACCTTTCCAAACCAGCCTTGGGACTGAGGGGTTTTTTAACCAGAAACTGCGAGAGAGTCTCTGGCCGGGAAGGGTGGATCTCAGGGAACGGGCAGCTTGCGTCAGAAAAGGGAAGGGGTCTATTCCAGAGTTGCCACCAGCTGCAGTCGCATAGCTGCTCCATGTCTGCCTTTCCTTCCTCTTTGTATCTGTGGCCCTGTTTGGTTTTACCCTGAAGCAAGCTGGCATCGGGGGGCTGGTTTCACAGCTTCGGGGGGACGAACCAGAGGGGAACGGCCTGAGCGCCTGGTAGTTCAGAATCTGGTGGGGAGGGGATTTGGGGAGACTCGGGATCGGACCCTGCAAAGAGTAACTAGGCTGGCAGAAGCCAGGGGGAGACCTTGAGCTTGTGGTGGCTGGTGATCGAACCCCAGCTGCAGGGCAGCAAGGCCCCCAAGGTTACAGGGCAGGCAGTGACAGCCCCTTACCGGTCTGTGGGATCCTCAGTATGTACCCCCCCACAGGGTATACTCAGCCCCGTCGCAGTGCAGCCACACGGCCTAAACGCCCTTGTGGTCCCTGTGAGCCATGGGTCCCCGCATGAGGACACTCATCCAACCGCCCATGTCCGCGTCTGTCCTTCCAGCTTGCATCGGGAGGGGTCTTCTCAGCTGTCCCCCCGCCCCGGAATGAGCAACGGTCTAGTGTGCTCTTAGCACACCAGCGCACACGGGCAGCGGGGTTACGGGTGTCTCTGGGCATCCTTAGCTCCGCATTGCTAGACTTTCAAACACCTGAGGGGTTTCCTACCCAGAACTTTCCCTCAGGGTCACTTACCGCTGGGGGACCTCCTTGCAGCTGGTCAGATGCCCCCTTCCGATTGTGGCTGGCACCGCATCCCTCCTCACTCTGCAGGTGCCACCTCTCCTTGACTCAGCCCCCCGGCCAGAGCACTGGGACGTCCTCCCCTCCTGGGGTATCAAAGTCCCCCTGGATTTGCTCTCCCCACGCTGATCTGCTTCCACTTCGAGGCCAGGGCCTGCACCGCTTTCCCAGTGGCTGATGGAGGAACCTGGGCCTGCCCACGGCTCGGGGTCCCAGCCCAGGGACCCTGTGTCCAGCCACCACAATCTGCTTGCTCCCCGAGGCTGCTGCTATTTCCATGGACTCCTTCCTGCTCTTCCGCCCCCACCCCCATTTTCCCAGCCAAACTCCCTCGTCCCAGCCAGGGACTGCAGACTAACTCCCTAAACAAACCTCCCTTTCCCCAGGGAATCACAGCACGCTGCTTCCCGGCAGCCCCCTTCTGCTCACAGCTTCCTCCTTATACAGGCCCAGCCTGGTCCTTCCCAGCCGACCTTCATCTTCCATTGGGCTTTATTTGGCCCTGGCTCTCCTCCAGGTGCAACGTACAAGGTTCATCGGCCTAACTGAACCTGCTCTGCCCTGCAGGAGGGCGGACGCCCCACCAAACCCGGCTTTTCTAACGTTGGGTTTTGTTCAGTGCACCGATGTCGCCGTTAAATATCCTCAGCTTCCGTACAGCTGTCAGCTCCTCATCACTGTGCATAAGGGGCAGAGTTAAGGGGATCTCTCCCATTGGCATTTCCTGATTTTGGGACCATACAGCTAGGTTAACATGGACATAACATGGCCATCGGGAGCCCCTGTGCTGTCTTTGGGGATGAGAAGCAAGAAACATGACCAGATCCTTCTCGTCCACAGCTGCCGCTACTTTACATCACTTTTAGGACATCCCAGCAGGGTTCGAACGCCGAACTGCCTGCTCCATCAGCCCCGCCTCTTGAGCTAAAGGAGAATCCCTGTTTGAATCCGGCAATATAGGGCCTATGACACACGCGGTGGAGGGTTCTGATTCCATCCAGCGGATGGGCACGTTTGCACATGCACACGCCCCCACCCATATACCAGCTCACTGCTGCAATGTGTAGGAACGGCGCGGTCTCCCTTTAAATCCCCGGTGCTAAGTCACCCCCGCTCTGCACGGATTCTCTCCGCAGCGTCTCGTTAAGGCTGCTCCAGGACCGCGCCCGTCATCTTGCTTTTGTTGCGCAATGAGCAAAAGACACAGCGATGCCACTATTTCATCCCTGTTGTCACCTGGCAAATTCGGGGCACCAGCCCTTTGGCACCGAGACATCCATTAGCACTCAGACGCTGGAGCCTGGAGCTTGCCCGTAGTCCAGTAGTGTCAGCCCTGAGATCCCGATGCCTTGGCTCTGGGAACAGCCGCGCCCCTGCCCCGGGCACTGGGGTGCCCTGTCCTTCCCTCTCTCAGCTCTGGTGCTGGGCCGGAGTCGTGGGCCTGGCCCCCTCTGGCGGTGGAGCTGGTGCTCTGAGCCCGGAGCTGCCCGCTCTCGTGGTGGTCTCATGGGAATGGCAATGACGTGAGACGCTCCGGCCCGCTGGCAAATCTGAGCCTTCCGATGGCTGCCGGCCCCCCTTGCCCACCTCCCTCCCCCTCCCCACCATAACCTGAAGCCATTCACGTGGGAGGGGGGAGCAGAAAGAGGCCAGCGGCTCAGGGCAGCTCCTCCCTCCCCGTCCTGTGAGCAATGGGGATGGGATAGTGACACTGTTCTTCTCCCCTCCCCCGCAGCACCCACCTGGGAAGGGGCAGAGGAGGGTGAAAAGCCCCTCCCTCCAGCCTGGAAGAGGGGACCCCTTTGCAGCCCCCCACCCAAGGCTTGGGAGAGAGGGGATGAAGAACCCCGGGAGGAGCACAGGGGAGGCTGGGGGAGGGAACTGATGGGGACAGGACAGAATTAACTGCTGGGCAGGAGACAGGCAGGGGGTGGGCAGGGGGAGACCAGCAGCTGAGGCAGTCCACAACCCGCAAAAACCCCTCATGATCTTTTGGGGGCCAAAGCACGATTTTTTTCTCTCTTGAGGCCGGCAGTTCCGTGTGCTGCCGGCCTGCTCCGGTTCTTCGGGTGGGATACGCTTTCGCAGTGACTTCTGGGGTGCAGCAGGAGGGATGGGGCGCATAACTGGGGGGGGGGGGCTCTGAGATACTACAGAGAATTTTTTGCCAGCTGTCTGGCTCTGGGGTCTTGCCCCCGTGCTCAGGGTCTAACTGATTGCCATATTTAGGGTCGGGAAGGAATCTTCCCCTGGGTCAGATCTGGAGAGACCTTGAGGGGGGGGTTGCCTTCCTCTGCAGCGTGGGGCATGGGGTCATTTGCAGGTTTAAACTAGTGTAGCTGGTGGCTTCTCTGAAACTTGAAGTCTTTAAATCAAGATTTGAGGATTCAGTAACTCAGCAGGAGGTTAGGGGTCGACTACAGGGGTGGGTGGCTGAGGGTCTGTGGCCTGCAACGTGCGGTATCCCACAGCCCACCGCCCAGAGGGCTGGAAGCAGGGCGAGGAAGCCTGGGATGCCATGTGGCCCCGCAGCTTCGACCGCGGCACGCCGCGAGGTGCCATGGGCACGGCTGAAGGCACAGGAGCTGCACAGACAAGGCCTTGCAGAAAGCAGCTCCCCGCAGGTAGGTCCCCGGAGGCTCAGCGGAGAGCGGCAGGTGCCGGAGCAAGTCACAAGGCTGCACGCTCCATTTGCGAGGTGGGCCGGCAGCACAGCGCCCGGAGGGAGCCGCTGATGGCAGGGAAGAGGAGCGTAAACACATTAGTGAAATGGCTCCGAGCGAGCGAGGGGCATTTAAAGAAAATGACAAAATTGTTGCCACTCTCGGTTCTATTCCGGGCTCTGGTAGGGGAAACGTCATTACCAAGATGCTCCAAAACTTGGAGCCGGGGAGGGAGGGGGGGGTGGCTCCTGTTCCTGCTCCTTCTGAGCCCCCAACCCAAACTCCTGGCTCTCCCGGCACCAGAAGGCAGCTGGACCCAGCCGGTGGGTGACTGCTAAGCTCTGCATCGGCCCCCCCAGTGTCACACACAGTCCTGGGCAAAGACGACTGGAGCCTTGCCATACCGGGGAGGGGGGCCCAAGCTGAAGGGGAGGACACGTGACCGCCCCATGTGTCTCCTCTGCCCAGTGACCCCTCCCGCCATGCACCCAGCCTGGGGCCACTGCCCCCACCCCACATTACCTGCGGGGGAAGGAGGGGCTCTGTGTCCTTCTCTCCCTGGGCAGAGGTGGATTAGGGGTTTAATGTGGGGCCCGGGGCCAGAGCAAGTGGGAGCCCCTCCCCACCCCTTCAGCCTGCAGTCTCCCCCCTGCACCCAACTCCTTCTGGGGAGCGGAGTCAGGGCACAGGGGCTTCCCCCGGTCCCAGCGGAGCGGGTCGGGGCATGGGGGAGCCTATTTTCCCGGGGCCCCACAATTGGCCGGGGCCCCTGGGCACAGGCCCTGTTGGCCCAGTGACTAATCCGCCACTGTCCCTGAGCCTCCCCTCTCCGTTTGGCTGCATTCCCAGGCAGCTGGGCAGGGAGCGGTAGGGGACCGCTTCTGCCAGGGAGCCTGGCTGGGAGGCAGCGGTGGCTGGTTCCCTGCCCAGGCTCAGTTGCCTGCTGGGAACAAGGGCTGAGTTAGCTGGATCCCCCCTTTCTCCCCCGGCTCGCTCAGCCCCTGTCCCCGGCAGCTGAGCTCAGACAGGCTCATGGCACTTTACACACAGCCCGGCTTGGCAAAGCAGCCACCGATTTGGGGGTGTCTCGGCTGCCGGGGAGCCCCAGGATCTCTCCAGTGCAGGCTCCAGTGTTGGCCCTTTGGGCACATTTTCATGGGTTGTGGGGGAGCGGTTGTTCTGGGGGGGCACGTGGAGGCTCCCAGGCTCCAAGTCCTGCTAAACGCCCAGTGTTGTTATTAGCAGGAGTTTGCACAGTTCTGTCAGCGCCACCGCAGCCGACCCTGGGCTCGGCAGCCCTGTTGGACGCGCCCCCCTCCCCCTGCGCTGTCCCCCCTCGCTCAGCGTCCAAGAGCAGCCTGTGACCTCGGGAGAATCACTCGATCCGAACGCCGCATGGGGCCTGAGGGACGGGGGGTACCTCCAGAGGCGGCCTGCTGCGGGCACACATCCCTCAAATGCCCGGGGGGCAGCAGGGCCTGGAGCCAGCCGCCCGCCCCTCCAAAACGCTGGGTGACACTGTGGGGTTCGAGGGGCTGTCACCCCCACCCCCCGCCTTGCACCCCTGCCTACCTTCAGCGCTCTGCGGCTCTGCCTCATCCGGGACACCAGAGCAGCCAGCACGTCACCCACTGGCTCCCACCACCCTGTTGCTTCCAGAGTGACCCCAATGTCCCCCCCATCCCAAATCCCCCCCAGAGCAGCTCCCGGCCGTGCCCAGCCCTACGGTCGCTGCTCCTCTCAAGAGACAGGAACAGCAGCTTGTCAGCTTGGCTGGCGTTAACCAAGGCTTCGGTCACTCAGCGTTCGGGGCTGGCGCAGCTAACAGGGTCAGAGAGAGGTTTGCCGGGAGTTCGGGTCTCGGGGATCAGGCTAGAACGGGCGACAAATAAACCCAAGCAACCATCAGCTGCCGAGACTAAAAAACATCACAAGTTACAGGCTTCACCGCCAGCCAGAGACTTCAGCACCTCGGGTGAGGGACCCACCTTTCTCAGCCAGGCCCTCTTGGAGACCAGGGCCACTTCCAGCTTTCAAGGCCTCTTCACCAAAACAAAAATAAAAAATGACGACACATGAAAACAAAATAAGGCACCCCAAAAAAGAGTGAGACATAATTTGAATATTTTTTTTATTTAACAAATGCTTTTTTAGCCTTTTTCTGTGCGAATGCACTAATGAATATCGATGGACATTTTTATCTCTTCAATATGACAACACCTATACCAGTTAACAAAAAAATTCTGTCTTTTACCAAGTCGCATCTCTTATTTGCTTAAATTTGCAGCTCTAAGCTCACCCCGGATGAGTTATTTCCCTTCGGCCTGTGGGTATCCGTGCAGCATGTGGCTTTACTGCCTGTTGGCTTTGAACCAGCGACTCTAGTTAAAATAAAGGTCTCGGTTCTCTCACACGCTGCAGCCCCCGCAGGACACCATGGCACGAAACTGCAACCGACCGCACCAACGGGCTGAACGTAACTCATTGAATTTGGTTACTGGTGTTGTGATCCACATTTCAAATGCAAACTGAAGATATTTACAATAATGGTTACAGGAAGCCCAGGGCTGGGCTGAAGCCTGGCAGGGTGCTGTGGGTTGGGAGTGAGGGGCACCAGCAGAGCGGGTGGGAGCCCAGGGCTGGGCTAGCAGGGGGCTGCAGGTTGGGAGTGAGGGGCACCAGCAGAGCAGGTGGGAGCCAGGGCTGGGCTAGCAGGGGCAGCAGGTCGGGAGAGAAGCAATATAGGGAGGATGCTTGGAGGATTTTAGCACCTCTTGCTGTCTGTCCTTCTCCCCCGTCCGCCTTCTGCTCCCTTTGGCCTTTCACTCCCCAGACAGGAGGCCAAGCTGGGCCCAGGCTCTCCGCACTTCCCTTCTCCCCCTGCCCTCTCCGCTCCCCCTTTGGTGGTGTGCTCCAGGTCTGGCAGGTGCATCTCAGGTCACGCGAGTGCAGGGAGCTCTGCCCTGGGCATCCCCAGCCCTGGGAGAACTGGCTGTCGCCTGAGGGAGCTGCCAGGGGCGCTAAGACCAGGGGCAGGCAGGGAGGCAGGACGGGCAGGGGCTTTGCCTGCAGCTGCCAGGGCCAGCGTGTGACCCCGTTTGCGTGTGGTGCCGGGGGTGGCCGCGAGAGCTCGTTTTGAGGCAGGCAGGTGACACCTACTGGGCAGACGGGGTCGCGGTGCAGCTGCCGGTGGACTGCAGGGGAATTGTGGGAGCTTGGCTGTAAGTTCCTACAATTCCCTTTGCTCCATCCCATGAACTTCTCCTTCCCCTCATCTGTAAAGTTCCCACAGTCCCTCCATTGCACCCCAGAAGCAGCTCAGCCTCCGGCTGCTTCCCAAACTCTCCATTGTCTCCCTGCGTTAGCGTGGGGGCCGGACAGATCACAGGGCCACTGAGCTGTCTAGACTTGCACGATTTCAATGATTCCCCCAGGGGGCGGTGGGATGTTATTAATATAACCTGTGACTATATAGATCATTAGTGCAACCACTGTTATATATTTGCAGCAAATATTGTACAAAGGCTGTCATGTGAGGTGGCTATGGGAAGGTTATGATTTGCCGGGTATAATTATGCTATCTGTATGGGTGTATCATTTTTGTAGTTGAAGTTATGAATATTGGCTCCGTACTTGTAACTCAAGGTGTTTTGATTCTGACGTAGCCTTAGAAAAGCATTTGGTCAGCTTCTTGAGAAAGGTTTCAGAGTAGCAGCCGTGTTCGTCTGTATCCGCAAAAAGAACAGGAGGACGTGTGGCACCTTAGAGACTCACAAAGTTATTTGAGCATAAGCTTTCGTGAGCTACAGCCCACTTCATCGGATGTATTCAGTGGAAAATATAGTGGGGAGATTTTATATACACAGAGAACATGAAACAATGGGTGTTACCATAAAGACTGTAACGAGAGTGATCAGGTAAGGTGAGCTATTACCAGCAGGAGAGTGGGCGGGGGCAGGGGGACCTTTTGTAGTGATAATCAAGGTGGGCCATTTTCAGCAGTCTCTCCTTGGAGTCTGGTCACTCGATTATAGACCTAAAAGTGGCCATATTACAAAAAAACTTCAAAAACAGACTCCAACGAGAGACTGCTGAATTGGAATTAATTTGCAAACTGGACACCATTAACTTAGGCTTGAATAAAGACTGGGAGTGGATGGGTCATTACACAAAGTAAAACTATTTCCCCATGTTTATTCCCTCCCCCCTCACTGTTCCTCACAGGTTCTTGTCAACTGCTGGAAATGGCCCACCTTGATTATCACTACAAAAGGTGTTTTTTCTCTCCTTAGCAAAGGCTGCAGGCAGGGGGAGTTTTCCAGGTACATTCACACGGGTGGCGTTGCGATGCTGATCGTGATTCTGGGCACAGGCGCCGACTCCGCGGGTGCTCCGGGGCTCAAGCACCCACAGAAAAAAGCCAGGGGGAGCTCAGCACCCACCAGCCACAGTGGCTCCGGCCCAGGTGCTGGCTGCTGATCAGCTGTTCGGCAGGCGGGAGGCACTCGGGTGGGGGGGCAGAAAGGAGCGAGTGGCGGGCAGGGGGAACTCCGGGGAAGGGGGCGGAGCGGGGGTGGGAAGAGGTGGAGCGAGGGGGGGCCACGGAGGAAGAGGCCGAGTGAGGGCAGGGCCTCAGGGAGGGCGCAGAGCACCCACCAGGAAAAACCAAAGTCAGCACCTGTGATTCTGGGGCACCCAACTGAGGCGCCCCTGCCCCGGCTCATGCAGCCATCTCTGGACAGCAGCCAGGCAAGACGGGGCTGTTTTACGAGCTGGCGCGGGCTGAGCCTGGCACACGCCTTCGGCACATGGGAAGTGCACCGGAGCGGCCATCTGACTCGGCTGGATCTTGGCGAGCCCGAGGTCTCCGTGACGCGGGACAAGCAAAAGCCTTTTGAACAGTCGTGCAGCGGGGCCATATCCCGGCCAAGGGAGGCAGAAGAAGCCATGCCGGGGCCGGGGTGCTGCTAATTGGGGTCACGTCCTGCGCTTGGCTTGTCTAGGATGTGACCCGGGTTAGTCTGGCGGGAGGGGGGCATGGATCTGGGGGTGTCCCCTGCCCGGTTTGTAAAACACAGCAAATAAATCCCAACCCCACCTTCACCGCGCAGCCAGAAACAAGGAAAGAACATCTCCAAACCCCTTTCCATGTTGTGGGGCAAAGTGCCAGGGGGCCCAGCTGCCTGGCTGGCGGGGCCGGGTGCCTGGAGCTGAGCCATTGTCCTGGGTGCCCATGGGGGGCTAAGCAGAAGGGTCAAGGGGGCAGCCTGTGCTGGCACCTTGGCAGCATGTGCAGGGGGAATACAACCGGGAGCCGGGTAGCTACAACTGTCCGTGCATTGCAGTGGCTGCTGGGGCAGGGTAGGGGGGGGTCTGCACTGGGCTCGTTGCCTCAGGAGCTCTGTTCTTGGGCCCTCCCAGCCCCGCTTCTCGTGACGCCGCTCAGACTGGGCAAAGCTGAGGAGAAACTGCTTTTGTAGTTGGCGAGCCAGCCAGTCACAGTCTTTGTTTAATCCTGAGCTGATGGGTGTCAAACTTGCAAATGAACTGAAGCTCAGCAATGTCCCTCTGCTATGTACATCAGCCAAACTGGACAGTCCCTACGTAAAAGGATAAATGGACACAAGTCAGACGTTAGGAATGGCAATGTACAAAAACCTGTAGGAGACCACTTCAACCTCCCTGCACACACACTAGCAGATGTAAAGGTCGCCTTCCTGCAGCAAAAAAACTTCAGGACCAGACTTCAAAGAGAAACTGCCGAGCTTCAGTTCATTTGCAAATTTGACACCATCAGCTCAGGATTAAACAAAGACTGTGACTGGCTGGCCAACTACACAAGCAGTTTCTCCTCCCTGGTGTTCACACCTCAACTGCTAGAAGAGTCCTCATCCTCCCTGATTGAATGAACCTCCTTATCCCCAGCCTGATTCTTGCTTGCAAATTTATACCTGCCTCAGGAAATTTCCACTCCATGCGTCCGACGAAGTGGGTATTCACCCACGAAAGCTCATGTTCCAATACGTCTGTTAGTCTATAAGGTGCCACAGGATCCTTTGTCACTTCTCCAGATGCAGTTTCCACGGTATGCATCTGATGAAGTGAGCTGTAGCTCATGAAAGCTCATGCTCAAATAAATTGGTTAGTCTCTAAGGTGCCACAAGGACTCCTTTTCTTTTTACAGGATCCTTTGTCACTTCTCCAGATAGTGTGACCCCAGGCAAGAGGCAGGGCCAGAGTCAGGTGGGGGTTGGAGACCAGAGAGGGAGAGGAGGTCTGGAGTCACACCTGGCCAGTGTTCTGTCTCTCACGCTGGCCAGGGCCAGGTGCTTCAGAGGGAATGAACAGAACAGGGCAATTATCGAGTGATCAGTCCCAGGTTCTGGCAGTCAGAGGCTTAGGGACACCCAGAGCATGGGGTCGGGTCCCTGCCCTTCTTGGTTCCCCAAAGAGCTTGGTCCAACCCCAGCAACATGGAGTGAGGACACTGAGGGGGGCTGTGTTCCAAAGTCTGCTGCTTCCCTAGAGCTTAACTCTCTTGTGCTTTTTTGAGAGTCAAGTGTCTGAGGCTCAGAAATCCCTTCGCTGGATGCCCGTTGTTTTCGTGCCACCCCTAACTAGCAACCAGCACTTCCCCAGCCAGAAAGACACGGGAGGGATATGTCTAAGCAGCGGGGGGCTCAGGAGGGCTGGGATGTTGGTTCTGGGGCACAGGTGGTCAGACTTCAGGGTTCTCCTGCTCAAGGAGGGTGTCTGCCTCTGGGAGCCCCTGAGCTAGGGGCAGGGATCGGTCACTGCCTAGATCCAGGGGCTGAGTCGCCAGTGAGATCCACCCAGATTAGACCGGTGCCCATTCAGAGAGCAAGGCTGGGCCAGGGGTGACATTCCCCCTGTCCCTGGCATCTGCTCCACAAGTCGATGGCTGGCAGTGGGGGAGAGCCCACAGTCAGGGACAGGTAGGTGGTCTTTGCTCATGTGACTAGCCCCAGAGGAGCCCATGTTCCCCTGAGCCAGAGGCCGGGAAGTGTGTGTGGGGGGCTCCCTGAGACTGCACAGGGCAGGTGATCTCTGAAAGGGGGTCTTGCTGCTGGCTGCATTGTGGGAGGGGAACGGGCCGGGGCAATCCCAGAAATTTTACACGTGGTACCCACAGCTGAGCCACTCTCACTTTCTCTTAGCGCAATCCCACTCAGCTTTGGGCCGGCGGCCCCTCGGTCACGCTGGAGGGGCTGCCGGGCCAAGTGTCAGCGAGTGGCATCGTGACCTGGCGCGCCAGGCTGCAACCCCACTCGGTCTGGGGCACCCTGTCAAATGGGAGGCCTGGGGCTGGGGCTGCCACCTCAGACAGGCCGGGACACTCGGGTGTGTGCAGCATCCCGTGCTGTCGCTTTGCCCTTTCTGCCCTTTCCCACAGCAGGGAGACATCCCGGGCCCTGGGGCCCGCAGCCAGCCGTGCCATCACCTCTGCCCTGACCCTGCCTCTCACTCCCATTGGAGACCCCCCAGGACACCACGACAGCCCAGAGCTGGGCCCGGAGCAGCAGAACGATCTGGGCCCTGGAGACAGAGCGCTGGACTCTGCGGGGCTGGAAAGAGGTTGTAAACATCTGCCAGAGGGGAGGGAGGTGGGATGTTGCAGGGGAAGGGGTGGAACCAGCAGTAAAGGGACGGGATACATGAAACAGGCTTGGGGTGTCAATATCAGAAGTGTCCTGGCTGCTGTTATCACTCGGTGTCTGGCAGCAGGGCTGGGATTGGGGCCCCGGCATGCTGGGTGCTGCATAGACACTTATCACCGGCATCCGGCCCCAGCGGCTCCCAGCCTCGGGGGCTGCACTGGGGACGTTGCCTCGGGCCCGCTGCTGGAAGGGAACTCTGCAAAGCCAATTTGTCGCAGGCAAAACGGCTATTGGGGATGGGGCAGAGCCGACAGGCCTCCCGCCTCCAGGTGCAAGGGGCAGGACGCTCGGAGAGGGCCGAGCCCGCCCCATGGCCAGCCGCCAAGCGACGAGTTTCACGGGCCTGGCTGGAAATGACAGGGCGCTGGGAAACTGCGGTTGACACCGAACTGAATGTTTTCTTTGGAAAGGAGGAAATTAAAACGAAACCTTTTAAAATGATGGACCCGACCCCCACACTGCCGCTGATACAAGGACCTGGGGCTGGACGGGCCCTGTTGGCTCATGGAGTCCAGGCCCTGCTATCGCAGCAACCCTGTGCGACCAGCCCGGTCAGAAACTTCTCCAGCTTCAGCTTCAAACCAGATCGGCTGTTGGCCCCGCTTTCCCCCACTCCTCTTGGGGTGTCCTTCCAGACCCTCCTGTCTTGGATGGCTGGAAAGTTTCTAATCTCCAAGCTCAATGGCTGGGCCAACATCCTCCTCTAGCTTCAGTGGCTCTTCCCCACCCACCCCAAAGTATTTCTACAGAGCAATCAGAGAGAGACACACACACACACACCCCCGCAGCCTGCGGTCAAGGTTAAATGAGCCCAGCTCTTTCCATCCCCTCTCGGGAGACCGGCTCTCCGGTCCCCTGCTCTGCACCTGCTCCGGTGGGAACTCTTCTCGCTCTAGAACGGGAGACCCGAAGGGGACACAGCAGATACCAGAGCCGTATGCAGTGGCACTGATATGTCCCTTTCTCTATGCAGCATCGCACTAGTGCACAGCTTGAGTGCAAATGCCCTGCACTCATGCCAGGCATCCGCGGTAGGGGTGGGCACTGGCATGGCGCGCCTGCCTGGTGGTGCTCTTGCGTTACCATTAGAGATGGTCAGGAAACCAGTGTCCCATCCTATAAGATGAGTGCACCTAGCACGGGGGCCTTGCACTAATACCCAACCCTGGCATAGGGGCCTAGCACCAGGGCAGGGCATCTCCATGAGGGCTCTGTGCTCTAGTGCGATGCCATGAATCTCCCTAACATTGCGCCCGGCACAGACAGCGACCACCCCCAGGACCGCCCGGATCTTGCCGGAACTATGGCTGGATCATGCCCCAGATGCTTTAAAATTCATTAACTCTGTGCCCCTCCCCCCGGCCCCCAAGCCCTCCCTGCGCAGGTGAGATGCTGTCTCTGAGGTGCTGAGTGCCTGAGTGTTCCCTGGTCGGAGCCTCTCTGCTCCCGATTCCCCTTTCCCTGACACTGGCATGACCCCGGGGATCTGGGTGCAGTCCTGGCTGATTTACACCAGAGCCCAGGGGTGGGGCAGGCCTGCAGGGTGCTCGGGTAACACTAACAATAAATGACACTGATTCCCGGTGCCGTGACGCAGGAAGCACCTGCCATCCGGCCCCGCAAAGCCAGAGACTCCAGGCACCCGCCTCTCCCCCTGGCGAGGCATCGATCCAGCAAGCAACAAACAACCCAAGGGCATAGGGGGTCCGGCCACGCCACCCACTAGAAATAGCCCCTTGGTGAAGAAGGGATTCCCAGGGGTAGGCGCTGGCCTCTGGTGGTGACAGGAGGAACAGCACTTTGATGGCTGAGAATATGGGGCGATGCCGCCCTCCTGGGGTGGCCATGGGAATAGCACCTCGCTTACCTTGTTATTAATAATCAGTCGTTTATTACAGTGGTTCTCAACCCATGTACGTACCGGTGTGGGCCACATATGCCGCTCTCTGTGTGTTATGTGGGCTTCATTCACCAAATATATACACTACCTGTATGACCCTGAGGATGTCACATGGGCCACAGCTGGGTGCTGATCGGGCCACAGGTTGAGAACCACTGGTTTATTACAATCATGCCTGAGAGTGGGCAAGGGTCAGAGCCCCACTGTGCAAGGTGCTGTACAAACAGATGGTCCCTGAGCACAAGTGGAGTCTCTGGGAATAACTAATATCAATTAACCCCAGGCCAGTGTGGACCGGCACTTGTGTTAGGCTTCGTGTGAGCTGGGCAAAAAATTTTCCAAACAAAATGTTTTGGTTTTGGTAGACGAATGGCCTTTGGGGGGAAGTTCAGGGGGGGTTGGTATGGTTTGTTTTTTAGGGGTTTGTTGCAAAAAGTTCAGTGCCTCTTGAAGGGTTCTTGTTCTAAACTTTTATCAAATCACCCATTTTTAACACATAGGGACTATTCTGATAATGGGTTTGATTCAAATTTCAAAGTCTAGCAGGGTATAAATTTTGTGAAAAAAAATTTCCCCAAAACATGGTCAAGTTGGCTTGCTTTGAAACAGAAATGTGCTCGCTACTTTGCAGCCCTTTCATTTTTTTCACTTTTCAAGCCCTGCTCTACAATTGGTATTAACAAAATGCCATTCCCTTGGGGACCATCATAGGGCAGCGTCTGTCCTTACCTAACCAGCAAGGTGCTCTTCCCACATCCACCCCAAAAGGTCAGCATGCTCAATCCAGGGCTACTCCCCTTCCCCCACACTGTGTGTGTCGGGTCAGCTCTTGGGGTTGGGAACCAGCTTGTGATCTGTGTTTGTACAGCACCTTGCACAAGGGGGCCCTGATCCTGTTTGGCACCTATGAGGCACAATTAATAATAGTGCTAGCTATAAATGACACAGCCGGAGAGATGCAGATGCCTGGTGGTGACAGCGGATCGGCTAATAGAAGGTGCTAGTCCACTCCTGCCATACTGTCTTCTTACCTTAGACCTTAGACCATCCCGTGCTTTGCTGCACATTGGGCCACATTTGCCATCCTTGCCTGTCAACCACCCTTCTCTCCAAATCTTCCCATTTCATGTGGAGGTGCTTGATGTCGTTCAGAACTGTTCGTTTCCATGTTATTTGCAGTCTTCCTCTCTTTCCTCTTGTGTTTTCTGGCTTCCATTCGAGAGTGGCATTTGGTAAGCATTCTTTTTCCATTCTCCGCACATGTCCCAGCCACTGAGGTCTTCTTTTGTAGATAATTTGTGAGCGGGTGCCTTCATTCATCTTCCTATCTCTAGATGTTATTCCCAATATTCTTCTCGGACATTTGTGATGAAATGCATCCAGCTTTTGCGTCTCTTTCTTGATAAGTTGCCATGTCTCACTGCTATATTTTGTGATGGCGATAACAATTGCTTTGCACACGTTCAATTTTGTCTCAAGGGAGCTGTTTTTGAGTTGCCAGATGTTTTTGAGTCTTCCAAATGCAGCATTTGCCTTTCTGACTCTTCTTCTTGGCTGATGGTACTTCCAAGATACATAAAATTATCCACCTTCTTTCTCTGTTTTCTTTTTTTCTTTCTCTTCTTCAATTTTGATTTCTGTCCCTGTAGTCCCCATTAACAGGACTTTACATTTCTTTGCATTGTATCTCAAACCTATCTTCTCCATTACTTCTTTTACTTGGTTTGTGCATTTTTGTAGCCCGTTGGCATCTTCACTGATAAGAGTGGTTTCAGAGTAACAGCCGTGTTAGTCTATATTCGCAAAAAGAAAAGGAGTACTTGTGGCACCTTAGAGACTAACCAATTTATTTGAGCATAAGCTTTCGTGAGCTACAGCTCACTTCATCAGATGCATGAAATGAGCTGTAGCTCATGAAAGCTTATGCTCAAATAAATTGGCTAGTCTTGAAGGTGCCACAAGTACTCCTTTTCTTTTTACTGATAAGAGTGATGTCATCAGCGAAGTCTAGATCAAATAGCCTTGAATTGTTTCAGTGTAGGCCATGTGTATCACTGTCGCATTGTTTTAATCCATAGTCAATGACTAGCATAAACAAAAAAGGAGACAGGACGCACCCCTGCCTTCCACCTGTCTTGATGCTGAATAGCTCACTCTGCCAGTGCCGGTCCCAAGCCTGGATCCAAAAGGAGGAGGATTGGTCAAAGGGGCGGCTTCCCGTCACCATAAAAAAAAAATTCTAGCTACAGAAACTACTCGCATAAGCCAAAACTCATGGCCTGAGGAGGATGGAAAGCGTTCAGATGCGCGTATGACAGCGGATGGTCAATCCGTTGGGAAGTCACCCACTCAATGGTCCAAATTCTGATGGCCAAAAAGAGTACATCCTTAGCTACCTGGAATGTGCAAACCCTGAATAGTGCCAGAAAATTAGCACAGGTAATCCAAGAAATGGACAGGTATAAAATTGACATCTGAGGACTTTGTGAAGTTAGATGGAAAGATCAAGGCATGATAACATCTGCAGAAAAAACAATGTTATATTCAGGTGGAACCCAGCATGAAAGAGGTGCAGGAATCATCGTGAATAGCACTGCAAAGAAATCGCTTATGAACTGTCTTCTTACCAAGATGCTATTCTTACCATCCAAGCTGGGGGCCAATGTCTCTGGGGGGCTGCATCTGCTCTCTCAGACACTCCTAGGGGAGACAGCTGTTATTGACGGAACTGTATCCAGATGTCAATGCCATGGCTAGCTTGGGAGGAGCTAGAAGACATGGAGGGACAGGGCCTTCTGCTCCTGCTACTGGAGAAAAGGGGAAAGACAGCCCTGCAAGCTCATTTACATGAATTCAGATAGGATTTACCCATAATTCCACTGATTTGGGGTTGTGGTTTTGGCTGAGTTTTGTTTCCATTTTGATGTGTGACTGTGATAACTGAGGTTTATTTGTGATGTGCTCATGCCAGGACAGATGGATTTGTGCTGGATGTGGCCAGGGTGACGGACACCCCGACTGGACAAGAATCAGACTTGGGCTAGTAACAAATATTGGCAGATGAAGGGTCTTCTCCCAAAAAAACTTTTGTGTGTGTTTTTGAGAAAGAATGTTTTGGCTTGTTGCAAAATTTTATTTTGGAAAAGTTCAGAACTGTTTAAAAAGGGTGAAAATCAAAACTAAATGTTTGTCCAACTCAGAAGAGAGATTTGACTTTTCCATTGCCCAGAAATGCCGGCAAGGTTTGGTTTAAATCCAACCTGAACCAATTTTTAAAAATTGTTTTGGAAGTTTCCAAAGAATCAGAAAACCTATTATTTGCCCAGCTCCGGTACTGACGCAATAAAGGGGACACATCTTTGTCCTGGCAGCGAGGGGGCTGGTCCAGCCGAAGCCATGGCTGAAGGCCTGGGTCATGCTGGGTCCTCCAAAGAGTCTAGTCTCTGTGCAAAGGATCCCAGCAGGACTGCCCAGGTCGGGGAAACAGCAGAGGAGAGCTGACGCCATCAATGCAGCGGTGACCCATTGCACTGCGCATCGGCCCAGCTGGCCCGTGGGCACACAGCTGAACTGGCTGAACTGAAGCAGGTTGCTTGTGGGGGAGGGATCTGGCGGGGTGGGTCTATCCAGACTGGAGCAGAGCAGAGGAGACTGCCAGAGACTGATGCCCCGTGGGCATAGCCTCGTGGTGAGGCAGGTTTTCTGTCCCTCCACCTGCTGGACATTCACTATTAAGGTGGGGTGGCTGACCCCACTCCTGGGCTGTGGATCAGGGTGTTTCATTGCTTTTTGGCCGAGCACAGCAAGGTCCTGCACGCAACTCTACAGCATGTGTCTGTAATGCGATCACTGCCAAAAGCCACTTCCAGAACTCCAGGGGATGTTGGGAGGCAAAGCCCTCCTGATCTGGGGGGAGATCAGAAAACCAGGCGGGGAAAATGGGGAACCCATGGCCTGGTTAGCAAACCCTGTAGCTTCAACCCCCTCTATAACTATCTATAGAGCAAAGATGCCTGGAAGCCAGCAACAAATTCCAGAAAGGGGAATGACACAAAAATGCGGGAAATGGAAATTAAAAGGTACAGTCCCCAAAGTGAAATGCCTGCAAGCTGTATGGAAACTTTTTAAAAACGCCATAATAGAGGCTCAGATTAAATGCATACCTCCAATTAAAAACCATAGTAAGAAAACCAAAAAAGTGCCACTGTGCCTAAATAACAAAGTAAAAGAAGTGATTAGAGGCAAAAAGGCATCTTTTAAAAGTTAAATCCTACTGAGAAAAATAGAAAGAAGCATAAACTCTGGCAAGTCAAGTGTAAAAGTATAATTAGGCCAGCCAGAAAAGAATTTGAAGGGCAACTAGCCAAAGACTCAAAATGTAACAGCAGAAAAAAAAAATGTAAGTACATCAGAAGCAGGAAGCCTGCTAAGCAATCAGTGGGGCCACTGGCTGATCGAGGTGCTAAAGGAGCACTCGAGGACGATAATGCCGTCGCGGAGAAACTAAATGAATTCTTTGCATCAGTCTTCACTGCAGAGGAGGTGAGGGAGATTCCCAAACCTGAGCCGTTCTTTTTAGGTGACAAATCTAAAGAACTGTCCCACATTGAGGTGTCGTTAGAGGTTTGGAACAAATTGGTACATTAAACAGTGATAAGTCACCAGGACCAGATGGTTTCTACCCACGAGTTCTGGAGGAACTCAAATATGAAATGGCAGAACTACTAGCTGTGGTATGTAACCTATCACTTACATCAGCCTCTGTACCAGATGACTGGAGGGGAGCTAATGTGGTGCTAAGTTTTTTAAAAGGCTCCAGAGGCGATCCTGGCTATTACAGGCTCATAAGGTTAACTTCAGCACCAGCAAATTGATTGAAACTATAGTAAAGAACAGAATTATCAGGCACATAGATAAACACAATTTGTTGGGAAAGAGTCAACATGGCTTTTGTAATGGAAAATCATGCCTCCCCAATCTACTAGAATTCTTTGAGGGGACTCAACAAGCATGTGGACAAGGGTGGATATAGTCTACATGGACTTTCAGAAGGCCTTTGCCAAGGTCCATCCCTAAAGGCACTTAAGCAAAGTAAGCAGGCCTGGGATAAGAGGGAAGGTCTTCTTATGGATCAGTAACTGGTTAAAAGGCAGGAAACAAAGGGTAGGAATAAATGGTCGGTTTTCAAAATGGAGACAGGTAAATGTGGTGTCTCCCAGGGGTCTGTACTGGGACCAGCCCTATTCAGCATATTCACAAATGATCTGGGAAAAGGGGTAAACAAACAGTGAGGTGGCAAAATGTGCAGATGATACAAAACTGCTCTAGATAGTTAAGTCCCAAGCAGACTGTGAAGAGTTACAAAGGGACCTCACTAACCTGGGTGGTGGGCAACAAAATGGCAGATGAAATTCAATGGTGATAAGAGCAAAGTAATGTACAATGGAAAAAATTGTCCCAACTATACATACAAAATGATGGGGTCTAAATTGCCTGTTCCCACTCCAGAAAGAGATCTGGGAGTCACTGTGGAGAGTTCTCTGAAAACAGCCACTCAGTGTGCAGCGGCTGTGAAAAACGCCAACAGGCTGTTAGGAACCATTAGGAGAAGGGTAGATAACAAGACAGAAAATATCATAACGACACTATATAAATCCATGGTACGCCCACACCTGGAATCCTGCGGGCAGTTCTGGTCTCTTGATCTAAATATATATATATATATATATGTATATATTGGAATTGAAAAAGGTTCAGAGAAGGAAACAAAAGTGATTAGGGGGATGGAAGAGCTTCTAGATGAGGAGAGATGAATAAAACTGGGACCTTTCAGCTTGGAAGAGACGACTGAGGGGGAATGTGATTGGGTCTATAAAATCGTGACTGGTGTGAAGTAAAGAAGGAAGCGTTATTTACTCCTTCTCATAACACACGAACTAGGGGTCACCCAATGAAATTAATAAGCAGCCGGTTTAAAACAAACAAAAGGAAATATTTCTTCACACAACGCACTGTCAACCTGTGGAACTTGCTGCCAAGGGATGTTGTGAAGGCCAAGACTATAAGTGGGTTCAAAAAAGAACTAGATAAGTTCGTGGAAGATAGGTCCATCAATGGCTATTAGCCAGCATGGGCAGGGCTGGACCCCGTGCACTGGGTGTCCCTACACTTCTGACTGCCAGAAGCTGAGAATGGGTGACAGGGGCTGGATCACTCGATAATTGCCCTGTTCTGTTCGTTTGACGTAGCTGCCGTCCCCTGTGGTTCTGAATAGCACTGAAGCCACACGCTGGGCAAAAGTGCAAGCCCCCTCCTGGCTCCCTGGTGCTGGGGGAGCTGAACTCCATGGCTGGATGGCTGCAGAGAGCCCGCGCCCCTCTGGTACCTGCCTCCATCCAGGCGACTCAGAGCAACAACAAGGATTCTGGATCCTCTCCAGTGCTTTGTGCAGCTGGGACGTGGGCTGGAAAAGGAACCGACTTGGTAACAGGAGTGGAACTCCTCTCTGTAACGCCTCTCCTTCTCTCTGTAACGCTTTCGACTTTGCTGAAAGTCACCGATTTCTGTGCTGCCAAGCCCTGTTCTACGCTGTGTTCCTTCAGCTACTAAACCTTCCATTTTACACGCTGGCTGAGAGTCACACCTGCCTGTGGAGTGGGGGTGCAGGGCCCTCTGGTTTCCCCAGGGATCCCGTCCAGGTGGACCTGGCGCGGGAAGCGCATGGTGAGAACAGGGGTGCTGAATGCTCCGAGGTCAGACCCAGGAAGGCCGCAGCCGAGGAGGCTCCTTGTCCTGGACAACGTGCCCTGAGGGGAGTCACGCTCCCCAGAGTCCTGGCTGGCTTCATACGGAGCAGTGTCAGAGCATCTGAGACACCCCACTCCACGAATGTTCAAATGTAACAAATGACTGAAGGCTGGTACTTCATGATGCCAATAGCCTGAGGTGAGCGCCCTTATCAGCCACTTAGGGTGAACTACCTGATGGGGATGTGCTAATTGTCCCAGAACCGTGCGTTCAAAACCCAAAACTTTCTGAGCTCCCGTCCAACGCAAAAGAAATCCCAGCGTGTTGACATCTAGAAATGCACAGCTGGAGCGATACTGCTGGGGGAGAGGGAACGAAATACCTGACGTGCTTTAGCTGAAGTGGTCCCAGAGACACTGAATTGCCGGAATCAGCGGGTCTTGCATTGCATCAGCTGGGGTAAGTCAAGGTTCTTGCCAAAAGAGACGCTTTCCGTTATGCATAAAGGGGAACTGACCATTAACCCTTAATGCCAAAGTATTTACCTACAGCCTGTACACCAGATGTCAGGCAGTTTGGGCGAGCAGGTTCTGCAGCAGGGCGGAGTTAAGGTTGTTGGGAATCCAGCCTGTGCATTCTCAGACCTTAATGTATCGGGACTTTTTAAATTTCACCTTAATTGTAAAGTTTGTGGTTGTGGCTCTGGGCTAATTGCAACCTCCTAGCAACGGGTGCAGTTCTTGTCTAGGAATCGATATTCCCGGGCGTCTGGCAGTGTCTGTATTTAATTGCCCCCAAACTTTGTGAATGTTGCCTTGAGCTGTTTCAGAAGCTGCAATGATGAATCGAGACAGTCCTTTAAGGACCCAGACAGCAAGGTGACACCCCCGCACCCTCCTGTCCCCTGTTCTGCCCCAACTGCAGTTGTTTAACCCTCTTCACTCTGTGCAGGGCAGTGCAAAGCCCAGGGGGAAACTGAGGCATACGTAGGCATCTTAAACACATTACCAAAATTCTCCGTTTCTCCGGCTTTGCCTCGTCAGGGCCTCTGGCAGCCTCTCCCAGCACCGTTCCTGCTCCTGCTCCTCAGTGACACCCTGCTCTTTACACCTGTCCCCTTCTCAGTCATGTCTGATTAATGAGCAGGGTCGCTGGGCCCAAGACACTGGTCCTTAAAGGGCCAGACGCCCTTTACCCATCCCACCAATGTCAAGCCTTGGGCCTTTACCCCACCTGGCTGAGTAGAGAGGCTGAGGAGTGTTCAGGGGGGCTGACAGGGAAAAGGCTGAGGGGTGCTGAGGGGTGCAGGGGACTGAGGGGGTGCAGGGTGGCTGAGAGGGAGGGCCTGAAGGGGGCATGAGGATGCTGAGAGAGGAGAGGCTGAGGAGGAGGAAGGGCTGAGCGGGAGGGGATGAAGGGGGCAGGGGGGGCTGAGGGGGACTAGGGTGAGGGGTGTGCAGGGGGCTGAGGGGGAGGGGATGAAGGGGGCATGGGGATGCTGAAAGGGTCTGAGGGGAATGCAGGGGGATAAGGGGGATGCAGGGGGCACGGGGGGCTGAGGGGAGTGCAGGGGGTGCAGGGGGCTGAGGGCAGGGGCTGACGGGGCCTCAGGGGATGGGGGGAAGAGGATGAAGTGGGCATGGGGGGGCTAAGGGGGGCTGAGGGGGAGGGGATGCAGGGGGGCTGAGGGGGGAAGGGGCGGAGAGGGCTGAAGGGGGAAAGGGCGGAGGGGGGCTGAGGGGGAGGGAATGCAGGAGGGCTGAAGGGGGAAGGGGCGGAAGGGGACTGAGGAGGAGGGGACGCAGGGGGGCTGAGGGGGGAAGGGGCGGAGGGGGGCTGAGGGGGAGGGGACGCAGGGTGGGCTGAGGGGGGAAGGGGCGGAGGGGGCCTGAGGGGGAATGGGGACCAAGCCCAGTAAGGGAATCGGAGAGAGAAAAGGCGTCAGAAAATGGGCAACACCTGACATGCCCCTGCTGACTCCCCAATCAGCACCCCCGCAGCTAGCGCCCCACTGGCCCCTGCCCCCTGGTTCTCAGTGAGTCTGGAGGACGGGAATCCTCCAATCAGCATCTGATCTGCCCCCCGCCCCCCAGCTCTAAGGTCTGTCCGTCCGTCCCGCGGGGGCAGCCCGAGATGGGGAGGCGGGGTAGCTCGGGGAGAGGGGAGGGGGAGAGCTGAGTGGGGAGCCGCCCTGGGGCCTCTGGCGGGGCTGACAAGGGCGTGCGGGGGCGGGGGTGCAGTGGGGTGTCAGGGCGGGAAGGGGCCGTGGGGGGCTAAGGGCGGGTGAGAGGGTGGGGAGGGGCCACAGTGGGGGGCGGGGCTGAGAGGGCGGGCCGCATGCGGGTTGAGAGGGGCAGCAAGGGGGCGGAGGCCGAAGGGGGGCTGAGGGCGTGGGGGGGGGCCGAATGGGGGGCTGAGGGTGCGGGGCGCACTTCAGGGGGGCGGGGCGAGGGAGGGGGCGGGGCGCTCCGCGATGTCGCCCCTTGCAGGCAGAGATGATGCAGGAGACGGGCGGTTGCCATGGGAACGGGAGGCAGGGAGGGACCGGCGGGCAGGGAGGGAGGGAGGCGCGGGGCGGGGGGCAGCGGCCGGCGGGGCCGGGCCGGGCCGGGTGCGGGCATGGCCGAGCGGGCTCCGGGCTGCGCTGGCCCCTACGACACGGCCACGCTGCTCCAGTTCTGCCACGGTGAGTGAGCGCGATCCGGGCCCTGCTGCCAGCCCGCTGCCCCCAGCCGTGCCCGGGGCTGGCACCCAGCACCCCCCAGCCGTGCCCGGGGCTGGCACCCAGCAACCCCCAGCCATGCCCAGGGCTGGCACCCAGCACCCCCCCACCAGCCGTGCCCGGGGCTGGCACTCAGAGCCCCCCAGCCATGCCCGGGACTGGCACCCAGAGCCCCCCAGCCGTGCCCGGGACTGGCACCCAGCACCCCCCAGCCGTGCCCGGGGCTGGCACCCAGCACCCCACCTCCAGCCGTGCCCGGGGCTGGCACCCAGAGCCCCCCACCAGCCGTGTCCGGGGCTGGCACCCAGCACCCCCCAGCCATGCCCAGGGCTGGCACCCAGCACCCCCCAGCCGTGCCCGGGGCTGGCACCCAGAGCCCCCCCACCAGCCGTGCCCGGGGCTGGCACCCAGCACCGCCCAGCCAGGCCCGGGGCTGGCACCCACCCCCCAGCCATGCCCGGGGCTGGCACCCAGCACCCCCACCAGCCGTGCCCGGGGCTGGCACCCAGCACCCCCCAGCCATGCCCGGGGCTGGCACCCAGCACCCCACCTCCAGCCAGGCCGGGGCTGCACCCTCTACTCCTCCCCCCATGGTGCCCAGGGCTGGCACCCTTCTGCCCGGCTATGGGTGCTAGTCACGGAGCACAGATCCATCCGCCCGGTGCTGTGAGTCCCCCCCCCGTCACCCCACAGGTGCTCCGGGGGGCCAGTGTTGCCCCGTACACGGGGGTTGTGCTGGGTTGCAGAGGAGGCAGGTTTATGGAGACGAAGTGGCAGAATGGCATTTGGGCAGCACCAGAGCTGATTGCAGTGTTGGGCAGAGAGCCATAGAGAAAGGGGCTTCTCTGCCAGTGGGTGCCCCTCAATCCTGACCCCCCAGCCCCCTGCTATCCCAGCCCTGGGCTCCCTCCAAGCTTCCCGCACACAGCTGTGCTGATGCCCCTCCCTCCCGACCCGCAACCCCACTGCTGTTGCAGCCTGGGCCCTCTCCTGCGCTGATCTCACATTGCCGATCCTGTCCGGATGCTGGATTGCTTTTGCTTTGATGGCCATGCAGAGCAGAATAAACATCCTGTGTGGGCTCGTCTGAGACCCACCAAACTCGCTGCATGTGTGACCTCTCGCCAGGACTCTGCGGATTGCAGCAACCGCTTTCCCTTGCAGCAGGACTCGGGGCCCATGTCCAAGCAGCTTGGACATTCCATCTGGCCCTGGCGCGATGGCCCACGGCCCTCAGCACCTCCCCGCAGGGTGCAGGGGGACTCATCTGGGCAGGACCAGCCATCCACTAGGTTCCTTCGCATGCTGCTGAGGACAATGTAACCTGGTTCCCCCAGAGCCCGTTGCAGGGGTCTCGGGGATCCCGCCCCTGTTTCTACTCCAAGTGGTGGAGCTAGTGCTACCTGGCACTGCTCCAGACTCCACTGTGAGTAGAATATTGCAATACCGCCCCGTTCTGTGGCTTTTCTCAGCTTACACCATTTCTAAGCCCTTTACAGGCTGCAGACTCTCGACAGGGATCCTTCACCTGGCACTGAGATGCAACCACCTCTGGGGTGGGGCATAGGGCTGTTTATACAGGGGTCTCTTGGCCGGTGTTGAGATGCAACCACCTCTGGGGTGGGGCTGTTTATACAGGGGTCTCTTGGCCGGTGTTGAGATGCAGCCTCTTCTGGAGTGTGGTGCGGGGGCTGTTTATACAGGGGTCCTTTGCCAGACACTGAGATGCAGCTGCCTGTGGGGAGGGGAGGGGCACAGCGACCATGTACACAGGGATTCCTCGCCTGTTGCTGGGTGATCACTGTTTCTGGGGTGGGGCGCACAAGCCATTTAACAGCCCCCCTGCCCAACAGGATGGGGCAGGAAGTGTAGAAGGGCCCCCTATCTAGCCAAAACTGCAGGGCCTGGGGGCACAGGGAGCTGGAATTTGATGAGGATCCTGGGGCTAAATCCTTAATGACCTGTTCGGGCATCTTCAGACACCTCGAGCATCCAGACCCTCCTCTGGACTTGTCCTACTGAAGAAGGCGTCTCTTGTAGCACAGCACCCCCTGGGGCCACCCTGCTGTGATGCTCCAGGGACAAGAGAAAAGGGGAGGAGTGTGAGGGTGGGGCAAAAGAGGAGAGAGGTGAGGCAGGGGTATTTCCCCTGTGGCTCTGTCCGCTCTCTGCTCTGCAGAGGGCTCTTCTGACCCCCTTTAGCTTTAACACCCCCCCATCCCCTGGCTGCAGTGGGGCTGGCTATGGTGCCCCTGTGTGTTTGCATGGGGCACAGGGGGAATTCTGGGGCACTGAACTCCCACAATTCATAGAGGTAGAGCCCCTGGTGGGGCCTTAACACCTTGGCTTGATCCCCATGGCAACAAACCCAAAGGAGGGTCTACAGCAGGCCCTGGAGTAGGGGGTGGTCCCAGTCACTATATGACCCCCCAGTCCCAGTGTCTATAGGGCCAGTCCTGGACCCGACAGGGAATGCCCCCACCCCCACTCCTGGCTCTCAGGGTGGCCAGTCCCCCAGGATGCCAGTTCCCTCCCAGTGCTTGCTCTAGGGGAAGCCATTAGCCTGGCACTATCAAGCTACCCCACCCCCGAGGCGCTGATGCAGCCCTTGGGGGTGACTAGTGCATGGCTCTCCAGGGCTAGGGATCCAGGTCTGGAGCCAGGATCAATGGGGGAAGGGCTCTGCCAGGTCCTGCTTCATTAGACTCTGGGGCTGCCCATCTCCTTGGGGCGCTGCCAGCCACAGTAGTGGGGAGAGCAGGGGAGGGAGGGGGACTATGGGGCTGGCTGAGGGGGCACCTTGGGGCTGCTCTATCCTTTACATGTTCCTTTACCGTGCTTGTCCCCACAGCATCTGCTCTGCGCAGGCCGCTCAGCGAAGGGCCCCTGGCACCGGGAGGTGGGAGGGCTGGGGTGGTCCTTAGCTCCTGTGGGAGTTCATTCCACCTTCTAGGACAGGCCCCCAAGGCCGCTCTGCTCCTGCACAGATGGGGGTGGGTCCCTCTGGACCAGAGGGGCTGGAGCTTTGGGCTCTTGTAGATCCCCAGGCACAGGCCCCGGGGATCGGGACCGAGCCCTCGGCCTCGTCTCTGGCCTGCGGGCAGCCAGCGTAGGGAAGCAGGGCAGGGCGATGGGCTCGTGGCAGCCTGGTCACTGAGGAGACGTTGCCACGTTCTCGACTAGCTGGGGGGCTGATGGCTCCGTGCCCAGGCCTAGGGCATTGCTGTGCCCAGGCGAGAGGGGAGGGAGTGCCCCTCGCCCATGCTGCAGCAGGGAGGGCAAGCCCTGGCCTGGTTCCAGCGCCCGGCTCTCAGAGCTATTGATCAGCTGGTGCAGCTCTGCCCCTTCCCACTGCCAGGAACCAGACACGCCCTCCTGGCGCCTGGAGTGCCTGGCACTCCCCTCCCCAGTGCCAGGGCCACCAGTTCCCTGTCCTGGCCCCCCAGTGCCAGCCCACTCAGTGCCCCCACTCCCCATCCTCTCTCATACCAGCCCTTCCCTGTGCCCTGGGCTTCCTGGACCCCAGCCCCCAGTGCCAGGCCCCCTCCTCGAGCCCCCTGCAGCTGATTCCCCGCAGGGCAGGGCTAAGGTGGAGCCCAGCAGTGCCCAGCTCAGGCGCTCTGGCTGCAGCGGGCGGGCGGTGCTGCCCCCAGCCCAGCTCCAGCTGTTCCCACGGGAGCGGTGCCAGCCGGAGAGGAGCGGGCGGCTGCCATTGGGCTGGCGGCCGGGATGCTGCAGGGAGGGCGGGCCAAGGCGTGAAATACGATTGCAGAGGAGAGAGCAGGCAGGGACGGAGGAGCCGCCACTGCAGAGGCTGGGAGCAGGGCTGGGGGGGGCAGCGCAAGCAGGGCATGGGGCCCCCGGGGGGCTCCCAGCACAACAGGTGGGTACCAGCCCCTGTGCCCTTCCCGGTGCCCGGGCTGTGGCTGGCTTTGCAGAGAGCTGCAGCATGTCCAGGGGGCTCCCAGGGATGGGGGGCCCTGGGGAATCAGCATCTCCAGGGGATGGGGGGATGCCAGGCTCCAGTGGGCTCTGCCCAGCGGGTGGCAGTGGGGAGGGGGCGCTGCAGGGGGCAGGAGCGGGGGTTGGTTCCGGCTCTCATGGGGACCTGTAAAGTTCTTCAGAGCCTGACCTTGCAGAGAGATGAACTGGTCTCCAGCCAGGCTGGGAAGTACCAGAAACCCCCACCCTGCCCTGTGGCCCCCCCGGACTCCAGGATCCAGACCTATCCCCACTCAGGCAGGAAGGAAATCCCCACCCCCGACCATCCACCGCTGCTAGGGCGGCCGTGGAGCGGGACAGGACGGGGCTAGCTGGGCCATTGGTCTGACCCTGCCTGTCACCCATCTGCTCCCCTCGCATGCTCTGGGGGTGTCACCGCCTGGGGGCCAAACTCACTGCAGGGGGGTGTCATGAGGACCTGGCTGCCCCGGCCTGGGGAGGGGTCAGAGTCTGATTTAGCTGATCTCAGCTGCCCAGCCAGGCCAGCAAGAGACAGATTCCCACCCCGGGGGCAGGATGAGCCGGGCTCATAGTTCCCTTATGTGAAATGGACACAGCGAGTCATGGGGCGGTGGCTTGAGGATGGTCACAGCCAGTTGGTGGGGCACTTGGAGATGGGTACAGCCAGTCCAGGAGTGGGGGCATGTGGGAATGGGAATGGTTTGTGCAGTGGGGGGGTGTCAAGGACAGGCATGGCTGGTCAGGGGGGTTGCTTGGGGACAGGCATGACCGGTTGTGGGGGGGTGTAGTTTGCGTGAGGACAGGCATGAATGGTCAGAGGAGGGCATTTCTTGGGGACAGGCATGGTGGGTTGTGGGGGAGGCGCTCAGGGACAGGCATGGCTGGTTGGGGGGGACATTTCACTGGGACAGGCACAGCTGGTTGTGGGGGGTGTCAGGGACAGGCAAGGCTTGCTCAGATGGGTGCTCCCACCTAGGCTGGGCGTGGCCCATGGGTGCTCCCCAGCTGAGTGTCTCTGGAAATCTCCCAGAGGGTTTCTGTGTCTGTCTGTCTCAGGGTGACAGATCTTGGACAGTTTCAGCTTTGTGCCCCCCCTCCCCACCCGCCCGCAGCATCTGGCCTCTCCTGGCATGAAGGTCCCAGGTGCAGGGAGGCCACTCTCTGCCCAGTCTGTGGGCCCTAGGGCTGGGGTCCCCATGCAGGGTGGGCAATGGGTGTGTGGCCAGGGCAACCTCGGCACTTCCCACTGAGCAGCAGGATTCTGGCAGGGGAAGGGCAGGTGTCGTGATTATTTCTTGTCCCACAAGGCCAAACCCCTCCCCACAGCCCCATGGAGATGCTCCAGGAGCAGGGGTGACTACAGCTGCTTTCCCTTTAAGGGTTGCGGGGGCAACCTGGCTGCAAAAGGCAGGCTCTTGGTACACGTGGGTGAGGGGAGTCAGTGGATGACCCTGGCCCAGCTCAGCTGGGGTGGGGGGTGTTTAGAAAGAGAAACCTATGCTGAATATCAGGCAAAACCGAAATAGCTCCTGGGGATTGGATGTGGGCCCCATCACTCCCCGATGTGGGGATGGATCTGGCCTGGAATTGCCCCCATAGAAGGTGCCAGGCCGGCCAGGGAGGGTACAGTCGGGGCTTTCCGTTCCCAGGGCAGGGTTGGGATCCATGGACTAGCAGGGGGTTACAGTTGGGGGCAGGGAGGCGACTCCTCTCTTTCTTTTAATTTTGGGCCAGGTGGAGGGGACTTAAAACTTTGAGAAGGGGAGGAGATGAATTTCTCATCCGACCCCCAGCAAGATTGGCCTGTAGCCGGCAGTTGCCTCCCCTCCATTTGCCAGTGCCTCCTGCACTGACAAACTAACCCTCTAGACTGGCGCGTCTGCAGTGAAATCGCTACCCAGCGATCATGTGTCATCAGCAGGTTTCAGAGTTAACACCCAATTGAACTGAATGGGGGCAGCTCACCTGCTCAGAGCTGTCATTCCAGGCTGTCTGCAGATGCAGGCAGAGGCTGCTGCAGGGGTCACGTCCCCTTTGCAGCCACAGGAAGAGCAGACAGAATCATAGAAATGTGGGGCTGGAAGGGCCCTCCAGAAGTCACCAACTCAGTGCGACCTGGTCTTAAAAACCTCCAGTGACAGGGATCCCCCCACCTCCCTCACGGTCTGTCCCAGAGCTGAATTCCTCTGAGCATTAGAGAGTTTGTGCTACTCTCTGCCCCCTTGCTGCAGCATAAGCCCACTGCTGCTTGCCCTACCTTCGGTGGCCACGGAGAACTTTCGATCCTCGTCCGCTCTATAACAACCCTAAAGGGCAGCGCCCAGAGCTGGGCCTGGTCCTCCCCAGGGACAATTATGGAAAGTCCTCGGACTTATGACACAATTGGTTCCTTACAATTGCATCATAAATCATGGATTCACCAAGGGCAAGTCATGCCTGACTAACCTGATTGCCTTCTATGATGAGATAACTGGCTCTGTGGATATGGGGAAAGTGGTGGTCGTGATATATCTTGACTTTAGCAAAGCTTTTGATATGATCACCCACAGTATTCTTGCCAGCAAGTTAAAAAAGTACGGATTGGATGAATGGACTATGAGGTGGATAGAAAGCTGGCTAGATTGTCAGGCTCAACGGGTAGGGATCAACAGTTCAATGTCTAGTTGGCAGCCGGTATCAAGCGAAGTGCCCCAGGAGTCGGTCCTGGGGCCAGTTTTGTTCAACATCTTTATTAATGATATGGATGATGGAATGGTTTGCACCCTCAGCAAGTTTGCAGATGACACTATGCTGGGGGGAGAGGTAGATATGCTGGAGGATAGGGATAGGGTCCAGCGTGACCTAGACAAATTGGAGGATTGGGCCAGAAGAAATCTGATGAGGTTCAACATGGACAAGTGCAGAGTACTGCTCTTAGGACGGAAGAATCCCATGCACCACTACAAACTAGGGACCAAATGGCTCGGCAGCAGTTCTGCAGAAAAGGACCTGGGGATTACAGTGGACGAGAAGCTGGATATAAGTCAGCAGTGTGCCCTCGTTGCCAAGAAGGCCAAAAGCATATTGGGCTGCAATAGTAGGACCATTGCCAGCAGATCGAGGGACGTGATTATTCCCCTCTATTCGGCACTGGTGAGGCCACACCTGGAGTACTGTGTCCAGTTTTGGTCCCCCCCACTACAGAAGGGATGTGGACAAATTGGAGAGAGTCCAGCAGAGGGCAATAAAAATGATTCGGGGGCTGGGGCACATGTCGCACGAGGAGAGGCTGAGGGAACTGGGGTTATTTAGTCTACAGAAGAGAAGAATGAGGGGGGATTTGATAGCAGCCTTCAACTACCTGAAGGGGCGTTCTAAAGAGGATGGGTTTAGACTCTTCTCAGTGGTGGCAGATGACAGAACAAGGAGCAATGGTCTCAAGTTGCAGCGGGGGAGGTCCAGGTTGGATATTAGGAAACACTATTTCACTAGGAGAGTGGTGAAACACTGGAATGGGTTACCTAGGGAGGTGGTGGAATCTCCATCCTTCGAGGATTTTAAGGTCAGGCTTGATAAAGCCCTGGCTGGGATGATCTAGTTGGGGTTGGTCCTGCTTTGAGCAGGGGGTTGGACTAGATACCTCCTGAGGTCTCTTCCAACCGTGATATTCTATGATTCTATAAGTCGGAACGTCGGAACTCAGAGCCGTAATCTACTCCGTTGTGGGACCAAGTGTCATAAACTCAAAACTTATAGTCGTAAGTCGAATCAGGGTGTCAATGTAGAAGCATCGTAAGTGCCGTTTGTCATAATTTGAACGTCATAAAGTCGAGGACTGCCCGTACCTCTCGCGTCTTACCTGCACGCCTAGCAACACACCCAGAATGATACTGGCCCTTTCTGCAGCTGCATCCCACTGTTGGCTCATATTTACTTTGTGATCCACTAGAACCTGGATCCTGTCCAGCAGCTCTGCCACCTAGCCGCCAGGCCCCACTTTGTACTTGGCGTTGGGTTTTTCCTTCCTAAGTGACGTACTTGGCACTTGTCTGTATTGAATTTCATCTTGTTCATGTCAGACCGGTTCACCCCTTTCACCACCGCCGCCCCACGGCTCCTGGCAGGAGTACCCCCTCCACTCCCCCTGGGGCAGGACCATCCCCTGCATCCCCCAGTGCAGGAGCAACCCTTCCCCTCCCCCTGGGACAGAATTGCCCCCTCCACACACACCCCAGGCAGGATCGCCCCTTCCACCACCCCCCAAGGCAGAATCATCCCCTCCATCCCCAAGGGGCCAAGCAGGATCACCCCCTCCATCCCCTGGGGCAAGATCACCCCCTCCACAGCCCCCCAGGGCAGGATTGCCCCCTCCATCCCCGTGGGGCAGAATTGCCTCCTCCATCCCCTGGAGCAGGTTCAGCCCCTCCAGTCCGATCCCCTCTCTGATTGTCAGGACTCCTCCTGGGATCTCTGCCTGACTCTGGGAGGGGTGTGGGGTCTAGTGGTTAGAGACAGCACAGCCAAGTGTAACAATGCCCGTCTGGATTATCTGCAGGGGGTTGGATGTGGGCTCGCCGTACCTGAAAGCCTGAGCCTCTGCCCCTCCCGCTAGGACAATGCCCGTTGGCACGGAGGCTGGAGCAGTCTCAGGCACCGTGTTAGCAGGGCTTACAATGGCACAGCTTTGCACGGTCTCTTCTGCAAGGCAAAGCAGCTGAGACTTTGGCCTGTTGAATTCGGGGTCTGTCCCCAGCTGTGCCTGAGGTGACCCTGGCTATCCTCTCGCTTACCTTGGCTGTGCGGGAGGGATCGCTCCCTGCACTGAGGCCGCGGGGGGATGCAGGGGCCAGGGGGCTCCGTTAATCAGGGTGGGGCAGTGCAGAGAATCTGAACCGCTGGCATCAGAGACCCCAGGCTGCCGGCTGGTGGCTCAGTGCCCCTCCCCGGGCCGCAGTGCTCCCTTGTGTCTGGCCTGTGTCATGTTTTACCAGGCCCATGCGACAGGCTGGGGTACAGATACTAATGTGGCTTGCGCTCCTGGGTCCCACCTCTGAGTCGGCAACTCCTCCCCCCAGCTCCCCTTCCAGGGCACTGATGAGGATTATGCTGTGGGTGGGGATCCTAGGGGGGGGCGTTTCTGTTGGGGGGAGCAGGAGGGGCCCAGGTCCCAGGGCAGCGGCTCATCGGTCCCTCCGCTTGCCCCCCCTCCCCAGATGATAACCTGTCGGGCACCAGCGGGATGGAGGTGGATGACCGCATCTCGTACCTGGAGCAGCGGCTGCAGCTGCAGGAGGACGAGATCCAGGTGCTCAAGGCGGCGCTGGCTGACGTGCTGCGGCGCCTGAGTGCCTGTGAAGAGAACGGACTCAGCCTGCAGAGGAAGGGGCCCACAAAAGGTACTGGGCTCCTCCCTCCGGGCGGCTCAGCCCACACCCTGGGTGCTCTCTTCCCAGAGAGCCCCTCTCGCTTCCCCTGGATCCGGTCACCTGCTTTGCCAAGCCTGTTCCAAGCAGGATCAGCGCCCTCGCCCCCACTTGAAGCTATCCCTGCCGTGGGGAACATCCGGCAGCCGCTGCCCCACGTGTTTGGCTCAGACTGAGAGCCCCGAGGGGGCTGGGTCAGGCCAGGCGAGCCGCCTGCCCGCACAGCACTGCAGCCCCAGGGCCCACCCTGCGACCTATGCAGCGCCCCCCCCCATAGAATCATAGACTATCAGGGTTGGAAGGGACCTCAGGAGGTCATCTAGTCCAACCCCCTGGTCAAAGCAGGACCAAGCCCCAATTTTTGCCCCCGATCCCTAAATGGCCCCCTCAAGGATTGAACTCACAACCCTGGGTTTAGCAGGCCAATGCTGGAACCACTGAGCTATCCCTCCATCAGCAGCTCTGAAAGGAGCTGTCCTCGATTCCAGAGCAGAGCCAGGAGGGCTGGGTGGTTACCCCAGTGCCTGGAGGGAGGGGCCAAGCCCCACCTTGAGGAGTGGGGGGAAGGGCTGAGCCCCATGGAGCCTGGGGGAAGGGCTGAGCCCCATGGAGCCCTCTGGGGCCTGGACAAAGGTGCGTTCCCCCCCACTCCCACCTCTGAGATCCACGGCCAGAGCAGGGGGGCAGCTCTGACAGCCCCACAGCTGGTGGTAGCTCTCCAGCTCCCGGGGTCCCAGGGCCCAGCCTGGACCCCTCCTGCTCTAGAAGGAAGTAAGTGGTCTCCGTGCTGCCCTCGCTCCCCACCATGGGACTGAGGTCATGCTGGGGGGGGGGGGGCTGTTGGGTGAGCCCAGCCAAGCGTTTCCCATGACAGGCTGTGGGGCTGAGCCGGCAGGGAGGTGCCAGTCCCCAGGGAGCCTGGGGCAGAAGCAGGGCCAGCTCCTGGGGGTCCCTTCCCCCCACCCCCCCACTGGGAACAACGAAGGCTGTGGGAAGAGCTCCCCAGCAGTCAGGGGGCTGGTGGGGGCTGAGGCTCTGAGCAGTGACCCCCCCCCCGCTCTGTCTCCCCACCCCCGCAGTGTGCCAGCTGCTCAAGGGGCTGCCCTCCAAGCCCATCCTCAGCAACGGGATCCTGCCGCAGAAGAGATCTGGGGGTTACTCCACCTCCCCGTCGTCCCCCAAGAGAGAGCCGGCCCACGGTGCCACGAGGAGGTAGGCGCTGGGCCCAGCCCACCCTGCCCTGGAGGGTGGGGGGCTGAGATGCAGGGTGGCTGCTGGGGGAGGGGAGTGTCACCCTCCCCTCCTGAACTGGGAGGCCCCTTGGGACACTGGGGGGCAAGGAACCTTCTGCATCAGGGCCCTGGGGGAAGGGCAGCTGCAGTACATCCCCAGAGGTAGAGGCTGGTGGTTGCAGTAGGGCCTGGGGGACAGGGCTAGGGGCTGAACTATGGACCAATGGGCAGGGCTACAGGGCTGCAGTATAATATGGGGCAGGGTTAAGGGGCTGCAGCGCGGCCCAGTGGGCGGGGCTAGGGGGGGCTGCAGCATGGCCCAGTGGGCGGGGCTGGGGGGGGCTGCAGCATGGCCCAGTGGGCAGGGCTAGGGGGCTGCAGCATAGCCCAGTGGGCGGGGCTCGGGGGCTGCAGCGCGGCCCAGTGGGCGGGGCTGGGGGGGCTGCAGCGTAGCTGCTGGGGTTTGGCTGGGCAGACGAAGGCTCAGACCCTGGGAGCACCCACCAGCTGTGGTGGGAAGGTGCCGTTGGCAGGTCTCCCCGTCTCTCCAGACCCATCCTGCGTTGCTCCCCTGGGAGCGGGAGCAGCAGGGCTGGGCCAGCCGCTGACGGGCCTAGAACCGACCGAGCAGCTCCAGGCACCCAGGCCCGTGAGCGGTGCCGCAGCCAGCAGGGGGCGACAAACCCCAGCTGGCATCCTGTCCTGCTCCCATTGGGGCAAGCAGCGCCGACCCCTCCCCCAGTGTTGGTGGGGGCAGGATTGGGCCCCAAATGCCCCATAGCAACAGCTGCTTCTGCCTTTGCCTGCCCCCGCTGCTCTCTCCCAGCACAGCCGGCGTGCGAGTCCCTGGGGGGCTAACAGCCCGGGGGGGCGGGGGGGACACTGGGGGCTGCGATAGAGCTAGAGAGAGATGGAGGAAGGTGAGAAGTAAGGGCCAGATCCTGTGTGATCGTGGCTGGGCCTGCGTGTCCAGCCAGGCCCTCCCCTTCATCGGCTCTCCCTCTCAGCCCCGGCTCCAGCCCCAGCCCCAGCCTGGAGGGAAATTAAGGTTTTACCAGCTTCCCCATCCCCACTATCCAGTGCCCGGTACTCCGGGGGTTAATGCTGCCTGGCGCCAGCTGCCTGGTTGGGGGTTTGGGGCTTGCCGAGCAGGGGTGCACGTGTTGGACGCTGGGGTGTAGCTGGGACCCAGGCGGGTGCAGGGGGGGTCTGTATATGTACAGTGCATGGGGGGCTGTAGCAGCTCTGGAGGGTCTGTATCTCTGCAGTGTGTGTCTGGGGACTTGGGCGGGGGTTGTCTGTGTGTTGGGGGGGGGCAGGTTGTTGTGTGGGCTCCAGGGCCACGTGTAGCGGAGGAGGGGGGGCGTCTCCATCTGTCAGCGCTGACGTGCCCAGGCCCCCCATTGCTGTGGCTCGGCTTCCGTCGCACTCTCCCACCCCCGGGGCCAGCAGCCTCGGGCTCACATCCTGCCTCGTGCCTCCTGCTCTCCTGCTGCACCCAGTACCCACGTCCTGCCTCGGCCGGTCACTCCTGGGGGTGGGGATCTCACCATGGACCCCGCTGCCTGGTCACACAGAGACGGGGCACCACATTCACAGATGTCGTGGGGGAGGGGTGCACTGGGAAATTAAATGCCCAGGCAAACCCAGCCTGACCCTCTGTGCAGCCCCCCAGCAATGACACGGGGCTCTGGCCCCATCCTGGTACTCAGCCCCTGCAGCCCACCCCTCACCCCCCCCCCGTGCCTCTTGCACGCTCATGTCCTGTGCCCCCTGCTATCCTGCTGGCTGCCCCCCACCCCCTGGCTGGCCCCCTTCCGGCTGGCTGATGCTCTCTCTCCTGCAGCGGGCACAGGTGCCCCTCCCTGGAGCGGCCGGCCGCGCTCAGACGCGACTGTTTCAGAGAGCAGAGGAGCCGCACCACCTCGTCCAGCAGCTCCTGCAGCGGGCAGCGCGAAGGGTACGTGTCTCAGACCCCACCCTTCCTCCTGCACCCCCCTGCCCCAGGCTGCACCCTTCTCTGCCAGGCTCCTACCCGTGCTCTGAACCCTGCGTCCTCCTTGCTATCGGCGGCAGTGCCAGCTGGGCTTCCTCCTCGCCGCGCTAGGCTGTGCCACGGTGCGATGGCCCTGTGCCCAAGGAACCGCCGGCGCTGCTGGACCACCCGCGGCGGGGACCAAACCTGCGACCTCAGGAGCTGACGGCTCGAGGCTCTGCCACTGGAGCTACAGAATCGGGCCCCAGAGCGGCCAGACACGGATTGCAGCCACTAGAGGGCGCCAAGCCACACTGCATGAGCCCGGATGCCCAGAGAGACCCTTTGGGGACAGGCCCCCACTCCTGCTGCAGGGCCCCCTGCCCCTTCCTAGCCCCCCCCTCCCTCCCCCGAGGGCACTAGCCTGTCCCTGGAAGGGGTTCAGTGGCAAGTTGGTGGCTCAGTTGGGCCGGCAGTGCCCCTGGGACCTGTCTCCCAGTGGGGCTGGGATGGGGTGCTGGGCTGGCCAGGCTGCACTGGGGCAGGCTCCAGTGTGGGGCAGGCAGCCAGCCCGTCATCAAGTGGCACCCAGGCCGTCCAGCAGTGCTGTGAGCGGTCAGAGAGGGAGAGCCCCAGGCCAGGCCCACGGCTGGGAGCCAGGCTGTAGGGTGGAATTGGGGTTGGGAGCCAGGCCCCACCCAAGTTCAGGGATGCTGGGGTGGGCCAGGCTCAGAGGGACGGGCCCTGGGGCAACCCAGCCAGACGGGGTCGAGAGAAATTGCTCCCGGGACTCTGTGAAGCCCCCAGGGCTGGGGCAGTCCAGGGGTGAGGCTGGGGTGGGTCAGGAGGCAGGGACTCAGCGCCAGGTTGGCTCTGGTGTTCGTGTTTGGGGCCTGTTTGGGGGGCATACTGTGCGGGTGGGGTACCGGGCCCCAGCACCTTGCTGGGGGAGCTCAGCGGTGAGGTGGCTCTGGGGAGGGTCAGGATGCTGGGTGCGTTGGGGTTCGGGCCCCAGTGTGAGACTCGGGGAGTTGGAGGCATGGTGCCAGGGGCCCTTTGCGGGGGTTGGAAGGGGCCTGGGGTGCTCAGTGGGTTGGGGGCCCAGCCCTTGGGTGACTTAAGACTGAGGGGAGCTGGGGGCCCTGGGGGATTGGGGTAGTCCAGCACTGGAGGTGTCTAGGAGGGATATCTGGAGGTGCTGGGGACCTGGCATTGGAGGGTTTCTGGGAGGGGTGATTCAGGGATAGCGGGGCTTGGTGCTGGAGGGGGGCTGATGGTGACCCAGGAAGACTTGGCGCTGGAGGGCTGGCCCTAGGGATGTCTGAGGGCCTGGGGGTGACTCACGGGTGTGGGGGACCTGACACTGGGTGGCTGAGGGCCTGGGGACCAGGCACTACAGGAGGGACAGGGAGCTGGTGTGAGGAGTGTCTGGAGAGATAGGGGGGGTCTGGGGGTGACTGGTGGTGTGGGCGGGCCAGCACTATGGGAGGGACAGGGGTGCATGTCTGGCAGGGGCCTGGGGAGCAGAGTCCCTGGCACTAGAGGGCTAGCACTGGGGGTGTCTGGGGGTGACTCAGGCCAGCACTGGGGGGCTGGCACTGGGGGTGACCTGGAGCATGGGGATCGGGCACTGGGGGTGGCTGGGGTGACACAGGAAGCAGGGGGTCTGAAACCTGGGGGTGATTCAGGATATGGGGATCCAGCCATGGAGGGCTGGCACTGGAGGCTGGGGGTGACTTCATGTGGGGCGGGGGGTCTGGCACTGAGGGTGACTCAGAGTCCAGGCGTGGGGGTCCAGAACTGGTGGTGAGTCAGAGTCTGGGCACTGGGGTTGTGAGGGGCCAGGTACTGTGGGGCTGAGGGTGACTTGGAGTGCAGGGGTCCAGGTGCTGGAGGTGCAGGGGTCTGGGCGGTGGGGGGAACCAGGGGGTAGGGGGGACTGGGAGGCCGGATGCTGGAGAGCCCCGTGTGCTGGCAGGGGGACTGCGAGGCCGGATGCTGGGGGAACTCGGGTTCAGGGCGCTGAGGGGCTGGGGTTGTCAGGGATTGGGGGTGATTCTGGATCTGGGCGCTGGCAGTGACTCGGGGTCCAGGTGCTGGGAGGGACTCGGTGTCTCAATGTTGGGGGGACCCGGGTGCTAGGGGGGGACTGGGAGACCAGGCATTGGGGGGGATCTGGGGGCACTGGGCGGGATCTGGGGGCAGGGAGGGGGGATTGAGAGGCTGGGCACTAGGAGGACACTGGGTGCCCGGGGGGGTGGACTCGGGGGCTGGGAGGCCAGGCAATAGGGGTGATGTGGGATCCAGATGTTATGGGGGCCGGGGGACTTAGAGTCTGGGCACTGGGGTGACCAAGGGGCTGGGGGTGCCTCAGAATCCAGGTTCTGGAGGTGACTGGCGGACTCCCAGAGGTGGGTGGGGGGACTCAGGGTGCAGAGGTTCAGGTGCTGGGGGTGCAGGGGTCCAAGCGCTGGGGGGGAGACCCAGGGAGTGGAGGGGAATGGGAGGCCGGGTGCTGGGGAGACCCAGGAGGTCAGGGGGAATGGGAGGCCGGGTGCTGACAGACTCAGGGTCGGGAGACTGGGGTTGTGAGGGGCTGGGGCTGATTCTGGATCTGGGCACTGGAAGTGTTGAGGGTTTGGGTGCTGGTAGTGACTCAGGGTCCGGGCACTGGGGAAAACCCAGGGACTGGGGGGACTTGGGATCCCGGCGCTGAGGGGGCAGACCCGGGTGCTGGGGGAATTCGGGGTCCGGGAGCTGGGGGGGACTCAAGGTCCCAGGTGCTGGGGGAGGACCAGAATCCCGGCACTGGTGGGGGGGTACCCGCGTGCTGGGGAACTCGGGGTCCGGGCGCTGTGGCGGGGACCCAGGTGCTGGGGAAATTCGGGGTCTGGGCTCTGGGGGGGGACTCGGGGTCCCGGGTGCTGGGTGGGAGACCTGGGCCCTGGGGGACCTGGAATCCCGGCGCTGGTGGGGGGGGGTACCCGCGTGCTGGGGAACTTGGGGTCCAGGCGCTGTGCGGGGGACCCAGGTGCTGGGGAACTCGGGGTCTGGGCGCTGTGGGGGGGACCCGGGGTCCCGGGTGTTGGGGGGGGGATCCGGGTGCTGGGAGGATCCGGGCGCTGGTGTGGGGGGATACCCGCGTGCCGGGGAACTCGAGGTCCGGGCGCTGGGGGTGGGGACGGGGACGGGGGACCCAGGTGCTGGGGGAATTCGGGGTCCGGGCGCTGGGGGGGAGTCGGGGTCCCGGGTGCTGGGGGGACCCGGGCGCTGGGGGGACCCGGGCGCTGGTGGGGAGGGGTACCCGTGTGCCAGGGAACTCGGAGTCTGGGTGCTGGGGGAACTCGGGGTCTGGGCGCTGGGGGGGGGGAACCGGGGTCCCGGGTGCTGGGGGGGGGGATCCGGGTGCTGGGAGGATCCGGGCGCTGGTGTGGGGGGGTACCCGCGTGCCGGGGAACTCGAGGTCCAGGCGCTGGGGGGGACGGGACCCGGGTGCTGGGGGAATTCGGGGTCCGGGTGCTGGGGGACCCGGGCGCTGGTGGGGAGGGGGACCCGTGTGCCAGGGAACTCGGAGTCTGGGTGCTGGGGGAACTCGGGGTCCGGGTGCTGGGGGGGACTCAGGATCCCAGCGCTGGGGTGGGAGGCGGGTCTCGTTCCGCCCTGCAGCCGGGCCGGGGGAGGGACCGCGCCGAGGCTCCCTTCCAGCCTCCCGGGGGTGGAGCCGGACCTCGGCCCGTCCGGGAAGCGCCCGGCCCGGGCCCCAGCCCGCAGCTCCGCCCCGCAGCCCGGGACCCCAGGGCAGCCGGCACCATGCGAAAGGCAGCGGCAGGGGCCGGGGCCAGCCCCAGGTAACCCCCACGCCACTCTCGCGCACCCCCACTTTCCCCCCACCTGCCCGCCAGCCCCTCCTTGATGGGCCCCGGAGCCCGCCCCTTTCCCTGCCCCGGCCGGGGTCACAGGCCCCCGTACCCGGGGGTGCCGCTGCAGCCTGTAAGGAGCCACATGCCCCCATCGTTGGAGCTCAGGCTCCTGTCCCCCACCCCCCCGATCGGGGTGCAGCGCGGTCGGGCCCCACTGCGCCTTTCCAGAGACGGTCGGGGGTGGTGAGGGTGCCATGGGGAAGTGGGGCAGGTGGAGGGGAAGGGGGTCCTGGCTGAGAGAGCAGGGCAAGCTGGTGCAGCAGGGAAGGGCAGGTGGGGGCTGTGGGGCAGGCTGGTGCAATGGGGATCAGTGGAGGGACAGGCTGATGGGATAGACTTGGGGGGGGGGTCGTGGGGCAGGCTGGTGCAGGGGGGAAGTTGATGTGGGGCGGGTGGGTGCAGCGGGGGAGGGGCTATGGGGCTGGCTTATGTAGTGAGGGTCTTGGGGGCAGGCTGGTTGGGCAGAAGAGGGGCAATGACACAGGCTAGTGTAATGGGGATGGGGCAGGTAGTGCAGCAGGATGGGGGAGGGGCAGTGGGGCTGGAAGGTGCTGGGAGAATGGTGGGGGAGGGGCTGGCTGGGGAAGGGGGGCAGGCTGGCGCAGTGGGGGAAGAGTTGTGGGGCTGGCTGGGAAGGGGGGAGGGGCTGGCTGGGGAAGGGGAAGAGTTGTGAGGCGGGCTGGGGGAGGGGCAGGCTGGCGCAGTGGGGGAAGAGTTGTGGGGCTGGCTGGAGAATGGGGGAGGGGAAGAGTTGTGGGGCAGGCTGGCGCATTGGGGTAGAGTTGTGGTGCAGGCTGGGGAAGGGGGAGGGGCAGGCTGACACAGTGGGGGAAGGGGGGAGGGGCAGGCTGGCGCAGTGGGGGAAGAGTTGTGGGGCGGGCTGGGGAAGTGGGGAGGGGCAGGCTGGTGCAGGGGGGAGGGGAAGAGTTGGGCTGGCTGCAGGAGGGGCTCGCTGGCACAGTGGGGGAAGAGTTGTGGGGTGGGCTGGCGCAAGGGGGAGTGGAAGAGTTGTGGGGCAGGCTGGGGAAAGGGGGAGGGGCAGGCTGGCGCAGTGGGGGAAGAGTTGTGGGGCAGGCTGGGGAAGTGGGGAGGGGCAGGCTGGCGCAGTGGGGGAAGAGTTGTGGGGCGGGCTGGCGCAGTGGGGTGGGGAAGAGTTGTGGGGCGGGCTGGTGCAGGGGGGAGGGGAAGAGTTGGGCTGGCTGCGGGAGGGGCTCGCTGGCACAGTGGGGGAAGAGTTGTGGGGCGGGCTGGCGCAAGGGGGAGTGGAAGAGTTGTGGGGCAGGCTGGGGAAAGGGGGAGGGGCAGGCTGGCACAGTGGGGGAAGAGTTGTGGGGCAGGCTGGGGAAGTGGGGAGGGGCAGGCTGGTGCAGTTGTGGGGCAGGCTGGTGCAGTGGCGGAAGAGTTGTGGGGCGGGCTGGGGAAGGGGGAGGGGCAGGCTGGTGCAGTGGGGAGGGGAAGAGTTGTGGGGCGAGCTGGCGCGGGGGGGAGGGGCAGGCTGGCGCAGTGGGGTGGGCTGGGGAAGTGGGGAGGGGCAGGCTGGCGCAGTGGGGGAAGAGTTGTGGGGTGGGCTGGGGAAGGGGGGGGAAGAGTTGTGGGGTGGGCTGGGGAAGGGGGGAGGGGCAGGCTGGTGCAGTGGGGAGGGGAAGAGTTGTGGGGCAGGCTGGGGAAGTGGGGAGGGGCAGGCTGGTGCAGTTGTGGGGCAGGCTGGTGCAGTGGCGGAAGAGTTGTGGGGCGGGCTGGGGAAGGGGGAGGGGCAGGCTGGTGCAGTGGGGAGGGGAAGAGTTGTGGGGCGAGCTGGCGCGGGGGGGAGGGGCAGGCTGGCGCAGTGGGGTGGGCTGGGGAAGTGGGGAGGGGCAGGCTGGCGCAGTGGGGGAAGAGTTGTGGGGCGGGCTGGGGAAGGGGGGGGAAGAGTTGTGGGGTGGGCTGGGGAAGGGGGGAGGGGCAGGCTGGTGCAGTGGGGAGGGGAAGAGTTGTGGGGCGGGCTGGGGAAGTGGGGTGGGGCCGCTTGCAACGGTGGAGATAAAAGCCAAAGCCGCAGCAGATGGTCAGGGAGCCGGAGCCGCCCTGTGCTGGGAGCCTTAACCCCTTCTCTGCTGGGAGTTTCCATCCTGGCCACAGGGGAGATGGGCGTGTGACTGTGGGGGGCGCAGGGGTCTGTGGGGTGGGGGAGGGATCTCTGGGACAGGCTGGCTGAGCTCTGTAGGAAGAGAGCCCCCCACACTCGCTTGCATTGGCCGCCAGAGGCCTGAGGGAGGTGGCCAAGGGTGTTTTGGGGGGTCCTGATCCCCAGCTCAGCTGGCCCCGAGTGCAGGGGACAGGCCCACCCATGCCGGGGTGGGGACGCCGCTCCCTGCTGGTGGTGGTGGTGGGGGGGTGATGGGGTGCCAGTCAGGGTCCCCGGTTGTAATCTCTCCGGTTCTCACCTGCAGCAAACCCAAGGAGGCCACCTTCAGCGCTGGTGAGTGGGTGCGCCGTGCACACTGGGAAAGGGCTGGGCAGGGTGAGGCGGGGCGGGGGGCGTTATGGGGCAGCTGGCAGGGGGCAGGATGGGGAAGCCACCGATGGACAGGTGTGAGGAGGAGAACCCTGGATTGTGTGGGATGGTGGGGAGCGGTGCGCGAGGGGCTGGCTCCAGGGCGTGGGGGGAGGGTAGATCTGAGCTGTGGGGTGCGGGGGCAGTGGCTCTCCCCCCCCATGAGCCCCGTCCTTACACAGAGGATGGCTACGTGAAGATGTTCCTGCGGGGCCGTCCCATCCCCATGTACATCCCCGATGCCCTCGTCGCCACCTACAGCCTGGACGCCAAGCCGGAGCTGCCACCCAAGAAGCTGAAGCTGGACTGGGCGTATCCGCTGCTCACGACAGTGCCCCCCGCCCGCCCGCCTCCCGCTACAGATGGGTGGATTGGGCCCCGTGGTTGGCTCCACGGGGTGGGCGGGAGGAACAGCCACAAGTTTGAAATTAAATTTTTTTAAGCAAAACTTTTTTGACCCCTAGAGCCCGGTTTACCCAGAGACGTTTGACCATTTACACCGGTATAACCAGGGGCCACGCACTGCCGGATAGCCCGGGGTGGCAAACAGAGCTTAACAACTGGCCAGGACCCCTGGGTTCTATCCCTAGCTCTGGGAGGGGAGTGGGGTCTAGTGGTTAGAGCAGGGGGCTGGGAGCCAGGACTCCTGGGTTCTATCCCAGCTCGGACGGGATGTGGAGGGGGAGGAAAGTGGGGTCTAGTGGTTAGAGCAGGGGGCTGGGAGCCAGGACTCCTGGTTCTATTCCTAGCTCTGGGAGGGGAGTGGGGTCTAGTGGTTAGAGCAGGGGGCTGGGAGCCAGGACTCCTGGTTCTAGCCCTAGCTCTGGGAAGGGAGTGGGGTCTAGTGGTTAGAGCAGGGGGCTGGGAGCCAGGACTCCTGGTTCTATCCCAGCTCGGACGGGGTGTGGAGGGGGAGAAAAGTGGGGTCTAGTGGTTAGAGCAGGGGGCTGGGAGCCAGGACTCCTGGTTCTATCCCAGCTCGGACGGGGTGTGGAGGGGGAGGGGAGTGGGGTCTAGTGGTTAGAGCAGGGGGCTGGGAGCCAGGACTCCTGGTTCTATCCCTAGCTCTGGGGGGGAGTGGGGTCTAGTGGTTAGAGCAGGGGGCTGGGAGCCAGGACTCCTGGGTGACGGGGAAGGGGTGGGTGACACCACTTGGTGCCTCAGTTTCCGCCTCTCCTGGAGTTGCGGGGGCTGCAGGGTTTTTGGCCCCAGAGCGAAGATCCCTCAGGCGGGCAGAGGGGAAGGGGAGCCGCCCTGCCCTCTTTTCCTTGACCCGTCGCCCCAGCTACGGGTACCGGGGTCGCGACTGCCGGGCCAACCTCTTCCTGCTGCCCACGGGGGAGATCGTCTATTTCGTGGCAGCCGTGGCCGTGCTGTACAGCGTGGCGGAGCAGCACCAGCGCCATTACCTGGGCCACAACGACGACTTCAAGTGGTGAGGGGGGGCCCCGCGACGAGCCTTGGGGGGCCCCAGCGCCCAGGCGGGTGGACGTGCCGCAGCACGTGGGTCTGTCCTGGATCAGTGCCCCCCGAGGGGGAAAGGCCCGAGTCCCCTCCTCAACCTGCCCCCTGCCCTGCCGCTGGATGGGAGCCAGCGCCCCCCGAGGGGGGAAAGGCCCCGAGTCCCCTCCTCAACCTGCCCCCTGCCCTGCAGCTGGATGGGAGCCAGCGCCCCCCGAGAGGGGAAAGGCCCGAGTCCCCTCCTCAACCTGCCCTGCAGCTGGATGGGAGCCAGCACCCCCTGAGAGGGGAAAGGCCGCAAGTCCCCTCCTCAACCTGCCCCCTGCCCTGCCGCTGGATGGGAGCCAGTGCCCCCCGAGAGGGGAAAGGCCCCGAGTCCCACCCACACCCCCAATGAAGCGGAAGGGGAGAACAGAACTTCAATCCCTGCCCCCCATCCCCCCCAGGCCGTCTTGCCCCAAAGAGGGTTGGATGGCAGGGGGGAGGGAGAGCTGCTGAGACCCAGCAGTTCATGTCACTTGTGGGGCCTGAACTTGCTCCTCTCTCTCCTAGCCTGGCCGTGCACCCCGACATGGTAACCATAGCAACCGGGCAGGTGGCCGGGACATCTAAGGATGGCAAGGTGAGGAGATGGGGGGCACCGTGTGCCACGGAGTCCCCGGGCGATGCTCTGGAACTGCTCCCCATGAAGCCAGGCAGGACTCTGGGGAAGTCTCCTCTCTGTGAGCAGCCTGTCTGCAGGACACACAGCTCACACGGCTTCCACCTTCCTGGGTCTGACCTCGGAGCATTCAGCCTCCTATGCCCCTCCCTGCGCTTCCCACAGCGAGTCCACCCAGGCGGGGTCCTGGGGAAGCCAGAGGGTCCTGCCCCCCAACTCCGCAGTCAGACGTGACTCTCAGCCAGCCAGTAAAACAGAAGGTTTATTAGATGACAGGAACATGGTCTAAAACAGAGCTTGCAGGTGCAGAAAACAGGACCCCTCAGCCAGGTCCATTTTGTGTCCAGTGAGCCAGACAACCCCATCTGCACTTCACTCCATGTCCCCAGCCAGCCCCAAACTGAAACTCCCTCCAGCCCCTCCTCCCCTGGGCTTTGTTCCTTTCCCGGGCCAGGAGGGCACCTGATTCCTTTGTTCTCTAACCCTTTAGCTCTCACCTTGCACAGGGGAAGGGCCCAGGCCATCAGTTGCCAGGAAACAGGGTGTCGGCCATTCTCTGTGTCCAGACCCCTGCATGCACCTGCCCTCTAGGGCTCTGCAAGGATCATACACCCTTATCCCACCACCTAGAGACTTAAGAACTGCCTAGGGGAAACTGAGGCACCCCCACACTATTCAGAGGAACCATTAAGAACAGTCCCACTTCGTCACACCGTGGGTCTGCAGTGAGGACAGGGCAGATGCCTATGGGGCGGGAAAATGCCAGTCCCTGGGTGTGGGGTTATGGAGGTGGCAATAGCAAAGGGGGAGACCCCAGGCTGTCTGGGCTGTGGGGGAGGGGCTGGATGGGGGAGGGGTCTGGTGCGGGGGGGGGTATCCCCAGGGGATTTGATCCCGCCCCCAGTGAGCAGTTCGGGGGCTGGGCCAGACTGATGGTCTCCCCCTTCCCCCGCCGTGGGCTTCTCCTGCAGCCCCTACTGCCCCACGTGCGGGTCTGGGACTCGGTCAGCCTGAACACGCTGCATGTGCTGGGCCTGGGGGCCTTCGACCGAGCCGTGAGCTGCGTGGGATTCTCAAAGTCCGTAAGTGACCCCCCCTTCGCCGGGTTCCTGACCCCACCCCCTCACCTATTATCTGCCCCTACACTGGCCCCTCACCTCCCCGACCCTTCCCTTTGGCCCCTTCACCACTCCCCCCTTCCTTGCAGACCCCTCCCCATGGCCTGCCCCATCAGATGGTCCCTTTCCCTCTGCCCCCTGTCTTGGGGTGCAAGGGACTGCATTGCACTAGGGGATTTGCGGTACAGGGGGTGCATGGGCCTACGGGTTCTGGGGGTGCAGGAGGAGTCTGTTGGGCTGGGGGGTTCTGGGGTGCAAGGAGTGGAGAGCTGGGGGGCTCCCTTCTGTCTCTCAGTCCTGGGGGGGGCAGCTGGCACTCGGCTGGGTGAATCTCCTGGTTGCAGGGTCCTGGGGGGACACAAGGGGCAACTGCCTTGCACTAGAGAGGAGGATCCCCCCGCCCCACTGAGGCAGCCCTTCCCCTCTTCAAAAGGGAGCCAATGATCCAACTGTACTCCCTGCCCCTGCATACCCCCGGCAGGGAAGCGGGGCTGGGGCTGAAGTGCTGGGAGTGACAGGGACAGGAGAATGGGGGGAGAGCTGGTGAGCGGGGGGGCAGCATTGAGGGGGTCAGAGGGCGCAGTGGGGGGTCAGAGGGCATGGGGGGGCTAGGTGCACAGTGGGGAGAGTCAGCAGGCAGGGGGCATCTGTAAAGTGGGGGGTGACCCCCATCTGAGCACCCCACCTCTCCGCAGAATGGCGGGGGCCTGCTGTGTGCCGTCGATGACTCCAACGAGCACGTGCTGTCAGTGTGGGACTGGCAGAAGGAGCAGAAAATCGCTGACGTCAAGGTAACCCCCCCCCCGATATTCCCCCCACATCTCCTTCTCCCCCGGCACCCGCCCCCCCTCACGCTCTCCTTCCCCTGCAGTGCTCAAACGAATCAGTCCTGGCCGCCACCTTCCACCCCACGGAGCCAACACTGCTCATCACCTGCGGGAAGTCACATATCTACTTCTGGAGCCTGGACAAGGGCAGCCTGAGCAAACGGCAGGGCATCTTTGAGGTGAGGGGGGCTTGGGGAGCTGAGCCAGGGATCAGAAATTGGGGGGAGCCACTAGGGCTGCACCAGAAGGAGTCGGGAGGCCTTTGCCCTCGTGAGGGGTTCGGGGGGTTCAGTTTCTGTGCCTTCAAGGTTGGAGATCGGGGGTACTGAGGCCTGTGCCCCAGTAATGTTTTTTTTTGGTGCGGGGTACAAGTCCCTAATAATGGGGATTTGGGGGTCCTGGCCTGGGGGGGCAGGTCCCTGGTCCCAGGCTGGGGGGTGTTTGCCCCGAGCTGGGCGAGGCAGGTTCCTGCAAAGAAACAGGGTTTAAGATAACTTCATCATGTCCTATGGTCTTCCCATCTTCTAATGCCCACGCCTGGCGCCTGAAATTCTGGAGTGAAAATCATTTGTTGGCAGGCTGTCGGGTGTGCGGCACATTCGCTTCCCGGGCCACGAGGGGGAGACAGAACACACGGCAGGCTCTTGTGTTACAAGAGCCCTCAGTCGCTAAAGCGTTGAAACCCGATAGATCTAAGGGATCTGAGGCTAAGAATAGGAGACTGGAATTGGCTCTGGCCATGTCCGGACCCAAGAAACCCTCCTGATCAGAAACAGGAGCTTGGCTCTGGTGCCAGGCTGTAGTTCCAGCTCATTCGCAGATCTGGCTGTAACCTCGGAACATTCCCTGCTGGCGCGGGTCTGGACAAGCGATCGATGGATCCCCCGAGTATCTCAGGAGCATCTCCCTCTGTTCCCCAGAAGAGTTCCCCAGTCTGCAACCTGTCTCCAGCAGCTCCTCGGATCATTCGCGTTTCACAGATCCGAAGTCTGAAGACTCAGGAGAGATTTTAAGATCTGGTTGGACAAAGCCAATGATACAGGTTATGGCTTAAATTCATCTGGCTCCTCACCCCTCTTCAGATCCGATTGGATTGTATTTCCTGCTGGGCAAAAGACCGAGGCGAGGGGTGCCGAGAGAGAGGTCTCTGGGGTTATTGCTGCCACTGCCTCGAACCCTTCCTGGGCCGCCGGAAGAGACCTTTTCTCCACTGTTCGGTGGTTAGGATCCCTACATCGCAGCGCTCACCCACGCTATCAGCTTCAGGATCAGATCCGCTGTCAGATGGGGAACGAGATTGCGTACTTATGCCGAAGAGACGGTCTTTCCCCAAACGCAGGTTTTGTGCATGAGGTAATACCGGATTGCCGGTTTGTCCTGCTGGGGAAGTTGGCAGGACTAGCCTGTGCCTCCTTGGATGGCCTGGGCATACTGGCCAACTCCTCTCTCTCCCCTTACCAGACTCTCCGGTGCCAGAAAGAAGTCTGTGGATCTGGGCCGTTCGGATCAGAGAGTTACAGACCACTTGTCACGGACTCACAGCCCTGGGCTCTCTCGGCTCCATATGATAGGAACCCCCTTCAGTGTGTCAACCCTTCTTGAGGGGCCCACTCTCAGGGGTTAAGCCCTGGGCTCTGCCGCCTCCTGGAACAGCCCTCAGCACGCCTGTCTCTGCCGTGGGCCCCTCCGAGAGTCCACTCGCTCTGGACCCCGGGGCCTCCACACCCAGAGGGAATAATGCCCCCCAATCTCTGCCTGCAGCGACTCTCAGCCAGCATAAAACAGGAGGGTTTATTGAATGACTGAACCCAGAACAGGAAGTTCTCAGGGCCTAGCAATCCTCACCACAGTCTAACTGGGTCTGTCTCCATCCCCATGGGCTCCGGTTGTTCTCTCTGTTCCCAGTCCAGAAGCCCACTCCTTCCAGCCGAGCATCCTATATCACCTCCCCCAACAGCCTTTGTCTTTGGCCCCAGGTAAACAGGCTGCCTGGGCCTCCTCTTCCATCTTTTATTCCCCCATTGGCTGAAATGGGCCACCGGGTTTTTCTCTCCTCAGCTGATTGTCCTTACACGGGCCAAAACCAGCTGATTTCCAAGCTGGGCTGGGCCTCCCAGTCACCAGGTCACCAGTTGCTGGGGTCCCCAATCTCCAGGCGATTGTCTGGGGTCCTGGCTGCTAGGCAAGGTCACACCTGGTCCTCTGCAATTACAAACCTTCTCCCACCACCTCGTTAAACATGCAGCAGATGGGGGGGGGGGGGGAATGAGACATACACAGTATTCATGCAAAACATTAAGAAAATTCCCCACTTCGTCACAGCTCCCCCCCAAAGACCAGGAGGTATTCTCGGAAGAGGATTCCCGGGTGGGATCTCCATAGGGTGACCCTGAATGCGACGTCAAACTCCAGACTCAGCTGATGACAACGTTGGAGTAGCAACAGCATTGTCTCCTCTGAAGATGCAATTCAGCTTTACGAATCGGTTGGTAGGATGGCATCAGTAGCGTTCAAGGAGACCTCCCATCGAGTGCTCAGTCTTCTGGGTCCTACTGTCATGGACTCACAGGCCTCGTGCTCTCTCTCGGCTCTGTACGGTCCCTGGGAGGAACCCCCTTCAGTGTGACAGCCCTTCTCAGGGGTCCACTCTCCCTCGGGGGTTAAGCCCCTCCAGCTCCTGGAACCTCACCTCTCTGAGCCCTCAGCACACCTGTCTCTCGCCGTGGGCCCCCTCAGGGAGTCCGCTCGCTCTGGACCCCCAGGGCCTCCACTCCCAGAGGGAACAATGCAACTCTGTTCTCTAGACTGGAGCGACTCTCTGCCAGCGTAAAACAGGAGGGTTTATTGAGCATCTGAACACAGCATAGGAAACTCTCAGGGCCTGAGGCCTAGCCGCCCTCAGCACAGGACATCTAGGTCTGTCTAGCCTCCAGGTGGGCTCTGGCTGCTCTCTCCAGTCCAGAACGCCCCTCCTTCCAGCTGGGCATCTGATATCACCGTCCCTCAAGTCCCGCCTCTGTCCTTTGTCTTCTGTCCCAGGTAAACAGGCTGCCTGGGCCTCCTCTCCTCTCAGCCTCTCCTGTCATCTGTCCTTTGTTTCCCCTCTGGCTGGAACCGGCCGGTCACGTCACTGGGGTCCTCTCTCCGCAGCCCATTGTCCTCCTCCTAGATCTCAAATCATACATCTAACAGCCAGGGCGATAGGACTTTGAGGGACCTAGAAAAGTTACGTTCCGTTGAGGGCCAGCAAATTCTCGTTAGTGCTGGGAAACTCTCTACTAGGAGAAGTTATTACTTTAAATGGGAAAGATTCATTATACAGGCAACTAATAGAAATGTGGACCCAGTTTCAACCCCTGTTCAACTCATCATAGAATATCTGTTGTGCTTAGACTCCCTCTTTTACCTTTCTCCTGTTAAAGTACATCTAGCAGTTTTTGCATCCGTCCATACTCCTCTTCAGGGTAAATCCATGTTCTCGCACAAGCTGGTGAGGGAGGTTGTAGACGGTTTATTGAATCTTTATCCTCCAGTCCCTACATGGCAGCTGAATTGAGTATTAACTCGGCTCATGTCTTTCCCGTTTGAGCCGTTACGGTTGTTCCCCGTTTCATCTTTCTGCCAAGACAGCCTTTATACGAGCAATTGCTTCCACCCGGAGAATCAGTGAGCTGCATAGAATCATAGAAGATTAGGGTTAGAAGGAACCTCAGGAGGTCACCTAATCCAACCCCCTGCTCAAAGCAGGACCAATCCCCAACTAAATCATCCCAGCCAGGGCTTTGTCAAGCCAGGCCTTAAAAACCTTGAAGGATGGAGATTCCACCACCTCCCTAGGTAACCCATTCCAGTGCTTCACCATCCTCCTAGTGAAATAGTGTTTCCTAATATCCAACCTAGACCTCCCCCACTACAACTTGAGACCGTTGCTCCTTGTTCTGCATGCACCGATGGTGCACTCCCCAGATAAAGTGGTTCTTCGACCACATCCTACATCCCTTCTGAAGGTAGCTTTGGATTCCCGGGTTAATCAAAGTGTAACCTTATCTGGGTTTTCTCCTAAACCTCGTAGCAGTGAAGGGGATTGTAGATCACGCTAGGTGGATGTGGAAAGAGCGCTCTTCGTATTCTCGAGGTAGAACTCAGGTAATTTCATATACGGGTGATGTTTCTTTCTAGCACAGTCCCTAGCTAGAAGGATCAGGCTTTGCATCAAAGAGTGTTCTCGGGCAGCTTGGTGTTCCTCTCCGAGCTCACTGGCTAGAGGAACCGCTACACCGGCAGCATAGTCCCCTTATTGCTGCTCCATGTGGTACGGTTCCCACTAGACAAGACGTGGTGCGTCAGGGCTGGGTTTGGCAGCCTGGCAGCTGGGTTTGGCAGAGCAGCCCACCCACTGCTGGTCGGTTCCGACTCGGTCCCAAGCCTGCAGAGGCCAGTTACAGGTGGGTCACCTGCGTTTTCCTCCCCCTCCAGAAACACGACAAGCCCAAGTACGTGCTGTGCGTGGCCTTCACCGAGAATGGGGACGTGGTCACCGGGGACTCTGGGGGCAACCTCTACATCTGGGGCAAAGGTCAGTGCGGGGGGGGGCGGGGGGGCAGTGGGAACGGCCCAGGGAGAGGGCACCAGTGTTGGGGAGGGGACTGGCTGGGGGAGGGAGAATTCAAGGTGGGAGGAGCTACCAGAAAGAGCATCTGGATTTGGAGGGGGAGGCTGGAGTCATAGCAGCACCTCTGACCCTGTAACCACCTCTTGGGAACCCTAAATTACAGCTGACTCCCCCCTCACAAGGGTGGGGGAGGAAGGGCGTTGGGTCACGGGTTGGGGAGGGGGGCATGGGTCTCAGTGGAGGGGTCCTGCAGGGGTGGGGGCCTGGTTCCCAGCAGGGGGGAGGGGTCCTGCAGGGGTGGGGGCATGGTGGGTCCCCTTTGGAGGGTCCCAGCGGGAGGGGGGGAGAGATCCTGAGGGGGTGGGTCCCAGCAGGGAGGAGGGTCCTGAGGAGTGGGGGGCATGGTGGGTCCCAGCTGGGGGTCTCTCTGCTGACTGTGCCCTTGCTGGCAGGGGGGAACCGGATCAGCCAGGCGGTGCCAGGGGCCCATGAGGGTGGCGTCTTTGGCCTCTGCGTGCTGCACAATGGCACCATCGTCTCGGGTGGCGGCAAGGACCGCCGGGTCGTGCTCTGGGGGCGCGACTACCAGAAGCTGCAGGAGAATGAGGTGAGGGGGTCAGAAGGGGGGAGCAGCTACTGTGTTGCCTTCTCCCCCGCCCCGGGTCCCCATTGGGGTGCAGTGTTCCTGCCGCCACGCAGACACCACGGGGCAGGAGGGAGGGTGGACAGAATCCCAGGAGCCAGGACTGCTGGGTTCTCTCCCCAGCTTGGGCGGGGGGAAGCTGGGAGCCAGGACTCCTGGGTTCTCTCCCCAGCTCTGGGAGGGGAGTGGGGTCTAGTGGTTAGAGCAGGTGGGGGCTGGGAGCCAGGACTCCAGGGTTCTGCCCCAAGCTCGGGGAGGAGAGTGGGGGCTAGTGGGTTAGAGGGGGGGTGGGGGCGGGAGGGCAGGGCTGGGAGCCAGGACACCTGGGTTCTAGCCCCAGCTATGCCCATGGCTCAGTGCTCTCCTCTCCCCCAGGTCCCAGAGAGCTTTGGGCCGGTGCGCACCATCGCAGAAGGCAAAGATGACACCCTCTTCGTGGGAACGACCCGCAACTCGGTGCTGCAGGGCTCGCTGGCCACCGGCTTCTCCTCCCTGGTTCAGGTACCCCTCCCTGCTCTCCCATGCAGGTTCCCCTCCCCCCCATGCAGGCACCTCCCGCCCCCCCATGTAAATACTCATTGTTACAGGGCTCTGGCCCCAGCTTTGGAACAGTCTCTGGACTGTTCAGTGCGCTGGACCCCCTGGGGGTCTCATGCTTCCTCCAGGGCAGACCCCGCGGCTTCATCGCCTCTCTAGGCTGGACCCCTGGGCCGCCAGCCCCCTGCATCCCACCGTGAGCTCCGCTCAGTGAGACCCACTGAGGCAGACCCTGAGGGAGACTTGTACAGACTTGGGGAGCAACAGCCCTCTGCCAGCATCTGCAGGGACGCTCAGAGCGCGGGCACAGGCAGGGTTATTAGGCAACTAGCCCCAGCACAGAAAGTCCTTGGTGAGCAGAGAGAAGAAAGTTACAGCCTGGCCCATCTGGGTCAGTCCCAAGTCCAGCCAAGCAGTGCAACCCCCTTTGTGTGTCATCTTTGTTCACATTCCCAGGCGTCCCACCTGTCTTCTCAGTCTTTTGTTCCCAGCTGCTCAAAGCGGGCTGGGGTCCTGCAGTGGGCGACCTCCATGGTTGTTAGGTGCTAGGTAGCAAATGTCCCACTCATTGGATTGGCCATTGTCTTCGGGGACTCTCTATTGACCAGGACCCCCAAACCCCAGACAGCCCGGCACCATTCACACCTGCATCTCTAGGCCTCCACCGAGAGTAACCAGCCCTTTCCCACCCCCTCGGTAACAATGGAGGGGGGAAACTGAGGCACGCACAGTATTCATAGCAAATGTTTGCAGAAAATTCCTACTTGGTCACATCTCTTCCCGCTTTGAGCCCGAACTGATCGGGATCGCTTCAGCCAGTGACCTGAGGCAGTTCAGCCTCACCTTTCCAAGCCCCTGCCCTGCCAGGACCCTTTGGGTTTGAAACTGGCCTGGGGTGCTGCCACTCCCTGCCCCCCTCATCTGCCAGGGAGCAAGGAGGGCAGTGACCCCCATTCTGCCTTGGGGGCAGCCTGGGGTGGGACTCCTTGCCCCAGCTGTATATCTGGGGTTCTGGTGTCCCAGGGGCTGGTGAGGCCAGGATGCAGGGGGCTCCCCAACAGGGGCCACCTCCCTTTGGAGCTGTGCCCTCGCCCCCAGGGCAGAGTCCTCTCGTCTCCCCCTCCCCCCCATCCCCCGCTTCTGGAGGGCTAGGATTCCCATGGCCATGCCAGCCACAGCCTTCCAGCTGCTTCCCCCTTCCCCGGGGCTTCTCTCCCCCTTGCACAAGGCAAACCGGTTTGGCTGCCCCCTGCCCCACCTGTGTGTGCCCAAGCTCAGCTGGGGTCTCCTGGGAGCTGTGTGACTCACATCTGCGGTGTGGAGCTGGGCGGGGACTGGATCTCGGTGTCTGGTTACAGACCCGCAGGTGTCCTGAGCCAGGTGGAAAATCCCCCCCTCCCTGCCAGCCCAGCTGTTTGCCTTTCACGGATAGCTACATTCTCACCTGACTGGCGCAACTCAGAGCTTTGGCGGTTACAGAAGCTGGGCCTGGATCCTGTCTTGGAGCGATACAGTCATTCCCTTAAGGGCATCAAACCTGATATCCTGGAGAGCCCCAAGGACCAGCCCCCCGATCCTTCCTGACCCGCAGGGATCTGAGCCATCAGCAAGGTGAACGGCTTCACGGTTGGATCCTTGGCCCCAGCCCTTCAGCATCGGGTGGGGTTGCACCGCACAGGGCTTGAGCAGGGTTCTCAGTCCCAGCATCTCTCCCCACCCCATGAATGTCTTCCCCCGACCACAGCCGTCCATGCCCACACAGTTGTGTCTGAGCCCGGGGGAGGGCAGCAGGACCCGTGTCCTGGTGGCTGCAGTGGAAGCCTGTCTGTGCCCCCCAGGGCTGGCTGGGTCACTGCTTCCTCTCAATCACAGAGTTCGTTCACTCTGGGGGCCTGGCTGCAGGCTGCCTGCCTGGGCTGGCCGAGTGTGACCCAGCCTCTGTCCTGGCCAAACCAGCTGTTGGCATTTGGCCCACTTACGCCCTGTCCGCCGGCAGGTATTACCCCTTAGGTCTGTGAGGTCCCTTGGAGGAGGTCTGACCTCCCCCAACTGTGGCTTTCCCTGAGTCCCCCTCCTGGGATGCCGGCGTTGGTTCCCCTTCCCCAGACCCTTGCTCAGGCCAGTCTCCTTTGGGTCTCTTTCCATACCTGGCCCTGCTGCCCACCCACTCCTCTGCCAGCCAACCAGCACTGGGGAGATCCTTTGGCTCCCTGTCTGCTAGCCACGGTTTAAGCTCGTGGGGACAGATCTCACGGCGTGGCTCCACCCCAGCCAGGTTGTCCTGCTCCTCCAGCCTGGGGGCCCCTGCACCCTGATCCGAGGTGCAGAGAGGTTCTCCCAGCTTCTCTGTGGGTGTCTTTGCATGCCCCGAAACCACCTCCTCCACGCCGCAGGGTCCATCCCAGAGGAGCCTGTTTGAACTGTCCATAGTCCCCAGTCTCCACCCCATCCATCTGGCCATGCCCCTCTATGGCTCTGGGGCTGAGGGAGGTGTGAGACAGCTGAGCCGCAGGACCAGCCGGGTTCAGATCACAGGCCCGGGCAAAGGCAGGGAGGTCAGCGTCTATAGCTATACCCCTGCCCCATTAAACTGGGGCAACGATGTGGTATCTAGGCTCCCTGTGGAGTTGCCTTTCCCCACTTGCCCCTCAGGGGGTCCTCTCGCCCCTTGCTCCTGCTCTTCCAGGTCCTACAGCTCCTTCCCTCTCAGCTCCAGCTCCCACCACTTCAGAGCTGTCAGTGGGAAGGAGCTGTAGGACCCGGAAGAGCAGGAGCAAGGGGCGAGAGGTCATCAAGACCCAGACGGGGAACCGGGTCTTGAGGACGTCCTGTTGCTGCCTCAGCCGCTGTGTGTGTCACTGCCCGGCTGCTGCCTCCCCTCTTGGACCTGCTTCGTGGACCCATCGTCCTTCTCCAGCCGTGTAATCAGCTGCTCCTTGTTGAGCATCCCGACGCCTAACCCCGTCTCCCTGCCTGGGTTGCAATGTCCTTAGGGAGATTTCCTTTGACTGCCCTTGTTTTACTGCTGCACGTCACTTATTGCAAACAGCTTTTTGTGTATTCAGCATCCCACTGCTCCCACCACCAGTCACGGATCGACAGGGTTGGTGCTCTGACCCCAGATTTGGAAAGGCGCCCTTCAGTGTGCCAGACACCCTGGGGGTCTCACTTTTCCTCCAGAGCAGGCCCCGCAGCTTCACCACCTCCCTAGGCTGGACCCCTGGGCTGCCAGCCCCTGTGCTTCCCACTGTGAGCTCCAGTCAGTGAGACCCACTGAGGCAGACCCTGAGGGACAGTTGTACAATCTTAGGGAGCAAGGCATCTCACTCAGCATCTGCAAGGATGCTCAGCCAGCGTTGTCTAAACAGTCAGCTGTATTAGTTGACCGGACCCCAGCATAGAAAGTGTTTGGTCAGCCAAGAGAGGAAAGTTACAACCTGGCCCATTGTGGTCAGTCCAGAGCCCAGCCGAGTGGTGTGACCCCCTTCGCTCCTGCCCTGTCCCTCCGTGTCATCTTCATTCAAGTTCCCAAGCCCATCCCACCTGGCCCCTCCTGTTCCCAGCTGCACAAACTTGGTTGACTTTCTGCAGGGGGTGGGGGTTCCATGGTCATTAGTTGCTAGGTACCAAGTGTCCAGCTGATTGGATTGGCCATTGTCTTCGGGGACTCTCCATTGACCTGGGCCCCCAAACCCAAGACAACCAGGCACCATTCACACCCACATCTCTAGCCCTCCACTGAGAGAAACCAGCCCTTTCCCAATCCCTTGGTGACAATGCAGCGTAGAGGGGAAACTGAGGTACATACAGTATTCATACTAAATGTTTACAGAAAATTCCCACTTCAACACACCTATCCCTTCCCCCTCTCTCCCTTGCAGGTACCCATCCCCTCCGCCTCTCTCCCCCTTGCAGGTACCCATCCCCTCACCTGCCCCCCCCAACCACCCTTAGGTATCCATCCCCACCCCGCACCCTTGCAGGTATCTATCCCCTCTCCCTCCCACAGGTACCCATCCCCTCACCCCCCACAACCACCAGCAGGTATTCATCCCCACCCCACACCCCCACAGGTATCCATATCCGCCCCCCATGCAGGATGCCCTGCCATGGCCTGGAGTAGGAGTCCGGGGCGGGACAAACGATGCTGAGACTGGCTTCCCTGACAGCCGATAGAAGAGCTCTGTGGTGGCTCAGCCCCTCCCTCTGCCTTCTTGGTTGGCGAGGTGTGGGTGGGGCTCTCTGCGCTTTGGGGTCTGAATACTTGGGGTCACATGCCTGGTTCTTGGGGGCATCAGGCTGTGGGGAGCGAACGCAGGTAGGGCATGCCTAGAATACTCCCTGATCTGACTGAAGAGATTAGCGATTATCTTCGAAACCTCATGGAAGACAGGAGAGATTCCAAAGAACCGGAAGAGGGCAGATATGGCGCCCCCCTGCAGAAAGGGGAATGAAGACACCCCGGGGAATTCCAGACCAGTCACCTTAACTTCCATACCCAGAAAGAGAATGGAGCAAATAATCCATCAATCAATTTGCAAACACCTAGAAGATAATAAGGTGATACGTGACCGTCAGCATGGATTTGTCAAGAACAAATTGGGTCCAACCACCTGGACCGCTTTCTTTGACAGGGTGACAAAGCTTGTGGATGGGGGTGGGGAGAGCTATGGTATATCTTGCCTGTAGTAAGGCTTTTGATACTGTCTTGCGTGACCTTCTCCTAAACAAGCTAGGGAAATACAACCAAGCCCTGGTCTACACGACGTGTTTAGATCGAATTTAGCAGCATTAGATCGATTTAACTAGGGAATTACAACCTAGGTGAAGCTACTATAAGGTGGGGGTAGAACTGGTTGGAAAACCGTTCCCAGAGAGTAATTATGAGTAGTTCACAGTCATGCTGGAAGGGCAAAACGAGTGGGGTCCCCCGGGGGTCGATTCTCGGTCTGGTTCTGTTCAATATCTTCAGCAGTGATTTAGATAATGGCAGAGAGAGTCCACTTATAAAGTGTGCGGACGATACCAAGCTGGGAGGGGTTGCAAGTGCTTTGGAGGAGCGGATTAAAATGTGAAATGATCTGGACAAACTGGAGAAATGGTCTGAAGTAAACAGGATGAAATTCAATAAGGACAAATACAAAGTGCTGGACTTGGGAAGGAACAATCAGTTGCACGCATACAAACTGGGAAATGACTGCCCAGGGAGGAGTACTGCGGAAAGGGATCTGGGGTCATAGTGGACCACAAGCTAAATATGAGTCAACAGTGTGATGGTGTTGCAAAAAAAGCAAACATCATTCTAGGATGTATTCGCAGGAGTGTTGTAAGCAAGACAGGAGAAGTAATTCTTCCGTTTTACTCCACACTGATTAGGCCTCAGCTGGAGTATTGTGTCCAGTTCTGGGCGCCACGTTTCAGGAAAGATGTGGACAAATTGGAGAAAGTCCAGAGAAGAGCAACAAAAAAATGAAAGGTCTAGAAAACATGACCTAAGAGGGAAGATTGAAAAAATTGGGTTTGTTTAGTCTGGAGAAGAGAAGACTGAGAGGGGACATGATAACAGTTCTCAAGTACACAAAAGGCTGTCACAAGGAGGAGGGAGAAAAATTGTTCTCATTAACCTCTGAAGACAGGACAAGAAGCGATGGGTTAAACTGCAGCCAGGGCGGTTTAGGTCGGACATTAGCAAAAAGTTCCTGTCAGGGTGGTTAAGCCCTGGAACAAATCACCCAGGGAGGGTTGGAATCGCCGTCCCTGGAGGTTTTTAAGAGCAGGTTGGACGAAGAGCTGACAGGGGTGGGCGAGTTATTATGTGGTCCTGCCGTGAGTGCAGGGGGCTGGGCTAGTTGTCCTCTCGAGGTCCCTTCCTGTCCTACACTTCTGTGATTCTGTGGTCACCTGGGAGGAGGGGAGGGCTCATGAGGGCCTTGGGTGTGGGGGTGAGCACTTGGGATGGGGGGCAATGTAGGGGTCGCAGCCATAGTGACGTACACAGAACATAGAAAACTGTTGCAACCTGGTTTGGGGGTCAGGAGTCAGGACACTGGGTTCTATGCCCAGCTCTGGGAGGGGAGTGGGGTCTAGTGCTCAGGGCAGGGAGCGGGCCAGGACTCCTGGGTTCTATCCCCATCGCTGAGGGGGATTATGCCGACCTTGCTGAGGCACGGAGGGGCCCTGGGTGGGAAGGGCTGGGCATAGCCAGGCTGGGAATGCTGGGCACTCAGCAGGCCCATCTCTCCCCAGGGTCACACGGAGGAGCTCTGGGGCCTGGCCACCCACCCCAGCCTAGACCAGTTCCTGACCTGCGGCCAGGACAGGCAGGTTCATCTGTGGAGCGTGGCCACCCACCGGCCGCTGTGGAGCAAAGCCATCGAGGTGAGCAGATTGGGGGGCCCACTGGCTGGGAGGGTCCCGTGGGGTGGGGGTGGGGCATTTGCAGCACTTGTCCTAGGCCTGGAGTGAACCTGTCTCTCTCTGCCCCCCAGGACGCGGCCCGCTCAGCTGGCTTCCATCCCAACGGCTCCGTGCTGGCGGTGGGGACGGTGACGGGAAGGTATGGGAGTGGGGAGTGGAAGGGGCTGGCCCTATGGGGAGCCCAGGGCCTGGTGGGGAGTGGAGCACAGAGCCTCATTCCTGTGGGGTGAGGAAGGGTGCAGGGTCCATGCCGCTGCCCCCGAGCTGGCAGCCCCTTGACGGTGGTGGCGCCCTGTATAGCCCCAGAGCCTGGCAGAGCCGGGTGCGGATGGCAGAGCTCAGGCCTGGCCTGGGAGCCGGTGCTGTAATGACCCCCCACCCCCAACCCGTGTCTGAGCAGCTGTGTCTGGGCACCCCCAGGTTGGGGGTTCGCCAGCTGGCTCCAGCCATGCTGCCTGTGGGCAGGACACGCTGCTCCAGTTTGGGGGTCTGCATCCTGAACACCTCCCCCCCGCGAGGGCCAGACCCCAAGATGGAGGATTATTGGAGGGGGGGGGTACCAGGCCCTGCCCTCTCTGGGTAGCTGTCACCCATCACACAGATGCTGGGCGGGTCCCTGGACCATAGTCCCGTTCTCCCCGCCAGGTGGCTGGTGCTGGACACGGAGACGCGGGACCTGGTCACAATCCACACGGACGGCAGCGAGCCCATCTCCGTCGTCAGCTTCTCGCCAGGTAGGGGACCCCCAGCGCGCTGGGCTGGCAGGGGCTGTGGGTCGGGAGTGAGGGGCACCGGGAGATCTGGAGGAGGGGAGCCCAGGGCTGGGCTGGCTGGGGGCTGCGGGTCGGGAGTGAGGGGCAGCGGCAGAGCTGGGGGGAGTACGGGGCTGAGATGGCAGGGGGCTGCGGGTCAGGAGTGAGGGGCACTGGGAGATGCAGGGGAGGGGAGCCGACCCTGTCACGCCTGCCTTGACCCCGCATCCCCAGCCCTTCCCGTCCCCAATTCCAGTAGCTCCTCGGCTCCCGTGGGGGAGTGTCCCTCTGCCCGCCCCTGGGCTGGGCCCTGTGGCTCGGCCCAGCTCCCCCTCTCTGTGCCCCCAGATGGCAGCTACCTGGCCGTGGGCTCCCACGATAACTTCGTCTACATGTACGGCGTCTCCGAGGGCGGCAGGAAGTACAGCCGCGTCGGCAAGTGTTCGGTAGGTGGGGGCCAGGCGGGGAACGAGGGGCCCTGGGTGGGGGGCGGCAATGGGGCTAGCGGAGCTACTCGCCCTGCGGCGCAGGGGGTGGCCAGCGGGAGGCACTGCCGAGTGTCTGCCCCGTGAGGCTCACCCCGGGGCTGCCCGGGCCGGGGGCGGGGAGCCAGCCAGGGGCCTCTCGGGGTCCCTCTGGAACCAGACGCTCGTTCTCTCTGTAGCACGGGCACCCCCAGGTCAATCCTCCCCCTGGGGTCGGTCACACCCCCCGCTAGCCCCCTGCCCTGCCCCCCAGGGTCAGTCAACTTCTCTCCCCCCTGTTAACCCCCTCCCCCCCAGGGTCATTCCAGTTTCATCACTCACCTGGACTGGGCAGCCGACAGCAGCTGTTTCGTCACCAACTCTGGGGACTACGAGATCCTGTACTGTGAGTGTGGCCTGGGGTGTGGCTGGGCGCTGTGCCAGGCTCTGGGCATCGGCCTGGGGAGCTGGGCCCTGCTGGGCGCCGTGCTAGGCTCTGGGCATCAGGCTGGGGGGATCGGACCCTGCTGGGCACTGTGCCAGGAGCTGGAGTCATGCTGGGCACCACCCCTTTAAAGGCTGGGTTGCTTTGGCCCCAAAGTGTCAGGGACAAATCAAACTAGGGGCAGGTGTGTTCTTCCCCCCGGGAAGAGAGAAATTGTCCCATGTCCCCAGTGGGGCCCCTCTGCAGTGGGGCCCAGAGACACACACATCCTCAGCCTGGGGAGTAAACAGTTAATGCAGGAAGGTCCTTGCGGGGCCCAAGGTGCAGCCAGCTCAGGGCTGACCTGGAGGGGGCAGGGGGCCAGGACTCCTGGGTTCTGCTCCTGGTGCTGGCCAGTGACAGAACTGCACCCTGGTCCCCCCCCCCATAATGGGAGGATTATGGGACTGCCCTCCCCCCCGGGGCGGCACAGGGAGACCCCCGCGGCCAGGGGAGTATACTGGCTGTTGGGGTCGGGAGCTCTGGGGCTGCTCTGTGGGGCGTCTCCCTGTCCCTCCCACATTGAGTGGTGCAGGGTCCCCTGCTCATCCGGCCCCCTTTTCTCCAGGGGACCCCACCACCTGCCGGCAGATCCCCAACACCGGGGCCGTTCGCAACCTGGAGTGGGCCACGGCCAGCTGCGTGCTGGGCTTCGGGGTCTTCGGTGAGTGCCGGGGCAGCAGGGAGCTGGGGGCCAGCCCCACTCAGGACACCCTGCGCTGGGGAGGCTGTTTGGGGAACAGGGCTGGGGGAGGCTGCAGGGGCTGGGGGTGGCAGGTGAGTGAAAGGTCGGTGAGCAGATTGGGGGACTGGTCAGGAAGCAGGGTGGGGTGGGTGGTGGTTGGGGAGTGGTGCTGGAGCATGGGTGGGGCTGGGGGGACTGGTCGGGAGAGTGGCTAGGGTGGGGCTGGGGTCACTGCTTGAGGAGCAGGGCTGGGTAGGGAGCAGGACGAGGGGGTGGATGTGGCTCAGTCAGAGAGCAGGGCTGGGAGCCTGGTTGGGGAGTGGGGTTGGGGGGTGGATTGTGCTGGGAGGCAGGTTGGGGAGCGGTGCAGGGGACTGGGGGTGCGGGGCAGAAGATTAGGGAGCGGGGCTCAGGCGGCTGGTTGGGTGGTGGATTGTGCTGGGGGGAGGTCGGGGAGTGGGCCGCTGGTTGGGGAGTGGTGTAGGGAGCTGTGGTGGAAGGTCGGAGAGTGGGGCTGGGGTGTGGGTGAGGCTGGGTGGGCTGGTCGGGGAGCAGGATTGGGTGGGGAGCAGGGCTGGGGCTGGTCGGGGAGCAGGGCTGGGGTGTAGATGGGGCTCAGTCAGCGAGCAGGGCTCAGGGACTGGTTGAGGAGTGGGCTGGGCTGTGGGTGAGGCTGGGGGGGCTGGTCGGGGATTAGGATTGGGTGGGGAGCGGGGCTCGGAGGCTGGTCAAGGAGTGGGACTGGGCTGTGGGTGAGGCTGGGGGGCTGGTCGGGGAGCAGGATTGGGTGGGGAGCAGGGCTCGGGGGCTGGTTGGGGAGCAGGGCTAGGGGCTGGTCGGGGAGTGGGGCTCGGGGGATGGATGGGGCTCAGTCAGGGAGTGGGAGCGGGGGCTCTGGGGTGGCCCCGTGCTCAGGCCTGGCCTGCCCTGCCCTGGCAGGGATCTGGCCGGAGGGCGCGGACGGGACAGACATCAACGCTGCGTGTCGCTCCCACGACGGCAAACTCCTGGCCTCCGCCGACGACTTCGGCAAAGTGCACTTGTTCTCCTACCCCTGCTGCCAGCCGCGGGTGAGTGCCAGCCCCATGCCCCATCCCCTGGTGCCCCACGCCAGCCCAAGCCCCACTCTCCCGGTGCCCCACGCCCGCTGTGGGTGAGTGGCATCCACATCTCCAAGTGCCCTGGGCCCCCCCCCAGTGCCAGCCGTGTCCCCCGCTGCCCCAGCACTGCCCCCCCATCTCTCACTGCCCCTAGCTGTGGGAGGCCCTTTCTCCAGGCTGAGTCTCCTCTGGGTTGTTCCCTGCCCCTCTCTGGCTTGTGAGCCCTGCCCCGCCCCCCCAACCCAGCCCCTCTGGCACCCGTGTGCCCCCCTCATCCCTGGGGAGCGCCCAGCCACGGCCCCGGCTGCTGCAGGCCCTCGGGGTTTGGGGGCGCCCTGTCCCCCCGGTTCCCGGCCCTGACCCCGCCCGTCTCCTCGGCAGGCCCCGAGCCACGCGGCCGGCGGGCACAGCAGCCACGTGACCAACGTTGCCTTCCTGCCCGACGACAGCCTGCTGCTCTCCACCGGCGGCACTGACACCAGCGTCCTGCAGTGGCGCCTGGTCTAGGGGCGGGGTGGGGGCCGTGGGGCGGGGGCTGTATTTTCCAGAGACCTGTGTATGTATTGAGTCTGTATCCAGAGCTATATTGAAAGGCTGGAGGTTGCACAGGCTGGGGTGGGATGGGGCCCGGGGGGCAGACCCAGATCGGGGGTGGGGGGGCACTTTGTCAGGGAGGGTGCCTGGCTCCCCCCCAAGGGGAATAGTAGAGGGATCAAGGGTCACACATGCCCCTCCCTGGGGGTGGGGTTGGGAGAGGGACCCAGAATCTACCCCCAGCCAGGAGTGGGGCTGGCTCTGCCCTTCCCCACCCCCACTAGGCTGCTAAGTATGGGGGTCACCCCCCCCTCCCCAGCCAGCCGGATTTGCACTGGATCCGGGGATGGTCCTGGCGTCCCTGGCGGGGGGGGGGGGCAAGGGCAGGGGCCAAAGCATGAACCTGTATTTCCAAAGAGCGGGCGCGGGGCTGCGGGCATCGAGCTCTTCTGCGCCCAGCCCAGCCAGTAAAGGCAAGTGACTGAACCGGCCCGGCTCTGTGTGTGTGTGAGAACCGCCCTGGGGGTGTATATGAACCACTGGGGCCGGCTGAGTGTGTGTGCTGGGGGGACGCACTCAGGGGCTGGCTCTGTGTGTGTGTGTGTGTGTTGGGGCGTGTCACGGAGTCCCTGGGCGATGCTCTGGAACTGCTCCCCATGAAGCCAGGCAGGACTCTGGGGAAGTCTCCTCTCTGGGAGCAGCCTGTCTGCAGGACACACAGCTCACACAGCTTCCACCTTCCTGGGTCTGACCTCAGAGCATTCAGCCTCCTCTGCCCCTCCATGCGCTTCCCACAGCGAGTCCGCTCAGGCGGGGTCCAGGGGGGCCAGAGAGTCCTGCCCCCCAGCTTTGCAGTTAGACGTGACTCTCAGCCAGCCAGTAAAACAGAAGGTTTATTAGACGACAGGAACATGGTCTAAAACAGAGCTTGCAGGTGCAGAGAGCAGGACCCCTCAGCCAGGTCCATTTTGGGGGGCAGTGAACCAGACAACCCCATCTGCACTTCACTCCACGTCCCAGCCAGCCCCAAACTGAAACTCTCTCCAGCCCCTCCTCCTCTGGGCTTTGTCCCTTTCCTGGGCAGGAGGGCACCTGATTCCTTTGTTCTCCATCCCTTTAGCTCTCACCTTGCAGGGGGGAAGGGCCAGACCATCAGTTGCCAGGAAACAGGGTGTTGGCCATTCTCTGTGTCCAGACCCCTGCACATACCTGCCCTCTAGGGCTCTGCAATGGTCATACACCCTTATCCCACCACCTAGAGACTTAAGAACTGCATGGGAGAAACTGAGGCACCCCAACAATATTCAGAGAAAACGTTAAGAACAGTCCCACTTCGTCACAGGGGGGATGTGCTCAGGGGCTGGGTGGGGGTGGGGGTGTGTTGGGGGGGATGCACTCAGGGACCGGCTGTGTGTGTGTTGCGGGGGACATGCACTCAGGGGTTCATGCATGGGGGGGAGGTGGAATTGCCACTGTGTATCCCCCATGTTACCCTGAGCCAAGCAGTGACATCCCAGCTGCAGCCCCTAGGTGGTGCCGTTGAGCTGTACGACTCCCCTCTGAGAAAAGAAAAACCCAGGGCAGTTTCCCCCCCCCCCCGACCCCTCAGGCTGTGGGGTGAGGGGCTGGCCAGGGCTGGCGACAGAGCACTCGCCTGCACCCCCTGGGGGAGGGACACAAGCTGTCAGCCTTGGGGCTGCCATGAGGGGGCCTCTGCCCACAGTCCCCACACTGGGGTCTCAGTCGCCCCCTCCCCCTCTCACAAGCCCCTGGGGGCTGCCTCGTGGGGATTGCCAGCCCCTCGAGGGGGGTACCCTGGTGACAGGAAACGGGGTGAGGCCCCATAGCAGCAGGATTGGGGGGGCAGAACTCCTGCAGCTGCTGCGGGTGATGCCCTCGCTGGTGGAGACCCAAGGGCTGCACCCACGGAGGCCTCCAGGATCTGCAGGAGGTGAATGGAGCCAGCTGGAAGCCCTGGGGCTCCCCAACAGGCTCGAGTCTAGCTGGGAATCGTCCCGTTCCGCCCCCCGCTCCGGGGACTGGCTGGGGCTAAATAACCAGCGTAGGGCCTGGCCCAGCCCCGAGGGACAGACAGGCCAGACCAGCACGTTTGCTCCAGTCTGAGATTATCAACTGGGGCTCAGCATGCCCCACGGCCCCTGGAGAATGGCCCCAAGCCAGACACCAGAGGGCCCTGGCCGCCTCATCGCGGGCAGGTATGCGGCCAGATCAGCAGGGGAGGGACGGAGCTGGGGACATGAGCTGGTGAGAGCCCGGAGCCCGTGGGTGGCACTGGATGCCCAGCAGGGCTTGCCCAGGGGCACTGATCTCCCAGGACTAGTGCACGGGGCGATTTGATGGGCGCCCAGGGCAGCAAACGGGGCACCCACCTCTCCCCCCAAAGCCCTCGGTGGTGCTATGGTGGAGTCCGATGCCCCTCCTGTCCCCGAGCAACTGGGCCGGGAAGTCTCAGAGCCATGCTGCCTGTCAGCTGTAGTGCAGTGCCGGCCAGCATCCCTCCCTGCGGCGTCGCTTCTACGGCACAGAGCTGCGGCCTGCAGCAGGCAACAGCCAACCCGGCCCTGCGCCGGGAGCAGGAGCTCAGCCTACAGCCATTAGAGGGGGACAAAGCCTGTGACACCCCCATGGCCCACATCTGCAGGGCCAGCCCCTGTGGGGCTCAGTGCTGGGGGCGCAAGGTGGTACCCGCAGCCATACCGCCCCAGACGCCGAAACCCAGAAGGGGCTGGGCCCCATCCACGAGCAGGTGCTCAGCCCCCCCCTTGGGACCAGGCCCCTCCGGAACGTGAGGTGATTTCGGGGAGCGGGAGCAGGGACCAACAGCTGAGTGATGGTGCCACCCCTCCTGTAGGGGTTTACGGCATTGCAGCCCCCAGGGCCTGCCAGGCCTGTGAGACACAAACCAGCAGGGCGGTGGGAAAGGGCTCCTTCTGGCTGGCGCTGCCCAGAGACCCTGGTGATGGGCCCCGGCATGAGCCCCAGGGACCCAGAGAAGATCCTGGCTCCGAGCGCTGGAGAGGAAATGGGCCAAATGGTTTCGAGGAACAAGATCTTGGGACGGTGGCGATTTACTGTCTGCGCTGTCAGCCGGCTTCCAGCTCGCCCTGCCAGGGCCCTTCAGCGCACGGAGCAGACGCCGCGTCCCCCTCTGCCCCCCCGGGAACATCTGCACCAGCTGCCCCCGCCCTTGGCATTGCCACGGGCATTGGGCATGCGGAAGGGTGCAAGGGGCGCCGTGTAGCCCCACCCAGCCCGGCTCTCGCTGTCCCCGCCAGGGATCCACGAAGGGAACGGGGGCGCTCGGCTGGTACAGTGCCGGCAGGGCTCCCCGTTCCCCCATGCTGGCAGTGCGGTGGCATGAATCACCGCTTGCGCCCAGGCTCGGGCGGGGGAACCCCCAGCGGGAGACCACAGGGCAGCCCGGCCCACGGCTGGGACTCGGGCAGCTTCCTCTCGCCGGCCCCTCCGAGAGGAGCCCCGGTGCCGCCGGGGGAGAGCTCCAATGTACGTGCACCCAGCTGGCCCTGGCCCAGGGGCGTTCGTTCACGGGTCCCTGCCTGTTCCCCTGGGCCACCATCGTCCCCCCCAGGAGCAGGGCAGCCCCTCAGCCTGCTGGGAGGGGGAGGAGCCCCAGGAGTTAGAGCTGGGGCTGCGGGGCAGAAGCCTTTGCTGGGCAAGGGGGCAGGCAGCTGTGGGGGTGGTGAGGGACCCCCGACATTCAGACCAGTGTCCGATCTCCGTGGCCTCAAGCGGTGCCCTCGCCCGCCCTGCCCCGAGGGGCCACACGCCTGGAGCCCAGCTCGCCTGGGGGGGGCGGGCAGCTCTAGCCCCCCTCGGCCACCAGGCTGTGCTCCGGAGGGGCAGCTGGCAGAGGTGCCAACATGCGTCTGGGGCAGTGACGTTGGCAATATTTCTAATGTGCCCCGATGGGCCGGTGATGCGCTGAGCTCGGGGGCAGCAAGGGCGGGGGGAGGGCTGCTTTCCCCCCCTCGTTCTGCATCAAAAGAGTGAATATTTTCAAATCAGCTGCGGGGCGTGACATGCCGCGGGACTGTGTCTGGGGAAGCCTTGCCCCAAGTGACCCCTCTGGCACCAACTGCTGCGACCTGACCGACCCGCTTGCAAGCCCAGCTACCGAGGCCACAGGCTTTGAGAGCACGGGGGCGGCTAACGCCAGCTCACCGGAGGGGGCTGGTTCCCAGGAGCTCCTTGAGCTACTGCCACAAAATTTGCTCCGCCGAGTCGCGGCCTGGCCCTGGGGTGACCAACCAATTTTCAAGCTCATCCCGCACAGCATGGGAATTTTTGAGCGCTCCACAAGTTAAAGTGTCTGAGACAGCCTGTGCACGAGGAAGCCATTCACCAAATCCGCCACCCCCCCCCATTACTGACACATCAGTGGGGGGAGTTTAGAGCAACTTTCTGAGCTTGTCACTGCCACAGACCCCCCCTCGTCCCCCAGTCGCTGCTGACAGTCACCTGCGAGGGCGGGACCCGCACTCGCAGCCCTGGGGTGGCGTTTGTGTGCAAGGGCTACGGGCCGGCCACTTGCACCAGGACGTGCCAGCCGGCTGCGCTCATCCCCAGCGGGTCGCTGCAGCACATGCCCCGGGCTGGAGGCCCGTCAGGGCAGCGCCCAGGTCTCTGCGGCCAGACTGAACAGCCGTGAAAGCCTTAGCTGTCAGTCACCCTGCCGGGGAGTCCCTGGAGTGAGGCCTGTTCCCTGCCCGCCCTCCACCCCCCGAAGGGCCTGGGCAGAGGGTCTCAGACATTTCATCTCACGATCGCCCCATTCCATCACAGGGCTTTGGTGCCAAGATGCAATCACTTCTGGAGTGGGGCTGTTTATATGGGAACTCTGAACCCCAATGCAGCCACCTCTGGGGTGGGGCATGGGGGCTGTTTATACAGGGTCCCTGCACCTAGATGCAGCCACCTTTGGGGCAGGGCACATGGGGTGTTTATACAGGGCCCCTCGCCCAGCACCAAGATGCAGCAGAACTGGAAGGGACAAGCCCGTATTCACCCAAAGTGGGTCCCATGGGGCAGCAGGAGGTTCCTGGCAGGGCATCCTCCCAGGGACACCCGTGATTTGTGGCCCATTGTTCCCAACCAGGAAGTGACTCGGGCTCCTACTTTCCGGCTCAGAGGGGCTGGACGCTGCCTGGAGCAGGATGCTGACCTGGCTCTTGGCTGCCTCCTGGATCCTCCCTGCCCCATACTCTGCTTCCTGCAACACCCGGCTGCCTCAGGCACCGCCCCTAGGGTCCCCCCTCCCGCAGGCTCCACCCCCGCAGGGTCCTCCCCTCCCCCAAGCTCTGCCCCTGCAGGTCCCCCCTGCCCCAGATTTTACCTCCACAGGGTCCCCCCTGCCCCAGACTCCATCCCTGTGGCCAGGCTCCACTCCCTCAGGGTCCCACCTGCCCCAAGCTCCCTCTGACTGTGGGGGGACCCCGGCTCAGCCTGGGGAGGAGTCTGGGATCTAAGTTCTAACTTAGAGCCGGGGCCCATCGTGTGGGATTGAGGGGCTTTGCTCTGGAAGTCGCTGGGGCATTGGGGTTCCTGGGGTGGGGCCTTTCTGAGATCACTCGGAGGGGGGTGGGGGGGCTGCCAGTATGAGAGGCACAGAGCCCATGCAGGGAGTGCACTGGGGGTGCTGGTACCACGAATCAGGGAGGTGCAGAGCGGGGTGTCACGGAGTCCCCGGGCGCTGCTCTGGAACTGCTCCAGACGAAGCCAGGCAGGACTCTGGGGAAGTCTCCTTTCTGGGAGCAGCCTGTCTGCAGGTCACACAGCCCACACAACTTCCACCTTCCTGGGTCTGACCTCGGAGCATTCAGCATCATCTGCCCCTCCGTGCGCTTCCCACAGCGAGTCCGCCCAGGCGGGGTCCTGGGGAAGCCAGAGGGTCCTGATTCCTTTGTTCTCCAACCCTTTAGCTCTCACCTTGCAGGGGGGAAGGGCCCAGGCCATCAGTTACCAGGAAGCAGGGTGTCAGCCATTCTCTGTGTCCAGACCCCTGCACACACTTGTCCTCTAGGGCTCTGCAACGATCCTACACCGTTATCCCACCCCCTAGATACTTAAGAACTGCCCAGGGGAAACTGAGGCACCCCCACACTATTCAGAGGAAACATTAAGAACAGTCCTGCTTAGTCACATCTCTCCCCCCTTCAAGATTGAACTGAGCAGGGTCACTTTAGCCAGTGACCTGGGGAAGTTTGAAGCCACCAAAGTTCCCATGGATGCCCCAGCATCTCTCCCATTCCTTGGTGGGAGTTACACCAGGCCCTTCCAGTTTCACGTCCTCCCTTAGGTTGGGGGTGGTCGACAGCACTCGCAGGCCGCATGTGGGAAGGTTTATGTGGCCTGTGCCCTTTGGCCACCCCCAAAACCCCAGGGGGTCAAACTCGGATTGGGTCTTCTCCCCAACAAGCTGGCCAAACACAGCTACTTGGTTATAGGACTGTTTAACTTTCTTAACAGCTTTCACTTCATCTGAGACCTTCTCAAAGCTCTCCACACTGGATCTTTCAACAGGAAAGTCAGTGGATCCATTCACAACAGAAAATTTCTGGCTGTTAGGAACTGAAACTTTCTTGATTAAATCACTTTCACACCCTTCAGTTGCAGTAAACTGCTTGCAAAGACTCCATGAGGATTCCTTTCCCTAGGGCTTTTCTATGCAACAATTCACCCCTCACAGAAATTCTGCTCTTACCCTCTTCACCTAGGGCTTGCTCTAGAGGAACACTTTCCTGAGCAACAACAGACTCTTTCTGGGTCTCCCTTACATCCAGAATTACCTCTGACCCATCCGGCAGATTCCTACACCATCCCCTTTCAGGAAAACTTACAGACTTCCTAGATAAAAGGTCAGAAGCATTCTCCTTCCCTTTGCCACCCACAAGTTCAGGAATCTTTTCCTTCTTGCTACAGGTTTTCACACCGTCAGTAGGTAACACAATCACATCACCTTCATGCTCTGCTTGTGCCCTGGCTAGGATCTCACCCTGATCAGACAGAGTTGCTGCACCCTTTCCCAACCACACACTAGCAACAGGTGAAATACAAGCACCAAACTTGTCTGGTCTCTGGGATTTTACATAGACACTAACTGGATGCGACCTAGTTACAGGGCCATTCTCCCGAGCAGACACAAACTTAGGACCATTCCCTTCCTGGGCTTTAGCTGAATCCAGAACAAACTCTGAGACAACTGCGCGACCCTCAACCATCACAGGCTGAAAGGCCCCTTCTGTCTGCTCCACAGACAAAGAAGAGCCGGACACACTTTCTCCTTTCCCAGACACACAGCTTGGGATCTCATTCCCCTTGTCCCGCACACAAGGCTGGTGACAGACAACTGCTTGGAGACCGGGGTAGCTCCCTCCACAGGCAAGTCAATACCCCTGACAGACACAGGCACGTTTCCTTCACTGTCCCAATTCTCCACCCAGCTAACAGGTAAGGTCCAAGGACACTCGTCGTCCACTCTCCTCGCCTTCCCCCACTGCTGACTAGACAAAGCCATCAGCTCACAAGGCTGCCCAGGCTCATCCAGACTTTCCTTACCAAGCACCTTGCCACTCCCAACAGATCCCCTGCCCTGCCTGTGTCTCCCCCCACCCCTCTGCTGGGGTCTCAGCTCCCACTGTGCTCAGTGTTGCCCTTGCTGTCCCAGTGGGGGTAGGCAGCGAGCTCGCTGCTTTCCTCACTGCATCAGAGCCAGCCTGAGCCCCCATTTCCGGTGTGCAAGGGGGTGGGGAGCATCTCTCTGTCCCACCCAACCCCAGGGGTCTGGTTACAGGCCAGCAGGTATCCTGAGCCTAGCAGCTCCTCCCCCTTGCCAGCCAGGTCATCTGCATTTTCACTGACCATTTCCCTCTCCGCCAATTGGTTCCCTGGATTCAAATTCAAACCCTCAGCAATTACAGGAGCAGGGTCTGGATCTTGTCCCAAAGAGACACAGTCACCCCACAACAGGGTCTCGCAGCTGGTATCCTGGAGAACCCCAACAACCAGCCAGCCCCACCCCTCCTGGGTCTGCACAGGGATCTGGGCCATAGGCAGGGAGAGAGGCTTCATCCCTGGGACCCTCACACAGCCCCTCGGTATCTGAGGCTGCACCACCCAGGGCCTGACAACGGTTCTCTCTGTCCCCGGATCTCACCACCCAGGAATGGCTCCCCATTGACCATCACCTTCTGCTCCCACTGGAGGTCCGAGGGGCCTGACCCCAGGAAACTCCACACAGACATATAGGTTGGGGTCAGGAGTGGGAGCCTGTCCACCTCCCCACCCATCTGGCTGACGGAGTCTATGGCCTTGGGACACAGCAAGGGAGCTAGACACCGGGGCTTTTCCGCAGGGTCCCCCTGGTTCAAATCGCCAGCCTGCTCAAAGGCAGTGAGGTGGCATCCACATCCCCCCCTCCTTAACCAGGGGCAGCAATTTAGTCTCCAGGTTCCCTGCGGAATTGGCCCCCCGGGGTCTATCCCCACTCACCCCTGGGGGGTCCCCTAGGCCTCTCCGCTCCCCCACCGCCAGTTCATGCTGCTGCTGCTTCTGCAGCTCTTTCTCGGGCTCTCGCTGTCTCTCACAGTCCTCTTGCTCTCTCGGACTCAGCTCCAATCCTGTCCGTCTCCGATCCCCTGATGGGGAACCCGATCGTGAAGACCCTCATCTGGTCGAGGACAGGAGTCTTGGGGATGCCTGGCTACCACTCCAGCTGCTCCCAGATCCTGCTATAGCCCCATTTGGGTCAGGAATCTGTTCCTTAGAGTGATCATCCTCCTCCAGCTGCACGATTAACTCTGCTTTGGTGAACTTTCCAAAGCGCAACCCTCTCTTTCTGCACAGGGTTACAATGTCCTTAAGGAGACGGTGACAGGCCATCACTCCGTTCTTCCCAAGTTGTTGTGGACTCACAGGCCTGTGTGCTCTCAGCTCCCCACGGTCTCCAGGGAGAACCCCAAGTGTGCCAGCTTTCTCGAGGTCACCACCTCTTTGCCAGGGTTGAGCTGCAGACTCCTCCGCCCCTGGGACCACTCGCTGCAATCCCCAAGGGAACTGTTTCTGCAAAAGTCCTTCTCTCTGGTCACACACTCCTAGGGAATAACCGCCCCCTGAAACCGTCTCTCTCTGAATCTTCAGCATGCCTGGTCCCCGTCAATCCCCCTTTGTTTTACTGCTCTCCAGTCACTTACTGCAGGAAGCACCGTCCACGGGGTGCAGTAGATCCCACCTCTGCCACCAGTTGTCACGGAGTCCCTGGGCGATGCTCTGGAACTGCTCCCTACAAAGCCAGGCAGGACTCTGGGGAAGTCTCCTTTCTGTGAGCAGCCTGTCTGCAGGACACACAGCTCACACGGCTTCCACCTTCCTAGGTCTGACCTCGGAGCATTCAGCATCCTTTTCCCCTCTGTGTGCTTCCCACAGCGAGTCCACCCAGGCGGGCTCCTGGGGAAGCCAGAGGGTCCTGCCCCCCAACTCCGCAGTCAGACGTGACTCTCAGCCAGCTAGTAAAACAGAAGGTTTATTAGACGACAGGAACATGGTCTAACACAGAGCTTGCAGGTGCAGAGAACAGGATCCCTCAGCTGGGTCCATTTCGGGGGGCAGTGAGCCAGACAACCACGTCTGCACTTCACTCCATGTCCCAGCCAGCCCCAAACTGAAACTCCCTCCAGCCCCTCCTCCTCTGGGCTTTGTCCTTTCCCGGGCCAGGAGGTCACCTGATTCCTTTGTTCTCCAACCCTTTATCTCTCACCTTGCAGGGGGGAAGGCCCGGGCCATCAGTTGCCAGGAAACAGGGTGTCGGCCATTCTCTGTGTCCAGACCCCTGCACACACCTGCCCTCTAGGGCTCTGCAATGATCACACACCCTTACCCCACAACCTAGATACTTAAGAACTGCATAGGGGAAACTGAGGCACCCCCTCACTATTCAGAGGAACCATTAAGAACAGTCCCACTTCGTCACACGGGGCGAGGGTGCTGATGCAGGGAATGGGGGGGCATGTACCCAACACAGAGCATGCCAGGAGCTCTGCCAACTCCAAGGAGGAGAGGAGGTTGCCAAGGTGGGGTTTCGCATGGGCACCAAAGCCAGGTGGGCCGGGGAGGGTGGTCAACATAGTGGTGGAAAGTCTTGATGTGCTCCTGCGTCTCTCACTCAGCCTGACTCCCCTATGGGCCCTGCAGGGCTCACTAGCTCTTCGATGGGAACTGCGTGGTCTCCCCAGCTCCCCCAGCTGTGATGACTGAAAGCGGGGAGGGGTAGTTCCCTTTTATGGACCCAGCCAGCCAGTTGGCTATAAAATCCCTCTTCGTAGCTGTTCTCTACTTGCTTTACCTGTAAAGGGTTAAAAGAAGTGAGTGGGCACCTGGAGAGCCAATGGGAAGGCTAGAACTTTTTAAAATTGAAAAAAAAACCCTCCCCTTTTGTCTGTCTGTGATTGTTCTCCCAGAGCAAGGGAACAGGGCAGAGCTCTGCTGTAAGAAGTTTGGGGCCAGGTATGCAAAAATCAGACCTAGAAGCTACTCATTTAAAACCCCAGAGATGTAAGTAGATCAGGGAATGTCCAGGAAGATGCGATTCGGTTTACCCCTTTTATTTCTTTATGGCGTGTGGACTCCTCTATGCCAACCCCAAATGCTTCTGTTTTGCTTGTAACCTTTAAGCTGGACCCCAAGAACGTTAGTCTCGATGCTTAATCCTTGTAAGTGTTTTTTTTTTGACGGGGACCAGGTGTGCTGAAGATTCAGAGAGAGATGGTTTCAGGGGGCGGTTAACCCCTGGGAGTGTGTGACCAGCGAGAAGGACTGTGCAGTAATGGGGTCACCCTGGGGACTGCGGTGAGCAGTCTCAGGGGTGGAGGAGCCTGCGGCTTCGCCCTGAGAGAGAGAAGGACTTTTGCAGAAACAGGGTTCCCTGGGGGATTGCAGCGAGTGGTCCCAGGGGCAGAGGAGTCTGCAGCTCGACCCTGGCAAAGAGGTGGTGACCTCGAGAAGGGCTGGCACACTAGGGGTTCTCCCTGGAGACCGTGGGGAGCTGAGAGCACACAGGCCTGTGAGTCCACAACAACTTGGGAAGAGCGGAGTGATGGCCTGTCACCGTCTCCGGAAGAAGGACATTGTAACCCTGTGCAGAAAGAGAGGGTTGAGCATTGGAAAGTTCACCAAAGCACAGTTAATCGTGCAGCTGGAGGAGGATGACCGCTCTAAGGAACAGATTCCTGACCCAAATGGGGCTATAGCAGGATCTGGGAGCAGCTGGAGTGGTAGCCAGGCATCGCCAAGGCTCCTGTCCCCGACCAGATGGGGGTCTTCACGATCGGATTCCCCATCAGGGGATCAGAGACGGACAGGATTGGAGCTGAGTCCAAGAGAGCAAGAGGACTGTGAGAGACAGCGAGAGCCTGAGAAAAAGCTGCAGAAGCAGCAGCAGCAGCATGAACTGGCGGTGGTGGAGCAGAGAGGCATAGGGGACCCCCCAGGGGTGAGTGGGGATAGACCCCGGGGGGCCAGTTCCACAGGGAACCTTGAGACTAAATTGCTGCCCCTGGTTAAGGAGGGGGGGACGTGGATGCCCACCTCACCGCCTTTGAGCAGGCTGGCGATTTGAACCAGGGGGACCCTTCGGAAAAGTCCCGGTGTCTAGCTCCCTTGCTAGGTCCCAAGGCCATAGACTCCATCAGCCAGATGGGTGGGGAGGTGGACAGGCTCCCACTCCTGGTCCCAACCTATATATCTGTGTGGAGTTTCATGGGGTCAGGCCCCTCAGACCTCCAGTGGGAGCAGAAGGTGATGGTCAATGGGGAGCCATTCCTGGGGTGGTGAGATCCGGGGACAGAGAGAACCGTTGTCAGGCCCTGGGTGGTGCAGCCTCAGATGCCGAGGGGCTGTGTGAGCTGGGTGAGGGTCCCAGGGACGAAGCCCCTCGCCCTGCCTATGGCCCAGATCCCTGTGCAGACACAGGAGGGGTGGGGCTGGCTGGCCATTGAGTTGCTCTAGGACACCAGCTGCGAGACCCTGTTGTGGGGTGACTGTGTCTCTTTGCAAAAAGAAAAGGAGTACTTGTGGCACCTTAGAGACTAACCAGTTTATTTGAGCATGAGCTTTCGTGAGCTACAGCTCACTTCATCAGATGTATACCGTGGAAACTGCAGCAGACTTTATATATACACAGAGAATATGAAACAATACCTCCTCCCACCCCACTGTCCTGCTGGTAATAGCTTATCTAAAGTAATCCTCAGGTTAGGCCATTTCCAGCACAAATCCAGGTTTTCTCACCCTCCACCCCCCCACACAAATTCACTCTCCTGCTGGTGATAGCCCATCCAAAGTGACAACTCTCTACACAATGTGTATGATAATGAAGTTAGGCCATTTCCTGCACAAATCCAGGCTCTCTCACTCTCTCACCCCCCTCCAAAAAACCAACCCCCATACACACACAGACCCACTCCCCCGCTGGCAATAGCCCGCCCAAACTGACCACCCTCCAAGTCCAAATCCAAGTCAAACCAGAGCATCTGGGGGGGGGGGTAGGAAAAAACAAGAGGAAATAGGCTACCTTGCACAATGACTTAGCCACTCCCAGTCTCTATAAGTCACTATGCAAGGTAGCCCACTTCCTCCCGTTTCCTCCTACTCCCCCCCCCCCCCCCAGATGCTCCGGCCCAACCTGGATTCAAACTTGGAGAGTGGTCAGCCCGGACGAGCCACCACCAGCAGGAGAGTGAGTCCGTGCGTGCATGGGGGCTGGCTCCCCGGAGGGGGGTGAGAGAGCGAGAGAACCTGAACCCGTGCAGGAAATGGCCCAACCCCACCACCATACACATTGTGTAGAGAGAAAAGGAGTACTTGTGGCACCTTAGAGACTAACCAGTTTATTTATTTATTTATATAAACTGGTTAGTCTCTAAGGTGCCACAAGTACTCCTTTTCTCTCTACACAATGTGTATGGTGGTGGGGTTGGGCCATTTCCTGCACGGGTTCAGGTTCTCTCGCTCTCTCACCCCCCTCCGGGGAGCCAGCCCCCATGCACGCACGGACTCACTCTCCTGCTGGTGGTGGCTCGTCCGGGCTGACCACTCTCCAAGTTTGAATCCAGGTTGGGCCGGAGCATCTGGGGGGGGGGGGGAGTAGGAGGAAACGGGAGGAAGTGGGCTACCTTGCATAGTGACTTATAGAGACTGGGAGTGGCTAAGTCATTGTGCAAGGTAGCCTATTTCCTCTTGTTTTTTCCTACCCGCCCCCCCCCCAGATGCTCTGGTTTGACTTGGATTTGGACTTGGAGGGTGGTCAGTTTGGGCGGGCTATTGCCAGCGGGGGAGTGGGTCTGTGTGTGTATGGGGGTTGGTTTTTTGGAGGGGGGTGAGAGAGTGAGAGAGCCTGGATTTGTGCAGGAAATGGCCTAACTTCATTATCATACACATTGTGTAGAGAGTTGTCACTTTGGATGGGCTATCACCAGCAGGAGAGTGAATTTGTGTGGGGGGGTGGAGGGTGAGAAAACCTGGATTTGTGCTGGAAATGGCCTAACCTGAGGATTACTTTAGATAAGCTATTACCAGCAGGACAGTGGGGTGGGAGGAGGTATTGTTTCATATTCTCTGTGTATATATAAAGTCTGCTGCAGTTTCCACGGTATGCATCTGATGAAGTGAGCTGTAGCTCACGAAAGCTCATGCTCAAATAAACTGGTTAGTCTCTAAGGTGCCACAAGTACTCCTTTTCTTTTTGCGAATACAGACTAACACGGCTGTTACTCTGAAATGTGTCTCTTTGGGACAGGATCCAGGCCCTGCTCCGGTAACTGCCGAGGGTTTGAATTTGAATCCAGAGAACCAATCGGCAGAGAGGGAAATGGTCAGTGAAAATGCAGATGACCTGGCTGGCAGCAGGGAGGAGCGGCTAGGCTCAGGATACCTGCTGGCCTGTAACCAGAGCTCTGGGGTTGGGTGGGACAGAGAGATGCTCCCCGCTCCCTTGAACACCGGAGAGGGGGCTCAGGAGGCTCAGGCTGGCTCTGATGCTGTGAGAAAAGCAGCGAGCTCGCTGCCTACCCCCACTGGGACAGCAAGGGCAGCGCTGAGCACAGTGGGAGCTGAGACCCCAGCTGAGTGGGGGGAGACACAGGCAGGGCAGGGGATCTGTGGGGAGTGGCAAGGTGCTTGGTAAGGAAAGTCTGGATGAGCCTAGGCAGCCTTGTGAGCTGATGGCTTTGTCTAGTCAGCAGTGGGGGAAGGCGAGGAGAGTGGAAGAGGAGTGTCCCTGGACCTTACCTGTTAGCTGGGTGGAGAATTGGGACAGTGAAGGAAACGTCCCTACGTCTGTCAGGGGTATTGACTTGCCTGTGGAGGGAGCTACCCTGATCTCCAAGCAGTTGTCTGTGAACAGCCCTGTGTGCTGGGACAAGGGGAAAGAGATCCCAAGCTGGGTGTCTGGGAAAGGAGAAAGTGTGTCCGGCTCTTTGTCTGTGGAGCAGACAGAAGGGACCTTTCAGCCTGGGTGGTTGAGGGTCGCGCAGTTGTCTCAGAGTTTGTTCTGGATTCAGCTAAAGCCCAGGAAGGGAATGGTCCTAAGTTTGTGTCTGCTCGGGAGAATGGCCCTGTAACTAGGTCGCATCCAGTTAGTGTCTATGCAAAATCCCAGAGACCAGACAAGTCTGGTGCTTGTATTTTGCCTGTTGCTAGTGTGTGGTTGGGAAAGGGTGTTGCAACTCTGTCTAATCAGGGTGAGATTAGCCTAGCCAGGGCACAAGGAGAGCATGAAGGTGATTTGATTATGTTACTACTGAGGGTGTGGAAACCTGTAGCAAGAAGGAAAAGATTCCTGAACTTGTGTGTGGCAAAGAGAAGGAGAATGCTTCTGACCTTTTATCTAGGAAGTCTGTAAGTTTGCCTGAAAGGGGATTGTGTAGGAATCTGCCTGATGGGCCAGAAGTAATTCTGGATGTAAGGGAGACCCAGAAAGAGTCTGTTGTTGCTCAGGAAAGTGTTCCTCTAGAGCAAGCCCTAGGTGAAGAGGGTAAGAGCAGAATTTCTGTGAGGGGTGAACTGTTGCATAGAAAAGCCCTAGGGAAAGGAATCCTCATGGAGTCTTTGCGAGCAGTTTACTGCAACTGAAGAGTGTGAAAGTGATTTAATCAAGAAAGTTTCAGTTCCTAACAGTCAGAAATTTTCTGTTGTGAATGGATCCACTGACTGTCCTGTTGAAGGATCCATTGTGGAGAGCTTTGAGAAGGTCTCAAATGGAGTGAAAGCTGTTAAGAAAGTTAAACAGTCCTATAACCAAGTGGCTGTGTTTGGCCAGCTTGTTGGGGAGAAGACCCAATCCGAGTTTGACCCCCTGAGGTTTTGGGGGTGGCCAAAGGGCACAGGACACATAAACCTTCCCACATGCGGCCTGTGAGTGCTGTCGACCACCCCCAACCTAAGGGAGGACGTGAAACTGGAAGTGCCTGGTGTAATTCCTACCAAGGAATGGGAGAGATGCTGGGGCATCCATGGGAACGTTGGTGCCTTCGAACTTCTCCAGGTCACCGGTTAAAGTGACCCCGCTCAGTTCGATCTCGAAGGGGGGAGAGATGGGACGAAGTGGGGCTGTTCTTAATGTTTCCTCTGAATAGTGTGGGGGTGCCTCAGTTTCCCCTGGGCAGTTCTTAAGTCTCTAGGTGGTGGGGTAAGGGTGTAGGATAATTGCAGAGCCCTAGAGGGCAGGTGTGTGCAGGAGTCTGGACACAGAGTATGGCCGACACCCTGTTTTCTGGAACTGATGACCTGAGCCCTTCCCCCCTGCAAGGTGAGAGATAAAGGGTTGGAGAACAAAGGAATCAGGTGACCTCCTGGCCCGGGAAAGGGACAAAGCCTAGAGGAGGAGGGGCTGGAGGGAGTTTCAGTTTGGGGCTGGCTGGGACATGGAGTGAAGTGCAGATGTGGTTGTCTGGCTCACTACCTCCCAAAATGGACCCAGCTGAGGGGTCCTGTTCTCTGCACCTGCAAGCTCTGTGTTAGACCATGTTCCTGTCGTCTAATAAACCTTCTGTTTTACTAGCTGGCTGAGAGTCACGTCTGACTGCGAAGTTGGGGGGCAGGACCCTCTGGCTTCCCCAGGAGCCCGGCCTGAGCGGACTCACTGTGGGAAGCGCACGGAGGGGCAGAGGAGGCTGAATGCTCCGAGGTCAGACCCAGGAAGGTGGAAGCTGTGTGAGCTGTGTGTCCTGAAGACAGGGTGCTCCCAGAAAGGAGACTTCCCCAGAGTCCTGACTGGCTTCATGGGGAGCAGTTCCAGAGCATCACCCAGGGAGTCCGTGACACCATGGACTTGTGCACATCCAACTTTTCTAAATAGTCCTTAACCTGTTCTTTCGCCACTGAGGGCTGCTCACCTCCTCCCCATACTGTGTTGCCCAGTTCAGCTGTCTGGGAGCTGACTTTGTCTGTGAAGACAGAGGCAAAAAAAGCATTGAGTACTTCAGCTTTTTCCACATCCTCTGGCACTAGGTTGCCTCCCCCATTCAGTTAGGGTCCCACACGTTCCCCGACCTTCTTCTTGTTGCTAACATACCTGTAGAAACCCTTCTTGTTACCCTTCACATCCCTTGCTAGCTGCAACTCCAAGTGTGCTTTGGCCTTCCTGATTACACCCCTGCATGGTCAAGCAATATCTTTATACTCCTCCCGCGTCATCTGTCCACGTTTCCACTTCTTGTAAGCTTCCTTTCTGAGTTTAAGCTCACCGAAGATTTCTCTGTTAAGCCAAGCTGGTCGCCTGCCATATTTGCTATTCTTTCTGCCCATCGGGATGGTTTGTTCCTGCGCCCCCAATAAGGCTTCTTTAAAATACAGCCATGCCCCTGGGCTGTGGGCTTTGTTTGGGACCAGAGGTGCTGGGCGTGTGGCCGCACCCCTGGACTTGAAGTGGTTTCCAGCCTCTCCAGGGTGTACAGTTTGGTTCAATGGCTCACATCACCCCCACTATACATGTTGTTCCAGCAATTTGTCCTGCTTGGGACAGTACATCCCTGCTAGGCATCCCCCCACCCTGCCCAGCTCCTCAGCCCCCCGGCTCTGTCCCACCCGGGGCACTTTCCCCAGCTCTGGTGGGGGGCGGGCACTGCCCAGGCCCCCAGAGTGGGACTGTGCTGCAGGGGCTGTGGTGTCTGCTAAGCTTCTGCTCACAGGCCCCGAGTGGAGCAAACTCGCTCGGATGAGGGCGCTTGCCTGGCGCTGGGACTGGCCCCGCGCTGGCTGCAGAAATGCCCCTGCGCGCCGCGCTCCTTCTCTAGGGGTGCGTGGTCTGCCAGCCGCCAGCACCCACGCGGGGAGGGCCCAGCCTTGACCTAGTGACAGCTGCTGAGCTCTGCGCTGGGGTGGGCCCCACAGACCCTGCCAGCCGCTCCAAGGGTATGGCCAGGCTGGATTTGATGGACCCAGGCATGGAGCTGCCAGGTGGTCCTCGGGGGTGATTCTGGGCTGGATCCATCCCCCTGCTGGGGAGCGATGGAGCCCCCAGCCCTGCCCCTGGGTGTAATGGATGCTTGACTGTATTATACCGGGTAACCACCTGCTGGTGCTGTGTGCGACATACCATATTTATGCAAGCCTCAGTCATATGGTACGGGCAGAGCATTAGATACAGTGACCATATCTGGTGTGGCTCTCTCTGAGAAGGAAGCTCTGTAGCCAGCCCGTATCTGGTACAGAAACCTGACCTGCTACCAGCAGCCCTGTAACCGACCGTGTACAAGGTGTACATGGCCTGGGTTGGAAGTTAAAACTAGTGCCCGAGAACAGAACCAGCGGGAAAACAGCAACAAAGGTTAGGATGGAGGAATCCCAGGCACCGCTACAAACTGGGGGCTGACTGGCTAAGCAGCAGTTCTGCAGAAAAGGACCTGGGGATTACAGTGGACGAGAAGCTGGATATGAGTCAGCAGTGTGCCCTCGTTGCCAAGAAGGCCAGTGGCATATTGGGCTGAATTAGGAGGAGCGTTGCCAACAGATCGAGGGAAGTGACTATTCCCCTCTATTCGGCACTGGTGAGGCCACAGCTGGAGTATTGCGTCCAGTTTCGGTCCCCCCACTACAGAAATGATGTGGAGAAATTGGAGAGAGTCCAGCAGAGGGCAACAAAAATGATTAGGGGGCTGGAGCATATGACTTACGAGGAGAGGCAGAGGGAACTGGGGTTATTTAGTCTGCAGAAGAGAAGAGTGAGGGGGGATTTGATAGCAGCCTTCAACTACCTAAAGGGGGGTTCCAAAGAGGATGGAGCTTGGCTGTTCTCAGTGGTGGCAGATGACAGAACAAGGAGCAATGGTCTCAAGTTGCAGTGGGGGAGGTCTAGGTTGGATATTAGGAAACACTATTTCACTAGGAGGGTGGTGAAGCACTGGAATGGGTTACCTAGGGAGATGGTGGAATCTCCTTCCTTAGAGGTTTTTAACTCCCAGCTTGACAAAGCCCTGGCTGGGATGATTTAGTTGGTGTTGGTCCAGCTTTGAGCAGGGGATTGGACTAGATGACCTCCTGAGGTCTCTTCGAATGCTAATATTCTATGAAAGGTTGAAGGATGGCACCACCATACCACTCTTCAGCACTCCAGAGAACTTCAGCTTTGAGAAATCTTCACAGCGGACAAACCAGAAGCAGTATGGTGCAAGATTCTGAATTGCTACAAAGCGCCACCAGGAAACTGGAGATATTCGGGTATCATCTTTAATTTATGCTGTCCCATAAAGACAGAACATATCTTTAATCCCTTCGGTTTTACAGAAGACAATCACAAAGATGACAATGAAAAGGCCTGGCCATGTTTGACAGTTTCTTTATACCTCTGAGAAATGGGGGGTATGAAAGAGCATGTTTCCACCAGCGAATTCAAGAACGAGGGGAAAATGTTGAATGTTTTATAAGAGCTCTGTATGTGTTGACTGAAAACTGTAATTTTCAGAATGAAAAACATGAAAATATCAGAGCCAGGCTGGTTAGTGGGCTAACGGACAAAAATCAAAAACAGATTGACCCCTATGCACAGCTAAGCAGAGTGCAGGAGCAGCGTGAAAAACCTGAAACTTGCATAAAAGCTGCAAATAGCATGAAGGCTAAAAATACCTGTCGTAAGATCTCTGACGCTAAAAGGGACAAATTCCAGGCAACATTGAAAGACTTTCATCCTATGGGCCCAAGGTGTGGAAAAAGCCATAGCCCAACGGATGGATGTATCGCCCAAGGCACAGGTTATAAAAAGTGTGCAAACTAGCGATGTTTGTCAGCCATTTGCTGTGCCGAAGCAATATTCCAGACAATCACAGGTGGTTGTTTCTGGGATCTATCACATGTGAGGACACAGAGCCTTCCCGGAGAGTGAAACTGAATATTCATGTCAAGGCTATTGACTTTAAAACTGACTCAGGAGCTGACGTCAGTCATCTCAGAAGGAGCTCACAGTCACCTCCAACGCCTCCCGGAGCTGGAATCACCTGGCGCAGCCCTGAGTAGCCCTGGAGGGATCCTGAACTGCAGGGGCCATTTCACCACAGAAACAACTTCCAAGGACAAAAGCTTTGCATTCGGAGTGCATATGACCAAAGAACCACGGAGCGACAGCTCTCTCAGCCACAGTGTGGCAGCCAGGATGGGCCTAGTGAGACAGGTGGAAGAATTCAATGGGACCCAAGAAGCAGGGGGTGCCAAGAGGCCATGGACTGTCCACTTTTCACTACGGGCTAGGCCCCCTGCCCCTCCTCTTCTCTCTGAGACCCCACCCCATGGCCAGGCCAGAGGTGAAGCTTGACTCAGGGAGCCTGGGCAGCTGTGGGAAGCTGTGGACCCTCCACCTGGTCTGAGTGGGGGGACTAGGGGGCAGAGACACGGGCCAGGGGCTGTTCTTGGGGCCCCCACCCCAGTTCTGGCTTCCAGCTTATCCAGGGGACGTGGCCTCGGGGGAAGAGGAGGGGCAGCAGGGCCCCCCACTTTTAGGCAGAATCCGTCATCCCAATAGTACCTTTGGACTTCTGAAGGGAAATCAAGCACCAATCACCTGAAGATACAGTGCTGAGCCATATAGCCTGCACACACCTCCTAGCCCGTTACTTCATCAAGCGGGCACTGAGTTAAAAAGAAGGGAGCAGATTGGCATAATGGTGTGTGCCCCCATGGTACCAGCTATATGGGAAAAAACAAATCTGTTCTTGGTGAAGCTGTTGTGAGAGGAAGATGTAGCTTCCCCTCACTGGATGACTTCCTCTACAAAGTGGCAGGATCTGCAGTATTCTCCCAGCTCAAGTGGATTTTGGCAAATTCTTTTAGCCAAGGAGAGTTCTAAATTGACAACATGGATCGCAGCCTTTGGGAGATTTTGCTTTCGAAGGTTACCTTTCCGGATTATCAGTGCACCTGAAATTTTCCAAAGAAAGATGGCGGAACTGCTAATGAACACAAATGGAGCTGCAGTTTGCATAGACAATATTCTGATATGTGGATCTTTGACGGAAGAACGCAACAAAACCCTCAACAAATTCCTAGCCCTCCTCGGCTAGTCTGGACTGACTCTACGCAAGGAAAAGTGCAGTTTCTGCCTACCCCAAATCGAGATTTGGCACAGACAATAAAGAATGGAATCAGCCCGAGCCCTGAGAAAGTAAAGGCCATTTGAGAAAGGAATGCACCAAGGAATGGAACCAGAAGTGAGACATGTACTGGGGACGGTAAATTACCTTGGTTGCTACCTACAAGACCTTTCTACAGTGACAAAACCGTGGAATGAACTGTTACGGTGCAACTCATCTTGGCTATGGGAGGCCAATCAGGAAATTGGCTTCTGAAAGGTGAAAGAACTGATCGCAACAGCTCCAGCTCTCAAGTCCTACAAGGTGAACAAACCCACACTGGGCAGTGTGGTCACAAGCAGCTGTGGCCTAGGAGGTGAATTGTGGCAACAACATGGCTCGGGGTGGAAGCCAACCGTGTTTTGCTCTCGCACCCTGCCACAAGCAGAAGAGCGACATGCACCGATGGAACGAGAGTGCCTGGCAAGCGTATGGGCAGGTGAGACCTTTCACAGAGATCTGTGTGGACAGGATTCCTTTCACTGATAACAGACCATAACCCACTTGTAACCCTCATCAATGGGAAAGACCTGGATCAAGCTGAGATGCCAATGTCTATTGCTAAAGTTAATGTGATTTAATCCAGTTGTTAACTATGTTCCGGGGGAAAATCATAGAATATCAGGGTTGGAAGGGACCTCAGGAGGTCATCTAGTCCAACCCCCTGCTCAAAGCAGGACCAATCCCCAATTTTTGCCCCAGATCCCTAAATGGCCCCCTCAAGGATTGAACTCTCAACCCTGGGTTCAGCAGGCCAATACTCAAACCACTGAACTATCCCTCCCTCGGCAGGTAGCGGAGACTGTCACGGAGCCCGGCATCTCACTCAGCAACTCGTGAGCTGGAAGAGGAGATCAGGGTGTATGTGGATGCTGTGGACACAGACGCACCGGTGCATAGGTGCTGACTTTCTAATGTGCCGGGGGGGCGCTCCCGCACAGCTCCACCTCAGGCCCCGGACCCGGCCCCCTCCTCCCAAAGCCCCACCCCCACCCTACCTCTTCCTGCCCCATCTCTTCCTGCCCTGCCTCTTCTCACCCCATTCTGCCCCATCCCCCGAGCACACCTGGCCCTTGCTCCTTCCCCCTCTCCCCCAGCGCCTCCTGCACACTGCAGAACAGCTGATCCGCGGGAGGTGCTGGGGGAGGAAGAGGTGCTCATAGGGGGGCTGCCGTCGGTGCAGCCCCCCTGTTTCCGTGGGTGCTCCAGACCAGTGTCAGAAAAGAGACGACTCCAGCTATGGAAAGCCACCGTGACAGACACGCAACTTCAGGAAGTTCTAAATCACGTGAGGCGCGGTTGGCCCAGGTGTCTAAGGGGCACCAAGGAACTGCTTTGCCGTGCATGGACGATCAGGCAAGTCAAATGGACTCATGATTAAAGGCAATTGCAGCGGAATTCGAAACGAAATGAGAGGAGAAATGCTAAACCTCAACCCTGAAGGACATCAAGGATTATCTGAATGTCATGAACGGGCCAACCGGTCAGTACGGTGGCCGGGCATTAGCAAGAACCTAAAGAAATAGAATGTCTGCATGTGAACATTGCAGAACGAACAGACAAACCCAACCCAACCCAAAGAACCTTGAATAACAACTCCACTACCCCACCCCAGACAGGCCTTGGAAAAGACTAGCTGCCGATTCAGAGACATCATTACCCGGTCATCAATTCCAGGTAAAAGGAAGTAATGTACTGAAAGACATAACATGTTGCGGTGTTATCGAGAAGCTGGTGTACACTTTTGCTCACTCTAGTACTGAAGCACAGCTAGTAACAGACCCGACCCACAATTCACTGCAGCAGAATTTAAGTCATTCTGAACGAAATATGATTTTGACCACATTCTTAGCATACCCACAAGCGAATGGAGAGGCTGAGAGCGCTGTGCAGACAGCCAAGGACATCCTACACCATTCCTTGTTCTTCAACCCTAATAGCAGCTACTGGCTGATGGGGAGACAGCTGATCCAGTTCTGGAAAAGAATCTTTCTCCAAAGTCACCAGACACGAAGAGACTAGTAGCCAAATCGCATAAAAAGGCAAAAAAAAAAAAAGCTTATGAACTCTTTTATAAGAGACGTCACTCATTAGAGACCTGCTCAGTGTAGAACCCGGTGACTGTGTTCAGGTCAAACTGGATGGAGAAAAAAACTGACAACTCCCATTGTCATAAAGACAAAGAATTCAGGGCCCGGATTGAACATGATGGAGACCAATAGTGGAGAGGTCAACAGAAACCATCACCATCGACAGCAAGAGCGATCGGCAGAGCAAAGTGAATAAAAAGATCTAGATAAGTTCATGGAGGATAGATCCATCAATGGCTATTAGCCAGGATGGGCAGGGACGGTGTCCCTAGCCTCTGTTTGCCAGAAGCTGGGAACGGGTGACAGGGGATGGATCACTTCGTGATGATCTGTTCTGTTCACTCCCTCTGGGGCACCTGGCATTGGCCACTGTCAGAAGACAGGACACTGGGCTAGATGGACCCTTGGTCTGACCCAGTCTGGCCGTTCTTATGTTCTAAACTCTACCGATGGCAGCTGCAGAACAAGACGACGATGCTTCAAGGATCCCAAACCGACCACAGCCCACCTTTGCAACCGATGGCCACATGGCCAAGTCGTTACGCGTTCAGGTCGTGTAATTAGAAAACCAGCACGATTCAGAGACACGTGACAGACTTGAGCCACAGTGAACTTCACAGACGGCGTGAAAATAGAGCGGATGGTAGGAAGGTAGAACTTAAAGGAGGAGATGTCAGGGCAGCCATGCAAATCACGTCACACACTGTGAAATCTGGTCTCCCCCATGAAATCTGGTATCCGGCTGCCCAGCTCTGAAGGCAGTGCCGCCCGACAGCACCGTCACAGAAGTAAGGGTGGAAATACCGCCACCCCCCTACGAAAGGTTTGCCGTCCCCTTTTGGGTCAGAGCCCCCTGCGGTGACAGCACACCTTTCTCATGGGTTGATCACACGTCCGCGAAATTTGCGATTTATGTCACGACCAACCTGCAGGAAAAGGGTGATTTCTCCACGTCCTCATCGACCCCAGTATGGGATGTTAAACTGTATTGCGCAGCTCAGCCACTAGGTGGCGCCGAGTGCCACAGGCCGTATTGTAGGGAACCCCAGCGGAGCGTTTCAGGGGAACCTCCAGGGGCGTCCCTCTGGCAAGGCAGCTCCGGGGCCAGGGCCGGGACCCTGCAGGCTAGTCCCAGCCCGGCGATCTGTCATGTCAAGAAGTACATGGCACGGGGCGATTCCCGGCTGGATCTGCTCCCCACTGGGGAGCGATGGGGTCCCCAGCCCTTCCCCTGAGGGCGATTTCTGGCCAGGGCCTCAGGGCTCTCTGCCCAAGATGGTCCCTTGCCAGGCTGGGTGGCAGGGCCCTGGCACGGTTCCATGTCAATGGGCAGGAAACACATGCTGGGATCACTGTGAATGGGGGGCGGGAGGGGAGAGGGTTTCCCCTGACCCAGCCCCCGGGGCCTGTGCTCAGCACTGGAGGAGCTGGACAGGCAGGAGCGGACTGGGGAGGGGATTCCAGCCCCTGGAGCAGCTGGGGAATGGAGCAGGCCCGAAGCAGGTGTTTCCCCCTGCCAGGCACAGTCCCACCAGCAGCAGAAGGGTAGGATGGGTCAGTCCAGCCGGCCTTGTCTGCACAGGGTCCAGCCACGCTGCTGGAGCCAGCCCAGCGCTCTGCACCGGTGCACGCAGCGAGCAGGGCTGGAGTAGCCACCCCGACGCAGCGTGTCCCTGCTGGGCCCGCGTCGCTCCAGCTCCCGCACGGCCTGCAGCCCACACATGGAGCAGAGCCCGGCTCAGCACAGCCTCTGGGAACTGTGCCCGCATTGGGCCCCCGCCCTGCTCCCCGCAGCTCAGTGTCCCCCGCTGAGCCCCCGCCCCGCTCCCCACAGCCCAGCGCCCCCCGCTGAGCCCCCGCCCCGCTCCCCACAGCCCAGCGCCCCCCGCTGAGCCCCCGCCCGGCTCCCCCGCCGCCCAGCACCCCCCGCTGAGCCCCCGCCCTGCTCCCCGCCGCCCAGCGCCCCCCGTTGAGCCCCCGCCCCGCTCCCCGCAGCCCAGCGCCCCCCGCTGAGCCCCCACCCCGCTCCCCGCCGCCCAGCGCCCCCCGCTGAGCCCCCGCTCCCCGCCGCCCAGCGCCCCCCGCTGAGCCCCCGCCCCGCTCCCCGCCGCCCAGGCCCCAGCACCGCACTGACTATGGAGGCAACGCATCCCTGGCTACGTCACTCGCCCGGCTCTGCCGCACTCTGTGGTTTCCAGGGAGGCGCGTCCTTTGCCCCCTTGTCACTTCCAGGCCGGGAACAATCTACTCATTGTTGCAGAAACTTTGTTTATAGATACTTTATGAGCTGGAGGAAATGAATCCTCCGTGACCCGACGGCTCATTACCCGGCCTCCGGCCCAAGCCCCTCTCACCCACCATCAAGGTTCCTGCTGCACTGCTGAGCACCGACCAGCTCATGGCACAGGGGGCATGGTGGAGGCAGGGGGCTGCAGGCGGGAACATGTTTGTCTTGTTGATCATGGGAAAATGATGTACGTGCGGTTAACCAAGACTCCTGGCAGCGGGTAGGGGTCTAGTGGTCAGAGGAAGAGGTCTGGGCACCAGGATTCCTGGGTTCTATACCTGACTCGGGGAGGGAAGTGTTCTGTAGTGGTTGGAGCAGGGGGGCTGGGAGCCGGGACTCCTGGGTTCTCCCAGTGTAGCCTTGGGACCCTCCTAGCACATGTGTTTCTGTGAAGCACATGTGAAGCTGGTTTCCTTCCTGTCCCCACAGCTCTGGGGCTCCTTGGCTGAGAAGAGGGAACAGCTCCCCCCCTCATGGCAGCTGCTTTTCTGAGAGACTACCTCCCATGGGGGGGGGGGGGAATCGGGGTTACTAAGGCGACAGAGGGTCTGCCTGTCACAATGACTCAGTCCCCTAATTTACATAGCCCCACCCCTTCAATAAGTGGGCGGGGCCATGGCAGGTAAATCCATCAGTTGAGCCGTGGGAGAGAGGCCCTACCTCCTCTAGGGCTGGGGCAAGAGGGTCAGTTCCCTCCCCACAGGGCTCTGGCAGCAGCATGGTTAACCCAGCCTCCTTGGGCAGCACTAGGCAGAGACCACAGCTGTCCCCAGAGGCTGCGATGGGTTAGCGCTGTGAATGGGACCCAGGCAGGGGTTGGGGAAACAGCCTGCTCCTCACAGCCTGGCACAGAGAGGGTTAATTCCTGGAGCCCTGCAGAGCAAGGGTTCATCCCAGGACAGGTTGCTTGGCAGATTGGAGCTTAATCCCTTCTCCTCAAAGTTCAAACCCCATGCCTGGCGCTGAGGGGGTTAAACCTGGCGGTGGCGTCGGAAGCCTGGCACTGCAGGGGTTAACCCTGCCCCACTCCAGGAGGCTGGTGCCAGGAGGATTAACTCCCCAAGGATGGGCTACTTCGCAGGACAGAGGCCCTGAGTTCATCTCTGTATGAACTAGGGCCAAGCTCACCATCCCATGGTAATTCCCCTCCTTGTTACCGACATACCCCATCTTTCCCATCCGCATGTGGCCAGCTTCAGCTGCCAGGCATCAGCTCGTGTTCCACCTGGCTCGGCTAGACTGAAGAACCCAGGGTTAAATATTTGTGTGTCCCCCCCGCCAGGGGTACTTAGAGACTGCGACCAAGTTGCCCTTTCATCTTCTCTCTGTTAAACTGAAGAGCTGGAGCTCCTGGTGTCTCTCACTGCAAGGCAGGTTTTCCAAGCCTTTGATCATTCCGGTGGCTCTTCTCTTCTCTCTCTTTATCAACGTCCTTCTTGAACTGTGGGCGCCACCACTGGGCACAGGATCCCGGCCACGCCAACTGCAGAGGGAAAATCACCTCTCTGCTCCGTATGCATCGCAGAGTCCTGTTAACTCTTTTGGCCCCAGCATCGCCCTGGCTCAGCTGATTGTCCACCATGATCCTCAAATCTTTGTCAGTCGCCGCTTCCCAGGATAGAGTCCCCCATCAGGTAGGTATGGCCTATCGCCATTGTCCCTGGGTGGATCCATTTATATTTAGCCATATTCATTGCTTGCACCCCGTTGACCAAGTGGTTCAGACTGCTTTGTATCAGTGACCGGCAGACGAACACTATTTCCCCAAGCTTTGCACCATCTGCCGACGTGATCACTGGTGACTTTATGTTTTCTTTCAGAGCTCTGATAAAAATGTTAAATAGCTTAGGGCCAAGAACAGGACCCCACTTGATACCCACCTGCTAAGTGACAATTCCCCATTTACAGTTACATTTTGAGGCCTGTTGGTTAGCCTGGGTTTAAGCCATTTAATGGTCCCCGTGTTCATTTTATATTGTTCTAGTTTTTTAATCAAACTGCCAGATGCCTTACTGACATCTAAGGATATGACATCAACACTGTTACCTTTGTCAGTCAAACTTGTGATTTTGTTTTAAAAAAAGATATCAAATTAGCTTCACAGGATCCATGATCCATGTTGATTGCTATTAATTACATCACCCTCCTTTTATTCTTTATTAATAGGGTCCTGGATCAGCTGCTCCATTATCTTGCCTGGGATCAGTGTCAGGCTGACAAACCAATAACTACTCAGGTCATCTCACTTGCCCTTTTTAAATATTGGCAAGATTCACTTTCTTCCAGTCACCTGGAACTTCCCCAGTGCTCCAAGACATATTGAAAATCCACATTAATGGCCCAGCAGGCTCCTCAGCCAACTCTTCTTAAACTCTTGGATGATATCCAGACTTGCTGATGTAAAAATTTCTAACTTTAGTAAGTGCTATTTAAATTACTCATTGGCCCAGGAAGCTGTCACCACATGGGTTAGATCACTTCAAATTGGGGAGGCTGGCACAGAAAAGGATAACCCTGGTCCAGACCAGGGAAGCTGGTGTGGAAGTAGTTAACCTGGCTCACTGGGGAGGCACTCTAGGAGTTAAATCCACTTGCTTACTCGGGGAGGCTGGCTGTGAAGGAGGTTGATCCTGCTGGCGCTGGGAGTTTGGCACTGCAGGGGTTAACCTCGTTCGGGAAGGCTGTCACTGAAGAGGTTAACACCACTCGCTGGGGGGGCTGACAGTGAAATGGTTAACCCCGCTTGTTGGGAGTCTGGTGCTGAAGGGGTTAATCACGTTTCCTCGCCATGCTTGTGCTGAAGGGGTTAAACCCGCTCACGAGGGCGGGGCGCTGCAGGGGTTCACACTGCTCATCAGGGGCTGACGCTGCAGGAGTTAACCCACTTGTTGGGGAGCTCGGCAACACGGGGAGTCCAGCAGTGAAGGGGTTAACCCGCTGGAGGGAGGCTGGCAGAGAAGAGGTTAGCCTGCTGGCGGGGGATCGGCAGTTCAAGGGTTAACCTGCTTGTGAGGCCAGTAGCGCAGGGGTTCACTCGCCGGCCTGGGCAGGGGAGATGGCAGTACAGGGGTTCACCCGCCGGGGCGGGAAAGCCGGTAGCTCAGGGGTTCATCCGCCGGCGGGGGGGATCCGGCAGTACAGGGGTTCACCCACCGGGGGGGGGGGAGCCGGCGGTACAGGGGTTAACCCGCCAGGGCGGGAAAGCCGGTAGCTCAGGGGTTCATCCGCCGGCGGGGGGGATCCGGCAGTACAGGGGTTCACCCACCGGGGGGGGGGAGTTGTCCGGCAGCGCAGGGGTTCACCTGCCGGCGGGGGCGGGGGGAGGAGCCGGCAGTACAGGGGTTCACCCGCCGGGGGGGGAGCCGGTAGCTCAGGGGTTCACCCGCCGGGGGGGGGAGTTGTCCGGCAGCTCAGGGGTTCACCCGCCGGCGGGGGGGGGGGGAGCCGGTAGCTCAGGGGTTCACCCGCCGGGGGGGGGGATCCGGCAGTACAGGGGTTCACCCGCCGGGGGGGGGGAGCCGGTAGCTCAGGGATTCACTGCCGGGGGGGGGATCCGGCAGTACAGGGGTTCACCCGCCGGGGGAGGGAGCCGGTAGCTCAGGGGTTCACCCGCCGGGGGGGGGGAGCCGGTAGCTCAGGGGTTCACCCGCCGGGAGGGGGAGCCGGTAGCTCAGGGGTTCACCGCCGGGGGGGGATCCGGCAGTACAGGGGTTCACCCGCCGGGGGGGGGGGAGCCGGTAGCTCAGGGGTTCACCCGCCGGGGGGGGAGCCGGTAGCTCAGGGGTTCACCGCCGGGGGGGGATCCGGCAGTACAGGGGTTCACCCGCCGGGGGGGGGAGCCGGTAGCTCAGGGGTTTACCGCCGGGGGGGGGGGATCCGGCAGTATAGGGGTTCACCCGCCGGGGGGGGGGGGTCCGGCAGCGCCGGGGGGGGGGGGTCCGGCAGCGCAGGGGTTAACCCGCCGGCGGGGCCGGGCTGAGGCTGCGGCTCCCTCCCTGGGTCCTTCAGTCGCGCGGAGCCGGCGCCTCTGGACGCCGCCCGGACCCGCAGCTGCCCCAGGATTGACCCACGGAGGGCGAGGGGCTGGGCTGGCACGAGGGGCCCCATGGCACCAGGCGGAGACGGCCCAGCTGGGGGGTACGGACCCTGCCCCCTGCGCCCCACCCCCCGGTGACCCTCTGTCCCGGGAGTCCTGCACGGTGAGACCACGTCACGGGCTGATGGGGGCGCTGACATGTGGGGCTGAGGGTGCCCAGGAGGGGGACACGGGGGGGGGTGCTGACATGTGGGGCTGGGGGTGCCCGGGTGTGGGCATGGGGGGGAGAAAGGGGTGTCAAGACATTGGGTTCAGGGGAGATCAGAGCCCTGCACGGTGTGGGGATGGCCGGGGGGCAGGGAGTTGGGGAATTGTCCTGGGAGGGCAAAGTCCCCCCTGCCCTGCTCCCGCTCTTTGCCCCCCTCCTGCCTTTAGGAGATCCCCTCCCTCCAGGGTACCCCTGCCCCTCAGGATACTCCCATGCTCTCACCTGCCCTTTCTTGCCCCCACCCATCAGTCCATCTCCCCTGGGGCAGGTGTCCTTCTTGGCTCCTGAATAGGGCAGAACCCGCCACTTTGGGAAGAGAGTTGGTGGGGCTGGGCCAGGTGTCCCCTCCTGGGCTCTGGGGGTTGCCCCATGGCTCAGTCCTCTGCCAGTTTAACCCCTCCCAGAACCTGTCGGGCTAAAGGCTCGGAGCCAGGTTTGGGGCAGCATCGCCCCCTGCTGGTCAGGTGACCCCGATGCCTGGGTCACTTCTCCCGGGGAGTAAGGGGCACTGGCAGTGATAGGAGGAGCCTAGGGCTGGGGTAGCAGGGTCTACAGGTTGGGAGTGAGGGGCACTGGCAGATGGGGGGAGCCCAGGGCTGGGGTAGCAGGGGCTGCGGGGGTGGGAGTGATGGGGTGGGAGCTGTCCTGCCCCATGTAGCTGATATGAGTTTGGGTGGAGCCATTCAGAAGAGCGGGAGGGGTTGGGAGGTAGCTGGCAGCTGGCAGGTCGACTCGGGGTCTCACTGGGGGTGGTCACAGGGTGTAAGGCCGGGTGGGGAGGACCAGTGGCACCATCTGAGAGTGCTGCCCGCTGCAGGGTGAGTGCCCGGCGCTGGGCGGTAGCCAGCCACGCCCAGGATCCCACCCCCGCAGACATCCCCAGCGGGCTCTGGGCTGAGGGGCCACAGGGAAATGAGGCCAGTTTTTGTGTTGAGCCCCAGACAGGGAACAACACTGGGTCCTGGCCCGTGTGCCATGACAAACGGCCAGCTCTGCCAGGGGCCTGGCACCGGAGTCCTGGTGTGTGGGGCCCGGAGTTCTCTGCAGCTCGCCCAGCGACGGTGGCCATGCCGCACTATGCACTCAGAGCAGGCGTCCATGGCTGGGCTCCCTCCTGCACTGGCCTGCCCCCCAGCAGGTACTAGCGTGGAGCGAGGGGGGTCAGGTGTGGACAGGGCAGGAGCTGGGGGACGTGGGCTGTAACTTGACTCAGCTCTGCAGGGGAGACAAGGGGCCGGGAGGGGCGCACAGGACAGGAACCAAGGAGGCACCGACAGCCCCTAGCACGTGTGCCAGGCCCCAAGGGCAGCATAGCCCGTGGGCAGCGATGCTGGGGGAGGGCGTCACTCACCGCGCGAAGCAGCAGAGGAGCCCAGCGCCCCCACACGGAGACCTGGGCTGGGGCTCCCAGCAAGCGGCCAAAGCCGGGTCGCCTTGGACACTGGAAATAAACAGTGAATTTGGGAGCCCTCCCCAGAGCTGGGCGCAGCCTGGGCAGGTGGTGCTGGACCGGTGAGTGGGGTAAATTGGAGCTAGGGTGCTTTCACCTGGAGCCAAAGTTTCCCAATGGGTTGGGGGAGCTGGGGGCATTGCGGGGGCTGGGGGCCTGGCCCCAAATATGGGTGCAAAGTGAGTGAAAACGTGGCTGTTCCCGGGCTGCTCTTGGCTCACCCCGCAGCTGGGTTTGGCGTGGAGGGGCCCTGGCCAGGTTTGGGGCGGGGTGGGGGTCCAGTTGAGGGGTGTTGGCCAGTGCTGCGGGCGGGATGGGCAGGTGCCATGTCTGTGTGACAGGCCAGAGAGGAGACTTCGGAGCGGCAGCTGCATGGGGTGCCCAGACTTGAGCCATTAATTCTCTGTGCTGCTGGCACACCAGGGGCCCCAGCCAAGTGCCTTTCCCACCGGGCGCTGCCCAGACATGGCCAAGATGGGCCCTGCCCGGCGGGGGCTGGGAGTAGCCCAAACCTGGCTCCTCAGGGTGCCGGGAAGGTAGGATGAGCTGTGACGGCTGTATCCAGCCCCTATGGAGGGGCGAAGGGATGAGGGCTGGCAGGACATGACCCCTCACTCTAGGCCCCTGGCCCCCAGAGGAGGGGCCCTGCCCTATTTCCCAGGCCACCTCTGCAGCCTGCAGGAATCCTGGCGCCAGACCCCACCCCTCCAGCCGCACTCCCAGCACGTTCCCAGAAGGGAGGAGTGTCCGGGTCATTGGGGGAAATTGAGGCACCAAGTCGAGGGGCAGGGGCTGGCCCCAGCCCACAGAGCCAGGGACATGGCTGGGAACAGGACCCAGGAGGGACTCTGGCTGGGAGGGGACCCTGGGCTCAGGTCCCATTGCCAGGGTTCCCCTCCCTGCCAGCGCAGACCCCAGGACTTGTCTCCGCTGACGCTGGTGCCAGGGGGCAGTGACCCAGCACCTGGGGGGTTCGGGAGAAGCTAGCTGCCCCCAAAACCCACCTCAGGCTCTGACCCCCAGCCCCCGCAGGGAGCTCTGGTAGCCCCAAACCCCCCAGCCTCTGGGCTCTGACCCCCAGCCCCTTCAGGGAGCTCTGCCAGCCCCCCCACGCCGACCTCAGGGTCTGACCCCCAGCCCCTTCAGAGAGCTCTGCCAGTCCCTCCCTGCAGCCTCAGCCCCTGGGCTCTGACCTCCAGCCCCTTGCAGAAAGCTCTGCCAGTCCCTGAGCTCTGACCCCTAACCCTCCGCCATGCTGGGAGCTCTGCCAGCCCCCCCCCAAGACCCAGTTCCTGGGCACTGCCTGCCCGGTGGCTGTTCAGAGGCAGCACTCGTAGCCCCCACCTCTCCCCATAATCCCACTGCCAGGGACTGGTCAGAGCAGGGGTTGGTCGCCCAAGGGGCTGGGATGACATCTGGGCACAGGGCCTGGGCCGTTGGGGTCTGTCGGGGGCCTGGCTGGTCTCGGCCCTTCATCCCCATTGTGGGTCATGGTCAGGGCTGACCCATGGGGGGAGGGGGCGTGTCCCCTCCCCTCCCCCCCGTGGCAGAACTGCCCACGGTGACGTCGCCTGAGACAAACTAATTTGCCGACTTGTTCCCCATAGCTCTGAACCGGCTGCCCGGAGCCAGCTGCCCCCTGGGGAATATTAACCCCTAGGGTGCCAGCCGCGGCTGAGCGGCCAGGCCTCGGAGCCCGGGCATTGGCAGCGCCCTGGGCGGGGGCTGGAATCCCCCCAAGGGGGCTGTCCTGTCCCCGGCCAGGGCCCTGCTGCCAGCCCCACGGCTCCCCCTCCCGGCGGGCAGGGGAGGGGCCAAGGCGCTCCTGGGGCACAGGGCCAGATTGGCAGCAATGCACTCTTGGAAGCTATCCCACAATTCCCAGCTTCGCTCTCAACAGCACTGGGGTGCAGATGATTTCGCACAGGCCCCAGGGCATTGTGGGATAGCAGTGGGGAGCGGCACGGGCCCCAGGGCATTGTGGGATAGCAGTGGGGAGCAGCACGGGCCCCAGGGCATTGTAGGGAGTGGCATGGGCCCCAGGGCATTGCGGAGTGTGGCACGGGCCCCAGGGCATTGTGGGATAGCAGTGGGGTGCGGCATGGGCCCCAAGGCATTGTGGGATAGCTGTGGAAGGACCACTAGAGCCATTCCTAGAGCACCCCCGATGCCAGTCTCCCTGGTTCCCCCCCGCACACACCCGTGCCCCTGGCCGGCGGAGCTGGGGCAGGGCTAGGAGCCAAGTTTACAGTCGTGGGCTGCCCGTTGAGCTTGGACTGACACGCCGAGACTCTTGCGTGGTTTTTGCAGGGCAGCGGTTGGCCCATGGCAATGAGGCCCATCGTGTGGGTAGCACCCAGCCCTGCTGCCCTCTGCCTGGAGCAGAGCTGGGCGGGTCAGGTTGCGATGGCGGGGGGCTGTGTGTAGGGATTGAGGGGCACCCATGTGGGGAGGGGTCACAGCAGGAGACTGGATAGTTTGGCACAATTGGAGTTGATCTGCCCACCCCCATCTCTTGCCTCCCAGCTTCCGGAAAGTGACTCCTGAGAGTCCCCTGCGATGGCCTCATGCAGGGACTGGGGTAGCTGGGGGCTCCCCGCAAGCCAACTCCTGCCCCACTCCCCACAGCACCCCCTGCTGGCAGAGGCCAGGCCTGGCATAGCCGCGAGCTCCCCTGCCCAGACTCCGAGGACAGGCTGGTGCGGCTCTGTCCTGGTGCGTGGCTGCCGGGGCCCAGCTGGGCTGCAGCGCGAGACCCTGGCACATCCGGCCGCGCAGACGGGCAAGCAGGTTATAAATAGCCCCGCACTGGGGTAATCGAATTGGGCTGAGAGCACAGGCTGCCGCAAGTGCACCAGCTGGGGGGCTGGTCCCGGCTGGGCCAGCCTGGGGGGACGCTTTAACCCCTTCACGCCTGGGACTGCTTGCATGCTCAGAGGAGAGGGGGGTGGGACCCCAGTCCTCACCGCCAGAGGGCAGGAGGGGCCTCAGGTGCTGGGGATACCAGCAGAGGCCCAGTTCATGCCCGTGGGGTGTGTGTGTGACAGGGTGGGTCTGGCTGGCTGGGGTTGGCTAGGGGGTTAGGTCGGGGGTAGCTGTGGGGGGGATGAGGGGGCTGGGGAGGGGAGTCGCTGTGTGGTATATGGGGGGCTGGGGAAGGGGTGGCCGTGGGGGGGATATGGGGCTGGGGAGGGGGCTGAGAGGGTGAGTTGGCATGGGGAGGAGGTGGCTGTCCGGGGAATGAGGGGCTGTGGAGTGGGCTGGGAAGGTGGGCTGGCATGAGGAGGGGGTGGTGTGGGGGGCAATCAGGGGGCTGGGGAGGGAGCGTCTCTCCCTCAGGTCCATCTGCGTGGGCAGCAGGTGGGCAGCGGGGCCTGGGCTGGGCTAATGTCATTGCAGCTGGTAATGGGCAGACAGAGGAGCCCTGAGCGGGGGAGGGAAAGGGGGGCTGGGGCTGGACACGCTGCCTCCCTCTGGGCCCCCACCCTCAGGGTGCTGAAACCTACCGGGGATGGCCTTGGGGGCCCACTGGGCGGGGCTGGTGGGGGGCTGAGGACAGGAGCCCCCTACCCTGGGGTGATGCCCCCCAGGATCTCATTCACTGTCTCTCTCTCTCTGTGTCAGGCAGCGTCCCTCGTCCTCGCACCATCCCGCCTCCCTTGGGACCTTGTGGCCCCACTGACAGGCCAGTCGGCAGGACCCTCCGGGTGAGCCCATGGGGCAGGGGCCCCCCCTTCCTTCCCCACACACTTCGGGCTCCGGGACGCTGCGCTCGGGGCAGGGTAATGTTAGCTCTGCTCAATGGTACTGGCAGAAACACCAGTGGGGCTGCGGGTCGGGAGTGAGGGGCGCTGGCTGGGTTGGGGGGAGCCCAGGGCTGGGCCAGCTGGGGGCTGTGGGTCGGGAGTGAGGGGCGCTGGCAGAGGTAGGGAGGGGGTCAGGGCTGGGTTAGCAGGGGGCTGCGGGTCGGGAGTGAGGGGCGCTGGCTGGGTTGGGGGGAGCCCAGGGCTGGGCCAGCCGGGGGCTGCGGGTCGGGAGTGAGGGGCGCTGGCTGGGTTGGGGGGAGCCCAGGGCTGGGCCAGCCGGGGGCTGTGGGTCGGGAGTGAGGGGCGCTGGCAGAGGTAGGGAGGGGGTCAGGGCTGGGTTAGCAGGGGGCTGCGGGTCGGGAGTGAGGGGCGCTGGCTGGGTTGGGGGGAGCCCAGGGCTGGGCCAGCCGGGGGCTGTGGGTCGGGAGTGAGGGGTGCTGGCTGGGTTGTGGGGAGCCCAGGGCTGGGTTAGCAGGGGGCTGTGGGTCGGGAGTGAGGGGCATCATACAGTCGCACTGGCCCAGCCACAGCTCCCAGCTGAGCTGTCGTGCCCCTGGTTTCATCCGAAGGAAAGGGCCCCCTGGAAGCTGTGGGGCAGGTCCCTGGGCCCGATCCCGGGCATGGCACCGGGCCCTCTCTGGCCATGCCAATGCGCTGCCCGCTGGATCTCATGAAATGGTGGGGAGACGGGGCCCAACGTGCCACGTGATGGGGAGGGGTCCACAGTGACCAGGATATGGCCCCAGGTGTCGGGTGGGCCCAGCCCCCCTTCCCCAGCCCCCCTTCCCCAGCCCGGCCGCTAGCCAGCTGGTTACACAGTAACGAGGCTCTGCCGGCATCACTAACACACCACAGCTCCGGCCTCACCCGGCTCACACAGCGCTGCTCGGCCCCGCCAGGCTCCAGCTCGGGGAGGGGAGCGGGGCTTATTGGGTATTGCTGGGGGCTGGGACTCCTGGGTTCTATCCCCAGCTCTGAGAGGGGAGTGGGGTCTAGTGGTCAGAGCAGGGGGCTGGGAGCCAGGACTTTTCGGTTCTACGCCCAGTTCTGAGACGAGAGTGGGGTGTAGTGGGGATTGCTCGGGCCTGGGAGCCAGGACTCCTGGGTTCCATTCCAATGGCTCCGAACGACTCCCTATAGACTTTGGTTACGTCCCTTCCGCTCTCTGTGTTCCAGGCCACTTGGCCTCTGGGGCTGGACTGGGCAGAGTCCATCCAGCCGAGACTCTGGAGGGACGAATTCCTGGGCTCCTGCCGGTGGGGCAGGCCTGGGTTAGCGCTTTCGCTGGAGCAATGGGGCAGGCAGTCCCCAGCTGGAGAGCAGGCCTGGGGGGCAGAGTGGGGGCCGCAAGTTCTGGCTCGTCCTGGGAGCCCAGAGGCTTCCATCCTCAAGCAGCTTCCTGGCTAGCCTAGCCCAGAGCCGCCAGCTCCCTGCTTCCTCTGGGTGACCTGAGAAGGGGCAGAGCCAGCCAGGGCACCCCTCAATGCTCCCCAGCGCTCAGCCACCTCCCTTCTACCATCAGCTGTGTGGGAGGGGAGGAGGGGAGGTGTCAGGCTGCTGAGGGGCAGGGAGTGTCAGGCAGCAGGGAGGTGAAGGGGGGTCGGGAGCGTCAGGCGGCCGGGTCGGCGGGGGGGGGGTTGGCAATGGGGAGTGGGGTGAGAGTCAGGCAGCCAGGGGTGTGGGGGGGGGGGTTGGGCAGTGGGATGGGGTGAGAGTCAGGCAGCCGGGGGAGTGGGGGCGTGTTGGACACTGGTGGGTGGGGAGTGTCGGGCAGCCAGGGGAGTGGGGGGATGTTGGATACTGGGGGGTGGGGAGTGTCAGGCAGCTGGGGAAGTGGGGGAGTGTTGGACACTGGTGGGTGGGGAGTGTCGGGCAGCTGATGGAGTAGGGGGGTGTTGGGTAGTGGGGGGTGGGGAGTGTTGGGCAGCCGGGGGAGTGGGGGGGTGTTGGGTAGTGGGGGTGGGGAGTGTCGGGCAGCCAGGGGAGTGTGGGGGGGTGTTGGGTAGTGGGGGTGGGGAGTGTCGGGCAGCCAGGAGCGTGGGGGGGGGTGTTGGGTAGTGGGGGTGGGGAGTGTCGGGCAGCCGGGGGAGTGGGGGAGTGTTGGACGCTGGCGGGTGGGGAGTGTTGGGCAGCCGGGGGAGTGTTGGACACTGGTGGGTGGGGAGTGTTGGGCAGCTGATGGAGTGGGGGGTGTTGGGTAGTGGGGGGTGGGGAGTGTCGGGCAGCCGGGGGAGTGGGGGGGGTTGTTGGACACTGGCAGGTGGGGAGTGTTGGGCAGCCGGGGGAGTGGGGGGATATTGGACACCAGGGGGGGTGGGAGTGTCAGGCAGCTGGAGGAGTGGGGGGTGTTGGACACTGGCGGGTGGGGAGTGTCAGGGAGCCAGGGGAGTGGGGAGATGTTGGGGGGTGGGGAGTGTCAGGCAGCCGGCAGAGTGGGGGGGTGTAGGACACTGGCGGGTGGGGAATGTCAGGCAGCCAGGGGAGTGGGGGGGTGTTGGACACTGGCGTGGTGGGGGGTGTCAGGCAGCCGGGGGAGTGGGGTTGGGCAGTGGGGTGGCGGGATGGGTCTGACTGGGAAGGAAGTGGACAAGTGGCCAGTTTCCTCCCAACCCTGGAAAGTCCCAAAATGTCCAAGGAAGGCGGCGGTCGGGGGTGGGGGGAGAACCAGAATTCTGGAGCAGCAGCTCAGTTACCCCCTCTGCAGGGCTGGGGGCTGGATAAGGGTGCGGCCAGACCAGAGCCCGCAGCCCTGCAGTTCCCCGTCCTACAGCCTCCACTGGCCAAGCCCTGCATCCCACAGCTTCCCACCCCACTGGCCAGGCCTAAGCCGGGTCGCTGGGGACAGGGGCAGAAGGTACAAGTCAGCCCCTAGCTCAACCCAAGGGCACCCCCTGCCTTCGCCCCAGGTGTCCCTGGCAATGTTCCCAGGGAGTTTCCCACCCAGCAGGGTCCCTCTTCATCCCACAGGGGTGCCCCCAATGCCCAGGTGGGGGCATCAGGACCCAGGCGTCCTAGCCCCAAGATGCGGTCCCTCCTCAGAAATGGGTCAGGGCTCCCCATCTCCTCCAGTCAGCCCAGAGCCAAACCATGGGCCTCACTGGCCCCATGGCCAATCCACCCCTCGGGAGCTGTCTGCCTGGGGCAGGCCAAGTGCACTGTGGGCCATTCCCTCCTCCCCTTGTGTGGGGGCGGGCCAGGTGCATTGTGGGCCATTCCCTCATGCGGGGGTGGGGGGGGGAGGCCAGGTGCATTATAAAATATTCCCTCCTCCCTTTATGTGGCGGTAAGCCAGGTGCATTGTGGGATATTCCCTTGTCCCCTCGTGAGGGGGCAGGCCAGGTGCACTGTGGGTGGTTTCCTCGTGCCCGGGGACGCCAGGTGCTTTGTGGGATATCCCCTTCATTGCTCTTGTGCCCAGGGCCCCCAGCCCTCCCGAGGAGGCCTCCGTATCTGGATATCCGCGTTCTATCCCCAAACCCTGTTTACAACCCTTGTTAGTGGCTTTGGGGCTGCAGCCCCTTGGGGGGTCTGGCCATCAGATGGGGGGACTGTTACTGCTAACAGCCCAGCTGGCACCAGGGCCTGAGCCCAAGGATGGAGCCCGGAGGGCACCTGCTCCGGCCAGTGGGTGAGGGGTGAAGCATTTTCCTTTGTTTCGGTAAAAATTCAGTGTTTTTATTGGGATCTGACCAGCAGCTTCCCTGAGGCCCAATCAACAGGTCCTTTTAGAGACCCCCCAACCCACTGGGTGCCCCTTTCCTCCCTGAGCTGGGACTAGAACCCAGGAGTCCTGACTCCCAGACCCCCCAGCTCTAACCACTCACTTTAACCCCCCAGCTTGCTTTATGAGTTTGGGAGCCACGACTCCTGGTTTCTAACCCAGCTCTGTCACTCACTCATTTGATGCGGATCCCTTCCTGCCAATCAGTGCCTCAGTTTCCCCATCTGTGATATATGGAGAAGGACGCTGCCCCCCTGCCTGAATTTGGGTACTCTAAGAACCCCCTCGGAAGATCCCAGCCTGCCCTACCGCAAGGCCCCAAACAATGGGAGCAAAGGCCCCGCAGCCCAGCCCCACAGCCAGTAACCGGGATCAAAGGTACAGGGTGTGCGGGGATGGCGCTATCTAATCGGGCATGAATTGCGATGCAAATAAAGCACCCATTGCCAGGGAACTGGGTCTGGCCTTGGTTGGCAATAAGAGGGCTGGGACTGGGGGCAGGGACAGATGGAGCCACCCCCTCACCTCACCCTGGTGCTGCTGACCCCTGATCCCCACCAGTCTTTACCCTCCGGTCACTCCATGCTATGAGGAGGGGAATTTCCCATTCCCAGCCAAGCCAGGTCCATTGGCTTGTGCTCCCCCACCCTCAGTGCAGATGCTCTCAGACATGAGCTGTCTGTCCTTAGCCCCAGCCAAAGGAGCCAGGTCATGCCACTAATTTTTATTCTATCAACCCTGGGTGGGGATAGAACCTGGCACCGAGGAGCTGCCAGATGGCAGCAGTAGTGGGCTGTTACCCACCCCAGGGAGCGGCCCGGGGCTGCCGGGCCCTTGGAGAGGAGCCAGGACAGAACCATCAGGGATGTTGTTGGGATGGGGGCATGGCGAGGGGCTCTGGCGGGATTGGGCCCCGCTGGGGGTGTGTGGGGCTCTGGCGGGATCGGGACCCATTGGGGGGGATCCGGGGCTCTAGCAGGATTGGGCCCCTTGGGAGGGCTCTGGTGGGATCGGGCCTCTCTGGGGGGGGTACTAGGCTCTGGCAGGATTGGGCCATGTTGGGGGGGGCTCTGGCGGGATCGGGCCCTGCTGGGGGGGCTCTGGTGGGATCGGGCCCTGCTGGGGGGGGTGCGAGGCTCTTGCAGGATTAGGCCCCATTGGGGTTGCGGGGCTCTGGTGGGATCAGCCCCCATTGCAGTGGGTGCGAGGCTCTGGTGGATCAGGCCTCTCTGGGGCGGGTACTAGGCTCTGGCAGGATTGGGCCCCGTTGGGGGGGCTCTGGCAGTATCGGGCCTTATGGGGAGGATGTAGGGCTCTGGTGGGATCGGGCCCCGCTGGAGGGGGTGCAAGGCTCTGGTGGGATCAGGTCCCTCGGGGGGGGGGTACGAGGCTCTGGCAGGATTGGGCCATGTTGCGGGGGGCTCCGGCGGGATCGGGCCCCATGGGGAGGATGCAGGGCTCTGGCAGGATAGGGCCCCGTTGGGGGAGCTCCAATGGGATTGGGCCTGGCGCTGGTGCTCTGGGGCCAGGGGGTCCCGTTGGGGCTGCGCTGGGCCCTGGAATCTCGTCTCACAGGGCCGCTGGCTCGCTTGCCTTTGCCCTTTGGCGCCCGGCAGGGGCGTTCCGGGCCGGCCGGGGGGATTAGTGGATTAGGGGCCTGGAAAGGTCGCGCTCACCTGCCCGTGGCTGCCGGCCCAGCCAGCGCCACTGGGCCCCTTGCACTTGGCCTCAGCCAGCCCCGCCCTCCTGGTCCCCAGCCATCACCCCCCAGCCTCCTGGCCCCCGGCCACCAGCCTCCTGGCCCCCAGCCCCTGCCCCCAGCCATCACCCTCCAGCCTCTTGGCCCCAGCCCCTGCCCCCAGCCATCACCCTCCAGCCGGCCCCCACCCTGCCTGGCCCCCTGGCTCCCAGCCTCCACCCACCACTCCCCAGCCCCCTCCCCCCCCCCCACTTCCAGCCAGCTCCGGCCCCAGTCTCCTGGCCCTCATCAACACCCCTCATTCTCCAGCCATCACCCCCCAACTCCCTGGCCCAGTCCCCAGCCTGAAGCCCCACCCCCTCTCAGCTCCCATCTATTGCCCCTCCTGACTCCTGGTCTCCAGCCTCCTCTGCCAGCTTCCAGCCATCGCCCCTCCCAGCTCAGCCCCTGGCCCCACCCTCGGGTGAAATTCACTTCCCCTACATTAACTCCTTCTCCTGCCTTGATTCTGAACAGGCCGGAGCCTCCCAGCAGAGCTCTTTGCAGCCTTAACTCTGCCCTGGGCACCATCCCCAGCCGACCTTAACTTTGCCCGTCTCACTCCACCCTTACTTCTGCCCCTTTGCCCCCCTGGTTCCACCCTTAACTCTGCCCCCTGGCAGCTGGCACCTTCCCCAACTGACCTTATCTGCCCCTTATCCCCGCTCCATCCCACCCTTAACTCTGCCCCCTTCACTCCCCTCCCTGTCACCCCTTGACTCTGCCCCTTCACACCCCCCCACCCTTGACTCTGCCCCGGCACTGTCCTGTCAGTCGGACGCGCTGTGGTGACATGGCTCCTGGTTTCTGGCTGGTGCTGGTGCTGCTCCCTCGCGGGGTGCCCCCACCCAAGGCACAGTCAGGTGCCAGCGGAGGGGGATCTGGAGCAGGGTGGGCATGTCGGGGTGCCCGGGGGGTGCCAGGGCCCCGGGGAGGCAGGAAGCCATCGGGAGGGCAGCCCCACACTGCGCCCAGCTAATCCGTGCTAAAGATGCTCGTGCCCATGGCCAGTGGTTCCGGTTTTCCTCCAGCAGCCACACAAGCTGCACCTGATCAGTCCCGGTGGCTTCCCCCTCCCCCCCCGCCCAGTAAGGGGGAGCTGTGGGCAGGGAGAGCCCGGCTGGGGGGAGGACGCTGGCTGGTGGAGGGGGAGGGAAGCTGGGGATGCTGATGTTACTGGGTGAGAGGTGGTGCTGGCTTGGGGGTGGAACTGGCAGGGGCAGGGGGGGACTCAAGCTGGGGGTCTGTCTGGAAGGTGGCTTGGGGGGGAGGAGGAGCTGGTGGGACACGGGGATTGGCAGGGGTGAGGGGTTCTGGTGAGGGACAGGGGGCTGGCTGGGGGGTTTCATGGAGCAGGGAGGAATCTAGCGGTGGATTTAGGGAGATCTGGCAGGGGCAGAGGGGGGTTGGCTGGAGGCAAACTATGGGGTGGGGGGATCAGGCTAGTGGGGGCAGGGGCATCTGGCTGAGGATTTGGGAGGTCTGGTGCAGGGCAGGGGGTCTGGCTGTAGGGTTGAGGGGGTATGGCAGGGTCAGAGAGGGCACTGGCTGGGGGGCAGAGGCAGCTGGCTGAGGGTTTAGGGGGGTCTGGGAGGGGGTCTGGCTGGGGGGCAGGGGGAGGTTGGCTGGCGGGTGAGGGTCTGGCTCGGCCCCAGCCACGCTCCGGGATTCTGTGCAGTGATCATGCCATTAGCTGCCAGGCCACTGAGGAGAAAGGAGGAGCGGGGAGGCGCCAAAGCCGGGGGGGGCAGACGTTTGCATCGTGCCTGGCCCCAGCCCTGCCCCTCTGTTTGGCCCCGGCGTGGGCTTGCCATCACCTGCCCCAGTGCCCCTTCCCTGCCTCAGTTTCCCCTCCATGGCTCACAGGACGCCCCCAGCCCCGAGAGCGACTGGCCTCCGGCCTGGCCCCGGCCACAGCTGGGACACGGGACAGGCCCAGACCCGCTAGTGCCATGTGGCAGCAGCCCGGCTTGTGGGCCCGGCGAGCGGGTGCCATGCTGGGGCTGCTGCGCCATCCAGCCTGCCCTGCGGGGGTGCGCTCCCAGCACAGCCAGGGGGCTGGCGGCTGGCCGGCCTCCCACCCTGGCAGCCGGGTCACGCTGACCCATGGGACCGTCCTGCCACGCTCGCTCCCAGGCTGTGTGTGAATGGGCCGTGGGCCAAGGGGGCCGGTTGCAGCCTGAGCCCTGGACGTCGCTGCATTCCTGCTTGTGTAAATAAACCCGGGAGGGCTCCACCGCAGATATGCTTCCGAATGGAGAGTGGCTCTGAGGCTGGGGCCCTGCAGTGCTAGGCAGGGCTCGGCTTTGTTATTGTAGGGTCTTCCACGAGCGCTGGGCTCCATGCTGCTCTGTTATTGTAGGGTCTCTCAGGAGCGCTGGGCTCCACGCTGGTCTGTTATTGTTGGGTCTCTTGGGAGCGCTGATCAGTTATGGTCGGGTGTCCCACGAGTGCTGGGCTCTGCTATGGTTTGTTATTGTAGGGTCTTTCAGGAGTGCTGGGCTCCATGCTGCTCTGTTATTGTAGGGTCTCTCAGGAGTGCTGGGCTCCACGCTGGTCTGTTATTGTCGGGTCTCTCGGAAGCGCTGGTGTCATGGATCCACAGGGTCGGGGCTATGGCCCAGCTTTGGAACAGTCTCTGGGAAGCCCCATCAGTGCACCAGAGCCCCTGGGGGTCTCACTCTTCCTCCGGCTCAGGCCCCATGGCTTCATGGCCTCTCTAGGCTGGACCCCTGGGCCGCCAGCCCCCTGCTTCCCTTTGTGAGCTCCGCTCAGCAAGACCCACTGAGTCAGGCCCTGGGGGAGACTCGTACAGACTTGGGGAGCAACGGGCCAGCCCAGAACCCTGGCCCTTTGCCCACCCCGGCCCAATTCAGGTGTGTGCCCCCGGCTGCTTCCAGCAGCCCACACTTCACCCCTCCCCGCCCCAGTCCAGTGTCCCCCAGCTGGGCAAACCCTGCCAGCATCCCACCAAGAGGGGCCAGCCCTGGTGGTCAGTTGCAAGGTGTCAAAGTCCCGGTGACTGGGTGTGCCATTGTCTTCATGGATTCTCCACTGACATGGGGATTAAGGTCCATGTAGTCCCAGCCAGCTGGGTGCCACTCAGACCTGGGTTTTAGCCTGCCCAGGGAGCCAACAGACCTCCACACCCTCCCCACTCCCCCCTCCCCCGACTAGGTAACAATGCAGCTATAGGGAAACTGAGGCACACAGAGGCTTCATAAAATATTACAAAATTCCCACTTCATCACAGCTGGGCTCTGTGCTGGTCTGTTATTGTAGGGTCTCTCGGGAGCACCAAGCTCCCTATCGGTCTGTTATTGTAGTCTCTCTCAGGAGCACTGGGCTCTGCAAAGATCTATTATTATAGGGTCTCTCAGGAATGCTGGACATGGTGCTGGTTTGTTATTGTAGGGTCTTAAATGTCTGCCTGTGGGATAGCCATACCAGTGCAGTGCAGGGGACAACCCTGGGGGTTGGCTGTGGGATAGGGGGTAGGTGATCTGCTCAGAGACTCCCAGGTAGATCTAGGGGGGTGGGGGGTGGGCAGGCAGGCAGTGACTAGTGCAGGGCACATGCCAATTACCAGGCAGAATCACGCGTGACCTGGGAACCCCCAGCCTGGGGGGTCAGGGCTGCCAGAGTGGGGGTGAGGCATTTCCCAGAGCGGGGCAGGGTGACCTCTCCTATGCACAGGAGGGCTGGTAGGGGTGGGGACCCTAGGGCATGGGGCACAATGCAGCCTGACCCTCACTCCCTGGTCAGGATCTGGAACCCGCTGGGGATGGCTAGTCAGGGAGCTATCGGGGGTCACTGACAGGGGGTGGGGGGCTGGAGTAAGGCCCTGTGAGGGGAGGATGTGGGCAGCTGGTGATTGTTAGGGGGTCATGTGGGGGGGTGGCTGGGGGCAGGGGGTCTGGGGGGGCCAGGAAGCTGGCTGGGGGGTCATGTGGGGGGCTGCAGACAGGATTCCCTGGGGGGCTTGGCAGGGGGTGTTGAGTGAGGAGCCATGGGGAGCTGGCTGGGGCTATGTGGGGCTGCACGTGCCCTGGTTGGTACTCCCCCTAACTCTCTCTCCTCCTTTCCCAGGAGCTGTGTCCCAGGCTCCCCACCCGTGGGGCAGGCAGCTCCTCTGACCCCCTGGATCATCCCTGCCAGCTAGACCTCCCACGAGCACCCAGGGCTGCTTCTCTGAGGAGGGCGGATGGGGTTGGGGTGAGGGGGCCCCACAGCAGGGCCCAGCCTGGGGCTATGGAGACCTTGCCCCAGTGCCGCCCCTGCAGGACGATCCGCTTGGTCCTGTGGGAATTGCAGCCCCTGCTCTGAGCGGAGCCCCCCCACGCCTGCCGGACTCTCCATGCCGGGGACCCGCTGGCACTGAGAATGTGCAACACCACCCTGGTGAGCTGCAACGTGGATTCCAAGATCGACCACCTCTTCCCCCCCACGCTGTACATCATGGTCATCACCATGGGGCTGCCCACCAACTGCATGGCCCTGTGGGCCGCCTACCTGCAGGTCCGGCAGCACAATGAGCTGGGCATCTACCTGCTCAACCTGTCTGTGGCCGACCTGCTCTACATCGCCACCCTGCCCCTGTGGATCGACTACTTCCTGCACTATGACAACTGGATCCACGGGCAGGAGTCCTGCAAGCTCTTCGGCTTCGTCTTCTACACCAACATCTACATCAGCATCGCCTTCCTGTGCTGCATCTCCGTGGACCGCTACCTGGCCGTGGCCCACCCGCTGCGCTTCGCCAAGGTGCGCCGGGTCAAGACAGCCGTGGCGGTGAGTGCCGTGGTCTGGGCCATCGAGATCGGGGCCAACTCGGCCCCACTCTTCCACAACGAGCTCTTCCACGACCGCTACAACCACACCTTCTGCTTCGAGAAGTACCCCATGGAGGAGTGGGTGGCCTGGATGAACCTCTACCGGGTCTTCATCGGCTTCCTCTTCCCCTGGGTGCTCATGCTCTTCTCCTACCAGGGCATCCTGCGGGCCGTGCGTGGCAACGTCTCCACCGAGCAGCAGGAGAAAGCCAAGATCAAGCGGCTGGCCCTCAGCCTCATCGCCATCCTCCTGTTCTGCTTCGCCCCCTACCATGTCATCCTGCTCTCCCGCAGTGCCGTCTACCTCAGCAAGCCCTGCGATTGCAGCTTCGAGGAGAAGGTCTTCGTGGCCTACCACAGCTCGCTGGCCTTCACCAGCCTCAACTGCGTGGCCGACCCCATCCTGTACTGCTTTGTCAACGAGGGGGCCCGCAGCGACGTGGCCAAGGCCCTGTCCACCCTGCTGCGCTTCCTCACCAGCTCCAAGCCCCAGGAGATGGCCACTGCCTCGCTCACCCTGGACACCCCGCTCTCCTCCAAGAAGAGCAGCTTCTGCCGGCTCCCCACGCTCCCCCAGCCCCTGCCCCCGCCCCCGCCCCCGCCCCCCCTGGGCCCACCCGACGAGGAGCTGCAGATGAAGATCTTGACTTTCAACCCCTGAGCGCTCTCCAGTCAGCACCACGGCCCTGGATGCAAACGAGATGTAAATACAGTATTGTTCTTAATGATAATAATGCAGGGGCCCAGTGCGATACGGCCATGCCCAGTGAGGCCCCGGGGGGACGGCGCGGGAAGGGGCTGCTTGGCCTGACGGGGGCTCTGCCAGGACTGCCGGACACCTGGGTGCTGCACGCACGTGAGAAAGAGGGAATGGCCGAAATACAGCTAGGTCCTGGGCAGGCTAGAGGAGTGTCAGGGTAGACAGACGGACAGACAGAGAGGTGGGGGGGGGGAGAGGGGAGGATGGAGGGATGATACAAACGGATGTTTGGCGATGGATGACTGTATGGGGATAGACAGATTGACAGAGGTGTGTGTATAGGGATGGATGATGATGGGTGTGTATGGCAATGGATGAAGGGGTGGGGGGGCTGGAGGCATGGATGGGGGGGCTGGAGCAATGGATGGAGGGGTATATATAAGGCTGGGTTGACCCAGAGGCTGTGAAGAACGATGGGTGGATAGAGCCACTGGATAGATGGAGGGTGTGACTGGGGCTGGATGGATGGATGGAGCGTGTGACTGGGGCTGGATTGTGTCACTGGGATGCGGAGGGCTGGAGGGTGTGACTGGGGCTGGATGGCTGGAGGGTGTGACTGGGGATTGATGGATGGAGGGTGTAACTGGGGCTGGATGGAGAGTGTGACTGGGGATGGATGGCGTCACTGGGATGGGGATGGTTGGAGGGTGTGAATGGGGATGGATAGTGTGACGGGATTGATGGATGGAGGGTGTGACTGGGGCTGGATTGTGTCATTGGGATGGGGAGGGCTGGAGGGTGTGACTGGGGCTGGATGGCTGGAGGGTGTGACTGGGGATTGATGGATGGAGGGTGTGACTGGGGCTGGATGGCATCACTGGGATGGGGGTGGTTGGAGGGTGTGAATGGGGATGGATAGTGTGACGGGATTGATGGATGGAGGGTGTGACTGGGGATGGGGCGGGATGGATGGTGTCACTGCAGCTGGAGAGGTTGGAGGGTGTGAGTGGGGATGGATGGAGGGATGGATGGATGGAGGGTGTGACTGGGGATGTGAGTGGGATTGGATGGAGAGTGTGACGGGATGGGGAGGTTAGAGGATGTGACTGGGGAGGGATGGATGGATGGAGGGTGTGAGTGGGGATGGAGGGATGGGGTGTGTGACTGGGGATGGATGGGGTGTGTGACTGGGGACGGATGGAGGGTGTGACTGGAGAGGGGTGGATGGATGGAGGGTCTGAGTGGGGATGGAGGGATGGGGTGTGTGACTGGGGATGGATGGAGGGTGTGACTGGGGATTGAGAGGAGCCATCCCGCCATATTTCAGGGCGAAGCTCCTGGCCCCTTCCCATTAATAACCCCAGACTCAGCCCCACCCCTGCCCCCGTGCCCAGGCTGGTATGGGATGGGGCACTGCAGAGCAGAAGCATCTGGGCAGTGCCCGGCTCTGCTGTGGCTTTTCCTAGTGCCCCTGCATGGCTGCATCCCACCCAGAGCCGATTTCTCCTACCCCCGCTCTGGAGGCGGGGGCTGGGGCTGCCCGCCCGACTGGTACAGGCAGTGCCCCCTGTGGCCAGCGAGGTGAGGGCACTGCTGTGCAGCAGGATGAGCTCCCAAACACGCACCCCAGGGAAACCGCCGAGGGCACCACGCAGAGCCCAGCGATGCACGGACCGGGGCTGCTGATCAGCCTAGAGACTACCTTGGCATGGCAGACGTCCTCAGCTACAGGAACTGGGCCCTGCTTCCCTGCTGCCAAGGGGCTCTTCGGGGACGGATGAGTCCCCCTGGTGTGGCTGGTCCACAGAAGAAAAGAGCCTACTACTGCAGCCGGCTGAAGGTGCGCCTAGGTGGCAGGCCGTGGGTTAGCGGGGAGCCCTGTCCGCAGCGTGGATAGCAGAGGGTGCCCATCCGTGTCGATGGGGCTGTCTCGTGCCAGGCAATGCTGCTGACCTGATGGTTAATTAGGGTTATTTATTTCCTGGGGGGAGGCTGGAGGGGCCCCACTGAAGGATAGGGGGGCTCCGTGGGGGGATCAGGGCCCAGACGTGCCAGGCACTGTACATTTCTGGAGCAAATAGTCCCTGCCCCAAAGGGAGCAATTTTGCTGCTAGATCTGGCCATGCCAGGGGGCAGGCAGCGCTGGCCGGTGTGTGGAAGGATGAACAAAGCGGTGTTTTAATTGAACACTTTCAGACTCTTCCTCCCTCATAAAGAAACCAAAGCAAAGGGCACAAGCCCCAAACCTCCCAGAATCCCTTGCAGGTTCGGCTAGCTGGGCGCGAAGGCGGGTCATTAAGGTCCCCCAGTCTGTCCCAGGGATCCCACGGCTACCACCAAAACCCCACAGCTAAAAGTCAGCATGTGGATGGGAACAGCTACCCTGTTGGCATTCAGTGGGCACAGAATCTCCCTGGGCAGAGCCAGGGCCGACCCAGGAACTTCTCCAACCTACCTGAACTGGGTTTCTAGCTGCCCTGGGGAACCAGGACACCTGGGTTCCATGCCTGGCTCGGCCCAATGTTCTGGGTGACCTTAGGCGAGTCCCTTCCCTTCTGTGAGTCTGCCCCGGGTCCGTCCAGCCTGGTAGCTCTCCTGAGCCAGGCTGTCTCCTCCTCAGTGTCTGGGCAGCGCCCGGCCCCTGGGGCCCCATTTGGGGTTGGTGCTACTGCAGGCCCCATGGCCTGAGGGCAATCTGAGACAAAGCTGAGGAGGGATCTCGAGTCTGCCACAGGCGTCTCTCGGTGCCCCATGCTGGCATCTCCCCATGGCCCCAGCCAGCGCCAAGCCCATGTTGGCAGCAGACGTGGGAACCTCGCGTTGGCACTGGGCGGGCGCTTTCGTCAAGGCCCAGCGAGGGATCGCGCTGGCATCAGGCTGTTTCCGGCTCTCCCGGCTGGGGAGAAAAGCTGGGAAAGGTTGGGGGGCTCAGGCCCTGCAGGGAGAATAAAGACCCCCCCCCAAACACACACACACACACAACGGTTTGTGGCTCTCCTGATTTTTCGGAGGCAGTCTGGCGAATGGGGGGCCTGGCTCTGCTCTTCGGGCACCAGCTGGGAGCGTCCGCTCGGCGAGGCCCGGTGGGAATTGGGAGCCTAAACAGCTTGGCGGAGCTGGGCCTGAGCTCCCAGAATGCACTACAGTCGGCAGCATCCCTGGCGTTGGGGGAGGAAGGGGGCTTGGGAACGGGAGGGGCTAGGCGGCGGGGGGGAGGCAGCTGTGCCCACGCATGTCCCCCGGAGCGGAGTGTGCTGCAGGCCACGGTGTTGGCCACTCATGGGATTTCAGGGGGTGGCTCTGTGCGGCGCTCCCCCAGCACACCTGCTCAGCCCTCCCCTGAGAGGGGCCTCCACTGGGTTGTTATTGTAGGGTCTTTCAGGAGCGCTGGGCTGGACACTGGTTTGTTACTGAGCAAGGAGGCTGCAGGTCTGGCCCATCTGCCCTGCGTGCTGCTCCTGGTGGGGGCAGGGGGATCCCTGCCCCGACCCTGCTCCAGCGCCTGGCTCCAGGTTCCAGCAGATGGGTCGTTAATGCGACGGGGAAGGCAGATGGATGCTGGAGGGGCAGGACGCAGCTCTGCAAGGGATGAGAGGGGGGCACCGTGCGCCCAGGCACCAGCCCCGCACCACAAGGCTTCGCGTCCTGGCCCCGGGCCCTGAGAGTCAGGTCAAAGGTCACACAAGAGTCCTGGCCCCCAGCGCCCCCTCCCCCCGCTTTCCCCCACTAAACCCTACTCCTCTCCCAAAGCTGGGCATGGGAACCCAGGAGTCCTGGCTCTCAGCCCCCCTGCTCTAACCTATATTTCTATATTCTGTCTAGACCCCACTCCCATCCTGGAGCCAGGGACAGAACCCAGGAGTCCTGGCTCCTCAGCGCCAATTACCAGCCGTCAGGCCTCTCCCATAGAGGGGACAGAGAACCCAGGAGTCCAGACCTCCAGCTCTCCCCTGCTCTACTCCCTGGACCACACTCCCCTCCCTCCACTGCCTTGTACATTGAACGAGGCCCGTGAGCCATCCTGCCTGGTTCTCCTTTCGCTGGAGCAGCCCAAGGGGCTGGTGCAGGAGACACAGCGATGCCCCCCCCCACGAGGCTGCTCCCTACCCCACCAGTGAATGGGGGCTCAGCCACCGAGTGGGACCCAGCCATTGTCATGGGCTGTTCACCCCACATGAGCCACCCAGCCCCGGCTATGCGCAGGGGCCAGCCAGGGCCCTCTTTGTCAGAATGGGGGGGGGGGGGCAGAAGAACCAAGGTCCTGCACAGAAGTGGGGGGCAATGGCTGGGTTGGGCCAAGGTTCTGGTCCCAAGCGTGTCCCAGATGTTTCCTTGCCCTGCAGTTGGGAATCCTACACTGCCCACAAAGGTGCCACCCTGGTGCTGGCACTCAGCATGAGCTGTGGGTCATGCCCTCCCCACTAGACAGGCAGCTGTATCTCAGCACTAGGCACAGAGCCCCTGTATAAACAGCCCCCATGCCCCACCCCAGAGGTGGTTGCATCTCACCACTGCATAACAAGCCATTCTTCGGTCTAATCTTAATAAAGCCTCCTTGACCTTGAGCTGACTGGTAAAGGTGCCCCCCGTGCCCCCCGCTGCCTCTCCCGGGGGCAGAGGGGTCAGAGGGTGACAGGCAGTGACCGGCCAAGCAGCGGCTGCCTGACCCCGGCACTGCTCCCCACGTCACCGGGCAGGGGGCTTTGCAATGGGAACATTCCCGGGAATAAACAGGAAGCGCTCAGGCCCAGGAATCTCCCACGCTCCCCGTGCCAGGTGAGGCGCCCCCTGCTGCCTGGTGAGGGGAGTTACCCCACCCCCCCTGCTTGCCCCCCATGACCCCTTTGCAGCAGCGGTTTCTCCCTGCGTGGTCCTGAGTTGGGGGAAGCACAGCTGGGACACCGGCAACCTCAGCGCTGCTTCAGTCAGCGTCTTGGCGGTGGAGTCAAAGGGGGAGATTTTCCCTTTGCCTGTTTGTTTAGTTTTCTCTCTTACCTAATTCCACTTGATCCTACCACCCACCCAACTTCCCTAAGGTCAGTGCCCTCCCTCGCCCCCAGAGAACCCAGGAGTCCTGGCTCCCAGCCCTCACAGTCGGACTGCCCTGTATGGCAGACACACTGCCGAGTCTCCAGCTTCTGTTGGTGCTGCCCAGATCCAGCCCAAGGCAACGGTGACCCCATCGTCCTCCTCCCCCAGCTGCTCCCCTCAGAGCTCTGCGCCCCACCCAAGAGGGCAAGGAACCCCACGCAGGCCCTGACGGATTCCTGCAGCCACAGTAGAGAACCCAGCAGCCAATGGGCCATGGAGCCTGAGCTCCCCACCCGCTCCAGGGGACCTCCGGGGCTGGAAGGGGGGCACTGGCCCTGCCATTCCTCCGCCCAGACCTCCTCTGGGTTCTATTCCCAGCTCTGGGGAGGGAACGGTGTCTCGTGGTTTGAGCAGGGGGGGCTGGGAGCCAGGATTCCTGGGTTCTACCCCTGACGTGGGGAGTGGGGTCTAGTGGTTAGAGCATAGGGGCTGGAAGGCACAACTCCCGGGTTCTATCCCTGGTTCTGGGAGGGGAGTAGGGTTTAGTGGTCAGAGCAGGGGGGTTGGGAGCCAGGACACCTGGGTTCTATTCCCATTTACCCTGCCTGTTTCCCTTCACGCACTGGGGACTGGGGAATTCGTTCAGTGCTTGGAGCTCCCCCGGGGAGAAAAAACCTGGAGCTGAGCCAATGGCTGCGGCCAGCTGGGGGCGGGGAGCCCTGCTGTTCTTCACTCCAACCCCGCTTCCGGCCAGCCCTGCAGCTCTCTCCAGGCTGTTCGCACGGCCCTGGTGACACGGGGCCGACCCTGAGCAGCCCCCGGCTAGGAGCCACCTGGCCTGGCTGGGCCCTTGTCCTCACACGAACTCCGTGACCCCAGACAGGGGGTGAGCAGCTGGTGGGGAGCCTGGGTGAGACTTTGCAGCGCTGAACACAGCTCAGCCCCATCGATAGCCAAGCCCCCCGTCCTGTGCGGGGGGTTTGGTCTGGGGGAGGGCCCGGCTCCGTTCTGATCAGCCCCAGCAGACTCCAGGCTGCAGCAGGCAGGGGCAGCGGAGAAGGACCCTGTGATGGGGGTGATGGATGGGAGCAGCATGCCCCAGGGAGGCTAGTCCGATCCGGGGCGAGACTCAGGCCGGGAGGGGGCCCATGAGTGGGGGGGTGAGAGGGGAGTCAGGACTTGGTGGGGTAGGGCGGAGAGTGGTCAGATGGGGGCAGGGGCTTAAGAGGATAAACCCACCAGGGACCCTCCTTTTCCTTTTGTCCCTGGGCCCCCAAGGTCAGGGAAGCACCGGGGGGGTTCGTTACAGCTCATCAGGGGAAGAGACCCCAGCCATAGCTCATGGGCCTCCCCCCATACTCCTTCCCCAATCATAGGGAAACCCCCGCAGTGCCCCGCAAACCCTCCCCAGCCACCAGGGGGCAGTCAGGAGACACAGACCCCACTGCGCCTGTGGGGAGACACTGTGAGTGCAGGGTCCTTCGCGTCCCTGCACACTAGGGAAGGGCCCCAGACCGCCTCCCGCACCACCCCCGGGGCTCTCACCCAGCACCCACATGCAGCCCCCTCTGGGGAGAGCCCGGCAGCGTCTCAACAGCCCGGCCCGACAAGGAGTTAGGGAGAATCTCGAAGCCAGGGAAGTGGCCGAAGGCGGGGTGCGGGGAAGAGCCGTGGGAGGGGCCTCTGCGGGGCAGAGTCAGGAGCTGTTCTACGGCTCCTGTCAAACGCAGCCCCCACTGCACAGGGCTGGCGGGCTGCGTGGAGCAAGGGGGCCAGCGCTGACAGCCGGGGAGACGCCCCCTGCCGAGCCCCCGGACCCCGCTCCACGACGGCCCCCCTCCAGTCCCCCTGCCGAGCCCCCCGCCCCGCTCCACAGCGACCCCCAGTGCCCCTGCCCTGATCCACAGCGCCCCCCCCAGTCCCCCTGCCGAGCCCCCGGACCCCGCTCCATGGCGGCCCCCCTCCAGTCCCCCTGCCGAGCCCCCCGCCCCGCTCCACAGCGACCCCCAGTGCCCCTGCCCTGATCCACAGCGCCCCCCCCCAGTCCCCCTGCCGAGCCCCCGGACCCCGCTCCATGGCGGCCCCCCTCCAGTCCCCCTGCCTAGCCCCCCGCCCCGCTCCACAGCGTCCCCCAGTGCCCCTGCCCTGATCCACAGCGCCCCCCCCAGTCCCCCTGCCGAGCCCCCGGACCCCGCTCCACGGTGCCCCGCCAGTCCCCCTGCCGAGCCCCCGGACCCCGCTCCATGGCGGCCCCCCTCCAGTCCCCCTGCCTAGCCCCCCGCCCCGCTCCACAGCGTCCCCCAGTGCCCCTGCCCTGATCCACAGCGCCCCCCTGCCGAGCCCCCGGACCCCGCTCCACGGCGCCTCCCCAGTCTCCTTGCCGAGCCCCCGGACCCCGCTTCACGGCGCCCCGCCAGTCCCCCTGCCGAGCCCCCGGACCCCGCTCCACGGCGCCCCGCCAGTCCCCTGCCGAGCCCCCGGCCCCGCTCCACAGCGTCCCCCAGTGCCCCTGCCCTGATCCACAGCGCCCCCCCCCAGTCCCTCTGCCGAGCCCCCGGACCCCGATCCACGGCGCCCGCCCAGTCCCCCTGCCGAGCCCTCGGACCCCACTCCACGGCGCCCCCTAGCGCTCAGTCCTGACTGCCGGGGACACGCCCCCTGCCGAGACCCCGCCCCGCTCTCCTGGCCCCGCCCCCAGGCTCTGACAAGCCGCCAGGCGCCGCGCTCCACCTCAGCTCCTGCGGGGTGGGCGGGAAGTGGGGTGGGAGACACGTGGGGAGGTGGCCCGTGTTCTAATTTGCATACCCATGAGCTAATTTACATACTCGGGCAAGGATTTGCCTATACTCGGGCGCCGCACGTCTGGAATGCATACCCAGCTATTGCATATTCATAACTTCTTTTGCATACCCACCTTCTAATTTGCATATTGATTAGACTTATCCGGCGGACGCACGGCGCAAACTCGCATATTCATGAGCCTCGTTTGCATATTATGCGCCCCGCCCCTTCAGTGGCGCTGCAGGCGACGGGGCGGGGCTTGCGCGCTGACGTCACGGCGGCGCGGCGCGGGGCCGCCGGGTGGGAGGATGGTGGCCGGCGCGTTCCCCATCGCGAAGCTCCTGTACCTGGGCGTGCGGCAGCTGAGTCGGCCCCTAGCCGCGCGCATCAAGGCAGGGGCTCGCGCCAGCCCCTTTTTCCGGGCCTACGTCTGCGGGCCGCCCGCGCAGCGTGAGTGACAGGCCGCGTGCGGGGCGCTGAGCCAATGGGGCGGGGCTACAGGCCAATGGGGCTCCGGAGGGGCGGGGCTGCGAGTACATGGAGCCAACGGGGCGCATGCGGGGGCGGGACAGAGAGCTTTGCGGGCCAATGGAGGCGATGCGGGGGCGGGCCTGGATCTCTGCAGGCCAATGGGATTGTTGCGGTGGCGGGGCAAAGAGCATAGCTGGGCAATGGGGGCGCGGGGCGGAACCGGGGTCGTTGAACCAATGGTTGGAGACTGAGGGCGGGGCGTGGGTCCAGAGGGCCAATAGGCGGAGCCCAAGGGCGGGCCCACGGCTCACAGTGAACAGGCACCCACAAAGCAAAGCCGTGAAGTGACCCTTGACACGCCCCCACACAGCTCCCTGATTGGGCCGGGCCGGGCCGGCGGGGGCTGCGGGTCGGGAGCGAGGGGCACCGGCAGGGCTATGGGGGGCCCGGGGCCCGGCCGGCGGGGGGCTGCGGGTCGGGAGCGAGGGGCACCGGCAGGGCTATGGGGGGCCCGGGGCCCGGCCGGCGGGAGGCTGCGGGTCGGGAGCGAGGGGCACCGGCAGGGCTATGGGGGGCCCGGGGCCCGGCCGGCGGGAGGCTGCGGGTCGGGAGCGAGGGGCACCGGCAGGGCTATGGGGGGCCCGGGGCCCGGCCGGCGGGAGGCTGCGGGTCGGGAGCGAGGGGCACCGGCAGGGCTATGGGGGGCCCGGGGCCGGGCCGGTGGGGGGCTGCGGGTCGGGAGCGAGGGGCACCGGCAGGGCTATGGGGGGCCCGGGGCCGGGCCGGTGGGGGGCTGCGGGTCGGGAGCGAGGGGCACCGGCAGGGCTATGGGGGGCCCGGGGCCCGGCCGGAGGGGGGCTGCGGGTCGGGAGCGAGGGGCACCGGCAGGGCTATGGGGGGCCCGGGGCCCGGCCGGAGGGGGGCTGCGGGTCGGGAGCGAGGGGCACCGGCAGGGCTATGGGGAGCCCGGGGCCGGGCCGGGCCGGCGGGGGGCTGCGTCTCGGGAGCGAGGGGCACCGGCAGGGCTATGGGGGGCCCGGGGCCGGGCCGGTGGGGGGCTGCGGGTCGGGAGCGAGGGGCACCGGCAGGGCTATGGGGGGCCCGGGGCCGGGCCGGTGGGGGGCTGCGGGTCGGGAGCGAGGGGCACCGGCAGGGCTATGGGGGGCCCGGGGCCCGGCCGGAGGGGGGCTGCGGGTCGGGAGCGAGGGGCACCGGCAGGGCTATGGGGAGCCCGGGGCCGGGCCGGGCCGGCGGGGGGCTGCGTCTCGGGAGCGAGGGGCACCGGCAGGGCTATGGGGGGCCCGGGGCCGGGCCGGCGGGGGGCTGCAGGTCGGGAGCGAGGGGCACCGGCAGGGCTATGGGGAGGCCGGGGCCGGGCCGGCGGGGGGCTGGGCTGGCAGCCCCCCCACTCATGCCCCTCCCCCCTGCAGTGTACCACTGGGTTGAGATGCGAACCAAGATGCGGATCATGGGCTTCCGTGGCGCCACCATCAAGCCCCTGAACGAGGAGGCGGCAGCGGAGCTGGGCGCGGAGTTGCTGGGCGAAGCCATCGTCTTCGGCGTGGGCGGCCTGTGCATCTTCCTGGAGTACGCGCGCCAGGCCTCCAACACCCGGAGGAAGGAGGAGGAGCAGAGCAGCACCCTGCTGGGCCTGCAGGAGCAGGTGGCCGAGCTGGGCCTGGCCGTGGAGACCCTGGACGCGCAGCTGCGTGAGGTGAACCGCCTGCTGCTGGACGTCTCCACCAGCGCCAAGAAATAGGGGCCCCCCCGGGACGGGCTGCCAAGGAGGAGCCTGGCGTGTGTGGGCCCTGCCCCCCGGTGCCAGGGCGCAGAGCTGGCTGGGGCCGGGAGGAGCCTGCGCTGGACGAAGCGAGTGAGACAGGCCCCCCATGTGGGCTGGGGGGTCCCGGCTCATGACCAGCCTCGGCTCCTGCAGAGTTTGAGTTTTCTACAGTGTAAATAGTCATCCATTAAAACCCACCTGCTGCTGAGGAGGCGGAGCCATGATTGGGGCGGGGCTGGGGAAAAGGGGCGGAGCCATAGGTCTGCCAGCAGCACTCCTTTGGGCCCGGGGCTCCTGTAGAAACTGGACCTGGTCCCAGCTCATCCTTCCCCGGGGTCTGGGATCGGCCCCTTCCCTAGGGCCTGTCATGGCTCGGGCAGCAGGGGGCCCAGCCAGAGCCACCTCCTTTCCGGGTGCCTGGCCGAGGGTGCACTCCATGCGGCGGGGTCCATGGGGCAGCCTGGCCAGAGTGATTCCTAGGGGGAGCCACTGGGTGGGGCTGCACGGGCAAAGCTGATTAATGCAGTGGGGCAGGGGTTGGAGGTCTCTATGCGCCCCCCTTCCATGCAGGCCTAGGGCCCCCCAGCTCCTCCAGTCCAACAGGACCCACATGGCCAGGCCCTGCTGCTGGTCTAGCAGGGGCAGGGGCTGCCCTGGACACTTTCTGCCCTAGCCCAGAGAGGTGGGGCTGCTCCCCCAGGATTCCCCCGTGGCTGGTGTTAGCGAGGGCATCCTTGGCTTGGTCCAGGGATTGAACCAGCCTGGGCTGGCTGCTTCCTTAGTTTGGCTCTGCCTGGAGGGGGCGGAGCCATGGGGAGGGGGCTGGGAGGCCTGGTTCTGGGAGTTGGCTGGGGAGGGGACAGGGATGTTGGGGAGGCCCGGTTCTGGGGTGGGGGGAAGGCCCACACTGGCCCTGGACGGTGCCGAGGGCTTGGGCAGCCCTGGGAACAGAACCCAGGTGCCCTATCAGCCCCACCACTCTGGACCTTAGCGAGAGCCCCCTGGCACTGCTGGCGGGAAGCCATTTGCTGGCCATGCAGCCCATGTGGGGGGCAACACCTGCTCACAGGGCCTTGAGCAAGAAGGGTCCTGCTTGATGGGCAGCGTGGGGTTGAGAGTTGGAGGCAGAGATGTCAGTCCTGGTTGCAGTTGCTTCAGAGGCCTGGGGCTGGTTTCTGAGCAGTTATTGGGGGGTGCCATGCCCAGGGCATCTGCCCCCCATGGGAGCACCCTGCCCAGGGACCTGCCCTGCACATCAGCCCTGCTGGCCCTCACCCGCAGCTGCAGGGAGCAGGGCTGGGGCAGGCAGATTTAGGATAACTTTTTGCCAGACAACCCCCCCCGCCATGGCTGGGCCTGGAGAAACTGGCCGACAGCTGCCCTGCTGGAGTGAAGCCCTAGGGACCAGCTGCCCGCTCCCCATCCCCACCTGTCACAGAGTCCCTGAGCGATGCTCTGGAACTGCTCCCCATGAAGCCAGGCAGGACTCTCGGGAAGTCTCCTTTCTGTGAGCAGCCTGTCTGCAAGACACACAGCTTCCACCTTCCTGGGTCTGACCTCAGAGCATTCAGCCTCCTCTGCCCCTCTGTGCGCTTCCCACAGCGAGTCCGCTCAGGCAGGCTCCTGGGGAAGCCAGAGGGTCCTGCACCCCAACTTTGCAGTCAGACGTGACTCTGAGCCAGCCAGTAAAACAGAGGTTTATTAGACGACAGGAACATGGTCTAAAACAGAGCTTGCAGGTGCAGAGAACGGGACCTCTCAGCTGGGTCCATTTTGGGGGCCAGTGAGCCAGACAACCATGTCTGCCCTTCACTCCATGTCTCCAGCCAGCCCCAAACTGAAACTCCCTCCAGCCCCTCCTCCTCTGGGCTTTCCCCTTTTCTGCGCAAGGAGGTTACCTGATTCCTTTGTTCTCCGACCCTTTAGCTCTCACCTGGTGGGGGGGAACCATAGAATCATAAAATATCAGGGTTGGAAGGGACCCCTGAAGGTCATCTAGTCCAACCCCCTGCTCGAAGCAGGACCAATTCCCAGTTAAATCATCCCAGCCAGGGCTTTGTCAAGCCTGACCTTAAAAACCTCTAAGGAAGGAGATTCTACCACCTCCCTAGGTAACGCATTCCAGTGTTTCACCACCCTCTTAGTGAAAAAGTTTTTCCTAATATCCAATCTAAACCTCCCCCACTGCAACTTGAGACCATTACTCCTCGTTCTGTCATCTGCTACCATTGAGAACAGGCTAGAGCCATCCTCTTTGGAACCCCCTTTCAGGTAGTTGAAAGCAGCTATCAAATCCCCCCTCATTCTTCTCTTCTGCAGGCTAAACAATCCCAGCTCCCTCAGCCTCTCCTCATAAGTCATGTGTTCTAGACCCCTAATCATTTTTGTTGCCCTTCGCTGGACTCTCTCCAATTTATCCACATCCTTCTTGTAGTGTGGGGCCCAAAACTGGACACAGTACTCCAGATGAGGCCTCACCAATGTCGAATAGAGGGGAACGATCACGTCCCTCGATCTGCTCGCTATGCCCCTATTTATACATCCCAAAATGCCATTGGCCTTCTTGGCAACAAGGGCACACTGCTGACTCATATCCAGCTTCTCGTCCACTGTCACCCCTAGGTCCTTTTCTGCAGAACTGCTGCCTAGCCATTCGGTCCCTAGTCTGTAACGGTGCATTGGATTCTTCCGTCCTAAGTGCAGGACCCTGCACTTATCCTTATTGAACCTCATCAGATTTCTTTTGGCCCAATCCTCCAATTTGTCTAGGTCCTTCTGTATCCTATCCCTCCCCTCCAGCGTATCTACCACTCCTCCCAGTTTAGTATCATCCGCAAATTTGCTGAGAGTGCAATCCACAGCATCCTCCAGATCATTTATGAAGATATTGAACAAAACCGGCCCCAGGACCGACCCTTGGGGCACTCCACTTGATACCGGCTGCCAACTAGACATGGAGCCATTGATCACTACCCGTTGAGCCCGACAATCTAGCCAGCTTTCTACCCACCTTATAGTGCATTCATCCAGCCCATACTTCCTTAACTTGCTGACAAGAATACTGTGGGAGACCGTGTCAAAAGCTTTGCTAAAGTCAAAAAACAATACATCCACTGCTTTCCCTTCATCCACAGAACCAGTAATCTCATCATAAAAGGCGATTAGATTAGTCAGGCATGACCTTCCCTTGGTGAATCCATGCTGGCTGTTCCTGATCATTTTCCTCTCATGCAAGTGCATCAGGATTGATTCTTTGAGGACCTGCTCCATGATTTTTCCAGGGACTGAGGTGAGGCTGACTGGCCTGTAGTTCCCAGGATCCTCCTTCTTCCCTTTTTTAAAGATTGGCACTACATTAGCCTTTTTCCAGTCATCCGGGACCTCCCCCGATTGCCATGAGTTTTCAAAGATAACGGCCAATGGCTCTGCAATCACAGCCGCCAATTCCTTCAGCACTCTCGGATGCAACTCGTCCGGCCCCATGGACTTGTGCACGTCCAGCTTTTCTAAATAGTCCCTAACCACCTCTATCTCCACAGAGGGCTGGCCATCTCTTCCCCATTTTGTGATGCCCAGTGCAGCAGTCTGGGAGCTGACCTTGTTAGTGAAAACAGAGGCAAAAAAAGCATTGAGTACATTAGCTTTTTCCACATCCTCTGTCACTAGGTTGCCTCCCTCATTCATTAAGGGACCCACACTTTCCTTGGCTTTCTTCTTGTTGCCAACATACCTGAAGAAACCCTTCTTGTTACTCTTGACATCTCTCGCTAGCTGCAGCTCCAGGTGCGATTTCGCCCTCCTAATTTCATTCCTACATGCCCGAGCAATATTTTTATACTCTTCCCTGGTCATATGTCCAACCTTCCACTTCTTGTAAGCTTCTTTTTTATGTTTAAGATCCGCTAGGATTTCACCATTAAGCCAAGCTGGTCGCCTGCCATATTTACTATTCTTTCGACTCATTGGGATGGTTTGTCCCTGTAACCTCAACAGGGATTCCTTGAAATACAGCCAGCTCTCCTGGACTCCTTTCCCCTTCATGTTAGTCCCCCAGGGGATCCTGGCCATCCGTTCCCTGAGGGAGTCGAAGTCTGCTTTCCTGAAGTCCAGGGTCCGTATCCTGCTGCTTACCTTTCTTCCCTGCGTCAGGATCCTGAACTCAACCAACTCATGGTCACTGCCTCCCAGATTCCCATCCACTTTTGCTTCCCCCACTAATTCTACCTGGTTTGTGAGCAGCAGGTCAAGAAAAGCTCCCCCCCTAGTTGGCTCCTCTAGCACTTGCGCCAGGAAATTGTCCCCTACGCTTTCCAGAAACTTCCTGGATTGTCTATGTATTGCTCTCCCAGCAGATATCAGGAAAATTAAAGTCACCCATGAGAACCAGGGCGTGCGATCTAGTAGCTTCCGTGAGCTGCCGGAAGAAAGCCTCATCTACCTCATCCCCCTGGTCCGGTGGTCTATAGTAGACTCCCACCACTACATCTCTCTTGTTGCTCACACTTCTAAACTTAATCCGGAGGCACTCAGGTTTTTCTACAGTTTCGTACCGTAAGGGCCCAGGCCATCAGTTGCCAGGAAACAGGGTGTCGGCCATTCTCTGTGTCCAGACCCCTGCACACACCTGCCCTCTAGGGCTCTGCAACGATCATATACCCTTACCCCACCACCTAGACACTTAAGAACTGCACAAGGGAAACTGAGGCACCCCCACACTATTCAGAGGAAACATTAAGAACAGTCCCACTTGGTCACACCCCACAACTGTGTGTGGGGAGGGGGTGCTGGCTGGGGCAGGCCTGGCCAGGGGGCAGAGTTCAGGTGGCTGGGTGTGGGCCTGGCTGGGGCCAAGCAGGGAGAGGTTGGCAGGGGGTGGGACAGGCCTGGCCAGGCAGGGAGAGGTTGGCGGGGGCTGGGCTGTGCGTCTCTGCCAGCTGGCACCTGGTGAGGGCAGGCACGAAAATGGCATCACCCCTGCAATTTGCCCAGCAATGGCAGCTCCTGGGCAGCAGGAGGTGCTGGACCCCAGTCAGGGCCCTGGGCCCTGCTCCCCCGCCCCAGCCCTCGAGGGAGATGGATTCCCCCACCCCCCCACCAAGTTGGTCCAGGCCTGAGTCTGCCTGCAGGTGGCCAGGTTCGGGGGGTGGGGGGGACACGACTCCAGCAACAGCCCAGCTTGTGTCCCTGGCAAAGCCCTACACCCCACCACCCCCACCTGGAGCCAGGCCAGCCCGCTCCCTGCTCCCACCCCCCAACCCCAGTTCCACCCTTCCTAGTGCTTAATGAGAAGGCCATGCGGTGACAAGGCACCTGGCTTCCCCTGGCTCCGAGGCGGAGGGTGTTGGGGGGCAGGACCCCTCCCCAGGCCTTTGCCCGGGCCACAGCTGGGTTGTAGTGGGGCCCCCCCACCTCCCACCCCTGTTGGTGCTGGAGGTGGTTCCAGGCAGAGCAGGGATCCCCTTTATGACCGTTACAACCCCGCAGCCTCCTGGGGCTGCCCTGACCCCCCCCTCCCCACCCCCCTCAGGGCACCTGGAATTTATTCTAGTCCCAGCCTTTGTGGCCTCCCCGCCCCATGCACCCCAGCCTGGCTGGAGGCAGCAGCAACGCCCCAGGTGCACCCCCCCCAACCCCCGCTGTCCCCCTCCTCTCACCCCGCCAGGGTGAGTGGGGCTCCGAGGCAGGCATCTGGCACGGGCAGCTCTGGGAGGGCCCAGATGCCCCGCTTGGCCCTGCTGCCAGCCCGGGGGGATGGGTACAGCAGGCAGAGGATGCTGAGGGGCGTAAGGGGGGGCCCAGGCCCAGCCCTGGCTGATGGGGCTGGTGAGGCGCTCGGTGGGGGATAATTGGGGTGTCGCTCAGGCAACGACGCTGGATTACAGCAGCCCCTCTGTCCCCCCTCGGCACAGGCTGGGAGGGAGGGTTTGATGCAGCCCCCCCACCCCCCCACAAAGGCACAAACTATCTTTGAGTAGAGCCTAGTGGCCCTGCTGTGACCCCTGAACCCCCTTCCCACACCCCACTCTAACCCCCAGCCCCCACTCCCCTCCCCAAGCCAGGGATAGAACCCAGGCGTCCTGCCCCGCAATGAGACAGAGGGAGGAGTGTAACTTACAAAAAGGAAAGGTTTATTCCAGAACTGGGTACCAAGGGTCCGTGCCCGGTGCCAGGTTGGGGGGCCCGGTGCCAGGCGGCACGGCGCAGGGGAGGGGAAAAGCATCTCACCCTGGTACTGGGCACAAATGCCCCAGAAATCAGTAAAAAACCAACAACCCAAAAAAATAAAGTGAACATTAACAGCCGCATAGAAAAGAGCGGAGAGTCTGCCCCTCCCCAGCCAGGGGTAAAGGATCAACCCCCCCTCAGGACAGTTCCTGTCACTGCCCAGCTGGGGGCCCCCACCCCCAAGATAAAAAAACTCCCCCTCCCCCCCCGTGTAAAAAAATATAAAATAAGCTGAACCCAGCAGAGCTGGGGGCCAGGAAGCAGTGAGTGGGCGCAGGGCGGGACTGGGGGGGGGATCCCCGGCCCTCCAATTCCTGGCAGGGCAGGGGTGTTTCAGGGAATCTCTCCATCATGCCAGGCCCCCAGGGGGAGGCAGCTCTGCGGCTGCTCCTGGGGGGCAGGAATGACGCCGACTCCTCCCAGAGACCCCCCAAGCCCTGCTGTCTGAGGGGGAGGGGCCCTTTGGTAGGCAGCAGCCTGCAGGGGGTGCTATTGCTCTGCTCCTGCCCCAGGGGTAAGGCACAGCCTGGGAGCTCCCGGGGCAGCCCCAGAGGGATGGGGGGGGGGGAAATCTCCAGGAATTTGGGCCACCCCCTGGAATTGCACAGTGGGGCTGGCGCCCCGGTAACCATCGGCCGGAGGAGGGGGTGCATGGGGGAGGGGCTTCAAGTGTGAGGGGGCGGGGCGCGTGTCAAAGACGATAAACCCGTGGGTGGCGCAGGAGCCTCGGCAGCCCTGGGACCGCCGGCCGGGTGGGATGGGGGGGCTAGGGCGAGCCCCGCTTCCTCAGTTCCAGGACGAATGCTGCAGAGAGAGAAGGGCGGGGTGGTAAGTGTCCAGGAGCCAGATGGGGGGGAGAGGGGAAGACATGCCAGGCCAGGCGGCCCCACGGCCACCGGGAAGCAGCCAGGGGGCTCCGAGCTGAAGCAGCCCTTGCTCAGGAGCTGGGGCATCTGCAGGGGACTGGGGCCGCGCACAGAGAACACCCCCCTCCCCCTGGATCCCTCATGCCACGGGCCCCCCGCACCAAGCAGGCAGGAAGCGAGCCCAGCGACCCCTACAGGTGGCTCACCCTCGATGATCTCCTCCTTCAGCTTCTGCAGCTCCCGGCGCACCTCCTCCAGCAGCTCCTGGGTGAGGGCGCAGCGTTAGGGGGCACGGCCCACCCTGCACCCCCTCGTGTACAACCCTTCCCCCACCACCACCCCTGCGTGCAGCCCTGCCCCTCTCCCCTGGCACCCCCTCACATGCAGCCCCACCCCCAGAACCTCCCCAGCACCCCCTCCTACGCACAGCCCTGCCCCCTCCTCTGGCACCCCTCCCCCCCGGAACACCCCCCCCGCACCATCCCCTGTGCACAGCCACTCCTGCCCCCTGGCACCCTCTCTTCCCCCCAGTGTCCCCCCATGCCCCCCCACATACAGTCTTGCAACAGCCCCCAGCATGCCTCCCCCCCAACACCGGGCACTTGCACAGCCCCCCCCCACTGCCTCCCCATGCAAACTCCACCTCCAGCACCACCACCCCTACACCCCTCCCCCCAGCAACAGCCCAATCCAGACCCCCACCTCCATGCTCAGGGTCATGGGGTCCTGCTCCAGTCACCGAGCAGAGTCCCAGGGTTAGGAACGAACCCCATGTCACCCCAGGGCCGGGTTTCCTGGCTCCTCCCCCACCCTGGTACCTGTTTGATCCGCTCCAGGCCGGACTCATCTGTGCTGGCCGGGGGCTCTGTGCTGCTGGGGGCAGCTGATTTCATCCTGGGCGGGGGGGGGGGGGGGGAGGAGGGAGAACGGAGCAGGGGTTAGGGGTGAGAAGCTCCACGAGGCTCTATGTCCCTCTTTGGCAGGGATCCCACCCCTGTCCGAGAGCCTTGCCACTGAGGGGGCTCCACAGCTTGGGGTGACACACAGACAGCATTAGGTTCCAGAGTTAACAGGCAGCCCACTTACGGGAGGGGCATCAGGATTCCTGGGCTCTTTCCCCACCTGTGCTACTGTGCTCTTTGGCAAGTCCCTCCCAAGCCTGGTGCCTCAGTTTCCCCACGTGCAATTGGGGTGGGGGGATATTCACGGTAGGCCTGAGGTATCACGCCGTGGCTAAGGGCGCAGCAGGACGAGGAGATATTCAGAAGGATCAGGGGAGGCCAAGCCAGGTGGTGTGGCTCTGTTTGCTGCCCAGCGGGTACGGTTCCAGGGAGCCGCAGCCCTACCCAGCCCTGCGCCTTGGGCTCTGCATCGCGCCAGCCCCATGCCCAGCTCTAGGGACAGCTCTGGGCCCTGGCACCACTGCCCAGCCGGAAAGCCCCTGGCCATGGTGTCCCCATCCACCCCCCCCCACACACTTCCCTCCAGGGGCCCACCTGCTCCACCAGCCCCTGTGTCCAGGATACCCACCTCCTCCTCCCTTGGAGCAAGGCCTAGTGCCCCCCCCCACCGCTCGGACTGCCCCATATCTGCCCCATGGCTTCGGTGCCCCAACCCACGCCCGGGCACTACCCCGAGAGGCTGGTGCTACTCCGGGCGGGACTGGGGGATTCTCTGCTCTCCTGGGTCTCACTACGCCTGGGGGGGAAGAGAGAGGCAGACAGACCCCTGGCCCAGCCCAGCCCGGCCCCTCCTGGCTCCAGCCGCCTGGACCCCCACCCTCCCCATGGCCCAGCCGGGCAGCACCCACCTGGGCAGGGTGGAGCTGTTCTTCTCCCAGGGCCTCCGCACCAAGTCTGCCAAGAGAGGGGAGAAATGGGTGCCTGGCGCTTTCACTGGGGAGGTCAATGGGGAGAGGAATTTGCAGGGGGGGCCCCTCAGACACACAGCCCCGCCACCCCAGCAGAGAGTCCAAGGTGTGAACCACCCCCCCATCCGTGGGCCTCCCCCCCCCGCAGCCAGTGCCAGGCAGCACAATGCCCAGGTGAAGGGCTGCCTGTCCCCCGCTCCCCTGCCCCGCCTTCAGTCCGCTCCCAGCATGCCCTGCTCCACCTGTCCTCCCCCTGGGCATGCTGGGAGACAGGGGTCTCTGGGGCTGGCCGGGGCCCCCCCACACTCACCGCTCTGCAGGCTCGAGGTCCTAGTACCTGAGGGTTCGGCGGTGTCTTGCTGCTGGGGGCAGAACGAAGGGGGGGGGGTGTCAGTGGGTCTTGTGGCCCTGGGCGAGCTCCCCTTTCTCCCCCCAAGGAGCCCCAGGGGAATCTCCTTCCCCCCAAGAAGTGGGGCCAGCTCCCTCCTGCACTGCTGGGCAGATCCAGGACTCAGCACAGACCCCGCCAAGCCTGGCCAGGCCCCAGCCCATCTGCCCCCTCCCCAGGAACAGGCCGCGGGACGGAGAGGGGGCAGGACACTCACGCTGGAAATGTCCTCATCTTTCTTCGGCCCAGGCTTCTCGCCCGGCAGCGTGGCTTTCCGCCTGCGGGGGGCGACAGGGAGAGTGGGGTTAGCGCCCACCCAGGCCTGCCCCGCCCCGAGAGCCGCCACCCCCGCCCCCGGCCAGGAGGCACAGATCCCTCTCGGGCAAGCCCCCGACCCTCTGGCAGGGCCGAGTCAGCACTGGGGACACGTCTGGGATCTCCCCCCATGCCCCAGCCCCACACCCACAGGGCAGCACCTCCTACCCCCCGGCACAGAGCCCCCAGCCTCCCAGAGCACAGCCCCGTCCCCCACCACCACCACCCCAGCCCCACAACACAGATCCCCCTGCCCCCCCCCCCCCCAACATGGAGACCCAGCACACACACACCCTGCCGCCCCTCACCGTCTGGCCAGCATGGCGCTCATCTCCTCCATCAGGCCCCCGCCCCCCCCGCCGCGGCTGGCCTCGTTCTTTGGGGCCGTCCCGGGGCTGGGGCTGCCCCCCGCCGGCCCAGCGCCATCCTCCTGCTGCTGGGGGACAGGGAGCAGAGTCATTACCAGGCCCAGCACCGCAATCCCTCCCCCACTAGCCCACAGACACACACACACACTCCCCGGTTCTAGCCCTGCTCGATGCCTTGGGCCCCCCTTCCGCAGGGACCCCCGCCCCGCAACAGGCCAATCCACCTCCAGTGCCAGACCCAGCCTGGGCTGGGGCCGCCCAACCCCTACCTCCTTCCAACCCCCCCTCCTCCCCCCAACTCCGCCCCCACCCCACTCCCCCCCGCCCCAATCCTGCTCCTCCCCACCCACCTTGGCGATTTTCCTGAGTTTTGCGCTTGCGATGGCAGCTGCCAGGCCGGAGGCCCCCCCGCCTCCCGCCCCCGGGCCCTGTGCAGCAGGCAGAGGAGGGGCGGGAGGTGGCCCCCCAGTCGCAGGGGGTGGCCCCCCAGCAGCGGCGGGCAGGCCGGGTGGTGGAGGCGGCCCTGGCGGGGGTGGCGGCCCCGGGGGCGGCGGGGGGCCTCCCCCCGAAGGGGTCGCTGGAGCTCCTGCCACACAAGACCAAGGGGGGGTTAGAGGGAGCTGGAGCACCGGGGGGGGGGCGGGGGGGGGAGGAGAAGTGGTCTAAGCAGATGCCACTGGGACCCTCTTAGCCAGGCAAGACCACCCTGGGGACTGGGGGCCCCACGCGACCCCCCTCCCCCAGCACCCAGAACTAATCCCACTACGTGAATTGTTGAAATCCCTGGGGCACCCCCCTCCCGCCAACACCACCACTTGCAGCAACCCTGCTGGGCTGAGGCAGAGGTGGGGAGACACCCCCCACGCTCCCATGGGCGCAGTCCTGTGGGGCTAGAGATATGGCTGGGGGGGGGGGGGGGGAAGGGGGCCGATCGTGTGCGACAGACCAATCCCGACTCCCAGTGCCGGAGCTGGGCCACCTGCCCCCCGACTCCCCACCGCCTGCCCCCACTGCATTACCCACCTGCACTGGCCACCCGGCGCTCTTGCTCCTGCTCCTGCTGCTGCCTGGGAGACAAAGAGGGGTGAGAACTGGAAGGGGGGGGGGGGGACAAATACCCAGGGACCCCCCCAGGGCATCTCCGCCCCCCCAGTCACTCACGTGCGTGGCGAGGCCTGGGGGGACCCCGGGTCCAGGATCCCTGACACCACGAACCCACACATGCTGGGCAGCCGCTCGCCCCGCCAGCCGCAAGCCGATTAGGGGCTGAGCCGGCAGCGCCCGCTCCAGCCGCTCGGGGGCTTAGCCGGGGGTGGAGGGGGAGGGGGGAGAGGTCACTTCAGTAATCACCTGGGGCACGGGCGTCAGCGACTGGGCAGCCCTCACCGAGGGGCCCAGGATGGGATGGGGGAAGGTGCCTTGTACCCCCGACCACCACCCCGGGGCCACCCTGACTCCCCTTCGCCCCCCAAGCCTGAGAGACCCTTCCTGCTAACGGCCCCTGCAACTGCCCACCCCACCAAGCCCACCAGAGGTCTGGGAAGGGGGTGGGGGACCGGTGGGAGGGCGCAGGTGGGGGGGGGGGCAAGGGGAAGAGAGAGACACCATACCTTTTCTGTTGCTCCATCTCATCTGGGGAGGGGCCGTTCTGGGATGGCCCGGACGGAGCCAAGCCTGCACCGGGACACACAATGGGGGTGGGGGTCAGCAACAGGTTCCACCCCCCAGCTTCCCCCACAGAAATCCGAGCGCTGGCTCCCCACCCCCGGCCACAGCTCCAACAGGGCGACCCGCCCTCCAGCCCCCCAAACCCTGGCACTGCGGTGGGACCAAGTCCCCACATCTCCAGCCTGAGCCCCCACCCAAGCCGTGCCCAACCCCCTGGGCGATGGGGGCAGGGCCGGGCACCGCTCACCCGCCTCCAGCTGGTCCAGGGCGAGCAGCATCCCACTGGCGAACTGGTTGGCGTCCTCCTTGGTGCTGAAGTTGAGACCCCAGACCTGGCGGGCATCACGCCACTGGTGGAAGTTGGGTGTGGCCTGGTTGTACTTCATCCCCTTCATTACTGCACAGTTAATGACCACCTGGGGGGGGGGTAGAGAGCTGGGTCAGCAGGGGGCCATGGGATCCCAGCCCCCCCAAGGACCATACCAAGGCCACGGGGGGGGGGGGTATCGGGGGGGAGGTGAGACACAAACAAGAGCAGCTGCCACCCAGGGACTGGCCTGGGTATGGGGATGTCCCTGTTCAGAGGGCAGGAGGGGCTGGGGCCAGGACCCCGGGTTCTTCCAACCCCAGCTCTGGAGGGGGAGTATGGGGGGGCAGGACCCCTGGCTTCTCACCTGAGTTTGGGGGGGCAGGGGAGAGTATCAAGGGTAGGATGATTTGGCCTGCCCCTGCCCAGACCACCAGCCCTGGCACTGGCTCTGCCAAGCACAGCACGAGGGGCTGGCAGTGCCCTCCGGCACCAGAGGGAAGCCTACAATTCCCATAGCAGGGGGTTGCAGAAGGTGTCCCCCCCCCCCCCCCCCCCCCCGCCCAGCTCCTGGGCCACCCAGTCCTCAGCTCTGCAGGGGGGCTCCCAGGATGAGCCCCAAACCCACAGGTCAGGGCCCAGCACACATTTCCTGAGGGGGAGGCAGCCTAGGGGACAGGACAAGCTGCAAACTCTGGGGACAGGGCACTTGGGGAGAACCGGGGCAGGACGACTGGAACACTGGCCAGGAGAGCCAGCCCCACAATGCCCAGCTTTGCCTCACCCAAGGGGGATCCAGTCCCCCTCCCCCCCAGCCAGGACTCCCACAAGGGCAGATCACAGGGGGTGCAGGGCCCTGGGGCCACCTTTTCCGACAGCCCCTCTCCTGGGGCGCAGCCTGAGCCCCTGATGCCTGGCTGGTCCCAGGGCCCCCCTCCCAGTCCAGCCCCCACACCTGCTGGTCCGACTGCATCTTACGGCCCACCACGCGGAAGGTGTTGGTGCCCGGGTTGTGGTAGATCTGCACCCAGCTGACAACCTGGGGGCCGCTCCCCGCCGTCACCCACTTCTTGTTGGCATCGTCGTACAGCATCACCGTGGCACGGGTGGCGCAGACGACCGTCTCGCTGCGGAGGGAGAAGGGGGTGAACGTGGAGGGAGGAGCTCCTGCAGGCCCCTCCCCGCGCCAAAGTGAACCAGCTGAGCCCCCCGCAAGCCCAGCAGGCAGCTCACCCTTTAGCACCAGGGGAACCCCCAGTGCACTCCAGGCCCAGACACGCAGGGGGGCACCGCACCCCAGGGGACAGGGATCAGCCCACTGTACAGGGGAAACTGAGGCACAGGGAGGGGAATGGAATGGCAGAGTCAGGCACAGAACCCAGGAGTCCTGACTCCCATCCCCCCCCCACATTAACCCCTAGACCCCCCACCCAGAACCCCAGCATCCCGGCTCTGCCCCCCCCGCTCAGAGTTGGTGGGATCAGTCACAAAATCCCAGGAATCTTCACAGCCCCCAAACCCCAAAGTGTGTGGGTGGGAGCCAGCTGGGGGACCCCTCTCTGGGGTGGCTGGAAAATAGCCCCCTGATGTAGTTCAGCCCCCCCCTCCCCCAAGTAGGGCTTCAGGTCCCACTCCCAGCCCAGGGTCCCGGCTGGGCCACCAGGGGATGTTTGGTTTGGGTGTCCCTGTGCCTGCTGGGTCCTGGGGACGGGAGGTGCTGAAGGCAGCACAGGTGCCAGTGGTGGGATCCCAAGGGGGAGAAGCGCCCCCCCACACACACACACTGCCTGGGGGGGTAGAGAGAAGCAGGCCCAGGTCCCTTCTGACTGAGGGCAGGGAGCAGAGAGACCATCCCTGGGGTTGCAACCTCAAAGCTCCTGGCCCCGAAGCCAGGCTGCCCAATGAGGAGGGAACGTCCCACCCCTGGGCACAGAACCCCTCCCCCCAAGATTGCTGCCCTGCCCCCGGCCCACAGCAGCGCCCAGGGGAACTAGCAGTACCTCCACCTTCAGCCATTCTCCCAGCCCCACACCCCCAGCCCCGCCGGGCACCGAGCGAGGGTGTCCGCCCAGGACGTGCATCCTGGGGCCGTGGGCCTCCCCCACTGCTGAGCAGTTCCCCACCCCCACTATACACAGAGCGTGCCCCCCCCCCCCCGAGCCCCCTGCCATCGCTGGTATCACTCCAGCAGGCAGCAGGGCGCAAGAGCCTCACATAGGCCCCCAGCCCCATGGGGCACTGGCTGACCCACCAGGAGACACCAGCCGCTAGGGCGGGGGCTGGGGGTTTCCTCTGCAGGAAGATTACGCCAGGCACAGGCCACCGCACAGGAACCGAGTCACGCGAGGCCAGCCGCCCTGCACATGGGCCCTGCTGGCAGGGGGGGCACCAACAGCCAGGGAAGGGGCCGCAGGGAGCAGCTGAGGGGGAGCACCCAGCATCCTGCCTGTGGCCTGCCCAGCCAGCTCCAGCCTGCCCCACCTGCCCCGGCTCATCTATGGCCCCGTCTCTGCCAGGGCTCGGCAGGCAGGGGGCTGCGGGTCAGGAGTGAGGTGCGCTGGCAGAGTGGGGGGGCAGGGCTAGGCTGGCAGGGGACTGCAGGTCAGGATTGAGGGGCACCAGCAGAGTCGGGGGCAGGGCAGGGATTGCAGGAGGCTACAGGTCGGGATTGAGGGGCACCAGCAGAGGCGGGGTGCAGGGCAGGGATTGCATGAGGCTGCAGGTCGGGATTGAGGGGCACCAGCAGACTGGGGGGCAGGGCAGGGATTGCAGGAGGCTGCAGGTCAGGAGTGAGGGGCGCCGGCAGAGGCGGGGTGCAGGGCAGGGATTGCACGAGGCTGCAGGTCAGGAGTGAGGGGTGCCAGCAGAGTGGGGGGCAGGGCAGGGATTGCAGGGGGCTGCAGGTCGGGATTGAGGGGTGCCAGCAGAGTGGGGGGCAGGGCAGGGATTGCACGAGGCTGCAGGTCGGGATTGAGGGGCGCCGGCAGAGTCAGGGGGCAGGGCAGGGATTGCAGGAGGCTGCAGGTCGGGATTGAGGGGTGCCAGCAGAGTGGGGGGCAGGGCAGGGATTGCACGAGGCTGCAGGTCGGGATTGAGGGGCGCCGGCAGAGTCAGGGGGCAGGGCAGGGATTGCAGGAGGCTGCAGGTCGGGATTGAGGGGCGCCGGCAGAGTCAGGGGGCAGGGCAGGGATTGCAGGAGGCTGCAGGTCGGGATTGAAGGGCGCTGGCAGTGTGGGAGGGGGGTGACACCAATTCACACCCTGAGTCGCTGCTACTGGAGGCCCCTAACACTCCCGCTGCCCCCAGGAGCTGGGGCACCTCCCCCCCACCCATGTTCTCTGAGCCTGACAGGGGCACCTGGGATCTTGGCATGTCTCCCACAGGAAGGCCAAGGGGAAGCTCAGCCGCCCTGAGGGCCCAGATCTGCCCCCACCCTTCCCACAACGAGCGCCAGGGTGCCCGACAGCTGGGGGGGGGGGGCAGACACATGTCGCCAGCTCCCAGCCCCTCCCCAGCACCCGCAGGCCAAGCGGAAGCAGCTGCCGCTCCCACAGTCCAAACAGGGCGCGGCAGCCCCAGGCCTGGCCCAGCTGCTGCGGGGGAGGGGAGGCCAGGCAAGCCCAGGCTGCTGACTCCTCCCTGTGCCCCAGGCCCTCCCTGCCCGGCCCGTGACACCCCAACACTGGGAGCCTGGCAGCTCCCCAGCCAGCAGCACCCTGAGAGCTGCTGGGACCCCAGGGGCTCCCTGAGACCCGCCCCCCCCCGCACCCGGCACTGCCCATCACGGAGCGCTTCGCAGGCTGTCTGCCGGGTGGCAATTGACCAACAGGCCCTGACCACGAGCCACTTCCGCCAGTCACCGCTCTTTCCCAATGTCCTGCGGGCATGGGAGGGGGAGGGGTTGGCAGCCAGGACTCCTGGGCTCTATCCCCGCTGGCTGCATGACCTTGGGCTAGTCCCTGCCCCTCTGTGCCTCAGTTTCCCCCATGCCAAGAGGAAAACGCCACCCCAGCCGCTGGTGGGGGGGTGTGGACACAAGGTCCATCTGCAGCAGGATCCTATGGGGTGTCCAGCTGCCCTGGGAGTGGTGGCAGTGGCTGCCAGGCAGCGGGTCCCAGCCAGCTGCAGCACCCGACCAGCCGGCCCAGAGACTGAGGCAGCGCTGGCTGTGGGCCAGGGACCCGGCTCAGACAATTCCCGCCCCCCACTTCGTGCTTCCCTGCCTGCCTGACTCCCCAACCACCACCACCACCAGGCTTCCCTGCCTAACCTCCCACAGGCTCCTCCCAGCCCGCCCCCCCCCCAGGACACCAGGGGGTGGGGCAACAGCCCCGGAGGCAGCACCTGGGGGGGGCCAGACTCCAGAGCAGGAAGAGGTGGGGGAGCGGCTATCTGTGACCATATAAGGGCAGGTTTGAAGGCCAGAGCCTGTTTGTCTCAGATGGGGTGGGGGGGAGGAGGAGGAGGGGGGGGGATGGGAAACAGGCACAGCCCCCCACCCCCATCACCCTGTTCGTGGGGGGTCAGGAACCCACCCATCCCTAAAACAAACGAGAGGAAGGGCTGAGATCCTGCAGCCCCCAACCCATCCCCTGGCCCCCCCACAGGCAACTGGTCACTGGTGGGGTGGGGGGGCTGGGATCAGGCCTGGCCTGACCTTCAGGGAGGCACCAAAGCTGGAGGGAGAGGCAGCTGCCTCTGGGGAGGAGCGTGCTAGTGTGCAGAAGTCAGGCCCAGGGCAACCTTCCCTGCTTCTGGGCTCCCACCCTGCAGCCCCTGCTAGCCCAGCCCTGTGGGGTGGGGTCGGCCGGAGGCCCCATCTCTGCATCTGGGTGGGTTTGGGGTGAAGGCAGGCCTGGGTCTTTGGCTTCGACCACCCCCAGAGTCCAGAGGCTTCGGCTTTGGTCAAGCTGGGGCCTGAGTTCAGGAGCCGCCCCCCACCCCCACGGGACTGTCCCTGTTCCCCAGCCCCCACCCACTTCCTGGGTGAGACCCTGAGTCACTTCCTGCTCGCTGTGGTACAGTGCCTGGGGGAGGGGGGTTTCTCCCCAGGCTGGCCATGGGGGTCAGGGGACAGAGGGGACCCACTTGGACAGACCCCAGAGCTGCATCAGGCTGCTCTGGTGTAACAGACCCTCCCCACCCCCGCCCACAGTGCCTGCTCTGAGGGCACCATGGGGAGAGCCCCCATCTGGGGTCCCGCTAACCCCGCAGTAGGGCTGGGTGTGTCCGCAGGCACCAGGGGTGGGGTGAGGGAAGGGAGACCCTCATTCACCCTTCGAATACCCCACGAGACCCTCCTGGCAGCATCTCCTGCCCCAGGCCAGACAGCAGCCAAGGGGTCCCCCCCACAGTCTGTTGCCCAGGGACCCCAGCGCCTGGTCCAAGCAGCAGCCAGATACCTGTGGCCCAGGTGGGAGCAGACAGCCTGGCCAGGCCCCCCCCCAGAACCAGCACCGGCCACTGCAGCTGCTCCCAGCACCAATGCGACCCCCCCACCCCATGCTCCCAGCAGCCTCTGCTCCCAGCACACGGAGACAGGAGTGCCCAGGATCCCAGAATGCACTGGGTGGAGGTCGGGCCCTGGTGTTCATGAGCAGGGCCCCAGTGCACTCGGCCCATCTGGGGGGCACAGCCCCAGGCCCTCCCAAGATCACCCCTCCTTTTGCTCTAGCTCAGGGGTCAGCAGCCCAGGCTGCCTCCAGGCCCCTCACCCATAGGCCAGCCCTAGGCCAGGGGCCTGTGGAGAGCCCCCCACCGGGACACCCCCCCACACACAAACGGGAAGGGAAAGCCAGGATGTGCCTGTGGCCATTTCCTGCTTTTTAGCAATATGCAGACGCTGCGGCTCCGGCACCCTCCAAGCCAGACAGGCCCCACGGTCGGCCCCATGGCCCCTGCACCGCCCCAGGCCAAACCACAGGACAGAGCTTGAAGCACCAGACCTGGGAAGATACCAGTCTGCTCTCCCCCTGCTGCCCCTCACTCCCGACTCGCAGCCCCCTGCCAGCCCAGCCCTGGGCTCCCCCCCACTCTGCCAGCACCCCTCACTCCTGACGCTCCCAGCCCTGGGCTCCCCCCACCCACCGAGCTCTGCCAGTGCCCCAACCTGCAGCCCCCCCCGGTTTGTCCCGCAGTTCCAAATCACTCTAAGTCGACTTGGGGACTCTGCCCTTTGATCTCATGGGGGTCAGGACCCTCAATCTCGTCAGCTGCTGGAGCCCAGGCCTGGGGGTCAAAGGGCAGCTCAGGAACGGGTCCACCCCCTCCCGCCCAACAGAGCAGGAATTTCAAGCACCAGGAGCATTTCTCCCCCCCTCCACCCATGCTGGGTCCCCCCCCCAGTGGCTTGGGAATGTTTAGCACTAACAGCTGAGCCCAGACCCCAGGTGCAGGAGTGAGGGTCACCCTCCAGGCAGCCCCAAACCCCCCCTTGGCACAGACAGCTGGGGGCATGCTTAGCTGCGGAGCACGGGAATGGGGGGGGGGCTTTCCTGGGACGACCCCCCCCCCCATAAGCACAGTTGTGAGCACTGGGGGGGGGGCCTGTTTCCAAAGGCAGGGAGGGGGCTGCCCTGCACAGGGGTTGCAGGATCCTCATCTCTCCTCCCCCTCATCCGTAGCCAGGGTAGGGTAAGTTCCAGCAGCTGGAGACGCAGCTGTGGCCCCCTCCACACACACACACCCCGTCCCAACCACCTGCGGGGGGGCTGCATCCATAGCCAGCACCACGGGGACAATGAGGTACAGGGCTAGACTCCAAGTGCAGGCAGGGGAGTGGGGTCTAGTGTGGGGCGGGGGTGCTGGGAGCCAGGACTCCTGGGAGCAGGGTCTGGAGGTTGTGGGGGAAGATGGGAGCCAGGACTCCTGGGTTCTGTCCCTGGTTCTGGGAGGGGAGTGGGGTCTAGTGGTTGGAACGCAGGGGGGGCTGAGAGCCAGGACTCCTGGGTTCTATCCCCAGCTCTGCCAGTCGTTAACCATGACATCACAGCCCTGAGCAGGTGATGTCATTCACTCCCGCCACAGCGGGCTGTGACATCAGAGACAAGCCAGCCCCTGCCCCACAGGATCCAGCTCAAACGTCTCTAGGTCTCCTGGGGGGGAGGGACACAGGGAACCAGGCAGAGGCTGCCCCGGGAGCGATCCGGGGGAGGGCGGGGGCCCGCAGCTGCCCGCCCCGCAGACACGCTGGCAGCACAACACCCACCCCACCCCGTCCCGGACGCCTGGGTTCTATGCTCCCCTTGGGCCAACCTCAGGGCTCTCAGCTACTGGGCGGGGGGGGCCCGGGGATGGGCGCAGGGGGGCCAAGTCCCTGCCAGGAGCGCTGGGGGCTCGAGGCCCCACGGGAGGCGTCTCCCGCCCCCCACGGTGGGTGCAGGAGAGAGGCCGGGGGAAGGAGGCACCTGAGTGATTCCCAGGGGACCCCCCCCCGCCGCCGCCGCCGCCGCCGCCGCCGCCGCCGATCTGGTGGCTCCGGGCTCCGCTTCCGGCCAGGGCCGCGTCCCCCCCTCCGGGACCCCCAGCCCCCCCCTCCGGGACCCCCAGGCCGCGGACAAAGCGCCCCGGGCGCACGACCTGGCTCTCACCTCATGGTGCCGCTCGGAACCGGGCCGGGGCGTGGCGGAGCGGGCGGGGGGCGCGAGGGCCGGGATCGGGGCGCTCACTCCCGGCCGCAGCGGAGGCGGGGGCCCATGGGCTGACTGCGGCTCCCGCCTACCTGGGCCCCTGGCTGCCCCGGCTCTGGGGGCGCATGGTCCCGGTCCCGGTCCCCGGTCCCGGCTGCTGCGGGCTCCAACCCCCTGCTGCGCTCCGGCGGCTCCACAATGCACCGCTCGGCTCGGCTCGGCCCGCCCCCAGCCGCCGCCCTCTGCAAAGGGGAAGGGGGGGGGAGAGCTGGCAGCCAGGACTCCTGGGTTCTCCGCCCTGCAGAGTGTGCGGGGGGCTGGCAGCCAGGACTCCTGCGTTTTCTGCCCGGCTGGGAGCTAGGACTCCTGGGTTCTCTGCCCAGATTAGTGCTGAGAGTGGGGGGCTGGGAGCCAGGATTCCTGGGTTCTCTGCCCACCTTAGCACTGGGATCCAGGACTCCTTGTTTCTCCTCCCGGCTTAGCGCTGAGAGCGGGGGTCTGGGAGCCAGGACTCCTGGGTTCTCCACCCAGCTGAGAGCGGCGGGGGGGCTGAGAGCCAGGACTCCTCAGTTCTCTGTTCACCTTAGCGCTGAGAGCGGGGGACTGGGAGCCAGGACTCCTGGGTTCTTTGTCCTGCTGAGAGCCTGGGGCCTGGGAGCCAGGCTTCCTGGGTTCTCTGCCTGGCTGGAGGCTAGGACTCCTGGGTTCTCTGCCCAGCTTAGCGCTGAGAGCAGGGCTCTGAGAGCTAGGACTACTGGAATCTCTGCCCTGCTCAGAGAGGGGGCAGGGGCTGGGAGCCAGGACTCCTGGCCTCTCTGCCCTGCTGAGAGCGGGGGAGCTGGCAGCCAGGACTTCTGGGTTCTCTGCCCAGCTGGGAGCTAGGACTACGGGGTTCTCTGCCCAGCTTAGTGCGGAGATTGGGAGCCAGGACTCTTGGGTTGTATTCCCAGCTATACCTATTTTTAACTCAACATAAGACTGTCCACACTGGGTCAGACCAATGGCCCCACTGGCCCGGCATCTGGTCTCTGAGAGTGGCCAGTGCCAGATTCTTTACAGGGAATTAATAGAACAGGGCAATTATTGAGTGATCCATCCCCTGTCCCAGCTTCTAGTAGTCAAAGGTTTAGGGACACCCAGAGCATGGGGTTGCGTCTCTGCCCATCTTGGCTAACAGCCATAGATAAACCTACCCTCCATAAACTTACCTAGTTCTTGTTTGAACCCAGTTATAGTTTTGGCTTTCGCAACATCCCCTGGCAGCAAGTTCCACAAGGTGACTGTGCGTTGTGTGGACAAGTACTCCCTTGTGTCTGTTTTAAACCCGCTGCCTGTTAATTTCATCAGCTGACCCCTAGTTTGTGTGTTATGAGAAGGAGTAAACAACACTTCCTTCCTTACTTTCTCCACACCAGTCATGATTTTATAGACGTCTATCGTATTCCCCCTTAGTCGTCTCTCTTCCAAGCAGAAAAGTCCCAGTCTCCTTAATCTCTCCTCATACGGAAGCTGTTCCATCCCCTTCTCTGTGCCGTTTCCAATTCCAATACACCTGTTTGGAAATGGAGTGACCAGAACTGCACACAATAGTACAGGAGTGGGCGCACATGGATTTCTCTAGAGGCAATAGGATATGTACTGTCTTATCTATCCCTTTCCCAACACTGTTCACTTTTTTGACTGCCGCAGCACCTCGAGCAGGTGGTTTCAGAGAACGATCCACAATGACTCCAAGATCTCTCATTGCGACCCCGTCATCTTGTAGGTACAGTTGGGATGATGTTTTCCAATGTGCATTCCTTTGCATTTCTTAACACTGAATTTCAGCTGCCATTTTGTTGCCCAATCACCCAGCTTCGGGAGATCCTTTTGCATGCTGCTTTGGACTCGTTACATCACAGCCCCGACCAGATGACACCATTTCCTTCCACTGCGTCACACTGTGAAATCAGAGGCCCATGCTGGGTTTGTCCCTGGGGAGCAGCTGTCAGGACCCCACAGTGTGTCCCTGGGATTTGAATCCAGCTCCACTGAGCAAGGGCTAAGGGGGCAACCCCGTGAGCAGGGAGCAGCACTCGCTTCTCACGAGGGAGCTGTGTGTATTGTGACAAAGTTCCTCCGAGACCTTGGTGGGTCTTGTGCTTATTGGCGGATTTGCTCGCCTTGGAGCTTCACGGCAGCCCTCAGCTTGGCCGTTTTTCTGAACCCACAGTCCAGGTCGACGACTCCTGTGTCTGACCAGGAGTTGGGAGGTTTGGGGGGAACCCAGGCCTGCCCTTTACTCCGGGTTCCAGCCCAGGGCCCTGTGGAATGCAGCTGTCTAGACTGCCTCCTGGAACAGCTGTGTGAAAGCTACAACTCCCTGGGCTACTTCCCCATGGCCTCCTCCCAACCCCTTCTGTATCCTCACCATAGGACCTTCCTCCTGGTGTCTGATGATGCTTGTACACCTCAGTCCTCCAACCGTCCGCGTTCTCACTCTCAGCTCCTAGTGCCTCTTGCTCCCAGCTCCTCACATGCACAGCACAAACTGAAGTGAGCTCCTTTTTAAAACCCAGGTGTCCTGATTAGCCTGCCTTAATTGATTCTAGCAGCTTCTTGATTGGCTGCAGGTGTTCTAATCAGCCTGTCTTAATTGTCTCCAGAAGGTTGCTGATTGTTCTGGAAACTTCCCTGTTACCTTACCCAGGGAAAAGGGACCTACTTAGCCTGGGGCTAATATATCTGGCTTCTATTACTTTCCTGTAGCCATCTGGCCAGACCCTGTCACAGTATGCATACACACGGGCGGGGGATGTGCAGCACACACACCGTACAAGGGGACATGCGCGCACACACACACGGAGTAGGGGGATGTGCACACACATACCCAGAGTGGGGGCTCTAGATTTTATTCTAGAGGAGGTTCTAGATTTGATTATAAAGGTTCTAGAGGCTGTTCTAGATTTGGTTTTGACAAATAGGGAAGAACGGGTGGAGAATTTGAAAGTGGAAGGCAACTTGGGTGGAAGTGATCATGAAATGGTAGAGTTCGTGATTCTAAGGAATGGTAGCAGGGAGAACAGCACAATAAAGATAATGGATTTCCAGAAGGCAGACTTTAGCAAACTCAGGGAGTTGGTAGGTAAAATCCCATGGGAAGCAAGTCTAAGGGGAAAAACAATTGAAGACACCTGGCAGTTTTTCAAAGGGATGTTATGAAGGTTACAAGATCAAACTATCCCACTTTGCCTAGGAAAATAGGAAGTATGATAAGAGATCACCCTGGATTTACTAGGAGATCTTCAATGATCTGAAACTCAAAAAAGAGTCCTACAAAAAGTGGAAACTCGGTCAAATTACAAAGGATGAATAAAAACAAATAACACAAGTCTGTAGGGACAACGTTAGAAAAGCCAAGGCACAAAACGAAATCAAACTAGCTAGAGACATAAAAGGAAACAAGAAAACACCCTACAAATACATCAGAAGCAAGAGGAAGGCCAAGGACAGAGTAGGCCCATTACTCAATGAGGGGGGAAAGACAATAACAGAAAATGTGGAAACGGCAGAGGTGCTTAATGACTTCTTTGTTCCAGTTTTCACCAAGAAGGTTGGTGGCGATTGAACGTCTAACATAGTAAATGCCAGTGAAAATGAGGTTGGATCAGAGTCTAAAATAGGGAAAGAACAAATCAAAAATTACTTAGACAAGTTAGGTTTCAGAGTAGCAGCCGTGTTAGTCTGTATTCGCAAAAAGAACAGGAGGACTTTTGGCACCTTAGAGACTAACAAATTTATTTGAGCATAAGCTTTCGTGAGCTACAGCTCACTTCATCGGATGCATCCGATGAAGTGAGCTGTAGCTCACGAAAGCTTATACTCAAATAAATTTGTTAGTCTTTAAGGTGCCACAAGTCCTCCTGTTCTTTTTTAGATAAGTTAGATGTCTTTAAATCACCAGGGCCTGATGAAATGCATCCTAGAATACTCAAGGAGCTGACTGAGGAGATATCTGAGCCATGAGCGATTATCTTTGAAAAGTCATGGAAGACGGGAGACATTCCAGAAGACTGGGAAAGGGCAAATATAGGGCCCTTCTATAAAAAGGAAAATAAGGACAACCCGGGAAATTACAGACTGTCATGGAGTGTGGGGGAGTCTGGGCCCTGCACCCCTCTTCCTGGGTTTCACCGTGACTCTCAGCCAGCCAGTAAAACAGAAGGTTTATTGGATAATAGGAACACAGTCTAAAACAGAGCTTGTAGGTACAACCAGGACCCCTCAGTGAAATCCTTCTGGGGGGCAGGGAGCTTAGACCCCAGCCTGGGGTTCCCTGCGTTCCACCACCCAGCCCAAAACTGAAACCCTACCCCCACCCCCCCACAGCAGGCTCTCTCCTGCAGCCTTTGTCCAGTTTCCTGGGCAGAGGTGTTACCTTCCCCTCCCCCTCCCGGCTCAGGTTACAGGCTCTCAGGTCTCCCATCCCCATCCGATGAAGCGAGCTGTAGCTCACGAAAGCTCATGCTCAAATAAATTGGTTAGTCTCGAAGGTGCCACAAGTCCTCCTTTTCTTTTTACGAATACAGACTAACAGGGCTGTTACTCTGAAACCTGTCATCCCCAGTAAAACTCCCCCGCCACATTCCCAGGTCAACACTCCCCGCTCCCTGCTGCGTCACACAGACCAGTCAGCTTAACTTCTGTACCCGGAAAGATAATAGAAGAAATAATCAAGCAATCAATTTGCAAACACCTAGAAGCTAATAAGGTGATAAATAACAGTCAGCTAATTTGTCAAGAACACATTGTGTCAAACCAGCCTGATAGCTTTCTCTGACAGGGTAACAAGCCTTGTTGAAAGGAAGGAAGTGGTATATCTTGACTTTAGTGAGGCTTTTGATACTGTCTCCCATGACTGTCTCATAAACAAACTAGGGAAATGCAACCTAGATGGAGCTACTCTAAGGTGGGTGCATAAATGGTTGGAAAACCGGTCCCAGAGAGTAGTTATGAGTGGTTCACTGTCATGCTGGAAGAGCATAATGAGTGAGGTCCAGTGGGGATCGGCTCTGGGTCTGGTTCTGTTCAATATCTTCATCAACAATTTAGATAATGGCATAGAAAGTACACTTATAAAGTTTGGGAGGGGTTGCAAGTGCTTTGGAGGATAGGATTAAAATTCAAAATGATCTAGACAAACTAGAGAAATGGTCTGAAGTAAATAGGATGAAATTCAATAAGGACAAATGCAAAGTACTCCACTTAGGAAGGAGCAATCAGTTGCACACATACAAACTGGGAAATGACTGCCTAGAAAGGAGTACTGCGGAAAGGGATCTGGGGTCACAGTGGATCACAAGCTAAATATGAGTCAACAGTGTAATGCCGTTGCAAAAAAAGCAAACATCATTCTGGGATGTATTCGCAGGAGTGTTGTAAGCAAGACAGGAGAAGTAATTCTTCCGCTCTGCTCTGCGCTGATTAGGCCTCAGCTGGAGTATTGTGTCCAGTTCTGGGCGCCACATTTCAGGAAAGATGTGGACAAATTGGAGAGAGTCCAGAGAAGAGCAACAAAAATGATTAAAGGTCTAGAAAACATGACCTAAGAGGGAAGATTGAAAAAATTAGGTTTGTTTAGTCTGGAGAAGAGAAGGCTGAGAGGGCATCTGATAACAGTTTTCAGGTACACAAAAGGCTGTTACAAGGAGGAGGGAGAAAAATTGTTCTTCTTAACCTCTGAGGCTGTGACAAGAAGCGATGGGCTTAAATTGCAGCAAGGGCGGCTTAGGTTGGACATTAGGAAAAACTTCCTAACTGTCAGGTTAGTTTAGCACTGGAATAAATTGCCTGGGGGGGTTGTGGAATCTCCATCATTGGGGATTTTAAGAGCAGGTTGGACAAACACCCGTCAGGGATGGTCTAGAATAGATAATATTTAGTCCTGCCTTGAGTCATGCAGGGGACTGGACTAGATGACCTCTCAAGGTCCTTTCTAGTTCTACGATTCTATTCTACACACACACACACACACACACTGTCCTGCACCCCACAATGCCAGGGCTCCTGCTCTGCTCCCCAAAGACTGCCTACCCTATCCCCTAAAGCAGTCCCTGCCCGACATCCCACAGCGCCCCCTCCCACATTTCCTACAGTGCCAGGGCTTCTGCCCCGCCCCCTGCCCTGCACCCCACAGCACCCCCTTCCCTGTGCCCCACAATCCCAGGCTTGTGCCCCACATCCTACAGTGCCTGCTGTCTACCCCCAACTCTGACTTTGTCTGGCTTGCACCCCCCCAGTTCTGACTGTGCCTGGCTTGTGCCCTTCCCAGCTTTGACTGTGCCCAGCCACTCCCCCCAGCTCTCACTGTTCCCTCCCTGTGCCCCCCCAGCTCTGACTGTGCCTGGCCTGTGCCCCCCCCCCAGCCCCAGTTGTGCCTCCCCAGCTCTGGCTGTGCCTGGCCAATCCCGCTCCAGCTCTCACTTCTGCCTGGATTTTGTCCCACCCAGCTCTGCGTGTGCCCAGCCTGTGCCCCCCCAGCTCCAGCTGTGCCCAGGCACCCCCCACCCCGCCCACCAGTTCTCAGGACCACCCAGCACTCCCAGGGGTCTCCAGTTCTAGCGGCTGCTGGACTGGGGGGGCACCAGGTTCCCCCCCCCACTCCTCTCCCAGGCTGCCCCAGGGCCCTGCTCTGAGCCTCCCCTGGAGCTGAGCAAACCCCTCCCATTGCAGTGTTGGGGGCTCCCATCTCCCCCCACTACCACCTGGCTCAGACCCCTCCCACAGCAGGGGTCAGGCGGGGGCTTCCCCAAACCAGCCCGCCGGTCCCGCACCGTTCAGTTGGGCCAGCCTATGGGGAGCCATAGGCTAGGCTGGGCCTGGGGAGGGGGGGTGTCGGCTCCCTCCAGGACAGGGCCCAGCACCAGGGCCTGAATCTGCAGCCCCTGCAGCCAGGCCAGGCGGCCCCACACACCTGGGGAAGAGCAGTGGGGGGACGGCAGGGACTAATGGGGTGCTGAGGTTAATGGAGGGCCGGAGCTCATGGGGATGTTGACTGGGGGGCCGAGAGTTGATGGGAGACTGGAGTTCAGGGGAATGTTTTTTGGGGAGCAGGAGGTTGATGGGGGGACTGGGTTTCATTGGGACACTGATTGCGGGGCAGGGAGTTGATGGGAGCCAGGGTTCATGGGGACGTTGACTGTGGGCGAGGGGCCTGATGGGGGGCCGGGTTCAGGGGGATGTTGATTGGGTGGCAGGGGGCTGATGGGGAGCCGGGGTACATGGGGACGTTGATCGGGGGACAGGAAGTTGATGGGGGGCTGGGATTCAGGGGGACATTTATTGGGGGTCAGGGAGTTGATGGGGACCAGGTTTTATGGGGATGTTGATGGGGGGCAGGGGGTCAATGCGGGGCTGGGGTTCAGGAGAACATTGATTGGGGGGCCAGGAGTTGATAGGGGCTGGGGTTCATGTGGATGTTAATTGCAGGGCAGGGAGTTGATGGGACTGCCGGGGTTAAGGGGAATGTTTATCGGGGGGCAAGGAGTTGATGGCAGATGATGTTTCTGGTGACATTGATTGGGGGGTAGAGAGATGATGGGTGGCCGGGGTTCAGGGGAACGTGGATTGGGGGGCAGGGGGTGGTTGGGGTGGGGCCGGGGTTCATGTGGATGATAATTGGGTCCCAGAGTTAATGGGGACGAATTCAGGGGGATGTTGATTGGGAAGGCAGGAAGTCGATGGGGGACCGGGGCCAAGCGAAAGTTTACTGGGGGGCAGGAGATTAATGGGAGCTGGGGTTCAGGGGGATGTTGATTGGGGGGAAGGAAGTTGATGCGGGGGGCCGGGGTTTATGGGAATATTTATTGGGGAGCAGAGGTTTGATGGGATCGGGGTTCAGGGTAACAATGATTGGGGGTTGGGAGTTGATGGGGCCCAGGGTTCATGGGGACATTGACTGGGGGGCCAGGAGTTCATTGGGGGCAGGGTTCAGGGGAACATGGAATGTGGGGCAGGGAACAGTTGGGGGGGCGGGGTTCATGTGGATGATAATTGGGGGGCAGGGTGTTGATGGGGTGGGTTTCAGGAGAATGTTAATTGGGGGACGGGAGTTGATGGGTGGTCAGGGTTCAGGGGAATGTTGATTGGGGGGCTGGGAGTTGATGGGGCCCAGGGTTAATGGGGACATTGATGGGGGTGCATGGGGTTAATGGGGGCCAGGGTTCAGGGGATGGGGAGCTGAGTTCAGGGGAAAATTGATTGGGGGCAGGGAATTGATGGGGTTCTGGGGTTCAGGGGAATGTTGATTGGGGGGCCGGGAGTTCATGGGGGGGCTGGGGCTCAGGAGAACGTTATTTGGGGGCCAGGAGTTGATGGGGGCTGGGGTTCATGTGGATGTTAATTGGGGGACATGGGCTTAACGGGGGCTGGGGTTCAGGGGAACATTGATTAGGGGGCAAGGGGTTGATTGTGGGCCGCGGTTCAAGGGGATGTTAATTGGGGGACAGGGGTTGATGGGGGCTGGGGTTTAGGGGAACGTTGATTGGGGATGTGACGATGTGACTCAGCAGGGAGGGGGGAGTGTTGACCTGGGAATGTGCCCTGGGGATGGGAGACCTGAGAGCCTCTCACCTGAGCCAGGAGGGGGATGGGGAGGTGACACCTCTGCCAGGAATGTGGATGGAGGCTGCAGCAGGGAACCTGCTGGGTGGGTTTAGTTTCAGTTTGGGGCTGGGTGGAGGAACACAGGGAACCCCAGGGCTGGGGTCTGAGCTCCCTGCTCCCCCAGAAGGACTTGACTGGGGGGTCCTGGGTGTACCCACAAGCTCTGTTTTGGACTGTGTTCCTGTTGTCCAATAAACCTTCTGTTTTACTGGCTGGCTGAGAGTCTCAGTGAATCCCAGGAAGAGGGGTGCAGGGCCTGGACTCCCCCACACTCCGTGACAGGGGAGCAGGGAGCTGATGGCTGGTTGGAGTTCCTGGGGACATTGTTTGCGGGGTAGGGAGTTGATGGGGGCTGGGATTCATGTGGATGTTAATTAGGGGGCAGAGGGTTAATGGGGGTGGGGTTCAGGGGAATGTGGATTGGGGGCCATTGGGCAGTTTGGGGGGGCAGGGTTCATGTGGATGATAATTGGGGGGTAGGGTGTTGATGGAGTCTGGGTTTCAGGGGACTGTTCATTGGGGGTCAGGGAGTTGATGAGTGGGTGGGGTTCAGGGGAACATTGACTGGGGGAGCAGAGAGCAATGTGTTCCAGAGGAGAGCCCAGAGAAGGGGTCGGGGACCTCAGAAACCATTAAGGTGGGTGAGGATTCCTGTGACTCTGTAACAGAGGGAAGCAGGGTGTTTCCCAGCATGGAAGGGGGCGAGACTAGCTCCTTTCTGGCAGAAGGCAACATGCCCTCGGGCCAGGGGCAGGAGAGGTGTTGTCAGTGGTTAAGGAAACTGTCCCAGTTGTTAGCTGGGAGATTATTGCAGCTGAACAAGAGATAGAGCCCTTCCTCGGGAGCACAGAGAAATGTGTCTCAGGAGGGGGCCCAGGGGCATAAACTGGGGAAAGAATAGTGGGTGTACAGGAATGTCTCCTCACTGGTCACTTGGGGCGGGATGCCCAGGACTCTAGGAGGATGGCTGGGTCAGCCTCTATGCACCCAGGCACTCAGCCTGTGACCCAGGTTGTGAGAGGGAATTGTGTAACCGGCTTCCTGGAGGGGAGCAGCTGACTTCTCGGGGATAGAGAAAGGAGTGGCGGAGGGTACCCCAAACCAGGTCCTAGTTTTTCAGGATGCTATTTCTGATAAGGTTTTGGAAGGTAACTGTGTCTCTTTACATCAAGATGCAGCTCCAACGCCTGTGACGGCAGAGGAGTTGAGATCAGGACGTTGCCAGGTGGTGGTTTGTGAGATCACAAATGACTCAACTGACAGAGAGGGGGGTGTTTCCCCCCAGGCTGGTGAGAGGCAGGGAGCAGTTATGGGAAAGCTGCCGGGAAAAGGTGAATCTGATCGAAGGGTAAACACCTAGCCCAGAGAGCACCGATAACAGCCCTCTAGGGGGCAGGGGAGGACTCAGTGCTGGGAGGGAGAACTACAGGGTAACCCCAAAAGGGGAGCTGGATTTTCTACATATGTACAGTCCTGGGGTTGGGAGACTGCTCCCCAAAGGGCCAACCAATGTGCAGGATTCCCCTGGACCCTTATCTTGCCAGCCCCTGAGATATCAAAATGCCAGAAACATGATTAAATTAACAGCCCATACAAAGGGAAACACTGGAGGGAAAGAGAAGTGAGTATTCCCCCCTATTCGGCACTGGTGAGGCCACACCTGGAGTATTGCATCCAGTTTTGGTCCCCCCACTACAGAAGAGATGTGGACAAATTGGAGAGAGTCCAGCGGAGGGCAACAAAAATTATCAGGGGGCTGGAGCACATGACTTATGAGGAGAGGCAGAGGGAACTGGGGTTATTTAGTCTGCAGAAGAGAAGAGTGAGGGGGGATTTGATAGCAGCCTTCAACTACCTGAAGGGGGGTTCTAAAGAGGATGGAGCTCGGCTGTTCTCAGTGGTGGCAGATGACAGAACAAGGAGCAATGGTCTCAAGTTGCAGTGGGGGGGTTCTAGGTTGGATATTAGGAAACACTATTTCACTAGGAGGGTGGTGAAGCACTGGAATGGGTTACCTAAGGAGGTGGGGGAATCTCCATCCTTAGAGGGTTTTAAGGCCCGGCTTGACAAAGCCCTGGCTGGGACGATTTAGTTGGGGGATTGGTCCTGCTTTGAGCAGGGGGTTGGACTAGATGACCTCCTGAGGTCTCTTCCAACCCTAATCTTCTATGATTCTATGATTCTAAGCCAGTGACTGATTACATGGGAGAGAGTCAAAGGACACCATGAGTAATGAACAAAGTAACCTCAAACTACACTAACTGAACAGAGAGTGTGGTATCATAAAGATACTTGTAAACGCACAGCTGGGATAAAAATTTTGGTGTTAATGTTAAGTTGGGGTAAGTAATTTGACACAGATGTTAAACCTTATGATAATACTACTTCTCAATTAGTACCTGTAAACAGGTTTAAAGTTTATCACGATAGAGAAACCATAAAAACCTGTTTTACTGTGTGTGAATGGGGAATCTGAGGCATGCTGCCTCATGGCCTTAATGGCTGGATGCCAAGAGAATTATAACAACAAACTGCCTTCGAGATTGTCAGTGACTAACCCTCTTGCAGTAAACTAAGAGGGGAGGTGTGATGCTCTGTGCCTCGGGGTAACACCTTACACCCCATGTCCATCTTCATAAAATGATTGTGTAGTATCCAATGCAGAGTTAGTCATGTCGGGTGTCTTCGGAAGGTTTATGATGCCCGGAGCATGGTTGTTATAGTGATGTTATAGTAATTGTTACAGTAATGTTATAGTGAAGTTATAGGTTATAATTTCACATATATAGTTATAAGACTGAAAATGTATCCTCATGGCCTAAAGCGAGCCCAGACAAAACTCTCCAAGAACAGAGAAGCAGTTCACACCTTATCAGGGCATGGATGGGACAAACCCAGCCCAGCCTCACAGGAACAATGGACACTGGCTTAGTCAGCAACAAAAGAATCTGTTAGACCCTTGAGCAAGTCACCCTCTTCCTTTGGGCAGTTTGAGACTGCGATGAGGTAATACTCACCTGACTCTGGAAGGGGTGGGGGGCAAAGCCAAGAGGAAAGAAAGGGCATGATAAAAGGGAGAGACGTTTGCCATGCTCTCTCTTCCACCTACATCTACAGACACCACCACCACCAAGTGACTGAAGCGCTGATCAAAGGGGAGAGCCTGACTGAAGAGCAACTAGCCAGCCTGTGGTGAGAAGCATCTAAGTTTTTAAGGACATTGAAAGTGTTGAGATCAGCTTAGAATGCGTTTTGTTTTTATTTCATTTGACCAAATCTGACTTGTTATGTTTTCATAGATTCATAGATATTAAGGTCAGAAGGGATCATTATGATCATCTAATCTGACCTCCTGCACAATGTAGGCCACAGAATCTCACCCACCCACTCCTGCAATAAACCTCTCACCGGTGTCCGAGTTATTGAAGTCCTCAAATCATGGTTTAAAGATGTCAAGGTGCAGAGAATCCTCCAGCAAGTGACCCATGTCCCATGCTACAGAGGAAGGTGAAAAAACCCGAGGGCCTCTTCCAATCTGCCCTGGAGGAAAATTCCTTCCCGACACCAAATATGGTGATCAGCTGAACCCTGAGCATGTGGGCAAGATTCACCAGCCAGATACCCAGGAAAGAATTCTCTGTAGTAACTCAGATCCCACCCTATCTAGTGTCCCATCACAGGCCATTGGGCCTATTTACCATGAATAGTTAAAGATCAATTAATTGCCAAAAACGCTTTGACTCATAATCACTTAAAATCTACCTTTATAGTTAATAAATTGGTCTGTTTATTCTACCTGAAGCAATGTGTTTGGTTTGCAGTGTGTCAGAGGCCCCCCTTCGGAGAACAGGCCTGGTACACATCCATTTCTTGGTTAAATTGATGAACTTATATAAACTTCCAGCGGGTATAACTGGACCCTGCAAGACGGCGGTTCCCAGGGGTGTGTCTGGGACTGGAGATATTGGCTAGTGTCATTCGGATGCAAGCAGCTGGGAACAGCTTACATGCCAGGGGCTGTGCGTGAACAGCCCAGGAGTGGGCGTTCTCACAGCAGAGCAGGGTCAGGCTGGCTCCCAGAGTCAAGGACTGGAGTGACCTAACAGATCACCAGGTCCAGATAACCCCAGAGGGGAACATCAGAGCGGTGCAGTGAGCAGGGTGTATGTGTGGCTTGTTACTCCAAGTGAAGTTCCCCTTTAAGCACTGATATTTGTGACTCTAAGTGAGTCTTAAGTACAGTGGCTAAGAGCAGTCAGGAGGAGGTCACAGATTTGTTATTTGCTGTTTGTTTATTTTGGGAAGGGGAAGTAGGAAGAGAAAAGCAGGAAAATGACAACCAGAGAGGAAGCTACAAACCTAGAGCTGGCCAGACTGGAGGCAGAAGAGAAGGCAAAGGACCGGGAGTATCAAATGTGGCAGGCAGAAACGAGGCTCAAAGAAGAGGAAGCTGCATGCAGAAGGGCCATGGAAGAAAATGAGAGAAAGCAGGAAGAGAGAGGGAGTGAAAACACCAACTGGACCTGCTAGAGAAGCAGAACCAGAACCCCCCAACCCTGACGACTCCCATCTCTCAAAAAATTCGCAAATGCCCCGCATAGAGTGAGGATGATGATATTGCTGAATGGGGGGCAGAGATTTGATGGGAGGGCCAGGGTCAAAGGGAACGTTGATGGGGGGAAAGTGGGTTGATGGGGGCCAGGCTTCTGGGGAATGTTGATTGGGGGCAGGGGGTTGATGGGGGACTGCGATTCTGGGGAGTGTTGTTGGGGGGGCCAGGAATTGATGGGACAGGGTTCATGGGGACGTTGATTCGGGGGGCAGGAAGTTGATGGGGGGCCGGGGTTTATGGGAAAATTGATTGGGGAGCAGAGGTTTGATGGGATCAGGGTTCAGGGTAACAGTGATTGGGGGGTTAGGAGTTGATGGGGCCCAGGGTTCAGGGGGACATTGATTGGGGGGCAGGGAGTTGATGACAGGCCGGGGCTCAGGGGAATGTTGACTGGGGGGCAGGGAGTTGATGGGAGGCCAGGGCTCAGGGGGACATTCATTGTGGGGCAGGGAGTTGGTGGGGGGCCGGGGTTCAGGGGAATGTTAATTGGGGGACCGGGGGTTGATGTGGGTCAGGGTTCATGGGGACATTGATTGAGGCACCTGAGCCCCTTCTGTGATACCCCCTCCCCCTGCCCCCCAGACTCTGCTGGCTCCGGGCCTGGCCTCCCTCAGCCCCCCTAACCTGGCGGGTCCCTCCTGTTGATTTCTAACACAGCGAGCAGTAGAGAGCAGCCGCGGGCTGACCCCTGCCTACTGCCCCAGGCCCCCCTCCCCGCCAGCTGCACCTGACTCCCCCGCTCACCCTGGCTCTCTGGGGCATGAGGAACAGCCTCCCCGCTTCATCTACCGTTTGGGGACCCCCACCCTGATTCTCACCCTTCCTAGAAGGCAGCTCCTAGGGTCCCCCAGGCCCCACCACCACCTGGCCACACAACTGTGACTGGGGGCTTCCCACCTCCGCCCCAGTCTAAGAGGGTCCTCCCACTGTGGGCTGGGGCATTAGGGGGGATGTCTGCGCCCTCACTGCTTCCCAATTCCTTAGTGGGGTCAGTGCTAGGACATTGGTCACCCTGACCACCCACCCTCTGCTCTGGGGCCATGTGGGTCCCTGTCTCCCCCCCCGCCCCGACAGGCCCACACTCACCCCCCCAGCTCCCCGCAACCCTCACCACCCAAGTCAGGGGAGATGGGGGTGTGGAAGGCTGGGGGAGGGATAGCTCAGTGGTTTGAGGGTTGGCCTGCTAAACCCAGGGTTGTGAGTTCAGTCCTTCAGGGGGCCTTTAGGGATCTGGGGCAAAATTTGGGGATTGGTCCTGCTTTGAGCAGGGGGTTGGACTAGATGCCTTCTGAGGTCCCTTCCAACCCTGATATTCTGTGATTCTGTGACTCCTGACAGCAGGGGGAGCAGGGCAGATGGGTGAAGAGGATGGTGCCCAGCAGGAGGTGGATGAAGGCCCCTACTGGTTCCCCACCCCCGAGACAGAGTTCTGTCCTGCGAAGACCAGCCTGACCCTCACCCTGATCCCTGCTTAGCTGGTGGGGCCCTGCGGCACCTGGCCCAGAGGCACCTGCTCCAGCCACACTCCGGCCTGGCTCAGAGGGGGCTGAATCCTGCACCCCCCAGCCCCCAGCACAGGGCTCGGCCCACGGACGTGGCCAGCAGAGTGCCCCTCCCCAGACACAGCTCTGCCGATGCCTTTCACTCCCCACCCACAGCCCCCTGCCAGCCCAGACCTGGGCTCCCCCCAGCTCTGCCAGTGCCCCTCACTCCCGACCCGCAGCCCCCTGCCAGCCCAGCCCTGGGCTCCCCTCCTCCAGCTCTGTCGGTGCCCCTGTGACAAAGTGGATTTTTCCTCTTTATTATGTTGTATGGGAGCCTATGTGAGTCTTACTGTTTTGCATGAATACTGTGGGTGCCTCAGTTTCCCTGTGTGCCGCACCAATGCCTCGGTGGTGGGCATAAGTGTGGGTGACTTTTGCTAAGACCCTCGGCGCCAGGCGAAGAGGCTCCAGCTGTTGCTGGCTGTTATGGCCCCACAGCGGCCTCTGGTGGGCAAAGGCAGTTTCCCCGTGCGCTGCGTGTGTCACGAGGTGGTGGCGGAGGGTTTGTTGTTGCAGGGGACCAGGTGTGACCTCGCCTGGCAGCCGGGACCCGGACAAATGGCCTGGAGACTGGGGACCCCAGCGACGGGTGACTGGGAGGCCCAGCCCAGACCCGCTTGGGAGCCAGCCAGTTCTGGCCAGTGGGAGGACAAAGGGCTGAGGAGAGAGGGCCCCAGCGCCCTGTTTACCTGGGACGGAGGACAAAGGACAGGGGAGGAGCTGTTGGGGGAGATGATATAGGATGGTCGGCTGGAAGGAGGGGGCTGCTGGACTGGGAGAGAGCAGCCAGAGCCCCCCTGGAGGCTGGACGGACCTAGATGTATGGTGCTGAGGGAGGCCCTGAGAGTTTCCTGTGCTGGGTTCAGATGCTCAATAGACCCTCCTGTTTTACGCTGGCTGAGAGTCGCTCCGGTCTAGAGAACAGGGGGGCATTATTCCCTCTGGGAGTGGAGGCCCTGGGGGTCCAAAGCAAGTGGACTCCCTATGGGGGCCCACGGCGAGAGACAGGTACGCTGAAGGCTCAGAGAGGTGCGGTTGCAGGAGGCGGAGGGGCTTAATCCCCGAGGGAGAGTGGACCCCCGAGAAGGGCTGTCGCACTGAAGGGGGTTCCCCCCAGGGATCGCATGGAGCTGAAAGAGCACGAGGGCCTGTGAGTCCGTGACAGCCAGTTCGTCAAAGGAAATTCCCCGAGCACGTCAACCGAAAGCACACTGTTCTAGGTAAAATATAAAACAGATTTATTAACTCCAGAAAGACAGATTTTAAATGATTGTAGGTAACAAGTGAGAGATCCAGGTTGGTTACATAAGAAAAAACTAATTTGCAGTGTAAATTCTACAGACTAAGCAAGATTTGAATTAAGCAGTGTCTTGCCCTCATAGACGTTAAAGGCAGCTCACAGGTCTCAATACACAGGCTGGGTTCCCTGCCAGCCTGGGACCAATCTCCCCAGTTCAAAGTCTCTGTCTTCCAGGTGTTGAGATGGGGGAGGAGAGAGGCCAAGTGGTGATGTCATCGATCCTAACACCAGCTAAGTGTCTCGACCAGTTGATGACCCACGGGCTCCCAGCACCTTCACAAAACTGTCTCTCCAACGAACACCCCGAAGCTGGTCCAATTCCTAGAGCTGGACATGCCTTGAATATTGCTGCAGATATAGGTTCCCTGTCCTGGTGCTGCGAGTCACGCCCTCTGGGGAAGACCCTTTGGTGCCGAGCCGGAGTACACGCCCCAGGTGTGCACCCCAAAACTTTAGAATGCGCAGAACATATCGACCCTCCTGTGTTCCTGTCGCTTTGTCTCTGCCCCCCCAGGCTCAAGTGGACCCCAATTTGCCCCACTAACCCTCCCCTTGGCCCTGGTGCGGCCCAGCAATTTGCAAAACTGTCTGCATCAGCGGGTGAATGTTAGAGCACCATGAAGCATGGGTTCGTACCCTAAGGCTGGTGCAGTGAGGGCCAGCTCACAATTTCTCTGCTCAGGTACCTCAGGGAGCTCAAGGTCAGTTGGTTCACTGGGACACCCCCCCACACACACACACTTCCAGAGTCACTACTCCTGAGGGGGTGATCCCCATCCCGGCCGCGTGACCGACAGCCCCGGCTCCTAGACGTGACCTGCCATTTGGCGGTGAAAACGCAGCTTGGCCCCATGTGATGCCATCATTTACTTCCCCGGCTACTGTGGCATCTGCAGCTTCCCCCAGCTACGGGTTGATATTTTCCTCCTGATCATTGATAAAGACACTGACATGCGTCCGGCTGACACCCAGTCCCCTAGTAGACGTGCCCCACAGGGGACAATTCCCCCTTTCCCGTGTCTTTTTGAGCGCTAGCCAACATATAATCTGGACTCTGTGGTTCCCGGAGCGTGGAAATTTTCCATCATATGGAGTCAAGTGCCTGACACAGGCTGACCCTCTTCTGCCAACACAGTCACTTTTAGCTTTTAGCACATTTATAAGCTCATCAAAAAGCCATAGAAGCGTTTGCCAAGCCCTATGTCCCATGTGCTCCCTGTTCATTACACTGACGCCCTTCAGTGCAGTACTGATCGTCTCCTGGATCAGCCTTCCCAGGATTTTGCCCAGGATCAATGTCCCACTGTGACGAAATGGGACTGTTCTTAATGCTTCCTCTGAATACTGTAGGGGTGCCTCAGTTTCCCCTATGCAGTTCTTAAGTCTCTAGGTGGTGGGGTAAGGGTGTATGATCATTGCAGAGCCCTAGAGGGCAGGTGTGTGCAGGGGTCTGGACACAGAGAATGGCCAACACCCTGTTTCCTGGCAACTGATGACCTGGCCCTTCCCCCCTGCAAGGTGAGAGCTAAAGGGATGGAGAACAAAGGAATCCGGTGACCTCCTGGCCCGGGAAAGGGACAAAGCCCAGAGGAGGAGGGGCTGGAGAGAGTTTGGAGCCTGCTGGGGACATGGAGTGAAGTGCAGACGTGGTTGTCTGGCTCACTGCCCCCCAAAATGGACCCAGCGGAGGGGTCCTGTTCTCTGCACCTACAAGCTCTGTGTTAGACCATGTTCCTGTCGTCTAATAAACCTTCTGTTTTACTGATTGGCTGAGAGTCACCTCTGAGTGCGAAGTTGGGATGCAGGACCCTCTGGCTTCCCCAGGACCCCTCCTGGGCTGACTCGCTGTGGGAAGCGCACGGAGGGGCAGACCCAGGAAGGTGGAAGCTGTGTGAGCTGTGTGTCCTGCAGACAGGCTGCGCACAGAAAGGAGACTTCCCCAGAGTCCTGCCTGGCTTCGTAGGGAGCAGTTCCAGAGCATCACCCGGGGACTCCGTGACACCCACTAACCGGCCTATTAGGCAAATCATCCCATTTATAACCATGGCATTTCCCCAGATCCCTGGACCTTCCCCAAAAGGTCAAAGATCTGTTAGAAAACCCTACTAATGGTTCTGAGAGCTCCTCAGCCAATGCTTTGAATACTCTTGGGTGCAAGTTATCTGGTCCTGCCAATTGAAACAGATGTTTGACTTCAGTTCCCGCTGGAATAGGATGGTCTCCTCATCATTGTAAGATAGGGAAGCCCCATACTGATTCTTCCCAAACCACAAAATATGTACGAAACACATCTGTTTTTCTGTGTCAGGGCTGAGAATGTCAGTCCCCAGGACCCCTTCGGTTCCAGGTCTAAGCTCCCAGATGGAGCAGGAATCCACCCACTCCCTGCCCCCAGACAGGCAAAGTCCCAGAGCCCCCACCCCGACCTCCATGGCATGAGCCCATCTCTCTCCAGTCTTGTATCCATCCCAGAGACCCCTGGTGCCCCAAGCCCCCTGTCTATTGCACTGTGGGGAGCTTTGGGCTGGGTGACAGACACCCATGGCTGGGAACTCTGGGTTGGCACATCAGGAGCCATGGATTCAGCGCCCGAGTCCAAACAGGTCCTGTACCTCATGCCCCAGCACCAGCTGCGTGGCCCAGCTGCCCAGACCTTCCCCTCTCACAGGGCAGGGAAAGGACCCACCACCCTGGGCTGCTGCCAGCTGGCCTGGACCCTCCTAGGAGACAGCGCCGGCCCCTGGCAAAGGGAAGGGTACGTGGGATGGCCGAGCCAGGTGAGCTCAGCCCTGCGGCCCCAGGGCCCCACCCCGCGGCCTCCCCAGGCCACGAGGTGGGTGGGTGGGTGACCCCAGCATACGCTTCGGAGCACAGGACTATATGTTACAACCCTCCCATCACACAGCCCTCCTTCACGCACACATGCCCAGCCCCCCCCCATGCACACGCTGCCCCCCATGGGCCCATACACACACACATCCAATCCCCCACCATGCACGTGCTGCCCCCCACAGCCCCATACACACACGTCCAATCCCCCCATGCACGCGCTGCCCCCCACGACCCCCATACACACACACACGCAGCCCCCCCATGCAGGTGCTGCCCTCCGCGGCCCCCATACACACACACAACAAGCCCCGCCGTGCACGCGCCTCTCCCCACAGCCCCATACACACACACGTCCAGCCCCCCCATGCACACGCTGCCCCCCACGGCCCCCATATACACACACACTCAGCCCCCCATGCACGCGCTGACCCCCATGACCCTCATACACACACACACACACAGCCCCCCATGCACGCGCTGCCCCCCATGACCCTCACACACACACACACCAAGCTCCCCCATGCACGTGCTGCCCCCCACGGCCCCATACACACACACGTCCAGCCCTCCCATGCACGCGCTGCCCCCCACAGCCCCATACACACACATGTCCAGTCCCCCCATGCACGCGCTGCCCCCCACAGCTCTCCACTCACACCCAGCCCCCCCATATGCACGCGCTGCCCCCCACAGCCCCATACACACACACAGCCCCCCCATGCACTCCCTACCCCCATTACCTCCATACACACATGCCCGTCTCCTGACATACACACACTCCCTCACATGCCCCCAATACACACACATCCAACCTCCTCGTGTACCCTGTGTCCCCCCCCACAGGCCTCCCCACACAGACACCCAACCGCCCCCCCCTGCATGCTCAGACATGCTCCCCCACAGGCACCCTCCCCCGGTGTCACAGACCTCCGTCAGTGGGTCGTACCACACCTCGTGCTCGGCTGTCCTGATTGTTACTCAAAGGGCAGCATGTAACATAGCACTGGGAAACTCACCACATACCAATGCTTCGGGGGGGGGGCGGTATAGGATTTATACGTGTGTGTGTGTGTGTGTGCAGGGTGTGTCTGTAGGTGTGTATGGTGTATGCATGTATATGGTGTGGGGGGGTGTGTACATGTGTGTATGTGGGGTGTGTACAAGTGTCCATATAGCATGCTTGTGTACAGGCTGCCTGTGTATTGTGTGTGCGTGTGCATACAGGGTGTGTACGTGTGTGGGGGGGTGAGTGTGTATGGGGTATGTATGTGTTTGTGTGTGTGTGTGTGTGTGTATGTATAGCGTGTGTGTGTGTGTACAGTGTGTATACAGGGTTCATGTGTATTGTCTGTGTGTGAACGGGGTGTGTGTGTGGGGGGTGTGTGTACGTGTGTGTGTGTGTACAGTGGGTGTATGTATACAGTGTGTAGGGGTGTGTGTGTGGGGGGTGTACGTGTGTGTGTGTGTACAGTGGGTGTATGTATACAGTGTGTAGGGGTGTGTGTGTGTGTGGGGTGTGTACGCGTGTGTGTGTACAGTGGGTGTATGTATACAGTGTGTGGGGGTGTGTGTGTGTGTGGGGTGTGTATGTGTGTGTGTGTGTACAGTGGGTGTATGTATACAGTGTGTAGGTGTGTGTGTGTGGGGGGTGTGTACGTGTGTGTGTGTGTACAGTGGGTGTATGTATACAGTGTGTAGGGGTGTGTGTGTGTGTGTGGGGTGTGTACGCGTGTGTGTGTACAGTGGGTGTATGTATACAGTGTGTAGGTGTGTGTGTGTGTGGGGTGTGTACGTGTGTGTGTGTACAGTGGGTGTATGTATACAGTGTGTGGGGGGGGTGTGTACAGGGGGGTGCATGTACAGCCTGTGTAGAAAGAGTTCTGTATATGGGCTACAATCATATGCTTCAAATGTGTTTGGCAACCAGTGCGCGAGCCCAGGCTGCCCGAGCCCCAGGAACCTCAATTTGCTTCTCTGACCAACCCACTTGTCAAGCAGAGCTGCCGAAGGCCTATTCTACCGCTGAGGGAAATCTGAGCCACTGCATGTGCGCAGAATTCATGTCCCCCGCAGATTTCTTTGCTTCCCCACAGAATAATGACTTACCCCCCTGCACTCAGAAACCCCCCTGACGAGCCCCACTCCCTCTACGCCTGGATGACCCTGACGAGCCACCTGCACCCAGATTCCCAACTTCACTGAGCCCCGACCAGCTACACCTGGATCCCCACCCCACTGAGCCTCACTCCCCCAGCATCTGGACCCCCCACTAAGCCCCCCACACCCAGACCCACTTACCAAGCTCTATCCCCCCACTCTAAGCCCCTCCACACTTCGATCCTGCCGGGCTGAGCCTGCCTGCTTACACCTGGTGCACCTGGCACAGAGGGGCAGGGCCCTGGGGTGTTTCTGGGGCAGGCCCGGTCCTTGCGCTGTGTCAGGATTGGGTACAGCAGAGTGATCTCCCACCTCTGTGCAGGCAATGGCCTGTGCTCCCCAATGCCATGCTGGAGCTGCCATATTTGACAAATAAAATTTGCAGAATCTTGCAGCATTTTAAAATATCGTGCGCAGAATTTTTATTTTTGTGGTGCAGAAGGCCCTCAGGAGGACCATTTACACAGCAGGTAACCAGAGCTCTAGAGCCGGGGAGGAGCCAGCTGGACATCGATCCAGCCAGAGAGAACAGCTTGGTCTGCATTTTCCTTTCCAAAGAATCCACTGCAAAGGGTCACTGGGCTATAAAGCCAGGGACTGACCCTCGAGCGACCAGCCGTTGCAGCAGCTGGCTGCGTGCAGAGTTACTGGGCTATAAACCTGGAGGCAGTGTTACCGGGCCGTCAAGCTGGGGGTGATCCTGGCTGGGGCGGGGGCGGTGTTACCGCGCCGTTAAGCTGGGGGTGATCTTGGCTGGGGGGCGGCGTTACCGGGCCGTCAAGCTGGGGGCGATCCTGGCTGGGCGCGGCGTTACCGGGCTGTCGAGCTGGGGGCGATCCTGGCTGGGGGGGCGGCGTTACTGGGCCGTCAAGCTGGGGGCGATCCTGGCTGGGGGTGGCGTTACCGGGCTGTCGAGCTGGGGGCGATCCTGGCTGGGGGGCGGCGTTACCGGGCCGTCAAGCTGGGGGCGATCCTGGCTGGGCGCGGCGTTACCGGGCTGTCGAGCTGGGGGCGATCCTGACTGGGGGGGCGGCGTTACTGGGCCGTCAAGCTGGGGGCGATCCTGGCTGGGGGTGGCGTTACCGGGCTGTTGAGCTGGGGGCGATCCTGGCTGGGGGGCGGCGTTACCGGGCTGTCAAGCTGGGGGCGATCCTGGCTGGGCGCGGCGTTACCGGGTTGTCGAGCTGGGGGCGATCCTGGCTGGGGGGGCGGCGTTACTGGGCCGTCAAGCTGGGGGCGCTCCTGGCTGGGGGTGGTGTTACCGGGCTGTCGAGCTGGGGGCGATCCTGGCTGGGGGCGGCGTTACCGGGCTGTCAAGCTGGGGGCAATCCTGGCTGGGGGGCGGTGTTACTGGGCTGTCAATCGCAGCGAGTGCGGTCGGTTCCAAAAGCCGGGGCAGCTGGTGAGGAATATCCCTGTGCCAGGGCTGTATTCCCGCTGCACGGGGAGCTATGGACACTCACCGACACTCTGCTTGGACGGCTGTGGCCGAGCCCAGGGAGGACCAGGCAGGAGGGACGGGCATGGCTGGCGACCTGTCCCCAGTGAGACTGAGCAGCATGGGATCAAAGGAAGCCCCCGTCTCCATATGATTCAGCATGGGATGGGAAGGCCACAGCCAGGAAGAGGAGGCCTCCTGGGCTCTCCAAACAGAGACAATCCACTCTGGGGTGCCAGGTGGGGGGCACAAAACCGCTGGAGCCGTCCATCATGGAGCGGGGATTCGAGGGACCAGAGTCCCTGAAACCACAGAACTTTGGGGCCCCTCAGCCAAAGGGGGCTGGAGTCTCGAGGAGCCGAGTACGGGGGAGAAACGGGTTCACGCTTCGCTCCTCGGGCTGGGGATCCCGGGGGGCCGGGACTTTCTGTTGGGCTTTCCCTGCACACCAGGGCTGGGCTGGGCTTGAGCTCAGAGCGTGTGTCAAGCCCCCATTACAGCGATGAGCTCTAGGTGCAGTGATCAGATTCACTCCCGGGAGCGTCCGGGTGAGGGCTGGGCATGGCCAGGAGCTGGTCTGGGGGGATTCGGGACAGGGGCAAACAGCGACGGGACGGCGGAAGCCAGCAGGTGACATGTCTGTTGCTCCACCTGTGAGCGGCCCCTTTGGGGGCACCGGACGGGGAGAGGTCTCTAGCTGCCCTGGAGGGAGGCTGCGGCAGGATCCGAGCGCCTGGCAACAAGCATCAGTCTTTGCTGGGGCGGGAGGAGTCCTTTGCTCTCAGTCCTGCCCCTGCCTTTGAGCCCCGGGCTGCCCCCTAACCTCCAACGCCCTCTCCCTGTGCCACGCACTCCCGTGCGGTGATGGGGGGACCCACGCAGGCCCCGGCAGCATCCGTCCCCTTGTGCTGTGGCCTTTCCTCTGGCACCAGAGCAGAGCCAGGCAGGGAGCCCTGGGCCTGGCAGAGCCGTCGGGGCTGGGGAAGGTCAGGGGGCCTGTCAGAGCCATCGGGCGGGGGGGCACGTGGAGCTGTCAGGGAAAGGGGTGGTCCAGTATCCTCTTCCCATCCTCTGCCCCAGGAGGTCTGCTCAGCAGGGGACACCACTCTCACAGCGTCCCTGCAATGGAGCAGACAGCAACAGGGGTGTCACATGGGCCCAGGCCCGGGTGGGGGCTACAGGTTGGGGTTTACAGGGGACGCTGGGAGTGCGGGGGGGGGGGGGAGAACAGGATGGGGGACAAGGTAGCTGGGGTGGGGAGCGGAGGGGCTGGGTTGGAGGCTGTGGGGTGGAGAGAGAAGGGGATCATGGGGTGAGCAGAAGGGGGCTCGGCTGGGAGCCCTGGGGCAGAGAGGGCAGGGAGCTGGGCTGGGGGCCCTAGGGAGGAGGGAGCAGGAACTGGGAGATGTAGGGCGGAGGGATCAGGGCCTGGGGGTGACAGGGCGAAGGAGGCAGGGGCTGAGGGCCATGGGGTGGAGGAGATAGGGGCTGGGGAAGGTAGGGGCTGGGGGCTTCAGGGTGGAGGATGTAGGGGCTGGGGGAGGTAGGGGCTGGGGGCCAGGGGGTGGAGGAGGCAGGGCTGGGGGCCGCAGGGCTGAAGAGGCAGGGCTGGGGGCTATGAGGCGGAGGAGGTAAGGGCTGGGGGAGGTAGGGGCTGGGGGCTGCAGGGTGGAGGAGGCAGGGCTGGGGGCCGTGGGGCAGAGGGAGCAGGGGCTGGGGCTGCAGGGCAGAGGAGGTAGGGGCTGGGGGAGGCAAGGGCTGGGGCCGGAGGCGGAGGGAGCGGGAGTTGGCGGCTACGATGTGGAGGAGGTAGAGGCTGGGGGAAGTAGGGTGGAGGAGGCAGGGCTGGGGGCCATGGGGCAGAGGGAGCGGGGGCTGGGGGCCGTGCGGCGGAGGAGATAGTGGCTGGGGGAGGTAGAGGCTGGGGGCTGCAAGGCAGAGGAGATAGGGGCTGGGGGAGGTAGGAGCTGGGGGCGATGAGGCAGAGGAGGCAGGGCTGGGGGCTGTGGGGCAGAGGGAGCGGGGGCTGGGCTGGGGGCCGTGGGGTGGAGGGAGTGGGGGCTGAGGTGGGGGCCGCAGATTGCTCAGTCCTTACTGGCTGCTGGGCCTCATAGCTCCGACGCAGGTGCTCGTAGGCCTCCATGATCACGGCTCTTCTGCAAGGGGAGAGCAGGGGTCAGCCCTGAGGCAGTGCCTGGCCCCTCACTACCCCACCCCCTCGGGGTCCCCTAAGGGCCTGGGGCTTCTCACCCCCTCCCCTCCCATGGAGCCACATGGGACTGTGAGCCAGACCCCAGCCTGGGGCAGAGGCACTGTGTGCCAGGGGCTCCATGTAGTGGGGGTGCTCGCTGTGGGGGGCGGGGGGGATCTGTACTCACTTGCTGGCAAGACCCCCGCCGGGGGGCAGGCTGGGGTTCACCTCGGACGCCAGGCACCGGAAGATGGCCACGAGGCTGGCAGCCCCCCTGCTCCTGCAGCTCCCCATACAGCTCTGTGGGGAGAGGGGCTGGCTCATGACTGGCTCTGCCCAGGCACTCAAAGCCCCGCTCTGCCCCTACACTGCACCTGGTTACCCCCTCCCCACTGCCCCTGCCCCCCGTCCCGTTCTCACCCCATCTGCCCCTGCCCTCCCCCTACTCCCCTCCCTGTTGTCCCTGCTCCCGCCCGTGACCTGAGGGGCAGTAGCTGGCACAGGCAGGCGTGGGTGCCTCCCGCTCTGGGTCCCTTGGTCTAGCTGCCCTGTAGCCAAGGGCCTGGTGCTGCCCAGGCTCGACCTCACCCACCTGCCACCCGGCTCTCCAGGTGGGCGTCCAGCTCCCGCTCCTTCTGCAGGGCGGCCTGGGAGGTGCCGGGGGCCCCCCGGAAGCACACCACCATGCAGGTCATGTTGTCGCGGCTTCCCTGGGCAGGGGAGAACCAATCAGGTCAGGGGGCAGCGAGCGTGGGGACAGGCGGCTGTAGGGGGCCCTGATGGGTCATTAGAATGGGGGGAGCCCAAGGGGGCATTATGCCCGGATACGGCCCAGCATGGAGCCCAAGGGCCCATACAACAGCCAGACAAGGAGAGCAGCCTGATCTGTACCACCCCAGCCCAGGGCAGGAAATCCATCGAACCAGACAGTGTTGGGCAGGGGGGTCCCTCATCTCCCCCCAACCCCTCTGCCCCAAACATCTGGCCAGGCAGAGATAACAGAACCACTGTCTGCTGGAGGGGAAAGGCCCTGTGTCCCATTCCCTGCCCCCTGAGCCAGCCAGTCCCTGCCCTGGGGTCATATGGGAGCCGGCACCCCCTACAGGAGACAGGCCCCATGTCTCAGTCCCTCCCCTCCACCTCCTCGCACCAGCCAGTCCCTGCCCTGGGGCCGGATGGGAGTCAGCGCCTTCTAGAGGGAACAGGCCATTCCCCCCGCGCCCCCATGCTGTGGCTGGCTGGCTGGGAGCAGGCACCTCCTAGAGTGGAAAATCACCACGTCCTATTCCCCACCCTACCTCCCCACACTAGCCAGTGCCCTGCCCTGGGGTCAGTGCCCCATAGACAGTAAAGGTCCTGTGCCTCATTCCCCGCCCCCCTGAGCCAGCCAGTCCCTGCCCTGGGGCCGGATGGGAACCGGTGCCCCCTAGGAGAAAGGTCCTATGTCCCACTCCCTGCCCCACCCCACCCTGCAGCTGGAAACCAGCGACCGCTAGAGGCCAATGGCCCTGCCCCCCATCCCTGCTGCACCTTGTAGAGCCCGGCCTCCAGGACCTCCTCGCACACGGCCTGCGGGTCCCTGCCGAGCTGCAGGCGGGAGCGGACGAAGGCGCAGAGCCCCTCGGTGTCAAAGGCGTCCCAGACGCCGTCACAGGCCAGCACCAGGAACTCGTCCTCGCCCGGGCAGCGCGCCAGCTCGTACACCTCGGGCTCGGGGGACACCAGCTGCTCCGTCTGGCCCCGCCAGGCCACGGCCTTGTAGTCAAAGTCGCCCAGGGCGCGGGAGACGGCCAGGGAGCCGTTGACGCGCTGCAGCAGGACGGTGCCGCCGGCGTTCTCGATGCGCTCCCGCTCCCGCGGCCGGCTGGGCTTGTGGTCCTCCGTGTAGAAGGTGAGGCGGCCGGCCCGGCACAGCAGGGCCCGCGAGTCGCCCAGGTTGATGAAGTAGAGATGGCGCGGTGAGACCAGCACGGCCACGGCGGTGGAGCCGGCGTGCTCCCAGCCCTCGGCACGCGCCAGAGCCTGCATGCGGCTGTCGATGTGCAGGAAGCCCTCCCGCACCGCCCCCTTCACCGCCTCTGGCGACTCCACGCCCCCCGTGAAGGCCTCGCCCACCACCAGCTCCCCCAGCAGGTGGTGGGCGCAGAACTGCGCCACCGTGCTTCCTGCATGCCCGTCGTACACGGCAAAGAAGGCCCAGGTGGCCAGGCTGCCCGGCAGCTGGGGTTGAGCCGTGTGCGCGTCCTCCATGTGGGCCCGCCAGCCCTGCATGGCGCCCAGCCCGTAGCGCAGCCCGCCCCCCTCGCCCTGCTCCAGCAGCTTCTCCGTCCGCGGCGCCTCCAGGAAGGAGCCGGGCCCCTCGCCACGCTCCGCCTTGAAGAGACGCGAGACCATCCGCTCTGCCTTTGACACCAGCAGTCGCACAAAGGTCGCCATCCTGTGCCCCGGGTACTCACCCTATTCCCAAGCCTGGTGCCCCCGACCAAGTGCCCTGGGGAATCGCCCGGTCACCGCTTGGCACCAGCCCTCTGATCTCCGGTAGGTTTCAGTGGCTCAGCTGCAGGGGCTGCACCCTGCCCCTGCCGACTCCCCGGGGCCTTCCTGGCGCCCCCATGATGCTGTGCGGCCGGCTCGCCCCCTGGCAGCCCCAGGGACACATGCACTGTGGGGGCTGTGGCGGCTCTGTCCTCCCTGGCACCATAATTCCTCATCCTGCAGCTAAATATGGAATGTTAAATCTCCTAATCCCTGCCCGGTCATGGCCCAGCATGCAGCATGGGCCATGCGAAGCTGGGGTGTGGGTAGCGGGACCCAGGGCCAGCCCCGCCCTAGCCACTGTGGGTATTCTGCAGAGTGCAGCCAGACTGGCAAGCGGGACCAGGCCCACGGTGCCATCACGAAAGTGTCCATTTGGGGCCCATTGGCCGAGCTGTCTGGGGGTTGTTCCTTTCTGGGCAGGGGGAGCAGCATGGCCCAGCTGGGGGTTGGGGGAGCGGCAGGGGAGCTGCAGGGGTTGTGCGCTGGGGGCAGCAGCAGGGCCCAGCTGGGGTTGGGGGGAACAGTAGAGCCCAGCTGGGGTTGTGGGGTTGGGGGGAACAGCAGAGCCCAGCTGGGGTTGTGTGTGGGGGAGTAGCAGGGCCCAGCTGGGGTTGTGGCGGGAGGGAGCAGCAGGGCCCAGCTGGGCTTTTGCGGGGGAGCAGCAGGGCCCAGCTGGGGAGGGGGGAGCAGAAGGGCCCAGCTGGCATATGCTGCTTTTCTCCCAGGTTGAATTCAGGGCTTCTCCCCACACAGCTTCACACAGAAACTTGACTTGTTTTCACTTCCTGTCCCAAATTGCTGGGCAGCGTTGCCGGGCGACTGTATTTCTATATCCTACCTCCCCCCAGAGGTGGCTGCATCTCAGCACCAGCCGACGGATCTCTGTATAAACAGCCCCATGCCCTACCCCAGAGGTGGCTGCATGGCATGCTGGGGGTATCCGTGGGGAGAGGCGCTAGAGAAGCATTGGGTCATTACTAATGTAGTGACTCTGTTATGCCCAGAAGGGAGCGGTGCTGTCCCCTGGTGGTCCCAAGGTGGGGGGCGGGGGCAGCACAGGGTCCGTGCCCCCCGCTCAGCCCGGTGAGGGGCAGCGCTGAGTCCTGGGCTGGGCTGCACCTGTGACGGACGCTCAGCTCTGGCCTCACCCTCAACCCACCGTGGGGAAGTGATGCCTGGGGTCCCACTGTCTCCATGGAGATGCCCCATCCCCACAGGCCCTACTGTCACGGACTCACAGGTTGTGCCCACTCTTGGCCCTGTGCGGTCCATAGGGGGTGCCCCTTTCAGTGCAACAGCCCTTCTCGGGGGTCCACTCTCCCTCAGGGGTTAAGCCCCTCTGCCTCCTGGAGCCACACCTCTCTGAGCCTTAGCACACCTGTCTCTCGCAGTGGGTCCCCTCAGGGAGTCCACTCGCTCTGGACCCCTGGGGCCTCCACCGCCCCGAAGGGGATGATGCCCCTCTGTTCTCTAGACTGGAGAGACTCTCAGCCAGCATAACACAGGAGGGTTTATTGAACATCTGAACCCAGCACAGGAAACTCTCAGGGCCTCAGGCCTGGCCTCCCTCAGCCCAGCACATCCAAGTCTCCCCTGCATCCAATTGGGCTCTGCCTGCTCTCTCCCTCCAGCCCTGAGCCCCCCTGCTTCCCAGCTGGGCATCTGCTAACACCAGCCCCAATCCTGGCCTCTGTCCATTGTCTTCTCTCCAGGTGAACAGGGTCGCCTGAGCCTCCTCTCCTCTCTCCACAGCCTATTGTTCTCCCACGGGCCAGAACCGGCTGGTCAGGACACCGGGGTCCTCTCTCCACAGCCCATTGTCCTCTCACTGGCCAGAACCGGCTGCAACTGCTGAGCTGGGCCTCCGGGTCACCAGGTCACCGGTCGCTGGGGTATCCATTCTCCAGGCTAGTGGTTGGGGTCCCAAGTTCCCTCGCCGGTCCTCTGTAACAACAAACTCCCTCTCCCATCACCTTGTTAAACCTGTAGCACCTAGGGAAACTGAGTCCCACCCCCTCTGCATGCAAACTATAGGAAAACCAAGAAAATTCCCCCTAGGCAACAAGGAAAAACAAGAAACTCCCCCACTTCATCACAGTTGCTGGGTGACTGTATTTATGCATCCTACCTCCCCCCAGAGGTGGCTGCATCTCAGCACCAGCCGACGGATCCCTGTATAAACAGCCCCATGCCCCACCCCAGAGGTAGCTGCATAGCATGCTGGGGGTATCCGTAGGGAGAGGCACTAGAGAAGTGTTGGGTCATTACTAACGTGCTGACTCTGTTACGCCCAGAAGGGGGCGGTGCTGTCCCCTGTGGTCCCCAGGCTGTATACCCCTAGGCAGGAGGTGGGGCAGCGCAGGGTAGGGTGACCAGATGTCTTGATTTTATAGAGACGGTCCTGATTTTTGGGTCTTTTTCTTATATAGGCTCCTATTACCCCCCACCCCTGTCCCGAGCTTTCACATTTGCTGTCTGGTCACCCCAGTGCAGGGTCCGTGCCACCCCACTCAGCCTGGCGAGGAGTCCCGGGCTGGGCTGCACCTCTGGTGGGGGCTCAACTCTGGCCCCGCCCTCAACCCACTGGGGGAAGTGATGCCCAGGGTCCCACCATCTCCATGGAGATGCCCTGTCCCCACAGGCCCTACCAGCTGCACCCCGGGTGGTGAGCCAGGCACTCCGGCCCCCATGCCCAGGAGCTGCAGATCTGGGTGCTTGGGGTGGCATGAGAGTGAGTTTGGAGGGGCTCAGAGTGCCAGGGGGGCATGGCATAGGCTGGGGGGTAGCGGTTTGGGATGACCAGGTGGAGGAGGGGCTCCTACCCTCGCCCAGCATGGCCCCTGCGACTACCTCCCCCCCCACTCCCATCCCATCACGCTGTTAATGCCTCTTTCCCCAGAGTGCTCTCAGACACGTCCTACCCCCACCCCTCCCTCTGCACCCACCCCAAGGCCATACCCCCATCCCTCCCTCTGCACCCACCCCAGGACCTACCCCCACCTCTCCCTCTCCACCCACCCCAGGACCTACCCCCACCCCTCCCTCTCCATCCCCCCAGGACCTACCCCCACCCCTCCCTCTCCACCCCTCCAGGACCTACCCCCACCCCTCCCTCTCCACCCCTCCAGGACCTACCCCCACCCCTCCCTCTCCACCCCTCCAGGACCTACCCCCACCCCTCCCTCTGCACCCACCCCAGGACCAACGCCCACCTCTCCCTCTCCACCCCTCCAGGACCTACCCCCCCCCCCCAGCCATCCCAGGACCTACCCTCACCTCTCCCTCTCCATCCCCCCAGGACCTACCCCCACCCCTCCCTCTCCACCCCACCAGGATCTGCCCCCACTCCTCCCTCTGCACCCACCCCAGGACCTACGCCCACCCCTCCCTCTCCACCCCTCCAGGACCTACCCCCCCCCCCCGTACCCACCCCAGGACCTATCCCCACCTCTCCCTCTCCACCCCTCCAGGACCTACCCCCACCCCTCCCTCTCCACCCCTCCAGGACCTACCCCCCCCCCCCCCAGCCATCCCAGGACCTACCCCCACCTCTCCCTCTCCATCCCCCCAGGACCTACCCCCACCCCTCCCTCTCCACCCCACCAGGATCTGCCCCCACTCCTCCCTCTGCACCCACCCCAGGACCTACGCCCACCTCTCCCTCTCCACCCCTCCAGGACCTACCCCCACCCCTCCCTCTCCATCCCCACCAGGATCTGCCCCCCACGTTCTCTCCCTTCTCCTGCGCCTTTGTCTCAGTCCCCCTTTGTCTGCGTCTCTCCCCCCCGCACACACACACTCCCCGCCCCTCGCCTTTGTGAGCCGCCGCCCTCCCTCCTCCGCAGCCCCCCCCACCCCCCCCCCCCGCAATCGCTCGCAGGCCGGCGCGGAGGGGGCAGCGAGCTGCAGAGCCGCGGCTTCCCCATCAGGCCGGCCGGCGGCAGCAGCATGGGGCCGGGGAGATGAGAGCCGGGGGGAGCCGGGGGGCAGCGCCGCCGCAGCGCACCGCGAGCCCCATGAAGGGAACTGCGGGGCGATGGGGCAGGTCCTGGGGTTCGCCCACTGCAGTACGTAGCGGGCGGGGCGGGGCGGGGCGCGGGGCTCGGGCCCGGGCGGGGGGGGGAAAGGAACCAGAGTCAGGCCGGGGGATCGGGCCCGCGGGGGGGAGGATCGGGACAGGGAGGTGGGATGGGGCCTGAGCGGGGGGCGACCAGGGGCAGGCTGGGCAGGCTGGGGGAGCGGGCCCCGAGCCGGGAGGGTGGATCGGGACTGGGTGGGGGCATCGGCCCGGCCCGGCGGGCGGGACCAGGGTCAGGCTGGAGGATCGGGCCCGGGCGGGGCGGGGGGGGGGCGTGGGGAGGATCGGGCCCGGGCGTGGAGGGATCTTGTCCGGTGCCCCCGTGCGCCCCCCGCCCGGCCTAGCGGCTCCAGCTGCGGTGCTGGCGGGGTCCCCGGACGGAGCCGGGCCGCTGGGGACCCGACGCGGGGGAATCTCTCTCCGGCTCCGCGGGCAGCTGCTCTGCGCCCCGGGGCCTGGCCGTGGCCCGAGCGCGGCGGCAGGCGGCTTCCCGGGGGCTGCAGGGCCCCTGGGCGGGGCGCGTCGCGGGCTCCGGGCCGGTTCAGCACCTGGGCTGGGCGGAGAGCGGCAGCCGAGGGCCTGGGGCGGAGTCTGGCCCCTGCCGCAGCTGGTGCCCCCAGGGGCGCTGCTCCATCCGCATCCCCAGGCTGGGGCCGCTCCCCGCCGTTGCTCTGGGGGGTCGGGGGGACAGTGCTGAAATCCGATGGCGGGGCCGGTGGGTGACCCAGCCACCCCCCACTCCAGCCCAGGACGCAGGGCCGGGGGCGGTCGGGGCTCCGCGGGAGCTGGGGGGACTCCCAGGCCTGAGGCTGCTAAGGATCAAGCCGCAGGGTACAAGAGGTGCTGGCAGGAATGATTATTGTTTATTAGGTGTATTAGGGTACCATCCATGAGCCCCAGCCATGGGGCAGGCCCCCATTGTGTCAGGTGCTGTACATTTGTATTGCTATTGGGTGTGTTACTGTAGCAGCTGGGAACTCCAGCCATGGGGCAGGCCCCCATTGTGTCAGGTGCTGTACATTTGTATTGCTATTAGGTGTATTACGGTAGTGCCTAGGGACCCCCTCAGCCATGGGGAAGGCCCCATTGTGCCAGGTGCTGTACATTTTACAGCTATTAGGTGTGTTATGGTAGGGCCTAAGACCTTGCAGCCATGGGGCAGGCCCCATTGTGCCAGGCCCTGCACACACACAGAGCTGAATGTCCCTGTCCGGAATTTACTACTGAGACTTTCTGAAGGGAAATTCACTTTCTGCAACATTGAACATTTCTCAGGAAAATTTCGGTTTTGCTCTAAAATTTCCCTTTTCTGTCCGAAAATCGTTCCCAGCCCCCAGGCTTCTCTGGCCCTGGGTGGCCGAGACATCATGTGCTCTGTTCTGGGCAGCTCCCTAGATGCGCCTCGGGGAGCCGACCTCATTCCTGCTTCAGGAACATGCAGGAGGGGTTTGGTCCCAGTCACAGATTAAAAACAAAGTTCCAAAAACTCTTTAAGTATTTGGTAAAACAGGAATTTCATTTCCCTGCCATTATTCACCGGGACTCGATGGGCGAGTGGTCAGGGCTAACTCCATTCCTGCAGTTTGCACTAGGGGGCGCTGTGCTATAGGCACAGGCAGGGCTGACCCATTCCCGCAATCACACTAGGGGGCGCTGTGCTGTGGGGCACATTTGCAGGCAGGGCTGACCCCAGGCACCAGCGTTACTGGCTGTTCCCCAAGTGAGAGGCTGGCCAGTGCCCTGGGGTCGGGGCTCAGCCCTTTGCGGAAGAGCCTGGGGAACTGGAAGGTGAATGAGTCAGGGCCTTAACATCAGTGATTCAAAGGACAACAATCTCCCACCAGCAGCACAGCGCCCCCTGCTGAGCCCTGCCCCGACCACAGGGCTGAGCCCTGCCTCGATTGCACAGCGCCCCCTGCTGAGCCCTGACCTCACGGCACCCCCTGCTGAGCCCTGCCTCCATCGCACAGCGCCCCCTGCTGAGCCCTGCCCCTGACCACAGGGCTGAGCCCTGCCTCGATTGCACAGCGCCCCCTGCTGAGCCCTGACCTCACGGCACCCCCTGCTGAGCCCTGCCCCGACCACAGGGCTGAGCCCTGCCTCGATTGCACAGCGCCCCCTGCTGAGCCCTGACCTCACGGCACCCCCTGCTGAGCCCTGCCTCGATTGCACAGCGCCCCCTGCTGAGCCCTGACCTCACGGCACCCCCTGCTGAGCCCTGCCTCCATCGCACAGCGCCCCCTGCTGAGCCCTGACCTCACGGCACCCCCTGCTGAGCCCTGCCCCGACCACAGGGCTGAGCCCTGCCTCGATTGCACAGCGCCCCCTGCTGAGCCCTGACCGCATGGCACCCGCTGCTGAGCCTTGCCCCTGACCACAGGGCTGAGCCCTGCCTCAATCGCACAGCGCCCCCTGCTGAGCCCCGCCCTGACCGCATGGCGCCCCCTACTGAGCCCTGCCCCTGACCACAGGGCTGAGCCCTGCCTCGATCGCACAGCGCCCCCTGCTGAGCCCCGCCCTGACCACATGGCACCCCCTACTGAGCCCTGCCCCTGGCTGCACGGTGCCCCCCTCCTGAGCCCTGCCCTGGCCGCACAGCGCCCCCTCCCGAACCCTGCAGCACAGTGCCCCTCCCTTCACCCCCGGCCCTTTCCTCTCAGCAGCTGGGCTTTGCCTTAAGCCCCCCTGTCCTGACCAGACCTGCCAGGAAACCGGACAGTTTGGGGCAGGAGGAGGCTCCTTCACCTGCCAGGGCCCTGGCACCAGCCCAGCTCCTGCATTAACCCCCTGGCCTCAACATGGCGGGGCTCTGAGCAGCCGTGGGGAGGGGATGAGGTCAGTTCCCAGAACAGACTGTGGTGGGAGGTGGCAGCACCTGCCCGACCGTCTGTGGGGAGAGACCTGCCTCAGCCAGTGGGGCTCGCACGTGGTGCCCCCTGTTGGGCAGCCTGAAATAGGCCCCCTGGGTCTGGCTAGGGCAGGGGTGGGCAAACTATGGCCCGGGGGCCGGATCCGGCCCACCAGGGCTTTGGATCTGACCCGCGGGATTGCCAGCCCCATGGCGCAGCGGGGGTAAGGCAGGTTCCCTGCCTGCCCTGGCCCCATACTGCTGCTGGAAGTGGCCGGTACAATGTCCCTGCGGCCCCTGGGGGAGAAGGGGGCAGATGGCTACGTGTGTGGCCCTTGCCTCCAGGCACTGTCCCCCGCAGCTCCCATTGGCCAGGAACAGGGAACCGTGGCCAATGGGAACCGTGGCCAATGGGTACCCACAGGGGAGGGCAGTGCGCAGAGCCCTCTGCCCCCCGCTCACCCAGGGGCCGCAGGGACATGGTGCTGGCCGCTTCCTGGAGCGGCGCAGGGCCAGGGCAGGAAGGGAGCCCGCCTTAGCCCCGCTGCATGCTGCTGCCATCCTGGAGCCACTCCAGGTAAGTGGCGCCAGGCCAGAGGCTGCACCCCGAACCCCTCCTGCACCCCGCACCCCAACTCCCTGCCCTAAGCTCCCTGTCGGCACGCCAACCCCCTGCCGCACCCTGAACCCCTCCTGCACCCTGTACCCCAACCCCCTGCCCTGAGCCCCCTTGTAGCCCTCACACCCCTCCTGCGCCCCAATCCCCTGCCCTGAGCCCCCTGCCGCACCCCTCCTGAACCCTGCACCCCAACTCCCTGCCCTGAGACCCTTCCTGCATACCGCACCTCCTCCCACACCCCACACTCCCTCCTGCACCCCAACTCCCTGCCCCAGCCCTACATTCTTGGCCCTGCATGCAATTTCCCCATCCAGATGTGGCCCTCCAACCAAGAAGTTTGCCCCAAGGGGCTGCCCCAAGAGTCAGTGACCCAATAGGGGGGGTTGCAGGGTAAAGCCATCCCAAGGACCCCAGCTCAGATCAGCCTGTCTCTGAGTCTCCCCAGCAAACTGCTCCTGCATATATTGGGGGGCAGTTAGAGCAAGGGGGGTGGTGATGGTTGGGAGGGGCTGGGGGAAGGAAGGGGAACAGAGTGGGAGACAGCATGTGGGCGAAGGATGCAGCTTGGGTGCTGGAGAGATCCCCTGGGTCTTTTCATACAGGTACTTATATCCTGCAGCTGAACGGGGCATTCTCCCCTGGGATTAGTGAGGACGCTGGTCAGCAGGGCCGGGAATAGGAGAGAGTTTGTTGCAATGGATGTTCTAGTCAGCACCTGCCCGCAGCCTGGGCATCGGGTGAGGCAGTGGGTTAGATTGCGCTGCTTGGAATCACTGCTCAGGGTTTGGTCTGGTAGTAAAAGATGCAAAATGGTTGAGCCCCCAGGAATGCTCAGTGCCTGGCAGGGAGTGGGTTGAGGTGCTCAGTAGAGGGTGCTCTCCCCTGGCAGTCAGTGCTGGCCCCGATGAGCCAGTGTGGCGCTAGGGGGCGCTGGGCTGCAGGGAGTGGGGTGGAGGGGTTGGGGGCTCAGGGGTGTGTGGACTCATTGCTGGTCTGGGGCTTTGGAGTAGACTGACCCTCATGCCTCCCTCTGTCTCTTGCAGAAGAATCTCCTTCTACTGTCTCCACCACACCTGACTCCACAGACGGTGAGTCTCTGCCCCCCATGCCCTGTCCCCAGAGCTCCCAGCACAGGGGGCGGAGCCCCTCACAGTCCCATCCCTGATGGGGTTTGGATCCCCCACAGCCTGGAGGATGGGGGGCAGATCCCCTCCCAGCCTGGTCCCCCATGAGGGTTGGGGGGTTGGATCCCCCATGGCCCAGTCCCCATTGGGAGGTTGACAGTGTGTGGGGGACAGATCCACTCACAGCCCCGGTCCCTGGTGGGGTTTGGAGGGTTGGATCCCCCATGGCCTGGTCCCCATCGGGGGGATGACGGGTGTCACGGACTCACAGGTCCTGCCCACTCCTGGCCCCGTATGGTCCCCTTCAGTGTGACAGCCCTTCTCGGGGATCCACTCTGTCTGGGGGGTTAAGCCCCTCCGCCTCCTGGAACCGCACCTCTCTGATCCTTAGCACACCTGTCTCTCGGTGTGGGCCCCCTCAGGGAGTCCACTCGCTCTGGACCCCTGGGACCCCCACGCCCAGAGGGAATAATGCCACCCTGATCTCTAGACCAGAGCGACTCTCAGCCAGTGTAAAACAGGAGTGTTTATTGAGCGTCTGAACCCAGCACAGGAAACTCTCAGGGCCTCAGGCCTGGCCTCCCTCAGCCCAGCACATCCAAGTCTCCCCTGCATCCAGGTGGGCTCTGCCTGCTCTCTCTCTCCAGTCCCGAGACCCCCACCCCCCCACCTCCCCTTTCCAGCTGGGCATCTGATATCACCTGCCCACAAGCCCCACCTCTGTCCATTCTCTTCTATCCAGGTAAACAGGGTTGCTTGGGCCTCCTCTCCTCTCAGCCAGTCCTTTGCTGGAACCAGCTGGTCAGGACACCAGGGTCCTCTCTCCGCAGCCCATTGTTCTCCCACTGCCCAGACCCGCCTGTGACTCCCGAGCTGGGCGTCCTGGTCACCAGTCGCTGGGGTGTCCATTCTCCAGGCCATTGGCCGGGGTCCCAAGTTCCCTCGTGGGTTCTCTGTACCAACAAACTCCTTCTCCCATCACCTCATTAAACCAGTAATACCCAGGGAAACTGAGTCCCACCCCCTTCTGCATGCAAACCATTGGAAAAAAACAAGAAAAAAACAAGAAAACCCCCCACTTCATCACAAGGGGGCAGAGCCCCTCACAGCCTGGTCCCTGGTGGGGTTTGGGGGGTTGGATCCCCCACAGTCCAGTCCCCCATTGGAGGCTGAGGGGGGGCAGAGCCCCTCATAGCCCGCTCCCTGGTGAGGTTTGGGGGGTTGGATCCCCCACAGTCCGGTCTTCATCAGGGAGTTGTGGGGGGAGGGGGGCAGGGCAGATCCCCCACAGTCCAGTCCCTGGCAGGGGTCTGAGGTTCCTTTTCCCTCCTTGCCCGGCCTCTCTGCCCCAGTAACCCCCGCGCCTCCCCGGCAGGCGGCAATGACGAGTCGGATTTCCCGGAGCTGCAGACGGCGCGGGAGTTCTCCGAGGACGAGGAGGAGGAGACGTCCCTGGACTGGGGGACCCCGAGGGAGCTGACCTTCTCCTACATCACCTTCGCGGGTGGCCCCGACGCCATCCCCCCCAGCGAGCCTGGCCCCCGGGGGCGGCGGGACTCCCTGGCCCGCCGGATGAGGGGCCCCCTGCCCCGCCCCGAGACCTGCGAGACCTTGGTGCCCGCGCTGGGCGACAGCCTGGAGAACATCCCCAGCCTGTGCCAGTCGCCCGAGGGCGAGCAGGGGCTGCTGGCCGGGCAGTGCCAGGGGCTGGAACCCTTCTCGGCCTGGGATGCCCCGCTGAGCTACGCGGATGAGCCCAGCTCCCTGGGGTGGGAAGAGCCACAAGTCATGCCAGGCAGGGGTGGGCCCTGCCCCCGCCCTTTTGGGGCAGCAGAGCAGCCGGGAGCCCTCACCGCACACTCAGGTAGGAACCATGGGAGAGGGGCTCTGTTGTGGGGGGGGGGGAGGAGGGGCTCTGTTGGGGGGGAAGGGAAGGGAGGTGGCGGATGGGGGGATGGAGGAGGGGCTCTGTTGGGGGGAAGGGAGGTGGCAGATGGGGAGATGGAAGAGGGGTTCTGTAGGGGGAAGGGAAGGGAGGTGGTGGCTGGGGGGATGGAGGAGGGGCTCTGTTGGGGGGGAAGGGAAGGGAGGTGGCTGGGGGGATGGAGGAGGGGCTCTGTTGGGGGGGGAAGGGAAGGGAGGTGGCAGATGGGGGGATGGAAGAGGGGCTCTGGCGGGGGGAAGGGAAGGGAGGTGGTGGCTGGGGGATGGAGCAGGGGCTCTGTTGGGGGGCTGGAGCAGGCTGTGTTGCTGGAGGGGACCACCGCCGGGCTCGTGGGGTGTCAGGCAGGCGATGACCCTGGCAATGACCCCTCACCCCCCTGCCTGTGGCAGAGGCTGCTCCGGAGACAGCACCAGGGGACCGCCCGGGACCCAAAGCCCTAATGCCGTGTCCTGCAGGGGGCACCCCTGGGCTCGCTTACGCCGAGGGCAGCCAGCACCCACCACAGACCTCAGCCGCCCCCAGCCCAGGGGAGGAGGATCTGGAGCCACAGGAGGAGGGGGAGCCGGTAGATATGGAACCAATCACAGAACAGCAGCTGGATGGGCTGGACCAATCCGGGAGCACTCTGGGAGTATACATGATAGGTGAGCAGCCAATGAAGACGCAGAAGCTGGGAGCTGGGTGGGGGCCAAGGGACAGGTGAATAACAGGGCTGTGGCCGAATCTCGCAGCACTGGAGTCCCAGGCAGGGCACTGCTCTGGGGAAGCTCACCGCACTGGTGTTCTGGATAGGGCATTGCCGTGGGGAACTCGCAGCACTGGAGTCCCCAGCTGGGTGCTGGCAGGGCTGCCTCAGCCCCCGCCCCCAAGAGCTCCTCCCAGCTTCTGGGCTGGTGCCAGAGCAGGATCCCAGGGCAGGCGAGTCAGCGGGTAAACATAGCCCCGGTGCTGACAGCAGCACGTCCCGGAGCAGTAGAGGAGAGACTGGGGCTGGCAGATGCCTCCCAGAGAATGCCACAGCTGGAACGGGGACGCTCCAGCCTCCTGCAGGGCCAGGCTGGGCTGGGGCTCAGGGGCTGGTTTTACAGGGAGCCTTGCCCAGTGCTGTAATGCAGCCAGCTCTGGGGTGGGGCGCAGCGGCTGGTTATACAGGGATCCCTCGCCCAGTGCTGTAATGCAGCCAGCTCTGGGGTGGGGCGCAAGGGCTGGTTATACAGGGATCCCTCACCCAGTGCTGTAATGCAGCCAGCTCTGGGGTGGGGCGCAGGGGCTGGTTATACAGGGATCCCTCGCCCAGTGCTGTAATGCAGCCAGCTCTGGGGTGGGGCGCAGGGGCTGCTACACAGCTGTGCAGCACTGAAGAACAGGGTGTATCCGACTGACCCTGCAGGGGAAAGGGGGTTCCAGTTAGCAGAATCCTTCTCAGCTGGAGTCAGCTCGGCATTCTGTGGTTCACACTGATCTGTCCACAGAAGAGCACGGAATAGAACCCAGGAGTCCTGATTTCCCCCGTTTCACCCTTGGACCCCACTCCCTTCCTAGAGCTGGGGACAGAACCGAGGAGTCCTGGCTCCCAGCCCCCCCACTCTGATCACTGCACCCCACTCCCCTATAGATCCAGGGGCAGAACCCAGGAGTTCTGGCTCCTAGTCCTGTGCTTTAGGCACTGGACCGACCTGCCCCCTGGCTATTACCTGCCCCCCGACCGCTGCCCATCGGCACCGTCCCTCCCATCCTTGGTGTGGCCGAGCCCCCGTGCAGGACAGGAAGGGGGATGGGGTGATGGGAGATGGCAGCTGGCATTCGTTGGCTATAAATAGCCCCCGGACTCCCCCCTTGTGCAGCCCTGCAGCCCCCAGCCCCCACCCGGAGACGGTGTGCCGAGGCGACGGGACCCTCGCACCGCGCTGCAGGGAAAGGACTCGCGATGGGTAGCGCAGGTTAGACATGCCCCATCGGGGGGAGGGGGGGGAATCACAGGGCTGAGGACTGCTGGGGGCATTGGGGGGCTGGGCTCAGACAGGGACTGGGGCTGGGTCATTCTTGGGGGCCAGGGAGTGGCTGGGGGGACGTTGCGGGCAGGGCTGGGCTGGGCTGGGAGAGCAGGGCAGATGGAAGCTCTGTGGGGGTTGGGATCAAAGCTGGGGGTCATAGTGATTGCTGGGGGGGCCCCAATCCTCAAGGTTGTGACCACCCCGCCCCAGTCAATGCCTGTGAGCAACATGCCCCCAGCCTGGCATTTGGGCCTGTCAGTTACTAGGTGGGGGAGGGGGAGCGGCACCATCCCGACAGCTGCAGGCCGGCAGCTAAACTTAGCCACGAGTCGTCCACAAAGGGGTGACCTCCCCCAACCCCCTGGGAAGCAAGGCCCCCCCACTACCATGTAAAAGGGCAGGGCTGGGGTGGCACTTAGCAGGATGGGCGATGGGGGTGGGAACAGGGTGTCCCCAGCTCCTGGGCATCTCATGTTACAGAGAGAGGCATCTGCCTGGGGAGGAACAAGGGCACTGGGAACATACATGGAGTGGGCACTGATGTGGCACGGGCACCGGAGGGGAGTGGGCACTGGCAGGGTGTGGGAGGGGAGTGGGCACTGGTGGGGCAGTATATGGCACGCCCTGAGGGGTGGAAGCTGGCACATGCAGCCTTTCAGAGAGTCAGGCATTACCCCTGTACACGCAGGGCCAGTGGCCGGGGTACTCTCATGCCTTGGTGTGACGAAGCGGGACTGTTCTTAATGTTTCCTCTGAATATTGTGGGGTTGCCTCAGTTTCCCCTAGGCAGTTCTTGGTGGTGGGATGAGGGTGTATGATCATTGCAGAGCCCTATAGGGCAGGTGTGTGCAGGGGTCTGGACACAGAGAATGGCCGACACCCTGTTTCCTGGCAACTGATGGTCTGGCCCTTCCCCCCTGGAAGGTGAGACTTAAAGGGTTGGAGAACAAAGGAATCCAGTGACCTCCTGGCCCGGGAAAGGGACAAAGCCCAGAGGAGGAGGGGCTGGAGGGAGTTTCAGTTTGGGGCTGGCTGGAGACATGGAGTGAAGGGCAGACGGGGTTGTCTGGCTCACTGCCCCCCAAAATGGACCCGGCTGAGGGTCCTGTTCTCTGCACCTACAAGCTCTGTGTTAGACCATGTTCCTGTCGTCTAATAAACCTTCTGTTTTACTGGCTGGCTGAGAGTCACGTCTGACTGCGGAGTTGGGGGGCAGGACCCTCTGGCTTCCCCAGGACCCCGCCTGGGCGGACTTGCTGGGGGAAGCGCATGGAGGGGCAGAGGATGCTGAATGCTCCGAGGTCAGACCCAGGAAGGTAGATGTTGTGTGAGCTGTGTGTCCTGCAGACAGGCTGCTCCCAGAAAGGAGACTTCCCCAGAGTCCTGCCTGGCTTCATAGGGAGCAGTTCCAGAGCATCGCCCAGGGACTCCGTGACACTTGGACATTGTGTGGGGCGCGGCTGAGCATGAGGAGGGTCTGGGCACTGGCTGTCTAGGAGCGCTGAGATGGCCCTTCTGGGGCATTGGCACTGTGGAGTGCCGAGCTGTGGGCACTGCAGGGGGCACTGAGGTGTGGGTTTTGCAGGGGCACTGAGGTGTGGGCACTGCAGAGGGCACTGGCTCTGCAGTGGGTGCTGAGATGTGGGCACTGGCTCTGCAGGAGGCGCGGAGATGTGGGCACTGCAGAGGTTCTGGCAATGCACGGGGAGCTGAGGTGGGGGCACTGCAGAGGGCACTGGCTCTGCAGGGGGAGCTGAGATGGGGGCACTGCAGAGGGCACTGGCTCTGCACGGGGAGCTGAGATGTGGGCACTGCAGAGGGCACTGGCTCTGCAGGGGGAGCTGAGATGGGGGCACTGCAGAGGGCACTGGCTCTGTTGGAGTGGGGGTGGGGGAGTCTCCTGTATCTGGCCCCAGGGGGTCCTGGTTTCAGAGCTGGTGTGAGATGCCTGGCCCACTGTTAGGGGTTTTCCTTTCACCCTCTCCTCTGGTTGTCACGCAGACAGCAAGCAGCAAAAGACCAGAAGTCCGAGGCGCAGACAATGCGATGTTTATTGGGGTTAGTTTCCAAGCAAGCATATTCCGAAGCCCTTCACACCACTCGGGCTTATCTCTATATATGCCGATAGAGTCTGTTCCCCAGTGTCCCCTTCCTGGCTCCCACGCCGCAGAGCCTTCCCTGTGTCCCTGTTCCCATTCCCCCCCCTCCTTAGCAAACACGATTCCAATTTCCCATCCACTCCCTGTTTGACCCGTTTATATAGTAATAGTCTCAGCTATTCCTTAACCAATCATTTTACTGAAATTTAACTAGCCAATCCTAAAATATTGTAACATAATTCTCTAACCAGTTATATCCCACTACCCTCATTAACTTACACCTAGCAAAATTAATTATACAACAGACAGAAACAATTAGAGAACCAGACAGATTAACAATAGAAAAGTGGGGGCCATAAAGATAAAACAATACAGAAATGAGGGTTTCACAACCACTGATAAGTGATTGCTTGCCAGACAGGATGCTGTCAAACTAAGTTTTCTTTAACCATCTTAAGATCTTTTTCTTTATCTGGTGGTGATGGGCACGATCAGGACAGGATCTGGTTTGGGATGTGACTGTTCGTGTCCCAGCTTCTGGCTGCCCCTGGTGCTTAGCCAAAGGCCTTAGCCTAAGAACAAGGCCTCAGACTATCCTAGTGAGACAAGACCCGTACACAAGCGGACTGTGATTTTGATTCTTTGTTTTAAACCTCGATAACTAACTAAGTGATAAAAACACACCTAAGTTTTATATTCGAAGGGAGTCTCCTGTCTCTGGCCCGGGGGGTGGGGGGGGTGTCCTGGTTTCAGAGCTGCTGTGGGATGCCTGGCCCAGTTTCAGACCCCCTGTGCGGCGGGAGCCCAGAGCAGATGGTGCCTTGACTCTCCATGCCCCCTTATTCCTTTTCCCCAAGTATCCTGTAGCCTGGCCCGTGGGGAGGACTGGAACAACCCAATCAGGGCTGGGCATTGGACCTGGGCTAAGCAGCAGCTCCCAGGGTCTGTCACCCCCTCCCCCCAGTCTGTGCCCGCAGCCCTCCCTCGCTCAGCGTGCCTGCCCCAGGGCTGTGCCCACCAGAGCAGAGCCCAGACCCCTATGGGGGCCTCGGCCCATCCCCAGATCCCTGACCCTTTGGCTGTTCCCAGTGGAGCGCCCGAGGCCCCAGGCCTGCTGCAGAGCCCGGCCCCAAGGATGCCCCCCAGGCCCTGCCAGAGACCCAGACCCAGCCTCCCGGACTCGGCCCTGCTGCTGTGGGTCCTCCCCCCAGCACCCCTGCAGGGACCGGGTGTGGCTGAGGGCCCCTCCTGGCGCGGCGCTGCTGGGGGGAACCCCAGCAACCGTCCAGGCCTGGGTCTGGCTGGCTGGGCCCTGCTGGCGGCTCGTGCCCTGGCCTGGCGCTGCAATATCCAGGGGGCGGGGGACTGATGGGGGCACAGGCTGGAGGGTTTGTGCCCAGGAGCTGGGCACTCACTGCATGGGGCTCTTCGTTGTTCTGACCCAGCATGAGATGCAGTGTTGGGCCAGGGCCTGAGCCAGGGACCCAAGCTTGGGGAGGGGGCTCAAGAGGGGGGACTGAGCCGGGTGTCCCCAGGTCAGGGAGGAGGGGTTCCCTGAAGGGCCAGGCGGGGGGAGGGGGTCCCAAGGGACTGAGCGGGACGTCCCCAAGTGGGCGGGGGTCCCTGAGGAGCCAGACAGAGGGAGAGGGTCCTGAGGGATGGAGCCAGTGTCCCCAAGAGGAGAGCGCTCCTGAGGGGCCAGGTGGGGGGAGGGGGTCCCGAGGGACTGAGCGGGATGTCCCCAAGTGGGCAGGGGGTCCCTGAGGGGCCACGCAGGGGGAGGGGGTCCTGAGAGACTGAGCGGGATGTCCCCAAGGGGGCAGGGGGTTCCTGAGGGGCCACGCAGGGGGAGGGGGTCCTGAGAGACTGAGCGGGATGTCCCCAAGTGGGCAGGGGGTCCCTGAGGGGCCACGCAGGGGGAGGGGGTCCTGAGAGACTGAGCGGGATGTCCCCAAGGGGGCAGGGGGTTCCTGAGGGCCCAGGCGGGGGGGGGGGGTGAGGGTCCTGAGGGACTGAGCGGGACGTTCCCAAGGGGGCAGGGTGTCCCTGAGGAGCCAGGCGGGGGGTGGGGGTCCTGAGGGACTGAGCGGGACGTCCCCAGGTGGGCAGGGGGTCCCTGAGCGGCCAGGCAGAGGGAGGGGTCCTGAGGGACGGGGACAGGGTCCCCAGGGGAAGCCCCAGGCCATGGACACATCTGGCTCCCGGGCCCCCCATCACGCCCCGCTAACGCTCTCCCCCTCAGTGGCGGACCTGGTGCACTGGCGGGACACCCGCACCTCGGCGCTCGTCTTCACCGGCATCATGGTGACTCTGCTGAGCCTGCTCCACTTCAGCATCGTCAGCGTGGGCTCCTACGGCGCCCTGGCCGTGCTGGGCATCACCCTCACGCTGCGGCTGAGCCGCAAGGGGCTGCAGGTCCTGCACCGCTCCGACGGCGCCAACCCCTTCCAGTGAGTGTGAGCCCCCCGGGGCCCCGCCAGGGAGTGTGACCCCCCTGGACCTTCTGTGCGACCCCCCCCGGGGCCCCGCCAGGGAGTGTGACCTTCCCCCGGGGCCCCGCCAGGGAGTGCGACCCCCCCCCGGAGCCCTGCCAGGGACTGTGACCCCCGACTCTCTGCCAGGGAGTGTGACCTTCCCCCGGGGCCCAGCCAGAGAGTGTGACCTTCCCCCGGGGCCCCACCAGGGAGTGTGACCCCCCCGGACCTTCTGTGCGACCCTTCCCTGGGGCCCTGCCAGGGACTGTGACCCCCCGACCCTCTGCCAGGGAATGTGGCCTTCCCCTGGGGCCCCGCCAGGGAGTGCGACCCCCCCGGAGCCCTGCCAGGGACTGTGACCCCCAACTCTCTGCCAGGGAGTGTGACCTTCCCCCGGGGCCCTGCCAGGGAGTGTGACCCCCCCCGACCCTCTGCCAGGGAGTGCGACCCCCCCAGACTCCAACCACACACCCTCCGCCCTTTCAGTGAGTACCCCCAGCCCGACATCCTCCTTCCAGAGAGTCCCCCTGGTCCCCCAGCACACCATTGGCCAGCCCCCCCGATCCTCTCCCCTTCAACTGAATGATCCCCCACAACCCCGCACCCTCCCAGCCAGAGATTAACCCTCAGAGCCTCCCCTCTCTGGTGGGTCTAACCCCCGCCCCCAGACTCCCACTTTAGTGGGTACCGCCAACACCCCGTCCGCATGAGTACCCCCTCCCCTTCCAGTGAATTCCTCCCTCAGCAGCCACCTGACTATGCCAGCCCCGGCCTCTCCCAGCAGGGGGCACTGTGGGGAGTGTGGTGGGGGGCTGGCTGTGTGGGGAGCCCCCAGGTATGCCAGCCCCGGCCTCTCCCAGCAGGGGGCACTGTGGGGAGTGTGGCGGGGCGCTGGCTGTATGGGGAGCTTCCAGCTACACCATCCCAGGGGATGCTATGGGGTGGGTGCTTGGCTGGGATCCCTCCCACTCGCTAACCCCCCACTCCCCCATGTGCGCAGGGCTCAGCTGGACGCTGACCTGCCGCTGTCCCAGGAGCAGCTGGAGCGCCTTACCGCGCGGCTCAGCCGGGACATCCTGGCGGCCGCACACACCCTGCGACGCCTCTTCCTGGTGGAGGATCTGGTGGACTCGATCAAGGTGGGTGTTGCCCCCCCCCGGCAGGGTCACCCCAGCTCCCTGTCCCTGCTGGTGTAGGGGGGATTGGGCCCCCTGTGAGCATCCTGGAGCAGGGATGGGAGAAGTGTTGACCTCTGTTTACCCCCCCTTCCCATGGGGCTTGGGGCACAGTGGGGGAAGGTTTTTTGCCTTCTCCCCTTGGATTTATCTAGCCCCCCATTATATGCTCTCCTTGGCCATTAGGGAGTCATGGGTGGGGGGCTGGTACCTACCCCTGGGTCTGGCAGGAGGGAGCAGGAACTGGGGGGGGGGGTAGTCAGCAATGTGGGACTCCTTTCCATGGGGGTGGGGGTCAGTGATTAGCAAGGGGTGGTGGGGAGCAGGTGAAGGGCTTCCCGTGCCTGCTGGAGGGGGATGCCCACTCTGCAGAGTTTTTGGGGGTCCCGGGAGAGCCAGAGCCTGAGGCTGGGGACATGGCCCAGCAATGCCCAGGCCGTTTGGCCAGTCGGGAGGCGGCCAGGTGATGGCCACGCCAGGTGGGTGGGACCGGTGGGGAGGCGGCCAGGTGATGGCCACGCCAGTTGGGCAAGGGAGGTGGCCCGGTGATGGCCAGGCCACTTGGCTGAGGCTGGTGCAGGGCGGGCGCCAGGCCAGGGCACTGGGAAGACGCAGGCACAGCCCGAGCCCCAGGGGGCCACACACTCACAGCCAGCCTTGAAGCACCAGAACTGACCCCCATGGCTTCGCACGCAGGGATCAGACCTCCAGCTGCCCTCCCCATGCCCCTGCCTGAGCTGGAAGGCGCTGGGGCTGCTCCTGCTCCGGCACTCAGGCCCAGCGCAGAGTCAGCTGAGGCCGGTCTTTCCCCACTCCTCCCCGGGCTCTGACCCTGCCTGCGTGACAGATTTCAGTTATCAATTTGCCTGAGGCATCAGGTGATTAGGCTGAGGCTGCAGGGTTGTTAGGGGAGGAGATGATGGAGTACACCAAGGGTTTAAGTTTTAAAGTTTATTGATAAAATAATAAAATAACAGCGGAGAGCACTGGGGGGTTCCCCACGTCACTCAGAGGAAGGAAGGAAGCATTAGTGCCCCAAGCCCTAAACCACTTTCATACCTACACCCGTACTACCCGAGGCTGGCCACGCCGGGGTGTAATGTAAGAAGAAGAAGGGGAGGGGTGGACGGGTTGTTTAGGATCTGCTGTTCATCTCCGATTTGCCTTAGCTCTTGGGAGGGTTTTTAAGACCCTGGGGTTTTTTGGGGGTGGTTTTTTTTGGGACCTTTGGTTTTTAAGCTCTGTGTGCCAGTTTAAACCGGCCTTTTAAGGCTTTCTTGGTTTCCCCAAAACACATTGGCTTCAGGGTCGTGAGACTGTTATGTTCCCAGTTGCTGAGCTTTGCATTTTTACTAGCTTTGCACCCCCTTTTTAGGTCTGTTTGGTTCAGTTGTTTTTCTTTTACAGGCTTTTGGCTATTTAGCAGCAGGGAGCTTGTTTGTGTGTGCATTGGCCTTGAGCGGCAGTTTTGCCCCTTATTTTCACGCCTAGCTGAATCGTTGAGTTAACCTGTTCCTGTCTTTCTCCCTCCCTCTTCGGCCTTTTGCAACCTGCAAAGGAATTTTCCACTCCACACTTACACCTTTAACTCTTCCCAAAATGCTTTGTGATGCCTGCAACAGCATTAGCAACATACAGTGCTGATCTGTCTCCCCAGGGGATCCCCTGAGGGAGGGGGCCATTGGGTTGTGACACCTGGTACCCTGCAGCAGGCTGTGCGGTGTTCTGGATTCCAGCGCTGGCCTGTCTGCGCACAGCCCTCCCCTGCCCCTGCTGTCGGGCAGCGACCCTCACACGCCTGCAGCACCTGGGGCCCTGGGACTCTGAGAGTTGGATTTAGGGTTGCCAATTTTCTAATCTCACAAAATCGAACACCCTTGCCCCGCCCCCTGCCTGGAGGCCCCGCCTTTTCTCCAAGGCCACACCCCCTGCCCACTCCATCCCCCCTCCCTCCATTGCTTGCTCTCACTTTCACTGGGCTGGGACAGGGGGTTGAGGCTGGGGTGTGGGCTCCGGCTGGGGTGCAGGCTTTGGGGTGGGGGCCGGGAATGAGGGTTTGGGGCATTTAGGAGGGGGCTCTGGGCTGGGTCCAGGAGTTGGGGTTGGGAAGAGGTGAGGGGTCTGACTAGGGGTGTGGGCTCTGGGGTGGGGCTGGGGATGAGGGATTTGGGGTGAGGGGGGCCAAGGGATTTGGAGTGCAGGAGGGGGCTGTGGGTTGAGGCAGGAGGTTGGGGTGTGGGAAGGGGTGAGAGCTCTGGGTTGGGGGTGCGGGCTGGGGGGTTGGGCTGAGGATGAGGGGTTTGGGGTGCAAGAGGGGGTATGGGCTCTGGGCTCAGGGTGTGGGGTCTCGGCTGGGGCTGGGGATGAGGGGTTTGGGGTGCAGGAGGGGGCTTCGGGTTTGGGTGGGAGCTCAGGGCTGGGGCAGGGGGTTGGGGCATGGGCTTACCTCGGGCGGCTCCCGGTCAGCGGCGCAGTGGGGCTAAGGCAGGCTCCCTGCCTGTCCTCTCTTTGCGCTGTGCCCCAGAACCGGCCAGCATGTCCGGCTTCTAGGCAGGGGGGCCAGGAGATTCTGCGCGCTGCTCTCGCCCGCAGGTACCGCCCCAAACCCCAGCACCCATTGGCCACGGTTCTTGGCCAGTGGGAGTGCAGAGCCGGTGATCGGGGCAGGGGCAGCCAGCGGAGTAGGGCTAGCCTGCCTTAGCCTTGCAGTACCGCCACCCGGACTTTTAACGGCTGGTCGGCGGTGCTGACCGGAGCCACCAGGGTCCCTTTTCGACCTGGTGTTCCGGGCGAAAACCTGCTACTAGCATCCCTGGCAGGGAGCGGGCACGCGGGGCCAGGTGGGGCTGCCGGCTTGGACGGATGCGCCCAGGACAGAGTGGGTTGCAGCTCTCTGTGGGTCTCAGGCGTCGGGCCAAGAGCCATGGCCATGAACCCACAAGACTAGCAGGGAACTGCTCCCTCTCCCCAGCCCTGCTGTGCGCCTGCCAGCTTCCCTGGGCAGGAAGCCCTGGCTGCTCAGCGACCCCTGCTGGAGGATGGGAGCAGGGACCCGCATGAGTCTCTGCTGAGCAGAACCAGCCCGGCTCCTTCCCCCCACGTGGGGCTGCTGCTCCCTGGCAGGCTGGGGCAGGCTGCAGCCCCTGGACGGGCGGGGGGAAGGGAGGCCTGCCCCACTCTCACTGTGCTCTCTCCTGCTTGCAGTTCGCCTTCCTGTTCTACATCCTCACCTACGTGGGAGCCGTGTTCAACGGGCTGACGCTGCTCATCCTGGGTAAGGGCGGACGGGGGTGAAGGGGGGTCGGGGAGGGGGGCGTGTGCGGGGCAGGACCACCGTGTAGGCAGCAGGTGGGTAGTGCTGGCTGTGGGGGCCTCCCCCAGCAGGGGATGCTGGGAGCGGCAGGGGGTGTGTGTTTCTGACCTGCCCCTTTCTGCCCCCAGGTGTGATAAGTGCATTTACTTTTCCCCTGCTCTACCGACAGCACCAGGTGAGTAGCCGGGGGGTGGCTCAGGGCCACGTGCGCCATCGGGAGGGGCTAGCCTGACCAGCGCACCCCAGCTCACGGGCTGCTGCTGGCAGTTCTGCAGCCCCAGGAGCCGTCTGGCTCTGCACCCGCCCCAGGGCAGGAGAGACACAACACCCCCTAGGGGGGAAAGGCCCCATGTCCCACTCCCCACCTTCTGAGCTAGGAAGTCCCCCGCCCTAGGGCCGGCTGGGATCCAGCGCCCCCTAGATGGGAAAGGCTCCATGTCCCATTCCCTGCCCCCCTGAGCTAGCTATTCCCCCACCCTGGGGCTGGATGGGAGATGGCGCCCCCTAGAGGGGACAGGCCCCATGTCCCATTCATAGAATCATAGAATAGCAGGGTTGGAAGAGACCTCAGGAGGTTCGAGTCCAACCCCCTGCTCAAAGCAGGACCAACCCCAACATTCCCTGGAGCTCTCACCTTTGTTCAGGGATCCCCGGAGGCATCGGGGGGACCCCAGACAGTGAGTCCTGGCTCTCCAGGGGCCCCATAGTTCTGCGATGGTCTCTGGTGGGGGCTGTTGCCCAGACCCCCCCCCAGCCCCCGTTTACGTCTCACTTCATCTGTTCCAGGCACAGATCGACCAGTACGTTGGGCTGGTGAGGAACCAGCTGAGTAACCTCAGAGCCAAGTAAGGGCCCCCTGCACCCCTTGTGTCTAGGGTGACCAGACAGCAAGTGTGAAAAATCAGGATGGGGGTGGGGAGGTAATAGGAGCCTATATAAGAAAAACACCCCAAAATCGGGACTGTCCCTATAAAATCGGGACAGCTGGTCACCCTACCCGTGTCTGCCATGGAGGGAGGGGACGAGCTCCTGGCTCTGCCAGGAACCACACAGGGGCCACAGCTCATTGTCTCCCAGGCAGCTGTAGTGACCCCACAACACAGCCCAGAGATGACACCCCCTGCAGTGCGGCACCCCCCGCCAAGCCCCCAGTCCCGGCAGTGCAGCACCCCCCCGCCGAGCCCCCAGCCCTGCTCCCCGCAGCACAGCGCCCCCTGCTGAGCTCCCTGCAGCACAGTGTCACTTGCCGAGCCCCCAGCCCCTTGCCCTTGCACTACAGCACTCCTTGATGAGCTCCCTGCCCCACTGCTGGGGTATTGGGGTCAGCACTGAAGGCAGGGGGAGAGGGCCTGCAGCACGGTGTCCCCACGGTATTTCCCTGCGGGGCTGCTGGGTTGAACGCCCTGCAGTGACTCCTTTGCCCGTCCAGCCCTGCCCAGCCCAGGTGTCCTGCGGGATGTGAGCATGCTCCCCTCTAGGGGCTGGCCCGGGGGGCTGAGTGCCAGGGGGTCAGACCTGGGGAGACAGGGCTGGAGCATGGGTAACCCAGTGACTCTGTGCCCGTCTTGCCATGCGTGGGTGCCGAGGAGGCGGGGGAGGGGCTCCAGCCCAGGCCAGGGGGTATTAAACCGCCGTGGTGATGTTTCTCTTTCTCCCCTTTAGGATTCAGGCCAAGCTTCCAAGTGCCAAAGCGAAGCCAGAATGAGCGACTGCCCCAGCTCGACTCACAGCAATGATGCCCCTGCCCCCCCCCACCCCCCCGCTGCTCCCCCCGGACCCTTTCCTCGCCGGTGACACCTCCCGCCTCAGGGAAAGGGATCGAGGCCCCTCTCCTGGTCAGGAACCTGCCTACACTTCAGCCCCTGCGCTGCCCCCCTGGCCCTGTGTGTTGTGGGGCTGGGGCAGGAGGCAGCTCCCTGGACATTCAGGGCTCCGGAGGTGGTGGGGGTGACTGAGAGGGGCCCCTGTGATTCGGCCACCACCCTGGGCTGTAGCACCGGGTGCAGCCTGCCCTAACAAGAGGCCCCTGCATGCCACCCACTGCCTTGGGTCGAGTGGCACGGCGTGCTGGGCCCTGCCTGCTTCCTGCCTCCAAGCCGCAGCCCCAGCATGAGCCCGGCAGGGCCTGGCCCTGCGGGGTGGGGGTGGGGAAGGGGCAGGCCCCTGGCTCCTCAGGGCTGGAGGGGTCTGGTTTCCCCGGGGGGTAGGGGGGCTTGGACCTAAGTGAATTCAGGGTCTGTGATTGGTTGGGAGCCCAGGGGCTGGCAGCCTGTTGTGTCCGAGCCCCAACCCCCCCCCCCCCCCCCCCGGCGCCTCCCCACACTGTTTTTAGTCCGGTGGACCCTTCTTGGACATGGCCTGGGGCCACCCCCTGGTGCCGTGGGGCAGGCGCAGCCCTGGCGCCCGCAAAGCTCCACTCAGATTTACACTTTAATAAAAACGCTGGTGGAAAAATCCACTGGGCAGGGTCCTTCACTGTGGCCACAACTGGGCGCAGGAGGTGGGAATGGCTCCCAGCCACCAGCAGGGGGAGCTCCCGAGGCTGGGAGAGTAGGTGGCGGGGGTCACAGCAGGGGCCCTCCCACCCTGTAATCGCTGCCCACCCAGCCCCTGAGCAGTCGGGGAAGGGAGGGGGATGCTCAGCTTGGGCACTGGTCCAGAAGCAAGACACAGGTGGGGGAGGGGGGCTGCATAGAGCCCATCCCACACTGTCTGGGCAGCGGCTGCCCCTGGGATGCCCCCCTAGACGTGATCCCTTAACCCAGCACAGAGCTGAGCAGAGCGAGGGGAGGGGGGAACTGGCAGGAGGGGAGGGGGGGCCAGCAGGGCAGAGCGAGGGGAGGGGGAACCGGCGGGAGGGGAGGTGGGGGCCAGCAGGGCTGGGTCATGGCCCAAGGTCTACACCATGGTCTGTATCTCAGGTGCCCCCTGCACTTGGCACCATCAACCCCAAGGCAGCTGGCACCCTGAGCTGGGAACGTGGCACCCCAGAGCTCCCCCTGCTCCCAGCAGGACCCCAGGCCAAAGGCCATCTCCAGGTGTTGCTCAGTCCCTCCTCGGACTCTGGACCACTATCCCCATGGCCGGCAGGGGAGCCCGGGCCCACCCGCTACCCCGGGTTCCAGCCCAGGGCCCCTACAGCGAGCAGGCCAGGTCTGCTCAGGCCCCATCCCTGTTGCTGTTTCCCTGGACTGCCTCCTACCAGCCTCTCCGTCTTCTCCTGCCTGGTCCTGGGTCCCAGGGGCTCCCTCACCTCGCCCAGCTTCTTGCCCACTCCTTGCTCCAGGGCAGCCTCGCAGGGCTTGGTTGCCCCCTGCCCTCCCGCCTCCTGAGGACCTCCCTTGTCCCAGGCAGTGACTGCAGCCCCCTCCTGCTCGCGCCTTCCTGGCCAACTAATGCCAGCCCAACCCGGCTCCATGTCCATGAACTTGGGCCTTCCCCCACCCAGGAGAGGCCAGGCCCTAGTTAACCCTCTCAGGGCTGATGTGGGGTGCACACCCATCACACACCCTGCCCGCCTCGTGGGGGAAGATGTCTTAGGCTGCGCCCACAGGGCAACTCACGTCTGCTCCAGGTTGCCTGCCACAGGCTGCACTTGCTCCTTTTCTTCCCTCATGTCCGGTCCTGCTTCCGCAGGGACTCTTGGGCCTCTGCTCACAAGGCCTGTGCTACGGTGACTAGTGTCACCTGAATCCTCCACGCTCGCTCCACTGCCCCCCAAGCCCCTCCTCGCCGGGGCTGCGGGCCCACCGGAGCCGGTCCCGTGTCTGGGCCAGACCCAATTGCAGCCTCTTCTGTCTCACCCACCCTTGGTTTTTAGCCCTCTGTGTCCTCCGAGCGACTGCGGGGTGAATGGCGAGGTCCACGGGCGTCGCTGCCACTTCCACGTTGCCTGCCTCCTGCCTGGCCCTGCGAGAGGCCACCCCCCCTGGCCCCTTGGGTCCATGCCGCGATGGGGTGCTAAACTGCACTGTATGGTTCTGCCACCAGGCGGCGCAGCCCTCCCAGACCTTATTTCAGCGAACCTGGCCATACCTGGCAGAGCATTAAAGGGTCTTACAGCTGGGGTCTGTCTTTGAGGGACGCCCTGTATCCCCTCCGTATCCCCACAGGGGCCTGGCCTGGGCAGTCTCTGGGAGGGACACCCTGTAACCCGTCCATATCCACAAAGGAGCCTGCCCTGGGGGGGTCTGTCTGGGAGAGATGTCCTGTAACCCGTCTGTATCTGCACAGGAGCCTGCCCCGGGGGGTCTCTGGGAATCACACCCTGTAGCACGTCCGTATCTCCACAGGGGCCTTACCCACTAGTTGCAGCCCTGCAGTCTTTCCGTTGCCCACTCTCTGTTTCCTGCGAAGTCAGCATCTTTTGACCTGGCTTCTTGGCATCCAAAACACACCCTCAGGCTTGCCCTGCCGGCAGGCCATTCTTCGACGTTTTCACCCAGTTGCCCACCCCCACCCCACCAGGGCTGGCATGTTCCTCGTGGTTCATATAAGGGCCTGCCACAGGCCAAACACACCCTAGACTGTGCTTTTGGGCTCCTGGACCCTGCTGCTGTTCCCTTCCTGGATGCCCATGGCCTGTGGGGGTTTCCCTTCACAGGATCCCCATCAGCCACTGACGTTGCACCTCCAAGAGCAGCAGGTGTCTCCGCAGGGCCGCCTGCCCCTGCCTGTGTCTGTGCTGGTTTTCCAGGGGCTGTGCCTGGACTTGCTCCGGCTGCTCCCCAGAGCTGACCAGGGGACTCAGGTAACTAAGCCTGCCCCTCTGTTCGCAGCTTGGAAGCGCAGCCCTTCCTCCCATGAAGGCTTCCACGTATGGTGGCTCCATATTCTAACTGATGACGCCTAGTCTTCCCTCGTTTCATGGTGAACCTTTGCCCGCATTCCCCACCTATTGTCATGGGGTTGATATCCACCGCTAAAGAGCCTCTTTGGGTCCAGATCAGGGAATGGGGCTCTCGCTGCGGCGGTTGCCCCCTCGCTGTTTGCTCTGCAATAGCCTTATTCCCAGGCACTTGGCCCTCCGGCCAGCGCAACATGTAGTCCACCCCTTCTTGGGTTATAGAGTCCAGCAGGACCCTGTCCAAAGGCCATCTCCATATGGTGCTCAGCCCCTCCTTGGGCTTTAGGCCACTATGCCCATGGCCGGCTGGGGAGCCTGGGCCTGCGTGCTACCCCAGGTTCCAGCCCAGGGACCCTACAACAAGCAGCCCAGGTCTGCTCAGTCCTCGGGTTACCAGGTGTCTGGTTTTTGACTGGAAAGTCTGGTCAAAAGGAGATGCATGAAGTGTCCAGGCAGTTATGCTGACCGGACACCAAATGTCCAGTTCCCGCAGAAAATGCCATTGACCTCCGTCACTGGGAGGGTGGGAAGAGCAGCTGCTGCTGGAGGAGGAGGGATGCTGACAGTGCCTGGCTTTTGAGGAGCAGGGTCGGTAGTTGGGTTTGCCTCCCGTGAGGGCCCGTCCTGCCTTCTCAGCCTCCCGAGACCTTGGCTCTCTCCCCGCCATGCCCCAATTGGGCAGGCAGGTAGGCTCTGCGTCAGCTCCTCCCAACCCAGCTCTGCGGGCGGCAGGTGAGTCCTGGTGTTACCCACACAAAATTCTATGTTACTCGCACATTCTAGGGGCACCCACCTTTACCCAGTTCCTAGGGCTCAAAGTGTAGCCCTCTTAATTTAGGCACCACCCTTACCCAGTTCCTAGGGCTCAGGCGTAACCTTACTCTTTGCGGGTTTACGGGATCTTTTACCAGTGAAAGAGCCTTACACACTAATATCCTTATCCTCTATTTATTAACAATCACCAAAAACAGACTGCACATGCTACACATACAGTGCTCACCACTCCCAATAAGACACATGAACTTTTCTTGATGGCCAGTCAGGATCAGGTTATCTGGGGAACTCCCACTTTTGCATGGTGTGGCTGGCAGGGTGTTGAGGTCTGGGAACTCTGTTCTTGCGGCTGTGTCCTGGAGTTGGTTCCCAAAGAACTTCATTTGGACCCCAGTTTATATAGTGAAATTTGAGTCCTGCTTAGCTATACCTTAACCAATCATTTTACTAAAATATTACTAAACAATTTTCTAATCAATTCTAACATAATGTGAAACAACTCTTCAACCAATCATACCCCGCCACCTTCATTGATTTACACTTAGCAAAATTAGTTATGCAACAGACAGAAACAATCAAAAAACCAAACAGAGACCATACTGATAAACAATAGAGAAGTGAAGACCATAAACACAAAACAATAAAGAAATGAGGATTTCACAACCACGACTTGTTGAAACATGATTTCTTGCCAGACAGAATGCCAAAAAACAACGCTTTCTTTAACCACCTTAAGATTTTTCTTTATCTGGTGATGATAGGTACTATTAGGATAGGATCACCTTCTTAACAGCCCAATATTACTGTGTCAGGCTTCTCCCTGGGGTGCCACCTGGAACTGGAGTACTACTGAGCCCCCTGACCCATCACCCTTCTCACACTGTACTGCTGTGACAAGCTGCAAAGCCCTCCAGCCTGCACTTTCACCAGCATTCACACACACAGCTGCATTTACATGCAGACTCTGACAAGCCCCTACATAAAAAGGCTACAGCCAAGGCAACCCCCAGGTCCCCAGGCATGCACCACCTCTGGAGTATAAACCCAAAATTATACTATCTTGCACTGCAGAGGGAACTGTACAGCATAAGCTCATAAAGTTCACCCCCTCCCGCAATGTGGAGAGGAATATGCAACAGCCTTTGACCCTTGGGCTATGATTCCCACACACTTCACTCCAAGTCATTGGTTTAGATAAAGCAAAAACAAGTTTATTAACTACAAAAGATAAATTTTAAGTGATTATAAGTAACACTGCGAGTTTGTCACAGAGGTCACGGATTTCATGACTTTCTGTGACCTCCGTGACTTTTGCAGCAGCCGGTGCACCTGGCTCAGGGGCAGCTCAGGCAGCCCCTGCACCCGTCGCACTGGCCGCTGCTGAGACAGCCTCAGGCCATCCCCACCCCAACCCAGCAGCAGAGTTTGGGTGTGGGAGGGGGCACGGGGTTAGAGCACAGGATGGGGTGAAGCAGGCTCTGGGCAGTGCTTAACTTGGGGCACTCCCTGGAAGCAGCAACATCCCCCTTGCTCAGCACATCGGTGGAGGCAGTTCCTAGCCAATGGGAGCTGCAAAGCCAGCGCTCTGGGCTGGCCACGCCTACAACTGAGCCTCCTCTGCTGCTGTTGGGGAGCGGGAGGCATGGAGCCAGGTAGGGAGCCTACCGTCTCCACCAAACCCCACCCCGCAGCACCAGCAGGGGTCCCAGGCCACGTGCCACTGCCCGCCTCCTCCCCAGCACCAGCGGGAGTCCTGAGCCAACCCGCCCACGTGCCACTGCCGCCTACCCACCCCAGTCTCCAGGCTGCCCTCTCCCAACACTCATGGTGCCCCCGGGCAGCCCCCCGAAAGTTTTAGCCAGGGGTATATAGGAAAAGTCATGGATGGATCACGGGCCACGAATTTTTGTTTACTGCCTGTGACCTGTCTGTGACTTTTACCAAAAATACCTGTGACTAAAATGAAGCCTTAATGATAAATGATAGCAAACAAATCAAAGCAGATTACCTAGTAAATAAACAAAAAATGCAAACTAAGCTTAATATACTTGCGACGGGCTGGACTAGGCCCTGAGGCCCCCTGCTGGAGGCCTTGTGGCCCTGCCACACCCCGCCCCAGAAAAGGGCAGTATAGAGGTCCTCCAAGCTGCCTAGAGTGGCTGTGTGGGAAGCAGCCAATCAGGGTCCAGCAGGTCAGTATAAGAAGAGCTTCAGGGCCAGTGCAAGTTCAGTTCCTTGCTAGAGCTGGAGGAGGGTGGCTGCTGGTCCAGGCTGGCTGCTGGGACTCTGCCAGGACAAGGTCCTGAAGGAAGGGGTCCAGGGATTTATAGTAATAACATAGTTTATTTAAGGGGACATTATGGATGGCTGCTATCTATAAGGTCCCTGGGCTGGGACCTGGAGTAGAGGGTGGGCCTGGGTCCACCACCGACCACTAGGAAAGTGGCCTGGACTTTGAGGCACCCAAGAAGGGGAACTGACCTGTAGTGGCCCAGATGAAGAGCTGGGGCCTGAAAGGCCCTGAGAGGGTGAAGACACTGCCTCCAGGGAAGGAGTTATAGGGCACTGTCCTAGTCCAGAGCAGGGAGAAACTGAAAGACTCCTGTTGGACTTGTACCCTGAAAGGGGGTTTGCGTTGCTTTTATCCCAAACAGACTGTGTATAACTTGGCCGGAAGGCTGAGTCACTGAAGATCCCCCCCCACACACAGAAAGTGTGGACTTGGCCGGGGGTGCTCGCAAGAGGTGAGTGTGACCCTGTTATAATACTAAATAGGATACAAATTAGCAGATTCTCACCCTAACTGATGGTACAGACACACTTGTAGCTTGTGCCTCAAGGATCTACAATTGCTTTGCAGCTTGGAATCTCCAGGTGTTTCATACACAGGCTGGAAATCCCTTAGCCTGGGTCCAGCACTTCCTCCAGTTCAGTTTTTGTTCCTCACATGTTCCCCAGAGCCCTCTTGTGTGGGGAGTAAAGAACTCCAGATGTCACTCCCTGTCTTATATGGCTTTTGCATATGGCAGGAACCCTTTGTTCCAAAGCTTGGTTCCCAGACCAGTCAGTGGAATAATCCTGACATCCCAAAATGGAGTCCAGCATCATGTGGCCTGATCACATGTCCTTGTAGTGTCATAGCAGCCATCACTCGCAGGCTGTTTGGAGTGTTCTCAGGAAGGCTCATCACCAGGTGAGGGATGAGATTCTCCTCAGGTCTGTTATTCCTAATGGCCCATCGCCCTGAATAGGCCCTTCCCCACCCATTATCTAGACTGAAAGCATCTTGTTACCCTGGGTAGTGCCCACTAGACTACATTTGAAATACAGATACATAGTCAATATTCATCACTTCAGATACAAAAATGATACATGCATACAAATAGGATAATCAAATTCAGCAAATCATAACCTCTCCAAGGACACCTCATGTGACTTGACTTGTACAAATGCATCATAATTATGTCATAATCCTGTCATACTATCACCATGGAGAATGAGGTGCAGTGTCACAATTACATTGTTTTAATGTAATTTGCTGATTTCCCAATAGGGCTGCAGATAAAGGTCTCGGACCATACAATATGGCTATAGGAAAAGGCCTTATCCTTATGGTGGGAGAGGGAGGACCAAGTGACGGGGGAGGGGGAGCGAGCGACAGGAGGGGGAGGCCTGTACCAGCCAGTTTTGAAAAATTGGAAAGTTGGCAACCTTGCTCAGTCCCTGTCCCTGGTGCTGTTTCCCTGGGTTCCTTCCTTCCTACCCAGCCTCTCCATCTTCTTACCTGGCTCTAGGTGTACCTCAGGAGATGCTCTGCTCCCTGGGGCTCTCTTGCCAGCTCCTTGTTCCAGGGCAGGCTCTTAGGGCTTAGACCCGGTCTACACTACGGAGTTAGGGTGACGTGCTTACATGAACCCAACTCCATAAGCGTCTACACTCCAATGCTGCTCCTGTCCATGTAAGCATAGGCGCCGACTTCTCCTGGCGCCCATGGGTGCTTGGACACCCCCCCCGACTCTGCTGGTGGGTGCAGAGCACCCACTAATTCCCCCCGACCCCCCAGGTGCTCCAGCTCCAGAGCACCCATGGAGTTGGCGCCTGTGCATGTAAGTAACTCACTGCACTGCCCAAGAACTCCACCTTGGCGAGGTCAGGTTTTGAAACCTTGGATCATTTTTGTTGCGCTTCTCTGGACTCTCTCCCATTTTCTTCCAACATCACAGCATCCAGCTGAGGTCCTACAGGGCTGAGTAGAGCAGGCAACTACCTCCCGTGTCTTGATACACCCTAGAGTGATATTCGCTTCTTTCCCAACAGCGTTGACTCCTAGTCAGTTCAGCTCCATTATAACCCCCAGATCCTTTCCTGTGGTACCCCTGCCTAGCCAGTTAGTCCCCATTTTGTAGTCGTGTGTTTGAGCGTCCCTTCCGATGTGCAGTACTTTGCACTTGTCTTTACTGAATTACATCTGACTTTATTTCAGACCATTTCTCCAACGTCTCAAGGTCACTTTGAATTTGAATCCTGGCCACTGAAGTGCTTGCAACCCTTCGGGCTTGGGGTCGCCAGCAGCGTTTATAAGCGTACTCTCCATTCCCTCCTCCAAGTCGCTAATGAAAATATTGAATAGCACGGGATGCAGGACGCCTAGAGACGCCTTCCCAGTCTGACACCACACAATTGACGACGACTCTTTGAGTAAGGTCTTCCAAACGGTTGTGTACCCACCTTATAGCAATTTCACCTAGGCCACATGGCCCTACTTTGCCCTTGTCAAGGTTCCTTCCCCGCTCTGAACTCTAGGGTACAGATGTGGGGACCCGCATGAAAGACTCCCTAAGCATATTCTTACCAGCCTAGGTTAAAAACTTCCCCAAGGTACAAACTTTGCCTTGTCTTTGAACAGTATGCTGCTGCCACCAAGCGTCTTAAACAAAGAACAGGGAAAGAGCCCACTTGGAGACCTCTTCCACCCAAGCCCTACACCCCCTTTCCTGGGGAAGGCTTGATGATGATCTTCACCAATTGGTACAGGTGAACACAGACCCAAACCCTTGGATCTTAAGAACAATGAAAAAATCAATCAGGTTCTTAAAAGAAGAATTTGAATTAAAGAAAAGGTAAAAGAATCACCTCTGTAAAATAAGGATGGTAAATACCTTATAGGTTGATCAGATTCAAAACATAGAGAATCCCTCTAGGCAAAACCTTAAATTACAAAAAGACACAAACAGGAATCTACATTCCCTCCCGCACAGCTTATTTTACCAGCCATTAAACAAAAGAAAATCTCTCGCATTTTCTAGCTAGATTACTTACTAACTTAACAGGAGTTGGAAGGCTGCATTCCTAATCTGTTCCTGGCAAAAGCATCACTCAGACAGAACCCTTTGTTTCCCTCTTCCCCCGCCCCCACCTCCAGATTTGAAAGTATCTTGTCCCCCCATTGATCATTTTGAGTCAGGTGCCAGCCAGGTTACCTGAGCTTCTTAACCCTTTACAGGTGAAAGGGTTTTGCCTGTGGCCAGGAGGGATTTTATAGCCCTGTATACAGAAAGGTGGTTACCCTTCCCTTTATATTTATGACAGCCCTAGAGAATGTCGTGGGATTGTATCAAAAGCTGCACTAAAAGCAAGTCTCTGCTTCCCCCAGCCACTGGGCTGGTTACCCTGTCAAAGAAGGAAATTAGGTTGGTTTGGCATGATTCATAGGTGCCAACGTTTGGTTTTTTTCCCCCCAGGGCTGCCCCACCCCGAGGCCCTGCCCCCCACTCTGCACCCACCTCCCACCATTCTGCTGCTCTCCACCCTCCCTGAGCAGCCAAACAGCTGTTTGGTGGCACCCCTGATTAGCTGATATGGGGTGCTGCTAAACAGCTGTGGGTGCTGAGTCCCCACTATTTTTTCCATGGGTGGTCCAGCCACCGAGCACCCCTGGAGTCTGCGCCTATGGCATGGTTTGCTTTTGACAAATCCATGTTGGCTGTAACTATCACTGAATTATCCTCCCAGTGTGAACAGGGTTTAATACCTGGAACAAGTTATCAGAGTTAAGTTGCCTGGTCTAGAATTCCTGGGGTCTTTGTTCCCCTTTGGAAGATAAGTATGATGTGTGTTTCCCTTCTCCAGTCGTCTGGGACCTGACCCACCCTCTAGGAGCTCTCCAAGAGAATTGCTAATGGTTCTGAGCTGGCTATGGCCAGTTCCTTAAATAGCCCAGGGTGAATTTTATCCAATTAAGGGATCTGGGGTGCACTGGGTTCAAGGGGCTCAGGGATCTGGGGTGCAGTGGGTCACTTCCCAGCAGGGTCAGGACCCTAGTAAACAGAGGGGGCTGGAGGCACAGAGATGGGGTTGCTCAAGAGGCTGTGTCAGAGCAGGCAACTGAGCCCAGGTCTCCCGAGGCTGGTGACCAAATGTAGAGGGGGCGTCTATGTCCATGAGGGGCTGATTCTGAAGTCCAGGACTGGGCTTAGCCTGGACATTGGGTTAAGCTGGGGGCTGGGAGATGCTCCCTCTCTGCAGCCAATGGAGCGTCTCAGCCACCCCTGTCGGCGTGCATCCAGGTGTCCTTTTCCACTGTGCCCTGGCTGCCCCCTCATCCACCTGCCTGGCTCCATCAGGGCCCTGGGTGGAGTCTGGGGCGCCAGGATTGGGCAGTGCCCCATTCACCCCCACTGGAAGGTGCAGCCAAGCCCTTTGCCCAGGGCCAAACCCTCTAGACAGGTGCTGAGGTGTGGGCAGGCCTGGCTCTCCCAGTCTATGTACTGGGAGGGGGGAACCTCATCAGCTCCTTACATTGGGAGATGGGGGGGTCTGTACTGCTGCCAATTTAACACCTGCCCGAGACCAAGCAGAGCCTCATGAGGGCAGTGCTTCTGCCCCACTTTTCAGAGGGTGGCAGAGGCTCCCCCACCCTGGGTGCCCAGCTATCCTGTTTGTTGCCCTGTGTGATGCCCAGCTCGTGGGATCCGGGTGCCAGGGCTTGGGTGCTCAGTGACAGGGCTGAGCCCCCTTCCATGGGGGTGGGGTGGTGGGTGGTTCTGGGTGAGTGGGAGCTCTCTGCACTCCTAAGATCCACCATTAGGTGGCGACCCCACACCAGCCAATTCCCAACACCTCTGTCACCGTGAGCAAAGTGTTGCCTCCCATGGGAGGGTCCTGGGGGTGGGGGCTGTCAGCACCTCCTCTAGTGGCCCCTTTCCTCCAAGTGTCTCTTAGAGCTAATCAAAGGGCTGTGGGGTCTAGTGGTTAGAGCAAGGGGCTGGGAGCCAGGCCTCCTGGGTTCTAGCCCCAGCTCTGCGAGGGGGGCCTAGTGGTTAGAACAGGGGGTGTCTGGGAATCAGGATTCCAGGGCTCTTGCCCCAGCTGTGACACTGACAAGGCCTTTCCCACGCCTCAGTTTCCTCCCTTACACTGTGGGAGCCATGGTACAGTGCAGGCTGGGGGCTGTTGGGTCCTGCGCCCAAGTGAAATGGGTTGGGGGGTTTGGTTTTCCACGCTGGGTTGTTCCACAAGGGTGTGGGCACGCGCACCACTGCTGCCCCCTGCTGGAGGGGGCTGGGCACTGCTGTCGCTGGGTGCAATAAGCTCCTGAGCAAAACACCCTTTTGAAACACTTAAAAACCCTGTTTAGTTTTTTGTCCAAAGCTAGTTGCCAGGTGTGACCGGAATTTCTAAATCAGTTAGAGGCCATGAAACCTGCATTTTTCAGCAAATTTGCTAGTTGCCCAAAAAAAGTCATCGTTCCCCCCCCCCCACCCAGCTCTGACAGAGGGCTCACGAGACCCTCTAGCCTGGCCTCAGGCATAATGCAGGGCATCACATCTCACCCGGCCCCTCTGTACTGGGCCCAATCACTCGGGCTTGGCTGAAGCATCTTCTCCAAAGGAGCCAGACTGGCCTGGGACCACCCGGAGATGAAGCCTCCACCCTGGGCTAATCCCCCTCCCTAGTGAACAGCTGCAGCCCCCAGCCCTGGGCTCTTGTCCTGCCTCCCCTGGGTCCAAGAGCCCTTCAGGCCCTGGGGTGAGCAACTGGTTGCAAAACCACGCTCCGGGGACCACTGTCAGCCAGGGATGCAGCGCGAGTGGGCCCTGCAGGGCTCTGGCGGGGTGCGGGGCTCCCCGAGAGGGTGAGGGCAGAGTGGGGAGCGTGTATAACATGCCGCAGGCAGCACCGTGCTGGGAGGGGCCTGAAGCGCCATGGAGAACCTCAGGAGACTTCAAAATGATCCTGAGACATTGGAGAATTGGTCACAGGGGAGGGGCAGAGGGCTGGGGGGAGGGGAGAGAGGGCTGGGGAGGGGGAGACGTGGGGCAGAGGGCAAGGGAGGGGGAGATGGAGGGGCAGATAGCTGGAGGCAGGGGTGGGGGACACATGGGGAGGGGCAGAGGGCTGGGGAGGGGCAGAGGGCTGGGGAGGGAGAGATGTGGGGGGCAGAGGGCTGGGGAGGGGGAGATGAGGGGACAGAGGCTGGGCAGGGGAGACATGGGGAGGCGGAAAAGGGCTGGGAAGGGAGCCTGCCTGGGGAGGGGGCAGGGAGGGGAAGGGACAGAGCGGAGGGGCAGCGGGCTGGGGAGGGGGAGATGGGGGGGCAGAGGGCTGGCGTGGGGGGGGCAGAGGGCTGGAGGCAGGGCAGGGGAGGGGGGCAGAGGGCTGGAGGCAGGGGTCTGGCAGGGGAGGCGGGGCAGGGGTCTGGCAGGCGCAGGCTTCCGCGGCGGGGGGGTGCGCCGGCCGGGCCCGGAATAGCTGCGCTGACGAGGCTCCGGCCCTGCGCGCAGCGGCCCCCGCGCTATTCCTGGCGCAGCCCGGCTAAAAATAGCAGCGAGCCAGAGGCCGGGCGATGACGGCAGCGGCGCAGGGGCTGAATCAGCGGCTGGAGGGGCCGGGGCTGGATCCTCCTCCCAGTGCCTGGGCCCAGGCAGCCTCCAGGCTCCCAGCTGTAGGGCAGGGACGCTGCAGAGCCTGTGACTGACCGTCTAAGGGACAAGGTGGGGGAGGGAAGAGCCGGGAGGGAGACCAGCTTTCCCCTATTTCCTTCCAGGCCCACCCTATTTCGGTGTTTTCCGTCACCGGCGGGCCAAGAAAGTGGGTGCATTTGCTGCCGTTCTGACTCCGCTCACATCTGGGATACCAAAACGTCTCCGGAGCCATCCCCCGAGTTCCGGCCAGCTCTGCTCCTGAGTAATGACTTGCACACACCGCCGGCCGCAGCACCCCTCTGTGCCTGGGGCTGCTTTCTTGGCTACTGGATGGGAAGGGGTGGCTCGTGGCAATGCCAGCCAGGACCGGGCACGGCACCAGGGGCACCCAGAGGGCCTCTCTGTCCAGATTTCTGTAGCACCCAGGAGGCTGGTATGGGGAGTTGGAGCGATGCCCCAGAAGGTGCTGGGAAATCCCAGTCCCCTCCTCCATGCTGCCTGGTTTCCAGGGCTGGCTCAGCAGGAGTGGGCGATGCTCTAGGGAAGCTGGGCCCATAGCTCCCAAAACACATGAGCACTAACCCTCCAGCTGTACAGGGCAGCAGTGTGGGGGTAATGGCTAGAGCACCAGACTCAAATCCAGAGATTGATTTCCAGCTTGGGGGTGGGAGTCACTTCCCCTCTCCGAGCTTCGGCTTCCCAGTCTGCAGAATGGGAACAATGCTCCTAGGACGAAGGGGGCATTTCGGTAACGTTTTTATGGATCCCATGTGTGCCTCAGTTTCCCACAATGCTTTGCACTACTCCCCAGTGTGGGGAGAAGGGTTAAGTCTGTTTTGGGCTGGCGCAGGCGTGGGGGTTGCCTGGCGATCTGGGGCGCAATGGCTGGGTCATTAAGGAGCTGGCTGCAACATGCTGAAAGCGGCCCCGTATCAGCACCCCAGAACATTCACACCCAGCCACCGGGAGGAAGGGGGTCCCCCCACATGTCCCCAAGCAGGCGGGCTGGAGCCAAGGCTCAGGGGCTGTGGGGCTTGCCCTGGAGGAAGAGCGGGACCCCTTGGGGCTCTGCCACGCTGGCTGGATCCTCCAAGGGCCTGTCGACCAGCCCAACCCCCCTGGCAGATCCTGACCTCATGGGTAAAGAGATGAGTAGCCGAGAGCCAACCTGGGTGTCGTGCTGAGGGAGCTGCCTCAGGCGGTAGGCAGGTTCAGCCAGAGAGAGGGGGCTGCCAGGCCCCACGGCATGGTAGGAAAGCAGGTGTGGAGGGTTCAGTTTATTGGGCTCCAGGGAACATTTTGGGGCAGGGGCAGTCCATGGGGAGGGGGAGGGGGATGGGCCCCCAGGAAGCAAAGTGGAGCCAAGCTGCTGGCATGTGTTGGGCACATTCGATCGAAGAGCTGGGGGTGGGTGGCCGGAGGGGCAGCACCTGAGAGGGGTGGTGGCTAACGAGGGCAGTAACAGAGCCGGCCATCTCCAAGTGCCCAGTCACGGGGAGGGAGCAAAGCCCGGCTGGCCTAGAGCAGGGAGGGACGGAGGCCACACAAGAGAGCCACTGAGAAAGCTGTTTGGGGCAGGGATGGTTCTCTTCTCGTCAGGGCCTAGCGCACAGCAGGGGCCTGGGCCGTGACTCTCTGCTGCTGTCTAGTCACAGGGGGTCACACGCTTCATTGCTATGGCCGAGCTGTACACCCAACTGGACCCCTCACCCCCCACTAGGACCATCCCTCCAGCTGGGCCCCTCACTTCAGGGCTAGCAAGGGCTTCAGCTCAGCCTACATAAACAAGGAAACAAGTGCCCCTCTAGTACCAGGACAGGTGTTGGATTAAGGAGTCAAATAAAATTGGATCAATACTAAACCTCGCCAAGAATCAAAGCGATAAATGTCTGGGTCTTCATAGGAGAAGCTCGCAGCCAAACTGCAGTGGACGAGACGCCTGGCGATGCACGGAGCTTGGTGCTACAGGCATTATGGAAACATGGTGGCAAGACAAAACCCAGTGGATGCTGGGATACCTGGATGAAGAGCTGGGGGAGCCAAGCTCTGTCTAACGGAGCCATAGAATCGAGAGAGAGAAATTCTGAGCGCAGAGGATCATGCACTGATCAAACAGCCCAGCAGGACCAAGTGGAGAGGATGATTCCTTGGCTGCTGTTTGGAACAGCTTGTTGGCTGAGCTTGCGAAGACCTTACGCTCACCACCATGGCATCTCTCTGTCCACTTGTCTGTAACATGAGAACTCTTCAAATCCACAGCCCAGCAATTCCAAAATCCCAGGGAATGTTCTAGGGCAGAACTGCCCCAGTCAAGAAGAAACCAGGTGTGAAGGGCTCTGTGTGTTTTTCCAGTTTCCCCCCAGATCAACAACTTTCTGCCCACTGATGCCTTGAACAGGTGGCTCCAGCCTCCTTTTGAAACGTCCAGGAGCTTCCACAACCTCCCTAGGCATCTCTTCCATTGTCCTACTGTTCTTACAGCTAGGAAATTTTTAATCTAGATCTGCTGTGCTGTAGTTTGAACCCACTGCCTCTTGTCCTGCCCTCTGTGGCAAGAGAGAACAACTTATCTCCATCTTTTTTGTGGCAGCCTTTCAAGTATTTGAAAACCACTATCATGTCCCCCCTTAATCTCCTCTTTTCCAGACTAAACATACCCAGTTCCTTCAGCCTTTGCTCACATGGCTTGCATTCCATCCCTCTGATCATCTTTGTCACTTGCCTTCTATATCCTTTCTATTCATTGGTGACCAAAACTGGACACAGTATGCCAGCTGAGGCCTAACCAGTGGTGAGTGGAGCAGCACGATCACCTTGCAGGCTCTGCCTCTGTTAATGCAACCCAAAATTGCATTTGCTTTTTTTGCAACAGCATCGCTTTGCTGACTCACGTTGAGGTCGTGATCCACCACAACTCCCAGATCCTTCTCAGCAGTGCTGCTGCCAAGCCGGTTATCCCCCATTCTGTATTTGTGCATTTGGGGTTTTTCCCCAAGGGTGGCACCTTACAATTGTCTTTGTTGAATTTCATTGTCTTGTCTATAGCCCAGTTCTCCAATTTATCAAGATCCTTTTGAATTCTAGCTCTATCCTCCAAAGTGTTTCTAACCCCCCCCCCCCGCTTTGTGTCATCTGCAGACTTCATCAGGGTGCTTTCTAGTCCTACATCTAGGTCTTTAATAAAGATGTTAAATAACATCAGACCCAGAACAGACCCCTGTGGAACCCCACTGGAGACCTCCCTCCAATCCGACATCATTCCTTATTTGTGGTTGTTTAACCAATTATGTATCCACTCAATGGTAGTTCTCCTGAGCCCACATTTCTCCAGCTTACTTATCAGAATGTCATGAGGGACTGTGTCAAAAGCTAAAGTCCAGGTATATTATATCCACTGGATCCCCCTCATCCACCAAACCAGTTACCCTGTCAAAGAATGGTTTCAGAGTAGCAACTGAAAGCTTATGCTCAAATACATTTTGTTAGTCTCTAAGGTGCCACAAGTCCTCCTTTTCTTTTTCCTGTCAAAGAAGGAAATCAAGCTGGTTTGGCATGATTTGTTCTTGGTAAATCCAGGCTGGTTGCTCGTGTTCAACCTCTTCATCCTCCAGCATTTGATACTGTCCCATAAGGCATCCACACCAAAAGTGAGCCAGGAAGGCAAGGAGTTAAATCATTCTGGCTAAATGGTTCAAGAAGCTGTTGGAGCCAAATAAAAATCCTTTGGCATCTGAAAAACCAACCCAAGTGAAACCCACAAATGGGAGCATCCATTACAGGAGGCGATGAGTCAGAAGGGCCAAAGCGGAGTTCAAAGAGCAAATAGCTAAAGGTGCAAAAAGAAACAAGAGATTCTCCAAGTCTACGGCAAGCTGGAAGCCTGCTAAAGAATCAGGCGTCAGCCAAATCATGGGGGTCAAAGGCAGCAATTAAGGAAGAAAACAAGTCTGCTGAGAAGTGAAATTATTTCTTTGCATCCATCTTCACCATGGAAGATGCTGGTGTGGGGAGTGATTCCTGCCCAGGCCTGCTTTCTCCTGGTAACAAAGAGAACGAGGTGGCAGGCCCAGATGGTCCAGCCAATGGTTTAGAAGGAGCTCGAGTAAGAATCAGCTGAGCTTCTAATGAAAATAAGCAATTTCTCACTAAACACACGTTTCAGAGTAGCAGCCATGTTGGTCTGTACTCGCAAAATGAAAAGGAGTACTTGTGGCACCTTAGAGACTAACAAATTTATTTGAGCATAAGCTTTCGTGAGCTACAACACAGCCACCATTCCAGAGGGTAGCAAATCTTGTGCCTAAACTTATAAAAAGCATCTAAGGGCAATGTGGGGCAGTATGGCTCCACGAGCATCACCTCTGGGCCTGGCAAATAGGTTGGATTGGTAATTAAAAGCCGAATAACACTCTGGAAGATCATGGTCTCACAGGGTCTAACCAGCATGGGTTGAGCAAAGGAAAATCGTGTCTCACTACTTTCTTGAGATTCTTTGAACAGTTCAGTTAAGCTGTGGATAAAGGAGCCTAGGTGACCTAGAATCATAGGACTGGAAGGGACCTTGTTGATAGGTCATCTAGTCCAGTCCCCTGCACTGAGGCAGGACTAAGTATTATCTAGACCATCCTTGACAGGTGTTTCTCTGACCTGTTTTTAAAATCCTCCAGTGATGGAGATTCCACAGCCTTCCTGGGCGATTTATTCTAGTGCTTCACCACCCTGACTGGAAGTTTTTCCTAATGTCCAACCTAAACCGCCCTGGCTGCAATTTAAGGCCATTGCTTCTTGTCCTAGCCTCAGAGGTTAAGAAGAACAATTTATAACCCCTAGCAACCTTTTAGGTACTTGAAGACTGTTATCATGTCCCTGTCAGTCTTCTCTTCTCCAGACAAACCCCATTTCTTCACTCTTTCCTCATAGGTCATGTTTTCTAGGCCTTTAATCATTTTTGTTGCTCTTCTCTGGACTTTCTCATCTTTCCTGAAGTGTGGATGCCCAGAACTGGATACAATCCTCCAGCTGTGACCTTACCGGTGCTGGGTAGAATGGAAGGATTGCGTCTCGTGTCTTGCTTACAACACTCCTGCTAACACAGCCCAGAATGATGTTTGCTTTTTTGGCAACAGTGTTACACTGTTGGCTCATTTTTAGTTTGTGATCCAGTCTAACCCCCCAGATCCCTTTCCGCAGTACTTCTTCCTAGACAGTCATTTCCCATTTTCTATGTGTGCAATTGATTTTTCCTTCCCAAGTGTGGTACTTTGCATATGTCCTTATTGAATTTGTCCGTATCCGGGGCGGGGTGAGTGGGGCAGCCACCCAGGACACAAAGCCCAGGGATGGAAAAAGGGGGAAGAAAATCACACACACACAAAACCCTGGTAAGGGGTGCAAATAGGCTTGCTCACCCGGCTGCTAAAATGCCTAGTTACGGCTCTGTGTCATCCTATTTCAGACCATTTCTCCAGTTTGTCAAGATCATTCTAATCCTGTCCTCCAAAGCACTTGTAACCCCTCCCAGCTTGGTATCATCCACCACTTTATACGTGTATGCTCTACACGCCAATTTCCTGGTGCAAGTGCTGGAGGAACCAACTAGGGGCAGAGCTCTTCTTGACCTGCTGCTCACAAACCGGGAAGAATTAGTAGGGGAAGCAAAAGTGGATGGGAACCTGGGAGGCAGTGACCTTGAAATGGTTGAGTTCAGGATCCTAACACAAGGAAGAAAGGAGAGCAGCAGAATACAGACCCTGGACTTCAGAAAAGCAGACTTTGACTCCCTCAGGGAACTGATGGGCAAGATCCCCTGGGAGAATAACATGAGGGGGAAAGGAGTCCAGGAGAGCTGGCTGTATTTTAAAGAATCCTTATTTAGGTTACAGGGACAAAGCAGCCTGATATGTAGAAAGAATAGTAAATATGGCAGGCGACCAGCTTGGCTTAACAGTGAAATCCTTGCTGCTTTTAAATACCAAAAAGAAGCTTACAAGAAGTGGAAGATTGGACAAATGACCAGGGATGAGTATAAAAATATTGCTCGGGCATGCAGGAGTGAAATCAGGAAGGCCAAATCACACCCGGAGTTGCAGCTAGCAAGAGATGTTAAGAGTAACAAGAAGGGTTTCTTCAGGTATGTTAGCAACAAGAAGAAAGTCAAGGAAAGTGTGGGCCCCTTACTGAATGAGGGAGGCAACCTCATGACAGAGGATGTGGAAAAAGCTAATGTACTCAATGCTTTTTTTGCCTCTGTCTTCACGAACAAGGTCAGCTCCCAGACTATTGCACTGGGCAGCACAGCATGGGGAGTAGGTGGCCAGCCCTCTGTGGAGAAGGAAGTGGTTCGGGACTATTTAGAAAAGCTGGACGAGCACAAGTCCATGGGGCCGGATGCGTTGCATCCGAGAGTGCTAAAGGAGTTGGCAGATGTGATTGCAGAGCCATTGGTCATTATCTTTGAAAACTCATGGCAATCGGGGGAGGTCCCAGATGACTGGAAAAAGGCTAACGTAGTGCTCATCTTTAAAAAAGGGAAGAAGGAGGATCTGGGGAACTACAAGCCAGTCAGCTTCACCTCAGTCCCTGGAAAAATCATGGAGCAGGTCCTCAAGGAATCAATTCTGAAGCACTTAGAGGAGAGGAAAGTGATCAGGAACAGTCAGCATGGATTCACCAAGGGCAAGTCATGCCTGACTAATCTAATTGCCTTCTATGATGAGATAACTGGCTCTGTGGATGAAGGGAAAGCAGTGGACGTGTTGTTCCTTGACTTTAGCAAAGCTTTTGACACGGTCTCCCACAGTATTCTTGTCAGCAAGTTAAAGAAGTATGGGCTAGAGGGATGGACTATAAGGTGGATAGAAAGCTGGCTAGATTGTCGGGCTCAACGGGTAGTGATCAATGGCTCAATGGCTCTAGTTGGCAGTCGGTATCAAGTGGAGTGCCTGGGGTCGGTCCTGGGGCCGGTTTTGTTCAATATCTTCATAAATGATCTGGAGGATGGTGTGGATTGCACCCTCAGCAAGTTTGCAGATGGCACTAAACTGGGAGGCGAGGTAGATATGCTGGAGGGTAGGGATAGGGTTCAGAGTGACCTAGACAAATTGGAAGATTGGGCCAAAAGAAATCTGATGAGGTTCAACAAGGACAAGTGCAGAGTCCTGCACTTAGGACGGAAGAATCCAGTGCACCGCTACAGACTAGGGACTGAATGGCTCGGCAGCAGTTCTGCAGAAAAGGACCTAGGGGTGACAGTGGACGAGAAGTTGGATATGAGTCAACAGTGTGCCCTTGTTGCCAAGAAGGCCAATGGCATTTTGGGATGTATAAGTAGAGACATTGCCAGCAGATTGAGGGACGTGATCGTTCCTCTCTATTCGACACTGGTGAGGCCTCATCTGGAGTACTGTGTCCAGTTTTGGGCCCCACACTACAAGAAGGATGTGGAAAAATTGGAAAGAATCCAGCGGAGGGCAACAGAAATGGTTAGGGGACTGGAACACATGACTTATGAGGCGAGGCTGAGGGAACTGGGGATGTTTAGTCTTCAGAAGAGAAGAATGACGGGGGATTTGATAGCTGCTTTCAATTACCTAAAGGAGGTTCCAAAGAGGATGGCTCTAAACTGTTCTCAGTGGTAGTAGATGACAGAACAAGGAGTAATGGTCTCAAGTTACAGTGGGGGAGATTTAGGTTGGATATTAGGAAAAACTTTTTCACTATGAGGGTGGTGAAACACTGGAATGCGTTATCTAGGGAGGTGGTGGAATCTCCTTCCCTAGAAGTTTTTAAGGTCAGGCTTGACAAAGCCCTGGCTGGGATGATTTAGTCGGGGATCGGTCCTGCTTTGAGCAGGGGGTTGGACTAGATGACCTCCTGAGGTCCCTTCCAACCCTGATATTCTATGATTCTATGCCATTATCCAAATAATCTATGAAAATATTGACTAGAACCAGCCCCAGGACAGATCCCTGCAGGACCCCACTCAATATGCCCTTGCAGCTTGACTGTGAACCATTGAGAACTACTCTCTGAGTACAGTTTTCCAGCCAGCTGGGCACCTAACTCATAGCAGGTTCACTACGGCTATATTTCTCTAGGTTGGTTATGAGCCGGTCATGTGAGACAGTATCAAAAGCTTTACTAAAGTTGAGATATAGAATCATAGAATATTAGGGTTGGAAGAGACCTCAGGAGGTATCTAGTCCAACCCGCTGCTCAAAGCGGGACCAACACCAAGTAAATCATCCCAGCCAGGACTTTGTCAAGCTGGGCCTTAAAAACCTCTAAGGATGGAGATTCCACCACCTCCCTAGGTAACCCTATATACCACATCTACCGCTCCTCCTCTATCCACAAGGCTTGTTACCCTGTCCAAGAAGAATATGAGGTTGGTTTCACATGATTTGTTCTTGACAAATCCATGTTAACTGTTACATATCCCTTTATTTTCTCCTAGGTGTTTACAAATGGATTGTTTGATTATTTCCTCCATTATCAGGTACTGGAGTTAAGCTGACTGGTCTCTCGGTCACTGGGTTGTCGTTATTCCCCTTTTTGTAGACAGGTGCTATATTTGCCGAGACTTTCAAAAGGCCTTTGACAAGGTCCTGCATAAGAGGATACTAAGAAGTGAAGACCCAGATCTGCAAAAGTATTCTGGCTCCCAAGTTCCACTAAAATCAAGCCTACGTTGTCATGGGCGAGAGGCAAAGTAAAAACTGGCCCATGGAGAGGAAGCTAAGAGGTGGTCAACCGGTGAATGTTCATCATGGCAAGAGGCTGTGCACTAGGTTCCTAGGTGTTTAATGAATTTAATGAGGATCTGGAGAGGGGAGGTGAACCAAGTTATTCAGTGGAGCCTGTGGGGAGTTTGCAGTTGGAATAATTTCCCCATGGAAAAGGCCATTTGGGCAAAAATCTAAATTTCCTCTGGGAAAACATCCATGTTGCTGTAAAACGTCAGTTTTCTGTTGGGAAAATCAACACGAGAAAGACTAGAAAGCAAGACTGATTAACGCTGTCCAGGAGGGCTCCTGCCTCCCCCGTGGCTCTGGGGCCGGAGAAGCCGAGCACCCAGGTTCTCTGCCTCTCTGGTGCTGGCTCTTGTCCGTAAAAAGAAAAGGAGGACTTGTGGCACCTTAGAGACTAACCAATTTATTTGAGCATAAGCTTTCGTGAGCTACAGCTCACTTCATCGGATGCATACTGTGGAAACTGCAGAAGACATTATATACACAGAGACCATGAAACAATACCTCCTCCCACCCCACTCTCCTGCTGGTAATAGCTTATCTAAAGTGATCACTCTCCTTACAATGTGTATGATAATCAAGTTGAGCCACCTTGATTATCATGCACATTGTAGGGAGAGTGGTCACTTTGGATAAGCTATTACCAGCAGGAGAGTGAGTTTGTGTGTGTGGTTTTTTTTTTTTTTTGGGGGGGGGGTGAGAAAACCTGGATTTGTGCTGGAAATGGCCCACCTTGATTTTCATACACATTGTAAAGAGAGTGGTCACTTTGGATGGGCTATTACCAGCAGGAGAGTGAGTTGGGGGGGGGGGGGGGGGCGGAGGGTGAGAAAACCTGGATTTGTGCTGGAAATGGCCAAACTTGATTATCATACACATTGTAAGGACTCCTTTTCTTTTTGCGAATACAGACTAACACGGCTGTTACTCTGAAACCATTGTAAGGAGAGTGATCACTTTAGATAAGCTATTACCAGCAGGAGAGTGGGATGGGAGGAGGTATTGTTTCATGGTCTCTGTGTATATAATGTCTTCTGCAGTTTCCACAGTATGCATCCGATGAAGTGAGCTGTAGCTCACGAAAGCTTATGCTCAAATAAATTGGTTAGTCTCTAAGGTGCCACAAGACTCCTTTTCTTTTTGCGAATACAGACTAACACAGCTGTTACTCTGAAACTTGGCTCTTGTCAGTGTCACTTTCCCAGGCATGTGGCCAGGAAGCTGAAAAATTTCATTTGGATTCTCCCTTCCAAATCCCCTCCCATCCTTCCAGCCCATGAACAATAACACCCCCTTACTGGTGTGAACTGGAAGAGCCAATTAATGAAACCAATCTCCTTCTCGGAGCTCTTGGCATCCTGCCTTAGAGAGTAAAAGAGGGAACTCTCGGAGAGTCTGGGCCATTCTGGCTAATGGATTACACTTTCACTACCCCATTTGGGGTAATTCTGACTCAGAGATTGGCAACCGACCAATCCTACAGCAGGGGAAGGCAGACAGAGGCATTGTAGCCCTCTCTGTGGTTCCATTCCAGGTCCTACCAGGGTGGATAAAAATCAGTGTGTTTTTTATTTAAATTGGATTTTTTGATAAAATGCTTTTTGAGGAAAAAACCTATCTAAAGATAGTTTTAATTAAGGTACATTCTAGCCCAAAGATGTCTCATCATGGAATAGGGATTATAAATTCTAATTCTATAGTATGAGACAATATATTCGTGTAATGTTTAAGAAGTTTTGTAAAGGAGTTCCAATAGTTCATGGATTAGGGACTGTCAAGGTTCCTCCCCCACTCTGAACTCTAGGGTACAGATGTGGGGACCTGCATGAAAAACCTCCTAAGCTTATCTTTACCAGCTTAGGTCAAAACTTCCCCAAGGTACAAAATATTCCACCCGTTGTCCTTGGACTGGCCGCTACCACCACCAAACTAATACTGGTTACTGGGGAAGAGCTGTTTGGACGCGTCCTTCCCCCCAAAATACTTCCCAAAACCTTACACCCCACTTCCTGGACAAGGTTTGGTAAAAAGCCTCACCAATTTGCCTAGGTGACTACAGACCCAGACCCTTGGATCTTAAGAACAATGAACAATCCTCCCAACACTTGCACCCCCCCTTTCCTGGGAAATGTTGGATAAAAAGCCTCACCAATTTGCATAGGTGACCACAGACCCAAACCCTTGGATCTGAGAACAATGAAAAAGCATTCAGTTTTTTACAAGAAGACTTTTAATAAAAAATAGAAGTAAATAGAAATAAAGAAATCCCCCCTGTAAAATCAGGATGGTAGATATCTTACAGGGTAATTAGATTCAAAAACATAGAGAACCCCTCTAGGCAAAACCTTAAGTTACAAAAAAGATACACAGACAGAAATAGTTATTCTATTCAGCACAATTCTTTTCTCAGCCATTTAAAGAAATCATAATCTAACACATACCTAGCTAGATTACTTACTAAAAGTTCTAAGACTCCATTCCTGGTCTATCCCCGGCAAAGACCCAGCATACAGACAGACACAGACCCTTTGTTTCTCTCCCTCCTCCCAGCTTTTGAAAGTATCTTGTCTCCTCATTGGTCATTTTGGTCAGGTGCCAGCGAGGTTACCTTTAGCTTCTTAACCCTTTACAGGTGAGAGGAGCTTTCCCCTGGCCAGGAGGGATTTCAAAGGGGTTTACCCTTCCCTTTATATTTATGACAGGGACCCAATCTTATGGGGTTCCAGGGGCTTCTGTATAGATTATTTAGCTTAATCTTTCTATCTACCCAATGGGACTCAGTGCTCCGTCTAGAAGATACCATCAGAGATGCTTAGTTTTGCAGTTCTCAGACTGTGGATTTGTGTCTCCAGAGATAACATGCTTGTTAACAGCAAAAATGGTTTAAAATAAATTAATTAAATAAATATATAGAGGTGAGAAATAACAGACCTCAACCCTATTGTCCCTCTGCAAATTTGTGTACACAAGAGTCAATCCCTCACCTCTCCCTAAAAGTGCAAAGTTTCAGAAAGTTCAATGACTAGAAGATTGTTGGGGGTGGAAGAGAAGACTGACAGGGACATGATAACAGTAACAAATAAACCAGAGGAAGGAACATCAGTGTCCATTTTCTTGGCTGTCCCTGGTCTCCAGTGCCACGCTCAACTCCCGCCGTGGTAAAGAAGGAGGGAACTTCTGGGTTGCATGAACCTACGAGGGTAGGGCACTGGCCCTGAATACGGCCCCATTTTCCGCAGGGGGTGGTGGTAGCTGTATTTCACCTGAGGGTAACAAAGGTGGAGAGAGCACAGCTGCTGCGGGTGTCCGGAAGCCACCCGGCCCCACGTGCCACCAGCCTGTTGACTGCAGGGTGCATGCCGAAGTTATCGCCGCCTGGCATGGGGAAGTGTCCTACCCCAGGGGAGGAAATAAGGCAGCCCTGCCTGGAAACCTTTGGGACAGGATTACGGGTACCTGCAGGGAAGTTTCATGGAGGTCTCTCAGGAAGATTCAAGGGACCTTTCTTGAATGAGAGAAGCATGAGATAAATGATAAGCAGAGAGCAACTCCGCCTCTCTTGGTTGTACTGCAACCTCTTCCAGCACGAGTAGATCAAGGAAAGGCCCAAGTCTGTGTCCCACTCATTTGGGGGTGCCATCCCTGTCATGGGAAATGCAGTCCCCCACTTACCCTCTGCACTGGGCTCGCCCGTCGCTCGGCTGCCGGGACTGCGGTGCAGTCCAAAGCCGTTCTCCCCCAAGGATGGCACGCAGCTCTCTGTGAACGCGGCAGGTCTTCAGCTCGGCACTCGATCGATTGTTGGCCTCGCTGGCCGTCTGGTGTGCCTGCCGCAGCTCCTTGGCTTTCCTGCGGCACTGCTGCTGGTCGCCGTGGTGCCTCTCCTGCATCCCCCGAGCAATCTGCCCGTAGAGGTCGACATTTCTATGGCTGGTTCAGAGCTGGGCCTGCACAGACCCCCAGGTCCAGGAGATCCAGTATCTCCGGTCTGCTCCAGGCTGGAGCGTGTCCAGCGCATGTAGCTGGCATGGCCAGCTGGGCAGTTGCACACAACAGTGGAGAGTGGTTTGGTGTGATCGCCAAGCTGGGCAAGCAGGAAAAGGCATTTCAAAAATTCATGGGGGAAGGGAGGCAGGCCTCCCGGTCTACCTGATCCCTGGGCAGAGGAGCTCACAACTGTGACCAGAGCATTGTGGGACAGCTGCTGGAGGACATAATGTAAGCAGGGGAATGGTCCTGCTATTGTGGGGAACTTTCCTGGCTTATACACTACCCCGGTGAAGTGGGCAAGAGAAAGGATCTGAGTCCTCGCACCCACTTCCTTTACCCAGAGGCCTGCCTGACCTCAAGGGCTCCCCTTTAACTCTCCTGTGTGGCAGAGTCCTCGTAACCCCAACAAGGCTGGGCCCAGGATTCCTGGGGGGCTCGACCCCCAACCCTGTTGTGGTCATTTAGGGCAGGGGCTAGGGTGTCCCCACTCGGGGGTGCTCTCTCTGCAGTGGATGCTTCCCTGACCTACTGATCATTACGTACAGTTCAAGGCAAATACAATTTATTAAACAGCAACTAATTTAAAAAAATAAGGAAAAACTGGGAAAGGTTAAAGGAAAACCCATCACCCTGCTCCGTGGCTCGGGGACATCCCAACCAGCGTCTCTGGGATGTAAGGGAAGCTCCCAGTCTGTTCCTCACACGACCCAGGCCCCTTCTCAGGCCCTGGCCATGCTGCAGGGATGCTGTGGGTCAGACACTTGCTCTGGCGGTGGCCGCACGCTCTCAGGCTGTAGCTGGCAGGACCCTTCTTCCCAGCATCGCCCCCGCCCCGTCGAGGTTACGGTCCCCCTCCAAGCCTGGCCTGCAAGGCCTCTCGGCTGGGGTGGGGGGACATCTCCCTGCGCTGGGCCCGCTGCCCAGGGTCCCCCTCGCTGTCCCCAGATACTCACCGCACCCAGCTCCGGATTGCTCCAGCCCCAGCTCCATTCTGCCTCAGCACGGCTGCTCCCTGGGCTGCTTCTCTGGCCCCGGTTGCTGCAGCTCTCCTCCCAGTGCAGGTCTGCTCTCCGGGCTGCTTCTGTGACTCTGCTGGCAGCTTGGCTCGGGCCCCGGCTCTCTCCTTAGCTGGGCCCCACTCTGTCTGACCCAGGGAATTCCAGCTCACATGGACCCCCCTGGCCTCCTGGCTCCCTGATCAGCCTGCCCACCTGTCATTCAGCTGACATGGAGCATTGCCCTCTCCCCATTGTTGCTGGGGACTGTCAGGCTCAAGGTCCTGGTTTCCCATTGACCCTTCCCCTTTGAGTACTGGGAGCTAGCAACCAAAACACCCCCACTGAATTTTGTCCCCTTACAATAAGTAACGCGCCTCTCCACTCACGCTGCGGCTGCCTCAGCCCATCGACCGGGGCCCAGGGCCGCTGCGGGAGGCGGTGTTACTGGGTCAGCGTAACAGGGCAGGAGACAGACGGACGTGTCGATACAAGCAGAACTATGGTGACACAAAGCGGCTTCTGTCAGTCTAAATCAGCAGCGCAGACCAGGCCTGACAATGTGGCTTTAAGATGAAACTCGATAAGTTTATGGAGGAGATGGTATGATGGGATAACATGGTTTTGGTAATTAAATATTCATGGTGAATAGGTGATGGGATATTAGATGGGATGGGATCCGAGTTACCCAGGAAAGAATTTTCTGTAGTATCTGGCTGATGAATCTTGCCCACATGCTCAGGGTTCAGCTGATCGCCATATTTGGGGTCGGGAAGGAATTTTCCTCCAGGGCAGATTGGAAGAGGCCCTGGAGGTTTTTTGCCTTCCTCTGTAGCATGGGGCACAGGTCACTTGCTGGAGGATTCTCTGTTCCTTGAAGTCTTTAAACCACAATTTGAGGACTTCAATAGCACAGACATAGGTGAGAGGTTTTTTGCAGGAGTGGGTGGGTGAAATTCTGTGGCCTGCGTTGTACAGGAGGTCAGATTAGATGATCATAATGGTCCCTTTTGACCTAAATATCTATGAATCTATGTGCCAATCAAGCTGGGCTGTGTTTCTAAAGGCTCTGATCTAGGGATTGTTCTGGGGCACTTCTCTGGCCTGTGCTACCCGGGATGGGTCCCATCTGGCCTTGGAATCTATGAAACATTTAGTGACTGATCACTTTGACCCAGTGGCCCTGGGACAGCTTGACACCCCTGAAGTACCATGGGTAACAGAGGTGCCTCACAAACTCCCCAGACCCATGGCAGCCATGGATGCTCTTTTTGATATAAAAAGGACCCTCTGAGTCCTGAAGTTATTACTAAATCCTGGGACAATGACCTGGTGCACACTGTAAGGGCGTCTCCGTGGTCGGGCACAGCAGCACATGCTGCTCTCCGTTTATACGCTCGTGTCAAGGTTCCTCCCCCACTCTGAACTCTAGGGTACAGATGTGGGGACCTGCATGAAAACCTCCTAAGCTTACTTTCACCAGCTTAGGTTAAAACTTCCCCAAGGTACAAATTCATTTTATCCTTTGCCCTTGGAATATCCACTGCCTCCACCAAACTCTAACTGGGTTTACCGGGAAACGTAGTTTGGACACGTCTTTCCCCCCAAAATCCTCCCAACCCTTGCACCCCACTTCCTGGGAAAGGTTTGGTAAAAATCCTCACCAATTTGCATAGGTGACCACAGACCCAAACCCTTGGATTTGAGAACAATGAAAAAGCATTCAGTTTTCTTACAAGAAGACTTTTAATAGAAATAGAAGTAAATAGAAGTAAAGGAATCACCTCTGTAAAATCAGGATGGTAGATACCTTACAGGGTAATTAGATTCAAAACATAGAGAATCCCTCTAGGAAAAACCTTAAGTTACAAAAAAGACACACAGACAGGAATAATCATTCTATTCAGCACAGTTCTTTTCTCAGCCATGTAAAGAAATCATAATCTAACACATACCTAGCTAGATTACTTACTAAAAGTTCTAAGACTCCATTCCTGGTCTATCCCCGGCAAAAGCAGCATACAGACAGCCCCAGACCCTTTGTTTCTCTCCCTCCTCCCAGCTTTTGAAAGTATCTTGTCTCCTCATTGATCATTTTGGTCAGGTGCCAGCAAGGTTACCTTTAGCTTCTTAACCCTTTACAGGTGAGAGGATTTTTCCTCTGGCCAGGAGGGATTTTAAAGGGGTTTACCCTTCCCTTTATATTTATGACAGCTCGTGTTTCATTCCACCAAAGATGCATGCACAGTGCGTGGGACTCGGCGCACAGGAAAGCTCTTCCTTCCGGTACATGGTGGCGCTGTGGTAAAGCTAAAGGCATGTGTCTGCCCACGGCCGCTGGTTAAACTTCTACGGCAAACAGCTGCCGATAGCATTAAAACAGAGGTGGTGTGCCTAATCTGGGGGGGTGTGCCCCTAGGAGGGCACCAAAGGACATTTGGAGGGGTGTGGCTGGGGCCAGGACAGCCCCCCTGGGGGGCAGGGAGGGAGCCCCACCCTGCTCCACTCCTGGCCCTAGCCCCAGCTGCCAGCCCCAGCGGTGGCCCCAGCCTTGGCCCCCTTACCCAGAGCCACAGCCCCGCTCCCAGCCCCAGGTGGCGGGGAGAGGCATGGATGGGGTAAGGGGGAGGGGGCATGAGGTAAAAAGTTTGAGCCCCCTGCACTAAAATGATTTGGGGATAGCAAACATCACTCTCCCCAAATCTTTCCATTTTCTGCCCAGCTTTATGATTTCCATGAGTCAGGAGCAGGGAGGGCTGTGAGGGTCTGCAGAGACCTGAGCCAGCCACGGGGGCGGCCGCCACAGGGTGGCACCTGAAATTCATTGTTGAAAAATGCACACTGCCCTTACGGGGCTCAAACTGAACCAGGCCAGCTCCGGAGTGGGACCTGGCATCAGTGGAGACAGTCCAGTGGGGACCTCTGCCCAGCGAGCAGCTGCGCTCAAAAGTGCTAAGGAGATGTTCCGGGGGCGTAAGGAATGGGGTGGAGAAAAAACGCAGAGAACGTTCTGATGCCTCCAGATAAATCGATGGGGCAGCCCCATCTGGGCTATGTGTGTGTGTATGTAACCCTGGGCCCATCTCACACAGGATAGTGCTGTACAAAGTGGGGGTCAGAGATGGGCAACAGCCTTGATCAGAGCCTGGCTAAGCTCCTGGATGTAGATGGGAAAGATTGGGGTTGCTATTGCAGAGAGGGGATGAGTGAGAGGGGACATGCCAATTGTCTATGAAATAACGATCGGTCTGGAGAAGGGAGATCAGGAGCTTCTGTGCCTCATACACAACAAGAAGGGGATGGTCCAGGGAATTAAAAGGTGGGGGATTCAAATCTGATAAAAGGAAATACCTTGTCACGCAATGTGGGACTAGCCTGTGGAACTCACGGCCACATGAAATCGCCGAGGCAGAGAATGGAGGCAGATTAAAATAGGGACTGGATATTTATACAGCTAACAAGACTATCCAGAATTATCACAGCTAATACGCACTCTGCTCAGGGGCTGAAGCTGATCTCTAACTATTACAGACCAGGGTGAGAGACCTGATGTGGGGGGCAGCTGCTTCTCCCCATCTGCCCAGCACTTTGGGGGTCTCACACCTTCCTCTGAAGCAGCGGGTGCTGCCTCTGTCAGAGACGGGATACCGGGCAAGATGGGCGCGGCTCTGGTCCTGACCAGTAGTTCCTAATTCAGCAGGCTAAAGGCCCCACTGACTTGTGGGAGGGGCAGACGCTGTCTGGGCAGCTCAGCTGGGGCCACCACCTCTCTGGGCTTGCCCAGCTAAGAATGGGGTGTGTTTATGTAACCCGGGGAATGGGGGGCTCAGATGTTTCTACCCCTGCTGTACAGCAGGTGAGCTGCAGCCTCCCCTCCCCTGGAGCCCAGGTGGCAGCAGCTGGTGGAGTTGGTACCGGGGGAGGTCCCGGGACTTAGCTCGACTCCTGAGCGGGAGCTGCTCCTGATGCCCCCTGCTCCACCCTTCCCAGTCCCTCCTCAGAGGCGGGAGCGTCTGTGATCTGTACTACCAGCAGGAGAGTGGGGTGGGGGGAGGTATTTTTTCATGCTTTGTGTGTATATAAAAAGATCTTCTACACTTTCCACAGTATGCATCCGATGAAGTGAGCTGTAGCTCATGAAAGCTTATGCTCAAATAAATTGGTTAGTCTCTAAGGTGCCACAAGTCCTCCTTTTCTTTTTGTGTTCTAACACCGGCCACACCTGCCTTGCCTGAGGTTTGTAACACCAGCGACTTTGCCAAACTGGGGGCCTGGGGAATCACTTCTTACCATTAGGGACCTTTGTCTGGGAGACCCCTCCCACCCCACGACAGGAATCCTTGGGGATACAGTCACCCAGGCCTCGCCGCTGTGCCAGGCAGGGTGGCCTAGTGCACTAGACTGGGAGGCAGGAAACCACGGTCTCTTCCCAGCTCTGCCGCTGTCCCGCTGGGTGACCTTAGGCAAGTCCCTTCCCCTCCTGCTCTCTGTCTATTTCAATCACAAGCTCTGTGGGGCAAATGCCTTGAAGGACTCAGGGCCTGAAGTGTCCCCTTGGGGGGGGGGTATCCCCCCACGCCATAGACGCCTTGCTGGTTCATCAGCCTCCACTGATTCTTTAACCTGGTACAGCCCGTAGGGGCACAGAGCCCCGGCTGGGCTCGGGGTCTCTCACAGGCTGCTCTGGCTGCGGTCATTACTGCTCCTGCCATGGGAGCCCCGGGGCAGTCCCGAGGGTGGAGTGGGCAGCCCAGAGTGGGGTCACGGAGCTCGGGCTGCAGGGTCAAGTCTTGAAGGGAGGGACACCCCTCCCCAGTGCCTGGAGACTCACTGCTAGGGTCAGACCCCAGCCCAGGATGTGGGCACATTGAACCCAGCTCCCCCTGCCCTGCCTGGGTGAGTCCCCAGTGCTAGGAGCAGCCTGAACATAACTCCCCTGTGCCAGGAGGGGGCACCCAGCATGGTTGCTGGGCCTAGTAGTGCTGGGGGGCGGGTCTTAGCACCCCTGGTTTGTGATACTAATAGCACCCAAATACCTGGCTTCCACCACAGGCGGCATGCACGGGTTTCATCAGTGGCTCTCAGCTGCCCCCTCTAAACTGATCCAGCGCCCCAGGGGCCCCGCCAGCTGTGGAGGAGCTAACGAGACCCCTGTGCAACCCCCATTTGGGGGGAGGGGGTCCTGGGGTGATAGGGGCCTGGGCACAACTCCCATCGCTCCCCCGGGCTGGCACCTGCCCCCCGCATCAGGCATGACAAGGAGCCCTTGGCACCAGGATCGGGCCCCCGCCCCCCCCTACAGGCCCAGAGGTGGGATCCGGGTCCTGCGTCGATGGAAAAATCCACTCCGGGATTCACTGGGACCCCCCTGGCAGCAGCTGTGAGGCCGTGAGAAACGCGGGGCGAGGAGTAAAACCAGAACTGGATTTCAGGCCATCTGCGGCTACAAAGGAGGGGTGGGGGATTTAAACTGGGAGAGTTCCCCGCCCCCAGCTCCGCTGATGCTCATCAATCCCGACCTGCAGCCCCCCTCCATGCCCCTCAGTCCCCACCTGCCCCTGCATACCCCGGCTGGACGAGTTCCCAGCTGCCTAGAGCAGCGAATACACCCCCACCTGCATGCACCCCACACGCCCCTCTCTGGCTAGCGACCCCCCCCGCCCCGGCTATCCGCTATATCTAGCTACCTAGCCCCACCCACAGGTCCCTGTATCCAGCCCGCCCCATACACACCTCGCCGCGCTCACAGCTGGTCCCTGCAGGCAGGCTGGGCTCCCTTGGGGGGCCGCGGGGCTGGCACTGCCCGAAGTTGGGGGGGGGGGGGGCGAGCTCTGGGGCTGGCGACCTGCCCGTGGCGCAGACCGGGCGCGCATACGCTCGCGCACTGGGCCCGCTTCTATTTTTAGCCGCTCGCGGCTATAAATAGCGCCCGGCCCCGCAGCGCTGCAGCCCGAAATAGCGCGGGCGGGCGGGGAAGGAGAGTCACCCGCTTCCGGCCCGCTGCCCTTGTCCTCCTCGGCGGGACCGCGGGGACAAGGCGATGCGGTCATCGGCTCCTCCCGCCGGCGCAGCGGCCCGCTGGGCCCTCGCTAGCCACCCACGCCATGCGCAAGCCCAGGAGAGGGGCACGCTGCCCTCCGCCCCCTGCAGAGGGGTACCTGCCTGGGCACCCCCGGGTGGGGCGTTATTCCTAACCCCAAAGGGGGTCCTTTCACCACTGAGATGCAGCTGCCTCGGGGGTGTGGGGTGTGGGGGCTGTTTATAGGCTCCCTTGCCCAGCACTGAGATGCAGCCACCTCTGGGTGTGGGGGCTGTTTATATAGAGATCCCTCCCTCAGCAGTGAAATGCAGCTGCCTCTTGGGTACAGTTCAGGGGCTGGTCATACAATGATCCTTTGCCTGGCTCTGAGATGCAGCCCCCTTTCAGGTAGGGCATGGGGGCTGTTTATACCAGGCTTCCTTGCTCAGCGCTGAAATGCAGCCACCTCTGGGTTGGGGAGCAGGGTCTGTGTATACAGGGATCCCTCACCTGGCACTGAAGTACTACCACCTGGGGGAAAGGGGAGGTGTGTATACAGGGATCCCTTACTTGGCACTGAAATGCAGCTGACTCTGGGGTATCGCTCAAGCCTGGTGCAGAAATGCAGCCACCTCTGGGTTGGGGAGTGGAGGCTGTGGATACAGGAATCCTTTGCCTGGCTCTGAGATGCAGACATCTCTGAGGTGGGGCTGTTTATTCAGGGACTCCTCGTCTGGTGCAGAGACATGGCCACTTCTGGGGTGGGGTGCAGTAAAAGTTGTGTATGCAGGGATCCCTCACTCAGCACTAAGATGCAGCCATCTCTGGGGTGGGGCGTGGGGGCTGTTTATACAGGGATCCCTCACTCAGCACTGAGATGTAGCCATCTCTGAGGTGTGGCACAGAAGCTGTTTATACAGGGGGCTGGTAAACAGGGTACAAAATATATAGGAATGACGGAGTGAGTCGTGCTGGCGGGGGAGTGGCCCTGTATGTGAAAGAAAACAGAGGCCAATAGAGTAAAAATCTTAAATGAATCAAACTGTACCATAGAATCTCTCTGGCTAGAAATTCCAGACTCGACTAGAGCAATAGGAATACACTACCAACCACCTGGCCAGGATGGGGAAGGTGACTGTAATCTCCCTGAGCATTTCACAGAGGCTACAAAGGCAGAAAACGCAACAGCAATGGGGGATTTCAACCATTCCCATGTTGACTGGAACATGTCACCTCAGGACGGGATGCAGAGATAAAATTTTGAGACACCATAAATGGCTGCTTCCTGGAACTAGTTCTGGAATCCGCAAGAGGAGGGGCAATTCTCGATTCAGTCCTAAGCGGTGTGCAGGATCTGGTCCAAGAGGAGAATCTAGCTGAACCGCTCAGTAACAGCAACCATAATGCAATTACATTTACCGTCCTTGTAGGGGGAAAAATGCCAAAGAAACCCACCACAGTAGCGTTTAACTTCAAATAAGGGAACTACACAAAAATGAGGAAGCTAGTTAAATGCAAATGAAAAGGAACAGTCATAAGAATGCCATGGCTGCACGCTGCTTGGAAACTATTTAAAAACACCATAATAGAGACTCAAACTAAATCTAAACCCCACATAAAAAAAAAGAAAACAGTAAGAAGACCCAAAAAAAACCCCAAAAAACCGCCACCATGGCTAAACAGCAGAGTAAAAGAGGTGGTTAGAAGCAAAAAAGGCATCCTTGGATTGGAAATCAAATCTTAGGGGAGAAAATAGAAAGGTGCAGAACCTCTGGCAAGCCAAGTGTAAAAGTGTAATTTGGCCAGCCAGAAAAAGAATCTGAAGAGCAACTAACAAAGGACACAGAAGCTAACAGCAAAAATTTTTTTTAAGTACAACAGCAACAGGGAGCTGCCAACCAGTCTGTGGGGCCATAGGACCAGTGAGGCGCTGAAACAGCAGTCAAGGACGACAAGGCTGTTGCAGGGAAAACATCTGAATTCTTTGCATTGGTCTTCACTGCAGAGGATGAGGGAGATTCTCACACTGAGCCGTTCTTTTTAGGTGACAAATCTGAGGAGCTGTCCCAGACTGAGGTGTCAATAGAGGAGGTTTGGGAACAAATGGATAAATTAAAGTAATAAGTCACGAGGACCAGATGGTAACACCCAAGGGTTCTGAAGGAACTCAAATGTGAAATTGCTGAACTACTAACTCTGGTATGTAACCTATGGCTTAAATCAGCCTCTGTACTACATGACTGGAGGATCGCTAATGTAACACCCATTTTTTAAAAAGGCTCCTGAGATGAGCCTGGCAATCCCAGGCCAGTGACCCTAACTTCTGTACCAGGCAAACAGATTGAAACTACAGTAAAGAACAGAATTATCAGACACAGAGATGAATACGACGTGATGGGGAAGAGTCCATATGGCTTTTGTAAAGGGAATCCATACACCTCAAATATTAGAATTCTTTGTGGGTGTCAACTAACATATGGACAAGGGTGATCCAGTGGATATATTTCAGAGTAGCAGCTGTGTTAGTCTGTATTCGCAAAAAGAAAAGGAGGACTTGTGGCACCTTAGAGCTGCATCTGATGAAGTGAGCTGTAGCTCATGAAAGCTTATGCTCAAATAAATTGGTTAGTCTCTAAGGTGTCACAAGTCCTCCTGCTCTTTTTCCAGTGGATATAGTTTATTTGGACTTTCAAAAGCCTTTGATAAGGTCCAAAGGCTCATAAGCAAAGTAAGCTGTCATGGGATAAGAGGGAAGGTTCTCTCATGGATCAGTAACTGGTTAAAAGACAGGAAACAAAGGGTAGGAATAAATGGTCTGTTTTCAGAATGGAGAGAGATAACTAGTGGTGTCCCCCAGGGGTCTGTACTGGGACCAGCCCTATTCAACATATTCATAAATGATCTGGAAAAAGGGGTGAACCATTAGATGGCAAAGTTTGCAGACAATACAAAATTACTCAAGATAGTTAAGTCCCAGGCAGACTGCAAAGAGCTACAAAAGGATCTCTCGGAACTGGGGGACTGGGCAACAAAATAGCAGATGAAATTCAATGGTGATAAATGCAAAGTGATGCACATTGGGAAACATAATCCCAACTATACATACAAAATGAGGGGGTCTAAATTAGTTGTTCCCACTCAAGCAAGAGACCTTGGAGACATCACAGATAGTTCCCTGAGACCATCCACACAATGTGCAGCGGCAGCCAAGAAAGAGAACAGTGTTAGGAACCATTAGGAAAGGGATTCCTAAGACAAAAAATACAATAATGCTACTACATAAATCTAGGATATGCCCACACTTGGAATATTAGGTGCAGTTCCAGTGGCTTTGTCTCAAAAAAGAGATATTAGCACTGGGAAAGGTACAGAGAAGGGCAACAAAAATGAGTAAGGGGCTGGAACAGCTTCCGTTTGAGGAGAGATTAGAAAGCCGGGGACTGATCAGCTTGGAAAAGAGACGACTAAGGGGGGGATATGATGGAGGTCTATAAAATCATGCCTGGGGTGGAGAACATGAATAGGGAAGTGTTTATTTACCAGTTTGCATAACACAAGAACCAGGGGTCACCCAATGATATTAACAGGCAACAGGTTTAAAACAGAAGGAAGTACTTTTTTACACAACACACAGTCAACCTGTGGAACTCACTGCCAGGGGATGTTGTAAAGGCCAAAACCATAACTGGGTTAAAAAATAATGAGCTAAGTTCCTGGAGGACAGGTCCATCAGTGACGATTAGCCAAGATGGTCAGAGATGCAGCCCCCTGCTCTGGGTGTCCCTAAACCTCTAAATGTCAGAAGCTGAGACTGGACGACAGGGGATGGATCACTCCAAATTTTCCTTGTCTGTTCATTCCCTCTGCAGTATCTGGCATTGGCCACTGTCAGAAGACAGGACACTGGCCTAGCTGAACCATTGGTCTGACCCACTATGGCTGCTCTTCTGTTCTTATACAGGGATCCCTCGCCCAGCACTGACATGCAGCCACCTCTGGGGTGGGGCATGAAGGCTGTTTATAAGCCACACAGCAGTTTAGGGCAGGAACTGGGTGCACCTGTCCCTCAAATCCGAGCGCTCTCAGCATGTATCTGCACAGCACAGAGCCAGACACTGTCCAGCTCCGAGCCCAGAGGATCAGGGACTGGGCTCAGCACAGCCACCCAAGAGCCTGAGCACCCAGGAGCTGCAGTTTGGGGGTGGTCCTCATCTCTGGCAGATGCCCCCAAACAGGCCCCTGCGTGCCCCCAAAGTGGGGGCAGAGCCAGGGCAGCCACCTAGGGAGACAACCTCCTCTTGCCCTACCTGAAGCCAAGGCATGAGCTGCAGATGTGACAGCTCCCACCTTGGGTCTCGCTTCCTGGTGCCAGTCTCTGGGACCCCCTATTGCACAGCAGCTGGAAGGTGGTGGGGAGGGGACGGAGCTGAGGTGCATCCCGGGGGGAAGTGGATGGGGTGACCCTGGGAGGGGGGACTGTGACACATGGCAGGATTGTGGAGAAACCTTCTTGCCTTAGGGTTAAAATCTTTGGGGTCCATTGTATTAAAAATGCAAGTGTGTCGGTGTTACAGTGTCTGGGATCGGGGGCCCCACCTGGCACCCACCACAAATCCATGCAGAGGCATCTGCAGGATTGTGCATCAAGCCGGATGTATGGGGCCAGACTCTGATCTCAGCCCTCCCGCCCCCGGGGTCAATCCAGAGTTATCCCCCCGACTGCAATGGGAGCAGGGCTGGATTCTGATCTCAGCCCCCCGGGGTCAATCCAGAGTCACCCCCTGACTGCAATGCGGGCAAGGCCGAACTCTCGGGGTCAGGGCAGGGGTAACTGAGAGCAGAGTTGCACCTTCACATATATTAAAAATCAAATAACAGTAATGACACCCCCACCAAGTGCCACGCTGCCTGGAGTGGGTCACGCCTGGGAGTGTCACCCTCAAGGCAGCCTGTCAGCAGCAGGGCAGAGACCGCACACTGGTGACATGCTCCATAATTACATTTCACCAACCCAGTAACAAATGTGAACTCCTGGGTCATTGTCACAGCCTTATCATGGAGCCACAGACAGTCCCCTTGGGCTCTTCTCTCTTGCCATCCGGGCCAGCTGGACTTTGCCATACACCAAAGATCACAAAATGTGCAGGTTGCTCCCAATCCCAAGAGACCAGGCACTTACCCCCACTGAATTTGTACCTTAAATCTCTCACCAAAGATGCTGCTAGCCAATCCTGTAATTAATGAACCAGAGATTTATTAACCAAGACACAAGAGATTTAGTGCAGGTTCAAGCAGGCAACATGTCGACATACACGAGTTACAGTCTATGGTTTTAAAAAGGTGACCGAGTTGTCGCAATCTGTCAGCTCTGAACGCCTTCCAGGGCTTATCCAGGCTGGGGATCTCGGCTTCTTTTTGTAGCTCCAGCCCTGTGAGAATCCAAGCAGCAAAGGGGAGAGATGGAAAAACGTTCTTGTCGGCTGATCTTAGTTCCTTCTTCCAGAATTCCAGCTGATGGGACGAGCCCATCGTGGATGTGAAGGGACAGTTCACAAAGCCTTTGCATTGGGATGACCTGCAATGGCCCATTTAGCTTTGAAAGCCCTTCTTGATGTATCCCCAAGGATCAGGCACCACTGATCTACAGACACGGCTGGCTAGACTCTGCCTCACACACAGGACAATAAAGCAGTGATGTCCAATACCCCGCCCATGCAAGGTACCACGAGACACCGTTCATCACTGATTGATAATACGATCCTCACTCTCTTATGCTGTGAGCAGCAGAGAAAGAGTTAACATGGTTAAGAGCATAGCCATCATTATTAGGCTCCAGAGTGAACACTGTGTGAGCTGCCGGGGCCAGCTTCCTCTCCCAGAGCTATCATCCCAGCTGTGTGCAGACTCAGGGCAGGCAGATGTTGGTGCACCAGATACGTCCTGGTCACGTTTTCAAGATTTTCTTCATAACCCAAAGGGCAGGACTGTGCTGGCAAAATTTCAAAAGTGGTCACTACCCCCATTGGGGAGGGGCAACTTGAGACCCCTTGGTTTCCAGATGTGCTGGGTTCCAGGTACACTGAGCACCCACAGGTCCAATATAGGTCCATAGACTTTAAGACCAGAAGAGACCAAGTTCCTGCATAACCCAGGCCAGGGAGCCCCCCATATGCACCCCCTGAACCCCCACTGAGCCCAGGGAGCTGTGGTTGAGCCGGATGTCAGGGGAGCGCAAGCCAGTGGGAGCTACATGTGCAGCCCTGCAACATTCAGCCTCAGGGCAGGTTTCCAGAATCACTTTGGAAGTGCCTGGCCCAGCAGCTGCTCCCTGAAAGCTGAGAATCTGGAGCATGACGAGGTCCTGTCCGTGCCTCAAATTCCTTCCCAGTCCAGCCCCTGCCTGGACATGACCCAGCCCAGTGAGGACTCTCCGCATCTCCCAGCCTTTGTGGCCGGGCCCTGTGCTCGGGTCGCTTTGACCTGCCCTTGGCGGTGACATGTGGCTCATGCCTGCATCCTTCCAGCTGAGCCGCCAGCTTGGAGAAGTGAAACTGCCTCCCCCAGGAAGATGAGGGAGGAGATGGCGAAAGTCACAAATCCGGGAACCAGAGCGAGCCGGCCAGCCTGCGGGCTTGTCATCTCTCCCTTGCCAGGGCTCCCCCGCCACCAGGGTCTCCGACAAGGTTCAGGGCTCGAGGAAGGGGCAATCGGAGTAACTCTCCCACGCTGGCTCTAACTCCGCGAGCGGACACACTGTCCCAGAATAAGAGTGACTTTCTTCCCGATACGAGCCCTCGCTCCCAGCCTCAACACCCCCTTTATCTTTGCTTTCAGCAGAGGGGCCAGAGGCACGTCCCAAACAATCCAGGGGTCGGGGGGCGGGATCTCAGGGGGGCAGTTCCACCCGAATCCCCGCTCTGGTTTTGCTGGGGGTTGGGCTCAGCCCAGAGCCCAGCGCTAGTTCTGGTAGGGTGACCAGTTGTCCGGTTTGGGACCCGGTCAAAAAGGAACCTGATGGTTCCGGTCAGCACTGCTGACCCGGCAGTTGAATGTCCGGTTCACGGCGCCGCGGTGGGGCTGGCAGGCTCCCTGCTAGTGCCGCGGCCCGCGGGGCTCCCGGGTCCGGAAGCAGCTGGCATGTCCGGCTCCTCGCCCGAGGGGCTGCTGCGGGGGTCCGTGTGCTGCCCTGCCCCCTGCCTGCAGGGCCGGACCCAGCGCCACTCGCGAGCGCTCGGCAGGCAGCGCTTGAGGGGTCGCATGGCGCACGCTTCTTCCGCTGCTGCCCAGCCCCCCTGCTCCTCACACGCCTGGGCTCGAGCCTGCTGCGAACTGCGGCCTGTCGGCCCGTCGCCAGCACCAAGGAGTTGGAGGGATGTGTCTCCCCATCTCTGAGTCCTGGGAATGGGGCTGCACCCCCATCCCCCTCACTGCATCCCTCCGCAGCCCAACCCCCCACACCCCAATCCCCCTCACTGCATCCCTCCCCAGCCCAACCCCCCGCACCCCCATCCCCCCGTCACAGCATCCCTCCCCAGCCCAACCCCCCGCACCCCCATGCCCCTCACTGCATCCCTCCCCAGCCCAATCCCCTGCACCCCCATTCCCCCATCACTGCATCCCTCCCCATCCCCACCTCCCGCACCCCCATCCCCCCGTCACTGCATCCCTCCCCAGCCCAACCCCCCGCACCCCCATCCCCCCGTCACAGCATCCCTCCCCAGCCCAACCCCCCACACCTCCATGCCCCTCACTGCATCCTTCCCCAGCCCAACCCCCCACACCCCCATGCCCCTCACTGCATCCTTCCCCAGCCCAACCCCACGCACCCCCATCCCCCTCACTGCATCCCTCCCCAGCCCAACCCCCCACACCCCAATCCTCCTCACTGCATCCCTCCCCAGCCCAACCCCCCGCACCCCCATCCCCCCGTCACAGCATCCCTCCCCAGCCCAACCCCCCACACCCCCATGCCCCTCACTGCATCCCTCCCCAGCCCAACCCCCCGCACCCCCATGCCCCTCACTGCATCCCTCCCCAGCCCAACCCCCCGCACCCCCATGCCCCTCACTGCATCCCTCCCCAGCCCAATCCCCCACACCCCCATTCCCCCGTCACTGCATCCCTCCCCATCCCCACCTCCCGCACCCCCATCCCCCCGTCACTGCATCCCTCCCCATCCCAACCCCCCACACCCCCATCACTGCATCCCTCCCCATCCCACCCCCCCGCACCCCCATCCCCCTCACTGCATCCCTCCCCAGCCCAACCCCCTGCACCCCCATCCCCCCGTCACAGCATCCCTCCCCAGCCCAACCCCCCGCACCCCCATGCCCCTCACTGCATCCCTCCCCATCCCCACCTCCCGCACCCCCATCCCCCCCGTCACTGCATCCTTCCCCATCCCAACCCCCCACACCCCCATCACTGCATCCCTCCCCATCCCACCCCCCCGCACCCCCATCCCCCTCACTGCATCCCTCCCCAGCCCAACCCCCCACACCCCCATCCCCCTCACTGCATCCTTCCCCATCCCAACCCCACGCACCCCCATCCCCCCGTCACAGCATCCCTCCCCAGCCCAACCCCCCGCACCCCCATGCCCCTCACTGCATCCCTCCCTAGCCCAATCCCCCACACCCCCATCCCCCCGTCACTACATCCCCCCTCACCCAATCCCCCATCATTGTATCCCTCCCCATCCCAACCTCCCCGCACCCCTATCACTGCATCCCTTCCCATCTGTCATAAATATAAAGGGAAGGGTAACCACCTTTCTGTATAAAATCCCTCCTGGCCAGAGGCAACATCCTGTTACCTGTAAAGGGTTAAGAAGCTCAGCTAACCTGGCTGGCACCTGACCCAAAGGTCCAATAAGGGGACAAGATACTTTCAAATCTTGGGAGAGGGGAAGACTTTTGTTTGTGCTCGTTGTTTACGTGGTTGTTCTCTCTTGGATTGACAGAGCCAGAAGAGTTCCCAGAAGTTACCTACTACAGGACAGGCCTAACAAAGAAAATAACAGAACTCCACTAGCCGTCACCTTCAGCCCCCAACTAAAACCCCTCCAACGCATTATTAAGGATCTACAACCTATCCTAAAGGATGACCCAACACTCTCACAAATCTTGGGAGACAGGCCAGTCCTTGCCTACAGACAGCCCCGCAACCTGAAGCAAATACTCACCAACAACCACATACCACACAACAGAACCACTAACCCAGGAACTTATCCTTGCAACAAAGCCCGTTGCCAATTGTGCCCACATATCTATTCAGGGGACACCATCACAGGGCCTAATAACATCAGCCACACTATCAGAGGCTCGTTCACCTGCACATCCACCAATGTGATATATGCCATCATGTGCTAGCAATGCCCCTCTGCCATGTACATTGGTCAAACTGGACAGTCTCTACGTAAAAGAATAAATGGACACAAATCAGATGTCAAGAATTATAACATTCATAAACCAGTCGGAGAACACTTCAATCTCTCTGGTCACGCAATCACAGACATGAAGGTCGCTATCTTAAAACAAAGAAACTTCAAATCCAGACTCCAGCGAGAAACTGCTGAATTGGAATTCATTTGCAAATTGGATACTATTAATTTAGGCTTAAATAGAGACTGGGAGTAGCTAAGTCATTATGCAAGGTAGCCTATTTCCTCTTGTTTTTTCCTACCCCCCCCCCCCCCAGATGTTCTGGTTTAACTTGGTTTTAAACTTGGAGAGTGGTCATTTTGGATGAGCTATTACCAGCAGGAGAGTGAGTCTGTGTGTGTATGGGGGTGGGTTTTTGGAGGGGGGTGAGGGAGTGAGAGAACCTGGATTTGTGCAGGAAATGGCCTAACTTCATTATCATGCACATTGTGTAAAGAGTTGTCACTTTGGATGGGCTATCACCAGCAGGAGAGTGAATTTGTGGGGGGGGGTGGAGGGTGAGAAAACCTGGATTTGTGCTGGAAATGGCCTAACCTGATGCTCACTTTAGATAAGCTATTACCAGCAGGACAGTGGGGTGGGAGGAGGTATTGTTTCATATTCTCTGTGTATATATAAAGTCTGCTGCAGTTTCCACGGTATGCATCTGATGAAGTGAGCTGTAGCTCACGAAAGCTCATGCTCAAATAAATTGGTTAGTCTCTAAGGTGCCACAAGGACTCCTTTTCTTTTTGCGAATACAGACTAACACGGCTGTTACTCTGAAACCTCTCTTGGGATTGAGAGAGGCCAGACAGAAATCCATCTTCTTCAACCCATTCTAATCCAAGCCTCCACTATTGAAACCAGTAGAGGTAAGCCAGGCACGAAGGATTAGTTTAACTTTTGTTTTTTGTGAATTTTCCCTGTGTTAAGAGGGAGGTTTATTCCTGTTTTCTGTAACTTTAAGGCTTTGCCCAGAGGGAGATCCTCTGTGTTTTGGATCGGAATACCCTGTAAAATATTTTCCATCCTGATTGTACAGAGGTGATTTCTACCTTTCTTTTTTTTTTTTTTTTAATAAAAATCCTTCTTTTAAGAACCTGACTGATATTTCCATTCTTCCAAGATCCAGGGGTTTGGGTCTTTGATGATTTTGGAACCATTCGGTTAGGATATTATTCTCCAGCCTCCCCAGGAAAAGGCGTGTGTAGGGCTTGGGGGGATATTTTGAGGGTCTCTTCCCCTGTTCTTTGTTTAAAATGCTTGGTGGCGGCAGCATCCTGTTCAAGGCCAAGGCACAGTTTGTACATTGGGGAAGTTTTTAACCTAAGCTGGTAAGAATAAGCTTAGGGGGTCTTTCATGTGGGTCCCCACATCTGTACCCTAGAGTTCAGAGTGGGGAAGGAATCAGAGCGGTGGGATCATTTTGAACCAAAAGCACAGACCTGAAGGGGTTTTTTTTTAAGCTGAGAGCAGCTAGAGGGTTTTCTGTCTATTTGCCTGGAGACAGAGGTGTTAGTTTTTTTACAAAGGGATTTGTCTTTTGTGAGCTGGAGTTTTCTCTACCTAAAGGCAGGGTAGTTAACCTCCTGCAGGGAAATTCACAAGTTTTTTTCCCCCCTAACTCTCCAGTATAGCTAGAGTTAAGCACAAGAAAGCAGGAAAATGACTACCAGTGAAGCAGCTAATAAACTAGAGCTGGCCAGATTGGAAGCTGAAGAGAAACAAAAAGAGCATGATAGACAGATGGCCTTAAGGCGCTTGGATATTGAGGCAGAAAAAGCCAGGGTGGAGGCAGAGGAAGCTGCCCACAAGAGAGCTATGGAGGAGAAAGAAAAAGAGAGGAAGCATGTACTGGAGATGGAGAAGGCAAGGGATCAGCAAAATATACCAACCAACCCTAGCAATCCTTCTCCAGCTACCGCTTCCCATCCCAGAAAGTTCCCCACCTATAAGGCAGGTAATGATACTGAGGCCTTCTTAGAAAACTTCAAAAGGGCCTGCCTTGGGTACAGCATCTCTACAGACCAGTACACCGTAGAGCAGAGGCTGCAGCTCAGTGGACCCTTAGCAGAGGTGGCGGCTGAAATGCCGAAGGACCACATGAACAGTTATGAACTTTTCAAAACCCAGGCGAGAGTCAGAATGGGGCCAACCCCTGAGCATTCCCGTCAGCAGTTCAGAGCCCTAAGGTGGAAACCAGATGAGTCATTTACCCGACATGCCTACCACATTGTGAAACATTGGGATGTCTGGATATCAGGAGCAGGTGTTAAATCTCCAGAAGAGTTGCCCTTCCTCGTGCAAATGGAGCAGTTCTTAGAGGGTGTTCCTGAGGAAATAGAAAGGTACACCCTAGATGGGAAGCCCACAGATGTAATCCAGACGGGGGAGATTGGAGCCAAATGGGTGGAGGTGGCCGAAAAGAAAAAAACTAGTAGCAGTTGGAGCAAATATCAGAAGGGGCAACCCGAAACAACACCCTATCACCAGGGGCAACCCAAGCCCCACCTACATCCCAAGGAAAACCCCAGACACCTTATCGTCCCACCGCACCATTCTCCAGCAACCCACCTCGCCCCAGTGACCAGTCAACTGGGCGATGTTTTAAATGTAATGAGCTGGGGCATGTGAAGGCCAACTGCCCCAAGAACCCCAACAGATTACAGTTCAGCATACTGTTCAAGGCCAAGGCAAAGTTTGTACGTTGGGGAACTTTTTAACCTAAGCTGGTAAAAATAAGCTTAGGGGGTCTTTCATGTACCCTAGAGTTCAGAGTGGGGAAGGAACCCTGACACCATCCCAACTCCCCGCACTCCATCCCCCTCACTGCATCCCTCCCCACCCCAATCCCCCCGCACCCCATCCCCCTCACTGCATCCTTCCCCACCCCAATCCCCCCGCACTCCATCCCCCCATCATCGCATCCCTCCCCATTCCCCCCTGCACCCTCATCCCCGTCATTGCATCCATCCCCGTCCCATCCCATCCTGCCCCCACACCTACCCATCCCAGCCCTGTACCCCTTACAGCGCTCTCCCACCCATCCTCTCCACCTCCCAGAGACGCCACCCCCACGTCCCTCACCCCACACAGCCCTGGCACCCCATTCACCTCCATACACTGCTGCACTTCCATTATGTCCCTATACACGCCTGTGCCCCCCACATCCTCATGTACTTGTAGCCTTCTGCCTTCCCCTGCATCCCCATCCACCCCACATACCCCCCAAACCCCCTCCTCTCTCCTTCTCTGCTCCCTTTCACCCCCACCCTACTCTTGTCCTTGGCCTCTTTCCCTCCCCATCCTCTCTCCTCCCCCTCCAATCTTTTCCCCTCCAGCCCACCCTCCTCCCTTCCCAGATGGGTGGTTTAGGCAGCCCCTAGAAAAGTGTATGAAAAAGTGTCTCTGTGTAGCCAAGCGTGTGCATACATGCATTGCATGTGTGTAAGAGACTGTGTGTCCTTGTGTAGGGAAGTGCGTGTATAGCCGCATGGGTGTATACCTGTGTGAATAAAATTTGCAGCCTAACTCTTTGACTTTTATTCCTTTCGCTGGCTTACACACACAAAAATCGATGACACAAAATATGTGTGTATTCATTTCATAACAAGTTTTTAAAAGAGCAGGGAACTCTAAAAGCAATGTATTATTTCTTAAAAAGTGAACGTTGTTGACTAGTAATCGCAGAAGAGCCGAAGTATCAGACATTTCTCCCCACCTTTGTCTAGCTACATTACAAACTCTTTGTTGCAGACTCTCTCTTTTTATGTGTATGTCCAGCACCTTCCCCCCTGGAGCCCTGACCTTGGTTGGGGTCTCTGGGCATTAAAAAACAATTGTAATAATAAATAATGTGGACGTGTTATGTGTTAGTGCATGCCAGCCGTGTACACATGAATACAGGTGTGTATCAGCATGTAGGTATCCGGACAGGTGTGCATTTCTGTGGTTGTGCTTTGTGGATTTGTATTTGGGCTTCAGGAGTGGGCCTTTAATGGACCCATTGCAGCTGTGATAAGGTGTGGTCCTAATTCCACACATAACATTACAATCACTTTAGTGAACAAAAACCATGGAGCTGGTTACGAAAAATGGGGAGGGGGAGGGAAAGAATCGTGAAAAGCTTGGTGAAATTTCATTTTTTTAAAAAATGACCCTTTTTGACTATTTTGCTGCCAGCTCTAGCGCCCTGTAACAAAGAAAACCAGAACTTAGCATAATCATCTGCCAAAACAAGAAATATGCTTGTTTGAGCCTAGCTGTGACAATGAGCATGTGAGAGAGGGTGGGGGAGAGCAAGCGAGGGAGGGAGGGGAGATGGAGTGAGGGGGGGGGCAGGGGCAACGCCTCGGGGAAGGGGTGCAGCAGTGGGAGGGGCAAGGATCTGGCAAGCTCTGGCTGGGGGGGCTAGGTTTGGCCTGCATCCCCTCCCTCCCCCCAACACTGGCTCTGCCTGAGAGGGGCTCGGCGGGCAGGCCCTTGCAGTCCCTCTGCCCATGCAGTATTTTGACCCAGCAGCCAACGCCATGCAACTCCCTTAGCGACCCACCGGGGCCTCCCCGCCAGGCAGCAAACAAATACACCGGCTGGTTCAGCGCTCGCCAGCGGGCGGTTATGTAAGCGGGCGGCGCACGTGACCCAGGCCAGGCAGCCAGCCCCGAAGAATGCGGCCCCGCAGCCAAGAAATCCCCAGGAATTCCCTCTAGGAACCGAGGGAAGGGATGTGCCTGCTTGGGGGCCGTCCTGGGACGGGCCAAGCCCCAGGGTAGCCTAGGGGCACATGCTGGGGCAGGCAGCCTCTGCACATCAGGATGGGGGCAGTGCAGTGGCATCTGGCCGGTGCGCCCCACGTCAAGGGATTGGCAGGACTGGGACTGAAGCTGGTGCCCTAAAACTTCCACCCTGCACTGTGGTGGCAGGTGTGGTGGGCAGCCCGGCTTGGGGAGCCCTTCTTGACCCAGCCTCTGCCAGCGCCCTGCCTCCAGGGTCGCCCCAGCCTGACGGGAGCAGGGCTGGCAGGGTCTGGGGGGCAGGAGACAGCTGAGAAGGGCTGGTAGGGGAGCTGCATGGGGCCCACATTTTAATTTGTCCAAGGGCCGGACCCCATATCCACTCCCACCTGCCCCCCCCAATGACAGGGGCCACAAGCTCCTCTCCCCCAACACCCACAGCTTCCAGGCACCCCACCCCTGTTTGCAGGTCCCTGGTCACGCCCCACCTCCAGGCCCCTTCACTCCCCTGGCCTGTAGGCCCCTCTGCCCCCCAACCCTGGCCTGCAGACTCCAGTTCACTCTCATCCCCTGCTCCAGGCCCCTTCACCCCCACCCCGGTTTGTAGGCCCTACTGCCCCCCCAACCCCAGCTCACTCCCATCCCCTGCTCCAGGCCCCTCTGCCCCACAACCCTGGCCTGCAGACCCCAGTTCACTCCCATCCCCTGCTCCAGGCCCCTTCAGTCCCCTCCCCCAGCTCGTAGGCCCCTCTGCCCCCCCAACCCCGGCCTGCAGACACCAGGTAACCCCATCCCCAGGTCACCCCCGTCCCCAGTTTGTAAGATCTAAATATTTGTCTCCTAGCAACAAGACTCAGCTTCCCTTCTGGCTGTTTACAGGCCGAGCGCCAGGCCCCTGGAGCCGGGCCAGAGCCCACAGCTGAGCGGGGAGAGGCCAGGCTGGGCCTGCCAAGGAGGCCTGGCAGGGAGCCCCCAGCATGCAGCTCCAGCACGGCTGTCACCTTTCACCCACAGCCCCGCACCGCACACGCACAACTGCCCCCCGTGCCGCGCACACGCACAGCTGTGTCCCCCGCACCACACACACACACAGCTGTGTCCCCCGCGCCGCGCACACGCACAGCTGTGTCCCCCGCACCACACACACAACTGCCCCCCCGCACCACGCACACACACAGCTGTGTCCCCCGCACCACGCACACACACAGCTGTGTCCCCCGCACCACACACACAACTGCCCCCCCGCACCACGCACACACACAGCTGTGTCCCCCGCACCACACGCACAACTGCCCCCCGTGCCGCGCACACACACAGCTGTGTCCCCCGCACCACGCGCACAACTGCCCCCCCGCACCACGCACACACACCTGCCCCCCCGCACCACGCACACACACAGCTGTGTCCCCCGCACCACACGCACAACTGCCCCCCGTGCCGCGCACACACACAGCTGTGTCCCCCGCACCACACGCACAACTGCCCCCCGTGCCGCGCACACACACAGCTGTGTCCCCCGCACCACACGCACAACTGCCCCCCGCACCACACACACACACAGCTGTGTCCCCCGCACCACACACACAGCTGTGTCCCCCGCACCACGCGCACAACTGCCCCCCCGCACCGCGCGCACAACTGCCCCCCATGCCGCGCACACACACAGCTGTGTCCCCCGCACCACACGCACAACTGCCCCCCCGCACCGCGCACACACACAGTTGTGTCCCCCGCACCACGCGCACAACTGCCCTCCGCACCACACACACACACAGCTGTGTCCCCCGCGCCGCGCACACGCACAGCTGTGTCCCCCGCACCACACACACAACTGCCCCCCCGCACCACGCACACACACAGCTGTGTCCCCCGCACCACGCACACACACAGCTGTGTCCCCCGCACCACACGCACACACAGCTGTGTCCCCCGCACCACACGCACACACAGCTGTGTCCCCCGCACCACACACACAACTGCCCCCCCGCACCACGCACACACACAGCTGTGTCCCCCGCACCACACACACAACTGCCCCCCCGCACCACGCACACACACAGCTGTGTCCCCCGCACCACACGCACAACTGCCCCCCGTGCCGCGCACACACAGCTGTGTCCCCCGCACCACACACACAACTGCCCCCCCGCACCACGCACACACACCTGCCCCCCCGCACCACGCACACACACAGCTGTGTCCCCCGCACCACACGCACAACTGCCCCCCGTGCCGCGCACACACACAGCTGTGTCCCCCGCACCACACACACAACTGCCCCCCCGCACCGCGCACACACACAGCTGTGTCCCCCGCACCACACGCACAACTGCCCCCCCGCACCACACACACAGCTGTGTCCCCCGCACCACGCGCACAACTGCCCCCCCGCACCGCGCGCACAACTGCCCCCCATGCCGCGCACACACACAGCTGTGTCCCCCGCACCACACGCACAACTGCCCCCCCGCACCGCGCGCACAACTGCCCCCCATGCCGCGCACACACACAGCTGTGTCCCCCGCACCACACGCACAACTGCCCCCCCGCACCACGCACACACACAGCTGTGTCCCCCGCACCACGCGCACAACTGCCCCCCGTGCCGCGCACACACACACAGCTGTGTCCCCCGCACCACACGCACAACTGCCCCCCCGCACCGCGCGCACAACTGCCCCCCATGCCGCGCACACACACAGCTGTGTCCCCCGCACCACACGCACAACTGCCCCCCCGCACCACGCACACACACAGCTGTGTCCCCCGCACCACACGCACAACTGCCCCCCGCACCACACACACACACAGCTGTGTCCCCCGCACCACACGCACAACTGCCCCCCGTGCCGCGCACACACACAGCTGTGTCCCCCGCACCACACGCACAACTGCCCCCCCGCACCACGCACACACACAGCTGTGTCCCCCGCACCACACGCACAACTGCCCCCCGCACCACACACACACACAGCTGTGTCCCCCGCACCACACGCACAACTGCCCCCCGCACCACGCACACACACAGCTGTGTCCCCCGCACCACGCGCACAACTGCCCCCCCGCACCACGCACACACAGAGCTGTGTCCCCCGCACCACGCGCACAACTGCCCCCCCGCACCACGTGCACAACTGCCCCCCCGCACCACACACACACACAGCTGTGTCCCCCGCACCACACGCACAACTGCCCCCCCGCACCACGCGCACAACTGCCCCCCGTGCCGCGCACACACACAACTGCCCCCCCGCACCACACACACACACAGCTGTGTCCCCCGCACCACACGCACAACTGCCCCCCCGCACCACACACACAGCTGTGTCCCCCGCACCACGCGCACAACTGCCCCCCCGCACCACGCACACACAGAGCTGTGTCCCCCGCACCACGCGCACAACTGCCCCCCCGCACCACGTGCACAACTGCCCCCCCGCACCACACACACACACAGCTGTGTCCCCCGCACCACACGCACAACTGCCCCCCCGCACCACGCGCACAACTGCCCCCCGTGCCGCGCACACACACAACTGCCCCCCCGCACCACACACACACACAGCTGTGTCCCCCGCACCACACGCACAACTGCCCCCCCGCACCGCGCACACACACACAGCTGTGTCCCCCGCACCGCGCACACACAACTGCCCCCCGCACCACGCGCACAACTGCCCCCCGTGCCGCGCACACACGGCTGTGTCCCCTGCACCACACTCACACACTTCCCCCCCGCACCACACTCACACACTTCCCCCCCGCACCGTGCTCACACACATAACTGCCCCCGCACACAACTGCCCCCACACCATGCTCATACACACAACTGCCCCCCTGCACCAAACACATACACACGTGCCCCCCCACACCACACACACACATGCAACTGCCCCGACACCTGCCCCCTGCCTCCCCCCACACCTCTCACAAACCTGCACCACATACATACACAATCCAACACCACTACCACCCCCCACATTCCCTTAACCTACACCACACAGCCACACATCCCCTACACCATACCCCAGTACACACTCTACACCACACACAACCCTGCACCCTCCCCCCAACCATACACCACACATAACCGTACCTCCACCCTCCCATACAAACAATGCACAACACAAACTCAACCCATAGACACAAAACCGCACCCCCAAGCTTGCACTACACACACCCTGTACACCACACACAGAACCGTACACCACCCCCGATACACACACAACTCTACACCCACTCATAAGCCTACAGCACATAAACACACCCCTAAGCCACACAGCCCAAACCTGCACCACAGCCTTATATCGCACCACACACACACAACCGCACTCCCCCAAACCTGCACTACACACACAACCACACTACACACCCCATACATGACACACACAAACCTGCACAACATACATATACAACCCGACGCCACACACATCCCTGCACCACACAACCACATATACCCTACATTACACCCAGATATGCACATAATTCTATACCACACAAACAGAGCCCTAAACCACACGCCTCTTCAGCCCCCCTGCAAACCTGCACCACGACCCTATCCCACACCACACACAAACCAGCACCACACAACCACACACGCTAGTCTCACACACACAGGACACTGCAGTTCCATTGACATATTCCCATAAAGGCAGAGACAATCACACACAGTCACACATCCTCATGCACAGCAACACAGCCAGTCACCCTGACACTCCTGCACACTCACACACGTGAGACACACACCATAGCCTGCACAGAATCGTACATGCACAGACACCATACACTGTCGCACATAACAGCACGCCTTGCCAACCTGATCTGTGGGGTAGCCCCAAGGAAGTGGGGGCAGTGAGGAAACTGACCCAAAAGAACCAAACACCCAGAGAGACCCACACGCCCCTAGCACAGAAACTGGACTTGTCCCCATTGCTGAAACACCTTTTGCTCCCAGGCTAAGGGCAATATAACCTCTTGATAGGGAATTCAGGACCAGGCCTCCTCTTCCCCCACCATTAGTAGGCACTCATACAGCTGGGAACAGGCTCAGGAGGAGCTCTTTAAAGAGAAAGGGCCAAGGGTGTGGGCTGAGCAACCCTCAGGGAGGAGCCCAGGGAGCAGTCAGGCCCGGGCTGCCAAACCCCGGGGAATGGGGAATCTGGGCTCAGAACGGGTTGTTTGCTACCAGGTTGGGAAAGGCGGGGAAAGCTGCTCACAAGCCAAGATGGACATACATATACTCCCTAACCCTGCTGAAGCTTTCAGGCAAATCAGAAAAAAATGTTTCCAAGTGGTTTGGAGACAGCGTCAAACTTCGAACAGTTTGTTGGGGAGGGGGCTCAATTTCAGAGATTGGAGCCACTCAGACCCCGCTCCTGCGGTCGGACCTATGCAGGGGAGTGCACGAGGCAGGTCAGAATGCAGGACTCCCTACAATGAGACCGTCCTTTTTACGTGCCCGACTTCTAGAAAAGATCTTTGTTCCATAGCTCTGCCCAGGAGCAATTCAGTGACAGGTCCCGGATGCGCAGGCTTAAATGAAGAAATCACCCTGGATGGAGACACAAAGACAGGGAATTTTATTTGAGCACTTTTGACTAAGCTCTTGGGGCCTTTCACACCAGATACAACAGCAATGGGCCCAATTCCCCCACATCCTTGCACAGCCATGGCCCCTCTCCCTGCGGGCAAAGCAAGTGCAAATCCATTCTGACTGGGGAGCTGTTAACATCTGCTTTCCGGCCCACAGGGAATCCAACTAACCCCTGAAGCTGACCCACCCCCAGTGAGACAAACCCCACTCCTGCACAAAAATCAGCCCTTCCCCACCTGCCCCCACTCAGTGGCAAGGTACCCACTGCCCTCAATGAGTGCATTAGCCGCATAGCACACCTCAAAGATCAGCAGAGCCAGGTTGTTTCAGACTCGTGTGGATGTGGCTGGGTCAGGGTCTGCAGCTGGCGTTCCAGCAGACACCACCCGACCAGTGGCCCCCTTTTACAATGCGGGGGGCCCAGCTCACATGCCCCCATTGACAGCATCTGTGGCAGCACAGCCCAGGAAGGGAGGCAGCTTAATAACACCCAGCTCTTGTCTCACACTTTTCATCCATAGATCTCAAAGCGCTTTACAAAGGAGGTTGGTAGCATTATCCCTGTTTCACACATGAGGAAACTGAAGCATAGCGTGGGGAGGACACAAGGTCACCCAGCCAGAGCCAGCACAAGGCCCCACCCGTTGGCAGTGCAGCTCCATGGGCTTCTCCTGGGGACTCCTTATGTGGGGACTCCTAGCCAGGTGTCATGCAGAAAGGTGGTATCACCAGGGGGAGTCCATGGGGCTGCCTGCTCCCTTCTCTTGTATCCCTGGGCCCAAGGAAGCAACATCCTATGGGGAAAGCAGGTGATGACTCCCCCCACCCCCACCCTTTTTAAATGGAGGGTCCCTTACCCACTAGATCCCCTGGGTGCAAACACCCAACCCCAAAAACAGGGCAAAGATGGGAAAATCCCACACAAACACACCACTTAACAGACCACCAAGGCTGGAAGGGAGTTGGCTGGAGTAAGTGCTGTCACTCGGCATGGGGACACACCCCTCCGTCACACCTGCAGCCCCACACCATCAAGAGAGGGCAGTGATTTGGAGAAGCTCCATTTGGGGGCTCAAGCGCCCCCAGTTCTAACAAGCCAGATGGGGCTGCAGCTCTTGGCCCCTGGACAATTGGGGCACCGCTCTGCGGGTTGAGCTATTCTATACAAAATGGGTAACTCTCAGTTTAGTAAATAACACCTCACTTTGAGTGTGGGGACAGAGGAGCCGTTTCAGAGAACATGGGTTGGGGGGCTGAATCTGGGCTTCGCATGGGGGGTTTAAATTCACACATTCCCAGGCCAGAAGGGCCCGTTGTGATAATCTAGTCTGACTCCTTTTTAACACAGGCCAGAGAACTTCCCAAGTCCAAGGAAGGGGATGCTGTCTGAAGAGTGGGTATTTAGTGCCCTGCAAGGTCTTCTGCAAGCTCCCTGCCCATCAGACACCTTTGTCCCCACAAATCAGCTCTTCCCCCTTCTGCCCCTCCTTGTGGTCTCCGGGTGGCAGCCCCTCAAACTCTGAGGGCCCTTCCAACAGTGGAATCTGCACGGAATGGCTAGTGCCGCCCCTCCCAGGCATAGGACCACCCCCAGTCTCTGCACTTCGCCAACTGGAGCGTCACGGCTGCCAGATGGACTCCAGGGGCAGGTGGGACAACATGATGTGAGATTCAGCCATTCCAAGGATGTGCCACAAAGGAGCCTGGGTTGTTTCTGCGTCAGCGTCTGACTGGGCCATGCCCTCATGCCATGGGACAGCTCCCTCATACAGAGCGTTTCAGCAGCTTTGCCCCACAACATCTGATCCTCATGCCGCAGCCTGTCCGTGCTCCCCCTGCCCCCCAACCTGTCACTGCTCCCGCTCCCACTCCACCCCTTCTGTTACATGCCTGCTCTCCAGGCCTAAATTGGCCTCCTTCTCCTAGTCCACAACATCCTCCCTCTGCTCCTCAAGGCACAATCCTCCCGCACTTACCCTGCCAAGCTCAGATCAGAAGGCACCGCCAGGCACGTGGGGCTCCATGTGGGTTATAAATGCCTGGACAGAGAGGGCTAAGCCCAGGGATAACCAGCGCGAGACCGCGGTGTGGGGGATGTCACTGGGTGGCAACAGGGTTCTCCCACCTCACCTAGCATTAACGTGCTATCCCCTACCGGCCAGAGCATCAGGACCTGCCCTAAAAGGCCCTGCATGGCAGCAGATTGAAGCTCACCCAACCCCAGAAGCTGGGTGCCCCCATCATGGCATGACAAGTCCGTGTGTCTGTCTCCTGATCACCTGCACAGGGCATTGGAGCAGCACAGAGCAGGGCCCGGGATGGCAGGGCTGGAGAAGGGCTCCCCTGCTCTTATGGAAGCCAGCAGTTCTGCCCCTGCCTTCAGCAGGAGCAAGGACGGTAGGGTAGGACCATCCCTTCAGTGGGATCAGCCAAGGGGGCAGTGCTGCAAGTAGCATCCACCACACCATCTGAGCTCAAATCCCCTAAGCCGCAGGGACCATCCCAGCCCCACAACAGCCACAGGGAAGAGCCAGAGTGGGGAGCATTGAACTGAGAAGTAACTGAGAAGTCAGAAGCTTGCATCCAACATCCCGAGCAGCTGCCCTGCAAAGGGAGACCAGACCAGCCCCTCTCCCTGCATGCTCCAGGCCCATTGGTGCTGCTCTCCCCAGGGTGGCATCTTGATTGCGTGGGGATGGGAGGAAAAGGGAGAGGACGTATTATATTTCACTGTCACCATCCCAAGGGGTCTCAACCCCCCAAATAAAGTATTTTACAGCTTGTATATAAAGGGGCTGCTTGCTCAGCACTGAGATGCTGCTGCCCTTAGCATGGGGCATGGCAGCTGTTTATACAGGGAGCCCTCGCCTGGGACTCAGATGCAGCCACCTCTGGGGTGGATGAACGTGGCTGAGGTTTAACAGACAAAAGCAATGTAAGACAGGAAGTGAAGATATAGAGCCTGGTTTAGGCCAGGAATTCGCCATTAACAGTGAGACACTCTCTCCTGCAGAGTGAGTTACAGACACTCACTGATTCTCAGAGCGGTGACCCCGGGAGGGAAAGGGACCTGCCCGGGTCAGCAACAAGAGCTCCCCATCAGCTGGTGTGAACCGTGTCAGGGACTGTCCAGAGTCCGCACTAGGTCAGCCCCAAACCAGCCAGGCAATGCCTGGTGGTGGGCTGGGAGAGCGACCTGCAGCTGCCCCCCACATGGTCACTGTGCCCCCCCACCGTGTTATGCCCCCAGCCAGGCCCCGTCTGCACACCCCCCATCAACTCCTGCCACCTGCCCCCCACACACAACCAGCATCTCCCCCACCCGTGTTATGCCCCCAGCCAGGCCCTTCGGCACTGCCATCGACCCCTACCACCTGCCCCCCCCATACATAACCAGCATCTCCCCCACCCGTGTGTTATGCCCCCAGCCAGGCCCTTCGGCACTGCCATCGACCGCTACCACCTCCCCCCCCAACCAGCATCTCCCCCACCCCCCATGTTATGCCCCCAGCCAGGCCCCTTCTGCACAGCCCCCAGCGACCCCTACCACCTGCCCCCCCCATACACAACCAGCATCTCCCCCGCCCCTGTGTTATGCCCCAGCCAGGCCCCTTCTGCACAGCCCCCATTGACCCCTACCACCTCCCCCTCCCCATAACCAGCATCGACCCCCCTCCTCCCTCCGCTATCTCTCCTCGCGGCGGGGCCCAGGCGACCTCCCGCGCGGGGCCCAGGCGAGCTCTCGGGCGGGGAGGCTCCGCCCCTCCCGTTGCCAGGGCAGCGCGGTTGCCGCGCAACGTAAACAAACGAACGCCGGACGTGGTGACGTACGTGGGGATGGAACGCCGTTTCCACGGCGACGGGTGGATTGTTTGTTCTGGACGGGCCGGCGGCTGCACGTGGGGCTGGAAGCGGCAACAGCGGGGGAAGGGGGTCGGGACAGAGCGGACAGCGGCGCCCCCCCCGGTCCATCCGTCCCTGTGCCCCCCCCGGGTCTGTACATCCCGGTGCCCCCCCGGTGGCTCTGCCCGCGTGCCCCCCCCCTTGCGGGTCCGTCCGTCTGTCCGGGCGCCCCCACCCACAGGAGGCGCTGCCCGTCCCACGTTCCCCCCGGGGCTCTGTCTGGCCCAGGTCCTTCCCTCCCCCCCCGTCCGTCTGTCCCGATCCCCCCATCCGTCTGCCTGTCCTAGTGCCCCCGCCCCGCGATGCTGCTCCCCCGCTCTGGGTCCGGACCCAGCGCACCTTGCCACGCTCCAGCCGCCTCCCGCCCGCCGGGGGCAAAGCCCTGCCCGAGAATCCCCGGCGCCTACCGCGCAGGCACCAACCCGGCTGAGCTCCCGGCTTGGCCCGGTGCGGCCGCCTCCCAGTGCCCCAGCAGCCTGCGGAGCTGAGTTCCGGATTCCCGGCCTGGGGAGCCCCCATGTGACAGCGCGATGCGACGTGCCTGGCAGCTGAGCTGGGAGGGGGGGGCGGGCAGCCCGCAGCCTCCGAGGGGGGATCCCAGCCCGACCCCTCTTACAGCGGGCGATTCCTTCCGAGGGCTCTGCCCGGGCAGCGCTCCTTGCTCTCGGGGGTGGGAGCTCGGTGTGTGCGGCGCTGGTGGGAAAGGGGGCTGTGTGCCACTGGAGAACTGGGCAGTGCAGGCTGCTTTGTAGGAGAAGCCCCGGTCAACACCCAGGGGAAACTGAGGCAGAGACAGAGATGAAGACTGACACACAGTGAGTCAGGGGTAGAACCTAGAGACCATGGAGATTAGTCCTGCTCTAACCGGTGCATCCCACTCCCTTCCCGGAGGTGGGAATAGAACCCAAGGATCCTGATTCGCAGCCCACCTCATCCCCTTGCTTTAACCAGTAGGCCCCAGGGTTGGAACTGAACGCAGGAATCCTGACAGCTTCCTGCTCTAACCACTACGCCCCACGCCCCTCCCAGAGCCAGGGAGAGAACCCAGGCGTCTTGGCTCCCAGCCCCCCCTGCTCTAACCACTAGACACCACTCCCCTCCCAGAGCCAGGGAGAGAACCCAGGGGTCCTGGCTCCCAGCCCCCTGCTCTAACCACTAGTCTAGGTCTAGATGCCTGCCTGGGGCTGCCATGGCAGGCGGGGCTCCCCTCTGGAAGGCGGGGAAGCGGGAGCCCAGCGCCAGCCTCGCAGGCGTGAGTCAACGGGGTGGAATGGCAGCGAACATACCGGGCCAGTGACATCAGCGAGCTGTCAGCCACAGCCGCATTCCTGCCCCCAGCCACGCTACGTCTGTGCCAGCGAGCCCTGGGGCTGAATCACAACCTGAATCAATGCTGGAGGGCCCCGGCTGAACCCAGGGCTCCCCCTCGCCAGCCAGCGGCCCCCCCCCCTCCGGCTGCCCCAGCCCCGGGTCACCCCCTTAGTCACTGTGCAGTGAGTGAGTCAGCACCCGGAACTCAAACACAACAGAACCCGCCCCACCAGCCCAGCCCATGGCCCCCTGCAAGCCAGGCCGGGAGCAGACACGTGTGTGACGAGGCAACATACATCCCACGGGGGGGTGGAGGGGGGGAAGGAGATGTGGCTGAGTGCTCTTGTTCTAGACAGGGCTGGGGGAAGCTAGGACCCCTGGGTTCAGTCCCTGGCTGTGGAAGGTGGGGAGGCTCAGTGGGTAGAGGAGGGGATTAAGAGCCAGGGCCCTTGGATCGCCTGTGAGACCCTCCTCATCCCCCCACATACACACCCAGAAGCCACTGACTCCTCACATCCTGCCCGCTCCGCTCGCCACACACCTTCAGGGAGGGTTTGTCCCACCACCGTGGACTCAGGGCTGCACAGGCATGAAGCCCAGCCTGCTATTCTGTGTGAAGCTGGGCAGGCAGAGTGGCTCTGTGAGTACCTGCTGATTCCTGGCTTCCCCCCACCCCCCGCAATGATTTGCGAGGGGGACCCATAATAAGGGGTGATGCTGGTTAATGGGGTGCTGTAGCCCTATCCGGCAGAACATCTGTCCCCAGAGGGATGGGGCTTTGGGGCGGGATCTGGGTGCTGCTCACTCCCAGCCTCTCCAGACGCAGCCGTGGCTTGGCCTTTCCTGTTCTAACCTCACACCGCTTGTTTCTGCCACAAGCCTGCTTGCTGCTGGGGATGGAGCGACCATGAGTCACTCCAGGGTTCCCCTGGGTGCCCGCAGGGCAGGCTTCCCATGTGTCTGGGTTCCTGCTTCTGGCTACAGCTCACTCTGAGCTGGGACTCAGCTCCCAGGGGGAACCACACCCGGCCCTGGGCTGTGTCACTTGGCCCTGGTGCTTTCCCACAGCTCCAGAGTTCATGACCTCAACCCTGTGTTCCTGGTTAAAGCCCTTTGGGCTCCCCAGACTTGGCCTGTCTCAGTGACAAACATTCAAGTTACCCCTGCCCCTCTTGGCTGCTCCTGCCCCCTCCCCGCAGCTGGGTCTTGGGGGATCCCCGCTGCCTGGGGTGAGTCAGGCTGGGGGTGAGTGGCCAGCGGGGCATCTCCCGGTGCAGATGAAAGGGTCTGGTGTGAGAGCCCTGTAGCTCCGTGTTTGGCCGTTCTGTCCTTGCGGCTCTGCTGAGCTTGCTACAGAGGGGCCCAGTCAGTGCCAGCCATGAGGAAGGTGGATCCCTGCCCCACTGGACTGAGACCCACCAAGCGTGCTGCACTCAGGGGCTGGCAACCAGGGAGAAGATGGGCGACATGGTAACACATTGTCCTGTGGCCCTGGAGGGGGGAGCAGTGTGTGATGGGGTGAAGGGGTGGCTGCTTGTGTCATTGGAGCAGTGTGAGATGGGGGGCTGCATGCACTTTTGGGGGGACTGTGTGTGATCGGTGGGTGGGGGGAAATCTGACCTTATTTCTCTATAGCTTTGTTTTATTTAAATATAAATCCGCCAACAAATCCCAGACGATGGGCCTGCCTCTTGCCACCTGTGCTGTCTGAGCCGTGTGGGTGTCTGTCCATCTGTCCCTCCACACATCCCCTCTCTGTCCGTCTGATCATTTATGTCTCAGACAGCGCTTTGGGGCCGGGACCACGTCTGGTCAGTGCCCAGTGCTGTGGAGCACAGTCCCAACTGGGGTCCCAGGGCATCCCTGCCGTACACACCACACTCAGAGCCTGTAAGCCCAGTGCCTCTAGCTGGAGACCGGCCTGGGTGGGGTCCCAGACAAGGGGGCTCTACGTCGGAGCTGGACTGCCCAGATTTCCTGGCTGGCCCATTAGCTCCTCATCGGTGATGGGTGCATGAGGCAGCAGCCCTGGGCAGACAGTGGGGTGGTGCTGGGGGCGGGGGAAACTGCTCAGAATAACCTGCCACAGCAGGGTCCCGTCTGCCATCGCTGGGACAGTGGGACAAGCAGGCGGGGGGGAAGGGGGGCGCTATTTGGGTCCCGGGTGAGGCTTCACTACAGGATTATTCACGTCTTACCCGGCAGTCCCTGTCCCGTCCCTCGCTGCAAACCACAGCCTGGCACGTCTGCGGCTGCCACCATTCTTGCCGCGTGCGGCCTGCTGTGGTGATGAGCCATGCTCTGGAGAATGTAAACAGGAGCCAGGCTCAGTTGGCTCTCTCCAGACACCACCCTGCTGCTGGGAATGGGCCCCCCTCTGACCCAATGGTAGAGTCACCTCCACTCATGCAGGGAAAAATCCTTGCTGGGTCAGCAGGGAGCCTGCCCCACAGCATTAAAAGGACAAGGCTGCTGCTTGGCTCTGGCACCTGGCCACCCCCATCCCCCTGGTTCTGGACAACCTAGCCCCGAAGCTTCTAGCCCTCTAGCTTCCCCCATCTCTGCCCTGGATTTTCATCCCTGCTCCAGGATCTGAGCCTTTGGTCACCACAAAGCCTGTCTCCAAACACCCCCGCTGCCCTAGCTCAGAAGCTGGGGTGCGATGCCAGACCGGGGTGCCAACGAGTCCCTTAGAAAGAAGCCCCGTTTCCCCATCCAGTTTTTTTCAGGCCCGCACGTCCCTCCAGCAGGAGCACTCCCCCCATTTGCACTCCCAGTGAAACGGGGGAGTCCCCAGCAGACACCTAGGACCAGATCCTCCAAGGCTTGTGGGCGCCCAACTCCCGCTGGGAGGGCAAGGGCTGTAGTCTCTGCTGATGCCCAGCCCGGGGCTGCGGTGGTGTATCTTCTTCAGAGGGCGCCCTGCTCAGATTAACAGGTTTCAGAGTAGCAGCCATGTTAGTCTGTATCCGCAAAAAGAAAAGGAGTACTTGTAGCTCACGAAAGCTTATGCTCAAATAAATTTGTTAGTCTCTAAGGTGCCACAAGTCCTCCTGTTCTTTCCGCTCAGATTAGGTTCCCAGCCTGCAACACTCCCTCTTGAGCCAAGGAGCCCCCCCACCCAGGAGCGGCTGAGCCCTGCACTAAATGGGGCTGTCCTGAGGGACTCCCCAGGCTACATCCGTGCCCAGTGCAGCCAGCCCTGCCCCAACTTCGCCCTGCATACAAGCGCGATCCCACATGGCAGGCTGCCCCTCCTAGCCCATTTCTGCAGCTGGGGCCCAGGGAGCAGCTAGGACAGGGCAGGGGGCTCCTGGAGCGGGCGCAGCTACTGCCCTGATAAGATCTCAGGGCCCTGCAGCACGGCTCCTTTGCCTCACACCTGGAGGAGCTGCTCCCAGGCAGGACCCCTGGGACAACTGTGCCACAGATCCGCAGGCTCGGGGCCATGCTCCAGCTTTGGAACAGGCTCTCGGAAGAACCCTTCCGTGTGCCGCAGCCCCTAGGGGTCTCGCTCTTCCTCCAGGGCAAGCCCTGCAGCTTCCCGGTCCCTTGGGCTCGATGTGTGGTCCTGCGGCACCCCTGCTTCCCACCGCGAGCTCTGCTCAGCGAGTCCCACTGAGACCGACCCTGAGAGACACTCTGCAGGGATTAATGCACCTGACCCGGCATTTGCAGCGACGCTCACACAGGGTGGCCAGAACAGTCGGGTTTATTCGTTGACTGGAGCACAGCTGAGGAAGTCCTTAGAGAACTGAAGGCTACAGCACATGCCATTCTGGTCAGCCCAGAGCCCAGTCAAGCTGTAGAGTGAACCCCTTTGTTCAAGCTCTGTCCACCTCTCCCTTTGACCTCCTTCATCAGACTCCCAGTGAGAGCCCCAACTCCATCCTTCGTTCTCCAGCTGGGGAATGTTGCCCTGCTGAGAGGTGAGGAGATCCCAAATCCCTCTGGGTCCTTGGCTGCTCCCTGTCAACTTCTGGGCACTTGGTTTTGCTATTGTCTTTTAAAATGCTCCAGTGAAGTGGAGACCAAGGCCCAGACAGCTGGGCGACACCCACACCTATGTCTCCTGCCCTGCCCTGCCCTGCCCTGAGAGCAAACAGTCCCTTTCCACCCACTGGGTACCAATGCATCATATAGGGGAAACTGAGGCACAAACAGGCCTCATCAAAGAATGACAAGATATTCCCATTTTGTCATGGGCTGCAGACCCTGCTACATGGTTGGAGCCTCTTGCGGGGAATGCAATACACAGGCTGAGGTCCAGAGAGGAACCTGCTGCCTACCTGGGCTGCCCCTGTGATCCCATGAGATTAGAGAGCCCCTTTGCTCAGCCCCATGCAAGTTTCAAGAGTCTTTCTGTGATTGGCTTCCACCGTTTTTACTAGGAAGCCCTAAAATCCATGGCAAAGGGAATCCCACTGGGGTGAACTTGGCCCCATGACCTAGTTCCCCCACACAAGGAGTGAAAGGCGGCGGGGGGGGGGGCAAAGTCAAGGAGAGCAGCGAGGGGGCTGAGAGCAACAGCCAACCAGTGGGACCAAGTGAGTAAATATTAACCAGATGTTGAGCAACTGTTAAAAACAAGCGGGTGTCTGATCCAACAGGCGATTAGCAGCCACGAAGCAGTGGGAGGATGAGCTTATTTTAAACCCAAAATGTTTGTTCCCCTCTCCCTGCCATGCTCATCTGCAGCCCACCAGCCGCTCAGTGACCTTTTCCCCCTTCTCGAGGGGGGGCTCCAGGGAATAGGGAAAACAGTACATAAAATACCCCCTTCCGAACGCTGCACAGGGGGATTCGTTAGTCAGCATCCCGACGGTAAGCATTCGAGCAGCGCTCAGCCCTTCCCAAACTTCTTCTCATTCGCTAGGGGCATTACGGTGGGGCCTCGAAGTCCCATTGCGCTAGGTGCTGCACACATAGAACGAGAGACAGACGCTGTCTCAAAGAGCTAAACAGACAAAAGGGTGGGAGGGGAGTAACTTACCCATGATCCCCCAGCAGCAGAGCCAGGCCTGGAACCCCGGAGTCCTGAGTCCTAGGTGCCGGTCAACTAGACCAGGCTGCAATGCCTCCAGCCTCCTTCTCAGAGATGCTGAGCCCCCACCGCTGCCGGTGATGTGGATGGGACATCATCATGCATCCACCTGCTGCAGGCTGCATGCTCAGGTGGGATCTCGCCTTGGGATAAGTGAGACTCACGGCAGCACTAGTGCGATCACTTCCCTTTGGCAGTGGCAGCATGGGGGCAAAGCGGGCTTTGGGAAGCCCGGGAATGGCTATGGGAGAGCAGCGCGTACCACATCAGAGCCCTGAGATCCAGGGGAGTGGCCCCACACTGCCCCTGAGCAGACAGGTAAAGTCAGTATGGAAAAGGGTATTTATGAAGCTGGGGGACTGGGACAACGGCCCAGACAACAACACAATGATACCCCCTTACAGCCAGGCAGGGGAAATATCCACCCCACACACTGCGGCTTTCTGCCCAGAGTACTGGACAGTCATGAGGACCTGCTGACCTAGAAACCTGAAATATTTACTTGTGTTGTGACCCCGGCTGGAACCTGGGGAATCCCAGCCGAAAGCAGGATCTTATTACAGACAGGCCAGGAAGCGGCGGAGAGGAATCCTAGCGGCATGGCGATTGGCCCGCAGACAGTGAGCCAGAATTCAGCTGGTGTTTGTCTAGATGCTCTTGGAATAACTTGCCAGCTGTCCCTGAAAGTGGGGAGGGGGGGTTAAACATCTGCCAGCTACCTTGCTCCAGCTGGCCGCAGGAGGGTAGGCAGCTCCTGAGGAGGAGAAACTCAAAGGATGAGTGAGGTGTTAATTGGTCTAACTGAAGCACTTGTAACTCTCTCCCCCCCACCCCACCCCCCCCAACCAAACAGCTGGAGCCTTCAAAATGGTGCCAGCTAGGACTTTGGAATTCCTTACTCAGGAGATGGCTTGGACTCTCCCTGTGCCCCTAGGGGATCTAGTCAGCTCCCTGCCTGGCCCAGCACCCTCCAGCTTGGGGGCTCAGAGCTCTTCATAGACATGTCACCTCATAACTCCGCAGGGAGGCAGGTTGTTGTTAGTGGCATCATCTCCAGCTACAGAGAGTGAAGCGCAGAGAGGAAGTGACTTGCACCACATCACTCCATGTGTTTGGGGAAGAGCTGGAACAGAACCTAGGATACTTGTCTCTTTCCCTTGCTTTAACCACGGGGCTATGCAGCCCTCCAGAGAGGAGACCAGAATCCAAGTCCTGAGTCCTCCATCTCAGACCCCCTAACCCAGGGGTTCTCAACTTTTTTCTTTCTGAGCACCCCCCCTGCGACATGCTATAAAGACTCCACGGCCCAGCTGTGCCACAATAACTGGTTTTCTGCATATAAAAGCCAGGGCCGGCATTAGGGGGTACAAGCAGGGCAACTGCCTGGGGCCTCATGCCATAGGGCCCCTGTGAAGCTACATTGTTCAGGCTTCGGCTTCAGCCCTGGGTGGTGGCACTCAGGCTTGAGCCCCATGCGGTGGGGCTTTGGCTTTCTTTCTGCCCTGGGCCCCAGCAAGTCTAACAGTGGCCCTGCTTGACAGACCTCCTGAAAACTGCTCCTGGCCCCCCTGGTTGAGAAGCACTGCCCTAACCTATGATCTCTATTTTTTTCCTATATATATATATGGGGGGGGGGGGGAACAGATGTGGCTTGAAACAGTCACAGCATATTGCAATATCTGTCCAAATTCTCCACCAGTTGTATTCTGTGCAATTCCACCAAAGTCCAGGAGGGTGTGAAGAGCTGGGCAGATTTGACCAAGACATTCTTAAAGGGAAAGGGCTGCAGCTGCCCCTGTGTAAGTCAATTCCAGAAGCACAAAATATTCCCCCAAACTAAGAATTTAAAAAATATTGGCCAACTTCCTGAAGGAGGGAGGGTCAAGGGCTGAACAGCCCATGCCCGCAGCTGGGACGGGATGGCAGGGGATGGGTCACTCAAAATTGCCCCGTTCTGTTCATTCCCTCTGACGCACCTGGCCCTGGCTGCTGTCGGAGGCAGAATACTGCTGGCCCAGCTGGACCATTGCTCTGACCAGGAGGCACGCTTCTGGGAGTGTGGTGTCCTTGTGTATCTTCTCTCCCCTGGCACTAGAGGTGGAACGTGAATCTCCGGGGGGGCTCGGCTCCATCTGGGAGGGTTTTAAAAATCAGGGGAGGGAGATACTAAATTCAAGCATGGAGGGGGTGCAGGGAAGGGCATTTAAAGGGCTTTGAGCTCGGGTGATGGAGGCTGCAGGCTGGCTGCAGGCATGGGGCTGGCTGCCACTAGATCTCAGGGAGGCCAGGCATTTGCGGGGGTAACACAGGCTGGCCTGGCTAAACCCTCCTGACTGGCACTAGAGTGGGCAAAAGCCCAACCTAGCTCCAGCCCGAGCAGGAGCCAGCTGGGGGGCTGGGAGGGGGGCTTCCCCCAGGGCAGCTGATTCCATCGTTGTTCTCTAGGGGGATCTTGCCCCCCCCCCCGGGTGCTCCCTGAAGGGGCTGCCCCCCCGACCCCCTACTGCGACGCGGGGCCGCTGGTTCAGGCCATTTGTAGAACGATAGTAAAAGTTTCTATTAATACCCAGTCCCGCTCGCCAGCAGCGGCAGCCCCAGCCCGGGCGCTGAGAAAGGGATTCCCTCTGACGTCCTCTGCTAGGATACCAAACAAACACAGCAAAGACAAGCCCATATATGGCTAAGTGCGTCACAGGAACTCCCGCTGAGCGGGACTAGGGATCCCCTCCCCTTTGGACCCCTAAAATCGCCCCTTTCCCCGGGGGGCAGCGGGGCGCCCGGCTCAGGGGGACCCCAGGCAGGCCAGGGTAAGCGACAGGCTGAGTTTGGGGCCCCACGGTGGCTCCTGTGCCTGGTTTTGGGGGCGTGGAGACGTCAGGAGGGGGCCGGCCCCTCTGGTATAAATACGGAGAGGCTTGGAGCGTGGTTCATTCATAAGTTGCGAGAGGAGCCGGAGCTTCAGCTTCTCTGCCTAGTGGGGAGACGTTGCCACCCGCACGGGACAGGGCTCCAGGGGACCCCAGCGACCCGCCCCACACCCCCCGCTTTGTGGGGCTTGGGCCTGCGAAGACGCCGCATCGCCTCTGGATTGTGCTACTTTAGAGGGGCTGCTGGATTATTTCGGGGGGTCGGTGTTGAAGTTACCCCACTAGCTGCGAAGGGGCTTTGGACCCCCCCTTCTTCCCCGCGGATGTGGCTTTGAGGGGAGCAGACGCGTGCAGCAGGAGGCTCGGAAGCCGGGAGTCTCCCCGCCCCACCAGCGCAGCTTCCAAGGCCGGAGCCCGGCAGGGAGCTGAAGGGGGGCTGCTGCGCCGCGGCCCGCGGAGCTTATGTCCCCGATGCTGCTTTGCCGGTGAAGGAGGAAGAGGGGGAACCGCCGGGCCCCGCTGCCCTGCCGGAGCGGAGCGGCTCGCACCCCGCGCCTGCCGGACTCTGCCGCTCGCAAACGGGACTTGCCAGCCACTTTGCTTCCAGTCTAATCGGCTCCCCCTGACCCGGGGTCGCAGCCTCCCCTGCACCAGCCTTGGCTTCTAGGCGCCCCCAGCGTGGCCACAGGCTTCCCCCTGTGCCCAGGGAGATGTATCAGGGCTTCCCCGGAGACTACGACTCCACCTCCCGGTGCAGCTCGTCCCCTTCGGCCGAGTCCCAGTACCTGTCCTCGGTGGATTCCTTCGGGAGCCCCACGGGCGCCGCCGCCTCGCAGGTAAGGGAGCAGGGGTGCCAAGGGGGAGCCTCTTGGGCAGATGGTGTGGGGTGTTGTGGGATGACTGCCACGGTGCCCGGTGACATAGTACACAGCGATTGCGGGGGAGGTGTACCGGGAGGTCCGGGTGAGCGATAATGCTGGTGGGGGGGGGGGGGCGATGGGGCCCGGGGGCGATGGGGCCCAGGGACGTAGGGTACATGGTGCCCAGAGATTCAGGGGGCGATGGTACTTGAGGGGCGATGACCATGGTACCCGGGTGGCCCAGGAATGCAGGGGGGGGGCTGCCAATGGAGTCTAGGGATGCAGAGGGCGCTGTACGGGGCGGGTGAAGACCCCACGGTACCAGTCCTGGGGGAGGGGCAGGTATGCAGGGGGCGATGGGGCCCAGTTATGCTAGTGGCGATGATACTTCGGGGGTGGGGTGGAGGAGCCATGGTAGCCGGGAGACCCAGGGATGTGTGGGGCATGGGACCCAGGGATGCACGGGGAGATGGGGCCTAGTGATTGGGGGCGGGGGGGTGTAGAAGCCATGGTAGCCGGGGGACCCAGGGATGTGGGGGGCATGGTACTCGGGGGGCGTGGAGGGAGCGATGGTACCGGGGGGCGATGATACTGGGGGGAGTGGAGAAGCCATGGGACCCGGGGTGCCCAGGGATGCGGGGTACCTGTCCCGGGGAAGCCCTGTCCCCTCTCCAGTCCGCATTCCGAACTCCCCCGCGTTGCGCGCCTGGCCTGGGGGGGGAGGTGGAACGTGGGGAGAGGGGGGCGGGGTTGTGCGTAACGTGTGACGCGCTGGAACCCTCCGCGCTGACGTGAGGCACGCACGGCGCTTTCCTCCGCCCCCTCTGGCGCGCGGGTTATTTTGGAACGCGGCGTCCGCCCCCGTTGCTAAGGGGCGGGTGGGGGAGCCGAGTCCGCTGATTGGCCTGGCAGGCCACGCCCCCTCGTGGGGCGGAGGGAAGGGGGAAAGCGTGCGGGGAATGGAAGCGGAGCAGGAGCTGCCCCCCCCGTACAGCCCATAATAGTCCCTACAGCCGAACCGGGGGGGGCGGCGCCCAGGTGCCCCAGGGGAGAGGCTGACCCACCCCCCCCGTGTGTGTTGGGGGGGAAGGTGCTGCCTGGTGATCCGGGGGAGCCGCAGGCTTCACCCCTTTTTTGTTGCGGGGGGGGGGTCAGTGATGCCCCCAAGCTGTGGTGACCAGAATGCCTGGCAAGCAATGGAGTGCCCCCCTCATGTCCCCCCCCCGGAGCTCCCCCCAAAGGACGGGGGTTATGGGCGCAAGGGGCTCCCTGGCCAGGCCCCTCTGCCCCTGCTCTGGTGTCAGTGACCCCACCAGGCATGGGGCAGAGCCGTCAGCTGGGGCAGCCCCTTTCCCGAAGGACGGGGGGGGGGGAGGGAGAGCTCACCACCCTGGTCAGTGCACCCCGGGCACCAGGAAGCCTGCAGTGGGGCTGGGGCAGGGGGGCAGCTGGTAAGGTCATGTGCCCTGTCAGAAGGGAGCTGGCTGGAAAACTCGCAGCCTGGGGGCGCGGGTCATGTCTTGAAGCGTTCCCCGTCCCACTCAGAGTCAATGGGCTCGCCTTGCCCACTGCGTGGATCGCTGGGTTATTGCGAGGGCTCAGGTTGGCGGGGACGGGAGTCCCACCGGCAGATCCCCAAAGATGCGCCCAGCAGAGACGGGAGTGTTATTTTTAGGCTTGTGCTGACCCTGGCGCCCTGAGGCCTGAAAAAGACCAAAGCACGGGACTGCAGATAAAGGTCTATTCCGCTCCAAAAAAGCGCAGCCCCTGCGGCTTCCTAGGACCTGTGTGTGAGATTCGCACAAAGCCCCTCTTCCGAGACAAGGGAGGGGAGCTAACGAGCCGAATTATAGTCGGCTCTGCCGGAGCCTGACCTGCCTTCTCTGCAGAGCCATTTATAGCTGGGCCTTTTGGTCTGGGGTGCCCTGGGGTCTACAATAAACTAATTCAGGGGCCAGGGCTACTTGTGTAGGACAGGGGTCCTCTCCTAGTGGTTGGGGGGCTGGTGAGTGGGGCTCAGAGCCATTTGCTTCTAGCTTGGTAGCTGAGTACCTGATCCAAGGTGCCAGCATGGAATGGGTTGGGTGGCTCTCATCCCAGTTCCTTCTGCCCAGGTGCTCACATTAAACTGCCCCACAACCGTTGCTAACTGTTCTCTTCACACACCCCCGCGCGCGCCCCCTCCTCCCCCCCAGTCACAGTGATTGAATTCGGCACACCCCTGGGGCGGGGCAGGGGGATGTCTGTACAGTGCAGCGTTTAGGCAATACCTGCAAGTCTCGAGGGCTGGCAATTCAACTTTCACCAGCAGCCACCATGAGGGCAGAGGAACGTGAAACCGGCTGCCTGGCTTTGGTCTCCGTGTCAGGCCTGACTGTGTGTTGTGGCAAGCGCTGGCTGGCAGTCGGGCCTGTATGTGGGCTAGGGTGCACCTTCCCCCTGCATCGTCTGTTGCTCTCCCTGCTGGGCCATGGCCAGGGGGGCCTGTGGATTAGTGGGGGGGACTCTGGGAGGCTGGCAATAGTGGGCACTGGCTGCCACAGGCTGGGATTGGGGGAGCAGTGTTTCTGCCATGCTTTTGCCCAGCTCCTGACCACATTCTGTGTCCTTGTGTTTCAGGAGTGCAGTGGCCTCGGGGAGATGCCCGGATCCTTTGTGCCCACAGTCACCGCCATAACAACTAGCCAGGACCTGCAGTGGTTGGTGCAGCCCACTCTGATCTCTTCCATGGCCCAGTCGCAGCCTCAGGGCCAACAGATGTCTCACCAGCAGCCACCGCCGCCTGCAGTGGACCCCTATGACCTGCCCGGGACCAGCTATTCCACCCCAGGGATGGGCGCCTACAGCGCTGGCCCCTCAACAGCCGAAGCAGCCGCCCCATCGTCCCGCTCGGCTCGGGCTCGGCCCCGGAGGACACGGGAGGAAACGGTGAGCTGGGCGGACTTGGGGGACATTCTTCTTCTGTCGCACTTCCTCTGGGGCACCAGCAATGAGGTTACTAACTCCATCACTTACCCCCCTCACTGTGCCCCCTGCCCATTGGGTGCCTCCTGTAGGTGGGGAACCTGGCATCTGAGAGCCCAGTCAGTGGGAACCGCACCCAGCAATGTAGGGCACCCACGCCACCAGCTCGGCTCCTTGGCTTGCATGGCAGGGCTGAGTGGGCAAGGGGGAGGGGCATGAGGGAAGGGGGAGGGCCTGCCAGTCCCCAATGCGAGATGCCTGGGAGCTGCACGGGGCAGCATGGTGTGGCTGGGAGTCTGGCTCAGCTGTGCCCCCAAGGTGGGGAGGAGCCATAGGACTCCTTCCCCAGCTGGCATAACCCAGTGATTCCTCCTGCTCTGACGCAGGCTGCAGGGCCTTGGCAAATGGGGAATGGATACAGAGTCTACAGTCCCCAGTCCACTGGGAATGAGAGCTGGTCTCAGCCAGCAGCTGCCTAGTAGCTGAGCGCTTGGTGTGGTTCCTAGCCAGATGGGTATCCCCATGGTGGGTGGGGAAGGGAGGGGGATCAGGATAGAGGCCACAGACTGCAATGGCACGTAAGCAGAACTCCCCATAACACATGGGGCTGAGGGAGGCCCTGAACACTGAAGGGTGGAGCTGTGCTGCATGAGAGGGAGGTGGGGAGGGCCCAGGGCCGGAGCCCCTGGCTGACCAGCCCCCTTGCCTCTTGCAGCTGACGCCGGAGGAGGAGGAGAAGCGACGCGTCCGCAGGGAGAGGAACAAGCTGGCAGCGGCCAAGTGCCGGAACCGGCGCCGGGAGCTGACAGACCGACTCCAGGCGGTGAGTGCTCACAGGGCCCCTTCCCCTGGCTCCCTGAACCCGAGGCCGTGGCTCTGATGCCACACACAGCAAGGTGCCTGGTGGAGCTCGTGGTGAGCTTGCTCCCTGTTCTGGTGCCATAACTGTCAGGGTGCGAGAGTGGCAGCTTGGGCTGAGCACCTGGGCAGGGTGTTTCTGGGGAAATTGGGCATCTCCCAGGGCTCTTTGCTCTGGGGGGGAGACAGTCTGGTGGGGGTGGGGCATGGTCTAGGCCTGCCACCTCCAAGGTGCAAAAAGCAGGACATCCAGGATGACCCTGAGCCTGGCCCTGTGCACTGGGCACCATTCTAGGTTCCCCAGGGCACCTGCCCCCCAAAAGGGATGGTGCTGGGGAAAGCCGACTGCATGGCAGCCTTAGCTCCGTCTCCCCAATAAAAGCAGAACAGCCCCTTGAAGTGGAAGGCGCGGCACTGGCTGTGCTGGGCGCATCCTGCTGCTGCTTGTGCACCTGGTGTATCTCTCGTTTGCCAGCCCCAGGGAGGGGAGCTTTGCCGGGGGCAATAGTGTGGTTTTGGGGGCGGGGGAGGTGGGGTTCCTGAGGCTGGAATTGACGCTTTGCTGGGTCTACAGTAGCAATGCGCTCTGCAGCCTGGGGGTTGGTCGTGAGGGGGTGGCTTGGGGCATCGGGGTGCTAGGGGCCATAGCAAATGGGAGCTGACCCCCCAGGGAGAAGGCTGTGTATGTAGAGCAGACTCCCAGGCTGGCATAGCTTGGGGCCCGTAGTCCTGTTCTTCCTGGCCCTGCTGACCCTGGCTCCCCCTCCCCTCCAGGAGACAGACCAGCTGGAGGAAGAGAAGGCAGGGCTGGAATCCGAGATCGCAGAGCTGCAGAAGGAAAAAGAGCGCCTGGAATTTGTCCTCGTAGCTCACAAACCGGGCTGCAAAATCCCTTACGAGGACATGCCTGAGCTGGGCGGCCAGCCCGGCCCGTCGGCTGAGGTGAGCTCTTTGGGGATGCCTGTTAAGGACGACCCATTCGGGCCAGCTGCCTACCCATCTGTGCCCCTCCAGTACCAGCAGAGCCTGGGCGTGCCAGCACCGGGTGCACCGGGCCCAGCGGAGGTAGCGTTTTCTAGTTCTTACTTTACACATGGTGAGCCGCTGAGCGACCCGTACCCTGTTAACCCTTCATATACATCTTCGTTTGTGTTCACCTACCCAGAGGGATCTACCTGCGGAGCCTCACACCAGCGGAACAGCAGCAGCGACCAGTCCTCGGACTCCTTGAATTCTCCCTCGCTACTCGCTTTGTGAAACATTAACCACACAAAGCCAATCAAACCCGCACATGCAAACGGGGTGTGTGTGGGACACGCTGCAAACTGACAGCCCCCAAACCTGCAGCTGCACTGCCCGGGGCGTGCCATTAGTGAACTGAGGGGACGGCGCGGGGGACCCCTCCCCACCTCCTCCCTTGCTGATACTTTGGGGGACTTTGTTTTAATCTGGCTGGAGCAGCAGGAAGCTTTGGCACCGCCGGGATGGATTGTGGAGCTGGGCCCGGCTCATGGGGGGGGCTGAGCATTGTCTGTCTGTGCTAGTTTGGCGGGGCTGGGGGCAGCAGATTGTGTGGCATCCCCTCCCCCCCCACCTACTGTGAGCAGCTGACCCAGGGACAGAGCTTGTGGGGAGCAGGCTGGGCTGGGGGTTGGTTTTCCCCCCCCCATCCCTCATTGGGCCGCACTGGCCTGTTGCCCTGCATTGACTCACTTCCAAAATACCCACCCACTCTGTGTCTTGTGGCTCCTTGCTGCCTGGGCAGGCCCTGCCCTGCCAATCCCCCTGCAGGAGGGTGGCTCAGGTTGGGCTGGGGGCAGCTGTGGAGCACTGAGGCAGGGGCCCATGTCCCCAGCTGCCTCCACTCTTGCTCTGAGGAGCTCCCTGCGGGGCTGAGCCAGAGCCCCATGGCCTAGGCTGGGCAGGAGCTTGGCTTGGATGCCCTGGGTGCTGCCTTCTGGCTGTCTGAGCCTCTCTGCCCTTGCTTGGCTTTCCCAGTGGGGGAGCTGGCGAGCATGGCAGCAATGCCAGGAGGTGGCCTTGTGCCCATCCGTCCCTCTGAGATACTGTGAATGGCCCCAGCCCCTGTACAGCCCCTGCTTTCGCTGCTGTTGTGAGCACATGGTGTGCATCTCCCGTCCCCCCCCCCGCCCACAGGCTGCAGCACCTCCGGCCCTACACTGGCCCATCAGGGGCTGAGCCCTCCCTTGTTATACCCTCTGGGGGGCTCTTTGCTGCCATCATGACATCCCTCCATGGGAACCCCATATTCCATTGACCCCCTCCCCCACAAGCCTCCAACAGCATCGGCCTGATGATGCCATGGGAAAGAGGCCAGGTGCCTCTGCACCCCACTGCAGGCCCTGTGGGGCTGAGACCTTACACAGGCTGTAGAGCCCATCCCTGCTGGCAGCTTTAAGCCCTGGGAGGCAACTCCAAGAGGTGGGGTCCCTCCTGCTCCTCAGGGTCTGTGCCCGGCCTGCCTCAGCCTCTCCTGCTGGGGGAAGACTGGCATTTCTGCCTCTCCCCCCAGGGCTGAACCGGGAATCTCCCTGGGCCCGCCGTCCCCTGTAGCTAGTGCCCATGCGTACGTAGACCTGCCGCCGCTTTGGGCCGTGCCGTCCGCCCCGTCGTCGCCAGCGCGTTGAGCGGGAGAGCCGTGTTGCTTCTATCGCCGGGGCCTGCCCCGTGCCAGCCGCCGTGTGCGATGTTCTGTGCCCTCGTGACCAAGCTTTGACCGTGTTTAACTTTGTTCTGAGCGCTGGAGTGGGGTTTCTGCGGCGTTTAGCATCTCGGACAGCGCTGGGGGATGGGGAGTTTTGGTTTTTTAATTATTAGTTTCCTGTGCTGTATTTTGTGACTTGTGTTTATTGGGCGGCTGGGGGGTTCCTGCGGCAATGCCCAGCGTCCCTCCCAGCCCGCGCTGACTCGTCTGCAAAGTGGCCAATAAAAACAGCTTTGAACATGCACCGCTTTTATTCACGCGGGTCTGTTTGTCCAGCAAGGCCCGATGCAGGTCGTGTCACCCCAGTGTCTGCTTGGCTTGCTCCTCCCCTCTGTGCCTTTCACCCGTGGGGCAGGGGACCTTGCCCTGAGAGCCCCAGCCATGGTTTCCGGGGTGACAGATGGTAGCGGTTCCCCTATGGGAGGAGGAAGAGAGCACCTGCCCCTTCTCTTGGGGGTCACAGGCTTCCTCTGAGCTTTGATCCTCCCCCTTGTTGCTAACACACACCTTCCATCCCCCCCCCCCCCCCCGTGCCCATGCTGGCAGGGGGCACAAGGTGGTGCTGGGGCCAGCTTCCTGCATGGGCAGGGAGAGTATCCCAAAGCCTGAGTTCAGGTAGGGGGGACACCCCCCAGCAGTGGTGTAGCCTGGGAAGTTGAGCCCCTCAGCAGGGCCTGGGGTTGCACCCCTGTGCCCTTCCCTGCCTGTTGTATGTAAGGGGACTGTTGCCCCCTTACTAACCTTCAGTGGGGGTGTTTTGGTTGGTTACTTCCCAGTAATCAAAGGGGAAGGGCTGATGGGAAATCAGGACCCTGAGACTGACAGCCCCCAGGAACAATGGGGAGAGGCCAATGCTCCAGGTCAGCCTGAATGACAGGGCAGGCAGGCTAATCAGGAGGCCTTATCCTCCCTGTGAGCTGGATTTGCCTGGGTCAGACAGAGGGGGGCCAGGCTAAGGAGAAAGCAGGGGCCTGAGCCAAGCTGGGGAGCAGAGCTGGGCCAGATCCAGAGAGAGCAGCCCCTGTCCTGGGAGCAGAGCTGCAGCCCCAAAGCCAGAGGCACAGCCCAGAGAGAGCAGACTTGCCCTCCGAGGAGAGCTGCAGCAACCAGAGCCAGAGAAGCAGCCCAGGGAGCTGGAGGCAGAGCAGCAGCCATGCTGAGGCAGAGTGGAGCTGTGGCTGGAGCTGGAGCAGTCCGGAGCTGGGTGTCGTGAGCAGCTGGGGAGAGCGAGGGGGGGACCCCAGGCAGTGGGCCCAACACAGGGAGACGCCTCAGCCAGGAGGCTCTGCAGGCCAGACTCGAAGGGGGATTGATAACCCTGACAGGGCAGGGGCAATGCTGGGAAGAAGCCCTGCCACCTAGAGCCTGTGGCCACCACCAGAGCAAGTGTCTGACCCACAGCATCCCTGCAGCAAAGCCAGGGCCTGAGAAGGGGCCTGGGACTTACAAGGAACAGACTGTGAACTGCCCTGACATTCCAGAGACACTGTTTTGTGAAGTTCCCCGCCACAGAGCGGGGTGATGTTTCCTTGAACCTTTCCCATTATTCCTTATTCTTTTTAAAATGAATTGTTGATTAAATAAGTTGCATTTGCTTCAAATTGTATGTAATGATCTGTGGGTCAGAGAAGTGCCCAGTACAGAGAGAACCCCCCCAGAGTGGGGACACCCTAGCCCCTGTCCTAAGTGACCACAGAAGGGTTGGGGGTCGAGCCCCCCAGGAATCCTGGGCTCAGCCTTGTTGGGGTTACGAGGACTCTGCCAGACAGAGTGGAAGGAGAGCCCTCAAAGGCAGGGAGGCCACTGGGTAAAGGAAGTGGGAGCGAGGACACAGATCCTTTCGCTAGCCCACTTCACCGGGGTAGTGCAGAAGCTAGGAAAGTTTCCCACAATAGCGGGACTATTCCCCCACTTACATAATTGGCGTCATGAACAGGATCCTATCCACAGGGTCCACCCCATTGGTTGACTGGTTGAGTTCTGGTAACACTGTCTGGGCCTTGTCCAGAACCCTACCATGGCTGGAATTGATCTACGGGCACAAGTGTGCTGAACTTCAGCGCAGATTGTCAGACGAAGCTGAGGCATTACAACAGAACAGAGAGAAGCCTTATCACTGGCTAAGGTGGTGATAGACCAACAGAAGCTAAGAAACCCCCTAGTATTTGTGTCCCACGGGAACGGAAGGTCATGGAGTTTGGTGGCTTCCCAACTAGGCCAGGAGACATTACGGGAGAGGAGTGGGTCAAGTCTGTGAAGGCTGCTCTGCATGTGCTAAGAGTACCTGAAGAAGATCATGTGGACTTCATAGAGAAGCACCTCAAGGGCCAGACCAAGGCCACAGTACAGTTCATGGCAGTGGCAGACAAAAAAGATGTGGAAAAGGTGTTTTGAACTCCTCCTGGAAGTGTATAGAGATAAGGTACCTATTGGAACCCGACTAAAGGAGTTCTTTGAGCGAAAGCAGGAGCCTGGTGAAACTCTCCGGGCATATGTGTATGACTCCAGGAGAGAATGAGCAAAGTGGAGCAGTGAGACTCTCCATGAGTTCCAGACCCAGATACAGTTCTGAAAGGGCAGTTAGTGCTGGGGCTCCAGGATGATTCCCTCCGCCGTGAAATGAAAAAGAGGTTTAAGGAAGAGCCCAGTAAGAAGTTCCATGAACTCATGCAGGCTGCCATTATGTGCTCAGAAGAAGAGGAAGTTCCTGTGACAGAGACAGCCAAGCCTAACCCCCAGACACAAAGTGGGGGTCTAGTGAATGCAACTGCTGGGGAAAAGTCCCTGCCCCAAACAGTTAACACTGGAAGGTTTAAGTGAGGCTGTCCAAAAACTGGCTGTCCAACAGGAGGAGATAATAAAAGTGACGACTGAGTTAATGAAAGTCCCATTAGTATGTCAAAGTATCCAAGGGCACCGGGATCCCGAAGAGCCCCACTAAAGGGTGAGCTGGGAAGGTACATCTGTTACACTTGTGAAAGGCCAGGGCATGCTAGCTGGGAATGTCCACTGAGAAGGAGAACAGAGTCCCAGGCACTGAAAACCAATGGGGCACCAGGAGCGAGTAGTCCATCTACAGTAGAAGGTCAAGCAGTGGCAGAAGGATTCCTAGGCCTCTCCTTGGTGGAAAATCACTCTGTATACCGTGTTGAAAGGAACGCGGGCAGTGCCAGCATATCTAGCGACTTCTGTAAGCAGGCATTTGGAAACTGTCTAACTGCTGAAGTATGTATAGCAGGAGGTGAAGACCAGATGTTTGTTAGATACTGGCTCAGAAGTCACCACCGTTACTGAGACATTTTCAAAAATATTTGAAAGACAAGGAGCTGACCATGCACAGCACACGGTTTGTACGCCTAACAGCAGTTAATGGACTGGCAATCCCGGTGGTGGGATGCCTCGAAGCAGACCTAGACTACATGGGCCAGACACTGCCAGGGAAATGCATCTTCATCCTGAAAGACAGACTCTGAAGGGAGCCATATGGGAGGAGGAGTCCCAGGGATTCTAGGGATGAACATCGTTAGTGAGCTGAAGGAGCTACCGTTGCCAGTAGAAGGAACCAGGAGGATGAACCGTCATGGGCACGCTAAGAAGAATGCTGTGCTGAGTCGAGGGCTGGCTCGAGCCAGTAGAGATAAAACCATTCATTGGGGCCTGCGGGGCGGATTGGAAATGTTAAAGTGGGCAGAAAACTGAAGACTCTTATGCCTCCTCGGAGAGGGAAGATCCTTGACGAACACTGCTGTGTATCAGAAAATACCAATAGATATCGAGCTCTTGTAGAGCCTACATCTGGGGTAAACCTACCTAATGGACTTCAGTCAGCCAATGTACTGACTAGTGCCGTCAAAGGAAGAGTACCAGTGAGTCTTCTAAACTCAAGCATGAAGGCTATGGAGTTGTAGCCTGAGGAGGTGATCCCTCAGGTGAAGGTAACATTTGGGGAGAGGGGAGAACAAGTTACCTTTCCTCAGGAAAGATGTGGTGGGAGACTGCCAGTTCCAGTTCAGGCGGCATGCCAAGGGCTAATTCCTGCACAGGTGGCTAACTTAAGGGTGTTGCCAGAGAAACATCAAGAAGCCTTTTCTAAGATGACCAATTTTGATGACTGAGTCAAAGGTGTCCACAACAGGCCAAAGACAGCCAGTGAAGTTGCTCTCCGTACAACTAAAGACACAGCCCAAAGTAGGAAAAGGACTTATCACAAGTCCAGTGGGGCTCTCATCAGACCTGGTGACTGTACCAGCTCGGAGCCACAGATGCTAGAGACGTAATAAAATACAGGACAAATGGGAGCCAAATCCCCACACTGTGGTCACCCACAACAATCCCCAACTGCCAGTGGACGTTATCCAGCCTGAACAAGGAGGTCCTGAGAGAGTAGTACGTAGAGACCAGCTAAAGCATTGGACTTTTAGTCTTACCAGGGCTCGTAGGAGGCATAGAGCAGCATTTCCAGAGGAGACTAAAACCAATGGGGTAAACCCAAACCCTAAGGAGAATGGCCAGATGCCTCAAACTCACCCAGTTTTACCTAAGGATAGGGAAATAGAAAATATGAGGAATGAATCACCAGTTTTAAAAAGGTCCCAGAGGGCTAATAAGGGTGCACTTCCTGTTAGACTTACATAATTATGTAATTGGTTCTGCGTAGTGTTTTAATGAATATTGTTATGTATAGTATGAAGAAGTAGATGTGGAATGCTAAGTATGTTAAATGTTCTGATTGTTAATGGGTTTTGATATGATGTGGGTATATGTTACTATGGGGCCGGATGTACTGGTGTGAATAGTGTGGTTGTGGCAGAATTTTAGCACTGGGGAATGTAAGGGGACTGTTGCCGCCTTACTAACATTCAGTGGGGTGTCTTACTTGCTAGCTCCCAGTACTCAAAGGGGACGGGTTGATGGGGAATCAGAGCCCTGAGCCTGACAGCCCCCAGGAACAATGGGGAGAGGCCAATGCTCCAGGTCAGCCTGAATGACAAGGCGGGTGGGCAGGCAGGAGGCCAGGGAGGTCCTGTCCTCCCTGTGAGCTGGAATTACCTGGGTCAGATAGAGTGGGGCCGAGCTAAGGAGAAAGCAGGGGCCCAAGCTGAGCTGGGGACCAGCCCTGGGCCAGATCCAGAGGGACCAAAATAGCAGCCCTGAGAGAGCAGCCCCTGTCCTGGGAGCAGAGCTGCAGCCCCAAAGCCAGAGGCACAGCCCAGAGAGAGCAGACTTGCCCTCCGAGGAGAGCTGCAGCAACCAGAGCCAGAGAAGCAGCCCAGGGAGCTGGAGGCAGAGCAGCAGCCATGCTGAGGCAGAGTGGAGCTGGGGCTGGAGCTGGAGCAGTCCGGAGCTGGGTGTCGTGAGCAGCTGGGGAGAGCGAGGGGGGACCCCAGGCAGTGGGCCCAACGCAGGGAGACGCCTTAGCCAGGAGGCTCTGCAGGCCAGACTCGAAGGGGGATTGGTAACCCTGACAGGGCGGGGGCAGTGCTGGGAAGAAGCCCTGCCACCTAGAGCCTGTGGCCACCACCAGAGCAAGTGTCTGACCCACAGCATCCCTGCAGCCTAGCCAGGGCTTGAGAAGGGGCCTGGGACCTACAAGGAACAGACTGTGAACTGCCCTGACATTCCAGAGACACTGTTTGTGATGTTCCCTGCCACAGAGCGGGGTGATGTTTCCTTGAACCTTTCCCATTATTCCTTATTCTTTTTAAAATGAATTGTTGATTAAATAAGTTGCATTTGCTTCAAATTGTATGTAATGATCTGTGGGTCAGAGAAGTGCTCAGTGCAGAGAGAACCCCCCAGAGTGGGGACACCCTAGCCCCTGTCCTAGGTGACCACAGAAGGGTTGGGGGTCGAGCCCCCCAGGAATCCTGGGCCCGGCCTCGTTGGGGTTACGAGGACTCTGCCAGACAGAGTGGAAGGGGAGCCCTCAAGGGCAGGGAGGCCACTGGGTAAAGGAAGTGGGAGCGAGGACTCAGATCCTTTCACTCGCCCACTTCACTGGGGTAGTGCAAAAACCAGGACAGTTCCCCACAATAGCGGGACTATTCACCCCTACATGTAAGCGGGGGATCAGCGTTGCAGGGTTAGGGCAGGCCTGGGGCTTGGCGTAGGCCAATGCGTTGGGCCCAGGGGCTGGTGTTTGGCCCTTATACCCACAGGTGCAGTCCTGTTCCAGGCAGCTGCCCCAGTCCAGCTTCCTGCGGGGGTGGTCTCCCAGCCCAGGCCCTGCTCCTCGCTCTCCTTACAGTGAAGGGGGCAGCTGGCTGGCCGGCCAGCCGCACCTCCATCTCCTAGCGGCTTCACTAAGGGAAGCTCTACACCCAGCTTCCCTGCCAACGGAGAGGCCCACCTTGCCTTCCGGCTCAATGTGCAGGCCCTGGGTGCCAACTGCCTGCCTGAGCCCTGCCTCCTGCTCCAGAAAGCTCCAGGCTGGGTTGGAGCAAGAACTGGTCTCAACTCGCTCCAGCCAGGCAGAGAACAGGGCTGGCACCTCAGGTGGAAGTGCCCAGGAGGGGCTGCCCCCCCACCACCACTCTTCAAGCCAAGGGGCCTCAAAATCTGTGCCAAGTTCTCCTGGGGTGAGCAGGGGTCGAGTTGTCACCCTTTGATAATGACAAATTGCAGCAAACCCCTTTCCCCTGGGAATTTTTCAGCTTTTAAATCTTGAAATGCAGGATTTTCCAGCTGGCCCCTGGCCCCCAGCAACTAACAGCACCCAGAGCCCCCTGGGGCTGGCGCCCTGCTGCCAGCTCTGCCTGTCCGGAAGATGCTTCCGCCAACGTGGGTGAGGCAGGAGATCAGACCAGACTAGACTCCTTGCTCTGCGGACTGAGCTCATTGTGCAGCCCAGGGGTTCCCTGCATCCCCGCCAAACAAGCTCCCTGCACGCTCCCTCCATTACGTGCTATTTGAGGGACTCCCTGCAAACCCCCCCCCCCCCCAAATCTTCCCATTGCAAGAGATTCTGCGTGCCCACCTGTGATGAAGCGGGACTCTTCTTAATGTTTCCTCTGAATATTGTGGGAGTGCCTCAGTTTCCCCTATGCAGTTCTTAAGTATCTAGGTGGTGGGATAAGGGTGTATGATCATTGCAGAGCCCTAGAGGGCAGGTGTGTGCAGGGGTCTGGACACAGAGAATGGCCGACACCCTCTTTCCTGGCAACTGATGGCCGGGACCCTTCCCCCCTGCAAGGTGAGAGCTAAAGGGTTGGAGAACAAAGGAATCAGGTGCCCTCCTGGGCTGGAAAGGGACAAAGCCCAGAGGAGGTGGGGCTGGAGGTTTGGGGCTGGCTGGGGACATGGAATGAAGTGCAGAAGTGGTTGTCTGGCTCACTGTCCCCCAAAATGGACGCAGCTGAGGAGTCCTGTTCTCTGCACCGACAAGCTCTGTTTTAGACCATGTTCCTGTCGTCTAATGAACCTCTGTTTCACTGGCTGGCTGAGAGTCACGTCTGACTGCGGAGTTGGGGTGCAGGACCCTCTGGCTTCCCCAGGACCCCGCCTGGGCGGACTCTCTGTGGGAAGTGCATGGCAAGGCAGAGGATGCTGAATGCTCTGAGGTCAGGCCCAGGAAGGTGGAAGCCGTGTGAGCTGTGTGTCCTGAAGACAGGCTGCTCACAGAAAGGAGACTTCCCCAGAGTCCTGACTGGCTTCGTGGGGAGCAGTTCCAGAGCATCGCCCAGGGACTCCATGACAACTGGTGGTAGAGGTGGGACGTACTGCACCCCGTGGATGGTGCTTCCTGCAGTAAGTGACTGCGGAGCAGTAAAACGAAGGGGGATTGACGAGGACCAGAGCTGCTGAAGGCTCAGAGAGGAGCGGTTTCAGGGGGCAGTTAATCCCTTGGGAGTGTGTGACCAGCAAGAAGGATTGTGCAGTAATGGGGTCCCCCTGGGGAATGCAGTGAGCAGCCTGCGGCTTCGCCCTGAGAGAGAGAAGGACTTTTGCAGTAACAGTTCCCCTGGGGATTGCAGCGAGTGGTCCCAGGGGCGGAGGAGTCTGCAAATTGACCCTGGCAAAGAGGTGGTGACCTCGAGAAGGGCTGGCACACTAGGGGTTCTCCCTGGAGACCGTGGGAAGCTGAGAGCACACAGGCCTGTGAGTCCACAACAACTTGGGAAGAGCGGAGTGATGGCCTGTCACCGTCTCCTTAAGGACATTGTAACCCTGTGCAGAAAGAGAGGGTTGAGCATTGGAAAGTTCACCAAAGCACAGTTAATCGTGCAGCTGGAGGAGGATGACCGCTCTAAGGAACAGATTCCTGACCCCAAATGGGGCTATAGCAGGATCTGGGAGCAGCTGGAGTAGGAGCCAGGCATCCCCAAGACTCCTGTCCCCGAGCAGACGGGGGTCTTCACGATCGGGTTCCCCATCGGGGGATCGGAGATGGACGGGATTGGAGCTGAGTCCGAGAGAGCAAGAGGACTGTGAGAGACAGTGAGAGCCCGAGAAAGAGCTGCAGAAGCAGCAGCAGCATGAACTGGCGGTGGGGGAGCGGAGAGGCCTAGGGGACCCCCCAGGGGTGAGTGGGGATAGACCGCGGGGGGCCAGCTCCGCAGGGAACCTAGAGACTAAATTGCTGCCCCTGGATAAGGAGTGGGGGATGTGGATGCCCAGCTCACTGCCTTTGAGCAGGCTGGCGATTTGAACCAGGGGGACCCTGCAGAAAAGCCCCGGTGTCTAGCTCCCTTGCTGTGTCCCAAGGCCATAGACTCCGTCAGCCAGATGGGTGGGGAGGTGGACAGGCTCCCACTCCTGACCCCAACCTATATGTCTGTGTGGAGTTTCCTGGGATCAGGCCCCTCGGACCTCCAGTGGGAGCGGAAGGTGATGGTCAATGGGGAGCCATTCCTGGGGTGCGAGATCCTGGGACAGAGAGAACTGTTGTCAGGCCCTGGGTGGTGCAGCCTCAGATGCTGAGGGGCTGTGTGACCGGGGTGAGGGTCCCAGGGATGAAGCCCCTCGCCCTGCCTATGGCCCAGATCCCTGTGCAGACGCAGGAGGGGTGGGGCTGGCTGGCCGTTGGGGTTCTCCAGGGTATCAGCTGTGAGACCCTGTTGGGGCGTGACTGTCTCTCTTTGGGACAGGATCCAGGCCCTGCTCCGGTAATGGCCGAGGGTTTGAATCCAGGGAACCAATTGGCGGAGAGGGAAATGGTCAGTGAAAATGCAGATGACCTGGCTGGCAGCGGGGAGGAGCTGCTAGGCTCAGGATACCTGCCTGCCTGTAACCAGACCCCTGGGGCTGGGTGGGACAGAGAGATGCTCCCCGCCCCCTTGCATACCAGAGAGGGGGGCTCAGGGGGCTCACACTGGCTCTGATGCAGTGAGGAAAGCAGCGAGCTCGTTGCCTACCCCCACTGGGACAGCAAGGGCAGCGCTGAGCACAGTGGGAGCTGAGACCCCAGCAGAGGGGTGGGGGGAGACACAGGCAGGGCAGGGGATCTGTTGGGAGTGGCAAGGTGCTTGGTAAGGAAAGTCTGGATGAGCCTGGGCAGCCTTGTGAGCTGATGGCTTTGTCTAGTCAGCAGTGGGGGAAGGCGAGGAGAGTGGACGACGAGTGTCCCTGGACCTTACCTGTTAGCTGGGTGGAGAATTGGGACAGTGAAGGAAACGTGCCTGTGTCTGTCAGGGGTATTGACTTGCCTATGGAGGGAGCTGCCCCGGTCTCCAAGCAGTTGTCTGTGAACAGCCCTGTGTGCGGGACAAGGGGAATGAGATCCCAAGCTGTGTGTCTGGGAAAGGAGAAAGTGTGTCCGGCTCTTCTTAGTCTGTGGATCAGAAGGGGCCTTTCAGCCTGTGATGGTTGAGGGTCGTGCAGTTGTCTCAGAGTTTGTTCTGGATTCAGCTAAAGCCCAGGAAGAGAAGGATCCTAAGTTTGTGTCTGCTCGGGAGAATGGCCCTGTAACTAGGTCGCATCCAGTTAGTGTCTATGTAAAATCCCAGAGCCCAGACAATTCTGGTGCTTATATTTTGCCTGTTGCTAGTGTGTGGTTGGGAAAGGGTGTAGCAACTGTGTCTAATCAGGGTGAGATTCTAGCCAGGGCACAAGCAGAGCATGAAGGTGATGTGATTGTGTTACCTACTGAGGGTGTGGAAACCTGTAGCAAGAAGGGAAAGATTCCTGAACTTGTGGGTGGCAAAGGGAAGGAGAATGCTTCTGACCTTTTATCTAGGAAGTCTGTCAGTTTGCCTGAAAGGGGATTATGTTGGAATCCGCCTGATGGGCCGGACGTGATTCTGGATGTAAGTGAGACCCAGAAAGAGTCTGTTGTTGCTCAGGAAAGTGTTTCTCTAGAGCAAGCCTTAGGTGAAGAGGGTAAGAGCAGAATTTCTGTGAGGGGTGAACTGTTGCATAGAAAAGCCCTAAGGAAAGGAATCCTCATGGAGTCTTTGCAAGCAGTTTACTGCAACTGAAGGGTGTGAAAGTGATTTAATCAAGAAAGGTTTCAGAGTAACAGCCGTGTTAGTCTGTATTCGCAAAAAGAAAAGGAGTACTTGTGGCACCTTAGAGACTAACCAATTTATTTGAGCATGAGCTTTCGTGAGCTACAGCTCACTTCATCAGTGAAGTGAGCTGTAGTTCACGAAAGCTCATGCTCAAATAAATTGGTTAGTCTCTAAGGTGCCACAAGTACTCCTTTTCTTTTTAATCAAGAAAGTTTCAGTTCCAAACAGCCAGAAATTTTCTATTGTGAATGGATCCACTGACTTTCCTGTTGAAGCATCCAGTGTGGAGAGCTTTAAGAAGGTCTCAGATGGAGTGAAAGCTGTTAAGAAAGTTAAACAGTCCTCTAACCAAGTGGCTGTGTTTGGCCAGCTTGTTGGGGAGACAAGGTTGTTGAGAAAGGGATGTCTCCATGCTAGTTCTGTAAGTGAACATTATGTGGCCCAAGTCAAGATGGGGGCTCTTAACCAAAAGAGCCCGAATTGCAGCCCTCCAGACTGGAGTGCTGGGAGAAGACCCGATCCCAGTTTGACCCCCGGGGGTTTTGGAGTGGCAAAAGGGCACGGGCCGCATAAACCTTCCCACATGCGGCATGCGAGTGCTATCGACCACCCTGACCTAAGGGAGGGCATGAAACTGGAAGGGCCTGGTGTAACTCCCACCAAGGAACAGGAGAGATGCTGGGGCATCCATGGGAACGTTGGTGGCTTCGAACTTCCCCAGGTCACCGGCTAAAGTGACCCTGCTCAGTTCGGTCTCCAAGGGGGGGAGAGATGTGCCGAAGTGGGACTGTTCTTAATGTTTCCTCTGAATATTGTGGGGGTGCCTCAGTTTCCCCTAGGCAGTTCTTAAGTATCTAGGTGGTGGGATAAGGGTGTATGATCATTGCAGAGCTTTAGAGGGCAGGTGTGTGCAGGGGTCTGGACACAGAGAATGGCCAACACCCTGTTTCCTGGCAACTGATGGCCTGGGCCCTTCCCCCCTGCAAGGTGAGAGCTAAAGGAGTTGGAGAACAAAGTAATCAGGTGCCCTCCTGGTCCGGAAAGGGACAAAGCCCAGAGGAGGAGGGGCTGGAGGGGGAGTTGGTTTGGGGTTGGCTGGGGGCATGGAGTGAAGTGCATACGTGGTTGTCTGGCTCACTGTCCCCCAAAATGGACCCAGCTGAGGAGTCCTGTTCTCTGCACTTACAAGCTCTGGTTTAGACCATGTTCCTGTCGTCAAATAAACCTCTGTTTTGCTGGCTGGCTGAGAGTCACTGCGGAGTTGGGGGGCAGGACCCTCTGGCTTCCCCAGGAGCCCGCCTGGGCGGACTCGCTGTGGGAAGCGCACGGAGGGGCAGAGGAGGCTGAATGCTCCGAGGTCAGACCCAGGAAGGTGGAAGCTGTGGGAGCTGTGTGTCCTGCAGACAGGCTGCTCCCAGAAAGGAGACTTCCCCAGAGTCCTGACTGGCTTCGTCTGGAGCAGTTCCAGAGCATCGCCCGGGGACTCCGTGACACCACCTTCCTGCCTCTCCCTGGGCCAGGGCTTGTGTGTGCCCCCCCCCCCCCCGTTCTCCCATGCCCTCAACTCAGTATCCCCCATGGCAGAGACTCCATCAGTGGCCCCAGTCCCACTCCCAGGCCAGGGGTTCAGTCTACCCCCTGTTTTCACCTTTCCCCTCGTGCCAGAGGCTGTGTGCATCTCCATTTCCCTTCCCTGAGGAGGCCTGGGTGGAGCTTATTCCCCCTTCCCCTATTGCAGGGGCTGTGTACATTCCCCATTCCCACCTGCCCCCAATCTCCTCCTACCCGTCTAGTTATTTCTTTTCTGGCTGCCTGGTGCAGGGGGCAGATTTTGGGGAGACAGGCAGAGATGAGACAGGGTGTTATGCTAGGAGCCATTAATGGGGCCAGTGGCCAGTTTTCTGAGCTCTAGGCCAGCGATTCGCCTAAGGATCCTTCTGGCGCATTACCGAGTATCCCAGCCCCCTTTCCTTCCTGGTGTTACGGGATCATGACCTCCCACGCGCCTCGCGCTCTGCGCTCGGGGCACCACGTGGAGAACACGATGGCATCCTCCATGGGGCAGAAGCATAGTCTGGGCCTGGCTCACGGGAGGGACCCCCACAGCCCAGGCAGGCCCGCAGGGGACCCCGTGTGGGACCCACTGCTATAGACCATGGCAGAGCAGCCTGAGGTGGTGGATCAGCTAATCAGATGGCCAGGGCACTGAGAGTGTCCCCCCCATTTTCTTCCTTTCGGTTATGCAATTCCCCCCCCAAATCCATGCGGGTTCTGCCCGCTGCTGCAATGTTGGAATGGATCCGATGCGTGTCCAGTCGTCCCGGCTGGACAGACAGGCAGAGGGATGCCGCTGAGACGTGTACAGGGCCATCCCAAGCTCGGGCAATGGTCCCTCCTGGCGTTGACCTCTCTGAATCCAGGCCCAGCCAGGCTGGGCATCTGCTATCAGATAGGGGCCTGGAAGGTGTCAGTGTCCAGAGGACTAAGCCAGGGTCCCACATCCTGCACCGAGTGCCTGGCTGGGGGTGCTGAGCGTGCAGGGAAACGCCAGGGCTGGGTGGGGTGAACCCCAGGGACATGGGGGGAGGGGCCCTGCTTTCTGCAAGTCCCCGTGCTCACAGGCTCTTTCTTTGTCATCAGGGGCGTCTGGCCTGGAGATGGGACCCTGGACTAGCGGGTCGGATCCAGACCCGCACATCCCCAGGGCGCTGGTTCTGACCCACCCGGTCACGGTTCCCCGCCCCGTCGGCTACTGGTAGCCCGCTCCCCAGCAGAAATGGGTATAGGCTGCCCCCTGGTGGCAGCAGTGCAGATCTGCAGCCAGGATCCCTAGTATGGGGAGCCCCAGAGCTGGGGGCTGGGGGAGAAGAGGTGGGGGGACAGCTGCCTGGGGGCTCTGGATTTATCCCTACATGTCCCGGGAGCTGTCTGCGCTCACCCCAATTTGCTGACACAAGTTCCAGAAGGCGCCAGGGGAAGCGGCCGGCCGCCCCGGCTCGATGATGCAAAGAGCAGAGCGCTGTGTCTGCATTTGGGGCCCACAGAAGGGGGAGGGTGGGGCCTAAATTAAGAGGGTTACGCCTGGAGCCCTAGGACCTGGGTAAAGGTGGGTGCCCCTAGCGCAGGGGTGGCCAATCTGGGGCTCCGGAGCCACATTCAGAAGTTAACATGCGGCTCCTTGTACAGGCACCGACTCCGGGGCTGGAGCTACAGGTGTCAACTTTCCAGTGGGCCGGGGGGTGCTCACTGCTCAGCCCCTGGCTCTGCCACAGGCCCTGCCCCCACTCCACCCCTTCCCGCCCCCTCCCCTGAGCCTGTTGTGCCCTCGCTCCTCCCCTCTCCCCCCAGAGCCTCCTGCATGCCACGAAACAGCTGATCGGGAGGGAGGGGGAGGCGCTGATCGGCGGAGCTGCCGGTGGGCCGGAGGCGCTGGGTGGCGGGGGGCTGCTGACCTATTACTGTGGCTCTTTGGCAAATTGGTAAATTCTGGCTCCTTCTCAGGCTCAGGTTGGCCACCCCTGCCCTAGAGTGTGTGAGTAACAGAGAATTTTGTGCGGGTAACACTACGGGCTAGTGACAACGAAGGGGGCAGCCAGAAGCTATTTCTGCCGGTGGGACTCCTGGAATAGCCATTGCAACGTGCCAGAAACAGCACCAGACAGCCAGGGCAGTGGGCTGGGATATCCTAGCAACAGCTGGGCCTTGACTTTGCACGCCCGAAGAAGCAAATGCACTTAGTCATGGCTGATGCTTATTCTCTGTGGGCGGAGGCAGGGCACATGAGGGCGACCTCTCCCGGGAAAAGGGCTGGAGTACTTCATAGCACATTTCCCGCCCCTGGGATGCCTGGGAGTTTGTTTCCAGGAATGCCCCCCACTGATTTCCGAGGCTTTCCAGGGGCACTTGGCCTGCCGCATCAGCCGGGCGAGCAGCGCACTGGGCGGGGACACTGAGAGGAGCCCCAGACAGAGTGCTGGGAGACCCTGCATTGCCAAATCTCTGTCCGTCCCGCAATCCAGAGCTCCGCGGACTCCAGCAAGTTGTTTTAAAGACACCAACTGGATCTGATCTCCTTAGACCAGACGTCCTGAGAGCGCTCGGTGGTGAAAACCCCACCACAGACACTGCCTAGGTTGGCCCCAAATGCCACGGAAGGGGCGAGGTGGGGAGGTCAAAGGGGAGACAATCGATCAGCCCATCAATCAGCTGTTCCCAGGCCCAAGCAAGGGCTGCGGGAGGCAGCCCCTGAAGTTAGTACAGATGGTGGCAGGTTTTGTTGGCCAAAGGAGGTGGCTGAGGGAGGGGAGGGATCGGCAGGGGGAGATCGGCACAGTACGGCTAAGGAACAGCGGCCAGAGGGCAGGTGTCAGTTTCTCTCCCTGGCAGCTACTACTGACTGCAGCAAAATCGCAGACCTCCCATAAGACTGCGGAATTTGTGATTTTTGTTAATGGCGTTAGTTAACTGAGGAATTTACTGGGGAGACATGAGGCAAATTGAAACCTATAGTCAAATAGCAATCTACCACTGTAACACCACTGGGTTTTCCTGGCTCTTGCAGGGTCCGGGTTTCTTCCCAGCTCTATATCAGTCTGTGATCAAGGTCTAGCAGCAGCTGGTTTGCAGAGGGTCCGCCTAGAGTAAAGGGAGTGGGGTGAGTTGGGCCTCTCTGCCTGAGGGAGCAGCCTGTTTTGTCTCTCTCTGGTTTCGGTCCTTTATCCTTCCGAATTCGAAGAAATTAAGTCATGTCACGTTACAATCTTCCAGCCAGAGCACTGAGGTTTGTATCTCACTTCTCTGGGTGCGCACCATGAACATAATGCTTGGATCTGTAACCGTGGGCACAAACCCATTGGTAAAAGGCATGCACCTTTAGAGGCCCATACCTTGGGAACCCATTGGTGAAACAACCCCAAACTTGGATTACTGCCCATGAGATGGCACACCAAATTTCAAGGCAATCTGAGTAACCGTATGGCTTTTTGAGCCCTTACAGGATTCAAGCTTTAAATAGAAAACTGGTCTGAAACTTAACTACAATGGATCTGACAGTCCACTATACTCAGTCCCTTCCCACCCAGTGGGTAGCAATACCGCATGGGTGGGTAACCAGAGTCACACATAAGAAGAATATTACAAACATTCCACCCTTCCCCGCAGGGCTGGAGCTGGGGACTGTGTGAATTTTAAGAGGTGCCCCAGACATTTGAACCCAATGCTTGGCAGAGGGGTTACACCACAACCCCACACTAACAATGGCACATTCTTCGTCCTGTCTCATGCCTACTTAATAAGGCACCTTCCCGCTTCCTGGCCCATTCCCAGCATCTGATGCCATCTCCGGGGGCAGAGTTCAAGGGGTATGAGGACGGGGGTCGTCTTTCCTGGATTTTGGATGGTTACGTTTAGCGCCTCTCTGCACTCTGGATGGGCACGAAGCGCTGCTGGGCGACCTGGCCACTGCGCCAACCAAGCTCTGGGGGCCCCCTGGCTTCTAACCCCAGCTGCGCCTGGAGGGATTTTGCGTAACCTCATTGTTCTGTTTGGGAAGTGAGGGCCGGGGCCTTGTGCCTGCCCGGGGTCCTGGCCGTGGCTGGTAAGAACGAGGCGCGAAGCCTGCGGTGGTCTCGCCTACAGGCATTGGGTTGAGACTTGAACTCACGGGCTCCGCGGCTAGGACGCTGCCCCGCCTCGGGCACCGAGTCTGGATGTCTGAGGGCAGAGGGGACGGAAGATAGCACAGGTGCTCTCGCTCTCCTGGCTGCCTTGGCCGCAGACAACGACCCATTGTTCTCTGCAGGCACCAGCCCCTTGCACCGCCCGCTACCGGGCGAACAGTGTCGACAGCTGCAAGTGCCTCGGCTTCCTGTTGATGTGTTTAAACGCAGCAGCTCTTTCCCCCCCAGCTGATCGTTGTCTGGGTTAGCAGCTGCCGAGCAACGGGCCCGGCTCAGCTCCCAGGCTCCTTTGGGTGGGACTGGCCAGGGGGCCGTGGGTGCCCTGCTGCCAGGTGCAATCCATGGGGAGAGAAATGCCAGCCAATGGGAGAGGCCCAGGAGAGGCGGTGTGGCCTAAGCCCTGCCCTCCAAGTGGAGCCAGTGCTCCCCCCCCACCCCGCAGTGCTTTTTGCCCGTGGTCTGGCACTCGCCCGCTCCTGGCACGGGAGAGACTGAAGGCCTGCTGTACCCTGAGCCCAGCACTCTCCTGCAAGCCCTGCTTCCCACCCAGGCCAGGCAAGGGATTGGCCCTGGACCTCCCTCCCACTGGGTGAATCACCCCAACCCCTGGGTCACATGGCACCATCCCCTCTTCTTCCTCCTCCTCCAGCTGCGTGGGGCAGGTTCAGACGTGCCCTGCGCCCACTCGGGCCCCCAGGTGAGGCCGACAGGGCAACATCTAGGGGGTTAAAGCCCCCAGGGGTGAGTCAGGCTGCTAGAACTTACCCAGCTGAGCCTCTGTCCCCCCTCTGCAATTTAGGCACCGTGGGGACGTTAATGGTGGAAAGTTCGGGGCCAGGGGGACTCCTCCAGCGCTCAGCGGCACCCGAGCAGGGGTTTTGTGGGTGCCCAGCGGCGCTTCGGTGTTGGACGTAGGCTCCTAAAGTGTGAGCTGTGGCCACAAGGGAGCCCAGGGGAGGTAGGAGCCCTGCACGGAGACAGTGTGTGTCCATCCCGGCTGCACTGAACCGGCACCATCAATTCAGCCCCCAGGCAGGTGTCCCTCTGCCTCACCCTTCACCGTGGGCGTGATCTCACTGCCCCAGAACACCCGAGCTGCGGGCCCTTCCCTGACCTGCCCAGCCTGCCTGAAAGGGGCTGCTGGTCCCCGCCGGCTCAGCCGCCTCCCCCGCCGAGGGTGTCTGCAGGTACCGGGTGCCCGGCTGCCCTTTGGGTTTGCCCCAGCACGCTCCAGGAGACGCAGGTGTCTGTGCTGGGAGCTGCGTGGGCGGGTTTAGAACAGGGAACAGTTGGGAAAACAGCCAGTGGCGGGCTGGATTCTCCGTCGCTGGCAGATTGCAAATGAGGACGGGATGTTTTTCTAACGCATCGGCCCAGGACACAGACCAACTTGGGGACGGCCCATCCCAGGGCGGCAGGGCTCCGGCTCTGGAGGCCAAGTGGCCGAGCAGGGATCCGGGGGCAGGGGGCCAGAGCGCAGCGGGACACTCACTAGGGCAGGGGTCCTCTACCTTTTTTCCTTCTGCAGCCCCCACAACACGCTATAAAAACTCCACGGCCCACCAGTGCCGCACCAACTGGTTTCTGCATAGAAAAGCTAGGGCCGGCGTTAGGGGGTAGCAAGATGGGCAACTGCCCTGGGCCCCACGCGACAGGGATCCCCACAAAGCGAAGTTGCTCAGGCTTCGGCTTCAGCCCCAGGTGGCAGGGCTGGGAGCCCTGGACTTCAGCCCCACACCGCAAGCCTTCAGCTTTCTGCCCTGGGCCCCACCGAGTCTAACACTGGCCTTGCTTGGCGCCCCCCCGAAACCTGCTCGCGGCCCCCTAGGGGGCCCTGGACCCTTGGTTGAGAACCACTGCACTAGGGGACCCAGTTAAAGGACCCCTGATTCCTGCCCTACGCTGGTGGGGTCATTCATGGCCTGACCACGGGCTCCTAGAGGGGATCTTTCCAAAGGGCTGGGGCCTGTCCAGCCACTGTATGGCAGGTGAGAAATCCCCAGCGGTTGTTTATAGCCACCCAGCTGGCCTCACGCTGGTGACACACCGGGGCCAGGAGCATGAGTGCTGGCACCGGGGCTGGGGGGTGTTTCCAACCAGGCAGCGTGTCCTAGTGGATAGAGACCTGACCTGGGAGGCAGGAGAGCTGGGTGCTGTTCCTGGCTCTGCCGCTGGCCTGTGGGGTGACCTTCGACAAGGCACGGCCCTGCTCTCTGCCTCAGTTTCCCCACTGTACAATGGAGATCATGATACTGGCCTACTTTGTAAAGTGCTTTGAGATCAACATCTGGAACGCGCTACCAAAGAGCTATTACTAAAGCTCTGTGAACAGCCTGGGTCACCCCCGGTTTAACACCAGAGCACAGCGGAGAAAGGGAGACATGGTTAATACAGGTACAACGCCCTCTACCCCCAGCCCTGTCAGTGCATGTCCCTGGGGCCCCTGCCTGTCGTTGCTAAAGGAAACACACACAGAAATCCACCCCCAGGCCATGGTTTTCCCTCAAACAGATGCAAAAATAGCCCCGATCCCCATTCTGAAGGCTCTGGAGGAAGGGAAAAGACAGGCCGGCTCCGAGTGGGTGAGCCCCAAGGTGCTGAGCCCCGGCAGCACCCGCTGCATCCCCAATGCCGAGTTTCCTCACCCAAGCAAAATACAGCCAGGGAGCTGAGGAGAGAGAGGATGGGCTGGAGGCAGGGCACCGGGCCGAGGCCCCGGACACCTGGGTTCTAGTCCCTGCCCTGCTGGTGTGCCCTGGCCAAGTCTCCGGTCCTCAATTCCTGGCTGTCCCAGAGGGAAGATCATAGAAATATCCGGCTGGAAGCATCCTCTAGAGGCCACCTTGTTCCTCTGCCCGCTGAGCTGTCTAGCCCAGCCCTGGCTGATGCCAGCCTGCCTGGGGTGCTGGGCAAGTCCCAGGCCTGACCGTCCTGGAGGCAGGGGCTGGGGTGGGGGCTGCACTTGGGACATTGGCCACTAGAGGGCGCTGCTGTCTCCTGTATGGCTTGAGTGTGTGGGGTGCGGGGAGGGGGGGGCACTTCGGAGACAGACCGATGGGGTGGGAGGACGGTGCTAGGGCTGGAAAGGGCCGGGGTGGGGCGGGGTTCGCTCCATTTCTGAGAGCAGAAGGCTGGAGCCAACACCAGACAGACCCTGACCCAAGAGAGGGCGAGGGGCCCTGGCAGCTCAGGGCTGTGGGGTCCCCGCACGAGGGGCCTTAGCTGGAGAGGGGACATCGCTTGTAAGAGACACGGGCTGGCTCCACCAGGCAGGACAGGATCGGGGGGGGGGGGGGGGGGAAGAGATGCAGGATGATGACATGGCCCCATCTGTGCAACAACCCCCACCCCCACACAGGGGCAAACGTGGTGTGTGCCCCCCCGCAACACAGGCCCACAGGTGTATGTCCCCAGACACGGGGCATCAGGTGTTTCCCCCCCCCGACACAGGCCGGCAGCTGTGCCCCCCCAGACACAGGCCCGCAGGTGCGCGCCCCGCCCAGACACAAGCTTGCAGGTGTGTACCCCCAGACATAGACCCCGCAGGTGTGCACCCCCCCCCCAGACAGAGGCCCACAATTGTGCGACCTCCCAGACCCAGCCCTTGTCCCCACCCCAGCTCACAGGGAGGCTGCAGCAGCCGGCACTGCTCCGCCCTGAACACTAGAGGGCAGCAGAGACCTGCAGGTCCCTGGGGAGGGGCAACCCAAATCCCCGGCCCCCGCTGGGCCAAGACCGCCATGGTGCAGGGGCCCTGCTGGGCTGCTGCTGGGCCTGCCGGGATCCCAACCTGGGGGTGCTGGAGGGGGGCTCTGGGGATCCCGGTTTGGGGGGAGGAGGGGGCGCTGGAAGGGGGGTTCTGGGGATCCCAGCCTGCAGCGGCTCCAGGCAGTCTGGACAGACCCAGCTGGAGAAGCGCTCGACTGGCTGGGCGCTGGGCACAGGCCAGAGCTGATCCCACTCCCTGTGCCACCCTCCTCGTGCCGCCCCAGGGCTCTGCTCCGCAGGTCAGGAGCGTGGCGCCCAAACTCGTCCCCCGCCCCGGGACCCGAATGAACCCTGGTGCATGGTCCTGCCGGAACCAGGCCACGCTAGGCCAGGGGGCCTGGCTGAGGGCGGTGCCAGGCTGGGAGCCTAGTTATGGGAGAGGCGGGGAGCAGCAGCCAGAGACCAGAGCAAAACAACAGGCTCCAGCCTCCACCCTGGCTCTGCCGGTGCCCCTCACTCCCAACCCGCAGCCCCCTCTCTGAGGCTTGGACTCCCCCATGCCCCGGCTCTGCCAGGGCCCCTCAGTCCTGACCTGCTGCCCCCCGCTAGCCCAGCCCCGGTGTCTCTCCTGAGCGCAGCTGGACACAAATGCCAGTTTGTTCTGTGGTTTTGTGTTCTTTGCAAACAACCATCCATGACCGGAGTCTCACCCAGCTCTCCAGGGCAAAATGCTGCGGCACCCACCCGTTCTGCTCCCCCGGCCCCTCCCGCCTCCCACCCCCTGGGCCCCCATTGCCCTTCGGTCTGTGCCTGTGCTGGAGGGGAGCAGCCCAGGCTGTGAGTCCCTGGGGGGTTGCTAATGAAGGTCTCCCCCCCACACACACGCTGTTCTGCAGCTGGGGGGAGAGCAGCTGGGCTCCCCCCATTTCTGAGCCGCCTCAGCAAGGGGCGGGGGCAGACAAGGACAGAAAACAGCCCCCCCACCACCACCCCTGTGGCAGGAGCTGGCCTGCTGCTCCAGCCCATGCTGGGCTGGGCCAGTGCCAGGGCCCCACCGCTGCAGCTCGTGCCCAGTGAAGCCGACAGGAGGCTGTGGACAGGAGTCCTTGACATGCTCCCATTCACTGGCTCGGGGTGAAGAGCCCTTGGCTCCATGCTAGCACCCTTGCCAGAGCTCCTGCTGCCTTTGGTGGTGTCAGGCCCCCAGCACGTGCCCTGGCCCCGACAGGGGAAAGGGGCAGGGCTAGACCCAGTGTGCGGCCCCTTCACACAGTCACTGGCTCGCAGTGACACAGGGTCCGGATGAGAAGGTGGTACTTTACTCTAGCTCTGGCCACAGCTACAAGCCCCATCCTCAACACCTGGCCCTGGAGGAACACTGAGGACAGTCTGTCATTGTTAGGGTTCAGAGTGAACAACCCACAAGCACCCTCTGCTGCTGTGCCAGGTGCTCTCTGCAGGTGGCCTGGCCTTCGACCAGGAACTTTCAGTCCTGAGAAGCCGACTGCCGCTGGCTCCTGCTTCTCTGCCTGCCCCACTCCTGCCCTGCCCCCACTCCGTTTGCTCCTGTCATGCACCCAGCACATGCTAGCCAGGCCTGACACTAATGCCTGGTGCACGGGGAGGATAAGAGCCTACTACTGCTCCTGCTGGGTGGAGTCCCTCCTGCAGCTCCAGTGGCAGAGGCCTGGCTGGGGGCGAGGGGATCGTTGTGAGTGGCATGGGGGGGGGTGCGTGTGACATGAACGTGCTGGGTCCCCCCACCCACCCCTGTGCCAGGCCCAGCACCCAGCCTCTGAGGGGCACAGAGCCAGGCCTTCAGGAGCCCATGGGGGAGGGGCTGCGGGCTGGGATGGAACCTGGCAAGTGAAGGGTTAACACCCTTAGAGCTTAACTGGGCGAAAAGCACCTGAAACAGCCTTGGGTGAGCAGGGGGTCTGCTGGGTGGCGGTTCTGTTTCCCCACCTCCCAGTCGCAGGGCTTCTGTCCTGTCCCAGGGGGACCCAGGTGTCCGGGGTGTCCCCCGCCCCGTCCCAGTGTGCGAGGCCTGCTCCATGGGGACCCAGGTGTCCAGGGTGTTCCCCTGCAGTCCCAGCATGGGAAGCCTGTCCCAGGGGGACCCAGGTGTCCGGGGTGCCCCCCGACACACACACCCAGTCCCAGGCCTGCCTCAGGGGGCCTTGCAGGCTCCAGGCTGCCCTGGCTCCCAGCGGGTTGTTTACCCAGAAGGAAGCCAGGCTGGAGCCTGTGGTGTGGGCGCTTTCCTGTGTCCCAGGCAGCGGGCACAGTGCCCACAATGGGCAGGGAGACACAGACACAGCAGGGCTGTGGGGGCGGCTCAGGGCTCGGCTCCCCGGGAAGCAGGGGGTGCTGCCACCCCCAGCCCAGGAACCCATCTGGGGCTGTCAAAGCTGGCTGTCACGGGGGTGGGGTGTGGACTAGCAAAGCTGCCCACACCGAGCCATTGGCACGGAGCCGGGGTGCAGAGCTCCAGTCCCCAGGTGCCCGGGTATCACTATCAGGGGGCTTGGACTGCGCCGGGGGCCCCCTTCCCCACCCCAGATCCACACTAGCTCAGTGATTCCTAGGGCCCTACCCCATCCCCAAACTCCCGTCCCCATACACACCCCTCCATCCACCCATCCATCCCTGTATACACCCCTCTACCTATCCATCCATCCATCCATCCATCCATCCATCCATCCATCCATCCATCCCCACCCATGCCCCTCCCTGCCTCCCTCCATCCCTGTAGACATCCCTCTATCGATCCCTCCATCCCCATACACACCCCTCCATCCACCCATCCATCCCTGTACACACCCCTCCATCCATCCCTCCATCCCTGTACACACCCCTCCTTCCTTCCATACCCGTATCACTCCTCTATCCATTCATCCTTCCCCATACACACCCTTCCATCTATCCGTCCATCCCCATACACACCCCTCCATCCATCCTGCCACACACCCCTCCATCCATCCCGCCACACACCCCTCCATCCATCCCTCCATCCATCTGTCCCTCCATCCATCCATCCCTGTACACATCTATCTATCTATCCCCATACACCTCCTTCTCCTCTCTCTCTCTCTCTCTCTCTCTCTCTCTCTTCCCCCCTCTCCCCTGCCACTACCCTCTGCGTAGCCCTGGAGCAAACCGCAGCCTCCCTGGAGGGAACCACTTCCCCTGTAAACAGCTGGACTGAGGCCAGAGAGGAAGCGAGGGGGGCCCAGGTCTCTGGCTGCCCTTCCGCTCCCCGGGCAGGGGTGAGCCTGGTGTGGGGTCAGGCCAGGGGAAATGCCCCCCTCCCACCCCCCATGAGGAGGCCACTTCGAGGAGAGAAGCTGCTTCCCCTCTGGGCAAAGCAGCCAGTTGCCAGGGGCTGGGGGCGTGGGGGTGAAGGGCCAATCCCATCCTGCCCCATCCACTCCCCAGCCTGCCATTTAGATCAGCCCGGGGTTGGGTGTTGGCTCCCATCCGTTCACACAGGGGCAGGCCAGCTGCTCAGCCCAGCCCCAGCCGCCCCAGGGGGAGGCGCTGCTGAGGCCTGCGACATTGCGCTCCATATGATTCTATGAAAATATGCTAATGAGTTTGATTATAATGTAACTGGAATATGCTTCATGCAAAAGGTCCCTTGTAAGGTATCATTACAAAGCTTATAATCTACTGAGTGTGGTCATCCTGTTTGTATAAATGTATCATTCTCGTATCTGAAACTAGAAATATGAAATATAACTCTGAGGGCCTATTAAGAACAGGAGGACTTGTGGCACCTTAGAGACTAACAAATTTATTTGAGCATAAGCTTTCGTGGGCTACAGCCCACTTCATCAGATGCATAGAATGGAACATATACTAAGAAGATAGATATATATATACATACAGAGAAGGTGGAAGTTTCAATACAAACTGTAAGAGGCTAATTAGTTAAGATGAGCTATCAGCAGGAGCTATTGAATCTATTCACTAAGTTAAGTATCCTCACACCTTCTTGTCAACTGCCTAAATGGGCCATCTTGATTATCACTACAAAAGTTCTTTTCTCCTGCTGATAATAGCTCATCTTAACTAATTAGCCTCTTACAGTTTGTATGGAAACTTCCAACTTCTCTGTATGTATATATATATATATATATCTTCTTACTATATGTTCCATTCTATGCATCTGATGAAGTGGACTGTAGCCCACGAAAGCTTATGCTCTAATAAATGTGTTAGTCTCTAAGGTGCCACAAGTACTCCTGTTCTTTTTGCAGATACAGACTAACACGGCTGCTACTCTGAAACCTGAAGTCCTATTGTAGTTATGCAAAGTGTGGGCCATTAATGGTGGTTTGGAATCCTGATGGCTCCCATCAACTAGGACAATTGGTTGTATATGGCTCTGTTTACTTTCAAGCCTTCTGTGAGCCATGTCAGGAAGAATGGAGGGTTGGGGTCTCCCAGGACATGTGACCATGTCACCTGGTACTGGAATCCATCTTAAACCTGGTGCTTTTCCATTTAGAAGGAGGGGTGGGGTCCCAGAGAGACGAAAGATTCCCGCCTTGTGTCAAAGCTATATAAGGGGATGGACCAGAAAAAAGGGGGCTGCAGTCATGAGAAATCCCCTACCTACCACCTAAGCTGGAACAAGGGCTGTACCAGGGAAAGGATTGTGCCCAGACTAGGAAGGTGTCTAGTCTGTGAAAGAAGCTTATTGGAACATCTCTGAGGGTGAGATTTCATCTGTAATCAGTTTCTTAATGTATTAAGCTTAGACTTGCGTGTTTTTGTTTTATTTTGCTTGGCAACTTACTTTGTTCTGTCTGTTATTACTTGGAACCACTTAAATCCTACTTTTTATACTTAATAAAATCACTTTTGCTTATTAATTGACCCAGAGTAAATAATTAACACCTGGGGGAGCAAGCAGCTGTGCGTATCTCTCTATCAGTGTTATAGATGTGGATTATTTATGAGTTTACCCCGTATAAGCTTTATACAGAGTAAAAGGGATTTATTTGGGGTTGGATCCCATTGGGAACTGGGTGCTGGAGACAGGAGTACCTGCTAAGTGGTTTTCAGTTAAGCCTGCAGCTTTGGGGGGTTTGGTTCAGACCTGGATCTGTGTTTGCAGCAGGAAAGCGTGTCTGGCTCAACCAGGCAGGGTTCTGGAGGCCCAAGCTGGCAGGGAAAACGGACTCAGAGGTAGACTCAGCACATCAGGTGGCAGCTCCCAAGGGGGTTTCTGTGACCCAACCCGTCACAAGGCCGACTCTGCGTGACCCTGACCAAAGCTGGGGGACCCCCTGGCTCTGCACTTGCTGCATGGCCCGGCTGCTGGCCTCGTACTTGGGGCCCCTTGCCATCGTTGGCTCCTCGGTCCCAGCACGGCCCCCTGGGCTCCCTGGGGCCTGGACTGGGGGAGGGCTGGGCTGGACTCCCAGGCCCAGGGAGGGATCAGGACGTCCAGGAATAACCCTGCGCCGTGTTTACACTGCGTGTGACCCCAACCCTTCGCATTAACGTCAGATCAGCCTTTGCCTCTGGCATTTCTCAGAGCCGTGCGGCCCCCCAGGGGAATAGCCCTGCTCTCCCCAGCCATTCCCACGCCGGCCCCGCTCCACAGGGGCCAGCCTACAGGACGGGAGGGGAGCGGCCCTCTGTAAATGCGCCACAGCACCATCTCCTGCAAGGGGCGCCCCCCAGAGGCCAAGCTTGTGGGGCGGATTCACTCTGTGGAGGGTGTCCTCAAAGGATCCCAGGGGCCTCAGCCCATCCCTCCTTTCCCAGCAACCGAGCCTTCGACGCTCCCCCATCAACTTCCCCCAGCGCATGGGTGATTCTCCCCCCAGCCCAACTGGGGGTATGACACTCATCCCACCCCTCACCGTTGGGCTGGGCTGTGGGACAGATGCAGCTGGAGACTGAGATATGGGGCGGGGATGTCAGGCCTGGCACTGGACCCAGCTGGGCTGGATGAGTGGCCAGTGGCAGAGCAGAGGCTGCAGAAGCCCCAGGCTGTCCCTGCCGGGCATGTCCCTGTCTCCTGACCCGAGTTCGCTCCACCCGTGTGCCTCAGGGACAACAGGCCGTCCTGGAGCCAGCTGGGAAAGGAGCCGTTCCTGGGGCGCTCTGCAGGCCCTGCGTAGCAGCGACATTGGGACCAGAGAGGGATGCAGGGCACGTGCCCGGGGCTAGCAGATCCATGCAGCGAGGACCCGGGACTGATTGCCCTTGCCCCAGCACGTGTCCCGGCCAGCGAGGCCTGAGGCTGCAGGAGCGGATCCTCCGGCTGGCCAGTGACGCAAGGCATCGCGCGTTGTATGCAAAGGACACAGGGTGCTGCATTGCCCCAGCCATCTCCCGCAGGGGCTGTGCCCAGCGCAGGCCAGGCCGGCTCCCAGCAGCACCCGCCCACCCACCTCTGCACACCTGGGTTCAGCTCCTGTCTCTGGCCGGACAAGGATGGTGTGAGCCTCAGGGACCCACCCCAGATCACCAGCCCCTGCGGGTGGGCGGCAGGGAATGGGAAGGTGGCACCGGAGAACCAGGACCAAGCCCTGGCTGGGCTGCTCACAATGGCAGGGGCAACCCCAGCCATCAGGTGGGGCTGGTGAGACCCCTCAATCCCTGCGCTGGGCACCACCCACATGGAGGCCAGCCCTGCAGAGTCCCTGGGGTCTGCAGACTCTGGGCCTGGCACCCACCAGACGCTCCCACAGGATGTCAGCGTGGCAGGGATCTCTCCGGGGTGTGTCCTCCAAGCAAGGCCGCTCTGAACTCAGCCCCAGGGGGTGCCCACTAGAGGCGCACAGGGGAACTGCCCCCCTGGGGCACCTCAGCCCTGGTGCCCCTCTGCCCTTCCCCCCCCCCCCAGCCTCTGTGCCAGGGTGAATGCACGCTGGCCTCATGGCAGAGCTCAGTTCCATAGTCTGGGGTCTTTCGAGGGCCCCCCTGTGCTGCCCTGCTGTCGTCCCGTGTCTCCCCCCCCCCCCCCCCGCTGGGCTGCCTTTTGCTGCCAGCCCCAGCCTCCCTGTCCTGGGTGCACCCAGCCCTGAGCCCAGCCCCCCCTCTTCCCTGGTGTCTCAATCTCACAGAGCATGGACTGGCCTGGGACTCACCCAGAACAGCCTGCAGTCCCCTCCAGCGTATTGGGGAGGCGGGGGAGGGGGTACACTCGCCGCTCCCCTACAGCTCTGCCCGCACCCTGCCGTGTCTGCTCACCACAGCACACATTAAGCACTGTTATCTGCGCGCCTACAGCACCCCCCTCATGGGGAGACTGAGGCACCAAGACAGGAGGCCTACACCCACCATCCCTGGTCACACCCCAGGCCAATGGCTGTTGATTTCAGGTGCCTGTTCCTGGGGCCCAATGTGGGAGCTGCAGATGCTCGTGGCTCTGGCAGGCAGGTCTTGGGGTGGGGTGAGGTGAGGAGGGGGTCAATGGGGCTCCCCAAACCAGTGGCCATTTTGGTAAACCTTGGCCCATGGCAGTGCCAGAACCTTGAGAACCCAGGTGTCCTGGGTGGACCAGGGCTGCCTTGCCTAGTCCACAAACCCCTCCAGATCTCATCAAATGGGGCTGGGCCCTGAAGCCCTGGGAGCTCTGGCCGCACTGCCTGGTAACTAGCATCGCCCTTGGCCTGGGCAGTGACTGGCACAAGCACCTGGTGCCCGAGATTTTGGACTGTGAGGGGGGGATGTATCCCCTCAGTAACTGTCTCGCCTTCTTGCTCTGGCGATGCCAGTAGGCAGAGCAGGTGCAGTTCTGAAAGGCCAGGGCAGCGAATGGTGATGGACACAGGGGACTTGTGCCCTGCATGCCAGCTGTGATGGTATCAAGCAAGGGCATCCTGGGACGTGAGCCACGTGGCTGGGTCGTGCCACCCTCCCAGCAAGAGCTAAGGGCCTCTCACTGCAAAGGGCCCCTACACAGAGTCAAACTGAACCCAGTGGAAGGACAGCACTGAGCCCCTCAGGCCCTGGCCCTATTCCAGCATGGCACACTCCCCCGTCAACTCCCCACTGCATGTCATTTGGGTACAGGATTCCCCTTCCCTTCCTAGCCTGTTGTGCAATGCAATTGTGCAGCTGTTAAACATCCCTCTGCCCCACCCCAAAGGTGGCTGCATCTCAACGCCGGGTGAGGGAATCCTGTACAAACAGCTCCCACGTCTCACCCCAGAGGTGGCTGCCTCTCAGCTCTGGGTGAGGGATTCCTGTACAAACAGCTCCCACGTCTCACCCCAGAGGTGGCTGCCTCTCAGCTCTGGGTGAGGGATTCCTGTACAAACAGCTCCCACGTCTCACCCCAGAGGTGGCTGCCTCTCAGCTCTGGGTGAGGGATTCCTGTACAAACAGCTCCCACGTCTCACCCAGAGGCAGCTGCATCTCAGCGCCAGGTGAGAGATCCCTTTATACGCAGCCCGTGCTTCCCACCCAAAGTTAGCTTGCTGGAACATAGGTCTCGTCAGACGAAGCTGATTTCAGTCTTTGAGGAGATGGTGTCTGGCTGATAAAGGTAACTGTAGATGTGATAACAGACTTAGACTTTTGCCAGCGTTTGGCTTAGAGCCGCCCGGCAGCCTGATTGAACACTTCGCCCTCGCCAACACCAGTGCGGGGATTAAGGGCTGGGTAAGTGACCGTGGGGAATCGTCCCGGAACGGGCAGCTCTAGGACGTGCTGCTGGGCTCGGTTCTGGGCGCGACGCCCTTCGACGTTCTCACCCATGATCTGGCAGTAAAGATGAAATCGCTGTGGCTACCATTTGATGGCCGGATTGTCCGTCAGCGCGAGCTGGGGCGCGAGGAGAGCTGGGCCCGTCCAAACTGAGCAGGCCCCACCTCCAGCCAGGGAAGGACCCCAGAGAGCCGGGCTCTGGACAGGATCGAGGGGTCAGTGTGGACAAGCCACACCCGAGCTCCCAGGGTGACACTGGGTTCCGACAGGCTAACGGGATCCTGGGTTGGATAAACAGGGGAGCCGGGGGCTAGAGCTGGGAGAGGATTTTTCCCTCTGTCCCTGGCAGTGCTGAGGCCGATGCTGGATCCTGCACCCAGCTCTGGGGGGGCACGTGTTGAAAGGATGTTGAAAAATGGTCGAGGGGGCAGAAAAAGAGCCGCAAAACTGATTCAAAGGCTGGAGAAATGGCTGCCAGGCTGGGGCAGGCTGAGCTCAGCCTGCAGGTTGGGGGTGACAATCCCAGTGTCTACCCCCCTTCCAGGGGAGAACATCCAGGTGATACCGGGCTCTTCAATCTCCCGGAGACAGGCAGGAAGCGAGCCCAGGGACGGGAGCTGTAGCTGGACACTTTCCAGCTGGGAATAAGGCCTAAACCTTCGCCAGGGAGGGGGATTAACTGGTGGGACAAGGCTCCCTTTGGGGAAGAGGCTTCAGCCAAACACACTGACTGGGCTCTGACAGACAGAGGGGCCGGGTGAGCGGTGTTGCCCTGCATTATTACACAGGATGGCAGCCTATGATCTAATGGGCCCTTCTGGCCTTACACTCCAGGAATCTAAGGAGGCACCTGCATGGGGGGTGGGGATAGCTCAGTGGTTCGAGCGTTGTTAAACCCAGGGTTGTGAGTTCAGTCCTTGAGGGGGCCATTTAGAAATCTGGGGCAAAAGTTGGGGATTGGTCCTGCTTTGAGCAGGGGGTTGGACTAGATACCTCCTGAGGTCCCTTCCAACCCTGGTATTCTATGATCTCAGCATTGGGCCAGGGGTCCATGTATGAGCAGCCCCTGCGCCCCACCCCAGAGGTGGCTGCATCTCAGCTCCAGGAGAGGGGGCTCTGCGTAGAACATGGCCTGTCCATTGGCCTGTGGTGCTTTGGGATCCCAGGAGCTGACATGCAGTTGATCTTCACGCTGCGGCTCTCTGCACTGCACACGGCAGGCGATGACCCAGGAGCTCGGCCGTTTCCTTGCCAAGCGTCACAGCAGCTGCATCCAGGAATTGAGCTTGCTGATGCAATCGTGCCCTTAACGGGGCAACGCTGCATGCCCGGCCACCTGCAGGCTGCCTGCGGCTCGGCTCTTCCTCCTGTTCGGTGGCCTCTGTCCTGGGGAGCAGCTGGGCAGGATCCGGCCCAGAAGCTGCAGCCTGGGCTGGGCGCTGAGTGAGCCAGAGACTGCAGGTCCCAGGTCCCAGCCCCCACAATGCCCCTCAGCCCCCCTGCTGGCCTCAGGGAACCATCCACTCCCAGCCCCATAGCCCGCCGCAGCCCCCACCCCAGCGCCCCACTGCCCCACCTCCTCCTCACCTCCTCAACTCCCTGTCTGGCAACCATTCACTGCCAGCCCCATATCCCACTGCAGCCCCCCTCCACACCCCACCCCACCTCCCCAGCCAGACTCTTCCTCCATCCCAACCCCTCAGTCGCTCTCCACCCCCATCTCCCTGCCCCTAGGCAACCAGCCACTCTCCAGGCCCATAGTCCACCCCTGCAGGTGCAACCCCTCCCCTCCCCGTTTCCACCCCGAACACCCCAGCCTTCCCGTCCTTCCCAGACCCTCCCCCCAGCCCCAGGGCCAGGATTCATCACCCCTGGAACCAGCCACAGCTTCCAAGAGAGGTGAGGCAGAAAGCGTCTCACTACAGTCATGGGGGAAAGGGCAGTTCGGCGTTGGGGCTGGCTCTCCGGAGGTCTGGGTTCGATTCCCGACTCTGCCTTGCCCCAGAAAAGGGGGCGGCTGGTGAACTCCCAGCAGCGATCCGTAGAGTTTGTGAGTCCCCATGGGCTGCTGCCACTTTACATTCACCCCTTGATCGGGACTAGCTCTTGTGTGTAGACAGGCCCGAGTGAGGATATAAACTAATCACCTAGAGGCAGGCCCCACGCACACTTCTGCTGGAGCTCCGCCATGTTATCAGCCACAGCGGGGACGATCCCACCCGCGTCCATCCGACCAAGCCGTGAAAAGGAGCCCAGCGGCTGCTCAGCAAGAGCTGTTCGCTCCCAGGGGCTGGGCTGAGGGCGTTAGACATCCCAAAGGCCCCCAGGCAGACCCCAGGCAGGGCAGTAACGCAGTGGCGGGATAATAAAATAACCGCTGGGGTGTAGCTGGGAGCGCAGGGGCACTGTTTACACTTGCTGAGCTGGGGGGGGGAGTGTTTTTTCACACCCCTGAGCCAGAAAGTTGCAGCACTGTACATTGCCAGCGTAGACCAGCCCTGAGTCACCACCGCAGAGCCAGGACACCGAAGCACTGGGGAGCCAATCGTTTGCCACGGAAATGCAGCCACCTCTGAGGTGGAACACAATGGCTGTGACAGCCCCAGCCTGGCCACAGCGTGGGAAAGGAAGCAAAGGCCCGGCCCATATCCAACTGAAACTCAGCCTGTCACCGGTTTGGCTGGAGGTGGGTCACCTCAGGGCCACTGGATCCGTACCGACCCCCAGGGGCTAGACCACAGCTGAATGGCAGCACCTCCCCTAGTGTCGTGCTGGGGCCTTGGGTGAGCCCTGACTGCCCCCTGCTGAGCCCCCGCCCCCTCCCTGCTACAGCGCCCCCTGCTGAGCCCCCGCCCCCTCCCTGCTACAGCGCCCCCTGCTGAGCCCCTGCCCTGCTCCCTGCTACAGCGCCCCCTGCTGAGCCCCCGCCCCCTCCCTGCTACAGCGCCCCCTGCTGAGCCCCCGCCCCCTGCTGAGCCCCCGCCCCCTCCCTGCTACAGCGCCCCCTGCTGAGCCCCCACCCCCTCCCTGCTACAGCGCCCCCTGCTGAGCCCCCGCCCCCTCCCTGCTACAGCGCCCCCCTATCCCTGCACAGGGGCATTGGTGTAAGCAGTGACTGCACCCTGCTGAGCCCCCCCACATGCTCCCTGCCTTGCCTCGCTGAAGCGTCCCCACCCCCTGTTAGCCCCTTACTGAGTCACGGACCCTCCAGCTCCCACCTGGGCGTGGCGAGGGGGAGGCAGAGGGCAAACCCTGCACCTCTCCCCACTCAACCCCCTGCCTCCACCTTGGGAGCAGATGCCACTTTAAGAGGTCGGGAGCGCCCCTGGCCTGCTGTCCCCAGCAGGGGACCCCCTGGCTCGGGCCATGGGCAGCCTGCGGGACCCCACTTTCCAGGGCCCGCTCGCCACCAACTTTGCTCTTTCTCTCCCCCACCAGTTGCCCCTTTACGAGGTTCTTTGGGAATCGGGAGGTGGGGGATCCGGGGCTGTGTGCGGGGGGCCCGGAGTGGCCTGCGGGCAGGAGGAGCATGGGGTAGGAGGGAGAGAGAGCTGGGGTTCTATTCCAGGGGCTCCAGAAGGGGGCTTCCTAGTGAAAGGGGGGCTGGGGGTTATACATGGGGGCTGGGTGATGCAGGGGGCGGGGTGGTGCAGGCGGGGCTGGGGGTGTTGCAAGGAGGGGGGCGCTGGGAGTTGTACATGGGGGGGGCTGGGTGATGCAGGGAGAGGGGGCGCTGGGCGTTATACATGGGGGCTGGGTGATGCAGGGGGTGGGAGCGCTGGGGTGATGCATGGGGTGCTGGGGGTGATGCATGGGGGATGGGGTGGTGCAAGGGGAGGGGGGCTGGGGGCGATGCATGGGGCGCTGGGGGGGAAATGAGGGGGTTATATTGGAAATAACCCCTCCCCGGTTCCCCCTTGCTGGCGGCTGGGGCGGGAGCGCAGGTCCGGTTCTGGGGCTGGATCCTCCCTCTGGAACCTCCTTGGTTCCTGTCTCTGCCCATCGCTCCCCCCCCACCCCAGCCCGGAGCCCGCGGCTCAGCCCAGTCCCAGCGTCAGACGCTGCCGGGCTCCGGTCCGGGCTGCAGGCGGAGCTCGCGGCGCGCCCGGGGGCAGAAACTCCGGGCCGGGCCGGGCCACAGCGCTCTGCCCCTGCTCCCCCGCAGCCGCCCCCGGGATGGGGCCGGGAAGCCGGTGGCTGCTGGCGGCCGCCCTGCTGTGTTGGGGAGCCCGCTGCCAGGTAAGGGCTGCGGGGTGGGCTCGGCCCGCCTGCTGCCCTGGGTGGACGGGGCGCCCGCCGGGAGCGGCGCAGCCCTGTGCCCAGCGCTGCGGGCCAGGCACCGCGCCCGGAGGGCTGGATAGCGGAGCTGGGGTGCAGCGCCCTGCCCCGGGCCGGTTTGTGCCCGGCTCGGCTCCCCCCTGCTTCCTGCCAGCGGCTGGCTCGGAGGGGAGCGGGCGGCCCCGGCCTTTCCCAGCCTGGCCAGCTGCGCTCTGCTCACCGGGCACCGGCTGCCCCGCGGCGGGGGGCGCGGCCGGTGCCCAGCCCCCTAGGTCCCGGCTCGGAGCCGGGCCGGGCTGAGCCCGCTGGAGACTGGGCGGACCTGGTTTGAAGTGGCCGCGGTTCCCCGGGTACATGGAGCCAAGGCCCCTCCGCTTGGGGTCGCCCCTGAGGCCATTATCCCGCCGCGCTGCTGAGCCAGGCCTTGCTCGGGGGTCGCGCCCAGCCCGGCTCCGTGCGACACGGTCCCGCAGGCAGAGGAGCCCTCCCCGCAGCCTGCTCCAGACCCTCCGGATCCAGCCCCCTCCCCACAGCCTGCACCAGACCCCCAGGATCCAGCCCCCTCCCCGCAGCCTGCTCCAGCCCCCTCCCGAAAGCCTGCTGCAGCCCCCCCACACACACACACCCGATCCAGCCCCCTCCCCACAGCCTGCTCCAGACCCCCCGCATCCAGCCCCCTCCCCACAGCCTGCACCAGACCCCCAGGATCCAGCCCCCTCCCCGCAGCCTGCTCCAGCCCCCTCCCAAAAGCCTGCTGCAGCCCCCCCGCCCCGTTCCCACAGCCTGCTCCAGCCGCCCCCATCCAGTCCCTCCCCGCAGCCTGCTCCAGACGCCCCGGATCCACCCCCTCACCACAGCCTGCTCCAGACCCCCCGCATCCAGCCCCCTCAGCACAGCCAGCTCTAGAGCCCAGGATCCAGCACCCCCGCCCCCCCCCCCAAGCAGCCTGCTCCAGCCGCCCTGCTTGTGGCGCGTCCCTCCCTCGGGGCTTCCAGCTCCAGCTACACCGGCCCGGACGGCGCCCCCGTGTCCCCCCTTCCCTGCGCTCCCGGCGCTGGCCCTGAGCCCCACTCCCGGAGGTGCGGGACGTGTGTGGTACCCCCGCCCCCCCCAGAAGCCCGATGCCCCGCGGGTTCAGTCGAGCGGCTCCCCCCTCCCCCATAAGTCCGGGCTCTGGGGCAGATGCTCAGATGCCCCCCTCCCCCCCGACCGCAGCCCGTCTGCCTTTAGACCCACGTCCCCTTCCCCCCGGCGAGCCACCGGGATGCTTCGGAGACTCAAAAGACCTCGCCCCCTCCAGCCACTGGTCTGGGTTATAGCGCCGCCAGTCGTGACCCCCCCCCCCCCAGGCGGGACGAGATTAGTACATTGAGATCATTAAAGCTCCCCTGGCCCTTGGAGCGAGGGAAGGTGTGTGGGGGCGGGGGGAATGGGTGGTGGGATGCGGCCTGTGTGAGGGGGAGAGATGAGTGGGGGGCGAGGGGTGGTATTGGGGAGGGGGAGTGGGTGGTGTGGCTGGGATGATGGGATGGGGAGTGGGGGATGATATGGGGGCAGGGGGAAGAGGTTGTATGTGTGGGAGGGCGGGTGGGGTGTTTGGGAGGGGGAGGGTGGTGTGGTGTTGGGGGGGAATGGATTGTGTGTGTGGGAGGGTGGAGTGTTTGTGATAGGGAGGGTTGTGTGGTGTGAGGGGAGGGGGAGTGGATGGTGTGTGGGGGAGGGTGGGGTGTTTGTGAGGGGAGGGGGAGTGGGTGAGGTGCTTGTGATGGAGAGGGTGGGGTGTAGCCCCAGTCATCTGCCCCATTCCCACTCTGCTAATCTCCAAGCCCCAGATTCTTCCTCACTTCTTGTCCTAATCTGTTGCTGCCACCTCCTTCGCCCCCCCCCCCCCACCCCCAGACAGCTGCTCTTTGGCACAGCGGGATAGGCCTGGAAGCCCTGTTTTTAGGAATCAGGCCCTCTGGGAAGAGGCAACTGGGGCCGCCTGGTCTGGGGTTAGAACCCAGAGCCCCAAGTCAGGAGCTTCAGGGTATGCCCGCTGCTCTGGGTGACCCCCAAGGCCCCAGGCTGGGCACCCACCTGCTCTCATGGAGCTGGGGCGCCCTCTGGTGGCTGACTGGGAACAACAGGCCCGCAAGTTTTCACCATGACCCCTCTGGGTGCTGCTCCCTTGGCCTGTCCCCTCTCCCAGGGCTTCTCTGCAGCTGCAGCTTGCTCTGCTAGTGACAGAGCCTGGGGCTGCAGCCGGGAGGGGTGGGGCAGAAGCCATACATGCCCCTTCCCCCCCACATCCCATGGCAGGAGCCAGGACACAGGGACCTAAGGGACCAGCAGCCTTAACTCTGACCCCTGGGGCAACATCTAGTGATGGAGAGGGGCAGACCTCTGCTTGCCCCCCTCCAGAGCCGGAAGGTGGGATAACTAGGGGGTGAAGAGCCCCTGGACTTCCAGGAGCTAAGCAGATCAAAGCAAGCATCTCTATCATCGCGAGCAGATTTAAACTTCAAGACTCCTTATAAGAAATGGGAAAGGGAGGTGGATATTTTTTTGCTGTTTTTAAAATTATTATGAAGAACAAGTCTGAGCTTTGTTGTAATGTGCATTGTTTGCCTGGACTGCTCAGGACCTGAATGCTTGTGTTGGAGGAACCCTTTGAGTTGGCTTCTTAAATCCCTTCTGCTGTTTCACATCTGATACTCCCTGATGACATGTAGGAGTCTTGGCTTATAACAGGCTTACTCAAAGTGATACAAGCTACGAACGTGAGATCTTGGAGAGTGTTGCCATTTCATAATGTAATAAAAACACTGTCATGATAAATAAGAATTAGTAATAAATAGTGTGTAATAAGCATGTCATAAAAACACATTTTATATTTCCAAGGTCACGGGCTTTTATCATTTATAAATGATAAAGGAGATATGCATTTTTAGGAGGGGGGTTCGTGAGACTTGACCTTTTAGTGAAAGGGGTTCACAGGTTGTTAAAGTTTGGGAGCCACTCAGCTAGAGCTGGGGGCTGTGGTAAGCGGTGAGCTAGGTGCAGGGACTGGGGGGCCCGAGCTGGGGGTGGCTGTGGTGAGGGGGAGCTAGGGACTGGGGGGAGGGAGGGGCAGGGACTGGGAGTCACTATGGTGAGGGTGAGCTAGGGACTGGGGGGCAGGGACTGGAGGGCTGGAGCTGGGGGTTGCTGGGGGAAGCTAGGGGCTGGGGCTAGGGGGACAGAGGGACTGGAGCTGACTGTGGTGAGGGGGAGCTAGGGGCTGGGGGGAGGGAGGGGCAGGCACTGGGGTCACTGTGGTGAGGCGGAGCTAGGGGCAGGGACTGGGGGCTGGAGCTGGGGGTGGCTGTAATGCGGGGGGGCTGGGGCAGTGACTGGGAGGCCAGAGCTAGGGGTGGCTGGGGGAGGGGCAGGAATAGGGCTGCTTTGGGGTGCTGGTTTCTAACGGGTCTCTGTGTTGCAGGTGGCGCCCTCACTGGGCCAGACGGCAGCAGGTGAGTGTCCCAGCCCCTCGGCTGCAGCTCTTGGCTCCCTGCCTGGTCCCAGCTCTGCTGCCCCCGCACTCAGAGTGCCCTGGGGGGGCAGCAAGGCTGGGGCAGCAGAGGGGACGGTGGAGAAAGAGCTGTGCAAGGCTTTTGGGAGGGGCAGGGGACTCAGGGTCGAGGGGGGGGCTGGAGGAGGACAGGTCAGTCCTGTGGGGTTTTGAGGAGGGGCTGGGGGAGGACAGGGCAGCGGTGGGGGGTTTTGAGGAGGGCAGGGGAAGGACAGGGCAGTGGGGGGGGTTGAGGAGGGGCTGAGGGCGAGTGGGAGGTGGGAGTGGGGTCCTGTGGCTCAGTGGGGGAAGGCCGAGTTGCAGCCCAGTGCTGGTAACCCCCCGCCCCCCGCTCCCCGCAGTGGTCCCCTTCGAGGAGGTGTGGAGCCGCAGTTACTGCCGTGCCCTGGAGACCCTGGTGGACGTGCTGGGCGAGTTCCCGCAAGAGGCTGAGCACGTGTTCAAGCCGTCCTGTGTCCCGCTGCGGCGCTGCGTGGGCTGCTGCGGCGACGAGGACCTGGAGTGCGTCGCTGTGGAGACCCGCCCCGTGGCCATGCAGGTGGGCCTGGGGGTGGGGGGCACTCGGACCCCCGGGCTCCGGCCCTGTCCTGTGTAGGGCTGCGGCTAGCAAATGGTCCCCTGTGCTCCTGCCATGGCTCTCCCAGCCACAGGGGAAGTGCTGACGCCCAGTGCTGACAGGACAGAAGACCTTGGCTCTGCCAGGCCCATCTAGCCCGGTATCTGGCCTCCTGCAGTGACTAGTCCCAGCTGCCTTGGGGGAAGGTGCACAGAGCCCCCTGGTGGTTAACTCTGGAATAATCTGGCCAGGGATGGAGGGCGGGGATGGGGGCGGCTCGCCCTCTGGCGTGTAACCGGCTGTTCACTGGACCAGAGGCACGTCTGGCCAGCTCAGGCTCCTGCTCGGCTCTTGGCCTGGCTGAGACCTTGTGGCAGTGAGTTCTACAGGCTGCTGGTGCCCTAGCATGGGACAGTAACTCCTCGCTTAACGCTGTAGTTATCCTCCTGAAAAATGCTACTTTAAGCGAAATGATGTTAAGCAAATCCAATTTCCCCATAAGGATTAATGTAAATGGGGGGGGTTAGGTACCAGGGAAATTATTTTGCTAGAAAAAAAGACACTTTCTCTCTCTCTATATATATATACACACATATACACAGTATAAGTTTTAAACAAACAATTTAATCCTGTACACAGCAAGGATGACTGTGAAGCTTGGGTGCAGTGCTGAAGTCAGAGGGTGGGATAGTTCCCAGGAATGCCTTCCTGCTAAATAAAAACAATGAGGCATCCTTGAGGCACCTTCGAGACTAACACACATTTATTTGGGCATTTAGCTTACCACTAATTGTAGCTTACCACTAACTGTTAGCTTACCACTAACTCGGCTGAGCCCTCCAGGGTTAATACATTGTTGTTAATGGAGCCTCACACGCTACAAGGGGGCACAAATGGAGGGGCGGGAGACGGCATGGCAGAGAGAGACAGATACCCTGCGTGAGAGAGAGAGGTGGCATTGCCCCTTTAAGGAGGCTGGCCGCACTCTAAGTACATTGCCCTTTTAAGTAGATCGGCAAGTTGAGACAGCAGCTGCTGCCGGCAAGCTCCCTCCCTCCTGAGCCCTGTTGTGACTGTGTCCCCCGTTCCCCCCTCCGCTGCTCTATGGAGATGGGTACAGGAGGGGGGGAGGGGGACACCCTGACATTAGTACCCCTCTTCCCCCCACCTCTGCACAGCAAGCCGGAGGCTCCCGGAGCGGCTCCCAGGCCGAGGGCAGGAGCAGCACACGGCAGTGCGGGGAGGGACAGCTGAACTGCCCAGCAATTGCGCACAGGGAACTTAGGGGAGCAGGGAGCTGATGGGGGGGTTGCTGGCCCACCCTGGTTCCAAGCCCCCCACCAGCTCGCTCCAAGGGGCTGCTCTTTCTGCAAGCAGTGGCCAAAGCAGGCGGCTGCCAAATGACCATTGCACAACTGTAAACGAGCCTGTTCCCTAACTGATCAGCAACGAAACAACGTTAACCTGGAGGACTTTAAGTGCGGAGTTACTGTATGTATTCTCTGTATGATGGTAGGGACTAGGGGCCGTGGGCAGACTCCTTGGGGCACTTCCCCCACCAGCTCCCTGTCCCTGGTAGCCCCCCAGCCTGGCCAGTACTTGGCCTTGCTGCTGCCCAGGAGAACTGAGTTTGGGCAGCTGAGCGCTGGCCCGGGGCAGGCTGGGCGACAGGGTACCAGTGAGCTGCATCCTCCCGCCAGGTCGTCCGCCTCAGCCCGATCCAGGGGAAGAGTCAGCAGGAGGAGATGAGGTTCACAGAGCACAGCCGCTGCGCGTGCAGGTGAGGGGGGCACGGCCGGCGCGTGCACGTGGGGGGGGGGTATGGCCGGCGCGTGCAGGTTGGGGGGGCATGGCCGGCATGTGCAGGTGAGGGAGGGTGCGGCCGGCACATGCAGGTGGGGGGGGAGCGCATGGCCGGCGCGTGCAGGTGGGGGGGGCGTGGCCTGCATGTGCAGGTGGGGGGGGCGTGGCCGGCGCGTGCAGGTGAGGGGGGGCGCATGGCCGGCGCGTGCAGGTGGGGGGGGCATGGCCGGCGCGTGCAGGTGAGGGAGGGTGCGGCCGGCACATGCAGGTGGGGGGGGGCGCATGGCCGGCGTGTGCAGGTGGGGGGGGCGTGGCCGGCACATGCAGGTGAGGGAGGGTGCGGCCGGCACATGCAGGTGGGGGGGGGCGCATGGCCGGCGCGTGCAGGTGGGGGGGCGTGGCCGGCATGTGCAGGTGAGGGAGGGTGTGGCCGGCGCATGCAGGTGAGGGGGGGCGCATGGCTGGCGCGTGCAGGTGGGGGGGGCATGGCCGGCACATGCAGGTGGGGGGGGCGCATGGCCGGCGCGTGCAGGTGAGGGAGGGTGTGGCCGGCGCGTGCAGGTGAGGGAGGGTGTGGCCGGCGCGTGCAGGTGGGGGGGGCGCGGCCGGCGCATGCAGGTGAGGGGGGCGCGGCCGGCGCGTGCAGGTGGGGGGGGGCGGCCGGTGTGTGCAGGTGAGGGAGGGTGCGGCCGGCGCGTGCAGGTGGAGGGGGGGTGCGGCCGGCGCGTGCAGGTGGGGGGGGCATGGCTGGCATGTGCATGTGAGGGAGGGTGCGGCCGGCGGGTGCAGGTGGGGGGGGGCGCGCGGCCGGCGGGTGCAGGTGGGGGGGGCGTGGCCGGCGCGTGCAGGTGAGGGGGGTGGCATGGCCGGCGCGTGCAGGTGGGGGGGGCATGGCCGGCGCGTGCAGGTGAGGGAGGGTGCGGCCGGCGCGTGCAGGTGAGGGAGGGTGCGGCCGGCATGTGCAGGTGAGGGAGGGTGCGGCCGGCACATGCAGGTGGGGGGGGCGCATGGCCGGCGTGTGCAGGTGGGGGGGGCGTGGCCGGCACATGCAGGTGAGGGAGGGTGCGGCCGGCACATGCAGGTGGGGGGGGCGCATGGCCGGCGCGTGCAGGTGGGGGGGCGTGGCCGGCGCGTGCAGGTGAGGGAGGGTGTGGCCGGCGCGTGCAGGTGAGGGGGGGTGCATGGCCGGCACATGCAGGTGAGGGAGGGTGTGGCCGGCGCGTGCAGGTGGGGGGGGGCGCGCGGCCGGCGCGTGCAGGTGGGGGGGCGCACGGCCGGCATGTGCAGGTGAGGGGGGCCTGTGGCCGGGTACAAGCACAGGTGAAACACAGATTGATGGCGGGGGGGGGGTGCAGCTTGTGGGGGGGTAGAGGCACGTGGCTGATGCCTGCTTTGAGCAGGGGGTTGGACTAGGTGACCTCCTGAGGCCCCTTCCAATCCAGATCTTCTATGATTCTCTGTCGGGGGGGGGGGGGGGATAGTGTGGCCAGTGGGGGCCAGTGCCTGTGTGAGGGAGAGGGGCCGATGCATGTGCTGGGGGTGGGTTGTGGCTAGTGGGGGGGAGGGTGGCCTGTGGGTGTAGAGGGCAGCTGCCCTGTTCATTCAGCCCCCCCCTCAGGGACTCGCTGTTGGTTCCCAGACTGGCCCTGAGCCCCACCAGAGCTCAGTCGGGGTCCCAGCCCCAGGACCCTGGGGGTGGGGGTTCCATACCCTGCGCACCATCCCCCACAGGGAGACATGTCCCTGGCGGGACTCAACCCCCGCACCCCCCTTATCAGCGTGTCTCTGCTTTCAGGCCTCGGAGGAAGCGATTGAAAAGTGAGAGGTAGGTGCTGGCCTGGGGTGGAAGAGCCCGGGGGGGGGGGTGTCCGTGGGGTGCTGGGGGTTCCTTGGGAGGGTTGGGAGGGGAAATGGGGGGGCTCCCTGTGGTGCACGGGGTTCCTTGGGGGGCTGAGTAGGGAAGCAGGGGGGGTTCAGCAGGTTCCTTGGGGGGCTGGGGAGGGAAGCAGGGGGGACTGGGCTCTCTGGTGATGGGGAGATTCCCTAGAAAATTTGATGAATTGGGGGAGAGACCCCCAGCCGCAGTGGGGGGAGGGGAGAGATGGACAGACACGGTGGGGGGGCGTGAGCACAAGTCAGGAAATAGTGGGGAGGGGGATCCCCCTCCCCCCATCCTCTGCTTTAGCATGGCTGGGGTCTCTGGTGCAGGGCTGGGGCCATGTCTGGGACCTCAGGGCTCTGGCTGGTGCCCAGTGGGTGCAGTGATCTGTAGGTTTGGGGTGCAGAGTGCCATCCCCCCTCTGGACCCTAAGTTCCCTGGGCTGGTGCCCCAAATCTGGGGGAGGGGGGGCATGGCAGAGCTGCAGGATGTGGGGTGAGGGAAGGGAGCCCTCAGAGCGGGGCAGGGGGCCTGGCATGCAAAGTAACTCCCCCCCACCTCTTCCAGAGACAGCAAGAGAGGGCCCAGGAGGAGACCTCGGGAGCCGGGCCCTATGCCCCTCCCCACCCCTCTGTATGTACACACCAGGGCATGGGGGACAGAGGGGCTGGTGTGGGGGGCGATGGTGTGGGCAGGTGGGATGCAGAGGCTGCTGGCAGTTGGGGGGAGGGGAAGAGACTGCTGTGGTCTCAGGGGGGTTGGGCTCCAGCCCCCATGGCCCTGGCCCACTCTCCCTCCCTCCCACGGAGTCTGGCCAGCGTGGGCGGACACCAGCCACGGCGCCCAGCCTCTCTCCCCGGGCCCTGCACTCTGGGGCTCTCAGCTTCTCCAGGTGAGTCCCAGCCGGCTCGGGAATCGGGGTGAGCGGATCAGGAGAGAGGGGGGCTGTTTCTCCAATGGGGGGTGGGCACAGGGCAGGGGCGGGTGGTGAGGGTGATGGACCCCAGGGAGGCCTTGTCCTAGTCATGCTCCACCCTCCCCTCTTCCCACTGGTCCGGGTCTGCTGCATGAGGCCATTGTGTGTGTTTCCCCCACAGGTGGCAGCCCCCACTGCAGAGGGAGCCAAGGAGCTGAGGCCGAGGCCCGGGGTGAAGGAACCGGTCCTGCGCCCAGGTGGGGGTACAGGGTGCAGCCCTCAATGCAGACTGGAGCTGGGACCACCTCCAGCACCCAGTGAACGAGCCCACATGCAGCGCCCAGGCTGGGAGGCTGGTGACCCCCACATGAGAGGGGCAAGGGGTGATGCCTCTAGGGCAGTGGCGGGAGGGGACTCGCTCTCAAGAGGCTGCTGTTTCAGGGAGTTCTGCCCAGCGTGGCCAGGGGCTCCCAGGTTGACGTTGGGGGGTAGGCAGGATGGGGAATTGAGGACCTGAACTTCTGGCAAAGGGAGCTTCAGGCCAGGTGCCCCAGGGCCAGGAGCGGATGGTGGGTAGATGGGGGTTTGGTCCCACCCCCCTTTCCAGCAATGGGAGCCCAGGAGCCAGCCCCCTTCCCCCACCCCAGCTTCAGGAGCCTCCCCCAGATAGGAGCCAGGTCCCCCCACATGGGCACAGGAGCCGCCCGTAGCGAGACGCTCTGGGCAGCGCATTCCTGGGCCACGTCTGCTCAGCTCCTGAGCCGATGAAATCCGGGGGACTGCGATGCCCGGCCTGGCCTCCCCCGTTCTTAGGCTGCAGAGAGCTCGTGTATAACCCGTGCACAGATACTGAACCCACAATAAACCCCATCTCCTCCCTGCCCTGTCGTGAGTGTCTCCTCGCCTGGTTGATGCCCCAGCCCCACCAGTGCATGATGGGCTGGGGGGGGTAGCCCAGAGACCCCCAGAACGAGCACACCTGTGACACGATGCCAGGGGCCCTGTGGGTGGGTGGTGTGACCCACAGCCCCTGGCAGCAGGCTGGGCGAGGGAAGGAAGAGGTAGTTGCTCTGTCGTGGGGGGGAAGGTGGAGGCTGTTGGGGACTCCGGGTTGGGCTGCTAGGCTGTGTTGGCACAGACGTGGGTTCCCTGGTTTCATACCCCAAGGGCATTTATTAAACGCCCCTCTTGGCACGGGACCGCCCTGCCCCCATCTGTACAGTCATCCGTGTCACCCTCCCATAGCATGATGGGCTCAGTGCTGGTGGGGGGCCCTGCAGGGGGCACAGCATGGCCTCAGCTTTGGGGTTCAATCCCTTCCTGGTCTCCCCCAACCCAGCTCCTGTGCCCTGAGAACCAACAGGCTCAGCCTGCCAGCCTCTGAGCCTGGCCCACGCAGACAGACGGGGCAGCGCAGACAGCTGATCTGGTCCCAGCACCGGCCCATTGCACCCACTCCGGGGGGAAGGGGGGAGGATGCAGGGGGTGGGGGAAGGATCCTGTCCCCCCTCTGCCTGCTTTGTTCCAGGTGGAGCTGCTGGGGTTGCGCCGTGCTGTGCCAGAGCAAGCTGCAGAACGTTCCCCCCCCGAGCAGTGGCGGGGGCGGATCGTGGCCCTGCCCCACCACACTGGCCTCCGGGGGCAGGGGGATGATTGGGGCATTTTGACCCAGCTGAAAGGGTGCCCGGGGCTGTGCAGGCCGGCGTGCGCGGCTCGTTCGGGCAGCGCCTGGAACGGTGCAGCCGAGGCCTGGACGGACGGAGGGACAGACGCGCACACCACGCTGCGGCTGCCTGCACAGCACCGCAGCCAGGCTGCCGCGGTAGCGTCGAAGTGCCGACACTGACGGAAGGGGTTTGTGCGTCGCTGTAGCCAGGTCGCTAGAAGACTCCTTTCCTGTGCTTAGCCACGGCTACACGGGAGGTTCATCGCCCTAAGGATGGTGCTCAGGGCGTGACATTTTTCACAGGCCAGAGTGATTTAGGTCAGTCTCATTTTTCAGTGTAGACCAGGCCACAGGGAGGGGGACAGATGGAGCGGGACGCCCAAGTGGATACACAAAGAGAGAGAGACACACACAGATAAATACATGCAGAGGGACACGGAGGAGGAACGGACGTGGACAGGGAGGGACACACTCACGTGATCCACACAAAGGGACCCAGGTGGATGGACATGCACATGCGCACCCCCGAAATGTACCGACCATTACTGGCTCAGCACACGCTACTTGTGTTGTCGAAGGACAGGACAGGACTTGGCCGGCGGAGGCAGGTGTGGTCCACGCAGTACAGGCCGTGGCGTGGGCTCTGGCTTGACCCCAGCACAGGGCTGGTGCTACGGTGTGATGCCATCTTGCTGCCCCCTCAGGGCTGGGCAGTTTGTCCTCAGAGCCATTTGCAGCCACTCAGCCTGAGAGTCTAGGGAAAGCTCTCCCCCATGTCACGCGCTGGAGCAGAATGTCCCCTGTGTTACCAGCTTTGGGGTATGCTCATTTATTAGGGTAACTCTTCGGAGCGGGGGGCGGGGTTCTGTACTTCTATCAATGTCCTGCTTGTATCACTTGTTCTCATACAGAGCTCTACTTCTCCCTGCTGCAAGTTCCCTCCCAGTGGAGCTATCCGGCAGGACGCAGGTTCCCCGGGGCTGGGTTCCTCCAGCCCCAGAATCAGACGAACACGCACACACTAATAGAGCGCATCTGAGAGCACCGGGTTAATCAGCACTCCCCAGCTGACACTTTATATGTCCCTGGACTCAGCAGAGTGGGTCAAACAGCACCTCCAAGCTGTCACCCTCATCTGTCTCTGGTTCAGCACGTCTCTACCCCCACTTTCACGTTACAATTGTTCTGGTAGTGTCCCACTTGATGAGCAAACCCCTCAGGATTTTTGGGTGCTGCAGAGATCTTTTAGCTTAGGTACGAGGAGCGCTGCTGCAGAGCAAATGAGGAAACCAAAAAACACCCACGAGGTAGGGGGAGAGAGACCACACTGAGTTCTCACCACTCCATGAAGCATGAATCGATCCGGGGTCCCAGGTGGTGGTGGGTAGGTGAGGGTCCGTAGTGCTGAGGACAGGCAGAGCCCACAGCATGATCAGTCAGGAGAACATAAAGTCCCAATGGAACGGATGCAGATTTTGGATCCAGGCATCAGAACACTTCCTTGAGCATGAGCAGGATTTTTTTGTAGAGAAACAATGGTTCAAGGGAGAAGACTAGATTTGCTTATGTGTAAACAAGGGACACTACCAAAGTTGTTTTGTTCAGGCTTGACAGGGGAGCTGATCATTCCTGGCTATGGGCGGTGTTCCTTGGTGGGAGCTCACAATGCACTTAGAGAGCTTCACTATTTTGGATCCCAATAAAGGATTTATTAATAGAATTGGTCTGATAACTACTGAGCTCGGTGTGTGCAGGCATGGGTTCATTAACATCTGGAGCAGAGATCCCCCATCATTCAGTGCTTCCCTGGTCCCAGAGTTCTGTGCAGTTCTTGCCTTGAAATCTCTGTTCTCCATTCTGTATGCTAATAGAGATGCCTCCTTGTCCCATCGTCCATGCAAATAAGGCTCGGGGAGTTTCCTGAATCCTGTCATCCTTGTCCAGAGAGGTTTAGTGCATCTCACACTGCCTTTTCATGGCTTTTTGTAAGTCTTTCTTCTGATGCAGATTTGGTTTAAGCAGAGGCAGAACAAGAAGCAGTTGTCTCAAGTTGCAGTGGGGGAGGTCTAGGTTGGATATTAGGAAACACTATTTCACTAGGAGGGTGGTGAAGCACTGGAATGGGTTACCTAGGGAGGTGGGGGAATCTCCATCCTTAGAGGTTTTTAAGGTCAGGCTTGACAAAGCCCTGGCTGGGATGATTTAGTTGGGGTTGGTCCTGCTTTGAGCAGGGGATTGGACTTGATGACTTCCTGAGGTCTCTTCCAACCTGAATATTCTATAAGGCAGGAGGGGTGTCCTTCATGAGTCAGACAGTCTGGGTACTGGGCCCTGGTTCCCCAAGAACAGAGCTGCTAGGTAACACCTGTTCTTCCCCAAGTTACCCCTGGAGTAAGGGGGGTGGGAACATGCAGGAGGCCAGATAGGGGGTGTAGACTGGGAGGTGGTGGAATCTCCTTCCATAGAAGTTTTTAAGGTCAGGCTTGACAAAGCCCTGGCTGGGATGATTTAATTGGGGATTGGTCCTGCTTTGAGCAGGGGGTTGGACTAGATGACCTCCTGAGGGCCCTTCTAACCCTGATATTCTATGATAAGGCCGGTCATACTAGGTCAGAGCAATGGTCCTGCTAGGCAAGTATCCCGCCTCAGTAATGGACAAATACTATTATTAGGTTTCCTTTTGTTCTGAATATTCTTAAAATGAGTTTTTATTGTCCTTAACTCGGCTGGCCTTAGATAATCTCCTGTGTCCTTTCGCTTCCCTTAGCAATTTTCTACATTTTCCCCCAGATGTTACATATTGTATTTTTTTATAGCTGCTTTCACATCTCTAAGCCAGGTTGTTGGTTTTTTTCCACATGAATAGCCTTTATTTCTTTCTTGGGGAATTTGGGCTTTTTAGGCATCTAGTACAATGTTCTTATACAACTCCAAAACAGCATTCACAATTTTCTGATTAAATGCTTTCTCCTAGCTCATTTGACTTGTCACTTTTTTCAGCTTTGTGAAACTGGCCCTTTTAAAGTACAAGTGTAGATATAATTATACTGGTTTGGACATTGTTCTGTTTGCACATGACAAATGTAATCAAGTCATGATCACTGACACCTAAGCAATGATCAATAAGCCCAAGATGCTCCTTAATAATAAAATAAAATAAAATAAAATAATAAAACCCAGCTCTTGTCTAGTGTTTTTTTTTCACTAGACGCCAAAGTGTTTGACAAAGGTCAGTAACATTATCCCCATTTTACTGATAGGGAAATGGAGGCAGAGAGCAGGGCAGTGACTTGCCCAAGGTCACCCAGCAGGCCAGTGATACAGCCAGGAATCCTTCCCCTCTGGTTTCTACCCTAATGCACCCCCATTACGTGATTCCCAAGCAATTAATCACCCCAGGAATGTGCTCCCTTCCCCTGAGACCACAACTCACGGCTGACCCCACAAGCCTCGAATGGTGTGTGATGCAGAATGTGTCTGGTGGGACGGGGCCCCCTGGGCCCAGGGGACGCAGCCCTGCTGGTTTCTATCCGGCGGGGTGTCTCTGATGAAACACGAGCTGTGACACCCCCCACAGTCAGTGCATGGAGCGGGTTTGTCTCTGTGCAGCTCCAAAGGGTGCCCACTGCTTCGCTCGCTCCCCAGTCGGGATTCCCAGGTGAGGACTCTCGAGTCGGAGACACAATCCTGTCATTATCTGGGATAAAGAGGCCATCTGGGTATGAGCCGTCCCCTGAGGGTGGGAGACAGGGAACCTTGTGAATAGGAACCGCACACAGGTGTGTCACCGATAACCACTACTCCCAGGGCAGGAACCCCAGAGCTGAATGCACAACATCCATCTGCCGAGGGGAGGAGATGCGCGAGGACAGCTAGGAAAGGGAATAGTGAAGGGAAGGCGACAGAGCAGGGGGGCTGCAGGGGTCTCTCTCTTTGGATCCCTAGGATCCTTTCTGGCTCAGTCACTTGCCAGGGGCTGGATGCAGGATTCTCCAAGGGAGGTTCTCTGGCCTGGGTGATTGAGGACACCAGACTGGATGGGGCTAATGGTCCCTTCTGGCCTCAGGACTCTATGTTTACATTTTGTAGTACGGCTCCAGAACTCTCTGGTACTCGGGGGGCAAATCCCCCCAGGCAGAAAGAGGCTGCTCAGAGCCATGGCAAACACTGCACATCTCCGCCCAAGACCTGCCTCCGCAGAGCTCACCGGAGGAGGCAGAGCTTGGGGCGCTCACGCCGCTTTGCCAGGGTCCCAACATTTCATTTCACTCGTCCATGGATTTGGAGGTGCTTTATCCCATCCCTCACCTGTGTAGATGCCTCTCAGGATCTCTGGTTCCTCAAGGCCCTGGGCAGCTGGGACAAAGGGCTCCTCCCCCCGCTCCAGGCAGGAGATGATGTCAGGCTTGTGAACGGGAATCCCTGCTCATGGGAAAGTCCAAAGGTAAGGTCCCAGCAAGCCAAACGTCTCAGCATTTATTGTTCCATTATTTAAACCCCAGCCAGCCTTCCCATGCCCACAAGGAGGCGGGATCCGCACAGCTGGGGAAACATCACAGAAGCCTTCTGCGGAGGCGAAGTGTCTGCGAGGGGAGTTGATGTGCCCCTGTTAAGCCAGCGCCTCTGCTAAATGCCAGTGGACCAGCGCCTCTGCTAAATGCCAGTGGACCCTCTATCTCCAACTCAGAGGGCTAAATCCAATCCCTCCCCCTCTCGGGGCAAGTTATGACTGCAGGGGCACAAGCTAAAGGGAAGGACATGTGACCGTCACACGTGTCTCCCCTGTCGAGTGACAACCCCCTGGCAGAGTCCGGGGCTGCCACGTTCTCCCTGCCCCATGTTACCTGCGGTGAGGGGCTCCCCCTGCACTGCAGCCAAGCCCAGGCAGGGAGTGGGCCGCCCTGCCTCCCAGCCAGGCTGTCTCAGGAAGATGTGGCTCTGTCCTGCTCCCTGCCCGGCTGCCAGGGAGCGCGGCCAATTCAGCCAAAGGTACAGGGGGAAAAGATCAGGGAGTGAAGGTAGAGCCCCTCTCCCTCCTCGCTCATGGCAGGCCAATCTCGGGGGGCACTTGACCTCCCCATGTCCCCTCCCCACGCATCATCTCTGGGAGGCCCTTGGAATCGAGAGCCAACCTGGCTGCATGGCAATCAAACACAACGGGGTTAACCCAAAGCGATTAGCACTGCAGTGTGTATACTGCCTCCCTGTAGCAGGGAGACTCATTCAGTCGGTGTAAAGAGACACAGGCCAGGAGTTCAGGGTCGCCCCATCGCTAGACTGGAGGCTGAAACCAGAGGCAAGTGAGACCGGAGAAAAGAGGATCTCAGAGTTAAACAGGCCCCAGGTGCTAAGGACCGTTTTCTGCAGGAATTAACCAGAATTCCCCTATCCAACCATTCATCCATCCATCCAACCCAGAGTGAGCGCTTCCCCTCCAACTCACAGCTTTACACTGCAACCCGAAACATTCTCCTTGGGTTTCCACGGCAGCCACTGCCCACCGGGATGTTGAAAAATCCTGGTCCCAGGCTACAAGGCACTTTTCTTTGTGACTGGCCCCTGTTTGAGGGCCAGGGTATCCCCACTCTACCCCGAGAGGCTTTATGATTCTGGCACAGAGCAAGTGTTTATCCCCTAGCTCCCCACCCCACCCGAAAACACAGCTAGAGATTTTCTGAATACGGGCAGTAGGCAAGACACCCAGAAGCCTCCTCTTCCAAGCACAGTGCTGTGCTCTGGGGACACGTACTGGAGATCCTAATGACTATAATCCACCCTCAAGATGCGTGGCTTCAGTCAGGCACCTGAAGGGGTCAGGAAGGATTTTCCCCCCACTGATGTTCAACTGTAATCTAGGGAATTTTTCCATCTTTCTCTGAAGCATCAGCGTTCTGGCCATAGCTAGAGACAGGATCTTGGTTGGGGTGGGCTGGTGGTTTGACATGGTGCAGAGAATCCTCTCTCTAGATGCCCGGCTGGTCCCTCACTCACATGTCTGGGGTCATACTGATGCTGGATTTGGGGTTGGGAAGGAATCTTCCCCTTGGTCAGATTGGCAGGGACCACAGGGGGTTTTCACCTTTCACTGCAGCACAGGACGAGGGTCGCCTGCTCGGATCACCACTAACCAATTCCCTGCCATTGCAGGGGCCTCAGGTGCTAGTGATGCCTGGATCTCTCCTATTCTCTGCCTGTGATTCACAATGGTGGAGTGTCTCAAGGGCTTTAATTTAACTGAAGTCACAGGGTTCAAAATAGGGGTATTGGGGTGACATGTCAGGGCCTGTGACATGCAGAAAGTCAGACTGGATGATCTAATGAACCCATCTGTGCTTAAACGCTATGAACCTAGGAAAGCTGGTCTGTCCCATCTCCTGCTGGTGTGGCTCTGGGAGTGGAGGATGACAGCTTCTCACACAGATTCTGGGAACTACAGAAGCTGAGCCCTAGGAATGCTAAGGGATGACGAGAAACACTGAGGCAAGGCCTGGACTCTAATACATGTGGAGAAGCAAATCCCTTACCCAGAGAGGCCACGTTCCCATAGTTCTCCATCATCGTGTCTCGGTAGAGCTCCCGCTGCCTCTCACCCAGAAGGGCCCACTCTGCCGCTGTGAAATGCACAGCTACATCCGCAAACGTCAGTGGCACCTGGAACAACAAACGCCTCCTCCTCAGTGCCTGCCTCTCCCGGGCCTGTCCCACTGCTCATCCACGCACGGAGCAGCAGGGGCTTGCACTGCGTGTTCTGTGCAGCTTTGCTTTCTGTTGAGAGGAAAAAGGCAAGAGGCAGTGATGCCTGTGTGGCTCTGGCCTTGGATTCAAGGCACCTGGGGCTCCTTCTAGCCTGGTGCCTGGTATCCAGTCTCTGATGACAGCCTGGAAGAAGGTGCCCCAAACCCTGCAGAAGGCAGATATGGGAGCCCTGCCCCCAGAGAAATTTCTCCTCTCCCCCAATAGTTAGCGGGTAGTTCATGCCCTGAGACAGGATGATTCTGGCCCTGTCCAAACCCGGGTTTCGTTTTAAATACTTATTACAGTAAGTGGACAAGACAGGCAGAGAAACCGTTCTATTACAAGAGAGAAAGCTGCCTTTCTAAGGGCTTAGACTATTCCGGCTCTTATTCCAGAATAAGCATGCCTTATTCCAAATTAGTTTAATTCACTTTTGGATTAAGCTAATTTGGAATAAAGCACATTTATCCCAGAATAAGCATATCCACACGTCAAGTTAATCTGAGATAGTTAATCCATTTACATTCACACCCTACTGTATTATGGATTAACATTTATGTGTAGACAAGCCCTAAGGCCCAGGAACAGGTTGTACCACTTGGGGGAGGACAGCGTGTGACAGTCCGTACCACTACGTTCACCCCTTTTACAGGGCTATGATAAATTTTGTACAAAGTATGCCTTGTGAGATATCACTTGAAAACTCATAATTTGCTGATAATTATTGTCCTAGTAAAATGTGTGTGCATATAAAGTTATAAGATGTTACTAAGACATGTTTGAAGTCTGCGGAGCAGTCACAAACCAGTTCCCCAGAGAGAAAAGGCTAGCCAACGCTTCAGCCAGGTGTCAAAAAAATCATATAGACCATCACCTGGTAAAGTCACCATTCTTTGGCACGAAAGAGGGTGTGGGGGGAAAATCTACCTCTTGATAAAGAAACAGCTAGGGGTTCCATCCACACAGACTTTCTGTTCTGAACCTCAGCTGGAGATGATTCTCAAAGAAGAAAAAGAACTATAAGAAGGGACAGTGGATGTCCCAAATTATTCCTCCCTTTCTCTCTACCCATGGCATCCACAACATCTGAAGAACAAAGGAAACAGCTTTGGACTGGAGGAGGGACCCTGTCGGGAAAAAATTCAGTGAGTAAGACCACTGTAACGTGGTGAGAGAGACTGCTTTAAATTCACTTGTTTAATTAGGCATTAGTTGTGTTTTACTTTTATTTTCTTAAAAGAAAAGGAGTACTTGTGGCACCTTAGAGACTAACAAATGTATTTGAGCATAAGCTTTTATTTTCTTGTAACCAATTCTGACCTTCATGCCTCATGACTTATATTCACTTAAAATCTTTTTGCAGTTAATAAACTTGTTCATTGTTTTATCTAAAACAGTGTGTTTGAACTGAGGTGCTGGGGAAACTCCATTTGGGATAACAGGATTTGTGCCTATCATTTTCTATTAATAAAATGAGGGCTTTGTATGAGCTTGTATTGTGCAGGAGTGGGCTGGGGAGTCCAAGGCATACATTTCTGGGGACGGTCCAGGTCTGGGAGTTTGCTGGTGTTGCTCTGCAGTGTAAATCAAAAGTGGCTAGCTGCAGCACTCAGACACTATAAGTGGGAGTAACTTACATGCTGCAGGCTTTGTGTGAGCGGACCAGGAGTGCTAGCTGTCAAAGAGTGTAAAAGGCTCCCCAGGTTGGAGCACTGAAATGACACAGCTGTTCATCAGTCCAGATTGTACCCTGGGTAATGTCACAGCGTGTCCCTGTATCCCGCCCCTGCCCTGGCAGCTTGGGGACTCACCTTCCTGCAGTGTCGAATGAGGTCTGTGCCGTGGCTGAACCTTTTCCCACACCCAGGGCAGCGGAAGGGGCTCTCTCCTACGTGGACCCTCCGGTGCGCGATCAGGTGTGAGTTCTGCCGGAATCGCCTCCCGCACTCAGTGCATTGATGGGGTTTCTCTCCAGTGTGCACTCTGCGATGGGCATGGAGGGAGGAGCTGTGCCGGAACCTCTTCCCACACTCGGCGCACGCGTGGGACTTCTCTCCAGTGTGGATCCACTGGTGGGTGGCAAACGCGGAGTGGCCAGCAAAGGTTTTCCCACATTCAGCGCACTGGTAGGGTCTCTCTCCAGTGTGGACCCGCTGGTGGGTGATCAGGTGCGAGCTCTGCCGGAATCGCCTCCCGCACTCAGCACACTGATGGGGTTTCTCTCCCATGTGCACTCTCCGGTGCGTGTTAAGGGAAGAGCTGTGTCGGAATCTCCTTCCACACTCAGCACATTGATGGGGCTTCTCTCCTGTGTGGACTCTCCGGTGCGTGATCAGGTGGGAGCTGTGCCGGAAGCTCTTCCCACACTCAAGACAATGGTGGGGCCGCTCTCCTGTGTGCACTCTCTGGTGTGTATTGAGGGAGGACCGGTGCTTGAACCTCTTCCCACATTCAGCACATTGATGGGGCGTCTCTCCTGTATGGACTCTCCAGTGGGTAATAAGGTGTGAACTGTGTCCAAATCTTTTCCCACACTGAGGACACTGATGGGGCTTCTCTCTTGGTTGGCTCTTTGGCTGGCCCCAGTCAGATTTACTCTGTCTCTTCCCTACAGTGTCCCCCTGCTGCTGCCACTGTGTCCTGCTCGGACTCCCAGAGGAATCCTCTTTGCCAGGACCCTGGGAATCACACTCTCTGAACCTTTCTGTTAATGCCATGAGAGAATCCACTGTCTTAGGAGCGTTCTGAGCTATCCCGGCCTCCTCATTGTCAGCCCCCATCCCATTCTTATCTGCAAGAAAAACAGAATCCAGACACAAGTCATTCTTTGGGCTTTGGAGACACACACATTTGGGAAAGGTTTGTAACCAATAAATCACTAATCATAAGAGTTTAAACCAAAGCAGTGAATCTCTCAATCCTTCCTTGGATGAAAGAGAGTACAGGGAGGGGATACTACAAAGACAGAAAACAACACTAGGAAGGGGCCTGGATAGAGGCTCCTACTCTCTGCGTCCTCATTTGAACGCTTTAAAAAAAATATTCTCTAATGGCCCCCTCCATGCAAAGGACCATTCCTTACCTTACCGTAACTGCGGATCTTTGAGATGCTGTTGTCAATGTGGGTTCTACTGCAGGTGTGCAGGAGAAGAGACTTGAACAGCCGTGTCCATCAGGGCCATCCATGCACCATGCACTTCCTTGCGCTCCAATCTGAGAGCTCCATAAAGCATGGAAAGGCAGCAATCATCCCTTAGTTCTCTAATTCAGAATCCTGTAGGTGGAGGGCTCCAAACAAGCAGGGATGGAGAGTAGATCATGTGATCCACACTGATAACATCCCAGAGAACCAGTTACCATAGGGTAAGTGACCGTTCTCACTGCTTCAAATACACATCAGTGTGGATCCTGCTGTAAGTGGCTGGCAAGCAATGTTCCATCTGGAAGGCAGCTGATCTAGCTGAACTGAAATTGTAGCATTGTTCTCCAGTCCTTGGCATCTGACCTGCAGCTAGGTCAAGAGCACAGTGCTTTGAAGATTTCAGATACAAGCAGATGATGTGGATTGTGCTGCAGCAGAGTGAGCCTCAATGGCCTGAGGGAGAGGCCCATCAGCCATCTGGCAATACATCAAGATGCACTGCATGATCTATGCGGCTATCCTCTGGAGCAAAAGAGCCTGCCCTCTCAAAGCACCAGAGATGGCTATGAAGAGACAAGGAGATGGACGGTTTTGTTCTGTCAGCATAGTGCTATAAGTCCCCTGAAGTATCCAGAGAGTGGGCTTGGGAGAGGACACACATAAGCCAACAGACTAGTTCAGATGAAATTTTGAGACTACATTGGGGATAAACTTCAGATGAGGTCTCGGCTTCACCTGCTCCTTGTGACAGGCTGCATGAGGAGGGTAAGCCATGAGAGCATGAGGTTCACTGATGCTTCTAGCCAATGTAAAGGTGTGACAGAACGTACCCCTGTATTCATACCCTACATACTATTGTAATAAACTTGGTACAAAGTATGCCTGGTAGGGTATCATTTGAAAACTTGTAATTTGCTGGTCAGTATCACCTTGATAAAAAGTGTGTGGCAATATTTGTATGTGAAGTTACTAGATTCCACTGTGTGGTGTTAACAACACATGTTCCAAACCCACAGCCCTGCCCAAACTGAGGTTGTGAAACAGGTCTGTCTCAAACACAGGAACATGTGCTCTGCTTAATTTGCATTTAAGCAGTAAATAGAGTCATCAAGCAGGAAGGGAAACAAAGAAAGCTCAAATAGGAGAAAAAATGCAGCAGGGAACATCCTTCCACATAGATTCTTTCGCTCCTGGTCAATATTCCCTCTAATTTTTTCCATCCATGTGCAGAATTAATTTGGTTATGTGCACCAATGGTAATGTGCGGATGTGTGCCACCAGTAGAAACAGAAAACCTAGATATAATATATATTTTCAAAAAAGTTACTAATAGGGAAAATTACTGCAGCCAAGACAAGGTAGGCATTTTAGAATTCACTACTCAAAAGAATTAAATTTAAGCATTAGAGAGAAATAAAATTATGACCAATCGAAAAACTAAAACATCAGCACCTTGAAAGAATAAAATTACACAGAATATATGTGCATTGAAGGAAGTACCAAGAAGTAACAACAACACAAGTATGTGTTGGGAGGTGAGTGTGAAAGAGACAGAGTGTGTGTGTGTGAGTGTGTGTATGCGTGAGAGTGAGTGTGACAGTGTCTGTGTGTGTGTGACAGACTGTGTGAGTGTGTCAGACAGAAAGTGTGAGTGTGAGACAGAGACAGTGTCTGTGTGAGAGAGAGAGAGGCATAGACACAGAGACTGTGTGTGTGTGACAGAGACAGTGTGTGTGTGTGCTGGCTGCTGGGGAAGTATATGAGAGACCGTGCGCTGTCTTTAAGCACAGAGGCACTCACCAGAAGCCTCGTTCAGACCACAGCAGCTCCGTCCTGCTCCTGAGCCCTGTCCCTCCTCCCCCGCTGTGCAGAGATGGGGTACACAGGCAGAGGGAAGTGAGGGGAGGGGAAAACCCTGACGTCAGCGCCTCCCTCCCCCCCGCTCTGCACAGCCAGCAGCAGGGTCCTGGAATCAGCTGGTGGATCAGATGGCTCCAAGGCAGAGGGCAGGAGCAGCGCAGCTGCAGAGCAGCGGGGGGCGGGGCACCTGAACACACGTGCCGGATGTGCGCGGCTCTGCTAATCAGCGTGCGGCACTTGATTGATTCTTGGGCGGCTGCGCAGCTTTGAGGGAACACTGCTCCTGGTGCCCAGCTAGAAATGACTCCCAAAAGAGGGACTGCAACTATAAAAGGGAGGGACAAATACCCCAAGGCACCCCCCTTTCTCTCTCCCTTCCCATCACATTCAATGCACCTGAAACAACAAAGGAAGCCTTTGTTGGAATCTGGGGGAGGGGTTCTAACCTGCAGAATTTGGTCAGTAAGCTTGCTGACAGCCTATGGTGAGAAACTGCTTGAATTTGATAGTTCATTAAATTAGATATTAGTAAACGTTTTATCTTTATTTTTCTTATAACCATTTCTGACTTTTATGCCTCATTATTTATATTCTTTGTAGTTAATAAACTTGCTTTATCATTGTATCTAATCCAGTGTGTTTAAATTGAAGTGTCTGGGAGCCTGCATTTGGGGTGGCAAGTTATGCGCATATTATTTCTATTAAAGAAATAGCAGACTTAATATAATTTGTATTGTCCAGGAGAAGGCAGGGCAGTACAGGACATATATTTCTGGGGGGAAATTTAAGACTGGGGGTGTGTTGGGGTCACCCTACAGTATAACCAAAGCTGGTGAGAACCAGGGGTGTGGCTTGCAAGCTGGAAGGCTGTTTGAGAGCGGCCCAGGTAGGGGCTACTTCAGCAAAGCATTGTAAGACACACAACGTTACAGGGCCGGAGTGACACATCTGTTTATTAGTCAGGACTGTTCGCTCGTACGGCACAGAAGACAAGAGCTGGCTCAACATTTGTCAGTTTTTTGCCAGAAAAAGTTATTTCAACAATTTTATTTATGCTAAAGCATGTCAATTTCAACTCAACGTCCCAAGGGAAAGAATTTCAATACAATTTTTTTTTCGTTTCTGAAAATTTGTTTGGGGAAATTTCATTTTTTTTAATGTTTACATTATTTCCCCTACAGAAGTAGTGCATAATCAACATGTCTCCTCTTTGTGTTGTAATTCAATAGTTTTACTCTTTGACACAAACCCATCGTCATGCTGCCTGGCATGGGACACAGCTAAGAGTGCCTATCTCAGATCAGACTGCTGGAATCCAGGGCACAGACCCCAGACTGGTGGATACTCTATCATAAGATGTCACCAAGGCAGTAACAAATGTGTGCTTCCAAATACTGTACCAGTTATTATGGAGCCACAGACAGTCCCCTTCAGGCCCTCTAGCCCTCATGCACTACCAGATAACCCAGACTTCTGTGATAAATGATGATTAAAACCAGAAATCACATGTATTAGATTCTTCCAGTTCCAAAAAACCAGACACTCACCCCCGGTCACAATATATTTCAGATCTTACCCAAAAACCACGCTGATAGCCAATCCTTTAGTAAATTAAAAACTAAACATTTATTCATATAATAAAAGAAGAGAGTTATTAAAAGATTCAAATGCATCATATACATTACAGTTGATTTCAGAGTTTGTAGATCAGGACAAGAGCAGTGATGTTAAATCTGCTAGCTTGCAGTAAGTCTCTCTAGATCACCCAAAAGACTGGGGGTTCTCAGCCCATTGTTCAAAGCTGCCCTTTGTTAGAAACCATAGTCCAGAGACGTGGAGCAGGAAAAAGTCTCCATTTACACCTTCAGCACATGCGCATGGAAAGTTACTCTCTCCAACATGGAGTCATGGATCACACGTCCTATGTGCCCTGCTGAGACACTGGGCCTCCATTGTCTATGTCCTCTCTGAGACATCTTCAGGAGGAACCCATTGGAAGAGTTGATTCTCCTTGATGGCCCATGAACCATGGCTGGCTGGTCTTGATGTAAATCTGCCTTGCGGGTGTTACCCAAGAACACAACATGTTTGAGACACAAACACACAGCAAAGATTCATAACTTCATATACAATGATAATACACTCATATAAACAGGGTAATAATATTTAGCAGACTATAACATTCCCATTGATACCTTACAAGGCATACTTTGTAGAAGATCTATTGCAATTGTGTTGGATTTGTGTCTAAGTATAAAACTATTTCATTATAACACAAACAGGAAGCCTTTTGATTTAAAAAAGATACAACATTTCAGGCAGTAATAAGTAGGAGTTGCCCGTAACAATTGAAAAAAATAAAATTAAAATAAACAAGACTATTTCAATTATATTATGTGATAATGTGACAGCAACATAACTAATCTATGTTGATCTCATATTGAGCAGTAAAAACCACTGAGTCCCTGGAACAAAAGTATGAGAGAACTAGCAGGGAATGAGTATTTGATAATGGGCTCTTCAATCTAGCAGAGAAAGAAAGGGGACAACTTTCTCATTCAGAAAGTTGAGGAAACAACTAGGGAGTCTTCCATTTTGGATCTGGTTTTGACCAACATTGATGAATTAGTTGTGAACCCGAAGGTGGTTGGGTACTTGGGAGGAAGTGACCATGATCTGATAGAATTCAAGATCCTAAGGAAAGGAAGACATGAAAACAGCAAAACAAGGATACTGGACTTCAGAAAGGCAGATTTCAACTAACTGAGAGAAATAGGAAAGATCAATTAGGAAGAAAAGGAGTCAAACGGGGGTTGGCAGTTCCTAAAAGATGTAATACTGAAGGCTCAACAGCAAGCTATTCCAATGCAAAGGAAAGATAAGAAGAGCCACAGGAGACAAATGTGGCTGCACAAGGAGCTTTTCAGCGATCTAAAATCCAAAACGGATGCTTACAGGAAAGGGAGGGGCATGTCACCAAGGAAGCATATATGGGAATAGGATGAGCATATAAGGACAAAATCAGGAAAGCCAAGGCAAAGAATGAGTTACAGCTGGCAAGGAATATTAGAGACAAGAAGAAGGGATTCTACAAATATGTCAGACAAAAAGAAAGATCAGGGATGGTGTGGGCCCACTCCTCAATGGAGAAGGTGAGCTGGTAATGGAAGATGATAGGAAGGCAGAGCTGCTCAGTGCCTACTTTTCTTCAGTCGTCACACAAAAAATAATGTGAACGGATGACTAGTGAAGTTATCACAGACAATAAAGGGAAAGGGATGAAGATTGGGATAAGAACACGGCAGAGATCTTCTGACCCATCTGAATGAACTCAAGGCAGCAGGGCCTGAGGCTATTCACCTGAGGGTGCTGAAGGAAAGAGCTGAAGAAATCTCGGAGCCACTGGCAATAATATTTGTAAACTCATGGATGACAGCAGAGGTCCTGAAAACAGGAGAAGGGCTAAAGTGGTGCCCATCTTTAAAAAGGGGGGAAAGGAGGAGCCAGGGAACTACAGACCAGTCAGCCTGACCACAATACCTGGGATCTACTAGAGCAATGTTAAAACATTCCATTGGCAAATACCTGGAGGATGAAGGGGTGATGACTAGCAGCCAGCATGGATTTACTAAGAACAAATCATGCCAAACCAGCTTAATTTCCTTCTTTGACAGTGTAACTGGTTTGGAGGACAGGGGGAATGCAGTGGATATATTATTAATGGACTTTAGCAACGCTTTTGACACAATCCCACATGACATTCTGATAAGTAAACTGGAGAAATGCAGGCTCAGTGGAACTACCATTAAGTGGATACATAATTGGTTAAACAATCACAAACAAAGAGTAACTATAAAGGAGTGATATCAGACTGGAAGGAGGTCTCAAGCGGGGTTCCACAGGAATCTGTTCTGGGTCTGATGTTGTTTAACATGTTTATTAATGACCTGGATGTAGAGCTAAAGAGCACACTCATCAAATCTGCAGATGACACAAAGCTAAGGGGAGCTGCAAACACTTTGGAGGATAGAGCTAAAATTCAAAGGGATCTTGATAAATTGGCAAACTGGGCTATAGACAACACAGTGAAATTCAACAAAGACAATTGTAAGGTGCTACGCTTAGGGAAGAAAAACCAAATGCACAAATACAGAATAGGGGATAACTGGCTTGGCAGCAGCACTGCTGAGAAGAATCTAGGAGTTGTGGTGGAGCTGTGCTGTTGCAAAAAAAGCAAATGCAATTTTGGATTGCATTAACAGAGGCATAGCATGCAAGTCACGGGAGGTGATATAATCTTTCTACTAGGTGCTGGTTAGGCCTCGGCTGAAGTACTGTATCCAGTTTTGGTCACCAATGCATAGAAAGGATGCAGAGAAACTGGAAAGGCTCCAGAAGCGAGCGACAAAGATGATCAAAGGGATGGAATTCAAGGCATATGAGCAAAGGCTGAAGGAACTGGGTATGTTTAGTCTGGAAAAGAGGAGATTAAGAGGGGACATGATAGCAGCCTTCAAGTATCTGAAAGGCTGCAATAAAAAAGATGCAGAAAAATTATTCTCTCTTGCTAGAGGGCAGGACGAGTCAATGGGTTCAAACTACAGCACAGCAGTTTAAGACTTAGACTGGGTCTACACTATGGAGTTAGGCTGACGTAAGGCAGTTTACATTGACCTAATTATATCCGTGCCCACACTACAGCCTGCTCCTGCTGATGTAAGTGCCCTACTCCACTGACTTCATAACTTCACTTCCACGAGAGCCGTAGGGCTTCTATCAGCGTAGTTAGGGCGATGCAGTGTCGGTGTAGACACTGCGTTACTTACATGGGTTGTTGGCTGTCATTCTTGTCAATTTCACGGCTCCAGCTCTAACTGTAGGAACAGTAGGACAACAGAACTGACTGCCTAGGAAAGTCGTGGAAGCTCCTTCACTGGAGGTTTTCAAAAAGAGGCTGGATAGGATGGTTTAGACATCAGAAATCCTGCATCTTGGCAGGGAGTTAGACTTGATGACCCTTGCGGTCTCTTCTAATCCTGATTCTATAACTAGGGCCCTACCAAATTCATGTCCATTTTGGTCAATTTCACAGTATTAGGATTTAAAAATTCATAAATTTCATTATTTCAGATATTTAAATCTGAAATTTCATGGTGGTGTAATTACAGGGGGCCCTGACCCAAAAAGGAGTCAAGGGGCATCGCAAGGTTATTGCAGGGGGGCTGCGGTACTGCTACCCTCACTTCTGCGCTGCTGCTGGCGGCGGTGCTGCCTTCAGAGCGGGGCAGCTGGAGAGCAGCGGCTGCTGGCCGGGAGTAAGGATGGCCTGGTGTGGTATTGCCACCCTTCTGCGCCGCTGCATTCAGAGCTGGGCCCTTCGTCAGCAGCCGCCACTCCCCGCCCACCCAGCTCTGCAGACAGCAGCACAGAAGTAAGGGTCACATGATATGGTATTGCCCACCCGTACGTCTGCACTGCTGCTGGCAGAAGTAAGGGTAGCGATACCATGACCTCCCTCCCCCCCCCACCAATAACCTTGCAACCCCCCCCAACCCCATTTTTGGGTCAGGACCCCCAGTCTGAGAAACACTGGTCTTCCCCATGAAATCTGTATAGTATAGGGTAAAAGCATACAAAAGCTTTGGAGCTGTGCTCCGGCTCCACTCCAGCTCCAGGCAAAAACCTGCAGCTCCACTGCTCCGGAGCTGCTCTGCGCTCCAGCTCCGGGCTCTGCTCCACAGCCCTGCACGAAAGACCAGATTTCACGGTCCATGACACGTTTTTCATGGCTGTGAATTTGGTAGGGCCCTATCTATAACACAATTCAAGGGCTGGAAGTTGAAGCCAGACAAATTCAGACTGGAAATAAGGTATTTTTTTTTTTTTTTTTTTTTTTTTTTAAACAGTGAGGATACTTAACCACTGGAACAATTCACCAAAAGATCATGGTGGATTCTCCATCACTGGCAATTTTATAATCAAGATTGGATGTTGTTCTAAAAGAGCTCCTCTAGGAATTATTTGGGGAAAGCTGACAGGACACGTGGGGGAACACCTTTTGCTCATGCAGTGTTCAGTAAAATAGGCAGATCTCAGCCAGGCCTGCAATGGCCTCAAGTGAAGTCTGCCAAGCAGCATCACATATATGCAGGCTGCCATATGTTCTCTTTCAAGTAAGACCCTAAAGAACCATATGTTGGATTTTAATTAAGTAATGCTATACATGTTTCTTCTTTGTAAGACCGAGTAAATTGGCCCTTTAACTTTAAGTAATTGCTTTTGATGTTTTATACTAGTCCAAACCAAACACTAGAAATAGCAAGGACCTCACCATAAGCGTGCCCTAAGTGCATCCTTACTCCTTGGAGAACTACTTAAAGTGTGATAAACATATTAGAGATACTAAAGAACTGATTGCTGATAAATAAATGTAATAAGAAATCTTAGTGATTTGTGTTGTTCTCTACTATAACTGCATGGCCTCAATGCTGTTTATATAAAATATTTGCAGGAGAGTCTGTTTTATTCAGTACATGCCTAGAACCTCTGATATCTGAACTTAATCTATAAAACTACTGATTGCATATCTATGTGGTTGTTGATGAATTAATGAACTTGTTGATTGGTTAAGAATAACTAAGTGTCCTGACTTGAGAAGTACTGTACAAGGTAAATACAGACCTGAGAAAAATCCAATGTTAAAATTAGTAAACCCCAGACTCAATGAAAAGGGGTTATCATTATTAGATTCCATTAAAATATTGGCTATAATATTTATCAAATTGGCAAATCTAATTTGTTAGGTTTCAGCTTTAACATCTACCTGCCACTTCGGCAAAGCCATACAATTGGCCCCTTTCACATGTAATGACTGGGCTCCCTAGGTACTTCCTGTGATCCAGGTGGATGGTAGCATAAGAACATAAGAAAGGCCAGACCGGGTCAGACCAAAGGTCCATGCAGCCCAGTATCCTATCTATGGACAGTGGCCAATGCCAGGTGCCCCAGAGGGAGTGAACCTAACAGGTAATGATCAAGTGATCTCTCTCCTGCCATCCATCTGCACCCTCTGACAAACAGAGGCTAGAGACACCATTCCTTACCCATCCTGGCTAATAGCCATTAATGGACTTAGCCTCCATGAATTTATCCAGTTCTCTTTTAAACCCTGCTATAGTCCTAGCCTTCACAACCTCCTCAGGCAAGGAGTTCCACAGGTTGACTGTGCACTGACTGAAGAAGAACTTCCTTTTATTCGTTTTAAACCTGCTACCCATTAATTTCATTTGGTGGCCCCTAGTTCTTATATTATGGGAACAAGTAAATAACTTTTCCTTATTCACTTTCTCCCCACCACTCATGATTTTATAGACCTCTATCATATTCCCCCTTAGTCTCCTCTTTGCCAAGCCGAAAAGTCCTAGCCTCTTTAATCTCTCCTCATATGGGACCCCTAATCATTTTAGTTGTCTTTTTCTGAACCTTTTCTAATGCCAGTATATCTTTTTTGAGATGAGGAGACCACACCTGCATGCAGTATTCAAGATATGGGCGCACCATGGATTTATATAAGGGCAATAAGATATTCTCTGTCTTATTCTCTATCCCTTTTTTAATGATTCCTAACATCCCCTTTGCTTTTTTGACTGCTGCTGCACACTGCGTGGACGTCTTCAAAGAACTATCCACCATGACTCCAAGATCTTTCTCCTGATTAGTTGTAGCTAAATTAGCCCCCATCATATTGTATATATAGTTGGGGTTATTTTTTCCATTGTGCATTACTTTACATTTATCCACATTAAATTTCATTTGCCATTTTGTTGCCCACTCACTTAGTTTTGGGAGATCTTTTTGAAGTTCTTCACAGTCTGCTTTGGTCTTAACTATCTTGAGCAGTTTAGTATCATCTGCAAACTTTGCCACCTCACTGTTTACCCCTTTCTCCAGATCATTTATGAATAAGTTGAATAGGATTGGTCCTAGGCCTGAACCTTGGGGAACAGCACTAGTTACCCCTCCCCATTCTGAAAATTTACCATTTATTCCTACCCTTTGTTCCCTGTCTTTTAACCAGTTCTCAATCCATGAAAGGATCTTCCCTCTTATCCCATGACAACTTAATTTACATAAGAGCCTTTGGTGAGGGACCTTGTCAAAGGCGTTCTGGAAATCTAAGTACACTATGTCCACTGGATCCCCCTTGTCCACATTTGTTGACCCCCCCAAAGAACTTTAATAAATTAGTAAGACACGATCTCCCTTTACAGAAACCATGTTGACTTTTGCACAACAATTTATGTTCTTCTATGTGTCTGACAATTTTATTCTTTACTATTGTCTCAACTGATTTGCCCAGTACTGACGTTAGACTGACCGGTCACTAATTGACACGATCACCTCTCGAGCCCTTCTTAAATATTGGCGTTACATTAGCTATCTTCCAGTCACTGGGTACAGTAGCTGATTTAAAGGACAGGTTACAAACCATAGTAAATAGTTCCGCAATTTCACATTTGAGTTCTTTCAGAACTCTTGGGTGAATGCCATCTGGTCCCGGTGACTTGTTACTGTTAAGTTTCTCAGTTAATTCCAAAACCTCCTCTACTGACATGTCAATCTGTGACAATTCCTCAGGTTTGTCACCTACAAAAGACGGCTCAGGTTTGGGAATCTCCCTAACATCCTCAGCCATGAAGACTGAAACAAAGAATTCATTTAGTTTCTCTGCTATGACTTTATCGTCTAAGTGCTCCTTTTGTATCTCCATCGTCCAGGGGCCCCACTGGTTGTTTAGCAGGCTTCCTGCTTCTGATGTACTTAAAAAACATTTTGTTATTACCTTTTGAGTTTTTGGCTAGCTGTTCTTCAAACTCCTTTTTGGCTTTTCTTATTACATTTTTTACATTTAATTTGGCAGTGTTTATGCTCCTTTCTATTTACCTCACTAGGATTTGACTTCCATTTTTTAAAAGATGCCTTTTTATCTCTCACTGCTTCTTTTACATGGTTGTTAAGCCATGGTGGCTCTTTTTTAGTTCTTTTACTGTGTTTTTTTAATTTTAGGCATACATTTAAGTTGAGCCTCTATTATGGTGTCTTTGTAAGTATTATTATAATTTGTTTTATAGTAGCACCTAGATGCCCTAGTCATGGACCAAGACCACACTGTAATAGAGCCACAAACCAATCTTCAGCCTGAAGGGATGGGCCAAGGAAGGCAAGTGTTACCATCCCCAATCTTCTCTGGTCTAGGATAGGACACAGACCTCCCCTTTCTTCTTCAGGATAAGAAAATACAAGGAATAGCAGCTTCTTCTCCTGTACTCCCGAGGTACTTCATCTATGGCTTCTAGACAAAGCAGGAGGCAACGTTGGGTTCCCCCCCCACCCCCAGTATTCTTATGAGAAAGGGGCAGAGGTTGGAATTGGACAGAGTGGCCACAGGCAACTATGTCTGGCATCCATCTGTCTGTTGCTATGACAGCCCATATTCAATGGAATGGGGAAAAGTGACATCCAAAGGAAGGGTCAACTCTCCACTGGTGTGAATGTGGCATTCAACTCTCGTTTCAAACCTGTTGCCGGGTACCAAGTGTGGAGTGGCAGTTTGAAATATGAAGTTGGAGTGAGGCAGAGCTATGCTCCTTCCTCCCAAAAAGGTCCGGCTGTTTTGGATCCTCATCTTGGGGGCTACTTTTTGTTTGTTTTGATTTTTCACAAACAGCAGATACTACCAATGAGCCTAGTGCTGGATGTAATAATCCTGGCCTTGGCACTAGCACCTGCTGCAGTTTTGACCAACAGGGCAATGTTAGGGCCTGCATATGTCACGAAGCAGCATAGAGTGCTGTCCTGGGGGGAAGAGACAGTCGACAAGAGGGCTGCTCAAGCTGGAGAAGGGGCTTGGAATCTGCCGTACAATTGGCAATGGGAAGGCAGTTCAAGAAGAAGGAGGTAAAAAGAAACTGCACTGAGGCAAACAGGGGATTTGCTGAGGAAGCTGGGGAGAGGAAGTTGGACCATGAAAGGCAGTGTACAAGTAGCCTGGCCACAAGGGGCACAGAGCGTACGGCCAGTGAGGTAACCATTGAGACGCTGACAGAGGAATACAGTTTGGGTGCCTGGGAAGCTGTATGGCCCTCCAGCTGAGGAGCTGTTGTTCGCGGGTGCATCTGTTGGAAAGAGCTGCTGTCATTGTAGCATTGAAGTAATGGAGCATCAAAAGCCAGAGAGAGGAAAAGATGGGACAGCTGGGGTGAAGCTGGACTTTGCAGCCAGGGAGAGGAGTCGTCAATTCCCTCTTGGGGTGACACAGCGTGTTGTAAAAAAAACGTATTGTAATGGTAATTTAAAGTTTATTATTTTCCTGAGCAAGTATTTATGCTACTTTACATTATTTATATTATATTCTATTATTTATATTCTATTACTGTTCCTGCCACATTTCTGGGATTTTTCAGTTGGACAGTTAAAATTTAAGGTAACCCTCCAGTATGTTGGTTTGCCTCTGCTCACCTCACAGTAGGCAAAGACTAGCTGAGGCCTGGGTCACTGCACTGGGTGCATAAAGTACTGTTCAAAACCCTCTTGTGGCACCACACAGTGCCCTTCTGCTTGTTTGGCTGTGGGCGGGGTACGGTGGTAGGCGTTTGCCGCAGTGACTTTGTGACTATTAGGATACTCTTGTTAATCGGAAGGGTGACTCTGCTTGGTGTAGCTGAGCACAGGTTGTCAAACCTCTAAAGAGGTTTCTATATCCAGGGTCTCTGCAATTCTGGAAAGCAGCTCCTGGAAAGCCCTGAAGCTGTCCAGAGCTGATGTTGGCAGAGATGACAGCTTCATCTGGACACGAAGAGAGGGTGCCCCCATTCAGATGCACTCACCTGAACTCCCTGCTTCTGTTCTCCCAAGAAAGAGGATAGCAACCTGACTATGGGTGCACAGGCGGACCTTAATCTCCTCTTTCTAGGTTGGGAAGAACCACTCCCAGAGGCATGGCATGGGAGTCCCCAGCATGTCCATGGTGGTATGTTATATCGATATGGTTAGCTTGCTTGTGGTTGGCCAGTCTAGTGCCACTCATAGAGGGGTTGGAGGGACAAGCCTCTAGACCATTCTATAGAGCCTTCCCTGGTTTTCAGAGGGAAGGGTTCTCTATGAGATCAGCAAGCATGAGTGCCCTGGAGATAGGGATGATGAAGAAATGTCCTCAATGATTGGTGCCATCTTGTACAGCGATTTCAGTGCCGTGATGGGAGCATGCATTGGTGCCAACTGAGGCAGTGGTACCTGGGACATCGTCAGTCCTGGTTCCTCTAATAAGGAGTCCGCAGGTTCCATTCACAGCTGTGTTGCTGATGTCAGTACCAGTCCTATGGATGGTGTTAAGATCGGTACTGGGACATGTTTCTCCAGAGCCAAGCTTATGACTGAGAGAGGTTCACTAGCCTTTGCAATTGTAGAGAGCTTAGTAGTCATGACCCTGGAGGGCTGATCCTTGTCTCCACCTCTCCTTATGGAAGGACACTGAGTGGTTCCTGCATCCATGTCTGCCTCTGTGCTCTGACTTCCTTCGTCTCTTGGTGCTGGATTTGAAACCAGGGTTACAAACGCAGAGGTCACTAGTGCCGAGTCTCTCTCTGGTATCAATTTCTTGTCCACAGTGGTTATAGGAGTGGTGCGCCAGCAAGTATGGGCACTATCAGAGGATGACTTCGTGGGAGCCTGGTCCAATCTAGAGGAAGATCCTCTCTCTTCTGGAACGGAGATGATCCACATGGATTTCTCCAGCAGGTAAAACTTGAGGTAGGTATCATGGGATTTTCGTGTTCACACTGAGCACCGGCCAGGTATATGTATTTCCCTGAGGCAAAAAAGACCAGCTGTGGCTGACAGCTAACAGGATGAATCCATCACAGGATGGACAGGCCTTGTAGCCCAAAGCCTGCAAGTCTGCCATTACATGTGGACAGGGCACAAAACAAAAAAGGATTTTTTGTTTTGTTTTTAAAATTATGAGAAATTCAAAATTGTTAACATAAGACAAAATACAGGATAGGCCTTGATCCAAAGAGAGCTCAGAGAAAAACTGTTACAGGGTAGCAGGCGAACTCAACAGCTTTCTCGCTGCCACAGATGGGAAGAGGAAACTGAGGAACGATTGTAGCCACTTTACCCTTTATGATCTCACAAGTGCACAGTGCATGTGCAACCCCTACAGATGCTGCTGTCCAAGAGATTCCGAGCTTGCATTGGGGGGGCTCCACACTCAGACCGGTGCTGAGCTGGTGTTCCAAGTGGAGCAGACTCAGCCCAGGGAGCAGCACCATCCCTGGAGTCCTTGGCAGGGAGCCCTGTGCCGCCCCTCGGTCACTGCACAGCCACCCCAGAGACCGCCAGTGTCCCCCTGGGCCCTGCCCGCCTACCCCTGGGCCGGGCCCTTTCCAGCCCCTAGCCCTTCTGCCTCTGCCCCTGCCTGGCCCTATCCCCACCTGCTCCTACCCTGGAGCCCCTGCCAACCCCTATCCCCACGTGCCCCTACCTGCCCCTAACCCCACCCCCTGCCTGCCACTATCCCCACCCCCTGCCTGCCACTATCCCCACCTGTCCCTATTCCAGGGCCCTACCTGCCCCTATCCCCACCTGCTCCTACCCTATAGTCCCTACCAGCCCCTATACCCTAACCCCACATGCCCTTACCTTTCCCTAATCCCACCCCCCTGCCCTGACTCTCTGCCAGTCCCTATCTGCACCTGCTCCTACCCTTGAGCCCCTACTAAACCCTATCCCACATGCCACCATCTGCCCCTAACCCCATCTCCTGCCTGCCCCTACCCACCCCTATTGCTCCTACCCCTGAGCCCCTGCCAGCCCTAATTCCTACATGTCCCTACCCCTAACCCCATCTCCTGCCTGTTCCTATCCCCACCTGCTCCTACCCCAGAGCCCCTGCCAGCCCCTATACCCTATCCCCACATGCCCCTACCAGCCCCTACCCCAACCCCTGCCTGCCACTATCCCCACCTACTCCTACCCCATAGCCCCTACTAGCCCCTGTACCCTATCCCCACATGCCCCTGCCCCTACTCCCACCCCCCTGCCAATCCCTATCCCCACATGCCACCACCTGCCCCTATCCATACCTGCTCCTACCCCAGAGCCCCTGCCAGCCTTTATCCCCACATGTCCCTACCCCAACCCCATCTCCTGCCTGCCCCTATCCCCACCTGCTCCTACTCCTGGGCCCCTGCCAGCGCCTATACCCTATCCCCACATGCCCCTGCCTGCCCCAACCCCACCTGTCCCTGCCCCCGCTCCCTGCCAGCCCCTATCCCCACCTGCCCCCGCCCCTGCCAGCCCCCTGCCAGCCCCTATCGCCACCTGCCCCTACTCCCTGCCAGGCCCTAACCCCTGCCCCTGCCAGCCCCTATCCCCACCTGCCCCTGGGCCGCTACCTGTCTCTACCCTCCTTGCCCCTCTCCCTGGGCCTGCCCCTGCCCACGTCACTCCATCGCTGGGCGCGACGTCACGCTGCCGCGCGCCGCAGCCCCCGGCCGCTCTCTCACCTGCGCGAGGGCCCGCGCGGGCGGCCGGCTCCATGCTGGGGGGTGGGGGGGCGCCTCGGCCCCAACGGCCACGCGTTGCTCGGCTCCCAGCTCCCGATTGGAGCGACCCGCTGCCCGTCAGGCTCAGCCGGGGCGGGGCTTAGCCCGGCCTCTGCGCCGGCTCGTAAAGGGGCCGACGCCCTCCCGGCAGCGGAGTGGGTCTGTCAGGCTCCGGGGGTTTCGGTGGGACCATGAACCCCCTGCCCCTCCCCCGAGCATCCGAGACCTCCGCCAAGTCCCTCCTCCTCCATTGCCCCTCCCCCACAGCACCCTAGAGACCCCAACACCCCTCCCTCACATTGCCACTCCCCCACAGCACCCAGAGACCCCAACACCCCTCCCCCACATTGCCCCTCCCCCACAGCACCCAGAGACCCCAACACCCCTCCCCCACATTGCCCCTCCCCCACAGCACCCCGGAGACCCCAACACCCCTCCCCCACATTGCCCCTCCCCCACAGCACCCTGGAGACCCCAACACCCCTCCCCCACATTGCCCTTCTCCCACAGCACCCCAGAGACCCCCAGCACCCCTCCTCCCCAGCATCCCAAAATGACCCTTCCCCCAACAGCCCCAAGACCACACACACCCTCCCCTCTACACCTCTGCCAGTTCCACTACCCTGCACCCACCCCCAACTCTCCTATACACCCCAACTTCCCCCCCATGCACCCAACTCTCCTACCCCCGTCCCAGACCCTGTGCTCCATGAAGCTGCAGGCCAGCCCCCAGTAGGCAGCGCGGGCCAGGACTCTTCCCAGGGCCTCTGTTGGCGTGGCCCTACAACCACGGGCCGTCCCCCTTGTCCCAATGTGGGGTGTGCTGTTGCTTGGTGGATCCCCTATTCCCATGCGCAGGGCATGCAGCAGAGGCCGGGAAAGAGGTTTTGGCCTCTGTGACCAGTTCAGTGCTTGTGGTTCATGCACACAGGGGAAGCAGGTCCTGCAGGGCTCCAACTCCTGTTCCCAAAGTGCCGTGATTTAAGTAAAGAGACACCGCCTTTCGATTTGTTCAATAATGTTCTTTATTCAGCTGCACCCTTGCAGCAGCAGCAGCAGCTCCGGCCAGACCCTTATTTCTGACCATTATGAGGCAGGACGTTTGTATCTCAGGGCAGCAGAAACCCCAACAGCACATGGGAGCGGACATTGCCTTGGCCCAAGAGCTACAAGGTCCAACAGGGAGCAGCCGGCAGATTCGATCGGGAATCATTTCAAGAGATAGAATTACACTGATATGGGGGAGCAAAGCTATGTCCCAGGGGACACTGGGCCACGTTCACCTCTGGTGATTCACAGCCGTTATACCAGAGAGGATTTGATGCAGTAACCCTTGTCCTTTCAAATGGGGGGAGGGAGAATGGAAAAAGACAGGGAGGTTGGAAGAGAGAGACCAAACCTGGATCCTTTAATTAATGGGTTTAGAGGAGATAAAGCCACTGTCCAAACATATGGGGATGGGTTTATCCTTGGCTGATGCAATGGGCCGTACCTCCCTTTCAAATGCAGCCTCTGGCTCCCAGGGGAACGGGCCCATGGTAGGAAGGGCAGATATTTTCTACAGGAAGGGATTATCTCCAGGAAGGCGTTTCAGTGCTGGCTGCGAGTGTTGCTGGAGCGCAGCAAGCTCTCTGCCACGTTGGGAGTCACAACAGCTACAGGCAGCCTTTGGAGAGGGGCGGGGATGTGCTTTTGGGTTCTGCATGCTGCCTCTCACTCAAACCGGTCAGTGGCCCCAGCTGTGTCGGAGCCCTCAACTACAACAGGGATGCTGTTGTGTGCAAGGCATGCATTGCACGCTCCAGGACTGGTCATGCCCACAGGACGATTCTGTCCGGCCCCTCAATGCACAAACAAAATGGCGTCCTCTTGTGACCCTAGCAGGATCCTAATGCAAGAGGGCATTGGGCTCACTGCCATTGGCTAGTGAGTTTCAACTAGCCTGACCAGTTCAGTGTACCCCAACTTAATGTCATAACCTGATCTAAAAGGTATCACGTAAGAAAATCAATAGAAAACTTGGAAGGATAAGGCCTTTTCCTGTAGCCATATTGTAAGGCCTTTGTCTGCAGCCAGTTTACAAGAGCAGCAGCCATTAGCTGAGAAGCAGGAAGTCACACCCTCACATTCCATCTAAATTGCATTAAAACAATGTAATATCAGGCTGTTAAGAAGGAGACCCCGTCCTAATGGCCCCCACTATCACCAGGTAAAGAAACAGATCTTAAGATGGTTAAAGAAAACTTAGTTTGACAGCATCCTGTCTGGCAAGCAATCACTTATAGTTGTGATTGTGAAATTCTCATTTCTTTATTGTTTTGTGTTTATGGTCCACACTTCCCTATTGTTTGACTGTATGGTCTCTGTCTGGTTCTTTGATTGTTTCTGTCTGTTACACAATTAATTGTGCTAGGTGTAAATGAATTAAGGTGGTGGGGTAGGATTGGTTAGAGAATTTTGTTACACTATGTTAGGATCGGTTAGTATAACGATGGGTTAAGGTAGAGCTAAGCAGGACCCAAGTTTCACTATAGAAACTGGGGTCCAAAAGGAAGTTCTTGGGGAACCAACTCCAGGACACAGCCCCAAGAACAGAGCTGCCAGACCTCAACACTGCCAATGACACCGTGCAGAAACTGGAGTCCCCCAGATGGACCTGATCCTGACTGGCCATGAAGAAAAGTTCATCTGCCTTATTGGGAGTGGTGAGCACTGTATGTGTAGCATGTGCATTCTGTTTTGGTGATTGTTAATAAATAGAGGTTAAGACGGATATTACTGTGAAAGGCTCTTTCACTGGTAAAAGACCCTGTAAATCTGCAAAAGATTAAGCCCGGAGCCTGGAGGGAATGGGTGTTTGGCCGGAGGGAATGGGTGCCTAATTTGACAGGGTTACGTCTGAGCCCTAGCAACAGGGTAAGGGTGGGTGCCCTAGAGTGTAAGGTTATGCCTGAGCCCACAGAAGGAGGAGGGTGGGTGCCTAAATTTAGAGGGTTACACCTTGAGCCCTAGGAACTGGGTAAAGGTAGGTACCCCTAGAGTGTGTGAGTGACAGAGAATTTTGTGCGGGTAACAAGCGAATATCACACTGATCATTACTATTCTTGTGTGGTGTGTGCACCACAATTCAAAATTACAAACATAGTGGAAATTATGTTCTTAAAGTGAGTCTACTAGGCAGGGCTGAAGTTACCCCACCCTAGACAAAGAATTTTTGGTTCTGCTTCTGCCCCTTTGAAGGTACCTTTTAAGATACAGTAAGAGGCAATAGGAATGCATTTACATAAAAGGCAAACAAAACCATCAAGCTAACAAGGGGAGGAGATCACCAGTCAATTTCATGGCAGCAGTGGGAGACTACAGGAACAAATCATTTTGCATTTTAGCAAACACCAGCGAGAAAGAAACCAGTCTGGAACTTCCTTCACCCGGAGACTATGTCTCCTTCCCCACAGCTTCAATTAACTTTACTCTTGTGTAGGGGTAACCTTCCGAAGAATCCACTCCAAAGCTTCTCTGGACTCTAAAAGAGAGGGACAAACCCCCACAAGTTATCTTTCACCTCAGACGACAAAGGAACTGAGCACTTTGTGGGGGTGATCAGCCATCTTGCTGGAGATGTGGTAAGAATCTTACCTTGAACCAGGACTGTGGTTTTGTTATGTCTTAGTCTCTAGAAAGTGTTTTTTACTTTTATGGTGCTCCTGACCATTTCTAACTCTGTCCTTCATACCTGAACTCGCTTCACATCCTGTCTTATTTTTAATCTAAAGCAGCCCAGTGCTGGGTTTGAACCGAATGATGGCGAACTCCAGTTCCAGTGCTAAGCTGTGCACTTTGTCTCTTTAGAGGAGCAAACAAAATGAATTATTCCTCTGATTAGTCCAGGAGAGGGCTGGGCATTGTAGAGCACAGGGTTTGGGGAACATTGGGGACTAGGCGGTGCTGGGGTCACCTTGCCAGGTATAACCAAAAAGCTGGTGGATACCAGAGTGTGGCTGGGGTGCAGCAAGCAGGCTGCTGGTATCAGAGTTGCCGGGCCCAGTTTACTTATCACCCAGACACTCGGTGCATGCTTGTCTGCTGACTGGGAGCATCCAGACAGGGCGCTGCACCATTAGAGCAATTTAAGGCACCCAGGGTTGCAGGGCAGGCAGTGACACAATCCTCGCTGCGCTGGATTGCGCCCCTTTGGGACATCTCTGCATGGGGAATGTGAGGTCATGGTGTGCGGAGGACGCTATTTTGCATGCAAAATGTACAGTTGCATGCCTGTGAATATGTCCCGGCAGGCCATTGGAGGGTTGCCTGGCACTGCATCCAGCTGGAGGCTCCAGACTCCCCGTCGTAAATGGAATCAGAGAATTTGTTACGAGTTTCGCCCCTGGTTCCTGACAGCAAACAGCCGCAGCAGCAGCTCCAGGATCAGCAGCTCTGGGCTTGTTCTGCTGGTCTCACCCTGCAGAGGTTGTCCTGGTCCGATCTGTTCCTCCATGTAGCTCCTGATAATGGTTAGCACAGAGAACGGAAAAGTTACAGCAAAGTCCATCTGGTGGGTCCAGAGTCCAGATGTACTCAGACCCCTCTTTGTTCCCCCAGTCCAGAAGTGTGTCTCCAGCAGCCCATAGCCCATACATCGCCACCCCCTGGCTCTTGCTCAGCCTTTACTTCCTCTTCCTGGGCAAACAGGGTCACCTGGTCGCCTCCTGACTTGCCTTTTGTTCTCTAGCTGCTCAAACTGGTTGGCTTCTCGCAGAGTTTCAAAGTAACAAATCCCCCATCCATTGTCTGGGCCCAGGCCCTACTGGACCTCTGGTTTCTTCTGCAAAGAAAACACCTCCCTCCTACACCCCTAGTTAATCATGCAACACATAGGGGAAACTGAGGCACACACAATATTCATACAAAATATTCTGAAAATATCCCACTTTCTCGCAGCTCTCCCCCCTTTGAAACTGAACTGAGCAGGGTCACTTTAGCCAGTGACCTGGAGAAGTTCAAACCCACCAATGTTACCCATAGATGCCACAGCACCTTTCCCATTCCCTTGGCAATTATTATATCAGGCCCTTTCAAGATTTCCTCAGCACCTTTGCAGTTACAATTCCAGTTTACCATACACAGTTCAGAGCAGCTTCACATCCTCCCTTAGGTCTGGTCCACCAGTGATGACACTCGCAGGGGGCACATGGGGAGCTTTTTTGAGGCCCCGTGCCCTATTGCCACCCCAAAACCTTTGGTTTTCAAACTGGGATAGGGTCCTGCCACAGCCTCCTCTCTCTTGTCTGCCAGCGAGTGGGTAGGGCAGTGAGCCCACATCCCTCCCTGTGTTAATGGTCCTGCCGCAGCCTGGGGTATCCTCACCCCAGGTTAGAATAGGGGGTGATTCCCTTCCGCGTATGATCTTAACTGGGCCATATCTCTGGGGCTCTGGTGTGTCAGGTGTCTTGAGCTTCAGCTTAGCAGCTCTTCCTTTAGGTACCAGCCAGGGGAAAATTGTCCCCTTCTCGCCAGCCTGACACTACCCGGTATCCTCAGCCTCAGCTCCCTGGATTCAAATCCTTGGCTGTTACAGACGCAGGGGCTTAGGGGCACAGGGGCTGGATCCAGGCTCAAAGCTGATATCCTGGAGAACGCCAGCTCCAGCCACCCCGACCCCTCCTGTGTCAGCCATAGGCAGAGCGAATGGCTCCATATTCGGGACCTTCGCCCAAGATACACAGCTGCCCTGTGTGTGGCATTCTCAGTCTGGTCCATCCCAGGCACCCAGTCAACCCATCCCAAACAGTGGATTCCACTGGGCGTGACCCAGGGCCGCCAAGCATCCAGCAGCCCCAAGTGCATGTGCTTGGCAGTACTGTCAGATCCCCCAGGCCAGCCAAGAGCTCAAGCATCCAGCAGGGCCATGGGAATGCCAACAATTACTTCCGATGAAGTGAGCTGTAACTCACGAAACCTTATGCTCAAATAAATTGGTTAGTCTCTAAGGTGCCACAAGTCCTCCTTTTCTTTTTAAGAACATAAGAGTGGCCAGACTGGGTCAGACTAATGGTCCAGCTAGCCCAGTGTCCGGTCTTCTGACAGTAGCCAGTGCCAGATACTTCAGAGGGAATGAACAAAACAGGGCAATTAGTGAGTGATCCATCCCCTGTTGTCCAGTCCCAGTGTCTGGCAGTCAGAGCTCTGGGGACACCCAGAGCATGGGGTTGCATCCATGAGCATCTTGGCGAATAGCCATCGATGGACCTGTCCTTAGGAACTTATCTCGTGCCTTTTTGAACCCAGTTATACTTTTGACCATCCTCTGGCATCAAGTTTCACAGGTTGACTGTGCTTTGGGTGGAGACGTACTTCCTTCTCTTTGTTTTAAACCCGCTGCCTAATAATTTCCCGGTTCTCGTGGTATGTGAAGGAGGACATGACACTTCCCTAGTCACATTCTTCACCCCAGGCATGATTTTATAGACCTCCGTCATATCCCCTCTTAGTCGTCTCTTTTCCAAACTGAACAGCCCCAGTCTTTCTAATCTCTCCTCACGCGTGTAACCCTTCTGCAGGGTGGAACCAGCAGCAGCCAGGGCCAGGTTCAGTATCTAGGGGTTCCTTTCCATTGATTCAAAACAGAACTGGCTCGAGCCCGCACCTAGTAACCTGGGAAATGCCCCCTTCCCCCTCGGAGCTCTCTGCTGCTGGCAGGGAGAGGGCTGGGGGGAGTCCTCCTCTCTGGCCCCCCACCCCAGCCCCAGAGCAGCCTGCCTACTGCACCCCAAACTCCTCATCCACGGCCCAGCCCCATGCTCCGCGCACCCCCCGCACCCCCCAACCCTCTGTCCCAGCCCAGAGCTCGCACCCAGCACCCAAACCCCCTCCCAGAGCCCGCACCCAAACTCCCTCCCGCACCCAGCATCCCAAATCCCCTCCTGTACCCCAACCCCCTGTCCCAGCCTAGAGCCCGCACCCAGCACCCAAATTCCCTCCTAGAGCCCACACCCAAACTCCTTCCCAGAGCCTTAGGCAGATATGGCGGAGGAAGGACTTGGATCCGTTCTGGGCACCCCCAGAAATTATACAAACCTGCCACCCCGGCATTATGATATTTACTGTCTTAGCTGCCCCTTTCCGCCTGGTTCCTTCCCAGCATTCTGTTAGCTAGGGGGCCGCTGCTGAGCGGGTAGCCGTCCCGGCTCCCACCTCACTGGTTCCCTGGCCATGATAGTCAGAGCAGGCAGCAGCAAGGGGAGAGACCAGTTCTACCCTGCCCCCCACCACCCAGCTTGGGGCCAGATTGTATTGACCAGAAGCTGCGGTTTATGTCTCTATGCAAATACACCTATCAAATAATTGACACAGACCGTCCCACAGAGAGGCCATTGTGGCAGGGCCAGGGGAAATCTCTGGGGCACCCTAGGCCAACTCCTACCTGTGAGACGGTCTCCTTTGGATATAGGCTTTGCCCTTCCCAACCAGGACGGACAGACAGACTCCCCTAATAGGGGAGGAAGGGGCCCACTCTGCACTTACAAAGGAGAGTGAAGAGGTGGAGCTCGAAGGAAAGGGGTGGCATCACCCAAGGGGGGGGCGGGTCTGGGTGGGGGAGCTCAGAGCACAGAGGCTGCAGTTGCGTGGGCAGAGGGTCCGTGTGTGCCCCTGAGGGGGCAGGGACGTTCCTGGCACAGTTCGGGTTGGGCTGGTGAGGCAGCCACTGTGGCAGCGGCCCTCCGGCAGGGATGGGACACGTAGCCTGGGGCCGGATCTGCCCTGCGCGGTGCCCTGCCTCCCATGCTCAGACGCTCCAGCATCTCTGCTTCCAGTTACAAGGGGCTCCTCGCTCTCGGGGGCTGCGGAGAGACCTTTGCACACGGGGCTCGAGTGCGAGTGACGTGATGGGTCCGCAGGGCCTGACGCTGGGCCTCCCCCCACTGCTACCTCTGGGCCTCCCCCCACTGCTACCTCTGGGCTCCAAGCCTCCCCCTAGCCAGGTCCCATCATGAGCCTGTTGTAGCTCTGCCCCCTCAGGTGACGCCTTCCCTTTCCTCCCAACTCCACCTCCTAACGCTGCTATATAAGGCCCCTCTCCGGCTGTGGGGGGATCAGGCCTTCCCTGCTGGGTTGACTCCAGAGGACAGGAGCTGGCTGGCTGGACACAGCTTTTGTTGGAGCAATCACATGTAAATCCTGATTATAGCCCCAGCAGAGGCCTCCACCGATGCCACAGGCCTGACTCAGCTCCCAGGCTGAGCCCTTGGCCGGGGGGCGGGCAGTTGTGACATTGGCGTTAATGGAACGTGTGCAAATAACCACTGTTACAAACCCGACTGGGTGATACTGGCCCTTGTCCAGGAGAGGCCTGTCCCCGCAGAGCCATGGCAGCAGCAGCTCTGGTGTTAAGGTAGCACATCCAGGCCTCCTCATGAACCGTCACTGCCTCAAAACGCAGAACTCAAAGCTGGGGGGCTGGGGCTGAGACCAGTCGGACAGGGCCTGGCCGACCCAGAGGTCTCCCATGGCCCCTCAGTCCTTTGCAGCCAAAGAACAGCAGTAACCCCTGGCTGCTACCCCCCTACCCAATGCTGGTGCCTGGCTTCACAACTCTCTTGGAGCAATCTGCCTCTGGGGCAAGGGGCTAGTCCCAGCCCTGCCCGTGACCACTGGGGGTGTCACACTGCCACCCCCTGTGGTCCTGTGAGTCTCGCAACAGCTGATTTTCATAGTATTTTTCGTAGATTCGAACACTGGAAGGGAGTATATGGCCATCTAATCTGACCTACTGCAGGGCAGTCTGTAGGATTTCACCTTTATTCCTGCACCAAGTCTTTAACTTCGGATTGAAATGGAGCCCAACCCTGACTTTAACATTACAAGTGATGGAGAATTACACCCCTTGGGAAGTTGTTCTGTAATTACCCTCGCTTTAAAAAAGGCCTTTATTCCTAATCTGAATTTGTTTTGCTTTTGCTTCCAGCCATTGGATCTCATTATATCTTTGTCTTGCAGATTAAAGAGTCTTCGACTGTCAGAATTTTTCTCCCCACGTACTTAAGTCACCTCTTAACCTTCTCATTAAAACATGCTATTAAGGATGGAGTTGAAACCATATTTGTTCTATAATTATCATGCAGCACTGTTCAAGGTTCTGGTGATGCTGTGGACCTAAAAAAAGCCAACCAAGAAGGCAGGGTTTTATTTATAATATTTAATTCCCACACAGATGGTGCAACAGGTGTCTCCTGCCAATAAACTTCTAAAATCAGAACTGCACTTTGAAGTTTTGTACCAAGATATTGAGGAAGCAAACAGCTTTGTAATTATGTGGTACCTGCAGCACACGCAGGCTTGGGATTCTTGGCTCTTGTTTAGTAAAACCAAGTGAGTTTTTAGCCCAGGTGGCTGCAACCCCTAGACTGAGCCACTCGGGGGGAGGGGAGCAGGGAGTGGTGAGTGAGTTGGTGAGACCGGGGAGAGAGGTGGGGAATACTGAGGGAACCTGGTAGAAATATCAATAATAATGCGGAAAAGGCAGACCCCATGTTCAATCAATGTTTCTGTTCCGTATTGGGGGGAACAGATGATACAGTCTCATCATTCCACTCTTATCTCTGGAGGGTGTTAAACAGCAGCTACTCGAACTAGGCATTTTTAAATCAAAAGGCCAGATAACTTACATTCAAGAGGTTTAAAAGAACTGGCTGAGGAGCTCCCTGGACCAGTAATGTGGATTTACAGTGAGTCTTGGAGCACTGGGAAGTTCCAGGAGATTGGAAGAAAGTGGATCTTGTGCCAATATTTAGAAAGGGCAGATGGGGTGACCTGGGTAATTATAGGCCTGTCAGCCTGTCATAAACATATAGCTAAGGGTAGCATAAAATCCCTCCTTTACCTGTAAGGGGTTAAGAAGTTCAAATAACCTGTCTGGCACCTGACCAAAAGGACCAATAAGGGAAGAAGATCCTTTCAAATCTGTGGGGGGAGGCTTTGTTTGTGTGGTCTTTTGTTGCTCTCTCAGGGACAAAAAGAGACCAGGGCAGGAAAAACACATCTCCTAAAATCCTACCTGAAATAAGCGTCTAAGATTACAAATTGTAAGTAATAACAAGGAAAGGTGTTAGATTATCTTTTGTTTCAGCGTGTGAATTTTTCCTATTATTCCTGTTTTTTGTAACTTTAAAGTTTTGCCTAGAGGGGAGTCCTCTGTGTTTTAAATCTGATTACCCTGTAAAATTATCTTCCATCCTGATTTTACAGAGGTGCTTCTTTTACTTTTTTCTTTATAATAAAGTTCTGTTTTTAAGAATCTGATTAGTTTTTAGTGTCCTAAAAACCCAAGGGTCTGGTCGGTGCTCACCTTGTTTACGTATTTGGTTGGTATATTATTCTCAAGGCTCCCCAGGAAAGGGGGTGAAGGAGCTTGGGAGGATATTTTGGGGAAACAGGAATTCCAAGTGGTCCTTTTCCTGAATTTTTGTCTAACTCACTTGGTGGTGACAGCGATACCATCCAAGGACAAGGAAGAATTTGTGCCTTGGGGAAGTTTTTAACCTAAGCTGATAGAATTAAGCTTAGGGGGTCTTTCATGCGGGTCCCCACATCTGTACCCCAGAGTTCAGAATGGGGAGGGAACCCTGACACAGCCTGGCATTGATCCCAAGCAAGATAATGGAGCAGCTGATGCAGGACTTGGTTAATCAAGAACTAAAGGAGGGTGATATAATCAATGCCAATCAGCAGGGGTTTATGGTAAATAGAGCCTGTCAAACTAATTTGATATCATTTAGGCCTGCTATGGGTGGGGGGTCAGCTCCCCTCACGCCCCTGCACTGGGCAGAGTAGGGGAGACATCTCCCCTCTTTCTCCCCCTCTGCCACAGCCTCCTTGCTCTCCTCCTCCTCGGGGGCAGGGCATCTGCTGGGCTGGAGCTGCCTGCCGCCCCCGCCCCCGACCACTCCAACCCAGTGGCTGGCATGTGGCCATGGACCCATGTCTGGGGGATAACATGAATTAAAAGCCCCCCTGGGGGAGCAGCAGGTGCATAGAGTTGTGGGGACCTGAGCCCTGGGGCCACCCCGCCCTGCAGCAATCCCCTCCTCAGGGCCCGCAATCCCTTTCACTGAGGGCTCTGAGGAAAGGGGGTGACCATGCTCCCCGCTTCTCTCTGCCATGTCTGTCCAGGCTGTATGGTGCAGGGACATCTCTTGTGATGGTCGGGCAGTGCCTGGTGAGCTCAGTGGGGGGTCAGGGGGAAGCCCTGTCGCTTTAAGAGCTACCCAGGCAGCGTGAGGCTGGGGGCTCCATTGGGGGCAGTTGGAACCTGCCTGCGACGGGCAGTTACGTCCCCTCCTGCACTAGAGGGAGGTGGTGCAGGGGCCCAGCAGAAACAGGCGACTGCAGGGGCTGGGTGAGGGCTGGGGTTAGGGGGTGCGTCAGGCCTAGCACCCGTCACCCCCATTCCTGACGCAGGGGCCCAGACAGGGTGCAGGGTCACCAGCTTTGGGAATGTCCCTGCCGCAGGATGGGGGAGGAGCGTCGGAAAGCGAATTCAGCCCGGGCTCCCAACGCCCTCGTGCCAGCGAGCAGGGATGGCGCAAGCGTGGGTGCAAAGGGAACAGGCGATGGGTGCCCGGCAAATTCACCCAACCTCCAGAATCAATCACTCGAGTGGCCCCGAGGGGTGATGTGGGCACAGACGCCAGTGCCCCGGGGCCAAACCCAGAACGCCTGACTCTGCTCGGCCACCTGAGTGAGGGCGCGGGGTCTGGACGGCTACTGGGCGACAGTGCTGTGTAGCCGGGGATTGACCTGAGCAAGGCCCAGGCCGGTTGCTCTGCGAGTTGACGTCCGGTCCTGAATCAAAGGAGCTGCCCGTTACGCTGCAGGATCCCTGGGGAGAGGCGGGGGCTGAGCCCCTGGGCGGGCGCGGGGAGCATGTTGATGGGACTGAGGAAGGAGGGGAGAGATTGAGGGCACCTGCAGCCATGTTCCCCTGCCCTCGGGGGGGAGTCAAAGGAGCTGTCTGTCCTGGGGCCAGGCAGGGTGACTGGACTCTCCTGTAGGATTGGCCCCAATTCGGAGGGTCCCCCTGAGGCTGATCTCGTTCCTGGAAACTCTGAAGCCTGGTTCCGTGGCTGGGATCCTGGATTCCCGATGGCTGGGCCCGAGGCTGACCCCAGAGCGACACCTGTGTCCCTGGGGAGCTGCATGCGGCAGGGTAGGTCGGCTGCTGTCCAGGGCGATGGGAATGGGGATGGGTCCCTGCTCTGGAGCATTGCAGGAGCACCCCGTGGGCTCCTTCGTAGGAGGGGAGAGGCTGGAGCTGCAACCAGCGCCCCGGGAGCTGCTGGGAGGGAAAAAGCATTTCCAGGGGTTGTTTCTCCCCTGAAACTGGTGCCGGAGCTGGGCTGGTGGCCCGGGAGTCTGGAGGGCTCTGTGGAGAGGACCAGCATGAGTCACGTGACCCTCTCCTGACCTGGCCTCCCAAACTCATCATACACATAGCCCTTTGGACGGGAACAACCACCCCTGGCTCCTCTGGGGTGGTGACAGCACCATCCATCCCTCTCCCTGAGACAACGCCCCCACCCCATTGATGGCACTGTCTCCCTGCTTCCTGCCCCCCAGGTCTAACAGGAGCCTGGGCTCTGTCTCCCCATCCCTGCAGGTTTCCAGGAGCTGTACCAGGCCCAGCAGCTCTGCGACGTTGCCTTGGTGGCTGCAGGATGGCGCTTCCCCTCTCACAGATAGGTTTCTGCTCCGCGCTCCCCCTTGCTAGAAGGACCAGACACCCCATGTCAGCTGTGGGGCTGCAGGGACTCTTTGCCTGGGAAGGTGACACTGCCTGGCCTGGTGCAGAGAGCCCAGAGCAGCACGGGAGGGCCCAAGGGTTCTGCAGGGATTGTTTCACCTGGAGCTGAAATGCAGCCACCTCTGGGGTGGAGGGCAGCAGCTGATGGGTGCCAAGCACTCAGCGCTGCCACAGCAGATTGTCTCTGTCTTTGGCAAAATGTTCCTTCTGACCCCTGGGATCTGTGATGTCTGTGCAAGGCAGACAAGGGGCTTTAGCTTTTAAAGCAAAATTTTGCTTCTGAAAAGTACTTGCCGTGCTGGCCCTGTGGGGCCCCAGGAATTCTGGCTCTCTGCTGGTGAGATCTGCCCCATTTACAAGGGAAAACATGGAGCGTTTCCCCCCATCTGCCCGTGCCACAAACTGCACTGGGGTCAGAGAGCGAAGCTGGTTCCTGCTGGCTGGAGCCTGTGGAGCCCACAACCAGTCAGGGCTTTGGACGTCTCCCCAGAGAACCTGGTTCCTTGCAGTACAGCGCTGGGCAGTGACGGCGAGGGGAGAGCCGCCCCGCTCTCCACAGCCCCCGGGCTTTCCTTTGACCGTCTCCCATCCAACAGTGACTTTAGCTGAGACTGGTCCCGACCGCTGTATGGGATGCCGCTCCCAGAATGACTCCATAGGGCCCTCCCGGTGCTGCCTGGGCCAGGAGTGCATCGGGATCATGGCACTGATCAAGGCGCTGCGAATGGGGAGATAAGGGGACGTTGGTGTATTTTTGTGAGATGATTTGAACCCGTCACACTATGCACTAGCTGGCCCTTTATCCCTGTCCCGCAGCCACATCCCGGCTGCCCCGGTGGGATTACAGGCTCTCCAGGGGACACCATGCCTGCCGGCATGTGCGATGACCAGCACATGGAGGCTCTGGATGGTGCCATGCCAGGAGCTGGTGGAGTAGCCCTTGCCTCTCTCCCTGCAGGCTGGTGTTGGGCTCAGGCAGCCCTTACTTACGGGACCGGATGGCTTCCACGGAGTCCCGGGGTGGGGAGGTTCAGCTGCAGGATGTGTCGCCCTCCGTCCTCCAGAGCATCCTGCGCTATCTGTACACGGAGGAGCTGGTGCTGACGGCCGAGCGAGCCCAGGAGCTGTTCGTCACAGCCAGCAGGCTCCAGATCCCCCCACTCCTGGAGACGGTTGGCAGGTGACACAGGACCTACGGTGACAGAGGGTGGGGTCGGGGGAATCTATGGCGAGGGGCTGGATGTATTCCTTGGCTACTATGAAACACACCAGAGCCAGGCCGCAATCAGTTCCATGAACTTGCCACATCAGCACAAAGGGTCTCTGCAGCCACACAGCTGGGGGCCTTGGGGAGCTGGAAACGGGACCAACGGGACCGTGGGCCAAGACTCCCCAAAGATTCTGGGGCCCCACTTGACACACCTCGAAGGGGCCTGGCTCGGAACACACCCTCTGAGAATCAGGCCCTTCGCGGGTTCCAGACAGGGACCCAGTCACCTGGGAAACCCCAGCCACCAACTTCTAGCTCCCCCGGCGGAGCCCTCTCATCAGCAGCGCTTTGCTGGCCTCTGGGGAAAGGGGTGGGGGGCTCATCCCAGCTCTGAGTGGGACATCCCACAATCTTCCCCCATGGAGACTCATCCTGCTCTTACAGCTAGGAGTGGGCTCAGGCAGCCAAGGCGGGGGAGGTATCCTGCAGTGCCGGGGCAGATGCAGCAGGTTTAAAACAAACACAAGGAAGTAATTCTGCAACCAACGCTCAGTCATCCTGTGGAACTCACTGCCAGGGGATGTTGTGAGGGCCAAAAGCGTAACTGGGCTCAAAAAAGCATGAGATAAGTTCAAGACAGATAGGGCCATTGATGGCTATTAGCCAAGATGGCCAGGGGCACAACCCCATGCTCTGGGTGTCCCTAAACCTCTGACTGACAGAATCTGGGACTGGACGACAGGGGATGGATCACTCGATAATTGCCGTGGTCTGTTCATTTCCTCTGGGGCACCTGGCACTGGCCACTGTCAGAGACAGGACACTGGGCTAGATGGACCATTGGTCTGACCCAGTCTGGCCGCTCCTGTGGTCTGTGGATAAAAAGGGAATGTCAAAATGAACAAGTGCCCCTGTGTCTAGCACAGACTCGCAGCACAGGGTCTTGTCCAAACAGCCCCAGAGTGCCCTGGTTCTACAGGCAGAGATGGGAGCACCCCCTGGAGCTTTGGTCCCCCAACCCTTTCCATTATAAGCCCCTAGTTTTCAGCTGTTTATAACTTTACCGGGCTTTAACCCTTTGGGCTGAGATGTCCCAGGCCAGCCATCTGCCTTGGGATGAGATATGTTTAAAGCTCTCAAACCATTCCACAGGGAAGCTCTAATGCCTGCCTGGAGCGGGGACTTGCAGTTTTACAGGGAGCTCGCCTGGGCTCAGGGCTGAGCCTTGGGAAAATCTGCCCACATTTGGGCACCTTCTAAGACTGCAAATTTCAGTTTGCACCTGCGCCGGGGAGCGATTAGTGACTCTCCTGACGCTCAGGCGTGAGGTGGAATTGAGGTTTCACAGGCCACCCGAATTCTGGCATTTCCTAACTTGGGAGTGCTTGACTTTGCACCCGGAGCATTCTGTTTCTGGCGTAGGGAGAGTTGGACCCCGGGGCGGGCTTCTGAGAGCCCGGGCCGACGGAAGGGCCCTCGCTGCATTGCAGCTCTGCTGAGCGGCCTGGCCAGGTTAAGGAAAATACTAACTCAAGCGAGAGCTGGGCTCTGCCCGGGGTTCCCCATGGCAGGTGGCCCCTTGCCCAGACACCGACTTTCTTCTAGCAGGGTGGTGCTCCACCCCCGCTCCATCCCGAAGCCCCGTCCCCACTCCTCCCCTTCCCCAAGGGCCCTCTCTCGCCCTGCTTCTTCCTGCCCCTGCTCTGCCCCCTCCTCCTGCCCTCTGCCAAACATCTGCTCAGCAGGTGGCCGGTGAGTGCTGAGCACCCGCTAGGTTTTCCCCTGGGTGGTCCAGCCCCTGGCCGCCCATGGAGCCAGCGCCTATGTCCCCTTGGCTCTCCCGGCCAGGTTCCTCGCGGAGACCATTTCCCTGGAGACCTGCCTCCGGCTGTACGCACTGGCTCACGCCCACCAGCACCCGGCTCTGCTTCGCGCAGCCGGGCGCTACGTCAGCCTGCACTTCCGGTCCCTCTGCGAGCACGACGCCTTCCTTCGCCTGGACCCCGGCACCTTGATCGGCATCATCGCCTCAGACGGCCTCGCGGTGGCTTCCGAACTGGCCGTCTGCAGGGCTGTAGGGCGCTGGGTGAGGGCTGACCCCGCCAAGCACCTGCCACTGCTCCCGGAGCTGCTGGGGCACGTCCGCCTGGCCCTGCTGACCCCCAAGGAGCTGGCCGAGGTGCAGGCGGACGTCGCGGAGCTCTCTGGGGCTGCTGGGCTGGGGCTGAAGGAGCTGACTGGGGAAGGGAGGCTGCGGGAGAGTGGGGGCCTCCGGCGGGGCATGTACAAGGAGGTGATCGTGTGCGTGGGGCGGCGGGTGCGGAGGGACCGTGCCGCGGGCGAGGACTCGGATTCTCCCCTGGACTGTTTTGACCCCCGTACGGAGAGGTGGGGGGCGCCGTTGGGCTCGGTTCCGGTGCAGTTCCCCGGTTTCGCCGCCCTGGGCCACAAGCTCTATGTGGCCGGGGGCTGCGGCCCGGACGGCTGCTTTTCAACCAGCCTGCACGAATACGACACCTGCTCTGGGCAGAGGGCACAGCTCCCCTCCATGTCCTGGCCCCTGGACCCCCACGGCTTCCTGGTCTGCAGCCGGCGGCTCTACGCCGTGGGGGGCTGCGCCGAGGCAGCAGGCAAGCTGGATTCGGCAGAGACCTTTGACCCGGAGCAGAAGCAATGGGCTCCCGCCTCCCGCCTGCCCTTTCCTCTCAGCTACTTCGCCTCAGCCGCGCTCCACAACAAACTCTACCTGATAGGTGGGAAGAAGCACGTGGCAGGGGCCCTGGCCACCCACCGGGGGCTGCTCATCTACCACGTCCGCTCGGACAGCTGGGCTCAGGTGCCGCTGGGTGTGGGGCTGTGCCACGCGGGCGCTGCCGCCATGGCTGGCGGGATCTGTGTCGTGGGGGGCTGCAGAGACGAAGCCCCCAGAGAGGAGCGAGAGGGGGCTTCCTGCCTGGGAAACTTCCAGGCCTCCCGGGCGTGCTTCTTCCTGGGTGAGGATGGCAAAGTGAGGCAGGAGGTGGCCATCCCGGCGCTTCCCCGAGCCATCGAGTCTGCTGGGGCCGTCCGCTGGCGGGGAAGGGTCTACGTGGTGGGCGGTGAGGACTCAGCCCGTTGGCTGAACACCGTGTACTACTGGGAGCCCAGCGCCGCTGCCTGGACCCCATGCCGGGAAGGCCCTGCCGCCGGGGAGGGCGCGGGCTGGTTTGGCTGCGTGGCACTGCAGGTGCCCCGCAGACGCCTCCGGGCTCTTTTCCAGGGGCAGCCCACAGCCCCGGCAGCAGGTGGGGCAACGGGCCGAAAGCAGCTCACCTGCAGAACCTCTGCAATGGCTCCACCTCCCGTCAGTGGGAAAGGAGGCCTCATGTGCCCCAGCACAGCACCGGGTTCAGACCAGGGGAGCCCCCTGGCCTGACAGCCACTGACACCCATCAAAGGGAGATCACAGGGCACCTGGACCAAGCACATCCCAGCGGAGCGACACCGGGGAGAGTCTGGTCTGGGGGCTCTCCAGGGGACCGGACCAGCTCCCCAGAGCTCGGACGGGGATGCTGGTTTGAGGAGGCTCTCGACTGCAGTTTGGTCCCCACTCATCCCCATCGCTCAGCCCACGAGGCAGCACCTGCTCCCGTCGCCCACGGGGACGTCCTGCCCCGAGACGTTATCCAGCCCTTTCCTCGGGATGGTCAGGCCGTGTTTCCTGCCGGCTGCTTTTCTGCTCTGCGATGCAGGTGAAGACTAAGAAGGTTTAAACCAAACTTAGTTTTATTTATTAAATCTGAATCCTTCCCCCGCAGTCAGACTCTCTTAGGGCAAGAACAGGGCTCCACCGTCCCTTGCTAGCCTGGGCTGTTCTTTGCACATCCTCTGCGCTAGTCCTGTACATTTTCCCTCTACAGCTCCAGAGAGGGATTCTCTCGCTCGGCCCCTGGGCATGTCCCTGCCGTGGCAGATGCTCTGGCTTCCTTCTTCACACGCAGTCCCTCCTCTTTTCTGGATAACTTCCAAAAGTCCGGGGGGGTTGAACTCTCTGCAGAATCTCAGCATCTGTTAGAAAGGGAGCTGAGCGACACATCGACTAGGCAATGAGCCAAGTAAAAAATCCAGGGAAAATGCCTCAAGTCAACCGGAAACAGAAATGTTTGTTTGGTTTTTTCCAGGTTGTGGTTTTTATACCTTTTTTAAAAGGGGCATTGAAAAAAAATAAATCCAGCTAAATGGCTGAACGAAACATCGTTTCAAAACATTGTTTCAAAATTAGCTCCATGTTCTGACTCTTTATTTTAATTTCTCTTTCAGCTGAAACTAGTCACCAAATTCAACCCGAATTTACAAACACTTTCGTTGACCCCACACTGCATTTTTCGGTGAAAATGATCTCTCAGAAATGTTGCCCAGCTCTAGTTATAAATTCATTCTATTAAATAAAGATGTTTGCTTTCAAAGGCAGTTGGGGGTGATTAAGCGCTGCATTAATTTCCCAAGGATTGATGACCAGTGATTCGCATGGACCTGTAAATAGAACTCTTTCCCCCTCCTCTCACCCCACCTACGCCCCATTCACTGCTCCTCACGGGGGCACTGTAGATGTCAGATTGGAAAAATCCCCTTTGTAGCAGGAACCCCCCACTGTTTGCAATAACCGTCCAGCCATGTCTGCTGCCTCGTCCCATATTAGATTAGACACTGAGGTTTAAAGACAAGTTCTGTTTTTTCCCTCCTGATGCCATTCCAGGGCAGACTTAAGAGGGTTTGGAAAGCCTTAACTGTGTATGTCCATCTTTGTATTTCTTTTCCATTTAAAATTGTAACGGAGTTCCCTGGGTTTGGGGCGCTTGGTTTCTGGGATAATTCCAACATCCAAGGATGAGATAGACGAGGCTTTCTTCAGACAACTAACTGAAGTTTCCAGATCACAGGCCCTGGTTCTAATGGGAGACTTCAATCACTCTGACATCTACTGGGAGAGCAATACAGCACTGTACAGACAATCCAGGAAGTTTTTGGAGAGTGTTGGGGATAACTTCCTGGTACAAGTGCTGGAGGAACCAACTAGGGGCCATGCTCCTCTTGGCCTACTGCTTACAATCAGGGAAGAATTGGTAGGGGAAGTAAAGTCACCTAGGCAGCAGTGACCATGAGATGGTTGAGTTCAGGTCCTCACAAAAGTAAGAAAGAAGAGTAACAAAATATGGACCCTGGACTTCAGAAAAGCAGACTTAGACTCCCTTAGGGAACTGATTGGCTGGATCCTCTGGGAAGCTAATATGATGGGGAAAGGAGTCCAGGAGAGCCGGCTGTATTTTAAAGAAGCCTTCTTGAGGGTGCAGGAACAAACCATTCCGCAGTGCAGAAAGAATAGCAAATATGGCAGGCGACCAGCTTGGCTTAACAGTGAAATCTTCAGTGAGCTTAAACACAAAATGGGAGCTTACAAGAAGTGAAAATTTGGACAGATGACTAGGGAGGAGTATAAAAATATTGCTAGAACATGCAAGGGTGTAATCAGGAAGGCCAAAGCACAGTTGGAGTTGCAGCTAGCAAGGGATGTGAAGGGTAACAAGAAGGGTTTCTACAGGTATGTTCGCAACAAGAAGGTGGTCAGGGAAAGTGTGGGACCCTAACTGAATGGGGGAGGCAACCTAGTGACACATGATGTGGAAAAAGCTGAAGTACTCAATGCTGTTTTTTGCCTCGGTCGTCACAGTCAAGGTCAGCTCCCAGGCTGCTGCACTGGGCAACACAGTATGGGAGGAGGTGAGCAGCCCTCAGTTATGAAAGAACAGGTTAAGGACTAGAAAAGTTGGACGTGCACAAGTCCATGGGGCCAGATCTAATGCATCCAAGGGTGCTGAGGGAGTTGGTGCAGAGCCATTGGCCATTATCTTTGAAAATTCGTGGCAATCAGGGGAGGTCCCGGACGATTGGAAAAAGACAAATATAGTGCCCATCTTTAAAAAAAGGAAGAAAGAGAACCCGGGGAACTACAGACTACAGCCTCACTTCAGTCCCTGGCAAAATCATGGAGCAGGTCCTTAAGGAATCCATTTTGACACACTTGGAGGAGAGGAAGGTGATCAGGAACAGTCAAAATGGATTCACCAAGGGCAAGTCATGCCTGACCAACTTGATTGCCTTCTATGATGAGATAACTGGCTCTGTGAATGAAGGGAAAGCAGTGGATGTGATATATCTTGACTTTAGTAAAGCTTTTGATGCGGTCTCCCACAGTTTTCTTGCCAGCAAGTTAAAAAAAGTATGGATTGGATGAATGAACTATAAGATGGATAGAAAGCTAGATTATCAGGCTCAACAGGTAGTGATCAACGGCTCAATGTCTAGTTGGCAGCTGGTATCAAGCAGAGTGCCCCAGGGGTCGGTCCTGAGGCCGGTTTTGTTCAACATCTTTATCAATGATCTGGATGATGGGATTAATTGCACCCTCAGCAAGTTCACAAATAACACTAAGCTGGGGGGAGAGGTAGATATGCTGGAGGGTAGGGATACAGTCCAGAGTGACCTAGACAAATTGGAGGACTGGGCCAAAAGAAATCTGATGAGGTTCAACAAGGACAAGTGCAGAGTCCTGCACTTAGGAAGGAAGAATCCCATGCACCGTACAGGCTGGGGACTGACTGGCTAAGCAGCAGTTCTGCAGAAAAGGACCTGGGGATTACAGTGGACGAGAAGCTGGATATGAGGCAGCAGTGTGCCTTTGTTGCCAAGAAGGCCAATGGCATATTGGGCTGTATTAGTAGGAGCATTGCCAGCAGATCGAGGGAAGTGAGTATTTCCCTCTATTCAGCACTGGTGAGGCCACACCTGGAGTATTGTGTCCAGTTTTGGGCCCCCCACTACAGAAGGGATGTGGACAAATTGGAGAGTCCAGTGGAGGGCAATAAAAATGATTAGGGGGTTGGGGCACATGACTTACGAGGAGAGGCTGAGGGAACTGGGCTTATTTAGTCTGCAGAAGAGAAGAATGAGGTGGGGATTTGATAGCAGCCTTCAACTACCTGAAGGGGGGTTCCAAAGAGGATGGAGCTTGGCTGTTCTCAGTGGTGGCAGGTGACAGAACAAGGAGCAATGGTCTCAAGTTGCACTGTGGGAGGTTTAGGTTGGCTATTAGGAAACATTATTTCACTAGGAGGCTGGTGAAGCACTGGAATGGGTTACCTAGGGAGGTGGTGGAGGTTTTTAAGGCCTAGCTTGACAAATTTAATTGGGGTTGGTCCTGCTTTGAGCAGGGGGTTGGACTAGATGACCTCCTGAGGTCCCTCCCAACCCTGATATTCCATGATTCTATTATTATGACACCCTGAGCGACATAAGTTTTGCTGACATATGTGGCAGTGTAGACATGGCCTTAGAAAAACATCCAACCTTGTCTGAAAAATTGTCAGTGATGGAGAATATACCCCCAACTCTTGGTAAATTGTTCCAGTGGTTAATTACGCTCATTGTTAAAAATGTACACCTTATTTCCAGTCTGAAGGCCACTTTTAGAAGTCTTTTCTCCAAGGGTCTTTCAAACATATCAGGTTATCCGAACAAACTAAGACTTGCAGTAAGTTCTTGTCTCCCACAACTTCCTCCATAATATGTTGAAACGTGGCATCCCTTGGGACATGCATTCAAACTCAGAGAAACCTAATGGACAGTCTGTCTTCCCCTTATCCTCTGCACCTTGAAGGATCTAGTAGTATTCACTTCAAAGATCCAACATTGAGAACCACTGGCTCCCTAATAAACAGTCCAAGGCCTCTTGTACTCATGCCATGGTGTACAGGTTAACTGCAATGTGCCTATTTCGGGTTTGGTAGTTGATATGCGTCTGGATTTTCCCACTCTCCTTTGGACTGTAACCTTCTGCCAGGTGAAGCCAGCATCAACTGGGGCCAGGTTCAAGATGTAGGGGTTCCTTTCCATCGATCCAACACAGAACCGGCTCGAGCCACCACCCAGTAACCTGGGAAAATTACACACCTCTGAGAGGCAATACTTCCCCACTCGCAAGCACAGAGTAATAAAAGGAGGGAAGTAACTCGGAGTTAATTTGGGAAAACGCTGCAATCAGGGTTCATAAACATAAACCATGAGTAAAAGACTCACCCCCAAGTAGGTTGCGCAGTGCCGTTTTCCCCTCAGGTCCTTAAGTCCGGCAACCCAAAAGTCCCTTTCACATGCCCGACCCTTCTCTGCACCCCCCCTCCGTTTGCTGTCCTTGGTCACTGCAGACCCAGAGTTCAGAGGTGCATCTGCAGAGTTGACCTCTCACCCTGGGTGGGGGATAAAGAGGCATCTTACTCACTCCATTGGTCGCTCACCAGCCCCCTTCTCTCGTTGCGCTCCTTCGTCATGGCCCACCACTGCCAGCTGCTCATCACGCCTCTCTGCCGCCGCCCTGCTGGTCACTCATTCACCAGCTGACGGTCAAACACCTTCTGCCTCTCTGCTGTGACCTCGGCAACCTCGGCACGTCAGTCTCTGTGATTTTCAGCTCTTTAGCAGGCTGGGCAGAAATACTGCCCCATTTCAAATGCTTTTAGTTCTCAGTGATTTTAGTTCTTAGCAGACATAGTAAAAACAGTCCTTCCACAACTCGTTGCAGCTCTGACTGAGCAACTGAAATAACAAAAGAGGCTCCTAATGAAGCCTCTTCAGCTCCATTCTTTGAACAGTAGGAAAAAAAACAGGTTAAGGCAGTCTAGAGAGGACCCTGGGGGGGGGGGGGTGCAGCCTTCTGACCAGAACTCCTGTCCCCACCTCTCTTCCTGTCACAGAGCTTTGGCAGTTGAACTGCTAGCTCAGGGAGGTCCTCTCCGCTAAGGGTGACCCTCCGACACACCCCCATTTGGAACAGGTTAAGCTCAGTCCTGCTTCCTGGTATTCCCACAATAATCACAACACTGATAACAGCATTTCACTACCCCTGCATTCAGTACTAACGTGATTTGTGACCTGTCACGGACTCACAGGTCGTGCCCCCTCTTGGCCCTGTACGGTCCCTGGGGGGAACTCCCTTCAGTGTGACAGCCCTTCTCGGGGGTCCACTCTCTCTCGGGGGTTAAGCCCCTCCAGCTCCTGGAACCTCACCTCTCTGAGCCCTCAGCACACCTGTCTCTCGCCTTGGGCCCCCTCAGGGAGTCCACTCGCTCTGGACCCCCACGCCCAGAGGGAATAATGCCACCCTGATCTCTAGTCCGGAGCGACTCTCAGCCAGTGTAAAACAGGAGGGTTTATCGAGCGTCTGAACCCAGCATAGGAAACTCTCAGGGCCTCAGGCCTGGCCTCCCTCAGCACAGCACATCCAAGTCTCCCCTGCGTCCAGGTGGGCTCTGCCAGCTCTCTCCCTCCAGCCCTGAGACTCTGCGCTTTCCAGCTGGACATCGGATATCACCTGCCCGCAAACCCCACCTCTGTCCTTTATCTTCTGTCCAGATAAACAGGGTCGCCTGGGCCTCCTCTCTTCTCAGCCATCCTCTGTTCCCCACTGGCTGGAACTGGCTGGTCAGGACACCGGGGTCCTCTCTCCGCAGCCCATTGTCCTCCCACTGGCCAGAACCGGCTGTGGCTCCCAAGCTGGGCCTCCCAGTCACCAATCGCTGGGGTATCCATTCTCCAGGCCATTGGCCGGGGTCCCAAGTTCCATCGCTGGTCCTCTGAAACAACAAACTCCCTCTCCCATCACCTCGTTAAATCAGTAACACCCAGGGAAATTGCGTCCCACCCCCTCTGCCTGCAAACCACAGAAAAACCCCAGAAAATCCCCCACTTCGTCACATCTCTCCCCGCTTCGAGTCTGAACTGAGCGGGGTCTCTTGACCAGTGACCTGGGGAAGTTCAAGGCCCCCGCTCCATGATAAAACATCGGCTATAACATTGTCACTCCCCCTCACAGGGAGCACCTCCATGTCACAACCCTGGAGGAGCAGGCCGCACCTCAGGAGCTTGGCATTAGCCCCTTCTGTTTGGTGCAGCCACGTCAGGGGCGAATGCTCAGTGTACACAGGGAAGTGCCGCCCAAATAGATACGGCTGCAGCTTTTTAAGGGCCCACACCATGGCCAGGCGTTCCTTCTCCATGGCCGCATAGTGCTGCTCCCGGGGCAGCAGCTTCTTGCTCAGGTACACAATGGGGTGTCTCTCCCCCTTTGTATCAGTTTGCATCAGCACCGCACCCAGCCCCATGTCTGAGGCGTCGGTGAACACCAGGAAGGGTTTGTTAAAATCCGGGTCTACCAGCACCAGGCTTTGGATAAGTGTCTCCTTCAGCGCACAGAGAGCCCTCTGGCACTGCTTGGTCCAGACCACCTTGTCCGGCTTTCTCTTCCTACAAAGCTCCATGAGGGGAGCTAAAGTGGGGCACAAACCTCCGGTAGTACCCTGCCATCCCAGTGAAAGCCTGGACCTGCTTCTTAGTCTGGGGAGTGGGCCAGTCCTTGATTGCCTCCACTTTGGCTGGCTCTGGCTTCAGGTGGCTGCTCCTCACCTTGTGGCCCAGGTAGGACACCTCTGCCATCCCCACCTTGCACTTTCCAGCTTTTATAGTCAGTCCTGTATCCAGCAGGTGACCCTGCCCCCTCTTCACCTGGGACACTGGTCCTTCCAGGTCTCACTAAAGACACAGATATCATCAATATACGCTAGAGCAAAGTCCTCCATCCTCCTTAGTAACTGGTCCACCAGGCACTGGAGGGTGGGAGGTGCCCCCTTAAGGCCAAGAGGCAGGACCAGGAACTCAAAGAACCCTATTGGGGTGGTAAAGGCAGACTTCGCCCTGGCCTCTGGGTCCAAAGGCACCTGCCAGTAGCCTTTGGTGAGATCCATGGTAGTGAGGAACCAGGCGCCCCCCAACTTGTCTAGGATCTCATCAGTCCTAGGCATGGGATAGGCATCGGACATGATGATGGCATTGAGCTTCCGATAGTCCACACAGAACCAGATCGACCCATCCGTCTGGGGGACCAGCACCACAGGAGAGACCCAGGGGCTGGAGGACGGCTGGATCACCCCTAAAGCCAGCTTGTCTCCAACCTCTCTCCAGCTCCTGGGCTGTTTTCCCAGTGACCCTGAATGGGGAACACCTGATGGGAGGGTTGGCTCCCATCTCCACCCGGTGCACAGCCAGGTTAGTGAGCCCAAGCTGGTTGGAGAACAGATGCTGGTATGAATGCAGCACCTCTCTGATCTCAGCCTGCTGGGCAGGGGTTAGCTGGTCTGAGAGGGGAATTGATTCCAGCGAGGGGTCAGCCGCAGCCTCAGGGAGGAGTCCCACCAGGGATCCTCTCCCTTCTCCTCCCACTGCCCACACACAGCCAGCACCAATTTCTCCCTGTCCCAGCATGGATTCATCATATTGACATGGTGTACCTGATGGCTATGCACCCGGTTGAACAGTTCCACTACATAGTTCACCTTGTTTACCTGTCTGATGACCCTGAAAGGGCTGTCCCAGGCAGCTTCCAGCTTGTTCTTCCTCACAGGGATGAAAAGCATCACCTGGTCCCCGGTAGCATAGGAGCCGGCACGTGCTGAGTGGTTGTACCAGACCTTCTGCTTCCTCTGTGCCCTGACCAGGTTTCCCCTGGTCAAGCCCATGAGCTCTGCGAGCTTTTCCCGGAAGGTCAGGACATACTCCACCACTGATTCTCCATCGGGAGAGGTCTTCCCCTCCCATTCGTCCCTCATCAAGTACAGGGGTCCCCTCACTCTCCTCCCACACAGCAACTCGAACGGGGAAAACCCTGTGGATTCCTGGGGCACTTCCCTGTATGCGAACAGCAGGTGGGTAAATACTTGTCCCAGTCCTGGGGTGCTGGTCCATAAATGTTTTCAGCATCATCTTTAGGGTCCCATTGAACCTCTCCACCAGCCCGTTGGACTGAGGGTGATACACCGAGGCCCAGGTGTGCCAGACCCCACACGTCTTCCACAAGCACTGGAGCAGGACCAACATGAAGGTGGACCCCTGGTCTGTAAGGACCTCCTTGGGGACCCCACTCTGCTGAAAATGGTCAGCGCCACGTCTGCCAGGGTGTCTGCCTCGATAGAGGACAAGGCCACCGCCTCGGGGTGGCGCGTAGCGAAATTACCATCAGAATGTATTTCTTCCCCGACTGGGTCGCCCTGCTGAGGGGCCCCACTATGTCCATAGCCACCTTCTGGAAAGGCTCCTCTATGATGGACATAGGCCTCAGAGCTGCTTTACACTTATCCCGGGCCTTCCCCCCCATCTGGCAGGAGTCACAGGACCTGCAATGCTGCTGGACGGCATCAAAGACCCCGGGCCAGGAAAAGATCTGCAGCAGCCTCTGCCTGGTGCCAGGTGCCCGAATGCCTGGAAAGGGGAATATCATGGGCCAAATACAACAGTCTGTGGTGGTACCTCAGGGGGACCAACTGCCTCCTGGCCTTCCAAGGTTCAGTTTGCCCCAAAGCAGCCCATTCTCGGTACAGGAACTCCTTCTCCCACAGGAATCTCTCCTGGTGGTCCTCCCCCCGGGATCCTGCACCGCTGTGGCCAGCAAGGGCTCTCAGCTTCTCCAAGGAAGGATCCTCCTGCAGCTCTGTCAGGAATTCAGCTGCTGGGTTTGAGGATACAGCCCTGGTTGGCGGTGCCTCAGTTTCCCCACCTTGGGACGGAGGCTCCGGTCCAGCCAGGTCAAGCCCTACCCTCGGTGCTTCGGTTCCCCCCTTCAGGAGGTCCCGCGTCCCCCACTGGCTCTGGCTCCGGGTAAGGACCAGGGCGCTCTGAGTGCCATCCGGGCAGTCCTCCAAGTCATTACCCATTAGCACCTCAGTAGGCAGGTGATCATGCCCCCCGACCTCTTTGGCTCCCTCCTTAGCTCCCCATTTCAGGTATATCCTCGCTACAGGCACCTTGACAGGAAGCCCGAACACTCCTCTCAGGGTCACGTATTGGGCAATGGGCATTGGGCAATGGCTGCTTTGGGTCCACCACCTTGGGCCGTGCCAATGTCACTTCTGCGCCCATGTCCAAGAACCCCTGGACGCTGCTTCCCCCCACCCTCAATGGGGATGTTGTGCTGATTGTCTCCCAGGGCCTGTCCCATGCTCACCCGGCGATTGAGTATAGGCGTTCTGGACTTGGAGCCCTGCCTTCCCCTTCTGGCCTGGCCTGGCAGTTCCCTTCCCCTGGCACAGCCCTAACGACTGTGCCCCCCTGGACAGGCGGTGCCCACTCTTGGTGGGCTTCCACCCAGTTGACACCCTGCGGGTTCTGCTTGACTGCCATTTCCTTCATCTTCAGGCATTGCACCACCTTGTGTCCTTTTTGGCCACAGTAATTACATTTCAGGTCCCTCAAGTCCCACAAGGGGGGTCAGCCCGCCCCGGCATTCACGGGCATCCCTGAGTTGGGCTTCCTGAAGTCCTACCTATGAGAGGTCTCTGGGTGACTCCCCTTCTGAGTCCCCAGTGTGGGTCTCCCTCCTGCCCCTGATCTGCTGTCCACAAACTCATCCTCCAGTGCCCCCGCACTGCACAGATCTTTAGGCTTCCGGTCCATTAACCACCTCTTAAGGTCTGGAGGGCAGATGTCAAACAGCTGCTCCAACCCCACCAGGTTATGCATGTCCCCTGTGGTAGCAGCCCTTGTGCCCTTTCCCCACTTGCGGAGAGATTCCCCCAGCAGGTTGGCGACCTCCTTGTAGGTGATGCCTGAGGTCTTGCGTACACCCCGGAATAGTTTCCTGTTCGTCTCGGGGGTCAGTTCAAACTTCAGCAGCAAAGCCTGTTTGAACAGGTCATAGTCCCCTGTCCCAATACCACCTGTTTGGCTGACCGCCTCTGTGACGTTATTGACATGAACTGTGACCACATAGATCATTGTTGCAACCAAGGTGATATAGTGGCACCAAATCTTGTACAAAGGAGGTTAAGTAAGGTGTCTATGACAAGGTCATGGTTTGCTGGTTACGATTATGCTATCTGTATGCATGTATCATTTCTGTATTTAAAATTATAAGTATTGGCTCTATACTGTCTGTATTTCAAACTTATGCTATGCTTCTGGGTGACACCCCGGACAAATTGGCGTCAGCACTGCCTAGCCTGCTTGATGGCCCATTAAGGACCATCAGCTACACAATCGACCCATTGAGAGAAGGCAGATACACCTTGGGACTCAGCCAGGCATGCAGGGACATGCAGGGATTTGTGGGTAAGATCTACCTGGTGTGTTGACCTGGGCCCGGGGCTTGGTCCTTTGGGATCAGGAGAACCCTTTTTCTTTTACTGGGGTATTGGATTTCATAACCATTCATCCCCATAAGAAGTGGCTGTTGGTGGGGATACTGGGGAACTGGAGTGTCTAAGGGAATTGCTTGTGTGACTTCTGCTTAGCCAGTGGGGTAAAACCGAAGTCTTCTCTGTTTGGCTAGTTTGGTGTGCCTTAGTAATAAAGGACACCCAGCTTTGGGCTGTGACTGCCCTGCTCTAAGCAATTTGTCCTGAATTGATACTCTCAGTTGTGTCCCACCAAAGGCAGCATTGTTACAGCCCCTATGGCCTTGGGACCCAGCGGGGGGTTAGACAGCAGGAGCCTGTCTGTGGGGTCAGTCTGGTTCAGATCACAAGCCTTCTCAACGGTTGTGAGGTTGGCATCAATATCCCCCACCCCTCACCCTTAAACTGGGGCAGCAGTTTGGTGTCTAGATTCCCCGCAGAACTGGCGTCTTGGGGATCTTCCTCTCTTCTCCCCTGGCAGGCCCTCTTGGCCCGCTGCTCCTCCAACTCCAACTCCTGCTTTAGCTGTTCTGCACAGTCCACCAACCTCTGTCCCGCCAGCTCCTTCACTTTCAGCTCCAGCTCCAATCTCCGCAGCTCCTCCAAGGAGAAACCTGACTGGGGCCCCCCTGTGCTGACTGCGGAGTCGGGTCTGATATACTCCCGGCTGCTATACAGACTGCCCCCATGGCGAATCCCCGGCTCTCGGGGCATCCCGGGAGCCTGGAGCCTGTTCCTCAAACTGGTCATTTTCTACAAGCTGAGCCATCAGCTGCTCCTGGGTGATCCTCCCCACGCTCAGCCCTCTCTCCCTGCACGCACGTGCCAGGTCTCTCTTACGGAGCTGGTTCTAGGCCATTTCTGCGCTGGTTCCTTCAATTCCCTCGTTTTATCGCTGGCAGCCACTCCCTGCAAGGCGCCTGTGCTCGCAGCCAACTATCTATAGGGTTCGTCCGCCAACCGTCCTCTGCTACCACGTTGTCACGGACTCACAGGTCGTGCCCACTCTTGGCCCCGTGTGGTCCCTGGGGGGAACCCCCTTCAGTGAGACAGCCCTTCTCGGGGGTCCACTCTGTCTGGGGGGTTAAGCCCCTCCACCTCCTGGAACCGCACCCCTCTGAGCCTTAGCACACCTGTCTCTTGCCGTGAGCCCCCTCAGGGAGTCCACTCGCTCTGGACCCCTGAGGCCCCCACGCCCAGAGGGAATAATGCCACCCTGATCTCTAGACCAGAGCGACTCTCAGCCAGTGTAAAACAGGAGGGTTTATTGGGCTCTGCCTGCTCTCTCTCTCCAGCCCTGAGACCCTGTGCTTTCCAGCTGGGCATCGGATATCACCTGCCCCCAAACCCCGCCTCTGTGCTTTGTCTTCTATCCAGGTAAACAGGGTCGCCTGGGCCTTCTCTCCTCTCAGCTGTCCTATGTTCCCCACTGGTTGGAACTCGCTGGTCAGGACACCAGGGTCCTCTCTCCGCAGCCCACTGTCCTCCCACTGGCCAGAACCGGCTGTGACTCCCGAGCTGGGCCTCCCGGTCACCAGTCGCTGGGGTATCCATTCTCCAGGCCATTGGCCGAGGTCCCAAGTTCCATCGCTGGTCCTCTGAAACAACAAACTCCCTCTCCCATCACCTCGTTAAATCAGTAACACCCAGGGAAACTGTGTCTCACCCCCTCTGCCTGCAAACCATAGAAAAACCCCAGAAAATCCCCCACTTCGTCACATGACCCAACACCAGCCAAGTTGATTACAATGAGCAAAACACCGCTCCATGTGCTGAACATCTAAGGAAACCTCAGCAAAGCAGGAAAAAACTGTATTTACATAACCACACCCACAGGTGCCAACTTTTCCCGGTGCGGGTGGGTGCTCGCACCCCACAACCCCTGACTCCACCCCTGCCCCGCCCCCATTCCAACCCCTTCCCCAAAGTCCCTGCCTCAACTCCACCCCCTCCATGCCCCTATTGGACCCCTGCCCAAATCCCCGCCCCAGCCCTGCCTCCTCCCCTGAGCACGCTGCATTCCCCCTCCTCCCCCCTCCCTCCCAGCACTTGCCGCCGCGAAACCGCGGTTTCACGGTGCAAGCGCTGGGAGCCAGGGGGAGAAGCAGGACTCGGCGGCGCACTCAGGTGAGGAGGCGGAGGTGAGCTAGGGCAGGGGGGCGGGGGGGGGGTGCTGCCAGTGGGTGCAGAGCACCCACCAATTTTTCCCCGTGGGTGCTTCAGTCCCAGAGCACTCACGGAGTTGGCGCCTAAGACCACACCCAGAGTCTCTCCCCTTCCCAGAAAGCTGTCAGGAAGGCATTCATTCAGACCCTGCTTACAGGACCATCCCACTGGGGGAGGCGTCCGGGCTGCGGGATTCTGCGGCGATGCCCTTTGCAATCGGCTCCTGAAGAGGACACTGCACATCCTCCATCTCTGAGAGCGCAATCTTCCTAGATTGCTCCCTGAAGCATCCTGAGCCTTGTCGTATAATGTTGTGCACCACCCCCTTTGCACTCATGCAGTGAGGAGCCTTGGATCTCCCACCACGGTCTTTCTGCCGGTGATCCTTCCATGCCCCGAAACCAAACCTGGCAGGGTCTATCGGTGGGGCCTGGGCTTCACACTGGGGTTTCACAATGGTTTGGGGCTCAGTGAGGTCTGCTACCTTCTGCCAGGGTCTCACAACCTTATCTCGGCTTGATCCTTAGCCATCCGTGTAGTCCCCCTTGCCTGGGCTTTCTCAGGTAGGACTATGGCGCTGGCTGCTTCACCATTGCTAATGGCCCCTTACTGCCCTTTGGAGCTCAGACGTCTCCTTTCTCGTCTCCGCGATTTTACTACAGGGGGCAGCACGAAGCGTGTGGCTTCTCGTGCTGTTCAGGGGTTGGGTCCCCCTCGCTGTCTGCCGTGATCAGCCAGTGCCTTGAAGAGACTGCGGTTGGTCCCGAACAGCACAGACACCCCGGAGACTCCGTCAGGCTGGGGGCACGTTAATGCAGTGGTGTCCACCTCTTCTCGTTCCCCCAGTGCGCTCAGCCAGACCATGGGCAGTGTGTTCATCGAGGCTGGGGTCACACAGGCTGAGTCCCATCAGGGACTGCAATATAATAGTCACTTGCTTAGGTGCTGACTTTTATTTCTCCCGGGGGGTGCCACCCCTGCCCCTTCCCCCGTGGCCCATCCTTGCCCCGCCTCTTCCCGCCGCCACGCTGCCCTCTCTCCCAAAACCCCGCCCCTGCTCCGCCTCTTCCCATCCCTGCTCCGCCCCCTCTCCAAGGCCTCCGCCCACCCCTGCTCACTGCTTTCCCGCCTTTCCCAAGCCCCTCCCCCAGGTGTCAAACAGCTGATCTGGGGCGCCACCGAACAGCTGTGGCTGGTGGGTGCTGAGTGTTGTAGGAGCAGCAGTGATCTGTATGCTCTGTATAACCTGTATGTTCAAAAGGTCTGTTACACCCACCCCCACTTTTGTCTCCTCTCCCTCTTTGAATACCCGTGAAGTGGCTTTCCCCCTCCTGCAATGCTTGTGGGATGAATGGGCTGCTTGAGCAGCTGGAAGATCAGAAGAGCTCCCAGGTAGACAAGGTGTCTGCGACTCTGATCAGGCAGTGATCACACACCCAGAGCATGGACACTGCATAGTCACTGCCGGAGGTGGAGTGTGGGGGAGGATACCTCAGTGGTTTGAGCATTGGCCTGCTAAACCCAGGGTTGTGAGCTCAATCCTTGAGGGGCCCATTTGGGATCTGGGGCAAAAATTGGGGATTGGTCCTGCTTTGAGCAGGGGGTTGGACTAGATACCTCCTGAGGTCCCTTCCAACCCTGATATTCTATGATTCTATGACCAACCAGATGCAGCCAAGTCATCTCTCGTCACAGGCCATGAGGAGCAGGTCCTTAAAAGGGGAAGGGGACATGTGCTCAGCACTGCACTCCCAAGCTTGTAGCTCCCGTGAAGGCCCTTCGCCCGGATCGCCTGGCCAGCGGTTTGCCGCGTTGCATTCTATCGTGCCTCGGGGAGACTGACCTCCATCGCTGCACTCTGGGACACTTACCTTGAAGGATCCCGACATCTCCAGTGCTGGGCCTGTCCTGGGAGCATGTGTGTGTGTGTGACCCCCCCCCGCCTCTTCTTTTTGAGCTTAGCTATCAGTCTAATAAACGTGCTGCTTTCTGCCAAACTCTGGTGGGTCATTAGTCCTCCCTAAGCTTCCCAGCTGGCCCAATTTGGGGTAACACTGAGCACCCACTATCTTTCCCGTGGGTGCTCCAGCCTGGGAGCACCCACGGAATCAGCGCCTATGCTCACTTGAGGTCTGGGGTCAAGCACCTGCTTTCTGTTCTGTCCCTTCGATCCTCACTGTGACCTCTGGGGGGAGGGATAGCTCAGTGGTTTGAGCATTGGCCTGCTAAACCCAGGGTTGTGAGTTCAAGCCTTGAGGGGGCCATTTAGGGATCTGGGGCAAAAATTGGGGACTGGCCCTGCTTTGAGCAGGGGGTTGGACTAGATACCTCCTGGGGTCCCTTCCAGCCCTGATATTCTATGATTCTCTGCTAAACCCAGGGTTGTGAGTTCAAGCCTTGAGGGGGCCATTTAGGGATCTGGGGCAAAAATTGGGGACTGGCCCTGCTTTGAGCAGGGGGTTGGACTAGATACCTCCTGGGGTCCCTTCCAGCCCTGATATTCTATGATTCTCTGCTGAGGGCCAGACCAGTCCTGGTGGGATCCTGGCTGGACAGTCCTTGTCCTGGGAGCCTGGCAGTCCCCTTCCCACGCCCTTTCCTGACTCCTCCTTGAGTGGTCTCAGCTTTAGCACGGGGTTCTCGTCATCCCAGCCCCTGGCAGCAGCGTGTCCATCCTGGCCACACCAGCCGCAGGATCGTCCTGTCCCCTGCGGCAACAGTGGCTCTGAACACTGCCTCCTCTGCCCCTGCCGCCAGGGGCTCCTTGTGCCTGGACGTCTGAGCTGGGCCGATGGCACGTTGTCATTCGGCATCTGCTCTGGTGGGCCCTGCACTTGTTGGACAAGTTTTTGCCATCAGTGCCTCGCTCAGGCGGTCGCAGGGGTGATGCGCTGGCTGGCTCAGGGACTTCCCCACACTCCGCCTCCTCTCCGACCTCCTTTACCAGCCTGGCTCCAGTGACTCTGGGGTCTCTGACCGGAAGTGGGGGGTACAATCGGGTTCTGATATTGAGCTTCTCTTCTGACTTGGACCAGCCTGTCCAGGGCCATCTGCTCGGCAGTCACTGCGCCCCAGCCCTCTGGAGCAGTTTCTCCAGCCTCGGTCACCCCTTTGCTGACGGACACTGAGCATTGTACACTGAATGTCGTCCGAGCCCTCTGCGCCCACCAAGGGTCTCGGCGTGCTTCACACAGCGCTTTGGGGTGCGAATCACGTCTAATGCTGGGCCAGGGGGCGCCGGAACAGGGGGGCCAGGGGAGCCAGGGCCCTCCCACGTTTTGAAAGTGGATGGGTCTGGCCTGTCTTCTTTTTGCCACAGGCCCCACCCCTGCCCCTGCCCCTGCTCTTCCCCCTGGGGCCCCACCCCCCAGCCAGGCTGGCAGCTGTGAGACGCCGTGGACCCAGCACCTGCCTGGGGTGGGGGTCCAAGAACAACCCCCTCCTGTGTCCCCACCCCTCATTTCCCCAACCCAGGGCAGATGGAAGGTCTGCGGCTCCCCACAGCTAGGCTGCGGCTCTGAGGCCCCGTCCCCCCAGCCACACCCAGGTCAGGGTAAGAGCCACATGGATCCGCGGACCCTCTCCCTGCCCTGGGCGGAGGGCCTGGGGGGTGGGGACACAGGTGGGGGTGCTCTCAAGCTAGCCCAGCCCGGGCACATGGAGAGGCCTGGGCTCTCCGGACCCAGTCTGGCTCTGGCTTCGCTGGGGGCGGGACCTCGGGGGGAAGAGGAGGAGCAGGGCCCCCTCACTTTTGGGAAGGCTCCGCTGCCCCTGTGCTGGGCGCCTGAGGCTCTCTACTAGACTCCTTCGCGTCTCCGCGTCTGGTATGGTCCACTCCTGCAGCAGCAAAGTGGGGTGTTCCCACCAGGGTTCAAGCCCCTCCCCCCAGGTATTGGGATCACCCCCACCCCCGGAGAATAACCTTAGTGCACAGTAAGGGCTTGACTCGGGACAGGACAGCACAATGTTTTCCAGCACTTGCCCCAGTGCCTTTGCCCACACATGGGGGGAGGCTGCTGGGTCAAGGCCCAACAAACCCGGAATATCAGCCAGGGTCTTTCCCTCTTTTCCCGACATTTTCTTGCACAACTCCGCATCTGAGGCAGGGGCTGGTGGGACTGGCTTCCAGCGGCTACCAGCTTCCACCTGCCGCTGCTCTCTCACGGCCCCTGACCGCTCGCCCAGCGCCACCGAGGCACCGTCCTCCCGCCAACACGCGCCCACGCACTCTGCCCTGGCCCACAAAGCGCCCATTGAGCTGAGCCTCATCGACCGTCTCAGGTATCCCTGTCACTAGCAGGCCGGTCTTAGGGTAGGTGTTCATCCCCTTGCAGCAACCCTCTCACGTGTGAACAGCCACATTTACAGCCGTTTCTCCAAAACAGAACAAAAGTGCTTCTCCAAATTAATGGTTTACTCAAAACCTGCTTGCGAGGGGCACTGACCCAGGGTGCCAGACGCGCCCCCCAGAAAGTGACCCTTCTGCCAGACGGCGTCAGGAGTAACACAAGCCCGGTTCAATGTCTGAACGTCCCTCTTAAAGGCATAAAACGGAACTGGCTCGAAAACTGGGGAAACTAAAGAGGAAAATGCACCCCACCACCCGCGGGCGAATGCTTTTCACCCACAGCCGACCTCTCAGCCCTCATCCCCTAAGGAAACCTACCACAGCACCTTCAAACAACGAGCCGGGGACCTTCAATTCATAACGCTCCCATTCATAATTCAGGTTTCAGAGTAACAGCCGTGTTAGTCTGTATTCGCAAAAAGAAAAGGAGTACTTGTGGCACCTTAGAGACTAACCAATTTATTTGAGCATAAGCTTTCATGAGCTACAGCTCACTTCATAATTCAGACTCCAGATGTATGGCCCATAGCAACAGCTTCATAGCCCATTAACTCCCCTTTGTCCCATGACTGTAGATGTGTTACCCATCCACTTCACCTGGAATGGTCTCTGGCAAGGCGTTAACTCCTAGCCGTCCCATCTTGCATTGAGTTGTGACTCTCGGAGTACCTTTCCCAGCCCTGAAGAAGAGCTCTGTGCGACTTGAAAGCTCGTCTCCCTCACCAACAGAAGTTGGTCCAACAAAGGATATTGCCTCCTCCATCTTGCCTCTCTAACAAAAGAAAATGTTTATTACGAGGAGAGAGAACACAGCATTCATTTTGTAAAACACCACAATGATGACTCAAAAGCAAGCAGACGATGAGAAACCCCAAGCCCCATGCCACAGTATCTTGGGCAGCGTCCTTTGCCTCAGTTTCCCATCATGAAGTGTGAAAGTCCGACAGAGGAACGGACTTTTAACACCGCCACTTTCCCTCCTCCACACCCGGCTCACAGCTGGTTGTCCAAGGTCAGCGAAGTCCCAGAGTCCAGCAGTGCGTCTCAGGTGGGTTTACCTGCCTCCCCTTGTGAGGGGTGGGAAGTTGAATGATGCCTCTGCTACTTCTGCTGCTCTGGGACCAGGGCCATGGCTCCAGGAGGTGGGACACGGACAGGGGTAAAGGGGTCGAGGCTGGGGCCACAGCTGAGGGTGGGGCCAGGGCCAGGAGCAGAGCCTGGCAGCCAGGGCCCTGGGCTAGCAACTGGGGCTGGGGCCAGGAGCAGAGCTGGTGGGGGCTGGCCCAGGCCCCAGCCATGCCCCCCAAATACTTTCCTCTGCACCCTCCACATTTTGGGGACCTCTGCCTTAGTGATGTCAGCTCCCTTATTGTCACACCCTCCTCTTGGTTGTCTTACACCATAGCACTGTCCTCACACCGCATCAAGGCTCAGCCCCTAGCCCAATAAGTTCAGCTCTACTGATCCCTGAGACCAGGTAACGGCTCTCAGACCACACTCAAAAGTGAGAACAACTCAGTAACATCCCTCAGGTAGAAAAATATCCATATATATATTTTTTTTTTTTTGGCAACACTACCCCTGCTCAGTGAGTGAGGTTCCTGTTAGGGTGATGCCCCCTAGCGAGGGCATATAAAACACAGCTCTGCTTCCCCTTAGTCATACAACAGCCATATAACACTTCATTACCCCCGTGTCCAAGACTAACATGAATTACAACCCAAAACGGCCCAGACTGATCCCCCTGCCAGTACCTGCTGGTCCCCTAGGCAGAGTAGCAATGCCTATGCAAATACCGTCTGCTCCCGAGGTCTGTTCCCCTGTTCATCAGTAGATGGCAGGGGAGAGCTACTTCAGACCCCTGCTAGAGGTTTTTAAGGTCCTGCTTGACAAAGCCTTGGCTGGGATGAGTTAGTTGGGGATTGGTCCTGCTTTGAGCAGGGGGTTGGACTAGATGCCTCCTGAGGTCCCTTCCAACCCTGATATTCTATGAGTCTATGATTCTATGTTTCTAGTGGCATTCTCAGCCTGGCGTCAGGCGGCTCCGTGTGGCCTGGGCTGCCCATACAATATGTGGGGAGAGCCAGGTGCCTGAGAGGGGTTTTCCGAACTGGCCAGCTGAGCGGGCGGTGTAATGCAGAGCAGAAGGCCAGGAGAGGAGAGGGGCTGAGGTACCTAAACAGCTGCACTGAACTGAGGGGCCAGAGTCCGGCACTGCCCTCTGCTGAACCTCCTCCCCAGCCCCAAACCCTCTCCTGGAGCCCGACACCCAGACCAGGCTAACTGCTTCGCTAGCCCTGCCCTAGTGGCCCAAACACACGATCTGCTGCTGAGCGCCTCCCTCACGCTCACCCTTTCCCTGTGCTCTTGGCTGGACGCACAGGGGTTGTGCTGCCCCCATCATCCCTGGCCTGTCCCCAGCCCGGCAGCTGAGGGCTCCAGCAGGTCTCAGAGCACGCCTAGAGGGTTGGGCCCTGCTGGCAGGATAGGCGCTCGCCCACCTCAGGTGCGAATCCGGCTCCAGGGCTTGGGCTCATGCTAGGACTCGGAACCGCCGGTTAGCTACGGGAAGGGGTCAGGGCGTAGGTGGCTTAAAAACGTCAGTGCTTAGGGGAGTGAGGCACTGATGGAGGTAGGCAGCAGCTGAGCTGCAGCTTTGGAAATGTCAGTGGTGCTTACGTGGCCAACTCAGGCGCCTAAATCCCTTTAACAATGTGGTTCTAGGCTGCAGAGTAGGGTTGCCAGGTGTCCGGTTTTCAACCGGAACGCCCAGTCAAAAAGGGATCCTGGTGCTGACCGGGCCATTAAAAGTCTGGTCGGCAGCGCAGCGGGGCTAAGGCAGGCTCCCTGTCTGCCATGGCTCCCGGAAGCAGCGGCATGGCCCCCCTCCGGCTCCTAGGCATAGGGGCAACCAGGGGTCTCCCCACTCTGCCCCAGCCCCAAGCGCCGACTCTGGAGCTCCCATTGGCCAAGAACTGCGGTCAATGGGAGCTGTGGGGGCGGCGCCTGCAGATGGGGCAGCACACAGCAGAGCCACCTGGATGTGCCTCCGCATAGAAGCCGGAGGGGGACATGCTGCCGCTTCTGGGAGCTGCTTGAGGTAAGTACTGCCTGCAGCCTGCACCCCTCACCCCCCTCACCCCCCTGGTCCCCCAACCCCCTGCCCCAGCTCTGATCCCCATCCCGCCCTCCAAACCCCTCGGTCCCAGCCACCCCAGAGCCTGCACCTGCAACCGGAGCCTTGGCCCACCCTGGTGCCCCAACCCCCTACCCCAGCCCTGATTCCCCTCCCACCCTCCAATCCCCTCATTTGTGGCCCCATCCCAGAACCCACACCTCCCAGCCCATATCCCCTCCATACCCCAACCCCCTGCCTCAGCCCGGAGCCCCCTCCCATATTCCAAACCCATCAGCTCCACCCCCAGCCCAGAGCCCCCTCTTGCACCCCAAACCCTTCATCCCTGTCCCTACGCCAGAGCCCGCACCACCAGCCAGAGCACTCACCCACTCTGGCATCCCAACCCACTGCCTCAGCCTGGAGCCCCCTCCTGCATTCTGAACTCCTCATTTCTGGCCCCACCGCAGTGCCTGCACCCCCAGCCGGAGCCCTCAACCCCTCCAGCATCCCAATCCCCTGAGCCCACCCAGTGAAAATGAGTGAGTGAGGGTGGGGAGAGCGAGCGACGGGGGCAGGGGGGGAATGGAGTGAGCGGAGCCAGGGCCTCAGAAGAGGGACGGGCGGGGGGGCAAGGGTATTGGGTTTTGTGCGAGTAGAAAGTTGGCAACCCTACTGCAGAGGGAGGCCGGCTGGCAGGAGGCCCTTGCTCAAGCTTCTCTCTGTTGAGCTGCCCCTCCTTGTAGCCTCCTGTGTTGCTGAGCGAGGAGGAGCGTGGGGCATCCCAATGTAAGCAGGGGAACAGTCCCGCTATTGTGGGGAACTTTTGTGACTTCTGCACTACCCCGGTGAAGTGGGCAAGCGAAAGGATCTGAGTCCTTGCTCCCACTTCCTTTACCCAGTGGCCTCCCTGCCCTTGAGGGCTCCCCTTCCACTCTCCTGTCTGGCAGTGTCCTTGTAACCCCAACAAGCCTGGGCCCAGGATTCCTGGGGGGCTCGACCCCCAACCCTGCTGTGGTCATGTAGGACAGGGGCTAGGGTGTCCCCACTCTGGGGTACTCTCTCTGCACTGGGCACTTCTCTGACCCACTGACCATTACATACAAGTTAAAGCAAATGCAAGTTATTTAATCAACAATTAATTTTAAAAAGAATAAGGAATAATGGGAAAGGTTCGAGGAAACACATCACCCCGCTCTGTGGCAGGGAACATCACAAACAGTGTCTCTGGAACGTCCGGGCAGCTCACAGTCTGTTCCTTGTAAGTCCCAGGCCCCTTCTCAGGCCCTGGCTGGGCTGCAGGGATGCTGTGGGTTGGACACGCGCTCTGGTGGTGGCCTGACGCTCTCAGGCTCTAAGTGCTAGGACCCGTCTTCCCAGTGTCGCCCCCGCTCTGTTGGGGCTACGATCCAAGCCTGGCCTGCAGAGCCTCTTGGCTGAGACGTCTCCCTCTGCTGGACCTGCTGCCCAGGGTCCCCCTCGCTCACCGCAGCTGCTCACCGCACCCAGCTCCAGACTGCTCCAGCCCCAGCTGCACCACTCGGTCTCAGCAATCTGCCTCCAGCTCCCTGGGCTGCTCCTCTGGCCCCTCTGGCTCTGGTTGCTGCAGCTCTGCTCCCAGGACAGGTCTGCTCTGCAGGCTGCTTCTGTGACTCTGCTCCCAGCACTGACCTGCTTCATGGGCTGCTTGTTTGGCCCCTCTGCCTCTGGTTGCTACAGCTTTCTTCCCAGGGCAAGTCTGCTGTCTCTGGGCTGTGCCTCGGGCTTTGGGGCTGCAGCTCTGCTCCCAGGACAGGGTCTGCTCTCTCTGAATCTGGTCCAGCTCTGCTCCCCAGCTCAGCTTGTGCACCTGCTTTCTCCTTAGCTTGGCCCCACTCTGTCTGACCCAGGCAACTCCAGCTCACACGGGGGATGGGACCTCCCAGGCCTCCTGACTCCCTGATTAGCCTGCCTGCCCTGTCATTCAGGCTGACCTGGAGCATTGGCCTCTCCCCATTGTTCCTGTGGACTGTCAGTCTCAGGGTCCTGATTCCCCATCGACCCTTCCCCTTTTAGTACTGGGAGCTAGCCAACCAAAACACCCCCACTGAATGTTAGTAAGGGGGCAACAGTCCCCTTACACCAAGCCACCCTGCTTTCCTGCAGCTGCTCTCCCCTGAGGGCCTTTTGTGTAGCCCTGTCTTACCCTGATCATGCACTAGATGTCACTCGTGCCCTGCCATGTGGGGCTGGCTCTGCCTGCGGCGGGATCGGAGCCTGGATAGTGCCACGCACCAGCCATGGGCGCAGCCTGGCCCAGCCTTGCAGCCCGAAGCTGGGGCTTTATCTGTCAGGCTAAAACCACCAGCTCCGGCCAGGCTGCACCCAGCCCCCAGCCTGACGCCGCCACGCTCCCTGGCTCAGCGGGGGTCGCTCGGCGCAGCAACGTTGAAGTGAGCAGAGCTGTTGTACCCCTTGGGGCGATGCTGATTGACACCAGCTGGGATCTGGCCCCATGGACTCCAGTGGTGCTATGGCCAGTTGACACCAGCTGCAGATTTGGCCCCATGTTTTCACATTCTCTGCTGTGTTTGACCTTTAACTGGCACAGCCAGTCTGATCCCTCCCCCCCCATCCCCCTTGGCTCCGACGCCCTGAACCCTCCAAGGAAAAGAAACAAAACAGGAAGCAGGAGCTGCAGCCTTGCAGGTCCCATCCAGGGTGTGAGTTTGGATGGCAGGAAGTCCTGGGCCTCTGGCCGCTGCCCGGGGGGTGAGGCAAGGACAGCAAGGCCAGCGCAGGGCTTGGGCATGTTACAGTCAGGCCCAGAGCCCTCGCTCAGCACTGATGTCAGCGGCTGCGCAAGGAGGTCAGCAGCAGGGAACAGGCCCCCCCTGCAGTCACGTCATACCCCAGAACAGCAGGATCTGCCCCGGTGCCACGTGCCCTGCCTTACACAGCACCCTACCCAGGGGGAAACTCCGCCTACAGCAGCGGGCCACATCCGCAGAGGAGGGGATCGGCAGAGCTCCATCACGTGCAATAGCCTGGAAAATATCCCCACCCCCCCACCCCCCAAAACACACACACACACACGGAGATGTTCCCATGTGAGGCTCACGCTGGCCCATACAAGGGGCCACTGAACTGAACTCTCCTGGTTGTTTAGCACACGTGATCACAATCCAGTTTCATTGGCCATGTGCAAACAGAATAACATCCCAACCAGGGATGCAGAAACTGGATGCTGCCCAAGGGCCAACTTAGCAAAAGTTGAGATCTAAGCTGCGTGGGAGTAAAAATGTAAACTTTAAGATCTGAAAAATCATTGGGAGATTGTTTTAGATGCCCCAACAGTACACAGTTCCACAATTATGAAAGAAGATTTCTTTGGTTAAAAAATCAAGAGGAGGGGTGGAAGGAACAACAACAAAAATACAAACACAATGTATCACAAGTGGAAAGTGGGGAAGCTGAAAGCACTGAGTTCAAATGAGCAGTAAGGATATGCAGACAACTGATGAGGGAAGCTAAAGGTATCAATGGATATGCCCAGTGGTGCTAGGAATGGGATAGGTCCAGAACTAGCAAGGGTGGAAAAACTGTCAATCATGATGCAGAAAAGGCAGAAGTGTTCAATAAACATTTCAGTTCTGTATTTGTAAGGAAGCTGAATGATGTATCCCCATCTTACAGTGACAAGGAGACAGGAGGATGTTACCCAGCAACTATTAAATTTTAACGTGCAACATGTTTAAATCAGCAGGACCAGATAACTTGCATCCAAGAGTATTAAAAGAATTGGCCGAGGTGCTCTATGAACTGTTAGTATTGATTTCTAACAAAGTTTGGAATTTTGGGGAAGTTCCAGAGATCCAGAAAAAAGCCATGGTTGTGCCAGTATTTAAAAAGTGTAAATGGGATGTTCAGGGTAACTATAGGCTGGTTAATATGACATTGATCCTGGCTAAAATCATGGGAACACTGGTACAGGAGTGCGTTTTAATACAGACCATGACAGTAGCATTATTATAGGTAAGATTGAAACTAGTTTACTGTTTAATAGCTGTTTGTCTAAGTGCACTAAAAGTTGGCAACCGTACTGGGGCTCTAAGCCAGAGGGTTCGTGGGCAGCCTGACATCAGAGTCAGTGAGTGGCTGAAGGTGGCATGCTATGGCCAGTGAACCTGCCCAGCACACAGGCACTGTGTGAGTCCTGCCCTTCACAGCTCTCTGAGGATCTGTGGTGTGCACGCTAGCTGCTCTCTGCCGCTCTTCTGCAGGGGCTCATTCTAGAAGTTTTGGTCTGAGAGCAAAGCGTCTGGATTAAGAGACGACATTTCAAAATGCTCTCCAGCACCCCCAGATTTTGCATTACACGTTTGGCCAAGGCAAACAGCATTAATTAGAGGGGGTATGAAAGATTCTAGGAAGCAGAAGCCTTCAGGGGCTGTAATTATGCCGTGTGCTCCTTCCTCATTTCCTGAACAACGGGACTGAATATGATCAAAGAAAACCAAGTAGCTGCGATTCATCAAAGTTGGCATGATCACAGGGGTTGCCGAGCAACAGGAAATGCACCCAGAATAGAGAGCCCTATTGTAACGACTGACGCAAGGTCAACGTTGACTAATGTGGCACCCGGTACTGTCCTCAGCCCAAATATAGAAACCATCCAAAATCCACTCAGCACACAAAGGGCCAGCTTCCTCCAAGACAAAACCGACTTCCTCCAGAAATGCTGTGACATTAGCTATCTCCCACAGAACACCAGCCTCACCACCAGGGGTGTCACCTCCCGACACACCAACATCCCTCACAGTGACGGCATTGCTGACTGCTCAAATATCTACAAGACACTGGACAACCCTTAGCTGCCCACCCCAAACACATCACCAACCTCATCCCTTTCATCCTCACCCAGAACAGTTATCATTCAACAACCAACCCTTTGTCCAAACCATGGGAACAGCCATGGGCACTAGGATAGTTCCCCAATATGCCAACCTCTTCATGGGGCACCATGGAGAAGAATTTCTGGACAAATGCACCACAAAAGCCAGTTATATACCTACGATACATCCATGATTGTTTCATCCTCTGGACAGACAATCTAAACTCCCTCATAGGTTTCCACCACAACTTCAGCAGCCACCACCCCATCCCTGTCCATTAAACTCTCTCTACAATGTTCCCACACCAGCATCAACTTCCTGAACACCACAATCCGCTTCAGCAATGGAGCCCTACAGCCAACTTTACACAGGAAACCCACGGATCCCCACACGTACCTTCACGGATCCTGTAACAACCCCAAACACCAAGAAATCTGTTAGCTGCAGCCAGGCTCTCAGATACCACAGAATATGCTGTGAAGAGAGTTCAGGATACACACCTTAACACACCCAAAACAACCTTCATCAAACAAGGACACTCCACCAGGGAAGTAATCACACCATGGAGCAGGCAGAAATAAATCCCGCTCTGACCGTACACCCCTAGTTTTCACCCACACTGGCACCCATATGGGGTATCATTAAATAATTACAACCTGTACTCGATGGGGACCCCACCCTGAAAGAAATCTTCCCCATACCCCCCCTTCTGGCCTTCAAACAACGCCCCCCCGCCAGCCTCTCCAAGCTCATCATCAGAAGCAAGCTCCCCACAGAGCTTGACCCACCAACTCAAAACAGCGCCAGACCCTGCCAGAAACAACAGATGCAAAACCTGCAGCCATATTTCCACCGCTACAATGATCCCCACAACACACTTTTCCAGATCCATAGATACTATGCATATCTATCACAACAAGTGCACTAAACACCCAAACAGTTACTATGCGGGTGTGACGAAGTGGGACTGTTCTTAATGTTTCCTCCGAATATTGTGGGGGTGCCTCAGTTTCCCCTATGCAGTTCTTAAGTATCTAGGTGGTGGGGTAAGGGTGTATGATCATTGCAGAGCCCTAGAGGGCAGGTGTGTGCAGGGGTCTGGACACAGAGAATGGCCAACACCCTGTTTCCTGGCAACTGATGGCCTGGGCCCTTTCCCCCCCCCCCCCCCCGCAAGGTGAAAGCTGAAGGGTTGGAGAACAAAGGAATCCGGTGACCACCTGGCCCGGGAAAGGAACAAAGCCCAGAGGAGGAGGGGCTGGAGGGAGTTTTCAGTTTGGGGCTGGCTGGGGACATGGAGTGAAGTGCAGACGTGGTTGTCTGGCTCACTGCCCCCCAAAATGGACCCAGCTGAGGGGTCCCGTTCTCTGCACCTGCAAGCTCTGTTTAAGACCACGTTCCTGTCGTCTAATAAACCTTCTGTTTTACTAGCTGGCTGAGAGTCACGTCTGTCTGCGAAGTTGGGGTGCAGGACCCTCTGGCTTCCCCAGGAGCCCCGCCTGAGCGGACTCGCTGGGGGAAGCGCACGGAGGGGCAGAGGATGCTGAATGCTCCGAGGTCAGAGCCACGAAGGTGGAAGCTGTGTGAGCTGTGTGTCCTGCAGACAGGCTGCTCACAGAAAGGCGACTGCCCCAGAGTCCTGACTGGCTTCACGGGGAGCAGTTCCAAAGCATCGCCCAGGGACTCCGTGACAGCGGGTAAAACCAGAAGGTCACTGTGCTCTCGAATGAACTCACACAGGAAAATGATAAAAGACAAAAACACCCTCGGCTGTGGGTGAACACTTTTCACCAAATGATCGCTCCATAGCTGACCTCTCAGTCCTCATCCTCCAAGGAAACCTGCACAACACCGTCCAAAGATGAGCCTGGGACCTCAAATTCATAACTTTGCTACACACTAAAAATCGTGGTCTCAATAAGGACCGGGATTTATGGCTTATTAAAACAATCTGTCACCCACTAACCCCCTTTTTGTCCTCTGACTGCAGAGGCGCGAACATAACAGGCCAATCCCCTTGAAATGGGCTAACCACTTACGCTGAAGGCTAAGATTTTGTCAGGGGTATTTTTAGTACAAGTCAGGGGCAGGTGACGGCAATAATGAAAAATGAAAAATTCACAGGCGCCCGTGACCTGTCCCTGACTTGTACTAAAAATACCCACATCAAAATGGGAGAGCCTGAGCAGCTGTGGGCAGCTGAGCAGCTGTGGTGGCTCCGAGCTGCGGGGGTTCCCCCTGCCACGGCAGGGAATGGCGGGAGTCCCCTGTGCTGCCCGCGGTGGCAGGGAGCGGCAGGGATCTTCCTTGCCACTGGGGTGGCCCGGAGCGGTGGCAGTCCGTCTTGCCGCCCATGGCAACCAGGAGCTCTGGGGGTCCCTGCTGCCGCTGGCAGCAGCTGGGAGCTCCAGGGAACCCGCAGCGGCCAGGAGCTGTGGGGGGTCCGCCTGCTGCCCACGGCGGCCGGGAGCTGAGGGGGGCTTCCGCTGCCTCGGACCCTGCAGCTCGTGGCTGGCGCTGGCTGAAGTCATGGAGGTCTTTGGAAGTCATGGGTTCCGACTTCAGTGACTACATCACGGCCTTGCTTATGATAAACAATCTTTTCCACCATGTATGTCTCTCTGTGCGGCTCCAGAGCTTGTCTCTCCTGCTGACAGATGTTGGTCCCATAAAAGATATTCCCTCCCGCGCCTCGGCTCCGAGCCTGAACAGCAACGTACATTTGTCACGACAAATAAACACAGACTAATGTGCAGCTTTCACCACTAATTCATGCAATCGCCGCAAACCGAGGACTCACGCTCCAGGCCCCCCTCCAAGTGCTGGGAAAGAGGGGGTGTCATGGGTTCACAGGTCGTGCCCACTCTTGGCCCCATAAGGTCCCTGGGGGGAACCCCCTTCAGTGAGACAGCCCTTCTCGCGCGTCCACTCTCTCTCTGGGGTTAAGCCCCTACACCTCCTGGAACCGCACCTCTCTGAGCCTTAGCATGCCTGTCTCTCGCCATGGGCCCCCTCAGGGAGTCCACTCACTCTGGACCCCCGGGACCCCCACACCCAGAGGGAATAATGCCACCCTGATCTCTAGACTGGAGAGATTCTCAGCCAGCATAACACAGGAGGGTTTATTGAGCATCAGAACCCAGCACAGGAAAGTCTCCGGGCCCTCAGGCCTGGCCTCCCTCAGCACAGCACATCCAAGTCCCTCCTGCATCCAGGGGTCTGCCTGCTCTCTCTCTCCAGTCCCTAGCCCCCCGGCTTCCCAGCTGTGCGTCTGATATCACCTGCCCCCAAGCCCTGCCTTTGTCCATTGTTTTCTCTCCATGTAAACAGGGTCACCTGAGCCTGCTCTCCTCTCAGTCTCTGCTCTCAGATGTTCTTAGAATCATAGAATATCAGGGTTGGAAGGGACCTCAGGAGGTATCTAGTCCAACCCCCTGCTCAAAGCAGGACCAATCCCCAACTAAATCATCCCAGCCAGGGCTTTGTCAAGCCTGACCTTAAAAACCTCTAAGGAAGGCGATTCTACCACCTCCCTAGGTAACCCATTCCAGTGTTTCACCATCCTCCCAGTGAAAAAGTTTTTCCTAATATCCAACCTAAACCTCCCTCACTGCAACTTGACACCATTACTCCTCGTTCTGTCATCTGCTACCACTGAGAACAGTCTAGAGCCATCCTCTTTGGAACCCCCTTTCAGGTAGTTGAAAGCAGCTATCAAACCCCCCCCCACACACACACACTCTTCTCTTCTGCAGACTAAACAATCCCAGTTCCTTCAGCCTCTCCTCATAAGTCATGTGCTCCAGCCCACTCTGGCTGGAACCAGCTGGTCAGGTCACCAGGGTCCTCTCTTCACAGCCCATTGTCCTCCCACTGGCCAGAACTGGCCAAGCTGGGCTTCCCGGTCACCAGGTCACCGGTTGCTGGGGGTCTCCATTCTCCAGGCCATTGGCTCGGGTCCCAAGTTCCATCGCTGGTCCTCTGGAACAACAAACTCCCTTTCCCATCACCTTGTGAAACCAGTAACACCCAGGGAAATTGCATCCCGCCCACCTCAGCATGCAAACCATTGAAAAAAACAAAAAAACACTTCATCCCAAGGGGTCCAGAGGAAATGTTAGACTTTTTAAAACAGACAGACCAATCCTGGTGCCTGGCGACTAGCGGAGCTGGTGGTGGAATGGCACTGGGAGGTTCCCAGGAAGCCCCAATCATGCCCCGCTCTCGACCGCTGCCTCCTCTGAAAACTAGGGAAATGCAGGGCCTAAAAGCTTTATTAATGCTGCGTTCGGGTCGCCCAGCAGCGCCCCAGGCCCTGCCAGGGCACTGAACACAGTTAGACAGAGCCCAGCAAAAAGTGGGGAAGAAAGAGCTAAGATTTGCAGTCACACTGCTCTGGTGCCTGAGCTCTGCCCCCTCCCTCAGACAGAGGTCACAGCCCTCTGCCCTTCCCATGGGGCCCAGCTCTGGTAAAGGCCTTGTTTCAGGTGAGTTCAGGGAGCAACAGTCCGCTCCACCCAGCCTGGGCTCAACCACGTCAGCTGCTCTGCGTGGCACTGCTAGATATTCCCCACCCCTGTGGAACATGACCTGGAAGATGGCTTGGATTGCACCCTCAGCAAGTTTGCAGCTGACACTAAACTGGGAGGAGTGGTAGATACGCTGGAGGGTAGGGACAGGATACAGTGGGACCTAGACAAATTAGAGGATTGGGCCAAAAGAAATCCGATGAGGTTCAACAAGGACAAGTGCAGAGTCCTGCACTTAGGATGGAAGAAACCCATGCACCGCTACAGACTAGGGACCGAGCGGCGAGGCAGCAGTTCTGCTGAAAATGACCTAGGGGTTACGGTGGACGAGAAGCTGGATATGAGTCAACAGTGTGCCCTTGTTGCCAAGAAGGTTAACGGCATATTGGGCTGCATTAGTAGGAGCATTGCCAGCAGATCAAGGGACGTGATCATTCCCCTCTATTCGGCGTTGGTGAGGCCTCATCTGGAGTGCTGTGTCCAGTTTTGGGCCCCACACTACAAGAAGGAAGTGGAAAAATTGGAAAGAGTCCAGCGGAGGGCAACAAAAATTATTAGGGGGCTGGAGCACGTGACTTATGAGAAGAGGCTGAGGGAACTGGGCTTATTTAGTCTGCAGAAGAGAAGAATGAGGGGGGATTTGATAGCTGCTTTCAACTACCTGAAAGGGGGTTCCAAAGAGGATGGATCTAGAATGTTCTCAGTGGTACCATATGACAGAACAAGGAGCAATGGTCTCAAGGTGCTGGGGGAGAGGTCTAGGTTGGATATTAGGAAACACTATTTCACTAGGAGGGTGATGAAACACTGGAATGGGTTCCCTAGGGCGGTGGTGGAATCGCCATCCTTAGAGGTTTTTAAGGCCCGGCTTGATAAAGCCCTGGCTGGGGAGATCTAGTTGGGGATTGGTCCTGCTTTCAGCAGGGGGTTGGACTAGATACCTCCTGAGGTCTCTTCCAACCCTGATATTCTATGATTCTATGAACATCACCTGCCTGACCCTGGCAAGGCTCCCAGCCAGGCTGGCAGGGGCTCCGTGCCTAGAACAGCTCATTGTGCTTCTCTCCCTACATACCCCGCGGAGCTCAGCCCAGAGAGGCCGGGAGCACAGGGCGGGCTGGAGCCACCGACAGGAGGCAATCCTAGGACAGAGAGGCATTAATGCCACTGTGCCAGGCATGGGCAAGGCCTTTGCTGGGAGCCTGTGCACAAGTCTGGTCAACCATGCTCAGGAAAGACCAATCCAGCCCAGCCCAGGTGCTGAGGCGAGCTAGCAGGCTGCTCAGGGGAAGGGAGGGCCTGCCTTCTGAGAAGAGGCCGCAAGGTTGTTAGCCCGGCAAAGGGAAGGCTGAGAGGGAATGTGATTGCTCCTTGTAAATACAGCAGCTGGGGGGCTAAGCACTGGGGAGGGAGGAGAGCTACCGGTGCTGGGGGTCCGAGTGGGGGAGGGGATGAACCCGGGGTCCAGGCTGGGGGTCCGGGTGGGGGAAGGGGATGAGCCCGGGTTCCGGGCATGGGAGCCAGGGTCCGGGAATGGGGGCCAGGCGCAGGAGGGGGTTTGAAGCCTGTGGGAGACATCCAGGAGGGGCACCTGGTCCCAGCTGCGCTCCTGCTTAGACCAGAACCAGCCTCAGCTTCCCAGATCAGCCCCACGCGAGCCCCTCACTCCTTCCTCCTAGGGCACAAGCCCTTGTCTGCCCCGGACAGAGCTCAGCCTCTCCAGCAATGCCAGGGGGTGGTGGTGGGGGGCTTTCCCAGCCTGGCCCCAGTCGCCAAACCCTGGAGCCGGGGACCCAATCCAGGCAGGGGCCGTGGGGCAAGCCCAGCGCGGAGCATCTAGTGGGGTGGGCGCCCTGCCCCTGTCCCCAGAGCTCAGTGCTGAGGGTCTCACTCTCCAGCTGTCTGCCCCGCTCCCTCCCTCCAGCCATCTGTCCTCATTCCACCATGCATCCGTCCGTCTGTCCGGCTCCATCCATCTACCTGCCCATCTCCCTCGCTCTCTGGCCATGGGTGTTTTGAGGTTCTCTGTGACAGGCCCCTGGTCAGGTGGCTGGTCCCCCAGTGGCCACAGCGACCATGTCTCTGCTGTTGCTAGGACACCGAAGGCTCATCCCCGCCTTTGCTGCTCAGGGCCCCCGTGTGTGCCTGCAGCAATGCAGCCGGTGTTGCCCAGTTGGGAGCCTGGCCCTGGGGCCAGGGGCAGGGGCAGTGCCCGGCGAGACGGCCGCACACCGGCTGGGCAGCCCATGGCCCATTCCCGCTCTGGGGCCCACTCCCTTTCTGCCCCTCCCTGATACTGGCCATGGCTCCCAAAGGCAACACTAAACCCGCAGGTTTAGAACAGAGGTAGGGGACAAGGATTCCGGCATCTCAAGGACCAGGGACTCCCTGGCTGAGACCCCAGGGTGTCAGCCTGAGACTGGGTTGCATGACTCCCGCTTGGGGGTCTGAGCACCTAGTGTCACGGAGTCCCCGGGCGATGCTCTGGAACTGCTCCCCACGAAGCCAGTCAGGACTCTGGGGAAGTCTCCTTTCTGTGAGCAGCCTGTCTGCAGGACACACAGCTCCCACGGCTTCCACCTTCCTGGGTCTGACCTCGGAGCATTCAGCCTCCTCTGCCCCTCCGTGCGCTTCCCACAGCGAGTCCGCTAAGGCGGGGTCCTGGGGAAGCCAGAGGGTCCTGCCCCCCAACTCCGCAGTCAGACGTGACTCTCAGCCAGCCAGTAAAACAGAAGGTTTATTAGACAACAGGAACATGGTCTAACACAGGGCTTGTAGGTGCAGAGAACAGGACCCCTCAGCTGGGTCCATTTTGGGGGGCAGGGAGCCAGACAACCACGTCTGCACTTCACTCCATGTCCCCAGACAGCCCCAAACTGAAACCCACTCCAGCTCCTCCTCTTCTGGGCTTTGTCCCTTTCCCGGGCCAGGAGGTCACCGGATTCCTTTGTTCTCCAACCCTTTAGCTCTCACCTTGCAGGGGGGAAGGGCCCAGGCCATCAGTTGCCAGGAAACAGGGTGTCGGCCATTCTCTGTGTCCAGACCCCTGCACACACCTGCCCTCTAGGGCTCTGCAATGATCATACACCCTTATCCCACCACCTAGAGACTTAAGAACTGCCTAGGGGAAACTGAGGCACCCCTACACTATTCAGAGGAAACATTAAGAACAGTACCGCTTCATCACACCTAGGTCAGGAGTGAGAGGCACCAGCACAGCTGGGGGGAAACCCAGGGCTGGGTTAGCAGAGAGTTGCATGTCGGGAGTGAGGGGCATGCAGCAGAGGTTGGGGGGGTCCCACGACTGGGTTTAGCTCAGGGCTGTGGGTCAGGAGTGAGGGGCACCTGCAGAGCTGGGTGGGGGGTCCTTGTACCCCTCTTGCTACCACACCCTGTACCCTGACACGGCCGGTGCCCACTCTGCCACGTCAGACTCACATCCGGTGACGGGCTTCCTGTCTGTCTCTCTTGTTTCCCTGCCTGCCGCTTGCCCTGTCTCCTCGTCCCGCCCGACGTCGCTAGGAGACAGGCCTGTGTCTGATTCACCCGAGCACGGCAGGCCCCTGGGGATGCGCATGGGGCGCTGCCCTGGCAGGTTAAAAATAACACCTGGCAGGGGAAGGGCGACCTCATGGCTCAGCGGCAGGCTGGGGGGGGAATCCTGGCTCTGCTGCCTGGGCCCTGGGTGACCTTGGGCAGATCCCAGCATCTTTCAGGGCCTCACATCCCAGGACGACGGGGCCATGACTTCAGAGACTGTGTGTCTGTGCAGAACTCCGTGTGACAGTGTGACCTAGGTCACTGTGTGTCTGTGCAGCACCCGGCACGATAGGGCCCTGACCTCAGTGTGACAAAGTGGGGGATGTTTGTGTTTTTTTCAATAGTTTGCAAGCCGAGCAGCTGGGACTCAGTTTCCCTGGGTGTTACTGGTTTAGCGAGGTGATGGGAGAGGGAGTTTGTTGGTACAGAGGGCCAGCGAGGGAACTTGGGACTCAAGCCAATGGCTGGGAGAATGGAGACCCCAGCGACCAGGTGGCCCGGCACAGACACCACAGCCAGTTCTGGCTAGTGGGAAGACAATGGGCTGCAGAGAGAGGACCCCCGGTGTCCTGCCCAGCCAGGTTCAGCCAGTGGGGAACAAAGGACAGCTGAGAGGAGAGGAGGCTCAGGTGACCCTGTTTACCTGGACAGAAGACAAAAGACAGAGGCGAGGCTTGGGGCTGGAGGGAGAGAGCAGGCAGAGCCCACTTGGATGCAGGGGAGACTTGGATGTGCTGTGCTGAGGGAGGCCAGGCCTGAGGCCCTGAGAGTTTCCTGTGCTGGATTCAGACGCTCAATAAACCCTCCTGTTTTACGCTGGCTGAGAGTCTAGAGAACAGAGTGGCATTATTCCCTCTGGGCGTGGGGGTCCCGGGGGTCCAGAGCGAGTGGACTCCCTGAGGGGGCGCACGGCGAGAGACAGGCGTGCTAAGGCTCAGAGAGGTGCGGTTCCAGGAGGCAAAGGGGCTTTACCCCCGAGAGAGAGTGGACCCGCGAGAAGGGCTGTCACACTGAAGGGGGTTCCCTCCAAGGACTGCATGGGGCCAAGAGTGGGCACGACCTGTGAGTCCGTGACAACATGGTAGCAGAGAATGGTTGGCGGATGCACCCTGTAGATAGTTGGCTGTGAGCGCAGGGAGTGGCTGCCAGCGATAAAACGAGGGAATTGAGGGAACCAGCGTGGAAATGGCCTAGAACCAGCTCCGTAAGAAGGACCTGGTATGTCTGTGCAAGGAGAGAGGGCTGAGTGTGGGGAGGCTCACCCAGGAGCAGCTGATTGCCCGGCTGGTAGAGAAGGACCGGTCTGAGGAACAGGCTCCAGATCCTAGGCGGGCTCCCGGGATGCCCAGAGAGCTGACCCGACTCCCTGGAGGAGCTGCAGAGACTGGAGCTGAAAGTGAAGGAGCTGGAGCTGGAGCTGGAGCTGGAGGAGAGGAGGCTGGCAGATGGTGCAGAACATCGAAAACACAAGTTGGAGTTGGAGGAGCAGCGGGCCAAGAGGGCAGACGCCAGTTCTGAGGGGAATCTAGACACCAAACTGCTGCCCCAGTTTAAGGACGGGGCGGGGGGGGGTATTGATGACTATCTCACAGCCTTTGAGAGGGCTTGTGAGCTGAACCAGATTGACCCAGCAGACAGGCTCCGCTGTCTGACCCCCCTGCTGGGTCCCAGGGCCATTGAGGTGGTCAGCCAAACGGATGGTATTGAAATGGGGGACTATGACCTTTTCAAACAGGCTTTGCTGCTGAAGTTTGAACTGACCCCTGAGGCGAACAGGAAACGATTCTGGGGTGTACGCAAGACCTCAGGTGTCACTTACAAGGAGGTCACCAACCTGCTGGGGGAATATCTCCACAAGTGGGGGAAGGGCACAGGGACCACTACCTCGAGGACATGTATAAGCTGGTGGGGTTGGAGCAGCTGTTTGACATCTGCCCTCCAGACCTTAACATGTAGTTAATGGACTGGAAGCTGAAAGGTCTGCACCAGTGCACCAGATGAGTTTGTGGACAACAGATGGGAGGGCTAAGGAGGGAGCCAAAGAGGTCGGGGGGCATGATCACCTGCCTACTGAGGTGCTAATGGGTAATGACTTGGAGGACTGCCCAGATGGCACTCAGAGCGCCCTGGTCCTTACCCGGAGCCAGAGCCAGTGGGGGACGCGGGACCTCCTGAAGGGGGGAACCGAAGCACCGAGGGTAGGGCTTGACCTGGCTGGACCAGAGCCTCCGTCCCAAGGTGGGGAAACTGAGGCACTGCCAACCAGGGCTGTATCCTCAAACCCAGCAGCTGAATTCTAGACAGAGCTGCAGGAGGATCCTTCCTTGGAGAAGCTGAGAGCCCTTGCTGGCCACAGCGGTGCAGGATCCCAGGGGGAGGACCACAGGAGAGATTCCTGTGGGAGAAGGAATTCCTGTACCGAGAATGGGCTGCTTTGGGGCAAACTGAACCTTGGAAGGCCAGGAGGCAGTTGGTCCCCCTGAGGTACCGCCACAGACTATTGTATTTGGCCCATGATATCCCCCTTTCCGGGCATCCGGGCACCCGGCACCAGGCAGAGGCTGCTGCAGATCTTTTCCTGGCCCGGGGTCTTTGACGCCGTCCAGCAGCATTGCAGGTCCTGTGACTCCTGCCAGATGGGGGGGAAGGCCCGGGATAAGTGTAAAGCAGCTCTGAGGCCTATGTCCATCATAGAGGAGCCTTTCCAGAAGGTGGCTATGGACATAGTGGGGCCCCTCAGCAAGGCGACCCAGTCGGGGAAGAAATACATCCTGGTGGTAATTTCACTACGCGCTACCCCGAGGCGGTGGCCTTGTCCTCTATCGAGGCAGACACCCTGGCAGACGTGGTGCTGACCATTTTCAGCAGAGTGGGGTCCCCAAGGAGGTTCTTACAGACCAGGGGTCCACCTTCATGTTGGTCCTGCTCCAGTGCTTGTGGAAGACGTGTGGGGTCTGGCACACCTGGGCCTCGGTGTATCACCCTCAGTCCAACGGGCTGGTGGAGAGGTTCAATGGGACCCTAAAGATGATGCTGAAAACATTTATGGACCAGCACCCCAGGACTGGGACAAGTATTTACCCACCTGCTGTTCGCATACAGGGAAGTGCCCCAGGAATCCACAGGGTATTCCCCATTCGAGTTGCTGTGTGGGAGAGAGCGAGGGGACCCCTGGACTTGATGAGGGACGAATGGGAGGGGAAGGCCTCTCCCGATGGAGAATCAGTGGTGGAGTATGTCCTGACCTTCCGGGAAAAGCTCGCAGAGCTCATGGGCTTGGCCAGGGGAAACCTGGTCAGGGCACAGAGGAAGCAGAAGGTCTGGTACAACCGCTCAGCACGTGCCGGCTCCTATGCTACCGGGGACCAGGTGATGCTTTTCATCCCCGTGAGGAAGACCAAGAACAAGCGATCGGCCCAGCAGAGCCGGGTGCTTTTGTCACTGTCTCTTTGCCCAGACGCTGCCTGCCATGGGGAGCATCCCCTGCGCAGAACAGGGATGAGTGCTGCCCGAATGAGCCCCTCAGCACTGCGGCCCTGGGGGCACTGCTGGGACATGGCCTTCACGACGAGGACTGTGCTGTCCCCACGGGGTCGCCTCTCACCTCACGGTGGGCTGTGCAGGTGCCACAGGACCGCACCGGGTTAGCTGCAGGTACTGACGGGGGGCTAGGCGGGGGGGGGGTGCCAAGACTGTGGGAGAAGCTTGTTCCCTGGATGTTGCTGCTAAATGGTCAGTAAGGAAATAGTTAACGATGCTGATGCTGGGGTTGTTGTTAGGTTCCAGAGTCAACACCCACCTGTGATGACTGGGGCAGCTACCCCCTCCCGCACAGAGCAATTGGCTCAGGCTCTCTGCAGGCTCAGGAAGCATGGCTTGGTGAGGGGGGTCTCTCTCTCTCAAACTGCATTCCCTGTGGCCGGAGTCCCCGGGGAGGGGAGGAGGGAGCCTGGGGAAGGGGTGTTCAGAGTGGGAAGGGGAGCTGGAGGGAGAGGTCACAACAGCCCTCGGTCCCCCCAAAGGAGCCTGGCTCGCCGAGCACTGTCATACTGTGCAGCTCCAGTGGGGGCTCATTGCAGCCTCACCCCCTCAACACCCAGCACGTCAGTTCAGTGCCCTGCACCCCACAGCGCCCCCAGCCAGCGCCCACTGCCCTGTGCCCCACAGCGCCCCCCCACCCCAGCCAGTACCCCCTACCCCGTGCCCCAGAGCATCCACTGCCCCTGCCCCATGTCCCCTGCCCCACAGCGCCCCCAGCCAGTACCCCCTGCCCCATGCCCCCTCGCCCGAGCCCCCAGCCAGCGCCCACTGCCCTGTGCCCCACAGCGCCCCCCATCCCCAGCCAGTATCCCCCACTCCATGCCCCACAGCATCCACTGCCCCTGCCCCAAACCCCCTGGCCCCAGCCCACCTGCCCTGTGTCCCACAGCAAACCCCGCCCCCCAGCCAGTACCCCCTGCCCCGTGCCGCACAGCGCCCCCCGCCCACAGCCAGTACCCCCTACCCCATGCCCCACAGCATCCACTGCCCCTGCCCCATGCCCCCTGCCCTGTTCCCCACAGTGTCCCCTGCCCCCAGCCAGTACCCCCTACCCCACAGTGCCCCCTGCCCTGTGCCCCACAGCATCCCCTGTCCCCAGCCAGCACTCACTGCCCCATGCTCCCGGCACCAGCCAGTACCCCCTGCCCTGCGCCCCACAGCGCCCCCTGCTGGCAGAGGCCAGGGCTGGCGGAGCTGGGCCAGGCTGGGCCCCTCCCACGCCACTGAGTTGTTTGGGAGGAAACGCGGCCGGAGAAGCAGCTTTTCCTGCGCTGCCCCGAGGACAAACATCCCCTGACCTGGGGGGGGAGGGCAGGCGCGGGAAGGCTCCGCATTTCCGCTCCGCGAAAGGGGACCCCCGTGACCCCGAGCTCCAGCCCCAGGCCCCAGGGGAGCTGCCCCAACCGGGCCGCGCAGGGGGCAGGTATTTATAGCGCCCGCCACCCGCTCCTTCCGCCCGGGGCGTCCCACGGCTGATCGCCTCGCCGCCCGCCCACCCCTTCGGACCGAGACGCCCAGCCCCTCCCCAGCCCTGGCCCTGAACAGCGGGGCAGCCTGTGCAGCGAGCCCAGGCACAATGCTTCATTGCAGGGGGACGGTCTGGCCCGGTGCGGGGGTGGTTCTGGAGGGATGGTCTGGGCCATTGCGGGGGGGGGGTTCTGGAGGGACAGCCTGGCCCAGTGTGTGTGTGGGGTTTCTGAAGGGATGTTCGGGCTGGGGGGGGGCTTCTGGAGGGACGGTCTGGCCCAGTGTGAGGGGGGGGTTCTGATCCCACACAGGGAGGAGGGGTTCAGGGAGGCCTCTGGGGCTGGGGTGGACCCAGCACTGTGTCGGGGGGAGCCGGGGGGCCCAGCCGAGGTGCAGGTCACCAGCTACAGCCCCCTCTCCCTGGAACCCACGTCCGCCCCTGGGCTTGAAGGACGCTGGGGCAGCCTGGGCATCTGGGGCCAGGAAGGGTTGGGGGGCTCAGTGATGTCTCCCTGCACCTTCCTGGGCTGGGGGGGCTCTGGGTCGGGCAGTGCCAGCCCTGCCCACAAGTGATGGTTTGGGGACCCTCTCCAGATAGTTTATTAGGTGTCAGAGTCAAATGGGGGAGATGAACCCCAGAGAACTGAACAGGCCAGCCACACCTGTGGATGGTCCCACCAGGAAAGGGGCGCCCCACGGCCCCATTAGCACCTCAGGCCCCACTCGCCACAGAATCTTCCAGCCAGGGGCTGCTTGGGCCATTCATTTCCCCCACCCCGCCCCGCCTGAGCCTCTGATCCTCCACCCCCACCCAGCCAGCCCTCCTTGTCGCTGCCAGGCAGGTGCCGTCTCCTGCAAAGGTCCCCGCGCCGCAGGGGAGCTCCGACAGACCCAGCTCACCGGGCTGGTAGCTCTGGGCTCCCGGGCTGCGGGATTAGACTTGTGAGTCAGTGCGCTCAAGGCTCACAGCTGCACCCACGTTTCCGCCAGGAGATCCCAGAGTAGCCGCTGTGCCCATGGGAGGAGCAAAGCCTTCACGGCTTGCACCCCACTCCCGTGAAGAGGAGGGGGCCGCTGGATTCCTCCCACCAGCGGAGGTCGCAACTCAAAGCAAAAGGGAGAAGGAGGAAAGTGCCTGAACAAGGAGGTGCCTGGCCTGGGCCAGCCCCAAAGGCCAGCCAGAGCTTGCTAGTTATAGCAGCATCTGCCTTTGCAGCCGTAGGGTGGGGCCGGTCCCTGCTTTAACCTGTCCCTCGCGCTCGGTTCCTTTCCCGAGTTAACACACGTCAGCTAGGCTGGGCCAGCGGGGGCTTTGGGGTGAGCGCTCAGGGGCCCGGGACTGGCCCTGTGGAACAGGGAGGCCCCTGATTGCCACTGCGATTCTCGGTGTACGGGGCCAGCCAAGGGGCCTGGCTCTGATGCTGTCCGTTGGCTGTTATAGGGCCTGCCTGGGGAATTCACACTTCATAAACCATTGGCGCAAACAAAGCATGGCGCTTACAGCCAGCGTGAGGCTAATGCCCAGCTGGCCTGAGGTTGGGACCTGCGCTTCTGAGCTGCTGCTGGCCAGCCTGATGCCGCGCAGCCCCCTGGGCACACCGCTGGGCACGTGTCGGGGCTCGGGCTCTGTGGGGCTCAGCCCCGGGCTAGGTTCTAGGAAATACGGTACAGGGTCAGGGCCCCCGACCTCCACTGGCAGCTGGTGGGAGGGGACCTGGCCAGGAGGAGGTGGGGGAGGGGAACCTGGCTGGGAGCAGTGGGGGGGGGGCGGCGCTGGCCCGGAGCAGAGTGTGTGTGTGGGGGGGGAACCTGCCTGGGAGCAGGGGGACGGGGGGCGCTGGCCAGGAACAGTGTGGGTGTGCATTGGGGGACCTGGCCGGGAGCAGAGTGTGGGGGGGTTGGGGGAGGAACCTGGCCAGGAGCAGCGTGGGGGCGGGGGCGCTGGCCAGGAGCAGTGTGTGTGTGCATTGGGGGACCTGGCCGGGAGCAGAGTGTGTGTGGGGGGGAACAGGAACCTGGCTGGGAGCAGTGTGTGTTGGTTGCGGGGATGACCTGGCCAGGAGCAGTGTGTGTGTGTGTGTGTGGGGGGGGGGGAACAGGAACCTGGCTGGGAGCAGAGTGTTGGAGGGGGGGACCTGGCCGGGAGCAGAGTGTGGGGGGATGGGGGAGGAACCTGGCCAGGAGCAATGTGTGTGTGGGGGTGGTGGGGGGGACCTGGCCGGGAGCAGAGTGTGTGTGTGTGGCGGGGGGGAGGAACCTGGCCAGGAGCAGTGTGTGTGTGTGTTGGGGGACCTGGCCGGGAGCGGCCGGGGGGGAAAGACCTGGCCAGGAGCAGAGTGTGTGTGTGTGGGGGGGGAACCTGGCTTGCTCCCTTGCTATTCTTCTGCCATCAGCACAGTTTACATCTGGCAAGATAAATGGCCTCCTGCCCTCGCCCTGTTTCCATGGGGTCGGGGCGGCCAGGGGCTGGCGGCTGAGATGGATGTTTGTGTTTCTGGCTGGATCTCAGCAGCTGCATACGTCAGGCCAGCGCCGCCCCCATGGTGAACTGTTGCCAGGGCACAAGGGCAGAGGGCAGCCAGCGGCCTGGACAGGGACACACCTGGTTTGGGATTCCTGGGAGGCCAGGGGGCTGCCTTATGGGATTGAGGGGCACTGTGTGGGGGAGCCCAGGGCTGGACTAGCAGCAGACTGCAGGTCTGGAATAAGGGGCACCAGCAGAGCTGGGGGAGGGGAGGCTGGGAGCAGCGGGGGGCTGTGGGTCAGGATTGAGGGGCACCAGCAGAGCTGGGGGCGCTGGGGGAAGCAGGGGGCTGTGGGTCAGGATTGAGGGGCACCGGCAGAACTGGGGGGCTGGGAGCAGCAGGGCCTGGGGAGCTCAGAAGAGGCCACGGGGTTGGTCTGAGGTCCTGGCAGTGGGGCGATGGGAGGGGCCTGGGGGGTGACTGAGAATAACAAGCCCTGGCCTGCCACCCCTCCCCCACACCTGGACCTCAGGGGCCCCCTCTCCTGGGTCCTGCCCCCTGCGGCCCCCACTCCTGCCTCGGGCTCCCCATGCCTGGGCCTGCCCTAGGGCCCCACTGCTGCCCCCTCCTACTGGGGCTCCCCAGAGCCCTGCCCCCCCTGGACACTGGCAAAGGCCAGGTGGTAAGAGTACTGTTGTCCCCTTCCCCACCTCCACCCCAGATTGGCCCCAGCCCCCCAGGTCCCACTGCCGGCCCCCCCAGGCAGGGCTGGCAGCAGCGTCCTGATGACTTTCCCAGCTTCACTCCCCTCACACGCAGGAATTTCCTTCCTCCAAGCCCCCTGCCGGCTTCCCTGGAGTGAGCCAGGGGTAAGGGGTGGGGGGGCTGGGGCAGGGGGGCCCTGCAGGGTGGAGGAGGAGGAGGCGCCTTGGTGGGGGGGGGGGATCCATGTTGCCCCCGGGCAGTGGGAAGAGCCGAGCCCCTTTCCCTGCTGCCACGGTGTACATCGGTGTGGCCAGGGACGGGTTGTTCCTGGAAAACGCAGCCAGCTTGGCCAGGATGCGCCGTATGGTGGAGGGGTTCCGGCGGGGCAGGGCTGGGACAAAGGGTCACACAGTGCGTGTGAGCCGGAGCTGGGCAGGGACAGTGGGGGGGGGGAGACAAACCCATCGGTGCCAGGCGCTGCCCCAGGCACCGCCAGGAAACCCGCTGCCCTGGCACCAGCCCCGGCTCCGTGTCCCTCGGGGCCAACTTTTGTGCCTGTCTCTGGCCTGGAGAATGAGCTGCCTCGAAGCGACAACAGCCCGAGAGATGAGGCAAAGTGGGGAGGGAAAGAGCCCTCCCTCCCCACTCAGCCCAGCCTCCCCCTCTGCAGCCCCTAGGGAGCCTGGCTGGGCAAGGCCCCAATCGGTGCAGATGGACCCACACACCTGAGAACGGCCTTTAAATTAATGTTTATTCCTTATCATACAGTTACAGACTGATCTTGAACCCCAGGCGAGCCAGACCGCATGACTGGGCAGCCCGGGGGGGGGGGGGGGGAGGGGAAAAGCTGTGTGGAGGGCCCCCCAGGTGAAATGAGCACCCTTCCTGCCTTGGGACTCTGCTGGGGGGCATAGGGGTGGGCACCACAACTGGCTCCAGCGCCCAGGGCTCTGGCATAGACCCAGTTGCAACTGCTGCCCAGCGCTCAGGGGGTCAGAGGTGGCTGGCTGGCTCCTTTGGGGGGCTGGCAAGTCACAGCCAGGAGGAGCCTGGAGGGTATGGCGTTACCCTGCTGGTGGGCACTGGGAGGTAGGCAGCCGAAGGGGAGCAGGGCAGCTTGAGGGGCAGCGGGCTGCCAGCCCCAGGGGAAGGTGGCCAAGGGGCACAAAGGGTCAAACACCCCCCCAGCATGTCCCACCCACAGGTCTGGCCTTGCCCCACCAGCTGCAGCACCATGTGCGGGGCCAGGGTGCATATCTGGGGAGAGCTGCCATAAATGAACATCCCAAACTCCTTGCTCAGGGCAGCGCTGGGCACCAAGCTGGGCACCAGGGTGAGTTCAGGACCGAAGCATTGGGGCCTGAGGGGGGCTCACAGGCAGCAGGGCTGGATGCCTGTGTCCTGGCCTCACCCACCAGGCTGCTGGGACTGAGGCCCAGTGTCTTTGGGTGCAGGCTGGGTGGCATGGCCTTGGGCCAGTAGGATGCAGGGACCTGCCCGCTGGCTCAAGGCACCTGGCCTGGTGCGGCTCGGGGGCTGGGTTCTGCTGGAGGGGCTCAGCTCACACCTGGGTCTCCGCCTTGTGCTCACTGGTCTGTGGCTGGCACGCGTCAGGCTCAGGGCCCAGGCACCCCCAGGGCAGCCGGCCCAGGCAGGGCAGGTGTGCGGGCGACAGGCGTGGCAGGGCCCTGGCGAAGCAGCGCACCTCACGGGTGGCAGGGATGTCCGAGAAGAAGGCCCGCTCCCGGCACAGCGGAACCTCGCCCTCGCTCAGCTCCAGGTCCTTCACCACAGCCAAGATCTCCTGGCGCTGTGCCTGGCCCCGCAGGCCCCGCACGTCCAGCAGGGCCGCCACATGCTTCCTCCTGCAGAGACAAGGAGAGGGTGAGGGGTGCTGCTCAGAACAGCCCCCCATGGTACTGGGCACATGCCCACGGAGCAGAGCCATGCCATTGCTGGGGCCATTGCCATGCCCACCCATGCCACTGGGCACATGCCCACAGGGGCAAAGCTGTGCCCAGAGCCAGCAGCCAGGGCACCACCCAGAAAGCCGGAGACGGGAGAGGCCAGGCCAGCTCCTTGCAGAAACCCGGGAACAAGCTCTTGACGCAGCCCAGAGAGGGGGCAACTCCTCAGACTGGCCTCGAGGGGGCGCAATCTCTCCCTAGCCCAGCCAAGGTCACGGGGAAGGACCCAATGTGAGTGGGGCTGGGGATGCAGCTGCCTCCTGCCATGGGGCAATGAAGGGAGCACCCCTCCCTTGACAGCTGTGCCCCACCTGGGCAGAGGCACTTACTGAGGGGAGCCGCAGAGCAAGTGGGGGAGGCATTCACCATAGATAAGTGGACTCACCCCCCTGGCAGTGTCAGCCTGTGCCCACTGGGAGCTGCCCCGTCAGCAGCCCCTGGCGATCAGCCTGGTGCCTAGCAGGACCCCCCCCTCAGCACACCCCAGCGGTGTCAGCCTAGTGCCCGCCGGGTCCCTTCCATCAGCAACCCCTGACGGTCAGCATGGTGCCTGGCAGGCCCCCGCCATCAACTCCCCCTAACAGTTCCAGCCCAGTGCCCGCCGGGGCACACACACACGCTGTGTGAGGGCGGCTGGCTGCACTGCAGGGCAGGAGTTTATTTAAAGCTCCTGCCGGCATTTTCAGGATGTTGGCTAAGCGCCCATGTAATCAGTACAGCCCCGGCCCCCCCTCCAGGCACACGCTGCTCCCGGGCAGCTCCTGCAGCGGAGAGGGAGGTGGGGGGCAGCCTGGTGCTTCTGCTGGTGCCCGACCCGGAGTTGGTTCTGGGGAACAGCACCGCTGGTGTCAGCTCTGGACCCCACAACTGCTCCGGGGCCCTGCCGTGAGCTGGCAGCTGTCCCAGAGCACGGCCCAGCTCCAGGCGGGAAGATGCGCCCGGCACAATTGCAACACTTCCTTCCTTGGAGGCTCCTGCCACGGCGCTGAGCCTGGGGGCCAGGACCTGTGAATCCCACTGCCGGGAAAATGCAGCCAGCTGACGGGGGGCTGGCTTAGGGGGATCTTTCCAGAGGCAGGTGTCCCAGATCCATTCCCAGGGCAGCGCCAGGCCAGTCCCGACAGGGGCAGAGCAGTCCAGCCCCTGGCAATGCCAGGCCAGCAGGTGGGTGTGTTGTGTGGTGCTGGGAGGGGATGTGGTGGAGGGTGGGGGGGTTATATATGTCTGACACCCCGTCGCCCCCCACCGAAGGTCTCTTGCGGAGCAGCCTTCCACCCCTAGCCCCTTTTCCACAGGTCTCCACTTCCCTGGTGGCCACAACCACAAATTGCTCCATGGTGGCAGCCAGGGGAAGTCACTCCCGGGCCCCTTCCTGTCTGAGCCGCTTGTTTTTCTCCTCCAGCCCTGTCTTCAGCCACTCCTGCTGGCTGCCCCGCCCTGGCCGGCTGCAGGAAACAGCTCGCAGCCACACTTCACAGGCGATCCGTCGCCTCCCAGCCCTGAGCCCGGATGCCATCAGCGGAAGATGGAAAGAAGAGCCGCGCCAGGAGCGTGATAACCCCCCTTCGCCCCAAGAGTGATGCAGGCAGCCGTGGCAAAGTCCAGCGCCAGGCAGAACCACGGATGTGGGCATTTCTATCTCCCCCCATCCCCATCCTGGGAAGCGGGTTGTGACTCCGGGTTCAGGAAAGTGCTGCTGGGAGCATGGAGGAAGGGGAGGTATCTTGTGACGTTATCAACATATGCTGGGACCGTATAGATCATTGTTGCAATCAAAGTCCTGTAGTGGCACCAAATCTTGTATAAAGGGGGTCAAATGAGGTGTCTAAGACAAGGTTATGGTTTGCTGATTATGATTATGCTGTCTATATGTGTGTATCATTTTTGTAGTTAAAGTTATGAATATTGGCTCTATACTGTCTGTATTTCAAACTTGTGCTATGCTTCTGGGGAGCACTCCAGACAAGCTGGTGTCAGCTCTGCCTAGCCTGCTTGATGGCCCATTAAGGACCATCAGCTACACAATCAATGATGGAGTGAGCTGTAGCTCACAAAAGCTTATGCTCAAATAAATTGGTTCATCTCTAAGGTGCCACAAGTACTCCTTTTCTTTTTGCGAATACAGACTAACACAGCTGTTACTCTGAAAACAATCAACCCATTGAGAGAAGGCAGACGCCTTAGGACTCAGCAAGGTGTGCAGGGACCTGCCTATGGACAGAACTCGGAGGTTTTTCCAGGCCACAGCTTGTCTTTGGGACAAAGAAAGAAAGATCACATGACAAGAGACTATTAAAAGCTGCTGCAGCTCCTCCATCTGGTCTTCAGTCCTGCTTCATCCCTCTGGAGGGACTTTGCTACACTGAAGCTTTGAACCAAGGACTGAATGACCCATCCCAGCTGGGGATGTTTTCCAGAGACTTGATTTGAACCCGCAGTATATTCGATCGCTGCCGCAAGCCTGAACCAAGAACTTGGCCATGACTGTATGTCATTGATTCCATTTCACCAATTCTAGCTCTCATCTATAGCTTTTTCCTTTTATGAACAAACCTTTAGATTTTGGATTCTAAAGGATTGGCAACAGCATGATTTGTGGGTAAGATCTGATTTGCATATTGACCTGGGTCTGGGGCTTGGTGCTGTGGGATCGAGAGAACCTTTTTTCTTTTCCTGGGGTATTGGTTTTCATAACCATTTGTCCCCATAACAAGTGGTACTGTTGGGGATCCTGGGAAACTGGAGTGTCTAAGGGAATTGCTTGTGTGACTTGTGGTGAGCCAGTGGGGTGAGACCAAAGTCCTCTCTGGCTGGTTGGTTTGGTTTGCCTCGGTGTGCATAGAAACCCAGGCTGGGGCTGTAACTGCCCTGCTTGAAGCAATGTGTCCTGTATTGGCACTCTCCGTTGGGTCCCGCCAGAACCAGCATCGTTACAGGGTCCCACGCCCAATGGCCTGCTTAGCTCGATCAACCTCCTAATTCCGGCCGCAGCGCCGGGGGCCAAGCTGGGGGTGGGGGGAGTTCTGACCGCTGCTGGGATCAGCCTGTGAGCTGGCAAGGACGTGCTGCGGGTGCTGTTGCCCCGGATCAGGGCCTGGCTCCCGGCTGGCGAGCGCTCTGCGGCTGGGACTGTCCCTGGTTATGCACCCATGCGGCGCCTGTCAGGCTGGGGCCCATGCAGGTCCATGCTGCCCCTATGTGCCAGACAGGGTCTCGCCCCCACCCCAGCAGAGCACACCAAGGCCAATTCACTGGTATCCTGCTCCTTGGCACCAGCGTGTGCCACGTGGGGGCAGCCCCTAGCCTTCCCTACGTGGTGGGAGCAGCGACCGAGGGCAGCAGGCAGAGTCCCTGGAGCACGGCAGGGATGGGGGGGGAAGCAGAGGGAGGCCAGCTGGGGCCCCTGGAAAGCACATTGCCAAAGGCCTGGCCCGCCTGCGCCTGGTGCCAGGGGGAGGGCTGGCTGAGCAGGGCATGGGCACGGGTACGTCAGCACCACCTGCACCCACCGGGCAGCCAGTGTGTGTCACTGGTGCCCCCTGCTGGAGAGGGCAGGTGTGTCAGGGTCAAATGCAACAGCCACCACAGAATCGGGACTGGAATCCGACCCCTGTGGGGCCAAGCAGCTGGGGGATCCCTGCGGGGGGCTGCCAGCATTCAGCTCTGCTGGCGCACGGGAAGCAGCTGGGGGGCGTCGCCCCAGAGGGCATCTCCCGGGGCTGCATGTGGAGCATTTCGCCCCTGCCCCAAGCAGTGGTGCTGGCAAAGCCATTTGCCCTTTTCCCACCTGGTCAGAGCAGCAAGTTCACGCTTGCGTCCGCCCTGGAGCCATCTGACCCTGGTCAATCTTCTGTCTCAGCCAGGGTGACCTGTGGTACTCTCTGCCACAGGAGGCGTGCGGGCACATGCTAGGCCCGGCCTTCCCAAGAGCTGGCTGATTTCAGGGCCAGGAGCCAACCCCCAGCGGGGGAGGGGGAAGGACCGTGGACCTGCATCGCACCCCTGGCCAGGTGCATTATGGGAGCTCACCGTCCCTAAGAGCACCATATACTGGACTCGCGCGCTGCTCGGAGCTTGCCGGCTCTCTGGCAGAGCATGGCCCAGCGCCCCCTACAGGAGAGGTCCCAGTGGGGGGAGCTTGGGGTCTGTGCGGACCCAGGGGAGCTAGGAGCCACCCGTGCTGCCTCAGGGCAAAGTGCAGCCAAGTGATGGGTGGCCCCCCTTCAGTGGCAGCGCTCGTCTGGCTCCCCCGGGGCTTTGCCTGGGGCCACGCGGCGGCCACTGCTCAAGCCAGCCCGGGGCCCTCCCGTGACAAGCTCTGAGCACTGGGGTGTTTGTTCTTCTGTTATGGACCCAGACGGCAGCCACGGCCCTGTGCCACGGAGCTCAGGGCTCTGCCCGGCCCTCAGCCCGCCTGGCTCTGTGACGCTCAGCCGGGGCACAAGGAGCGAGAGGGGGAGCGGAGAGGGCAGCCCAGCTGTAACCCCAGAAGGGTCTCCCCAGCACTGCAGTGCAGCCAGGGCAGCTGTTTAACACGCCCCAGGGACAGGGCAGGACTGTGTGTGTGTGGGGGGGATTCATTAGCTGAGCTCCAGCTCAGCCGAGACCTTTAACAGCCTCAAGAGCACAGGGGCACCCAGATCTCCCATCCGACCACCCACCGCACCCCTGCTGACGTGGGGAGGCCAGACAGCAGCATGGCCCCCAATGCGCTGGGAGCAGGAGTCCAGGGGGGTGCCAAGGTGCTGGCCCCCTCACTGACGCTTCAAGGGATGGACCTGTTCCCCCCAGCAGCCCCCCGTGGGCCGAGGATGGAGCGACACTGGGGGATCCCCCAGAGGGAGGATTTGGGGGAACCTTGCCGGGGGAGGTGCAGGTTGGAGGCTGTGCACAGGTCCCATGGTGCCCCCTGCAGTGCCCCCCACTCACCGGACGTCAGGGAAGTCCCGCACCAGCACCCCCACCTCCATCTGGATAGAGGGCGTGTCCTCCAGCCGCAGGATCTCGGCCAGGTGAGGCACCGCTGCATTCAGCCAAGATGAGGTCGACTTCTGTGGGGAGGGGCCAGTCAGGACAGGGCAGGGGCTAAGGAGATTCCCCCCCAGCCCCGCCCAGCCATGCCACCAGTGAGACTGAGGGGACAAACCAGCTGGAGCTCAGCTCCCCCGAGTTCTCCAGGAGAACCCCCAGCACCCAGGGCAGCACGGCCCAGCAGGCAGGGCTGGAGGCTGGTGCTAATCCTGGCTCCTTCACCGCCCCGCTGGGGGAGGCTAGGCCCATCGCTGCCCTGCGCCGTGCCTCAGTTTCCTCTTCCACCCCTGCGTGAGCAGACGTGGGAACTCCAGTGGGCAGGGCTCCGTGTCCCGATCTCGGCACAACCCTGACACATGGCAACAGGACGTGCGGGGCACCCCCGCTCCACCTTCACTGTTTTACCCTAAGCCGGGCCCAGCTGGCTCTCCCAGGCTCTCCCCTCCGCCAGGAGGGCTGCACCCGCCCTTTCCGCTGTGCCTGGCGCTGCCCAGGAACCCCCCTCTGGGCAGCCTGCAGCTCAGACACCCTCCCCTCTCCCAATCCACCACCCCAGTTTAGCAATCTTGGAGATTCAGCCCCATGGGGGGGTCCTCACAGGGCAGCCCACCCTGCCCCACCGCGCAGCTACAGCGTGGCCCCCCACACCTCCCAGCCTCCTCCCGGCTCACAAGCTGGCCGAAGAGCTCCTGCAGCTGGCGGCCTTCGTCCTCCAGCCGGGCCGCCACCTTGCCTCTCATCTTGTTCGAGCTGCAGACGAGCCGGACCTGCAGTAGGGGCCGGACGTACTCGACCAGCACCCGCCGGTGCACCTCGTTCACCAGCGCCTGCGGGGCACACGACAGGCTCAGCCACGCAGCCTGTAGGGGAGGGGCAGACTCCCCCCAGCTAGCCCACCGCGGTGGGGGGAGCCCCCAGGGATGCTGCCGCACACTGCACTGTGGCTATTCCCTGCCCCCAGGGCCCATGGAGGGCGGATCAGGGGCTTGGGCAGAGAGCATTGCACTGTGGCTATTCCCTGCCCCCCAGTGCCTTCAGATGCAGAATCTCAGGGAGAAACCTCCCCTGGAAGTTGTCCCACGGCGTCCGGCTCAGCAACTGGGAGGTCCCTGGGAAGAGACGCCAGCACCATGGCAGGGGGTCGGGGCTGGGTCCAGGGCCATGGCAGAGGGCCGTGGCCTGGAGAGGCACGAGGGCTGTGGTGGTCGGGGGGGGGGGGGGGGGCTGGATAGAGGGGCAGAGCCTGATGAGGGGCAACAGGGCCGTGACGGGGCAGGAGGCAGTGGGGGCGTCCGGAAAGCAATGGCTGCTCTCCCTTCTGCCCAGGCCCCGTCCCATGTGGCTTCTCCCCACACCCTCAGCAGCACCCACCTTGTACGGCTCCGGCTGCATCGTCCGCAGCTTCTGGGCGTAGTCCGTGAGCAGCACGACGATGGCGTCGAAGCTCTCCGAGCTGGTCAGCCACTTCCTCTTCATCAGCTTGTGGAAGTAGGGCTGAAAGGAGAGGCCAGCCTCAGCGCCAGAGCAGAGACGGGTACCCCCAGGGGGCACATGGGGACCAGGCCAGGTCCCCTCCCGTCTGCTGCTGCAGGCAGGCCAGGAGTGGGCCAGATCTCAGCAGCGCCCTCTCTGACGGGCTGGGCAGTGCCTTGGCCAGGCTGCTGGCCTCACCCCGCTCACAGCTCCCCTCTGTTTGGATCCAGGGGGCTGGGCAGTGGGGGGCAAAGGAGGACAAGCCCCAGGTCTCCGTGCAGGAAAGGGGCAAGCTGCCATGACCCCCCGCAGCGCCCGGCCCTCTGCCCCCTTCCTATGCTGGCAGCACTGACATCTGCTGGGGTGAATGGGGGCCTCTGCCACCTCGCCCTGCCCCCAGCTCAGACAGACCTACCTGTCCCCCAGCTAGGAACATAAGAGCGGCCAGGCTGGGTCAGACCAATGGCCCCACTAGCCCAGTATCCTGTCTCTGACCGTTGCTGGTGCCAGGTGCTTCAGAGGGAACGAACAGAGCAGGGCAATTATCGAGTGATCCACCCCCAAGCTGTCGTCCAGTCCCAGCTTCTGGCAAGCAGAGGCTAGGGACACCCAGAGCATGGGGCTGGGTCCCTGCCCTCTTGGCTAATAACCACTGATGGACCTGTCCTCCAGGAACATTTTTAAACCCAGCTACAGTTTTGGCCTTCACAACATCCCCTGGCAGTGAGTTCCACAGGTTCACTCTATTGTGCGAAGACTTCCTTCCTTCTGTTTGTTGCCACCTATTAATTTCCTGGTTCTTGTGTGATGTGAAGGGGTAAATAACACTTCCCTAGTCACTTTCTCTAGACCAGGCATGATTTTATAGACCTCCGTCATATCCCCCTTAGTCGTCTCTTTTCCAAACTGAGCAGTCCCCATCTTTCTAATCTCTGCACTCGCTGAAGCTGTTCCACCCTCTTCTCTGCACCTTTCCCAATTCTAACCTCTCGGATTTGAGCTGGGGCGACCAGCCCCGTGCACAATCTGCCAGGTGTGGGTGTACATGGACTGATAGAGGGGCAGTATATTGACTCTCTCATTATCTGACAGATCCACCTTACCCCCACAGACAGACCCAGGCCAGGTCCCGCGAGTGCCCCGGCCTGCCCCCCACATACCCGGAGCTCCTCGAAGAGCTGCTGGGCCAGGACACGGTTGCAGAGACGGGTCACTTTGTCCAGGGCGGCGTTGGCCTGGCGCCGGGGGACATTGCTCTCCGGGTGGCCAAACTGCACCAGCTTCTCCACGTACTCCCTGGGGAAACGGTGCCTGTCAGCAAGCCGGCCCACAATGCACTGCAGCAACGCCCCCTCCAGGCATGGGCCCCAGGCCCCGAAATCCAACCCTGCCCCCGGCACCCTGGCAGGGGCCCAGGGGACAGATCTTGCCATGCTCTTCACCCAGGGGACCTTGGATATGGCTGAGGGGAAGAGGGGACCTCAGGGGAGTCCAGCTGGGTGGGAGTCCAGCAGGGGTTCTTGGTGGCCTGACTAGGGAGGGAGCCCAGTGGGGAGCCTGGGGAGGGCACAGCACAGCCATGGAGGGTAACCAGCAGGAGGTGCGGGGGGGGGGGGGAAAGGGGGGGTTGGCCACAAGGGACCTAATGGGGGGTTTGTGGGCAGGCACAGCCACATCAGGGGACGCAGGGCGCCTGCTACAGGCTCCGTAGGCCCCTGGACCTGGGTCGGGGAATGGGCTGGCTCACCCCAGCCCTGGGCAGGCAAAAGGTATGGGGGCCCCTCACCTGAAGGGGGGGCAGCAGTTGACGAGTGTGATGGTCCTGCCCACATAGCTGTCGGTTGGGGGGCCGCTCTCGCCTGGCCTCTGGTGGAACTGCTCCACCTTGCTCTGAAAGCTGCAAAAGGGGAGAGATGGCCCATGCTGAAGGGGTGTCCTGAGGCTCCAGGGGGATCCCCACCCCCCCATACCAGGGACAGCCCTGGCGGGAGGGATCCCTGCCCCTCCCTGCCCAGGAAGGGCATCCTTGTACCACCAGGCACACGTCCCACAGTGATCCTCTCTGACGGACCCCAGTGGAGGGACCTGCACCCTCCACCCCGCTCAGCTGCTACCTTCCAGACCCCTTCCTCCCCCAGACCAAACCTCACCCAGCATGGGGAGGGGAGAGAAACCTGGGCCAAGGGCTGTAGCCCACAGGGCTGGCTTGGCCTTCCTTGTCTTCAGCCGTAAGGCAGGAAATCTGGAGGCCTGGGAGATGCTAGCCTAGGCAGGCAGCCTGAGCACAGCTCAGGCCAGGGGGGCTGGACAGACGGCCTGATGGCTGCCCCGAGGTCTGGGGAACGCGGCGGAGGAGCCTGCTCAGTGGGAGATGCCACCGCAGGGACAGGGGAGTAACGACTGTCCATCGGCCGAGCAAGACGTGCCGGGGCTGAGCTGAACGGGCCTGGACAGGGATGAATCTGTTACCCTGCAGGAGAAGGGCACCTCCCTCCTACGCCGGGGAAACGGCTGGATTTGGGCACTAGCCTGACTATCGCTAACAGGGAAACCACCATGCGGAGCAGGGTCTTCAGTGATTAGCTGGGCGTCCCCCATCTGACCCTGCAACCCGCTGGGCCCATCAGAGCCATTGGCACGCCCAAGATGGGACCGGCTGCTGCCTCGCACCGCCAGGCCGCCCAGGAAGCGCTTCGGCCCAGGGCAACACCCCAGCTGGTGCTGCGGGCTGGGCTGGGGGCTCCGACCGGGTCACATGGCTTGGAGCCCTCCTGGCTTCTTCGCCGAGCCCAGTGAAAGTCCCCCGGGCTTTGCTGCGTGCTCAGCGTGAGCGCCCTGGTCCCGCACCCCAGGCTCTCGCCAAGAGACAGTTCCTGGGTTTGAGCCCGGCAGAGCCTGATGCTGGAGCCAGAGCCTAGGGACCCTCTGACCGACTGGCAAGTAACACAATATTATTAACAGGGCCGATCTCTCCACGCAGCCCATGGGTCTCCCAGCCCAGGGGGGCTGGCCGCGTTGGGTGGGGGTGTGTGGCTGGGAGCCCTCCGCGATTCCCCCACAGGGAAGCCCCCCCGCCCCCATCTGCTGTCCTCCCCATGAGTTCTGCACGGCACCCCAAAGCAGGCCCCTGGTGTAGCCTCCCCCTCTCCCCTGTACCTCTGCAGGAACTCGGCCAGACCAGCCAGGCAGCAGAGCACTATCTGCTCCCCAAACTCCGGTGTGATCTGGGGGGCTCTGTCCACATGGGCCTTCAGTACCTGCAGGGAGAGGAGCAGGCCACTGAACTGCTGGGGGAGTGGGGAGCCTCCTCCCCCCCTGCCACCGGGCGCACAGACTGGCCCCAAACCTCCAGCGGGCACGACTGACTCACCCCAACCGCAACAAAGGGGAGACCCCAGCAGGCCCTGGCCGAGCCCCAGGCACCATCAGCTGCACCCAGCACCGCCTGGGGAGGGGCTGCGAGCTGTCAGCCCAAGGCAGGTCCAGCCAGGCCCCAGGCACCCAGCACAGCCCAGGCCTGGCTCAGCAGCTGTCTGCTCCCATGGGGCACGGCGCTCAGGGGGCTGGCCAGTGGGCAGCCTGGGGGGGTGGCGCTGGCTGCCTGGCAGAGGGGAGCCCTGCACGGGGCCCATTGCAGAGCTCACGGGGGGCAGAGGACTAACTCTCTGGCCCAGGGGACCTGCCCCGGGGGTACTGGGGTCGGAGCTGCCATCTGCTGTTGGCAGCTTTCCCCTGTGGCCCCTACAGCCTGGGGGAGGGGGCGGGGGGGAGGCGAGACTGGTAGAGCCCACCTGTGCCCTCTGCCAGGTGGGAGCTGGAGCCGGAGCTGATCAGCATGAGCCCCAGACAGCACCCCCAGGGCCGGGCGCCCGCACAGGGGCCAGCAAGTGAAGAGCTCTGGGGGCAGCCAGTGGGGGGCCAGCGTCCCCCCGGGACAGCCGTGTCTTGACAGGGATTGGGGTCCAGGATGGGTGAGCCCGGGGGTAAGCCTTGCCCTGGCTCTAGGGGGATGGGCACATGGGCCCACTCCACACCCAGGGTCCAAAGGGAGCTGGGGGAGCCAGGCTGTGGCTCCGGAGGAGGGGAAGGCTGGACCTGGCCACCTGGGGGAGGGTGGGGGAGCCCGGATCAGGCCCCAGACCAGCTCAGAGGCTCCCACGGACTCCCTCTTTCGGCTGGGCCATGGGCTGCCCCGGCCATACCAGACACCCCTGGGCCCAATGGGGCGACTTCTGGCCCCACTCAGCCAGCATGACAGGCCCGAGACCACCAGCACCCGGAGGGTGAACAGCTGATTGCATGGGCGGTGGGGAGGGTATGCGTGTGGCAGGGAAGGCCGGGGAGAAGGGGGCCAGGGAGGCCCAGAGGCCAGGCACAAGGGGTTCCAGGTTCGATGGGGAATGACCATGGGAGGCTCCGGGGGCCAGGCACAGTGGGGAAGGGGTGTGGGGGGCTAGAGGGCCAGACACGTCATGGGGTGGGGGTCCAGGCACGGTGGGAAAGGGGCATGGAGGCCCCGAGGGCCAGGCACGGCGGGGGCAGGGCTCGGGGGCCAGGCGTGGCGGGAGGGGGATTGGGAGGCCAAGGGGGGCCAGACACAGCAGGGAAGGGGCCTGGGGGGCCAAGGCACAGCAGGAGGGGTATAGGGGGCCAGGCACAGCAGGAGGGGTATAGGGGGTCCAGGGGCCAGGCACGGCGGGGAAGGAGCGTGCCCAGGTGGAGCCGGGTAGCGGCAAACGGCCCTGCCCTGGACGCACCGAGATCACCCGGCTGGACAGCTCCAGGTGGCCGTGGTCCCGTCCAGGCTCCTGTGCCCAGCGGTGCTCCTCCTCCCGCAGCTCCCGGCTCATGTCCGCCGCAATCTTGGTCTAGGTGGGAATAGAAGCTGTCACAGGTGGGGGGAGCTCCGTGGGGGGTGCATGGGCTGCCCCAGCACCACCTGCCCTATGGCCTGGCATCCAGCCAGCCGGCTCCCAGACAGGCCCTGCAGCTCGGCGGGAATGTAAACTCCTCCCCCCACGACCGGCTCATTAAAGGACTGACACCCCCAACCCCCTGGACTATTTGGGGGGGGGAGGAAATCACCCACTCCCAGCTCAGAGGCACCACGGGAAGGGGAAGGGGGTGGGTAGGTGCCATGGGGAGAGGGTGGGGCAGATGCGGGGAGGCGCCAGAGGGGAGGGGAAGGCCCTGGGGCTGCTGCGGGGAGGCAGGGCGGGGGGCGGGGAGAGGGGTGTGCCTTGGGGGGTGGGCACCAGGCCCCACCGTTACCTTCACTGCTGTGGCGCAGGCCTCCTCCAAGCGGCGCTGGGTCTCGGGGGGCAGCAGGGGCTCTTGCTCGTGGGCGCTGAGCAGCGGGGCAATGTCCAGCCGCCCCAGCACCGCCCTGGGGGCAGAGACAGCCATGAGGGCAGGGCCCCCCCGCAGCCTCCCTGCGTGGCCCCCTTCCCAGTGACAGCTCACAGGGCGCCAGGGCCAGGTACCGGCCCCTCTCCTCCCCCCACCCCCCTGTGCCAGGTACAGCCCCCCCCACCAGGGCCAGGTACCAGCCCCGCCCCTACCCCCCCCCAGTGCCAGGTACAGCCCTGCCCCTACCCCCCACCCCCCAGTGCCAGGTACCAGCCCCGCCCCTACCCCCCCCCCCCCAGTGCCAGGTACCAGCCCCGCCCCTACCCCCCACCCCCCAGTGCCAGGTACAGCCCCCCCCCCCAGTGCCAGGTACCAGCCCCGCCCCTACCCCCCAGTGCCAGGTACCGGCCCACCCCAGAGCCGTCCCGTCCCCCCGCCCCGCCCCCTCACCTGGGGTAGGTGTTGCTGTGCCAGTCCAAGAGGAAGTAGAGCTCGGCGATGGACAGGCTCCTCTGGGCGACGCTGCCCAGCAGCTGGGCCAGCCCCTCATGGTAGCTGCGGGCGTAGACGCCCAGGGCCTGGTACTCGGGGGGATACGCCGGCAGCAGGTGGCTCCTGAAGGCGCTCAGGTCCTCCACCAGGCAGCGGGTCAGGCGCTCCACGTGCCCCGCCAGGGGGCCGCCACTGTCCTCGGCGCACTGGCCCAGCCGCTCGCCCACCGCCCGCTTCACCGCCTCGGCCCACCTGCGGCGCATGGCCCGGGGCCGGGGCCCGGGGCCGCCCCCCTGCGCCTCCGGACACCGCCGGTCCGCGGCCTCCTCCTGCTCGATCACCCGCACCACCAGCTCCAGGGACGGGTAGGTGCCCCGGGCCGCCAGGGCCTCGGCCAGCACGGCCCACAGCTGCTGCAGCAGGGCCTCGTAGAGCAGCGCCACGTCCTTGGCCTTGCGGCTGCCGGCCTTGGCCCCCTCCCCGGCCTCGCCGCTCGGGGGGCCCTCCCGCCCGCACTCCGCCTCCAGCTCGATGATGTGCTGGTCTGCTGCCAGCAGGTCCCGCTGCTGGATCAGGTTCAGGATCTCCAGCACTGCGGGCAGCGGAGCAGAGAGGTCAGCCCGGACCCCGGGGGAAGGGGAGCCCCAGGCGGGCACAGCCGGGGGCTGCGGGTCAGGAGAGAGGGGCACCGGCAGAAAGCCCAGGGCTGGGGCAGGCGGGGCTGGGAGTGAGGGGCGTCGGCCCCGGGCTGGCACAGCAGGGAGCTGTGGGTCAGGAGTGAGGGGCACTGGCAGAGCTGTGGTAGGGGGGACACAGAAGAGGTGTGGGTCAGGAGCGCTAACCCCACACACACTCCAGCTCTGGCCATCTGCCCAGCGCAAACTCCGCCCGGTGGGGGAAGCGGAGCCGGGAGGCAGAACCCCAGCTTGGCTCTACGTTGGCCCCAGCCCTTCTGGAGAACCTGGACTCTGGGTCGGAGCCAGACGTGCCCCTTGCTGCCCCCCTCCCCCTGCTAGGGCTGCCCCTCTGCCCTCGAGATCAGCTGAAGAGCCAGCAGCCAGCAACCCCAGCCCAGTGGGGCGGGTAGAACAGGCAGGAGAGGCAGGCCCTGTGCCCAGCTGGCAGGGACACTCCGTCCCCCATATGGGTCCCTGCCCCACACGCTGGCTGGGAACTGCCCACCTCTGTGTCCCATGGGCCCAGTGGGGCAGGACACTCCATCTGCCGGGGCCCACTGGCTGCTGGATCAGTGTCCGGGAAGGCCAGGAGCAGAAACAATAAGTCAAACAACAGCTTGGCTGGGCTGGACAGGGGACGACCACAAACGTGGCCATGAGCCGCCCCACGCCGAGCCCCAACCCAGCCAGGGGCTGGCCACTGTGCCCTCATGGTGTCCAGCCACCTGGCTCTGGGGCAGAGCACCCACACAGTGTTGGGGGCAGGCAAGGCCCTTGGCTGGGGTGAGGGACACAGCACATGGCCCAACACCTGGGGGGCACAGCTCTGCCCAGCCCTTGGGACCCACAGCCAGCCCAGGTGGGCTGGTGACATGGGGTGCTGGGCCTGCCGGGGGAGCAGACAGCACCCTCCCTTCTCCTCCCCTGCCAGGAAGGGGCGCTCGGCCAGCTGCAGAGAACAGGGATGGGAGAGTCATGGGGGGGGGGGTGCTCTTGGGTGACCTCTGACCCCCTTCTGTGACCTGTAAGTGACCCCCCCACCTGCCCTTGCCCTGCAGCAGGGAAAGGGACACCGAGCGCCATGCGGCCCTGGCAAAGCGGAACACCAGGGTCATCTCCTGCTTCCCCCCCAGCCTGCCTGCTCCGAGAACACGTCCGATTCACTGGCTCCCCACCAGGCTAGCTCCTGCGCCCACCAAACCTCGCCCCCAGCGGGACAGATCCTCCCATGGGGCGGCACACGCTGAGCTCTGTGGGATGCCCGCCCCGGGGGCACAGCAGGACTTCATTCCACACCCCTCCCGGCACCGTGCCAGGGGAAGCTCCACTGGCATTCGGACAGAAACATCCCACGCCCAGCCCTGCAGCGGGCAGCTGGGAACGTGGCCCAGGGAGACCGAGAGACGCAGACGCCAGGGGGCAAAGCGGCCCTCGGCATGGCCACCAAGGGCAGGGTTCCTCGGCCCATCTCAGATTATCCATAGCACCTGACTCTGAATTTTCCAAGGGTTTTTGGAGGGGGAGCCTCAGAATTGTTCCCGCAGCCCCCCACCCACGGGTAGAGATCTAACCCCCTGCATCTGTATCGGTCCCTACCCCCCTCTCCTCAGACCAGCGTCCCAGCACCTCCACCCCGGGTGCGACCTCCCAGCACTAGGGTCTCATGGCCAAAGGATCCCCCCAGGGACCGCAACCAGGAACCGGCTGGCTTTAAAGCAGAGACATGCAAGGGGGCGGGGGGGGGGTGAAGGAGGGGGGGATTTGCACCTCAAAGGATCCCTAATTGGTAGGTGTTTGCTCTCTATCCACTGGGTTTGGTGCCCTAGGGTGGGACAATGGGGCCTCTCTGGAGCCGGGGGCAGACAGGGTGGCTCCATGGGGTGATAAGGGATCTGCTCAGAACTGGCTGTTCCAGGCCCTGGTGCCGTGTTATCTTCCAGTTCCCCACTGGGCCTCATTCCCCACAACCCTGGGAGTGGGGCTGGGCTCCCCCCGGGCAGAGCCCCAGGTCAGGCACCAGCCGGGGCATTGCCGGGCCCATCCCATGCAGCTGTGTCCTGTGTCATTCACAGCACCTCTGTGGTTTTAGAGGCTTTGCCAAGGACCATTAGCCACAGCATGGCTGCCCCGTCTGGGAACCCCACTCCCAGGGACGGGACTTACCCCATGCAGAGCGATGCCCTACAGCGAGCCGGGCCCTGGGAAGAGCCCACTGTGCAGATGGGGAAACCGAGGCAGAGAGGCAAATGGACATACACAAGGCCACAAGAGCCAGGGACAGAACCCAGGGTCCTGGCTCCCAGCCCCCTGCTCTAACCACTAGACTCCCTCCCAGAGCCAGGACTAGAACCCACACACATCTCAGCTGGGAGCATGTCACGGCCGGCACTAAGGTCCCACTCTGCGCACAGGATGCCCTGCGACGGGCCCTCACCACGGCAGCTCCTCTCAGCACCGGGGCCAGCCGGGAAGTGGGACCGACCTGTCACCCACGGGCAGGGTGCATTGCGGGGGAGTGGGGGGGGGACGACGACAGAAAGAAGCAAGGCTGGGGGGGGGGGAGGAGCTCCGGAGGGAGCTCCCCCGTGGGCTGAGGCTCTTGGGAGGGGGTAGCTGCAGGGGCTCATGGGCTGGGAGCTCAGGGGAGTGCCTGCGAGAAGTAGGGGGGCAGACAGGGGGCAGATCTATGGCTCCCCCCCCCAGCTCCTCACAGTCCAGGGGAGGGGGTGCCCCGGGGACATGACTCGGCCCATCAGCAGCTCCGTCGGGCAGGCTGCCTCCCCGGGACGTACGTGGGCACACGCTTCCCCACATCCCCCCCTCGCAGCAGGGCCCCCCAGCTGCAGCTCCCCACCCGGCACGGAGGGCCCGGTTCCCACGGCCGCGCGCCGGCTCACCTGACAGAGGCTCCTGGGCCTTGGCGGCGGTCTCCACCTCCTGGGCGGCGCGCGCCGGCTCCGGGGCCTCGGGGGGGCTGGTCTTGTCCACCAGCGAGGCCCGGTGCGCCCGGCCCCCCAGGCCCAGCTTGAGGAAAGTCATGCGCTTCCCGGCATCAGGGGCGCCCTCGCGCTCGGCCGGGCAGCTCTCCGGCCCGCCCGGGCTGTCCTTGCGCCGCCCATTCAAGCGCTGCAGGAGGCTGAAGTCCTCGGAGCTGCGCCGCGCCTTCCGCTTCTCCGGGGCCCCGGGGCCCAGCTCCCCCTCCAGCAGGCGGCCCAGGAAGGAGCGCCGGTCAGGCCCCTTGTCCCCGGCGGGAGCCTTCTCCTTGCCCGCCCCTTTCTTGCCTTTGCCCAGCCGGAAGGGGGAAAGGCCCACCAGCCTCTCTAGTGTTGCCCGGCGCCGGTCCAGGCTGCCATTGAAGAGGTTGTGTTCAAAGCCACCGCCCTGCTCCTCTGCCTCCTCCAGGAAGGGGTTCTGGTCCCCCAGGATGGAGTCCCCCGAGTTCTCCTCCAAGTCCTCCTCGAAGGGGTTGGTGCTGCTCTCCTGGGCCAGGATCAGCTCCCCAGTGCCGCCTGGCGCCCTGTTGGTCTTGGCCATCTTCAATTTGTAGGGGTTCTTAAGGACCGGCATGGCCGCCACTGCCTGGGACCTGGCAACACAGGAGACACAGGAGACAGGGTCAGGCCCCGAGTGCGGGACGCGGGGATCCCAGTGCCACGGGAGGAGAAGCAGCTGGGGACACGGAACACCCAACCGCTGCCTAGCGACATATACCGCCATGGCATGCCCTGTCCCCTGTATCGCACATACCCTGTACCCCATGCCCTGTACTCCATTGCACACCCTGTATCCCATATCATAGAATCAGAGAAGATAAGGTTGGAAGGGACCTCAGGAGGTCATCTAGTCCAACCCTCTGCTCGAAGCAGGACCAACACCAACTAAATCATCCCAGCCAGGGCTTTGTCAAGTCTGACCTTAAAAACCTCGAAGGATGGAGATTCCACCACCTCCTGAGGTAACCCATTCCAGTGCTTCACCACCCTCCTAGTGAAATAGTGTTTCCTCATATCCAACCTACATCTCCCTCACTGCAACTTGAGACCATTGCTCCTTGTTCTGTCACCTGCCACCACTGAGAACAGCCAAGCTCCATCCTCTTTGGAACCCACCTTCAGGTAGTTGAAGGCTGCTATCAAATCCCCCCTCACTCTTCTCTTCTGCAGACTAAACAAGCCCAGTTCCCTCAGCCTCTCCTCGTAAGTCATGTGCTCCAGCCCCCTGATCATTTTTGTTGCCCTCCACTTGACTCTCTCCAATTTGTCCACATCTTTTCTGTAGTGGGGGGCCCAAAACTGGACACAGTACTCCAGATGAGGCCTCACCAGTGCCGAATAGAGGGGAATAATCACTTCCCTCGATCTGCTGGCAATGCTCCTACTAATGCAGCCCAATATGCCGTTAGCCTTCTTGGCAACAAGGGCACACTACTGACTCATATCCAGCTTCTCGTCCACTGTAATCCCCAGGTCCTTTTCTGCAGAACTGCCGCTTAGCCAATCGGTCCCCAGTGCCTGGGATTCTTCCATCCTAAGTGCAGGACTCTGCACTTGTCCTTGTTGAACCTCAGCAGAGTTCTTTTGCACCAATCGTCCAATTTGTCTAGGTCACTCTGGACCTTATCCCTACCCTCCAGCATATCCACCTCTCCCCCCACCTTAGTGTCATCTGCGAACTTGCTGAGGAAGCAATCCATCCCATCATCCATATAATTAATGAAGATGTTGAACAAAACCGGCCCCAGGACCGATCCCTGGGGCACTCCGCTTGATACCGGCTGCCAACTAGACATGGAGCCATTCATCACTACCTGTTGAGCCTGACGATCTAGCCAGCTTTCTAGCCACCTTTAGTCCATTCATCCAGCCCATACTTCTTTAACTTGCTGGCAAGAATACTCTGGGAGACCGTATCAAAAGCTTTGCCAAAGTCAAGATATATCACGACCACCACTTTTCCCATATCCAGAGCCAGTTATCTCATCATAGAAGGCAATCAGGTTGGTCAGGCATGACTTGCCCTTAGTGAATCCACGATCAGGAACAGTCAACACCTTCCTCTCCTCCAAGTGGTTCAAAATGGATTCCTTGAGAACCTGCTCCATGATTTTTCCAGTGACTGATTCTCCTTCTTCCCTTTTTTAAAGATGGGCACTATATTTGCCTTTTTCCAATCGTCCAGGACCTCCCCCGATCGCCAGGTGTTTCTCTGCAATCACATCAGCCAACTCCCTCAGCACCCTCGGATGCATTGCGTCCGGCCCCATGGACTTGTGCATATCCAGCTTTTCTAAATAGTCCTTAACCTGTTCTTTCACCACTGAGGGCTCCTCACCTCCTCCCCATACTGTGCTGCCTAGGGCAGCTGTCTGGGAGCTGACCTTGTCTGTAAAGATGGAGGCAAAAAAAGCATTGAGTAAGAACATAAGAATGGCCACACTGGGTCAGACCAAAGGTCCATCTAGCCCAGCATCCTGTCTTCCGACAATGGTCAATGCCACGTGCCCCTGAGGGAATGAACAGGACAGGTAATAATCAAGTGATACATCCCATCACCCATTCCCAGCTTCTGGCAAACAGAGGCTAGGGACACCATCCCTGCCCATCCTGGCTAATAGCCATTGATGGACCTATCCTCCATGAATTTATCTAGATCTTTTTTTAACCCTATTATAGTCTTGGCCTTCACAACATCCTTTGGCAAGGAGTTCCACAAGTTGACTATGCGTTATGTGAAAAAATATTTCCTTTTGTTTGTTTTAAAACCTGCTGCCTATTAATTTCGTTTGGTGGCCCCTAGCTTTTGTGTTATGAGACAGAGTAAACAATACTTCCTTATTTACTTTCTCTACACCAGTCATGATTTTATAGACCTCTATCATATCCCGCCTTAGTTGTCTCTTTTCCAAACTGAAAAGTCCCAGTCTTATTAATCTCTCCTTATACAGCAGCTGTTCCATACCCCTAATCATTTTTATTGCCCTTTTCTGAACCTTTTCCAATTCTAATATATCTTTTGTGGGATGGGGCAACCACATCTGTATGCAGTATTCAAGATGTGGGCGTACCATGGATTTATATAGAGGCAATATGATATTTTCTGTCTTATTATCTATCCCTTTCTTAATGATTCCCAACATTCTGTTGGCTTTTTTGACTGCCGCTGCACGCTGAGTGGATGTTTTCAGAGAACATCTAAATCCACTGTATCCCCCTTGTCCACATGGTTGTTGACCAAAGAATTCTAGGAGATTGGTGAGGCATGATTTACTTTTATAAAAACCATGCTGACTCTTCCCCAACAAATTATGTTCATCTATATGTCTGACAATTTTGTTCTTTACTATAGTTTCAACCAGTTTGCCCGATACTGAAATGAGGCTTACTGGCCTGTAATTGCTGGGGTTACCTCTGGAGCCCTTTTTAAAAATTGGTGTCACATTAACTATCCTCCAGTCATTAGGTACAGAAGCTGATTTAAATGATAGGTTACAGATGACAGTTAATAGTCCTGCAATTTCACATTTGAGTTCCATCAGAACTCTTGGGTGATACCATCTGGCCCTGGTGACTTATTATTGTTTAGTTTATCAATTTGTTCCAAAACCTCCTCTAGTGACACCTCAATCTGGGACAGTTCCTCAGATTTGTCACCTAAAAAGAATGGCTCAGGTTTGGGAATCTCCCTCACATCCTCAGCCATAAAGACGGATGCAAAGAATTCATTTAGTTTCTCTGCAATGGCTTTATCATCCTTGAGTGCTCCTTTAGCATCTCGATCGTCCAGTGGCCTCACTGGTTGTTTAGCAGACTTCCTGCTTCTGATGTAGTTTCAAAAAGTAATAGCAAAATTTTTTTTGTCTTTGGCTAGCTGTTCTTCCAATTCTTTTTTGGCATTCCAAATTACATATATATATTTTTAAGTACTTCAGCTTTTTCCACATCATGTGTCACTAGGTTGCCTCCCCCATTCAGTTAGGGTCCCACACTTTCCCTGACCACCTTCTTGTTGCTAACATACCTGTAGAAACCCTTCTTGTTACCCTTCACATCCCTTGCTAGCTGCAGCTCCAATTGTACTCTGGCCTTCCTGATTTCACTCCTGCACGCTCGAGCAATATTTTTATACTCCTCCCTCGTCATCTGTCCAAGTTTCCACTTCTTGTAAGCTTCCTTTTTGTGTTTAAGCTCACCGAAGATTTCTCTGTTAAGCCAAGCTGGTCGCCTGCCATATTTGCTATTCTTTCTGCACTTCAGAATGGTTTGTTCCTGTGCCATCAATCAGGCTTCTTTAAAATACAGCCAGCCCCCTGGACTCCTTTCCCCCTCGCATTAGCCTGTACGTACCCTGTACCCCATCGCACGCTCTGTACCCAGTATCGCACGTGCCTTGTACCCTGTACTCCATCGCACGTCCTGTACCCTGTATCTCACATACCCTGTACCGTCACACGTCCTGTACCCCACAAACGCTATACCCCATTGCACACCTTGTACCCTGTATCACACATGCCTTGTACCCCATTGCACACCTTGTACCCTGTATCACACATGCCTTGTACCCCATTGCACACCCTATACCACACATGCCCTGTACCCCATTGCACATGCCCTGTACCCCCAATCACCCAGCATACCCTCAACCCACACGATATGCCGCATCACACACCATGTACGCCCATCCCACGCCCGCCATACCGATCACACTGTGTACCCCATATGATCCTCCATGCACACCCATCCCATGTGCCCCCACCCCATGCCATGCCACACTTCTGTCCCACTCTAGGCAGCCCCCTCACCAATACACCCTGCTGTGCACAGTACCTGCACAAATTCAGGACCACTTCCTTACTGGGCTTCAGTTGTATCCAGAATCAACTCTGGGTCAACGGATACATTTTCAACCATCATAGGCTGACAGGCTTTTTCTGTCTGCTCTACAAACAGAAAAGAGCTGGAGAAACATTCCCCTTTAACAGCCAAACAGCTTGGGATCTCATTTCAGGCTTGACAAAGCCCTGGCTGGGATGATTTAATTGGGGATCGGTCCTGCTTTGAGCAGGGGGTTGGACTAGATGACCTCCTGAGGTCCCTTCCAACCCTGATATTCTATGATTCCCTTGTCCCAGCACACAGGGCTGTTCACAGACAACTGCTTGGAGACCAGGGTAGCTCCCTCCATAGGCAAGTCAATACCCCTGACAGACACAGGCACGTTTCCTTCACTGTCCCAATTCTCCACCCAGGTAACAGGTAAGGTGTAGGGATGCTCATATTCCACTAGCCTCACCTTCCCAAACTGCTGACTAGCTAGACAAAGCCACCAGCTCAGAAGGCTGCCTAGGCTCATCTAAACTCTCTTTGCCATCCCCTCCTTTAACAGATGAGCTGCTGTTTTCACAACTACTGTCTTACTACACGGAGCTACTTTAAGCACATCACTTTTACCTGGGCCAGGCTTACTTTCCCACGCTTTGCTAGCCAACAGTGTATCACTCACCAAGACTGTCCCCCTTCCTTCCTCAGTTTGGGCTTTAACCTGATCACCAGCTTTAATTTGCTCTAGAGAAACATTTCCCTGAGCCTTATCTAATGCCAGATTCACTTCTGAGATACCAGACAGACACTCAGAAATGTTTTCCACATATACACTGCTTCTTTGCACAGACAAACAGCCATCTTCCTCAGACAAAACATTTGGAGAAATCCTCTGTAGGCAAATCCTTGCCCGTAGTGTAGACAGGTTCAGGATTATTTCTTTCCTGTGACTGATTTATGTCAACTTGACTGAACAAAGCTTTAATATCATCCCCAATCCTTAGGCAATAACATCCTTACACCAGCTATAACTTCATGTGTAATGCCATTCCATTCAAGATAGATTCTGGCTAAAGGCACACTTACAGCAAACTCATAGGGGATTACACTATTCACACTCTTATTTGGTAAATAATCCTCCTCTTTGACAAGATCCGCTTTAACAAGAGTGACGTTAGAAGCTGTAATTTGCCCTAAACAGCTTTACCATTGACTTTTACATTCTCTGCACAAGTTATGGGGTTACCTTCACCTGAGCTCACAGTAAAAGCATTTACATAAAAGGTGGCAGTGTTGGGGTAAATTGGGTTACACACAGACAACTGCTTAGAGTCAAACAATGTACCAACTGGATAGATTCTATCCCCATCTCTGTTGTTGAGAGGAGCTGGCTTTCCAGGATGATACAGTCGGTTCCTGTTGGTCCTTTATTCTTTTGATTTGGAGCTTAAGTCTGTCCATTTCTGCCTTAGCTTCTAGTTCCTGCAGTCGAATATATGCCATTCTTTGTTCACATTCAAAACACCGACGTTCTCTTTCAGCAGCTTCTCCTTCCATATCAGCTATTTTTTGCTTTTGTTCAAGTTCTAGCTGCTGGTTTCTCACTGCAAGCATTTTCGCTGGGTCTGCTTCCTTATCATTGGCAATCAGGGTGACCAGATGTCTCGATTTTACAGGCACCGTCCCGATATTTGGGGCTTTTTCTTATATAGAGGCCTATTACCCCCCACCCTGTCCTGATTTTTCACACTCGCTATCTGGTCACCCTACTGGCAATTAACCGATTTTTCAGTTCCTGCTCTGGGGCCTTTTTCTTAAAAGACCGCGCTCTCTGTATGCACAATGGCGGGGGGATTGCCCAGGAAACTGTCAGTCAGGCTTCCCTAAGTTGACTTTGCCTCCTCCACAGCCAGAGCTTCTCGTCCATCCGGCCACAGATCCTCTCCCCCTCCCCCCACCGCCCACGGTACCCCAGAACCTCAGGTGGAGTCACTGATGTCCTTGGCTCTCAAAATGAATCACGTCTCAGCAGATCCATCATTGGCACGAGTTCAAACCTGCAAGTGACCCATGTCCCAGGCTGCAGGGGAAGAGGAAACCCCCCCCAGGGCCTCTGCCCATCTGACCTGGGGAGGGGGGGGGGGGAATTCCTTCCTGACCCCACCTCTGGCACTCAGACCCACCAGCTGGACAGCTGGGAAAGGATTCTCTGTAGTAGCTCAGAGCCCTCCCCGTCTAGCGCCCCATGTCCAGCCATTGGGGATATTACCTAAGAGCAGACAAGGCTGGGCCACATGCCATTGCAGGCTGCCTCATGGTCTCCTCCTCCCCCCGCCCGCCCCCCATCAGCCTCCTAGTCCCTTCAGCCACCATCAGCCTCCTGGTCCCCTCCCGCATCAATCTCCTGGTCCCCGCCCCCCACCCGCCTCATGGTTCCCCTCCCCTCGCTTCCACCTCTTTGTCCCCTCCCCTCAGCCTCATGATCCCATTCCGCCCCCCACCATCAACCTCATCATCCTGTTCCACTCCCTACCCCCACCAGCCTCTGGGTCTCCTCCTGGCATCAGCCTCCTGGTCCCCTCCCTTCCATTTCCGAGGATTGGGTTTGGCTTTGAAAAGACAGAGGTAAAAACAAAATCCTGTATGTGCATCTGTCCCCCGCCCCCGTCTTGTGGTTGGGTTCGAACCCTGGCCCCTCAGCACCATCACCCAGACTGCGGGCACTGGCATGTCAGGACTAGCTGTTATCTCTGAGGGGAGAAGTGCTGGGTACACAGGCGGGCCAGGGCACCCAACCCAGCTGTCTCTCTTCCTCACCCCCAAGGAGGGGGCTCCTGCCCTGTGTGGTGCTCCCAGGGGAGATGAGACGCTGGCAGAGGAGTAAGCCTGGGCCCAGGGGTTCCCAGTGCAGTGTCCAGTGGTGGTGTGAGCCCAGCCTGGGAACTGCCCACATTTCAGGAGCCCCCACCCTGTAGCTCAAGCCTGGGCTACGTGGGAAGTGTTTGCTGCAGGTGTGAATTTAAAGTGACCCACTCAGACGGTGCCATCCCTGGGGACGCTCTTTGCACCCATACAGCTCTTGTCAACAGTCGGTTTCAACGTGCTACCCAAAGTAGGTTGGTGTCATTATCCCCAGGTGGGGAAACTGAGGCACCGAGGGGCAAAGTGACTTGCCCTGGGTAACACAGCAGGCCAGTGGCAGAGCCAGGAACAGGAATGAGTCTATCGACGAGGCTACGCTGAGGACGCCGTCTCAGTGTATCCCTGCTCCACATGCAGTGTCTGTCCCAGTGCAACCACATGGGTTCAGGGCTGATTTTCACCAACTTTGTCGGGCATATCCCGGCACTGGGACAAAGGGAGAACTCCCTCCCCATCCAGCATGGCAACAACTCTGCCAGGCCCAGCACATTATCCCAGTATAACTGCCCTCATCCTCACAGGGCTGGACGGCTTTCACTACACTGGGACGAGTTTCTGGTGTAGACAAGCCCTGAGCTCATGTCCCTGGGGAAGGGGGTTGAGATAAACCAAACCCAGGTGCTCCTACCTCAGTGTCAGTGTGTGTGTGGGGCGGGGGTGGGGGGCTGGGAGGAGGGGACGGACTCCGCAAGGGCCATTCTAGGTCATTTCCCTGGCTAGGCAGGGCCTAGTTACACCTGTAGAACTGGTCAGACTCTCCCATGTAGACAAGGATCAGCCACATGGGAAGGGAATTTCTGGGAGACAAAGCAAAGGCCCAAGGGGTCCATTCAGCTGAACAGCAAAGATCTGCTGCAAACACTGGCGGGGGGAGAGCAGGTCACAAGAATTCTTTGTACTGGAGTGCGAGAGACAAACTAAGTCTGTCTCCGACACTGCCCCGCCCCACACACCTCTCTGCACCGCCAGCCCCCTTTCCACACCCTTCTCTCTGCACACGCACACCCCCACACCTCCAGCCCGCAGAGATACACAGGCTGGACTCAGATTGGGAGCTAGAGCTGCCCTACCGGGAACGTGGATTCTTCCAACCCCTTTCACAGATGCTCATCACCACCGGACCCAGCACAGCTGCAGCCTCCCCGTGCACCTCAAATGCACAACCGGGAGGCTGAGCCCCCCAACCCCACCCCCAAGGTCTGGGTGAACTTTCAGACAACAGCAGTTCTAATAACCCTAGTACGGGGCTTCTCAACCCTCGATCTCCAAGCTCCTCGCCCGGGCAGGAGCGCCCCTCTTTCGCCCAGGGCCAGATGGAGGCCCAGAGGGGGAGTTGCTTGCCCAGGGTTGGGGGGCTGAGCAAGGCCCAGTGGCAAAGAGAACCAGATTCCATGGGGGCTGATCTTCCCCTTACCCCCAGTTCTGCCAGGGCTGTTGGGGAGAGGCAGATGGGATGCCAGCCATGCCCAGGGCGGTGCCTGGCAAGCTCGGCCTGCTGGGGGAGGCTGACAAGCACTGGGAGACTGGGCCGGGGAATGCTGGGGGGAGCTGAGTTCTGCCTCCATTTCCAAGGGAGAAATGCCCCCCTTCCCCACTCTATAGGCAGCCAAGACAAAAGCGAAACTGCCGCTCCCTGGGAGCAGAGCAAACACCCTGGGGGCCCCAGCCACGCAGGGGACAAAGGGCTTCTGCGAGCAGATGCCCATCTATACTGAAGACAGCAGATTGATGCCCGAGCGCCAGGCCTGAGCACAGGACTTTGCCCCGCTCTGCCCGCAGGCTCCGCAGTGGCCTTGGGCACCTGCCTCTGCCCGGGCCGAGAGCAGAGCCCAGCCCTGCAGGGGAGGAGTGGCGGGAGGAGGCTTTTCTGGGCACTGACTGCGACAGGATCCAGCACAGGCTAATTTATGGTGTTGCCAACTGGCACAGTCTGGCCGCATGCCAAGCCACAGCCCAGCTGGCCACGGCTCTGCATCAGCCCAGCCACGCTCCTGGCCCTCGCCTTCTGAAGCCACTTGCCCCGGGAAGAATCCCAGGCAGGAGAGCGGGCGCTGGTGTACGTGGCCGTGCGAGGGGAAGGCATCAATGGACCCGACTCCTTGTGCTTGGCACTGGCCTGCTAAGCCCTGCACCGGGGGGGGGGGGGGGGGGGGGTGGAGGGCGCACGCATGGAGATAAAACTGCATCCAGCTAATCCCGGACTTCCCACCCCCAAACCCCTCCCCCCGGGAGCTGGTCCCATCAGGGTCAGCAACAAACCTCTGAACTCAGGAGGAGACACCTGGAGCTTCGGACAGCTCAGCCCCCTATTCCCCTGGGGCTGCCAGGCCAGCCCAGAGCCCCTGAACCCCTCCCCTGCCCCCCAGCCAGCACACAGCCCCCCTGAACTCCCTCCCGCACCACCCAGCCAGCACACAGCCCTTCTCAACCCAGACCAAAACAGAGCCCCCCCACAGCTCAGGCCAGCACAGAGCCCCCCCCCCCCCATCCTCCTCTCCCCTAGTCCTGCACACAGCCCCCCTGAGCCCCCTTCCCGCACCCCCAGCCAGCACACAGCCCCCCTGAATCCCCCTCCCGCACCCCCTCCAGCCAGAACACAGCCCCCCAGAACCCCTCTCAACCCCGACCAAAACAGAGCCCACACACACGTCCAGGCCGGCACAGAGCCCCCCTGATCGCCCCCAGGCCGGCACAGAGCCCCCGCCGTCAGCGCCCCCCGGGGAGCCCCCAGCCCCTGACACCGTGACCCCAGGCTGCAGCAGCGGCACGGGGTGGGGGGCTCCCGGGCACCCCGAGCGGCTGCAACCCCCCCCCGGCCCGGCCCCTCGGGAGCCCAGCGCGGGTGTGGCCCTGCGACGGTCCCCGCTGCCCCAACCCTCGCCCCGAGCAGTGTGGAGCCGGTACCTGGGTCTGCATCGCGCCTCTGAGAGCGGCCCCTACGGCCGGGGCCCCCCGCGTCCGGCTCGGCAGGTGGCCACCCGGCGCCACCGGGCGCCACCGTCCCTTTGACCGCTGGGGCTGGGCGAGCAGCTCCGGGAACTCCTGGGCAGCGAGCCGGCCCCGCCCTCCCTTGGGGCAGGACAGGGGCGGGGAGCAGCCAGCGCTGAGCCGTCTGGGGTTATGGGGCAGGGAGCCACCCCCACGGAGCCGCCTGGGGCTAGGGGGCAGGGTGCTGTGGGCACTAAGCCACCTGGGTTATGGGGCAGGACAGGGGCAGAGAGCAGCCAGCACTGAGCCACCTGAGCTATGGGGCAGGTAGCAGCCCGCACTGAGCCATGCCGGGCTATGGGGCAGGACGGGTGCGGAGCTGCCCGCACTGAGCCATGCCGGGCTATGGGGCAGGACGGGTGTGGAGCTGCCCGCACTGAGCCATGCCGGGCTATGGGGCAGGACGGGTGCGGAGATGCCCGCACTGAGCCATGCCGGGCTATGGGGCAGGATGGGTGTGGAGCTGCCCGCACTGAGCCATGCTGGGCTATGGGGCAGGACGGGTGCAGAGCTGCCCGCACTGAGCCATGTCGGGCTATGGGGCAGGACGGGTGTGGAGCTGCCCGCACTGAGCCATGTCGGGCTATGGGGCAGGACAGGTGCGGAGATGCCCGCACTGAGCCATGCCGGGCTATGGGGCAGGACGGGTGTGGAGCTGCCCGCACTGAGCCATGTCGGGCTATGGGGCAGGATGGGTGCGGAGCTGCCCGCACTGAGCCATGCCGGGCTATGGGGCAGGACGGGTGTGGAGCTGCCCGCACTGAGCCATGCCGGGCTATGGGGCAGGACGGGTGTGGAGCTGCCCGCACTGAGCCATGCCGGGCTATGGGGCAGGACGGGTGCGGAGATGCCCGCACTGAGCCATGCCAGGCTGTGGGGCAGGACGGGTGCAGAGCTGCCCGCACTGAGCCATGCCGGGCTATGGGGCAGGACGGGTGTGGAGCTGCCCGCACTGAGCCATGTCGGGCTATGGGGCAGGACAGGTGCGGAGATGCCCGCACTGAGCCATGCCGGGCTATGGGGCAGGATGGGTGAGGAGCTGCCCGCACTGAGCCATGCCGGGCTATGGGGCAGGACAGGTGCGGAGCTGCCCGCACTGAGCCATGCCAGGCTGTGGGGCAGGACGGGTGCAGAGCTGCCCGCACTGAGCCATGTCGGGCTATGGGGCAGGACGGGTGTGGAGCTGCCCGCACTGAGCCATGTCGGGCTATGGGGCAGGACGGGTGCGGAGCTGCCCGCACTGAGCCATGCCGGGCTATGGGGCAGGACGGGTGCAGAGCTGCCCGCACTGAGCCATGCCAGGCTGTGGGGCAGGACGGGTGCAGAGCTGCCCGCACTGAGCCATGTCGGGCTATGGGGCAGGACGGGTGTGGAGCTGCCCGCACTGAGCCATGTCGGGCTATGGGGCAGGACGGGTGCGGAGATGCCCGCACTGAGCCATGCCAGGCTGTGGGGCAGGACGGGTGCAGAGCTGCCCGCACTGAGCCATGCCGGGCTGTGGGGCAGGATGGGTGAGGAGCTGCCTGCGTTATGGGGCTCCCGCATAATGGTGTGAGCATGCACACAAAAACACACATACGCATGGACACAGTTTTATGCTCATGTGGACATGCCCAGGGCACAAGCACAAACATGCCACACGCTCATGTACGCACATCTGCGCCCAGACACGCCCCCCCGCCCCCCGTCAGGGGTCGGCTACAGTTGCTGCGAGTCCCTGGGTGCTCCCAATCCCCCACCCCTCAGCCAAGCTGTCTCCAGCTGCTCTCACCTCCCCCTTGTGTGGGTGTTTGTTGGTGGGGGGGCGGGGAGCGTAGGGCCCATCACTGGTACCTGAGCCCCACAAATGGGAATGCCCTACATGCCCTGGAGGGGAGAAGCCTCACTGACCCCAGCACAGCCCCCAGCCGAGCCAGCCTCAGCTGCCCGCAGATCCAAAGGGGCCCTCAATTTGGGGTGCAGGTGACTGGGACCTTGGCTGATTTCCAGTGGGGCCGCGCTGCAGGGTCATCTCCCCACATTCGGGTGCCCATATCCGGAGAGCGTCCCAGGGGCAGTCTGGACGAGGCCTGAATTCCTCACAGGGGAGGGTCGGAGCCAGAGTCTGAGCCCTGGGTGTGCACACAGGCGTGATAAGATCTGCAGAACCCTGGTGTCCTTTCTGTTTTGCCACAAGGCGCCATCTCTTGGGAACGCTTGGCTCCAAGAACCCCAGATTGGGACCACTCCCTTCTCAGAGCTGGAGCTCCCAGCCCCCCACTCTAACCACCAGACCCCACGCCGCTCTCAGAGCTGGGGCCAGAACCCAGGAGTCCTGGCTTTGAGCCCTCCTCCTTTAACCAATTGCCCCCACTTCCCTAAGCCAAGAAAGGAACCCGGTTGTCCTGATTCCAGGTCTCTGCCCACTCTAACCACTAGACCCCACTCCCCCGCCAGAGCTGGGTAGGGACCCGCCTGCACCCATAGATCACAGCCATCAAGTCAGCCAGTGGATTTTAGAGCACTTAGAAAACCCAGCTGGTGAACAGCGAGGAGCCTAGGGAAGGACAAGCCCTTCCCAGCCCCTTCTTGCCCGTCCCTGCAGCTAAGGCTGTGTCCACACGGCCACTTTCGGCACTAAAACTTTAGTCGTTCAGGGGTGTGAAAAAGCACCCCCCCCCGTGCGACATGGACAGCGCTTTATGGCGATACAGCGACCCCCCCTCATTCGGGGTGATTATTTTTGATCGCCGGGAGAGCTCGCCCCCGGCAATGGAGCGTGAGGACACTGCCCACGTCACAGCGCTGCCGCGGCCGTACCATAACGTAGGCAGCGTAGGCCCCACGTCTGCGCCCTGCGATCGGGGCAGGCAGCACTCCAGGCTCTGCTGCCCCCCAAGGCCTGCCAGAGCTCCCAGCCAGGCCTGTGGGGCAGGAACTCTCCTTGTTCGGACTCGCCCAGAGGCCAGCAAAGCTCTCCGGGGAAACGCCAAGTGTGTGTGTGGGGGGGACGACATGGAGCGAACCCGTTTTCCAGCACACACCCGGGGATTGAACGGCGAAAACTCTGCCATGTCTCCCCCTGTTTGTGTCTAACAGGCACAATTGCAGCCCCCCCCACACACACATACCACAGCCCCGTGGGGCTCAACACCTTGGGGTGCCCCATGGAGGCCTCTAGACAAAGGGGAAGCCAGGTCGCCCCTCTGCAGCTTCCTGCCTGGCTCAGACGCCAGCTGTGCCCAGGCCAGCAATGGGCAGAGCACCTGTTGTGCCCAGTGCCACACAGGTCCTGAGGCTAGGAGCCCTGCCCAGCGGCTGTCCCCCAGCAGCAGGACAGGAGCCCTGCTGGCATGGCACTGGGACCCTGGGGGGCAGGGAGCCCGTGAGTCACATCCCCAAGCTCCGGAGGCGCCGACTGAGACCAGGAAATGACCCCCAGGCCGGAGGGCTGCAGACGGCAGGAAACGGGGCTGGCTCCCTCTGCGCTGAGCTGGCAGCCCGGGCAGGAGCCGGGGAGGGGGCAGCGGACCGCAGCACACAGGGCTCAAGTCCGCAGGAGGAAGGACTGGGGTCTCGCAGCTCTAGAAAGAGCTGGGGAGCCAGGACTCCTGGGTTCCAGCTCCAGCTTTGGGAGAGGAGTGGGGTCTAGTGGTCAGAGCAGGGGCGTGGGAGCCAGGACTCCTGGGTTCTACCCTCGGCTCTGGGAGGGGAGTGGGGTCTAGTGGTCAGAGCAGGGGCGTGGGAGCCAGGACTCCTGGGTTCTACCCTCGGCTCTGGGAGGGGAGTGGGGTCTAGTGGTCAGAGCAGGGGCGTGGGTGTCAGGACTCCTGGGTTCTATCTCCAGCTCTGGGAGAGGAGTGGGGTCTAGCGTATGCCTACACTGCAAAAATAACCTCGCAGCAATGAGTCCCAGCGCCCAGGTCAATTGACTCGGGCTATGGGGCTAAAAATAGTCGTGTAGACTCTGAGCCCCACCCACCTCCCTGGGATTCAGACTACACTGCTGTTCTTGTCCTCACAGTCCGAGCCCCGCGAGCCGGGGTCTGTAGAGTGGGGTCTGAGACTCACGGCTGCAGCGTTTGTTCTTTGCCACTTAGACCTATCGTGATGGCTTAGAGCAGGGGACAGGGACAGGACTCCTGGGTCTCCCCCCCACACACACCCCCCATTTGCCTTGCTTTGCAATCTGCAGTGACCCTCTGCCTGCCCCTCTCTGCAACAGGGACAGGAGTTAATTCTCCAAACCTGCTCCCTCGGGGCACCCTGGCGCCTCTGCTGAAAAGTGCCCGGCAGGGCTTGGGTTGTTGGGCCTGCTGGGGGCTGAGAGCCCCTGGCTGGGGGCCGAGGGGGTATTCCTCGCCCTAGAGCCTGCAAGGAGCCCAGCTGTCTCACTTCTTACTACCACGCCAGCTGGCAGCTTTCTGTGCAAGTCTGGGCCACCCCGCACCAGTGGGGCAGAGGCACCGGCTCCTGCCATCAGGCTGGCAGGCGAGTAGATGCCCCTTTCCAGTCATACAAGAGACGAAGGAGACCCCTGCCCTGCGGAGCCGACAATTGGGGGCAGGGGCAGGGCACAGGGTATGGGAGTGGCTCTGGGGACAGTGACAGGGGCAGATTAGATGTGGGCCAGGACTGGGGAGGCCCCTCGGGAGAGGAACTGTCTGCCATGTGTTTGTACAGCACCTAGCACCAGAGGGGCGGGGGCTGATTTGTGGCTTCTGGGTGATACGGCATCACAGATCGTAATACAAATGTGCTCCCCCCACCCTATCCCCAATCCCCCCACACACACCCATGCCCCCGTCGCCCTTGCACCCCTCCCTGTCAGGAGCGGCTGCTCTGGGCTGACAGACAGGAGGCGCCCCCCTGAGGCCAGCACAGAAGCAGGGGCTGCAGGATGGCCCCCGGACAAGCCCAAGGACAGAGACCTTGCAGGGTGCCCAGGGAGAGGGGGGCAGACAGTGCATCTGGAGGGTAATACAGTAATTACCAGCAGCCAAAGCCAATGTGCCTGGAAGCTCTGCTCCCAAGGCAGGGCAAGCGGGGGTTCCCCTCTGCACAGCATGGGAGCAAAAGTCCAAAGGTCCAGGGATCAAACTCCTGCAGAGTCTGGCCACATTGCATGGTGAGGAACATTGACTGAGGTCTAGTGGTTAGAGCAGGGGGGCTGGGAGCAGGGACTCCTGGGTTCTAACCCAGCACTGGGATGGGAGCAGGCTCTAGTGGTTAGAGCAGGGGGGCCAGGAGCCTATCCCTGGCTCTGGGAGGGGAGTGGGGTCTAGTGGTTAGAGTGGGAAGCAAGGACTCCTGGGTTCTATTCTTGGCTCTGCGGCAGAGAAAGCGTCTGTAGACTTTTCTCCCCCTATGACAAAGGGGCGCTGGCACTGGCTGGCCTCCTAGGGCCACGAGATTGGCAGGTGCCAGGTTTCCTGCCTCTGCCCTGCTGTGGGGTCCTGGGTGAGTCCCTGAGCCTCAGGCTCCCCGGGGTCAAACTGTACTTTGATGCTGGATGGGGATGGGCAAAGTTGGGAGAGAGAAGGGGGAAGGGGAGCAGAGAGATAAAAGAGAGGGGTAGTTGGTGGGGGGGCAAGAGCCAGAGGGATGGGGGGATGGGTGACAGATGGGAGGAGGGAGAAGAGGGATGTGGGGGTGGGGCAGCCATGGGGAACGGGGGATGTGGGGTGGGCAAGGGGGGCTGGGCAGGCACAGAGGGACATGGCCCAGTCTAGCAGACACATGGACGGGGGAGGACCTGTTTTCCCTTCCCAGGGTCCCAGTCCCACTGGGCCCCCCCAAGGGATGCAGCACCAAGACGAGGCCAGTAGGTCCAGCCTGGCTGGGGAGCCAGCCCCACCCCGCAGGGACTGGCTTGAGATCAGGGACCTCCCGCCACAGGGCTGGCTGCTGCCGGGGCTTGTGCCCATCTGCCTCATCAGGGGAGCCCTGCTTGGACCATACCAGGACCAGGCTGCGTTGGGCTTGCCAGGATGGTGAAGGCAGCAGCTGGGCAGAGACTTGGCTCATTCCCATTCACCTGGCACCAACAACTCCGATCAGCTGGACACGTACCCAGCACCGGCTCCGGCTCTCTCAGCCAGCAGGGCACGTACCCAGCACCGGCTCTGCACCCTGCTGCACCCCCGACAGTGGCTTAATGATCCTGACCTACCACACAACCTGCCCCAGCCCTGTGGCACCCTGCTGTGAGGCTCATGGACACACAGAATCCTGGGGGAGAAGTGGGGTCTAGTGGTTAAAGCAGGGAGTTAAGCTGCAGGACTCCAGGGTTCTGATTCCTGGCTTAGTCCATGACCTGCTGTGAGACACTGGACAGCTCTCTTCCCCTCCCTGTGCCTCAGTTTCCTCCCTCCAGTGGGCCTGGCATCTGGGGATATTGGTGAAGCGCTTTGGGCTCCTTGGCTGGCTGGAGTGAGAGCTGGGCAGGGGCAGCAGGTGGGGGGAATGGGGATAGCGGCTCATGGGAGCAGGAGTCCCGCACACCCCCCTTACCGTGCTCTGAAGGTGACTCTGGGGCTCACTCCATCTCCTGCTTGCCGGGACACAGCCGCACTGGCCAGTGGCTCCACAGTGAGCTGGACGCCTGGAGGAGATGGAGGGTGTCGGAGCCGGGGGGGCTGGTTTCCTGAGAGGAAGCCCTTCCCTGTGGCCCTGGCTGGAAGCCTCCCACGCCGCAGCAGGGTAATCACCGGTTTTTCTGGGCTCGGGAGACTGCACCGGTGTCTGTCTGGAGAGCGGCTGCCCCCCCCGCCATGCCCCAGGGGAGCATCAGCACAGGGTTAGCTCTAGGAGGCGCTGCTGGGGGGCTGGCATCAACGTGGGACTGCGGATCTGGGGAGAGGCCAGTCGGGCTCCCAGGGGCCTGGTCCCAAGTGCAGCCACCGGTGCCGGCTCAGGCTGGGCCCAAAGAGCTGCCGTCGGGCTTGGGGTGCGTCACTCCTGGGTGCCAGAGAACGGGGCCCAAAGGAGCTGCCTTGGGCACCAGGGGAGGGCTGGAGCAACCCCAGGGCATTCTTTATGGTGCTTCCAGACACAGACCTGCAGCTCCCCCTGGTTCTCCGGCTCCCCTCACCACAGCCACCTCTCCAGCTCCATCCTCAGATCAGTTCGAGTCTGTGCCCCCTGCTCCTGCTGGGAGGGTGGTCCAGACCTGCCCCCTCCATGGGGTGACAAACATCGATCCCTGGCTAGCTGCACTGGTGCCAACACTGTCCTTGTGCTTCACTAGCTCTGTGCCCGCCCTGGCGTTCACCCCTGCTCCGGGCAGCCAGCACTGCCAGCCAAAGAGCCCAGCTGTGCCCGTCTCCTGCTCTCCAATATTAATTATTGTCATGGCCGAGTGCCAAGGAGCCCGGCCCAGGACCCCGCTGTGCTCGGTGCTGTACAAACCCAGGACCAAGGCATGCATGGTGCCCGAACAGCCCAGCAGCCCGTCCCAGCATCTGCGCCGGTCTGAACTCCTCGTCCTTGCACACGGGTGGCCAGATGGGCACACGGGGTCCAGAGGGGCGTGACCACTGCCCTGTGCAATGGCAGCAGAGGGAAAGGCGACCTGGGTGGGAAGAGGGCACCCAGCGAAGGCCCCAGTGTGGGGCAGAGATGGGCTCTCCCCAACTGCGGGTAGCAAGGTCCCCTGGCCAGGGTTCCCACCTGCTCCCCCACACACACCATGCGAACCCCCATCGCCCCAGCCAGTGTCCAGCATTGGAGCCCCCCACAGGGTTGTGGTACATGAGGTACCCCCCTGAGCAGAGCCCATGAAGCCCCTGGTGCCCCTCCCCAGGCTGGTACTGCCCCAGCCCTCTGAGCTCCACCCTGCTGGGATAAAGGGCAGGTGCCCGTCTATCAAGGCTGATCCCCCACTCCGGCACTTTGAGTGCGGAAGGTGGGGACCCACAAGGATTCAAACAAAATTAATATTGGCCATTCCAGGCTGGTATCAAACTCCCACGGTTACAGCTTCTCTCTGACCTTGGATGGGGAGATGCTGCCACCACCCAAGTGCAAAAAAACCCCTTTTTAGAGAACCCAGAAAGGCGCATTGGGAATTCCTTCCTGTGGGGTGCCCTCAAGCCCTTTCACACACCGGGAAGAGCTGAGACTGGAAAACAAAGGAAATCAACTGTTGCCACCAGCTAATGAAACAACATACGCACAACCTCTTAGGACACAAACTCCCAGCCCTGTTCTTAACAAAAGGTAACTTTTATTAAAAAACAACAAGAAAGAAAATACATCGGGAAACTTAGGCTTTTTTAATTCTCAAAAAAACAATTACAAAAATTCAGCATCAAGATCTCTCTCGAGGCCCAGCTTAAAGGTTACAAGCAAAACAAAAGCACCTGGGGTTAGCACAGAGCAGTCCACATGCCATAAGGAAGTAAAAGAGAGAAACCTGATGGCGTCTTCCTAGACATTCCCTGATCTACTTACATATTTGAGGTTTCAGATAAGTAGGTTTGAGGAATGGTTTGATGATTTGTCATACCTGGTTTAAAGCTTCTTACATTGCCGCTCCGGGTCTCCTCTCTCCGGAGAACAACAGACAGACAGACAAAGGGGAAGGTTTTTCCCAATTTTAAGAAGTTCTAGCCTTGCCCTTGGCTCTTTTGGTCAGGTGCCCGCTCCCTTCCTTTATCTATGGGCTTTTTTACCCCTTTACAGGTAAAGAAGTAGAGAACAGCTACTAACAAGGATTTTGTAGCTAACTAGCTGGCTGGGTGTCCATAAAAGGGAGCTCCCCCCTCCCCCTTCACTTATCGCACCGTCCTGCACCAGGGGAGCTGCCCCTATTGGGCCACGTGGAGCTGGCTTCATGTGACCATGGCCCCTTGGCTGCATTGCCAGGCTCACACCCTGCAAGGTGCCCACCGGCTGCTGGCCTCAGATAGCGACTCCGAGCCAGGGCAGCCAGAGCGGCACCGGGGCGAGAGACAGTCAGCCCCCTGAGCCTGGCCAAGCTGGGAACACAGAGGTGCCACCTGTCCTAGGCCCAGCCTAGCTTCCATGCTAGAGCATTGGCCCAGCACAGGGCCTGTAGTCCGATGCCTGGGGGCACCACAGTTTGGCTCAGGACACAGACGCCTCAGCCACGAGCTTATCCCAGCTTTGCCAAGGTGGGGGGATCGGGATGGCGGAACTCAGAGCACCTGCTCCAAAACCCCAGGACCCTTGAAGGAGACTCACCATCGCACATGGGGCCTATGACACACAGACCCACCCAGCAGAGTTGGACGTTGTGCTCATGGCACCCCGGGTCAGGGTTTCCCGTTTAAAGCCGAGATGCCAGCTCTTCATTCTGGGTGCCTCGTCCCCAACGGGCAGCGCTCCCTGGCTGGGCAGGGAACTCCAAGGAAACCTGCATCTCCTCCGCTGCAGTGTCATTAAGTGACAGGCCTGGGAGGGACCGCCTGCTTTGGTGCCGAGCGTGGGACCGACCTGGGTGCCTGTGCAGTGCTGAGTGTGTCCTGGATCCTGGGTCTCCAGCCCCGGCCCTCGGCCGGTAGGTTTGTGCGAGGCTGGTTTTGCAGCGCACGCTGCGATGGTCTTTGTTGTATTGTGCTCGGCAGCACTTTGGCGAAGGGAGCCAGGCGGGGCACTGGCTTGCAGGGGGTATTTGGTGGAGGCTAGCAGACAAGTGTGGGGCTCGGGGGAGACCCAGCCTGTGTCCGCTCACCAGATCTGAGCTGTCCAGCCTCCTTCTCTCGGGTGCCTTGCTGGGGGTCTGGCTGCCTCAGGGCCAGGGAGCTACAGAGCCTTTGGGCTGGAGGGCCCAGCGTGAGTCCAGCCTGTGCAGCAGGGAGTGTAGTGTGCAGGCATTGGCCGGGATCCCTTTGACCAGTTGGTGAAGCCTGCAGGGGCACGCGCTGGGTGAGCGGCCAGGCCTGCGGTGTTGCGTAGTCGGTGAACACGGTTGCTTGGGATCTGTGTGGCGCCTCCCAGCTACGGCTATGGGCAAAGGGCAGAGACACCGTGCCCACCTCGGGGGGCCTCACGTGGGGATGAGGGTCTCAGGCCATGTGTCCCAGGCCCAGCAGTGAGGCAGAGACCGGCTGGGCCCTTGGGAGCGATCCTGGACCACCCCCAGATTGGGCTGGGCCATGTGGGGTGGGGCCAGGGCACAGGGAGCTCCAGGGCTGGGCCGTGCAGGGGGGGCATGGGGAGCTCCAGGGCTGGGCTATGTGGGGGTGCCAGGGCACAGGGAGTTCCATACCTGGGCCATGGGGTGTTGGGGGGTGAGGGCACGGGGAGCTCCAAGACTGGGCCATGGAGGGGGTGGGGGAGCTCTGAGGCTGGCTTGTGGGGGGGGGCAGGAAGCTCCAGGGCTGGGTTGTGGGGGGTCAGTGGCGGATTAGCGCTGCTCAGGGACCACGGCCAGTTGGGGGACCCCACAAAAATGGGTTCTCCCTGCCCCGACTCCATTTCCCTAGCAGGAGCATGCGGGGGGGGGAGGGGGGGACTACAGGCAGAAGGGGTGGGGAGGGGCCCCCATTTGCTCTGACCCAGGACCCCAGAAAGGCTTTACTCTCCCTCTGGGCAGGCAGGCCATGAGGAGACCCAGAACCCTGGAGGGAAGTCCTGCTCATATGCAAATCATAGAATCATAGAATATCAGGGTTGGAGGGGACCTCAGGAGGTATCTAGTCCAACCCCCTGCTCAAAGCAGGACCGATCCCCGACTAAATCATCCCAGCCAGGGCTTTGTCAAGCCTGACCTTAAAAATTTCTAGGGAAAGAGATTCCACCACCTCCCTAGGTATCGCATTCTAGTGTTTCACCACCCTCATAGTGAAAAAGTTTTTCCTAATATCCAACCTAAACCTCCCCCACTGCAACTTGAGACCATTATTCCTTGTTCTGTCATCTGCTATCACTGAGAACACTCTAGAGCCATCCTCTTTGGAACCCCCTTTCAGGTAGTTGAAAGCAGCTATCAAATCCCCCCTCATTCTTCTCTTCCGCAGACTAAACAATCCCAGTTCCCTCAGCCTCTCCTCATAAGTCATATGTTTCAGTCCCCTAATCATTTTTGTTGCCCTCTGCTGGACTCTTCCCAATTTTTCCACATCCTTCTTGTAGTGTGGGGCCCAAAACTGGACACAGTACTCCAGATGAGGTCTCACCAATGTCGAATAGAGGGGAACGATCACGTCCCTCGATCTGCTGGCAATGCCCCTACTTATACATCCCAAAATGCCATTGGCCTTCTTGGCAACAAGGGCACACTGCTGACTCATATCCAGCTTCTCGTCCACTGTAACCCCTAGGTCCTTTTCTGCAGAACTGCTGCCGAGCCATTCGGTCCCTAGTCTATAGCGGTGCATTGGATTCTTCCATCCTAAGTGCAGGACTCTGCACTTGTCCTTGCTGAACGTCATCAGGGTTCTTTTGGCCCAATCCTCCAATTTGTCTAGGTCCCTCTGTATCCTATCCCTACCCTCCAGCGTATCTACCACTCCTCCCAGTTTAGTGTCATCTACAAACTTGCTGAGGGTGCAATCCACACCATCCTCTAGATCATTTATGAAGATATTGAACAAAACCGGCCCCAGGACTGACCCCTGGTGCACTCCGCTTGATACCGGCTGCCAACTAGACATGGAGCCATTGATCACGCCCATTGAGCCTGACAATCTAGCCAGCTTTCCATCTACCTTATAGTCCATTCATCCAGCCCATACTTCTTTAACTTGCTGGCAAGAATACTGTGGAAGACAGTGTCAAAAGCTTTGCTAAAGTCAAGGAACAACATGTCCACTGCTTTCCCTTCATCCACAGAGCCAGATATCTCGTCAGAGAAGGCAATTAGATTAGTCAGGCATTACTTGCCCTTAGTGAATCCATGCTGACTGTTCCTGATCACTTTCCTCTCCTCTAAGTGCTTCAGAATTGATTCCTTGAGGACCTGCTCCAAGATTTTTCCAGGGACTGAGGTGAGGCTGACTGGCCTGTAGTTCCCAGGATCCTCCTTCTTCCCTTTTTTAAAGATGGGCACTACATTAGCCTTTTTCCAGTCATCTGGGACCTCCCCCGATTGCCATGAGTTTTCAAAGATAATGGCCAATGGCCCTGCAATCACATCCACCAACTCCTTTAGCGTGCTCGGATGCAGCACATCCAGCCCCATGGACTTGTGCTCGTCCAGCTTTTCTAAATAGTCCCGAACCACTTCTTTCTCCACAGAGGGCTGGTCACCTTCTCCCCATGCTGTGCTTCCCAGTGCAGTAGTCTGGGAGCTGACCTTATTTGTGAAGACAGAGGCAAAAAAAGCATTGAGTACATTAGCTTTTTCCACATCCTCCGTCACTAGGTTGCCTCCCTCATTCAGTAAGGGGCCCACACTTTCCTTGACTTTCTTCTTGTTGCTAACATACCTGAAGAAACCCTTCTGGTTACTCTTAACATCTCTTGCTAGCTGCAACTCCAGGTGTGATTTGGCCTTCCTGATTTCACTCCTGCAAGCCCGAGCAATATTTTTATACTCATCCTTGGTCATTAGTCCAATCTTCCACTTCTTGTAAGCTTCTTTTTTGTATTTAAGAGCAGCAAAGATTTCACTGTTAAGCCAAGCTGGTCGCTTGCCATATTTACTATTCTTTCTACACATCGGGATGGTTTGTCCCTGTAACCTCAATAAGGATTCTTTAAAATACAGCCAGCTCTCCTGGACTCCTTTCCACCTCATGTTATTCTTCCAGGGGATCTTGCCCATCAGTTCCCTGAGGAAGTCAAAGTCTGCTTTTCTGAAGTCCAGGGTCTGTATTCTGCTGCTCTCCTTTCTTCCTTGTGTTGGTCGAGTTCAGGATCCTATCTCATGGTCACTGCCTCCCAGGTTCCCATCCGCTTTAGCTTCCCCTACTAGTTCTTCCCGGTTTGTGAGCAGCAGGTCAAGAAGAGCTCTGCCCCTAGTTGGTTCCTCCAGCACTTGCACCAGGAAATTGTCCCCTACCCTTTCCAAAAACTTCCTGGATTGCCTGTCCACTGCTGTATTGCTCTCCCAGCAGATATCAGGGTGATTGAAGTCTCCCATGAGAACCAGGGCCTGCGATCTAGTAACTTCTGTGAGTTGCCGGAAGAAAGCCTCATCCACCTCATCCCCCTGGTCCGGTGGTCTATAGCAGATTCCCACCACGACATCACCCTTGTTGCTCACACTTCTAAACTTAATCCAGAGACTCTCAGGTTTTTCTGCAGTTTCATACTTGAGCTCTGAGCAGTCATACCGCTCCCTTACATACAGTGCAACTCCCCCACCTTTTCTGCCCTGCCTGTCCTTCCTGAACAGTTTATATCCATCCATGACAGTACTCCAGTCATGTGAGTTATCCCACCAAGTCTCTGTTATTCCAATCACATCATAATTCCTTGTCTTTGCCAGGACTTCCAGTTCTCCCTGCTTGTTTCCCAGGCTTCGTGCATTTGTATATAGGCACTTGAGGTAACCTGCTGATAGCCCCTCTTTCTCAGTATGAGGCAGGAGCCCTCCCCTCTCACGCGCTCCTGCTCATGCCTCCTCCCGGTATCCCACTTCCCCACTTACCTCAGGGCTTTGGTCTCCTTCCCCAGGTGAACCTAGTTCAAAGCCCTCCTCACTAGGTTAGCCAGCCTGCTTGCGAAGATGCTCTTCCCTCTCTTCGTTACGTGGAGCTTGTCTCTGCCTAGCACTCCTCCTTCTTGGAACACCATCCCATGGTCAAAGAATCCAAAGCCTTCTCTCCGGCACCACCTGCGTAGCCATTCGTTGACTTCCACGATTCGACGGTCTCTACCCAGGCCTTTTCCTTCCACGGGGGGGATGGACGAGAAGACCACTTGCGCCTCAAACTCCTTTATCCTTCTTCCCAGAGCCACGTAGTCTGCAGTGATCCGCTCAAGGTCATTCTTGGCAGTGTCATTGGTGCCCATGTGGAGAAGCAGGAAGGGGTAGCGATCCAAGGGCTTGATGAGTCTCGGCAGACTCTCCGTCACATCGCGAATCTTAGCTCCTGGCAAGCAGCAGACTTCTCGGTTTCCCCGGTCGGGGCGGCCAATAGATGACTCAGTCCCCCTGAGGAGAGAGTCCCCAACCACCACCACCCGCCTCCTTCTCTTGGGAGCGGTGGTCGTGGAACGCCCAACCCTAGGACAGTGCATCTCATGCCTTCCAATCAGCAGTCTCCTTCTGCTCCCTTCCCTCAGACGTATCATCTGGTCCACTCTCCGCTTTAGTACCGGTGGAGAGAACATGAAAACGGTTGCTCACCTGTAACTGCCCTGCTGGTACATGGACGTTCCCCTTTCTTCTTCTGGAGGTCACATGCTGCCAAATTTCTTCACCGTCCTGTCCCCACTGCGCAGCCTGCTCTGAATCTTCAGAACCTTGTGCCCGTAGAAGCCTATCCTGACGTCCGTCCAGGAAATCTTCAGTTTCTCTTATGCACCGCAGGGTCGATACCTGTTGCTCCAGACCTTGAACCTTCTCTTCCCGTATGGAGACCAGCTTGCACTTGGTACAGACAAAGTCGCTTCTGTCCTGTGGGAGAAACACAAACCTGGCACATCCAGAGCAGGTCACAACAGCTGAACACCCCCCTTCCATGTTACCTTCCTTCTACGAGCTTCCTCAGAAGTTGTAGTGACTACTCAGAGAAGCCGGCCAGATGGCAGCCTCAGCGGGCTCTCCCCGGGCGAACTCCCAGGCGAACTCCTGCTGGTCGCTGCCGACTGACGTGCAAACTAGCTCATTGAAATAATGTAGCGACCAAGTGGCAGGTGTCTGTCGAGCCACCAGCGACACCTCGTTCCTGGCCCTCTGCTGCCCCCCTGTGGCCATCCCCAGCGCGGGCAGCGCAGCTGGGTGCTCTGGGTGTGACACTTTCTTTGGGGCAGGGGAGCAGAGGGGGGTGAGGGGTGGGGCTGAGGGGAGTGAGTGGGGGGACTGGCAGAGTGGGGCAGGCAGGGGGCTGGGGGCAGCAGGGGGGCTGGGAACCTGGTGCGGGCAGGGCAGTTGGCAGACTGGGGTGGGCCAGGATCCCGCTCAGGTCCCGCTCAGTGGGGCCACATGCAGTGGCAGGGTCCCCTCTCCCCTCTGTGTGTGCTGCTGCCTGGCCTAGCTAGAGGGGACCAAGAGTCTGCCAGGGTATGGCAGGCTGGATGGGCCCCTCGCTCTGCCCCGTGCGATGCAGGAGGGCTAGGCCCAGGGGCCTGCTCCAGGCAGTGGGGGGTGGGCACTGGGCTAGGACCCTGTTCTGGGCATGTCCCTTCTCGAGCCCCACTCAGCCACATTTCCTGAGCCTTATAGAAATTGTACGTTTGTAGGTGGTTCATGGAGCCTGACTGTCATCTGCACCCATGCTGGAGCCCTGGGCACCACCTGCCCTGCCTCAGCCCCCTGCACCTTCCGCCCCAAGCCAGCGTTGCCAGCGCCCTCCCTGGCACCATCTTCCTGACCCGCCCCCCACCCTGAGCACCATCTGCACTGTCAGAGCCCCTGCTAACTGGGGTGTGTAACCTATCGCTTAAATCAGCCTCTGGACCACAGAACTGGAGGACTGACAATTTTTTAAAAGGCTCTAGAGGCAATCCTGGCAATTACAGGCCGGTGAGCGTAACTTTCAGTACCGGGCAAACTGCCTGAAACTACAGTAAAGAACACACAGAAAAACACGATGTGCCGGGAAAGAGTCAACACGACTTTTGTAAAGGGAAATCATGCCTCACCCATCCATTCAAATGGTCTGAGGGAGTCAACATATATGAGGACAAGGGTGATCCGGTGGCTAGAATTTACTTGGACTTTCAGAAAGCCTTTGACAACATCCCTCACGAAAGGCTCATAAGCACATGGGATAAGAGGGAAGGTCCTCTCATGCATCCGTAAGTGGTGAAAAGATAGGAGACAAAGGGTAGGAATAAATGGCTAATTTTTCCAGAATGGAGAGAGGTAAATAGTGGTGTCCCTCAGGGGTCTGTACCAGGTCCAGTCTTATTCAACGTATTCATAATTGATCTGGGAAAAGGGGTGAACTGTGAGGTGGTAAAATTTGCCGATGTTACAGAATTACTCCAGGTAGGTAAGTCCCAGGCAGACTGAGAAGGGTTACAAAAGGATCTCTCAAATAAGTGCAAAGTGATGCCCACTGAAAAACATAATTCCAACTCTACATACACAGCGATGGAGTGTAAATTATCTGTTTCCACTCAAGAAAGAGATAGCTCAGTGGTTTGAGCATTGGCCTACTAAACCCAAGGTTGTGAGCTCAATTCTTGAGGGGGCCATTTAGGGATCTGGGGCAAAAATTGGGGATTGGTCCTGCTTTGAGGAAGGGGTTGGACTAGATGACCTCCTGAGGTCCCTTCCAACTCTGATATTCTGTGATTCGTTAACATGAGCACCTTGGAGCCATAGTTCCCTGAACACATCTGCTCAATGGGGAGCATCAGTCAAAGCCATGAGCAGTGTTAGGAACCAGAAGGAAAGGGAGAAAATACGACAGAAAATATCATAATGCCTCTATATAAGTCCATGGTATGGCCATACCTTGAAACCTGCGGGCAGTTCTGGTCGCCCCAACTCAAGCTATATTAGAAAGGAATTGGAAAAGGTTCAGAAAAGGGCAACAAAAATGAGCAGGGGAATGGAACAGCTTCTACATAAGGAGAGATTACAAAGACCGGGACTGTTCAGATTGGAAAAGAGACGACTACAGGGGGACGTGATAAAAGTCGATAAAATCATGACTGGGGTGGAGAAAGTGAACAGGGACGTATTATTCACTCCTTCACATCACACGAGAACCAGGGGTCACCCGATAAAATTAGCAGGCAGCAGGTTGAAAAACAAACAAAGGGAAGTATTTCTTCACACAACACACATTCACCCTGTGGAACTCCTTGCTAGGGGATGTTGTGAAGGCCAAAGCTATAACTGGGTTATAGAATAAGACAAGGTCACTGCGACACAGTGGGAATTTTCATAATATTTTGGATGACTATTGAGTGCGCCTCAGTTTCCTCTATGTGGTGCATGCTGAACTAGGTCGGAGAGGGAAGTGGTTTACTCTTTACAGAGACCCAGAAATAGAATCATAGAATATCAGGGTGGGAAGGGACCCCAGAAGGTCATCTAGTCCAACCCCCTGCTCGAAGCAGGACCAATTCCCAGTTAAATCATCCCAGCCAGGGCTTTGTCAAGCCTGACCTTAAAAACCTCTAAGGAAGGAGATTCCACCACCTCCCTAGGTAACGCATTCCAGTGTTTCACCACCCTCATAGTGAAAAAGTTTTTCCTAATATCCAATCTAAACCTCCCCCACTGCAACTTGAGACCATTACTCCTCGTTCTGTCATCTGCTACCATTGAGAACAGTCTAGAGCCATCCTCTTTGGAACCCCCTTTCAGGTAGTTGAAAGCAGCTATCAAATCCCCCCTCATTCTTCTCTTCTGCAGGCTAAACAATCCCAGCTCCCTCAGCCTCTCCTCATAAGTCATGTGTTCTAGACCCTAGTCATTTTTGTTGCCCTTCGCTGGACTCTCTCCAATTTATCCACATCCTTCTTGTAGTGTGGGGCCCAAAACTGGACACAGTACTCCAGATGAGGCCTCACCAATGTCGAATAGAGGGGAACGATCACATCCCTCGATCTGCTCGCTATGCCCCTACTTATACATCCCAAAATGCCATTGGCCTTCTTGGCAACAAGGGCACACTGCTGACTCATATCCAGCTTCTCGTCCACTGTCACCCCTAGGTCCTTTTCCGCAGAACTGCTGCCTAGCCATTCGGTCCCTAGTCTGTAGCGGTGCATTGGATTCTTCCGTCCTAAGTGCAGGACCCTGCACTTATCCTTATTGAACCTCATCAGATTTCTTTTGGCCCAATCCTCCAATTTGTCTAGGTCCTTCTGTATCCTATCCCTGCCCTCCAGCGTATCTACCACTCCTCCCAGTTTAGTATCATCCGCAAATTTGCTGAGAGTGCAATCCACACCATCCTCCAGATCATTTATGAAGATATTGAACAAAACCGGCCCCAGGACCGACCACTGGGGCACTCCACTTGACACCGGCTGCCAACTAGACATGGAGCCATTGATCACTACCCGTTGAGCCCAACAATCTAGCCAGCTTTCTACCCACCTTATAGTGCATTCATCCAGCCCATACTTCCTTAACTTGCTGACAAGAATACTGTGGGAGACCGTCATACAGGCATGACTGAGGCCTAGCTGCTCGGGGCCTAGGCCCCCTGACCATGGAGAATCTCAGAAGACACTGGTCATTCCAATTGCCCAGACATTTGGCACCTAGCAACAAATGACCATGGATGGCCCACCCTCCGCAGGAAGCCAGCTGGGTGTGACCAGCTGGAGAGCAAAGGACGGGGGAGGGGCCAGGTGAGGTTGTTAAGTGTGGGCTGCTGGAGGGAAGAAAAGCTTCTGGACTGGGCCTATAGAGGGGTCAGAGGAGGGCTCTGGGCTGACCCAAATGGATGTTGCTGTAACTTTCTGTTCTCCGTGTTCCCTAAGGACTTTCTACACTGTGCTCCAGACATCCAATAAACCCTCCTGCTTCTCCAGCACCGGTGGAGGGTCACTCCCAAGGCAGGGAGTCGGAGTGCTTTGCTCCCTTGGGGTGTGTGAGTCTCCCCAGGTGTCCAACTCAGGTGGACTCACCGCAGGGAGCTCAGGGAGTGAAGCGGGGGGCTGAAGGCTCTGAGGCTTGGTCCCAAGGGGCGGTGAAGCCACAGGGCTTACCCCTAAGGGGACTGACACACTGAACGGGTCCTCCCAGGGACGGTTCCAGACCTAGACAAGAGCACCGAACCTGCGGATCCATGACAGTCATGGAGGATAGGTCCATCAATGGCTGTTAGCCAAGATGCTCAGGGAAGCAACCCGATCCTCTGGGCATCCCTAGCCTCTGCCTGCCAGAAGCTGGGACTGGACGACAGGGGACAGATCACTGGATAATTGCCCTGGTCTGTTCATTCCCTCCAAAGCACTTGGCATTGGCCATTGTCAGAAGACAGGACACTGGCCAGATGGACCATTGGTCTGACCTGCTGTGGCTGTCCTTATAGAATCATAGACCCACAGAGTTAGAAGAGACCATAAGGGTCTAATCCCAAGACAGATGGATCCCCAGCCTCCATGCCTGGGGGGTGACTTTACTTTCTCTCCTGGGGACTGTGGGAGGCGTGGTGGCAGTGTGGCCAGCAGCCCCATTGCCAGGCTTCACCAACTCCAAAATGTGAAGGTCAGAAGGGTTCATTAGGATGATCTAATGCCACTGGCTCTCAACCTTTCCAGCCTACCTCAGGTGACAGCTTTCTTCTGTCCAGGTGGGTGCTCTACCCCTGCTCTGAGGCCCCACCCCCACTCCCACCCCCTCCCCCAAGGTCCCACCCCTGCTCTTCCTATTCCCACCCCAACTCTGCCTGCCGCTGAGCATCTGATTGGCGGTAACCGGCAGGATCCACCGAACAGCTGATCCACGGGTGGCTGATGGGTGGTGAGCTGTGGGTGGGTGCTCCAGCTATGCAGCCTACTGTCCCCCTTTCAGGAGGCTGATTGCAAGTGTGGTGAAACTTGGGGATACAAGACAACTTGCTTACAAAATCAGACATCAAAATACCAAAGTGTCACAGCCACACTGTTACTGAGCAATCGCTGACTCTCTCATTTGTACCATATCATTATAAAATAAATGGATTGGAATATAAATACTGTCCTTACATTTCAGTGTACCGTATATACAGCAGTACAAACAAGTCATTGTCTGTATGAAATTTTAGTCCGTACTAACTTTGCTGGTACTTTTTCTGTAGCCTGTTGTAAAACTAGGCAAATATCTGGATGAGTTGACGGACCCCCTGGAAGACCTCGGCAGACCCCCCAGGGCTATGCATATCCCTGGTTGAGAACCACTGCTCTAGTCTGGCCCCTGGCACAGTGAGTCTGGCATCCCACACAGCACTTCCCCAGAGGGCCTTTCACAAAGAAGCCCCCAGTCTCCGTACAAAGCCCCAGGTGCTGGCATATGCCCCAGGTTGCGGGGGTCTGCTCCAGGAGCTCATTCCCATCCCTCTTACAGCAACACCTTATTTCAAACCTAGATTTGTTTTGCACCATCAGGTCTGGGTCTGCTGCTGTCTGCTGGGTTGCAGAGCTCTCTGCTCTCCGAACCCTGCTCCCCAGGGTGGTGCTGGCAGGCCAGGAGCCTTGTGCCTCTGACCCTTCTCTGGGACAAACTACCCAGATCCAGCCCCTTCAGCCTCATCCAGCCCTTGCATCCTTCCAATAGCTCTTCTTCGATTTATCAGTGCTTTGTCTGACATGTTACCACCAGAACCGGACGCAGGATCCAGTGATGGTCTCACCAGTGCTGTATCCTCCCTGCTCCTGCTCATCCACCCCGGCTCATCCACCCACGACCCCCCAAGTCTTTTGCAGAGTCCCTGCTTCCCAGGACACCGCCTCCAACCCAGACGAGTGGCCAACACCCTTTTCCCTTTGATTATGACTTTGCTGTTGGCTTTTAAACCTGTTTGGTCCCAGGGCACCAACAGCCAGGTGATCCTGATCACACCGTGAGACTGAGCTGTCCACACCACCCTGCACCGCTCTGCGTGTCCTTTGTAACCTCGCCAGCAGCCGTCAGATATTTTCTTCCCAATCATCGATAAAGCTCCTGACCTGCATCAGGCCAGGAGCGGAGCCCCACAGGATCCCACCAGACTTGCCCCAGGGGTGACGGCTCCCCATTCCCAGATCAGGGCCGGCTCTAGGTTTTTTGCTGCCCCAAGCAAAAATTTTGCCGCCTGAAGCTCTGAGAGCGCAACTGCCCCAGCCAAATAAATAAATAAATAAGGGGTGGCTCCTGGAACCACCCCAAGCACGTGCTTGCTTGGCTGGTGCCTAGAGCCAGTCCTCTCCCAGATACGCTTTGCTCTTTCCCCGAGTCAGGGTTCGAGCCCATCCGTGGGGGTGACCCTGGCTTTGCAGAGTGCAAATGCTTTCCTGGGTGGGTGCGTGGGACCCAGGCTGGCTCTGTTCGGTCCGCTGGCCGGCCCTGAGGTTAGTCGGCCAGTGGCGGGTGTCAGCCCAAGGAAGCACCAGGGCACACAATGGGCCTGTGTGTCATGGATGCCCATTATCTCCGCGATGCTGCTCAGCAGGAGGAAACTAGCCAGAGGGACTTTATTTACTGCTCAGGCACTTGGCAGACAATAGCCCCAGCTGTTGGCTCGCCAGCCCCAAACAAGGGCACCAGTCAGTGGGGCATAGCCAGCCTGAGGCCAGAACAGCTCCCTGGTCCTCTGCCCTGGCTCCCAGACAGCTGGACTTGTGTCGGCCTGAGATGGGGGAGACATGGCCCTGGGGAACGAAGCCACCCCTTGGCAGTGCCAGGGACATCCTGCAGGGATGGGCGCTGCCAGGGGGATCCTGCAGGGACGGGCGCTGCCAGGGGGATCCTGCAGGGACGGGCGCTGCCAGGGGGATCCTGCAGGGACGGGCGCTGCTGGGGGGAGGAATCCCGCAGGGACGGCACCCAGGCAGCTGGGACCCGCATCTCCAGGTCCTGTAGTCACTGCGCCCTGCACCATACAGCCTGCCCCTCGTTGCAAATCCACTCCGCTCTCTTCACCCACTGCCCCGTCATGCCTCAGGCCTGGTCTACACTACAAAGTTAGGTCGACATATGCCGCGTTAGGCTGAGTTAATAACATCTGTGTCTACGCTACCGCGTCCCTTCCGCCAACCTAAAGAGCTTGTAAAGTCGACTTCCGTACTCCACCTCCGCGAGCAGCGTAGCACTTCCGTCGACATCCACGGGCCAACATGGGGATAGCGTAGAGCCTGTAGACACCGCGTCGTACAATTCGAATGAATTGGTGTCCCACAGTGCTCTGCTGCGTCCGCTCTGTAGAGCGCTTTCAATTCCACTGCACTTCAGCCAGGTACACAGGAAACAGCCACCCCCCTGTTAAAGCCCTGACTTTAAATTCCTGTTTGATGGGGCCGGGGGAGCAGCTCGTCTGCACAGCGGCCCATGGATGCTCAAGGCCGCAAACGCGCCCCAGCATGGAGCGCAGAGGAGGTGCTGGATCTTATCGCTGGGTGGGGAGAAGATCCTGTACGGGCAGAGCTCCGAACCAGCAGAAGAAACGCTGGCATCTATGCGGGGCCTCACAGAAGGGATGGAGTCGAGGACCCACAGAAAAGAAGGGAAGTCGGCGCCTAAGGACCCGGGAATCTTCCCTTGGACTCTCTAAGCAGCTTTCGTGGAGGTACTGTGCAGTCTCTGCGGCAGGTTTCTGGGAAGGGCTGCCTTATTTCATCCCCCACGGTAGGGCACTTTCCCGTGCCGCTCCAGTATGAACTCTTCTGGCATCATTGCAGCATGAGGACCAGGTCTGTGCCCAGACACCACCAGCATCTGCTCCCTTTCCGCCTCTGTTACCCTCAGGAGAGCGATATCGCATAGGGCAGGGGTGGACAAACTTTTTGGGCCAAGGGCCACAGCTGGATGGGGAAATTGTATGCAGAGCCGGGGCAGGGGGTTGGGGTGCGGGATGGGGTGCGGTGTGCAGGAACGGGCTCAGGGCAAGGGATTGGGGAAGGGGAGGGGTGCGGGGTGTAGGATGGGGCTCAGGGAAGGGGATTGGGGTGCAGGAGAGGTGCAGGGTGTGACAGGGGGCTCAGGGCAGGGAGTTGAGGTGCAGGAGGGGTGTGCTGCATGCCTGCCCTGTCCCCCACACAGCGCCACTCCGGGAAGCGGCTGGCACCACATCCCTGTGCAGCCCCTTGGGGAGGGGTGGGGCACAGGACTCTGTGCGCTGCCCTTACCACGCCTCCAGGTACCTCCCCTGAAGCTCCCATTGGCTGTGGTTCTCCGTTCACAGCCAGTGGGAGCTGTGGGGGGGGGGGAGGGGCGGTGCCTGGAGGCAAGGGCAATGCACAGAGCCCTCTGCCCCCGGGACGTGGTGCCGGCCACTTCTGAGAGCAGTGCAGGGCCAAAGCCCTGAGGAGCTGCATCCGGCCCGCGGGCCGTAGTTTGCCCACCCCTGGCATTGGGTCACCTAGGGGAAGCTTTAAATGCTAGCCCTTAAACCGCAAGCAATTTAATAAATAATCCACCCCGTTTGGTGAATTCTGGGTCACACAACCATGCTTTCCCCGAGCAAGCCCTGATTGTGGTTGAAAGGGATCACCATGTATTGCAGCCAGCATTTAAAAGGGGCGGGGGGGGAGGGGCGATGACACTTCCTGTTCATCTCCCTTCCACCCCAACATGGTGCCACTTTTGTAACAATCCACCTATTTGTGGGACTTTACACTGGTGCCTGTCCTCAAGCACCATCCCAGTTGCTATGGGAAAGGGGGTTGTACTGATGTTGCAACCATTGATCCCAAGGATGTCTGCAGCACAAGACCTCCCCCCCCACCCTGGCCTCATGGCCTTACTCACTGTGGCTGGAGCAGGAAACCGATTCTTGCAGTAGCCAGCGGTTCTGCTTAAGTTGTAGCTTGCACGGAAGTGCATTGAGGGGTGTTTCTGTTATAACAAGATTTAACCTTGCACCAGACACATTGTATGCACTAAGAAAAGGAGTACTTGTGGCACCTTAGAAACTAACAAATTTATTTGAGCATAAGCTTTCGTGAGCTACAGCTCACAGGTACCCTTGTGCTTAGTATTCTCTGCAGCTGAAACCTTGTCCATAGGCGCATCCTCCACATCAGGACAGAGACTTTCCCAGTCTAGAAGGCAGGAAAAGATGTGGGAGGACACATTCAATGAGTTAGTGCGTGCCTCCGAGAGTGACAAGACGGAGCTCAGCGCATGGAGGACTGCGCTGTCGGAGAGCCTGCACAATGACCGTGAGCACAGAAGAGGATACAGGGAACACAAGCATGACCTGCAGGACGAGATGCTGTGGATTATGAGGGCGCAAACAGACATGTTGAGGCATCTGGCTGAGGCTCAAGAAAGGCAGCTGGACGCTAGAGTCCCGCTGCAGCCTATGCCGAACCTGCGGCCCTTGTCACCAAGTTCCACATCCTCCTCTCCTAGACGTCCTAGGATGCAGGGGGCAGGATGGGGAAAGAGTCCGGTATCCCTTGCACTCAACTCCAGGGCCAGGTACAAGGACCAGAAGGTGCCCGTTCCCCCACCTTTGATTGTTAGTGCAGTGCAATTGTAAGCATGCTGTCCTTGTTTCTCCTCCCGCAGTGTTATCTTAATTTTTATTATGCTCACAAACACTGACAGACAGCAAAGAAAAGTAATGGATTGTGGAGAAAAGGCTCTTTATTCATTCAGCACACAGTGGTTAGTGGGGGTATAGTTTACAGGGGAGTATATGCAATGAAGGAGGCAGCCAGGTAAGGAACAATACACAAGTGTCACATTACTGTGAGTCATTGATTAAACTAGTTTTCAAAGCCTCACAGAGATGCCGCGCACTTCAATATGCTCTTCTTATTGCCTTGGTGTCTGACTGCTTGAAATTGGCTGCCAGGCGATCTGCCTTTACCCCCGCCCCCACTGGAAACTTTTCTCCCTTTGTTTCACAGATATTATGGAGCTCACAGCAACAACGGAGATATTGCTTTCACTGAGGTCTACCCTCGTAAGCAAACTACGCCAGCAGGCTTTTATATGTCTAAAGGCACATTTCACCACCATTCTGCACTTGCTCAGCCTATGGTTGAGCCACTCTTTACTGCTGTCCAGGCTGCCTGTGTACAGCTTCATGAGCCATGGAAACAAGGGGTAGGCTGGGTCTCCCAGGATCATGATTGGCATTTCAACATCACCAACAGTTATTCTGCAGTCTGGAAAGAAAGTTTCTGCTTGCAGCTTTCTGAACAGACCGGAGTTCCTAAAGATGCGTGCATCATGCACCTTTCCCGACCATCCCATGTTGATGTCAGTGAACCAGACCCTGTGATCCACTAGTGCTTGCAATACCATTGAGAAGTACCCCTTTTCGATTTATGTACTCTTTGGCAAGGTGGTCTGGTGCCAAGATAGGGATGTGTGTTCTGTCTATCGCCCCACCGCAGTTAGGGAACCTCATCACAGCAAAACTTGGTGACGATGTCTACACTGCAAAATTAGGTCAGTTTTACTTAAGTCAACGTTGAGCCTCCGCTTTAAGCAAGTCGGTTCTGCATGTCCCCACTGCGCACATTGTATCGGCGGAGTGCATCCTCACTAGCAGGGCTTGCATCGACCCATGGAGCGCTGCACTGTGGGTCGCTATCTCCCAGTTCATGGAGCCAAGTGGAATGTTGGGTTGGGTTTGCAATGCCTCATGGGACCAAAACATTTCCCTAGGTGGTTATGGGAACATGGCATTAGCCTCCCATGAAGCACTTACCTCCCTCCCTGAAATCAATGGCAAACAACCCAAGCCTTTTTCACACCTTTTTTCCTAAACCTCGGTTACCTGCACAGACGCCATAGAGTAACAAGCATGGTCCCCACTCAGCTGTATGCTATTGTTGTGATCATTACAAACACCTCAGTGTACAGACTCCAAGTGATGTCAAATCCCACGGCCCTGGGTACCTTGTTCTCAGGGTCACTTGCCCTCCCTGCAAAATATTTGCACCTTGCTTCTCTCCTGAGCTTTTCTCATGTCAGCTCCAGCCATGGGATCTGGCTCTGTGGGATTATGGAGCCCACTAAGCTCAAAAACCTCCTCCCCAGGGTGTTGCTGGCAGACCGGACTCGGTCCTCTCCAAACCTCTCTTGGAGGATCCTAGCTCCCACAACACAGCTGCCCCTCTGGCCTAGTAGGTCCTTCAGAGGCCTGGGGGATCCATGCCCATCAGAATGGGGTCTGAATGGAGCTGGCATCCTGGCAAGGGAGTCCTGTGATGGGGTGGGACTCCCCATTGCAGCACCTCCTACTGGCTACCTTGGGAATTAGCTCTGTGCCCTCTTCTGGTGGTGCCTCGTCTGCCATCACCTCTGCTCCTGGACTGTGTCACCCCAAGGACTGCAGCATGCTCTTCAGCACGCAGCCCTTCAGCTGTGTCACCCTTGGTTCTCCCCATTCCAGGGGAACTGCAGTCCACTGTCCAGCCACTTCCTTCAGTGGCAACTGTGACGGAGTAGGGAGTATTAACCTAGTAATGTTGCATGGGAGTTTTACTACTTTTCTATCTTCTGTTAACACAGGGCGTGCCTGTCTCCCTGGGGTACCACCCCAATACTAGATGATGATAGGAAATAAGGGTGTGACTTCACTGAGGGATGATACTTGACCGCCAGCACATAAGGATGGCGGCTGCCCTTCGTAACCTGAGCCCAGGAGAGGGTTGGGGCCAGGTGACACCTTCTGCCCAGGAAACTGGACAACGGCCAGAGGAGGGACCGGGGTGTGGCTACTGGAAGGGGTTTCAGTTTGGAGCTGGCTGAGGAGTCCTGTTTTCTGTACCTACAAGCTGTTTTAGACTGTGTTCCTGTCAGCTAATAAACCTTCTGTTTTACTGGCTAGCTGAGAATCACATTGAATCACAGGAAGTGGTAGCAGGGAGGGGTGCAGGGCCCTGACTCCCCCACACTCTGTGACAGCAACCACAGCCAGTTGTCTGGCTACTTCCTCAATGGCAGGGAAGGGGGAGGACCTGGGGCCACCCACTACTCCAGGTCCCAGCCCAGGAACCCTGTAGATGGCAGCCATGTGCTGTCTCCCCTCCAACCTCTCCACACCTTTCCCTGGGCCACTTCCTCGTGGGCCCCAGCACCTTCTTTGCCCTTACCTCTGGGCTTCAGCCTGCCGGTCTTAACAGCCAGCCAGGAGCTCACTCTAGCTTCCCTGGTCCCTGCTGGCAGCATGCTCTGTCCAGGGTCCTGAGACTCCTTCCTACTGCTAGAAGCCAAGTCTCCTTCCCCTTGCACTCCAATCAGCTACTGACTTCTGCTCTGCCCAGCCTTTCTTATATGAGCCTGCGGGCCATGATTGGCAGATCCTTGCAGCCCATCTCTAATTGGCTGCCTATTAACCCCTTATGGGCCAGTGTGGGGCAGATGCCCCATCACAAGGCCACATGCTCTGTCTAGGCAGTCAGGCCGGCTGAGACTGACTGCAGCTCAACCACAAGCCCTGGCGCTGGAGGCAGGATCGCTGGGGGTTGCTCTGGCCTGGGGAGTCCCAGTGGTCTCTCCTGAGAGACCCCTGTGGTGCCGCGGAGCAGCCCGGGGCGGAGGAGGCTGTTTAGCAGGCAGAGAGCTGCCCTGGCTGGTCCCTGCTGAGGCCCCACTGCAACGTCTGCTACATGCACTGTCTGCCACGACATGTACCACGCACCTCCCAGGGAGCAGACCCGAACCCGGTAAACAAACACCGCCCCTGCAGCCACTTCCGCTCACCAACCCGCTCAGAACCAGTCACTGCAAGCCAGCCGCTAGAGGGACGCAACACCCGCAAACACACGGACACACACTCCCAAGAGAAGGCAGGTTTTGCCTCACCCAGTCCCCCCCCACCCCACCCCGCTCTGCTCAGCTCAGGGTGTGTGTGTGCAGCCCAGAGTACCCCCCTCCCCCACAGAGACATGCCAGGAATCCCCCAGCCCCAGCACGACTCAGCAAGTGGAGGGGCAGCAGGCCTCTCATCAGCACGGTGCCAATTGCTGGGGTTTGCAACCGTTGCATTTCCTTTGCACGGACCGCTCTGTGCGTGCGCATGGCTGTGCTTGGGTCAGCATGTGTGTGAGCGTGAGTCCGTCCACCTGGGGGGAGGGCACGTCTGCATGTGATTGTGCATTTGTATCAGAGGAGCATGGGTTTGCTGGGTTACGTCTGCACAGAATTTAAAGCTAGATGGGCCCATGAGACCATCTAGCCTGGCCTCCTGCGTAACGCACGGCATTACATCTCACCTGGCCCCTCTGTGTTGGGCCCGATCACTGGGGCTTGGCTGAAGCGTCTTCCCCAAAGGAGCCAAAGTGACCTGGCAGCATCTGGAGATGGAGCCTCCACTGGGCTAATCCCCCTCCCTGGTGAGCATACGGGCCTTATTCCCCGTGGGAACGTGTCTGGCTGCAGCACCTGGCCCTGGGCCCTTGTCCTGCCTCGACTGGGTCAAAGAGCGCTGTGGGGCCCGGTGTCTTCTGCCCACACGTGTGCCTATGCCGTGTGGCCAGTTACACGCATGTGCCCATGCCGCACGGCCAGTCACACGCGGCTGTGGGCACGCGTGTGCAGGGCGCGGCCTGCAGGACTCTCCACACGCCTGCAGAGGACCCCGTTCTCCCGCGGCCAGCCGGGTGCAGCCCGAGGCCGCCCCGGGCTCTCAGCCCTCGCTGCCCCATCCCCGAGCGGCCCCTCGCCGGCCGGGAGAGGAGCTGCTCCCTGGCCCCCGGGCAGCGAAGGGTTAACGCCCTGCGGGTCCACGGGCTCGGCGCTGGCGATTGGCCGCTGCGCCAGCCAATGGCGAGCGAACAGCCCCGCCCCGGAGCTGATGGACCGGCCTTGTCTCTATGCTTCGCCACAGCCAATCGCCGCCGCGCTGGACTGCCGCCGCCAGCTCCGCCCCACACCCTTGCAGGGAGCCCCGCCCCCAGCCCCCGCCCCGGAGGGAGCCCCGTCCCAAGCCCCGCCCACCAGGACAGGAGCCCCGCCCCTAGCTCCCAGCTCCGCCCCCGTCCCTCACCCCTGGCGGCAGCCCCCACACCCAGCATCCTTCTGTGCCCCCAGCTCACTGCCCCCCACCCCACCTCCTCATCTGTGTCCCTCAGGCCAGGCCCCCTGCTCCCTACCCCTGGAGGGAGCTCCAGCCCCAGGCTTCCTCCATGCCCTGCCCCCCCAGATGGGGCAGGGTCTCACTGACCCGCTCTGAGCAGCCCCACCACAGGTGGGTGCAGCCTGGGGAGTGCAGGCCCCATCGCCCGCCCCCAGGGTCTGATACCACCCTGCTCCCTGCTGGGGGGAGAGGGGACCGCAGCCCTTGGAGTGTTCCAAAGAGCAGGACCCAGCCACCCAGCTCACTCCGGCCTGGGTCCCCCGTTTCCTGAGAGAGAGGTGACTCTCCAGCCTGATCTCCCGTCACAGCCAAGCAGTTCTCTGCTGCTCCCCCGCCCCCCGCTGCCTTCCCCACACAGGCATGGCCCCTTCCCCCCAGGCTGGAGCCCTGCAATCAACCGCCTCCCCACCAGCAGCCCTGCATAGGCACCCCCCCCCCAACGCAGGCATGGCCTTGTCCCCCGCAACAGAGACACAAGCCCCCACTCTGTTTTGCTCAGCCAAGAGCAAAGAACAATATAAACTGCTCTCCCTGAGACAACCCTCAGGGTCCCAGCCTGAGCAAAGCAGACCTCAAAAGGCCCCCGTCTTCCCTCTCTCAGTTGGTTTCCCTGTATACCCCGCCGCCTGTCACTGCGCCCCTCACCCCCTGCATTTATACCACACCCTTACCTCCTTGGAATCCTCAAGGTCATGGGGCAGGGAGGGGGGAGACGCAGCATGGGACACGGACATGTAGGGCAGCACCACGGTGGGAGGCTAGCCAGCAACCAGACCTCATGGAGCAGAGCCCTCCCCATTCACCCTGTGCCCATGGCACTGAGGAAGCTGGCAACAGGCTCTGATAGCCAAGCTGGCCACGGCCGGTTGAGCAGGGAGGCTGGAGCTCAGGCATCAGGGAGAATCGTCTGGCTGGAGCGCGGCATCATGCTGCCAGCTGTGTGGACGTCACTGCCCCTGATCCAGCGCAGGGAACTAAGGACAGGCCAACGGGCCTGGTCCCATCCAGCAAACGGCACTCCCACGCTGTGTGGTCAGTGGGGCTCCATCCTGCCGGGAAGGGAGATAAGGAGAGTGCTCCCCCACCTTCTCCAGTTCGTTTCCCAGCTGGACTGGAACTCAGGCCCTGGCCCCCCAAACATGCCCCCAGGAGGGAGGGCACGCCAGGCCAGCCCTAGTTACACACAGGGCTTGCTCCAAGCCCTCATACATGGCAGCAGCTGGCAGCCCGCTCTTGAGATCACTTTCTTTTCCCCACAGTCCCCAGGGCATGCCCCAGAATGCAGTCCAGCTGCCAGGCCCATGGCACAGCCCCAGCTCCAGCATCTTCTCCCTTTGAGGGGAAGCTGCAGCCTCTAGCAGGCAAACAAGGACAGATCCAGAGTCTAAGGTCAGAAGCGATCACCATGATCTGATCATTCGCCCTCCTGCGTGACACAGGCCATTGGCCTGCCCTGAAGGAATCCCTGTTTGAACTAGAGAATAACCCCTCTCAATTTAAAACTTGTCAGGGAAAGAGAATCCACTGTGACCCTTGGTTAATTCCCCTCCCTGATGAAAACATAGACCTTATTTCCAACCTGAATTCGTCTGGCTTCAATTTCCAGCCACCGGATCAAGTTAGGCTGTTGTCTGCTAGACTGAAGAGCTCATTATCAAACATTTGTTCCCCCTATAGGCTGTGATCAAATCTCCCCCAAACCTGCTCTTTGTTAAGAAGATAAATTGAGTTCCTTCAGTCTGTCACTATAAGGCAGGTTTTCTGATTGTTCAGTCATTCTTCTGGCTCTTCCCTGACCCCTCTCCAATGTATCAACATCCTTCTTGAATAGGGGGCACCAGAGCTGGATCCAGGATCCCAGCAGTGGTTGCACCAGTGCCAAATACAGAGGTAAAATAACCTCTCTGCTCCGACTTGACACACCCTGTTTGTGCAGCCCAGGATCGCTTTAGCCCCTTTGGCCACAGCATTACAGGGGGAGTTCATGTTCAGTTGATTATCCACCATGGGCCCCAAGCTTTTTTCAGCATCGAAGCGTCCCCGGGATAGAGTGCCCCATCCTGGAAGTATAGCCTGCATTGTTTGTTCCTAGATATATATTTTAAAGGGTTACAAAAAGGTGAGACACACTGGGGTGCAGACCCTGTAAAACAGAAAATCCTCACAAGGTTGTAACGATGGACTCGCTAGACAATAATGACGTTATTAAAACACATGTTGTTTGTTTGCGCCCAGTTTTCCAAGTGACCCAGACTGCTCTGTGCCAGTGACTTGTCTGTCCCCATCATTATTCACCTCTCCCACACGTTCTGGGCCATCTGCAAATGTTAGCAGTGGTGATTTGATGTTTTCTTCCAGGTCATTGAGAAAAACATTAAACAGCACAGGGCCAAGAACCAATTCCTGCTGCGGGACCCTGCTGGAAACAGATCCACTCGGTGATGAGTCCCTGGTTCCAGAGGCACATTGAGACCTCTCCATTAGCCCGGTTTTAATCCGTTTAATTTGTGCCATGTTAATGACACAGTCCCGTCCTGCACCAGGAGCCAAAGGCTGTTTCCACCCACACCCCTGTTAGCTCAGCAGGGCTTCTCCCTCCAGAGGAGCCTCCACCCAGACCGCGCCCCTTCTTCCTCCAGGAAAGGTAAACAGTCTCACCCGCTCGCCTGCTGCAAGCCGCCCCCTCTTGGGGACCCAATTGGTCTGTCTCCTGTGCCTGCCCCAGGGGGAGAAGAGCCTCCAGCCTGGCATGGATGCCGTGACTCTCTGACCCAGCCACCCTGGGGGGGCAATGTACCCCGGCACACCCTGGTTTCCGTGCCTGTGGGGGCACAGTGCTGACGCTGTCCCTGGCAGTATCAGAGAAGGCGGAGAAGGAGGGAGTGGCTGGGTCTGAGGAGGCTGCTCTGGAAAGATGCTGAACTCCCCCCCCTCAGCAGATTGGCATGTCGTGGCACTGCCCTCTGCTGCCAAGTCCCTGCAGTCGGAGCTGCGCCCTGGGGAGGCCATCACGGGGAGGACTGCCTGGTGTTTGCAGCTGGCTGCACTTGGGGTGTGTGCTGTTATGATGCACATCTGTCTGTCTGTCTATCAGCATCTGTCTGTCACCAGACACACCACGCCATCCAGCTACTGCTATCTATGTACTGCCATGTGTCCCGTCTCTAACCATTCTGGTTAGAGCCCGGGATATACTCCGTGCTCATCTATACACCCCCCATCCACCCCCAATTCCCCATCCACCCCTATACACTCCTATCCATCCATCCATCCCTGTACACACCCTTCCATGCATCCATTCATCCCCACCCCTATACACTCCCATCCATCCCTCTACACACCCTTCTGTCCATCCCTGTACACACCCTTCTATTCATCCATCCATCCATCCATCCTCCGTCCACTCCCACCTCTGTACACCCCTCATCCATTCCAAATTCCCCATCCATCCATCCCTGTACACACCCTTCCATCCATCCATCCATCCCCACCCCATACACTCCCATCATCCATCCATCCATCCCTGTACATACCCTTCTAATCATCCACCAATCCATCCTCCATCCACCCCCACCTCTATACACCCCCCATCCATTCCCAATTCCCCATCCACCCCTATACACTCCCATGCATCTCCATACACATCCCTCTATTCTCTATCCACCCTCATCTCTATACACCCCACATCCATCCCCACCTCTATACAACCCCTATCCACCCCATTGCTCCCTCCCTCTCTCCATCCATCCCCCATGCACCCCACCGCTATCCACCCCCTCCATCCACCCCTCCACCTGATCCATTCACCCACCCCATCCATCCCCCCACCCCATCCACACCCCACCCTATACACCCCTCTACCCCATCCATCCACACACCCCTATACACTCCCTCATCCTTCCCTCCATCCCCATTCATCCACACCCCCACTACTATACAGCCCCATCTACCCACCCCATCCCCCCTCCATCCATCACCATCCACCCCATGCACCCCCTCCACTCTCCACCCCATCCGTGCCCCACCCCGTACACCCCACCCCAACACACCCCCACCCCATCCCTATACACTCCACATCCATCCATCCACCACCCCCATCCACACCCTCATCCCTATACCTCCCATCCCTCCAGCCCACCCACCCCATCCACCCCCATCCATCAATCCACCCATCCCATCCACACCCCATCCCTATACACCCCCATCCATCCATCCACCCATCCCATCCACACGCCATCCCTATACACCCCCATCCATCCACCCACCACCCCATCCACACCCCATCTCTATACATCCCCATCCATCCATCCACCCCATGCATGCCCCATCCCTATACACCCTCACGCATCCCTCCACATCCCTATAACCCCCATCCATCCACCCACCCCCATCCACCCCCCATCTCTATAGCCACACTGTGGACCCACACCCCACTCTGCCCCCCGTAAGCATTCCAGTGCTTTGTACTGCACCGCACTCCGGGTGCCGCGCTGCCCTGCGCCCGGGGGCCCCAGTGGCAAAGGCCGGGGACATGGAGCTCCGTGGGCGCAGGGAGAGGAAGGCGGGTGGGTGGGGGGCTCCAGCCCCCCATCAACCCTGCGGGGCGCGCCGCCTGCGCCTTTAAGAGGCGGGGGGAGGGGTAGCCCCAGCCCAGCCCCGCTCGCTCCCTGACGTCGGTTCCTTCCCTTTCTCTCGCTGTTTTGCAGCCGCCCCGGCCAGGCGGGGACCCCGCTCGCTCGCCCGCCCCGATGGTGCCGCGCTGCCCGGCCAGGGCCGTTCCCGGCAGCCGCAGCCTGGCGTGAGCCCGCGGCTGGTGAGCGCCCGGCGGGCCCGGAGCAGGAGCGGGATGGCCGGAGCCCGCGGCTGGCGCTAGGGGCTCGGGTCCTATTGCACCAGCCCCCCCCCTCCACCCCCCCGTCTCCAGCATCCTCCCCGCGGGCGGCGCCCCGGAGCCGCGGGGGGTGCGGCCGCCCCTGCCCTTTGTGCGCCGGCGAGGGGCGCACGGAGCCGGGCTCCCCGGGGTGGGACCCACCGGCGCCCGCTGCTGCTGCAGCCCATCCCCCGTCCTGGGCCATGAGCGCCCCCTTCTAGCCGCGGAGCCGCGCGGGTCCCCCCCGGCCAGCCCCCGGGGAAGATGTCTTCGCGCACCGCCCTGGCGTCTGGCAACGAGCGGAACTCGGACGCGGTGAGTCCCGGGGCCTTTGTCCCCAGCGCCCTACGCTGCCCCCGCGGCTCGCTGCCCCTTCCCCTGCCCGGAGCCAGGCCCCGCGGGTGGGGCGGGCAGCGCACAATGGACGGAGCCGCCGGGCAGCGCCGGGGATCGATTCGCCTCCCACCCCCTGGCCCGAGCTCGGCTCGCTGGGGAGCCGGGTGGGGCTGGGGCCGCCCCGGCGCTGGGCTGGCCGGGGAGGGGGCAGATCGTGTGCGCGAGGGAGAGGGGCGGGCTGGGGACGTCTCCCCAGCCCCTGATGTAGGGAGCCGGGGTGGAGCGGGGCCCAGCCCCTGATGTAGAGAGCCGGGGTGGAGCCGGGCCCAGCCCCCGATGCAGAGAAGCGGGGTGGAGCGGGGCCCCAGCTGCGCCCACCTGCAGCATGGTGCTTCTGCAAAGGCTGAGCCAGTGGGCCCTTGCAGGGAGGGCGAGACCAGCACTGGGGCCATTCCCCTAGCCTCGCTGGCTCCCACCCAGCCCACAGCTGGGAGCCAACAGGGTGTGGGGTCCCTAAGCCTGCCCCAGCTGAGGGGAGTTATGCTGGGCTGGGGGCACGGGGGAGCTGGCAGCGTCTGCATCCTGGGTGGGCTGCTAAGGTCAACAATGACATTTGCCTCGGTAACAGGGCAGGGGGCATGTGGTGTCTCCGTGGGAAGGGAGGGGGCTGCCACAAGTGGGGGGGGGAGGACTCTGCATCAGCTCGGGCTGGGTCTTAGCCTGCTGCGGCAGGGACACGCCAGGAGGCCTTCGTCGGGTGGGGGGGAAGCAGTGAAGGAGGCTGTGGTTTGGGCCTGACTGTCCCCCTGGGGTGTGGAGCTAGAGGAGAAGGGGAACAACCTCCTAGGGCACGGAGAGACCTGCCAACCGTCAACCACACGCATGCCCATGCATGCCCACTCACCACCCCTCCCTGACACACACACACACACGCCCCCGAGACACATACTGCACACCTCTTGCACACTGGGAGCTGCAGCCCCCCCAGCCTCACACGCTCCTCACACCCGCAAACACAACACTGCACTGGCATCTTCCTAGGAGCCAGGCGGGCCCTGCCCGTGGACTCCCATGTCCCCCGCCTTGCACCCTGCCTGGGGTGAGGAGAGTCCACGCACGCCGGCGTTCCTGCTGGCACAGTGACATTGCTCCCGGATCACTTGTGTGTCCTTGCCATGGAATCCCCAGAGCCGCTGTGCCCTGCACTGGATGTGCTTTACAGGGAAAAGTAGTTCCTTAGCAACTAAGGTGGCATTTCCTGGCGCCGCGGGGGTGTGAGCCCCCTCTCTTCCTGGCTCCCTCTGCGGCCTGGCACACCAGCCTCACCCACAGGGTGGCAAATGCAAGGTTTCCCATGGCATTGCCTGCGTGCTTGGCTTGGGTGGCACCAGGATCTCTGGGCAGGGCTGCTCCGTGGCATGGGAGCCCCCTCCTCCTGGCTGAGATGAGCCATGTCCCTCCCCCTGCCAGCCTGGGCCAAGCCATCTGTCTGTGGAGGCTGGTGCTCTGCTCCCACTATGGCCTCTGCTGGATGCTCCCAGCATGCACCTGGCCTGATGTGGGATGCAGATACCCTGGAGCGCGAGTCAATGAGCCTCTCTCCTCTCCTCGCCTGTGTGGCTCCATTTGCTCCTGCTGCTGCGTATGACGCTGGGCAGCGCTCTCCGAGCCCGGCCTGGGCTGCTGGGGGCCCGATCTCCTGCCGGCCCCCGCTCCTGGCCCTTGTGTGGTGGGACAGTTCAGCCCTGGCAGCAGCCCAGTGCGCATTGAGACCCAGACATGCTGGGGCACCCGCTGCCTGCCACTACGGCCGCCGGAGGTGGGGGTGGACAGCAAAGCCAACGTGGGCCCTGTGCTGCCGTCAGCCCTCAGGAGGGAACCTGCTCTGGGGAGATGGCTCTTGGGCCCTGCTAGTCAAAGAGCTGGGTAACTAGCTTGGTCCCATTGCACCCAGCAAATGGCAGTGAAGTGGCTCTCTTGCATGCGGGAAACTGAGGCATAGAGGGGCAGTGATTCAGGGTCACCCAGTGAGGCAGACAGAGCTGGGGATAGGAGTCCTGACACTCTGTCTCCCCCTGCTGTAGCCCTCTAGCCCCCCCACTCTCCTCCTAGAGCCAGGGATCGAACCCAGGTGTCTTGACTCCTCCGAGTCCCAGCTCCCCCTGGTCTAGCCGCCAGACACCACTCCCTTCAGGACTCCTGGGTTCTGTTCCCAGCTCTGTGACCCCCAGCTCCACCCCACTAGACCCCACTCCCTCTGCAGAGCTGGGGCCAGAACACAGGAGTCCTGGCTCACAGCCCCCCTCCCCCCAAAAAAGCTTTGACTACATCCTTCGCTCCTGGGCTGGGCCATTTTGCATCACCAGCAAACTCTGGCATTGAGTGAGCAGGAGTCCCGAAGTCCCTTCCCCCCACCAGTGACCCCACCCGGCTCCCTGTCCCTGGGAGATGGAGCAGCTCGTCCTCCTTTGGGGAAGTGGCTTTCTGAGATTGTGACAACCTCGGTCATTTCTCTTCCTCCCCCTACCTGTCCCCTGCCCAGCCAGGTGTCAGGGCAGCGAGGGGGTTCCCTCCAGGAAATGCCCTCGCCCTGCCCCCTCTGAGCACACAGCCCTGCTGAGAAGCCGGCTCCATAGCCTGAGGACTCCATGGCCTGAGGACTCCAGACCCGCTGCCTTGGCGACCCAAGGCCCTGTGCTCCCCTGCGGGGGTGGGGGTGGGGGCTGGTGCTGCAGCAGCCTCCCCAGGGCGCCTGGCTGCTGCTGCTAGCCAGGCATCAACCCAGAGCACTGGGCTCCCTCCACCCCACTGAAGCTTAGGGGTCAGCACCATGCAGCATCCAGCCCCACCTCAGGCCTTGGGAGTGTCCTGTCCTGAAGAGCTCTCAGAAGAGGGATTTCCCAGCCGGGGGCAGACCCTGCCCCCACGGGCGCCTGAGTCTTCCCTCCTCCTTCTCCTTTTGGTCCCATTCCTCCAGTCGTAGAAATATTGGGCTGGAAGGGACCTCAAGAAGTCATCAACTCCAGCCCCTGCACTGAGGCTGGACCAAGTCACCCTAGACCACCCTGCCAGGACTTTCTCCCTCCCATGGTGGGGATTTCCATCACCTCCCTACACAACTTAGTCCAGGGCCAGAGATTAACTCCCCTTCCACAGTAGGAAGGTTTGACCTAATCTCAAACCTAGGGCCCCCTTGCTGCAGCGTAAGCCCCGTTACTTGTCCTGCCTTCAGTGGACATGGAGAACAGTCTATCTCCATCCCCTTTATAAGAGCCCTGAATGTATTTGACGTCTGTTCTCAGCGCCTTCTCAGGATTAGACACACCCAGTTTTTTACCTGTCCTCACTGCTCAGGTTCTCTAAACTTTTGATAATTTTTGTTGCTCTGTGGACTCTCTCCAGTTTGTCCCTGTCTTTCCTAAAGTGCAGAGCCCAGAACTGGACCCAGCTGTCCAGCTGAACCCTCCCTAGGGCTGAGCAGAGCGGAACAGTTACTTCTTGTGTCTTACCTATGTCACTCCTGGTAATGCACCCAGAATGAGATTGGCCTTTTCACAACTGCATCCCATTGTTGACTCATATTCAGTTAGTGATCCACTAGAACCCAGATCCTGTCCAGCAGCTCTGCCACCTAGCCAGCCAGGCCCCACTCTGTACTTGGGCGTTTGATTTTTCCTTCCTAAGGGAAGTATTTTGCAGTTGTCTTTAATAAACTTCAGAATTCAGACCAGTTCTCCAGTTGGCCAAGGTTGCTTTGAATTCTGATCCTGGCCTCCCAAGTGCTTCCTGCCCTTCCAGCTGGGTGGCCTCTGCAGAGTTTATAACCATTCGCTCCACACCATTATCCAAGTCATCCCTGAAAATATGGACTGACCCTGTGGGACCCCACTAGAGACCACTGCCCAGTGAGCCTGCTCTCTGTGTTTGGTCTTTCACCCAGTTGTGCAGCCACTGGACAGTAATTTCATCTAGACCACTGTGCCCATGACAGGGTTCTCAGCCTGGGGTCCATGGAGTCCCGCAGGCCGTGCCTAAGATCTGCACTTCCCTTGGAAATCTTTTAGTGGTGTGCAAATGCAAAGAGGTTGAAAACCACTGGCTTATGAGACTAGGTCAAATGTCACTTCTACTGTCCCCCCCGTCTACTAGGCCAACAAGCCTGTCAGAGAAGGAAATTAGGTTGGCCTTGCTTAGCTTGAGCACAGGAGTGACTCTTTGCCTGATGTGCCAGGCTCACATGGCTGCTGCAGGAACGAGAGTGGTGATGGAATGCCCTGCAGTGATGCAGGAGGTGCCTAGCTGGAGAGCGGCCCAGCAAGGCCATGGCATCTCTAGCGCCCTTGCAGCGGGCAATCTGGGCCCTAAAGGCCTTCCCAAGCAGTCTCTGTCCAAGTCAAAGGGAGAGGAAGCTCCTGTGGGACACTGTGGGCTTGGTGCCGAGGGCATTGGGTACCTCACTCCCCTTGCTGACATCTTGCCACCATGGAGGCAGTGGGGTGGGCAAGGCACAAACCCTGTCCTTCCCTGCTAGGGGGCCATGCCCTCTCTGGGATGTGGCTCCGTGCTGCCACTCCACACTTGGCCCCTGCACCATTGACATGATGCCTGGCACAGCCCCAGGGCCTCAGCTGCCCTTGTGGTGGGACACGGGTCACTGCACAGCAATTCCAGTGCATTATGTATGGACTCAGGCCACTTGGGGTGCTGGGGTCCCCCTCCCCCTGCCTGAGAGGGTGTGCTTGGCATCCCAGAATGCACTGCTGCCTGCCTCCCATGGGAAGGGAGAAGAGGTGAAGGGGTACCGGTTCCTGCGTTGATGCGTCACTGCCCACCCGCCAAGGGTCAGGGACTGGGCCCGGAGCCCTTGCTCCCATCGCCCTCCTCCTGGGCTCCAGGTCCCACAAGTGGGTGCGGCCGGTGCACCCTAGGGACTGGCTGGGTGATACTGCTGCCCTGGGCTATTTCTGCAGCTCATGCCACCAGTGAAATGGAGCAGGGCATCTGTCTAGTTCCCAGTGTGGTTTTCTGACCATGTCACCAATGGGTTTGGTACCGTTGGGCATCTCTGCCTTAACTGGCCTGGCAGACTGCAGGCCTCCAGAGAGCTGTGTGGCTGGGGGAACCAGGATAGGCAGGGAGCTATGGGAAGGGGTTAAGGCAGCGGTCCCCAGCCTTTCTGTTGCAATAGCGTATTCATGTTCCCAGAAGAGCGTGGTGGCCGCCGGACAACCAGCTGCCGAAATGCCGCCGAGAAGAGGCGGCATTTCAGCGGCGACGCTTCTTGCTTCTGGGCGGGGTGTCCGGTGGCTGCGCTCCCTTGTCACTAGGCGGGCGCCATGGCGCCCACGGGCACCGCGTTGGGGACCACTGGGTTAAGGGGTACTGGCAGAGCTGGGGGCGGGGTGGATTCCAAGGCTGGGATAGCAGGGGGCTGCAGGTCGGGATTGAGGGGCATAAGGGGAGCTGTGGGGCTCAGTGGTCCAGGGCTGGGAGATTGTTCAGGCCAGCCAGGAGGCTCCTGAGTGGCTGCTGTGGGTTGCGGGGCTGGGATGCTGCCAGGTCAGAGCAGGCCCCAAGGCCAAACTCTTCAGGAAGTAGCCAGTGAGTGAGGGGCTGTTTGTGGGGTGGGCATAAGGGGCCTGGGGCCCTGCCTTCAGCAGGGCTGTGGGGCTCCCAGAAACGGAGCCACCAAAGTCCATTAACACTTCTACAAACCCTGGCCTGAGGCTCTGTGGCTGGGCCCTGGCCCATGAGCGCCCCCTGTTGGAGGCCTGGGGTGGGACCAGCCCTGCTGCTGCAGCGGAGGTGGTCGGAGTGGGGGGGACACGCTGCTGCGACCGAGGGGAGGTGCTGCCTGTGAGAACAGCCCATAGCACGCGGCTTGCGGGGCACAGCACAGTGTGTGCCCTCTGAGCCCCACCTGCCTGGGTCAATCCCCCAGCTCCCTGGGGCAGTGGGAGCAGACCATGCCCTGCTGTGGGCCCTGCCCCCGCTTGTCTGCTGCCCAGACTCTGGGCTCCTCCTGCCATTGGCATGGTGCCTGTCTTTCCTGTTTAAAGAGCTGACACTCCCATTGTAATGTCTGGGCCTGGCACCCCCCCCCCCCAGCTGTGCACTGCCCCCCACCCCCAGTTGCTTTTGGACCATGTCAGCCAGCAGGCCCTAACTAGCAGGGCCTGGAGCCCCGGGGCAGGGGAGGGTGCTGTGTTTACACGTGTTGGCTGCTCGCTTCCGCCTGGTTAAATACCATCTGGGCGTTGCTAGTCAGGGCGTGCTGCTGATGCCACCTGAAAGGGCACTGCTGCCCCAGCCTTGGCAGCTAGGAAGGCCCCAGGTATGGCTGGGAAACACGTGCTGCCAGGTGACCTCCCCAGCCCCAGGGCAGTGGAGTTTCAGAAGGGCTGCCCGAAGGGAATGGGCTGCATGGGACTGCAGGGACCGCCGTAGCTACACCTGAGTCTGGGTGCCCATGCTGCCACCACACCCCGCCCAGGGAAGAGAGAAGCTATTCTGCGATGCCCCCGGCTGGTCCAGCCCGACACGCCTGCCTCTGCATGCCTAGCACAGTGGGCGGGTGGCAGGCTAGGGGTGGGGCGATCTCCCTGCCAGCGCGTGTCTACCGCTCCTGGCGCTTGCAGCTCCTGGCCCTTCGGTGCCGCCTGGGTTGGGTGCTCCCTGTCCTAGAGCATGGGTGGAGGGGATGGGTTAGATTGGCATCAGCCCAGCTCAGCTCACGGCTCGGCTCGCTGGGCCCCAGCCAGACGCTCTGCACGAGGGCCGTGTGGGCGTCTGAGCGGCCGGATCCAAGGCCAACGATCCTGCAGCCTCCCATCTCCTTATCCCATCCTGAGCCGGCCAGTGTGTTGGGAATGAGCCTCCGAAAGCTCAGCCTGCTGGCCGGGGCTCCATTCTCTTGCAGCCTGGCTGGGGCCTGGCTCGCCGGCACTCAGTGACCCCATTGCCTGGGCCAAAAGTCGGCACCCGCTCCATGGCTTCTGCAGCAGGGCAGGGCACGTTACGGCTGTGCTGTACGTGGGGCTGTCCTCGGGGCACATCAAGCTCTGCGCTTAAAGCCGGCACTCGACCCACCGGTTCCGCACGGCACGGCCTCCCTTGCACACTGGCTGAACTCGGAGAAGTGCCACTAAATCCGTTAATTAGCTTGTGAGCTTAAATTAATTTTGAAAGGGGCCTTTTAGGAAGCTTCGCCCCTGGGATCCGGAAGAGATTGCAGACGTGGAGAGACCGCTCAGGCGCCCCTGGTTGGGAGAGCTCGTGGGAGCCTGGGCTGGGGGGCAGTGGGGACTTTTATGGTCGTTTCCCCGATGCTCTTCACGCTGGGGGGGGGGGGGTCTCCTTCCGCAGGGCCTGGCTGGGGGGGTGGGATGTGTGTTTCCCCCAGGAGAGCTGCCCTCTCTCCCTTGTCCTCGCTTGTCCCCAGCTGTGTGGCTAGTGTGGGGAGGGCTGCTCTCGCCTGCTGGTCTGAGGGGAGCGAGAAAAGGGGAGTGCAGGTGGCACCAGCAATCAGTGGCGTTTACATGAGATGCTAGGCTCTGGCCTTGTTGGCAGGCTCCTGCCAGGCATCCCGGCAGAACAGCAGATAAGAGGGCTCACCCCAGCCCCTAACACGAGGGGGGTTAAGGCTGACCTGAACCCCAAATGCCCTCGCTGCCTTGGCTAGGGACAGCTGCAGCATCCTGTGGTGCAGGCGACCCCCAGGACTGGTCCGGCTCTAGGCCCGAACGCCTGCCGAGCAGGGCTTGCTCTGGGGCTGATGGGGAGGGGAGGCCTTCCTCAGAGGCGCAGCGGGCGTTGGAGGCCGAATCTAGGCTAGCGGGCCCCAGCTCTGGCTGGCAAGATGGCGGGGTGCTTGCCGAGCTAGCCAGGAGGCAGCTGGGAGTGAGCAGAGGGGGTTGGGTTACCCTCCCTGGGCAGGGCAGTGTTGCTGCCTTCTTGGGGAGGAGCCGGGGGGCTGCATCCTCAGGAGAGCCGAGCAACTGATCTCTGAGCTGTTGCAGAGTTATCTGGGGAGGTTTAGCCCCCCAGCTTTGTCATGGGGGTTTCCATGGCACCAGTGCTGGGATGGGGACCCTGAAATACTGCCTATGCGTTGGGGATTTGGCATCCGTGGCGCCAGGATGGGGGGTTGCTGGCTCTGGGATGGGGGGGATTCCCACGGCGCTGGCTCTGGGATGGGGAGGCACTGAGATTGGAGGGGTTCACGTGGCGCTGGCTCTGGGATGGGGGGGGACCAAGATTGGAGGGATTCCCGTGGCGCTGGCTCTGGGATCGGGGGGGGGTGCCAAGATGGGAGGGGTTCCTGCGGCCCTGGCTCCAGGATGGGGGGTCCTGCGGCCCCGGAATGGGGCATACCAGCTTTCTCAGTATCGCCACCCCTGCACGTGAGAGCCATGCCAAGCAACCGTGTCTTTCCCTTGCTGCACCAGGCTGGAGCAGCTGGAGCTGGAGGCCTCAGTTTACCCATCGGAGGGTGGCAGGGCAGGCAAACTCCCCTCCCCAGCTGCCTGTTGGCCCTGGGGTCCAGCTCCATGCTAGCCTTGGGGCGTGGGGCTGCGGGGGAGGAGACAGTGCTGGCAGTGAAGCCCACCTGGAGATGGGGGGCAGGCTAGAGCCCCACCCTGCTGCTCTGTCCCCCCCCCCCCCCCCGGTGGCATGTAGCCATCTGCGTGCTGCGTGGCAGCCCCGGGCTTTGCTGGGCCGTTGCTCACTCTTGTCTCAGCATGTCCAGGCCCAGCCAACTGCTGAGCGCAAAACACCCAGGCTGCTGCCAGTGTCGTTGGCTCTCTCTGAGGGGCACGCTGGCTGCTCCTGGCAAACTTGGGCCCCATGAACGCTACCCCCTCCCCTCTGCTCCTGTGTGGGTCTGGGGACTCCCAGCTGCCCCGGCCTGGTGTGGTCCTGATTCAGCCCCTCCCTCTTCCCCGTGGGAGTCCCATAGCCCATGGCAGGAGGCACCAGCACCAGAGCTGAGCACCAGGGCAGACTGCGGTGAAGGCCCTGCTCAGAGGCTGCTGTTAGGCCAATCCAGGCTGAGATCCAGCTCCCAGGGCTGGCTGGGGCGTCAGCACAGATGCCAGCCCATTCCATGGCACCGGGGCAGCAGACAACAGTAACTCGTTCTGGCCCTGGGGCTGGCTCAGCCCAGCTCTGTCTGGCGGGGCACAGGCCTGGCACAGCCATGCTCTTTGCACATGGGCCCAAATAGGACAGACACTCTGACACCACTCGCCTGGCTGAATCACAGGCTGGGGCTGGAGGTGGCTGGCCACTGCTCACTTGGAGTTGGCTGGTTGGCACCAGTGCCCCCTGCTAGCACGGGCTCTCCTGGCTCCATAGGCCAGATCTCAGACCCACGCCCACATGAGCTGCACTTCAGGGCTGGGGTTAGGTCTGCCTGCAGTGGCCCTTGACTCACTAGCTCCTCCTAGGCGGGAATGGTCTCTCCCGGAGATGGACGGACGGACAAAGCATGATCCCTGTGCCCAGCCCCTGACCGCTTCATAGAGCCATAGGCTTCAATGCCAGAAGGGATTATCATGTTCTTCTTGGAGTGCTGGTCCTTATCTGAATTCCGTGAAGGGTTATACGCAAGCGCCATGTGCCCGGAGCCAGAGAATTTGGAAGTAGTGGCATCCATTGGTCCTCGCATGCACCTTTGCTCCACCTCATGGTTTCATCCGAGGTGATAAAGGGTGGGGCGGACCGACCACGCCCTCAGTTCCATCTCACCGCCGCGTGGTCTGGGTCGGAGCCTCTCGTCTCATCTCTCACTTAACTAAAAAGTCTTTCTTTGTGTATGTGTGCATAGTTAATTTGTTGTTTTTACTGTAGTTTTAGTCGTAGTTGTTTTAGGATTTTAAGGACTTTGGGATGCCATTTATACTGGTCCCGCCCCCCCTCCCCCAAGCACCCAGGCCTGGGTACTGGGTTATGCAGAAGATGCAGGGGTTCAAGATCTGCACCTCCTGCCTGGCTCATTCTCGGTCAGTGATGAGGCAGCGCTGCCCATGCTGCTTGTCCAAAGCCCACATTGCTTCCAGGTGCTATATCCACCTCTCCTTCCCAAGCTGTACCCGGGCAGGTCGGGCTCTCCGCCTCAAGAACCACCTTATGGAGGTTGCCATGAGGCTGCAGTCAGGTCCAGGCCTGGGATTCCCCCCCGCCCCCCAGTACATCAGCCTGAGAAACCCAGGAGTGCGCCTCCTGCCACGGAGACCCAGTGCGGTTCGGCCGGGACCAGTGCTATGGACCCATGCTGGGGCCTAGTCGTGAGGCTGGGAAGCATGCGCGTAAGCATGGCAGGGAATCTTCGTCCAGGCCCAAGAAAGAACGCGCCTTCCACGAGTTCCAGCCACAGGGAAGCGGCTTGTTCCAAGGCTCACAAGCACAAGAAGTCACAGAGAGTGTCGGATCTGCCAGTTCTATCCACCGAGCCACATACACCTTCCAGGTCGGCACCCGCGAGTCAAGGGAACCTTCGGTTCCAAGGCAGTGCTCCGTTCTGGCTCTGGTTCCGACTGGATCACGTACCGCTGATGCTAGGGAGGCTAGAGTCAGCACTCGGGCCTCATGAACTCTTTGCTTTGGAGGAGGCGAAATGTCCACATCTTCCATTTCAGCCGGTGCCTGGGGATGTACCCTCTCCTACCCTGGACTTACCTTCTTCGGGTTTTGTTTCCCCTATGGCTTATACAGTTCCGCCGGTATCACCATCCGACTTCTCAGCGATGGAGGATTCAGATAGAGGGCAGGGACTGCTCCTCCCCTACCGTCGATATGAATAGCCGAAGGCTCCACCAACTCCGTGGCAATACCCTCTGTTTCCCCAAGAAAGGAGCCTCTGGTGCCCAGTTCCTTGGGGCCCTCCGCACCATCCGACGGATCCATCTCCTTGGCCATACTGGGGGTCCTGGCCTCCGTATCCACCTCTGGAACCTTCCCATTCAGCAAGGGAAGAGTCCCCCATCTCTCCTCTCCAGCCAGGGGTGCTGGAACAGTTTTTACAGTGGGGGTGCTGAGAGCCATTGAACCAAACTGTAAACCCTGGAGATGATGGGAACCACTTCAAGCCTGGGCGTGCTGCAGCTCCCCCTGCACCCGTAGGTCCAGCAGCTACGGCTCCAGCTGTCACTGAGTAGGCGTTCGGAATCGGTGTTGGAGGATGAGCCACTCAGCCTGGCTCCAACAGTACTTCAGGAACAGGAGCAGTTCCCTTCGTCCTCTCCAGACACGGCTGTGTCTTCAGTTCCCTCCTCGCTCCCGGCTGACAACCAGTTCGAGGACCGGTTACGCAGAGTGTCTGAGGCCCTCCCCATTCCACCAAAGGAGGTACAGGACAAACAACGCCACCTTCTTGACACCTTCCATGCCTTGGTACCAACCAGCGTGCCTCTACTGATCCATGATGCCATTCTCCAACCAACCCGAGCTGTCTGGCACACTCCAGCCGCTTGTGTACCCACCCCCAAGGGGGCAGAGAAGAGGTACTATGTACTGGTGAAGAGGTCTGCGTTTCTGTTTTCGCACCCCACCACCCAATTCCCTCGTGATACAAGCAGTGATGGAGCAGGCCAGGCAAGAACACCCCACTCCCCCCAGCAGACAAGGAGGGTAAGTGACTGGACCTCTTGGGTCGCAAAGTCTTCTCGTCCAGCCTTCAATTCCGGATTTCCAATTACCTGGCAATATTTGCTAAATGTCACTTTATAACTTATGGCAAGTTCGTGGACTTTGCAGACAAGCTTCCCAGGAGGCTTCTGCCTGCTTTCAGACTATCTTAGAGCAGTGGTTTTCAGCCAAGGGTATGTGTACCCCTGGGGGTATGCAGAAATCTTCTATGGGGTACATCAACTCATCTAGATATTTGCCTAGCTTTACAACAGGCTACATAGCAAAGTCAGTACAAACTAAAATTTCATACAATGACTTGTTTATACTGCTCTATATACGATATACTGAAATGTAAGTCCAATATTTATATTCCAATCGATTAATTTTATAATTATATAGTAAAAATGAGAAAGCTGACAATTTTTCAGAAACAGTGTGCTGAGACACTTTTGTATTTTTATGTCTGATTTTTGTAAGCAAAGTAGTTTTCAAGTGAGGTGAAATTTGGGGTACACAAGACAGATCAGCCTCCTCAAAGGGGGACAGTAGCCTGGAAAGGTTGAGAACCACTGTCTTAGAGGAGGACAGATTCATTGGGAGGGTGACATTCCAGGCCTCGGTGGATGTGGCAGACACCTCTTCGTGCACAGTGGCTATGGGGACGTCAGGAGGAGGAATACCTCAGAGGATCTCCCTTTTGATGAATCTCATCTCTTCAGCTAGAAAACCGACAATTCCCTCCACTCCCTCAAGGATTCCAGAGTCACACTACGATCGTTGGGTATTTACGTACTAGCACCCAAGCACGAGTTCTTCCACCTGCTGCCAAGGATTCAGAACACCTCAGTTCTTCCATCGACCGCCGATGAGCCTCCTCGCACATGACAGAAGACCCAACAGCCCCATTCTCCAGGCTCCCCATCACAGCCTTCCACATCTCATGCTCAGTCTTCGCAAAGGCGATATTTTGGAGGGCACCAAGAGAGCTGCCTCCCACCGTGCACCTGACCCACCCCGTCTGGGGAGCGCCTAGCACTCCTTTTACCAGCTTGGTGTGCGATAGCAAAGGACAAGTAGGTCCTGGATGTCATCTGACATGGCTGTACAATCGAGTTCATGATGCTACCTCACCCGCGCCCCCACCTCAGGGACCACTCTCACGGCAGTATCCTCGCCCTAGAGGTGGATTCCGTACCGCAGAGGGGAGCGGTAGAACCTGTTCCGATGACTTCTTAGGGCGCAGGATTCTATTCCACGTATTTCCTCGTACCCAAGAAGAATGGCGGACGGAGACCAATTGTGGACCTGCGTCTTCTCAATCAGTTCCTACACGAGCCCAGGTTTCATATGCTTAGCTTAGCAGCCATCATATCGTCGCTGGAAAAAGGCCAGTGGTTTACGGTTCTCAATATGCAGCATGCCCATTTTCATATAGACCTCCACCCAACCCACAGAAGGTTCCCGAGGTTTGCGGTAGGCCATGTTACCATTTGGACTTATCGCTGTTCTGTGGGTTTTTGGGTTTTTTTGTAGTGGAGCCCACCTCCAATGTCAGGGGGCCCTGCCTCGACGATTGGCTGCTAGCAGCGGCATGCAAAAGGGAAGCTCGAGCCTCAACCTCCATGCTGCTCAGACTCCTCCCCTCCCTTAGGGTGAGCGTTAACATTGAAAAATCAACTTTGGATCCCACACAGTCACTAGAATTCATAGGAGCCCGCATGATGCAATCTCAGCACAAGCCTACCTACCAAGAGCTGATTGCCAAGGTGGTCACCAGTCCTTCTGTTACCGTCCAGACTTGCCTTTCCCTCCTTGGCCATGTGGTGGCTTGCATGTCCGTCACCGCCTTCGCTCATCTTTGCCTTCGCTGACTCTAGCTGTGGCTCCAAAGGGTCTATTCTCCCTTGCTACATACCATGGGCCTCTTGTTGACACTCCTCCTTCCCCCGCCCCCCAGAGTTACTCTTCTCCCTCCACTGGTGGATGGACCTGGGTCACTCTGCACCGGGAAACCCTTCCTTCCATCCTTTCAGAGCACAATTCGCCATCGTCATGGATTCGCCAGATGGGGCATCCACATGGGCGAACATGTGACATGGGAGTTGGGCTGCTTGGGAATCCAGGATGCTCATCAACATCCTGGAGCTTCGGGCGATGTGAAGGGCGTGCCGCGTATTTCTCGCCTCCGTTTGCTCCCGTCATGTTCTTGTCATGTCAGAAGTGACATGTCACCACCATTTGTTACATCCACAAACGAGGGGCCCGTGGCACCAGCGCTCTGTGTGGAAGTGGTTTGTCTATGGGACTGGTGCATCGCCTACTAGATCCTGTTGTCAGCAGCCTGTCTTCCCAAGACTCAGAACGTGATTGCGGACTCTCTGAGCAGGAAATTCATGGCCGAACACAAATGGGCACTGCACAACACTTGAGCCAGCGACATTGTCGCCCGATGGGAGACTCCAACCAGGGACCTCTTTGCCTCCCACACCAACAGCAGATGCACCCCGTACTGCTCCAGAGTGGGCCTCCGCGACCATTCCCAAGGTGATGCCCTCGTCCTCTGCCAGTTGGACCAGACCCCGTACAACTTTGCCCCACAACTGCTCCTGACTCACATCCTCCACAAGATCAGGTGGGAGAGGGCCACAGTTATTCTAACTGCCCCATTTTGGCTTCGCCAGTTCTGGTTTCTCCTGCTCCACATGTCAGCGTGTCCCCCACCCCCGCTTCCACTGCCAGTGTTCCCGGAACTGCTCGCACAACACAGCGGTAGGATCAGGCATCCCAATCCACAGACACTCCCCCTAAAAGCTTGGTTTTCGGGTGGGCATCTTCACAAGAATGGGACTGTTCGTCGGCAGGGCACGACATCCTTTCTAGTAGCAGGAAAGAGGCCATGAGGCTCCTATCAGGCCAAGTGGAAGGGTTTCCCCTCAAGGGCCCGGCAGAGGGGTTTTTCCCCTGAGGATGTGGATGTTCCCCTTCTTCTGGACTGCCCTCTGTCCCTGAAGGCATCGGGCAACTCCATCTGTGCCTTCCATCCCCTGTGAAGGGCCAGTATGTCTTTATGCACCCCTTGACTGGCAGGTCTTGGAAATGCTTCCTTCGGACCTGTCCACCTGTTCAACCTATCACCCCCCAATGGGATCTCACCCTCGTCCTCTCACCCTCAGTGAAATCACCCTTCAAACCTCTGGCCTCCTGCTCCCTGTCTCTCCTTTCCATGAAGGCCGCCTTCCTGGTAGTTATTACTACCCATCTCACGGTAGGCAAACTGGGGGCCATGACAGCGGATCCCACGTTCCTTAAGGACAAGGTTTCTCTGTGTCTGCACCCAAGTTTCTGCCAAAGGTTGTATCCTGTTTTCATGTCAACCAGCCCGTACGCTTACCTGCCATCTTTCCAAAGCCTTGCGCCTCGGCAGAGGAGCGGCACCTTCACTCTCTTGACCATTCAGCAAGTCCCCTAGACTGTTTATGGCGATAGCTGACAGGATTAAGGGGCAGGCGATCTCCACACAGAGGATCTCTAAGTGGGTTTCGGCGCACATTACGCTCTGCTATCGGCTGTCAGGACTGTCTCTGCCCCTTGGGGTACGAGCCCATTCCACAAGAGCACAAGCATCGGCTACGGCCACGTTTCACGACATGTCGCTTACAGACATGTGGGGTGGCCCCGTGGAGCTCGGTACGAACCTTCTCTTCTCATTACACCTTGGTGTGAGACTCTGCAACGGATGCCTCGTTCGGCACAGCTGTTCTCCATTCCACAGTTCTGTCCTCTTCCTCGCACCCTCCTCCTGACTGGGTGCTGCTTGTTAATCACCCTCAAGGGAACACAATAGAGACCGTCACTTGAAGGAGGAGGAGGTTACTTACCTGTAACTGGAGGTTCTTCCAGAGGTGTGGTCCCTATCTGAATTCCAGTCCCACCCTCCTTCCCCTCTGCTGCGGGTCTGTGCCATTTGCAGTGGAGAAGGAATTGAGGGCACTGTCAGTCCACTCTGCCCTTTATTGCCTCAAACTAAACCATGAGGCTGAGCAAAGGCGCATGTGCGGACCAACGGATGCTACTGCTTCCAAAATCTCCAGCCCTGACACAGGGCGCATGTATATAACCTTCAGTGGAATTCAGATAGGGACCACACATCTCAAAGATCCTCCAGTTACTGGTATGTAACCTCCTCTTCTTCATCTAGTCTGACCTCCTGCACATCACAGGCCACAGAACCTCCCCCACCCACCCTGTAATAGACCCAGAACCTCTGGCTGAGTTACTGAAGTCCTCAAATCTTGATTTAAAGACTTCAAGTTACAGAGAATCCACCATTTACATTCGTTTAAACCTGCAAATGACCCATGTCCCATGCTGCAGAGGAAGATGAAAAACCCACAGAGTCTCTACCAATCTGACCTGGGGGAAAATTCCTTCCTGACCCCAAATATATCAATCAGTGGACCCTGAGCATGTTCGCAAGACCCATGAGCCAGACACCTGGGAAAGACTTCTCTGTAGTAACTCAGAGCCCTCCCCATCTCTGGCTATTGGGGATATTTGCTACCAGCAGTCACAGATGGGCCACATGGCATTGTAGGCAGTCTAACCAACCATCCCCTCCATAATCTTACCAAGCTCAGTCTTGAAGCCAAGTAGGATTTTTGCCCTGCACTGCTCCCCTTGGTAGGCTGCTCGAGAACTTCACTTCTCTGATGGTTAGAAACCTTTGTCTAATTTCAAGCCTAAACTTGTTGATGGCCAGTTTGTATCCATTTGTTCTAGTGTCCATATTGGCCCTTAACTTAAATAACTCCTCTCCCTCCCTCTATTTATCGCTCGGATGTGTTTATAGAGAGGAATCACATCACCCCTCAGCCTTCGTTTGGTTAGGCTAAACAAGGCAAGCCTTCTCTCACAAGGTAGGTTTTCCGTTCCTCGGATCATCCTAGTAGCCCTTCTCTGCACCTGTTCACATTTGAATTCATCTTTCTTGAACATGGGACACCAGAACTACACAGAGTATTCCTGATAAGGTCTCGCCAGTGCCTCGTATAATGGTACTAACACTTCCCTGTCTCTACTGGAAATACCTCACCTGATGCATCCTAGGATTGTGTTAACTTTTTTCACAGCCGCATCATACATAGTCCTCCTGGGATTAACCAGTACACCCAGGTCTTTCTCCTCCTGTGTCACTTCCAACTGGTAAGTCCCCAGTTTATAGCAAAAATTCTTGTTGTTAGTCCGTAAGTACATGACCTTGCACTTTGCACTATTCAATAATATCCCATTTCTATTATTCCAGTTTTCAATGTCATCAAGATCTTCTTGTGCGATATTCCACTCCTCCTCTGTGCTGGCAATACCTCCCTTCTGCCCAGAGCCCATGGCCCTGGGCACTGCCTTGGCTCATGCCCCTGAGTCATAGAATCATAGGACTGGCAGAGACCTCGAAAGGTCGTCTAGTCCGGTCCCCTGCACTCGTGGCAGGACTGAGTATTATCTAGACCGTCCCTGTCAGGTGTTTGTCTAACCTGCTCCTAAAAACCTCCAGTGAATGAAATTCCACAACCTTCCTAGGTAATTTATTCCAGTGCTTAACCACCCTGACAGGAAGCTTTCCTAATGTCCAACCTAAACCGCCCTGGCTGCAATTTAAGCCCATTGCTTCTTGTCCTGTCCTCAGAAGTTAGAGAACAATTTTTTCCCCCTCCTCCTTGTAACAAGCCTTTTATGTACTTGAAACCTGTTATCATGTCCCCTCTCAGCCTTCTCTTCTCCAGACTGAAAGAATTGGGTTTGTTCAATCTTCTCTCGTCGGTCATATTCTCTAGACCTTTCACCATTTTCATTTCTCTGCCCTGTCCCAGGGCAGGTGGGAAGGAGGCGAGGGCCAATGTTGTGTCATTTAGTGGCCTCAAGTGTGTTGCTGCAGGATGAACGCGAGCCGTAGCACTGGTTTCAGAGTAACAGCCGTGTTAGTCTGTATTCGCAAAACGAAAAGGAGGACTTGTGGTACCTTAGAGACTAACCAATTTATTTGAGCATGAGCTTTTGTGAGCTACAGCTCACTTCAGCAGATGCATACTGTGGAAAATACAGAAGATGTTTTTATACACGCAAACCATGAAAAAATGGGTGTTTACCACTACAAAAGGTTTTCTCTTCCCCCACCCCACTCTCCTGCTGGTAATAGCTTATCTAAAGTGATCACTCTCCTTACAATGTGTATGATAATCAAGGTGGGCCATTTCCAGCACAAATCCAGGGTTTAACAAGAACGTCGGGGGGTGGGGGGGGGAGGAATAAACAAGGGGAAATAGGTTATTTTTTATAAGAACTCAACCATTCCCAGTCTCTATTCAAGCCTAAGTTAATTGTATCCAATTTGCAAATTAATTCCAATTCAGCAGTCTCTCGTTGGAGTCTGTTTTCAAAGTTTTTTTGTTGAAGGATAGTCACTTTGAGATCAGAAATCGAGTGACCAGAGAGATTGAAGTGTTCTCCGACTGGTTTTTGAATGTTATAATTCTTGATATCTGATTACCAGCAGGAGAGTAGGGTGGGGGGAGAGAAAACCTTTTGTAGTGATAAACACCCATTTTTTCATGGTTTGTGTGTATAAAAACATCTTCTGTATTTTCCACAGTATGCATCCGATGAAGTGAGCTGTAGCTCACGAAAGCTTATGCTCAAATAAATTGGTTAGTCTCTAAGCCGTAGCACTGTGAGGCCATGCTGCTGGCCAGCGCAGTGGGGCCATTGAGGTTCCAGATGCCAGGCTGAGGCTGGAAGGGAGAAGCCTGAGGCCGTGCTGGGGCCATGATGCCCCCTGTGCCAGCAGGTTTGGGCTTATGGAGTTCAGACGGGGAGCCCCTGGGGAGCAGGACCCTATCACTCTCCAGGCCTGGGTGTCAGGGGAGGGCAGCCTGGCCTGCCCTGCAGGGGGCCCAGCCATTGTGAGGCTCAGGGCCTGTGGATGGCAGCTACGAGGCGCTGGGCATCTCACCTTGCCAGGCCTGCGTGCTCTGTGGGCTGGGGCCAGGCTGCCCCGGGAGCCTCCTGCAGTGCGGAGGGCTCTGTAGGGGCCAGGCCCTGCAGGCGAACACCTGGGCTCACTGTGTGACCCCGAACCCAGCCCGCAGGGGGGCCGCTCGCTCAGCTGGGGTAGAACCAGATGCCGGGGCTGCCTGGCTCCCGTGAACCGAGCAGGGGAGCGGGGCCCTGGGGTGGCCTGCCAGGGAGCCTTGGGCTGGGAGCCCCTGGTGTACTGAGCCCGTGGCTGATGTGAGGCTGGGGTGGGGACACACACACACACTCTCACTCCCTCTTCCCCTCTCCCCTCCTCTCTCCCTCTTCCTTTTCCAAGGAGATTGCAGCGCTTGGCCCGGAGCTGCAGCTGCCAGTTGCTCCTACCTTTGGGAGTGCAGCCCTCACCCAGGGAAATGGCTGGTGTGGATGCAGGATTATCGTTGTCCCATGCCAAGTCCCACCCTCCTCCTTGCCTGCTGGCACCTTACCTCTGCCCCCACCAACCAGCGCCCTCCCACTGCCCCCCAAGACCCCCAGCCAACTGGCCTAGCAGCCAACTCCCTCCCTCTGCCCCTGCTAACCAATGCACTTTCTCTGCTCCCCACTCATCTGGCCCCCCATGCCAAGGGCTGCCCCAGACCTATGAGCCCGGAGACCATCTCTCCTGTGTTGTCAGTGCCCCCCTGCTGGACCCAGGTGTGGGGGAGAAGGGTGGGGACAGCCTGTGGGGATAATAGCAGGAGAGACTGACAGTGGGGAACAAAGACAGGAGCCCAAGAGGAAGGGTGGAAGCAAGGCGGGTAGGGACGGACTGGGAGCACAGGGGCAGAAGGGTTTATAACTACTACAGCCTCCTCCCCTCCCCTCCCCTCCGCTGCCTGCAATGGAACCCAGGAGTCCTGAGTCTCACCAGTCCTCTGCTGTCAGCAAATAGTAGTGACACCTAATGGCAAGTGTGAATCTCACCCCCCTCTGGTGGCTGGTCCACATGGAGGATAACAGTCTCCTACTAGGTTTCAGAGTAGCGGCCGTGTTAGTCTGTATTCGCAAAAAGAACAGGAGTACTTGTGGCACCTTAGAGACGAACCAATTTATTTGAGCATAAGCTTTCGTGAGCTACAGCTCACTACTACCAGTGACCCTATTAGCTCAAAAGGCAGCACACCTTGTGGTGGATGTAAAGGTCTCAGCCTGACCTGTGATCCAGGAAGGGCTCAGTTCAGTTCAGTCCCATAGGATGGGACTCAAGTTTTCAGTTTGCCTTTATAAACACTTAGGAGATGACATACACACACACTCACTACAAAAAGTTTGCTGTTGCAAAGTCAAACGCTTGGAAACTCTGGATTTCCAGTTGGCCACGTGTGACCAAAATGGGAATTTTCTGTAATATTTGTATGAATGATGTGCATGGCAGTGATTTATTTGACTTGGTATTGCTGCCCAGTTGGTGCCGAAGGGTTAAAATGCTCATGGGGCAGAGCAGGAGATATGAAGGGCTGGTGATTAAGGACTGGCTGAGACCCATAGAGGATCCGGAGAGACAGAGCATGTGAACTCAGCAGGGCTCTGCTGGAGGGCAACAATGGGCTGAGGTCCCAGGTGTTAGTCTTAAGAGCTGAGCTCACAGGGCCAGAGCTCTTAGGCCAGGTGTACATTACCACTTACTTCGGTATAACTTATGGCGCTCAGGGATGTGAATAAGCCACCCCCCTGAGTGACACAAGTTACACCAGCCTAAGCTCTCTCCCCTCAGCAGAGACACTCTTCACCAGATGCACCGATGTAGCACTTCTAGCCTTAAATCTTACCTGGCACTTTAGAGAGCCAAGGTGGATCATAGAATCATAGCATATTAGGGTTGTAAGGAACCTCAGCAGGTCATCTAGTCCAGCCCCCTGATCGAAGCAAGACCAATCCCCAACTAAATCATCCCAGCCAGGGCTTTGTCAAGCCGGGCCTTAAAAACCTCTCAGGAAGGAGATTCCACCACCTCCCTAGGTACCCATTCCAGTGCTTAACCACCCTCCTAGTGAAAAAGTTTTTCCTAATATCCAACCTAAACCTCCCTCACTGCAACTTGAGACCATTACGCCTTGTTCTGTCATGAGATGAGGTCATATGTTTTATTAGACCAACTTCTGTTGGTGAGAGAGACAAGCTTTTGAGTGACACAGAGCTCTTCTTCAGGGCTGGGAAAGGTTCTGAGGGTCACAACTAAATAAAAGGTGGACCAGATTGTTTGGCATAAGTAGTTAACACACATTTTATTGTAGCTGTGTGGTTCTTAGGATATTGTCTCTCCATGTTCTAAGAGACCGTTCAAGGTGAAGTGGCCCGTGTAGCCCTGTAGGCAGAGGATAAAAAAGGGGGTTTAGTGGGTTACAGATTGTTGAAATAAGCCATAAATCCAGGGTCTTTATTAAGTAAAGTTATGAATTTAAGCTCTCAGGCTCATCTTTTGAAAGGGTTGTGCAGGGTTCCTGGGAGCAAGGACTGGGAGGTCAGATACGGAGTGATCATTCTGTGAAATGTGCACTGATGTGCTGTTTGTCTTTTATCAGTTTTCTTTGTGAGTTCATTTGAGAGCGCAGAGATTGTCTGGTTTCATCCGCATTATTATTTTTGGGGCTTGGATGAGGTTACACCATGTATTGTGCTAGGCATGTCCAGGATCCATGGACCTTGAAAGGTGTGTTGTGTGGAGTAGTGACCATCATAGCAGTGGAGCTATGGGTGTGGGTTTGGCATCTGTTGTTCTGGCAGGGTCTGGTGCTACTTGGTGTTGGTCTGTCCTGCTCTGTGGGGAACTTGACTGGACACCCCACAGTGGACAAAACCACACACTTGATCATTACATGGCTTGCATCAGGGGAAAAAAATGGCTCTGCAATCAACAATCACATCCACCCCAATCTCTCCACTGCTGAGAGGACAAGATCAGATAGTGATCAGACCAGCAGATAGAGTAAGGCCAACCGACAGCTCTCTGACGCCAGCTACTATAAAGTACTCAAAGAAGATGCCACATCACAATTCACCCGGGAATTTAAGGAGATCATCAAATTCTTCCCCAAACAACTCCAAGAGAAACTCTACAACTTCATCCCCCACAAACCCACCCCAGGGACCTTCTGTATGCTTCCCAAGATGCACAAATGAGGGAACTCAGGCAGACCCATCGGCCCTGACACTCTTTCTGAAGGAATATCAGAACCCATAGAAACCGCCCTCAAACCACTCAGTACACAAAGGCCCGGCTTCCTCCAAGGAACAATAGACTTCCTCCAGAAATTCTGCAACAGTAACAGCCTCCCTTTGAACACCACCCTTGTCACCATGTATGTCACCTCCCAATACACCAATATCCCTCACAGTGATGGCATAGGTGCTTGTCTCAATATCTACAAGACACTGGACAGCCCTCAGCTGTCCATCCCAAGCACATCACCAACCTCATCCTTTTCATCCTCACCCAGAACAGTTATCATTCAACAACACTTTGTCAAAAACCATGGGAACAGCCATGGGTGCTCGGATAGTTCCCCAATATGCCAACCTCTTCATGGGGCACCATGGAGAAGAATTTCTGGAGAAGTGCTCCACAAAAGCCAATAATATACCTGAGATACATGCATGATATTTTCATCCTCTGGACAGACAACCTAAAGTCCCTCATAGGTTTCCACCACAACTTCAGCAGCCACCACCCCATCCCCGCCCATTAAACTCTCTCTAGAATGTTCCCACACCAGCATCAACTTCCTGAACACCACAATCCGCTTCAGCAATGGAACCCTACAGCCAACTATACACAAGAAACCCACGGGTCCCCACACGTACCTTCACAGATCCTGTAACAACCCCAAACACCAAGAAATCTGTTAGCTACTGCCAGGCTCTCAGATACCACAGAATATGCTGTGAAGATAGTCCAGGATACACACCTTAACACACCCAAAACCACCTTCATCAAACAAGGACACTCCACCAGGGAAGTAGATCCCACCATGGAATGGCCACCCAAATACCCCAAGAGAACCTTTTCAGCACAGAAATAAATCCCGCTCCGACTGCATATCCCTAGTTGTCACCTACCATCCCACACTGGCACCCATATGGGTATCATTAAATAACTACAATCTGTACTCTGTGGGGGATCCCACCCTGAAAGAAATCTTTCCCGAAGCTTCTCTTCTGGCCTTCAAACAACCCCACAGCCTCTCCAAGCTCATCATTACAGGCAAGCTCCCCACAGAGCAGGACCCACCAACTCAAAACAGCTCCAGACCCTGCCAGAACAACAGATGCAAAACCTGCAGCCATATTTCCACCGCTACAATGATCCCCACAACACACCTTTCCAGATCCATGGATCCTACACGTCTATCACAACGTGTGCACTAAATGCCCCAATAATTACTATGCGGGTGAAACCAGAAGGTCACTGAGCTCTCAAATGAACTCACACAGGAAAATGATAAAAGACAAAAACACCCGTGGCTGTGGGGAAACACTTTTCACAGCACGGTGACTCTTTATCTGAACTCTCCTTCCTCGTCCTCAAAGGAAACTTCCTCAACACTTTTGAAAGGCTAGCCTGGGACCTTTAGTAAAGTTATGAATTGACACCAAAAGTCATGATCTCAATAAGGACACTGGGTTTATGACCTACTACAATAATGTGTCACCCACTAACCTCCTTTTTGTCCTATGGCTACATGGGTGTTAACAGGAGCGGCCCGATCTGTGGGGTGCTGGGGGGTGGTGCCCAGTCTGCGGGCCTGTGGGATGCTGTGTGCTGCCCACCCCATGGTGCTGGGCAGGAGATGTCAACTTGCAGGGCTGTAGGGTACTGGGAAGGAGGTGTCTGGCCTGCGGGGCCGTGGGGTGCTGAGCGCTGGGCCCCCCGTGGTGCTGGGGGGGGTGCCCGGCCTGCGGGGCTGTGGGGTGCTGAGCGCTGGGCACCCCCGGTCTGCAGGCTGCGCTGCCGGTGTCCATCTGCAAGCTCTTCGTGCCAAGTTGCTCTGAGCTGTCTGAGCAGGTAAATGCGATCGGCTCCTTGGGCCCGGCCTGCCCCCCTTCGCTGGGGACAGCAGCTCTGAGAGCACAGGGACATTCAGGGCACATTGTGGGGAGGCCATGACGGGCTCAGGCTGGGATTTGGGGGTGCCTTTACTGTACTAATATAGGGAGCTTGTAGCACTGAGGGGCGAGGGCTGTGAGGGTTGTGGGGGACAGCAGCACTGTGTGGAGAGGGGTTTTGTGTTGTGTGGGGGCAGTGCCAGGTCTTGGGAGGAGGTGGGGGGCAGTGGCAGGTATGAGGGGGTGTGGGGGAAGGCAGGAGGCACTCTTGCTGTCTGGACTCTCCTGGTACTGCTTGTTGCCCCCTCCCTTCCCTGGCTGGGTGCAGCTGGGGCAGGGGACAGGAGAATCGATGGTGTCTCCTTGAAGCTGCAGATGTGGCTCCCGGGGGCTGGTGCGGGCTGCAGGACACGGCAAGGGCAGCGACTCTGAACAGGCTGGGCTCTGCACCACCTCTGCAGGCAGCCTCCCCTGCGGGGCCTGCTGCATCTCCCCACCCCCGGCTGCCCAGCACGACCCACCCCTGCTCCTCCAGCTGGGCCTGGCCCCAGAGTTCAGCAGGAGATTCCGGCTGCCGGGCCAGGCCTGGTGCCCCGAGTGGTGCCCGACCCCAGGGCTCGGCGGCGGAGGGCAGTTCTGGCTGCTGGGCCGGGCATTGTCACGGAGTCCCCAGGCGATGCTCTGGAACTGCTCCCCATGAAGCCAGTCAGGACTCTGGGGCAGTCGCCTTCCTGCGAGCAGCCTGTCTGCAGGACACACAGCTCACACAGCTTCCTGGGTCTGACCTCGGAGCATTCAGCCTCCTCTGCCCCTCCGTGCACTTCCCACAGCGAGTCCGCCCAGGCGGGGCTCCTGGGGAAGCCAGAGGGTCCTGCCCCCCTTCTCCGCAGTCAGATGTGACTCTCAGCCAGCCAGTAAAACAGAAGTTTATTAGACGACAGGAACATGGTCTAAAACAGAGCTTGCGGGTGCAGAGAATGGGACCCCTGGGCTGGGTCCATTTTGGGGGGCAGTGACTCAGACAACCACATCTACACTTCACTCCATGTCCCCAGCCAGCCCCAAACTGAAACTCTCTCCAGCCCCTCCTCCTCTGGGCTTTGTCCCTGTCCCAGGCCAGGATGTCACCAGATTCCTTTGTTCTCCAACCCTTTTAGCTCTCACCTTGCAGGGGGGAAGGGCCAGGCCATCAGTTGCCAGGAAACAGGGTGTCGACCATTCTCTGTGTCCAGACCCCTGTACACACCTGCCCTCTAGGACTCTGCAATGATCATACACCCTTATCCCACCACCTAGAGATTTAACAACTGCATAGGGGAAACTGAGGCACCCCCACACTATTCAGAGGAAACATTAAGAACAGTCCCACTTCGTCACATCTCTCCTCCCTTTGAGATCGAACTGAGCGGGGTTACTTTAGCCGGTGACCTGGGGAAGTTCAAAGCCACCAACGTTCCCATGGATGCCCCAGCATCTCTCCCATTCCTTGGTAGGAGTTACACCAGGCCCTTCCAGTTTCACGCCCTCCCTTAGGTCGGGGTGGTCGATAGCACTCACAGGCCGCATGTGGGAAGGTTTATATGGCCTGTGCCCTTTGGCCACGCCAAAACCCCAGGGGCTCAAACTGGGATTGGGTCTTCTCCCAGCGCTCCAGTCTGGAGGGCTGCAATTCGGTCTCTCTTGATTAAGGGCCCCCATCTGGACCTGGGCCACATACTGTTCACTTTCAAAACTAGCATGGAGACATTCCTTTCTCAACAACCTTGTCTCCCCAACAAGCTGGCCAAACACAGCCGCTTGGTTATAGGACGGTTTAACTTTCTGAACAGCTTTCACTCCATCTGAGACCTCAAAGCTCTCCACACTGGATCTTTCAACAGGAAAGTCAGTGGATCCATTCACAACAGAAAATTTCTGGCTGTTAGGAACAGAGACTTTCTTGATTAAATCACTTTCACACCTTTCAGTTGCAGTAAACTGCTTGCAAAGACTCCATGAGGATTCCTTTCCCTAGGGCTTTTCTATGCAACAATTCACCCCTCACAGAAATTTTGCTCTTACCCTCTTTACCTAGGGCTTGCTCTAGAGGAACACTTTCCTGAGCAACAACAGGCTCTTTCTGGGTCTCACTTACATCCAGAATTACCTCTGGCCCATCAGGCGGATTCCTACACAATCCCCTTTCAGGCAAACTTACAGACTTCCTAGGTAAAAGGTCAGAAGCATTCTCCTTCCCTTTGCCACACACTAGCAATAGGCAAAATACAAGCAACAGGCAAAATATCAGAATTGTCTGGTCTCTGGGATTTTACATAGACACTAACTGGATGCGACCTAGTTACAGGGCCATTCTCCCGAGCAGACACAAACTTAGGACCCTTCTCTTCCTGGGCTTTAGCTGAATCCAGAACAAACTCTGAGACAACTGCACTACCTTCAACCATCACAGGCTGAAAGGCCCCTTCTGTCTGCTCCACAGACAAAGAAGAGCCGGACACACTTTCTCCTTTCCCAGACACACAGCTTGGGATCTCATTCCCCTTGTCCCGCACACAAGGCTGGTGACAGACAGCTGCTTGGAGACCGGGGTAGCTCCCTCCATAGGCAAGTCAATACCCCTGACAGACACAGGCACGTTTCCTTCACTGTCACAATTCTCCACCCAGCTAACAGGTAAGGTCCAAGGACACTCGTCTTCCACTCTCCTCGCCTTCCCCCACTGCTGACTAGACAAAGCCATCAGCTCACAAGGCTGCCCAGGCTCATCCAGACTTTCCTTACCAAGCACCTTGCCACTCCCAACAGATCCCCTGCCCTGCCTGTGTCTCCCCCCACTCAGCTGGGGTCTCAGCTCCCACTGTGCTCAGCGCTGCCCTTGCTGTCCCAGTGGGGGTAGGCAGCGAGCTTCCTGCTTTCCTCACTGCATCAGAGCCAGCGTGAGCCCCCTCTCCAGTATGCAAGGGAGGCGGGGAGCCCCAGGGGTCTGGTTACACGCAGGCAGGTAGCCTGAGCCGAGCAGCTCCTCCCCCCTGCCAGCCAGGTCATCTGCATTTTCACTGACCATTTCCCTCTCCCCCGATTGTTTTCCCTGGATTCAAATTCAAACCCTTGGCCGTTACAGGAGCAGGGCCTGGATCCTGTCCCAAAGAGACACAGTCACCCCACAACAGGGTCTCGCAGCTGGTATCCTGGAGCACCCCAACAGCCAGCCAGCCCCACCCCTCCTGTGTCTGCACAGGGATCTGGGCCATAGGCAGGGTGAGGGGCTTTGTCCCTGGGATCCTCACCCAGCTCACACAGCCCCTCAGCATCTGAGGCTGCACCACCCAGGGCCTGACAACGGTTCTCTCTGTCCCAGGATCTCACCACCCCAGAAATGTCTCCCCATTGACCATCATCTTCCACTCCCACTGGAGGTCCGAGGGGCCTGACCCCATGAAACTCCACACAGACATATAGGTTGGGGTCAGGAGTGGGAGCCTGTCCACCTCCCCACCCATCGGGCTGACGGAGTCTATGGCCTTGGGACACAGCAAGGGAGCTAGACACCGGGGCTTTTCCGCAGGGTCCCCCGGTTCAAATCGCCAGCCTGCTCAAAGGCAGTGAGGTGGCATCCACATCCCCCCCTCCTTAACCAGGGGCAGCAATTTAGTCTCAAGGTTCCCTGCGGAACTGGCCCCCCGGGGTCTATCCCCACTCACCCCTGGGGGGTCCCCTAGGCCTCTCCGCTCCACCACCGCCAGTTCATGCTGCTGCTGCTTCTGCAGCTCTTTCTTGGACTCTCGCTGTCTCTCACAGTCCTCTTGCTCTCTCGGACTCAGCTCCAATCCCGTCCGTCTCCGATCCGCCGATGGGGAACCCGATCGTGAAGACCCCTGTCTGGTCGGGGACAGGAGTCTTGGGGATGCCTGGCTACCACTCCAGCTGCTCCCAGATCCTGCTATAGCCCCATTTGGGGTCAGGAATCTGCTCCTTAGAGTGATCATCCTCCTCCAGCTGCACGATTAACTGTGCTTTGGTGAACTTTCCAATGCTCAACCCTCTCTTTTTGCACCGGGTTACAATGTCCTTCTTAAGGAGACGGTGACAGGCCATCACTTCGCTCTTCCCAAGTTGTTGTGGACTCACAGGCCTGTGTGCTTTCAGCTCCCCACAGTTTCCAGGGAGAACCCCAAGTATGCCAGCTTTCTCGAGGTCACCACCTCTTTGCCAGGGTCGAGCTGCAGACTCCTCTGCCCCTGGGACCGCTCGCTTCAATCCCCCGGGGAACCTTGTTACTGCAAAAGTCCTTCTCTCTCCCAGGACCAAGCCGCAGGCTCCTCCGCCCCTGAGACTGCTCACCGCAGTCCCCAGGGTGACCCCATTACTGCACAGTCCTTCTCGCTGGTCACACACTCCCAGGGGTTAACCGCCCCCCGAAACCGCTCCTCTCTGAGCCTTCAGCATGCCTGGTCCTTGTCAATCCCCCTTCGTTTTACTGCTCCCCAGTCACTTACTGCAGGAAGCACCATCCACGGGGTGCAGTACATCCCACCTCTACCACCAGTTGTCACGGAGTCCCTGGGCGGTGCTCTGGAACTGCTCCCCATGAAGCCAGTCAGGACTCTGGGGCAGTCGCCTTCCTGGGAGCAGCCTGTCTGCAGGACACACAGCTCACACAGTTTCCACCTTCCTGGATCTGACCTCAGAGCATTCAGCATCCTCTGCCCCTCCGTGCGCTTCCCACAGCGAGTCCGCCCAGGCGGGGCTCCTGGGGAAGCCAGAGGGTCCTGCCCCCCTTCTCCGCAGTCAGACGTGACTCTCAGCCAGCCAGTAAAACAGAGGTTTATTAGATGACAGGAACATGGTCTAAAACAGAGCTTGCAGGTGCAGAGAACGGGACCCCTGGGCTGGGTCCATTTTGGGGGGCAGTGACTCAGACAACCACGTCTGCACTTCACTCCATGTCCCCAGCCAGCCCCAAACTGAAACTCCCTCCAGCCCCTCCTCCTCTGGGCTTTGTCCCTGTCCTGGGCCAGGATGTCACCAGATTCCTTTGTTCTCCAACCCTTTAGCTCTCACCTTGCAGGGAGGAAGGGCCAGGCCATCAGTTGCCAGGAAACAGGGTTTTGGCCATTCTCTGTGTCCAGACTCCTGCACACACCTGCTCTCTAGGGCTCTGCAATGATCATACACCCTTATCCCACCCCCTAGAGATTTAAGAACTGCATAGGGGAAACTGAGGCACCCCCACACTATTCAGAGGTAACATTAAGAACAGTCCCACTTCGTCACAGGCATGGTGCCCCGAGCGGTGCCCATTGGAGCGTCCCTTGCTAGGGAGGTACTCCTGATCCCGTTCCCAGTTGGCCAGTGCCCAGGAAGGGGGCTGGAGGGGGTGGGCTGGAGGGCATCTTCCTGCCCTCCCTGTTGCCGTGTGCGGTGCCATCGTCCTGAGGCAGGATCCGGTTGGTTCTGGTAGCACAGTGACTCCTCCACCCACTGGGCTTTCCTGCTCAGCTGGGCACATGGTACTCGGGACTGGAGAAACAATGGGGCTGGGGCCCCTGTGCTGACTTAACCCAGCTGTTGAGTGGCTGCAGCATGCCTTCGAACCCAAACGGTGCACTAGCCCCAGGAGGGGAGTGGGGTCTGGTGGCTAGAGCGGGGGACTGGGAGCCAAGACTCCTGGGTTCTCTCCCTAGCTCTGGGAGGGGAGTGGGGTCTGGCGATTAGAGCAGGAAGCTGGGAGCCAGGACTCTTTCCCCGCAGCGCCTGGTGCCCTCCTGCCCCCAGGTGACGCTGTCTCTCTCCCCTGCAGCACTCCACCCTGGCCAGCAGCCGCTCGGAGAAGGGCTCGTCGTGGTCCAGCCGGTCGCTGGGTGCACGCTGCCGGAACTCCATCGCCTCCTGCACCGACGAGCAGCCCCACATCGGCAACTACCGACTCCTCAAAACCATCGGCAAGGGCAACTTCGCCAAGGTCAAGCTGGCCCGGCACATCCTGACAGGCAGAGAGGTGAGGTTGCGGGGGCCACGGGGCAGCACTCTGTGGGGTTGGAGGCTATAGGGTGGTCATGGGGCAGCGCTCCAGTGAGGGCAGGGGCAATGGCTCAGCGCTGCAGAGGGCCATGGGGCAGCGCGCTAGGGAGGGCAAGTAAGGGATACGGGGCGGGGGGGGGGCCCATGGGACAGCGCTCCGGGGAGAGCAGGGGACGTGGGGAGCCACGTGGCAGCACTCCACGGAGGGTGGGGGACGTAGTGGGGCTCTCTGGAGTAGTGTAAACTGAGGGGGTGCACAGGGGAGCTCAGATGTTGGGGGGGCACAGGGAAGATCTCCAAGGGGGGGCACTGGGAAGAGTGGGGGATGCTGAGGTGTCAGGGGCTGCTGGAGTATAGCACAAGTGCAGATGGGGCAGGGGAGTGGAGGAGCGTATGGGGCACAAAGAGGGAAGTGGGGGGCGCAGGCACTGAGTGCCCTAAACCCCCCCCCCCCGCCCCCCAGCCAGAATCTGGTTTGTTTGTAGGTGGCAATAAAAATCATCGACAAGACGCAGCTGAACCCCACGAGCCTCCAGAAGGTGAGCATGGGCGGAGGGGGAGGGGCCCCACACCCTGCAGGTGCTGGCAGACCCATGCCCTGGGGAGGGGGCAAAGTCCTGGCAGGGGCTGCGCTGCCCGGGGGCTGGGCCTGGAGGGACAGAGGTAGCCAGGCCTGGGACTGGCAGGACGGGCAGCAGCTCCAGGCCACCCTGGATGGGGGTCGCCCCCCACCTCCCGCTGGCTGCCCACGGCATAGCTCCGACGCCAGCGGCTGGGTTCCCAGGCTTCACAAAGAGCCCATTGTGCTCCGGGCTGGGGGAGGGGGGGCTCTGGCCCTGGCATTTGGGTTCCCCATGCCTGCGACTTCCTCACTGTGCTTCCTCCGTGAGCTCGGGTCCCATACCCAGCACCCCACCCCGCTATCCTAGGGAACCATCCCTCGGCCCTGCCTTGTGCCTCTCCGCGCAGCTAATCTGGGACACCCACCCCGCCCGGCACCTGACCCCTTTCCCATCCACCCCAGGACACCTGCCCCGCTCCTGTCCCCCACCTTGGGACACTACCAGCCCCAGCCCGCACTGGCTGCCCCAGCCCCTGGCATTGACACGGGCTCCCCTCCCTCAGATCACTGCTCTAATTAGTGCCCAGAGGCCAGACTGGTCGCTGTGGTAACAGCTGCTCCAGAGGCATCTCCAGGGGCTGCTAATTAGCAAAGGAGCTGTGGGTGGGGAGCAGATGAGAACAAACCCCTGAGCCAGCCCATCCCCTGCCATAGGGCCAGATCAGAGCCAGTGCTCCCCAAGGGGAAAGAGCCCGTGTCCCATTCCCTGTCCCCCTCAGCCACTCGCCCGCCATGGGGTCAGATCGGAGCCGGCACCCCCAGAGGGGAAAGGCCCCGTGTCCCCTTCCCTGTCCCCCTCAGCCACTCGCCAGCCATGGGCCAGATCACAGCCAGCGTCCCCCCCACCAGGGGAAAGAGCCCATGTCCCCTTCCCTGTCCCCCTCAGCCACTCGCCCGCCATGGGTCAGATCGGAGCCAGCGCTCCCCGAGGGGAAAGAGCCCATGTCCCCTTCCCTGTACCCCTCAGCTACTCGCCAGCCATGGGGTCAGATCGGAGCCAGTGCCCCCCAGAGGGGAAAGGCCCCATGTCTCATTCCCTGTCCCCTTGAACCAGTTGCTCCCCTGCCGTGGGGCTGGACTGGAGCCAGTGCCCCCTAGAGGGAAAGGCCCTGGGGGGCTAGAGGTGGTGGGGTAGGTGAGGAGGAGCTGTGAGGCTGTTTAACACCCCCACACACACACACACCCGTCTCTCTGCCCCCTGCAGCTCTTCCGGGAAGTGCGGATCATGAAGGGCCTGAACCACCCCAACATCGGTGAGCTGGGGTCCGGGGGTCTGGCTCTGGGGCTCAGCAGCATGGGGGCGATGGGGCCTGAGCAAATGACAGCCCCAAATACCCCGTCCCCCAGCCACAACAGCCTCTGCCAGTTGAGGGGATCCGGGCCCTGGCACCTCTGCTCGGTGGGCACTGCCCCTGCAGGTCCCTCAACTACAGGGGGTCAGAGCCCTCCTGTGTGTGTGTGGGGTGGGGGTCGGGAGGGTCAGGCCCCTCCCGTGATGGCGTGTGAGTGGGGGAGGGGCAGGCCTGTCCAGTGATGGGTCTGGGGCAAGGGAGAGACAGGCCCATCCTGTGAGAACATTTGGGACAGGTGTTGGGTGGGAGTCGGGCCGTCCTGTGGGGACATTGTGTAGGAGGGCCAGGCCCGGCCCATGAGGGGGTTTGGGAGGGAGGGTCAGGCCCATCCCAGGAGGGTGTTTGCGGGACTGTGACCCATATATTTCAGAGGAGGGTCTAGCACGCTCCGTGTGAGTGCAGAGGTTCTGGTCTGTGACAATGCAGCCGTGGGCACGTCTGCCGTCTCCCGGCTGGCGCGTGGGGCTGTCCGCAGGCTCCGGGGCTGTCTGCAGGCTCCAGGGCTTCTGGGAGCGAAGCGGGCTCTGGACAGGGCAGAGTTGTGGAGGGAGCAGACAGGCAGCAGCGAGGGGTAGAGTGAAGGCTGGTGACTGTGCAAAACTTCCCCGAGTATTTCCAGATGTTGGGGCTGGGTCACCCCCACTCCCTTTGCCCCAGCTGCCCAAGGGCGGGAGCTCCGGAGTGCAGGGAGCCTGGGCAGCCCCTAGCAACAGAGCTGAGGGGTTTGCCTGGGAATTTCCTTCTTTTTGCCATCACAGATCAGAGCTGTCTCTGCGGTGTCATGGCCCCCAGCCCTCTGGAAGGGATCCATGCTGTGCTGCGGAGGGCGTTTTCAGAGACGCCACTCCCCATCCCGCGTGGGGAGTAACCGTGCCGCCCTGTCCACACCACCAGGAGCTAGGGGCATTGGGGCTTGCACAGGGAGTGAAGAAGCTTCCAGCCTCACCATGGGAGAGACCCCGACCAGGGCCCCAGCGGCAGGCACCATGTGGGCTGTGCGGGTGAGAGTGGGGCTCGCTGGGCGATGTCGGGAGCTGGGCCTTGACCTGTGTCTCTCATTACAGTGAAGTTGTTTGAGGTGATAGAGACGGAGAAAACACTCTACCTGGTGATGGAGTATGCCAGTGCTGGTGAGAATGCCCCCTGCCGTGCCAGCAGCCCCTGCCCCGCCATCTGCTCCCCCAGGCCTGTGCCCTCTGCATGCCTGCAACCCCTGGGGGTGTCTGTGCTGCACCTGGAGTTCTGGACCCCTCTGTGTTCCCGCACCCCCTCTCTGCATGGCCCCCAGATCCCTCTGCCCGGCTCACCTCCAGTGTTCTATGGGCTACAGCCCCACCCAGCCTGCCCTGGGGTGCAGTCTGGCTCTGGGACCCTCTGAGCCTGTGGGTAGCGATGGGAGCCAGCCTGGCCCAGCACCCCAAAGGCCTCCCCAGCAGTCACAGCCTGGGGAGATAGACAGGCGTGGCGGGGAGGCAGGACCCCTGCCTGACATGTCCCCACCCCACCCCACCCCTCCCGACCACAGGTCCTGCCTGAGATATCCCCTCCCACCGCCCCCCCGACCAGGGGCCCTGCCCAGTGTGACCCCCCCCCCCAGCTTCTTTTGACGAGGAGCCTGTCTGGCGTGACATGCCCCCATTCCCTCCTGACCGAGGGCTCTGCCTGGTGTGACTCCCCCCACATCCCTGCCTGACCAGGGATTCTGCCTGGCGGGATGCGCTCTCTTCCCTCCCACAGCCCCTCCTGATCACAGGCCCTGCTTGGCTCCCCCCATGCTGCTAAAATTATCCTCGCTCTGTTTAAAATAAGCCAAGCCACTAGGCCCCTGCAGGTGCCACCCACCTGGCAGCTGCCTCCCTGGCGCAGGCTGGCACTGGGAGCCAGGCGGGGGGCGTACACATTCCCATCCATTCCAGTGGCTCCATGGGCGGCTCCCATCTGTGCCTGCGGGCTGGTGCCACCTGGGCTCAGGCTCATCCCATCGTGGACGCTGCAGGGTGCGGTTGGGTGGGCCAGTGTCGGGTGGGAGGCATGAACCCTGGCACAACCAGCCTGGTTGGCCGCTCTTGGGGAATGTGTGGGGTCTCCATGCCCCCCATGGCCCGCTGTAATAGACCCCCCCCGGCACTACCCCCTGCCACTACAGACTGCTCCTGACCGCACCCCCTCCCCGCAGGCGAAGTCTTTGACTACCTCGTGTCACATGGACGGATGAAGGAGAAGGAAGCCCGGGCAAAATTCAGACAGGTCAGGACAGAATGTGGACAGGGGAATGGACAAGAGCCCTGCCCACCCCAGCAGGGGGCGCTGTGGGGAGCAGGCAGGCGCTGGCTGTGGGGGGAGCTGGCAGCAGGGATTGTGGGGAGCGGGGTGGGAGTTCTCTGCACCCCTAGCCCCCGCCCTGTTGGGCACATCACTGTAGCTCAGGGTGGAGTCTCTGGTCAGCTCCAGCCTGAGGGATGAGGGCGGGGGGGGCTGTATGATCTGTGTGCTCTGTGGAGGGGCTGCGTGTGTGGTGCGGGGGGCTGCTGGCTCTGCACGTGGGGGCTGCGTGTTCCGTGGGGGGGCTGTGCTGATGGCTCGGGGGGGCTGCGTGTTCTGCACGTGGGGGCTGCGTGTTCCGTGGGGGGGCTGTGCTGATGGCTCGGGGGGGCTGCGTGTTCTGCACGTGGGGGGGGGCTGCTGGCTCTGCACGTGGGGGCTGCGTGTTCTGCGGGGAGGCTGTGCTGACGGCTCGGGGGGGCTGCGTGTTCTGCACGTGGGGGGGGGCTGCTGGCTCTGCACGTGGGGGCTGCGTGTTCTGCGGGGGGGCTGTGCTGACGGCTCGGGGGGGCTGCGTGTTCTGCACATGGGGGGGCTGCTGGCTCTGCATGTGGGGGCTGCGTGTTCTGTGGGGGGCTGTGCTGACGGCTCAGGGGGGCTGCGTGTTCTGCACATGGGGGAGCTGCTGGCTCTGCATGTGGGGGCTGCGTGTTCTGTGGGGGGCTGTGCTGACGGGTCGGGGGGGGGCTGCGTGTTCTGCGTGGGGGGGGCTGTGTGCTCTGTGGGGGGAGGCTGCGTTGCTGTGAGCTCGGGTGCAGCGTAGGGGGGCAGTCTGTGGGGCAGAGGCTGAGTGGTGTGTGTGGAGTAGGGGGAGGGGGCAGTGGAGAGTGGAGGGGCTCTGCTGCTGACCCTCTTGTGCAGGGATTCTCAAACTGGGGCTCATGACCCTTCAGGGGATCAGGAGTTATTACACCGAGGGTAATGAGCTGTCAGCCACAGCCCCCAAACCCCACTTCACCTCCGGCATTTAGAATAGCGTTAAATATAAAAAAGTGTTTTTAATTTGTAAGGGGGGTCGTCCTCGGAGCCTTGCTGTGTGAAAGGGGTCACCAGTACAAAAGCGTGAGAACCACTCTTCTTGTGTGTGGCGGGGTGTGTGTGTGGGGTGGGGGGAGGGTTTAAGGGCTCCCTGCTGGGAGCCGGCCTGGAAATCTGGATGGGCGCTGCCTTCCCAGCCATCGATCCCTGGCAGCAGAGCACTCGTCTTACAGGAGCAGTTCCCCTCCTGGGGGGCAGCGGGGGTGGGGGGAGCAATGGGGGGCAGAGGATGGCGTCCGTTAGTCCCATAGTCACTGCCAGCTCTGCCCCCAGATCGTCTCGGCCGTGCACTATTGTCACCAGAAGAACATCGTGCACCGAGACCTGAAGGTGAGTCACCCCACCCGGGTTCTGCCCCTCTCCCCACCCTGGGCACTGCGCCAGCATCCCCCCAGCCCCCCCGTGTACTTACCCTCCCCCCAGACCACACCAGACCTGAAGGCAAGAGCCCCTTTTTGCCCCAGCCCAGGCCCTCTCCCAGCACCCGCTCCCCCTTGTTCCCTCCCTCCCAGGCACTGCCCCTATCCTCCCACCCCCTCCCGCCCCGGCTGTGGGGGTGGGGCCTGACCCTGACGTACCCCAGCCCCCCAGCTGTGGGGGCGTGGCCGGACCCTGCTGTGCCCCCCATCCCCCCCCAGGCAGAGAACCTGCTGCTGGACGCCGATGCCAACATCAAGATCGCTGACTTCGGGTTCAGCAACGAGTTCACGCTGGGCTCCAAGCTGGACACGTTCTGCGGGAGCCCCCCCTACGCCGCACCCGAGCTCTTCCAGGGCAAGAAATACGATGGGCCCGAGGTCGACATCTGGAGCCTGGGGGTCATCCTCTACACCCTGGTCAGCGGCTCGCTGCCCTTCGACGGGCAGAACCTCAAGGTGAGCAGGGGGGCATGGGGGCACACAGGGATGGGGGTGTCTGGGGGGCACACAGGGATGGGGGGGTGTTGACTCAGGGGCATGGGGTCCTGGGGGGACATGGGGATGGAGGTGTTGGAGGGTATGGGGGTGGGGAGATGGGGGTACAGGGGGTCCTGGAGGGACACAGAGCTGTGGGTGTTGGGGGGGCATGGGGGTGGGGAGATGGGGGTACAGGATGTCCGGGGGGCATGGGGGTGGGGAAATGGGGGCACAGGGGGTCCTGGAGGGACACAGGGCTGTGGGTGTTGGGGGGGACATGGGGGTGGGGAGATGGGGGCACAGGGGGTCCTGGAGGGGACATGGGGGTGGGGAGATGGGGGCACAGGGGGTCCTGGAGGGACATGGGGCTGTGGGTGTTGGGGGGGCATGATGGCAGGGCCAGCGCTTAGCCCTGCGGAAAGGCAATCTCTAGCTCTGGCTGTGTTTTCTGCAGGGCCTTGTCCCCTGCATCAGAGAGGAGGCTCTGGGTCCCTATAGCCAGAGCCTGGGCACAGAGCTGGGGCCCAGGGGACCCTACAGCCTTGCTAGGCAGAGCCCAGTCCCTGCCCTTCATCGGAGTTGACCCCCCCTTTGTATGCGGAGGGGGAGGGGGGAACCCTTTGGGGCCAGTTCCTAGCCAAGTCCCTGGGGATGGCTCAGCAGGTCCCGGGCAGGCAGGGAGGCTGGCGGGGGGTCCCTGCCTGACTTGACCCTCCCTCATCCCCCCAGGAGCTGCGGGAGCGAGTGCTGCGAGGCAAGTACCGCGTCCCCTTCTACATGTCCACAGACTGCGAGACCATCCTGCGCCGCTTCCTGGTGCTCAATCCTGCCAAGCGCTGCACCCTGGAGGTGAGTGCCCCGGGGAGGGAACGCTGGCAGGGTGCCCCCGGGAGAACCGGGACCTCCCGGCATTCCCTGTGCTCAGTCCCTTGGCATTCCCCATTCCCTGTGCCCTCCATCGATCTGGGTCGGTTACACCCTGCCCGGAACAACCTATTGGCAGCCCCCAGACAGTGCGGTGCCTCCCAGCCCCGCCTCTGCTCCTGGAGTAACTGTTTAACCCTTTACACCCTGTGCAGAGCAGTGCAAAGCCCAGAGGGAAACCGAGGCACACAGGGGCATCATAATAATATTACCAACATTCCCACTTCCTCACCCTGCTGCTCCTGTGCTCTGTGGCTCCATTTACCCAGCCCCCCCAACTCTGTCCGTGGAGCTGGGATGCCATCTTTGCCCTCTGCTCTGCACTGTGCCCCCCGAGTGGCAGCAATCCCCATGAGAGCGAGCTCTCATTAAGCTGTTTCTGCCTGCACGGGGCCCTGCCTGGCGCTGTCTCCCCAATGACTGTAATTAGTGTAATTGACTCAGGGGATAATTACAGGGTGTCTGAGACCCAGGCAGGCTCCGTGCAGCCCCCACAGAGCTCAGCCCCCTGCGCGGGTGGGATCTGCAGAGCCAGCAGGGAGTCCCTGGGGAGGTGCGGCTCCTGCAGGCCATGGGAGCTCCCTGGGGGCCAGAATTTGGGCTGTCGGGCTCCCTAACCCACAGCATCTCTAGACACACAGCAGGGATGGGGCCCAGGTGCACTGGAAGGAGTGCACTGAGTCCTTTGTCTCTGCTCCTGGTCTGCAGGCCCTGCCGGGGATGGAGGGTCTGCCCAGTGGTGGGAAGACACAGCCTGTTCCCCAGCGGGGAGATGCAGGCTGCGTCCTGAGGGGTGCCAGGGGGGAGATTCTGCCCTTGTCCCGCTGGGGGTAGGGGTCTGATGGGTGCCTGGCAGGGAGAGACAGGCCCTGTCCTGGGTCGGGGGCAGAGTGATGGGTGCCGGGCAGGGAGACTTCCCATGGGGTTGATGGGTGTGTGGCGGAGGGAAGACGCAGTCCTTGTCCTGTGGTGTGTGGCGGGGGCGGGGGTTGATGGGTAAGTGGCAGGGGCAGATGCAGCCCCTGTCCCGGTTGTGGAGCGGGAGGAGTGCGTAGTGACATGGCCCTTCCTCCAGTGCGGAGGCGTGTGTGTATGATGGGTGCGTGGTGGGAGGCAGACGCGGCCCTTGTCCCGGTTGTGGGGGGGGCGGCGATGGGTGCGTGGCAAGGGGCAGTCGTGTCCCCTGTCCCCATGGGAGGGAGGGTGAGGGGTGCTTGGTCTCGAGATGCAGCCCCCCCACCAGAGAGGCCCGAGACCTCCTAATGCATCCCTTCTCTCTCAGCAAATCATGAAGGACAAATGGATCAACATCGGCTACGAGGGCGACGAGCTGAAGCCCTACAAGGAGCCTGAGGAGGATTTTGGGGACACCAAGCGCATCGGTGAGGGTCCAGGGCTCTGCTGTGCTGAGTGAGCACCACTGTCTGGACCCTGATGACCAAGGGGGGAACGCCTATTGGGGGAGCATTTGTCCGCAGTCCCTCTGAGGTTCACGGCGGGGCTCTGCTTGGCACCAGCTAGGGGAGGGCTCACTGAAGTGGCCTGAGCTGACTGGCTGTGGGACAGAGCGAGACTACGGCCCCACGGCCTGGACCCTTGTCCGACCTCCCCCCCCCCCCCCAGGGCAGCTGCACAGGGTCCCAGGGCCGGGACATGGCCCCTTCATCCCAGCCCCGACAGGGCTCAGAAGTACCTGGGCAAATGGGCGCTGCCCATGGGCCTATCATCTAGCCCAGGGGACACACGGGGCTTGTGCCATCTGGCGGGGGCTGGACACTGCATGGCACCTGCCCCGGCAGGGGTGGGGGTGGTGTCTGTGCCAGAAGTGAATCCAACCCCTCTCTTCCAGAGGTGATGGTGGGAATGGGATACACCCGCGAGGAGATCAAGGAAGCCCTGAACAGCCAAAAATACAACGAGGTCACGGCCACCTACCTCCTGCTGGGCAGGAAGAACGAGGTGAGTGCAGGCCCAGGGGAACCTGGGGGCTGATCTGGAGGTGGGGAGGACCCGTGGGGAGCCTGTGATGCATTTCCCCTGGGATGCAACCTGGAACTGGGGTATCGCTGAACCCTCTGTCTCGCCAGTCTGGGCTCCCTTTTAAGTGATTATATGTAATAGCATACAGATCAAAGTACGTTACCATAAAAAATAAAACCGCAATCTAAATTCTCTAAACTGGATAGGATTAAACAGTTAGATAGTACAAACTGTCCACCCAGCTTCCCTACACAGGCAGGCTTCCTTCTTTCCTGCCTGGCACCCCCCATTCAGTCTTTGTTCCTAAGGTGTTTCCAGGTGTTGTGTTGAGAGGGAGTGAGGCTCTCCCGGTTGAACTGACTTCCCCCTTTTATAGTTTATTCCATGTGGAAGGAGCTTCTTTGTTTCAAGCCAAGCCCCCAACCCAGTGTGTGGAAAAACACAGGCACTAAAATGGAGTCCAGTGTCCCCTTATCTAGTCACATGCCCTTTTATGCTTCGATGAGTCACTTTCTCCGGACCAGTCACAATTATAGACCTCTGTCATATAACTCCATAGTTCAAAGATGAGCAGTCCCTGTCTTTCTAATCTCTCCTAATGTAGAAGCTGTTCCATTCCCCCCTCATCATTATTGTTGCCTTTCTCTGTATCTTTTCCAACTCTAATATATCTTTTTTTGAGATGGGGTGACCAAAGCTGCACACATTAGTCAAGGTGTGGGTGTACCATTGATTTATATAGTGGCATTTATATAGTGATATTTTCTGTCTTATTATCTATCCCTTTCCTAATGGTTCCTAACATTCTGTTCGCTTTTTTGACTGCCGCTGCACGCTGAGTGGATGTTGTCAGAGAGCTATCCAAGATCTCTTTCTTGAGTGCTAACAGCTAATTTCAATGCCATCATTTTGTATGCATAGTTGGGATTATGTTTTCCAATGTACATGTGTGACGTGACAGCATTACTTTGCATTTATCAACATTGAATTTCATCTGCTATTTTGTTGTCCAGTTTAGTGAGGTCCTTGTGTTTAATGAGGTCCCTGTGTAACTCTTCGCAGCCAACTTTGGACTTAACTATCTTGAGTAATTTTGTATCATCTGCAAATTTTGCCACCTCACTGTTCACCCCTTTTTCTAGATCATTTATGAATATGTTGAACGCACAGGTTCCTGTACAGATCCCTGGGGGACCCCGTTATTTACCTTTGTCCACTGTGAGAACTGACCATTTATTCCTACCCTTTGTTTCCTGTCTTTTAACCAGTTACTGATCCATGAGAGAACCTTCCCTCTTATCCCAGGACTGCTTACTTTGCTTTAGAGCCTTTAGTGAGGGAGGCTTTCTGAAAATCCAGGAACACTATATCCACGGGATCACTTCATGCTTGTTGACCGCCTCAAAGAATTCTAGTAGATTGGGAAAGCATGATTTCCCTTTACAAAACCCATGTTGACTCTTCCCCAGCATATCACGTTTATTTGTGTGTTTTTTACTATAGTTTCAAACAGTTTTGCCTGGGTCTGAAGTTAGGCTCACTGGCCTGTAATAGCCAGGATCACCTCTGGAGCCTTTTTTAAAAATTGGCATCACATTAGTTACCCTCCAGTCATCTGGTACAGAGGCTGATGTAAGCAATAGGTTACATACCACAGTTGTTGTTCGAATGATGGTCCCTATTCTCTTCCACGGAGGGTTGTACACACGTGCCATGAATCCAGAGCTGGAGATTTTGAAAGTAGTAGTGTCCCTTGGTCCACACATGCGTACTCGCTACGCTTCATGGTTTTGTCTGAGACGATAAAGGGCAGGGCGGGCTGACCATGCCCTCATTTCCTTCTCACTGCCGCATGGTCCGAATGTGATGCACTTTCTAAAATGCAGGGGGGAAAAGATGGTTTTCTACCTGTACATGGTTAGTATTTTTGTTGGTTTTACAGTAATTTAGTTTTTAGGATTGTTAGGGACTTCAGGATGCCATTCTACCCGTCTCCTGCTCTCCCACTTCACCCTCCCTAGCAACCAGGTCTGGGTACTGAGTTATGCCGAAGACATGGGGGTTCAGGATCTGCACCTCCTGCCATCACTCATTCTTGGTCAGTGACGAGCTAAGCACTGCCTTTACTGCTTGGGAGAAGCCCATGTTGCTTTCAGGTGCCATATCTGCCTCTCCTGCCCAAGCCGTACCCGGGCAGGCTGGGCTCTCTGCCTCAAGAACCACCTCATGGAGGTCGCCATGAGACCGCAGTCAGACCCCGGCTAGGGACTGCCCCCACAGTACATCAGCCTGAGAAGCCCAGGAGTGCACCTCCTACCACGGAGACCAGGTCCGGTTCAACTGGTACCAGTGCTATGGACCCAGGCAAGGGCCGAGTTGTCAGGCTGAGACACATGTGCATAACATGGCAGGGAGTCTTCCTCCAGGCCCAAAAAGGACACTGCATCGCCTACAGGTTCCAGCCACGGAGAAGCAGCATGTTCCAAGGCTTACAAGACATCACACAGAATGCCAGCTCCACCATGCCATGCACCCTTTCCAGGTCAGTCGGTGCCACTGAAGTCAAGAAAACCCTGGGTTCTGCGGAAGTGCTCCATTCCAGCTCTGCTTCCGGTTGCGGGGCACATGCCAGGAGCACCAGGGACGCAGAAGTCAGCACCCGAGCCACAAGAGCTCTCTGCATTGGAGGCGGTGAAGTGCCTTCGTCTTCAGGTGCAGTTGCCACCGAAGAGGGTATGCTTTCCTACCTTGAACTTACCTCCTTTGGGTCATGTTCCCGCCTGCTCTCTATGGCTCCTGTGGTTCCGAGAGTTCCACAGGCTCTGGCTTCTCGACATCGGAGGACTCGGACAGAGCACAGGGTCCGCCCCTCCCGTAACGTCGCTATGACTATCCAAAGGTTCCACCGGCTCAGTGGCAGTACCCGCCCTTTCCCCAGCAAGGGAGCCATTGGTGCCTCACTCATGACGATCACGTGACAAAGGGGACTTAGATCCCTCAGGAATCGAGGATGCACATCAACGTCCTGGAGTTTCGAGTTGTGCGGAGGGCATCCCGCGCCACGCATTTCTCCCATCCATTCACATGGTCACCAGCGCTTTGCGAGGAAGCAGTTCCTCTGTGGGTCGCCTACAAGATCCTGTTGTCAGCAGCCTATCTCCCCGGGAATCAGAACGTGATTGCAGATTCTCTGAGCCAGCAGTTCATGGGCGCTCCACGACACCGTGGTTGCCGACATTTCCACTTGCGGGGACACTCCAACTACCAGAGTCCTTTTTGCCTCCCATGCCAACAGCAAAGGCACCCAGTACTCCCTGGGGAGGGGGGTGGGGCAGGGCTCGGCACCCGCTCTCAAGGCAATGCCCTAGTCATCCACTGGTCAGACCATATCAATTGCACCTTTTCTTCCCTACCGCTCCTGCCACATGTTCTATGCAAGATCGGACAGGAGAGAGCAACAGTCATTCTGAGAGGTCTCAGAGTAGCAGCTGTGTTAGTCTGTATTCGCAAAAACAACAGGAGGACTTGTGGCACTTTAGAGACTAACCAATTTATTTGAGCATAAGCTTTTGTGAGCTACAGCTCACTTCATCGGATGCATTCAGTGTAAAATACAGTGGGGAGATTTATATACATAGAGAACATGAAACAATGGGTGTTACCATACACACTGTAAGGAGAGTGATCACTTAAAGTGAGATATTACCAGCAGGGGAGCGGGGTTGAGGGGGGGAGCCTTTTGTAGTGATAATCAAGGAGGGTCATTTCCAGCAGTTGACAAGAACGTCTGAGGAACAGTGTGTGTGTGTGTGGAGGGTGAGATAAAAATGGGGAAATAGTTTTACTTTGTGTAATGACCCATCCACTCCCAGTCTCTATTAAAGCCTAAGTTAATTGTATCCAGTTTGCAAATTAATTCCAATTCAGCAGTCTCTCTTTGGAGTCTGTTTTTGAAGTTTTTTTGTTGAAGTATTGCCACTTTTAGGTCTGTAATTGAGTGACCAGAGAGATTGAAGTGTTCTCCGACTGGTTTTTGAATGTTATAATTCTTGACGTCTGATTTGTGTCCATTTATTCTTTTACGTAGAGACTGTCCAGTTTGACCAATGTACATGGCAGAGGGGCATTGCTGGCACATGATGGCATATATCACATTGGTGGATGTGCAGGTGAACGAGCCTCTGATAGTGTGGCTGATGTTATTAGGCCCTATGATGGTGTCCCCTGAATAGATATGTGGACACAGTTGGCAATGGGCTTTGTTGCAAGGATAAGTTCCTGAGTTAGTGGTTCTGTTGTGTGGTGTGTTGTTGCTGGTGAGTATTTGCTTCAGGTTGGGGGACTGTCTGTAAGCAAGGACTGGCCTGTCTCTCAAGATTTGTGAGAGTGATGGGTTGTCCTTCAGGATAGGTTGTAGATCCTTGATGATGCATTGGAGGGGTTTTAGTTGGGGGCTGAAGGTGATGGCTAGTGGCATTCTGTTATTTTCTTTGTTGGGCCTGTCCTGCAGTAAGTGACTTCTGGGTACCCTTCTGGCTCTGTCAATCTGTTTCTTCACTTCAGCAGGCGGGTATGGTAGTTGTAAGAATGCTTGATCGACATCTTGTAGGTGTTTGTCTCTGTCTGAGGGGTTGGAGCAAATGCGGTTGTATCACAGAGCTTAGCTGTAGACAATGGATCGTGTGGTGTGGTCCAGATGAAAGCTGGAGGCATGTAGGTAGGAATAGCGGTCAGTAGGTTTCCAGTATAGGGTGGTGTTTATGTGACCATCGCTTATTAGCACTGCAGTGTCCAGGAAGTGGATCTCTTGTGTGGACTGGTCCAGGCTGAGGTTGATGGTGGGATGGAAATTGTTGAAATCATGGTGGAATTCCTCAAGGGCTTCTTTTCCATGGGTCCAGATGATGAAGATCTCATCAACGTAGTGCAAGTAGAGTAGGGGTATTAGGGGACGAGAGCTGAGGAAGCATTGTTCTAAGTCAGCCATAAAAATGTTGGCATACTGTGGGGCCATGCGGGTACCCATAGCAGTGCCGCTGATTCGAAGGTATACATTGTCCCCAAATGTGAAATGGTTATGGGTGAGGACAAAGTCACAAAGTTCAGCCAACAGATTTGCCGTGACATTATCGGGGATACTGTTCCTGACAGCTTGTAGTCCATCTTTGTGTGGAATGTTGGTGTAGAGGGCTTCTACATCCATCGTGGCCAGGATGGTGTTTTCAGGAAGATCACCGATGGATTGTAGTTTCTTCAGGAAGTCAGTGGTGTCTCGAAGGTAGCTGGGAGTGCTGGTAGCATAGGGCCTGAGGAGGGAGTCTACATAGCCAGACAGTTCTGCTGTCAGGGTGCCAATGCCTGAGATGATGGGGCGTCCAGGATTTCCAGGTTTATGGATCTTGGGTAGCAGATAGAATACCCCAGGTCGGGTTCCAGGGGTGTGTCTGTGCGGATTTGTTCTTGTGCTTTTTCAGGGAATTTCTTGAGCAAATGCTGTAGTTTCTTTTGGTACCCCTCAGTGGGATCAGAGGGTAATGGCTTGTAGAAAGTGGTGTTGGAGAGCTGCCGAGCAGCCTCTTGTTCATATTCCGACCTATTCATGATGACAACAGCACCTCCTTTGTCAGCCTTTTTGATTATGTTGTCAGAGTTGTTTCTGAGGCTGTGGATGGCATTGTGTTCTGCATGGCTGAGCTTATGGGGCAAATGATCGCTCTGTTCTGGCCTCGCCAGTTCTGGTTTCCGTCCTTCTCTGCACGTCAGTGCTGTGACGAAGTGGGACTGTTCTTAATGTTTTATCTGAATAGTGTGGGGGTGCCTCAGTTTCCCTTATGCAGTTCTTAAGTCTCTAGGTGGTGGGATAAGGGTGTATGATGGTTGCAGAGCCCTAGAGGGCAGGTGTGTGCAGGGGTCTGGACAGAGAGAATGGCCGACACCCTGTTTCCTGGCAACTGATGGCCTGGGCCCTTCCCCCCTGCAAGGTGAGAGCTAAAGGGTTGGAGAACAAAGGAATCCAGTGACCTCCTGGCCCGGGAAAGGGACAAAGCCCAGAAGAGGAGGGGTTGGAGGGTGAGTCAGCTGGGGCTGGCTGGGGACATGGAGTGAAGTGCAGATGTGATTGTCTGGCTCACTGCCCCCCAAAATGGACCCACCTGAGGGGTCCTGTTCTCTGTACCTACAAGCTCTGGTTTAGACCATGTTCCTGTTCTCTAATAAACCTTCTGTTTTACTGGCTGGCTGAGAGTCATGTCTGACTGCGAAGTTGGGATGCAGGACCCTCTGGCTTCCCCAGGACCCCGCCTGGGCAGACTCACTGTGGGACGGACAGAGGATGCTGAATGCTCCGAGGTCAGACCCAGCAAGGAGGAAGCCGTGTGAGCTGTTTACCCTGCAGACAGTCTGCTCCCAGAGAAGAGGCTCCCCCAGAGTCCTGCCTGGCTGCGTAGGGAGCAGTTCCAGAGCATTGCCCAGGGACTCCATGACAAGTCCGTCCCCCACTTCTGCTGCCAATGTTCCCAGAGCTGCTCACACTACATAGAGGAAGGATCTGGCATCCTGATCCATAGACGCTCCCCATAAAAGCTTGTTTTTTGGGTGGGCATCTTCACTAGAATGGGACTATTTGTCGGCAGGGCAAGACATCCTCTCTAGTAGCAGGAAAGAGGCCACAAGGCTCCTAACGGGCCAAGAGGAAGCATCCTGAGGACATGGACATTCCCCTTCTTCTGGACTGCCTTCTGTCCCTGAAGGCGTCAGAACTCGCACTCAACTCCATCAAGGCGCATGTAGCGGCTATCTGTGCCTTCTATCCCCTGTGGAGGGGCGCTCTGTCTTTGCACGCCCCTTGACTAGCAGGCCTTGAAAGGGCCTCCTATGGACTTATCTGCCCATTCAACTCATCGCTCCCCAATGGGACCTCCGCCTTGTCCTCACGCCATTGATAAAACCACCCTTTGAACCTCTGGCCTCCAGCTCTCTGTCTCTCCTTTCCATGAAGGCCGCCTTCCTGGTAGTTATTACTACCCATCTCATGGTAGGCAAACTGGGGGCCATGACAGCGGATCCCACATTCCTTAAGGACAAGGTTTCCCTGTGTCTGCACCCAAGTTTCTGCCAAAGGTTGTATCCTGTTTTCATGTCAACCAGCCCGTACGCTTACCTGCCATCTTTCCAAAGCCTCACGCCTCGGCAGAGGAGCGGCACCTTCACTCTCTTGACCATTCAGCAAGACTCCTAGATTGTTTATGGCGATAGCTGACAGGATTAAGGGGCAGGCAATCTCCACACAGAGGATCTCTAAGTGGGTTTCGGCGCACATTACCCTCTGCTATTGGCTGTCAGGACTGTCTCTGCCCCTTGGGGTACGAGCCCATTCCACAAGAGCACAAGCATCGGCTACGGCCACGTTTCACGACATGCCGCTTACAGACATGTGGGGTGGCCCCGTGGAGCTCGGTACGAACCTTCTCTTCTCATTACACCTTGGTGTGAGACTCTGCAACGGATGCCTCGTTCGGCACAGCTGTTCTCCATTCCACAGTTCTGTCCTCTTCCTCGCACCCTCCTCCTGACTGGGTGCTGCTTGTTAATCACCCTCAAGGGAACACAATAGAGACCATCACTTGAAGGAGGAGGAGGTTCCTTACCTGTAACTGGAGGTTCTTCGAGAGGTGTGGTCCCTATCTGAATTTCAGTCCCACCCTCCTTCCCCTCTGCTGCGGGTCTGTGCCATTTGCAGTGGAGAAGGAACTGAGGGTGCAGTCAGTCCACCCCGCCCTTTTATTACCTCATATGAAACCATGAGGCGGAGCAAGGGCGCATGTGGGGACCAACGGACACTACTGCTTCCAAAATCTCTGGCCCAGACACATGGCGCATGCGTATAACCTTCAGTGGAATTCAGATAGGGATCACACCTCTCGAAGAACCTCCAGTTACAGGTAAGTAACCTCTTGGCAGTTCTGCGATTTCATATTTGAGTTCCTTCAGAACTCTTGGGTGATGCCATCTGGGCCTGGTGGCTTATTACTATTTAATTTATCAATTTGTTCCCAAACCACCTCTATTGACACCTCAATCTGGGACAGTTCCTCAGATTTGTCACCTAAAAAGAATGGCACTCAGGTGTGGGAAACTCCCTCACATCCTCTGCAGTGAAGACCGAAGCAAAGAATTCAATTAGCTTCTGCACAACGGCCTTGTCTTCCCAGAGGTACTCCTTTAGTACCTGCATTGTCCAGCAACCCCACGGACTATTAGCTAGGTTTCCAGCATCTGATGTGGTTTACATTTTTTTTGCTGCTTGTGTTTTTTGCTAGATGCCCTTCAAATTCGTTTTTTCGCCTTCCTAGTTACACTTTTACACTTGCCTTGCCAGAGTTTAGGCTCCTTTCTGTTTCCCTCAGTAGGATTGTGACTTCCAGTTTTTAAAGATGTCTTTTTGTCTCTAACCATCTTCGTTATTCCGCTGGTTAACCATGGGCGTGTTTTGCTCCGCTTCCCGATTGGGGGTGGGGGAGGTATACATATAGTTTGAGCCTCTGTGATGGGATTTTGAGGCAGGGTGAAATGTACCAGCGATTCTGAACTGGGAAGGGCAGCAACCACATAGGGCAGCTGCCAGCTCCATGCCCTGCAGCCAGATCTTGGCTGCAGGGGCCAGAGTCACGGAGTCACAGGGGCTGGTCTGTTCCCCAGTCTGTGATCAGTCTCCTGGGAGTGACCCCTTTAGTGGGCCGGGCCCCAAGAACCTCCCCAGTTGCACAGGGCCAGGCAGGACAGCAAGACTGGGCCTTGGGCACCAGCGACGCTGTCTCCCTGCAGCAAGTCCAGCCCAGTCTGTGCCCTGCGGAACCCTGCACCGTTCCCTTCCACGGCTGCACGATGCTCCCAGGAGTGTCACAGTGACACTGGCAGTCTCTCCAGAGCAAGGCAGCCATGAGTTAGCCCCTGGCTCCTGCCTCTGAGCAGCCTGGGTCTGCGCAGAGAGGCCGAGGCTAAGCCAGAGACCAGCCTGGCCAAGCCTGAGGAACCAGCCAAGCAGGGATGGCTCCCTCCCTCATCTCCCTTAGCTCCCCAGGTCTGGGCTTCTGAGCTCCTCCAGAAGGCAGCCTGTATCCCAGTCCCTGAGCCCTTGTTCCCCAGGCCTGCCAGCCAGGTTTCCTGCTGCTACTTGTGGATGGTTCATTCTTCAGCAGGGTCTTTGTGTTGCTGGACCCACTGTTGAGCCTGTTCTTCAAAGGCTTAATTTGTTCCCCCAGACAGACAGCTATCCCCTCCACACATGCACACTGTTAACCCTTTTGCAGCCACTGGGCAGCCGTGCAACATACAGAGGGAAACTGAGGCATGCCTCAGCTTCATCTAACCATTACAGAAAACTTCCACTTCGTTACCAAGGGCAACTCGGGGGAGTCCGTGGCGGGATCTGGGCTTGGGGAGCAGCGCCCAGGAGTGGGCCCAGGAGGCCAGGGATGACTGACCTGGCAGCAAACAGGACACAGCCCCCAGGTTTCTCTCCTGGAGAGGGCTGTGGCTCAGCCTCCCTTCTCCAAACTGGGCCAGGCCCAGCCCTGGTGCAAGGACGAGGGGGGGAGCAGCTCCCGCTCCTGTTAGGCAGGAGCTCCCCAGGCAGACGTGGATCGCTGGCCGTGCTGGGGGCATGATGGCTTGGTAGCACCGTACGGCGGGTTGGCCACGGGCGCCAAGGAGCTGGCTCTAGGGGGCACCCTAGGATCAACTTCCACCTCTGGCCAGCGTCACCCACCTGGACTCCAGCCAGCGGCTAGGTGCAGGGCTGGGCTGCCCAGCGGGGGGTAACAGGTGTCCTCTCCCGGCAGGTGGAGGGGAGCGAGTCGCACACAGGCAGCAGCCTCTCCCTGGCCCGGGTGCGGGCGCCCAGCGAGGTGTCCAATGGCACCAGCAAGTCGTCCTCCCATGGCAAGAGCCAGCGCAGCTCCTCCACCTACCACCGGCAACGGCGGCACAGTGACTTCTGTGAGTGCCAGGCTGCCCCGCGGCCCCCGCCCACAGCAGCGGGCCCCTGGCTCTGAGGCCCCTGTACGCTGAGGGCCACCGGCTGTGCAGAACCCCATGGGGCACCGGGGTGAAAGGGCAGCTGGGCGCCAGGGGCTGCCCAGGGGTTCTGGGGCACGGGTACGGAGGGTTGTGCGGAGTTCAGGGGAGAGCTCAGGGCTGTGGGGAGTTCGGGAGGGGAGTGGGCAGTGAGTTTGGGGAAGGGGTCAGGGCTGTGGGGGGCAGTGGGGAGTTTGAGGGAGGGATCAGGGCAGTGAGGGTCTGTGGGGAGATGGGAGTTTGGGGGGAGGGGTCAGGGTAGTGGGGGGCCGTGGGGAGTTTGGGGGGAGGGGTCAAGGTAGTGGGGGGCCGTGGAGAGTTCAGGGGGAGGGGTCAGGGCAGTGGGGGCTGTGGGGAGTTCGGGAGGGGAGTGGGCAGTGAGTTTGGGGGAGGGATCAGGGCTGTGGGGGGCTGTGTAGAGTTCAGGGGAGGGGTCAGGGCAGTGAGGGGCCATGGGAAGATGGGAGTTCAGGGAAGGGGCCAGGGTAGTGGGGGGCTGTGGAGAGTTCAGGGGGAGGGGTCCGGTCAGTGAGGGTCTGTGGGGAGAAGGGAGTTTGGGGGGAGGGGTCAGGGTAGTGGGGGCCGTGGGGAGTTCAGGGGGTGGGGTCAGGGCAGTGGGGGCTTTGGGGAGTTCAGGAGGGGAGCGGGCACTGAGTTTGGGGGAGGGGTCAGGGCTGTGGGGGGCAGTGGGGAGTTCGAGGGAGGGGTCAGGGCAGTGAGGGTCCGTGGGGAGACGGGAGTTTGGGGGGAGGGGTCCGGGCAGTGGGGGGCTGTGGGGAGATGGAAGTGGGGAGTTCAGGGCAGTGGGGGGCTGTGGGGAGTTCAAGGAAACTGTGACTGAGTAAAACCCTATGGGACAACAAGGTGGAGTCCCCAACGCCAGCCACCCCCGCCTGCTGCCCCCTCTACCCAGGCTGGGTGGCAGCCAAGGCTGCCGTGCTCCCAGACAGGATGTCAGAGCTATCCCCTGCCTGCAGGTGGCCCCTCGCCGGTCCCCATGCACCCCAAGAGGAGCCCCACAAGCACCGGGGAGGCAGAGCTGAAGGAGGAGCGGATGCCCTCGCGTAAGGCCAGCTGCAGTGTGGTGAGCAGCGGGCGCGGGATCCCCCCCTCCAGCCCCATGGTGAGCAGCGCCAACAACCCCAACAAATCCGAGATCCCTGACCGGCGCAAGGACAGCACCATCAACACGGTGAGGGCGTGTGCTGGGGCAGGGGGTGGGCTCCAGGACGGACAGCAGGGGTGGGGAAGTGGGGTGGAGAAGGGGACAGGCAGAGGGATCTGGCAGGAATGGTATGGCCAGCTGGGCTGGGTGACAGGGTGGTGTGTGCCCCAGGGGATGGGGAGCGGGGCAAGGTGCCAGGGGGAGCAGCATGTGCCCCTGGGAGGGATGGAGGAGTGTTGTGTGCCCCCAGGGGGGACAGGCAGTGGGGCGGGGGCCAGCGGTGTGTGCCCCCGGGAGGGATGAGCAGTGGAGCCGGGGAAAGTGGCGTGTGCCCCTGGGGGATGGCCAGGGTGCTTTGGGGAGCAGCGTGTGCCCGTAGGGGACCAACACAGTGTTTTGGGGAGCAGCATGTGCCCCCGGGGGAAGGGCAGGGTACCTTGGCGGGTGGTGTGTGCCACGGGGCATGGGCGGTAGGGGGGGTGCCAGGGAAGTGGCATGTGGCCCAGAGGACGGGCCTGTCTCCTAGGCAGCTGGTGCTCCCATGTCCCTGCCCCTTCGGGTGGCGGGTAACGGGTGGGCCCCACAGATCTTGGACTCAGCCCCGCTCGGTCCCTCGCAGAACAACATCCCGTCGAGCGTGATGACGCGGAGGAACACGTACGTGTGCACGGAGCGGCCCGGCGCCGACCGCCACTCGCTGCTGCACAACGGCAAGGAGAACAGGTAGCTGGGCTGAGACGGGGGCTGGGCTGGAGCGGCCCAGGGGTCTGATCCGGGAGGGGGCAGATGACAGGCTGGATGGGCCCAGGGGGCAGTAGGGGGATCCCAGGTTCTGAGATGGGGCTGCCACAGGTGGTCGCTCTCCCCTCCCTCCAGGAGGGGCTGCTGCGCTGGGGCAGGCTTTCAGGCAGTGGGATGGAGCTCTTGCCCCCCGCCCCCCGCCCAGGGGTGTGAGGGGCAGAGGCAGCTGCCCTGAGTCTAGGTAAGGCTGGGGGGCGGGTAGGGGACAGAAGGGATGGGCAGTGCTGGTGGGGGAGAGGAAAGCCTTGGTGGGGGAGGAAGCTGGCCCTGCCTCTCCCACACAAGCATCAGCCATGATTGAGCTGCAGCCGCCCCCGACCCCAACCCCTTCCTTCCCGTGGACCCTGGCCGCCCTGGCTCCTGTCCCACTTTCCACTTGCCCTGTTCCAGTGCGTCGCGGTTAGTACCATGACAGATCCTAGGATAACCTCGCAGGGCCCCTTCCTCCACCAAGCCCCCAGTGCCCCACGGGCAGTGCCATGATGGATCGGAGGATAACCTCGCAGGGCTCCCTGACCTCACCGACGCCCCCCCCGCCCCCCATCCCTGCGGGCAGTGCCATGATGGATCCCAGGATTACATTTTAGGGCCCCCTTCCCCTGCCAACCCACTCAGTTCCCTGCAGGCAGTACCATGACAGATCCCGGGGTAACCTCTCAGGGCCCCTTCCCCCACTGACCCCCCAGTGCCCCGTAGGCAGTGCCATGACAGATCCAGGGTTAACCTCGCAGGGCCCCCTGCCCTGCCGACCCCCCAGTGCCCCGTGGGCAGCACCATGATGGGTCCCAGGATAACCTCAAAGGGCCCCCTTCCTCCACCAACCCCCGAGCAGTGCCCCACGGGCAGCACCGTGATGGATCCTGGGATAACCTCCCAGGGCCTCCTTCCCCCACCTACCCTGTGGGAATTATGGGGAAGGGGGTACATAAGCAGTGTGGAGGAGAGGGGTGCGTGGGCATTGATAGAGTACTAAGTGCATGGGAGGAGAGGGGTGCATGGGGGTTATGGTGCAGGGAATACATTAGGGGTGGGGAGGAGAGGGTGTGTGGGGATTATGGGGCATGGGGTGCATAGGGGGTGGAGAGAAGAGGGGGGGGTTATGGGGCAGGGGGTGCATAGGGGGTGGGGAGCAAAGGGTGCATGGGGGTTATGGGGCAGAGAATACATAAGGGGTGTACATAAGAGGCTCACAGTGGGGCTCTCTCCCCTCCCCCCAGCTCCATCGCCAACCGGGTGCCCCCCGCGTCGCCCTCCAGCCACAGCATCGCCACGTCGTCCTCGGACCGCACCCGCCTCTCGCGTGGCACCACCATCCGCAGCACCTTCCACGGGGGCCAGGTGCGGGACCGGCGTGGGGCCGTGCAGAACGGGCCGCCCACCTCCCCCACGCTGTCCCACGAGGCCACGCCGCTGCCCCAGAGCCGCAGCCGCGCCACCTCCAACCTCTTCAGCAAACTCACCTCCAAGCTGACGCGGAGGTGAGTGCCCCAAGCCCAGCACTCGGCGTGGGGCAGGGGTGCTGGCTGTGGGGGGGACACTCCCAACTCCTCCAGCCCACGTCTCTCCCAGCAGGGGGCGCTGTGGGGAGCGGGGTGGGGGCAGTGGGGAGCTCCCAGCTACTCTAATTCCAGCCTCTCTCAGCAGGGGGCGCTGTTGGGGGGCGGGGTGGGGGTGGTGGCTGTGGGGGGCTCCCAGCTACTCTAGTCCCAGCCTCTCTCAGCAGGGGGCTCCCAGCAAATACAGTCCCAGCCTCTCCCAGCAGGGGGCGCTGTGGGGGGCAGGGTAGGGGTGGTGGCTGTGGGGGAGCTCCCAGCTACTCTAGTCCCAGCCTCTCTCAGCAGGGGGTGCTGTGCGGGAGCTCCCAGCCTCTCTCAGCAGGGGGCACTGTTGGGAGGTGGGGTGGGGGTGGTGGCTGTGGGGGGCTCCCAGCTACTCTAGTTCCAGCCTCTCTCAGCAGGGGGTGGGGTGGGGGTGGTGGCTGTGGGGGGCTCCCAGCTACTCTAGTCCCAGCCTCTCTCAGCAGGGGTCGGGGTGGGGGTGGTGGCTGTGGGGGGCTCCCAGCTACTCTAGTCCCAGCCTCTCTCAGCAGGGGGCGGGGTGGGGGTGGTGGCTGTGGGGGGCTCCCAGCAAATCCAGTCCCAGCCTCTCCCAGCAGGGGGTGCTGTGGGGGGCAGGGTGGGGGTGGTGGCTGTGGGGGGCTCCCAGCTACTCTAGTCCCAGCCTCTCCTGGCAGGGGGTGCTGTGCGGACCCCCAGGTTGGGCCCCAGGGTCTGGGCGCCAAGTTTCCCTGCATGAGCCGTGTGCCTGGGCACCTCCTGCCTCTGGTCTCAAGCTCTCTGCTCCCCCTTCACTCCGGCCTTCTCTGTTTCAGGGTCACTCTTGACCCGTCTAAGCGGCAGAACTCTAACAGGTGCGTCTCTGGCGCCTCTGTGCCTCAAGGAGCCAAAATCAGTAAGTGCCGCAGCTTCCGCTCCCCCCTCGCTCTGTCTCCCCCTCGCTCTGTCTCCCCCTCGCTCTGTCTCCCCCTCGCCTGCTCTCCCTTCCTACCTTTTCTTTCTCACTCCAGGTCCTGTGTTGCACTTCCCCAGCCTGGAAGCCGGGGGATCTCCCAGTGCCCGGGAGCTCTATTCGCCCAGGAGCTCTATTCGGGGAGGGGGGTGGGATCTGGCTGGACAGCAGGGAGCTGTAGGTGCACCGCAATCCACAGGGCACGCGTCCTGTGCCCAGGGGCTGAGTGGCCGGGCTGTGGCCGTGGCTCCTGTGCCCAAGGGCAGTGTGGTCCTGTCACGGAGTCCCTGGGTGATGCTCTGGATCTGCTCCCTACGAAGCCAGTCAGGACTCTGGGGAAGTCTCCTCTCTGTGAGCAGCCTGTCTGCAGGACACACAGCTCACACGGCTTCCACCTTCCTGGGTCTGACCTCGGAGCATTCAGCATCCTCTGCCCCTCCGTGCGCTTCCCACAGCGAGTCCACCCAGGCGGGGTCCTGGGGAAGCCAGAGGGTCCTGCCCCCCAACTCCGCAGTCAGACGTGACTCTCAGCCAGCCAGTAAAACAGAAGGTTTATTAGACGACAGGAACATGGTCTAACACAGGGCTTGTAGGTACAGAGAACCGACCCCTCAGCTGGGTCCATTTTGTGGCCAGTGAGCCAGACAACCACATCTGCACTTCACTCCATGTCCCCAGCCAGCCCCAAACTGAAACTCCCTCCAGCCCCTCCTCCCCTGGGCTTTGTTCCTTTCCCGGGCCAGGAGGGCACCTGATTCCTTTGTTCTCCAACCCTTTAGTTCTCACCTTGCAGGAGGGAAGGGCCCAGGCCATCAGTTGCCAGGAAACAGGGTGTCGGCCATTCTCTGTGTCCAGACCCCTGCACACACCTGCCCTCTAGGGCTCTGCAATGATCATACACCCTTACCCCACCACCTAGACACTTAAGAACTGCCTAGGGGAAACTGAGGCACCCCCACAATATTCAGAGGAAACATTAAGAATAGTCCCACTTCGTCACAGGTCCCTGCCCATGCCACCATACAGACATTTAGGGCTCATATTGTGGGGGGGTCTGAGCATACTTGGGGTCCTCTCCAAAAGCCCCTCGTCCCCACCTGCTCCTGCAGCCTGTGGGGTGTCCCATACACCCAGACAGAGAGGTTCCCCCAGGGCAGGGCCTTTCTGCATCACAGCCCCAGAATTGAGCCCCCTGGTTGTGCCCATGCCCGGCTGTGTGGGGTGAGGTGCCTACGCTGGGTCCTTCTGGGCCCTAGTGCTGTGAGCAAGAGGGGGGAATGGGGGTTTCCTTCCGCAGCTCTCAGAGGGGTTCGTGATGCAGCATCCAGCTGTGGGGGGCGGCTGCAGCCCCCCAAAGTGGCAGAGATGCTGCCCCTCCCTGCCCAGTTGCTCCCATCTTGCCCCATCTGCTCTGCTCGGGGCGGAGCCCAGCCGGGTCCATGGCCTAGCTACCGGCATGCGGATTCGTCTGGAGGGCTGAGGGACCCGGGGGCAGCGCGCCCCATCCGGAGCAGCCTTGGACGCCCTCCGTCATTCCCCCTCTGCCCCACTCTATGGAGGAATCAACAGCCTGCCAGGCCAGAGACCTCTTCTGTCTTAAAGGAAACCTTCACGCGGGCCCCTCACGGCCTAGCCCACCAGCGGCTCTGGGTCTGGGAGCAGCCCCGTCTACCCGTGCCCAGCACCCACCGCTGGCCCCTCTGAGTGCAGCACAGAGCCTCGGCTCGGCCACTAACTGCTCCTCTGTCCTCGCCACAGGGTCGCAGACGAACCTGAGAGAATCGGGGGACCTGCGCTCACAAGGTACGTGGTGCTCTGCCCCGCCTTGTCCCGCCCCGACCTGCCTGCTGGGGCAGCCCTGTCCCACCCTATCCCAGCCCACTGGGCCTGCCCCATCCCGCCCTGCCCTGCCCCGTCCCAGCCCGCTGGGCCTGCTCCGTCCCACCCTGCCCTGCCCCGTCCCAGCCCGCTGTGATAGCCCTGTCCCGCCCCGACCTGCCTGCTGGGGCAGCCCCGTCCCACCTCATCCCAGCCCGCTGGGCCTGCCCCATCCCACCCTGCCCTGCCCTGTCCCAGCCCGCTGGGCCTGCTCCGTCCCACCCTGCCCTGCCCCGTCCCAGCCCGCTGTGATAGCCCTGTCCCGCCCCGACCTGCCTGCTGGGGCAGCCCCGTCCCGCCTCATCCCAGCCCGCTGGGCCTGCCCCATCCCGCCCTTCCCTGCCCCGTCCCAGCCTGCTGTGATAGCCCCGTCCCGCCCCGACCTGCCTGCTGGGGCAGCCCACTGGGCCTGCCCCGTCCTACCCCGCCCTGCCCCGTCCCAGCCCGCTGAGATAGCCCCGTCCCGCCCCGACCTGCCTGCTGGGCCAGCCCCGTCCCGCCCCGACCTGCCCTGTCCCAGCCCACTGGGCCTGCCCCGTCCTACCCCGCCCTGCCCCGTCCCAGCCCGCTGAGATAGCCCCATCCCGCCCCGACCTGCCTGCTGGGTCTGCCCCGTGCTACCCCCAACCTGCCCTGTCCCAGCCCACTGGGCCTGCCCCGTCCTGCCCCGTCCCAGCCTGCTGTGATAGCCCTGTCCTGCCCCGACCTGCCTGCTGGGCCTGCCCCGTGCCGCCCCGACCTGCCCCATCCCAGCCCACTGGGCCTGCCCCGTCCTGCCCCGTCCCAGCCTGCTGAGATAGCCCTGTCCCTCCCCGACCTGCCTGCTGGGGCAGCCCTGCCCTGTCCCATCTCGCTGGGACTTCCCAGAAGCTGCCTTGCCCTGCCGGGGCTGCCCAGAACCTGGTCTCTACACACAACTGTCCCCTTGCTCTGGTGCTGTGGCAGCACCTGCCTCCACCCCTATCAGCCCCCGGGCAGGGACCCAGCACAGCACCCTGCAGCCCCCTTCCCGCCCGGCTGACGCCCCCTCTGCTCCTTCCGCCCACAGTTGCAATTTACCTTGGAATCAAAAGGAAGCAGAACCCCGGCTGCTCCGATGTACCTGGAATGTGAAGGTGACCAGCACCCACCCCCCCGAGGCCATGATGGCTGCCCTGCGCCAGGCCACGGACTCGGCCAGCTGCTGCTGCCGCCAGCTGGAGCCCTTCCTCCTGTCCTGCACGCACGCCAAGAGCGCCAGCGAGCACTTCTGCCACTTCGAGGCGGAGGTGTGCCGGCTGCAGCGTCTTGGCCTCACCGGCGTGCTCTTCCGGCGCCTGGCTGGCACCTCGCTGGCCTTCCGCACCGTGGTGACGAGCATTGCCAGCCAGCTGCAGCTCTAGAGCCCTGGATGGCTCCCCACGCCCAGCGGCCTGTCCGTCCTCACTGGGGGTGGGGGGTCCCCCCAGGCTCCCTGGCCTGGAGCCAGTGCAGCCCTGGGATGGATCTGGCCAGCAGCTCGGCCTGTAGGGGAAATGCCCCTGACTCCTCTGGCCTGTGAACCTGGCCTGTCCTCTGCTGGGCCTAGGCCTGGGGCCTGCCCTGCTGCTCATAGGGGCTCACAGGGAGAGCGAGGGCACTGGGCACCGTTCCCCTCTGGGGCGAGGGGCTGGGCCTGGCTCTGCTGGGCTGGGGCCAGGGCCAGGGCTGCCCCACACACAGTGGGGCATGCCCAGCCTAGCACAGGAGGGGGCTCCCCAGGCCAATTGTGGGGTGTCACTGAGCCACTGGCCCCAGTGTAGTGGGGGCATTCCCAACGTTGGCAGGTGTTGAGGTGATAGCATTGGCAGGGACAGGGCAGGGCCCTCTGGGAGAGGCAGGGTGGGATGCTCTGGGTGGGGGGGCTCAGGGCACAGTGAGGCACTCCAGGTTTGACAGGCCCCTGTGGGCTGAGGGTAGGGACGGGGGCTCTGGGCTGGGGGTGATGCAGTGGGGCCGGAGTGAGAAGCGAGACGCTCAGGACAGCAGTGTAGCCCATGGGCCCACCATTTCGGCCGCCTCCAGCTCTGGGCCAGAGGGGAGCCCCATCTCCCTGGGTGGCCGAGAGGTCACAAGTCTCCCAGTAGCAGGGACGTGGCCCCCCAGCACAGGGACAAGGGGCCACCCGCTCTAGGCACAGCAGTGCTGAGCAGGTGCCAGGGCGAGTGCTGGGTCCCCGGGGGTGGTCCCAGCCTAGACCATGGCAATGACTCGGGCCCCGGATGCCCCTTGGGTGGGGGTAGGATGGTGTTGATTGAGCTCGGGGGCAGGGGGGATGGAGCTGGGAGCTGTGGGGCAAGTGCTCATCCCTGTTGCATAGCAGCCCTGCCAGGGCAGCACGAGGGACTGTGCTCCCTCCCTGGGGGCAGCTCTGACCCCAGCCCTCCCTCCCCCCTGCTTGGCTGCCTCAGTTCAGGGCCAGTGGCTGAGAGGGGCCCTGCAGGCAGCTCCTGGAGAGGCTGGACCTCCAGGGGGACTCGGCGCTACTCGGGGCACAGCCCCCTTGGCGGGCAGGGCCCCAGGTGGGCCATGGTCTCACTGGAGCTGGTACGACCTGGGGCCTGGCACGGCTGCACCTCCCATGGATGGGCACGACCTGCCCACACATGCCCAGGGCTGGGGGGGTCAGTCTGGCCTCATGCCCTGCTCCTGCGGGGGCTGCTGTGGAGGGGGGGGTGTTGATCTGAGGGGCTGGAGGCTGGGAGGAATAAAGGAGGTTGTAAGCAAGGCAGCAGGGGTCCTGGCCATGGGGCTGGAGGGTGTGTCTAGGTGACAGGTGTCCTGGCAATAGGGGGCGCCCCTGGGTGGCAGGCATCCTGGCTGGGTGGGGGGTCCCAGCTGGGGCCTGTTGACACCTCCCCTCCCCATTTTTTAAAGAGCAGAGCAAAGCAACAGGCAGCTCCCGGGAAAGCCCTGGTGGGTCTCCCCCCACCCCGGGCTGGGCCCTCCCCTCTTGTACAGCCCCTGTAAATAGCCCCGGAGTCCCTTCGGGTTGTGTAGAGTACCGAGCCAGCTCGTAGCCTTGGGACATTTTTAAGTTATTCCAGCCCTGTGCGCCAGTCTGTATTGACCCCCAATAAACATAGGAAGCCTCCGCCCCGTCTGGCTCCTGCTTCACTGCCACGTGGGCATAGGTCTCGCCTGTCTGTCCGGGCATGGGCACAACGCAGGCCTGCCTCCGTCTCCACCCTTGGGCTGCCACCCGGGAGCACACGGTGCTTTGCAAACAAACTTGTGTTGGGGGAGGCTGCCCTGGGGTAGAACCCAGGCGGCCTGAGACCTGCTCCACCCCTCCAAGAGAGCGGTCCGTGCCCACAGCCGGGTGCTTGGGGCAGAGTGCAGGGGATTTCGCTGCAGGGACAGAGGGGTGTGTATTGAGCGTGCAGGTGAGTTCAAGGCCCTGCCCACCACAGGCACCGTCTGTACGGGGATGTTATGGTGGTGCCCTCGGCCCAGCAAGTCCCAGGGGCTACGGGAGTGGGACTTCCCGTCCTGTCTCCGTTCCACTAGCACGTGGCAGGGCAGTGTGAGCCTGCGTGTGCTGGGAAACCTGGGCCGCTCTCCCAAAGAGCCGTGGTGTGAGGCACAGGTTGGCACCAGCAGTAATGCCTCTGAGGAGGGGGGTTCTGGGCCGTGGGTAGGCGTTCCACTGGCCCCTGCATGAGGATGGCGGGTGCCTGGCCTCTGCATGCACGATGACCCTGCTTTGCTCAAGGGTAATTGGCAGCTGGGGCTTGTTTCACATGGTGTGTCCATCTTCCCCCCTCCCAGCCCCTGCCATGCACTACGCTTCCATGCTTCCCTCGCGGATGATGCCACCCGTTAGGCTGGCAGGAGAGCAGGGTACAGGACCGTGACAAGAGGGGAGCCCCCTCCAGCAAAGAGGGAGCAGAGACTGTACCTCTGCATGGGCATGCCTGGGGTGGGCAGCTTGGAGGGCAGGGAGCTGGAGGGTGCTGCTGGGGTCTCATGAAACAGGGGGCTGGAGGGCATGGGGAGGCAGAAGGCACAGCTGAGATCTGATGTGATGAGAAGGTTGGTAGGGCCAGGTGGACACAGCTGGGGGCTCATGTGGGGTGGGATGGTTGGAGGACACAAGTGCTGCTGCTGCCCGCCTCCAGCTCTGCCCTATTCTCTCTGGAGGCTCAGACCCACATTCACCAATGGTGCCAGCGTCCCAGAGAGCAGCTCAGTGCGTTTCACTCAAAGCCCCGCTTCCCGGAATCGGGGAGATGGGCAGCTGACAGAGCGGAGCCTCTGTACCTCTCAGGAGTTTTAAGCTGAGCTCCAGTGCCAGGCATGGTGGCTTCTGGGCAAACAGGTGGGTTCTGAGACTCTAATGCCACGTGCCAGCCCCTAGGAGAGGGCAAACTGGGCTGCAGGCACTGAGCAGGGCTGGAGGATGCCATCCAATGTGGCTTTACAGGGCCCCATGGATGAGTCCTTCACCTGCTGCCCGAGCCATGGGGAGGGGGCCCTGACTGGGAAGGACCCCCAGCTCCTTGGAGCAGTGGTGCCAGGGCTGGACCACCCCCAGTTGAGCCACACCCCCTGGCACCTGTACAGACTGGGCTACAGCCCTTTGCACATGGCTCCTTGGGCACGCAGATCATGGGGCATATGTCCTGCACACCACCGGGGGAAGCCACCGCACCAGGCTCCCAAGCAGCCATGCAGGGAGGCCAGGGGCTGTTATGCCCAGAGTGGAGGTGGGCATTTTGCTGCACGCCCTGGGGGCAGCATCCCCCAGAGCAAACTTCACCCTGTCCACCTGGGCCCTACCACAACAGCCTGGGGGACAGCACAAGCTCTGGGGCTGGCCTGGCCCAGTCACACTGTCCCCAGTCACACTGAAGCTCGGGTGAGGCCAGGCAAAGGCCATCAACTCTGGGGCTTGGGAAACAGCTGGCAGCTGCCCCCCAAGATGCACTTGGGGATGGGGGGCAGCAAACAGCCAGAGGCCAGCGCATAGCAGGGGGGCTCAGATATAGCTAGGCCAGCCCTGGGTGCTCAGTGCCCCCCACCAGCCGAGCAGAGGGACTGGCTGATGTTGCCTGCTCTGGCCAAGCGTGGGACCCCCTCCAAGCTCAGGGCCTTCCACAGCCAGGGACTTGGCCCAGCACCCACGCACCTGGGAGTTGGGGTGGGGGGAGGGTGGTTCCTGCCTATCCTTCCCCAGAGCAGAAGAGCTTGGGAGGGCCTGACAGCCCCTTGCCACAGGGTCCCACGGCTGGCACTGGGACGTGCTGCCTGCCAGACCACCTGGAATTATGGGCTGTTCTCCCCACCTGTGCTCCTGCCAGGATCCCCATGGACACAGAACAGGCTGCCAGGGGGCCATCATTACTTTATTAGGTCACACGTGCTTGCTGGCAGGCGCCTACTTCTGGGCTGGGATCATGTCATCGATGGCCTGGCCCTTTTCCAGCTTCTTCTCCATCTCCACCATGAGCTTGACGCCGTCCACCACCATCTGCACCTGCTCCACCTCGGAGAAGCCCAGCCGGTCGGCGTTGGAGATGTCGAACACGGCACCTACGGCCTCAGTGTCCACGCCACCTGGGGGGGGCACAGCGCCATGCAGCTGAGGCCAGACCCCACTGCAGCGGAGCAGCTCTGGCAGCCTCCTGGCCCCACCACCCTAGCCTGGCCTCTTTGCCCACAGCCACCCGGCCCCTGGAGACCCCATGCAGCAGCTATGGCCCAGCGTGTATCCTGCCCCGCCACATCCCAGCTGCCTGGTTGCCCCCCACTCCTGTCAGCCAGGCTTGGCACTCCAGGCCTTGCCCAGAGCCTCTCAGATGCCCCTCAGTGTCGCTTGAGGGCACCAGCTTGAGGGCACCCCAGGGGCTGGGGGCAGTGGGACACAGCTCCGCCTGCGGGATGGGCAGGGCCACACCGCAGAGTCTCAGACTGCCCCTGCTGGGCTCAGCCCAGCCCTCTCCCCACCTGTAACCCCCCACACCTGTATCCCCATGTCCACCTGTATGGCCTGCCCCCGACCTGAGTCCCCTCCCCCAACCCTATGCCCCCACCCTCATCTGTAACCCCAGCCCTACCGAAGTGCCCACCACACTCCTGTAGCCCCACCTGTAACTCCCTACAACCCAAGCCCCTGGTAAACTCACCTATTTGTGCCCCCTGCCCCTCACGTGTCCCCAGCCCCACCCTACACCCACTTGTGGCCCCCGCCCCTCACCTGTGCCGCGCTTCTGCAGCCGCAGCCTCTTGAGGGTCTCCTCAAACTTGGGGTGCTTGCTGAGGTGGGGGAGCTTAACGTGGACCCCGCCCCGCAGGCCAGTGCCCAGGTTGGAGGGGCAGGTCAGCACGTAGCCCAGGTGCTGGTTCCACATGAAGGGGTGCCCAGCCTTCTTAAAGATCTCCTCAATCTGCCGGGTAGGGAGAGAGCCTGTCAGCCAGTGCCCCCCAGCCAGGGTCAGGCCAGCCTGCCACCCGTGCCCCCCCCCCACCGCAACAACTCCCAGCCAGGCCATCCCCTCCCCCAACAGCTCCTTGCCCCAGCCAGGGTCCAGCCAGCCCCCCACCCCCCAGCCAGGGCCAGGACAGCCACAGGTCCTCCAACAACCCTCCAGCCAACACACCCCAGAGAGGACTGCCCCCCTCTCCCCCCCCCCCCCCACACACACAATGAACCCCAGCCAGGACCAGACAGACCCTCTGCTAACCACCCCCTTCCAGCCAGGACCTACCCCCTAATAACCCTAAGCCAGTGTCAGGGATGCCCCCCACCAGCTGACACCAGAGCTGGGCAGGGAAGGGGAAACAGATGCTCCAAACTCAAGGTCCCAGGGCACTGGGCATCTCTCCCAGGAAACTCTCCGCCAGCAGGGGGCAGTGCAGCAGCCTGGAGGGTGCCTGTACACCAGCTGTCTGGCCCTCACCCCCACTCCCAGCACCAGGGTGGGCAGTGGGCCTAGGGCGTAGAATGGGGGCTGGCTGCCAGGACTTCCTGGGTTCTAGCCCAGCTCTGGGAGGGGAGGCGGGTCCAGTGGCTTGGAGCAGGGGGCTGGGAGCCAGGACTGCTGGGCTGTCTCCCGGGGCAGGAGGGGGGCGCTCACCTTCTGCAGCCCAACACAGAAGCGCCGGAACACCTCCTTCATGTTGCCGCCCTTCTCCATGGAGATGACGCGCAGGTGGTCCTCCTCGTTCACCCACACCAGGAAGCTCTTGTTGTCATTGTGCCTGCAACCCAGAGAGCGGTGTGACGGCATGGGCACGACCCCTCTGCCCAGCCTGGCACAGCCAGCACGCCCAGGGCTGGGACTCCTCTCCAGCCCCACAGCCCTGCCCCATTCGTGCCCCCCACCCCATTGCCCCCCTTGTCACAGCTGCTGCAGAGCTGGGGAAAAGGCCTCTGGGCCAGCGTCTGCCTGTCCGGCTTGTACCCACTGGGCTGCAGGGCCGCTCTGAGCTGGGCAGCCCTGTGCCAGGGACGGGCAGGCTACGGGGTGACCTTCCCCGTCTGTCAGCCCCCCCAGTGCTCTGCCCTAGGGCCCAGGGGAGCAGGGATAAGGGAAGGAGCATGCAGCGCCACCTGGAGGTGAAACTACATAACAGTTTAGCATCCCCTTACAGAGCTGGGCATAGAACCCAGGAGTCCTGGCTCCCAGACTCCCCCCCCCTCTAACCACTAGACCCCACTCCCCTCCCCGAGCCAGGGATAGAACCCAGGAGTCCTGGCACTGAGACCCCCCACCCAGACTCCCCCTCCAGTGGCACTGGGGGCCCTGGTGCTCACCATATGCCCCTGGCATCGGGCCAGTCGCGGGCCATGCCCGAGGCCAGCAGCAGGGGCGAGATGGGCTTGTCGAACAGGAAGTGGTCGTCTATCAGCTGCTGCTGCTCCTTGTCGCTCATGTCCTTCAGGGGGTAGTACTTGCCCTTGAACTCCCCAGTCAGGCTGTTCAGGGCTGGGGAGAGAGCAGGGGTCAGCCCTGGTCCTGGCCCCGCTCCCCACCCCCATGGTTCCTCTGCCCCAGAGCCCAACCCCTTCAGCACCCCACTGCCCTGCTCCCAACCCCCCACTTCACATGCACTCCTCCACTCCCCTGCCCCCCGCTGCTCTGCACCCAGCGCCCAACCCCTCCTACTCCCCTGCCCCCATCTCCCCCACTCCCCTGCACCCAGTGCCCCAGCACCCACAACACCCTGCTCCCCTGCACCCAGGACCCTCAATGCCACACTGCCCCTGCTCCCAGAACCCCAAAACCCAGCCCCCTCAACGCCCTCTCCCCTGCACCAATCCCCCCTACTCCCCTGCACTCAGTGTCCAACCCCCCACTCCACTGCACCCAGCCCCCTCAATGCCTTGCTCCCCTGCACCCAGCATCAAACCCCCCACTCCTCTGCACCCCACTCATGGCCCCCCACAGCCCCATCTCACCAGCCCAGTGACAACTCATCCCCCTAGCCCCCCCCAACCAGCAGGATCCCTCCCCCAACATGCCCCATAAACAGTAAGCAGGCCCCACAGACACCTCCCCCCCACCCCAGCCAGTGAGAGTGGCTCAGCCCACTGACAGCCTGGCCCAGGGGTCACCCTCCCCGTCCCCGCAAGACATGTTCAGTTCATGGCCTGTGGGGACCCCACCCAGCCCTCCCCCAAACCTCCCCCTACCCAGGGCACCCGAGTCCTGGCCTGCAGGTGCCCTGCCCCAAGCCTGTCCCATTGTCACCTGCCCCATCCCTGCTACTTCTAGGATGGGGCCTGGCCCCAGAGCCCTACCGGTGACAGAGAGCTTCTCGATGGCGCGGCGCTCCCCACGGCTGCAGTGGGGGGGCAGCGTGTACCCCCTTGATGCTGCGCCCAGTGCGCACCCGGCTGCTCAGCACGTAGTTGGGGTCCAGGTCATGTCCGCCCTGCGTGAGCCAGAGGGAACCAGACCTTGTAATGCCCCGGGATGGCCCCAAGGCTCGGAGCACCTGGTCCCCACAGGCTGGGCCCTGCCCGAGCCGCTGGCCCCCAGCTGAGTCAGGTCCCTCTCTCAACACGACCCCTGCTCCCCCAACCCAGTCCCAGTGACCCCAACCCATGCCCCAGTCCCCGCAACTTCTCCATCCCCCATCACCGTTCCCCCACCCCCATTCCATCCCCCATCCTAGCCCTCCATGCCCCCCGCTCACACCTTCAGGTTCTCGTGGTTCAGGTCGGTCTTGTGCTTGTCCGTGGGCTTGTAGCCGCCGTGCCGGTCCTGGATGACGGGGTCAAACAGGTCCTTGAAGACATCGTAGGACTCCTCGTCCCCAGCCACACAGCCCACTGTCATGATGAAGGGGTGCCCTGCAGGCAGCACCGGGGGGGTTAGACTGGGCAGGTGTGGAGGGGCCAGGGGGCACAGGGGTTGTGGGGCCTGCCATGGGGCGCAGCTGGATGGCATCCCACACTGCTGCTCCTTGGTGAGTTGGGCCCATTCCCCAGCGAGGGGGCGGCCAAGCCAGGAACCAGGCCCCTGGGCAGCAGGAAGGGCTCAACCCCTCTTCACGAGGCTCAGGGGGTCACTCCCCGCCGCCCTGCCCAAGCGGCCTATCCCTTTGCCAGTGGCTGTGGGGGAGGCCAAGGGACAACGGGGGGGAGTCTCCAGCAGACCAGGCTGGGCAGCTGCAGTGACCAGCGGGGTGGGGCAGGGCTCCCAGGATCCTGGATGCACGGAGGGGCAGGGGGGGTGAGCTCACAAGAGGTGGCTCCCCTCAGTGCCCCCCCACCAGGGGCCAAGGGCTAAAGGCCAGGTATCTACCCTGCTCAGTGGCAGGCACCTCCCAAGGCCTAGGGGCCCCATCCTGGCTCATCCCCAGCAGGGCCTTGCTCAGTGTCACAGTGGGATGGCATGGGTGCCACCCCACCTCCGGGTGGGGAGGCTGGGGAGTCAGGGCTCCGGCTGCAGGCAGGCTGGGGACAGCGGCTGCCAAGCCCAGCTAGACGGGTCCAAAGCAGCGAGAGAGCCGAGGGGGGCGGGGAGTGAGGGGCAGGAGGTTTCCTGGGGGCGGGGGTCAGAGCCCTGTCACTGAGAACACATGTCGGCCCTGGGAGTGGGGCTTGGCTGGCGCCCACCTGGGTTGTCCACCCCGGTCTGGATGATGTCATCCAGGGTGAAGCCGCTGGGGGTCTCCTTGTCCCGCAGCTTCTTGTAGACGTCCAGGGTGAGGGCTTTGGCCATGTGGTTGTTGTGCTTGGTGAGGTCGGGGAACTCCTCCTCCGCCGAGAAGTTCAGCTTGTACTTGTTGTGGGTGTTTCCGAAAGGCATGATGGCGGGCGGGGGCGAGTCCTGCTGGGACAGGGGCCTGCTGAGTCCCGGGGGCAGCCGCCGGCTGGAGCCCCCTCTGCCATGCCCAGGGGGCTGATCCCGCCAGCCTCCCATGCCCATCTCCCCACCCGCCTGAGCCCGACAGCAGAGCAACCCTACAGGGGCGTAGCCGCATCCTAGACAGAGGTACGTCCCCCTGCTCCCTCCAGGGCCCAGGCATCCTGTGTTAGTTGCACCAGCCTGAGGTCTCCAGGGGGGAGCGGCACCTAAGTCAGGGTGACCCCATGTGACGAAGTGGGAATGTTCTTAATGTTTTGTCTGAATAGTGTGTGTGCCTCGGTTTCCCCTGTGTTACTCAAGTATCTAGGTGGTGGACAAGGGTGTGTGAGCCTTGCAGAGACCCTTAGCGGGAAGGTCTGACGGCTGGCTGGCTGCCTGGGCACAGACAATGGCCAACACTCTAGTCTGGCCACTGAGGGCCGGGGCCCATCCTCTGCAGGGGCCAGCTGGAGGTGTTGGAGAACAAAGCAAGAGGTGGAGGCTGGGGGACCTGCTTGCCCAGGAAAGAGACCGAGGACGGAGGAGGGCAGCTGGGTGTGACTGAGGCTCAGCTGCTGGAAGCTGGCCCGTCTGCGGTTGGGGAACTTGAGAGGGGAGCGCTCTGGGCCCTCCCCCCACGATGGACTTTGCTGGAACTGCCTGTGCTAACGAGATCTGCTCCACGCTGTGTTCCCCGCCACTAAGAACCCATCGGTGTGACCCACTGGCTGGGGTCACTGCTGACTGTGGGGGTGGGGTGCACAGCCCCTTGTGTGTGTGGGGGGGGTGAGGCTTCCCCAGGTGTCCCGTCCAGGGGGACTCCCTGCGGGGAGCTCAGGGCATGGAGCAGGGTGCTGAGCGCTCCAAAGTCACACCTGGGATGCTGCCCTAGGCAGAGTGAGCCCGGAGGGGGGGTCACGCTGCAGGAGGGTCCCCCCTGAACCTCATTCGGAGCGGCTCCGGAGCTCCGTGACACCCCCAGCCTGAACGCTGGCATGGGGGCGGTGGGTCCTCCCTGGGCAATGGGAGCTAGGGCCAGCACGGGGCGCTCCCCCGAGGCGAGGGCTCGGGCTCCTGGAGCAGGGGAGCCAGAGTCAGCCTCAGGCAGAGCCCAGCACCCCACTGTCAGGGACACCCCTGGCTGGGCAAGCATCATTGAGCATCATCGTGGCGGAGCACAGGGGTAGCCATCACGCCCAGGGGAACTGCCCAGGGGCTGGCAGGTGTGCAGGGGGATGTCCCTGGGGTGCCAGGGACAGGCAGGCAGGGGTCAGAGGGGATGCACCAGTGGGGAGGAGCCTGGGGGAGGGGACATATCTACTTGCTGCCAATGGAAAGTTGGTTCTTTCTCAGCTGCTGCTCCGGGTTGGTTATTTTTAGCCCTGCCCTTGTCCCGAGAGGGCCCCGGGCACCTGCCGGGAGCCGCCACAGCTGCCAGCAGAGCCCACATTCCAGGGGCTCTTTGCATGGATCTGGGCTCCGAAAGCAGAGGGCCCCGGCCCACAGGGCTCCAGGAGCAGAGGGACCCGGCAGGGTCCGATATGGGGCCCCAGCCCACAGGGCTCCAGGAGCAGAGGGACCCTGCACACAGCCCCTCCACCATTCCCCAAGGACCCAGAGACGCTGCCAAGGTCAAACAGGTCACCAGTGACCCAGGGCCATCCCTGGGCATGCCTTGAGCACCAACCACTGGCCCTGCAGCCCACCAACCACCCTGCTGGGCCCACCCTCTCCCCTCGGGGGGCTTCCCCTTCCCTCCCTTCCAACCCTGATATTCTATGATTCTATGATTCCAGGAAGCCGATGGGGCATTGCCGTTTGACACCCCATGCACACTGCACCCCCAGGGCCCCCTTTCCCCATGGCCCCCAGCCTGGACACACCCAGCCCCTGCCTAGCAGCTCCTGGGCACTCTCTGTTTGCCGTGCCCGAGGATGGCACAGACACCTGCCCCCACCCATGCCCCATCCCAGGCTCCATCAGCCTCACGGGCCCGCTCCAGGGGTTACCTGATCAGCAGAATGACAGGGACAGGACAGCACTATGTCCTCTACTCCAGCACAACCAGTGACCCAGGACAACAGCGGGGCAGCTGCTCATATATACCTTGTGCCCGGCTCCCATTGGCTGGCTCTGAGCAGCCGGCTGACCCAGATTGGCCACTGCTGCTGCCAGCCCAGCACAAAATTTGGGGATGTCTCCAGCTGGCCTGGCTGGGTGCCTGAGGGCTGCAGGATCTCGGCCCGGCTGTATCGCCGTGACCAGCAAAACAGACAAATAGCACAGGGAGAAATCTCAGCTGGTGCATTATGACAGGCCGGGTCCATCCCACCCGCCCCCTGGGCCATGACCGGCTGAGTCCGTCCCATCCTCCCTCCGGTCCCCAACCGGCCTGGGCTGTCCCATCTACCCCTAGGCCACTACCATCTGGGTCCATCCCACCACTCCCTGGGCCACGACCAGCCAGGTCCGTCCCACCTGCACCACCGGAGCATGACCGGGCGGATCCATCCCACCACTCCCTGGGCCACGACCAGCCGGGTCCATCCCACCCACACCACTGGGGCATGACCGGGCGGGTAAGTCCCACCACTCCCTGGGCCATGACCAGCCAGGTCCATCCCACCCGCACCACCGGGGCATGACCGGGTGGATCCATCCCACCACTCCCTGGGCCACGACCAGCCAGGTCCGTCCCACCTGCACCACCGGAGCATGACCGGGCGGATCCATCCCACCACTCCCTGGGCCACGACCAGCCGGGTCCATCCCACCCACACCACTGGGGCATGACCGGGCGGGTAAGTCCCACCACTCCCTGGGCCATGACCAGCCAGGTCCATCCCACCCGCACCACCGGGGCATGACCGGGTGGATCCATCCCACCACTCCCTGGGCCACGACCAGCCAGGTCCGTCCCACCCGCACCACCAGGGCATGACCGGGCAGATCCATCCCACCACTCCCTGGGCCATGACCAGCCGGGTCCATCCCACCCGCACCACCGGGGCATGACCGGGTGGATCCATCCCACCACTCCCTGGGCCACGACCAGCCAGGTCCATCCCACCCTCACCACCGGGGCATGACCGGGCAGGTCCGTCCCACCACTCCCTGGGCCCACGACCAGCCGGGTCCGTCTCACCCAACCCCCTGGGCCACGACCAGCCGGGTCCATCCCATCCACCCCCCGGGAAAATGCCTAAAAGGGAGCTCTCACACCGGCAGCCCTGGCTGGAGATCCCTGCATGTGGGAGGGGGCTGGGTGGCAGGCTAGAAAAATAAACTCCCTGGAAGAGGCCCTGCACTGACACACCGGCCCCAGGCACCAGACCCTGAAGCCCTCGGGCCCCCTGTGACAAAGGGAGAATTTTCTGTACAATATTTATGAAGCCCACACATGCCTCAGTTTCCCCCTGTACATCACATTGCTATGAGGGGCGGGGGGTAAAAGAGTTAGGTCTGCTTTTGGGATGACACAGAGACATGGGGGGCACCTTGCTGTCTAGGGTCCAATGAATGGGTCGTTAATGCCAATTCCATATCATTGCGGGGAGGGGCAACCCCGTCAACCCCACCCACTCAACCCCCCATACAGGAACAGGGGCTGAGTTTTTCCTGCATCTCTCCCCTCCAGACAGACTGCTCCCTGGTGCCAGCATCCTCTCTGCCAGTCCCTCCTGCAGGCCTCGGGGAGTGGGGTGACTGGCCTCTCCAATGACCTCCTCATGGGGGCATGAACACTTCAGGCATGGGGGGCAGGGGGGAGCCCCTAGAAGGAGGGGAGGAGAGGCCCACAGAGCCCCTGGCGTCAGGGATGTTAGAGGATCCTGGGATGGCAGAACGGGGGGCATGAGGGGGGCTACCAGAGCCTCTGGTATGGGGGGCAGTCAGAATCCCTGGCAGGGGCTAAGAGGGGGGTGGGGGCCCCCAGCGAGGACGGAGGGATGCAGGGAGTCCCTGGCGGGTACCATGCACTTGGCCGGCACCAGCTAGGAAACACGTGACCCTCTAGCAATGAATAATAATGACGCCAACTAAGCCCTGCCCCCTTGGAGCCCCCTGCCCATCCCCACTCCCCTCACAGCCAGTTGGAGCTGTGCAGACAGTGGCCATCCCACTGACGTGCCACCCCTGGCCCCAGTGCCCCCAAGGCAGGGCAGGGGGAGGAGGGACTTGTCCCCTCTGCACCCGCTGGCATCTGGGGTCTGGACCCCGGGGCTGCTCTAGTCTGTGCTTTCTGCAGGGCCCCTGTGGGACATGGCCCCTAGCCAGAATAGCCAGAGCTCCCTGCACCCAGCCTCATCTCGCCCCCGCCCCAGCTGCACCCCAGTGTACCCCAACCCCAGGGGCTGCCGAGGGGCTGGCCAGGGGCCAGTATCACTGTGAAGAGAGGCCAGCGGATCCGGCACTGGGGCCCTGCCAGTTTTGGAAAGGGTTGGGTTAGGGAGTGGGAGCCGCCCCTCGCCCTATTCTGAGCCCCAAGAGCCACCTGCCCCCACCCCACCTCCCGCTCGGGCAGGCCCAGTGGGCACGTGCCCTGGACAGATGCTGTCAAATTCCTCCCCACAGGCCACACTGTGTCAGGGTCCCTAGGAGAGCGGGACGTGTCCTCCTAGACTCTGAGCTCCCACCCTGCCAGGGCTCGGGGCACCCGCTGGCTGCAGGAAACCCCACCCAGGCACCAGTGCCAGCACCCTCAGCGAGACTCCAGGTGCTGCTGAGTCCCGGGGGAGGCGGGGGGGCAGGGGAGGGCTTGGGGGACATACCTGGGCAGAGTCGCCGGCAGCGGGGGATGGGGGGGGTGCCTGCAGGGGGCATCAGGGGCGCCTGTGCGGGGAGACCTGGGGCCGGGTTGGAGATCCAATCGCACCAGGCCACGTGCAGGCTGGAGGGGGTGTCCCATGGGTCTGGGCACCCAGTGTGTTCCATGCGCCTCCTCCACACAGGGGCAGAGAGCCTGGGGAGGCCGGGGGGGTGGGGGGGGCACTGTTTCTGAGCGAGCCGGTTCTGGGGGTCCCCAGCCCAGCCCCACCAGCCAGAGGCCCTTAGAAATGAAGTGAAGGGCACCCACAGACGACTGACCCCAGTCTGCATTGTCCTGGGGCTGCCTGGGGGCCCCCAGTCTGGGGGGTCAGGGTGGGGATAGAAGGTGCTCTTGCCTTGCCCCGTCTCCCACCAGCAGAACCCGTGGGGCCCTCTGGCTATGGCAATGGGGACCAGTGGTCGGGGCCTTAATTCCTTAACATGGCTCTGCTGGGGTAACCCCCCCGGACCCACTTCACAACCACAGCCACCCCCCGCCCCTGCTGGGACACCGCTGGCCTGGGCTGAGTTCCTGTCTGCCCAGCCCCCCAGCCAGTGCTACCACTGGAGTGTCCAGTCCCCCAGGCCCCCTAGCCTGCCTGCCCCCCAGCCCCCTCAGCCACCAGACTGGGCAGCCTCCCAGCACCCCAGCCAACCTGTCCCCCCAGGCTCACCTGCCCCCGCCAACCAGCCTGTCCCCCCATCCTGCCTAGCCAGCCTGTCCCCCCAGCCCCTCAGCCTGCCTGTCCGTCCCCCCCTCCCCCCCGCCTAGCCAGCCTGGCCCCCCAGCTCTTCAGCCTACCGGTCCCCTGCAGCTAGCCTGGCCCCCCAGCCCGCCTGCCCCCCCAACCCTCCAGCCCCACCTTCCCCCACTGTCCAGCCTGCCACCTCAGCCAGCCTGCCCACGCCCAGCCCACCTGCTCCCCCACTGCCAGCCTGTCCCCCTGATCCCCCCCCCGCCACCAGCCCAGCCAGCTCCCAGCCAGCTTGGAGCCCAGGGCTAGGCCAGCTGAAGTGGGGCCTGTCAGCACATGGCCCCCGCCCCCCGCAGGCCAGGCAGCCCAGCTCTTTATATAGGCAGCAATGACAACCCTCCGCTTGCTCTGCAACTGGCCCGGACCCAGAGCAGCTTGGCAGCCTCCCGCCAGCCCCACGCTCCAGGCCTGAGCCCAAAACAGCCCGGATCAGGTTTCCCAGCCCCTGACTCCTTCCTAACGTGGAGAGGGGCTGTGAGCGCCCACAGCAGCTGCCTCTGCAGTGATTTATGGGTATGCGATCCGCAGCTAGGGCCGCAGCGCGGGGAGTGGGGAGCAGGGACTCCCTGCCTGGGCCGGGGCTCACCTGTTCCCTTGCACCTGACCTGCGGCGTGGGGCCATTGCTGGGCTCACCATGGCACAAAGGGCCGGGGGTGGGGGGGGGGGCCTCCAGGACAGAAATGGGGAACGGAGCCCCCAAGCTAGTGCCCAGGACCCTGCCCACCACCCTCCCTGCCGACAAACAGAGACCTAGCCGGCTGGCGGGGGGGGGGGGGGGGGGGGGGCGCCTGCAGCTCTGGGGGGCAGCATGGGGGGAGTTTGCTCCAGCAGGTACTGGGCCCAATCTCCTGTCCACACATCGTGTCTGAGCCACCCTGGGCCCTCATGCCACATTCATGTTCCCCAGCCCCGAGCTGCAGTTGAGAGGGTGCTGGGGGGGATGCCAGAGTGGGGAGGCGGGCACTACACACCCTTGCTTCTTTCAGAGGCCTCAGTTAAACTACAAGGCATTCAATAGAGCCAAGCAATCACCGACCTGTGGAACGTGCTGCCACAGGATGTTGAATTTTTTGTATTATTTTTATGAGGCTGGTGTGTGCCCTCAGTTTCCCCCTTTACGTTGCATGGCTACCCTGCTGGGGGAAAAGGGATGAGGTTTGATCTCTGGGCCCCCTAAAAGACACGTGTGGGGGGGGTGTGGGGGGAATGAAGAGTCCTTAAGGACCCAGATCAACAAGGGGCCAGAGAGTCACTAGCTCCAGTGACCCCTGGATGGACACACCTGGCAGGGAGTTGAGGAGAGCCCCCAGCTTGAGAACAAAAGGATGGGAGAGGGGCTGGGAGGGTGGTAAGAGCCGGCTCTGGAAGGAGCGGGGGCTCTCATCTGGGAACTGACCAAGGAAATCAGATGGGGAAGAAACAGAGCCCAGCCGTTGGGGTCACTCCAGCTTAGCTGGGCTTAGGGCTGACCAGGCTGGACAATGCTTTAACCTCCGTGTCTCGGTGCTAACCTGGGGCCGTCCCACGCTGGGCTCCAGGGACCAATAAACCCGACTGGTCTGACCAAGGTGCCGAGCTTCCCTGCAAGTGCTGCTGGGGGCGTCAGTCCCCTGCAGGGGGGACAAGGCTCTCCCAGGAGCCTGGCTGGCCCCGCAGGGTAGAGCTCGTGGAGCATGGCAGGAGGGATGGAGCCCGGGGGTTCAGTCTCGGAGGCAGGGAGGGCCGCATGGGTTCCTCCCACAAGAGGCTGTTCCAAAGCTGGGGCATAGCCCCAATCCTGGGGCTCTGTGAGAGCTGTAACACAGGCCAATGGCTCTGGAATGCCAACGAAGGGGCAGGAGTGCCCGGGAACAGCCTCTGCGGAGATGCCACCATGGAGAAAGGGGCCGCAGGGCCTGAGCTGATCCCTTGCCGGAGCTGGAGGAACCGGCTCTCCCGCTAGGGACAGGGACAGGAAATGCCACCCCCTCCCCACCCCAGCCCCGAGCCGTCACTGCTAGGGTCAGGGGCCACCTCCCGTACAGCTGGTGCTGCAGGCTTCTGGCAGAGCCCTGGGGATCCTGTGGCACTGCAGGATCTGGCTCCCGCATCCCCCCCTCCAACCCCCAATCAAGGCTCCCTACTGGCTGGGAGGAGGCCCTTGGGGAGGCGGGGGGGGAGCAGCCTGGAACCAAGGTTGTGGCGGCTGCCTGAGTCTGCAGAGAGCCTGGCACCAACACCCAAAGGCACAGCTACTTCGGGCCGGCTTCACGAAGGGCTGAGGCCCAGCTGTGCTGGGGGTCGTGGTGCCTGGAAAACCACAGGAACAAGAGTGGGGTGCACGAGGCTGGAGCCAGGTACCCGAGCCCTGTCAGTGGCTGGGGAGAGGCTGCTGGGAGCGCCCGGGAACCCGCCGCCTGGCGTCAGGCTGCACTAGGCGCCTCTGTCAATTCTTGCAGGACTGAGCGAGGGGCCTGCCTCGCACCACACAGCCCAGCCACCGGCCTCCTACCCCGAGCTCTGGGGCCGGCTCCCTCAGCTGGGAGGGGGAGACCCGCGTTCAATCCCTCCTCTGCCTGAGCAGGAGAAAGGATGTGAGCAGGGGCCTCGCACCGTGCGGGCACTTAACTGCAGGGCTCTGGGCTATTCCGGGGTGACATGGGGGACCGTTGGGCTCTGCTATTGCCTTTGGCTCATTGGGGAGAAAGAGTGAAGGGGTCAGAGCCTGAGAATGGCTCTGGCGCTTGGGGCCCGCATGGAAGATCCAGGCCTCCTGCTCCGGTCGCGCTGTCCTTAGTGAGCCGTGGCGGAGCAGCTCCCACAGAGAGGTGGGGGGAACCCTCAGAACATCCCAGCGCCAGGTATTAGAGCTCACTCCGGAGGGGTGCGAGGCTCCAGCTCAGATCCTTTCTGCCGATTGAACCTGGGCCTCCCCACAAGTTACGAGGGGTCAGCACCCCCTCCTCCTCTGGGCAGATTTGGAATGGGCAAGGGCTCAGCAGGGGGCGCTGTGCTGCAGGGAGCGAGGGGGGCTCAATAGGGGGCGTTGGGCTGCAGGGATCGGGGTGGGAGGCTCAGTAGGGGGCGCTGTGCGGCAGGAAGCAGGGTGGGGGCTCAGCAGGGGGTGCTGTGCGGCAGGGAGCAGGGTGGGGGCTCAGCAGGGGGTGCTGTGCTGCAGGGAGCAGGATGGGGGCTCAGAAGGGGGTGCTGTGGGGCAGCAGGGAGCGGGGCGTGGGCTGGCTTGGAGGTGCGTTGCAACACTTGTCTCCCTGCCATGGGGCAGCTGCTTGATTAACTGTTCCCTCTTCTTTGCCTGAGTCACGGTTCATCCCCAGCCCTAGCAGCTTGGGGAATACGTCTGCCTTGGAGCCGGGGTGTGATGCCCATGCTGGCGCGCGGGTGAGTTCGCACTATGGAGAGCGCCCAGACTAGCTGCCCAGGTACCTACCCACAGGGTTCAGGTGGGTACCTCAGCCTCCGGCCACTGCCCCTGCTACACTGCTCTTTGCACTGTGCTCGCTCAGATGAGAGCTTGTGCGAGCTGACTGGAAGAGCTGGGCATCTCCCTCTAGTTTGTGGCACTGGGGCAGGGCGAGGGGTGTTCGAATAGCTTTAGCCCCCCTTGCTGAAGCCAGACCACGCCTGGCCCCCCCGTGCACACCACAGCAGCACAGAGGGGCTGCGTGTGATTCAGAATTGGGCCTGGAATTTTCTACTTCCCTGGCTCGAGAAGAAGCCGCTTTCCAGCTGTGCCCTAAGATCTCTGCAGTCTGGGGCTGAGAAGGCACCGTGCAGACCAGCCCTGGATGCTCAGTGTTGCTTTACCAGAATACAGCCACTTCTGGGGTGGGGCAGGGCAGGAGGCACAGCCAGGACACTGCATCCCAGTGCTCAGGGCTGGGGGGGGGAATGAGGACAGGGGACCAGTGCCACTCTGAGCAGCCAGGATCATGGGGCCGACGTTCTTACCTTCTACATGGGAAATGGAGTTCAGCACATGTATGCTGCACTTCACACATGGCATGCTGGACACTGCATGCAACACACTGCAGATGGTATGCTGCATCCCACATGTAAACAGCATGTCACACACTGTCTGGGTCACACTGCATGGCACGCTGCACACTTAATGCCACACACTACAAACAGGATGCTGCACAAGGCATACTGCGCTGCACTGCACACACTGCACATGGCATGCCACACACTGCACACTGCATGCCACACATTGCACAGCACACTGCACCCGGTACACTGCATGCCACCGCTGCAACCGCGTGCCATATATTGCACAGCACACTGCACCTGGAACACTGCATGCTGCACACTCTTCTCAGGCACTGCAATCCCCATGTCAGGAAACCCAATGCCCTGAAGCCAGCCGGCCTCCGGGAGGTTGTGCCCAGCATGTAGGCCAGCAGGGCTATTACAGCAGAGTGGAACCAGGTGGCCTAGCCCAGATGCCCACTCAGTGTCTGCACACACTGGGATCCCAGAGCCAGCCGAGGGCGGAGACTGGGCTTTTCGCAGAAATGCCCCTGGTTCCGTGTGGATGGGCACCATGACTGCGACACAGCCAAAGAGATGGAGCTCACGCGTGGCCAGCGAGGACACACTGCTGTGGCATAACCGCGGCCGGCGTGAGACACCTGGCCAGACTCAGCCTCAGACGTGATCACCCAGGCCCAGTGGTGAGCTGGAGCTGCTTCGCACCGATTCGCGCGAACCAGTTACTAAATTTTGCAGCCGGTTTAGAACCGGTTGTTAAAGGAGTTCGGCAAACTCTGGCCCGCAGGCCACATGTGGCCCGCGGGACAGTCCTGTCCGTCCCGCCTGAGCTCTTGGCTTGGGAGGCTCCCCTGAGAATCTCTACCCACCCGGCGGCCCTGCGGTCCTTCGGCGGCACTTCGGCGGCGGGTCTTTCAGTCGCTCCAGGTCTTCGGCACCACTTCGGCAAAGACCCGGAGCAACTGAAGGAACCGGTTTTTCAGCTTCTGGCAGTTCATCACTGCCCGGGCCCACTGGGCTGGGCTGCTGCAGGGCCCGTGGGACAGTCGCCTGGCCCAGCTGCATCACCACACTGGGTGAGAGCCCCGGAATGAGCAATGTCCCTAGCCTCCCACCCAGCGAGAGCTTGGTGGCCGCCCTGAAGCAGGAGGCCTCAGAGCCAGAGCTCAGTGGGGCCTGGGCTGCCCCATAGCCTACGTGCCCGTCCATCCGTCCCCACAGTCTCCTGTTATGCTCACATGACAGGCACAGGCCTTGCCAGGGGTATAAAAAGAAACAGCCGGGGATGAGGGGGGTGCTGGGCCAATAGCTGCCTCATGAGGTGCTGCCGTGTCCCTTGGCCGGCGCCCAGTGGTGCCAGCCTGCACCATAGGCCCAGACCCCTCCAGCCTCACACCTTCCCCCGTCAACACGCTGCACAGGAAAGATCGCCCCCCCCCCCGACACTGCACAGGAAAGATCGCCCCCCGCCCAGACACTGCACAGGATCGGGACCCCTGCCAGGACACACCTTCCCCCTTCCCCCGCCGAGACACTGGACAGGAAAGATCAGCCCCCCCCCCCCCGGCCCAGACACTGCATAGGATCAGGACCCCCACCCAGAGACTGCACAGGATCGGGACACACCTTCCCTCTCCCCCCCCGCCCAGACACTGCATAGGATTGGAACCCCCACCCAGACACTGCACAGGATCGGGACACACACACACACCCCAAACAGTGCACACGCAGGATCGGACCCTCATGTCCAACACTCACTGCATGGGCAGGATCAGGCCCTCAAGCCCAGCACACTTCATAGGCAGGATCGGGCCCTCAAGCCACACACACAAACCCGCAGGCAGCACCCCCGCCCCCCCGCCCCCACGAGGGGCCCATGGGACCATCCCTCAGCCCCTGCATGTAGTAATGGTTGCAGTAATTTGATGGCACCAGCCAAGGATCACTCTGAGACAGCCAAAAGAACGGGAGGACTCGTGGCACCTTAGAGACGAACACATTCATTAGAGCATAAGCTTTCGTGAGCTAAAACCCACTTCCTCGGATCCTGAGCTATGCTCTAATAAATGAGTTCGTCTCGAAGGTGCCACAAGTCCTCCTGTTCTTTTTGCGGATACCGACTAACACGGCTGCTACTCTGAAATCTGAGACAGCCAGCGGCACGTCCCAGGCTGGATTCATTTGAACTTCAGTCCCAATGCAGGGTCTTCCCCCCCCCCCCGCCCCGCCCCCACCCCTGCCCCCCCCAAGCCGTTCAGTCCTTTTGGAGTCTTGCTGAATAAAGAGTCTCACGAAGCCATTACAAGTATGGCGTTTGAACGGCGTTCGGAGAGTCTGCAGCTCGTACTAGCGCGATGGCCTCAGGTGGGCCAAGGACGGCCCACGGTGCCCCGCGGGACCCTCCTGCCCGGCCCCTGAGCTCCTGGGCCAGCAGGCCCGCCCCCAGCCCCTCCCCTGCTGTTCCCCCTCCCCCACAGCCTCAGCTCACTGGGGGCCGGCGTAACGCTCTGGGCAGGGGCGCTGCAAGCTCCTGGGGCACACAGCCAGGCCTGACCCGGTGCTCCAGGCAGCGCGGTAAGGGGGCAGGGAGCAGGGCAGGTTGGATAGAGGGCAGGGGAGTTTGGGGGTGGTGGTCAGGGGGTGGGGCGGTCAGAGGGTGGGGAACAGGGGGGTTGAATGGGGTCAGGGGTCCCAGGGGGCAGTCAGGAAGGAGAGGGGGGGTTGGATGGGGCAGCCGGGGGCAGTCGGGTGCGGGTTCCAGTGGCAGTCGGGGAAAGGGAGCAGGGGGGTTGGATGGGGCAGGGGTCCCAGGGGGGTCTGTCGGGTGGGGGGGGCTGGATGGGGCAGTCAGGTGTGGGGGTTCCGGAAGAAGTCAGGGGACAGGGAGGGGGCGTTGGATGTGGCAGGGGTCCTAGGGGGGACCATCAGGGAACAGGGGGTGTTGGATGGGGCAGGAGTCCTAGCGGGGGCCATCAGGGGGCGAGAAGCAGGGGGGTTGGACAGGGGGTGGGGGGGCCAGGCCATGCCCCCCTCCCCTAACCGGCCCTCCATACAATTTCCAAAACCCGATGCAGCCCTCAGGCCAAAAATTATGCCCCCCCTACCCCACAGCCTCTGCAGTGTGGATAGGAGAGATTAGGGTTACACTTTTCTCTGCGCAAAGCTTGCATCCACCAGGTCTTCCGGAGAAGTTTGTAGCTCCAGCAAATGCACAAGCAGCCGTCTGTCTGGGGTCCCGTTGGCAAGCACTGAACCCTCCTAAAATGTCACAGATGCAGCCCATGTGTCTTCTATAATCTGAACAGCTAGAAATGCATCTCCGGCCCACCACAGACTCCCCCAGCATCCTGAGGTGGCCCTTGAGGCCCACTGTGTGGGCATGGAGCAGAGAGCTGCCATGGGCACAGGGTGGGCTCTGGGGTAGGGATCACAGGTTGGGCTGTTGTCCCAAACCCCCAGTTGCCCCCTGACATCAGCCGGTGCCTCCCAGCCTGCCCCAGCCCAGTCCCGGACTTCCTTATCCCACGGTAGCGCGGTGGGAACTGCTGGGGATAGGTGGGAGGTGGGATTGGGAAGGGGCTGGGTGGCAGGGGGAGGGCGACAGTGGGGAATGGGTGGAAAGGAGCATGGGAAGCGGCTGGGTGGAAGGGGTAGGGGGGACTGTGGGGGATGGGTGGGAATGGGGATTGGGATGGGGCTGGGTGGCGGGGGGGGGACTGTGGAGATTGGGAAGGGGCTGGGTGGGAGGGGGTGGGATAATGTGGGGGCTGGGTGGGAAGGGGCTTGGTGGGAGGGGCAGGGCTGGTATCTCAGAGACTCGGGTGATCAGATAGCAACTGTGAAAAAACGGGACGGGGGTGGGGAGTAATAGGTACCTATATAAAAAAAAAAGTCCCAAAAACCAGGACTGTCCCTTTAAAAACAGGACATCTGGTCACCCAGTCAGAGACCTCCGGCCCCGGACAGGGCAGGAATCCCAGAGACCTCCCACCCTGGGCAGGGCCGGCTTTGTAGAGACCTCCCACCCTGGGCAGGGCTGGCATGGCAGAGACCTCCCACTCTGGGACAGGGCTAATGTCTCAGAGACCTCCCGCCCCGGCCAGGGCCAGTGTCGCAGAGACCTCCCGCCCCGGGCAGGGCTGGCTTAGCAGAGACCTCCCGCCCCGGGCAGGGCCGGTGTCACAGAGACCTCCCACCCCGGGCAGGGCCGGTGTCGCAGAGACCTCCCGCCCCGGCCAGGGCCGGTGTCGCAGAGACCTCCCACCCCGGGCAGGGCCGGTGTCGCAGAGACCTGCCCCGGGCAGGGCCGGTGTCGCAGAGACCTCCCACCCCGGGGCAGGGCTGGCGTAGCAGAGACCTCCCGCCCCGGGCAGGGCCGGTGTCGCAGAGACCTGCCCCGGGCAGGGCCGGTGTCGCAGAGACCTCCCACCCCGGGGCAGGGCTGGCGTAGCAGAGACCTCCCGCCCCGGGCAGGGCCGGTATCACAGAGCCCTCCCTACTGCATCATCTCTACTCCCCTGTGACGGGCAGATGGGACATTTTTAACCTGGCCCCCTGCTGCCTGCGACAGATGCCCCAGGAGGCAGAGCTGGCAAAGACCCATGGAGACCCCACTGTCTCCCGGGGCTGGGGGTAGAGCTGGGCTTCTCCCGGGGCGCTGCTGGTGCTTCAGCCCGGCTATGTCCCAAGTGCGGGGCTCCATCCCCTTCCCTTGGGGGGCGAGTCCATCACCCCCACAGGGGGGTTTCCTGTTGGCTCCCCAAGGCATCCTGACTTACGGCTCCCTATTGCTTGTGCTGTCCCAGGAGCCTCCGTGTCATTAGCACCCCCCAGCTTCCCACGCCAGGCACGTGCCCTTGGGCAGCGGGGGGGGGGGGGTCACCCAGGGAGTGGGGTTGCCCGGCTCTCACCGGGTTGCTGGGGGTGGAACAGGCTGCAGGAGAAGCAGATTAGCCAGCCCCCGGCGTCCCCAGGATGCTGTCCGGAGCAGCGGGAAGGAGGCTGTTCTCCAGCACATGGGACACACCAGCGAGGCCCCTTGGCCAAGGAATCCAGCCAGCAGGGTCCGGCTCAGTGGGTGAGACCGCCGGATGCAGGATAACACACTGTAAGCAGCTGGTAGTGACTGGCAATGAATGGGGTGGACGGGAGCTCTGCCTGGCTCCCTTTTGGGGGCTCACTGGGCGGACATGCCAGGGCAAGCCTTGTGCAATGAGTGGAAGGAGGGGATGCGGAGGGGAGACCTTAACTCCATTCGGTGTGTGATGGAGTGAGAACTTTCTGCAGCATGTGTACGAGGCCTGTTTGTGCCTCAGTTTCCCCTGTGTGCTGAGTGGTTACCCAATGGGCAGAAAAGGGCTGTTTGTTCTCAGGGCAGCCGAAGAGACATAGCTATGGGTACCGCCCAGCTGTCTGCAACTTGGGCTCCCTATTAACCCAAGATTTCCAAAGACAATGGCAAATCCAGTTGTCCAGACACTGACACCTAGCAATAGACCCCTGCTTCTCCGCAGGGTGGGAGCAGCATCTCCCCAGCTCAGTACAGAGTGGCCAAGTCTCCCAGAGGCCTGGCGCACTGATGGGAGACCCCCCAGATCAGCGGTTCTCAAACTGGGAGTTGGGACCCCTCAGGGGGTCCCGAGGATATTACATGGGGGTTCGAGAGCTGTCAGCCTCCACCCCAAACCCTGCATTGCTTCCAGCATTTATAATAGTGTTAAATATATAAAAAAGTGTTTTTAATTTACAAAGGGGGTCTCACTCAGAGGCTGGCTGTGTGAAAGGGGTCACCAGTACAAAAGTTTGAGAACCACTGCCCTAGACATTGTTCCACAGCTGGCGCCCACTCACCGATCCTGTGGATCTGTGACAAGTAGCAGGGTCCCGTTTGTAGGGCCACTGGCAGGGACCCTGTCACGGAGTCCCCGGGCGATGCTCCGGAACTGCTCCCTACGAAGCCAGGCAGGACTCTGGGGAAGTCTCCTTTCTGGGAGCAACTGTCTACAGGGAAAAAAGCTCACACAGCTTCCACCTTCCTGGGTCTGACTTCAGAGCATTCAGCATCCTCTGCCCCTCCGTGAGCTTCCCACAGCGAGTCCGCCCAGGCAGGGTCCTGCGGGGGGCCAGAGGGTCCTGCCCCACAGCTTTGCAGTCAGACGTGACTCTCAGCCAGCCAGTAAAACAGAAGGTTTATTAGACGACAGGAACATGGTCTAACACAGAGCTTGTAGGTGCAGGACTTCTCAGCTGGGTCCATTTTGGGGGGCAGTGAGCCAGACAACCACGTCTGCCCTTCACTCCACGTCCCAGCCAGCCCCAAACTGAAACTCCCTCCAGCCCCTCCTCCTCTGGGCTTTGTCTCTTTCCCGGACCAGGAGGTCACCTGAGTCCTTTGTTCTCCAACCCTTTAGCTCTCACCTTGCAGGGAGGAAGGGCCCAGGCCATCAGTTGCTAGGAGACAGAGTGTCGGCCATTTATGTACACTGGCCCTTTGCTCTGAAACAATTACACCCCCTTATCCCACCACCTAGAGACATAAGAAATGCATAGGGGAAACTGAGGCACCCCTACAGTATTCAGAGGAAACATTAAGAACAGTCCCGCTTTGTCACAGACTCGTCGGGCGACAGTGGTGGGGGTGCAGGGATCGCACTGCAGATATTAGGGGGCATGTGCCAGGCCCTCCTGCTGGCTGACAGGGAGATTCGCAGGGTGTCACCTCTGTGTGGATCCGCTGGCTCACTGGAATTAGATCCCCAAACGTCAGACGCCCGGGCACAAGGGCTATTTATAGAGCCCTAGTGAGGCAGAGCTGCTCAGATGTCCCGTCCAGCTGGGAAGTATGACTTGCCAGCCTGCAACAGGGAGACCCCACGGGGATGCCACGAGCACAGGGGCCCACCCCCAGCTATGAACCCTCCCCGCCCCCTACCATGCTCACATAGCCCATCCCCCACATGGGACGCTCCCCACACTCACACAGCCCATCCCGCACCTGAGACCCACCCCACACTCACGCAGCCCATCCCCCACATGGGACTGTCCCTGCTCTCATGCAGCCCATTCCCCCCCTTTGGACCCTCCCCGCACACATGCAGCCCATCCCCCACCTGGGACCCTCCCCGTACTCACAGACCCCATCCCCCACGAGACCCTCCCCACACTCACACGGACCATCCCCCACCTGGGACCCTCTGTGACATTCCCCTCTGGTATTATCTGGATCAGTGGTCTGCTAGGTCACTCCAATCCTTGACTCTGGGATAGAGCCTTACCCTGCTCTGCTGTGAGAACCCGCACTCCTGGGTTGTTCACGCACAGCCTCTGGCATGTAAGCTGCTCCTTGGATTGTGCAACCGAAAGACACTAGCCAACATCTCCGGTCCCAGACACAACCCTAGGAACCTCCGTCTTGCGGTGTCCAGTTTTACCCGCTGGATGCTGCAAGCTATCTGACTTCATTAATTTAACAAAGAAATTGACATGCACCAGGCTTGTTATCCCAAGGGGAGTCTCTGACACACTTCAAACCAAACACACTGCTTCAGGTAGAATAAGCAAACAGATTTATTAACTACAAAGATCGATTTTAAGTGATTATAAAGCGCATAACAAGTCGGTTTGGTCAAATAAAATAAAAGCAAAACGCATTCTAAACTGATCTTAACACTTTCAATGCCCTTACAAACTTAGATGTGTCTCACCGCAGGCTGGCTGGTTGCCCTTCAGCCAGGCTCTCCCCTTTGATCAGCACTTCAGTCGCTTGGTGTGATATCTGTAGATGGAGGTGGAAGAGAGAGGAAGAGCATGGCAAACGTCTCTCCCTTTTATCATGTTCTTTCTTCCCTCTTGCCTTTGCCCCTCCCCCCCTTCAGAGTCAGGTGAGCATTACCTCATTGCAGTCCCAAACTTAGTCCCAAACTGACCAAAGGAAGGGGGGTGACTCACTGGAGAGTTCAACTGATCTTTTGCTGTTCCCTAGGCCAGTGTCCTTTGTTCCTGTGAGGCTGGGCTGGGTTTGTCCCATCCGTGCCCTGATGAGGTGTGAACTTCTCCTCTGCTCTTGGAGAGTTTTGCCTGGGCCAGTTTTAAGCCATGAGGATACGTTTTCAGCCTCATAACTATATACATATGAAATTATAACCTATAACACAACTATAACAACCAAGCTCAGTGCATCCTGAGCCTTCTGAAGACACCCAACGTGACAAACTTTGCATTGGATCCCACACAATCATATTATAAGGATGAACATGGGGGTGCAGGACATTCCCATGAGGTACAGGACGTCACACACTTCCCTGGCTCACACAGCCTATCCCCCACCTGGGACACTCCCTGACTCACACGGCCCATTGCCCCCGGGAACCTCCCTGAACTCACACAGCCCATCCTCCACGTGGGACCCTCCCCACACTCAAACAGCCCATTCCCCATCTAACACCCTCCACACACACACACACACAGGCCTTTCCCCAGCCTGGACCCTCCCTGCACTCACGCAGCCCATCCCCTACCTCAGACCCTCCCCACGCTTACAGAGCCCATCCCCCACCTGGGACCCTCCCCTGGGTCACAGAGCCCATTCCCCATCTACCACCTTTCCAACACTTACAGAGACAAACCCCCACCCAGGACCCTCCCCACACTCACACAGCCCATTCCCCATCTGGGATCCTCCACACACACACAGCCCATCCCCCACCCGGGATCCTGCCTGCACTCACACAGCCCATCCCCCACAAGGGACCCTCCCCGCACTCACACAGCCCAATCCCCATCTGGCACCCTATCCACACGCACACAGCCCAATCCCCAATCAGAACCTCACACACACACACATCCCACCCCACCCTGAATCCTCCCCATACTGAGAGAGCCCTTCCCCCACCTGGAACCCTCCCCACACATCCCTTCCCCCACCTGGGATCCTCCCCACATGCACGCAGCCCATTCCCCAGTCCAGATCCCCACCCTACACACACAGCCCACCCTCAGCCCAGACCCTCCCTGCATTCACACAGGCCACCCCCTAAGCCAGGACATTCCCCATACGCATATGCAACCTATACCCCCACCGGAACACCCTCCCTGGGCTCAAATAGCCTGAGCAGCCTCCGGACGCCACCCCAAGGTCAGGCACTCACAGCCATATACAGCTTTCTACTGGAGCGTCCTGGGGATAGCAGTGGGGGCTGGGAGCCAGGACTCCTGAGTTCTGTCCCAGCGCAGGGAGAGGAGTGGGGCTCTGAGCCAGGACTCCTGGGTTCCGTCCCAGCTCTGTGTGTAATGCTGACCTGGTCTCTTCCACTCTCTGTGCCGCAGGTCCTCTGCCTGTACCAAGCTGGGGCAAATGCCGGTGAACAGATCTCGGGCCTAGAGCTGTCATGCCAAGGACCTGCTCTCGGGGATCCTCCAGCATGCGGCACCCCTGGGATCCCCAACCCCCGGCCCAGCTGTGGGTGCTGAGCCCTCCTGGAGATTCAGGCCCCGGAGCCTCCCCCGCAGGGCACAGGGTGATTCCCTCTCTGCCGCACAGACCCCACATCAGCTGCTGGTGGGCTGCCCACCATCCAGGATTCACAGGCTAGCGCATCGCCAGGCATGAGAGATTGCTTCATATGATGAAACCTCCAGGAACACGTCCAACCAAAACTGGCAACCCTGAGCCTGCTGGCTGCGCCCCCTCCCCCCTCTGCCAGCCCAAGCACTGCCCCCCCCCCCCCCGGAGGCTGGCAGTGCCTCCCACTCCCCCTGAGTGTGTGGGTGCCAAGGCATGGGGTGGGGGGAGTGAAATGCGGCCCGGGGGCGGGGCCCAGCTGTGCCCCCTGCAGGGAGGAGCAGGAGCTGAGCACTAATTACCTCGGTGCCCGTTATTAACGCCACGCGCTGTAATCACCACTGGGTCCCTCACGGCCCTTCCTCCCCCCCCCCCCCCCCGCGCCACCCCGACGCACTTTCCACACACGCCCCTGAAGCTCAGCGCTCATTAGCCTAGGCCCCCCGAAGAGCCGCGCCCTCGGCCTGCTGCTCCCGAGCGGGGGGGGGCTGCAGACACTCAGCTCCGCGGCTCCGAGCCTCCGTCCCGAGCAGGGGGCAAGGCCCGGCCCCCCAGGGCAGCAGGGCAGCCCCCCAGCCCTGCTTCAGAGAGGCCCCGGGCGCATCTCCAGCTAAGACCTGAAAGGGCAAAGTGAGCAAAAGCCGCTGGGATGGGCCGAGGTACGGCCAGGTGTGTGTGTGGTGCTGGGCCCTGCCAGCCCCTCGGGGATGGCACCAGCCTGGGGCATGGTGTCGGGGGAGGACACTGTGGGCAGCGCCCACACCCGCCTGACCCCACACCCCTGCCATCTGCTCCACCTCCGGCTGCTTGGAGCTGAGCTGTGGTCAAGTCCCTGGCCTGGGTCCAGCACTGGGGGGGCTGAGTGGTTGTCTCACTCCTGGGGTCGCTCTGCCTTTCCTGGTGGGATCCGCCCCACCCCTGCCTCTGTGGCTCCTTAGCAGCGCACCTAGAGCCCCCCTCCCCGTATTCCCCCCTCAGGGCCCAATCCGTGTCCCCCTCCATACAGCTGCTCCCTGCACCCACCCAGATCCTGTGCTGGCCCGATGTCCCCACGACGGGGGGTGTCCCTGAGGCCTTGGGCCTGGGTGAGGGGGGATTTCAGGGACTAACTCAGTGTAAGGACCGTTTGTCTGTGGAAAGCAGCCCTGGCCTGCCCATGGCCTCGCCCTGCAGCTGGGCACCCACCCAGCCTGGGCCAGGACTAGGAAGTTCCCTGTCCTGTGACGCCAGCAAAGACACCTGGGCCTGGCCCTTTCCAGCCCTTATAGGGCCCGGCTGGGAGCTGCAGCACCTCATAAATCAGCTGGTGCTGAGAACTCAGGCGGGCTGCGCTCAGGCGGGTGACTCCTACAGGAGACCTGCGCCCTGCCCGCCCTGCCAGCTCCGCACTGCTACCCGCTGCCCCAAGGAGCTGCTTCCTCTGTGTCTGGGTCACGGGCTGGGCCCCTCCGAGCTCTGTAGAGGCACTCCCTCCTCTTCAGCCCCCCCAGCACACCCAGGGCCAGCTCCTCAGCCCCGCCCCAGCCAGCCTGGGACTCCGCAGAGGTAGCCCGCAGAGTATGGGGTGTGGCCCCGGGGGCAGCGTGGGCAGAACGCCAATGCGCTCGCGCCATTCCCAGCTGCTGAGGTGGCTCTCTGGGGCCACGCTCAGCCAGGTTTAACCTCTAGCTCGCACCAGGGTCCCAACACCCCCGGCTGGCACCAGGACTGGAGACCCAAGGCACAGCTGGGCTCGACACTGGGGCTGTGAGCTGAGGTTTCCCAAGACACATCACTGCAGCTAGGGAGCAGTGAGCCAGACGCCCCTGCTGCCCGTCTGGCTGGGACCCAAGAGCCCGCGTGGCTGGGAACTGGGCAGGATGCCGGGCCGTAGTTTAGGAGCCCTCTAGTGGCCATCATGGCATTTGATGGTTCTGAAGCCACCGGAGCAGCCATGCGTGGAGCTGGGCCTGGCCCGCCGGGTGCAGTGAGTCCCCACGGTTATTCAGCACCCCAAGGTTCCTTGATCCAAAAGGAAACCACGGGTCAGTGGCCTGAGCCAGTGAACTCTTGATGGAGGACGGCACTAGGACTTCTGCCAGAGCTTTCCCTCTGCTCCTAAGCAGTTCCTCGCCCCTTGGGGACAGCAGGCTGAGCTGTAGCTAATACTGTCACCTGTCCTTGTTATGTCCTTTTTTTACAAACCGTCTGCTTGGTCCAACTAAGGGCTTTTGCAGCAGCATCTGCCCTCAACCTATTCAGTTTCCCCCTTAATATTAGTTAATTGTTGTTGCTTTTGTGAGCCTGTGTTTTTATGAACGTCTTGTAACTTTTTCATCTCTTGTTCTTGTTGGTTTTTTTTTCTTGTGCTCTTCCTCTTTCCAGTGGCGAGGCTCTGCTCATCAAAAACCAGCAGGGGACATCCTTCCACACAGACTCTTGGTCTCAGCTGGAAATGGTTTTCAAGAGGGGGACTGGAACTATAAAAAGGAGGGGGCAAACACCCCCCCCCCCACCTTCCTGCCCAGCACATTCACTGCACTGAACAGACAAAGGAAGCAGCCCTTGGACTCTGAGGGATGGGTCCTGACCGGAGGGCTTGGTCCCTCAGACTGCTGGAAGCATGTGGTGAGAAAACCCTGCTTCGACTCGAAAGCATTTAGTTCACTTAGGCACCAGGAAGCATTTTATATTTATTTTTCTTGTAACCATTTCTGGCTTTTATGCCTCATTTCTTGTACTCACATCAAATCTCTCTCTTTGTCAGGAATAAACCCGTTTTCTTGTTTTCTCTAATCCAGTGTGGTCAGGTTGAAGTGTCTGCGTAACTCCACTGGGATCACAAGTCATGTGCATATTATTCCCTTAATGGAGTAACAGACTCAATGTATTTGCACTGGCCAGGACAGGGCTGGGCAGAACAGGACATATGTTTCTGGGGGAAAACCCAGGGCTGGGAGTGTGTTGGGGTAACCCAGCAGTATAACAAAGGCTGGTAGGAGCCAGGGTGTGGCTGGCCGTCTGTAGCACACACACATAGTAGTGAGTGACTTCAGTGCTGGAGGCTGTTTGGGAGTGGTCCCGGCGGGAGGCTACAGCAGCCAGGCATTGCAAAGGGCTCCCCAAGTTAGAGGTCAGGGGTGACACAGCTGCACATTAGTGTGGACTGTGCCCTGGTAAGTCCCAGGGTATCGTTTATTGGAAGGTGTGAAACAACATCCTGTTTAGGTGACCCCCATCTTTGTCGCAGAGAAGCAAGAGGGTCATTTTCCAAAGACATGATCTTTGGGGCCCACCCCAGCTCTATTACTTCCATGGTGTGTGCTGACCCGCCTTCTAAATCCAACCTGCTCCCACCCTTTGCCAATCCACCTCACACCAACCTCTCCAGTCCTCTCTTCACCCCTGTCGTGGACTCACAGGACTCGTGCTCTCTCTCGGCCTCGTATGGTCCTTGGGAGGAACCCCCTTCAGTGAGACAGCCCTTCTCGGGGGTCCACTCTGTCTCAGGGGTTAAGCCATAGGCCCGTCCACCTCCTGGAACTGCACCTCTCTGAGCCTAAGCACGCCTGTCTCTGCCATGGGCCCCCTCAGGGAGTACGCTCGCTCTGGACCCCCGGAGCCTCCACTCCCAGAGGGAATAATGCCACCCTGATCTCCAGACTGGAGTGAGACTCAGCCTGTGTAAAACAGAAAGATTATTGAGAGTCTGAACACAGCATAGGAAACTCTCAAGGTCTCAGGCCTGGCTTCCCTTAGCACAGGACAGCTAAGTCTCTCCAGTCTCCAGGTGGGTTCTGGTTGCTCTCCCCTGCCAGCCCAGGACCCCCTCCTTCCAGCTGGGCATCTGTTATCACTGGCCCCCAAGTCCTGCCTCTGTCCTTTGTTTTCTGTCCCAGGTAAACAGGCCACCTGGGCTTCCGCTCCTCCCAGCCTCTCCTCTCATCCGTCCTTTGTTTCCCCTCTGGCTGGAACCAGCTGGTCCGATAACCGGGGTCCTCTCTCCGCAACCCATTGTCCTCTCACTGACCAGAACCGGCTGTGACTCCTGAGCTGGGCCTCCCTGTCACCAGGTCACCAGTTGCAGGGGTATCTATTCTCTAGGCCATTCGCTGGCCCTCTGTAACAACAAACTCCCTCTCCCACCACCTTGTTATACCAGTAACACCCAGGAAAATTGAGTCCCACCCCCTCTGCATGCAAACCATTAAAAACTGCTTCGTCACGGCCCCCCAATCCTCCCCTGTCCTCCCTGATCCCCCTCAGTTGCATGTGGGGAAATGGGGGGAGTCTCTCCCTCTCTCAGTCTCCTCCATCTCCTTTGCTCTGGCCCTGCGGCCCCCTCCCCTAGATCATGTGCAGTGGGGAGGGAAGGCCCCACAGCCGCGCTGAGCTGGACGTGACATTCATTGTCTGCACCAGGCACCACAGCTTCTTGGATGGGAGTGAGCTGGGTTCTGCCTGCCCTGTGCATTGGGGCGCTGCACTGTCAGACACCCCTATGAGGAGGACGCTGCCTGGTGGCACCAGGGTCCCCTACCCAGATGTCCCAGTCCTGGAGCAGCGCTGTGCCCCATGCCGGGTTCCCTGGCCCTGGAGGCTAAGCCCTGGTTCTCCTATGGGCAGATCGGCTGAGCCAGGCTGGCAGGGTAGTGCGTGATGTGCTGGCATGGGGCATTGCCCGCCACGTCCCTCCCCCCTCCCTTTCGTCAGCACAAAACCCCACACCAGGGCTTTGACAAAACAAAGCTGACGGTTATGTGCAAAAATGCAAATTATCCCATTAAATAATTTGCATGGCATGTTCACGCAGCAGCGAGGAAGTGCCTTAATTAGTGTCTCACACACACACACACACACACAGAGGAAATTTTGCGTTTTTGCCTGGCAGGTGCCCTCCCACTGATAAACAGCGCCATCTCCTGGCTTGTGGGGGACCTACACACATCTCAAGCACCCAGCTATGTGTCCTGACCTGCCTGTGTGAGTATGTGTGGGTGAGGGTGAGGGTGAGGGTGAGTGAGAGCGCATATCCGGGGGACAGGGGGATGCGGGAACAGCAGGCGAGGATCTTCCAAAAGGGTGGGCGGGCACAATAACAGGGTGAGCAGCTCCGTGGGCTGGGGGGATGCAGGTGGCCCTGGGGGTGCAGGGAGGGGCTCTGAGCTAGGACACCCGCCCCACTCCCACGTTATCGCCCAGATGTGTGGGGGGGGGGGGGGGGAGCTGATGTTGCCAGAGCTGACTGGAGCCAGCCCACAGTGCAGGAGCCCAGACCTGTTTCAGAACCAGCAGCCTGATGGGCCCTGAGCCTCTGCCCACAGCAGCCGAGTCGAGCCATCAGCATGGGAACAACAGGGCCTGGCACAGGGGCAGGCTGGGGCATGGCACGGCACCCACCAGGCCAGCAGAGGGGGAATTCCCCACTGACTTATGACCCACCAGCATCCGGATTCTCCATGCTGCACGCCACACTGCACTCCACGCTCGCCCTGCAGAGCTCACGGCCACCGGGATCGCTGGGGTGGCATTCAGAAATGGGTCAGATGGTTGCATTGAACCCAGACAAAGCTCCATGGAGCTGCAATCCTGACACCGGTGAGGGTGGGAAGACTGGGTGTCCCCAGGGGAGAACAGTCTCCCCACAGCTTGCCTCTGGGCTTCAGCGCAGAGAGGCCTCCAAACGACCCTGGGGAGGAAAAAGTGCCAAAGCCAGAGTCATGAATAGAGAACGCAGCCTCCAGTCAGCATCATCCAGCCTGGCCCCAATGCCTGGATTACCTTTAAACAGGATCCTGGGAAAACCCCCTGTAAGTGCCAGGCCCAAGGGCCAGGAACCTCTGTGCCAAACAATTCCAAGTTTGCACCACTACCCCCACCCCAGACCCCCAGGGGGGCCAGAAGTTTTCAAGACCATCTGAGTCAACAGATTGATTTTAGAGCATTTGGGGAAAAAAATACCTTTTAAATACCAAGCTCATCTCAATCTTAACTCTGGAGTCTCCATCACCATGGCCTCTGGGCACCTCACAATCATCAGTGTCTGTTATGTTCACAGCAGAAAGTAAAGCGCTACCTTCATTTGGAATGATGGGGAAACTGAGGCAGAGAAGAGCAAAAGAGGGTTACTCAGAGATCTCTGGGTGAGCTAGGAAGTGAACCCAGCTCCCTGGAAGTGGTGGTCAGTGCCACCCGCACTGGCCCATTCCTCCGTGCTCAGCTCAGGGGCTGTTTATTTCTAACGTTAAGGTGAGAGCCCTTTTCCCTCACGAAGCTCCCTTTTAGCAGCTGACAGCTTTGGCCTGAGGCGGGGGTTAGGTCTGGAAGCGGGCAGCTTTCCCCTGAGGGTGACAGAGAATATTTCTTCCAAGTCTGAAGCAATTCCATCCCCTGGTTTCTGAATTACAGGTTGCTGGAGAATGAGCCTGTCCAGGAAGATCAGACCCTGGGTGTGCCGTAAGGAGCGGCACCTTGTCGCCCTCTCGATAACAGCCAATAGGGCCCTTCAGCCACTAGCTGGGTGCCTTCCTGGAGCTTAGCCAAGGAGGGCTGCAGAAGGAGGGGCCCAGCCCAGGTGTGCCTGGACCCTCGGGGAGAGGCTACCAACCCCCATCGCTCAGGCTAAAGGCAGGCCATCTGTCACGGAGTGTGGGGGAGTCCAGGCCCTGCACCCCTCTTCCTGGGATCCACTGAGACTCTCAGCCAGCCAGTAAAACAGAAGGTTTATTGGACCACAGGAACACAGTCCACAACAGAGCTTGTGGGTACAACCAGGACCCCTCAATCACGTCCTTCTGGGGGAGCAGGGAGCTTAGACCCCAGCCCTGGGGTTCCCTGTGTTCCTCTCCCCAGCCCCAAACTGAAACTAAACCCATCTAGCAGGTTCCCTGCTGCGGTCTCCGTCCACATTCCTGGGCAGAGGAGTTACCTCCCCCTCCCCCTCCTGGCTCAGGTGACAGGCTCTCAGGTCTCCCATCCCCAGGGCACATTCCCAGGTCAACACTCCCCCCTCCCTGCTGCGTCACATCCTCACATCTCTCCCCCCTTCTAGACTGAACTGAGCGGGGTCACTGTGACCAGTGACCTGGGGAAGTTCGGGGTCCCCTCTACGGGACAGGGCATCCGCTATCAGGTTGGCACTTCCCTTCACGTGGACCACGTCCAGGTCGTAATCCTGCAGGAGCAGGCTCCACCTCAGGAGCTTGGCGTTGGCTCCTTTCATCTGGTGCAGCCAGGTCAGGGGAGAGTGATCGGTGTAGACGGTGAAGTGTCGCCCGAAGAGATAGGGCTCTAGTTTCTTGAGGGCCCACACCATGGCCAGGCACTCCTTCTAGATGGCCACGTAGTGTTGCTCCCGGGGTAGCAACTTCTTGCTCAGGTACACGATGGGGTGTCTCTCCCCCTTTTCATCCTCCTGCATTAACACCGCCCCCAGTCCCGTGTCGGAGGCGTCGGTGAACACCACAAAGGGCTTGTCAAAGTCTGGGTTTGCCAGGACTGGGCCACTGACCAGAGCCTCCTTCAGCGCCCGGAAAGCCTCCTGGCACTGCTCGGTCCAGACCACCTTGTCTGGCTTCCCCTTCTTGCATAGCTCAGTGATGGGGGTGGCCATGGCGCTAAAGTGGGGCACAAATCTTTGGTAGTATCCTGCCATCCCAATAAAGGCTTGGACCTGCTTTTTGGTGTGGGGAGCGGGCCAGTCTCTGATCACCTCCACCTTGGCTGGTTCCGGCTTTAAGCGGCCGCTCCCCACCCGATGGCCCAGGTAAGATACTTCTGCCATCCCCACCTTGCACTTCTCCGCTTTTACAGTCAGCCCAGCCCCCTGGAGTCGGTCCAGCACTTGTCTAACCTGGGACACATGGTCCTCCCAGGTCTGGCTAAAGACACAGATGTCATCAATACACGCCATGGCAAAACTCTCCATCCCACTCAGGAGCTGGTCCACCAGGCGCTGGAAGGTGGCCAGCGCTCCCTTGAGGCCAAAAGGCAGGGTCAGGAACTCATAGAGCCCCAGAGGGGTGATAAAGGCCGATTTCAGCCGGGCATCTGCATCCAGCGGCACTTGCCAGTAGCCCTTTGTAAGGTCCATGGTGGTAACGTACCGAGCTCCTCCCAGCTTGTCTAGGAGCTCGTCCGGCCTGGGCATGGGGTAGGCATCAGATACAGTGATGGCATTGAGCTTCCGATAGTCCACACAGAACCGGACCGACCCGTCCTTTTTGGGGACCAGCACCACTGGCGAGGCCCAAGGGCTGGCAGATGGCTGGATCACTCCCAAAGCCAGCATGTCCCGGACCTCTCTTTCCAGGTCCTGAGCAGTTTTCCCTGTGACTCGGAAGGGGGAGCATCTTATCGGTGGGTGCGACCCGGTCTGCACCGGTGGACAGTCAGATTAGTACGTCCAGGCTGGTTGGAAAACAGCTGTCGGTATGGATGCAGCACCCCCCTGACCTCAGCTTGCTGGGCAGGGGTTAGTTGATCCGAGAGGGGAATTGTTTCCAGGGGGGAACCAACTCTGGTCTCAGGGAATAGATCTACTAAAGGGTCATCTCCCTGCTCTTCCCACTGTCCACACACGGCCAACACCACATTCCCCCTGGCATAATATGGCTTCATCATATTCACATGGTACACCCAGCGGTGGTGCGCCCAGTTCGACAGCTCCACCACATAGTTTACCTCATTGAGCTGCTTGACGACCTTGAAAGGGCCCTCCCAGGCGGCCTGTAGTTTGTTCTTTCTCACAGGGATGAGAACCATCACCTGATCCCCGGTGGCGTAGGCACGGGCCCGCACCGTGCGGTCATACCAGACCTTCTGCTTCTTCTGGGCTCTGGCCAGATTCTCCCTGGCCAGGCCCATGAGTTCAGCCAGTCTCTCTCGGAAGATCAGGACATACTCCACCACTGACTCTCCATCGGGAGTGGCCTTCCCCTCCCATTCGTCTCTCATCAGGTCCAGGGGGCCCCTCACCCTCCTGCCATATAACAGTTTGAAAGGCGAAACTCCGGTAGACTCCTGAGGCACCTCCCTGTACGCGAACAGCAGGTGAGGTAAGTACTTGTCCCAATCCTGCGGGTGCTGGTTCATAAAGGTTTTCAGCATCATCTTTAGCGTCCCGTTAAACCTCTCCACCAGCCCATTGGACTGGGGGTGATAAGCTGAGGCCCAGTTGTGCTGGACCCCACATTTCTCCCACAAGCACCGGAGCAGGGCCGACATGAAGTTGGAGCCTTGGTCTGTCAAGACTTCCTTGGGGAACCCCACTCGGCTGAAAATGGTCAGGAGCGCATCGGCCACGGTGTCTGCTTCAATGGAAGCTAAGGGCACTGCCTCGGGGTAGCGGGTGGCAAAATCTACCACCACCAGAATGTATTTCTTCCCCGACCGGGTCGTCTTGCTGAGAGGCCCCACGATGTCCATGGCCACCTTCTGGAAAGGCTCCTCTATGATGGGCAAAGGTCTCAAAGCCGCTTTCCCCTTGTCCCGGGCCTTCCCCACCCTCTGACAGGGGTCACAGGATCGGCAATACTGCCGGACCGTGGTAAAGACCCCGGGCCAGTAAAAGTTCTGTAGCAACCTCTGCCGGGTGCGCCAGATTCCCTGGTGCCCTGAGAGGGGGATGTCATGGGCCAGGTACAGTAGCTTGCGGCGATACTTCTGGGGGACCACCAGCTGCCTCCTGGTCCCACAGGACTCTACTTCCCTTGTGGGAGCCCATTCTCGGTACAGGAACCCCTTCTCCCACAGGAACCTCTCCTGGCAGCCTCTCCTCATGGTCCGTACCACACCAAGGTCGGCCAGGTCCCTGAGCTTCCGCAAGGAGGGATCTTTCCTCAACTCGGCCTGGAACTCAGCGGCTGGGGAAGGGATGGGGCCCGGTTCCCCCTCAGTGGCCAGGTCTGAGGCCTCAGCCTCTCTGAGCCGTGCCCCTCGGCGCTCCCTCCCCACCAGGGAAGAGTCCTGCGCCTCCGGTGCGGTACCCTCCCCGAGGTCAGGGAGCAGTGCCCCTCGCCGGCTCTGGCTACGGGTCACAACCAGGGCGGTCTGGGGCTTGCTTGGCCAGTCCTCTAGGTCTCCCCCCATCAAAACTTCAGTGGGCAAATGGTGGTGTACCCCCACATCCTTGGGGCCCTCCTTGACCCCCCATTTCAGGTGTACCCTTGCCACGGGCATCTTAAATGGGGTCCCGCCCACCCCTGTCAGGGTCAGGTAGGTGTTGGGCACCACCCGATCTGGGGCCACCACCTCAGGCCGGGCCAGCGTCACCTCCGCGCCCGTATCCCAGTATCCATTGACCTTCCTCCCATCCACCTCCAGGGGAACAAGGCACTCTCTCCGGAGGGACAGCCCCGCGCCCACCCTGTAAACCGAGCACCCTGAGTCCAGAGCCTCCAGCCCTCTGGTGGAGCTGGCCTGGGGTACTCTTCCCTCCTGAGCAGGTGGTAAACTGGTAGGCCCCCTTTCCTGGGTCGTCTGCCCCTCGTCCAGCTGGGTCCCTACCCAGTTAACCCTGGGTAGGTTGGGTCTGCTCAGTCTGTCCCTGAGCCTGGGGCACTGGGACCGTACGTGGCCTCTCTGGCCACAGTGATAGCAGCTCAGGTCACGTTGGTCCCCTCGAGCAGGTCGGAGGGGCCCAACGCCAGGCGTCCCCCTTGGGAGGGGGTTCTCCCTATTTCCCCGCTGGGAGGCCCCCTGGTGACTCTCTCTCTGCATCGGGGGGGGGCCTGTTCTTTTGGGACTCCTCCCGGCTACCCCCTGACCGACTGTTCACAAACTCGTCGGCCAGCTGCCCTGCGTGCTGGGGGTTCTCCAGCTTTTTGTCCACCAACCACAGCCTCAGGTCGGAAGGGCACTGTTCATACAGTTGCTACAGTACAATTAGGTCAAGCAGGTCCTCTTTAGCTCGGGCCCCAGCTGTCCACTTGCGGGCATACCCCTGCATTCGGTTGACCAGTTGTAGGTAGGTGACCTCAGGCGTTTTACGCTGACTCCGGAACCTTCTCCGGTACATCTCAGGGGTCAGCCCAAACTCACGGAGCAGGGCCTGTTTGAACAGTTCATAGTCCCCTGCCTCCGCCCCCTCATTCGGCTGTACACCTCCACGGCTTTGGGGTCCAGTAAGGGGGTGAGGAACTGGAGCCTGTCTGCAGGGTCAACCCTGTGCAGCTCACAGGCATTCTCAAAGGCCGTCAGGAAGCTATCTATGTCCTCCCCCTCCTTCCGCTGGGCCAGGAAGCACTTATCAAAGTTCCTTGCAGTCTTGGGTCCCCCCTCACTCACCGCAGCCGGGGCCCCACTGCTCCTCAGCCTGGCCAGCTCCAGTTCATGCTGTCTTTGTTTCTCCTTCTCCTGACGTTCCCTCTCCTTCTCCTCCTGCTCATGTTGACGTTGTTTCTCCTCATGTTGACGTTGTTTCTCCTCATGTTGACGTTGTTTTTCATGATCCTCCAGCTCCCTCATTTTCATCTCCCTCTCCCATTCCAGCCGCCTCAGCTCCAGGGATGGGGAGCTCCGCCGGGAGGATCCCCTGCTGGCTGCTGGGGTCAGGGTGCCCTCGGTATTCGCTGGGCTTCCCCCAACCCCTCCCCCAGACATAGGTAGGAAGGGTCTCGGGATCTCCTCGGCAGCAGTCTGACCCCTCCCAGCCCGGTCAGGCCCTAGGGCCCACGCTGCGTCTGCCGGGCGGCTTCCCTCAGGGACAGGGATCGGGTCATCCAAGCGATCCCTCTCCTCCAACTGGGCAATCAGCTGTTCCTTGGTGGACCTCCCGATGCGCAGCCCCCTCTGCCTGCACAGCTCCACCAGGTCGCTCTTAAGGCGTTTAGCGTACATCTCCCTGCTGGCCACTCGCAGGCCGGGCAGCTTTCCACGGTTTCCAGGAAAAGCCCTTAGTGTGCCAGTCCTTCTTGAGGTCACCACCTCTTTGCCAGGGTCGAGCTGCAGACTCCTCCGCCCCTGGGACCGCTCGCTGCAATCCCCCGGGGGACCCTGTTACTGCAAAAGTCCTTCTCTCTGGTCACACATTCCCAGGGGTTAACCGCCCCCCAAAACCGTCTCTCTCTGAATCTTCAGCATGCCTGGTCCCCGTCAATTCCCCTTCGTTTTACTGTTCCCCAGTCACTTACTGCAGGAAGCGCCGTTCACGGGGTGCAGTAGATCCCACCGCTGCCACCAGTTGTCACGGAGTGTGGGGGAGTCCAGGCCCTGCACCCCTCTTCCTGGGATCCACTGAGACTCTCAGCCAGCCAGTAAAACAGAAGGTTTATTGGACCACAGGAACACAGTCCACAACAGAGCTTGTGGGTACAACCAGGACCCCTCAATCACGTCCTTCTGGGGGAGCAGGGAGCTTAGACCCCAGCCCTGGGGTTCCCTGTGTTCCTCTCCCCAGCCCCAAACTGAAAACTAAACCCACCTAGCAGGTTCCCTGCTGCGGTCTCCGTCCACATTCCTGGGCAGAGGTGTTACCTCCCCCTCCCCCTCCTGGCTCAGGTGACAGGCTCTCAGGTCTCCCATCCCCAGGGCACATTCCCAGGTCAACACTCCCCCCTCCCTGCTGAGTCACATCGTCACACCATCCCACCCTGCACTGTGGCCAGACGGGGATGGAACAAGGGAAGCCCCCCTGAAATGAGAGGGAGAACGCGTCATTGTGCGGGATATTTAAGGTCAGCACCATGGCCCTTGGTACCTCCTGTCTTCTTCTCACCCATGCATGAGTCTGCTGTGCTCAGTTCCACCAGCCAATGAGCCCACGCTTCAGCCGAATGCTTAAAATGGTACGTTACCATCATAATACACATCTCTGCATCTTCAACCGGAGGGTGGTCACCCCAAGGGGCAGTCCCTTTGTGATGGGTTCCCAGGGTGCAACCTGGAACTGGGGAACCGCTCAGCCCTCTGTCTTACCGACCTGGGTTCCCTCTCACGCTGTGCTGCTGTATCTAAAGCCACAAGCCTCTGTCAGGTCCTGCCATCCACAGGCAGGGACATGACCAGCTGAGTTACATGAATGCTTTTCCCAGTTCACTCACGAACGGACATTAGGGAGGGTCCAGCCAATTCCCACCCAGCTCCCCAGCCTAGGACACCAGAACTGCACCCTCCTGCCCTGGTCAGAAGCCTGGCCAGTGGACGTTTATTACGCAGTCCACCCCTTCTGCAAAGGAAAGTGGACGTGCACCCACTTCTGCAACATGAGCAGATTTTCCAAGCACTTCAAGCCAAATGTGCTGTGTTAGGTAAAACATAAAGCAGGTTTATTAGGTACAGGCAGAGAGATTGTAAGTAGTCAGCGCACAGATCAAAGTTGGTCACCTAAAAAATAAAAGTAAAATCGCAATCTGAGTTCTAGAAAAGAGACAGGATTTGAATCAAGCAGCATCTCACCTGATGGCATTACTTCTGAATACACAGGCTGGGATTCTCCTTTCCAGCTGGGATCATCTGCCCCATTCAGTCTTTGTCCTCCAGAGGGGTCTAGTCCAGGTGTTGAGTTGCTGGGGGAGAGAAGCCAAGTGATGATGTCACTTCTCCTCTTTTATAGCTGATTCCAGCTTGCTGGAAAGATCTTTGCTATGACATGGATCAAACAGTCTCCATTGTCTGTGTGCTCTCTCTGAGAAGTCTCCATTGTATATGGTTCCTGGGATAGTCCTTGGGAGATTGGGTTCCTTTAATGGGCCATCAGCACACCTGGCTCCTCCACTGTTGTACCTGACAGGCTGGTTGTGGGTGTTCCCAACCTCACAACGTATTTCAGCAACACGCACAGAGCAAAACTTCACAACTTCCCATCCAATGACAGCACATACAATCCAACAGGATATTAATGGTCAACAGATCAAGACTTTTAAAATGCTATCTCACGAGGCAGACTTTATACAAAACATAGCATAATTGTATGACAGGGGGAATATGGGGGTTCCAGGGTACTGTTCTGAGGCACAGCATGCCACACCCTTACACTACAGGGTGCATGGTCACCCTGAGGGACAATCAAAGAACAGGGGACCATCCCTTATGCTACAGGGCACATGGTCACCAGGAGGGACAATCAATGAACAGGGGACAGTCCCTGAGGTGCAGGGTTGTGGCTGGGGAATGGCAGGGCTCAGTGGACATGCTGGCTCATCAAGCTGTTGATCGGCTCTTGGATCTGATGCAGCCACTTCCATGTTCTCACAGTGATGGGATTGGCCGGGGCTGGAGCCCAACAGGCCCTGATACCAGAAGCTTCAGTTTCCCTGCCTGGGGGGGCCTCTACTTGGCTGCCCTCCCCACTTTCCCATCTCCTGGGGCAAGCAACCAGACAGCGCTCACTCCCCCTCCCCTCAGTGACCTGAAGCCATCCTGGCAGGGGGATGGGGGAGGGAGCAGAGGGAGCCCAGCAGCTGGAGCACCAGCGGGGGGGTGGAGGGGGTGAGGCGGAGGCATGGAGGAGCAGAAGGGAGGCTGGGGTGGGGCAGACATGATGCCTGCCTGGGGAGACAGGATTGAGGTGGTTGCCGGGCAGACGGGCAGCTGGGGGGTGAGGGCTCCTGCCGCGGGACCAGAATCACCTGCCTGGTAAGTCTGGGAGCGGGGGCAGCCCTGGGGAAGGGAGAACAGCATAACCAGTGGGCTGTGGGCTCAGCGACCGGGAGGCTGGTGACCCTGCTGATGTGCCCGTTCCTTTCACTTTTTTCTCAGGGCTGAGTGGGAAGGTTGGCCGCGCTGGGCCATGCTGGGCAGTACTAAGCATGCCAGGCTACACTGGGTGGGTGGGTGAGCTACCTCCATAAGGAACCTGTGGGCCATGTCCAGGGCACTTGGATTTCAGGCCCAGCTAGACACACTGCAAGGAGCAGGTGCTGGCTTAGTGTCCCAAAGGGAAAGGCTGGATGTGGGGAACACAAACCCCAAGGGCAGAGGCACATTGGGATGTCCTGAGGCCGAGTGTTGTGGCTGGCCCGGTTGGCACAGAGCAAAGCACCCACCCCAGCAGGCTGTGAAAGGTTTGGGCTTGGGGTTAATCCCACCAGCTGGGCATTCTGGGGGCATGCGACCCCCCATTCCAGCAGGGAGGAGTTGGAGATGGGGCAAGGGCACTGTGCCTGCAGTAACGATGCAGGACCTGCCAGGTGAGATCAGACCCAAGAGGAGGCCCATCTTGCCTGGGATCCCGGCTCTGACAGTGGCCAGATGTTGTTTGTGAATCCTGCAGTGCCAGATGGCGGAGAATCTGCCCCCGCACTGAGTCTCGGCCGTACCGCTGAGTTAGCTTGTCATAAGCCATGAAGCAGGTTCCACAACATCTGAATTATTCATTACGACAGTGACAGCTCTATTTTGAGATCCGTGTAACAGTCCAATCCCATTTTAAACTTTGCTAATTTCTTGGTCTCAACAACATCATGTTGCAGGGAGTTCCACAGGCTAATCACACGTTGAGAGAAACCATACTTCCTTTGACTGGATTTTGAAGTTCCTATCATTTAACCCCATGGAACACCCCCCCGGTCCCCGAGTTAGGAGGCAGAAACTCCCAGTCTCCCCGTCTAGACGAGGCAGTGTTCTACAGACATCTCATGTCCCCCCAAAAGGTCTCAGACTCTTGTTCCCCAGGGCCCTGCATGTGACCTCCACCCAGCATGACCCGGGGGGCGTCGTGGCATTCGGATGGCAGCACACTGGACAGGACAGCAGCCTCGTTTCAGCAAAGAGGGATCTGGACTGAACAATATTCTCAGCCCTCTCTAAATTCAGACTATTCTCTGTGGGATCCCTTTTCACAGGGCCCCAGCTCTCAGCGCTGGCTGCCCTGGAGCAGCGGGCAGGAGGGCAGCCGGAGGGGTGGGGGCCTGGGAGGGGTGGGACTCAGAGAGGAGCACCGCGGCCAGGCGCTGCTGTTAAAAGGATCGGCCCTGAAACAGTTGACAGTTGGTGCTAGTTAAACTGTCAGCTTCGGATCTCAGCCGGAGCCCGCAGAGAGGGCCAAGCTCTGAGCCGCCAGCCCAGCCCCACGTCAATGCGTCGGGATGGCTGCAGACTCAGGCAGACGTTGCCACGTCAGCTGCCCTTGGCCTCTGCTTCCAGACGGCTCGTCAGCTGGGGAAAATGAGGGCACTGTGCACTGGGGCAGCTGTGAAAGATCATAGAGTCATAGAATCATAGAATATCAGGGTTGGAAGGGACCTCAGGAGGTATCTAGTCCAACCCCCTGCTCAAAGCAGGACCAATCCCCAATTAAATCATCCCAGCCAGGACTTTGTCAAGCCTGACCTTTAAAACTTCTAAGGAAGGAGATTCCACCACCTCCCTAGGTAAGGCATTCCAGTGTTTCACCACCCTCCTAGTGAAAAAGTTTTTCCTAATATCCAACCTAGACCTCCCCCACTGCAACTTGAGACCATTACTCCTTGTTCTGTCATCCGCTACCACTGAGAACAGTCTAGATCCAGAGACATGCCTGAACTTGTGTTCGACAAGCACACGGACTGAGAGTATAAAACAGACAGAGTGGATGCATACTGGCCCTTCTTCTGCCCCACCTATGCTGCAAGCAAGCAGGACACTGAGAAGAAGACAAGACTCCAACCCAGGAGATTGGCCCAGGTTTAAGGAACAAACCTGTACACTAAGGACTGCAACATCCAGTGGGGTGAGAAAAACTGCTTAATCTAGTTGCTGCCCAGTCTAATAGGGTTGAGAGTTTAGCCTGCGTGCTTATATTTTATTTTATTTTGGTAACCACTCTGACTTGTTATGCTTTGACTTATAATCCCTTAAAATCTATGTTTGTAGTTAATAAAGGTGTTCATTCTACCTGAAGCAGTGTGTTTGGTTTGAAGTGTGTCAGAGACTCCCCTTGGGAAAACAGGCCTGGTACGTATCAATTTCTTTGTTAAATTGACGAACTTATATAAGCTTCCAGTGTCCAGCGGGCATAACTGGACACTGCAAGACGGCGGCTCCCAGGGTTGTTAGGAGGTCAGAGATATTGGCTAGTGTCGTTCACTTGCAAGTAGCTGGGAACAGCTTACATGCCAGGGGCTGTGCGTGAACAGCCCAGGAGTGGGGGTTCTCACAGCAGAGCAGGGTCAGGCTGGCTCCCAGAGTCAAGGATTGGAGTGACCTAGCAGACTACCGGGTCCAGAAAACACCAGGGGAATGTCACAACCCCCCGCCGCCCCAGCTGGGCTCCCCAACCCAACCACACCAGGCCCCATCACTGTCCCACCCCGCCCCTCCAGCTGGGGCTCCCCACCACGCTCTCTCAGGCACTCTGGAAGCTGCCTGCTGGCCAGATTTGCCCCAGTGCCAGCATCACTCTGCATAGGGTGGGGGGAGAGGGGGGGTTTCAGGCTGGCAGACTGAGTGGGGGGGGCTTAGCCAGCCTGGCCCAGGGAGCAGGGGCTGCGGCCAGTGTCCCCGATCCACCCCAGCCTGCAGGGCGTGAGCACAGCCTCTGGGAGGGCCCTGCTGACGTCAGGCTGGGGCAGAAGACAGGCTGGTTTATAGGGCAGCTCTCCGGGGAGCTGGGTGGGGTTGTTGCCCTGGGACTGGGCGATCCTGGCACTGGGCCTGGCATGATGTCAGCGCAGCAAGCTGTGGAAGAGGCAACTCCCCCCGAACAGCGTGTGGGCCCCTCCCTCAGCGAAAGCTCATGCCATGGCCTGCACCACATGCCCTGCTCCCTCCCCAGGCATCAGGCCAAGTCCTCTGTCTCTCCACCTCCACGGCTTGGCACTTCCGTCTCTTTCCTCTCTTCACCACCCAGCCCCTGCCTTCCATGTGAGGCAGGCAAGTTGCACAGTCACACACCAGGGGCTCGCTTGCAGCCCTGCCCCCTACCCCCGAGCTACTCCAGAGCCGTGGGGGCGAAGCTCTGTCCTAAAGGGGGCAGTTTAAAGGGTGTGTGGCCGAGGAGAAGCCCTGGCCCTGAGCCCATGACAAAGTCCACGGTGCCCGGACCCCGGCAGGCAGGAGGAGACGGGGCAGGCAGGAGCTCTGGGGCACAGCAGAGACAGCAGCTCTGGGGACGACGGGGTCCTTCTGCTACCATAGCTCCTTGTTCAGTGTCAGAAGAAAGCGACTCTTGGTGAGTCAGTCCCACTGTCACATCCGCACTCCTCCCTCCTGGTCAAGCCATGCTGGGACCCCAGGCAAGCTTAGGTGTGTTCAGGCCAGGGTGCAGGAACTCGAGGCCAGAGCAGGAGCTCCCAGGACCTGGAGTCCTGCAGGTGACATTGATGCTTTGCTGGTTCTCCATTCAACGCGAACACAACTTAAGGCTGGAGCAGACAGGGAGGAACTAGCCTGAGTCCCTGGGTCACGAGACAAACAGCTTGCAGCTGGGTCCCAGAGGGGTTTGGGGGCTCAGAGCCTGTGTGGGGCGGGGCCAGGGGCAGAGGGCGCAATTAGAAGTCGGCGCCTATGGTGTCTGGTACTTCCAATGCTTCATGGCATGCTCATGATCAGGAAGAAGGCAACGCATTTGAGAACACAACAGTCTAGTCGATGAGGAAGAAGAACGCTCAGCTGTCGCTCTCGTGACTGGGAGTAGCAAGAGATGAATTCCTACTTCTTTCATCCCAGGAAACGTAGCACAAAGATCGGGTCGAGACACTAGTGATGATAAAGAAGAAGCTGAAGTCAAATCATAGAATCCTAGGACTGGAAGGGACTTCGAGAGGTCACCTAGTCCAGTGCCCTGCACTCATGGCAGGACTAAGAATTATCTAGACCATCCGTGACAGGCGTTAGTCTAACCTGCTTTTAAAAATCCCCAATGATGAAATTCCACAACCTCCCTAGGCAATTTATTCCAGTGTTTAACCACCCTGACAGTTAGGATGTTTCTCCTAAAGTCCAACCTAAACTGCCCTTGCTGCAATTTAAGCCCATCGCTTCTTGTCCCAGCCTCAGAGGTTAAGAAGACGTCATTCACTGTGTGATATTCCACTCTGTGTTCAAATTCTCTATTCTGTCCTGAGCACATGGCAGCGCCTCACTCCACTCAAGTGTCGGTGTTTTATAAGACAGGGATCTGTAGAAGCGAGTTAGAGGTTGAGTAGAATCCAGAAGTCGCTGTTAGAATCATAGAATATCAAGATTGGAAGGGACCTCAGGAGGTATCTAGTCCTGCTCAAAGCAGGATCAATCCCCAATTTTTGCCCCAGATTCCTAAATAGCCCCCTCAAGGATTGAACTCTCAACCCTGGGTTTAGCGGGCCAATGCTCAAACCACTGAGCTATCCCTCCCCAATTCTTGTAGATCTGTAAGAATCAAATCTGTTGTACTTTTTCAGGTGGCTTAACAAACACTTCTTGCCCTCTTCACTTCAGGAGTCAATATAAGTGCCTTCATGAGTCAACTTCTGGACGGAAGTCTTTGCTTCTTCCAGTATGTTGTCAATGGATCACTCTCTGATTGATCCAAGTATAGCTTCTGTTGCTGGACAATGATCTACTACTGTTGTAGCAGATGCCTGGATGCATCGGCGCCAACTTCTTCTGGTGCTGGGTGCCGCCGGTGGGTGCTCGATCCCCCTCTGCCCCCGGCGGCACCCAGCACAATGGGGCCCAGATCCTTTCTGGGACTCCTGGGTGGTGCCCTGCTACAAGCAGCAACAACAGGACCCAGGAGGCTCGTCCTTGTCCGTGGTCCCGTCTGCCTTTGGTATCTATGAGTCCTCCAGCTGCATGATGCTAGCACAGTGGCATGCAGCCCCAGAAGAGGTGAGGGCGGGCTGCTGGGGTAGCAGCAGCTGTTCTGGATCCCCCATTTGCGGCCCCAGAGCGGTTTCCCCTGGGTCCTGCTCTTGCCACGATCCCTGACCTGGAGTCTGCTTGACTTGAGGTGTTTGCAGCACGCGGGTTTGCCCAAAGTCTCACGGCTGCTCGGAGCCAGGTGAGTTCAGCTCAGGATCCCGCTGCTCGGAGCTGGCCAGGAATCTGCCCACAGTTTCCATGCATGTCCAAGGGCAGCAGATCTGTCTGACATCATCTTCCCAGGTGCAGCCAGCGCTCCTGCCCCTCGAGCGAGGGCGTGCTGCTGGCTGCCGCTGGCCAAGGCGTCGCTCCCGTCTCTGCCTCACAGGCCAGGGAGGCCAGTGGATTCTCCTGGGTCTGCCTATGCCCCGGGACAGGCGACACGGGACACCAGGCAGTGGCACTGAGGACACTGAGCGAATGAGGCAGGTCCCCTTCTCAGCCGGGCCACCAAGCAGCCTCTGCTCTTCAGGGGAGTCCCGGAGCAGCAGGTCCCATGGCCAGAGGCCCCAGTGATGGGCACAGTCTGAACGTGCAGAATGAGCTGCCCCACCAGAAGGTGACTGGCTAGAGAGCGACTAGGGTACGTGGGTCCAGGTCTGTTACACTCGAGCCCGTCTACGCCCTTCTGCAAATGTAAAGGGGCCTTGAATGGGGCAGAAGACAGGGACCCGTCTGCCAGGGTGGAGCTCGCACACAGGCCCTGCTTCCAGGCCCCACCACAAGGGGCAGAGGGGCGTGTGGCCAGAGCGCACTGCACTGTGGCTATTCCCTGCCCCCCAGGGCCCACGGGGGGCGGATCGGGGGCGTGGCTGGGCGCACTGCGCTGTGACTATTCCCTGCCCCCCCCAGGGCCCATGGGGGGCGGATCGGGGGCGTGGCTGGGGCGCACTGTGCTGTGGCTATTCCCTGCCCCCCAGGGCTGATGGGGGGTGGATCGGGGGCGTGGCCGGAGCACACTGCACTTTGGCTATTCCCTGCCCCGCAGGGCCCACGGGGGGGCAGATCAGGGGCATGGCTGGAGCACTCTGTGCTGTGGCTATTCCCTGCCCCCCAGGGCCCACGGGGGGCGGATCGGGGGCACGGCCGGGGCACACTGTGCTGTGGCTATTCCCTGCACCCCAGGGCCTACGGGGGGCGGATCGGGGGCACGGCCAGGGTGCACTGTGCTGTGGCTATTCCCTGCCCCCCAGGGCCCACGGGGGGTGGATCGGGGGCACGGCCGGGGCGCACTGTGCTGTGGCTGTTCCCTGCCCCCCAGGGCCCACGGGGGGCGGATCGGGGGCACGGCCAGGGCGCACTGCACTTTGGCTATTCCCTGCCCCGCAGGGCCCACGGGGGGGCAGATCAGGGGCATGGCTGGAGCACTCTGTGCTGTGGCAATTCCCTACCCCCTAAGGCCCATGGGGGGTGGATCGGGGGCGTGGACGGAGCGCACTGCACTTTGGCTATTCCCTGCCCCCCAGGGCCCACGGGGGGCGGATCGGGGGCGCGGCCGGGGCGCACTGCGCTGTGGCTATTCCCTGCCCAGGAGGCCTGCGGGGTGCAGAAGGCAGCGCCACCCTGGGGCTGCTCTAACTTACAGCAGCTCCTGGCAGGCCCCAGATCACCACCGGGAGTGCAAGGGGGACGTCGCTGGGGTCAGGCCCGGCGCCGAGGAAGGGGGCCCCGCTCCCCTCTGCCGTGGGGGGGCCGCCCCGCCCAAGATGGCCCCGGGAGGGGGTGGAGCCCGGTGCATTGTGGGCGCCGCCCATAGCAGCGGCAGGTGAGCGATGAGCCGCGGGAGGGCAGCGGCTCCGGGCGCGGCGCAGGCGGCGGGTGCTCCGGCCCGGCTGGCAGGTGGGTCCCGGCGGGGCAGGGGGCTCGGCGGCGCTGGGCTCCAGGGACGCGCCGGCCGGGGCGGGGCTCTGGGAACCGGCCGCGCAGGTCGGAGCCCCCGCGGCGGCCCGAGCGCAGGACGGGGCTGGAGCCGGGTGTGCGCCACGCGTGTCCGTGCTTACAGCGGGCAGCCGTGCGGGGCGGGCACGCAGCCAGCGTGTGCACCGTGTGCACGGGCCGCGTGTGCACCCCGCGTGTGCGTGTTGTATTTCTATACAGCGGTGCACGCCACACGGCGGGGGTGACGCCGTGCCTGCCGCCTTGGCACTCAGCTGTGCAGGGGGTGTCCCGTGGGGGGGGGGGGGGTGACGCGGGCAGGTGCGTGCCGCGCGTGCGCGCGCTGTGGCTGGAGTGCGGGGGGCGCCTTGTGCTTGTGCCCGGGCGGGGTGCGCTGCTCACGCGTGTGCCCTGCCCGTGCCCGCCGGGCCGGGCCGGCGCCCTCGCTCCGCGTCAGGCCGGCGGGACTGGTTCTTGGGGCGGGGAGGAACGCGGCGCCCAACGTGCGCCCCTCCCGCCCCCAGCTGCCAGCGAGCTGGGGCCCTTTCGCAGCTCTGGGCCCCGCCCTGCTCGGGCGGGCCCCGAGTCACCCCAAGCCTTTGGGCATCGGGGGCGGCGAGTCGTGGTCCCTGTGGGCACAAGCCGAGGCTGAGAGTCAGGAACGCGTCTGCTCCTCTGCAGCTTGGACTCCTCCCATACGCTCCCCTGTCTGGCCTTCCATGCTGCCCCCCGTGCCACTGTGTCAGCCCCCCCCCCCCCCCGTCGCCTCCCTGGAGACAGGGGTCACCCTGGAGGTGCCTGTCCCTCCGAACCCCCCCCCCCCCGCCCCAAGTCCCACGCTTGGAAGGACGAGGGCTCACAGCCTGTCCTGGCCATGGACACCCCGCTTTGGGCAGGTCATCCGTCCGGCGGGGCTGCCGGCTCCAGGGCTGAGGGGCTCAGGAGCGCCTTGGCCAGGGGCGGAGGATGCCAGCGCTCAGGGCGCCCTCTCCCTGCAGGCTCAGCTGCGCCATGTCCCTGATGGTGGCGGTCGGCGAGGGCCAGCCGGGGAGGATGACGGCAGATGACATCATCGCTGGCACGCGGCAGGTGGTGAAGGGGCTTGAGGCGCTGCGGAGCGAAAACACGGGCATCTCGCAGCAGCTGCAGGAGGCCCTGATCCAGGGCCATGGGCAGGAGGAGCCCCCGGGCAGCCGGGCCCTGCAGCTCCTGGAGGAGAAGTATGACCTCGTCCGCAAGTCCCTGGAGGGGATTGAGCTGGGGCTTGGCGAGGCAAAGGTACCGGCTGTGCTGGGCCAGTGCCCCTGTGCGGCAGAGGGGCTGCGAACAAGGGAAGGGCATCTGGCAACAGGAGCACGGCTGTGGGGGGAGCTCTCAGCTACTCCAGGCCCAGCCTCTCCCAGTAGGGGGCGCTGTGGGGGTGGAGCAGAGCGGTGGCTGTATGGGGAGCTCCCATTTATCCCAGTCCCGGCTTCTCCCAGTAGGGGGCGCTGTGGGGGGGGGAGTGGTGGCTGTAGGGAACTCCTGGCTATCCCAGTCCCGGCTTCTCCCAGTAGGGGGCACTGTGGGGGTGGAGCAGAGCGGTGGCTGTATGGGGAGCTCCCATTTATCCCAGTCCCGGCTTCTCCCAGTAGGGGGCGCTGTGGGGGGGGGGGAGTGGTGGCTGTGGGGAACTCCTGGCTATCCCAGTCCCGGCTTCTCCCAGTAGGGGGCGCTGTGGGGGGGGGGGGAGTGGTGGCTGTGGGCAACTCCTGGCTATCCCAGTCCCGGCTTCTCCCAGTAGGGGGCGCTGTGGGGGGGGGAGTGGTGGCTGTGGGGAACTCCTGGCTATCCCAGTCCTGGCTTCTCCCAGTAGGGGGCGCTGTGGGGGGGGGGGGAGTGGTGGCTGTGGGGAACTCCTGGCTATCCCAGTCCCGGCTTCTCCCAGTAGGGGGCGCTGTGGGGGGGGGGAGTGGTGGCTGTGGGGAACTCCTGGCTGTCCCAGTCCCGGCTTCTCCCAGTAGGGGGCGCTGTGGGGGGGGGGGAGTGGTGGCTGTGGGGAACTCCTGGCTGTCCCAGTCCTGGCTTCTCCCAGTAGGGGGCGCTGTGGAGGGCAGGGTAGAGGCGCTGGCTATGAGGGGAGCTCCCAGCCATCCCATTCTCTCCCAGCAGCGGGCGCTCTGGGCTGTGGGGCAGGAGGTGGGCTGTGGGGAGCTCCCGGCCATCCCAGCCTCTCCTGGGGCGTGGCCAGCGCGGCAGGCGAGGGGGTTTCCCTGCTGAGCCGTGCCCTGCCCTGCCCAGATGATGATCGCACTGTCGTCCCACCTCGGGGCGCTGGAGGCCGAGAAGCAGAAGCTGCGGGTGCAGGTGAAGAGGCTCTGCCAGGAGAACCTGTGGCTGCGGGAGGAGCTAGCGGGGACCCAACTGCGGCTGCAGCAGAGCGAGGAGATGGTGGCGCAGCTGGAGGAGGAGAAGAAACATCTGGAGTTCATGAACCAGCTGAAGCAGTATGACACCAAGGAGGAGCAGGTGCGGCCTGGACCTCCTCGTTGTAGGGGAGGGGAGGGAGAGGAGCAGGTGGGGCCCGGACCCCCCTAGCTGGTGGGGGGAGAATGGAGAGGAGCAAGTGAGGCCTGGGCCCCCCTGGTTGGAAAGGGGGAAGGGAGGGAGAGGAGCAGGTGGGGCCCAGACCCTCCTAGCTGGTGGGGGGAGAATGGAGAGGAGCAAGTGAGGCCTGGGCCCCCCTGGTTGGCAAGGGGGAGGGGAGGGAGAGGAGCAGGTGAGGCCCAGACCCCCTCCCCAGCTGCACAGGCCCGGCTCCCCTCCTCAGCCTCCACTTTGCTGGCTGAAGCCTCGGGCAGGGAGGAGCCTGGGGGGGTGATCGGGGGATGCGGTGGGGGAGCCCAGGTGCTGGGCTGTGGGGTGGGGATGCTTGGCCCCAGCTGCCTTCCCCCTGTACCCTCAGCTGGAAAAGGACAAGGCCCGTCCGCGGAAGGATAGCCTGGCCTCCCTGTTTGCCAGCGACGAGGATGAGCAGCGACAGGGTACGTGCCAGGGGGCTCCTGCCTGGGGAGCGGGCTGTGGGCTGTAGGTTTGGGGCTGGCTCGCTGCCCCTCAGCTCTCTGAATGCACCCCAGGCTCCCTGCTGTCCGCCCAGGTGCTGAGCCAGTGGGTCCAACGGGCTCAGCCCCACGGTTCTGCCATGGAGGGGGTGGGGCGGAAAGGCAGGGACCCGGCCGTCTGCCCCCAGCAGCAAGGTTTAATGGTAACTGCGGGAACAAAGCACCGAGAGAAGGTTTGAACCCGCCTGCCGTGTGCTGCCTCTCTGCCCACCCGCCTGTGCTCCCGCCCCGCCTGTCCTCCTGCCCCGCACTGCCCACCCGCCTGTGCTCCCGCCCCGCCTGTCCTCCTGCCCCGCACTGCCCACCCGCCTGTGCTCCCGCCCCGCCTGTCCTCCTGCCCCGCACTGCCCACCCGCCTGTGCTCCCGCCCCGCCTGTCCTCCTGCCCCGCACTGCCCACCCGCCTGTGCTCCCGCCCCGCCTGTCCTCCTGCCCTGCACTGCCCACCCTCCTGTGCACCCGCCCTGTCCTCCTCCTGCCCTGCCCACCTGTCTGCCCACCCTCCTGTGCACCCGCCCTGCCCCTCCTCCTGCCCTGCACTGCCTCTCTACCCACCCTCCTGTGCACCTGCCCCACCTGTCTGCCCACCCTCCTGTGCACCCGTCCCGCCTGTTCTCCCGCCCCACCTGCCTGTCCTCCTGCCCTGCGCTGCCCGCCTGTCTGACTACCCTTCTGTGCACCTGCCCCGCCTGTCCTGCTGCCCCGCACTGCCAACCCGCCTGTCTGCCCACCCTCCTGTGCATCCACCCCGCCTGTCCTCCTGCCCCACATTGCCCACTTGCTTAGCCTAGCCACCCACCTATCTGCCCTCCTGTGCACCCGCCCTACCTGTCCTGCTGCCCACCTCCCTGGCCTAGCCATGCACCTGCCCGGCCTCCTATGCACCCACTCTGCCTGTCCTTCCCCATTCTGCCTGTCTGCCTGCCCTCCTGTGCACCCGCCCCCCCTGCACTCCTGTCCTCCTGCCCCACCTTGCCCGGCCTCCTGTGTGCCCTCCTGCCCCATCCTAACCTGGGCAAGCCCAGCTTCTCTACACACCCCACGGGCGCCTGCACCAGCAGCCCCGGAGAGTCCCCTCTACCCAGCCATTCCCACCAGGCCATCCCCAGCTGCCCACTGGCTCTTAGCAGCCCCCTACGGTTTGCAGTGGGGTGACTCCTTCCAGGCCACCTTCCGGCTGGTTTTCTTACAGCCCCACCCCAAGCCGGCCCATCTGTGTGGTGATGCCCTGCAGCTGTCCCTGCTGCCCTTCACAGAGCAGCCCCACATCTGCCTCAAACCCTGGGGGCTCCCCGCCAGCCAGACCCCTGGGCAGGGGCGGAAGGGCTCCTCTGCATGTTCCCCATGACACCCCTCGCCTGCCCACACCCCTAGAGACAGCTGCCTCCTGGCACCAAGGGGGTTAACATTTTCACTGCCACCCCCCAATGGGCTTTTACAAAGCCCCCGGAGCCCAGCCCAGCCTGCGACTGGAGCATCCACCCGGCTCCAGTTGCTGAGTCCAGGACCCTGGGGCAGTGAGCCAGGCATGAGAGGCGGGCCAGTGTCGGGGTGGGGTAGGTGAAGGGGACCGGTGGGTGAGAGGGTGGTGGAGGGAGAAAGGGGCCCCCGGGGCAAGAGGAGTGTGGGGATAGGTGTACGGGAGGGGAAGGGGACCCAGGGAGGAGACAAGAATTGGGGAGGGCAGGGGAAGGGAGCCCGGGGGTGGAAGAAGTGGAGTTGGTGGGGGTAGGGGAGAAGAGGGTTGGTGGTGGGATGTAGGAAGGGAAGGGGACCCAGGTGGGAGAGGAGAGTTGGTGAGGGTGGGAGAAGTGGGGTTGGTGGGGGAGTGTAGAAGGGGAAGGGGGCTCAGGGTGGTGGGAGAGGTGGGGGGGGTGTAGGAGGGGAAGGGGACCCAGGGAGGAGAGGTGGGTCGGTGCGGGGAAGGAGGTGGCCCGGGTGGTGAGGTTGATCAGTGAGGGTGGGGAGAAGAGAGCCCTGGAGCGTGGAGGCCTCTGCTGACTCAGCCCCATCAGTTGGGGAGCTGGGTGAGGGCGACCCCCACAGCAGCCCACTTCGTGGGCCAATGCCTGGTTCTTGCTTCTGCTCAGGGCCGGGCTCAGTGCCCCCGGGGCTAGGCTCATTGCAGAGCTGAGGGGATGGAGTCAGGATGGGGGGGGCACCCTGCCGAGGGGGTTGAGGGTCTTCGCCCAGGTTCCCCCAGCTGCGCTAGGCCCCGGGGGTGGCCCCCGCAGGCCGTAGCGCTGGCCCTGGGTCAGCCCTGGTGGGTCGTCCCTGAATTGGGCGGTCGAGTCCGGGGGCTCGCGGGCGCCACCCGTCACTGGGGCTCTCTGCAGGGAGGCAGCCGACCAGCACGGCCATGGAAGCGGCACAGCAGGGCGGCTACGAGATCCCGGCCCGCCTGCGAACGCTGCACAATCTGGTGATCCAGTACGCCTCGCAGGGGCGCTACGAGGTCGCTGTGCCACTCTGCAAGCAGGCGCTGGAGGACCTGGAGAAGAGCTCTGGGCACGGCCACCCTGACGTGGCCACCATGCTCAACATCCTGGCGCTGGTGTACAGGTGAGGGCTGCGGCCGGCGGGGCAGCGCCTGCCCATGGGTCTCCTCCCCCACGGGCTCCTGGCTGGTGCATGGTGTAGCCCCCTGGGGCTCCGAGACCCCCAGCCAGGCATGTGGCAGAGCTGCCTCCAGCCCTGAAGGATGCTGGCAGCACCAGGGGCAGAGAGAGGCTGGCCGAGGCCTGGGGCTTTGCCCCGCGTGGCTAGTGGGGTGTGGCCCGGGCTGGGAGGGGTTCCAGGCTCCCTGCCCTGGGCCTGGCGGGTCTCTGGGCAGGGGCCGGGGGTCCAGGTGAGGTGAGGGTGGGCCAAGCTCCCGGGTGACACCGCTGCTGTCTGCCCTGCTGCAGGGACCAGAACAAGTACAAGGAGGCCACGGACCTGCTGAATGATGCGCTGGACATCCGGGAGCAGGCCCTGGGTGTGGAGCACCCGGCGGTGAGTGCCAGAGGGGTGGGGTGGGGGGGGCTCCCTGGATCAGATATCCTGGGACAGTGGGTCCCCCAAAGGCTGCTGGAAAGGGGGAGGGGCCTCTCCCATCCCAGTGGCTCTTGGTCCCTTGGGTCCAGCAGGGTTTCCAAGCACAGGCCCTGAATCCTTCTCTGGAGACAAGTCCATCACCAGCCACTGCCCATAGCGTGCAGCGGGAGAGCCCCCCCATCAGCCTGCCCCGCTCCCCACTGCTGGGGGGTGGGGTGGGGGCTAGAATAGCCAGGAGCTCCCCCTCACAGCCAGTGTCTGCCCCCCCCCACAGTGCCCCCTGCTGGGAGAGGCCAGGCTGGAGCAGCTGGGAGCTCCCAACATAGCACCCCCTGCTGGGAGTGGGGGGGCTGGAGTGTCTGGGGGGGGGGTGCTCCCTGTGGGAAGGAGACGCGTGTCCTTGCCAGTGCATCTGCGCCCTAATGCTGCCCCCTCCCCCCACAGGTGGCCGCCACCCTGAACAATCTGGCCGTGCTGTATGGCAAGCGGGGCAAGTACAAGGAAGCGGAGCCGCTGTGCAAGCGGGCGCTGGAGATCCGCGAGAAGGTAAGGCCGCGGGGGCGAGCGCTGCGACACGCGGCCCCTTGGCCTGGCCCCGGCCCCGGCCCTGACGCTCTCCCTCCCGTCCCGGGCAGGTCCTGGGCACCACGCACCCCGACGTGGCCAAGCAGCTCAACAATCTGGCCCTGCTGTGCCAGAACCAGGGCAAGTTCGAGGAGGTGGAGCACTACTACGAGCGGGCACTGCGCATCTACCAGAGCCAGCTGGGCCCCCATGACCCCAACGTGGCCAAGACCAAGAACAACCTGGTGAGGGGGGAGGGCCCACGATTGCTCCTGGGGGAGGGTCTGGGGTGCAGCGCTGGGGGGCTCCCTGGTGGCTGGCTGCAGGGCTGGGGGATTTGCCTTTCTGCAATTGCAGCATATGTGGGGTGGCACTGCACAGGAAGGGCTAAGCTCCCCCTGGTCCCTGGCCTGGCCTTTGGGGGGGAAGGGTGGGGACAGGAATCCAGCCCAGGAACCAGGGGCCGCTGGCAGCAGCGCTGGGTGAATGAGGGCTGCCCCTGGTAACACTCCCCTTCCCACCAGGCCTCCTCCTACCTGAAGCAGGGCAAGTACCAGCAGGCCGAGGAGCTGTACAAGGAGATCCTCACCTCACATGACAAGGAGCTGGCCGCTGCCCGCCATGGTGAGGCCGCTTGGCTCCTCCGTGGGTGGGAGGCTGCCCAGGGAGCTGTGTGCGGGCAGGGGGGTCGGGGGGGCTCTTTCTCTGGGGCCGGTTTATTGCCAGGAGAGGGGGGCTTTGGGGGCAGGGTCTCAGTGCCGTTTCTCTTCATCACCTCTCTTGTCCAGGTGACCCCGCAGCAGGCCAGAGCAGTGCAGACCCTCTGAGCCAGGTAAGCACCAAGATCCGTGCAGGGTGGGGAGGGAGAGATCAGAGAGGGCTGCAGTGGGAGAGCCGAGCATGCAGAGGCCAGACCCAGGGAGTCAGTACAGCAGGGCTTGCATGGGGATGAGCTGGCCTGGGATCCAGGGGGGCTGCAGCCCCTCCCTGCTGGGAGCTCTGCACACCCCACCACCTCTGTCTCCCCCAGGATGCCATGGGCCATGTGCACCGGAGCAGCTCCTTCTCCAAGCTGCGGGAGTCCATCCGGCGTGGCAGCGAGAAGCTTGTCTCCCGGCTGAAAGGCGAGAGCTTCCAGCCCATCGACCCCAACCCTGGGTAAGGGGCTCCTCCCCCCAGCTCCAGCAAGGGGCCCAGCGCTCTTCCACCAGGCCCCCACATCCTTGCCGGAGTCGCTGGTTCCCAGGGACAGTATTCCTGGTTCCCAGGGGCACAGCTGCACCTGGCAGTTGAAGTGCTCCTTGGCCCAAGGCAGCTGCCCCTGCTAGCCCACTGCTCTGTAGAGCTGCCCTGGCCTGTCACTAGTTACTGCACTCATTTGTGTGCTACCTGGGGGGGCCTGGAGCAGAGCCCCCAGCTATGTCTAATCCATTCCAGGGGGTGACCCTGGCTTGGCAGAGTGCAAATGCTTTCCTGGGAGCGTGGGAGAGACCTGTCCAACCCCAGGTCTGTTCTGCCTGGGATTACCCTCAGCAGCCAGGGCTCATTTCCCAGCAGCTTGCTCGGCTGTTTTGCTGGCACCTTGTTGCCAGGTGTTAATTCCGTGCCCCACTGCGAAGGCTCTAGCCCTTGCGCTGTGTTGACCAGCCCCTGGGCAAGAGCCGTGGCACTGAGGGTGTGATACCTGCATGCAGCAACTCTGGGTGTTCACCTCATGCTCTCTCCTGCAGGATGAAACGCGCCAGCTCCCTGAATGTCCTGCATGTGGGCGAGAGGCCACCGGTGCCAGCAGCTTCCCCAGCGGTGAGAACTGGTCCCAGGGCCCCAGCAGCTGCGACCCTGGCAGTGGGGTTCCTGGCCCAGGACCCCTTAACTCTCTGCTCCCCTTTATTCCTTCTCCGCAGGTGCCCAGCAGGAACCTGAGCGCCAGCAGCCAGAACCTCTCCCCCAGCAGCTCTCTCTCCAGTGCGGGCTGAGGTACTGGCACGACCAGGCCAGCTGGAGTCTCAGCTCTGCTTGCTCCTGGCCCCCCCGCAGCCTGCCCGTTAACCCTCCAGGGAGCAGGGTGCACAGAGCAATGGGCACTGCTGGCTGCAGCCCAGCCAGCCCCCTCGTTGGACCTCAGTGGATGCAGTGAATGTGCCCCCCTCAACTAGGAGACACCAAGCCAATGCCTGCCCCTTGCTGGGCCGCTCTTTCTCAGGAAGCCATGGGGCTTGGCCTGGCCCTGCTCCAGCTGCCTTAACTGCCCCCAGATTGCAGGGGCCAGGGCTTGCTATTTATTCTATTTATAGGACATGGTAGGTGAGAGCAGAACAAGCACAACCTGAATAAAGGTGTTTGCTGACTGCTGGCTCTGGGTCTGTGTCAGGGCTCAACCCTGGGAGGAGGAAAAGCTCCCCTGGCCCCTCTGAGAAGCAGCAGGCTGGCACTGTTAACCCCCTCCCCCAGGCCAGAGGAATACCAGCCCCACCCCTGAGCAGCAGGAGATGCCCAGACTCATGATGCAGTGCAGGGACCCAGCTGCAATGTAGGCTGCCCTGGCTGGGTAGGGGACAGCATCCTCCAGTGTGGTCTCCTGGTTCCCAGGGGCTGGCGCAGGGTGATGGCACAGCACACAGGCTATGTCCTGTTCTTTATTGCTGTGTCCCAGACAGTCACCTTCAGTATAAAAGCCAGTATCAAACAAGGCCCTGGCTACAGGGCCAGCACCTGTCTGCCGCTGGAGCCAGCCCTCTGCCAGCGTGTTGGGTGAGCCAAGGTCCCCTACAGCTGCCGCTCCGGCTCACACCTGGTGCGCGATCTGCGTGATCTTGTGGAGCATCTCCTCTGACTGCAGCTGCTCCAGAGTGAGCAGGGACAGGCCCAGCTGGTCCTCCTGCCAAAACCACACAGCCCATGAGAGCAGGGCTGAGGCCTGCACCCCGGCCTGAGCTTACAGCCAGTTCCCCCCTCCAGGGCTGGCAAGTGCTCAGGAGGGACCATCCCCGCCTCCCGCGGTCACAGGACAGCGCTCACCTTGTGGAAGGGCTGGGCCATCTGGCGCAGAAAGTACTTGGCCACCTGCACAGCCTCGTCCACCGTGAGGTTGAGGTTGGCGTCCGTGATGTGCTCCTGGATCCAGCGTGGCAGCTTCCCCCGCTTGTCTGCCCGGGCAAAACGCTACCAACCAAAGAGACCCAGACAACCCTGAGCTGTAGAGCCTCTGCCCACCAGAGCGGGCCAGCTTTCCCTTCTGGGGGTGGTGGGGTGCGCGCCTGCATTTCACCATGGGTTAGTATGCTGGAGCCCCTGGGGGGTTGACTCATGGCCCAGGGCAAAGCCTGCTCAGCAGCCACTTCCTGCAGTGCCCACAGCCCTACCCGCTGCCTTGCCCCATCTACCCACCCACCTTGTCTGCAAAGACCATGAGCCCGTAGTCTGTCTTGCCACGGATGGCCCGGCCCACGCACTGCGCTGCGTGCCGCATGGCATCGAATGTCAGGAAGTCATTCTCCCGAATCTGGAACTGATCACGCAGGTACTCCAGCCGTGCCTGAGGGGACAAGAGCAGGGTTGTGGTACATGCCCTGCCCAGCTGCAGTGGACAGGACGCAGCCTTGGGACACAAGGCTCCTGCTATGAACTTCAAATTCTGGGGCAGCAGGGCTGGGACCCCAGTGCCGCTCCAGGATTCACACCCACTCTCCACCCCAGCAGGGCCCTGTAGGCTGATCCCCATTGCATTCTCAGGAGGCTAGTCTCTGCACCCCTCCCCCACTAGGTACTGGGCTAAGTGTTGGAGCACATGGTGCCAGCTCACCTTGAGGATGCGGCTCTGGGTGTAGACATAGGGTACGCCGAACATGATCACAGCTCTCCCGTAGTGGTGCACTGCAGGGGCAGATCAGAGGTCAGGCTGCCCCCCTGCTGCACACCACCCCTGACAGGGCCCCAGGCCGGTGCCATACAAGGGGCCTGTGGTCAAAAATCAAGCACAAGCTACTGCCAGCAAGAGAAAGGACAGGACCGAGGGCACCTCACCCCCTGTGCTCTGCCCTGGCACAGAGAGCGAGCCCTGCTGGGAGCAGGAAGAGCTGTGCTCAGGTCAGCATTACCTACCAGGTAGAAGGAGCTGAGAATGTCCTGCACCCCCAAACAGCAGCAGACCAGGCAGGGGAGCTGGGGCAGACCCACACTGTGACTCCCTGTTACTCCCCAGCAAGAAAACTCACCGAAGTCGATGCCTTCGGACACCTTTCCCCTGGCCACGGACAGCAGGATGGCTCCCCGCCCATTCTCGCAGGCCTGTGTGCAAACAGGGGTCACACCAATCTGGGACTGTCACTCCACCCCCACCCCCACCGCCAGTGCTATGCAGGGAAGGTCGGTGCTGGGTGTGCATTGGGGAGAGCTAGGGCTGAGTTCAGGAGTCTCCCTCCATCCCTGCAGATCCGCACTGCCATAACCGGCCCGGCATAAGGAGTCGGCTCCCTAGCATCAGGCAGCTCCGCTCCATCCCAACCTGCAGCCTCATGGCTTTCGCTTAGCCTGCAGGGGCCAGCCTCTCCCTTCTCCAGCACCAGGACTAGGCACAGCCCCCCACGGTGCTGGCACAGTGCCCACCTCCTGGTACTTTTCCAGTGCCATGCTGGTCTCGGCCCCGTCTTGCGTCTCGATGAAGATGAGCTTGTTGCGCTGGATGTTCTCCAGGATGCCCTGGGGGGAATGCAGCCTAGGTCAGATATCAGGGCTCAGCTGGAACCCACAACAGGGCTGGGTGCAGGTTCCAATCCCACTTATGGCTTTGTGGGGGAGAGCAGCACATTCCCCTTCGTTACTAGGCCGCTCCAGCGCTGGGCGGGGGCTGCAGCATCTGGACACGGGCAGCTCTGCTGCGTCACAGGGTGGAGAACAAACCAGACAGGAGCTGGCAGGCAGGCACTGCCGTGGGGCTGTGAAACCCAGCACTCCTCCCTACCCAGGGGTCCCACACTGCCAGGAGCAGGAAGGGAGACCCCGCAGGGGAGGCCAGACCCTTCCCTTCCCTTCCCTCTCAGAGGGGTGGAATTGAGTCCCATGGGGGACCTGACTGAGGGAGTGGGATGCAGCCTGGTGCCAGCGTGCCATGCCAGGAAGGGTGCAGTATGGAGCTGCCTCACCCAGGAGAACTGCGGCTGGAGATAAGCCAGGAGATAAACTGCTTTCCCAGAGACTCGCTGTGGCTCAGTGCCCGGCCAGGCAGCTACAGCTGTGAGCAGGCAGGGCTGGAGCTCAGGACGAATCCATCGGCTCGTGGCCCCTTGGCTCCTGCTCCGCCAGCAGGAGGTACTGCTGGGGGGAGCCAGCTAACACAGCCAGGGCCCTTCCCAGCCACTCCCTGCTGGTTCCCTTAAAGGGCCTTTTCCTACCAGCATTCCCTGAGGAATGCTGGCAGGGTCCCGGTGTTGCACTGTGATCTCCCCTCCCGGAATGGCAAGGGGCCAGTCTGGATCCCAGATGCCCGAGTGCCCATTAGGCACCAGAGTTCATGGCGTTAACAGAACTCAGCCTAGGAATCCCTCAGCGCGGTGCTTGCTCTGCCGGCGTGCCCATAGGCTCCGTGCCACCGGCTGCCTTGCCACACTGTTCCCACACCGGCTGGGCTTCTTTGTCAAGGCAGTGGCTTTGGCAGCAGCTGTGTGGGTGGGGCATAGGCAGGGCCAGCAGCGGGCACCCTCTCCGCAGAAAAGCCTGGGATTTCTGGCAGTGAAGTGGAGCAGGGAAATCCCTTGTGCCTCCCAGGCCACCCTTCCCCCCAGCCACTCCAGCAGCACTGGCCAGTCCCCAGGACCCTCTGCAACCAGCCCGCACTGGCCCCCCTGTACGCACCTGCTCGTACCACGAGGCCACGATGTTTTCCATGTACTGGTAGCTGGTGAAGAAGGCCACAATGCCATCAGGCACGATCGCAGACATCTCCAGCAGCAGGTTGCCGTAGTTCCGGATCACAGCTGGGAACGGTCAGGGAGGGTCTCGTGGGTCCAGAGCCAGGTGGGCCGTGGTGGGGGGTGAACACCCACACAGTGGTGGGGCAGGGACTGAAGCCGAGATCTGGCCCCACATTGGCTCATGCCAGGGGCAGCTCCAGCCAGCACTCGCGGGGGAACATGTTCAGCTCCCCAGTGGCAGGAGAAGGCCATGGGGGGGGGAAGGGCCACGGGCATGGCCAGGAAGGTCGCCAGCTCAGTCACACAATACAGCATGGGTCCCCCCCCAATTCTGGCACAGCACCTCCTGGCAGAACAAGGGGAGCCGGCTGCTGCTACACCCCCAGCAACGGCTCCCACAGCCCAAGCTGTCACTGGGGGACCCCAACTCTGTCCGCAGAGCCAAGACAGATGGGAGTGGGAGGAGCCCCTGGCAGGGCAGCCTATCACCACAGCTGGGAATAGGAGAGGTGGCTCCAGGATGAGCCCATGCCCCAGGGTGGCACCCACATCCTTCCCACCAGGCTAATGTCCTGTAGCATCCCTACCAATGTCCTCACGGGTCTCGAACTTGGAGCTAATGGCCACCTGGTCGTTTCCTCGCCCCACAATCTGAAAGGAAAACAGGATGCTGGTAAGTGGGCCCCGGTCCAGAGCCGAGCTGCGCCCAGCGGCTGCCCCCAGGGGGGCAGGGGCTCAGAGGTGCCCAGCAACTGCCCAGATAGGGGGAGCATGGGACTTTTGGCAGCCCCCCTCCTTCCCCCAGGCACAGCCCCATGCAGCTACCCCCCACCTAGCCCAGCCGTCAACTCACCATAGGGCAGAGACAGGTCCTGGCCAGAGTCATGGTGAAGGTGGCCATGGTAACAGGATGGAAATCCAGGATCTTGGGGTATATGTCCAGCGGGGACAGCGTCTACATGGGGACATGGGGTGAAGCATGAGCTGGGGGGCCTCTGTTCACCAGACACCACCCATGGAACCTTCACCCCAAAGGCCTGGAAACGAGGTGGTGGCTGAGCAGAGATGCCAGCTACAGACAGCTCAAGTATCTCTGCTGTGCCAGGACAGGGCTCTGCTCTCAGGGCGACCCACAAGGAGTGCCAGGGTTTGGGGGGTCCCCACACACACGTAGGAGCCAAGCTGGACTCTCAGCATTGGGTCAGCAGCCCAGCCCACGGGCCCTTGGCAAGCCAGGGCAGCAGAGGGCTCCAGCCATGCGCCCCCAGAACCCCCACCTGTGCCCAGGCCGGGCCCGCTCTGCAGGGGATGGAGAAGCCGGATGGCCCGAGTCGCGGCACACACCAAGGATGCAGCCCTGAATGTACCAGGCAGAGGAGGCAGAAGCACCCGCTGAGCAGGAAGGGCTGTTCCTAGCAGAGCAAGGGCCACTCACCGGCACCCCCCAGGGGCCACAGCTCCAGCCCAGCTTCTCCCAGGCCCAGGAGCCACGCCCCAGGCTGCCACTTACCCCCGAGGTGATGATGACTGACTGGAACCTCTCAAAGACCGGCTTGATGGCGATGGAGGCGTCCATGCAGCTGGAAGGACAGGATGAGTGTCTTCGGGGGCAGGCAGCAAACAGCAGCCCCCAGGCAAGCCTGCCCACCCTCCACCAGAGCCCATGACCTTTCCACGCCAGTTCTCCCACCCACTCACCTGAAATGCAGGATGGGGTTGGCGATGGTGGGGGTCCTGTCGTCGAAGGGCTCTATGATGATGGTGAAGCCTGCAGAGGAGTCAGAGCTCTGGAGTCAGCGAGCTGTTGGGATCTCCCTTTGTGCCTTGCCCCCACCACCACCGAGATGCAGCCCCCTCCGGGGTGGCAGGGAGCTGCTCCTTACCAGCACCACCCGCAGCAGCTTCAGCGGAACGGCTCAACATCTCACCCTCCCTCGTGCCAGGATTGGGCACCCCCCCGCCCTCAATCCCCCGCTCCTTGCTGCTCCGCCGGGGTCTCCACACACACACACTGGCCAGTTGACTGCATGCACCCCCCGTATTCACTCCCTGCACCCCACTGTAAGGAGCTTTGTACCGAACACGCCTTGTGAGGGATCTGGAAACTACTAACTCGCTGGTCACGAACACAGGGAAACGTAGCAATGTTGTGTGTAAAGCTATGAACAGAGGCTGAAATCGGGACCAAAGCATTTCCCAGACACACCTGGGCAATGGCTAAACCTGTTTCTGAAGGACAAAGGACAAGCTAATGCCTCTAGCCAGGTGTCATCCAAGTTGATGGGCCATCCCCTGCCCAGTGGCCATCTTTGGCAAGGCAGTGGGCAGTAGCAAACAGATCTGCATCTTAGCAAACAGTAGCAAGGAACCACTGTCTCCACCACGCTCCTGGTGTCCATCATTGCGCTGGGAATGACCTTTGCCTAGGGGTAACCCTCAGGAAAATGCTTTTCAAAAGGGGCCTGAACTATGAAAGGGAGGAGCAAAAGCACCCCAAGGTAGCACTCCCTGAACACCGCTCTCACTTCCCCCGAAGACAACAGAAGGAACTTGGGAAGCAGATCCTGGCCTGGGAATTTGGTCAGCAGTTACACTGGGAGCATGTGGTAAGGAATCCTACCTCAAGCGCAGGCTAGGCTGTTAACGCTAGGAAGCGGTTTATCTGTAGTTCTCTTAAAACCATTTCTAACTTCAATGCCCTGGACATGCGCTCACTTAAAACCTGCCTCCGTGTAGCTAAATAAACATGCTTTACTCTTTAATCCAAACAAATCCAGGGCTGGGAATAGGGTGGGGACCACCACGTGGGGCAGCAGACTGCTGTATATTGATCCCCTTAGAGCAGGGGTGGGCAAACTTTTTGGCCCGAGGGCCACATCTGGGTATGGAAATTGCATGGGGGGCCATGAATGCTCACTAAATTGGGGTTAGGATGTGGGAAGGGGTGAGGGCTCTGGCTGGGGGCGTGGGCTCTGGGGTGGGGCTAGGGATGAGGAGTTTGGGGTGTAGGAGGGTGCTCCAGATTGGGACTGAGGGGTTCGGAGTGTGGGAGGGGGCTCCAGGCTGGGGCAGGAGATTGGGGCGCGGGAGGGAGTCAGGGGGGCAGGCTTCAGGCAGCGTTTGACTCAAGCAGCTCCCAGAAGCAGCGGCATGTCTCCCCTCCGGCTCCTACGCGAAGGCAGGGCCAGGCATCTCTGCACACTGACCTGCCTGCAGACGCCACCCATGCAGCTTCCAGTAGCCGCAGTTCCTGGCCAATGGGAGCTGCAGGGGTAGCACTTGGGGTGGGGGCATCATGCAGAGCCCCCAGCTGCTCCTACATGGAGGAGCAGTAGGGGGGACATGACGCTGCTTCTGGGAGCCGCGGAACGTGCACATGGAGCAGCCCCCAACCCTGCTCCCCGGCTGGAGTACGGGAGCGCGGCAAGCCCCAGACCCCGCTCCCCTGTGGGAGCTCGAGGGCCAGATTAAATCAGCTGGCAGGCCGGATATGGCCCGCGAGCCATAGTTTACTCACCCCTACCTTAGAGCGGCAACAGACCTAACACATCTGAACTGGCCAGGAGAGGGCTGGACTGTGCAGAACACACGTTTGGGGGGAACATCTGGGGCTGGGAGTGAGTTAGGGTCACCCTGCAATGGTAACCAAGGCTGGTGGAAGTCCGTGTGGCTGGTGTTTGCTGACAGCCTGCTGGGGCGAGAGCTGCTGGAACGGACACTTGAGGTGCGACCGGCAGGCTGGCTGTGAGCGGCCCGGGCAGAAGCTACAGCAGCATAGCATCGGGGGGCAACCGAGTTTGCAGGGCAGGGGTGACCAAGCCCCTCTCTGGCTTGCACTGCCCCAGGAATGCCCTAGCCCCTGTGTAGCTGGAGACCCGCCCAGGGACCAGTGGGGGCAGCCTGGCTGCAGGCCAGCCCTCCGACGGCTCAGGGCAAGGAGCACCCAGCTCGGCTGCTCTGCCATCTGCCACAGCTCTCCCTGAAACAGCCCGCGGACCACAGCTGGGGGCAGGGTGGGCGTTTCCTTGTGGGCAGCTGAGAAGTATCTGGGCTCGAGCGCTGCACTGCCTGTGAGTGCTGCACACAGGAGCTGGGGTCCCTCTGCTCGGCTTCTCCCGTTAGCCATCCAGTCTCATTGAGCTTGCCCGCCGGGGGCACCACGGAGCACAAGCAACGCTTGACTGGCAGGCCACAGGACACAGAATCATAGAATATCAGGGTTGGAAGGGACCTCAGGAGGTCATCTAGTCCAAGCCTCTACTCAAAGCAGGACCAATCCCCAACTAAATCATCCCAGCCAGGGCTTTGTCAAGCCTGACCTTAAAAATATCTAAGGAAGGAGATTCTACCACCTCCCTAGGTAACGCATTCCAGTGTTTCACCACCCTCCTAGTGAAAAAGTTTTTCCTAATACCCAACCTAAATCTCCCCCACTGCAACTTGAGACCATTGTTCCTTGTTCTGTCATCAGCTACCACTGAGAACAGTCTAGAGCCATCCTCTTTGGAACCCCCTTTCAGGTAGTTGAAAGCAGCTATCAAATCCCCCCTCATTCTTCTCTTCCGCAGACTAAACAATCCCAGTTCCCTCAGCCTCTCCTCATAAGTCACGTGTTCCAGTCCCCTAATCATTTTTGTGGCCCTCCGCTGGACTCTTTCCAATTTTTCCACATCCTTCTTGTAGTGTGGGGCCCAAAACTAGACAGTACTCCAGATGAGGCCTCACCAATGTCGAATAGAGGGGAACGATCACGTCCCTTGATCTGCTGGCAACGCCCCTACATATACATCCCAAAATGCCATTGGCCTTCTTGGCAACAAGGGCACACTGTTGACTCATATCCAGCTTCTCGTCCACTGTAACCCCTAGGTCCTTTTCTGCAGGACTAGCTGCCGAGCCATTCGGTCCCTAGTCTATAGCGGTGCATGGGATTCTTCCTTCCTAAGAGCAGTACTCTGCACTTGTCCTCGTTGAACCTCATCAGATTTCTTTTGGCCCAATCCTCCAATTTGTCTAGGGCTCTCTGTATCCTATCCCTACCCTCCAGCGTATCTACCTCTCCTCCCAGTTTAGTGTCATCTGCAAACTTGCTGAGGGTGCAATCCACACCATCCTCCAGATCATTTATGAAGATATTGAACAAAACCGGCCCCAGGACCGACCCTTGGGGCACTCCGCTTGATACCGGCTGCCAACTAGACATGGAGCCATTGATCACTACCCGCTGAGCCCGACAATCTAGCCAACTTTCTATCCACCTTATAGTCCATTCATCCAGCCCATATTTCTTTAACTTGCTGGCAAGAATACTGTGGGAGACCATATCAAAAGCTTTGCTAAAGTCAAAGAACAACATGTCCACTGCTTTCCCCTCATCCTCAGAGCCAGTTATCTTGTCATAGAAGGCAATCAGATTAATCAGGCATGACTTGCCCTTGGTGAATCCATGCTGACTGTTCCTGATCACTTTCCTCTCCTCTAAATGCTTCAGAATTGATTCCTTGAGGACCTGCTCCATGATTTTTCCAGGGACTGAGGTGAGGCCGACTGGCCTGTAGTTCCCCAGATCCTCCTTCTTCCCTTTTTTAAAGATGGGCACTACATTAGCCTTTTTCCAGTCGTTCGGCACCTCCCCCGATCGCCATGAGTTTTCAAAGATAATGGCCAATGGCTCTGCAATCACATCAGCCAACTCCCTCAGCACCCTTGGATGCATTAGATCTGGACCCATGGACTTCTGCATGTCCAGCTTTTCTAAATAGTCCTTAACCTGTTCTTTCACCACTCACAGCTGCTCACCTCCTCCCCATACTGTGTTGCCCAGCGCAGCAGTCTGGGAGCTGACCTTATCTGTGAAGACCGAGGAAAAAAACGCATTGAGTACTTCAGCTTTTTCCACATCATGTGTCACTAGGTTGCCTCCCCCATTCAGTTAGGGTCCCACACTTTCCCTGACCACCTTCTCGTTGCGAACATAGCTGTAGAAACCCTTCTTGTTACCCTTCACATCCCTTGCTAGCTGCAACTCCAATTGTGCTTTGGCCTTCCTGATTATACCCTTGCATGCTCAAGCAATATTTTTATACTCCTCCCTAGTCATCTATCCAAATTTCCACTTCTTGTAAGCTTCCTTTCTGAGTTTAAGCTCTCTGAAGAGTTCACTGTTAAGTCAAGCTGGTCACCTGCCATATTTGCTATTCTTTCTGCACATCGGGATGGTTTGTTCCTGCACCCTCAAGAAGGCTTCTTTAAAATACAGCCAGCTCTCCTGGACTTCTTTCTCCCTCATGTTATTCTCCCAGGGGATCCTGCCCATCAGTTCCCTGAGGAAGTCAAAGTCTGCTTTTCTGAAGTCCAGGGTCCGTATTCTGCTGCTCTCCTTTCTTCCTTTTGTCAGGATCCTGAACTCAACCATCTCATGGTCACCGCTGCCAAGGTTGTCACCCACTTCTACTTTCCCTACCAATTCTTCCCTGTGAGTAGCAGGTCAAGAGGAGCACGGCCGCTACTTGGTTCCTCCAGCACTTGCACCAGGAAGCTGTCCCCAACACTCTCCAAAAACTTCCTGGATTGTCTGTGCACTGCTGTATTGCTCTCCCAGCAGATATCAGGGTGATTGAAGTCTCCCATGAGAACCAGGGCCTGCGATCTAGTAACTTCTGTGAGTTGCCGGAAGAAAGCCTCATCCACACCTCATCCCCCTGGTCCGGTGGTCTATACCAGATTCCCACCACGACATCACCCTTGTTGCTCACACTTCTAAACTTAATCCAGAGACACTCAGGTTCTTCTGCAGTTACATACTTGAGCTCGGAGCAGTATGACTGCTCCCTTACATACAATGCAACTCCCCCACCTTTTCTGCCCTGCCTGTCCTTCCTGAACAGTTTATATCCATCCATGACAGTACTCCAGTCATGTGAGTTATCCCACCAAGTCTCTGTTATCCCAATCACGTCATAATTCCTTGCCTTCACCAGGACCTCCAGTTCTCCCTGCTTGTTCAGGCAGCTACCATCTCAGATTTGCAGTGGTGTCTGCAACCCCCGCTGAACTCACAGACCACCAAGCTCTTGGGAGCCCGGCTCTGGCATGACAGGCAAAGATACAAACAAGCAGGAAAGCCAAGTCCTGCTCGTCCCCTGCACTCGGGCCCCGCTCACCCCCTCCAGGCCCCATCTGTCCCCGCTCATCCCCTGCACTTGGGCCCCGCTCACCCTCTCGCTCCCGCCAACCCCCCTCCCGCCCCCGGCTCCACTAGCCCCCTCCTATCCTGCCAGCTGCTTCCCTGCTTGCCCCCTGCTATCCTGCCAGCTGCTTGCTCCCTCCTACCCTGCCAGCTGCTCGCCCCCAGCCCCCGCTTACCCCCTCCCACCTGCTCGCCCCAGACCCCGCTTGTAGATAAATCTCTGCATTAAGCATCTTCACATAACTTTCATATGACTTTGTATTATGCCTCTGTTTTTGTACAACTTTGCATCAGATCCTTATACAGAAAACTTTGTATTGAGCCTTGGTATAACGTTAAAAAAGTCTTTTTGCTAGGAGCAGAATAAGATCCCCCCTGCCCCCTTTTAATCAATTACCCTGTTGAATGAAGGAGGTGTGAATGAGTAAAGGCCTGGAAAGCAAGCACCTCCAGATAGCTGCAACAGCTGGGGAGGGGATGGAAGCCAGACCCAAGAACAATAAAACTTGTCAAGTGGGCTCACTAAAGAAGAGCAAAACGAAGAGGCGTGCCTGTGGCTCCCTAGAGACTAACCGACAGTGTTGATTGATACATGGGTTACCAATAAATGTGATGCTTTGCCTTATTCCCCCTCAAAAGATCCTGTGCAGTACTTTAAGTACAACACGCTCACCCCCTCCCACCCCAAACCCTGCTCACCCCCTCCCACCCTACACACCCACTGCCCAGGCTCCATTCCCAGCACTAGGAGAGGAGCCGGTGCCCTCCAGGCCCAGCTGCTTTGTGCTGCAAGCGTCTGTCCCAGCCAGGCCCGCTGGGCAGCCACTTTGAAGGGAAGGCCCCAGTCCACGTGCTGGGAGGGGAGCAAGCTGCTTAGCACTAAGAGGATTGAAACTGTTGCATCCCTGCGGCTGAATGCTTAAGAGATTTACGTGGTATTTATATTCCACTGCCACGTTAGCACACTGGCCTGGAGAGACACCTCACCCCCCCGCAGGCACGCCCCACCACGGGCCTGGACGCACACCAGCCCCAGGCCTCACCCCTCACCTGGCATCCATGGGCCCAGACACATGGCTGGCCCCACTTCCCTCCCCTCCCCAGCATGCCCTGGTCCAGACAGATCTGCAGCCCCCTTGTGTTCCCCTTTCCTCAGAGGGCCTTGAGAACCACAGCTGCTTCCTCCAAGGCAGGAGGGGCCAAGGTGAGCCCTGGGGAGAGGGCCTGGCTCTTCGGCTGGGGGACACGCTGCTGTGGGGTGCGAGTCAGGAGCCACGCGCTGGGGGTTGGCACCAAACAGCCCCCTGCTGGCTCCTGAGGGGCGCCTGGTCAGGGGGCAAAGAGGCCAAGGCTTTCTCTTGCTATGCTTATGGTGCATGCCTGGGCCTGGCATGAGGAGCCCCACACTCTGCCAGGCCAAGCTGTGTCCCACTGCATCTCTCTCCACCTGCTCCCAGCTGAGCAACAGCCCCGTCTGCGGGAAAGAATGGCCTGGGCCCCGCAGAGCCAGGCACAGAAGGACCCCGCGGCCCATCAGGAATTCCTGGGCAGTCCGGCAGCCAACGCAGCCCAGTGCCCCCTGCCCATCTAGCACACACCCAAGGGACTCCGGCACACCAGTGGGGCACCCAGCCAGACTTGGACGATTCACTGTGGCCTACTGTAGACACCAGCCGCTGCTGCCACCCCAACCCTGCGAGAGGAGCTCGGTCAAGGGCCATCACCCAAACCCAGCCATTAACACCGAGGACCAGACCTCTCAGTGGGGGCACCAGGCTGGTGCCAGTGCCCTCCTCTTCCTCCAGCAGCAGCCTGAAGGCTTCACACCCAGAGCGGGATGTGCTTGAGAGCCTCAACTCCCTGAAAGCCCCTCAGACTGCCCGGGAAACCAAGAGGGAGCCACCAGGCCAAGGCCACACCACGAGCAACACCAGAAGTCCTGGCTTCCAGTCGCGGGGCACCTTACCCTTTGCGTAGGTACTGACGAGCGTGGCAAAGTTGGCGATGAGGGTGATGGGAGAGAAGTCAGCAACGTCCACGATCTCCAGCGTGCGGAGCAAGGACCGCAGCCGCTCCGCACAGAACCTACAGCAGGCATGAGGGGTCGAGGGGGTTACCACAGCGGGGCGGGAACGTGGGAGGTGAATGTTACCTCCTGGGCAGGAGATGCCCCTTTATCTGCCCTCCAGCCCCACACACTGCGGCTGCAGGGGGGTTGTTAATGCCACTCCCAGCCTGGTGCAGCCGCAGAGCCAGCCAGGGCTGAGCAGGGCACAGGGCATCCAGTGACCTTAGGCAGGCCACGTCAAGCACCTCCATGGCACCCCACATGGGCAGGCCAGAGGCAGCTCAGCCAAGAGGTGCTGAGATTCAACAAGCCAAACCCTGTACAGCAAGGGGGGCTGCGAGACCTATCTGCCCATATCGGAGGAGTGCCAGCACCTCCAGGGGGAAGGCATGGCACAGTGGCAGGTGGGCAATGCCCTAGTGGGGAGGGCAGACTGGGCCAGGGAGGGGTGCCGAGACCAGAGGGGCAGGCTGAGACAAGGAGGGGCGCAGAGCAGAAGGGCAGGCCAGGGAGGGCCAGGCCAGGCCGGGCAGGGGTGCAGAGCAGAGGGGCAGGCTAGGGAAGGATGGGCAAGGCTGAGCAGGGGCGCTGAGTTGGGGGTGGCAGGCCAGGGAAGGCCGGGCCAGGACGGGCGCAGAGCAGAGGGGCAGGCCAGGCCAGGCCGAGGAGGGGCGCAGAGTGCGGGGGCAGGCCAGGGAAGGCCGGGCCAGGATGGACCGAGGAGACAGGCAGAGCGGAGGGGCAGGCCAGGCCGAGGAGGGGCGCAGAGCGGAGGGGCAGGCCAGGTCGAGGAGGGGCCAGGACAGGCCAAGGAGGGGCACAGAGCAGAGGGGCAGGCCAGGCCGGGCAGGGGCGCAGAGCAGAGGGGCAGGCTGGCTCCGCTGGCCGGGCCTAGGCCAGCTGCTTACCGCAGTGGCTTGCGCTCGATGCACACCTTCTCGAAGACGTCCTTGAGGAAGGAGGGGGGGCTTTCCTGCACCATGTGATGGACCCGCAGCCGTGACTTCAGGTACTCCAGGAAGCGCTTCATGAAGCCCACAAAGTGCTCGGCTGTCCGGATGTTCCCGGGCACGGCCTCTGCAAGGGGTACAGGCTCACCCTGAGTCACAGCCTGCCCCTGCCCATGCGCCACCCACAAGGGGGCATGACCAGGGTGAGCATGCCACTGCTGCAGCCTACCTATCCCCAGGTCTCTGCCCAAGGGGCGGGCACAGGCCCAAGTCCATGCTGGGTATGCATGTCCACCATGCCCTTGACTGCAAGGCCTATGCCAGTAGCCAGGGAACAGGGCTGGGCTCAGGCTTCATGGTTCCAAGGAGATCAGAAGTACGGGCAGGGAGAGGGCTGAGAAACACCAGCTCATCTCACGTACAGCACCAGGGGGCCCCAGAGAAAGGTCTCCGAGTCAACACCAGCCCAGGCTGAGGTGGAACTGATGCCATGGGGGGGAAGGCCCTGTGTCCCAGTCCCCACCTGCCCCCAGTGTCCTCAAGGTCAGCCAGACCCCCTTCCCTGGGGCTGGACTGGAGCCAGCACCCCTTGGAGAGGAAAGGGCCTGCATCCATTCCCTGCCCACCCCCACCAGTGCCAGCCAGTCCCCTGGCCTGGGGCTGGATCGGATCCAGCTATACCGTAGCAGCAAAAGGCCCAGTATCCCATACCCCAGCCAGCCAGTTCTGTTTGTTCTAGCTGCACTGGGAGACGCTGGCCCCCAGCAATGCTACCCTCCCGCCACCAGCTAGCAGGGCCCACCTTGGAGAATCTGGTCAGGCAACACTGGATTGGCCAGGTAGATGTCCGTTTCCCGGGCAATGTTGGCCTCTCTCAGCCCCTCCACCAGCCGCCTGTATTCCTCCTTCAGTTTCTGGGCATCCGTCTCCTTAATCCTGAAAGGGGACCAGCGCCTGTGAGCCCAGGTGGGCACAGGGAGGGCAGGGAGGGGGCACGGGGAGGGCACTCACTTCTGGATGGTAGCCTGCAGCGTGGCCACGTTGGCCTGGCAGCGATCCAGCGTCCGGCGCGTGATGTTCACCCCCATGGAGTCGATGCACACATTGTCTGCAGGAACAGGGCACCTGGTCTCCAGGGGAACCCAGCAGTTGGGGTGGGCAGGGGACCTTGGGGAGGGACTAAACCCCAGGTGGGAGGGGGGCAGAGACTTCGACTCCCCTGACAGGGACCAGGCTGGGCAGACACCCACCGGCAGAGTGAAAGGATAGGTCAGTTCTGCCAGTTGGGACAGTAACAAACAGGGATCGGGGGCAGGGGCTAGCCTTTACACACAGGCCCCCCCAGACCAGAGCCGGCAGTAGTTGAAGACAACAGCCATGACATGCTGGGACCCAGGGACACCTCAACACGGGGCCTGGGGCAGTCCCCCTGGCTTGGGCAAGAGCAGCGTCCTGTCCCGAGTGACAGCTGCAGGGCAGGAGCAAAAAGCCACAACAGGACACGGGGTCAGGAGGGACTTGGCAGAGGAGGTAGGGACGCCCTGAACCAGGGAACATTCAGATGCCAGAGAGCAGACCCTGGGGCACTGGATCCAAACAGACCAACACAGGCACCGGGCTGCACGGCCCCGAGCAGGGAGTGGGCAGCCGGAAGCGATTGGGCACCTCGTCAGCACAGAGGGGTTGACGAAGTGGAGGGAGATGGGAAGGGATCTGAGCCCTCCCACTCCCCTGGGAGTCCAAGGGGCATGACGGGGAATGGGAGCAATACCACGCCCGGCCATCTGGAGACACATCCATACCCAGATCAGGCGGGGAGTCGTTCCCCAGGGGGCTGGTGCAGGGATTGCCCGCCCAGCACATTCATAACCAGCCGGGACAGCATGTCAGCCAGCCGGGCATGGAGCAGGCCCGCAGTGTCAGCGAAAGGGGCTCAGCCGCCCCCACCAGGGGCCCTAAGTACTGAATGGCAGGCAGGGACCAGGCACACATGGCAGAAAGCCCCGCCCCCCTGCCCGTCCGCCCCCTTGCATAGGCTCAGCCATTCCATTACCAATGTTATGAGCTTCGTCAAATACGACAACGGATTTCTTGGCCAGCTCCTTGGACACCAGGTCTGCGATCTTGGGGTCCAGCAGGTAGTGGTAACTGTACACGACAATGTTGGCATGGAGGATCTGACCAAAGGAAGGAAAGGGTTACTGCCCAGCACACACACACACACACATACCCCCACCCCGCTGGGGGCCCAGAGACAGGCAGCCCCAGGCTGGCATACCACCTCCCTGGCAAGCCCTAGAGGGCCACAGGCCAGCAGCCCCCGGGCGAGAGGGAGGCTCCGTGCTCGGTAGCAGGGTTGTGCACAGCAGCAGTCAGGACGGGCTGCACCAGGAGCAGCTGGGCTCTGGCCTCAGCCCAGCGGGCAGCCGCACAGCACTCGACGGCCCTGTCGCCAAGGCAGGCAGTTCTGGGTGGGATGGGCTGAGGCTGCTCTAGCTGCCTAGGCCAGCGAGTTAATGGAATGCCCGGAGCCCCCGGGGGGGAAGCTCACAGAGGAGTCTGTTGCCACAACCACCTGCTTTGCTCTGGGGGCTCACTCAGCCCAGGCCTGGCCCCACTCAGCTCCGCATCCTGCTGTGACTCCTCGGGAACACATGGCCCTGGGGGACCAGCGCCTGCCTCAGCTTCAGCCTCTGCCCAACCCAAGTGCCCATGAGCAGCCTCCCTGGGCCAAGCCCCCTACAGTCTGCCAGGGGCCTGATTTGAATCTCACTCGCCCTGGGGCAGACCCACTCAATGGATCAGTGCCAGCGCTGGAACAGAACTGGGCCCAGTGCGGGAGTACCCAGCTTGGGTCACAGCCAGTGGGGCAGAGGAGGCCAGAGCCACTGGGGCTGGAGGACAGGCAGGCATTGTGCCCAGCAGGGGGGGAGTCACCCACCCCAGGAGCACATCACTCAGCATCACAGCTCCTTCCCCTCGACAGGCAGTGCTGGACTGGGCTCCCAGCTGGGCCACCCCGTACCCTGCTGCCCTGCATCTGCCCTGCTGACTGCCAGAGGAGGAGGGTTTCAGTGAACCCCGCTCCCCACCCCCGCATTGGGCCCAGCAGGGCACGATGGCCCGCCACGTACCGAGTAGCGGGCGAGGAAGTAGGGGCACCAGCCCTTCTGCCGACAGTACCCTTTGAGGTCATCCAGGTTGTAGACACCAAAGGGGATGGGCACCTGCCGCCCATGGGCATCGAACTCCTGTGGGGGGGGGGGGGGAACAGCACGCTGCACATCAGGGCCTAGCGCCACCCAGGCTCACGTCCCTCCCTCTGCTGCTCCGGGCCTTGGGCCAGCCCATCTCCAGCTGCTCCAGCTCAACTCCTCAGCCCCTTCACACTATCGTCCCCGCTGCCCAGATCCCTGCCCATTAACCCTTCCGAGTGGGCCGCAGGGATGCCTCCCATCAGTGTTAATGGCAAGAGCCGGCAGCCAGGGCAGCAGAGTGGGTCTCCTCTTCGCCAGTGTCCTAGGCTGGCCGATGGGGCCAGGAGCTTCCCCTGGAGAGGGCAGACCTCTTGGTGCCACCTGGCAGAGGGCATACGGGGTGCAGAGGGGTTTACAGGCATCCCCTGGGTCTGATGTCTACATCATTCTGTGCCAACGGGTGGCATGTGCGGCCTCTAGTGAGAGCCCGTTGCCAGCTGGCCACAGGAGAGCGTCTGAGGGGGAGGCTGTCCGTGTCGTCTTAGGACCTGTGAGTTACGACCAGAAGGTGATGCACAGGTTCAGCATCAGGCAGGGGACACTGGCCATGTCTCTCCTGGGTATCGTGTGTCTTACGGTGAGAGTTCACTGGCATAACCCAAACTGCAAAGTCGCCACGACACCACACAAGCTCCGGCGGCGCCCTGCTTATGCCTAAGATCAAAGACCAAGGCCGGTATGCCTGGGGAACACAGAGACACACCTGGGATCCCGCCCCCCAGGGCCCAGCTGCCAATGGTTTGTCTTATGAATGCAGGGTCACGGCCAGCCTGGCTGGGAAACGCTGGGAAAAAGCCCAGGCACGAGACCCCCTCAGACAGGTGAGCAGCTGGTGAGTTACGTCTGGGATCTGTAAGACGAGTTAGGATTTTGTTTGACTCGTAACCATTTGTTTCCAAGACTTCTCTCTTGAACCTCTGCTCTTTGTCACATGAGCTTTGCCTGGTTCTCGGTACAAACGAATGGAAGGGCTGCAAGCTGGGCTGGGACCAGGGAGCCAGGCTGGGCGCTCTGAGCCAGCGGATCTGTGAATGCTGCTTGCGGGTGCTGAGAGGCTGGAGCGTCACTATTGCTAACCCGCAGGGGGACAGCGGAGCTGAGCCCGGCAGGCACAGACAAGGCTCCCGTGTGCTCCGGCACATGGCAGCAAAGTGCCTCACAGCCCAGGGTACCCCTGGGGAAACGTCCCAGTAGCCCTTCGGTTCTAGTGACAGTGCTCAGCTGGCATGTCAAACCCCTGTCAAACCCCTGCCACATGTCAAACCCCCGCCACACCACCTCCCAGGAGGGGAAGCCCCATGGGCCGGGAGGGGCTGACCCTCGCCCAGGAGCCCTGCTACCTCAAAGAAGCGGCACGAGGGGATGGCGCTGTCCCACTGCTGCTGCGCCCGCACGTACGACGCCGTCAGGCTCAGACACTTGCCGTCCACCTCCTTCCCGAACCGCAGTGAGCTCACCTACAACGAGCAGCCGTCAGGCCGGACAAAGAGCCAAGGGCGCCTGGCCATGGGGCCCTCAGTTCTGGAGAGCACCATGTGTAACGCACGGGGGGGGAGAGGGGGGGAGGGGTGGAGGGAGGGCTGTCTCCCCTCCCCCGCCTGATCTGCCAGTGCCCCTCACTCCCGACCTGCAGCCCCCCTGTTAGCCCAGCCCTGGGCTCCACCCCCACAGTTCTGTCTGTGCCCCTCACTCCTGACTCGCAGCCCCGTTAGGCCAGCTCTGGGCTCCCCCCAGCTCTGCCATTGCCCCTCACTCCTGACTCGCAGGCCCGTTAGCCCAGCTCTGGGCTCCCCCCAGCTCTGCCATTGCCCCTCACTCCCGACTCGCAGGCCTGCTAGCCAGTCAGTGCAGTGAGCACTGGCACATTCCGAGACCCAACCGCACATGCACATATAAAGGGGCAGCTGCTGGGGCACACAGGCAGTGGAGTCACTTGCCTCTCGGGCCAGGACATGCACAGGAAGGGGCAGGGCAGGTGGTATCTGGTTCCAGAGGAGGGGAGGGCAGGGCAGGGGGCAGCAGTTCCACAGTCACTCTATGGAGCAGCCTCGGCCTCTGCCCAGGGCAGGCCTCTGAACGGGACAGCCTGGCCGTGGGGCGACCGGCATGGAGGGCAGACCAGCCCCGGGCTCCTCCCCCGGCCTGCCGGGCAGCTGAGCCCTGGCTGTGCCCCAGAACTAGGGTCCCAAGGGTGGGGAGCCCAGAACCGACTCACCTCGGGGTGGATGCAGAGGTTCTTCCTGGAGCTCAGAGCCAGGCCAAGGAAAGGGAGCTTCTCCCCTGTCCGCTTCTCATAGAAATCCAGGAGCTTCCGTAGTTCCTCAATGACCTGCAGGAGCAGGGACACTGATGAGCCCACCACGATTCCCCACACCCTCCCACACACCCTTCTCCCCGCAGGGCAGTGAGGGGTCCTGCTGTGATCCCCCATTCCCTCCCTCTCCTCCCCCAAGGGCAATAAGGGGCTCTGTCAGCATCCCCCACATACTCTCCCTCCCCCTGACTCCTCCTCCCACCAGGGCAGTGAGGGGGGGCCCCCACGACCTCCCCACTCTCCACCACAGGGCAGCAAGGGCCCCGCCCATGATTTCCCCACCCCCCCAACACAAGGCACCACCGCATACAGGTCCTGCCCCCCACACCCTGGTCACCTTCTCGATCTCAGGCACGGTTCTGGAGCAGTAGATCAGCTTGGTCACCTCCAGCGGATGGGCCTAGGGAGACAGGCCAGACACCTCCATTACTGGGCGGGATGGGGGCTTGGCTATCCCCAGAGGCTACCGATGACGAGCCTGGAGCAGCCAGGACATCAAACTCCCCAGGCTGCTTTCCCCTCCCCACCACCATCACAGCTACAGCCCCAGGGATGGGGGGACCGTGTGATCACCCCCACCTGGCTATGGGACCTGAGGGGCATAGAAGAGGCCCTGACCCCTAGCCCCAGGGCTCTGCCAGTGGAACAAGCAGAGGCAGCTCCAGCCCCTGCCCAGACCCACCCACGAGATCTGCGGGATAGAGCCAGGGCTGGGCCAGTGCCTGCCACCCGGCCACGCTGGCCTTTGGGAAAAGTGCCTCTCCCAGTGGGCCACCTAGACACGCACCTGGCAGTCCCCGCCCCCAGCTCTTCCCTGGCACTCACCCGCTGGTAGGCCACAATGAGAGACAGGAGGGAAACAGTCTTCCCAGTCCCCGAGGGCATTTCCAGCACGCCATGGCCCTGGGAGAGAGGAACAGCCGTCACATAGGGAGTCCCAAGGAGGTGGGCAGGGAGCTAGCAGGGAAGGCTGAGCCAGGACCTATGGAGCCCCAATCCCTGCTTCTGCAGGGACCCAGAAGGGCCAGAGAAGAGAGGGGAGACAGCAAGAGTCCTGCAAGGAAAGGAGCTGGAGTCACCAAGCTTGGGACAGAGGCGGGTCCGGGAGGAGCAGAGGCTGCAGAAGGACCCCACTGAGACTAGCTGGACTGGGCCACACTGGTCCCTCCCAGCAGAGTGGCCTGGGCAGCGCAGGGGCAGTGTCACACTGGGGGCGAGAGGGGGGGATACAGGGATAGGATGACACGTCACAGCCAACAACCCCTGCACCCACAACCAGATCTCAGGCTCCAGGGGCAGCAAACACTGCCCATTCCAACCCCACGGTTGCCCAGCCAGGAGACCTCTGGGGCACCTCTTCATCTTCTGGAGCAGAGTGCCGACCACAGCGGGGAGATGGCTGTACCAGCCCGCCAATCTGGTCTGGTGGCATGCAACCCCCAGAGCATATCACTGCTCCCAGCAGACAGAGATTCACCCTGCTAATTTCTGAGTGGGCACCACATGTGCCATCTAGCCCAGGGTGCCCAAGCTGGGTGACAGGCTGCATGCCAGGAGCTCCACTTGGGCAGGGCTCAGGGGCTCCGAAGGGAACATGGGTGAATACAAGCACTGGTATTTAGCCATACACAGTGAGATGTGTAACACCCCCACCCCCAGTGCTCCCCACCACCACACAGACCCCCACCCCCAGGAGAGACCTTGGCATCCAGCGTTCTCTTGAGCTCCAGCATATATGAGTACTGCTCCGGGTAAATGTAGTCATAGGGGAAATACACCAGCAGCCCATCGATGTTCAGCCTGACAATGAGACCAAGTCATGGGTTCAGAGAGCCCAGCTGAACCGTCGCGATGAGGGGCACCCTGGCACAGAGGAGGCTGGCCCAGAAATGAGCAAACAAAGTCAGCACCTGATTCAGGGCCGTGCTCAGTTGGAGTTACTGTATGTCCGGGTTTCCCCAGACAGAGCCTCCTTTTTAAGCCTCCTTTCTCTGCCCGGGGAGGATTTTTAAAACAACAGGAAATGTCCAGGGGTTTTGCAGAGCAGACAAGATGCAACTCAGAAAGAGCCCTGATTGGTCCGCTTGCTGATTGGTCCATTCCCCTGCAAGTCACAGCTGCCGGATCCCACCAACCCAGGCTCCAGCCCCGGTGAGGGGGTAGGGTGACCAGATGTCACGATTTTACAGGGACAATCCCGATTTGGGGGTCTTTTTCTTATATAAGCTCCTATTACCCCTAGCCCCAATTTTTCACATTTGCTGTCTGGTCACCCTAGGAGGGGGCCTGCAGGGAGGCATTGACCATGCACCAACCGTCCTGCCACGATGACAGGCAGTCACTGCCCCCCACCTCCAGTGAGTACCCCCATCGCAGTACCACCTCCAGTACCCCCAAACGTCCTCTTTTGGGAACCAGAAATATGGTAACCTAAGCTCGGTGGCGTCACATCTTCAGCTCTTGGATCAGAAAATTCCAGCTCAGCCTCCCGCGCTTTGCCTGCTGTGCCACAGGCAGGCTGCGCCAGGGCAGGAGGCCAGGCACTGCTGGGGGCTTCTTACCCGCCCCCACCACGCCCTTCCACCCCACTGTCCCAGCCCCTCCACCCCCACGCTCCCCTCTCCGCTGTCCCCGCCTCCTCCACCCCCCACAACACCCCCACCGCCCCGCCCCCCATCCCTCCCCACCCCACAGCTCCCCTCCCCGCTGTCCCCGCCTCCTCCACCCCCCACAACACCCCCACCGCCCCGCCCCCCACCCCACAGCTCCCCTCCCCGCTGTCCCCGCCTCCTCCACCCCCCACAACACCCCCACCGCCCCGCCCCCCACCCCACAGCTCCCCTCCCCGCTGTCCCCGCCTCCTCCACCCCCCACAACACCCCCACCGCCCCGCCCCCCCCACAGCTCCCCTCCCCGCTGTCCCCACCTCCTCCACCCCCCACAACACCCCCACAGCTCCCCTCCCCGCTGTCCCCGCCTCCTCCACCCCCCACAACATCCCCACCGCCCTGCCCCCCATCCCTCCGCACCCCACGGCTCCCCTCCCCACTGTCCCCGCCTCCTCCACCCCCACAACACCCCCACCCCACAGCTCCCCTCCCCGCTGTCCCCGCCTCCTCCACCACCCCCCCCAACACCCCCACCGCCCCGTACCCCTCCATCCCCCCCACCCCACGGCTCCCCTCACTCACTTCATGGTTCCGAGCCCCGCCCCTCCCCTCAGCCCCTCCCACGCCTCATGCCGGCCCTGCCCCGCCCTCTGACGGTTCCCACCTCGGTCCGACTCCCGCCCTCTCCGCCTACTGGCTGGAGAGCCGACCAGTTGGGAAGAGTCCGACGTCCATTGGGTGAAGACACTGCCAGTCAAGTCTGAGAGGCGCGGCCTGGCCGCTTGAGCGGCAGGGTGGGCTGAGAGCCCGAAGCGCGCGGTGGGTTCGGCTGCGCCGGGCAGGCATGCGCAGCGCAGGGGATCTCTATGGATGGGCAGGCCTGAGCAATCGAGCCAAGAGGTGCAGGACCAACCCTGCCTGGGGCATCTGGGGTTAGGGTGGATGGGGGTAAGGGAGGGCTTGGGGGAGGGTGACCCGTATGGCGAGAGCAGTGCTGCGAGCTCTCAGGGTTTTATGGCCAGTCCTGCAATTTTTGTTGCCCCAGCTCTGGAGTCATGGATTTTTGGGGGAGCCACCGTTCATTTCACAGTTTCTAGATACAAACATTTCATAGAATATAGAATATCAGGGTTGGAAGGGACTTCAGGAGGTCATCTAGTCCAACCCCCTGCTCAAAGCAGGACCAACACCAACTAAATCATCCCAGCCAGGGCTTTGTCAAGCAGGGCTTTAAAAACCTCTAAGGAAGGAGATCCCACCACCTCCCTAGGTAACACATTCCAGTGCTTCACCACCCTCCTAGTGAAATAGTGTTGCCTAATATCCAACCTAAACTTCCCCCACTGCAACTTGAGACCATTGCTCCTTGTTCTGTCATCTGCCACCACTGAGAATAGACGAGCTCCATCCTCTTTGGAACCCACCTTCAGGTAGTTGAAGGCTGCTATCAAATCCCCCCTCACTCTTCTCTTCTGCAGACTAAATAACCCCAGTTCCCTCAGCCTCTCCTCGTAAGTCATGTGCCCCAGCCCCCTAATCATTTTTGTTGCCCTCTGCTGGACTATCTCCAATTTGTCCACATCCCTTATGTAGTGGGGGGACCAAAACTGGACGCAATACTCCAGGTGTGGCCTCACCAGTGCCAAATAGAGGGGAATACTCACTTCCCTCGATCTGCTGGCAATGCTCCTATAGCCCAATATGCTATTGGCCTTCTTGGCAACGAGGGCACACTGCTGACTCATATCCAGCTTCTCGATCCACTGTAATACCCAGGTCCTTTTCTGCAGAACTGCTGCTTAGCCAGTCGGTCCCCAGCCTCTAGCAGCACCTGGGATTCTTCTGTCCTAAGTGCAGGACTCTGTACTTGTCCTTGTTGAATCTCATCAGATTTCTTCTGGCCCAATCCTCCAATTTGTCTGGGTCACTCTGGACCTTATCCCTACCCTCCAGCATATCTACCTCTCCCCCCATCTTAGTGTCAGCTGAGAATTTACTGAGGGTGCAATTAATCCCATCATCCAGATCATTAATAAAGATGGTGAACAAAACTGTCCCCAGGACCGATCTCTGGGGCACTCTGCTTGATACCAGCTGCCAACTAGACATGGAGCCATTGATCACTACCCATGGAGCCCGATGATCTAGACAGCTTTCTATCCACCTTATAGTCCATTCATCTGGCCCATATTTCTTTAACTTGCTGGCAAGAAAACTGTGGGAGACCGTATAAAAGTTTTGCTAAAGTCAAGATATATCACATCCACTGCTTTCCCCATATCCACAGAGCCAGTTATCTCATCATAGAAGGCAATCAGGTTGGTCAGGCATGACTTGCCCTTTGTGAATCCATGTTGACTGTTCCTGATCACCTTCCTCTCCTCCAAGTGCTTCAAAATGGATTCCTTGAGGACCTGCTCCATGATTTTTCCGGGGACTGAGGTGAGGCTGACTGGCCTGTAGTTCCCCAGATCCTCCTTCTTCCCTTTTTTAAAGATGGGCACTACATTAGCCTTTTTCCAGTCATTCGGCACCTCCCCCGATCGCCATGAGTTTTAAAAGATAATGGCCAATGGCTCTGCAATCACATCAGCCAACTCCCTCAGCACCCTTGGATGCATTAGATCTGGACCCATGGACTTCTGCATGTCCAGCTTTTCTAAATAGTCCTTAACCTGTTCTTTCACCACTCACAGCTGCTCACCTCCTCCCCATACTGTGTTGCCCAGTGCAGCAGTCTGGGAGCTGACCTTATCTGTGAAGACCGAGGAAAAAAACGCATTGAGTACTTCAGTTTTTTCCACATCATGTGTCACTAGGTTGCCTCCCCCATTCAGTAAGGGTCCCACACTTTCCCTGACCTTCTTCTTGTTGCGAACCCATACCTGTAGAAACCCTTCTTGTTACCCTTTACATCCCTTGCTAGCTGCAACTCCAGTTGTGCTTTGGCCTTCCTGATTACACCCCTGCATGCTCAAGCAATATTTTTATACTCCCCCCTAGTCATCAGTCCAAGTTTCCACTTCTTGTAAGCTTCCTTTCTGAGTTTAAGCTCACCGAAGAGTTCACTGTTAAGTCAAGCTGGTCACCTGCCATATTTGCTATTCTTTCTACACATCGGGATGGTTTGTTCCTGCAACCTCAAGAAGGCTTCTTTAAAATACAGCCAGCTCTCCTGGACTTCTTTCTCCCTCATGTTATTCTCCCAGGGGATCCTGCCCATCAATTCCCTAAGGAAGTCAAAGTCTGCTTTTCTGAAGTCCAGGGTCCGTATTTTGCTACTCTCCTTTCTTCCTTTTGTCAGGATCCTGAACTCAACCATCTCATGGTCACTGCTGCCAAGGTTGTCACCCACTTCTACTTTCCCTACCAATTCTTCCCTGTTTGTAAGTAGCAGGTCAGGAGGAGCACGGCCCCTAGTTGGTTCCTCCAGCACTTGCACCAGGAAGTTGTCTCCAACACTCTCCAAAAACTTCCTGGATTGTCTGTGCACTGCTGTATTGCTCTCCCAGCAGATGTCAGGGTGACTGAAGTCCCCCATTAGAACCTGGGCCTGTGATCTGGAAACTTCAGTTAATTGTCCGAAGAAAGCCTCGTCTACCTCATCCTCCTGGTTCGGTGGTCTATAGCACATGCCCACCACGACATCACCCTTGTTGCTCTTGCCTCTAAACTTAACCCAAAGACTCTCAACAGGCTTTTCTCCAGTTTCAAGCGGAGCTCTGAGCAATCATACCGCTCCCTTACATACAGTGCAACTCTTCCACCTTTCCTCCCCTGCCTGTCCTTCCTGAACAGTTTATACCCACCCATGACAGTGCTCCAGTCACGTGAACTGCCCCCCAAAGTTTCTGTTATTCCAATGACATCATAGTTCCTGCCAATCTGCAAACAGGACCCAGGCTTGATCTAAACACTAACGTGTTTCAGCGTGTCTGAAACAAGCGAACACGCATTTGACCCAATGGACGCACACAGCAGGAATGTGTCTGGCAATATGTTGCGTATGGCAGTGGTTCTCAATCAGGGCCCCCTAGCAGGCCGTGAGCAGGTTTCAGGGGGGTCCGCCAAGCAGGGCCAGCGTTAGACTCACTGGGGCCCGGGGCCTTGAGCCCCTGCCATCCGGGGCTGAAGACAAAGCCTGAGCAACTTCACTTGGTGTGGGGCCCTGGGCAATTGCCCTGCTTGTACCCCCGAATGGCAGTCCTGGCTTTTCTATGCAGAAAACCAGTTGGTGCGGAACAGCTGGGCCGTGGAGATTTTATAGCGTGCTGCGGGGCCTCAGAGAGGGAAAGGCTGAGAACTCCTGGCGTACGATCCCTCCTGAGCACGAGGCCTGTTCTGACGGTGCCGGTCACTACACGCTGCAGCTCCAGGGGTGGGGCTGCGAGTGTATCAGGGCGCGTGCAGCTGGGCTCATCCCTGGGGCTTGCACCATTCAGCCTGCCCCCCACCCCAGACGTCTTTTAAACTGGGGGCTTGAAACTGAGGTGATTTTCATCCAGAGGCTGGGGCAGCATCCGAGCGGGAAGCTGGCCATGGCCCATGGGCATCCTTGATGGCACAGCCCACCCTGGGAACCCCATCCGCTGCAGCAGGACAGGGGCTGGCCCCGCACAGAGCCTTGCGGCTTCAGAACTTGTTTGTTTTTCCAGACTATTCTAGCTGCTCGTGATCTGGCCACTCGTGTGAGAGCCCGAGCCATGGCAACGTACCACGAGGGCACCCCCAGGTCACAGGACAGCCCCCCCCCCCATTGGGCTGGGTGACCTCCAAAGGTCTCGGTTCGCAGCCTCGCTGCTGTGGTTCCCTGCTCAGCACCGCAGTGCTGATGCGCATGCTCCTCGGCGGCTCTTCTGACTCCATTCTGGCCTGTCCTAACGGCACGGCTCCTCCCCTGAGGCTTGTTTCATGCAGGGGCGTAGTCTGTGGGCTGACCTTGGAAGAGCACAGCCACCGTCACCCCCTCCACACACACCCCACCATCAGCCCCCCAGCCAGTGAGCCAGGCCCAGCCGTCGAAGGAGAGCTGGGGGGCATTTGTAGAGCCCCGGGTCTGTGTGTTGCAGGCTAGTGGGTCTCTCCCACCCCCTTATTCCTGTCTTCTTGCTTCCACCCTCATTGTCCCCCCACAGCCAAGGAGGGGCTCACAGGGGTTTGGCCCATCAAAGCAGAAGCACGTTGGTCCAGTTAATGCAGCTTTAATGTCGGCCTCTGGCTCGCTGCCCTGGCTGGCCCTGCCCCAGTTCAGCCAGACCCCAAGCCGGCGGGGGGGTGATTTACAGGGGGGTGTAGATAAGGACTGGGCGTGCCGTGCTGTGCCAGACCCTGGTGGGGGTGGGGCGCGCACACAGAGCTGCTGTGAAGGTCTGTACATCAGCTTCAGAGCCATATGTATAAACCCAATTGCACCCGCTCCCCCCACACATCTGATTGGGCCGTGCTCCGCCCCACCGGCGGGCTCCTGGGCTGGAAGGGCCCCCCAGATGCTGCCTCAGCTAGGAGCAGCAGGTGGCCCCAGCATGCCTAACCCTAGCCCTTCATGCCGTAGGGTGGCGGCACTCGGAGCTCCATCCATTTGGGAGTCAGGGCAACCATGGGTGTGTGCAGGAATTTAAATTTGACCCCTTTTGTGCCTTCCCAGGAGCTTACTCTCCCCTCCTCCCCACGAGGCCCTGGGAGGAGCTTACTGCCCTCCCCCACCAGGCCCCGGGAGGAGCTTGCTTTCCCCCCTCCCCGACAGGAGCTCGATCTTCCCTCCCTCCACAGACCTAGGGCCAGAGAAGTTCTGGGCCCCTGATGATTATGGGGGTGCATGCCCCTGAGGGCAACTAAACAAGCCTCCCCAACCCACGTGTGACTGGGAAAACGCTGCTCACGGCCCCGAGGCCCTGCTGGAGGCGGGGCTGCATGGGGACTGACAGCCCCAGGGAGAATGGCCCCAGATGCTTGGGGCAGAGGGGGTGGGTCACAAGTGAATGGAGAACCCCTGTGGGCCCTGCCCAGGCACCCCTCAGGCCTCATGCCCACAGCGGCTCCCTGGGGCAGGGCCTCGCTCCAGGGTGGTGGAATCCCCAGAGGTGCTTGCCCAGCCCTGGCCTCACAGTACTCCCATTAGCATCAACGTGGCTGGGAGACGGAGCCTCTGGATGGCCAAGGGAGTCACAGGAAGCCACAGGGCAGGGAGGAGGCCCGAGAGGGCTGGAGCAGCAGGGAGTGGGGACAGCAGAGGTGGGAGTCGGAGCAGTGGAATAAATGAGGGGGTTTCAAGTGGGTTCTGCAGGGAGCAGTTCTAACCCTGACACTGTTGGACATTGTCAGCAATGAGCTGGAACTAACCATACCATTGCTGCAGAGACAGCGTACGGCACAGATCGGTGGAGCGGTGAATAGTGAGCACAGGGCTGTCAGCCAGCGCGAGCTAGGCCCATTCAAACATGCGTCTAACCCAGCCAACTGCAGTTCTACATGAGGGATCAAGAGACGCCAGCCACCCCTACCGCACAGGGGGCTGTGTCCTGGCAAGCAGGGACTCTGAAGGGGATTGAGGGGTCACAGTGAACAAACAACTCAACATGAGCTCCCATGGTGATGCTGGTGCCAAGAACGTAAGAACGGCCAGACTGGGTCAAACCCATGGTCCTGCTAGCCCAGCATCCTGTCTCTGACCATGGCTCGTGCCAGATGCTTCATACAGAACAGGGCAATTATGGAGTGATCCTTCCCTGTCATCCATTTCCAGCTTGTGGCAGTCAGAGGCTAGGGATACCTAGAGTATGGGCTTGCATCCCTGATGATCTTGGCTCACAACCATTGATGGATCTGTCCTCCAGGAACTTATCTCATGCTTTTTTGAACCCAGTTATACTTTTGGCCTTCACACCATCTCATGGCACTGAGTTCCACAGGTTGACTCTGCCTTGTGTGAAGAAGTATTTTGTTTTAAACCTGCTGCCTATTAGTTTCACCGGGTGACCCCAGGTTCTTGTGTTACGTGAAGGGACAAATAATTCCTTAGTCACTTTCTTCAGACCATTATATAGACGTCTCTCATCTCCCCCCTTAGTCTTCTCTTTTCCAGTCTGAACAGTCTCAATCTTTTAAATCTCTCCTCATACGGAAGCTGTCCCAGACCCTTAATCATTTTGGTTGCCCTTCTTGGTACCTTCTCCAATTCTAATATATCTTAAGATGGGGCAACTAGAACTGCCCGCAGCATTCAAGGGGTGGACATACCATGGATTTATATAGAGGCAATATGATATTTACTGTCTTATTATCTCTCCCTTGCCTAAGGATTCCCAACATTCTGTTAGCTTTTTTGACACCCGTTGCACATTGACTGGATGTTTTCAGAGAACTATCCATGATGACTCCAAGATCTCTTTCTTGAGTGGTAACAGCTAATTTAGACCCTATCATTTTGTATGTATAGTTGGGATTATGTTTCCAACGTGCATTACTTTGCATTTATCAACATTGAGTTTCGTCTTCCATTTTGTTGCCCAGTCTCCCCGTTTTGTGAGATCCCTTTGTAACTCTTCACAGTCTCCTTTGGATTTAACTATCTGGAGTATTTTGTATCATCTGAAAAATTTGCCACCTCACTACTTTACCCCTTTTTCCAGATCATTTATGAATATGTTGAACAGCCCTGATCGCAGTACAGACCCTTGGGAGACACCACTATTTACCGGCTCTCTCATCTGTGAAAACTGACCATTTATTCCTACTCTTTGTTTTCTGTCTTTTAACCAGTTACTGGTCCATTCCCTTTCATCCCATGACAGCTTATTTTGCTTAGAGTCTTTGGTGAGGGACCTTGTCAAAAGTTTTCTGAAAGTCCAAGTAAACTATATCCACGAAATCATCTTTGTCCTCATGTTTGTTGACTTCCTCAAAGAATTCAAATAGATTGGGGAGGCATGATTTCCCTTTACAAAAGCCATGTTGATTCTTCCCAAATAAATCGCGTTTATCTATGTGTCTGATAATTCTGCTTACTATAGTTTCAACCAATTTGCCTGGTACTGAAGTTAGGCTTAGTGGTCTGTATTTGCCAGCATTGCCTCTGGACCCTTTTTAAAAATTGGAGTCACATTAGCTATCCTCCTGGTCATCTGGCACAGAGGCTGATTTAAGTGATAGGTTACATACCACAGTTAGTATTTCTGCAATTTTATATTTGAATTCCTTCAGACCTCTTGGGTAAATACCGTCTGGTCCTGAAGACTTGTTACTGTTTAATTTACCAATTTTTTCCAAAACCTCCTCTCTCAATCACTCAATCTGGGACAGTGCCTCAGATCTGTCAGCTAAAAAGAATGGCTCGTTTCTGTTTTCCTTAGTAGGATCCAACTTCCAATTTTTAAAGGATGTCTCTTCGTCTCTAACCACCTCTTTTACACTCTTGTTTAGCCATGGCAGAATTTTTTCCCCATCAGGGGTATACATTTAGTGTGAGCCTCTATTAGGGTGCTTTAAAGTTCTCAGAACCAAGCACAGTCTGTTTAGCTGATCCCAGAGAAGACTGAAAAGTGACTCAATCACAGCAACTTCAGAGCAGCCAAACTAGGTACTAAAGGGCACTTTAATCTAATGGAGAAAAGCAGAACAAGAACCAATGACTACAAGTTGGAACCTGACACATTCCAGTTAGAAATTAGGCATAAATATTCCCCAGTGGAACAAACTCTCCAGGGCAGTGGTGGATTCTCCACCTCCTGATCTCTCCCAGTACAACCTGGCTGCCTTTTGGGAAGAAAACTTCAGCCAAGCACAAGCGACTGGGTCCCTACAGGGGTAACTCAGAGGCAGCTCCCTGGCCTGTGATAAAGCAGGTCAGACTAGATGATCTAATGGGCACGTCTGGCCTTGGAATCGGAGAGAAATACAGGTTCTCCCACTGGAGTATCGTCAGCCTCTCTCGTATGCACAGCAGCCAGCCGCACAGGCCCCGGCAGCAGGCTTCATGCGAAGGGCTGCACGACAGCACAGCTGCATCCCCAGCCCACTGGGGTTCTCTGGCTCGGCCACACACCTCCAAGCTGCCCCATTGATTGGAAAGTTTTTCCCCCCTTCAGCCTCATGCCGACATAGCAAACAGCTGGACATGAGTGGCGGAGAACCAGGGCCTGTGTGGGGAACTTACACGGCACAAGCTGAGCTGAGGCGTAGCTGAGGTAGCGGGGGGCAGAGGGACGTCTTTGGGGAGAGGCCGGTGAGTGAAGGGCACAGAGTGGGGCTCAGCTCTCAGCCTCGTTCCCCACTCCCTGGCTGAATGGGGGCTGGGCACCAAGCCCCATGGGTAAGGAGGACTGCAGCATCATAGGGCCTATTGTACTGGTACCAGGAGTGCTGCCAGACTGCAGAGGAAGCTGGGCCCTGCACCTTCTTGGCCTGGACCTCTGTGGAAGTGCCCAGGCTCCAGTTAGGGTGAAGCCCCCAGAACCTCACCGCTGGGGGTCACCGAGCCGACTGGCCGCAATGCATGCTGGGACCCAAAGTCTCCATGGGCTGCATGTCCATATCTTGAAGGATTCTCTCTCTGTATGCCCATTAGGTGGGGCTGGCAAGTAGGTGTGCCTGGGCCCAGCGATTCCCCCAGGAACACAGCTGCTCTGAGACTGGGCCAGGAAATGACCGCTCCCCCCCGCAGCTTCCCCCAGCCAGGGCACCGGGTCAGGCTGGAGCCCACAGGGTTGGGGAGGAGCAGGGTGGCACCTGTTCTGGCACAGGAGGCTGCCCCCGCCACACTCACCCATCCTCGGGTTTTCCCAAGGGACGGACTGTTTAGTTTGGTTAGAGACCAATTTGAATTTGTTCCCCCCTCCCCCTGCAGTCACGCATACCAGTCTCTGATGCGGATGAGCCAAGGACGGGGCCCGACTGAATCCAGGGTGAGACCCAGCTCCCACCAACGCTCTTACCCCCCCACAGTACACGCCAAAGCCATGATCCCCCGCCCCCCCCCGCCCATCCCACCTCTCTGCCAGCAGGACATCCACCCTGCCCAGCTGGCTCCCTGGCAGCCCTACCCCCCCGTCCTCACAGCCCCCAGGGGCCAATTGACCAAGTCCTTGGAAGAGGGGAGCACTTCCCAGCAGGGGAGAATCCCAGCAGCAGAACCCCATGTTCCCCCCAGCCCCTAAGTTCATCAGGTGCCAGTTGCATTCCCAGCAGCAGCAGATGAGCCGTGTGCTGGTGCATTAGACCTTCTTCCGCTGAGGCCTCACCCTGGGGAATAGCTGAGGGAGGAAGGAGAGAGAGAGAGAGAGAGTGTGAGCTTCCCCACAGCAGTGCCCTCCCAGCGACCGTGGCGCCACGAGCTTCCCCACAGCAGTGGCTATTGGGCAGTCGTGGTCAGAAGCCTGCCAGTGTTCAAGGGTCCACAGCTCCACCAGGAAGTCTGCCCATACCCCAGATCCTGGCTGGAACTGGGACTCCAGGGACTGGCCACGAAGGGCTAAGTGAAACTGACATTCTTCTCCATTTCATGGCTGCTATTCACAGAATAGCTCTGAATTCTTGTCAGTTTCACAACTCTGTTTCAGGAACACCATATTCTGGTCTTTCTGAAACCAGTTTTTCAGGGATCTCTGGTTCGCCAGGGAATTTTGGTAAATTTATTTTCTGAATCGGAACCAAGCAAATTAGAAAACACCAAAGCTTCAGGAGAACTGAAATCCCTGAGTCTCGGGCCAAACACACACCAGCACAGCTAGGTCCATCGGGGGGGCGTAAAAAAACCACACCGGCCAGTGACCCAGCTATGCTGGCAATGCCCCTAGTGTGTAGACAGCATTGTCGAGGGAGGCTCAGGCAGGTTCAGCTTCTGGGGTTCGGGGATGTGGTGTTCCTAAGGCAACAGAACTCCTCCTATTGTCAGCATACGCTGCGTCTGCACTAGGGGCTCTGCTGCCATAGCGCAGGTCCCCAAAGTGTACGACGCACCCCCTGGGGGTGTGTGGAGGAACATCCAGGGGGTGCAGCGGGGTCTGGGCCAGCCCCCATGGGGGCGGGGAGGGAGTGCTACCCAACCCTGCTCCGCTACCAGCTCTGATCCAGCCCTGCCTCCAGCCACGTCCCTGGCTCCCAGCCCCACCCCTGGCCCTCTGCTCCCTGCCCCACGGCAGCCCCCAGCCTCGGCTGCTGCTCCATTCCCGGCCAGGGCCAAGGCTGGGAGTGGAGACACATCTGGCTGCCAGCCTCCACCGTAGCCTGGCTGCAGCTCCACTCCTACCCCCAGCCTCGGCCCCTAGCCACAGCTGCACTCCTGGCCCCTAACCCGCCCCCAGCCTTGCCCCCTTAACTCAGGCCACGTCCCCCCACCCCAAGCCGCAGCCCCAGCCCAAGCTCTGGGAGACTGGAGGCGTGGACGGGGTAAGAGGGGTGCAACCCTCAAAAATTTGGGGACCACTGTGCTGTAGGCTTTGCAGTGAAGACACAGCCTAGATCAGGTCTGCTCCCAGGTGGTTCCAGCCCGGCCCGTCCTCCTCCAGCCCTCCCACCCCGGTGAGCTCAGGGCAAGGCTCACCCCAAAGTAGTTCTTGGGCACGTAGCCCTCCTGGCCATAGAGCGAGGCCCACCACCAGTCCAGCTCCTCCTGGCTGTCGCGCCGCAGCACGGTGACCGGCTCCCCCTCGCGGAACGACAGCTCGTCGCTGAACTCAGCGCTGTAGTCCCATAGAGCATACAGCACCCCGTTGTTCAGCAGCCCCATGTTCTGCTCCACATCTGCAACAACAGCCCGACCGGGCGGCGGGGGGGGGCGTGAGCCAGACACCACCACGGGGATGGGGGGAGGCGCACAAGCGAACCAGCTGCCACCACGGGGGGTGGGGGAGGGAAGAGAATGAACCAGCTGCCACAGGCTTGGGAGGCATAGGGATCAGTCAGCAACCCCAGGGGAGGCCCAAGTCCCTCAGTGGAATAACCCAGCCTCCTGGCCCCACCAGCCACCCGGCCCTCCCTTCCCCCATAGAAGTGCCCCACCCCTTCCCCCCAGAGTGGTCAAGCCCCAGGCCTCTCCCCCCGCCACAAAGCTGCCCCCATGTCACGGAGTCCCCGGGCGATGCTCTGGAACTGCTCCCTACGAAGCCAGTCAGGACTCTGGGGAAGTCTCCTTTCTGGGAGCAGCCTGTCTGCAGGACACACAGCTCACACAGCTTCCACCTTCCTGGGTCTGCCCTCGGAGCATTCAGCCTCCTCTGCCCCTCCGTGCGCTTCCCACAGCGAGTCCGCCCAGGCGGGCTCCTGGGGAAGCCAGAGAGTCCTGCACCCCAACTTCACAGTCAGAGGTGACTCTCAGCCAGCCAGTAAAACAGAAGGTTTATTAGATGACAGGAACATGGTCTAACACAGAGCTTGTAGGTGCAGAGAACAGGACCCCTCAGCTGGGTCCATTTTGGCGGCCAGTGAGCCAGACAACCACATCTGCACTTCACTCCATGTCCCCAGCCAGCCCCAAACTGAAACTCTCCAGCCCCTCCTCCTCTGGGCTTTGTCCCTGTCCCGGGCCAGGAGGTCACCGGATTCCTTTGTTCTCCAACCCTTTAGCTCTCACCTTGCAGGGAGGAAGGGCCAGGCCATCAGTTGCCAGGAAACAGGGTGTTGGCCATTCTCTGTGTCCAGACCCCTGCACACACCTGCCCTCTAGGGCTCTGCAATGGTCATACACCCTTACCCCACCACCTAGGTACTTAAGAACTGCATGGGGGAAACTAAGGCACCCCCACACTGTTCAGAGGAAACATTAAGAACAGTCCCGCTTCGTCACATCCCACCCCGCCCCTATGAGGTTGACCCCCGCCCGTCCCCCGCTCCTCCCCATGGTGGCCCCCCCTCACCGGCCAAGTAGTTGAAGCACTCGCTGTAGCCCTCCCGGTAGGGGTCGCACTTCTCGAGGGCCATGCTGCCGTCGCTGAAGGTGGTGGTGAAGATGGCGGCTCCGTGCCGGATGAGGGCCATGCAGATGGCCGTGTCGTTGCAAGAGGCGGCACAGTGCAGGGGAGTCCTGGGGGCAGGAGGGACAAGCTGGCAGGCGCCCAGGGCAGTGGGGGGCTCTGCTGGGACCATCAGCGTCTGCCTGCACCAGGGGGCACGACGGCAGCACCTGGGACAGGGAGGGACCCCAGCCACGCACACAGTACCCGCCCAGCCACCCGCCTCAACCCTGCCCGGGCCCACGGGGAGCACGAGGGCACAAGGCTGGGCCTGGCATGCTGCAAGGGAGGGGCAGGGCCAGGGTGCAGAGCTGGGCACCAGGCACTGGGTGATAGGGGGGCATGGGGGCTAGAGCAGCACAGCTGCTCTGAGGTGCCAGGGCTGTGCAGCAGGAGCTTGAGGGCAGGGATGTGGCTGCACATAGGATGAGGGCACTGGGATGCTGGGGCAATGCTGGCAGGTACGGGGCTGCATGACAGGGGGCCACAGGGCAGCGCTGGCAGGCACGGGGGTAGGCACCGGGACACAGGGTGCAGGGCAGCACTGGCAGGCATGGGGCTGAGTGGCGAAGGGCCACAGGGCAGTGCTGGGAGGCGCGGGGCTAGGCACTGGGACGCAGGGTGCCAGGGCCGCATGGCGGGCACAGGACTAGGCACTGGGACGCAGGGGGCCGGGGCCGCATGGCAGGCACCAGTGGGCACAAGTCTGCATGGTGGGTGCTGACAGGCACACGAGCGCAGGTCGGCTGCCAGCGGCTGCATGGGCGGGCGCTCACCATCCGTGGCTGTCCATGGAGTTGACGTTGGCGCCCACGCTGATGAGGAAGTCGACGATGTTGTGGTTGGCCCCGCAGATCGCGTTGTGCAGAGCTGTGATGCCCTCATCGTTGGGCTGGCTCGGGTCGTTGAGCTGCAGGCCAGAGCGGGTGAACTTAGAAAACGCTGCCAACCGCCTGTCCCAGGATTGTGCCCCCTGCTCCCCCCCCGCACACCGGGCCCGTCCCAGGGGCTGTGTCCAACCTGATCCACCAGAACATGGCAGGACACTCGCCATCTCCCTGACCACTGTTGACAAAGGAGCCAGAGCAGCCGCCCAGGGGCCTGCCGGCTGTGGGGTACAGGGATGTGCTGGGCCTGCCCATGGGGGGGCCCTTGGCTGAGTCCCGCGGGGATCACGGGCTGACGGGGCAGCAGCTTTCGCTCACCAGTCGCAGGGGCTGGAGTCCGTGTCTAGCTGGCCAGGCCCCAGCCGGACGAAGGGGACAGGGCAGCCTCGGGGTGCACCGGCCCCCGGCCATTGCCTCCTGCCCAGTCCGCGCTCGGCAGAGGATTCCAGGCCAGGCCTGTCTCCAGAGGGGCGGGGCGGGGCAGCAGCCTCACCTCGTTCACTGCCTGCTGCACCACGTCCAGCTCGCCCGTCAGGGCCGCGTCCAGCAGCAGCACCAGGGGGTTGAGCTGCACCCGTTTCCCCAGCCGCCGCCTCGGGGACGAGACTTTGCGCAGCACCGAGCGCTTCTCCTGCAGGCACGCAAGGGGCAAGGTCACGGTGTGGGCGGGAGGGGCCGGAGCTCAGGCTGTGCCGGCGAGCGGGGAGGCCAGTTCTGGGAGTTGCGGGGGTGGGGGGGACCGGCTGACAACTCCATGGGTGCACCAGGGAGGTTGGGGGGGCCCTGTCCTGGGGCTGTGGGGAGGGGCTGGCTGACAACTCCATGGCTGTACTTACAGAGCTGGGCGTTGGGGTGCCGGGGCTGGGGGGGTGGAGGCGGGAAGGCGTTTGTCTGAGAGCTCCATGGTGCACTTAGAGGGCTGGGAGCCAGGGTGCCGGGGCTGGGGCGGGGAAGGGGTCTGGCTGACAGCTCCTCGGTGCACTCACAGGGCTGGGCGTCAGGGTGCCATGGCTGGGCATCGGGGTGCTGGGGGCATGTCGGGCTAACAGCTCTATGGTGCACTTACAGGGCAGGGTGTCAGGGTGCGGGGCTGGGGCGGGGAAGGGGTCTGGCTGATAGCTCCTCGGTGCACTTACAGGGCTGGGCGTCAGGGTGCCGGGGCTGGGCGTCGGGGTGCCGGGGCTGGGGTCTGGCTGACAGCTCCTCGGTGCACTTACAGGGCCGGGCATCGGGGTGCCGGGGCTGGGCGTCGGGGTGCCAGGGCTGGGGTCTGGCTGACAGCTCCTCGGTGCACTCACAGGGCTGGGCGTCGGGGTGCCATGGCTGGGCGTCGGGGTGCTGGGGGCATGTCGGGCTAACAGCTCTATGGTGCACTTACAGGGCTGGGTGTCAGGGTGCGGGGCTGGGGCGGGGAAGGGGTCTGGCTGACAGCTCCTCAGTGCACTTACAGGGCCGGGCGTCGGGGTGCCGGGGCTGGGCGTCGGGGTGCCGGGGCTGGGGTCTGGCTGACAGCTCCTCGGTGCACTTACAGAGCCGGGCGTCGGGGTGCCGGGGCTGGGCGTCGGGGTGCCGGGGCTGGGGTCTGGCTGACAGCTCCTCGGTGCACTTACAGGGCCGGGCGTCGGGGTGCCGGGGCTGGGCGTCAGGGTGCCAGGGCTCTCCGTAACAGCCAGCAGGGGCAACGCTGCGGGTGCTGGTGGGCTCTGGGGCGAGGGCGTCGGGGCAGGGCTGACCGGGGTGGCTGCCTTCAGCTCAGCTGTCTCCGTGATAAGTGGCAGGTCGTCCCCCACCGACACGGCCTCCTCCTTGCGGCCCCGGTGATGGAAGAGGCGGCTGATGAGCTGCTGGTATTGCTTCTTGTGGGTGGGCGGCAGGACAGGGCCGGGGCTCTGCTCCATGGAGCCACGGCGCTTCAGGGGCCGGGGAATCTCCGCCAGCACCCGAGCCACCTCCTTGAACTCGGGCACCTTCTGAGCCTCGGGGGGCAGGACAGGCTGCAGGCGGGTGGGGCTCAAGGGGCGAGCCACCTCCTCCGTCTCTGCTGGCTCGCTGCTCCGCAGGATGCTCTCCAGCTCGGGCTCCGTGTCGCCCCCCACCGGGGCCCCGCGCACGGGCTCCACCGGTGCTTCAAGGGCTGAGGCCCTTCCCGCGGCTGGTAGAGACATGGCAGGTCAGCACACCCAAGTCCTCAACCCCAGTGAGCATCCCCAGAAAAGGGGCAGCACCCCCAGACTCAGACCCAGTACAGCACCCCTAACCCTGGGCAGCACCGTGAGATCCAGACTCCAGTCAGCACCCTCAGATTCATGACAGCACCCCTAGACCCAGGGAAGCCAAGGCAGCACCCCAGATCCACGGGGGAACCAGGACAGCATCTCTTCCCCAGCCCTAGGCCAGCACCCCCAGGCCCAGACCCCAGTTAGCACTCCTAGACCCAGTCAGCACCCCCCAGGCCAAGGACAGCATCTCTAGACCCAGGGGAGCCAGGGCAGCACCCCCTTTCCCAGATCCACAGGAGGAACCAGGGCAGCACCCTCAGACCTACACCCCAGTCAGCACCCCCAAACCCCAGTCAGCACCCAGAAGCCCAGACCCCAGGGGAGCACCCCCAGACCCAGGGGGTCCAAGGCAGCACCCCCTTCCCCAGATCCACAGGGGGAACCCGAGCAGTACCCCTTCCCTAGACACTGGGCAGCACCCCAAGACCCAAAGGGGAGCTCCAAAACCTACTCAGTTCCTCCCTTATCCCAACAGCTCGGGGAGTCCTGGATCCACTCCCAGCCCCCTGGCCCTTGCAATATCCAGCCCCGTTGCTGAGTGCAGAGCAATTCCTCCTGTTTCCCCCCACACTCTGCCCCATGGTGCTAGGGGTCTGACCTCACCCCCGCCCCGGGGGAACCAGGAGACCATCAGGCCCTGCAACATCTGCCCCAGGTCTCTCACCTTCAGCCCCCGACGGGGCCGGCCGCAGAGGAGCCTGGGACGGAGGAGACAGCTGCTGGAGCTGGGGCTGCTTCTGTGGGGAGCGGAGGAAGATGGGGGAGCCTGGGGCCCCCTGGGGCTGGCCCTTGGCACTGGAAGCTCCGGATGCCCAGAAGGCGTTTTGCAGCTTGAAGATCATGGAGAGGGGCAGAGGCTTGTGGCGTTTCGCCCGCGTGCCCTGCAGGCTGGGGGGCGGCATGGCGATGCGTGAGATGGGCTGCTGGGAGAACTGCCAGTTGCGGGGCAGGGTGCCCGTCTGGCTGGCGGGCAGCAGCCTGCGGAAGGAGCTGTCTGGTCTGCGCTCGCTGGGCAGCAGGGACACTTTGTAGTTGCGGGGCAGCGTGGCGCTGTGCATGGCATAAGGCTGGGGGTGCTCGTCCTGGAGGGGAGAGAGGGGGCTGTGAGCCAGCCAGGATCAGATGCAGTGCTGAGAACACCCCCCACCTTCCCCCCAGAGCACAGGGGGACACCCGGCCATAAGTCATTGCAGCTCCCACACCTAGTCAGTACAGCTCTGGCTCCAGGGTCCCACCAGCAGCGGGGCAGGGCCCATGCAGGGCTGCCAGCCCCAGGAGCTGCCTGCTGCCAGATGCAGGGCTGCCAGGTTCCCAGCGCAGGGGCGAACTCACGGGCCCAGCTGGCCCCAAACCTCTCTCCCGTCACCCCAGATCAGGCCCACTGGTCCAGCTAGCCCCACCCCTGCGCCAGTGGCCCCAGATCAGACTCCTGGCCCAGCTAGCCCCACCCCTGCGCCAGTGGCCCTAGATCAGACCCACAGGTCCAGCTAGCCCCATCCCTGCGCCAGTGGCCCCAGATCAGACCCACAGGCCCAGCTACCCCAGTATCTGGTCTCTGGCAGGGGTCAGCTTGGCCTGATTCAGATGCAGATGAATTCTCTTCACCCCCCAGAGCACACAGGGACTGGTGCTGTGACTCCTTCCTCCCCATGTGGTACCACGCTATGGGCCAGCCCCACTGCTGCTAGCCCTGCCTGGCCAGCACTTACCTTGCCTTGCCCTGCGACCCCATCCAGGCTCGATTCCCTCCAAGGAGCCAGCTTCAGCCCCGCGGGCACCTGCCTGAGCCCTGTGTGCACATCTCCTCCTGCAGGAAGGCAGCTGGTGAGGTGGGGGGCTCCCATGTTGTCGCAGGGGACAAGCCACACACTGCTTTTATGTCCTGCTAGGATGGGGGTCTGAGGGACTCTGTGTGGAAATGGAGCCGGCACCCATCATAGGACAATGCTAGGAGCGACCCCCTGGTGCTGCCAGCTCCCCCGCGGCCTGCCAGGGACCCCCGGCGCTGCCAGCTCCTCCACAGCCAGGAGCTTCCCAGAGGGAGAGAGAGAAGTCTGTCCATCCCCCCAGGCCCTCCCCATGGACCCTGGGCACTCACTCTCGTAGCCGGCCGAGTGGGATGATTTCTTCTCGTATGCCACGTCCAGGTCCGACTCGTTCCAGCTCCTCTGGGGCCTTCGCCGGATCACCAGGTCATCTGGAGAGAGAGACTCTGAATGGTCTCACCCCACCCCCAGCCCCCCCAGCACCTGGGTCCTCAGCCCTGCCCTGCCCCCAGCAGGGGCCATTCCAGCCGCAGGATGGGGGACGGGCAGGGGAGACCTCACCAGCATGACCCAGAGACCTCCACGTCCCCCAGGGAAGTAACTGCCTGTCTCAGCACCGCAGCTCGTCCGTGCTCTGAGCCAGGGGTCCATGCCCCGCCCCACCCCACCTTTTACTGGCTGTAAGGGTGAGCAATGGGGAGGGGAGGAGCAAGCAGGGGGCAGGGTCTTGGGGGGAAGAGGTAGTGCGGGAGCGGGGCTTCAGGGGAGGGGACAGCCCGGGATCAGGGCCTCAGGGAGAAGGGTCGACACAAGGGCGGGGTCTTGGGAGAATGGGTGGTGTGAGGGCGGGGCCTTGGGGGAAGGGGCGGGGCCACCGTTCAGGCGCCCGTGGCCCCCCCCACACTTTTAGAGAACTTCTGTCACCCCTGCTCCGAGCCCCCCCGTAAAGCTGCAGGACACAGCAAGCACCCCTCTAATGCCCCCTAGAGGAACAGGCCCAACGGTGCTCTCCCCTTTCCCCCCAAAGCCATATGGGGAGGGGGTCTGTGTGTCAGGCTGGGGCTGGCTTACCTTGGGCCCGGAAGGGGGCGAAGGAGCTGGGCCCAGTGGGGAACAGGCTGTGGCTCTCGTAGGGCGGCGGGTGGGGCGGCCGGGGAGATAGCGCGCGGTCCGGGAAGAACATCTGCAGTGCCGAGGCCTCAGAGGGGGCGGGCGGCAGCCGGGGGGAGCTGGCACGGCCCGCCGGCCTGGAGAAGGACAGACGCTCCGTGGCCCCAGCCTGCCACAGGGAGCGCGGGGAGGGCGCGCGTCCCTTGGGGCTGGGCAGGGGCAGAGAGTTGTAAGAGACGGGCAGCACCTTGGGCCGGGGCGACTGGGCCCGCTCCAGGGGTTCGCCCTGCAGGTAGAAGGGGGACTGGGGCGAGGCGGGGTGGCCCAGCAGGGCCTTGGCAGGGGGGCTGCAGGCGGCGGTGGGCGAGAAGGTGTCAGCGTGGTAGGAGATGTAGCTGTTGGTGCTCTCCAGGGACAAGTTCTTCCTGGCGTACTGAAGCTGTGGGGACGTGGCCAAGCCAAGCGGCTCTGGGGCGTGCGAGGGGCTGGCGCCGTATCTGTCCACCTGAGAGCGGCAGGGAGAGCAGACAGGCTCAGCACGGGCCTGGCGGCTGCAGCCCCTACCCCATCCAGAGCAAATCAGACTCCTCTTATGGCACCACTGCACCGGCGGGCATAGCACTAGGGGGCGCTGTGCTGCAGGGAGCGGGGCAAGGACACATTGGGGGCTCTGTCCCTTTGGAGTGAGTGCTGACCCCCACTGGCCCAGCCTGGCACTAGGGGGTGCTGTGCTGCAGGGAGCGGGGCAAGGACTCAGTAGGGGGCGCTGTCCCTTTGGAGTGAGTGCTGACCCCCACTGGCCCAGCCTGGCACTAGGGGGCGCTGTGCTGCAGGGAGCGGGGCAAGGACTCAGTAGGGGGCGCTGTCCCTTTGGAGTGATTGCTGACCCCCACTGGCCCAGCCTGGCACTAGGGGGCGCTGTGCTGCAGGGAGCGGGGCAAGGACTCAGTAGGGGGCGCTGTCCCTTCAGGGTGAGTGCTGACCCCCACTGGCCCAGCCTGGCACTAGGGGGCGCTGTGCTGCAGGGAGCGGGGCAAGGACTCAGTAGGGGGCGCTGTCCCTTCAGGGTGAGTGCTGACCCCCACTGGCCCGGCATACCACTAGGTGGCGCTGTGCTGCAGGGAGCGGGGCAAGGACTCAAGGGGGGCACTGTCCCTTCGGGGTGAGTGCTGACCCCCACTGGCCCAGCCTGGCACTAGGGGGCACTGTGCTGCTGGAGGTGCCTTCTTGGGGATGAGAGACCTGAACTCTTGCCCACTTGATTCTTTCACTAGCCCATTCACAAGACTCCCCTTTGCCAGGGTGTTAGCCCTGGGGTCCTGGTCAAATCCCATTCCTCCTCCCTGAAACATCCCCGTCCAGGTGAAAGTAGAGGATTCTCTTTCAGCTACATCGCACCCCAGAGATGGCTGCATCTCAGTGGTGGGGCAGTGCTCCCCGTGACAAGGCAGTCGTTGCCAAGACACGCCGTCTCCCTTCCCTGCCGTACCTTGGGCTGCCCAGCAGTCTGCCCTGGGCTGTCCGTCCACAGGGTTTCCAGCTGTCTGGACAGCTCATCCACCTTGGCTGCGGCCGTGTCCAGCTCCACCTGCTTCAGGTCAATGTGCTTCATAGCTAGGGCTGGGGGAGACGGCACCATGAGGCCCTGTGCCAGGGCAGGCTCCGCACCCAGCTGGCCTGGGCTATGCAGAGAGCCCAGAGCCATGGCCCTGCGGGGCCCTTGTCCCGATCTGAGTGTACCCGGGCAGGCTGGCGGTTCCAAGAGAGGCCCCTAGACTTGGTGAGCGACAGGGTCCCAGGTTCATCCCATCCCCAGCTTGTCTCCAGGCCTCTCCCGAGGAGTCGGTGGGGAGCAGAGCACTCGGGCCTGTTGGTGGGACGGCTGGGCTGCCGGTTCAGCAACAGCAGCCCAAGCGCTCTGGGAGGCTGTGACCAAATAGCTGAAAAGCCACTAGTTATCGCACCCCCCAGAACCCTAATCTACTGCACCCCGAACGCCTGGCCACCACACACACCCTCTGCACCCCCAGAACCCCAACCTACTGCACCCCGAACCTCACCCCTGGCCACTTCACACACCTGCCAGCCACCACGCACCCTCGGCACCCCCCAAATCCCCAACCTACTGCACCCCAATCCCCACCCCTGGCCACCTCACACACCTGCCAGCCACCACGCACCACCACCAAAACTCCAACCACCACAAATCCCCCACCCTCCTGGCCACCCCACACACCACCATGCACCCTCTGCTCCCCACAAAAGCCCAACTCCCTGGCACCACAAATCCATGAAAGCCACCATGCCCCCTCCAGCCCCTGGCTACCACCACGCACTGCCCCCAAGCCTCTGGTCACCACACATCCACCAGCACCCCTCCTGCCCCCTCAACACCTCCCCCCAGTCACCACACAGCCCCCACCTCTCCCAGCCACTCCCCAGACCACTGTGCACAAAGCACAGGGCCTCCCCACCCTGCGACCCCCAGCCCTCCACCCTTACACTGGAAGTTGAGCTCCAGCAGGTCCTGGGCACCATGCATCTTCTCGCTGGCCATGGTGCAGGGGGCTCCGAGGCCACTGGCCACCAGCTGCAGTGTTGCAGGGATCTGGGGACGAGAAGCACTTCCATTGGGACCCAGAGCTGCCTTCTCAGCCAGGGCCGCCCTCTTGCCCCACCCAGGTGCCAACGGGCTGAGTAGGCGCCCGGTGCTCAGTATCGCTCCCCTGCCCTATGAAGCAGCCCTGGGAGCCAGGGGCGGGGCTGGCTCCTGCCCGGCCCTGGGGATGCAGGCGGAGGGGCTGACTCAGGGCTCTTGGGCAATGGGAGCAGCAGCAGAGACACCTGGCCAGGCCACAGGCGCCGCCCGCTCCAGTGAGCCAGGGCGCCACAGCTGGCATCCAGCACCGAACGGGCCAGGTTCGGGGACGCCCGGGCACCAGGACCCGGCCCTGCCACCGACACAGGGGCTAGGGACACAGCGAACACTCAGCTCACCTGGCACCAACCCCACCAGGTCGGTGATACTCCAGCCCCTGGCACTTCTGCCCCCCTGCCTGGTGCACAGGCTGGGCACAGCCATGCCTGAGGCTGCTGAGCACCATGCAGGGGAGCAAACCCTCCTGCAGCTGAGCCTGCCACCCACGGCCATCCCAGGCACTGAGCGAACACCCACGGGTGGGCACAGTGACGCACCCAGGCCTGCTCGCCGGGCACATGCAGAGCCGGTAGTGCCCTGCATTTGCCGGGCCAGCAGCACAGCTGCTATCAGCTCTGCTCTGCTGCCCAGCCCCAGTGCCCCCGCCCCCCCAGGGAGCTGCCCAGCCCATGCCTGTCCCCCACCGTAGCTGCCTTCCTACCCCCCCCATCACCCTCCAGGGACCTGCCCATTCCATTCCCCTAGGGGACCCAGCCCCCACCCTGTTACCCTGCATCCCTTGGGGACTGGACTTGCCCCCCACCCTGTTACCCAGAATCCCTTGGGGACTGGACTTGCCCCCCACCCCTGTTACCCAGAATCCCTGGGGACCCTGCAGCCCATTCCTGGCTGCATGCTGTGACTGGCTTGAATTGCTTTCAATAATAATAATTAAAACACGCAATCCATTGTGAGGCTCTGCACCGGGCATCCTAGCCGAGAGCAATCACCACCAGAGCTGCCTGCCGTGGGCGTCTCTGCCCCGAGTGAGGCATCCCCCCCGGACACGCCAGGCCCGTGCCAGCGGAGACAGCGTGTGGCACCAAAATGGAAGTTATAACGGAGTACACAGGGTGAGCCAGGCCCAATCCAGCTTGCCGTGCCTGAACCAGTCCTCACACCGGGCTAAGGTCCGCCACGGCCCGGCCTGGCACAGCACACCCTCCCCCTAGTTCCACAGCTGCACAAGAGGGGCCGGTCTCCCCCTGGGATCAGCTCCCCGAGACCCCACGACGCAGAGCCAAGCCCCCAGAATGGTCTCCTGAGAGCAAGGAACAAGTGGCATTAGGGTACATGGGGGCAAACCCACCTGGGCACACAGAGACACAAGCACACACATGGGCCCATAGAGGCACAGGCCGGGGGGAGGGAACATGACTGCATGGGGTTGTACAGACAGACAGGCACACAGTGGCATGGACACACGTACGCCTAGTGCGGAGCTAATCCCATGGGACTCTCACATCCATCCATGGGCCCAGAAAGACTGGGGTGGGGGATGGCCCAACCCAGAGCTGAGCCTTGCGCCTCTATCTGGGCCCAGCCAGAACCTGGCCTGTCCTCCTCAGCTACAGGGACCCAGAGCCTGGCTGCTCCTGGGCCCGGGTCACATTGGGCCCCTCGCTGGAAGGATTTTGAGCTGCAGCCTCAGACCCACCGAACCAAGGCTCTGCACTGGGACCGTCTCCAGTTACCAGCCACAGGCAGGAGCCAAGCCTGGGGCAAGACAAGGGGGCGGAGGGGGGGCACCAGCAAATGAGCTGGGGGACATGCAGCGACGGGTTCAGAGCTATGGGGCAGGGGGTCGAGCTAGCTCCCAGGGCTGAGGCTGTGTTGCCTGGATGTGGGGCTTCCCAGTCTGGTGCCTCCGGGAGCTATTACTGTGGGGTCCAGGCCAGATCGCACCGTCTGCAGCCCCAGAGTTAGGGGCCATGGCCCAACCCCACACACAGACCCTATGCTCTGAGCTGTTCTGCCCCTTCCCCATCATGCCCCTGCAGGCCCCACCCAAATTTCAGGCCAGCTGGGATGCTGCACATGAGCTCCCCCTGGAGCCAGGCAGGGCAGGTGAGCGGAGAGCGCTGGTGTTCACAGCACAGGAACACCATTTCCCAAGCAGTACAGACCCCTGCCAGGCCGGGAAGGCGCCTGGGGACAATTGCTGCAGAGGAAAGGGCAGGGAAGTGGCGGCTTCTGGGGACCGAGGCCCCTGAGTGCAGCAGGGCGAGGAGGCTGGCTAGACGCCCGCTGCAGGGGGCCATGTTGTGAACATGGAGCACGGTGCTCCCCTCCCCGGTACCACATCCTGATCTATGGAGAGCTCGGAGGCAGGGGAGAAGAGGGCTAAGGCATCAAGAGAGTGAGGCGCAACTGGGGCAGGGGTAAACCTACTAGTGCAACAGGGGAGTTGGCCCCAGGGAATGCGCGGAGCAACTGGGGATGCCGGGAGCCCACAGGGGGGACAGGCTGGTGAGTCAGGGGATCTAATTCAATTCTGAGCTGCGGACGCCCCATGTGACTTCATCACCACCCCTACCCCGGGCTGCAGCTACCCCTGAGCTACAGCCGATCGCAGGGCCTAGCTAGGCTGGCACCGAGGGCCAGGGAAGGAAGAGCAGGGAGGTCACGGGTGGGGGAAGACGCGGCCAGCTACGGCTGCGGTGGAATGCACAGGCCCTGGGAGGAACCAGCCACAGAGGAAGGGAATTGGAGGGGCTTTGCCATGGGGTCTGGGAAGGAGCAGAGTGAGCTAGGGTGAGCACTACGAGACCCCTGCTCCCAGGGGAAAGGAGGGGCCTGGGGCAGAGGTGGCAATTTCGTGGGTGCTCCGGGGCTAGAGCACCAACAGGAAAAAAAACCAGTGGGTTCTCAGCAGCCACCAGCAGCCCTGCTGATCAGCTCCTCCCCCTTCCTCCCAGCACCTCCTACCCACCAGCAATCAGCTGTTCAGCCTGGGGGGGGGGGCAGAGGCGATGCAGGGGGGGAGCGAGGGTGGGAAGTGGCAGAGGTGGGAAGAGGCGGGGCAGGGCCTTGGGAGAAGGGGGGCAGTAAGGGGCAGGGCCTGGGGTGGAGCAGGGGTCGAGTCCCCCCTGGGAAATTAGCAAGTCGGCACCTCTGGCCTGGGTCACAGAGCCAGCCCCCACCTCCTGGGCCACTGTAAGGTCTGTAGCGTAGTGTGGACATAGCCTGAGATAAGCCAGCATGGGAGCAGCCTTCAAGTACAGACAAGACCCTGATCCTCGCCCCACCCTGGTAAATCCAGGACCAGGGGTTGCAGGGAGGGAAAGAGGATTCCCCAGGCAAGAATCAAAGGCGTGTGGAGCCGCACCAGGGTCAGAGCGGCTCTGTCTGCTTTTCAGGACAGAACCCAGCGGAGCCCAGCCAAGGGGAAGGGCTTTGAGCTGCAGCTATCCGATACCCAACGGAAACAAGTCTGCCTGGGCCTGTCACCTTCCTGCTGGCAGGAGCACAGGCTGGAGAGGGAGCTGCTTTGCAGGTGGGCTGGGAGTCAGAGCTTCGCTCACCTCACGTCAGCCCAGTCTAAAGTGTGTTAATGCCACTGCAGACCATGCTAACCAAGGCCAGAGAAACAGGCTAGGGGATGGGCCCAGAGCAACCCAGCTAGCCCTCCCGCAGGAGTATCTGCTGGCCAGGAGGGCTGGGGCCTAGCCCTGGGCTGAGTGAGACTCCACAAAGCCTGGCAGGTGTGAGCCCTGTGGAGGGAGGGCAAGGCGAACACTGTAGGGACAGGCTGGGGGCTCTGCCACTCCCTAGCGGGAGACGGGTTCGGCCAGGAATCACCCCAAGGGAGAAGGCTGGGGGCCCCCCATCGCCAGGGATGTACAGACCCAGATTTGGCAAAGGCCCAGGGACAGACTACAAGGATGCTGCTGCTTGGCCCTCTATGGTTGGCCCAGACAGGGCCTTTCTAGTTTCTGCCCCATCGTCCCCTCCTTGTCCTCCTGCTCCGGGGTTAGGCCCCCCTCGCTGCGCTCTGCCATGCTGGTACCCATGTAGCTCTGCTCTCATGCTGTGCAGCCCCTCTGCCCCTGGACTGAGCTCCCGGCTGGGGCAGTCCCCCCCCAACCACTCGTGGAGTTACGCCAGCAGCGGAGTGCTCTGTGGCCCGTGCTGAGCTCCGTCTCCTCACCCCCCACTGCCCTGGGAGGGCTCTGCCCTAGAGAAGTGATGGCAGCGCTCTCTGACCAGGGCCACGGACTGCAGCTCCGGAGTCCTGCCGGCTCATGGCCCAGCTGGGACTCTGCCCCAGCATCCGCCAGCTGGGTGACCCCCCCCCCCCAAGAATGCCCCTGGCAGAGCAGCGTTAGGGTCACCGCAGGCAGGGCCTCCCAACATCGCGGGCAAGGCCGGGGACTGCTCCCTGCGCTGCCACCTGGGCAGCACCTGGCTCGGCTGCTACCAAGTCTTGATATGCTGCCTTGATGGATACGCACAACGCACACGCAGACAAAACAGACAGGTGCACACACACACCACAGGTACGTGCAAAGGTACATACAGCGGACACACACAGTGCATGCAGACACACACAGCTCCAGCCACCCTACACACACACAGCACACGCATATACACAGAGGAACATACACCCTCCACCCGCACACAGACACAGTGGAACATACACCTTACACACGCACGCAATACAGACAGACACCCAGTGGAATGTACACCCTACACACGCACGCAGCGCACACAGACGCCCAGAGGTGCATACGCCCAGAGGTACATACACCTGCAGTGGGGTGGTGACCCCGCTCCTGGGGTAAAAGGAGTGAGAGCAGCTGAGGGAGGCTGGCTGAGTAGCTGGGCACAGCTGGCCCTGATACGAGGGCTGTGAGTAAGGAGTCGTGAGAGTCTCACTCCAGCCCTGGAGCAAGAAGGACCTGGCTGCCTGGAGAGACAGGGTACCTTCAGCAGAGCAGCGCTGGGGAGCTCAGGCCTGGCGATCTCCCAGGCTGAGGCCTGGCAGGAAGGCCTAAGGAGGTACTGGGGCTGCAGGGAGACAGCTGGGGCTAGAAAAACAGCAGGTCCAACCCCCTTGCCCATGATGATTGGCCACTACAGACTGCAGTTTGCCCCAGAGAAAGGGGGCTAGATGACAACTGGCAGTAGCCATTGAGGCAAGGGGGAGGGGGTTCCCCTGGGAGGGGAGACCCAGAATATGGGGGATAAGAGGCACAGGGAGGGACATGGGGCCTGACGTGTCTGAAGTACAGTGGTGGAGACAGATGAGGAAGCAGGTACCAGTAGGGATATAACGGCCAGCAGGAGGCGCTCTGAGGCTGGAATGGGCTAATTCCCGGACTGACCAGTAGGAGGCGCCACAACCGTGAGTACCCACTGTGCTATAACACCTTACACACACACAGTACACACACAGGTGTGCAAAGCCCAGGCACTCGCGTGCAAAGCCCAGGAAGCTGGGGCACACCTGTGTGGCTGAATGGCCAGTGGTTTTGCTGAGCGTCTCCCGAGCTCAGCCTGGCATTGCGCATCACTGTGATGCACCATCAGGCTGGAGGAGATGGGGACAGTTGGGAGACACTGATAGAGATGTCACAGGGTTGTAGCACGTGGGGGTTGAGGCTCTGTGGGGCTGAAGCAGCCTGTCCTGATGCTTCCGGGGTGGGGCAGCATCGCCCTGTAGGTCACTCCTGTCCCCCCCTTGTGCATCACCACCGCTGCTCCAGTCGCCCAGCTCTCCAGGCTCTGGTCCTGTCCATCTCTGCTCTAGGATGAAGGTCCCAGGACAAGAGGAAACAGGAAGAGCCATGAAGGGCACCACAGCCCCCTCCTACCAGCTCCCCAAGCCAGCCTGCAGCTCAGCTGTGACACTGCAGGAGAAGGGGATGGTGGGAGCGCCAAGCCCAGGAGTGTCAGGCACCCCCGTCACCCCAGCCCCTTAGCATCATAGAATATCAGGGTTGGAAGGGACCTCAGAAGGTCGTCTAGTCCAACCCCCTGCTCAAAGCAGGACCAATCCCTAATTTTTGCCCCAGATTCCTAAATGGCCCCCTCAAGGATTGAACTCACAACCCTGGGTTGAGCAGGCCAATGCTCGAACCACTGAGCTATCCGTCCCCCATCCCCCCTTCAGAGAACGAGCCACAGGAAGACTGCTCTCCAGGAGCTCAGTACGCCGGGGAGACGTGGCCCCCGACATGCTCCTGGGGCGCGGCCCCCACCCCCAAATGCACTTGCAAGCCCCCGTAAGATCCTGCTCTGGGAAATCCCCTTGGCATGCGCTCGACTCCTGGCTTCAGCAGGACTCCAGCGGCTTCCATGGGACTGCACAAGCTCTCAACGGGAAGCAGCTGTTGCGATGCTTTGTGCACTAGTGCCCCAGGGCACGTGTGTGTGACCCAGAGACGCTTTGGGGGTTTCAAATCATGGGAAAAGTGCATTCCCCCCAGCCCCAACTCTGCACTTAACCATTTTTGCCTAAACTTTCCAAGTAGGCGAGGGGCACCGGGGGTCCCTGTGGCCAGGAGGGAAATGGGGCGCCTGGTATCACAGCACAGCCCTTCAAGTGGGACAGGCCCCAGGCCCATTGCTGCTGGCCAGTCAGTCAGGGCTCAAGAATCCTACAGGAAACGGAAGGAGGGGCAGGTCACCAAGGAGCATACACAGGACCAGCGCGAGTGTGTAGGGACAAAATCAGGAAAGCCAAGGCAAGGAATGAGCTACAGCTGGCCGGGATGTTAGAGCCAACAAGAAGGGGTTCTACAAATACGTCAGGCAGAGAAGAAGAGTAGGGATGGTGAGGGGCTGCTGCTCAATGGAGAAGGCGAGCCAGTAACTGCTCAATGCCTACTTTGCTTCAGTCCTCACACAAAAAAACAACAGGTGACCAGACGACTAGAGAAGTTACCACAGACATTAAAGGGGACGGGATATCAAGCTGGTTTGACATGATTTGTTCTTAGTAAATCCATGCTGGCTGCTAGTGATCACCCCTTCATCCTCCAGGAATTTGAAAATGGAACATTTTAGACATTGCTCTAGTAGATCCCAGGTATTGCGGTCAGGCTGACTTGTCTGTAGTCCCCCGTCTCCTCCTTTCCCCCCTTTTTAAAGATGGGCACCACACTGGCCCTTCTCCTGTCTTCCGGGACCTCTCCCGTCATCCATGAGTTTGAAAATATTATCGCCAGTTGGCTCTGAGATTTCATCAGCTAATTCCTTCAGCACCTGGGGGTGAATAGCATCCGGCCTCGCGGATTTGAATTCATTCAGGTTGGCCAGAAGATCTCTGACGTGTTCTTTACTTATCCTTCTTTGACAGGGTAGCTGGATTGGTGGCTGGGCGGGATGCAGTGGACATCATATACCTGGACTTTAGCCAGGCTTTTGACACAGTCCCACATGACATTCTGATAAGTAACCTGGAGAAATGTGGGCTCAGCAGAACTACCATTGAGTGGATACATAATTGGTTAAACCACCACAAAGAAAGAGTAACTATAAATGGAATGATGTTGGATTGGAGGGAGGTCTCCAGTGGGGTTCCACAGGGGTCTGTTCTGGGTCTGATGTTGTTTAACGTGTTTATTAATGACCTGGATGTAGGACTAGAGAGCACCCTGATCAAATCTGCAGATGACACAAAGCTGGAGGTGGGAGGTTGCCAACACTTTGGAGGATAGAGCTAGAATCCAAAAGGATCTTGATAAATTAGAGAACTGGGGTATAGACACCACAATGAAATTCAACAAAGACAATTGTAAGGTGCCACCCTTGGGGAGAAAAAAACAAACAGAGAATGGGGGATAACTGGCTTGGCAGCAGCACTACTGAGAAGGATCTGGGAGTTGTGGTGGATCCCAACCTCAACATGAGTCAACAGTGTGATGCTGTTGCAAAAAAGCAAATGCAATTTGAGATTGCATTAGCAGAAGTACAGGAGGTGACAGTACCGCTCTGCTAGACACTGGTTAGGCCTCAGCTGGAGGACAGTGTCCAGTTTTGGTCACCAATGTCTAGAAAGGGTGTGGAGAAACTAGAAAGGATCCAGAGGTGAGTGTCAAAGATGATCGGAGGGATGGAACGCAAGCCATGTGAGCAAAGGCTGAAGGAACTGGGTATGTTTAGTCTGGAAAAGAGGAGATTAAGGGGGGACATGACAGTGGTTTTCAAATATTTGAAAGGCTACCATAAAAAACATGGAGATAAGCTGTTGTCTCTTGCCACAAAGGGCACGACAAGAGGCGATGGGTTCGAACTACAGCACAGCTGATTTAGATTAAATCTCAGAAAAAACTTCCTAACTGTAAGAACAGTAGGACAATGAAACAGACACCTAGGGAGGTCCTTTGCTAGAGGTTTTCAAAAAGAGGCTGGAGCCACCCGTCATGGGTGGTTTAGACACAACAAATCCTGCATCGTGGCAGGTGGTTAGACTAGGTGACCTTTGCCATGCCTTCTCACCCTATGGGTCTATGATTCTAGGTTAGCCTCGCTTGCCCCCGGGGCCCCTCTGCAGAACCCTGGCTGGGTCTGTTCACGCCACCCCCTCTTGATCTGGGCCCTGGCTGGGTCGCCCTGCCAGGGAGAGGCACAGCTGGTGCCGTCACGGGGCAGCGCCAGGGGGGCAGAGGCAGTGCAGAGGGCAGCGCCAGGGCTGTCCCCTCTCCCTCCACCCTGCCCAGCTGCAGCCTCATGCACTCTCACCCTTCAGCAGGCAGACAGGGCAGATCCCGCCACCTCATGGGCATCAGAGTGAAACCCAACAACCCGGCGCTGGGCCAGCGGGCTCCACCCCTGCGCCAGAGCACTGGGGAGCACAGAGCCTCCAGGGACCTGCCGGAGCCTGGGTAGCGTTACCAGCTCCAGCAGCCGCAGGGAGAGCAAGGCACAGACAAGCAGGGACTCACCCCAGGTCATGCAGCAAGATGGAGAAGTCTCAGGAATCCCATCTCCCAACCCTCTCCCCACCAACCACTAGAACCCACTACCTTCCCACAGCTCTGGATAGACCCCAGGAGTCCTTAGAGACTAACCAATGTATTTGAGCATGAGCTTTCGTGAGCTACAGCTCACTTCATCAGATACATACCACGGTATGTATCTGATGAAGTGAGCTGTAGCTCACGAAAGCTCATGCTCAAATAAATTGGTTAGTCTCTAAGGTGCCACAAGTACTCCTTTTCTTTTTGCGAATACAGACTAACACGGCTGTTACTCTGAAACCCAGGAGTCCTGGCTCCCAGCTCCCTCTCCACTCTGACCACTAGACCCCATCCCCTCCCAGAGCTGGGAACAGAACCCAGGAGTTCTGGCTCCCAGCCCCTTGCTCTTTCCCACTAGACTCCACTCCCCTCCCAGAGCCATGGACAGAAGTCAGGAATCCTCCTTCCAACCCCTGGTGTCTCCAGCTCCCGAGAGAGCTGCACGGGGGATCTCTCCGCTCAGAACTCCTGCTCATCCCCGGCCTGACAAGAGTGGAGAAGTGGGCACCACACGGCCGAGTGTCCCATGCAGTTAGAGGTACCAAACCCGACAGGTGCAGTCACACCGGCGGGCACCAAGAGCTGGGCCTGCAACTCAAGAGACGGCTTGTGGGAGTGTGCAGCTGTCCAAGGTTCTTGGCCCAGGCAAAGGACTGGTGCCAGCCACCAGCCTCTGCAGAACTGGGGCAAGCAGCCATGACATAGTCACTTTCCCTAGCGCAAATGCAAATTGAACGGAAGACCGGCCTGGCCATGCAGTTGGCTACGTTGGTGATGGCAGCAGACACTTGAGGACGGGGGAGCCAGGACCCTCGGCACAGGGCTCAGCTTTCCACTGGCAGCCACGGACCTGCCCTGTCCCCAGCTTCTCCACACTCTCTGGCAGGGTCTGACTGGATCTGCCAGGTCAAAGGGGTTTTTCCATGGTGGAGGGACCTCAGGAGCTACCTGCCTGCCTGGGAAGGGGGAGGGGGGTGTCTCCTGCCAGACATCCTGGAAGCTTCTCCTCATACGCTGGGAGCCTCGGGAGGGCCCCCCTGGGGCCTAGTCCTGGCACTGGCCCGTTGGGGCTGCCTAGAGGAGGGGAAGGGGTGAAGGAGGAGGGCTTTGCCAGAAGGTGCTGCGGTAACATCCCCAGCACAGCTCTGCAGCCAGCAGCGAACCCCTGGCCTCCCGCACCAGCCTTGAGGGAGCAGTGAGTCCAGGGGCGAGCCAGCAGTGGGCTGTAACCAGCCCCAGGTCCAGCAAGCTGGCACTAGCCAGGTGCCACCGCTCTCCATCCCTCAGGACAGCCCAGCTCCGAGCCACCTGTGGCTTTGGTGCCCACCCCGGCCGGCAGAAAGTCCCACGCAGCCCCCTGCACGGCCCCAGCCCCCAGGCGGCACTGGCAGGCGGGTGAGTAACACACAGCGCTGTGCATGTCCCAGACACTCGCTCTGCCGCCGCCCACTAGGGAAACCTGTTCCCTAGCCAGCCACACCCAATTCCAGAGAGCCAGGTAACGCGCAGCCGGAGCCGCCCAGCCCACAGGATGCACCAGGCAGACAGACCAGCCCAACGCCCCCCAGCAAACCAGCCCTCTCCCTCACTGGTCCAGGAGCAGGGCCCCAGCCCCAAATGTCACCATCGGGAGACACCATCATGGACCCGGGCCACCACCCACTGCTGCCAGCTCGGCAGGGAGTCTTGGGGGTCAGTGTGCTCCTCCCCTGCAGGGCCCGGGAGTCCGGGGCTGGGTCCCCCTCACTGCACTACACCCCTTCCCTGGCTCAACCCAGAAGCAAAGTGGCACTGGCCTCGTGGCCCCAGATTCTGGCATGTGGGGGCCTCTGAGGACAGACTGCCCTGCCCTGCATGGAGGGCTGCACATCAGCAGGGGCCCCCCAGGGTGGGATGAGGCCCCGCGACCAGGGCCTCAGGTGGTTGGAACTCCCGGTCCAGCCCCCCACAGCAGTGTCACAGCTGCAGCAACAGGAGAAGTTTTGTAAACCTCACCTTGTGACCCGATGGCAGCCAGACCTGACCCAAGCTGACACTCTCCCATCCATCCCAGAGGAACCCAGGGCTCCACACAGACCTTCCCTAATCATAATCAGGGAAGATTCCCTAAGATCAGGGTTGGAAGGGACCTCAGGAGGTATCTAGTCCAACCCCCTGCTCAAAGCAGGACCAATCCCCAACTAAATCATCCCAGCCGGGGCTTTGTCAAGCCTGACCGTCTTCCTGCTTAGCCCTCACTTGCTGCACGTGTAACCCCTCTGATTATTCCTAGATCCTCTGCATCCATCTAACCCCCTGATATCCCCTAGCCCGTGTCCTACAGGTCAGACTGGATGGTCACAGTGGTTCCTCAGGGCCTTGCCTCCCAGCCCATCCAGGCTGCTGGAGCCAGAGTGAAGCACTCAAGGAGACAAAGCCAGTTTGGAGTTAAACCCACCAATAGATGGGGCCTTCCCGTGGCTGGTTAACGCCCCTCACTGCTACACCTTCTGGCTGCTCTGGATCTACCTGAGCTTCCAGCCACCGATCTCGCCCTGCCTTTGTCCGCTGGGCTGCAGAGCCCTCTACTCCCAAAACCCTCCTGCCCAGGGTGTTGCAGACAGATCCAGTCACCTCGCGGCAGAGTGAGACTGAAGAAATTCGAATGCAGGTTTCCAGCCCTTGTACGGCTCTTGTGGCTCTTTTCTGAGCCCTTTCCAGTTCATCACTCCCCTTTCTGAAGACCCCTGAACTGGGCACAGGGTCCGGGAGGGTCTCACCAGTGCCATATACCCAGGTGACCCCCCCCTTCCTGCTCGACATCCCTTGCTCACACATTCTGCCTCTCAGTCACACTGCCCCAGCTGATGTCCACCGTGACCCCAAGTCCCTTTCAGTCCCTGCTCCTCGTCCTGCCAGCATGAGCACCAGCCTTGGTTCCTAGATGCAGGGCCTGGCCTTTAGCTATATTAAAGTCCCTCCCACAGGACACAGCCCTGGGCCACTCTCCTGTTCTGTGGTGCCAGGGGTCTCTGGGGCAGAGTGGGGGTCAGAGCCTCCTAGTCAGGGGAGAGGGGAGGACATGACCCCAGGGACAGTTGAGCTGCAGACGAACCCAGATACTCAGGGACGGCAGCCATCTCACACGCCTGGAGCAGGAATCAGAGACCCCCAGCCCAAGGGGCCACTAGGGTGGGCACTGCAGGAAATGCTGGTGCTGACACAGGCAAGGTTCAGCGAGTGTCCCTGAAGGCCACAAAAACAAAATGGGGGAGAGAAGGGGGGTTGTGAAGCACCAGGAAGGTGCTGGGAGGGGGGAGCCGGGGAGGAGGTGATGTGCCAAGCTGCGGAAGGGGACCCCATCCCATGGACTTTGCTTCCTAAACAAAATGTGTTTAAATTCCAGCTGGCCCAAGTCTCCCTGACCATGGGGTTCTACGCCAGTGCCCCCCGCTGGCTCAGCAGCCCCTCAAGCACGCCAGGGCAGGAGTATCTCACTCTTGAGCCTGAGGAGTTTGGGACACCCTAGCCCCACTGAATTTCATAGGCACCCCACTCCGCTTGGCTTCTTCGAGAGCCCAGCCCTGGGCCATGCAATGGCTACAGAGCCAGAGACACGTCCCTTCCAGAGCTCAGCACAACGGGTGCACATATGCTGGTGGGCATGGCCGTAGGATGCCCAGCCTAGAGCTCCGCAGAGAGGGCACCGCACCAGCAAAGCATGGGCTGGTCAGCCAGACCTCCTGGCTCTGCCTGGCATGGGCCATGGTGCCCTCACCCGTGGTGATGCCACAGCGCAGACAGGCAGGGAACACCCTGCTCTGGGGCATGATGGGAATCGAGTCAGTGAGCGTGGGACAGGGTAAGCACTGTCCTGCTCAAGCACATGGGGCGCAGCGAGAGCCCTCCACTCCTGGAGTCAGAATCCCAAAGGAATTAAGGAACATGCCTGTTTGGTGCTGACCGCCAGAAACACGCCCAGGAGCTGCACGTCCGCCAGGCTGCCGCAATGCCCAGAATCGGCACCAGCCCCGCTCACGCTGGAGTCACTGGGGGGGCGCTGCGTGGGACCCCTGCTCCTGGATGCTACAGCCGCAGGGTGACTACCATGAGTTACCCACGCCCCTCCACCTCCGGTCCCCACCACCACAGTACCTGGGCGCCTCGCAGCCCCGGCCGTCTCCCCGCGGTATGGCTGGGACCTGAGGCCCATGGAGGCTGAGTGACTTCTCCCATAGGCAGCCTGCAACAGAACAGGGACTGGACCCCGGGGCAGAAGATCGGCTCCTGGAACCACACACAGATATATCCTCCACTGTCAGCGGAGGGGAGCCCCCAGTATGTCTGCGCCCAAGGCAGCGAGGGCAGTTCTGGTATAAGCCAGCATCAAGGGGCGCCGGGGGAAGCCAAGGGGCCAACCAGAGCCCCCAGCTCCCCAGGGCAGGCTGGAGCTCTGGGGCCAGCCTTGCCAGTAGGACAGTGTAAGAACAGAAATGGACAAATCAACCCACGCTTGGCACCATGTTCCCCAGATGAGAAGAGGGTGAACGCCATTCCCCGGGTGTAACTACACTACTGTGTCCTTCCCTACGCCCGGGAGGGCTGGCCAGGCCTGATGGGGGCCTGTCTCCACACCCAGGGCTCCCCCCTGCACTGGACCTGGCGCTAAGATCCTTTCGAGAGCCAGCGGATAATGCCAGCTCACAAGCCAGGCGCAGGGCTGGTCCTGCCCCGCAGGAGCAGCAATCCCAGCCCCACAGACACAAGGCTCCAGCCCAGCCCTGCAGGGACCCCCATCCCACCCACCAGGGGTCAAGTGGGCCTGGCTGCCCATGGCCCATTCAGCCCCGAGCCTCTCTGCTGAGATTTTATATGGAAGGGGTCAGTTAGTGCCACTGGCCAAAATGAGGTGATGGGACCCTACCCTAAGGGCTGGGCCTCATCAAACCCCTTCACCTCAGCCACAGAGCAGCAGAGAGGGGAGACAGTGCAGTCACTAGCAAGCAACATGGGCTGGTGCCTTAGAGGGGAAAGGCCCCAAGTCCCATTCCCTGCCCCCTGAGCCAGCCCGTCGTGTCCCACTGCCCTGAGGCCAGATAGGTGCTATTGCCCCCTAGAGGGGAAAGGCCCCGTGTCCCATTCCCTGCCCCCAGAAGCCAGCCTGTCCCACTGCCCTGAGGCCAGAATGGTGTTAGTGCCCCTTAGAGGGGAAGATCCTGTATCCCATTCCCTGCCCCCTGAGCCAGCAATGCCCCTGCCCAGGGGCCAGATCAAAGCAGACACTCTCTGTTCGGGGTGGGGCTGTTGGTACCCTCCAGGCACTTTCCCATGGGAGCACGCCTGGTGCAGAACGACGCTGACAGAGCTCAGGGTCTGCCAAGGAAGCCGTGTGGAGGCAGGAGCGGCCATTCTGCACGGAGGAGGTCCTCGCAGGCACCTCCACAGAGCTGGGGGAGCAGGCAAACAGGAAGGGGACCCCCCAGCCGGAGGTGGAGCCAGGGAGGGAGAAGGAACAGACAGTGATTGCCTCATGCGAATGGCGCGTACTCGCGCTGCCAGGCAGGCGTGGCTGTGCATCTTTACAAGCACCATCTAGCTGCAGTCAGTGCTGGGAGCCGGCCAAGAGATCAAACAGCCACTTGCAGCCAGGCTGAGCCAATGCACCAAAGCCCTTAATAGCAGGGCAGGCTCTGCGGCAGTGCCCAGCGTCTGGGAGTGTCTCTCATAAAGCACATCCCGCTGCCCAGCCCAGGTGCCTCGCTCCCCTGCCTGACATAAACACCTTTGGCCTGCCCCAGCCCGACAGCGGGGAGCATGAGGCCAGGTGTAAACAGCAGCCAGAGGACACGGCCCTGGAGAACCAGGCCCAGGGGGTGCACACAGGACTCATTTCACCCACTGCTGAAGTGCAGCCAGGTGGAACAGGGCAGCTCGTTAAAACAGCCACACAAGCAACACTGAGTGCGGTTTGGGACAGGAAGTGAGGAAGGTTCCCACAGCAAACTACCGGGGCCTTGAGAGATACCCAATGGGCACCACAGCCTGACACCCATGTTGCACAGCACAGTGAGCAGAGCACAGGCTGACCAAGCCCCCATGGCCTAGCAGAGCAGGGACACCAGGGGAACTAGCAAAACAGCCAGTGGCAATGTGGCCCCCTCTCTCTGGCTAACGAGCAGCCCTCCTGCAAAAACTCCCTGGGATCTTTAGCAATCGGCATCTCTTTTGAAAGATGGCACCTCTATGGGCATAGCACCCCCCGACACCACCCTGGAGTCTGCATTGACTGCAAGACGACAGCGCCCCCCGTTGAGCCCCCGCCCGGCTCCCTGCAGCACAGCGCCCCCTGCTGAGCCCCGGCCCGGCTCCCTGCAGCACAGCGCCCCCTGCCGAGCCCTGGCCCGGCTCCCTGCAGCACAGCGCCCCCTGCCGAGCCCCGGCCCGGCTCCCTGCAGCACAGCGCCCCCTGCCGAGCCCCGGCCCGGCTCCCTGCAGCACAGCGCCTCCTGCTGAGCCCCGGCCCGGCTCCCTGCAGCACAGCGCCCCCTGCTGAGCCCCGGCCCGGCTCCCTGCAGCACAGTGCTCATTAGCACCGCACTGGGGCATTAGGGTTGGCACTGCCTACAAGGGCAGAGTGCCCATGGCTGAGCCCCACGTGCCACTTCCTGAAGCACAGTGCCCAATTTACTGTGCCCAGCACCATATGAAGTAATTGGCACTGGTGCAAACTGCACGTTTAACACGCAATTTTTGGCCCTCACTTTCCCCTGGCATCAGTGGCTCTGCAAGGGGTCACTGATGAACCATTCACCCAACGAGCTGGGCCCCACAACGCGTGCGAAATTGGCAGCCCCAGGGGGTTCGGCTGTCAGTGCCTGCCCTGTGCTGCCATCTAGCTGGTCTGCCCACACTCCCTGTGTGATGTCCCTGCTCCCCAGCCTCTGACGAGGAGGAGCAATTAGCCTGCAGCCACTTCACTGAATCCAGAGGAGGGTTTGGCAGCAGTTGGGCTTGGGCTGGCTGCTCAGTCCCAGCCCGGCTGGCAGGGCCCCTTGAGGAGTGGAGACGAGCCGGTTTCTGCAGCATGAGCTCCTTGCCAACATTTACCCGGCAAAGCTGGGAACAGGGACCCACTGTGGATACTGAACACAGCCTAGTTCATCCCAGCAGCAGGATTCCTGGACCCTGCAGTCCCAGCCCCCCACCCCAGCAGCTCCCCACCACCAGCTGGGGGCTCTGGATTTAGGGCCAGTCTGTGCTCAAACCTCCCAGAAGCACCTCAGAATGGCAAATGCAATCCAACCCCACCCGAGTGGAGCCAAGAAACAGCGTAGGGACAGGAAGTCAGACATGGGGCGAGGGAGGCGAGTGGGAGCCAGTCTTCCTTGCCGCCCTCTATGGAATAGGGAGAGAGACATGCTCCCTACCATACTGGCAGGGAGGAGCTCTGAGGGGCCACAGACCATCCCCACAGTGCTGATAAGGGGAGACCCAGGTGGCTGGGAAAAGATATGCCTCCTCCTGCTGGGATCTCTAGCCCCGCTGCTCTGGCTACTTTGGAATGCTGCCCAGTCTCCCCATCTCCCCTCCTGTCCCACACAGGCTCTTGGCCCAATTCTCCCCCACTGAGAGCCCTGATCTGGAGCGCTTCATGCCCACTCTGCACAGGGATACATGCACCACAGGGCACCAGATCCTCTGGGCTGGGGGCCTTTCCCTGCCTGGCACTGCAGCCTCCCACCCACCTCTGATCTCCCAGTCCATGCTCCAAGGCCTGGAAGAACCTGTACCTTCCCCAAGTGAAAACCAAATGTGCCTTCCCCACCCACCCCTGGCTCCTTGGCAAAGGACCTGCCAGGGGAGCCAGATGTGTCAGTGTCACACAGCTGGAGGGAGCAACACCACAAAAACAGATTGCACAGCACCACCCATCCTGGCACAGGACACCACACATTCAGCCCCTCTTCACTCCATCCCAATGCACCTATCACCACTATATCTAGACAGCAAGCAATGTTTCCTAGTGCTGCGGAACCAGCAGCAGCCAGGACTGCACCGGGAGGTGCCTGGGGAAGCCGAGACCACAGAGAACAGCCCATTACATCGGGGTGCCCATCTGCTTGGCCGCTCACAAAAATAAGTTTGTCATCACGTTCCGAACCTACCACTGGGCACAGCGCTGGATAACACATTGCCCAAATGCTTCTCCTAACACGATCAGCAGCCAGAGAGCTAACAACCATCCGTCAGCATTAGGGTCCAGAGTCAACACTCTGCCAGGGCTGCTCCCACCTCTCCACATGGCTGTCTCCAGCTCTTTCGCAGCAGATTCAGCCCAGTCACTCAAATGGGCAATCACCTCCCCCCATGCTGCACGGTGGGCAGAGGTCAGGCCGACCAAGCTCCCACAGCCTAGCAGAGCAGGGACACCAGGGAACTAGCAATAAAGCCAGGGGCATCACATGCCACGCAGGTCGCAGGGGTTTGAACCAAGGGCCAGGGGCAGCAGGAAGGCCCCACCGCAGCCAGCCCAGCAGCACCTTTGGGGGCTGATAGCCACTCTGCTACATTTCGGCCACGGGACACAGCAACCCCAGCTACTGGACGTGGCTGATCCCAGCTGGGGCTGCAAATGCCAATCCCTGCAGGCAGTCTGGCAGCATGTCATGCAGCATCTCCCAGAGCCCCTGGCCTGGCGCCCAGGCATGGGGCACTGACAAGCTGGTATCGGCTAATTATAAGAATGTGGGAGGCCAGAATGCCGCCAGCCACTAGGAGCCTTTTATGGCCAGGCTGGTACGTGCACTTATCTCTGGCTGCTCACTCCAGGCTGGAGGCTAATCCCAGTGACTCATGGAGCCTGCACAAGCCCGGGGGGTCCCTGAGACTACTCCAGGCCTCATCCCCTGGGTAAATGGGGAGTTAGGTTACGCTGGGATGAGCGAGGTCAGAATCAGTCCTGAGGTTGGTGCTGCTTCATGTCCCCACCCCACCCCGCAATGCACAAGGGTCAGGGGAAGCGGGGCTGGGAAGCTCAGCAGAGTCCCAACCAGAGGCTGCATGGCCGGTCTGTGCCCAGGGAGGCTGGACCTACCGAGGCAAAGCCAAGGCATTTCCGGAGTCCGGCAGCACCCCTCCCCAGCTGCTCTGGGGCCCGCCTGGGCGGGGTTGGGGCTAGGGTCCCAGTGCGTGGGGTCTCTCAACAGTCCAATGCCAAATGCCAGCTGGGAGCAAACCCTGGGCCAGAGCAGATCAGCACCATGCTGCATGCCCACGCACCCCAGAGCGCCAGGCCTGGCGTCGGGCTGCTGCAGCCGGTGACCCCAGTGAGGGCTTAACCCCGGCCAAGAGACAGCGGCGCCAGAGGCCTGCCTGGGTAACACCAGTGACCAGACCGCCCCAGCCACAATCCTCCCACCAGCTCCGTGCCCGGCTCTCCCCCGCTGCGGGAAAGCCCAGCCCGACCGGTCCGACGTCCCGTGTCCCGAAGAAGCTCAGACACGTGTTGGGGTTAGGGCCGCGGGCGCACCGCGCGCTAGGGCGGTCTCACCCCCCGGCCGGCAGCCCCAACCCCCCCCCAGAATCGTACCCGGGGAGCGCCCCTTCCCCGGCCCGCAGCTGGAGCATTTCCACCCTAACCCGCCGGCCGGGCGCTCCCTGCAGCCGGCTCCGCTCCAGGCGCGCCGGGCCCCCCGCCGCTGGATGCCCCGGGCAGGCGGCAGGCAGACAGACCCCCCCCAGCCCTGTCCCCCGCAGCCGGGGCAGCGCCGCTGGGACGGGACGGGCCGATCCCCCCCCGCACGGCGGGCGCAGGTGCCCGGGCTGCGCGAGCCCCTGGCCGGGCCGGGGGCGCGTGGGCAGCGCGCGCGGGGCGGGCACTGACCTGGCTCCGAGCTCCCTCCGGCCGCGCCGCGCGGGGAGCAGGTTCGGGCGGCTGCACAGGTGGGACAGGGGCAGGCGCGCCCCGGTGCACGCTGGGAGCTGTAGTTCTCCCGCGCAGCGAGCCAGGACCCGCGGTCCCGGGGCTCCCGTGGCCAGGGCGGGGCGGCCTGTGTCCTGCGTCTCATCCAGGACAGGGTGAGATCTGCGGGGCAAAGACCGGCTCTGCTCTGGTTTGTGCAGCGCCTGGCGCTCGGGGGGTCCAGCCTGGAACGTCCAGGTGACTCTGTGCAGGGGGATCCCACTGAGTGACTGGTCTGTGCAGGGGGGTGACAGGGGCAGGAACCAGCTCTGTTCTACTTTGTGCAGGAACTTGTGCTCCGGGGTCCAAGTGACTGGTCTGCACAGGGGGGTCCCAAGGGCAGGGACCATCTCTGTTCTGGTTTGTGCGGGACCTACTGCTCTGGGGTCTGGGTGACTAGTCTGTGCAGGGGGGGTCCTAGGAGCAGGGACGGGCTCTGTTCTGGTTTGCGCAGCACCTAGCGCACTGGGGTCCATGTGGCTGGTCTGTGCAGGGGGGTTCCTGGGGCAGAGACTGGCTCTGTTGTAGTTTGTACAGTTCCTAGTGCAGTTGGGGTCCAGGTGACTGGTCTGCGGAGGAGGTTCCCCGGGGCAGGGACCGGCTTTGTTCTGGCTTGTGCAGGACCTAGCATGCTGAAGTCTGGACGACTGTTCTCTGCAGTGGGGTTCCCAGGGCAGAGACCAGCTCTGTTCTGTCTGCAGAGCACCTGCAGTCCAGGACCACTGCTCTAGCCCCCTGAGCTATGGAGCCCCTGCCCAGGTCCCTTCGGTAGAGGGAAGTTAATGCTGAGGAGAGATGAGCTATCAAGGAACGAGTGACAAGCCACCAGTGAGGAGATTCCAAATCTGAGGCAGCTACCTAGGCCCCGGCAAGAATGGAGACAGTGACCCATGTAGTCCAAGACCACTGCTCCAACCCCCTGAGCTACATCTGGTCTAAGACTCTAGCAATTTTCAACTCACAACCTCGCATTTAAAATAGCAGCACTGTAACCACTTAGCAAAAAGTTTAACAAGTGACAATGTTTAAAGAGAGGAGATTGCCTATTTGGCCAAGCCTTGTTGGGAAGTCTTACCCTTGAATCAACAGCATTTCTCTGTTAGTCTGTCTGCATTGGGGCAGGGGTGATAACATGTCCTGATGGATTCATTGTGTCAAGGGGGAGGTGATGATTTTCATTCTCAAACACAATGCACAAAACAGGAATCAAACCTCAGTGAGTGTCGACTAAACAGCCACTCCCAAGTTCTTTCAGCCAGAAGGGGCCATTTTGTATCTTTCACAGAGTGACTGGGTAGCCTGTGGCAGGGTTACCCAGGGTTTCAGAACCCAAAGCAGGGGTAGCTGAACTGTTTCTCTCCAGGTGGTGCCAGGAATAAATCAGTGGGGACACAGCTCTGCCACCTGATGAATGATTGATACAAACCAGAGTGCTTTCACCTAAAACTACATTTAATAGGTCCGAGCACGCGCGCGCACACAGATATATGCAACAGGTTCAGAGCATCAACGTGACGCAGCAGGGACGGGGGAGTGTTGACCTGGGAATGTGGCAGAGGAGTTTCACTGGGGATGGGAGACCTGAGAGCCTGTCACCTGAGCCAGGAGGGGGAGGGGGAGGGGGAAGTAACACCTCTGCCCGGGAATGTGGACAGAGGCTGCAGGAGAGAACCTGCTGGGGGGGGTGGTTAGTTTCAGTTTGGTGCTGGGTAGCGGAACGCAGGGAACCCCAGGGCTGGTGTCTAAGCTCCCTTCTCCCCCAGAAGGACTTGACTGAGGGGTCCTGGGTGTACCCACAAGCTCTGTTTGGGACTGTGTTCCTGTTATCCAATAAACCTTCTGTTTTACTGGCTGGCTGAGAGTCACAGTGAATCCCAGGAAGAGGGGTGCAGGCCCCGGACTCCCCCACACTCCGTGACAACTGGTGGTAGCGGTGGGATCTACTGCACCCCATGAACGGCGCTTCCTGCAGTAAGTGACTGGGGAGCAGTAAAACGAAGGGGGATTGACAGGGACCAGGTGTGCTGAAGATTCAGAGAGAGATGGTTTCAGGGGGCGGTTAACCCCTGGGAGTGTGTGACCAGTGAGAAGGACTTTTGCAGTAACAGGGTCCCCCAGGGGATTGCAGCGAGCAGTCCCAGGGCGGAGGAGTCTGCAGCTCGACCCTGGCAAAGAGGTGGTGACCTCAAGAAGGACTGGCACCCTAGGGGTTCTTCCTGGAAACTGTGGAAAGCTGCCCAGGCCTGCGAGTGGCCAGCAGGGAGATGTACGCTAAATGCTGTAAGAGCGACCTGGTGGAGCTGTGCAGGCAGAGGGGGCTGCGCATTGGGAGGTCCACCAAGGAACAGCTGATTGTCCAGTTGGAGGAGAGGGATCGCTTGGATGACCTGATCCCTGTCCCTGAGGGAAGCTGCCTGGTGGATGCAGCGTGGGCCTGGGGCCTGACTGGGCTGGGAGGGGTCAGACTGCTGCCAAGGACATCCCAAGACCCTTCCTACCTATGCCTGGGGGAGGGGTTGGGGGAAGCCCAGCCAATACCGAGGGCACCCTGACCCCGGCAGCCAGCAGGGGATCCTCCTGGCAGAGCTCCCCATCCCATCAGGCTACCTGCCTGCCTGTAACCACACCCCTGGGGTTCCCCACCCCCTTGCACACCGGACAGGGGGCTCATGCTGGCTCTGATGCAGTGAGGAAAGCAGCGAGCTCGCGGCTACCCCACTGGGACAGCAAGGGCAGCGCTGAGCACAGTGGGAGCTGAGACCCCAGCAGAGGGGTGGGGAGAGACACAGGCAGGGCAGGGGATCTGTTGGGAGTGGCAAGGTGCTTGGTAAGGAAAGTTTGGATGAGCCTGGGCAGCCTTGTGAGCTGATGGGTTTGTCTAGTCAGCAGGGTGGGAAGGCGAGGAGAGTGGAAGACGAGTGTCCCTGGACCTTACCTGTTAGCTGGGTGGAGAATTGGGACAGTGAAGGAAACATGCCTGTGTCTGTCAGGGGTATTGACTTGCCTATGGAGGGAGCTACCCCGGTCTCCAAGCAGTTGTCTGTCACCAGCCTTGTGTGCGGGAAAAGGGGAAAGAGATCCCAAGCTGTGTGTCTGGGAAAGGAGAAAGTCTGTCCGGCTCTTCTTTGTCTGTGGAGCAGACAGAAGGGGCCTTTCAGCCTGCGATGGTTGAAGGTAGTGCAGTTGTCTCAGAGCTGGTTCTGGATTCAGTTAAAGCCCAGGAAGGGAATGGCCCTAAGTTTGTGTCTGCTCAGGAGAATGGCACTGTAACTAGGTCGCATCCAGTTAGTGTCTATGAAAAATCCCAGAGACCAGACAATTCGGGTGCTTGTATTTTGCCTGTTGCTAGTGTGTTGTTGAGAAAGGAATGTCTCCATGCTAATTCTGTAAGTGAACAGTATGTGGCCCAGGTCAAAATGGGGGCTCTTAACCAAGAGAGCCCGAATTGCAGCCCTCCAGACTGGAGCGCTGGGAGAAGACCCGATCCCAGTTTGACCCCCGGGGGTTTTGGGGTGGCCAAAGGGCACAGGCGGCATAAACCTTCCCACATGTGGCCTGCGAGTGCTATCGACCACCCCCGACCTAAGGGAGGGCGTGAAACTGGAAGGGCCTGGTGTAACTCCCGCCAAGGAACGGGAGAGATGCTGGGGCATCCATGGGAACGTTGGTGGCTTCGAACTTCCCCAGGTCACTGGCTAAAGTGACCCCGCTCAGTTCGATCTCGAAGCGGGGAGAGATGTGACGTAATGGGACTATTCTGAGCTCTGGAACTGCTCCCCATGACAGTCAGGACTCTGGGGAAGTCTCCTTTCTGGGAGCAGACTGTCTTCAGGACACACAGCTCACACAGCTTCCACCTTCCTGGGTCTGACCTCAGAGCATTCAGCCTCCTCTGCCCCTCCGTGTGCTTCCCACAGTGAGTCCGCCCAGGCGGGGTCCTGGGGAAGCCAGAGGGTCCTGCACCCCAACTTCGCAGACAGACGTGACTCTCAGCCAGCCAGTAAAACAGAAGGTTTATTAGATGATAGGGACATGGTCTAACACAGAGCTTGTAGGTGCAGAGAACAGGACCCCTCAGCCGGCTCCATTTTGGAGGGCAGTGAGCCAGACAACCCCATCTGTACTTCACTCCATGTCCCCAGCCAGCCCCAAATTGAAACTCTCTCCAGCCCCTCCTCCTCTGGGCTTTGTCCCTTTCCCGGGCCAGGAGGTCACCGGATTCCTTTGTTCTCCATCCCTTTAGCTCTCACCTTGCAGGGGGGAAGGGCCCAGGCCATCAGTTGCCAGGAAACAGGGTGTTGGCCATTCTCTGTGTCCAGACCTCTACACACACCTGCCCTCTAGGGCTCTGCAAGGATCATACACTCTTATCCCACTACCTAGATACTTAAGAACTGCATAGGGGAAACTGAGGCACCCCCACACTATTCAGAGGAAACATTAAGAACAGTCCCGCTTCATCACACCCATCATAGAGGAACCTTTCCAGAAGGAGGCCATGGACATAGTGGGACCTCTCAGCAAGACGACCTGGTCGGGAAAGAAATACATTCTGGTGGTGGTTGATTTTGCCACCCGCTACTCTGAGGCAGTGCCCTTAGTTTCCATTGAAGCAGAAACCGTGGCAGATGCGCTCCTGACCATTTTCAGCCGAGTGGCGTTCCCCAAGGAAGTCTTGACAGACCAAGGATCCAACTTCATGTCGGCCCTGCTCCGGTGCTTGTGGGAGAAATGTGGGGTCCGGCACAACTGGGCCTCAGCTTATCACCCCCAGTCCAGTGGGCTGGTGGAGAGGTTCAATGGGACGCTAAAGATGATGCTGAAAACCTTTATGAACCAGCACCCGCAGGATTGGGACAAGTACTTACCTCACCTGCTGTTCACATACAGGGAGGTACCCCAGGAGTCTACCAGATTTTCACCTTTCAAACTGTTATATGGAAGGAGGGTAAGGGGCCCCCTGGACCTGATGAGAGACGAATGGGAGGGGAAGACCACTCCCAATGGAGAGTCAGTGGTGGAGTATGTCCTGATCTTCCAAGAGAGACTTGCTGAACTCATGGGCCTGGCCAGGGAGAATCTGGCCAGAGCCCAGAAGAAGCAGAAGATCTGGTATGACCGCACGGTGCGGGCCCGTGCCTACGCCACCGGGGATCAGGTGATGGTTCTCATCCCCGTGAGAAAGAACAAACTACAGGCCGCCTGGGAGGGCCCTTTCAAGGTTGTCAAGCAGCTAAATGAGGTAAACTACGTGGTGGAGCTGTCTAACCGGGCGCACCACCGCCGGGTGTACCGTGTGAATATGATGAAGCCATATTATGCCAGGGGGAATGTGGTGTTGGCTGTGTGTGGACATTGGGAGGAGCAGGGAGATGACCCTTTAGTAGATCTATTCCCTGGGACCAGAACTGGTTCACCCCTGGAAACAATTCCCCTCTCGGATCAGCTAACCCCTGCCCAGCAAGCTGAGATCAGGGGAGTGCTGCATCTGTATCGACAGCTGTTTTCCAACCTAATCTCACTGTCCACTGGGTGCAGACAGGATTGCACCTGCCGATAAGATGCTCCCCCTTCCGAGTCACAGGGAAAACTGCTCAGGACCTGGAAAGAGAGGTCCGGGACATGCTGGCTTTGGGGGTGATCCAGCCATCTGCCAGCCCTTGGGCCTTGCCGGTGATGCTGGTCCCCAAAAAGGACGGGTCGGTCCGGTTCTGTGTGGACTATCAGAAGCTCAGTGCCATCACTGTATCTGATGCCTACCCCATGCCCAGGCCTGATGAGCTCCTAGACAAATTGGGAAGAGCTCGGTACCTTACCACCATGAACCTTACAAAGGGATACTGGCAAGTGCCGCTGGATGCAGATGCCCGGCTGAAATCGGCCTTTATCACCCCTCTGCGGCTCTATGAATTCCTGACCCTGCCTTTCGGCCTCAAGGGAGCGCCGGCCACCTTCCAGCACCTGGTGGACCAGCTACTGAGGGGGATGGAGAGTTTTGCCATGGCGTGTATTGATGACATCTGTGTCTTTAGCCAGACCTGGGAGGACCATGTGTCCCAGGTTAGACAAGTGCTGGACCGACTCCAGGGGGCTGGGCTGACTGTAAAAGTGGAGAAGTGTAAAGTGGGGATGGCGGAAGTATCTTACCTGGGCCATCGGGTGGGGAACGGCCGCCTAAAGCCGGAACCAGCTAAGGTGGAGGTGATCAGAGACTGGCCTACTCCCCACACCAAAAAGCAGGTCCAAGCCTTTATTGGGTTGACAGGATACTACCGAAGATTTGTGCCCCACTTTAGCGCCATAGCCACCCCCATCACCGAGCTATGCAAGAAGGGGAAGCCAGACGAGGTGGTCTGGACCAAGCAGTGCCAGGAGGCTTTCTGGGCGCTGAAGGAGGCTCTGGTCAGTGGCCCAGTTCTGGCAAACCCAGACTTTGACAAGCCCTTTATGGTGTTCACCGACGCCTCAGACACGGGACTGGGGGCGGTGTTAATGCAGGAGGATGAAAAGGGGGAGAGACACCCCATTGTGTACCTGAGCAACAAGCTGCTACCCCAGGAGCAACACTACGTGGCCATCGAGAAGGAGTGCCTGGCCATGGTGTGGGCCCTCAAGAAACTAGAGCCCTATCTCTTCAGGCGACACTTCACCATGTACACCGACCACTCTCCCCTGACCTGGCTGCACCAGATGAAAGGTGCCAACGCCAAACTCCTGAGGTGGAGCCTGCTCCTGCAGGATTACGACCTGGACGTGGTCCACGTGAAGGGAAGTGCCAACCTGATAGCGGATGCGCCGTCCCGGAGAGGGGGCCCTGAACTCCCCAGGTCACTGGTCAGAGTGAACCCGCTCAGTTCAGTCTCGAAGTGGGGAGAGATGTGACGCAGCAGGGAGGGGGGAGTGTTGACCTGGGAATGTGGCAGAGGAGTTTCACTGGGGATGGGAGACCTGAGAGCCTGTCACCTGAGCCAAGAGGGGGAGGTAACACCTCTGCCCGGGAATGTGGATAGAGGCTGCAGGAGAGAGCCTGCTGGGGGGGGGGCGGGGGGGGGGGGCGGAGGTTAGTTTCAATTTGGTGCTGGGTGGTGGAACGCAGGGAACCCCAGGGCTGGGGTCTAAGCTCCTTGCTCCCCCAGAAGAACTTGATTGAGGGGTCCTGGGTGTACCCACAAGCTCTGTTTTAGACTGTGGTCCTGTTGTTCAATAAACCTTCTGTTTTACTGGCTGGCTGAGAGTCAGAGTGAATCCCAGGACGAGCGGTGCAGGCCCCGGACTCCCCCACACTCTGTGACAATCTCAAACATAGTTACCCAAAGTCTGAGATGGTTTGCAGTGGTCACTAGCTGGGCTACTGGGGGCCCTCCTTCTGTCCAACTGATGGACAGTTTAGTTGTGTGCTCCTTGCCCAAAGAAAAGCTCCCTTGGGCTGCTCTGAGATGTTTACTTTTACTTCATTTTTTGTAGTTAACTCTTACAAATCACATATCCCACAGTAACCACTACAGAGTCAGCAATTCTCCTAACTTCAACAAGTTTCTCATTATTTCTGATCACCAACGCATTTATAATATTTCTAGTAATAACAACAATAAAGCTTATATGTCAGGGGCCCTTAGGTCTGTTAACTTTTCTATCCCATACTCCCATTCTGATTAGCAAAACTGTGATCATGCAGCTGTTTGGTCTTGCTGCCTCTCGGAGTCCTAACAATCATTCCTAGCTACGTGGAATTTGGTTTTCAGCTAACAGTGGCTGGACACACAAAATGGCTGCAGTTCCATTTGATCAAGTTCTGGAGTTATAACAAGGCTGGAACATTTCCCTACCAATTTTTAACTCCCATGCATTCAGCAACTTTACTGTTAGTGCCTGTCACTGTAATTTAAATGATCCAGCCCTTGACTCCCTGCCAGCCCCCACCAGGGCCTGACAAGCTTTGGATTCTGTAAAGCAGGGGGGCAGGGATCCAGCAGGTGCCTTTGATTCCTTGATGAGCTTTTTCTTGCACCGGGTGTGTATGAATTGTCATGTGAAGGAAGCAATGAGTGTGGGACTGACCCTGAACTGAAGGAGGGAAATGGCTGTTTAAGAAAGATGGGGGAAGAATAAAAGTGGCCCACAACGATGAGGAAAGATTAGCAAGCTGTTGCTGTAACTACTTGGCCACTTAGTCTGATGGATTTATTGTTTGTTTTTAAGGTCTCGGTTGCCTGTAATCTTTTCCCCAACTGATAGGGTTGCCAACTTTCTCGTCTCACAAAGCCGAACACCCTAGCCCTGCCCCTTCCACCAGGCTCTGCCCCTTCCTCGAGGCCCACGAGGCCCCACCCACTGCTCACTACATTCCCCCTCCCTTGGTGGCTTGCTCTCCCCCACTCTCACTCACTTTCACTAGGCTAGGGCAGGGGGTTGGGGTGTGGGATGGGGTGAGGGCTCTAACTGGGGGTGCAGGCTCCTGGGGTGGGGCAGAAATGAGGGGTTCAGGATGCAGGAGGGGCTCTGTTCTGGGGCCGGGAGTTGGGGTGTGGCAGGGGGTGAGGGCTCCAGCTGGGGGTGCAGGCTCTGGGGTGGGGCTGGGGCTGAGGGGTTTGGGATGCAGGAGGGGGCTCCAGGCTGGGGGGTGGGGCTGAGGGATTCAGAGTGTGGGAGGGGGCTGTGGTTTGAGGCTGGGGGTTGGGGTGTGGGGAGGGGGTGAGGGCTCTGGGGTGGGGCTGTGGATGAGGGGTTCAGGGTGTGGGAGGGGGTTCTGGGCTGGGGAAGGGGGTTAGGGTGCAGAGGGGGTGAGGGCTCTGGGGAGGATGAGCAGTTTAGGATGCAGGAGAGTGCTCTGGGTTTGGGGGGGCTCAGGGCTGGGGCAGGGGGTTGGGGCATGGACTTACCTCAGGCGGCTCCCGGTCAGTGGTGCAGCGGGGGGGCTAAGGCAGGCTGCTTTCACCCCCAGACACAACCCACCCTAGCTCCCATTGGCTGGGAACCATCCAAGGGAGTGCAGAACTGGTGCTTGGAGCAGCGCGTGGAGCCCCATGTGTCCCCTCCGCCTAGGAGCTGGACCTGCTGGCCGTTTCCGGGGCGCAGTGCCGTCCCAGCCAGGACAGGTAGGGACTAGCCCGCCTCAGTGGCTCAGCACCGCCGACCAGACTTTTAACGTCCCGGTTGGCAGTGCTGAACGGAGCCGCCAGGGTCCCTTTTCGACTGGGTGTTCCGGCTGAAAACCAGACAGCTGGTCACCCTACCAGCTGGCCATAGGTGGTGGTGGTGGTGGGGAGAGGTTTTGGCTACTGAAAGGACTCTCTGTGGCATTGTAAAAGACTACAGCCATGTCTATACTAGAGCGCTTACAGCAGCATCGTTGTCTGGCCACACTACGGTTGTGTTCTCATCGAAAAGGCATTTCACTGAATTATCGTTTCCAATTGTTTGCTCAGACCAGTTCCCCAGGACTCTCTCTGCTGTGCAGTCATGTAAGTGTGGCCATAGCTGAATCACAAGATTTCCTGCCAATTTAATTTCCCTTCTGTCTGGAGCATGATTACAGTGTGTTTGGGGTTAATGCCATTGCTGTAGATCAGAGGTGGGCAAACGACGGCCTGTGGGCCACATCCGGCCCGCGAGACCGTCCTGCCTGGCCCTTGAGCTCCCGGCCAGGGAGGCTAGCCCCCGACCCCTCCCCTGCTCTCCCCCCTCCTCTGCAGCCTCAGCTCTCTGCGCAGGCAGCGCTGTGGGTGGCAGGGTGGCGAGCTCCTGCCGGGTGGTGTGGCTGCCAGTCCTGCTGCTCTGAGAGGCATGGTCAGGGCGCGGGGAGCAGGGGGGGTTGGATAAGGGGCAGGGGGTCCTGGGGGGCAGTTAGGGGACAGGGAGCAGGGGGTGGTTGGATGGGGCGGAGGTTCTGGGTAGGGGGGCGGTCAGGAGACGGGGAACAGGTGGGGGTTGGATAAGCATGGGAGTTCCTGGGGGCCTGTCAGGGGGTGGGGGTGTGGTTAGGGGTTGGGGCAGTCAGGGAGCGGGGGGGTGGATAGGGGGTGGGGTCCCAGGGGGAAGTGGTCAGGGGACAAGGAGCAAGGGGGGGTTGGATGGGTCGGAGGTTCTGACGGGGGTGGGAAGGGGCGGATAGGGGCCAGGGGCCAGGCTGTTTGGGGAGGCACAGCCTTCCCTACCCAGCCCTCCATACAGTTTCGGAACCCCGATGTGGCCCTCGGTCCAAAAAGTTTGTCCACCCCTGCTGTAGATAGTTGTTTGTTCCCCATCTTGACAATTGAGACAAGTCTTTTCTCACTCGTCTCTCCTGCCATTCAGGGATTCCAATAGCAGGGGTCAGGTTTTCCCTGGGAATCTGAGCTTTATTCAGCGGGTTGGTGGCTCTTTTCCTTCCTCACTCTGGAGGAAACTCAGCCTTTCATTCCATCCCCGGCATTCCCTGAAATTACACCAGCTTCAGAAAGAAAGAGGAGAGGGAACATCTCACTGTCAGAGATGAAGGTGTTCACGTCCCCTCTGTTTAACCATACATCTCTGGTGCAGGAGAGACGTTTTCAGTGGGACTGAATGCCCTGGCTCAGAGAAGAGACAGGAAAAGATTTTGCTGTTCATGTAAAGGAAATTGCGTCTCTGTGTGAAACTGAGGAGGGAAATTAAATGCCCACGTGGTGGTGCAATACCCTCAGGAATGTGGCTGGAAAGGATGCAGGCTGAAAACGGAATTAACTCCTCTCATCGGCGCCGACTCCATGGGTGCTCTGGGGCTGGAGCACCCACAGGCAGCCCAACTCCCTGCCCCAGCTCATCTCGCCTCCGCCTCCTCCCCTGAGCGTGCCGCATCCCCGCTTCTCCTCCCAGCACTTGCTGCCATAACAAGCTGTGGGGGGGAGGAGCGGGAACACGGTGTGCTCAGGGGAGGAGGCGGGGAAGAGGCAGGGCTGGGGCCGGGATTTGGGGAAGGAGTCCGATAGGGGCAGGGAGGGGGCAGAGTTGGGGTGGGGACTTTGGGGAAGGGGTTGGAAAGGGGGCAGGGCAGGGGTGGAGTCAGGGTGGGGCTGGGGGGTCGAGAACCCACCAGCGCCAGGAGAAGTTTGCACCTATGACTCCACTCCCTGGGCACATGACTTACGAGGAGAGGCTGAGGGAACTGAGGTCATGTAGTCTGCAGAAGAGAAGAGTGAGGGGGGATTTGAAAGCAGCCTTCAACTCCCCGAAGGGGGGCTCCAAAGAGGATGGAGCTCGGCTGTTCTCAGTGGTGGTAGATGACAGAACAAGGAGCAATGGTCTCAAGTTGCAGTGGGGGAGGTCTAGGTTGGATATTAGGAGACACTATCCCACTAGGAGGGTGGTGAAGCACTGGAATGGGTTACCTAGGGAAGTGGTGGAATCTCCATCCTTAGAGGTTTTTAAGGCCCGGCTTGACAAAGCCCTGGCTGGGATGATTTAGTTGGTGTTGGTCCTGCTTTGAGCAGGGGGTTGGACTAGATGACCTCCTGAGGTCTCTTCCAACCCTAATATTCTATATTCTATTAACTAAAATGACATTTGATTCTTTTCTTGATACTCAGAAATGAGATATTAATTCAGACATAAAGGAAGTGTGGGGTGAGGTAAACACATGAACTTGATTCCCAGGAAGGGAGAGAGGAAAAACCCAGAGATGCCTTTAATCCCAAGCTGGGGTCTCCTTGGCAATGGGAAACATCCCTTATTTGCTGCTGCTAAAGGAAGCATGAGGATAACGGGCAGTTGGAGATGTCCCTGTGCTGGGATCAAAGGGGACTATTGGACAGAATGCAGCACATGTGCCCACCCTGCTCCCCAGAGCCCCTTGGGGGAGAATCTAGAGAACAGCGCGCTATTTCTCATCTGCAGCCCCAGAAGAGCTGCCAGATCTCCTCGCTGCCAGCAATTCACCCCTCGGATTCAACCTGGGTTGATGGGATCCGTCTGCTCCTAAGTGGGGATGGGGTCACTGGACAATCTGAAATGGAAGGAATGACCCTGGAAGAGAAAAAGGAACAGAAAATTGAGAGGAAATAAATAGAGAGAAAACACCTATTCTCTCGCCTTTTCCCCTTCCAGCAAGACGTTTTATAAAGGCCATATTGCCAACTCTCATGATAATTATTGTTTCCCTTAAAGCCTCAGCTCCTGGAGTCAAGTGAAGATGTGATAATTTCAGCCTTCATTCTTAAAGAAAAAGTAAGTTTCTAGCCCTCGTGCCTGTGGAGAAAACTTCAAGCTATGATCCGAATGCACCCTACAGGCTCAACAAGCAGAAGGCAAATAAAAAGAACCCCAAAGCTGTTATTTTTACGTAATCTCATGATTTAAAAGCCAGTCTCATGATTTTGGAGAGCCTGACTGATGATTTTGGAACATTTGGGGGTTGGCAATTCTGTAAATGGAGAAATTCGTCACCATGAGTAGCAAAGGAAACGGAGATGCCCCACACGCTGAACAGTGACAGACTTTGGTTGTACCATGTCCCCGTAAGAGAAAAGAGCTGGGAGCACGGGCTACTGTGATTTCATTCCCAGACACTGGACTCATTTGCTGCCCCGAGACCTGGCTCAGGGCTGATCAGTAGGAAGATCTGAGTTAGCATCAAAGTTTTGTGTGTGTCAGAATTGCAGCTTCCTCATCAGGGAATTGAATGCAGGTCTCCAAGGTGATAGGAAGGGATACTCACTGCTACCCCAATGAGGAAGAAGTGGGAGGTTGTCCTGGCACAGACCATGAGGGAATCAGCCAGGGCAGTTCCTCAAAGGGCCTGTGGCTGAAAGGGGACCCTGCTGGGAGGGATGTTGCTCTGGGATCTGTAGGGGTTTTGCAGCTGAGAGAAAGGCCAGATGGGGGGATGTATGTGTGTGTGTGTGTGTGTGTCTGTCTGTCTGTCTCAGGACTCCCAGGGGGCTTTGTCAGCAGATGGGGGTGTCGGAGCACAGCTGGGGCAGTAGCAGGGGCAGGATGGGGGAGGGGTTCTATCAGTTACTTAAACTGCAAAAGGGGGGGGGTCACAGTTGGGGAGGAGGGTGTGGTCCCAGAAATGTCATTGTGTTCTGGTGTGAGAGAGTGGGGGTGGGGATTGCGCAAGCTGTGGTGTTGACACACACCTACACAATGTATTAGAAACGTTTCAAAACCATGCATGGTCTCAGATTGGAACAGGAACTCCTGGAAGCAGGTCTCTCCTTCATTGTCCTTAAGATCACAGTCTCCCACCTGCCATTGCCAAAGAAGGTCCAGGTCAATGGCAGAGTGTTGCCAGACTATGGATGCTGTGGTTCCCAGCTGCCCCCTTTGGGTTTTTATTCATGCCACACGGTTTCATCCTCCTGTTTCAGTCTGCTTAGGAGTTCTGCTGCATGATGGTGCTTGAAATGAATTTAAACACCACAATCATTTCCAGTGTAAACATGTAAAAACCTAGCAATCCTGTCCATCAGCTGAAATCAAATCTGTTGTCCTGAATGAACGAAAGGTATGATGTGAATGTGCATTTGCCCGTCCTTGTTCTCCATGGGCTGGGCTGTGCAGAAGAATAAGCACCACATTCAGTTGAGGCTCAGGAGCGTTCTGAGAGAAAGCTTGATGCAGGCCAAGGTCATGGACACCTTGGCTCACACTCAGCCGGAAGCAGCTGGACTCCCAGGACAAAGCACAAGAACAAGCCTGTGGCTCTGAACAGGAAACTTGGCACCAAGAAGCTGGCCAGAGCTGCCAGGAGCCCCGGAAAGGCCACCAGGACCAGGAACAGCACTAAGTAATAGGTAGCTGCAGCAAGCACCAAACCGGCAGAGAAAAGCCCCCCAAAAAGATCAAAGCTGCCGAGCCCCAGAAGTTTTTCAAGATCCCACCTGAAAGCAAGGCTAAAACCAGCCCCCAAGCCAGAGCAGCCAGGGCTACACCAGCGCAGTGAGAAAGAAGTAAAGAGATTTCTATTGGAAAAACTCCTCCCTCAGTGGCTCTTTTACCATAGACATCCCAGAGAAAGGCAGGTCTCTCAGGACAAACAGCCCTCTGGGGAGTAAGTTGCTGGGGGCAGGGGAGTCCCCTTATAGAGGGGAAGTGCTGTGTAAAACACCTGCTAGGTGAGTGATGCCCTGAAAGGGCAGCTGCCCGTAGCTCCTACATGAGCTTGCTCTCTTGGATCTACTTCTGCAGTTACTGTGGAGCTCACAGTAGAGAGAGTGTGTCCCTGTCACTTCACCAGCTGCAGCATGGGCTGTGTCTGAATCTCATCTTGGATTAATCCCAGTTTTAATTCTTTCCTACGTCGATAATTTCACAAGACTCTGCCTCATGCTAACTTCCTGGTCACAGCCTGAACATGGGGATGAATGGACAAGTCTGTATTACGTTTGGTGAGTAAGTTATCATCGTACATGGCAGAAAACTCCACTGGAGGTGGGCAGTCGCCTGTTTAAAAACTAAAATAGCAAAGCTTTTCAAAACGGCCTGTTACACCTTCAGACCTTGTCGTCTTTTATGCACACAATATAAATTGTGCTCGAGTAAAAGGCAACTTTAACATAGAGCATTGTTTTTTGTAACTTTTGGATGCATTGAAAGAGCAGCTGTTTAAAGTTAATGTGCTTCTCCTATTGCAGGACTGGCTGCATAGTTTCTGTAACTCTAACAGATGTAGAGCTGGTTACATCTGCAGCTAACTAATTGCAGGATTAATGTAGTACCAGAGAGCTAATTACACAGATGTACTTCACAAGTCTCACGTTCTGGTCACACTGAACATTGGAGTAGGAATGGCTGGGTTTGTATTTCCCTTGGTTTTCTCCTAAGGACTTGGGCAAGTTACTTTAAATTCCCTGTGGGCCAGGAAAACACCCACCCTCTTGAAGTGGGTGTGGGAGTGGGCTGTTCATAGCACTTGGAATAAAGGAGGTTTATGCAACAGTTTGGTCTTTAACGATGCTGGAATAAAAATAAATAGTAAATGCCAGCCCCAGACACCAGCATCATAGAAACTTGAAAGTAGTGAGCATAAAATCAGCTGTTCTTGATGAGGGCAGGTATGATCTTTTACTAAAGATATATTGCAAAAGTAGCCATAATTTATATCCAAACTTTTGTTTGTTTTCAGATGCGCTATCAGGGAATTACTCCAAGTGGTCAGATTTAAGGTTACGGGGGAGTGGGGGCGGGGTTACTTCATACTGTATTCACTGCTTTCCCAGAGTTTGAGTTTTGCTTAACTTGATGTTCTGGAGGGATGAGAGACACCACTGGGAAACCTCAACTCTGTGTTCACAATGTTTGTTTTTTGTTTGGTTGTTGTCAACAAACAGATAATGAGTCTAATTCCTCCCTGCTCTATTTCCTCAATTCCAGTTTACTCCTACCCCATCTTTAGGCCTGAGAAAATAAGAACATATAAATGACCTTCATAACGAAAATGATGTGAAAAAGCAGAAATATTGGAAGCTCAAATAATTCAGTTTGTTCTCTCACATGCTCTGTGTTTGTGTGTGTGTGTGTAAAAGGCACAGCACGTTAATTTTCAATCACATCTTTCTTAACTCCTTTCAAACATTATGTAGGACATTCAGTATATCAAGTAGTTTGTTCAATGCGGTGACTTTGTCATGCGTTGCCCAGAACATGTGTTTAGAATTAGTTACGTTCACCCTTCTGCTTGCACATAGCGGAGTTTATTTCGTTCTGTGAAGTGTGTTGGTAGCTCCAATAATTAAGGTTATTCTGTGTGTGTGTATAGAAGGCACAACCCATTAATTTAGTAATGCTGAAAATGTTCCCTTCTCCCTCCAGAACTGCCTCAGCGTCGCTTCCCTTTGCAGATTAATCTGCTCCTGTGGCTCTGTGAGGAAAATAATGTTTCTATGAAAAAGCCATTTTTAATAAAAGGCAGTGACACAAAATGGCCACACGATGGCGCTCATCAGCAATGAAAAGCAACAGGTTCTCCTAGTCTTCCCATTGATGGTGTCAAGGGATGGAACCTGACCCTCTCCAGTCCACAGAGAGGTTTGTTTGTCTCTCTGAGAGCCACACGTAAGTGTAAACCAGTTCCTAGAGCTGATGAACTGGGACTGGATTCACTTGTAACAAACCCAGTGTTTGTTGTTAGAAACAGCACCTTGGGCTGGACCGAGAATGGAGACCGGCCCTGAGCTGCCTGGTAGCAAAGGCTGGTTTCCCGGCTGCAGCTGGACAGGCTGCCCAACTGCCGTGATAGTGTAAACAGCCCAGCCTGGCCCTTCTGGGGGCTTTGCGGCTCGCACAGTGCTGCTGGTAGACGTGCTGATGCCATGAATGCCTGCGCGGTGCTATGGCATGATGCCCACAGGCATGGAGAGGTCATGCCACCCCCAGCTGTGATGCAGGGAGAAGAGGAGGTAGTTTCACATGCCTGTTTCCAGGCTGTAATCTGGGTGGGGCTGGCCTTAGGGAGCAGCGCCGTGGTCAAGGAGGTGCCGTGTGGCAGTGGAGAGGTGCGCCCTGCCCGTGTAGCATCACAAGCCATTCCCAGCTGCCAGGGGAGCGCCACATGGGGGGCACCGAGATCTCTCCTTGCTTCCTCCTGGCAGAGGAACATGGGGGGGAGTGGTGATGCACGGTTCCATCCATGTTCCTCCATGCCCCCCCCATGTTCCTCCATGCCCCCCCCAGGGGGCTGGGAGTGAGGGTGGGAGTGAGGAGCAACACCAAGCACTCTGTGCATCCAGGTCACTTTTCCGCACCTGGGCTGGGCTGTGAGGCGAGCATCAGCAGCTACTGCTCTCCTGCCCTGCCTGCCCCTTACGCAGCCCAGGTGGGGAAAGTGGCCTGGTTGCGGGGAGCCCTGATGTTGCTCCTCATCCCCCCCACCTCCAGCTGCCTAGGGTGGGCATGGAGGAGCAGGTGTTCAAGGGAGGAGTGAGCAGCCGTGCCAGCTGTTCAAGGCATCCAGGTCAGTTTCCCCATGTGGACACAGGAGGGGGGTGCAGGGGTTAGAGGCGAAGAGGGCATAGTGCCAGGTTAGGGGGTGGGGCACCATGCCCATGGGGTCAGGGGCACCGAAACACAGGTTCGCCCAGGGCACCAAGGCCAGCCCTGAATCTGGGGCACCCAGGTCTCTGGGAGGGATCCCGGCAGCTCAGTCTCAGGGCTGGAATAGGCCCCTGATTTAGGGGGTGCCCGCATGGTTTACAGCACTCTGATGTCTCAGAGAATTTCTCTCTCCCAAAGCTTCAGGCCTGTGGCCCTAGGGAAGCCTCCTGCACTGCCTCAGCTCCTTTCACTCTACGGAGAGGAGTAGCAGCCAGGGTCTGGGCTGAGCCAGCGCTGCTAGGCAGGTGGTAGAAGCTTCGGGAGTCCAGAATGTTTGCCCCTGTGGGGGTTTTGCCCAAGACTTCTGGGACACAGTGTGAGGCAGGACCCCAGGCATCTATAGGGCCGGTGCAGAGCAGGGTTTACTTGCGATGGAGAGTGAATTGAGAGTGTCTCACGGGTTCATATAGATTTATTACCCTGGTTAGAAACTGGGTTTAAAACACTGCACTCATTATGAGCACAGCTCAAACCTGCTCAGGGAAACCCCACTGGATTTCAAGTCTATCAGCTTAACCACTCAGCCATCATAGCTGTGTGTGAGTAAAAATCCCATGGCTAAACTGGTAAAGAACCACAATGTGCAGACTTGAAGTCATCTGAAATACGGAATTCAAACAGCTAACCCGGCTCCCAAAGCCCAGGGGGAATTTGGGGTTTGTTCTATTTACTTAGCCCTATGCAATAACACAGAGAGCACTTTTAAAGGTCCCCCCCGACCCCCCAACCTGGGAAAGGGAAAGGATTCTCTGGATGTAGCTTGTTTTCCAGGAGGATTTCTGGACCATATAGCCCTGCCCTGCCCTTTGTTAGAGAAACCAGTGATGCACAGAACCAGGCTAAGAAAAATGTTTCCTGAAGTCAAGAATTGTTTCCCTGGAATAACAGCAGCACTGGGCTGCTGGAAATGTCTCACGAGAATAGCTAGAGCATTGGTGGTTCAGTAGTAGAAATTTTAGGTACAGCATGGGAGGTCTAGGTTTGCATTCTGGCTAATAGCAGGCTGAGTATTATTGCCTTGAAATTTCAGTAGCAAAATTCAGACCTAAATTATGGGTGAAGCTTCTTTGGTTGTGATTTGATTTGTTTCTTTTTCTCATTTTAAATGTCCCTCATCATTTTGATTGGGAAAAGGTTTATACAAGGCCAAGGAAAAGTAAGGAGAGTTAAAACTCTGCAAGGGAGTGGGGGGGGGGGGTGTCTCGGAGTGCCGGGGCAGGGGTGGAGATTTTCCTGGAGGGAGGGGTTCCGGGATAAATGAGAGGCTTTTTCGGGAGCACAGGGAAAGGTTTTGCAGTTTCATTTTTACCAAGTGACAAAACCTCTACCATGCCCCCCTGCTGCTACTCCTCCAGCTCAGACTCCACTGACTCCCCAAATAATGTCCTACAGCCTTCCTGCTGACAAAGCCCCCTGTAAATCAGAGACAAACTTCCCTACTCTGCCCCTTCTCCAAGTTGAACCCTGCCTCAGGCAGGACCCAAACAACCCCCACCTAGCTGGATCTCCTGACAGCCACAGGTCTCTGAGCAGCTGCTCAGGGTCTCAAGCTGTTCCCTTCGGTCCCTGTGCAGGGGTAGCTATCGGTTCCTACCTCATGTGCATAGTGACTATTCCCACCTGTCGCATGGGAGCCTGGAGCTTGATTCTGTTAGGTGAGAAAAATTAAATATGAAGAAGTTATGCCAACTGAACCAAAGTCAGGCAAATAAAGGTTGCTGGGAAAGTCCCTGAATGAGATAAGTAGAATGAAAGAATACTTGTTTAAGTTGCAGGGAGTAGGAAAAAAGGGGAGGCCTGCATTTTTGTACCAGAAGTTCTGGGAACAGTTTGTTGAGATACGGAGGCACTGTTTTCCACTCCCTGTTCTTGAGTTATGTCTGTTTTTAACTCCTTGTCTCCTGGTTGACACCCATACCGATAAGAAAGTTAGTGAAGCATTACGATTTGCTAAAAGTTAGCTACAATAAGGGGGTAGAAGTGCATGCATACTAGAGAAAGAGGATTTTAACTAACATGGAGGGGTTGGCTGCTTTATGAATAAATCTGTGACCCGACGGGACTGTCTATAAAAACCCATGAGTTTTACTCAGAGGCTGGCTGGTTCTCTTTGGAGACGGGATGCTCTCTATTGTCGTGTGCACTCTTCAGTAAAGAGCTTTGAGTTCGGATCGTTGCCTGGTGTTGCCTGTCTCTCTCCGGTCAGACAACGAACTGTGCCCGTCTGGGGTTCGAGTCCTCGACAATTCCCTGATGGGAAAGCTGTTACTTTGACACGAAGTGTATGTCTAGATTGCAATTGCAGACCAGTGGCTGGCCTAAGCCAGCTGACTCGGGCTTGTGGGGCTCAGGGTAAGGGGCTGTTTAACTGCAGTGTAGACGTTCAAGTTTGGGCTGGAGCTCTGGGAACCTTCCCCCTCACTTGGTTCAGTGGCCTATAAACTGAAGACGAGTTCATAGACAGGGGAGAATACAGTGGGACCTGCCATAGGACAGACACTTCTAATTGCCAGCCTGGAAATAGCCTATGAGGTGAAAGTCAAAACTGGGTTGTTTGTAATTCATGCATCCTGATCGCTAATGAAGGAGCAAAAGACTGTACAAACCAATGTAGCCTTGGTATGTCATTTGCATCCTCAACCCTTGTGCCTGTGACAGGATCCCAAGGACAAACAGATTGTTACTCACCATGAGGAAGAGTGAGGAATCGGTATTTCCCTATTCCGTTGTGCAGGACAGAAGACGTGCCTCAGGGAATTTTCTTTCTCTGATTTTTTTTTCTTCATATTGATTAGGAAGGAAAGGCTTAGATCTGACAACTTTTCCAAGCTGCCATTGTGAAAGAAATAAGTGATCAGTTAAAAATGAACATGTTGCACAGGACTTGATTGGAATTAGAAAAAAAAGAACCGCGGCTAAAGTTGAACTCTTGGGTGAATGGAACGATCGGCTTTAAATTAAGCCTTGGGTGGCAATAGATGGTTCGATCAGACAGGACAACCTGATCCAGTTTGGTTGGTGGCTTGTGCGCTTATTTGTGTTTTGTGATAAATTGGAGAGGAGAGCTACAGGGGTGACTCAAGGGTTGACGAGTGTGAGAAGTTTAAAACCAAACCCAGTGTTTCCTGCTCCTGTAGGCGGTGACTGTTGAGGATTTTTCCTTCTCTACTGCAGGGTTTCTGGTCTGCCAGATTTTCTGCCCCTGAGGCCACCTTGCAGAATATGGCAGTGCAGTTTAATGATGAGCTGCAGGATTCACCAATTTAGGTGTGCAACAGCTGTATCCCCTGGATTGACCCTGGACCAAAATCTGCAGCCCTGGCAGCCCAGAATAACCTCCGGCTGATGGCAATGAGAATTTAGCTTTATCACTAGCTGCTGGAACCTCAGATATGCCGTACATTTGTGCCAGACACACAGCTTCATCCAAAGAAGTGAAGGACTTAAGGGAAAGAGCAAAGCTAGCCATCTGCCGTGCTACTCCTTATTCCAGCGAGTAGCTTAGCCTGGCCCTTAGGCCTTCTTGCTGCCCCTGCTACCTCAGTGAGCAATAGGACTTAGGTTTAGTAATCGTAGCTTAATCTATGCGTTTTCCCCCTGCTACCTTCCCGGAGGCCAGCAGGTCTGGTTAACCCAATAGAAATGCCTAGCTCAATAGAGCTGGCGGTGTGCACACCAATATTTACAATAACTGAGGTATTTTACCAGTATTCCCCCTTTCACAATTCTCCACCAAAATGTTACACCAATAAAGTAAAAACCAGCAGGATCTTCTTAAAGGGGAAAAGGCAAAATACCACATTTATTATGAATACAGAAAGAATCATAGTAAGCAGTTAGTTATAGCTATAACATTCCATTCAATTTCATATTTATTCACATATTCATTCATATACACACACACACACACAGGTTCTGCAAGGTTGTTATCATAGTTACCAGCCTTAGAGTTGCTCATGCCAAGCCACTGGCCAGGTGGCCTGGACATGAGGAGGGAGCAGGGCCTTGTCAGATGCTCATCTGATGCTGCTGGAAGTTGGTTTGCAGAATCAAACCCCAAAGTTCTCACTTTCTAGAGTCCATTTTTATAGGAATTTCTTCCTATGCCAGTCTATGGGAATTGCTTCTTATTGCTGTTGCTGAATCAATCAGCAGACAGCACATTCCTGACGGCTCCGTGCTGCCAGATGTTATCTTGTTCTTCGGTTCTCCCATCCTTGAGGCTGTTGGGTGGATTCCAGTCTGCCCTCCGGGGATCCTCTGGTTATTTCTACTTGACGCCTTCTTCAGCGGATGGACACTGGATTCTTAGGCTGGCACCTCCCTGATCATTTTATTTATTATCCACACCAAGCATCCATCCACATACATCCTCTATCTCTATTTTAATCACAATTGTTAACGAAGCGAGATGAATACAACAAAAGGGCGGGGAGTCCCTGGGTGCTGTTTCTGTTGTTACAGAGTATCGCTTTGAGTCTCTCTCTGTGTGAGTAGTTGTTGTTACAAAGAATTGCTTTGAGAACAGACTCTGTCTTAGAATGTACTAACACAATTAGCAGCTTGCAAGTTTCACACACAGAGGGAGAGAAACAGCACCAACACCCAAGAGACCTCTTAATTAGTAATACCCTGGAATTTAAACTATGGGGAATCAAACTCATTTGTGATTTTAATACAGAACTTCTTTAATATGATCCAACAATCCACATCCCATTATTGGCTGGCCCTGGCACAATGGGGTCCCCAGTGTCGGTTAGGGTCTCTGTAGTGCCTGGCGCAAAGAAGGCCCTCGTCTCAGTTGGCATTTTACAGAGCAAGTGAAAACTGTGGCCTTCGTTTTGACGGCGGTTTCTGCAGCATATGGCACAATGGAGACCCTGATCTCAGTCAAAGTCTGCACTGGGACTGGTTATCCCAACTCAGTCCAGAGCATTCCGGGCGTGCCGAGGAGAGGGCAGTAACAGCATCAGCGGTGTAATGGTTACATCCGACTTTGAGTCCTGTGCAAATTTCAATGGGATCTCAACACACGTAGGGTTTTTTATTTTGTTATAATCATCATTTTGCAGCCTTGTCTGGCTTAATCTCAGTCTTCTCCTTACCAAAGTATATTAACAGTCTCCTTTTAGTCCATCTCCCTTTTCCTCATTTCATTATTATTCTAATTTAAGGGATGTGCAGCAACAAAACTGAAACAAACCTTTTGCTGCCCGGTTCTGTGCCCATCAAGTAAGAACAGAGCACAAACACCTCCTGGAGCAGGCACTGTAATACTGGAGCCCGCCGATACATGTTCCCAAGGCTTGCTGTCTTCCTCAAGTGACAGAAGGGTGATACCTCCAGCTCCTTGTAATCACGCCTGGCAGGAAGGAGACCCCTATGTGTATTCCCTTGGGAGGCAGGGGGAGCTGGGAGACCTGGACACTGTGGGGGTCTGGACACAGAGAATGGCCGACACCCTGTTTCCTGGCAACTGATGGCCTGGGCCCTTCCCCCCTGCAATGTGAGAGCTAAAGGGTTGGAGAACAAAGGAATCCGGTGACATCCTGGCCCGGGAAAGGAACAAAGCCCAGGGGAGGAGGGGCTGGAGGGAGTTTCAGTTTGGGGCTGGCTGGGACGTGGAGTGAAGTGCAGACATGGTTGTCTGGCTCACTGCCCCCCAAAATGGACCCGGCTGAGGGGTCCTGTTTTCTGCACCTACAAGCTCTGTGTTAGACCATGTTCCTGTCGTCTAATAAACCTTCTGTTTTACTGGCTGGCTGAGAGTCACGTCTGACTGCGGAGTTGGGGGGCAGGACCCTCTGGCTTCCCCAGGACGCCGCCTGGGCGGACTCGCTGTGGGAAGCGCACGGAGGGGCAGAGGATGCTGAATGCTCCAAGGTCAGACCCAGGAAGGTGGAAGCCGTGTGACCTGTGTGTCCTGCTCACAGAAAGGAGACTTCCCCAGAGTCCTGACTGGCTTCGTAGGGAGCAGTTCCAGAGCATCGCCCAGGGACTCCGTGACAGACCCCTCAGGGGGTCGCAAGGTAGTTACATGGGGGTCGCAAGCTGTCAGCTCCATGGGGCTGACAGCCCCAATCCCCACTAAATTACATTTACTCCCCCCACATTTTTAATTTATAAGGGGGGGGGGTCACACTCAGAGGCTTGCTATGTGAAAGGGGTCACCAATACAAGTTTTAAAACCACTAGTCTAGATCAGCGGTTTTCAAACTTTTTTTCTGGTAACCCAGTTGAAGAAAATTGTTGATGCCAGTGACACAACCGAGCTGGGGATGAGGGGTTTGGGGTGTGGGCAGGGCTCAGGGCTGGGGCAGAGGGTTGGGGTGCAGGGGTGAGGGCTGTAGGGTGGGGCTGGGAATGAGGGGTTCAGGGTGTGGGAGGGGGTCAGCTCTCTGGGCTGGGGTGCAGGCTCTGGGGTGGGGCTGGGGATGAGGAGTTTAGGGTGCAGGAGGGGGGTCCGGGTTTGGGGGGGCTCAGCGCTGGGGCAGGGGATTGAGACGTGGGGTTGGGGCATGGGCTTACCTCTGGCAGCTCCTGGTCAGTGGTGCAGCTGGGGTGCAGAGGCATACTTCCTGCCTGTCCTGGCACTGCGCCCTGGAAGTGGCCAGCAGCAGGTCCGGCTCCTCATGGCTCTCGCCCACAGGCACAGCCCCCTTCCCCCAGCTCCCATTGGCTGGGAACTGGCCAATGGGAGTGCAGAGCCGGTGCTCAGGGCAGGGGCAGCATGCGGAGCCCCCTGGCCCCCCCACCTAGGAGCTGGACCTGGTAGGAACTAACCTGGCTTAGCCGGGCAGCACTGCTGATGGGACTTTTAATGGCCCAGTCGGCAGTGCTGACCAGAGCTCTGCGACCCAGTACTGGGTCATGACCCACAGTTTGAAAATCACTGCTCTAGTTTGTAAAAATTGATCTAAAATTCTTCAGATTTCCACACTTTTCTCTTTAATTACTGAACATTGGTCTCAGCTCTCAGATTTTGCCTTTTTCCATGTAGGAATCCTCTTCGGTTTGGGGATATTTCCCCTGTTTTTTAGTTGCAGCCACTTCTCCTGTGCTGGAGGGAATTGTTGCTTTGAGTCATTTTCCATTCTGGCTGCTGCAGAGGGTTAAATGATCAACTTTCCTCCTCTCATGCTGGTTATTACTTCTCATCTTACTGTTCTCTAGGTGCTTACAAATTAATGGTTTAATAATTGGTTCCAGTATCTTTCCAGGTATTGAAGTAAGACTTGACTGATCTTTCATGCGGCAAGTGGTCTTTGTTCCCCTTTTGAACGATAGGTACTATATTTACCTGTCTTTTGGGACCTCAGCATACTCCAGAAGTTCTCAAAGATTATTGCTAATGTTTCTGAAAGCGTTTCAGCTAATTTCACAACTATCCTAGGACAAAATTCATCAGGCCCTGATGACTTTAATGAATCTAACTTAGCTAAATATTCTTGAATCTGTTCTTTCCATATTGTGGGTTTCTGCTCCTTCCCCCACATTGTTAGTAATTACTGTTTTAAGTATCTCGTCACAATCAAACTTTTTTGTGTGTGAATATTGAAGCAAAATGGGATTAAATACCTTAGTCTTCCTGATGTCAGCTGTTACCAGCTCTTGGAAGTGGCCAGCATGTCCGTCGGTGAGGCCAGCAGCTCCGCCGCACGCTGCCCTTGCCTGTGGGTACTACCCCTGAAACTCCCATTGGCTGCGGTTCCCCATTCCTGGCCAATGGGAGCTGCAGGGGGTGGTGCCTGCAGGCAAGGGCAGTGCGCGGAGCCCTCTGTCCCCCTTCCCCAGGGGCTGCAGGGACGTGGTGCCAGCCGCTTCTGGGAGCAGCACGGGGCCAGGGCAGGCAGGGAGCCTGCCTTAGCCTCACTGTGCCACAGGGCTGGCAATCCCGTGGGCTGGATTGAAAGCCCCGACGGGCCGGATCCAGCCCGTGGGCCGTAGTTTGCCCTCCCCTGCCTTAGATTTTATTTTAATGGGCCTCTACTGACCATTTCTCTGAGTTTGGGGTTGTTTTTTTTTTGTTTGTTTTTTTTTTTTTACAAAGTCTTGTGTCAAAGGCTGACTTTCAATAGATCGCAGCGAGATAGTTGCCCTGCTACGCACAAAACCCTGACCCATCAAGTCGTCTACGAATGATTTAGCACCAGGTTCTACAGGAACATGCAGTGTGCAACGGATGAGAGGCAGCTCCCTTCTGTCCGCACTCCGGTCCCGACACGAATGGCTCTCCTCACCGAGAGGAGAGGGAGGGCGACTATCGGTGCTGCCGTATCATTACGTTTAGGGGGGATTGTGACTTAGAGGTGTTCAGTCATAATCCCACAGAAGGTAGCTTCACCAAGCACAAGCTCCTCAGCCAAGCACATACGCCAAAAGTCTGACCCTGCGGTTCCTCTCCCACTAAGCAGGATTACTATTGCAACATTGAAGTCTGTTTATTCCAGTTCCATTGTCCTTATTTTACTGCTCTCATTCCTTCCTTTCTTCAGAGTCATGAAATCTATCGTTTCATGATCACTTTCACCCAAATTGCTTTCCACCTTCTGTTTCATAACCAATCCCCCTCTGTGAGTAAGAACGAAGTGTAAAATGGCTGCCGCCCGATTACTTCTTCCATCTTCTGAAACAAACATTCCAAGAACATGTGGGACCCTGTGTTTGGTTGGATAATTTTTCCAGCACATGTCTGGGAAGTTAACTATGTTTTGACTATTTCTCTTATTTGCACGAGGGCGTCTAGACCATCAGTCTGCAGGGAAAGAGGCTGCAGGGAATTGTAATGTGAAATTACTAAGACCTGTTCTGAAATCTCTCCACTTGCCCTTCTTTCCTTCACAGGCTGCAGTGTGACATCCGTGTTTTGCTCCAGATCATCCCATCCTTCTCTGGGACAGGGAAGGGAAATGGCTGCAGCAGAGGCAATTCAGGTAGGGATTATGGGGGAGTTGCTGGTGGGTTCCTGTTAGAAGGAGGGGGGCAGTAAATATATAGGAGATGGGGGCTTCTGGATGGTTGGTCTGGAGGTGGGAGGTGGAGGAAATATACAGTGGGGAGAAGGGGAGGGGGACAGGATGTAACAAAGGTCCTGGGATTTGTTTACTTGGGCCCGAGATCAGGGGTGGGCAAACTTTTTGGCCCGAGGGCCACATTGGGGTTGCTAAACTGTATGGAGGGCCAGGTAGGGAAGACTGTGCCGCCCCAAACAGCCTGGCCCCCGCCCCCTCCCACTTCCTGCCCCCTTACTGCCCCCCTCAGAACCCCTGACCCATCCAACCCCCCCGTCCCCTCACCACCCCCTCCCAGAACCCCCCACTCCGAACTGCCCCCCCCGCAACCCCATCCCCTATTCAACCCCACCTGTCCCCTGACTGCCCTGACCTCATCCATACCCCTGCCCCCTGACAGGCTCCCCAGGACTCCCAGGCCTATCCAATCCCTGTTCCCCATCCCCTGACCTCCTCCGCCCCATCCAACCCTCCCTGCTTCCTGTCCCCTGACTGCCCCCCAGGAGTCCCTGCCCCTTATCCAACCCCCTCGCTCCCTGCACCTTTACCATGCCGCTCAGAGCAGCCGGACTGGCAGCCGCGCCACTTGGCTGGAGCCAGCCATGCTGCCCAGAGCGCTGCCCATGCGGCGAGCTGAGACTGCGGGGGAGGGGGGACGGCAGGGGAGCGGCTGGGGGCTAACCTCCCTGGCTGGGAGCCCAGACTGGGCTGGGAAAAGTGACCAGACTCCAGGTGCTGGAGCCTGAACCTACCGGCCAGAGTCTTGTATGAAATAAGAAGGAAACACCCACCAACGATGATTGGGGAGATGCCCCATCCCCTCCCATCTAGCTGCTGGCAATGGGGAGGGTGTTGGGATTCCTACCGGGGGCTGTTCCTGGGCCGTGCTGGATCCCCATCTCCTCTATTAGCTGCAGGCTAGGATTTGTGTGATGAATGTGAAGACTCCTGTTGTCTCTATCTACTGTTCAGAAGAGGGGCTCTCTCTGTCTCTCCTCACCCTGATGCCTCCTGGCTGGCAGGGCGGGGTGGGTGTAGCACTCTGTTGTTTGTCTGCTTCCCTGAGCTGCCATCTGGTTGGCCCTCCTCTCCCATGAACAGGGGGGCTGTCACTAGGCAGCAGGCACTGAGTAGGGGGCTCTTGCTCTTTCAGGGGCCAGTGACCTTCGAGGAGGTGGCTGTGTATGTCACCAGGGAAGAGTGGGCTCTGCTGGACCCCGCGCAGAGAGCCCTCTACAGAGACGTCATGCAGGAGAACTATGAGAATGTGACCTCGCTGGGTAAGGATTCCTGACCCCTCGGTTCTTAGGAGGGGAAATTAAGATTTAAAGTTCACAACACCGACAATACAACCTTAACTCTGCCCTGGTTCAGCAACACCTGGACAGGCCAGTGACACATGTGCGTGCACTGTACCCTCCCCTGCTACAGAGCACTCTGGGAACAGAGCACAGGAGCAGTATAGCACAAAATCTAATGCCTTCTCTCTGCTAAGCCAAAACTTGGGTTTAGGTTTGGCATAGCAAACAGAAGCTTCATACACGTGGGCTGTACCCAAATACTGAGCCTACTGCACACGGACCAGCTCAGACTTCTAAAATGTTACCACCCCTTTACCCTGGCCCTGAGGATTTCTGCTAAGTCATCGCCTTCACTTACCTCTCACAAGGCCCTGGAGACCTCTAGCATGTATGCCACCAGACTGCTGACAAACTCCATGGCAGGGACACATCCACATGGACCTTACTGACACAACCTACACAGTATTCAGCACTTAAACGAGGCACACCTGTTCCGTCAAGGTTCATATGCACCTGTCTTTATATCACAGTCACCGATGTGCCAAGCTGCTTCAGCTCATCCTACCACCATTCCATTGACATACAGCTGACACAGTGCACACAGCTGGAGTACATGCAGAGAAATGCTGGTATCCAAAAATGTAGAACACAACACAAGAAACTGGCATGTTCTCTTCGTCCTTCCTCATATCGATTATAAATTAATACATTTTAAGGCCAGGAAGGACAATTAGGTCATCTAGTCTGATCTCCTGTGTTGTACAGGCCATGGAATTTTATCCACTTACTGTTGTGTTGAGCTTAATATCTTGTGTTTGACTAAAACATCTTCCAGAAGGGCATGAAGTCTTCAGGAGATGGAAAATCTGTCACTTGGTAGTTTGTTAACCTATGCATCACCCTTACTGACCTAAGCTCCAGGGTTAGGGGGTGTGGGCAGAGTTAAGGTTGCATTGCAGGGGTGGCATGGAGTTCAGTTCTTCAGTTCCTGGTTTTCAGAGGTTTTAAATTTAGCTACCATCAACATGCTGGAAGGGCATGGGGCAGTAACTGGGCAACCTGAACTCTGCATTTATCTACTTTATGGATATTTAATTTCCTTGAGTTTTTAATGGACTTTTTTGCCACTGATAACTGCCACTAGCTGCCAGCAAAACTATGTTGGATAGGGGTGGGATAGTGAAACTTGTATGTGGTCGCCTGGCCAAAATCTCCATGTGGATTTTAGAGCACCTTAAGGATATTGCTCTTAACCCAGAAATCTTGGTATCAGGACAACATTTCTAAGAGAAGCTCCTGCAGAATGTCAGAAAAATCCACCACACGCATTTCTCTGAAAGCTGTCAGTGATGGGGCTCCGATTCAAATGCACTGGTGGAGTTCGGGTTCAGTGGCCACAGCATGTCCTCTTGAGCGCACCCATTAGTGTGAGAGCCGATTGCTCTGACTGTTCAGAGCTTCAGTCTTGCTGCACACATGCGTTTCAATCTCTTTGACTCGTCAGTTTGGCTTGTGCCAATCTTAAGTTTCAAACTCTACAATATTGAACGTTTTCAGTGCTGCTTCCCCAAAGAGGCAGTGGGGGCCAGGGACCAGCTGAGATAAATGCCAAGTGACTGCGATTAGTCAGGGGACCGTTCGAACTGTGGTTTGAGCCTAAAGTCTGCAAGGAAGTGTTTATAAGAGCAAAGTGATTTTTGTAAAAAAGCTGCTTTTATGGGGGCTGTATCTCAGGTACTGCTTGATCAAATAACCCCATCTTTGGACCACTCGCCCTGCCCTGCCCCCCAATGATGAGCAGTGTGTTTCAAGACAATATGAGTAAGAATGTAAATTTCAGAAAGATTAGAATAGCTGACCTTTAACCAGAAAGTAATGCTGAGCCTTAACCTTAACTCTGCTGGGAACACTTGCACATTCGTGGCAGGTGTTACACAGGCCTGGCTCTCAGCACCAGCAAAGCAAGCCAGGGCCCAGCCGCTCCCTGGGGAGGAGAGGGCGAGTCCTGCCGGGGAGCCGGGGCTGCACCCCCCTCATCTGCGCACCGGCTGCTACTGCGCTGCCTTGGGCCACCCCTTATCTCGGGGCTTCTCTGCGCGGCCGGGGCGGGGGGGACAGCCCCTGCAGGCGCTGGGAGAAGGTAACATCACTCCCTCCGCTTCCAGCGCTGCCTGCGAGCCCCCGCCCCACCTGAGCTTGGGGTGGCAAAAAACCTAGAGCCGGCCCTGGTGTTACAGGCAGGTGCTTCCCTCTGTAGACAGGAGACTGTGTGAGGTTCTTTCAGAGGAGTCCTTGAGTCAAGTGAAAGCAGAGAACAGTGGGAGAAGAGAAGATGATGGGGGGGGAGGATGGTGCTGAGGTGCCACAAGGCAGGGAGGGCTGAGAGCCGAGGCATGAACTGTGGCACATTGGAACGAGAGGGAATCAGGGATGGTCGGGTACAGTGGAAGGAGGCGGATGGAGGGAGTCAGGGGGAGGCACTGCTGGGAACGGTGCGAGTGGGAGAGTGGAGAGTGGGAACGGGGCAAAGGGGGTGGAGGGCCCAGCAGTGGTGCTGTTCTAGAGGAGGGTTGGGTAGAAGATCCATTTGACATGGGAGTGGGAAACACTGGGGATCGAAGCATGGGAGGGGGAAGGGATTGGGGGGTGGCTGCTCTAGGGAGCAGGGAGGGTCCCGTGGGGCTGGGGAGGGAAGGTTTCAGGGAGAGAGAGAGAGATTTGGGGCACTCCACTGAGACTGCTTTTGCCAAGGTCTCTAATAAACGTTAGCTAGGCAAATCTCAGAGCCAGTACTCCATCCTCATCCTCCTCTACCTGTCAGCCACTGACCATGGTCCTGTTCTTGAAAGCTGATCTTCAGTTAACCTCTCCTGACTCTCCTCCTACCTCTCTAATCTCTCCTCCGGTGGAGCCTTAGGAGGACTCTCCTCATTCCCTTCCCAACGTCTGAGGGGGATTCACAGGGTTACCAAGCGAGGTAGTCCCTGTAATTTGAGTTCTTTTTGAGAATAGGTAAAATAAACATCTCTCAGGGATGGTCTAGGTATACTTGTTCCTGCTTTAGGGCTGAAGGGTGGACTAAATGACTGCTTGAGATGCTTTCTACCCCTACAAGACCAAGATTTTATGATTCTTTATCCTATCCCTTTGCTATATCCTTGTCTCCCTCTGGAGAATGTGAGGATTCAATTAGTATTTTTTTTAATGAAAAATATGGCAGCTTCTCCTCCCACTTCGCCTTTTTACCCACTGGGTGTGAATGAGTTTATTCCTCTCATGGGACAGGGAAACAGTGGCTGTTGAAGTAACATGGGCTTTTTTATATTGGCATGGATACACTATCAATAATTGTCCACATATGAATGGAGCACCTTGGAGAGAGAGTGGAAGACCCAAGACTAGATATTAACTTGTAATGACTGTGACCCAAGGGAAGCAGAACATGGAAACACAATGGAATTGCAATTTAGGACTAGGTTACAAACAGACAAAAAGCTTGCTGCTGGCCAGGGCAAAAAGACCAAGAGAGGGAGACAGAGAGAAAGATGAAATAGAGGAGGCTTTGGGAAAGCCGGGCAGGTGACTCTTGCAAATGAACTTCGAGTTCAGTTTTGTTTTACCAGACTAACCTATGGATCTTCAAATGCTGTATTCAAGTTGCCTAATCAGTGTCTAATCTTGTTCTGAAAAGCCCGTATTGCACTGCTGCAAATACTTAGTGGTTGCAGCACCCAACAGGGACAGTGTTTAGCAGGAGTCTGAAATCATTTGCACTTCCTGGAGAAGGGTCTGTCTCAGAGTTGTGGAGCTGTGGGGATCACCCTTGTGCAAAGCTATGCTTAAGGTGTAGCACACTATAGGTATGTCTACACTGCCTCCCAGCCTGGGTCCATAGACTTGCAGCAGTGGGCTAAACGTAACTGTGTAGATGTTGTCGATTGGGCTGGAGCTCAGTCACTCAAGCCAAGGGGGGGCTTGAGAGCCTGAGCTTCAGCCTGAGTCACTGTGTCAAAGAAATGTCTACACAGATTTTTTTAACGTGCTAAGATTAGCATCACGAACAAACATCTGTGGAGCCAGGCTGATTGGCTTGCTCCCTGAAGCAGTGTAGATATAATGGGGGCAGAGACTGTATAAAGACTGTATATAAGACCTTGTAAAACCATAACTTTTTATCTTCCCTGTCAAAGCCTTTCATGGCCTATCCCTTCCTTGCAAATCATCTCCCATTTGGTACTGAGGTGTCAATTCCTTCCTCCGATTAGCCTGCGGTGCCAGCCTTCATCACCCACTTGTGAAATCTTAAAACATGCTCCTTTGTGGACATGGAAAATTATAATAGGGTGATAGGTTTCAGAGTTACAGCCGTGTTAGTCTGTATTCACAAAAAGAAAAGGAGTACTCTTGGCACCTTAGAGACTAACCAATTTATTTGAGCATAAGCTTTCGTGAGCTACAGCTCGCTTCATCGGATGCATACTGTGGAAAGTACAGAAGATCTTTTTATACACACAAACCATGAAAAAATGGGTGTTTACCACTACAAAAGGTTTTCTCTCCCCCCACCCCACTTTCCTGCTGGTAATAGCTTATCTAAAGTGATCACTCTCCTTACAATGTGTATGATAATCAAGTTGGGCCATTTCCAGCACAAATCCAGGTTTTCTCCCCACCCCCCCACAAACCCACTCTCCTGTTGGTAATAGCTGATCTAAAGTGATCACTCTCCTTACAATGTGTATGATAATCAAGGTGGGCCATCTCCAGCACAAATCCAGGGTTTAACAAGAACGTCTGAGGAGAGTGGGTTTGTGGGGGGGGTGGGGAGAAAACCTGGATTTGTGCTGGAAATGGCCCAACTTGATTATCATACACATTGTAAGGAAAGTGATCACTTTACATAAGCTATTACCAGCAGGAGAGTGGGGTGGGGGGAGAGAAAACCTTTTGTAGTGGTAAACACCCATTTTTTCATGGTTTGTGTGTATAAAAAGATCTTCTGTACTTTCCACAGTATGCATCCAACGAAGTGAGCTGTAGCTCACGAAAGCTTATGCTCAAATAAATTGGTTAGTCTCTAAGGTGCCGCAAGTACTCCTTTTCTTTTTGCGAATAGGGAGATAGGAACAGCAAGAGGGAAATCAGTGGGGGAACCTGCTCAACGTCTAGATGTCTATGCAAAACAAATACAAAGTGTGTGGGTAAGAAAGAAGAAGAATTGGAAGTATTAGTACATAAGCTAAATTATGACTTAATTGGCATCACAGAGACTTGGTGGGATAAGTGTCATGACACAAATATTGATACAGAGGTGTATAACTTGTTCAGGAAGGACAGACAGGGTAAAATGGGAGGAGGTACTTGTTCTGAGCTGCAAAAGCAGGTGGGAGCCAGGCCAGTTGATAGCAAAGTTAAAGGTGGTTAAAAAATGGGGGTAACCTCATGGTAGGGGTCTACTATAGACCACCAAATCAGGAAGAGGAGGTGCCTGAGGCATTTCTGAACAAATCACAGAAATATCCAAAATAAATAAGGACAAGGAACTTCAAAAAAGCAGACTTCAGCAAACTCAGAACTGGTAGGTATAGTCATATGGGAAGAAAATCTAAGGGAATAAGAAGTTCTGGAGAGCTGGCAGTTTCTTTTGGAGACCATATTAAATGGGCAACTGCAAACTACCCTAATGTGAGGGAAAGATAGGCAGTATAGTAACAGACCAATGTGACTCTATCAGGAGCTCTTTACTGACCTGAACGTCAACAAAGGAATCTCTCAAAAAGTTGAAACATGGACCAGTTGGTAAGGATGAGTACAAAGGGTAGCCCAAGCATGTAGACACAAATTTAGAAAGTCTAAGGCATAAAATGAGTGATACCTAGCAAGGGACATAAAAGGCAATAAGAAGATATTTGTTCAAAACTTTGGGAGCAAGAGAGAGATGAAGGAAAGTGTAGGTCCTCTACTTTGCAGGGAAGAAGGGCTAATAACTGATGACATCAAGAAGGCTGAGGTGTTTAATGCTTATTTTACTTCAGTCTTTATTAGAAAGGTTAACGGTGACCAAATACTCAACACAATTAATACTAACAACAAGGGGGAAGGAATGAAAACCAAAATAGGGAACAAACAGGTTAAAGAATTCTTAAAGCTATGTCTACACTACGCAGCTTTTAGCGACACGGCGGTGTTGCTACAGCCGTACTGCTAAAAGTCACACAGTGTAGCTGTGTTTGTCAGCTCCCCTGCCGACAAAAAACTTCAACCCCCGACAAAGCATTGTTCTCACTGTGCTTGTCATCGGCAAAACTTTTGTCTTTCGGAGCGTGTGGGTATGTGTGTTTAACACCTCTGAAAGACAAAAGTTTTGTCGTTCAGTTGCCAGTGTAGAGATAGCCTTAGATAAGTTTGATGGGTTCAAGTCGGCAGGGCCTGAAGAAATTCACACTAGGGTACTTAAGCTGAATCAATCTTGGAACCCTTAGCAGTTACCACTGGGAACTTCTGGAGGATGGGTGAGGGCAAACATAACACTTGTCTTCTTTAAAAAGGGAAACAAAAAGGTCTTAGAGAATTATAAACTATTAGGCAGCCTAACTTTGGTACCTGGAAAGATACTGGAACAAATTATTAAACAATCAACTTGTAAATACCTAGAGGATAGTAATGTGGTAAGTTATAGCCAGCATAGATTTGTCAAGAACAAATTGTAGCAAACCAACCTAATTTCCTTCTTTGACAAGGTTACTGGCCTAGTGGATGAAGGGAAGCAGTAGATCTCGATAAATGTTACCCAGAAAGACCACAGACTTGGTTCGGTGGTGAAGGCGCTCCACCAGTTCTACTGCCCTCAAGACACAATACTAGCTTCTCGGATCAACGTCTACAGGTACAGTAACACATGAGTGTCCAGTGGCAAGGACTCAGCTCTCTAGGCTGGACAAAGGGTTAAGTCAAGGTACCCCTACATTTATAGACTGAGAATAAACAACTTACATACCATCTTACATGTTCCATGACATCTGCTTTGTTACCTCCCTTTGCTCCTAGTATCTTGGACAAAACATCCCTATTCATTATTCTGTCAAACCACCTCCTCTTTTACTAGATTGGGATGTAGCTGTACTAGCTGGAATATATTTACGTAAATATCTAGTGCCTAGTGCACTAGCAACAATGTCGCCAAGTGCATGTATCGGACAGTGAACTTGGAAGCATCTGCTTTACTACAAAAAGAAAAGGAGGACTTGTGGCACCTTAGAGACTAACCAATTTATTTGAGCATAAGCTTTCGTGAGCTACAGCTCACTTCATCGGATGCATTCAGTGGAAAATACAGTGGGGAGATTTATATACACAGAGAACATGAAACAATGGGTGTTACCATACACACTGTAATGAGAGTGATCAGGTAAGGTGAGCTATTACCAGCAGGAGAGCGGTGCGGGAGTGGACGGGGACCTTTTGTAGTGATAATCAAGATGGGGCATTTCCAGCAGTTGACAAGAAGTCTGAGCAAGGGGTGGGGGGGGGAAGAGGAGGAATAAACATGGGGAAATAGTTTTACTTTGTGTAATGACCCATCCGCTCCCCGTCTTTATTCAAGCCTAAGTTAATTGTACCCAGTTTGCAAATTAATTCCAATTCAGCAGTCTCTCGTTGAAGTCTGTTTTTGAACTTTTTTTTGTTGAAGAATTGCCACTTTTAGGTCAGACTTCAACGAGAGACTGCTGAATTGGAATTAATTTGCAAACTGGGTACAATTAACTTAGGCTTGAATAAAGACTGGGAGCGGATGGGTCATTACACAAAGTAAAACTATTTCCCCATGTTTATTCCTCCTCTTCCCCCCCCCCCACCCCTTGCTCAGACTTCTTGTCAACTGCTGGAAATGCCCCACCTTGATTATCACTACAAAAGGTCCCCGTCCACTCCCGCACCGCTCTCCTGCTGGTAATAGCTCACCTTACCTGATCACTCTCATTACAGTGTGTATGGTAACACCCATTGTTTCATGTTCTCTGTGTATATAAATCTCCCCACTGTATTTTCCACTGAATGCATCCGATGAAGTGAGCTGTAGCTCACGAAAGCTTATGCTCAAATAAATTGGTTAGTCTCTAAGGTGCCACAAGTACTCCTTTTCTTTTTGCGAATACAGACTAACACGGCTGTTACTCTGAAACCTGCTTTACTACGTGGCCTGACTTTGGTTCACAGCCTCTGGTTCAGGTCTCAGATCTTGCGCCAAGCCCAGTGATCCAGGCTCTCTCTCTCTGACACAAGGGAGGTTGCAGGTTGCCCATCGCTGAAGATTTCTAAAAACAGGTTGGACAAATACCGGTGCCAAATGGTGTAGGTTGAATTGGTCCTGTCACATCTCAGAGGGCTGGACTTGATGATTTCTTGGGGTTCCTTCCATCCCTACATTTCTATGATTCTGTGCTTTCTCCCAGGTTGCCCCTTCCTCCTTGGAGGAACTCCATAAACATCCATAGTTACCTCATTATCCTCTTTCCTATCCCTCTGTACAACTCCTCTTTTCCATGAAGCCTTCAAACACGTGAGAACTGTTGGGGTGCTGGGGTGCTGCCTCTCATGGTGACCAATGTTGTCTCATTGGTTCCTTGTGCTTTCCCATCTCTATTCAGGATAACTGCACCTGTATTCCCCCTTTATGGTCCAGCAAGGACACCCAATCTCAGGCTCCCCTGCCATCACCTTTCTTGGGCAGAGACCCACATCTCTCTCCCTCCAGACTGGGGTACTTCCAGGCTGCTTAACTCCCTGCCTACAATGTAAATTCCCCAGCAAGGTAGACTTCTTCAGCAGGCCTTCTTTGCCTTCCTTTCTCAGAGGCTATGAACAGTGTAACTGCCCCCGGTTAAGGTACCACACAGCCCTTTCCAAGCCAGCATTTATTCTTAAGGTAAAGCATTACAGAGAAAACATACTAAAAACAAGAAAAGAACTAGCACACAGGCCAATAAGCTTACCAGAGTTCACCCAACTCCATCAAAGGTTCTGGCATTTGAACAGACCTTCAAATGCCTCAAAGGTTTTTTTTCTGTGGTCACATAAGAGTTCTTAGCTCAGAACAAGCACCACCAGGCCTCTGAGAGTCACCTTTTGTCCAGTTTGGGCCTCTGAACTTGGCTTCATGTACCAGGTGCTCAGCCGGCAATGGGTTTCTCCTCAGGGTACAGCTTGAAAAGGTTTAGTCTGAAGGTGAGAAGTTGCTTTCCCCACCCCGCAAGTATTTCCTAGGAATCCCACTTAACTTTGCTTGCCTAGCACAGTGGTTCTCAACCAGGCATACACAGACCCCTGGGGGTACACAGAGGTTTTCCAGGGGGTACATCAACTCGTCTAGACATTTGCCTAGTTTTACAACAGACTACAGAAAAAGCACTAGCGAAGTCAGTACAGACTAAAATTTCATACAGACAATGACTTGTTTATACTGCTCTATATACTATACACTGAAATGTGAGTACAGTATTTATATTCCAGTTGATGTATTTTAGAATTATATGGTAAAAATGAGAAGTAAGCCATTTTTCAGAAATAGTGTGCTGTGACCCTTTGCATTTTTATGCCTGATTTTGTAAGCAAGTAGTTTTTAAGTGAGGTGAAACCTGGGCTACACAAGACAAATCAGGCTCCTGAAAGGGGTACAGTAGTCTGGAAAGGTTGGGAGCCAGGGGCCTAGCACATAAATTCAAAAAGTCCCCAAAGATGTTACAGCCAATCCCACAGTAATACATACCCACTCATATTTCTAAGATACTCCTTAGATACTGAAACTTAGCATAATAGAAGAACCAGGGAGGGGAAGGTTTGGGGCAAAGAGCTCCTGTGAGTCAGGAGGGCTGGGGGCAGTGGGATGGGGTGGGGATGCGATGGAGCAGCTGCTGTAGGGAGTTGGGATGTGGGGAGGGCTGGACGAAATGGAGCTCAAGGAGCTGGAAGGGTTGGTGCTGGATGGAGTACGGGGAGAGTAGGTGCCAAGGAGTGGATGCACCAGCAACAGGAGGGAGGGAAGGGAAGGGACGCTTGTTTGGCAGGAGCCCTGGGGAGTCAGGAGCAAGGAACATTTGGGACAGTGCGGGGGGATGGGGGTTGCGGAACATGGTTGGGGGCAGAACATTTGGGAGACCTGGGAGTGAGGAGGGCTCTGCTCAATGGGAGGGGAGAAGAGAAAAAGAGTGGGTGCTGCTTGGGTGCAAGGCAGTGGGGAGGACTGGGGAATGGGTGTCGTAGCAAGTGAGAGTGCTAACTGCACCTCTGTCCCCTACCTGATGTCTCTGACTGCCCCTGCTCAGGTGTCAGGCCTCGTGTCTTTCCCGCTCCTGCAGTGCATCTGGGCCTCTCTGTGTCAGTGAGAAGTAGGTCCAGGGGGACTTCTCCTCTGGCTGGAGTCTTCCCTTCCTGGGAAACGGAGTCACCTTCTCTGGGTTTCAGGAGCCCCTTTGATGCTGAATATCTGGCTGTGTGTCGTGTCATCCCATCCCCTGTCCCCCCCCTCCAGTGAGTGGAGGTGGGGTTAGTTAAATCCCTCATAAGCAGAGTGTCCTGGGATTTTACTCCGTTAAAATGGGCTGGGGTTAAAATAATGGAACTTTTTTTGGTGACAAATGTCCCATGAATTCACATGAATTCATTTCTCTTTCCATTGAGCAGGGTTTGCAGCTTCCAAACCTGATATAATCACCCATCTGGAACGAGGGGAAGAGCCGTGGGTTCTAGATCTCCAGGGCTCTGAGGAAAGAGAGATCCTGGGAGCCACTTGCCAAAGTGAGGAGTCATTAAAACCAGCTGAACACCTGCCAGGGCCGGCAGGGAACAGCTGGGCTTCCCTGCAAAGCCCTTGTGAACCCTCTAAGTTCAGGATTGTTCCTAGCAGGCATCATATCATCTCACTACATATTGCTCATGACTCTCTACCCTTCCTGACTGACCCCTGGCAATAGCTCCCTCCATTCCCCCTCTTCCCTGGAATGTGTGGGTGGGATATGGAGACAGAATTGATCCCCTCCTTGCTACCCTGTGGGGAAGAGTTTGTGGGAATGCAGTCCCTAATATGTTCCACCATCTCTCTGGCTGTTATTTTTGTTCTCTATGTTTCCTTCCCTTTTTCTGAGGTGTCTCTTTTCCTCTGTCCCAGCAGGTGGCAAGATGGTGAGTGAGAAGAAGGAGCAGAATCCTCAGCAGGAAGAGGCTGAGCAAATGCAACCACATGCGGTCAGATCCAAAGGGAATGTGTCCTGGAATCATGAGCAGGGAAAAGCCTGTGAGTGTCAGCACAAGTCAGAGAAGTGGCAGGAAAACCAGTCAAGGGAGAAAGTTGGTAAATCTATTAATTATGAGGGAACTCAGAAGGGGCTCAAGGAAACCAAAGCCCAGCAGAGCATCCCTGCGGGAGAGAGAAATAACACATGCTCTGAGTGTGGAAAAAACTTCCACAGCCACTCACACCTTATTAGGCATGAGAGAATCCATACTGGAGAGAGACCCTATGCATGCTGTCAGTGTCGGAAAAGCTTCACTCAGCGCTCACACCTTCTTACACATCAGAGAATCCACACGGAAGAGTGCCCCTATGAATGCCATCAGTGTGGAAAAAGCTTCAAGGAGAGATCAAACCTTATTACACATCAAAGAATCCACACAGGGGAGAGACCCTATGAATGCTGTGAGTGTGGGAAAACCTTCAATCGTAGCTCAGCCCTCGTTGTACATCAGAGGATCCATACAGGAGAGAGACCCTACAGATGCTGTGACTGCGGGAAAAACTTCAGTTCCCAGTCAGACCTTATTAAACATCACAGAATCCACACAGGGGAGAAACCCTATGAGTGCTGCAAGTGTGGGGAAAACTTCACCCAGAGTTCTGCCCTTATCACACATCAGAGGATCCACACAGGAGAGAGACCCTATGAATGCTCTGACTGCGGGAAAAACTTCAGTCAGAGCTGAGCCCTTGTTACACATCAAAGGATCCATACAGGAGAAAGACCTTACAGATGCTGTGACTGCGGGAAAAACTTCGTTTACTGCTCAGACCTTATTAAACATCAGAGGATCCACACAGGGGAGAGACCCTATGAGTGCTGCGAGTGTGGGAAAACCTTCAGTCAGAGCTCACACCTTATTAAACATCAAAGGATCCACACAAGAGAGAGGCCCTAGGAATGCTCTGAGTGTGGGAAATGCGTCCATCAGAGCTCAGCCCTTATTTACCAGCAGAGAAGCTGCAATGGAGAGAAACACCATAACAAAATTGTCTAATTTCAGAAAAAAGAAAAGGAGGACTTGTGGCACCTTAGAGACTAACAAATTTATTTGAGCATAAGCTTTCATGAGCTACAGCTCACTTCATCGGATGCATCCACTGAATGCATCCGATGAAGTGAGCTGTAGCTCACGAAAGCTTATGCTCTAATAAATTTGTTAGTCTCTAAGGTGCCACAAGTACTGTTCTTTTTAAAATTGTCTAAGACAGAGAAAAGGGGTTTTTTCACCTTTTTGTACTTTTGCTGATTCCCACATTGTGAACATGAAGGCTGTTTGCAGCATTTGTATCACCGTGGTCTCTCAGCTTCCTCCATTGAATTGCCCTCTTTTCCCTTTGGCAGCTCACCCTTCGTTAAGGTGAATCCCATGGTCCTTTTTATCAACTCCTAGGTCATGGCAATGTGTCCCCCTCCAACAGGAATATCCATCAGCTCCAGGTGGGGAAAACAGGGGTGACCTCAACTAGCTACACTGAGGTTAAATCTACCTGGGCTTTGTCCCCATTACGATTTTCCATGGAGTTAGCTAGCTAGCGTTAGCTATTCTGATGTAAAACACAACTATTGCAATAAAAAAATAGTCCACATACAGTCACTGGGCTAATCCACTATGTTTCTTCGTGACTTGACATAACCTCCATCACTTTTCCTAGTCTAAACAGACTCGCAGCATCACATTTATACTCTTCTTTCTAGGGAAAAGTGATTGTTAGTTACCCAGTTCCCTGACTGCGGACAGATTGTCTCATTCTCAGGTCTTCTCACATTGCACTGGGTTCTGCTGAGGAGCAGTTATTCGTGTACCATTTTTTTTCATGTAAATATATTTAAATGTAATAAAGAGCAGAAGGAGGGGGAAAAGTGTTTTTTCAGCCGCTGGGACACCTGAAGATGATGGGGTGAGTTGGAGGGATTCCCACCTTCCTCGTCACCCCAGCAGTGTTGCCTTCTTGCTGAGCTACTTGGGGTTTATCTTCTCCACATTCTACACCTCCCCAAGTGTCATGTGATGCAGCGTTCTCAGCTCTCTGTGCTTGGGAAGCACACTTTGATTTCTTTGGTCTTAAAATATACTAATTTAGGGCTGGAGATGAAAGTGTCACAATCTGGGAGGGGAATTTGAATGGATCCCAAATGCAATGTGAGCATTTGGAGTATAAATCCATTTCTGTCTATTGGCAAAGCCTCGGCTAGGTTTTCTTCCTACTGATCTGGGATTGTTTGCAGATGGGAAGCTGGCTCAATAACAGCTGCTGAAGCCACTGGCCTCCCTCAGCCCTTGCTGCCAGCAGAATCTTCTCCTTGCTGAAAATGGAGCTGTGAAAAGGGGCAAATCAGAAGGGAGGGTTGGGCAGAATTTGTGTAGGGGAGGCAAGCTTACTATGCAGGTGTGTCAAACAGGTGGAGGCCTGGGAGACGGGGGGCAAAGTCAGGGCCAGGGAGTAGGAGCTGGTGTTAAGAAAAGGGAAGACGCACGGCCAGATCATGGCAAAAGGGATACCCAGGATAGGGAGGGGTACAGGGAACAACAGTTACCTCATAATTGGGGGAGCCTTCCAAAGTGTTTTCAAATCTAGACTGTAGAGGCTGAGGGGCTTTACTGAGCCACACAGGATGGTCCATCTCCACACCCCCACTCCAGGGCTGTGTTCTCAAGCCACAGTGCATCCCTAGGCCCGGACAAGGCAGCTGATCCCCATCTGAAGTGACGTACGGAGCTGCAGAAGAAGACTGGAAGCAGTGACATTTTTTTTTTTTTACATTCGCTCTTTAAAAATTGATAATTTTCATACGTGTTTTTGGAGTTTAAACTTGGGAGTGCTCGGTAACGGCAAAGTAGCAAACCGTGCAGGGGAGCAATTCATTAATTGCTACGAGGTCTATATAACCGTAGCCCTCGAAGCCCCAGGCACACAGACTGGGTCCCTGTTGTTCTAAGTGCGGTACAAACGCCAAACAGCCCTAGGCTTGAAGAGCTGACAAGCCAGCCAGGCCGGGCAGAGGAAGGGTGGACCGTACCAGCAGAGCGAACAACGTGAGGGCAGCAACTGGCATGTTAATGTCCCTGTTTTTTCTTTTTGCTGGGTTGAATTACAATGTGACCAGCTAAAGGCGAGGGACAGGGACATGGAACGGATGGGATGAGGGGGGAAGGGGTGCGGAGAACAGGGTAAGACACGTGACGGGGAGGTGAAGAGATTGGGAGGGAGTTGAAAGAGGTAGAAGGACTGAGGGCTCAAACAAGCCCTCAGCACAGGGCAGAGGAAGCCCAGTCAAAAAAGGGTCTGAATCACCAGAAATCTCTTATTTTGCTGCTTCTGCTCCGACTGGCTGGTTCCTTTCTTCAGAGTGTCCCCTATGAGCCCTCCCAGGAGAGAACAAGGGGACTTCAGAGAGCTGGAGTGTTACCCTGGAATTTGATATTCCTGTGTGTTACCCCAGAATTTGACCAAACTGCAGTCAGCAATTTTGTATGATTAGCCACTCCCAGCTCAAAAAAAACATGACATAGCTAGGAAAATCTTAGGCCCTGAGAGGCAAGGCCAAGTAACTGCATGTTTTCTGTTTTGCTATCAGAATGAGAGGACGGGATAAGAAGTGACTATTGTAAGAATAGCAGGAATGTTTGGACGACCGAACTTGGTCTTGAGCACCTCTGACACCATCAAGATGTAAGTTTAGTTATGAATAAAAATGTTTTGATGATAAGAGATAATGAGTAGTTTTGCTGAAAGTAGGAGAATTGGTGACCCATTAGGGGTCACTAGAGGTTATGTGCATTGTTTGAAGTTAGCTAATAAAGATTAGGTGAAAGAACAGTCCGAGGAAGCTTTCTTTGGGCAAGGATCTGACAGCTAAGTTCCGCGGCAGCTATATTGAAGGTGGGCCCCCCCAGAAACCTGGATGCTGATCCCGCAAAACCATTTCTTAACTTTAGATAAATATAAATGTTTTGAGATAATTGAATCATAGAAGATTAGGGTTGGAAGAGACCACAGGAGGTCATCTAGTCCAACCCTCTGCTCAAAGCAGGACCAACCCCACCTAAATCATCCCAGCCAGGGCTTTGTCAAGCTGCGCCTTAAAATCCTCTAAGGAAGGAGATTCCACCACCTCTCTAGGTAACCCATTCCAGTGCTTCACCACCCTCCTCGTGAAATAGTTTTTCCTAATGTCCAACCTAGACCTCCCCCACTGCAACTTTAGACCATTGCTCCTTGTTCTGTCATCTGCCACCACTGAGAACAGCCAAGCTCCAGCCTCTTTGGAACCCCCTTCAGGTAGCTGAAGGCTGCTATCAAATCCCCCCTCACTCTTCTCTTCTGCAGGTTAAATAACCCCAGTTCCCTCAGCTTCTCCTTGTAAGTCATGTGCCCCAGCCCCCTAATAATTTTTGTTGCCCTCCATTGGACTTTCTCCAATTTGTCCACATCCCTTCTGTAGTGGAGGGCCCAAAACTGGACACAATACTCCATGTGTGGCCTCACCAGTGCTGAATAGAGGGGAATAATCATTTTCCTTCGTCTGCTGGCAATGCTCCTACTAATGCAGCCCAATGTGCCATTAGTCTTTCTGGCAACAAAGGCACACTGCTGACTCATATCCAGCTACTTGTCCACTGTAATCCCCAGGTCCTTTTCTGCAGAACTGCCGCTTAGCCAGTCGGTCCCCAGCCTGTAGCCGTGCCTGGGATTCTTCCTTCTTAAGTGCAGGACTCTGCACTTGTCCTTGTTGAACCTCATCAGATTTTTTTCTGGCCCAGTCCTCCGATTTGCCTAGGTCACTCTGGACCCTATCCCTACCCTCCAGTATATCTACCTCTCCCCACATCTTAGAGTCCTCTGTGAACTTGCTGAGGGTGCAATTCATCCCATCATCCAGATCATTAATAAAGATGGTGAACAAAACTGGCCCCAGGTCAGACTCTGCTTGATACCAGTTGCCAACTAGACATGGAGCCGTTGATCCCTACCTGTTGAGCCCGACGATTTAGCCAGCTTTCTATCCACCTTATAGTCCATTCATCCAATCCATACTTCTTTAACTTCCTGGCGAGAATACTGTGGGAGACCGTATCAAAAGGAAAAGGAGGACTTGTGGCACCTTAGAGACTAACCAATTTATTTGAGCATAAGCTTTCGTGAGCTACAGCTCACTTCATCTCATGCATTCAGTGGAAAATACAGTGAGGAGATTTATATACAAGCAGAACATGAAAAAAATGGGTGTTATCATACACACTGTAAGGAGAGTGATCACTTAAGATGAGCTATTACCAGCAGGAGAGCGGGGGGGGAGAAAACCTTTCATACTGATAGTCAGTGCTGCTGGAGATGGGGGGGAAGCTGCAGAGGCGCATGTGGATCGGACAGAGACTTCTCTCAGAGGAGAGTCAATTGATAGAGATTCTCTAGGTTTTCGTCAGGAGGAGAGGATGGAAGAGGACAAAGTATGGGCCAGATCAGACGAGAAACATTCAGATAAAGAATCTGACACATCAGAAAAGGGCAGACAGATAAACCATGACAAGTTTTTAAAGTGCTTGTACACAAATGCTAGAAGTCTAAATAATAAGATGGGTGAACTAGAGTGCCTCATGTTAAAGGAGGATATTGATATAATAGGCATCGCAGAAACCTGGTGGAGTGAGGACAATCAATGGGACACAGTCATTCCGGAGTACAAAATCTATCGGAAGGACAGAACAGGTCGTGCGGGGAGGGGGGGAGGGGAGTGGCATTATATGTGAAAGAAAATATAGAATCAAATGAAATAAAAATCTTAAATGAATCCACATGTTCCATAGAATCTCTATGGATAGTAATTCCATGCTCTAATAAGAATATAACAGTAGGGATATATTACTGACCACCTGACCAGGACAGTGATAGTGATGATGAAATGCTAAGGGAGATTAGAGAGGCTATCAACATAAAAAACTCGATAATAGTGGGGGATTTCAATTATCCCCATATTGACTGGGTACATGTCACCTCAGGACGAAATGCAGAGACAAAATTTCTCCATACTTTAAATGACTGCTTCTTGGAGCAGCTGGTACAGAAACCCACAAGGGGAGAGGCAACTCTCGATCTAGTCCTGAGTGGAGCGCAGGATCTGGTCCAAGCAGTAACTATAACAGGACCACTTGGAAATAGTGACCATAATATAATAACATTTAATATTCCTGCGGTGGGAAGGACACCTCAACAGCCCAACACTGTGGCATTTAATTTCAGAAAGGGGAACTATGCAGAAATGAGGAGGTTAGTTAAACAGAAATTAAAAGGTACAGTGACTAGAGTGAAATCCCTGCAAGCTGCATGGACACTTTTCAAAGACACCCTTATAGAGGCTCAGCTTAAATGTATACCCCAAATTAAAAAACACAGTAAAAGAACTAAAAATGTAACAGCCATGTAAAAGAAGCAGTGAGAGATAAAAAGGCATCTTTTAAGAAGTGGAAGTCAAATCCTAGTGAGGTAAATAGAAAGGAGCATAAACACTGCCAAATTAAATGTAAAAATATAATAAGAAAAGCCAAAAAGGAGTTTGAAGAACAGCTAGCCAAAAACTCAAAAGGTAATAACAAAATGTTTTTTAAGTACATCAGTAGCAGGAAGCCTGCTAAACAACCAGTGGGGCCCCTGGACGATCGAGATACAAAAGGAGCACTTAAAGACGATAAAGTCATCGCAGAGAAACTAAATGAATTCTTTCCTTCAGTCTTCATGACTGAGGATGTTAGGGAGATTCCCAAACCTAAGCTGTATTTTGTAGGTGACAAATCTGAGGAATTGTCACAGATTGACGTGTCAGTAGAGGAGGTTTTGGAATTAATTGAGAAACTTAACAGTAACCAGTCACTGGGACCAGATGGCATTCACCCAAGAATCCTGAAAGAACTCAAATGTGAAATTGCAGAACTGTGAACTATGGTTTGTAACCTGTCCTTTAAATCAGCTACTGTACCCAGTGACTGGAAGATAGCTAATGTAATGCCAATATTTAAGAAGGGCTAGAGAGGTGATCCCGGCAATTACAGACCGGTCAGTCTAACGTCAGTACCGGGCAAATTAGTTGAAACAATAGTAAAGAATAAAATTGTCAGACACATAGAAGAACATAAATTGTTGCGCAAAAGTCAACATGGCTTCTGTAAAGGGAGATCGTGTCTTACTAATTTATTAAAGTTCTTTGAGGGGGTCAACAAACATGTGGACAAGGGGGATCCAGTGGACATAGTGTACTTAGATTTCCCGAAAGCCTTTGACAAGGCTCTTAGGTAACCAAAGGCTCTTACGTAAATTAAGTTGTCATGGGATAAGAGGGAAGATCCTTTCATGGATTGAGAATTGGTTAAAAGACAGGGAACAAAGGGTAAGAATAAATGGTAAATTTTCAGAATGGAGAGGGGTACATAGTGGTGTTCCCCAAGGGTCAGTCCTAGGACCAATCCTATTCAACTTATGCATAAATGATCTGGAGAAAGGGGTAAACAGGGAGGTGGCAAAGTTTGCAGATGATACTAAACTGCTCAAGATAGTTCAGCCCAAAGCAGACTGTGAAGAACTTCAAAAAGATCTCACAAAACTCAGTGATTGGGCAACAAAATGGCAAATGAAATTTAATGTGGATAAATGTAAAGTAATGCACATTGGAAAAAATAACCCCAACTGTACATACAATATGATGGGGGCTAATTTAGCTACAACTAATCAGGAGAAAGATCTTGGAGTCATGGTGGATAGTCAAAAAAGCAAAGGGGATGTTAGGAATCATTAAAAAAGGGATAGAGAATAAGATGGAGAATATCTTATGGCCCTTATAAAAATCTATGGTGCTCCCACTTCTTGAATACTGCATACAGATATGGTCCCCTCATCTCAAAAAAGATATATTGGCATTAGAAAAGGTTCAGAAAAGGGCAACTAAAATGATTAGGGGTTTGGAACGGGTCCCATATGAGGAGAGATTAAAGAGTCTAGGACTTTTCGGCTTGGAAAAGAGGAAACTAAGGGGGGATATGATAGAGGTATATAAAATCATGAGTGGTGGGAAGAAAGTGAATAAAGAAAAGTTATTTACTTGTTCCCATAATATAAGAACTAGGGGCCACCAAATGAAATTAATGGGAGCAGGTTTAAAACAAATAAAAGGAAGTTCTTCTTCACTCAATGCACAGTCAACCTGTGGAACTCCTTGCCTGAGGAGGTTATGAAGGCTAGGACTATAACAGGGTTTAAAAGAGAACTAGATAAATTCATGGAGGCAAAGTCCATTAATGGCTATTAGCCAGGATGGGTAAGGAATGGTGCCCCTAGCCTCTGTTTGTCAGAGGGTGGAGATGGATGGCAGGAGAGAGATCACTAGATCATTACCTGTTAGGTTCACTCCCTCTGGGACACCTGGCATTGGCCACTGTCAGTAGACAGGATACTGGGCTGGACGGACCTTTGATCTGACCCAGTTTGGCCTTTCTTATGTTCTTATGTTCTTACTGTGCTGCCCAGTGCAGCAGTTTGGGGGCTGACTTTGTCTGTGAAGACTGAGGCAAAAAAAGCATTTGAGTACTTCAACTTTTTCCACAGCTTTTTGGCCCTATAACAACTATGTGGGTGAACCCAGACAATCACTACACCCTTGAATGAACTCATGCAAAAAAGTGATAAAAGACAAAAACCCCCTATCACCTGTGGGTGAACAACGCACATCAGAGAGCGCTCACTCTCCTTCAGTCTGCATAGCAAAGGAAAACCCACAGGTGACCCATGCCAGCTGACTTGGGCTCAGGGGGTTCATGCTGCAGGCATAGGTGCAGAAAAGAAATTAGTGGGTGCTTATCTCTCACTGGCAGCCAGCTCCCCCCATCCCCCCCACCCCGCCAGTGGCTCTGCCGATCAACTCCTCCCGCTCCCTTCCAGCGCCTCCCACCTGCCACAATCAGCTGTTCCCCAGCTGAGAGCAGGGGAAAAGCTGCTCCATCTTGCTCCGTCCTGCAAGCGGAAACGTGCCAGGGAGGATGTGGGGGGTGCAGTATGGGAATGACAAAGCCTCCTTCTCCTCCCCCTCAGGACGAGCAGAGAAAGCCTTGCAGGACAGCTCAGTGCTCACAGAAATGGCAGGGGGGATTGGCATGCGACCCTCCTCCCCCATGCCTTGCCTCTGTTTGGGGGGGCTATGCCCCTCCCTGCACCCCAAACTACATCTATACTAAGAGTACTGTGGTTTCTGACAGCAACAATCTTGCTAAATCTCCTGTTTTGGACCTTGGTACAACTGCAATAGGGCCATCAGAACCTCTACCTGAGTATCCAAAAACTGTTTTTGGTCAGCACAGTCATTCATTTACATCAGAGTATTGCAAGACATTTTCATTTTTAGAATACAGTAAGCAGGCAGATGCAGTTTTCTACTTTCCTTGCAGACAGTTTTCCAGTGGTTTGAAAGATCCTGCATACACTGGAGTAAGGGATGGGAAAATATAAGAAAAAAGCTTCAGAAAAGTACGATCTGCCATACACAAGCTGTGTTCTGAACGGTGGCATTTTTTTCAAAGAGTCAGAAGAAGCGGTCTCTCAAGTTACACAATTGTCAAATTCTCAGAAGACGGTGTTACATGAAAACAGAGAGTAGGCTGCAAAAATCACCGACATACTGCTTTACCTGGCTAAACAAGAAATTGCATTGTGATGAGAGAGAATCAGCAAACCATGAAAATTTTCTGGAATTATGCAATTTGTTTTCAAAGTCTGATGAAACATTTGCCAAAAAAAATAAAGAGGAGTTCTTTCAGTCTCATCAGCCATGGGACTCACAACGAGCTTTTACAAATTGCTACTGAAATTGTGAAAAGCACAATCGTTCCGAAAACACAGGAGAATGGGTTAGTTACTGTTCTTGTTGCCAAAAGCATGTAGTTTTAAACAGGGAGAAATGACAGGCTGTGTGAGATACACAGAAAAACTGGAAATAAAGGAACAATTTCTAGGATCTGTTGATTGCTCTAAGCAAGAGGATGCTAATGCCATCTATCGCATCGTTAAGCAGTTCTTACAAGATTCGGGGATTGCAGACTTGCCAGTCGTAGCACAGTGTTATGATGGTCCTGCTGTTATGGCAGGTCATGTAAGTGGTGTACGACAAAAAATCCTGCAAGATCAACCCACTGCTATGTATACACACCACATGGCTCATAAATCAACTGTGGCTTTAGTTGAGGCTTGCAAAGTAAACAGCAGCAGGATATTCTTACACTCTAGCGGGCTTGTTTACCTTCTTTTCACAGCGTGGCACGCACCATGCTTACTTGGAGGCCCAGAAGACCCTTGGAGTGAAACTGGGATTGTGTACTTTAAGTAACACAAGATGGGCATGCAGATGGAAAAATGTATCTGCTGTAAAAAACTCCATGAGAGCACTTCTTAGCCGTTTGTTGGGACTGTCAGCGCCTCCCTGCCGAAGATTTATTGAAGCATCAGGTTTGTAGAAGAATGCGAAGAAAATAGATTTTTGTGAGCTTAGTCCTTTTTTAGCACGCTGTTAGTATGAGTCACGCAGTACACAAAGCCCTGCAACCACAAGACACGACACTTTCCCAGGCCTGCAGTGTACGTCAGAGAACTGTCAACGCATTAGTATGCGAACCAGCACTAAGTGGGATGATGTTTGGGAGGAAGCCCAGAAGTTCTGTGAGCTGCATGGTGTCCCTGTCACCCCGATGTAGATGAAAAGTATGGTTATAAACGACCCATGAAAAAACCAGCCTTCCTTGACTGTTCAGTTGTTACAAGCACACTCAGACAATGAGACTACCAGCCAAACGAAAAGGAGAGCTGTCAAGGTTCCTTCCCCACTCTGAACTCTAGGGTACAGATGTGGGGACGTGCATGAAAACCTCCTAAGCTTACTTTTACCAGCTTAGGTTAAAACTTCCCCAAGGTACAAACTATTTTACCCTTTGCCATTGGACTTCCACTGCCACCACCAAACTTTATCTGGGTTCCTGAGAAAACGTCGTTTGCAAACATCTTTCCCCCCAAAATCATTCCAACCCTTGCACCCCACTTCCTGCGGAAGTTTGGTAAAAATCCTCACCAATTTGCATAGGTGACCACAGACCCAAGCTCTTGGATCTTAGAACAATGAAAAAGCATTCAGTTTCCTTACAAGAAGACTTTTAATAGAAGTAAAAAAGAAGCACCTCTGTAAAATCAGGATGGTAAATACCTTACAGGGTAATTAGAGTCAAAACATAGAGAATCCCTCTAGGCAAAACCTTAAGTTACAAAAAAGACATACAGACAGGAATATTTATTCTATTCAGCACAGCTATTTTCTCAGCCATTTAAAGAAATCATAATCTAACACATACCTAGCTAGATTACTTACTAAGTATTCCTGTTCTGTCCCCGGCAAAAGCATCACCCAGACAGACACAGACCCTTTGTTTTTCTCCCTCCTCCCAGCTTTTGAATCTTGTCTCCTCATTGGTCATTTTGGTCAGGTGCCAGTGAGGTTACCTTTAGCTTCTTAACCCTTTACAGGTGAAAGGATTTTTCCTCTGGCCAGGATGGATTTTAAAGGTAATTACCCTTCCCTTTATATTTATGACAAGAGCGCTAAAGAAAAATGGGGCCGACAGCTGTATTTTCCTGTGTTGGACACACTGTTAGGTGAACATAATCGCAGGTTTTTGTCCCAATCCATGGAAATAGCTGAAAGCGCAGATGCAGGGCTAACATGTGATCCAGATGTGGCATTGCTGGGCTGCTCTGTCAATATGCAAGGGCCCTTTCAATCCACACTCCACACTCGCTCGCGCAGAACTGCAGTTGGTTCAGGATGGGTTTGCCAGAGATCACGCTGGAGAGCCTGCAGGCAGCTGCTTCAACAACATTTTATCCACATTTTACAAAACGGTTGAAATTGGCCCTGACCTGCTGGCACAGCTGGATGTGAGACATTGTTTCCTGCCATGCGCTGGGGATGATGCACAATGGGTCAAGAGAGACTGTCAGCTTTGTGTTTACTGCATACAGAGAGTGACCTTACCAGTGACGTTAACCCTGAGCAGATCATGGACGCTTATGGTGCCAAGTCCAGGTGCCGGAGTTTACTTCGCTGATGTTTAAGGTAAGATGGCAGCTGGTTTTATTTTTATTATTGTGAGTAGCAATACGTTATTTGCACTGGGCTGCTTTATAAAATACAATGGATGCTGCTGATTGGACAAATATAACGTCACCGTGTATCTGCGTCTGAATGTTTCCATATGAAGCAATACAGGCAATGACTGTAAACTGGTTGGTGTAAGCTTGTGGAGAAATGTGCTGTACTGTAGGAAAGTTAACAGATATTTTAACCCTACCGGGGTGTTTAAAAGTAGACTTACATGTTAATAGTGCTGCTAAACCATGTATCCTGACAGAGGTTAACATGTAGTATAGTTGAGTGATTTGGGGACCTTTTGTACTGTACATTATTATACAATTCTTAAAACGACACAGGCTCTCAGCATTTATTTTGCCCGTAATTCTGATTTAGAGCCTCACAAGAAACAGTAGTAGCGAGTGTGTGGTTGTGTGTATCTTCCTCCCGTCCTTGCTACACGCCACAGTGCTTCTGCCGTTGTTCTCCCTGACCTATGATCTGGTGATTTCCTCCTCTCTCATGCCACCACCACCTTCTCACTCTTCACTGATCAGTTATTGCTAAGCAAATTGTTGTTCTTCCTCTTATTTTAGAGCCAGTGTGTGATGGCATTTTGTGGAATCCTGTTGGTCAAACAACACGTTTTGCTTACATTCACACCTTTTCTGTTGGCTGGTGCTTCTGTGCGACAGAGGATGATCAGAGCTGCAGTGACTGTAGCAGGATAAAACTCCAGGGAGGAGAAGGGGGTGGGGGTGGGGGCTGCATTAGATATCTCAGGTTTTTGCTCGTCTGTTCTCCAGTGCTGGGGGATTTGTCTTTTCCGCTGCTTTCAATTATTTGAAGGCACATTTTCAATGGCATCTGGGAAAATGGAGCCTCACAGAAAGCGAGAATGTGTGTGGAAGGGCTAGGAGAATAAAACACATAGAAGAAGAAGTAAGAGATTTATTTCCAAATAGGGATTTGTCACTTGCTGTTGCAGTGATTGCTAGAATGTAGCATCACATACCTGGCTGTCAGTAGGAAATCAATTTTAATGAGTTTTAATGAGAAACTTTGCTTATTCTAGCGTCCCTGAGTTCATTTTCTCCTTCTTTGGACTTTGTGCCACTTCATTGTCTACGGCATTTGTCTGCCTCTGCACTTTTGCTTGATGTCTGGGTCCTAGACCTGCCCCAGCTGTGGGACGGCTCCTGCTGCTGTGCTGATGTTGGAGCAACTCAGCGAAGGGCTGCCAGAACAGGGGGGGCTGGGCGCAAGGGTCCCATCATTTTTAAAAGCGGGAGGGCTTACGGAAAGCTTGTCTTGCTCACCAACAGTTGTCCAATACAAGACATTAGCTCCTCCACCTTACAGAGTCACATAGAACTCACCCATTCCTGCTCTGCGCAGTGGGTGCGATGTTCCCTCCCTCCCAAGCTGCTGCACTCAGTGTGTGGAAGGCGCCCAAGACAAGCTGTGCACGTTTATTACTTGGTTCCCCCCTTCATCAGTGGAAAGTGGATCTACCCCAGCCTTTGTGAACCTGAGCAGGTTTACCAAACACTTCAGGCAACCTCACTGGTAAAGGTAAACAGTAAAATAAGTTTATTGACTACAAAAGAGAGATTTTAAGTGATTATAAATAACAGGCAAAAAGTCAGAGTTCGTTACCAAAATAAAATAAAATATAAGCACGCAGTCTAAACTCTCAACCCTACTAGACTGGACAACATCTACATTAAGCAGTTTTTCTCACCCCACTGCATATTGCAGTTCATAGTCCACAGGTTTCACCCTTGAAGCCTGGGCCAGTCTCCTCTGTTGGAGTCTTCAGTCTTCTGAGCATCCTTGTTGCTTGCAGCATAGGTGCGGGCAGGAGAAAGGCCAGGCATGGGGCCCTTGTGTTCTCTTTTATACCCTTAGTCCCATGTGCTTGAACAACATGAGTCCAGGCATGTCTGGTGGGCATTGCTGAGTCACCAGGCAAGATTGAGCAATTCCCTTGGTGTGGCCTTGTGTAAGTGAGTCATTGCATTGTAGCTCCCTTGCTGGATGATGGTTTGTTTGACACCCGCCCAGGCGTTGGTTAGCTCCCTGGTTACTGTCTTTTGGGGAGCTAGTATGTAGGCGCTTTCCAAACACACAGTTTATTTTAGTGAGTCATACAACACAATTCTCATAACTTCATACGCATTAATAATATATTTAAATGGAACAGTGGGTTTCAGCAGATCATAACTTTTCCCACGATACCTCACATGGCCTGCTTTATACGCATGAATATGGAGCTACAGGGCACTCCCCTGGGATGTGGAGTGTCCCATTGACAAAGGGTGAAAGTGTGGTTACCATCATTTACATGTTATACCAATAAAATAAAAACCAGCAGGATCTTATTAAATGGGATATGGCAAAACGGCACATTTATTGTGAATACAGAAAGACTCATAGTAAGCAGTTAGTTATAGCTATAACATTCCATTCAATCGCATACTTATTCACACATTCATTCATACACACACAGGTTCTGCAAGGTTGTTATTATAGTTACCAGCCTTAGAGTTGCTCGTGCCAAGGCACTGGCCAGGTGGCCTGGACATGAGGAGGGAGCAGGGGCTTGTCAGATGCTCATCCGATGCTGCTGGAAGTTGGTTTGCAGAATCAGACCCCAAAGTTCTCACTTTCTAGAGTCCATTTTTATAGGAATTTATTCCTATGCCAGGCTATGGGAATTGCTTCATCATGCTGTTGCTGAATCAATCAGCAGATAGCACATTCCTGACGGCTCCGTGCTGCCAGATGTTATCTAGTTCTTCGGTTCTCCCATCCTTGAGGCTGTTGGGTGGATTCCAGTTTGCCCTCTGGGGGTCCACTGGTTGTTTCCACTTGACGCCTTCTTAGGCCGATCGACACTGGATTCTTAGGCTGGCACCTCCCTGATCATTCATTTATTATCCACACCAAGCATCCATCACATACATCCTCTTTCTCTATTTTAATCACAATTGTTAACAAAGCGAGATAAATATAACAAAAGGGCGGGGAGTCTCTGGGTGCTGTTTCTGTTGTTACAAAGTATCGCTTTGAGTCTCTCTCTGTGTGAGTAGTTGTTGTTACAAAGAATTGCTTTGAGAACAGACTCTGTCTTAGGATGTACTAACACAATTAGCAGCTTGCAAGTTTCACACAGAGGGGGAGAGAAACCGTAAAAAGAAGAGACCAAAAACCAGGAGACCTCTTAATTAGTAATACCCTGGAATTTAAACTATGGGGAATCAAACTCATTTGTGATTTTAATACAGAACTTCTTTAATATGATCCAACATAACACACACACCACAAATGTCCTTTTTGTCCAGCCAGGCAGCCAGATTGGAATCCATAGGCAAGGAATGTCCTGTGAAGGCACTGTTAGGGGGCTTATTCCTTCACCCACTTACTTCCCTGGTCCTTCTCGCATGAACAGAGAGCAACAATACCCGAAGTCCAAAGGTGCAAACAATTCGATGTTTATCGGGGTGAACTTCCAGCAAGCATGATTCCAGTTTCCTTCCTTAGTGTCCCCCTTCCCAGCTCTGACACCACAGAGCCTTACACCTGTGTACCTGTTCCCATTCCCCCCCCTTAGTAAAACATGATTCCAATTTCCCCACCCCCATTCCCTGTTCCCATTCCCCCACCCACCCACTCACTTCCTGATTGACTGCAGATTATATAGTAAAACTTGTCTTCTGCTTAGCTATACCTTAACCAATCATTTTACTGAAATTTAACTAACCAATTCTAACATATTGTAACATGATTATTTAACCAATTATATCCCACCACCTTAATTAGTTTACACCCAGTAAAATTAATTATACAGCAGACAGAAACAATCACAGAACCAGACAGAGATTATACAGACAAACAATAGGGAAATGGGGACTACAGTGATAGAACAAACACAGAAGTGAGGATTTCACATCCCAGCTATTGATAAGTGAGTTCTTGCCAGACAGGATGCTATCAAACTAAGTTTCCTTTTTCATCTTCTAGGCACTTCCCTTTCTCTGGCGGCAATAGGCATTATCAGGACAGGAGGGTATTCCTAACAGCCCAATAGCACCTTATTTCAGTGTGACTAGTTTGGAATGTGAGGACGTGACCGTTCGCTTCCCAGCTTATGGCTGCCTCTGCTGTGTAGCCAAAGGCCTTAGCCTAAGAACAGGGCCTCAGACTGTCACAGTAAGAAAAGGACCTTACACCGGCAGACAGTGATTTTGATTCTTTCTTTTATACCTCTATAACTAGCTAAGTGATAAGAATACACCTAAATTCTTAGAGTATAGGCCTTTACAGACAGGCCTGAATATCTATATCCTAACAGGCACCAGCTGTTTCTCTCTTTTCCTCATGACACTTTGGTGCCAAATGGTAAAGAACAATTGTTTCCCATCTAACCCTGGTATCCTTTGGGGCTGTAATCAATGCCACTGAAGCAGGGAGTGGTATTCTAAAACCCGTTTTAAAACAGTGTAAAAACAGGGGGAAATAGTGGACGTGTTTTATCTGGACTTTAGCAAAGCTTTTAATACAGTCTCCCACAGTACTCTTGCCAGCAAGTTAAAGAAGTATGGGCTGGATGAATGGACTATAAGGTGGATAGAAAGCTGGCTAGATCGTCGGGCTCAACGGGTAGTGATCAATGGCTCCATTTCCAGTTGGCAGCCGGATCAAGCAGAGTGCCCCAAGGTTCCATCCTGGGGCCGATTTTCTTCAATATCTTCATAAACGATCTGGAGGTTGGCGTGGATTGCACCCTCAGCAAGTTAGCAGATGACACTAAACTGATAGGAGTGGTAGATATGGTGGAAGGTAGGGATAGGATACAGAGGGACCTAGACAAATTGGAGGATTGGGCCAAAAGAAATCTGATGAGGTTCAACAAGGACAAGGGCAGAGTCCTGCACTTAGGACGGAAGAATCCCATGCACTGCTACAGACTAGGGACCGAATGGCTCGGCAGCAGTTCTGCAGAAAAGGACCTGGGGTTACAGCGAACGAGAAGCTGGATATGAGTCAACAGCGTGCCCTTGTTGCCAAGAAGGCCAATGGCATTTTGGGATGTATAAGTAGGGCATTGCCAGCAGATGGAGGGACGTGATCGTTCCCCTCTATTCGACACTGGTGAGGCCTCATCTGGAGTACTGTGTCCAGTTTTGGGCCCCACACTACAAGAAGGATGTGAAAAAATTGGAAAGAGTCCAGCGAAGGGCAACAAAAATGATGAGGGGACTGGAACACATGACTTACGAGGAGAGGTTGAGGGAACTGGGATTGTTTAGTCTGCAGAAGAGAAAAATGAGGGGGGGATTTGATAGCTGCTTTCAACTTCCTGAAAGGGGGTTCCAAAGAGGATGGATCTAGACTATTCTCAGTGGTACCAGATGACAGAACAAGAATCTATGGTCTCAAGTTGCAGTGGGGGAGGTTTAGGTTGAATATTAGGAAAAACTATTTCACTAGGAGGGTGGTGAAGCACTGGAATGGGTTACCTAGGGAGTTGGGGGAATCTCCTTCCTTAGAGGTTTTTAAGGTCAGGCTTGACAAAGCCCTGGCTGGGATGATTTAGTTGGGGATTGGTCCTGCTTTGAGCAGGGGGTTGGACTAGATGACCTCCTAAGGTCCCTTCCAAACCTGATATTCTATGATTCTATGGACCATAGCTCTCCATAGCTTCCTTCTCTGAGGTGAAAACCAACAGGTGAGTGCCTGCTATTTCTATCTGAGTTCTTGCCAAACCCTTCACCGTGCTAAATGTACACTTCCCTGGAGTATATTCTTTTAACAAACCACCCAAAATCTCAGCAGTGCTAGTCAGCAATAGCTTCTGCAAACATGGCCAGTTTATTTCTTTAAACTGGTGGCACAGGTGTCAGTTAAGAACTAGACATAAGCCTATGTCACAATCTCTGTTGGCTACCTCAGAGGGGGTTTCTAAACAAAAATAGTTATTTATTTTCCGGCAGGTCTCTCAACTTCAACACTGATTATATTTCACACACATTTGCAGTTCCTACTTCAACAAAAACACACTTCTATTTCCTCCACGTCACCATAGTTAGGGACAGCATTTCCCAAACCACAGGCTTAGCTAGGAGATGACTTCAGGAGTAACGTCCTGCAGAGCTGTGACAAACCAGAGTACAATCCAGCCTAATGAGTAGCTCTCTCACCCCTGCTCTGCAACCTTGGGTGCCTTACAATGCCTTGCTGAAGTAGCTCCCACCTGGGCCACTCACAAACAGCCTTCCAGCATGCAAGACACACCCTGAGTGTGTGTGTGTAACTGCAGCCTGCCAGCCGCACTTGGGTTACACTCTGCCTTGCCTCAGCCTTGGTTATACTGCAGGGTGACCCCCAACACATGACCAGTCCCAGATCTTCCCCCAGAAATGTATGTCCTGTACTGCCCAGCCCTCTCCTGGACAGTACAACATATTTGACGTCCAATAAACCTTTAAGAGAATAATATGCCAGTTTATTTCAATGGTTTATTTGTAAGGCTAAGATTTTGTCATGATTATTTTTAGTAAGAGTCACAGACAGGTCATGGACAGTAAACAAAAATTCAAAGACGCCGTGACCTGTCTGTGACTTTTGCTGCTGGGAGCTGTGGGGATCCCCCTCCGTCCATGGCCTCTGCCCAGGGCGGCTGAGAGCTGCAGGGTAACCATATTTCCTAAAGAGAAAATGGGACACCCCCAGCCTCTCGCCCGAGGTGTCCCCCTCACCCCGCTGTCACCCCTTGCTGGAACCCTGAGGAGGGCTCCCTCAGGAGTCTGTCACCTGTCGCTGGAACCTTGCAGGGTCCCCCCGTCACTGCTGTGGCTGGAACCCTGTCAGGGCCCCGCTGGTTGCCAGCTCCAGAGTGCCGCAGCCCCTGGGGCTGAAGCAGAGAATGTCATGGAGGTCTTTGGAAGTTATGGATTCTGTGACTTCCATGACCTCCGTGACATAAACATAGCCTTAGTTATTCAGAAACTTCAGTTTAAATGCACTGGCTTGTATAAAACAGAAAACAAGTTTATTAAGTACAAAGAAACAGATTTATTAAGTACAGGTAATGAGGCATAAAAGTCAAAAATGGTTACAAGAAAAATAAAGATAAATGCTCACTAACACATACTTAAGACATTTTTAGTTTCAAAGCAAAATTTTCTCACCTACATGCTTCAGCGGTCTCACTGACCAAACTCTTTAGGCCAGGACCCCTCCCCCAAAGCTCGACAGCTGTGTCATTTTGTCTTCTTAGTGGCAGAGAATGCAATGGACAGGGAGAGAGAGGGAAGTGTTTTGAGGGGTGTCTGCCCCTTCTTTTTATAGTCCTGTTCCCCCTTTGAGAAGCATTTCCAGCTGGGAGCAAGCCTACAGGCAGTCTGTGTGGACAAGAACATGCTGTTTCTTTGCTAAGGCCTTGTCTACACTACACAGTTTTGTCAGCAAAAGGCTGCTTTTGCCAACAGAACAGCGGGGGTGCACACGCTACAATGCTACTTTTTGTGGCAAAACAAAACCACTTAGATGAGAGAGACAGAGCCTCTTCCTGAAAAGTTGAAGTGACAAAGCATCAGTATATATACTGCAATTCATTATGTCGCCATAACTGGCGTCCCCCAGTATCCCAGAATGCCCGCTGTGACCACTCTGCTCACTGTTTTGAATTCGGCTGCCCTGCAGGCATGTGCCGCTCCCCTTTCAAAGCTCTAGGAAGTTCTGACGGCTGAGCATGCTGCTCTGTTCCGGCAGCAAAGAGCAAATCATTAACGTGGAATCCTCCTGCTCTCCCCCACACTAGGAACACAGCGGCAGGTAGGCTGCTGCTGTGGGTGGGACTGCTCTGCTGTGCAGAGGCAGGGGTAGGGTGTCCTACCTCAGAACTAGTTGCTGTCTGAACTTAAAGAAACAGGATGCCAACATACTCACTCTCCCTCAAAACACACTCTGTCTTTGTCTCTCCCCCCCCCCCAACACACACTTCCATTGAAAAGTGGCTGGTAATCTAGTAGGATGCCCATGGAACAATGGGACTGAGAAACCTGCATCATGTGTCGCTATACCTGCTCCATAAGGCATTGCAAGCCCTTCCCAAAGCAGCCTGTCTCCTGCTGCACGGTGCACTGCTTTCTGTGTCAGTGCAAGACCTACTAGTGTGGATGCGCTCTGCCAACACAAGAAGCATAGTGTGAACACGCAACAGCAGTTTAATTAAAGCGCTTTAATTAAAGCGGCCTAATTTTGTTGACAAAACTCTGTAGTGCAGACAAGGCCTAAAATGCAGGTATTTTTGCTCTGGCCCCCTTTCCTGCCAAAGAATGGCCACTTAGCAGGTAATGGTGCACCAGCCTTGTTTACACTTGGCTGAGGTGTCATTTGCCCTTGGTCTCTGAGGAACTGCTTTTGGCCATTCCTCAGATTTATCTGCCAAACATACTTTTAGCCATGATTTCAGCTTGTTTATTATGTTACATACAATGCTGCTATGTGTACTTTTCCATACTATTGATCAGCAAATTATGGATTTTTAAATGGTACCTCACAAGACATGCCTTATACAAAAAATACTGTAATAGTGTGCAGGGTGTGAACAAGTCTGTCACAAGACCCTGCATCACAACTGCCTTGGGAAACACATATATGAGCCTTTTGCCTAGTTCCTAATCACTTACTGAAGAATCCTGTACCCAGATCATCTGAGACAATATTGACCTAAACAATTGAACAGCACTGTGACTGTATCCAGTTACTTCCATTAGTTGTATAATTTGGGGCACGCTGTTGTTCACCATTTCAGACTGGAGATTTAAAAACAGTTGGTGATATGTCCAATAACTCGGAGTATTCTCTCCTGTTGACTGAACTGCACTTGAAGTTTCTCCATGTCATCATGGCGGGGGGGAGGGGGGAGGGAAAAAGCAAAAATAAACTGAGAAATGGCTACTTGCTAAAACAGTCATTTTCTCAAAGTCCCCAATAAATCAGAGCCACAGTCTGACGAATCAAATTAATATCCTGTTATGTGACCAAATGGCACTCAAAAAAGAAGAAAAACCCACATCACAGAGAGATATGGTACATCCAGTTTCATAGAACTAGAAATTCCAGAGCATGTGTTGAATGTGTTGACACAAAACCAAGACAAGAGATTCTCCTCTGATCCATTCAAACCTGCTTCACTCATTAGTGTTGAGTTGTATTATTTACAAAAGTTCTAGAATCATTGTAATGAAAAAACAAAAACAGAACAAAACAAAAACCCAGCCAACTTTCCCATCTGTAAACCACCCCATCTTAGTAGGAAAACTCCTTTGCTAACAGTTGGAAACTGGGATTTAAACTCCAAATGATGGCACTGTGTTTGAGATCCATTCAAATTCCCTTTCCAGGTCTCTGCCAACTTCATTTCAAGACCTAATTTACTAGGTTTTAAGATCAAAGAAAACAAAGTGTGAGTCCCAAGCAGAGGACTGAGAACACTGACACAAATGACACATTGAGAGGTAGAGTTGTAGCATGTGTAGAAGATAAATTCTACATGGTTCAAACAGAGGAAATACTGTTGAGCTAATTCTGAACGTGGGAATCCCTCCAACTCACCACTTCAGGTGTCACAGAAGTTGAAAAAACGTATTTTCCTATCCCTAATCCTGCTCCTTGTTATATTTAAAATAAGAAAAATGATACAAAACCCAACTGCTATTCAGCACAAGCCAGTGCATTGTGAGAACAACTGGGAATGAGACAATTTGTCCCTAGTGGGGGAACCTGGTGACTAACAATCAGTTTACAATGGGAGGAAAAGTATGAATATGATGCTCCAAATATGTTTAGACTAGGAGAAGTTACGGAAGTTATGTCAGGTCTTGAGGAAATTTGCTAAATTTCCCTGGCCACTATACATGGGCTATTTTCTTTCTTGAAAAAATAGTTGTGTTTTTACATCAAGATAGCTAACCAGTGCAGTCAGGGCCCAGGTAGATTTAACTTCTATGCACCTAGTTGAAGTGCCTCCCACTTCCCCACCTGGGGCTGATGGACAGTCCTGTTGGAGGGACACACACTTCCATGACATAGGACAAAGGAGTTGGTGAAAAAGAAAAAATTCTGAGATTGAGCCCAAGGAAGGGTGAGTGCAAAAGGGAAAAGCAGACAACTCAGCTGGTGGAGCTGAGAGACCACGATGACACAAATGCTGCCTTGAAGTTCATTATGAAGGAATTAGCAAAAGGAAAATAAAATCTTTTCTCAGCCCTAATCAAGGTTTTTATGGTATTTATCTCCCTTGCAGCTTGTCTGATAATAAATAAGGGCTGAACTCTGACAGAATTTCCCACATTCAGAGAATTCATAGGATCTCTCCTTTGTGGATCCTTTGATGCCCACTAAGGTGTGAGCCATGAGCAAAGGTTTTCCTGCACTCACAGCATTCCTAGGGGTACTCCCCTTTGTGAATTTTCTGATGTGTATTAAGATTTAAGCTCTTGAGTGAAGGTTTTCCTGCCTCACATCATTCATAGGAAGAACAGGAGGACTTGTGGCACCTTAGAGACTAACACATTTATTTGAGCATAAGCTTTCATGGGCTAAAACCCACTTCATCGGATGCATGCAGTGGAAAATACAGTTATATACACTATAACGAGAGTGATCAGTCTCTTGTTGGACTGCTGAACTGGAATTAATTTGCAAACTGGACACCATTAAATTAGGCTTGAATAAAGACTGGGACTGGATGTGTCATTACACAAACTAAAACTATTTCCTCATGTTTATTCCCCCCTCCACCCCCCCCCAATTCCTCACACATTCTTGTCAGCTGCTGGAAATGGCCCATCTTGATTATCACTACAAAAGGTTTTTTTTCTCTCCTGCTGGTAATAGCTTAACTGATCACTCTCGTTATAGTGTGTATGATAACACCCATTGTTTCACGTTCTCTGTGTGTGTATATATCTATCTATCTTCCTACTATATTTTCCACTGCATGCATCCGATGAAGTGGGGTTTAGCCCACGAAAGCTTATGCTGAAATAAATGTGTTAGTCTCTAAGGTGCCACAAGTCCTCCTGTTCTTTTTCCGGATACAGACTAACATGGCTGCTACTCTGAACCCTGTCTGTCATCATTCATAGGGTTTCTTTCTTGTGTGGATTTTCTGATGTGTAATAAGGGTTGAGCTCTGAGTGAAGGTTTTCCCGCACTCACAGCACTCGTAGGGTTTCTCCCCTGTATGGATTCTGTGATGTATAATAAGGATTGAACTCCGAGTGAAGGTTTTCCCGCACTCATGGCATTCATAGGGTTTCTCCCCAGTATGGATTCTCTGATGTGTAATAAGGTGTGAGATCTGAGTGAAGGTTTTCCCGCATTCACTACATTTATATGGTTTCTCTTCTGTATGGATTCTCTGATGTGAACTAAGGTTTGAGCTCCAAGCGAAGGTTTTCCCACACTCACTGCATTCGTAGGGTTTCTCCCCTGTGTGGTTTTTCTGATGTTTAATAAGATTTGAGATCACAATGAAGGTTTTCCCGCACTCCCAGCATTCATAGGGTTTTTCCCCCGTATGGATTCTCTGATGGCTAATAAGGGATGCCCTTTGAGTGAAGGTTTTCTTGCATTCACAACATTCATAGGGTTTCTCCCCTGTATGGATCCTCTTATGTGTAATAAGGTTTGAGCGCTGAGTGAAGGTTTTCCCACACTCACAGCATTCATAGGGTTTCTCCCTTGTGTGGATTCTCTCATGTGCAATCAAGGTTGAGCTAAGAGTGAAGGTTTTCCCACATTCACAGCATTTATAGGGTTTCTCCCCTGTGTGGATTCTCTGATGTGCAATGAGGGTTGAGCTCCGAGTGAAGATTTTCCCACACGCAAAGCATTCATAGGGTTTCTCCCCTGTGTGGACTTTGTGATGTTTAATAAGGGCTGAGCTCTGAGCGAAGGTTTTCCTGCACTCACAGTATGCATAGGGTTGCTCTCGAGTATGGATTCTCTGATGGCTAATAAGGTGTGAGTGCCTACTGAACTTTTCCCCACACTCAGTGCATGTGTTATTTTTTTCTCCCATGGGTATTCTCTGCTGGGCTGTGGTTTCCTTGAGGCCTTTGTGAGTTCCGTGATAATTAACAGATTTACCAAATTTCTGCATTGGCTGGTTTCCCTGCCACTTCTCTGGAATGTGCTGACTTTCACAGGCTTTTCCCTGCTCACAACTCCTGGATACACTCCCTTTGCATCTTTGCAGTAACGCCCCAGTTGGCTCCACTTGCTCATCATCTTCCTGCTGAGGATTCTGCTTCATGGTCTCACTCACCATCCCATCACCTGCTAGGACAGAGAAAGAAAAACCTCAGAAACAGGAATTGATAAGGGGAGAACAAATTAAAAAAGCAGCTGCAGATGGAAAAAAAAATCCCCAAAGAGGAGAGAAGAGGGGATCAATTCTGCATCCAGTTTGCATCCAAACACTCAGGGAGAAGCGAGTTCAGGGAAGGGGCTTGTGATGTTATTGACATAATCTGGGACCGTGTAGATCATTGTTGCAACCAAGGTCCTGTAGTGGCACCAAATCTTGTATAAAGGGGGTCAAATAAGGTGTCTAAGACAAGGTTATGGTTTGCTGGTTATGATTATGCTGTCTATATGTGTGTATCATTTTTGTAGTTAAAGTTATGAATATTGGCTCTATACTGTCTGTATTTCAAACTTATGCTATGCTTCTGAGTGACACCCCAGACAAGTTGGTGTCAGCTCTGCCTAGCCTGCTTGATGGCCCATTAAGGACCATCAGCTATACAACTGACCCATTGAGAGAAGGCAGATACACCTTGTGTCAGCAAGGTATGCAGGGACTTGCCCATGTGACTCCAAACTCCATTTTGCTGTAATTTTCCACAGTAAGAACAAAGAGATGTTCTTACACCTGGAAAAGACTATAAAAGGCCGATGCCTCATCTCCATCTTGTCTTCAATCCTGCTTCTTACCTCTGGAGGAACTTTGCTACACTGAAGCTTTGAACCAAAGACTGAAAGACCCATCCCAGCTGTGGATGCACTCCAGAGACTTGATTTGAACCTGCAGTTTATTCGATCACTGTTACAAGCCTGAACCAAGAACTTTGCCATGACTGTATGTCATTGATTCCATTTAACCAATTCTAGCTCTCATCTATATCTTTTTCCTTTTATGAATAAACCTTTAGATTTTAGATTCTAAAGGATTGGCAATAGCGTGATTTGTGGGTAAGATCTGATTTGCATATTGACCTGGGTCTGGGGCTTGGTGCTGTGGGATCGAGAGAACCTTTTTTCTTTTACTGGGGTATTGGTTTTCATAACCATTTGTCCCCATAACGAGTGGCACTGGTGGTGATACTGGGAAACTGGAGTGTCTAAGGGAATTGCTTGTGTGACTTGTGGTTAGCCAGTGGGTTAAAACCAAAGTCCTCTTTGTCTGGCTGGTTTGGTTTGCCTCAGAGGTGGAAAAACCCCAGCCTTGGGTTGTAACTGCCCTGCTTTAAGCAGTTTGTCCTGAATCGGCACTCTCAGTTGGGTCCCACCAAAACTAGCATCGTTACAGGGCTACTGCCAGGAGGTAGGATGGGTAGGAAACCATGAGCAATCTGCCCTGAGAATACGACACCTGGTGGGGACAATCCTGAATTCAGAGACCTCACAAGGTCTTTGTTGCGAATCCCAGCTTTTCCTTCAGGTACTGACAGTTTCTGAGTTGGTTTAATGATTGCTCACCTGTGCAGATGCTGCTCAGGATCTCTCTTTCCTCTGATCCCTGGAGATCTGAGGCCCATGGCTCTTCCCCTCGATCCAGTTGGGAGATTACATCAGGTTTGGAAACTGGAAACCCTGCCCAGGGGAAAGAAGACAAGTGAGATCAGGTGAATTCATAGGACATTTGTCACCCACTCAGAAAGTTCTGTTATTTTAACTCCAGACCATATTAAATGAGTAAAATCCTGGGGCCAGTTCCCCAGGTGCTCAAAGGTGCAGGACACTCTTCTTATGAGGAATTTAACTGTGCCCATGTCTACTGGGAACACACATTGCCAGACACTCATGATCAAAGGGGCTCCTAAAACCCAGAGCAGGTACCTCCATATCCCAGAAAGGGAAGACTCCAGTCAGTGTGGGCAGGCTGAAGCCCAGGGAACTGGGCACAGAACCTGTGCAGGCCAGCGAGGGTCCCGAGATGAGCCCTGCTGGTCTGGCTGAAGACTGAGCCTAGGGAGGCCTGCTGAAACACCACCAGCTGCGGGTACCAAAATGGGCCCCAGCTGGGTGGATGAAGAAGGCAGTGCCTCTGGGAGAAGCCTTTTAGAGCTACGGCCCCATACCAGGGACTGTATACCCTGGAAGGGGGGGCAGTGCATGTGGCTCGGCCGGAAAGCTGAGTTGCTGAAGACCTGCCGAGAGAACCATTCTGGGGGTGGGCTTGCGCTTGCAAGAGCTGGGTGCCACCCTGAAAAGAGACTGTGATTGCAGGCATATCGACCAGAGAAAAGGAGGTGCTCACGAGAAGTGGGCGCTGACCCCGTTACAGATGGTATGTAATATCTGGCTAACATAAATCCTAGGAGGTGTTATGAACTTCAAAGGACTCTGAAAAAAATGTGCTAGACAAAATTTAAGTGGGATTCCTAGAAAACACTTGGGGGAGGAGAAGTCAACTTCTCACCTCCACAGCAAACCCTATGGAAGCTGCACCGTGAGGAGAAACCATTGCCTGCTGATCACCTGTTACATGAAGACAAGTTCAGAGGCCCAAAATGGATAGAAGAGTGACTCACAGATGCATGGGCAAGCTTCTTCTGAGCTAACAACTGTTAGCTTGTGACCACAGGGTAAAAAACTCTTGGTGGAGTTTGAAGGTCTGTTCACCTGCTTTAGCCCTTGGTGGGTTTGGGGTGATCTCTGGTAAGCTTATTATCATGCATGTAGGTTCTTATATTGTTTTTAATATGATCTCTCTGTAATGCTTTTACCCTGATTTTATCATTGTTTTCTGGGAACGGTCTGTGCGGTAACTTAGGTACGCTGCTCAAAGCCCCTGAGGAAGGAAGGGAAAGCGGGCTTGCTGAGGGGATCTGCCTTGCTGGGGAATTCACAGTGTGGGAAGGGAGATGTGCAGCCTGGAAATACCCCAGTCAGGAGGGAGAGACATGTGGGTTTCTACCTCAGAGAGGTGACTGCTAGACAGCCTGAGAGTGGGTGCCCTTGCTGGACCACAGAGGGGGAATACAGGTACAATGACCCTGAACAGTGACATGGGGAGCAAAGGATACAATAAGACATTTGTCACCTTGATAGACAGTGGTCTCTGGACACCAGTACCCTAACCATCATCATGAGTTTGTAGGTGTCCTAGAACAGAGGAGCTGTACAGAGGGATGGGAAGGAGGATAATGAGGTCGCTCTGGGGATGTTTATGGGGCGCTCCTCCAATGAGCAGCATGGGAGAAAGCAAAAAACAACAGAAATGTAGGGCTGGAAGGGAGCTCAAGAAGTCATCAAGTCCAACCCCGTGCTGTGACAGGACCCAGTGAATCTAGATCCCTCACAGGTGTTTGTCCAACTTGGTTTTTAAAATTTCCAATGACAGGGAATCCACTTCATTCCTTAGAAGCTTATTCCACAGTAAACTATCCTTAGAGTTAGAAACTTTTTCCTAATATCTAACCTAAATATCCCTTGCTCCATAATAAGCTCATTAAGGACCTGGCTGAAGAGACCTCTGAGTCATTATCAACAATCTTGGAAGATGTCTTCAGGTCAGCAGGACCTGATTAAATACATCCAAGAATACTTAGGGAACTGGCTGAAGAGAACCCTGAGTCATTGGCAATTATCTTTGAGAACTCATGTAGAATGGGAGATATCCCAGAGAACTGGAAAAGGGCAAATATAGTACTTATCTATAAAAAGGAAATAAGGACAGCCCACAGAATTATACACCAGTCAGCTTAATTTTAGTAACTGGAAAGATACTGGACCAAATAATCAATCAATCAATTTGTAAGCATCTTGAAGAAATAAGGTGAAGTACCTGTCACCATAGATTTGTCAAGAATAAATCATATCAAACCAACCTAACATCTGTCTTTGACAGGGTAACAAGCCTTGTGGATGCAGGGAGCACTAGATGTGATATATCTTGACTTTTAATACTTTTTCCATAAACAAATTAGGGAAATATAGCCTAGAAGACCTTCAATAAGGTGGGTGCACAACTGGTTGGAAAACCATAGTCAGAGTAGCTGTCGAAGGACATATCAAGTGGGGTCCCTCAGGGAATCTGTCTGCGATCCAGTTCTACTCATTATGTTTATAAATGGCTCCAATAATGGCATGGAGGGTACACATAAAGTTTGCAGACAAACCCAAGCTGGGAGAGGCTGCAAACGCTTTGGCAGACAGTATTAGAGTTCAAAATGATCCTGACAAACTGGAAAAATGGCCTGAAATAAATAGCATGAAATGCTAGAAGGACAAATTCAAAGTAGTACACTTAGGAAGGAATAATCAATTATACAAATATAAAATGGGAAAGGACTGTTTAAGGAGGAGTACTGCAGAAAAGAATCTGGGGGGTTGTGATGCTCTGCACCTCAGAGGAAACTCCCAGCACCCACATGTTCATCCTCGTAAAATGATAGCGTGGTATCCAATGCAAAGTTTGTCACATCAGGTGTCTTTGGAAGGCTCATGAGGTACTGAGCATTCTTGTTATAGTGATGTTATAGGTTATAATTTCATATGTATATAGTTATGAGGCTGAAAATGTATCCTCGTGGCTTAAAGCAAGCCCAGAAAAAAATCTCCAAGAGCAGAGAGGCAATTCACACCTCATCAGGGGATGTATGGGACAAACTCAGCCCAGCCTCATAGGAATAAAGGACACTGGCCTAGGCAACAACAAAGGATCTGCTGGACTCTCCAGTGAGTCACCCCCCCCTCCTTTGGTCAGTTTCGGACTGCAATGAGGTAATGGTCACCTGACTCTGAAGGGTGGGGGCAAAGCCAAGAGGGAAGAAAGGACACGATAAAAGGGAGAGATGTTTGCCATGCTCTTCCTCTCTCTTCCACCTCCATCTTCATCCATCACCCCCAAGTGACTGAAGCACTGATCAAAGGGGAGAACCTGTCTGAAGAGCAACCAGCCAGGCTGTGGTGAGAAGCATCTAAGTTTGTAAGGGCATTGAAAGTGTTAAGATCAGCCAGCCAGTGGAACGTGTTTTGCTTTTTTTTTTTTTTTTTCATTTGACCAAATCTGACTTATGTTTTGACTTATAATCACTTAAAATCTATATTTATAGTTAATATATCTGTTTGTTTATTCTACCTGAAGCAGGGCATTTGATTTGAAGCCTGTCAGAGACTCTCCTTGGGATAACAAGCCTGGTACATATTCATTTCTTTGTTAAATTGACAAACTCAGATAGCTTGCAGCATGCAGTGGGCATAACTAGACACTGCAAGACGGAGGTTCCTAGGGTTGTGTCTGGGACCGGAGATGTTGGCTAGTGTCATTCGGTTGCACAATCTAAGGAGCAGCTTACATGCTAGAGGCTGTGTGTGAACAGCCCAGGAGTTGGGGTTCTCACAGCAGAGCAGGGTAAGGCTCTCTCCCAGAGTTGAGGATTGGAGTGACCTAGCAGATCACCGGTCCAGATAACACCAGAGGGGAATGTCACAGGGTTGTAATGGATCATAAACTAAGTAGGACTAAACAATTTAATATTGTTGCAAAAAACGTGAATATCATTCTGGCATGTATAAGCAGGAGTGTTGTAAGCAAGATCCGAGAAGTCATTCTTGCACTCTATTCAGCACTGATAAGGCCTCAACTGGAATAATGTATACAGTTCTGGGCACCACACTTCAGGAAAAATGTAGACATATTGGTCGAAGTCCAGAGGAGAGCAAAAACCAAAAATGATTAAAAGTACAGAAAACATGACCTATGAGAAAAGACTGAGAAAACCAAGGGTTTTTTTTTAGTTTGGAGAAGAGAAGATTGGGTGGGGGGACATAACAGTCTGCAAGGCTGCAACATAAAAGGCTGTTATAAAGAGGAGGGTGCTAAATTGTTCTCCTTATCCACTGAGGACAGGACAAGAAGTAAAGGGCTTGAATTGCATAAAGGGAGATTTAGGTTAGACATTAGTACAGGGGTCTCAAACACATGGGTTATTTTCTGTGGCCCGCCAGCTCCCCGCGGCAGCCCCCCCCCTCCAGCATTTACCTAGAATGGCTCCAGCCCGGCGTGCACCGGGGGCAGGGCAGGCTCCCTCCCTGCCTGACCTGCCCCTGCGCCGCTCTGGGAAGCAGCCAGGACCTGGGGGAGGGGGGCTCAGGGGTGTTTGTTGCCCTGGCCGCTCCTCCAGGTACCTCCCACGAAGCTCCCATTGGCTGCGGTTCCCCGTTCCCCTGTAGGTCCCGGCTGCTTCCCAGAGCGGCGCGGGGGCAGGGCAGGCAGGCAGGGAGCCTGCCCTGCCCCTGGTGCGCGCTGGGCTGGACCCACCCCCCAAACTCCTCCTGCAGCCGAACCCGCTGCCCTGAGCCCCCTGCTGCACCCCACACCCCTCCTGCAGCCGAACTGTCACGGAGTGTGGGGGAGTCTGGGGCCTGCACCCCTCTTCCTGGGATTCACTGTGACTCTCAGCCAGCCAGTAAAACAGAAGGTTTACTGGACAATAGGAACACAGTCTAAAACAGAGCTTGTGGGTACAACCAGGACCCCTCAGTCAAGTCCTTCAGGGGGGCAGGGAGCTTAGACCCCAGCCCTGGGGTTCCCTATGTTCCACCACCCAGCACCAAACTGAAAACAACCCCCCCCACCCCCCAGCAGGCTCTCTCCTACAGCCTTTGTCCAGTTTCCCAGGCAGAGGTGTTACCTCTCCCTCCCCCTCCTGGCTCAGGTGACAGGCTCTCAGGTCTCCCATCCCCAGTGAAACTCCCCTGCCACATTCCCAGGTCAACACTCCCCCCTCCCTGCTGCGTCACACAAACCCCCTGCCCTGAGTCCCCTGCCACACCCCTCCTGCAGCCGCACCCCACCCCCCTGCCCTGAGCGCACTGCCGCACCCCTCCTGCACCCCAACGCTCCCTCCCAGTCTAAAGCCCTGAGCCTCTGAGGGTCAGAAGCCCTGAGCCCTCGCCCTATCCAGGACCCTGACACCCCTCTCCTCCCACTGCAGCCCCAACCCCTGTGGGGTTTGTCTGCACTGCTGCCTGATTGAGGACTTCTGGTTCCACAGGGTGTCTGGTTGACTGGTAAGTCTGTAACTCTGGTGTTCATATGTTTGAGGTTCTACTGTATCCACTGGATCACTCTTGTCCATATGTATGTTGACTCCCTCAGTGAATTCTAATAGATAAGGCATGATTTCTCTTTACAAAAGCCAAGTAGACTCTTCCCCAACAAATCGTGTTTATTTATGTGTCTGAGAATTCTGTTCTTTACCATAGTTTTCTGCCAATTTGCTCGGTACCGAAGTTAGCCTTCCCAGCCTCAAACTACCAGGACCCCCTTGGGAGCCTTTTTTAAAAATTAGTATTATATTAGCTATCCCCAGTCTGGTATAGAGGCCGGTTTAAGTGGTAGGTTACATATCACAGTCAGTAGTTCTGCACTTTCCATGTATGAAAAGTATTTTAGTACTACTGGGTGAATACCATCTAGTCCTCGTGACTTATTCATGTTGAAATTATCCATTTGTTCCAAAACCTCCTCTATCGACACCTCAGTCTGGGACAGTTCCTCAGATTCACCAGCTAAAAAGAATGGCTCAGGTTTAGGAAAGTCCCTCACATCCTCTGCAGCGAAGACTGATGCAAAGGATTCATTTAGCTTCTCTGCAATGGCCTTGGCTTCCTTGTGTGCTTGTTTAGTATGTCAATGACCAAATAGCCCCACTGATTGTTCGTCAGGCTTCTGATGTACTTAAAAAAAAAATAAAAAAAAATTGGTGTTAGTTTTAGTGACTTTTTGTAGTTGCTTCTCAAATTATGTTTTTGGCCTGCTAATTATACTTTCACACTTGACTTGCCAGAATTTTTGCTCCTTTTATTTTCCTCAGTTTGACTTCCAATGTTTAAAGGATGCCTTTTTTCACCTCTAACTGCCTTATTTACTCTTTAGCCATGGTGGTATTTTCTTAGTCCTCTTACTGTTCTTTTTGTCCCCATTTGGGGGTACACATTTATTTTGAGCCTCTATTATGGGATTTTAAAAATGTTTCCATGTAACTAGCTTTCTCACTTTTGTGTAGTTTCTCTTTCTGAAGTTAAATGCTATAGTGGTGGAGTTGTTGGTACTCTCCCCCCTTATAATGATGTTAAATGTAATTACATTATGGTCTCTATTACCAAGTGGTTCACTTCTTGGACCAGATCCTGTCTATCACGTAGGACTAAATCAAGAATTCCCTCTCCCCTTGTGGGTTCCAGGACTAGCTGCTCCAATATGTAGCCATTAATGGTTTCTAAAAACTTAACCTCTGCATCCCATCCTGACGTGACATCTACACAGTAAATATGGGGATAGTTGAAACCCCCAATTATTATGATTGAGTTTTCTATTTTAACAGCCTCTCTAATCTTTCTGAGCATTTCATAATCACCATCACCATCCTGGTCAGGTGGTCAATATCATATTCCTACTGCTATACTCTCATTATTCAAGCATGGAATTTCTATCAGTAGAGATTCTATGGCACAGTTAGATTCACTTAAATTTTTTTCTATATTTGACACAGTTTCTTTCACAGTTACTCCTGGGGGAATTTTGTGTCACTGTGCATATGCAGAATTCATGTCCCCTGCAGATTTCTTTGCTTCCCCGCAGAAAAACTACTTCTGACAGGGAAGCAAAAGGAAGCCGCAAGAGTGGCCAGGCACCCCTCACGGCAGCGCAGGCAGGTTGGTTCAGGCACCCGGAGCAGCTGGTAGAGACATAAACCACCACCAGGGGGCAGGAGGGGGAGGAGCTGGGCAGTCGTGCATGTGAGAGAGACACTCTGCCCCTCCTGCTTGCTATTGGGGTGTGTTCGGCATGGAGGGGCAGGGCTTCAGGGTATTTCTGATGAGTTAGGTATGGGGCAGACTCTGTCCCCTCAGGCAGAGAAGAATGTAGCAGCCTGCCTGCTTAGTACATTGTTCCTATTGTCTTTGTGAATTCCCCTAGGAGTATAAAACAGGTAAAAGTTTGAAGGTGCCTTTACAGTGCCAGAGCGCTGGAAAGGACAGTGTGGCCTTATAAATGCTTAGGGGGCTTCCGTGATTAGAACGAGCCTAAATTTTTGGACTAAAAAAAATGTGCTGCATGAACTCCTTGCCACTGATATTTCTGGAGATGGTCAGTAGCCAAGACAAATTGTGAGTCTGATTCCCCAGCCCCACTTGCTCTTCAGTTGCCTGCGATGTAACACTGAGCATATTAGCCAACAAATATATGCAGCCATAACCAGAAATAGAGTCAAACCTAGCTACATTACTGTTAGGCAAGGAGGCTTGGGGAGTTCCTCCCATACTCCCCACTCCCATTCTCTATCCATTTTATTGTAGTTTAAATTACCTATATAATTGAAACAGCATGATTATATTGCGTTATTCTGACAAATAAAATTCGCAGAATTCCCCCAGGAGTAATATAGTGCCACTCTGCCACCAGCACAACCTACTTTGTCATATCCTATGTCATTCCAATTCCTATATCGTTCATATCTTGTCTCATTTATTATAATCATTTCACCAAGTTTCTGTGATGCCTATCATATCAATATCCTCATTTAGAAGTTACAAACTAACACCAGGTTGGTTTTTGTTTTTTTTTTTTAAGTACATCAGAAGCAGGAACCCTGACAATCAGTGGGGCCACTGGGTGACAGATGTGCTAAACAAGCACTCAAGTTCACCCATTTTAGGGAATAGTTGGAACAACTTGGCAGAGCTGTGATTCTGATATGAAGAGAGGTGCATGTGAAACTTGAAGGAAGAGGTATTCCTCACTTCAGTGAGGAGTATTGTAGGTAGGCCAATAAAGGTGCACAAGGGTGTGTTCTTGTCACGACAATTGTCAGCAGTCTGGTGGCATACATGCAAGTGGTCTCCATGAGGGGTAAGTGACTCAGAAGGAATCCTCAGTGCAAGAACAAAGGGGTGGTAACATTAGGGAAGTCGGAGATGGATTGTGTGCAGTAGGCTCAGTGTTTGAGTGCAGGCCAGTGGTATGTAGCTTTTGCTTTCTACACTGGACCAAACTCCAAGTTTTGCCTTAGCAAAGAGAAGGTATTAGACTTTATGCTATACTGCTCCTGTGCTCTGTAGTGGGGAGGATAGAGTGCTAATATTTATCATTGGTCTCTTGAGGTGTTGCTGAAACAGGGCACAGTTGAGGTTGCATTGTGGGGTGTTGTGAACCTTAATTCCTCATTTTCCCCTTCTAATAACCAAGGGGATGGGAATCCTTACCCAGCGAGGTCACATTCTCATAGTTCTCCTGCATAACGTCTCTGTAGAGGGCTCTCTGAGCGGGGTAAAGCAGAGCCCACTCTTCCTTGGTGAAATACACAGCCACCTCCTCGAAGGTCACTGGTCCCTAAAAGAGCAAGAACCTGCTACTCAGTACCTGCTACCTAGTGACAACATCACTCTTGACAGGAGAGGAGGTCCAATCACATGGAAGCTCTGGGAGGCAGGCAGTGAGTAGAGTCCCATCCCCACACCCTCAGAGCAGCCAGGAAGCATCAGGGTGATGGGAGAAAGAGAGAGCCCTTCTAGCAGAGAGAAGAAGCAGTGGTCTTCCCATTCTCATCGCTCACCTAACTAGTTAGAAGCTGGTATAGGAGATGGAGCCTGCAGCAGGGCCCAGGGACAATTTCCTAGTGGGAATCCCAACACCCTCTCCATTACCAGCATCTGGAGGGGAGGGGCTGAGGTGTCTTCCTTGGACCTCACTGTGGGGTGCCCCTTCTTATCTCACAGCAGCGAAGGTTCAGGCTATAGCACGTGGAGGTTGGTACGTTTTCCCAGCCCAGTTCCCAGGGGTTGTTTCCTGTTTGACAAATTACGGAATTTCCATCCACAAACCCCAGGGCTCTGCTGCTCGGATCTAGGCCTCACAGTAAACAAACCACAGCAAGTTTGTCACACCCTGTCCCCCCACTTTCTCCACCCTGTGTATTTCCCTAAAACCTCCCACCTCCAGATCAACCCCCGAGAAGTGTCCACTTCCTATGTATTTATTGCCCTTCTCCCTCCAACAGGAACCCACCAACAACTCTCTGATAATCCGTACCTCAACTGGCTCCATTGCAGCCATTTCCCTTCCCTGGAAGGATGGAATGATCTGGGAGCAAAACATGAATGTTACGCTGCAGCCTGTTATGGCAAAAAGGGCGACAGAAGACATGTCAGAACAGGAAATAAATTCACATCACAATTCCCCCCAGGCTCTTTCCCTGCATACTGATGTCCTAGACCCAGGTAAATAACAGAAAAATTCAAAGGATACTTAGTAACGGGGCAGGGGAAGAGCAGGGGAGGGCATGTGTTAGAAAAAGAATTCAACCAAACACAAAGTGTCCAATAAGTTCTTGGACTGTATTGGGGACACCTGTTTCTTTCAGAAGATGGAAGTAGTAACCAGAGGATGGCCATTTTACACCTGATTCTGACTAACAAGAAGGAATTAGTTAGGAAATGGAAGGTGGAAAGCAATACGGGCAAAAGTGATCATGAAATGATAGATTTCATGATTGTAGGAGTAGCAAAAATTCTATGAGTAGCAAAATAAGGACAACAGACTTCAAAAAGGCAGACTTCAACACACTTGGAAAACTGGTAGGTGAGGTCCCATGGCAATAAAATCTGAAGTGAAAATTAGAGTCCAGGAGAGCTGGCAGTTTCTGTGAGACAATATTAAAAGAGCAATGGCAAATTATCACAAAGTGAAGGAAAGATAGAAAGAATAGTAAGCGGGCAATATGGCTTTATCAGGAGCTCTTTAATGACCAGAAAATAAAAAGGAATCCTAAACAAGTGAAATTACAGATAAATTGCTATGGATGAGTACAAAAGAGTATAACACAAGCATGTGGGGACAAAATCAGAAAGTTTAAGTCACAAAATGAGTTACGCCAAGTAAGTGACAAAAGACAATAAGATAAGAGTTCTATAAATATTAGGGCTGTCAAGAGATTTAAAAAATTAATCCAATAACAAAATTCTGCTCAACGCACAGCGGCTGCCAAAAAAAGCTAACACCACGTTAGGATTCCTAAGGAACGAGATGGAGAAGAACACCAAACATCTGTATACAAATCAAGGGGACAACCTCCAATATACTGGGACCACCATGGCTACTACTGCACTGCACACAGGATATTTTATATTAATCTCTGAGAACTGGGGAGGAAAGGGGCAAAAAAGAAATATTTGATAATATGATAAAAAACAATGAAGATCTGAAGGGATTTTATATCCATATTAAATATGTGAGAACATTGGGACAATTTGACAGGACTGTCCACAGAAGTTCAACAAACAGACAGTCATAGTGCACCACCAGTCACATGGGCAGCAGGGAGCCCTTTGGGGAGTTGCTTTAAGAGGGTACGTGAGGGTGGTATGGAGCAGGAAGGCTCCCTGGCAATGGAGGGGGGCCACAGCAGGGGCGTGCAGGTGACTGGTAGCTGGGGGGAGCTGCTTTGCACGTAGTGCGGGTGTGTGCGTGGGGGGTGTGGGGAGGGCAGTATCTGGGGCTGTGTGACCTGGAGCTGGACAGTCTCCACTGGGGACACTTTCTCCTCCTATGCCCTTCCAGGCCTTGTGGCACCTCAGAGACTAACCAATTTATTTGAGCATAAGCTTTCTCTAAGGTGCCACAAGTACTCCTTTTCTTTTTGCGAATACAGACTGACATGGCTGTTACTCTGAAACCTTCCAGGCCCTGTTGTTGGTACAGAACGGCCACCCCAGAGGCGGCCGCGTCTCGGGACCCTGCGACCTGCCCCCGCTAACCCCCTTCCCGTTTGGGGAATGACTCAGTTTCCCACCTAACAAAGGACAATTTGCAGCAGGGCCAACGGGTGGGGAAATGTCCCACCTCCGAGGAGATTTTAAATGGACCTTGGAGAATGGAAAAAAAAAGGGGGGGGGATCTGAGCCGGAGCCTAGAGGAAGGGTCAGTCCCTGGAGCGAAAGGGGAGACACCTGCCTGGGTTTTACACCCCGCACTGACAAGCGGGGAGAATTGTATCCCTGCTGGAGAGACACGTGGCCAAACCAAAGGGGGGGTCAACAGCGCCCCCCCATCCGCCACGGGGGGTTCCAACCCCCCCCCCACATCTCCAGCCTGCCCCCCCCGACGCACACACAGGGGAACCCCCTGGGCCCCGCCACCTCTGCCCCCACCCGCGCCCCCCGAGCCGGGGGCCGCGGCCCCACCGCTGTCCAGGCCCCTCCAGCCCCGGCGCGTCCCCAGCGGCTGCGAGACCTGCGGCCCCCGCGGGCCCTTCGTGCAGCGCCGCTGTCCCGCCCGGCCCCCGCGGGTCTCTCCGGCACCTGGTGCCTGCGGCTCCGGGCGGGGGCGGCGGAGCCCGGGGCGGGTCCAGCCGGAGAGAGTCCCCCGGGCCCGAGGGAGGGGGAGGGGCGGTCGGGCCCCTTCTTGGCTCCGTCAGCCCCGGGCGCGCGCCAGCCACGGGGACGAACGGTCCGCGGGGCCCAGCAGCAGCGCGCGCGCGCGCGCGCGCACCCGGCCAGCGGCCACCCCGCCCACAGGAGGCCGGCGTGAGAGAGGGCGAGAACTACGCTTCCCAGCGTGCCCCGGGAGGCGGGCGGACGCTGCGCAGCCGCTCCATGCGCGCGCGAGGGCCGCGCTCGGCCCCGTCACCGCCGCTCCGAGGACCGTCAGGAACTACACTTCCCAGCGTACCCCGGGGCCACCCTGGCCCCGCCCCCCCCGCCAACCTCTCCCCCCCAGTCCCCTCGTAGAGACCCCCTCCCCCGCTCTGGCAGGCGCCCCTCGGAGCCGCTCACCCCGCCCTGAGCCCCCATTTAAACAGCAAACTCCGGTGTCCCGGGGGGGCGCAGCCAGGTGCCTGGCAGGGAGGGGGGCGGGCCCACCCGGGCACTTATTGACCCTGTCACTGGTCTCCTCCTTCTTTGCCCCGTTTTCTCCCTAATTCTCCAATATCCCTTTAAAATCTCCTCCGATTTGGGATGTTTTCCCGCCTGTTTCCCCTGCCGCAGATTCTCCTTGTTTCGGGGGGAAGCAGGTACCCCCCTGAGAAGGGGGTCAATGGGCGCAGCTTGCAGAGCCCTGCGATCGGGCTGCGTCTGCGTCTGGGGTGGGCGATCCGCTCTCTGCCGGCCACGAGGCCTGGAAGGGCACGGGAGGAGAAAGTGGCCCCAGTGGAGACTGCCCAGCTCCTGGCCACACAGTCTGGGCCACGGCCCCCGCCCGGTGCCCAGTGCAGCTTGCCCCAGCTGCCAGTCACAGAAGATTAGGGTTGGAAGGGACCTCGGGAGGTGTCTCGTCCAACCCCCTGCTCAAAGCAGGACCAATCCCCACCTAAATCATCACCTGCCCACCCCTGCTGTGACCCCCTCTCCATTGCCCGGGAGCCTTCCTGCTCCATACCACCCTCACGTACCCTCTTAAAGCAACTCCCCAAAGGGCTCCTTCCTGCCCCTCTGACTGGTGGTGCACTATGACTGTCTGTTTATTGAAGTTCTGTGGACAGTCCTGTCAAATTGTCCTAATGTTCTCACATATTTAATATGGATATAAAATCCCTTCAGATCTTTGTTTTCTATCACATTATCAAATATTTCTTTTTTTGCCCATTTCCTCCCCAGTTCTCAGAAATTGATATAAAATATCCTGTGTGCAGTGCAGTAGTAGCCATGGTGGTCCCAGGATATTAGAGGCTGCCCCTTTGATTTATACACAAAGGTTTTGTGTTATTCTCCATCCCATTCCTTATGAATCCTAACATGTTGGGGTTGAGGTTCCTGGGAGCTGCCACCTCCATTGTGATCTGTGAGCAGCTGCTGCTCCCTTCAACTACCTGAAGGTGGGTTCCAAAGAGGATGGAGCTCGGCTGTTCTCAGTGGTAGCAGATGACAGAACAAGGAGCAATGGTCTCAAGTTGCAGTGGGGGAGGTCCAGGTTGGATATTAGGAAACACTATTTCACTAGGAGGGTGATGAAGCACTGGAATGGGTTACTTAGGGAGGTGGTGGAATCTCCATCCTTCGAGGTTTTTAAGGCCCGGCTTGACAAAGCCCTGGCTGGGATGATTTAGTTGGGGATTGGTCCTGCTTTGAGCAGGGGATTGGACTAGATTAGCTCCTGAGGTCTCTTCCAACCCTGATATTCTATGATCTTCTGTGATTCCCCGGTGGTTTCTGGGATTGAGATTGAATTTGAGTGAAGCTTCCTCTGTGCCCAGTCTCCAGCTGTAATTAGCTCCATAGGCTCCATCTGAGTTTCAATGAAGTCACACAAATGAGGGTCATTCTTGGCAGTTGCCAGCTTGTGCAGATCAAGGAGTGACTGGTTCACATTCTTCTCCAGGTGCAAGGCACACTCCATTGCTGTCAACCCATTCTCACAATCATCACGAGACTCCAGGTGACTGATAAAGACCTCAGGAAATGTGCTGGGGATGGGCATGAAAGTGACTCTGCACAAACAGCCCCTCTCACCCGCACATCTCTCCTCCCCTTAGGAACTGCAGGAGCCTGTCCAGCCCTAGGAGAGCGAACACCTACGAATGGCTGTCTGTTGGCTGGGGGGGGGAGGGACAGGGGAAGGGAGACATAAGGAGAGAGAGACTGAAAGAGGCAGTGGGAGAAATAATTGTGGGGAGAGATTCCCAGATCTCTAACCTGCCCACACATACTTATTGTGCATTTTTATTTTTTGTGTCACAAAGGGCCAGTTCCACCTGCTTTCCATCTACTTCGATATCAGCAGTGTAGTTCTCAAAGACTGTTGGCATGTAGACCTCAGGGAACTGGTCCTTGCTGAACATGATCAGCGGGCAGGTCTTGCCACAGGCACCATCTCCCACAATCACCAGCTTCTTTCTGATGGCTGCCATTGCTCGGCCACGGGACTCGCTGGCTCTGGCTGCTCAGGCTCCGCAGCACTCCTGGGCAGATTCACTTTCCTGTGAACGAGGTGAGGTACAGGGAGAGGAAAAGCCAGTTTCTGACTCTCCCTGTACCCCCTGCTGTGGGAGTGTTCTGCCCTGGGGACAATGTCAGGGGGAATCCCCCAAAGTCACTTCTTTTGTTCTACTCTTATCTCAATTTGCAAAAAGAAAAGGAGGACTTGTGGCACCTTAGAGACTAACCAATTTATTTGAGCATAAGCTTTCATGAGCAAATAAATTGGTTAGTCTCTAAGGTGCCACAAGTCCTCCTTTTCTTTTTGCGAATACAGACTAACACAGCTGTTACTCTGAAACCTATCTCAATTTGGTTTCTTTGTTACTGGGAGGGTTTTAAAATATCTCTCTGGTTTAGTGCTAGTGGGAGGGGCTGGGTCAATGCTGTAATAAAGTGGCCAAACATTTCCTCAGAACAGAGTCATAGAACTGTAGGGCTGGAATGAACCTTGAGAGATGATCTAATCCAGCCCCCACCACTGCGGTGTCTGTCCATCCCGCCCTTAAAACCTCCAGTGATGGCCATTCCACAACCTCCCTTAGTAACCTATTCCTGTACCAAACTAGCCTTTTTCACAAGCAAGTCACATGACTGACTCAGATTCAATTTGTGACTCACTATAACCCCCCAGATCATTTTGAGTAGGGCTGCCCCCTAGCCAGTTAGTCCCCATTTTGTAGTTGTGCATTTGATTTTCCTTCCCAAACTGTAGTACTTTGCACTTGCCTCTATTGAATTTCATCTTGTTCTTTCAGATCAATTCTCTAATTTATAAAGGTCAATCTGAATTCTAATTCTGTTATCCTATGTGCTTGCAACTCCTAGATGGTGTCATCTTCTAATTTAATAAGCTTACTCTCCACTCCATTATCTAAGTCGTGAATGAAAATATTGGCTAGTACCAGATGCAGGACTGGCTCCTTTGGAACCCCGCTAGATACATCCTCTCTTTGAATACAGTCTTTCAAGAAATTGTACATCCCTTGTAGTCCTTACATATGTAGTGCTCCCTCTCCACCCGGTTACCTTCTTTAATGCCAATATGCTTACCGGTTTTGATGGACAGGTCTGGGTTCTTCTGGATCCCGTCACCCACTCAGTATCTTCTTTATTTTTCCCTATGAATTTATTTGGCAGTGCCTCCACCCTCCTCACTCCTTCCTGGCAGGGTCACCAGGGCAGCTTGGGAGGAAAATTCTAACCACAGGGTAACCCCCACTTACTTGCCAGATAGTTGGAGACTCCCAAGAAACATAAAACACTATTCTTAGGGTCACCAGTGCCCATGCTGATAATACCTGTGACTTTCCCCAGTCATGTGACCTGATGTAACAAATGTAAGATCAGTGTCCCGTTGGTATGCGTACTTTGTTAGAGCCCTTGATGACCTATGACCACAATATCTTCTCTGCAGTGGTTTAGCAGTGTGGCTGACTGGGATCAGTACAGCCCAAAGGACTCACAAGTGGGAGGAGGTGATAAGTCCCTCCCAGGTTTAATACGCAGCAGGTTATAAAATCCCCAAACCCTTACTCCCTGGCTTAAGGACACAGTTCAGGGAGCAGGGGGTCCCCAAAACAATTTCCCTGACTAACTAAAAGATGGTGCACTCACAAACTCCATGAACGATCCTCAGGTTCAGACTCTTGACTCCTCGGTCACTGCAGAGGGGCTGATCTCTGCTGGCAGGGATCCTCTTCAGTCAGGAGTCAGGCTGCTTTTGGTCTCAGGATTTCCCCTCTCCACACAGGGGTGCAGGGCTCAAAGTGCAGATTACACAACTGTACTAAAATCCAAACTAGTCTCCTAGCCCAGCGTCCAGACACACTCGCAGCAGGCAGCAACCCTGGACTAGCAGCCAGAACAGAGCTGACCATGTGGTGGCTGGTCTCACCTAGGGAGCTGGAGGGCGAACTCAGCCTGGCTGGGGAACTTTCCCAGCAAAACTCTACAAACTGGGAGTCATCAGTGCAGAAGGAAAAGCCCAGCTGAGGGATCTTGCTGTCAGGTCCCTAGAGGCCAGTTCTCAAGGGGAACCCTCCATGCAGACCTGGGATTCGCCAGCTCCCCACACAGCCAGTCCTGCCTTTGTCCTGGTTGGCTCCAGACCAGACTCAAAAATGGCTTCTCCCCTTTTCTGAGCCCCCTGGGAGGGCCTCTCACTCCCTCTTGGTTGCTGGGCGGACTCTGAGTCTGCCTTGGCTCCCCCTCCCTACCAGGGACAGCATGCCTCTCCTTGAGCTGCCGGCAGACAGAGCCCCAGGAATCGAAGTAATCTCCTTGGGGGTTACACATATACACACATTTCCCTAGTTTGCTTATGAGGGACTTGTCGAAAGCCTTACTAAAATCAAGATATGCTCAAATAAATTTGTTAGTCTCTAAGGTGCCACAAGTACTCCTTTTCTTTTTGCAAGATATGTCATGTGTACAATGTCCTCCAGATCCATAAATCCAGACGCCTGTGAAAGCGGGAAATTAGATTGGTTTGGCAGGATTTTTAGTTAATAATCCATGCTGGCTATAACTTTACTATCCTAGGTGCTTATAAATTGATTATTTAATATTTTTTTCTCTCCAGCTTATGATGCTGCACTCTATATGATTTTATGAAAGTATGCTAATGAGTGTGAATATAATGTAACTGGAATATGCTTGCTACAAAAGGTCTCTTGTAAATTTATAATCTACTGAGTGTGGTCATCCTATTTGTATACATGTATCATTCTTGAATCTGAAACTAGAAATATGAAATATAACTCTGAGGGCCTATTGTAATTATGCAAAGTGTGGATCATTAATGGTGGTTTGGAATCTTGATGGCTCTCATCAACTAGGACAATTGACTGTAGATGGCTCTGTTTACTTGTAAGTCTTCCTGTATACCTGTGTGCTGGCAAGTGGGTAATGAAGTCTTACAGTAACATGTGCTCATGTCACCTGAACCCTAATCCATCTTTAACCTGGTGCTTTTCCATTTAGAAGGAGGGGTGGGAACCCAGAGAGGGACAAAGGATTCCCACCTTGTACAAAAGCTATATAAGGGGGTGGAACAGAACAAAGGGGGCTGCAGTCATGAGAAATCCCCTAACTAACAACTGAGCTGTAACAAAGACTGTACCAGGGGAAAGGATAGTGCCCAGACTAGGAAGGTGTCCAGTCTGTGATGGAAGCTTATTGAAACATCTCTGAGGGTGAGATTTTATCTGTATTTAGTTTTCTTACTGTACTAGGCTTAGACTTGCGTGTTTTGTTTTATTTTGCTTGGTAATTCACTTTGTTCTGTCTGTTATTACTTGGAACCATGTAAATCCTACTTTTTATATTTAATAAAATCACTTTTTACTTATTAATTAACCTAGAGTATGTATTAATACTTGGGGGGGCAAACAGCTGTGCATATCTCTCTCTCAGTGTTATAGAGGGCGAAGAATTTATGAGTTTACCCCGTATAAGCTTTATACAGGATAAAACTGATTTATTTAGGGTTTGGACCCCATTGGGAGTTGGGCATCTGAGTGTTAAAGACAGGAACACTTCTTAAACTGTTTTCAGTTAAGCCTGCAGCTTTTGCGGGACGTAGTTCAGACCTGGGTCTGTGTTTGTAGCAGGCTAGCATGTCTGGCTCAAACCAGGCAGGGCACTGAAGTCCCAAGCTGACAGGGAAAACAGGCTCAGAGGTAGTCTGAGCACATCAGGTGGAAGTCCCAAAACGGGTTTCTGTGAACCAACCCGTCACACAGGTATCTAAGTAAGTCATGACTGGTCTTTATTCTCCAGGTCCTTGTTGTTCCCCTTTTAAAGATAGGTATTATGTTTGCCAGTCTTTTGGGACCTCAGCATTCTCCAGGAGTTGTCAAAGATAATTGTTAACTGTTCCAAGATTGCTTCAGCTAATTCCTCACATACTCCATTAGGCCCTGCTGACTTTAATACATCTAACTTATCTAAATATTTTTAACCTGTTATTTTCCCGTTGTGGTTTCTGTTCCTTCCCCCTCTTGGTTAAGAATCATTGTTTTAAGTATCTGCTCAGAATTAAACTTTTTTGCTGAATGTAAAAAAGGCATTAAACACCTTAGTCTTCTTGATGTCCTCTGTTATTATCTCGCCTTCCCTGGTAAGTAGAAGACCTACACTTTCCTTCACCTGTTTGTAATATATTTATAGAATCCTTATCTTATTGTTTTTATGTCACTTGCTTGGCGTAACTCATTTTGTGACTTAATCTTTCTGATTTTGTCCCCACATGCTTGTGCTACTCTTTTGTACTCATCCGTAGCAATTTGTCCATGATTCCACTTCTTTAGGATTCCTTTTAGGTTTCTGGGCATTAAAGACCAATTAAATCATCCCAGCCAGGGCTTTGTCAAGCCTGACCTTAAAAACATCTAAGGAAGGAGATTCTACCACCTCCCTAGGTAACGCATTCCAGTGTTTCACCACCCTCCTAGTGAAAAAGTTTTTCCTAATATCCAATCTAAACCTCCCCCACTGCAACTTGAGACCATTACTCCTTGTCCTGTCCTCTTCTACCACTGAGAATAGTCTAGAACCATCCTCTCTGGAACCACCTCTCAGGTAGTTGAAAGCCGCTATCAAATCCCCCCTCATTCTTCTCTTCTGCAGACTAAACAATCCCAGTTCCCTCAGCCTCTCCTCATAAGTCATGTGTTCCAGACCCCTAATCATTTTTGTTGTCCTTCGCTGGACTCTCTCCAATTTATCCACATCCTTCTTGTAGTGTGGGGCGCAAAACTGGACACAGTACTCCAGATGAGGCCTCACCAATGTCGAATAGAGGGGAACGATCACGTCCCTCAATCTGCTCGCTATGCCCCTACTTATACATCCCAAAATGCCATTGGCCTTCTTGGCAACAAGGGCACACTGCTGACTCATATCCAGCTTCTCGTCCACTGTCACCCCTAGGTCCTTTTCTGCAGAACTGCTGCCTAGCCATTCGGTCCCTAGTCTGTAGCTGTGCATTGGGTTCTTCCGTCCTAAGTGCAGGACCCTGCACTTATCCGTATTGAACCTCATCAGATTTCTTTTGGCCCAATCCTCCAATTTGTCTAGGTCCCTCTGTATCCTATCCCTGCCCTCCAGCGTATCTACCACTCCTTCCAGTTTAGTATCATCCGCAAATTTGCTGAGAGTGCAATCCACACCATCCTCCAGATCATTTATGAAGATATTGAACAAAACCGGCCCCAGGACCGACCCTTAGGGCACTCCACTTGATACCGGCTGCCAACTAGACATGGAGCCACTGATCACTACCCGTTGAGCCCGACAATCTAGCCAACTTTCTACCCACCTTATAGTGCATCCATCCAGCCCATACTTCTTTAACTTGCTGACAAGAATACTGTGGGAGACCGTGAGAAAAGCTTTGCTAAAGTCAAGAAACAATACATCCACTGCTTTCCCTTCATCCACAGAACCAGTAATCTCATCATAGAAGGCAATTAGATTAGTCAGGCATGACCTTCCCTTGGTGAATCCATGCTGACTGTTCCTGATCACTTTCCTCTCATGTAAGTGCTTCAGGATTGATTCTCTGAGGACCTGCTCCATGATTTTTCCAGGGACTGAGGTGAAGCTGACTGGCCTGTAGTTCCCAGGATCCTCCTTCTTCCCTTTTTTAAAGATTGGCACTACATTAGCCTTTTTCCAGTCATCTGGGACTTCCCCCGTTTGCCACGAGTTTTCAAAGATAATAGCCAATGGCTCTGCAATCACAGCCGCCAATTCCTTTAGCACTCTCACATGCAACTCGTCCGGCCCCATGGACTTGTGCACCTCCAGCTTTTCTAAATAGTCCCTAACCACCTCTTTCTCCACAGACGGCTGGCCATCTACTCCCCATGTTGTGATGCCCATCGCAGCAGTCTGGGAGCTGTCCTTGTTAGTGAAGACAGAGGCAAAAAAAGCATTGAGCACATTAGCTTTTTCCACATCCTCTGTCACTAGGTTGCCTCCCTCATTCAGTAAGGGGCCCACACTTTCCTTGGCTTTCTTCTTGTTGCCAACATACCTGAAGAAACCCTTCTTGTTACTCTTGACATCTCTTGCTAGCTGCAGCTCCAGGTGCGATTTGGCCCTCCTGATTTCATCCCTACATGCCCGAGCAATATTTTTATACTCTTCCCTGGTCATATGTCCAACCTTCCACTTTTTGTAAGCTTCTTTTTTATGTTTAAGGTCCGCTAGGATTTCACCGTTAAGCCAAGTTGGTCGCCTGCTATATTTACTATTCTTTCGACTCATTGGGATGGTTTGTCCCTGTAACCCCAACAGGGATTCCTTGAAATACAGCCAGCTCTTCTGGACTCCTTTCCCCTTCATGTTAGTCCCCCAGGGGATCCTACCCATCCGTTCCCTGAGGGAGTCGAAGTCTGCTTTCCTGAAGTCCAGGGTCCGTATCCTGCTGCTTACCTTTCTTCCCTGTGTCAGGATCCTGAACTCAACCAACTCATGGTCACTGCCTCCCAGATTCCCATCCACTTTTGCTTCCCCCACTAATTCTTCCCTGTTTGTGAGCAGCAGGTCAAGAAAAGCTCCCCCCCTAGTTGGCTCCTCTAGCACTTGCACCAGGAAATTGTCCCCTACACTTTCCAAAAACTTCCTGGATTGTCTATGCACCGCTGTATTGCTCTCCCAGCAGATATCAGGAAAATTAAAGTCACCCATGAGAACCAGGGCGTGCGATCTAGTAGCTTCTGCGAGTTGCCGGAAGAAAGCCTCATCCACCTCATCCCCCTGGTCCGGTGGTCTATAGCAGACTCCCACCACTACATCACTCTTGTTGCTCACACTTCTAAACTTAATCCAAAGACTCTCAGGTTTTTCTGCAGTTTCGTACCGGAGCTCTGAGCAGTCATACTGCTCCCTTACATACAGTGCTACTCCCCCACCTTTTCTGCCCTGCCTGCCCTTCCTGAACAGTTTATAACCATCCATGACAGTACTCCAGTCATGTGAGTTATCCCACCAAGTCTCTGTTATCCCAATCACATCATAATTCCTTGCCTTCACCAGGACCTCCAGTTCTCCCTGCTTGTTTCCAAGGCTTTGTGCATTCGTATATAAGCACTTGAGATAACCTGCTGATCGCCCCTCATTCTCAGTATGAGGCAGGAGCCCTCCCCTCACATACGTTCCTGCCTGTGCTTCCTCCAGGTATCCTGCTTTCCCACTTACCTCAGGGCTTTGGTCTCCTTCCCCCGGTGAACCTAGTTTAAAGCCCTCCTCACTAGGTTAGCCAGCCTGCTCGCAAAGATGCTCTTCCCTCTCTTCGTTAGGTGGAGCTCGTCTCTGCCTAGCACTCCTCCTTCTTGGAACACCATCCCATGGTCAAAGAATGCAAAGCCTTCTCTCCGATACCACCTGCGTAGCCATTCGTTGACTTCCACGATTTGACACTCCCTGCCCCGGCCTTTTCCTTCCACGGGGAGGATGGATGAGAAGACCACTTGCGCCTCAAACTCCTTTATCCTTCTTCCCAGAGCCACGTAGTCTGCAGTGATCCGCTCAAGGTCATTCTTGGCAGTATCATTGGTGCCCACGTGGAGAAGCAGGAAGGGGTAGCGATCCAAGGGCTTGATGAGTCTTGGCAGTCTCTCCGTCACATCGCAAATCTTAGCCCCTGGCAAGCAACAGACTTCTTGGTTTTCCTGGTCAGGGTGGCAGATAGATGACTCAGTCCCCCGGAGGAGAGAGTCCCCGACCATCACCACCCGCCTCCTTCTCTTGGGAGTGGTAGTCATGGAACCCCCCATCTCAGGACAGTGCATCTCATGCCTTCCAACCAGCGGAGTCTCCTTCTGCTTTCTCCCCCCAGACATATCATCTGGTCCACTCTCCGCAATGGTACCTGTGGAGAGAACATGAAAGCGGTTAGTTACCTGTGTCTGCGTTTCTTCTTCTTAGTCAGAATCAGGTGTAAAATGGCCATCCTCCAGTTACTTCTTCCATCTTCTGAAAGAAACAAGTGTCCCCAGTACATTCCGAGAGCTTATTGGACACTTTGTGTTTGGTTGAATTCCTTTTCTAACAGATATTGTCGTCCCTCCCACCCCCATTACTAACTGTCTTTTGAATTTTCTGTTATTTGCCTGACAGTCTAGAACACCAGTGCGCAGGGAAAGAGCCTGGGGGGAATTGTGATGTGAAATTATTTCCTGTTCTGACATGTCCCCAGTTGCCCTTTTTACCCTAAAAGGCTGAGGCATAACATCCACGTTTGCTCCAAATTATTCCATCCTTCCAGAGACCGGGGAAGTTAAATGGCTGCTGTGAAGCCAGTGGAAGTAGGGATTATCAGGGTGTTGCTGGTGGGTTGCTATTGGAGGGAGAAGGGCAGTAAGTACACAGGGTGTGGGCACTTCTTGGATGGGGGAGGGGTTGGTCTAGAAGTGGGAGGAGGCAGGTAATACACAGGGTGCAGAAAGGGAGGGGGACAAGGTGTGACAAACTTGCTGCGATTTGTTTACTTAGAGGCCTAGATCCAGGCAACAGACCCCTGGGGTTTGTTGGTTAGAATTCCCTAATTTGTTGAACAGGAAACAACACCCTCCAAGCTGGGAAAAAACATACCAGACTCCAGTACAGAAGCTTGAGGCTGCTGTAGGATATGAAGAGGCATCCACCAGTGAGGCCCAGGGAAGACACCCCATCCTATCCCAGCCAGCGGCTGTCAATGAGGAGGGTTTTGGGATTCCGACCAGAAAGTTGTCCCTGGGCTCCATCTCCATCTCCATCTCAGCTTCTGGCTAGTTAGGTAATAGAGGGGACAGCCTCTCCTCATAAGTCATGTGTCCCAGCCCCCTAATCATTTTTGTTGCCCTCCGCTGGACTCTCTCCAATTTGTCCACATCCCTTCTGTAGTGGTGGGACCAAAACTGGACGCAATACTCTAGCTGTGTCCTCACCAGTGCTGAATAGAGGGGAATAATCACTTCCCTTGATCTGCTGGCAATGTTCCTACTAGTACAGCCCCATATGCTGTTGGCCTTCTTGGCAACGAGGGCACACTGCTGACTTATATCCAGCTTCCTGTCCACTGTAATCCCCACACCACAATGCAAATAAATTTGTTAGTCTCTAAGGTGCCACAAGTCCTCCTGTTCTTTTTGTGGATACAGACTAACACGGCTGCTACTCTGGAACACACCACAACTGTTACCGTCTAACACTTCCACAACTCCCAGCTATTTGCTTCCCTCCAAACGCTGTAGTTTTAATTTCTGCCAAAGCTACATTTAACCCTTCACTCTCTTTAAATCACTTACTTATGCATTCAGTTCTTTAAGGTGGTGCATTTTGCCAAGTACAATCCCCACAACACAGCTGCCTTCCCCTGTGCTGTCTTTACCGTGGGATTGTTCACAAAGGCAGGAAAACATTTGTCTCCATGGTCACCTATGGATCTTTTACTCTTAAAATTTCAGTGGACTATGGCAGAGCTCCGTCATGCTCTATCCAGAAAAACATTTCCTATAAGTATCCAAAGTACCCTCCATTAAAACTTCAGAAAAACAAAAGTGCGAAGGGGGGTGGGGGTGGGTAGGGTGGAAAGCAACCAATTAGCCCTGTGAAGCTATTTGAAAGTACAGGCTAAAAGCAGCAAATTTAGCAAACTGAGGAGGAGAAGAAAAGGTTATGGTTAGCTTGGAGCGAAGGATAGGGCTCCCTAGGGTAAAACAGTTGGGAACCCTTTCCCCTAGGTTTTTATCCTGGCTCTGGGAGAAAAGTGGGGGTTGTTATCGGCTCCTGCAAACCCTGAATTTGTCCCCCCCGCCCCCATGTCTGCTGCTTTTGTCTGCATGTCAAGTGAATTGCAAAAGTGCCATTACCTGGTGTCGTTAACCATTTGGAGCAACTCCATGTATTAAGCTGCTCACTCTCCCATTTTCACTTTGAAACTTTTTTTCCTGTACTCCCCTGCAACCAAGTCGCAGCTCCTGTCTTTTAAGGTGGTCTGTTAACTCTGCTTCTGACTCCAAACCCTGTTGTGCCAAATTACCTTTAACCACCCCTAACTCTAATTGACAATCCTCCAGTTCCCTTTGCCGGAGTAGCACCAAGCTTGAAAGATGACTAGCAGCCTTCCATAATGCTGCCTTTACTTCAAACTTCTCACAAGGGGACGGAAGTGCCTCCTTTCCCCGGAAGGCATCCTGTCCCCATGGGCAGAGACCTCATTCTGCTACCTGTTTACCAAGGAGGAGGAGGAGGGACCGGTGGGGGCAGCCTGGCAGGGGGAGCGGGGCACAGGCACTGAGTGAGTGTGGGCAGAGTGCAGCAGCCACTGAGACTGGTCCAGTAGCAGGGGGAGCTGTGCCGGAGGAGCCCTCTCTGTCCAGTTTCTCACTGCGACCTTCCCGGGGCTACCTGCCACCTCCCAGGCCAGGGCAGGGTCTCCTCTTCCGATGTGTGTGGCTGTAGGACCCAGGGCAGGAGGCAGGACTGGAGCCCCCATCCCTGTGTCCCACCAGCAGTGGCATGCCCCAGGGGGTGGAGACACGGGCTGGGGGCTGCTCTTGGGCACCACACGCTGCCCAGGGCAGATGGAGGGTCCAGATCTCCCTACAGTGGCCCAGGGTCCCTGGGCAGCTCTTATCTCTGCCTGGCTCCAGCTTCTGGCCTGGCTGCAGGGCAGTGGGGGAAGGTTGTCTCAGGGGGAAAAGGAAAAGCCAATGACAAGGCCACCGTTCCAGCATTGATGGCCCCTCCCAACTTCTATGCAGGTTCCGACACTCCTGCGGGGGCCCCCATATTAGCCAGGGCCTCTGTGCATTGGCCCTGTGCATTAATCTGCCACTGCTTCTGGACTTGGAACCTAAGAATCTATGTCGGAAAAATACCCAGACATCTTTGTTCCTGAGTTCATTACAGACCACCCCCCATCCCTCATGATTCCCTCTAGAGAGTGCGGAGAGGGTCAGGTCTACAAAGTTCATGGCCACGTTGTAGCGGATGAGACCCTGACCTCAGACGTCAAGAACAGGCCTCGCTAGAGAAGGCTGTGATAAGCATGTTCACACAGAAAATCAAGAAAAGACGCCATGTCTGTAGGAAGTCTGGCAAATCTATGGCAATTGTTGAGAGTGAAAGAACCCTTTCCTCTCAGGGAACGTGGAAATGCTTTTCTCTGAAGAAGAAAGCAGGTGAGACGCATGCCCAGTTGGAGCAGGTGACAATAGATGGGGAAACAGACACAAAGGAACTAGATCTTATAGATGAGGACATAAACCCCATAGCTAGGGAGGAACAGGGAGGCTGTGAAGATAGCATGCACAAGTCACTCTACAAGCCTTAGAAATCAGGGCATCTTGTAATTAATTGAGTCTCTGACACTATGGGAAAGGGTGGAAGAGATCCATCACTGGAGTGAGAGGAGCTGACCAGATTATCCCATTGGATAGCCGGCACTGTTGGACAGAAGAAAGGAGTAGTGTGACCTACATACAATATGCCCCCTTCCATCAGCTGCAGCAGGAATTTCTTTTTCTTTTTTTATTAGAGTCAAAAATCTGTTACTGGTATCTCAGGTGTCTCAGGAACAATAACATCTCCTCTCGGACACAAGACGCTGCCAACAGTTTATCTCTCAGAGCACAGACTGAGCAGAAAGGTGTGCTGATGACTGTGTCTATCTCAATGCAATGACTAGGGAGAAACCTTTGCAAACTGGTGGTCCTTTTTCTAGCCTTTCTTTTGGATGCAGGAGAAGGCTGAGGCCAGTACAGGTAGCTGCCTAGGGCAGACTAATATGTCCCACCCTGCTGACACAGGTCTCTGAGGGTATGTCTACACTGCAACTGGGAATAAGCCTCCCAGCCTAGGTAGACAGACTTATGCCAGCAGGGCTTGCATGTGGATGCTGCAGCTCAGACTAGCCAGCTGAGCTCGAGCCCAGTGGAAGGGTGGGCTCCGCCAGAACCACAATGTCCACACACTGCTATTTTGAGCTTGCTAGCTCGAGTCTTGGTAGGGTGAGTCTGTCTATTTGAATTGGGAGGCATGGTCCCAGCTGCAGTGTAGACCCACTCAGATGAGGTCATTGCCCCATCCCCTGCCTGGCCAATAATAGTAACCCAAGAATGTTGAAAACCCTTCCCAGATACACAAGCCTTTAGTCAGCACTGCAGCAGAGTCTCCATGTCATACGAGGGAGTGCAGTCCTGCTCCACAGTCATGTCTCAGGTGAGAAGTGAAGCAGAAATCATGAGCTCACCTGGTCACCAGTGATCCCATCTGTTTTCCTGAGAGTAGCATTGCTTTCATTCCCGGCTGAGGAACCGCATTCTGCCCAATAAGTTACCCCTCACAGCCTTTCTAAGGAGCTGGTGGTAGATGGAGCGAGTCCCATGTACTCACTTTAAAGCACTTTGGGTGGTTCTTGATAGAGGAACAACAGGGACTTCTTATTTATGTCTCCTCTAGCTCCTATCTCAGAGAGCTGCAGTTCTCTGCCTGTCTGGCAGGGACGGTTGGCAGGCACGCAGGCGATGGGGGCGGGGATGGTACAAACTGGACATGACAGCAGGAAAAGGCATTTGTCTATTTCATGCAACATGATATATAACAAGACTCAGGGCCAAATCCTGCACAGCTTAATAGGACAAAATTTCCCACTGAAGCCAGTTGATTCTGGGCCAGAATAAGGTCTGTAGAATCTGGTTCTCAGGTTGACATTTTAGGCCTGTTCTGAACACCCTACATCCTCTTGGCTTCCTGCTCCCCCTTCAAGTTGTTGCAGGCACCCAGTGCCGAGAGGCAAAACAACAGCAGGGGTTCGTTACCCGGTGTGCGTCACCCAAGAATCACAACGGTGTGGAGAAGCAGAAAAGTTTATTTGCAGCTGCAAACAAGGTACAGGGAGAATAGAATCTCAAATCCTGCACACCGAGCAGGAAGTTACACAGGCTTTTATACATCCTTTCTTCAGCACACTTATCCAATAGCAAGCTGCCCTAAGTATCCATTTAGCCAGCATGGGGGGGGGGGGGGCAAGGACACTTGGGCCTAGTGAGAGGGGGCTTCATCGACACTCGTGGTCTTCCATCCCCTCGAGTTATCTAGTGGCCATGCCCCAGTGTCCCTAACAAAGTCATGCTTTAGATTGATAGATTCACAGATTTTAAGGCCAGAAGGGAACATTAGATCATGTAGCCTGACTCTGCCATATCACAGGCCATAGAATTTCACTCTTTTACCCCTGTATTGAGCCTAAAACATCTCCCAGAAAGACATCCAGAGTAGACTCAAAGACTTCAAGAGATGGAGACTCCACCACTTCCCTTGGTAATTTCTTCCAGTGGTTAGTGCTGCATCATTTGGGCCTGTGAGTTCTTGCCTACTCTTGTTTCAGTGAGGGCATCCGGGTCTTCAACTTCCTCCACAGGGCCAGAGCGCATTGAAGCCCAAGGGGGGAGAGACGAAACCACTCAGGACACAGCAGCTCATGAATGAAGCTCTGAAATGAGCAAAGAAGGGACAAGCCATTTAAATTGCTACCACCTGTAAAGAGACATATGATTAATCAGCAAAAGGTGAATCTAGAGTCTAAACCCCAAGCATGGTCTTGGTCAAACGGGGCATGGACAGAGTTACCCCTCTTGCACTGAAGTGTCTCGTCAAGCGCTGTTGTGGACAACTGGAGGGGAGAAACGGAAAGGCTGAAGAGATGTAAGCTGGTGGTGACGCTAGTCACAGCTGCTGGTGTGCTGTCTAGCGGGCTGTGTATTGTCACTCAGTATCCTGCAAGGAGCCTTGGACAAATGAGCTGTGTGAGAATCAGAACACAGCCCAACTCCCTAGGGTGCTCAGGCAGTGGAACTGATCACAGCAAAAACCATGTGTCTCTAACTGGGGCCTGGACATTTTCCTCCTGTTCCCCAAACGTGACATCAGAGAGACTCAGGTTTCCCAGCAGCTGTGCTGAAAACAACAGGGACGGTAACATGACTGCAGCAAATGATCCTCACAAGCAGCAAGGGGCCTAGCTCTTCAGCTCAGAGACATGAACCCCAGAGGGTGGGGGACGGGGTTCTCACCACAGGGCCCCCTCATCTTCCACAGGGGTGCAGGGCCCAGCTCCTCAGTGCAGGCCCAGGCCAGCATTGACAACTCTTGTGATTTATCATTAATCTTGCAATATTTCATCTCAAACAAAACAAAACAAAACAAACGAGTTTCAGGCTGTGGATAGAAGCCAGAAAACATGGTTCAAAGTGTGACCTAAAGGCTCAGAAACTAGAAGTCAGAAGTAAACAAAAGTTTTTTTTTCTAAGTATCAGAATTTTAAGTTGGTGTTGTGGATTTTTCAGTCCTGACTCATGATTTCTGAACTCCTGGGATTGGCAACATTACAGGGTTCAAAGTAGCAGCCGTGTTAGTCTGTATCCACAAAAAAAACCCAGGAGTACTTGTGGCACCTTAGAGACTAACACATTTATTAGAGCATAAGCTTTCGTGGGCTACAGCCCACTTCATTGGATGCATTGAATGGAACATATAATAAGAAGAAATATATATACACACATACAGGGAAGGTGGAATTTGCCATACAAACTGTTTGTATGGCAAATTCCACCTTCTCTGTATGTATGTGTGTGTGTATATATATATATATTCTTACTATATGTTCCATTCAATGCATTCGATGAAGTGGGCCGTAGCCCACGAAAGCTTATGCTCTAATAAATGTGTTAGTCTCTAAGGTGCCACAAGTACTCCTGGGTTTTTTTACAAGGTTCAGGGAGCTGGGCCCCGGACCAGTTCTAGGGGTGGACAAGCAGGACGGTTACCCTGGGCACCAGCTTCCAGCGGCGCCAGACCGCTGTGTCACTCTACATTTTCTTTTCCTCCTCAGGAGTGTATGGACCAACGTTTTCTGCCCTGGGTGGCAAAACGGTTAAGGCTGCATCTCTCTGGGACTTATCCACATGGCTCCACTAATTAGGTGGACCTGGACCCTGGAGAGGGTGGAAGGTGAGGTGATGGGGGAAAATACGGGGTAGGTGGGGGGAAATAGGGGGTGGGTGGGGTCAGGACTAAATTTAGGGCATCCCAGCCCCAGCTGGGCTGCGTGCGACAGCCAGGGAGAGACACAATGTATTATTTATGCCTAGCTTTTGGTTTGGATGGCTTTTCAGAATTGCTTAACTGGTATGGAGGTTAATTAATGTAGTTCCTAAAATGAATGGTACCTCCACCAGCTGCTTAAAATGTTTGGATTTAGCTTTGTCTGGGAAGCTCACTGCTGTAGCTCACGAAAGCTCATGCTCAAATAAATTGGTTAGTCTCTAAGGTGCCACAAGTACTCCTTTTCTTTTTGCGAATACAGACTAACACGGCTGTTACTCTGAAACCTGTCATATAGCTTTAAAGTTTGATTTGCAGTATCACTCTTGTATTTTCTAACCTGTCATGTCCCAGCTCCAGCTCTGGGGCTGCAGTGGCCAGGAGAGATGCCTCTCCCCAAACAAATTCTAAAACAATGGAAATCATTTGGATTCCAGAGAACTGATTTCCATTAAGTTTTAAAATTTATTTGGGGAAAGGTACTGGAAACCATTAAGGCCAGATCTTTGCTATCTGATATAGTTCTGGCTCTTCAGAGTACTCCCATTGACTCATAAGTAGCAAGCACTAGGGGTTTGATGTTAGGTGCTTTGTAGGATGAAGATCTTACTTGCTGGCTCTTTGAAGCAGGGATCTGTCTGCAACCTCCGAAGCCCTGTGTTAATGTGCTTTGTTTACTTAAGGAGCTTGTAAAAATGTAATGAGTTTACTCTAAGGTTTTGAGTCGATGACACACACAGTGTGAAACCAGGAGAACTTTGCCTGTTTCTACAGGGCTCTGTTGCACTTGCACAGTGTGGCTCCTCCTAAACACTGTGAAAGTAGAATGAATTATATTGAAATTATAAATCATTAAAGAAATGCTCCTTGAAGGGTTTGTTGAAATATAGTTGTCAGGAAGAGAAACATTAAGGAGTGTGAGACAAGGGGTCCTCAAACTAATTAATTTAGAGCTCCTACTGAGCTAGGAGATTGGTAAACGTTAGTATGCAAATAAGATATGTATGTATATTTGTCAGTTTCTCTTTCTTTTGTCTCTTATGTTAAATTGGCTTTGGCTTAGCTGTATAAATAAGTTACCTTGAACCTCAGAGAGGGGCTCACATCTGGGTGCATTAGCAAAGCGCTTTGCTAATAAACAGAGTGGTCTGACAAACTATGTGAGTTCTGAATCTGACTTTGACAATTTGGAGGTTCCACCGAGATGGCAACCGTCTTCACTGGGGCCATGTGACTCCTGACTGTTCTTAGGACGGCCGTGGCAAGTCGGCACCTGGGCATTTGGCCCAAGCAGTCCTCCGCCAGAACGGAAGGGTGCATGACCACAGTGAAGTCTACGCCATCGAATCTGTTGGTTCCCACTCTGTTCTGGTAGGGATCCCGGGATCTGACATCAGGAATCTGGTCAGGTAATTATTTCTGTGTTTTGTCCGAACTGAGGACTGTCTTGTCTCTGTGTCTATCCGTCATCCCTGTGGTGTGTTTGAGTCTGGGCGCCGTCTCCGTCTGGGGATCGGCTGACCAAAGGGTTCCTGTCCCCACGGTCTGAGTGAGTGAAATCTGCACAATCGCAGCCGCACCGCGCCTTGGGTAAAACCCTTGGTGTGAAAGCAAGGGCGATTGAGGCAGTAGCCTGTGGGGTCCTTTTGTGTGTTGCACCGGGCATCGTTCTGACGAACCCGACTTTCCTTCTTGTGTGACTGGTGTGTAAAATCCTCCTGTATGGGTAACCAGATGTCTAAGTCGGGACAGTTCCCTAAAGGAACGCCGCCTCAGTTTATGTATTTTAGGAAGAGTCCGGACTCCTGTAAATTTCTGGAAAAATGGTCTAGGCTAAGGGGGTCAGGTAGAGTGACTACTACCAGCACTACGCTTCTGTCCCCAGAAGCCTTTACAGCTATTCTGAGGGAAAATGGGCCCTTTTCCCACAGAAATGATCTATAAGGGACTGCTGCAGGCAGCAGGCAGAGAGAGAATCTGATCAAAATTGTTTGACTATTGGGTAATGTAATCAAAATCACTAAAGGATGTAAGGGTGTTCTATTGGAACTTAACTGCCTCAAATGTATAAAGGGAATGTAATATGTAAAAAAAAAAAAAACAGAGCAGTGTGGAAGGGATGTTAAGGGAAGAAAATGTGTATGTATCTGTCTGTGTGTGTGTAAATATGTAAAGTTCTAAGGACCAGTTGGTTTTGTTTTTGTTTTAAATAATGCCACTAAAAATCCATTTGACTCTTTAATTCAAAGTTGCAAAACTGACAGACCTTTTTGCTAGACACAGGTAATTAGTGTTGTTTGGCTTTGGGATTTGGCATTTAACCCTTAAAAGGTAACTCAATGCTTTACAAAATTTAAAATGTTTTTAAGTTGTGGCTGCAGCAGGGCAGTCAAAATCAGGAGAATAGAAAAAAAAATTCTGGATTCTTTTTGTTTGTTTGTTTTTGTAGCAAAATAGCAGATGAGAGTTGTAGAAAAAAAATAAAAAAAGACAGTGCCCTTCTGAAGCAACAGCAGGGGTGAAGTGCACAAAACAAAAAGAAGCAATGTTAGAAACAGTGAGTCTTAGTCTGTGTTAGTCTGTATTTGCAAAAAGAAAAGGAGTACTTGTGGCACCTTAGAGACTAACCAATTTATTTGAGCATAAGCTTTCATGAGCTACAGCTCACTTCATCTGTAGCTCACGAAAGCTCATGCTCAAATAAATTGGTTAGTCTCTAAGGTGCCACAAGTACTCCTTTTCTTTTTTCAGAATACCATGGATCTATGTTTTGTGTTGTTTGTCTGTGGTGTTTGTCTTGTTGCTAGCATTGTTGTATTTTAATGAACAGAAAACCTCATGACGTGGGTGGGGGATGGCTTCAAAAGGCTGACCTTGGGGGGAGGGGAGGGAAGATGTGTATGGGAATGCAAAAGGCTAACTCAGGAGAATCCCAAAATTCAGTGGCCACTCTTAGGATCTTGGGACAAAGACCGAGTAGACATCTTAAAAGACAAACTCAGCCAACCTAAAACTAAATTGGCAAAAGGAGAGGTTGATTGTTTCATGCAGTGGTGGGAAGAGGCAAATCATAGGTGGACAGAATCAAAACTTGCCTCTCTCAAAGATTCTGGCTTCTGTCCCACCAGATGCAACTCATTTTACTGTTGTTGATTTGTGCTCTGCTTTCTCTTCTGTCCTGGTTCACCCTGACTCCCAGTTCCTGTTTGCCTTTTCTTACAAGGGGCAACAGTACACATGGACCACACTGCTCCAGGGGTATATTGAAAGCCCATCATATTTTTCCCAAGCATTAGCCCAAGACCTTGCTGACCTTGTTTTCCTGTCCATCTACATATTGGACTAGTGTGGACTTGATCTACTCCTCTGTTCCCCTTCATTGTCTGCCTCTGAAACTGACTCTTTAGTGCTCCTTACTGCCCTAGCAAATAAGGGTCACAAAACTTCTCGCTCTGAACTACAACTCTGTCAAGCTTCTGTCACATACCTCGGATTTCTCCTCTCCCGGGGTTCCCATGCACTTTCTCCCACCCGCGTCCAAGCTATCCTTAGCTTTCCCCGACCCCGCTCCCCAAGCCAGGTCCAGAAGTTTTTAGGCATGGCTGGATTTTGCAGACAATGGATTCCCCAATATACCTCCCTTGCAAAACCTCTCCAGGAACTCACTTGATTCTCTGTGCCTGACCCCATGCCGTGGCCCCCTGAGGCCAATTCTGCCTTTGTTTCCCTCAAACAGGGTTTGGCTTCTGCCCCTGCCTTAGGGCTGCCTGACTATTCTAAGCCTTTTACCCTTTTCTGCAACAAACAATCTGGGTGTGCACTTGGAGTTCTCACTCCAGATACACGGAGAAAAGAACTGCCCAGTGGCTTATTTCTCTGCCACTTTAGACCCTGTTGCCCAAGGCTTAGCCCCCTGCCTGCGTGCTGTGACTGCTGCAGGGCGCCTAGTCGAAATGTCTGATTCCCTTGTTCTCCGCTCTCCTCTTACCCTCCTGGTCCCTCACTGACCTCACCCTGCTCCAAGACTCTGCCCCAGAAACCGAGAAAGAATCCTGGGTTGCCCAAGGTTGCTCTCTACATCCCGATTCCTTTTGGCACTCGCCTACTGGCGCCTTTGTAGCCCCCTTTTCACTCTACCCATCTCTGGCCGCCCAGCTACACGGTGTTTCGCATGTCGGAAAGGAGGGGATGGTCTCTGCTGTAACAAAGACAGGATGGTGGGCCCCCTCATTTTAGCTCTTTTACAGCCCGCCACTGTGCAACGTGTACCATTTGCCAAAGCCATAATATTTACAGGTAAACCTGTAAAAGTGGCCCAGGGGTTCCGGGGCCTGCCTCAAGCACCGTTCTTGCACAAATGCCTAAGTGTCAACAATATGAATTTATATTGGTTATGGTATGTTTATTCTCCGGTTGGATTGAAGCCTTTCCTTGTCGCAAGGCTGACTCACTGTCTGTTGCCAAATGTTTGTTAAATCATATTATGCCTGCCAAGGGAATTCCTGCTCCTCTGTCCAGTGATTGGGGTACACATTTTACTGGACAACTTGTTCAACACCTGGACTGTATATTGCACATCAAACACCTGTTGCACTGTCCCTACCACCCACAGAGAGCAGGTGCAGTTGAAAGACGAAATGGTGCACTTAACAATAAGCTTGCTAAAATTTTTGACTCTACAGGATTAAGCTGGCCAGTAGCCCTTATGGACATGAGATCCACTCCATCCCAAAGGCATAAATTAAGTCCCTTTGAAATTGTTATGGGATGCCCTATGCGAGCTATGACTACCATTACTCCCGTTCCAGATTTGAACTTGACTCACAGTGCGCTCCTTCAGTATTGCAAGGGACTAATGCAAGCTGTAAGTCGCTTCCATTCACAGGTTCGAGCCGCCTGGCCCACGGAACCCACCTCCAATGCTTGCCACAACCTCGAGCCAGGTGATTGGGTCTACATACGGCGCCATCATCGAAAGCACGCCTTGGAGCCCCGGTGGAAGGGTCCTCATGAGGTACTGCTTACTACACGGATGGCTGTTAAACTATCTGGCATCGCAGCGTGGATACATGCTTCACGGTGTAAGAAGGCACCATCCCCAGAGAACCAATCGTCACCTCAGGACAACGCAGAGTCAATTTTGACTCCAGAAGATGACGTAGAGGAACAGTCTGCAATACCTTACAATCTACGCTCTCGTAAGCATTGCCAGAAGCAGACGACGAACAAAACAAAACAAAACAAACACAAAAAAAAGCAGTAGCGAGCCTAGCACCTACTGCCTGGTGAGCATAAAACCATGACTGCGGTTCCCTCAGTTGAGGTTGTCAGAACCAGAAGAGCCTTGCCTCCAACACGCGCCTCTGCCTGTTCCTCGGCTGCTGGTATCTTACAGTCTGGGGAGACCACGATGACAATTCTTTTATCCAGCAGCAGGTGTGGATAGCTCAGACCCTTAATATTTCTAATTGCTGGGTCTGCAGCCACATCCCAGCCCACTGTCAAACTGGTGTTCCTGTCCTGGCTATCCCACTCAAGTCCCCAGACCTCACTGGAGGGCCTTGTCCGTTTAACAAAATATGGATCAGCAATGACACTTGGGAAGCGGTGGGAATAAATGCAACTAAATGGATAAGTGTGGTGGAGGGAAAAGGTCATTGGTGTTGGGTGTGTAATGGGACAGGGCTGAATCAGGGGAAAAGCCGTTGCCTTCTGCATATTGTGGCCAATGGTGTATGGGATTATTCAAACAAAACTAAAAAGTGGCGGGCCGGGTATGGAGATATGAATTTTTTCTCAACCTGGGATCAAACAGAGAAATCAATCTCATGTTCCCCCTACAGTAACCTTAGTGAAAACAATACAATCTTTCAATGTCATGCAAATAATACCACTCCTCGTAAGGAGAATTACCCTGTACCCTTTGGGGGATACTACTCCTCCTTTGCAAACACCTATATGACAAATGGGTGCAACTGACCCTTTCTGGCCTTAATAGGCCATCACTGGGTGTGTGGGACCAGAGCTTATACTGCACTACCAGCTAATTGGTCAGGAATCTGTTATCCCACCCGACTCTTCCCACAATTCCGAGCGCTAGGAACCTTCCCTCGAGAACGCCTCCGCAATTTCAGGCGAAAAAGAAGGGACTTAACAGATGCCCAACGGCAAGTAAATAACATAAGACCCTTAACCTGGGAAGAGGCCATTGGCAGTTCCTTCATACCATTAGGGGAAGTAATACATCATACAAAAAGACTCCTAAGGTTACAAGCAGTAGTTGAAATAATGGCAAATGAAACCGGAGAAAGTTTAAGAGCCCTGGCCAAAGAAACAGGGGCAATCCTACAGATGGCCCTCCAAAACCATCAGGCATTGGACATAGTGCTGGCGGCAAAAGGAGGGACTTGTGCTCTCATTGGAAAAGACTGCTGTGTGTATATACCAGACAACACCAATGAGGTAATAGATCGTGCTAGCCACTTAGAACAAATCGCATATCTTCCCCACGAAGAGCCAAGTTCTTTATGGAAGTGGCTAAGTAACCTTTTCAATTTCTCTTGCATAGGAAACTGGTTGTTTTAGGGAGCCCTAACTCTCTTGTTTGGAATCCTAATAATTTTTATATGTTTTCAGTTACTTTCCTGTTGTATCCAAAATTGTGTCAGGCATGCTACACAGATAGCTGCCCCAAACCAGAGTGCTAATTTGATGATTTTAAATATCACTGATGAACAAAGAGATAAAGAACGATTGATATGTGGAACCGAGTCATTGTTGGTCATTGCGTAGCTTGACCAAAAGGAGGGATTGTGAAAGTAGAATGAATTATATTGAAATTATAATTAATTAAAGAAATGCTACTTGAAGGGTTGGTTGAAATATAGTTGTCAGGAAGAGAAACATTAAGGAGTGTGAGACAAGGGGTCCTCAAACTAATTAACTTAGAGCTCCTACTGAGCTAGGAGATTGGTAAACATTAGTATGCAAATAAGATATTTGTCAGTTTCTCTTTCTTTTGCCTCTTATGTTAAATTGGCTTTGGCTTAGCTGTATAAATAAGTTACCTTGAATCTCAGAGAGGGGCTCACATCTGGGTGCATTAGCAAAGCTCTTTGCTAATAGAGTGGTCTGACAAACTATGTGAGTCCTGAATCTGACTTTGACAGCACTCATTTAAAATCCCCATAACCAACCACTTGATGTTTTACTTCCCTTCATATTTTCAGTGTTGTCACTTGTTTGTTTGTGGTTTTGTTTGCTCTCTGTGTTGCTTTATTACTTATTTTTACTGTTCTGTGTGTGAAGTATTAAATTAAGAGTCGACATCCCATAGAAATTGTAGGTTTCAGAGTAGCAGCCGTGTTAGTCTGTATTCGCAAAGAGTACTCCTTTTCTTTTTTCATAGAAATTGTAGAAGCCTGAGGGAATGCCTTTTACTCTCCTTTCCAGTATCAGAAAATATTGTATTAATATTTGCAATGAGAACATGAATATTTCTACTTGATTCATAGATTTGTTTAGCATCTTCAAGCTGAGCTCAGTGTGCAGATAATATGCATGCAAGAGGGATAGTTTTGTGAACTGCAAAAGTCCATAGCATGCTACTGTTTTGGGAGATGCTTTGTTTTGTCGAGGGCAGCTTTCCCTGAAGATTTAGTGGTCTATGGTAGGAGGAGGTTATTAAACTGGGCCTCTGGTCCATATTTTTTATACTTTCACTTAATGGCCAAGACTTTGTTTTAGTTATATAGCTGTTTTCAGTAGGCCACATTTTGGTGTGTTTACTAGCTTGAGTGGTTACATACATGTACTCCAAGGGCAGTGTTAATATTCTTTTTATTTGATTTCATATTAAATAAACATCTTAAGCAGCTTGTTAATTATCCCTTGTTTTAATATTCTTTCTTCTTCCATACCTATGAACTGTTTAAAAATATATATTATATCTTGCTTTTTTGTTTGTCCTGGTGGTGCACATCCACACATTACCTCAATATTGGTACTGCACATAACAAAATTCATTCCGCACATGGATGTAAAATATTAGAGGGAATATTGGTCTGGTTCCTGGGAGAGGTGGGCCTTAGTTCCTCAGCACAGAGCCTGGAAGAGGAATCCTCGTTCTCACTATTCCCTTCTAGCTTTTATAGCTGAATGTTATTTGGCTTATTCATTCATTTTTAACATTTAGTGGCTGCTGTCAGAAGCTTCACTCCCTGAGCTGCTGTCCCCCCGCCTTCATGTCCCACCTGCTAAACTGACTTGCACAGAGTGGGAGAGGCAGCCAGACCAGACACTCCCCCTCATTCTCCAATGCCCCCATCTGCCAGACTGACCTGCACAGAGTGGGAAAGGCAGCCAGATGTCCTGCTACTGATGCCCACAGTGTTCAAGGCCTCACGAGCGAAGTCTTCTGCTGTCTTTATATAGCGGTTGGGTACGATGTTGTTGGTCATGTTTGTGGAAACAAAGAGAGGCAGGACACTCTAGAGGGAGGAGACAGAGTGGAGAGAGTTATTGCCTGTTCTCTTGCATTCTGGCACAATCTCTAGGCTCAGTCTGCCTACTAGTCGGACACCAGAGTTGATCCCTCACAAGGCTGGCAGTGAAGGCCCAATCACCTTCACTATGAAGTCATGAGAGTTTCCCACCTCAGTCTGACTGTTGCAGCCACAGAGGAAGGGACGATGCTAGTCACAGCTCAGCTTGGTCGCTCCCGGTTGGAGGGGTAACTTTAGAGCCATGCAAGATGGCTATTTTCCCCAATGGGTGAGCATGCTAACTCATGGTCCAAGGAGGGAGAAAGGGATCAGGAATAGAGAGTGGGCTTCTGACACAACACAGCAAATCCCCTCTGACCTGAAGAGGGGCAGAGAACAGGCTATAAGCTTTTGTCTGTCTCCCTCACAGCATGGCCAGATTTTCATAAGTGCCCTGCACCCAGCAACTCCCATACAGAGAATCCCCCTTCCCCTCCTCCTTCCTTCCCCCCCACAGAGAGTAATGGAGAATCCCTTCCCCTCCCCTTACAGGGAGCTGTTGAATGCCAGCAGCTGGCAGTGGAAAGTGCTGCCTTCAGATGGAGCAGTGGATCATGGCAAGCACAGAGAGCTGCAACCCCAGACACCTCCCGCAACTGCTGGCCCCAAACTCCAGAGTGCTCCTTGCCCTTGCGTCCGCAGGGGAGGTGGTCTCATTGCTCTGTACCTGCACTAGGATACCCTGGGAGTGGTACTCGGCCTCCAAGCCCCTCGAGAAGAAATCTACAAATCTCTGCAATGGAGAGAAAATGGAAATCAAGCCACAGGACTGCAGTGGAGCAGGAGAGGGGAAAGGGTAGCGTGGCGGGGGGAGGGGGACACGTCACAATGAACGCTCACAAGGGAGCTAAGAAACTTCAAGAGCAGATCCTGAAAGGACGGGTGTCTGGGACAAGGCCCGTTGCTCTGGCTCTCATGGGGAGCTGGTGTGAGACAGCGCTGGGTGCCCTTAGTAGGGCAAGCACACGGCTGTAACAGGAGAGCTGCTTTGTAGCTTATGGAGACCAAGGGAGGGTGTTTTCCAACCCCACCCCCTATACCTAGACAGGATTTTCAGGTGCAAGGAAGAAGAACACATTTGTTTGTCTAAGCGATTGGCTGAACAAGAAGTAGGACTCAGTGGACTTGCAGGCCATAAAATTTTACATTTTCATTTTTGAGTGCTGTTTTTTTGGTGCATAATTCTACATTTGTAAGTTCAACTTTCATGATAAAGCGATTGCACTACAGTACTTGTATTAGGTGAACTGAAAAAATACCATTTCTTTTGTTTTTTTACAGTGCAAACACTTGTAATCAAAAATAACTACAAAGTGAGCACTGTACCCTTTGTATTCTGTGTTGTAATTGAAATCAGTATATTTGAAAATGTAGAAAACATCCATACCTATTTAAATAAATGGTATTCTATTACTGTTTGACAGTGCGATTAATCACGATTAATTTTTTTAATCACTTGACTCTAGCAGCCAAACAATCAGGTTGACACTGATAGTTGCTGGTGCCAAGATGGGGAGCACGGTATTGGCGAGGATGGCGGAGGAGATTCTCTGACATCAGAGTCCTGGTGTAAGACAAGCGATGGTGCCAGGAGGACGTACACAGGAGGACTACATAACTCTTGGTCCCTGGCAGTGTCAGTCAGTACTAGGGCTGGCAATTCTCCTACTAATACATCCCAATATGCCGTTGACCTTCTTGGCAACGAGGGCACACTGCTGACTCATATCCAGCTTCTCATCCACTGTAATCCCAGGTCCTTTTCTGCAGAACTGCTGCTTAGCCAGTCAGACCCCAGCCTGTAGCAGTGCATGGGATTCTTCCGTCCTAAGTGCAGGGCTCTTCACTTGTCCTTGTTGAACCTCATCAGATTTCTTTTGGCCCAATCCTCCAATTTGTCTAGGTCACTCTGGACCCTATCCCTACCCTCCAGCATATCTACCTCTCCCCCCAGCCTAGTGTCATCTGCGAACTTGTTGAGGGTGCTATTAATCCCATCATCCAGATCATTGATGAAGATGTTGAACAAAACCGGCCCCAGGACAGACCCCTGGGACACTCCGCTTGATACCGGCTGCCAACTAGACATTGGGCCATTGATCACTACCCGTTGAGCTGATGGAGCTCAGCTGTTCTCTGTGGTGGCAGATGACAGAACAAGGAGCAATGTTCTCAAGTTGCAGTGGGGGAGGTCTAGGATGGATATTAGGATAAACTATTTCACTGGGAGGGGGGTGAAGCACTGGAATGGGTGACCTAGGGAGGCGGTGGAATGTGCATCCTGAGAGGTTTTTAAGGATGATTTAGTCCGTGCTCGTGCTGCTTCGAGCAGGGGGGTTGGACTAGATGACCTCCTGAGGTCTTTTCCAACCTAATCTTCTATGATTCTATGGGAGAGGAAAGAGTGCTAGGAACAGGGGGCACAGGATGTAACTTTCCTTACCTTCGTAGCACTGTACACCGTGGCCACTGGATGGGGGTGACGACCCACTTCAGAGGACAAGTTAATGACGACCCCCTTCTTCCTGCCATGAAGAGAGATAGCTCCGTGTGAGGATGGCCTCAGAGAGCACCCAGGAAAAAGGAGAGAGGTGTGCTCATTGCCCAGGCCCAGCCCATGCCCCTGGGGGGGCGGGAGGGGAGAACCCATCACCCCATTACAAAGTGGGGGCACAGGATTCTATGCTGGAGTTTGCGGCCAGACTCCGCCTACCTGTTTGGCGGGGAGAAGAGAGTTCCTTTTGAACTGAGGGAGAGGAGAATGTGGATGGGCTGACTAGGGCTGGAATGATCGTCTAGAGCTCAGGAGCAGGGGAGAGGTTGCCCAGGCCCTGCCCACCATCCAGGCTGAGGGGACAGGGAGGAGAAGGGAGAACCCATCACTTGGAGCAGGGGAGAGGGAGAGGGAGAGGAAGAGGAAGAGGGAGAGCTCATGGCCCAGGAAGGCTCCTGATCAGTGCGGGACAGGTGCAGCTAAAGGCAGATGCCACCCCGAGGCACAAAGAGGGCACCACGCTGCAGCCACTGTCAAGTAGGCCCAGTGCACATGGCTCCCTCGCTGTCGAGCCACAGTGATTTCCTGCTGCTTGTACCTGCTGAGCATCTGGGGCAGGACAATCCTGGTCATCTGCAACAAGAGATGTCGGTGAGACATGAGACAGGACGTGCCGCACAGCCTGCCAGCAATGCCCTGTCCATGACAGGGGCCATCATCAGCTCCTGCCCTCCCTTAGCAGCCATGCCCTGCAATGGCAGAATCTGCCTCCCATTCCCCAGATTGTCCTCCCTTCACCAGCCACATGTGACAACCCTCATCCCGCCTGCCCTGCCGCTGCCAGCTACGCCCCGCAGTGGCAGGGCCTGTCCTCCCCTCATCAGCCAGAGACCACAGAGGCAGAGACAGTCCTCACCCCTGCCCTCCCCTCACCAGCCACACGCCCCTGACATGTCCAGCCTGATGCTCCCAAATCATCCCCTCGGCACCCTCTTTCCCTCAGCAATAGGTGCTGTCCCTATGTCCCCGTCCCTCTCCCATTAGCACTCCCACTGCCCATTCTCACACTCCTCTTTTCTTTCACCCTCCAGCCCTTCTTTACCCAACACTGGAACTGCTCTCTCTCCCCTTGTAAGGATAAGGCCTTTGTCTGCAGCCACATTGTAAGGCCTGAAGCCTAAGGCCTTTGTCTGCAGCCAGATTAAAAGGGCAGCCGAACAGCAGCCATTAGCTGAGAAGCAGGAAGTTGCATCCTCACGTTCCATCTAAATTATTACATTGCTTTAATGTAATATCAGGCTGTTAATAAGGAGACCCCATCCTAATGGCCCCCACTATCACCAGATAAAGAAACAGTTTAAAATGGTTAAAGAAAACTTAGTTTGACAGCATCCTGTCTGGCAAGCAATCACTTATCAATAGTTGTGGTTGGGAAATCCTCATTTGTTTATTGTTTTGTCACTATGGTCCCCACTTCCCTATTGTTTGTCTGTATGGTCTCTGTCTGGTTCTTTGATTGTTTCTGTCTATTGCATAATTAATTTTGCTAGGTGTAAATGAATTAAGGTGGTGGGGTAGGACTGGTTAGAGAATTTTGTTACACTATGTTAGGATTGGTTAGTAAAATTTTAGTATAATGATTGGTTAAGGTATAGCTAAAAAGGACTCAAATTTCACTATATGAACTGGGGTCCAAAAGGAAGTTCTTGGGGAACCAACTCCAGGACACAGCCCCAAAGATCAGAGCTCCCAGACCTCAACACTATACCAATGACACTATGCAGAAACTAGAGTCCCCCAGACAGACCTTGTCAAGGTTCGTTCCCCACTCTGAACTCTAGGGTACAGATGGGGGGACCTGCATGAAAACCTCCTAAGCTTACTTTTACCAGCTTAGGTTAAAACTTCCCCAAGGTACAATATTATTTTACCCTTTGCCCTTGGACTTCCACGGCCACCACCAAACATTTATCTGGGTTATTTTATTAGGAAAGCGTTGTTTGGAAACGTCTTTCCCCCAAAATCCTCCCAACCCTTGCATCCCACTTCCTGGGGAAGGTTTGATAAAAATCCTCACCAATTTGCATAGGTGACCACAGACCCAAACTCTTGGATCTTAAGAACAATGAAAAAAAGCATTCAGTTATTGAAAAGAAGAATTTAAATAGAAGTAACAATAAAAAGAAGCACCTCTGTAAGATCAGGATGGTAAATACCTTACAGGGTAATTAGATTCAAAACATAGAGAATCCCTCTGGGCAAAACCTTAAGTTACAAAAAGACACACAGACAGGAATATCCATTCTATTCAGCACAGCTTATTTTCTCAGCCATGTAAAGAAATCATAATCTAACACATATCTAGCTAGATTACTTACTAAATTCTAAGACTCCATTCCTGTTTTGTCCCCGGCAAAAGCATCACCCAGACAGACACAGACCCTTTGTTTTTCTCCCTCCTCCCAGCTTTTGAAAGTATCTTGTCTCCTCATTGGTCATTTTGGTCAGGTGCCAGCGAGGTTATCCTAGCTTCTTAACCCTTTACAGGTGAAAGGATTTTTCTTCTGGCCAGGAGGGATTTTAAAGGTGTTTACCCTTCCCTTTATATTTATGACAGACCTGATCCTGACTGACCATCAAGAAAAGTTCATGTGTCTTACTGGGAGCGGTGAGCACTGTATGTGTAGCGTGTGCAGTCTGTTTTTGGTGATTGTTAATAAATAGAGGATAAGGATATTACTGTGTAAGGCTCTTTCACTGGTAAAAGTTCCTGCAAACCCACAGGGTTATGCCTGAGCCCTAGGAACTGGGTAAAGGTGGGTGCCCCTAGAGTGTGTGAGTAACAGAGAATTTTGTATGGGTAACCCCCTGCGGTTTCCCAGGAGTTTATCGGTTCCTCATGTCATGCCCCATGTAAAAGAAACAGGAGAAAGCCACCGAAGCTGCCTAGGGATGCCAGCTCTATTTCACTTACCTTTGCCACTGAGAGCATGTTGCAATTCACAATATCCGACAGAGTCTAAAGAGAGAGGGAGTGAAAGGAAAAGACATAATGACCTCTCCTTCCCCATTGTCACGGACAGCACTGAGAATGCCACCCCTCATGGATGGGTTAGCGCACACATCTCTGTCAATATACATGCTCGTGGTTATACATGCTCGTGGTAGCACTCAGAGCCCCAGCCACTATACCGACACATCGAGACAGCCCCTGTCCCACAGAGCTCACCCTCTAAAGAGAGAAAGAGACAGCAGCAGGTTTAACACAGCTTAGGCGGGAAAAGGGGAAGGGTGATCAGATCCGACAGTTACTTAGGCAGTTAGGTATTTTGGCACCTGAAGACGCAGATAAGCACCTAGGGGCATTTTCAAAAGCCGTCTCCCACTGTTCTCAAGGAGATTGAAGCCAGGCCCACAGACAAAATTGCTGCCACTCTATGGCCCAGGGAGCTAGACAGGGCACTGTCGAGGGATGGGGAGAATGAGGGAGAGCAGGGCACTGATGGGAGCAGGAGGCAGATTTAGTTGGTTGGGGCGCAAGAGGATGTGGAGGCAGGTGAAAGGCTGAAGGGGGTACAGAGGACAGTGATGGGAGATGGAGGGAATCAAATGGCAGTGGTGCAGTAGGGAGAGGATTCCCCGCCAAGCATCCAGGGGAAGGCCAGTGTTGCCTATTCTCACAAACCAATTGAAAGTCACAGGATTTTGTGTCTGCAGGAGAAGCTATCGTGAAGATGCAAGAAGCTCCTCCAGTCCCCTTGTGGCACCTTAGAGACTAACAATGAAACCTGTCTCCAGTCCCATAGAGTTTTCAGGGCTGGGCAGAGCTGTGGGTGACAGCCTTAGTGGGGAGCACACAGACCTGCCCTGCTACTTAGCCCTGCCTTCACGTATGGTCCGAGAGCACAGAGAGGATCCGGGGCGGGTAGTACAGGGCCCTGCCTCCCACTGCCTTGAGATTTCTCTACTTGGGAGCCAACTCCAGGACACTTCTACTTGGGAGAGGAGAAGCCCTCAGGGGGCAACGAGACAGTGGAGAGGGTAGTTGGGGAGGTGGTGCTGCCGGGTCCAGGGAAGGAGACAACCCCCAGGTCAGTGAGCCAAGGGTGGGGGGAGTCAAGATCTAATAAGAAACGGCTGGCAGTTCGCCTGTCTCAGAGGTGGGGAGAGCATGAGTGCAGCTCCATCTGAGGAGCCAAGGAGAGGGATGCACTTCTGTGTGCAGTCAAGTCAACTGAAATTCTCACACACACACGGGCAGAATAGCAGAGGAAGTTATGAAGTCAAAGTGCAGACTAAAAAACTATGGTTTGATGAGGTCTTTAAATTCTCATGATTTGCATACCCTATCCTCATGACCATTAGTCTCTTCAGATTGGCAGTTCTGCAGAAGCGCCAGAGACTCCATGAAATCCACTAGGGACTTTGCTATTGCTTTTAAGTGGAAGACACTCAGATACTATGGTGATGGACAGCAGTACAAAACCCTAAGAGAGACATAGGGCTTAAATTCAGCTGGAGCCGTCTGGAGGGAAGCTCTGGTAAATATTTTTTAAACCTGCAGAAGCCCTGGTGTCCCCCCTCCCCCGAAGCCCAGAGCCCCTGCAGCCCCCCAAGTCCTGAGACCCCCATCCTGTCGCTGAAGCCCAGAGCCCCAAAGTGGGGGGGGGAGATGCGTGGGGAACTCTGGGAAATAATCTCTGAGAGTTTAAGCTCTGGAGAGACAGATAGGTGATTGCCCGTGGGGACGATATAAGCAGTGCTCTATGTACTTCCTGTGTGAGGCCAAGAACCGGGGTAGATCTGAGGTGGGTCTCTCTGTACAGAGTGGCAAAAGGACAGTCGCTACGGGTGTGGAGTAGGACCAGCACGGACAGTGTGAGCCACGGTAAGGGTCCAAAGGGATTCACCTTGATACAGAGGTGAAGGGATAAAGAGATTTTATTGTCAAATAACATGAAAGCCACAAGGGGACTCTGTGGTGAAATTCAGTATTGCCTTTGAGACTTTGTTACACTGGGGTCCAAAGATGATGTGAAATAGAGGCTGAGCAGCATGCCCCAGGGAGACATGCCCTATGTTTACCTGTCACCTAATTCTTCACATAAGAAAAGCCCAGTCACAATAACTCTGCCCATTCCCTGGGCACTCTCTTTCCCCTGCACAGAGATCCACCTGAGCCAGGCAAGTGGGAAGAGGGAGGTGTCAGGGAGTGGGTGACAGCTCCCCCAATTCCGTAGGCCAGTCTTTTAACTCAACTCGCTTAACATGTTTTCAAAGTCGACATTCCCTTGGCTGTACTAGACTTTTAGCACATTTGTGAACAACACACTTCTACATCCTCGCTAGATATGAAACTGCAGAAAAACCTGAGTGTCTCTGGATTAAGTTCAGAAGTGAGAGCAACAAGGGTGATGTCGTGGTGGGAGTCTGCTATAGACCACTGGACCAGGGGGATGAGGTGGACGAGGCTTTCTTCCAGCAACTCACGGAAGTTACTAGATCGCAGGCCCTGATTCTCGTGGGAGACTTCAATCACCCTGATATCTGCTGGGAGAGCAATACAGCGGTGCACTGACAATCCAGGAAGTTTTTGGAAAGTGTAGGGGACAACTTCATGGTGCAAGTGCTGGAGGAACCAAGTAGGGGCAGAGCTCTTCTTGACCTGCTGCTCACAAACCAGAAGAATTAGTAGGGGAAGCTAAAGTGGATGGGTACCTGGGAGGCAGTGACCATGAGATGGTCGAGTTCAGGATCCTGACACAAGGAAGAAAGGAGAGCAGCAGAATACGGACCTTGGACTTCAGAAAAGCAGACATTCTCCCAGGGGATCCTGCCCATCAGTTCCCTGAGGGAGTCAAACATGAGGGGGAAAGGAGTTCAGGAGAGCTGGCTGTATTTTAAAGAATCCTTATTGAGGTTACAGAGACAAGCCATACCGACGTGCAGAAATAATAGTAAATATGGCAGGCGACCAGCTTGGCTTCACAGTGAAATCGTTGCTGATCTTAAACACAAAAAAAAAGCTTACAAGAAGTGGAAGATTGGACAAATGACCAGGGAAGAGTATAAAAATATTGCTCGGGCATGCAGGAGTGAAATCAGGAAGGCCAAATCATACCTGGAGGTGCAGCTAGCAAGAGATGTTATAAGTAACAAGAACGGTTTCTTCAGGTATGTTAGCAACAAGAAGAAAGTCAAGGAAAGTGTGGGCCCCTTACTGAATGAGGGAAGCAACCTAGTGACGGAGGATGTGGAAAAAGCTAATGTACTCAATGATTTTTTTGCCTCTGTCTTCACGAATAAGGTCAGCTCCCAGACTACTGCACTGGGCAGCACAGCACGGGGAGGAGGTGACCAGCCCTCTGTGGAGAAAGAAGTGGTTTGGGACTATTTAGAAAAGCTAGACGAGCACAAGTCCATGGGGCTGGATGCACTGCATCCGAGAGTGCTAAAGGAGTTGGCGGATGTGATTGCAGAGCCATTGGCCATTCTCTTTGAAAACTCATGGCGATCCGGGAAAGTCCCGGACGACTGGAAAAAGGCTAATGTATTGCCCATCTTTAAAAAAGGGAAGAAGGAGGATCCTGGGAACTACAGGCCAGTCAGTCTCACCTCAGTCCCTGGAAAAATCATGGAGCAGGTCCTCAAGGAATCAATTCTGAAGCACTTAGAGGAGAGGAAAGTGATCAGGAACAGTCACCATGGATTCACCAAGGGCAAGTCATGCCTGACTAATCTAATTGCCTTCTATGACAAGATAACTGGCTCTGTGGATGAGGGGAAAGCGGTGGACGTGTTGTTCCTTGACTTTAGCAAAGCTTTTGACACTGTCTCCCACAGTATACTTGCCAGCAAGTTAAAGAAGTATGGGCTGGATGAATGGACTATAGGGTAGATAGAAAGTTGGCTAGATTGTCGGGCTCAACGGGTAGTGATCAATGGCTCCATGTCTAGTTAGCAGTTGGTATCAAGTGGAGTGCCCCAAGGGTCAGTCCTGGGGCCGGTTTTGTTCAATATCTTCATAAATGATCTGGAGGATGGTGTGGATTGCACCCTCAGCAAGTTTGCAGATGACACTAAACTGGTAGGAGTGGTAGATATACTGGAGGGTAGGGATAGGATACAGAGGGACCTAGACAAATTAGAGGATTGGGCCAAAAGAAATCTGATGAGGTTCAACAAGGACAAGTGCAGATTCCTGCACTTAGGATGGAAGAATCCCATGCACCACTACAGACTAGGGACCGAATGGCTAGGCAGCAGTTCTTCAGAAAAGGACCTAGGGGTTACGGTGGATGACAAGCTGGATATGAGTCAACAGTGTGCCGTTGTTACCAAGAAGGCCAATGGCATTTTGGGATGTATATGTAGGGGCATTGCCAGCAGATCGAGGGACGTGATCGTTCCCCTCTATTCGACACTGGTGAGGCCTCATCTGGAGTACTGTGTCCAGTTTTGGGCCCCACACTACAAGAAGGATGTGGAAAAATTGGAAAGAGTCCAGCGGAGGGCAACAAAAATGATTAGGGGACTGGAACATATGACTTATGAGGAGAGGCTGAGGGAATTGGGATTGTTTAGTCCGTGGAAGAGAAGAATGAGAGGGGATTTGATAGCTGCTTTCAAATACCTGAAAGGGGGTTCCAAAGAGGATGGATCTAGACTGTTCTCAGTGGTAGCTGATGGCAGAACAAGGAGTAATGGTCTCAAGTTGCAGTGGGGGAGATTTAGATTGGATATTAGGAAAAACTTTTTCACTAGGAGGGTGGTGAAACACTGGAATGCATTACCTAGGGAGGTGGTGGAATCATAGAATCATAGAATATCAGGGTTGGAAGGGACCTCAGGAGGTCATCTAGTCCAACCCCCTGCTCAAAAGCAGGACCCATACCCAATTAAATCATCCCAGCCAGGGCTTTGTCAAGCCTGACCTTAAAAACCTCTAAGGAAGGACATTCCACCACCTCCCTAGGCAACACATTCCAGTGTTTCACCACCCTCCTAGTGAAAAAGTTTTTCCTAATATCCAACCTGAACCTCCCCCACTGCAACTTGAGACCATTACTCCTTGTCCTGTCCTCTTCCACCACTGAGAATAGTCTAGAACCATCCTCTCTGGAACTACCTCTCAGGCAGTTGAAAGCAGCTATCAAATCCCCCCTCATTCTTCTCTTCTGCAGACTAAACAATCCCAGTTCCCTCAGCCTCTCCTCATAACTCATGTGTTCCAGACCCCTTATCATTTTTGTTGCCCTTCGCTGGACTCTCTCCAATTTATCCACATCTTTCTTGTAGTGTGGGGCCCAAAACTGGACACAGTACTCCAGATGAGGCCTCACCAATGTCGAATAGAGGGGGACGATCACGTCCCTCGATCTGCTCGCTATGTCCCTACTTATACATCCCAAAATGCCATTGGCCTTCTTCGCAACAAGGGCACACTGCTGGCTCATATCCAGCTTCTCGTCCACTGTCACCCCTAGGTCCTTTTCCGCAGAACTGCTGCCTAGCCATTCGGTCCCTAGTCTGTAGCTGTGCATTGGGTTCTTCCGTCCTAAGTGCAGGACCCTGCACTTATCCTTATTGAACCTCATCAGATTTCTTTTGGCCCAATCCTCCAATTTGTCTAGGTCCCTCTGTATCCTATCCCTGCCCTCCAGCGTATCTACCACTCCTCCCAGTTTAGTATCATCCGCAAATTTGCTGAGAGTGCAATCCACACCATCCTCCAGATCATTTATGAAGATATTGAACAAAACCGGCCCCAGGACCGACCCCTGGGGCACTCCACTTGACACCGGCTACCAACTAGACATGGAGCCATTGATCACTACCCGTTGAGCCCGACAATCTAGCCAACTTTCTACCCACCTTATAGTGCATTCATCCAGCCCATACTTCCTTAACTTGCTGACAAGAATACTGTGGGAGACAGTGTCAAAAGCTTTGCTAAAGTCAAGATACAATACATCCACTGCTTTCCCTTCATCCACAGAACCAGTAATCTCATCATAGAAGGCGATTAGATTAGTCAGGCATGACCTTCCCTTTGTTGAATCCATGCTGACTGTTCCTGATCACTTTCCTCTCATGTAAGTGCTTCAGGATTGATTCTTTGAGGACCTGCTCCATGATTTTTCCGGGGACTGAAGTGAGGCTGACTGGCCTGTAGTTCCCAGGATCCTCCTTCTTCCCTTTTTTAAAGATTGGCACTACATTAGCCTTTTTCCAGTCATCCGGGACTTCCCCGGTTCGCCACGAGTTTTCAAAGATAATGGCCAATGGCTCTGCAATCACAGCCGCCAGTTCCTTTAGCACTCTCGGATGCAACTCATCTGGCCCCATGGACTTGTGCACGTCCAGTTTTTCTAAATAGTCCCTAACCACCTCTTTCTCCACATAGGGCTGGCCATCTATTCCCCATGTTGTGATGCCCAGCACAGCAGTCTGGGAGCTGACCTTGTTCGTGAAGACAGAGGCAAAAAAATCATTGAGTACATTAGCTTTTTCCACGTCCTCCGTCACTAGGTTGCCTCCCTCATTCATTAAGGGGCCCACACTTTCCTTGGCTTTCTTCTTGTTGCCAACATACCTGAAGAAACCCTTCTTGTTACTCTTAACATCTCTCGCTAGCTGCAGCTCCAGGTGCGATTTGGCCCTCCTAATTTCATTCCTACATGCCCGAGCAATATTTTTATACTCTTCCCTGGTCATATGTCCAACCTTCCACTTTTTGTAAGCTTCTTTTTTATGCTTAAGATCCGCTAGGATTTCACCATTAAGCCAAGCTGGTTGCCTGCCATATTTACTATTCTTTCGACACATCGGGATGGTTTGTCCCTGTAACCTCAACAGGGATTCCTTGAAATGCAGCCAGCTCTCCTGGACTCCTTTCCCCTTCATGTTAGTCCCCCAGGGGATCCTACCCATCCGTTTCCTGAGGGAGTCGAAGTCTGCTTTCCTGAAGTCCAGGGTCCGTATCCTGCTGCTTACCTTTCTTCCCTGTGTCAGGATCCTGAACTCAACCAACTCATGGTCACTGCCTCCCAGATTCCCATCCACTTTTGCTTCCCCTACTAATTCTTCCTGGTTTGTGAGCAGCAGGTCAAGAAAAGCTCCCCCCCTAGTTGGCTCCTCTAGCACTTGCAGCAGGAAATTGTCCCCTACGCTTTCCAAAAACTTCCTGGATTGTCTATGCACCGCTGTACTGCTCTCCCAGCAGATATCAGGAAAATTAAAGTCACCCATGAGAACCAGGGCGTGCGATCTAGTAGCTTCCGCGAGCTGCCGGAAGAAAGCCTCATCCACCTCATCCCCCTGGTCCGGTGGTCTATAGCAGACTCCCACCACGACATCACCCTTGTTGCTCACACTTCTAAACTTAATCCAGAGACTCTCAGGTTTTTCTGCAGTATCGTACCGGAGCTCTGAGCAGTCATACTGCTCCCTTACATACAGTGCTACTCCCCCACCTTTTCTGCCCTGCCTGTCCTTCCTGAACAGTTTATAACCATCCATGACAGTACTCCAGTCATGTGAGTTATCCCACCAAGTCTCTGTTATTCCAATCACGTCATAATTCCTTGACATCACCAGGACCTCCAGTTCTCCCTGCTTGTTTCCAAGGCTTTGTGCATTCGTATATAAGCACTTGAGATAACCTGCTGATCGCCCCTCATTCTCAGTATGAGGCAGGAGCCCTCCCCTCACAGACATTCCTGCCTGTACTTCCTCCCGGTATCCCACTTTCCCACTTACCTCAGGGCTTTGGTCTCCTTCCTTCGATATTTTTAAGGTCAAGCTTGACAAAGGATGGGATGATTTAGTTGGGGATTGGTCCTGCTTTGAGCAGGGGGTTGGACTAGATGACCTCCTGAGGTCCCTTCCAACCTTGATATTCTATGATTCTATGATTGCACTAAAAAAACATCGGTACCACTTAGCACAGACCCAGCTTTACTCCCTGGTTCCCAGGGAGACCAGATCATCGGCAAGACAGGAAACCAGCCTAGCAAGAATTTTTGAACAAGACAAACCTTCTCAATGTTGGGGATATCCAGGAAATTCACTGGCTCTGCTGCATAGGTCATGCCAACGTTGTTCACTGTTAAAAGAACAACGCATCAGGCCCAGCTGTTCTGAATTATGAGCATCATGTAGTAGAAACACTTGGCACTTTAGAAACAATACAAGTCTGTCGCTAGGACCCAAAGAACCAGGTTCAGACAGGCCCAAGCAGGGAGGTTTGGATCCAACTATTCCCAAAAATGGGGGGGGGGGGATGTTTGGGATCTTTGCTATAGTGTACATCTGCACTTGGAGCTGGGGGTATAATTCCCAGCTGAGGGAGACATACCAGCACTAGCTCTGATTGAGCTACCATGCTAAAAATAGGGTGTAGCCACGGTGGTAGAAGCTAGCCGCCCTACAAAACCATACACCACACAAAACCATAGGTGCTAGGGTAGCTTGCCCCTCCCGCCGCTCACACTACCACAGCTACACACTATCTTCAGCGCACTAGCTCAGAGCCAGCATGGGTATAGCTCCTCGAGCTGAGACTTACACCTCCAGTTCGAAGCACAGACATCCCCTCAGAGAGTAAAGGGCGTGAGGAGAAGCAGCCACCAGTGGCGTCCATTTGGATTTTAGTGCATGTGATGGGGGAGACAGAAGACGCTGGAGACTGAAGGAAATGCAAGTGGGAGTGGATGAAGAAGACAGCCTACTGCAGCAAGCACGTGGCTCTAGACTAGTTAGGGGTGCCTGCCTGGAGTGTAGCTAGAAGACACTGTTAGGTGCACGTGTGTCCAAGGCAGCCTCCAGTCCCAGAAGACACTACAGGAAAATTTGTTCATCTGTTAGGTTTACATCAGACCCATTAGCTCAATGGAAATCAAGTGTTTGGCCAGGTTATTTCTGAGCCCAACTTGGGCACAGTCCACTGGGAACTGCACAGACACTGGAATGGAGAGCATGACATCTGCCATCTCCCTGGGAAAGCTCCAGCCACAGGCCCACTGCTTCTGGCCAAGGTATGTTTCAAGCCAGGGCAGCTGCAAAGACAAACAGAACAAAACCCAAGAGCCAATTTACCTAGAATGCCAATCTCCAGGCCCTGCAGGGCGGTTTGGATTGAGTCATAGATCTCTGACCCCTGGGTGAAATCAGCTTCAATAACTCTGGTGCTTTGGCCATGCTGCTCTTCTGGAAAGCAAAGTCAGAGCAAGATTAGAACCCTGGGGAGGGGCTGGGGAGAAAACAGAGGAGAAGGCAGGGCTGGGGAGCGGGTGGGCTCTGAGTTCAGGGTGACAGAGCCTCTGGGCAGAGAGGAAATGGGGGGTGTGTGTGTGGATCTAGGCTAGCTGCAACAGGTCCCTGAGAGAGGGAAAGGGAGGGAGCCTGGGCTTGCACCAACTGAGCTGCGGGCGGGAGCATAAGGCCTGGTCTAGTGGTAATAGAACCCCTGGGAGTGGTAGGAGGGAAGGCAGCAGGGTCTGGGTTAACGGCACAAGCCAGACCCCACCTTCCACCCCTTCACTCACCCCAAGCTCTAATACTGTGCATTGGTAACAATGCAGCTACAAGGTGACACCAAATAAGAGTCCCACTCTAACTGCCTAGGTGCCCAACTCCCCTGGCATCCACACAGGTGTTCGTAGAGACCCCACTCACAAGCAGGAGCCTGCCCAGCCTGTCTTACTCACCTATCTCAGCTGCCACCTGCTTCAGTTTCTGCAGAGAGCGGCTGATCAGCACCACATTGAGGCCTCTCTTGGCGAGCTGGAAAACAATTAAGGTGGGAACTCAGGAGAATCTGGGAAGCCCTAAATCTACTCAGTTTGCCTCACAGCTATTCCTGGGTCAGCTTCACCCTTGTGCCAAGCTGATCCAAAGTAGCACTGGTTATTACCTCGTGGGCATAGGCTCTTCCAATCCCAGATGTAGCTCCAGTCACCACTGCAAGAGGAGAGAGGTACAGGCTGTAAATGCCTCCTTAGGCCAGTAGCTGAGAACCGCTCCCCTGGGGAATTTGCATGCCTTGCACACACTCCCCAGCATGGTTTGGTGCAAGCTCCATGGGGCAGGGAGGGGGACACCCTATCTAGGGTCTGGATCAATGCTAGGCCCCTCAATCCCAGAGCAGGGAGGGGAGTCCCTCTCTATAGGTTCTGGTGAGACAGCGTCTGGGGTACTTCATGATCACCCCAAAATACTGAGAACCTGGGGGAGTTCCAATCCCTAGGACAACCCTTGCTGAGGTCATTGGCAACACCCCACTGGTTTTAAACGGTAAGTGTCTTTCAACCCTAACGACATAGAGCTGCAATGACTTTTCACTTTGCTGCCACAAACCGGTGGTACTTCGAGTCACCGCCACTGATTTGCCCCTGCCCCAGCTCCTCCACCCATCTGACCTGTGAAGCCCACCGGCCAGAAGGGAGGAGCAGAGCCCAGTTTGGGGAGAATAGGCCCAAGCTCTACTGAGCGACAGCCCAGTGGAGCATTCAGACAGGGTTCAACTAGGCAATCTGGAGCTCTAGCTCACCCCCATGTGAGCCCCCTACAGCCCTATAATCCCTGAACTACAGTCCCATACCTACCTGGGCAGACAGTGTCAGGCCTACCCACCTAATGTTGGTAGGGGGCAGACTGGGACCTCCCCCTTCCTGGCCCACTGCTTCCTGCCTTCTGGCAGGCTAGGTTGCTTCCATGGGGCAGGAACACTCAGCCCCTGTCCACCCCAGCAGAGCACTCCATGTGTGGGTCCCCCCAGTACGAGCCTTCCTTCCCCCAACCCCCCCAGAGAGGATATCAGTGGTGGTGTCCCTCTCCCCCTTGGCAGGGAGCCTAGTGTGGTCTGGTGGGGACTCTCCCTGGTTCTACTGGTCTCCGTTCTCCACCCCGCTCACCCACTTTGCACAGTGTTACTGGTGACCCAAGGGGCCATGGAGAATGAGGCTCCACACCTCAGGTTCTGTGTCTAGAGCCCAGCATTCAGAACACAGCAGACAGCGGGGAGCCCCTGTGCCCTGCTGAGCAGCATGTCTGGCAGCCTGAGGTGCTGGGCAGCCTGAGGTGCTGGTTCTAGCCCCCTGCCCCTAAGGAATGTTGCTTGGCAAGTTGGCTGCCAGTCTCACTCCCTTCCCAGGGGCTTCCAGGAATGAAGTGAATGAAAGACCCGAACATGCCTCATTGGGCCAATGAGCTAAAGAGCCTCCCAGGGAGCCTGACCAGGGTGCAGAGGCTCTGTGCCCCTTCCCGATGTGTAGAGACAATCAGAAAGGGATTCCACACAGGTAGACACTCTCCTGCTTGTTAGGACACAGGAAATCCAGGTCTAGTCTACATAGTTTCTCTGGGCAACAGAAGAACTATTGATTGGAAGCTCTTGGGGATCAGCTCTGTGTATAGTGCCGAGCGCAATGGGGCTCCAGTCCTTGAACTGGTGGTACCACAATCCGGACAACAGCAGCAACATACTTCGGAGGCTACAGGCAGGGCCAAGTTCTACAGCAAGTCTGCAGTAACACCAGCCCGAGGCCTTCAAAGATCATGAGTAAGGCCCCCCCAAAATAGAGCATTTTATAAAAAAAGCTGGTGATTTATCAGCCATGATGAATTTTGGGTTCTCTCTCACTTTGACTTCTGGTCTCCAGGCTTTAGGCTATTTTTCCAAGCTTTTCTCTGTAACCACAAGGGCTAGATACTTTTGAATTTGAGGAGAGTGGAGATTCTCCTGTGATTACAGGATTCCAGGAGCTGAGACTCTGAGAAAAACACTCCACATGAGAAGTTTTGGCAACACTGAGGCTAGGGCTACACTAGAAACTTTTGCAACAAAGAAACGTCGGCGAGGGCTGAGAATTTAGAGTGACCTTGTTATACCAGCAAAAGCCTTACGTTAGATGCAGTTATATCAACATAAATGTGCTTTTCGGCTACAGCTTATTTTGCTGAGGAAGCAAAAACGCTCTTTTTTTTCCGGTTATCAGCTGCAGCAGGAGGGTTTGGCAATACAGCTGTGGGGGAAACCTGAGACCCTGGCTCCCAGTCTGTTGCCTTAAGGTCTAGTAAAGGGCCTGGACCTCGTTTTATAGCCCCCAGAAGGACAAAGAGCTCCGTTAACTGGAGGCTGCAGGAGTCTAGTTTCTGACCTCAGCAAGATGGGAAATGTTTCCTCCGGATATTTTCTACCCCATGCCCCGGACACTGGCCTCTCCACAGGGCCAGCATCCCCCAGGCCGTTTGGCTGGGTCATGGAGCCCCCTGACCTTGGCCATCCCCCCAGCCCGCTGGGGCTTCCAGCTGGTTCGTGTGCCTGGTGGCATCGGTCCTGGGGTTCAACAAGAACTGACGGGGCACCCGTTTGCCTCATGCCTGAAGCCCTGCGAGCAGGAACCTGCCCCTGCCCGGCCAGCAGCAATCAGCACCTCCTCCAGCTCCAGAGCTGGGAAACTCAAGGCCAGACTACATGAGAAGCTACTAGCGCAGCTGGTGAAGATGGAGAGAGCTCTCCCCCCGGCATATTAAAACCACCTCCCGCGGCACAGCTCTGGCCACACAGGCGCTGGGGTCGGGGTAACGTAGCTCGCCCAGGGGGCGGCGTCTTCAAATTATGTCGCCATAAATGCCAGTGTGTACAAGCCCCCTCAGTCCCACCCCTACCCCAGGCAGCCCCGGGGGGGGGGGGGGGAGCCATCAGCATAGCCCAGCCCTGCCTCCCTGCCAAGCCCCCGGGCGGGGGGGAACGGCCAGCGCAGCCTCCCCCTCTCCGAGCCGTCAGCCCCGCCCCGCCCCGCAGCCCCCCCCGCCGGCCATCACTGGGGGGGGGCGGGCCGGCCAGACCCTCCCCAGGCCCCGCGGGCCGAGCTCACCCGCCCAGGCTCCGAAGCTGGCGAGCTCCGCGCCCCTCCCGCGCGCCGCCAGCAGGTGGGTCCACACCGCTTGGCCCAGCGCCCAGGCGGCCCGCAGCAGCAGCCCGAGCGCGACCAGGGCGCCCAGCGCGGGCAGCCCCCCGGCCAGCAGCCCCGCAGCGCCGCCGTCCATCGTCCCGCGGCTGCTACGGGAGGTAGCGTGCTCCGGGCTCCCCGCCCAGCCGCCTCGGCTCCCGGGCCATTGGCTAAGCCGTCCCCGGGGCGGGCCGCGGCCGCTCCCTGCACCTTCCAGCCCTGCCGCTGCAGCCCCTGGCCATAGGGAGTTTCTCTCCTATCCAGGCGTTACAGTTTGTTCCTGGGCCCTGCCTCCCGCGGGGGGCGCGGGGCAAGTGCACCAAAAAATCGGCCTCACTGATCCTGGAGACACAGACGCCTCCCTCAGCCCCTTTGGGAAGGTCTGTGAGGGGAACTAAAATCTCCCCTGCACACTGGCGGTGTAGTCTGGCTCCCTTAACTGGGGGCCCACGCACCTGCGGTTCGTAGCCCACTGGATGGGACGGGTGGGTGCTGGGAACAGGTCAAAAGAGACTGGTTCCTCCTGTTACCTGAGGCCCAGAAGAAAGGGTGTCCTGGTGTGCAAACTAAGGGAGGGGCGAGGTAGATGGGAGGTTGGCACCATGGTGGAGAAGTAGTCACACAAGTGGTGAAACGGGCCAGTGTCACTATCCTGGAATCTTTGTATGACCTGATGGGTTTAGACTCAGAGCAATTCTGTGCAATAGGTTTCCTGAGCGTAAACCGTGGTCAGTGGAGCGAGCATGTAAGGATTCACGTACACCGGCCTTCAGCTTGTGGACAGTGGGTCCGGCTATGAACAGAGACTCAAGGCGACTGGTCCAAGCTTAGGTCCTGGGAAGGAAAATTAGTGGAGGCTCTGGAGCAGTGAGATTTGGGTAAACCCAAAGTGAGTGGGGTGGAAGGCAGCCAGTCCTGGTAGACCCCCACCAAGGGAGCCCAAAGACCTGAGATGCAACATTTGTAGGCATAAATGAGTGTACTACCCAAGGGTGGAGGACTTGGAGTTTGTCTGGGACTGAGGGGCTCACCCATCACCTACCCAGCCTGGAAAGCAGCCTGTAGCTCACTCAAAGAGTGAACTGCGTGATTGAATTTTCAGAGGAAAATGATCACACGGTCAGCTCCTCTGGGGCACAGCGTGCCCTAGCACGGTGGTTCCCAAACTTTAACAACCCATGAACCCCTTTCACTAAAAAGTCTCATGAACCCCTTCCTAAAAATGAATATTCCCAGGGATTTTCTCCCTCATACTTCAGCATAAATTATAAAAGCAGTGATCCTGGAAATATAAAATGTGTTTTTATGAGATGCTTATTACACACTATTTATTAATTATGATTTATCATGACAGTATTTTTATTACATTATGAAAACAGCCAAGATCTTCCAAGACCTCACTTTTGTAGCTTGTATCACTTTTGATTAAGCCTGTTATAAGACAAGGCTCCTATCAGAGGCGCCAGTAGAAAAAAAGGGTGCAGGGCGAAGCCCCTGCGCACCTTGGGGTCTGGGGGGGGGGCACCGCTGGAAAACTGGGGGGGGGCCATGGGGACTGCCAGAAAAAAAGGGGGAGGGACCCCCGGGGGGGCATGCCAACGCAGGGGCGACACGCGACCCTCGTCGCCCCCCCGTACTGGCGCCTCTGGCTCCTACGTGTCGTCAGGGAGTATAAGATGTGAAACAGCAGGAAGGGATTTAAGAAGCCAACTCAAAGGGTTCCTCCAACACAAGCATTCAGGTCTTGAGCAGTCCAGGCAAACAACGCACATTACAACAAAGCTCAAACTTGTTCTTCATAATAATTTAAAAACAATACTAGCTGTCTATTTCATTTTAAAAACAGCTAAAAATATCCACCTCCTTTTCTATTTCGTATAAGGAGTCTTGAAGTTTAAATCTCAGTGTGATAGAGATGCTTGCTTTGATCTGCTTAGCTCTTGGAAGTCCAGGGGCTCCGGGCTGCTGGCCCCGGGCTGCCCAGGGTCCCTAGGGACAGTTCTGTCCACCATTAGGAAATTTTTCCCCGAGAACCCCCTGTAACCCCAGGCACTGATGTACATGTCCCATTGTAATTTCATGGGCTCAGACTCATCTGATCCACAGTGGGAGCTGTCTGGAGTGACTCACAACTGTGAGTGCCTATGTCAGGGCAGACTGTCAGAAAACAGAGCAGACACCTCGCTAGCCAGCCTTACCATGGAGTCACAGACAGTCCCCTTAGACTCTCCAGTCTATCTTGCTACCCAGACAAACTGGACTTTGTGATAAAAGGTCACTTAAACCAAAAATCACACCACATTAGGTTGCTCCAAGTCCCAAGAGACCAGTCACTTATCCCAGGTCAATTAGTACTCTAGATCTTATACCAAAGACAATGCTGGTAGCCAGTTCTAAAGTTAACTAACTAAAGGTTTATTAGCTAAGACAAGGAAGTGAGTTACTGACAGATTAAAGCAGGTAAAATATATGTCCAGGTGAGTCACAGTTTGTAATTACAAGTGGTGGCAGTGATGTAATAAACTGTCAGTTTCCCAAAAGTATTTTCAGGCTTCCCAGATTGTCTCTGGGGATCTCCACTTTGCATCTGGTACACTTCCCTGTAAGAGTTCAAACAGTGTAGAGGTGAAGGATTTTCCCCTGAATCCATACTTGTAGCTTCTTCTCACAGAAAACAAGCTGACAAGGTCATTACCCACATGAGCTTTTCCTTTGATGACAGAGTGAGGAATGCATTTAGAGTCTTTGACATCAAATCATCACATACAATGACCACTCACTTTGAAATTAGTTCTTTTCTCTTAGAGTTTTTCATTTACATTCTACAAGCCTTCTTTCTCCTTTGATGGGTTATTTAGTTACAAGAGTATACACAATGTAAATGTTTGCTACTACATTATATCGGGATAGAGATACATGAAAACTTGCAGACCAATAATATTATGGTAAAATGCCCATAGCAACATTATATGTAAAATTATAAACATAAGCTGAAATCATGACTGACCTATGTTTCCTAAACAGTTCCTCTGAGACAAAGGGCAAGCTGATGCCTCAGCCTTTACCTGCTAAGTAGCCTTTCTTTGGCAGGGACAAAATCCACTTTTTAGGAAGATACAAATGGAGTTTCCTTTTTTCATCAGACTGCCTGTTGCCTTGCTCCCAGCTGGAAATGCTTCTCAAAGGGGGGACAGGACTATAGAAGAATGGGCAGACACCCCTCTCTCTCCCTGTCCATCATATGGGTGGGGTCCTGACCTGAAGAGTTTGGTCAGTAATCTTGCTGGAAGCATGTGGTGAGAAATTTGCTGGAATATAATATAGTTTAAGTAAGGCACTAGTAAACATTTTGTCTTTATTTTTCTTGTAATCATTTCTGACTTTTATGCCTCATTATTTATTCTTACTAAAAATCTGTTTGTAATTAATAGTTTTGTTTTACTGTTTTATCTAATTTGGTATGTTTAAATTGAAGTGTCTGTGTAACTGTTTGAGGGATTAAGATGGCATACTATTATCTTAAAGGACTTAATATATTTGTATTGTCTAGGAGAGCACTGGGCAGTATGGGACCTACATTTCTGGGGGAAGATCTGGAACTGGGGGTGTGTTGGGTTCACCCTGCAGTATAACCAAGGCTGATGAGAGCCAGGGTGTAGCTGGCAGGCTGCAGTTACACACACACACACACACACACAATGAGGGTGTGGCTTGCACCTGTTTGTGCGGGGCCCAGGTGGGAGCTACTTCAGTGAGGCATTGTAACTAAGGCACCCAAGGTTGCAGGGTAGGGGTGTCACAGTCCCCTACTAGTCTGGATTGTGCCCTGGTATGTCACAAATCCCCCTGCTGCTTCACATGGGTCAGCCCTAAAAGACATAGAACTGCTTATTGGAGAAGCTTATATTACCTTTTAAAATCTAAGATGGTAACTCATTTGTGTGTGTGTTTCCAGTTTTAACCTTATAAATAACTCTCATTTCTTTTCATAGTAATAAATCTTTAATTCGTTTATAACAGGATTGGCTCAGGCCTTGTCTTTGGTATGAGATCTGAAGTGCTATTGGCCTGGCCTAAGAGACTGGTCCTTTGGGACTTGGAGTAACCTGCATATTGTTGAGGTTTTTTTAATGTAAAGTGACCATCTGAAACATCTATCACAGTGTCAAGCTTCCTGGGTTTCAAGATAGAGTGGCATGCCCAAGGGGACTGTCTGTGACTCCATGTTAAGGGAGACACATGATATTAGACTCAACCTTGGAGATTATGAGTATCTCTCCCGATTTCCTAGTTTAAAACTCTTTTAATCAGTTGTGCCAACTTCCATCCCAGAAGAAGTCTATTTCCCTCCCTACTCAGATGGAGTCTATCCCATGAGAACAGTTCTCTGTCCGTGAATGGCTGCCAGTGGTCGAACATCCCAAAGCCCTCCTTATAGCACCACTGCCTGAGCCATCTGTTGATTGTCATAATCTTGTCTGGCCTTCACTCTCCTCCTCTAGGGACAGATAGAATCCATGTGAAAGTCACCAGAGCCTCCATTTATTTAATCATCTTCCCCAGCCTGGCACAGTCTCCCTTGGTGCATTCCAACAAAAATCGAGCCGTATCATTTGTTCCTAGATGAAGGACAATCAGTGGATTATTTGCTGCTCCCATTAGGATCTTCTTCAGCCTTACGTTTGCATCCCATATATTAGCTCCCAGCAGACAGCATACCCTGGTGTTCTCCAGATCAGCTCTGACTGGTCTGTGTGCTCTTCTTGGTAGAGAGTCCTCTCCCCAGTCATGTAGTCCTGCCTCTTTCTGGTGTTGGTTTGATACTCTGATTATTCCTCTTCTTGTTTGTCCTTCTCTTTTGTTCCCCCTTCCTATCTTCTGTGAGTCATTCTCTATCCTCTTGGGGCTCTGAACTCTGGCAATCTTCACTGACTCTTCCCCTCTTCTTGTAGGACTAGCCCGTCTACTCTTCTTCCTTGCCCTCCCACCTTCTATTACTGCCTGCTGTGCCCCTTCTTCATTTTCTAACTCAGCAGCCCTATTTCTGAGCTCAATTTCTCCTTCACTAGTCAGTCTTTTTTCCTCTGCCTGGTTCTCGTAGTCACATGCTTCCGCTGGCGACTTTCCTCATCCAGCAGTCTACCCTCACAGTTTTCCAGTCTCACTTGCACCTGCGAGTTTTGAGTTTTCCCTTCGGCCTCCTCTTGCTTTCCCTCCATCGTTTGCTCAAATCCCCTTTGAAACTCAACCATAGTTTCTACCTGCAAGTAAAGTCTGGAGTTGCACCCTGCAACTCCAAACTTTTCATCTTCTCTTCCGTCAGCTCCATGAGGCAGCACTTCAGACAAACGAAACTCTTTTCAGGTACCCACACCCGGATAACGTACATCCCACAGCTTCTACATCCAGTCATCTTCATGGTCTCTTCCGTTCCTTGGGTCACTACCTCTGGAGCCTCTATATCTGACATAGACTTCCCACCTCAGCTCCTGTCCGGGGGAAAAGAAATCACACAAAACCAGAACACCCCCCACAACCTCCCCCAAAGTCTCCTTACAAACTTCCACTCAAACTCCCCTGTTTTCAGCTCTGTTTGCTGGCTTCTCTGCTGCTGCTCCTCCCTAAGGTCTTGGCTGTTAGATGACACTAGCAGGGAGCAGCTTTGGAGTTTTCATGTACCTCCGGGCTTTCCTGTCACCTCAGCACCTTCAGGTTTGAAACTGGGTTGGGGTCTGGCCACTACCTTCTCCTGCTCATCTGCCAGGCAGTGAATCCACATTCTTCCATGTGTCAGCCATCTTGGTTGCAGCTTGGGGTGTCACTCCCTACCCCAACCAAAGGGTAATCAGTGGAGGTTTGTCCCCCTCCAAGGTTGGTCATATTTCTGGGGCTCTGGTGAGGCAGGATGCTCCCGCACATTGGCAGGACCCTTCTGACAAGGTGTCTGTTACCAGCACCAGCTTTCTGGCTGCTTTATCCTTCACTGGGGCTTCTCTCACCCCTGGGCTGGACAAACATGTTTGGGAGTCCTGCTTTCCTTCCTGTGTTTCCCCACATTTGGCTGCAGGGTCAGCTCTGCCTCTGCTTTCCCACTGAGGGCAGGCCATGAGCTTGCACCCTTGGTCACAGCACCAGGTTTCAGGGATTTTACACCTGAGCTGATGTGACTCACATCCCTGGTGGTGTGTGTGTGTGTGGGGGGGAACTTACACACCAAACACATATTCATGGAATCATATAGAATCATAGAAGATCAGGGTTGGAAGGGACCTCAGGAGGTCATCTAATCCAACCCCCTGCTCAAAGCAGGACCAATCCCCAATTTTTGCCCCAGATCCCTAAATGGCCCCCTCAAGGATTGAACTCACAACCCTGGGTTTAGCAGGCCAATGCTCAAACCACTGAGCTATCCCTCTTCCCTATATCTTGCAGGATATTTATCCATAAAGTGTAACGTGTAAGGTGACCTACAAAGTACTCTTTACTTGTCAAGATTCATAATAATTGGGAGTTGTATGTATAAGTAATTGTGACGGTTTGGATAACAGAAACCCCCTGGGAGCTGCCACCTGATGTGCCAAGACTCCTTCTCCTCCTGCTTTCCTGCCCTGGCAGCGTAAGTCTTCAGTGCCCTGCCTGGTTTGAACCAGACCTGCTAGCCTGCTGCAAACCCAGACCCAGGTCTGAACCACGTCCCCTAACAGCTGTAGGCTTAATTGAAAGCAACTTACAGAAGTGTTCCTGTCTTTAACACTAAGATGCCCAACTCCCAATGGGGTCCAAACCCTAAATAAATCAGTTTTATCCTGTATAAAGCTTATACGGGGTAAACTCATAAATTCTTCGCCCTCTAGAACACTGATAGAGAGAGATGCACAGCTGTTTGCCCCCCCAAGTATTAATACATACTCTAGGTTAATTAATAAGTGAAAAGTGATTTTATTAAATGCAGAAAGTAGGATTTAAGTGGTTCCAAGTAGTAACAGACAGAACAAAGTGAATTACCAAGCAAAAATAAAATAAAACAGGCAAGTCTAAGTCTAGTATAGTAATAAAAACTGAATACAGATAAAATCTCAGCCTTAGAGATGTTTCAATAAGTTTCTTTCACAGACTGGATGCCTTCCTAGTCTGGGCACAATCCTTTCCCCGGTAAAGCCCTTGTTCCAGCTCAGGTGGTAGGTAGGGGATTTCTCATGATGGCTCCTCCCTTTGTTCTGTTCCACCCCCTTATATAGCTTTGGCACAAGGTGGGAATCCTTTGTCTCTCTGGGTCCCCCCCGCCCCCTCCAATGGAAAAGCACCAGGTTTGAGATGGATTTCAGTACCAGGTGACATGGTCATATGTCACTGTAAGACCAAGCCTTCATTCCTTCCAGCCTGACTCACAGGAAGGTCTGCGTGCAAACAGAGCCATCCACAGTCAATTGTCCTGGCTGATGGGAGCCATCAAGATTCCAAACCACCATTAATGGCCCACACTTTGCACAATTACAATAGGCCCTCAGAGTTATATTTCATATTTCTAGTTTCAGATACAAGAGTGATACATTTATACAAATAGGATGACCACACTCAGTAGATTATAAGCTTTGTAATGATACCTTACAAGGGACTTTTTGCATGAAACATATTTTAATTACATTATATTTACACTCATCATAAAATCATATAGAGTGCAACATCACAGTAATATTTAAGGGATAATGTATTTATACTGGATGTGTGCTTTGTGGGCTTAGAGTAAAAAGTAAAGATTAGTCACCAGGATGTCTAAGTAATGGGCCAGTCAGGCTATGGGCAGTTGTCACTCGGCCTGTCTGGCGGATGATGCAATGCAAAGTTCAACCATTTAGCCTTGCACAATACTATGACCATGGGCAGCGTGTGAACCCATTGGGGGAGGCTAGCCCCTGGCCCTGTCTCTTCTGCCTGAGGCCTTCCCCTCCCCCTCAGAGCCCTCCCACTGCGGCCACCAGCTCCCCTGTCCCAACTCTGGAGCACTGGGCAGGCAGCACGACCTCAGAGCACTAGGTGGGTGGTGCAAGCAGTGGTCTCAGCCAGCCTAAATCCCAGCCACAAGCCACCCTAGCCCCAGGCGCGGCCACGCTGGGCTGTTTGGAGAGGCTTAGCCTCCCCTGGCCTATGATACTTAGAGCCCATGACTATGACTTTGAATGGGAAACCATCAGAGGCAAAGACAAACAATTGAAACCTCTTAGAGGTAAAAGAACATTAAAACAGAGCTTTGCCCTGGCTTTGAATAGAAACAAAAGACTCTTTTTCAGTATAATAGAGTGCAGGGAAAGACATTCTTTATCCATTCACTGAGGAAACCCCTTGAGGAGCCAGAGGCTTTCATAAATGCTCAGATCCTGATTTGTCTGAAACCAGCCAGCTCTGCAAAAGACTGAATTTGGGGGGAAATCTACTGTATTATGTAGGAAAGTTAACCACTGATAAAACAAACGTGGGTTTACACTTATGACTTTTTGTACTGTAACAATTTGTTTCCATCACTCGCTCTTGTTTCTAGTTAAATCTTTATTCTTACTTAATAAAACAAAGTTTATCATAAGTGCTGTGTGGTTTACGGGAGCGGTGGTTTAAGATAAAACGGGTACATGGGGGCACAATGCTCCTCTGAGGTCAGAGGATCTGGAATTTCTGTGAGTAGCCAGTGTTGGGGCTGGATATCAGAGAGGAACAATTCAAAGGGTTTGAGGCACACTGATTGTTAACATACAAGGCAAAGGAGGGGCTGGCATAGCCCAGTGAGAGTGCTTGAGTGGCCAAAGGGCTGTAGTGTCAGGGAGCTGACACCAAGCGACCACTGGAGGCAGGGAGTAACAAGGTGACTCACAGTCCTGGGAACAATCATACCTTGTATCACCTGGGAGCCGCTGCATGGTTCACAACTCCTTTAGCTCACCCTTTCCTGTGTCTTTCCAAAGGCTGGATCCATAGTGGAGTGCCCTTCTTGACTGTATTTCAAGGAATCCCTGTTGAGGTTACAGGGACAAACCATCCCGCTGTGTCGAAAGCATAGTAAATATGGCAGGCGACCAGCTTGGCTTAATGGTGAAATCCTAGCAGATCTTAAACATAAAAAAGAAGCTTACAAGAAGTGGAAGGTTGGACATATGACCAGGGAAGAGTATAAAAATATTGCTCGGACATGTAGGAATGATATCAGGAGGGCCAAATCGCACCTGGAGCTGCAGCTAGCAAGAGATGTCAAGAGTAACAAGAAGGGTTTCTTCAGGTATGTTAGCAACAAGAAGAAAGCCAAGGAAAGTGTGGGCCCCTTAGTGAATGAGGGAGGCAACCGAGTGACAGAGGATGTGGAAAAAGCTGATGTACTCAATGCTTTTTTTGCCTCTGTCTTCACTAACAAGGTCAGCTCCCAGACTGCTGCGCTGGGCATCACAAAATGGGGAAGAGATGGCCAGCCCTCTGTGGAGATAGAGGTGGTTAGGGACTATTTAGAAAAGCTGGACGTGCACAAGTCCATGGGGCCGGACGAGTTGCATCCGAGAGTGCTGAAGGAATTGGCGGCTGTGATTGCAGAGCCATTGGCCATTACCTTTGAAAACTCGTGGCGAATGGGGGAAGTCCCGGATGACTGGAAAAAGGCTAATGTAGTGCCAATCTTTAAAAAAGGGAAGAAGGAGGATCCTGGGAACTACAGGCCAGTCAGCCTCACCTCAGTCCCTGGAAAAATCATGGAGCAGGTCCTCAAGGAATCAATCCTGAAGCACTTGCATGAGAGGAAAGTGATCAGGAACAGCCAGCATGGATTCACCAAGGGAAGGTCATGCCTGACTAATCTAATCGCCTTTTATGATGAGATTACTGGTTCTGTGGATGAAGGGAAAGCAGTGGATGTATTGTTTCTTGACTTTAGCAAAGCTTTTGACATGGTCTCCCACAGTATTCTTGTCAGCAAGTTAAGGAAGTATGGGCTGGATGAATGCACTATAAGGTGGGTAGAAAGCTGGCTAGATTGTTGGGCTCAACGGGTAGTGATCAATGGCTCCATGTCTAGTTGGCAGCCGGTATCAAGTGGAGTGCCCCAAGGGTCGGTCCTGGGGCTGGTTTTGTTCAATATCTTCATAAATGATCTGGAGGATGGTGTGGATTGCACTCTCAGCAAATTTGCGGATGATACCAAACTGGGAGGAGTGGTAGATACGCTGGAGGGGAGGGATAGGATACAGAAGGACCTAGACAAATTGGAGGATTGGGCCAAAAGAAATCTGATGAGGTTCAATAAGGATAAGTGCAGGGTCCTGCGCTTAGGATGGAAGAATCCAATGCACTGCTACAGACTAGGGACCGAATGGCTAGGCAGCAGTTCTGCAGAAAAGGACCTAGGGGTGACAGTGGACGAGAAGCTGGATATGAGTCAGCAGTGTGCCCTTGTTGCCAAGAAGGCCAATGGCATTTTGGGATGTATAAGTAGGGGCATAGCGAGCAGATCGAGGGACGTGATCGTTCCCCTCTATTCGACATTGGTGAGGCCTCATCTGGAGTACTGTGTCCAGTTTTGGGCCCCACACTACAAGAAGGATGTGGATAAATTGGAGAGAGTCCAGCGAAGGGCAACAAAAATGATTAGGGGTCTAGAACACATGACTTATGAGGAGAGGCTGAGGGAGCTGGGATTGTTTAGCCTGCAGAAGAGAAGAATGAGGGGGGATTTGATAGCTGCTTTCAACTACCTGAAAGGGGGTTCCAAAGAGGATGGCTCTAGACTGTTCTCAATGGTAGCAGATGACAGAACGAGGAGTAATGGTCTCAAGTTGCAGTGGGGGAGGTTTAGATTGGATATTAGGAAAAACTTTTTCACTAAGAGGGTTGTGAAACACTGGAATGCGTTACCTAGGGAGGTGGTAGAATCTCCTTCCTTAGAGGTTTTTAAGGTCAGGCTTGACAAAGCCCTGGCTGGGATGATTTAACTGGGAATTGGTCCTGCTTCGAGCAGGGAGTTGGACTAGATGACCTTCTGGGGTCCCTTCCAACCCTGATATTCTATGATTCTATGATTCTTCCCCACTTCCCCATGCAACCATATCACCCTCCTCCAGAACCTGGACTAGGGCCCATCATTCCTGAATCGCGATATTCTTCTGCATTCAGCAAATAGCTGGGAAACTTGCCGCTAAAGCGTGTTTTATCCCTTACCTAAAGGATAATGGCCTCCTGCTGACACTAGTTACTCTGTTAGCTAAGGTAGTAGAGGTCTGCAGTGGGTCCAAAAGGACACAACCCTGCTGATGCTCCATGCAGAAGGTCAATGTGGTTCCACATGATGAAATTTTTTTTTCAATTGGCTTTTTTTAAATTTCAGGATGTTACATTTAAAATGAACACTAGACTTACAAAGTCAAGCACTCAAAATTTAGTAAATGCCGTGTGTGTGTGAGATACAATCTTTAATTGGAGGATCACATACTATATTTCCCACAAGGCCCAAAGCCACAAAGGTACTTAGGTACCTGAGCCCAAAACAGGACACACGGCTACATTTTTAAATGGTGAGAGTAATTCACCATTGGAACAATTTACCAAGGGCTGTGGTGGATTTTCCATGACTGAACACTTTTAAGTGAAGATTGGCAGTTTTTCTAAAAGATCTGCTCTAGGAATTGTTTGGGGGACATCCTATGGGATACACGAGGTTGGACTAGATGATCACAATGGTCACTCCTTGGCCTTGGAATCTACCATGTCCCAGTTTTGGCTCCCCTGCAATCCACAACTCCTGCTGAATCCTGTAGGCACCTGAACTCACCCAGGGTCTAAGTTTTCAGGGTCAAAGTGCCCTCTATTTCTGCCCCATGGCACGCATACTACTGCCTCACTCTAGGCATCCCGACGCCTACCTCTGCCCTAAGCCGCAGAGTGAGTCACAAACCAGGGGAAGTCCAGTGTTTGGTTGCCTAAGTCACACACAGGGCCTGAGCCTGTCAGGAGGATAAGGTGGTGGTGGTGATGATGCCAGTGCCCACCTTATAATTTTTATCCCAGTGGTTAGAGCCCTCACCTGGGCTGTGGGTAGGGTTCAATTCCCCTCTCCGCCAGAGGGGTGTTACCAGATATGCCCACTACTTTGGGGTATGCTCATTTATTAGGGTTACTGTTCTGGGGGTGGGGGTTCTGTAATTCTATTAATGTACTGCTTATGTCACTTGTGTGTTCATATGGAGCTCTACTCCTTCCTTCTGCAAGTCCCCTCCCAATGGAGCTCTCCTGCCGGGCCTTGGTTCCCCAGGACTGGGTTCCTCCAGCCCTAGAATTAGAGGAGCACGCACACCCATGTCTGAGTGGACCAGGTCAATCAGCACTTTCAAGCTGATCCCCTTATCTGTCCCTGTACTCAATGGGCTGGGCTAAGCAGCACCTTCAAGCTGTCACCCTTATGTGCCCCTGGTCTCAATAGATTGGGCTGAGCAGCACTTTCAGCTGCCCCCCCTTACGTGCCAGAGGTTTAACACGTCCCTGTCCCACTTTCACCTCACACTTGTACCGGTTGTAACCCACTTGATGAGCAAACCCCACGGTATTTTTGGGCACTACAGGGATCTTTAGCGGAGGTAAAAGAAGCTGCAGAGTAAATGTGGGAAGCCAAAAACACAAAAGAGTAAAGTTCAGAGGGAGAGAGAAGCAACCAGCTTAACCATAAAAGTTATTTATTGACCAATAGTGATATCTACCCAAGGACAGCCTAAACCAACATAACATACGTTATCAAAGGTGAATACCTGAGGTAGAAAGGAAAACAGAGAGAGAAAGAAGGGGCTGTCCACCACTCCCTGAAGCTTAAACTGGTCAGGGCTCCCAGGTGATGGTGGTAGCTCAGGGTCCTGAGGGCAGGAGACAGGCAGAGCCCACAGCACGATCAGTCAGGAGATGATGGAGTCCCAGTGGAACTGATGCAGTTTGGATCTAAGCATCAGAACCCTTATTTGGGCATAGGTAGGGGGTTTTTGTAGAGAAAATACAATGGTTCAAGGGATTTGTTTATGGGTAAACTGATGATTCAACGGTTTTCTTTAGGCTAGACAATAGGAGCTGATCACTCTTAGCTATGGGTGGTGGTTTCTTTCAGGGAGCTCACAATGCAACTAGGCTGCTTCAGTATTTTGGATATCAATCAAGGATTTATTACTAAATTGGTCTGATAATTGCTGAGCTGGGGTGTGCAAGCATAGGTTCATTAACATCTGGAGTAGATTCCCATGATGCAGTACATCCCTGCTTTTCTGGTCCCAGAGTTCAGTGTGGTTCTCTGTTCTTCATTCTTTATGCTAATCCCTGTCCCATCTTTCATGCAGATGAGGCCAAGGGAGTTGTCTCTGTTCTTCATTCTGTATGCTAATGGGGATGTCTTAATCTTGTCACCCTTGTCAGGAGAGGTCTAGGTGTGTCTCCCATCTGCCCTTCACTGCTCTTTGCAAGTTTTTTTTTTCTCTGATAGGTTTTGGTTTAAGCAGAGGTTGGTGGAGGCGTGTCTTTCATGAGTCAGACAGGCTGGATACTGCACGCTGGTTCCCCAAGAACACAGAGCTGACTGGTATCAGGGGGAGAGAGGATTTGAACAGTGGTCTGCCACCTCTCAGGTGAATTTTCTAACCACTAGGGTATTCTGATGGGAAGCTGCCTCAGTCTCTCTCTTTTTGGCTCAATGACTGTTCCACAGTAATCAAAACTTAAACATTGGGCCCAAGAGACTGTTCTCTGTAGCCCAGGGGTTAGGGCATTCACCTGGGGGGAGCCAGGATTCTGTCCCTTTACTCCAGTCACTCTTTCATTTACTGGGCCACAGTGGAACAAGAGAGACTGAGGCAACCCCACATCAAACTATCCCACAGATCAGTGGTTAGAGCTGTCTCCTGAGAGGGAAGATTTGAACAGGGCAGAAAGGGGGGCTCAAACCTGAGTCTCCCACATCCCAGGGGCAGGCACTAACCCCTGGGCTAACAGAGGTAGCTCTTCCTCTGGCTGTTTTTGTGTGGAGCAAGCCAGTCCCTAACTCATTGCCACAAGAAATGCCCTGGGTACCTAAGCTGCCTGGCCAAGGTGGCAGGTTCCCATTCATGGATGGCTAAGCAAAGATAGGAGTTTCCCTGCAGACCAGACGGAGGCCCCTACCTCTCAGAGAGGAGGGGCTGAGCATACACTTGTCATCAGCATCTCCCATTGGCTAGCTTGGGTGGCTTTTGTTGTTCGTATATAGGCCTGTTTGTTAACCTGGGATAGAATTTTGGGTTTGACTTTTGATTCTCTCATATCCTTACTAATCTGTGTGTGAACAAAGACATCGGTGTGTTGCTTCTGCCCAGCCAGATGGATTTGTTAGTATAATAAGAAAAGATAAGGAATGGAGCTAAAGTGTTCCTGGACAGAGTGGGAGTAACACCAGTGGACGTTTCTTCCCCAGAGGGCCAGCAATGAACCGGTGTACATCTCGCACAGGCAGGGCGGTGCCAACATCCCTCAAAGGGGTGATCTGTGCGACGTTGCCGTGATCACTCACGCCTTCCACCTTTTGACGTGCCCGGATACCACGGTGAGGAACGTGACGGCATCCTGCAGAGCACTCTCTGTGAAGAAGCAAATCGCCAGGACCCCCTCCAACCAAGATGTCGCCACCTACCTAAGCAGCTCACTGGAAGGCGAATTTCGAAGAGAGAGGGGAGACTTTGCTTCACTCTGGACTTGTGCCCGCAACGCTACGTGACGACTGGAGAAGCATATCAGCTGCCACTGGACGTGGTGCAAGGAACGCCAGGAGCTGGGAGTCCTGGTGCCGCAGGTGAAGAATACAAATCACCCTGTCATCACTCAGAGCTAGAACCATGCTAAAGAGGACCCTGAAGGATGCCATCCACTGTCAATATGTGGAAAACCAAAAACAGAAACCAGACCAGGAAAAGGCATTCGAGGTGACGTGCAAGTGGGATGTCAGCAACCGTTTCCTCCCTGGGGGCAGCTTCACCCGATTTGCCAACTTGAGGTTCATCCACAGGGCCCAGATCAACTGCATCCCACTGAACGGAGCCATCCGCCACGGGAATCGGGACAAGCGACACAGGAAGTGCGGCTATGCCAACGAGACACTACCCCACCTCCTGTGTAGCTGCAAGCCCCATTCGAGAGCTTGGCAGCTGCAACACAACACCATCCAAGATCGCCTGGCCAGAGCCATCCTGCCACCCATGGGGAAGGTTGCCATAAACTCTGCCATCCCCAGAACTGACAGCCAACTGCGACCAGACATTGTCATCACCAACGAGGACCAGAATAAAATCATCATGGTTCATGTCACAGTGCCATTCGAGAACAAGACCCCGGCCTTCCACGATGCCCGAGCTCGAAAGGTAGAGAAATATGCCCCTCGGGTCGAAACCTTGAGAGCTAAGGGTTACCAAGTCCAGACACAATTGCTGATCATCGGAGCCTTGGATGCATGGGACCCCAGTAATGAGTGAGTGCTGAGAGAATGCAGAATCGCTCAATGCTACACTCGGCTGATGCAGCAACTCCTGGGGTTGGATGCCATCAGGTGATCGAGAGACATCTGCATAGAACACATCACTGGACATCAGCAATACCAGGTGGGATGAGCTGGAGTGCCAATGAGAAGCGTAGTCAGGAAAGTAACAAATACTTTCCTCATTGATTGTATTTTCTAAATGGACAACCAACCTAATTCTCAATTACTGAGGGACAATCTCCCCTCATTAATATATTTTGCTTTCCACAACCAAATCTCTGTACAACTTTTCATGAGTGATGTACCCATGTATTCAGATTCTAATATCTAAACTGCATTGTTAAATCTATTCACCTAAATTTGGGTTATTGCTGATTATGTACTCTATGTATCACATTACTTTAAAAAAAAAACAACCTAACTTTGTATTGGTGGATAATCTAAGCACTATACCCAGATGTACAGACATTCTTTTCCCAACCTATGTATTATATAATTTTTTTAACATATGAGCATACCCTGAAAGGCTGCCTGGCTCCTCTCTCAAGCCAAGGTCAAGCAACCAGTTAGGAGGGGCAAGGCGGGAGGCAAAAGAAACACTAAAAGCCAAAGAAATGCCTGTCCCTGACTGAAGCACAACCTCAGTCCCTACCCTTCCCATGGGATACAAAAGGGATGGTACCAAAGTCCCCAGATTCAGGACCCTCCGAAACGGCAACATGACCATAAATTGTAAGGGGTGGGACTAGGGGCATGCACTGACATCCTTTGATATTGATCAGAGGATCTTTTATTTTTCTACCACCTATTTCAGATATTTTCCTTGATAGAGAATATTTTCCTCATATATTGTTGTCCCTACCTGTGACGCCAATCTTCCAGCTTTGGTGTGATCATCAGTTACCTGAAACCCATCACCAACATGTGATTACATCCATCAAAAAGTCAATTCATTGCCTCGCTCTCTGATCCTTTGAGCCTCCTATAAATTGCATTGATTTTTTGAAAGTTGACTTGTAACTGACTTGAGTTGCAGCTGAGTTCTCAGCACTTCTGGAACTCAATCCCCAAGTGTCTCAAGATGAGCACCCTCAAAATGAACATACTAATTAGTGGCCATACATGAAAAAGTTGGCTTTAAGTGACTTCACTCTGTGGCTGACACAAAGGTAGAAGCCAGTTCTCCAGCGTGGCATTTGATTGCTTTAGCCAGCGGACCATCCTTTCTCCTCCTGCAATCCCCAGCCTCATTCTGTACACAAATTCTACAACAAATGAAGCTTGTCATTCTCATTCACTGTGCTATTCTGATTCTTTCCCTGAGCTTTGTGCAGCCTGTGCATTTAATCTGGCAGGGATCTTGGCCTGGATCTGCAAGAGCATTTAGGTTTTGCAATGCTGAGCATCAAAGGAACATACTGTGATCCACAAAGCTTGAGTTAGGCACCCAGGCTCCACAGAGGGAGAGAGGTGCCTTGGAATGTTGTTTGGGGCTTTCCCTTCACCCCCGCTCCCCTGGTTCTTGTCACATAGACAGAAAGCAAAAGGCCAAAAGTCTGAAGTGCAGGCAATGCAATGTGTACTGGGGATAGTTTCCAGCAAGCATGACCATAACTCTGATGCCGCAGAGCCTTGTTTCCCAGTGTCCCCTTCTTCCCGCTCCTTAGCGGGCATAGTTATACCTGAAATGCACACCCCCAGTCCCACCACTTACAATTTATGGTCATGTTCCATTTTGGGGGTTGTGAGTCTGGGGTCTTTGTCCCACCTCTTTTATATCCCATGGGAGGGGTGAGGTTGTGCTATGGTCAGGGACAGGCATTTCTTTGGCCTTTTCGTGTTTTATACCTTCCCCCCAATCCTCCCTTGCCCCTCCTGACTAGGTGCTTGACCTTGCCTTGAGATAAGAGTTGAGGCAATCTTAAAGTGTGCGCTTTTATTAAGATAATGTTGAAATAAGAAACGGTACAGAGTTCAAGCATCGAAGTTTCTGGTTGTCAGGGGATAAGGTACAGATTATCAAGGGGTGCGAAATTCGATTTAGGAGCTGGTGGAGTAAGGATTACATAATAATCTGCAATCTCCCCAACTGGGGGTAAAAGTTTAACCGGTCAGAGTACAGACATTGAGATATGGGGGTAAGTTATCCACATAACGGCTATGTTCAGGTGCGGAGTATAGTGAGTGCATTCGATGGTGGGGACGGGTCTCCCCTCATTTGGTGGGATTTAATGTTCAGTGGGTTTATGGTTCCAGTTCATACAGTCCAATGGGGAAAGCCTCTCAGTCTCTTTCCCACAAAAGGTGCACAATGTCGTACCGCCTCACTCCTCCTGGTACCGTCGGTGGCCGGTGATGTGTTCGATGGAGATGTCCCTGGACCATTGGATGGTGTCCGAGACCATGAGGCGCCGCATGAGCCGTGCGTAGCATCTACCGATCCTGCAGGTCCGCAGCACACGCTCGTTGCAGGGGTCCCAAGCGCCCAGGGCTCTGACGATCAGGGCGTCCCAACTGTACCTCGTAGCCCTTCGCTCTGAGGGTGTTGGCCAGAGGGGTGTATTTTTCCAGTTTCCGAGCTCGGGCTTCTCGGAAGGCCGGGGTCCTGTTCTCGAAGGGGACCGTGATGTCGACGAGGATGATCTTTTTCTGGGCCTCGTCAGTGACAACCACGTCGGGTCGCAGTGGGCCGTCAGTACCGGGGATGGCGCAGTCCACAGCGACCTCCCCCAGGCGCGGTGCGATGGCTTTCACCAGGCGATTCTGGATGGCGTTGTGGAGCAGCTGCCAGGCTCTGGAGTGGGGCTTGCAGCTGCACAGGACGTGGGGCAGGATCTCGTTGGAGTAGCCACACTTCCTGCAACACTTGTCTCGGTTCCCGTGGCGGACGGCTCCGTTGAGCGGGACGCAGTTGAGCCGGGCGCGGTGGATGAACCGCCAGTCGGCGAAACGGGTGAAGCCACCTCCGGCGAGGAAGTGGTTGCTGGCATCCCACTTGCTGGTCACTTCGAAGGCTTTTCCCTGTTCCGGCTTACGCTTCAGGGCTTCTATGTACAGCGAGTGGATGGCTGCCTTCAGGGTCCTCTCCAGCAGGCCCCTGGCGCTCGGGGTGACGATGGTGTTGTCCTCAGACCTGATCTACGGCACCAGGACTCCCAGCTCCTGGCGCTCCTCGCACCACTCCCAGCAGGGGCCGATGCGCTTCCCCAGGCGGCGCGTGGCATTGCGGGCGCGGGACCACAGTGAAGCGATGTCGCCCCCGTCTCGGCCAAATTCGCCATCCAGGGAACCGCTCAGGAAGCTGGCGGTGTCTTGGTTGGAGAGGGCTCTACCAATCCGCTTTTGTGTTGCGTCATGGTAGGCTTTTGCTGTGATGCTCCTTACCATGGCGTCAGGACACATCAGCAGGCGGAAGGCGTGGGTGATCACCGCGATGTCACACAGGTCATCCATGCAGGGGACATTGGCACCGCCATGCCTGTGGGTGATATAGACCAGCTCATTGCTGGCTCTCTGGGGAAGGAATAACCACTTCTTCACCAGCTGCCGGATGATCTTGTCTGCCTTGTTGAGGGGTACCTTTGCCATGGCGGATCCCCTTAGGACGAACGAGATGCAGGGGATCAGGAAGGTGTTCAGGGCCCAGTAACACTTTAACTGTTCTAACCTGTTCCCATTATACTAACAAACCCAACTGGCTAGGCAGAAGCAACATACACAGAGTCTTTGTCCTTTGTTTGCACACATTAGTATAAGATATAAGAATATCAAAAATCAACCGGGCAAACAAGACCCAAAATTATATCTCAGGCAAAGTTATAGGCCTGAATCCTACATTGTCACTAAGACTCCTAATGCTCTCTCCCTCCTGACTTGGCTATTTCCAGGCTGCACTGTTCCCTGCCTACACTGTGAATTCCCCAGCAAAGTCAGACCGCCTAAGCACCTCTGGTCTGCTTTTCCCCTCGAAGCTATAAATGATGCAATTGCCAGAGTTATGCTACAACACAGTCCTTTCTAAGCAAGTATACCTCTTTTTAAGGTAAAAGTGTTACAGAGAAAATATTAAAATCTGAACTCCACTAAGGACTCCAGCCAGTAAACAGTGTTTCAAACCCAACCTCCACCCTCCACCAGCCTGGGGTTTTTCTGTGGTAACAAGTTCATAACAGCTGTTAGCTCAGAACAAGCAACCCCAGGAACCTGAGTCACTCTTTTATCCAGTTTGGGCTGCTGAACTTGTCCTCATGTAATGTGTGATCAGCAGACAATGCGTTTCTCCTCGGGGTGCAGTTTCAGAAGGATGGAACCAGAGGTGGGTAATTTGCATTCCCATTCTCCCACATATTTCTGAGGAAAGCCACTCACTAGAAGTTTAATCTTGTCTGGCCCATTGTTTTAAATGTGTCCCCTGAGGCTCATAACGCTTCCCACAGTTTTCTTTAGACCTGCCTCCCCCTCACAGAAGTTACACACAACGCTCAGTGGTTTGAGCATTAGCTTGCTAAACCCAGCCTTGTGAGTTCAAACCTTGAGGGGGTCATTTAGGGATCTCGGGCAAAAATTGGGGATTGGTCCTGCTTTGAACAGGGGGGTTGGACTAGATGACCTCCTGAGGTCCCTTCCAACCCTGATATTTTATGAACACAAACATTTGCATTTTTAATACAATGAATTCCTAAAATACTTAAACTTAATTCAACAAGGTTTGTCCAGCATATTGCAGGTAATTGCCTCCTCTGTCACAGTCAAGAGCAGGCTTTAACACTGCCCACACTTCTGAATGCCATATTGTAAGGCAAGTAATGCTCTTCGGATTTGACACCTTGGACCAAGTCCTTAGAGAGGACCCTCGGAGAGGCGCTAATTTGTTTCTCAAACGTCATGGCCTGAGATTATTATCCCGGACAAGACAACAGCAGCATTTTGAAAAAAATCTGACTGAAAGTGTCCCAAGTTCAGCGCCCAAACAAAATGAGCGAACCCTTTGCAATTCTGTGTGTGTCAGTTCCTCACTTGTGAGTCAGGCACAGTAAATATCTCCCAGGGTCTTGTGAAGAGAAATAATTTAAAGCAGCACTCAAATGCTCAATGATGGGTACCAGAGAAGAGCCCATGAGGAAATGAGTAAGTCGATGTTTAGTGTTTGGCTAATGAGCAGTAAATACGGAAAAGACCACTCACTGAACCATATGCCTGCATAAAATACTGAACAATTACCCATTCAACTAGCACCACCCAGCCAGTCCCCTGGTGGAGGGAGAAGTACTGTGGAAAAATACTATGTGAGTACATAGTTAAAGATGGGAATCAAAATACATATGTACAAGGAGACAGAAACAACCTTAATTCTGGTATTTCCTAACTTTTGAGTGCTTGACTTTGTCAGCTGAACATTCTTTTAATGTAGTTTTTGTATGTAATCAGACACAAAAGATACATTTTACCTCAGTACTTGCCACCTACTTAACCCTGGTGACACATTAACTGCAATAATAACTGGAGGGTCACACTTTGTTACTTACATAGGCAGACGTGTACACCCAGCTGGGCCCCTTGGCCCCACAAACTCGTCTCCCCAGTGCAAAGGTGTCAATTGAAGTCAGGGGCGCAGCTGGCTGGAGTTGGGGGCAAGGGTCTGCTGGGTAGGGTGCTGGCCAGACTGCAGGGGCAAGAGGCTTCTGGCAGCTTGATTTCCACTAAAACCAGGCCCACAGTGTGCTCATTTGGTGCTGCAAGCAGAGCAATCCCTATGGTTCCCTAAATCTAACCTCACCTTGATGTCACTGCCTCATCCCTGTATTGAGTGATGCTCCCCTGCCACAAGCCTGGGGGAAGTAACTGCCTCACCCATGTGTCCAGAGCCTACAGAATCAAACAGTTTAGATTGGCAGAAATCAGGCTTTTCCAGTTTTCTGATTTTCATCAAAATCAACTGGATTCTGCCATTGATACTTAGAACATTCTCTGAAATTCCAGAGGGAACTGGAGGCCGTCTTCAAAAGTTATCACGCTGCAGCCAAGCTGAGTGCAAGGGCTCCCTTTACTAAGCCAATTAGCTCTTATGTAGGCAGAAGAAAAGGGAATCTTAAGAAGAGATCTAAAGGACAAGCTGGGACGGGGGTTGTTTTTAAACAGACTAGTTAAGGGAAAGTGTTCCCTGCATAAGGAGTGGTGTGGAAGATAGGGCAAAGGAGGAGAGGTGAACAGAAGGGGAAGGAGATTTGAGGCTGAGACTCCTGAGGAGACGGGGACCAAAATCAGTAAGTTACAAAAGCAGAGGAACAGGCAAGGACTAAGTGGGAGGAAGTGGGAGGCTAAAGGTGAGCACAAGAAGCTTGAATCTCATGCAGAAAAGTGGTGAGAGTCAGCAGAGGGATTCAAGCGGGTTCGAGATGGTTAAAGTAATAGGCCAGGATGACTAAGGCACCTAGGCATCACACTACACTAATACAAGGAACTAATAATTCAAAACTCCACTGCTAAGATTAAGGTTTGTGGTCTGGATGCAGAAATCAGTGGATGCAGTTCTCTGATCTGCATGACACAGGCCAGACTAGATGATCATAATGGTCACATCTTGCCTTATAATCGATGAATGAACAGCCAGGAGAACAATGTGGGTTTCAGGGATGTCATGGAGGGGATTATAGGAGCCAAGTTAGGAGATGGTGAGGGCCCAGAGGAGAGAGTGAACAGGATGGACATAGATTAAAGTCAAGCTGTTACAGAGGAAGCTGCAGCATGATTTAGTCACTACCTGGGTGTGTGAGGTGTGGGAAAAGTTAGATGACACCCAGGTAGCAGGCCTGATGGTGGTGTTCTGAACAGTGACAGACAAAGGGAAAGAGGAGACTTTGGTTGCTAGGGCCCAAATCCTCAAAGATATTTAGGGTCCTAATTTCCATTGCAATCAATGGAAGTTAAGGAGTCTGAATACCACTGGGGATCTAGGCCTAGGATAGCAGCAAGACATCCAGGAGGAAGATACACAGGACTGTAAGGCACCTCCTGGGTCATCACGTCCAGTCCTCTGGTATTGCAGGCTACCATGTCACATAATCAAGTGAAGCCTCTCTGTCAGGAAATTGAACCCTGTCTCCCGGATAACAGGCAGGGAGACTCACCACTATGCTAAAGAAAGGCATGACCAAAGAGGATACAGAGACAGATGGTGATGTAGGACTGGACAAGTAGGGCTGAGTCATCAGCGTAAAGATGGTCATTGAAGCCAGGTGAGTGGAGGAGATGACAAAGAAACGGTGTAGAGGGAAAAGACGAGAAGGCCAAGGACACCACCCTGTGTGACCCCTCCTAGAAGTAGGCGAGAGAGAAGAAAATGGCAGAACTCGAGCTGACAGGGTATTTGTCAGCACAACTGGGTCTGTATTAGTTTCCCAAATGATAAAACACCAGGGAACAGGCTGAGAAACCTTTCATTGAGAAATCACTGCTTTAAATTCCGTACTGGGGAAGGATGACTAGAAATGACCATCTGACAACTGCTCTATGTTAGGGGACATATCCACATGACAGTTAGTCCCCTTAGTAGTTTTGCTGACCAGAAAAAAGAACCCACAGATTCCATTTTTAGAGCTTTTTACTTACATCAGCTACAGGACAGGCACTGTCCTTGGCCTTCAGACACGTTCTGGACATACAACTCTGAAAGTGTTACCCTGAAGCACAGACCTTACAGAGCATCCACTGCACTTATTTCTTGGGGTTAGCTCCAGCCACATGATAATGTTAACAGCAGTTCTATTAAGCAGCAGTTGCATGAGACCTTTGTGAATGTTGGGAGCAGTGTTTCCTGAGATCTTGGTCATTAATTCGCTTGGGACTAGCTGGGTAGTATTGTGATCATCAAAACTACAAAGACCCTTCAGGGCTAAAGCAGCTCCATTTGATATTCCACATCTCCTCATTCTGACAAGCCAGTGCCCATCAGTAACCAACCAGCCCATCACTCCAAGCTACCAACAGAACAGAGTAGCTCAGGTCCCCTAGTTCCAAGAGAAGGGATAGGTTATGCAGGAGGCAGCTCCATCTGGATATCAGGCAGCAGGTTGCAGCTGGTGACGATGTCCATCTTGTCAGCCACAGCTTGCAAGTCATCCAAAATGAGGCGGATATTGTGCGAGGCATTGATGATGGCGCTCTGTGAGTTGCTAAGCTGTGCAGTGATGGTGCTGAGTTCCTTGGTGGCCATTTGATACACGTGCTTGATGGTGCTGCTGACATCGTAGTACAAGCGGGCATTGCTCTCAATCAGCTTCTGCTGCAGCAAGGTGCTATAGCGCCCCTCATGCTGGATACGAAGGGCAGGTTTCTCTTCTATTCCCATAGAAGACCTTGGCTCCTCCTTCCTGATGACAATCAGGGGAGGCAGGTCCAGGTCAACTAGCTTAGACTTGACTTTGTGCTCACTTGGGCTCCCTTCTTCTTCGTCATCTGTCTCAGATGCTTCCCCGAGGACTTTCACACCAGAGAGGCTGGGGAAGGAGGCCTGAGGAACGGACGACAGATAAACTTCTTCATCTGAATCAGTCTCAGATGCTTCCCCTTGAACCACTGCTTTGTACTGGGGCGCTGCCATCCTTGGGCTTCAGCCACCTAAAGAAACAAAAGCAGCTCAGTCACAGCAACAGAGGGGAAACTGTGACAATGGAGAAGAGCCTGGGACAGCTCAGAAGGTGGATGGGTCCCAGGAGCCCGGAAGAAGCTGGCAAGTGGTTGTGAAGTTCCAGGAGGGAGCGGCTATGTGGGCCGTTAGCTGAAGTGCTACACGCCAGCAACAACCAGCCCAACAACCGCTGGATGGCAGGTACCCAGCCAGGAGAGAGGCGGTGAATGACCCCAAGTGGGGGGCAACACAGTAACAAAATAGAGACCACCAGTCCATGGCATGACGGACATCACTACAGGACAGAATATGGCCATGGGCAAAGTCCCGGAAGCCCGTCATTCATTTCTCAGGGAGACACCCCCCCCTCACTTCCCATAGACATCCCTTCCACCTCTCCCCCAAAGCCTCTTCCCCAGCCCCTCTCCCAGAAAGCACCCTGCTCCCCCTACAGTGCCCGACCCCAACCCTCCAACCCACCCCCCTACTCCTCCACCCCTACTCTTAGAGCACCCCCACACTTCTCTCCACATCCAGAACACCCCTCCCGCAAGAGCATCCCCACTCCCCCACGCCTCCCCAGAGCACCCCCACTCACCCCAACTCTCTCCCCAGAGCACCCCCACTCACCCCAACCCTCCCCCCAGAGCACCCCCCGCCCCCCCACTCCCCTCCCCCCGAGCGCCCCCACTCCCCCCAACCCTCCCCCCAGAGCGCCCCCCACTCCCCTCCCCCCGAGCGCCCCCACTCCCCCCAACCCTCCCCCCAGAGCACCCCCCCTCCCCCCAGAGCGCCCCCCACTCCTCTCCCCCCGAGCGCCCCCACTCCCCCCCAACCCTCCCCCCAGAGCGCCCCCCACTCCCCTCCCCCCGAGCGCCCCCACTCCCCCCAACCCTCCCCCCCGAGCGCCCCCCACTCCCCTCCCCCCGAGCGCCCCCACTCCCCCCAAACCTCCCCCCCCGAGCGCCCCCCACTCCCCTCCCCCCGAGCGCCCCCCACTCCCCCCAAACCTCCCCCCCCGAGCGCCCCCCCACTCCCCTCCCCCCGAGCGCCCCCCACTCCCCCCAACCCTCCCCCCAGAGCGCCCCCCACACCCCTCCCCCCGAGCGCCCCCACTCCCCTCCCCAGAGCGCCCCCACTCCCCCCAACCCTCTCCCCAGAGCGCCCCCCACTCCCCTCCCCCCGAGCGCCCCCCACTCCCCCCAACCCTCCCCCCAGAGCGCCCCCCACTCCCCTCCCCCCAGAGCGCCCCCACTCACCCCAACTCTCCCCCCAGAGCACCCCCCACTCCCCTCCCCCCGAGCGCCCCCACTCACCCCAACTCTCCCCCCAAAGCACCCCCACTCCCCTCCCCAGAGCGCCCCCCACTCCCCCAACCCTCTCCCCAGAGCGCCCCCCATTCCCCTCCCCCCGAGTGCCCCCACTCACCCCAACTCTCCCCCCAGAGCGTCCCCCCACTCCCCTCTCCCCGAGCGCTCCCACTCCCCCAACCCTCTCCCCAGAGCACCCCCACTTACCCCAAACCTCTCCCCAGAGCGCCTCCCCACTCCCCTCCCCCCGAGCACCCCCCACTCACCCCAACCCTCCCCCCAGAGCGCCCCCCACTCCCCTCCCCCCGAGCACCCCCCACTCACCCCAACCCTCCCCCCAGAACGCCCCCACTCCCCTCCCCAGAGTGCCCCCCACTCACCCCAACTCTCCCCCAGAGCGCCCCCCACTCCCCTCCCCAGAGCGCGCCCCACTCCCCCAACCCTCCCCCCCGAGCGCCCCCACTCCCCCAAGCGCCCCCACTCCCCCAACCCTCTTCCCAGAGCACCCCCCACTCCCCTCCCCCTGAGCACCCCCACTCACCCCAACTCTACCCCCAGAGCACCCCCACTCCCCTCCCCCGAGCGCTCCCACTCCCCCAACCCTCCCCCCAGAGTGCCCCCCCCACTCCCCTCCCCCCGAGCGCTCCCACTCCCCCAACCCTCTCCCCAGAGCGCCCCCCCATTCCCCTCCCCCCGAGCGCTCCCACTCCCCCAACCCTCTCCCCAGAGCGCCCCCCCCACTCCCCTCCCCCAGAGCGCCCCCACTCCCCACAACCCTCCCCCCAGAGCGCCCCCCACTCCCCTCCCCCCGAGCGCCCCCCACTCCCCTCCCCCCGAGCGCCCCCACTCCCCCCAACCCTCCCCCCAGAACGCCCCCACTCCCCTCCCCAGAGCGCCCCCACTCCCCCCAACCCTCCCCCCAGAACGCCCCCACTCCCCTCCCCAGAGCGCCCCCACTCCCCCAACCCTCCCCCCAGAGCGCCCCCACTCACCCCCCCAGAGCGCCCCCACTCACCCCAACTCTCCCCCCGAGCGCCCCCACTCACCCCAACTCTCCCCCCAAAGCACCCCCACTCCCCTCCCCAGAGCGCCCCCCTCCCCAGAGCGCTCCCACTCCCCCAACCCTCTCCCCAGAGCGCCCCCCATTCCCCTCCCCCCGAGTGCCCCCACTCACCCCAACTCTCCCCCCAGAGCGTCCCCCCACTCCCCTCTCCCCGAGCGCTCCCACTCCCCCAACCCTCTCCCCAGAGCACCCCCCACTTACCCCAAACCTCTCCCCAGAGCGCCTCCCCACTCCCCTCCCCCCGAGCACCCCCCACTCACCCCAACCCTCCCCCCAGAGCGCCCCCCACTCCCCTCCCCCCGAGCACCCCCCACTCACCCCAACCCTCCCCCCAGAACGCCCCCACTCCCCTCCCCAGAGTGCCCCCCACTCACCCCAACTCTCCCCCAGAGCGCCCCCCACTCCCCTCCCCAGAGCGCGCCCCACTCCCCCAACCCTCCCCCCCGAGCGCCCCCACTCCCCCAACCCTCTTCCCAGAGCACCCCCACTCCCCTCCCCCTGAGCACCCCCACTCACCCCAACTCTACCCCCAGAGCACCCCCACTCCCCTCCCCCGAGCGCTCCCACTCCCCCAACCCTCCCCCCAGAGTGCCCCCCCACTCCCCTCCCCCCGAGCGCTCCCACTCCCCCAACCCTCCCCCCAGAACGCCCCCCCACTCCCCTCCCCCCGAGCGCTCCCACTCCCCCAACCCTCTCCCCAGAGCTCCCCCCCACTCCCCTCCCCCTGAGCGCTCCCACTCCCCCCAACCCTCCCCCCAGAACGCCCCCACTCCCCTCCCCAGAGAGCCCCCCACTCCACCAACCCTCCCCCCAGAACGCCCCCACTCCCCAGAGCGCCCCCCCAACCCTCCCCCCAGAGCGCCCCCCACTCCCCTCCCCCCGAGCGCCCCCACTCACCCCAACTCTCCCCCCAGAGCGCCCCCCCACTCCCCTCCCCCCGAGCGCTCCCACTCCCCCAACCCTCTCCCCAGAGCGCCCCCCACTCACCCCAACCCTCCCCCCAGAGCGCCCCCACTCCCCTCCCCCCGAGCACCCCCACTCACCCCAACCCTCCCCCCAGGGCTCATCCCACCCATCCCGCTAGAGCGCCCGTGCTCACCCCACACTCCCCCCAAAGTCCCTCTAACAGCCCCCACACTCCGAGCCACCAGCCCAGCCCCCACCCGCTTCTCTTCGCTACGCGCCGTCGCGGAGGCGGAACAGGAATGGCGCGGACGGAGTCCAGGTCACATGATCAGTCACGTGGTGTCCATTCCCGGAAGTCGCGACTGCGGCCATGGCTGACTCGCTGCTGTTCCAGATGCTGCACATGGAGATGGCGCATGCGCTGTGTGGGGTGAGGGGAGGGGGGTGAGAGGGAACGGAGCCGGGGATGTGGCTCCGTGTCGGGCGCGAGCCGCTGCGCTGCGGGCGGGTGCGCTGCCGAGGGGCGGGGCTCCGTGCAGAGGCTGGGTGCAGTGCAGCGTGGGGCTCGGTGCAGTGTGGGCGGGGCTCGGTGCTGGAGGCTGGGTGCCAGTGCATGCGGGGCTCGGTGCCGGAGGCTGGGTGCAGTGCGGGCGGGGCTCGGTGCCGGAGGCTGGGTGCAGTGCGGGCGGGGCTCGGTGCCGGAGGCTGGGTGCAGTGCGGGCGGGGCTCGGTGCCGGAGGTTGGGTGCAGTGCGGGCGGGGCTCGGTGCCGGAGGCTGGGTGCAGTGCGGGCGGGGCTCGGTGCCGGAGGCTGGGTGCAGTGCGGGCGGGGCTCGGTGCCGGAGGCTGGGTGCAGTGCGGGCGGGGCTCGGTGCTGGAGGTTGGGTGCAGTGAGGGCAGGGCTCTGTGCCAGAGGCTGGGTGCAGTGCAGGGTGGGGCTTGGTGCAGTGTGGGCGGGGCTCGGTGCTAGAGGCTGGATGCAGTGGAGGCGGGGCTCTGTGCTGGAGGTTGGGTGCAGTGAGGGTGGGGCTCTGTGCCAGAGGATGGGTGCAGGGCAGGGCTCCGTGCAGTGGCGGTGGGGTTCTGTGCCAGAGGTCCGGTGCAGTGCGGGGCGGGGCTCTGTGCCAGAGGCTCTGTGCCGTGGCGGTGGGGCTCTGTGCGAGAGGATGGATGCAGTGAAGGGTGGGGCTCTGTGCAATGGGGCGGGGCTCTGTGCCAGGGGTGGGTGCAGTGAAGGGGGTGGGGCTCCGTGCCAAAGGCTGCGTGCAGTACTCCGGCCTGTGCTGTATGGGAGGTCACACTACATGATCACATTCACAGTGGTCCCTTCTGGCCTTGGAATCGATGAAACTTCAGAGTGAGCAGCAGGTTCCCCCTACCCCACCCCACCATACCCCACTCTTCAGCGTCAACTTCACAGTGCTCCATCTTGCCCTGCTGCTCCCAGCTCAGAGACCTTCTCCCACACTTCTGAAGCCCTGGAGGGGCTGCTAGGCCAGGCTAATCCCAGTGCCAGACGAATGGCTCACGTGCACTGGCCCCATTCTGAGACTTTTCATCTGTGGTGTTTGACAGGAACAGGAGAAAGGTCTCGGTGCGCTGGAGGGAGTGGGTTTCCGAGTGGGCCAAGGACTCTCCGAGAGGTGAGTGCAGAGTACCAGAGCACAGGCGGGGTGGGGGTGGGAGATTCCTGGAGTGACAGTGGAGGAGGAAGCTTAACAGTTCGGCAGGAGCAACTCCCAGTACAAAGTGATGCCTGTGAACTCGGAGTGAATAAGAGTCTGAAATAGAGCCCGATGAGCACCAAGGAGGGAAGGCCTCAAGAGGGGCTGGGGACATGATAGGGGTCGTGAAGCTGGATTCATTTCTAATTTTGGCACTGTTTGCTCTGGGTTCCCCTTGCTTGTGCTATCTGCCCTCCTGCAGTTCCTCCTGCCCACTGGGCAGCAGAGTAAGGTAGTGAGTCTGTTGGCTTAACTGATGGATGTTTTGGATGTTGGGCTAGGCTGGGGTGGCTGATTCCCTGGGGGGTGTGTCCTAAAACCATGAGAGAGAGAGAGCACAAAGGAAGCACATATGTGATTTAAGAGCCTAAAGCTCATTGACTCAAATAGACGCAGAAAGTGAATGATATTTAGGCTCCTAAGTGACTTAGTTGTTTCTGAAAACGTTTAGCCCTTCTGTTTCCATGCTGTTGATCCGTTAAGTGGAAAGCACTTCCAAATGCAGGAGTGGCTTCAATCCCCCTTGCACGTGCTGAAGGGGCTCCCAGCTCCCTTCCTAGGCAGGGCTCCAAGCCGAGGCCTGAGTACATCCAACTTCCCTTCCCATTTAGTGCTCAATCTCTTTTGACAAGATACAAGGAAAACAGGAAATGATGCAGCTAGAGCATCCATGGTTCTCAAATGATGGTTCTCAAAGCCGGTCCACCGCTTGTTCAGGGAAAGCCCCTGGCAGGCCGGACCGGTTTGTTTACCTGCCGCGTCCTCAGGTTCGCCCGATCGTGGCTCCCACTGGCCGCAGTTCACCGCTCCAGGCCAATGGGGGCTGCAGGAAGGGCGGCCAGCACATCCCTCCGCCCGCGCTGCTTCCCACAGCCCCCGTTGGCCTGGAGTGGCAAACCGTGATCGGTCAAACCTGCGGACGCGGCAGGTAAACAAACCGGCCTGGGCTGCCAGGGGCTTTCCCTGCACAAGCGGCAGACCGGCTTTGAGAACCACTGAGCTAGAGCCCCTGGGCAGTCTGCCAGTTATCCTGTCAGCATTCTTTGAGAGGTGACTCAGCTCCGGGTTTTCTCTAGTCCTGCTGCCTGATACTGTAGGACCCATTCAAAGAGACAATTAGCAGACTCAGCGATTTCCCCCTTCTGCTGAAGGTTGACAAAGGAGACTCCGTCATTCAAGGATGAGCTGGACGTCCTGAAATTCCTCTGCAAGGATCTGTGGATAACTGTCTTCAAGAAGCAGGTGGATAATCTGCGCACCAACCATCAGGTAAGAGCTGCGATGCTTTCCCCTGCTCCCAGGAAGACTGGATGCTCTCCCACAGTTTTGTCTTGGGCTTTGCAGGCTGCTCCCTAGCTGTCTCAGTGTCCCTGCTGCAGGATGCAGAGGGGTGAGGAGAAGCATTAATTCTCCCCAAAGTTGTTCTTGCACCTTAGCTTATTCCAAGAGGAGGGTGGAAAGAACAAGGCTGCTGCCTTAGTTAGTATCAAGAGGCCTGAGCAAACATTTGAGTCTGGCATTGTGGCTGAGGGGTGCGTGGCACACGCACAGCCTTATTTCCAGGAGAACAGAGCTCCTGAGCTGGGGACCCTGCACTAAGAATGCTCAGCCCTGGAGTTCCACCCTATTGTCCCCATTGTCCTGGGGAGAGAGGTGGTCACTGAAGTTGGCAGGTCCTAGCCCATTATAGCTCAGAGATTAATACAAGGACCATGAAGTGGATCCAGAACTGGATCAGAGTGTTCTGGAAGTCCTGTGCCTGTCCCTACTCTGGAACTGACCTGACTTAGATGCCGAGGTGCCATTTGCAGATCAGGGGTCCCTCTGAAGGCTGCCTCTGAGACAGCGAGTGCACTGATGAAGGGGCAGCTGGAGTACTCCCCCCACAGAGCAGCACTGGGATCATTTAGTGGAAGGAAGTGCTCTTCCTGCTGTGCTAGGATCGGGGGCTTGGCATTGGGTGAGCCTGTGGCAGTAGTGATGGATTTCTAGGCAATTGCTGATGGTCTCATGTGCTGTGCAGGGGGTATCCTGGTACCTGCTGTTCACACAGTCTGACTCTTGGTTTCATTTCTAATGGGCATAGTATTTGTGGCTCTGAGACCCAGCCATCTTGACTTATTTTGACTCCCAAACCCACAGGAATCTCATTCCCACAGGGAACCTACATGCTGCAAGACAATAACTTCCTCCTCCTAAGCCAGCTGTCCAATGGGAAGCAGTACCTGGAGGAGGCACCCAAGGTAAGCACAACAAGGGGACATCCTCCAGTAGAACCATCTCCGGGTGCTTTAATCTCCTCCTTGTTTGTCGGGGCCACAGGAAAGGTTGCACTGTGACCTCGGTCATCACGGCTAAAACCCTCTTCAGTGTTCAGATCCCCGATATAAAACCCAACAGATGACATTCCTCCAAAGCAGTCATGGACAAGCTGTATGTTGGCTCTTGCCAGGCTTTGAAAGCTGTCTAGCAAGCCAAGCTGGAAGCTGAATCCGAACCAGGTAGTCCTTGTGGCTCCTTTTCTCCTGTGACTGACTGCCCCCATTAAGCTCAGATAGCCCATATTAGGTTGTAAGATCTTTGGGGCAGGAACCAGGCCTTTCTACCTCATCTGGGGGGCCTCAGCATACCTTTGGTGTTCTAAAATAATAAACACAGCTGCATGGACTGTGACCTGGCCTGCTTTCCTGCGCTCTGGGTTCCAGGCCCTCTGATGAAGTCCGTCACTGTTGTGCTTTGAACTTGGAGCTGGTGTAACTCTTGAAAGCCCATATAAGAGCTAATGGGATACTTGGATGCGTTAATGGCATGGGTGGTGTGTGAACCGCCCATGGGGCAGGCTAGCCCCCAGCCACTCTCCTTCTGCCTGAGGCCCTGCCCCTCCCCCGCGAGAGCCTAGAGCACCCCCACCACGGCCGCTGGCCCCCTAGCCCCAGGTCCCCTGAGCGCCCCCAATCCAGGAATGCTGAACAGGCAGCGCCCAGCCCCAGAGCACCAGGCGGACGGCCCCAGTGGCCCCCAGCCCTGAAACGCCAAGCGGGCGGCCCCAGCGGCCCCCAGCTCCAGTGTGCCAGGCAGTGCAAGCACCGGCCCCAGTCGCCCCGAGTCCCAGCCATAGGCTGGCCCCCCCCCCGAGCCACGGAGGAAGAGCGGGAACTGGAAGCAGGCAGGAGGGGGGCAAAGCATGGGCAGGGCCACGTTGGGCTGTTTGGGGAGGCTCAACCTCCTCTGGCCTGTGATACCCGCCGCCCATGGTTAATAGGAGTAGTGAGTAGGAGCAGGAGGGTGATTTTCCCTCCGTAGAACGTTGAGAGACTGGTACTGAGATACTACATCCACTTCTGGGGTCCACATTTTAAAAAGGATGTTGGAAAAATTGGAGCGGGTGCAGAGAAGAGCTACCAGAATGACTGGTGAGAAACTAAAGAGTTCAGTCTCTTTAGTTTATCCAAAAGACAGTTACAGTTATGATTTACAAGTGCCTATGCGTGGAAGAGATTTCTGGCTTTTTAATCTAGCCAAGTGAGTTAGAACAAGTTCCGGTGACTGGAAGCTGAAATTAGATAAACTCAGAGTAGGAATAAGGCACAAATTTTTAACAGTCAGAGTAACCACTGGGAGAATTCTCCTAAGGGTGGTGCGGATTCTCCACCACTTGAAGTCTTTAAATTAAAATGGGACATCTTACAAAGAGACTCTGTTCTCAGCCATATGTTACGAGTTTGATGCAGGAATCAGTGGGGGAGATTATTTGGCCTGTGTTATGTAAGAGATCCGAGCAGATGATCTTAGCTGTTATTTCTTGTCTTAAAACGTATGCATGAAATCCTGGGCCCGCTGAAGTCCCCCACTGAGTTGGGCAAGCCAGGATTTCACCAGAGGACTCCATGACTGTGAGGATAATTCCCTATTGGTAGCCACTGGAGCAGTCTGCACGTAGAGAGAGTCACTCCCAGTGTAGCTAGTGAGTCCTAGCTCGATCCCCCTCTACCTAGGGCAAGTATTGCTGCTCCCCAAGGGGAGAACTGACCGGCTCTCTGCCTTTCCTGTAGTTTCTCGCCTTTACATGTGGCCTTGTGAAAGGAGCTCTCTCCAACCTGGGCTTTGACAGCACTGTGACGGCCGAGGTGCCGGGGATGCCCTCCAGTAAGTAGTTAGCCTCTGCGTGGGGAGAGGGAGCTGAGATCCAGTAGGCTGGGAGCAGGCTGCCAGCAAGCAGGGAACCTTAATCTATACTGGATATACCCCTCCCCCATCCCTGCTCTAGGGAAGAAGGGGGCCTGGGGAGCCTTGGGTCACAGTGTGACGTGCTGGGGCTTGCTCAGATGTTCCAGCCAGCTGATGTCTGTTCTGTGGCCCTGAATGGAACAAGGGAGACAGAAGGTCTGAGTCCAGTTCTTGGCAACGGGGTAGCCCTTGACACAAAGCTGTCGTCACCATGTGGAGGAAGGTGCCCTGCTGCCACCTGTGTAGTACAGAATGGTGTGCCGGGGGGGGGAGGCCAACCTTCTCCCTGCCCAATATTCACTTCAGAAAGGGACCCCTCCTAGCTGGCGCTCAGTGAAGGCCGTGTCCAGGGAAAGAGAGGCCCAGGGAGTCGGATTTGGGCTCTTGGTTCAGTATTTGGTGGGGTTGCATGGATGAAGCCAGGACAGTGATTTCCCATGAGATCTCAGCCATGAGATCTCTCTAACCCAGCCCCATGCCATGGCAGCAGTTCCCTTTTTCTGTGTGTGTGGCACGCTCCGTGCTTTCTCTTTCTGCCAGGTAAATTTCAAGTGGTGATTCAGAAATCCTGACCTGGTGCTGGCAGCTGGGAATGGGTGGACGAGAGACAGTGGAGCAGCCTGCAGCCCTGTTTCAGTGGAGCTGGTTTTCTGCTTTCTGGGTACCAGGACGTCGTAGGTTTGCAATAAAGTGTTTTTGATTTCCATTCATCTATGCTGAACTCCCGTGTAACCAGCCAGCTTCCATCAGGTGTGGGGACGGCCTGACAGCCTAATGCTGGTGTTCCAATGCTACCACACAGAAATGAATGAGCTCGAGCCGGTGGGGCGTGAAGAATATCCCTCCCTGTCGGAGGTGCAGTCGCAGAAAAGTGGTGGCGGTGACCTGAGGTTTTGGGAGTGATTCTCAGGTCTCTGGATGAGCAGGGATCCTCTTCTCTCCAGGAGGACAAATGGGTGGGCTCCGATGGGAGGTGGAACCATTTGTTCCTTTGTGATAGTGGGAGTGGCCCCATGATTGGGGGTTTGGCTCTTCCAGCCTGTGCGTTCTTGCTGGCCTTCGATTCTTGCTGCTTGCAGCCTGTGGAAGGGAGAGGGGCACAGAAAAATAGAGGATGCTCAGCACCCACCAGAGCTGTTTGGCAGTGCCACGGATCAGTTGTTTGGGGGGCGCTTGGGGGAGGACGGAGAGCAGTAGGCAGGCGGGGGCCTCGGGGAAGGGATTGGAGTGGAGACAGGAAGGGCTGGAGTGGGGGCGGGGCCTCAGGGAAGGGGGCAGAGCGGGGGTGGGAAGAGGCAGAGCAAGGAGGGGGCCTCAAGGGAAGGGCCAGAGTGGGGATGGGACTGGGGGGTAAAGTAGCCCCGGGGGAAAATAAGTCAGTGCCTATGCCCCAGGCCCAGCAACCAGTGCTCCAATGCCCGTGGAGTCTGGCATGCAGGGACTGCAGCACCACCGTAGCGAGAGTGAAAGGCAGCCCTAAGTACCCTTGTCAGACATCAGTGGCGGCCCTGGGCTCTCCCACTGCTCCTTGTAGGGGAAATACCTTATGCGTGTTCTCTCTGGAGCTCTCTGCTGGGACAGCTTGTCAGCATCTGCAGGCCCTGAATGGTGGAGATCAGTGTGGGTGCACAGTGGTCACCGGCAGACACAGGCCGCTCTGGGCTACAGCCCCAGATAATTCCCTGTCCTCGTCGCTGCCTCTTGCCTGATTCCTCCACTGACACAACCTAGCCTCAGAGATGCCACACTTCCAGTGAGGTACTGTGACGGAGTCAGGGAGTGGGGAGTATTGACCTGGGACTGTTGGGGGATATCAGGGTGTGACTTCACTTGTGGGATGATACATGAGCATGGGACCTGAGCCCAGGAGGGGGATGGGGCCAGGTGACACCTTCTGCCCTGGAAACTGGACAAAGGCTGGAGGAGGGGCCAGGGTGTGTGGCTGGAGGAGACTGCTGGAGGGGGTTTCAATTTGGAGCTGGCTGGGGAAACGGAGGGAGACCCAGGACAGGGGTCTAGGCTCCCTGCCACCAAAGATGGACCTGACTGAGGGGTCCTGTTGTCTGTACCTACAAGCTCTGTTTTGGACTGTGTTCCTGTCATCTAATAAACCTTCTGTTTTACTGGCTGGCTGAGAGTTATGGTGAATCACACCGGGGGGGGATGGTGCAGGGCCCTGACTCCCCCCCTACTCCATGACAGGTATGTAGTGTGAACAGTAACGAATCCACAGAGACGCAAGAGGCAGCGGAGCAGAAGAGAGAGACTATCAGGAGCCCATGCAGGGCAGCCACACAAAGGGCTTGTTAATAGAACGGTTGTGCTGTGTAGGGCTGCTCAGAGCACGGAATTGCTCTGCGCCCCCTTTGCTGTCTCAGAGCTCCATGCTCACTCCTCCAGGCTCCTTCTCTTGCTTTCCCTACCCATCAGAATCCAGGCCGTGAGGTCTGATGAAAGCCCCAGCTTGGCACACTTTCCTAAGAGCCATTTGCACCCAGAAATGGTGATCTGAGAGGGTTTGAGCTTTCTGTAAATCCTGGATGTATTGCAGTATTGGTCTAATGAATCCCTAACAGCAATTTAAGTCCCTCACAGGACTCGGCCACTCGGAAATTTTTTGCATCTTTAGCGTGGCCCAGTAGCATCTGTCAGAGCTTCCCAAAGCAGTTTGACCTCCAAATAATGGCAGGAAACGAAGAAGTCAGCAGTTACTTATCGTGGCTCCAAAGTGTCAAAAAGGGGCCTGAGCCCATGTGTGAGCGATTATACCCCATAACATTCCACATCTCCTGTTCACGAGCTGAAAACTTCGTTAACACAGAGCTACGGTTGCCTGTGGCTCATTCATGCCCTTCCAGAACACTGAGTCCAGCTTCACTCAAACTTCTGAAAACCAGGAAATACAAAGTAAAAGATCCAACCCTAATTTGGATCTTTTTTTGGTGAGATTACAAGACTGATGGATAAAGATAACAGTGTTGCTATGGTACACTTAGACTTCTGTAAGGCATTTGGTGGGGTACCACTGTGACATTCTATACCTTGGAGGAGCTTCCTGTAACCCCATATTCCTCATTTACATATAATCATGATATTGCATATCAAGCATGCCATGTAAGGTATCAGAGGAGAGGTTATGATCTGCTGAAAATCATTTCTCTATCCATATATGTGTATCATTCACGCATATGAAGTTATGAGAATTGTGTTGTACGGTGGTCACTGAGACATGCTGGAAGTTGGGGAATCAGCCAGATATTAGCTCCCCAGAGGCAACGTCAGTTGACCTAACTACATCGCTCAGGGCTTTGAAAAATGTCACGCCCTGTGTGAACTCCTCCTTAGGTCAGTGGAAGAATTCTTGAAAGGCGGTAGCTATTTCGGTAATTATAGAATTCGTCCGTGATGGAAAAAACCCTTCTATCTCTGTGATAAATGTCCACAGCTGTGCTGTTGTAATGCTTGTAGTGTAGGTACAGTATTCCCTAATTGTAAATGTGGAAACACACTGATTCCCGTGGGTTACCTCAAGGATATGTTCTAGGCCCTACACTGTTTAACATTTTTATTAATGACTGGGAAGAAAACATAAAATCATCATTCATAACGTTTGCAGGCGACACAAAATTGAGGGAGTGGTAAATAATGAAGAGGACAGCTCACTGAGACAGAGCGATCCGGATTGCTTGGTAAGCTGGGCGCAAGCAAACGATATGTGTTTTAATATGGCTCAATGTAAATGTATACTGTGACGTTCCCCTCTGGTGTTATCTGGACCGGTGATCTGCTAGGCTACTCCAATCCTTGACTCTGGGAGCCAGCCTGACCCTGCTCTGCTGTGAGAACCCCCACTCCAGGGCTTTTCACACACAGCCTTTGGCGTAAGCTGCTCCCAGCTACTTGCAACCAAATGACACTAGCCAAGATCTCCGGTCCCAGACACAACCCTGGGAACCTCCGTCTTGCAGGGTCCAGTTATGCCTGCTGGATGCTGCACGTTTATTTAAGTTTGTCAATTTAACAAAGAAATTGATATGTACCGGGCTTGTTATCCCAAGGGGAGTCTCTGACACACTTCAGACCAAACGCACTGCTTCAGGTAGAATAAACAAAACCGATTTATTAGCGCTAAAGATAGATTTTAAGTGAATATAAGTCAAAGCATAACAAGTCAGATTTGGTCAAATGAAATAAAAGCAGAATGCTTTCTAAGATGATCTTAACACTTTCAGTGTCCTTAAAAACTTAGATGCTTCTCACCACAGGTTGGCTGGTCACTTTTCAGTCAGGCTCTCCCCTTTTATCCACGTTTCAGGTGGTTAGTGGTGGTGGTATCTGTAGATGTAGGTGGAAGAAAGAGAGCATGATAAAATGTCTCTCCCTTTTATCATGTCCTTTCTTTCCTCTTGGCTTTGCCCCCCCACCCCCTTCAGAGTCAGGTGGGCATTACCTCATCGCAGTCCCAAACTGCCCAAAGGAAGGGGGTGACTCCCTCGAGGGTCTAACACAGGGGTCTCAAACATGAGGCCTGCGGGGTTATTTCCTGCGGCCCACCAAGCTCCCTGCGCCCGCCCCCCGGAGTTATTTCCTGCGGCCTGCCAGGCTCCCCTCCCCCTGTTCCCCCTCCCCTCAGCGCGCTGTGTCCCCGCTCCTCTGCCTACCTGCAGGTGATTCCCGTTGCCAAACAGCTGTTTGGCGGTGCTTAGCACTTTCCAGGAGGGAGTGGGGAGGAGCAGGGAGCCACGTGCTCGGGGGAGGAGGCAGAGAAGAGGTGGGGTGGGAATTTGGGGAAGGGGTTGGAATGGGGGCGGGGAAGGGGTGGGAAGAGGTGGGTCAGGGGTGGGGCCACATGGAAGGGGTGGAGTGGGGGGCGGGGGCAGCGCAGCAGGGGCGGGGGCAGTGATGCGGCCCTCAGGCCAACGTACTAGTTCTCATGTGGCCCTCGTGGTGATTCGAGTTTGAGATCCCTGGTCTAACAGATTCTTTTCTTGCTGCCTGAGCCAGTGTCCATTGTTCCTGTGAGGCTGGGCTGGATTTGTCCCTGACGAGGTGTGAACTGCCTTCCTGTTCTTGGAGAGTTTTTGCATGGGCTTGCTTTAAGCCATGGGGATACATTTTCAGCCTCATAACTATATACATGAAATTATAACCTATAACCTCACTATAACATTACATTATTATAACACCACCATAACAACCATGCGCAGTGTATCATGAGCCTTCCAAAGACATCCAGCGTGACAAACTTTGCATTGGATCCCACACAATCATTTTATAAAGATGAACATGGGGGGTGTAGGGTGTGACCCCGAGGTACAGAGCATCACATATACATCTAGGAACAAAGAATGTCAGCCATACTTACATGATCGGGGACTCTATCCTGGGAAGCAATGACTCTGAAAAAGATTTGTGGGTGGTGGCAGATATAATCAGCTGAACGTGAGCCACCAATGGGGCGCTCTACCCAAAAGGGCTAATGCAATTCTTGGATGCATAAACCAGGGAATCTTGAGTAGGAGGAGAGAGGTAATTTTGTCTCTGTATTTCGCACTGGTGCAACCGCTCCTGGAATCCTGTGTCCAGTTCTAGTGAGCACAGTTCACAAAGGACGTAGATAAATTGGGGAGTGACCATGCTTGTAGAGGTAACTGGAGACAGGCAGACTTTGCATAGTGCAACGGTGCTAATACTCTTGCTCTGGGGTAGCCTGGGTGTTCCTCCCCCTCCTTTTAAAAAAATACTTCCAATGTTATCCGACTTCTCAGTGTGTTGGTGCTGTCAGGGTCAGGAGAGTGAACCCTGAGACGGGCTTCATCCCATGGAAATTACAAGAAGTTGGAGGTTGGGGGAGAAACCTGGTGTGTGTCTCTTCTCAAGGTTCCCTCCCATCCCCTACCGCATATAGTTCCCCCACCCACTTTGCTTGTCGTGGCTCCCGGGGCCATGGGCAGTGGGTATCAAAGGCTGGGGAAGGCTGGGTCTCCTCAAACTGCCTGCATGGCTCTGCCCACACTCCACCCCTAGGCCCCCTCCTGCTTCCCACCACAGCGCTTCTTCTTTGCCATGTGGCCAAGCCCCTGGCCAGCGGCACCAGAACCAGGGGGCAGGGGGCCATAGCCCTCCTGCTTTTTGAAAGTGGATGGGCCACTGAATGCATCCGATGAAATGAGCTGTAGCTCACGAAAGCTTATGCTCAAATAAATTGGTTAGTCTCTAAGGTGCCACAAGTCCTCCTTTTCTTTTTGCGAATACAGACTAACACACCTGCTACTCTGGGGCCTGACCCGTCCACCTTTTGCTGAGGTGGACCCCACCCCCTTCCCTTCCTCTTCCCCCCAAGGCCCCACCCCCGGACAGGCCAGCATGGAGCCCAGCTGGGAAGCCCGAGCAGCTGTGGGGAACCGCAGTGGACCCTCCGGTTGCCTGGGGTGGGGAGAGAGTTTGAGAGCAGGCCCCTCCCCGTGTCCCCGCCCGCCCAGAGGGTCTGTGATTCCACATCGGCTCCCCACTGCTGCCTGGCACCCGCACGGCTCTCCCCAACCTGGCTCCAGCTGGGGTGGGAGGGCCTCAGAGCCATGGAGCATGCAGGGAGCCTGGAGGCCAGGGGCTGCTCAGGCCCCTTGCACCGCAGGCAGGTGGAGGGTACGCCGCAGCTCCCTACAGCTGGCCAGCCAGCTCTTATGGCCAGACTGTGCTCCGTGGCCCACTCCCACAGCCGGAGCTGGGTCGGGGAGAGCTGCGCGGGCAGCTGTGGGGAGCCTTGGTCCCTCCACCTGCCCTGAGCAGGGGATCTGGGACCCGGTCAGGGGGCTGCTTTCGCCTCCACCTCAGGCGGGGGCCCCCAGCCCCCCACTTTTGGGAGGGCTCTGGTGCCCTGGTCCCAGGCTGGGGCTAGTAGGAGCCGGCCTGCAGCCAGGGACTCCAGGCGGCTGGAGCGGTGCTCGCTCCGCCTTCCCGCCTGGTGCTCGGGGGCTGGGGTCCTTGGCACCCACCCACCTGGAGCTCCGGGCCTGGGGTCCGTGCTGGGCCTGGGGTCTGTGCTCAGCTGCCTACCTGCCCGGTGCTCTGGGCCTGGGAGGGGGCTGCACTGCCCGCCTGCCTGGTGCTCCAGGGTGGAGTGGGGGGCTCTGGGCTTTGGTGGGGTCGGGAGGGGCGAGGTACTGGTCAGAAGGGGCGGGCCAGTCAGGGGCTAGCCTCCCCAAGCCCATGGTTCACCCGCCACCCAGGCCCCTGGCTCTTTCCGCTATTCTCTGTGCTGACTTCTGCCCCACCCAGGGTCATTCCCGGCAGCTGCCCCCTTCCCATGCTGCACCTAGAGGTGATGGGGATGACTGCAGGGGCCTCTTTCCCTTTTTTAAAGAATTCCCATCTGCATTGCATTCACATCCGCTCTCTTCTGCCCTCACAGGTTACACCTGGGCTGGGGTAGGGCTCCGCTGGTCTCTCCGATACCCTGTTTAGTGCTGTCACTGACTAGTTTTCACACTTCATGTCCTAGGCACCCCACCCTGTGCTGTGGTGTTGCTTTTCCACTCCCCACCCCACCACTGCCTCCCCACTGTGAGTTCAGTGTTTGTTTCCCCCACACTTCCCCTTCCTCCTAACATCTTAGCTGCTTCTCCTGCTCTCCCCCCCCCCAGCACTGAGATCAGTGCTGTCTGCCAGCTTCTACTGTCAAGGGCCCCGCTCTCAACCCGTTTCCATGATACAGTTGCACAATGCTTTTGGAATCACAGTGAGGTTTATCACTCTGTGGGACGCTGTGTTACCCGGCTTCTGTGTCTCCTTCCCTGTCTCAGTTTAATCAAGTCTGTGCTACGCCGGCAGTCCTCTGGAAGTGCCGGTTTTCTGCAGTTTTCCTGCCCACGCATGTCGTTTCTTTGTATGAAGTGCTGTTTCTGTGCTGGTTTCCCGCCGTGGGATAACCGGTGAGTCGTGAGGCTAATCTGTGTTTGCTGGAAGGTTTGTTGGTGTATGCTGGGTGATATGTAGTCCTCTGTCTCCATTGTGACTGTCTTTTTGGGGACTGTTTAGTACAGTGGTTCTCAACCCCTGGGCAGCATCATGCCTCCCAGTGAGCACTCAGCTGCAGCCCAGCTGTGTGTTAAAAAAATTCAAAGTTTCCCGCTCCAGGGTCCAGAAGGAGGCAGGGCTGGCTGAGGGGGAGATGGTGCCATGCAGCCCAGCTGGAACGCTTTTGCCAGCAGGGAAGGTGAAGCAGCCCCCTGGGGCAGGAGACGAGCTCAGCAGTCCAACGCAGGTGGCCCTGCTGGGCAAGTGGGTCCTGAGGGAGTCCAGCCTGGGCAGGCCCTGCACCTGCTCCAGCTTAGCTGATCGTGCCGCTCCTGAGGGGCCAGAGCAATCCCTGGCCATGCTGCCAGCTCAGCCCAGCGGACACAGTCACCTCCCAGTGGGGCCGCTGAGTGTGTCCGGGGGAAAGGGTGCAGGAGAGTGGGTCTCTGAGAGGGTTTGTGGGGGGGGCTCTGGGCAGGAGGGGTTTGTGGGAGGTGCTGGGCAGTTGTGGTGGTGGGGCTGTGTGGGGGCTCTGGGCAGTCGGGGGGCTGTGGGAAGGGGGGCGCTGGGCATATGGGTCTGTGGGGACTCTTAGCGGGGGCACTGGCCATAGGGGACTGCAGTCGGGGGGGTGTCTCTAGGCAGGGGAGTACTGGACATAGGGAGTCAGGGAGCGCTGGGCGGGGAGGTCGGTGTGGCGCTTGGCATGGACCTGCCCCCGAGGAGAAGGGGCAGGCTGGCAGCGCAGGGCTGGGCAGGCCAATGTGTGTCTGGCGCAGCGGTCCTCAACCTGCGTCCCACAATGGTAAACAGGTTGAGAACCACTGGTTTAGTGTCTGCGTGGCTGGAGGTACAGCTGCAAGGGATGATATTCCATATCACACTTCATTTCTCAGTGCATAGCTGATTTAAAGACTTGTATCAGTGACCTGTTCTCTTCAGTAGTTACCACTCTCCCAGTCTTTGTGTCATCTACAAGCTTCACCAGTGATGTTTTTATGTTTTCTTCCAGGTCATTGATAAAAACATAAATCGCATAGGGCCAAGAACCAATCCTTGCAGGACCCCATTAGAAGCACACCCACTCGATGATTCCCCTATGATGAGACCTATATGTTAACCAGTTTTTAATCCATGTAATGTGTGCTGTGTTAATTTTATTAGAGAGACAAGATGGGTGAGGTAATATCTTTTTTTTGGATCAATTTCTGCTGGTGAGAGACAAGTTTTCAACTGTACACAGAGCTCTTCTTCAGGTCTGGGAATGGTACTCAGAGTGTCACTGTCACGGACTCACAGGACTTGTGCTCTTTCTCGGTTCCATAGGGTCCCTGGGAGGAGCCCCCTTCAGAGTGACAGCCCTTCTCGGGGGTCCTTTAGCACATCTGTTTCTGGTTGTGGGCCACTCAGGGAGTCCACTCGCTCTGGACCCTGGGGCCTCTATGCCCAGAGGGAATAATGCAACCATGATCTCTAGCCTGCAGTGGCTCTCAGCCAGTGTAAAACAGGAGGGTTTATTGAGCATCTGAACCCAGCACAGGAAACTCTGCGGGCCCTCGGGCCTAGCTACCCTCAGCACAGTACATCTAGGTCTCTCCTGCATCCAGGGGGCCTCTGGCTGCTCTCTCTCCCCAGTCCAGCTGCTCCCTCCTTCCAGCCAACCATCCTATATTATCTCCTGCAACTGCTCCTCTGCTGTCCTTTGTCTTGGTCCCAGGTAAACAGATCACCTGGGCCTCCTCTCCTCCATCTTTTGTTTCCCCCTGGCTGGAACCAGCAAGTCAGGTCTGCAGGGTCCTCTCTCCTCAGCCCTTTGTCCTCCCAGTGGCCAGAATTGGCTGACTGCCAAGCTGGGATGGGCCACCTGGTCACTACGGTCCCCCATCTCCAAGCAGTTTTCCGGGGTCCCAACTGCCAGGCGAGGTCACACCTGGTCCCCTGCAACAAAAACTCCCTCTCCCACCACCTCATTACACATGCAGCACACAGGGACACTGAAATCCACACAGTATTCATGCAAAACTCTTAAAAAAATTTCCCACTTTGTCATAGTCACAGCTAAATACAAGATGGAATAGATTGTTTAGCATAAGTAGGTAGCGCATATTTCAAAGGTGAAGTAGCCTCTCAGTACCTGTGCAGTCATTGGGAGGGGAACGCTTGGTGGGGAGGAGGGTTGGGGATTACACGTTGCTGTAATAAGCCATAAATTCAGTGTCTCTATTCAGTCCATGATTTTTAGTATCTAGCGAAGTTCTGAATTTAAGCTCCCAGGCTCGTCTTTTGGCGGTGTTGTGCAGGTTTCCTTGGAGGAAGAGGACTGAGAGGTCAGCTATGGCGTGATCGCTTGGTGAAAAGTGTCCACCCATGGGTGATACGGTGTTTTGTCAGGCTTTCAAACAACCCCCCACCCTCTCCAAACTCATCATCAGACAGGGTTGAATCAGGCCTCTAATCCAATCTAATCCACCTCTAATCCAGTGGTTCTCAGCCAGGGGGGCACACACCCCTGGGGGTACGCAGAGGTCTTCCAGGGGGTACTCAAATCATCTAGATCAGTGTTTCTCAACCGGAAGGTCATGACACCAGGGGAGGTTACTGGATGGGTTTAGGGAGTTCGCAAGTGCAGGGCTGGCATTAGGGGGTGGCAAGCAGGGTAACTGCCTGGGGGCCCATGCCATAGGGGGCCCCATAAAGCTAAGTTACATGCTTTAGCCACGCCGCATGGGGCTCAGCCTTCAGACAAGGCTCACAAGTGAAAAATAGGCTCAAGTATCACAATGAAATGTAAGCACGATATTGATATTCCAGTTGATTTATTTTATAATTATATGGTAAACATGAGGAAGTAAGCACCTTATCAGTAATAGTGTGCTGTGACACTTTGGTATTTTTATCTCTGATTTGTAAGCAAGTCGTTTCTAAGCGAGATAAGACTTGTGATATGCAAGATAAATCAAACCCTGCTGAAAGGGGTATAGTAGTCTGGAAAGGTTGAGAACCACTGCTGTAATCTACAGTATCAGAAATGTATAAAGACAAAAAAAGAGGCAATGAGAGAAGCCCTTCCCTCCCCCAAGCCCCGGAGTAAGACTTCCAAGTTTCTGTATGATGTGAGATTTGGTGGCTGAGATCTCCAGGCTCACCAGTGGAGCTGTTGAATGAAGATGATGAGAGGGCTGTGGAAGATGGAGGGCTGTGGAGTGGAGTGGAAGATGAGACTCAGCCCAGTGGATTGAGTCAAATAGTGAGAACTTAGTGGCCCAGGTGGGGCCATCAGTACTGCACGTAGGAGAGTGACACATCCCCCGCTATCTCTAGCTGGTCCACCTGGTTGGCAGGGATGCGGTGGACATAGTCAAACACATGCAGCCCATTCACCGAGACCTGGTAGCAGTTCCTCGTGTTCATTATCTCCATCTGGAAGAGAGAGAAGATTTACATTTGTGTGCCCTGACACCCAAGGATACAAGAACAAATGTTACACGGAAAACACAAGGCCCAGGGGAGCCATCAGTTCATCATGCAGCACATTAGCCAAGAAGATAAAGTTGAAGCCAAGAAAACCTTCTCCTGACCTGCGTGTTTCAAAACCACAAATGTAACATTTTCTAACAGAGCTCCTGAAATAAACAGCAGCTGGCTTATCTCCAAGTTCACCCCTTGTATTACATGATCACAGAGTGTTTATTTCAAGCTCTTTTGATAGGGAACACAGTATGGCTAAGATAGCAACTCAAGCTCCACTTCCTCAGAAGTATCTTTAAAAGATTTGTTTTCAGCAGAAAGCTTACCTGCTTGGGAAAGGAGACGAATGGGGAGAGCAGATCAAAGTATATAAAATCATATTTTTAAAACCCACATTAAAAGAACATGAAGGTTGCAAATTCAAGCACTCAAAAATTAGGTGATGTAGGGATTAATATTGCCCAGCAACCTTAATTCATCTGCCTTGTGTGTGAGCATTATGGTACAGTCTTTAATTACATTAAATCATAGCGATGTAGGACTGGAAGGGACCTCAATAGGTCATCTAGTCCAGTCCCCTGCACTGAGATGGGATTGAGGATTATCTAGACTAGTGGTTCTCAACCCATGGCCTGCAGGCCACTTGCGGCCCAATCAGCACACAGCTGTGGCCCATGTGACATCCTCAGGACCATACATGTGGTATATATATTGCGTGGATGCAGCCCACATAACACATAGAGAGCCGCATATGTGGCCCACAATGGTAAATAGGTTGAGAATCACTGAACTAGACCTGGCTAGGTGTTAGTCTCACCTGTTCTTAAAAACTTTCAATTGACACAGATTCCACAACCTCCTTAGGCAATTTATTCCAGTGCCTAACTACCCTGACAGTTAGGAAGTTTTTACTAATATCCAACCTAAATCTTCCTTTCTTCAATTTAAGCCCATTACTTCTTATCCTGTCATCAGAGGTTAAGGAGAACAATTTACCATCATTCTCTTTATAACAACTTTTTATGTACTAGAAGACTGTTACCATGTCCCTGCTCAGTCTTCTCCAGACTAAACAAACTCAATTTTTTCAATGTTTCCTCATAGGTCATGTTTTCTAGACCTTTAATCATTTTTGTGGCTCTTCTCTAGATTTTGTTCACATCTTTCCTGAAGTGTGGTGCCCAGAACTGGACACAATACTCCAACTGAAGTTTTATCAGGGCTGAGTGGAATAATTACTTGTCATGTCTTCCTTATAACACTCCTGCTAATACATCCCGGAATGATATTTGCCTTTTTTTTTTTTTCTTCCCAACAGTGTTACATTGTCGACTCATATGTAGTTTGTGATTCATTATAACCTCCAGATCCTTTTCTGCAGTACTCCTTCTTAGGCAGTTATTGCCCATTCTGTATTTGTGCAATTGATTATTTCTTCCAAAGTGCAGTACTTTGCATTTATCCGTATTGAATTTCATCCTATTTATTTCACACCATTTATCCAGATTGTCAAGAGCATTTTGAATTCTAATCCTCTCCTCCAAAGCACTTACAAACCCTCCCAGCTTGGAATCATCTGCAGACTTTATAAGTGTGTCTCTATGCCATTATCCAAATCATTTATGAAGATATTGAATAAGAATCAGACCTAAGTCAGATCCTGTGGGACCCCACTTTATATGCCCTTCCAGCTTGATTGTGGACCATTGATCAGTATTCCCCGAGTACACTTTTCAAACCAGTTGTGCACCCACCTTATAATATGTTCATCTAGGCTATATTTCTCTTTGTTTATGAGGCCATGTGAGACAATATTAAAAGCCTTCCTAAAATCAAGATATATCACATCTACCACTTGCCCCCATTCACAAGGCTTGTTACCCTGTCAAAGAAGGATGTTAGGTCGGTTTGACATGATTTGTTCTTGACGAATGCATGTTGACTGTTATTTATCACCTTATTATCTTCTAGGTCCTTACAAATTGATTGTTTTATTATTTGCTCCATTATCTTTCTGGGTATGGAACTTAGGCTGACTGGTCTATAATAACCTGGGTTGTCCTTATTCTCCTTTTTATAGCTAAGTACTGTATTTGTCCTTTTCCAAATCTCTGGGATCTCTCCCATCCTCCATGAGTTTTCAAAAATAATTGCTAATGGCTCAGATCTCTTCAGCCAGTTCCTAAAGTATTCTATGAATTATTTTGTCAGGCCTTGGTGACTTGAAGACATCTAACTTGACTAAGTAATTCTTAACGTGTTCTTTCCCTATTTTAGCCTCAGATCCTACCCCATTTACACTGATGTTCACTATGTTAGTCGTCCAATCACTGCTAACATTTTTGTTGAATACTGAAACAAAAAAAGCAAGTAATACTTCAGCCATTGCTGTGTTTTCTATTGTTATCTTTCCGTCCTCATTGAGTAATGGGCCTACTCTGTCCTTGGTCTTCCTCTTGCTTCTTGTGTATTTGTAAAATGTTTTCTTGTTACTCTTTATGTACCTAGCTAGTTTAATCTCATTTTGTGCCTTGGCCTTTCCAATTCTGCCCCTACATACTTGTTTTTGTTTTTGCTTGTTTGTTTATATCCATCCTTTGTAATTTGACCTAGTTTACACTTTTGTATGACTCTTTTTTGAGTTTTGGTCGTTGAAGAACTCCTGGTTAAGCCAGGGTGTCCTCTTGCCATACTTCCTATCTTTCCTGTGCATTAGGATAGTTTGCTCTTGTGCCCTTGATAATGTCTCTTTTAAAAAGTGCCAACTCTTTTTCCCCTTAGAATTGCTTCCCATTGATCTTACCTACCAACTCCCTGAGTTTGCTAAAGTCTGCCTTTTTGAAGTCCATTGTCTGTATTCTGCTTTTTTCCCCTACTACCATTCCTTAGAATCAGGAACTCTTTATCATTTCATGATCACTTTCACCCATCTGCCTTCCACCTTCAAACGCTCAACCAATTCCTCCCTGTTTGTCAGAATCAAATCTAGACCAGCCTCTCCCCTAGTCACTTTCTCCATCTTCTGTAATAAAAAGTGCATTTCAAGAACTTGTTGGATGATCTGTGCCCTGCTGTATTATTTTCCCAACAAATGTCCTGTTAGTTGAGGTCTCCCATCACCACCAAGTCCTGGGCTTTGCATGATTTTGTGAGCTGTTTAAAAAAACCCTCATTCACCTCATCTTCCTGGTTAGGTGGCCTATCGTAGGCCTGTACCATGACTGCACCCTTGTTTTTTACCCCTTTTTATCCTTACCCAGCGGCTTTCAGCAGGTCTTTCTCCCACTTCTATCTCCACCTCAGTTAGAGTGTAGACATCTTTGATATGCAAGGCAACGCCTCCCCGCTTTTTTCCCTGCCTGTCATTGCTGAACAAGCTGAACTCTTCTATACCAATGTTCCAGGCATGTGAATTATCCCGCCAAGTATCTGTGATGCCAGTTATGTTGCAATTGAGATTATTCATTGGTATTTCTCGTTCTTCCTGCTTATTCCCCATACTTCTTACATTAGTATACAGACATCTAAGATGTTCATTGGGTTTCTCCTCTACATTCCCTCTTCTCTTCATTGTCCCTGCTGTGATTGCCCATGTCCCATAGTCTGACCCTTCACCAAGTCTCCATGTTTTGGACTTACATGTGAGCTTTTGTCACCTGCCCCCATCAGACCTAGTTTAAAGCCGGCCTCAGTAAGTCAGCCAGTGTGTATCTGAAGATACTCTTCCCCTTCCTTGACAGATGGACCCCATCTCTGCTCAGCAGTCCTGCTCTTTGGAACAGCATCCCGTGGTCGAGGAAGTTGAAGCCCTCCTGGCAACATCATCCACGCAGCCCAGCATTCACCTCCAGGATGTGTCTGTCACTGCCTGGGCCCCTACCCTTGACTAAAAGGATCAATGAGATCATACCTGCCCCCTGCCCCAATTCCTTCTGCCTCACTTCCAGAGCCCTGTAGTCACTGCTGACCTGCTCAGGGTCATACCTTGCAGTAAATCATTAGTGCCACATGGATGAGCAACACAGAGTAGTAGTCAGAGGGCCAGATGATCCTCGGCAATCCCTCTGTAACATCTCTGACACAGGCACCTGGCAGGCAGTACACCTCCCAGGATGCCAGGTCAAGACTGCAGATGGATGCCTCCGTCCCCCTTAAGAGGGAGTCACTGACCACCACCGCCACCCTTTGGTTCCTCTTGGGAGTGGTGGCTGTGATCCTGCTAGCCTCAGGAGTATATGGCTTCTCCTCCATTCATCATCCCTCATTGCTAGGGCAGCATACCCATTTTTTGATCTCTGTAGATGGTGTGTTGGGAGCAAGGGTGGAGCACTGCCTGCCATCAGAAGTAACCAGTAGCTGGATTTCTCCCTGTAAAGAAGATGTTTCCTCCTCCCCTGGTGGTGCTAATGCAGTCCTCTCCAGCTGGATTGCTTCCTCAGCCTTGGAGGTCTCCATATGCATGTTTTCAATGAATTCCTTGTATGCACGGCTGCTCCTCAGCCTAGCCACCTCCTCCTGAAACTCTCCCACCTGCTTCCTGAGAGAGTCTCTCAGTAGGCATCTCTCACACTGGACGGTCCCCCAGTCTGGCTTTCTGTGATGGGCAAATGCAGGCCACAGCCTCTGAAAATCCGCACCAGGCCTGTGTAGAGGCATCTGTGGTTGGGTTCTGTCTGGACACAGGTGCGAGTGGAGGAGCCAGGGGCAGTGTGGGCATTGGTGCTATGGCCTTTCTGAATCATGCTGAGATGAATCAGGCTTGTGTAGTAAAGGTGGCTATTGTTTGCAGGACCCCGGCCTCATTCAGTGCACAGGATGGACGGTGTGTTGGGATGAATCAGGCTTGTGTAGTAAAGGTGGCTATTGTTTGCAGGACCCCAGCCTCATTCAGTGCACAGGATGGACGGTGTGTTGGGATGAATCAGGTTTGTGTAGTAAAGGTGGCTATTGTTTGCAGGACCCCGCTCTCATTTGCTGCAGAAGTTAGAAGATATGTGGTGAATGAGGCAGGGTAATTGCAGGCAGAGGAAAGGATTTCCCATGGTTAGGGCAGTTGAATGCTGCCACAGAGTTCCTGTGTGAGTCACTTAAATGAAAATATTCACTGGGGGGGCGCAGTCATTGTGTGTTTCTCATTTTCTGGGTTCCCAACTTGAGATCATGGAGCCTGATTTGCAGAAGGGCTGAGTGTTTGTAACTGCAAGGGACATCAGTGGGAGTTACAATTGAGCATATGAGGTATTATACAAACGCTGAACACTCTGAGAAATCAGGACGCAGGTATCTCAAGTTAGGTGCCCCAAATCACTCTTGACAATACTGACTCTTTGTGCCTCGGTTCCCCATTTGTAAAAAGTGGATAATACTGTCTCACACCTGACAGAGGTGTCACTAATCTTTGTGTTGCCTCAGATGTCACAGTAGTGAGTGTCATTGAAAAGCCCATGAGGAAATGGAATAATTCTATATGCCGTACAATGTTTAGGTGGGGTGTGGCAAATAAGGCAGGAGCCAATCGTTGAATGAGGAGGATAAAAAAGTCTTCAAATGTTGCCTCACTCCCTGAGCACAGTTCATCCTGTGCACTGAATGAGGCAGAGATCCTTTTGAAAAAATAGTCGTTAGTCGGTGTACTTGGCATTAAAGGCTGTACTGTGATACACACCCACAAGGGGGCAGAGTTAAGGTTGCCTGGGGAATCTTACCTCTTGCATTTCTTAATTTTTGAGTGCTTGCAACTTTAACGCTCTTTTAATCTAGATACTTTTTAAATGTAACTTTTTGGTTTTTGCAAAAGCAAACAGCAAAACCTGAAACTTCATTACATGGAGCTGTATTGGTCCCCACGTGGGTCCTCAGTAGGGTTGGGACCTTTGGGCCCACAGCACAGACTGCAACTCCTCAAGCTGAGTAACTGGTAGCAAACAGTAGAAGGCTGTTATATGGACTGGTCACTAGATGGGGATGAGACACACTTTGCCTGTGCATTTCACAGCAATGTGTTGACCATACAGGAATGGTGAGATTTTCAGTCCTGATTTGTGTGCTCTAGTGCAGCAGTTCTCAGCCAGCAGTCCAGGGGCCCCCAGGGTGGCTGTGAGCAGGTTTTGGGGGGGGCTGCCAAGCAGGGCCAATGTTAGACTTGTTGCGGCCCAGGGCAGAAAGCTCAACCCCTGCTGTGTGGGGCTGAAGCCCAGGGCTTCCAGCCCTGCCACCGCTGAAGCCGAAGCCTGAGTAACTTGTTTTTGTGGGGATCCCTGTGGCATTTAGTGGGCGCTGGAACATTTTAAATAGTGGGGGTGCTGTCCACTCTCCCCCCCTCCCCAGAGCTGAGGCAAAGCCCCAGGCACGGGGAGGCAGCTGAGACGCCGGGTATGTTGAGTGGCAGCCGGGACCCCAGGAGTGCTGCAGCACCACCACCCCCCCGCCTTCACACCCATTATTCCCATACCTATGGTGGCTTGGGGCCCTGGGCAACTGCCCTACTTGCTACCCCCTAATGCTGGCCCTGGCTTTTATATGCAGAAAACCAGTCGTTGTGGCACTGGTGGGTCGTGGAGTGTTTGTAGCATGTTGTGGCGGTGGGGTGGGGGGAGGGGACGGGTCCTCAGAAAGGAAAAGGTTGAGGACCCCTGCTCTAGAGGATACAGACACATCTGCTGTTGTGCTGCCTTTCTTGAGTCCTGTCCCTCTTGGCTTCTATCTGCCACTACACCACTTTAAAGGATGTACTCTAGTTAAAGAGGAATTTTTGTGGGGGTAGTTCTCTAGCCCATGTTATACAGAAGGTCAGACTGGATGCTCACAGTTGTCCCTTCTGGCCTTGGAAGCTATCATAGAATCATAGGACTGGAAGGGACCTCGAGAGGTCACCTAGTCCAGAGCCCTGCACTCATGGCAAGACTATGTATTATCATCCCTGACAGGTGTTTGTCTAACTTGCTCTTAAAAATTTCCAATGATGGAGATTTCACAATCTCCCTAGGAAATTTATTCCAATGGTTAACCACCCTGACAGTTAGGAATTTTATCTTAATGTCCAACCTAAACCTCCCTTGCTGCAATTTAAGCTCATTACTTCTTGTCCCAGCCTCAGAGGTTAAGAAGAACAATTTTTCTTCCTCCTCCTTGTAACACCCTTTTATATACTTGAAAACTGCTATCAGATCCCCTCTCAGCCTTCTCTTCTCCAGACTAAACAAACCCAGTTTTTTCAATATTCCTTCATAGGTCATGTTTTCTAGACCTTTAATCATTTTTGTTGCTCTTCTCTGGACTTTCTCCAATTTGTCCACATCTTTCCTGAAATGTGGCGCCCAGAACTGGACACAATACTCCAGTTGACACCGGCCGCTCCTTGGCATTTCCTGTTGGCTGGTTTAGGCAGCTGCCACTCAGCCCGCTGGCTTTTGTGGATCCCAGTCTTAGGCACCTAACTTTCCCCTGGCACTGTACGGGGAGCTGAATGCCCAGCTTGAGGCTGTGGATTCTTCTAGACAGCAGGGAACCTAAAAGTTGGGCTCAGCAGTGCAGTGCCTAAGTCCCCTTAGTCTCTAAGGTGCCCCTAGTACTCCTTTTCTTTTTGCGAATACAGACTAACACGGCTGCTACTCTGAAATAAGTCCCCTTTGTGGGTCTTGCCCTAGAGCTTCTCAGCAAAGTGGTCGCAAGGATTCTTGAGCATGAGCAAAACAACCTATTTCTTCCAAGCTTCATTCTTGGAAATGGCTGAACTGTTTCTACTGAAACTTACCAAAAAAATCAGTCTGAAGCTCATACCTGGCTGGGGAAATTTCATCCTGAATTTCAGGCTAAGTTATAAGCAACTGAAAACAGGTTCTTGTAATGGAAAGTGTCAAGCAACCTTAATAATAAGTAAAGGAGGACTTGTGGCACCTTAGAGACTAACAAATTTATTTCAGCATAAGCTTTCATGAGTTCCAGCTCACTTCATCGGATGCTATAAAGATGAATGATCCAGAGCCAGAGCACAGGATCTTATCCCTGTCTCTTACAAGAATAGGGGGCTATTCCATGAAATTAAAGGAAATACTTTTTCACATTAGGCACAGTTAGACTGTAGGGCTCACTGCCACAGGCTTTCATTGAGGCCAAGAAATTAACAAGATTCCACACACACACAAATATAAAAATCTGGCATTCTACTAGTTAATTCTAACAGTTTTGACAGGGATAGAACACCTCATGCTGAGCCAATCTCTAATTAGTAGGCACTTGGCCATGTGAAAAGCAACCAACTAATGGATCTGGACTGTTTCTGTATCTGTACAATTGCAATATGGGTGAACTTTAAATTCTCACACTCTGTCGGTGGCAAGACCCCCAAAGGGGAAAGGAAGATGGGAAAATATTTTGTTGGTCATGATGCAGTCTCAGCATGAAATGTCTCTGAAGGATTTAGTTCCACAGGGGCCTGTGGCTCTGTGGATTCCCAGTGGGCCTGATTCCCGACTGCACAGCACCCCAGCTGAAGCATGAAGCTGAGAACATGTTCCCGAGCGTGCCTCAGACAGCTGCCTTTGGGGCTCACCTGGAAAGCCTGGCCTGGCGCAAAAGGCAGGGTAGCACTGTGCCTCTCCTCTGAGCCCCACGTGCCATGCGTTTGAGTATTCCTAACCAGCACCCTATCCTTCAGCCGTGGGTTGATGTGCAGGGCGATGTTGCCGGTCATGCTGTTTTTCAGATTGACGTGAAAGCTATGAGGAGGGAGAAAGGGTTTGTTCAGAGCTTTTTACGACAAGGGCTCAGGGAGAAATGTACCAGGATGGTGCACACTGGAGAGTGGGACAGACCCATGTCCTGTAGCCAGGGCCACCTTCAACACCCCCCCAACCCCCCACCCCTCTCTGGGCATTGGAGCCCACACAACTTTGACCAGGAGTCCCTATGCCCAGCTCCTGGCAATTCCCCCCCCCCCCGGACTTTCCCATCTGCCTTCAGCATCTTGTGACCAGACCACTCTGCTTGTGGAGAAGGAATATTAGGAAGGGGGATTGCATCCAGCTGGGCCTGGTGCTTAGCGTTTGCATCACAAATGAAGACAAAGGGTTTTGTTTGTCACATGCTGAGTGCAGCAACCCACCCCTTCCGCCCCATTTCTAAAGCATTCTTGCTTGGTGAGTCTCTCACCCATCCCACCTCTATCCCAGGCTGTAACCTATCAGCTGTGTTTGTGTGATGGTGGGTGAAAACCAGCCCATTCACATGGTCCCAAAGCCCCCATGTTCCCCTCCAGGCTGCATCAGAAACCTACCGGTTTGCATGGAAAGGCACGTTCCCCACAATGGTGATCTTGCGGGCCTGGGCGATATTCTCTGGGATGGCCACTTGGAATGGGACGACCTGAAAAGAATGCCCAAAATCTCATAGGCCACAGTCCTTTCCCACAGCACCCAAGTGCGGGGAGCCAGGGGAGGCTGTCATAACCACAGATTGGGGTTAAAGGCCTCGGGTAGGGGATGGAGTGGCTCAGGGGGAGGGGGCACCTGGACAGCGCCGCTGGAGGGGGGTTGTTACTGGCTCTGTTGGTCAAGGATTGGTTGTGTCCCGACCAGCTTAGCTCTGCCACACCAGGCTCAGCGAGGTGCAGCCCCTACACAGCTGCCCTGGGGCAGAGGGCTAAGCAAGCAGCTGCCCCCACCTCGGGGCTGTGCTCCTGCTCCTGCCTTCCGTATGGAGCAGCTGACTCAGTCCCCATGTGCTTGCACAGACCCCGTTCCTCTGGTGCCACACCTGTGCAGGCCAGGCCAGCAGCACTCGCTGGGCAGCCCAGCGGCCTTTAGCTCCTATCGTCGTGAGCAACTGAGATGGGGGTTGAGGCTCTGGGCCAAGGCAGGAGTGATTCTGGGGGGCGGCTCCTGCTGAGATAAGCCGGAAAATCCTGACCCCGACCCGGCTCTCACTAGTTCCTTCTCGCTGTTTGGCTGGGTACTCACAGGGTTGGTCACAGTCACAGGAGTGTTGTGCTGAGGAGAGAAGTCACGAAGGCAGTCAGGACAGGCCCTCATACATCACCGTGTAACACCCCCCAGTGCTGGCTGGGGAGCGCCAGTGGCTAAGCCCCTGGCAGGAGGCTCTGGTGTGGGGACTGCACCAGGCCTTCCCTGTTCTTTGACAGGCCGTTGGCAAGAGCACTAGGCACTAGGCACAAACCTACCCGGCCTGTGTTTCCTCCTATCTCTCTGCAGGGCGCAGGGAACGCCGTGTGGGTTCCTCCTTAAACGAAAGGCCACAGAGCTCTTTTCTCCCCAGAAGGGAGTCAGTGTCTGCTGCTCAGGACTCATGAGCACCCCTACAATAACAACCCAGCGCTCTTGTCCTGAGCAGCCCGGGCATTCCCGCAGCCAGTGGGCATGGGAGTCAGGGCAAGGCAGACCAGTGACCCACGAGGACTACATCAGGCAGCTGTGAATGCCAGCTGCCATCTCCATGGAGCTGGCCACAGCTGGCTCCCAGAATGTGCCTCTGGGCCCTTGGGTGAACCCCCGCCCAGCTCTCAGCATTGTCACCATTCCCAGAAATGCTCTCAGTAGCATTCAGCTTGTGAACTTTACAGTCGGGCACACTTCTCGCCTATGCTCGCTGCATCCAGCCTGCACTCTAGGTCATCTCCTGAGCATAACTCACCTCTGACAGGAGCTTCCCCAGCCTCTATAGCAGCTTTGACTAAGAACAACCCATAAAACCTGCCACCTTCCTGCCAGCAATAATGCCTTGAAGGAGCCCAAAATCAGGAAAGCAAGGAAACAAACAGCAATTTACAGGCACGTTTGTGAGAGATCAAATGCAATGGAGAAGATGGATAAAAAAGAAACCTTAGAAGAGCCCAGCTTCTCCTGCTCCCCAGGGACTGAAACTGCCCCCAGATCTGCTGGGAATCATAGTGCCTCCAGGACAGGGGCATCCCAGGCAGCCAACATGCACTTCCTCCTGCCAGTATGCCCCACCTCTGCCAGGGAGGGGTCATCACTCCTGATCAGAGAGGCGTTCAGCATCTGTGGCCCATTTGAGTCTTTGTCTCTCTGTCGAGGGACCGTGTGAGGGGGCACCTGCCACCAGGAACTGAACTGAGACCCATCAAACTCATTGCACTGCTGGGAGCTTTAGGAGGAGCTGTTTTTCTTTCAAGAGGTTTGGAATGGAGCAAGATGCCGGGCCATGGGTTTGGCATGAACAATAAAAGGGAAAGAGCAGACCTGAAGGTCAAGGGGTGATGGAACGGCAGGGAAGGGCAGCCTGGGGAAGGGAAGGAGTGTGCTTGGTGCCCTGGAGCTAGCTGGGGGCAGATGCAGCCAGGCAGGGGGTTGAGACATCCCAGGAAGGAAGCCTGGTGACCCCACTGCAATAAAAGCCAGGAGAGGAAACCCACTGCGGATAAAAGAAAACACAAGGCCAATAATGGAAGTGGAGGGCAGGAAGCGTGTTAAATAACTAGCAGCTCCTCCTCCTCTGTGTACCCAAGAGAAAGTGTGCCTTGTGGGGAGTTGCACAGAAATAACAACTGGGCTGATCCACCGCAAAGTATCAACTAATCAGTGGAGCTGTGACAGCTGGGGATTTCACCGACAGACCAGGCAGCAGGGAACATCAGGAATACCAATGCCACCATCCCAGCACTGGGCTAAAACAGACCCACAGAACAAGTTACAGGTTGGGAGTGAATAAAAACTGCCTGGCAGAGAACAGGCAGCAAAGAGAAGACAGGGATCAGTATTCCATGAGCTTAATACTGATGTGTAGGAGAGGCAAATTCCCTCTGGATTCACAGGCACAGATAAGCACAAATGAGAGATCCAGCGTGAACTGTGCAGCAAAGATGGGGCTCGGTGAATCTAGATCTCCCACCTGAGGGACAGAATAATCACAGTGATTATAATTTGGGAGAGGGCAACCATGCAGAGAGAGACAGAGACCTGGGGTTTAAACTGAGACACCTTTACAATGGATCGAAGGAAGCACACTTTTACCCAGCAGCTAATCAGTGTGTGGAATTCACCGCTGCAGGACAGCACAGAAATCAGAAAGGAAAGAGTTGCATGCTGGGTCCTTCTGGACGGTCTAGGAACACAGGGCTGGAAGCGGCTGCCTGGGTCATGGAGTCCAGTCCCTGCTTTCACAGGCAACCCCATCATCTAATCCCACTTATGCATTTATCAAGCTCCATCTTAAAACCAGCTAGGTTTCTTGCCCCCATGACTACTTTGGAGGGCTGGTCCAGAACCAATTCAGTAGCCGATTCAAGGGCTTAGGCTGGTCCCGTTTTAATTAGCTCAGACAATGGCCCTTTCCCTGGGAAACTTTCACAGTTTAGTAAAATTCATTATTCCAAAACACTTCCTGCTATTTACCCCACTTTCATTTGCTCAGTTTCATTCCCTTACTCCTGAGTCTACCCCCTTTGCGCCCCCCCTAAACTAGTCCTCTTTCTCCCTGGTGTCTGTACCCTTCACACCTGTCCTATGGCTCACCATGCGATCCATCTACGTGGACTGTTCACTCCAGGCTAGAGCCACAAAGGACCGTATTGCCTAACTGCTTCTTTAAGTGCTCAACCCTTACAGAAAGGTGCAGTGGCTGAGTGGTTAAGGTGCTTGGCTACAGCCCTGAAGGGAACGGTGCCCTCCTGTTCACCCACCTGTTCAAGGGGTACCTGATCCATCAGGTTAGGGCAGTCAAAGGTGGTCAGATGTGATCTGGCCACATCACTCCTTTGTGTATCATTGGCCATGAAACTGCCCTGTCATTGGAGCAGCAGGGGTAATGCTCGCTCAGGTAGAGGTACCCGCACTAGCTCTGAGCGAGCTAGGTGTCACCCAGCCTATATCACCTGTGGGCTTGCTTCAGTAGGAGTGCGCGGAGCGTGCCTAGCCCCCCAAAAGATGGCCGGGACTGTGCTCCAGTCCTAAAAAACGGTGCTGGAAGGGAGGGTGCGGCAGGTAGTGGCAGCGGCCGCAGCAGGGGGACCCCTCGCTGCTCAGCTCAGCTGCTATCAACAGGGAAGGAGTGATGCTAGGGTGATGGAATACCCTGCCCAGCAGTCCCTTGCAGGAGAAGGCTGAGCACCACCCAGTCTGCTAGGCTGCCAGGGCAGGGCAGAGGCCAGGTGCCAGGAACAAGCAGTTTCCAGGCTTGGTTCCTTGCTACTGGGGGTCAGTGCTGCTCAGGGGCTCCTGGCGGGCTTGGGGGTGTCTCTCCGAGGCAGCTGGCTCCAGGCTGGGGAAGGGCAAGTCAATCACATGCTCTGGTGCCCGCCCCAGTGCCAGGACCAGCCACTTCAATGATAAATCCCCATCGCCCCATATAAGCTTGGCAAAACGAGTGGGTCCCGCTGGCAGCTGAGGGGTTGGCTCTGCACAGGCATTGCCTGTCTGGCTGAATGACTGTGAGAGAGAACAATAGGCTCACAGACTGACGGACAACCAGCCCTCCCGGCCTCTGTGGGTCAAGTGACAGGACTGGAACGCTGGGCCAGCTCCCCAGAAGAGCACGGGACCAGCGTTCCTGTACGACTTGAGCGCTGGCTGGACGGTGTGTCCTGTTATGCTCCAGCGGGGAGCTGCGTGTGTCAGTGGAACTCAAGTTAGGGGCACCGCTGGCGTGATATCCTGATTTTGCAGTGGAGACAAGCCCTTCGTCTCTAGCTATCTTTACACCTTGCCTGTGTTTGGGGCAGAGGCAGAGAGTAGAACAGAAGCAGGTGATGGGACTAAATGATACTGATGTCTCTCCTGTCATGGAACAGTCTGGAAAATAAATGCCATGTGATCTCCCACAGCAACATTTCAACAAAAAAAGAACTGACTTTACGACTACCTAAAGTGCTGGACGGACATCAGCAGCCGGGGACCTAACTGCAGGAGGGATGGGATGAAACTGAGCAAAGGAGCGTTCCGGTTGAATAGCAGCCAATCTTTGCTAGCCTACTGAACCGCTCCCAAGGAAAGGAGGCCCGATTCAATGGTAGCTTGCTTTTGTGACTTATAAAAGAGGCTCAGGACACCCCTCCGCTACGGTAGAACCCCAGTACCACTCGTGGCAATCTTTCTTCTGCCAGAGGAATGACAAGACAGTGCAGCCTTCCAGCCACTTACCAGCCAGAACATTATTTCCCTTGCCCCAATTACCTTCAATGTGCAACCTCTTAAAAATCCTGTTCTTCTCCCCTCCATTGAATTCCCCCTTTCACACACTGGCAGAGTGGGTAGGCTTAGGGTCTGGCTACACGGCAGCTGGAGGTGTAATTTCCAGCTTGGATGGATGCGCACGCAGGCTAGCTGGCGTTAGCATGCTAAAAATAGCAGTGTAGCTAGCTGCAGCCATGCAGGGGTCAGCATGAGCTAACTACCAGAGTACAGTCCTATCTGAGACCCCGGGCTACCCCATGACACCACCTGTGCCACCGTGGCTCCATGGCTGCGTTTAGTATGTTAGCATGAGTTTGTCCACCCAAACCAGAAAGTACACCACCAGCTGCCGTGTCAATGTCCCCTGTGACACACATTTGCTGGATTTGCTCAAGCCAGGCATTGCTTCCCCCAGACACCCACTGAGAACGAGGGACATTGCTGGGTCTTTGGATAGCTGGCTCCCCCTAAGAGAACTCACTGCCCTTCCACTGACTTTCAAACGGCCCTGGAGAGAGCTGCTCTCAACGTTTCACTAGAGAGCAGGGAATGAGGTCACAGACACACTGCATTGGGCTGTGCCCCATACCAAGGCAGCTGACACCAGTCCTGGGAAGTTCTTCCCTTTCTTCCCCTGCAAAGACAGAAGACAGATTTCACAATTCAGTCTCTCAGGCACTTCAGCTTGTTATTTTATTCCCACTCTCACCTTTACCTGAGTGTGGGCCCTGCTCCATGAACACACTCGGGGGAACCTGGGACCCTTATTGGTTCAGCTGTATCTGCAGCCGTGAGGCTGATGCTTCCAGCTGTTTCTTCTCCAGAATCAAACAGGTCTTTTCCATCTTTAATTTCTGAGATCCCACCACTCTTGATTTTGACCCAATAGAGTCAGAGAGGTTCTCAGCACCTCTTGGTTTGTGTTTCTTTGCTCTTTCACAATGCCTTTTATCTTACTCTGAGCATATTGCCTCCTGCACATCCAACCCCTGAGTAACAAATGGGGATAGATCTAAGGTCATTTCCTTATCTTTCTTTTCCATTCATTGCTTTATCCTGTTCTGTTCCGCCCAGTGTTCTTCCCTGGGTTGCATTCTCTAGTCTGTGCTATACAGGAGATCAGACTAGATAATACTCGTAATGGTCCCTTATGGCCTTAAAAATTTGTGAAACTATGAATCTTCCCAATTTTGCTCTGCAGAAATGCAGAGTCTGTCTTCCCTTCAGCTGTCCTCCCTCAGGGCTGAAATGGAATTCAGCCTAACCAGAGTTTGATACAGGTTAAGCAAAATGTTTTTGAAAAACAAGAACTGGCCCAGATCTTTAGAAAAATAATGAACCATCCTGGAGGCTCCATTAATGAATGTTCCCCTATGAAGGTGTCCCTGGTGTCACCTAAATCACTCCCTGCCTGATTCTCTTTGATAGGTCTTGATGTATATAGCAGCTTATCATCTTGGATTGGACTGTTGGGCCATCTAGTCCGACATCCTGCCCCTAGCCAGGGGCCAGTACATGTTGCTACAGAGCAAGGCAAAAATCCTCAACTATGCACTTAGCCAAGTGTAAAATGCTCCACATGGACCTTCCTGATGCCTGCAAATAATCAGATCAACCTTTGCTCTGAAACATGAGATGTACTTATCCCCAGCAGATGCAATCAACATTGTTAGTACAAGAAGACAATAATGTCTAATGGTTAAAGCAGGGCTGGGCGGAGTAGAGGCATAGCACGCAGAAGTAGCTAGCTCCAGAAATGGCTTACATGTGAAATCCATGTAGCATGCTGCACTGTTTGAACCAATGGGGCTCCAGCCAAATTGAACCCTGAGCAATGTTGTACAGAAAGGAGCCCAGAAATGACCAGTGCACTGTGGGATATGAGTGGGAGGACTGAAGGAATATAGGTAATGCAAGATGGCACTTAATAGAAAAATAATAAGTTAGTTAGGTTAGTAACTAGTTATAATTAGCTTTGCTGTTGTTAGGCCAATTCAAGTTGTTTTTGTGAGGTTAAAGAAGGTTGCTTTTGTGTTCGTTTAAACCATACAAAACCAGTTTAAGCTGGCTAAAACCACTAGAAGGAAGTCAACGAATGGCTACGCAGGTGGTGTCGGAGAGAAGGCTTTGGATTCTTTGACCATGGGATGGTGTTCCAAGAAGGAGGAGTGCTAGGCAGAGACGAGCTCCACCTAACGAAGAGAGGGAAGAGCATCTTCGCAAGCAGGCTGGCTAACCTAGTGAGGAGGGCTTTAAACTAGGTTCACCGGGGGAAGGAGACCAAAGCCCTGAGGTAAGTAAGGGAAGTGGGATACCGGGAGGAAGCACGAGCAGGAGCGCGTGAGAGGGGAGGGCTCCTGCCTCATACTGAGAAAGAGTATGGGGATCAGCGGGTTATCTCAAGTGCCTATACACAAATGCACGAAGCCTGGGAAACAAGCAGGGAGAACTGGAAGTCCTGGCAAAGACAAGGAATTATGATGTGATTGGAATAACAGAGACTTGGAGGGATAACTCACATGACTAGAGTACTGTCATGGATGGATATAAGCTGTTCAGAAAGGACAGGCAGGGCAGAAAAGGTGGGGGAGTTGCACTGTATGTAAGGGAGCAGTATGACTGCTCAGAGCTCAAGTATGAAACTGCAGAAAAACCTGAGAGTCTCTGGATTAAGTTTAGAAGTGTGAGCAACAAGGGTGATGTCATGGTGGGAGTCTACTATAGACCACCGGACCAGGGGGATGAGGTGGACGAGACTTTCTTCCGGCAACTCACAGAAGTTACTAGATTGCAGGCCCTGGTTCTCATGGGAGACTTCAATCACCCTGATATCTGCTGGGAGAGCAATACAGCGGTGCACAGACAATCCAGGAAGTTTTTGGAAAATGTAGGGGACAATTTCCTGCTGCAAGTGCTGGAAGAACCAACTAGGGGCAGAGCTGCTCTTGACCTGCTGCTCACAAACCGGGAAGAATTAGTAGGGGAAGCAAAAGTGGATGGGAACCTGGGAGGCAGTGACCATGAGATGGTCAAGTTCAGGATCCTAACACAAGGAAGAAAGGAGAGCAGCAGAATACAGACCCTGGACTTCAGAAAAGCAGACTTTGACTCCCTCAGGGAACTGATGGGCAGGATCCCCTGGGAGGATAACATGAGGGGGAAAGGAGTCCAGGAGAGCTGGCTGTATTTTAAAGAATCCTTATTGGGGTTACAGGGACAAACCATCCCGATGTGTAGAAAGAATAGTAAATATGGCAGGCGACCAGCTTGGCTTAACAGTGAAATCCTTGCTGATCTTAAATACAAAAAAGAAGCTTACAAGAAGTGGAAGATTGGACAAATGACCAGGGATGAGTATAAAAATATTGCTCGGGCATCCAGGAGTGAAATCAGGAAGGCCAAATCACACCTGGAGGTGCAGCTAGCAAGAGATGTTAAGAGTAACAAGAAGGGTTTCTTCAGGTATGTTAGCAACAAGAAGAAAGTCAAGGAAAGTGTGGGCCCCTTACTGAATGAGGGAGGCAACCGAGTGACAGAGGATGTGGAAAAAGCTAAAGTACTCAATGCTTTTTTTGCCTCTGTCTTCACGAACAAGGTCAGCTCCCAGACTACTGCACTGGGCAGCACAGCATGGGAAGGAGGTGACCAGCCCTCTGTGGAGAAAGAAGTGGTTCGGGACTATTTAGAAAAGTTGGACGAGCACAAGTCCATGGGGCCGGATGCGTTGCACCAAGAGTGCTAAAGGAGTTGGCGGATGTGATTGCAGAGCCATTGGCCATTATCTTTGAAAACTCGTGGCGATCCGGGGAAGTCCGGACGACTGGAAAAAGGCTAATGTATTGCCCATCTTTAAAAAAGGGAAGGAGGAGGATCCTGGGAACTACAGGCCAGTCAGCCTCACCTCGGTCCCTGGAAAAATCATGGAGCAGGTCCTCAAGGAATCAATTCTGAAGCACTTAGAGGAGAGGAAAGTGATCAGGAACAGTCAGCATGGATTCACCAAGGGCAAGTCATGCCTGACTAATCTAATTGCCTTCTATGATGAGATAACTGGTTCTGTGGATGAAGGGAAAGCAGTGGACGTGTTGTTCCTTGACTTTAGCAAAGCTTTTGACACGGTCTCCCACAGTATTGTTGCCAGCAAGTTAAAGAAGTATGGGCTAGATGAATGGACTATAAGGTGGACAGAAAGCTGGCTAGATTGTCGGGCTCAACAGGTAGTGATCAATGGCTCCATGTCTAGTTGGCAGCCGGTATCAAGCGGAGTGCCCCAAGGGTCGGTCCTGGGGCCGGTTTTGTTCAATATCTTCATAAATGATCTGGAGGATGGTGTGGATTGCACCCTCAGCAAGTCTGCAGATGACACTAAACTGGGAGGAGAGGTAGATACGCTGGAGGGTAGGGATAGGATACAGAGGGACCTAGACAAATTGGAGGATTGGGCCAAAAGAAATCTGATGAGGTTCAACAAGGACAAGTGCAGAGTCCTGCACTTAGGACGGAAGAATCCAATGTACCACTACAGACTAGGGACCGAATGGCTCGGCAGCAGTTCTGCAGAAAAGGACCTAAGGGTTACAGTGGACGAGAAGCTGGATATGAGTCAACAGTGTGCCCTTGTTGCCAAGAAGGCCAATGGCATTTTGGGATGTATAAGTAGGGGCATTGCCAGCAGATCGAGGGACGTGATCGTTCCCCTCTATTCGACACTGGTGAGGTCTCATCTGGAGTACTGTGTCCAGTTTTGGGCCCCACACTAGAAGGATGTGGAAAAATTGGAAAGAGTCCAGCGGAGGGCAACAGAAATGATTAGGGGACTGGAACACATGACTTTTGAGGAGAGGCTGAGGGAACTTGGGATGTTTAGTTGTAGCCAGACAGCCAGCCCCCCCTCTCCCCCCCCCAAGACCAGCATTGCTGGAAACACAGGAGGAAGCCGGAACAGGGCACTTAACATATATTCCAGCACAGCCTTTGAAGCTGTGAAAAGCACAGGTGTGCTGCTACAATGTGCCTCTGGGAACATATACAACGATTAAGCTCACAGCAGGCAGAGGCCCTGTGACAGACATGGCTCTTAGCCCCTACTAAGTAGCGTGATGCACACACACCAACATCCTAGGTGGGAAAATATTTACCCTGATAAAAGAAATGTCCAGTAGTCGAAACTTATTGTTTCTCTCCCTTGCAAGTGTAAACTACTCTTGCGAAAGCTGGCGTCATCCAGACAGACCAGCCTCAATTTGGCATAAGAAAGGAGAAAGAGAATAAAGGAGTACAGAGGTATAAGTAGGGGACCTACAGCACCATGATTTTTGAGTGCTTTTCACTATCTATCTGCTGGTCAGATAAGTGACAGCCTCCCAAGGCTTCTGCAGCTAAGAGGGTCCCTAAGCCTTGTCCCTTATTCGTCTTTCCGCGGAATTGAGTGACCGATCCTGGCTTGGCACCGCTGGAATCGAGAGATGCAAGGAGGGTAAGAAGCACCCACACCTGATCTCCTATCTTTAGTGTACACATATTTTGAAATAGAGCTCTATACTTTGTTTTCTTTCTTTGGGATTGTGGCTTCAGTTTTGTAACTTGTTTGTGTGTGTGTAACATCTCTACATTTAAATAAGTAGGCACTAGCAATTTTGTAACCACATGATTAGAATCTAGCTTAATAAATTTTGGTAACCATTTATGCATAAGCCTGACTTGTTTTCTCTGGTTTACTGTAAAGCAGCCAACACAATTAAAGAACCTCAGCCGTTTTGGCTCTAAAGCCTGGCCATTAGGTGAGAGTACTAAGAGCCTAGCGTTGAGTTGTGCCGCCTCCACGGGGCAAACTCTTGGGGCACCTGTCAGTCAATCCTGGCTGCCCGCTGCGAAGGAGCTCTGAGCTCTAGCAGTTAAAGTCACGGGTGTGGAGAGGCTCTTAGTGCTGCCATTGGGGCACCTGTCAGTCAATATTGACTGCCCGCTGCGAAGGAGCTCTGAGCTCTAGCAGTTAAAGTCACGGGTGGTTAGGACCTTGGGGCATCCGTCAGCCTAGCCCGGGCTGCCTGCCGTGAAGGGACAGTGCGTCCTAGCGGTTAAAGTCACGGATGGTATAAACGGGCATAGCTGGCACCTCACCAAACATCCTTGGCCGTTGGCTAACATTAGTCTACGGAAGAGAAGAATGAGGGGGGATTTGATATCTGCTTTCAACTACCTGAAAGGGGGTTCCAAAGAGGATGGTTCTAGACTGTTCTCAGTGGTAGCAGATGACAGAACAAGGAGTAATGGTCTCAAGTTGCAGTGGGGGAGATTTAGGTTGGATATTAGGAAAAACTTTTTCACTAGGAGGGTGGTGAAACACTGGAATGCGTTACCTAGGGAGGTGGTGGAATCTCCTTCCTTAGAAGTTTTTAAGGTCAGGCTTGACAAAGCCCTGGCTGGGATGATTTAATTGGGGATTGGTCCTGCTTTGAGTAGGGGGTTGGACTAGATACCTCCTGAGGTCCCTTCCAACCCTGATGTTCTATGATTCTAAGGCTTGTAACCGCTGCAAGAGAATGTGTCTGAGACAAGTGGAACATTGACTGATGCAAGCAAGTGCAGCAAGCATGTAGGTAGAGAACATAAAGGGGGGATTTAGACAAGTTTTAGCTTAGAAGACCCGTCGGACACCCAAGACCATGGGATGCCTGGATGATGCAGTGGTCCCCCTTCTAGCTCTCCTGTAAGTAACAGGTGTGGTAAACCCAGGACAAACAGCTACAAAAGGGGGGTAGTAATTAGTCCCAGGGGTTTAAAAGGCCCTTCCCTATCCATTGAGGAGAGAGAACCAGGGGGCAATAAGGCTCAGCTGGAAAAGGGGTTGCTAGGGAACCAATTAGGTTCAGCTGACTCCAACTACTTGGGACCTTTTTAAACCCTCCCCTGGGTGGTAGGAGGGGCAGAGTGAAGGAGTGAGAGGAGCGGGGAAGCTGCCAGTAGGCTGCTTGCAGCAAGACACCAAACCTTCCCAGTAGGGAGGCTGCACTCGCTCCCCAGGGGGAAGGAAAACAAGCACAAGGGACTGACTGAGGAGAGGAGTAGCCAGACCCTGGGCCACCTCTAAGGATTCGCCTTGCCCCAAACCTGAGTCTCCAAGGCTAAAAAGGACTGAGCCTACTGAGTATTTTGCCACACGGGCCATTGTTTATAGGATCAGGGAAGCATCACTGTAGTGGGGGTTTCCGGTTACACTGGGTACAGGGTATGGGAAATATTCTTAAAACCAAAAATTAGATCCAAAAATGTCAAGAAGGATCACGAGCAATGACCGTACCTCTCCAGCACGGGATGCGTGCACCCTGCCACACAACCCATGGCACTAACGCCAATAGACAGGCAGCCGATTACATGTCAAAGCAACTTGTTTAGTCAGAGAAACATCACTTGGGGTCCACTGGTGAGGGGGCAAGAAGTGATTTTCCCCGCAGGACACACCCTCTCTGCTGTAGACAGAGCCTAACAAACCAAACCAGCTCAGCCTGTGTCTACGCTCTGGACCTTACAGCGGCACTGCTGTGAGTCCTCCCGTGTAGCGGCTCTATGCGGATGAGAGAGAGCTCTCCCACCGGCATAATTAACCCACCCCTAACGAGCAGCGATCGCTATGTTGGCAGGAGACTCTCTCCTGCTGACATAGCCCTGTGCACCCTGGCACTTCTGTCAGTGAAACTTTTGTGGGTCGGGGCAGAGGTGAAAGTAAGCCGGTCCGGTCCAGTCTGGCGTATCGGTAAGAAAGTGGCCGCCAGTACACAGCCAACCCGTACCAGCAGGGCCGCTGATGGTGGGGAGGTCACAAAAGGGACAGCTGCCCTGGGGCCCGGCGATTTAAAGGGGCCCGGGAATCCCAGCAGCAGCCGGAGCCCCGGGCCCTTTAAATCGCCACTTGGAGCTGCAGGGTTCCTGGCTGCCGCTATCCTGGGCCTCCGGCAGCGATTTAAAGGGCCCGGGGCTCCGGGCTCCTGCTGCTGCTATCACGCCAGCAGCTGGAGCCCTTGGCCCTTTAAATTGCCAGCGCAGCCCCGGGGAGCGTGGTCCGGGCTGCGCTGAAGGGCCCCCAGCCCTGCCCCTTCTGCCTGAGGCCCCGCCCCTTCCTGGGGCCCAGAGCCGCCCCCTCCCACACCTTGTCCAGGACCCCGGCCACCCTGCATACTGGTAAGTCCTTTAAATTACTTTCACCCCTGGTCAGGGGTGTGTTTCTTTTCACACCCCTGACCCACAAAATTTTTACCGACAAGAGCGCTAGTGTAGACATAGCCTTAGTATCCTCAACAGACCTCACCAGCTTGCTGTCAGCTTCTTCCTCCAGCCTTTAACTTGTTGATTTACCCAAAACAAGAACAGAAGTGGGCAAGAGCTCCAGGACATTTATGGAAACAGCATATTTGAAGCATATGCTAGAGAATATTTGCAAAAGCAAATTCTGTATTTGCATTTACAAGTGATCACAACACAACCCTAATTCTAGGGGTTACATTCATCCAGACAGGGAACAGAAACAAGAGCATGTGACTGATGTATCCTGAATACCAAATGAAAAAACAGGGCTGTCCCTACCCATACGCAAAGTACGCAGCTGCGTAGGGCACCAGGAAATTTCCTGGTGCGCTACGCAGCTGCGTGCTGCTCCAACCCCTGCTCCGCCTCTTCCCCCGGCCCCTGCCCCTGCTCTGCCCCAGCCCCACCTCTTCCTGCCCCTACTCCACCCTAGCCCAGTCCGCTAAAGACTGCAGCAGGTCAGGCCTGCACTCATTGGCGGCGAGAAGTGCAGCCACCTGGCCCCAGCTGCACCACCGGTGAGTTCTGTTCCTCCCTGCCCCCCAAGCCTCCCCCATGGAGGTCTGGGGTCCCATCCCCACCCCCCTTTGGGGGGGGCTGTGTAGGGCCCCAGAATGGCTAGGGATGGCCCTGGAAACAAACAGCTCACATATGAGCTGTAGACCAAGGATTACTCAGTGAATCATTTCAAAATTAAATGAGAGAAAAAAATCTCAGGATGATCATAAACAAAGAGGGGCAAAATTCAGTGAATAAAGTCACAGTCAGCCCAGCATGTATCCAGAGCTCGGACACATTAACTGAAGCATGCTGAATGTTTGTTTAAGGTGCATCCTTTTTCCAAAATACTCATAAGCCACTGGAGCTATGTGTGTTTCAACCAAAGCAGAGGTACCGAGTATTAAACGGTCTGATCAAAACCCCTTTCTTCTCTCGAATGCTCCGCTTTCATTCTCTTGGCTCTAATGCAGCCAATATTTCACTCATGTTCCAGGCATCACAGAGTCTTTCAGCCTGGACAGGTCCTGACTTTCTAATGGGAAAAACAAGTGAATTCTCTCTGATCCCCCCAGCCTTCCTTATTCATCAGACGGATGCACCAAAGCACACATGTTCAGTGCCTCTTCCCTTTGCTGGGCATTTTAGCCTCTCTCCTCTTTGAGGAGCAGCCGATCACTGTGACTGTGACAACTTCTGTCTCACATGACTAGATTCAAATCCCAACAAGACTTTGCCCTTCAGTGAGTATCAAATTTCAAATTTCCTTCATCTCCTATCGTGCATTTTAGCCAAAGCCCTTGGGAGCCACCAGGTCACCTGGCTCACTTTTTCCAGTGGACGTTAGCATGCCAGAGACAGATTATTTTCCCTCATGGAAGACAGACTGGTTTCATGCCATTGATCATAGATATCCAGATCCAAGGTAGAACTATTCTCTCCTTGTTCATCTGTTTCTATTTCTTCACAGGTCAGATCCACAGCTCTACAGGGTCTGCTTCAGAATTGTGACAGACAAGGAACATCAGCACCTCAGTCATTCTCCCTTGTACAAGGAGGAGGCTCACAACTCTGCAGTTCCTTTGCTTCTGTCTGAAGCACAGCAACCCTGCAACTCCCAGCCGCTAGGACCCAGATAGGAACATACCTGTAGGAATACAGGGACTGCAATGCCAGAGCAGACCTGTGGCCATCTAGTCTGTATCCTAACCCTACCAGTTAGTGGTTAGCTTATGCCCCAAAGCAGGAGGGTTTGCGTCTCATATTTTTTATTCTCTCTAACACGGTGTTGGGGTGAAATGCTAGTTCCATTTAAGTCACTGGGATTTTTGCCACAGACTTCAGTCCAACCAGAATTTAATCCTGAATGTTCTCGTCATCCATATAAGTGTCCCGTCTTTGTCTAAATCTCTTGGTGATATCATGTGGCAATGAGTTCCACAAGTCACTTGTATTGTATAAAAAGTATTATGAGATACGTCTGACACAGTCTTAGAGTGAAGAAGACTAAAAGAATGTGACTGCATTAACAGTATAATTTTTATGCCCTCAGTCAGCTGAAATGAAACACCAAGTTTGTGTGGGACACAGGGAAATTTGAGACTAAGCTCAGTGGCATATAACAGTAGGCAGGTGCAGATGAGCGGAAGGAGAGAGAGTTCTATGATAGCAGCTGTCCAACCTCAGGAGCAGCTGCTCTTTATATGGTCACAGTGCCTGTAGATCCTGGTCAGTGTCTCTGCTCTTGCACACAGGACTCTCTGATAGCTCCATCTGTTCCCAGTGATTTGCTGAACTCGGATTTCACAAATTGCTCCCAAGTTTAAATCTGCAAGCCCATGACTGCTCGAGCCACAGGCCACCGGCTACTACACCACCCAGGCATTGGGATTCTTCAGATCTGGGATTTGGAACCATGCAGGGTTTTCTTCATGGCCCCCTCCATGCAGGAGTCCTTGAAGCATAGTGTGCATACTCCACACCTCTGCCGCCTCACCTGGCCCTTTGTATAATATGCCAGGAATTATATTACCCTACTGGGTCTTCCTCCCTATCCTGCCCCCTCACATCCCAGGGTCTTGTCAAAGTCTCTGAATGATCAATGTGTATCATCTGTAGCAAAATACTCACTCTGGGAGCTGGAGCCCCGAAGACTGGCTGGGCAAACACATTGGGGATCTGCAAGGACAGAGAGGCCAAGTAAGCACAGCAACTGTGATGTGAGCTTCAGCAGCTAAAACTCCCCTGCCTGCATGATGTCACCAGAATTAAACAGCCCCTTCGCTTTGTGACAAAGCAGAAGCTGGACCGCTCGCCCCACCAAGGCCCAGACAAAGCCCCAAAATGAGGGGCCCGGACAAATGATTCCTGCAAGGAACCGGACCTTCAGGTGTCTACCCTTCAGAAAGGATGTTGAAAAGCGAGGTCTTGGGGTGTCACTCTGATGAGCTGTGTAGCTGCTCCATTCTGATAGGGTTGAGGGGTCTCAGCAGCAAGATGCTTCCCAACCAGGTGACTGGGGCATTCGTAGAGCACCCAAAAGCGTGCTTAGTTCAGGTATAAAGCAAGGCCCTGCCCTAAGGAGCCTGCAGCCTACACAGAGGCAGTGCAGCAGGGGTGGAGGAAGACAAAACACTCCTCACTTTTCTGGCTTCTTTAGTCTGGTAACCCTTGCCCAGGAGAGGAAGTCTTGGGCAGTGGGAGGCAAACCCTGTTTGAATGTCATACGCAGGGGGACCGTTGGACCCAGTCCACTACTCCCATGCTGATTCAAGCAGGGGGACATGTCGGGTATTGTGCAGGCTACCATGGCCAGAGACAGAAGCATTTTGACCCCCGATGTCTGCTGGAGCTTTTCCAGCTCACTTTTCTAGGATGATCTGAGCATCTCCTCTTTAGATCCACACCCCCCCCAAGTTAGCTGAACATGGGACTGTAAGAGTTGTACTCACACTGCTGGAGTGAATTCCACAAGCAGGGGCTGCCTGCCCTTGCAGCCCCTAAACCCAAAGAAGTACGTTAAGGTGAACCATAGAACCATAGAAGATCAGGGTTAGAACAGACCTCAGGAGGTCATCTAGTCCAACCCCCTGCTCAAAGCAGGACCAACCCCAATTAAATCATCCCAGCCAGGGCTTTGTCAAGCCCGGCCTTAAAAACCTCTACGGATGGAGATTCCACCACCCCAGATTTCTCCCTAGGTAACCCATTCCAGTGCTTCACCACCCTCCTAGTGAAATTGATTTTCCTAATATGCAACCTAGACCTCCCCCACTTCAACTTGTGACCATTGCTCCTTGTTCTGTCATCTGCCTCCACTGAGAACAGCTGAGCTCCATCTTCTTTGGAACCCCCCTTCAGGCAGTTGAAGGCTGCTATCAAATCCCCCCTCACTCTTCTCTTCTGCAGACTAAATAACTCAGTTCCCTCAGCCTCTCCTCATAAGTCATGTGTCCCAGCCCCCTAATCATTTTCGCTGCCTTCCACTGGACTCTCTCCAATTTCTCTACATCCTTTCTATAGTGGGGGCCCAAAACTGGACGCAATATTCCAGATGTGACCTCATCAGTGCCGAATAGAGGGGAATAATCACTTCCTTCAATCTGCTGGCAATGCTCCTACTAATGCAGCCCAATATGCCGTTAGCCTTCTTGGCAACAAGGGCACACTGCTGACTCATATACAACTTCTCATCCACTGTAATCCCCAGGTTCTTTTCTGCAGAACTGCTGCCTAGCCAGTCGGCCCCCAGCCTGTAGCGGTGTCTGGGATTCTTCCGTCCTAAGTGCAGGACTCTGCACTTATCCTTGTTGAACCTCATCAGATTTCTTTTGGCCCAGTCCTCCGATTTGTCTAGGTCACTCTGGACCCTATCCCTACCCTCCAGCCTGTCTACCTCTCCCCCCAGCTTAGTGTCGTCCGCAAACTTGCCGAGGGTGAAATCCGTCCCATCATCCAGATCATTAAGGAAGATGTTGAACAAAACCAGCCCCAGGACCGATCCCTGGGGCACTCCGCTTGATACCGGCTGCCAAGTAGGGATTGCACGTGGGGTTTAATGGTACTAGAGACAGGGCAGGGCAGCAACGGGGAGTCACGGCAGGCAAAGAGCTGCAGGCCTAGATACTGAGAATCTGTGATGTAGCAGTAGTTAGCACAACACCTGAACAGATCCTTCTCCCCAGCTGGACCTTCCCTTCTGGCTTCCCAACCTTGAGTACCACTCCACACTGCAGGGAGCTTTTTCCCAGCATGCCTTTCTGCGGCTCGCCCTTTTAAATTTGACGGCTGCTGCTCTAAAGTGGCCATCTTGCAACTGGCAGTTGCTGGCTCCGTCTCCCTCTCCCTCTCCCCTCCAGCTGTTAAATCTATGATTGCTGAGGAGCTGGGATACTCGCCTTGCATGCAGCGCAGGCAACTCCCTGCCCCATTGGGCACTGGCCCCCCGAGTGGCCAGCCACTGTGGGCCTGGAAATGGGAGGCACCATTGGAGGACAAGACATTAGTCATACCCAAGTTCCTGAATGGTGTCTCCTGCTGGGTGCAGTAGAGGGGGCTCCCATGGAACAACACCCCCAGTTCCTCTGGCTTTCCTTGCCCTGCATCAACACATGCCTCCCTATATTTCAAGTGCTAAAGTGAGACACAGCGCTGCTCAGGCCCGTCTGCCCCTCTGGAGATGGAGATGCCAGGTTTGATTGGTGTTGTGACCTAATGCACGGGTCACTCAGGTATGGCCCGGCCAGCCATAGACAGAGAGGCGGCCAGGCCAAACCTGAGTGGGCTGTGACCCTGTGCACTGAGTCTCAATGCCGCTCTGTTTGGGGGCCCCTCTCAAACAAGGGACCTGTGGCAAACTGCCCCTTTCTCCCCTCTCCTCTCACAGGTGGCCCCGAATGTGAAAAATGTTCTCCTTTAACCAGGATGGAGGTTTGGGGGGTCAAGCAGGACAGTCCAGCGAAACCCGGGGCAGTTGAGAGGTCTGTTAATACAACGTCCCTTGCCACTGGGCAGCCGGCCTGAGCAGTGGAACTGGTGTTAACAATGCCAGAGCAGATACTCACGCTGGGGTTTGTGAAGTTGATGCAGTTCACAGTCACGTTCCCTTTGATCTCCAGGGTCTGGACAGTATGAAGGGAAAGGCGGTGTCTGTACTCCAGGAAGTGCTGACCATTCACAGAGACCTAGGGAAAGGACAGAGGGAGGGACGGGTGAGGGCTGTGCTAGGAGGAGTGAGAAGATGAGGGTATCCGCAGTGGGAGAGCCTTTACTCTAGTTAAGATCACATCAGGGCTGCAGTATCGCCAACCCCAGTGTTCACAAATTATGAGTTACACCTCATCAAATCTTGAGATTGTCTTAAATATAAAGAATTATGGACTCTGTCTATTTGCCTTCTGGGTTTCTGGTCTTTCAGGATCACATTTTCAACTTTTCTCCACAGCCATGAGAGCTGGAAACTTGCTGGGTTTTGTTGTTTTTTTTTAATGAAAGCTGAGAATCTGATGTAATCACATGACTCCAGGAGTAGGGGCTTTAAGAAAAACACCCAATATTGCAAGAATGTGGGGCTTCCCTGCTCTCACTTGCTCACAGCTTCTTGAAAATGTCTCCTCTGGGGCTGAAACCTCCTCGGCTGCACTCAGCCCAAGGGGGAATGTCTCTTCTGGGGCTGAAATCTCCCCTGCTACACCCAGCCCAAGGGGAAACATTTTGGAAAGTTTCAGCAAAGTCTATTCAATGACTTTTAGTTTGGCTGAAAAAATATCCAGCACCATAAAAGCTGAACTCTCCTGTCCACTGGTGTCTGGGCCTGTCTGAGCAGGAGCCTCCAAGTGATTGCAGTCTCTGCATGAAAGTTAACCAGGTTCTGTGCATCCCCGTTTGACACAAGCGGAAACATTCTTTGCTGACACGGAGCCAGATTCTGTTGCCAGTGATACCAGGGTAATCTGAGGTAACTCCACTGACTCGTAGAGCTTGACTCCACTTTCCACCACCTCCGTGTAAACCGGAAGTAACACCAAAGAGGCTGCAGAGATTACACTAGTGCAAAAGGAGAATGAGGCCATGGATGTAGGTCTTGTCTACACAAGGAAATTATACCAATTGAACTACATCGGTTTAGAAACTGATTTAGATCAACCAGTGCAATCCCCAGTGTCAGTTCAAAAGTGCCTTGTCATGGAAGTGTTGGTCCTGACTCCACAGTTCAGCTTGAATTGCATTTTGCACTTAAATCAGGGATTTGTTTTCTATGAAAAATACAGCACATGCTCCTCAAACTTACAGCACTCCCTCACGGGGCACTGAATGGATTGCCTGAAGATTTACAAGTACATCTCTATGAATTAGTTTGTGAGTTAAAATTAATTAAAAATTGGATCCTTTACGAAATTTAGCACCCAGTGTCTCTTTGTCCAGAATGATCTCGATAACCTCCCGGATCGATGAAACTTCAAACTTTACATATAGTTAACATTACTAGACCTCTTGTGCATAGGCTATATTTGAAGAAATTACATTGTTATTTAGCTAAGTGATAATTTTTTTATTTAATCGTTATGGTTATATAGGCTGCAAATAGGCTCAAATCAACAATTCAGGTAACTCAGGTAGGGTCATTATGACCTTAGCAGTAACTCAATCTATCCCCTCCCTTCCTCTGATTTGCCTACAACAATTCGATTGGCACATGTGCCATGAGTTCTCATGGGTAGATTACTGGGCCCAGCTGTCACAGGCTCCCCTTTTTAAAGGCTCTGGGCTGCTCCTAGTTTGGGAATCAGGGTGTAAAAGGCTCCCCATGGTGCTGCTGCCTCAGATCCACTGCGCACTGAGGCCTGGTCTGCACTTAACATTTAGCTGGACGTAGCTTCGGCCCTCAGGGGTATGCAAAACCCATCCCCCAAGCACTGTAGCCCCAGCGCCACCCACCCGTCCCAGCAGAAGCCGCTGTGTGGCAGGGGAAGCCCCAGCACCCAGACCCCCGCTGGGACTGGAGGAGCTCTCACTCCCCGCTGCGCCCCATGGCCGTGGCATGGGGACAGAGCTTCTCTGGTCTTGGGGCTGCAGTGGGGAGGGGGGAGGGCAGGGGTTTGCAGTGGGGTGGGTGGATCCTGGGGGAACAGGGGTGGGCCTCAGGAAAGGGGCAGAAAGGGATGGGGCAGTGGGCGGGGCTGCAGGCGAAAGGGGTGCGGACGGGCCACCCCACTAGCTCCGGCTCAAGGTCCCAGGCAATCTTAATTTGCCTCTGCTTCTGGAGCACCCCCCTAAGCCCCCCGGTTCTTCCAGCATGCTCAGAGTCAGCCAGTGTCCCTGGAAGCCCCCATCCCCCCGCAGGTAACGTGGGGTGGGAAGGGGGCATAGGGAGGAGACATGAGGGGAGGTCATGTGTCCTCCCCATTAGTTGGTGCCCCCCCTCTGGGGTGAGGAGGCTGAGCTGGGACAGGCCTCAGGGCGGAGTGGGGTGGGGGGCCGGGGTCCAGGCACTGGTACCCTCCCTACTTCTAGGGAGCTTCCAGTGCTCACACCCAGCTTCTCCAAATGCAGGAGTCGCGCGCGGCCCATGTGGAGCTGGGACCCTCCCCTAAGAGGCCAGCCACCTTGTGACAGTGCCTTTGGAAATCTCTCCCTTGTAACAGAGGAAGACTTAGCCGCACCCTCTGCAAGGCTGCGGAGACAGACCTCAGTGAGAGCCCTTCCTGCAAGTCTCTCCCCTCCCTGCCAAACACGGTATCAGCTGAACTCCATCAATGCTTAGGGCCTGATCCTGTCTCCCTTTCACATCCCCCTGCGGCATCTCGAGGCCAGTCACAAAGCAGTGTGAACCCAGGGGCGGTGAGGTGTATGGGCCCATGGTGCCCGTGCTCCACCAATATGAGAGCATAGAGGCCTGGCTCCACCGAAGTTTGGATCCGGGTCTCTCCCCCTGCCCCACCTGCCGCCCCCACGCACCTCCCCCGAAGCATCCCGCCCTGGCCCCACCTGCTGCCCCTGGGCAATTTAAAAGGGCCTGGGGCCCCCACCGCCACCGCCAGCAGCGCAATGGGGCTAAGGTGGCTTCCTGCCCACCCGCTCCGCTTCCGGAAGTGCTCGGAAGTGGCCGGCACAACCCTGCAGCCCCTGGGGGGCTGGGGTGTCTCCGAGCACTGCCACCACCCCAAGCTACAGCCAATGGGAGCTGCAGGGGTGGTGCCTGCAGGCACCGGTGCATGGAGACCCCTCTGGGCCCCCGCCTGGGAGCTGCTGCTGGAGGAGAGTGCAGGTCGCTTCCGGGAGCCGCCTGAGGTAAGCGCTGCACCCCTCACCCTCTCCCGCAACCCGACCCCCTGCCCCAGAACTCAAACTCCCTCCCAGAGCTCGACCCCCGAACCCCCCTTCCTGTACCCCAACTCCCTGCCCAACCCAGATCCCGCACTCAAACTCCCTCCCAGAACTAGCCCCCAGCACCCCCTCCTGTACACCACCCCCTGCCCCAGCCCGCACCCCGCACCCAAACTCCTCCCAGAGTCCGACCCCCACACCCCCTCCTTCACCCCTGCCCCAGCCCAGACCCCACACCCAAACTCCCTCCCAGAGCCTTAGGCACCACCAAAAATGATACAAACTTGCCTCCCCTGCAAGTACAGGCACCAGCAAGGCACCCCAGAAGCACAGACTGGTCTGTACTGGCCTCCCCTCAAGGCCACAGACTGGTACTCGCTGATGTGTCCTGTCCCAGCAAGGGGACCTGCTTCCCCTCCATCACCCCTGCAGAGCTAGTGGCCCTTGATGGGCTGTGGTGCAGTGCCTGGCAGCTGCCAGCAGCAGAGTATCCACCCCGGCTGCCGTCCTGCCAGGGCCGTGTGCTCACCTGATAGCAGTGGCCCTTGACGTTGATGATCACTTCGAAGTAGATGCCTGGCTGGAAGGGCATGTGGTAGGTCCTTTCCTCTGGCCCCCAGCAGCCGTTCTGCTCGGTGTTGCACACAACCACTGGGCGGCCCTCGTTGAAACGCGGATTAAAATGGAAGGCGATGTCCCCGTTCCTGCACCGCAGGTTCACCACAAAACTGAAACAGAACAAGATGGTGTGACCGGGGCTGCCTGTGCCAGGACGGGGGGTGACATTGCACCCCATATTCTTCACAGTGATATGATTGTGATATGATTATGACATAATCATAATGTATTTTATGCAAGATAATCATGTCAGATGTCATTGAAAAGGTTATGATTTGCTGAATAGGATTATCCTATTTGTATGCATGTGTATCACTTTTGTACCTGAAGTGATGCATATTGACTATGTATCTGTACTTCAAATGTAGTTACACCTGGATAACTCCCACTAGCCAAGATGCTTTCATTCTAGATAGTGAGTGGGGAAGGGCCCATTCAGGGCAACACGCCATTAGGATAAAACAGTAGGCCTTAGGGGAAGCTTTTCTCCCACCTCGGGAGCCTTCCTGAGAACTACAGACAGCCTCTGAATAATGGCTGCTATGACTCTACAAGGACATGTGATGAGACCACATGTCTCTAGACTCCATCTTCAGATGCCAGTGTTTTTCCATAGACTAGTCTGGGAACCAAGCTTTGGGAACAAAGAATTCCGTCCATACGCAAAAGCTATATAAGGCAGGGAGTGACATCATCAGGTGTTCTTCACTCCCCACACAAGAAGACTCCTGGAAACACTTCAGGAACAAAGACTGAATTGGGGGAAGTGCTGGACCCAGGCTAGTGGGATTTTTAGCCTGTGACTGAAATACCTGGAGGTTCCAATCTGTAAAGCAAGTGCAGCTTGCCCCTTAAGAATCTGCAGCCTGCTTGTATCATCTCTTAGGATGAGAATCTGCTAATTCATATCCAATCTATTTAGTATATTAAGTTTAGTTTGCTTTTTTTACTTATTTGCTAGGTAACCTGCTTTCATCAGTTTGCTATCACTTATAATAACTACAAAAGAAATATTTTAAGTGAATACGTTTATTTTTGCTTTATTTAAACCACTGTGTGGAAATCATAACTGAGGGGCAAAAGGCTTTTGCATATTTCTCTCCACATTGAGGAAGGGGGAGAATTTTATGAGCTTATGCTGTACAGTTCCATGTGCAGTGCAAGATGATATAATTTTGGGTCTATACTCCAGAGGGGGGGTGTGCCGAAGGAGCTGGGAGTAGCTTTCCCATGCAGGGGCCAGTCAGAGAGCCTGCATGTAACTGCAGCTGGGTGTATCCCTACCTGTGTGTATGATGGTGAAAGTGCAGGCTGGAAGGCTTTGTAGCTTGTCACAGTAGTGCAGTGTAAAAGGGAGCCCAGGCTGGTGGGTCAGGGGGCTCAGTGGTACCCCAGTTCCAGGTGGCACCCTGGGGGGAACCCATCACAGGGGGAATGGGGAGAATAGGCACTGACTGTGGAAGTGGGCTGCCCCTGGCAGGGAGGGAGCATAGGGGCTTCCCATACCAAGGGGCAGGGAAGGGGCTTCCTGAGCCAGGTGTGGGGGGCTGCTCTTGACAGGGAGTGGGCATGGGGGCTGTCCACACCAGAAATGGGGGGCTGCCTGCACAAAGGGTAGGGGGTAGGGGGGCTGCCCTCCATTGTTGGGGACGGGACTATGGTGGGACAGAGGGATCATGGGGCGATGCGGGTGGGGTAGAGAAGGGGCCATGTGGGGCAGGTAGGCTTGGGATAGGGCTATGGACAGAGGGACAATGGGGGCAATGGATGGGGCCTTTCTTCAGGGAAGTGTGCAGAGGAAAGTGTCACAGGGGCAGCCCTCGCCTTGTGGGGGGAGCAACTGAGGGTGTGGATGGCACCACATTGTGGAGGGGGCAGGGTGGATGGGGCTGTGGGAGAGGCACTGCCTCGGGTGAGGCGAGGGAGGAAGGATGGCAGTCATGGGACAGCCCTACCTAGAGGGATGGGGAAATAAGGCCTGTGGGGGCAGCCCTGCCTCGAGGAGGGGAAAAGGGGCAAGGAGCCCTTGGGGGCAGCCCTGTCTCAATGGGGAGAGGGAATGTCATAAATATAAAGGGAAGGGTAAACACCTTTAAAATCCCTCCTGGCCAGAGGGAAAACCCTCTCACCTGTAAAGGGTTAAGAAGCTAGGATAACCTCGCTGGCACCTGACCAAAATGACCAATGAGGAGACAAGATACTTTCAAAAGCTTGGGGGAGGGAGAAACAAAGCCTCTCTCTCTCTCTGTCTGTCGGTGTGATGCTTTTGCCGGGGACAGAACAGGAATGGAGTCTCAGAACTTAGTAAGTAATCTAGCTCGATATGCGTTAGATTCTGATTCCTTTAAATGGCTGAGAAAATAAGCTGTGCTGAATGGAATGTAAATTCCTGTTTTTGTGTCTTTTTGTAACTGAAGGTTTTGCCTAGAGGGATTCTCTATGTTTTGAATCTAATTACCCTGTAAGGTATTTACCATCCTGATTTTACAGAGGTGATTCTTTTTACTTTTTCTTCTATTAAAATTCTTCTTTTAAGAACCTGATCACTATTAAAAATTAGTTCCTTATTTCTAGCCTGGATTTGTCTCACTTCACCTTGCAACCACTGGACCTCATTCTGCCTCGGTGAGATTAAAGATATCTTTGCCCTCTGTGCACCGTGATCAAGTCACCTGTTTGCTTTCTCTGGGAGAAACTCAATAGACTGAGCTCCTTTAGTCCTGCCCTGTGCGGCAGCTTGTCCAGCCCTTGGAGCGTTATTCTCATTCTTTTCTGAACTTTCCCTTTCTGTCAATATTGGCACTGGTGAGAGGAATACTGGAGACTGCGCCTCGTTCTGATTGCCACATAGTAAAAAGGATGGTGTAAATAGGAGAAAGTGCAGAAAAGAGACACAAAAATGATTTAAGGGCTGGAGAAAATGCCTGTCAAGAAGAGACTTAAGGAGTTCAATCTCTCTGTCTTATCATAAAGAGGATCAAAAGGTGACTTGGTGACAGTGCACAAGTGTAACCCACATGCCTTGTGTGTGGTGTTCTGTCCCATCTAGTGGCACTGAGAGAGAGAGAGAGAGAGAGAGAGAGAGTTTGCTCTACAGCCTTAGCTAACAGCCAGTTGGCTTTTGGCTCCAGAGGTTCCTGGTTCAATTCTGCCCACTGATGAACAGGGTCTGTTGGCGTTGCACAAGCACCTTCACAAGGAGAAAATACTGGCTACTAGAGGGCTCTTTGACCTAGTGGAGAAAGGCCAAACAAGAACCAGTGGCTGGAAGCTGAAGCCAGACTAATGTAAAATTAGAAATTACAGTCAAATGTTTACCAGGGAGGCTGATTAACCATCGGAACAAACTCCCGGGAAGTGGTGGATTCTCATCTCTTGATGTCTTCAGACCCAGACTGGCTGCCTTTCAGGAATGTGTTTTAGCAAATGCAAATGATTGGGCTCAATGCAGGGGTAACTGGGTGAAATGTGATGGCCTGTACTACACATGAGGTCAGACTAGATGATCTAATGGTCCCTTCTGGCCTTAAAGTCCTGAAACTGTGAGTCAACCTGTTTGAAGTGTGGACACCAAGCTTGTCCTGGTACCCAGTGATGGTCTCATCAATGCCATATAGGGGTGACAGCACCTCCTTACTTCATCTTCCCCTATTCGTACCTCCAAGGAACACCTTCACCCCCTCAGCTGCTGCATTGCTCTGGAAGCTGGGTTTCACAGTTACCTGTAGTCCTTTTCAGAGAGCTGGGGCAGTGGGAGTAGAAACCATGGTGGAGGAGTGAGAGGTGAGGAGTTTGTTGAGAGGCAGGTGATTCAGGGGAGGCGGTTTAGTATGGGGAATAGAATCATGGTCTGTGCAGCTAAGCGGCAGGGAAAGGAGCCAGGAAGAGAGAGGAGAACAGGGAGAGAGAGGGGCCAGTGGAGGGGGTGAACCTTAACAGCAGCCAGGAGGAGCCTGGTGGAGAAGCCTTGCTGGTGAAGGATGACAGTAAGGACAGCTCAGAGTTAGTGGCGCGGTGAAGGAGAGGAGGGGGACTTGGTGAGTGTGGGGGGGAGGGGGACTTGGTGAGTGAGGAGGGAGGGGTAGTGGAGAGCTCTTGAGTGCTGATTGCACAAGGGCCTGGTTGAGCTGAGTCCAGATGGAGTGCTGGTGGGGGAAGCGGGTGAAATGCAGCACAGGATGGGGTAAATAGCACCAACCTTTTCACGAAGGTTTGGACTATTCCTTGGATTAACACCATCTTCCCTTCACACAGGCCTCCAAAGATGGGTCCAGAAAAGGGGACGCTCTGGAAGAAACCACCCCACAGTTTTAAGGGCAGCAGAGGAACCATACACTGCCCTGCACATACACTGCACATACACGTACACCTACACTGGCCAGTGGGGTAGTAATTTTCACAGGGCCCTACTGCAGGTGTTCTGCTGTGTCTCCCAGTATTGGGACATTGTGGCTGGGGAGCTTCTCTCTATCAGGGCCCTTACTGGGTGACCAGATCATAGAATCATAGAAGATTAGGGTTGGAAGAGACCTCAGGAGGTCATCTAGTCCAACCCCCTGCTCAAAGCTGGACCAACACCAAGTAAATTATCCCAGCCAGGACTCTGTCAAGCCTGACCTTAAAAACCTCTACGGATGGAGATTCCACTACCTCCCTAGAAAGAAAAGGATTACTTGTGGCACCTTGGAGACTAACAAATTTATTTGAGCATAAGCTTTCGTGAGCTACAGCTCACTTCATTGGATGCATTCAGTGGTTACCTCCCCAGGTAACCCCTTCCAGTGCTTCACCACCCTCCTAGTGAAATAGTGTTTCCTAGTATCCAACCTGGACCTCCCCCACTGCAACTTGACACCATTGCTCCTTGTTCTGTCATCTGCCACCACTGAGAATAGCCAAGCTCCATCCTCTTTGGAAACCCCCTTCAGGTAGTTGAAGGCTGCTATCAAATCCCCCCTCACTCTTCTCTTCTGCAAACTAAATAACCCCAGTTCCCTCAGCTTCTCCTTGTAAGTCACGTGCCCCAGCCCCATAATAATTTTCGTTGCCCTCCACTGGACTCTCTCCAAGTTGTCCACATCCCTTCTCTAGTGGGGGGACCAAAACTGGACACATTACTCCAAGTGTTGCCTCACCAGTGCCGAATAGAGGGGAATAATCACGTCCCTCGATCTGCTGGCAGTGCTCCTACTAATGCAGCCCAATATGCCATTGGCCTTCTTGGCAACAAGGGCACACTGCTGACTCTTATCCAGCTTCTCGTCTACTGTAATCCCCAGGTCCTTTTCTGCAGAACTGCTGCTTCGCCAGTCGGTCCCCAGCCTGTAGCGGTACATGGGATTCTTCCTTCCTAAGTTCAGGACTCTGCACTTGTCCTTGTTGAACCTCATCAGATTTCTTTTGGCCCAATCCTCCAATTTGTCTAGGTCACTCTGGACCCTATCCCTACTCTCCAGCGTATCTACCTCTCCCCCCAGCTTAGTGTCAGCTGCGAACTTGCTGAGGGTGCAATCCATCCCATCATCCAGATCATTAATAAAGATGTTGAACAAAACCAGCCCCAGGACTGACCCCTGGGGCACTCCGCTTGATACCGGCTGCCAACTAGACGTTGAGCTGTTGATTGCTACCCGTTGAGCCCAACAATCTAGCCAGTTTTCTATCCACCTGATAGAAATATATCCCGATATTATCTGGCCCATCCCGATATTATGTCCAGATAATATGTCCAGAAATATGTCCAGATATTTTCTGGACCATCCCGATATTAGGGGCTTTGTCTTATATACGACCCAATTATCCCCCCCGCCCAGGACCCTATTACCCCTTCCCCGTCCGTTCCGATTTTTCACACTTGCTGTCTGGTCACCCTAGCCCTGACAGATGTCTCCTGAAGAGAGAAGACAGTGTGCATCTCCAGGTGTTCAGCTCCCACCCAGCCTGACTCACCGGGTTGAGAATAGGCTGCTGGAAAGCCATGCTGAGCTTTTCCAATGCTGCTGCTGCTGCTCGTGGTAGCCCCCGGTGGCTCTCTGTGACTCTTTAGGTTTCGTTTCCGAGCTGCAAGCACAGAATGTGGGCGGGTTATCTCTCTCCTGCCACCAGGTGTGCTTTGATTAAGGGTTTCAGAGTAGCAGGCGTGTTAGTCTGTATCCGCAAAAAGAAAAGGAGGACTTGTGGCACCTTAGAGACTAACCAATTTATTTGATCCTAAGCTTTCGTGAGCTACAGCTCACTTCATCGGATGCATCATGGTTCTCTATGGCAGGGGCTCTGGCGTTGCCATCCCAGGGCCACAATCGGTGCCGATGACTTGAGGAACTGGCAAGAAAGGGGAAGTAAAATGCAGCTGCCATGGGGTGAGAGTCCAGGAGCATTGCCACCTGCTCGCACACCCTGCTTCCTGTCTCTGCCACCAGTTCCCCTTTCAAGTGCAGCTGTTGTCAGTTCCCACCAGGCTCTCAGCCAGTTACTTGGCTGCTTTTGAGCTGGGTAAGAGACTTTCCACTTTTAAAGACACCAGTGTCTTTCGCGCCTGTTGAATCCAGACCTACCTGGCTAACCCTGATCCACGGACACCACTCTGTGCTCTCTGGTTGGCGTGACTCCAGTGCTCAGGGACATGGCAGTGGTGTCTTGACACAACCCTGGCAGTAGCCTGTGGACTATAGGGCCTGCTCACCCAGACGGGGTTTCTTCAGGGAATGAGATTGGAAGGATGGAAAGAGTTAATGCCCTTTGGCCTGACCCGCCTCTTCCTTTAGCGTGGAGCTGGGGCTCAGCCTGGCTCTGGACCTGCAGAGATTCTCTCTTGTGGCCACAATCCTGAGGCTAGGTTTCAGGACTTTCTGAGACCTTCTCTGCAGCTGAGAAGTGTTGTGTGCTGGCCCCATGGTCCCCTAGCCAGCAATGAACACATGCTTCTAAGGCACACCTCCCAACGTATCAAGTGGTGAATGCAGGATGCAGCGGAGTCACCCACTGAAAGTCAAGTGCTTCCTAGGCAGGGTGGCCACTGACCTCAGCACAGGGGAAACCGGGGAGATCCCTGTGGAGCTGCCCATCTCTGTGCAGCCATCCCTGCTGCAGCCGCTGGCCCCAGGACCTTACCCACCCAGCCCATGCCACACTCTGCCCCAGCCTTCCAGCCTAGTCCACCCAGGGGCAGTGTCACTCCCCCACCCCCCTGACTGCCCCACGCTGGCCCCTGCCAGCCCTGTGCAATGTATGGTTCCCCGGTGACCTTGAACATTGTGGGGTGGGTTCTCCCAGAATGTCCTTGAGCTCAGCAATGCAACTGAGCATGCCCAAGGGCATTGAGATTGCCCAAGGGGGGCTAAGTCCAAGCTCTACCCTGCCAATGGTACCTACTGGGTGCAATGTGCATACAGCTGTAGGGTTTTGGGGGGGCTCTCAGGAGGACAGGTCCACAAGACCCCAAGGACCATCAGATAAGCTTAAAATCAGGAGATGTGATCTATAATTCATTGGGGTTCTGATTTCTGAGCCTTGGGCATCATGGTTTCAAGTTACCTAGGCAAACAGGAGAGCTAAAACTTTTACTCTTTGGAATGAAAGCTGAGATTCTCAGGTGTTAACATGACTCTAGGAGCTGGGGCTTTTGGAAAAACTAAACATTGTCCCCCCAAATATCCCCACCTCCCCTAGGGGTTCTACTCACACGTCTCCCACTCCCACCAAGTTCCCCACTCCAGTCCCCCCTCCCCAAGTTCCCCTCTCCCAGTCACCCCCAAGACTCTCCTCTCACGTCCCTCCTCCCCCCAACTTTCCCTGTCTTGTCCCTTCTCTATGGGTTCTCATCTCATCCCCCCTTATCCCCTATCTTCCAACATCTTCCCCCTACCCGCACAGGTCCCTCTCTAGGATTTTTCCTCCAGCCCATAGCCGAGGACAGTACAGCACCGCATCTCCCCTCTTGTGACCCCCCCAGCTCAGCTATGCAGCACCCCAGACAGCTGTCAATCTGTGATGTCATGTTCCTCAGGGAGCTATCACCTGGTCATCAGCTGTAGACGTGGGCCAAATATTATATGTTCTGCTTGAGATTGTCTCCCAGGAGCCTGGGGCAGGGTCCCAAACTGGCTGCTCAGATTGGTTGTGAATAAATCCATCGCCAGCCGTGCCCCAACCTCACCTGTGTTACCGAGACCCAGCTGGATACGTGAGCTGGCCCTGCACTGGCTCAGCTCTGGGTGGCAGGCTACCTGGTACAGCAGGCACCCTAGCAGGGGAGGGACTGTGCTTTGACCTCAGGTGCAGGAAATGGTGGAGTCAGGTCAGTGTGTCCACCTCCCTTGTGAGACCTGGGATAAAATGACTCTGGGGATCTACTGATGTGCAGGGTGCTCCCTCACCCCTGCTCCCCTGCCTGAGCTGACTGAGCCATGGTCAGTCCTGGCACTGGAGTTGCCAAGATGAGTTGTGTGGGTTAAGTCTGAGAGCTGTGCAGTTGATGATGCTCACGTTGGCTTGGGGCCCTCTGGCCTTGATATCAGCAGTATTATTCCAGGGCAGTGGTTCCCAAACTGGAGTTCGTGAACCCTTGGGGGTTCGCGAAATGTATCAGGGGGTTCTCAGAAAAAAATTCTGTAATGGCGGACAGAGCTATCCCTAGGGACCCCAGGCGCCGGGGCTGGTAGTGACCATTACTTCCTGGCAGAACAAGTTTAAGCTTTGTTGTAGTCGTGCGCTGTTTGCCTGGACTGCTCAAGACCCGAATGCTTGTGGGAGGAACTCTTTATTTGAGTTGGATTCTTAAATACCTTCATACTGTTTCACGTCTGGTACTCCTTGACGAAACATGTAGGAGGCTTAATCAAAGTGATATGAGCTACAAAAGTGAAATCTTGGAAGAGTGTTGCTGTTTTCATAATGTAATAAAATTAATAATGTTATGATAAATAATAATGTAATAATAAATAGTGTGTAATAAGCATGTCATAAATTAACAAATTATTTCCAAGATCACTGTCTCTATAATTTACACTCAGGTAAGGGAGAAAATCCCTGGAAATATTCATTTTCAGGATGGGGTTGGCAAGATTTGATATTTTTGTGAAAGGGGTTCACGAGTTGTTAAAGTTTGGGAACCACTGTTCCAGGGAGTTTCTGGCTTGGCTCACGCCCACCTTGTATCTGATCTTCAGTGCTGGGTACAGAAGGCTTAGCAACCACACATCTCTTCACTGCAAGCCTGTTTCAATGGTCACCCCTGGGAGCCCGCTGGTGGACAAAGTATCCAAATCTTACTCCATGCATCAGTGGCTTAGGCCTTGGCTACACTTACAGATGTACAGCGCCGTGAGTTAAACCCGCCTTCGTACAGCTGAGTAGGGAAAGCGCTGCAGTCTGTCCACACTGACAGCTGACAGCGCACTGTGGTGGCCACATTTGCAGCTGCATTCGGAGCGGTGCATTGTGGGCAGCTAGCCCAGCATTCAAGTGGCTGCAACGTGCTTTTCGAATGGGGGTGGGGTGGAGCGTGACAGAGAGCGTGGGGGGGGAGAGAGTGGGTTTTTGGGGTGCTGAGAATGTGTCAGCACGCTGTCTTGTAAGTACAGACCCCCCTCACTCCCCCACCTCTCTCTCACTCACTGAAAGCAAATGGCAGCTGTTTCTTTTTTCCTCATAGATGAGTTAAGCAGCCGCTCGCTAAACGGACCTCAACCGCCTTCCCCGCTGCCTCTCTCTTCAAGCAAACATAAGCTGTCGGCTCTCCAAACGGACCCCCCCTGCCTGCCTCTCGCTCATTCAAAGCCAGCAGTGGCTGTGTTTGGTATTTTTGATAAGCAGCCCCCGAAACGGAGCTTTGAAATGGCACTTCCGCGTCCGGAGTTCACAACAAAACAAGAGAGGACGCTTCAGGTAAAAGGCTTATGGGGTGTTTCCGGAGGTCAGTCAGTGCGTAATAACGTTACTCCCCGTTTACACTGGAGCTGGAGCGTCTCAGCCAATGCGCAGCAGCTGTTGATCCTCTGGGGGAGGTGGAGTCCAGCAACGCCATAGCCGCGGAGACACAGCGCTGTACATGCCTTGCCAGTGTGGACGGGGAGTGAGGTACAGCGCTCTGGGTGGCTTTATTGCGCTGTAACTCGCAAGTGTAGCCTCTTCCCCTGACAGTCCCCTCCCGCACCCCCGGTCACCTTGGTACCTGTAGCAGATAAGAACAGGAGGCTGGGACACTAGGGGAAAGTGTCCTAGGGAACTCCCCAGTGCTGGATTAGAGAGAGATGGGGAGGGGGCGGAATGAAGAGGTAACAAAGACACATCTTTAATGAGAAGTAAACAAGAGCAGAGGATGCAGGAATTCCAGCTCAGTAACAGGAATTGTCAGGTGCTGACACACCCAAGCAGGGATCAGTGGTAGGAGGGGCATATGGGGTGTGCTACAATCCCATGACTTCCTCTAACTTGGATTACCTTTGCCTCAGGCCCCATCACCAGACTTTCGAGGAGACAAGGCAAGATGCCTGTCCCTTCTCCACTGTGAACCTGTTGGCAAGGGATCAAGAGCTACACCCAGCAGTTGGGGACTTCCGGGAGTGACACATATTTCTCCTAAGCTGCCCACGCCCATCTTCTGCTGAACAACTATACACTCGGGCCCCCGTGCCAGTGAGCGCTAGGTGGCAAGTGGGTGGTGGTGTTTGAAGGGGCAGCCTATCATGAATCCAATTCACTGCAGTGTTGATCCCTGGGCCGTGTCTGGGCTGCAGTTTAATACAGCTAAATGCAGATGTATACAACTAGGAACAAAGAATGCAGGCCACACGTACAGGATTGGGGACTCTCTCCTGGGAAGCAGCGACTCTGAAAAAAATTTGGGGGTCATGGTGGAGAATCAGCCGAACATGAGCTTCCCAGTGCGACACTGTGGCCAAAATGGCTATTGTGATCCTTGGCTGAATAAATAGGGGACTTTCGAGTAGGAGCAGAGAGGTGATTTTACTTTTGTATTTGGCACTGGTGCGACTGCTACTGTGATTCTGTATCCAGGTCTGGTGCCCACAATTCACAAGGGATGTTGATAAACTGGAGAGGGTTCAGAGAAGAGCAACAAGAATGATTAAATGATTAGAAAATCTGCCTTATGGTGATCGACTCAAGGTGATCAACCTATTTAGTTCAACAAAGAGATGGGTAAGGGGTGATTGGTAAGGGGTGACTTGATCACAGTCTGTAAGTACCTACCAGGGGAACAAATATTTAATAACAGGCTCTTCAAGCTAGCAGAGAAAGGTCTAAAATTATCCAATAGCTGGAAGTTGAAGGAAGACAAGTTCAGACTGGAAATAAGGTGTGAACGTTTAACAGTGAGAATAATTAACCATTGCGACAATTCCCAGGTTATAGTGGATTCTCCATCACAGGCCATTTTTCAACAAAGATGGGATGTTTTTTCTAAAAGATCTGCCCTAGGAATGATTTTGGTCAGTTCTCTGGCCTGTGCTAGTCAGGGCAGTCTAGAGTAGCACAATGGTCCCTTCTGGCCTTGCAGTTTATGAATCTCCTTGGTTGGGAATACTCCCAGGGTGAGCTCAGGAGGTTTCAGCTGGAAATCCAGCTTGGCATTTCTGACCGTGACAAGCTCTCCGTCTGCTCTGTGGCTACACTAGCAGGGCCTGTGGCAGCCTGCTCACCCTGTGGGCACCGGCTGAGAGCAGGAAGGGCAACCATCATTACCCTTCTACTCCAGATTCACCCACTCTCCCTCCGGGAGCATCCGGATGTGCACGGAGTTAGCTTCACTCAGCCACCTGAAGAACAGCCCCTCCGGGCTGCGGAAAGTCAGGGGGGAGAGCTTGGATCCGCTACTGGTGGGAATTGCTAGTGCACCCCTCTGTGCCCCCCCACCCCAATCCTCTCGCCAAGGCTCACTCCTGCTTTAAGGTGGAAGGCTGCTTTAAGGTGGAAGGTCTAGGTGCTACCATAATACACCTCATAAATAATAATAAGAAGAAGAATGGAGACACTGGTATGGAGGGATGGGCAGCATACAGAACCCCGGCAGGAGTTTGGAGAGGGGGCCCCTGGAATGGAGCCAAAAAGGGGAATGGGGGCCATGGAGAGTAAGGGGGGAATGAGGGGACACATGGAGCCTCTGTCCCCAGAGAGGGAGAATAAGGGAGAAGGAGGGGCCAGTGGAGGGGGTGAGAATGCGAGACAGTGGTATGGGAGAAGGATATGGGGGACACAGAGCCCATGGCATAGTGGGGAAAGGAAGAAGAGGGGACCCAAGCATGGGGGGGGTGAGGAACAGGGGGACACAGAGCCCCTGGCGTGGTGGGGAAGTGGAGACCTTGGGATGAGGATGAGGGAGGGGAAACCCAGAGCCCCTGGCATGGTGGGAAAGGGGAGACTGTGGGATGAGGGAGGGGGGCACACAGAGCCCCTCCCATAAGAGGGGGGCCTGGGGAGCTCAGGGAGTCCCTAGAATCATAGGTGCTGGAACTAAGAGTGTTGGGGGTGCTGCAGCACCCCCTGTCTTGAAGTGGTTTCCCTTATATTCTGGGGTTACAGTTTGGTTTAGTGGCTCTCTGGACCCCCACTACAAAAATAGTTCCAGCCCCCCTGCCTAGAAGAAAGACAAATGGGAGGGTAACACACAGAGCTTGTGGCGAGGAAAGGGAGGAACGCAACAAGCCCCGGTGAGTGCAGTGCATTTGGCCTGCAGATGTACCAATGTGTGCAGCCCTCTGATACCGATATAACTTTTGCAGTAGAATTATAGGAGTATAGTTTTGCCTCTGAATTTCCCAGTGTAGACAAGCCCTAAGTCTCACTGGAAGTCAATGGGATTTAGGTGCCTCCGTCACATAAGCAGTTCTGAAATCGTATCCAGCGTCACGTAAGCACCCCTCCCATTGCTCTTCATTTCAGGGACTCCCTGTTATAGAGGCCACAGGGCAGATCCTCCTCAATCCTTCCATCCCTGTCCCTGCACACATGACACATCCCAGCACAGGGAGGCTGGCTAGCCACTTTGAAACACACAGGGGGAGAGGTTTTAGAATCATCCTCACATAGTATAAATTGATGCTTTCAGAACAGCTGAGGTAATTAATGTCCCTGTCTTTGGATGCTGGTGTTGTCCTCGTCTCCTGTATAGTTAGGCAGAATTCAATACTAAAATGCACTTGTCACTAAAGGCTCAGTCCTGCACCCACTGAAGCCAGTGGCAAAATTCCCATTGACTTCTAAGGGGCGGGATTAGAGTTGCCAACTTTGTAATGCTGTATTTAAAAACTGGACACTCTGGAAACTCTGGCCACTGCCCCCGAAGCCCTGCCCCTGCCCTGCCTCTTTCCCTCAGGCTTTGCCCCCGTCCACTCCTCTTCCCCCTTCCCATTGCTCACTGCTTTTCCCCTCCCAGGTCACGAGGGACTTGCCTGCTGGGAGCTGTAGCCCCCCCCGACGCAGGTAGGAGGCAGTCCCGGCTGAGTAGGGGCTGGAGCAGGTGATGACCCGGTGCCTCCTTTGCCTGCAGTAACCGAATTTTGAGTGTCTGGTCAGTAGATCTGACCAGACGCTGTCAGGTCCCCTTTTCGACCTGACTTTCAGGTCGAAAACTGGGCACCCGGTCACCCAGGATCAGGCTTTAAGGTAAGACAGTTACTCACCTTTGTAACTGTTGTTCTTCGAGATGTGTTGCTCATATCCATTCCAATTAGGTGTGTGTGTGCTGCGTGCACAATCGTTGGAAGATTTTTACCCCAGCAACACTCGGTGGGTCAGCTGAGGTTCCCCCTGGAGTGGCGCCTTCATGGCACCGGATATATGCCCCAGCCGACCCAGCGCCCCCTCAGTTCCTTCTTGCTGGCTACTCCGACAGAGGGGAAGGAGGGCGGGTTTGGAATGGATATGAGCAACACATCTCGAAGAACAACAGTTACAAAGGTGAGTAACCGTCTTTTCTTCTTCGAGTGCTTGCTCATATCGATTCCAATTAGGTGACTCCCAAGCCTTACCTAGGTGGTGGGGTCGGAGTGAGATGTCGCGGAGTGAAGGACCACTGAACCAAATGCAGCATCACCCCTGGACTCCTGAATTATTGCATAGTGGGCGGCGAAGGTATGCACCGATGACCAAGTCGCTGCCCTACATATCTCCTGTATGGGTACGTGTGCCAGGAAAGCAGAAGATGAAGCCTGAGCCCACGTGGAGTGGGCAGTAAGGTGCATAGTTGGGACACCAGCCAAGTCATAGCATGCACAGATGCATGATATGATCCAGGACGTGATGTGCTGGGAGGAGACCGGAAGGCCCTTCATCAGGTCTGCCACAGCAACAAACACCTGCGACGTTTTCCTGAAAGTTTTCGTTCGCTCGATGTAGAAGGCGAGGGCCCTGTGAATGTCCAGGGAGTGCAGCTGTTGTTCCCATTGAGAGGCGTGTTGCTTCGGGTAGAAGACGGGGAGGAAGATGTCCTGGTTGAGATGGAAGGCAGACACCACCTTAGGAAGGAAGGCCGGGTGGGGTTGCAGCTGTACCTTGTCATTATGGAACACCGTATACGGCGGTTCCGATGTGAGTGCCCTGAGCTCAGACACATGCCTCGCCGAAGTGATAGCTACGAGGAAGGCTGTCTTCCAGGAAAGGTACAGGAGCGAGCAGGTGGTCATCGGAAACTGTGGGCCCTTTACTGAAAGAGGGAGGCAACCTAGTGACAGAGGATGTGGAAAAAGCTAATGTACTCAATGCTTTTTTTGCCTCAGTCTTCATGAACAAGGTCAGCTCCCAGACTACTGCACTGGGCAGCACAGCATGGGGAGGAGGTGACCTGCTCTCTGTGGAGAAAGAAGTGGTTCGGGACTATTTAGAAAAGCTGGACGAGCACAAGTCCATGGGGCTGGATGCGCTGCATCCGAGAGTGCTAAAGGAGTTGGCGGATGTGATTGCAGAGCCATTGGTCAGTATCTTTGAAAACTCATGGCGATTGGGGGAAGTCCTGGACAACTGGAAAAAGGCTAACGTAGTGCCCATCTTTAAAAAAGGGAAGAAGGAGGGTCCTGGGAACTACAGGCCAGTCAGCCTTACCTCAGTCCCTGGAAAAATCGTGGAGCAGGTCCTCAAGGAATTAATTCTGAAGCACTTAGAGGAGAGGAAAGTGATCAGGAACAGTCAGCATGGATTCACCAAGGGCAAGTCATGGCTGACTAATCTAATTGCCTTCTCTGACGAGATAACTGGCTCTGTGGATGAGGGGAAAGCAGTGGACATGTTGTTCCTTGACTTTAGCGAAGCTTTTGACACTGTCTCCCACAGTATTCTTGCCAGCAAGTTAAAGAAGTATGGGCTAGATGAATGGACTATAAGATGGATAGAAAGTTGGGCTAGATTGTCGGGCTCAACGGGTAGGGCTCAATGGCTCCATGTCTGAAATTCTATGATTCTATGATATAAGGTCTCCAGCATGGAGGGCAGCCTTAGCTCGACCGCAGTGTGCACCTGGGAACTAACATGCACCGGACTTGACGGCCCTTGTGGCGCCGGAGTCGACAGTGCAGGAGCCGTTACTTGTCCTGTGCGCTCCAGCAATGGACATGGCTCCAGCTGCGGTGCGGGAAGCGTCAGTGGCTGTCGAACCGACAAAGAAGAAGGAGTCGGCACCTGCTTGGGTTGCTTCTTCTTCTGGCCCAGACACAGGGACCAGCGCCGGGGTGGTGGAGGTGCCGGGGGGGCCTGACGCTGCGAGTCTTTAGCAGAGTCCGAACGCGGTGCTGGTCCAGTTGGTGCCGCAGGGGCACTCTGCACTGAAGACAATGCCGAGTCCCGGTGCGCGGAGGAAGGGCCCGGGCTAAGTGTCGCCTCCATAAGGAGCTGCTTGAGTCTAAAGTCCCGCTACTTTTTGGTCCTGGGCTTGAAGGCTTTGCAAATGCGGCACCTTAGGCAAGAGTCGTGGGGGTCTCCCGTTGGCATCGGCTTCAGGCAAGCCGAGCAAGGTTTGAAGCCCGGAAACCCTGGCATAGGCCCCTGTACCGGGATGGGGGAGAGGGGAGAAGACCCCACTCCACCCTACTAATTACACTAATCTAACTACACTAAATATTAACAACTACTAACAACTATAAACAACTAATTACAAGTATTAACAGGTACTAAGAGAGAAAGCTAGGGAGAGTGGAGATCAGCTACGCTGCGCTCCACAGTTCCAACGACCGTCACGGATGGTAAGAAGGAACTGAGGGGGCGCTGGGTCAGCTGGGGCATATATCCGACACCATGAAGGCACCACTCCAGGGGGCTCCTCAGCCGACCCACCGAGTGTTGTTGGGGTAAAATTCTTCCGACAATCATGCACGCGGCGCGCACACACCTAATTGGAATCGATATGAGCAAGCACTCAAAGAAGAACTGTAATAGTTTTACCTGTGCCTATGAATTTTTAAATTTTGCAGTTATAACATTGGGCTCGTCAGTCTGCTATGCACTAGAACAGAGAACAAAGTCATAGGGTTCATTCATAGGTTTAGGGAAAGCGTGGCACACACGGGCCTGCAGGAACTAATTGTCTCTCCAGTCAACCACAAGAATGACAATTACATTTAAGAGGCTTGTTTCCTCAGGACTTGGAGAAGCAGTCATATCAAATATCTAGGTGTAGCCCTAGAAAAGCTGACTTCCTGAGAGCAGATCCAGAACATAAACAAAGCTGTCAAGAACAATCAGAGAGCATTAAAGATAACAGGAGGCAAGTTTGTCCTCCCTTTTGAGCAATCAAGGATGTTCTAGGCCCTGTCCACCTGGGCAAAGATGTTAGTCTTTTCAATGGCATTAACTCAGCGGAGTGAGCTGAACTCAACTGAAACACCCCCTTTAGGACCTCATCTTCACTAGGAAAATGATGTCTTTTCAACACGTTTTAAAACTCAGGGTGTCACTAGTCAGGGCTGGTTGAACCTCTGTCCCTCTTTGCAAAAAGAATGAGGAGAACTTGTGGCACCTTAGAGACTAACAAATTTATTTGGGCATAAGCTTTTGTGGGCTAAAACCACTTCATCAGATGCATGGAGTGGAAGATACAGTAGCGAACATGGTAGAGTTCTGTGGTGACCTAGAATCCTACTTTCGACGTCTCCAACTCAAGAAATATTTCCAACACACCTCTGACCCCACAGAATCCTTCCTACCAACACTACAAAAAGAAGGATTGCGCGTGGACTCCTTCGGAAGGTCAAAACAACAGACTGGACTTCTACATAGATTGCTTCCATCGACGTGCACAGGCTGAAATTGTGGAAAAGCAGCATCACTTGCCCCATAACCTCAACCGTGCAGACCACAATGCCATCCACAGCCTCAGGAACAACTCTGACATCATAATCAAAAAGGCTGACAAAGGAGGTGCTGTCATCATCATGAATAGGTCGGAATATGAACGAGAGGCTGCTAGACATCTCTCTAACACCACATTCTACAAGCCATTACCCTCTGATCCCACTGAGGGTTACCAAAAGAAGCTACACCATCAAGAAACTCCCTGAAAAAGCACAGGAACAAATCCGCACAGACACACCCCTGGAACCCTGACCTGGGGTATTCTATCTGCTACTCAAGATCCATAAACCTGGAAATCCTTGACGCCCCATCATCTCAGGTATTGGCACCCTGACAGCAGGATTGTCTGGCTACGTAGACTCTCTCCTCAGGCCCTACGCTACCAGCACTCCTAGCTATCTTCAAGACACCACTGACTTCCTGAGGAAACTACAATCCATTGGTGATCTTCCAGAAAACACCATCCTAGCCACTATGGATGTAGAAGCTCTCTATGCAGACTCCAATGAGAAACTGCAGAACTGGAATTAATTTGCAAACTGGACACCATTAAATTAGGCTTGAATAAAGACTGGGAGTGGCTGGGTCATTACACAAACTGAAAACTATTTCCCCATGTTAAGTTTTCTCCTACTGTTACTCACACCTTCTTGTCAACTAGTTGAAATGGGCCATCCTGATTATCACTACAAAAGTTTTTTTTCTCCCGCTGATAATAGCCCACCTTAAGTGATTAGTCTCTTACCCGCATGGCCCTACAGTATGCCAACATTTTTATGGCTGACTTAGAACAATGCTTCCTTAGCTCTCATCCCCTAACACCCCTACTCTACTTGCGCTACATTGATGAGATCTTCATCATGTGGACCCATGGAAAAGAAGCCCTTGAGGAATTCCACCATGATTTCAACAATTTCCATCCCACTATCAACCTCTGCCTGGACCAATCCACACAAGCGGTCCACTTCCTGGACACTGCAGTGCTAATAAGCGATGGTCACATAAACACCACCCTATACCGGAAACCTACTGACCGCTATACTTACCTACATGCCTCCAGCTTCCATCCAGGACGCATCACATGATCCATTGTCTACAGCCAAGCTCTAAGATACAACCGCATTTGCTCCAATCCCTCAAACAGAGACAAACACCTACAGGATCTCTACCAATCGTTCTTAAAATTACAGTACCCACCTGCTGAAGTGAAGAAACAGATTGACAGACCCAAAAGAGTACCCAGAAGTCACCTACTACAGGACAGGTCCAACAAAGAAAGTAACAGAATGCCACTAGCCATCACCTTCGACCCCCAACTAAAACCTCTCCAACGCATCATCAAGGATCTACAACCTATCCTGAAGGACGACCCATCACTCTCACAGATCTTGGAAGACAGGCCAATCCTTGCTTACAGACAGCCCCCCCAACCTGAAGCAAATACTCATCAGCAACCATACACCACACAACAAAAACACCAACCCAGGAACCTATCCTTGCAACAAAGCCTGTTGCCAACTCTGTCCACATATCTATTCAGGGGACACCGTCATAGGACCTAATCACATCAGCCATGCCATCAGGGGCTCATTCACCTGCACATCTACCAATGTGATATATGCCATCATATGCTAGCAATGCCCCTCTGCTAGCACATGATGGCATATATCACACTGGTAGTGATAATCAGGATCACTACAAACTTTTGTAGTGATAATCAGGATGGCCCATTTCAAACCGTTGACAAGAAGGTGTGAGGAACAGTAGGGGAAAACTTAGCATGGGGAAATAGTTTTCAGTTTGTGTAATGACCCAGCCACTCCCAGTGTCTATTCAAGCCTAATTTAATGGTATCCAGTTTGCAAATTAATTCCAGTTCAGCAGTTTCTCCCTGGAGTCTGTTTTTGAAGTGTTTTTTTGAAGAATTGCCACTTTTAGGTCTGTTACTGAGTGACCAGAGAGATTGAAGTGTTCTCCTACTGGTTTTTGAATGTTATAATACCTGATGTCAGATTTGTGTCCATTTATTCTTTTGCGTAGAGACTGTCCGGTTTGGCTAATGTACATGGCAGAGGGTATTGCTGGCACATGATGGCATATATCACATTGGGAGATGTGCAGGTGAATGAGCCCCTGATGGCATGGCTGATGTGGTTAGGTACTATGATAGTGTCCCTTGAATAGATATGCGGACAGAGTTGGCACTGGGGTTTGTTGCAGGGTTTGGTTCCTGGGTTAGTGTTTTTGTTGTGTGGTGTGTAGTTGCTGGTGAGTATTTGCTTCAGGTTGGGGGGCTGTCTGTAAACAAGGACTGGCCTGTCTCCCAAGGTCTGTGAGAGTGAGGGATCGTAGGGCCATGCGGGTACCCATAGCAGTCCTGCTGACTTGAAGATATAAATTGTCCCCAAATCTGAAACAGTTTTGGGTGAGAACAAAGTCACGAAGTTCAGCCACCAGATTTGCCGTGACATTATTGGGATATTGTTCCTGATGGCTTGTAGTCCATCTTTATGTGGAATGTTGGTGTAGAGAGCTTCTACATCCATAGCGGCTAGGATGGTGTTTTCTGGAAGATCACCAAAGACAGTAACAGAACGCCACTAGCCGTCACCTACAGCCCCCAACTAAAACCTCTCCAGCACATCATCAAGGATCTACGCCCTATCCTGAAGGACGATCCCTCACTCTCACAGACCTTGGGAGACAGGCCAGTCCTCGCTTACAGACAGCCCCCCCAACCTGAAGCAAATAATTTCCCCCTGCTGATACTCACACCTTCTTGTCAACTGTTTGAAATGGGCCACCTTGTTTCCATTGGCATCATTATCACTACAAAAGTGATTTCCACCCCTTCTTGTCAACTGTTGAGAATAGCCCACTTCCACCTTAATTGAATTGGCTCATTAGCACTGACCCCCCCCCCCCCACTTGGTAAGGCAACTCCCATCTTTTCATATGCTGTGTATTTATACCTTCCTACTGTATGTTCCACTCCATTCATCTGATGAAGTGGGGTTTTAGCCCATGAAAGCTTGTGCCCAAATAAATTTGTTGGTCTCTAAGGTGCCACAAGGACTCCTCGTTGTTTTTATTGATACAGACTAACACGGCTACCACTCTGAAACCTGTCAATACATATAGGCAGTAACCTCGCAATGGCCAGACCAGCACATCATTTTCATAAATCATTACAGGCAGTCAGGAGTGCTGGAACAATTTGTATAGTGGGGGTGATGAGAGCCATTGAACCAGACTGTTAACCCTGTGTACAATGAAGTCCAATTCACACCAGGGGGTCCTGCAGCACGCCCAGCACCCGTAGTTCCAGCACCTATGCAGGCAATGCAAATCCACACCACGACAATTTGTATTTTCACTAGTGTTAGCAGGCAGGGATCAACTCCAGGGTTGGCCCTTCACTTCTTTCTTCCTAGTGAAGACAAGGCCAGACCTACCATGAAATGACTAAAGGTGTGAATTCAAAATGATTTAAGTTATTTTGATTCCAGTTTGCATGTAGACAAGCCTAAGCCCTTAGAAAAAGTTTTAATTAACACACTGTCACCACTTAGCACACCTAGTGTAGACAAAGAGTCATATGTACAAATGTGTTAAGGCACCTAAGGCCAGCTCACGTTTTTAAATGCAACTCTCTTTGTCTATGCCTGATGCTTAGTGGAATTGAGCAACGGGTTCCTTGTGTGGCTGTCCTTCAATACCATGATGACAAGGTGTTCGTTAACTCATTTTCCAACACCTCATTTTCCCAGCATAGACAGCGCCAGTGAGGGCAGCGTCCAGCTTTGTCCTGGAGGAAATCAGCTTTGATTTGACTGAATTATTGGCCTATACAAATCACATGTAGAGCATACAGACTAGATGCTTTTGCTAAATTTGTAACGTGCACCCTGGAAGAGCTGTGCTGTGTTTGTGTCCCTGCTAAGGAGCTGATCCTGCAAAACACCTGCTACTGTCTGTTGCACTCACTAACATAAGCAGTCCCCGTGAAGTTGGTGGAGTTACTCACAGTAGATAGCACTGGGCCCTAAAGGCTAGATCCACAAAGGGATTCAGGTCTTGTCTACAGTGGGAATTAATTCAGATTAAGATAGGAAGTGAATTTAAAGAGGAACAGCTATTCCTGATTAATTCTTTCTGTGGATGTTCTTATTCCTGCATAAAAGTGCCTTACAACAAATTAGTTTAATCCACTTCCACTTCTTATGCTGGAGTAAGAACGTCCACAGAGGAGGATGGGTTTCAGAGTGGTAACCGTGTTAGTCTGTAACCGCAAAAAGAACGAGGAGTACGTGTGGCACCTTAGAGACTAACAAATTTATTTGGGCATAAGATTTCGTGGGCTAAAACCCACTTCATCAGATCCATAGAGTGGAACATACAGTAGGAAGATATGGAACATACAGTAGGAAGATATGTGTGTGTATATATATATATATATATATATATATATATATACACACACACACACACACACACACACACACACAGAGAGAACATGAAAAGATGGGGGTTACCATACCAACTCTAAGAGACCAATCAATTACGGTGAGCTATTATCAACAGGGAAAAAAAACTTTTGTAGTGATAATCCGGATGGCCCCTTTCAAACCGTTGACAAGAAGGTGTGAGTAATAGTAGGGAAAAACTTAGCATGGGGAAATAGTTTTCAGTTTGTGTAATGACCCAGCCACTCCCAGTGTCTATTCAAGCCTAATTTAATGGTATCCAGTTTGCAAATTAATTCCAGTTCAGCAGTTTCTCCCTGGAGTCTGTTTTTGAAGTGTTTTTTTTTGAAGAATTGCCACTTTTAGGTCTGTTACTGAGTGAACAGAGAGATTGAAGTGTTCTCCTACTGGTTTTTGAATGTTATGATTCCTGATGTCAGATTTGTGTCCATTTATTTTTTTGCGTAGAGACTGTTCGGTATGCCAATGTACATGGCAGAGGGGCATTGCTGGCACATGATGGCATATATCACATTGGTATATGTGAAGGTGAACGAGCCCCTGATGGCGTGGCTGATGTGATTAGGTCCTATGATGGTGTCCCTTGAATAGATATGCAGACAGAGTTGGCACTGGGGTTTGTTGCAGGGTTCCTGGGTTGGTGTTTTTGTTGTGTGGTGTGTGATTGCTGGTGAGTATTAGCTTCAGGTTGGGGGACTGTCTGTAAGCAAGGACTGGCCTGTCTTCCAAGATCTGTGAGAGTGAGGGATCGTCCTTCAGGATAGGTTGTAGATCCTTGATGATGCATTGGAGAGGTTTTAGTTGGGGTCTGAAGGTGATGGCTAGTGGCATTCTGTTACTTTTTTTGTTGGGCCTGTCCTGTAGTAGGGGACTTCTGGGTACTCTTCAGGCTCTATCAATCTGTTTCTTCATTTCAACAGGTGGGTATTGTAGTTTTAAGAGCACTTGATGGAGATCTTGTAGGTGTTTGTTCTGTCTGAGGGATTGGAGCAAATGCGGTTGTATCTTAGAGCTTGGCTGTAGACAATGGATCGTGTGATGTGTCCTGGATGGAAGCTGGAGGCATGTAGGCAAGTATAGCCATCAGTAGGTTTAAGAGGAGTTAATCTGAAAACAGCTATTTTGGAATAATTCTTCACGTAGACAAGCCCTCCTGCCTAGTGGAATCTTCAGTTCTGAGTTCAGCACGAAGGCTTGAGCCACTAAGGCATTTAGGCACCTAAATCCAACATGTAGGTTTACCACTAACATTCTCAAGACCACTACTCAGCTGCCACTGAACCCTGCAGATGCCTGACATTCCCTTAGGCAAAGCAGCCTAAGTCCTTTTGTCTCCTCCCAGCTAACAAGCTCCTCAGAGCCCTAGCTTATACCTACACCTCAGAGGGATTCTCGTACGAGGTGTTGTTCCACATCTCTCTCCAGTGGAGCCTGATCCGGTAGACATTGTCAGAGCATAGCTACTGGATTGGGCCTCACAAGTCGGGAACTTCTGGGGTGCAGGAGAGGGGCTGTGTAAAAAGCCTGGTGATTGGGACACTCAGCTGGGATGTGGGAGACTCAGAGTCAAACCCTGCTCCAATGAATATTTTATTTATACAAAGCAGAACAGCTCCCACAGGAGAGATGGAGTGAGATACACCCCAGGGCCCAGGGGCTGGAGGACTCAGCTATGATCAGGCTGTCATCTCCCAGGTGAGTGCCTTAATCCCTGGGCTATTGGGTATTCTAGGGACAAGCACACACACAAGCCAAAGCCTGAAAAATTTCTAGCCTGCTTCCCTTTGGTTGTCTTTTGTGTGGGCCTTCATCCAGTAGCCATTCTCACAGCTCACCTACCAGACTGGGCCCCCAGGCAAGATAGGCGGGGGAATGGCTCGTTGGACAATCCCACAGGGGCTTTGGCTTGTGCTAGGGCTTCAAGCAGCTTGTTGGCTGTGCAGCCCTGTCAGGGCTTGAGGGGTTCAGCGCGTGCCCACCAGCGAGAACTCCGGCACCTTCGGGGCGAGGCAGCAATTGAGCAGTGGTTTTGTCAGCAGCAAAGGTGCCACCATTCTGAGTTGCTGCGGGGTGCTCGACTCCTGCTCTGGCCCCCACCCTGCCTCTTCTCACCCCATTTCGCCCCCTCCCCGAGCGCGCCCCCTCCTCTCTGTCCCACAACCCCCCCGCCCATCACCACCTGCACACTGCTGAACAGCTGATCGGTGGGAGATGCAGGGGTTGGGGGGAGAGGGAGGAGCTGATTGGGGGCGCTGCCCCTAAAGAGGCAGTTAGGTGGCGAAGTTCCTTCGTGCATCTTGCCTTCAGCGTTTCACCCCTTGCAGTCTGTCTGTTTCTCTAGCACCGCGGCAGTAGCTCAGTGCTGCGTGAGCACACACACAGATCTGTTCTTCTCTTTGGCCCCCCTGCATGCAGGAATTATTTGGTGTTGTCAGGTGCGGTTAGCATAGAAGTGAGTTCTGCATGTTGTTTTGTAGGCACTGAGAGTTGTGGTCATTCCGATCGCCTCTGGGATCAGAGGCTGAGCAAACTCTTTGTCCTGCACACCTGAGCCTCACTCATGAGGATGGCAGTCCCATTGTTCCAGTGGCATGCAGCTGTTGTGGGAGACCATGGTCATCCATGGCAAAGTGGTACTCCAACTAGTGTGGGAAAATCCCCTGCAGGGCTTTGAAGATGAGACCCTTGAAATGGGTTTGGTATTGGGGTGGTGTTCCCAGCTGTGGAAATCCTATGTTCCTTCTGCCACGCCTTCAGACCTCTGAGTCCTGGAAACTGAAGGTCCTTATTATGGTCCCCTCTCTCCTTTTTTAATATGTCTAAGAAATTAAATGATAAATATTCTGTTCCAGCAATGTCAAGGATGCATGGTTAAGCACCCAAAATGCTGCAGAGTACAAGTGCAACCTTAACTCTGCCCCCTTCTGGATCTGTAGCATTATAATTCAGTCTTTATACATGATTCCAAGCTGTTTCTCAAATACTATAACTGCCCAAAACAAATCAACCAGCCTTCCCCAGCCCCTCTGAGCCCACCTGGCTTACACCAGACAGCTCTCAGCTTGCTCTGCTGGCCCATACCCCTCTTGGTCCACCCTTGCCCCTCTCAGCTCATCCAACCCTGCCCCTCTTGGGTTTGCCATTGTGCACCTTCTAATCTCTGGAGTCAGACACACTCATCCCTTGCTGGGGCTTTCTATCAAACACGTTATGTAGAGCTCTCCCAGTTGAATAATATTAATACATGAATTTACAAGCTACCTACTACCCTTGCCAAAGCCCCAAGGCTCCTTACCAACTAAAACATGTTAAATACATTGAAAAATATGGACATGCTCTCTAAAAGCTTAGCAAATAAAATTAATTGAAGGCTGAGAGACCTAGAAAATGGGAGGAGGGATGGGAGAGTGGGAGAGGAAGGGAATGATAATAAATAGCTCGCATGGATAATAATTATACCATGCGAAGCTGGAGGCAAGGTGCCAGCTCGTGCCGAGGCTACACTGAACCCTTGCAACTGACAGCTGGAAAACAGCCTGGCTCACCTGTGTGTAAGTATTGTTAAAATAGATATTAGCCTTCTATAAAATGTATTAAGTGCTTAGACTTTATGAAATGCTTGTAGGATGCTGCATGTATTGATCTCACTTACAGAAGCTGTAGCCCATGATATGAAGTTATATTGAGTGTTTGCATTGTAATCCTCTGTACCTGAGGAACTCACCAAACAGGAAAGAAGAATTAACTAGGGTAAAGTGCTGATCCTGCACACCAGAAGGCCAACTGAACCAAATAAGCCTTTGTGAAACAGAGGACAAAGACGTTGTTGATTGCCGTCCCACACACATACACAGGGGCAGCAGGTTTGCAGAATTTTGGTGGTGCTTAAGGCTCTGGGAGGGAGTTTGGGTGCGGGGAGGAGGTCTGGGGTGCAGGCCCTGGGCTGGGGCAGGGGATTGGGGTGAAGGATGGTTGGGGTCTGGGAGGGGATGAGGGGTGCAGGCTCTGGGACTGAGTTTGGGTGTGAGGTGGGGGTGCAGGCTCTGGGAGGGAGCTTGGGGATGAGAGGGGGTGCAGGCTCTGGGAGGGAGCTTGGTGGCCAAAGGCGGGGGGTGCAGGTTCTGGGAGGGAGCTTGGGTGCCAGAGGGCAGTGCTTACCTGAAGCTCCTACGCAGGGCTGGCCGGGAGTCTCCATGTGCTGCTACCCCCAGGTACTGCCCCTGCAGCTTCCCATTGGCCGTAGGGGCGCTTGGAGGCGGGACACAGACCCACCCCACCCGGGGGCTGCAGGGAGGGGCCGGCAGCCACATGGAGCAAGCGCGCAGGAAGCCGCTCAGCTCCGCTGTCGGTGGTGAGTGGGGGCCCTGGGCTGTTTTAAATGGCTCGGGGGACACACAAGGTGGAAGGCGGGGCCAAGGGAGAGACCTGTGCTGGAGCCGGGCACCACGGGCCCATAGAGCTCACCGCCCATGCACACACCCCTCACCGTGAAGAGGAGGCAGGCACCAATGCTCGTTCCATCAGTTTGAAGGGAATATGAATGCCTGACCAGAAGGAACTGTATCACTATGCTGTTTATAATTCAGAGAGGGCAATATTTCTAAGCATAAGCAAGGGATCCCCAATCTGCTTAAAAAGACCTATACAGCTTTCATATACAGCAGCTACTATCGCCCTTTGGAACTTAAGCCAGTAACTCATTTGTGCATGTACATTTCCCTGCTTTACACTTGTAAATAACTCCCATTTTTTTTCCTAGTTAATAAATCTTTACTTCATTTAATATAAGATTCGTGACAAGTGTTGGTTTGAGATCTACACTTGACCTGGGGTAAGTGACTGGTCCTTTGGGACTGGGAATAACCTGAATGTTGTTAAGCAGAGGGGTAGCCGTGTTTGCCGCTTTTACAGATCCAGACTAAGAGTCCTGTGGCACCTTACAGACTAACAGACGTATTGGAGCATAAGCTTTTGTGGGTGAATAGCTCTCTGATTGATCCAAATGTAACTTCTATTGCTGGACAAAGATCTACTACTGTTAAACAATGCCATCCAGGCATCTGCTACAATGACCCAAGTGGTTTCAACAGTAGACTTAGAGAGAGAGAATGGCAATAGTCTTCTCTGGATGTAGTAGCAAAAGTAATCCACCAGCCTTGCTACTTAGATCCACCCCATCTTGGTAGATACTTTCCAAAGCCAGTAATAACGGCTGGAGTAATTTTAAGACAACAGCCAAGGATTGCTCATGAGAAAGTCAGCGGGTTTTCCCGGGTTGGACTAATTTGAACTTCAGTCCCAGTGTATCTTCTATATTTTCCAAGATACTCAGCCTTTTTGGACTCTTGCTGAAAAAATATAATGAAGACATTAAATTTGTAGCTTTTTAAATGTCTTTTGAAGATTCTGCAGCTCATACTAGTGCTAGTTGGAGTAGATGGCCTCTGCAGTGTGTATAGGAGAAATTAGGGTTGCACTTTTCTCTGAGCAAAGCTTGTACTCCACCATGTCTTCCAGAGAAGTTTGCAGCTCCATCAAATGCACAAGCAGCCATCTGTTTGGGGTCCAATTGACAAGCATTTAACTCTTCTAAGATATGGGTTGTCACAGATGCATCGGATGTGTCTTCTATAACTTGAACATCTAGAAATGCATCTACCGGCCTACCACCGACATCAAGATAACATATACAATGACTTAATACTTGTTGCCCATTTGCAACGGTGCATTCATCAGCCATGTATGCAAATGTTTTGAATGTGGTGAGAGCATTCTTCACTTTTTCAACTGTTGAACCGCATGCTTCTAGCCAGTCAGTTGAGTTTCTTGCAGAAAGATAGTGAGCATTTGCTGGTCTTGTTCGGAACCAGTGTTCAACTTCAGGATGAACAAGTGACCATGCACTTAACATTGGCCTCCAGTTTGTAGTATCTCTTGCTTAAATAGAAAGTAGGATGCCACAGCCACGTTTGTTCACATGAACTATATTGTGTCTCCAGCATTCTTAACAGCCTCACTAAGTACTTATAAAATTGGCTTTGAAAGGGGACTTATAAGGCTTTCTGCATGTTGATGCACTCCAGAGGCATGGTGTTTTGCTGCCTTTTCACGTAGTTTGTCAGCATTGGCTTTGCTGATCGGTCTGACAAACCAAACTCCTCCACCTTTACCAATTATAGCATTGGGAAGCTTTCCTTCTTCGTAAGCTTTTTAGCAAGCGGTGCACCAGTAGCCATCTTTTGTAACTTCAATAAATGGGAACACTTTGACCGACAAACATCGGGAACTGCCTTTAGGTTTTGGAGACACTGTTTCTTCAGTAGGTAGCTGTATTTGAGCTCGGGCTGGCTGGATGTAGATACATCACTTGACCCGTCAGATGACATGTTGATATGTTCTTCACCTTGTTTAGTTTTTGGGGTCTTTGAGTGGAAAAATTGTTGTATTATTTTTTGTCTTTTCATTTTCACTTTGACCTGCAACATATAAAAGAGATATGAATAAATTAAATGTTTTGTTAGTATAATGCAAATTTAACATAAGGATAATGCAAAATACATCAAAACACATAACAGGTCTAGATTTCTAAAAAAATATAATTTTTAAAAAGTGTATTTAATTTAAATTGACTTTTGAAAAGTAAGCCATCATGGGATAAGAGGGAAGTCCTCTCATGGATCAGTAACTGGTTAAAAGATGGGAAACAAAGGGTAGGAATAAATTATCAGTTTTCAGAATGGAAAGAGAGAAATTGTGGTATCCCTGAGGGGTCGGTACTGGGACCATTACTGTTCAACATATTCATAAATGATCTGGAAAAATGGGTAAACAGTGAGGTGGCAAAATCTGCAGATGATACAAAATTACTCAAGATAGTTAAGTCCAAAGCAGACTGCGAAGAGTTACAGAGGGATCTCACAAAACCAGGTGACTGGGCAACAAAATGGCAGATGAAATTCAATGTTGATAAATGCAAAGTAATGCACATTGGAAAACAATCTCAACTGATGGGGTCTAAATTAGCCGTTAACACTCTAGAAAGAGATGTTGGAGTCATTGTGAATGGTTCCCTGAAAATATCCACTCAATGTGCAGTGGCAGTCAACAAAGCAAACAGAATGTTGGGAATCATTAAGACAGGCATAGATAATAAGACGGAAAATATCGTATTGCCTCTATATAAATCCATGGTACATGCACATCTTGAATACTCTGTGCAGATCTGGTCACCTCATCCCAAAAAAGATACTTTGGAATTGGAAAAGGTACAGAGATGGGCAACTAAAATGATTAGGGGTCTGTAACAGGAGGAGAGATTAAAATGGGAATTTTCATCTTAGAAAAGAAATGACTAAGGGGGGGATATGATAGAGGTCTATAAAATCTTGACTGGTGTGAAGAAAGTGAATAAGGAATTGTTATTTAATCCTTCACATAACACAAGAACTAGCAGTCACCCAATGACATTAATAAGCAGCAGGTTTTAAAAAAACCAGAAGGAAGTACTGCTTCATACAACATAAAGTCAATCCGTGGAACTCTTTGCCAGGGGGTGCTGTGAAGACCAAAACTATAACAGGATTAAAAAAAGAACTCGATAAATTCCTGGAGAATAGGTCCATCAGTGGCTATTAGCCAGGATGGGGAGGGATGCAATACCATGCTCGGAGTGTCCCTAGCCTGTTTGCCAGAAGGTGGGAATGGGCAACAGGGGATGGATCGCTTGATGATTACCTGTTCTGTCATACCCTCTGAAGCACCTGGCCTTGACCTCTCACAGATCTTGGGAGACAGGCCAGTCCTCGCTTACAGACAGCCCATGAACCTGAAGCAAATACTCACCAGCAACCACATGCCACACAACAAAGACACCAACCCAGCAACCTATCCTTGCAACAAAGTGCTCTGCCAACTCTGTCCACATTTCTATTCAAGGGACACCATCATAGGACCTAATCACATCAGCCATGCCATCAGGGGCTTGTTCACCTTACACATCTACCAGTGTGATATATGCCATCATGTGCCAGCAATGCCCCTCTGCCATGTACATTGGCAAACCAGACAGTCTCTATGCAAAAGAATAAATGGGCACAAATTTGACATCAGGAATCATAACATTCAAAAACCTGTAGGAGAACACTTCAGTCTCTCTGGTCATTCAGAAACAGACCTAAAAGTGGCAATTCTTCATCAAAAAAACTTCAAAAAACAGACTCCAACGAGAAACTGCTGAACTGGAACTAATTTGTATATTGGATACCATTAAATTAGGCTTGAATAAAGACTGGGACAGGCTGGGTCATTACACAAACTGAAGTCTATTTCCCCATGTTAATTTTCCCCTACTGTTCCTCACACCTTCTTGTCAACTGTTTGAAATAGGACATCCTGATTATCACTACAAAATTTTTTTTCCTCTTACTGATAATAGCTCACCTTAATTAATTAATTAGCCTCTTAGAGTTGGTATGGCAACCCCATCTTTTCATGTTCTCTGTATATCTCTCAATCTACCTAACGTATGTTCCACTCCATGCATCCAATGAAGTGGGTTTTAGCCCACAAAAGCTTATGCCCAAATAAATTTATTAGTCTCTAAGGTTCCCCAAGGACTCCTTGTTCTTTTTACATTTATGTAAGTTTCCATTCCCAGTCACAAATCTAGCATTCTGGAGCAAAGTCACTAAAATATAGTCCAATAAACAAATGTTTATTTAACGTGCCCCTCACTTTTCCCTCCATGTCACTCCACTCACCAGTGTTGTCCTTGGTCAGTGGAGACTCAAAGTTCAGAGGTACTTTCGCATGAGTACACCTCCCAGGTGGGGGGCAAGAAGGCACCTTGCTCATTCCTCCAGCTGCTCACGGTTCACTCTGGCCACTGTTGTTCATTGTGCCACCCTTCACTCCATCGCTCTGTTGCCAGTGGCTCTGCGCCATCACCTTCTGCTGCCCCCTGCCCCTGTGACCTCTGCGAGTTGGTCTCTTCAGGTTCCACCCAGCTCTCAGTGATTTCAGCTGAGCTCTCAGTGGGGGAACCTCACAGCTAGTGCAGTCTGGGCCGTCTCTTCCACAGCAACACTCTCCCCACAGCAGGACTAAGTGCTTAGATCTGATTATCAGTGATTTCAGTTGTAGTGAAAAGAATGAGGAGTACTTGTGGCACCTTAGAGACTAACAAATATATTTGAGCATAAGCTTTCGTGGGCTAAAACCCACTTCATCGGATGCATGGAGTGGTCACTTAACAAAACAAAAGACTCTCTATGGATCCTAATCAGCTCTGTCTTTAAACAGTAGAGAGGGGCAGGTCAAATAGTACTTGTGTCTCAGACAGATTATGAAGCAAAACACCTGTCCCCACCCTTTCTCTTGATGCCCTCAATCAGCACAGGCTAAGTACAGTTCTACTGCCCTTTACTCATACAATAAGAACAACAACATTTCATTCCCCACCCCCCACCTCCGCATTCAAGAGATTTGTAACCCAACCCCAGCCAAAATCTATCACTTGAGCAACACAGCTCTGTTTGCTGGATACCTAGGTAGATTAGGTGTGAATGTAAATACAATCTGGTCCTGAAGCTTTTCCCCCCCAGCCTCTAGCTCATCACTAGCTGTCAGGGACAGCTCATTTTGACTTTGCTTACAAATCATCATTTGAAATGATTAGGTTGGCCAACATCACCGAAATGAATGCACTGACATCATAAAAAACAACAGCTGTATAAGGAAGCTGGTCTATGGTCATACTTGTCAAATCTATTATACTTTTTCAGATACATGTATTTTATCATACACTGTATAGGCTTTTAAAGTGTGTATTAATGTTTCAATTTCATTTCAGATTTCCAAACAGTCACTAAATTGGCATGTAACTAGTTCACAAAACTGGGTGGGGGGTGTTGGGGAAATTCGGGGGTGTGTGTAGGGAAATCACTGCTCCCAGGACATACTTCTCAGGCAGGAAATGGAATGACAGCCTCAAAACATAGCAGGACTTTTGTGGTTGTTTGAATCTTTTTCCCTGCTAACGTGTTTCTGGACAAGCTCCCACAGGCACAGCTACCATGACCAATGATTTGGGAGAGAAATTGGGAATTAGGAAGCAGAAAGAGTCCTGTAACAAAGGATGCCTCCCCCTCCACTCCTGTGAGCAGCGGGAGGGCTCCTCTGCTCCTCCCCTCTCCCTCTCTGCAACACCTTCCCTGGGCAGGGAGCAAGGGCACTAGAATGCAGCTGCCCTCCCAGCCTGAGAGAGGGGGGGTGAAGAACCCCAGGAGGAGCAGAGGTAAGGTTGGGGATGGGGGCAACAGAACTGATATAGGGGCAGGATTGATCTGGGGGCAGGATGGATCCTAGGGGGACAGAACTGATTTTTAGGGGGCAGGACTGATTTGGAGATTGGCAGGGCAGAATTAATTGAGGCAGGGGTAGGATTGCCAGGTGTTGGGTTTTCGACCGGAACACCCAGTTGAAAAGGGACCCTGGCGGCTCCGGTCAGCATAGGGTTGCCAACTTTGTAGTCGCACAAAACCAAACACCCTAGCCTCTCCCCTTCCCTTCCCTAAGGCCCCGCCCGCACTCACTACATTCCCCTCCCTTGGTGGCTCGCTCTCCCCCACCCTCATTCACCTTCACTGGGCTAGGGGAGGGGTTGGGGTGCAGAAGGGGGTAAGGGCTCCAGCTGGGGATGAGGGGTTTGGGGTGCAGGAGGGGGCTCCAGGCTGAGGGGTGGGGCTGAGGGATTTGGAGTGTGGGAGGAGGCTGCGGGTTGAGACAGGGGATTGGGGTGTGGGAGGGGGTGAGGGCTCTGGGGTGGGACCCAGGATGAGGGGTTCAGGGTGTGGGAGAGAGCTCTGGACTGGAGCAGTGGGTTGGGGTGCAGGGCAGGTGAAGGCTCTGGGTTGGGGCTGGAGATGAGGAGTTTGGGGTGCAGAAGGGTGCTGTGGGTTTTGGAGGTGCTCAGGGCTGGGGCAGGGCGTTGGGGCTCAGGGTTGGGGCGTGGGCTTACTTTGGGCAGCTCCTGGTCAGTGGCACAGTGCGAGGGCTAAGGCAGGCTGGCTGCCTGTCCTGGCACTGCGCTGCACACGCCCCGGAAACAACTAGCAGGTCTGGGTCCTAGGCGGGGGGCCAAGAGGCTCCAGGTGCTGTTCTTGCCTGCAGGCACTGCCCTTCCGGCTCCCATTGGCTGGTTCCTGGCCAATGGAAGTGCGGAGCAGGTGCTCGGTGTGGGGGCAGCGCAGGGAGCCTCGTGGCCCCCACACCTAGGAGCTGGACCTGCTGGCCTTTTCCGGGGTGCAGCATGGTGCCAGCCAGGACAGGTAGGGACTAGCCTGCCTTAGCACTAAAGCACTGCTGACTGGACTTTTAACGGCCTGGTCGGTGGTACTGACCGGAGCCACCAGGGTCCCTTTTCGACTAGGTGTTCCGGTTGAAAACCGGACACCTGGTCACCCTATGTCAGCACCACTGACCGGGCTGCTAAAAATCTGGTTGGCTGTGACAGGGCTAAGGCAGACTCTGTGCCCGGCTCTGCGTGGCTCCTGGGAAGCAGTGGCATGTCCGGCTCCTAGGCAGAGGGCTAGCCAGGGGGGCTCCATATGCTGCTCCCACCTGCAGGCACTGCCCCGAGTGCCGGCTCCGCAGCTCCCATTGGCCAGGAATCCACAGTGGGTGTGAATTGGGGGTGCCGCAGCCAATAGGAGCTGCGGAGCTGGCATTTGGGGTGGTGCCTGTGGGCAGGGGCAGCATGCGGAGCCCCTCTGGCTGCAACTCCGCTTAGGAGCTGGACATGCCGCAGCTTCCCGGGAGCTGTGCAGACTTCCTCCATCCCTGGGAAGTGCCAGGTCAGTGCTGGTGGAGCTGCTGAGGGGCCAGCTGAGGTCAGCACCTCCTGGAGTCCCCGCGAACTGCACCAGCCAGGGCTGCCCAGAGCCCGCATCCTGCCCCCCCTCCTGCACCCCAACCCCCTGCTCCAGCCCAGAGCCCCCTCCCCCACTCCCTCAGCCCCGCCCCCCCAGCCTGGAGCCCCCTCCTGCATCCCAAACCCCTCATCCCCGGCCCCACCCCAGAGCCCACGTCCCCAGCTGGAGCCCTCTCCCCCTCCCACACCCAAACCCTCTGCCCCAGCCTGGAGCCCCCTCCCTCACCCTGAACCTCTCATTTCTGGCCCCATCCTGGAGCCCACACCCCCAGCCCGGAGCCTGTACCTCCTCCCACACTCCAACCCCCTGCACCCCAGCCTGCACCCCTAACCGCCTACCATACTCACAGCCCCAAACACCCTCCTGCTCTTCCTAGCAGCCACCCCAGCTAAGTGGCCCTGCTCCCCACAAGTGGTCGGCAGCTGCTTGGGAAGGAGGGGTCAGGTGGAGATGCTCCGAATTTGTGGCTCCCTTCCCCAGTCGTCCTTACCTGGGAGCCTCCACTTCAGCCCCTCTGAGCTCTCTGGCATATATCTACGCTGCAATTAAACACCCTGCTGGCCTGGCTTAGCAGACTGGGGCTGTAACATTACTGTGCAGACATTTGGAGTCTCTGAGTCCCTCCCCCCACCAGGGGTCTCAGAGCTTGGGGTTCAGCTAACTCATGGACAGCCCCACAGTGAGCAGCAGACAGGGGCCAGCCAGCTTTAATTGCTGTGTAGATACACCCCCCCACCCAGCAAGTGGGACACAGCAGCTGCTAGCCTCGGTGGCTGTGCAGGCCAGTCCCTCCCTGCAGGAGGTGCACGTAGCGTAGTGTGGTTTTGGGGTGTGTCTCTGTCACTGCATCAAGGGGCAGTGCACTGGGGCTGGTCCAGTGCACTGGCCACGGCAACCCACCCAGTCAGTGGGGCACATCAGGAGCCACGCCAGCAGCCAGACATCACTGCGTGCAGAGCCTGGCGCTTCACACTGGTGGGTGCCCACCGGGGTCTGCAAAAAGTAAGAGGGTCATATGATGTGGTGGTGTCTATACACAGGCAACAGGGAATGCATCGCTTCACTAGGACTGATGTTCCTGAAACAGAAGAGCTAGTCCCACCCTGGCTACGGTAATTGCCTTCACACCCCTATACAGACCCTTTATGTTTCAAATGAAGGACAACTTGGAAATTATAGTTTATTTTTAAGGGCACCACCCCAATGTTTTATTTGTGACACACATTCATATACAAATGACACCTTGCATTACAGTGTACAATCCTTTGCACGATTAGTGGTGTATACAAGACAATATTTATTGATTGGATGTGGAACCGAATTGGGCACCAAATGACGGACAGGTGGTCAGGCTGTGTGTGGCATTGTAACATATTTCCTCTCCACCTGCTTTGGGACAAATCTGGGACACAATACAGGTGAAAAAACTTACAACAAAGAACACTAGCAAATCTATTGGTTAGCAGGATAGTAAAATAGGGAGGGGTCAGTTTCTGCAGCATGAATTACATTTTATGCAACGTCATCTTCTTAACATTGAAGAGCTATAATGAATTCATACATAACATCAATGCAATATTAAGGTTATAATTTAGCGTAAGTGTCAGGAAATGTTAACATTAAGATTCCATAACATTAATTTGTCCACATTGCATATATTGTCTATTAAAGCATACATTTAAACAATTTAGTCATAAAACATGGAACAGCATAACGTTTTCCCTCTGCTATCCAGGTCATTGTCAGGTAGGGAAGGAATCAATCAGTGGCTGCAGCACGACTGGATCCCCTACCTGGACAGTTGAGTGAAGGCAAGAAAAATCACACTCCTGCAATAGTCTCTTTAGTCTCGCTCACTGCGAGTGAGTGGAACTCTTTTGGGAGGCAATTCATTTAACAGTAGTGTCTAAAATCTCTCCCTTGTGAGGTGAAGGGCATTTGAATCACTCATTCCATCTCCCACATTCAAACTGTTGCAGCTCCTGGCACCCGCTTGGGCCTTGCAATGAAAATGAGCAAGTGAGTGAGGGTGGGGGAGAGCGAGCGAGGGACAGAGGGGGGATGGAGTGAGTGGAGGCGGGGCCTCGGGGAACAGGTGGGGAAGGAGGCAGGGCAAAGGTGTTCAGTTTTCTGCAATTAGAAAGTTGGCAACCCTAGGCTGATGTGGGGTGAGGGGTAACTGAAGTGGGGGCCAAAATCACCTACCAAATACATTTGGGAGTGTGGGCAACACTGAGTGTCTCACACATACTGGGGGAGTGTCTCTCACACACTGGGGGGAGTTCAACAATCAAAAGACAGACCAAAAAACACAATGTAATCTTTCCATAAAAAAGCTCATGTTTCAGGGGTAAATCTTGTGATTTTTGGGGGGTCTGACTCATGATTTTTGAACCTTTGCTTTGGCCAACCGGTTATATGAACTAGGATTTATCTATTCAACACAGGCAGCTTGCTTCCAAGTGCATGATTTGTCCTAAGGCAATAGCTTGATCTTGTTGGTGTCTCCTAAGAACATAAGAATAGCCATACTGGGTCAGACCAATGGTACAGCTAGCCCAGTATCCCATCTTCCAGCAGTGGCCGGTGCCAGATGCTTAAGAGGGAATGTACAGAACAGGACAATTTATCGAGTGATCCATCCCTTGTCATCCAGTCCCAGCTTCTGGCAGTCAGAGGTTTAGGGATACCTGGAGCTTGAGGTTGCATCCCTGACTATCTTGTCTAATAGCCATTGATGGATTCTGTCTTCCAGGAACATATCTGATTCTTTTTTAACCCAGTTATACTTTTGGCCTTCACAATGTTCCCCTGGCAACAACTTTCACAGGTTGACTGAGTGGTGTGTGAAGAAGTACTTCCTTCTGTTTGTTTTAAACCTGCTGTCCATTCATTTCATTGGGTGACTCCGGTTCTTGTGTTATATGAAGGAATAGATAACACTTCCTTATTCACTTTCTCCACACCAGTCATGATTTTACAGATCTCTATCATATCTCCTCTTAGTCACCTCTTTTCTAAGACAAACAGTCCCTGTCTTTTTAATCTCTCCTTCTATGGAAGCTGTTCCATACACCGAATCATTTTTGTTGCCCTTTTCCAAGTCAAATATACCTTTTTTGAGATGGGGCAACCAGAACTGCACTCAGTATTCAAGGTCTGGGTGTACCATTGATTTATACGGTGGCATGATGATATTTTCTGTCCTATTATCTAACCCTTTCTTAATTATTCCCAGCATTTTGTTCGCTTTTTTGACTGCTGCTGCACACTGAACAGATGTTTTCAGAGAACTATCCATGATGACTCCAAGATCACTTTCTTGAGTGGTAACAGCTAACTGAAACCCCATCATCTTGTATGTATAGTTGGGATGTTTTCCAATGTGCATCATTTTGCACTTATCAACATTGAATTTCATCTGCCATTTTGTTGCCCAGTCACCCTGTTTTGTGAGATCCCTTTGTAACTCTTCACAGTCTGCTTTGGACTTAACTACCTTGAGTAGTTTTATATCATCTACAGATGTTGCCACCTAACTCTTTATCCCCCTTTCCAGATTGTTTATGAATATGTTGAATAGCACTGGTCCCAGTATAGATCCTTGGGGGATCTCATTATTTGCACTTTAGTCTCCCATAGTCCAGGTGAGGGTCCAACTATCACACTGTAGAGTCATGTTCACTCTCTTGCCCTGCTCCAATGACTATCCATTGCTGTTCAGAATGGCAATTCACATTAATTTGGACTAGACTTTTTTTTTTTTTGACTTTTCAATTCACCAAAATATTTCAGACTATGTTGGTTTTGGTTCAACCTACAACAATTTATTTTTCTTGACTTTTTGGAATTAACAGTGGACTGAAAAAGCCTGCAGTATCTTTGGGAAACCATAGTATATAAAGTTTACAAATGGTTTGTGTGTATCACTGTGGGCCAAAGAGTGTATGCAATTCCAATGTGGGAGGGTTACCACATCTCCTCCAGGAACTCAGAACAATGGGTTGATTAAGGCCAGCTGCTGAAACTGTAAACAATCCTATTGCAGTCCTGCCTTCCAGGGTGATTTGCATATATTGGGTCAATTTAGGTGTGCAGAGACCAACAGACAAAGGAAGCACTTTCAGGATGAAAAGACTGAGTTTAAACTGACACAAGGTCTTCTTTTGATTCAGCAAAGGGGCAGAACTTTCTGTCCAAGAGTGGGGCCCAGCCCCTCAAGGAGGGTTGGAAAAACTTTGGCTTACTATGGCCCCATAAGACTGATGGGAATGTTTATTTTTTTTGGTATGTTTTTGCTGTAATGGTTTTACCCTAAGGATAACTGTATTTTGCTTTGTGAAGGCTGGTTGGTAACTGGTGTACACTGTTGTAGCCCTTGGAGAAAGGTTACTCACAGGTGCTGGGCCCCAGTCAGACCTGTTGGGAAAATCACAGTGAGATGAAGAGGGGCCTCCAAGCCTAAACCCATGCTCCTGCGGGAGAGAGATGCAGGTCTCTGCCCAAGAGAGGTGAGGTCTGGGAAGCCCAAAACCTTTAAGTGGGTGCCCTCAAGGAAGATCCCAGCTCTGGTAGTCCCTCCATGGGTAGCGGCTCTCTGTCCCCTTCGGTCTCCATAGTCAACTAGGGTCCCACAGCGTATTCAGGGCACTTGCCCTGAGCGGTTTGGAGCTCCAGAGGCTTTCTGGGAGGAGCCTGCAGCATATGTCTGCTTGGTTGCCTGAACAATTTGTATGGGGGGAGGGGCGGTGCTGAGAGCCATTGAACCAAACTGTAAACCTTGGATATGACGGAAACCTCTTCAACCCAGAGGGTGTTGGAGCACCCCTACTTCCAGCACCTGTGATGTCTGCGGTCCTCCTCAGCCAGCCGAGACTGAGTGGAGCTGCTTCCTTTTATATGCTCCCTCCACCTGGAACATGCCCAGCAAGGGTGAGGGAGGGTGGCCTCTTGGGCCTAAAGAAATTGGTTAACCCCCACCTGACCAGTGCGGGGTTGGTACACCTGAACACACCATGTTATAAGGGATTATTTAAGTGTTTGCTCTGTAACTATAAAAATATTCGCTAGGACTGTAAACCCCCACAGTCAGGGGAGAAACATTAGCAAATGTGAAATACTTGTTCACCACAAGAGGTGTCATCTCCTGCCCAACAAAAGAAGCCCTAAAGACATCAGACAAGCCACTGTGGAAGTGGCAATTCTTCAACAAAAAAAACTTCAAGAACAGACCCCAATGGGAGACTGCTGAATTGGAATTAACTTAGGCTTGAATAAAGACTGGGAGTGGGTGGGTCATTACACAAAGTAAAACTATTTCCCCATGTTTATCCCCCCGCACTGTTCCTCAGACGTTCTTGTCAACTGCTGGAAATGGCCCACCTTGATCATCAGTACAAAAGTCCGTCCCCCCCCCCCGCCCCGCCCCTCGGCTCTCCTGCTGGTAATAGCTCACCTTACCTGATCACTCTCGTTACAGTGTGTATGGTAATACCCATTGTTTCACGTTCTTTGTGTATATAAATCTCCCCATTGTATTTTCCACTGAATGCATCCGATGACGTGAGCTGTAGCTCATGAAAGCTTATGCTCAAATAAATTGGTTAGTCTCTAAGGTGCCACAAGTCCTCCTTTTCTTTTTGCAGATGCAGACTAACACAGCTGCTACTCTGAAACCTGTGGAAGATCAGTGGACAAAAGACATGTCGATTGCTTCCCCCACGCCCATGGAAGAGATATGTACAAGCCCTCACACTGTCACAACTTGAACACTGGGAGAAGGGAATAAAAATCCCTGTCAAGAAAATGCTGCTTTGAATTTGGAAAGGGCAATATTCCTGAGCATAAGTGATCCCCAAGCTGCTTGGCTTGGCTTAGCCCAGCCCAAAAGGACATATAGAGCTTGATTATTATTGCAGCAGCTATTGCCTTTTGGAACCGAAGACGCTCTCATTTGTGTGTGTCTGTTGACCGGCTTTAACCTCGTGAATAGCTCTCATATCTTTTTCTTAGTTAATCAATCAATCTTGAGTTAGTGTTATCAGATTGGCTATAAAAAGCGTGGTCTTTGGTTTGAGATCTGAGGTACACTTGACCTGGGGTAAGTGACTTGCCCTTTGGGACTGGGAGTGTAAGCATTCAGACTCACCCAGCAGCACCTCCTGCTGGTCATCTTTCAGAATTAGGTCTTTTCCAGCATCGAGCACCCTCTGCAGGCCAGGGATCCACCACACCTCTGGCCTCCATGTCCCTCACAGACCCTGATGCCCCCTTCTCTGGGGTTCTGCCCCCTTGGCAGTACCCCCACCCTCTGGGTCTCCCCTTCCTGGGGAACCCCCCAACCCACTATCCCAACCTTGCCTCAGTCTGGGCTACTACCAGTCATCACCAAGCCTCTGCTCCCTGGGGTAGACTGCAGTGTAAAGGCCACTCATCATAAGCAAGGGGGTTCGGACCTGCTGCCGACCAGGCCCTACAACCTGGGGAGTTGCCACCCTGGAGCTCCCCGCTCAGCCTGCTCCTTCCCCAGCACAGCATCACCTTAGTACCCTGTCAGGCAGGCAGACCCTGCTGGCTCACAGCCTTCTTATACAGGCCAGCTGCGGCCTGATTGGGGCGTGGCCCAGCTGCAGCTGCTTCCCCAATCAGCCAGCCACAGCCCTCTCCAGGGCTGCTCTATTCACCCCTTCTATTTTAGGAGCAAGGTAGCCACCCCGCTACAGGGAGTAACCTGAATGTTGTTATCATTTTTGGTGTAAAGGAGCATCTATCATAGAATCATAGAATATCAGGGTTGGAAGGGACCTCAGGAGGTCATCTAGTCCAATCCCCTGCTCAAAGCAGGACCGATCCCGGACTAAATCATCCCAGCCAGGGCTTTGTCAAGCCTGACCTTAAAAACTTCTAGGGAAGGAGATTCCACCACCTCCCTAGGTAACGCATTCCAGTGTTTCACCACCCTCCTAGTGAAAAAGTTTCTCCTAATATCCAACCTAAATCTCCCCCACTGCAACTTGAGACCATTACTCCTTGTTCTGTCATCTGCTACCACTGAGAACAGTCTAGAGCCATCCTCTTTGGAACCCCTATCACAAAGGCAGCCTTGCCTGGGTGGCAAGATAGACCAGAGAGCCCAAGGGGGCTGTCTGTGACTCCCGGGTAAGGCTGTTATAGTGCTTTGGGAGTTCATGCTTGTTACTTGGTTAGTGAAATCTAATTCTACACCATACCACCAGTTTGAGGTTTGTGCCCTGTTCCTTGTCAGTCTGCCCTGAGGTTATCACTCACACTCATGAGCTACTCTAGACAACTGAAAAACAATCAGCTGGTTGAGATATGCAGAGAAAGGCAGCTCAGCACTGAGGAACAGATAAAGGCTCAGATAGTGACCTGCCATACTCTGAGGAACAGAAAAGGAATGAAGGTCCAGGATCACAGGGAACATCCAGCCCAGAGTTCAGAGAGCACAGCAGGTGGGGGAAATCGTGGAGACACCCCCATAGACGGGTGCAGGGGAGAGGCTGACAGACACAGCAACTGTGCTCCATTCAGCTCACATGCACCACTGCAGCAGAGGTCTGGACAGATCTCCAGCCAGAGCAAGAGAAGCTACATCTGGAGAGGGACAAATTGATTGCAGCCTGGGAGAAGCAGCACCAGCATGAGCAGGTAGAAAAGAACCAGGTGCATCAGTATCAGCTTGAGAGTGCCCCAGCAGAACCTACTCCAGTAGGTAGAATCAGACCTCATATACCTGTCCTGGAGGGTGGTGTAAACTCCAAAGAGTTTCCTCACTTTAGGGAAGGGGATGGCATGAGTGTGTTTCGAAATGCTTTTCAAATGGGATGTCAGTTGAACAAAGTGGGGCAGCAAGACATACACAGTCCGAGGGGATCTAGAGGGAAGCACCCAGGCCATGGCCTGGCCACTTTTATGCAGCTACATTTGCCTTAGGACTTGTTCAAATACTATCCTACCGAGAACAGTGACCAGAAGTTGCCCCAGCACTGCATCTAATATTGTCATGATACACTACTGTTCCCATGGTGCTGTGGGCCCTGCAGTAACGGACGTAACTAGATCACAGGCCCTGGTTCTCATGGGAGACTTCAATCACCCTGATATCTGCTGGGAGAGCAATATAGCGGTGCACAGACAATCCAGGAAGTTTTTGGAACGTGTAGGGGACAATTTCCTGGTGCAAGTGCTGGAGGAACCAACTAGGGGCAGAGCTCTTCTTGACCTGCTGCTCACAAACTGGGAAGAATTAGCAGGGGAAGCAAAAGTGGATGGAAACCTGGGAGGCAGTGACCATGAGATGGTCGAGTTCAGGATCCTGACACAAGGAAGAAAGGAGAGCAGCAGAATACAGACCCTGAACTTCAGAAAAGCAGACTTTGACAACCTCAGGGAGCTCCAACGCCTGGAGGAGCTGAAGCAGAGTGGATTGGCGGTGGAGCAGAGAGCAGTTTGGAGGAGTTGAAGCAGAGTGGGTTGGCGATGGAGCAGAGAGCAGTTTGGAGGAATTGAAGCAGAGTGGATTGGCGGTGGAGCAGAGAGCAGTTTGGAGGAGTTGAAGCAGAGTGGATTGGCGGTGGAGCAGAGAGCAGTTTGGAGGATTTGAAGCAGAGTGGATTGGCGGTGGAGCAGAGGGCAGTTTGGAGGAGTTGAAGCAGAGTGGATTGGAGTTGGAGCAACCTCATCCTGATGGGCAGGATCCCCTGGGAGAATAACATGAGGGGGAAACCTCCTTATTGAGGTTACAGGGACAAACCATCCCGATATGTAGAAAGGATAGTAAATATGGCAGGCGACCAGCTTGGCTTAACAGTGAAATCCTTGCTGATCTTAAACAGAAAAAAGAAGCTTACAAGAAGTGGAAGATTGGACAAATGACCAGAGAAGAGTATAAAAATGTTGCTTGGGCATGCAGAAGTGAAATCAGGAAGGCCAAATCACACCTGGAGGTGCAGCTAGCAAGAGATGTTAAGAGTAACAAGAAGGGTTTCTTCAGGTATGTTAGCAACAAGAAGAAAGCCAAGGAAAGTGTGGGCCCCTTACTGAATGAGGGAGGCAATCTAGTGACAGAGGATGTGGAAAAAGCTGATGTACTCAATGCTTTTTTTGCCTCTGTCTTCACGAACAAGGTCAGCTCCCGGACTCCTGCACTGGGCAGCACAGCATGGGGAGGAGGTGACCAGCCCTCTGTGAAGAAAGAAGTGGTTCGGGACTATTTAGAAAAGCTGGACGTGCACAAGTCCATGGGGCCAGATGCGCTGCATCCGAGAGTGCTAAAGGAGTTGGCAGATGTGATTGCAGAGCCATTGGCCATTATCTTTGAAAACTCGTGGCGATCGGGGGAAGTCCTGGACGACTGGAAAAAGGCTAATGTAGTGCCCATCTTTAAAAAGGGGAAGAAGGAGGATCCTGGGAACTACAGGCCAGTCAGCCTCACCTCAGTCCCTGGAAAAATCATGGAGTAGGTCCTCAAGGAATCAATTCTGAAGCACTTAGAGGAGAGGAAAGCGATCCGCAAAGTCAGCATGGATTCACCAAGGGCAAGTCATGTCTGACTAATCTAATTGCCTTCTCTGATGAGATGACTGGCTCTGTGGATGAGGGGAAAGCAGTGGACATGTTGTTCCTTGACTTTAGCAAAGCTTTTGACACGGTCTCCCACGGTATTCTTGCCAGTAAGTTAGAGAAGTATGGGCTGGATGAATGGATGAAAAGGTAGATAGAAAGTTGGCTAGATTTTCGGGCTCAATGGGTAGTGATCAATGGCTCCATGTCTGGTTGGCAGCCGGTATCAAGTGGAGTGCCCCAAGGGTCGGTCCTGGGGCCGGTTTTCTTCAATATCTCCATTAATGATCTGGAGGATGGTGTGGATTGCACCCTCAGCAAGTTTGCAGATGACACTAAACTGGGAGGAGAGGTAGATACGCTGGAGGGTAGGGATAGGATACAGATGGCCCTAGACAAGTTACAGGATTGGGCCAAAATAAATCTGATGAGGTTCAACAAGGACAAGTGTGGAATCCTGCACTTAGGATGGAAGAATCCCATGCACCACTACAGACTAGGGACCAAATGGCTCGGCAGCAGTTCTGCGGAAAAGGACCTAGGGGTTACAGTGGACAAGAAGCTGGATATGAGTCAACAGCGTGCCGTTGTTGCCAAGAAGGCCAATGGCATTTTGGGATGTATAAGTAGGGGCATTGCCAGCAGATCGAGGGACATGATCATTCCCCTCTATTTGACATTGTTGAGGCCTCATCTGGAGTACTGTGTCCAGTTTTGGGCCCCACCCTACAAGAAGGATGTGGAAAAATTGGAAAGAGTCCAGCAGAGGGCAACAAAAATGATGAGGGGACTGGAACACATGACTTATGAGAAGAGGCTGAGGGAAATGGGATTGTTTAGCCTGCAGAAGAGAAGAATGAGGGGGGATTTGATAGCTGCTTTCAACTACCTGAAAGGGGGTTCCAAAGAAGATGGATCTAGACCATTCTCAGTGGTAGCTGATGACAGAACAAGGAGTAATGGTCTCAAGTTGCAGTGGGCGAGGTTTAGGTTGGATATTAGGAGAAACTTTTTCACTAGGAGGGTGGTGAAACACTGGAATGCATTACCTAGGGAGGTGGTGGAATCTCCTTCCTTAGAAGTTTTTAAGGTCAGGCTTGACAAAGCCCTGGCTGGGATGATTTAGTTGGGGATTGGTCTTGCTTTGAGCAGGGGGTTGGACTAGATGACCTCCTGAAGTCCCTTCCAACCCTGATATTCTATGATTCTATGATTCTATGGTCCCGGTGACTTGTTACAGTTAAGTTTCTCAATTAATTCCAAAACCAACTCTAGTGACCCTTCAATCTGTGACAATTCCTCAGATTTGTCACCTACAAAAGACGGTTCAGGTTTGGGAATCTCCCTAACATCCTCAGCCATGAAGACTGAAACAAAGAATTCATTTAGTTTCTCTGCAATGACTTTATCGTCTTTAAGTGCTCCTTTTGTATCTCGATCGTCCAGGGGCCCCACTGGTTGTTTAGCAGGCTTCCTGCTTCTGATGTATTAAAAAACATTTTGTTATTACCTTTTGAGTTTTTGGCTAGCTGTTCTTCAAACTCCTTTTTGGCTTTTCTGATTACATGTTTACATTAATTTGGCAGTGTTTATGCTCCTTTATGTCCCTGTGCCACAGAAGGGGGGGTGACATGTTTTCCTTTAACCTTTCCCATTTTTTCCTTATTTTTTTAAATTAGTTGCTCTTTAATAAATTGTATTTGCTTTGAACTGTATGTAATGATCAGCGGATCAGGGAAGCATCCAGTGCAGAGAGAGCACCCCCGAATGGGGACACCCTAGCCCCTGCCCTAAGTGACCACAACAAGGTTGGGGGTCGAGCCCCCCAAGGATCCTGGCCCCAGCCTTGTGGGGATTACGAGGACTCTGCCACACAGGAGAGTGGAAGGGGAGCCCTTGAGGTCAGGCAGGCCTCTGAGTAAAGGAAGTGGGAGTTAGGACGCAGATTCTTTCGCTTGCCCACTTCACCGTGGTAGTGTATAAACCAGGAAAGTTCCCCATAATAGCGGAACCATTCCCCCGCTTTCACCTCACCCATCTTGTCTCTCTAAGGGCCCTTGAGATACAACCGTAGCTGGGAAATGCATAGGGTCCCACTTCCTCTCTATCTGGGAGGTGCTCGACCCCCTCTCCCCCCACCTCAGGCCCTCCCCCACTCCACCTCTTCCCCCAAACCCCTATCCCCGCCCCGTCTCTTTCCGCCCCTGCCTCTTCCCACCCTGTCCCCCAAGCGTGCCCCATCCCTGCTCCACCCCCTCCCTCCCAGCGCCTCCTGCACGCTGTGGAACAGCTGTTCCGTGGAGTGCAGGAGGCCCTGGAAGGGAAGGGGAGGAGTTGATCAGCGTGGCCAATGGCAGATGGGAGGTGCTTGGGGGGAGCGGGTAGCTGGCTGCCGGTGGGTGCTAAGCACCCACTAATTTTTTTCCATGGGTGCTCCAGGCCTGGAGCACCCATGGAGTCAGCACCCATGGGGAAATAGACTGACAATTCTGTGGATAGTTGGCCTGGGTTTGATAAAAAATTCAAGGAGAGTGGCACAAAGGTAACCTCCAACCAGGACCTCCCCAGGACAGAGAATGGGCTAAACTTAGACCTGTGTGAGGAGCCAAACCCCAATCGGTGCCCAAAAAAGGAACCTGAGGATATGAAATGCTCTGATTTCCACAAGAATGGTCATAAGGTGAAACACTGTCCAGTGCTGTGGACAGCAGAATGAGTGGTAACCTCCAGCAGTTCCATATGGCAGTGAGCCCACTGATAATGGAACCAGATCCAGCCCTGATGGTCCAATTAGTAACCTGACCATGTCAGACCCAAAAGGGAAATTAACAAAACTTTGTTTCCTGATGGAGGTGGATGGGGTAAGGTTCAGGGTTGGAGGGACACTGGGGACCAAGCAAGTCTGGTGTGCCCAGAGGTGGTGGACCCCTCGAGAATGATCTGTGATAGAGTCCTTTCCAAATCCCGGTGGCTCAGATCCATCTGAAATGGGGTGAAAATCAAGGGCCTAAGGATGTGGCAGTGCACAGCTACTGGTAGAGTGCTGTGGGGGAATGATTTAATTCTGGCCCCAGGCTCCTGGTGTGGTTACTTGGAGCCGAAAGCAGCAGCCCTGGGCGCTGCCAGACAATGTGGGTGCATGCCCTGGGGCTGAGCAGAGTCCTGCTGATGAACTGACCTGGGAGTGGATCCAAAACAACGGTGCTGGAACTGGGGGGGGCACATGGCTCCCCACTTTCTAACATGGCTCCCCACAAACCTCCGGTAGGAGTGGAACGACGCCAGCAGGGACTGCGCTTTGAGGCGGCAGAGCTGACAATAATGATCCGCTCCCCTGCCACGAAGCGGAGCCGGCGCTGCTCTGTGCCTGCCCAAGGCTTGCAGTTGGGGGTAGCAATGCCACCCCCTGTCCCCGAAACTACACCCATGTTAAAGAGAGGGGAGCATGGCCCTCTGCCCTCCCCCTGGTTCCCGTGCCAGTGGCCCTCCCACTTCTACAAAGGCTCCAGCACCCTTGGTCCTAGGGAGAAGCCTGAGCCTAGCCTCCAGCTCCTTGTGTGCAACTGAAGCAGGAACAATTGAATGATCCCCTCCAGAGAAAAAACTAGGGCAAGAGCTGTCTCCTCTGGCAGCCTCCAGACAGCCCCCTGACAGCAGGGCGCCTGGAAGTGTTTCTCTGGAGTCCAGGGCTACTTTACAGACAGTGGATGCCCCCCCAGCAATGTTGAGCCATGGGGAATATGGAGACAGTTGCAGGGTCTATAAAAGTACCATCCTAGGCCACTCAGCCTGGCCTATGATATACCCGTCTCAGGACACATGGAAATACAGTTCACTAAACAGCACTTACTCCAGAATTTCTACTGGGCTAGGGTTTTTGAGGAAGTGCAAAAATATTGCAAGTCCTGTGACCCCTGCCAGAGGTTGTGGATTGGCTTGGGCAAGGGTCAAGCTGCCTTGATCTTCCTTCTCATCATAGAGGAACCCTTTCAGAGGGTTGCTGTGGACCTTGTGGGGCTCCTTAGCAAATTTACTTGTATGGGGAAAACGTATATTCTGGTGGTAGTAGATTATACCACCCACTAGCCAGAAACAGCAGCTCTGTTCTCCATACAGACAAATAAGGTGGCTGATGCCTTGCTAGAATTATTCAGCTGTGTGGGGTTTCCCCTGTGAACTTTTGATTGATCAGAGGGCAAATTTAAGTCTGCCCTGCATGAAGATTTATAGAAATGTGAAGTTCACTGCTTCCAATCGTCTCCCTACAACTCCCAGTCTAACAAGCTGTTTGAGAGATTTAACAAAACCCTTAGAATTATGTTGAAAACTTTTTTTGACCAACACCCTGGTGACTGGGATAAATGCTTCCCTCACCTGCTGTTCCCCCGGACTCCACAGGCTTTTCCCATTTGGAAGTGCTCTCTGGGAGGAGGGTACAGGGGCCCCCTAGACTTAATGAGGGTGGGTTAGAAAGGTATGGCCTCTCACAAGTGGGAGTCCGTGGTGGAGTATGTGTTGGCCTTCCCAGAATAACTCACTGAGCTCTTGCGTGTTGCCCAGGAGAATCTAGTTAAAGGTCAGGAGAGACAGAAAGTCGGGTATGACCGAACCGTGCATACTCAGACACATGGGAGAGGGGACCAAGTTATGGTGCTTATTCCAGTATGGCAAAATAAACTCCAGGCTGCCTGGGAAGGGCCCTTTAATATCTTTAAGTGGCTCAATGAGGTAAACTGTGTGACTGAGCTGTCTAATCACTCCCACTGGCACCAAGTGTATCATGGGAATGTGATGAAACCATATTATGACAGAGAGTCTGGTTCCTGGCTGTGTATTCGCACTGGGAGGAAGAGGAGCGAGAAGATCATAGAACCATAGGGTTAGAAGGGACGGCAAGGGTCATCTATTCTAACCCCTTGCTAAGATGCAGGATTTGTTGTGTCTAAACCATCTGAGACAGATAGCTGTCCAGCCTCCTTTTGAAAACCTACAGTGAAGAAGCTTCCACAACCTCCAGAGGTTGTCCTACAGTTAGGAAGTTTTTCCTGAGATTTAATCTAAATCTGCTATGTCCTGGTATAGAAAGAAGATATTTGTATCTTCAGTCAGACTTGGGAAGAGTACATGACCCATGGAAGGAGGGTGCTTCACAGCATTCGGGCGGCAGGCCTGACTCTCAAGATGGAGCAATGCAAGGCTGAGATGGCAGAAGTAGGCTATTTTGCTATAGGGTGGGAAGGCTGCATAAACAAGAGCCTGAAAAAGTTGATGGTCTTAAGAACCAGCCAACTCCCTACATAAGAAAACAGGTTCAAGCCTTTATTCCCGGAGATCCATCCTGATCACCCCTATTACTGATCTATGTAAAAAGGGTGAGCCAGACACGGTCATCTGGTCTGAGCAGTGTCAATGGGCCTTCTGCAAACTGAAGAAAGCCCTAAGTACTGACCCAGTTCTGGTAAGCCCCGACTTTGACAAGCCGCTTAACATGGGACTTGGGGCTGTGCTGAAGCAAAGTGATGAAAATTGCTTCCCTGAGAGAAAAATGATGCAACAATTGAAAAGAGACTGTTTAACCATGATGTGGGCCCTCCGCACATTACAGCCCTATCTATTTGTATAATATTTCGCTGTCTATACTGCCCACTCACCACTTTCCTGACTGCATCAAATGAAAGGACTAATGCCAAGTTGCTAAAATGGAACATGGTACTCCAAGATTACGATATGGAAGTGATTCATGTAAAAGGGAATGCAAAGTTGTTTGCTGATGCTCTGTCCAGGAACTAAATCACCCCTGGGGTTCCAGACAGCCAGACAGTTTGAGTCATGGTGGCTCATCCCTATGGGGAGGGGAGGATACATGGGGCAGGGGTGGCTAGTCCCTATGCGGGGCGGGGGGGTTTCTGTGGGGAAGAGGCAGACACTGAGAGCAGGAGTGATTTATTTTTCTTTATGGGTGAGACGTGACAGGTATAGCAGCTGCCTGTAGTATCTTTGGGGAACCAGATTGCATTGGGTTTATGAATGGTTTAGGTATATCACTGTTGGTCAGGGTTTGTATGCAATTCCAGGGTGGAAGAGTTACCACAGCCCCTTCAGGAACTAAAAACAAGAGGGAGTTGATTAAGGCTAGTTGCTGAAACTGTAAACAACCCCAGAGATGTACCACGCTGTGGGATGGTTTACAAATACTGGTTTCTACTGGGTTCTCAGAGACTAACCGACAAAGGAAGTGCTTTTGGTATGAAAAAGCTGAGTTTAAATTGACACAAGGCCTTATTCTGATTCAGCAAACAGGCATGACCTTCTGTCCAAGGGGGGCGCAACCCTCGCAGAAGTGTTGGAAAGACTTTGGATTACTAGGGCCCATAAGACTGATGGGTGACCTGTGGTAAGGTTTTAGCAGGTGTATAGGAATGTTTATATGTTTTTTCTGTGATGCTTTTGCTTTAAGAATAAATGTATTTTGCTTTCTAAAGGCTAATTGGTGTAGCCCCTGGAGAAAGGTTAGCCACAGGTGCTGGACCTCGGTCAGACCTGTTCGGAAAATTACAGTGAGGTGAAGAGGGGTTCCAAGCCTAAAACCCATTCTGGAGGGACAGACCACGTGAGGGCCTCCACCCAAGGGAGGTGATGACTGGGAAGCCTGAATCCTTTAAATGGGTGCCCTGCAGGAAGACCAGGAGGAGAGTCAATGGTCCAGTTAACTCGGAAGCTCTGACAGAGTTCATAGAATCATAGAATATCAGGGTTGGAAGAGACCTCAGGAGGTCATCTAGTCCAACCCCCTACTCAAAGCAGGACCAATCCCCAACTAAATCATCCCAACCAGGGCTTTGTCAAGCCTGACCTTAAAAATATCTAAGGAAGGAGATTCCACCACCTCCCTAGGTAACGTATTCCAGTGTTTCACCACCCTCCTAGCGAAAACGTTTTTCCTAATATCCAACCTAAACCTCCCCCACTGCAACTTGAGACCATTACTCCTTGTTCTGTCATCTGCCACCACTGAGAACAGTCTAGATCCATCCTCTTTGGAACCCCCTTTCAGGTAGTTGAAAGCAGCTATCAAATCCCCCCTCATTCTTCTCTTCTGCAGACTAAACAATCCCAACACTGTTCATGTGTTTGTGTTGAGTTAGCCAAATAGTTTTGACCAAACTGAGACAGGAAGAGAAGGAGGCGGTGGTCGTGGTGCCACCATGCCTATAGGTTTTAGTCACGTGGTTAGGGCACTTGCCTAGGATGTGAGAGACCCAGGTTCAATTCTCCCTCTCTGCCAGATGTGGAAAAGCAGATAATGGCCGAAAAGCAGGCATATTTCCATACTGTGATATAAATAAGTAGGTGGATCCATTCAAGCAAGGACCTGCTGCAAGAAAGGAAAGCTGGAAGGTTATTCATGCAAGGAAATTAACTATGGCAGCTCAAACAAGAGAGTACAGTTACAGTGGAGTTTGGCCACCAGCTTTTGGAGGAAACCATGATAAAGCCCCATGGCAGCACCTCTAAGGATCATGGTTTAGCAGTCACCAGAAAAGGAGATACCAGTCACGATACCTCTCTGCCTTACCCTCTCTCTTCTGCCTAAGGCCTCATCCACATTGAATAAATGTGCATTGGTGTCACTTCATCAAAATAGGTACCCTGGTACAAAGTCCTAGAGGTGCTGCACCAGTGCAAAATGAGCTTATGCCCAATGTCCCGTAATTCGGTGAATTACGCCGCCATGAGCCCCACCTTGCACCAGTGCAGTCTGTCTAAATTAGGGGATTGCAGCATGTCAGGGCCAAATTCCTTAATATAAACAAGCCCGAAACTGTGTCTGCGATGGTAGCTGCTGCCTACAAGCGACACCTACACCGGGAAATCAAATATTACACAGTGCCAAACCATGACAGGCAACCGTGACGCTGGACAATTGACACAGCCTCCAATTCTTTTCTTCATTTGGCTGAGTGCAATGATTCAGACACAAAGAAATACACAAGATCAGACTAGGCAATGTAATGGTCCCATGTGGCCTTAAACACTATAAATGTATGAAATAAAACATCATTATTACTTAGATGGGAGTAATTCTGGAAAGTGAAACTTGATAAAGCAAAAGCTACATGACAGCACATTTCTTGTCTCTTAGTTAAGTGACACTGGATTTTTATACACTATCACCAAGCCCAGGTGTTCAAATATTATGAATTGGGCCTAAAATCATGAGTTTAGCTTAATATTTATCATGATATTTGAAAAATAATAATACATTTTGGGCTTCTGTTTTTTTCTCAAATACAGAACAGAAATCTTTATTGAACACGTCTGCCTCTTCTGCATTATTTTTGATAATTCCACCATTTCTATCTGTGTTGCTTCTCAAGGGTATCCAGGATTGCGGGGCACCTCATCACTACCTGCCCTTAGTATGAGGCGGTCTTGTCTGTCCCTGCTGTGTATGGATCAGCTCCCTGAAACCAATAGCCTCTGGCAACACAAGCACTGCCTCCAGGCCTCCTCAAAACTCGCTCTCTCTGTACAGGTGGTGACAGGCACACACCAACCCCCGAATACTCAGCGCTTTCCCGCAGTGTCCAGCCCCTTATTGACCGAATACTCAGAAAAGTACCAGCTCTACTAATTCTAAAAGAATAGTACACTGTGATACAGCATGGCCAGAGGGCAGCAGGAGAGTGTTTTGGTTTTTTTTTTTTAAGCAGAAAAGAATTTTATTTGTGTAACACTTACAAAGAATCACCAAAAAGGATAAAGCAAAACTATGCAACAAAACAAAAGCAAACACAAGGTATAACACAGCAGCCTTCAGGAGGGAGGAGTGTTCAGGCTAGCCTGGGCCCAGAGCAGGGGGGCTTCCTCGACACTCGTGGTCTTCCACCCTCCTGAGTTACCTGGTGGCCTAGAGCGGAGGGGCTTCCTCGACACTCATGGTCTTCCACCCCCTTGAGTTACCTAGTGCCACGCCCAGTGTCACCGATTATTCCTCTCCTGAGAGTGCCCGACAAGATGGGCATGACTGCGGGGTGGGCGGTTTGGGGGTGGGGGGGACGTACACCCACGTGTGATAGGACCCCTCCTAGGTGACAGTGATGATGGTATCCACAGCGGCAACAGCTGGGGCTGGGGTCTCTCACTCTTCCCCTCAATCAAAGGGTCAGACAGAGGGAACTGGACGGGGTCACCGAGCAGAGAACCCCGGACAGCACCCACCGCTCCTCGAAGGCGTCAAGGGAGTCGGTGGACGCCGCCCAGAGGAACTCCGCCCAAATACGTGAATGTACTGAGGATCGGAAAACGGCCCTACAATCGCAGGACGCTTCATTAGCCAACCTCCCCTCTCTGGTTTTATAAATGGCTGTTTTAGGTAGGGCTAGGAGGGGGTTAACCAGGAGATCTCGTGATTTTGTGGGGCCACGGATGGGGAGTGTGTAAATAAAAAGGTGAGGGGAAAATTGTAGCCAAAAGAGTAATAAAATATTCGTGAGGAGCCGAAAAAGGGGCTGCAGCCTGGCACACTCTAAATATACGTGCGCCAGGGTTTTCCTCACATTGCAAAAAGGGCAAGTATCCAGGATGGGGGTGAACCGTGTCAAAAACACGCCCATGCTCACAGCTCCATGAAGGAGCCACCAACTAATGTCCCCGACGGGCCTCGGGACCAAGGTGGAATACAGGCTGGCCCACCGGGGCTGCTCACCCTCCAAAGGTGGCAGGAGGTCCCGCCATTTTGTATCGGGGCAGGACATCAGGGTGTGGGCGTGAAGGGTGTGAAGCGTGAGTGTGTATAGATATTTCCATGGCGCGATTTGGAAGCTGACCGGCTGCAGTTCATGCAGCCAGCTCGCAGTGAAAGGGTGAGGGGGTTGTTGGGATCTACGGGGTAGGGACCCAATTGAAAGGTCCGGTGGGCCTGGAGTAGAGGGTGGGCGGGGTGTGCCCTCGCACAGGGCTCGGTTGAGATAAGCCCGAGAAGCAGGCGTCAAGGCGGCCTTCACCTCCTGAAGTACGCGCCGGGGGGTACGAGGTCTGGAGAGTCCCATGCGCCGAGCGAGCATCAGGGGATCCAGCCAGTCTCCCCAGTCGTAGTCCAGGAGGTCTCCGACCCTCGTGACTTTCGCCAGGACCAAACTCTGGCGCACCGAGCGGGACTCCGCCGCCTGCACACGGAGCTGGGGGTTGTGTAGCAGGGGATCCGCGAGGAGATCTGCTCCCACAGTGGCCGCCACGGACCTGGTCGTTGAAAACAGTTTCCAGGTCCGGAGGAGGTCCTGGTAGAAGACCGGCAGCCCGGAGAGGTCTCGCGGAAAACCTCTCGGACAGAGATAAAAGAGCTGCTGGTCGTATCGGAGCCCTTGGAAGTGGCGCAGGAAGGCGTGCGCCAATATGCTCCATGCCGAACTACCTGCACTATAAAGGAGCCTCTGCAGGGCCTGGAGGCAGAAGACATGGACCTGAGTGTGCAGACACTTCAGGCCCTGCCCTCCTTCCTTCAGGGGTAGATGAAGAACCCCAACAGGGGCCCAGTGCATTCCTGACCAGAAGAACTCTAGAATCGATGTCCGGAGGTTGGTCAGGAAACCCGGGGCCGGGACCAGGGTGTTGAGCCGGTACCAGAGCGTGGACAGGACTAGTTGGTTAAGCACCAGTGCTCTCCCTCAGAGGGAGAGACATCGGAGTAGCCTCGTCCATTTCCGGAGTCGCTCTATCACCCCGCCTTCTAAATTCCACCAGTTCTCCGGCGGAGAAGGGTGCGTGGCAGAAAGGTAAACGCCTAGGTAGAGCAGTGGACCCGCTCTCCACTGGATGGTCTGAAGCGCGGGTGGGAGGGAGCTCACCTGCCGCCAGTCCTCCACCGCCAAGCCAGAGCTCTTGACCCAGTTGACTCGGGCGGAGGAGGCTGCTGAATAGATGGCCTGGCAAGCCTCCACCCGCGCCAAGTCACCCGGGTCCTGGGCCACGAGGAGCACGTCATCGGCGTACGCCAACAGGACCAGCCGCAGCTCCGCCTCCCGCAGCACCAATCCCGTCAACCTCCTGCGGAGGAGACAGAGGAAGCGCTCGATCGCCAGAGCGTACAGCTGGCCCGAGAGGGGGCACCGCTGCCGTAATCCTCGCCCGAAGCTGACCAGTTTGGTCAGGGTCCAGTTGAGCCTAACCAGACACTCCACGGAAGCGTACAGCACCTGGAGAAAACTCACAAACTGAGGTCCGAATCCAAACGCCTGCAGAGTGTTCAGGAGGTATCCATGGTTCACTCTATCAAACGCCTTCTCCTGATCAAGAGACAGGAGGGCAAACGACAGACCATCTCTACACCCGAGTTCCAAAAAATCTTAGACTAGAAATAGGTCATCAAAAATGCTGCGACCCGGGACAGTATAGGTCTGGTCTGGGTGGATCATGTCCGCCATCACGGACCCTAGCCGCAGCGAGATTGCTTTCGCTACGATTTTGTAGTCCGTGCTAAGGAGTGAGACGGGATGCCAGTTTCGTAAATCACGGAGGTCTCCCTTCTTTGGCAACAAGGTGAGCACTGCTCACCTGCACGAAAGAGGGAGGACACCGCCCTGCAAAGACTCAGCCCAGACAGTGGCTAGGTCTGGGCCAAGGATGTCCCAGAACGCGCGGTAGAACTCCACAGTCAGCCCGTCCATGCCCGGAGATTTATTGGTGGGCATGCGATGGAGGGCTTCTGAGAACTCGGCCAGGGTGAGAGGCAGCTCTAGTCGGTCTCGGTCGCCCACGCAGACCGTGGGGAGTTCCTCCCAGAGCACCCTGCAACCTCCAGGATCGGTCGGATCCGGGGAGAAAAGGCTTGTGTAGAAGTCACGGGCCCTCCCACACATCTCCACCGGATCCATGAGGGGGGCGCCGTCTTCTGCTAGAAGGCAGGTGACGTGTTTCTTGGCCCCCCTCATTTTCTCCAGGGCATAGAAGAAACGGGAGCCGCGATCCATCTCCCGAAGGAGGTGGATGCGGGATCTAACAAAGACATCTCGGGCCCGATGGTCCTCGAGGGACCGGAGCTCCTCCCGCTTCTCCTGGCATGCTCCGCAGAGGAACGGGTCCTCGGGGCTGGTGGCCAGATGCCTCTTCATCTCTAAAACCTCCCGTTCCAACTGCTCTATCGCTGCATTTCTCTGTCGGCTGGTGCCCCGGGTGTAGTCACGGCAGAAGAGCTTGGCGCGCACCTTCCCTAGATCCCACCATCGCCGCGCCGAGGGAAAGGCACGCCGCTGCTCTCGCCAGGCCAGCCAAAACTCCTGGAAGGACATCACAAAGCCCTCATCCTCCAACAGGCTGTTGTTAAAGTGCCAATAGGTCGGCCCCGGCCTCTCTGCACGGAGGGAGGCTGTTATGGTGGCTAGATGATGGTCAGAAAATGGGGCCGGCCGAAAGTTGGAGGAGTGGGCCTGTGAAAGATGGAAACGGGATAAATAAATACGGTCCAACCGAGAGTGGTGTGACCGATGGGCCTCCACTCGGACAAAGGTGAACGTGGAAGTGTCATCTGGGTGATGGTCACACCAGACGTCTACTAGGGAGTGATGTTCGACTATTTCTCAGAGAATGTTCGCCGCGGCCAGGCTCAGCTCGGCCCCTGAGCGGTCCTGTTCCTCGAGGGAGGGTGTTAGTCCCAGGACTAAGCACTCGTGAGAATCTAGGGTGCTGAGGAAGTCAGACACCCGCTGATAGAATTGCGGCCGCTTCGGGCTCGTTGTCGGGGCATAGATGTTAATGAGGTTGACCACGAGTCCCTCCATACGGACTCGGAGATGCAGCAGGTGGCCCGGCATGGCCTCAATGACCCCTAGCACCTCAGGCCGTAGGTTGGGGGAGAACAGGGTCGCCACTCCAGCTTGTCGAATCGTGAAGTGGCTGAAGTAGACCCCATCCTCCCACTCCAGCCGCCAGCTGTCCTCGGCGGTCGGATCCGTATGGGTCTCCTGCAGGAAAACCACAGAGTACCCCCCTTTCCGAAGGTAAGAGAGCACCTGGGACCTGCGGAGAGCCATCCTACAGCCCCTGGTGTTCAAAGTTGCAATAATGAGGGGCGTCATGCGGAGGGCTGGGGGGGTGGGGGTTCCTTGTTGGCGGGGGTGTTCGCAGCCCCCGGCAGGTCGTGCAACAATCCGTGACCCATCCCGTAAGTGAGTAAATCGTCACGGAAGCTGCGGGCCCGCCCGTAGGCCACAGCACCGTGCCTTCCTTTCCCTTTACCCTCTTTTATAAGGACCCTTGTGGCCTGGAGGATTTAGATTCATAGATTCATAGATATTTAGGTCAGAAGGGACCATTATGATCATCTAGTCTGACCTCCTGCACAACGCAGGCCACAGAATTTGATCAAAGTCCCCCCATAGCTGGAGAGCTAGCTGTACCCTGTTGCAGGAGCCACAGATGTCTTCTAAAAACTCTCGCAACGCTTTTCGCAGCTCATGGGGGGGTGGGGCTGCGGTTTCCGGGTTATTCCCTGGTGGGGCTCTTGGTGCAGCCTCGTGGTCTGCTGAGGCGGGCAGGCAGGGTGCAGACCACCGACGGGGCATCTGACAGGCTAATGTTATTAGGTCTCTCTCAAGCCTTGGGGTAGAAGGGGATGGCAGAGGGAAAATTGCAGCTCCTAATGGGTCGCGGCAGGAAAACGCAAAGGCTGCTCCCTGGGGGGGATCTGCAAAAAACGGGAAAGAAATAACCCCAGGGGTGTCAATAGCATTGCAGAAGGAGGTGGATTGGGCAGGGACGGGATGGGGGTGCGGGTGGGGGCGGGGGCAGAGGCGAGGCCCTGGGCTTCAGGAGGCAAGCAGCTGAGAGGTGGTGCCTCCCGAACAGATTCGATGGTTAAGGGGGTGGGGAGGGAGCTCCCAGTGATGCTAGGCGCAGGCTCTGTGGTGGATTTGGCAGCCATGGCATCAGGTGGTGGGGTCCCCGCGCAGGAAGGCGGTTAGGGGGAGGGAGCATGGGGAAAGGGGGACTGGGGTGAGGTTGCCCAGATTGAAGCCAGCCAGCAGTAGGTCATTCTCTCCCTGGGTGACCGGGGTCAAACCTAGGGCCTCGATCTCCTCATACATGGAGGAGAGGTCGTCTTCTGCCACCCCGGGGGGTCTCCCCTCTGGCACCCGCTACGATGGTTGCTTCGGGGTTCGCGGGGGGTTCAGGTGATATTCGGGCAGAAGGGGCTTCCTCAGGGGTCTCGGAGGGGAGGGTCTCCCGTGGAGGGGAGATTCTACCTTCCAGTGCTGTTTTGTCTTCCCCTCCTGACACCGGCGGATGGATCTCACTCGTGGGCATAGCGGAAGGCTCAGTATCAGTGCCTCCCTTCCTGGTCTTCTGGCGGGCCTCCGCATCAGATGGGTGCAGCAGAGCTCGAGCCTTCCGCTTGCCTCACTTCCCCTGAACTAGAGTCCAGCCCTCCATAGCATCGTCTGGGAGTTGAAGCAGAGTGGGTTGGCGCTGGAGCAGAGGGCAGTTTGGAGGAGTTGAAGCAGAGTGGATTGGCGGTGGAGCAGAGGGCAGTTTGGAGGAGCTGAAGCAGAGTGGGTTGGTGTTGGAGCAGAGGGCAGTTTGGAGGAGTTGAAGCAGAGTGGATTGGCGGTGGAGCAGAGAGCAGTTTGGAGGAGTTGAAGCAGAGTGGGTTGGCGGTGGAGCAGAGGGCAGTTTGGAGGAGTTGAAGCAGAATGGATTGTCGGTGGAGCAGAGAGCAGTTTGGAGGAGTTGAAGCAGAGTGGGTTGGCGGTGGAGCAGAGGGCAGTTTGGAGGAGTTGAAGCAGAATGGATTGGCGGTGGAGCAGAGAGCAGTTTGGAGGAGTTGAAGCAGAGTGGGTTGGCGGTGGAGCAGAGAGCAGTTTGGAGGAGTTGAAGCAGAGTGGGTTGGCGGTGGAGCAGAGGGCAGTTTGGAGGAGTTGAAGCAGAGTGGGTTGGCGGTGGAGCAGAGAGCAGTTTGGAGGAGTTGAAGCAGAGTGGATTGGCGGTGGAGCAGAGAGCAGTTTGGAGGAGTTGAAGCAGAGTGGGTTGGCGGTGGAGCAGAGGGCAGTTTGGAGGAGTTGAAGCAGAGTGGATTGGCGGTGGAGCAGAGGGCAGTTTGGAGGAGTTGAAGCAGAGTGGGTTGGCGGTGGAGCAGAGGGCAGTTTGGAGGAGTTGAAGCAGAGTGGATTGGCGGTGGAGCAGAGGGCAGTTTGGAGGAGTTGAAGCAGAGTGGATTGGCGGTGGAGCAGAGAGCAGTTTGGAGGAGTTGAAGCAGAGTGGGTTGGCGGTGGAGCAGAGAGCAGTTTGGAGGAGTTGAAGCAGAGTGGGTTGGCGGTGGAGCAGAGAGCAGTTTGGAGGAGTTGAAGCAGAGTGGGTTGGCGGTGGAGCAGAGAGCAGTTTGGAGGGAAGCAGAGGACAGTTTGGAGAAGTTCTGCGGTGGGCTAAGAAGACCAAGACCCTCGGTAAAGGGACACCTGGTTTGTGCAGAGGCAGGGCAGGAAGCCCCACAAGCTGAAGGACAGGAGAAGGAAGTAGCCCAGGGGAAGGAACCGCTAGTTCAAGCGGTTTACCGCTATCCCTAGGGCCCCTGGGCTGGGACCCAGAGTAGGGGGCGGGTCCGGGTCCCACCCTCTCCATTCCCCTCCTCCAATACCCCAGGTGAGGGGTAAGAAATGGTGCCCTGAACCCCCTCCCCCCCCAAGAAGAGAAAGAGCGAGACCCATCGTAATAGTGCCGGCGATTTGCCACACAACACCAGAGTCAGCTGAGGACCAGCACTTCGATACATTTATAGTGAAAACAAGGGTAAGTTTATTATCAAAGAACAGAGATGCAAGTGACACTGAGTACGAATATTGGAAACAAATGGTGATACGTAAAACAAAATCATAACATGCTTTCTAGAGACTACATTTAACTAATACATTACTCTTTTGTCCAAAAACATGTATCTCACCCAAAGTTCTCTTCGGAGTTTTCAGCCAAGCCTGGCTAAGACCCCTTTTCCATGAAGCAAAAGCACTGTCCTTTTATTCCCCCAATGAAGGTGCAAGGGTGTTTTCTTTCTTTCCAGTAAATCTTTGATGTATACCTACAGATAGGGTGTCCGTCACCATAACTGTCTCTGTCTCCACATCCACCCCGCTGTTACCCTTCCTGTAAGCCCTAGATAATAACATAAGAACGGCCCTACTGGGTCAGACCAAAAGTCCATCTAGCCCAGTATCCTGTCTTCTGACAGTGGCCAATGCGAGGTGCCCCAGAGGGAATGAACAGAACAGGTGATCAACAAGTGACCCATCCCATGTCACCCATTCCCAGCTTCTGGCAAACAGAGGCTAGGGACATCATTCCTATCCATCCTGGCTAATAGCCATTGATGGACCTATCCTCTATGAATTTATAGGAACATAAGATTCATAAGAACATAAGAAATGTATAAGAACATAAGATATATACCTACAGATGTGTCTGTCATCATCTCCGTCTCTCCCCAACACACACACACACTCACTGCTTATCCTTCCTGTAAACCCTTTCGTAAACCACCTACAGCTAGGGTGTCAGTCTCCACACACTCACCCCACAGCTGCTTTTTTCTTCCCATTTAGTTTCTTCTTAAAAATTCATACAATCCTTCAATTGCATTCAATCCAGACTGGTGATAGGGGGCTTACCATGAAACATACAATACTTAATTTACATTTCTTGTCTGAAGCCTGGTCTACACTACAAAGTTAGGTCAACGTAAGCCACTTTGCATCAACCTAATTGTACGCCTGTCAACACTTTAAGTTGTCTCCCACCAATGTAAGTGTCCCATTACACTGACACAGTAATACCACCTCCCCAAGTGGCGTTGAGACATGGCTGATGTGCAGACGTTGACGCAGCATAAGGTGGACAATGTGTTATCTGTGTTGACCCTAACAGTCCTCCACCCACTGTTCCACAATGCCCGACACTGACTGCTCTGGTCACAATCGTGACCTCCACTGCGCAGGGGTAACGTAAACTGGAAAGCACCCCCACCCCTTTAAAACCCCTGCAAATTTGTGAAATGTCTTTTTCTGATTGTCCAGCTTGGCAAGCACCTAGCAGCTCTCCACTGTGTGCAACTGCCCAGCTGCCCATGCCAGCTATATGCTGCAGGGGGTCTCCTGCCTGGAGTAGACAGGAGATATTGGATCTCCTGGCCTGTGGGGAGAAGAGGCGGTGCTGGTCCATCTCTGAACCAACTGTAGAAACGTCAACGTCTATGAGCAGATTGCTTGGGAGATGCAGGAAAAGGGGAAGGACAGGGACCAGCCACTTTTACAAGAGCTGCATGGTGGTGGGCGAGACCCCAACACCCCCGCACACACAGCACCGTGGATACCTCCAAGAAGCCTGAGGCACAGGCCCCTGCTGTGAACAGCAAGGAGGAGAAGGTGGATGAAGAAGAGTATGGGGCACAGGCGATTGAGGGGATCCTGCTGTGCAGCGAGCCAGGACCTGTTTTTGACGGCACTGCAGTCCAGCCCATCAAATACAAGTGAGACTGAACCAGGGGAAGGAACCTTGGGTAAGTGTGTAAATAAATTTCTTATTACAGGGATGGTACCCCCAGCTTCGCAGGACACTGATAGCCAATTTTCATTAATTAACTCGTACTAGAAGAAGTAGTGGTACAACAAAGAAAGGTAAAGTTCTTATCTGCTTTTCATTCCCCTCTAGAGTTAGGTGTAGGCGGGCGGAGGAATGCAGAGCAGTTTGTTTATGGATACAGGGATGTCCCTTGAATCCTCCTGAGAGATCTCAATGAAACTTCTATGCAGGTACCTGCAATATTCTCCCGAATGTTTCTAGGGATGGCAGCCTATTTCTTCCTCCGCAGTAGAACACTTTCCTACTACAGGTTTCAGAGTGGTAGCTGTGTTAGTCTGTATCAGCAAAAACAACGAGGAGTCCTTGTGGCACCTTAGAGACTAACGAATTTATTTGGGCATAAGCTTTCATGGGCTAGAACCCACTTCATCAGATGCATGGAGTGGAAAGTACAGGAGCAGATATAAATACATGAAAGGATGGGAGTTGCCTTACCAAGTGTGAGGTCAGTCTAATGAGACAATTAAATTAACAGCAGGATACCAAGGGAGGAAAAATAATTTTTGAAGTGGTAATGAGAGTGGCCCATTTCAGACAGTTGACAAGAAGGTGTGAGTAACAGTAGGGGGAAATTAGTATTGGGGAAATTAGGTTTAGGTTTTGTAATCACCCAACCACTCCCAGTCTTTATTCAGGCCTAATCTGATGGTGTCCAGTTTGCAAATTACTTCCAGTTCTGCAGTTTCACACTGGAGTCTGTCTGTCCTCACCCACAACTATTTCAGATTTGGGGACAATGTATACCTTTAAGCCAGCGGGACTGCTATGGGTACCTGCATGGCCCCACAGTATGCCAAATTTTTTATGGCTGACTTAGAACAACTCAGCTCTCATCCCCTTATGCCCCTACTCTACTTGCGCTGCATTGATGACATCATCATCTGGACCCATGGGAAGGAGGTCCTTGAGGAATTCCACCAAGATTTCCACAGTTTCCATCCCATCATCAACCTCAGCCTGGAACAGTCCACACAAGAGGTCCACTTCCTAGACACTACAGTGCTAATAAGCGATGGTCACATAAACACCACCCTATACCAGAAACTTACTGACTGCTATACTTACCTACATGCCTCCAGCTTTCATCCAGACCACATCACACGATCAATTGTCTACAGCCAAGCTCTAAGATACAACCGCATTTGCTCCAATCCCTCATACAGAGACAAACACCTACAGGATCTCTATCAAGCGTTCTTAAAACTACAGTACCCACCTGCTGAAGTGAAGAAACAAATTGACAGAGCCAGAAGGGTACCCAGAAGTCACCTACTACAGGACAGGCCTAACAAAGAAAGTAACAGAACGCCACTAGACGTCACCTTCAGCCCTCAACTAAAACCTCTCCAGCGCATCATCAAGGATCTACAACCTATCCTGAAGGATGATCCCTCACTCTCACAGACCTTGGGAGACAGGCCAGTCCTTGCTTACAGACAACCCCCCAACCTGAAGAAAATACTCACCAGCAACTACACACCACACAACAAAAACACCAGCCCAGGAATCAAACCCTGCAATAAACCCCGGTGCCAACTCTGTCCACATATCTATTCAAGGGATACCATGATAGGACCTAACCACATCAGCCACACCATCAGGGGCTTGTTCACCTGCACATCTACCAATGTGATATATGCCATCATGTGCCAGCAATGCCCCTCTGCCATGTACATTGGCCAAACCAGACAGTCTCGAGACAAAAGAATAAATGGACACAAATCTGACATCAGGAATCATAACATTCAAAAAACAGTAGGAGAACACTTCAGTCTCTCTGGTCACTCAGTAACAGACCTAAAAGTGGTGATTCTTCAACAAAGAAACCTTCAAAAACAGATTCCAACATGAAACTGCAGAACTGGAATTAATTTGCAAACTGGACACTGTCAGATTAGGCCGGAATAAAGCCTGGGAGTGGTTGGGTGATTACAAAACCTAAACCTAATTTCCCCAATACTAATTTCCCCCTACTGTTACTCACACCTTCTTGTCAACTGTCTGAAATGAGCCACTCTCATCACCACTTCATAAGTTATTTTTCTTCCCTTGGTATCCTGCTGTTAATTTAATTGTCTCGTTAGACTGACCTCACACTTGGTAAGGCAATTCCCATCCTTTCATGTATTTATACCTGCTCCTGTATTTTCCACTCCATGCATCTGATGAAGTGGGTTCTATGAAAGCTTATGCCCAAATAAATTTGTTAGTCTCTAAGGTGCCACAAGGACTCCGCGTTGTTTTTTCCACTACAGTCAGCGATAACTTCAGCAGTCACCGTCACAGGCTAGCAGCACACAGGGCCGGGTGGCCTCGGTACACCAGCAGCAGCTATGCTTTCTCTGCCTGTGTTACCCTCAGGAGTGAGGTGACAGCTCCCACCTCCATTCCCACCTGTGGAAAATGGTGCCAATGTCCTATACTCCATTGTGTGCATCCCTGCAATTCCCTCACCATTTTCTCACCACTGGTGGCAGGTCATATTCACCATGCCTAGAGCTGTGAGTAGTGTCATGATCAAGCACTCCAAAGCAGCAATACCAATAAGCATGTCTTATTTAACACTTTAGGGGAGCAAGAGAAGGGGGGATTTATGAATCTTAAGTTTTGCTTTCTGTACATACTATGCTGAATCTAAATCTGTGTGATTTATCTGCAGTTGTGGCATTGAGGGGTTCTTCCTCCACATCAGCAGAATGACACACCTGGATAAGGAGGAGAAAAAAGGGGACTTAGGAGGACATGTTCTTTGAGATCCTGCAAGAGGGAGCTGCATCAGCCCTTGAACAGAGGGCCTGGAGGGTGAACATTGCAGAAAGTCTGGAGAAGGAAAGAGCAGAGAGGAGAGGGGCCCAGGAGAAGGAGATGCACCAGGACATAATGGGGCTTCTCCGACAGCAAATGCAATGCAGCAGACCCTTGTGGACCTCCAGGTTCAAAAATCGTGGGCCCGACTTCCATCACACTTGGTAGAGAACGGCAGCTTAGCCCTTCCCTACACACACACACTCAGCATTCTACATGGTCTCAGGGTCAGCATGCCTCCGCCTACCACTCCACCGTGGGAGAAAGCATGGACAACCGCAGCTGCACATAGTCTGACCTGCGAGAGCCATGGTTGATGGATGTGTACCTACACTGTTCCTTTCCCTTGTTTATTTATTAAGGTGCTGTGACAGGGTGAACTCACCCTGCACTGGATGGGGAAGAGTTAACTCCTCGCTGTGGGTGGAAGAAGTCATGCCCTCATGTCCCTGTTGGGCATGCTCCAGATGTACCACCAGTATAAGAGTGAGCAGCCCAGCTCAGTCTGGGCTAACCACTGGAGAGGAAGGATGTTCCTTGTAGGCTCCCACCTGGGAGCAGTTGGAACCCCGGACCGAGGAAGCCAGAGGCACTGAGACCCAAGCAGATGCTCAGCTGCCTGTGGACGCCCCAGGGAGGTCTGAGTTACAGGGAGTTGCGCTGGCTGAGGAACCCAGAGACCCCGAAGTTGCACAGACCACTATCACAGATATCACAGTGGGAAGCAGCCGGGGGAATAGCCATTGTCCCAATGCTAGTCAGCGTATTGCAGACGGATCCCTGCTGACTCAGTGGCAGGCACCCTCCCCACTGACAGGGCCCTGGGCTGGGACCTGGTGGAGCAGGCAGGGCCCAGGTTCCCCTACTCTGGCTGCCACACCTCCCCCCTGATTGTGGTCCACATACCCCAATGGGTCACCAGGCCTTACTGCCCTGAGGACCTGGGGAATCTCTATGGACTCTGGCCGCCAGCCAGGCCTTACTGCCCTGAGGACCCAGGATATCTCTGCTAGCCCTTGCTGCCCTACAGAGAAGGGCATTGACGTAGGTCACGAGACCCTAACACCCTATGGATCAGGGCGATTACATAGACTCCAGCCATTGGGCCTTACAGTCTTGCAGATCAGGGCAACTCTATTGACTTTACCCCTTAGGTCTCACTGCCTAGAGACAGAGGGCAGGTCAAAGGACGGGGTGAACTCATCCCGTACTGGATGGGATCTCCCCACCCTATCACAGGTGCCAAAAAAAATTAAGTTAAAATGTATTTACTAGTATGTTCTTTGGACTATTTGTCAGGTGCTGTTTTCATAACTGAATAAAACCCTTTTATTTCTGAATGAGATTCATCTTTATTAGTTTACAACACATGGTGTACAGTGCCTGCTGGTGTTGTCAGTTAGCTTGCACGTGTGTATGTCCTTTCCACGGGCTGTCCAGCTCTGCGCAGAGAGCTGATTCAGCCGACCTCAATAGTCTTACCCAGCCCAACGCTGTTCAGGCTGCTCAGTGCTTCTGTCCCTCAAGCTTCGATGTTATTAGTAGATAGTACAGCATGTTAATTCAGCAGACCTTGATGTTACTCATAAAGAAAGACCACAGGCACAGTTCAGTGGCAAGGGTGCTCGACCAAGTTGATTGTAAACAGAGCATGGTCCTAGTGCCCTGGCTCCGTGGTTACAGATACAGTAACACAAGTATGACCATTACAGTGGACTCAGCTCAGTCAGCAGCGGGACATTTCGCTGCCCCCTCGGCTGGACAAAGGGTTAAGGCCAAGTACCCTGCCATTTACAGGCTGAGGCAAACAACTGGAATACACAACACACACACAACCTTACGTATTTCATGACCTCTGTTTGTTACCTCCCCTTGTTCCTGATATCTGGGACAAAACATCCCTATTCATTGTTCTGTCAAACCATCTCATCTTGTACTAGTTTGGGATGTAGCTGTACTAGCTGGAATATATTTATGTAAACAGCAAGTGCTTAGTACACAAGCACAAACTTTGCCAAGTTCATGTACTGGACAGTGAACTTGTAAGCATCTGCTTTCCTACATGGTCTGAAGTTGTTTCATGGCCTCTGATCCTGCACCAGGCCCAGTGCTCCAGGCTCTCTCTCTCTCTCTACTACGGTTGGCAGTGAAAGTAATGGTCTTGTACGCTCACAGCCCATAGGACGGACCAGTGTCATAAATATACAGCAGGTATGTGATGGTGCACACCTCTCATGAGTGCCTCTTGTCGGTCGGTGCAACCTGCACTCTCTGCTCATGGTGTCCCCTGCTAGCTGTTGCCCTCGTCAGGTGATGCCTCAGCCCTCCAGCTGAGTCACACACAGTCTAAACACATGAAGGAATCCCTTCCAGGGTAATAGGTCCAACAGGGCCTGTCTCTGTGCCCTTGTTACTATCTTTAGCCCTGTCTCGGGGCTCCGTCCTCAGCCCCTTCTGGGCTAGCTTTAAGTTCGCGTCTGCCCTGGTATAGAGCCGTGCCCCCAGGGCTTCCTCGCTGGAGACTCTTTAAGTCCCGCCCTTCATTTGGGCTTCTAAACAAGCCTTATCTCTTTCCTGGGGCTTAGGCCACCCTGTCAGTGGCCAGGGGGTGGGGGAACTTGGGCCCACCCACTAATCCAGGTCCTGACCCAGGGTCCTACAATTAGCAGCCAAGTGCTGCTTCCTGTAATAGCTGCTGCTGCTATTCCCTGGGCCACTTCCTGTGTAGCCCCTTCCTCTTCACCCTTACTCAGGGCTGAAGATCTCGACTCCTCTCTTTCCTCACCCTTCTGGTCCCAGCCAGCAACTGACCTGCTCAGGCCCAGCAGCTCCTTTAAACAGAGCCTGCTGTGCTCTGGCTGCTTCCCTGAAGCCTTTCTAGGCAAGTCTGGAGAACCCGCCTTCACTGCCTCTTTCCTGGAGTGGGGTGTGGTAGCTGTACTGTCATTGATATATGCACAGAAATGCTGGAAGCACCAAAACTGTTCCCAACAGGTTCCCAAATTGCAGCACCAGGTTGAGCACAGTAGCCACAGCACGTTACTGTGGCTTGCTGTCAGAGTGCTCTTTCAAAGCTTCCCCAAGCCATATACCTCCTCGTTCAGCTCCGTCCAATAGCCCTTATGTCTGTCTGTTCAAACTCAGCAGACAGCCGCCCCACCTCCACCCTTGTGGCAAGTTCTCCCCCTTTGCCTCACAAATATTATGCAGGATGCGGCAGGCAATTATAACCATTGGCATGTTTTGACATTCTTTGGTGAACCAGCATGTACATACCAGAATCAGGAGATTCCTGTAATCCCTCTGTACCCCCTTGTCAGTCGGTATTATGAGGTTCTTGGGTCCACCATCTAGTAACGGATCAGTTCCATTGTTAGGATGCTTTTGGTTCCTAATATACTTTAAAAAAACCTCTTTCATATGGTCCTTAAGGACTCTGCTGACCACAGATTTCTCCTTGTGTCCCTTTGCTTCCCTTATCAAATTTCTACAATTCTTAGCTTCTGAATTTTTTTATTACTATCAACTTCTCCATTCTTGCATTTGTTATTTTTAATTTTTTATAGCTGGTTTCACTTCCCTCTAAACCAGGTCAAAATTTTAACCAATATGGCCTTCTCCCTCAATTGTGGCTTTTAGGGTCTCTAGTTAAGTGTTCTTAAACAATTACCAATTATCATTCACATTTTTCTGGTTAAATTGTTCCTCCCAGCTGATTTGGCTCATAACTGTTTTCAGCTTTGTGAAACTGGCCCTTTTAAAGCACCTAGTATCTATATCACTGTTCTGGTCTTTATTCTGTTTGCACGTTATAAATGTGATCCAGTCATGATCACTTATAACTCAATTACCATTAATTTTTAGCTCTATAATCAGTTCCTCTTTATCTGTCAAGAGAAGATCTAACAGAATCCCCCATGCTGGAAGCAATACTTCTTGTATTAGGAAATTGTCATCTATAATATTTAGAAATTCTAAGGATGTTTTAGTACTGGCAGCATGAGACATCCAGCATGTGTCACTCAAATTGAAGTCCCCTATGATCACTCAACATTTTTTCCCTACACATTACTGATAGGCATGCAAGGAGCTGGTCATCCTGTTGCCTAGTGTGATTTGGTGCTCTGTAGAAGACAGCAACTAATACCCCATCTTGCGCTTTATCTGTTAGGACATGGATCCATAAGCATTCAAGGTCATTTTCTTGGGAGTTATCAGTGACTTGGAAACAAGTAATACCATTTTTGATATACAGTGCCCCCCCTTGCCCATTTTATCCTTTCTAAATACGTTATAACCATTGATTTTAACATTCCAGTCATGGGACTCATCTCAGCAGGTTTCAGTAATACCAGCCAGATCCAGTCGATGCTAATAAATGAGCAATTCCCATTCTTCTTGTTTCTTACCCAAATTTGTTTGTGACAAATGGCCACTGTTCCCAAGTCTCACAACTCCAGTTAATTCCAGACTTCCCCCCTCTGGACAGAGATCGCCCATGATGAATGGTGGGAGGAAAGGAGCTTTCTTCAAAAAGTCAGAGGAGGAGAGGGCCAAACCAGGTATCTAAATTTAGCTGTGTAGTCTCGACTGCAATTCCCCTTGTGACAAAGTGGGAACGTTTTTAATGTTTTCTCTGAATACTGTGTGGGTGCCTCAGTTTCCCCTATGCAGTTATTAAGTATGTAGGCGGTGGGATAAGCTGTGTGAGTGTTGCAGAGCCTTAGAGGGCCAGTGTGATGCTGTCTGCACAGAGAATGGCCGACACCCTGTCTCCTGGCAACTGACGACCTGGGCCCCTCCTCCGCAAAGGTGCCAACTGAAGGTGTTGGAGAACAAAGAGATCAGGTGGTCTCCTGGCCCGGGGAAAGAGACAAAGGCGAGAGGAGGGGCTGAAGAGTTCAATTTTGGAGCTGGCTGGGGAAAGAAAGGGAGGCTCAGACCTGGGGTCTGGCCTCCCTGCCCCCAAGATGGATCTGACTTAGGGGTCCTGTTACCTGTACCTACAAGCTCTGTTTTGGACTGTGTTCCTGTCGACTAATAAACCTTCTGTTTTACTGGCTGGCTAAGAGTCACGTCTGACTGTGGAGTTGGGGGGCAGGGCCTACTGGCTTCCCCAGGAGCCCCGCCTGTGCGGACTTGCTGTGGGAAGCACATGGTGTGGAAGGGGATGTCCCCTAATGGAGACATTTCTATCTCCTGACTCAAGTTCAGAGGAGGGGAATTCTTTGTGCGCTCAGCACTCTATGCTTCCACTTGCACAACCAGAATTTCTACCTAAACTCCAGCTAATTATTTCCTTTGAGTGTTGTCAGGTGTTTGTCATACAATTCCCCAGAGGGAAAACAAAGAAGGTGTAATAGTAATTAAAAGACGCCAGCTTGAGACTATGTATAAATTCAGAAGCGCAGCAGAAACATGAAAGGAACCATAAGTGTGGCCAGAGAAGAAAGACTGAAGAGAAGCAAAGCTCACTGGATGTATTCAGAGGCAGAGAGACACCTGACACCAAACTCTAAGGTAGGTGCACACAGCAGCTAGTCCGTCAAGGAGTCCCTGCTAATTTTATAATACATTATTTGGAGAATGAGAGAGGATTGAGTGAGAGACACAAAACTCTGCTCAATGGGCCAGGAAAGATTCCTTGATGTTTCCCATCCCAGAGCTTCTCCTGGGGACCTTCTGGCCACCCATAAGGATCTACTTGAGGAACCAAGCATAGGTAGTTTCTAAATTATCCCACAATGACTTTAGTTTGCTTGAAGTGTCTTAAGTTATTGTAATATCTCCCTGCTGAACAGGAGAATCATGAGACTCTGTTCATTCATGTTTGTGAAATGTTTTCAGAGCCTGGGATGGAAGAAGCTAAAGATATGGAGGCCTAGATACCTTAGGGTTGCAAAAATCAGGCCCTATCTCCCAGAGGCTACTGCAGCCGTACTGGGAGACTTAGGGTGCTAACAGTTCGGCAGTGCAGCGTTGCTCCTGGAAGCAGCCAGCACTGTCCCTGTGGCTCCTGGGGGGTGGGGGCAGGGGGTCTCCGTGCGCTGCCCCCGCCCCGAGTGCTGACTCCGCAGTTCCCATTGGCCTGCATCCAAACTCCCTCCCAGAGCCCACACCCAGCACTCCCTCCTGCACCCCAACCCCCTGCCCCAGGCTCAGCCCGGAGCCACCTTCTACACTCCAAACTCCTCAGTCCCAGCCCGGAGCCCGCGCCCTCTCCCGCACCTCAACCCTGGTGAAAGTGAGTGAGGGTTGGGGAGAGAAAGTGATGGAAGAAGGGGGTTGGAGTGAACGGAGGCGAGGCCTTGGAGAAAGGGCGAGGCCTTGGGGGAAGGGGCGAGGCAACAGTGTTTGGGTTTGTGCCATTAGACAGTCAGCAACCCTGGATACCATTGTGAATGGTCGCCTGCAAGTACCAGAGAGAGACAAGAGCAAATGTTATTTTCCAGTGCCAGAATCCAAACCCCAGTCACCTGCTGGGTGGTGGCAGCACTTTGGAGAGTCACAATGGAAGCATTTTCTGTTCAGCTTCCTTAGTTGGCAGTTTTGTGGAAGTTATTTGCTTAATTGCACTTTGAAATTTGATGTTTAGTGTTTTTCTGGCATTTTCTTTTCTGAAGATGCTGCTTTCTGTCTGATCTTGATAACGAGCCGGTAATGCTTTCCTGGAATGTATGCCACGGCAAACTCACCTCTGATTAGAGGAATACTTGAAATACACAAGTGCTTAACAACTGGGGGAGTGGCAGGAGAAAGGGGGCTTCTTGGTAACAGGTCAATCAACAGAATTAGTTTAGCATCTCTGGTCTTCCCGATTTCAGCCCAGTTGAACAGTGCGTGTGAACCTACTCCCAGTTCAGACTGAGACAACAGGAAACTGGTCAGAGAAGGTTTCAGGGTGCTGATGCAATTCACACACAACACATGGGTGGAGGCTACAAGAAGGAATGTGTCACAGCAATCTGATCAGCAAAGCATCACAGCGCATTTGTCTGGTTTTAAGATGTACCGTCTTGTTTTAGAATAGTCTGTCCCCTGACCAGTACTTATAAAACCAGATGTGGTTATTACACACAGAGAAGGTCATTTTGTGGAAGGCACCACATGCTCCCAATAACTTGACCCTGCACACATGAACAGAGGTGGTGGGGTCATGCAGGCGGAAGAAGCAGTATAAAGGGGATGTCCCGGGGATTCATAAGTGGACACGCTAAATCCAGCAGAGCAACAAACCTGCATGCCCAGTCCTGTCAGTGTCCTGCAGTTCAGCCCTATCAGTGTGTCCCACAGCTCAGAGCCCCCCAGCACCGCTGTCCCTGTCAGTGTGTCCCACAGCTCAGAGCCCCCCAGCACCGCTGTCCCTGTCAGTGTGTCCCACAGCTCAGCCCCCCAGCACCGCTGTCCCTGTCAGTGTGTCCCACAGCTCAGAGCCCCCCAGCACCGCTGTCCCTGTCAGTGTGTCCCACAGCTCAGAGCCTCCTGCAGTACCGCCAGCCCTGTCAGTGTGTCCCACAGCTCAGCCTCCTGAAGCAACTCTTGCCCTGTCCATATTTCACCCCCAGAGTGCAGCACCCCCGCAATCAGCCCAATATGTTCAGTGATATTCCTCCTACAGCTCCGAGCCACCAATTATCCTCCTGTTTCTATAACCCTGACACAATCACACAGGAGAAATGCCAGTGTGTGGCTGGCTGTCGCCTCTATGGAACATTCAGTGTGGGGGTTGAGGAGTGGGTCTTTGTGGTGGGTATCCAGCAGATCTAGGATCTGAAGGTGCCGAGATCCAGAGCTCAGGATTGGCAATCATCTATCATTAAAGTTAGAGCTCAATTTGAATATCCGGGTGTCAGGAAACAGGGCGTTGGCCATTCTCTGTGTCCAGACCCCTGCAGACACCTGCCCTCTAGGGCTCTGCAGTGATCATACACCCTTATCCCACCACCTAGATACTTAAGAACTGCATAGGGGAAACTGAGGCACCCCCACAAAATTCTGAGAAAACATTAAGAACAGTCCCACTTCGTCACACCTCTCCCCCTTTCGAGCCCGAACTGAGCGAGGTCACTTTAGCCAGTGACCTGGGGAAGTTCAACCCCACCGAAGTTTCCATGGATGCCCCAACATCTCTCCCATTCCTTAGCATCGGCTTGTATCAGCCCCGCACCCAGCCCTGTGTCTGAGGCGTCGGTGAACACTATAAAGGCCTTGGCAAAGTCTGGGTTTACCAGATTTACCAGGCCCTGGATTAGAGCCTCCTTCAATGCACAGAGAGCCCCCTGGCACTGCTTGGTCCAGACCAGTTCGTCTGGCTTCCCCTTCCCTTCTTACATAGCTTAGTGATGGGGGCAGCTAGGGAGCTCCAGCGGGGTACAAACCTCCGGTAGTACCCCGCCATCTCAGGTTCACTTTTACAAGCTGTGCTCTCAAAGTTCTGTTGTCCTTCCCTTACCAACCTCTGCTTCCACAAGGAACTAGATGTTAAATTCACTGAGAGACTACAAGTCCTATCCAAAGTGTCTAGAGATGAGAGTAGACCTGCCATCCCCTGCATTCTCTAGAGATTAACTACCCAGCTGTTCTGCTCTGCAGACTCAGCTACCCAGTCTTCCCTCTCGCTAGCTGGGCCAGGGGTCACAGCTCTGCTGAGCCCTGTCCCTGGTCGCTCCATCCTTGCCGTGGACTCACTTCCCAGCAGCGCCTCTGGACCAGGGAAACCTGGTTGGCAGCCGACCTGCCCTGCCAGTGTCTCCCCCCATGCTCAGGGCTGCCCTTGCTGTCCCAGTGGAGGAAAGCAGCGAGCTGCATCAGAGCCAGCGTGAGCCCCCTCTCCGGTGTGCAAGGGGGCAGGGAGCATCTCTCTGTCCCACCCAGCCTCAGGGGGCTAGTTACAGGCAGGCAGGTATCCTGAGCCTAGCAGCTCCTCCCTCATGCCAGCCAGGTTATTTGCATTTTCACTGACAATTTCCATCTTAGCCAGTTGGTTCCCTGGATTCAAATTCAAATCCTTGGCTGTTACAGGAGCAGGGTCTGGATCTGATCCCAAACAGTCACCCCGCAACAGGGTCTCACAGCTAATACTCTGGAGAACCCCAACGACCAGCAAGCCCAACCCCTCCTATGTCTGCACAGGGATCTGGGCCATAGGCAGGGTGAGGGGCTTCATCCCTGGGACCTTCACCCAGGTCACACAGCCCCTCAGCATCTGGTGGGGCTGCACCATCCGGGGCCTGACAACAGTTCTCTCTGTCCCAGGATCTCGCCACCCCAGGAATGTCTCCCCATTGACCATCACCTTCCGCTCCCACTGCAGGTCCGAGGGGCCTGGCCCCAGGAAACTCCACACAGACATATAGGTTGGGGTCAGGAGTGGGAGCCTGTCCACCTCCCCACCCATCGGGCTGACGGAGTCTATGGCCTTGGGACCCAGCAAGGGAGCTAGACACCGGGGCTTTTCCGCAGGGTCCCCCTGGTTCAAATCTCCAGCCTGCTCAAAGGCAGTGAGATGGGCATCCACATCCCCCCCTCCTTAACCAGGGGCAGCAATTTAGTCTCAAGGTTCCCTGCGGAACTGGCCCCCCGGGGTCTATCCCCACTCACCCCTGGGGGGTCCCCTAGGCCTCTCCGCTCCCCCACCGCCAGTTCATGCTGCTGCTGCTTCTGCAGCTCTTTCTCGGGCTCTCGCTGTCTCTCACAGTCCTTTTGCTCTCTCAGACTCAGCTCCAATCCCGTCCGTCTCCGATCCCCCGATGGGGAACCCGATCGTGAAGACCCCCATCTGGTCGGGGACAGGAGTCTTGGGGATGCCTGGCTCCCACTCCAGCTGCTCCCAGATCCTGCTATAGCCCCATTTGGGGTCAGGAATCTGTTCCTTAGAGCGGTCATCCTCCTCCAGCTGCACATTTAACTCTGCTTTGGTGAACTATCCAATGCTCAACCCTCTCTTTTTGCCTGACAACGGTGATAGGAGACGGTGATAGGCCATCGCTTTGCTGTTCCCACGTTGCTGTGGACTCACAGGCCTGTGCGCTCTCAGCTCCCCACAGTTTCCAGGGAGAACCCCTAGTGTGCCATCCCTTCTCGAGGTCACCACCTCTTTGCCAGGGTCGAGCTGCAGACTCCTCTGCCCCTGGGACTGCTTGCTGCAATCCTTAGGGGAACCCTGTTACTGCAAAAGTCCTTCTCTCTCCCAGGGCCAAGCCGCAGGCTCCTCCGCCCCTGAGACTGCTCACTGCAGTTCCCAGGGTGACCCCATTACTGCACAGTCCTTCTCGCTGGTCACACACTCCCAGGGGTTAACCGCCCCCCGAAACCGCTCCTCTCTGAGCCTTTAGCACGCCTGGTCCTCATCAATCCCCTTTCGTTTTACTGCTCCCCAGTCACTTACTGCAGGAAGCACCATCCACGGCGTGCAGTACATCCCACCTCTGCCACCAGTTGTCAGGAAACAGGGTGTCGGCCAGTCTCTGTGTTCAGACCCCTGCACACACCTGCCCTCTAGGGCTCTGCAACAACTATACACCCTTATCCCACCACCTAGATACTTAAGAACTGCATAGGGGAAACTGAAGCATGCCCACAATATTCAGAGAAAACATTAAGAACAGTCCCACTTTGTCACACCGGGTATTTAGAGTCAACTCTGATTCTGGGCCCAAACTCTGTGGCTTTATGCAAAGAGCAAATGGAAATATAAAGGCCAAAGTGCAGCACATTAGAGGCCTCCTAGCTGAGGAGTATAGGAAAAGTAGACATATGGTGCAGAAACTGAGAATGCCTAAGTGTGAAGGTAACATTATAAGGAGGTACAGGCCTTTGTTAATTGCCAGGACGCTTTTGGCCCATGTATACAACGCAGAAGATTTGTTTTAAAAATATTTTTACACCTAGTGAAGAATAATTTCTAATTCCAAAACATGAGAGAACCAACATGGGGTGAGGCTGACCTGATTTTACAACACAGTAGATGTGAGGATGGGAGGGACTTTGGGGCTGGCAATCATAAACTCGTCACATTTGTGCTTCAAAGAACAGTTCCAGAATCAGTGGGCAGGACTAGACATAGATTCATACATTCAGTTATTATAAGGCCAGAAGGGACCGTTGTGATCATCTAGTCTGACCCAATGTTCCCTCTAATTTTTTACATCCATGTGCGGAATTAATTTTGTTATGCGCACCTATATGGAGGTGGTGTGGTGTGGTGGGGGTGGGGCCGAGGGGTTCAGAGTGTGGGAGGGGGCTCCGGGCTGTGGCAGAGGGTTGGAGTGTGTTGGGGGAGTTAGGGCTCTGGCTGGGGGTGCAGACTCTGGGGTGGGGCTGGGGATGAGGGGTTTGGAGTGCAGGCTGCCCTGGGGCTGCAGTGGGGAGAGAGGACTCCCCTCAGCCCTCTCCCCGGCTGTGGCAGCTCTGGGGCCGGGGCCTGAGCCGGGGGCAGAGGCCCCTCTCCCCACTGCGCACCTGTGCAGCCCTCGATAGCCTGCTGCGTGGTCGTGCAGCTTAGAGGGAATTTAGGTCTGACCATCTGTATAACGGAGTCCATAGGACTTCCGTGAATCAAGCTCTGTTTGAACTAGAACATATTTTGGGTCCAAGCTGTGGATTTCACAGCTAGATACCGATTCGATCTTGAATCTGTACAGATTTCCAGGATTGTTCAGGTCAAGGGTCATGAGTCAAAGCTATGACAGATATGGCCTCAGTTGTGAGGTTTGGTTCTGACTCCCAATCAGAATATAGTCTTTCCCAAATTGGAAGGGTTAGATGTTGTGTACTGCATCCAGCCCATCTCTAATTAGGAGACTACCTCTTAAGTCGATGTAACTTATGTCACTCAGGGGTGTGAAAACAACACCCCGCTTAGTGATGTAAATTACATCTACTTAAAGCCGGGTGTCCACACCACACTGTGATGGTGGGAGACCCTCTCCCACCAACATAGCTTCTGCTTCTCGCACTCTCCCATGGGCACAACACGTCCTCACCAGATGCACCAGATGCGCTGCGCAGACTTGCCCCAAACCTGAACTCATACATGCAAGCCATCCCCGAGGGTGGCCACAGGGGCTTCTCCAGAGCTGTTTACAATTCCAGGCACAAGCAACCCTACTGCTTGTCATTCTTGTAGGAGCACAATCAGACTGAAACTATTCATAAATGTCACACAATGGTCCCCACAGACAGTGCACTGTCACTGTATTATTATTATCTATTATTAATTCTTACAGTAATACATAGGAGCCCCAGACGTCGACCAGACCCCACGGCCCTAGGCATGGTCCAAAACACCGAACCAAAAGATGATTCCTGCTCTATGAGCAGCTAAGAATAAGACAAGAGACAATAGCTGGAGACAGACAGAGAGAGGGGGGAGCACAAGGAAAAATGAGACGACACTCCTCAGGAAGAGAAGCCGCAATAGCAGCTGCCTGTTAGCTGCCAACCTGGCTTACACTGCTGTTTGCAGCTGCACCCAGTATGTATCATTTGGAAATGTAATTGCTATGATTTCACCCCTTCCCCCAATCTCTGGGTGTGTCTACACGTCAAGCTGAGGCCATAATTCCTGGCTCTAGGAGGCAGACCCTCGGTAACTCTGATTGAATTAATGCACTAAAAATACCACGTAGCCACAGCGGTGCAAGCGGCAGGAGGGGCTAGCCACCCAAGTACATACCCATCCAAGACTCTAGCCACGTACTCAGGCGGCTAGCCGCTCCTTTCTGCTCATTCGGCCACAGCTACAGTCTAGTTTCAGCATGCTAGCTTGATCAGAGCAGGTATGGCTCCTCAAGCCAGAAATTACACCCACATCTCGAAGTGAAGATGTACCCAAAATACATGTTACCAGGCCCAACACTGACACTTGCTAGGCCCCTCCCACCCAACTCAACACACTGTTCTCAATCCCTCCAGAGCTGGCTCTTTAGCCAGTTTGCAGAGCATGGGGCAGTACACACAGCTGACCCAGTCTGAATTCACATTGCCGGTAGGATTTCGTGAGGAGAGGTATCAAATACTTTGTTAAAACCTAGTTTTATTCTAGCTACTGCCTTCCCTTCATGCCGTCATACTGTAGTTCCGTCACAATCTAGTTTATGTGTAGGGCCCGACCAATTTCACAGCATGAAAAACATGTCACGGACCGTGAAATCTGATCTCCCCTGCTGCTGGGAGCCCAGGGCTCTTAGTTGCTAGTCTGGACATGCTGGGGAGGGACACGAGTTGCCCTTCCCCTGCATGGCTGCTCTTGGTGAGGAAATCAGACCCACCTCCAGAAGCAGCATAGAAATGAGGGTGGAACACCCTCACTTCTGCGCTGCAGCACGGCTCTGGGCATCTGTTCCCTCCCCCCTCTCCCCGTGACTCCTGCCGCAGCTCCCAGCGCCAAGGCCTGGGCTTCCTCCCCCAGCAGCTCCTGCCAGGCTGGGGGCTTTTGCTCCTGGCGGCTGCAGCTGGAACAGCCCGAGCTCTGGCCTTCTGCCCCGCTACACACACACCTTGCGACTCCTGCCATGGCTCCGGGCACCGAGCGCAGGGCTTCCTTCCCCGGTGGCTCCTGGGGCTGGAGGCTTCCACCTCTGCCAGCTGCAGCTGGAGCAGCACGGGCTTAGGGTCTCCCTGCACTCCAGCCAGGGCTTGGGGCAGCCCAGCCTGGGGGCTTCCACCCCGCAACCAAGGCAGCCCAGGCTCTGAGCTTCTGCTCCCTGTCACTCCGGCTGGGGCAGCTGGGGCTTAGGGCACTCACCACCACTCCAGCCGGGTCAGCCCGGGATCGGGACTTCTGCGCTCTCCCCCGGACAGCTTCTGCCACTGCTTCGGGCTTCCTCCACCAGCGTCTCCAGCCAGGGCAGCCCGGGCTCAGGACTTCTGCCCCCTGCTGCCCAAGCCGGAGCTTGGGGCAGCCCAGGCTCGGGGCTTCCACACGTGCACACACACCCCAGCCAGGGCTTGGGGCAGTCTGAGCTGAGGCTTCCGCCCTGGGGCTTTTTCTGGGGCTGGGGCTCCCATTTTTCCAGGGGGCCCGCCCAGATTGGCCGGGGACCCCTGCCTTCATCTGACACTGGCTTGGACTAGCAGCTAGGAGCCCCTGGCTGGGGCTCTCCCAGCAGCATAGGGAAGATCCTACTACCCACCTCCACCTCCAGGAACCTACTCTAATTGCAGGAAGCTCAGAGGCTGCTGCCTAGGCAGCACAGAAGTGAGGGTGGCAATCTTGGGACCCCCCTGCACAACACTTTGCAACACCCCCCCCACACATACACACACACGATCCCGTTTTGGGTCGGGACCCCCATGGTTACAACAGGGTGAAATTTCAGATGTAAACATCTGAAACTGTGAAATTGATCAATTTAAAACCCTCTGGCCGTGACTATGGTGGGGCCCTATTTACATGTTAACCCTGTAATGCTACTTATTGCTCCGTCAGCCCCGCCCAGCTCACAGGCTTTTCCTTTATATATGTGTCCATTACTGATTAGGGACTAAAGGCAGCTATTAAACTAATTGCCAGGATTGTTCTTTTCCCCAGTCCTCTGCCTACCTGGAAAATCTTGCGGACAGATCTCCTGATCTAACACCAATGAGTTGTAATGATGAAGAAAACTGCTGCTTAGAACATGTTGAGGAACCTCCTGGAGTGGAATGTAAAGGCTCGAAGGGGCAGATCAACTTCATGGATCAGGAAACCAACAGCCAAGGTACATCAGGATGCAGATATGCTGTAATGCCGTGTCTCTGTTGTGTTTGGGAAATGGGAGTCCAGGAGAAAGCTGAGTGACTTTACATGCTTTGGCCGTCACGTGCAAGAGCCCATCCATTAGCATCAACTTTTCAGACTCTTTGTTTCTTCTCATTACTATTTATATGTCTTACCCTCAGTGCCAGAAAAAGCAAAGGCAAAGTTTGCAATCAGGAGAAGATCACAATACAGGCAGGGGCTTGGGGACAGGATGAGGGCAAAGATGGTACGAATGGGTCCTTGCCTGCGTATCTAGGGAGTTTTCCTTTCTTCCTTTTGTAAACTGCTCCAAGTCTGGAGGAGTGATTGCGACTCCGCAGTGCAGGTTCCACCAAGGTTTCTGTTTAAAGCTGATTTTTCAAATTGCTCTAAAATCCACACCCATAGGTAGATTGCCTTGAAAATAGCCATGCCGCCCTAAAATTTGTGGTGCAGATTTAGGGTCATTTGACCAGGGAGTTCCCAAGATACGGGGCCTCCAAACCTCATCATCTTCTAACAACACATTGTGCAGAGGGATTCAGAGACAACAGAGGGGAAGATCCAAACGTATATCGCCGGACTGCCCTTGCGGTGATCTAGTGCCCGCACCAGGCTCAGCTCCGAACAGTCATTATTAAAAGTTACTAGTTGTTTGGGTAACTTCTGCTGAGCAAACCACTTTTGGCTTGGGCTGGGAGCTGGCTCCACACTGAACTCCACATAGTTACCAGCTTAACAAGCAACCTACAGAATATCCTCTCGCCTTGGGGAAAGTCCACTGGCCTTGGAGACTGTGAGTTTGATTGTCCTTCTACTGCCAACTGTTAGCTGTGAAGTAAACAGAAAGATTCTTTTTATCCAATATGATCTTGTATTCCCAAAGGAAGGCGAGCACCAGTCCCAGATTTTGCAGAGAAGAGATTTTGCAAGGTCAGTTGAGGGAGAATTAGGACTAGAATCCAGGGATGACAGTCCCTAGATTTAGACCACTTAGCCACACTGCCTTTTGCAATGCATGGGCTAGATCAGCTAGTCACCTGTGACTGAATATCAAAGTAATGCTTGTGTACAGTGAAGAAGAGAAGGGCTGCAAATATGATTCTGTGGTGAAGGGACTGGATGGGGATACAGAACCCCGGCGTACTGCTGCAGATTATTTATGTGATGTTGGGCAAATCACTTAAACCACAATCTTTCTGAGGTCTGTTTAAAGACACCCACACTGTGGAGCACACTTCAGTTCTGTGCCTGATTCCCCATTTGACCTTATCCAAGTTGTTTAAACTTTCTGTGCTCAGTTTCCCAGCTACAGTCTGTTTTGGCTGACAGTTTAGGAGACAATTTTGGCTGATTCGGCACTAAGAAGCCCTCTGAGGTTTTGTAGAATCCATGTTCATGATCGGTCACCCTCTACTTTGGTGGGAGGGGAGTCTGGGGAGCAGCAGGCCTGGGGGATAATGTATTTTTAGGTTGTAGCCAGGGTAAGAAGCAACAGGAGTTCTGCTATCTCATCCCCTCATTGGGAACCTTGCAGGCTGTAGCTGGGCATGTGAACCTCCTGGGGTTTGCGGGTGTGAACACCTGTGGTTTGTGGGTGTGAACACTGACAAAACAGGGAAGGCAGAGTTACAGCCCCAGAGCTGCCAAGTTCTGTGCAGCTCCATGTGCAACGTTGTATGCTAATCAGTCAATGAACTAATTTGTACATAACCATAAACTCTGGCTTTATGAAAGCTGTGTGGATTTAGTGCTCATGCAGTCCTCATGAGTGAAACCCTCGGTTTTTCTACAGGGGAGGAGAAAGGCAAGCTTCCCACACAAATGGCCCTCCCAGTGTGCCCCATCCCTGATCTGGGGGTACTTCCTTTAAGGATCACAAGCTTGATCACTCCCCATGGCCCCGGCAGTTCTTGGCCTCTCTGCTGAGTCTGCAAATTGGTACAGAGCCCAGTGGTGAGTTTGGAGGTGGAACTGACGGGGGGAGGGATAGCTCAGTGGTTTGACCATTGGCCTGCTAAACCCAGGGTTGTGAGTTCAATCCTTGAGGGGGCCATTTAGGGATCTGGGGCAAAAATTGGGGATTGGCCCTGCTTTGAGCAGGGGGTTGGACTAGATGACCTCCTGAGGTCCCTTCCAACCCTGATATTCTATGATTCTATGATCTCATGTAGAGGCCACTAAACATCCATTAAAGGAGAGCAACTTTTTATTTGCTCGATGTCGCCCTCTGGATCCCTGATTCTTTACCTCTGACCTCACCCCGCTCCTGTTTTTTCATTTATTGTCCCCCCCGTATTCAATTGATGTCTGGGTCCAGTGATTCCTCCCCCTTAATTGAAGGGGAGAACCTTTAAATTTGAGCGGGCCTACACTCACCCATCCCCAGTACTTCAAATTATACAAACCCTGTAACAGAGCTGCCCTGTCCTCTTCTTAAAGGGACAGCTCCCATTAACCAAAACACAGACACTACAAATGCAACAATAAAATGAACACTAACACAACATCCAAATTCCCCACTTAATAATACACTTTGTAACATGAAGTCATTTTAAGAATTATTCCCAGGCCTTCACAGTAGCTTACAGAGACTTTCATGAGTTATCATCAAGGTTCAAACCACAACTGCACAGCATAGACAGCCTACACTTCTGTGCTAGGTTTCAGAGTAGCAGCCGTGTTAGTCTGTATCCGCAAAAAGAACAGGAGGACTTGTGGCACCTTAGAGACTAACCAATGTATTTGAGCATGAGCTTTCATGGGCTACAGCCTACTTCATTGGATGCATAGAATGGAACATGTAGTAAGAAGATAGATATATACACATATATACAGAGAACATGAAAAGGTGGAGTAAGAGGCTAATTAGTTAAGATGAGCTATTATCAGCAGGAGAAAAAAAACGTTTGTAGTGATAATCAAGATGGCCCATTTAGACAGTTGACAAGAAGGTGCGAGGATACTTAACATGGGGAAATAGATTCAATATGTGTAATGACCCAGCCACTCCCAGTCTCTATTCAAACCCAGGTTAATGGTAGCTAGATTGCATATTAATTCAAGCTTAGTGGGTGATACAGTCCTGTTGGCTGCAAGGAGCAGTCCAGAGAAAGTGACACCACGATCGGAGAACTAGCTGTTGGGTACCAGGGTTCTTGGGCTTTGCTTGTGGCAGCAGAATATGTTCCAGTGGTTAGAGACAAGATAGTTAAATCTGCAGTAACGCCACCCTTCTTTGGGCCATTTGCAGGAACTGAAGCTAGGATCTCTAGATCTAAAAGCCTGAGCTTTTACCACAAGCCCTTCTAGTGACTGTTTTTAATACTTCTATGCACTGTGCAATCCTTATTGAAAGGGCCTCATTTCCTGGCCATAAGGAAAACATTTCATTCTCCATCTTACAGATAACATAAGTAATAGGTTGGATAGGCAGAACTGAGACTAGAACCCATGTCTCTAAAATGAGAACCCACAATCTTTACTGTCCTGCCTTTCAGGTGAAATGGGCCAAATTATCTCCTTATGTAACCCATGCTAAAACCATGTGTATCTTTGTCCCTCCCTAGTGGCTAGGGGACATATAGAGGGTTTTGAGTCTGTTTCTGCCATTCCCAATAGCAAAGAGGCAGTGAGAGACTAATGGTTCATGAACCTCTAGAACAGCCGCTCTTGGAACTGTCTCTCCTGTTCCTGATGGGTCACAGCCTGGGCTTGTGTCTGTCCGGAAATTGTAGTGACACCTGATGCTGCAGAGTCTGGGCATGATGCTGTTTCTGCTGTTCCATCATCCTTTCCGGATGTCACCCACTCTCCCCCTCCTCCTTTGTGCAGAGACATTTTGAACACAAACCCCGCCGTTGACACCTTATGTGAGCAAGAGCCTTTCTCAACTTCAGCCACTCTGGGTTTGGTTTTATTAATGAAGACATTAATAGCAGGATATCTGTGGGTTCAGCTGTAACCTCCCTCAGCTCACACTCACAATCCCCTCACTCCAGAGACCCCTCCAAATGGGGTAATAAACCACCTGTTGACTCATCAAGACAGCACTCCGAATCACGCCCTGCTAACAGGATGGGAAACATTGCCAGCCAGCACTGGGGAGCAGAGTAACCATATATTTGGCCTGATGATGATATTGGTATGACATTCATCTAGATCAGTGGTTCCCAAACTTGTTCCGCCGCTTGTGCAGGGAAAGCCCCTGCTGGGCTGGGCCAATTTGTTTACCTGCCGCGTCTGCAGGTTCGGCTGATGGCGGCTCCCAGTGGTTGCGGTTCGCTGCTCCAGGCCAATGGGAGCTGCTGGAAGCGGCGGCCAGTACGTCCCTCAGCCCGCACCACTTCCAGCAGCTCCCATTGGCCTGGAGCAGCGAACCGCGGCCACTGGGAGCCGCGATCGGCCAAACCTGCAGACGCGGCAGGTAAGCAAACCGGCCCGGCCTGGCAGGGGCTTTCCCTGCACGAGTGGCGGAACAAGTTTGGGAACCACTGATCTAGTAGCTGCTCCTAGTCCAGTGGGTAAGCACAAAGATTTTCCAGGTAGGCAGAGGACTGGGGAAAAGAACAATCCTGGCAATTAGTTTAATAGCTGCCTTTAGTCCCTAATCAGTAATGGACACATATATAAAGGAAAAGCCTGTGAGCTGGGCGGGGCTGATGGAGCAATAAGTAGCATTACAGGGTTAACATGTAAATAGGGCCCCACCAAAGTCATGGCCAGAGGGTTTTTTAATTGATCAATTTCACAGTTTCAGATGTTTACATCTGAAATTTCACCCTGTTGTAACTATGGGGGTCCCGACCCAAAACAGGACTGTGTGTGTGTGGGTGGGGGGGTGTTGCAGAGTGGTTGTGCGGGGGAGTCCCAAGATTGCCACCCTCACTTCTGTGCTGCCTAGGCAGCAGCCTCTGAGCTTCCTGCAGTTAGAGTAGGATCCCAGAAGTGGAGGTGGGTAGTAGGATCTTCCCTATGCTGCTAGGAGAGCCCCAGCTGGAGGCTCCTAGCTGCTAGTCCAGGCCAGTGACAGATGAAGGCAGGGGTCTCCGGCCAATCTGGGTGGGACCCCTGGAAAAATGGGTGCCCCAGCCCCAGAAAAAGCCCCAGGGCGGAAGCCTCAGCTCAGACTGCCCCAAGCCCTGGCTGGGGTGTGTATGCACATGTGGACGCCCCGAGCCTGGGCTGCCCTGACCTCTGGCTTGGGCAGCAGCGGGCAGAAGCCCTGAGCCTGGGCTGCCCTGGCTGGAGACACTGGTGGAGGAAGCCCGGAGCAGTGGCAGAAGCTCTTGCAGGTAGAGGGCAGAAGACTTCCGCTCCATCCGGGTCAGCCCAGTTCTCAGGCTCTAGATCCAATGTGCCAGCCTTGGATCTGACAATCTATCAGGGCACTTTCCTTCTCCCCAAGTGACACCTGGTCAGTGGGTTTGCTCAAGTGTAGTCTGTTCAGATTTAGTGCTCAAGTCTCTTGATGACGCACAAGGAGAAGAATCCCACTGTCTCCTTTTTAAGCTGTGTTCGCTTGGAGATGCTGACTGGTAAAAACAATAAAGAAGTATGAGTTACTGAAGTGTGCAGCTCTGACTGATAACCACAAGGGGCCAGATTCTCAGTTACAAAGCAAAGCATCCAGGAAACATTTGGATCTGCCCACCTGAGAATTTCCCAGGCATGAGGGAGCTCTCAGCAGACAAGCAGCCAGCATAGCCTGTCACTGAGCCACCCCTCTTGGGCACAGAGTGAAGAGGGTGCATGGCCAGGGCTGTGCTTCCCTGCAGTTATTCTCAGCTTCTATATGGTCGCACAGGGACTATAGCCAGCTGGCATAGATTGGAGCAGCCCCCAGGCTGCTTTAACCTACATCAGGGCTCAGGGTAGTATACTCACTTCTGTGCCAAACAGGAACAGAAAATGCAGCCCAAGGAGCAGATCAGCTAAGAAGGGGCCATTTAAGAGAGTCACTCTTTAGAGTGGAACTGCATATTAAAACAACACAGATTTCTTCTCCCACATTCATGGGAGAATTCTGGCAGATACACAACAGATGCATAACTCATATAGTTTCTGTAGGTTGTAGAAAAGAATCAAAAGTCTGTTCAAAGTCCTTTCCCTATCTGTGGTGAGTGGCAATCAAGATCAAGGTGTTCATTACAACTGATGTTCATTTATAGACTTTCATAACCGCAGTAAATGCTGTGCAAACAAAGATCTCTGTACCCGGCCTGTCTGCCTATGCAGGGATCAGCTCCAAAGTTCACTCTATCCCAGAAAGCAAACAAGGCTCCCTAAGAACAACACACCTGCTAAATTCATAGCTCTGAGGCCCAGGGCAGTAGCATAGCTTCTGGATTTAAGCAAACTCTGCAGAGCTGCTGCACAGCCATTGCCTGTGTGTGGCCTGGTGGGGAGGATTCCCCCCCCTCCCCCCACAGGGCCAGATTCTCTTCTGCATCCAGCTTATATTGGGTACAGCAGCAGTGGGAGCGGTCAAGGAGCCAGCTCCCTGATCCTCGGTCCAGGCCCATTTTAGTGCAGCCCACTGGTCGTGGCTCCCTAGGGACTTTACGCCATGTGGGGATTGCCAGGGCACTTTGTGCTCCTGCCACTCTCCCTGCCTGCCCCTCCTGGCTACTGACATGCCTTCTGCACTGGGGGGTTCCAGGGAGGGAGGTGTAGGAGACAGCTGTACCAGCTGGGGAGTTACTGAAGGCTTCAGCTCCCATTGCACTGCTTGGGCACTGAGTATGGGCCCCTTGGCAGGTTAGCAGGTGCTGAGCTGAGGATCCCTGAAGGATGAGCTAAAAACATTTGTTGCTCTGAAGAAAGAGTAAAATGTGTCCCTGGAAAAAGATTTGCCGCGTGGAGCCTCTGATGCTAATAAAGAGACTGAGAACAGGGTCACAGCCACTGGTCCTGTGCATTCCCAAGGGCTCTCACACATCCTGTCCAGCCCAGCCACTCCCTGGTTACAATGCAAACAGCCAAACAGATGGGGGGAGGAGGGGCAGCAGGTATGTTTATTTCTCTGTGTTTATGGATGCCTCCTCTTCCCCAGATTTTCTGACTGAAGATGATATTTACTGCTGCTGCCTCTCCAAGACACTGCTGCACACCGCTACACCCGTCACCATCGGCTTCTACTGTCCCGTCGGGAGCCGTTTTAATTCGCTGCTTGATAAAATTACAGGTGGGCTCAGGGATGCTTTGGGGTTCCCCCCCCCGCGGGAGAACGGGCACTTTCAGACCTGCTAGAATACCTAGGGGGCACTGGGTGGAGCACGGTAGGCTGGCATGAGACAGGCTGCTGGGAGAGAGCGAGAGAGGAACACCAGTGTACTCCCGGCTAGCCTGGCAGTGAACAGGTCATTGTGTGCTGCAGCCTGTGACCTGTACCTGATCCCCGCATGCTATGGGAGGTCAGCTCCTCGGTGTCTGGTAGCGTGCTCCGAGGCAAGGGCAGTGAGTGTTCCCAGCAAGGGGCTCTACAGGCCCCTGTCCTCAGGGGGTTCCCCAGAACGTAGGCATGCTGCGCGTCGGAGCGAGGATTCATAGATTCATAGATATTAAGGTCAGAAGGGACCATTATGATCATCTAGTCTGACCTGCACAACGCAGGCCACAGAATCTCACCCACCCACTCCTGCAATAAACCTCTCACCTGTGTCTGAGCTATTGAAGTCCTCAAATCATGGTTTAAAGACGTCAAGGTGCAGAGAATCCTCCAGCAAGTGACCCGTGCCCCATGCAACAGAGGAAGGCGAAAAAACCCCAGGGCCTCTTCCAATCTGCCCTGGAGGAAAATTCCTTCCCGACCCCAGATATGGCGATCAGCTGAACCCTGAGCATGTGGGCAAGATTCACCAGCCAGATACCCAGGAAAGAATCCTCTGTAGTAACTCCAGTCCCACCCCATCTAACATCCCATCACAGGCCATTGGGCCTATTTACCATGAATAGTTAAAGATCAATTAATTGCCAGAATCATGTTATCCCATCATACCATCTCCTCCACAAACTTATTGAGTTTAATCTTGAAGCCAGATAGGTCTTTTGTCCCCACTGCTTCCCTTGGAAGGCTGTTCCAGAACTTCACTCCTCTGATGGTTAGAAACCTTCGTCTAATTTCAAGTCTAAACTTCCCGATGGCCAGTTTTATATCCATTTGTTCTTGTGTCCACATTGGTACTGAGCTTAAAGAATTCCTCTCCCTCCCCGGCATTTATCGCTCTGATATACTTGTACTGTCCTGGGACCACTGTTCCCTCGAAGCTCTGTGTGTGTGCACACGCCCACAGATCCCCAACCCCGCACACACAGCGAAACACCACGCGCACAGCAGTTTGCACAGAAGACATTTTCTGTGCACACGGCCTGTCAAAAATTAGAGGGAACGTTGACTGGGACTCTGGGCACAAAGGTGCTGTTGCCCTGGGCACGATGGCTTCACCAGACATATGAAACACAATACTGCATACTTCTGGTTCCAGCTGAGGTATGTGGTTGACTGCTCAGTTTGTAACTCTGGTGTTCTAGTGTACCTTGGTTTTGAAAGTGTCCATAATGGTAAAACTTATTTCAGTAAACAAAAGTTATAATTTTATATCAGTGTAACTGAAGCCGTGCTGAGGGAAGTATCAATATAGTTACATCCATTCCTAAAGGAGGTATTGCTGATTTTTCTGTATCAGTTTCTTTATTAGTTATAGCTTATTTTTGCCAAAATACACACTACCAATATAAACACTTTTAATCAGCTACCAAGTCACCTTTCAAAATGGGACTTAGGCTCCTCAGTCACTTAGGGCCAGATTTCCAAAGCTATTTAGGCACCTAAACATGCAGATAGGTTGCTAGGCCCAAATTTTTAAAGACATTTAGTAGGACTGTCAATTAATTGCAGTTAAGGCCAGCAATTAATGCAAAGCAAATTAACTAGATTAAAAAATAGTTGCAATTAATTGTAGTTTTAATCACACTTAATAATAGAATACGAATTTGAATTTATTATAAATATTTTGGATGTTTTTCTATATTTTCAAATATATTGGTTTCAATTACAACACAGAATGCAAAGTGCACAGTGCTCACTTTATATTATATTTGTTATTACAAATATTTGCACTGTAAAAAAGAGAAACAAAAGAAGTATTTTCCAATTCACCTCATGCAAGTACTCTAGTGTAATCTCTTTATCGTGAAAGTGCAACTTATAAATGTAGGAATTTTTTTTACATAACCACACTCAAAAACAAAACAGTGTGAAACTTTAGAGATAATGCTGCCCACTTCCACCATTTTGAAGCGTTTGGAGGAGAGAAAGGTGATCAGGAACAGTCAACATGGATTCACTAAGGGCAAGTCATGCCTGACCAACCTTATTGCCTTCTATGATGAGATAACTGGCTCTGTGGATATGGGGAAAGCAGTGGACATGATATATCTTGACTTTAGCAAACCTTTTGATATGGTCTCCTACAGTATTCTTGCCAGCAAATTAAAAAAGTATGGATTGGATTAATGGACTATAATGTGGATAGAAAGCTGGCTAGATTGTCAGGCTCCACGGGTAGTGATCAACGGCTCGATGTCTAGTTAGCAGCTGGTATCAAGCAGAGTACCCCAGGGGTTGGTTCTGGGGCCGGTTTTGTTCAACATCTTTATTAATGATCCGGCTGATGGGATGGATTGCACCCTCAGCAAGTTCGCAGATGACACTAAGCTGTGGGGAAAGGTAGATATGATGGAGGGTAGGGATAGGGTCCAAGTGACCGAGAGAAATTGGAGGATTGGGCGAAAAGAAATCTGATGAGGTTCAACAAAGACCAGTTCAAGAGTCCTGCACTTAGGATAGAAGAATCCCATGCACCGCTACAGGCTGGGGACCGACTGATTAAGCAACAGTTCTGCAGAAAAGGACCTGGAGATTACAGTGGACAAGAAGCTGGATATGTGTCAGCCATATGCCCTTGTTGCCAAGAAGACTAACGGCATATTGGGCTGCGTTAGTAGGAGCATTGCCAGCAGATCGAGGGAAGTGATTATTTCCCTCTATTCAGCACTGGTGAGGCCACATTTGGAGTATTATGTCCAGTTTTGGGCCCCCCACTACAGAAAAGATGTGGACAAATTGGAGAGAGTCAAGCGGAGAGCAATGAAAATTATCAGGGGGCTGGGGCACGTGACTTATGAGGAGAGATTGAGGGAACTGGTCTTGTTTAGTCTGCAGAAGAGAAGAGTGAGGGGGGATTTGATAGCAGCCTTCAACTTCCTGAAGGGGGGTTCCAAAGAGGATGGAGCTCGGCTGTTCTCAGTGGTGGCAGATGGCAGAACAAGGAGCAATGGTCTCAAGTTGCAGTGGGGGAGGTTGGATATTAGGAAACACTATTTCACTAGGAGGGTGGTGAAGCACTGGAATGGGTACCTAGGGAGGTACTAGAATCTCCATACTTAGAGGTTTTTAAGGCCTGGCTTGGCAAAGCCCTGGCTGGGATGATTTAGTTGGTGTTGGTCCTGCTTTGAGCAGGGGGTTGGACTAGATACCTCCTGAGGTCTCTTCCAACCCTAATCTTCTATGGCCTTGTCTACATTTGCAGATGTAGAGTGCCAGGAGTTAAACCAGCCCTCGGAGACAGAAGCAGGGAAAGCGCTTCCGTATGTTCACTCTGTCAGCTGCAAGCTCAGTGACGTGGCCACATTTGCAGCATTTGCAGCGGCATTCGGAGTGGTGCATTATGGGCCGCTGTCCCAGAGAGCACCTCTTCCCATTCTGGCGCTGAGGCTTGTGGGAAGGGGGATGGAGGGCATCCTGGCTCCTGTCCCAATGTCCCATGATGCATCGCTTTGCATCCCAGCAATCCCTGTGCTTCCGTCCACGTTTGGCACCATCTTTCAACGGTGTTTGTACGGCGCACTCTGTCTTCCCTTTCGGTCTGCGGGAATGGATCCCGAACTGCTGAGGAACCTGCTGATCGGTCTCGCCAGCACGTCACGAATTGCAGTCGAGTTAATCCTTAAGCTCCAAAGTGACAGTGAGGCGTCCAAAGATGATGTCAACTCGCAGAATGCATACGACACGAGATGGCTTGTGGCATTCACGGACATGCTCACCGCCATGGAACGCCGCTTCTGGGCTCGGGAAACAAGCACTGAGTGGTGGGAATCACATCGTCACGCAAGTCTGGGATGACGAGCAGTGGCTACAGAACTTTCGGATGAGGAAAGCCACTTTTATGGGACTGTGCGCTGAGCTCACCCCCACCCTGCCGGTGGAGAAGTGCATGGCAATCGCAATCTGGAAGCTAGCTACTCCAGCTACCGATCGGTTGCTAACCAGTTTGGAGTGGGCAAGTCTACCGCTGGAATCGTGTTGATGCAAGTGTGCAGGACCATTAATCGCATCTTGCTCAGAGGAACCGTGACTCTGAGCAACATGTGTGACATTGTGGATGGCTTTGCACAAATGGGTTTCCCTAACTGCGGAGGGGCGATGGATGGTACGCATATTCCAATTTTGTCACCAGACCACCTAGCCTCTGAGTACATAAATCGGAAGGAGCATTTCTCGACGGTTCTCCAGGCGCTTGTGGATCACCGTGGGTGTTTCACGGACATTAACGTAGGCTGGTCTGGAAAGGTGCATGGCGCACACATCTTTCGGAACACAGGCCTGTTTAGGAAGCTGCAAGCCAGGAATTTCTTCCCGGATCAAAAAATCACCATAGGGGAAGTGGAAATGCCCATTGTGATCCTTGGAGACCCCGCCTACCCTTTAATGCCATGGCTTATGAAACCCTACATAGGGAGCCTTGACAGCAGCAAGGAGTGGTTCAACAACAGGCTGAGTCGGTGCAGAATGACTGTTGGGTGTGCTTTTGGCCATTTAAAGGCCCACTGGCGCTGTCTATATGGGAAGCTGGACCTGGCCAATGACAACATTCCCTATGGTTATAGCCACATGCTGTACCCCTCATAACATATGTGAAGGGAAGGGTGAAAGCTTCACTCAGGCATGGACCGCTGAGGTTCAACACCTGAAGGCTGAATTTGAACAGCCAGAGACCAGGGCTATTAGAAGGGCCCACCACAGGGCGGTAAGGATTAGGGATGCCTTGAGGGAGCAATTCAATGCTGAAAGCCACCAGTAATGTTTGGTGCCCTGCACGGGAGTGAAGTGCCATGGTTCCAATGCTAGTAGGCATCTGTGTTTGCTACGTACGATACACTGACTAGCAGCGCCTGTTGCTTTCCTGGGCTGTGCTATCTTTTACTTAATGAAGAATGTATCCAAAACCAAAAAAATTCATTTATTGAAAAGAAACACAACTGCTGGAGAAACACACATGGCCTGACACATCTGTGCTATGTGGGAGGAGAGAAGGGGGCGGGGTGGGGAACGGAAGAGTCACAGATTTGTGTATATCCTGTTATCATACTCAGCCTTCCTGTCTGGAGTGCTGTGCAATGAGTGCTGCACTTCAGGCTGGCTAAAATGCATGGTGATGGGGGTTGAGTGCAGTGGGTCAGGGTCCTAGTTTTCAGGGCTGGGTGGTGAAGCTACAGGTGTTGGAGGCAGCTGGTGGCGATAAGAAACCGGATGTTGGGGAAAATGGGTTGGAGGTGACATGGGGGCGTAAGGGAAAGAGTTTTGGGGTAAGGGATGTGGGGGGGGCGGGCGCGGATCTGCTCTGTTCACAGTGCTATGAGCGCCTGCATTGAGTCCACTTGGCGCTCCGTAATGCTTAAGAGCCGCTCCGTGGTTTGTTGCCTGTGATCCACATTGTCCTGGCGGACCCTCCTTTTGGTTTCCCGCCACGCCTGTACTTTTTGATTTTCAGTAATGACTTCATGCAGAAGGTCCTTGCTTCTTTGTGGCCGCTCCCTGAGGCTGCGCAGCCATTCAGCCGTTGATAACAAGGACGGCTGGGATCTCAAGGTTGCATCTGCAACATTTAAGAGAGGCAGCATTGTTCACACTAGTCAGAGCAATGATTTGGCTGAACGTAAAGACAAGCACAGTGCACACAACAGCATAATTTGCCCATCCCAAAGTGAGCACACATAACCCACAAGAGCCCCGAAATGGTGAGTAACCACAGGGACAGGGGGGACTGATTGTTCCAGGGCCATACTGTCTTCTGGGGTCCTGTGCCTTGGGGAGAGCCAACAGCTGCAGGGGGCCCCTATACTCAACACTGTCCCCACATTTTCCACAGGCTGGGTTCGTCCTGGAAGATATCTCGCTGCTGAGGGTGACCTGGGAAGCAAGGGAGGGTCTTCTACAACAATGCGGCTTCCACCCTGGCCCATATTCTGCTTGCCTGTGTGCAGCAATGGCCGCCTCCCACCCCCTCATGGCACAGTGGTGCAGATACGTTAGCCTTACTGGGACAAGGAGCACGGTAGCTCTGACAAGGAACCTGCATAAGCGGATTGCCCAGCTTCTGGATGAGACCTTCAGTGAGATCACTGAGGCCGATTACCGCGATGTGAGAGACTACACCACTGCCCTATTCCGCATCTAGGCATGCACGCAGACCTAACCCTTCTTTCTGCAACCCTCCTTGCCCCAACAGCCCGCACCCAACAACTCCCTTCTCAAAATAAAAGCTGCTTACCGGGCACATCCTCTGCTGTTTGTTCTTCCCCAAGCACCATCTGCTGTGACTGGCTACCTTCCTCTTGGCTTGAAAACAGCTCCTGGCTGCATGCATCTATGGATGCCGAGCTGTCCTCTGGCTCCTGGCCCCCATCCTCCTCCGCACCCTCGCTCCCGCTTTCCTCCTTCTGCCTTGTTGCATTCTGGGCTGCCACGGCCTCTGAAGTGTCCATGGTGCTCTTCGGAGTGGAGGTGGGATCACCCCCAAGTATCTCGTCCAGCTCTTTGTAGAACTGGCAGGTCGTGGGGACAGCTTTGTGGTAGGCGTTCTGCAGCTCCTTCCCTTTAACCCTGCACTGCATCCTGGTCATGGCCCCCTTCTATCATGGCCCTTGATAACTGCCCATTAGTATTGTAATTCCTATGGCTGAAGTGCAGCTGGGACTGGACAGCTTCCTCCCCCCAAACACTGGTGAGGTCCAGCACCTCGCCATAGCTCCACGCTGGGGATCGCCTGGCGCGTGGAGGCATGGTCACCTGGAAAGATGCGCTGACAGCACTCCACGCCTTGCTGAGCAAACAGGAAGGGGACTTTCAAAATTCCCAGAGAATTTAAAGGGCAGATCTGATGGTTGGTCATCTGAGGGCAGGGCAGTAGACTTCAAAGTGATGACCAGAGTGGCTAGAACAGACATTGTAGGACACTTCCTGGAGGCCGATCAGAGTGCATTAATAGACCAGGGCGTCCACACTGGAGCGCAGAAAGCTCTATGCTTCTTGTGGAGGTGGATTACCAAGGGCTCTCCAGCCGCGGAGTCCAGGTGCTCTACGTGCCTTGCCAGTGTGGACACCTCATGAGTCAGGGCACCGAGGACTGATTTAATGCACTCCAACTTGCAAGTGTAGACAAGGCCTATGATTCTTATTTACAATGTCACCTGAAAGTGAGAACAGGCATTCATACAGCACTGGTGTAGCCGGCTTGCAAAGTATTTACGTGCCAGATATACTAAATATTTGTATGCCCCTTCGTGCTCCCATACACAGACAGCTAGTGAGCTGGCATGGTTGGGTTTGTGCCGCCACAACGTATGTTCTTCCTGCCCAGTTAGAAAGGTTCAGGGATGCTGCAGTGTCTGACAAGGGGGCCGAACAGAGAAAGGAGGTTACTCGGACACTTCGCATGAGGAGGATTGTAATACATAACTAACAGTCCCCTAAACACCCTGTTATCGGAGTCAGGTGACAATCACAGCCCCCAGTCTTTCTGGGTTTTTCAGTGATTTTTGTTTCAACCTACTATATTCTGCAAAGTCTCTGTTTTCATTTCTAGAAACAAACTGTGTTCTGCCTTCTTTACTGCCAGGATCCCCATGGAAACTACTTGGGCAGCTGCCTTCCAGCAATCTGTCCCCAAAGACATCACATTTCAGCAGCAAAGACAGGAGCTCATCCCACCTTTCTCACCTGAATAAAATGCACATTTCAGAGCTATATGGGGGCATGGAAATACTATGCTGGGACCCAGATCCTGGAGACTTCAGTTCTTTCAATTTTCACTCAGACAAATACTCACTGGAGTCCAAGACCCCAGGACCTCACACATTACATGCAATTTCCTCAAAAGCAAAACAAGGAAGTTAAATATTTTAAAAAAGCCTCCATTAAAACTCCAAAAGGTCAGGAAACACCACAGTTAAGATTCCAGCAGCAAAGTTAATTCAGCTACTTTGCACACCTGTGAACTGAACACAATGTCCCAGGGACAGTTGCATCAAAGCCATGTCCCCCTGCTCTGCAGTGTGATTCTTTGTGTATGCTGCCCACCACATGTGCAATGGTCTCTTCTGCTGCCTTATAACATTTCAAGCTCCTGTCTAATTTGCTGCCCACTGCCACACACCAACCCTCCTTGTCACCCTCACAGTATGTGTGTTTGGGATAATTTCCCTGGGATGCACTGGCTGCATCTTTCAAGCTGAATCCATTTTATTTTTTCTGACTCTTCTCCAAATCGCCCTAGGTCCTTTCATGTTATTTCTCTGGCCTCCAAGTTTGCAGCACCTCCCTGTTTAAAATCATCTGCCATTTTTTCTAATATGCAATTTATCCCCTTTCTTCAGATCATTAATGAAGATGTTAAATTAAGTAAGACCAAAGCTAGCACAGATCCCTATGGCACCCTATTAAACAATTTATTTCAGATACCCAGCAAGACAACAAATCCGGGCCACATGACCTGTTTGGTAGGGCCTCCCCACCTCCCCTTAATGAGACACAGTACCATACAGCAGGGTAACCAGTTGTTTTTTCTGCTTCTCCAGCCTGCATGCTCAAAGAATCCCTTCAGAGAGAAGAAGAGGAGCTGAGAAAATCACAACTAAAGCCAAGAAGACCTGAAGGTTGGGGCTATTTTCTTCTCCTGTGGTATCTGGTCTTCTACCAGCCTGTGATCACTGAGGTCCACCTGAGGAGGGAGAACATTCAGTTCATCTTCATCAGGTTTAGTGCTTGGCAATATGCTGGCAGCGACAAGCTGTGGGCAGGGCTGGTCACCACACTCTGTCAAAGCATCCGCAAGCACTTTGGTGCCCTGCCTTTGAGCTTTTACCACGTGATGGGGAAAAGGCCCAGATATGCCTCTGGCTTTAGCCAAGACGAATGGCTTCTCAACAGGCGGACCTGCCTTACACTAGGAGGCCTCGTGTTTGTCCTAGTGGCAGGCATAAGTCTGCTCTCAGTGGCAATCTTTGTACCAGGACTAAAAGACAGCAGGGCGTTAAAGGTCTTTGGTAGTACTACCACCACCCTGTCTGGATCAGGAATATTAGTGACTGTTATCTCTGTGGTTAAGAACGTGGTTATCAGCCAGAAGCAGAAAATTGAGAAGATGACAGACAGCGAGAAGTTTAGCAGCCACCTAGGCTTCATGAGCCAAGTGAAGAAGGAAATTGAAATGCTGACCAGCTTTGTGTATTACATGGAGATCTATCAGAGACGGCGGCTGCGCATAGTGCTGGAGATCACCAGTCTGGATATGTGCTACCCAGAGAGGGTCGTTGGGGTTTTGAATGCAATAAACACTTTGCTCTCGGACACGAACGCCCCATTCATTTTCATCCTGGTGATAGATCCCAGCATCATTGCATCGTGTTTGGAACAAACCAGCTGCATGAAAGGAATGGCTGACAATGGGTACCTGTTCCTGAACCGCACGGTGACTTTGCCTTTTTCAATGCCAGAGATGGGCACAAAGTCCAAAATCCAGCAATTGCAGGATGCTGTCCAGAGCCGGGAGGACCTGATGTACAAAATCATCACAAAAAACGTGGAAAGGGGAGTCAAGAACATAAAGGGGGAAATGATAAACCTGGAAGATATGGAGATGTCCAGTGAAATGGACCAAAGCCAAATCGATGCTCATGCTATGAGGTATATTCATGAAGCATTTCATGCTCTGCACAATGACACTGATTGTCTCTATGCATACATTCCAGACAGCATTATCCAAATGAAAAGGATAGTCAACACAATTCCCATCACCATCAGACTCATGCTCCAGCAGAACGTTATGAGACACACAATGTCTGCAAGGTCCGTGGCTGCATGGGTGGTCATGGCTAATCAATGGCCATGCCGCTTGAGTTGGGTGCTGCAGTGCCTTCAGGACAGGCAGCAGATTCGACCAATGGAGGAGGAGTTCAGGGACCAGTCCCTATGGGGAATCTTCGTGGAAAACTGTAAAGAGCTGTACTCCATGCACAAAGTCCTCGAGAATATCCTGGCCTTGGATGGGGACCCAGAACTCTTTGAGAATTTTTTGTCTCATGATTTTCCTTTCACAGTACAGGAGGCCAACACCTTTCTAAAGTCCACAATCAATCTGGACCATTCAATAAGGCAAAAATTGGGTCTAATTCGAGCAGTTAATTCACTGAATAAGGCCAATGATACAAACGTAACTAAGTCTGCCCAGGTGTCTAAGGGTGTGCAGTGTTCTGGTTTAGAGGAATGCAGTTAAACAATTGAAAAGATTTCCCTTATTTGCCTTAGAAAGGAAAAAAGGAAAAAGTTACCATCTATGAACTATTGAATGATTCAGTGAAAATCAGTCCGGTGCTTCTATTGACTAAATTTGCAGCTACCCTCACCTAGGTAGTTAAGTCAAAACTACTTAAATGCTGCCATCTCTCACGTTTGAGAGAATACAGTGCTCATCTGAGCCAAAATAACAGACTAAGTCCTCCTTTTTAAGAGAGTCTAAAGCTGGCCTCTGACATTGCAGGCCCAGATAATTGTGGCCTCATCTCAGCACAGTGATTCTAACTACCTGCGCACAGCCACATAGCTAAAGCCAACATTTTTTTGAGTGGTTTCAGAGTAACAGCCGTGTTAGTCTGTATTTGCAAAAAGAAAAGGAGGACTTGTGGCACCTTAGAGACTAACCAATTTATTTGAGCGTAAGCTTTCATGAGCTACAGCTCACTTCATCGGATGTTTGAGTGTTCAACTTTAGGTGTTTTAAGCTGGGCACCCAAAACTTGCGGTAGCAAAAGTCAGGGCCCATTTTTGAAAACTTTTCCCTAAATATTTAAGTGCAATAAAATTTCGCTCACAATTCTTGTCCCCCACAAAATTGCAGATGTAAATTTGGAAGCAACTTTTCAAAACCAGGCTCTAGACAAACACCAATTGTTTCCTCTAGTATTGTAAATACTAAGCCGAAGCCTTCCCTTAGCCACTCCCACACAGTTTGGCTCTCTTGGATGAAGTATTGAGCAGAACGTGCCCTTGACCAGATGTGGGGTGTGTAAGTGAGCGGTAACTTGTCTGAATTCTCATGTATACTCAGGCCACTTTACAGTGCTCTGGCAGTATAAAGGGGCCTAAAGTGAGAGAAACTGATAAGGACCCTTTACACTGCCAGAGCACTATGTCAATGGGAATCAGTTTACCGGGTACGGTGTATGGAGATGTGTCCCTGCAATGGAGCAGGAGGCAGTGATCCATGTGTGTAATAGCAAAGGTGATAAGTAAGTCCGTGACTACGAAGGTTGGTAAATTTGAAGGGATGCTAGTATGCAGGTACAGGATGAAGGTGCCAAGTGTTGTAATTATGGTGCGAGTGTGCTGGTCGAATGATGATCAGCTGTGAAGGTATGAGCTGAGCGTGCACGCGCTCCACCATGAGTTACGTAAGCTGGCATCAGTGATTTGCGCAGCCCGTAGGCATGAGGTGTCGTAGTGTGGCATTAGGTGCATGGAATTATAGCACTCTACTGGTTTTAACATTATAGTCACCTATTAGCTCCATCTCTGCATCTCTCTCCCTTTGAATTTAGATGAATAGAGTGAAACAAGTCTCAGTCAGGCTTCTGTATAGAACACCTACCAGAGTGTCTCATTTCTTGCCTTATAATGCCATCATGTGGCCGGTTATTTTGCTGATTTAAAGCTACACAAAGCTCCGTCCCCAAGTTTTTCTACTCTTTTACTACTTTATTATACTCTCGTTTTCTCTGTTGTTCCAACAATCAGTTTCCCAGCCTTTGGATGTTTGACTGTTTATCTTCCACTGGTACAGATCTGAGGAGCACCAGCAGCCTGTCCCCTCTGTGGAGTGGTACTGCCCCTATGGGGATGTTACACTCACCCAGGAGGAGCAGAGAACTGTGATTCTGTTAAAGAACTTTTTTTTGCAGGTTTCCCATTGTCCATTGTGGCAGGGCTCTGCTGAGGAAGCATGTTACAATCAGGAAATACAAAGTTAAGGTTAAATAATCAGTCTCAACTCGCTGAGTGCGTGCATTCAAATAAAGGCTCTCTTGATTTCATTGCATAGAACTTGTCAGGTATTAGAATATAATATTATAGCATGGAAATGGAAAATTTAGGTCACAGATGTACAGATTTGTGTACATGACCTCCTAGTGCAATCCTGTGGCAAAGAGATCACACAACATGTGGATGTATTAGTAGGGGAATTTGAAGTAGGAAGAGGGAGGTGGTATAAAGCAATGAGGAGAGCAGTCCTAGAATACTTTGTCTAGTTCTTGTGCCCACACTTTAAAAAGGATGGTGAAAAATTAAAGAGGGTTCAGAAAAGAGCTATAAGAATCTCAGTGAGACTAAAGGAACTCAATCTACTTAGCCTATTGAAAAGAAAGTCACATCGTGATTTGACAGTGGCCTCTACATGAGAAGATATTTAATCTAGCAGACAATTGGTAAAACTTTGCTAAGTGCCTGTGTGACTTAGGAGCCTAAGTCCCATTTTCAATATGTGGGGAGTGGGATCCTAAATTACTTGGGTACTTTTGAAAATTTTACCCATAATATCATTGAAAATGGGATTTAGGTTACTAAATCACTTAGGCACTTTTGAAAATGTTACCCCCATATGTGAATTTAAAGGACACAAGTCACGGAGAATTTCTCACATCCCTTTGCAAACTGTTGCAATAGTTAATTATGCTCATAGTTCAAAATGTGTGTCTTACATCCTGTTTGAGCATTGCTGACTTCATCTTCCAGCCATTGGATCTTCTTATGATTGTGCCTGCTAGATTAAAAAGCCCTTTCCTATCAAATATCTTCTCCATATGTGGGTACATATAGACTGCAATCAAGTCCTTCCAAACAATCTGTCCTAGCTCATCCACAAGTTGTTGGGCTGTCTGCAGGAATTACTGAATGGAATTCTCTGGCATGTTATTATTCAGGTCAGACTAGGTGATCACAATGGTCCCTTCTGGCCTTAAAAACCGATGGAAGAGGGTGCATTGATGTAATATGATGATTGTCTCAGCTGAAATATAGCAATTTTGTTTTTAGAGAACAAAACTAAGCAAGCAAATAAAGCAAAGCCTTGTGATTTCTGTAAATACATGTAAAGTATCCAATCCATAGTGAAACACACTTTTAAACTACATAATTTATACAAGAAAATATTTATTTTGATAGCTGTATGTACGCTGGTAGTGCACCGTGAGACAGGGTGTACATCTAACCCAGGAGAAGGCACAGATGTCTTCTTTGTTTGCTAGTCATTTGTCAGTCTGAATAAAGAATGTTGGAGAATAATTGTTCACAACCCTTCATGCTTTACTCCTGTATGTGCGGGATGAGTCAAGTCCCTTGCCAGCCATACTCAGTGAGCGGGGAATGGGATCTGCAAACCAGGCCTATTTAACTGCCTCTTCTTTAACAGGCCATACAGCTTGAGCATACCACAGATCATCTCCACAGGCCAACCCCAAGCTCTCTACAGTCAGCCAGGCCCTGTAGAAAATCTTTAGGGGTGAAGTTGTGGCCCCATTAAAAGTCTATGGCAGTTTTCCCTTTGACTTTAATAGGGCTAGAATTTCCTTCCACTTGTTTTCCTCTTCTCCACATCATCGATCCAGCCCTGCTATGCCATGCACTTTCTGTTAGTTTCAGCAAGATGATTTCTCTGGCACTAGTCCGTTCCCAGCTCTCAGAGTTGGGAGGTTTGATTTATTTACACTTTTGAAAGCACTAAAGCCGCACCATGGGTCTGGAGGCAGATGTTGCCCTGGAGATCTAAATCAGATTCCTGGTGCTGTATCAAGAAGAAATGTGGCAGGGCCGGGGATTTGGGGAAGGACTTGGGAAGGGGCAGAGCTGGGGTGCAGCCGGGGGCAAGAAAAAAAAGCAGAGGCAGCCAAAATTTTTTTTGCTTGGGGCAGCAAAAATCCTAGAGCCAGCCCTGCACACAAGCAACTCCCTTGGGACGTCTCGGGCATCCCGGCCCCGGGCTCCGGGGACACGCAGCGACCCCCCCGGGGACGTCTCGGGCATCCCGGCCCCGGGCTCCGGGGACGCTCAAGCCGCCTCGCGAGCCTCCGGCGCGTGATGGGTTAAAACCGGCCCCGCAGCCGAGGCGGGGGGGCGGGGCCGCGCTGTGGGAGCTTCCGGCCCCCACCGGAAGCCGCCGTCCAAGCCGCTTCCGGGACCCCGGAGGCCCCCGGCCCTTCCCCCTGCGCGCAGCCCCCGCGGCCGGAGCGGTGAGTGGGGGCGGTAACGGCGGGGGCTCCCTCGTTAAAGGGCGCCTGCAGCCCCCCCCCGGAGGGGAAAGGGGAGAAGGTCCCTCCCTCCCCCTCGGTCTGCCGGGGCGCCCCCCCTTCCCCTCGGTCTGCCCCCCCCGGTCTGCCGGGGCGCCCCCTCTTCCCCCCTCGGTCTGCCGGGGGCCCGGCTGGGGAGCCCCCCCTTCCCCCCCCTCGGTCTGCCGGGGGCCCGGCTGGGGAGCCCCCCCCCTCGGTCTCCCCTCCCCCCTCGGTCTGCCGGGGCACCCCGCCCCCGGCCCACTTAGGTAAAGAGAAGGAGCAATGGTCTGGCAGAGGAGGAGGCAAATGGGACTGGATCAGAAGGAAGGAGCAGGAAGGGGAGGCCAATATGGCTCCATGAGGCGCATGGGAATGAGCTGAAAATCGAAAAGGAATCCCACAAAAAGTGGCCATATGGACAGATTGCTAAGGGGCTGTGGAGAGGAATAGCACAAGCCTGCAGGGACAAAATCGGAAAGGCTAAGGCAGGAAATGAGTTATGCCTAGCAAGGGACATACAAAGGTAATAAGAGGAGTTTCTAAAAGTACATTAAGAGGGAGAGAAAGGTGAAGGTAAGTGTAGGCCTGCTGCGTAGCAGGGAAGGAAAGCTAATAACCGGTGACATCAAGAAGGCTGAGATGTTTAATTTGTGTTTTGCGACATTCTTAACTAAGATGATTACTTGTGACCATATTGTCAGTTTCAAGGTAACTGCACCTGTACTCCCTCTCTGTGGTCCCTCAAGGCACCCACTTAAAAGTTTCTGGCTCTGAGACATCACCTCTTTTGGACAGACATGCATGTCTTATTCTCTCTTCACCAGGGGTTTTAAGGCTGCACATCTCCCTAGATCACGCTGTGATGTCCCCAGCAAATCATCTGCCTGTCTTAACTTTCATAGTCCTTGGAGAGAAAGCAATCACACAGCTCTTTCTAAGCAAAGAACGTTCATTCTTTAGATAAAATGGGGGGGGGGGGGAGTTACTATTTATTGGGCTACTTATCCAGAAGTCCCCTTTTTGTCTGTTGATCTGTGTAGAATCCGGTTTGAATCAGAATATATGAGCTTCCCTAGGCAGTGGTACCTCTCTGGAGATGTTATAACATGAGTGATTTGCCTTAATCATTTATTACTGTTTTCACTTCCTGGAGGAGCTGTGGTATCCATCTCCCCACCATGGAGTGTATACAATCCCTGGCCCACAAATGATACATAAACCATTTATATACTTAATATGATATGGTCTTCCATAGATATTGTAGGAAGTTGCCTTGTCTGTCTCATCTTCTCCCTAAATAAGTGGGTGTAACTGTGGTGCTTGACTGGCATCCTAGAGGAATCCAGAGGTTTATTCCCTGAATGGAGTTTAAGCCATTACCTTTCATAAGTTAATATTTCACCTATGCATGTAATAAACATTCTGCTAGCAAGTCAGCATACATCCCTCAAAAACTGTACAGTTTAACAATCATCCTATATAATTTCTCCTGTTAGAACCTAGAGGGTGGAGTTCCTGCTTTCCCCCTCTTGCCCTTGTTCCCCCAAAACCTTTGGGTGTGAACTTGAGACCTGGTCCTCCCACCCCCACCTTCCATCTGGTTTTTAGGGAGGGTGTGTGGTGTCCCTTTGTCCCTCAAGGTATCAGTTCCTCTGGCAGTGAGTTGAGTCCCCATGTACTCTTTGGACAAAAGAGAGAAATAAAGCAGGGCTGCCTCCCTGTGAAGTGGCTCTCAACCAGACGTTGCTTTTACAGCAGAGGGGTTGGACAAGAGAGAGTCTTAAAACATCCCCCATAGCCAAATTCCTTTCTGGCCACCTTCTCAGGCTCTTGGGGCCCCGGGGACTCCTGTGGCTTTACCTCAGCGTCTATGGGAGAATGGGAGGAGTATTGATCCCCCGTCCCAATGGGGTGGCCTTTTCATCTCTGTATATTGAGTCAAGGAGTGCAACAGATTTTCCTCCAGCAGGCTCAGGGTCCTTTACATTTTGACAGATCGTCAGGCAGTCGTAGACTCTGGGGAGAATTTCCCCTTCTTTGCTGGTTGTAGTTACTGTTGTCATCTCCCAAGCAGCTGTCTTACGCTTGGGCATTTCCCACCCTTGGATAGATTGAGCAGTGCACTGCAGCTGCTTCAGTGTCCCTACTTTTGGCTGGAGTCACTGTCATCCCCATGCTCTGTACTTCCGCTGGCTCCCTGGTAAGAGTAGTCGGAGAAGTTATTTCCCTGGCCTGGGCTTCAGGACCCAGAGGGTTTCCCTTTTTAATTCAGTAGGTCTCCTCACTCCCCTGGAGTAAAAAGAAAAGGAGTACTTGTGGCACCTTAGAGACTAACCAATTTATTTGAGCATAAGCTTTCGTGAGCTACAGCTCACTTCATCAGATGCATCCGATGAAGTGAGCTGTAGCTCACGAAAGCTTATGCTCAAATAAATTGGTTATTCTCTAAGGTGCCACAAGTACTCCTTTTCTTTTTGCGAATACAGACTAACACAGCTGCTACTCTGTCCCCTGGAGTAGGCGGCTATCTCACCCACCCTCTCTTCTGGTATTTGTTTGCATATACTGAGAAAGTAATCTGATTCCTCTTGGATACTGGCAGGGTGGATATGACCCTTCCCTTCTCCCACCCCCAACACCACCTTTTCAGCTACTCCTGTTAGCATTGGGGGGTGGAGGGATAGCTCAGTGGTTTGACCATTGGCCTGCTAAACCCAGGGTTGTGAGTTCAATCCTTGAGGGGACCATTTAGGGATCTGGGGCAAAAATTGGGGATTGGTCTTGCTTTGAGTAAGGGGTTGGACTAGATGACCTCCTGAGATCCCTTCCAACCCTGATATTCTATGATAACACAGTCCCTTGAAGGCCTGGAGTTAGCAGAGGGGGTCTGATTCATCCCTTCTGTTTTTAGAGCCATATTATTCCCCAAAGCAAAGAATATGGAATATCTGACAGTACACTTACCCCTTGTGCCCCAAGCCTTCCTGAGTCTGTATAGAAACCTGTGGTGTAGGTTGAGTGAAGGCTCTTATACCAGGAGTTTTTAGCCACGTTTCACACCCTGAGAGCATTTGATGGGGTTTCAGGACATGGAGCTTAACTATCTCTCTTGGTATCTCTCCTGGTCCTGGTATCTCTCCATTCAATGAATGTCTCCCCATTGACTGCCACCTTCCATCCCACTGAGGGTCCAACTGGTCTGCACCTAAGAGGGTGCAGCATGACATATGGGCAGTAGTTTGGGGTGTGATTGGCTCAGCATGAACATTGTATGCCATCAGTGTACTATGTGACTCCCTCCCTCTGGAGATTGTCACCCAGTTAACTCTGTGAGGCTGGGGTTGCAGCTGGCTTTCTGAGCATCGCACTGGGCGGAGCAGGCAGTCCCAGGCAAAGTGACATGGCTGATCACAGATGAGACACTCCTTTGTCCCACCCATCTCAGGGCTTCCCTGCTGCCGCATGTGGGCCTCTGCTTGCGCTCGGTCCCTGTGATCTGATCCCATCCCTTCATTGTTAGGTTTTCTATCAAACCCAGGCTGACTCCACATAATGGCCTGCCAATTTCCCAACAACAGTTTTATCTCTATGATCTTTGTCCGCGAACCCTGGTTTTAGGTCAGGGTAGCAGAGTTTATAGAATTGTTTTAAGCCCATTATTTTGTAGGCCTCACTGACTGTGGCAACCTGCCACAACACTTAATACACTTTGGTCTCCCAAAGATATTGTAAAAAGTTGCCTTATGATGCTCAAAACAATTTTAACAACAAGGGGGAAGGTACACAAGTCACAATAGGGAAAGAACATGTTAAAGAATATTTAGATAAGTTAGATGTATTCAAGTTGGCAGGGACTGATAAAATGTACCATAAGCCGATGGATGATGGGATGCATCATGTACCCTTAGGATCAAGCCTATGGATGATTACTGTGGCTCTTTGGCAATGTACAATGGTAAATTCTGGCTCCTTTTCAGGCTCAGGTTGGCCATCCCCTGAACTAGATGAATCAATCTTAGAGAACCATTAGTGATTATCTTCAAGAGCTTGTGGAGAAGGGGTGAGGTCCCAGAAGACTGGAGAAAGGCATTATGTTTGCCCTTCTTTAAAAGGGGGAACAAATAGGACGTGAGGATTTATAGACCAGTCAGTCTAACTTGATACCTGGAAAGATACAGGAATACATTATTAAACAATTTGTAAACACCTAGAGGAAAATAGGGTAACAAGTAATAGCCAACATGGATTTGTCAATAACAAATCATGCCAAAACAAACTAATTTCCTTCTTTAATGGGGTTATGGCCTATGGAACATAAGAATGGCCATACTGTGTCAGATCAATGGTCCATCTACCCCAGTATCCTGTCTTCCAACAGGGGCTGGTACCAGATGCTTCAGAGGGAATGAACACAGGGCAATTACCAAGTAATCCATCCCCTGTTGTCCAGTCCCAGTTTATGGCAATCACTGGTTTAGGGACACCCAGAGCATGGAGTTGCGTCCTTTACATCTTGGCTAATAGCCATTGATGTACCGATCTTCCACGAACTTATCTCATTCTTTTTGGAACTCGGTTATACTTTTGGCCTTTACAATATCCATTTTCAATGAGTTCCACAGTTGACTGAACACTGTGAAGAAGTCTTCTCTACGTTTTTTTTTTAAATCTGCTGCCTGTTAATTTCATTGGCTTCTTTTTTTGTGTGAAGGGATAAATAACACTTTCCTTATTCACTTTCTCCGCACCATTCTTGATTTTACAGACCGTTATCGTATTCCCCCGTAGTCACCTCTTTTCTAAGATGAACAGTCTTTTAAATCTCTCTTCAGATGGAAGCTGTTCCATACCCCTAATCATTTTTCTTGCCTGTCTCTGAACTTTTTCCAATTGTAATACATCTTTTTTGAGATGAGACGATCAGAACTGCATGCAGGATTCAAGGTGTGGGCGTATCATGGATTTATGTAGTGGCATTAGGCTATTTTCTGTCTTATTATCTATCCCTTTCCTAATGGTTCCTAACATTCTGTCCGCTTTTTTGACTGCGGCGACACATGGAGCTAATGTTTTCACGAACTCCATAGTGGCTCCAAGATCTTTTTCTTGAGTGCTAACAAATAGTTTAGACCGCCACATTTTTTATCTGTAGTTGGGATTATGTTTTCCAGTGAGCACTTTGCACTTACCATCATTGAATTTCATCTGCCATTTTGTTGTCCAGTCACCCAGTTTTGTGAGGTCCCTTTGTAACTCTGCAGTCAGCTTTGAACTTAACTATCTTGAGTTATTTTGTATTGTCTGCAGTGCAGTGTTCACCTCCGTTTCCAGATCATTTATAAGTATGTTGAACAGCACTTGTCCCAGTCCTTGGAGGACCCCGCTATTTACCTCTCTCCACTGTGTAAATTGTCCATTTATTCCTACCTTTTGTTTCCTGTCTTTTAACTATTTACTGATCCATGAAAGGCCCTTCCCTCTTATCCCATGACTGCTTACTTTGCTTAAGAGCAAAGAGTAGATAGCTTGACTTTTGACACAGACCCACATGACATTCCCATAAGGAAACTAGGGAAATGTGGTCTAGATTAATTTACTGTAAGGTGTGTGCACAACTTGTTGAAAGACAAAACTCAAAGACTAGTTATCAGCGTTTCATTGTCAGACTGGGGTAACATTGTCCTGGGTCTGGTACTATTCAACATTTTCATTCACGATTTGGAGAATGGAGTGGATAGTATGCTTATAAAATTTTCAGGCAACACCAATCTGGTAGGGGTTGCAAGCACTTTGAAGGACAGGATTAGAATTCAAAATGACCTTGACAAACTGGAGTCTGAAATCAGTAAGATGAAATTCAATAAAGACAAGTGCAAAGTACTGCACTTAGAAAGGAAAAATCAAATGCACAAAGACGAAAAGGGGAATAACTGGCTAGGTGGCAGTACTGCAGAAAAGGATCTGGATATTGTAAGAGATCATCACGTGAGCCAACAATGTGATGCAGTTGCAAACAACACTAATATCATTCTGGGGTGTATTAACAGGAGTGCTGTATGTAAGACACTGGAGGTAGTTGTTCTGCTCTACTCAGCTGAAATATCGTGTCCAGTTTTGGGCACCACACTTGAATTGGAGAGAGTCCAGAGGAAAGCAACAAAAATGATGAAAGGTTTAGACAGGCTGACCTATGAGGAAATGTTGGGGGGAAAAATCTGGGCATGTTTAGTCTTGGGAAAAGAAGACAGTGGAAATATGAGAAGTCCTCAAATATATAAGGGCTGTTATACAGAGGATCATGATCAATTGTTCTCCATGTCCACTGAAGATAGGAGAAGTAGTAATTGGCTTAATCTGCAGCAAAGAAGTTTTAGGTCGGATATTAGGAAAAACTTTCTAACTATAAGGGTGGTTAAGTATTGGAACAGGCTTCCAAGGTTCGTTTCTAAGAACAGGCTGGACAAACCCTTGTCAGGGATGGTCTAGGTATACCTGGCCCTGCATGGGAGGGCTGGGGAGGGGCTGAGCTGAACTAAATGAGCCCTTTAGATCCCTTCCAGCCCTACATTTCTGTGATTCTGTGAGACCTATTGGAAGGGTGGGGGCAGATTGTCCCATATCTGCTACTGTGGGGTTCTTACACCACAAAACCCCATCTTTTACTGGCTACTGGCATAGACATGGAACTGGACTCGATGGACCTTGAGTCTGATCAAGTTTAGCAATGCCTAGTTTCTGTATCCATTTTCCCATTTATGCAAATACATATCAACCTCCACCCATGAAAGGGATGAGCCTACATCATGGGCCACGGCAGGTAAAATCTATTTGGGGAATACTGAACCGACTTCTTTGCTTTGCAGTGAGTGGAATCGCTGACTCTGCTGTGCTCATCCAAATGGCAAAATGGGAAGATCTTTGGGTCCCAAGTTTCCAGGACTTCACGGAAAGGAAACTCTCAAAAGACACCCACCCAGGTGAGGAAGAAGTTAAACCAACTGAGAAAACATCTCCCTGCCAAGTATAAAGCTGGAATTCCAGCAAAGCTATTGCAAACACCATAGTTCTGTCTCACTTCATCTTGTTCATAGATTTTAAGGCTAGAAGGGGTTAAAAGTGAAATAAACATATCCAGATAAAGAAGGGAAATGAAAGCAGGAGTAAAAAACAGATACAAGAAAAAATGAGTAAATTGTTGGCAAAGAGTCCTAGTCTGCAGTTAGGAAATGCAGATGATAAAGGAAACTAAAGGGATCAATGAAAAATATGTAGCCAGGATAATAGGACAATGAGATTTATTTATATCTGTCTGTCAGGAACAAAATTCTACAAAGGATATAGATCCAGTAATAGATAAAGAAAGTACTGTCAATCATAATACAGAAAAGGCAGAAGTATCAATAAATGTTTCAGTTCTGTATTTAGAAAGGAGTAGAATGATATATTCACAGCTTAGCGTGATAATGAAATACTTTATATTCTATCAGTAACTAGGGAGGATGTTAAACAGCAACTATTAGACATGTTTACACCAGCAGGACCAACAATTTGTAATTAAAACAATTAAGTGATGAGCTCTCTGAACCATTAATGTTGACTTTTAATGAATCTTAGTATACCAGGAAAGTTCCAGAGGACTGGAAAAAAGCTAATGTAACCATATTTTAAAAGAATAAATAGGATCACTTGGTAAAATAATATGGATTTTAATATAGCTAAATGCAAATGTATACACCTAGGAATGAAGAATGTAGGCCATATTTACAGGATAGGGGACTCTGTCCCAGGAAACAATGACTGGAAAGGATGTGGTGGTGGTGGTAGATGATCAGGTGGACATCAGCTCTCACTGCAATGCTGTGACTAAAAGGGCTAATGTGATCCTAGAATGCATACAATTTTGAGCAGCAATAGGGAAGCTGTTTTCCCTCTGTATTTGTCACAGGTGTGACCACTGCTAGAATACTGCGTTTAGTTCTGGTGTCCACAATTCAGGAAGGATGTCGATAAATTGGAGAAGGTCCAGAGGAGAGCCATGAGAACGATTAAAGGATTAGAAAACCTGCCTTATAGTGACAGACTCCGAGTTCAATCTGTTTAGCTTAACAAAGACTAGGTTAAGGGGCAACTTGATTACTGTCTATAAGTGCCTACATGGGGAACAATCTAACAGAGAAAAGAATAATACAATCCAATGGTTGGAAGTTGAAGTTAGACAAGTTCAGATTGGAAATTGGCATACATTTTAAACAATGAGGGTAATTAACCATTGGAACAATTTACTGAGGGTTGTGATGCATTCTCCATCAATGACAATTTTTAAATCAAGATTGGATATTTTTCTAAATGATATGATCATTTGGCCTGGTTCTCTGGCCTGTGTTATCCAGGAGGCCAGACTGGATGATCACAGTGGTCTCATCTTGCAATCTATGAACTATATAGGCTAGTTCGTGTGACATTGTCCGAAACAAAATCATGGAAAGGCTGATCTGGGACTCAGTAAATAATTAAAGGATTGTAGCATAACATGGTTTTATGGATAGTAGGCTGTGTGTCTGTCACGGAGGTCACAGATTCCATGACTTTCCATGACTTCGGCAACAGCCGGTGCTGGCTCAGGGGCTGGGCTAGCAGCAGCAGTTTGGGTGTGTGGGAAGGGGCTCAGGGATGGGGCAGTGGGTTGGGGTGCATGTGAGCACTTACCTGGGGGGCGAGGGGGAGCGGTGGCAGTCCCTGGCTCCCACCGCCATGTCCCTGCAGTTCCTAGGCGGAGCGGCCAGGGGGGCTCCACACACTGCCCGCACCCACAGGCACCGCCCCCACAGCTCCCATTGGCTGCAGTTCCTGGCCAATGGGAGCTGCAGAACTGCCATTTGTGGTGGGAGCAGCACACAAAGCCCCAGGCTACAGGGACATGCTGGATAGGGAGCTTGCCAGCCCCGCCAACCCCCAAACCCCCCAGCACCAGTGGGGGTCCTGGGCTACGCACCACCGCCCGCCTCCTCCCCAGCACCAGCAGGGGTCCTGGGCCACCAGCACCCCCATCCCATCCCTCCGATCACCCCGGCCCAAGTTTTAGTTAGGGGTACATAGTAAAAGTCATAGACAGGTCACAGGCTGTGAATTTTTGTTTACTGCCCGTGACCTATCCATGACTTTTACTAAAAATACCTGTGACTAAAATGTAGCCTTTGGGACGTTGCACTCCAGAATGCTGTCTGCATTTTGTTAGCAATACTGCCCCCTCCCCACCCCCCCAACATGTTTTCAGGCACCCAGGGACCAGGAACCCAAAACTTCACGAGAACACCTAGGAATGACATCACAGGGTTTAAAGGTACTGGAAAGGTGTGTAACCAGAGACAAATAGGGGTTTTACATGTACTGCCTCCACCATGGACAGTGTCCAAGACTCCGGCAGTATGTTCAGGAGGAGGGTGTGACTTTGCACTCCATATGCTTTATAAAAATATGTTTATATGTGTCAATATGATGTAACTGGAATATGCTTTATGCAAAAGGTCTCTTGTAAGATATCATTACAGAGCTTATAATCTACTGAGTGTGGTCATCCTATTTGTATGTATGTATCATTCTTGTATCTAAAACTAGAAATATGAAGTATAACTCTGAAGTCCTATTGTAATTATGCAAAGTGTGGGTCATTAATAGTGGTTTAGAATCTTGATGACTCCCATTGACTAGGACAATTGGTTGTAAATGGCTCTGTTTACTTGCACGCCTTCCTGTGTTTTTGTGAGTCAGGCTGGGAAGAATGGAGGGTTGGGGTCTCACAGGACATGTGACTATGTCACCTGGTACTGGAATCCATCTTAAACCTAGTGCTTTTCCATTTAAAAGGAGGGGTGGGGACCGAGAGAGACAATATTCCCACCTTGTGCCAAAGCTATAAAAGGGGGTGGAACAGAACAAAGAGGGCTGCCAGTCATGAGAAATCCCCTAGTTACCACCTGAACTGGAACTAACAAGGACTGTACCAGGGGAAAGGATTGGGCCCAGACTAGGAAGGAGTCTAGTCTGTGAAAGAAGATTATTGGAACATCTCTGAGGGTGAGATTTACCTGTAGTCAGTGTCTTAATGTATTAGGCTTAGACTTGTGTGTTTTGTTTTATTTTGCTTGGCAACTTACTTTGTTCTGTCTTTTATTACTTGAAACCACTTATACTTAATAAAATCACTTTTGTATATTAATTAACCCAGAGTAAGTGATTAATACCTGGGGGAGCAAACAGCTGTGCATATCTCTCTATCATTTTTTTTTTTTTTTAGGGTGTACACTTTATGAGTTTACCCTGTATAAGCTTTAAAAAGAGTAAAATAGATTTATTTGGGGTTTGGATCCCATTGGGAGCTGGGTGCTTAAGAAACAAGAGTACTTGCTGAGCTGTTTTCAGTTAAGTCTGCAGCTTTGGGGGCGTGGGTCAGACCCTGGGTTTGTGTTGCAGAAGGCTAGCGTGTCTGGCTCAACAAGACAGGGTTCTGGAGTCCCAAGCTGGCAAAGAAAACGGGCTCAGAGGTAGTTTCGGCACATCAGGTGACAGTCCCAAGGGGGTCTCTGTGACTGAACCCATCACAGCCTTAACAATAGGTCTTGTCAAATAAGTTTTATCATTTTTTGATGACATTACATATTTGGTTTATAAAGGCCCTTGTATTGTCATAATATACTTAGACTTCTATAATGTATGTCTTGGAACAAATTTTGAAAGAGAAACTAGTTAAGGACAAAGGTAAACAGTAATTGGGCTAAAATACAACATGGTTTTATAAAAGGTAAATAATTCTCGACCAACCTGATTTCTTTCTTTGAGAAGATAACTGAATTTGTAGACAAAGGAAATACAGTAGATCTAATCTACCTGGATTTCAGTAAGACATTTGATACAGTTCCACAGGGGATGTTGTTAATTAAATTGGAGAAGATGGGGATTAATATGACAATTGAAAGGTGAATAAGGAACTGGGTAAAGAAAAGAGTACAATGGTTCATACTGAAAGGTGAACTGTCAGACTGGAGGGAGGTTACGAGTGGAATTCCTCAGGGATCAGTCTTGGGACCAATCTTACTTAATATTTTCATTCATGAGCTTGGCACGAAAAGTGGATAAGTTGGGACATATTGCCAATACAGAGGAGGACCGGAATATCATACAGGAAGATCTGGGTGACCTTGAAAACTTGAGTAATAGAAATGGAACTAAATTTAATATCACAACGTCATGCCCTTAGGGACTAACAACATGAATTTTTGCTATAAACTGGAGACATATCAGCTGGAAGCAACAGAGGAGAAAGACTTGGGTCTGTTGGTTGATCACAGAAACACTATGAGCCACCAATGTGATGTGACCATGAAAAAGGCTAATGCAGTCCTAGGATACATCAGGCAAAGTATTTCCAGTAGATAGGGAAGTGTTAGCACCATTGTACAAGGCATTGGTGAGACCTCATCTGGAATGCTGTGTGCAGTTCTGGTCTCCCATATTTAAGAAAAATTAATTCAACATGGAACAGGTGCAGAGAAAGGCTACTAGAATGATCAGAGAAGTGGAAAACCTACCTTATGAGAGGAGACTCAAAGAACTTGGCTTGTTTAGCCTAACCAAACAAAGGCTATGGGTACATATGATTGCACTCTATAAATACATCAGAGGCATAAATACCAGAGAGGGAGAGGAGTTATTTACATTAGGTGCCAGTGTTGAGACAAGAAAAAATGGCTAAACTGGCCATCAGCAAGGTTAGCCTTGAAATTAGATGAAGGTGTCTTACCATCAGAGGAGAGAACTTCTGAAATAGCCTTCCAAGGGGAGCAGTGGGGCTAAAAAACTTAACTGGCTTCAAGACTGAGCTTGATAAGTTTATGGTGGGTGTGGTATGAGGAGACTGCCTACAATGCCATGTGGCCCATCTTTGACTGCTGGTAGCAAATATCCCCAATGGCTGGTGGAGGGACACTAGATGGGTAGGGCTCTGAGTTACTACAGAGAATTCTTTCCCTGGTGTCTGGCTGTTGGTTCTTGCTGAAATGCTCAGGGTCCAACTGACTGCCAGATGTGGGGTCGGGAAGGAATTTTCCCCCCAGGTGAGATTGGGTTGGTTTTTTTTGGCTTCCTCTGCAGCATGGGGCATGGGTCACTTGCTGGTTTAAACTAGAATAAATGGTGGATTCTCTGAAAGTCTTTAAATCATGATTTGAGGACTTCAGTAACTCAGCCAAAGATTATGGGTCTATTAAAGGAGTGGGTGGGCGAAGTTCTGTGGCCTGTAACATGCAGGAGGTCAGACATGATAGTCATGATGGTCCCTTCTGGCCTTCAAGTCTGTGACATTGTGATTAAAAAAAAAAAAAAAGGCATTATACAAAATCATTGTAGCCCATATTAAAAGGATTAAAAATTGGTTAATTGATAGACATCAAAATGTACATGGGAAATCATCATCCAGTCAGCTGTTTCTAGTGGGGTCCCACACGGCTTTGTTCTTGACCCACTACTATTCAATATCTTTATCAATGAAGTGGAAGTTGTTAGAGGGATTTCCCTTCACCCCTCCCCTGGTTCTTGTCATGCAGACAGAAAGCAGAAGACCAGAAGTCCAAAGTGCAGCCAATGTGATGTTTATTGGGGTTAGTTCCAAGCAAACATGACCATAGCTCTACACATCCGCAGAGTCTGTTTCCCAGTGTTCCATTCCCAGCTCTGACACTGCAGAGCATTTACTCCATGTCCCACTTCCCAGCTCTGACGCCGCAGAGCCTTGCCTGTGTCCCTGTTCCCCGTTCTCATTTCCCATTCCTCATTTTCCCTATTCCCATCTCCTCTTCCTTAGCAGGCCCAAATCTACCTGCAATGCACGCCCACAGTCCCACACATTACAACTTATGGTCATGTTCCATTTTGGGTCTGGGGTCTTCATCCCACCCCTTTTGTACCCCATGGGAGGGGCGAGGTGTGAGGTTGTGCTCCGGTCAGGGATTGGCATTTCTCTGGTCTTTTAGTGTTTTATACCTCCCCTCCCCCTTTTCCCCCAGACCCATTGCCCCTCCCGACTGGTTGCTTGACTTTGCCTCAACCCCTATCTCAAGGCAATCTTAAAGTGTGCTCTTGAGTAAGGCTTTCACTGCTCTTATCTGTTCCCATTGTACTAACAAATCCATCTGACTAGGCAGAAGCAACATCACAGTGCCTTTGTCCCTTTTTTACACATTTTAATATAAGAGTATCAAAAAGTCAAACCCCAAATTCTATCCCAGGCTAACAAACAGACCTATATACTAACAGAAGAAAATATAAAATCCTTGCTGGTGACACAAATTGTTGGAGTGGTAAATAACATAGCCAAATGCAAGGTCACACACTGAAGATCAAAGAATCATGGTCACACGTATAGACTAGGGGCCTGTATCCTGGAAAACAGTGACTTAGAAATAGTGATAGATAAACAATTGAACAAGAGCTACTAGTACAATGTTGTAGCTTAGAGGGTGAACGCAATCCTTGTATTCATAAGTAGGGGAATATCACTTAGGAGGAGGAAGGTTCTGTTGCCTATGTATATGGCATCAGTGAGACCATTACCAGATACTGTGTCCAATTGTTGTGTCCACACTTCAAAATGAATGTTGAAAAATTAGAAAAGGTTCACTATAGAGCTACAAGAATGAGCCGAGGTCTGGAAAATCTGCCTTATGGTGACAGGCTAAAGAAGCTCATTCTATTTAGTTTATCAAAGAGACTGTCAAGAAGGGAGTGTACATGAGCAGAAAGTTTCTGATAGTTAACAGTTCTTTAATCTAGCATCAAAAGGAATAACAAGATCCAGTGGCTGGAAGCTGAAACTAAACAAATTCCAACTAGAAATATGGTGCTGTTATTTTAACAGTAAGGGTAATTAACCAGTGGGAGAGTTTACCTAGAGAACTGCTGGATTCTGTATCACTTGAAGTCTTTAAATCGAGATTGGATATCTTTTTAAAAGATATGATATAGCTCATTATATGGGCTTGATGCAGAAATTGCTGGGTGAGGTTCTGTGGCCTGTGTTATGCAGGAGGTCAGACTAGATGATCTAATGGTCTCATGTGACCTTAATAGCTATGAATCTAAGGAACCAGTATGATCAATATGCTAGTTCATTACTCACATGGTGACAGGTTTCAGAGTGGTAGCCGTGTTAGTCTGTATCAGTAAAAGCAACGAGGAGTCCTTGGGGCACCTTAGAGACTAACATTTATTTGGGCATGGCCACTTGGGTTTTAGCCCACGAAAACTTATACGCAAATAAATTCATTGTTTTAGTTCGTTAGTGTAACCAGCAGCTGTCGTGACCTCAGGGTAGACCGCTGCATTCCACCAACCTGACTGATTTCTGTTAAGAGCCCCTCCTTTCCCTCCATTTCTTTTCTCTGGGTTTTCAGACAGGAAGCTGACGAAAGCTCTTTCCCTCTTATCTCCCTTGGGAAGGGCCCAGAGTCCTGGCTCCCAGTTTCTACGTTTATCAGCATTGTTTTATTTATTTTCATTTCCCCTTTCCCTGGGTTCATTTTTCCTGAGCTCAGGCAGTTACTTTCTCTTTTTATCCTAGCAGATGATGAGATTGCAAGTGAGAGCGAAGAGGATGACAGTCCTCAGCCGGAAGGGCCTGAGAAAGTGGAGCCTCATGGAACATTATCAAGAAGATCCAAATCAAATGTTTCCCAGAGTCAGCAGAGCTCAGAAAAGCAGCCGCAAAAGCCTGCAGGGAAGAGACGGGGTAAGTCTGCTCCCCAAGAGAGAGCTTTGGGAAAGCAGCAGAGAATCCACAAAGGGGAGGTGCCAAATGCATGTCTGGAGTGTGGGAAGGTCTTTGGCCGGAAATCACATCTCATTAGACACCAGAGAACTCACCGGCGAGAGAAGCCGACTATTTGTAATGAGTGCGGGAAGAGCTTCAGTCGCAGCTCAACTCTCATTGAGCACCAGAGAACCCACACGGGCGAGAAGCCCTACAAATGCACGGAGTGTGGGAAGAGCTTCAGCCAGAGCTCCCACCTCATCACGCACCAGAGGATCCACACAGGCGAAAAGCCCTACCAGTGCACCATATGCGGGAAGCGCTTCCACCAGAACTCGCATCTCCTGACCCACCAGAGAACCCACACGGGTGAGAAGCCCTACCAGTGTACCCAGTGCTGGGAGCGCTTCAGCCGCAGCTACACCCTGACCAGACATCAGCGGAGCCACACGGGGGAGCGGCCCTATCAGTGCCCTGACTGTGGCAAATGCTTCAGCCTCAACTCCACCCTCCTCAGCCACCAGAGAACGCACACGGGCGAGAAGCCCTACAAATGCTCTAAGTGCGGTAAGAGCTTCACGCGGAGCTCCACACTCGTGCAGCACCAGAGAACGCACATAGGGGACAAGATCTATACGTGCCCCTGTTGCAACAAGGTGGCCTGCTCTAGCCTGTTCTTCTGAGTCTGGCTGCGGGACCTGCTCCAGCTTGTCCTTCTGAGCCTGGGTGTCAGGCTCGTTCCAGCTTGTCCTTCTGAGCCCAGGCACTGGACTGCTCCAGCCTGCCATAGGATTCCTCTTTTCCTGTTTGTGGATGTATCCTAAAGAGCAGGGACTGCCAAGGCACTTTGAGATGCTTTTCCTGTAGGAACCACAGCGAGCACAGCTCCTCAACAGGGGAAAGCTCACACTTTGTTCACCTTTTGTTTTAGTTCAGCGACTTTCCCTCTTGTGCGTGTGCATGCTGGGGGAATGTAATACTTCCCTTACATCTCCCTCCTGATTTCATAATACTGTGCACTTCAGTGCATTTAAGGATCTTGGTTCTTCACACACACTAATGAAGTAGGCCTCCCACAGGTTTGAGAGATAGGGACATTTTAAAAATAAAGAAAGGGAGGTGAAGTGACATCAGTGAGTCACCAGCAGAGCTGTCACGCTCCCCAGCCAGAATTCCTCACTTATCCCTTATTGCTGTCATGTTCCCCAGACCTGGTTCTCTGTGTGAGAAAGGAGAAAAGCGAGGGGAAAGCCCCTTTTCGTGGGGTTTGCAAGCTCTGCCAAAATACATTTCTGGGGCTGTTTTGCTAATGAACCTCCCAGCCTTGAGGTTCTGTGGGTGTGATGAATGTCAGTCCGTATGATCTTCACACAGGGCAAGAGTTTCTCTTCCTTGGTGAAAGAGCACTCTTATTTTGCCTTAGTGGGCTAAGGCCAGTGACTGGGGTGTGGAGGGCTCGAAGAAAAGCAGACCAGACCAAAGCAGAACAGCCTTCCAGAGTTAACACACCTGGAGTTTGTTCCCTGTTTCGTTGGTCGTGGGGAGGAAACCTTTTCCTTTTTGTACGTTGTACCTCTTCATATTGTTGATAAAGAAACCTGATAATTAAGCTCAGGAGAGATGCAGCTGTATTCAGTTGTATGAGCATCTCTCTGTCTTGTTTGACCTAACGTGTTTCTGATAGGAATTGTTCATTGTTTCTTTAAAGCCCAAATGAATTGTATGGACCCGCAATATCATAGAAAAGGCCTGGAAAAGTACCTGCTTCACTTCAGTTTGCAGCCTGCTGGAATGAACTTCAGACCAAAGCTCTGATTCCATTTACAGCAAAGTCCTTGTGGAGCAAGTAAATCCAACTCTTTCCTCTGAGGTCAGCTGATCTGCAACTTCTTGAGTATTGTCTTTGCTGCAGAGTTCGCTCTTACCGGGTGTTGCCCCTAACCTCACCTCCCACACAACCCTCTCACACAAGTTAACTGTGCCTTCTGTCCCAGCTAGCTGGCCTGGCTACAGCTGCAGGTTGGAGCCTGGGTACCACTTTCACTTGGGCTGGTAACCCGCCCATTTGCAATGAAGATGCGGGTTAAATCACTCGAGTGCTGATAGTGGAATTATGGGAAGGCACTGGAAGACTGTGTGCCCTGAAGGACTGACAAGTTCTCCCACAATTCACTAGGAAAAAATCCGAGTGGCTGATCTTACTGCAGCACAAAAAACCATGGGCTATAGCTCTAGAAGTCCTAGCAACACGTGGGGGAGCGAGGCACCAGTGAGGACATTGTAATGTGGGTGTGGATTTATAGGGTGGTCACTCACGCCCTGCTGTTAATGACCCAAGCTAACTCTGCAATGAAGTCATACTCTAAGGATTTTTTTGAGCTGTGTGTTAAACCAGTGGTTCTCAACCTTTCCAGGCTACTGTACCCCTGAAGCTGAGACCCGCGGCATGGGGCTGAAGCCTGAGCCCTGCTGCCCAGGGCTGAAGCATGTAACTTAGCTTCACATGGCCCCAGGCAACTGCCCTGCTTGCCATCTCCTAATGCCAGCTCTGTACTTGCAACCCCCTTAAACCCATCCCACGATCCCCCTGGGGGTCGTAGCCCACAAGTTGAGAAACACTGATCTAGATGAGTTGACGTACCCCCTGGAAGACCTCTGCGTACCCCCAGGGATACACGTCTGGTTAAAAACCACTGTGTTAAACCATCTACATTTGAAAATGCTCAGTCACCAGCAGGGAGACAGTTCTGAAGGCAAGAAAAGCTTGAGTCTCGACTCAACACTTCACTGCCACCAGGGAACCATAAATGAGCTGCAAACTGTCTCCCTCTTCCTGGCAAGAACTCCAGCAGTTTTCTGCACTCCCTGTGTGATCTTTAGCTACCAGCTTAGGACTGGCTTAAAATTATACTTTATCATCTACAAAAACATCAGCTTTGAGTGAGCTGCTAGAAAATGAAAATTAGGTGGTCCTGCAGTTATCAGAAAAGCCTGGAAGGAATTGAAAGAGATGCTTGTACAGGAGCCAGGATTAAAGTTCTATATAAGTTGAAGTCCTATACAAATCTTAATAGGTGCCTCGCAATTTGATTTTGCAATAGTGGGAAGAAAGCTGACAGTTTACAGTTTATGCTTTCAGGTCACAGAGATGCAGAAACTAGATGCACAAATACAAACAGAGCTGTTAGGGACATTGCTTAAGTGCTAGGAGAAATTTTGACCAGAAAGCAGAGGCTGAAACAGACCCAGGTCTCTATAGCATATTACCTGTTCTATAAGAGTGCAAAGTATGATGATAAAGCTACAGTTGTGAGAAAAAGCTGTGTCATAGCAATGAAGTGTTGCCAGCTGGTGCCCTATCCATACTTGCTACGTTAGAGAAAGAAGCTGAGGAAGAGAGACATGGAGATATAAGCTTGGTGATCCCTTTTCACAGCAAGTGAAAGGCCACAAAGAGTGAAAACAATTATGAAAGGATGGCCAAAGGTAATGCACAGCAGTCAGCAAGAGACTATGGAGGTTACAGATATAAATGTACAGCAATGAATGGCATGATTGTTCATAGGCATAAAACTATTATACTCCAGTGACTTTACCAGTGAATGCTACAGGGAGGCTATTTGGGAATCATATGTAAAAGAAATAAACCCAGAGGCTTCTCAAATGTGAGTAAGCTATTTGTTCTACTTGAGATACAATCTACAGACCCATGATTCCCTGTCTGATACTACAGAGGCTATCAAATGGTCAGAGATGGGCCAAATCAAAACCCTGCATTGGAATACCCTGAAGTTTTGCGGAGGTTCGAATGTATATCTGAACTGCTTGATTCAGGCCCAGCTATGCCAGTGGACATCATGGATTCTCATGTGGCAAAGGACAAGTGAAGTTCATTACTGATTATTGCTCTTTGCACCCTGAAATGTGAACATTTGAAAGTATCTTTGTAAGACATGGAATTCCAGATTAAAAACCCAGATTTTTAAAGGTATTTAGGCAGTGTTCCATTCAGCATTGCAAGGCCTAAGGCCCAGATTTCTAAGGGGAGTTAGGGTGTCTAACTTCCACTGGGAGTTAAGCACCTAACTATCTTTAAAAATCTGGGTTTAAGTGATTTAGATGGCTAAATCCCATTTTCAAAAGTGACTTAGCAGCCTAAATCATTGAAAGACATTGATTTCAATAGGAGTTAGGATCTGGGTCTTAAGTGTTTGTCACTTTTGAGAGTGTGAATTAGCCATCTTAGTCACTTGGGGTAGATTCACAAAGGGGACTTAGGTGTTTCAACACCTATTTCCCCAGTGCCCTTCCACCCAGTGGAATTCACAGCCCTAAATTATGCATCCAGGCTCCCTAAGCATTGTATGGGGAGAGTTAGGTGCCTGATAAAGGGATTCTCAGAAGCCAGCAAGCTGAGCAGGGAGCCACCATAGCCAGCCAGGAGTGAAATGCACAGGAAAGGGCAGGGATTAGGACCCAGCTCCACAAAGGTACTCCCATTGATCTGGGCCTTAAGGATCTGACCGACAGGTGGGAGAGATTCTCATCTGTGGGGAGCTGCGGTGGATGCTCCACCTGCCCTGGGTGTGGCTCTTACCATCAGAGCCCTGGCAGATACAAAATTTGTGTCCCCAGCCACACTGCTATCTGCAGAAATAGTCCACGGATATAAAGCGGATACCCATGGATTTGCAGGGCTCTAGTTCTGGCACTTGCTTGGGAGGTGGGAGACCTGTTTTCAAACCCTTGCCTGATTTGGAGCGGAGATTTGAATCAAGGTCTCTCATCTCCCAAGTGAGCGCCCATACCACCAGGCTATTGGGTATTCTGGGGTGGCTCTTCCTGGCTCTTCTGTTGAACCTGTTCCATTTGGTATTAAATAAATATTCCTGGGGCCAAAGGACACAAGAGAGAGGCTAAATAGCCTGATGATTAGCACACTTGCCTAGGATATAGAAGCAGCAGGTTCAAGTCCCTGCTCTGGTAAATATACAAACTGGAGTCACTCCAACAGGAGAGGGCTCCAACCCAGAATAGCTTGGTGGTTAGGGCATTTTCCAGTAAGATGGGAAACCTGGCTTTAAGTCCTTCCTCCAAATCAGGCAGAGCAAGCATTTAAAACTGGTAGAAACTAGGTGCTTAGTGGGGACTTAGGTTTAGGTAGCAACTGAGTGGTGATTTTTTGAATGTCTGAGATGCCTAAAATGTTGGATTTATGAGCCTATATCCCTTTGTGAATATAGTTCTACACTTTGCAACAGTGGGCAGAGCAATAGCAAAATACCTTTAAGAATGTGGGCCAAAGTGTTCAGTGATATTAGAACAGAATGTTCCCCCCACAGAAATTAAGCAGCTTTCAGTTGGTGTAGATTTTAAGCATATGATTTCAACTTCTAACCGTTTTAGATCAAATGGGCTAAACAAGAGCTTAGTACAGATAGTGAAGAAGTGGATGAAGAAGCTACAAATCCTTTGGATCAGCTCCATGCATGCATTAGTAGATGAGGGAGAGTCACCAACTCAATTGTTGAGAAGAGGGATGAAAATTAACCTTCCCAGCAAGAAAAAAGCTAAACAAGACTCAGAATGAAGAGAGAATAAGATGAATGAGAACCAGAAAATTAAACAAAGTTACGTTGATTTTTCAGAAGAACACACTCTTCCATCATTTTAGCTTTGGCGACATAGTGCATCCTTGTGCCTACACCACAAAGAGGTGATTAGAAAAGCAGAGAGAGCTCCAAAATCCTCGCAAGTGTATAATGTGTTGGCTGCCCTTTGATTTAATAAACACGCCCTGAGCTCACAGATACAAAGTCTCCTGCAGATGACCCCTTAGAACTTGTCATTGTGGGACAGAATAGAGAAAAATGGAGAGGTTAATTAATCTGAAGAAGATAATACATTAAGAAGCTCTTAAACCACTACGAATTAAAAGTGTCATAAGTCTTTACAGAAAATTGTATAAGCAGGTAAACGCTTGCTGGAGGGTGAAGTGCAAGTTGCCTCTTCTGCTTGGAGAAGCAGAACATACAAAGTAGCTGATTTCTGTGTATGTGATGTTGAAATGTATATTGTATACATTGAGAGACAGGAAGGCATTGTTTAAAAGAAGGATGAGATAGTGATATAAATACTAGACTTAATAGATGACTCTTAGAATGTTAACAGGTATATGAGAATTTGGAGATGGTCCTGAAGAATTATTGATCGAGGGCAAAATTCTGCCCTGGATTCTACACCATCCAATCCCCCTGAAGGCAGTGGGGGTTGTTACGGCAGGACGTGCCATGTTGTTTTGAAGAAAACAATTGACTTGATGGTGCAGCTATGAATTCAAGCTGAACAATAAACTAGTTATTCTTCTCACTCATGGTGTCGGTATTTAGAGAATGCAAAGAATGTCACACACCCATCCACAGACACCCCTGCAGGATCCCCATTCATCCTAGAGCCAGTCCAGAAAAGACTTCTGCTTACACCTCCTCCATAGTCTTGTGCCAGTCACCCTGATATAACTCATCCACTGTGTGTCTCCTCTCAGCCCTTCCTCACAATCTCACCTCTATCCCTGCAACAGCCTTCACCTCCAAACCTGCCAGGTAGAACAGCCATCTTGTCTCTCTGCAACATCTCTCTTAAGAGCTCATCTGAAAACATGTCTTTGATGTTGTACCTTTGGCTTGTTACACAGGAATAACTCTGAAGAAACCAACACACCAGGCCTCGCTACATATACAGTCAGCTACTGGTATTTTAATAGATTCCAAGGCCAGAGGGGACCATTGTGATCATGTAGTGTAACCTCCTATATTGTTTTAGCCACAGTGTTGCACTAGGAACTTCTGTTCAGCTGATTATCTGCCTTGACTCACAAATCTTTTTCAGAGTAACTGCCTCTGTAAATATGGCTGACGTTCTTTGTTCTTAGATGTATACATTTACGCTTAACCATATTAAAACACATATTGTTTGCGCCCAGTTTGCCAGCCTATCCAGATCACTCTGAATTAGTGACCTGTCCTCTTTATTATTTACCATTCCCCCAATTTTTGTGTCATCAAATTGTATTAGTTATGATTTTATGTTTTCTTCCAGATCATTGATAAAAATATTAAATAGTCACAATGTTGTGCAATACCATGTCACATGCCTTACAGATGTCAGCACTATTACCTTTATCAACCAAGCTTGTAATCTCATCGAAAAAGGCATCACATTCATTTGTGGCTCTGTTTGCCATAAACTCATGTTGCTTTGCATTAATTGTATTACCCTGCTTTAATTCAAGTCCCATATTGGCCATTCTATTAATTTGCTATAGGATCATTATCAGGCTGACAGGCCTATTACTCAGGTGATCCCATTTACCCTTTTTGACTATTGGCACAACATTATCATTCCTCCAGTCTTCATGAATTTCCCCAGTGAGCTCTGCAGTCAGCTCTTTTAAAACTCTTGGAACCAAGTTATCTGGACCTGCTAATTTAAGAATGTCTGAATTTAGTAGCTTCTACCCTGAGGTAGTAGTGGAATGGAAAGAGGGTTATCACCATATGATGAGACTATATCATCTGTTTCCCCCTAAATACAGAACAGAAATATTGGTTGAACACTGCTGCCTTTTCTGAATTATTATTGATAATTTTACCATTTCCATCTACTCATGAAGAAATACCATGGTCAGGCTTCTTTTTGTTCCTAATATATTTTCAAAAGCTCCTTCTTGTCTTTCATTCTCCTGGCCATAGATGTCTCCTTGTGTCCTTTTGCTTCCCTTATCAATTTTTTACAGTTCCTAAGTTCTGATTTATATTCATTGCTATCAACTTCCCCACTTCCCCTTTCTTCTTTTTGTTATATATTTATTTTTTTGTAGTTGCCGTCGTTTCCCCTCTAAACCAGATTGGTTTTTTAGCAGTACAGCCTTCTTCCTTGATTAGGCTTCTTGATTCCCATTTTTCTGATTCAATTCCTCCTCCAGATGATTTGGCTCATAATTGTTTCCAGCTCTGGGCAACTGGTCACTCTAAAGTACCAACTCTCTCTGTATATATTACTGGACTGTACTTTATTCTGCATACACATTATAAATGTGATCAAGTCATGATCATTTGTACCGAAGCTACCATTAATTTTTAGTTCTGTGATCAGTCCCTCTTGATTTGTTAAAAGAAAAGGAGTACTTGTGGCACCTTAGAGACTAACCAATTTATTTGAGCATAAGCTTTCATAGAATCATAGAATATCAGGGTTGGAAGGGACCCCTGAAGGTCATCTAGTCCAACCCCCTGCTCGAAGCAGGACCAATTCCCAGTTAAATCATCCCAGCCAGGGCTTTGTCAAGCCTGACCTTAAAACCTCTAAGGAAGGAGATTCTACCACCTCCCTAGGTAACGCATTCCAGTGTTTCACCACCCTCTTAGTGAAAAAGTTTTTCCTAATATCCAATCTAAACCTCCCCCACTGCAACTTGAGACCATTACTCCTCGTTCTGTCATCTGCTACCATTGAGAACAGTCTAGAGCCATCCTCTTTGGAAGCCCCTTTCAGGTAGTTGAGAGCAGCTATCAAATCCCCCCTCATTCTTCTCTTCTGCAGGCTAAACAATCCCAGCTCCCTCAGCCTCTCCTCATAAGTCATGTGTTCTAGACCCCTAATCATTTTTGTTGCCCTTCGCTGGACTCTCTCCAATTTTTCCACATCCTTCTTGTAGTGTGGGGCCCAAAACTGGACACAGTACTCCAGATGAGGCCTCACCAATGTCGAATAGAGGGGAATGATCACGTCCCTCGATCTGCTCGCTATGCCCCTACTTATACATCCCAAAATGCCATTGGCCTTCTTGGCAACAAGGGCACACTGCTGACTCATATCCAGCTTCTCGTCCACTGTCACCCCTAGGACCTTTTCCGCAGAACTGCTGCCTAGCCATTCGGTCCTTAGTCTGTAGCGGTGCATTGGATTCTTCCATCCTAAGTGCAGGACCCTGCACTTATCCTTATTGAACCTCATCAGATTTCTTTTGGCCCAATCCTCCAATTTGTCTAGGTCCTTCTGTATCCTATCCCTCCCCTCCAGCGTATCTACCACTCCTCCCAGTTTAGTATCATCCGCAAATTTGCTGAGAGTGCAATCCACACCATCCTCCAGATCATTTATGAAGATATTGAACAAAACCGGCCCCAGGACCGACCCTTGGGGCACTCCACTTGATACCGGCTGCCAACTAGACATGGAGCCATTGATCACTACCCGTTGAGCCCGACAATCTAGCCAGCTTTCTACCCACCTTATAGCGCATTCATCCAGCCCATACTTCCTTAACTTGCTGACAAGAATAAGTCTTGTGGGAGACTGTGTCAAAAGCTTTGCTAAAGTCAAGAAACAATACATCCACTGCTTTCCCTTCATCCACAGAACCAGTAATCTCATCATAAAAGGCGATTAGATTAGTCAGGCATGACCTTCCCTTGGTGAATCCATGCTGGCTGTTCCTGATCACTTTCCTCTCATGCAAGTACTTCAAGATTGATTCTTTGAGGACCTGCTCCATGATTTTTCCAGGGCTACAGCTCACTTCATCAGATGCATTCAGTGGAAAGTACAGAAGACGTTTTTATACACACAAACCATGAAAAAATGGGTGATTATCACTACAAAAGGTTTTCTCTCCCCCCACCCCACTCTCCTGCTGGTAATAGCTTATCTAAAGTGATGACTCTCCTTACAATGTGTACGATAATCAAGATGGGCCATTTCCAGCACAAATCCAGGGTTTAACAAGAACGTCTGGGGGCGGGGCATAGGAAAAACAAGGGGAAATAGGCTACCTTGCATAATGACTTAGCCACTTCCAGTCTCTATTCAAGCCTAAGTTAATTGTATCCAATTTGCAAATGAATTCCAATTCAGCAGTCTCTCGCTGGAGTCTGGATTTGAAGTTTTTCTGTTGTAATATCGCAAGTTTCTTGTCTGTAATCCCGTGACCAGAGAAATTGAAGTGTTCTCCGACTGGTTTACGAATGTTATAATTCTTGACATCTGATTTGTGTCCATTTATTCTTTTACGTAGAGACTGTCCAGTTTGACCAATGTACATGGCAGAGGGGCATTGCTGGCACATGATGGCATATATCACATTGGTGGATGTGCAGGTGAACGAGCCTCTGATAGCATGGCTGATGTTATTAGGCCCTGTGATGGTGTCCCCTGAATAGATATGTGGGCACAGTTGGCAACGGGCTTTGTTGCAAGGATAGGTTCCTGGGTTAGTGGTTCTGTTGTGTGGTATGTGGTTGCTGGTGAGTATTCGCTTCAGGTTGGGGGGCCGGTCTGTAGGCAAGGACTGGCCTGTCTCCCAAGATTTGTGAGAGTGATGCGTCGTCCTTCAGGATAGGTTGCAGATCCTTGATGATGCGTTGGAGAGGTTTTAGTTGGGGGCTGAAGGTGATGGCTAGTGGCGTTCTGTTATTTTCTTTGCTCTATCAATCTGTTTCTTCACTTCTGCAGGTGGGTATTGTAGTTGTAAGAATGCTTGATAGAGATCTTGTAGGTGTCTGTCTCTGTCTGAGGAGTTGGAGGAAATGCGGTTGTATCGCAGAGCTTGGCTGTAGACGATGGATCGTGTGGTGTGGTCAGGGTGAAAGCTGGAGGCATGTAGGTAGGAATAGCGGTCAGTAGGTTTCCGGTATAGGGTGGTGTTGATGTGACCATCATTTATTAGCACTACAGTACCCACCTGGCAGAAGTGAAGAAACAGATTGATAGAGCCAGAAGAGTTCCCAGAAGTCACCTACTACAGGACAGGCCTAACAAAGAAAATAACAGAACGCCACTAGCCATCACCTTCAGCCCCCAACTAAAACCTCTCCAACGCATCATCAAGGATCTACAACCTATCCTGAAGGATGACCCAACACTCTCACAAATCTTGGGAGACAGGCCAGTCCTTGCCTACAGACAGTCCCCCAACCTGAAGCAAATACTCACCAGCAACCACACACCACACAACAGAACCACTAAGCCAGGAACCTATCCTTGCAACAAAGCCCGTTGCCAACTGTGCCCACATATCTATTCAGGGGACACCATCACAGGGCCTAATCACATCAGCCACACTATCAGAGGCTCGTTCACCTGCACATCCACCAATGTGATATATGGCATCATGTGCCAGCAATGCCCCTCTGCCATGTACATTGGTCAAACTGGACAGTCTCTACGTAAAAGAATAAATGGACACAAATCAGATGTCAATTATAACATTCATAAACCAGTCGGAGAACACTTCAATCTCTCTGGTCACGCGATTACAGACATGAAAGTTGCGATATTACAACAGAAAAACTTCAAAAATCCAGACTCCAGCGAGAGACTGCTGAATTGGAATTCATTTGCAAATTGGATACAATTAACTTAGGCTTGAATAGAGACTGGGAATGGCTAAGTCATTATGCAAGGTAACCTATTTCCCCTTGTTTTTTCCTACCCCCCCGTCCCCTTCCTCAGACGTTCCTGTTAAACCCTGGATTTGTGCTGGCAATGGCCTACCTTGATTATCATACACATTGTAAGGAGAGTCATCGCTTTAGATAAGCTATTACCAGTAGGAGAGTGGGGTGGGGGGAGAGAAAACCTTTTGTAGTGATAATCACCCATTTTTTCATGGTTTGTGTGTATAAAAACATCTTCTGTACTTTCCACAGTATGCATCCGATGAAGTGAGCTGTAGCTCACGAAAGCTTATGCTCAAATAAATTGGTTAGTCTCTAAGGTGCCACAAGTACTCCTTTTCTTTTTGCAAATACAGGCTAACATGGCTGTTACTCTGAAACTTGATTTGTTAAGACAAGGGCTAATAAAAAATTCCTCCATGTTGGCTGCAACACTTTTTGAGTTAGTTAGGAAATCATCACCTGTCATGTTCAGAAATTGCAAGGACCTTTTAGTACTGGCAGTAGGAGACAGCCTGTGTGTGTCACTCCAATTGACATTCCCCGTGAGTATGCAGCTTTTCCTCTTATGCACGATGGATCAGTGCGTAAGGCGCTGGCCGTCCTGTTCTCGTGAGATTCAGTGAGCTGGAGCAGGCACCAGCTAATACCCCATCGTGTGCTTTCTCTGTGAGGACATTGATCTAGAAGCATTCAAGATCATTTTCCTGCGGGTTGTCAGTGACTCGGAAACAAGTAATGCTATTTTTGTTAGAATGCCACTTCCCCTCTCCTTTTGCCCACTTTATCCTTCCTAACTAGGTTATAACCACGGATTTTAACAATCCAGTTATGGGACTCATCCCACCTGATTTTAGTAATATCAACCAGATCCAAGTTATGCTCATAAATGTACAGTTCCAGTTCCTCCTTTGTTTCCATTTGCATTCCTGTATAGCCATTTCTTATCATTTGATTCCTTGATGTGTTCTCAACATCTTGGGTTTGTATTAACTGTGAGAGGTGTGTGTGTGTGTGTGAGAGAGAGAGCGAGAGGCACGCAGTGTAGGGCGTGTGTGAGAATGAGAGAGAGAAACAGCATGTTATGTGTGTGAGAGACAGTGTTTGAAAGACAGGGTGGTGGGTGAGTGTGAGAGACACATTGAGGTGTGTGTGAGAGAGAGACACACACACACACAGCATGGTATGTGAGCGAGCAACACACAGAGTGTGTGGTGTGTGAGCGAGAGAGAGACACACACATATTCCCCCTTTAAGTACACTGCCCTTTTAAGTAGATTTGCACTCACCAGGCTGAAGCCTGCTTCTTCAGACCCAGCAGCAGCCACCAGCAAGCTCCTTCCCACATCCCACTCCTGAGCCCTGTTGTGTTCCCTCTCCCCCCCGCCACAACTCTGCAGAGATGAGATACATGGGAGGGGGATACCCTGACATCACCTTCCCTCCCCTGCCCCCACTCCGCTCTTCACAGCAAGCAGGAGACTCCCAGGGGCTCAACCCAAGGCAGAGGGCAGGAGCAGAACAGCAGTGCGGGGAGGGGCACCTGAAGGGCACGGCCTTGGATAGACTGCTGGGCAGCTGTGCAGCTTAGACCGCAAGTCAACCTCTTCAGAGCGACAGTTGCTCATGTAGCTTTGTTCTGACCCCATAACAATTTTTCAGATTCTTTTTAAAGTGTGAACCCTGTACCATGATCAGGGGAACTGGAGGCGGAGGGCCCAGGTTCCCGGGAGGCATTGGTAGTGGCAGGCCACCAAGCAAGCAGGGAGTGTGAGGAGATAGGCGGGAAGCCATGCAGCCACATGGACAGAGCAGTGCACAGGGCTTAATAAAGTTCCACACATGCAACCTCGCTCACTGGTAATGAAACACAGTGGCGGTAGAGGAGGTGTGAGTTCTCTGCAGCTGGCAGCGTGCGCCATGGAACGCACTCTGAAGCCCCTGGGAGCCCTGGATTTTGCAGACAAAAACCTAAACCAGTGGCGGCCCTGGAGGCAGGACAGACAAGGTGGGTGAGATAATATCTTTTATTGTACCAACTTCTGCTGTTGAGAGAGACAATCTTTCGAGCCACACAGAGCTCTTCTTCAGATCTGGGAAAGGTACTCACAGCAGCACAGCTAAATACAAGGTGGAACATATTGTTTAGCGTAAGTAGTTAACACATATTTCAGGGGACCATTCAAGGTGAAAAGAACAGGAGTACCTGTGGTACCTTAGACTCACAAATTTATTTGAGCATAAGCTTTCATGGGCTACAGCCCACTTCATCAGATGCATAGAATGGAACATATAGTAAGAAGATATATATACACATACAGAGAAGGTGGAAGTTGCTATACAAACTGTAAGAGACTAATTAGTTAAGATGAGCTATTAGCAGCAGGAGAAAAAAAAACTTTTCTAGTGATAATCAAGATGGCCCATTTAGACACTTGACAAGAAGGTGCGAGGATACTTCACATGGGGAAATAGATTCAATATGTGTAATGACCCAGCCACTCCCAGTCTCTATTCAAACCCAAGTTAATGGTAGCTAGTTTGCATATTAATTCAAGCTCATCAGTTTCTCCTTGGAGTCTGTTTTTGAAGCTTTTCTGTTGCAAAATTGCCACCCTTAAGTCTTTTACTGAGTGGCCAGAGAGGTTGAAGTGTTCTCCGACCGGTTTTTGAATGTTAGGATTCCTGATGTCAGATTTGTGTCCATTTATTCTTTTGCATAGTGACACCATCATAGGACCTAATCATAGAATATCACGGTTGGAAGGGACCTCAGGAGGTCATCTAGTCCAACCCCCTGCTCAAAGCAGGACCGATCCCCAATTAAATCATCCTAGCCAGGGCTTTGTCAAGCCTGACCTTAAAAACTTCTAAGGAAGGAGATTCCACCACCTCCCTAGGTAACACATTCCAGTGTTTCACCACCCTCTTAGTGAAAAAGTTTTTCCTAATATCCAACCTAAATCTCCCCCACTGTAACTTGAGACCATTACTCCTTGTTCTGTCATCTGCTACCACTGAGAACAGTCTAGAGCCATCCTCTTTGGAACCCCCTTTCAGGTAGTTGAAAGCAGCTATCAAATCCCCCCTCATTCTTCTCTTCCGTAGACTAAACATCCCCAGTTCCCTCAGCCTCTCCTCAAAAGTCATGTGTTCCAGTCCCCTAATCATTTTTGTTGCCCTTCGCTAGACTCTTTCCAATTTTTCCACATCCTTCTTGTAGTGTGGGGCCCAAAACTGGACACAGTACTCCAGATGAGGCCTCACCAGTGTCAAATAGAGGGGAACGATCACGTCCCTCGATCTGCTGGCAATGCCCCTACTTATACATCCCAAAATGCCATTGGCCTTCTTGGCAACAAGGGCACACTGTTGACTCATATCCAACTTCTCGTCCACTGTAACCCCTAGGTCCTTTTCTGCAGAACTGCTGTCGAGCCATTCGGTCCCTAATCTGTAGCGATGCATGGGATTCTTCCATCTTAAGTGCAGGACTCTGCACTTGTCCTTGCTGAACATCATCAGATTTCTTTTGGCCCAATCCTCCAATTTATCTAGGTCCATCTGTATCCTGTCCCTACCCTCCAGCGTATCTACCTCTCCTCCCAGTTTAGTGTCATCTGCAAATTTGTTGAGGGTGCAATCCACTCCATCCTCCAAACCATTTATGAAGATATTGAACAAAACCGGCCCCAGGACTGACCCTTGGGGCACTCCACTTGATACCGGCTGCCAACTAGACATGGAGCCTTTGATCACTACCCGTTGAGCCCGACAATCTAGCCAGCTTTGTATCCACCTTATAGTCCATTCATCCAGCCCATACTTCTTTATCTTGCTGGCAAGAATATTGTGGGAGACAGTGTCAAAAGCTTTGCTAAAATCAAGGAACACCATGTCCACTGCTTTCCCTTCATCCACAGAACCAGTTATCTCGTCATAGAAGGCAATTAGATTAATCAGGCATGACTTGCCCTTGGTGAATCCATGCTGACTGTTCCTGATCACTTTCCTCTCCTCTAAATGCTTCAGAATTGATTCCTTGAGGACCTGCTCCATGATTTTTCCAGGGACTGAGGTGAGGCTGACTGGCCTCTAGCTCCCAGGATCCTCCTCCTTCCCTTTTTTAAAGATGGACACTACATAAGCCTTTTACCAGTCAGCCGGGACTTCCCCTTATCACCATGAGTTTTCAAAGATAATGGCCAATGGCTCTGCAGTCACATCTGCCAACTCCTTTAGCACTCTCGGATGCAGCACATCCAGCCCCATGGACTTGTGCTCGTCCAGCTTTTATAAATAGTCCCGAACCACTTCTTTCTCCACAGAGGGCTGGTCACCTTCTCCCCATGCTGTGCTGCCCAGTGCAGAAGTTTAGGAGCTGACCTTGTTCGTGAAGACAGAGGCAAGAAAAGCATTGAATACATTAGCTTTTTCCACATCCTCTGTCACTAGGTTGCCTCCCTCATTCAGTAAGGGGCCCACACTTTCCTTGACTTTCTTCTTGTTGCTAACATACCTGAAGAAACCCTTCTTGTTACTCTTAACATCTCTTGCTAGCTGCACCTCCAGGTGTGATTTGGCCTTCCTGATTTCACTCCTGCATGCCCGAGCAATATTTTTATACTCTTCCCTGATCATTCATACTCATCCCTACTCATTCACTAGGAGGGTGGTGAAACACTGGAATGCGTTACCTAGGGAGGTGGTAGAATCTCCTTCCTTAGAAGTTTTTAAGGTCAGGCTTGACAAAGCTCTGGCTGGGATGATTTAATTGGGGATTGGTCCTGCTTTGAGCAGGGGGTTGGGCTAAATGACCTCCTGAGGTCCCTTCCAACCCTGATATTCTATGATTCGTCCAATCTTCCACTTCTTGTAAGCTTCTTTTTTGTATTTAAGATCAGCAAGGATTTCACTGTTAAGCCAAGCTGGTCGCCTTCCATATTTACTATTCTTTCTACACATCGGGATGGTTTGATCCTGTAACCTCAATAAGGAGGTTTCCCCCTCATGTTATTCTCCCAGGGGATCTTGCCCATCAGTTCCCTGAGGGAGTCAAAGTCTGCTTTTCTGAAGTCCAGGGTCCGTATTCTGCTGCTTTCCTTTCTTCCTTGTGTCAGGATCCTGAACTCGACCATCTCATGGTCACTGCCTCCCAGGTTCCCATCCACTTTAGCTTCCCCTACTAATTCTTCCCAGTTTGTGAGCAGCAGGTCAAGAAGAGCTCTGCCCCTAGTTGGTTCCTCCAGCACTTGCACCAGGAAATTGTCCCCTACATTTTCCAAAAACTTCCTGGATTGTCTGTGCACCGCTGTATTGCTCTCCCAGCAGATATCAGGGTGATTGAAGTCTCCCATGAGAACCAGGGCGTGCGATCTAGTAACTTCTGCGAGTTGCCGGAAGAAAGCCAAATCACATCAGCCACGCCATCAGGGGCTCATTCACCTGCACATCTACCAATGTGATCTATGCCATCATGTGCCAGCAATGCCCCTCTGCCATGTACATTGGCCAAACTGGACAGTCTCCATGCTAAAGAATAAATGGACACAAATCTGACATCAGGAATCATAACATTCAAAAACCAGTAGGAGAACACTTCAATCTCTCTGGCCACTCAGTAAAAGACTTAAGGGTGGCAATTTTGCAACAGAAAAGCATTGGCCTGCTAAACCCAGGGTTCGTGAGTTCAATCCTTGAGGGGGCCATTTGGGATCTGGGGCTTGGTCCTGCTTTGAGCAGGGGGTTGGACTAGATGACCTCCTGAGGTCCCTCCCAACCCTGATATTCTATGACTGCTAACACCGGAGGGCTGGGCTACCCAAGTTTTGTGCTGCTGCAGCTATGTTAGAAACGTGTACGGTTAGAGCTAGGCAGCCCCTACTGCAGACACTGCGAGGCACATATAAGGGTGTTTCTAGTGGCATAGCTTAGCGTGGAGGTTTTTTAATGGTGGGGCCTGCCCCCTATGGGAGCACAGAGGAACATTTGTTGAGGGGCAAACACCAATGCAAGGCAATTTTTTAAAAAACTTTTTAAACTGACCTCCCCCCCCCTTGAGTTACAATTTTTTGATACTCCCCCCCGGCAATCCAGGCAGGCTAGGTGGTCACCTGAGGTGACTTAGAGGGCGAAGGTGGCGGTCCTTCCCTGAGCCCTGCTGCATGGGGCTGCTCACCCCCCTGAACATTCCTCCATGCCCCCCCCCCCCGGTTTGAAAATCTCTAAAAGCAGTTGTGAAATGGAAGACAGAAATCAGGGGGGAGCACGTAACCCTGCGTCTCCCCCCCCCCGTCGCCTATCTCAATGGGGGGATGCAGTAGATTACATTATTTGGAAAGGGGCACACAGCCTAAAAAATTTTAAAACCACTGATTTGGTTCCTTAAGTTTACAGGACTAAGCTATATTGTGCTCTCATGTCACCCACAGAACGGGTTATATCAATTTAACTTTCAGGGGGAAAAAAAAACATTCCCTCCCTAAATGAACTCGTTCCATTGGTACGCACTTGTGGTAGGAGTAGGGTGACTAGACAGCAAGCGTAAAAAATCGGGACGGGGTGGGGGGTAATCGGTGCCTATATAAGAAAAAGCCCCTGAAATCGGGACTGTCCCTATCAAATCAGGACATCTGGTCAGCCTAAGTAGGAGGGGATAGTTTGGTAAAGGTGCGGAGTGGAAGGCGAGCATCTCCAGAGAGCAGAGATAAAGTTACCATGTGTGGTCTAAGGTGGGTACTTGGGGGTGGAACCATAGAGGGTGTGAACCGGTGGGTGATGCTTTCCGGTTCCTGGCTTTGGTGGATTTGGGTCAGGTATGTTGTGTGTACAGCAACGAAGCCATGAGTTGTTTAAGTTCCTAGGGTGGCTCCCCCCAGCTCCCAGCCCCATGTTTAAGCCAAGGCAGAGGGTGGGGTTGCTGGATGGTACAAATGCAGCAGCTGAAGATTTTAGCTGTGAGCAATTGCACATAAATGCTTAGGTGCAGCTGTAGCATGTACATAGCACGAAGCGTCAGCCCCGCTGATGTCTGTTTGAGCCCATTTCTAACCCAAAAGCAAAATCGCAGCCAGCCCCCTCTGTAACGTTAACTCAATACAATAGATTCCAGCAGCTGTTTCTTAGAAGGGTTTATTTGCATCTCCATTTTACATGGGAGAGTGTAAACACCTAGCTATACTCCCCATCAAGTTCTCTTCGTTTAGCCCTGACCTCACTCCTGTCCCTGTTTTATCTTTAGTTGTCCCCCGTACTCGCTTGGAATCCTGGTCCTGTGGATACTCCCCTTAGGCTGGGGGAGGTCCTCTAGTAGTGGGTGGGCGGATCCCAATAGGATCACTCTCCTGGAGCTATCTGGCCCGACCCTATCACATAGGGCAGTCGGGCTAAGGTAGGGGCACTCAGGCCTGTTTGGTCCCAGTCCAACAAACAATCATTATACTTCAAGGACTTTACCCTGCTCTGGCAGCATAGAGAGGCCTTAAAGTGGGTGGAAATAGCCCGCTGCGAAAGCCCACTTGCTCAAGGGTCTCGCCACCCAGTGCCTGACACCCACAAGCCCCAGCTGTAGGGGACAGATTGGAGGTGGAGGGCTGGATACCAAGACAGTCAGGGGCAGATCTAACCTCTTCCTGCACAGATCTGTATGCAGTGACCTGTCTAAGGGACAGTATGTGCAAATTAGCTGTGAAAGGGAAGCCTGAGTATTCGACAGATCAAACCACCACTTACCTAAGTGCCCACATTTCAAGAAAGACATGGTAGAGGGTCAGTGGCACGGCTATGGGTACCCGCATGGCCCCACAGTATGCTACCATCTTTATGGCTGACTTAGAGCAACGCTTCCTCAGCTCTCATCCCCTAGCGCCCCTCCTCTACTTGCGCTACATTGATGACATCTTCATCATCTGGACCCACGGGAAGGAGGCCCTTGACGAATTCCACCTGGATTTCAACAATTTCCACCCCACCATCAACCTCAGCCTGGACCAGTCCACACAAGAGATCCACTTCCTGGACACTACAGTGCTAATAAGCAATGGTCACATAAACACCACCCTATACCGGAAACCTACTGACCGCTATACTTACCCACATGCCTCCAGCTTCCATCCAGGACACATCACAGGATCTATTGTCTACAGCCAAGCCCTAAGATACAACCAAATTTGCTCCAATCCCTCAGACAGAGACAAACACCTACAAGATCTTTATCAAGCGTTCTTAAAACTACAATACCCACCTGGGGAAGTGAGGAAACAGATTGACAGAGCGAGACGGGTACCCAGAAATCACCTACTACAGGACAGGCCCAACAAGGAAAACAACAGAACACCACTGGGCATCACGTACAGCCCCCAGCTAAAACCCCTCCAGCACATCATCAACAATCTACAACCTATCCTGGAAAACAATCTCTCACAGACCTTGGGAGACAGGCCAGTCCTCGCTTACAGACAGCCCCCCAACCTGAAGCGAATACTCACCAGCAACTACACACCACACCACAGAAATACGAACGCAGGAACCGATCCCTGTAGCAAACCTCGTTGCCTACTCTGTCCCCATATCTACTCTAGTGACACCATCAGAGGACCCAACCACATCAGCCACACCATCAGAGGCTCATTCACCTGCATGTCTACTAATGTTATATATGCCATCATGTCCCAGCAATGCCCCTCTGCCATGTACGTTGGCCAAACCGGACAGTCCCTACGTAAAAGAATAAATGGACACAAATCGGACATCAGGAATGGTAACACACAAAAGCCGGTGGGAGAACACTTCAATCTTCCTGGACATTCTGTAACAGATTTGAAAGTAGCTGTACCTGAACAAAAAAAACTTCAGAAACAGACTTCAAAGAGAAACAGCAGAACTAAAATGCATTTGCAAATTTAACACCATTAATTTGGGCTTGAATAGGGACTGGGAGCAGCTGGCTCATTAAAGAAGCAGCTTTGCCTCTCCTGGAATTGACACTTCCTCATCTATTGTTGGGAAGTGGACTACATCCACCCTGATCGAATTTGCCCCGTCAACACTGGTTCTCCACTTGTGAGGTAACTCCCTTCTCTTCATGTGTCCATATATTTATGTCTGCTTCTGTAATTTTCACTCCATGCATCTGAATAAGTGAGGTTTTTACCCATGAAAGCTTATGCTCAAATAAATCTATTAGTCTTTAAGGTGCCACCGGACTCCTTGTTGTATTTGTGGATACAGACTAACATGGCTACCCCCTGATACGTGGTAGAGGGTGTAACTCTTCAGTACAATGCTAGAGCCCCTTTCTGCATGGGCCACAGCCAGACGTTCCTCTTCAGGGACCTATCCAACTGCCCTCCATCCATGTGAACTACAAAAGAGAGCGGAGGCTGCCGAGCCTGTCACGGGACCAGCTCCTTTTATGATGTAGCACCAACATCGACAGCCCCCTCTGTGCCTTCCCTGGAGTGCCGAGGGATGGGGCTCCTAAGGTAGACGTGTCGGCATGGTAGGGAGAAGAGGCAGGATCTGGCTCTGCAAACAACTCTTGGTGTGGCCTTGGGGAAGCCAGTCCCTGTCTGTTGTAAAACAGGGGTGATGATACAGCCTCACCTTTAGGAAGTGTTTGGCGCTCTGACGGGGGAGGGCCACAGCAGTTGTATCAATATCCCCCCCAAGGCTGCATGTTGGTCCACCCCCTCAAAGGGCACTAGTAAGCCCATCTCCCTTGCTTTTGAAGGACTTGCCCTCTGTGTCAATAACCTCTGGGCAGTGGGATTCTCACCCATTTCCTTATCTTCTTCCTTTCCAGGGGCAGGGGGCTCCCCCGCTGCAGGCACCATTAGAACTCTCACGCAGAGGTGGGTGAAGAGAGGAAAGGAAAGAGAGAGGACGTTAGAAGTCTGGGCCATTCAACCTGCAAAGTGGTCCTTTTTGAAAATGGGAAGGGAATTTACCATAGACAATCCCAGACTAAATTAGGAAACCCTTTATTTCAACCAAGAGTATTACAAGAAATCCATAAATGCGGTAAAACACATCATAGTTCTCTAGGGTTTGATAACAAAGCAAGTACTGGCCTGATACCAGCCTTTCTAATAAAACTGAAATGAAATATATTAACTCTTTAATACCCAAGTGCTGGTTTACAGGAGATGTCAACATTCAGTTAAAGGCAGGTTACATGGTCTTTCCAAGTCTTTTGGTACCTAAAAACCATCCACGTGAGGCAAATGGTCAGTGAGAAAGGAGGTGATCAGGAGCAAATCTCTTTGCCACCAGGCTCTGGGCAGAGGTAACACTCCCATTCAGTCGGAGTTCTAAGCACAGAAGAAGAGTACCTGGTTAGCTGAAAGTTGTGTGTCATGGATTCTCTCTATTTGCTTAGTTATAAAAGATAGAAGGTTCAGTGGGGGCAATTTCTTTGTTGCATTATCAGGACTGCTGATACAGGCTGTGGCCCCTCTCCCTTTTAGAGCAGTGTTATTTTTTACCTTGGGGAAAAGGTTCTGTGTAATGGTCTATTTGTCCATGGCACAGCGCACCCTGGCAGGCTCAGATAAGTCCATTTATTTTCCTGCTCTCATTTTCAGACTCTGATTGAAAGGGCAGAAATGTGTCAATCTGATGGAAGTCTGAGACACAGGCCCCATTCAAACATGGTAGCTCTTGGTGCCCCACTGGATTTGTTCTTTTGATGAAGTGCTTTCAATTTAAAATCAAGGCGTCTTTCAGAAAGATCTCTACTTTCCACATTGACAAGCAGCAGGAGTAGAAGAGTTTGATGAGGTATGGGAAGGATCTAGTAGGGGATGACCCTGGATGGTGCTGGGCCCACTTAATTCCAGACTTCAAGGGGAGATCAGGGATTCTATGAACCTTGCAGGAGACATTCAATGCCTTTCAGGACTGGGCTCAATGTCCAGTATTTTCAGACCAAGGTGTCTTAAGTGAAGCAGCTAAGTAAGAGTGCCCTGCTTTTCAGAGGGCCTACACACCCTCAACTTCCCTCAAGTCAATAGAAGCTAATCTGACCATGTTTACGTTAGGTTCCCAGCATGGATTCAGGTGCTTAACTTTAGGCCCCCCACATCTGAAAATTCAGCTTCTGAGGGAAGCATCGCTAAGCTAGTGAGATCCCTGTTCTATCCAAAGTTCCAGGGATGTTCAGTTTCAGCATCGACAATCTGGTCAGTGTTCCCCCATCTGGGAGTTTAAAACATCACATCACACAAGGTCCAAGAACACACAAGGCAGTTTTCCCACTGCCACAGACTGCCTTGCAATACGCATCGTGGCCATTTCAGAAATAGGATACCAGACAAGATGCTTTTGCCATTTTAAAGAGTCTCAGGGGGACAGTGAAGTTTTGAAAAGCAGCTGCTGCACATGCCCTGTAAGACACCTGCAAAAGGTTTCTAATATGGTGTCTACAGTATGACTGACATGTCATGGCCTCATTTCAGTGCATATCGAGTAACATTAACAGGAGATGCACACACCGCAACCAAGGGCAGTTAGACCGTCTGATGTGCCAGAGTGGGTTCTGCTCTGCTTCAGGAAACACGGCAGTGAAAACACCTGCCGGAAGGCTGAGCAGAGGGTTCAACTCAGATCCTTATTCTTAACTACTGAATCTAGATTTCTGTGCTTTAATAAGGGATGCTGATAGTCCTACTGAAGATCCTCATGTAGCTCTACAGGGGTTTGTCTGACAGGTATTTTACACATCGAAGAGAAAAGCAGAAGGGCAAGTAGATTCTGAACAGGAATATCTGGGAGAGGAGACAAGCATTTCAGCGGCTGAGCCACTGGACTGAGACTGCCCTGTCAAGCTCACACCAATAGGTATGATGCAGAACTTCAAACCACCATCTGGTTTTCTTAACAGCTCTTTTCGCTGGGGTAGTGGATGGTAGCACTAGCTCTGCAGAGCTCCTTTGGAAAGGGAATTGCTTCAGATCTATTGAAATCTCACATTCTCTTCTTTGCCATGGACAAAACAAGTGTCATTTGTAGGTACCAAACAGACAGGAGGAGTCAGTGACAAATGCAGTTTTCATTTAATAGAAAACAGTGTTAACAAAAATACACAACAGAAAGAAATGACAAACATTAGCAAATAAATCACCATCCTTTGTATGTAGTGTTAATGCAGCAAATTCCTAATGTGATTCAGTTTCAGTGCATGAAGAGCTAAAATTTCTGCATCTCCAGCCTTGATTCCCATGCAGCGAAGTGCCCTCACAGCTCCCTGATAGATTTATTGCACTTAAGGAGAAAAAAAAAAAAAAAAAAAAAAGCTTAAGTTCTACCCAACAGCCCCCTCTCTAGGCTGTTTCTCTGGTTAGTTTATACAATAAATTTGTTAAATTACAGATTAGTACCATAGTTTCCTTCCGAGATTTCTCTTCACAGCAGAGCAGTAATCCACATATACAGGAATATTTATCTTCCAATAGCAATTTTTTGGGGCGGGTGGGAAGGTGTGTGTGTCTGCCATTCCTCGTGGATTTGAGCCAAATGGTAATTCAAGACCTAATTTAACCTACCGAGTCTTCCTTCCTCTCCAACTCAAGGATATAGATGGCTCAATCTCTTATGACCCATATCATTTACCCTAACAGGCCTTGCTACATGATAAAAAAAAGGTTTGCTGCATACCTTTGTTTCCCTTCCTTGATTGTTCCTCTTGCATGTGCTATATTGAAGCCTTCTGCCCAACACCTCAATGCTGCCTTGGAACTGCTGGTTCCTCCCTAACAGGCCAGCTCCTCTCTCTGGCTGTGGGTACAGGGGCAGGCATTCCATTCATCTGGATTATCACTGAGGTGATTTGCACTCTGGCAATTCTGGCTTTCATTGTAATAGTGGCTTCAGAATAATGGCCTCTTTGGGTGTCATGCTTTGTGCAGGGTGTGGTACGTTGCAGTGGGACTTTGCAGACTAAAACAATGACCCATTCCACACTCTATACCAGAGTGCTCGGCCAGCAGAATCTCGCAAGCCCTGGGACATTGAGAGAGAACCCTCCCTGAGAAAATTGAACACCTTTTCCAGAGCAACCAGATTCCTTCCCTTGGCAAGAAGAGTAAAGGAAAAGCACCTCTAATGGTATATTCATCCTATCAAAGGTGTGACAGCCTCTGGGAATCTCTGTATTAAGCGCAATTTATAGAATGGAGCATGTTCCACTGCAGAACTGAAAATTCATTCCAAAAAACCTTTGGTAAAAGGGACAAATATTCTCTAAAGCAAGATTTTACACTGAATCAAAAGGCCCACTGACCAGCTAAATGAAAGCTACTTACACATTCATGAAAAGTCAAATTCCTGTTCATCTTTTAATGGTGTAACATGTCCCCTGAATCTTTCCTCAGCCAAATACAAAGGAGTTGGAAAATTCAAAACAGAAAGAGGGCAGTAACTTAACAAACCAGGTGATCCTAGACTTCCTTTAATATAATAAAATGTAGAGGATCCAACTACTTCTACTGCATATTTGCCTCTGGCTCAGTATTAGATTGCTAGATGAATCCCCAAATGGAGATGACTGAGTCAGCCCCATCCCACCCTCTTTCTCACACTGTCAGTTCCATACTATATGGCTTTGAGAAAACCTTGCTAAAGGGGGTAATTTGTCCTTCTCTTTTAAGCTTATAAAGTTAGGAAACTAGAATAGACTCAGCCATGATGGTTCCTTCTCCCCCAAAAGACACACAACAATGTAAGGAATTTCACCTGAGCCTCAAGGGCATTAGCCTCTTGAATGCATCACAGGCAGGGAGCCCCCTGAAATGTGGATCTCACAAACATGTTTGTGTGCACACAAGCACACTAGCTAGTTATGTCATTGTGGTGTTCTGTATAGGGTTTGTACGGGAAGGTATTTCTGATGGTGCTTTTTGGCAGAGTTCTGCAAACCAGGAGTAAAGTTCCAAAAAGGTTGCAGGTTAGACTAAAAGTAATTCTACATTGTTTTCTAAGTTAAATCCTGTTCAGTACTTTGAAGCTCATGATAAATATATACCTAAAAAAGGAATTTAAAATAAATAACCATTGTGGCTGTGGATGCAGCCTGTCCTGGACAGCTTGTCTGGCGATACAAGTTTTTCAACAGGTGACTACAGCTTGTCAGTGCCACTCTTCCCAGGGACACAATCATGTGCAACCATTCTGCTAGCAGGTTTCCAGGTTAGAAAACAGTTTTCTTAAACTAGCCTTCAGAGACCTTGGACACTTGTAGTGTGTGGAAAGCAAATCCAGGCCTGAACCATGAGATTCTGGGTTTTTAATCTCCCATTTGAATTGGAGAATATTCCAATGAATAGTCCAATAGAATAGTCCAATGCCCATTCTCCAGGATTGAGGATATCTTCTCCTTACAAATTACTCAGTAACAGTGGTAATTCCAGAGAAACATAGAAAGAAAAATGTAAATGCATCAGTTAGTGTCTACAGAAGGTCAGAAAGTAGTGCCATTTCCATCAGGTGTCAGAGCTCACCTTGGAATCAGGTAGGGAAATCACTCTTTTGGTAAGATTTTCAATCTGTTCTCCTTCCCTTCCTGAATCATCTTGAAAATATCAGAGTCCTTCCTTGTAGGGCAGAGTCAAGAATGTGGGAAAAAGTGTCTAGGGCAGGAAATATCACATTGTTTTGAAAAAAAAAACAACCTCTGTACTGCAGACCAAGTTCTTCTGAATCATGTGGAGTGGGAAGGGAATAAAGCTACACAGGCATTTCCCAAGACAGCCTCAGCTCAATGTAGATCGACCCAGAGGAACTGTGAGAAAGAACAAACAAAGTCAGACATCATAGGAATTGCCAGACAGGATCAGAAGTCTTGTGGCCTCTCTTGTACAGTGCTCAGTACCAGATGCTCTTGAGGAAGCTGCAAAAATCTCCATCACCCAAAGCTATCGACTAGCCAGCCCTACAGAGGCAACCCCAGCAGTCAGTGGCTGGCTTGTGTCCTGAGACAGGAGGATTTATTTTCCTTATAAATATATTCCATATGTTATTTTACCCTAACTTATATAAAACCACAGAATGGAGTTGGAATAGCTCCCAGCCTCTTTGCCTAAGGCTACATCATCTACCACAGGAGTTTAGTAATACCTGCTCTCAAGATCTATTTCAACAACAACTGACATCCAGCTAGGTACCCTACATTTCCCTTTACAATTTTATTTAAATTCAGATACACACACTAACTTGGAGCACAGCTCTTAAGAAAACATAACACTGTATTGTATTTTTACATCTGTGTAACTCCTCACTTAACATTGTCCTGGTTAACGTTGTTTTGTTGCTGATCAATTAGAGAACATGCTCTGTTTAAAGTTGCGCAATGCTTCCTTATAACGTTGTTTGGCAGCTGCCTGCTTTGTCTACTGCTTGCAGAAAGAGCAGCCCCTTGGAGCTAGCTGGTGGGGGCTTGGAACCAGGGTGGACCGGCAGCCCCCCCATCAGCTCCCTGCTCCCCTAAGTTCCCTGTTCACAACTGCTGGGCAGTTCAGCTGTCCCTCCCCCCACTGCTCTGTGTTGCTCCTGCCCTCTGTCTGGGAGCTGCTCCTGGGAGCCTCCTGCTTGCTGTGCGGGAGGGGGGAGGGAAGGGTGCTAATGTCAGGGTGCCCCCTTCCCCCCTGCTCCCCACTTCTTTATCCCATCTCCATAGAGCGCGGGGGGTGAGGAGGGGGGAGGAAGAGACAACAGGGCTCAGGACAGAGGAAGCTTGCTGGCAGCAGCTGCTGTCACAACTTGTTGATCTACTTAAAAGGGCAGTGTACTTAGAGTGGGGTCAGTGTACTTAAAGGGACAATGCGCATCTCTCTCTCTCACACAGGGTGTGCGTCTCTGTCTCTCTCTACCATGCTGTCTCCCCTTCCTCCATTCCTGCTGCCTTGTAGAGTGTGAGGCTACATTAACAATAATGTGTTAACCCTGGAGGGCTCAGTGGAGCGCTAGTTCATCGTTTAGCAGTAAGGCATTCCCTTGGAAATATCCCACCCTCTTCCTCCCTCTGACTTCACCACCTCAACCAAGCTTCATAATCATCATTGCTGTGTACAGAATTGTTTGTTTAAAACTTATACTGTGTACATGTATGTGTGTGCGTAGTCTTTTGTGTAGCGAAAAAAATTTCCCTGGAACCCTATTTACATTAATTCTTATGGGGAAATTGAATTTGCTTAACATCGTTTCGCTTAAAGAAGAATTTTCAGGAACATAACTACAATTTTAAGCAAGGAGTTACTGTACTAATCATCATTAGTTACCTAGATAAACCAAATCTCAGTGTTTGCAGTATTTCTTCCACTTAATATAGGAAACCCCTATAGAGTATGGCAGTTACCCTAATAATCTTATTTAGTAACAAAACCTCCTGAAAAGTTTTTAAGGGCAACTACTATTAAAATGCATTATTTGTGACCTCAGTGTACAGCACACGCGTAATATTCTAAAGCAACACCTCTGGTGATGTCTCAATCTGCAGTATATGACAAATCACACAGGAATGGCATATGCTCCTAACCACCAGGGTTTAAACTACACTTCCTTTTTAATAAAACCTTTGATGCAGATGTATAGCACATTGAGTCCTTCAGAACATCACAACCTGGATCGAACAACTGGGGGAGCCCAGCAAAAAGGTCTAGATTGCTGGGCCTAGGGTGACCAGACAGCAAGTGTGAAAAATCACGACAGAGGGTGGGGGTGTAATAGGAGCCTATATAAGAAAAAGACTCAAAATATAAAATCGGGACATCTGGTCACCCTAGCTGGGTCCTTCCAAGGCCATCTGTGACAAAGTGGAAATCATCTGTAATAATATTAGGAATTGATATGCTTGGAAGTATGCAGTGTACTTGTAGCTGTGTTGGTCCCAGGATAGTAGAGAGACAAGGTGGGTGAGGTAATATTTATTGGACCAATAAAAGATATTATTTCCACTCACCTACTCTCTCATGCGGGAAGTGACATACTTGAATTGCTACCCAGTGAGTGCAGAAGGATTAAAATGTTCCTGAGGTAGAAGAGGAGACATGAGGTGCTTGTGTCAAGTAACTATCTGGGGCGATATGAATGGGTTGCTAAGGACTGGCTGAAACCAACCCATATCAAAGGAAAGACAACTGAACCCTAAAGACTGAATAACTGATACCTAACAATGGGAAACTCCAGCAGCCAGACCTTTGAACTCAGTAGGGATCCTGCAGGAGGAGGACAATGGACCAAAAGGTGTCAGGTGGCTGTGTTAAGAACTGGCCTTTGGAAGGACACAGAGCTCTCCCCTGGGACTGACAGACAGAAAGAGTGAGTCAAAATGGATTCTAGAGCAGCTTGGCTGGATAGAGCTCTGTCGTTAGCATGAACTCTGTATGAACTCAGTATGAACTCTGTCTTAGCTTGTACTTCTCTCTACTAACTTAAGGACTTTCCGACGCTGTATGGCAGTTGACTAATAAACCCCACTCTGTTTTGAAAAGGCTGCCTGGTGTCCCTGCAAATCCTGCTGAGGTGTACTGGTCCCAGAAGAGGGCACAAGTCTCAGAATAGGAGACTACCACAGTGGAACTTGCTGGGCAGAACTCAAGGTGAGAAGCAGGAGAGCTGGAGCCCAGAGACAGTCTCAGAGGCATGGGGCCATGTGGCCTGCCCTTAAGGAAGATTGGGACCCCTTGTGAGTCTGGCACACTGAAGAACCACCAGTTCTGTTTAAAAGTTTGGGCACAGCACAGATCCTGTGGATCCATGACACCATCTTAATGTCAGGTGGATTAGAGTCCAGTGGTCCCACTACCATAAAGGGAGCACTGAAAGGGCTCAGTAGCTCTGGGAGTGCGATAACCACCCGGCTGCCCATTCAGGGTGAGGACGACGTGAGAGGTTAGTACCTATCTTTAAAAAAGGAACGACTACAGACCTGTCAGCCTAGCTTTGATACCCGAAAAGATATGGAGACACATTATTAATCAATTTATAAGCAACTAGAGGATAATCGGGTGATAAGTAATAGCCAACATGGATTTATCAAGAACAAATCATGCCAGATCAACCTGATTTCCTCCTTTGACAAGGTTAATGGTCTAGTGGATAGGTGGGAAGCATGACATAAATGACATAATTTAATTTTAAGTAAAGCTTTTGATACAGTGCCATATGACATTCTCATAAGCAAACTAGGGAAATGTGGTCTAGATGAAATTACTAAAATGTGGTGCAAAGACCATAATCAAAGAGTAGTTCACCGCCAAAGTGGGAGGACATATCTAGTGATGTTCCGCCCCCAGAGGGTCTATCCTAGGTCAGATACAATTCAGCATTTTCATTAATGACTTGGCTAATGGAGTGGAGAGCATGCTTATAAAATCTAATGATGACAGCAAGCTGGAAGGGGTTTGGAAACACTTTGTAGGACAGGATTAGAATTCAAAATGACAGACAAATTAGAGAATTGGTCTGAAATCAACAAGATGAAATTCCATAAAAATAAGCGCAAAGTACAATGCTTAGGAAGGAAAAAAATGTACAACTACAAAATGGGAAATAAATAGCTTTAGATGGTCGTACTAGGGGTATGTAGGATCTGGGGGTTATAGTAGGTCACAAATTGAACAAGAGCTAACAATGTGATCGAATTGCAAAAAAGGCTATTATCAGTTTGGGGTGTATTAACGGGAATGTCTGATATAAGACACTGGAGGTAACTGTCCCACTCTACCTGGTGAGACCTCAGCAGGAGTACAGTGTCCAGGTTTGGGCAACACACTAAGAGAGAGTCCAGAAGAGAGCAACAAAAATGATAAAAGGTTTAGAAAGCCTGACCACTGAGGAAAGTTTATTAAAAAAAAAAAAGACAGACCGTTACCTTTTCTGTAACTGGTGTTCTTCGAAACGTGTTGCTCATGTCCATTCTCCTTAGGTATGGGTGCGCTTGCCACATGCACCGGTGCCGGAAGTTTTTCCCACAGCAGTAGCCGTAGGGGACCGGCTCCGGCAGCCTCTAGAGTGGTGCGCACATGCCGCGGTATATAGGGGCCACCAGCTCCCCACACCCTCAGTTCCTTCTTGCCGGAAATTCCGACAGTGGGGAAGGAGGGCGGGATGTGGAATGGACATGAGCAACACATCCCAAAGAACACCAGTTACGGAAAAGGTAACCGTCTTTTCTTCTTTGAGTGATTGCTCATGTCCATTCAATCTTAGGTGACTCCCAAGCAGTACCCCTCGGAGGTGGGTAGGAGTTCACGGACGTGTAGACTGCAACACAGCTCTGCTGAACCCAGCGTTGTCCCTGGCCTGCTGAGCGATGGCGTAGTGGTCCATGAATGTGTGCACCAAGGACCACGTCACGGCTCAACAGATGTCCTGGATCGGGAAGTGTGTCAAGAAAGCTGCCAAAGATGCCTGTGCTCTGGTACAGTGGACTCTGATGATTGGTGGTGGAGGGACTCCTGCCACCTCGAAGCAGATCCGAATGCAAGAGGTGATCCGTTAGAAATCCTCCGTGTGGACACTAGGAGGGCCTTCATCCTATCAGCTGTAGAGAAGAAAAGCTGAGTCAACTTACGGAAAGGCTTTGTCTGATCGAGGTAGAAAGCCAGAGCCCTTCTTACATCCAAAGTATGAAGGCGCCTCTCTTCACTAGCCTCATGGGGCTTAGGGCAGAAAACCGGAAGGAAGATGTCCTGGCTCATGTGGAAAGTGGACACCACCTGGGAAGGAAGGCTGGGTGGGGCTGGAGCTGGACCTTGTCCTTATAGAAGGCTGTGTGCGGTGGTTCTGAGGTCAGAACTCGCAGCTTCGAGACTCGCCTGACCGACATCACCCCCACCACCAGGAAAGCTACCTTCCACGATAGGTGAGACAGGGAGCACGAAGCCAAAGACTCAAGCGGTGAGCCTGAGAGCCTGGACAGAACCAAGTTGAGATCCCACTGAGGGGCTGGGGACCGGACTTGAGGAAAGAGTCTCTCGAGGCCTCTAAGGAACCTGACCATCATGTCGTGGGAGAACACAGCCTGGATTGGCCCCTGGATTGGCGGATGAAAGGCTGAAATGGCCGCCAGATGCACCACAATAGAGGAGTGTGCCAGGCTCTGGTTCCTTAAATGAAGCAGGTAGTCCACGATCGACTGCACCGAAGAATGCGAAGGGGAGATGCCCCATTCGGCCGCTGGATCCCTTCCGAACAGGCCCATTCATCTGGGTTCAGCCACACAGCATCCATACTGTAAGGTGGAGGGATGCAAGGTTGGGGTGCAGGATTCGGCTGTGATCCTGACAACAGGTCCAGTCGGTTCAGCAGGGGCCGGGAGGAACCGCTGAAAAGCTTGACAGCATCCCGAACCAGTGCTGGCGAGGCCACGATGGGGCGATCACGATAACCTGTGCCTTGTCCTTCTTGATTTTCGCTAGGACCTTGCTGATCAGCAGAATTGAAGGGAATGCATGCAGCAGGAGGAAGGCATCAGAGAGGGAGCCTTTGCCCAGACCCCCTTCTGGAGCAAAACCTATGGCACCTCCTGTTCTGCCCGGTAGCGAACAAATCCACTTGGGAAGCTTCCCATCTCTGGAAGATCATGCCGGCTACATCTGGGTGGAGCACCCACTCGCAGTGAGAGAAGAAGTCCCTGCTTAGGTGATCTGCTAGCATGTTCCTGGCACCCGAAAGGTGACATGCTTTAGATGAATTCTGTGGTCGATGCAGAAGTCCCAGAGACAGAGTGCCTCTTGGTAGAGGGCCGAGGATTGTGCTCTGCCTTGCCTGTTGATGTAAAACATCGAGGTTGTGTTGTCCGTGAGGACTCTGACCACCCTGCCCGCCAGGTGTGGTAGGAAGACTGCACATGCTCTGCGCACCGCCCTGAGCTCTTTGACTTTTATGTGTGGCATCAATTCCTAGGGGAACCCTATACCTTGGGTCTGGAGGGTGCCGAGGTGCACCCCCCAGCCAAGGTCCGAGGCGTTCGAAACCAATTCGACTAAGTGAGGAGTTCTGATGAAGGGAACCCCTTCCAGGACTTTCCCAAGATCGGTCCACCATCACAGCGAGGTAAGTACCGTCGTGGGGATGGTGACGACCTTCTCCAGGTGGTCCCTGGACTGGGAGTAGACCCTAACCAACCACTGCTGCAGGGGTCGCATCCGGAGCCTGGCATGGCACACCACATATGTATACACTGCCATGTGACCTAGTAGGCGCAGGCAAACCCTGACTGTGGTCAGGGGAAATACAGAGACTTCTCCATCAATGCCCTGAATCTCGCCAGTGGAAGGAACACCCTGGCGCAGGTAGAGTCGAGCACCGTTCCAATGAACTCCATCCTCTGTACCAGAACTAACGTGGATTTTTTGTCATTCACCAACAGGCTGAGGCGACGGCTGGTGGCTAACAGCATTGCGACATCCCTTTGGATCTGGCTCTGCCATTAACTAGCCCGTCGTCGAGGTATGGGTTGATCTAGAAACCCCAACGTCTAAGGTAGGCAGCCACCATCGACATGCACTTGGTAAATACCCGTGGTGCTGTCACTAGGCCAGATGGGACAAATAGATAGTGGTTGGGACCTACCATAAACTGGAGGAAGCATCTGTTTCCCTCGAAGATGGCGATGTGAAAGTATGCATCTTTCAGATCGAGGGTGACATATCAGTCTCCCAGATCCAGGGAGGGGATGATGGAGGCCAGGGAGACCATGCGGAACATTAGTTTTGCTAGGAAGTGGTTCCGGTCTCGCAGATTCAGGATAGGTCATAGAACACCCTTGGCCTTCGGGACTAAAAAGTAGCAGGAATAGAACACTTTGTTCCTAAACTCTAGAGGAATGATCTCCACCGTACCTAGCTGCAGTAACCCCTCTACCTCCTGCTTGAGGAGACTCTCGTGAGAGGGGTCCCTGAAGAGAGACGGGGGTGGGGTGGGTGGGAAGGAGGGGGAGAAAGCAACTGAAGGGTGTAACCCTGCGCCACCGAACTGAGGACCCATCAGTCCGACGTTATAGATGCCCAAGCAGGGAGGAAAGGAGAAAGGCGGTTGGCCAAAATAAGGGAAGGAGGATCCTGGGAACAGTCCGGTATGTTGCCCTTGGGCGTACCCTCAAAACGAGCACTTGCCCGCCTGCTTATTGTGGGTAGAGCTTGACTGAGAGGCCTGTGAAGGCTGTTCTCTAGGATGACACTTGTAGTTTCAGGATTTCTTATGGGGAGGCGCCTGGGGAGGGTGGCTCCCCTGGTCCTGAGGCTGCTGCAGCTTAAACCGCTTTAGGCCATGGAGCTTATTGTCCATCTGTTCTGCAAACAGGGCTTGCCCATCGAAGGGAAGGTCTTGCGTCAACTGCTCTGTGGACAAGTCAGAGAGTAGCTGCCAGGATGCCCAGCGCATGGTGACTGCCAAGGCCATGGTTCGGGAGGCAGCGTCCGCCACATCCACCACCGCCTGGCGCGTCGCCCTGGCTGCAGTTGTGCCTTCCTCCATAGTAGCCCCGGAATGCCTTCCTAGAAGCCTCAAGAAGAGAGCCCTCGAACTTGCCCATGGCTTGCCACATGTTAAAATCATAGCATCCTAGGATGGCCTGATGTTTAAGAGTGCTGCTTATGGAGTCGGTCCTCACTCCGGCACCGGAGCAACGCTCCGACTCTGCTGAGTACCGTGACCTCAGTTTGCAGCGCCACCCTCAACTGGAGGCTAGAGGATGGATAAACCTTACGCTCAAACAAGTCTAGTTTCTTGGAGTCTGTTCTTAGGGGTAGCCCTGGGTTGACCCTGTTGCTCCCTGTGGTTAACCACTTCTACCACTAGAGATTTGGGAGCAGGGTGGGTGTACAAGTACTTGTGGCCTTTGGATGGCACAAAGTACTTGCGCTCAGCCCTCTTGGAGATGGGGGGAGGGGAGGAAGGAGTTTGCCACAGGGCATTAGTGATCTTAGAGACCTCATCATGAAGGGGCAGAGCCACCCTGGCCAGTGCCATGGAGCAGAGGACATCGAAGAGAGAGTCCGAGGGCTCCTCTAGCTCTTCCGCCTGAAGACCCAGGTTGGCAGCGACCCTTTTCAGTAGTTCCTGGTGCACATTAGCGAGATTCAGAGAAACTGGGGGAGGGGGCTCCACTATAGCCTCATCTGGCGACGACGAGAAAGATGCCAGTACCGTAGGGTCCTCCCCAACCATTGGTGGCCCAGGGACTTCTTCCCCTGCTCCCTCTTGGACTTGCGGGGTCCTTGAGCCCGAGGCTTCGTGCATCGGAGGAGGGTGGGAGAGAGAGGCAGCTGGTCTCTCCTCCGAGGCTCTGGACACCAAGCGGGCGGCCTGGGAGGGCTGTGTGAACCCCCACAGGTTCAGTGGGTACCACAGCATTGGCTACTGTGCCTGAGGCCACGGGGCTGGTTTTGATGCTGACAATGTAACCCGTACCACCAATACCAGAGCTTGTCCCACCGTCAGGGAACCTTGCTCCGAACCAGGGCTGGATCCTGAATGGTTGCTCCCAGGTGACCAGGCTTGGAGCCGGAGGTCTACGTCTCGCGCATGAGGAGCAGTACCAGGATCAGGAGCGGGCTCGGTGCTGGGAAGTACCTGCATGCGGAGATGCCCTCCTACGGGATCAGTGACAGTCCGAAGAATAGTACCGTTGATCTCTCAATGGATCCCTGGAGCGGTACTGTGGTCTCAGAGATACCGGGTGCCAGGACTGCTACTCCTGCTGGGGGTGGGGGGAGGGTGCCTCCAAAGGTCTGCTCCCAGTGGCCGGCAAGCTGCGCCTCGAGCCTCTCTGCCTGTACCCAAGGTCCGGGGACCGAATAGGGCTGCGCTGTGTCTGCCTATTCCAGTCAGATGCGTGGTGGCTATGGGACGGCGAGCACTGGCAGGACATCACCTGCGACGGGGAACGGTGCTGCTGAGGTGAGAACTGAAATGGTCTGAACGTGGGTTTACCCTGTGACCGGGGAACTGCTGGAGCCGGTGCCTCCAGCGTGGACAGCACCTGAAGCTGACAGAGGTCTCTTCCACTATCCGGGGTAGCCAGTGGGGAGCATGTTGGGCTACATCGCTCCCCCGGAGCTTGGGCCCAGATCCTGACATGGGTGAAGAGTTGCCTGACCTGAGACCTTGCTCACACCCAGTCTTATCCTTGTGGGAGGTTGGAGACTGGCCTCGTCCCTCCTTCTTGGTTGGAGCCATGGATGGGGATGGGTGCCGGCTAGTGGATGGTCCTGGTGGGGCGCTGCACACTGAGGTCACAGTACTCAGCGCCAAGTCGGAGCGTTGCTCTGGTGCCGGAGTGAGGACCGACTCCATAAGCAGCAGTCTTAAACGAATTCTGCGCTCCTTCTTAGTCCTTGGCTTGAAGGACTTGCAACTTTTGGCCTTCTCACTAACGTATCCTTTGCCCGGGCAACGCAGACAACTGCTGTGTGGATCACTAAAGGGCATGGGCCTCTTGCAGTGATCACAGAGCTTAAAGCTTGGGGATCGGGGCATGCCCTGTCCTGAGGCAAAGTCCCGTTTGGGACCTACAAAGTCTCTAATTATAGCTAAGGGATTTATCAACACCACTATAAAACTATATACAGTACAATACAGAAGGTAACTAGTCTGTAACGAAGAGCAACTAGAGTGTAACTGAAACAGCAACAGTTCCAGCACGGTCACTGGCGGCAAGACGGAATGGTGGGTGGGGGGAACTGGCGGCGCCCTATATACCGTGGCATGTGCACGCCACTCCAGGGGGCGCCAGAGCCAATCCCCTACGGATACCGCGGAGGGGAAAACTTCCAGCACTGGTGCATGTGGCAAGCGCACACACCTAAATTGGATGGACATGAACAATCACTCGAAGAACTGGGCATGCTTAGTCGAGAGAAAAGAAGGCTGAGGTAAGACCTGATAACAGTCTTCATATATGTTACAATAGTGAAGTTCTGGAATAGGTTACCAAGGGAGGTTGTGGAATCCCTGTTATTGAAGGCTTTTAAGAACAGGTTAGACAAAACATCTGTCGGGGATGGCTTAGGTTTACTTGGTCTTGCCTCAGCACAGATGGGTGGACTAGAGGACATCTGGAGGTTCTTTCCATGCCTACGCTTCTGTGATTCCTCCACCATTTTTTCCCCATAATGCACAGTTGACTAGATGTATTCTCAGTAGGGGTTGCTGGGTTTTTCCCCACTTTCTTCTGAAACATCAGAGATTGGCCATGGCTGGAGATGGGACACCAGCTGGGATGGACCAGTGCTCTGAGGCGGTGCAGATAATTCTCTTCTAGATTCCTGGCTGGGGTGCCTTGCTCACATGCTCAGGGTCATACTGATCAACAGACTGTGACCCAGGTCAGATTGGCAGGGCTCTTGGGGTTTTTTCGCCTTTCTTTGCAGTGGATTGCCTGCTGAGATCATCTGACCACATCTCACCTAATCAATTCCCTGCTATTGCAGGGGCCTCGGGCATTCGTGGCACCTTGATCATTTCTGCTCTCTTCCTGTGGCACACATCAGTTTAGTCTCCTGAGGACTGAAATACTTTGGGCTAAATATCTGGGTTAAATTTAACAGCCTGTGATATACAGGGGTGAGATTAGATGATCTAATGCTCAGCCAGGGTAAATCATATCATTTGGACAATGCCAGTGAACGAGACCAGGATAGGCCACAGCCTCATGAAGATGAAACAGATGTTCCACTCAGTCTGTACCACTGTTTACTCAGATTGGAGAGCTCTTTGGGCCTGCACCTATCCGGTAATGTATCCTCTCTGCATCACACAGATCTGTATAGCTTCTCCACCTACAGAAGTTTTATGAGTGGATGATAATGGTAACATACTATATATATTATATATATGTTTCTAAAAATCAGTGGTTTTCAACCTGTGGTCCACGGACCCCTGGGGGTCTTCAGTCTATGTCTAAGGGGTCCATGAAAGGTTGTCAATGCCATAGAACAGTGGTTTTCAACCTGGGGTCTGCAGACTATATCTAAGATTTCCAAAAAGGTCCACACCTCCATTTGAAATTTTTCAGGAGTTCACAGATGAAAGAAGTTGAAAACCACTGATATAAATAAATTATACACAAAAAACTGCACTGAAACCACGATATTCGGGTTGTAAAGTCAGGCCCTCAGAAGTTCGGAAATACCACAAGGAAATCCTGTGCTTCACTAACACTGTCACCTCCTTATGCGTATGCATTCTGATACAATTACATCATCACATACTATTTTTTGCACAGGGAAAATATTTTGGGTGTGTGAAGTCAGGTTGACCTAGGTCTAGAATTTGTTTTTATTACAGACATGCTTGACTGTGTCTGAATGAAGATAGCACAGATTCACCAGCCTGTCTCACACCCAGAGCTATTCTGGCAACTAGGATGTTGTAGAAAAAATTGTGGAGGAAAAAAATCTTCGTTCTCTTCATCACAGCAACAGCAGCAGCTTTCAGAAACTCTAGTCTCCTTCTGTCTTGATTCTGTTACGCCAGTGACCGGAATACCGTTCAAACCTAGCAAAGCTTCCTTACCTAAAGTGTCACAGTGGCTCCTGCCCTGTCTCTTGACTTGCTTCTAGGAGCAATTCCTCCAGCTCCTTCTCATTCTTGGAACAGTTTAATTCTGAAAACAAACAAGGATTAACCTCATTAATCAGCAACCTTAAGACTAATCAATTTTCATTAAGAAACAAACATTATGTCACCTCTCCAAATTTGGGATCAATGGGGCATGTAAATTAGGAAGCGTGGGATGGACTAGGAGTAAGTGCTCAAACATAATGCTGTTTCCCTCCTATTGTATTAATTTATAAAAAAAAGAGACTGGTGCAAAGAGACAAAGCAATAAAAGGTTATGAGTTTCCTAGCATTTAATGACAGAAGCAACCATTACATCATCTCATCAGACCTCCTATATAACACAAGCCCTACAACTTCACCCAAATACCCTATGTGGAGCCCCAATTACTGCACAGTAATGCCATTCTCGCTCCGTTCAATAAAAATACAGATCCCTCCCATTTAAAACCAAGTGACACTAGGAATGCTGACCGGAAGGGTCTTCTCTTTCTTTAAATTTATTAAACGTTTTCAATCTTGTTTCTCATAATCAACCAAATTAGTTCTAGGCAATATGCCAACCTATTACACAAGTAAAGAGTACTATACATCAGAAAAAAGAAAAGACCAAGTTATTCCCACATATTAACTGCACTACTCCAAGCAAATTTTTTTTTTTTTTTATGGCGTGGTATTTCCAGTAGAGATAAGGAGGTGTTAGTACCGTTATACGAGGCACTGGTGAGACCTCATCTAGAATACTGTGTGCAGTTCTGGTCTCCCATGTTTAAGAAGGATGAATTCAAACTGGAACAGGTACAGAGAAGGGCTACTAGGATGATCCCAGGAATGGAAAACCTGTCTTATGAAAGGAGACCCAAGGAGCTTGGCTTGTTTAGCCTAACCAAAAGAAGGTTGAGGGGAGATATGATTGCTCTCTATAAATATATTAGAGGGATAAATACCGGAGAGGGAGAGGAATTCTTTAAGCTCAGTACCAATGTGGACACAAGAACAAATGGATATAAACTGGTCATTGGGAAGTTTAGACTTGAAATTAGACAAAGGTTTCTAACCATCAGAGGAGTGAAGTTCTGGAATAGCCTTCCAAGGGAAGCAGTGGGGGCTAAAGACCTATCTGGCTTTAAGATTAGACTTGATAAGTTTACGGAGGAGATGGTATGATGGGATAAAGATCAATTAATTGCCAACATCATGTTAACTATTCATGGTAAATAGGCCCAATGGCCTGTGATGGGATGTTAGATGGGGTGCGATCTGAGTTACTACAGAAAATTCTTTCCTGGGTATCTGGCTGGTGAATCTTGCCCATATGCTCAGCGTTTAGCTGATCGCCATATTGGGGTCGGGAAGGAAGAATGAGGTGGGATTTGATAGCTGCTTTCAACTACCTGAAAGGGGGTTCCAAAGAGAATGGATCTAGACTGTTCTCAGTGGTAGCAGGAAAAACTTTTTCACTAGGAGGGTGGTGAAGCACTGGAATGGGTTACCTAGGGAGGTGGAGGAATCTCCTTCCTTGGAGGTTTTCAAAGTCAGGCTTGACAAACTCCTGAGTGGGATGATTTAGTTGGGGATTGGTCCTGCTTTGAGCAGGGGGTTGGACTAGATGACCTCCTGAGGTCCCGTCCAACACTGATATTCTACAATTCTATTATTCTTAACAGAAAAGTTATGAATTGCTAAGTATGATTATCCTGTTTATATGCATGTATCATCTTTGTATCTGAAGTTATGAATATTGGCTATGCATCTGCATCTCAAACCTGCATTGTATGCCAGGGTGACACCCCACCCCAGATAGATTTACATCAGGGCTAGGCAGCTGTGTGTTGATGACCCATTAAGGACACACAGCTCTTACCATGGGCCTTTGAAGAATCTTATCCTGCCCAGTAGGCCCTTCCTGCGGGTGCCTCAGACAGTGAGGAGTCAATGACTTCCCCCTCTGATTCAGCAAAACATGCAGTGGCACGTGATTTTCTCATGTGACCTAAGACTCCATCTGGGCCAGTAACTTTCCATACAAAGAGGCTATGGGCTTTGTTTGGGACAGTACATTTCCATGCACATGGCAGAGGGCATAAAAGACATCTAATACATCTCCATTTTGCTTCTTTCCTGCTCTAATTCTCCTGACTGTGAATTTACAACAAAAAGGAGCATCTTGAACTATGGACCAAAGACCTTCCAATCTTTTGGAAGATACCAGAGAGGCTTTTGCAAGCCAGCAGTCTATTCCATCACTGCTACAAATCTGATATAAGGACTTTGCAATCATTTGTATGCATATGATACATTAACTATTTATAATTCTTATTTTTTTAATAAATCTTTACTTAGTTTATTAAAGATTGGCTGACAGCAAGGTATTTGGATAAGGTCTGAGCTATATATTGACCTGGAGATAAGTGTCTGATCCTTTGGGATTAGTAAGAACCTTACATATGGTGAATTGGGTTTTCAGTAACCTCTCACTATATTAGACTTGTTCATCTGGATGAGAGCCAAGGGCTGGAATGCCTCAAGGGGGACTGTATTTGGCTTCTGGTTAACAAGTGTGGTATTGCCGAAGCTCTTTTGTTACTGGCTTGGTAACTAAGTATAAATAAACCACCAGTTTTGGGGATTGTTTGCCCTGTTTCTTGTAGTCTGCCCCGAGTGTGGCATTCTTAATGTGGTCCATCCCAGGCACCTGGTCACACCTGGATTACATAGTGAACAATTACACACGCTTGCCTTCAGGTCCCAGTACCGATGACAAGCATTCGAACCTGCATTTCTGACCAACCATCACCTGTGGGCATATTTTCATACCAAAGAATGAAAAAAGGTCAAGCCATCACAAATAAATGTACTCCTAAAAATCAGTCAGTTCACAGATAATTTCTATATAGAAAAGCAGGCTAAATTAGCTGAATGAACACTGTTTCTGACTAGTCTGAGCAGCTCTAGAAAATAAAAAAAATAGAGCAAAGCCCCCCCCAACAGCATACCGTTTTGCAAATTACAGCAAACTGCACACTCAAGCACATAACCTGCAAACACTTGTATACATGCTCAGCTTCAAACAAGTGAGCAATCCTTTGAGTTTAATGTGCCTGCTCACGTGCTAAGAGTTGATTGTGTGTGTTTTCCGGACTGGGGCCTATGATTCCTAAAATCCAGTTATTGGGAAAAAGTTTCTATGCTTTTCTTTGGTTTACTTTGGGCATTTGACAGCACCATGTGCAGAGGAATGGTCATTATTTCCCTTCTATGGTCAGTTAGGCAGCTTCTCCCTTGCTGAGCAACCCTTATAGATTCAGATTCCAATGGTAGAAAAGTTTCAGAGTAACAGCCGTGTTAGTCTGTATTCGCAAAAAGAAAAGGAGTACTTGTGGCACCTTAGAGACTAACCAATTTATTCACCTAGTCTGACCTCCTGCATAACCCAAGCTATAGAACTCCCAAAATAATTCCTGTCTGAATTAGAGCATCTCTTTTAGAAAATCATCATCGAGACGGAAAAAAGCCATCATAAAACTAGTTATAAAAGCAATTTTTTTTAAAAATGCTATGAACTGTTTCAAGAGCGAGCTTGAAATGGCAATTTTAGAAATTAGTTTACAAAAGTGAACCTCCCTTAAACTGGTCCGAAAGATCCCTACAGAGTGACACTGGACACTTCCTCCCTAGGGAATGAGCACTGTTTTGCCAAGGGAGTGAAAGACTCCAGCTGTAACCACACCCCTGCAATGCAGAGAATTTCCAGCTATGGCTGGCCCAAGAAATGATAAGTTAGGATTGGAAATCAAAGCTAGGTTTCTTGTATGGCCAGGTGGCCTCCTTTGGGAAGTGTTTGGGTTGTGGGAAGGTCTGGGCAAGTCATTTTCTATTTCCATGAAGCAGGAACAATGAAAGCAGAGCGCAGAAGGGGATGTAAGCTCTCAAGGTTAGCTTTAGTTAGGGATGACAGTTTTAAGTGTCCAGAAGGCAACTTCTTACCCATCTCATCTACTCCCTATCTCCATAAGCCTTCGACATGCTGACGGTAGTGACAAAAGAAGCACAAAGAGGCCTGACTGGGCCTCTGAATGTTACAATAATAAGAATAAACCTAAGGGCTTCTAGTACCAGCCCAACAAAGCCAACACACCCATGAAACAAGTGAATTACATTCTTTATGGTGACTTATGCCTCCTCGGGGATCCTCAATCTAACTCTCGCTTGGAGTCAATGGGAGTTGGGATGGGGGAGGCTAGCCCCCAGCTCCCCCCTTTCCGGCTGCACACCCCCACGGTCAGAAGCCTCGAGCCCCCCCCTCTGCAGCTGGAGGTGTCCCAGGCCAGCTGGATCCCTGAGCCACCCCCTGCAACCACAGCCAGAGGAGCTCTGGGCCAACAAGAGCCCCTTCCCTGCAGCTGCACCGTGCCTCCCCAGACCCCAAGTCACCCCACAGGAAAAGCTCTGGTCTCTTCTCTTCTGGAAGAAAAACCTGAGCTTTTGATAAGCGTCATGTAGGTTCCAGGGTGGCTGAGGAGGCGGTATGTGTTACTCAGCTTCCCAGGTTTATCAGTAATCTACCTGCATCTTCCCTCACCTCGCCTTCCCTTCCCATCCCACAAGTCCCTCCTTTTTCTCCCCTATCAGAACATAAGCTCTTGCTGCAGCCTTCTGTTCTGTATTAGAATCATGCCTAACATAATGGGGTCCTAGTCCTTGGCTAGGGCTTCTAGATGTTAACATCATACAAATAATATATGAATACTAAAAAGTCATGCACAAGGGATGATGGCATGTGTTCCAAGGCATGTGGATAATTTGATTAACCAGTGTATTTATATTTATTTTAATATTGTGCAAGCATCATCCAACCCTTAGAAAGAAAAAGAGCCTGACTTCTGATCCCAGGGCAGACTGGGTCAAGAAATGGGTCATAGGCTTTGACATATGGTCACAGAAGAAGGAATTGCAAACCCCTTGCCAACCGTTCTGCAAGGAAGCTTGAGGAATGCATGGTGCTGGTCACAGCAATCTATGGTATTATAACTAATCCCTGCTATTTTCCTGTCACCTGCAACAATCAGTGAAGAACTCGCACTATCATCTCTGCGCAGACTAGAGCCTTTGACAGCACGCTAGTGTGGAACATAGCCAGGTAGCTCCCAGGCAGTGGTTTCCCCAGGAATTGAAATTGGGGGGTGGGGTGTTCAAATTTACAGGGGGGGGTGTCAGGGCCGATGAGGGGTGAGACTGTGAGGGTGAAGGTGGGCTGTATGGCATCACAGTAAAAACTGAAAAATGTTTCATGACCATTTTATTAGATTTAACTCATGTTTTAAAATCATCACACAAATTAAAGTTGTCTACTCAAGCCTTCGATGAAGCACTATCTCTTTCTTGGTTTCTTGTTATAATTTTGTACAACTCTGTTAATGAACTTCTTGAATGCAATGTGTTCATCTTTGGTGGCTTCTTGTGTGTCCGGTACTTCCATTCCTTCAATTGATATGCTCATTAGTTCATTCACATGATCAGGCAGAAGGAGACTTCTTTCAGAATACAAAGTTCTATTCAAGGATGAAAAAGAACGCTCAACTGTAGCTGTTGTGACTGGGAGTAGCAAGAGATGAATTCCTACTTCTTTCATCCCAGGAAACAGAGCACAAAGATCGGGTCGAGCCACTAGTGATGATAAAAAAGAAGTTGAAGTCAAATCTTCATTCATTCGTCGTATGATATTCCACTCTGTGTTCAAATTCTCTATTCTGTCCTGATCACATGGAAGCCACATTGCTGGTAGTGCCTCACTCCACTCAACTGTCGGTGTTTTATAGGACAGGCATCTATAAAAGCTATGTAGAGGTTGAGCAGAATCTAGAAGTTGCTGTTGTAGATTTTTAAGAATCAAGTCTGTGTACTTTTTCAGCTGTCTTAACAAATACTTCTTGTCTTCTTCACTTAAGGATTTAATATAAATGCCTTCATCAGTCAACTTCAGGACTGATGTCTTTGCTTCTTCCAGTACTTTTTCAATGGATAGCTCTCTGATTGATCCAAATGTAACTTCTATTGCTGGACAAAGATCTACTACTGTTGTACAGATGCCTGGATAGCATTGTTTAATGACCCAAGTGGTTTCATAGTAGAGAGAGAATGGCAATAGTCTTCTCTGGATGTAGCAGCAAAAGTAATCCACCAGCCTCACTACTTAGATCCATCCCATCTTGGTAGATACTTTCCAAAGCCAGTAATAACAGCTGGAGTAATTTTAAGACAACAGCCAAGGATCGCTCATGAGAAAGCCAGTGGCTTTTCCCGGGTTGGAGTAATTTGAACTTCAGTCCCAGTGTATCTTCTATATTTTCCAAGATACTCAGTCTTTTTGCAAAAAGAAAAGGAGTACTTGTGACACCTTAGAGACTAAAATTTATTTGAGCATAAGCTTTTCTGAGCTACAGCTCACTTCAAGGAAGTGAGCTGTAGCTCAGGATGAATGCATCCAATGAAGTGAGCTGTAGCTCACGAAAGCTTATGCTCAAATAAATTTGTTAGTCTCTAAGGTGCCACAAGTACACCTTTTCTTTTTGCGAATACAGGCTGCTACTCTGAAATCAGTCTCTTTGGACTCTTGCTGAAAAAAGAATATAATGAAGACATTAAATTTATAGCTTTTTAATGTCTTTTGAAGATTCTGCAGCTCGTACTAGTGCTAGTTGGAGTAAATGGCCTCTGCAGTGCGTATAGGAGAGATCAGGGTTACGCTTTTCTCCGAGCAAAGCTTGTACACCACCATGTCTTCCAGAGAAGTTTGCAGCTCCATCAAATGCACAAGCAGCCATTTCTTTGGGGTCCAACTGACAAGCATTTAACTCTTCTAAGATATGGGTTGTCACAGATGCAGCCGATGTTTCTTCTATAACTTGAAAATCTAGAAATGCATCTACTGGCCTACCACTGACATCAAGATAATGTACACAATGACTTAATACTTGATGCCCATTTGCATCAGTGCATTCATCAGCCACGTATGCAAATGTTTTGAATGTGGTGAGAGTTCTCCACTTTTTCAAATGTTGAGTCTTTCATTGTTGCACCGCATGCACTCTCAGCAAATTTGCGGATGATACTAAACTGGGAGGAGTGGTAGATACGCTGGAGGGCAGGGATAGGATACAGAGGGACCTAGACAAATTGGAGGATTGGGCCAAAAGAAATCTGATGAGGTTCAATAAGGATAAGTGCAGAGTCCTGCACTTAGGACGGAAGAACCCAATGCACAGCTACAGACTAGGGACCGAATGGCTAGGCAGCAGTTCTGCGGAAAAGGACCTAGGGGTGACAGTGGACGAGAAGCTGGATATGAGTCAACAGTGTGCCCTTGTTGCCAAGAAGGCCAATGGCATTTTGGGATGTATAAGTAGGGGCATTGCCAGCAGATCGAGGGACGTGATCGTCCCCCTCTATTCGACACTGGTGAGGCCTCATCTGGAGTACTGTGTCCAGTTTTGGGCCCCACACTACAAGAAGGATGTGGATAAATTGGAAAGAGTCCAGCGAAGGGCAACAATAATGATTAGGGGTCTGGAACACATGACTTATGAGGAGAGGCTGAGGGAACTGGGATTGTTTAGTCTGCAGAAAAGAATGAGGGGGGATTTGATAGCTGCTTTCAACTACCTGAGAGGTGGTTCCAAAGAGGATGGTTCTAGACTATTCTCAGTGGTAGAAGAGGACAGGACAAGGAGTAATGGTCTCAAGTTGCAGTGGGGGGGGTTTAGGTTGGATATTAGGAAAAACTTTTTCACTAGGAGGGTGGTGAAACACTGGAATGCGTTGCCTAGGGAGGTGGTGGAATCTCCTTCCTTAGAAGTTTTTAAGGTCAGGCTTGACAAAGCCCTGGCTGGGATGATTTAATTAGGGATTGCTCCTGATTTTGAGCAGGGGGTTGGACTAGATGACCTCCTGAGGTCCCTTCCAACCCTGATATTCTATGATTCTATGCTTCTAGCCAGTCAGTTGAGTTTCTTGCAGAAAGATAGTGAGCATTTGCTGGTCTTGTTCGGAACCAGTGTTCAACTTCAGGATGAACAAGTGACCATGCACTTAACAAACTGGAGGCCAATGTAGTGTCTGGTATCTCTTGCTTAAATAGAAAGTAGGATGCCACAGCCATGTTTGTTCACATGAACTGCGTTGTGTCTCCAGCATTCTTAACAGCCTCATTAAGTACTTCTAAAATTGGCTTTGAAAGGGGGCTTATAAGGCTTTCTGCATGTTGATGCACTCCAGAGGCCTGGTGTTTTGCTGCCTTTTCATGTAGTTTGTCAGCATTGGCTTTGCTGATCCATCTGACAAACCAAAGTCCTCCACTTTTACCAATTGTAACATTGGGAAGCTTTCCTTCTTCGTAAGGTTTTTTGCAAGAGGTGTGCCAGTAGCCATCTTTTGTAACTTCAATAAATGGGAAGACTTCAACCAACAAACATTGGGAACTGCCTTTAGGTTTTGGAGACACTGTTTCTTCAGTAGGTAGCTGTATTTGTGCTTTGGGCTGGCCGGATGTAGATGCACCACTTGACCCGTCAGATGACATGTTGATATATTCTTTTCAGAGTAGCAGCCGTGTTAGTCTGGGTCCACAAAAAGAAGTGAGCTGTAGCTCATGAAAGCTTATGCTCAAATAAATTTTGTTAGTCTCTAAGGTGCCACAAGTACTTCTTTTCTTTTTGATATATTCTTGGTTCTTGATGTGTTCTTCACCTTGGTTAGTTTTTGAGGCCTTTGAGTAGAAAAATTTGTTGTATTGTTTTTTGGTCTTTTCATTTTCACTTTGACCTGCAACATATAAAAGAGATATGAATAAATTAAATGTTTTGTTAGTATATGCAAATTTAACATAAGGATAATGCAAAATACACCAAAACACAACAGGTCTAGATTTCTAAAAAAACAATTTAAAAAAATGTATTTAATTTAAATTGACTTTTGAAAAGTATGCCATCATGAGATAAGAGGGAAGTCCTCTCATGAATCAGTAACTGGTTAAAAGATGGGAAACAAAGGCTAGGAATAAATTATCAGTTTTCAGAATTGAGAGAGAGAAATTGTGGTATCCCTGAGGGGTCGGTACTGGGACCATTACTGTTCAACATATTCATAAATGATCTGGAAAAATGGGTAAACAGTGAGGTGGCAAAATTTGCAGATGATACAAAACTATTCAAGATAGTTAAGTCCAAAGCAGACTGCGACGAGTTACAAAGGGATCTCACAAAACCGGGTGACTGGGCAACAAAATGGCAGATGAAATTCAATGTTGATAAATGCAAAGTGATGCACAAAACAATCTCAACTATACATACAAAATGATGGAGTCTGAATTAGCTGTTAACACTCAAGAAAGAGATCTTGAAATCATTGTGGATAGTTCTCTGAAAACATCCACTCAATGTGCAGCGGCAGTCAAAAAAAGCAAACAGAATGTTGGGAATCATTAAGAAAGGGATAGATAATAAGACAGAAAATATCATATTGCCACTGTATAAATCCATGGTACGTGCAAACCTTGAATACTCTGCGCAGATCTGGTCACCCCATCCCAAAAAAAGACACACTGGAATTGGAAAAGGTACAGAGACGGGCAACTAATATGATTAGGGGTATGAAACAGGAGAAGAGATTAAAATGACTGGGAATTTTCAGCTTAGAAAAGAGACGACTAAGGGGGGATATGATTGAGGTCTATAAAATCTTGACTGGTGTGAAGAAAGTGAATAAGGAAATGTTATTTAATCCTTCACATAACACAAGAACTAGCAGTCACCCAATGAAATTAATAGGCAGCAGGTTTTAAAAAAAACAAAAGGAAGTACTTCACACAATATACAGTCAACCCGTGGAACACAGGGGATGCTGTGAAGACCAAAACTATAACAGGATTAAAAAAAGAACTCGATAAATTCCTGGAGAATAGGTCCATCAGTGGCTATTAGCCAGGATGGGGAGGGATGCAACACCATGCTCGGAGTGTCCCTAGCCTGTTTGCCAGAAGGTGGGAATGGGCAACAGGGGATGGATCGCTTGATGATTACCAGTTCCGTTCATTCCCTCTGAAGCATCTGGCCTTGACCACTGTTGGAAGACAGAATACTGGGCTATATGGACTGACCCAGTATGACCATTCTTATGTAAAAATTAATTATAATAATAAAAATGTTTAGTACAGAAACTCCCCAATATAATGATCTCTCAAGATGGCAACGATCTGAGATGATAACCTTGGCAAATAATGGATTTTAAAAATCTTGGCCTACTAGGAAACATATCTATATAAAGTTTTCATTCCCATTCACAAATCTAGCATTCTGGAGCAAAGTCATTAAGATATAGTCCAACAAACAAATATTTATTTAATGTGCCCCTCACTTTTCCCTCCACCGCACCCCACTCACCGGTGTTGTCCTTGGTCAGTGGAGACTCATCATTCAGAAGTGCTTTCACATGAGTACACCTCCCAGGTCGGGGGGGCAAGAAGGCACCTTGCTCGTTCCTCCAGCTGCTCACTGTTCGCTCTGGCCACTGCTGTTCATTGTGCCACCCTTCACTCCATCGCTCTGTTGCCAATGGCCCTGCACCGTCACCTTCTGCTGCTGCCTGCCACTGTGACCTCTGCAAGTTGGTCTCTTGAGGTTCCACCCAGCTCTCAGTGATTTCAGCTCAGCTCTCAGTGGGGGAACCTCACAGCTAGTGCAGTCTGGGCTGTGTCTTCCACAGAAACACTGTCCCACAGCAGGACTAAGCACTTAGACCTGATTATCAGTGATTTCAGCTGCAGTGGTCACTTAACAGAACAAAAGAAACTATGGAGCCTAATCAGCTCTGTCTTTGAACAGTGGAGAGGGACAGGTCCCCACCCTCTCTCTTGATGCCCTCAATCAGCACAGGCTAAGTACAGTTCTACTGCCCTTTACTCATACAGTAAGAACAACATTTCATGCCCCCCCCCCCCCCCCATTCAAGTGATTGTAACCTAACCCCAGCCAAAATCTATCACTTGGCATCACAGCTCTGTTTGCTGGATACCTAGGTAGATTAGGTGTGAATGTAAATACAATCTGGTCCTGAAGCTTTCCCCTCAGCCCCTAGCTCATCACTAGCTGTCAGGGAGAGCTCATTTTGACTTTGCTTACAAATCATCATTTGAAATTATTAGGTTGGCCAACATCACCAAAATGAATGCACTGACATTGTCATAAAAAACAACAGCTGTATAAGGAAGCTAGTCTATGATCATACTTTTCAAATCTATTATACTTTTTCAGATACACTGTATATGCTTTTAAAGTGTGTATTAATGTTTCAATTTCAATTCAAATTTCCAAACAGTCACTAAATTGGCATGTAACTAGTTCACAAAAATGGGAGGGGGGGAATTCGGGGGAGGGTGTAGGAAAATCACTGCTCCCAGGATATACTTCTCAGGCAGGAAATGAAATGACAGCCTCAAAACATAGCAGGACTTTTGTGGTTGTTTGAATCTTTTTCCCTGTTCGCGTGTTTCCGAACAATGTGACAGTAGTATCTGGGACACAGAAGGAAGAGAAACTATTGCACTGCCAAACGACTAAGAGTCACTAATCATAGCAGTTGGGTTATCCCCTCATGGAAATACTGAAGCTGCCCTTGCTATTCTGTGATCCTCCAAGGTAGCTGAACAATCAGTAGGGGACTTTCTGTTAGGATAACTGGCCCTGTCTGGAGGAAGGTGAAAGGACCCAAACCTACTTAGCGTCCCAGTCCAGGGAGCTTGAAGAAAGGAAGAAGTACTTCTTAACTTCCCCTTGTCTGACTGAGAAGTCAGAAGAACTATTCTCCTCTGTGGTCTCCCCAAACCATAAGGTCCACACAGGCTTTTCTACTACATCTTGCAAACCTTGATCCTAGCGAGCCCTTAACAGGTCAATGTAACAAACCATATCTTCATTTCTAGAGCAGTAAATCTACAGTACCTTTATTTGAACGGTGTAAAACCAAAACAAAATGAAAAATGTTTAAGAGGACACAATCAGTAACCATTGGAACAGCTTACTGAAGCAAGTGGTCATTTGGAGTCTTTAAATTAAAATTAAAACTGAGTATCTTTCTAAAATAAATGAGGCCTCAACTCCCAGAGGTGATTGCGAATGGGTCGGGCGAGGTGGAGGGGTGAGAACACTCACTCTGCTCTTTGGGGTAGATGTGAGGGGGTCCCAATACTTTTTTGCTTGTAGACATGGAATCATGCTGTGTTAATGGTCGAGAACCATGGACCTAGTTCACAAAATACAACGTCCACGTAAAAGAGAAGCTCCAGAACTAGAGCCTCAAGGTATTAGGACTGATAGTGTTCACTCATATAGAAGGGGGAAATAATTTCCTGCGGGAATCTCTGATCTGTGTTATGCAGGAGGTCAGACTAGATGATCATAGTTGTTCCTTCTGGCCTTAAAAATAAATTAAAACATGTCTAGCTAGGAGTAACAGGATGCAATTCAGGCTGAATTGGGAAAAACCTTTTGACCATGAGACCTATCAGACTGTGGAATAAGTTCAAAGAATAGTGGCGGAAGAAGCTTGGAATATTCAGAATTAGACGAGCTAAAACACTGCAGAAAATAGAATAGGGAACAATCCTGTACTAGCCCCAAGAGACAGACTTTTGAAATGTTTTTTATTGGCTATCAAGAACATGAGCTGAGGAACAAGGGATCAGAAAGCACTTTGTTTTGAAGATCCAAGTTCAGCACAACAGAGAATAAATTCTAGAATAAAGTAAAGCAGTCTTACCATGCTCGACAGCGCAGCTCCCCATTTTCCCATCACAGCCTAAGGACGTATCTGGTAGAGCATGAACAAATTCTGTCTTTAGCCCATTAGGAAGTGGAGTTTCATGAACTGTATTCTCGCATGGCCCAGAGTTCATCTTTTCTGAAACTGATCCAGGGGTTCCTGCTGATGGTGCATTTTCCAAATTGGCTGCCAACTTGGAAACAGTCCCATTTGCCTGCAAGTCCAAAAATTCAGTCTTCATAGGTAGGGTTTGAGCTATCAGTTTAGACTGTTTCACTGCATTGCCTTGCAGGTTGCTGATATTCTCCTTCAGCCATGTAGTGTTTTCTGCTGTTTTCTCTGGTAGATTTTCCACTCGTGTCACTACAAAGATTTTATGGCCTCGCCCAGGACTGGAAACAGAAATTCTCCTCTCATTTTCTTGAGTGTTAGCATGTGCCTGAGCCCCTGGTATAGTCCCAATGCTTCCCCCTCCTTTGGGCTCACACTTTGTTTCTTCAGTCATGTTTGAAGGGGCACTTCTGTCCTCTGAGCTAAATGCATCCCTTGTCTTTTCAGGAGAAAGAAATGACTGGGGCACATTATCTACATGAACAGAATCATTTTGTTTCTGTGATTTACTGAGATCTTTAGTCTCTAATCCAGTGTCTACCTCATCATCTGTGTCAGAGTCTGAATATATCACCCCATCTTTGTCACTGTTTATTGCCTTGTCTGTATGCCTGTTCTCTTTAGACACCGAAGTCTCCCCCACTTCATCTCCTTCAGGTGTTGCTGCTGTGTCATCACCCTGGCTGTTTTCCACAGGTCCCTCCTCAATCGGCTCAGTGATGGTGATCTCTGGCATAGAGGCAGATTGCTGAAGTTTCTGTTCTTTCTCCTCTTTCTCTTTGGCCAGAATAAAGTTGCGCTTGCAACCATTTTGGATTTCAGCTAAAAGAGCCTTCTGGGTTTCAATAAAACTCTTCACCTGCAAGAGGGAGAGAAACACTGCTGAAACTGCAAATAGTCTGAGATACAGCATATAGCATATTTACAGCTCTCTCGGCACAACTCAATCTTGGTGCAGAAATCCGTTTCTGCATCAATTTTATGGGCTATCCAATTGCTTACACACAGAATATGGGAACAGCGATAAAACTTTAACTCCACTTGGGTGGGTAAACCAACTAGTAAACTTCAGCAAACATCTATTGCAGTTATAAGAATAATCGGTCCATCTACTGTATTTGAATGTACTTGATTAAAAGCAAGGAGACTTTGTTAGCAAAGCCAATAGGTTTTGGCTTTAAAAGGTAGTAAAGCTTTCTCATTAAGTGACTACAAGAAATAGTCTGTTTTGCTTTCCTGCCTTGATACAAGATGGAATGAGAAAATTAAGTATTTGTAATTGCTGTTCTCCGAGGATGACTCCTTTTCAAATTGTAACACCGAGGCAGGGATGGTCTCTCACTGTGTTCAAGACCCAGTGCGATGGGAGGACCCTCACTCATCCTGATTTGGGGTCTGATTTCAGTGCCATCGCAATGCAAATATTAAAAAAATAACAGGTCAAATCACTCCCATAGGTATAGAAAGGACTGACTCAACTCTATGGAATGACTGGTGGGCAAGTGATGTCATGGGTATCTTTAGAGAACAATTACCACCAGTAAGTAACTATCATTTTGCTAAAGATACAATGACAAACACCACACTGTAGGAAGCGTAGTCAAGGCTAACACATCTTAAAATAGCCAAAATTAACATTTTTTAAAGGTATAAAAAGGTATACATTGAGGTTATGAAGGATATAGGTAAACTGAGAGACTTCGCTAAGAAATTGGAAAGAAGATCATAAAGGTATTCCAAAAACGGAGTAAAAAATAATAAAAGATCAGAGTCTGGATGCCCCCAGCTCAGAAAAATTCTAACAGATCAAATTTTGATTCCTATCTAGAGGCCTAATCATGTTCTATGGCCTACACTATACAGGAGGTCAGACTAGAGGATCACAACGGTCCCTTAGAATCTATGAATCAAAACAGTGGTGTTTGTTGAATGCATACAAAGAATTCCCCTGTGGCTGCCTTGAAAATTTCCTGGATGGGAACAGATCAAGTCTGCTGAAGCAGACTTGTGCCATACACAACGAGCCTCAATATGACCTTACAGTGAGAGAGAGTGTCTCGCAGCCATTTAAATACATGGCTTTCTCAGAGAGCAGAAACTACAGAGTTGGCATTAGGTGAGAAAAAGCTTGGTGGATTGTCTGAGTAGATAAGAATCCAAAGGACCTTTTTACAGCTTGTGAAGAGAATCACCTGGACAGGTACACCGATATGGAAAAACATTAGCAGAATGATTGACTGATTAACTCCATTACCATGATATGACTCACTGGAGGGTGTGCAGTCACCAGTCTACAGCAAGCTCATTTGCTGTGTGAGCAGAGTCAATGCCACCAGGAAAATGACCCTGCATATTGGAAGCCTGAGCTGAAAGGCATCAAGTGCTCAAAAGGAGCTGTCAACAGCTTAGTTAGGACCCCATTAATATGGCATGACATATTATGTGACATGACATTGGGAGCTTTCCAATGGGAGGTTTCAAAGTAACAAGCCCCTGATGAATGTGACAAAGGACGGGTCTACCTTCAACATGTTGCTGTGGCAGATGAGAGAGCCAGGCACTATGACCCTGGGGAGCACAACGACCAAAAAAAAGACACCCAGAAGTTTATATCTCTGCTAGACCCAGCATTAGAACACTGAGTTTGGGAGGTTCCTGCTTTGGTTGTTTATAGGAATGGGCTTGGCTATGGCGGGAAGCTTTAGAGAGAGAATGAATATTCTCTGAGACGTAATGTCAGTCTAGAACCACACAAAGTTCATAGGCACAAAAAATGCAGTGCAACTTACAGACTCCTTTTTCGGTTCCCTGTCTAAATCCAGCCTGAGCAGAGAATGATTGACCTTCAGTGCCAAGGACAATGCCATCAGACCCCCCGTTTTAATCTCATTCTCCCGCAGGTCTAGTCGAAGGAGTCTTGGACTCTCTGCAATGAATTCTGCTACCGCCACAGCACCTGCAGGGGAATAAAGGCCTCCGATGATGAACCATGACAATGGAAAAAAAAAGAAACTGGCTCACAACATGCTCCCCATAAACAACAGAGAAAGGTTCTTACTTGTGTACTTTAGACCAGTGCTTCTCAAGCTATCTGATGTGGAGGACTAGCATTTTTTTTTTCCAATGTGCGCGCAGACCAGCAGCCGATGGCTCGCGGGCTGGTACCAGTCCGCAGACCGCCACTTTGAGTAGCGCTGCTTTAAGGCTTAGTGAGACGGGGCCCATTTCTCATTACAGAATTTTGTCCAGATTCTTGCTATTGTAACAATCTGCTCTACAAAAATCTAAGTATTAACTCTATTTGTTTTCAATGAATTGAAAATACAACATCCTGGTCACCCATAAATAAAAGACTCCAAGGCACTTTCTGCCAAGTAAAGGAATTAGCATTGATGCTCTGGCTGTATTTCAATTTTATAATGCCATTTTGCCTTCCTACATTCCACCAATTGCTACAGTTTAAAGATGGTTTCAGAGTAACAGCCGTGTTAGTCTGTATTCGCAAAAAGAAAAGGAGTACTTGTGGCACCTTAGAGACTAACCAATTTATTTGAGCATGAGCTTTCGTGAGCTTCCACGGTATGTATCTGATGAAGTGAGCTGTAGCTCACGAAAGCTCATGCTCAAATTGGTTAGTCTCTAAGGTGCCACAAGTACTCCTTTTCAGTTTAAAGATGACAGGTTTCAGACTAGCAGCCATGTTAGTCTGTATCCGCAAAAAGAAATGGAGGACTTGACACCTTAGAGACTAACAAATTTATTTGAGCATAAGCTTTCGTGAGCTACAGCATGGATCTGATGAAGTGAGCGGTAGTTCACGAAAGCTTATGCTCAAATAAATTTGTTAGTCTCCACGGTACCACAAGTCCTCCTTTTCTTTTTGCAGTTTGAAGATGGTATTCTTCACTTCCTGTCATAAACCCAGGTGTTCTTTTATGCATTGTTAAGCAGATGTTTTCTAAACCAAAAGTACCTGACTTTCAGAGGGGACTCAAGTGTTTCCTGTACATACAGTTTATACAGAGTGGGATCTTTTAAGATGAAAGAAACTATAAATCTAACATAGCAACTGACAATTTTCATATTCCCATCGAAGTACAGTTTGGAAAACTCATTCATACATACCAGTAAGTTACTACACAGATTCCAAAACATCTAGATGCTTCATAAGCAAATAGATTGTAGGCTCTTTGTGGAAGAGACCATGTCTTCTAAGACTTTAAGAAGAGGTTACTCACCCTGTGCAATAACACTGGTTCTTTGAGAGGTGTCCCCCCTGCGGGTGCTCCACTCTTGGTGTGCATGTGCCCTTGATCAGAGATTTTCCTTAGCAGTGTCCGTTTGGCCTGCACACGCACCACTGGTATCCTCGTGCCCTTCACCAAGGCTATGTTATTCTGTATGGGTCAGTTCCTTCTGCACCCCCATGTCTCAGAAGCAACTCCAAAGCAGAGAAAAAGAGGGTGGGTCATGGAGCACTTATAGGGACACACATCTCAAAGAACCACAACGACTGTGCAGGGTGAGTAATCATTTCTTTTTTGAGTAGTGTCCCTACGGGTGTTCCAGGCTTGGTGACTTCCAAGCAGTATCCCCAGGAGGAGGAGGGGGCTTCAGAATGGAGTCCATCACAGAAGAGAGATCTGCATTGCCAACTGCAGCATCAGACCTGGAGGCATCCACCAAGGCAGAGTGTCTAAAGAAAGTATGTACCGAAGACCACGTAGCGGGTCTGCAGATTTCTGGAATGGGAACATTTTTAAGGAGAGCTATAGATATAGACTGTGATCTGGTCGAGTGTGCCAAAATGCTGGTGGGGGGGGGTGGAATGTTCACAGCCTGGTAGCAAACTACAAAACACTTGGAAATACATTCCGAGAGTCTCTGGGTAGAAATGGTGGAACCCTTAAATTTGTCTGCAATCAAAAGAAATAGTCTATTGGATTTACAGAATGGTTTAGTTCTATCCAGACGATGGATAACGCCCTCTTGACATCTAGAGTGTGGAGAATAGTCTTCTGGTTGGAAGCACGCAGTTTTGGGAAGAAATCCGGCAGGTATATGATCTGATTCAGGTGAAATTCAAAAGTCACTTTCGGGAGAAACCTGGAATGCAGCCATAAAAGGACACCGTATCCTTGTGAAATGCTGTAAAAGGGGGATCTGCCATTAAAACCCCAACCTCTCCGACTGCGGGCGGAGGTAATCGCCACTAGGAAGGCTGTTTTCTTGATCAATTCAAGAGGGACCAGGTGGCCATTAGTTCAAATGGGGGCTTCGTGAGGCTTTTGAGAACCAAATTCAGGTCCAAAACAGACGTAGGAACCTTTACCTATGGGAGCAGATTCCCTAAGCCTTTCAAAAATCTCGTGGTTGTGGGGTGAGCAAACGAAGAAAAACCTTCAATAGTAGTATAAAAGGCTGTTAGGGCAGCCAGGTGAACTTTGATGCAATTGAGGGACAATTTCTTAAGCTGCAACAGGTACTCCAGAATGAGAGGAACTGGGGCAGATTCAGAAGCAGTACTGTGGAGTTCACACCAGTGGCCAAATCATGTCCAGTTCTGGAGGTAAGTTCTGGTGGAAATTTTTCTACTATTTAATAGCACATGTTGTATCTCCGCAGATCAAGAGGGATCTAGCCCTGAGAACCATTCAGGACCATGACTTGAGGCAAAGAATGACAAAGCTGCGACGTGTCAGGGGTCTGGCATTTTGAGAGAGAAATTAAGAGACAGTTGAAAGATCTATCAGAGAATAGAGAACATGGTGAAACAGTAAGGGAAAGCGCTTCTCTCGACCACGTCAGGACTATCAGAATGACTCTGGCCTTGTTCTGCTTGATCTTATCACCTTGAGAATGAGAGGCATCAGAGGGAAGGCATAAAACAGTTGTGGTTAGATGTTTGGCTGCACGTGTGTTTTCCCTGTGTGCTGCCCCAGCTCTGTGCAGACAGACAGCACAGCACAGCAGACCTTGAGTGAACCGTCCAATGACCACAAGATTTGTTAATGTACGAAGGCGCCAGGCCAGGTTTGTTGTCGATAAAGCACAGTAATAGCACCTTGCAGACTTTACGAAGATACTAAGACATGTATGCCTGTGACAATGGACGCAGCTTAGTGAATGGCAGGACTTTCCATTCCCCCCTTGGCTGGAAAAAGATACTCCCTCTGAGATGCATTTTTATACCCTGATACAAACAAGTTAGTACTGCCTCTGACATACTCACTGCCCCCTGACGTGTCTAGTTATTACCTTGTACATATTGGTTCGATCAAAATATTTTTATTACGTAGAGTTATCCTGACCCTATCTTTTAGGAAGGGTCAGTGTGTTCCTGTTATCCTTGGGGAATGGTTTTGTACCATCCTTGATATTGGGGCGTTCTGGTACCACTTGATATTGAGATGTGTTTGCGTAAGTACTCTGTGCTTAGCACTTCTTAGGAACGTGTATTTCTGCAATATCAGCCCTGTTCTTGCCAGATTCTGTGAGCAGGTTCTGCCTCACACCAGGCCTTTGATACAAGGGCTTATGTCTCAGGCGCTCTTCCTACTACAACAGTCTGTCCATCCAAGGCAGGAGGAAGGTGTCCCCCAGTGAATTGCAACCTAAACACCCCGTCCCACACGCACACATCTTGGACAAAATGGGTAGCATTTTTTGTTTGTGGGTGTGGCAAAAAAGTCTACTTCTGGAAAACCACCAAGTCTGAAAGATTCACAGTAGAACCAGAGAATCAAACTCCCACGTGTATTCTTGGGGAAACATCTGCAGAGTGTGTTGTCCATGGTATTTGGTATGCTGGGCAGATACATTGCTGATATCCTTATGTGACGCTTTATCACCAATTCCACAACTTTATTGTTTTGGCACAATCTTGCCCCTCCTTGCCAACTGATTCATGCAGGCCACATGGTCTGTCCTGACTTTGATGGATCTGTGTCTGATGAGAGGGAGGAAATGAAGACAGGCATTTCTGACCATTCTGAACTCCAGGAGGTTGATATGAAGGGTTGTCTCTTGTGGTCAGACCATCTGTTTTATTGGAATCAAAAGGTTTATTTGTGAGTTGTTTTAATAGTCCCCCTTATTTGCCATCTCAATATTTGGTGTGAAGAAGCTATCACCACCTCTCCTGTCGAATCCCTCAGGTGCTGCTTAGCCATACTGCAGGAGGAAACAACTCCAGAAATTCCATGGGAGAGGACAGTGGTTGATGTGGAGGGAAGGGGGGGTAACAGTGAGGTTAAAAGGAATGCAAGAGAGTCCAAAGAAAAATCCAAAAAATCTGACGCCTCCAATAAGGACTAATTAAGGTAATCTGAAGGCACCAATTCTAGTTACATAACTTTAGCGAAGAGCATCACTGAAGGTGAGCAGTGCTAATAGCCCCATCTGACTGACTAAGGTACAGAGAGACAAAACCATTTATTGGTGGGGCACTAGGACACAAGACATTCCCCAAGAAGTCGAGAGGCTTCACCTAATAAAGGTTGTAAAGTACAGAAAATTAAGGCGATTCAGTAAAGGAGGGTAAATGGAAGTCAGGACCTCGTAGATCCCAGGCTCATACTCATTCCCTTCAGCCAACACATAGCTTCCCCAACCAGGGAGCTCTTGCAGCCCTTTTTCCAGATTCCTTGGATTTTCCAAAACATTTCTTTGGCTCAAAGAACTGCTGGCGGGGCTGCAGCAGTTTAAAGAACTAGGAATCCCACTATGCAATCCATTAGTTCGAGATGATAATCTCATGCGGCTCTACTCAAAGTGGTGGTCCGCAGACCGGTGCCGGTCCATGAGCCATCGGCTACCGGTCTGTGCGCACGTTGGAAAAAAAAATTGCAGGTCCCCCACATCGGATAGCTTGAGAAGCACTGGTCTCACGCATCCAGTGTTAACATCGTATTTTTAAATTAAAGGACCTTCAGACTGTATGTGGTAGAGAAAACATACAAATTAATATTCGTTAGTGTTATTAGCAAAACAAGCACTATACCTCAAGGATGATATACCCGCCAAATTTCTAGGTCAAAGGAATTCAGGAAATTTTGTTCTATCCTCCCAACTAAAAACACATCATAATTTTTTTTTCCCCACAGTTGAAATACTGTATTTTCCCCACACTCTCCTAGCTTACACATGACTGGAAGGACTTCGGTCAAATTTCCAAAAATTCACCAAGATTCACAGACCAGTTCAAAAGAGTTAGGAAAGTTTTGAGCACTTGAAACCAAGGGATTATATATAATGGAAATTGCTTTGCAATCATAAAAGGGACTAGCAAAGACAAAACATTGCATTTGGGTACACAGAATGCCTGAAAAAGTCCACTCCAATGCAAAGAAAGTTTTTTTCTGATGGTTTTCTCCCCCCCATAAAGCTTCAGGTCCTAGCTTGGTCAAAAGACTCTATGGTGAATGGGCAGGGCCAGCGCTAAGTTTTTTGCAACCCCAAGCAAAAAATTTGCCACCCCCAAGTTCTGAGAGCGCAACTGCCCAAGCAAAAACAAAAACAAAAAAAACCAAAAAAAGGTCCATGGGTGCTGAGGGAATTGGCTGATGTGATTGCAGAGCCATTGGCCATTATCTTTGAAAATTCATGGCGACTGGGGAAGGTCCCGGATGATTGGAAAAAGGCAAATATAGTGCCCATCTTTAAAAAAGGGAAGAAGGAGAATCCAGGGAACTACAGATTGGTCAGCCTCACCTCAGTCCCTGGAAAAATCCTGGAGCAGTTCCTCAAAGAATTCATTTTGAAGCACTTGGAGGAGAGGAAGGTGATCAGGAACAGTCAACATGGATTCACCATGGGCAAGTCATGTCTAAACAACTTGATTGCCTTCTACGATGAGATAACTGGCTCCGTGGATATGGAGAAAGTGGTGGACATGATACATCTTGATTTTAGCAAAGCTTTTGATACGGTCTCCCACAGTATTCTTGCCAGCAAGTTAAAGAAGTATGGGCTGGATGAATGGACTATAAGGTGGATAGAAAGCTGGCTAGATTGTCGGGCTCAACGGGTAGTGATCAAAGGCTCCATGTCTAGCTGGCAGCTGGTATCAAGCGGAGTACCCCAGGAGTCGGTCCTGGGGCCGGTTTTGTTCAACATCTTCACTAATGTTCTGGATGACTGGATGGATTGCACCTTCAGTAAGTTTGTGGCTGACACTAAGCTGTGGGGAGAGGTAGACAGGCTGGAGGGTAGGGATAAGGTCCAGAGTGACCTAGACGAATTGGAGGATTGGGCCAAAAGGAATCTGATGAGGTTCAACAAGGACAAGTGCAGAGCCCTGCACTTAGGATGGAATAATCCCATGCACTGCTACAGGCTGATGATCAACTGGCTAAACAGCAATTCTGCAAAAAAGGATCTGGGGATTACAGTGGACGAGAAGCTGGATATGTGTCAGCCATGTGCCCTTGTTGCCAAGAAGGCTAACGGCATATTGGACTGCATTAGTAGGAGCACTGCCAGCAGATCGAGGGAAGTGATTATTCCACTCTATTCGGCACTGGTGAGGCCACATCTGGAGTATTGCGTCCAGTTTAGGTCCCCTCACTACAGAAGGGATGTGGGCAAATTGGAGAGAGTCCAATGGAGGGCAACAAAAATGATTAGGGGGCTAGGGCACATGACTTATGAGGAGAGGCTGAGGGAACTGGGCTTATTTAGTCTGCGGAAGAGAAGAGTGAGGAGGGATTTGATAGCAGCCTTCAACTACCTGAAGGGGGGTTTCAAAGAGGATGGAGTTCAGTGATGGCAGATGACAGAACAAAAGCAATGGTCTCAAATTCCAATGGGGGAGGTCTAGGTTAGATATTAGGAAAAATTATTGGAGGGTGGTGAAGCACTGGAATGGGTTACCTAGGGTGGTGGGGGAATCTCCATCCTTAGAGGTTTTTAAGGCCTGGCTTGACAAAGCACTGGCTGGGATGATTTAGTTGGGGTTGGTCCTGCTTTGAGCAGGGGGTTGGACTAGATGACCTCCTGAGGTCTCTTCCAACCCTAATCTTCTATGATATCACAAGAGCCAAGAGTGACATTATTCCTGTAATTGTCATTATCAACAGCATTCTCAGTAATGACAAAAAGGTTGGGGGCTTCAATGATTGATCATCCTGAAAGTAACGATCCCCCAAAATACGGTAAGTCTGTTTTACCCTCGCATGTTAGTTTAGTAGAAGCCAAGCCTAATCGGAGCACAGAGCGGTTTCCAATGAGTCCATTCTTCAGATTACGAACACCTTCATTCCCAATAGGATTGTGACCAAGGTTCAGGGTCTCCAAACTCTGCATATGAGGCTGTGGACACAAACAGAAAAATAAGGTGAAAGAGGTACATTACAACAGAATGTCAGCGCAAAAAAGTAATGACCCTCACTCACATCAACACCTAGCAACCACAGCTAAATAACGGACTCTCTTAGGCCCTTCCAAGTTCAAAATGGGAATTTCTTAGGGAGGCCCTATATTCCAGAGCATACAGAATACCACTGATTTCCAGGGCTGCTAGTTTTACAGACATTACTGTTTTGTCCATGTTTTTTATTTTTCAATCCCCACAGAGCAAAGGAGGCCTTGGTTACTGAGCTTGTGAAATTGACATTGGCCTGGTAGCGCACATATGTGCCTTGGCAACCAATCCATTCCTTCAGCCTGTCACAGGCTGACTCCCTGCCCTACCTACATCCTCTGCATTAGTGCTAAAGCCTGCTCTTCCAGCATATACTGTCATGGCTTGTGCTGCCATGGGAAGTTACATGGGAAGTTACATGGGAAGCCTACATGTAACTTAGCCACACCACAACTACCTGTAGATGGCTACTGACCCAGCCTAGGCTGGCAGCCATAGTTCTCACCTTCCCTCCATTAGAGGTGGGCACTGGATCTTCACTGTGAGGAATGGGTAGAAAGGAGAGTCAATAAGGGAGGCAGAGGAGTGAGGGGAGATGGTAGGCAAGGAGGCAGAAAGACAGGAAGAATAAGCAGAGGAGAAAGGAAAACGAGAGAAATTACTAGCAGAGAGAACATAAGAAAAGATAACCCAGGCGGGCAGGAAAAGAGACAGCAAAAAGGTGGGGCTCAGAGCAGGAAGAGCTAGGCCTGCTGCTACTAAGGAGAACATACCAACAGGGTTGGGGTGAACAGCAGAGGACATATAGCAGCTAAATAGTGCACTCTCATCCTGCCTTTTACTGTAACAGGCCCTATTTTTCATCCTCCTTGTATTCCTGATCCCTTGCAAATGCTGCCTGTCCAGTCTGACAGCTGCCCTTTTCCTCTGAAAGACTGCTTGCCCTGACCCCTCCAATATGCTACTTTAATTCTCTTAATTTCTATGCAATAGAAATGCACTTCATGCAGCTGCACAAGAACATTGCATCCACCCACTCTGCAAGTATTAAATTGTCGATGGCTTGATTGGGCTATTGCAGAACAATTATGCCTAGCTCTAGAACACACATCTATAAGATAAGCAAATTGGACTGTTTATATCTTCCTCTCCTCTCCATAGGCTCCCAGTTTAGACCTCAAACTACTCTCTAAATGAGGATCATTCAAAAGCCGCTAATCTTCTCCCCCTGAAATCTACTCACCAGTGTCATCCCCATATAAGCCATGCCAGTGTGAGTCAGCTGGTTATTCCACAAAACCAGAGTGATCAGCCCTTTCCGTTGCTCCTTTAGGCCCTCACAGATGTATGCCAAGCCTATAAAACAGTATCAGTTAGAGCGGATTTATTCGGTTGCTTTCAGCATTTTACAGGCCAGCACTTCAATAGTCACGATGCCAGCACAGTCTGATGTGAACACACAGATACTGTAGGCTTTAACAGCACTTTTCTTGTCTTATTTAATCCCTTCTTTTCCACAGGCTTTGAATGCTGCCGTCAGTAAACCACAAAATAGAACTTCACATACTGTGCTGGATCAAAAGAACATTACAGGCAACAGCATGCAGACAGGTCTCATTCATTTTAAGCAGCAAGGTGGCTACAATGAAAATTTCTCTCAATACAGAATTTTTATTACAAAAATAAAATTTTTATCCTCTCATGAAAGAGAAATTACTTAAACAGAGATATCCAAAAGCCAAAATTTTGAATATCATGTAATAATTTAAATAGTCTGTTTTTAAAGTAGGTTGTGATTGATATTAGGACACAGCAGAATGTAAGTACAGTAGAGAACATTTCTGGTGTAGCTTTATAAAAGATAGAAAATCACCAGTTTCTTCATTAACAGTCATTGAATTGGCAGCTTGTCTTTCACCATCCAGCAAGGGCTGGATCCCCCCTGCCACAATTCCTCCAATCCACAGGGGGTGAGGTGGGGTGGGGGAAAGTATAGGCACCCTAAAGCCAGCCCCAACTCAGAGTGTCCTAGAGGTAATGTCGGTGTGTGCAGCTGGCTGTGCCTATATCTGACTCCTTCCTCCACAGCCCCGTTTCCCCTTTCTTCTCCTCCTGCTGTCTCGCTCCCCTCACTCCCCCTCTCATGGCACCAGCCACAGCTCTGCTTGTAAACACTGGCGAGGGACAGGCTCGCCACCACTGCACCGAAGTCAGGGCTGGCCACACTCAAGATTGACTCTTCCCGAAGCACCATCCTGTGGCCCTCTGGACTCACCTCGCAACTGGGCTCCGAGGACTCTCCTTGCCCATCCTGCTGCTGGGCAGCCAGGCATCTCAGCACCAAGCTGGCCTCAGTGCTACTGGAGGCAGGGCTTTGCCTGCCAAGCCAGGCTTTACACTCTGGCAGTGGAGTGGCTCAAATTTCAGAGGGCTGAGCCCCCTCTAGCCCTAAATACCCGCCGCCTATGGTGAGCGGCCTAGAGAGCCTAGCCTTGAGCTGCAAGGGTCCCCAGCCTCATCCTCCTTTGCCGCCACCACCCCAGCTCACCATGCCTCTCACTGAAGTGTGACCTGGCCATCTGTCTGTCATGATGGAGACACAACCGGGCCAAATTACAGTGAGTGGTGTTGCCAAAAAGTTGTGATTGTTGCAGTTTCCACAACAAAAATTGTGGCCCATGATTTTCTTACAGCCCTACTCGTAACATGTCCTTATATACAACTGGAGACCCACTCACATAATTCTGAAGAGGAAATGAGTCACTGCAAAGACCACAAAAACTGGGGTGTGTTTCTGAATGTTCTGTCCTGTCAAGGGTGTGAAGTTTAGCCTCCCCAGAAGTTGAGTCAAGCTTGGGGAAGAAAACTAGGAGATGAATCAAATGGTACCAGCAGAACTCAAACAACTGCAAGAACTTGAGATGAGGCCTGAGAAGGACCCTGTCCCCTGCATAAAGGGGACCCACCACAAAGGTCTGGCTCTCCCCTTCTCTTTGAGCTGATGGAATGGCTACCAGAAAGGCAGTCTCCAGAGATAAACTGCATAGGAACAGGTTGCCAAGGGCTCAACCTTGCTAATACTACACTGGAGGTTGCAAGAGGCTCCTCAACTGCAAAACCATGAATAAGGCCTTTAAAGAAACCTTACCATTGTATGATGGGAAAACAGAGCAAGGCCCTGGATAGGATGGGGATGTGCAGATATTGATTTTAGATGGACCCTTTGGGGGCTGAAGAGTGGAGGGCTAGGTAGAGAAGAGCTCCCGCTGGAGGTTCTACCAGGCTCTTGACACCAGCAACATGCCAAACCTGCTGCCTGGTGGAAGATGCATATTGTGCATTAACAGAGGAAGAGGCAGAGAGTTGTCAACACTAGAACATTTACCTCTTTCTCAGAAACTCCAAGGTCTTCGAGGTTGGTAACAGTATTGGGTAGAGGAATGCTGCCTGAAGGAAGCCTGTGGTCTCTCTTACTTGGTCCTTGGGCCTGGAATATGGGGGCCCAGGGAGCACCAAGTAGTCCTAGAGTCCTTAAGGGGAATCAAAGACCCCACCTATCTTTCAATTAAATCTCGTTGACCTAAAAAGGAAGGTCCTCAATTGCTGTTTGGACCTTACTGGGAATTTGTGATGATTGAAGCCAGGAAGATCTTCTCACAACCACCAAGGCAGCCAAGGTGTGCATCCAGTACAGCCTATAGGGGATGTGTGGGCTATCAGACACAAGGGTCTTTATCTCCTCTTGCGATTTGTGGGGTACCCATCCACATATTGAGACAGTTTGTTTCATCTGAAATAATAGTATTTGACAGAAGTGCTTGGTAATAAGCCACGTGCAGCTGGAGGCTGGCAGATGAATATACTTTGCATTGACAGGTCTACTCTCTTTGAATCTGATGCTTCGGCCTCCCTTGGACTGCCAATACCAGAAGCAACCCTGATACTCATATCCCTTGGAATGGAGTCTGTCAGCTCACTTGGATGCAATTGGGATGGATGCTGACATGTGCCATAGGTCTTCTGCAAGCTCCAACAGCCTCTCATTGATAGGCATGCCAAGCCTGCCATTCATGAAAAACTCATGGACATCTTGCAGCCTGAGAGACTTCTGCACTACTTTCTAGAGTCTCTGCCATGCACCTGAAGAGGTCCTGGAACACCTTGAAGGCATCGACTGAAAGCGGCATACAAGGATTTAGTCTTGTTGGGAAAGGATAAAGAGATTGCAGTGGGGACAAGTCGCTTTTCCCCTTGTAGATGTTGTTCATAGTCACTTCCCTTGTTCTACCTTTCCAGGATTTGAAGCTGCACTAGCTGACCTGGCCACACGGGTTTAGACCGAACCCTAGAGGAGGCCAATGATGAAAGCTTGCTTGAATACAACTGCACACCCCAGAGTATCCAACAGGAGCAAGGCTATTATGAGTATGGCATTCGGGTAGGAGATATAGAGAGGCAGGTCCCAGGAAGGATGTTCCTATGAGCCCTATGTCCTTTCTTGATGTCCCTTACAGATCCCTCCCCAGAGTCTCTTCCTGACCCCACTGTGTTACCCAAGGAGGGGAAGGAAGGCGTGAAGGGGAGGAGTGCCTACTATGCCCCATGGGGATGAACAAAAGCAGTACACCTTTTCCAACGGAGGGATTGTCTTGACTGGGTAGGGGGCAAAGTCTGCACTGGAGATACGAGAGGTCAAGGTGGTACTAATGACTTGGTAGCTGACACTTAGTTATCAACACCCTCAGCCTTTTAAGAAAAGGAAACTATTGTACTGTGCCCAGAGGCAAACCACTCTGTACCATATATACCCTCGGTAATGACATATTAGGTACCAAGAATGCTGATTTGAGGTTGCTGGTGCAAAAACACCACGCACCGAAGGATCTGTGCCAAGAGACACGTGGCCCATAGGTTTAGTGGGTACCGCCACCATTCTCTAACAGTCAGTAGTGGGGCACCAAAAGAACCCTTCTCAGGCCACTGGCTGCCTCTCGGCTGTTGAGCTCAAGATGAGTCATTTATGAGTCTTGTGTAGGGTGACCTATGCCCCTACTCTACACTAGTGGTGCTCTTCCCTAGCCCTGTCAGAGGTTGTAGGAGCTGGAATGGAGGCAGACAACTGGGGCCTCTTCATCGATGTAGCCCAGGAACTCAGGGTGGAATCTCAGCTTACCAGGGTGCTCACAGAGAGTGTGACCGGAAGACTGAGATCTTTGTGTGTCCTTCCTTTCAGCGTCCAAGATGGTTTACATACAGTGCTTCAGGAGGAACAATTTTAAGCGGGCTTCTCTACCTTTCTGAGTTTGCTTAGAGAAGAATTGACATATGGTAAAAAGAAAAGGAGTACTTGTGGCACCTTAAAGACTAACATTTATTTGAGCATAAGCTTTCATGAGCTACAGCTCACTTCATCGGATGCATTCAGGGGAAAATACAGTGGGGAGATTTATATACAGAGAGAACATGAAACAATGGGTGTTACCATACACACTGTAACAAGAGAGTGATCACTTAAGGTGAGCTATTACCAGCAGGAGAGCGGGGGAGGGGGGAAAAAACCTTTTGTAGTGATAATCAAGGTGGGCCATTTCCAGCAGTTGACAAGAAAATCTGAGGAACAGTGGGGGGTGGACAAGGGGAATAAACATGGGGAAATAGGCTTGAATAGAGACTGGGAGTGGATGAGTCATTACACAAAGTAAAGCTAAGTTAATTTTATCCAGTTTGCAAATGAATTCCAATTCAGCAGTCTCTCATCGGAATCTGTTTTTGAAGTTTTTTTGTTGAAGAATTGCAACTTTTAGGTCTGTAATCGAGTGACCAAAGAGATTAAAGTGTTCTCTGACTGGTTTTTGAATGTTATAATTCTTGATGTCTGATTCATGTCCATTTATTCTTTTATGTAGAGACTGTCCAGTTTGACCAATGTACATGGCAGAGGGGCATTGCTGGCACATGATGGCATATATCACATTGATAGAATGTGCAGGTGAACAAGCCTCTGATAGTGTGGCTGATGTGATTAGGCCCTATGATGGTGTCCCCTGAATTGGTATGTGGACACAGTTGGCAACAGGCTTTGTTGCAAGGATAGGTTCCTGCGTTAGTGGTTCTGTTGTGTGGTGTGTGGTTGCTCGTGAGTATTTGCTTCAGGTTGGGGGGCTGTCTGTAAGCAAGGACTGGCCTGTCTCCCAAGATCTGTGAGAGTGATTGGTCGTGCCACAAGTACTCCTTTTCTTTTTGCAAATACAGACTAACACGGCTGCTACTCTGAAACCTGACATATGGTACACACTGCTTAGGAATATGTCCTTCTCTGAAACACAGTAGGCACCTAGAGTGCCCATTATTACATGGCACTGAAGCATCACACAAAGGACAGGTTTTAAATACCAAGTTTTGTTTCTGCCACTTTTCTAGAGCCCCTGTATGTGGAGGCTAGAATGTGCATTTAATCAGAAACTAGAACCTGACTAAACCAAAGATTTTTGTGTGTGCTATCAAGAGCCAACAAGACTTACCACCATTACGATCTAAACTAGCGCAGTGCACAGAGAAGCGGGCGGACCCTGAAAGGGTTGTGTCTCACTGTCCGGGCGGTAAGAAGGAACTGAGGGATGGTGGGGCCCACTCTGTTCTTTGTATTCTTAAATGGCAGGGGCAGGGTGCATCAGGACTTCTAGGGCCGAGGCACAGCCCCAGTGAATGCTGCTGGCCAAAACAGTCCAATTTCACACAAGAGACACATGTGCACCAAGAGCTGAATCTACATGGACAAACACGGGCAGAAGAATTTTAGATGATAGATGGATTTGCTGCTGATAAACTGGTATCCTGGCTTCCCTGCCTAACTCTGAAACGTTTGTTTTTTCTCCAGAAATACCAATAAGATTCACAACTGTGTGTTCAAATGTAAGTGTGTAGAAGTTGGAAAGTTCCTACACTAAGGTAAAAAGAAAAGGAATACTTGTGGCACCTTAGAGACTAACTAATTTATTTATTTATTTATATATATTTCTTTATATAACACTAAGGCAGTGTTCAGATACAGGGGGCTTGGAAAAAAAATCACAAGCACATTGGTTTTCTATTGTGAAACCTCACATTGTCGGTCTTATTCCACTCCCACACTTTGGAAAATCTGTTTAACAAAAATATATTGCATGCTTACATTAGCTACAGAAAGATGTAGGCCTAAATTCCTTCATCTTAACAGTTGGACTGCAGTCCCATGGTGCGGGGTCACAACAGGCCTGGTAATGGAACATTAGCGGCAACCTTACATACAGAGTCACACCCAGCATCTCCACAATGACATGCAACCAAAACTAATTAAATCGAAGTTATAAAGAAGGAGCTCCAGACTTCAGGGATTCCAAACTCCAGTGACTCACAGAGAACTGTAAGTGGAACTTGTAAATCCCATAATAGGAAATATTTCGCTTTGAAACCTTTTGAATACAACAGCTTTTGACTGAGGCCACCAGAGCCTTGTTTCCCTTGCCTGTAGGCATTATTAGCCCCATTCCACAGATGGCTTTACAAACAGGTAGGTAAAGGGACTTCCCTGGAGGGTCCTGTGTCCAGTGGATAAAATGTACATCCATGACAGGAGCTCTGGATTCTAATCCCAGTGCTGACACAGGTATCCAGTATGACCTTTGGCAAGAGGCTTAATGCACATGTAATATGGAGAATACCTGCCTGCAGCACGCATCTTTACCAAATATTGTTTACTAACTGCAGCATATTAATAAGGCCAATTGGGGGAAGAGTTTGCAGCAGATGTCATTAAGGATGCCAAGAATCAGGGCAGGAAATTCAGATACTTAAGGTTACTTCAACAACCTTAACTCAGAAATAATAAAATAGATTGAGTGTCCAAATTTATGATAGGCACCTCAGCTGACCAGGAAGATAGTAACCAAACATAGTTCAGGCCTGCACAAAGGCTGAGCTAACACTGAACTGAAAACACAGAATTTTGTACTGACATTTGTTTCTGCTTTTAATTTCACTGGTGTTTTTTCTTTTGAAAAGCAGAAAAAGAGTAAAAGACACTGAGAAATCTCTAGGAGGGGTGAGGCACCTCAAGGATCCTATCCTGAAAAGCATCAAGCAGCCACAGCTCTTACTAACTTCAACAGGAATTGTGGGCATGCGACAGCTTGTGATCAGACCCTTCAAGTGATTTAAGGTGCCTTAACTGGGTCTAAGCTCCAAGCACTTAGAAAGATATAGGCCATATCTACACTCGCAAGCTTAAAGTGATACAGCTGTGCTGCTGAAAGTTCGCTCGTGTAGCTGATGGGAGAGAGCTCCCATCGACATAATAAAACCACCTAAATGAGAGGTGGTAGCTAAGTTGGCAGGAGAGCATCTCTCACCAATATAAGCGCTCGTGTGCACAGTGCTTATGCCAGCAAAACTTGTCACTCAGGGGTATGTTTTTTCACAGCCCTGAGTGACGTGCGTTTTGCTGACATAAGGGGTAGTGCAGACATGGTCTTACAGTGCTATCATTCTTTAAAAAGGCTTAAACTGCTTTTTTAAAAAACTCATTTCAACTCTCAATTTGAGATCAGATTTGGAAATTGTCCAGCCCCCACCTCAACTTTCCCTTTGACAGCAGGACCTGCCTGCTGCTGTATTGGGCAGGGCTCCTCAGAGAAGTGCAGGAAGAGTTCCAGTAAGCCAGCCTCTTACTACCTCTCCGTCAAGGTGTTCCAGCAGCCCTAGGCCTTCGTCCTTTTGCTCAAAATCGCCTCAAGCTAGCTCCTTGCCTGGGGGAAAGAGGAGATGGTACTTCCAGAGACAGAATTTCAGTCTAACAGGTAGGACTCTTCCTTCCAACCTGCTGGTGCTGCTCAGTTCCTGAATGGGGCTTTTGTGGTATTACACAGAAGTAGTGTCTCAGAGAGAAGAGCAGCATCAGCTGTCCCTGTGTTCCCAAAGAAAGTGGAGGCTGGGGACTGTAACTTCCTATATTCCACCTCATGTTAAAGAATTCAAGTTAATTTATTCATTGTTTAAAGTCTGAGGATTTACTAGACATTCGCTGTCTTTATTAAGACAGTATGTTGGGGGTGGGTGGAGGAAACAGTCACTCTTTAAGAGAAAGAGAAGTAAAAATATTCAGAATGGGAAAGGAATGAAGGCTTAGCTTGCTTTTAAAGGGCAAATTTTCCAACCTGGGTTGGAGTGTGACACAGGATCCAATAAGATTTTATGTTTTCAGCTGAGAACATTTAAAATGTAGTTCTCGCTCTGACAACATTTCTCAGAGAAAGGAAGTACGAAGACTAAGGAGGATCTCCCACCTGAATCTAAGATGTGGTTGTTCCTCAGGTCCAATATGTGTATATAACAGTTAAATTTCAGCAGATTGCCAAGCTGAGCAGAGTCCTGCAATCCATTCAGCTTGTTATCAGCTAGATACAGTTCCCGTAGGTTCATGTTCATTTTCAGAGCCGTTGCTAAAAAACAAAGAACAGAGAATTACACTTCAGCTCATGTAACACAGCTACAGAACAAAAGACCACAGAGAGCAGGGCACCTGCCTGCAGACCCACAAGACACCTTGAAACAGCATGTAACCAAAGGAGACGTAACTTTAGGTTTCTTTCATTACTGCTTTAGGTCTGCATATTTATCCTGCTACTAACTGCTCGTTAATGCATTCTGTATGGTACACAAGGCCATGTATCGTAGGCTTATTCAAGCTGGATGCTGCAGAAGAACACATGTCCATACAGACCATTCGTAGTGCCATCAATACCTTATCTTATGCAAATTTCCTACTCATATAATATGTCAAAGTCTCAATATCAGCATAAATTAACGAGGCAGAAAAATCATCAGCAGGACACAAGTATGGTTGTCTAAATGCTTTATAGTGACAAGAAAGTCATGGGGCTAACCTGTGTCTGGGAGGCATGACTGTGGAGCTGCAGGAGACACGGGCCCAACGTCTCCAGGGGTGTGTGTTAGGGGGATGGGGAGAGGCACTGCATAATCCTGAGAGAGGGTGAAGTATCCACTACCATGGCCTCCGTAGAGGGCAACACTAGCAGGGCAACGAGTCCTGAGCAGCCCTTGCTCACCTCAACTACAAGGGCTGCTACTGCACGCAGCCTTGCATAACATCAGGCACAGTGCCGTGGCCCCTTGAGCCCTTTCCCCTTTTGTGCCCCCAGAACAACGGTAGGCTATAATCTTGCACTGAATCGACCATTACACTTCTGCCAGCACTAGAGGGATTTGCTAGTCAGCAGCAGTATCAAAGCAGATCAGAGGAGATAAAACCTCAATTTTCCATTAAGTTCTGCATTTCACACCAAGATCACAACCACCCTGTTAACCAGAATGCTAGACCCAGAGTAACAACTTTAGCACTGGAACCTGCAGCCCAGGTGAGAATCTCTCTCAAGTATCCCTGACAGATGTAAGAACATGGTTCAAAGGGTAGCATATAGCAGGGAAGTTACACTAATAGCCTATTAACTGCAAAGCCATCTTTTGCTTACCTGTCTGCAATATGCCTGTACCTCCGGTCTGATGTGACCACAAAGATGCCTAGCTCCAGCCTAGCAGTGATTCACTAACCAACAGCTGCCAGTGGTGCCTTATCCCCTTCCAGAACACTGAGAGGCCTGAACTTAAAGCCTCTGAAACCCAGAAAATGGCTCCTACAACGCCCCACCTAACCTTAACTCCGCCCTCCTGTCTTTGTTCTCCTAAGGGAGCGCTCAATGCTGTATCCCTCCCTAAGACTCGGGGCCAGCAGAAAGGGTGAGGGAGATTGGAGAAAGCTGCTAAGTTTTTTAAATGTTAATGGATTTCCAGGCCAGAAGGGACATTGCGAGCCTGCAGCCTGATCTGACATCCTGCATAGCACAGGCCAGCGAACAGGAATCTTTGAGCTCTGCAGCTGTAGCTCCAAGCCCCCTTAGGTGGCAGGGCAAGCTCTGGCAACCTGCTGCACTGCTCCCTGATCGCCATGGCTACACTTAGCCCAGTGACGGGCAGGGGAGCATGGGAATAAAAGCGAGGATTTGGAATTGTGTTGAACACACAGAAAAGGGCAGATTCTTTTAGGGAGAGACAAGATTCTACTATATGCCCAGTGCCTGTGGCAATCTCCATGGAGGGCAGGTGTGGTAGTGGTCTGGGGTGGGAGACATTCCTTTTAACTCTGCATTTCCTGGCATTCAGAGGCTTAAGTTTAGCCCCCCCATACACACACTTTCTGGAAGGGTATGAGGCACGGACGGGCAGCCTGAACTCTGCAGTTTTTGGCTGAGTTTCCCTGGTTTACAAACGTTCACAGAACCCCCATGTTCCAGAGCCCAGCTCTCCCTCCACATTGGCCCTGGCTCCTTTGCGACAGATACTCCAACTACCAAAGGCACTGGCCGTAGATTAATCCTTTCCCTGCATCACAGCCCCAGCTCAGAGAATTACCCTCTTCCTACCTCATCCTCCCACCCCAGCCCTCCTGCCCATGAAGGGGTCAGCAGTAGTAGGGAGTCCCACAGGTGGAGGAGCTGAGAAGAGGCTTCAGGGACTGACATGGAGTCAGTGGGGGCATTTTGTGAAGCAGACAAATGGGGCCACGGCTGTGAGAAGCTGCAGCACCTCACGTCACAGCGACGACCCACTTCACTGCACGGCTTTGACCTCCTCTTGCCCCAGAGAGCAGCATCACAGGAAGGGTAAAGTCTGGAGGGAGTGAGAAGGGTAAGGGGAACTTTGGAGTCTCTTCCCTCTACTGTTCCCTAATCAAGGGAAGGAGAACCTCAGGGCCCCTCCCCCCGACAAAGAATTGTTGGTAGATGAGGGGTATTTGGGAAGGAGCACACAGATGGCTCCATTCCTTGCCCCACCCTCAATTATGTTCCATGCCAGAGGGGGCACCAGCTTTTCCCCTCTTCAGATCCTGGTGTGTCAGAGCTCTGAGCTCCCAGCAAGCAATGATCCCTTTGATAATGATCCCTTATTCGCCAAGAAAACCCAGCTCTTCACCCCCAGTGAATGCTGCTGCTCAGTGTCCTCTAGAAACAGGGGTTCCTATGGAGGAGGTACCAGGCTACATGTGGCAGGACTTTCCCTTACCAAGAACCCATCGTACTAAGGGTGGGGCTTCCTTAGCCCCTGCCTATAGAGGGCCAGGCTGTGAGCGAGCCTAGGCCTCCCAGGAGGTGGGAGGACAGCAGCTGTGCCCCTGAAGACATCCCCCTTTGATAGGGAGGGCAGTGGCCCTCTCTGGTAGCCTCCCCATGTGAAAAAGCAAGATGGGGATGACCCAGAGGGGCACTCCCATGAGCCGAGGGGGTGAGAATGAGCTTCAAAGTCCCACCCAACCCAGAACTCAAGAGTGAGTCCTGTGGGGGAGGCCTGGAAGAACAGGGCACAGCAGTCAGAGAACATGGGATATTTGGAGGAGGATATCTGTAGGGGGACACAAGGAGGATAGAGCTGGGAAAGCAGTGGGGCTTGAGTGTTAGGATGGGAAGGCTGCCACTGCCTCACAAGCTGGCTCTGCTGCCATGGGTTGCAGGAGCCTCTTATGTCTAGGGCCCTACCAAATTCACAGCAGTAAAAACACATTGCAAATCATGAAATCAGATCTCCCCCATGAAATCTAGCTATTGTAGGGGAGGGGTAGAATGGGGGGCACCCCAGCTGGGGGCTTCTACCATGCCTGGGGCTGCAGCTGCTAATCCTGACAGGGCTGGGGAGGGACAGGACTTCCTCTTCCCCTGCATAGCCACTCTTGGGAGGGCAGGGGGGAGAGAGAGAGAGAGAGAGAGAAAAGAGGGAAACAGACTCAGCTCTGCGTACCTCACCCAGCTTGTGACCCCTCTACAACAACTTTGCAAACCCCCCACAAGCCCCTTTTGGGTTGGGACCCCTCAGTTACAACACCATGAAATTTCACATTTAAACATCTAAAACTGTGAAATTGATTAATTTTTAAATGCTATGGCCATTAAATTGATCAAAATAGACCGTGAATTTAGCGGGACCCTACCTATGACCTCAGAGTCAGAAGCCGTTCCAGCAGTGCTCCTGCTTGCTTTCCGCAAGCTGCTCCAGGCCCGTCAGCCCATCCCAGGGGAACAAGAGCAGGGAGAAGTAGGGGAACTCCTGGTAACAGCAGCAGGACAACTGGAACTAGCAGTTACCCGCCCCTAAGGGTTGCATCTACCCTAGAGTGGAGCTGCCAGCCCTGATCCAGCATTTCTTGCCATCCATGCCCTTTGCTAGTGAGGCTCCTCTAGGAAAAGGAAAGTGAGGGGGTTTTCAGGGAGGGGCTCCAGGCTCCCTCACAGCTGATGCTGCACCCCCACCTAGGGCTCCTAGCTCCAATCTACACCCCAACACGCTCTCCAAGACAAGCCCTGCAGGGCCTCCCTAAAGGCTCTTCTCCATTTCGAACTATCCAGCTCCAGCAAAGTGGCCCTCTGATAACGATCCCTTATTTATCTAAGGGATCATTGAAAGTCATCATTTTCAAAAAAACAAGTTTTCCCATCTTTAAGAAAAAAATGGGCTTTTGGAAAATGAAGATTTTTGAGGATCCCTTATACAAATAAGGGACTGTCAAAGGGCCACTTTATCAGAGCCAGGCAGCTCCAATCAAGAAGAGCCTTGTAGGATCTAGATGACCCCCCATTCCTGAGGGTGGGTGTCTATCAGAGTCTTGGTAGGTGGAAGTGCAGAGACAGGCACACCCTTGTATACCTGAATGGGTCTTTCCACCAGTTTAACAAGGAGAGAACTTCTTCTGGGATCTTGACCAGCATGTCCATGTGGTGTCTGCTAGGTATATATACACTGATTTCAAATCACCCTTGCAGATGACCTCTGGCATCTGTGTGACATAAGTGTATGAGGTCATGGGTCCTAGAGATCTCAGACACGCACTGGTGATTATGGGTGAGCCTGATGTTGGTACCCAGGTAGCAGTGGTGTAAGCTTCTCTACTTCAGTGTGTGGTAGACCCTGCCCACACAAGCTTCAAGTCTGACTGGCCCCAGTCGATAGTATGCAATAAGGGCCTCTGCTAAGTGTAATGAGTGAAGACCAATGGCAACTCAGCTGATGAGGGCCAAGTTCTAATGGCGATGAAGGTGGATGACCTACAACTGCGGATGCATGAGCCGTATAGGGCAGAAGGAGATCTTCATAATGGTCATCCACACCCACAGAAACCAATGGCATCTGACAGGGAAGTTCCTGGGAAGGGGGACTGGTGTCCCCAAAAAATAAAAAACTCCTCTGTAGCTCCCCAATCCCAAGGAGGCAGAGTGGGGCGAGGAAGGGATAAAAGCAACCAGCCACGACAGACCCCGACAATAGCACCAGGGTTAAAACCCCTTCTATTACTAACTCCAGGAGGAGGGGCATGTTCTGCATGCATAGGAGAGAAGCGACCCAAACCCCACTTGTGAATGCACATCCACAATGACCAAACCAGATCAAGGGCAAACCAGACTTCAGAGGCACGTTCTGTGTCACCACATGGAATGTGTTAATGCTGAATGGCACAGGGTACAAGCTCTTGTCAAAGACCTCAACCACTGTAGACTAACTGCTGGCACCACAGAAAAGCAACCAAGTCACTGAGGAAAAAGCAACGTCCCCCTACTTTCGAGGTCCACACCAAACTCAAGGAGTGGCACTTGTTTATTGGACAAACTTCTAGCACACAATTTAATAAAAAGAACCCCATCTTTCCATGCTTACTCTATGCTCGGTTCCAGCATCATTATGGACACTTTTGCGTTGGTGCACAGGCCACAACGACAGCTGATGCATCACCCATGCAACAGGATGCATTCTATCACCAACTAGTAGCAAAAATCCAGTGCTTGTGCTTGGAGATTTTAATGCCATGACAGGCTGTGATTGAAGTGGGTATGAATCCATGATAGGTTCCTTTGGTTTGGGTTCACCAAACAAATACATCTCTTGGCTTCTGACACCGTGTGCCACTGAGGGATTGTCTGTTAAGGTGCCTAAACCAGGAGCCCATAACAACCATCGCTGGACCTGAATTTCAAATAATGGATGTCATGAAAGAAACTGACCACATGACTGCCAGATATCGCTCAATAGTGAAATCTCACAAGGTCTTTGGCGACACAGAAACATCAACAAACTTAGATCACAGACTAGCCATCACTCAGCCTCTCTGCATCTTCCACCACCTTGCAAGCCAGACATCCACCAACAGTCCAATGGCCATTGTCTCCTGAGGATCATGTTGATGCCATGAAATATACATGGCCCATTGAGGAGCATATATATAACCTCGGTATCCTCTTAGATGACGTGAAGATCGCCTGGATTGTATACGTAATGCTACATCATATGACACCATTGAATAACTGGCTTCAGACACTTCTGCCTTTTAACATCCCCCATTATGAAACTAGATGGCTCTCCCTGCTCAACATGGATGCGGTCCTGGACAGATGAAAAACATTATGAAAGCGTGCTGAACCGTGCACCTGCTGATGACCGTCCAAAGCTACGTGACCTGACAAACTGCACAGCAGCAGACCCAGCAACAACCCTCATCCTCCATCACTCACGGACCTGTGAAAGATCAACCAAAAGTTACGGAATGGACATGCTGCTGGACCAGATGGTATTCCGATCCAGTTGCTGAAAGGTGCCTTGGAACCAGTAAGCATCGGCCTACATCAATTCTTTTTAAGCGTGGGCATCAGGCAAAGTACTTACAGAAAGACGGCATCAGAGCATACCAGGGCACAGGATCTCTCCTCGAGCAAGGCAACTACAATCCGATTTCATTATCATCAGTCCGTGGAAAGGTCTTTGTTTATGTTCTTCTTGGTAGAAGGCAGTCACTCCTTAGTAGACATCGTCGTCTACAGTAATCATGTTTAACTATTAGACAGTTGACAATGGACACTGTTCTTACTCTTTGGCTTCTAGATGAGCTGTACTTAGAAATTAACCACTCACTTCATGTGGCATATATCATCATCAACACATTAGCTTTTGATTTGGTCAACAGGTCAGCACTTTGGCTTGCACTGAAAGAAGTTTCAGATCTAAATGTTCTGCTAAACCTGGCGTATGATCTTCAGAACAGTAGTGGAGCAAGAGTGCACACTGGTTCATGGCTTTGGTCACATTTCCACACATCCCCAGGCGTGCGGCAATGATGCATTCTCATCCCAGCATTATATTGTTGAGCTGTTGACTGTATATTAGTATTTGCCACTCCACATGTCAGAATCAAGGATGATCATGAAGGGTTTGCTGACCAAGACAACATGAACAACATTCCCTTGTTTGTTGAGAAGTCAGAGAATTTCAGCCCCGCCCACCAACATCTCCAAGACACCATCCACAATATGGGATTGAATGTCGCATGGCAGAAGACCATGGTCCAGAAATTCAGAACTGGGCCACCAGAACCCCCCAGTGCAGTGAGTGCCGTCAAGAGTGCTGATGAGGTTATCTACCTAGGGTGCAAGCAGAGTTCAAGCAGTCACAGCGAACTGGACATTCTTCAATTACTAGGTCTTGCTGCCTCCTGCATAAAGTCTGTGTCTCACTTGTGGACACAAGAACATGTCTGTGTTGATCCTGAGCTTTGTGTGTCTATCAAAACTGTGTATTACCTGTATTGCCACAAATGTCAGAAACCTGGACCCTACTCTATTCAGACTTGGAGCAGCTGGAGGCATTCCATACAGGTTGTCAATGCCAAATCCTGAACATAAAGTGGTTTAACTTAATACCAAATATTTTAATCTCTCAGAGATCTAACCTCCCTTCAATCAGTGATTATATTCAAAAGCAGTGTTGCATGCTCTTTGACCATTTCGTCAAGATGGACAAAAACTCTTCAGGACACTGCGCTCTCAAATTCTCCATCAACACTCAAAAGGGGTGCATGTTGTGACTTGACCTGGCACCGCCTATAGGGCAACCCCAAAGTTTCATAGATTTGTACGATTGAGCCAGATCTGGAAACTTCACTACACACTGCCCTGTGCATCACCATGGTCACTGTCCGGCGCAACTGTCCTCAGTAGGCTGTCTGTGTTTGATGATGAAGAAGTTGGTTGAGAACAGCTATTACCTATTCGTAAAAATCCTTGATGCTGTAAGAAAGACAGAAGGGCAGGACTCCAAATTGGCAGTAGGATGCTCCTGCCAGGAATCATTTCCTGTGAGCTGGATGGATTGATAGCTCTTCACCTGCATGATGCGGATTTCCATCTACGAACTATGGTCATTATGAGCACTGTAATAAACGTATCAGCACAACTTATAGCAAGTGTGGGCAGTCAGAGGTGTGTCTGCCATGAAAGATGACTTCTTCTCCTGCTGCTCCTTTGGCTATTTGTCTATACACAGAGACACTGTCCCAGTTTAGACAGTCATATTTTGAGAGGAGGGCCTGATAGGAAGGCCAGCCTCATAGAATATCAGGGTTGGAAGGAACCCCAGAAGTTCATCTAGTCCAACCCCCTGCTCGAAGCAGGACCAATTCCCAGTTAAATCATCCCAGCCAGGGCTTTGTCAAACCTGACCTTAAAAACCTCTAAGGAAGGAGATTCTACCACCTCCCTAGGTAACCTCCTAACTGGAGGTTAGCCTACAAATACATCTTGTGGCCGAAGAAGTCCTAAACTACTATCACCATAGAAGAAACTGGTGCTCAGAAACTGGTGTGAATAAAAAAATATATACATTTGAATTCCTTAGCAGGGACTTGGTACCTCCCATCTGCTTTTTATCACGTGACCTGGATGGATGTAGGTGGATGCCAGACAGTTTTTGCAGCCTTTATTAATGGGGATGGCAAGTCTCCCTGGTGTAGAAGGATGTAGAATGTCCAGGAGTTTGTGATGCTTCTCTTGAATCACTTCCAGGGCTACGTCTAAGGCTTCTAGCACACATTTCATCAGGTCCTGGAATACCTTAAAGCCATCAGTGAAGGCCGACACGGATGGATTCACAGATTTGTCAGGGAACAGTGAGAATATTACAGCAGGGAATGGTTGCTCTTCCCCTGGAGCTGATGTTCTTATCTTTCCTCCTGCCTTTCAAGTACCTATGGCTGTACCAACTGGCTCATCTGAAAAGGCTTAATCGTCTCTTTGAAGAGGGTGATCTAGCCCGAGAGTCAATGAAGCAGCCTACCTGAAATATGGCTGTATTTTAATTTTACATGCCAGCAATCTGGTTCTATTTTACTTTAGGTGGACCCTATATGGGCATCTCCTTCCCACAAAAGGTTCCCAATAAATCTAAAACCCTCCTCCCTACACCATTGTCTCATCCATGCATTGAGACCTTGCAGTTCTGCCTGTCTAAGTGGCCCTGTGTGTGGAGCTGAATGCATTTCAGAGAAGACTGACATGGAGGTGCGGTACTAACTACACTATCTAAATATTCTATACAAGGCTAGGTAAAATCACAGTATGTGCCAAATAAGCAGACACAGCAGGGGTTTCATCTCACTGCCATGGGTGGTAAAAAGTAACTGAGGGAAAGTTGGGGCCACTCTGCCCTTTATACCCTTGGGTGGGATGTGTGACTGCACAGCCAGTGGACACGGTTGACCAAAAGAATTGGTTCTCACATGCATAGGGCACACATGCACCAACAGCGGAACAAGTCTGGACAATCACTTGACGTAGAATAGTTTGTCCTCTCTTTTCAAGACATTAAAAACAAAGAAGTTATCCAAGTAAATAAAAGGCGTTTAGATGCAAAGAAGAGACAACCACATGTGATTACTCCAGGAAACAGACCATGCCTTGTGAACAAGATTCTCCAGGTTATTCACCTAGTAACATGAGCGGGCGCCCAGAAAGGCCGGCGTTCTCCAAGTGTAACACTACCAGGGTGCTGCTGATGCGCAGAGCCCGAGCAACAAATGGCGCCGAGTGATCCAGCAGAGGAGTGTTCCGAGCATCCAGGTACTGCAGACAGTTAGTCTGGAAAAGGAAGGCAGAGGGGTGAGATGACAAAACAAAACAAAAACAAAAACATGTAGCCATTGCACACTTTCAAAGCACATTTAAGTTCTACTCAAGTCAGCTGGGCACAGACTCTGCACATACTTTGCCTGATCTGCCCTTCCATCTGGGTCTCTCTCAAAGCACTTTACAAACGTTATTGAACTCCCTAGGAAAAATAGTTAGGTTACATATCATGGTTTTAAAAATGAGAAAAAACTAAGGCACAGAGGAGCAATATCTTGCTCAAGGTCATATCATGAATCTGTGACAGAGAAGGGAATATCACACCAATCTCCTTGCCTTAAGACCTGTGCCTTAACCATAAAACCATCTTTTCTTTTTTCACCCATGAAACAGAATTTGGGTATATATCTATATCTCAGCAACAAACATTTTAATCCAACTACTAGCGACTGTTCAACCAGCGGTAAGGGGCATAGACTCTGAAAAAAACATACCGCATTCCAGAATTCAGCCTGCCAGTAACAAATACAAAATATAGGAATGACAAGCTCCCCTCTAGTCAGTAACACCTAGTGCTTCAAACAGTGGATTGCCAGCAAATTGCCGCATTATGCAATTCAGCCGATTGTGGACTGTGCCTTTTCACTGCTTCAGAGGAAATGCCTTGGAAATATAAAGGGAAGTGATGAGTTTGCTGAAGTGAAGAGGCCAGAACGGCTCTCCAGATTTTCAAAGTAAATAAGATGAGTGATTTCAGACATCCCTGCTTCTTTTGTTAATTCCCCAGGGAACAACTAAGATGCATCTTCTAGGAGTTAGTCATTTTTCGTTTTAGGCTAATTTGTATTTTAGCTGTCACCTGCTCTTCTTCTAGCTGGCCAGGGAAAAGCATCTGAGAGACCTCAACAGTTTGGGACCCAGTTACTCAAGAAACGTGTTCCATCCACCCAGGTTCCATTGGAGCCGCTAAGGTAAGCTGGGCACTTTAGCATGGGTTCCTAGGGTAAAAATCTAGTGCTGGTAGCAGGACATTTTCAGTCAATGGCTCTTGCTCATGGAATTCACTTCCTCTGGTGGCCTTCGAGGCACTCTGTAAACTGCTAGTTAGGCAAGCTTTGAGGTGAGGAGAGGTACACCAAAAAATAAATGTTGGCATTGGGCTACCATAGCAATAATGATCCATCTGCAGTACTGATTGTAATGGTCTGTTTTTAAATACCGAGAAACTTGATTATCATAGGAACAGACTACCTAGAAAGATCTTTACAAATAAGTAAAAAGGAAATTTTAAGGTAAGAAACAAAATGATACCAATCTGTGAATATCCATCTCAAGCCATCATACCACATCCTGCCATTCTGGGGAAAAAGAACAAACCTTTTCAGACTGAGATGGGGCTAAGAACTCTATTTGAATTAAGCAGATTTGCCTAGAACACCTCAAGCGGGAATCTTCAGAACATCCTGATGAGGTGCTGTGCCCAGTGCTGGTAGCAGGATATTTTCAGTCAATGGCTCTGAGATCAGGAACTTTGTGCATGAGCCCAGCATCCAGAGGAACTTCATCAAGATTGGTTGATGACTATATGGATATGGCCATCTGAAGAAACGTGGAAACAATCTTTGCATACATTCATTTGAAAGAAATACCATGCAACAGCTCATGTCTACAACTACAGTGAGCAGTCTTCACTGGGGAAAGGGGACTTGTTCCTGGCTGAAGATTACAGGAATGAGATGTTAACTGCTGTACTACAGTTAGTCTACTCATCCAAATAAGCCTGCATGAGGTATTCCAAAATGAGGGTAAATGCGACACCTTTCCTGTCTTCAAGAAGCCACTAGAACTAATAAATCCTTTATAGATACTCTACAAGGCAAGTAGGCCCAAAGGTAATGATTGGTCTGAAAAAAAGAGGCTGTAGTATGAAAATTGGAGGAAGTTTCTTGCAACGTTCTTGAATAATATGGAGAAACCCTTTTCACTGGGCCTACTGTAGTTATACATTGGCTGAGGAAAATGAACACAGAATATCTTTTTCTGATTATCCACCATGACCCTCAAATCTTTTTCAGAGTCACTGCTTTCCAAAGTACAGTCCCCCATGCTGTAAGTGTGACCTACATTCCTGATTCCTACATTTACGGCCTTGCATTTAGCTATATTAATATATGTATTTGCTTGCACCCAGCATATCAAGTGATCCAAATCACCCTGTTTCAGCAACCTGTCCTTCTCAGTATTTACCACTTCCTCACACTTGTGTCACCGTAACCTTTACCAGTAAAGCTGCGAGTTTGTCAGAGGTCACAGTCATGGAATCCATGACTTCTTTCCGTGACTTCTGCAGCAGCCGGTGCGCCTAGCCTAGGGGCCACCTGAGCAGCTCACGTGGCCCCTGGGCCAGTTGCACTGGCTGCTGCTGGGGAAGTCACAAGCCACCGCACCCCTCTCCCAGCAGCAGCAGCAGGAGTTTGGGTGTGGGAGGGGGCAGGGTGTTGGGGCGTGGGAGGGGGTAAGGGCTTTGGGCAGCGCTTACCTTGGGGTGAGGAGGCCTCCCCAGAAGCAGCGACATCCCTTGGCTCCTAGGGGGGAGGCGCAGTGCGATCAGGGCACTCTGTACGTTGCCTCCGCCTGCAGGCACTGCCCCCACAGCTCCCAGTGGCCACGGTTCCCAGCTGTGGAGATGGTGCTCTTGGCGGAGGCAGCATGCAGAGCTGCCTGGCCACGCCTCCACCTAGGAGCTGAGGGATGTCGCCACTTCCGGGGAGGCGCAGAGTCAGGTAGGGAGCCTGTCAGCCCCGTCAAAATAGGGCCAAGATGATGATTATCTGTTTATAATTATATTTTGAGAATTCTCTGTTAGCCAGATTTTAATCCATTTAATGTGTGCCATGTTGATTTTGAGATCGTTCTGTTTTTTCATCAAAATGTTGTGTGCTACCAACACAAATGCCTTACAGACGTCTATTACATCAATGCTCTAGTTATCAACCAAACTTGTAATCTCATAAAAGAGAATTTGACAAATCTATTTTCAATAAACTCATGTTTAGGTCAGAAAATGCAGAGGAAAAAAAGTGAGAACTGCCAAAAGCCAAGCAGAGTTGGATCTTGCAAAGGAAATTAGAAACCAGCAATACAAGCTTCTTTAGCCATATAAATTAAAAAAAACAAGGAAAGAAGAACCGGGTCCACTATGCAGTGAGGATGGGGTAAAGACTAAAGATAACGCAGGTATGGCCCAATACCTAAACGATTACTTTGCCTCAGTTTTTAAATCAGGGTAATGAGGAGCTTGGGGGCAGTGGAAGGTTGGCTAATGAGAACAAGGCTATAGAAGCAGAAATTACGAAATTCGAGGTAGAAACGAAATTCAAGGTTTAATGGGACCAAATTGGAAGGTCCAGATAACCTCCATCTAAGAATATTAAAGGTACTGGCACTTGAAATTGCCAGCCCAGTAGCAAGCGTTTTTAATGAATTCGCAAACTTGGGGGTCCATATCCTATGACAGAAGACTTAGAATCATAAAATATCAGGGTTGGAAGGGACCTCAGGAGGTCATCTAGTCCAACCCCCTGCTCAAAGCAGGGCCACCCCCTCAAGGATTGAACTCACAACCCTGGGTTTAGCAGGCCAATGTTCAAACCACTGAACTATCGCTCCCCCCCATATTCTTACATATAGGTATGATACTTGCAAGTATCAGACCTATATGTAAGAAAAGAAACTGATCTGAGAAACTACAGGGCCTTTAGTTTGACCTCAATTGTATGCAAGGTCTTAGAACAAATTCTGAAAGAAAGAATTAGTTAAGGACAGAGGTAAACAGTACCTGAAATAAAATACAGCATGGTTTTACAAAAGGCAGATGGCCTGGTACTAACCTGATCTCTTTCATTGAGAAGATAATGGATATTCTAGACAAAGGAAATGCAATATGTGATGCTGCACTCTATATGATTTTATGAAAATATGCTAATGAGTGTGAATAAATTGTAACTGGAATATGCTTCATGCAAAAGATTTCTTGTAAGGTATCATTACAAAGCTTATAATCTACTGAGTGTGGTCATCCTATTTGTATAAATTTATCATTCTTGTATCTGAAATTAGAAATATGAAATATAACTCTGAGGTCCTGTTGTAATTATGCAAAGTGTGGGCCATTAATGGTGGTTTGGAATTTTGATGGCTCCCATTAACCAGGACAATTGACTGTAGATGGCTCTGTTTACTTCTAAGTCTTCCTGTATACCTGTGTGCTGGAAAAGTGGGTAATGAAGTCTTACAGTAACATGTTTCAGAGTAACAGCCGTGTTAGTCTGTATTCGCAAAAAGAAAAGGAGTACTTGTGGCACCTTAGAGACTAACCAGTTTATTTGAGCATGAGCTTTCGTGAGCTACAGCTCACTTCATCAGATACATACCGTGGAAACTGCAGCTGCTCAAATAAACTGGTTAGTCTCTAAGGTGCCACAAGTACTCCTTTTCTTTTTACAGTAACATGTGATCATGTCACCTGAACTGGAATCCATCTTTAACCTGGTGTTTTTCCATTTAGAAGGAGGGGTGGGAACCCAGAGAGGGACAAAGGATTCCCACCTTGTGCAAAAGATATACAAGGGGGTGGAACAGAACAAAAGGCACTGCAGTCATGAGAAATCCCCTAACTACCAACTGAGCTGGAACAAGGACTGCACCAGGGGAAAGGATTGGGCCCAGACTAGGAAGACATCCAGTCTGTGATAGAAGCTTATTGGAACATCTCTGAGGGTGAGATTTACCTGCATTTAGTTTTTACTGTATTAGGCTTTTCTTTTTGCGGATACAGACTAACACAGCTGCTACTCTGAAACTAGGCTTAGCCTTGCGTGTTTTATTTTGTTTGGTAATTTACTTTGTTCTGTCTAAAGAACAGGTGTACTCGTGGCACCTTAGAGACTAACAAATTTATTAGAACATAAGCTTTCGTGGGCTACAGCCCACTTCATCGGATGCATAGAATGGAACATATAGTAAGATGATGTGTGTGTGTATATATATTTATTATATATATATTATACACACACACACACACACACACACACACACAAGTTGGAAGTTGCCAAACAAACCGTGAGAGGCTAATTAGTTAAGATGAGCTATTATCAGCAGGAGAAAAAATCTTTTGTAGTGATAATCAAGATGGCCCATTTAAACAGTTGACAAGAAGGTGTGAGGATACTTAACTTAGGGAAATTATTATTTGGAACCACTTAAATCCTCCTTTTTGTATTTAATAAAATCACTTTTTACTTATTAATTAACCCACAGTATGTATTAATACCGGGGGGAGGGGGGGGAAACAGCTGTGCATACCTCTCTATCACCAGCAGGAGAGTGAATTTGGGGGGGGGTAGAGGGTGAGAAAACCTGGATTTGTGCTGGAAATGGCCTAACCTGTTGCTCACTTTAGATAAGCTATTACCAGCAGGACAGTGGGGTGGGAGGAGGTACTGTTTCATATTCTCTGTGTGTATATAATGTCTGCTGCAGTTTCCACGGTATGCATCTGATGAAGTGAGCTGTAGCTCACGAAAGCTCATGCTCAAATAAATTGGTTAGTCTCTAAGGTGCCACAAGGACTCCTTTTCTTTTTGCGAATACAGACTAACACGGCTGTTACTCTGAAACCTCTCTATCAGTGTTATAGAGGGCAAACAATTTATGAGTTTACCATGTATAAGCTCTATACAGGGTAAAACAGATTTATTTGGGGTTTGGACCCCATTGGGATTGGTTATCTGAGTGCTGGAGACAGCAGCACTTCTTAAGCTGTTTTCAGTTAAGCCTGCGACTTGTGGGGGACGTGGTTCAGACCTGGGTCTGTGTTTGCAGCAGGAAAGCGTGTCTGGCTCAACAAGGCAGGGTTCTGGAGTCCCAAGCTAGCAGGGAAAACGGGCTCAGAGGTAGTCTCAGCACATCAGGTGGCAGTCCCAAGGGGGTTTCTGTGATCCAACCCATCACACAGTAGATCTAATCTACCCGGATTTCAGTAAAGCATTTGATACAGTTCCACTTGGAAAATTATTAGTTACATTGGAGAAGACAGGGATTAATATGAGAATCAAAAGGTGAGTAAGGAACTGGTTAAAGGGGAGATAACAGATCATGCAGAAAAGTGAACTGTCAGACTGAAGGGAGATTACTAGTGGAGTTTCCTCAAGGATCGGTCTTGAGACCGATATTATTTAACATTTTCATTAGGAGCTTAGCACAAAAAGTGGAAGCATGCTAATAAATTTTGCAGATGACAAAGCCTGGAGGTATTGCCAATACAGAAGAAGACTAGAATATGATACAAGAAGATGTGGACAAACTTGAAAACAAGAGTAATAGAAATGGGTTGACATTTAATAGAGCAAAACGAAAGGTCATGCACTTAAGGACTAACAAGAAAAATTTTTGCTTTAAGCTAGGGATGTATCAGTTGAAAGTGACAGAGGAGACTGAATGCATCCGATGAAGTGAGCTGTAGCTCATGAAAGCTTATGCTCAAATAAATTTGTTAGTGTCTAAGGTGTCACAAGTACTCCTTTTCTTTTTGCGAATACAGACTAACACGGTTGCTACTCTGAAAAAGGAGACTATGAACCACCAATGCGATGTGGCCGTGAAAAGGGCTAACGTAAACCTAGTATACATCAGACAAGGTATTTCCAACAGAAGTAGAGAAGTGTAATTATCATTATACAAGGCACTGGTGAGACCTCATCTAGACTACTGCATGCAATTCTTGTCTTCCATGTTTAAGAAAGATGAATTCAAACTGGAACAGGTGCAGAGACGGGCTACTAGGATGATCAAAGGAATGAAGAACCTACCTTATGAGAGGAGACCTAAAGAGCTTGGCTTGTTTAACCTAACCGAACCGAGGCTGAGGAGAGATATTATTGCTCTCTATAAATACATCACAGGGATAAACACCAGGAAAGGAGGAATTATTTAAGTTAAGAGCCAGTGCTAGCACAAGAACACATGAATATAAACGGGCCAGCAACAAGTTTAGGCTTAAAACTAGTTGAAAGTTTCTAACCATCAGAGGAGTAAAGTGCTGAAACAGATGTAGTTAGATATTTGGCTGCGTGTGCGTGTGTTCTCTCTGCCTTCTCCCTGTGTGCTGCCCCAGCTCTGCACAGACAGCCGGCACAGCAGACCTTGAGCGAACCGCCCAATGACCACAAGATCCACCAAGGTACGTAGGCACCAGGCCAGGTTTCTTGCTGACTAAGCACGGTACTAGCATCCCGCAGACTCTCCCGTAACATTAATACATGTATGCCCATAACAATGGACCAGCTCAGTGAACGGTGGGACTTTCCATTCCTCCCTAGGCTAGACAAAGACACTCCTCTGAGATACATATTTATACCCCAATACGAACAAGTTACATACTGCCCCTCTGACACAGTTACTGCCCCTTATGTGGCTACTTATCACCCATCACCTTGTACATGTTGGTTTGAACAAAACATCTCTATGATGTACTGTCATCCTGACCTTATCTTGCACGAGGCATCATTGTGTTCCTGTTATCCTTAGGGAATATTTTTGTACCATCTTTGATATCGGGATGTTCTGGTACTACTGGATATCAGAATGTGTTTGCATGAGTACTCTGCGCCTAGCACTTCTTAGTAATGTGTATTTCAGCCCTGTTCTTGCCAGATTCTGTGAGCCCAGGCCTCATGCCTCATACCAGGCCTCTGATACAAGAGCTTATATCTCAGACTCTCTTCCTATTACATTCCTCTGCTTTTTCGTCTTTTTATGGGGAGGATGTTTACCCATCGTCCCAGAAATGTATAGTGCATGGACTGAAGACGACGCAGTGGGCTAAAGTCTGCACCTGCAAAGAAGTTTTCCATAAATCAGATTGGTACAGACCCTGAGGGTTTTTTGCCTTCCGCTGCAGAGCGGGGCATGGAATTCTTGCTGGTTTGAACTAGAGCAGAGGTTCCCAGCTTTTCTTATTGCATAACTCCTTCCAGATTTACCAGCTGCCTACATACCCCTACCCTTCGCATCACTGATACTTTGTGTTCCTTCTTAGCACTACCTATCTTGTCATCTGTCCATATTTCACTGTTACATACAGATATATAGGGAAACAAACAATTGGAATAAAAAAAAAAATCCTAAATTCTGAGCTCAGTTAGAGAGTTAGAGACTGGCCAGTTACTGGGCAACTGAACCCATGCTGTACAGAGCCTTCACCACAAATCACAGTACGTCAACGTCTCTATGTGTTTTCTCATTGGTACATTGAGGTAAATTAAACTATTGTAGTTTATATAACAAATTCCCAGAGTTTTAAAGATTCATCTAAGTGGCCTATTATGAAAATGCAATAAATTAGTAAATAAAATCCACCATTATACAATTTCTCCTGCATACCCCCAGAGATGACTCTCATGCTCCAAAGGGCACTCATACCACAATTTGGGAACCCACGGAACTACAGTAAATGATGCATTCTCTGTGATAGTCATTAAATAAAGATTTGAGTACTTCAGTAACTCAGACCGAGGTTTTGGGTCTATTACAGGAGCGGGTGGGTGAGATTTTTGTGGCCTACAATCTGCAAGTGGTTAGATTAGATGATCATGATGGCCCCTTCTGCCCCCAAAGCCTATGAGTCATCATCAAGGCACTCCAGGGACCCAAGGTATGTTCCTATCATGTTTATGCCTTGATCCATGCCTGGATACCAGAGTGATGAGCAGAGTTTTGGTTTTTATGGTCTAAGACTGCTCTGTTGCCCCCACTCTCTAAGGCACAATGAACAATACAATACTTGTGCCTCAAAGGAACTCTCCCAGTGGGGCTAATTTTGATCAGGCAATTTACACACTCGGTCCTGGACTGAATTTCTGAAATCCCGAAGGATAGGTGTGACGAAGTGGGATTTTTCCCCTTGTTATGTTGCATAGAAGTCTTACTGTTCTGTACTAATATTATGTACACCTCAGTTTCCCTGTGTACTACACCAATGCCTAGGTGGTAGGAATTGGGTGTGTGACTTTTGCTGAGGCCCTTGGGGCCAGGTGAAGCTGCCCAGCTGCCAGCATGTAAGCTATGGCCGATGCCCTTTGTAACCTGAGAACCAGGAGGGGGATGTGTCCAGGTGACATTTTGCCTGGGTAGCAGGACAAAGCCTAGGGGAGGAGCCATGGGCATGTGGGAGGCCAGGCAGCAGGGTCCAGGGCAGTCTCCTGTTTGGAACTCGGAGTGGTGAGTCCAGGGCAACTGGCCCAGGGTTCCGCCAAGATGGGTTTGGCTGAAAGTGACTAATTTCCGTGCTAACAAGTTCTGTTCTACACTGTGTAACTGTCAACTAATAAACCTTCTGTTTTACTGGCTAGCTGAGAGTCATGGCTGACTGCAGAATTGGGGTGCAGGGCCCTTTGGCTTCCCCAGGAGCCCTGCTCAGGCGGACTTGCTGCGGGAAGTGCACAGTGAACAGGGATGCTGAATGTTCTGAGGTCAGACACAGGAAGGCCAAAGCCATGTAGGCTTCTTGCCCTAGCAACACCCAGAGGAGGCATGCTACACCAGATTCCTGACTGGCTGCATTTGGAGCAGTTCCAGAGCATCGGCCTGGTGACTCCATGACAACAGGTTTCTAGTAAGGACTCAAACTCTACAGAATATCCTAGAGAGTTTCCAGAGTTTATTTATCCATGGTAGTTGTCCCCCATTGGGTGACAATTGCCTGGCATCTCTTCCAGCAAGAATGTTTCCCTAGAATTTGTCAGGTCTCCAGTCACATGGAAAGGCTCATTGGACTGAGGTTTGAGAGACAAGTATTTCTGCCCCTTCCATATCTGGAATACCAGTTCCTTTCTCCTCTGAAACTAGTGGATTCCCAGTGGAATTAACCAAAGTTCCTTGTTTTGTAGGGCTGTGTGTAATCCCCTCCAGCTGGACTCTGGAGCTGAGAGGTGTTAAGAGTTCAGATAAATGGCTGCACAAAGGAACCTATTTGCAGTCTGTAAGTTTCACTGGTCCTACAAACCCCAAGAACTATGCTATTCTTGACTTATCTACTGGCATTTTATTAAACATATGTACAGATATAGAACATATCCATAACAGCAGGGACTTTTTAATCTTTATCTGCCTCAGCTCTGTCCAATCCATATGAATCATAGAATATCAGGGTTGGAAGGGACCTCAGGAGGTCATCTCGTCCAACCCCCTGCATCTGAAAAATCTGGAGGCCATGATCAGCTTTTCCAGTAACTGAATGAAGATGCCTACTAAATACTGAAGTTGGCTGACACAGACAGAGAGGCATCTACTCTGAAGGAGAAGCTAGCACAATCAGGCAGAAACATCATCATTTTCTTGCCTTTTGGTTCTGACATCCTAAGAGCTCACTCATCTGGGCTAGAATGGCTCCAGAGAAGCAAGTCTTTGCCTATGAGGCTTAAAGCCAAGGCTGCAACTTTTAATTGTTAGAAGCTCAGCTCCGTTTTTCTTGATGGTTCTTTGGGAAGACTCTGCTGGACACACAGTCTTTTAGAATTGAGGATCTTACAGCATCTATTTTGGAAAGGGCAATTGTGATGGGGGTCCGAGTGGGGAACCAGCTGTGGTCACTCAATTAGGGTGAACTGCAAAGAATGGGGCAGACAATCCCCATAAAGCTGGTGGATATTCCAATACGTAGATTCACCAAACCAGCATAACACAGCTTCTTTATTACCTTACTGGTTACTCAGAAGTCCAAACAACACAGTTCCCTTAAAGTGAGCCAGCCTCAGGCCTCCATCCAGATACCCACAAATATGATGAAAATTTCTGTAAATCTTATTTCATCATATAAAAGAAAAGGTTCTACCAATCCCCAAGAACTGGGCACATTACCTCCCAGGTTAATGCAGGTTTCAGATCTTACTCAAATACACGCTACAGACAATTCTTATTAACTAAACTAAAATTTATTAAAAAACAAAAGAAAGAGTATCGTTAAAAGATCAGTATACATACAGACATGAGTTCAATTCAGTGAGGTGCAGATTCATAGCAGAGATGGTGAGCTTCATAGTTGCAAAGGGTTCTTTCAGAAATAGTTCATAGTCCAATATCCAAATATCACATTCAGGGCGTACCAGCGTAATAGGGACCTCAGTCTTGTGACTCAAACTTCCCCTGAAGAAGCTTAAGCAGATCTGAGATGACAGAGTCAGGACCCAAGGATCTTTTATACAATTTCATGTCTTTTGACAAGTTGGAGTTCCTCAGGGAACAAAAGGTAATTAGGATGACTTTGAAGAAGGTCCATCACTGGTACTTAGCTATACGAATTAACATAAGGCCATTTGCTTGTTCCTCCACCATTCACAGTACATTTCAAAGAGAGATGAATACGGATATATCCCGTGTTTACAATTCATTTACATGATAGTATGTTCTCTGACCTCTGAATGATCAGAATACAACATAGAGAGGGACTGTTGATTACATTGTCCACCCTACTCATACATATGTAAATACACAAAAACACAAACATTATCTCCCCACATGTCTTCTGTTGGTTATTTTGCAGAATGTTTAACCCTTTCTAGCCATGCGTCACAGCAATAAAAATCAGTTTTGTCCTTCAACAGGACACAGAACTCTTGTGTTTGGCTGTTTAGACACTGGGGTTTGTCAGAGCATTCCTGTTTTGTTTGAGGAGGTCTCTGAAATCAGGATACAAAGGTGGCATGCTTGTGCCTTCTTGGGAATTACTACTGAACTTGTTTCTTCAGATGTATTATTGATCATGTCTGGCCTACCTCCCCCGCCCCTCCACCCCCATGCTGGAGAAAGGATATCCACAGTGACATCCTTTTTTGACTAGAAAGCAGAATCATCTTGGACATCATCAGCATCCTGTCTGTCATCCAGGCTCATAACCTGGTCATCAGCTTCGACTCACACATCTCCCCAGGTCCTCAAAACTAGGCTAAGTCTAAATCTTGACAAATCTTTCTGCATAATATTTTAAAGACCTGGCCTTTCCTATGCATCCACACAGCCAAAATTCTCATCCAAGCTCTCATCTTTTTGGTTCTTGATTACTGCAACATCCTTCTCTATGGCCTTGAAAAATGCAAACTTACCCCACTCTTATCCATTCAAAATGCTAATGTAAAGAGCATTTTCCTAGCCTGCCAGTCTGACCACATCACCCCTCTCTTTGCATCCTTCCACTAGCTCCCACTTCTCCATACATCACACAGAAGCTGCTTGCATTCATTTTCATGGCCCTTCATGGTTAATTCCCACCCTACCTATCATCTTTCAATTTGCTATTATCTACGCTTGCCTCTGATCAACCTGTGATGCTAGCCTCCATTGCTCATTTGTAAAATTTTGAAACAAGCACCTTTCTTCTTTCTCCCATACTGACCCCTCACTATGGGAGGTGCTCCCCATAAACATGTTAAGCTCCCTCACTATCCACCTTCAAATCACTCCTCAAAACTCTGCCTATTTTAAAAAAACTTGACAGTCAGACCACAGCCTATCATGCTGACCAATGTTGTCTCATTGGTTACTTGTACTCCCCATCTGTCTGTATCCAGCTGTCTCTTGTCTTATATTTAGACTGTAAAGCCCATGGGGCAGGGAATGCCTTCTGTACTCTTTGTACTGTGCCTATCACATTGGGGTCCTAGGCACTATGGTAATACTAATAATAAGCAAACAGCAGCAGCAACATCTAGGGATGGAATAATCTTAGCTGGATCTTCTGTTCCATTTCTGATAACTACCCCTCCTCCATGCATGACATTGCTGGAAGGAGCCGGGGGAAGGGAGGGCAACATTTCATCATCCACAGAATTTCTTAGGTCTTATGACAGGTTTCAGAGTAACAGCCGTGTTAGTCTGTATTCGCAAAAAGAAAAGGAGTACTTGTGGCACTTGAGAGACTAACCAATTTATTTGAGCATAAGCTTTCGTGAGCTACAGCTCACTTCATCGGATGCTAGCTGTAGCTCATGAAAGCTTATGCTCAAATAAATTGGTTAGTCTCTAAGGTGCCACAAGTACTCCTTTTCTTTTTAGGTCTTATGGTGTGGGTTTCCTTTTCGTCTTTTGTTTGGTGGTTACAAGAAGCGGCTGGAGAATGCTCAAAGCATCACTGGTCCTTTAGTCTTCTGCTCCAACAGTGTGGACCCATGAGTGTTTGACTGGAGCGCCGAGCTCCTTCTCCTGTCTCGTGAAGGGGGACTTATCTAGCCTCTCACACAGGAGTCACCCTGCAACACTACTTCAAGATGACTGTTTATAGGTGGAGCACTCAATAGATTTTCTGATTCATACATTTTATGACAGAACAAACCCTTATGATTATCTAATCTGACCTGTATCATGCTGGCCAGAGAATTTCACCCAATGACTCCTGCATCAAGCCCATAACTTGTGAGTTTGAGTTTGACCATATAAAGTTAGAAAGACATCCAGTCTTTATCTAAAGATTCCAATGATGAAGAATACACCACATCCTTTGATAAGTTGCTGCCATAGGCAAGTTCCCCTCACTGTTAAAAATTTGCATCTTATTTCTAATCTGAATTTGTGTCGCTTCAACTTCCAGCAGCTGGATCTTGGTCTGCCTTAGTTTGCTAGATTAAAGAGTCCTCTACTACCAGAAAATTTCTCCCCAGGCACTTTGACTGTGATCATGTCACCTCTTAACCTTCTCTTTGATAAATAGATTTTTGTCTTTCACTGTGAGGGAGGTTTCCCAGATCTTGAATAATTTTTGTAGCTCTTCTGAACCCTTTCCTATGTTGTCAACATCCTTTTTGAAACATGGACACCAGAAATGGGCACAGTATTTCAGCAAGGGTCTCATTAATGCCATATACAGTGATAATACCACTTCCCTTCTCTTATTTAGTATTCCTCTGCTTATACATCCAAGGATCACACCAGCACTTTTAGCCACACCTTGCACTCAGAGCTCACATTCAGATGGTTCTCCATGTGGTTCACCAAATCTTTTTCAGAGCCTATGAATTCTAACTATACAGTCCCCGCCCCATCCTGTAAGTGTTACCTACATTCTTTGCTCCTAAATATATGACCTTACATTTGTTACTCCTAGGGAAATTCTGTGCCACTGTGCATGCGCAGAATTCACGTCTCCTCCAGATTTTTTCTCTCCACAGAATACTACATTCTTCTGGCAAGGTGCTGCAATTGCACCTTTCACCCACTAGAGGCTGTGGTGGCACCAGAAGATAGGCTAGCGGGCTCATGAGCCGGAGCTGCCAGCCACAGCGCAGGAGAGAGCAGGGGCTGCTTTTTCTCACGGTGACATACCTGAGGGGACAGGTGCAGGTGACAGACAGAGTGGGGCACACAGGGCTGCTGGAGGGGTCACAGACTGGGGTTCAGAAGGGTTAGTGGCGGAGACAGGGAAAGACAGACGGGGCAGATGTGCCTGAATGAATGGGAGAGAATAGGGGTCAGCCAGGGCCTTCATGGGGGAGGCTCCCCAACTCCCTAACAATCCCTCCCTCTCCCCCCACAAAAAACCCAACAGTTCCGTACTCCCCCTCCCTCCCCCCCGCCATACCCAAGAACCCTCCAGATTCACTCCCAGGCTCTCAGAAATTAATTTCCCTCTCCCTAACCTCCTCCGTTACCACTGACTCCACCAAGCGTTTGCACTGTTTCTGAGGGGTGTGGGAAATACATTTCTATATTGTAGTTTAAATGAATTACTGAAAGTGCTCTATTAATATGCCCAGTAAGGAATCTATTTGTCAAAAAACATTTCCTGGATCTTTTTTGTTGTCTGTATTGTTACGGACATACTTGCTGACAGGTATTTTGAAATAAATTACTAAAATAATTGAAAAGGGCATGACTGTTGTGTTATTTTGACAAGTAAAATATGCAGAATTTTGCAGAATTTAAAAATGTGTGCAGAATTTTTAATTTTGGCACAGAATTCCCCCAGTAGTAATTTGGCTGTATTATATTTGGTGATTTAGAACGTTGACCAACTAACCATTTGAGCAGAAATTTTCCATGCTGGGTATCTGCCTCAGGATGAATATTTTTGGAAAATTTCAACTAAAATTATTTAGCCTTTTCCAAGAACAAGACCAGGGAAAAAATGTTCTACAATCTTCAATTCTGGTGACCTTCCTTTTCTTTAAGACTCTCTAAAGCAGTCATTTTCAAACTTTTTGTATTGGTGAACCCTTTCACACAGCAAGTCTGAGTGTACCCCCCCCCTTATAAATTAAAAATGGGGGCTTAACTTAATGGGGGCTTGGGGCTGTCAGTCCCATGGAGCTGACAGCTCACAACCTTCATGTAACTGCTTTGGCAACCCTCTGAGGGATTGCAACCCCCAGTTTGAGAACCCCTGCTCTAATACCCCCATGCTTTGGAGCAGGGACTTGAAATTAAACAGATGGCATCCTTTGGATCAGGATATGCCTTTCACTGTCCCCATAAAAAACTGCCCAAATTTAGCCAAGTTTTAAGCTTTTTAAAAAAATGTCAATCCACAAATGAATAGAAGAAACTTGCTAGAACTTCACAGCCAACCTGGGGCTGAACAGGACTTTCCCAGAAATTGCAGCTTGGGGGTGGAGGAGGGATACTCTGGGAGAGAAGAAGAGATACACTGGCTAGGCAAGGAGACTGGTAGGCACTTGGGCAGTGGAAGAACAAGGAGCTAGGGTACAGGGAGAGAACTAGGAGTAGCTAGGAAAAGACTGGGACAAGAAGCAAAGGGGAAAGACACTGCAACTGGACACATAGTCCAGAGAGGGAGGGAAGGAGAAGTACAGTTGAAAACATATGCAAATGAGTCCACTTTAATAAAGCAATCCAGGTCTGCCATATAACTGACGTATCCACATTATTTACCACTCCACTAAATTTTGTGTCATCTGCAAACTTTGCCAACAAAGATTTTACTTTTTCCTCCCACAACACTAATATTGAATAGCACTGGGCCAAGAACAGATCCCTGTGAAACCCTCCTAGAAATAGCCCTGTTGGTGGATTCCTAATTTACAGATTTATCAGTTAGCCAGTTTTTAATCCATTTAACATGGCTACATTAATAGATCAGCATTATACAAAATCAATCCGTATGTTGTGTGGTCAAACACTTAAGTTAATTACACCGGTCTACTTTGTAATCTCAATCAAAAAATTATATGAACTTTGACATGACCGGTTTTCCTTAAAACCACGCTAATTAGCACTAATTATGCCACTAACTTAACTCTTTACTTATTATCTCTCTCGTAACCTTTCCATGATTTTGCTTAGAATCAATGTCTGATTAACTTGCATTCCTCAGGCTAGACGATGCAAAGACAATTCTAGCTATTAGGTTTCATCTTTCTTCTTTTTCTGCATTATTGTCCACCAAGCGGCAGGAGGATGGGAGAGAACAGTAATAGAAACCCTTCAGCCAAACTAAAAAAATGACCAAACCCCCCTGGAAAAGTAGGCATTTTTCCAAATACATACAAAGTTTCCTGCCATGACTGGATGGTTCTGACTCTATACAAGCAAGTCCTGGGAGAGTTTCACAGAAATAATACTTAGCCCCAGCTAAATCCAAAACTAAGAGGATGTAAGAAAATCCAGGGTAGGATTACCAGATATGGACAGAATGCAGAACGTACATGTGACAATTCATTTATGCTGGGTTATGATGCACAGAATGCTGTACAGTTGAGAATTGCAGGAGGAGCTGGTTTAGGCTAATACTTACTATAAAAGATTCTTGTGATTTTTTGAGAAGCTTTAACACCTTCATTGTTTGCAGAAGACCTTTGAAATTTGACAGGGAGAAAGGTCTCAGGCTTGAAAGGTGCTTTTCAAGCTTAGCAAAATTATTAACTGTTAAATTGCTATTTCTCTTCTGTTCCTTCCATTCCTCGTGGAAATTAAGTATGTGAACATGAACAATCTAAAGACACAGGCCACTAAAACAGCAGCAGATATTTCACTAGGAGCTCCCAAAACAGATGTAGGGACAGGGAAAGTGTGCAGGTGCCTTTCACCTCTGGAGAATGGAGAGGAGAGCATGCCTCAAACTAGATTCCCCTCAGTAACTCCCCTGATCCAACACCTGGGGACAGCAGCCCATTCCCCTTTGAGATGGCAGTCTTCTGCTGCTAGCTAATTTAGTACTCCTGGGGGGATTCTGCGCCCATACGGGGGCCAATTCATATGGCCAGCATTTTTCCGTGCCCCCCACGCAGAAAAATACAAAAATAAATCTGCCGGGGGACATGCGCCTCTTCCCAAGCACCCCAGGCAGCACGTCTGTTCCAGCGCGCCTGGAGCAGCCTCAGAGACAGGGGCTAGGCATGGGTGCCTGCGTGATCACCTTTGGGGCTGGGCATATGTGCATGCCAACAAGCGAGAGAGAGAGAGAGAGAGACAGAGAGACTGTCCCTCTCTCTTGCGACTGCAGCTCCCTGGCGTGTAAGGGTAGGGCTTTTTATTATGCAAGATGCACGCAAGAGGCACAAAGGAAGCAGCCTGCCTGAGTTAATTGATCTCATTCTCTGAGGCACAAATGTAGCGGCATGCCTATAGTTAACTGTTCCCCTTCTCAGTAAATTCCCTCAGGAGCATTAAAAATGGTGAAAGTTTTAAGGCCCCTACATTGCCAGAGTGATGTAAAGGACTCTTATTATAAATGACAGGAAGGGAATCCTCAGGTAGGAAGATCTATGGGCTTTCTCACTTTTTCCCTGTGTCCAAGTGGCAGAACGGGGTTAGATTACAGCTCAGGATTTTTTTTTTTTTTAAATGGGTAAATAAAATAGAGACTGAGGGCAAATAAAGCAGCCAATAAAATGTCAGGAGAATCAGAACCAAGCACTTCCCAAAGTACCCAGCCAGGTCCAGGACAAACGATTAGCAAAACTGTACGACTTTCATGTGTGACAATCTGAGCAATTTAAAATGACATTCTCCTTTTTTTTTTTTTTTGGGTGGGGGCGGAGGGGGCGGCGCTGGTTGGTGTTCTGTAACGTAATTTAAATGAAAATCCAGCATTATAACTAGAATGCAGGGTATTAGTTACCACGTGTTTGTAACTTAACTTTCATGTGTTTAGGAAATGCTGAATAGTTAGTGACTTTTTTCTGTATTTTAGTTTAAATAAATTACCAAAACAATTGAAACTGGTGTGATGATATTGCATTATTTTGACAAATAAAATATACAGAATTTTGAATTTTTTGGTACACAATTTTGATTTTTTTTTTGCGCAGAATCCCCCCAGGAGTAGCTAACGTAGTTTTCCTTTTTGTTGGTTCCCTGCACCCCCATTCATTCCAATGCCAGAAGGAACCATTCTGATCACATAGCCTGACCTCCTCTATAACACAGACCACAGAGCTTCCCCAAAAATTAATCCTAATCCTGTAGCTCAAGCGGCCGAAGTCCGTGCTGAAGATTCAATATTTAAAAACCCGACTCATAATGGGACAGTTATAGTTGTTACATAAAGAAGTTGTTTTTCCTTTTGACTTTCAAAAGGAGGAAATTATACACAAAAAGCTACATTAAAAGGAAGTTTATGTTGAAAAGTAAAGCACCTGAAGTTATGCAATGTCAGATTTATTATTGGCCATGCAACTAATTCTGCTCCCTGGTCTGTGCACATGATGATAGTCTACTTACATGATCATATTTTTTCCACAGAATCCTTGCCTCATTCAGTGAACAGGCTGGATGCATACGGGGGGGGGGGGGGGAAGTAAAGCTGCACTAGCAACTATAAGTCTTGTATTTCATAACTTGAGAGCTTGATTGTGCAACCAAATTAATTTTCTTTTTAAAAGACAGAAACAGAAGCTTTAGAAGGTGTGAAAAAAGGACAGAACAATGAGACATTACTGTGACATTTTATACCTTGGGGGAGCATCCTGTAACTCCCATATTCCTCATTTATATAGAATTGTGATCTTGCATATAAGGCATGCCATCTGAGGTACTGGGGAAAGGTTATGATCTGCTGAAAGTCATTTTTCTATCTAAATCTGTACATCATGAATGCATATGAAGTTATGACGGGTTTCAGAGTAGCAGCCATGTTAGTCTGTATTCGCAAAAAAAAAAGGAGTATTTGTGGCACCTTAGAGACTAACAAATTTATTTGAACATAAGCTTTCGTGAGCTACAGCTCACTTCATCGGATGCATACGATGAGGTGAGCTGTAGCAGAACTGCTGTCTAGCCATTCGGTCCCTAGTCTGTAGCAGTGCATGGGATTCTATGTACTATGAACTGTACTATGAACTGCAATATCCAGTGGGATGAGGAAAACTGTTTACTCTAGATGTTACCCAGTCTAATATGGTTGAGAGTTTAGACTGAGTGCTTATATTAGATTTTATTTTGGTAACCACTCCGACTTTTTGCCTATCACTTATGATCACTTAGAATCCATATTTTCTAGTTAATAAATTTAATTGTTCATCTTTACCAGTGAGTTTGCCTGAAGTAAGAGTACTTGCTTAGGTTTACAAAGGCTGGTGTATATCCACTTTCCACTGCTGAAGTGGTGAACCAATTAATAAATTTGCACTGCTCATCCTGAGCAGTGCAAGAATGTATATGTCTGAGGTATGAGGCTGAGAACTTGGGGGGATTTGGCTGCTGCCTTTCTCTGTGTGGGGGGCATCGGTGAACCCCATAAAGGTCTCATCAAAGTCTGGGTTTCCCAGCACTCTGCCCTTAACCAGATCCTCCTTCAGCATGCAGAGAGCCCTTGGCACTGCCCGGTCCAGACCAGCTTGTCTTGCTTACCCTTCTTGCATAGCTCAGTGATGGGAGCTGACACAGAGCTCAAGTGAGGCACAAATCTCTGGTAATTCCCCGCCATCCCAATAAAGGCCTGGGCCTGTTTCTTAGTCTGGGGAGCAGACCAGTCTCTGATCTCCCCTGCCCCCCTTAGCTGGCTCTGGCTTTAGACAGTCACTCCCCACCTTGTGGCTCAGGTACAACACCTGTGCCATCCACAACTTGCACATCCCAGCTTTTACAGTCAGCCCTGCATCCTGGAGGCGACTCAGCCCCCCTTCACCTGGGACATGGGCAGCTCCTGCTGCCTCTGTCTCTCCTGCTGTCCTGCTTCATGCCTTCCCTGTCTCTCATGGCCCTCTGACTCCTTCAAACTCAACTCCAATTCCATCCATCTCAGATCCACCGACAGGGAACTTGGTGGAGACCTCCTGCTGGTCGGGGACACAGGTCTCCGGGACACCCAGCTGCTCCCAGCCTCTCTCATGCCCCCAGCTGCGTCAGGAACTGGCCTCTTAGAGCAATCCTCCTCCTCCAACTGAGCAATCAGCTATGCCTTTGTGAGCTTTCCAATGCGCAGCCATCTTTCTCTGCACAGCTCCATAATGTCCTTCTTAAGGAGATGTTTATAGGCCATCTCCACGCTGTTCCCAAGTGGTCACGGACTCACAGACCTGTGCTCTCTCAGCTCCCCACGATCCCTGGGAGGAACCCCTTCAATGCAACAGCCCTTCTCGGGGGTCCACCTCTCTCAGGGTGAAGCCGTAGGCTCCTCCTGGAAAGGCACCTCTCGGAGCCTTCAGCATGCCCGTCTCTTGCTAATCCCCCTTTATTTTACTGCTCCCCAATCACTTACTGCAGGATGCTTTGTCCATGGGGTGCAGTTTATCCCATCTCCGCCACCAGTTGCCACAGAGTCACCGGGGCGATGCTCTGGAACTACTCCATATGAAGTCAATCAGGACTCTGGGGGAGCATGCCTCCTCTCTCTGAGCATACTGTCTCCAAGGCAAGAAGCTTACACAGCTTTGACCTTCCTGGATCTGACCTCAGAGTATTCAGCATCCCCTTCCACACCGGGAGCTTCCTGCAGCAAGTCTACCCGGGCAGGGCTCCTGGAGAAGCCAGGGGCCCTGCATCCCAACTCCTCAGTCAGACATGACTCTCAGCCAGACGGTAAAACAGAAGGTTTATTAGTCAACAGAAACATACCGTAGGACAGAACTTGTTAGCACAGAAATCAGTGACTTTCAGCCAAGTCCATCTTGGCGGGAAGGGAGACCAGAGCCAGGGCTCTGGTCCTCCCCGAGCTCCAAGCCAGCCAAAAGTGACTCGCTTCTAGCTATCTAGCCCCTGCCCAGCCCGTTGCTCCTCCTCTGGCCTTTGTCTCACTTCCTGAGACCCAGTGTCACCTGGTTGCATCCCCCTCCTGGGTCTCAGGTTATGAAGGTGTGGCTATAGAATCAGTGCAGGCAGCTGGAGCAGCCTCCACAGAAGTCACACACCCATATTCCCACCACCTAGACACTGGTGCAATACACAGGGAAACTGAGGCACACACAGCATTCATGCAAAACAGTAAGGCTCACATATAACATAAGGAAAAATCCTCACTTCGGCACACTCAGCACCCACCATTTTTCCCCGTGGGTGCTCCAGACCCAGAGCATCCACAGAGTCGGCACTTATGTTTCAGGAGCTCTGCCACTGAGTTCCTGTATGACCTTGGATAAATCATATAATCTCATTTATAAAATAAGGATAATACTTCCTATCCCCTACCCTTTGTTAGCCCGTTCTTTCTAGTTTGTAAGCTCTTCTGGACAGGGACAGTCTTACTATGTAAGGGCTCCAATTTCAGTGCCTCTAGGTGCTACTGTAATACAAATAAAAAAAGATCTCTTTCAAAGTACATTTCATGGGACTTTCATATTTCAGAATGAGCAGACATGATAAGCATATCCCATGTCATTCCCACATCCCCAATTACCATCTCATTAAGTAGAACACTGTGTTGAAACATCTTACTATGAAATATTTTCTTTCATAGGTAATGTCTGCACAAAGCAGAAGTTCCATTTTTACTATGATATATATTTAGTTTAAAACCATCAGCCTTAGGCCTTGGGTTATTTCCTTATAAATGTTGGAATGATAATTATCTGAAACATTTCCACATTTTGCCCCACTATGAAACTACAGAGCAAAATCCTCTCAACAGGCCCATCTGTCACAAAACTCAGACACACTGAAACACTTCAATGTATTGTGCTTGGTTGGCAATGAGCACACAGGCACTAAAGAAACTCAGCTGGTGCACAGCAGCCTCCCTGTTAAACTCAGGTTTAAGGAAGCACTTCATTCTGGCGTTCCGATCGCTGCACTGGCTACTCACTGAATTGCCTTAACACTGATCACACTGATGGAGATTCAATGATTTGGTTATGGTAATACAGGAACTCTGGAAAAGCTGGAAATAGAACCCAGATCTCCCAATTGCAGTCCACAGCCATAAACACAAGACAGTCCTTCCTCCTTCCCAGCACCCCAGCAAGCTACTAGTTGAAATTTCCCACTGTAGTTTAAAAAGCTACCTGTAATTTCTTGTATGCACATCCCTCCCTCCCCACCATGCAAAAAATGGTTAGATTAACAGAGTTCCAATGGCATTGAAATCTAACCCTACACTAATTTGCAATCATGTTAGTATTACTGGATGTTTACAAGCAGTAAAATAAACAGATGATTAAAATGTTCAAGAACTAACACAAACCTTTCTCATCATATGTGCAGCTGCCTGCCAGCCTCGGGTGCCAATGTGTTTGTTAAAGGAGATGTTGAGGTGCGTTGCTGACTCATAATACTCAATCATGTCAAATAATGCTGAGGCACCCTGGAAAACAGAGAGGAAAAGACAAATGGTAAAGTTGACACAAAATTATGGAGGCATTCAGCAGCATTCTCTGGGAAATAGTCACAGACATCAGCTTCTCATTTCCAATAAGTGACCTGCACATAAACAATCCGTGAAGCTAGCAGCTTGCTAATACATAGAAGGAGACCTGGAGAGAGAAAAAATGGTTACTAACCTTTCGTAACTGTTGTTCTTAGAAATGTGTTGCTCATGTCCACTCCATTTGCACTTCTGGGGTGTAATGACTAAGTTCAAGGAGTTACTGCCACAGGAATCTTGGAATGAGTTCTTGGCTCCAGTCGAGGAGGGCAGAGCAGTGGCAAAAGTGTCCCTTCAAGTAACATTAGATGTGGCGGACTCTGCTGCATGAACCATAGCCTTGGCTGTGGTCATGAGGAGGAGCTCATGGCTGTGGGCCTCAGGCCTCCCATATGAAGTGCAGCAGACTATTCAGGACCTTCCTTTTGAGGGCTTGTCTCTCTTTTCAGAGCAAATGGACTCTAAACTACACAGCGTGAAAGATTCGAGAGTCACTCTAAAGTTCCTCAAACTAACATGCCAGCATCGCCAAGAAAGCACTTTAAGCCCCAGCCATTGCCCCGTTTCTACCAGCCTCAGTCGAGACAAGATTACAGTAGGAGGCAGGGTCTAAGCAGGCCTTTTGAGGGTACACCCGAGGATAGCATACCAGGACAGTGTCTGGATCCACTGTCACCAATTTTTATGAACCGGCTATCCCACTGTTATTGGGCGTAGTCCCACATCACCTCAGACTGGTGGGTGCTACGCACAATAGAACTGGGATACACCCTGCAGTTCAGTTCTTCCCCTCCTTCCAACCCTCCTCTGGAGCTAAGGGGCAGGGGGTTTTACTCCTGGTCTTTCCTAATCCCAAAGGCCAATGGCAGTCTCAGACCCCTCCTGGACCTGTGAAACCTCAACATATTCATGAACAAGCCGAAGTACCACATGGTCTCCTTGGTCACCATTATCGCATCTCTGGATTCAGGGGACCAGTATGCCACTCAATTTGAAGGACACCTACTTCCAAATTTCAATCTTCCAAGGCCACAGAAAATTCCTCCGTTTCATGGTGAACCAAGTGCACTACCAGGTCACCGTACTTCCGTTTGGCCTGTCAGCAGCCCCTCAGGTTTCCATAAAGCGTGTGGCAGTTGTCGCAGCCTTCTTGAGGAAGCAAAGGGTTCAGGTTTACCCTTACCTTGTTGACTGGCTGGTCAAAGGTTGGTCCAAGCCAAGATAGAGGAAAACGTAAATGTCAACCTTCAAAGAGTTAGGCCTGTTCATAAACATGCAGAAAATCACCAGTTCAAAAGAATAGAATTTACAGGGGCGGTCCTCAACTTGGTCCAGGCCAGAGCATTTCTTCCAGAGATCCAGTTCCGGGCCCTAGGCATTATCATAGAAAGCCTCAAACACCACCCAACCACCATGGCAAGAACCTGCCTAAAACTCCTAGGACACATGGCCTCATGCACTTACGTGGTGCAGCATGCAAGATTATGACTCAGACTTCTCCAGCTAGCATCAGGGTACCGGCTGGGCCAGGATCGTTTGGACATGGCTGTCACACTTCCCCATTCAGTAGTTACCACCCTCCTTTGATGGTTGGCCCAAGGGCAGTATGTACAGGTGTCCCCTTCGAGACCACATCTGGCGATATTTCTAGTCATTGACGCATCTGGACTGAGTTGGAGGGCTCATCTGTGGGTATTCAGGACCCAAAGCCTCTGGTCTGAAGCAGAGCTCTCGCTACACATCAACGTGAGGGTATTCAGAGCAGTGCGCCTTGCTTGCCCAACGTTCCAGCCCCACCTGAAAGGCAAATACGTATTGATACTTACAGACAACATGACAGCGATGTTCTATATGAACAGACAGGATGGAGTGCGCTTCTCTCACCTATGCCAGGAAGCCCTTTGCCTGTGGGAATTCTGCATAACCCACTCAAGCCACCTCAAAGCCTTCTATTTCCTAGGGGCACAGAATGAGTTAGTGGATTGCCTAAGCAGGTTTTTCTCCCATCACAAGTGGTCCATTCAATCAGAAACCGGGAAGGACATTTTCCAGAGGTGGGGAGCTCCCCAGATTTTCAATGAATGAGAGAATAGGAAGTATCTGCACTTCTTCCTGAATCACAGCCCGGGCTCGCTCACAGATATGATTCTTTTCCCCTGGAAGGACCATCTCTTATGTGTTCCCTCCCATTCCACTCATACACAAGGTCTTGCTCAAGGTCAGAAAGAAAGGCACGAGCCTGATCCTGATAGCCCCAGTCTGGCCATGTCAACACTAGTTCACCACCCTTCTGGACCTCTTGGTGGAATCACCAATCTGATCTCCCAGGATCACGTCCATCTATGACATCTGAACCTCGAGTCCCTTCATCTCACTGCCTGGAAGTTCCACGGCTGAACCCCTTGGAACTAGCATGTTCCAGGGCAGTTCGAGAGGTCCTTGCAGGGAGCAGGAAACCATCCACTACAGCTACGAACCTGGCAAAGTGTAAAAGGTTCTCAGTCAGGTCAGCGCAGAAAGGTGTTTCACCCACACGGTCATCAGTGCCATTAATTCTGGACTACTTACTACACCTGAAGCAGCAAATGCTATCGGTGTCATCGATTAGAGTCCACCAGGCTGCAATTTTGGCGTTTCACCCATGGATAAATGGCCAGTCCATCTTTGCAAACTTGATCTGTACTCATTTCCTCAAATGCCTGGATAGACTGTATCCCCAAATACGACAACCAATCCCACTCTGGGATCTCAACCTGATATTGTTGAGGCTCATGGGTTCCCCATTCAAGCCCTTGTCAACGTGTTCTTTGAAAGGTGGCATTTCTGGTGGCCATTACTTCGGATAGAAGGGTCTTTGAGATAAGGGCTCTGACTTCAGAACCTCCTCACACTGTATTCTTCAAGGACAAGGTCCAGCTGCGCTCTCACCCAGCCTTCCTCCCGAAGATGGTTTCGGAATTCCATAGTAACCAGGACACATTCCTTCTGGTTTTCTACCTGAAACCGCATGCCAATAGCCAGGAGCAAAGGCTTCACTCACTCGATGTCAGATGTGCGCTTGCCTTCTACGCAGAAAGGACTATAATGTTTAGGAAGACTACTCACTTTTTTGTGGCGGGGGCAGACAGGATGAAAGGTCTCCCAGTTGCAGTCAAGAGGATTTAATTGTGGATCATCTCTTGTATCTGCACGTGCTACAACCTGGCAAAAGTCCTTGCTCTGGCCTTGATGGCACAATCCAAAAGGGAGCAAGCGTCCTCAGCTGCTTTTTGGCACAGGTTCCCATCCAGAATATCCGTACGGCAGCAACCTGGTCTTCGGTCCACACCTTTGCGACTCACTACGCCATCACTCAGCAGGCCAGAGACGATGCTGGATTTGGCAGAATCATGCTACAGTCTGCTTGCCATTGAACTCCAAACCCTCCTCCAACATCTGCTTGGGAGTCACCTACATTAGAATGGACATGAGCAAGCACTCAAAGAAGAAAAACAGTTACTAACCTTCAGTAACTGTTGTTCTTTGAGATGTGTTGCTCATGTCCATTCCAAAATCCATCCTCCTACTCCTCTGTCAAGAGTTAAGGAACTAAGCGGGTGGTGGGTCGGCAGGACTAGGTTTTCCGGCGTTATAAAGGCGCAACTCCAGGGGGCACCAGAGCCAACCTGATGGATACCACTGAGGGAAAAGCTTTCCAGTGGTGGCTCACACAGCACGCGCACACCAACACTGGAATGGACATGAGCAAGCACTCAAAGAAGAATCCCACTGTGACAGGATCCCCAGGGTACAGCCTGGGACAGTGGCACCGATGTTCCTCCTTAACTCTCCGGTCTGGGCTGTCTCACACAATGCTTCGCGAGTGACAAGCAGCAAACCCCTCCAGGTGCTGTGATCACTTAGCAGAGCCACGTGTGGAGCCACATACCCAGCTAGATTGCATGAATGCTCCCAGAGCCATTCATGAGTCACACTGAAAAAGGCACCAGCCAAATCCCCCCAGCTACCACCTTTGTACCTCAGGAATATACAATCTTGCACTGCTCAAGACAAGCAATGCAAGTTTATTAATTGGTTCCCCACTTCATCAGTGGAAAATGGATCTATACCAGCCTTTGCAAACCTGAGCAGGTTTACCAAACACTTCAGGCAACCTAACTGGTAAAGATAAACAGTAAAAACAAGTTTATTGACTACAAAAGAATTTTTAAGTGACAAGCAAAACATCAGAGCTAGTTAACAAAATAAAATAAAATGTAAGCACGCATCTTAAATTCTCAACCCTATTAGCCTGGGCAACATCTAGATTAGCAGTTTTTCTCACCCCACTGGATATTGCAGTTCATAATACACAGATTTCACCCTTGAAACCTGGGCCAGTCTCCTCTATTGGAGTCTTCAGTCTTCTGAGAGAGTCCTTGTTGCTTGCAGCATAGGTGTGGGGAGGAGAAAAGGCCAAGCATGGGGCCACTGTGTTCTGTTTTATACCCTTAGTCCCATGTGCTTGGAGAACATAAGTCCAGGCATAGCTGGTGGGCAATTCCCCTCATGTGACCTTGTACAGAGTCATTGCATTGTAGCTCCCTTGCTGGACAATGGCTGATTAGGTCTATTCAGCAACCACTTGGGCACTGGTTACCTCCCTTGTCATGGTCTCTGGAGAGCTAGTATCTGGGCACTTCCCAAACCCACAGCATATTTTAGTGACAATCATAAAACTATTCTCAAAACTTCATTTAAATACATACATCATTAATGCATATGAACAGCGGATTTCAGCAGATCATAACCTTTCCTATGATACCTTACATGGAATGCTTTATATGCAAGATCACAATTATATGTAAATGAGGAATATGGGGGCTACAGTACAATACCCCAATACAATACCCCAAGGTATTGAATGTCACACCCACAATATCTTTAACAATTTCATCCAGCAGTTAAGTCACCAGCAGTTCTTTCCAGAAAAGCAATGAGCAGCACCCCAGAATTCCAAGCCAGCAATCCTTCCAAAAATCTAGATTATTCCATCAGACCTGGTGGCTGTACAACCTATCATAGTTAACTTCCCATTCAGCTCTTCTAATCTGGCATACACCAGTAGGGAACACGGGAGCTGCCCAGACTCTGGGCACAGAGCTCGCCGACGGGAGTATGGGGGGGACAGATGGGCTCCCAGTGGCAAGGAGTGGGGAGCCAAGAATGTGTGCGTGGGGGGGGGGGGGAGGCAGCAAGCTGGACTCCTGGTGGTGGGGAACAGAGAGCGGGGGGGGGGGGCAGGGCGAGGGGGGCAGCACCACTTAAGTTGGTGGAAGTGCTCCCACATGAGGATGCGCACCTCTTACAAAAGGAAAACAGTGTGTACATGAACCACCACAATAATTACTGTTGCGGTTGTAAGTCAACTTAACATAGGTCGACTTAAGTTTCTAGTGTAAACATGCCTTGAGAAGAAACCTTTCGCCAACAAGTTGGCTCCCTGAGGTATAATGTGCTAGGTAGTCCCCTTTAGCTAGTCATAAACCATGTGCCCTTTTATAAGGTAAACTCCATGAAGGACTCAAATCCCCAGATTACACACTGGTATCTAGCCCTCCAGCTTCTGGGTGCAGTACCAAGCAGAGAAAGAGCATACAATGTGGATTTTTTTCTTCCCCAGGGACATGCTCAAGCAAGAAATCCTTCTGATTTTGGAAGGGAAGTATGAGATTGAACACACCTCAATCCCACTGGTGGCAAGGCTAAGAAGTATTTTTGCACTCAGGTAGTGCCAATCAGGCACACCTGCAGAATATGCACAACCGGGAGAATTGGAGTGTAAAAAAGCCCGCCCACAGAAAAACAAAATTCTCCCAGAAGCAGGGAGGTTGTCAGGGACAGCTAGTGAGCTCTGGTAGCAAGGACAGCTCAGCTTGGGGCAGTTTCTAACTGTGACATTGTCTAATTAAAATATAACCATGCAAATCATTATGGCTACCACTGTTCAATAAATGCAACGGATCTTATACAAAATGTATCATATGGCCAGAAAGGGTTAAGCATCCTGCAGGCTAATTGACCCAGATTCAACCTGTAAAGACTTGTTAGAAATGGTGGCACCTTAGAAACTAACAAATTTATTTGAGTATAAGCTTTCATGAGCTACAGCTCACTTCAGAAGTGAGCTGTAGCTCACGAAAGCTTATGCTCAAATAAATTTGTTAGTCGCTAAGGTGCCACAAGTACTCCTTTTCTTTTTGTGGATACAGACTAACAGCTGCTACTTTGAAACTTGTTAGAAATGGTAATTAGGGACATTCCCTGGTAAATAGACTAGAACTTTGAAATGCAAAACTATATTGTTAGAAGTGACACTAATTGCATGTGTGTACTCACAAATGTTAACCATGTAAACAGACAGTTCTTGTCTGTCACTATAGCTGTTGATTCAGAGATCAAAAGTGAATATTAACATTTAGATGAATTTTGAGTACAATAATGTTATTGTCTGTGTGTCTCTTTAAAGTTTGTGATAAACTGCTTAATGGATAAATTATCTTATGTTAATCCATATAGTTAATGACCAGTGAGATTTAGGAAACAGAAGGTTCCATCAAAAGCCTATTGTTCACCCAGGACTGTATGTGCAAGTGGCTGCTATAAGAGACCCTTGGGTCCTGATCCTGTCATCTTAGATCTGCTTGAGGGGAAGCCTAAACCATAAGGACTGAGATCCCAGTTCTGACTGGACCACCCTGAATATAAACATTGGACTATAACCTATGAACTATTTCTGAAAGAACTCTTTGCAACTACAAAGCTCAGCATCTCTGCTATGAATCTGAAACTCAAGAATTGAACTCATGTCTGTATGTAAACTGATCTTTTAACCAAGTCTCTTGCTTTTCTTTTTTAATAAATTTTAGTTTAGTTAATAAGAATTGGCTGTAAGCGTGTATTTGGGTAAGATCTGGAATATTCATTAACCTGGGAGGTAATGTGTGATCCTTTAGGATTGGCAGAACTTTTTTATATGATGAAGATTTTCAGTAATCCTCATCATATTTGACTTGGGTGTCTAGGTGGAGGCCTGAGGCTGGGTTACTTTAAGGGAACTAGGTTGTTGGTTTCAGTGAGATATTATAGAAGCTGTTTTGTGCTGGCTTTGTAAATCTAAGTACAGTAACTCCTCACTTAATTTCATCCCAGTTAACGTTGTTTTGTTGCTGATCTATTAGAGCACACGTGCATTTAAAGTTGCGCAATGCTCCCTTAGTCGTTTGGCAGCCGCCTGCTTTGTCCACTGCTTGCAAAAAGAGAAGCACATTGGAGCAAGCTGGGCGGGGGGGGGGGGGGGAGGGGGCGCCTTGGAACCAGGGTAGGCCAGCAGCCCCCCAGCAGGTTAATTGCCGGGCAGCTCAGGTGACCTTCCTCCCACTGTCGTGTGCTGCTCCTGCTCTCCGACTTGGAGCTGCTCCTGGGAGCCTCCTGCTTGCTGTGCAGGGGATTGGGGGGCGGGGGGGAGGGGGAGGAGAAGAAGAGGGGTGCTGATGTCAGGGTGTTCCCCACTCCCTGCTCCTGTACCCCATCTCCACAGAGCAGGGAGGAACATGACAGGAGACAGGGCTCAGAATGGAGGGAGCTTGCTGGCAGCAGCTGCTGTCTCAACTTACTGATCTGCTTAAGAAGGCAGTGTACTTCGAGTGGGATCAGCGTAGTTAAGGGGGCAAGGCGCATGGCGCTCTCTCTCTCACATTCACACTTTGGAAAGTGGAGGGAGTGGTGCGTTCTAGTGGGATAGCGTGGGTTCATCAACACATTCAGTTTCTGCAGGGAATGTTTGCAGCCACTGCCATGAGTCTATTTTGTCTCCTCCCTCCATTCCTGCCGCCTTGTAGAGTGGAGGCTACATTAACAACATTGTGAAGAGAGTGGTCACTTTGGATGGGCTATTACCAGCAGGAGAGTGAGTTTGTGTGTGGTGGGGGGGGGGGGGGGCGAGGGTGAGAAAACCTGGATTTGTGCTGGAAATGGCCCAACTTGATGATCACTTTAGATAAGCTATTACCAGCAGGACAGTGGGGTGGGAGGAGGTATTGTTTCATGGTCTCTGTGTGTATATAATGTCTTCTGCAGTTTCCACGGTATGCATCCGATGAAGTGAGCTGTAGCTCACGAAAGCTCATGCTCAAATAAATTGGTTAGTCTCTAAGGTGCCACAAGTACTCCTTTTCTTTTTGCGAAGACAGACTAACACGGCTGTTACTCTGAAACATGAACAACCTGTTAACCCTGAGGGCTCAGCTGAATGCTAGATCATCATTCAGCAGCAAAGCATTCCCTGAAAAATATCCCACCCTCCGATTCCAAGACCTCAATCAAGCTTCACAATCATCATTGCTGTGTACAGCAGTAAATTGTTTGTTTAAAACCTATACTGTGTATATATGTATAATGTCTTTTGTCTGGCGAAAAAAATTTCCCTGGAGCCTAACCCCCCCCACTATTTACATTCATTCTTATGGGGAAACTGGATTAGCTTAACATGGTTTCGCTTAAAGTAGCATTTTTCAGGAACATAACTACAACGTTAAGCGAGGAGTTACTGTATCAGAATATCCATCAGCTTTGGGAAGTGTCTGCCCTATTCTTTGCAGTTCACCCTAATTGAGTAACCTCAATTGCCTCCCCTGGGACTCCAGTCACTAACCTTTTCCTTCAATCTCCCCTGTTTGGGGGAGATTGACACCACAAGCTCAGTATGAGCAAAGGCTCTGGAGGGCTGCTTCCAGATAGAGACCTGCAGTCGGTCCTGGGAGGCGCTGCCAGAAGCTAGGAGGCAAGGGGACTGTACACTGGACTCTGAAAAGACCCTGGGAGTGAGCTGAACTCCTGCCAGGAACAGTAAGATTGCCCAAACAGAAGGTCAGCCAACTATTCATGCCCATCTAGTTCATGCCCAGAATTGGGGCAGGATTATTCCCTACAGGACTTCTTCTCTTTATCCAGTCTAGTTTTAAATGTCACATGCAACAAGGCTACCAGTTCTAACCGTCAGACAATAGTTTCCTGATATTTAGCCAAAGTTTTTTATTATATATATATATATATATATATAAAAAAAATCAAATAAATAATCACAGCTGGAAAGGACCAGTGGGATTTCTAGAAAACTCAGGGCAGTAGCAGATGCAGCAACAGCTACTTAATAAGCTAATAAATATTGTTCATGATCCTCCTTTAGTCTTATTATGACATCTGCTTGCAACATAGCCAACCAAATGGAATAGAGAACTCCTGCAGAAATGTGACTTGATCAAAGTTTACAAGTACCTACAAAGGTAACAAAAATTTGATAATGGGATCTTAAATATAGAAGACAAAGTTATAACAAGATCCAATGCCTGGAAATTAAAGCAAGACAAATTCAGGCTGGAAATCCGGCACAAGTTTTTAATTGTGAGGACAACAAACCACGGACCAGTTTACCAAGGATTGTGGTGGATTCTCCATCACTGGAAATTTTTAAGTAAAAATTGGATACATTTTCTAAGAGATCTGCTTCAGTTCAAACGAATTCATTAAGGGAAGTTCTGTGACCTGTGTTATACAAGTCATCAGTGGTCCCTCTGGCCTTAAAATTATGTGGTATTTTCATAGACTGTAAGAAAAGTCTGACTCCTTCTTGGACATTACCTTTTTTTAAAAAAATACATATATTTAAGTGCTGCAAGTGTGAAAAGTACTATAATAATCTTAAATCTGAGAATCTCAAAATACCAGCCCTTACCTATCCTCAGCAACATTTGCATAGTTAAGGGAACAGTGCTCTCTTTTCTGCAGCTGTTCTGGCTGCAACATAACTGGCAGGAGCGAAAACCTGATTTACAAGAAAAGCCATATATGCAGCAAGGACATCCAGAATTACCTTTTCACCAAAGGAACCCACAATAGCTTTGAAGCCATGCAACACTTTTTAATTATTCCCTTAAAAGGACAACAGAGTTCTTTGAGATAATGAATTGTAGGCCTAGACCTTCACAGTTCTTTACCGTTTAACTTTACCGTTTTTACCTCATCTCTCATCAAATGTGATTAGGAAGTCTAGTATTAATTTATTATTATTATTGCTAAGCATTTCTGAATAGCTCCTAATGTTCAAGGAACCGTACAAGATATAGTGCCAGACTCCACCCTCAAGAGCTTCCAATCCAGCAGAAAGAAAACATACCAAAACAAGTAGGGCTGTCGATTAATCGCAGTTAACTGACACAATCAACTGTGATTTAAAAAATTAATCATGATTAAACACACTGTTAAATAGAATACCAATTGAAATTTATCAAATATTTTGGATGGTTTTCTACATTTTCAAATATATTGATTTATATTACAACACAGAATGTAAAGTGTACAGTACTCACTTTATATTAGTTTTTATTACAAATATTTGCATGTAAAATTGATAAACAAAATAGTATTTTTCAATTCACTCATCCAAGTACTGTAGTGCAATCTCTATTGTGAAAGCGTAACTTACAAATGTAGATTTTATTTGTTACATAACTGCACTCAAAAAACAAAACAATGTAAAACTTTAGAGCTGAAAGTCCACTCAGTCCTACTTCTTGTTCAGCCAATTGTTAAGAAAACAAGCTTGTTTACATTTATAGGAGATACTGCTGCCTGCTTCTTATTTACAATGTCACCTGAAAGTGAGAACAGGCATTTGTATGGCACTTTTGTAGCCGGCATTGCAAGGTATTTACGTGCCAGATATGCTAAACATTCGTATGCCCCTTCATGCTTTAGCCACCATTCTGGAGGACATACTTCCATGTGGATGATTTTAGTCAAAAAAATAGTGCGTTAATTAAATTTGTGACTGAACTCTTTGGGGAGAATTGTATGTGTCCTGTTCTGTTTTACCCGCATTCTGCCATATATTTAATGTTAGAGCAGTCTCAGATGATGACTCAGGACATGTTTGATTTACAAACACTGGCACTGAAAATTTGACAAAACGCAAAGAAGGTACCAATGTGAGATTTCAAAAAAATAGCTACAGCACTCAACCCAAGGTTTAAGAATCTGAAGTGCCTTCCAAAAATCTGAGAGGGACAAGTTGTAGAGCATGCTTTCAGAAGTCTTAAAAAAGCAACACTCCAATGTAGAAACTACAGAACCCAAACCACCAAAAAAGACAATCAACCTTCTGCTGGTGGCATCTGACTCAGATGATAAAAATGAACATGCATCGGTCCGCTCTGCTTTGAATCGTTATCGAGCAGAACCCATCATCAGCATGGACACACATCCTCTGGAATGGTGGCTGAAGCATGAAGGGACATATGAATCTTTAGTGCATCTGGCACGTAACTATCTTGCGACGCCAGTGACAACAGTGCCATGCGAACATCTCTTCTCACTTTCAGGTGATGTGGTAAACAAAAAGCGGGCAGCATTATCTCCTGCAAATGTAATCAAACTGGTTTGTCTGAGCGATTGGCTAAAGTAGGACCGAGTGGACTTGTAGGCTCTAAAGTTATACATTGTTTTATTTTTTAATGCAGTTTTTTTTTTTTTTTTTTTTTTTTTACATAATTCTACATTTTTAAGTTCAACTTTCACAATAAAGAGACTGCACTACAGTACTTGTATTAGGTGAATCGAAATAGTATATTTCTTTTGTTTTTTACAGTGCAAATATTTGTAATCAAAAATAAATATAAAGTGAGCACTGTACACTTTGTATTCTGTGTTGTAACTGAAATCAATATATATGAAAATGTAGAAAACATCCAAAAATATTTAAATAAATGGTATTCTATTATTTTTTAATCACTTGCGATTAATGGCTTGCAATTAATCACAATTTTTTTTAAATCGCCTGACAGTCCTAAAAACAGGTCATGGAATCAGAAGTCAGGGTCAGGTGGGCATGCAGGGATTACCTATCAGTGTGGGACTAGGAGGAAATAATAGCAGAGATACAGACAGAGGTAAAGGGAATAAGAAGGAGCTTGATTGGGGTAAGATGAAGCCAGTGATCTGTCTAGAATAGCAGCAGAACAGGACTTCAGTTTATCCAAAACACCACCACTAGAGGGGGAAAATGGGCAGCAGGGAGCTGAGGTCAGAGGGAAGAGTGCAGCAATCAGGAAGAAACAACAAAGGCATTGACAATAGTTTAGCAATGGGGGGAGGGGAGAATTTGGGAGACTGTACACTAATGGTAACAGAAAAAAGAAGAGAAGGATTGAGAGGTAGAGAAGGAAGATAAACAGTTCTACCTCTGGAGGTAATGAGTTTGAGAGGGTGGAGATTTCATCTGCCTCTCACCTGATGTGAGGCAGGACATTTGGGAACCAGCTACATAGAGGAAGAAGAAAAGGTCACTAGAGAGCACTCAGGGACAGGAGGGGACCCAGAAGCAGATGGATAACGAGCAGGCATCTGGTGCTTACAATTTTCATTCTTTATTATTTAACAGAGTTAAGGAAATGGGCTAATGGTGAAATAAGTTACTTAAAATAAACACAGTTTTAAATACCAAGCCGTTAATGTAGCACACTGGGTTCACTGCACCAAAACTGTGTAAAATAGCAGTTCCTTCTTCACTTACTTGTTGGGACCTGTTTTCAGGCCTTTGGGGTTACTTTAGAGCCAATGGCATTGCTACAACTCACCTACACAACATAAAGAATACACTGTGCAGATTAGCATAGCACAGGAAGTTCAGAATATAAAGCCTGAACCCAGGTCCGGCAGGGAAAAAACATTCCAGTTAACATTACATAAAACATGAGAAAGGTTATTCCTCAGATGGATTTTTAAACAAGTTTATTTAAGAGACTTCCAGGTCCATTTGAATAATGGCAATTTGGAACCTGGATATCGAGGGTTCATTCTATTTATTACTTTCTGAAATAGCAAAAATGCAAACGAAGACATAAAATAAAGTGTCCTTATGAATGGAGAGGGTAATAGCAATGGCAAGTATAGGTCAGATTTGGAGCACATCCCTTTAAGCGCTCACTAACCTCAGTGCATGAAGAGAAAGCTCAGAACAGAACACAAAACCGTACCAGGCAGAGAAAGTTACAGGATTTTTGTTAATCTTGAAACAAAAAAAAGCCACAGTAAATTACATAGCATTAAATGAAACTTACATCTTCGTCCAGGTTCGTTTGCTCCAAGTCAACCATTTTGAACTGGACCCTTTTGAAAATCTCTTCCAGTGCCTCACAGGCCTTATAGTCAAGTTTTTCTCCTGGGGGAAAAGAACAGAGTGAACTCAGAAGACCCAGTGTTAAGTGTTTTGTTTGTACATAAATATGCACAGTATTAAGAGAAATACATTTCTGTGAGTTCTAGAACCCTAGGCATTGGGACAGAAAACAAGGCAATGCAAGGAGAGATGGATCTTGTTTTTCCTTCAGTTGGGGTAAGCTACTTCCTGCTCTTGCAGACAACATTTATTATTTGCAAAGTTAAACATTTAAATCCCCCCACACAAAAAAAATTATCTTGGACTGGTTTCCAAGCAGATGGACTAGATAACCCATTAGGATTTTTTCCACTGCTAATCTTTATAATACTATGAATTCAGAATCAGCATCATCTTCTTCCACAAGCTCCAGACCTAACCCAGCAGGGCGTGTAAAACTAAGACTGCCCAAGAAGCTAGGGGACTCAACCTAGCCCTCCAATGCCCTGGACTTTAATAAATATTTTCCACGTTTGAATTCCTCACCTGAACAGATATGCGGAGATAAATTGAAACAGACAATGAACCAGCCCCTAAAATACATACATGATTAACTTGCCTCCAGTCTTGGCCTTTTCATTTCACTATTTTGTAATCATATTGTCCAAATGTTCCTTACACATTTTCTACTTTCAGAGGTTTCACTCGTAGTATTCAGAATTATTTGGAAATATTTGTACCAAGCATTAGAGATTCCTGCAACAATCAGAATGGCTGAAAGCCAACGAGCAGCTTAGGTCATCTCAAATGTCTTCAGTTAGTTTAAACAAATGTTATTAAAAAAGCAGGAATAATTTTCTGATGCAAGAGCTTGATTTTTAACTCTAATACCGACTGATAAGAGGAAGTGGCAGCAAAGAAGGCTGTGTATGCTAGACAGGTCAACTGGCAATTTCGAGCTCCAAACTGTATAAATATTGGGAAAGTGTAAACAGCAAGAAAGGGCAGTGCTTCTGGAGGCCTATCACTGTAATCTAATAAAATTAAGAATGGAAAATGTAGATTGTATATTAGTAAGGCTACAATTATGTCACGAAGATCACTGAAGTCATGGAATCCATGACTTCCAGAGAGACTCTGTGACACTGGGGGGGCTCTGTAGCTGACCATCCTCCGTGGGCAGCGAGGGGACCCTCCCACAGCTGCCCAGCCACTGCCGGGGAACCCTCTCTCCCCTCCGCCCCCGCAGCTGACCAGCCAGTGGGCAACAGGGTCCCCACAGCTCCCAACCACTGCAGGCAGGGGGCAGGATGCTGGACCCTCCTCCCTCCTCATTTTGTCAGGGATGTTTTTTAGTGAAAGTCAGGGACAGGTCATGGGCTTTGAATTTTTGTTTATTACCCGTGATTGTCCCTGACTTTTACTAAAAATATCCCTAACAAAATCATAGCCTTATATATTAATGACACCCACGGAGATATATTCAGAGAGCCCTGCACAGATACAAAATGTGTATCTGTTTCCGATCTGCAAACATGGTCTGTGATATAAAGTAGATATCAGCAGATTTGCATGGCCCCATGTATTCAGCTAAAGCATAGTAGATCAAGTGACAGAAGCCACATTAGGATGCTCTAAAAAGATTGATTCAACATTAGAAAATAATCTCACAGAGCAAGTCTTTCACTGACAGAGATGGAATCAAAAATGGAAAGATGGAATCTTTGCCACCTCTAACGTCTATAATTCTTTAGATTCACAGGTAATTTTAATCAGTAGGTAGGGAACTAGAGCTTGACATTTTATTTCATTTTGCTTTTTAACTGAATCAACTACACAAATGCAACATGCAGTACCTCTCAGTTGTATGCAACCTTCTTCTAGTCATATTTTTAATTTTGTATCTAATAACTCCAGCACACAGTTCTGAAAAACTAAAACTGTTAATATTGTAATTCACGTAATCTGAATAAGCATAAAAGGTATCAGAAAATCCATTACATTTAAAAAATATGGCCAAGATTTTCAAAACTAGGAGCCTGAAGCCAGGCTCCAAAATCCATATTTAAGCTCAGCAATAAATGGCCTGATTTTCAAAATTGCTGAGCACCCAGCTTTCTGCTCTAATTAATTTTAGGTTGTAGTGTTTCTAGTGGGCTCTCACGGGGGTCTTGGCTCTATGATATTTAATATTTTTATCAATGACCTGGAAAAAAAAATAATTCTGAAAGTTTGCAGATGATACAAAGACTGATGGAGTGGTAAATAATGAAGAGGGCTGGTCACCTAAGTTCCCTCTAAGGCAGGGGTGGGCAAACTTTTTGCCCGAGGGCCACATCGGGTTGCAAAACTGTATGGAGGGCTGGGTAGGGAAGACTGTGCCTCCCCAAACAGCCTGGCCCCCGCCCCCTATCCAACCCCTCCCACTTCCTGCCCCTTGACTGCCCCCCCCAGAACCCCTGACCCATCCAACGCCCCCAGTCCTTGTCCCGACCGCCCCCTCCCGAGACCCCCCCAATCCTGACCCTACCCCCATCCAACCCCCCTGCTCCCTGTCCCCGGACTACCCCGACCCCCATCACCGCCATGCCAACAGGCCCCCCGGGACTCCCATGCTTATCCAACACCCTCCCCCCCCAAACCTCCACTCCCTGTCCCCTAACTGCCCCCCCGGGATACCCTGCCCCTTATCCAACCTCTCTGGCCCCGGTGTAGCGGCACAAACAGCAACCCTCCACTCCGGCCCCTTACCATGCCATTTAGAGCAGCATGTCTGGCAGCCGCGCCACTCGGCCGGAGCCAGACACGCTGCCGCACTGCCCTGCAGGAGCGCGCAGCTCCACCGCCCAGAGCACTGCCCACGCGGCCATATAGCTGCAGGGGAGGGGGGACAGCAGGGGAGGGGCTGGGGGCTAGCCTCCCCAGCCGGGAGCTCAACGGCCGGGCAGGATGGTCCCGCAGGCCGTAGTTTGCCCACCACTGCTGTAAGGTGTGCACCTGCGTAGCCTTGCGGGAAGCTGCCAAGGGCCACGCACTTAATTAGCACAGCTGCACTGGCATGCACACTGCACTCAGGGGCGTGGCCACAGGTGGGCCTGGAAGATGGCCGTATGGTAAGGTGGGGAATAGAGGTAGGTCAGGGCAGTGAGGTGAGGGATGATGATGGCGGAGCCTGGGGTGTGCAGGGTGAGAAGCCTCTCCCCTGTGGCCCAGCTGCTGCTGCAGATAGAGAGGGCTGGGCGGGGGGGGGGGGGGGTGTGTGTGTGTGGGGGCAGGGGGTGTCAGACTCCACTGAGTCTGCCCTACAGCCCCAGGGCAGACCTAGCCCCAAACCCTTCATCCTGGGCCCCATCCCAGAGCCTGCACCCCCAGCCAGAGCCCTCACCCCTAGCCCCCTCCCACACTCTGAACCCCGTCGTCCCATCCCAGCCACACATCTCCATATTGGTGCACATAAAATTAATTCCGCACATGGATAGGAAAAATTAGAGGGAACATTCCAGGTCACCGATACAGAGCAATCTTTATCGCTTAGTAAAATGAGCGCAAACATACATTTTAATACGGCCAAAAGTAAAGCTATATATGCAGGAACAAAGAATGCAGCCCATTCTTACAAGAGGGGGGACTCTATCCACCACAACTCCCTAAACTTTTTCAGGGTCACTGCTTCCCCAGATAGTCAGCTCCAAGTGCAATGCTGTGGCCAAAAAGGCTAATGGGATCCTGGGATAGGAGAATATCGAGTAGGGGTTGAGACGTAATAGAATGTCTTGATTTGGCACAAGTGTGATCACTGCTGGAATACAGTGTCCACAATTCCAGTAAAATGTTGATAAATTGGAGAGGGTTCAGAGAATAGACATGAGAATGATTAAAGGATTGGACAACCTGCCTTACAGTGATAAACTAAATAGATTCAGCTCCTTGAGTCTAACAAAGAAAAGGCTAGGGCGTGATTTGATCACAACCTGTAAGTACCTGAAAGGGGAAAAATATTTGATAATGGACTCTTCAATCTAATAGACAAAGGTAAAATAAGATGCAATGGCTGGAAGAGTTACTGGTGCAGGAAGTGAAACCAGATATTATAGGTATAACAGAGACCTGGTGGAATAGTAGTCATGACTGGGCTACAGGTATTGAAGGGTATGTGCTGTTTAGGAAAGACCGAAATAAAGGTAAAGGTGGTGGAGTAGCACTGTATATCAATGATGAGATAGAATGTAAAGAAATAAGAAGCGATGAAATGGATATGACTGAGTCTGTCTGGGCAAAAATTAAATTGGGGAAGAAAACTATTAGAGCCTCCCCTGGGATAGTGCTTGGGGTGTGCTATAGACCGCCGGGATCTAATTTGGATATGGATAGAGCCCTTTTTAATGTTTTTAATAAAGTAAATACTAATGGAAACTGTGTGATCATGGGAGACTTTAACTTCCCAGATATAGACTGGAGGACGAGTGCTAGTAATAATAATAGGGCTCAGATTTTCCTAGATGCGATAGCTGATGGATTCCTTCAGCAAGTAGTTGCTGAACCGACTAGAGGGGATGCTATTTTAGATTTGGTCTTGGTGAGTAATGAGGACCTCATAGAGGAAATGGTTGTAGGGGATAATCTTGGCTCAAGTGATCATGAGCTAATTCAGTTCAAACTGAATGGAAGGATTAACAAAAATAAATCTGCAACTAAGGTTTTTGATTTCAAAAGGGCTGACTTTCAAAAATTAAGGAAATTAGTTAGGGAAGTGGATTGGACTGAAGAATTTATGGGTTTAAAGGTAGAGGAGGCCTGGGATTATTTTAAATTAAAGCTGCAGAAGCTATTGGAAGCCTGCATCCCAAGAAAGGGGAAAAAATTCATAGGCAGGAGTTGTAGACCAAGCTGGATGAGCAAGCATCTTAGAGAGGTAATTAAGAAAAAGCAGAAAGCATATAGGGAGTGGAAGAAGGGAGGGATCAGTAAGGCAAGCTACCTTATTGAGGTCAGAATATGTAGGGATAAAGTGAGACAGGCTAAAAGTCAAGTAGAGTTGGACCTTGCAAAGGGAATTAAAACCAATAGTAAAAGGTTCTATAGTCATATAAATAGGAAGAAAACAAAGAAAGAAGAAGTGGGACCGCTAAAAACTGAGGATGGAGTGGAGGTCAAGGATAATCTAGGCATGGCCCAATATCTAAACAAATACTTTGCCTCAGTCTTTAATAAGACTAAAGAGGATCTTAGGGATAATGGTAGCATGATAAATGGGAATGAGGATATGGAGGTAGACATCACCATATCTGAGGTAGAAGCGAAACTCAAACAGCTTAATGGGACTAAATCGGGGGGCCCAGATAATCTTCATCCAAGAATATTAAAAGAATTGGCACAAGAAATTGCAAGACCATTAGCAAGAATTTTTAATGAATCTGTAAACTCAGGGGTTGTACCGTATGATTGGAGGATTGCTAACATAGTTCCTATTTTTAAGAAAGGGAAAAAAAGTGATCCAAGTAATTATAGGCCTGTTAGTTTGACATCTGTAGTATGCAAGGTCTTGGAAAAAATTTTGAAGGAGAAGGTAGTTAAGGACATTGAAGTCAATGGTAAATGGGACAAAATACAACATGGTTTTACAAAAGGTAGATCGTGCCAAACCAACCTGATCTCCTTCTTTGAGAAAGTAACAGATTTTTTAGATAAAGGAAACGCAGTGGATCTAATTTACTTAGATTTTAGTAAGGCGTTTGATACGGTGCCACATGGGGAATTATTAGTTAAATTGGATAAGATGGGCATCAATAGGAATATTGAAAGGTGGATAGGGAATTGGTTAAAGGGGAGACTACAACGGGTCCTACTGAAAGGTGAACTGTCAAGTTGGAGGGAGGTTACCAGTGGAGTTCCTCAGGGATCGGTTTTGGGACCAATCTTATTTAATCTTTTTATTACTGACCTGGGCACAAAAAGTGGGAGTGTGCTACTAAAGTTTGCAGATGATACAAAGCTGGGAGGTATTGCTAATTTAGAGAAGGACAGGGATACCCTACAGGAGGATCTGGATGACCTTGTAAACTGGAGTAATAGGAATAGGATGAAATTTAATAGTGAGAAGTGTAAGGTCATGCATTTAGGGATTAATAACAAGAATTTTAGTTATAAGCTAGGGACGCATCAACTAGAAGTAACGGAGGAGGAAAAGGACCTTGGAGTATTGGTTGATCATAGGATGACTATGAGCTGCCAATGTGATATGGCTGTGAAAAAAGCTAATGTCGTCTTGGGATGCATCAGGAGAGGTATTTCCAGTAGGGATAAGGAGGTTTTAGTACCGTTATATAAGGCACTGGTGAGACCTCACCTGGAGTACTGTGTGCAGTTCTGGTCTCCCATGTTTAAGAAGGATGAATTCAAACTGGAACAGGTACAGAGAAGGGCTACTAGGATGATTCGAGGAATGGAAAACTTGTCTTATGAAAGGAGACTCAGGGAGCTTGGCTTGTTTAGCCTAACTAAAAGAAGGCTGAGGGGAGATATGATTGCTCTCTATAAATATATCAGAGGGATAAATACCAGAGAGGGAGAGGAATTATTTAAACTCAGTACCAATGTGGACACAAGAACAAATGGATATAAACTGGCCACTAGGAAATTTAGATTAGAAATTAGACGAAGGTTTCTAACCATCAGAGGAGTGAAGTTTTGGAATAGCCTTCCGAGGGAAGTAGTGGGGGCAAAAGATCTATCTTGCTTTAAGATTAAACTCGATAAGTTTATGGAGGAGATGGTATGATGGGATAACATGGTTTTGGTAATTAAATATTCATGGTAAATAGGCCCAATGGCCTGTGATGGGTTTTAGATGGGGTAAGATCCAAGTTACCTGGGAAAGAATTTTCTGTAGTATCTGGCTGATGAATCTTGCCCATATGCTCAGGGTTTAGCTGATCGCCATATTTGGGGTCGGGAAGGAATTTTCCTCCAGGGCAGATTGGAAGAGGCCCTGGAGGTTTTTCGCCTTCCTCTGTAGCATGGGGCACGGGTCACTTGCTGGAGGATTCTCTGCTCCTTGAGGTCTTTAAACTACAATTTGAGGACTTCAATAGCACAGATATAGGTGTGAGGTTTTTTTTGTAGGAGTGGTGGGTGAAATTCTGTGGCCTGCGTTGTGCAGGAGGTCAGACTAGATGATCATAATGGTCCCTTCTGACCTAAATATCTATGAATCTATGAAGTTAAAGCTAGACAAATTCAGACTAGAGATAAGACATAAGTTTTTTGTTTTATTTGACAGTGAAAGTAATTAAACCACTAAAACTATTTACTAAGCATTGTGATGGATTCTGCATTACTGGCAATTTTCAAAACAAGATTGGATTTTTTCTAAAAGACACACACTAGGAATTATTTTGGGGAAATTCTATGGCCTGTGTCACAGGAGGCCAGACTTCCAGGTCATTAATAAAAATAATGAGGAGTCCGGTGGCACCTTAAAGACTAACAGATTTATTTAGGCATAAGTTTTTGTGGGTAAAAAACCCACTACTTCAGATGCTTGGAGTGAAAATTACAGATGCAGGCATAAATATACTAATACATGAAGAGAAGGGAGTTATCTTACAAGTGGAGAACCAATGCTGACAGGGCCAATTCAACCAGGGTGGATGTGGTCCACTCCCAATAACTGATGAGGTGTCAATACCAAGAGAGGAAAAATTGCTTTTGTAGAGAGCGAGCCACTCCCAGTCCCTATTCAAGCCCAAATTAGTGGTGTTAAATTTGCAAATGAATTGTAGCTCTGCAGTTTCTTTTTGAAGTCTGTTTCTGAAGTTTTTTTGTTGAAGGATGGCTACTTTTAAATGTGTTATTGAATATCCAGGGAGATTGAAGTGTTCTCCTTCTGGCTTTTGTATATTACCATTTCTGATGTCTGATTTGTGTCCATTTATTCTTTTACATAGAGACTGTCCGGTTTGGCCAACGTACGTGGCAGAGGGGCATTGCTGGCACATATCACATTAGCAAATGTGTAAGTGAATGAGTCCCTGATGGTGTGGCTCATGTGGTTGGGCCCTCTGATGGTGTCACTAGAGTAGATATGGGGACAGAGTAGGCAACGGGGTTTGTGTTTATGTGACTAGAACTTATTTGCACTGTAGTGTCCAGGAAGTGGCTCTCTTATGTGGACTGGTCCCAGGCTGAGGTTGATGGTGGTGTGGAAATTGTTGAAATCCAGGTAGAATTCTTCAAGGGCCTCCTCCCGTGGGTCCATATAAGATGTCATCAATGTAGCGCAAGTAGAGGAGGGGCACTAGGAGACGACAGCTGAGGAAGTGTTGTTCTAAGTCAGCCAAAAAAGATGTTGGCATACTGTGGGGCCATGCACCCTGACTGAACTGGCCCTGTCAGCATTGGTTCTCCACTTGTAAGGAGAACCCACTCCCTTCTCTTCATGTATCAGTATATTTATGCCTGCATCTGTAATTTTCACTCCATGCATCTGAAAAAGTGTTTTTTTTAACCACGAAAGCTTATGCCCAAATAAATCTGTTAGTCTTTAAGGTGCCACCAGAATCCTCGTTGTTTTTGTGGATACAGACTAACACAGCTACCCCCTGATACTTGAAACCATTAATAAAAAGGTTAACTGGGGAAGGGGGTTGCAGGGAGTCCCTGAAATAGAGGGGGATGGGAAGGTGGAACATAGGGAACTTGTGAGGGGAATGAAGGAATGCAAGAAGCCCCCCCCCCGGGGGGGGGGGGGGATATTAGTTTGGTCTACAGAAGTGACAAAGAGTGCAACCGTTGAGTAATACTACACGTTCCAGAAAGCCCCTTAAGCAGGAGCCTAGGCTCATTCATACAACTGTCCTCGATGGAAGCTGTTAAACATGCTTATTTGGCCAGGTTTTTTCTTAAGTAATACCTCAGCCTCCCCTATTTTTCATGTATCTCCCTCTTCTCCATAACTTTGGAGTCTTTGTATCAAGATCAGAGAACATTCCAAGGCTTGGTCTACACTTAAAAATAAGATCGAACTAGCTACTTCACTCATGGTTGTGAAAAGTATCGTGCCCCGAGTGCCATAATTAGTTCAGTGTAGATGCAGCAAGGTTGATGGAAGAATTCTTCTGTCGATCTAGCTACCACCTTTCAGACAGGTGGATTAATTACATCGATGGAAAACCTCCTTCCATCAGGGTAGGAGGCATCTACACTATGGCACTGCCTCACCGCAGCTATAATGCTGTAGCATAGACATGGCCTGAAAGATACGCTCCAGTTCAACCACAACATATTAACCTCAATAGAGGAATCAGTGGGAGAAGTGCCATGTCCTGCATTATGCAGATTATAGAATTGCAAGGGTTCCTACTGGCCATATGAGAAAACGTAATGAATCAGGCTTTCATAAGAGGGTGGTAAAGTCAACTAAGCCCTATCTATATCCATGGCCTGATAACTACCCCAGCAGCAATTTTTGCAGCATTGCTGGAACATGGGTACGTTTCTCACGCAGAATCCCCTACAAAATTAACTTTTCCTGTTTCCTCAGTATTAGCATTATTTGTACTGCATTAGCACAGCAAGTGCCCCATTCAGGATCAGGACACCACTGAGATAGGAGCTGTACAAACAGAGTACAACAGTTTCTGCTCGAAGAATTTCCTTTAAAAAGCTAAGTCAGAGTTATGAGAAAGAGGCTTACCTTTTAGATCCAAGCAATCTATCCTGGGAGATAGATCTTTAAATTCCTGTAAGAGAAATAGTAGCACATTATTATACTCAGCAGAAGACAAATCCCTCCTCTAGGATAATACAGAAGTGGAAGGTATGGTAACACTCCCCCACAAATACGAGGGAAGGGCATTACTCCCAGCACCCTTCCGTGAGTTCACTAGAAACCTGTACATACCCACAGCATTTCTTAGGGCTTGTCTATATGAGGGGATTTCATCTGCAGCTTTTTTTCTGCGCTTCAGGTAATGCACATTATGCGAGCTGTAGTAATATCATGCACACAGGACAGTGTGCGCTCAGTCAAGGCACATCATGTGTACACACAGCAGCAGTTTGCTGCAAATTGAGGGCGTAGCATTCTCAAAGCAGATCTTATGCTCCTTTGCTTTGTTGCGGAGCGGTACGCATTCAGGGATTTTTCTTGCTGTGCATTGTGGGATACATAGCAAGATGGCTAGTTCAAGTTTTTTAAAAATCCCCTGATTCATCTGTATCCATCCCATACTTCCTTTATGGGCAAACTAATGCCATTTTCAAATTGCTGTAAGCGAGCATGGACCCAACGGCGCTCTGTATCACTACGCTGGCAACCTCAAATACGCAAAGGCTACTTGGACTGTATTTCAGCATTCGAAGCCAGATGAATTTGGCTTAGGACTTTGCTTGCTGCACCACCGAGCGGATGACGTGGCGGCAGCAGCAGCTCCACCAGCAGGAGGATCTTCAGCAGCAGTGGAGCTGGGACATGGATGAGCAAGAAGAGGAAGTGATAGCAATTGATAGAGGACCAGTTCCTGGAGCTGCTGCTTTACAGCTTGCAGTGCTGTTTCTAGGTTCAGGAAACCAGCACAGATTCATGGGAAAGGACTGACCTGCAGACCTGGGATGACCAGCAGTGATGAGAGAATTCAGGATCGGGGGTGGAGGAGAACATTTTTGGAGATATGTGCTGAACTAGCCTTGGAGCTGCAGTGGCAGTGTACCAACATGTGGTGCCCCATACCTGTGGGCAAGCAGGCCACAATTGCCACCTGGAAGCTGGCCACCCCAGAAAGCCACTGGTCCATAGCCAACCAATTCAGAGCAGAGAGAATGACTGTAGGAGCCACTGTCATGCAGGTGTGCAGTGCCAGAGAGGTACTGTAATACCAAGTTATAAAGTTTGGTAATGCTCAGGAAGTTATTGATGGTTTTGCACATATGGGATCTCCAAGCCATACTGGGGCCATTGATGGGACTCGTGCCTATTATTTCTGAAAGTAAAATTGCACTGTTCATGAAATACTTTGGAAGTAAGACAAAAAAACATCCCAAAGATTATAGCTGCAAGTTGCATTTTGCACAGTATTAGTGACAATTAGTGAGAAAGACTTGGCGATAGGTGGAAGGCTGACGTGCAGAGACTGGCTCACTGGTTTGTGTAGCCACCTAGGCATTCAATACAGAATGCAAACAGCTGGGGCAACAGCATCCAGGATGCCTATCGTTCTTATTTGGAGTCTCAGGCCTGAAATTGTGCAGCTGTGAATCCTGCTATTAACCTATGCATGGACTGAGGCAGGGGAGAGATTTTTGTGCAGTTCAGTGTTTATCGGCAGTTGAAGTGCAACAATGTGGCAATCCCTGTTGTACCTTGTGTCTTTGCCTACAAGCTTAAGAATTAATGCAAACAACTATTTGCTGTGTAAAATGAACTGTTGACTGCTTGTGAATGAAATTATATAGGTTTTCATTGAATAATCTATTATGTAACAAACAGAAATGAACCTTCAACTGAGACAAAAATTTTAAAAATGCTTTTAATTGTGAAACAAATTAACTAACTACGAAGAACTGTTTCATTAAACCAGCAGTGGAAACCAAAACAGTAAAGTACAACAGTTCAGCGCAGGGCATAAAGCCAGGAGGCTTAAAGTTACAGGCGAAGGTATGTCTTGGTTATGCTTCTTCTGGTTCATGGGATTTCTGGTGTGGAGTACCCAGGCTCAAAGTTACCAGGGGCAATAGAGGGCTCAAAAGAGCTGGAGTCTGGGAGGGGAATGACCTCTGGGTGCACTGTTGCAAGGGTACAGCCATGAGGAGGAGTTGTTCCCAGTAGCCTGTATTGTCCAAGGGCTGCAAAACATGGCTGGGTGCTAGTCTGTAGCACTGCCTTGCCTGGTGCCCCAACAGTAACATGTGCTGCAGCAGGGCATTTTGGCTTTGCATTATCCCCAGGAGTTGCCTCTGCATCTTCCTCCATATTATCTTTGGCCACGGCAAAGCTTTTCCTGGCAACTGCCTCGCTGTCCTGGGCCACTGCAGTGATCTCCCTGGACAGCTCCTTGTCATATTCCATTGGTCCTCAGTTTTCTTCATTTTTTGGGTAGTGGGAGGACTCTGTAGGATGTCCATGAATTTTTCACCACAAATTTTCTGTTTTCTCCCTCTCTGGTTTCCTCGCCATTCCGTTGCTGTTAAGGACCCTCTCCTTGAGGGTCTGGCCAGTACAGCTGTGGAGGTATTACAAAAATGATAAATGGTTATTCATATTCTAGAGAGGCTGTGGTGTTCTTAACATTCTTTCTTGGCTTTACCTCCTTTAGATTCTTTCCAGTATTGAGGAACCTTGGAGATGGTAAGTGGTGCGTGCTTTTGGACTTTTGTCCATGCACTATATGCTGTTGTGCCTCGGAGCATGGGGGTGATGGGAATTATGCAGTTCAGGCTGTGCCTTGGAGAGGTTTTACATGGAAGGGTTAACAGGGTGAATCTGGGGATGAGCTGAAGAGTAATACCCTTGAGGCTGTCCTGATTCTGGATCACGTGACAAGGAGCCAGGTGACTAGGAGGCAGAGAATGGCCTAATAAAAAAAGGCAAAGGGCAGAGCAGCAAGATATGCTGTGAAGTTATTCAACAAGATAGTCCCCCCAGTGTGTTACAGGAGTCATGAGCAATACTGGTGGGACTGGCCATGTAGCTATTCCTTCAACTATGAGCAAAAGTGGAGCAATTTCTCAGCCTTGCTTTATCTCCCCTGCAGACATGTTAATAGTGCAAAGAAAAATAGACAGGGTTCTGCAATGACTGCCTAAAACATTCACTGTTACCAGTCTGTCAGAATGGCCCTGTAAATGCATATTACAGGGAGCTGTCCTCTTTGTAGCCTTATGGGCATGCAATGTCCATGTCTATCTCCTGTACGGTGAGAACACTAACCAAACTTCCCTTCCTGTAACCACTGTCGCAATAAACTTCTGTATTTTGCACAAAAGAAAGAATGTTTTCCTTATTTGACTCTGGCATGGGAAGCCAAGGCCGCACAATGCTGCCAGCAAACTGTTTTGGTGACAGTGAATGAGGTTTGAGGGCGGGGGGTGGGGCGAAAGGCACATTCACCAGGCAGGATGCTAAGGAAGGGAAACATAAGTCAATAGGTACACAGGCATGTGCCTTCCATAGCACGGGTCTGAAAACAGTCGGTAACCAGGGCTTTAGCACATGACGGTGGCTGATGGTGACTATTCCAGCTGGGCAATTTTGGAAAAAAAAGTGTATGGGAGGGGCACAAAAGGACAGTGTGGGCCAATGGAGGGAGGGACGGACCTTGCACTTGGCCATGAGGCACTTGGAACAGAAGCTATTACTGCCATACAGCAGAATAGTAAATTAAAACTTACTATTTAAGTTAATTTAAAAAAATGTTTTAAAAAAAAACCTTGCATATGCGATGGTTCTATCCACAGGATCAGCCTCCTCAGCTGCTGCCTGGGAATCAGGGTTGGTTGCTTCAGGGCAGGAATCCAGTTAGTCTTCTAAATGGCTGGCAGCAGGTACCTGAGTTCTGAACAGATGCTGGCTCTCTCAGATCTCTTCACTGGCCTCCTCTTGCTCATGCGCCGATGAGTCTTCCTGGTCATCCGGGGGGGGGGGGGGGAGGGGGGGGGGGAGGGTATGACCTGCAAGCTTCTCACATTGCCTGGATGAGGTAAGTGGTCATATAGTTATGCATGTCCAGCTCCTCAAATGTTCTCTGCCACATTTCTTCCTGTTGTTCCTTATTTTAACAGGTGCTCCTCAGCTGTTTGCACTTTATCCAGTGTTGTCTGGCATTCTGGTCATAGCCCCTCGCCAGCACGTGCCTCGCAATGCCCACCAGCAGATCTTTTTCCAAGTGGCTAGCAACAAGAGCTACCTGCACCAACGCTTCTCCCCAGATGGCACTGAGATCCAGTCTCAGCACGGAGACAAGGGCTGCTTGAGGCATGCTGCAGGGCTTCTGGAGTATTAAGCACACCTACCATGATAAACTGGAATCCAGGAGTGAATGAACAGCCACCTTATAAACGAGGAAGGGGACATCCAATCAACTTGATCCCAGGGCAGGAGAGGGGGCACAGGTAAACAGACAGGTCAACAGTCGACTACAAAGCAGCGTGGGACAGGCACCGAGAGACTGTGAAACCTGTTTGCAGTAGCACTGGGTGCACTCAAACAATAGATCAGACTAAGGCTTTGTCTATACTGGCAAATGAAAGACAAAACTTTTGTAATTCAGAGGTGGTGTTCACACACACACCCCCCAAAGATGAAAGTTTTGTCGATGACAAGCGCTGGTCCGAACAGCACTTTGTCAGCGGGAGAGCGCTCACCTGCTGACAATGCTAAAGCCGCTGCACTCGTTGCGGGTGGAAGTTTGTCAGCAGGAGAGCGCTCACCTGCTGACAAACAGTGCCTCCACCGTGTGCTTTTTAGCAGCATGGCTGTACCGGCACAGCCGTGTCGCTAAAAGATGCATAGTGCAGATATAGCCTCACTCGCTTTGCAGCAAAGTAAGTTCATTTTGAAAGAGGACTCCAGAGTTTCCAACAAATGCGAAGTCAGTGAAAACCATCAGCTGTCATGTGCACACAAGCGTTTTCAAAGCAGATTAACGTAAGCTGGTAGAAATAAAGCTTAGGGGGTTTTCATGCAGGTCCCCACATCTGTATCCTCGAGTTCAGAGTGGGGAGGAAACCCTGACACCTTTCATCTGTTTTGAACATTTAGATTATAAAACAATACAGTTTCCCCAAGAACAGTTTATGTTTATAGTGCCTAGTACAATGGGGCTCCCTTCTCAGTTAATCCCTATGCACCACCATCATACAAATAAATTCACAGGCAGGCAAAATTGCTAGAGCTGTATGGAAAAAAATGGTTACCTACCTGCAACTGTTGTTCTTTGAGATGCGATGCGGATGTGTATCCTAGGTGGGTGTGTGTCCCATGCACCAGAGCCGGAAAACTCTGCCTAACACTATCTGTAGTGGTGGCTCTCATGCCCTATGGCTGTAGGCTCTCTTGGCCCCATACATACAAGGGCAGCGCTGCCCTGACCTCCCACTTCTGACCTTCAGTGTGAAGGAACTGAAGTACACACTCCGATACAGAGGAGATGGAAGAAAGGTCATGGAATACATATCTGCATCACATCGCGAAGAATAGTTACAGGAAGGTAACAGTTTTTTCTTCTTTGAGTAGATGTAGCTGTGTAGTCTGTGTAGGTGACTCACAAGTAGTCCCCGCACGAGGTTGGGCTTGGTGTCTATTTAAAGAAGAACTGCCTTCACAAAGTCTGCATCTGATCTGGATGCAGCTGTAATGGCATTGGGCATACTTCTCCAAACCACTGAGGACCAAGAGGCCGCCCTGCAAATGTCCAATATAGAATTGTTGTTGTTGTCACCTGAGCTTTTGTGGAATGAGCTCATAGCCCTTGAGTGGGCATAGCCTGGAGCTACTTCATATGCTGTAGTGACAGTCTCCAGGTGGATAATCTCATGTATCTGTGAAGAGACCGCTTGACCCTTCATTTGGTCTGCATATGAAACAGAGACATGGCGAGGAATAGAAAAACGCTAGACATTGCCTGACATCCAAAGCATGGAGATGGTGCTCCTCTGGGGTTAAATGTGGCTTAGGGAAGAACATCCTTAGATATATAAACTTGGTTCAAATGAAATTGAGAAATCACCTTTGGTGAAAAATTAGGGTGCAGCCACAAGGTCACTGTCTTTGGAAATTTGCATGTAAGGAGGCTCTACCACAGAGGTGGGCAAACTACGGCCCCTGGGCCACATCTGGTCCACGGGACCGTCCTGCCCAGCCCTTGAGCTCCTCGCCAGGGAGGCTAGCCCCTGGCCCCTCCCCTGCAGCCTTAGCTTGCCATGCAGGCAGCTCCATCTGGACAGCAGGGTTGCGAGCTCCTGCTGCTCTGAGTGGCATGGTAAGGGGACAGCGGGGGGGGGGGGGGGGGGAGGGGGGGGGAAGAGTTGGATAAGGGGTAGGGGGTCCCAGGGGGCAGGGAACAGGGGGGTTTGGATAGGGCGTGGGAGTCCTGAGGGGCCTGTCAGTGGGCAGGGGTGTGGATAGGGGTCCGGGGCGGGGGGGGGGTGCACTCAGGGGGTGGGAAGTGGGAAGGGGCGAATAAGGGGTGGGGGCCAGGCTGTTTGGGGGCATAGCCTTCCCTACCCTCCATACAGTTTTGCACCCCAGTGTGGCCCTTGAGCCAAAAAAAGTTTGCCCACCCCTGCTCTATCATCAAAGCCTTCAACTAACAAACTCTCCTTGCAGATGTTAATCGCCACAAGGAAGGCAGTTTTCTGACATCGAAGAGGAAGTTGCCAGCGGCTCAAATGGAGGTACCAAAAGAACTGCTAAAACAGTATTAAGGTCCCACAAAGGAACTGGCTCTTTAACTAGTGGGTGGAGATTAGGGACTTCTTTCAAGCAGCACACTGCCATGGGGTTTGAAGACACAGACTTATCATAAATAGGTGGACGAAATGCCAAAATTGCAACAAGGTGGACTCTCAGTGAACTAAGCGCAAGGCCAGATGACTGAAGGTGTAACAGTCAGTCCAAGAGATCCTAGATACAAGCCTGCATTGGCTGAACTCCCAGGCTAACGACGATAGACAAAGAGGATTCCACTTGGCCAGACAGACAACCCTGTTGGAGGGCTTCCTACTGTTAAGCAAGACCTGGTGGACTGCCTCCAAACACTGTGCCACCTCCTTCACATCTAACCATGCATGCAGCGTCCACACTGTGAGATGCAGGAGCTGAGTAAGGGATGCAAAACCTGATCATGATGCTGAGTCAGGAGAAGAGGGGGAAGGGATATGGGAGGCCAGATGATAATGTGAGGCAATCAGAGAACCAACATTTTCTTGGCCATACTGCAGCAATCAGAACGAGCCTGGCATGGTTCAATCTCAGCTTGAGAATGACCCGTGGGATGATCAGAAGTGGAGGAAAGGCATACAAGAACGCCAGTTCCCAGCTCAAGTGCAAAGCAACAGTCCAGGAGCTCAGGACTGAGACCCCCGTCAGCTTGCATTTCTTGTTTGTTCTCATGCCAAACAGATGAATTGTCAGAATGCCCCAGACTGAAAAGACAGATGGCAGGACATTGGGCTCCAGAGACCATTTGGGATTCTGAGAGAAGCTCCGGCTGAGGTAAGCTGTCTGGCTATTATGGATCCGAGAAAAGAGATTGGCCCTGAGGGCAATGTACTCTCTGATGCAAAACTAGCAGACTCTTGATGGCCTCCTGACAAAGCATGTTGAAGTGAGCTTCCCCCCTGCCTGTTCACATAATACATGGTGATGGTACTGTCGTGAGTATGAGAACCACTGAGCCCCAATGTGATCTTGGAAGGTCTGACAAACACTGCAGATGCCATGAAGCTCCAGACTATTGATATGTAGAAAAGCTTCCTGTTCCGACCACAGGCCTTGAACCTTCAGCGAATCCAACACTCCCCAGTTTATTAAGGAGGCATCAGTGACAACCGTTCTGGCTGGTGGAGAGAGTGAAGAGAATGCCCTGGCACACATTGACTTGAACCATCCACTACCAAGATTGGTGGAGGAAGACAGACCAGTCTGCCCAAGGGATGACAGTGCTGACAACAGATCGACAACTTCAGTCACATTTGAAGAGGACTAAGGTGCAGCATGGCATATTGGACTACCTGTGGACACAAAGCCATAGCCAAGGCCTAGCAACCTCAGTCATACTCAGACTGCAGTTGAGGATTGGGACTGCATGTCCAGAGTAAGCGGCAAACTGCCTGGAATCATTCAGTCGGTAGAAATGCCCTTGAATTCATAGGGTCTATCACAGGGGTGGGCAAACTTTTTGGCCCAAGGGCCACACTGGGGTGCAAAACTGTATAGAGGGCCAGGTAGGGAAGTCTATGCCCCCCAAACAGCCTGGCCCCCACCCCCTATTCACCCCTTCCCACTTCCCACCCCCGACTGCCCTCCTCAGAAGCCCTGACCCATCCAACATCCCCCCACTCCTCGTCTTCTGACTGCCCCCTCCCAGGACCCCCCACCCCAAACCACCACCACCACCACCACCACCCCAGGACCCCACCCCCATCCAACTCCCCTGCTCCCTATCCCCTGACTGCCCCCCTGACCCCTATCCACACCCCTGCCCACTGACAGGCCCCCCAGGACTCCCACACCCTATCCAAACCCCCGTTTCCCATCCCGACTGCCCCATGGGACCCCCTACCCCTTATCCAACTCTTCCTCCGCTCCCTTACCATGCCACTCAGAACAGCAGGAGCTCGCAGCCCCGCTGCCTGGACGGAGCCAGCCACACTACCTGCACAGCAAGCTAAGGCTGCAGGGGAGGGGCTACAGTGGGGAACAGGCTGGGGGCTAGCCTCCCCAGCCAGGAGCTCAAGGGCCAGGCAGGACAGTCCCACGGGCCGGATGTGGCCCGCGAGCCGTAGTTTGCCCACCTCTGGTTTACCAGGTCCACAACAAACTTAATTCTTTGAGATGGAACCAATATTGATTTCCCACTGTTAAGGATGGGACCCAGATGATTGAGTGGGTGTACAGTGAACTGGACATAACAGAAGACTTGCCCACTCAGTAATCAATCATCCAGAAACAGGAAGATATGAATTTACCTCTTCCTGAGATACACGGTCACTCGCCATTACCATGCACTTGGTAAAGAGCAGGGGGGTAGAAGACAGGCTGAAGGGCAGCATGATGTACTACTAGTGTCGGCCCACCACAACAAGCCAGAGAAACCTCCTATGGCTTGGGAGAATTGCTACATGAAAATAAATGTCCTGAAGGTCTAGGGCTGAGAACCAGTCACTGATTTAAGGCAAGGAGTATAGTTGCCAGGGCAACCATCCGGAAACTCATATCTGACGTATTTGTTGAGGTGGGGAGGATAGGTCTCATCCCTCCCTTGGGCTTGGGAATAAGGAAATACTGGGAGTAGAATCCCTGTCCCCGATGCTGCAGGGGGACTGCCTCCACAGCCCCAAGGCCAGCAGAGACTGAATCTGCTTGAGAAGCAGTCTCTCACGAGAGGGGTCCCTGAGGAGGGACAGGGTGGAGGGATGGAGAGGAACTGTACGACATTACTGGGTCTGAAGCATGTCAGATCAGGTTGTCTGTTGTAATCAAATCCCAACCACTGTAAAAGCAAGCCGGTCTGTCCCCATACGAGGGGGCTGGTGAAAGAGGTTACCACTGGATCACTGTCCTGGACACACAACTAAAAACAGGTGCTTGCTAGACCCTAACATAGGGGTGTCGGGGAGTGGGGGGGGCACAAGAAGGAAGAAGACATGCGCCAGCTGGCTGAACCCCAGAACCAAAGGGCCTCCTTCTTTGGGACCTGTGGATCTTTCTGCAGTAGTCCTGCTGCTGCACAGGAAGGGAGGACTGTCTCAAAAAACAACCTGAGCAGAATTGCTGTGGCTGCTGGCCGCTAAACACCAAATATCAGAGTTAGCCTCAGAATCATCCGGGAAGGGGATTTTGCTGCACCATGCTGCGGGCAATCTCCATAAACTCCATAGAGTTTAATTCCCTTTGGTGACAAGTTCAGAGCAGGACGGCTTGCCAGCCAACTAGTTGCTGCCTCTACTAAGCGAGTAAATCAATGCGTCTTCTATTGTGCTCTAAAAAAGAGGAGACATATCCTCTCTGCATCGCTCCAGAATATTCCTATCAGTAGGGACAAGTGGTCACTTAAGAGAGCAGTACCTTTGGCTGTTAAGGACTTGAATAGGAGGTCCAGGATCTTTAATTTTATCTTGTGTTGGTCCCATTACATAACGGGATGGCTGAATGAACAAGTTCTTGTCTAGTTGATTTACTGCTAGTAGGTTGACATTTTTAGTCTACTTATGTAGGCAATAATTAACAAGAACATAGCTTCTGTATTTCACAAAAATTGAACCCAGGAAGTTTAGAAAGGACAGTTATTTTGATTAACTATTATTAATGCCGATTGGAAACGTGTTTACATCACAGTATTTTCTTTAAGACACATTTGTGATGTCATTTGTAATAGTAATTCAACAAGATGTTTGATTTGGTATTTCTAAGCTTAATGCCAATGGTAATTAAACTTAAAAATATATTTCACAGTTTATTTATGGTGATAAGTTCTTCTTGAAATTTCAATTCTGTATTCCAGTTCCAGCAACATGCAGTTTTGTTCACTGAAAGTCATCATGATCCGACACACCAAATGAACGCATTTCGAAAAAAAAAGAAGTATGTTAGTCATAACCCTACAGTCCCTGGATCTTTAAGTCACCTCAATCAAATAGGCTGAACACAGAAATAGAAAAGATATAAGAAATCTTTTTAAAGACTGTTCCTCTTATGCTGAGCATGCAGACTATTACGCTAGCAATAGGGAGAGAAGCCTGTGGAGGATGCCCTAAACCACTGGTTCTCAAGCCATAGACTGTCTGCAGCCCAATTAGCACACAGCTGCAGTCCAGCTGTACGCTGAACAAAAAAAAAATCGAAGTCTGCTGCTCTGGTCTGGAAGGGGGTGGGGCCGGCTGAGGAGAAGACCACATCAGGCAGCCCTGCTGGAGCACGCCTCCCATCAGTGGGCCAGTGAGTGCCACAGGGGACAGGAGTAAGTTTCTGGGGAGGTTTGTGGGGGGGCTCTGGGCAGCATAGGCAAGAGAACTAGGGGTATGCAGGGGTGCTGCAGCACCCCTAGATTTTACATGGGGATCAGCTCCTGGCCCTGCTCTGTGAAGGGGGTCTCTGGGAGGGGCGCACTGTGCATAGGGGTTTGTGGGGAAATTTGGGGGAGGTGGCCCACTGTGGTTCTCAATACGTGGCCCACAGTAATAAATAGGTTGAGAACCACTGCCCTAAACTGATTTTTCAGAAACATTTAGCATTAAGATTGCACAACCTCTGGATACCATCAGCTCAGTAATCTGTTCACACATTCTGAAAGTTTACAATGTAATAATATCCATTTAAAACATTCCACCCTACTTCCAAGTATCAGTGCAAGTATATTATGAGAAACCCAACTGATTTTAAAATACCAAAATATTTAAGAAATTAAAACCTCATCTATACTTCCGTACAGTGCTGAATTTGTACTACATGGCAACGTAATCCTAGTAACCCTCTGTATAGTTCTAAGTAAGACTTTATACACAATTCCTCTGTCTACAACACACTCCTAAGTATGCAAGCTGATTGGTTCCATTAGTGCCATCCTGTACTGTCTAGAAAAGTACTGTAGCATCCCCCGTGAAATTTCACTCCCAAGAGCAGTTGTCATTTCCCTTCGGTCCTCTACTGCTTCCACCTCCCACTCCTGCCACAGTCTTTCATATATTTTTTTACATTACACATTTATGCTGCATGCTCCTTTTTCTTCTCTTTCTCCTCACGTATCACAATATACTATCTCTGAAAAAAATATACCTCAATTTAAACCAATGTAGGGTTAATACTCAACCTTTTAATTATCCCCACACTTGAGAAAACAAAAAATAATTAAACATAGCATAAAATAGAAAACAATACATAAGCCGTGTTGGAAATCTCATATCCATCTTATTTAAGCTGAGCACAAAAAGGAGCCCATCTGTAAGCACTCTTCAGAAAGAAAACCATTTAAGAACTATAGGCAAGAACCCAGACTTCAGTAATATTTTATTAAATAATTTATGCATAGTATTTTGGTAACAAATACTTTAGATACTAGCATCCTGTAACAGTTTTTCATCTGCTAAAAAACCTGCTCAAGTTGTTAGAAAACAATACTATTGTTTTTCCATATTTGACTGGCATGAAAATTATTCTAAGTATCAACACAGTTTATTTTCAGTTCTGCTATGACTGCAGATGACTCTTCTAGAGTTTCCATGTCAGTCATATTCCAGGAGCTAAACAGGATTAAATTTTTGTGCTGCATACATAAGAATATCCACAATACCTGTATCTGCTTCAGTAGTTTGGATATCTGTTTGCAGTTTAATTTCTGACAGGCTTGTTTGTAGGCAATGATAATTTCCTCAACAGTCACATTCTGGGCTGAAAACGTAAAGGGTAGAGATTAAGATTACATTGACACTCATATTTATTCAAACTCAGATACACAATAAACTGTGTGTCAGGCACTTACGTTGACGAAAGTGTGAGAGTTGTATATAATTAACTAATGCTGTTCCCACCCAGAACCATTTCAAATGGCAAGGATATGAAATAGGCAATTTATGTTCAAAGCAGAATGAGAATTTAATTTGATATTTTACTGTAAGAGTTGAACAACTACATTACCAAAATGTATATATTGATCCTACACATTTTGTCTGTGCACTATATCGTGTTTGTGGACTTTGTTTTCTGTGTGGCTTTTTAACCATTTTATTCAGGGGGTCTCAAAGTCCCGGCCCGTGGACCATCTGTGGCCAGAGAGCCTCCCCACTGCACCATCTGGGGCCAGAGCACCTCCCCGCTGCAGCCCGCGGAGGAGATGCTGCCAGCAATGTTGGCTGCAGGCGCCGCCCCCCGCAGCTCCCATTGGCTGGGGGAGATGGGCAGAGATACCATCACTAGTTCCCGGGCAGAGTCAGCCATGGAGACAGTGTAACTTTTTTCCATAATGAATATAAACAAGTCAAAATACCAAACACAACTATCTGATGCCCACCTTGCTGCAATCCTGAATGTTTCACCTGCTCAGTCACTGAGGCCAAACATCAACAAACTGACAGAACTGAAGCATTGCCAGGTGTCTGGCAAACACTAAAAATTCTCTGGCAGGAGAAGAATTGTATAAAGTTGTATGACAGTTTTATTATTTCTAAGAAATTCGAAATAAAAAATACAATATAAACATTTTCTTTTCTGAACACCATATTCAGTGATATTATTGGCCCGCTTGGAGGATTTGAGGACTGGCATTGGCCCTAAGGTAAATTGAGTTTGAGACCCCTGATTTTATTGCTTTAAAAATATCTCAACATAAAATCAAGAGCATGATATATACAGTTTTAATTCACACTGCCACCAACTGATATATATTTAGCAAAATATTGAGATAAAAAGGAAATTATTTAAGGCTGCTAGGCTAAGAAGTCTAACAAATAATGCATTGAACCAAAATACAGGAAAGATTTTAGAAGCCCCTTCCAACAGCAAACTAATGAAACTAGATTTGCAGAAATCTAAAAATAGATTTGCAAGGACTTCATAAATTTCACTTCTTACGATCCTATAGTATGACCTCCTGCATAACACAGGCCAGAGAATTGCATCCAGTGATTTCTTCTTATGAATAGTCTTTAATGTCAGAAGTTAAGTTTAGAATAGACCATCATGATCATCTAGTTTGACCTCCTGCACATCGCAGGACAGAGAACCTCACCCACCCACTCCTGTAATGGACACCAGTAACTCTGCCAGAGGTTAGAAGTCCTCAGATCATAATTTAAATGACAGAAAATCTGCCATTTACACTAGTTTAAACCGGCAAGTGACCCATGCCCCATGCTGCAGAGGAAGGCATGAAACCTTGCGGTTAAATTGGAGCTTATTTTAGAAACAGATGTAATCTTTAATGATTTCAAGTGATGGAGAATCAAAAGCATCCTTAGGTGACATTTCCAATGATTAGTTATCCTTACTATTAAAAATGTGCATCTTGTTTTCATTTTGAATTTTTCTGACTACAGCTCCTATTGATCAGATCTAGTTACGCTTTTGTCGGCTAGGCTAAAGAACCCTCTGCTATCAGATATCTTGTCCTTGTGAAGGTACTTTTAGATCATGATCAAGTCACCTCAATCTTCTCTGATAAACTAAATAGACATAGCTCCTTAAATCTCACTGTGAAGAACATTTTCTAGACACCCCCCCACCCCCCCCCCCCAAAAAAAAATCTGTAGTTCTTCTCTGAACCCTTTCCCATGTTCAACACCTTTTTTACAGTGTGGACACCACACACAGTATTCTGGTAGTGGTTTCACTAGTGTCATGTGCAGACGTAATACCACCACTTTACTCTTGATCAGTATTCCTGTGTTAATATAGCCAAGTAAAAGGTCAGCCCTTTTAGCTAAAGCATCATATTTGAAAAACTCAGGTTCAGTTGTTTATCTACAGGCCAAAAGTCCTTTTCAGAGATGCTGCTTTTTAGTCTACAGTCCTGTAAGTATGGCCTACATTTTTGTCCTTAGATGTATGACCTTGCATTTGACCATATTAAAATACAAGTTTGACTGTACCTAGATTACCAAGTGATTTGATAAATCATTAGTACAGAACTATTTCATTATTTGCCAAATTAACAATCTTTGTAGAATTTGCAAACCTCAGCCATGATTTTATATCTTCTTTCAGATTGTTGAGAAAATACTGAATAGTACTGAAGCGAGATCCATTCCCTGTGGAACCCCACTAGGAACACCCTGCTAGCTGCTATTTCACAATTAACTACACAGACTATCAGACAGACAACTTCTACTCTATTTGGTTGTGTGCAATATTGATTTTGCACAATACTAGTCTGTTTTATTTTTAAATTAGAATGTCATGTAGGAGGACACCAAATACCTTACAAAAGTCCAAGTATAGTGTAACAATTACCCCCATCAAGCACACTTGCAATTTTGTCAAGGAACAACATGATGTTCATTGGACAAGACCTATTTTGTCTTGTTCATTGTTCTTCTTTAAATTTCTAGCCTTTCAAGTCCTATATCACCTGTCACCGCTCTGGGTCAAGCTCCCCTTGCTGGACACTCACCAGGCTGCTGTGTTTGGACCAACATGCCAAGTCCGTGTGCTTTTAAGCTCCCTTGGGTCTGGGTAGGTTCTAGGTGCTCAATCTTTCTTTGGTCTCTGGTTTGGTCCTGGGCATAGATTCATTTGGCACCCTTCTCAAAAAGGCCCTGCAGCCTAGCTGCCCTAGGCCCTAAGACCAGGGCCAAATCCCTCCAAGACTCCCCAGTAGTTAAGCATACCCTCTCCAGAGCTCTACCTTAGTGGGTACTCTTATTTACTGTTTAGCTCTTTGGAGACATAGTTGAAGGCAATATGTCAGACTTTGCTGAGGGATTTCTAAACCATTCACTCTTTACTTTTAGACAACACAAGTGATATATATGCCATTCCCTGCCTTGGTTCTCTGCACACTCCTGAGCATTCTTTGGGACCTGATTAGTGTCGTTTCAGGGGTCCAGGTCCCCTCTTCTTGACTTCAAAAAGAGAATCCTGGTTCTGGTGTGGTCAGCGACCTTGTCCTTATATAGCTTTCAGTACTCTCTCTCGCAGGTGATTTACCTAGTCAGCTTCAACCCCCATCAGATGATCTATTCTTTGATTCCCAAAACATCTAGGACAGTAGGGGTTTTCCTTGTTGGTACCAGCTCTTCATCCAATGGTGTTTCCAGTTGAATAGAAGGTCATCAAGGTTTATGCCCCATCACTCTTAATCCTCTGTTAGGTGCAATAATTTATTCTGACATGTCCTGTGTTTTAGCTCAAAATGGAGGCTACAGAGCCAAGGTGAAGGCACAGAACAGTTTTACAAACAAGTAGCTTTTCAGAACAAAATGGCATTTTCAGATTATACAGATAAATCCAGACATACATTTGTCACCCATTCCATTGTTTTGCCCATGCCTGCTGTCAGGCTAATTGGTGTATCTGCAAACTTTCAATAATGATTTATGTTTTCTCCCAGGTCATTTACAAAAGTGTTAAATAGCATAAGGCCAAGAACTGATCGCTGCCCCACCCCAGTAGAAATACACCTACTTAATGATTCCCAATCTACAATTAAAAACTGTCTGACATGTCTCAATGTAATTAATTTAATGTGTGCCATATTAATTTTGGTTGTTCTCATTTTTAATTAAACTATTGTGCAAATGTCATAAGGAAGTCTAAGTATATTAAATGAACACTATTACCTATATTTTATAACTACATTCACTTCTCCTATAAGGCAGGTTGTTTTAACAAGTGTAGTAGCCTTTTCTGATTGTGGCCTTTGGGGCATCTAGTAAAATGTTCTTAAATAGCTCCTAATTAGCATTCACATTTTTCTGTTTTATTCCCTCCCCCCCACCTAAATGATTTATCTCATTTTTTACACCTTCGTGAAGTTGATTTTATATACAAGTTTGGCCTTTTTTCATTGATTCATAAGCATTCAGGAGTCTTTCTGAACTGTCAATAACGCAACATCACATATACCATTTACTTGTTTAAAAGTGCTACCACACCCACCCTTTTTCACCCGCCCTACCCTAACCCTAAAATCAGCAGCACAATCTCCTGAATATTTTAGTCATGTGAATCCTCCTCCCAGGTTTCAGTAATGCCAACGACGTCAGAATTTCTCTCACCTCGGAAGCATTTCAAATTCCTTTCATTTACTGGTCAAACTGCAACCAACCAAATGGTATACCGGCAAATTAAAATCACACGTTACCTTTGTATCCCTGGACCCCTTGGTATGTCTGTTGAGGGCACCATCTATTAAGGAAGTCAAAAGCAAACTAAATGAAGAATTTAACATGTTCAGTGTAGAACACAATCCTAACTAGTACTAGGGGACCAGCATAATCTACAAGAGCTCCTTTGTAAATATACTCTGTGGGATTCCATGATTCTATATCCCATTAACATCGGTCTTCACAGCATATTTTGCATTAAAAATTCTGTTGAATTTGTCACTATGTGGCGGTTTGTATTTTAAGTTATTCTGTTTGATAAAAACAAAAACATTTTTAAAACGTTTACTCTAAAGCTTTATGAAAGGCACAACGTATCGAAGTCAGAGTGTACAAACGCATGTATGTGCGTACGTACATGCTGAGCTTTCCTGGGGTTCAGCAAAAGGAGAGTTCTGGTGCTACATACCAGACAGAACTTGAGAAGATCCGGAGCATAGGGGAACTGTATGTGAACTGGCCATTATCATCCAAAACTATCCCCTAATTAAGAGCAACATCTTGACTACAGTTCACTCTGGTGTCAATGCCCTGTCTACAAAGGAAGTTTACACTAATGGAACTATATAGAGGCAAATCACTAAAAGCTACATGCTGCACCAGTGCAAAATGTGTCTTGCACTGATACAGTTTAATGTGGAAACATACCATTGGTGTAAGCCATAGTTTGCAACACTGCTGTGTGTCCACACCAAATGATTTGCGCTGGTGGGAATTTCCTTAATAGACTACATCACTCAAAAGTTAGGAGCACTAGAGAAATAACATCCATCACATCTATACCAGATGCAAAAAGCAAAATTTTATTTTTTCTGGGATTCCATATGGGTCAAGTTCATATTACAGATTCATGGAACTTATAAGGCCAGAAGGGACTATTTTCCTATATCTCATCTGACGACCAGCACAGCATAGTGACAGAATTTCACTCTGTCATCCCTCCACCAAATCCAACAACTTGTGGTTGAGCTACAGTGTATCTCAGACATCCAATCTTGAAGACTCCAAGTGATAGAGAACTCACCATATCCCTTGGTAAGTTGTTGCACTGGTTAATTACCCTAATAAATGCTTGCACCTTTATTTCCAGTTTGTATTTGTCAAGCTTCCACTTCCAGCCATTGGATCTTATTAGAACATAAGAAAAGCAATACTGCATCAGACCAGTGATCCATCTAGCCCAGTGTCCTGTCTTCTGACAGTAACCAATGGCAGGTACTTCAGAGGGAATGAACAGAACAAATAATCAAGTAATCCATCATCAGTCGCCCATTCCCAGCTTCTGGCAAACAGAGGCTAGGGACACTTCAAAGCATGGTTTTGCGTCCTTGCTAATAACCATTGATCATAGCATATCAGGGTTGGAAGGGACCTCAGGAGGTCATCTAGCCCAACCCCCTGCTCAAAGCAGGACCAATCCCCAACTAAATCATTCCAGCCAGGGCTTTGTCAAGCCTGACCTTAAAAACTTCTAAGGAAGAAGATTCCACCACCCTCCCTAGGTAACGCATTCCAGCGTTTCACCACCCTCCAAGTGAAAAAGTTTTTCCTAATATCCAAACTAAACCTCCCCCACTACAACTTGAGAACATTACTCCTTGTTCTGTCATCTGCTACCACTGAGAACAGTCTAGAGCCATTCTCTTTGGAACCCCCTTTCACGTAGTTGAAAGCAGCTATCAAATCCCCCCTCATTCTTCTCTTCCACAGACTAAACAATCCCAGTTCCCTCAGCCTCTCCTCGTAAGTCATGTGTTCCAGTCCCCTAATCATTTTTGTTGCCCTTCGCTAGACTCTTTCCAGTTTTTCCACATCCTTCTTGTAGTGTGGGGCCCAAAACTGGACACAGTACTCCAGATGAGGCCTCACCAGTGTCGAATAGAGGGGAACGATCACATCCCTCGATCTGCTGGCAATGCCCCTACTTATACATCCCAAAATGCTATTGGCCTTCTTGGCAACAAGGGCACACTGTTGACTCATATCCAGCTTCTCGTCCACTGTAACCCCTAGGTCCTTTTCTGCAGAACTGCTGCCGAGCCATTCGGTCCCTAGTCTGTAGCAGTGCATGGGATTCTTCCGTCTTAAGTGCAGGACTCTGCACTTGTCCTTGTTGAACCTCAGATTTCTTTTGGCCCAATACTCCAATTTGTCTAGGGCCCTCTCTATCCTATCCCTACCCTCCAGCATATCTAGCTCTCCTCCCAATTTAGTGTCATCTGCAAACTTGCTGAGGGTGCAATCCATCCCATCATCCAGATCATTTATGAAGATACTGAACAAAACCGGCCTGAGGACCGACCCTTGGGCCACTCCACTTGATACTGGCTGCCAACTAGACATGGAGCCTTTGATCACTACCCGTTGAGCCCGACAATCTAGCCAACTTTCTATCCACCTTATAGTCCATTCATCCAGCCCATACTTCCTTAACTTGATGACAAGAATACTGTGGGAGACCATGTCAAAAGCTTTGCTAAAGTCAAGGAACAAACACTTCCACCGCTTTCCACTCATCCACAGAACCAGTTATCTCATCATAGAAGGCAATTAGATTAGTCAGGCATGACTTGCCCTTGGTGAATCCATGCTGACTGTTCCTGATCACTTTCCTCTCCACTAAGTGCTTCAGAATTGATTCCTTGAGGACCTGCTCCATGATTTTTCCAGGGACTGAGGTGAGGTTGACTGGCCTGTAGTTCCCAGGATCCTCCTCCTTCCCTTTTTTAAAGATGGGCACTACATTAGCCTTTTTCCAGTCGTCCGGGACTTCCCCCGATCGCCATGAGTTTTCAAAGATACTGGCCAATGGCTCTGCAATCATATCCGCCAACTCCTTTAGGACTCTCGGATGTAGCACATCCGGCCCCATGGACTTGTGCTCGTCCAGCTTTTCTAAATAGTCCCAAATCACTTTTCTCCACAGAGGGCTGGTCACCTCCTCCCCGTGCTGTGCTGCCCAGTGCAGGAGTCTGGGAGCTGACCTTGCTCGTGAAGACAGAGGCAAAAAAAGCATTGAGTACATTAGCTTTTTCCACATCCTCTGTCACTAGGTTGCCTCCCTCATTCAGTAAGGGGCCCACACTTTCCTTGACTTTCTTCTTGTTGTTAACATACCTGAAGAAACCCTTCTTGTTACTCTTAACATCTCTTGCTAGCTGCAACTCCAGGTGTGATTTGGCCTTCCTGATTTCACTCCTGCATCCCTGAGCAATATTCTTATACTCTTCCCTGGTCATTTGTCCAATCTTCCACTTCTTGTAAGCTTCTTTTTTATGTTCAAGATCAGCAAGGATTTCACTGTTAAGCCAAGCTGGTCGCCTGCCATATTTACTATTCTTTCTACACATTGGGATGGTTTGTCCCTGTAACCTCAATAAGGATTCTATAAATTCAGCCAGCTCTCCTGGACTCCTTTCCCCCTCATGTTATTCTCCCAGGGGATCTTGCCCATCAGTTCCCTGAGGGAGTCAAAGTCTGCTTTTCTGAAGTCCAGGGTCCATACTCTGCTGCTCTCCTTTCTTCCTTGTGTCAGGATCCTGAACTCGACCATCTCATGGTCACTGCCTCCCAGGTTCCCATCCACTTTAGGATCCCCTACAAATTCTTCCCAATTTGTGAGCAGCAGGTCAAGAAGAGCTCTGCCCCTAGTTGGTTCCTCCAGCACTTGCATGAGGAAACTGTCCCCTACATTTTCCAAAAACTTCCTGGATTGTCTGTGCACTGCTGTACTGCTCTCCCAGCAGATATCAGGGTGATTGAAGTCTCCCATGAGAACCAGGGCCTGCAATCTAGTAACTTCCGTCAGTTGCCGGAAGAAAGCCTCGTCCACCTCATCCCCCTGGTCCGGTGGTCTATAGCAGATTCCCACCACGACATCACCCTTGTTGCTCACACTTCTAAACTTAATCCAGAGACTCTCAGGTTTTTCTGCAGTTTCATACTTGAGCTCTGAGTAGTCATGCTGCTCCCTTACATACAATGCAACTCCCCCACCTTTTCTGCCCTGCCTGTCCTTCCTGAACAGTTTATATCCATCAATGACAGTACTCCAGTCATGTGAGTTATCCCACCAAGTCTCTGATATTCCAATCACATCATAATTTCTTGACTGTGCCAGGACTTCCAGTTCTCCCTGCTTGTTTCCCAGGCTTCTTGCATTTGTATATAGGCACTTGAGATAACTTGCTGATCAACCCTCTTTCTCAGTATGAGGCAGGACCCCTGCCCTCTCGCGCGCTCCTGCTTCCTCCCGGTATCCCACTTCCCCACTTACCTCAGGGCTTTGGTCTCCTTCCCCCGGTGAACCTAGTTTAAAGCCCTCCTCACTAGGTTAGCCAGCCTGCTTGCGAAGATGCTCTTCCCTCTCTTCGTTAGGTGGAGCCCGTCTCTGCCTAGCACGCCGCCTTCTTGGAACGCCATCCCATGGTCAAAGAATCCAAAGCCTTCTCTCCGACACCACCTGCGTAGCCATTCGTTGACTTCCACGATTCGACAGTCTCTACCTAGGCCTTTTCCTTCCACGTGGAGGATGGACTTGAAGACCACTTGCGCCTCAAACTCCTTTATCCTTTTTCCAAGACCTATCCTCCATGAACTTATCTAGTTCTTTTTTGAATCCTGTTAGTTTGTTTGCTGAGTTTGCGAAGACACCCTTATGGTTGGCTTTAGACCCATGCACTGGTATTATAATGGACAAGAAATTCATTTCTTTAAAATAAAGAGAATGTATGCCAAGTTTCTGATGCACAGGAAACTGCTGAATAAGAGCATTACATTAAACAATGCAGTTTATTTTCCATGGATCCAATTACAATGTAGTAATAATCCACTGGACTGCTGGGGCAGAATGATCCTCATTTAATTATAAAGGAGGATAATTATTTCACTAATATAATTGTCAGGAAGCACTAGAAATGTCCAGTTACATCTGCCACACACAAATTTTAATGCTTTCTCTGAAAGCCAAACAGGAGGAATTTTGGAAAATCCAGGTAGTAACAGGGTTCTGGTACACTAGGATTTTATCACTGCGTACAAGAAAGCCACGTTACAAGCATAATACAATATTGTTGTCATCCCTCTTGCTGCATAACCAGTATATGTCCAATATGAGGAGAATACATAACATCTCCCTCATAATATCTCAGAATAATCTATTTGTATTCCAATTACCATGACTCTGCGACTGCATAAGATTAGAGTGCTACAAGTACAATCAGAGTTTAAGAATATTGAGTCTGTTCACTAGGTAAGCCTACATACTGTAAAATGTATTTCCTCCCACCCCCAAACTACAGTTAGCATTGGTTTGAATTCCTCATCTGAGGATGAAGAACAGCAAGCTACTTGTGGTTCTAAGGTTACCTCCGTATGTTTCATGCACATGAACAAGTCTGAGCTTCCTTGGTCCAAAAGCACTAGTGCAAACATGCAACACAGAAAGGCACACTAACACTGTCTGGGAAGATTCTGTTAAAGAGAACCTACGCTTTCACCCTGCTGTTTGAGGAAACATTGCTAAAATGACCAAGAACTGGTTTTGATTTTATTTTGTTTTAGTAAACAAGTTCATCTGACAGAGACGAGGAGTTTGTTTTAAAGACCATTTCCTTTTAGCATGATTTGTTTTCTGTGTGTAGGCTGCTTTAAAAAAATCTCTCTCTAAAGTGTTTTGTTCCTATTGTAAAAAACAAACCGTGTTTTTGCTTTAAGAAGGCTGCCTTGTCACTATTTACACCAATGGTTACAGACTCCCAAAGGTCAAAACCACAGCAGCCGAACCCAGCTGGACCCGTTGGGTAAGAAAAGTTGATATGCAGGGCACTGTAGTCGACAGCTTGGTCTAATAGTAGAAGAACTGCATAATTCTACCACTGAATAGGAAAAAGCACAAGGCCTCACACACGAGGGATGCAGTCAGAGAGTCCAGAAAGGAGACGGAGGGTAAAACTAGTCCTGTAACTTTGCCATACACAGAGCCATTTATACAGAGTCACTTTTCAGATCAGGACTGTGACCTGTTGTGCTTTTGATTTGTAGTCCAGACATAGGAACACTTCTGCAAATTCACAAGCCTGGGTTTTAGTACACTGCAAGTCACACTTTTTCCCATCCTTTTCAGCTACTAATTGCTGCAACATGGTTACAGATGGACATTTGGCACAATGTTTTTATATATTGTCCTTTTACCCAGACCTTGCAGAACATTCAGGCTATTGCAAGTGTTTGGTAAATTTTCCATAGATCTGCCAGTGACATCTCAGCAGCTAAGAAATGAACCCTTCTCCCACAGAAACAAAGCCAGCAATCCCATACAGGCACTCCAGCAGAGGATCAATCACCTGCTGCAAGACAGCTGTGATTTTAACTCATACATTCATCCCAATTCATAGAATACTAGGGTTGGAAGAGACTTCGGGAGCTCATCTAGTCGAATCCCCCGCTCAAAACAGGACCAACACCAACTAAATCATCCCACCCAGGGCTTTGTCAAGTCGGGCCTTAAAAACCTCTAAGGATGGAGATTCCACCACCTCCCGAGGTAACCCATTCCAGTGCTTCACCACCCTCCTAGTGAAATAGGGTTTCCTAATAGCCAACCTAGACCTCCCCCACTGCAACTGGAGACCATTGCTCCTTGTTCTGTCATCTGCCACCACTGAGAACAGCCTAGGGGGGAGGGATAGCTCATGCGGAGAGGGATAGCTCAGTGGTTTTAGCATTGGCCTGCTAAACCAAGGGTTGTGAGTTCAATCCTTAAGGGGGCAATTTAGGGATCTGGGGCAAAAATTGGGGATTGGCCCTGCTTTAAGCGGGGGATTGGACTAGATGACCTCCTGAGGTCCCTTCCAACCCTGATGTTCTATGATTCTAGCGCCATCCTCACTGGAACCCCTCTTCAGGTAGTTGAAGGCTGCTATCAAATCCCCCCTCGCTCTTCTGCAGACGAAATAACCCCAGTTCCCTTAGCCTCTTCTCGTAAGTCATGTGTCCCAGCCCCTTAATCATTTTCACTGCCCTCCACTGGACTCTCTCCAATTTGTCCACATCCCTTCTCTAGTGGGGGGGACCAAAACTGGACAATAATCCAGATGTGGCCTCACCAGCGGCAAGTAGAGGGGAATAATCACTTCCCTCGATCTGCTGGCAATGCTACTACCAATACAGCCCAATACGCCGTTGGCCTTCTTGGCAACAAGGGCACACTGCTGACTCATAGCCAGCTTCTTGTCCACTGTAATCCCCAGGTCCTTTTCTGCAGAACTGCTGCTTAACTAGTCAGTTCCCAGCCTGTAGCAGTGTATGGGATTCTTCCATCCTAAGTGCAGGACTCTGCACTTGTCCTTGTTGAGCCTCTTCAGATTTCATTTGGCCCAATCCTCCAATTTGTCTAGGTCACTCTGGACCCTATCCCTACCCTCCAGCGTATCTACCTTTCCCCACAGCTTAGTGTCATCTGCGAACTTGCTGAGAGTGCAATCCATCCCATCAGCCAGATCATTAATAAAGATATTGAACAAAACCAGCCCCAGGACCAGCCCCTGGGACACGCTGCTTGATACCGGCTGCAAATTAGACATCAAGCCATTGATCACTACCCGTTGAGCCCGACAATCTAGCCACCTTTCTATCCACCTTACAGTCCATTCATCCAATCCATACTTTAACTTCCTTGCAAGAATATTGTGGGAGACTGTATCAAAAGCTTTGCTAAAGTCAAGATGTAGCACATCCACCGCTTTCCCCATATCCAGAGATGGTTATCTCATCATAGAAGGCAATGAAGTTGGTCAGGTATGGCTTGCCCTTGGTGAATCCATGGCAACTGTTCCTGATCACCTTTCTCTCCAAGTGCTTCAAAATGGATTCCTTGAAGACCTGCTCCATCATTTTGCTGGCAACTAAAGTGAGGCGGACCAGTGTATAGCTCCCCAGGTTCTCTTTCTTCCCTTTTTAAAATATGGGCACTATATTTGCTTTTTTCCAAATCGTCCGGGACCTCCCCCAGTCGCCACGAATTTTCAAAGATAATGGCCAATGGCTCTGCAATCACATCAGCCATCTCCCTCAGCACCCTTGGACACATTAGATCTGGACCTATGGACTTGTGCATGTCCAACTTTTCTAAATAGTCCTTAACCTGTTCTTTCACCACTGAGGGCTGCTCACCTCCTCCCATACTGTGTTGCCCAGTGCAGCAGTCTGGCAGCTGACCTTATCTGTGAAGACCAAGGCAAAGTAGCATTGAGTATCTCAGCTTTTTCCACATCATCAGTCTCTTTTTTAGAAAGACCAGAAGACAACATTGGGATAGTGTTTCTTTTTCCTACAAAGTTAAGAGTTCACTCCAAGGCCAAGTCATTCCTCTCATGAGGCCCTATGCAGGCCACAACACTACTGAAGAACATAAAGCACATTTGCTTGAATAATAAATCTACTAGGGTTGAACTGTGAAACACACTTCAAGAGTTTATACAAAGTACATGAGGGATTTTTCTTTTATTTAAGGCTGAGTTACTTGGACAAAAAACTTGGTTACAGATGACTCTTGGAGGGGTCCCTTCTCCTTCACTGGGTTTTTGTTCCCTCCCACTTTAAGGCCTACTCTTTACATGTAAAGCTAACTGCGAATGAATAAAGTTTGTCTGCAACAATTCAGCCTTTGGTGCCAATATTTGCAGAAATATTTCCTGGTTGAATTCCATCTTGTAGCTTAATGGCAAATATTTGCCACATCGATATAATCAGTATTCAAGAACTTTAAAGTTCCAAAGAACAATTATTATCAACACATGTCCTTGTAGGATGGGCTATGTCCTTTCCAGGCCCCCTTATTACAGTAGGCTAACAGACTGAACTGCAATCTTTTTGCTTGCTGTAAAATATTTATGGAGTGATTGTATTATATTTCCTGTTTTAAAGGCAAACTGATTTTTTTTAAAAAATCCGTTAACTTGAACAAGATTTTTAAATACCTATGTGAGAAGATTTTTGATCTTAGAGGGTTCTTTAATCTAGCAGACAAAAACATAAGCTGAAATGGCTATAAACTGAATTTAGACAAATTCACTCTGGAGAGAAGGTGCAGATGTTTAGCAAAAACAGTAATTAATCATTGATGCAAGAATTGCCAGACTAAAACTAGAAGGGCTCATTATGACCATGTAATCTAGGGAAGTCCGAAATCATTAGCAGAATGTAATACAAATAAACTTTTGAACAGAATTAAATTGCAAATATATAGTATAGTATAAAAAGTTAAACTGAAAAGGTATTTTTATTAGAGAGACCAATGTTCAGTGTTGGACTAAAGTAAAATGGCATCACTAACACCAAAAGCAGTATACAGAATACCCCTATGTAAGTGAAAGTGAGGATATGAACTAAAGCAGTGTTTCTCAGACTTTTTGATCCCAGGGATCGACTTGCAGACTTCCTAAACTGGTCGGAGTTCTTCGGGACTGGGGCGTGCTGATATACGGACCAGTCATTGAAAAAACACTGAATTAGAGCATTGGGAATAGAGAATGCCAAGGGCATAAATTCCAGTCATGGCAGACAAAATACCTTTAAAAAAAAAAAAAAAGTCTTAACAGTGAATTAAAAAAAAAGAAAAGGAGGACTTGTGGCAATTTAGAGACTAACAAATTTATCTCAGCATAAGCTTTTGTGAGCTACAGCTCACTTCATTGGATGCATTCAGTGCATTCCCTAGGATGCGATCTCAGCAGTCAGTCGGGCCTATTTACTATTTGGGTGCAATATCTAAAAGAAAAACACAGGTCTTACATGAAGTGGTGCTTGACGTGATCAGAGTAACAGGTGTTTGAGGATCCTACTAATCCTGTGAGTGACAAGATGAGTGTTTGGTTTGTTGTATCTGCAAAGGTGTTGCATCACTGGTTTCAGGCCTCTGACCAGGCCACATGTTTGGTTTGGTCTGGTCTGCTTGTTGTGTACCTGAGAGATGTATGACCAGGCCCATTGATCAAGCTGGATGTTTGAAGTCTGGGTGGTTGAATCTTCCCTTTTAATAAATGGAAAGTGCTGATCAGCTGGACCACGAATTTAGTCATGGATAACACACTTTTCAGCCTTCTGAGAATTAACAATTACTCACCCCATTTTTCCCTTCACTTTACAACTAGCCACATAGGCATTGCTCTCTACTTCCCAGCACAGGCTGGAGGCATATTACCAGCTCCTACTCTTTTCTCACATGGCAGCGAATCTCTCGGTGGCAAAGCAGCTGCAGCACACAGGAGAAAAAAGGCTTTTAAGTTCTTATGCTCTTCTTCCTTCACTAAAATTTATCCCAACCACAATGAGAAGATGGAAAGGGCTGGAAGAAAAGAATTTGCCTTAAGACGAATTAAAATCTCCAGCTCTCCAGGGAAGAGCTTACAGCATAATTTGGAGGACAAGAATTACAGTACATTTCTTTTCTCCCTAAGAAATAAGTTACTAAAGCTATTTAAAAAATTCCTTTCATGGGAAATTTTGAAATTACTTTCCATCAACAAATTTTGCAAAACAATTCTAAAGTCTTGGAATTGGACTCATCAAAATGGATTATTTAAACATTTTAATTTTCAAAGAAAAAAATTCAAAAAGTTCACAACTGTCGCCGTGGAAGATGTCGATTTTGACAAAACCACATTTTCCAATGAGAAAACATTCTGGTCAGAAAAATTTTACCAGCTTTAGAAGTTACATATCTTAACTCCTGAGAAATTAAAGTACTCCAGTGATATCTTCAAGGCAGGAAAATAACCGAACACCAAAAAATACTTGTGAGGCAGGAAGGCATATCAGACATTCACCAACCCAAGCTCCCAGCAGATACCATGGAACATTCCGATACAGAGGCTAGGAACTTCAATATTGCAGAACCACATTCACTAAAAAGAGTAGAAAATATGAAGTTGCTAAGCCCTGGTCTACACTACGAGTTTAGGTCGAATTTAGCAGCATTAGATCGATTTAACCTTGCACCTGTCCACACGAAGCCATTTTTGTCGACTTAAAGGGCTCTTAAAATTTATTTCTGTACTCCTCCCCGACAAGGGGATTAGAGCTGAAACTGACATCATCGGGTTGAATTTGGGGTAGCGTGGATGCAATTCGACGGTATTGGCCTCAGGGAGCTATCCCAGAGTGCTCCATTATGACCGCTCTGGACAGCGCTTTCAACTCAGATGCACTAGCCAGGTACACAGGAAAAGCACCAGGAACTTTTGAATTTCATTTCCTGTTTGGCCAGCATGGCGAGCTCATCATCAGAGGTGACCATGCAGTCCCAGAAATCGCAAAAGAGCTCCAGTATGGACCAAATGGGAGGTACTGGATCTGATTGCTGTATGGGGAGATGAATCTGTGCTATCAGAACTCCGTTTCAAAAGACGAAATGCAATATATTTGAAAAAAAATCTCCAAGGGCATGGTGGACAGATGCTATAACAGGGACCCACAGCAGTGTCACATGAAAATTAAGGAGCTCAGGCAAGCTTACCAAAAAACCAAAGAGGCAAACGGCCGCTTTGGGTCAGAGTACCAGACATGCCGCTTCTATGATGAGCTGCATGCAATTCTACGGGGTACTCCTACCACTATCCCTCACTCTGTCCATGGACACCTGCAAGGGGGGGGGGGGGGGAGAAAGAGAGTCTCACGCAACAGGGATGAGGATTTTGGGGACAAGGAAGATGAGGAGGAGGAGGAAGAGAGCACACAACAGGCAAGCGGAGAAACTGTTCTCTCCGACACCCAGGAACCATTTATCACCCTGGAGCCAATACCCTCCCAACCCGGAGAAGGCACCTCTGGTGAGTGTACCTTTGTAAATCTAATACATGGTTTAAAAGCAAGCGTGTTTAATGATTAATTTTGCCCTGAAGACTTAAGATACATTCACAGCCAGTACAGCCACTGGAAAAAAGTCTGTTAACGTGTCTGGGGATGGAGCAGAAATCCTTCAGGGACATTATTAAGGGGACATTCAGAGGTGGCCGTTCCCACTGGGCTGATTGCCTGTGGCTGAAAAGAAATCATCCGCACTTTTAACCACTCTGTTTGGGGGGGGAAGGGCGGAGTTCATGCTGAGCTGTTTGCATTTGGCTGGCAGGGATCTTCCCTGATACCAGTCACACGGTGGGAGGAGGGGTGAAGCAATCATCCCAGAGAATTGGGTGGGGGGAGGGGGGTTTGGTTGGGTTGGGTTTCTGCTGCACAATAACCTGAAAACCGCAGCCCCTCCTTTTAAAATGGCCAACCCAAAGGGTGCTTGGTATGGGAAAACAGGGTGCTGCCCTTTGAAACCATTCTCACTTTTGAAGAAGCCAAAAGACTGTGGCTTACCATAGCTGCCTGCAAGCTGAATTCTGTTGTGTGCGATCTCTCACACCAAACTGGCAGGCCCTCAATATAAGACGCAAAATGCGACCTTGTACCAAAAGCATATGTGCTATGTAATGTTAACAGCTTGGTTCACCGTGAAAGAGTCTACCCACTGTTCTCTAAAATGTGTCCTTTTAAATACTACTCTCCCCTTTTTTCCCCCCTCCCACAGCTGCAAATGTTTCAATGCTCCCCCTATCATCTCCGTCCCAGAGGCTAGGCAGATAAGGCAGCGAAAAAAAACACTCACAATGAAATGTTCTGAGCTCATTCAGTCCTCCCGCACTGAAAGAGCTCAGCAGAATGCATGGAGGCAAACAATGGCAGAGTCCAGGAAAGCAGAAAATGAATGCGAGGATCGGAGGGACGAGCAAGATGAGAAGTTGCTGGAGCAAGAGGAGAGGTGGTGACAGTGTGATGAGAAGAGACAGGATGCAATGCTGAGGTTACTGGGGATCAAATTGATATGCTCCTGCATCTGGTGGAGCTGCAGGAAAGGCAGCAGGAGCACAGACCACCACTGCAACCCCTGTGTAACCGCCCGCCCGCCCTCCTCCCCAAGTTCCATAACCTCCTCACCCAGACGCCCAAGAACAGAGGTGCCCAATCACTCCACCCCAGAGGACTGCCCAAGCAATAGAAGGCTGGCATTCAATAGGTTTTGAAGTGCAGTCTGGCCTTGTCCTTCCCTCCTCCCCTCATCCACCACCCCACTCGGTGCTTCCCTCCTCCCCCACCCCTCCCTGGCTACCTTGGCAATTATCCCCCTATTTGTGTGATGAATAAATAAAGAACACATGATTTTGAAACAACGACTTTATTGCCTCTGCAAGCAGTGATCAAAGGGGGGCGGGCAATTGGCTTACAGAGAAGTAGAGTGAACCAAGGCGGCAGGTTTTCATCATGGAGAAAAACAGAACTGTCACACCATAGCCTGGCCAGTCATGAATTTGGTTTTCAAAAGCTTCTCTGATATGCAGCACGCCCTGCTGTGCTCTTCTAAATTGCCCTTGTGTCTGGCTGCGTGTAATGAGTAGCCAGGCGATTTGCCTCAACCTCCCACCCTGCTATAAATGTCTCCCCCTTACTCTCACAGATATTGTGGAGCACACAGCAAGCAGCAGTAACAATAGGAACATTGGTTTCGCTGAGGTCTAACCGAGTCAGTAAACTGCACCAGCGCACTTTTAAACATCCAAATGCACATTCTACCACCATTCTGCACTTGCTCAGCCTATAGTTGAACAGCTCCTTACTACTGTCCAGGGTGCCTGTGTATGGTTTCATGAGCCATGGCATTAAGGGGTAGGCTGGGTCCCCAAGGAGGAGAACTATAGACATTTCAACATCCAACAGTTCTTTTCTGGTCTGAGAAGTAAGTCCCTTCCTGCAGCTGTTCAAACAGACCAGAGTTCCTGAAGATGCGAGCGTCATGTACCTTTCCCGGCCATCCCACACTGATGTTGGTTTAACATCCCTTGTGATCCACTAGTGCTTGCAGCACCACTGAAAAGTACCCCTTGAGGTTTATGTACTGGCTGCCAAGATGGTCTGGTCCCAAGATAGGGATATGCATTCCGTCTATCGCCCCACCACAGTTAGAGAATCCCACTGCAGCAAAGCCATCCACTATAACCTGCACATTTCCCAGAGTCACTACCCTTGATAGCAGCAGCAGCTCAGTGATTGGCTACTTGGATCACAGCAGCCCCCACAGTAGATTTGCCCACTCCAAATTGATTCCTGACTGACCGGTAGCTGTCTGGCGTTGCAAGTTCCAGAGGGCTATTGCCACTAGCTTGTGAACTGTGAGGGCTGCTCTCATCTTGGTATTCTTGCACTTCAGGGCAGGGGAAAGCAAGTCACAAAGTTCCATGAAAGTGCCCTTACACGTGCAAAAGTTTCGCAGCCACTGGGAATCATCCCAGACCTGCAAAACTCTGCAGTCCCACCAGTCTGTGCTTGTTTCCCAGGCCCAGAATCAGCACTCCACGGCATAAGCCTGCCCCACTGCCACCAGGATGGCCAAATTGCCGGGGCCTGTGCTTTGAGAGAAGTCTGTGTCCATGTCCTCATCACTCATCACCGTCCTGCCATCGCCTCCTCGCCTGCTTTTGCAGGTTCTGCAGGATAATGCGCAAGGTGTTTACAATGCGCATAACTGCTGCGGTGATCTGAGCGGGCTCCATGCTTGCCGTGGTATGGCGTCTGCAGGAGAGCAGAGTTGCAGCGGAAGCGGTGGCTGACGACAGATGCCACGGGAATAGATATTTATAGAGAACGACGAGAGGACCTGAGAGGTGGATTCATGAGAGCAGAGTTGCAGTGGAAGCGGTGGAGGATGACTGTTAGCACCGCGCACAGTTCCCGAGGAAGAATACACGTACCCGGGAGCCCATGACAGACAACACGGAGAAATTTGCCATTGAGACAGCAGCAGCAGAGCAGAGTTGCAGCAGAAGTGGTGGATGGCGACGGTTAGCAGTCCTACTGCACTATCTGCTGAAAGCAGCATGGCATGTGCACGGAAAAAAGGTGAGAAACTATTGTCTGCCATTGCTTTCATGGAGGGAGGGGCGACTGACGACATGTACCCCAAATCACCCAAGACAACGTTTTTGCCCCATCAAGCATTGGGAGCTTAACCCAGAATTCCAATGGGGGGCAGAGACTGCAGGAACTGTGGGATAGCTACCCACAGTGCACCGTTCCGTAATTCGATGCTAGCCACAGCAGTGAGGAGGCACTCTGCTGACTTAATGCGCTAAAGTGGACACACGCAATCGACTGTATAAAATTGATTTCTAAAAATCTACTTCTATCAACCTAATTTCATAGTGTAAACATACCCTAAGAGTCCTCACTATCACTCATTGAAGATACAAAGACTAGTTGGTTTTTTATTAGAAAATGAAGATAGAGTAACAAACCCAGACAGACCAGAACTAGCTACTGAGACAGCTTCCAAGGGGAGATGGGAGGGCTGGGCCACACAACCCAGAAAAAAGTGCTCCAATAGAGGTCAAATCTAGATTCACGACATGATATTGAGTCCAAGGAATAACATCTTGAAAAGCTACATGGAGTGCTGTTGCTGGGACCTGTTCAACTAGCCCTGACAACAGCTGAGTCAGAGATGTTAACCTTCCCTCTACCATACAATGCCCCTATCAGCAACATCTCTGGGGTTAGAGGGAATTAACCCCCACCTGCCACCTTGTGGCTATCTTTTGACTTTGAGAGAACCTGAGACTTCAGTTGTTAGAGATTTAAGGTTATTTTGTCTTTTCACTGTTCTTAGATTTGACCTAATCCTACAAGTTTTGTATGTCTACTTTGGGTAGTGGCTTGCAACTGCAGTTCAAGACTGCATCAATTCCATATATATTACACATCTGCCTGCCTTATATGTATATAAATTTTATAATGACAGGTTTCAGAGTAACAGCCGTGTTAGTCTGTATTCGCAAAAAGAAAAGGAGTACTTGTGGCACCTTAGAGACTAACCAATTTATTTGAGCATGAGCTTTCGTGAGCTACAGCTCACTTCATCAGATACAGATAATGTAAGTATCTAGGGTTTTATATACGGAAAAAAAAGCGTTGAGGTAATCAGGAATAAGTCTTTCAGTTGCAAATATAAAATGCAACTTTTTTACTCCAAGGCGCTCAGATGCTTCAGTGCTATCCTGTATTAAGGTGACCAGATAGCAAGTGTGAAAAATTGGGACGGAGTTGGGGGGGAATAAGCACCTATAGAAGAAAAAGCCCCAAATATTGGGACTGTCCCAATTTTATAGGGACATCTGGTTACCCTATCTTGTATTCAGGTTCTTATACCAGGCCCATCACTACGATATCCAAGTACCTCCTTCAAATCCTCAGCATAGTCCATCTTGGGGTTTGCTGATTTTTCTCCACTCCCATATCTAGAGTGCTTTCCAAACAACCTTCCACAATAGAAACCTGATTGTTTGGATTAAAGACATTTTAGGAGCAGAAAAGGAATGATGACAGCCTGGGGTACAGGAGCAAGTGCTCCTCATCCAATGTCCAGAACACACAGTAAAGTTTGGTATTTTCAGGGATCCAAATACCCTGGGATGGAACCCCTGAGATAGCTACCTCTCTGTGAGCATGCATGTGCTTATGGTTAGCACCATTTGCACAGGAGAAATGCAGAACTCTTATTAGTTCAGGATAGTGCATCTCTGAAAGAGTCACATGGCTGTGGTAGGAAAGTCCCTGTATGACTGGCCTGGGTGCAGTGAGACTGCAGGATCCATCGACGTTACCTCAGTTTTTCCTCATGCTTCTAGCTGCCATCACCCAGTCACCCAACATATGCAGCAGCCAGTACCAGCTGCTTTGATGTGCCCTTCCTGCCATGCTTGTGATCTCTTGGGTTTGCATAGGGAAACGGAAAGTTTTCAACTGACCCATGTCTTGTTCAAGTAGGGCGCCTAAGCATTCCAAACTTCTTGCAGAAACAGATTCCCTTTCTTCTAAAGGAAAGGGTGTGCCAGGACATTTCGTTTTGTGGCAATAGCTAACTTTGTGATTTGTCAGGAACATCATGCAGATGAAAGACGACTATAGATTCACCGTGTGCATTTGCACCTGACTTTTGTGCTCAACTGTTATGGGACAGAAGTTAATAAATTTACAAAGAAATTTTATAAACTTCTGCTAAATTTACAATGTAAATTATACAGGGAAATGCACAATTTAGTTTCATACACTTTACAAGTGTTACAAAAATTCAGTGTCATTTTCAGTATTGCCCATGATACGCTATCATTATTAAAACCAGAAGTGAAATGTTCCGTTTCCGAATACGTCTCTGTCCAGTTTTTTAAATCCCAGATGTAGGAAAACAATTTAACTACGGTAAGTCACTTTTGTTTTAAAGACATTGTACATTCAGAAAAATTCCATTCCTTTCTTAAATGAACAGAGACCATTTTGGCTAACAAAACTAATTAAAGCCTCAATTTTGCAGCTATTCAAATAAGGGAGAAGGAGGAGAAGTTACTTTTTAAACCCTGCAATACCCTTGAAAAGGTGGGTCGAATGTCATTATGTAGGATATGTAGCAAATAGTTTCAAAATTTAGCTGCCAAGGTTTCTTCAGCAAGTCAATCGCATTTGACGTGACAAAGAATACTATAAATTAGCTTCAAAGAACAGTTATACATACTCACTACATTCATGTTATTTAAAACCACAAATTAGTGAAACAATTTTTATCTAAATGTGTCCAGAACGTCATCATGATTGCCTCCACGTGTCTCTAGTACTGACTTGACAGTTTCCAGCAAGTTTTCCTTGAAAATCAAAGCAAGAACATTTAAACAGAAACTACTCCCTTTGAACTAGGACAACAGCAGCCATGCCTTCTGCTCAAGCTATATTCTAATAAGAGTAATTACAATTTAGTAAACTCCCAAACACTTTCAGAATGAGCAGGACACAAAAAAGGATAGGTGTCTTTAGAGCACTGTCTGTGGACCACTGTGCACAGGAGACAGATTCAAGAGTTCAGTCTTCCACCCAACGTATAATCTGTAGCTACAGTTGGTTTACCTGAAGCCAGATCTTAATGTTTTGAAGTAATAGAGGGCCCTTATGGGGTTTTTTGTTTTTTTTTTAAATACCTCTTTCTTCCCTGTTCAAATTTTTGAAATTCCCAGCCTTAAAGTCCTTACTGGTATAATGTTTTAAGCCCAATAACCAATAAATTTCAATGAGAGGTGGATCTTTAATTTATGTAGATTTTAAAAATCAGAATAATGGACCACTATGACCTGGTCTGACCTCCTGCATGACTGATCGCCATATTTGGAGTTGGGAAGGAACTTTCCTCCAGGGCAGATTGGAAGAGGCCCTGGAGGTTTTTCACCTTCCTCTGTAGCATGGGGCACGGGTCATTTGCTGGAGGATTCCCTGCTCCTTTAAGTCCTTAAACCATGGATTTGAGGACTTCAATAGCGCAGACATAGGTGAGAGGTTTTTCACAGGAGTGGGTGGATGAGATTCTGTGGCCTGCATTGTGCAGGAGGTCAGACTAGATGATCATAATGGTCCCTTCTGACCTTAATATCTATGAATGACACAGGCCGTTTCATCCAACAGTTCCTGCATCAAGCCCATAACATTGTCTTTCAGAAAGACCTCCAATCTTAAAAACATTCTAGTGACAGAGAATCCACCACAGCTTTTGTTAAGCTGGGAAATTCCAATAACTTAAAAATGTGCACCTTATTTCTAGTCTAAATGTATCTAGCTTTGACTTCCAGCCGTTGGCTCTTGTCACACCTCAGTCTGCTAGACCAGGGATTCTCAAACTTCATTGCACCACGACCCCCTTCTGACAACAAAAATTACTACATGACCTCCTCCTCCACCCACCCGCCGGTGCTGTGCACTTGTGATTGGAGCCGGTACTGTGTGCCCCTGCCCCGCAGCTGCAGCCAGTTCTGGAGCCAAGGCTGGACACCTCTCCTGTGGCTACAGCTGCTGGAGCCAGGGCAGTAGGGCTCGGCATGTCAGGTCCCCGCCCCACACACACTGGACTCCAGTGGTCATTCGTCCCCCCTAACTAACCCTTCCCCCTCGCTTATTTTAGTAAAGTCACAGACAGGTCACAAGTTTCTGTGAATTTTTGTTTGTTGCCCATGACCTGTCCATGTCTTTTACTAAAAATAGCTGACAAAATCTTAGCCTTACCAATGCGTGAAGTGAATCTGCTGCTCCAGCAGCAAATATAAAAGCCAGTCAGCAAGCTCTTTACAAGATTTTATTCTTGATGGCCAGGGGGAAGTGTGTACAGGAAAACAATGGTTTAACTTAAAAAGAAAGATAACATGGGCTACAATTCAGTCCTGTACCCCTGAATGGGTCTCTTCTCCCCTTCAAATCACCAAGTACCTGTCTTTATGGAGCTATGCTACTTGTATTTCCTCAGAGCCCTAGAACTGCTTCTCTTTTTCAAATTCAATAAAGTAGCAAAAGAACATTCTTTAGAAGGTCTGCAAAACATTTCTAAGTTTATACAGGAAGGAAAACAGGGCACTAACTCTTTATAAACCAGCTCAGTTGAGTTGACTTGCCACTCCTAGTATCTGTAAATATTGTCAAGCCCAACTCTAACATCTATTTACTTTTAAACAGATTAAGGAGTCCAATCCCCAGGGTTGGATATAACTGCAAAAATCAAATGCATCACCCAAGACTGTGGGAGGCACTTGAGGGGGCATGGGGCTTCAGACCTGCTCCTGCTGAAGCCCCAAGCCCTGGCAGGTGCCCCCTGCAGGGCTGAAGCCCTGAAACTACCCCCGACATTGGGCAGGAGCCCCTACCCCACTATCCTGCTGCAAGGCAGAGGTCCCAAGCTTCCCCGCAAGTCTGGTAGGTGGGAAACGGGGACGGGGGTCAGCAAGCTGCATTTTAGTGGTAAAACAGCCGTATGGGGGTCATGAGCCAGAGTTTGGCCACCCCTGCCATATGCCAACCTCCTGGGTAATCGGGAGAGAGGGCCTAGCCCAGCTCTGTAGCCTACCCTCTGTACAAACACTCTGGCAGCTGCAGCTACATGGTCTTCCCAGGCGGTGATGTCAGCCTAGCTTTTTAGAATGTTCATGTTCAGTCATTCTGGCAGGTTATCAAAGTTTTCCTGAGGAATGGAATTTGATAATTTATACCTCAACAAAACCTGTAATAAATTTCATAGGGAAAAAAAAAAGTCACTTTTTGCCTGCCAAATTTCAGAGACCTGCTGCAAACAACGGAGGTATTAGAGGGTCTCAAAAGATTATTTAAAAAAATTGTGGAAAGTGTAAGCATCCTTTATATTTAAGTTTCCTATCAGCTTCCCCAATCGGTTTGTAGCAGTGACATTCAGAAGAATCTCACTATTACACTTTTTCATTCTTGATCAAATAGTAAATCTGAGTGTATTCAAACGTTGTGTCGCAGGCATTTTCAGTGGTTGGTAGTCTAGTGGAGATCAACTTACAGTAACTGCACCTGGCCAACTGCACAGAGCCGCTCAGCCACATAAAGCTTACTCTGAGGATCAATGCAAAAATGGTTTTTTGAGGGCTTAAACCTATGCAGTATTTCCTTTTAAGTTTCAAATGACTCTTTGGCAGGCTTTATTAGGAAATATGTATATAAAAATCAGAAGAGCTTGTTTGGCAAGCTTTAAAAATATGCAAGGGAAAAAAGAGCTTTCATTCTGCTCAATGAACGAGGCATGTATTTCTAGCTCACAAAAATGTGAGAGTGGAGTTATTTCTCCATTCCCGCATCTCCAAAATCACCATGGCCACAGTCACTAAGGGATCCTTCATCATTAGTGATCTCTGCTTCTTTTGACATTCTGGCTCATTCTCCACCTCTCTTGCCTTTCATGACTCTGCCTTTTGGCTCATTCAGTGTCTCCTTGTCTTCCACCCACCTGTCCTTCTTTCCCTCCTCCTCTTTATTGAAGAGATCGCTTGCTACCTTTACCCCAAGCATGGCATACTCCTGCTTTAGGTAGGAATTTTGGTAGACCTACCTAAATCTCTGCTCTGATTTCCTCCTACTCTCACACTTTATCACTCACTTTAGCTCTCTCTCCTATGCAAGGCTTTGTATTATCAGACTGCCCCCTACACTTCTCCGTTAAGTGTCCCATTTGTAAGGCTGCAAGTTTGTCACAGAGGTCACAGATTCCCGGCCAGGCCAACGGGAGCTGTAAAGTCAGCAATCTGGGTGGAGGCAGCGCACAAAGCTGCCTGATCACGCCTCAACCGAGGAGCTCAGCGAGGGTGATGTCGCTGCTTCCAGGGAGCCCCACAGGTATGCACACCCCAGAGCCCACCTCATCCTGTCCCGTACCCCAACCTCCGGGCTCCTCCCACACCCAAACTCTACTGTTGCGGGGGGTGGGAGGCGTGAAGTCAGGCACCAACCCCAACCCCCCAGCACCAGTGGGGGTCCGGGGCCACACGCCACCACCCGCCCCCCTCCAGCGCCAGCAGAGGTCCCGGACCCACAGCCCCTGAGCACATGTGGCACCCACGGGCAGCCGCCCTCTGCCCAAGTTTTAGTCATGGGTATTTTTAGTAAAAGTCATGCACAGGTCACAGGCCGTGAATTTTTGTTTACTGCCCATATCTTTTACTAAAAATACCGATGACTAAAATGTAGACTTACCCATTTCCTCCTTCCAGGAAGGCTTCCTTTCTGCTACAATACTCCTTCGACATCCTTCCTTCTGTACCCTTGTAATACTGAAAGGGCCTCCATAATTTGGAAAACAAAGCAGCAGGTAACCCATTACAGTGCTTCACCACCCTCCTAGTGAAATAGTTTTTCCTAATATCCAACCTAGACCTCCCCCACTGCAACTTGAGACCATTGCTCCTTGCTCTGTTAATACCCATTGTCAAATGTCCTGGTCCAACATTAGAACATGTACCACAAAGAATACCCATCTCACTTGGTTTGCCAATATCAGTACATATGCTTCAACACTTTTCTCCATCTCCACAGAAAAGGATTTGTTGTATAAACAATTTGACAGAATAACCAGAAAGCTACCACCGGCAAAGAAACTCTCTGCTGGGACACTTCAATGCTAGAGAATCAGCTCACATCATGAGATGTGCCGACTATGCACCGGCCACCATGAGTGGGAAAAATGAACGACAATGGCCAAAGCATACTGGAGCTCTGCACCCACTGAGGACTGAATTACCAACATGTATCTCCAGAAATCACTGCTAGGTCTTGTGTAGACACCCAGAGCCAGACACTGGCACCAACTGGATTTAATGGTCAGCCACAAAAAATACTTACAGGACATTCTCCACACTGCAGTTTCCACAGTGCACACTGACAGACCATGCTGCAAAATAAGATTTCACTACAGAAATTCCATCGTACCGAACAAAGCTGTTGCCCACACAAACATCAATGAACCAATTCACTGTGAATCTCAGGGAAGCGATCATCAACTGCATTTCTTTGAATGCTGCATGGAACACTCAGACTGAATATCCTTACAGCTGTAATATCAGATTTTGGTAAAATGGCTGTAAGAGATTAAGACTGGTTTGTAGCATACTCTGAAGAAATGCTTCCAGTTATTGAAGCAAAGTGCACAACATCCCTCCAGCACAATAGAGACGGGGAACACCTCTTCTGAGAGATGTGCTAGCCTCTGAATGGCCAAGAGCACATTACAATGTATAGCAAGACAAGCTCAAATCATACTGGATTGATCTGTGCGACAAAATACAAACAAACATCCTTTGAGAATGGAGATCTAAGAGAGGTGTGTGACAGAATCAAGAAAGCAATAGAAAGTAAGAAAGCAATTATTCAGCCAAAAAGATAGCCCCCCCTCAAATCTCTTAATGGATACCATTTTTTTTTTATCCACCCTGGTCATCAGCTGATTTTTTAAAAACTATTATTCAGTAAAAATGTAACTTAAAACCAGAAGCACAAAGTTCATCAATAGCTACAATAGCAGATAGTGCAGAACTGATAATTCAAACATTGCGTCAGGAAATATTTTCCAGCTGTGCAGGGTTTAAAAACAAAAAAAAAAAATTAACAGTAACATCCCACAAAGCAACCACATCACTCAAGCGCAAACCCTGTAATCTACTGGCTTCTTCAATTCTCCCACATTCCCACTCAGCCTTCACACGATCCTTCAGTATTTTGTTTGAAGATTCTCCTCTCCAACTTTCTGTCCTTAGCCCCCTCTTCTCCCTCTACAATCATGTCCATGGGTAAATTCATTCAGAGACAACTTCAACTATCATCCCTATGCTAACATGTCACAGATCTAGCTCTCAATTCTGGACCCATCACTTTCTGGCCAAACTAAAGTCTTGACTTACCTGTCTAACATCTCATGCGTGTCTAGCAGGCCTATGTTTCTGACAACTCCTCACAGATGCCCTGCTGTCAACTTAAACAGAGCATGACCAAAACAGAGCTTTTGACCTTCCCCCTTCTGAAGCTGACTTTCCTTTTTCAGCCACAATGGACAACACACCATCCTCCTTCTCACTCAGGCCCATAACCTGGGTATGGTCTTTGACTGTTCCCTTCCTAGAGACACACTTGCAGGCTGTATCTAGATCTTGCCTTTCTTCCTGAACAAAATTTAAGATCCAGCCTGTCCTCTCTATCCACACATCCAAAAGTCTTATCCAGATCACCACCATCTCACATTAACTGCTGCAACATCTTCTTCCTAGCTGGCCTTGACAAATGTCATATTACCTCACTTACATCCATAAAAAATGTTGCTTCGATGATCGTTTTTCTACTTCAACCATATCACCATCTTTCTTGCATCCCTCCATTGGTCCCCTCTCCCTCCACATCAAACATAGGCTTCTCTTCCTCACTTACACAACTCTTCCTGGCCTAACTCCACCCTAACACCTTATATGCTACTGAGAGGTCAAATCAAGCCTCCACTCCGCCAATTATGACAGTTTCAACTGTTCATTTGATTGTCAGTTTTGTTGTTAAATTTTCAAACATTTTCTCCCATTCCACATGAAACTAATAACTCAAATATCCACCAGATCAACCTAACAGCCCTTCATAAAACTCTCCTCTGACATGATGCCTACAAAAACCTCAACAATAATAGGGCAGTTGGTGTGCTTTGACTACCGCTTCTTGGTTACAATAAAGAGATGGGTGGAGGGGAGTATCTACTGGTTACATTTTGTCATATATCTTAGATATGTTTATGCAAATACAGAACAAAAATATAGTCCCCGCTCTAAAGATGTCTGTAAAGCACACAACACAATCAGGCCCTGAGCTCTGTCTGGAATCCTTACATGCCACCTGTGATGGGGCACTTGCCCTCACTGGCAGAAAAGGGGTTAAAAGCAGCCCTAGGGAGACTGTGCTGGAGGCAGCCAATTAGAAAGGTGCTGAGAAGAGTACATGGTGGAGAATGCGGGCAGCACGGTCACCCTGATATAAGGGGAGGACAGAGGACTGTGGGGATGATTGCCAAGATACAAGGGGGTTTGACAGATTGAAGGAGAGATATTGAAGGTGGGGGACAATGGATCCAGAGTATGCAGAAGTCTTCTTTGCTGAGGGTTCTTGTGCCATCCCAGACAGAAAAGGACTGAGACAGCAGGAAAGGCTCAAGACCTGCTGCAGGAAATCCTGGAGAACAAGCACAAGCAATGGCAGCCACAGGGATACCTCCAGACTTATTTGGGGCAGCTGATCAAGCAACAGCAGGTCTTGGTAAAGCTCCTGCAGAGAGGAGGAGGAGGAGAAGGAGAAGTCAGGCACCAGGGCCAGGAGGCCGGTGGCTTGACTGGGTGAATGTGATGCCTGCGAGCGACAGGAACATTGGAAAGGAGAATGTCCCTACCAGAACGGAGAACACAAGCATCACCCTGAGAACAGGAAAAAGTAAGAGCCCAAGAGAGTCCCCCCGTGAGGATAAGTTGGCAGCTGCTGAGGAGGCCCTGCAAGTAGCCAAGGGGAACTTAGAGTTTCAGAGAATCCAGGCCCAGTATGGATAAGAAGGAAAATGTGTGTTTCCTGCTGGAAGGTGCAAAACAAGAGAGGGATAACCTGCGGGAACAGCTTAGACAGATGCAGGGCAGGAGACATCCCTACCCCCAAGGGTTGCAGTCTTAAGGGGAAGGTGTGTGATGGAGCGGCTGCCCCTCACTGGCAGAAAAAGGGGTTGAAAGTAGCCCTATGGAGGCTGCACCAGAGGCAGTCAACTAGAAAGGTGCTGAAAGGAGCAGCCAATCATGGCCCAGCAGGCTCATATAAGAAGGGCTGCAGGGCAGAGAAGTGGGCAGTAGCTGACTTAAGTTAAGGGGAGAAGACCAGGCTCCTAGCAGGAGGAAAGAGCACCAGCATCAGGGACAAAGCAGCGCTGCAAGCAGGGGGTGGGGAGCTAGAGAGACCTTCTGGCTGGCTGCTAGGGCCTGCAGGCCGAGGCCCTGAGGCAACGATAGAAGAGGGAGTTGGAGCCACATGGGAAGCAGCCCCAGGAAAATGGACTGCAGTTGCCACTGAGAGAAGTAGCTGGACAGAGATTGCAGGTCCCTCAGAAGGGCGGGGGGGCACAGAATGTGGCACAGCTGGAGGGCAGAGTCACTGAAGAGAACGCCGCAGTCCTGGGAGTGGCTCGGGTCCTGGAACAAAAGTGACAGCAGCAAGGCACCACCAGAGGAGGGGACGCTAGTGAACAGAGCTAATCCCCAGGACAGCCAGCAGGAGGTGCCATAGTGCTAAGTGAGCCCCATCACACCACCACAAAACCAACCAACCCACCCTTTGGGAAGAGAAGCGAAGCTAAAAAAGAAAAAGTTAATTCACTCACCTGCTGTGGTGTTCTACCTGCCATGTCAGAAGTCCTGCCTTCGACAAGAAAACGAAGACAGAATTTGAACATGGAAAACACAACCTAAATCACAAACAGTTAGACACAATGTAGGTATGGTGGTTTCTACTTTAACTACAAATGGCCATTTCAGAAACACATGATGTGATTGACAAGTGTAAAATCAATATTGATAAGCTTTGGTTTGGTGGTCTCTCCTTGTTAGAATTAGTTACTACTGAAGACTGTTCATGTTGCTACCAACAGACAATACATCAAGAATACGAATACTAGATAGAATTAATTGCAACAAGCTAAGGTCTCATTTTACCTCACTATCCCATGTGTCTACTGTACAATATTTAACAGGGCATTTGCAAACATATCATTGCCAACGTTTACATCACTGTACCCAATCGATATATAACAGAATATAGCAGCTGCCAAAGTAACCAGAACAGTTATTTATTAACTTGCTGCATTAGCTCATGTTTTCTATAAGAGCATATCCACCACCAGTTATTTATTAACTTGCTGCATTAGCTCATGTTTTCTATAAGAGCATATCCACCAAGTCCCAAGTCCCAGTTTCTCACCACTGCACCACAAAAGACAAAGACATGGTTCTAGTATAAATTCATGTAATGCTGATGCTTTAACTTCTACCAGCCTTTCTAATGTTTATTCTGTACACCTATTTTTGAATACAATTCCAAGGAAACAGAACCAAAGGAAAATGTGCTGTATAGTAATATACAACCACCTTAGAAAGAAAAGGAGGACTTGTGGCACCTTAGAGACTAACAAATGTATTTGAGCATAAGCTTTCGTGAGAAGCACTGCAATCACTACTCACATCCGGGTGACTTAAACCTTGAACAAACCAAAACTGAAAAAGACTTAAAACCTCTGTTACTACGACATGCAAGGAAAAGCAGTGTTGCTACCTAGGAGTACTTTTGTGATCAATTAAAATAGTTTAATGTAATCTTAACAGCAATATCCTGGATCGCACAAAGTAAGATCATAAGAATCTCTAAAATTAGCATGCTCCTCTCTTTTTCATCAAGCTCCTCCCAGTCTTCAAAGAGAGACAACTGCACTGGAGACAGATGGTCTATGCTAGAAGGATCCAGTAATTTTACTTTTATTTAAACTAGATTCCTTTTTGCTCAAGCTAGAAACTACAGGTTTAAAACAAAGATGCTAACATGAATTAACCATATGTCAAACTGCTTCCTCTAGAAAATTATGCACTAAAAACTAGGAATCAAAAGTGGGAAAAATTTAAAACAATACCTACCTAAACACACACACAAAAAAGCCCACATGTTAAGTAAGGAAGTTTCTCTTTTCATTTTGTTAAGGAAAGTCATCGCTTTCATTCACAAAAATTTAAATGCATCTTTTTTTATAGCTTGAGTACAGAAAATAAACATGCCTCTCAATACGTAATTACGATTTTCATAAAAAGCAAGCTATAAAGTCAGGAACCACAAATCACCAGCCAAACCAGCAGAAGCATGCAAATTGTTCACGTACAGTCAATAAATACCTAGATTAAGCTCTGAGGTCATAGCAGTTACTCAAGAATACACAGCACCAATCTGCCACAACAAGCAAGCTATTTTGGGCTTAGTATTTGCAAATTAATTCAACTGTGCCAGATGGTTTCTTCTACTTTGTTTTTATTTTAAAAACCACATTTCTGGGTATAATTCTACAGACAAACAAAATCTGTCAAGGAAGCAGACATTTAAACATGAAACAGGGAAACTACATTTCAGAAGGTTGGCCATTTTGATTTATAGGGGAAATAAACAAACCCCTCACCTGTGTTGCCATTCAAATAATTTAAAAAAAAAAATTCCTCAGGTACTATGTAAATTAAATGCATAAATGAAAAAAAGATTCTCCAACTCAGCTTTATATGGAGTAAACAATCTGTTAAAATCACTCAAGTTACTGAAATCAAGCGTCCACATGGGGAGTTATTCTCTAATAGCTTGTTCCAGTCAATTTCCCTGTGCAGACAAGATCTACGTCATTGATTTCCCAAGCCAGAGGAACAGGAACTGCCCTGGGGAGAAGAAAATAACCTTGCTCTCTATGGAAAGAGAGGCAAATCTGATAAAGAAGCTTGTTGGTTGTGGCACTATTCCTTTGCGATCAGTATTGAGTCAGTGACAACATAGGCGTAAGTGAAGATTAAGAGAAGGATCTGTAAAACCTGAGCTGACTACGTGAGGTAACTATTGATCTTTAGGTTTGTTTTTCCTAAAGGGAGGATCAGTAAACTCAATGTCTTAGACAAATTTAAGACCATCTACATTCACCTCTTGCCTGGGAAAAATTATTTTGTTTGATCCTACACAAGAAACTTAAAAGTTACTTTTCTTTCTGAACTCATCAACCAGACACTATGGCTCATATGGTAACTAACTCTTCCAGTTCTCCTTGCTTTTCTCTTTGCCAGTCTGCAAGATCAAATTCTTTTCTAGCAAACTGTTCCAGAAGCTTTGGCCAGAATCAAATTCACTTTTGGAGGAAGAGAAAACTAAGCTACAGGAAAGCTGCAGCTTTGAAACCTCATTGGTGTCAGGAATGCCTCTACCTTCTTCTATCCTGGGGTGGAATCTCATTCTTCTCTCACTCACAGACCAGGTCTCTGAGCTATAACATCCCTGTTTACCGACTGTGCTTCCTTAGCAGACCCAACTGGGTTTGGCACCTGCAGAAGAGCCTTCCCTTCATGAGTTGTGACCAGTGAGTGATTATATAGCAACACAGTACAGCTACTTCAAAACAAAAGTACTGGTTATCCATCCACAGGAACACAGCAATTGGAGAAAAGGATTAACACAAAAGTCTACATGCATCTCTTCTTACCTAAAGATTAGCATTTCCTGCAAAGCTGTCTGGCCCCACTTATTCCAGGTACGAGTGCATTAAGTCTGCTTCCCTACAATTACTGCCTCTGGTTTTTATCTAGTCTAGAAATTTTTGTTTTGGGTTTCTTCCCTGAAGACCCCTGTTCATGGTCTCCTTGAGGGCACCACTAACTCAAGCGATTAGCCATCGTCTTCTTTAGGCGGGAGTGCACATCTCTCCCTCCAGACTAGGGATTTAGGCTGACATTCCCTTGCAATTTACTGTGATTATCCTAACAGGTCTGACTTTAGCCCAGTGCCCGCAGTTTTGCTGTTTCCCAGGGGAAGTGGCAGGGTGTACCAGTGACCAGCCAGCCTTCACAAAGCAAAATGCATTTATTTAAGACAAAAGCATTAGAGAAATCATCATAAAACAAACACTCTACATCAGCGGTGGGAGAACTACAGCCCATGAGCTGGACCCGGGCTGCCAGCCATTTTAATTCTGCCCTCGAGCTCCAGGGGCCAATCTGTGCAGCTCCCGGAAGTAGCGGCATGTCCCCCCTCTGCTCCGCATGCTGCCCCTGTCCCAATTGCTGCCCCCACTGGCCAGGAACCATGGCCAATGGGAGCTGCAGGGATGGTGCCTGAGGATGGGGCAGCATGCAGAACTGCCTGGCTACACTTCTGCATAGGAGCCGGAGTTTTGTTTTTTTTTTTTGGGGGGGGGGGGGGGAGAGAAGAACATGCCATTGCTTCCAGAAGCCTGCACCCCTGAGCCACACACCTGCACCCCAACCCCCTGCCCCACCCCTGATCCCCCTCCCGCCCTCCAAACCCCTTGGTCCCAGCCCGGAGCACCCTCCTGCACCCCAAACCCCTCATCCCCACCCCAGAGTCCTCACCCCCCACACGCACCCTGAACTCCTCATTTCTGGCCCCACCCCAGAGCCCACACCCCCTCCCAACCCCAATTTCGTGAGCATTCATGACCCGCCATACAATTTCTATATTCAGATGTGGCCCTGGAGCCAAAAGGTTTGCCCACCCCTGCTCTACATGTATGCAAAGCTTAACAGGTGTCACCCATCTTCCACATGGAGACCCTGGTAGGTTTCAAAGTCCTTCAAACCTTTCCAGCAAGGTTTTGCCCTCTTGGTGAAGTCTCGTGAAGCTCTTTCATACAAAAACTGACATAAGTCAGTTCAGTCTGATCCTTTGTAAACCTAAGTTCTTTGTATGCTGGGGCTCTTGAATCCAGTCAAAATGAGTATATGCAGTTTCCTCCATGGGTGGCACTTCTACAAACTTATTTACTTGTCCAAGGATTTGCATTAGTTATCTCCAAGTGATTTTAGTTCCTGCAGAAAGCTCTGTAACCATCCCCCATAGAGCCAGAATACCTTAGCACACAAAGATACAAATTAAACATTTATAGATACAATATTCCATGAAAATCCCTTGGGACCACAGCATCAGGACCATCTCCACACAATAGTTGGAAGCATGGAAACTTCAGACATCTCACATCTAAACCTTCCTGCAGATAGAGGTAAGGCACAGCAGAAGTTTGCTACATAAGTTCAAAAGGCTAACAGCATAAACATAATATTCATAAAAATATTACCAGAAGCTCCCATGTCCTTCATACTTAGTAAAAGGAAAAAGTGACCCAGAGGAAAGCGCTCCCCAAAGACAGCAGCTTAATGCCCTCAACAGTAGTAGTAGACTAGCTAGGTCTACTACTACTAAGACAAGTCTAGACCTTACCCCCATCACACCATGACTAACATAGTGATCCCCAAACTTTTTATCCCCCCGCCCCGCCAGATCCAGGGCCACAAGCAGGGCCACAGATGGGGTAAAGGAGCTGAAGCTGGGGCCAGCAGCCAGGGCCAGGAGCAGAGCTGGGTGGCGCTCCCTCTCCGCTGCCTGAGGAGAATGTGCCCTCCCAAACATGTCTCCCTAGGGTAGCACACCCCACAGTTTGGGGACCTCTACTCTAATAGCAACCCAATGCAAGAGGCTCACTGGTATCTAGGGAGTTTTAACTAGCCTGACCAGTTCAGCGTGTCCCAATTCATTAATTGAAAACTATCTCAGATATACATAATGTAACGGTATCCCTGGAAAACTTAACACACTGATCATTAATATTCTTACATGGTATACGTATAGTAAATGCCCAAGGGACCATACAAGAAATGTGGAACTAAAAGTGTGTTTACCAGACAAGTCTGGGGAGCGAGGAACAGGTTTCTCCCAAAGGACAAGCTGATGCCTCCAGTCAGGTGTCATCTGAGTCAACCAGCAATCACATGTCAAAGACCATTTATTTGCATTGGAGAGGGTAAGAACAGATCAATTTGCATTTTAGCAAACAGCAGTGGGGGATGGAGTACTTGTGGCACCTTAGAGACTAACCAATTTATTTGAGCATAAGCTTTCGTGAGCTACAGCTCACTTTATCGGATGCATACTGTGGAAAGTGTAGAAGATCTTTTATACACACAAAGCATAAAAAAAAACACCTCCCCCCACCCCACTCTCCTGCTAGCAATAGCTTATCTAAAGTGATCACTCTCCTTACAATGTGTATGATAATCAAGTTGGGCCATTTCCAGCACAAATGGTTGGTTGAACATATAACAGTGGTTATTTGGTTAATTATGTATTGCTCTCACAGCAATGATGATAATGAGGCCCCAAGACTTGTCTTTCAGCATAAACAAGCATTAAGTTTGAAACTTACTACTAGACAAAAATCTCTCAGTAAAATTTGATCTACTCCTTTTCAAAATCACAGCACTTTGGGTGAAAAAAAAAAAAAAAAGAGCCGTCATACAGACCAAGACTGGATCTCTCTTTCTGAAAGAAATATTATAGCTCAAAACAGAAGATGATGGGCTTGATGCAGGAAATTACTTGGAAGTTCTCTGGCCTGTATTATTCAGGAGCTCAAACTAGAGCAGGGGTGGACAAACTATGGACCGCGGGACTGTCCTGCCTGTCCTCTGAGCTCCCGGCCGGGGAGGCTGCCCCCAGCCCCTCCCCTGCTATCCCCTGTCCCCTGCAGCCATGCTGCTGCGCAGGCAGCGCGGCTTGCGCCCGTCCACCTCCCAGGCTTTCAAATAAGCCTCTCCTGCCGCTCTGAGCGGCCTGGTAAGGGTAGGGGGGGGGGGCGGTGTTGGATAAGGGGCAGGAGGTCCCAGGGGGCAGTCAGGACAGGGCGCAGTTGGATGGGGTGGAGGTTCGGGGGGGGGGGGGGGAAGGGTGTCAGGAGACAGAGGGAGTTGGACAGGGGGTTGAGTCCTGGGGGGGCAGTCATGGATGGAGGTCCCAGGGGGCAGTCAGGGGACAGGAGGCAGGGGGGTTGGATAGGCGTGAGAGTCCCGGGGGGCCTGTCAGGGGGCAGGGGGGAGTTGGATAGGGTGTGAGGTCCCGGGGGGGAAGGGGGGGGGGACGGACAGTTAGGGGCAGGGGGCCCCGGGAGGGGTTGGTCAGGGGACAAGGAGAATGGGGGGTTGGGAAGTGGGAGAGGCGGATAGGAAGCAGGGGACAGGCTGTTTGGGGAGGCACACCCTTCCCTACCCGGCCCTCCATACCGTTTCACAACCCCGATGTGGCCCTCAGGCCAAAAAGTTTGCCCACCCCTGAAATAGAGGATCATAAATGGTCCCTATGGTCCTTATGATCTGCAAAGGACTGAAATTCTACAAACAACTAAGAAATTAAACAACAGCAAGGCATCCACATTAGCAACTTAAGACTACAGAGTAAAGAACTAGTAGCATGTAAATTAAAAACCAAGCCAATTTAAATCAAAAATTAATTTAAGAGTAATTTTTTATCCAAACTAGTCTATGGACAAGTGTGATGAAGAGAAAAATCAAAATGCATGAAAAGTTACATTAATTGACAGGATGGGATTTAGTAATTATAACTGAAGTTTAGCAACTGAAACTGTGTCCCCAAGTCAACTAACAGATCATCTTTTTGTGGACTCACTATCATACACAGGATAGGGCACTCAGACTTCAATAACCCATACACCTGAGTGTCAAATATATGAATTTAGAGAATACTTAGTTACAGAAAACAGGAAAATAATCCTACCAAAGTTGTATATAACTAGAAGTGTGTCCAATCATGAAATCTAAAAACTTAACATCAGTTAAAGTCCAACACTCAAGAATTAGGAAATACCAGAATTTAAGTTGCTTGTGCAGTCTTAATTCTGTGCCGGGTGCGTACACATTGTGATAATGTAATTAAAGACTTTATCATATTTTTTCCACAGTACCCCCTTCCTCATTCAATTCACAGGACCGATGTTGTTCTGAAACAGTTGTAAAATTTCTTTTTATCCTCATCGTTTGAGGATAAGCACAAGCATACAGGGTGGGAATCAGGAGTCCCTGAGTCTGAAATCTACTTTTGCTGTTAACTCAACTAGTGGCCTGTGGAAAACCAGTCTTTCTGTAGGTTTCCACATCTGTAAAATGGGGTAGTAACACATACGCAGGAGTGTTGGGAGGATTAACTAATGTCTATAGTCCAATGTCTGATTCCCACCCCATATGCTTATTCCTCCAGACCACACTGCCTTACTGCCAAAGGTGCTGAGCATCAACAGTTCCCATCAAATTCAGTTTCAGCTGTGCACGCTCAGTCCTTACACACACACACAAAATCGGGCCCAAAGGTCACAAAATGAGTATACATTCAATTGACCACCCGAGAAAAAACTGATCTAAGTGATTTGCCCAGCACCAAACAGGAACACTGTGGCAGAGGCAGCGATAGAATTCAGTTCTCCAGGATGGCATTCAACTGACTAAACCATTCTTTATTATTTGTATTGCAATAATGCACAGGTACCCTAGTAACAGACCAGCCCCCCATTGTGCCAGACGCTGATCGAACATATAAGACAGTCTCTGCCTCAAGAAGTTGACAAAGTAAAAGACAGAAGAATGATGCAAGTGGGGGGACAACAAGGAAATAATTCTCCTTCCTACATTCCACTACCTCATTCTCCATACTTTCCAATTTTGTAACAAAAGAAACAGGGTCCTACAAACAGATTCCTTCAGTCTAAGTACTGTCCACCCCCCACCCCATATTTTAAGTGAGGCAGGGATCCTATGGAATAAATAGTATGTGAGCATCCCTTGAACCCATTACCTCCTCACTCAGGCAATGTACCTCCCAAGTACGTGGATGCCCACACAAAGCCATTCAGCCATAGCTGACCACTGTTATGAGTCTTCTATTCCTCCTCCCTCCTACACAGGATAATGTAATTAATAGCTTGGAACTGTCCTGGGGATGAAGCTTGGAAACTAATTGGTGCAGCATATAGTGTGCTCCACTTCTGTCAAACCCAAAACAAAAAAAAAAACGAACAGATTACAGAGGACACCAGCTAGTAGACAGGATCACCAATTTATTTGGTCCTGTCTCATGATAGCTCCTTTCACCTCAGAAGCATTTAACTACTCCATTGCCCTCTGCTGAAGTTTACTATTGCTTCCTGAACGAGGATAACCCCTTCTCGTACCCTTCTCTCCCAAAAAGTATCTTCACCACTCCTGATTTACACAAAATAATCTGACTGAGGCATTACAAAAGAGCCACATCCTCCTTGCTAAAAGAGAGCAAGATTTAACATCTACCCTCATAGTGGGGAAAAACGCCATCCTCTCTCTGAACAATTCGGGCTTGCTCTCCCGCTCCTGGAAGATGTGGCAAGACATTTTCACCATAAAAGCCCTCTAATCACATCTTTCTGTAAATCCATATTATGCAAGCTAATTTGTCTTCCTTTGATTTCCTCCCCATCCCATTCTAATTCCCTCACTTTCTAGGTCTCTGTATTTTCACTTATTTTCCTTTTTTTCTACTAATTTTCCTAAGGTATTAAGTATTGTTAAACCGTGCTCTGGTAAAATTCAAACGTATGAAAAATTTAGTGAAAAACCAATTAAGGTGGCTACAGGCAACCCCCATCCAATTCACAGAATATAGAAAATTCTGTGTTTACTCTGAAACATAATGACAGGACTCTAGATGCCAGAGTTAAAAAAACAGTGAGATAATCAATAAAAAAAAGACAAGCTAATATGTTTATTCTACAATTCCAAAACTTCCACTCCTTTCTGGGTGTCAAACCCCTCCCTCCTAACCCACCAAAAAGTTCCAAGTTTACAGGAAAGTGTCCACAAACTTTGAAAGAAGATTCCTGTGATAGCATAAAAATGATTTAAAATAGAGAGGTTTATTATGCTGACTATATTTTGAATTCAGTAGGAAAATAAAGGCTTGTTAGTTTTTTTAATTTAAATGCTACCTCAGACTTCCATTCTACGGCACCATAGTGCTATACCTCCAAGGGAGCCTTGCTGCAGAATTTAGAATCATTTTAATACAAACTAGAAAATGGGAGGCCTCTTAACTACATGAAAACCCACCTTGCTACCACATGCAATGCAGTTGTGATCAGTTAGGCCAGTGGTTCTCAATCAGGGGTACACAGAGGTTTTTCGGGGGTACATCAACTCATCTAGATATTTGCCTAGTTTTACAACAGGCTACATAAAAGGCACTAGCAAAGTCGTTTTTCAGTAATAGTGTGCTGTGACACTTATATTTTTAGGTTTGATTTTGTAAGCAAGTCATGTTTGTGTGAGGTGAAACCTGGGGTATACAAGACAAATCAGACTCCTGAAAGGGGTACAGTAGTCTGGAAAGGTTGAGAGCCACTGAGTTAAGCCACTCAAAGTTAGTTTTTGAAAGGAGGAGCTCAAAGATGAGGATCAATCTGACTGTTCATATAGACCAGAATTAGTGTTAAGAAAGTTATTTCTTATGAGACCTCTCTCTTTTAAACTCAAACATAAGGTAGGCTGCGAGCTGGATTTTAGGTTAAACACTTCCAGGCAGGACAATTAACCTGCAAAAGCATGATTCTTAGGTTAGAACAGTGAGCAGATGGAATGGGGGACAGCTCATCTGGAAAAAACATGCAATGTATACAGAAAAACAGGAACCTGAACCATTTAGCCAAGTTAATTATTATGATGAAGGACTTTTGAAAGATATCATAGATATGGCATGAGACAAGCAGTGCATCTCTGTCTACAAAAAACACCAGGGCACAGCTCTTTGAGGGGCGGGGAGTTAGATAGTAAAATAAACAGAGAAACATGAAAAGTACACAAAGGCTGCTAAGTGAGAAAGGGTGACATGAGACACTTGAGACTAGAGGCTCTGTTCTTGACATGCTGTCTGCCAAGATCAGAGAACAATGAGATATGCTGAATCTGAAAAGATCTGGTCTTCAAGGAATCTCTTTTTATTTCCCTACAAAGATATGAGCAGTACCTAGAAGAGCTTTGGCAGACAAGATATGTTGTGCATAACATTTATTTTGTTTGAATCAGATTACCTTTGCTCCCCAAAAGTCTAATTTTACTACACCCAAGACAATTTTAGATAATGAAATTTTGGAATCTGTATGCAATTTTTAAAATACAATGCATGGACACATTTTAGTTACATAATTTCCATGTATAAAAACAAATTAAAAGTTCTATTTTGCAGAAAAGAACCAACTCAACAAGATATGCTACAAACCTCTGGGAATCAGAAAAGAAGGTCTCTAGTTATGGACTCTAGATTCACCTACACAATCACTACATTATCAGTACATAACAGGTTTCAGAGAAGCGGCCATGTTAGTCTGTATCCGTAAAAAGAAAAGGAGTGCTTGTGGCACCTTAGAGATTAAGTGAGCTGTAGCTCACGAAAGCTTATGCTTTAACAATTTGTTAGTCTCTAAGGTGCCACAAGTACATAATAAGTCACTAAAAGAAACTGACCTTCTGATACATCAGTATGAAAGATGTTTAAAAAAAGGAACTCTAGCATAATGAACTGTTTAAAAAGAAAAGTCTCCTTAAATGTCTTGGGAAATATGCACCATGCTTCAGATTAAGATTTTACCACAGAATTCCCCACAGAATTTAATTCTTTCGATGAATTTCTAAATAGTTATCCCAATGGTTACAAAGAACCATCTGAACATGACCTTGGTGCTGTATTGTTTCTCTGCAGACTTTGCTCCTGTGGGAATTCTGCACCACTGCACACGTGCATAATTAATATGCCGTTCATATTTAATTTTTTCACAGAAAATAGCTTCTGCTGGAAAGTTCTGTAGTTCTGCTTTTGCCCACCACAGAACGCTGTGGCACTTGAACAGAACACTGTCCTGCCAGCTAAGGAAGAAAAAGAACCTGCAGTGCCTTCTTCACAATGCCTGTCAGGCCAGGTCAGGAGACAGGGGATACAGTATGGGACTGTTGGGGGAGAGGGGGGCCACAGACAGGGGCTCATAAAGGCTAGTGGGGGAGGACAGACCGGGGTAGGGGCTGAATGGGAATGGAGGTGCAGGGCCACAGGGGGTGGCTGAGTGAGGGCACAGACATATGGGGAAGGAGCTGCAAGGACACATGGGATTGACTGAATGGGAGAGGCTAGAGGTCAGCCAGGGTATGCATGGGGGAAGCTCCCTAACAATCCTTTCCTATCCCCCCCACAAAAAACCTGTTCCATACTTTTCCCCACCCATACTCAACAACCCTCCAAGTTCAGACCCAGGCTCCTTTCCAGCAATCACTTCCCTCTCCTGCAGCTACTCCATTACCCCTGACTCCCGCAAGCCTTTGCATTGCTTCTGGGGGGATGCGGGAAATTCAGTTCTGTATTGTAGTTTAAATGAATTATTACTCAGAGTTCTGTATTAATATGCCTAGAAAGGAATCTATTTGTCAAAAAACATTTCCTGAATTTTTGTTGTCATCTGTATTGTTACAGACATACTTGCTGACAGATATTTTGAAATAAATTACCAAAAAAATTGAAACTGGTGTTAAGGATGTAAATAGCATTTTAAAAAAGTAAACGTTTAAATTACTAAGAGTTTACTGGTTAAATATTTAACCATTAGGCTCCACTTCCGCCCCACACCCTGGATGACAGCTGCCAGCCCTGTGCCCAGGTACTCCACTCATTGCCGGCCCCGCACGGCTCTGCTGCCGCCCTGCGCAGGGACCCCAGGGGCAGGGCCAGTGGCAGAGTCTCGCAGCTCAGGTTAAACATCAACAGGAATACCTTACCGATAACAAGGATGCTTATCGGTTAACCAGTTAACATTTTACATCCCAAATTTGTGTGATTATATTCTGTTATTTTTACAAAAGAATATGCAGAATCTTAAAATATTGTGTGCAGAATTTAACTTTTTGGTGCGGCATTTCCCCATGAGTAAGACTTGGACAATAGTTCCAAGACGCGAATTGCCCAAGTTCAGTAGGGAATTCATATTGAAGTCTTCTGTTGACAACTTGAACCACTGACATTACTATTTCCAGGGTGGATAAAAAATATATGATTTTTAAAAATAAAAAATAAAAAAAATCTATTTTTTTTTAAATCGAATTTTTTTGATAAAATGCTTTGAGGAAAAAACATATCTAAAGACAGTTTTAATTAAGGTACATTATAGCCCAAAGATATCTCATCATGGAATAGGGATTATAAATTCTAATTCTATAGTATGAGACAATATATTTGTGTAATGTTTAAGAAAAGTTTTGTAAAGCAGTTCCAATAGTTCATGGATTAGGGACCCAATCTTATGGGGTTCCAGGGGCTTCTATATAGATTATTTAGGTTAATATTTCTATCTACCTAATGGGACTCAGTGCTCAGTCTAGAAGATACCATCAGAGATGCTTAGTTTTGCAGTTCTCAAACTGTGGATTTGTGTCTCCAGAGGTAACATGCCTGTTAACAGCAAAAATGTTTTAAAATAAATAAATATATAGGTGAGAAATAACAGACCTCAACCTTATTGTCCCTGTGCAATTTTGCGTGAACAGAGTCAATCCCTTACCTCTCTCTAAAAGTGCAAAGTTTCAAAAAGTTCAATGAATAGAAGATTGTTAGGGGTGGAATAGATCTGGTCAAGGAGAAGTAGTCTGGAGATAAATGTGAGAAGCAAGGGACAGGCAGTAGAAACAAAAGGGAAACTGTTTGAGAGGCATATTCCAGAAGTCTTGAGGTCTTTCTGAGTGTAGCCTTCATTGATTTGAGATCTACCATACCATTCTCTCACTAGAAGGGAAAACCTATAAAAGCAGCAGTCCGTAAAACGGACCCAGTTTGGGAATAAGAACCATTCAAGAAATATATGTTTCATGATGATGTTTTAAAGAAAGTCACACCAGTGAACTGGTGGAAGTCACTTAAGCACTTGGATTCAGAGACTGTTGAAGTGATAATCTCACTTAACAGCAGTAGCTTCTTCTGCCAGTATAGAAAGAATATTTTCTTCCTTTGGACTAATTCATTCCAAATTGAGAAATCATTTGGGACCTGAAAAAGCAGGAAAGCTTGTTTTTCTTTTCCAGATTATGAACAAACAGGAAAATGAAGGTGAAGATGACTGAGTTAGCTGCAGAAGCCAATATTTTAAGTTTCCCATGCTGACCTGGCTGACATTTTGTAAAAAACCCAACAAATTAAATCAATTATTTATATATTTTAGTTTAACAATTGTAACAAAACCAAACCTGATTGTAAAAAACTTGAATGTTTAACTAAATTCAAAAATGCATATGCTTGTTTTGTTAAAATGTGTGTTTGCTGTTGAAGAAAAAAAAACAGAATACATAATGTTGTTGTTTTAGTTAAATAAAACAATTTAAATGTCTGTCTGGTGATCTTCTCCTCCTAATACAGCATGGAAAGAAAATCCTTCAAATATTAATGATTAACCTGTTGAATTGGAGATAGATATTTATGAAGTCATTGGGAGATGAACTGCTTCAATTACCTTTGGTAAATGAAAAAAACAATCATTCATTTATTTTCTGATATAGCTGTAAAACTAATCTGAAAAGTTTTCAAAATAAATCACTTTAAGAATGTATTGTATGTACCTTTTAAAAATGAAACTTACATCTCTGAGTTGTAAAGACTATGTTCTAAGGTTATAACAACCAACAAGAATGCACTTTTATGTAGAAATCCATGATTAAACCAAGTCTTCCTGACTAGTGATTTTAAATCAAATTGATTTAAATCAAATCCACCCGATTTCACTATTAATCATTTTAGCAGAAACACCTAGAATCACAGAACAGATTAATAGAATATCAGGGTTAGAAAGGACCTCAGGAGTCCAACCCCCTGCTCAAAGCAGGACCAAGCCCCAATTTTTGCCCCAGATCCCTAAATGGCCCCCTCAAGGATTGAACTCACAACCCTGGGTTTAGCAGGCCGATGCCCAAACCACTGAGCTATCCCTCCCTGCTAATATTTGGCTGCCCTAGACTGAAATAGCAGGTTTGCTTCTGTTCACCCCAAACCTAGCTCACATGGTTTATACATGGTGGATGGATCTATCCGATTCCACAAGCCTAAGTAAACATTTTAAAGTAATTACATTAGCTATCAAATTTTATGGAGGAGGGAAGGGTTGGTCCTCAAAGAAGTCATTCTTGGAGGATTATAAATTGTCAGTGCTTAAAGCACCCATTTCTTTAGTAATGGAAATTGGGATATAAAGAAACGGGAAAGGAAGACTTAAATATTAAGGAAAAATTAGAAATTAGATGAGCAAGTCGACTTTGAAATTACTCAATCAAAAAACCAAACACAATTATGTTAGTGTTTCCACATATTGTTAGAGCAAATTCTCTCAGAAAAACACCCCACATTGTCCCATCAGTTTTCCTATAGTTTCCACAGATTTAAAAAGTCAAAATGTAACTGAAAGGGAAGCTGACAAACAACGTACAAAAAAAAAGCTTTCCACAAGAAACTGGCCCAGGTCTTCATCCCATTCCTTTTGTTTATCTTTGTCTTCCCCAAACTCTTCTGTTAGAGATCTAGCTTTAGGGCTTATGTTGCTGACACTACCAGGAGTAGTGTTTATACAACTTACGCCAAAAAACTTCATTAATGCAGAGTTAAGAGTGACTCACCCTGATGAGGCATAGCCATTTTCAAAACAGTATGAGCAGGCATGTCAATTTTAGAGCACTAAAAAAAAAACCATCTAAAAAATCAGCTTTTCAAAATAAAAGCTCAGCTCTTGGGGCAAAACTTGTAAAAGAACTTCCTTTAAAGCCTGTTAGCCCAAAGAGAATCACATCAGAGATTATTCATGCGCACAGCAATCGTTCCTGGAAACCTCACAAGGGAAGGACTGTCTATCAAAAATCTCTTCCCTACCTAGGTACATGTAGCCCATAGACTAGAGGTGGGCAAACTGGGGCCCATGGGACTGTCCTGCCCAGCCCTTGAGCTCCCAGCCAGTGAGGCTAGCCCCAGGCCCCTCCCCCGCTGTCCCCCAGCCTCAGCTTGCTGCGCCACCCGCTCCTGCCGGGTCCCATGGAGCAGTCAGGGGACAGCTGGATGGGGCGGAGGTTCAGGGGCGATCAGGGGACAGGGAGCAGGGGAGGTTGGACAGGCGTGGAGTCCCGGGGGCCTGTCGGGGGGGTGGGAGGGGTGGACAGGGGGCGGGACAGTCAGGGTACAGGGAGCAGGGGGGGTTGGATGGAGTGGAGGTTCTGTGGGGGATGGACAGTCAGATGACAGGGAAAAGGGGCAGATGGATAGGCATGGGAGTCCCAGGGGGCCCATCAGGGGGTGGGGGTGTGGACAGGGCAGTCAGGGGAAAGGGACTGGGGGGGTTGGATAGGGGGTGGGGTACCAGGGTTCGGTTAGGAGTGGGGGTCCCAGGAGGAAGCAGTAAGGGGACAAGGATCAGGGGTGTTGGATGGGTCAGGGGTTCTGAGGGGGGCAGTCAGGGGTCAGGAAGTGGGAGGGGGCAGAGGCCAAGCAATTTGAGGAGGCACAGCCTTCCCTACCTAGCCCTCCGTACAGTTTCACAACCCTGATGTGACCTTTGGGCCAAAAAGTTTGCCCACCCCTGCCACAGACCCTGATGTGTGCCAATTTATAGAACCAGACAGAACCGCTAATAAATCGGTTTGGTGCACACTAGTCCCATGGTCCAAGCTCCAGTGTTGGGGGCAGAGGAGTGTCTGAATGGAACCTCTGAACCAAATGAGCCCACTAACCCTACCCTCAGGCCCAGACGAGGTACAGCAGATTTCAAGATAATTTGAATATGCATGTGGATTTAGAACCATTTGAAGCATTGATTGTTAACAAGGTTGAACTAAATTCAACCGGTTAAATCAAGCTGCCTAGTAAAAGCCATCACATAATTAGTAGCCAATATGACCTATAAACATGCACCCCTATTGTATAATAGATGTATAATTAGAAGTACTGAGGCTCATTCACACTTGTAAGTCATTTCTCTGGAGTGAAGCAACCCAGTTGTACAAGGGTCCTGTCCACACATATTCATTGTGTGCTGTGTCTTCAAGGAGGTTCAATTAAACACAATCAATTTCCTGTGTTCAGTTTTGCCAAGCACAACAAGTCAGCTACAGAAGTTAGTAGGACCAAAGCCTTAGGAGACTAGAATGTACCTTATCCTAACAATTCCATGTGATAGAGCCATTACAAGTAAAACATTTAAAAACGTATTTAGCTCACTGGTAACATTCTGTTAAACAAGTGCATTACTTTACACACATTGCTACAATAACTGCAGTATACATTAAAATATTTTAAATGTAAATGTAAGCCTGTTACTACAAAGCAAACTGATCCATTTATATTCCAAAAATCCTATCAGATTTACACAAGAGCTTCAGATTTTCTTATGCCTGAAGTGAAGTGAAGTCTATCACCACCACTCTTGCCAAAGGTTAGATTCAATTTTCAAAAGAGGAGTTATACTAAAACATTTAGCTATATAAAGAGGAGGGAAGACTGAAGTCTTAAATATTTCTTCCTCCCATGTATATACAACTTTTTGTGTATTCAGTAAATTTATTAGAAAAGTAATTACAAGGATACAAACCATTAAGAACAATGACCAAATTCAGAGATTAATTTGACCTGATACTTTCAGTACCATCACTATACCAGATGACCCACACCTCTTTCTGTCATGCCCTCACCACACATACAAACCCACATCTTTAACTGCTCTAAAATGCCCAATATGTTCATTAAGATGTACGGTAGTTGAACTTTATGAAGTCCAGAGATTACTATAAGACTCCAACTGTTTCATTAGTCAGAAATGCTGACAGAATTAACCCTTTGTGCACTTATCACTTTGAGCACAATGGGTAGAGACAGTCTCTAGACAATGACACACCTCTCACATACCACATTAAAAACAAATGAACCTTATTTCCATTGAGAAAAAGTTACTGTATGTCTTGAGCTTCAGGAGTACCAGCCAGTGGCCAGGTTTAATGAATATAATAGAATGCAATATCCTTTGCACTGATTTGAAATGTCATTTTTAAGACACTGAACACACCATTCTTTACTTCAGCAACTAGATACCAGAATCCTGTCAAAAACTGAATCCCTGCTTCAAAAAGCTACACCCAAAATCCATTTCCAGAAAATAATATGTGAAGCAATTCTATTTTAGCCACTTTGGAATTTCATTAACCTGGGTAAAAGCAGAAAGCAAACACTAAGTAAAATCTGGTTGATAAATATGACAAATGCACTGAAAATACAAATTTAATATACGCTATAAGGTGAACTTTGGTTTTGCATTACTAATAGTCATTATTTCTGAAAATTGTTTAAAGATATTAACAGTTACTGTCAAATAAACATTTGCATTAAATAACAGTTGCAATCTCTCGTTGTAATTATTTATCATAGCATTACAAAGTGGAGAGATCACTAGTTTCTTTACATTTCTGGGAGGACATATTTGCTCGTTTCACAAGTCAGTGATGCAAAAAAAAATGGAGAAAAATAACATGGGGTCTACTAAAAATGGTGGAGCTGTAGAAATGATACACAATGAGAAAAAGGTGTGCTACAGACACAGGGTTATATTACTTCAAGGCTTCAATCCTACCTGGATCAGAAAAGTGCTTAAAAACAGTGCAGAATGTTCAGGAATGTTAAAAGGTTAGCATATAACTAATAAATATCAGGTCAGCACTCAGTTCTTGCCATTGGATCCTAATTATTGTTTGTAATTTCTATGAAGTTCATGTGTACACTCAAAGTACCAGATGCATATATTTTTAGGAATTGAAACAAACTGCACAGTTTTGTTTAAATATGCTTAATATTTAAACATTTCATAGAAAAGTAATCTTTGAGTACCCTGTTATACCACAAATGTCAAAAAGAGAGTGTGTCCTGTTTGGGAACAACTCTGCAAAATCTTTAACATGTGAATAGACCTTCAGTGAAGTTAACAGGATTATTCACATGATATACAATTTCCAGCCCCAGGAGAAGAGCAAAGTTGAGTGTAAAGCATTTTAAAAGTTTACCATGTCTCCAAGGATCTTTAGGCTCCAGAGATCCAGACACTATGTCCTCATCCGAGGGAAATGTTACCCGCTTTGCCCCATGCTTGAGTTTTCCATCTTCAGAAGGTGGAGAAGCCTCCACTTGTTGATCACCCCCTGGACTGGGGGCTGCTGAGTCCAAAGAACAGTTATTGGAAGGCGGAGATGCCAACTTTTCCTGTGAGGGGGAAAGAGGGGCCTGCAGCAGAGATTTTTCATTTCCCCCGGGACATCCTCTGGCGGCAGCTGCCATCTCCGGCAAGTTTCTCCTCTCTGCAGCCAATTGAGGGTTACCAGAGGCATCCTCATTCGCTGACAATGCTTCCTGAAGTGGATGGCTCACGACCAAAGAAGTCTCTTTCCCCTGCAACCGCTCCTCTCCCAGATCTAAGCCCTCGGGCTCCTTCAAGTCCCTCTTTGCAGAGAGCACAGTTGCATGGTCCACCATTTCCCCGCTGGGAGCGTTTCCTGAAGCCGGTGAGCTGGGTTTTGAGGGGAGGATCTCGGCATCCAGATGGGAGAGGAGAGCCATGCCCAAACTTTCCTGGAGTTTCACCCCCAAGTGGCCTCCCGCAGCATCCTCTCCCGCCTGCGAGGCGGCCCAGGGCTCAAAGCCGCCCAGTGTCTCCTCTTCCTTCGGCGGTCCCGGGGGCGGCAGCAGCAGCAGCCGCCGCCGGTCCCGCTCAGCGGCACTCCCCGGCTGCCTGGGGGGGACCTGCACACACTCCATGGCTGCACTCGCGGGGCAGGCAGGGCGTGCGGGGGGCCCAGGGGCTCCCGCTCCCTCTCCCCTCCTCATGCGGGCCCAGGAGGCATTACTCCCGGGGCGCCCCCTCCCCCGCACCGCCGCTCTGGGCCCGGGCCGCTCCCGCCCTGCGCGCCGAGACCCGGCAGCGCCAAAGCGGCCGGCGACGTCTCCCCGGCCTGGCTGAGGGGCCGCGGCTGGGCTCGGCCGGCAGCGGGTGCAGAGCAGGCCGCGCCCCGGAAAGCCGCCGCCGCACCCGCCGAGCGCAGCCCGTGACTGGTGCGGACCCGGGAGAAGCCGCCGCCAGCCGAGTGCGCCAGCGACCTGCCCATCCGCGGCAGCACTTTCTCCAAGGACTTGGGCCCGAGGCGCTGCTTTCACCCCACGCAGCCCTCAGAGGGGCTTCTGAGGCCCTGGCTTGCTCACAGAGCCAGCCTGCCGCCGCGGGACGCTCCGGGGACTGCTCCGCCTAGTAGCGAATCAGCGGCTGGAATTCCTTATACACACACGGCGGCGGCCGCCGTGGCCTGGTGAAGATGTCTGCCGCTTCGGCGCAGCACTTTCAACGCAGAGACCCCGGGATGGAGCCGCGTTCAGGTGGCGGTGGGGGGGGGAGCTGAGTGCCCCCTACAACAGCAACCCACGCGGCGAGCGCTGGTCTCCGCTGGAGATCGCGGACAGGGCGAATCTGCTGCTACTAATAAACAGAGTGCACCCAGTACCCAGCCTCACGTGATACTCCCGGCATTTCCCTGACCCGCTCCACGCGGGCTGCTGGCCCTTTAAATTCACTCGCGGGGCGGGACCGAGGCGAGTTCACTTGCTACGTAGCTCACCGTCCCGCGGCGCGTCATGAAGCGCCGCCCTCCCCAGCTCGCGCCCAGCGGGGACGCGAACGTCGGGGTCGGGGTCGGGGTCGGGGTCGGGGTGGGGGGGTGTTATATAGAGGCGGTGTGTCTGTCTGTCTGTTTGTCTGTGGGGGTGTTGTGTATATAGCCTGGGTGTGTCTCTCTGTCTCTGGGAGGTGTGTGGTGTGTATAGCCTGGGTGTGTTTCTCTGTCTCTGGGAGGTGTGTGGTGTGTATAGCCTGGGTGTGTCTCTCTGTCTCTGGGGGGTGTGTGGTGTGTATAGCCTCGGTGTGTTTCTCTGTCTCTGGGGGGTGTGTGGTGTGTATATAGCCTGGGTGTGTCTCTCTGTCTCTGCGGGGTGTGTGGTGTGTATATAGCCTGGGTGTGTTTCTCTGTCTCTGCGGGGTGTGTGGTGTGTATATAGCCTGGGTGTGTTTCTCTGTCTCTGTGGGGTGTGTGGTGTGTGTGTGTGTGTCTCTCTCTCTCGTGAGAATCACTGCATGCCTCTCTCTCCAGTCTTGTGTGTCTGTCTGTCTCTCTCTCTCTCCTATGCCTTCCTCTCTCTGGGGGGAAGGAGGAATGTGTGAATCCAACTCTCTATGTATCTGTGTGTGTGTGAGAGAGAGAAAATCTATCTGTGTATGTGTCTCCCTCCCTGTGTGTGAGAGAGAATGCATCTGTGTGTCCCCCTGTGTGTGTGAGAGAGAAAGAATTCCTCTCTGTGTTTCCCTCTTTGTGTGTGTCTCTCTCACAACCCTTCTCTGTGTGTGTGTTTCCCTGTGTGTGTGTGTGTCTGGGAGAGAATCCATCTCTGTGTGTGTGTGTCTTGCACAGAGGGAGACCCACAGACGTGTGTGTGTCTCTCTCTCTCAATCAGTCTGTGTCTCCCTGTGTGTGTGTGTCTCCCCGTGTGTGTGTGTCAGAGAATCCTTCCTGTGTCTCCCTCTCTATGGGGGGTGTGAGAGAGAGAGAGAGAGAATCCATCTGTGTGTGTCTGTGAATCTGTCTGTCCCCATCTGTGTGTGTGTGTAAAAGGTCAATGGGTGACCATGGAAACAAATGTTTTACTGCCTCTTTAAACAATCCCAATGTAAAGGAAGCACAAGGTAAGGCAGCTGTGTTGCAGGGATTGTACTTGGTAGCTAAGCTGTTACAAGCAAAATATACCACTTTAAAGAATTAAATGCACAGGTAAGTAATTTAAAGTAAACAAAAAGTTACAAGTAGCCTTTATATGATACTACAAAATTAAAAAGGTTGGTAGTTGTAAAAATGTTACAGTAACAGTTATGGTGTTACACAAAAAAAGTTTTGTAATTTAAAAATAAAACACAGTTATGTAAATGTAAACATATGTACAAGTCGGTACAGTCACATTGTGTGAAACTCTGGTAATTAAATCAATTATACAAGCGGATCAAGTGGCTACTACCACCACTATGTTTTTGTCCCCAGGAGCCTTTACAGCTATTCTTAAGGGAAATGGGCCCTTTCCCCATGGAAATGGTCTCTTAAAAAATTGCTGCAGGCAGCAATCAGCCCAATACCCGGATCTATATTATTAAACAAGTTCATCAAAATCACTGAAAAAATGTAAGGGTTTCTCATAAAACTTGACTATCTTTGATTGTACAAAATAAAAATGTAATCTAAATACAATTATATAAAAATAATAAAAGCAGTGCAAGGTGTGGTAAGCAAAAAAAAAAGTGTGTAAATCTTTTTATATAATGTTTTAAGGACCTAAACCAGCACTCATGGCTTATAAAATTCTGTTTGTAGGTTTAAAATAAATTGGTTTGGATTTATTTTTAAATTAAAAACAAAAATCAATGCCACTAAAATTCCATTTCAATCTTTCATTCAAAGTTGCAACACTGACAGACCCTTGTGCTAAACATGGGCAAATAGTGTAATGTGGCTGTAGTATTTAGCATTTAGCCCTTTGGGTACTTCCATGTTTTTTATAAAGTATATTATATTTTAAAATAAGAACCAGATAATATGTTCCTGGCTAGGCCAGCCAGAACTAAAATAATGGGAAACAATTCTAAATTATTTTTAATAAATAGCAGCTGAAAACTGCACCCCCAAAAATAAATAGTGTACCTCCTTTAAAAAAAAAAAAAAAAAAGCAAGGGTAAAATGTATAAGGGGATAATGTTAAAAACACCAAGCCTTGGGGTGGCTTTGGGTAATCAAACTGCTGCTTTAGTGGGGGTGCATAAGAACTCTGTGGGCACAGGGAAAGCAGTTACTTGTGTAAAAGTTAATGTGGCTAATGTTTTAAAGTTAAACTGTAAAGGGGGTGAGCATTTTCCAAAAATATGTGCAGTACATATTATAAAAAAGGTAAAAAAAAAAAAAACCCACAAACAAGACATGCTATGTATTTAAAATCCTATTAAGGCTCCAAAAAGAGCCACAATAGGCTGTAAAAAGAAAAGGACTAGTGGCACCTTAGAGACTAACCAATTTATTTGAGCATAAGCTTTCGTGAGCAACAGCTCACTTCATCAGATGCATGAAGCTCACGAAAGCTTATACTCAAATAAATTGGTTAGTCTCTAAGGTGCCACTAGTACTCCTTTTCTTTTTGCAAATACAGACTAACATGGCTGCTACTCTGAAACCTGACAATAGGCTGTGTTTCTTTTTCTAGTGGCTGTGTGTTTTAAAAGCAAAAGTTAAAAATTGTCCCTTTCTAAGACCGAGCCTCTGAGCTGCAAATAGCTTTGAATCCAAAAGCAAGCCAGACAGCACTTATGTAAATGTAAATCACCTAGCTAATAGGGGAAGGAAAAGACTGCCTATAAATGGCAGCACAAAGGAGCTGCAACTAGTAAATAAACCTGGTCTGTTGTATAAAAGGGGAAAATGAGGTACACAACCTCATGAATTTCAAAAATGAATAGTGGAATAATTCATCCTTTCCCTTTAAGAGTAAAATCCTGGCCTGCCTATAAAACAAAAAGTATAAAGGTAATTCTTCTGTTTTCCTGCAGTCAGGAAAAAAAAAATTTTTATTTAAAAAAAAAAAAGGGGGGGGGGTAATTTATTTTGTTTTTTCAAATACTGTGGGCAATCTAGCACCAGTGAACCAGAACACCATAGGTCTATTGTCACAACAAAAATTATGTTGTGTGTTTTGTGCTGTTTATCTTATTACCAAAAAGAAAAGGAGTACTTGTGGCACCTTAGAGACTAACCAATTTATTTGAGCATAAGCTTTCGTGAGCTACAGCTCACTTCAGCGGATGCATACTGTGGAAAATACAGAAGATGTTTTTATACACACAAACCATGAAAAAATGGGTGTTTATCACTACAAAAGGTTTTCTCTCCCCCCCCCCCCCCCTCCTGCTGGTAATAACTTATCTAAAGTGACAGGTTTCAGAGTAACAGCCATGTTAGTCTGTATTCGCAAAAAGAAAAGGAGTACTTGTGGCACCAAAAGCTCATGCTCAAATAAATTGGTTAGTCTCTAAGGTGCCACAAGTACTCCTTTTCTTTTTATCTAAAGTGATCACCCTCCTTACAATGTGTATGATAATCAAGACAGCAGACAGACAGCCCCCCAACTTGAAGCGAATACTCACCAGCGACCACATTTCACACAACAGAACCACTAACCCAGGAACCTATCCTTGCAACAAAGCCCGTTGCCAACTGTGCCCATATATCTATTCAGGGGACACTATCACAGGGCCTAATAACATCAGCGACACTATCAGAGGCTCGTTCACCTGCACATCCACCAATGTGATATATGCCATCATGTGCCAGCAATGCCCCTCTGCCATGTACATTGGGCAAACTGGACAGTCTCTACGTAAAAGAATAGATGGACACAAATCAGATGTCGAGAATTATAACATTCATAAACCAGTCGGAGAACACTTCAATCTCTCTGGTCATGCGATTACGGACATGAAAGTTGAAATATTACAACAGAAAAACTTCAAAAATCCAGACTCCAGCGAGAGACTGCTGAATTGGAATTCATTTGCAAATTGGATACAATTAACTTAGGCTTGAATAGAGACTGGGAATGGTTGAATCATTTATAAAAAGTAACCTATTTCCCCTTGTTTATTCCTCTCTCCTCCTCCCCCCCCCCCCCCCCCCACTGTTCCTCAGATGTTCTTGTTAAACCCTGGATTTGTGCTGGAAATGGCCCACCTTGATTATCATACATATTGTAAGGAGAGTGATCACTTTAGATAAGCTATTACCAGCAGGAGAGTAGGGTGGGGGGAGAGAAAACCTTTTGTAGTGATAAACACCCATTTTTTCATGGTTTGTGTGTATAAAAACTTCTGTATTTTCCACAGTACGCATCTGATGAAGTGAGCTGTAGCTCACGAAAGCTTATGCTCAAATAAATTGGTTAGTCTCTAAAGTGTCACAAGTACTCCTTTTCTTTTTGTGAATACAGACTAACACGGCTGTTACTCTGAAACCTGTCTTATTACCGTTATTTTGGTAAATTATTGTACAAAAAAAAAATTATGCATATAGCAGCAAAAATTAGTGCATGGTATAACCTCCCTAAAAAGCACAGTCTACCCAGCGGGGGGAATCAAGTAATGTACCGCATTCCAGGAGCGTGTTGGATCATATTAAAGAAGTTCTGTATTAAAATAAAAAATGAGTTTGATTCCCCATAGTTTAAATTCCAGGGTATTACTAATTAAGAGGTCTCTTGGTTTTTGGTACTGTTTCTCTCCCTCTCTGTGTGAAACTTGCAAGCTGCTAATTGTGTTAGTACATCCTAAGACAGAGTCTGTTCTCAAAGCAATTCTTGTAACAACTACTCATACAGAGACAGACTCAAAGCAATATTCTGTAACAATAGAAACAGCACCCAGAGACTCCCCGCCCTTTTGTTGTATTCATCTCCCTTTGTTAACAATTGTGATTAAAATAGAGATAGAGGATGTATGTGGATGGATGCTTGGTGTGGATAATAACTGAATGAAGAGGGAGGTGCCAGCCTAAGAATCCAGTGTCCATCGGCTGAAGAAGGCGTCGAGTGGAAATAACCAGAGGACCCCCGGAGGGCAGACTGGAATCCACCCAACAGCTTCAAGGATGGGAGAACCAAAGAACAAGATAACATCTGGCAGCACGGAGCCATCAGGAATGTGCTATCTACTGATTGATTCAGCAACAGCATGAAGAAGCAATTCCCATAGACTGGCATAGGAAGAAATTCCTATAAAAATGGACTCTAGAAAGTGAGAACTTTGGGGTCTGATTCTGCGAACCAACTTCCAGGAGCATCAGATGAGCATCTGACAAGGCCCTGCTCCCTCCTCATGTCCAGGCCACGTGGTCAGTGGCTTGGCATGAGCAACTCTAAGGCTGGTAACTATGATAAAAACCTTGCAGAACCTCTGTGTGTGTGTGTGTGTGTGTGTGTGTGAATGAATAAATATGAAATTGAATGGAATGTTATAGCTATAACTAAATGCTTACTATGATTCTTTCTGTATTCACAATAAATGTGGTATTTTGCCTTTTCCCCTTTAATAAGATCCTGCTGGTTTTTATTTTATTGGTATAACAAGAATACCATCCATTCTCAGTTCCTAAATAAAGGGTTCCTTACCTAGTCTTTAACCGGTTGGGGCCCAGCCTGCTGCTATTAAAAAACAAAAAATGAAGGATGGAAATGGGTTTATTGCATGCAAATAAAAAGGCACAAAATAGGGGTTAAAAATATATATATTGTTACATGCATATTACAGGTGAACCTACAATAAGAAAACCAAAAATTCCTAGCCTGGAATGGAATGATCGTTGCTAATTACAATTGTCACTATTGTAAACCCTGCCCAGATCTCGCAATGTAAAGTAGCAAAAGAAGGAAACACGTGAACGGTTACACCCCCAAGTGGTGGTAATGAAGCAGAGAAGAACTTTAAGGATTTACCCGTGGAAAAACTACTACTAATCCCCCATGAAAATTTAGCAATGTTAGTATGTAGTGTATAAATTAAAGTGGAAATCCTATGCCAATAAAAAATCTAATTTATCAAAAAATATTGCATAGTATTCCTTTAAAATATGACATAATAAATAACAGTGGGAAACACAGTCTTCTGGACGTGTGGTTTGTCACGGAGGGCCCCAAAAACATATAACCCTCTGGTCTCCAGGGGTGTTTGGGTTATGGGGTTCCACAGTTGGGGTGTGGTGTTACCAGGTGTAATCATAATGGTACCTCCATAAAGAACAATCCTTAGGCTTGCAGTTATGTACATACCAGACTGGGCAAAAAGTCTCCCCTGGAACACTGGGAATATAACAATTTAACCACTTTGCAGAATGTTACCCTACAGGTAATATGAATGCCAAGCTGGAAGGATCCTTTCTCCTAGGGGGAGGGATAGCTCAGTGGTTTGAGCATTGGCCTACTAAACCCAGGGTTGTGAGTTCAGTCCTTGAGGGGGCCATTTAGGGATCTGGGGCAAAAATTGGGGATTGGTCCTGCTTTGAGCAGGGGGTTGGACTAGATGCCCTCCTGAGGTCCCTTCCAACCCTGATATTCTATGATTTAAGCTGGCCGCACCCTGGAACTGGAAATACTTCCTTTTGGGTGAATGTGTGGAAGCCACTGTGGAAACGGGTGCAACCAGAGCTCGTCAGTGTGTCCTTTCAGTCCATTACATGGATGGGCGGTGCACCCCACAGAATGGTGGGTGGACCGCGTACACCCCAACTGCAGCACATGCATAAAAGGGTTAAAGCAACAATTTAATTGGTGGGTAAGGGAATACACACAACATTGTTGCTGCAAAAGAAATTATGGGCAGTAGGAACCACAGGGTTGGGTGTATGGAATTTGGGGAACCGTTGAGTAACTAACGAAATAATTAATAAGCCAATATGTAAAATTTCAACAACAAATCAATGAACTATGGGCACAGCAACTATCTGCAATTGCAATGAAAAAAAAAAAGGTGGCAAAAGTAAACCTGCAGTTAACTCAATAAACAGGAAACCTTGTAACATGGGTAAAAATAGCTTTTAGAAGCTAACTTTTAAAAAACAAAAGTATATATAAAAATGCACAATGCTCAACTAGGGGAGCTAGCACCTGAATACTAATTGCAGTAAAATAAAACAGCAACTAAGGGGCTCCCCATAAGCCCTATAAAAATAATAAAAAAAACCTCACTACAAAATAAAATGTAAAATAAACAATAATTCAATTAAGTAATTGTCCAAAAAAAATATTTAAATGTGCCCCTTCCCAATGGCCATAAAGGAGCAAACCCGGTAACCTGTGCCAGGGATGAACAGTTAGGTATAATGTATATGGGGTATAAAGTGTTCTGATAAAAATCCTGCACAGTTCTGTAATATAACACTTAAAAGTACAAGTGCACCAGCATCTGGCACAATTACACATATCTACATGCTCCCATCGAAACTTTAGTGCATAAATGAATCTATGACACTCATTGCTGTGGACAATTGAACCAGTGCGTTACCCAATTCCATACCAAGTGGTCAAGCTGGTTTGGACAATACGTCATCTCTCTGTAAATATTCAATATACTCATGATATGAACAAGAGCACATGAACACTGTAGGGGCAGCTTGCTGCAACTGCCAACAACTGGACACATTTAAAATATACGCTCCAAAATGGTGTTACAGAATTTTAACCCTGTCAAAGAAGAAGAAGCAGTGTTTCTGGGGGTGGCCCAAATATTGGACTCAAGTCTTAAAAATCTTGGAATGCCTTCCAACTGGCTACTAAACTGCCTGCTGATTGTACTTGGACTAATGCAGCCAGTGCCCTTCGGACAGGCCTAATGGACACTCATTCATTTTTTTGGTGATATTACTCCTGTTGTAAAAACGTTATTAATTATGTTTATGGGGTGTTTAAAATTATGTGCTGCCTTAGCCTCTCCCCAAAAGCTGTATTTGTAAATTCAGCGGCTTACCCCTTTTATGACCTGCCTTTTCTCTCTCCTCATAGCATAACCAGTGGACCGGCTAACTTGAGCCAGGGCCTCCAGCCTGAATGCCCTGCCATTCAGTGTGCAAAAAGGAAGGGAGCCTGGGCCCTTCTTTAAAAAAAGTGGGGGAGTGTTAAAATATGTAAAGGTTAAGTAAAGACATGGAAAACCACCGGTGTGCTGGCATGGTATCAGGAAGTAGGCACCGGCACGCAATATTCCTTTGCTCAATAAATATAATGTTACCCCTTTCCCTTCCCTTCTCCTTGTTAAAAGTTAATAAGTGTTGCAGCTGCATTAAAAAATATAAAAATCTAAAAAATACCTTTTGGGTAAAGAAGTGTTCTCTCCTCCTCCCTTCCTTTCCCAGCTACAGAAGCGAGCCCTGGGTCATGGCCCCTTCCTCCCTCCCCTAAAAACTGCAACTTAAAAAAACTTGTAGCAACAAATTACTGCAAAAAAATATATTTTCAAAATAAAAATATGTATAGAATATGCATAATGGTGTAATCAATCAAAAGGGGTAAATATAATCCTAATATAAAAGTTTCTATTACTTAATAAAGGCTTTTAAAATGTTATAGCAAATGTAGGCATTTACATACTAACTCAAATGCATAAAATGTGCTGTAACTAATTCAGTGCTTACTAAACAATTGGGTCTAAAGGAACAAATATCGCCATAAAAAAGCCTGTACTCCTATCCGCCTCTGGATCAACCTGCTCCTTCTTCTTCTAACAAGTAGGTCTGGGTAATTTGCATGCAAGATTCCTAAAAGCATTAGCTGAGGCAATTTTGGAGCCCTGGGGCAGTTCCAGAAGACTGGAAGAAAGCTATGCTGTGCCAAAGGGTAAATGGGATTGTGACATTCTGTGCCTTGTGGGAGCACCCTGTAACCCCCATATTCCTCGTTTATATATAATTGTGATCTTGCATATAAAGCAGGCCATGTGAGGTCTCAGGGGAAAGGTCATGATCTGATGAAAGTCACTGTTCTATCTATGTATAGCATTAGTGCATATGAAGTTATGAATTTGTGTTGTATGGTTGTCCGTAAAACATGCTGTAAGTTGGGGAACTGGCCATATATTAGCTCTCCAGAGACAACAGCAAGGAAAGTAACCAACGCCTGGGCAGGTGTCAAACAACCATCAACAGCCATTGCCCAGCAAGGGAGCTACAATGCAATGACTAAGGCTATGTCTACACTACCCCAGTAAGTCAACCTATGCTACATAATTCCAGCTACGTGAATAACATACCTGGAGTCAATGTACCTTAGGTCGAGTTACTGCAGGGTTTACACCGTGGGGTGTTGATGGGAGAAACTCTCCCGTCAACTTACCTTACTCTTCTTGTCAGGGGTAGAGTACAGGGATCAACTGGAGAGCGATCTGCTGTCGATTTGGCAGGTCCTTACTAGACCCGCTAAATCAGGGGAGGGCAAACTATGGCCCGCAGGCCAGATTTGGCCTGTCGGGGCTTTCAATCCAGCCCGTGGGATTGCTAGCCTCGCCCGTGGCACAGTGGGGCTAAGGCAGGCTCCCTGCCTGCCCTGGACCCACACCACTCCCGGAAGTGGCCAGCACCATGTCCCTGCAGCCCCTGGGGGAGAGGGGACAGAGGGCTCTGTGCGCTGCCCTTGCCTGCAGGCATCTCCCCCCGCAGCTACCATTGGCTGGGAACGAGTAACCACAGTCAATGGGAGCTTTGGGGGTGGTATCCACAGGAGAGGGCTGCACACAGCAGAGCCACCTGCCCCACCCCAGCCCTAGGAGCCACTGCTGGACATGCTGGCCACTTCCGGGAGTGGCGCGGGGGCAGGGCAGGCAGGGAGCCTGCCTGAGCCCTGCTGCGTGCTGCTGCCCCCCCCAGAGCCACCTGAGGTAAGTGGCACCAGGCCAGAGCCTGCACCCCAAACCCCTCCTTCACCCCAACCCCCTGCCCTGAGCCCCCTCCTGCACTCCACCCCCTCTCCCATACCCCACTCTCCCACCCTCACCCCCACCCCGTTGCCCCAGCCCTACATTCATGGCCCTGCATACAATTTCCTCACCCAAATGTGGCACTTGGGCCAAAAAGTTTGCCCACCTCTGCGATAAATCGACTGCCAGTAGATCGATCTCAGAGCATTGATCCTGGCTGTAGTGTAGATGTAGCCTTACTTGCACAAGCCCACCCTAGGATAATTGCTCAACCTTGCCGGGGGACTCAGCAATGCCCATGAGACATGCCTGGACTTGTGTTCTCCAAACACATGGGACTGAGGGTATAAAACAGAACACAGGGGCCCCATGCTTTGCCTTTCTCCTTCTCCCACACCTACACTGCAACAAGGACACTCAGAAGACTGAAGACTCCAACAGAGGAGACTCACCCAGGCTTCAAGGGTGAAACCTGTGGACTATGAACTGCAATATCCAGTGGGGTGAGAAAAACTGCTTAATCTAGATGTTGTCCAGGCTAATAAGGTTGAGAGTTTAACCTGCCTGCTTACATTTTATTTTATTTTATTTTGGTAACTACCTCTGACTTTTTGCCTATCACTTATAATCACTTAAAATCTATCTTTTGTAGTCAATAAACTTGTTTTACTGATTATCTTTACCAGTGAGTTTGCCTGAAGTGTTTGGTAAATCTGCTCAGATTTACAAAAGCTGATGTACATCCACTTTCCATTGATGAAGTAGTGAACCAATTAATAAATTTGCATTGCTCATCTTGAGCAGTGCAAGACAGTATATTCCTGAGGTGCAAGCCTGGGAGCTGGGGGGTTTTGGCTGGTACCTTTCTCTGTGTGATTCATGAGTGGCTCTGGGAGCATTCATGCAACCTAGCTGGGTGTGGGGTAATCACAGCACGTGGAGGGGTTTGCTGCTTATCTCTCCAGCCTGGGCTATCTCTCACAATGCTTTGCGAGGGACAAGGGGGCACAGTTGTCCCACAGTCCCAGGCTGCACCCCGGGGATCCTGTCACAGGGATGACCTAGGTAATTCTAGGACTGCCAGTCGGACAGCGATCCCAGGCAACATAATGGAGTGGCTGATATGGGACTCGATTAATGAAGAACTGAAGGTGTTGTAATTAATGCCAATCAACAGGAGTTTATGGGAAACAGATCCTGTCATACTAACCTGACATCTTTTTTTGATGAGACTACAAGTTTGGTTGATAAAGGTAAGAGTGTTGACATAATATCTCCACTCTTCTGTAAGGCGTTTGACCTGGTGCCGCACAACATTTAGACTAAAACACTAGAATGATAAACCATGAACATGGCCCACATTAAATGGATTAAAAGCTGGCTGATGGATAGGTCTCGATATCTAACTGTAAACAAGGCATCCTCCCTGAGCAGCTGTGTCTCTATTGGGGTCCTGCTCAGTTGGCTTTTGAACATTTGTATCAGTGCCCTGGAAGCAAACACAAGATGTTCACTGTGGAGGTAAGACGTGGGGTGGGAAATGAGGAAGAGGCCAGAGCTCTGCCCCAGAGCCAGCTGCATTGCTCGTTGGGCACAAGCAAGGTGAGTTTTCATAGCCTAGGAACAAAGCCTGCAGGCCATGCTTAGGGAGGAACTCAGTCCAGCCACGAAGAAAAGGACGCGGGGAGGGATGTGGCTAATCAGCTCCCAGCACCAGGCTGGGGCCACAGGGGCGAGGGCGAACTCCCGGGCTGCACACACAGCGGACTGCCGCTAGGGGCAAGGGCGGCGCTGTCCCTTCCGCGCGCGCCGCTGGGGAGGCAGGAGACTTTTGTCGAGGGCCGAACCAAGAGGACACGGCAGGGGTCGGACGGACACCCCGCCCAGAAGGATGGTCCAGGCCGGGACCGTACCAAGCCCCAGCAGGCGCAGAGCCGGAGATCGCGCTCCCCCCTGCCAGGTCAGTGAGTCGGCACGGCCGGGGCGGGGCCACGAAGCGGTGGCCCCACGTGGATTCTTCCGCTCGCTGGGCGTCTGCAGTATGGAGCGGGTGGCGCTGGGGGGTGAGTGGGGACGGGCCGGGCCGGGCCGGGTCGGGGGGTGTCCCGGGCTCCCTCTCTGTGCAGCCTCCCCCCCGGGCCCCTCTAACCCGCCCTTTACCGTGTCCTCCTGGCAGAACTGCCGCGGTTCCAGTGCCCCCCGGATTTCTCCCCGAGCCCCTTCGCCCCCGGGACGCCCTTCGCCCCCGACGAGCTGCGGGGCCCCTCCAAGGAGCTGTGGCTGATCCGAGCGCCGGCTGATTTCAGCCCGGACAGGTGAGGGGCAGGCCGGCCCTGCCGGAGGGGGGCTGGGAGCCAGGACGCCTGGGTTCTCTCTAGGGTTGCCAGTTTTGGTTTGATGTATTCCTGGCGGTTTCACCACACCACATGACATAATCTTTAATTCCTGGCGACTCCCAGGCCAATCCTGGAGGGTTGGCAACCCTTGTTCCCTCCCTAGCTCTGGGAGGGAAGTGGGGTCTAGTGGTCATTCACTGGGTGAACTTGGGCCAGACTCTTCCCCTCAGTATGATGAGGATGATGTTCCTGCCCCCCTGTGCGGGGCTGGGTGGGGTGCTGTGGCTTTCCTTGTAATCTATCCAGCATGCCAAGTCCCTTGGTGGGGGCCTGTTATCTTCCTGTCCAGTGCTTTCTCCCTTGGGTAGGGAGTGAAGCCTAGAAGGGCCCGCAGGACACTGGCGAGGTGAGGTGGGGAGATCGCTGCTCTACCCCCAAGCTCTGTACTGGCTTTGGTCCTTCAGAGGCTTGTGCAAAGCCTGGGACTCACAGAGCAGCCAGTTCTGAGCCCTAGTCTGCTGTGGGGGCACGGAGCCAGGGGCCTGGCCTGTGGGTGAGGCTGCCTCGAAGCTCATGCCCCCCTGGTTACCGTGCTGTTCCAGCCCAAGGCTCACCTGAGGTTCTCCTGCTTCCTCCTCAGCCTGGATGGCTGCGCTGTGCCCCTGGTCGGGTTCCAGACGCTGAAGACAAAGTTTGATAGGACGCAGCGGGTCTTTGACATCCACAGTACCTTGGGGGAGCTGGGCAGTCCCTCCCTGCTAGTGTCCTCCACCCATTCTGGCCAGCTCTCCTGCGCAGCCTCCTTCCACGGCTGCATGCGCATCTGCGAGAGATTTGGGGATCCCAGCAGCAGGAGCCCTGGCCAGGCTGTCGCAGCCAGGCCTCCCCTCCAGGTCCCAGAAGGCCTCCGGCAGCGTTTCCTGCCCTTTGGGGGCAGCCCAAAGCAACGATGCCCAGAGGCCACCACATCCACACCAGTGACAGATGTGCTGGGGTCTGCCAGGAAGAAGAAGAAGAAAAAGAGAGTGAAAGAGGAGCCTGTGGAGCTGCTGGTGTCGATAAAGCAGGAGCCTCCTGAGGAGCCCTGGGGCTGGGGGAGTAGTGATCCTGGCCCTAAACCCCCCGGAGGGGAGGATGATGGCTTGAGGGGGGCAGAGGGGCCCACTCTGGGGCATCTGAGCCCCAAGCACAAGAAGAAGAAAAAGAAGCACAAATACGAGGCTCTGGAGGGGGCAGTCTGGCCAGGCAAGGCCGAGCTGCTGGACCCCAGCTTCATAAAGCAGGAGCCTGCGTGTTCCCAGGAGTGAATGTGGCTGAAGCCTGGGGCCAGGGGGTTTGACTCAAGACGTGTGGTGAGGACGGCCCATCACTGCTCTGACCTGCTACAGAGATGGGAATGCCAGCTTCATATGGGGTGCCCCAGACTACCCTCTAAAGACCCAGCATCCCTCCATAGGCATTGGGTGCATTGGGCCCCCTGCTCCTCCAGGGCCACCCAGCGGTGCCCGTGCAGTGCCTGCTGCCACAGGAATAAGGGGGAGGCCTTGGTGGCTCCAGGTGGAGCAGGACACGTTCTGGGACCCAGCTGGCGACTGTGGCTAGGCTGCTCTGGGTGCGCCTGGTGTTTGTGGCGGCTACTGGCTGAACCCTGCTGGCTGCCGCCTGGGTGGCTGCAGGATCCTGCCCAAGGCTGGGAGGGGCCACAGGGAGTTGTGTTGTGTCGTGTCTCTGCCTTCAGTTATAAATGCAAGTACGCATGGGGACTTGTTCTGTCTCCTTTCAGCGGCGTGGCTGTAGGGTGCCCCTCACCACCAGTGACTGTTCCCTGGCGGGGAGGGGAGAGGGCAGCTAGCTCCCCATAAGGCCAGGCACCCCCACCTCCCCAACCATTCCGGTTCTTGTGCTGCACCACCACCACACTGGAAATCGTGTTGAGTCTGGTGCCTTGTACTGGCTTTCCCCAGGGTTCCTGCTGCGGGAGCTGAGAGGTTCCCAGCAGCCCTGGGGCTAGGGCTTGGGGGTCGGGGGGAGTCACCCAGTGTGGCGATTTAATGATGAGACAGAACACAGCTTTATGCAAGCAAGCAGGCTGGTCAGCTGAAATGGGCTGCTGCCCCCAGCTTTCCACCTTCCCCTTTTATTATATTTCTCCCCCCTATGCATTACATACTTCTACCGCAAAAAGACACACAAAGGAATGTATGACGTTGATTAATATACTTGTTTACCAACTTTTATCTACTACAATCCTGGTTCTCAGGCCTTGAGCTCAGGCTAAGAAAGCTTCCCACGGTTACTGTCTTTAATCGACTTCTCATGGTTCATATCTAGTCCTTGTCCTTGAATAGAGCAATGTGTGCATTGCTTCTACAAAACAGTCAGGGTGTGCCCTGACTGTTTCCAGGTGGAATAACTAAACATGAACCCTTCAACCCAGCTCATGTCCCCATTTATCCAGCTGCCAGGGGCAGTGCCTTACTGAGCTCCCAGGCAGCATGGCACAGCTGGGCATGGGCCTCCCTCAGTGCCTCCTGCCTGCTTGTCAGGGAAGGTGGAGGGGACCGGATGGGAGATGGAGGCTGGCTGAGGCTGAAGCCTGTTTGCTAGGGGAGGGGAGTTCTGCGGTGTGCCAGAGCCAGGGAGTGGGCAGCAGTGTCTGGTGCGTTCCTTTCTGTTGCTGGGGGGCAGGGGCCTGGCTCAATGAGCCCCCCCCCCCCGCCCCCCCCCCCCCCCCCGGGGAAGCATCAATGCCCTGTGTGCTGAGGAGCTTCCCCATCCCCTGCTAGGCCTCTCACTTAGTGCCCTGGCCACAGGGAGAAGGGTGTTAGCAGGGGAGCTGGGTGCCAGTGGGCCTCTACCTTGAAGGTCCTGCCCTGGTGTGGCTCCCAGGGCCCATGTGCCTGCTGGGAAGCTGGGCCAGGGTGCTGGGGCTGAGTGTGACCAGGCCAGTCACCCCAGTTGTGGGGGGAGGAGTGGCAGGCCAGGTGGCAGGACAGGTTCTGGGCAGTACTTTGTGGGGGGGAGGTAGGGGGGGGTTGGGAACAGACTCTGCAGAAGCTGGAGGTGTGGGGTGCAGAGCTGCTTCTCCCAGCAGCTCCCCAGGCTCTGCGCACTCCCATGTGGACACAGCCATAATCTCGTTGACCTGGCTCCATGTGTGTGCGCATGCAGGGGAGCAGGCAGGGCCTGTGTCCCTGGGGGAGAGGACCTAAGCAGAGCCATGGGAGTGGCAGATGCAGCCATTTTGGTGGGTGCCCTGGTGGGGCCCCAGTACTGGAGAGGGGCTGTCAGGGGCACAGCCACCTTTAGTGGCAGGCTCAGAGACAGTTGGCAGGGAAGGAGTGGGGTTGGCAGGGCAAGGGCAACACCCTTGGCATGAGCCCCAGTGACTCACTGTGCCCCCTCAGAATCCTGCTAAATCACTTCACCCCAAACCTCAGAGACCCCCAAGCCCCACTGAGTCATTGCAGCCCCAAACCTCAGATGCTGCCCCCACTGAATGACTGCACCCCTAAACCTCAGGGACCCCCAAACCGCAGCCACCATTGAATCAGTGCACTCCCAGATGCCACTCTCCCAAGCTAACAGGAGGTATTTTATTTAACTTGCCTCATTTAAACCCTACCGCTCCATCGGTGTAACTTTGTGAGTTAAACCTGGGATGCTGTTATAGTGTACCGTGTGCTGGAATTGAGAGGTCCCCTCCTGCAACCATCCACTTGTTTCAGCCCTGGTTCTGGGGCTGTCCCTGGAGCCTTACGCTGCTCCCATGATGCCTGTGACTTGCCCCAGCTGCTGCCCTTCTCAGGTCTGGCAGCTTGAACAGCTCCCTGGTGCGTGGGGGACTGTGATGTCTGGCAGTGGCCATGGTTGGAGTTAGTGACTCCTGAGACAAAATGGGGATTTTTTGTAATAGTTTTAGAGGGCCTGCTTGTACTTCAGTTTCCCCCATAGGTGGAAAGGGACTGTTTGCTCCCAGGGCAGGGTAAGCCACAGGGGTAAATAGTAACCAGTTGTTAGGGTGATTGAGGCCCACACAGACCCTACTGGTGGAGCATCTGAGCAGACAATAGCAGATCCAGGGGCCTGGACACTGACACCTAGCAACCAAGGACCCAGAGAGAAACAGACTCCCCAGCTCGGCGAGGTGGGGGCTAAGTGGAGCCTGTGGGAAGCTCTTAGGGGCACACCTAGAGTCCGATGGGGCGTGCGGGACGACAGAGCTTGAACAAGGGGATTCACTACAGCTTGGCGGGGCTCTGGTTACCCCCCCATGGACTATGCTTCAACCCAGTGGCTTTCAAACTTTTTTTCTGGCAACCCAGTTGAAGAAAATTGTTGATGCCCATAACCCAACAGAGCTGGGGATGAGGGGTTTGGGAGGGGCTCAGGGCTGGAGCAGAGGGCTGGGGTGAGGGCTTTGGGGTGGGGCTGGGGATGAGGAGTTTGGGGTGCAGGAAGGGGCTCTGGGTTTGGGGGTGCGGGTTGGGGCAGGGGATTGGGGTGCGGGCTTACCTCGGGCGGCTCCCCGTCAGCAGCACAGCGGGGGTGCTAAGGCAGTCTTCCTGCCTCTCCTGGCGCTGCAGACTGCACTGCACCCCGGAAGTGGCCAGCAGCCGGTCCAGCTCCTAGGCAGAGGTGCAGGCACCCCCCCCCCAGCTCCCATTGCCAGGAAATTGGCCAATGGGAGTGCAGAGCCGGTGCTCGGGCAGCATGTGGAGCCCTGTGGCCTCCCTGCCTAGAAGCCAGACCTGCGGCTGGTTGCTTCCGGGGCGCAGCGCGGGGTCAGAACAGGCAGGGAATAGTCTGCCTTACCCGGGCAGCACCACCGAGGGGACTTCTAATGGCCCCGTTGGCGGTGCTGACCAGAGCCACCGTGACCCGGTGCCTTACATTCCGCAACCCAGTCCCACAGTTTGAAAACCACTGCTTTAACCTACACTTCTCTCTGCTCACCTAAGGACTTCCTATGCTGTGTTCCACATGGCTACTAACCCCTCCTGGTTTGAAAGCGCTGTGAGTGGCTTGCAGAGGTGTATTGATCCTTGGAAAATGTGCAAGTCTCCTTCAGGGGTCTGCCTCAGTGGGACATGCTGAAGGGAGCTCATGGGGCGAAGCAGGGGTGCTGAAGGCCCAGAGGTCCAGTCTAAGGAGATGGTGAAGCCACAGGGCTAGCCCTGGAGGAAGAGTCAGACCCCTATAAGGCTTCTTCCTGCAGGCTGTTTCAAAGATGAGGCCATAGCACTTACTCTACTGATCTGACAGCTCCCTGCTGGGGCCATAACACACACAAAGGTGAGCAGCTTTCCCCACCCCCACTCCAGCTCCTGGCATCAAGGCAGTGCTCTAACCCCAGAGACCTGGAGTCCTTGCTCTAGCAAATCTCCCCTGGCTGCACTAGAAGCTATTGGCTGCTCCTTCCATGTGGCAGTGGGGCAAGGGAAGGTGCTGGGAGGGTCCCCAGCAGGGGACTCCTCCACATATGTGCAGGGAGTGCCAGGTTGGCATGGATTCCTGCACCTGCAGTGCATGCCCTTGAGGCTGCAGGCTACAACGCATGCTGTCAGTGCAGTGGGTGGAGGGGATTGGAACAGCTCCCTCACGCTTCCCTAGGCTGAGATTCCTGAGCCAGCCAGCACCCCTCCCCGGCAGGACGTGGGGAGCCTAGATGCCAAAAACTCCTGTCCAGCTACCAGGTGGGGCTGTGTCCAAGTTTCTGCTTTACCCATCATCTGGCCCCTGGCGGAGAGGTTTGATGAGCCCCCCACTCCCTGCAGGCAGACACAGCTTGGGCAGGACGACTCCATGAGCCAAACCCGCATGAGATGCTGTTCGGTGGCCAGGCCCAACTGTGGCTTTATTGTCAAAGTCCAGACTCGCAGCAACAGCTGGGCTTTGGTTCCTGGTGCTGCTAAGTGTCCCCCGGGGCCCTGGCTTCCTGGCAGACAGCATACGGCATGCTGGCAGGGACGCATGGCCTGCTGGGCAAGGGGGGTTGTTCATTCCTGTTTGTCTGTGCTGCTGGCAGTGCTGTAGGGGAGTGGCTCCGCTCATTTGGGGATCTTCAGAAAGGGCTCGTGGAGGGTGTCAAAGAGCCTCTTGGCCTGTAAGGAAATCAGAGGAAAGCCCTGAGCCGGTGAAGGCTGGAGCTCTGGGGCCAGCATCCTCTGCTGGGGCTTTCACCCAGGAATGCACCCAGCTAGTTCCATGCAGCCCCTTTGGTGCACAGGTAAGGCAAGGGGGAGATGAGCACCTAGCTGGTGCATCAGAGAGAAGTTCTCCATCCTGCTCCTACTCACCTTCTGGGGCCCGATGCCTGGGCAGAGGGAGAGATCCTCCTTGGATGCTTGTGCAATGTTCGCCAGAGACTGAAACAACAACGTTCAGAGTCAGAGGTGACCCCAGAAAGCCTAGGCCACAAGGCGTGACCTGCCGGGTCCTTCCATTCGGCCCCAGCACTCTGCCCCTCACGCTCATTGGGAAGTAGTGACCCAGTCCTGCTGCCGCACTGCAATATGGTGTGTGGGCTGATGACATGTCTCCTCCCAGGGGGGCTCCTGCAGGCTGGGAGCTCTAGGGGGTGGGGGTTCAGCAGCTTGGGCCAGGCTGGTTTGCCATCCTATTCTTTCCTGCAACTCGCATGCCTCTCTGGGGGCAGCATGCTGCCCTGATAGACAGTGCTCATGCACTGCAGGGAAAGCCCAGAGACCCAGCTGGGCACCTGTCCTGCATGAACTGATACAAAGAGAGCAATGGGCCTAAGTAGTCCCAAAAGGCAGCTTGCCCTGCTCAGAGCTAGCAGTGGCAAGGCCCAGTTTGCACCCTGATGGGCAGCAGATGGCTCACCCCAAATGTTGAGAGAAGGCTCAGTGTGTCCGTCTTGTTAACTGACTTCACGCTGGTCAGACAATCTGTCACCTGGAAAGAGAAACAGCTGCTGCATAGAATCATAGAAGATTAGGGTTGGAAGAGACCTCAGGAAGTCATCTAGTCCAACCCCCTGCTCGAAGCAGGACCAACACCAACTAAATCATCCCACCCAGGGCTTTGCCAAGCCGGGCCTTAAAACCTCTAAGGATGGAGATTCCACCACCTCCCTAGGTAACCCATTCCAGTGCTTCACCACCCTCCTAGTGAAATAGCTTTTCCTAATATCCAACCTAGACCTCCCCCACTGCAACTTGAGACCATTGCTCCTTGTTCTGTCATCTGCCACCGCTGAGAACAGCCGAGCTCCATCCTCTTTGGAGCCCCCCTTCAGGTAGTTGAAGGCTGCTATCAAATCCCCCCTCACTCTTCTCTTCTGCAGACTTAATAAGCCCAGTTCCCTCAGCCTCTCCTCGTAAGTCATGTGTCCCAGCCCCCTAATCATTTTAATTGCCCTCTGCTGGATTCTCTCCAATTTCTCCACATCATTTCTGTAGTGCAGGGACCAAAACTGGATGCAATACTCCAGATGTCACCTCACCAGTGCCGAATAGAAGGGAATAATCATTTCCCTTGATCTGCTGGCAATGCTCCTACTAATGCAGGCCAATATGCTGTTAGCCTTCTTGGCAACAAGGGCACACTGCTGACTCATATCCAGCTTCTCATCCCCTGTAATCCCCAGGTCCTTTTCTGTAGAACTGCCGCTTAGCCCGTTGGTCCCCAGCCTGTAGCCGTGCCAGGGATTCTTCCGTCCTAAGTGCAGGACTCTGCACTTGTCCTTGTTGAACCTCGTCAGATTTCTTTTGGCCCAATCCTCTAATTTGTCTAGGTCACTCTGGACCCTATCCCTACCCTCCAGCCTGTCTACCTCTCCCCCCAGCTTAGTGTCACCCACAAACTTGCTGAGGGTGCAATTAATCCCATCATCGAGATCATTAATGAAAATGTTGAACAAAACCAGCCCCAGGACCGACCCCTGGGGCACTCCACTTGATACCGGCTGCCAACTAGACATCGAACCGTGCAGGTGACAGCGCCCCTCCTTGGCCGGGGAAAGTGCACTCACACCAGTCATAAACTTAATTCCCCTCTCCCCTTCCCACTGCATGTTGCTGAGAGACACTTCTGCTACAGGAGACCTAGTGAGGACACTGCTGTGCGGAAGCTCACCACATTGTTTGGATGCTGCCATGAGACTGCTGTGGGGAAACTCATGGCATAGGGGTCCCTGGCAGGGCACTGCTGTGGGGAAGCTCAGCACAGGGGTCCCTGGCCTGGCACTGCTGCAGGGAAGTGCACAGCGGGGTAGCCTTACTATGGACAGGAAGTCCTGATCCACCTTCTCCTTGAGCAGGTCAGCTGGTTTCTGCTCGTAGGCTTTGTACGTTTCCAGGTAGCGACCAGCCTCTTCGGGGCTGAGGGGAACCGGAGACCCAAGAATTAGCTCAGGAATCATGAGACTGGATTGAACAGGCACAGTGCACACCAGGAAGGGTTAACGCCACAATGCTGAGCCCCACTGGAAGGTGCCCCAGCTGGCAGGGAGTGGCGTTCAAAGCCAGGCACAGGCAGGGTCCAGCTGCCAGGCTGGCTGAGCAGCTGCTAGGGCCAATGTTCAGCTCCGTGCTTAGGCCCCAGCCCTGCTCCTGTCATCGGCCTCAGAGGGTCCCTGGGTGCTCCCCAAGGCCCACGGGGGGCAGTCGAGCGGAGCTTTCGGCACACAGGCCTAGGCACACGCTGAGGACGATGGGGAGCCTTTGGGCAGTGCTTGAAAAATGAAACATGCTGCCCTGAGAGGACTTGCCACCTCCGGCCAGCCGGGCTTGATCCACCCCTCACTGGGGAAGGGACCTGCCCACGGTCACAGTGTTGGGAATGGAACCCAGGAGTCCAGTCACAATGGCAGCCAAATCCCCAGGTTACCCACCAGCTCCATCACATTCCAGCAGAGATGGGAACAGGGGCCTGGGTCTCACGGCCCTTGGCAGGACACACCCAGGCTGACCTGACCCAGCCTCCAGTTCCCCCACACATCTTGCCCCTTGGCAAGGCACTCCCAGTGCATCCCACCTGGCATGAAGCCCATCTGGCCCGGCCTCTGACTCCCCACTCCCTGGGTCTGGGTGTCACCCTCGATGTGATGGGCCCAGCCTCCAGCTCTCACCTCCAGGCCAGGATGAGGGTGCAGTCGGCCAGGATGCACAGCTTGGCCAGTTCCTTCAGTGACTGGTGTGGGTCCTTCTACAGCAAAGGAAAGCAATTCCCCTCTGAGACGGGAGGCAGTGGAGGAGGCAGGGGGTGTATGACCAGGGATGAAGGGGGAATTGAGCTGGGGAGGAGCAATGGGAGTGGCTGGGTGAGGCCATGGAGGCTGGAGAAGCAGGTGGATCACTGTGCAGTAGGATGGGAAACTGGGGAGGTGGCTGGAGGGGAGGGTGCTGGTTCCAGGCCCCCTCCCCCAGCCCTGCAGCAGGGAGGGAGAAGGCACTGTTGCAGGAGAGGGTCTGGTTCAGGCTAGGAGGGGACCGAGGCACTGGGGCTCCTTACCACATCGACCTGCACGAGCAGCACCTGCACCGCGTACGCCTTCCCCAGGAGCTGCAGCCGCTCATGGATGTATTTGGGGTTCAGGTTGTGGTACCGCAGGCTGTGAGGGGAGCAGAGAGCAGCGGAGCCATGGGCAACCCCTCTCCTGCCCACCCCACTGGCAACCCTCCTTGCCTGCCCTGCAACCCCAGCTCTCCCAACCATCGGCCTGCTCCCCAACTCCCCCTCACAAGAGCCCAGCTCTCCCAGCCATCATCCTGACCCACCCAATCACCCTAAGTGCCCAGCTCTTCCAGCCATCAACCTTCCCCACCAACCCCGACCCAGAGCCCAGCTTTCCCAGCCATCAGCCTGCCCCACAACCGGCTCTCCCAGCCATCGGCCTGCCCCCCAACTCCACCCCCAGAAAGCCCAGCTCTCCTTGGCATTGGCTCACCCACCCACCTCAGGAAGAGGGCACATGTGCTCTGGCCCAGCACATAGTCAGGGATGATCTCGCCAAACTCCCAGGGAACGTTGCGCACAAATTTCAGGATGGGGTTCCCCCGCTGTGAAGAGAGGGGGAGTCCTCACAGCATCAGAAATGGGGTGCCAGCTGTGATGGGGCACTGTTAAGAGACTGGGAGGAGAGACTTGGGAGCCCCCGATGGGGGGGAGGGGGGGCAAGCCCTCAATGTGAGCGGCTGGGAGAGAGGGGGTGGGTGAGTCCCTGACAGAAGACCTGGGGAAAGGCAGGATGGGCAAGCCCTCAATGGAGGAGCTACGGAGAGGCCAGGGGAGGTGGGGTTGGGCAAACCCTTGACAGGGGCACCCGGGAGAGGATAGGGCAGGGCAGGCAAGCCCTTGATGGGGGGCACCAGAGAGAGACCCAGAGTGGGCAAGCCCCCAATGGGGATGGGGGGCACTGAACCATGCAGCACAAGAGCCAGGGCCTGGGGAGACCCTCACTCCACAGACCTCTCCTGCAGAGAGAGACTGCCCCCTCTGATGCCAAAAGAGAGTGAGGAGATGTGCCCCTCAGGCAGCCACCTCACGCCCACTCTCACCTGGCGAGCGCTGACGATGATGCAGTTGCTCTTGGCCCCCGGTTTCAGCATGGGGCTGGGGTCTGAGTCCCCACCGGCAGCAGGGGGTACAGTGCTGGCCTCACTGCCTGGAGGGAGCACTCCTGAGGCAGCTCCTGCTCTGGACCCCGATGATGCAGCTGTCACCCTGGCAGGCGGGGAGACTGGCATGGAGGCCGAGGACACAGAGACCTGTGTGACGACGTATTCGGCATAGGAGGTGGCCCCAGGCAGGGCAGGGGCCCTGGGCTCTGCTGCAGAGCAAGAAGATTTGAAGATGGGTCTCACCTGGCGGGAAGCAACAAACCCTGGGTGAGAGGGAGACAGAGCCAGCTGTGCGTGGGCAGGGACCTCTCAAGGGGAGCTGGCTATGAGTTGGAGTGACCCCAAGTGTGCCAGGGATTCCCTGAGGAAGCAGGGAGTTTCTTGGGGGAAGCACTGAGCCAGCTCTGTGCTAGGGCACCCAGAATGAGCAGAGTAGCAGAAAGAGGGAGCCTGACACATGAGCCTGGTGCAAGGCCTGAAGCCTGAACCAAAGTTAGCAAAAGTTATGCTATGAGCAACAGCCAGGCCCTGCAAATGCAGATGCTTGCCTGCAAGTCAGTGCCCGGCACACGAACGCAGCACCGGTATGGCTAGCATTGCTAAAAGACACCGGCTATGTAAACACGTTCCAGCAGGCCAGCACAAGAACACCCCAACCTAGCACTTGATAAAATGGTTTGACAAAAGTAATAAATAGGGATATTTTGTCTGAAACATCACAAGTAAAAGTACAAAGACAGGTGGTGAACAGAAATGTTTTGTCGGAAACATCAAGAGGAAAGTATAAGGGGAGGTAACAAACATGTCATGAAACCCCTAAGGTGATATGTAAGTTGTTTATCCCAGATTGTTTGTTTTCATTTATAAATGTTGGAATACCTCACTTTAACCCTTCGTCTGGCCTAAGGGGCAGTGGGAAGTCCTGCCACTAACTGAGCTAGTCCATTGTCACAGGCATGCATATGTTAGTGTACTTGTAACCATTGAGCCGGGGCATTAGCACCGTGCTTTGTTGGCAACAAACCTGGCTGGGCGCCTTCACTACTAAACCAAGTCTTGTGGTCTCATTGGGCAGTTCAATTGGAGCCTGCTGTGAGGGCTGTTTGGCCAGCATGTGAAAAAAACACGCACACAACGGAACATCTGATGACAAGCAGGGTGTGCCTCGGGGTTCCTGGGGAGAGGCAGAGCCAACTCAGTGCTGTGTGTGTGAATCTCAGCGTCCCTGGACACAACCAGCTACCTAGCAGGTCCTCTCCAAGAGCCACCCCTGCCTCCTTTCCTACCATGGTATGTTCAGGGTCCTGTGACTGCACGGTGAATCTCTTCCTCTCCTCAGGGGCCTGGGCTGCTTCTGTGGGCTCCATCCTTCAGAACCCAGCCTGCAGCGATTCCTGGGGAGAGTCCAGAGCAGATATCAGCAGGGACCAGCCTCGCTCAGCGGCCTGGTTATGAAGAGTTCATAGTCCCGTGGTTACGCACCAAAGAGCTCTCAAGGGCAGGGGCTCAAAGCAGCAGGGGTTGAGCTCAGCGCAGCACAGCATTTATCTTGCTAGCCCGCTCAATGTGGCCCATCCCTTGGGGTTACAGTTGAGGTGCCCCAGGGGAAAACGTTGGGATAGTGTCTCCTGGGCATAAGTCAGTAACAGGTGGCCAGGGGAGGGGGGGTTTGTCCTACACTGATGTTTGGCTGGTGCCAGGAGCCACTCGCTTGTACAGACTTATCTGTCAGGGGAAATACTGGATGACACAGACTCTCCCAGCCTGGTGTTTGTGACCCCTCCAAGGTCATGGACAAGTTCAGGAGATTGTCTTTATGGCTAGATGGGGATGGGTGGTGGAAGGTCAGCATGGCAGTAGAGGCCCTATTTCCCAGGGGGCTCTGGGGCACCTTACACAGTTCAGGGCTCCCAGCAATAGGGCTAGTGCTGGCTCCCCCACTGCAGCCCACGAGTCAGGGCCCAGTGCCCCCTGCCCAGGTCAGGGCTTGACGCCCCCTGCCAGAGTTAGGGGGCCAGGGTAAGTGCCAGGGTCAGGACTAGGGTTGCCAACCTCCAGGAATTAAAGATGAATCGTTAAAGATTATATCGTGCGGTGAAATCTCCAGGAATACGGCCAATCAAAACTGGCAACTCTAGTCAGGCCTGGGTCATGGGTTGAGGGTCGGGGCTTGAGGCCTCCGCCAGGGCCAGGGTCAGGTTTGGGGGAAGGTGCCTGGAGAGGGTCAGGGTTCGGGGCTGGCTCAGGGTAACTGCCCCCCCACCAGGGGTAGGTGCTGGGGGTCGTGATAGGGGTCAGGATAAATGTCGGGGTCAGGGGTCGCGGTTGGGGTCAGAGCCTGGCGCCCCACCCCCCTTCCCGCCAGGGTCAGGCCTCGCGCCGCCCCTGCTGCCGCCCAATCACGTGATGCTTTTCAGCAGGGCGGGGGACTCACTAGCAGGACCGCTCCGCCCCGCCCCCTCCGCCCTGTGATTGGCTGTGGCGCCACGAGTCAAAACAACGCTCGTCTCGGGGTCCCCGCGCATGCGCATTAGCCTTCGGCCTCACCAGCACCACGTGACGCGTCCCCCAATGAAGGAAGGAGCGGAGCGGTTCCGTTCCCCCGTCGAGCGCGAGCTGGGGGTTGGCCGCAGCCCCGCGGGTCTCTGTGGTGTCCAGCGATGGCCCGCGGGGAGGACACCAGCTCCGCCGCGCCTCCAGACTCTATGGGTGTGGAGACCAGAGGGAGCGGCTTCCCCCGCTGGCCGCTCTACCTGCGGGGCCGCCGGGACTCTGTGGTAGCGAGATGAGCTCACTGGGGCCTGTCTAGCCTCGGGTCCTCCGGACTCTATGGTGTGGAGCCCGGGACTGCTTGGGCTCTGTGGTAGCGAGAAGCTGGAGGAGGCGTCGAGATGGGCTCATTGGGGCCCGACTAGCGTCGGGTCCTCCGGACTCTATGGTGTGGGGGAGGCTGGGGCTCCAGATTACTGGTGGGATTAGTGCGCAGAAGGCCACTGAGCTCCTTGCAGGGCCGGGGGACGGGGCGAGATGCTGCTTGGCAGGTCCCACTCCCCCACCCCTTTTGGATTGCTAGGTTCTAGTTTTGCTGCAGGTAACACTGTTACACATTAAAATTATTAAAATAATTCATTTAATAGAAGATTAGGGCTGGGAGAGACCTCAGGAGGTCACCTAGTCCAACTCCCTGCTCGAAGCGGGACCAACCCCAACTAAATCATCCCAGCCAGGGCTTTGTCAAGCCAGGCCTTAAAAACCTCTAAGGAAGGAGATTCCACCACCTCCCTAGGTAACGCATTCCAATGCTTACCACCCTCCTAGTGAAATAGTGTTTCCTAATATCCCACCTAGACCTCCCCCACTGCAACTTGAGACCATTGCTCCTTGTTCTGTCATCTGCCACCGCTGAGAACAGCCGAGCTCCATCCCCTTTGGAACCTCCTGTGACATAATTGACATGAACTGTGACCGTTCAGATCATTATTGCAACCAGGGTCCTATGGTTGCACCAGGTCTTATACAGAGGAGGTCAAAGGGGGTGTCTATGGAAAGGTGGTAGTTTGCTGGTTACGATTATGCTGCCTGTATGTATCATTTTTGTATTTGAAGTTATGATTATTGACTATGTACTTGTATCTCAATGTGTTTGATTCTAACTAACCTAAGCGAAGCATTTGGTCAGCTTCTTGAGAAAGGACTATTCTCAGTAAGTGCCAAATCAAGAAACACTGAACTGACAATGGACTTTGGAAGACGCCAATCCACATCTGAGCTTTCCTGGGAATGTTCAAACTAACATGTAAACAATTGCATCGGCCTGCAAAAAGTTGAATCATTCACGGACAGGTGATTTGCCAGGTGGCTACAAACTCCATCTTGTTGCTTTGACTTTGCACAGAAGAACAAAGGGGTTTCCGGCCACAAGAGAGAGACTATAAAAGGCCCTGGAACCCCTCCATTTTGTCTTCAGCTGGCTCAAGAGATGGCCTCTCCACCCCAAAGAGATGCCTGAAAGAAACTGGAACAAAGGACAGTAACTACGGGGGGCGTGAGTGATTGCTGGACCCAGACTAGGAAGGAGTCCAGTCTGTAAAAAGCTTATTGGAACATCTCTGAGGGTAAGATTTAATCTGTAACCAATTTCTTACTGTATTAGGCTTAGACTTGCATGTTTTGTTTTTTTTTGCTTGGTAACTTACGTTGTTCTGTCTATTACTTGGAACCACTTAAACAGGGCTGTCCTTAGGCATACGCAGCTGTGTAGGGCACCATGAAATTTGGGGAACCAAATTGCCCCAAATTTCATGGTGCCCTAGGCAGCTGCATGCTGCATACGCGCCAGCACCAGCCCTGGCGACAAGCCCTATCCCTCGGCCGCCCCCCGTAGGCTGCGCCCACTGCAAGGGGGAGGGCCGTCCCTAGGGGTGTGTGGGGCCCCGGACAACTCCCTCTGCCCTGTGTCTTGCCCACCCGCATTCCACCTCTTTCCCCAGCAACCCTGTACTCACCAGCAGTGGCAGGAAGTGGAGCAACCCAGCCCACTCTACTCTGCCAAATCCCAGCCATGGCGCTCCGCTTCCTGCTGCCAGCGAGTGCAGGGAAAGGATCGCCCTCCACATTCATCAGCAGCAGGAAGCGGAGCGACGCTTCCCTTGCCCCAGCCCCAGCCATGTTGCTCTGGTTGGGGAAAGGACCGCCCTCCACTGTCACCAGCGGCGGGAAGCGGAGCGTCGCAGCTGGGAGTTGGTGGAGTAAAACGGGCTGGGGCCGGGCTGCTCTGCTTCCTGCTGCTGTCAGTGTGTGGGGGGAGGATCCCTTCTCCCAAACCCCCTCCCCCAAGAGACATGGCTGCTCTGAGTGGTGTGGTAAGAGGGCTGGGGCCAGGGGTTGGATAAGGGGCAGGGGGGCAGTCAGGGGACAGGGGTATGGGGTGGAGGTTTGGGGGGGGCAGTCAGGGGACGGGAAGCAGGGGGGTTGGTTAGGTGTGGGAGTCCTGGGGGCCTGTCTGGGGGTGGGGGTGGTGGATAGGGGGCGGGGGTCCTGGGAGGGGGCGGTCAGTGGACAAGGAGCAGGGGGTTTGGATGGGTCGGGGGTTCTGAGGGGGACAGTCAGGGGGTGGAAAGTGGGAGGGGTTGGATAAGGGGTAGGGGCCAGGCTGTTTGGGGAGGCACAGCCCTCCCTACCCAGCCCTCCATACAGTTTTGCAACCCCAATGTGGCCTTTGGGCCAAAAAGTTTGCCCACCCCTGCCCTAGAGCCTGGTGGGAGAGATGCATGTTGACTGTCAGTGACAAACACCCTAACACCATAGAACCTTGCACACTGGGGGCTGGGCTAGCTTCACCTAGAGCTAAAGACAACCCTCCATGGTGACCCCAGCATGTCCCTCATCTAGCCACCCTTCAATGTGGGCTGGGGCCCTCCACTGCATACCTACAGGGTCCAAATATAGTGTGAGCGCCCTGTACCAACCTACAGGGAGGGGGCCCTGGCTATGGCAGTCACAAGGCCAGGCCTGCAGGGGCTGTATTCCTGGGAGCTGGCAGCAGAGCGCCATGCCTGAGACAGCCTGTGTGCCGAAAGCTGTAGGGGCCCCTGGGCCTGCCAGGAGAAGGGGGTTTAGCTGCCCATTCAGTAGCCCCAAGGACGGCTGGTACTTCGGCCAGCCTGAAGGAGGCACTTCTCCCCCATGCCCCTTACTCCCAGGGCCAGCCCCTCTGGCAATGGCTTTGGCAAAGCCATGGTCTAGGTGGGGAGAGCACAGACCTTGCAGCTTCCTCTTGGTCAAAGGAAAGGTGCGTAGTGCAGATGGAGCCACAGGGCAGTAATGGCACATGCCAAAGGGCCTGGCAGGTGCCCTGAAAATCCTAGGAAGCCAAGTTGGTGCCACTCTCTCATTTGTGCCATCTGGCCAAGACTGGTGCTGGGAGGACCCAGTTCTGGGTTAGTGCCCATGGCTGGAGAAGCCAGTGCAGTAGAACTGCACCCTGGGCCATGCTGGAGGATCCAGCCCAGCTGTGCTCTGGTTTGACTGCATATATGGGAGAGTGCAGGGGAAGGGTCGTGACCCCACCGGCTCAATGCCCAGCTCAAGGTTGGTCCCTGCTTTCAATTGGTCCTGGCCTCCTTCCAGGCAGGAGGAGGGGATGAGGCCAAGCCCCACCTCGGGGAGTAGCGTGGTTCTGGTAGGGCTGCCCAGAATATGCCCAGCGCCTCCATGCCAGGAAAAACCCATCCCTGCTGCACCAACAGCTGAAAAAGCTGCGGCCAGAGAGGAGGCACAGCAGGGGCTTCTTCTGGGGCCGCCTCAGGAAGAGCTTTCAGTAGGGTTGCCAGCTCTGACTGAAGCTATTCCAGGAAGTTTTTCCCCCACGATGTCACGTCATTTTCTTAAAATATCCTATTAAAATCCCCTGGATTGCTTTCAGTAGTAACCGGGAGATCAATGCAGATTCCGGGAGACTCCTGGCCAACCCTGGCCTTCACACTGGCCACCAGGCCAAGCCAAGTGGGCTTTGCCCCCCGCGCACACACCCCAGCAGGGGCAGTGCTCACCTGTTAGGTGTTCCCTGAGGCTCTCTCCCATGTGAAGGGACGCAAGGTGGGCACACATGCAGGCCAGCAGTGAGCCTGGCCCGACCCTCCCTGCTCCTTCAGCCCCAAAGGCTGGACCTGAGCAACCCCGGCCGAGGAGCCGGCGTGCTGGGTGCGAAGGGGCCCGGGAGAAGCCAAGCAGCTCCTGCGGCAGAGCCACAAGGGTGGGGTGGCAGCAGTGGCTCACTCCAGGGTCCCCTGGGCCTGCCCCCCAGTAACACTGGCATTGTCTGACTATGGGAGATGGGCCATCTTTCCATGGAACCCAGACCCTCTCTGAGCATCCGTGGCAGGTGTGTGGCTACAGCCCTGCACCCACCCTGGCACAACCCCCAGCTCCCCAAAGTCAGCAGTGACGGGCTGGGGGAGTCTCTGCCTGGGGCTAAGCAGAAAACCCTGATAGAGTCAGAGTGGTCCCTGCCAACCAGGGAGCTGCCCGGCTGAGGTGCCCGGGCTGATGGCAAACTCAGCGTGGGCAGGGACAGCTGCCACGAGGGAGGTGCACGTTGGGGGGGGCGAGGAGGCTGGAGCCACATAGAGCAAGCAAGCTGTTCACCTGGTTGGGAGAGGGGTATGGTGCAGAGCAGAGGGAGGAAGGAGCAGCCCTGAGCAGGGGCTCATGGGTGGTGGGCAGCAGTTCCCACCCTCAGCCGCACTGGCACCGTCCTAGGGTCAGTCTGCAGACCAGGTGGTGCGGGGGGAGGGGAGAAAGGGGGGCAGGCAGACCAAGTGGTGCAGTGGGGAGGGAGTGCAGGCATTGACTAGGCATTGCCAGGGGAGGGGAGCAGGTACATCAGGTGCTGCTGTGGGGGAGGTGGACAATTACTAGATTCTGCAGCTGTTTTCTGACCAGGTCATGTGTGGGGGAGGACAGCACCTGCCTGGCCAGGCTCTACACCCCTACCCTTGACCAGAAGCCCACAGGCATGGGCCTTGGGCACGCAGAGACTGGCTTGAGCCCTGCTTGGGGCACCTGAGTCCCCGACCCCTCTTCCCATCACACATGGCCTTGAGGAGGCAGCAGGAGAGAGCCCTTCCTTGAGGCCTCTGCCAGCCCGTAACCCACATCTACACCAGCCCAGGGCAGAAATTCTCCTGAGGCTGGAGCCCAGCTGCTTGTAGGGCATCACAGAGCACCGCTGCCCTGGCACAGGAAGAGGCTATGACAGCCACACGCACACATGGCACCGAGCTGTCAGCTCTCCACCGCACCCCCTGGGGGAACGGCCAGCAGTGCCCAGCCTGGCACACAGCATCTTCCCCTAGTGTAGCTCATGTGGCCCGGAGGCTGGGCCAGGGGCTCCAGGTGGCCCAAGGCAGCAATGCCAACCACAGGCAGCCCCTGCCAGCATGGAGCCAGGCTCTGAGCAGGGACCAGTTCCATCTCCCTGCCTGTCCCACCAGAGAGGAGCAGGGCTGGCCATGCCCAACCAGACGGACTGGGCCCTGCTCCAGTTCCAGCCCAGAGGCAGCTGGCCCTGGCCTGGGAACTCACTCACAAGTGGTGTTTGTTCAAAGCAGGTTTATTTGCTGAGCGAGCGGCCGTGCTAGGGCCTAAGGCAGGGCCGTGTGTGCTGACAGGTCCGGAGTGAGCGCCAGGCTCATGGGGGAGCCGGGCAGGGACTCCCCACTGAAGTCTGTGGGGGGAGTGACCGTCTTGGCAGGCGTGTCGGGGCCTGGGCCTCTCTGGGCCCAGTAGGAGGCAGACAGGCTCATGGCTGCCTGGAGCCGGGCCCAGGTCTGAGAGCTGTTGCTCTGCATGGCCTCGCAGAAGAGCCGGGCATGCTCCCGCAGCTCTGCGATCTCCCGCTGGGTGCTGCTGTTCTGCCGGATCAGCTCCTTGGTCCGCAGGGTGACACCCAGCAACCCTGACTTCCTCAGGATCTCCACCGTGTTGTGGAAGCGCCGCTGCTTCCCGAGGCTCGAGCCCAGCTTCTTGGAGGCCTTGGCCAGGATCCTGCCCTCAGCCAGGTCCAGGAGTGCTGTGCTCCCCTGGGCTGCGATGGAGCTGGGTGCCGGCCGAGCCAGCTCTGTGGATGAGGTGACAGTGTTCTGGGACAGTGGCTCTGAGCTGCCAGCAGAGAGCACCTGCAGGGCCCCCCCCGGGCACTGTTCCTCCTGCAGCCCGCCGCTGGTGGGGGCGTCCAACTCAGAGGACGACACCCAAGCCTCCTCCAGGCAGAAGCGCTTGCTCTTGGCAGGGCCAACACTGCCACTTCGGGGCGGGGGCCCAGCCGCAGCCTCGTTGTCCTGGCTGTGGCCCGGGTGTGGGGCGATCTTGGGGTAGGCGTTGAGGATGGGCAGGTAGGTGTCCTTGGCCTGTGGCTTCCGGCCAGGCAGCAGCGGCTTCAGCGTGGCCGTAGCCACCGGCTGCTGGAGGAAGATGAGCCGGGCCTGGCCCTGCACACTGTCTGGGGGGTCTTGGCCACTCCAGGTCAGAAGCTGGGTGCTGGAGGAAGCTCCCAGGGGCTGCAAGGGAAGAGCAGGAGAGGAGGGTGAGCGCCCAGGCAGCTCCGAGAGCTGGGCACATGGGCCACAAGGAACAAGGGGGCACGTGGGTGCTGGCTCTGCTCCTGCGGGGCCCCCTCACCTCGCAGCTTCACCTCTCCCTCTGGCATGACGTGCCACAAGTGCTGATGGGGAGAAAGCACAGCCGTGTCCGGGGACAGCCCTGCGTCAGGCCCAGGGCTGCTTTCCCCTCCTTCCCCAGTGACCGTGAGGGACAGCTAGCCCCGTCCCTGTGACCCTGGGGAGCGGCTGATCTGCTGGGGCACGTCCGAGCCCCAGGGACTCGGCGGTCTGGTGGGTTTGGGGCAGGAGGGCTACCTGTTTCAGGATAACGTTTTTGACAACGTAAACAGGGGTGAATCTGGTGAACGTGCTGTCAAGATGCGGCGCCGTCCGCAGTCTGGGCCCGTTGGTCACCCAGTGTGAGGCACAGATGGACGGCTCCTCTGCTTCGGCCTGATCCAGCGTGCTCAGGGACTCTGAACTTGTGTCTGCACAGGGGGACAGAAGCAGAGTGTAAGAGGCAGTGGGGGGACAGGGGCTGGGCTACCTGGTGGTGACACTAGAGCCACAGGGAGGGGAGCAGGCAACAAAACCCCCAGCTGCTGTCTGTATGCCCCCACCCACAAATGGCTTCAGCATCTCACGGCCAGCCCTGCAGTTAAATCTGGCTCTAGGAGCCAGACATGGGGCCATGAGGGCCCTGCCAGAGCCCCATGCATTGGTCCATTCCTGTCTAGGCTGGAAGAGTCTGGGGCCGGGAGAAGCAGTGCCATACAGAGTAGCCCAGAGTTGTGGGGTAGAGTTTTCCCCAAAACCCACTGCTCAAGAGCTTGCTTAGGGTGCAGAGACCTACTAGAGATGAGTGCCCAGCCCCTGCATCGCACAATGCCCCCCATGGAGACTGTTCTGCTGAGACAGGACAGCGCAGGGCAGGCCTGACCTTCCTGATGCTCCTAGGACACAACACAAACTGGGAGCCAGCTTCTAGCCCCACTGTAACTCCTGCCAGTGGGGCAGCCTCCAGATGAGAGGAGCACAAGGGCTCCCCAAGACCCCCGAGGCTGCTTTCCCAATCCTGCCAGCTGGCCCCATCTCATGGCTGCCCCTGCAGTCTCACAGGGGTTGGAGGCTCACGTGCAGGTTCTCGGGGGCTACGAGAGGCTAATGAGGTGACATGGAGCTGGGGGAAGAGGACGCTGTTCAGGCCACTGAGTCAAACGCTCAGACATGAGGAAACCCCAGGCCCAGCTGCCCAGGCCCCAGCCCCCTTGTGCATCTGCATCGCGACACCATCTGTAACTGCAGGATTATGCGCTGGTTCCCCAGGATGGACGGGGATGAGGCACTAGCAAACAGTCCTTGTTATCCTTCTCATTCAGCGTGGGGCGTTGTCTTACTGCCTGCCACACAGATGGGTCCAGTCCCCAGGAGCCTCTGCATGGCTCCTCACCATGGCGGCTGGGCGCCTGCAGGACACATCACCCATTATCTCTGAGAGCGCAGGATCATCGCCCCCACTTTACAGAGGAAGCTGAGACAAGAGACCTCCTGAAACATGCAAAGTCAGCAGCAGGGCGGGGGCTGGGTGGGGAAGGGCAGCCAAGCCACGTGGCGCCCCCCACAGGACGACAGGCCACTGGGACCACATGCTGGGTGGGGGAAGGTGCAGGGCAGCCCAGCCATATGGTTCCCCCACAGGATGATGGGCCACTAGGACCACAGGGAGGTGGGGGGCAGGGAGGCCCAGCCGTGTGGCTCCCCTTGCTGGACGACTGACCACTAGGGTTCGGCAGGGCATCTGGGCAGCTCAGCCCAGCTGTCTCTTCTCACCATGGGGAAAGGCCAGTGGCTGCACCTGTTGCTGCTGATTTACCAACAGGGTTGGCCTGGCCTTCCGTGCCCGTAGCACATTATTATTGTGGCTACTGCCGAAGATTTGCTGACAACGCAAGCGGGGGAAGGGAAACGGTGATTTTCCCACAGCTCAGCTAAACGTGAGCAGAATTTCATGGGGAGAGGCGATGCCCTTCTCTAGTCCAGGCTCTCTCCCTGCCCAGCGTCAGAGGTCTGCTGCAAACACTGGGGGTGGCAGAGCCTCTATAATAAGGTAACGAAAACCTTTTATAATGGAAAGCATCAGGCAACTGAACGGCAAGGTCCCCACCAGCTCCCCTGACAGATCGGCTCTGAAACAGCCCCTGGGGGGTTGCAATAGGAGACAGTATTCACCCAGAACCACTAGACGGCAACAGGGAATCGACGACAGGAGGCCCCAAGGGACTGACCCAAAAGCTGCTCCCTGGCTGGCCAGAGGCCCGCCCCACCCTAGGACCTACCCATAACACTGCACAATGGGCCTGGGGAGGAGGGGTCTGTGTGCCAGGGAAACAGGGGGCCACCCAGCTGCATGCCAGGGAGGAGCTGGGGGGGCCCTGCGGGGAGGGGGGTCCGGGGCTCCCTAACCTGAGGCCCTAGCAACCCCAAGGCTCTCATCCCCAGACTGTGGGGTGCACTGGGCAGTGCTGGGGGACCAAAGCTTCTGTGCATGGGGCCTGGCTCCTCCCAAACCCAGCTTAGCCCAACTCCCCCGTAGTCCACTTGGACCCTCCCCCCCCAGTCCTTCCCATGCATACAGTGCCCTCTGCTCCTAGGGGCAGGAGGGGATGGGGGGCAGGCTGGGCCCAGCTCCAGGCTACCTGCTGCCTCCACCCCAGGAAACCAACTGGACAGCTCCAGAGCCCAGTCCCAGGAGTGAAATCCCGGGCTCCAAGCAAAGAGTGGGGCAAAGAGATGGGGATGCAGCAGGGAAGGCCCAGAGATCGCTTGCTGCCCCCAGGATACGTCTCTACCTGAGAAGCCAGAATCCTTCTCCGACTCGCTGGCTGGTGGTTGGGGACCCGGGGACTTCCTGCTGCCCTCGCCCCCAACAGCTGTCTTCTCCAACACCCCCGTGCGCCCCTTGGAGCCGGTGGTCACTGCTGCTGTACTCCCCAATGCCATGCCTCTCTCCATGAGGGGCTGACACGACCTCTCTGTGTCGGGGGGCTTCTCCGCAGGCATCTCCAAGCCTGAAGATGAAGAGCAAAGGATCAGGTGCCAGGGAAGGGCTCCCCCAAGCTCCCACCCCCAGCTTCCTGCTGCTTGAAAGGACCCCTGAGATAGCAACTCCCCTCGTCCTGCCCCCACCTACAGCACTGCATTGGGGGGCCCGGCCAGATGCTACCCAGAGGGCGCTGACCCCCCCGCCCGCTCAGTTCCCAGGGACTACAAGGGGGAGGGGCAGAGATGCTTTCTGGGACATATGTACCCCCCACCCAGCCCCTCCCCGGGGCAGACTCCCTCCCACCATAGCCCCACACAGCCCCCTCAGACTCCTGCCACACCCGCTATCAGCTCACTAGCCCTCCCACCACAGCCCCATCAGCCCCCGCTACCCCCCCGAGTGGGAGCAACGCCTGCTCCCTTCAGCAGCCAGAGAAAACCCACAACAGGGCTGCGCCCCCTCCGCCCGCGCCCCCCTACACCCCTCACCCCTCACCCTTCTCCAGACACGCACCGAACCGCCCCCGTTTCCCCGGCAGGTCCAAACGCGCCCAGCCGCCCGCCCGCCCCGGCGCCTCCCCGTGGGGAAGAGGCGGGGTCCGGGCCCCCCCCCCCGGGCATGCACCGACACGTGCGCACACGCCCGCCCCCAGCTCAGGGGTGCGGCCCTGCAGCGCGCCCCCGCTCCGTCCCTGACCCCCCCGAGGGGCGGGGGGGGGGGGCAGCCCCGGCCGCCGCTAATCCCGGCGGGCGTGTCTCGCGGGAGCGGCCGCGGGCTGGCGGCGCTGCACGTGCCCGGCCACGCGCTCCCTCCCCGCGCCCCCCCACGCGGGGCGCCACGCGCCAGCCCGGAGACACGCGGCGCCCCGGGCGGGGAGGGGCAGGCGCGCTCGCGGACACGTGGTGTGGGCACCGCACAGTCACCGCGCGGGGGGGCTGGGGCTGTCCGCGGCCAGAGCCGCATTTCCCGCCCTCCCCCGACACCGCCCCGGCCTGGCAGCGCCGCGCTCCTGCCCTCGGCATTAAAAGGGAGCCACAGTCCAGGGTGCCGGCCCGAGCAGGGCACCGAGCAGAGCCCTGGGGGCCAGGCAGGGCACAGGGGGCACAGCAGAGCCCTGGCGGGGCTGGGACAAGGGGGGATGCAGGGCAGGGTCCTGGCGGGGCTGGGATGAGGGGCCAGGCAGGGTCCTGGCAGGGCTGGGACGAGGGGCCAGGCAGGGCAGAGTGCTGGCAGGGCTGGGATGAGGGGCCAGGCAGGGTGCAGGGGAGCCAGGCAGGGTCCTGGCGGGGCTGGGACGAGGGGCCAGGCAGGGTCCTGGCGGGGCTGGGACGAGGGGCCAGGCAGGGTCCTGGCGGGGCTGGGACGAGGGGCCAGGCAGGGCAGAGTGCTGGCAGGGCTGGGATGAGGGGCCAGGCAGGGTGCAGGGGAGCCAGGCAGGGTCCTGGCAGGGCTGGGACGAGGGGCCAGGCAGGGTCCTGGCGGGGCTGGGACGAGGGGCCAGGCAGGGCAGAGTGCTGGCAGGGCTGGGATGAGGGGCCAGGCAGGGTGCAGGGGAGCCAGGCAGGGTCCTGTCAGGGCTGGGATGAGGGGCCAGGCAGGGCTGGGATGAGGGGCCAGGCAGGGTCCTGGCGGGGCTGGGATGAGGGGCCAGGCAGGGTCCTGGCGGGGCTGGGATGAGCGGTTGGGTAGGGCACAGGGGAGCCCTGGTGGAGCTGGGAGGAAGCTTTGGAGCAGCTAGACAGTGATGAAGGAGGTTCTGCGCTGGTGGGCAAGGAAGCAGGGACACTTGATTTAAGAACAGCCAGTGGTGGAGACCAGCCTGTAGCTCTGGGCCTTACGCTCGCCACGGTGACTTTCCAGACTGAGGTTTCAGTCCAGCCATTGCAAGCAAGCAAACCCTTTGCAAGATGAACCAGTATCAAATCTTTGGGCCGTTGGTCCTTCCACACTGATCGTCACCCCTTACTCATCTCCTTGCTAAGCTCCATACGCTGAACTCCACGACCCCCTCAATCCTTCCATCATCCTCTCTGACCCTCTCCAATTTACCAACCTCCATTGGGAATTGTGGACACAGAACTGCACCCAGGAACTCAGCAGTGGTCGCACCAGAACCCACTCCAGAGGGAAACTAACCTCCCTGCTCCTCCTTGAGGATCCCATTTGTGCCTTCCCAGATCACATTCACCCTCTGGGCCCACAGGGCATGTGCTAACAGGGACACAAAACCCCCATCAGCCCTTTGATCATCTTCAGCCTCTCTGGGCCTGTCCCCATGCAGACAGGGACCATCCTGCATAGGATTCAGACAGGAGCTGGAGGTGCCATCAGGGGCACTGCGCAGCTAGAGCGGAGCCAACCAGCCTGGCCAGAGAGAAGGGACTTGGTTTGGAGCTCAGCGACTGAGCTACTTCAACCACTGCCAGCCTTGGGGTGCTGAGAGGGCACTGTCCGTGGAAGGAAGCGTGGCCCAGTAGGGAGGGAACAAGCCTAGAAGACTGGTGACCAGGCCACTACTCTGCCACCATGAGCACTCTGTCACTTAGTCTTTGTGCCTCAATCCCCTCTGTAGGAGAGGCGAGCAGCCCGGGGGCCCAGGAGGATACAGTGCACTGGGAGTGAGCAGGCACTACCGTGATGGGGGTCAGAGCAGGACCACTGGCACAGATTAAGGAAATGCAGCTGCAGCGCCAACCTCCAAACAGTGGAGCAGAGTAAGCGGCAGGGCTGGCGTGCGCTCTTCTGAGCTATCTCAGAGCACACAACAACCAGCAGCCCCACCCCTGGACGCTGCAGCTACAAACCACGAAGGGGCCAGTCAAGGCCAGGAGAGACCGTTGTGATCACCCCATCTGACCTGCCCCGGAACCCCAGCGAATGCCCCGATGGCTCTTTGGGAGAATCCCTTGGCTTACAGCAGCTGCAATCCGGTGGCGCCAGTCCAGACCAAGGGGTTATTTCTTGTGGAATTCCACCCTAGTTCAGCTTTGTACCATGCTCATCCTCATGGCACCTGGGCACCTACCTGGCTTGGAGAACCACGCTGCCAGGTGGACGACTGGAGAAGGGCAGCAACCCAAGGGCAATGCTACTGGCGCAATCTCGCGGGGGGCTTGGGAGAGGGTGTCTCCCACACTTCTGCAGGACATTTCACCAGCAGGACGGCCCAGGGTGGCTCCCACAGGGAAATCCCCACCCATTTTCAGCCAGGCAAGTGGCTTCACCTCCCAAGGTCTCACACACTGGGGCAGATCTTCTGCAGCTCTGCACCCAGCACAGCCCTCTGGGGAAAACACAGCCCAGCGAAGCTGTGATAAAGAAAGCAGGAATCCCCTGCTGTGACCACAGGACCCCCTCCCCCCTGCCAGTGACACTGTTGAAACACACCAGGTCCAGAGAAGGAAGAAGGCACAGACACAACAAACCTGGGTGAGAGCGCGTGCCTGGAGAAAGGCAGCTGATTTCCCAAGCAGAGAGCAAATCCACAGCAGGGCAAGCAGTGGGCTCTGGCCCTGGCTGTGATGGGCTGCAACAGCAGAGCCCCTGCCCTCCCTTCACACAGCACAGCCCGTCCCCTATCCTCCACCCTGTGGGAAAGCCCACACCACCTTTGGGATGTGCTCTCTGAAGAGGTCTGAGCCCTCTCACCGACCCCCAAGTGCCAGTCCCCAATGGTACCCTGCAGCCCCACGCTCCTTGGCCTCCCAGTGCCCAGGCCTCACCAGCACGGTGGGATCCTACCAGCAGCAATACCCTGCCTCACGGCTGCCAGGTGTCAGGCGTGGGAGAAGGGCCACCCTCTCTACCCACCCCAGAGCTGCTGCCCTGAGCTCTGCCAGCCACACAGGGCTAGCAGCTGCTCTGCACAGACACGTGGGCGGTCGCTGGGAGCGCTGCATCAGGTGCAGGGCCACGTGTGTGTGTTTACACCATGCCTCCTCTGAGGCCAGAGATAGGAGTGCTCCCAGCTCCTGCCCATTCCTAGGTGTTTCCTAGGCATGGCTGGGACTACCCAGGGAGGGGCCTCGGCTGGTGCCCCAATAAGGTGCGACAGAGCTAAGGCAAGGGGAGCAGACAGCCCCGAAGCTGCCGGCAGGGGGTGGGGAGGACATCTTCCTGGCCTCCCCGGGGCTGCTGCTGCCCCCGTCCTCGGCTAGGCCACAGGAATGGAGCTCACCCCCCAAGCACCTTGCCCAGCTGGTCCAGCCCAGCAGCCACTCCCAGGCTCCCCATTTCCAGCTGCTTCAGCCCCTCTGCCTGCACAACACCCCCACACAGAGGAGCATGCCCAGCCTGATGCAGCTTCTCCTGGGGGAGCCAGGCAGGCAGTGCCCTCCCAGAGACCAGACATCACCAAACTCAACACAGGGACCGCAGAGCAGGCCGCGAGAGCAGGGAGGCCCAGATGGCCCAGGCGCTAGGGGACAATGCCCACTGAGGACTAAGGGTGCTCTAGCCTAGGTGCACTCACGCTCCCCAAGAGCCCACAGCCAGTGTGCCCAGACAGCAGCCACCTCACCTCATCCTACATGAATGGGAGGGGAGTGGGGTCTAGTGGTTAGAGCAGTGGGGGCTGGGAGCCAGGACTACTGGGTTCTCTGTCGCTGACTTGCTGCATGTCTTTCCATCAGTCCCCTCTTTGTGCCACAGGGGCAGCCCCATTCCCCAGCATAAGGATCATCCCCTCCTTCCTGAAGGGACTCCAGCCCCGCAGGGAATTGCTAGTACTGAGACTCTGCACCCAAATTCTTCACAAAGATATTATTAGGACATGATTACGACACAGTTATGATGTATTTTATGCAAGATAAGTCATCTACGCCCTGTCTTTCCCCAAAGGGCTACCCCCAACCCCTGGAATCGTGAGCCTTGGCCCTGCATGGTCTCAAGCTGAGCCCCAAGACCCAGACACCGAGATCAGCGACCCCTTGAGCACGAGCGGCAGTCCCCATCCCTCCGCGCGAGGCTCCTTCCCACGCAGCTGAGCAGGCAGAACGCAGCCAAGACCTGCTCGCGGCCTCCTGTACTGTCTCGCGTATCAAGAACACAGAAACCTCACTGTTCAAACTCAGCAGCTGGTCCTCGGCACATCCCAGAGCTGGGCCAGCAAAGCCAATCCGGCGGCAGCGCTCCCATCACAGCATGGCACACGATGACCCAGGGCCAGCGATTCAGAGAGCAGGAGAGACTGAGGGGGCACGAGCGACGTGGGACCCATGAACACAAGGCAGGAGGGCAAGACAGACTCTGGGGGCTGAGGCAGCATGGGCTGTGGAAGCCACTGGGTCCAGGGATGGGCTCTCAAGCTGGCTCTGGGGGGGACCACACTTGTGGCCCCTTGTCAACAGAGACCCCAGCAACCTGCAGGGAGCTCCAGGCACAGCCAGCATGGGACAACCTCGCTCTGCCACAGCACAACCTGGGCTTCTGCAGGGAGCCCCTGGGGGCAGGAAGGGCCCAAGCAGAAGCAGCTACCTCTGTGCCATCAGCCTCGAGCAAGGCAGCAGCGGGACAGGCTCTGGCAAGGGCTCCTCTTCCAGTACATAGGCACACACCACCTGCCCCCAAGCCTCCGGGGGGAGGCTCCCCAGCTCGCACTTCCCCACCCAGTTAGCAGGAGCGGGGGGGGGGGGGGGGAGGACAGCAGCAACAGTCACCAGATGTCCCTCCAGGGGACCCCAGGCACCCATCCTAGCAGCAGAGGAAGCCTGTCATGCCCTGGGCCCAGCACCCTGCTTTGCCACTCATGCTCTGGCCTGGCTCAGCCATCCCAGGGAACCCTTCCGCCTCACTCTCACCCCCCACCCTGCCAGCTGCCCCCTCCACAGCCCCTGCCCTGCAGCCCACCCCACCTGGCCAGCAGCCACACCACAGCCAAGCTCCTGCAACGCCATCAGAGCCCCACAGGATGTGGGGAACAGTATTCACCCCATATCACAGCAGCCCACGTGGGGAGAGACCCACCTCTCCAGCCCGCCTCCCCCAAGCCACACTGCTACCTAGTCGGCTCTGCCCCAAGCCCTGGGCGACCGGGGAAGGCCACAATGGGTTGCAGCACAGGGGGAGGGGAAGACCACCCAGAAAGGGATTTGGTGTCCAGATTGCTCATGGAGGGGGCTGTGGGTGGACAGGGGCAGTTCAAACTCCATAGCTGTGGGGAATGGAGTTTAGAAAAGGGATGGGGGGGGGGCAGAGGAGGAGGGGACGTGCAGCCCAGAGGATTGAGACACCTGAGGAGGTGGGGGCTGCAGAGCCCTCCAATCATGCCACAGGCCGTGCCCACCTCTGCCACCTGCAGCCCACCCTGCAGGCTGCCTAGCTCTCCCCGTGCCTACTCCAGCCCTTCAGTGGCACTGCTGGGGGAGGGAGATCACAGCCCTTGTCCTGCTCAACCCATCCCTACTCCTGGCTCTGCTTCCTTGCCCAACCCAACCTGTGGGTCACTGCCCCTCCCCATGCTGGGAAGTATTCCAGGGCCAAGCCAAGGGACTGTTCACCCTGGCCAGTCAGGCGAGGCTCCCAGCCTGCAGTCCCAGCTAGACACAGTCTCAGACACAGCTCTCATACTCCCCAAAGCTGCTTCTTTCTGCTTCCTGTTTAATCCTCTCCAGGGGCTTCCCAGCCGCCCAACCCCAGCTGTCTGGAGAGCATAGCAGCCGTGCAATGGAAAGGCCCAGCTCTGTCCACCTAGGAAGGGCTGAGCCACACGTAGGAAGGGCTGAGCCACACGTAGGGGAGGCTCCTCCTTCACCCCACTCCAAGGTACTGCACCTTTCAGACATGAGGAATCTCAGTGCCACCACCAAGGAGGCCCAGGCGGTCCCTGTGTATGGACACCAGGGAATTCAAAGGGGCTGTGAGCTCCACGGGTGATGCCTTGGGGCTTCGCATATAGCCCCCGTGGGGGAGAGAAAACCCAGCCTCCAGCTTCCCATGTCCCAGCCAGGAGCCAGAGATCAGCGCTAGGCCCCATCCCCTCCCAGAGCTGGGAACAGAACCCAGGAGTCCTGGGTCCAAGCCCCCAAACCCCCACTGAAACCACCAAACCCCACCACTCCCCTCCATAATGTCACTAGTTCATTCAAGCCCTGACCACACCCAGATCTCACGCTCGCTGTTCAGTGATGGGACGTACCTAACACAGGTTGGATCCACATAGAGCAGCCACCCTGTCTGACACACGCAGCAAGAGGCCAGCAGCCAGGCTATTCCAAAGGGTCCCATGGCTCTCTCCTTCCCCAGACATAGAGGGCTGCACTCCTGCCCTCAAGGCTGGCACACCCTGCCCTCGAATTCTGTCTGGGGGAGGCCAGGCTGCGAAGCTCCGGCTCTCTGGGCAACGGAGCTGCCCAGTCCTTGTGGAGGGAAACAGGATTGTGGGAGGCAGGGACAGGGGCTCCAGCTGCAGGCAACACAAACAGCAGCATCCTCCAGGGAGCTGCCCTGGAACCAATGCCACAGGCCCCCCGAAGACAGCCAATGCAAAGCCTGGAAAAGCAGCACGGCCCGGGGCAGAAGGCGGGACTGGGAGGCAAGGCTCCCAGGTACTGTCCCAGCTCTTGGATCCTGCCCCAGTCCCTGGGCTAATGCTCTCTAGGCACCAGTCCTGGGGAAGGAAGTGCCCAGTGCATGGTGGGGCCTGGCCCAGAGGCTGTGCAATGCTGGACTTGGTGGCAAGGGCTTGGTTGTCACTCGGTTGGGCGAGCGAGTTTCATCCCCTCCGCGGGTGGTTGTCTCTGTCTAGGGCACGAGCTAGTGGTCATGGCAAAGGCAGAGGCTCCCCCAACTCCGCTGTCCAGTTTCACCACAACTCGTGCTCCAGGGAGCATCTGGACTCCAACGACAACCCATCAACATTAACTACTGCACCGTCCTCTCAAACCAGTGGCAACTGCTCCCACAGAGCAGCCGCGCCAGGTGCGAGCAACCCCCCCAAGTATCCAGTCATCTCTACACAAGTGGCACAATGGAGATATAACTGCTCTCCAAGGCCAGACCTACAACCATGGCCTAGGAGCCAACACAACTCTCCCCACTGCCCAGTCCCCAGTGCTTCCCAGCGGCCTCTTGGCAGCACATGGGAGACTTGGGGCCGTGCAGAAAGGAGCACACTGCTTAGCAGAGTGGTTGGTGCAGACAGGGCAAAGCCTGTCCCATGGCTTTGCCCAAAGCCCTCCAACCCCAACAGGCAAAGGCCGGATTTCCCCGGAGCTGCACCTTCCTCCTCCCAGCAGAGGGTCCCTGGTGGACAGTCATCCATCGTAGTCCCCAGCCCCAGCACATCAGCCATACTAATAGCCAGCTCCCAGAGCGTCTCCAGCCTAGCACCTGCTGGGGGGTGGCTATACAGACCGCACAGTGAGTTCGGGGCTGGGGGGGGAGGGTTTGCAGTCTCATGGCCTGGTACTGAGCTGGCACAGGCCTCCTCCCGGCCCCACCAACCTGCCCTCCACACCTGTGCCCACCAACACCTCAGAGGCACTGAGGTGTCCAGCAGGTGCCTCAGATTTCCGCTGGCCGAGGGGTGTTTGGCGTTCAACTCATCACCGCTCCCAGGACACACTTTTCCCAGCCACAAGCTGGGTTGTTCCCCGGAGGAATCTGCCTCCCCCACAAGTCACTCCTCAGGGGTCCCAGCCAGGCTGAGACTGAACCCCAGCAGGGACTCCTGGGCCCTGGCTTGGGACACACAATGGCTGCCCCGAGAACACCCAGATCTACAGCAGGAGGGGGGCCAGGAATTCAGCCAGCCCCAGGCCCTCACTCTCCCTGCACTGGAGCAGCCATGGCACAGCCTGTACCCCCCGCACAGCACAACCTGGCCGGTGCAGAGCGCCCCAGGAGCAGGGGGAGGGCACCTTTCCTGGCAGCGGGTCCCTAGGTGAGCTGGGCCCTTGGCTGTACTCTGCAGAATCACCCAGGGGCTGCAGGGCCTGGGTTACGCTGCACGACACAGAGTCCCTCTGGAAAGGCAACCAGCATGCCCTCCCGCACCCACGAGGCAGAAATCCTTCCACCGTTTTACAGTGTGGGGGAGATCTGACACCCCCCCAGCTCCACTGCCCCCACCCCCACTGGTTGGAGCCATGGCTAACCAGGGGCAACAGCGCCCCCAGGACTCAGTAATGGAGGCTGAGCTCCCTTCGGACTGGTGTGTGAACGGGGGTGACGCTCCTCTGCACCATGCAGGCAGCCCTGCATTGGACAGGGCCCTGGAAGTGTGGGCCTCAGACAACCCCATGGGGAGGGTCCGCTCCCTTGCTCACCCACCCCAAAGCTCAGCCCCACACACCACAAAGGGCATTTCGACCTGCCAATGGGTGCCGCGCATCCAGCTCCAAACTGAACAAAGCAACAACCCCATGACCTGCGATCCACCCCGCAATAGCCTCAGGCCAGCTTCCAATGGCCCCACAGCAGATAACCCCTGCCACCCACACTCCCCATAAAGCAGCAAGTGTCAGTCCTAAAATGTCCCCCAACATCCCCATACCCCAGGGGACACCAACATCCTGAACCCCCCACCCCATAACCCAGGGCATCCCCCACACATGCACCCTCATCCTGAGTACCCCGCCTCCACATCCAGGGAGAGCCCCATCCCAGGAGGAACCCAAGCAGCAGAACAGGTGTTGGGATGGGGGGTGGGGAAGAGGAGAATTACCCAGGGCGCTCTGGCATCTATTGCTCGCTCAGGGGGACTAGAGTTTCCCAAGAACCAGGCCAGGATTCCAGGGGGAATCAGGTTCTGACAGGGAGGGATTAGGGAGATTCCAGGCAGAGTTGGGGGCTAGGAGCAGTCAGGGGAGTTCCAGGGGCCCAATAACTGCCTTTTTCCCAGGGAAGTTCAGGGGGGCAGGGGGTTGGCAGGGTTCTGGGGGTTTCAGGAGGGTCAGGGGTTCCCTGGGAAACACTGGCCCCCTAGGGACCTCCCTATCTGCTTCTCACCCCAGCAGAATTCAGAAGGCAGGGGTGTTGGAGGTTTGGGGGCATTCCAGGGGACTAGGGTGGTTGCTGGGGAGAAGGACGGGGCATGCGTACCTGCCTCTCGCCCCAGGAGAATTCAGGCGGACCCAAGGTGTTCGGGGGAAGAGGATTGAGGGGCCCCAGGGGGCAGGGTGGCCAGTACCTGCCCCTCACCCTGGGAGAATTCAGGGGACCCAGTGGGTATGTGGGGGTGGAGGATTGGGGGTCCCAGGGGGCCAATACATGCCTCTTGCCCCAGGGGAGTTCAGGAGAGCCCAGGTGGGTTGAAGAGGGGAGGACTGGGGGGCCCCAGGGAAGTTCAGGGGGGCCAATACCTGCCTCTCACCCCAGGGGAGTTCAGGGGGACCCAGGAGGTCAGGGGGCAGAGGAATGGGGAGGCCCCGGGTGTGGGGAGCCAATACCTGCCTCTTGCCCTGGGGAGTTTGGGGGGCCCAGGGGGGTTGGGTGCAGATGATTGGGAGGACAGGGAGTTAAAGGAAGCTAAAGGGAGCCCAGGGGGGTTGGAGACAGAGAACTGGGGGGGTCCCGGGAGGCAGGGTGGTCAATACCTACCTCTCGTCTTGGGGGAAGCACAGGGGGTTTGGGTGGCAGAGGATTGGGGGGGTTGGGGATCCCAGGGGGCAGGGAATTGGGGGGTCCCAGGGAGAGGGTGGCCAATACCAGCCTCTCACCTTGGGGAACTTTGGGGGGACAGAGGACTGGGGGGATCCCAGAGGATTGGAGCAGAGAACTAGGGGGCAGCAGGGGGAGTTTAGGGACAGAGGACTGGGGTGTACCAGGGGGTTGGGGGCAGAGGACTGGGGGGGGGAGCCTGGGGGGTTGGCGGCAGGGAACTGGGGGGGGCAGGGGAGTTCAGGGGCCTTGGGGGGTTGGGGACAGAGGGGGGGCCCAGGGGATTAAGACTAGGGGCCCCGGAGGAGTTCAGGGAGCCTAGGGGGTTGGGGGTGGAAGACTGAGGGTCCTGGGGGGCATAAGGGAGTTGGGGGTGGAGGACTAGGGGTCCCGGGGGAGTTCGGGGAGCCTAGAGGGGTTGGGGGCAGAGAACTGGAGGGACAGGAGAGTTCAGGGGCCCTAGGGAGGTTGGGGGCTGGGGGGGGGCCGAGGGGATTCGGTGGGCCTAGGGGGGTTGGGGGCGGAGGACTGGGGGGGCAGGAGAGTTCAGGGGGCCTAGGGAGGTTGGGGGCTGGGGGGGGGCGAGGGGATTCGGTGGGCCTAGGGGGGTTGGGGGCGGAGGACTGAGGGGGCAGGAGAGTTCAGGGGGCCTAGGGAGGTTGGGGGCTGGGGGGGCCGAGGGGATTCGGTGGGCCTAGGGGGGTTGGGGGCGGAGGACTGGGGGGGCAGGAGAGTTCAGGGGGCCTAGGGAGGTTGGGGGAAGAGGACTGAGGGGTCTGGGTGTGTTCAGGGTGCCTAGGGAATGGAGGACTGGGGGGACCCGGGGGAGTTCGGGGGGCCTAGGGGGGTTGGGGGCGGAGGACTGGGGAACAGGAGAGTTCGAGGAGCCCAGGGGAGTTGGGGGGAGGAGGCCTGGGGGGCCTAAGGGGGTTGGAGGCGGAGGACTGGGGGGACCCGGGGGAGTTCGGGGGGCCTGGTGGGGACAGGAGAGCTGGAGGGGGCCCGAGGTAGCCGCGGGGTCAGTACCTGCCTCTCGCCCCGATTCTTCCGCCGCACACGCTCAGACACAAAGACTCAGCGCTAACCCCACCCCTCGAGCACACTGACAGCGCCGGCAACCAATTGGCGCCTCCGCCGCCCAGGGGGCGGGACGAGCGGCGCGGCCCCGGCGCCACGTGCGGAAGCGGAGCCTGGTCCGTGTCCACGTGAGGGGCGTGGAGAGAACGCGGAGACATGTGCGGGGGCGGGACTCGGGCCAGAGTGGGCGGGGCCTCTTGGTCACACCCGGCGTGGGGACCCGGCCCCTGAGGGCGGTGCTGGGGGCCCCCAGGACTTCCGCAGCATCTGTCCTCCCGCCCCCCGGCATCCCCCAGCGGTCTCCCCTTTGGCCGTCAAGCTGGGCTGCCAGCCCCACCCCAACAGTCCCCCCTCAGCAACCCCCAACTTGGGCTGCCGGCCCTGCCCCCCACCAGCCTGGGCTGTTGGCTCTGTCCCCATCCCCAATAGACCCCCTCTCCTGCCCCCCAGCAACCCTCCAAACCTGAGCTAGTGACCCTGTCCCCTAGCAGCCCTCCAATCTGGGCTACTAGCCCTGCCCACAGTAGCCACCTCCTGCTCCCCAGTGGTAAGCCACTCCTGACCCTGCCTCCCCAAAAAGTGATGGAACCCCATCTCTGCTAGAAAAACCTTCCCCCCTCAACACCCTCAGCAGTGACACATCCTAAGGGCTAGTCTACGCTGGGAGCGCTGGGAGACCACCTCCTGAGCAAGAAAGTTGCAGCGCTGTAAAATGCCAGTGTAGACAAGCTGTAAGCCAGTATCACCGAGCTCAAGAGTTCAAAAATCATGAATCAGGTCCCACAAATCATGAAGCTGGCTTAAAAATTTAGAGATTTTTTTCACCAGTAATTCACACGTGGCCTGGTTCTTTGTTTTCTGAGCATTAGTGCCATGATCGTGTGACATTTTCCAGCTTCTCCAGAATCAGGGATGCAAGATACTTTTCTTTTCAATGAGGTTCTGCTGTGATCCCCTGACTCCTGGAGGCTGAGGCTGTGTGAGCTACGCCAAGAAGTGCTCGAGTCCCTAGAGAATTAGCAAGACTCCCCCCGCCCCCTTCCATCAGCGACCCATCCGCAAACTCCAACTCCAAATGTATACATCTAGGAACAAAGAATATCAGCCAAACCTACAGGATGCAGGAGCCTATTCTGGGAAGCAGTGATTCTGAAAGAGATTTGGGGGTGATGGTGGAGAATCAGCTGAACGTGAGCTTCCAGTGTGATATTGTGGCCAAAAGAGCTAACGGCCCTGGGATGCATAAACAGGGGACTCAAGTAGGAGCAGAGAGGTGATTTTACCTCTATATTTGACACTGGTCCAATCACTGCTGGAATCCTGGGTCCAGTTCTGGTGCCCACAATTCAAGAAGCATGTTGATAAATCAGAGTGGGGTCAGGGAAGAGTCATGAGAACGATTAAAGGATTAGAAAACCTGCCTTAGAGTGAGAGACTCAAAGAGCTCAACCTTGACAAAGAGACTTGATTTCAGGGGTGACTTGATCACAGTCTCTCAGTACCTAGATGGGGAACAAATATTTAATAACAGGCTCTTCAGTCTAGCAGCAAAAGGTCTAACACGGTCCAATGGAAGCTGGAATTAGACAAGTTCAGGCTGGAAATAAGGCCTAATTTTTTCCTGATGAGGATATTTAACCGTTGGAAAAGGTTGCCAAGGGTCATGGTGGATTCTCCATCAGCAGCAACAAATCAAGGTTGAAGGACAAGATTTTTTCTAAAGCTCTGCTCCAGGAATTCTTGTGGGGCAGTTCTCAGACCCGTGCTCCCAGGGGGTCGGACTGGATCAGAAAGGTCACATCCAGCCTTACAATAAGAACATAAGAACGGCCATACTGGGTCAGACCAAAGGTCCATCAAGCACAGTATCCTGTCCTCTGACAGTGGCCAATGGCAGGTGCCCCAAAGGGAATGAACAGACAGGTTATCATTAAGTGATCCATGCCCTGTCACCCAATCCCAGCTTCTGGCAAACAGAGGCTAGGGACATCATTCCTGCCCATCCTAGCTAATAGCCATTGATGGCCCTATCTGCCATGAACCTAGCTAGCTCCCTTTTGAACCCCGTGATAGTATTGGCCTTCACGACACCCTTTGGCAAGGAGTACCTGAGGTTGCGTTGTGTGGAAAAAATACTTTGTTGTGTTTGTTTTAAATCTGCTACCTATTAATTTCATTTGGTGGCCTCTTGTTCTTGTATTATGACTCATAGACTCATAGATATTAAGGTCAGAAGGGACCATTATGATCATGTAGCCTGACCTCCTGCACAATGCAGGCCACAGAATCTCACCCACCCACTCCTGCAATAAACCTCTCACCTATGTCTGAGCTATTGAAGTACTCAAATCATGGTTTAAAGACTTCTAGGTGCAGAGAATCCTCCAGCAAGTGACCCGTGCCCCATGCAACAAAGGAAGGTGAAAAACCACCAGGGCCTCTTCCAATCTGCCCTGGAGGAAAATTCCTTCCCGACCCCAAATATGGCGATCAGCTGAACCCTGAGCATGTGGGCAAGATTCACCAGCCAGATACCCAGGAAAGAATTCTCTGTAGTAACTCAGATCCCACCCCATCTAACATCCCATCACAGGCCATTGGGCCTATTTACCATGAATAGTTGAAGATCAATTAATTGCCAAAATCATGTTATCCCATCATACCATCTCCTCTTATCGAGTTTAATCTTGAAGCCAGATAGGTCTTTTGCCCCCACTGCTTCCCTTGGAAGGCTGTTCCTGAACTTCACTCCTCTGATGGTTAGAAACCTTCATCTAATTTCAAGTCTAAACTTCCCGCTGGCCAGTTTATATCCATTTGTTCTTGTGTCCACATTGGTACTGAGTTCAAAGAATTCCTCTCCTCCCCAGTATTTATCCCTCTGATATATTTATAGAGAGCAATCATATCTCCCCTCAGCCTTCTTTTGGTTAGGCTAAACAAGCCAAGGTTCTTGAGTCTCCTTTCATAAGACAGGTTTTCCATTCCTGGGATCATCCTAGTAGCCCTTCTCTGTACCTGTTCCAGTTTGAATTCATCCTTCTTAAACATGGAAACCAGAACCGCACATAGTATTCCAGATGAGGTCTCACCAGTGCCTTGTATAACAGTACTAACACCTCCTTATCTCTACTGGAAATACCTCGCCCGATGCATCCCAAGACCGCATTAGCTTTTTTCACAGCCATATCACATTGGCGGCTCATAGTCATCCTGTGGTCAACCAATACTCCGAGGTCCTTCTCCTCCTCCGTTACTTCTAATTGATGCGTCCCCAGCTTATAACTAAAATTTTTGTTATTAATCCCTAAATGCATGACCTTACACTTCTCACTATTACATTTCATCCTATTACTATTACTCCAGTTTACAAGGTCATCCAGATCCTCCTGTATGATATCCCGGTCCTTCTCTAAATTGGCAATACCTCCCAGCTTTGTATCATCCGCAAACTTTATTAGCACATTCCTGCTTTTTGTGCCGAGGTCAGTAATAAAAAGATTAAATAAAATTGATCCCAAAACCAATCCCTGAGGAACTCCACTGGTAACCTCCCTCCAGCCTGACAGTTCACCTTTCAGTATGACCCTCTGTAATCTCCCCTTTAACCAGTTCCTTATCCACCTTTCAATTTTCATATTGATCCCCATCTTTCCCAATTTAACTAATAATTCCCCATGTGGCACCGTATCAAACACCTTACTGAAATCTAGGTAAATTAGGTCCACTGCGTTTCCTTTGTCTAAAAAATCTGTTACTTTCTCAAAGGAGGAGATCAGGTTGGCACGATCTACCTTTTGTAAAACCATGTTTTATTTTGTCCCATTTACCATTGACCTCAATGTCCTTAACTACTTTCTCCTTGAAAATTTTTTCCAGGACCTTGCATACTACAGATGTCAAAATAACAGGCCTGTAGTTACCCGGATCACTTTTTTTCCCCCTTTCTTAAAAATAGGAACTATGTTAGCAATTCTCCAGTCATACGGTACAACCCCTGAGTTTACAGATGCATAAAAATTCTTGCTAATGGGCTTGCAATTTCATGTGCCATTTCCTTTAATATTCTTGGATGAAAATTATCTGGGCCCCACAATTTAGTCCCATTAAGCTGTTCGAGTTTGGCTTCTACCTCAGATATGGTAATATCTACCTCCATATCCTCATTCCCATTTGTCATGCTACTATTATCCCTAAGCTCCTCATTAAAGACTGAGGCAAAGTATTTGTTTAGATATTGGGCCACGCCTAGATTATCCTTCACCTCCACCCAATTCTCAGTGTTTAGCGGTCCCACTTCTTCTTTGTTTGTTTTCTTCTTATATGGCTATAGAACTTTTTACGATTGGTTTTAATTCCCTTTGCAAGGTCCAACTCTACTTGACTTTTAGCCTTTCTCACTCATTTCTGACCTCAATAAGATAGCTTTCCTTGCTGATCCCTCCCATCTTCCACTCCCTGTAGGCTTTCTGCTTTTTCTTAATCACCTCTCTGAGACGCTTGCTCATCCAGCTTGGTCTGCAACTCCTGCCGATGAATTTTTTCCCCTTTCTTGGGATGCAGGCTTCTGATAGCTTCTACAGCTGTAACTTGAAGCAACACTTCCTTATTTACTTTCTCTATACCATTCATGATTTTATAGACCTCTATCATATCCTCCCTTAGTCACCTCTTTTCCAAGCTGAAAAGTCCCAGTCTTATTAATCTCTCCTCATACGGAAGCTGTTCTATACCCCTAATCATTTTTGTTGCCCTTTTCTGAAACTTTTCCAATTCCAAAATATCTTTTTTGAGATGGGGCGACCCCATCTGCATGCAGTATTCAAGGTGTGGGCATACCATGGATTTATATAGAGGCAATATGATATTTTTTGTCTTATTATCTATCCCTTTCTTAATGATTCCCAACATTCTGTTTGCTTTTTTTGATTGCCACTGCACATTGAGTGGATATTTTCAGAGAACCATCCACAATGACTCCAAGATCTCTTTCTTGAGTGGTAACAGCTAAATTGGACCCCATCACTGTATATGTATGGTTAGGATTATGTTTTCCAATGTGCATTACTTCGCATTTATCAACATTAAATTTCATCTGCCATTTTGTTGCTCAGTCACCCAGTTTTGAGAGATCCTTTTGTAGCTCTTCAGAGTCTGCCTGGGACATCACTATCTTGATTAGTTTTGTATCATCTGCAAATTTTGCCACCTACCTGTTTATGCCTTTTTCCATATCGTTTATGAATATGTTAAATAGGACTGGGCCCAGTACAGACCCCTGGGGGACACCACTAGTTACCTCTCTCCATTCTGAAAACTGACCATTTATTGCTACCCTTTGTTACCTATCTTTTAACCAGTTACCAATCTATGAGAGCACCTTCTCTCTTATCCCATGACTGCTTATTTTGCTTAAGAGCCTTTAGTGAGGGACTTTGTCAAGGCTTTCTGAAAATCTAAATACACTATATCCACTGGATCTCCTTTGTCTGCCCGCTTGTTTACCCCCTCAAAGAATTACAAAAACCACGTTGGCTATTTCCCAACAAATTATGTTCATCTATATGTCTGACAACTTTGTTCTTTACGATAGTTTCAACCAATTTGCCCAGTACTGAACTGAGGCTTACTGGCCTGTAGTTGCCGGGATCACCTCTGGAGCCTGTTTTAAAAATTGGCATCACATTAACTATCCTCCAGTCATTCGGTACAGTAGCTGATTTAAATGATAGGTTGCAGATGACAGTTAGTAGGCCTGCAATTTCACATTTGAGGTCCTTCAGAACTCTTGGGTGATACCATCAGGTCCTGGAGTCTTATTACTGTTTAGTTTATCAATTTGTTCGAAAACCTCCTCCTCTCTGAACCCCACCCCAACAGGACCCATTGCAAGGCAAGGGCTGCATCCAAGGTGTGAGAACCCCAAGTTTAGCAGCAGGGAAGCTCTGCACCCTGAGATGAAGGGGAACATGAGGGTTGTGCAGTTCAGCTCTAGAAGATCAGGAAATGGCAGCGTGCAGGCTGCCTGGCTAACCTCACTGCTGCCCTGGGGCCGGGGTTGGGCCCTTCTGTATCCAGCTCCTCGGTGCAGCATTACAGCACAGGTTTCTCCACCTCGTAGCTCCGCCAGGGAACGGCCTCGCCAGCGCTGGGTAGCACAGCCCAGCTCCCAGCTGATGGGAAGTGCCAAGCCGACAGTTAACCGGGGAGCCTTGACTCGGCCCCTTGTGCAGCCCTGTGCTCTGGCACAGCTGCTTATTGAGAGCAGAGCCCTGGGGAGCCTAAGGCCCTGGCTTGCACCCTCAGCAGTGAGCACAGGCCCGTGGTCCTTGTCTCCTCTGCAGCCTGCTTCTGTCCACCCCGTGCCCCGGCTTCTGTCCCCTCCCGCTCATTCACCCCCAGCTCCTGCTCCTCTGCCCTATCCACCCCCAGCTCCTTCCCCCTCCCCTTCTGCCATATCCATCCGCCAGCTCCTGCCCCCTCTCCCTCCGCACTTCCTCTGTCCTATCCAATCCACCAATTACCCTCTGAATACCACCTCCTCCCATTCAGAGGGGAGTCTAGATATAGGCAAACTAGCTAGCTGCCTGGGACAACAGATAGTTGGGGGGAGAGAGGGAGAGAGAGAGAGGTTGTCCCCCTCAGGATGTCACCTGGTGTGCTGAGCCTGGGCACCCTTTTTACGTGTCCTGGTGAGCCAGGCTATTAAGCCTCCTTCAGCGCACACAGGCAGGGCCACACCCAACTGCAGAACAAAACAGACACCGAGATCAGTTCTGGGAAGGCTCAGGTTAAGGGACTTGCCCCAGCCCTCAGGTATCCACCTCCCCTGGAGTGCAGACTCAAAGGTATATTATGAAATCCTCTATGTGGAGGAAGGTATGCACAGCCTCTTATTCCCCCCCACCCCCAATTATGAATTGCACAAACTGGGTCACATTATAAACGAGAAATAAGTTAAAATCTACCTTTTGTAGTTGTTAAAGTGATTAAAGAGATCACTAAGCAAATAAAACACAAAAGCTAAGCTTGTTTCACTTAAGAAATTGGTTACAGATAGTCATTTCTGACCCTAGATAGTGTTGCTAGCAGATTACACAAAGTCTTAAAAGGCAGCTGCACTGGCCTGCAGCTAGAGACTTCAGGTATTTCTACTCACAGACTGGACGCCCTCTCAGCCTGGGTTCAACCCTTTTCCCCCCAGTTCAGTTCTTGCTTCCAGGTGTTTTTCAGTGTCTCTTTGGGTGGGGAGACAGGGGAACCCCACTGATGTCATGCCCCTCCTGTATATAGCTCTTGTATGAGGGGGTAGCCGTGTTAGTCTGTATCCACAAAAATGAGTAGTCTGGTGGCATTTTAAAGACTAACAGATTTATTTGGGCATAAGCTTTCATGGGTAAAAAAACCACTTTTTCAGATGCATGGAGTGAAAATTACAGATGCAGGCATTATTATACTGGCACTTGAAGAGAAGAGAGTTACCTAACAAGTAGAGAACCAGTGTGGGCAGGGCCAATTCAATCAGGGTGGATGTAGTCCACTCCCAATAATTGATGCCAGGAGAGGGAAAGTTGCTTTTGTGGTGAGCCAGCCACTCCCAGTCCCTATTCAAGCCCAAATTAATGGCGTTAAATTTGCAAATAAATTTTAGTTCTGCAGTTTCTCTTTCAAGTCTGTTTTTGAAGTTTTTTGTTCAAGTATGGCTACTTTTAAATCGGTTATAGAATGTCCAAGGAGATTGAAGCGTTCTCCCACTGGCTTTTGTGTGTTATTAACCTGGGGAAGTGAGGAAACAGACTGACAGAGCAAGACAGGTACCCAGAAGTCACCTACTACAGGACAGGCCCAACAAGGAAAACAACAGAACACCACTGGGCATCACGTACAGCTCCCAGCTAAAACCTCTCCAGCACATCATCAACGATCTACAACCTATCCTGGAAAATGATCCCTTGCTCTCACAGACCTTGGGAGACAGGCCAGTCCTCGCTTACAGACAGCCCCCCAACCTGAAGCAGATACTCACCAGCAACTACACACCACTCCACAGAAACACTAACCCAGGAACCAATCCCTGTAACAAACCTCGTTGCCTACTCTGTCCCCATATCTACTCTAGCGACACCATCAAAGGACCCAGCCACACCATCAGACGCTCGTTCACCTGCACATCTACTAATGTGATATATGCCAGCAATGCCCCTCTGCCATGTACATTGGCCAAACCGGACAGTCTCTACCTAAAGGATAAATGGACACAAACTGGACATCAGGAACGGTAACATACAAAAGCCAGAAGGAGAACACTTCAATCTCCCTGGACACTCAATAATAGATTTAAAAGTAGCCATTCTTCAAAAAAAAAAAAAAAAAAAAATTCCAAAACAGACTTCAAAGAGAAACTGCTGAGCTACAATTCATTTGCAAACTTAACACCATCAATTTGGGCTTGAATAGGGAGTGGGAGTGGGTTGGCTTACTACAAAACCAATTTTCCTTCTCTTAGGATTGACACCTCCTCATCAATTATTGGGAGTGGACCACATCCACCCTGACTGAATTGGCCTTCACCATTGGTTCTCCACTTGTAAGGTAACTCTCTTCTCTTCATATGCCAATATATATTTATGCCCATTTCTGTAATTTTCACTCCATGCATCTGAAGTGGGTTTTTTACCCACGAAAGCTTACGCCCAAATAAATCTGCTAGTCTTTAAGGTGCCACCGGACTCCTCGTTATTTTTGTGGATACAGACTAACACAGCTACCCCTATGATACTAAAAGACAAAGGATTGCTGCCATAGTAAACCCTATTTAAGGCCAGGGAGTAATATCATCAGGGTTTATTCTTCACTGAATCCCTGCCCAGGATGACTGCTGGAAACATCTAAGAAACAAAGACGAAATGGGGGGGAGAAGAGCTGAGCCCATGCTGGAAAAGGTGTCTGGCCTGTGAAATAAATGCCTAAAAACAACAACATTCAGGGTGAGAAATTACTTGCAACCAGTTTCTTTAGTGTATTAGGCTTAGTTTGTGTGTTTGTTTCAGTAATCTGCTTTGATCTGTTTGCTATCCCTTATAATCACTTAAAATCTCTCTTTTGTAGATAATAAACTTGTTTTTGTTTTCTCTAAAACCAGTTTGTGGAATACATAATAGGGGGCAAAACGCTGTGCAGATCCTCTGCACTAAGGGGCATGGCAAATTTCATGATGCACAGGTTTCTGTGCAGTGCAAGACAATACAATTTGGGGTTTGCATCCCAGAGGGCGTGTGCACTTAAGTGCTGGGCAAATCCCGAGCTGAATCTTTCCATGCAGAGCTGATTTCAGTGTCTGTGTCTTTCTGCAGCTGGAGTGTGTCCCTAGCTGTGTGTGTGCTGGAGGAGGCTTGAGGGCCTGGCTCAGTAGGACAGTGTAAGGGAGCGTAGGCTGGTAGAACAGGCAGGCTCAATGGACCCCAATATGTCAGGTACCCTGGGGGGAAGGTAGCCCAACACAGCTGTGACTGCAAGAAGAGCCCCTGATGGCAGCATTTGAGAAACCGTGTGCTAGGCACTGGTGGGGCCTCCACTGGAGGACTGGGTCCAGTTCTCTGCGCCTCACTTCAGGAAAGATGTGAACAAACTGGAGAGAGTCCAGAGGAGAGCAACAAAAATGATAAAAGGTTTAGAAAACCTGAGCAGTGAGGAAAGGTGAAAACCTGGGCATGTTTAGTGTTGAGAAAAGACTGAAAGGGGACCCGAGAAGAGTCTTCAAATACATTCAGGGCTGTTATAAAGAGGACAGGGATCAATTGTTCTCCATGTCCACTGAAGGTAGGACAAGTAATGGGCTTATACTACAGCAAGGGAGCTTTAGGTTTGCTATTATGGAAGACTTTTAACTCTAAGGGTAGATAAGGCCTCAGTGGGAGGCTGGGGAATCTGTCACTGGAGGTTAAGACCAGGTTGGACAAACCTCTGTCAGCGATGGTCTAGGCCTACGCCTATACCATCCCTGACAGCGCAGGGGAGCTGGATTTGATCTCTCGGGGCCTGTTCCAGACCAGCATTTCTGGGATTCTAGATTAAGGCAACAGCACTGTACATGATGGACAGCTCTTCCTGAGCACAGGAGGGCAGCATGGGAGACCACATGAAGAGGGGCATGGGAACAGAGGCAGAGGTTGACAGTGGGATGAGAGTTTACATTTGGAAAGGAGGGCAGGGCAACATGGCCTGTCAGGTGAAGGCAGGGAGCTTGTGGGGCGGAGGGTGAGGCAAATAGGCCAAAGCTGGAAATATGGCAATTATTTCCTGTTAGGAAATGCAGCGAGAGGAAGTGTTTTCTAGAGCACATGGGCTCTGGCCCAGCTTCACCAGTGTCTCCTCCTAGAGCCTTCGGCAAGTCACTCCAGCTCTGTAGCCCGGCCAGCTTTAACCGAGGAGTGACAGTCCTAAACTCCCCTGGGATTAGCAAAGGCACCAGTCCCTCCACTTGGGCAACGAAAATGGATCAAGAAGCTTCTGAGCCAGGATTCCTGCCGTAGAGAGCAGAGGCCACAGGTCCAGCTGCGCCCCAGACGGCCTGTGCTGTGGCGCTCGTGTTCCTTTGGCTGGCAAGGGCTCAGTTTCCCCACTCATCAGGGGCATTAGAGCTGCTCTGAAGCCCACAGAGCTTCTGGGCATGCCTGAGAGAAAAGCAGCATGAGCACATGCCTGCCCGCTGCTGTGGGTGCATCTGAGGACAAGAGACAGCTCCTCCGAGCCCCTCCTGCAGGACCCTTTGCCCTGGTGCAGATACTCAAGGGCTTCCCTGCAAGTTAGTTCCTTTTCCAGCTCAGTTCACTGCTGCAGATGTGGGGTGAGATGGCATTTGACATGCCAGCCTCCAAAATGGCATCTCCCTCTTCAAACAACCTCCCTGAGCACAATGTGAATGACACGTTCTCCAGGGCTCCATAGTCCTGAGATCTGCCCCCCGGGACGTTGGCTCTTCAGAGGGATGCCTGTGGGGGCAGAACTGTATTTTCTATATTTTTAAATGTATGTTCTTTCAGGCATTGTGCTAGACTCGTGGAGCCTGGCTAGGGGTCCAGGATGCATGGGAAGCAGCAGCAGCTAGCCGCTTCCCTGGCTCAGCACAGCAGGCCATCTGCCAAGGGCAAAGGTCTCATTTAATAATGGCAGAAGACCTGGGCCCCAGCACCAAGGCTATGAATTGAATCAGCAGCTAAAACAATGCCCTCTCCTCCACACTCCCTTGGCAAAGGCAGCTGCACTCAGCAGCCCACTGAGCACCGAACGCCAACAGTGGGCTTGCAGGGGAGACAGGCATGGGTGGGGGTGGGAATGAGGTCTGTATGGAGTAAAAAGCCATCGCAGCATGGAGCTTCAGGCCACAGTGGCAACGCAGGGGCAGGCTGCCCACCCGTCTCACAAGCAGCAACCCGGTGCTGAAATAACAGAGGCCAGCAGCTGCAGCCAAGCTCCTCAGAAGTCACCTTCCACACACCACTGTTAGGCTTATGCTCAAGCCAGTGTCCCTAAAGCAGGCCAATGCATCTGCCCCGCAGGTGGCTGTGATCAAACTGCTCGGCAATCAAGGAGAGCGACCAGTGTCCAAGTGGCAGCGCAGCCCCTAACCAATTCCCTTGGTTCAATCGGAACAGCAGAGAGGCCAGGGCAGGGCTCATCCCACCTGTTACCCACCCGTGGGTACTCTGAACACAGCTCTGCTCACGGCAAAAGAGGCCCGGTCTCCTCAGGCAGTCACATCCGCTGACTGCACTGCCTTGGACTCCTGCCAGCCCTGCAGAGCCAACACAACAAACCAGCAAAGCCAGCGTGCCTCTCGGAGGGCAGGCAGGGTTGGCATGGCTGCAGCTAGAGAACGCACCTCTGCCCTGGCATCACCTTCACCCAGCTAGCAGGGGGCTCCCGGAGGCAGCTCAGCCTGTTCAGACAGAACTGCATGCTGCAAAGTGATTTTTGAAAACAGGGTTCTGGGTGCTAAAGTTAAAAATGTCGTTCCTGCCACTGATAACATGCCAGTCACCAGGCTTGACCCATTTCTGGGAGGTGCTCAGATGGGGGGAGGTCTGAGAACATTAGCTAATTCTGGCTTGCATAAGGAATGGGACAGCTTTAAAATGTTCTCTGTATTATCTATCTTACCATAACTTAGTGGCGTAACCTCATTTGGACGCTGTGTGGCCATCCCATTTTAGAGGACAGTGCAGAACTAGTGGGGAACAGAATGATCCATGCCTGGAAAACTCTCAAATGAAGATACCAAAAAACCCCAGATTGTAACCTTGGAGGAGACAAGATAAACGTCCATAAAACAGCTATAAGTCCTGGAGAAGGTGCCTCTGGTTCTTTCTGCCTCCTAATACAAGAACAAAAGGGACCTTCCATTGAACTACAAAGCGGCGCATTCAAAACCAACACAAGGAAATAATTTTTCACACAACGTGTAATTAAACTGTGAAACTTATTTCCACAGGAAACCACTGAGGCGAAGAACTTAAGATTCAAAAAGGGACTGGACATTTATGGGAATTAACAAAAAAACCCATACATGTGGGAGAGATATTAAACCTTGGCTTCAGAGTTTAGAGACCAGGATGAGACCTGATGAGGAGAGGAGATTATTCCACCTCTGCTACTAGGGGTTCTCACACCTTTCTCTGAAGCAGCTGATGCTGGTGGCTGGGCTAGATGGGGCTCAGTTCGGATCCAGTCTGGCAATTCCTATGTTCCTAGAGGAGCCTGCATCCAGGGCAGATGTGCAGAGAGATGAAAGAGAAGAGGGCAAAGTTTAACTTAACACCCATATGAATTTATTCAATCCAGAGTCCATAGTAGAGTGCAATGATGAGAAATGGGACGTGTTCGGATAATCAGCTCTCTTTATGAAACAGAGACACAACTCTGAGAAACTCCTTAATGTCCTAAACACCTGCACAATGGAACGGCGCTCACAATGATTACTGGATGAGTTTGACTTTAAATACAGAGATACGGGGGTTCTCTCCCATGGATACAGCACATCACAGGAATGTCACCAAATTCTCAATCCCCACCCACCCCAAAGTTACTGGAATAGAAAATAAAAAGCTTTGGAGCCAGAGGACCACAGCAGCTCCCCCCCTTCGCTTTCTGTCCAGTATCCACGGGGCTTTTTTTAAAAATTGAAGTGAGAGCAGGTTAGTCCTTTTTCTTGTCCTCTGCTGTTTTCTCCGTCTGGGCCCTAGGGGAGCCATCGGCCACGTCTTCCATTACTGGTGCAGGGGAGCCATCAGCCAGGCCCTCCTTTATCACCCCCGGGGTGCTCATTGCCTCCCCATCGGGTAGCAGTGCTGGGGCACAGTCCGCCGAAGTGGTACCTTGTGTTAGCTGAGGCACTTGGCCCTCCCCACTTATCCCGAACTCGTTGACACGCGTCAGATCCACCCGGTAGATCCAGCGCTGATAGAGGTAAATGAAGAAGACGACATCTGTGGGAGGAGAGCAGAGCGAGCGTAAACAGCAGGCAAACCCCAGGCCAGATGCACACATCTGAACTGCCCAGTTCTTGGTCCCCCATGGCCTATAAGTGCCTGGTGAGCTGCTTGGCAAGAGAGCCCCAGGCACGAGTGACAGAATAGCTCAGCTGTAGCCCACAAGGGAAATGCTGAGGCCCTGAGGCAGAAAGCTCTTTTTTCTCATGCTGCATGGGGAACTCACAGGCCAGCCATCACTGGACTCCTGGAAGGCTCAGTGGGAGAAGTGCCATGCAGCTGCAATAAGCCGAAAGAAGTGGGGTCTTGAGTGCTGGGATCAGACATCAGTAGGGTCCCAGCTAAGCCTGGGCGATCCCCACACTGGCTGTGGAGACACACTGACATGCTACACCCCCATCCCCAGTAGCACAGCATGCCCCATGCCTCTCCGACACAGTCGTAAAGGAGACGCACTGCCATCCTTACACATAATGGCAGGGGATGGGAGAGGCTGGCACTGAGCCCCTTACCGTCTCGGAGGCAGCCTATCCTATACATCATGGGCATTTTGATCACAAAGGCAAAGAGGTCATCGATGAAGGTGTTGAGTGCTTTGTAAGTGAGCATCCTCCAGGGCAGATGGGCTACTGACTTCAGTTTGTAGTTTATGAACAGCTGCGGAGTCATCGTAATAAAACCTGGGGAGAAAGAGAGAAGTCAGGTGGTGGGCCACGAGGCTAACGCCCGCCAAGGAATGTACACTGCATGTCTGGGACAGGCTGGATGCCAGCAGAGCAGCTGGCCCAGGCCATGGAGTTAAATCCTGGCAGAAATGGGGGCAACCCTTGTGCACAGCAGCTCTGCCATAAAGCTCTATAGAGTTCACCACACAGAGTCCCAAGAATAAATAGCCGAGGCAGAGGCGGGGAGGAGAGACCTTCTCAGCTATCTGAAATGGCAGAGTCACATTTTTAGCAGCGAGAGCAATCACCCATTGAACAAGTTACTGACAGACGGAGTGCATTCCTCCTGACTTGAACCCAGGCTGGTGTGCGCTAGTCCAACTGCTAGCTGCTAGGCTGGACAGGATTCTCTGGCCTGCACTGGGCAGGTGATCAGATTGGATGAACAGAGTGGTTCCTTATGGCCTTAAAATCTATTAAATACAAGAAGGCTGCTCAAAGCAGCAGGCTCCTGCAAGGAAGAAGGCTCCTGATCCAGTAGTGGTGAGATTACATGAAGGGCCGGAGGCAGCCGATGCTAAGAGCAGGACAGTGGGAGGCAGAGAGGAGGAGTGAGGCAGGCTGCCACAAGCCCAGGGAGTGCTTTAAAAGAAAGACCAGTTGGCCTGGAATCTGAAAGGAACAGGGAGCAATAGGGAGGCTGGTTAGCAGCAAAGCAAGTGAAAACAAAGGGAGTTTGGTTTTCAATGCAGGTCGGGTGTTCTGTGGGTAAATTGCAACATGTTAGCTAAGGGAGGTCACGTTAGCCTTGCAGACCAGAGACTGCAGGTCAGGGTGGAGTGATTTGAATCACTTATCAGGAAACCTTGATTTGAATCACTGATTTTAATCTTGCTTTGCATTGGCACTGTTCTGTTCTTTTCCTAAAGAACGGTCAATTCTCACTGGTTGGTAACAATTAAAACATGTTGATTTGCAACTAACTATACAGCCTTTACATTCCATTGATGTTTCTATTGGCTAACCCGGAAGATACACCATACCTATACACATTCTAACCAGTTATATAGCTTAACATACATTTATTCAGATTCTTAATTTTTATTCTATTCTGTGAGAAAATGGTGAACGACGTTTCTTATTTACTATAGGATTAATTTTTACTTGTGATTTATCTCAAGTTGCATTTGCATGGACACTGAAATCCAATTAAAAATGCAAAAAAAAATCCCAGAGTTTAAAGATTGTTTCAGTAGTTAAATAAAACTACCTTACATGTACTGGATATATAAGGGGAAAAATTAAGTTTACCAAATGTGTTATGTATTTAAAACTGATTTACTGAAGAAAGGAAGTATTATCTGTAGCTAGTAAATTTTTCTGGTCACTATGGCCTTCAAGACTTTAGAACTAATAGATCTCATCCTCTCACCTTGGTTTTATTCATCGACTGGAAGAGGAAAACAAGTTTTCCTGCTTTTCAACTCCCAATCGGTTTCTCAGCTCTGAATTAACCAGTTGAATAAATGGAGACAAAGGAAAACTCTCTCTCTGCACTTGCAGAGGTGACCACTGCTGTCAAAATCACTTCAGTAAACTCAGGGTCCAGGCACTTAGCCAGGGACTTCCACCATTTCAGTAGCTTGACTTTCTTTAAAAGTTTGGCAGCACATAGAAACTGATTATTATTTATTTAATTTTAGTGATTTTAATAGATTATAGTAGGTTTAGCCCTTAATGCAGGATGTCAGAATTGCACATTGAATTTTAAATAGTGTTGGTTTTAAGAAGAAAGATGTTTTGTATTTAAATAAAAAAATCTAATTGAAAATCTGATTTTTTTTAAAAATCAGATTTTAGCCCATGCTGCAGGAGGGACAGCCAGAGGCCTCCTCACAGGCTCCATCTGAAACCAGCAGCTGTCGTGGACTGCGAAGGCTCCACAGTGGCAGTATAATGGGGAACGTGCAGGGCCTCGTGACGAATGCAGACATGGCCTTAGTGTGAATGCTCTGCTCTGGAGCAGAAAATGAACAGCTGAAGTCACTGGAAGAGAAAGGAAGCTCAGCTGGATACAGCAGGTTCTTTCAAGTGTTCAGGGAACTTTTTCCAATGGGAACAACCCACACGTTGCCCAGAGGGGGAAGACGGGAGAAGACGGCATCAAGAAAAACTAGAAGATGTGGGAAAAATCAACCGGGAACTTGAACCTTCCTTTCACTTTCCCTCCCCCTGCAGATGGTCTCTGTCCTAGACACAGGACGAAGACAGAGGATTTACCTACATGTCAAGCCAGGACATGCAACTACAGCACACCAGCTTTGCACATAGTAAACTCATCACACTGTCACTGCTACAGCTGCTTCAGAGTGCAGTGTGCTAAGCTACACTCTGGCACTTTCACTGTGCTATAGTAATGAGCACATGGGACTCTTGTGTGCAGCAAGCTGGTGCCTTGCAGATTCCTCCCTTGCTTGCCATACACCAACTGGCTGTATGGACAAGGCCTAAGCCCCAGAGCAGTCAGCAGCCCAGCCACTGAAAGTCAAACGTCAAGAAAAACAAAGGGGCTAGAAGTCTTGAGCAATGGCTCCATCTTGAGACACTTGGGCCCAGATAAAGGAAACAGGGAGCACTGTACGAAGTCATGTTGCACTGGGGAATACTGGGTAATCTGAGGAATGCTGGGGAACTCCCACTGATAACTGCCCATGGGGGAAAAACAACGAACAGCCCCAAATCCTCTCCTGGTCCTAGGAAACGAGCTGAAGCCGGGGCGGGGATTATGCAGGTGAGCACGTAGGCGAGTTTCTCTGAGACCCAGGCTGCTTGTCTACACTACAGATTTGTTGCTGGGAGAGCTTTGCTGGCAGAGCCCCCATGTGGGGACAGCGTGACCCACCAGGAGGAGTTCTGCCAGCATAGCTAAACAGCTCTGCCACCAGAAGCACTTGTGTATCAGTGTATTTGTGTTAACACCAAGGGTTTTGCCGGCATAGCTACGTTGGCTAGGGAATGTGAGTTTCTCCACCCTCCGAGGGAGCAGAGCTCTGCTGGCAAAACTTTGCAGTGTAGACTAAGCCTACGTGAGGATGACACACTGCAATCTTGGGAACAGCTTCTATGATCACAGCCTGCTTGGATTCCATCAGTTCATTTAAGCAGAACTGGTTCCACCCGAGTTCAAACTAGCAAGGCTGGACTTTGACCTACACAGAAAAGGCAGTTGCCCAGCAGTTCACCAGCATGCACTGCCAATGTGCAGGATATAGCAGGAAACAGAACCTCTCTGAAACAGAAGCTGAAGATTAACAGAGTCTGAAGTTGCTACAGTAGCTCCCCCAAGAGCAGGGAATATGGCTAGGAACAGACTAGAAGAGTTACTAAGTGAGGGCCAGTGCAACCTAATCACTGCAGCCGAAGCACAAGGGGAATGTCAATACCCAGAGTGGGAAATGAAATTGGAGGTGCCTATACAGAATACTGCATGGCTGCACCTGGGGGAAAGGGCATGCTTCCAAGTTGGGGTTAGGAGACAGGAACAAAGAAACAAGGGGACTGCACCCATCTGCTCTGGATCGTGAGACACAGCATGGGAGTGTGCATGAGAGACAGACATGGAACATAAGAACGACCCTACTGGGTCAGACCAAAGGTCCATCTAGCCCAGTATCCTGTCTTCCGACAGTGGCCAATGGCAGGTACCCCAGAGGGAATGAACAGAACAGGTAATCATCAACTGATCCATCCCGTCACCCATTCTCAGCTTCTGGCAAAGAGAAGCTAGGACACCATCCCTGCCCACCTTAACTAACAGCCATTGATAGACCTATCCTCCATGAATTTATCTAGTTCTTTTTTGAGCTGTTATAGTCTTGGCCTTCACAACATCCTCTGGCAAAGAGTTCCATAGGTTGACTGTGCATTGTATGAAGAAATATTTCCTTTAGTTTGTTTTAAACCTGCTGCCTATTAATTTCATTTGGTGACCCCTAGTTCTTGTGTTATAAGGAGTAAATAACACTTCCTTATTTACTGTCTCCACACCCGTCATGATTTTATAGATCTCGATCACATCCCCCCTTAGTCGTTTCTCTTCCAACCTGAAAACTCCCAGTCTTATTAATCTCACCTCATATGGAAGCTGTTCCATACCCCTAATCATTTTTGTTTCCCTTTTCTGTACACCTTTTCTAATTGCAATAGATCTTTTTTAAGATGGGGTCACCATATCTGCCCGCAGTATTCAATATGTGGATGTACCATGGATTTATATAGAGGCAATATGATATTTTCTTTCTTAATGATTCCCAATCAGCTGATGTGAAGCCAGGCCCTTTGCATGGGATATCAGAAGCTGGAGGGCTCCTTACTGGTAAGTGCAACTCAGTACCTCTTCTCTCCGCTGAAAGCTCATCCTAATTCCAGCCAGACACACGTGATTTGCCTCTAACATGTGCACAGCATTATCCACGGCCTCCCCCGAGTGTGGGCAGACCCCGAAGCTGGGCGCAAGAGGTCGGGAGGGGGTCAGGAGGCCTCAGACGGGGCCCAGCGACTCCAGCAAACTCATGCAACCAGAACACTGCCTTGTGGGCGCTACTCACCAAATGTCAGAAGGAAGCCATAGAGCATGCTCAGGACCCACGAGTACCAGCCTTTGTGCTCCATGTACAGCAAGCTGTACACAGCATAGCAGCCGAGCAAGGGGAAGAGAATCCACGAGAGATACCGGAACGCCATCTGGGGAGGTGAGATTCAAAGGTGACTGGTCAGCTGGGAGCTGCACAGAATCCTGCTCAGGATCAGAGCGGGGGGCCCTGAGGGTACAGGGGCCAGCTAGTCACATACCCACCTCTTTGCAGGCCTGCTGCCTTGCTGGCTCTCAAGCCCCGGCTTCACAGTGAGGGACTCTCGCTAGAAGGGGGTTTCTGAACAATGCATGGGGTCACAAGGTGCTAGACACATCCCTTCTCACTCACTCGCTACCGCACCACAGCAGGGCTGGAAGCAGGGTCACCATCCTTTTTCCCTTCCGCCATCACAGCCACCAAGGAGTGAGTGTCCTCCATGGCCCCTTGAACACACTTGTCACTCCCGGGGCTGCATCTCTCAAAGATGTGGGGCTTAGGGGTTGGTAGAGCTACCAGGGGGGTCTCAAACTGGGGGTCACAAGGTAACCACTGACAGCTCTTAGCCCCCATTAAATTACACCCCCATTTTAAATGGGGGGGGGGGAAGAATCACATTCAGAGGCTTGCTGTGTGAAAGGGGTCACCAATACAAAAAGCTGTAAAGCCACTGAGCTACACCCATACACTACCTCCCTGACTCCAGGGATCAGACCAGCAGAGTGTCCAAGAAAAGCAGGGCACCCTTTAGCAGTTCATGACTGACATTTTACTGAGATTACCAGCTGCGTGAGGGTGGGGCTGCACCAACACACACATGGCTTAACGACATCTATGCCCCAACACCTGCAGTCATGCCAGAAGGAAAAGATTGAAAGGTGAAACTTGGGGCTGCAGGGCCTAGTGTGGACACTGGGCCATGCACTGAGCTGATGGAGGGGATACTGTGGCTGCAGACAGGCAAATGGAGGTCATGCATCACTCAAGCAGCTGCCAGAAGTCAGAGAAGAGATAGACCAAGGGGAGTAGCAAACTGGACATATGAAGACCCACACGCACATCCAACGGAGAGGAGGAACAGAACTCAAGGCAAACAAGCCAACAACTAGAAGGTGCTGCGGGTTCAGCTCTCTTGCAGATCACAGTGCAGCCCAGCTTAGCAAGGTGCTGTGTCCTGCTGGGAGAATAGCAGTTTCCCAAGGAATAAGCTAGAAGGGATGACCAGGGAAACGCTATCCAGGGCACCTCCTCTTTTGGGAGCAGGATCCTAATGCAGGGTATACCTGGGTCCCCTTTCACAAGTCAGGGAGTCCCATGTCCAATGGCGTAAGAATCTAACCCACACTACCCTGGGCCCCCACCTCCCAGAGGGATCCTACCATGCGCTGAAGGAAATCCTCTGCTATGCATTGGACTTACATCATCGTAGACTTTGGTAGACGATTCTATATATGTTGATTTGTCTTTGAAGGTTAAACGCGGAAAAATCCCAGCGACTTTGTTGTCTCGATCCAGCTGTTTATTGACAAGAGCAGGAGTTACAGCCATGTATGGAGGCAGTACATAATAAAGGCCACCAACCTGTCCCCAAGAGGGACCCTCCTGAAAAGGCAGCCTAGCTGGTAGGGGAGGCTCCACATGATCACTAAGGGATAGTGTCTATTGTCCACACAGCAGACTATGTAGCTCCCTCCCCCACAAGGCCTTGTGTATCAAGGTCTATCAAGAGGGCAGATTATTAAGCCACAGAATAGTTCCAGCACAACCTAGTGCATCAAAAACTACCTTCACATATCAGGCCTGGATGGGTCTTGGAGGATGGACACCAGTTATGTGTGAAATACCCTGCGCTCCTGAATCAATCCTTTCGGTCATCAAATGCTCGTGTGCAGAGACCAGATGCACCACCTGCCTTGTGCAAGTGCAGCGTAGACGAGGATCAGTGTGTCTAGCAGTGATGCCCTAGACAGAGAACGCTGAAGATAACTACTTTGATGAATAAGTGTTTTCAGTCCTACATGTCAAGGCTAACTTCCCTAGGATGACCAAAGATCAGTGTCTTTTTATGGAAGCAACGCATCCCTGTGTTAAAGTGTAATTAAAACAAACTGATTTTTAAGCATTTTCTTGAATCTCTCTCTATAAAATTGTTCACAGTTTGTCATGTTTGGCACCACTGGGTTTGTGGGAGAACAGGCTTTCGAATGTTACTCAACTCAACCCATTTCCGACGACACTGTATTATCAACATTTCCACTGATGGTAGGACATGGAGCTGGGTGGCAGCAAGTCCCCTGGCCACGGGGCAGAGTGACACCACTGAAATGATGATTCTGTAGATTTTTACCTCCCAGACCTTTCTATCACCAGCTTGCCCATGGGATGCAGTTTTACTACTCCCAGACTAAACAGGAGATGAAGGCAGGCCAGCTGCTTTGAATAACTGTATTGTTTGTGTCATGTCTGCAATCCACGGGCAGTTTTCATCAGCACACAACTGTTCCAGACAGACCCCCATCTCTCCAGGTTGCAGGGTCACCGTAACGAATAAGTCACCAGGAGTGAACAGAACCGTCACACTGTGAGCAGAGCGCAGAACAGAACCCAAGTTGCCAAAATCCCACTGCAGTGCTGGGGTGAAATCTATTCATGCAATCCCTCAGCTACGATCCTTGGATGCATGATGCCTACTGGAACCAGGAGAGAGATTCCTCAGGGAGTGGAGTCCTCTCAACAGCAGCCCGAGGCTCCTAGAGCAGATCAGCAACAGCCGACCCTCGACATCTTCACGGAATGCAGCAACACTCACCTCTTCTCCACATCATTTCCCAAAGGGCTACAAAGGAAGCAACTTCAATGGCCCACTCAGATATCATAGCCCAGAAGTGTGGAGCAAACAGGGACGGATCTCACACTCACTCGCTTCCTGCTTACACTGGCAAGGTGGAGAATTGGGTCTCCTACACACGGCATCCCTTCAGTCTAGTGCATATGTGGCCCACAATGTATTACTTGGGCCGCAGGGGCCGGGTGGCAGGGCAGCAGCAGCTCCGGACCCCCGACCCTGTGGGGCCCACACGGCTGCCCCAGACCCCCAACACTGCACAGCTGCCCCGACCCTGGACTCCCACCACATGGGTTGGGCCAGCAGCCCTGACTCCTCCCCATAAGGCAGTGGAGAACCTGGCGGACCCTGGGCATATGGACCAGCCTTTAGCACACAGCTGAGCTGGGCCACAGATGTGCGCTAATTGGGCCACATGTGGCCCGTGGGCTGAGAACTACTGGTCTAGTGCAATGAGCCACGCACTTACCCTGACATCCATGACTTTTGTGATTTTCCAGAGGTCTATGAGGAGCCCAATGAAGACGCTGACTTGAACCACAAAATTAGTTTCATTGTCCAGGATGTAGAGAAGGACCACAAGTGACTGAAATACCCCGAAGAACACAGAGCGGACGGAGAGCCCCTCCAGCGACTGCCTGCTGTTCCAGAACTGGATATCTAGGAGCCAGAGAAAAGAGCATAGAGGGAGAACTTCCTGAGCAAAGGGGGCCCTTCAGGGGCAGCTGGAGTCCCACTGCAGGGAGGAATTTCCAGCTTTCTCCTCTATCTTATGAAAGGAGCAACGCACAGGTCTACTTGCAAATGCATTTCACTTCCATGAGTGGGAGTGAGTTGTGTTCTATATTCCAGCTGTAGGAAGAAAATGGCCAGCCCAGCTCTGTGCGCCATGAAGGTGGTTCAGATGAACCTGGCTAGAAACTTATCCAGTGTTGGCAAGACACTGACTTTGCCCTCTCCATTATGTTGTGAATACAGACTCTCCTGTGGCCAGTAGATGTATGGCTAGTGTGTGATCATGGGGTCATTATACAGACTGAACTCCCAGCAGCGTCAGAAGCATGCAACTTGCTGCCCACAGACTTTGTAAGGGAAACACTTGAAGTTTGCAAGCCCCACAAGAACTGAGGAGAGTCTTGTGAAACTGGTGGCTGGCAGAATGGAGAGTGCTCCTCCTGACCTCAAGCACATTGGCGGTGGGGGTGGGGTGGGGTGTGTGGGGGGAGGAATGGCAAGGAGCAAAGTGCAGAGAGTTAGGGCAGGTAGCAGAGGGACAGGTCAGCTAGTCAGCCGTATGGGGCTTCAGCAATTCAGCACAGGACAGCCTGGGCCCAAGTGACAACAACTGTTTTCCATTTAGTCACATCCATGCTCTTCACCTGCCCTAGACGTTCCTCTTACATTCATGTTGCCACCCCAACAAGGGGCATTGAATAACTCTGCAAAGGCCAATGCAGATCCAGGTTAAAAACCCTCCCTAAGAGGAGTGAGGGTTGGAGCCAAAAGAGGAGATCTTCACTGCACTGCGGAACTTACCATTTTTGAAGGCAAGAAACTCAAATATGCTGTGAACTATGGAAACGACAATGGTCAAAGCCAGCAGATACGGATTGGTCTCCAAAAGAGCAACCTGAAAAGAGAACAAAGATGTGAAGGGCCTATCCTGCCCCTCCGGCCAGGCCTCACCCAAAGGGACCCAGAGAAGGCAATCCAGACAGAACTGAGGGTTTCAGGTGGACAAACAGGAGCCAGTACGTGTGTGGAAAAATAACCCAACCAAGAGATGCATTAGGAGGAACAATTGGGGAAAGCAGAAATGCCAACAGATTTCAGAGTCACAGGAAACAGGAAGTTACATTACATCTAAGTGTATGGGATACTGTGGGTACTCACCCAGGGACTGAGCAAGGCCCGCTGTGTTCTAGTTTGAATTAATCTTTCTTGAAGATGTATGACCAGAATTGCACACAGCCTTCTATGTGAGGTCTAACCAGTACCTTATACAATGGCATTAATAGTTCTCTGGACGTACTGGAAATGCCTCGCCTATTATCCTAGCATCGCATTTGCCTTTTTCCACAGCCACGTCACACTGGTTGGTGACTCAGCCATCCTGTGATTGACCCACATACACAGGCCTCTCCCCCCACCCCCCATCGCTTCTAACTGATGAACCCCCAGCTTGTAGCACAGATTCTTATTATTAAACTAAGTGCATGACCTTGCACTTTGTACTATCGAATTTCATCCCATTTCTGTCACTCTAGTCTTCAAGGTCATCCAGTTTGGACGGAGCAGGAGGGCTTGCATCCCACTGCCAGCTCCCCAGAGCCCCACTGATCTAACAGTTGGGGGAGTCCTGGCCTGTCTTGAGCTAGGGAGACAAGATCCAAGAGTAAATCTGGTGACGATTGACACCATTTCGACAGAGCACCTTTCAGAGCAGAACAGCGCTGACTACGCTGGCCTCTGTTTCCTCAGCAACAATATCCTGGGGCCTGTCCTGTTGTACCCAGTCACAGGAGGCACAGATAGGAAAAGAAAATGGAAAGGGATCCCAGATGGTGGTTATGTCTGGGCCAGAGGAGAGGGATCAGTAGGCCATTTGGGAATGTTCTGAAAAGTGCCTGAATGACTTAGGGGCCTAAGATGCATTTTCAGAAGTGACTTTGCCATTTGGGGTTCAGGCTCCTCAGTCACTCTTACTGCAGCAGCTCAGGTCTGGCTATGTTAAAATTACGCTGACAGCATGAAATGAGGAGTTGTTGGAAAGTCAGGCCAAGACAGGACTGGATGGAGGGGGACAGACCAGGAGTGGAGAGGTACACTTGGGAGTCGTCCACATAGGGACAGCAGCTGAAGCTCTGCGAGTGGATGAGACCGTGGTCAGAAAGGATGGAGAGGCACGAGCCTAGGGCAGAGCCCTGCGGGACTTCTACGGACAGTGGCAGAGAGAGGGACCCACCAAAAGCAAAGCTGGAGAAAACCCACCCAGAGGAGATCTGTCAAGGCTGTCTAACCTTTACAGAATCCTGCTCCTCATCAGATTGCTCGTACAAGTCCTCGCCCAGGAAGTGCCATGGGGACTTGGTGCTCTGCGCGGCATAGAGCTGCCAGCGCCACAGCGAGAGTGGGCAGAAGGAGAGGCGGAAAGGCAGCCGCTCCACTGTCTCGTTGATGGGGAAGTAATCCTTCTGCAGGTTCCAGTAATCGTTGAAGTAGAGGATGGGGTAGTAGTCACCACTGACTGCATCAAACTTCACATCTGCAGCAATGGGAGAGAGCGCAGAGACAGGCCTGAGAGCGCAAACAGGGATGGGGATAGCACAAAGAAAGCTACCTTCATGCACTCGGACAGATGATGAGGGAGACCCACCTCATCCTGCAACTACAGAAACCATCCTAGACCAGCACCAGCAGGGAACCCCAGACCAGCAACTGCTTCTGTACAGCTGGCTGCACATGGAGCTTGAACCTCCCGGCCTTCCCTCAGGAGAAAGATGCCAACTCCTGCTGTATACAGGCTACTCTGAGCACTAAGCGACTGCCAGAGTGCGATGGAGGGGGGTCTTGCTTTTCCACAGAGGAATGGGAGAATATAGCACTGTTCTCTTGGTGCCCAACTAGGTTCAGCATTGTCTTGCAGAGCTCATACCCATTCCCTCTGTGTATATTACTGACCAAGCTCAGACTCAGGTATTAAAAGCAGTCTGACAGCATCCAATTAACACCCTCTGGAAACTAGGCCATTTGCAGAATTCCAAAATATCAAACTGGCTTCTGGGGAGTTTATGGTGCCAGCTATTTTCTTCGTGATTTGAATCTCAAGCTGATGGATAGTGCCAGTCTAACAACGCTGGAGACGGATGTTCATTTAGCCACAGAACGGGTAGTGCGTGGGGAGCAGCAGGGTAAGTCTGCCACATACATCCTTCCCTGACAAAGTAACAGAGTCCTTACTTAGGGGGCCACCTGGTGAGAGTTTAAGCTCCATGACCTATTCAGTCCTGGGTTGCCACTGAGACAGGCAACACAGGGGCCCAATTACAAGGGTGAATTGGTTTTGTTTTGTTTTTTTTGTGCGCTGTGAACACCTGCCTCTTAGATGCTGCACTGAAGCCATTAACTCACTTCCCGTAAGTAGGCTTGGCGGAATTCAATTTGCATTTTTAAAAATAATTTTGACAGATATCAATGCTTATTTCTTTAAGCGTTTATCCAATTTTTACCTCTTTTTTCACAGTTGCAGGATATTATGGAGGGAGGTGTTTGACAATTATTTAATGCCAGACGTTGAGATTAAGAAAGTTAAAGGTCCCTAAAAAGGTGCTCTGCTCTAGTTCTGCTAATGCTGGCATTTAACACCGTCTTATGCACATTACGGTTGGACTCAAGTTTTCAAGCAGCATTTCTCTTAATTGATGTTGATAGGTAGGCAAAGTATCATTGATGGAAATAGTCTTGTGTGTGTGTGTGTGTGTGTGTGTGTGTGTGTGTGTGTGTGTGTGTGTGTGTGTTGAAATCAGTGTTTACCAACATTTCCTGCTAAAAGTCCAATCCTTCCAGCCTACTCACAAGGCCATGAATAGACGGTAACAATTTAGTTACTACCAACTCAGAGGAATTTATACTACTGGACTAGAGGGAAAGTCTCCAATATTCCATTCCCCAAACCCTCAACTGCCCAATCCACAAGTATTCTGAAGAAAATAAGCTAGTCCAAAGCAGACAAAACCAACTCCACTCACATGCAATTACTACATTCCAACAAGAGCCCCAAACTGGGCAAATAACAGAGGAAAACTCTGCAGAGAACTGTGATGGGAGGAGATGGCAAGACCAGCTATAAGAACCAGACAGATCAGCTCTGAAAAGAAGAGTTCTTCGAGCAAAAGCACACGTTTCAAAATGGCATCTCAGAGAATGGGAAGTGCTGGCATATCCCAAATTCTTACATTGGTCCAGAGGCGGTGGCACACTACCCTTCACCCAGGGAGTATGATCGTCCACTATGTTGATGGTGAGATTAGGGTGCCAGTGTGAGATCACCTCTACAGGGCCGAAGTCTTCTGCTCTCTGCAACAAGAACACAAAGTCACATTTGGTACAGGGGTGCTGGGGCATTTCACTGCTCTAGCAATAGCAAGAGGGCACCACGTATACAAAAACATCCAATGCAGCTCATTAGATTTGGAACTGTAGGTAATTTTGGATTTGGCCCTGGGGAAAGGATGCACAGATAAAGGCACTGGACTTCCACAATGCAGCTAGAGAGACCACCTGACAGGGATGGAAGGACCTGACGGGTTTAGGACCATGAGGGAGGCAGAGGGGAAGACAATTTCATCTAGATCTCGGACAAACATCAGCAGATGTAGATAGATTAGAGGAGATAAACTTGGAGGAATTCTGCGTCATTGTGCAATGCACAATTTTGTAGAAATTAATGTGTGCGCAGAATTTCCTTTCCCACACAGAAATGAGCTGCAGTGCTAACAGTCACCACTAGGGGTCACTGGACATGGCAGAGCCCAGCCCACACATAGAAGACACTGCTAGAGGGAGGGGGAGGGAGAGGGAGCTAGAGGTTCCTCACAGCTGCAGTTCCTGGGACCGAGCATCAGGCTGTTTCTCCCTCTGGATCCCTGGGCTTGGGGGTGGGGTGGGAATGGGGAAGAGGAAGGTGGGTGTCTGGGCAAGGGGGGAGTCTTGCAACTGGGCTCTGGGAGGGGAGGGGTTGTGGGTATCTGGCCCCCCTGGCTGGACTCTGGGGGGCAGAGAAACAGGAACTGGGTTGTCACAGGGGTTTCTTGAACTCTCTACTCCTGGGGGAATTTGTGTCTGTCTGTATTGTTACAAACATACTTGCTGACAGGTATTTTGAAATAAATTATCAAAATAATTGAAACTGGTGTGATTATATAGTGTTAGTTTGACAAATAAAATGTGTCGAATTTTGCAGAATTTTAAAAGATTGTGTGTAGAATTTTTAATTTTTGGCACAGAATGCCCCCATGAGTATAAATTGTACAAGTCAGCTAGATGGAGAAGGGCACAAGTAAATTCATGAATCTTTTACACATCAAAACTAGGAGATTTTTTTTACAATTTAAAACCCATAAGAACTCGATTTGTTCTGCTAGGTTTTAGGTAGCAAGTGTCTTCATAATGCTAGTTACTAACCCTTCCAAAGGTGCTGCTTTATTTCCGAACCAGGTCTGGAAAAATCACTTCATAGGCCTTTGGCTCCATGTCTCTTTCACTTCAGCCAATCAACCCCTTCAACCGTCCATCAGTTTTTCCTCTCCTATGGGCTTTTTTGTGTCTTGTGTTTTTTCCATCTTTGTTCTCCTCCAGCCAGGAGGGAGCGAGAGATTAACACAAGTACAGAAGAATGACCAGACTGGGACAGGCCAATGGTCCATAGCCCACTATCCTGTCTTTCGACAGCGATCAGCAGCAGAGGGAGTGAACAGAACAGGGCAATTTATTGAGGAATCCATCCCAGCTTCTAGCAGTCAGAGGTTTATGGACACCCAGAGCTTGGGGTTGTCAGCATCAGTCAGGCACAGACAGGCAAATGAGGATTAGATCAGACCAGACCACAACTAGCAAGGTGGCCTCTCATAATGCTTCTCTGCAGCTTACAAGGCTGCATGAGGCTGCAAATCAGCAGCACCTGTGATCCAGTCTGGCACCCTGCAGTAAATAGCACTGGGTTGTCCTGGGCCCAGAGAACACTCAGAACAGCAACACACATGCCTTAGGGGTGAGCGTGCCAGGTCTGCCCTTTGCAATACAAGGGCAGGAGGAAGCCCTCTGTAGTTGGTTTCTACTTCTCTATCATACTCAGATTTGTATCCATTTTCAACAGAGGGTTTAACTGGGCTCCCTTTCTGAGTTAACCCGTTAACAGAGTTCTTCCTGGGACCCTTCTCCTCCTCAGTCACAGACTGCTCTGTCACAGGACTGGAGAGCTGAAGTGAAGAGGGAAGTTCCACAGGAGAGACAGAAGGGGAAGTGATAGCAGAAGCACAGGTATGGGAGCAGGAAAAGGTAGTGGAAACAGAGCCAGGGAGGTCAGAGTCCCCCAGTGTGATCGTTGGACAAAGGGGTGAAGGAAAACCTTGTATCAATACATCAGAGGGAGAACAAGGTAACAGTTCATTAAAGAGAAGGAGCAAAGAATTCCACAGAAACATTTCCGCAGTACCAAGGATCAAGGAGTGTGAACCAACAAACATCAAGGGAACATTTTGGACTTATTCACTGCTGAGTTTAAGTTCTATTTCCCACTGGTTGGGAAAAGCATTAACCCACAGCAAACAAAGGGATATAGAGAGGATTTAAAAAAAAAAACTGATTTCTTAAATTACCAATCCACTTGTAGCAAAGCTGCTAATTCCCCAGGTAATGACACCCGGGATACAGCAAATTCTGCAGACGTCCAGGTTTTGCTAGGGAGTTAAGATGTACTTTGAAATGTCTTTACCATGTGTTTTACAAGTCAATTTGCTTCATGGCCTCCCTGCGAAATGCTGTTGGCCAGTGTAATCTCTCCAACACCCACCCCAGCAGAGACCCTGACCATCCTTCCCATTCTCTTGGGGTGGAAGTTAGTACCTGACTGCAGCAAAGTCTAAACGTCTCTCCAAGCACAAAGATGCACCTGGGTGTGGAAGCAAAGGAGAGAGAAAAGCCATGGCCTCACTGAACGAGGAAAGCGGTTCGTTACCTTTATCATTTCTGGATCTGCTTCCGTCTCCCCCGTCAGAAGATTCTTGGTTTTTTGGAACCGTCGACGTTTATATTTATTTATCACTAGAAGGAAAAACAGGCAGGCGTGAGTAACGCTGAATTCTTCCACTTATCAGTAACACTCTCTGCAAGAGGCAACCGTCCAAAACAGATCCGCTTCAAGCTTCCTGAGCTCGTGACTTGGGACATAAAGTGGACCACTGACCAGCTGAATAAAAAGCATCAGTTCTTGACACTTCCTGAACATCCTTCCTTCAAACTGGTAAAACTAACCTGTCCCTATTTTATAACACCCCTCTTCTGGGCTCCTTTCCCAGAATCACAGCTGCAATGGCAGGAAAGTTAACAAACATTAGCAAACATCAATGCTGCTGCATAAATTAGCCAGCAAAAGGAACTACTCCTTTGCTATGGACACTTCCTCAGAGAGTCAGAGACCTCAGATCACCACCACTGCCAGAAGGATATTGGGGTAGAGCACATGTGGGTTTAGATCAGTGTTTCTCAAACTTTTGTACTGGTGACCACTTTTGCACAGCAAACCTATTAGTGCGACCTTATAAATTAAAAAAAACCACTTTCTTTTGTATTTAACACTGTTATAAATGCTGAAGGCAAAGCAGGGTTTGGGGATGGAGGTGGACAGCTCACAACCCCCCCCCCATGTAATAACCTTGTGACCTCCTGAGGGGTCACGACCCCCAGTTTGAGAACACCTGGTTTAGATTTATAGGCTCTCAGTAAATTAATATAAGAAAAGCATCCAATGGGGACATAATAGCTTCTTAAGAACATAAGAATGGCCATACTGCGTCACACCAAAGGTCCATTTAGCCCAGTAGCCCGTCTACCGACAGTGGCCAATGCCAGGTGCCCAAGAGGAAATGAACAGAACAGGTAATCACCAAGTGATCCATCATGTCGTCTATTCCCTGCTTCTGGCAAACAGAGACACCATCCCTGCCCATCCAGGGCTAATAGCCATTTGAACCCTGTTATATTCTTGGCCTTCACAACATCCACCGGCAAAGAGTTCCACAGACTGACTGTGGGATGTGTGAAAAAAAATTCTTTTTGTTTATTTGAAACCTGCTGCCTATTAATTTCATTTGGTGACCCCTAGGTCTTGTGTTATGAGAAGGAGTAAATAACACTTCCTTATTTACTTTCTCCACACCAATCAGGATTTTACAGACCTGAATCATATCCCCCCTTAGTCTCTTTTCCAAGCTGAAAAGTCCCAATCTTATTAATCTCTCCTCATACGGAAATCCTCTGATTCCCTGTATTACACAGGGCTTCACCTAGTTACCCCGGCATCGAGCCCAACGGCTTGTTTGACTAAAGCACACCATCCAGAAAGGCAGCCAACTGGAGAATCTGCCCCTTCCCTTGGCAGTTTGCACCCATGGTTAATCACCTCAATGTTAAATTTGTGCCTTACTTATAATAAAACTGTCTGGCTTTAACTCAGTAGCAGCCTTGCATATTTCAAAGATGGTCTCTGCAAAAGCCACATTGTGGAGATTTCTATAAACCTCACTGAGATTATGGTCAGATGACATTCTACCTAGCTTCATGTTACACAACAAAAGACAACCACATTCCCATCCTACGCAGCACGACACACTCCCTTTCCAACAAAAATTGCAACCACCCACTTCTGATTCATAATGCATTGCTTTTCTGTAACCTTCTAGGATCACCCCAACTTCTCCATGACTTCTCAGAAATAAGTTTCACTTACCATCCTCCAGAAGCCAACTCCTAGATCTGTTGATGCCCATCTGTTCAATTTTTTTTGTTTTGTTTTTTTAAAAACACAAACATGTCCCTTTCTAAAGGGCATTTATTCAAATTTGTATAATAAAAACAGACAGAGTTTAAAGCCAGAAGGGACCAATGATCTCTAGCCTGACTGAAAAAGGACCTTGAATTAATTCCAATCTTGATTTTAAGTGAGTAAGTGATGGAAAATCCATGAAAACCTTGTGACTTTACTAAAAGTAACTAAGGGGGTGGGGGAGAGGGTGCGGAGGAATGACTGTGGGAGCCCCATGGGAGGGGCACCCCTCCGCCACAAGGGGGCGCAGAGCCCCTGCTCCAGCCCGCAGCTGTGGTACAGGGTGCACAATCCTTGCTCCAACTGCAGCCATGACGGGGGTGGTGGTGGTGGTGAGGGATATGATCTGGATGCAGCCCTGGAGGATGGGAGGGCGCACACAACCTGGAGCACATAGCCATGGCAGGGGGCCAGCAGGGACACAGCCCCAGCCAATGGGGCGCGGGGTGCATGCCCCGCGTTAGAGGGTTTATTCCTTCACTCTCCTACTTTCCTGGTCCTTCTCACATGACCAGAGAGCAACAATACCCGAAGTCCAAAGGTGCAAACAATTTAATGTTTATTGGGGTGAACTTCCAGCAAGCTTAAATACAAGTTCCTTTTTCCTTATTTTCAAATCCCAATTTACTTCCTGTTTGCCCCTAATTTATAAAATAGTCTCAGTTATACCTTAACCAATCATTTTACTGAAATTTACCTAACCAAATCTTAACATAGTGTAACATGATTAGCTAACCAATTATATCCCACCACCCTAATTAGTTTACACCCAGCAAAATTAATTACAGTAGACAAAAAAAATCACAGAACCAGACACAGACCATGCAAATAAACAATAGCAAAGTAGGAACTATGATAAAATACAGAAGTGAGGATTTCACCACCACATCTATAAAGACATAAGGGTTTCCCAACTATGTCTATTGATAAGTGACTTCCTACCAAACAGCAAACTATCAAACTAAGTTTCCTTTTACATATTCTAGACTCTTCCCTTTATCTGGAGGCGATAGATCGGATCACCTTTCTAACAGCACCAGATTGACTTATTTCAATATGACTAGTTTGGAATGCGAGCATGACACCATACACTTCCCAGCTTCTGGCTGCCTCTGCTGCTTAACCAAAGGCCTTACCTTAAGAACAGGGCCTCAGACTGTCCCAGTGAGAGAAGGCCCTTACACAGGCAGACAGTGATTTTGATTCTCTCTTTTATACCCCTGTTACTAGCTAAATGATAAACATATACCTACATTCTTAAAGTATAGGCCTTTACAGACAGGCCTGAATATCTATATCTTAACACTCCAGCTGCAGCCATGGCCGGGATGTGTGTGGGGGAGATGTGTGTGGCGTGTGTACAGCCCCGGCAGGTGATGGGGTGGCATGTGCACAGCCCCCGCCACAGCCGGGGGTGGGGGTGGGGGGCCACAACCCTGGTGGGTGGGGGAGAGGGGTAATGCTGAGAGCTGAAGAAGTCATGGAGGTTCGATAAAGTCTCAGAATCTGTGACCTCCATTACTAAATTGTATCCTTACTTATAAACTGTGTTCAAGTCACCCATTAATCTTTGCTTCAAGTTCAACAACTCATTGACTATCCTGATGCTTAAATTAATGAAAACAATCACTAACCCAGTCAGTTTAATGACTATCTGTAGAGTAATGGCCGACAAGCAGGACACTTCCAGTGTGAGGGCATTCCCAGTGGGGATTACTGGAAGCACCCACATAATGAAGGTTCCGGACTCCCTGGTCCCACTGCAATAACCAGATGGAGCGATTCATCCAGAGAAGCAGACTGAGGAAGATGCAGGGTAGCTGGAATGGTAGAGCCATTGGGAAATGATGACCTCTCTGTGTGCATTCAGTCCATAGACAAGTACAAACAATTTGCAGATAGTTGTGTTCAACAAACCACAACAAAATGAAAGTGAGCAGCATATCTGACTAGCTGCTGCCTTATGGGAATCCTGCAGTGACTCTTGTTGCAGGGATGATCTGACAACAAATGATTAATCGAGTGGTTTAAAACAGCAATTCTAGTTTTAAGCTCTCTCTAGAGAGAGAGATGCAATCCTTTGCCACCTCGATGAAAGGACAGGATCCCAATTATTTTATTTCCATTAATGAAGCAACCCATTTAAAACAAGCATCTTAGGGCTTTTCTATATAGCAAATCAGGGTGGAGCCTACAGCTCACTAGTTTGTCACACAGTAACTCGACGTGTGGGCCCCCCTAGAGTGCACTAAAAGTTCCCCCGTGTGCTTTAACGTGCTCCAGTTTAACAGCAGTATGCCATAGTGCACTATAGACCTTTCCGTGCACTGCAGCAAGGCCAACCTAGCTTAGAGAGGAAGTGAAAGCAGCTATAAAAATATGGAAGAAAGGGGAACTCAATAGTAATGAACATAAATCAGAATCTCAAAATTGTAGAAAATTGATAAGGGAAGCAAAGGGACACAAGGAGAAATCTATGGTCAGTAGAGTTAAGGGCAATAAGAAACAGCTTTTTAAATATATCAAGAACCAAAAGAATCCTATCAATGGTACTGGTCCATTACTCGATGGAAACGGTAGAATTATCAATATAATGCAGAAAAGGCAGAAGTGTTCAATAAATATTTGTTCTTTATTTGGAAAAACCCTGATGTAGTCAAGTTATGTGATGACACTTTCCATTCCAATAGTAAATTATGAGGATGTTGAAAAAACAGTTACCTACCTTTTCATAACTGTTGTTCTTCGAGATGTGTTGCTCACGTCCATTCCATTCTAGGTGTGTGCATGACCACGTACCCAGTTGTCAGAGATTTTTGCCTTAGCTGTATCCATAGGGTCGACTGTGGTGCCCCACTGAGTGCCGTACTCATGCATCAGTATATTAGGCACTGCCAACCCTATGCCCTCTTGGTTCCTTCTTGCCAGCAACTCCGACAGAGGGCCAGGAGAGTTGGTTAATGGAACAAACATGAGCAACACATCTCGAAGAACAGCAGTTACGAAAAGGTAGGTGTGACGCTCTATACCCTAGCCCAGTCCTGCTTGATCTTCACGAGGATTCTGTGGAATGAACGGAACTTGAGGGAAGGCGCGTATCAGAGCGCTCGACAATGGGAGCAGGAAAGCATCCGACAAGGAGCCTCTCTCAGACCCCCGAATGGAGCAGAAAAGGTGGCACTTCCTGCTCTCCCTGGACGTGAAGAAGTCCACCAGGGGAGTTCCCCACCTTTGGAAGATGATGCTGATCACCTCTAGATGGAGGGACCACTTGTGGCAAGATAAGAAGGTCCTGCTTAGGCGATCTGCCAAAGTCTTCTTGGCCCCATGGAGGTGAGTGGCCACCAGAAGGAGGTCATGTTGTACACAGAAATCCCATAGCTGGAGAGCATCTTGGCAAAGAGCAGATGATCTGGCTCTGCCTTGCTTGTTGATATAGAACAGAGGTGGGCGAACTACAGCCTGTGGGCTGACGGTCCTGCCTGGCCCTTGAGCTCCTGGCTGGGGAGGTTAGCCCCCAGCCCCTCCCTCGCTGTTTTCCCTCCCCCGCAGCAACGCCACTGCATGGGCAGTGTGACTGGCTCCGGCCAGGCGGTGAGGTCCTGCTGCTCTGAGCTGCATGGTAAGGTGGGGGGGGGTGTGTGTGGGGTGGGGGGGAGTTTGGATAAGAGGCACGAGGTACCGCAGGGGGCAGTTAGGGGACAGGGGGCCGAGGGTATGGATAGGGGTCGGTCAGGGGACAAGGAGCAAGGGGGGTTGGATGGGTCGGAGGTTCTGAGGGGGGCAGTCACGGGGCGGGAAGTGGGAGGGAGCGGATGGGGGTCAGGATATTTGGGGGCGGGGCACAGCCTTCCTTACCCGGCCCTCTATACAGTTTCACACACTGATGTGGCCCTTGGACCAAAAAAAGTTAACCCTCCCCAATATAGAACATAGCTGCTGTAATGTCCATCAGGACCCGAACCACTCTGCTCTTTATGAGAGGTAGGAAGGCGTGGCAGACCAAGCAAACAGCTCTGAGCTCCCTGACATTGATGTGTATGGAGCGATCGAGACCAAACCAGAGACACCTTGCATGCTGAGATTGCCCAGGTGGGCTATCCACCCCAGGTCCAAAGCATCAGAGACGAGGGTAACCAATGGGAGTGGGGCCGCGAAGGGAACTCCCTTCAACACCAATGCAGGATCTTTCCCCCATGTGAGTGACGACAGGACATGGTCCAGGACTCTGACTAGATGGTTCAGGCTATGTCCGTTGGGGATGTAGACTGACGCCAGCCATGCCTGAAACTGCCTGAGGTGGAACCACAAATGCCAGACCACAGAAGTACAGGCTGTCACGTGGCCCAACAACCGCAGGCACGTGTGAGAGGTGGCGAGAGGAGTGGATAATGGAGGCCAGGGAGACCATGTGAAACTTCAACTTCTTGAGACTCGAGGCAGCGCAGGTCAAGAATTGTCTGAGGTCTCCTTTTGCTTTCAGGATTAGGAAGTAGCGGAAGTAGAACCCTTTCCCTTTCATGTCCCAATGGACCGCCTCCACTGCCCACAGGGTCAGGAGGTTCTCGACCTCTCGAACGAGGAGTTGTTCGTGAGAAATGTCTCTGAAGGGGGACAGGGAAGGAGGGTGGGAGGGAGAGTCGGCCATGAACTGCAGAGTGTAGCCCGAAGATATTACGTCAAGCACCCAATGGTCTGAGGTGAGCCACGACCAGGCCAACTGGAAGGGGCGCAGGCAGTTGAGGAAAGAATAAGAGGGTGGATCCTGGGAAGCGACCGGGTAGCCGTCCTCAGGTGCACCCTCAAAATGCCTGCTTCTGGAAGGACCAGGCTGGGCAGAGGAACAGGAAGATGAAGGGTGCTGCTGCTTAAACCTCGTCTTTGTCCTTTTTCCTGTAAGTGCTTGAACAGGGGATGCCCTGTATCTTGACTGAAGAGGTGGAGGATGGAGCGGCTTCCTAGCCTGCTGAGGAGTGTGCAGGCCCCAGGAACGGAGGGTGGCATGGGAGTCTTTAAGGCTGTGGAGCTAAGCATTGGTAAGCTCAGAGAAGAGCCCTGTTACCTCAAAATGGAGGTCCTGAAGAGTGGTCTGCATCTCCTCAGACTCTGGGGGACCGTAGCCAGGAGCTGAGCCTCATGACCACCACAGAGACGACCACCTTGGCCACTGAGTTCGTAGTATCCCAGGCCATCTGGAGGGTGCCTCGCGCTACCGCTCTGCCTTTCTCCACTAAGGTGGCAAACGCCTGGACCTGGTCCCATGGAAGGGCATCCTTGAATTTGCTAATGGAGTCCCACAGATTGAAGTTGTACCTGCCTCGTAGGGCCTGATGGTTAGACACCCAAAATTGAAGGCTGGCTGTCCAATAAATTTTCCTGCTAAACAAGTCCCACCTCTTTGCGTCTATTTTTTGGTGTGCCACTAGGCTGGCCCTGACTGTCCCACTCATTGATAGCGGACATGACCAAGGACGCTGCTGGAGGGTGGGCGTACAGGTATTCAAATCCCTTTGCAGGGACATAGTACTTCTTTTCAGCCTTCTTGGCGGTAGACAGAATGGAAGAGGGAGTCTGCCATACTGATTTGGCAATTTTAAGGACCTCTGGGTAGACAGGCAGCGCAACCCGGGCCGGGGTGGTAGAGGATATAACATTAAAGAGGTCGTCAGACTCCTTCGCTAGCTTCTTGACCTCCAAGGTCAGATTGGCAGCTGCCCTTTTGAGGAGGGCCTGGTGCGCCTTAAAGTCGTTGGGGGGGTTGCCTGTTTGGGATGCGCCCACCACCGTTTCATCCGGAGAGGATGACGACTGCACTGCACGGGGAGGGGCAGCTTCCCCGTCCTTGTCTGGGGATGGCTCCTTGGGTGTGTTGCCCCCACTTCAGATTCGGCACCGTGCTCCAATTCTGGTGTCAGTGGTGCTGGAGGCACCTTGTCTGATGTGGCCAGGGAGAAATGGTGGGAGCACACTCCATGGGTTCCAGTACAGCCACTGCGTGGGCCACGGGCTCTGTGCCACACCGCCACTGCGGGAGCTGTGCCAGCCTTGCCGGTTGGTGGTGACTCACCTTTCCTTGGTGAGGGGCTGAACTGCCACTCTGACCCAGACCACTGCCCATCCAGAGACCAGGGTGGAGCTGTAGAGGCCCGAGTCTGCTGATTGAACCTCGTCGGCGACCAGTAAGAAGAGGGCGAGGATCAGTGTCTGTTCGAAGAGCGGTACCAGGGAGTCGGAGACCAGTGCCGCGATTGGGAACTATCCCGGACCAGAGGGGACCGACGCCTGGGAGACCGCCTAGGCGATGGTGACCTGCGCCATGGTGATCTCTGGTGGGAGGTCCGATGGTACCCTGGGTATGGGGTTTGGTGCCTTAACTCAGGTGTCCTGCGTCTCATAGGTGGAGATTGTGGCGTGAGGAACCTGGTCTTCTAAACGGGAACCGGGACTGCGGTATCTGCACCTGTGGTCTGGGGACCAGGGATGTTCCACTGATTTAGAGGGCAGTCCCACAACCGGCTTGCCCTTGGATGCTGGGGGCCTTAGCGGGGCCTGTCACCTGGCTTGGTGTCTACAGTGCCAGCCGGCCTATTTGATCTGTGGCTGCCAGGACTGCTTTGGGCACCGAAGAACCTACGAGGAGCCGGGGCCCCTTGCCATTACCAAGGGGCAGATCCCTGGGTAGCTTGGGGTGGGGGGGTCGGACCATAACGGTATCCCCGTGTAGCTCTGGGGTGGGTACGTGGCCTGACAGGTCCTTTTCCTGAAGCCCCCTTCCCCTCTGGTGCTGGCAGGCCCTTCGTCTGCAGCCGCTTCTTAGGCACCAGTGAGGGGGAACGGTGCCGGACGGACCCCAGTGTTGGGAGTACGTTCCGCACTGATGCCGAGGTGCTAGGCATGGAGTCCAATTGGGAGGGCTCTGAGGCAGGACGAAGTGCACCCTCCATAAGGAGAGCCCTCAACTGGGTATCCCACTCCTTTTGAGTTCGAGGGCGAAAGTTTTTGTAGATTACTGCACTTGTCCCCCAAACACTTTAAACAGCTCTTGTGGGGGTCGCTAATGGGCATCGGCCTGCCGCACCTACTAAACTATACTAACACTTAACTTAATGGTCTAAGTACCTATAAACTAATACAAAGGAGACAGAACAATGGGTTGTAAGAACCGCTAACGCTCTTGCAATGCAAGACAAGGTGCTCTGACTAACTGTCACAGGCAGTAAGAAGGAAATCAGAGGGCGTAGGGCCGGCAGCGCCTAACATACCGATGCGTGAGCGTGGCACTCAAGCAGGTGCCGTAGCCGACCCTACGGATATTGCTAAGGCAAAACTCTCCGACTATGCACGTGGGCATGCACACACCTAGAATGGAATGGACATGAGCAACCACTCAGAAGAACAGCAGCTACCAAAGCTAGAAATTTTTAAATCACCTCATTTGGGTTACTTGCACCCAAGAGTTTAAAAAGAGTTGGAGGAGGAGCTTATTGGACCATCAATACTCATTTTTCAATAAATCCTGTAACTTCCACAGTTTCCAAAGAATGGAAGAAAGCAAATGTGCTAATATTTAAAAATGGTAGATGTGATGACCTAGGTAATTGTAGGCCTGACGCTGATCCTCAGCAAGATAATGGAATGCCTGATATGGGACTCGATTAAGAAAGAATAAAAGTAGAGTAATATTATTCATACCAATCTACATGGGTTTATGGAAAATAGATCCTAACTTGATTGGTATGAGATTACGAATTTTGCTGATAAAGATAATAGTTGTAATATAATAAGACTTCTGTAGGGCATTTAATATGTATCCCACACCATTTTGATTAAAACCTAGGAAGATACAAAATTAACATGATACAATTACTTTGAGACCTATCAGCATATTTAATTTAAAGTAAGGGGGGGCCTCATCAAGCAGGTGTGTTTTTAGCAGGGTTCTGCAAGGGGCAGGTTGCTGATTTAAAGATCTGGATTGCTTGGTCAACTGGGTGCCAGCAAACAGTATTATTTTAATACAGGTAAAGGCATACATCTAGAGAACAAAGAATGTAGGACACCCCTATAGGATGGGGGACTCTCTCCTGGGAAGCAGCAGCAGCTCTGAAAAAGATTAGGGGATCGTGGTGGATAATCAGCTAACCATGAGCTCCCAGTGCGATGCTGTGGCCAAAAGGGCTGGGATGCACAAACAGAAAAATCAAGTACAAAGTAGATGCATCCGATGAAGTGAGCTGTAGCTCACGAAAGCTTATGATCAAATAAATTTGTTAGTCTCTAAGGTGTTACAAGTACTCCTGTTCTTTTTGCGGATACAGACTAACACGGCTGCTACTCTGAAACCTACAAGTAGAGAGGTTCTTTTATCTCAGTATTTGGCATTGGTGTGACCACTGCTAGGATAGTGTCCCCCGTTCTGTTGTCCACAATTCAAGAAGGATATTGATAAATTGGAGCGAGGTCAGAAAAGAGCCATGAAAATGATTAAAGTATTAGAAAACCTGCCTTATAGTGATAGACTCAAGGAGCTCACTATTTAGTTTAACAAAGAAAAGGTTAAGGGATGACTGGATTACAGTATCTGCCTGGGAAACAAATATTTGATAATGGGCTTTTCAGTCTAGCAGAGAACAGTCTAACATGACCCAATGTCTGGAAGTTGAAGTTAGAAAAATTCAAATTGGAAAGACGGTACACATTTTTTAATTGTGAGGATAATTATCCATTGGAATAACTAACGAAGGGTCATCGTGAATTTTTCATCACTGGGAATTTTTAAACCAAGGTTGAATTTTTTTTTTTTTTTTTTTAAATAAGAGATGTTCTACTTCAAAAGGAATAATGTTGGGGAAGTTCTCTGGCCTGTGCTGTACAGGACATAACACTAGTGGTCCTTTTTGGCCTTGGAATCTATGTATCACATGGCAAGTAAGAGCACAGTAGAACAGAGGTTCTCAAACTGGGTGGCGCAGAACGTATTCTGGGGATCCTGAGAAACTTTGAGGGGGAGAGGGGAGACTTACTACGCACATTCAGATCTGGGCAGAAGGAGAGTGGTGGCTGCTGGCCAGGTGCCCAGAAGGGGGGTGGGGCACTGTAAGCTACTACAGACAAAAAGAAGGGGGGTGCGATCAAATAAATTTGAGAACCACTGCTGTAGAATCACATCATAGCTTGCCATCCACTAACTTACCATGTAGACAAGTCCTTAGTTAGAAAGCGCAAGACACATAAAAGGTACATGTAACCAACACAGCACTATGGTAGCCTCTCAGTTAGTTCTTCTAGTATTAGAACACTTCTGTACTGTGACACCAGTTATCACACACTACTCGAGCACTATATACATAATCAGACAGTCAGAGTTTAATGCTTGAAGGGACCCATCTGCATTCCCTGTAAGCTGCCCACTTGGGCAGCTGCACAGGAGACATTCCAGTGCTGCCCAGCTGATTAGCAGAGTCTGCACAGCCAGCAGCATGTGTTCAGGTGCCCCTTCCCCCACCTTGATTTCCCCAGCAGCCAGCTCACACAGTCTCCCACTGCGCCCCCCCAACCCCATGCTCACTCCCCTCGCCACATACCCCATCTCTGCGAGCAGGGGAGGGGGAGACAACAGGGCTCAGGATAGAGTAGGAGAGCTTTCAGTGTGTCTTAAAGAGACAGCATACGGGTTTCCCCAGCAGCCCGCACACCTCCCAACACACACTTGTATTATTGTTGCTGTTACTTCTTGGCACTTCCTGCAGTGCATGTATATTTGCTAAAATAACACTTTGAAAGAATAAAATTATAGTGTTTTGACTGGTTTATGCATTTCATAATTTTTATTTCTCTTTAAATTTGATTCTTTGAGCCATGAGTTCTAAAATGCCTAAGCTGTCCTGGTGGACTAATTATCCCTATGGTAACTTTTCAAAAATATACATTGTCTCTAGGTTTTTTGTTTCTACTGGTGGCGAACATCTGCACATACCTCGGTACACATAACATTTATGCTGCACATGAATAGAAAAAATTAGAGGGAACATTGGGGACCACCGCCTCAGAGTCTGACCTCCCGTGTATCACAGGCCACCAACAGTACCCAGCATCTGCACAGTAAACTCAACAACCAACATTAGACCTAAGCATTACAGCGCTCAGAAGACTAGACTATTATATGCCAGAGTCGGAGAACAGAAGGGACCGAGGGGCACCAGTGCCCAAGGCCCCCACAATTGCAGGGAAATGATTAAGTGAGACACACCCAGATAATCTTAGCAAGTGACTAGCACCCACACGCTGCATAGGAAGGTGAAAAACCCCGAGGTCCCTGCTACGCTGACCTGGGGGGAAAATTCCTTTCCAACCCCATGTATGGCAACCAGTTCAATCCTGAGGATGTAAGCAAAAACCAGCCAGCCAAGCACCTGAGAAAGAATGCTCGATGCCACCTCAGAGCCCTGGCCCCGCTACTGTCCCATCTCCAGCCATGACCATCCCCAATGCTTCAGAAGACGGAAATCAAACACTATTGAACCCCACCACACATGCCAGCAAGAGCAGTCTTACTTCGTGATGTGTGAACTGTAGCAAGTCTTCTGTACAAGTTCTTCTGTTTGGGATCAGGATGGAAGCCACTCTTCGTAAAATACACATGGACGTACATGGAGCCATTACGCTGCACACTCTGAAATCACACATACCAACAGGATGGTTAGCCGCCTCATTCCCTGCATTGGAAAACCAGGAACGACACTGCCTAGGCTACGCAGAGCAGTCTGCATCAAGCAGCTTACTGTGCCTGTCATGATCACTTCAAGGCACATTGCTTTCCTCTTCTGGATGCACTAATAGCATCCGTTATGCTCCAGTGAGTCCACTGGCTAATCCAAAGTGACATGGCTATTTCCTATGTAATGAAAATGCTTAATACATAGGGCCCATACGAGGGGAACATCACAACTCCGGTTTTATAACTAGATTTACATATCTCTACAATTTTAAACATAAAGCTTCATCACTACAGGACCATTGCTTTTTCCATGTAAGTGCCACACTTCCCTTATTTCAGTCTGCTGTTTATTTATATTACCATAGTGCCGAGGAGCCCCAGTCATGGACCAGGACCCTGTTGTGCTAGGTGCTGTACAAACCTGGAACAAAAGACAGCCTTGCCCATAAATTACCTCTGTGCATAATACTTGCATAATATGTTTGAACAGTGGGAATGGCTGCTCTCGGAATGCTACTTGTCTAATCATGACTAGATAAAGGAGGTTTCCCATGCTCTGTCTGGCCATAAGGAAGGCAGGAGCCCACTCTTAACCATACAGAGGCTGCAAAATATTCAACCTTTTGGGGTGACTCAAGAGATGAATCCCTGTGACTGATGAATAAGGCTGTTCCAAAGACTGTTTTGTATTACAGTAACACCATGGGGCCTGAGGGAGGTGAAGCCCCATTGCGTGGGAGCCATTCAGACATGGATGGTTTGAAAAACGTACAGCTTAATAGCAGACAAAACCAAGTGGGCATAAAAGAAAGAATATGGGTGAGAAGTGATAGGATCACATGGCCCCACCCAAAGCCCAGCCCCACCACCTCAGTGGCTCCACTTGCAACCTGGCCCCACCCCATCTTATCTTTGGCTCTACCCCCAACCCAGCCCAGCCCCCTCAGCGGCTCCAAGTAACTTTGGGTTTTTTTAAAAAATGTTTATGAGATTAAAAACTAAAAGACAACCAAGCCAGGCCTTGGTAATCCCCAAGGGCCATCTGTCTGCCACTGCAGTGGTCAGTGTCCTGTAGCAGCAGATTTTTAGGAGGAGTTTGGAGAAAGATTGGATAGTGGCTTGACAGATCAATTTAGAGATGATGATCCTTGCCTACTTATGGCCCAGAAGCAAGCACTATGGGAGCTACAGGCAAGCAGGCTGTTGAGGCAGACACTGCAGGAGGAGTGGCAGGAGACTACTTGCTAGCAAACAGTAACAGCTGGAAGGAGGGACTTGAAGAGTGATAGTATGCAGCTGAAGTCTGACAAGGCAAAAGGGGGAGCTAGCAGAGCAAATAGAAGAGGGAGAGTAATATAGTCCAACTGACATACCAAGAACACTATCTCAGCAGTGGCATTTTGAACAGGCCAGAGGTAGCAAGGAGCCAGAGTCGGGATGGGACATAAGGGGCCTGGGTGAGAGTTTTAGTTATATGGGCAGAGAGAGAAGGCTGGGTCTGAATAAAAGGAGATGTTCCAGACTTCACCATTACTGGCAGAGCAGCAGCTCGCCACCACCCAAAGACAACACTCATTTGCAAACAAGGAAATGGTGCTGGTTTTGCAAGCTGACCAATGCCTTGTGCATGTACATCTCAGCATTTGACTCCTGCTCTGGAACAAGGACAGAAAGGACATTGCAGGCAGGGAAGTTTATTGCTGGCCAAATCAGGAGAGTGAAACTCAAGCTTGCAACAGAATGCCAGCTACACCTTACTTATGGAAAGATCAGTCACTCCGTAAAATCCCTGAAGGCTGCAGAGGGAAAGCCTGCAATGCCTTAGCCTAAGCATTTCATTTGAGGCTTTAAAAGGAGGACATAGAGCAAAAAAGGGGAGAAAACAACTCATCTCCATGTCAGTGCTCCATTCTATGGCCCATTATCCAGCGTCAGGAGAAAAACCACCTAGGAAGAGAGAAATCAGTTATGTACTAACCTCAGGAATGTCTAACTCTGCATAGCGTTCATAGCACCCATCTGCATTCTCACCACTGGTCCAGTCACCATAGACAAGATCCCGTTGCTCCCAAAACAGTGCTGAGGTGACATTAAAATCTGTAAAGTGCTCATGCTCTGAGATATACACGTGAAGGTCCTGCAGGAAGAGGAGAGGAGGGTTGCTTCTGGCAGACAGCTCAACATGATGGTGACATTAAAATACTGAAGGGAGGGTGGGTGAAAGGGGATACTCTGCCAGGAGCAGATAGCCACCCCTGGATGGAACTCCAACTGTAATGCTGTATTACTTACCTGTGAAGTGTGGTTCTGCTCTGACACGTGGCCCCTTTTGACTCAGCAGATGGCTCACAAGAGAACAGTTACATCTGCTGGCTAACATACGTTTCTCCTGCTTTTGACTCCAGTTAACCATGCAGAGGCAGCACAGGAATGCGAGGGGAACCTGGAGTCTGGTGTGGCTTGTGTGTCATCAGGATCTTTAGCAGCATGCCAACTGACAAGTCCTGCCCTCTGTCATACCTATGTGATCCACACAGGGCAACAGGGTTGCAAAAGTTTATGTGCCCGCACAATCTTTATTGCTGAGTCAGAAAGACCCCAGCTTGACTCTCAGATCCCACGATGGGTTTGCAAGGAAAACAGCTCTAAAGCCGTAAACTGAGCAGGTTAGCTATGCAATCACTATGGGCTTGTCTACATGGGAAACAGTATAAGCTAAGGTCTGAATTTAAACAGCTACAGTTATATTAGTATAACTCCCTATGCAGACACCCGTATTCCCACAGAACAGGGCCTTTTTTTAAATTTAGCTTATGTTGCTTGGGAAAGGGTTTAAACTAAACTGAAAAAAACACTCTTATTCTGGAAGAAAGTGTCTGCACAGGGAGTTACACGGGTATAGTTATACAGATTTAATTATACCTGTACAACTGCAAACACTTTCCTACGTAGACAAGCACTTCAGTGTAGACACTACCTTCAGTGAGGCAGGATTCTCCCATCGGTGTAAGTAATCCACCTCCTCCAAGAGGTGGTATCTAGGATGGAATTCTTCCATTGACCTGGAGCTGTCTACGCTGGGGGTAGGATACATCTACACAGCGTACCTGACAATGGCACAGTTGTACTGCTGCAACCGCACCTTTGTCAGATTCGCTGTGTGGCCGTTCTCTCTCACTGCAAGAGCGCTCTCCTGGTGACAAAATAAAACCAACCCCAATGAGGGGCAGCAGCTTCGTCAACAGACATAACGCTGTCCATAACAGCTCTTTTTGTCACTAAAACTTTTGTCGTTTAGGGGGGTGTTTTTTCAGACCCCTGAGCAACAAAAGTTTTAGCAACGAAAGTGCCAGTGTAGACATAGTCTTATGTCAGTATAGCTATGCCTCTAAGGGTGTGGATTTTTCACACCCCCAAGACAAATAGAGAGCCTAAGACAGAGAACGTGGAATAAGCTCTGTAATGTGACAAATCCATCTATGCTCTGAAGTCACAGTGCCACTCAGAAGAACTGCTGCAAATCTAGGTGCTTATGACACCGTCAAACAACAGACTTCAAAACACAAGTGAGCAAACCTACAGCAGGAAATGCACTAGTGCTACCCGGTCCCTTTTAAAGTTAAGAAAACAGAGACAACGAATGAGCACCTTGCTTCAGCTGCACGGTAGAGTAGAGGGTTAAGGGCAGGGCACCACATATTCCATATAGAACTGGGATAACCCCGATGGCAACCACCCCCGTCCATGCATCCTAGACAGAAGGGTACAGAGCTAGCTTTAGTGGCTCATCTCCCTGGGTCTCAGCTGCTGCACCGTTCTCCAGACAGCCCTGATCACCACCTGCACTTCCAGCTTCCCTGCTGCAAACTAGCCCCCAACTCTGGCATCCTGACCCCTACAGCTTGGTCCCGTTGAGCAGAGCAGGGAACACATGCTGGAATCCAACTGGCTTTCCACTTGTGGGGAATGCTGCAGAGCTAAAGATGGGTGAAGACAGGATCCAACGGGGCAGAGAGACAAGACAAAACATCAGCACTCAGCCATAGCAAAATGGCAAAACCCACAGCAAAAAACAGACTCCACGACCTCCTGGAAATATGCCAAGTTTGCAGCTGCAGAACCATGGAGTACATAGGGTCCTGACTGAATGGCGGTTCACACCTTAGAGCTATTTTGTTTGGCTCTCTGCAGCCTTGCACTAGCATCACAGCGGCAGTTTCTGCTTGTCTCACAGTTTTAAGGTTATAGGACTAGAAACATACATTTTTTAAAAATGAGAGCTGAGATTCTGAGCCTAATTCTGCAGCAAGAGGCGAATACCTCAGTACTAGAGGCACAGGCCTAGGAGACAAAAGACTGCAGCTTGACACTGGTCCACCACAAGCTTCCCACATGACTTTTGACAAGTCCTCTTGATGGTTTGGTTACCCAGTGTGAAAATGGGGGAGGAGGGGATGATGTGTGGGCAGGAAGTGGGTGCAGCTGCACAAAACCAGGGTGACATGCAGAGAATTCTGGTCAGTCAGTGGAAGAGAACAGTAAACGTGCAGCGTCCCAGGCCCACCGCAGAGCCTATTGGCGCTGACCCATTTGGGAAGTGCTGATCAGTGAGAACCATGGAGCTGACAGGGAGCTGGGTGCACACTTTACAAACTTTGCTGGACATGCTCAGTGTGTGATGTCCAAAACCAGTGTCCTCTGGAAAGAGGACAGACACTGCTCCTCAGCAAGGGAAAGCCTAGCTTTCAAATCTCCACTAATTCAGCTCCAGGGTTGCTCGAATATAGGCCACAGGAATCTGCCTGACAGTGGCAGTTTAGGGTTCATTTCCCAGAGTTCTATTTTCACTTCCCTCCCATTCAAGCTGCTCAAACTTCAGAGATCGAGCTTCCAAGTCTCCTAACCAGCACCTGGCTGATAGCTGGGGGAAGAATGTTGCCGTACCACATCCTTCTCTGCATCCCACCACGGATGGGAACTGGAAAGAACTCTTCCAGACTCCGATCCTTTAATGGAAGGAAGTTATTTCAGGGCTCAAAACCACTAGCCAGGAAACCATGGTTTGGGGACCAAGGTGTCCCTTGCACACACAGGACAAGATTTCTCCACTGGCTCTCACTTTACCTCCTTTTAAACCTCTCTCATTTCCTGCAACCCCACCCATCTCTTCTCATTCCCACTTTACTTCTGGGGGAATTCTGAGCCACTGCACATGCACAGAATTCATGCCCCCCCAGATTTCTTTGCTTCCCTGGAGAAAAATGACTCTCTGATAGGGAAGCAAAGGGAATCCACAAGCGCAGTCATGCAACTCCCCAGCAGGATGTTTTGGGTGCCTAGGGCAGCCAGCAGAGAGAAATCACTGTGAGGCAGAAGGCAGGACTGGGGAAGACCCAGCTGGTGGCACCTACCCTGTGCTGGGCTCAACTGCTAGTCCCGGCTGGGCTGGGGAGGATGGGACTTCCTCTTCCACTGCACAGCATCCAGGACTGGGTCAGACCCACCCCCAGATTTCTCCCCAGTCTGCAGGAAGCTCTGCAAACACTCTCTCCCGCTCCCTTCCTGTGCCCATTACTCATCAGCTGCAGGGGGAGGGATCACTGTACAGGGAGTTGCTCCCCCATCCACCCAACCCCCATGCATCCAGACTCCCTCATACCCTGCCCTCCCCTCCGCACCTGGATCCCCACCACACTGAGCCCCACTCCCCCAGCATCTGGACTCCCCCATTGAACCCCTTACACCCAGACCTCCCTGCTGAGCTCTCTTCCACACACCCCCAGACCCCTCACCCCCACTGAGCTCCAACTACCTTCACCTGGACCCCCCCTGCAGTCCCATTCCCTTGCACCCAGAGCCCCCCCTCAATCTCATGCATCCAGATCCCACTCAGCTGCGTGCACCCAGATCTCCCACTCAGCTGCGTGCACCCAGATTGCCCCACACAGAACCCTCTCAACCCACACCAGGATCCCCCCATGCTAAGCTGCTCCACACTTGGATCTTGCCGAGCTGAGCCTGCCTGCCCACACCTGGTACAGAGAGGCAGGGCCTTGGGGTGTTTCTGGGGCAGGCCCGGTCCTTGCGCTGTATCAGGGTAGGATGCAGCCTCAGCGCTGAGTCTGTGTCACAGGGAGGAGCTGTAGAGTGATCTCCCACCTCTATGCAACCAGTGGCCTGTGGTCCCCAATGCCACGCTGGAGCCTCCACATTTATTTGACAAATAAAATTTGCAGTATTTTAAAATATTGTGTGCAGAATTTTAAAATATTTGTTTTTTTTGGCGCAGAACGCCCTCAGGAGTACCACTTCAATTCCCCATCCGAGAACCAGGCCTGGGTTTTCTAGCTGCTGCCTAGCGTTCCTACAAGTGCTGCTCCTTTCAACTCATCATTTATACCTCTGCAGCAGCTTGCCCTGTTGGCTAGCTGATCACCTCTCAGGTGCACTGACACTCAAACTGCCCTGCCCTCACAGGGACAATCCCAGTAGTTGCAGCAGCTCCCACCTAGCCATACCCAAGAGGGACAGGAAGGTATCTGGGCTAGTTTATATGCAGGAGAGGAAGGGTTGCTAGGTTTCCTCCATGCCAACCTTCAGCACCAAGGAAAAAGGCTACTCAGGAAGTGGCCCTTGCCCTGGGAGAAGTTCAATATGGAGAGAGAGGAGCAGTGACTATGTAGCAGGCTGGGATTTGGAGACACCCTTGGGAGCAGAAGAAAGAGAAATGAACTCCCCACCCTAGATGCTATCCATGGCAAAATCCTAGTGGGAATTGGAACTGGGCCCACATAACTCAGCCCGAGTTCACTCCAATCAGAACACACTGAAAAAATGCCCTTACCTTTGGAATTCATCAGCTGCACAAAGTCAAATATACCAAAGCTTGACCCCCCTCACCCCTCACACAGCCCTTTCCTCCCAAACCCTTCCCAAAAACACTCTCCCTACCACGTCCCCCTTCCCAGAATCAGCCCTCTCCCCTCCATTGCATCATTCACTTTTTCAAGGTTTTTTTTTGTTTTTTTTTTTTTAAGGAAAGCTGAGATTCTGGAACAAGTCTGGGTGGATTCTGCAATTGTGTGCAACATAGGAGACCCGTATTGCCCTTCAAGAGCATCTTGAGGATTTTGGCCTGAGTCACATACACTGATTAATTCAGTCTTGCCATCCCTGGGAGATGGTATCACTTTCCAAGTAGGAGAACTGAGGTGACGTGAGTTACACCAGGTCACATAGTGGCAGTGCGGGGTTCATTTCCCAGGGTTCTAGTCTCAGTGCTCTGCCCCAAGCACTAATGATGATCCTTTTGGGACAGGATGATACAGACACCTGGACCACAGGTCATATTTACCCTACATCTGAGATTGGCCCTAACAACTGTCTGATACCCATGCAGTTGGGGTGGCTACCCCTACTCAGAACCTGGGTCAGCTAACAGGCCTGCTCCTTTCACCATTACCATTAAAGTGTCTTTAGGGAAGAGGTTGCGGCTTGGAACACGGGATGCTCCGCCAGTGCTAATCTGATCCTGTGGTGCCGGCCCACGACGGAACCAACTGCTGATGGCCCAGATGATAAAGATCCTATGGAAGAAAAAGGGGGAGTGAATTAACACTGACATTTTACCCAGTCCTTTCTGCCACAGCCAAATGCCCCCTTAATCACATAACAGAAGCCCCACACACCAAGCCTACAACTGAAGTGATGACAGATCTGTTAGGAGGACTGTGCTTGCTGTACAGCCAGCCAGCTCCGTACGGAAGAAGCTTCGCTGGTTTCTCTCGGTCACATCACTTTCTCAGACTTACAGCCTGTGGTCATGAGGCCCAGCCAGGGCAAACTGGTTCTGTGCCAGTTCACGGTTACAGACTCCTGCTGAGCAACACTATGAAAAACTGACTAGTCTGCGTGGGAAACTAAAACCAAGTACACTCAGTGCATGCCATTGATACACACAGCTTGGTCAGGAGAGCTGGGAGAACACCCAGTGAGATGAAGGGGCCATTTCACACCTTTGCAAGCCTCATATAGGTGTGCAGAACACTGATCCCTACGTTAGGCTCCAATAAGGGGTCTCAAGTGTCTCCCCCCACTTGCTGTCTCTAGCTGGCAGAGGGACTCTTCATAGCCCCTCTACCACCACTTTCCCTCCGCCCTCTGGCCCTTCTAGTTGTACCATGGCATGGAGAGGCTGGACAGAGTTGGTAGCTGAGAAGCAGTAAGGTGTGCCCAGCAGGAGGTGGCCCAGCCCCACAGGTGCCCCTTAGTCATAACCTCTTCACTATCACCACCACTTCAAGATAACATCAAGGTAAATTCACTGGCAAACAACTTAAAAGCAGAACAACAGTTGCCTTGTGCCCTACAAGGCTCTGAACGTGGGGCTACATTTGTAGTTCCTGGTTTTCAGAAGTTTTAAGTTTAGCTTTCCTTCACATTCTGGAAGGGTACAAGGCAGCATTCACCAGGCAACCTGAACTCTGCGTTAACAAACCTCTTCGGTGATCCAAATAGTCCACGAAAAGGCCACATACGTGAGAGGTCCCCAATGAATTCTCACACCATTCGACAGAGCAAGGCAACAGAGTAAGTGAGAATTTACTGTGATACAAAGACCACAGAAGTTGGCAGTGATGTCAGCTTTTAGTTAAGTACCCCAAACCTAAAAGCACATATGGAAGCCTGTGCAGATGCTCGAAAATAAACTATACCAATACCAGGGACTAAGAGAAGCCTTAATCACACAGAGAAATCTGCAGTACTGGATCCCTATACAGTAGATTCCAAGGCCAGAGTGGACCACTGTGATCAACTAGTCTAACCTCCTGTAAGGCACAAGCCAGAGAACTGCCCCAAGATAATTCCTTTTGAACTACAGCCTATCAAAAAAACGCTACTCAGCCCTCTGAGCGAAGAGAGGGCATGCCAAGTAGATATTACAACAGATTTCGTACACTTAACACTGAAACAGCTAACTCTAGGTGTTGCACATTTCCAAGTGGAAAGTCCTTGCTGACACCCCTTCTGCAAGCTAATTTGCCTTAGTAAGTTGAAAAGTTAACAGTTCCAATCCTTTCAAGGTTCAGTACCACAGAGGTATGCCAGTTACAATATTAAGCGCCATAGCCAATAGTTACAGTGAAGACTACATGGGTAGGAATTTATTTTCTAGAGCAGTTAGCCACAAAAAACTTGTTAAAAATGTGTTAAGGATACAGAACCAAGAGAGGTAGGACACTTCAGGCACTGAATGTGCGTGCTGAAATTTGTGTCCTGCAAGACTTGCATCTACTCTGAGTGCCACATTCCAAGCTCAACTTCTTTATCTGACCAGCCCAAGTCAGCCCCTCTGAGTCACTGGGCTGAATTCCCACATCGGCTCTGTTGAACGTAAGCTTCCACTCTTGCCTTTCTAGGCCTCTGCTCTACTCTTACCTCATCTGCTGTCCCCACCCTCACTTTGCAACAGTGCAAGCCCCAGGGTACAACTACAACGTGATTAAAAAACCACAGCACCAAGTCTCAGAGCTCAAGTCAGCTGCCTCAGGATCATGGTCTCAGGCTGTGGGACTAAAAATAGTGTAGACAGACAGGAGCCTGGGCTCTGAGACCCTCTCTCTTTCTGGAGTTTTATAGCCCTGCAGTCCAAGCCCCTGAGCTTAAGTCAGCTGATGTGCCAGTGGTCCTCTATTGCAGTGTAGACATACCCTCAGAGCCCCTACTGTTCCACATGCCAGCCTGGCCCATGCACGGAACAACTCTCCAACTCTCGTACCTCTGCAACTAGGAGATAGGTTTGCTTGAATCCCTGGATTTTTCAGGAAAGCAAAGGGGCCGAAGATTTAGTTCTCTCTCCTGGCTCAGTGAATCTTTTCCCTGGCCCACAGGCTGGAAACTGAGCTGTGATCACTCCTGAGGGGAGTCTGCCAAAGCGGATGAGAGTCACAGCATCCCATGAAAGAGCAAGAACATGATCCTGGTGGTGTCAGGGGAAAAAAATAAATGCATCTCCTTTTTGAGAAAGTGGCATGGGGAGGTGGCTTATTTTGACGAGGCTGGGTGCTTTGTAGTTGGAAGGCCAGGACACGAAGGGCCTATGAGGCTAAAAAAGGGTGGGGTGGGGCAGATGGAGGGAGAGCTTCTTAGAAAGTGGTGGGTAGGGGAAGCCACAGGCGAGTTTGGATTCTGCAGCCTCTCGTGGAGATCCTTAGTCTGCTGCCCACTACAGCCATGTCAGAGCCACCTTAAGGTGGCTGACAGGGGAGCACAACGCTGCCAGGTGCTGGATATACAGAGACTCGAGGGCAGGGTGGAGAGCAAGTGAAGTCCCCAAGCCTGTGGGCTGTAGCAGGACAAGACAAAGCACAAAGGGAATGTGTACAAGATGAAAAACAGCAGCTGTGGCCACTGCTCATCCTGCTGATCAGAACGGTCTCACTGGTCCCTCATGCTTCCCCATCAGTTTCTGGAATCCACCTGTTGTGTCATGTCTGTCTTTGACTGTAATCTCTTTGGGGGCAAGAACATTAATAGATTCCAAGGCCAGAAGGGACTGTTGTGATCATTCAGTCTGACCTTCCGTATACAACAGGCCAGAGAACTGCCCCAAAACCATTGCTAGAACAGAGCTTTTAGAAAAACATCCTGATTTAAAAATAGTCAATGATGGAGATGCCCAACCCTTGGTAAACTGTTCCAATGGTTAATTACTCTCACTGGCCCAATCAGAATTTGTCTAGCTTCAACTTCCAGTTATTGGATCATGTTAGACCTTTCACTGCTAAACTGAAGAGCTCATTATTAAATATTTGTTCCCCATGTAGGTATTTATAGACTAATCAAATCACCCCTTATGCCTCTCTTTATTAAGCTAAATAGATTGAGCTCATCGAGTCTCGTTACAAGACATGGCTTAACCAGGAGATCTTCAATGATCTAAAACTCAAAAGAGTCTTACAAAAAGTGGAAACTCGGTCAAATTATAAAGGGTGAATACAAATAAACAACACAAGTATGTAGGGACAAAAGTAGAAAAGCCAAGGCACAAAACGGGATCAAACTAGCTAGGGACATAAAAGGAAACAGGAAAAACATTTTAGAAATACATTAGAAGCAAGAGGAAGACCGAGGACAGAGTAGACCAGTTACTCAATGAGGGGCGGAAAGACAATAACAGAAAATGTGGAAATGGCAGAGGTGCTTAATGACTTCTTTGTTTCAGTTTTCACCAAGAAGGTTGGTGACGAATGGACATCTAACATAGTGAATGCCAATGAAAATGAGGTAGGATCACAGTCTAAAATAGGGAAAGAACAAGTCAAAAATTACTAAGACAAGTTAGAGGTCTTCAAATCACCAGGGCCTGATGAAATGCATCCTAGCATACTCAAGGAGCTGACTGAGGAGATATCTGAGCCATTAGCAACTATCTTTGAAAAGTCATGGAAGACGGGAGACATTCCAGAAGACTAGAAAAGGGCAAATATAGGGCCCATCTATAAAAAGGGAAATAAGGACAACCCAGGGAATTACAGCCAGTCAGCTTAACTTCTGTACCCAGAAAGATAATGGAAGAAATAATTAAGCAATCAATTTGCAAACACCTAGAAGATAAGATGATAAACAACAGTCAGCATGGATTGGTCAAGAACAAATTATGCCAAACCAACCTGATAGCTTTCTTTGACAGGGTAACAAGCCTTGTGGATAGGAGGGAAGCAGTAGATGTGGCATATCTTGACTTTAGTAAGGCCTTTGATACTGTCTTGCATGACCTTCTCATAAACTAGGGAAATACAACCTAGATGGAGCTACTATAAGGTGGGTGCATAACTGGTTGGAAAATCATTCCCAGAACGTAGTTATCAGTGGTTCACAGTCATGCTGGAAGGGCATAACTAGTGGGGTCCTGAAGGGATCGGTTCTGGGTCCAGTTCTGTTCAATATCTTCATCGATGATTTAGATAATGGCATAGAGTACACTTACAAAGGACAATACCAAGCTGGGAGGGGTTGCAAGTGCTTTGGAGGATAGGATTAAAATTCAAAATGATCTGGACAAACTGGAGAAATGGTCTGAAGTAAGTAGGACGAAATTCAATAAGGACAAATGCAAAGTACTCCACTTAGGAAGGAACAATCAATGGCACACATACAAAATGGGAAATGACTGCCTAGGAAGGAGTACTGTGGAAAGGGATCTGGGGGTCATAGTGGATCACAAGCTAAATATGAGTCAACAGTGTAACGCTGTTGCAAAAAAAGCAAACATCATTCTGGGATGTATTAGCGCAGCAGTATTGTAAGCAAGACACAAGAAGTAATTCTTCCGCTCTACTCCGCGCAGATTAGGTCTCAGCTGGAGTATTGTGTCCAGTTCTGGGTACCACATTTCAGGAAAGATGTGGACAAATTGGAGGAAGTCCAGAAAACAGCAACAAAAATTATTAACAGTCTAGAAAACATGACTTATGAGGGAAGACAGGGAAAAGAAAAGGGTTTGTTTAGTCTAGAAAAGAGAAGACAGAGGGGACATAACAGTTTTCAAGTACATGGAAAAGTACATGGTTTTTACAAGGAGGGAGAAAAATTGTTCTCCTGAATCTCTGAGGATAGGACAAGAAGCAATGGGCTTAAATTGCAGCAAGGGCGGTTTAGGTTGGACATTAGGAAAAACTTCGTAACTGTCAGGGTGGTTAAACACTGGAATAAATTGCCTAGGGAGGTTGTGGAATCTCTATCATTGGGGATTTTTAAGAGCAGGTTGGACAAACACCTGCCAGGGATGGTCTAGATAATAATTAGTCCTGCCTTGAGTGCAGGGGACTGGACTAGATGACCTCTAGAGGTCCCTTCCAGTTCTGTGATTCTATGACTTGTAGGTTCTAAAGGTTTGTATTGTTTTGTTTTTGAGTGCAGTTATGTAACAACAAAAATCTACCTTTTAGAGATGTAATTTCATGATAAAAAGATTGCATTATGGTACTTGTATGAGGTGAATTGAAAAATACTATTTCTTTTGTTTATCATTTTTACAGTTGAAATATTTGAAATAATAAAAAGTGAGCACTGTACACTTTGTATTCTGTGTTGTAATTTAAATCAATATGTAGAAAAACATCCAAAAATAGTTAATAGAATACCAATTGAAATTTATTAACAATGCAATTAAAACTGTGATTAATCACAATTAATTCTTCCGAGTTAATCACGTCAGTTAACTGCAATTAATCGACAGCCCTATTTTTAATCTCTCCTCATAGGGAAGAGGTTCTATACCCCTAATAATTTTTGTTGCCATTCACTGTATCTCTTTTTAGTAACGGAGCGACCAGATCGGCAAACTATATTCAAGACATGGGCATACCATGGATTAATATAGAAGCATTATGATATTTTCTGTTTTATTGTCTATCCCTTTACTACTAGTTCCTAACACTGAGCTTTTTTGACTGCTGCAGCACATTGAGCAGATGTTTTCAGAGAACTACCCACAATATCTCCAAGATCTCTTTCTTGAATGGTAACAGCTAATTTAGATCCCAACATTTTGTATGTATAATTGGCACTATGTTTTCCAATGTGTATTACTTTGCACTTAAAGAATTTTACCTGCCACTTTGATGCCCAGTCATCCAGTTTAGTGAGATCCCTTTATAACTCTTCACAGTCGGCTTTGGACTGACTTATTTTGATTAATTTTGTATCATCCGCAAATTTTACCACCTCACTTTTTCCAGATCATTTATTAATCTGTTGAACAGCACTGGTTGCTATGCAGACCCCGCAGGACATTGCTATTTACCTCTCTCCATTCTGAAAATTGACCATTTATTCCTACCCTTTGTTTCCTATTTTTTAAACCAGTTAATGATCCATGAGAGGACCTTCCCTTTTATCCCATGACTGCTTACTTTGCCTAAGAGTCTTTGGTGAGGGACTTTGTCAAAGGCTTTCTGGAAGTCTAAGTACACTGTATCCCCCTTATTGACATGTTTGTTGATCCCCTTCAAAGAATTTTAATAAACTAGTGAGGCATGATTTCCATTTATAAAAGCCATGTTGACTCTTCCCACAACAAAGCATGTTCACCTGTGTGTCTGATAATTCTGTTCTTTACTATAGTTTCAACCAATCTGCCTGGTACCAGAAGTTAGGTTTTACTGGCTGTAATTGCCAGGATCACCTCTCCAGCTTGGAGTTTAATTTAAGACTGTTAGCCTGGGAACCTGTCTAAAACAGAAGCCTGTTCCAGTCTTAAATGAATGACGTTAATTTAGAAGCATGGCAGGGGCCTACACCAGCCTGGAAAGATTGTCTAGTCTGTAAAAGACTTGTTCTAACTCTGGGGACTGGGAGCTAAACAGCATCAAGCTGCATAGGAATCTTTAACCTAAGCTATTTCCGTTCCCATGGGACTTATATTTTATTTTTCCCCTGTATTTCCAATGCTCCTGACTCTACATCTTTCCTCTTCAAAATATTAGAGCCCACAACTCTCAATTCACACACATTAAACTGCTCTCATCATCACCACCACCAGTGGTAAAAATCTCATCTGAAGCTGATCATGTATGTCAATATATATACACATATATATACACACACATACTCACTCTTTCACAATGGCCATGCAAAAGTTAAGAATTTTTTTTTTTAAAAACTCTACTGCATCTGCAAAACCTCCAGCAGCAATTTCTTTCAGGTTAGCAATTAACCTGATTAACCCACATTCTTTCCACACACTGGCTGGCTGCTGTGAAGCCTTCCTGTTCCCAAGAAAACTGAGTAGATTTAGCTAGAACTGTCTGCAGCCACATAAACAGGACACTTGGCTCTCTCCAGTCACGTTTTGACCAGTTTTCAGAGTAACAGCCGTGTTAGTCTGTATTCGCAAAAAGAAAAGGAGTCCTTGTGGCACCTTAGAGACTAACCAATTTATTTGAGCACAAGCTTTCGTGAGCTACAGCTCACTTCATCGGATGCATACCGTGGAAACTGCAGCAGACATTATATACACACACAGAGATCATGAAACAATACCTCCTCCCACCCCACTGTCCTGCTGGTAATAGCTTATCTAAAGTGATCATCAAGTTGGGCCATTTCCAGCACAAATCCAGGTTTTCTCACCCTCCGCCCCCCCCCACCCCCCCCCCCAACTCACTCTCCTGCAGCAGGAGAGTGAGTTTGTGTGTGGGGGGGGGGGGGGGAAGAAAACCTGGATTTGTGCTGGAAATGGCCCAACTTGATGATCACTTTAGATAAGCTATTACCAGCAGGACAGTGGGGTGGGAGGAGGTATTGTTTCATGATCTCTGTGTGTATATAATGTCTGCTGCAGTTTCCACGGTATGCATCCGATGAAGTGAGCTGTAGCTCACGAAAGCTTGTGCTCAAATAAATTGGTTAGTCTCTAAGGTGCCGCAAGTACTCCTTTTCTTTTTGTTTTGACCAGTGTTGTTCACTCAGATTCTGGATGTCCTGGAACGACACTCTACCCAACCCATACTTTATCTCCTCCTTCAGTGCTGCTGAAGGCTAGTTGAGAACATTAACATCTACTTAGAGAAGGGCAGGATGCTCACTGCTCTAGTGGAAACATCTCTTCGGACTCCGCTTAAAAGCTCTCACTTGATGCTGACAGTCTCTCCAGTGACTGACTAATATCTAAATTTCCATTTTTGGTTATGACAATGGAAAAGACATTCCAAAGTAGCTCGATGCCTCACACTCACAACTAGAGCTGTGACCTGGGTATGTCACAGATTACCAGGTGCCTGTGCCAATACGAGATCATGAGGCATTAGTCTCTCAACTAGAGTGCATGGTAGAGTGAAAAAGCTGAACTCAGGTGGCTTTGTTCTTCTCCCTTCCACCTGGAGAAGTCCCAGAGACTAGTGTTAGGCAATGTTCAATAGGTGCCCAAGAGATCTCAGATGTGGCGGACCGCAGCATTCTATGTGATATGAAACTGGTGGCAGAGCTGATGGATGAAGAGTTGAACTGCGGGTGAAGGGCGATCAGTAAACAGATGACCCCAAATTTATATCTTTGTCTCAGCCCAGAAAATGTGTTGCTCTTGCAGCAGTGGCTGGGCTGTGGGTTTCTGAGGAGACCAGAGGAGTGGGAGTTTTTAGTTGTCCATGTTTCCTTCCTGAATGGCAGTTTTTAAAAGAGGTTGGGATCTGTTGCTGTTTTGTTATTAAATGTATTTGTAATAACTGTCAGAGCACCTACAGCCAGGGACAAGGGATTCAGAGGCCAAATTTAAATTAACATCATGTTTTTAATACGTGATGAGAAGAGGGCAGCTGGGGAATCAGCCAGGGCTCACCTGAACAACACTCCTTTGATGACCTGCCAGGCATTGGGAGCTTGTTGCTGGGGCTGGTTCTGCTGCTGGGTCTCTGCAGTCGGGGCCCCCGCTGCGGTTCCATTACTCGTTACCTGCTTTGGAGGGAGGAGCGGAGACGGGCTGGTAAGCAGCAGGTTATCTTGTATTGCTGGTGGAAAACGCTCACATGGTGGGCAGTGCCAGGTGGTATCCCCAGCTGTCTACGCAGGACAAGCCCCCATCCAGGGCCGCCGCGGGGAGCCCAGAGCCCCAGTCTGGACCCAGCAGGGGGAAACAACACGAAAGCTCCCATGGATGAAGGGCCCGGGCCATAGCAGAAGGAATTGGGCAGCCCAGGGAGAGGACCCCGGGCGGGAGAGGAGGCTGGGAGCGGAGTCGGGGCAGCCTGGCGAGGAAGGGGACTGAGGGGCTCAGAAGCGGGGCGCGGAGGAAGGAGGCGGCGGGGGGGAGCGGAGGGAGGAGGCTGGAGAGGGGAGGGGGCGTCCGAGGAGCGGAGCCGAGGCCCGCGTGGCAAGGGCAGGAGGAGGCGGGAAGCAGAGCTGGGACCAGCCTAGGGACGCGTGGGGGACGGGGGGCGGCTGAGCGGAGCCAAGCAGCTCGGGAAGCCGAGCCCGGCCAGGGGAGGCAGGAAGCGGGGAGCGGAGCCGGCCGGCGAGCAGAGCCGACCCCGAGGGGAGCCGTTGAGGGGCCGGGGAACCGACCCCGGCCCAGGAAGAGGAGGCTCCAGGGGCCCGGCGACGCTCCACGGCGCCGCTACCTGCTCCGGGCCGGAACCAGGAAGCACCGCCACTGTCTCCGGCGCCGCCATCTTGCTGCGCCGATACCTCCGCTGTTCTCGCGAGAAGCTGTTCCCGGGCCCGCCCCTTTTGCGGATCATATGATGATCTGGTCATGTGACTGTCGCTCACGGGGGGAGTCCCGGCCACTTCCAGCTGTGGGTCTGAGCTGGGGGCGTGACTCAAGGTCGGGGGAGGGCTGCCGAGCCCGAGCTGAACCGAGAGGGGGCGTATAGTGGAGCCTCGGGGGGCTAGAGGGAGCTGAGCCGGTGGGGAGGGCGTGTAGTGGGGCTGGAGGGGGCTGAGCCGGGGGGGGGGATGTAGTGGGGCTGGAGGGAGCTGAGCTGGGGGGGCGTGTAGTGGGGCTGGAGGGAACTGAGCGGGGGGGTGTAGTGGGGCTGGAGGGAACTGAGCCGGGGGGGGGGGGGATGTAGTGGGGCTGGAGGGAGCTGAGCGGGGGGGGTGTAGTGGGGCTGGAGGGAGCTGAGCCGGGGGGGGGTGTAGTGGGGCTGGAGGGAGCTGAGCCGGGGGGGGGTGTAGTGGGGCTGGAGGGAGCTGAGCCGGGGGGGGGTGTAGTGGGGCTGGAGGGAGCTGAGCCGGGGGGGGGGTGTAGTGGGGCTGGAGGGAGCTGAGCTGGGGGGGGTGTAGTGGGGCTCGAGGGAGCTGAGCCGGGGGGGGAGGTATAGTGGGGCTGGAGGGAGCTGAGCGGGGGGGGAGGTATAGTGGGGCTGGAGGGAGCTGAGCGGGGGGGCGTGTAGTGGGGCTGGAGGGAGCTGAGCGGGGGGGCGTGTAGTGGGGCTGGAGGGAGCTGAGCCGGGGGGGCGTGTAGTGGGGCTGGAGGGAGCTGAGCCGGGGGGGCGTGTAGTGGGGCTGGAGGGAGCTGAGCCGGGGGGGCGTGTAGTGGGGCTGGAGGGAGCTGAGCCGGGGGGGCGTGTAGTGGGGCTGGAGGGAGCTGAGCCGGGGGGGCGTGTAGTGGGGCTGGAGGGAGCTGAGCCGGGGGGGCGTGTAGTGGGGCTGGAGGGAGCTGAGCCGGGGGGGCGTGTAGTGGGGCTGGAGGGGCTGAGCCGGGGGGGCGTGTAGTGGGGCTGGAGGGGCTGAGCCGGGGGGGGTGTAGTGAGGCTGGAGCGGGCTGAGCCGGGGGGGGGGGATGTAGTGGGGCTGGAGGGAGCTGAGCGGGGGGGATGTAGTGGGGCTGGAGGGAGCTGAGCGGGGGGGATGTAGTGGGGCTGGAGGGAACTGAGCGGGGGGGGGGGGTGTAGTGGGGCTGGAGGGGCTGAGCCGGGGGGGGGGTGTAGTGGGGCTGGAGGGAGCTGAGCGGGGGGGGGAGGTATAGTGGGGCTGGAGGGAGCTGAGCCGGGGGGGGGGTGTAGTGGGGCTGGAGGGAGCTGAGCCGGGGGGGCGTGTAGTGGGGCTGGAGGGAGCTGAGCCGGGGGGGCGTGTAGTGGGGCTTGAGGGGCTGAGCCGGGGGGGCGTGTAGTGGGGCTGGAGGGGCTGAGCCGGGGGGGGTGTAGTGGGGCTGGAGGGGCTGAGCCGGGGGGGGGTGTAGTGGGGCTGGAGGGGGCTGAGCCGGAGGGGGTGTAGTGGGGCTGGAGGGGGCTGAGCCGGAGGGGGTGTAGTGGGGCTGGAGGGGGCTGAGCCGGAGGGGGTGTAGTGGGGCTGGAGGGGCTGAGCCGGGGGGGGGTGTAGTGGGGCTGGAGGGGGCTGAGCCGGAGGGGGTGTAGTGGGGCTGGAGGGGGCTGAGCCGGAGGGGGTGTAGTGGGGCTGGAGGGGGCTGAGCCGGAGGGGGTGTAGTGGGGCTGGAGGGGGCTGAGCCGGAGGAGGTGTAGTGGGGCTGGAGGGGGCTGAGCCGGAGGAGGTGTAGTGGGGCTGGAGGGGGCTGAGCCGGAGGGGCGTGTAGTGGGGCTGGAGGGGGCTGAGCCGGAGGGGCGTGTAGTGGGGCTGGAGGGGGCTGAGCCGGAGGGGCGTGTAGTGGGGCTGGAGGGGGCTGAGCCGGAGGGGCGTGTAGTGGGGCTGGAGGGAGCTGAGCCGGGGGGGTCGTAGTGGGGCTGGAGGGAGCTGAGCTGGGGGCGTCGTAGTGGGGCTGGAGGGAGCTGAGCTGGGGGGGTCGTAGTGGGGCTGGAGGGAGCTGAGCTGGGGGCGTCGTAGTGGGGCTGGAGGGAGCTGAGCTGGGGGCGTCGTAGTGGGGCTGGAGGGAGCTGAGCTGGGGGCGTCGTAGTGGGGCTGGAGGGAGCTGAGCTGGGGGCGTCGTAGTGGGGCTGGAGGGAGCTGAGCTGGGGGCGTCGTAGTGGGGCTGGAGGGAGCTGAGCTGGGGGGGAGGTGTAGTGGGGCTGGAGGGAGCTGAGCTGGGGGGGAGGTGTAGTGGGGCTGGAGGGAGCTGAGCTGGGGGGGAGGTGTAGTGGGGCTGGAGGGAGCTGAGCTGGGGGGGCGTCGTAGTGGGGCTGGAGGGAGCTGGGCTGGGGGGGCGTCGTAGTGGGGCTGGAGGGAGCTGGGCTGGGGGGGCGTCGTAGTGGGGCTGGAGGGAGCTGGGCTGGGGGGGCGTCGTAGTGGGGCTGGAGGGAGCTGGGCTGGGGGGGCGTCGTAGTGGGGCTGGAGGGAGCTGGGCTGGGGGGGGCGTGTAGTGGGGCTGGAGGGAGCTGGGCTGGGGGGGGCGTGTAGTGGGGCTGGAGGGAGCTGAGCTGGGGGGGGCGTGTAGTGGGGCTGGAGGGAGCTGAGCTGGGGGGGGCGTGTAGTGGGGCTGGAGGGAGCTGAGCTGGGGGGGGCGTGTAGTGGGGCTGGAGGGAGCTGAGCTGGGGGGGGCGTGTAGTGGGGCTGGAGGGAGCTGAGCTGGGGGGGGCGTGTAGTGGGGCTGAGGGAGCTGAGCTGGGGGGGCGTGTAGTGGGGCTGGAGGGAGCTGAGCTGGGGGGGAGGTGGAGTGGGGCTGGAGGGAGCTGAGCTGGGGGGGAGGTGGAGTGGGGCTGGAGGGAGCTGAGCTGGGGGGGCGTGGAGTGGGGCTGGAGGGAGCTGAGCTGGGGGGGCGTGGAGTGGGGCTGGAGGGAGCTGAGCTGGGGGGGCGTGTAGTGGGGCTGGAGGGAGCTGAGCTGGGGGGGTCGTAGTGGGGCTGGAGGGAGCTGAGCTGGGGGGGTCGTAGTGGGGCTGGAGGGAGCTGAGCTGGGGGGGTCGTAGTGGGGCTGGAGGGAGCTGAGCTGGGGGCGTCGTAGTGGGGCTGGAGGGAGCTGAGCTGGGGGCGTCGTAGTGGGGCTGGAGGGAGCTGAGCCGGGGGGGCGTGTAGTGGGGCTGGAGGGAGCTGAGCCGGGGGGGCGTGTAGTGGGGCTGGAGGGGCTGAGCCGGGGGGGCGTGTAGTGGGGCTGGAGGGGCTGAGCCGGGGGGGGTGTAGTGGGGCTGGAGGGGCTGAGCCGGGGGGGGGTGTAGTGGGGCTGGAGGGGGCTGAGCCGGAGGGGGTGTAGTGGGGCTGGAGGGGGCTGAGCCGGAGGGGGTGTAGTGGGGCTGGAGGGGGCTGAGCCGGAGGGGGTGTAGTGGGGCTGGAGGGGGCTGAGCCGGAGGGGGTGTAGTGGGGCTGGAGGGGCTGAGCCGGGGGGGGGTGTAGTGGGGCTGGAGGGGGCTGAGCCGGAGGGGGTGTAGTGGGGCTGGAGGGAGCTGAGCTGGGGGGGAGGTGGAGTGGGGCTGGAGGGAGCTGAGCTGGGGGGGAGGTGGAGTGGGGCTGGAGGGAGCTGAGCTGGGGGGGCGTGGAGTGGGGCTGGAGGGAGCTGAGCTGGGGGGGCGTGGAGTGGGGCTGGAGGGAGCTGAGCTGGGGGGGGCGTGTAGTGGGGCTGGAGGGAGCTGAGCTGGGGGGGAGGTGGAGTGGGGCTGGAGGGAGCTGAGCTGGGGGGGAGGTGGAGTGGGGCTGGAGGGAGCTGAGCTGGGGGGGCGTGGAGTGGGGCTGGAGGGAGCTGAGCTGGGGGGGCGTGGAGTGGGGCTGGAGGGAGCTGAGCTGGGGGGGCGTGTAGTGGGGCTGGAGGGAGCTGAGCTGGGGGGGTCGTAGTGGGGCTGGAGGGAGCTGAGCTGGGGGGGTCGTAGTGGGGCTGGAGGGAGCTGAGCTGGGGGGGTCGTAGTGGGGCTGGAGGGAGCTGAGCTGGGGGGGTCGTAGTGGGGCTGGAGGGAGCTGAGCTGGGGGCGTCGTAGTGGGGCTGGAGGGAGCTGAGCTGGGGGCGTCGTAGTGGGGCTGGAGGGAGCTGAGCTGGGGGCGTCGTAGTGGGGCTGGAGGGAGCTGAGCCGGGGGGGCGTGTAGTGGGGCTGGAGGGAGCTGAGCCGGGGGGGCGTGTAGTGGGGCTGGAGGGGCTGAGCCGGGGGGGCGTGTAGTGGGGCTGGAGGGGCTGAGCCGGGGGGGGTGTAGTGGGGCTGGAGGGGCTGAGCCGGGGGGGGGTGTAGTGGGGCTGGAGGGGGCTGAGCCGGAGGGGGTGTAGTGGGGCTGGAGGGGGCTGAGCCGGAGGGGGTGTAGTGGGGCTGGAGGGGGCTGAGCCGGAGGGGGTGTAGTGGGGCTGGAGGGGGCTGAGCCGGAGGGGGTGTAGTGGGGCTGGAGGGGCTGAGCCGGGGGGGGGTGTAGTGGGGCTGGAGGGGGCTGAGCCGGAGGGGGTGTAGTGGGGCTGGAGGGGGCTGAGCCGGAGGGGGTGTAGTGGGGCTGGAGGGGGCTGAGCCGGAGGAGGTGTAGTGGGGCTGGAGGGGGCTGAGCCGGAGGGGCGTGTAGTGGGGCTGGAGGGGGCTGAGCCGGAGGGGCGTGTAGTGGGGCTGGAGGGGGCTGAGCCGGAGGGGCGTGTAGTGGGGCTGGAGGGGGCTGAGCCGGAGGGGCGTGTAGTGGGGCTGGAGGGGGCTGAGCCGGAGGGGCGTGTAGTGGGGCTGGAGGGAGCTGAGCCGGGGGGGTCGTAGTGGGGCTGGAGGGAGCTGAGCCGGGGGGGTCGTAGTGGGGCTGGAGGGAGCTGAGCCGGGGGGGTCGTAGTGGGGCTGGAGGGAGCTGAGCTGGGGGCGTCGTAGTGGGGCTGGAGGGAGCTGAGCTGGGGGCGTCGTAGTGGGGCTGGAGGGAGCTGAGCTGGGGGCGTCGTAGTGGGGCTGGAGGGAGCTGAGCTGGGGGGGAGGTGTAGTGGGGCTGGAGGGAGCTGAGCTGGGGGGGAGGTGTAGTGGGGCTGGAGGGAGCTGAGCTGGGGGGGAGGTGTAGTGGGGCTGGAGGGAGCTGAGCTGGGGGGGAGGTGTAGTGGGGCTGGAGGGGGCTGAGCCGGAGGGGCGTGTAGTGGGGCTGGAGGGGGCTGAGCCGGAGGGGCGTGTAGTGGGGCTGGAGGGAGCTGAGCCGGGGGGGTCGTAGTGGGGCTGGAGGGAGCTGAGCCGGGGGGGTCGTAGTGGGGCTGGAGGGAGCTGAGCCGGGGGGGTCGTAGTGGGGCTGGAGGGAGCTGAGCTGGGGGCGTCGTAGTGGGGCTGGAGGGAGCTGAGCTGGGGGCGTCGTAGTGGGGCTGGAGGGAGCTGAGCTGGGGGCGTCGTAGTGGGGCTGGAGGGAGCTGAGCTGGGGGGGAGGTGTAGTGGGGCTGGAGGGAGCTGAGCTGGGGGGGAGGTGTAGTGGGGCTGGAGGGAGCTGAGCTGGGGGGGAGGTGTAGTGGGGCTGGAGGGAGCTGAGCTGGGGGGGAGGTGTAGTGGGGCTGGAGGGAGCTGAGCTGGGGGGGCGTCGTAGTGGGGCTGGAGGGAGCTGGGCTGGGGGGGCGTCGTAGTGGGGCTGGAGGGAGCTGAGCTGGGGGGGCGTCGTAGTGGGGCTGGAGGGAGCTGGGCTGGGGGGCGTCGTAGTGGGGCTGGAGGGAGCTGGGCTGGGGGGGGCGTGTAGTGGGGCTGGAGGGAGCTGGGCTGGGGGGGGCGTGTAGTGGGGCTGGAGGGAGCTGAGCTGGGGGGGGCGTGTAGTGGGGCTGGAGGGAGCTGAGCTGGGGGGGGCGTGTAGTGGGGCTGGAGGGAGCTGAGCTGGGGGGGGCGTGTAGTGGGGCTGGAGGGAGCTGAGCTGGGGGGGGCGTGTAGTGGGGCTGGAGGGAGCTGAGCTGGGGGGGCGTGTAGTGGGGCTGGAGGGAGCTGAGCTGGGGGGGAGGTGGAGTGGGGCTGGAGGGAGCTGAGCTGGGGGGGAGGTGGAGTGGGGCTGGAGGGAGCTGAGCTGGGGGGGCGTGGAGTGGGGCTGGAGGGAGCTGAGCTGGGGGGGCGTGGAGTGGGGCTGGAGGGAGCTGAGCTGGGGGGGTCGTAGTGGGGCTGGAGGGAGCTGAGCTGGGGGGGTCGTAGTGGGGCTGGAGGGAGCTGAGCTGGGGGGGTCGTAGTGGGGCTGGAGGGAGCTGAGCTGGGGGCGTCGTAGTGGGGCTGGAGGGAGCTGAGCTGGGGGCGTCGTAGTGGGGCTGGAGGGAGCTGAGCTGGGGGGCGTCGTAGTGGGGCTGGAGGGAGCTGAGCTGGGGGGGAGGTGTAGTGGGGCTGGAGGGAGCTGAGCTGGGGGGGCGTCGTAGTGGGGCTGGAGGGAGCTGAGCTGGGGGGGCGTCGTAGTGGGGCTGGAGGGAGCTGAGCTGGGGGGGCGTCGTAGTGGGGCTGGAGGGAGCTGAGCTGGGGGGGCGTCGTAGTGGGGCTGGAGGGAGCTGAGCTGGGGGGGCGTCGTAGTGGGGCTGGAGGGAGCTGAGCTGGGGGGGCGTCGTAGTGGGGCTGGAGGGAGCTGAGCTGGGGGGGCGTCGTAGTGGGGCTGGAGGGAGCTGAGCTGGGGGGGCGTCGTAGTGGGGCTGGAGGGAGCTGAGCTGGGGGGGCGTCGTAGTGGGGCTGGAGGGAGCTGAGCTGGGGGGGCGTCGTAGTGGGGCTGGAGGGAGCTGAGCTGGGGGGGCGTCGTAGTGGGGCTGGAGGGAGCTGAGCTGGGGGGGCGTCGTAGTGGGGCTGGAGGGAGCTGAGCTGGGGGGGCGTCGTAGTGGGGCTGGAGGGAGCTGAGCTGGGGGGGCGTCGTAGTGGGGCTGGAGGGAGCTGAGCTGGGGGGGCGTCGTAGTGGGGCTGGAGGGAGCTGAGCTGGGGGGGCGTCGTAGTGGGGCTGGAGGGAGCTGAGCTGGGGGGGCGTCGTAGTGGGGCTGGAGGGAGCTGAGCTGGGGGGGCGTCGTAGTGGGGCTGGAGGGAGCTGAGCTGGGGGGGCGTCGTAGTGGGGCTGGAGGGAGCTGAGCTGGGGGGGCGTCGTAGTGGGGCTGGAGGGAGCTGAGCTGGGGGGGCGTCGTAGTGGGGCTGGAGGGAGCTGAGCTGGGGGGGAGGTGTAGTGGGGCTGGAGGGAGCTGAGCTGGGGGGGGCGTGTAGTGGGGCTGGAGGGAGCTGAGCTGGGGGGGCGTGTAGTGGGGCTGGAGGGAGCTGAGCTGGGGGGGCGTGTAGTGGGGCTGGAGGGAGCTGAGCTGGGGGGGCGTGTAGTGGGGCTGGAGGGAGCTGAGCTGGGGGGGGCGTGTAGTGGGGCTGGAGGGAGCTGAGCTGGGGGGGGCGTGTAGTGGGGCTGGAGGGAGCTGAGCTGGGGGGGGCGTGTAGTGGGGCTGGAGGGAGCTGAGCTGGGGGGGGCGTGTAGTGGGGCTGGAGGGAGCTGAGCTGGGGGGGAGGTGTAGTGGGGCTGGAGGGAGCTGAGCTGGGGGGGAGGTGTAGTGGGGCTGGAGGGAGCTGAGCTGGGGGGGCGTCGTAGTGGGGCTGGAGGGAGCTGAGCTGGGGGGGCGTCGTAGTGGGGCTGGAGGGAGCTGAGCTGGGGGGGCGTCGTAGTGGGGCTGGAGGGAGCTGAGCTGGGGGGGCGTCGTAGTGGGGCTGGAGGGAGCTGAGCTGGGGGGGCGTCGTAGTGGGGCTGGAGGGAGCTGAGCTGGGGGGGCGTCGTAGTGGGGCTGGAGGGAGCTGAGCTGGGGGGGCGTCGTAGTGGGGCTGGAGGGAGCTGAGCTGGGGGGGCGTCGTAGTGGGGCTGGAGGGAGCTGAGCTGGGGGGGAGGTGTAGTGGGGCTGGAGGGAGCTGAGCTGGGGGGGGCGTGTAGTGGGGCTGGAGGGAGCTGAGCTGGGGGGGCGTGTAGTGGGGCTGGAGGGAGCTGAGCTGGGGGGGCGTGTAGTGGGGCTGGAGGGAGCTGAGCTGGGGGGGCGTGTAGTGGGGCTGGAGGGAGCTGAGCTGGGGGGGGCGTGTAGTGGGGCTGGAGGGAGCTGAGCTGGGGGGGGCGTGTAGTGGGGCTGGAGGGAGCTGAGCTGGGGGGGGCGTGTAGTGGGGCTGGAGGGAGCTGAGCTGGGGGGGAGGTGTAGTGGGGCTGGAGGGAGCTGAGCTGGGGGGGAGGTGTAGTGGGGCTGGAGGGAGCTGAGCTGGGGGGGCGTGTAGTGGGGCTGGAGGGAGCTGAGCTGGGGGGGCGTGTAGTGGGGCTGGAGGGAGCTGAGCTGGGGGGGTCGTAGTGGGGCTGGAGGGAGCTGAGCTGGGGGGGTGTAGTGGGGCTGGAGGGAGCTGAGCGGGGGCGGGGTGTAGTGGGGCTGGAGGGAGCTGAGCGGGGGGAGCATACTTAGTGGGGGAGTTGAGCCGGAGGGGGCATAGTGGGGCAGGAGGCGTTGGGGAGCTGAACTACTTGAGGGTGTGGTGAGGTGGGGGAGGCAATAGCTTTAATCTCTTATTTTATGTGCCATTAAATGAGTCTCTGCTGCTACAGCTAAAACCCTCGGTTTTGGACCCCTAATGCTGCATGCTCAATCCAGAGTGTGCTGCTCAGTCTCTGCACCTTAAGTCCCCATCTGCACACTGTGGATATAGCACTTCCCTGTCTCAAAATGGGGTGGTGAGGCTCCATACAAAGGTGCTCATACTACAGTGCTGTGGGTCAGATAAGGGCCTTAGGTAAACGGGTTACATTGATTTAAATCAAAGCCATTTAAATCATTCACTGTAACCATGATTTCCATCAGCAAGCAGGAAATCTTGATTTGAATAATCAATTTTCATCTTATTTTGCATTTGTACTCTTCAGTTCTTTTCCTAAGGATAGGTTGAATCTCATACGCTGATAACCATTCAAACATGTTGATTTGCAACTAATTATAGTTTTTACACTAAAATGGGTGTTACTTGTTGCTAACCAGGGAGATATACTATATTACTCATAGACTTTAAGATACACGTTTATGCAATTAGATAGCTTAACATATATTTATTCCGATTCTTAATTTTTACATTTTTCTGTTTTGTGAGAAAATGGTGAATGACACATTTTACTAGATTAGTTTTTTATTTGTGATATGTTTCCAGCTGCATGTGGATGGAAATTAGAATTAAATTAAAAAATCATAAAACAGCATTTTAAAAAGTTTAAGACTATAAGAACGGCAATACTGGGTCAGACTAAAGGTCCATCTAGCTCAGTATCCTGTCTTCCAACAGTGGCCAATGCCAGGTGCCCCAGAGAGAATGAACAGACCAGGAAATCATCAAGTGATCCATCCCTGGTTGCCCATTCCCAGCTTCTGGCAAACATAGGCCAGGGACACCATCCGTGTCCATCCTGGCTAATAGCCATTGATGGACGTATCCTCCATGAATTTATCTAGTTCTTTTTTGAACCCCATTATAGTCTTGAACTTCACAACATCTTCTGGCAAGGAGTTCCATAGGTTGACTGCATTGTGTGGAAAAAATACTTCCTTTTGTTTAAACCTGCTGCCTATTAATTTCATTTGGTGATCCCCAGTTATTGTGTTATGAAAAGGAGTAAATAACACTTCCTTATTTACTTTTTCCATACCAATCATGATTTTATAGACCTCTATCATGTCCCCCCTTAGTCGTCTTTTTTCCAAGCTGAAAAGTCCCAGTCTTATTAATCTCTCTTCATATGGCAGATGCTCCATAACCCTAATAATTTTTGTTGCCCTTTTCTGAACCTTTTTAAAGTCCAATATATCTTTTTGAGATGGGGTGACCACATCTGCAGGCAGTATTCAAGATGTGGGCGTACCATGGATTTATATAGAGGCAATATGATATTTTCTGTCTTATTATCTATCCCTTTCTTAATGATTCCCAACATTCTGTTCGTTTTTTTGTTTGCCGTTGCACATTGAGTGGATGTTTTCAGAACACTATCCACAATGACTCCAAGATCTCTTTCTTGAGTGGTAACAGCAAATTTAGACCCCCTCATTTTATATGTATAGTTGGGATTATGACAGGTTTCAGAGTAACAGCCGTGTTAGTCTGTATTCGCAAAAAGAAAAGGAGTACTTGTGGCACCTTAGAGACTAACCAATTTATTTGAGCATGAGCTTTCGTGAGCTACAGCTCACTTCATCAGATGCATACCGTGGAAACTGCAGCAGACTTTATATATACACAGAGAATATGAAACAATACCTCCTCCCACCCCACTGTCCTGCTGGTAAATTGGGATTATGTTTTCCAATGTGCATTACTTTGCATTTATCAACACTGAATTTCATCTGCCATTTTGTTGCTCAGTCACACAGTTTTGAGAGATCCTTTTGTAGCTCTTTGCAATCTGCCTGGGACTTAACTATCTTGAGTAGTTTTGTATCATCTGCAGATTTTGCCATCTCACTGTTTACCCCTTGTCAGGGTTCCTTCCCCACTCTGAACTCTAGGATACAGGTGTGGGGACCCGCATGAAAGGCCCTCTAAGCGTATTCTTACCAGCTTAGGTTAAAAACTTCCCCAAGGTACAAACTTTGCCTTGTCCTTGAACAGTATGCTGCCACCACCAAGCGTTTTAAACAAAGAACAGGGAAAGAGACTGTTTGGAGACGTCTTCCCCCAAAATATCCCCCCAAGCCCTACACACCCCCTTTCCTGGGGAGGCTTGAGAATAATATCCTAACCAATTGGATAATCATCAAAGACCCAAACCCCTGGATCTTGGAACAATGGAAAAATCAGTCAGGTTCTTAAAGAAGGATTTTATTTAAAAAAAAAAAGTAAAAACCACCTCTGTACAATCAGGATGGAAAATACTTTACAGGGTATTCCAATTCAAAACACAGAGGATCCCCCTCTGGGCAAAACCTTAAAGTTACAGAAAACAGGAATAAACCTCCCTCTTAACACAGGGAAAATTCACATAAAACAAAGGATAAACTAATCCGCCTTGCCTGGCTTACCTCTACTGGTTGCAATAGTGGAGGCTTGGATTAGGATGGGTTGGAGAAGATGGATTTCTGTCTGGCCTCTCTCAGTCCCAAGAGAGAACAACCACCTAAACAAAGAGCACAAACAAAAGTCTTACCCTCTCCCAAGATTTGAAAGTATCTTGTCCCCTTATTGGTCCTTTGGATCAGGTGCCAGCCAGGTTAGCTAAGCTTCTTAACCCTTTACAGGTAACAGGATGTTGCCTCTGGCCAGGAGGGATTTTATAGCACTGTATACAGAAAGGTGGTTACCCTTCCCTTTATATTTATGACACCCCTTTTTCCAGATTATTTATGAATATGTTGAATAGGACTGGAGCTAGTATAGACCTCTGGGGGACACCACTATTTACCTCTCCATTCTGAAAACTGACCATTTATTCCTACCCTTTGTTTCCTATCTTTTAACCAGCTACCGATCCATGAGAGAACCTTCCCTCTTATCCCATGACTGCTTATTTTGCTTAAGAGCCTTTGGCGAGGGACCTTGTCAAAGGCTTTCTGAAAATCTAAATACACTATATCCACTGGATCCCCTTTGTCCACATGCTTGTTGACCCCCTCAAAGAATTCTAGTAGATTGGTGAGGCATGCTTTCCCTTTACAAAAAAACATGTTGACTCTTACCCAACAAACTATGTTCATCTATGTGTCTGACAATTTTGTTCTTTACTATAGTTTCCACCAGTTTTCCTGGTACTGAAGTCAGGTTTACTGGCCTGTAATTGCTGGGGTCACCTCTGGAGCCCTTTTTAAAAACTGGCGTCACATTAGCTATCCTCCAGTCATTTGGTACAGAAGCTGATTTAAATGATTGGTTACAGACTACAGTTAGTAGTCCTGTTTCAGAGTAGCGGCCGTGTTAGTTTGTATTCGCAAAAAGAAAAGGAGTACTTGTGGCATCTTAGAGCATAAGCTTTCGTGAGCTACAGTTCACTTCATCGGGTGCATTCAGTGGAAAATACAGTGGGGAGATTTATATACATAGAGAACATGAAACAATGGGTGTTACCAAACACACTGTAACGAGAGTGATCACTTAAGGTGAGCTAGTACCAGCAGGAGAGCAGGGGGGCGGGTGGGGGAGAACCTGTAGTCCTGCAATTTCATATTTGAGTTCCTTCAGAACTCTTGTGTGAATACCATCTGGTCCTGGTGACTTATTACTGTTTAGTTTATCAATTTGTTTCAAAACCTCCTCTAGTGACACCTCAATCTGGGACAGTTCCTCAGATTTGTCACCTAAAAAGAATGGCTCAGGTTTGGGAATCACATCCTCAACCGTGAAGACCGATGCAAAAAATTCATTTAGTTTCTCTGCAATGGCCTTATTATCCTTAAGTGCTCCTTTAGCATCTCAAGCATCCAGTGGCCTCACTGGTTGTTTAGCAGGCTTTCTGCTTCTGATGTACTTTAAAAAATTTTTGCTATTACTTTTTGAGTCTTTGGCTAACTGTTCTTTAAATTCTTTTTTGGCCTTCCTAACTATATTTTTACACTTCATTTGTCAGAGTTTATGCTCCTTTCTCTTTCATTTGTCAGAGTTTATGCTCCTTTCTATTTTCCTCACTAGGATTTAACTTCCACTTTTTAAAGGATGCCTTTTTGCCTCTCACTGCTTATTTTACTTTGTTGTTTAGCCACAGTAGCTCTTTTTTGGTTCTCTTACTATGTTTTTTAATTTGGGGTATACATTTAAGTTGAGCCTCTATTATGGTGTCTTTAAAAAGTTTTCATGCAGCTTGCAGGGATTTTACTTTTGGTGCTGTACCTTTTAATTTCTGTTTCACTAACCTCCTCATTTTTGTGTAGTTCCCCTTTCTGAAATTAAATGCTACAGTGTTGGGCCACTGCGGTGTTTTCCCTGCCACAGGGATGTTAATATTTAATAATATTGTGGTCACTATTACCAAGAGGTCCAGCTATATTCACCTCTTGTACCTGATCCTGTGCTCTACTTAGGACTAAATCAAGAATTGCCTCTCCTCTCCTCTTGTGGGTTCCAGGATTAGCTGCTACAAGAAGCAGTCATTTAAGGTGTCAAGAAACTTTATCTCTGCATCCAGTCCTGAGGTTATATGTACCCAGTCACTATGAGGATAGTTGAAATCCCCCATTATTATTGAATTTTTTATTTTAATTGCCTCTCTAATCTCCCTGAGCATTTCACAGTCACTATCACCATCCTGGTCAGGTGGTCAGTAATATATCCCTACTGCTATATTCTTCTTATGTTATTAATTACATTTATTAATTAAATAAAACCGCCTTAAATGTTCTGGATACATAAGAAAAAAATAAATTTATCAAAACATGTCTTGCATTTTAAATTAACTGATTTATTCACCAAAGGAAGTATTATCTGTTGTTAGTGAATTGAACAGATTGGTTTTGGTCACCATGTCTTTCAAGATTTTAGATCTAGTTTTTATCTCCTCATATCTCATTTTTATCTGTAGACTGAGAGAGGAAAACAAGCTGTGCTGTTTTTTTTATGTCTCACTCAGTTTCTCGACTTTGAATGAACTAGTCATTAAACTGAACTAGTTGAATAAAGTAAAGTGAGGGAAATATTCTCCATGTACTGCAGAAGAGGCTACTGCTGTCCAAAGCTGGTTTAGCACATCCATAAACTTTGTTCCAAGTACTTAGCCAGGGACTCCCCCAGTTCAGTGACTAGACTGACTTTAGAACTTTGGCAGCAAAGTTGTTGCTTGAATATTATTTTTTATTTAATTTAAATGATGTTAATAGACCATAGAAAGTTTAGACTGGTCCTGCTTCGAGCAGGGGGTTGGACTAGATGACCTTCAGGGGTCCCTTCCAACCCTGATATTCTATGATTCTATGATTCTATGATAGACCTTAATATAGGTTGTAATAATTTCATTTCAAATAGGTTTATTTTAAAAAAGAATAATGTAATTAAATAAAAATCCAGTATTTTTTTAAAATAGCATTTTTGTGTGCAGCATGTGTGGGACCAACAAGCAGCCCCCCAGGTAAGACGGAGGATGATTCTCCCCACCTTCAGGCATGGTTGCAAGATGTTTTGGGTTAACCTACCTGCCTTTCAGCTCTGAACAAACAGGTGCATACCGTGCAAATAAGAGTCTGAAAATCTGGCTCAAAACCAAAATTTGCAAAAGTGGCCCCTGAGTTTTGGTATTTTAATGTTTGGTACGAAACTTGTAATGCTTGAATGTGACTATAGTCAGGTGGTGGCACCATTATAGAGATGAGTGGAGACTAGTTCATTGTTCAACAGTCAGTTTTTCTAAGTGCAAAATCCACAAAATCCATGTGCAGATTCAGATTTTCTTTACAAAACTTGACATCTTCAGCAGGATCTCTAGTAGCATTAATGGTCCAAACTTGAGGACATTTGAGACAGGGGTTCCTAACATACAGCACCCCTAAAATAATCATGTGACATCAAAATGGTACAGTTCTTATCACTTTTTTTTGTCCACACTTGAGGTTCAAACTCCAGCTCTGATCCTTTCCAAATTGGAAAGTCGCCAATAATACACTGCATCCACTGCCCCTCTGAGGAAGCAACAGGGTAAAAGTTGGACTTCCATTGCGGCCCAAGCCACGCTGAGGAGCCAGTGAAAGTCATTTGCATGGGAACCAGAAGATGACTGGGGCTCTAAGCCAGAGGGTTCGTGGATAACCTGACATCAGAGTCAGTGAGTGGCTGAAGGTGGCATGCTATGGCCATTGAACCTGCCCAGCACACAGGAACTGCATGAGTCCTGCCCTTCACAGCTCTCTGAGGATGTGTGTTGTGCATGTTAGTTGCTCTCTGCCTCTGTTCTGCAGGGGCTCATTCTAGAAGTTTTGCTCTGACAGCAAAGCTTCTGGCTTAAGAGATGATATTTCAAAGTGCTCTAAAGTGCCCCCCACACTCCCAGATTTTGCATTACATGTTTGGCCAAGGCAAACAGCATTAATTAGAGGTCGGATGAAAGATTCTAGGAAGCAGAAGCATTCAGGGGCTGTAATTATGCCTTGTGCTCCTTCCTCATTTCCTGAACAATGGGACTGAGTGTGATCAAAGAAAACCAAGTAGCTGCGACTCATCAAAGTTGGCATGATCACAGGGTTGTTGAGCAACAGAAAATGTACCCAGAATAGAGAGCCCTATTGTAACTGACACAAGGTCAACATTGACTAGAATGTGGCACCTGGGTACTGTCCTCAGCCCAAACAGTAACTTATGTTTGTCATGAAAAGTAAACACAAAATAATTTGCTGCTTTCTACAATAATTAATTCAATCTACTCAAACCAAAGGGTCATGCCTCTGCATGGCCCCCTCAAAGTGTTGGAGCTTCTGGGAGAAAGGGTTTGAACGAAATGTTAGACTAGAACAATGTTAGTGATGTGGAATGCACGCAGGTACTTGGGCATTGCAACGCTGAGTGTCACTGTGCCTACACAATCACAGGAACGACAAAGCCTGAGTTAGGTGCTCAGGCTCTTTATACAATCAATGAGGAGAGAGAGGCACCTGAGAAGGTGATCCACAAAGCCAGCACACTAGGCAGGGAGCTGCCTAAGCTAGCCAACCAGAGGGGGCATCCCTCAAAGATAGGTGCTTACTTCCGGGTGGCAGGGAGGCATCTAGGTCTGCTAGTGAGCCATGAACCAGGGAAAGAAAGGACATGGCTGTCTATGTTGCATGCAGAGCCTGAAACAAATGGCTGGGGGTGGGGAGAAGCTTTCCCTTGCAATAATTAGCCCAGGGGATGGGGCATTCAGCCAGGATTACACCTAGTTCATGTCTCCCTTCCTCCTGAGGTGGAGAAGGGGTTTGAACAAGGTCTGACCTCTTGGCTACAGAATGATTTTAACTCTTTCTCTGGCCCAGTTAATATCGATTTATTCAACTGTTTGTTTAAAGTGGAACAACTTCAATAGGTGAGACTGAGAGAGACCCATATTGGACTACCCCGTAGAGCTGTGTGGGCACTCACCTGAGGGGGCAGATCACTGCTCAAATCCTTTTGCTTCATCAGGAGGAGGGGGGACTTGCCCTAGGGTCTCCCACGTGCAGGATGAGCGCCCTAGTCATTAAGCTAAGGGTTTTAAGGAAGGGCCTCCTACAGCAGCCTTGCCCTGCAACCTTAACTCTGCCCTTTGCCTATTAATGGCCTTGTCTTCACTAGATTTTACTTTGTGTTAGTTACCATGTAGCATTAGCGAACACGACATAAGAACACCTCCTGTTACCTATGTCTGGGCTGCCTGGCCTCGACCACTTCACCACTCTGCACAAAGCTGCCCTGTGTTCCCACTCCTTGTCCTAAGGATCCCTCTGGAACATCTGCCCTTCAGTGCACTGGGACTCCCACTGTTACAATGTACCCATGGTCACAGACCATTGTGCTCCTCTCTTTGCACAACCCACATAGGTCAGCCCAGACCTGCAGGGGCCAGGCCTTTTGCGTGCAGATGCCCCACTTTTCACATTGCAGCAAGACCACCTACTGCAAGCAATCCCTGACCAATCACTGCAGCCATCCCTAGTGTAGCAGGGGGCGTTTGGAACGGCTGCAGCGAGAATATGCCCGGGGGGCCCCACATCAACGGCACATTTCCTCTGCCTTGTTACAGGGCAGCGCATGCAGGAGTCCACCTGCGGTACATTCCCTGTGGCTCGGGACAAAGTGAAGGTTGCAGTGCAGGGCTGATGTACCAGGTGTGACAAAGTTGGGGATTTTTGTAGTGTTTTACATGAATAGTGTGTGTGCCTCAGTTTCCCTTTGTGCTGCATCTTTAACAAGGTGGTGGGAGAGGGTTTGTTGTTGCAGAGGACCAGGTATGACCTCACCTAGCAGCTGGGGCCCCGGCAGCCAGTTCTGGCCAGTGGGAAGACAATGGGCTGAGGAGAAAGGATTCCGGTGACCTCACCAACCAGGTCCAGCAGAGGAGGAGAGAGGGCCTCAGCGACTTGTTTACCTGGGATGGAAGATAAAGGACAGGGGAGGAGCGGTTGGGGCCAGTGATATAGCATGCCTTGGCTGGAAGGAGGAGGCTTCTGGACTGGAGAGAGAGCAGCCAGAGTCCACCTGGAGCCTGGACAGACCTAGATGTACTGTGCTGAAGGAGGCTAGGCCTGAGGGCCCGGAGAGTTTCCTGTGCTTTGTTCAGACGTTCAATAAGCCCTTCTGTTTTACGCTGGCTGAGAGTCACTCCAGTCTAGAGATCATGGTTGCATTATTCCCTTTGGGTGTGGAGGCCTCAGGGGTTCAGAGTGAGTGGACTCTCCAAGGGGGCCCACGGCGAGAGACAGGCGTGCTTAGGGTTCAGAGAGACATGGTTCCAGGAGGCAGTGGGGCCTACGGTTTAACCCCCGAGACAAAGTGGAACCCCCAGAAGGGCTGTCCCTCTGAATGGGGTTCCTCTCAGGGACGTATGGAGCCAAGAGAGAGCATGAGTCTGTGACATCAGGATTCAGTGTTCCCTGGGTTTCAGCGTGTTCAGGCTGGGTGCATTTGACATTCCAGACAGGTATGACATGCTGCTAGACAACTCTAACTCTGCATTAATGAAGTTTGGGCCAGTGAATTTTCAGAGGCGCTGAGCACCCAGCTCTCCCATTGGCTTCAGCTACTCAACACCTCCAAAAATCAGGCCCACGATTTTTCAAGAGGGGCTGGCGAAACCTGAGACTGCAAATCTAGCAACCACCTCTGTTGCCTAAGGAGGTGGAGCAGCCCAGTTGCGCTCATTGTAACCACACAAGCCACTTCTGGACCTCTTCTCCCTCCATTTAGCATCTGCTCTAGTTCGAACAGAAATTCATTCAGGGGAGTTACGTGACCTATGTAATGCAGCAGGTCAGACTATATGAGCACAGTGGTCCCTTCTGGGCATAGAATCTATTAATATGTTGTGCCTTGTTCTAGATGGTAATGAATGCTTCAGGGCAGGGACTGTGTCTTCCCTGTACATAGCCCAGCCCCATGTTCTCTAATGTTTTCATAGTATGGGCTGTTTTAGTAGAGTCTCCCAGGGACCTCCCTGCCAGGGCCCATTCCGTGACTCCCTCTGGCAAGGGATTACTCTGGTAGAAAAAAGAACAGGAGGACCTGTGGCACCTTAGAGACTAACAAATTTATTTGAGCATAAGCTTTCTTGAGCTACAGCTCACTTCATCGGATGCTGTAGTTCACGAAAGCTTATGCTCAAATACATTTGTTAGTCTCTAAGGTGCCACAAGTCCTCCTGTTCTTTTTGCGGATACAGACTAACAAGGCTCCTCCCCTGGCCAGACCGTGTCACCTACCACCTCCCCTGGCCGGACCGTGTCACCTGCCTCCTCCCCTGGCCTGACCGTGTCACCTGCCACCTCCCCTGGCCGGACCGTGTCACCTGCCACCTCCCCTGGCCTTGCAGCAAGTGCTGAAGTGACAACTTGTCCTCTGCAGGAGCCTCTGACCTCGCACCTACTCAAAGCCAGTGAAAGGAATAAAGCTGGGCCCCCGAGCCCTCCCAGTAACTCACCAACGGGCTCCCCCAGGGCAGTGAGATCAGAAAAGCCTCGCAGGGGACTGAGACACAAACGGCGGGCGCTGCACGGCCCTGGGTTTGGGACTGCTCTGGGTGCTCGCCACACCCACGGCCAGCCCGCGCCCCCTGTCCCCGGCCCAGCTCCGCGGGCCCCCCGCGCTCCGGGCCCGGGCACCACGTGTCTGTCCCCTCTGGCCGAGACGCGGGCCCAGCTTCCGGCGGCCGGGGAAGAGCTGTCGAGTGGCTGGGGGGGGGAGTCGGCGCCCCCCGCCTGGCCCTTCCCTGCCTCTGCAGGTGGCCGGAAGCGCTGCCGAGCCGGGAGCTGCGGGCAAGGAGGCGAGATGCGGGTGGCCCCGGCGGCGGCCCCGGCGTGAGAGCCGCGGCCAGAGGGCCCTGGGCCGGCGAGAGCGCTGGCGGGTAAGGCCAGGTTCGGCCCGAGCTTCCTCCCGCCCGCGGGCCGCTGGTCCCGCCGGGCAGGGGGCGCGGGGCGCGGGGCGCGGGCAGCTGGCGGGGCAGGGGGTGCCCGGGCACTGGCCGCCCCGCTGCGCCGAGCCCAGCCGGAGCGGGCCGCCTTGCCCAGCGCGGGGCTTTCCCGTTTTACGGGGATGAGCTCACCAGGGCCCGTAGCCAATGGGGCGGCGGCCGCCGGCGGAGCTGGGGAATTCCAGAGCCGTCGCCTCCTCGCTGCCTCCCTGACTGGGGCTTTGGGGGAGCGAGCCCAGCGCGGGGAGCCGAGCGCCAGGCCCCGCCATGCGGGACACCAGGGGACGGCAGCCGCGGCCGGAGGAGCTGGCTCTCCCGCGGGGTGAGGGGCCGGCGCTGCAGGCGCGGGGCACGGAGCCGCGGGGCCGCTCTCCGGGGCAGGGGCGGCTCCTGCCAGCGTTAGGGAGGGTCGGGGGGGGGGGGGATTGCAGCTTGGCCCAGGGGGACCCTGAGGCCGGGGGGGGGGGGCGAGCGACCCCTGGGAGCGAGAGGGGCCTGCGGCAGGCGCCCCCGGGGGATGGGGAAGGCGCGGGGGCGAGCCCGGGGGATGGGGAGGGCGCTTGAGACGGTGCCTGCGGCTTTGCCGTCCAGCGCAGCCTCCCTCGTGTGAGCATCTGGGACCCTTCAATCGCTGCTTGGTGGCACCGGCCTGGCTTAGGCCCTCGCCCGCTCTGCCTGGCGCCCGGGACCCGCTCCCGAGCGCTGGGCTCTCTGAGTTGGTGCTTGGCTGGGGTTAGGGTCTCTCCTTGCTGTCTTTACTCACAGCTGGAGCTTGGGGGGGTGTCGTCGCCTTCTGGGCCAGGCCTTGCAGAGCTCAATCTTTCTGGGATCTCCCTAAGCACCTGCCACAGCCACAATCAGCAGGAGCCACCTGCTGATTCCCCTGCCAGGTGCTGTGTGGGGTGGCAGTGGGCGGGGCACAAGGCTGGTTGCTGTTGATTGATGGGGTAATAATGTGTCTTGTCTTTTTAGGTGCTGCTCTTCCAGACCCCGGCCTGGTCATGGCACATACAGCACAGGCCTCTGGTAAGGGAGCTGCAATTTCAGATGAAGGTAATCCCCTTCCCTGCTAAAACTGATAATGCTTCTGCCTTGGCTAGCACTGTCCACGGTCCGGGCATGGTACAGGAACGAGAGCATGAATCTGTCCAGCAGCCCCATCGCATGGGCAGCATCATTGCCCCCATTTTACAGATGGGTAAACTGAGGCACAGAGAGGCCAGACCATGTGGTGGGGGATGGTGGGGGCACGGTGGCAAAGCCAAGTTAGAACCCAGGAATCCAGGCTCCTGGGCCTGTGCTCATTTATGCCAACTGTACAGCCTCCCCGCTCCCACGTCTGTAGTCTCCTTCCGCCATGCCTGGCTTGGGCCTGTTGGTGCTCCTCTCCCTCCCTTGACAGCATTATCTCACTCCCTACCCTGATCTCCCAAGGGGCTTGTGGAAATCATGCATTTCAGTCGTGTCCCTACATTTTCTCCCACTCCCCCGCAGCGGGGAGAATCTTGCACAGTTGCAGGAGTTCTGGACTTCAGCACTGTCCCTTGTGCAGCTCTCTAGCTAAGGTAGTATCTCTGCAGCCTGACGTGGACACCTCCCCCCACCCCCCATTCCTCTCATCTGCGTTGGCACCTGCTGCTCAGCTCTCTGTTTCCTGGGGGAGGGGGCAGCTCTTGCTGGTTAAAGGCTCAGTTTGTACTTTCACTGCAGGCTGAGCGGTGCCAGCAATCCCACAAGCTGAAACTGCCCCATTGCTCCCATCTCCCTGGAGCCCCTTGAAGTCGGAGCGTCCCCCAGCATAGGGACCACCACAGTGCTCATGCACTTTCTCTGGGCTCTGCTGTTGTATGTCTCCAGCTGAGTGGGTGGCAGCCTTTATTCAGCCCCTCTAGTGTGGGGAGGGGCTGGTTTGAGACGTAAACTTTTAAACATCTGAATTAGAAACACTCTTGCTTTCTCTTTCCTTTGCAGATGAATTAGGTGAGTGGACGCTGGGAAATGGGGGTACAGCAACCTCAGGTAAGTGCAAGCACTCTAGGCACATGCGAGTGCAGACCCTGTGCATAGGACCCTGGCTGGAGCAAAGGGGGCAGATATCATGTAAGTGTGGTCTGCAGAGGGAGGGGCAATGCAAGACAAATCCTGCAGTCCTTCCTCATGCACCCTCCCCATGAAGTCAATTCCAGAGCTTCAGCATTTGGGCCCAAAGAGCAGGTAAGGGAATACCTGGGAAATGGGACCACATACAAGCCAACAGCTTGCAGGCATGCCTCCTGCAGCATTCCAGGGATCCACCTGCACTCTTTCCAAACTGCCGAGGGGCCTGGAGGCCAGGAGAACAGTGAGCATGGTACAAAGCTCACACAAGCTGAGAAGAGTTACCATTCCATACATCCAACTTCTAGGAAAACAGTGGGACGTCCTGGAATATTGAGAAGCAAACAAGTACGTTAAGAATGCCTGGCATTCACCTCCACTCCTGGCTCCTCAGCCAGCTTTCTGGCCATGGTACGACGTTTGTAGCCAAAAAGCCACTGCCCTGAGCAAATACCAGCTTCGTGCTCATGAGAGAGAAGAGGCAGTTCTTACCATGGCACAGGCTGTCTCTTTAAAGCGGGACCCACAATTAAGGGGGCTCTGTGAGAAACTGGGTTAGGACTTAAAAAAATTAATTGGTTAGTTTCAAAAAAAGGGAGTTAGTAATGTCCCTTGAATGGGGGCTCTGACCTAGTGGTAAAGCAGAGTGGAAGGTCTGGCGTCGTTCTCTCCTTACGCTCTCTTAGGCTGATGCTTCTCAGGAAGGCCAGGTCCATATGCAGAGTTGCACCAGTTTAGCTGAAAGCATGCCACAAAGTGCAGTGTTTGTGTGGGGACACTTATGTCAGGTTCCACCTGGTTTAGCTTGCACTGATGCCTGCCATGTTCAGACTGAGGGTGGAAGAGGTTCTGCACACAGAGTTGCACTGATGTCTCTAACCTGATACGGCGTCACACCTTTACCTGAACTGGTGTGACAGAGACCTTTTTCACAGATTCCAAGCGCAGAAGGAACCATTGAGATCGTGTAGTCTAACCTCCTGTATACCACAGGCCAGAGACTACAAGGCGCCCAGGGTGCTAGGGCTGCAGGGAGGTTGGGCGGGCAGTTCTAGTGGGGGGAGGTGCCTGAGTGTCAGGGCCATGGGGTGGGCAGGCCAGCTGATTGGGTGAGGGACCTGGGTGCTAAGGCTGTGGCCTGGCAGACCTAGTTGGTAAAGCATCTGGGCAATAGGGCTGTGGGGAGGGTGGGCCCATCAGGTGAGGCACCTGGGCACCAGGACTGCGTGGAGGGCGGGCTGATCAGGTGAGATGCCTGCACGCTAGGGCTGTGGGGAGGGTGGGCCCACTGGGCGAGGTGCCTGAGCACCAGAGCTGCAGGGAGAGCAAGGCCCATCGAGTGAGGCACCTGGGCATCAGGGCTGTGGGTAGAGCGGGCCGACCTAATGTGTGAGGTGAGTGAGTGAGGGGCAGGGATGCCTAGGCAAGTGCTGTGAAGTACCTTGGCCAGATTTCCTGCTGCTTGGCACGTGAGCAGTTGCTGACTTCAGTGTAATGTGACCAAGTGTTATTCTTCAGTCAGGACTGGGGTGTTTCAGAGAGACCTGCTCTAGCTCGAACAGGAATGAATTCAGGGAAGCCCTGTGGCCCGTGTTACATGGATGGTCAGACTGGATGTGCAGGATGGTCCCTTCTGGCCTCACAGTCTTGGTCTCTGTGAAAATGGGTGTGAAACACTCTCAGAGCAGAGCAGGAGCACTCTGCCCTGGTGTGGCTGGTGCAGGCCCTGCAGGGCAGTGACGAATCGGGCCCATTGCTTTTTGGTATCACCCATGTATGTCCACTGACTCGCGCACGCGTACAGAGTCAGTTAAAGGGAGAAAGTTCGCAGTACAAACCTCTGAATCCTCCAGCCCTTGCCTGGGGATCTGCTGCCTTGTTTGCCTGGGCTGGCCCAGTGGTGGCCCTGCAGTGGTGCATGGATCCTCTCGGAGGCTCGAGCCTCTTTCTGTGTGTGCACATGGAGACTGGGCATTCAGAACAAGATCAGTTTAGGCCTGCCCTTTCCCTGGGTCTTGCTAGGGCACTAGTGAGGGTGGAGGTTGGCCCACCATGGCTCTCCTCCAGCCCGTTCCCAGCAGGAGGCCAGCCTGTCCCCCGTCTCACCCTCTGGCTCTGTCCCCGTCCTGCAGAAATCATCGAAGAGTTAATTAAGGAGGATGGATTCCAGCCACAAGCCCTGCCCTTCCTCTCCAAGGCGTCTGCCAAGGGCACGGCCAAGCTGGTGCCCAGGGGTTCAAACCCAGCCGTTCCCTCTGGGATGCTGAGGCTAATGGAGCCGACAGGACCTAGCCCACTGCAAGGCGGCTTGCCCTCCTTTGGAAGCTCCCATCCCACCGTGGCTCATGTCCTGCCACTGGACTCTCAGCCTCCCCTGCTCTCGCAGAGCCTCAGTAGCCTGCAGCTGACGCCCAGGCTGGTGCCCAGGGGGACGACTCCACCCCCTGCCAGCCGGCCCAAGTGGCCTTCGCCCATGCGCTCGCCAAAGGAGCAGTTGGAAGACATGCTGGAGCCTCCCAGGCTGGTGATCACTGAGCAGCCGAAGCAGCGGGGGATGCGCTTCCGCTACGAGTGCGAGGGCAGGTCAGCAGGCAGCATCCTGGGCGAGAGCAGCACGGAGGCCAGCAAGACCCTGCCAGCCATCGAGGTGAGCGTGGGGGAGGAGCAGGGGCCAGTCTCCTCACAGCAGGGAAAGGGGCTGGGGGAGGGTCAGGGCCAGCCTTGGGCTGCCTGCGCCTTGTGTGGCGAGGCCGACTGTTCCTCTATCTGTCCGTTAGTGCCCCCCTCACAGGAGAGGCGGGGACCGGGGACCTGCCCCACTCCCCTCGCTCTCTTCCTGGTTCTTGGCGCCCCACCGAGGTTGGGGGGCGGGGGAGGGGAGGGCTACCAAGGGCCCTGGTCGCTCCTGCTGAGTGCCCATGCTGTAGCACGCCAGCACCTTTGGGCTTGGAAGGGCCCTGTGACTGCCAAACCCTGGCTCCCTCTGCGCAGTCCTGGCCGGCCTAGCACCGCAGCTGGTGGTGGCCATCCAGGGTCCTTCGCTCCCAGTGGCCAGGCCCTGCCCTCGGGTTATCTCTGTGGGTTTTATTGCCATTTCACGCTGTGGCAGTCAGGATCCATGGCTGGAAAGTGGAGCTGGGCAGCCCAGCGGGCGCAGGGTCGCTTGCGGGCTCTGAGCCGCTGAAGGGAGCAGCCGTGCCTTGAGCCCTGCTCCCTGTGGAGAGGGGTGGGCAATTTACTGGGCAGGTTAATTACACATAGACCAGGCTCTGGCTTCACTCACCCCCATGGCGTGGCGGGGGATTCCCAGCGTGGCCTTGGCTCTGATCTCTTGCTCTTTCCCCAGCTGCTGAACTGCCAGAAGATCCCCGAGGTGAAGGTGATTGCGTGCCTGGTGTGGAAGGACTGGCCCTACCGCATCCACCCTCACAGTCTCGTGGGGAAAGACTGCAACAATGGGCTCTGTGAGGTCACCCTGAGGCCCCAGGCCAACCCCAAACACAGGTACCAGCTCCCTGCTCGGCACAGGGACGCCAGGGCCGTCGCCGGGGGTGCTGCTGCGGCCCCACATGCAGTGTAGCGGGCATGGCAGCTCCTCTCCGTGCATGGCTGAGGCCCAGCTGTGAACTGGTGCTGACAGAGCTCACGTGGGGACAGGGCCTGCCGCTCGCAGCTGGACACTGCGCTCCCCCTCGCCCTCTCTGCGAGGCTGAGGGGCTTTGAGGACGCAGAGGTGGTTTCAGGGTGGCGGTTACTCTCCCGAGTGCTCCCTCCATGATCTCCCCCACCATGTGATCAGCACCCAGTGTCCCCTTGGGGCAGAGTGGGACATCTCAGGCCACATCAACTGAACCGTTCCAAACCTCTCAGTTACTTCCACGTAAGAATGGCCATACTTGGCTCAGACCAAAGGTCCATCTATGACGGAGTCACAGGTCTGATGCTCTGGAACTGCTCTGTATGAAGTCAGCCAGGACTCTGGGTAGTGTGACTCCCTCAGGGCACGCTGTCCAGGGCAAAGAAGCCCCCTCAACTATAGACTTCCTGGTCTGACCTCGGAGCATTCAGCATCCCTGTTCACACCATACACTCCCCCTTGGTGGGTCCACCTGGACGGGACCCCTGGGGAAGCCAGAGGGCCCTGCACCCCCACTCCACAGTCAGCAGTGACTCTCAGCCAGCATGTAAAACAGAAGGTTTATTAGTCAACACAGCGTAGAACAGAGCTTGTTAGCACAGAAATCAGTGACTTTCAGCAAAGTCCATCTTGGGGGGGGGACCCCAGGCCGGACGTCTTGGACTCCCCTCTCTGAGTCCTAAACAGGAGACTGCCCAGCTTCCAGAGACCCCCCCACCTCTGACACACCCATTGCCCCTCCTTCGGTCTTTGTCTCGCTTTCCGGGCAAAGTGTCACCTGGTCACATCCCCCGCCTGGGTCTCAGGTTACGAAGGGCATCGGCCATCACTTATGTGCAGGCAGCTGGAGCCTCTTCGCCTGGCCCCGAGGGTCTCAGCAAAAGTCACACACCCTTATTCCCACCACCTAGGCATAGGTGCGATACACAGGGAAACTGAGGCACACACAGTATTCATGCAAAACACTAAGACTCACATGCAACATAATAAGGAGGAAAACCCCACTTTGTCACACCATCTATTCCAGGATCCTGTCTTCCGATAGTGGCCAATGGCAGGTGCCCCAGAGCGAATAAACAGACCACGTAATCATCAAGTGATCCATTCCCTGTTCCCCATTCCCAGCTTCTGGCAAACAGAGGCTAGAGACACCATCCCAGCCCATCTTGGCTAATAGCCATTGATGGACCTATCCTCCATGAATAGACATTGCTGCCCCTAAGCAGCTCGGTAACCTGATTGCGGCCAATGGGTCAGCTGAGGTGAGATCTCCCCACCCTATAGCTTCTGCCATTGTCCTGGTCTGGTGACAGAACAGTCCTCTCCCTGCCCCAGAGCCCACCATGTTGCCCCGCCCTCACCACATGGGAAAACCGACCCCTAGCACAGCAGTTCTCAACCAGGAGTCCAGGAGCCCCTGCGGGATCATGAGGAGGTTTCAGGGGGTCCGCCAAGCAAGGCCAGTGTCAGACTTGTTTGGGGCCAGGGCAGAAAGCCAAAGCCTCACCACATGGGGCTGAAGCCTGGGGCCCTGAACCCCACCACCCAGGGCCGCATGCCACAGGGCATCACCCTGTGGCATGGGGCCCCTGGCAATGGCCCTGCTTGTACCCCCTAATGCAGGTCCTGGCTTTTATCTGCAGGAAATCAGTCGGTGTGGCACAGGTGGGCCACGGAGTTTTTATAGCGTGTTGGGGGGGCTCAGAAAGATAAAGGTTGAGAATGCCTGCTCTAGCAAATTGCCCTGGAGCTTGGGGGGAGACTTCATTTGCTTCAGAGGAAGTTAATTAGGCATCTGTTCAAGCTAAGCCAAAGTGAGGTACCCTGACACGACACCGGAGAAGCCACATGAGGACTGCTCAGAACTCAGTGAGCCATGTGCCCACAAGAGCACTGTGAGGACCATTGGCACTGCCATGCAGGCATGTCCCTCCTCGGGGTGGATGCTCTGATTCTGGGGCAAGAGTGGCCTTGTCCTAGGGCAGCCACACCCAGGGCATCCTCTTGTGGCAGGCCATGACACAAGTGCACCTGCTTCAGTTTCCCCTCTCCGGTAATCCAATAACTTCACTTCAGACTTTTCTCGCTCAATAATACCCATCCTTGGGGCTGATCTATTACAAAAACCACAATTAGTTGAATCCCCAACAGAAATCCCATATTCCATTTCCTATACCCCGGGGCGGGGGGACAGACATCCGCAAGCCTCTGTCTCTGTTAAGGTGCAGGCCACTCCCTTGCAGGCTCTGGGCTCCATAAGTGAGAGCCTAAGAGAAGCAGGGTCGTATCAATCTCCTGACCCCGATGGAAGGGCTGCTTTGGCTGAAAGGGGGTGATGCCCAGGCCTTCCCGGGGCTGTGGTCCCAGGTGATGGCACTTCCTGTGCAGAGGTGGGGTTCCTCTCGCATGGCCCCTGGCAAAGCGTTGCGTGGGCCACGGTGGCTGGCCATGGCCTTAGCCCCAGCCTTGCCCGCAGCGTCTCCAACACGTCTCTCCTTTGGTTCCCGGCAGTTTTAACAACCTTGGCATCCAGTGCGTGAAGAAGAAGGAGATCGAGGCAGCCATAGAGAAGAAGCTGCAGCTAGGGATCGATCCATTCAAAGGTGCGTGGCCCCAAGGAGCCCTGCCCCCCCGCTAGCCAGGCAACTCCATTGTGGAGTTAGATGGGTCAGGTACTGGGTCAGGGTGTGACGGGTTGTCACCCCTGGGGTGCAGTTTGGGAGCCATGGGAACCATTGCACCCTTTTGACCTCCTGGCTTGACTGCCCTTTCCTGCACGGCTCTGTTGGTGACTCACAGCCTCTTCAGGCCCTGTGGTCACCCAACCTGACAGCAGGTGGCGCCACACACCCAAACTGACTTACCTGAGTGCCTTACTCAAAGACAGGCAGGAAACAGCTGGGAAACTTCTCCAGCTTCTCCACCCTGCACCCTTGCTGGAGTATAAACCCCAGATTGTACCGTCTTGCACTGCACAGGGATGTGTACAACGTAAGCTCATAAAGTTTGCCCTCCCCTCACTGTGGGAAGGGTATGCACAATACGCTCGTGTTAACCAAGCTGAGATTGTTCCCCAGACATTTCACTCAAAGGTACACTGGCTTAGATAAAGCAAAAGCAAGCTTATTAACTACAAAAAGATAGATTTTAAGTGATAGCAAACAAATCAAAGCAGATTACCTAGTAAGTAAACGAAACCCCAAAGGAAGCCTAAGATACTAGACAGATCGGAAATGAAGTATCAGTTTCTCACCCTGACTGGTGATAAGCCAGCTGCAGATTCTCAAGGCATAAGCAGCGCTTGCTTTGCAGCTTGGCCTCCCCACCCCGTTCCAAGTCCTTTTCTTTCGGAGCTTCTCTCAGGTGTTGAGTTGTGGGGGGGTAAAGAATGCCAGATGATGTCACTCCCTGCCTTATATAGCTTTCCAAATGGTGGGTACCCTTTGTTTCAAACTTGGTTCCCAGACCAGTTTGTGGAAAAATACAGGTACCCAAAATGGAGTTCAGAGTCATGTGATCTGGTCACATGCCCTTGCAGAGTCATAGCAGCCATTACTTACAAGCTGGCCGAAATGTTTACAGGTCGGCTAAGCTATTCCACAGCCCATTGTCTTTGCTGATGGGCCATTAGCACTGTCTGGCTTCTTCATTGTTGTACCTGAAAGGCTGGCTGTGGGTGTTTTCCAAAGTAAGTATTTCCATTTGAAATACAGATCCATAGTCAATATTTGTAACTTCAGATACAAAAATGATACATGCATACCGATAGGATAATCATATTCAGCAAATCATAACTTTTCCAATGACACCTCACATGACCCAACTTTTACAAAATGCATCATAATTGTGCCACAATCATATCTTAATAATATTACTATGATGAATATGGGATGCAGTGTCACACTCCACGCCCCCCAATTCACATGCCCAGGCTGGCCCTCAGAGTTGCCACCCCCAATGCATGCTCCTGCCCCACCCCCAAAACTTCCAGAGCTGCGCCCCCAACACGTCCCACCCATAGCACCCCCCCCAAGCTCCTGCGAGTCCCCCAGGTTCCCCTCCCCAATGCACACACCCACCCTGCCCTGCCTGAGTCCCCCTGCGTCCCCACACGCACCCACCCACCCTGATTCCGCCCAAGTCCCCTCCCCCACACACACCAGAATCCCACAGAGCCCCCTGCCAACACTCGTGTTCATCCTGACTCCATTGCCCCCAGAGCCCACCAACACACACACACACACCCCGCCACCAAGTCCCCCCAGGGCCCTCTCCTCAAACACAGGCACTCACTCTGACTTCCCTCCAGCCCAACCACCCCCACTGTTTCCAATGGACTAAAGGGCTGTCACGGAGCCCCAGAATCGGGGCTACACCCCCAGCTTTGGAACAGCCTCCTGGAGGAACCCGTCAGTGGGCTAGGCCCCCCAGGGATCTCACTTATCCTCCAGGGCCAGCCATGTAGCCTCCTTGCCTCTGAGACTGAACTTCTGGGCTGTAGCCCTCCTGCCACAGCCCCCTACTGCAGGGACTGACACCCCCAGCAGCATTTGCAGGGACGCCTGGCAGAACAGTTGGGTTTATTGGTCCCCTGGAGCCCAGCATGGGACATCCCCAGGTTCTTGCAGAGACATGGAGGTTAAAGCATTGTCTGGCCTGGTCAGCCCAGGCCCAGCCAAGCTGGAGTGATCCCCATGGCCAGGCTCTGTCTCTCTTCCCGTCTGATCTCCTTGGTCAGTCCCCAGATGAGAGCCCCAGCTCCTTCCAGAGCTGGCTCTTACCCCCCACCTCCCCATCCTTTGCTCTCCAGCTGCGGGTTCTGCTCAGCTCCCCTGCTGAGAGGTCGGGAAATCCAGCTCTCTCTGGGTTGCCGGTTGTTAGGTGTCAATGCCCTGATGACTGGATTTGCCATTATCCTTTTGGATTCTCCATTGATACAGAGTTGGTTTCAGCCAGTCCTTTTCCAATGACCTGTTCTCTGTGTCTCCGCAAAAAATAAACACCCTTTTCCCCCGACCCAGTTAACTATGCAGCACATAGGGCTACCCACTATTCATACAAAACATTGTGAAAAATTCCCACTTTGTCCCATCTCTTCCCCTTTGAGACTGAACTGAGTGGGGTCACTTTGGCCGGTGACCTGGGGAAGTTCAGGTACCTCTTTCAGTGACAGAGCATCTGCTCTAAGATTGGCACTCCCACTAACATGAATCACTTCCTTATCATAATCTTGGAGGATCAGACTCCAGCTCAGAAGCATGGCATTAGCCCTTTCCATTTGATGTAGCCACGTTAGAGGACAGTGGTCAGTATACACGGTAAAGAGCCATGCAAATAGATACAGCTGCAGCTTTTTAAGGGCCCACCCAACGGCCAAGTGTTCCTTCTCCATGGTAGCATAGTTCTGCTTCTGGGGCAGCAGTTTCTTACTCAGGTATGCAATTGTGTGTCTCTCCCCCATAGCATTGGCTTGCATTAGCACCACGCCCAGCCCTGTGTCTGAGGCATCTGTGAACACCAGGAAGGGCTCGTCAAAGTCTGGGTTTACTAGAACTGGATCCTCGCTTAGAGCCTCCTTCGACGAACAGAGAGGCCTCTGGCACTGCTTGGTCCAGACCACCTTGTCTGTCTTACCCTTTTTTGTACAGTTTAGTGATGGGAGCTGGTAGGGAGCTAAAGTGGGGTACAAACCTTTGGCAGCACCCCACCATCCCAGTAAAGGTCTGGGTCTGTTTTCTGGTTTTGGGGCAGCTGGTGGAGGGATGCCAAGAGAGGGGTGATGGGGGAAAAGCGATGGGCTGGGAGAATGAGCTTTGCAGCCGCATTCTGCACAGCACAGAGCAGAGCGAGGATGCATGTGTCAAGGCCGAAGAGAAGGATGTTGAGGTGTTCAGGACACGTGATGCTGAGAACCTGAAGGAGTTTTAGCTCTGGAGGGATGGGAAAGGCAGGATCTTCGAGATGTTCTGCAGAAAGAATTGGCAAGACTTGGACACAGGCTGGCTTGCCTCAGCTTGGGGCATAGCTCTGGGATGGCTTTCCAAACTCTGCAGGGGCGCTCTCCTCCTGGTGCCTCAGGATGCTGAATGCCCCGCTCTCTCTCTGCAGCTGGCTCCCTGAAGAATCACCAGGAGGTGGACATGAACGTGGTGAGGATCTGCTTCCAGGCCTCATATCAGGAGCCCTCAGGACAGATCCGGCACCTCAACCCCGTCCTCTCTGAGCCCATCTTTGACAAGAGTAGGTAGCTGGGCTGTGGCAGGGCGGGGCGGGGTGGAACGGAGCGATGCAGCGGGCCATGGTGATGCCAGAGGAGGGAATGTGGTCAAGCCCACTTTCCCTAGGATGACAGAGTGCTGGACAGAGGGCAGGATCAGCACTGCAGCTGTGTCCCTGCATGTCTGGACACCCAGCCTGGGCTGGGGACTGCAGGGGGGGATGTTTCTGAGGGAAAGGAGACTCACTGCAATAGCTCAGCCTACCTTGGCTGAGTGAGAGAACAGCGTCACTAGGCTGGAGCCTGCCAGGGCCCTGGCTGAGAGAACCGGGCTGGGCAGTCCAGTGCTGTGTAGGCTGTTTGTATTGTCGTGGTGTGTGTGCCAGGTAACCTCCTGCCGGATGGGCCGTTTGGGGCCGGGCTGGTATTGCAGCGGTGCCCTGGTGGGACTGGGCAGCCCTGTGCCGGACGGGCCGTTTGGGGTATTGTAAGCTTTCAGACTCACCCGCTGGCGCGTCCTGCTGGTCGTCCTTGGGAATTAGCTCGATTTCCAGCCCAGAGCACCCTCTGCAGGCCGCTGGTCCACCTTACCACTGGCCCCCCCAGTCCCTCCCAGGACCCAGTGCCCTTGCCTTGGGTGCTGCCCCCTGGCAGTACCCCCACTCCCTGGGTCTCCCCACCCCACGGAACCCTCACCCACTATCCCCACATCACAGCTACTGCCAGTCACCATCTAGCCCCACGCCCTGGGGCCAACTGCAGTGTAAAAGTCAATCATCACAGGCAACAAGGGGTTTGTACTGGCTGCCTTTACCCACCCTCAGGCTGCTCCTCTGCAACCCCAATACCTATATGGGCCTGGGGAGTTGCTGGCCTAGGGCTTCCCAGTTCCTGAGGCCTTTCCCCAGCTCTGCCTCACTCTAGGTACCCTAGGTGAGTTCCCCCACAGCCAGGCCTGTCTCTCTCTCCAGCCAGAAAGAGTCTGAATCATAAATATTAGGGTTGGAAGGGTCCTCAGGAGATCATCTAGTCCAACCCCAACTCAAAGCAGGACCAGGACCAATCCCCCCCAGATCCCTAAATGGCCCCCTCAAGGATTGAGCTCACAACCCTGGGGTTAGCAAGCCAATGCTTAAACCACTGAGCTATCCTTCCCCCACAATCCTTCTGGCTGCCAGCTGGGCCCTGATTGGGGTGTGGCCCAGCTACGGCTACTTCCCTACTCAGCCCAGCTTCTAGCCCATAGCCCTCTCCAAGGGCTAGCTTTTCAGCCCTTCAGGGCAAGAGCAGGTGACCCTCCCACTACAGGCATGGTTCGTATTGCAGCGGTGCCCTGGTGGGACTGGGCAGCCCTGTGCCGGACGGGCTGTTTGGGGCCGGGCTGGTATTGCAGCGGTGCCCTGGTGGGACTGGGCAGCCCTGTGCCGGACGGGCCGTTTGGGGCCGGGCTGGTATTGCAGCGGTGCCCTGGTGGGACTGGGCAGCCCTGTGCCGGACGGGCCGTTTGGGGCCGGGCTGGTATTGCAGCGGTGCCCTGGTGGGACTGGGCAGCCCTGTGCCGGACGGGCCGTTTGGGGCCGGGCTGGTATTGCAGCGGTGCCCTGGTGGGACTGGGCAGCCCTGTGCCGGACGGGCCGTTTGGGGCCGGGCTGGTATTGCAGCGGTGCCCTGGTGGGACTGGGCAGCCCTGTGCCGGACGGGCCGTTTGGGGCCGGGCTGGTATTGCAGCGGTGCCCTGGTGGGACTGGGCAGCCCTGTGCCGGACGGGCCTTTTGGGGCCGGGCTGGTATTGCAGCGGTGCCCTGGTGGGACTGGGCAGCCCTGTGCCGGACGGGCCGTTTGGGGCCGGGCTGGTATTGCAGCGGTGCCCTGGTGGGACTGGGCAGCCCTGTGCCGGACGGGCCGTTTGGGGCCGGGCTGGTATTGCAGCGGTGCCCTGGTGGGACTGGGCAGCCCTGTGCCGGACGGGCCGTTTGGGGCCGGGCTGGTATTGCAGCGGTGCCCTGGTGGGACTGGGCAGCCCTGTGCCGGACGGGCCGTTTGGGGCCGGGCTGGTATTGCAGCGGTGCCCTGGTGGGACTGGGCAGCCCTGTGCCGGACGGGCCGTTTGGGGCCGGGCTGGTATTGCAGCGGTGCCCTGGTGGGACTGGGCAGCCCTGTGCCGGACGGGCCGTTTGGGGCATGGCTGGTATTGCAGCGGTGCCCTGGTGGGACTGGGCAGCCCTGTGCCGGACGGGCCGTTTGGGGCATGGCTGGTATTGCAGCGGTGCTCTGGTGGGACTGGGCAGCCCTGTGCCGGACGGGCCGTTTGGGGCCGGGCTGGTATTGCAGCGGTGCCCTGGTGGGACTGGGCAGCCCTGTGCCGGACGGGCCGTTTGGGGCCGGGCTGGTATTGCAGCGGTGCCCTGGTGGGACTGGGCAGCCCTGTGCCGGACGGGCCGTTTGGGGCATGGCTGGTATTGCAGCGGTGCCCTGGTGGGACTGGGCAGCCCTGTGCCGGACGGGCCGTTTGGGGCATGGCTGGTATTGCAGCGGTGCTCTGGTGGGACTGGGCAGCCCTGTGCCGGACGGGCCGTTTGGGGCATGGCTGGTATTGCAGCGGTGCCCTGGTGGGACTGGGCAGCTCTGTGCCGGACAGGCCGTTTGGGGCATGGCTGGTATTGCAGCGGTGCCCTGGTGGGACTGGGCAGCCCTGTGCCGGACGGGCCGTTTGGGGCATGGCTGGTATTGCAGCGGTGCTCTGGTGGGACTGGGCAGCCCTGTGCCGGACGGGCCGTTTGGGGCATGGCTGGTATTGCAGCGGTGCCCTGGTGGGACTGGGCAGCTCTGTGCCGGACGGGCCGTTTGGGGCATGGCTGGTATTGCAGCGGTGCCCTGGTGGGACTGGGCAGCCCTGTGCCGGACGGGCCATTTGGGGCATGGCTGGTATTGCAGCGGTGCCCTGGTGGGACTGGGCAGCCCTGTGCCGGACGGGCCGTTTGGGGCCGGGCTGGTATTGCAGCGGTGCCATGCTTGGTCCTATACGGACCAGTAGGAAGAGATGGTGTCTGCACTTGGGAGTTCACACTAGGGACAGGAAACGTGGAGGTGCTGGGAGTGATTGTTAGCGCCGCATTTAACCGGTGGATAGGATCTGTTCCCAGTGGCCCTGGCCATCTCCTGTCCCCATGGCAGGCGGGGGCTCCTGGGGGGGATCTGAACAAGGAGACGGGAGTGGCTTACAGGCCAGTTCGTGGGCAGCCGCCAGCCTATCCACTGGTGTGCATTGGTGCACTCGGCTTGGAGGAATGGCAGCCCGCCTCCTGTGTGTCATGGGCCCTGCACTGCCAATGGCTGATGGAGGCTCTTGTGGGCATTCGGAGCAGGCTGCCAGCACTGTGAGGCTCTGGGTGGCTGTGGGGTGCAAAACAGTGACCATGTGAAGACTGAGATGGCTGCAGATTTGTGACTGGCATAACCTGGTGCTTGCCTGGCAGCAGCACCGTGTCTGTTCCCTGGCACAGGGCACCCCCACCTGGCCCCAGAGCTGACGCCACCCAGGTCAGGCAAATAACCAGAATGAATTTTTACAAGTGTCAGCATAGCCCCATTGGCCTTTTCAGAGGCTGCGGGTCCCCCATGCCTGCTGGCCAGCCCTGCATGGTAGGGCAGGGATGGAGGTGGGATGCCTCATTCCTGCCGGCCAGCCCTGCATTGTGGGGCAGGAGTAGAGGGGGGATCCCCCGTGCCTGGTCAGCCGTGTGTGGCAGGGGAGGGATGGGAGGGTCCCTCGTACCAGCCAGCCAGCCCTGCATGGTGGCGGGTAGGATAGGGTGGCTCCCTGATACCAGCTGGCCCCATGTGGCTGGGAAGGGACGGAGCAGGGTGGGGAGATCTGTGTGGTGGCTGAACTGAGTCTTGGCATGTGCAGAATCCACAAACACATCAGAGCTGAGGATCTGCCGGATGAATAAGGAGTACGGGCCCTGCACGGGTGGGGAGGAGCTCTACCTGCTCTGCGACAAAGTCCAGAAAGGTAACGGAGGGGAAGGGGGTTAGCAGACTGGGGCGGTGGGAGGGGGTCTGCTAGAATGGGGGGTGGGAGGAGGCATGGAGCTCTGGTAGAAGGGGAAGGGGTTGGGGGGGAGGGCAAATGGGCTGGTTCTGGAGCCCTGCTACACCGAGAGGCGAGGGGAGGTGATGGTGTGGGGCCTTTGCGGGGCACATGCTTACTCAGAAGTTTGTAGAGCTCAAGGCCAGGAGGACCCATTAGATTAGCCAGTCTGACCCCTGCATCACACAGGCCATTGCATTGCACTGTGCAGTGTCCAAGGACATAGTTACACCAGAGGGTTTCAGTCCTCGGACACTGTGCTGCTGACAGCCACAGGCAGAGGACTGGAGAGACCCAGGTGCCCTCAGGCCCCTGCCACGGCAGAGAGTTGATGAGATGAGACGTGGCCAGCTGATCTACACCTGTCAGCCGGGAAAGGTGAAATGCCCCAAGGTCCTGTCAGTCTGATCTGGGGAGGAGGATTCCTGCCCTGCTCCAAACCTGGAGGTTAGCGTGACCCTGAGCAAGTATGTGAGACCCAGCAGCCAGACAAGTAGGCAGGGAATTCTCTGTGCTACCATACCTTGTGGGCCTGGGGTCTCCTCCCATAGCAGCTGAATCTGGGCCCCAATCTGCCCTCAGGGGCTCTGTCCCCAGCTCCTCCCATCCAACCCAGTCTCCCGGGGCACCCCCTTGCCTGCCAGTCAACTCCCCAGCCCTCACCCTGCATCCCCCGCAGAGGACATTGCCGTGGTCTTCCGGAGGGACGCGTGGGAGAGCAAGGCGGACTTCTCGCAGGCCGACGTGCACCGTCAGATAGCCATCGTCTTCAAGACACCCCCGTACCAGCACCTGGACATCCTGGAGCCGGTGGAGGTGGAGGTATATCTGCAGCGCCTGACAGACAGCGTCTGCAGCGAGCCCTTCCTTTTCACCTACCTGCCCAAGGACCACGGTAACCGCCACCCCATAATGTCCTTCACAGCCCTTCGGGGAAAGGGGAGGGCCCAGAGCAGGCCCTCAGGGGAAGGGGCATCAGGGGAGCCCAGAGCAGTCCCCGCCAGCCACAGCCCCTCATGGGTAAAGGGGTTGGGGGGCCCAGTGGCGCCCCTGCCAGTCACAGTTCCTGAGGGCGAGGGGGAGGACTGGTCACAGTCCTTCGGGGATAGGGAGGGTCAGAGGGGCCCAGCACAGCCCCTGCCAATCATAGCCCTGTTGGTGGAGAAAAGGGGTCATGAGACCCCAGAGCAGCTTCTGCTGCTCACAGCTCCTTGGTGGGGACCAGAGCAGCCCCCACCAATCACAGCCTTGTTGGGAGGGATGGGGGGCATGGGAGCCCAGAGCAACCACCATCAGTCACAGCCCCGTTGTGCGGGAGTGGGAGAACAGGGGCCAGAGCAGTCCCCACTAGTCACAGCCCCTCGGGGGAAGGGGGACTCATGGGGCCCAGAGTAGCCCCTGCCACATGCAGCCCCTCAGGGAAAGAACGGGTCGGGTCATCCAGAGCAGCCATCGCTGATTATAGCCCTCTGGAGAGGGTTGGGGGAGAGCAGAGCAGCCCCAATGGACACAGCCACATCAGGGGGGAAGGGCGGGTCAGGGGGCCCAGAGCAGCCCCTGCCGCACGCAACCCCTCAGGGAAAGGGGGGTCAGGGGGGCCCAGAGCAGCCCCAATGGACACAGTCACATCGGGGGTGAGAAAGGGGGGTCAAGCAGGCACAGAGCAGCCCCTGCTGGTCACAGCCCCTCATGGAAAGGGGAGTCAGGGGCCCCAGAGCAGCCCCTGCTGGTCACAGCCCCACAGGGTGGAGCAGGCACGTGCCCAGCTGGTGCCAGGCAGGTTTTGGGAGCCTGTGGGCAGAGGCCTGTGTCAGTTTCCCATGGTTCAGGCCACACCCTCCTCTGCCTCAATCTCTACAGACACATATGGGGTGCACGTGAAGAGGAAGCGGGGGATGCCAGATGTCCTGGAGGAGCTCTCAGCATCAGGTGAGTGTGCGGGCCTCACGCCAGGACAGGCTGGGGGGCTGTGGGGATCAGGCTGGCCTGGGCTATGGCCCTTGCAAGAAGCTCTTGGTTCCTGGGCTGGCTCTGCCCATGCCAGGGGTGACTGATGGCTCCAGCCTGGCTCTGGAGTTTCCGGTGGGATGGGATGAGGCCCTGGGTTCCCACTGGGTCACTCCCCTCAGTGTGCCCCCATCTGCAGAACGGCACCAGGGATCTGACTCCTTGGCAGAGCACTTGAAAAGGTAAAAAGAAAAGGAGTACTTGTGGCACCTTAGAGACTAACAAATTTATTTGAGCATAAGCTTTCATGAGCTACAGCCCACTTCATCGGATGCATGCAGTGGAAAATACAGTAGGGAGATTTTATATACACAGAGAACATGAAACAATGGGTTTTACCATACACACTGTAACCTGAGTGATCACTTAAGGTGAGCTATTACCAGCAGGAGAGAAAAAAAACCTTTTGTAGTGATAATCAAGGTGGGCCATGTCCATCAGTTGACAAGAACGTGTGAGGAACAGTGGGGGGGGGGGAAATAAACATGCGGAAATAGTTTTACTTTGTGTAATGACACATCCACTCCCAGTCTTTATTTTGCAAACTGGACACCATTAAATTAGGCTTGAATCCACACCGCTCAGCGTGACAGCCTGATCCCCTCCCCCCCAATCCACACCACTCAGCGTGACAGCCTGATCCCCTCCCCCCCAATCCACACCGCTCAGCGTGACGGCCTGGTCCCCCCATCCACACTGCTCAGCATCATGGCCTGATCCCCCCTGCACATCCATATCGCTCAGCTTGAGGGCCAGTCCCCCACATCCCCTGCTCAGAGTGACGGGTCGATGGAGTGCAGCCTTCAGGCACCTGCTGTCTGAGGGGACAGGGGAATCTTGCAGGGGCTGCTCCCATCAGGCTTGCTGCTGCAGTCATAGGTGGCTTTTGGCTCCTTCGGGTGCCCATTGTGGGGCTAGGTTGTGCCCGTGCTAGGGCACTGTGAAGTGCCTTCTCTTCTTGTCCCTTAGACCCTCATGGGATTGAAGCCAAGAAGAGGAAGAAGAAGCCAGGCTACATGGACCATTTCATCACGCCCCAGACAGCAGGTCAGTTGTCTTGTGTCAGGATGTGGATGGGCACAAGGCTGGCTGGTGCCTCTGAGCAGGGACCCCCCCCATATGGTGTATTTGTTTAGGGGGGGTGCAGTGTTCCCTTCCTACACATGGGAGGGGAGCAGATGGGGCCCAGGGGGTGCTATGACCCCCTCCACACTGGGCAGGAGGAAGGTGGGGGCATCCAGGGATCACAGTGACCCCTTTCACATGGCAGAGGCAGGTTGGGGCATCTGGGGTTGGCATAATGACCTCCTCCCCATGGGGGAAGATGGGGGGGAGCCTGAGGGGACACACTGATCCCCCATGTGGGGACCTGGGGGCACAATGATTCCCACACTTAAGGGGCAGTGGGGTTCTGCGGAGCCCCTTTTCATGGGTGGCAACGATGTCAGGGCCTCAGCTCCGAACTCCTAGTGGAGCCAATGTGAGCTGGGGTGCTCTGGCCCCCTGAGAATTAGCCCAAAGGTGTCCTGAGCTGGGCCACCCCCTGCTGGAGCCCCCAAGGCATTGCCCTCTGCTTCCCCAGGCCTGCAGCACTGCAACCCAGCTGGCCAGGTACGTCCCCAGGAGCCCTCCAGTGACTGCACTCATCGCTGGGGTCACTCCCCACTGTGACGGGATCCCTGGGGTGCAGCCTGGGACTGTGGGACCGCCGTGGCCTCTTAACTCTCCAGCCTGGGTTGTCTCTCACAATGCTTTGCTAGTGACAAGCAGCAAACCCCTCCAGGCGCTGTGATCACTCAGCACAACCGCATGTGGAGCCCCCACACCCAGCTTGATTGCATGAATGGTCCCAGAGCCACTCACGAATCACACAGAGAAGGGCACCAGCCCAATCCCCCCAACTCCCAGAATATACCATCTTGCACTGCTCAAGACGCTTTCTTGAGCAATATAAGTAAATTAATTGGTTCACCTCTTCAGCAATGGAAAGTGGATATACACCAGCCTCTATAAATCTGAGCAGATTTACCAAACACTTCAGGCAAACACACTGGTAAAGATAAAGAATGAAACAAGTTTATTGACTACAAAAGATAGATTTTAAGTGATAGGCAAAAAGTCAGAGTTAGTTACCAAAATAAAATGTAAGCACACAGTCTAAACTCTCAACCCTATTAGTCTGGGCAACATCTAGATTAAGCAGTTTTTCTCACCCCACTGGATATTGCAGTTCATAGTACACAGGTTTCACCCTTGAAGCCTGGGCCAGTCTCCTCTGTTGGAGTCTTCAGTCTTCTGAGAGTCCTTGTTGCTTGCAGCATAGGTGTGGGGAGGAGAAAGACCAAGCATGGTACCACTGTGTTCTATTTTATATCGTTAATCCATGTACTTGGAGGACACAAGTGATGACTGCATGGCAGGTGAGTCACCAGGCAAGGTTGAGCAATTCCCCTAGTGTGGCCTTGTGTAAGTGAGTCATTGCATTGTAGCTCCCTTGCTGGACAATGGCTGGTGATGTCCGTTCAGAACCCACTTGGGTGTTGGTTATCTCCTTTGTCATTGTCTCTGGAGAGCTAGTATCTGGATGCTTCCCAAACCCATAGCATATTTTAGTGAAAACCGTACAAGACAATTCTTATAGTTTTATATGCATTAATGATACACACATTTAGATGGAACAGCAGGTCATAACCTTTCCCATGATACCTCACAATACCTGCTTTATATGATCACAATTATATACAAAATGATTAATATGAAGGTTACAGGGTATTGCCCCAAGATATAGGAGTGTCACACCCATCATGTCCCTGCCTTGGCCCAACCCCAGGTATTGACTCGCTCCAGCCCAGACTGGTGGCTAGACATGCTGGCAAGGTACAGGCTGTTCCCCTTGTGGGGAGCCTGTCTGGCCATACCCCCACTGCCCACCCTCTGCATGGCAACCCGGCCTCCCAGGAGGATGCCTGTCGCTCTTCCCTGTCGTCCCCAAGGCAGCCTGGGCACCATGCTGCATTCCTGGGGGAACAGGGCTCGCTAGCTGACTGAGCCATTCCTGTTCTGATTGCAGAGGAAGGCTTTGCCCTCCACCCCAGCCTGGAGCACATCACGGTGCCTGAGCCCTTCGATTTCTGCCTGGGCCAGGACTACACCACCTACAGCTGCCTGAACCCGAGGGACATGCTGCCCGCCGCCTGCTCTCCCATGGAGCTGCCAGGCTGCCTTGGCCCAGAGTTCCTGTTGGACGCCTACAGCCCCGCGCAGAGCAGCCCTGCCCCGTTCCTGGCACCTGGGGAGAACTCTGCGGGGGACATTGAGGGTACGGCCAGTCTGGTTGGAAGTAACATGTTCCCCAGTCAGTACAAGGAGGCCTATGAGCGGGCATAGCTGGGCATGAGGTTGGGAGGCATGTGAGGAGCAGTCGAGCCTTGTTTCAGACCTGTCCCGGCAGGGAGCCCCTTGCTCTAGATGGGCAGGGCCTGGAGATGGAAGGACTGGGGCACTTGGCTTGTTGGCAGAGCTTCCCGGGCCTCCCGGCAGCGAGCACAAAGGAGACTGCTTGTCACTGCAGGGCCTACCTCCAGGAGACCAGCTGAGACCAAGGGGCATGGAGAGAGAATGACAGCACCGCCCTCCCCTAAGAGTGTGGGCCCTGAGGAGTGTGGCTGCCTGGGAATGCTCCACCTGCAACTGGAGTTCCACATCCCAGCCTGTCCAATTCCACCTCCGAGCAGCCTCCTCACTGTCAGCATATTCACTCTGCAGTTCCCCTTGCTGAACTCCCTCCAGGAGCTGAGGTGCTGGCTCGCTGGGGCAGGACCTGGCCAGAGGGGCTCTGCGGGGGCACTGTGCCCAGGTTTGACTGCATAGGCTGCTGCAGGGGTTCACGCTTTGCACTATATTTATAGGGGTTAGTTGTAGCCAGCACTTCCCTGCCATAAATGAGGCCACCTCATGGCAAAGGTCGGGGGGGGGGAGGCACATGGACACTGTCTGGCCCCCAAATCCTGGCCAGTCAGGGTGGAAGAAATTTAAGGTCTGCTCCTGCTCCCGTTGTAGCCAATGGCCAGGCTCCCCTGGCCAGAGTGAGGACAGCTGGGCCACTGGCTTTGCTATTAATAAGGGGACAGTTTGAAGATCTTCCTGAAGGCCATGCCTTGTGCAGGCTGGATGCCCCGTCCGCAGCAGTCCCTGCACCTGCTGACCTGAGGAGGCTGGGACTAGAACACAGCCTCACACCTGGCCGTGCTGAGATACCAGCTGGAACGGAGCTGCTGGGGAACTGGGAGCCAGGACACCTGGGGTCTGTCCCCAGCTCTACCACTGACTCACTCTGTGGCCCTGGGTAGGTCACTCACCTCTCTGTGTCTGTTTCCCAAGTTGTAAAATGAGGGTGATGCTGCTCACCCACCACCCAGGTGTGTTGTGACAGATGGTAATAAAAAACAATACTTCTCTACTGCCTCATCCTGAACCAATTCACGAGCCCATATATCACCTCTAGACAGGGGGGCCCATTGCTGTCACTACAGTGCACCCAGCTCTAGGGTGCAATGCAGCAAACATCTTATAGCAACAGCATACCGCCACTGAGGGCGGGACACGATTTAGCTGTGGGGTGGGGGGGATATAAGGAGACTGAACAGAATTACCCAGGCTCTGGGCATTAATATTACTTATCTCACACATCCTCCACCCAAGGAGCACTGGTAAAATACTGACACGGAGGGCAGAGCGCCCCCCGCAGAGCAATGAGGCCTGACGCCGCTCAGCCTGTGAGTGCTGAGAGGCTGGCAGCACCAGGTGCTAAGTCAGCAGGTGAAGTGCCCAGAGACCCCCGTGTAGCCCAGGCTAACATGGGCTCTGTGCCCCCGTAGCAGCTAGCTCACGTAGAGAGATTTGTGCTGCTGCTGCTCCTAGAGCACTTCCCCGCCAGCTGCTAGAAGTTGCCTCATTGCTAACTGGGTGCATCATTCTGCTCGCTAGGAGCGAAGTCTCGTACTGTTAACCCAAAGAGAATCCTAGGTGGCTCTCCCCACTCAGAGCCGTTAGAGGGCCTGCTCCCCATGTCCTGGGGAAACCTGTGCCCACAGCTACCCTCCAGGACAGGCCTGTAGGGAGCCTGTGACCACCCCCACTTCTCAACATCTCTCTGGCTGTTGCCTCACTGCTCAGGTGCCATCTGGGGGCCCCATGGCCTCTCCAGCTGTCATCTCAGCTTTGACCAGCATCTACTAGGGCAGCACTGGCCCCCAGCATGCACTCCTACCCTCCACCCATGGGCAGAGTGGCTCTGCCCACCTCTCACTTCCCTTTCCAGCTGTGGCAGTGACATGTAGCACCAGGCTGCCCTTTCACCCAAGTGGCTGGTAGGTCTCAGTAGTGGCTAACGCTCTGCCTGCTGGAGCAGTCCATCCTCTGGCTCCTTCCAGAGGTCTCTAGGGCCACTCCATGATCCCTGGGTATCTGGATGCTTGCTACCAGGAGGAAACCTTTTGGATATCAAGCCTAGTCCAGGCAGAAAGGAGTGAGTTGTGGGCTTCCCCCTGACAAAGCACCTAGAACCACAGTTACTGTACTGTAAGTACTTGCTCTGTATTGGAGTCCCTGTCCATGTGGAGCCCACTCCAGTGACTAGCTAGTAGCTCCCCGACTAACCCGAGGAGGGTGTGAGGAGTCCTAGCTAGAGCTGACAAAATAAGGATTGCAGAGTTGCTCTACCAAGTCTGGTATCACAACTAGTAATAAAACCCCCAGTGTAATGCATGGTGAAGGTGTGGGCTGCGCTCTGTCTGGCTGCCCTGGAGATCTCTGAGAGGAATACTTCGGAGGAGGTTTCCTGGGCTCTAGTTGAGAGGGCCCTGCTGCCTGAGGCCCGGGGCACATCTGCTAGCTGGTTACAGATTGTAACCGATGGAGTGAGCTCTGAGAAGAGGTGGCCGAATTAACCCACTGCTGGGCCCTAGACAAATGCACACGTCTGGGCCCCTGCTTTCTAATATGAACACCAACAAACAGCTGTACAGGACACTCTCTGCAGCCAAACTCACCTTGCTGTGGCTCTGCTGGGCCCGGCTCTTCATCTCACTGCTCTGGTCGCTGGTCACCATGATGGAGGCATAGCCTGGCCTAACCTGGGGGGTGCTACAACCCCGTTGGCCAGGTCACGGTGCCACTCACTCAGGTTTGGCCCAGCCACCCCTCTGTCATGGTGAGCCTCACCCCGAGCAGCAGCAGGATGAGCAGCTGGTCCCAGTGGATCCACAGGAAAGCCAGACCAGTCTCAAGCAGCATCCTATATAGCTGTTTGTTGGGCCCTCCGCTCCACACCCTCACAGCCCGTACCTGCCTGGGTCCCAGGTACATGCCTACTTTGTCTATGTGTTAATCTGGCCCGATCTTCCCCAATGCCAACAAAATAAACTAGGTGATTTCCTGAATGGCTCCATACTGCCTAGAGCCCTCCTTGATTACTTGAAATGAGGAGCTTGGATTCTCCCAGGTTCAAGTGCAGTTTGGGGAAGAAAATGGTGGGGTTGATGGTTTGGTTTAAATGAAAACTCAGACACCACCTCGATGAGGTGCTTAGGGTGGGGCCTCAGCCCCATCTTCTCCCTGTGGAGGACAGTATAATGGAGCTGCTAGGAGGCTTTGCGAGAGCCAAGCACTAATAGCTGGGGTGACAGCCACCATGAAGGTGGTTTGGAGAGTGAGATGGTGAAGATGGTACCTGGATAAGGGTCAAAGGAGGTGCCTGCCAGGCTCCAGTTTACCACATTAAGGGTCCAGGAAAGAGGGGATCATGGACCAGGGTTAGGTGTGGACCAGTCCTTTTAGAATGTTTGAAACAGCCGGACAGGAGAATACCATACAGACTTGCACTGGAGCATGGCTAATGGTGAGGCTCAATAGCTTGAGGTGAAGGATGTAGTCCAAAATCTTGGCATCTAATGGGCTGATGTATTGTGAAGGAAGCTCAGATAGAAAGTCTCTCTCATTACTCTGATCCATAGACTGATCGTGTGCTTCCTCCTCTCTATAAGGATTTATTGGTCTTCTCTAAAGCAGTCCCTGGCTGTAGTGCACAGCCAGCCCATTTTCAAGCCACGAGCTGTAAAGAGGTTGGGTTTGGAAGGAGAATTTTCCTCTTCTCTGAGAGAATACATCTGGTAGACTGGAGTGTTGCGGACAGTGCAATAGGTCTGTGAGGCATCACTGATGCTACAAGTATTACTGTGGTCACATCCTGCTTGATCTTTTTTATGACCCTGAATATCAGAGGAATGGGAGGAAAGGCATAAAGGAGGCCTTGAGACTGGGATATGGGGGAAGCATTCTGGAGGGAGCCTGGACTGGTACCTGTTCTGGGGCAGAAGAGAGGGCATTTGCTGTTCTTGTTAGTGGCAAACAGGTCTACCACAGGGAAACCCCCTCTGTGGAACACAGGCTTGAGAGACTATTGGTGGCTGGCCGAGTACTGTCATTGAGGTAATCCACCAGATTGTTATTTGCTCCTGGTTGGTGAAGGGCCATGGAAGTTTTCCTGTGCAGATGGCTCTGTTTCCATAGTTTGATTCCCTCCTCACAGAGCACCCCCCCCGCCTGTTGATATTATACATTGCAGGGGTGGTGTCTGTCAGGATCTGTACTGTGGTCCCTTCCAGCACGGTATTTCAGGTGGCCTCTCCTACTACCAGGCATTTTGTGAACACTCCTGGGGTGTAAACAGGCTAGACGATCGTAACCAGTATTAGGTATTGTGTCCCACTGGAAACTGGAGATATTTTCTGTTGGCAGAATGAATCACTGTGTGAAACAAGCATCCTGAAGGCTGAGGTGGTAGAGACTCTCTGTCCTGTATGCCCTAGTATGAGGGACAAATGGACATGCAGGGCCCAGGCATGGACCCAATGGATACTTCTGGTCAAAAGATTCCAGTCTCACACACGTGAGATGCATATGCACGATAATGGATCCAACTGAACAAAATATCTATGTATCCCTTCTGCTCATCAGAGTTGGCAGCAACAAGGGCCGGGTTCAGTATCTAGGGGTTCCATTCCAATAATGGAATGCAAAACCGGCTTGAGCCCCCACCCAGTGACCTGGGATAAATATATACCACCCCCCGGCGCCTCTAAGAGAGAATACTTCCCCTCTCACAAGCAGAGTCTGAGTGTAACAAAAGCCTTTTAATAACAGAGAGAAACAATGTGGCATTATGTTAGGGAAACAGCACCAACAGGATTCATAACACAAACAATGAGCAAAAACCCACCCCAAGCAAATTGGGCCGTGTCCTTTCCCTTTGGTTCTTGAGTCCAGCAACCCAAAAGTCTGTCCTTGGTGAGTCCAGAGTTCAAAAGTTCATCTATAGAGTTTTAACCCCACCACCACCTGTGTGGAAACGGGGTCAGGGAAGAAGCAAAAGGGTACCTTACATGCTCCACACTCCTCTCCCCAGCTGCTCCCCCACCTCTCTGCACTCCTCTCTGCCAGCTGCTTCTCCCCTGTAGCCATCCTGTGAGCCGTCCACCAGCTGCTCCTCCCCCGTAGTCATCCTGCAAGTCACTCACCAATATATCTTCAGGCCCCCTACTATTTTTAGCACAGTACTCAGTGATTTCAGCTCATAGTAAGGGAACCCCAGTACTGGTGCACCATTGACCCAAAACAAATTCAGCTCTGTAATCTGTAACCAGGCTCCTAACGAAATCAAAATTAGCTCTGCTATTACATAGTAGAAAAGATACAGCTGGCATTTAGGGCCCTTAAAAAGAACCCATACCACAAAGTACAAATGCCTATTCCCAACCTCTCTCAATTCATTGGGTTTTGGAACCCATGACCCTTGCTTAGCAAGTGCTGCATCAGTGATGATGAGTCCCTCCATCATAACAAAAGGCCAAGTACAGTTCCACTGTCCTTGATTCACATAATTAGGATAATAACAGTTTATTCTTCCTGTCCCAACAACAGAGAAACAGGCTCCTACAGCAGCTAAAGTGACCATCTAGGAGGGGTGGGTGTGCCTATGCAAATGAGATCAGCCCCTGAAGTTCTTCTCCACAACCTGCCACAGCTCACCACCAGATGTCAGGGTAGAGCTCATCCTGACTCTGCTTACATCTCGAAGAACCCCACTTCCTGTAAAGGACAATAGAACCTCAAATTTACAAACACCAGCCTTGGGAATGACCCTTTTCCTGACCAGGAAAAAAATCCTCACATAACAAGTGATGTTGATGAAGACTAAGTCAACATCCCTTCACATTCTGATCCATTTCCAGTGCATTGAAGGTCTCTGCAATGGCATGAAGGATTGGAAGAAAGCAATGTAGTGCCCTACATCACAGATCCACAGGGTCTGGTCTAAGCCCCAACCTGTAATCAGTTCCGTGGAGTGACCCTTTTAGTGTGTTGGGCCCCCAGCATCCACACACTTCCACAGGGGTAGGCCCATGGACTCCATAACTGAAACTGGGCCTTTGGGTACCAGGGATCCCGGTGGTTCCCTGCTGCAAGTCCAGACTTTTGTGGGAGGCTTGTACAGTGTCCCTTCAGGACGCAATGCTCCCAGTAAGCATTTACAATGGCACCAGACAGCCTTTTCAAAAGAAGGTAATCTATTAGTCACCTGGCCTACAGAATCTGACAGTCCTTAGAGAAGCAAAGGACAGGACAGAGTTCAGCCTGGCCAACATCAGGTCTCTACCCCACCAAGCTGCTGTAAGATCCATTTTGACCCCATCTCTGTCCCTTTGTGTTTGGTTCCATGTGTGTGTGCTGTAGGTATCTATGAGTTCAGCTTTTAACATGGCCACCGACCACTTTTCCCCTTTGTTCTCCTGCTTGGAGCCCTTGCTCGGCTTCCCTGCAGAGAGGTGGGTGGAAATCTCCTTCTTCTTGCCAGTTGGACACTCGCTAGGTGGAAATGTCCTGGCCATTGGGGTTTCCATTGTCTCTTTCACTCACCCGTGTAGACATTTACTCTGGTTTCCAACCAGGCTGCTGAATCAACACCTCATCCCTTCTCTTTACACTCAGTGCAAGACAGTGTAAAGCCCAAGGGGAAAGTGAGACACACATAGGTATCATAAAAATATTACCAGAATTCCCACATTTGTCACACCAAATACTGCCACTCATGCACCAGACTGACTGTTGTGAGATGTTCTATTTTAGGAACTTTTCAATCCCTGATTAGTTTATAAGAACGGCCATACTGGGTCAGCTCAAAGGTCCATCTAGCCCAATATCTGATTTTCTGACAGTAGCCTATGCCAGGTGCCCCAGAGGGAATGAACAGAACAGGTAATCATCAAGTGATCCATCACGCATCACTGAGTCCCAGCTTCCGACAAAAAGAAGCTAGGGACACCGTCCCTGCCCATCCTGGCTAATAGTTCTTTTATCTAGTTCTTTTTTGAACCCTATTATAGTCTTGACCTTCACAACATCCTCTGGCAAAGAGTTCCGCAGGTTGACTGTGCGCTGTGTGAAGAAATACTTCCTTTTGTTTTAAACTTGCTGCCTATTAATTTTGTTTGGTGACCCCTAGTTCTTGTGTTATGAACAAACAACACTTCCTTATTTACTTTCTCCACACCAGTCATGATTTTATAGATCTCGATCATATCCCCCTTAGTTGTCTCTTTTCCAAGCTGAAAAGTCCCAATCTTATTAATCTCTCCTCATACGGAAGCTGTTCCATACCCCTAATCATTTTAATTGCCCTTTTCTGAACCTTTTCCAATATCTTTTTTGAAATGGGGCAACCACACCTGCACACAGTGTTCAAGATATGGGCATACCATAGATTTATACAGCAGCAATACGATATTTTCTGTCTTATTATCTCTCCCTTTCTTAAAGTTTCCCAGCATTCTGTTCCCTTTTTCGACTGCCCCTGCGCATTTGAGCAGATGTTTGCAGAGAACCATCCACAATGACTCCAAGACCTCTTTCTAGAGTGGTAACAGCCACTTTAGACCCCATAGATGTAGTTGGGATGATGTTTTCCAACGTGCCTTACTTTGCCTTGATCAACACTGAATTTCATCTGCCATTTTGTTCCCCAGTCACCCAGTTGTGAGAGACCCTTTATGTAGCTCTTCGCACTCTGCCTGGGACTTCACTGTCTGGACTAGTTTTGTAGTATCTGCAAGTTTTGCCACCTCACTCACCCTTGCCAGGACAGACAGACCTACCCCCCCCCACCCGGGGGGGGGGGGGGGAGAGGCACCCCGAGCCAGGACAGACAGACAGACCTACCCCCCCCACCCCGGGGGGGGGGGGGGAGGCACCCCGAGCCAGGACAGACAGACCTACCCCCCCCACCCCGGGGGGGGGGCACCCCGAGCCAGGACAGACAGACAGACCTACCCCCCCCACCCCGGGGGGGAGGCACCCCTAGTTACCTCTCTCCAGCCTGGAAATGGACCAGTTATTCCTACCCTGTGTTTCCTGCCTCTTCACCAGTCACGGATCCAGGAGCCGACCTTCGCTCGGAGCCCAGGGCAGCTCCCCGGCCCGCAGCACCGAACGCGCCGCGCCAAGGACCCGGCGGCCAGGAGCGAGTCGAGTCCCCGCCCCCGCGCTCCTGCTTAGCGCTCCACACCCCACCCGCGCGAGGGCCCCTAGAGCGACTGCGCAGGCGCCTCTCTACCCCCCCCACCCCCGCCAGTTTATCCCAGCCCGGCCCCGCCCCGCAGGGCGGGCCCCAGTGGGGAAGGGGCAGCCATTAGCTGAGGAGGTAGAGCCACGTGATCGGCACCAGCCAACCGCCGATGGGGCGAGTCTCTCACTTTTCCGGTTCCGGGTCAATTTGCCGCGCCCCTCCGCAGGTGAGTGGTTGATGGCGCCGCAGGTAGGAAACTTGGGTGGGGTGACGGGAGCTGGGCACATTCCCCCCTCCATCTCCCCGGGGTGGGGCTGGGGGGGGGGTGACGGGAGTTGGGCACGTTCCCCCCCCCATCTCCCCGGGGCGGGGCTGGGGGGGGGGTGACGGGAGCTGGGCACGTTCCCCCCCCATCTCCCCGGGGCGGGGCTGGGGGGGGGGTGACGGGAGCTGGGCACGTTCCCCCCCATCTCCCCGGGGCGGGGCTGGGGGGGGGGTGACGGGAGCTGGGCACGTTCCCCCCCCATCTCCCCGGGGCGGGGCTGGGGGGGGTGACGGGAGCTGGGCACGTTCCCCCCCCATCTCCCCGGGGCGGGGCTGGGGGGGGTGACGGGAGCTGGGCACGTTCCCCCCCCATCTCCCCGGGGCGGGGCTGGGGGGGGGTGGCGGGAGCTGGGCACGTTCACATCCCCACCTTCCCCGTGTTGGGGGGGCCAGGGTTGATGGTAGCTGGGTATGTTCCCCCGCCCTCCCCTTGCAGGGCGGGCAGGCTCTGGGGCTAATGGTACCAGGATACGTGCACACGTCCCCCGACCCCCCCCCCGCCTTGGTGTGGGGCAGGCTGAGGATGGGGCAATCAGTGGTGGGGTAGGGCGACAGTACAGCCAAAATGGAGGAGCTGCCTGTACTGGGCACTGGCTCCTGCGAGCGGCAGTCGAACCCGCTGCTGCTGTCACCGCGGCAGGTTACTGGTAGAGCCCTGCAGTTCCACAGATCTGCTTTATATCCACGGATATCCGCAGCCACAGATATAAATTTTGTATCCCCACAGGGCTCTAGATCAGCGTTTCTCAAATGCTGCCACCATGGCTGCATGCAGCTGCCAGGGGCTTTTGCGGCCACAGCATCCTGGGCAGGGATTGGGGGGGGGCTTACCCCATTCTTGAGGCACAAATGCTGGATGAGCAGACAGCCGGTGTGAGTTTTCCACCTTCCCAGGGCCGGTGGGGCTCAGGCTTCCAGCTTCAGCACTGGTGTGGCAGGCGGCAGGCTCTGGCTGAGCAGCAGCGGGCTCCGGCCACTGGCTCTGAGCGTGGGGCTTCGGGCTCTCGGCTTTGGCTGCACAGCAGCAGGCTCCATCCCCTGGCCACTGGTCTTCGGGCTCATCCCCTCCTTATCACCTCTGGCCCCTGCTGCTGTCCCTGGCCCCTCACCCATCCACCCCATCACCCCTGGCCCTCATTGCCTCCCTACCCATCTCCCCATCCAAGGCTTAATTTGTCCCCTGGCTTGGGCTGAGTACATCTGTTGTGAAAAGTGATATTTGTATGTTTGTTAATGTCACTTTTCACTGTCTCCCAGCTAGCTAACAAGTGTGCTGCTGTGAAAAGCTATATTAACAAACGTACCAAGCAGACTTACTAGGTAGCAAGTCTTAAAAAAAAAACCAAAAAAAAAAAACCCACCACAACCAAAAAAGCAAAGGAAACAACAAAAAAATACGAGAACGTGCAAAGCACCCTATTTGGGTTTCTACTCTCTAAATAGAGACAAGTGTAGTTATTACTGAATCTGTAAAAAAAACAAAAAAAGAAACCCTACATAAATAAATTACAATGATTTGGACATGGACAAGTGCATATTTATTTATTTTTTCCTAAAGTTAGTTAAGTATTTTAGGAAAAATGATCAAAGCAGCCACCAGCAAGAGTTGGTGGATGCCCTCTGAGGCCACCAAAAAATGTGTTGTGAGAACCTGTGCAAGACATTAGGAAAAACTCCCTGTCAGCGTGGTTAAGCACCGGAATAAATTGCTGAGGGATGTTGTGGAATCTCCATCGTTGGAGATTTTTAAGAGCAGGTTAGACAAACAGCTGTCGGGGTGGTCTATGCCCGTGATTCTCAACCTATTTACCATTATGGGCCACATATGCAGTCCATAATGTGTTATGTGAGCCACATCCAATACTACCTGTATGGCCCTGAGTGTCATGTGGGCCGCAGCTGTGTGTTGATTGGGCCGCAGGTTGAGAACCACTGGTCTAGGTAATATTTAGTCCTCCCTTCCCATCCTACTGTTCTATGAAATTTGAGTGTGATTGTATGACGGGATTGCTTATGATAGGATAGGGCTCAGCAGCCCTGGTGCTCCCTTCTGATTTGTGCGTCATGTTCCTAAAAGTTTGTGCATCAGGGCTTCAGCCAGCTGCCTGCTGGGGTCAGGAAGGGATTTTGTTTTCTTCAAAGTATTCTGGGCTTTTTTTTTTTTTTTTGGCTTCCTTCCTTTGATGCCTCAAGCATGGCTCTAGGTGGAGAGGGGCTATTTGGTGAGGTGACACTGAGCACTCTCTCTCTCAAGTGCTTGGCTTGCTGGTTCTTGCTCACAGGCTTGGGGTCTTGCTGGCTGCCATATGTGGGGTGGAGGAGGAATTTTCTCCCGGGTCAGAGTAGCAGGAACCTTGGGGTTTTTTCATCTTCCTCTGCAGCGTGTGGGTGTTGGTCACTTGCCAGGATTATCTGGGTATATCTCACGGAATCATTTCCCTGCCATTGTGGGTGCCCCTTAGTCCCTCCTGTTCTCTGCCTGTGACACGTAATAGTCTCGTCTCCTGTGGACTGCAATGTTTAGGTTGTTTAATTTAGGTTTAATTTCAGTTGTTGGGTTTTGTGGTGTGGGTGCTGAGTGGTGTGGGTGGCCTGTGACACACAGGAGGTCAGACTAGATCATCTGAAGGGCCCTTCTGCTCTTAAGCTCTATGCGTCCTGCTGCCCCCCTCCCACCAGTGTGGTGGGGGATGCAGGGAGCTGATATCTAAGCACTGTCTCCCTGAGTGCTGTGGGTCAGGGTAGTGGGGGTTGCCAGGGTGTAGGTGCTGCCCCCTCATGCGGGGCAGGGAATGGGGGTGCTGGTGCCTGGGCGCTGCCCCCCGGTGTAGGATAAGATGGGTGCTGCTGCTGTCTAGGTGAAAGCTACTCAGCTTTAACTTCTGCCCATCCTATGCCCTTTCCATGCAGGAGCTTGTCAGCTTTTTCAGAGAGAAGATCAACAAGGCATGATGTAGCCGCTGTCTCTCTTGGATTGGGAATATTCCTTCAGTAGGTCTATTAATAGTGAGGAAAGCCTTCTGCCCTTACCCCTCAGGCTAGAGATGGCAAACTTGGAGCTGACAGAGCTGGGCTCCTGGGGGGGTTCCCGAGTAAGTTTGGGGTAGAAGCAGCAGCAAAGACTGCTCAGCCAGTGGAGCTCCTGGCTAGCCTGACTCCCCTCATGTCTTGGCTGTGATGTTGAGTGTGAATGTGTGGGCCAGGGCTCATAGCAGAGACCTTTCCCTGCAGAGTTGGAAGAACTCCTAGCCCATTTCTGCAGCCTCCCCAGGTTGGGGGCAGCGCATCTCCTGTTCTGTGCTGCGGTCAGTCAGGTGATTCTAGTGAACCTGTGCGGAGGACAGAGCTGTTCCTGCACACAGCATGTGTCCCCTTGAGGGAGGGACCCCCATCCCCCCACACTCAGAGACCCCTGGCCTTCGCTCTCTTTGTTGTAGCCCTGTGGTGTGCCTGCCCAGGTCGCTGACCTGCAGTGTTCTTTGTTTAGGCTCCTTTTCCCTTGGCTCATGGGCTGTGCTGAGTGAGCACGCAGCTGCTGCTCCCAGGTCTCCACGCTGCTGTTCTGTGAGTATTGCCCTTCTCCAGCTTGTGACCTCCCTGAGGTGTCTCTTGTGATTAACCCCCCACCCACCCTCATTCGGCTGGGCACTCAGCCCACTCGGAAGAGCTGGGTAACTGTTCTGGGGGGAATTTGTGGGCGGGGAAAGGCCTGAACGTGTGGTGTAAAGTGGACTGGAGGTGAGCTAATGGGGCTTTTCAGTCCTTTGCCTCCAGCCCAGGGCTCTCGGGGCTTGTTCTGATGTAAGCGCAGCCCACGTCTGCAGGGTGTCTTTGGGATGCTCACAATGCAAGCACCTGTCTGGCTTGCCCTCAGCCTTCAGAGGAAGGATGGCCCAGTAGCTACAGCACCAGCCTGGGCTGTGGGAACCCTGGGGTCAATTCCTGCCCCATCACAAACATCCTGTGTGGTTCTGGGCAAGTCACTTAGTCTCTCTGGGCCTCAGTTCCCATCTGTGAAATGGGGGTAATAGTCCTGCCCTGCCTTACTGGGGCATGGGTATAGGTACATGAAAGATTGACATGCTCAGATGCCATGGTGATGTGGGGGGGCAGAGAGGTATCCTGGTCGAGTCGGTGTTCCTGCTGCCCCGCTCGCTCCCTCTTGTGGTGTATTTCCTTTGGAATAGCTGTCCCTGTGCTAAGATGTTTTTCTCCTTTCATTTCATGCCTGTCTCTCTAATCTCAGTGCATTGTCATTGGTGCTCTGTGACTGTAGTAACCTCACTACAGTAACCTGACTGGCCAGTCTCAAAGCCAAGAGGCTGGTTTCCACCTCCTCAGGTAGAGACCAGATAGACCCCTTGCTGCGGTTATTGCCAGAAGCTGGGACTGGACGACAAGGGATGGATCGACATAATTGCCTGTTCTGTTCATTCCCTCTGAAACTCTGGCATTGGCCACTCTCGGAAGACAGGATACTGGGCTAGATGGACCATTGGTCTGACCCAGTCTGGCCATTCTTGTGTTCAGCCCACTTGTCCAGGATGCTCTGACTCTCCTATTCATGGCCCTTGCCTGATGCTCTCCTCTGTACCCTTCTGCCTAAGACTTTATGATCTTGGAGTCTCTCAGGGTGGGTGCCATGTAGCCAATTTTTCCTTTTGATTATGATCTCTTACAGCCTCCTGGTCCTGGAATGAGGAGAGCAGCGTGATGTTTTTCTACCCTAAAATACTTAGCCTAGTCTACACTACAAATTTACGTTGGTATAACTATGTTGCTCAGAAGTGTGGAAAATTCACACCCATGAGTGACGAAGTTGATGTAGGCAGAACTATGTGGATGGGAGGGCTTCTCCTGTCAACGTAGCTACCGCCACTTGGGGATGTGGAGTAGCTACGCCAACAGGAGAAGCTCTCCCATTGGTGTAGGTAGTGTCTTCACTAAGTGCTTCAGCAGCACAGCTGCACCGGTGTAAGTGTAGACAAGCCCTTAACATCTGCATTGTGTGATTGGTCCCCTGGGGCTGAGGCTTGGGGGAATGTTTGATTGTAGCTGTTGGTGATGGCTGTGGCATCCGCTGCAGCTCTCTGCAACAATGTGTGTTCCTGGATTAACCCGTAACTCTCAGTCACTGAGCTTGTTGGTGTCTGTGTGCAGAGTGGAGTCTGCGTTTCTCTCCTCGGCTGTGTGCACACATCCTAGAGTGCACCCCAGTCTCTGGGAATGCTGAGAGGTTGTTGCTTTTATTCAGTTCTGTGTTCCTTCCCTTTGACAGCTTGCAGACAGGAGGATGTGGCACGAAGCCCGGAAACATGAGCGCAAGCTCCGTGGGATGATGGTCGATTACAAGAAACGAGCTGAGCGTCGGAGAGAATACTATGAGAAAATAGTGAGTGCCCCTGCACAGTCCCGGCCCCGCCCCCGCCATCCCGGTCTGTGGCCTTTGCTGTCGGGTTGGGTACTGCTCCTGTTGTTTTCTGTTCCCATGTCTGGCTTTATGCAGCTTTACATATTGCTGTTCAGTTGCAAAGCACGCACAGGAAGCGTCCAAGGTGTGCGTCTGCTACTGCTGGGACCTTCGGCCCTTCCTCATTTCTGTGACTTTACTCTTGCATTAAGTTTTTGCCTTTAATGATAGTTAGGCCTGGACGGTTAGTGCCAAGTCTGTTTGCCTCGGGCTAGAGACACCTCTGTGCTGTGGGGTTTTGCTGTAGGTCAGGTGGCTACAAACCACATTATGGTGTCTCGCAGGGAAAAATTAAAGTGTCTGTGAAAGTATCGGCTTTCCCTGTGCACAGTGTGGGCCTGGACTCTTGATGCTCTGCTGGGGCAGGTGCAATATTCATTGTGCCTCCCTCCAAAGCTGAAATGGAACGAGGCCTTGTGGCAGCCACTCCTATTGCTTTGGGAGCTCAGCCCTCGCCTGAGAGCTGCAGTCCCCCTCTGCCTAAGTGAATTGATACATGTTGAATCCCATACCAACGTCTGACTTCCTGAGCAGCCTCTGTTTCAGCAGGCAGAACTGTCTCAGAGGTGCTGTGACCGCAGAGCAGCATGCTGGGCCGCTCCAAGGAGAGGGATGCAGAGTTGTGATGCTGACTGGCGGGCTGTGTGGTTATCATGGTTTGTTGGCCTGCTGTGCTCTTGTGAGGCATTATGTAGAACTGAATTCTTGCACGTTCAATTTCCTTTCTGGAAGAACAGAGCAGGATTACAGGAAACACTCCACATGCAGGAGTGCCTGATCTGCAGCTTGACTCTTGGATCAGCTCTTTGGCCTGCTTCCCTGTGGTGTGTCCCTCTCTAAAATGCAGTCCTGCTCTGAGCCATGGTTAACGCCATATCAAGGCTGCTCGGTTTACAAGTAAAATGTTTTTTTTTTTTCTAGCTGCCAGCATCACAGAATTCACCTGGGATCTGTGAGCAAACCTTGATTCTTTTGTTGCACAGCAGCGCCAGTAACAAAGGTTCTGCAGGCCAAGCCGGCTCTGCTGTACCACTTGTGCAGTCCCTCAGCCTTTCTTGGATGTGCTCAAGTGCAACTGCCTGCAGCGTAGGAAGCAAACTGGTTGACACATATGAAGGAATCGAATCCAGCTCCTTCTGTCTTAGCTGTGCTGGCTCTGCAGGGCTAAGAGCAGGGAAAATTTTTGTCACTAAAGGCATCAGGCTTGCCCCCGATAAGCACATGAGGCAGATTCGAGTAAGCAGGGGCTGCTTCTATTGTTGCTTTTCAGTGTAGCTTGGCACTTTAACTGCTGCTGCCTGAGATCCCCAGGATGTGTTTAACACCCCCCTGCACGTGGTACTGTCAGACTCTCTGCTCTGAAGGGATTTCACTTGTAGCTTTAATGAATGCTTAAACCCCTTACAAAGGCTTTGGACTCGGCCATTCAGTGTCTGCATAACTTGGTGCCTTGCTCAAACTGACCAGATCCCGTAAAATGCCAGCCTTATACATCTCGCTGTTTGTGCTTCTTCCAGAAAAAGGACCCAGCTCAGTTCCTCCAAGTGCATGGCCGGGCGTGTAAGGTCCACTTGGATTCTGCCGTTGCTCTTGCAGCTGAAAGTCCTGTCAACATGTGAGTAGCTTGAGCGGGCCCTGCCTGCTAGCTCTGCACTGACAGGCAGGGAGCATAGTGAAGCAGATGGGGATTGTGGCTGGAAGGCCCTCGAAGGGGCACCATCAACTTGCTCTCTTCGGTGTGTTTGTTGTACTGCTAGTGGGCTCCCGTAAGGTGACCACGTGAAGGAGAAGAGGGGGAAGGTCTGGAGTGTTCCTGTTTGTCTGCTTTTGTGCGTGGTCAGCGATGCTGAGTCCCTTCTGTGGCCAGTTTCTTCCCCTCATGTTCACACAGCACTGTAGAAATCTCTTTAAAAGGTGGGAAGAAGTGACTGTAAACCCCCCAGAATTGGTGGGAGGCTTGGGGCCTGTTGTACCTGAAGCTCCTTTGCTGTCTGCACTTCAGGCTGACTGTCCCTTGAGCATGCCACCTGCCAGCTCGACTATGCAAAGGTCAACGCGGCTTGGCAGGGGCATGCCATCTTGTGAGTACAGTTCTGTACCCTAGGGAGTGACCTTCCCCCCCCTCTCCCCACCCCATCCTTGGGGCATATGATCAGCATCTCAGCACAGGGACCTTGGGTCCAATCCCCAGGAACAGTGGAGACTGTGGAAATGGCTAGTTCTCCCCGTAATAAGTCAAGGTACATGAGTAGGGCCCTACCAAATTCACAGCTGTGAAAAACGCATCACGGACTGTGAAATCTGGTCTTTTGTGTACTTTTACCTTATATTACACAGATTTCACAGGGGAGACCAGCGTTTCTCAAACTGGGGGTCCCGACCCAAAAGGTGATGGGGGGGTGGGGGCGTTGCAAGATTACTCTACGGAGGTGGCAATATCGCGACCTTTACTTCTGCGCTGCCTTCAGAGCTGGGTGGAAAGAAGCAGCGGCTGCTGGCCAGGTGCCCAGCTGTGAAGGCAGCACCGCCAGCAGCAGCGCAGAAGTAAGGGTGGCCATGGGCAGCCGGAGAGTGGCAGCTGCTGGCTGAGGGCAGCAGGTCAGAGGTAAGGATAGCAATACCATACCATTCTCACTTCTGTGCTGCTTCTGGCAGTGGCGCGGCCTGCAGAGCTGGGCTCCTGGCCAGCAGCTGCCACACTCTGGCTGCCCAGTTCTGAAGGCAGTGCCACCAGCAGCAGCAGAGAAGTAAGGGTGGCAATAACACAACCCCCCTACAATAGCCTTGCGACACCCCCACTTTTGGGTCAGGACCCCTACAGGTACAGCATCGTGAAATTTCAGATTTAAATATCTGAAATAAGGAAATTATGATTTTTAAAATCCTATGACCAAGAAATTGACCAAAATGGACCATGAATTTGGTAGGGCCCTATACATGAGGCAGGCAAGGCCTTAGCCAAACCTGTTTGTGGAGCTGGGGTCCTGCTGCAGGTTTGTTTTGAGGGGTGGGAGACCACAGGGAACTGTTCTCTTGGGCACAGGCTGACTGTGGGACAGTGGTTTGAGGGGAGACTGTCCAGGCTCAGACCCTCCCTCCTCATGGCTCCTTCTGACTCTTTATCCTCCCTGAGGCAAGGTGGCCTCTTTTCAAACTGAGACAAGTTCAAAGATGTCTTCCATGCCCCACCCCAGGAGTGGGGCAAGTGCTGCATCTTGCTGGATAGAGGTGCCTCTGAAACCATGCTCTGCCTGGTGTTTACCTTTAGGAGAAGCAGGAACATCCAGTCGGCTCTTCCCCACTCTTGCAGGGCGCTCATTGATGGGTGGGCTGTCAGCTGGACTGGCTGCGTTCTCTGCTCTTCATTGGAGGGACGGGCATGAAGGATCTTTCCGCCAGCTGCCAAGTCTGAGTGAAATACGCAGGAACAAGCTGTTCTGAGGTGTCTGGCTCTGCCTCCTTCCCCTCCTGAGTGCTCAGTTTTCACTAGTGTTTTCCAGCAGAGAGCACACTATGTGGACAATTCCTAATGTTAATAATGAGCAGAGGCCCCTCCCTTGCACTTTATTTTAAAGGATCCCACAAGCCCCAGGAATTTCTTTTGGCAGCACCTCTGAGGAGATACCCGTTACACAAAACAAGTTCACTTGTCTTCCTCCCCACTGGGGTGGTGAGTAAAGTATGAAAGTCCAAGTGCACCAGTGTTTTTATGCTGGACTACTTCGCCCTGCTGAGGTGAAGAACAAGACTCTCAAAGGGATGGCACTAAGGCTCAGGGTAACAGGTGGCTGCTTGTACTAATTTAGGTGGAATAAATTGGTCAAAGAGTCAAAGGTGGTCACGTTACCTGGGCAGAGTGTTAATCAAGGTTCAGGGTTTGGTATACAGAGACCTCAGCCTGCGTAGTGCCATGGCAAACATACAATTAAAAATCCCTCTAGCTTTTTGTTATAGATGCAGGAGAAGTAGAAAGCGTAGAAGCATTTGAAATGTAAAGTATTAAGTAAGGCTTTTATTGCAACAGTATCCCTTGTTCCCTTTCCCTGGAAACCATTTTTAGAAGGGGAAAAATCCCTTGTGTGACAGTCTCTTAGATGTTATCAAAGATAATTGTTCTTTTTGGGGAAAAGAGAAAAGACGGGCTGGAGTTGTTGTTGTTAAGGTCTATTCCTGTTTCCTAGAAGACAAGACAAACACTGCTAGAAAAACACAGGCCTCTTTAAGACCTGGCAAACTTGCACCAGCATCAGGCTGTTTAGGGCCGAGCCTTTAGTTGCCTGTCTGATCACAGGCTTACAGCGGTGTTTACAAAATATACAGTCTTCGCCTGCTAAACCAGACTCTTATTAAATAGAGGGCAATGGGAGAAGGATAGGAGAGAGAAGAAATGAGGCAGAGAAGGACAAAGGCGCACAAGGAGGTGCGGGACAACAATCTCATATCCCAGATAATTTTCAGGATTTAGCCGGTGGAGGTGGTGCTGTCATCTGGGTCCCTCTCTTTGGCCTGGTTTGGTCTGGACTTCTCTTGGGATTAGAATGCCCAAGGCTTAGCGGTGGTATGGTGGATACCAGTGTTTCAGAAGATGGTGGGGGTAGCAGCCATCACTCCTCCTTGTTTTAGTCACCCAGCATCGTTCTTGTTGATTTTTTTTCCCCCTAAAATCTTTCCTTTTGAGGATCCCAAGACACAGTGATGAAAGGAATAGCAGACTCCTTCATTATTTTGTTAATCAGTTAGGCTTAGTTTTTGACACACCAGTTTGGGGTTATTGATTTCCGGTCCCATGCTTTTTTGTTTACCGGGCATGATGTCCATCTCACATACTTGAGTTATATCAGGAGGCCTTTCTATTTAGACTCATTTTGTTTTTCTGTCTCCGTTTGGCACCGTTATTGTTATAGATTATTGTGACATTTGATGAAGTTTTATCCACTTTCCCACGGTTAGGCTTATACCTGGGGTAGACCTACTGTGCTCCGATTGTCACTACACGCTGGCTCTGGCTAAGAGCGTGTCCCATTGTGTACCATGCAGCAGAGCCAGTGCACAGATGTCACGGGACTGAACTACGTTGGGTCTAGACTGAGTGCCCCAGCACCTCTGCCTTCTTCTTCATAGCAGTTTGTCTCTGGCAGGTCTGTCATTTGTCCCAGTTGAGGTGCTAAATGACTTTGGTTTGTCTGTTGCTCTCTTGCTGCAGGATGCCCTGGCAAGGCGATACGAACAACATGATCGACCGGTTTGATGTGCGAGCTCACCTGGACTACATTCCCATGTACACTCCACCACTGCTCAACCCAATGTAAGCCATTTCCATGGAGTGCTGCTTGGGAGCAATGCTCCGGAAGCCCCCAACCTCGTCCTTTCTAGCAGGGCATAGAGTGCTGGGTGATCAGTGCAGACCAGGGGGACTCGGGAGCATTCCGTGTTGTTGCTGTTGGTATCCCTTAGGACATAGGGTTGGTAAATGTAACCTGACCCCTGACTTTCCAGGCTGTCCAACACTGGTGATGATGGGGTGCTGCAGCGGGTTCTCCAAGCATGGATCTGCTTAACATAGCTCTGAAAGGACCCTGTGGCACTGGGATTCCATGTTTCTGATTGGTTCTGGGTTGAGTGTGCTTGGCTTCCAAGTAAAAAGACTGTTTCCTCCTTCCTCCCCATCTGCCGGCTCTGCAGACCTGACCCAGGCTTGGAGTCATACCAGGGTCTCTTTTCACATTTCATTGCTATAATGTTCTGCCAAACAAATAAGGGGCCCAGGGCAACTCCATGAGCTTGCCCAGGTGTGGCTGATGGGAACAAAGCAAGCAGGGCTGCTGTGGTTGAAGTCTTTGCTCTATTGGCTCTGCAGCCCTAAGAAAAGCCAAAATCATTGATGGGGGAGGCCATCGGTTCACATATGGAGCAGAGCTAAGTAGAAAGATCCATTTACAGAGTCCATTTTGGAACAGAACGTCACTAAATGGGGTTTTCCCTTGAACAACTGATCTCTGGTACTTCCAGCTCTGACTCCAGCATTAAAGGGGGCTGGGATCTCCCTTAGTTTAAAAATTTGGTAAGAATTGCCAAGGCAGTTGACTCTGGAGTCTGCCAGATGAAAGGAGCAGGCTCTGTCCCTGCACAACTCTGCCCATGTGGCTCCCTGCTTCCCATCCTGGTGTAGAGAGAACTACATTGGGTGGACTGGGCTGGAGGTGGGTTTATTTGGGAAATGGTCAGTAGACTTCTAGATGGGTTCCCTTCCTGCCCATCCCCTCCATCTGCCGCTCCTCCCATGCAAAAAGAAAAGGAGTACTTGTGGCACCTTAGAGACTAACCAATTTATTTGAGCATGAGCTTTCGTGAGCTACAGCTCACTTCATCAGATCAGATGAAGTGAGCTGTAGCTTACGAAAGCTCATGCTCAAATAAATTGGTTAGTCTCTAAGGTGCCACAAGTACTCCTTTTCTTTTTGCGAATACAGACTAACACGGCTGTTACTCTGAATCCTCCCATGCAGACTCTGCAAAGTCTCTACTGAGTCCTGCAGAAACAGCTTCAATAACTAAATTTCACCAGCCAGCTCTCCCCTCTCAGAGCTCGTCTTCTCTGAGCTTAATGTTTCTAAGCCAAGTCAGTTGTAAGTGGGAGTGACCGTGCATATCTCCCAAGCACCCCAGATTTCCCAGAATTCTAGGCATGTTGTCCCCTGTGAAACTTTAGGCCAACTGGGTTTCAGGGGCGGGAGAGTCGCATCAGTTTGGTAAAGGAGAACTAGCTTCAGCCTTGCCTATGGAGACTCCCGTGCAGCATCCTGCTGAGGTCTGTTAATAGCCCATGGAAATCATTGGTGCACGGGGATGGCCACCAAGGGGTTAATGTCGCACTGTTTGAACAGTGGAGTTAGCAGAATGCAGCCGCAATTGCTTTAGGGTCCAATTTCCATAAGTGCTTTGCTGAGATGTGACATGGGAGTCTGAATCTCACAGGAAGTCACTTGTGGAAATGGGCCATGGGCTGCTAGGTCACTGAGGTGCTTCTGAGCTGGTCACCTTTAGTTCTGTCCTGTCTGCTCAGTAGTCTCCTGGTGCCAGTGTGTGTTCTTGCTTCTCAGCTCTCCTGAGCAGGAGTCGGATGAGAGGAAGTGTAACTACGAGCGCTACAGGGGTCTGGTGCAGAACGACTTCGCTGGCAGTAAGTGTCTGTTGGAGACCACTGTCCTCTGGGGCACGGAGACATCCTTGGGGGCGATGCTGTGAGGAGAAACTGGCTCTGGTGAGAGGTATCAGCTGGCAACAGCAGGGCATGGTTCCTGACACCACTCTGTGAACTTCTGCTCTGCTGTGCTCTGCCAGGAGCCCCTCTGGGAAGGAGGAAGGGACCCTCCCTCCCCCTCATGGCCCATTCGACTCTTGGGTTCTCTGCCAAGAATAACACTGAGAGGGCAGTTAGTGCACATTTGGTAACTTGCACATGTCACCCAGCTCTTCACCTAGGAGTCCTCAAGCAGACTTCAGCTGGTAACAGCTTTCAGCCGCTCCTGGGCAAGGCTGCATTCCAACCAATGACTTCTAGGATTCAGGATCAGCAATCCATCCCCGTTCCCCTACACCCACCCGGCTCTTGAGGCAGGGATCCTGCTCTGCTCATGTGGTTTGATGATACATACAGGAGAGGCTGGCTCCCTCTTACCTGTGTCACCTCGAATGAGCCCTGTCGCTCAGCTGTAATCAAGGCCTGTTGGCATCGGTGTTTGCCCTCAAGCTGGCATGTAACTCCCTTGTCTGTCTGTCTGTCTCTCTGTCTGAAGTCTCGGAGGAGCAGTGTCTCTATCAAATCTATATTGATGAGCTCTATGGGGGACTCCAGAAGCCCAATGAGGATGAGAAAAAGAAGTGAGTATGGGAGAAAAGAGGATCAGTGCTGGTCCCCAGTGGCGTGTGTGCTGAGCTGCCCCTCTAGGCATGCTTTGGAGGGGACAGAAGTGAATGTATTTGTGCCCCAGGTTGGATCAGAATGAACAACCGCTGCCCTCTGAGCCCCATCTCCCCGGGCCTGCGGGGCATCAGTCCTTCCTCTCTGCCCTGCCTCAGAATTAGGCTTTCCAGGGAGTGTGGGAGTGGCTGATACCTGATGCTGCAGAGGAAGTCCTTCCCTCTTCTTCCTGAATAATAAAGCTGCTGGACAGGAATAGCACTGGGGACAATGCCTTCCTGACCCTGCGGTGCTCAGCTTGTCCTGAAGCCTGAGACTGGGTTATTTCTGCCTTGGTGCCAGTATTCCAACCAGTCAGACTGCATGCGTAGCACCGCCTAGCGATTGGGAGAGATGGAATATAAAGAAAGGGAGCCCTTTTTCCTTGTACCTCCTCGCCTGGTGCCTCAGCATGGCTTCAGAGGAGGGCAAGGTGATGCCCTTATGTGTCTGGGGCTGTGGGGAGGCCTTTGGTCCCCTGGGCTCTTTCTGTAGTGGTTCTCCATTAACTATGCTTTGGGTTTTCAAATGTAACTGAGGCAACGTGGGGGTCAACAAAGCAGCCCTTAGAGAGCAGGGAAAGCTGGTGCTGCAAGACTCCAGGGACCTTGGGTGTGCGCCCTGTGCCCTTGCCCTGGCAGTACACGTTCACAGACAGTGTTTGTGCCCAGGCTTGCAGAGAAGAAGGCATCGATTGGCTACACATACGAGGACAGCACCGTGGCCGAGCTCGAGAACTCCTTGGAGAAGCGGGGAGACGAAGAGGACTCTGAGGAGGACAGCAACACGGATGAGGACGAAGTCATTCCGGATATTGGTGTGTCTTGCTTGCCCAGGCAGTCCTGCCTCGGGATATTGCCTGTCCAGGCTGTGCTTGGGTAGCCTTTCTCCCCACCCCACATGCACAGACTGGCTTTCCCAGGCCTTGTGCTTACGAGTTCATCCTTCAAGTGCCAACTCCCCAGTGTGTTGGGCACATGCCTGTTTTACGTGGTGCCTGTGTGTATCTCTAGGGGAGGGGTGTGGGGGAGCAGTGTGTTGCAGTGCAGTTGTTGTGGGGAGTCCTGGCTAACGTGGGGAACCTTGGCCAACCCTTCCCAGCCCCCTCCTCCCTTCATGCATCGGTGGGTGCTTGCAGGGGCCTTGGGTGCTGGCTGGGGTTGTGTTCTCTTCCCCCCACCATCCCCCACTGCAGACCTGTCCCCTGCTGCTGCCTTAGGGCTTGTGAAGAGCTCCTGGGGAATGGGAGTCTGGTGGCTGACCTCAGAGCCCTGGGTTGGGCGGGAGCTGCTGTCCCTGCTTCCCCAGCTGAGCTCAGGTAAAGCTGCTGCTACGTGTTCCAGTGGGGAGGGTAAGAGGGGCTGCTCCCCAGCTCTACCCCCTCAATCCTGTGAGCAGTGGGTGGAGGACTATGTGGGGGTGGAGGGGGCATGTTCACTGAGCTCAGCACCAGAAACAGGCTCCCTGAGAGGCCCAAGAAAGTCCTGTGGCCCCCACATTTCAAACCTCAGCTGCACTATGGTGCAGCAGATACTCCAGCAACACCCCGGGTGGTCCCGGGGCAGCTGGAGAGCAGCCCAGCTCAGCTGTCTGCCCCGAACGATGGTGAGGCACGCTGACACCGGTACTCTGCTTGCAGATGTGGAAGTTGACGTGGATGAGTTAAATCAGGAGCAGGTGGCTGACCTGAATAAACAGGCTACCACGTACGGGATGGCTGAGGGGGACTTCGTCAGGTACGGCCCACGTGTGAGTCAGGGCTCAGAGCCGAGCTCCAGGCGCACCACCAGGTGCTCTGGGGGTTGGATTGCCATAGTCACAAGCCACATAGGGGAGCTATAGCTACTGAGGGATGTAGGGGGCAGATGTACCCACTGTGGTTTGGTGTGGGGGCTCCCGTGGCAGCAAGCCCTTGGCAGCCCTGGCTTATGGGAAGCTGCTGCTGCTGCCCCTCTGCCCACATGCATGGAGAAGGTTGCTTTGGGGCAGATGTGTACAGCTGTCTGGATGCTGCAGGTATCGGTGAGAGGCTGGTGCAGCCTCAGGGCAGCCCCATGTATTTGGCTCGCTGCCTGCTGCATCACCTACCATACATGTGAAGTGCCAGCCCTCGGTGGGGAGGAGCGTCCAGCTCTGGCATCAGCACTGCTCCCATAGAGGGGCAAAGCATCTGACCCAGGTGGCAGGAGAGCCAGGGAGAGGTGCAAGTTAAATGCAGCTCCTCTCTTCACTGATGCACCTGGGGGCTGCTTAGTTAATTTTAGTGTAAGACCCTTTGGATGGCACCTGCCCTGCTTTCCAGGGGCAGCCCAGACGCTGCTGCTGCATGGACCGCTCCGACTTGGCGCTTCCTCCTGTGTGCCAGTAACACCCTGGTACTAGTTTTAGACCCAGCCCCAGCTTAGCCCCTTGACTCTTCCGTTGAAGGCCTAGGTGCTCTGGTAGCAGCCCCTGTGCTAGAGACAGATGCTGGGGCTGTGTCAGGGTGGAGGCAGAGCAGAGGCTCTTGCTTGCCAGCACTTGTTGTGGTTGTGAAGTCCCTTTGTCACAGCGCACCCATGCCCCTGAGCTGTGTACCTCCATCCAGGGGCTGAGCAGGGCAGGCTCTGGGAGCAGCCACACTTAGCCAGCTTTCTTTCCTTTTCCGGAAGGATGCTGCGGAAGGACAAAGAGGAGGCAGAAGCCATTAAACACGCCAAAGCCCTCGAGGAGGAGAAAGCCATGTACTCGGTAAGGCGCAGCCCTGGGGAGGGCTGTCCCAGCCAGGCCTCTTCCCAGCCCTGCTCTGGTCTGCCTGTATTTCCCAAGCCTGACGAAGCTGCTTTCCCCATGGGTCAGCGGTGCCCTCTGGAGAGCTCTTCTGCTTTCCAGCTAGGCCCTGCTTCCAGAGGGTTAGCAGTGGGATGCAGAGGAGGTTTTAAAAGACCTGGCCATGTTAGCCAGGACTCCCCACAGCTGGCCTGCACCCAGACTGGGGCAGCTCAGCCCAGAGGAGCTGGATGGGACAGACTGTCATTTCCCACCTCCTAGTACTGGGGTAGAGCAATGGAAGTGCTGAGCCATGGGCTGGGCGTTCCTGGTAGGCTTTCCTCCGCCGCTCAGCGCTGGGCCTTTCTCATCTAGGGCCGTCGCTCTCGCAGACAGAGGAGGGAGTTTAGAGAGAAGCGCTTAAAAGGAAGAAAAATCAGCCCTCCCAGGTAAGGCAGTGACGATGCAACGTCCCCCTGCAGCAAGCTAGTCAGCCAGAGGGGCTGGCGAGCAACAGGGTGCTGGGGTGGGGCCTTTGGCACTAGCTGTCCTGGGCACAAGGGCCTGGGCTGGGTTCTCGTCTCCCGTGTCTGGCCCCTGCTGCAGTGTCAGGGCAGCTCCCCCAGCCCTGAACACAGCGACTCCTTCTGGAATCATGGTTATTTCAAACAACTGGCTCTGAAAAGGCTATGTCTACATGGGTTCTGCTAGTGCAAACTGGCCAAGGGGCTGGGCAGTGTGATGCTTTCTTTGGCCAGGGGTCTGTGTGTAAGGTAGGGAATCTTCTGCTCTCACACGAACTTATAAGACCGTGATCTGGTAAATTCATTAGCTCTGTCCCTCAAGGTCTCAGGGCGGCTCGCTTAGCTCCAGATGTTCCATGTGCTTCCGTCTCTGCCTCTCCTTGTCTGGACTCCTCTCCTCTGAACCCCTTTAGCGGGGAGGCTGGTGTCACCATTCTTTCGTGGGTCACAACTGAGAATACCAAATGCAGGACAAACTGCTGAGAAATAGGGCAGACACATCCAAAACTGGTGGTTATTCTCCTATAAGATATACCAAACCAGCAACAAAAGTAAACTTGTTTCACCACACTGGCTAACAAGAAGTCAGAAAAGCAGTCTCCTTGGGCATTCCAGTCCTTGTATCACAACCAAAAACACTAAACTTAATGAGTAGTTATTTAAAGTCAATTCCATCAAACAAAGGGTTCTTTACCCAATAGTCACGCTGTTGCCAATCCTTTAGTATCTAAAATCTAAAGGTTTATTTATAAAAAGAAAAAAAGGAAGGTGAGAGTTAAAATTGGTTAAAGGAATGAAATACAGTAATTGCCAAGTTCTTGGATCAGGCTTGTAGCAGGCCTGCCCTGCTCAGCCCCTGGATGGAATAAACTGCTGGCTTAAGTCAAGTCTCTGATTGCTTCCAAATCATTGGAAGGTCCTCTATCCCTTGGTTAGAATGCTCCCATTAGTATAAGTTCATAGTCCAGAGGTTTGAGCAGGAAAGAGGCAAAATGGAGATATTTCTAGGGCCGTTTATAGCTTCATAGAATATCAGGGTTGGAAGGGACCTCAGGAGGTCATCTAGTCCAACCCCCTGCTCAAAGCAGGACCGATCCCCAACTAAATCATCCCAGCCAGGGCTTTGTCAAGCCCGACCTTAAAAACTTCTAGGGAAGCAGATTCCACCACCTCCCTAGGTAACGCATTCCAGTGTTTCACCACCCTCCTAGTGAAAAAGTTTTTCCTAATATCCAACCTAAATCTCCCCCGCTGCAACTTGAGACCATTACTCCTTGTTCTGTCATCTGCTACCACTGAGAACAGTCTAGAGCCATCCTCTTTGGAACCCCCTTTCAGGTAGCTGAAAGCAGCTATAAAATCCCCCCTCATTCTTCTCTTCTGAAGACTAAACATCCCCAATTCCCTCAGCCTCTCCTCATAAGTCATGTGTTCCAGTCCCCTCATCATTTTTGTTGCCCTCCGCTGGACTCTTTCCAATGTTTCCACATCCTTCTTGTAGTGTGGGGCCCAAAACTGGACACAGTACTCCAGATGAGGCCTCACCAATGTCGAATAGAGGGGAACGATCATGTCCCTCGATCTGCTGGCAATGCCCCTACTTATACATCCCAAAATGCCATTGGCCTTCTTGGCAACAAGGGCACACTGTTGACTCGTATCCAACTTCTTGTCCACTGTAACCCCTAGGTCCTTTTCTGCAGAACTGCCAAGTGAGGGAAAACCCATTGTTCTCACTGGAAAATTACAGGGAATAAGATGGTGTTTGGAGTCACGTGGGCAAGTCACGTATCCATGCATGCTTCGCTTAGTCATAGTAGAGGCCATCACACGAGAAAGTCCATTAAGTGTAGCTAGGCGTCTTCCATTGTGAGTTAAGTGTTCTTTGATGGGCCATTCAACTTGAATAGTTCCTTCACAATGTGCTGGCTAAACACCTTGTGGGTGTTTCCATATGAGCAAACATTTGAAATACAGGTACATAGTTAATATTCATAGCTTCAGATACAAAAATGATACATGCATACAAATAGCCTAATCATACTCAGCAAATCATAACTTTTCTGTTGACACCTTACTTTGACACACTTTGTGTAAGATCTGTTGCAATTGTGTAACAGTGGAAGCAACAATGATCTACGTGGTCATATTTTAATCAGCCAACGTCACACCTCCAACACAAAATTGATGCAGGAAGGGGTGTCCCAGATACTGCTGAATGCATCGTAGGGGCTTCCCATTCTTGGTTCTGTATTACTACAGCTTCTGACCCAGTCTTAGAAGTATCAGTGTATAACAGAAATGGTTCATCAAAATCATGTTTGGCTTAAACAGGCTTTTTCTTTGTAAGGTTCATTATGGAAGTAACAATATTGAATTCTTTTACAAACCAAGGTAAAACTTGGTTAGATCAATAGTGGATTGGATGTGCTTTTGCAGCATAATTTCTGCCGGTCTCATATGATCCTGCCATGAGCTAATGAAAATAGTTAATTTATCCATGCAAGCTCTGGCAAATGTTTGGGACGCAATTAACATCAAGTCAATGTAGATATTAATGTTCTCCGTAGTGTAGGAATCTTGGCATTTAGCCATGAAAGCAATAGGGTGGTATGCCTTAGTTTACCTTTTCATACACACATTAGGTCTATAATGCCATCTCTGATGTGAAAAGTTTTAAGACTGGTTACAGGCACTGGCTGTGAAATATCAGTATCACAAGGCCTTTTAACATAAAGTGTGTTGTCATGTAAAGAAACAGTAACCCATAAAGGCTTCTAGCACATAGTGAGTTCTTGTGCACCACTCCCAAGGGTTTTTCCAAAAGATCATGCACACTGTACATTTTTACAGTTTTTGGTATCCTCAACAAACTAATTGCAAGAGTTAACGTTAGCAATAATATTAACATTAAATCTGTCCCATGTGTACATTTACAAGCATTTGTGTTATGCCATGCCTCTGGCTCAATACTGTTGAGGTTTTGGCATTTTAGGGCTAACTTGTGGTTTCCATTAGCAACATGAAGTTTTTCCCTTCCTCCCTGTCCTGAAGGGTCAAAATCTGAGCTATTTTGTGTAACAGAATCCATTGGCTGGCTAGGTGTGTCCTTTTTGCTAACAGTTTTGGTATGGGTAAGTCTTTTCTTCCCCTGTCAGTCAGGTAATCTGCATCAACACAGACACTAGTTTGTTTACTAGTTTTCAGATTCTTAACAATTACCAATTCCAAGGCTGGACTCTGTCTTAAAGAGATACCATCCATTTTCACTAGCATGTTAGACTCAAGGTTCTTGTGTCCTTTAATTACCAACCTCTGCTTCCACATGGAATCAGATGTCAAGTCCACTAAGAGACTACAAGTCATATCCGAAGTATCTAGGGGTGAAAGTTTGCCTGCCATCCCCTGTATTCTCAAGAGATAACTGCACAGCTGTCCTGCTCTGTAGATGCAGCAACTCAGTCCTCCCTCTGAACCTGAGACCCAGACTGTTCACTCACAGAATCAGTATGGAGACATTCATGTTCCAACAAGCTGGTCAAGCACAGCCACTTGTTGGTCATCATAGGGCTGTTCCAAATCCCTGACAATTTTCATTCCATCTGATGCCTTCTCTAAGTTATTCACACTGGGTCTTTCTAAAGCAAAGTCAGCGGATCCATTTTCAACAGAAGAATTCTGGCTGTTAGGAACTGAAATAAATCTCTCAATCAACTGTTGCCTTCTACAGACAGAAATTCATCCTGATCTATATCAGTTAATTCACTTGCACACCCCTCAGTTACAGCAAACTGCTTGAAAAAACTACCATGAGGCTTCTTCTCCTTAGGAGCGTCTTTAAGCAACAATTCACGTTTATCTTGCTCCACAGAAGCATTGCTCTGCAGAGCCACCACCACCTCCTTCTAAGTTTCACTTACACTCAGAATCACCACTGGCCCATTAGGAGGATTTTTACACAACCCCCTTTTAGGCAAGCTGCTAGACTCCATAGTTAGAGGCTTTCTCCTTCCCTTTGCAGCTTTCCTCACCGGCAACATGGCTCTCTACACATAGTAACTTAGTTACAAGTTTCCACAATGTTGGTGGGTAACACAGTTAAATCACTTTCATGCTCTCCTTGTGCCCTGGCTATATCAACCTGATTAAAGAGAGTTGTCATATCTTTACCCAGCAACACACTAGCAACAAGCAGAGAAGAAGCACCAGCATCGCCTGGTCCCTGGGACTAACTGGATGCGACCTAGTTACAACGTCCTTCTCCCTAGCAGACGCAAACTTAGGAACATTTCCTTCCTGGGCTTTAGTTAAATCCAGAACCAATTCTGATGCAACTGATAAATTTGCAACCATCATAGGCTGACAGGCTTCTTTTGTCTGCATCACAAAGAGCTAGAGCAGCAGTTCTCAACCTCCGAGGACGCATGCGGCCCAATTAGCACACAGCTGTGCCCCTCTCAGTTGTGTGCTAAAGGCTGGCCCGCATGCCGGGGGTCTGTGAGGTTCCCAGCTGCCCAGCGCAGAGGGGTCCGGCCGGGTTGCCCTGTGGGTCCAGGGCTCGCAGCCCCACCCCTCACGAGCCCCGCGGCTGCCGCTGCCCTGCCACCCGGCCCCTGCAGCCCAGGTAACGCATTGTGGGCCACCGCTGGTACCTCTGTGCTCTCACCTCCATGTAGAGCCAGTACAGGCCGCGTGCACCAGGGTTACGTTCCCTCTCTAGGAGAGGCCTCTGCTCCATTCAGAGGCCTTTGGCTCCCTCACTAACCCTCCTGCTTGTACCGGCAGATGAGGTCTGGGGGGGGGGCTGCGACCCTGGTGGGGTGGGTTAAACCCAAGAGGAGTAGCTCTGCCCTGCGTCCTGCACTGAGTGGGGCCCTAGGGAGGGTGAGCGGCATGGCCGTGCTGCCAGCTGGTCACTCCGCAGGGCGCCTGGTTGCTGGCCGCATGGCAGGCTGTGCCCCTTGGATCTCTCTTTGGCCATTGCCACAGGCTCTCCCTAACGTGCTCTCTCTTTGCAGCTATGCGAGGAGAGACAGCCCCACGTACGATCCCTACAAACGGTGAGTGCTTGTAGCTGCTGGGCATGGCAGGAGTGGTTTGCTGTGCCTCTGCCCGTCCTGCGGGAGAGGCCACTGCAGCGACAGTCTCTGGGGGGGGTTCTTGTAGTTGACAGACTCTGGCTGTTTCTGAGGGGCCCTTGGGCTGGGGAAAGGTCACCTCCTGCTGGAGCAGGTGCTACGGTACGTGCTGGGTCTGCTGCAGCCCTTGGGAGGTCCAGCAGGGGTCCAGAAGCTGCATCCACCCCAGTGTGCTGCCCCCCTGGGGGAGCTCTTGGCACATTCCACCTCCCGCCGTGAAGCAGCCCTCCTGTTCTCACTTTGTTCCCAGGTCGCCTTCAGAATCCAGCTCCGAATCCCGCTCACGCTCTCGCTCGCCTTCCCCGGGCCAAGAAGAGAAGATCACGTTCATCACCAGTTTCGGGGGCAGTGACGAGGAAGCAGCTGCTGCTCAAGCCGGAGGAGTCCCCGGGAAAGCCGTCTCCCTTGGCAAGCCGCGCTCCACCCAAGTGCATCAGGGCAGCGCTGCAGCAGGTCATAGCGCCTCCTCCCGGTCGGTAACTCCCCCGTCTGGCTCGCTTTCCCAAACCTTAACACCAGAGACTCAGCAGGGGCTAACGGCCCATCTACGCGATCGGCCTGCACCCTCTGTGCCCCCAATGGGCACCAAGCCAAGCTGCCCCTGCTTGGAGACCCTGTCCAGTGGGAGCTCTTGGCATCCAGTCCTTTCCAGCTGCCATTTCGTTCTCAGCCCTGTCCACAGGCTGGCCAAGCGCTGTGTGGGGTGGCCAGTTGGGGGCACTCTCCAGGAGACTGAGCAAGAGGCCTGTTTGGGTAGACGGTGCCTGGAAGGCCCTGAATAGCCCTATTTTCAACCTATGAGGGGAACTCTGGGAGGGCAGCTTGTCCTGGGGCCCAGGGAAGGGACCTGGCACATCAGTGAGGGAGAGAGATTCTATGACATGGGGGATCTGGCAGCTGGAAAGGGGCAGCTCTTCTACTTGCCCACAATATCCCTTCCTCTCCTCTCCTTTCCTCTCCTCACCTGACCCATACCCTCCACCCCCGAATTGCTGTACTTCCCCTCCCCTCCTGTGCCCAGGCACTTCCTGGCCCTGTTCTCAGCGTACTGGCCTGTCCCAACTCCCTCTCCAGATGAGCAGGGCATTTGAGTGCAGGCTGAGAGCTCACAGGGTTGTAAAGTGCCTCGTATGCACTGTATAGACCAAGCTAGTGCCTGGCCTTGGGGCTGTGGCTGCATCATTGCCATTGTGTGTCTGTGGCTAACTAGCTTGAGCCGGAGGCTCCATCTGCACCCCGTTGGCCAAGGCTGTGTAGGGAGCCAGAGCTGCAGACATTCTGCAGAGCCCTTGGCTGGTGCCTTCAGGTGGAACTGCATGTCCTGGCGTTTTGGGCTGGCACATGGCACTGGCACTGCCTAACGTTACTGCCCTTCTCAGTGCCCCCCCTGCAGCATTGCCAGGAGCCAGAATCCTGGTTGGCCCCGGTAGCTCTGCCCCATGAGAGAGTCGTCACACGTTTGAGCCTTCTCATGGCCCACGTTGCAGGAGGTGAAGGTCCACTCCCCCAGCCCTCAGGACGTGCTGGGGGCATGGGGGGCTGTAAAGCCGCTTGCCTGTCTTAGGCAGTGAGGCCATGGGGGGGCTGTGAGAAGAGCCCAGCATTCCCGACGGTCTTTCTCAGAACCACTTCCCTCCTAACTCGCTGTGCCAGCCAGAGCTGAGCCCGGTGTGGAGCCTGTACCTTGCCGGAGGCCTCGTTGAAGGACCCAGGCATCGGCATGGTCTCAGCCTTTAATGGGGAGGGGAGTGATAAGACTTCAGGCTTTTCCCCAGCATTGTGGTAGGATGGTGTAACCAAACCTGCACTGAGCCTGTACCATCGCAATTGGGTTTCCCCTGCCTGCTCTGGGACCATGGAAGTCACTGCAAGCCCTGTCCTCTGTAGAGTCTTCTGGGGCAGACGGGCAAGACCAGAATGGCCTTTCTAGCCTAATGAGCCTTCACAGCCTCTGGCTGCACAAAGGCCTGAGCCCCACTGTTCTCCCTGCAGCCTTCCTTTGTGGGCCCCCAGGGGGAATGGATGGTGGAGGATTCTGGTAGCGGAAGGATAGACATGAGTTACTGAGCCCCTAGCCCCTCCTGTTGGGGGGGCTCCCCCTGTCAGTGAGCCATGGACACCCCCAGATGCTCTCATACTGTGCACGAGTGAATTGGGCAGCAGGCAGTTGTGTTGCAGCCGCTGATGTGTAAGCCCTGCCCCTGTGGACTGGAGTGGAACTGCTAGCCACAGAGGTTGATGGTGCAGAGTGTGAGGGACTGGTCCACAGGGTCCTCTCCGCAGCTCAAGCACAGGGACGCTGCTGGGGGGGCAGGGGCACTGAACATGCTGTTGAGTCATTTGGGGGCACTGCTGTCCTTTCCTTAGCCCTCCCCTGGGCCAGCATGCAGGGATCTTGGCGGCAGTGAGGGGACGGTTGTCTGATGCCTTCATGTGGCCCCACAGTCCACTTGCCGTTGTCTCCTGGCTCTGAAGAGCTGCTGTATTGAGATTGTCTCGGAGCTGGACTGGGGGAAGAGCTGGTAACAACCGTCGCAACGTGCTTGTTCCTCCTTCATGCCGAGCCCGCTTCTTGGCTGGCTGTGCTAGCTGGGGGCAGAGGCCAGGGGCTGAGTCTGCCCAGTGCTACTTAAGAGGAGGGCAGGGATCTTGGCGCGCCATGATGCTCCAGTTCTTCGGCACCCCCGTGTCACATCTCTGCCCTCTGCGTGAATGGCTTGCGTTGTCTCTGATCCTCTATAGGAGACGCTCATCCTCCTCCTCCTCTTCCCCGTCGTCCTCCTCCTCTTCGAGCTCCCGCTCCAGCTCCCGCTCTCACCGAGCCAGTGGGCACCACCACCGGTCCAGCCGGTACCGCCGCTCCCACAGCCGACGGTATTCCCGCTCCCGCAGCAGGAGCCGGCGCTACTCCGGAGGGGGCTCGCGGGATGGCCGCCGCCGCTCCAGATCACACTCGCCTGATCGGGGCCGCCGGTACAGCTCCCGTCGCAGGTCCAGGTGAGTCCCGCCTGGAGCTGTTCAGTGAGCCGGGTGGGGAGAGTGGGGGGTTGCAGGAATTTCCAGGCATGGCTTGTTCACCCTGCAATGGGACCATGTGCTGCTGTGACCTGCAGGAAGGCGCCTCTGGAGGCAGAGATAGTGACAGGGCTGGGTGGGGCGTCAGATGGCAGCTTTACACCCTGGGTTCCTCCTCCCTTCTCTGTCCCTTGAGGAACCGCTCCAGCCCTGGCTGGAGGCCACTGACCCTCTGGATGGGGCTATGGTGGACAACAGCACTTCCCGCAGTTATCCACAGCTGTGGGATTGTCAACCTTAATGCCATGCTACTGCCCCGCTTCCAGGGCATGTGCGGTGGGGGAGGGAGGCTGGCTTGCACTGTGGCATAGGGAAGGCTTGGAAGCCTGCGGTCCTTGGCTATGTCCTTGGCACTCTTAGGAGCCATTCCCGGTCTGGGGAGCGCTATCGCCGGAGCGGCCGAGCGGGGAGACACTGGAGTAGCAGTCGGAGCAGCAGGAGTCCCAGTGATTCACGAAGCCGCAGCAGATCAGCTTCTCCAGCAAGAGAGAAACTGCTGAGGCCTGCAGCTTCCCCAGCTGTGGGGGAGAAACTGAAAAAGTGAGTGAGTGGAGCCGGGCCCGTTCAGGGAAGGCCACCCCGTTCTAGTTGTTCCCCCTGGCCTCCCTTCTGCATGCTGTGTTTGGCCTTGAGCCCTGCAGCAGAAGGGGCTTCTTCTGCCCCCGCCCTGGGGAGCGCTGGCACCCGGGAGTGTGGGTACAGGAAGGAGACTAATGCCGAGCTCTGCGTGAGCTGCCTGGTCTGCCCATGTCTGATGGGGGAGGTTAGTGCTGGGCCTCTCACTCTCCCAGACAAGGACGTGGCGTCCCATCTGCTCCACAATGCTTCTGATCACAGCTCTTTTTCCCCCTCTAGGGCTGACACTGCTGGTGGTAAAGAGACAGGAGCTGCCAAAGTCAGTAAGAATTTAACCTCACCTGTTTAATTCACATCACTGCAGAACAAACTAAGGGACCCCGTAGTTCACGGGAGTGAGGAGATGCAGGGACTTGTCTGAATGAAGGGCTCCTTGACTGCGTTTGAAACCCAAGTCCCCTGTCCCTGGGCTGGAAATCCTGAGCCCTCTCCTCAAGGTGCAGGCCCGCCAAGCCCAGTAGCTCCTTAGAACTGAGAATGAATGGCAGCCAGCATAGGCAAGTGGCAGCAACCCTGCCTCCGAGCGAGGGGGTTAACGGAGCAGTCTCAGCTCTGAGTGACATGTGGCGATGGGTTTTGGGTCACTGTCCCTTTCGCTGAATTCCTGGGAACAGAAGACACCTTCCCTTATACTGGCTACACAAAGACCCCGGTCCGCTGGGTAGTAGCCAGTCCATAGCGTGGGGGGTGGGGCTGGCAGGTACGGGGGCTAACCCAGATCCCCCACTTTCAGTGACCCTGTAAGTGGATGAACCTATGTCCTCTATTGCACTGACTAAGCTAGAATGCAAGAGTGCCAAGTTCTGGGATTATTGCCGCCCCTGGAAACCAGCCTGGTGCGTCAGTCCCCCTGGCAGCTTAACACCCACCCTGCCTTGCCAGCTGTGCTCTCCAGACCCTGTCGGTCTGGGGCTTGGGCTGCTCTGCGGCGAGTGTCTCGTGACTGCTCCCACTGGCTGCCTCTGTGCCGGTGCACAAAGTAGTAAACAAAGTGCCGCCAATAGGAGCTGTCGGAGACTCGTTGACAGGAGAAGGTGCTTTGAACTGCCAAGGGGGCTGGGGCCAGGACACATCCTCCCGTCCCAGCTGTTTGGTTCCTGGAACAAACCTCCTGGTGCTTTCGGACTCCGGGCCTCGCAACTGTGGGATCTCTGCATCATTCTGGAGCCTGCTACCCGTTCCTGTGCGGCAGGTTGGAGCACCTTGACCTAGGGTTAGGCTCCTGATCTAAAGCATGGCCCTCCCAGCCTGCATGGCCCTGACTCCAGATGAAGCCCCTAGGAAGGAGCTCCAGACATGGAGGGAGAGGTGCTGGATTAGAAGCAGGGGGCCTTGCTGTACTCTGCAAAGGCCATTTCATGGCCAAGTCAGCCGGCAATGCAGAGAGGCACTCTGTGTTCTGTTGACCCTTGTGTCCTTGAGATCCCAAATAGGAAGGGAAAGCACGTCACTGCATTCCTACCTGGGATCCAGGCGCACACTGGCTCTCCAGGAATGGGCAGCAGGGTGTTGGCTTCCCTCCATGTGTCTGGGAAGGAGTGGCACCCAATGAACTCCTGGTGGTCTAGATCCCAAGATGGTCCCTAGGGAAGCAAGGTGCCTGTGTGGGGGTGTGCAGTGGGATCCTCTGCAAAGCAAGAGAGGGAGTGCCCTTGGAGTTACCCTGGCCTCCCTCTGCCTGCCGCTCTGCAGGTCATCTCCAAGCCACCACCACCATGGGGAGCCTTTGTGTGACCCTTAGGGCTCAGGCTGTCAGATGGGTGCTGTCTATCAGAAAGCAGCGAGGGAGGGGTGTATATAGGCCAGCCACCTTCTTGGTATGATTTGAATGTGGGGAGCTGGTTCTAGCCCCAAGGCAATTGTTAAATATGTTTTCTTGTCTGCTTAATACGCTGGGCTAATGGATCAAATTTGCTAAAGCACTGGGGAAATGTCAATCAACGTGACTGACGGCCAACAGCAGCAATCCACATGCTCAGTCTTGGTGGACTAACTTCTTGCATTCAGGGAATAAGACTTGGGGACGAGCTTCTGCATTTCCGCCAGCGGGCAATGGAGGTGAAGCCCTGGCCAGCCTGGCCCTCCATGAATGGAGCTGGGCTAGGGTGGCCAGGGCTCCGCAGCACTGCAGGTGTCAGACACACTCTTCCTTGGCTAGAATCCCTGTGAGAGATCAGTGCTGTCCCCAGAGTCGTGGTGCTGCCACATGGGTTCTCTCTGGTCCTACCTGTGCTAACTCGTGGGGCCAACGGTCAGGAGAGCGCTAGGCCGAGCGTAGCAGGAGTCTAGTATCAGCTGCCCCATTGTGGGTTGATCTGGCTTGCCATGGGAGCGCTTCCATGGCCCTACCCTGAAGGACTGCAGTGGTCCCATGCCGCTGGCAGATTCGGGGGGGTCAAAGCCTGGGCACACTTGTGGCATGAGTACCGGTCTGTAACCTGTAACTTAAGGCACGTTAAAGCTGCCCAGGTCACATTTCCGTGTGGGGTCGGAGGGTGTTAAATCAGAGGAGTGCTCCAGGGGTTGGGTTTCTTTGCTCCAGGGAGCCCAAATTGTGGCCCTAAGGCTGCTAGCTGGCCATGAGTTGCAGGGTTTCCCTTAGCTGGTATTGAAAGCTGCACACTCCAGCAGGCCCCTGGAGTGTTGCTGGTGCTGGTCTCCTCCCGGCTGCATGAACAGACGTGGCTGCCTGGGCTGAGTTCCTCCAGTCCTGTGGCTGTTAGAGGAGCAGCAGCTTCTGCCCAGCTCCCCGCCCCATCTACGCTAGAACCAACTGGAGAGTGGCCCTTGGCCCCTACTTTGGGTGCCCCTGCCTGCCTGTGAGTGGGTCCCTGCTGGCCTCAGTTGAGTTGCGTATTCTCACCAGTGAAGCCTCTTGTTTCTGGATGCCTGTCCACAGGGCAGCTCCCCAGAGCTGAGAGGCCCAGCTTGAAACACACAGCCTGAGAGTGCTCCCAGAAAAAGGCAGGAAAGTACATTGTCCTCCCCCTCGCCCACCTTGGAGTGATGTAAATGTGGTGTCCAGTCAGGCCAGAGACCCGGGCACCATTGCAGGCAGCTCCTAACAGAGCCCTCTTCAGTATGCCGCTGCAGCCAGGAAAACAAACCAGGGGCTAGGGTGCAAAGGATCGGATAGAGATTAACAGGGGTGCAGACTGGTCACCCTATCTCACACAGGATACCCTAGAACAGGAGGTTCAGAGGAGGGGGGGACTTGATCACAGTCTACAAGTACTTGTGTGGGGAACAAATATTTAATAACTGGCTCTTCCATCTAGCAGCAAAAGGTCTAACACGGTCTGATGGCTGAAAGTTGAAGCTAGACAAATTCAGACGGGAACAGTGAGAGTCATTATCCACTGGAACAACTTACCAGTGGTCATGGTGGATTCTCCATCACTGGCCATTTTTAAATCAAGATTGGATGGTTTTCCAAAAGCTCTGCTCTAGGAGTTATTTTTGGGCCGTCCCCTGGCCTGGGTTATACCCAATGGTCCCTTCTGGCCTTGGAATCTACAAATCTGTAACAATGGTCAAAGGCCTAGAAAAACTCTTGGCTAGAGAGAGTGAAAAGATTTGGCTTTATTCCCTTAGGGTATGTCTACACTGCAATTGGAAGTGGGATTGCAGCATGTGTAGATATACCTAAGGTAGATTTGATCTAGCTACCTTGGCCCCTCGGAGCAGCTGGCCTATGCCTCCACCCCTTCTGCTGTGACTTCAATGCTATTGTTACTCAAGCTAGTTTTGATCAAGTTCAACCAAAGCTAGCCTGAGTATGTCTACAAATTCACCTCCTGGCCGTAGGGTAGACATTCCTCTAGAGGAGGGGAATAAGAGGCGACAGGAGAAAGTCTATGAATTACTGACTGGTCAAGAAGGGAGATTGGGAGCTTCTCCCTGCCTCGCAGCATTAGAAGGGGACATTCCATGAAATTAGAAGGTGAAAATTCAAAACTGATGAAGACATCCTTTTGAATAGAATATGAGAGACAGTCTGTGGAACTCCTTGACACAGGATATTGCTGAGGCCAAAAACTTGGCAAGATGCAATAAGGACTGGCCATTTCTGTGGCTGACAAGAATATCCTGAGTTCCTCTAGTCAACACAACACAGAACACTGGAAGTGGGGGGAGAAGGGGGGAGAATCTCCTTCAGGGCCTAACCCAATCTCTAGGTGTCAAGGATCTGGATGAGACCTGCCGGGGCAGGTTGCTCCCCCATCTGTCTGCTGCAGGGTTTCCTGTCTCTTCCTCTGAGGCATCTGGTGTAGGAGATGCCCTCCTCGGCAAGAGTGCCTCTGGATCTGATCCTGTCTGGCAGTGCCGATGTCCCTGTGCCTTCCCTTAACATGTCTCTGTTTAACTTTCCTCGTAGCCAAAGCTGACTCCACAGGAGAAGCTGAAGTTGCGAATGCAGAAGGCTCTCAACAGGCAGTGTAAGCAGGACCAGTTTCATTATGCAATTCACTTGCCGCTCTGGCCTGGCCTTGTGGCAGCTGCTTAAAATCTCTCTCTCTGTCTCTCAGTTAAAGCTGACAAAAAGGCAGCACAAGAGAAGATGATGCAACAGGAACATGAAAGGCAGGTACGTGACCCAGCTGCACCCTGACATGGGTCTGCCTCTGCTTCTAATCACTGGGCTGCGCCACTACTCCCATTTCACACCCCTGGGTGGAGTGTCTGGCCATTTGGAACGGCCTCTCCCTGCAGACCCCTCTGCCTGGTTAGGAGCGCTCATGGATGTGTTACCTGAGAGCAGAGCTAGCATCCACAGTGGTGATGGTCCAGGGACTCAGTAGGCAGAGGTGGGGAGTGAAGTTGGGGGAGCACTGCTGTGCTGAGGGGAGTGTGTGTGTTTGGGGGTTCACACTGAGCTTGGCTGATCCGTGCCTCTCTCTTTCAGGAGCGAGAAGACGAGCTGCGAGCTATGGCCCGGAAGATCCGAATGAAGTAAACTCTCTTGCTTTCCCTGTTGTTCTCTGGGCATGTTCTCTGCAGGTTGTGCGCTTAGCCCTCTTGTTTCTCTGCAGGGAGAGAGAGCGGCGAGAAAAGGAGCGGGAAGAATGGGAAAGGCAGTACAGCAGGCAGAGCCGCTCCCCGTCCCCACGATACAGTGAGTACCCGCTGCTTGGCACCGCCTGGGCAAGTGACTCCTGTGCTGACAGAGAGTGGGGCAGGCACAGACTGGGGGGCAGGGAGCGTGATGGGTTTGATCACAGAGACCCCCCCTTGGGACTGTCACCTGATGTGCTGAAATTACCTCTCGGCCCGTTTTCCCTGCCAGCTTGGGACTCCAGAACCCTGCCTTGTTGAGCCAGACATGCTAGCCTGCTGTAACACAGACCCAGGGTCTGAACCATGCCCCCAAAGCAGCAGACTTAACTGAAAACTGCTCGGCAAATACTCCTGTCTCCAGCATCCAGACACCCAGCTCCCAATGGGATCCAAACCCCAAATAAATCCGTTTTACTCTGTATAAAGCTTATACAGAGTAAATTCATAAATTGTCTGCCCTCTATATCACTGATAGAGATGCACAGCTGTTTGCTCCCCCGGGTATTTAATCGCTTACTCTGGTTTACTAATAAAAGTGATTTTATTGAGTATAAAAAGTAGGATTCAAGTGGTTTCAAGTAATAACAGACAGAACAAAGTAGGTCACGAAGCAAAATAAAGCAAAAACACGCAAGTCTGAGCCTAATACATTAAGAAACTGATTACAGGTAAAGCTCACCCTCAGAGATGTTCCAATAAGCTTCTTTTACAGACTAGACTCCTTCCTAGTCTGGGCGCAATCCTTTCCCCTGATACAGTCCTTGCTAGTTCCAGCAGCCATCTCAGGTGGTAACTAGGGGTTTTCTCATGATTGGGACCTCCCTTGTCCTGATCCACCCCCTTTTATAGCTTTGGCACAAGGTGGGAATAGTTTGTCTCTCTGGGTCCCCACCCCCCTTCTAAATGGAAAAGTACCAGATTTAAGATGAATTTTAGTATCATGTGACATGGTCACATGTCCTGTGAGACCCCATTCTTCCTGGACTGGCCTGCTCTTCCACAGGAAGGTTTGCAAGTAAACAGAGCCATTTACAGTTCATTGATTCTGAAGCACCCTTAATGGCTTCCACTTAATATATTTACATCAGTAATACAAGTTTATATGGCACCTTAGAGACTAACCAATTTATTTGAGCATAAGTTTTCGTGAGCTACAGCTCACTTCATCGGATGCATCGGAGCTGTAGCTCACGAAAGCTTATGCTCAAATAAATTGGTTAGTCTCTAAGGTGCCACAAGTACTCCTTTTCTTTTTGTGAATACAGACTAACACGGCTGTTACTCTGAAACAAGTTTATATCTTCTTCCCCTCACTCCAGACATAGAAATAACACATACAAACAAATTAAGATGACCACACTCAGTAGATCATAAGCTCTGTAATGATACCTTTCAAGAGACCTTTTGCATAGAGCATATTCCAGTTACATCATATTCACAATCATAAGCATATTTTCATAAAGCATATGGAGTCCAGTGTCACAGGGAGCAGCTGCTGTTTGGGAGCTAGCTGTCTGCAGAACTGGAGAGAGAGCTGCTCCTTGCTCCAGCATTCACTGGGATGGTGCTGCAGTGGCCGTGGGCTAGGCTGGAAGGTGACTCAGTGCTGCATGAGTCCAGCAGATGTCACTCTTCATCCTCAGCATGTGCTCTGGACACTGGCTGGGTTCCCAGAGATTAGGGCCTAAATCTTCAGAAGTGGCCAGTGATTTTGAGGCCAGTGGGAGACCCCTACTCCCAGTACCCTCGAGGTCAGACTCTTGCAGTCCCTTAGAACAGCCTCTTCAGGGGTCCAGGTGTCTGTGAGGGGGAAGCGTGGTGTGCGGTGTTCTAGGGGAACAGTGCCATTTGGGTAGCTTCCAGCCTCACTAATGGCTCATGCCCCTGGAGGGCCAGCACCCGAGCGGGAGCCTGCTGTACCCAGGACTTCCCTTTTCGCCAGGGATTAAGAACATAAGAACGGCCATACTGGGTCAGACCAAAGGTCCATCTATCCCAGTATCCTATCCGACAGTGGCCAATGCCAGGTGCCTCAGAGGGTAGAGCTAAATCAAGATTAATAAGAATAAAAAATATTGATTGTATGTGCAAGTTTAAAAGTGTAATTAGCTTGTTCTGTTTCCATCTGGCTAGTAGGGCTGCAAGAGTCAGGTTACCCTCCCCAGCTTTCAGGGTCAGGCCTGTACCATTCAGTACGTCCTTTCCCCAGAGCAGTTGGCTGATCTCCCTATTAGCCAACTGCTTCTTGGTTCATCTCCAGTTGCTGAACTGGATGGCTCATGCATGACTCCGCAGTTTGCTAAGTGTTCAGAGAATTTCAGAGCTTACACAGCAGTTTTTCTACTCAGATGTGTCACTCTCAAAATGCTCATCTGTTCTGAGAGAGACGAGTCCAGGGCGTCGTTAACATCTGTTCTGAAATCACGTGGGAGCTTCTGGGAATCCCACCCTTAGATGCCTAAATGTGGGCTGAAGGGCCACACTTCAGGCTTCTACTTCTGAAAATATTGGCCTGTGTATTTAAAAAAAAGTTCTCCAGGCTGTGTTGCTCATGTCAATTCCAATTAGGTGTGTGCGTGCTGCATGCACGGCAGCTGGAAGATTTTTCCCCTAGTGGTATCCGTCGAGTTGGCCTGGGCGCCCCCTGGGGTTGCACCTTCGTGGCGCTCAATACAGGGCCATGCTGACCCACCATCCCTTAAGTTCCTTCTTACCGCCAGTGACGGTTAGCCAGAACATCTTAGCTCTTGCTTCGGCAAGCGTCTCCACTCTTGCAGTGTCTTTTTTTATAAATTGTGTATATAGTTATCGTAGTTGTTGTGGTAAGATAAATAGGTAGTTTCTTCGCTAGGTTTAATTTTGGGGGTACCCCTCCCCGCCAATGCTCTCCCGGCACTGGGGCATGCCTCGGTCCCTGGGTTTTAAAGCCTGCGAGGACTGTGGCAAGTCTATGCCCAGGAGCAAACCGCACAGATTGTGTCTGAAGTGTTTGGGGAGAGCCATCAGAACCCTTAAAGACCGGGATCAGTGTCTCAAGAGCCTCCTGATGGAGGCTGCACTCCACCCTCAATTGGACCCCGGCTTGGCAGAGCCAATCCCGAGCACCTCCTCGTCAGTGCGGAGTGCGCTGGCATGCAAGCCGGTGCCGAGGAAGGGCTCTTTGAGAGATCCTCTGCACCACCATGGCTCCACCCACAAGGCCTCGGCACAGGCCACAGGGAGGCACCAATCTCAGTCTCCGGTGCCCCAAAAGAAGAGGAGGCTGGAGAGGAGCCGCTCTCCTCCAGCAAAACCCAAGGAGCGGTTGGGTGTGTGACCCGTGTCAGGCCAGGCCACGCCACCTCAGCCCCACCGCCAACCACTGTCATGCCGACTCCTCCCTCATGGGGAGCCACTCGAGTCCGGACCCTCATTGCTCACTGGCCCGCCACAGCCGAGAGCGGCAGCTCCCCTCCACACTAGAGGCGGCAAGGGACCTGCTGGAGCTTACAGCGCCATCCTCCCCTCCAAGGAGGGACAAGTCACCAGGGCCAGTGTGACCCTCGGTGCCGTTGAGGGGCAAGCCGGTGATGATGGGGCAGCAATCACCATCTCCTGCACATTGTTCCCCGGCACCAGCTACCCATGCAGGGGAGCCGCACCAGTCCCCCGGCACTGATCACCGGCACCAATGGGCACCGCTCCTCTGTGGTCCTCCTATATGGAGTCCTCGGAGGTGGAGCTGTATCACTCCAGGAGGAGCAGAAGATCCCGGTGCCATTGGCAGCCCTACCCGCCACCATGGCCGGGTCAATGGCAGGCTCCACTCCAGTGGCTATTCTGGAGTCCCTGGGTGTTCCATCAGAGCCGGGGACAGAGCCAGAGGTCCCATTCCAGGTCATCACAGGTGGCCTTGGCATCAGTTATGCCATCATCGACGCTGTCGGACTGGGGGCATTGGCTGTAGCGACCACTGCAGTCAGCTGCCATGGCTCCAATGTCGGCGGCTACGGTATATGTGGCACCGGCATCCACAGCACCGACTTCCATGGCACCACCTGTTGTGGCCACACCGTTCTTCCCATCGGGGACTGCACCAGGACACCGGACGCCACAAGACCCCCTTGGCGCCGAGGGCAGGGAGCACGACCCACTGCCAGACAGGCTTTTGTCTTCGTTGTCACCGGATGAAGCAGTGATGCACATGTCAACGGCCCCAGCCCTGGAAGACTGCAGGGTCTTGCAACAACTGCTTAGGGGGGGTGGCACAGAACCTAGGGATCCAGGCGGAGGAGGTAGTAGAAGACACGAACCCTGTGGTCAACTTTCTTGCCCCCTCCGGGCCCTCCTGCATTGCCCTGCCACTTATTAAAACGATCAGAGAGGCCACTAAAATCTTGTGGCAGACCCCGGCCTCTTTGCCTCCCACAGCGAAGAGGAATGAGCAGAGGTACTTTGTTCCCTCAAAGGGGTATGAGCACCTTTATATGTGCCCTCCACCAGATTCCCTGGTAGGGGACGCGGCTAACCCTCCCCAAAAAATCGGAAGGTGAAGAAATTAGATCTGTTTGTCAGGAAGGTCTATTCGATGTGGGGGTTGCAGCTCCGCATTTCAAATCAACAGGCCGTTATCAGTAGATACAGCTACCACAACTGCGGAGTGATGGCCAAATTTGAGGGAGCTGCTGCCACAGGACTTCCGCGCAGAGTTGTCTGTGCTGGTTGAGGAGGGCAAGCTCATTGCTGGAGCCACCCGCACGATGCAAGGGGGGAAGCCATGATGAGGAGCTCCTGGCTGCAAGTCTCTGGCCTCCCCTGTGAGGTCCAGCAGACCATCCAGGACCTCCCCTTTGAAGGCTCGGCCCTTTTTCAGAAAAGACAGACACAAGGCTCCATAGCCTGAAGGACTCGAGGGCCACACTCAAATCCCTTGGCCTGCATACCCCCGCTACACAGCAGAAACATTTCAGGCTGCAACCTCTGCCGTGGTTCTACCAGCCACAGAATGGATGGGATGGCTCTTGGCGGAGGAATAGGAATGATGGGAAGAGGCCCCACCCTTCCTCACGCCAGGGCTATGGCCAGTCGAAGCAGTCTTCAGGCCAGAAGCAGACCTCTTGAAGGCGCAGTCGAGGACGGCGCACCAGCATGAACACTGGATCCACCCCTCCTTACCTTCTTGAGCAGATTGTCCCCTTTCTACCCTGCATGGACCCATATTACATCAGACTGCTGGGGGCTCCGCACGATAGAAGGGGGATACTCCCTCCAATTCTTGGCCCTTCCACCCCCCTTCCCCGTCCCTCTTCAGGGACCCTTCTTGCAAGCAACTCCTCATAAAGGAGGTGCATTCGCTCCTATCGCTGGGGGCAGTAGAAGAGTTTCCTCAGGAGCTGAAGGGCAAGGGCTTCTATTCCTGGTATTTCCTAATACCAAAAGCCAAAGGCGGCCTCAGGACCATCCTAGACCTGCGAGAGCTCAACAGGTTCATGGAAAAAACTGAAGTTTCGCATGGTCTCCATTATTCCTTCATTGGATCCAGGGGACTGGTATGCCACCCTCAACTTGAAGGACGTGTACTTTCACATCTCAATCACATCGTCCCACAGAAGGTACCTCAGGTTTGTGGTGAACCACAATCACTACCATTTCACAGTCCTCCTGTTTGGCCTCTCAGTGGCGCCTTGAGTGTTTACCAAATGCATGACATTTGTGGCCACGTTCCTGCACAGGTGACAGGTACAGGTGTTTCCATACCTCACCGACTGTCTGATCAAGGGCTGCTCCAGAGAGCAAGTGGAGGCCCAAGTTGGGTTCATAACCGCAACTTTCGACGAACTGGGCCTTCTTCTGAATGTGCAAAAGTCAACTCTGTCCCCAGTCCAGTGAATAGAGTTCATAGGGGCGGTATTGGACTCCATGCAGGCCAGGGCATACCTCCCGGAATCGCGGTTCCAGGCCCTGGGCAACATTATTTGAAATCTCAGGCAGTTCCCTACCACAACTGCAAGGAATTGCCTAAAGCTTCTGGGACACATGACCGCTTGTACCTATGTGGGTACAGCAGGCTCAGACTCTGGTCGCTCCAATCGTGGCTGGCCTCGGTATATCGGTTGGTTCAGCACAATCTGGACAAGATCGTCACTCTGCCTCATCCAGCCCTTGACTCCCTCCTGTGGTGGTTCGACCCACAGGTGGTATGTGTGGGGGGTTCCCTTCACCAGGCCTCTGCCATCCCTCTCACTGGTGACAGATGTGTCAGCCTTGGGGTGGGGTGCACATCTGAGAGACCTCAGGACATAAGGTCTCTGGTCTCAGGCAGAGCTCGCTCTCCACATCAACGTCAGAGAGCTGAGAGTCGTCCGCCTAGCATGCCAGACATTCCAAGTTTATCTGGAAGGGAAATGTGTATCAGTTATGATGGACAACACCACAGCGATGTTTTATATAAACACATGGGGATGCACGCTCCTCTCCCCTTTGCCAGGAAGTCCTCAAGTTGTAGGACTTCTGCAAAACTCATTCGATACAGCTGGAAGCATTGTACCTCCCTGGAGTACAGACTATCTCAGCAGGTCGTTCCATGGCCACAAGTGATCCTTGCGCCTGGATGTTGCACACTCCATCTTTCAACGGTGGGGGTTTCCCCAGATAGACCTGTTCGCCACATGATGCAACAAGAAATGTCAGCAGTTTTGCTCGTTCCTGAACCACAGCCTGGGCTCCATTATGGACACGTTCTTCCTTTCCTGAGAGGGCCACCTCCTTGTATGCGTTCCCTCCCATCCCTCTTGTTCACAAGATGCTCCTCAAAGTTCAGAGGGACGGGGCCTCAGTGACATTGATAGCTCCAGCCTGGCCCCGTCAACACTGATGCACATCTCTCTTGGAAATGTCTGTGGAAGCCCCAATCACCTTGCCACTCTTCTTGGATTTGATAACTCAGGATCATGGCTGTCTCCAGCACCCGAACCTTGAATCACTGCATCTCACGGTGTGGAAGCTCCATGGCTAAACCCAATGGAGCTCGCTTGTTCGGACCTGGTCAGACAAGTCCTCGGCAGTAGGAAACCTTCCACGAGGGCTACCTACCTGGCCAAGTGGAAGAAATTTTCAATCTGGTCAGTGCAACACCGTCCGTCTCCAACACTCATGTCCATTCCCCTCATACTGGACTATCTGTTCCACCTCAAACAATAGGGGCTGTCCATGTCATCAGTAAAGATTCACTTGGCTGTCATTTCTGCCTTCCATCCAGGTGCAGAGGGCCAGTCGATCTTTGCCAACCTCACGGTCAGTCGTTTCCTGAAAGGTCTCAACAAGCTATATCCACACATCTGACAGCCAGTCCCGGCCTGGGACCTCAATCTGGTCCTTTCCAGACTAATGGGGCCACCTTTTGAATAGCTGGCAACATGTTCTCTGCTGTACCTCTCATACAGGGTGACGTTTCAGATAGCAGTAACAGCCAGGAGGGTGTCTGAACTTAAGGCCTCAACATCAGAGCCTCCTTACACTGTGTTTTGTAGGGACAAGGTTCAGCTCAGGCCACATTTGGCTTTCCTTCCCAAGGTTGTCTCCCAGTTTCACGTCAACCAGGACATCTTTCTCCCAGTTTTCTATCCTAAGCCGCACTCAAGCAGCAGGAAGCAGAAACTTCACTCGCTGGACACTGGCATTTTACATTGAATGAATGAAACCGTTCCAGAAGTCCATTCATCTGTTTGTTGCCATAGCAGACAGAATGAATGGGCTTCCAGTCTTCTCCCAGAGGATCTTGTCGTGGATCACATCCATGCATCCAGGAGTGCTATGGCCTGGTGAAGGTACCTGCCCCTTTGCTTACAGCACACTCCACCAGGGCACAGGCCTCATCAGCGGTGTTCCTGGCACATGTTCCACCCCAGGAAATATGCAGAGCAGCGACCTGGTCAATACACACTTTCACTTTGCATTATACAATTACCCAACAAGCCAGAGACAATGCAGCCTTTGGTAGAGCAGCGCTTCAGTCAGCGAACCTTTGACCTCCGACCCCGCCTCCAAAAGTTAAGGATAGGGTTCACCTAATTGGAATTGACATGAGCAATCACTTGAAGAAAAAAGTTACTAACCTTCTCTTAACTATTGTTCTTCGAGATGTGTTGCTCATGTTCATTACAATACCCACCCTCCTACCCCTCTGTCGGAGTAGCTGGCAAAAAGGAACTGAGGGGATGGTAGGTCGGCATGGCCCTATATTGAGCACCGTGAAGGCGTGACCCCAGGGAGCGTCCAGGCCAACCCGATGGATACTGCTAGGGGGAAAATCTGGCTGCCATGTATGCAGTGTGCGCACACCTAATTGGAATCGACATTTTTTCCCAGTCCTTGCGTTATGTAGCCAGCCAGTGCGTGAGTCTTTGGTGTTCACACAGAACCGGTTGTGGTGTTGAGTGACAGACCTTTACACTGCTAAGGTAATGAAACTGCTGCCATAGCCCGCCGTGCTGCAGACACTTGCATGTTGTTTGCCTTGGCGCTCGCCAGTGATCGCATAGGTGTCAGTGGGACGGTGAGTCAGGTTACCCTCCCCTCCTGCAGGGTCAGGTTGGTACTGTGCAGTACGTCCTTTCCCCAGCGCCGCTGGCTGAATCCCCTGCATTTCTCACTTAGTTCACAATAAATCAGCACAAGTTTTGAGAGATGCCTCCCCCAGCCTAAAGCTGCTGGAAAGGGCTGTCCCACTTTCCAGAGCAGTCAGGTTACCCCTCTCCTGACCGCTGAGCTATTATGCCCACAGGGCAGCTGCATCTCCTAAACCCCTGCCCACCAGTACAGAGGCTTCATCTCCAACTTGTAACCCTTGCTTTTTCTTTGCAGGCCGGGAATATGGTTCCTCCAGGAGGTAGGTTCAATCTCCCCTTGTCCGGGATGGGGTAACCAGCTGCCTGCAGCTCCCAGCTGTGCCCACAGGGGAGCTGTGAGGGCAGCCAGTCCTGAGCCTTGGGGCGGGTGGGCACAGGGAACACACGTCACTCAGGACCCCATCCCCATGTCTTCATAGACCTGGCTCCTGGCACTCCGCGGGCTCCTCCAGTCGCCACCTAACACGCTGCTGGCCCTGCTCACACCCTTGGTTGTTCACCTGCATGCCAAGGCAGGGGGTGTCCTGGCCCTGCAGCAGGGGAGGGCAAGGCTGGCTGTGCTGAGGGCAGGCTCAGGTGCACTCAGCCAGCTGTGTCTGTGAAAGCTTGGCTGCCCTGTGCAGAGTCGTCCTGCATAGGTGGGAGAATCGAATGGCCCAGTCCCTGTGTGCGGCTGGCTTCAGCAGACGGGAGGGAGTCAAATGCAGGGAGTCCCGTGTCAGGCTTTTTCATGGACCAGAGAGGTTGATGTAGCTCTGCTGCCCCCTATAGGAAGGGGGGCAGCGCCGGCCCCCTCTGCGCATTCCCCTCCTTGCTTTAACCAGCTTGTCTTCTCCCTTTGCAGGCGTTCCCGCTCCCGGTCCAGAAGCCCTCACTACCGCCATTAGAGCGTGGGTCCCAGCGCAGCCCTGGTCTCTGCCCCCTGTGGTGTGGTCGGCTCAGCAGGCCCCGCCAGCCCTGCTGTGTAGCAAAGCTGTACATTGCTGTTCTGTTTTTAAGATGCCAGTATCGGATAATAATAAAAAATCCTCCTTAGCCCTTGCAGGAGCCTTAAACTGGACATATAGGACGAGGCCTCAGATCAGTCTCTACAAGGACCTGCACCCAGGGTAACTGCCGAGCTTTCCTGTGACGGGGCAGGGCAGGGGTGGAGCTGAGCAGTTTGACTTTGTGAGAAGGGGAGTGGGTCTGCAGTGTAAGGCAACCAGCTCGCACCCTGGAAATTGGGGTTAGGGGGCAATAGCTGTAAGCCATGCCCTTCCCTTTGGAATGGCTGTGGCCTGTCCCTGCAGGCAGCAGAAGGAGTAAGGCTTGGAGGACCCCGGGTGGCTTAGGCTGTGGCTTTCCGAAGGAAAGGTCAGATTCCTCCACCCCAGGCCCTCTCTGCTCGATGGGCTATTGGGTGCTGTTAGGGTATGCCTAGTGTGCTGAGAGGGGAGGCTCCTTCCAGTGTGTTAGAGGGCTTATTTCTTCACCCTCCCATTCGCCTGGTCCTTCTCGCATGAATAGAGAGCACTAATACCCAAAGTCCGAAGGTGCAAACAATTTGATGTTTATTGGGGTGAACTTTCACCAAGCTTAAATCCAAGTTCCGTTTTCCTTATTTTCGAATCCCAACTTACTTCCTGTTTGCCCCTAATTTATATAGTAATAGTCTCAGTTATACCTTAACCAATCTTAATATATCGTAACATGATTAGCTAACCAACTATATCCCACCACCTTAATTAGCTTACACCCAGCAAAATTAATTATACAGCAGACAAACAATCACAGAACCAGACACAGACCATACAAATAAACAATAGCAAAGTAGGAACTATGACAAAACAAATTAGAAGTGAGGATTTCACAACCACATCTATAAAGACATAAGGGTTTCCTAACTATGTCTCTTGATAAGTGACTTCCTACCAAACAGAAAACTATCAAACTAAATTTCCTTTTACATCTTCTAGGCTCTTCCCTTTATCTGGAGGCGATAGATCGGATCACCTTTCTAACAGCCCCAGATTGCCTTATTTCAGTATGACTAGTTTGGAATGCGAGCATGACACCATACACTTCCCAGCTTCTGGCTGCCTCTGCTGCTTAACCAAAGGCCTTACCTTAAGAACAGGGCCTCAGACTGTCCCAGTGAGAGAAGGCCCTTACACAGGCAGACAGTGATTTTGATTCTTTTATTCCTCTATAACTAGCAAAATGATAAACATATACCTACATTCTTAAAGTATAGGCTGGGGTAGGCAACCAGCTTGCGTACCGCCTTTGGCATGCATGCCACAGATTTTCAATGGCCCTCATGCTGCCTGGGTCCTGGCCACCAGTCCTGGGGGCTCCGCCACTGGCCCCTGCTAGCCGGGGTTCTGTCCACCGGCCCTGCTCGGCCCACTGCTGGTCCCAGGTCCCAGCCACTGGTCCCAGGCGCTCCGCAGCTGGCCTGAGGTGCTGGCCCACTGCCACCTGGGGTTCTGTCCGCTGGCCCCCTCAGCCTGCTGCTGGGCCCATGTCCCAGCCATTGGTCCGGGGGGGCGCCACTGCTGGACTGATGTACCGGCCGCCGGCCCCCTGCCAGCTGGGGTTCCGTCTGCCAGCCCCACTGCCAGTCCTGGCCACTGGTCTTGGTGGGGCTCTGCTGCCATCCTGGGGCTCTGCTCCTGGCCTCGGCCCAGGACTCTGCAGCTTCCCCCAGCTGTGGCCCTCTGGCCCCAGCCTGGGGCAGTGAGGGGTGCAGACAGGGCCAAGAGGGGGCACAGCTCAGCATGGATCGCATGGATTCTTATTACTGGCACGCGAAACCTTAAATTTTAGTGAATAAATGAAGACTCGGCACACCATTTCTGAAAGGTTGCTGAGTCCTGGTATAGGCCTTTGCAGACAGGCCTAAATATCTATATCCTAACACGAGGCTATGAGGTCTCCATGCGCTAGCCTGGGCCTTTTCTCTGGAAAGGTTCTGTTCCAGTTGGGTATGGACTTGTGGCTACTAAACCTGTATATGGCAGGTGCAAGCTCACCTGCTGTAAGTAGGGTTTAAACTGATGGAAGTGTTAAACCAGAACAACTTATGTACACGTACGGGTGGGAATCCAAACCAAGTGCCTACTCTGGTACCTGCAGCATGCCATTACCTAGCTCTTTAAATGCCACTACACCACTGCAAGGAGACTGGATAACAAACCAAGAAGAATTGCAATTCATAGAATCCTAGGACTGGAAGGGACATTGAGAGGTCATCTAGTCCAGTCCCCTGCACTCCTGGCAGGACAAAGTATTATCTAGACCATCCCTGACAGGTGTTCATCTAACCTGTTCTTAAAAATCTCCAATGACGGAGATTCCACAACCTCAGTCGGTAATTTATTCCAGTGCTTAACTATCCTGACAGGAAGTTTTCCCTAATGTCCAACCTAAACAGCCCTTGCTTCAATTTAAAGCTATAGCTTCTACTCCTGTCCTCAGAGGTTAACAAGAACAATTTTTCTCCCTCCTTTTTGTAACAACCTTTTGTGTACTTGAAAACCGTTATGTCCCATCTTTCTTCCCCAGACTAAAGAAACCCAGTTTTTTCAATCTTCCCACATAGGTCATGTTTTCTAGACTGGTGGTTCAAAACCTTTCTAGACTACTGTATCCCTTTCAGGTGTCTGATTTGTCCTGTGTACCCCCAAGTTTCACCTCACTTAAAAACTACTTGCTTACAAAATCAGACATAGAAATACAGAAGTGTCACCACACGATTACTGAAAAATGGCTTACTTTCTCATTTTTACCATATAATTATATCAATTGGAATATACATATTGTACATTTCAGTGTATAGTATATAGAAAGTATGAACAAGTCATTGTCTGAAATTTTAGGGTGTGCTGACTTTGCTAGTGCTTTTTATATAGCCTGTTGTTAAAGTAAGAACAGGGCCTCAGACTGTCCCAGTGATAGAAGGCCCTTACACAGGCAGGCAGTGATTTTGATTTTTTCTTTTATACCTCTATAACTAGCGAAATGATAAACATATACCTTACATTCTTAAAGTATAGGCCAGGGTAGATGATAGCTAGATGAGTTGCTGTACCCCCTGGAAAACCTCTGAGTACCCCAGGAGTACACGTATCCCTGGTTGAGAACCACTGTTCTAGTCCTTGGATCAGTTTGTTGCTCTTCTCTGGACTTTCTCCAATTTGTCCACATCTTTCCTGAAATGTGGCGCCCAGAACTGGACACAGTACTCTAGTTGAGGCCTAAGCAGCAGAGTAGAGCAGAAGAATTACTTCTTGTGTGTTGCTTATAACACTCCTGCTAATTTGATCTGGTTGGTATTAGTGAAACCTGTGGGAATGATCTGCATGCTTAGGATGTTACAAACCAATGATTATAACCTATTTAGTAGGAGGACTAAAATGGGCAAAAGGGGAGGGGAGCTTGATGTCAAAAAGGGCATTAGCTGTTTGAGACATTGATAACAGAAGAAAGTGACGGTGAACGCTTACGGATCAATGTCTAGCAGATAAAGCACAAGATGGGGTATTAGTTGGTGTCTGCAACAGCCCACCACACACTAGGGAACAAGCTGACTGGCTCCTTACACACCTATCTGTAAAATGTAGGGAAAACACTGATCACGGGAGACTTCAAGTACAGTGACACATGCTGGGTCTCATGCTGCCTGTATTAAAAATCCTTGTGTTTCAGGGGGCACGGCTTGCTGCTTGGCCCCTCTTCCTCTTTAACATTTTTATTAATGACCTGGAACAAAACAAAATCATCACTGAAAAAGTTTGCAGATGACACAAAAATTGGGGGAGCGGTAAATGAAGAGGACAGGTTGCTGATTCAGAGCAACCTGGATGGCTTGATAAACTGGGTGCAAGGAAACACTGTGTGTTTTAATGCAGCTCAGTGTAAACCTAGGAACAAAGAATGCAGGCCATACCTACAGGATAGTCCCCCAGCCTGGGAAGCTGTAACTCTGAAAGTGTTTTTTTGAGGGGGAGGGCTAATCGGCGGAACATGAACTCCCAGACTGATGCTGTGGCCAAAAAAACTAATGTGACTCTGGGATGGATAAGTAGGGGCCTGAATTTCAATCTAAGTTACCTTAAAGGGCCTGATCTTCAGAGTCCTCTGCAGGTTCTGAAAATCAGGTATATCTACGACATCTCCCACTGGATTCCTAAGGAGTGCAAATTGAACTATTAGTCACTACCGAAAACCTTGGCCAATTAGCTCATTTCCAGGTCACAGGAGTGAGCCCCATGGCAGGTTCCAGAGCAGAGAGTTGAAATCCCTGCTCCACTGATGCCAAATCACAGAGCACATTAGCTTGCCAAGTTTAATCTCAAACGGCTAAGCTCAACCGCTCTCTGTCCCACCAGGCCAATAATCCATGCAGCCACAAGAACCTGCAGTCTCCCCCTGCAAGCCAGTGGGGTCCTCTTGCCCTTCTGAACTGGCCAAAAGGAACCAGGGAGATCAGATATTAACTACAATCTGAAAGAAGTTGGAGCTGGAAAATCCTACTGCATCTAGTAGGCTACCCCTCTGTCCATGCGCAATGGTGCTCTGCAGATTTCTAGCAGCTTCCCCGGGAGACCAGAGCACAGCCTGAGACCTTGCTTCTGGCTCACATTCATCTGAGATTATTATGTGCTCCGCTTCATCCTATTACTTTTCAGCCTCACCTCAATCACAGTCCACATGGGCTGACATCTTCTAACACTGCCTGGGCTGTCACAGTGGCACAGGCCTCACCTCTGTACATCCCAGTTCTGCTCTGCACCTTGCCCCACACTATGTTCTACACAGGCCCAAGGGGCTGGCAGTTCAAACCTTACAGCAGGCAGAAATAGGGAGACTTTGGTTTTACTGCCAAAATATCCATCCCTCCTCTGCTATTCATGGATCCCACACTGGGTCGGATGTCTAGACAGAAGGGAGAGGAGGGGAGGGGAGGGGTGCAGCAGTGATAGACAAGTTCCTCAGGTTTCTTCCCCTATTTGAATAGGTGCTCGTAAGTTACTCACAGCCAATAACAAGGATGCCAGGTGCTCACTGAGCCACCCAGACCGGTAACCTTCAGCGAGCAGATTTGGTGATCATGAGCTATTTGCAGAATGATCATTTTGGCCTCTGTGCTCCAAAGTGATGGAAACTTTTAGGGGTTCTATTCAGTGGCGCCAAGCGGATTAGCCAAGGGAATGGGATATCTTGTTTCCATAACTAGCAGATAAAAGAAACAGATGAGTTGTGCCAAATGGATGCAGCTCCACGCACCCCCAGCCCCCAAGCTCATTTCCACTCCAATTCAGGGCCATCTCCAGAGCAGCACAAATGGGTGGAGGGGAAGCACCACTTTCCAGCTATGATGCAGGGGCCTGAAAATTCACCTCCACTCTGAAAGGCGAAGAAAGAACTCTGCAAGCTGTACCCGAGCGTGTTTTTATTAGAAAGCAGGACAGGTGGGGGGGCAGGGTGCCTGTGGCAGTCACAGCTCGAAGGCGTAGGAGATGATGTCCGAGCAGCGGAGCAGCGCCTCCCTGTGCACGCCCAGCGGGGTCTGCAGGTCGGACACCTGGAAGTTCAAGATGTCAATGTCTGAGGCGTCGAAGAAGGCCGAGACATTGACTCTCTCGTACATTGTGAAGTGGATGGTGCGGCCAACCATGGCAAACAGGCTGCGCAGGTACCGCTCCCGCAGAGCCATGCGGCCCTGCTGCTCCCGCTCCAGATCCGCCTCGTTCCCACAGCCCACAGTGGAGATGCTGATGGGGCTCAGAGCCTGGTACCGAGGGGAGTTGGGGTCAAAGCCGCGGCTTGTGCCATCCGGCCCACGGGGCAGGCGGGTGACGCTGACTGGCACCTTCATGGCAGGCTCCTGGGGGCAAAGGCAGCAACATGTGAGCTGGCAGCATAAGTGCCATGCTAGAGCAATGCCTTCCACAGACTCGGGATGTAAACAGCAGTTAAAAAAAGTAACCGTGCAACCGATTACAATTTTATCAGTTACACGTTTAACCGGGGAACTAGCGGTGCAGAGGGTGCTGCAACACCCCCAGGTTTTACATGGGGCCCTAGCGCCCGTGCCTGGGGATGCTGGACCCAGGGGTCCCGGCTGCTGCCCCTGGGACAGCAGCAGCGTCCTGGGCTCCGGCCAGCAGCAGGGGTTAACGGTTAGACTGATGCTTACTGGTTAAACTTTTACATCCCTACCACAGACCTGCTTGGGAAGGGCAGGCCCCCGGCTGCCACCCACCCCTGCCTTCCCCGCAGAATTAACCCCTACGGGCAACCATCTTGATACACCAATCCCCCAGCCGCCACTCCCCCCTCCCCCCAGAGATACCCCTACCAGTACCCCCCATAACCCCCCCGAGTAACCAACCCCCAATACACCCATCCCCCAGCTGCCACTCCCCCCTCCCCCAGAGATTCCCCTACCAGCACCCCCACCATGCCCCCCCCGAGTAACCCCCAGCTCCCTCCGGAGATACCCCATCCCCCCAGCCCCGATACACCCAGACCCCGAACTCCCAATTACCGCCCCCTCACCCCACCCTATAGCAGCCCCCCGCTCCCCCGAGATCTCCCCCAGGCGCCACCCCCCGCGCTCCCTAGGCTACACCCCGCTCGCACCCCGGCCGGTCCGAGTCAGATCCGGAGGCTCCGGCCCGGCCTCACTCTGCGGCGGCCGGTCTCGGGCGGCTTCCGGAGATCGGTGACTTGGTGCAGCAGCGAACAGAGCCCGGCCGGGAACACGAACCGCCCGTCTGGTTCCGCCCCCCGCGGCCCCGCCCAGCTCCCCCAGACCCGGCATAGCCCCGCCCCCCGCCGCTTTGTCCCCCCCAGACACCAGCCCCTCCGCGCTCCTCCGACACCTGCCCCCTGGGCCCCCTCCGAGATGTGCCACCCGCCCTGCCCCCCCGACACCTGCCCCCTCGCACCTCCCCCTGCCCCTCCCCCGGACACCAGCCCCCCCCCACACCTCCCCCTGCCCCTCCCCCGGACACCAGCCCCCCCCCACACCTCCCCCTGCCCCTCCCCCGGACACCAGCCCCCCCCCACACCTCCCCCTCCCGACATTTGCCCCCCCCGCTCCTCCCCGCCCCTCCGACCCCGACAGCTGCTCCCTGGGCCTCCGCCCTGGGCTCCCTCCGAGATGTGCCACCCGCCCTGCTCCCCACACCTCCGCCCTGCCCCCCCAGACACCTGCCCCCCGCGCCTCCGCTCTGTCCCCCGACATCTGCCCCCTCGCACCTCCACCCTGCCCCCAACACCTGCCCCCCCACACCTCCCCCTGCCCCCCCAGACACCTGCCTCCCCTCGCCTACGCTCTGCTCCCAGATACCTGCCCCCCACACTTGCCCCTCCCTACCTTCCCCCTGCCCCCCGACACCTGTCCCCTGTGCCTGCCCCTCCAGACACCTGCTCTCCATGCCTCCGCCATGTCCCCCCAGACACCTGCCCCCCAAGTCCCCCCAGAGGAGCCCTGCCCCAAGCCCCCGGTCACCGCCATAGGCGTGCGCAGCGGGTGTGGCGGGCGTGCCCGGTCACACCCTAATCAGGGCGCCCCAAGCGCAGAAAAAAAAAGGGGGCGGCCGGAGATGGGGGCGGGGGAGTCCGGGGTAGGGGGGGGCCAGCCCCTCTTCTCCGCCCCTGCTCTCCCCTGCGGGGCAGAAGCGTGGTGGGGCTGCGGCCCGGGCTCGGTCCTGCTGCTCCGCGGCAGCCGAGCTCCCGCCTCTTCCCCCAGCGCGCTGCGGACTCGCCCGCACTCCGCTCCCTGCCGCCGGTCCGTGGCGTGCCGGGCAGAGAGAGGGGGAGGTGGAGAAGAGGCGGGGGCAGGGCCTCGGGGAACGGGGTGGAACCGGGGTATACCCCCTCCAGCCCCCTGCTGTGAACCGCTCAGGGCAGGGGGCTGGGAGCACCCCCAGCCCATCACCCCCCTCACACACCCAGCCCTCTGCCCTGACTCCTGCACCCCCCACACCCTGCCCTGACTCCTGCACCCCCCAACCCTTGCCCTGACTCCTGCACCCCCCTCCTACACCTTGCTGTGACTCCTGCACCCCCCTCACACACCCCAGCCCCCTGCCCTGACTCCTGCACCCCCCAACCCCTGCCCTGACTTCTGCACCCCCTTGCACCCCCAACCCCTGCCCTGACTCCTGCACCCCCCCCACACCCTGCCCTGACTCCTGCACCCCCCCCACACCCTGCCTTGGCTCCTGCACCCCTTTACACACCCCAGCCCTCTGCCCTGACTTCTGCAGCCCCCTCCCACACCCTGCCCTGACTCCTGCAGCCCCCTCCCACACCGCAGCCCTCTGTCCTGACTCCTGCACCCCCCAACCCCAGCCCTGACTCCTGCACCCCCCTCCTACACCCTGCTGTGATTCCTGCACCCCCCTCACACACCCTAGCCCTCTGCCCTGACGCCTGCACCCCACACACCCCAGCTGGTGACCAATCCCCCCCATGCCCCGCTGTGCTCTGGCCCTTGCCTTGCTCCAGCTGGGGACCAATCCTTCCCGTCCCCCCATCCCCACCATGCCCAGCTGTTAGGGTGGATAAAAATCAATGACTTTTAAAAAAATCAAAAATATTGGATTTTTTAAAATTTAAATTGGATTTTTGAGGAAAAAACATATCTAAAGATAGTTTTAATTAAGATACATTATATCTCATCATGCAATAGGGATTATGAATTCTAATTCTATAGTATGAGACAATATATTAATGTAATGTTTAAGAAAAGTTTTGTAAATGAGTTCCAATAGTTCATGGATTAGGGACCCAATTTTATGGGGTTCCACAGGCTTCTGTATAGATTATTTAGGTTAATCTTTCTATCTACCCAATGGGACTCAGTCTAGAAGATACCATCAGAAATGCTTAGTTTTGCAGTTGTATTATGTTGTACTATGCAATAAGCGCCGACTTGCATAATATAGATGTTGTGGAAATGTATAGAAAGCCCGTGTTCGCTCACAGCATGCGTCCCCACTACTGCGGCACCATATTACCATTGGTCCTCCCCTCCCCCTCCGACTACTATTCTAGAAAATTCTTTGAGCTATATAAGCAGCCGCGTCAGGCATGCCCAGCACAGTGTCTACAGTGTTTGTAATCTTTGTTGCGCGTACTCTACTGAAATAGCATATCAAGCCCGTGGCTTTATGTTTTAATTCAGTCGTATGATACCCCCTTTTAATTTTAAAATATGGATCCGTTCATTGTTAATATAAGAAAAGGAGCAAACTGAATTATAATGAATGTGCTGATAGAAGTGCAAATACCTTGGACTCCTTGGTTAAGAACTTACATGAAGATAATGCCGCCACCAGTTCCAGTGTGTGCAATAAACTGAGTAATGACCAACAGTAACAGACTTTGTCTCTTAGTTCAGGTCAGTATAGTTCCTATTCAAAGCCATCAAACATTCCATCTGATGACCCGGTCTGTGATATTCCAAAAAATAGATTAGAACGCCAGTCTCGATTATCTAGAGGTCCTTATTAGCCTAGATTGAGTATGTTTCCTAGAAGTAAAATAGGGAATAAACAAAGAAGCATTTATTGATAAGGGATTCAGAAACTGATATAAGGCCAACGAATGTTTTTAAAACCACCGACTGTCAAAATCTCATGTGTTGAGCTGTTCTTCATGGTCAAGTTTTAATGAAGGGAAACCTATTGATATATTGTTGGATGAGGGCAAGCAGGATTATCTGTCTAAACAAGAAGAAGAACGGTGCCATAACCGAAGTGTAATGGAGCAACTGATTGACATTGTTCTGTGTTTGGTGAAAGGTGGGAGACCATTCAGGGGTCACAATGAAAAAGCTGACAGTTTTGAGAAAGGTTTATTTCTAAATCTTGTCAATATGCTCCAAAAATATGATCCCATAATGGCAAAGCATGTGCAACAATCTCCTTGAAACGCTACCTCTCTGAGTAATTACATCCAAAATGATTTAATTGTAGCCTTGCACAGTGTTGTGCAACAAAAGATTGTGTCTTCACTAAATGGAAAAAATGGTCTCAATAATTGCCAATGACACTACTGACTGTGGACACCATGAACAGATGTCCATTGTGGTGCGGTATTTTGACAATGAAAAACATAGTCCAGCTGAACATTTTGTGTCTGGTCAGAGACTATTAACAGTTGATGCTCAGTCTATTTTTGACCAGTTAAATGACGTCCTTGGCATTCTTAAAATTGACTGGACATCAGTGATGTCTGTCTGTTTTGATGGCGCGTCTACTATGTCTGGATGTACTGTGGGAGTTCAAATGAAATGTAAAGAAAGAAACAGTGAAATACTCCATGTACACTGCTATGTGCATTGTTTGAACCTCATCCTAGAAGATGCATGCACTGCTAGTAAACAGAACAGAACTGTCTTTGATTTTTTCCATGTTATTCAGACTCTTTATGCCTTCACGGAGGGGAGTCCTGTGCGACATGCAGTAATGGAGAAGATTTTACAAGAAGTAGGATCCCAGTTGAAAACTTTGAAGTCCCTGTCAAACACAAGATGGGCATGCAGAGCAGAAGCAGTGGCTGCTGGAAAGCAAAACTACTCCATCATTTTACAAGCTTTACAAGAGATTATCGAAACAACTCGCCTTGCTGATGCTAAAATAAAAGCCAGGGGCCTTATCCATGAACTAAATTCATTCAAGTTCATCTTTGCCCTTCACATGTTGCACCCTATTCTCCAGATGGTGGTAAAAGTGAGTAAGGCTCTTCAAGCTCCAGATCCAGGGCTGGCTCCAGGCACCAGTTTTCCAAGCAGGTGCTTGGGGCGACATTTAGAATGGGGCAGCAGTCCGTGTCCCGCAGCAGCAATTCGGCGGCAGCTCCGCTGCTCTTCCTGCCACAGCGGCTTGTGGCGGTGGCAATTCAGCGGCGACTGCTTAGGGCGGCAAAATTGGTAGAGCCATCCCTATCCAGATCTCAACTTACTGCAATGACAGGGGTGAAAAGATTGTGTAACTCTTTTGCTGCGATGAGAAGTGGCCCAGAATATTTTCAATCTATTTTCAATGAAAATGTGTGTAGGGAATGATATATCGATTCCTCCAGTTAAGAAGAGAAAAACGTCCACTCGTATTGATGATGCGTTTGAGTCCCAGCATCACTTTGATACAAAAGAGGAGCAGGAGAGAATAACTTCAGTTTACCCACTCCTAGACTCAATGATTACCAGCATTGACCAGCGATTTGAACAGGAGACTTGTAAAATTGTGACTGCAATGGGAAAACTGCTGAGCTTAGACATTGGCCGGGACGATATGAGAATCATTGCCAACAAATTTAAAGTGTCCTTGGATGAGTTGGAAGCTGAAGTTGGATTGCTTTGGGGTTATGACGGATCTGTTCCTAAAGGTAGCACTACGAATGCCACCAGAGAGTGGCTTGATTCGCTAAAGGAATTGGATCGGTCTTCCATGTTCCAGGCCTTTTACAAATCTATTCAGTGCTTTGCAGTCTTACCTGTTACAAGCTTCAGAGTAACAGCCGTGTTAGTCTGTATTCACAAAAAGAAAAGGAGTACTTGTGGCACCTTAGAGACTAACCAATTTATTTGAGCATAAGCTTTCGTGAGCTACAGCTCACATCCGATGAAGTGAGCTGTAGCTCACAAAAGCTTATGCTCAAATAAATTGGTTAGTCTCTAAGGTGCCACAAGTACTCCTTTTCTTTTTGCTGTTACAAGCTGTTCATGTGAAAGAGCCTTTTCGAAACTAGCACATGTGAAAAACAAACTAAGAAGTACAATGTCCCAACAGCGCCTCGACTCACTCATGATTTTGTACATTGAACAAGAATTGGCTTTGTCAGTTAATTACAACAATGTGATTGAGGAATTTAAGTCCATAACACCTGGTGAGTGATGTCTCATTCTCTAGGACAGGAAGATGAAGAAACCTTAATCTGTTTTGGTCAGTTTGGGTTAGCTCATTATCTGGTTAAAGATAATGAAAATTGACTGTATCTTTGTATATGCCTGGTTACCACTACAGAAAAATTTGAAATTTTGTGTCTCATTTTTTAAGTTTGTATTTTTTAAGTACAGTTTAGTTGTTAATTTAAAAAACATTAAGTTTAGTTAAGTTTTAGTTTCTTTAGTTTGTTTGATGAATAAAAATGTCCTTTATGATTGAGTATTCAATAAATGTTTGCCTTTAAAAAAAAAATTCCCTGGGTGCTCACTCTAATGAAATGTGCACCCCAGCTGTGAATCACCAGATACGCCCACCCCAAGCTGCGACCATCCCCTCATACTCAGAGCGTAGCCTGGGCTGCAAGATCTGCACCAGAGCTAGGCCCTGATCTCTTTCAGCTCCCTGGGCCCAGCCGCTCCCTGGCTCAGTTTCACCGACCCTGCAGCAGGGGCTGCTCCTCTCTGCACTGTCTGGGATACTTGTCCACCCTTTCCTACTGCAGCCTTGGGCAGCCCCCTCTCAGGTCTGTGGGGGAGCTCAAGGACCCAGGGCAGAGGGCAAACGAGGCAGATAGGTCCCTGCTTCTCCCAGCAGGAGAGTGTCCATCTTAACCATGCCTCCAGCCCACTCTTCCTCTCTAGACAGGAGCCACCCACTCCACATGCTACCCCCGGTCCCACTACACTGCCCTGCTGCTTGCGATGCTGGAGCAGCCTCCATGCTGGGCTCCTAGCCCCGCCATCGCTCCTTCTGTTACTAACTCTTTTGCTAAAACAGAGTGCTCAGCTGGGGAGAGCAATACACTTTTTTACAGAAGACTGGGAGCATCTATTTTAGCAGTCTGTAAGGATTTTTTAGGGGTCCTATCTGATCAAAAGACTTTGGGGAGCCTTACAGTATACCTCCCGCTGGGTCCCCCCTTAAGCCCGTCTATCAGAGCTGGAACAAAAGAAACCACCCCACGGACGTAAACTCAGAACACCACTTTATTTACTAAAGGAGGGGGATGGATTAAGGACTCTGGAGATTTGGACTATGCACACACACTCGAGAAGGCAATGGTGGTCTTCTGCCTTCTTCAGGTGCGGCTGATGGAGTGGCTGCAGAATCCGGATCGGCGATGGCCACCGACAGTGGATCACAGGTGTAGAAGACAGGTATGTAACCCTATCTCAGACCCCTCCCCACACCCATCCCTCGCTGCGCTGTCTATGGTCGTATGCCTGAACTAACTAATCGGACCGAGTCCGTGCTTCCCAAAAGAAAATAACAAACAACCCCCCCCCACCGACAGTGCTGTTTAGTGAGTGGCTGCTGCAGGCCAGTCCCCAGTGTGAAAGGGGGTCCCACACCACAGAGAGAGAGCGTCGGACACCTGAGCCCCCAAAGGCTCCAGAGCCCCTGACCCCTCCCCTCATCTGCCTTTATAGGAACCGGTTGCTTAGCAACAACAGATTCCCGCTCTTTCTACTTTCCCGCCTTTTGCTCAGCCTAGGGGAACAAGAACCTGCCACAACATGGAGGTCACCTTGTTCTTATCCCAGACCAAGATGGCCGCCGAATAAACAATACCTGACAATCCAGCTTTGGAGCCTTTCCCAATAATTTGGCAGGGGCGAAGCTGTGACTAACCTAGGGAGGGAATGGGGCAAGCTACGGGGAGAAAGCGTAGAGAGGGGGGATGCATCGGGGCAGGAGCTGGGGGGATGGGAAGCTGCAGGGGAGGGGAGAGAGCCAGGGGAGGTAGTGGGGAGGCCGTAGGGAGGGATGCTCAAGGGGCAGTAGGCATGGGTGGTAGGCATGGGAGGCGGGAGCTCGTACACGGGTTGGGGTGTCAGTCGATCTCCTTGTGAATCCCACCAGGCTCCAGGGAACCCCACGGCCAGCAGATCCCCCTGCCTCACAGCCTGGATCCCCAGCATGTAGTCTTGGGGGGTGGGGGTGGGTGGCGTTGTGACTGCTTCAGGGGCATTTACCCCACTCCCACCCCGGGAGAGAAGTGAGGCAGAAGCACAGGACCTGCGCTGCGTGCGTGGAGGCCTTGAGCTCCCCCAGCAAGTGCTTTGGGGCAGCCCTCGCCCTGCGCACCATGTACAACATCAATGGGTGAGCCGGGCACTGGGGATGGGAGCGCAGAGTGAGCCTGGCAGCCAGGTGCGCGAGCAAGAGAGAATAGACCCCCTGGGGGGGGGACACTTCCAAACCCCACCCCACACTCCTTGGTGACTGCAAAGTTCTCAGTGGGGCAGGGGCTTGGAGAGGGGTTCAGACTCTCTTGGTTATGGGCCAAGGGATTGGGACACCTGATAGGGCAGGTGAGACTCTATGGGGGATCTATCACAAGTGGATCTCTCATGCATGGATCTATAGGGTTGGGATCTATTATTAGGGGATCTTAATCTGAGAGCTCTGTAGTGAGGAGATCCATAGTGAGGGGATCTCAGTGTTGGGGATTCATAGTGAGGGGATCTCTCTGTGGTGGGGAATCTCTAGTGAGGGGCTCTCTCAGTGTTGCAGATCTCTCTTTTGGGGGATCTCTAGTGGGGGGGTTCTCTCATTGTTGGGTCTCTCTCAGTGGGGATCCACAGTGAGGGGATCTCTCATGGGGGAATCTCTAGTGAGGGGATCTCTTGTGGGGATCCACAGTGAGGGGATCTCTCAGTGGTGGGGAATCTCTAGTGACGGGATCTTGGTGTTGGAGATCCATAATGAGGGGATCTCTCAGTGTTGGGGATCTCTAGTGAGGGATCTCTTGTGGGGATCCCCATAGTGAGGGGACCTCTCGGTGGTGGGGAATCTCTAGTTAGGGGATCTTGGTGTTGGAGATCCATAGTGAAGGGATCTCTCAGTGTTGGGGATCTCTAGTGAGGGGATCCATAGTGAGGGGATCTCTCAGTGGTGGGGAATCTCTAGTGAGGGGATCTCTTGGGTGGGGGATCTCTAGTGAGGGGCTCTCCCAGTTGTGGGGATGTATAGAGAGGGGCTGAGACAATCTGTAATAGGAGTACGGCTCCCCTTTGGGGATCGATGTACAGTACTGGGGTCTCTCGCTCAGGAGATCTATAAGGGGTGATCTGCAGGTCAGCACTCTCTCTCAGGGGGATGATTATGGGGTGAATTGGAACTCTGCCATGGGGTGGTTCTGCCTATGGGGAAGGTGGGGCTCCCTTTCTCCAGGGACTGCTCTATAAGGTGGGATAGGGGCTCATGGAGGAGGCTGGTGGCACTGCAGTGCCGGCATCATGGAGTGATTTTACCTCCCCCCACTCCGGCTGACCCCAATTCATTTCCCTTTCGCTCAGAGCGATCCAGAGAGCCGGGATCCTCCCGTCCTGCAATCACAGCTACCAAGTACCTCCTTGCGCTCCTGCCCCACAGGCTCCCTAGGGCCCTGTCCCTGGTGTGAGGGGCTCGGCTCATCCCCGCCACTTGGGATCCCTGGCCTTTTCTGGCTGGGTTTGGCCTTGGCCGCCGATGGTTTGTGGAGGGGGAATTCCTACCTCCCTGTCACCACCTTTGTGTCCTGTTCTCTGACTCATCCCATCCTGCCTCCGAAGCTCCACTCCCTTCAGGAGGCTTTGGTTCCCATCATGGGAAAGGAGCATGAGCTGCAGTGCATGGCCCATGGGCTTTCTCGTGCTCCCCAGGGGCCTGCGGGCGACAGCTACGGGGCAGGGTAGGGGACACTGGGGATTCTGGGTAATAAACAATGGGGCTCTGGGTGTGGGCAGGGGCTACAGGGAATTCTGGAAAATAGAGACTGGGGTGCTGGGGTTGGGCAGAGCCCCAGGGGATTCTGGGTAACAGAGAATGGGACACGGGAGTTGTGCAGGAGCAATGGGGGATTGTGGGTGCTGAGGCCAAGCAGGGCTTTGGGGTCAAAGAGAATGGGAACGTGGGGCTGGGTAGGGTCGTATGTTTTTGCTGAGCTGAGCTCCTGCTCCACTCCCAGGCCTTCTCCAGAAGCTATGAGAGGATCTGGCCCTCCTGCAGCAGGGAGTTCTGCAGGTTGATGCATGGCAAAGCTTTTATTTCTGCTCCTTGGTTGTAGGCCTCACCACCTTTCTTCTCTCTCGGTGTGCTGCAGGCCCGCCAGATCCTCTTCAGCAACTTCTCTGCTGGGTGCCTGGAGCAGGGAACCAGGGATTTTTCCCTCTATCGGCCCTGCGAAAACCAGAGATGCATCTTCTACTTCCCTCCAAACCAGAAGAACCCACGGGACCCCTGCCCCTGCTGGTGGGGAGTGGGACGGTCTTGTGGCTCAGCAGCAGAGAGCCCATTTGGGAAGGTTCCCCCCGGGGAGGTTGGAAATCAGGGTCCCCGTCATCAGAATAAAGTCCTCAGTAAGCATCGACTGAGTCTTGTGCGAGGGATTATTTTGTTAACATGGCCCCTGCTACAGAACAAAGGCTACACGGCACCCAGACGTCCGGGACACATAGTGGTTATAAGGGAAATAAATTCCTCCGGCGGAGGGGGTAAAGGGAGGGCAGCCCCTAGACAAGATGGGAAGCTGCGAGGTGGGTGACAGCAGGTCGGCTGAGGCTCACCAACTCATCACAGCAGTGGCTGCACAAAGTGCCACCAGATCCTGTGTCCCTGCACCCCCCTCCCTGCTGCATCCCGGGGGGGGGTCTGGTGACTGCAGCCCCCGTCGGTCTAACTCACTGCAGCCCCCGCCACCCGCTGCACCCCAAGGGTCTCTCTAGCTCACTGCAGCCCCGCCGCGCCCCAGGGGGGTGCCTGGCTCACTGCCCCCCCCCACCCAAACACGGGGCTGGGGAAGCGTCCTTCTTGCGCTCTAATTGGTGAGGGCTCTGTCTCCTCTTCCTATTGGCTGTGTCGGGGGGGGGGGCGGAGCTTCCCAGGGCGGGGGCGGGTGTCAGGGCGCCCCGAGGCTCCGGGAGGCCGCTCTTGAGCAGCACGTGGAGCAGCCTGGAGCGCGAGAGGGTAAAGGAGGTGGGGCCGCCTTGAGTTCCCCCCAAATACCCCCCCCAGCCCCCTCTCCCCAAATGCCCCCCACCCTCCCCCTTTTCTAGCCCCTGCTGCCAAATTCCTGCCCCCTCTTCTACCCCTTGCCCCCAAATACCTCCCACCCCTTCTCTTCTAGCCCCCTGCCCCAATACCTCTCATCCTCCCCTCTTTTCTAGCCCCCCACCCCCAATATCGTCCATTTCCTTCCTCTTCTAGCCCCAAATATCTCCCATCCCCCTTCTTCTAGCCCCCCTTCCCCAAATACCTCCCACCCTTCCAGCCCCCCAAATACCTCCCATCCCCTTCCTCTTCTAGCCCCCTGCCCCCAATACCTCCCACCTTTCCTCTTCTAGCTCCCCCATCCCCTCCTCCTCTTCTAACCACCTGCCACCCAAATACCTTCCACCCCTCCTCGTCCCTAGCCCCAAATATCTCCCATTCCCCCTCTTCTAGCCCCCAGCCCTGCCTCTAGCCTCCAAATATTTCCCATCCCCCCTCTTCTAGTCCCCCCCATACTTCCTCTAGCCCCCAGCCCTGCCTCTGTCCCCTTCCAAACACCTATCCTGAGCCCCCAGCACTCCCTCTAGACTCTCCCAAACACCATGACCCTTCCACTCCCTCCATTTGTAGACCCCCTCCCCTAGTACCTACCCTGATCTCTAACATCCTTTCCTGTAGCCCAGTGGTTTTCAACTTTTTTTCATTGGTGGACCCCCAAAACATTTCAAATGGAGGTGCGGAGCACTTTGGAAATCTCAGACATGCTCTGCAGACCCCTAGGAAGCTGCGTACCATAGGTTGAAAACCACTGACCTAGACCCCCCCCAAATATCTACCCCAGCACCTCTGTCCTCTAAGCCCCCTGTCCACCCCCTCTTTCCTTCTCTAGCCTTCAGAGATAAAAGGAACCAGAAAGGTTCCCGAGAGCTGGGCAGGCGAATGTGTTCTGCTGAATGTGTTGACCGCTCCACAGGCTGGATGGGGGGAACGGACTCTAGTGTTATTTATCCAATCCGAATAAATAATCCTTCTCCAATTGTAATCTCAGATCCTTCCCCAATTTGCCTCTGGTGCTAATCCTGCCTCCTACCCAGCTAAACCTGCCTGTTCCCTTTACCCTGGCTATAACCCTGCCCCCTCCTCTAATCCCACCTCCTTCCTAATCTGTTTCTGGCACTAATCCCACTTTCTCCTCCAATTCCCCCCGCCCCCTGCAATGAACCTAGCCCCCTCTTCTAATTGGCTTCCCCAGGACCCATCTCTAATCCTGCCCCCTCCTCTAATTCCCTCACTCTGGAACTAACTCTGCTTCCCATGCTTGGCTCTAAGCTCCTGATCTTCCCCATATCTAATTCCAGGCCCTGGTCCCCTCCTAGCCCCCACATTTCCCATTCTGCTGTCTGACCCACAGCTGGGCTCTTGCTCCTTTCAGCTGGCATGGAGGGGCTGCACCAGATGGTCACCAAAAACACCGGCTGGGGGCTTAGCTCTGGATCCAGCTCTTGTCCCTGTGCGAGTACCTGGACTTGGAGGGGAAGGATCCCTGGCCCGAGCCTGGCTCTCCAGGTTGCGCCTCCTGGCCAGGGGGTGCTAGTGTGCAGGGGGCAGCTGGTGGGGGTGAATTTGGTTGAGCAACTATCAGGACTGCATTAAACCAGTCCGCAGTCCTAGGTGCATCATGGCATTGGGCTCTGCCCCCCTCGCTGTGTCTCTGCCCTACCCAAAGTGACAGGGGTGACGCTCCCCTCCCCGAGAGGCAAGGGCATTGGTATGGGGCCCTATCCCCAGGAGTGGTACAGGGTCTGCTCTTCTCTGGTGCAGCAGGAGTGACAGTCCTTGCAGGGGGCCATACTAGCCCCAGCAGCTGGGGTGTGTCTGCTGGTGTGGGCCTGCTGCACTCTCCCCCTCCTGTCACACACAGCTCCCGGGGGTTGGGGTTGGCCAGGCCCCCTGGAGCATAAGGCCTGGAGTCAACACCCAGTGAAGCTGAGGCAGCTCCCCCTCACAGTGATAGGCTCAGGTTCTCGGTGGGCTCAGGCTGTCAGCAGGTTCAGGCAGCATTGGTCACATCCCGAGCAGCTTCCCCCTTGCAGCCATGGTCTTAGGCAGCATTGTTACCTCAGTTACGCTTGGGTTACATTTTTTGAGCTTTTCTTGCTAACCACAGGAACGGTATTTTGCTTTTGGGTGCAAGGTGAGATTCTGCTGGGGTCTCGTGACTCTGGGAGCCTCTGCCATCACCCCTGGTGGTTTGGGGACAGGCTGGCACATGGCAGGGAGCTCCCAGTACAGTTTAACCAGACAAGAATGAGATGGAACAGCGGGTGGGGAAGAGTGGACCCTGTTTGGGGGGGGAGCCAAGGTGGGTGAGTAGGGCGGGTGTGTGGCTGCAGGCTGGGGGGGAAAGCTGGACATCATGGCATAGTGTGGGGTTGGTAGAAAGGGCTGGGGTTGGATGGATGGATGGTGTGGCATAGTGTAGAGTGAGGATGGGGGTGTGTATGGATGGCATGGCCTAGCATGGGGGGCCAGGAGGTGGGGTACAGGGGGTGGCTGGATGGCTTTGTATGGGGTGGGCAGTGAGGCGGGGGTGCAGTGGGTTTATCTGGAGAGATTCATGCCTGCATTTCCCCCTACCCTGTGCCAATATCTGTCCTTGGTGTCTGTCCCCCCTGCAGAGCCCTTGTCTGGGCCGATTCCACCCTGCGTCCCCTGTGAGTGGCAGTTCCTGAGGACGTGCGCCAGAAACCCCGAGCCAGCTGCTCCATATGGAGACGGGGAACCCAGGTGAGTCTGAAGGTGACTCCGAGCAGAGCAGCACTGGGCAGCCAGCCCCATAAAGCCAGGTGGGGACCCCAGAACCCCCAGCCTGTGCTGATAATGCTGAGCATCAAAGACCTTTAATCTCTAGGGAGTTAGTGACTAAGCTAGGAGTAGAACCCAGGCATCCTGGTTCCCAGCCCTCCCCCCAAACCCCTGCTCTAAGCACTAGACCCCCACGCCCCTTCCAGAAATGGGGAATAGTGATACCCCCTTCCCCCCTGCTCCGTGTGCTCAGTCTGAGCTCCCCGCCTCCTTCTCCGAGTGCCTGGTTTGACTCCGTCGCACTGCTCCCTCTCCCCCGTGTGCCCGGTCTGACCCCCACCGGGCATAAGAGGGTTATCCTGATGCCCATCACCGCAGCGCCTGGGCTGAGTCCCTCAATGCCCAGGAACCAGATCTGCTCTCTTCACATTCCCCGTCCCCCTGCTGCAGAAACTGTGTTCTCCCACGTGCATCGTTGTGCGGCCCTCACCAGCGACACGTTCGACCGGCTCCTGGCAGGGGACCCGCAGTACTGGGGCTGTAAGAATAGCGTGGCAGCCTTCATCCTGGAGCGAGGTGAGGAGCATCTGGCTGGTCAGGCCCTGCCCCCGCCCCACCGCCAAGGCCGGATGGCTGCAGGAGAAGCTCACCCTTCCCCTGGCACCTTGAAGGAACCGGTTGAGCATATGCAGCCAGGCAGCTGATGGCCTGCGGGGGCTGACCCAGGCTACACTGCAGTGTGCGTTGGACAGAGGTGGTGCTCTCCCCAGCAAGGGAGATGCACCCAGCCCTATTGGTGGGGAGGTGGTCTATGGACTGGGGAGAACCCTCCGCAGATGAAAGAACAAATGGGTGGCTGATGATAAATGGGTTGGTGCGTTCCCTGGTGCTGGAAGCCAGGACTCCTAGGTTCTATCCCCAGCTCTCAGAGGGGTGTGTCATTTAAGGGTCGGAGCCAGGAATATTAGCTAGGAAACCTGCCCACTGCCTTCTTTCAAATTCTAAGTGATGCGGAAGTCCCAGAACCAGGAATAGAACCCAGGAGTCCTGGCTCCCAGACCCCTACCCTCTTTAACCACTCAAGCCCACTCCCCTCGCTGAGCTGGGAACAGAACCCAGGAGTCCTGGCTCCCAGGCCCCTGGCTCTGATCACTAAACTGGAGGAGTCACAGTAGTTTGAGGCTGGGGCAGTGATGAGGGCAGGTTACCCCTGGCCCCGCTGCCGCCTCAGCACTGTGATTGAACCCTTCTCTGCCCTGCAGAGGTGATGGACACGCAGCAGGATTGCAGGGAGAGCTTTGAGCTGGTGGCGCTGGGCACTGGCGATACCTGCTACGGTGGCTGGCTGGATTTCAGTGGCCGGCGGCTCCATGACATGCACGGCATGGTGGTGGCTCGCCGGGCGCTGCAGAGGTGAGAAGTGCTCCGGTCACTAAGCTGCAATGTGAGGCTGGCTGGACAGGCTAGAGATGGGGGGCCGGGGGGGTGGGATCTGGAAGAGCCAGCCTATAACAGTCAGGGAGGGGCCCCGATCCTCCTTATCGAGGATGGAGCCTAGCAGTTGTAATAGGAGACTCTGTCCCTCCCATAGGCAGGAATCAGACCCTAACTCCCCAGCTCTGCTCTAACTACTGGACCCCACTCCCCTCCCAGAGCTGGGAATAGAACCCAGGAGTCCTGCCTCCTAGCTCGCCTTCTGTAACCTACTGTATGGACAGGGTGGCTGAGTCCTTGGTGATGGAGATGAATTTAGGGTGTTATTTGGGCTGGAGAAGTTGGGGTGAGTGTTGGGTTTTAAAGCAACGGGGGGCAGAGAAAGGGATCTAGTCCTCTGTCCCATTGTGGGTTTTCTATGGATGGATGTGAAGGTTGGGGAGATCAGTCTGATCCTGTGGGGGTGGGGACGGGGGCAGAGTTTGGAGCTCTTGTGGGACCAGTCACTACTGTGATGGGGGATCTCTGCTTCCCCACTCCCCCCAGCAGGTACCTGTACAAACAGCTGTTGCTGGGGTGTAGCGTGAAGGAGCCGGCGGACCAGGAGAAATGCATCTTCCAGCCCTCGGCGGAGGGGGGGCGGCTGGCCCTCAAGCCGAAGGTCTTTGTGCACCTGTATCTGAGCTGCACACCCACAGGGGCCTCCGAAAACTTCCCGTGAGTGTGGGGGTGGGGCGGGGGGCTGGTGGGTAGAAGGGTCGAGGGTGTGGGGTGGTGCTGGGGAGTGCCAGGGCAGTGCTGTGGAACACAGGAGTGGGGTGGTGCTGTGGGGGGGTGGGCTGGGGAGGCAGAGCTGGGGATCAACAGTGCGGTGACGGAGGCAGAGGAGTGGGACAGAGCTAGGGGGCAGGGTGTGGCCATGGGGCAAAGGAGCATGGGGGAGCTGGGGAGCAGTACTAGGGTATGGCAGGGCAGTGGGGTAGAGCTGAGGGGCAGTTCTGGGCGGGGGGCAGAGGTGTGGGGCAGTGGGGTGGCAGGGACATGCTGGGGGTGTGGTGCTCAGGATGGTGGGGATCTGCTGAGGGACAGAGGCATGGGGTGATGCTGGGGGCGTGCTGCTGTGGGGTTGGGGCCTGTTTGTCTTTTTTCCCTAGAAATCAGCCTTCTTTCTAGTGGCTGATAAACCCTGAGCTGCCCCCAGCCCAGTGCCCCTGTTCCCTGCCCCCCTGTGACCTGCCGTGCCCGTCCCCCCGCCCTGCTCACTGCAGCATCCCGTTCCCTGGGAGGAAGCCCTCGGTCGGCCTCTACGTCCATGCCAAGGGCGCGCTGATGCCTGTCCCCAGCTGCCCCCCAAGCCTGCTGGCCGCATGCGTCTGCTGCGCCGCCGGCAGCGACAAGCTGAGCCGCTGGAGCGTGCTGGGCCTGCAGGGGGCGCTCCTCAGCCACTTCATGGAGCCGCTGTACCTCTCCAGCATTATCCTAGGTGCGAACTGAGGCTACTCTGGGCGGAGGGGTTGAGTGGAGGGTGCTGGGCTCCAGGGGCCTCAGTGGGGAGGTGTAATGCAGGGGGGGGGGGGGTCAGTAACAGTGCCAGACTGCAGGGAGTGGGGTGGAGGGCTCGTGGGGAGCACGATGATGCAGGTGGGTTTAGTAGGGGGCACTGTGCAGCAGGGAGCAGAGCATGGAGGGGGCTCGGTGGGGGTACCGTGCTGAGGAAGTGGGTGAGGGGGTGCTCGGGTCTGTGGAGCCGGGTGGAGGCTCAGTAGGGGGCGCTCTCCCCGCACAGCCCTGACCCCAGCATGGCTCAAGGGGATGCTGTGCTGTGGGACTGGGGGGCTCAGTAGGGGATTCTGTGCTGCGGCGGGGGGGAAGGGGAGCTCAGGAGGGGGCACTCTCCCTGCACAGCCCTGGCCCCAGCATGGCTCAAGGGGATGCTGTGCTGTGGGACTGGGGGGCTCAGTAGGGGATGCTGTGCTGCAGGGGGAGGGCTCAGGAGGGGGCGCTCTCCCTGCACAGCGCTGATGCCAGTGTGGCACAAGGGGGCGCTGTGCCGCAGGGAGCGGGGCAGGGGGCTCAGTAGGGGGCGCTCTCCCCGCACAGCGCTGACGCCAGCGTGGCACAAGGGGGCGCTGTGCTGCAGGGAGCGGGGCAGGGGGCTCAGTAGGGGGCGCTCTCCCTGCACAGCGCTGATGCCAGCATGGCTCAAGGGGATGCTGTGCTGTGGGACTGGGGGGCTCAGTAGGGGATGCTGTGCTGCAGGGGGAGGGCTCAGGAGGGGGCACTCTCCCTGCACAGCGCTGATGCCAGTGTGCCACAAGGGGGCGCTGTGCTGCAGGGAGCGGGGCAGGGGGCTCAGTAGGGGGCACTCTCCCTGCACGGCGCTGATGTCAGTGTGCCACAAGGGGGTGCTGTGCTGCAGGGAGCGGGGCAGGGGGCTCAGTAGGGGGCACTCTCCCTGCACAGCGCTGATGCCAGCGTGGCACAAGGGGGCGCTGTGCTGCAGGGAGGGGGCGGGGCTCAGTAGGGGGCGCTCTCCCTGCACAGCGCTGATGCCAGCGTGGCACAAGAGGGCACTGTGCCGCAGGGAGCGGGGCAGGGGGCTCAGTAGGGGGCGCTCTCCCCGCACAGCGCTGACGCCAACGTGGCACAAGGGGGCGCTGTGCTGCAGGGAGGAGGGCGGGGGGCTCAGTGCCTTGGAAGGGGCCCTGCAGCAATGGCTCTGCCTCTGCCTCTCTCTTCCCCCTGCCCAGCGGACCCCGGCCCCGACCAGCCCGCCCTGAACTGGGTCATCAACGAGCGGCTGCAGCTGGGCCCCGAGGCCGGCCTGCCAGCCCCCTATGCCCAGCACCAGATCTGCTTCTTCCTGGGGCCCCGTGTCGGCCCCCTCAGCTCCAGCGCCGAGTGCTGCAGGCTCAGCCTCAACTGGTGCCGTGGGGACGCAGCCCCAGAGCGGGTGGACGGCGCCACTGGGCTGGCCGTGCTGAAGTGAGTGAGGGGACAGGGATCACGGTGCAGGGGGGTAATGAATCTCTGGGTCCCCTTGGTACCCTGAGTCCCCTGGCTGGTCCTGTAGTGCTAGCAGGATGGGCGATGCTGGGGGATGAAACCCAATGGACTGGGTGGCGGTTGTACCCGAGGGGCTGCTCTCTGAAGCCAAGCTCCTCTGTTAGATCCCCCATGAACACAGTGCTTGGGCTCCCCCCAGATGGTGTCTCTGCCTCCTGCAGTGCCCCCCATCTAAGCCCCCTCTGCAGTCCAAACCTCTATCCCCCTGGAGCTGGGCACTGGAGCCTGGTTCACCCTCCGGTGCGGCCACAGCGTGTTGACACGAGCGAGCGGCTCGGTTCCTAAGGGCAGAGAACAGCCGACACCCCAGTGTTAACTGGCTGCGGATGGGTGGGCGGGTGGTGGGGCATTGGGGCAGAGGTGTGTCTGTCCCCAGGCTGTGGGTAAAGCCGGGTCGCTGGCACCCACGGCTGTCGATCAGCAGCTGGAGCTGCCCTTGCCCCCTCTATCTGAGCATCTCCTTCTGCCCCCCCCCTCCAGAAACCCTGCCGCGGAGGACCGGGTCTTTCCCAGCCAGATCTGCAAAGCTGCCATGCTGCGATACTTCCGGCAGTTGGTGCACCAGATGAACGAGAATGCTCTGCTGGCGCTGCCCACTTACCACCAAGCCAAGGTTGGGCGCTGTGCGGGGTGGGGAAGGGGGGGCTGCCAAGTGCTGAAGGGAAGACACAGGAGCATGGGGTATGTGGGTGTCACGGAGTCCCCGGGTGATGCTCTGGAACTGCTCCCCATGAAGCCAGTCAGGACTCTGGGGAAGTCTCCTTTCTGGGAGCAGCCTGTCTGCAGGACACACAGCTCCCACAGCTTCCACCTTCCTGGGTCTGACCTCGGAGCATTCAGCATCCTCTGCTCCTCCGTGCGCTTCCCACAGCGAGTCCGCTAAGGTGGGGTCCTGGGGAAGCCAGAGGGTCCTGCCCCCCAACTCCGCAGTCAGATGTGACTCTTAGCCAGCCAGTAAAACAGAGGTTTATTAAACGACAGGAACATGGTCTAACACAGAGCTTGTACGTGCAGAGAACGGGACCCCTCAGCTGGGTCCATTTTGGGGGGCAATGAGCCAGACAACCACGTCTGCCCTTCACTCCATGTCCCAGCCAGCCCCCAAACTGAAACTCTCTCCAGCCCCCCTCCTCTGGGCTTTGTTCCTTTCCCGGGCCAGGAGGTCACCGGATTCCTTTGTTCTCCATCCCTTTAGCTCTCACCTTGCAGGGGGGAAGGGCCCAGGCCATCAGTTGCCAGGAAACAGGGTGTCGGCCATTCTCTGTGTCCAGACCCCTGCACACACCTGCCCTCTAGGGCTCTGCAATGATCATACACCCTTACCCCACCACCTAGAGACTTAAGAACTGCCTAGGGGAAACTGAGGCACCCCCCCACTATTCAGAGGAAACATTAAGAACAGTCCCACTTCGTCACAGTGGGTATGTCAGGAAGAATGGTAGGAGTCAGGACTCCTGGGTTCTGCTCCCAGCTGTGGGAGGGAAGAGGGGACCAGTGGTTAGAAGAGGAGGGGATGGGGACTTGGGGTCAGGACTCTGGGGTTCTGTTCCCATCTGCCACTAACTCTGCATGTGACTTTAGTCAGATCACTTCCCCAGTTTATGCCTCAGTCCCCGTTCCGTCCCCCCCAGCTCCAGCTCTGTAACACGGGGCTGATTCTGACCCACGTCTGACTGCGAGACTGAAACCCTTTTGCTCAAGCGTCTGTTAAACCCTCCGTGCCCTGGCCAATTCCCACTGTGCCTCTTTCTCCCTCTTTAGACCCAGGCTGCGTCTTACCAGAGTGCCAAGGAACAGCTCTTCGCTCACCTGATCACCCAAGGTCTTGGCAAGTGGCCTGAGAAGCACCTGGTGGACAACTTCACCGGTTAGGCAGTGAAATAGCCTCGGGGGGTCTGGGGAAATGCCCAGGAGAGGCTGGGAAGGAGTAAAATCTAGAGACTGTTGGAAGTTTCGGGAGTTGGGGTTAGGGCTTTTAAACTCTGTTTGCTATGCTGCATGGGGGAGGGGCCAAGGCTGTGCAATTAACAGACTAGGCTGTGAAGAAGGCCCACTTTTCATTTGATTTTTCTTTGAAGTATGAGGGCGATGGAGTCCCCAGAGTGCTCCGGCTGGTTCAGCCCTGTTGGCGCAGAGCAGCTGCCAACCTGCTTTCACGGATGGGTTAGGTCACCAGACTGCACAGCCCTGCCACAGCAATGCCAGCGCAGTTAGCCCAGAATTTCTCCCTCTGTATCAACCTTGTCCAGTGGTGAATTACACTTGTTTATTAGCTAGATTGAGCTGCTTTTAGTCTCGCTTGCTCGCTCTAAGGCAGATTTTCCATCCCTGGAATCATTCTCATGGCTCCTTGAGCCCTTTCCAGTGTGTCCGCAGCCCTTCTGAAGTGTGTCCATGAGAACAGGACGTGTGCCCCAGGCTGCATTGAAAGGTACCACCCCCTGTCCTTCCTCTGACAGGATCCCCCTTGGCTGTTCACCCTCTGAGCCCCAACAGTGCCCGAGTGCACCTGTGCAATTGTCTGCCACCAGACGCAGCGAAATCCTGTTCCTTCTGCTCCGGAGCTGCTGGTGGTGGTTTGAGTCACTGCAGTCTGGCCTTAAGAAGTGCAAGAACCTCAAGGAGTGAGCTGGAGCCTGCTGGCTGGGGAATGTGATGCAGGCAGGAGGGAGCATGGCCCAGGGGTTAGAGCACTGGACACCTGCTTCTATTCCTAGCACAATACCTGGGCTTTTTGGGGGACCATGAGTGAGTCATTTCCTTGCTCTGTGCCTCAGTTTCCCCATCTGTAAAGTAGAGACAAGGCTGCTGACCTGCTTTGCAAAGTGCTTTGTGCTGGACTGATGCACAGCTGTAGCTGAGAGCGAGGAATCAATTTGAGGTGGAGCCTTTAATTCGCAAGCCCTACAAATCTCAGCGGTGTTAAATACTAGGAATAAATTGCTGGCCCTTGACAGCATGTGCCATTTCTGGGCCCCACGACCGACCGCCAGCAGTGGCTGGTGACAGCCAAGCCCTGGCAGACATGCTCCTGTTCTGAGCGTTAACTTTATTTCAAAGGCAATAAGATAACTATCAAGAACAATTTTTCCAAGAAGTCCATTAACCCAGCTGCCGGTTCCAGTCCTCTGCCACCAACACCCATAACCTCCAGCCCCATCAAACACACATCCCTTAAATCCCCCATGCCTCAGGAGAGGGAACGTCTGGCTCCTATCATGCATTAGCCAATTAACACAGTAAGGTCCTTGTCTCTCCACAGGAGCACTCAGTGGGGAGGGATCCTGTCAAAATATTGGTTAGTCTCTAAGGTGCCACAAGTACTCCTTTTCTTTTTGCGAATACAGACTAACACGGCTGTTACTCTGAAACCTGTCAAAATATTAGTTGTGAGCCAAGGGGGAAATGTTGCAAAGGGGGGGTGGGATGGGATTCTGCCAGGGAGACAGGAGATCCTGGGTTGAAAATTTCCCCTCTGTCACCTGCTCCCAGTCTTTCTAGTCAAAACCCGCCCAGTTCATGTAAGTTTTGAACGGCCCATTCTGCTCATCCCATATGACCTCCTATGTAACCCAGGCTGGAGCCTCACAAACCCGAATTCCTGCATTCAGCCCCTAGCTGGTGGTGGGGCTAGCTCGGCTCGAGAATGAGGCAACAATCTCGCTGAAAAGCCAGAGTGCTGAAGGCTCCATCCTGGCTCTGAGCTGGTCCAATGGTTCCCCACCCACCGTGTTACAAACCTGCACCCCGTTTCCCAGCTGAGACTCCCCAGTCACAGGATCTCACGCTGCATTAACAAGGCCCCTGCTGTCAGAAATCACCTGCTGCTGCAGGCCCTGCAACACCCACATCGCTTTGCCTTTTGACCCAAGCTTTGAATTTTCAAACAACCCTTCCAGCCAAACTCAGCCTCGAGCTGGGGTTGGGAGGGGAGAAGTTCAAGCGCTCATGATCTGCCCGCAATGACATGTCTGACGAGAGACCAGTGGGGTGCGGGAATGTCATTCGTTGGCCCACTTCTTCCGAGGCTTTGGAGCTCTGGAGAGGCAGCCCCCCAGCAGAGTCTCTCACCAGCACAAGTTGGTCCCCATGACCACATTCCCTCCCCGACCTTGTCTCTCTTGTGCCCCAGGACCAACAGCTATGCCAACTCTGTAGCCTGAACCATCAGGACATTTTCTCACAACCCCCCCGCACAAGTTGGTCCCCATGACCACGTTCCCTCCCCCACCTTGTCTCTCTTGTGCCCCAGGACCAACAGCTATGCCAACTCTGTAGCCTGAACCATCAGGACATTTTCTCACAACCCCCCCCGCACAAGTTGGTCCCCATGACCACGTTCCCTCCCCCACCTTGTCTCTCTTGTGCCCCAGGACCAACAGCTATGCCAACTCTGTAGCCTGAACCATCAGGACATTTTCTCACCCCCCCCGTCCCATTTCACACCAACAGCAGGAAGAACCAGGGTCTCCGGCCGTGCCCCAGACACTAACTCAGCTTTCGGCTCCCAGGGGGCTGTGCTAAGAGGGGATGCAGACTGCGGAGCAGCTTGAGAAGACTCCTGGTTGTCCTGGGCATCGCAGCCTCGCTCCTCGCTTCATGGGCTGGGTGGCTGCGTTGCTGTAACAAGAAGCCACTTCCAACACCAGCCGGGAAGGTGCTGTGCTGCGTATCCTCCGGCATTCAGGGGTTCCTTCCCCGGGGGTTTGGAGCAGCTTGAGCCCCTCCAAAGGCTGGAAGAGTGCAGAGCAGGGCTGGCCGGCTGGCCGGTGCAGTGGGGATCAGGAGGGATAATCCAGGGTGGGAATGGCTGGGGGAGGAGAGGATGGATCCTGGTGTAGCTCAGCCAGGAGCCCAGATTAGTAGCCGGCCCTGTGCACCGTGTGGCTAGTGAGGGGGAGAGGTGCACCCATGTGGTTGGAGAGGGATGGGGGGAGCTGTATCACAGCCTAGAAAAATCTATTGCAAATAAATAGGGTTTGCAAAGGCCCCCCCTGCCCAGCAGTCCTGGCCCCCAGCCATAGTCCCAGACACAGAGCAGCTCCCCACAGGGGAATGAGGAAAAGCCCCTCTCCAACAGCAGCCCATGCCCCCATCTCTGCCCTCCCTGTGCCAGCCCAGCCACAGGGGGGCACTCTGTGGGTGGGGGTTGGGCTTGTGGTTGCACGGGGGGGCCCACCTGGTTCATGAGCTCGGCCGTCATGGTGACGGAGGGCTGCTCCATGTTGGTGGCGTTCTTGGGGCTAGTCTCCAGGAACGGCACCTCCAGCACGTCCGTGTCTTCCTGCCCGGGGGGCACGTGAAAGGCCACAGGGTGTGCCAGGCAGCTGCTGGGCAGGTGTAGGTACAGCTGCCCCCTCCCCCGGCATGCAGAGAGAGGGGCTGCCCCCTGGTGCAGGCAGTGATCAAGCGGAGCAGTGCAGGGCATAATAGCAAAGAGCTTTCCATTATTAATTGCATCCCTACAGCCCTAGGAAGGGGGCTTGTAGATCCCCCCTGTGCCCTGCCAGCTGACCATGTCTTACGCTAGGCTCTCCTTGTTATTCATGGGAGACCTCCCCTCCCTCAGGATTATCGGTGCTTATGGGCTGGGATTTCAGGGTGTGAGGGGCGCACTAATCTGCCCCTCCCAAGGCCTGCCGTAGGCATTGGTGTAATCTGGTACCTTCTTGAAGGTCAGATGAGCTTGTTCCCATTCTCGCTGGCGTAGCGGCTGGTCTCCTCCAGCCACAAGTGCATGTTGCTGAACGAGTCTTGGGAGAGGCTCCGAGAGCATCCAGCCCCTGCAGCCACTTCCACGGAGCCCAGCTTCCCTCCCCCCCAGGAAGATCTGCTGCTGGGGAATCAGGGCAAGAGCATCGCCTGCAGTCTAATGCCTATCTACAGATGGGAGCAGCCTCATCAGCCTTCACCTAGTCCATCCCCAGCCAGGGTGGAATTGGTCTCTACAAGTCCATTTGCCCCTTGTGGGGGAGAGAACATGGCACCTTGCGTCTCAAATGCAATACACCTCATCCAAACCGGGCCCACTGGCTTCTATCACACACACATATCCCCCAGAGCGGCCTTTAACTGGGAGCAACTGTCAGTCATTACTCCCCTCAGCGGGATTAGAACCCACAGCCTGGAGGGAAAGGCTCCCTAGACTCATTCCCAAGCAGCTGAGCTAACCAGTCTCAGAGCAGCTGCTCTCTTAAAGAGACACACACACTCCTGGCTACGCAGCTCCTGGGATTCAGCCCAGAAGATTCATTTAAATGTCCAGGGAGACTTGATTTCTACCCCTCAACTTTAAAAAGTTTGTGTTGTTATTTGTACAGAGCCCTGGGCTAGCACTGAGGGGTCTGAGAGAATACAAAGATCATTCACATGCAACGCTCCGGTCTCCCACCAAACACGTGCAGCTGCCTCTAGGGTGGAATGTGGCAGCTGTTTTAAACAACACGCAGAGCACCGCTTCATTGAAGAAGTCCTGCGTTTGAGATCAGCCCATGGCAGAAGGCAGCCAGGTCTGTATTCTCTACACAGACGCCAAAGAAAAAGGCAATTCATTTAAAAATCATCTCCCCATGCAGTTACCATTAAACTTTCCCCTGCCCTTCCTTAGGATGCTGGATTCGACTTCCTTCCCCACCTTAAAAGGATGCAGTTTCTATACAGCTGTTGAAACATCTCCCATATCCCAACACAGACGTAGCTTTATCTCTGCAATAGGTGACATGATCCCTGTATATAGAGCCACTGTGCCTCACCCCAGAGGTGGCTGCATCTCAGTGCTGGGTGATGTGATCCTGGCATAAACAGCTGCCGTGTCCCACCCCAAGGCTATATACAGGTTGTGAAATATTTCAGGATTAGCCACAGCCATTTTTAACCAAGGGCTACAGCAAGTCAATTCCCCGCGTAACAGCACCTCCCTGATCATTCAGTTATTATCCACACCAAGCATCCATCCACATACATCCTCTATCTCTATTTTAATTACAATTGTTAATATAACAAAAGGGCGGGGAGTCTCTGGGTGCTGTTTCTGTTGTTAGAGTATTGCTTTGAGTCTCTCTCTCTGTGAATTGCTTTGAGAACAGACTCAGTCTTAGAATGTACTAACACAATTAGCAGCTTGCAAGTTTCACACATAGAGGGAGAGAAACAGTACCAAAAACCAAGAGACCTCTTAATTAGTAATACCCTGGAATTGAAACTATGGGGAATCAAACTCATTTGTGATTTTAATACAGAACTTCTTTAATATGATCCAACATAATCCCCCTTTTCACACTAAGATTTATAATCATCAGTGTCACTTTCTATGTAGCCTATCCAGGAGAAAGTACTGTGAGGCAATTTGAGTTTGTGATTCCAATTCATGCCACATACATGATCCTAGTGATGTATCTTTACTACAAGGTTCTGGGGCAACAGGCAAGGTGAGGCACACCCACTTTTGAGGAGTCCATTCGGTACAACCTCTAGTGTCCAATAGCTTCCCTCCCACCCCAGCCCACTGGCTCAAAGTCCAGGGTATCCAGAAGGATCCCATGTGTAATATATGGGGAGTGGGTTAACCTTCAATACCTTTGCCTCCAGGGACTATTGGTGTGCAATTTTGACAACAATTTCTCCCATTAACAAGTCTGGTTTACAATACTGGAAACATATTGTATCCATTCATATTGATAAGTGTCAAACAATGATCTCTTTCTTTTTTAACAAATGCATCAAACCCTTAATATTTCCCAATATGACCCAGAGCATTTTGTGTCCCAAAGTAGCTAGTAAAAAGAAAAGGAGTACTTGTGGCACCTTAAAGACTAACCAATTTATTTGAGCATGAGCTTTCGTGAGCTACAGCTCACTTCATCGGATGAAGTGAGCTGTAGCTCACGAAAGCTCATGCTCAAATAAATTGGTTAGTCTCTAAGGTGCCACAAGTACTCCTTTTCTTTTTGCGAATACAGACTAACACGGCTGTTACTCTGAAACCTGTCAAAGTAGCTAGTGCAAGTATCTGCATTTCAGTGCATCCCATAGCTATGGCTGTGTAGTTTCCTATTTCTAATATTTTTTTTCCTTATGGATAAGCCATGTGGTCCATTACTAAAGATTCCATCGGCCTTTTAGGTTACCCAGACCAATTTGGACCAAGTCTACATTGGCATGTACTTGTTTTTGTATCAGGCTGTCCTGTAGCTGGGACAGAAAGCTTAATTTATTTTTAAGTTCCTGCAGGTCTTCAGTATTTTTTTTTTAAACACACAACAGTGCTAGCAACAAGACAAAACATAGAACACAAAACACAATTTCTATTGTGACAGTAGATTCATGGTATTGGGTTGCTTTTCAGCTGGCATCAGCTTTTCCTGATTTTTCTGAAAGACAAAAAGAACATGTTTCTACCCCTTTTGGGGTGGCAGATTATTGCTTAAAATATTTCTTTTACAAATACCCTTGCTGATTGCAGGCAAAACAGAGGAATTGCCCCCACATTTTCCTGTTTTTGTTCTATAGGCAGGCCAGGTTTCAATGGCTTTTATCTTTTAAGGGTTATGGGGAAATTATCCCACTGTTTAGTCATTAAATCCCTGAGTTTTCCTTCTTATACAGCAGACCAAGTTTATAATGTTTTTCCTGCTATGTTAAGCTTTAATTTTTATTTACAGGTAATAACTGAGAAGCATCATTACCATACGACCTTAAAGGGGTTTTCCAAAAATCATACACACTATACGTTGTTACAGGGATACTTATTATCATTAAATTTATTAAAATTATCTTGTTATCCCATGCCTTTTATTTAGACAATTTGTTTGCTGACCAGGTATGTCCTTTATCTGCAGCTCCTTTGTGCTGCTAGTTCTTTCCTTCCTTTATCATTTAGGTCATTTGCATTTTCACAGAAGCTTCCTGCTTTTGGATTTAAAGCCATCAGCAGCTCAGAGACTCTGTCTTAAAAGGGACACAATCAACTTTCACCAGAGTTTTGATTACTTTTAACTTCTGCTTCCAAAACACACAGCAATCTGAAAAAGAAAACCCAACCTATTGTGGCTCCCTTTGGAGCCCTAATAGCATTTTAATTAAGTAGCATGGTATGTTTGCATTTCTTTTGCCCCTTCTACAATATACCCTGCACATGTTCTGGGGCAAATGCACATTCCTTCCATAGTTTAACTTCTATAACATTATCCAGATCCATTTTTACATAAGGTGTCACTATTTCTTTTTTTGCTTACAGAGGTTTCATGTACCTTTATCAAAGTGACAGTCTGATTACTCAGAGCCATTTTAAGACTTAGTGTTTCTAACATTGCTTCTTTTTGTTTTGTGCACCTCACCCCTGCTGTTGCTTCAGAGAGGCACTGTCTTTTTTTAATTTTTTTTATTACAACTCTCATCTGCTATTTTGTTACAAAAACAAACAAACAAAAAACAAACAAACAAAAAGAATCCAGAATTTTTTTTTCTATTCTCCTGATTTTGACTGCCCTGCTGCAGCCACAACTTAAAAACATTTTAAATTTTGTAAAGCATTGAGTTACCTTTTAAGGGTTAAATGCCAAATCCCAAAGCCAAACAACACTAATTACCTGTGTCTAGCAAAAAGGTCTGTCAGTTTTGCAACTTTGAATTAAAGAGTCAAATGGATTTTTAGTGGCATTATTTAAAACAAAAACAAAACCAACTGGTCCTTAGAACTTTACCGATTTACACACACACAGACAGATACATACACGTTTTCTTTTCCTTAACATCCCTTCCACACTGCTCTGTTTTTTTTTACATCTTACATTCCCTTTATACATTTGAGGCAGCTAAGTTCCAATAGAACCCCCTTATGTTCTTTTAGCAAATTTGACTAAATTGTCCAGTCAAATGATTTTAATCAGATAGTTTATTTTTGCCTGGCTAATTTACAGACATTCCTTTGGAAAAGGGCCCATTTTTCTTTCAGAATGGCTGCAAAGAAACCAAGAATGCTCTTTCTCTAACACTTTTCCTTTTTAACATTTTAACAAAGATTAGCTGCTTAATTCCCTCCAGCCTCTGCAGAGTTAACTTTTTTTTACTCTTTTCTCTTTGTAATTATGCCTGGGGGTGCAGTACATAGGACCTTCTCCCCATTTACCTGCCTCCCTCCAGCCTCTGCAGAGTTAACTTTTTCACTCTTTTTGTATTCCTGGAGTGCCTCTTTCACTATTTTCAGCTTGCTTTGGGTATTTGTAGCCAGCACCTTCCAATTGTCTGCTCCCTTTTCCGTTTGTGCCTTTTCCTCTTTACATGAAGACAAGCAGAGGGAAGAATCCTTACATGCCTCCCACAACAACCAAATTGCTGCTGCATCTCTTTTGGCAGCACTAGAAGGTTTGTATATGAGGATATACTGAGCCAATCTATCCTCTAGGTCCGAAATAGTGCAGACATCAGCTAAGGCTTGTTTAGTCCAAGGACTGTGCCCAAATTTTTGAAGGATTTGTTTAAAAGGTGTAATTTCTTTAACAAAAGGTGAGGTTGGAGTTCCTTCTGACTCCATTCCTCCCTCTGTTACTGGCTTACCCTGTTTTCTTTTAAACATCTTAACATGGATATTTCAATCTCTTTGTCACTGCTGGTATTTCTTAGCAAGTGACACAGCCTAGATTCTGAAATCGGAGGCCAGCAGGTCCCCTGCTACCTTCCCGGAGGCCAGCAGGTCTGGTTAACCTATTTCTCCCTGCTACCTTCTCGGAGGCCAGCAGGTCTGGTTAACCTGTTCTTCCCTGCTACCTTCTCGGAGGCCAGCAGATCCCCTGCTACCTTCCCGGAGGCCAGCAGGTCTAGTTTAATCTGTTTTCCCTGCTACCTTCTCGGAGGCCAGCAGGTCCCCTGCTACCTTCCCGGAGGCCAGCAGGTCTAGTTTAATCTGTTTTCCCTGCTACCTTCTCGGAGGCCAGCTACCTTCCTGGAGGCCAGCAGGTCTGGTTAACCTAATAGAAATGCCTAGCTCAATAGAGCTGGAGGTGTGCACACCAATATTTACAATAACTGAGGTTTTTTACCAATATTCCCCCTTTCGCATTTCTCCACCAAAATGTTATACCAATAAAATAAAAACCAACAGGATCTTATTAAAGGGGAAAAGGCAAAATACCACATTTATTGTGAATACAGAAAGAATCATAGTAAGCAGTTAGTTATAGCTATAACATTCCATTCAATCCCATATTTATTCACACATTCATTCATACAAACACACACACACACAGGTTCTGCAAGGTTGTTATCATAGTTACCAGCCTTAGAGTTGCTCATGTCAAGCCACTGGCCAGGTGGCCTGGACATGAGGAGGGAGCAGGGCCTTGTCAGATGCTCATCTGATGCTCCTGGAAGTTGGTTTGCAGAATCAGACCCCAAAGTTCTCACTTTTTAGAGTCTATTTTTATAGGAATTTCTTCCTATGCCAGTCTATGGGAATTGCTTCATCATGCTGTTGCTGAATCAATCAGCAGATAGCACATTCCTGACGGCTCCCTGCTGCTAGATGTTATCTTGTTCTTTGGTTCTCCCATTCTTGAGGCTGTTGGGTGGATTCCAGTCTGCCTTCTGGGGGGTCCTCTGACTATTTCCACTTGACGCCTTCTTCAGCCTATGGACACTGGATTCTTAGGCTGGCACCTCCCTGATCATTCAGTTATTATCCACACCAAGCATCCATCCACATACATCCTCTATCTCTATTTTAATCACAATTGTGAATACAGCAAAAGGGCGGGGAGTCTCTGGGTGCTGTTTCTGTTGTTAGAGTATTGCTTTGAGTCTCTCTCTCTGTGAATTACTTTGAGAACAGACTCAGTCTTAGAATGTACTAACACAATTAGCAGCTTGCAAGTTTCACACATAGAGGGAGAGAAACAGCACCAAAAACCAAGAGACCTCTTAATTAGTAATACCCTGGACTTTAAACTGTGGGGAATCAAACTCATTTGTGATTTTAATACAGAACTTCTTTATATGATCCAACACCGCTCCCCAGAGTCACAGACGTTAGGCCGGAAGGGACTGCTGGGCTCCTCTAGTCCCAGCTCCTGCAGACCCCAGGCCAGAGCCCCTCCCTGCGTCCATGCCACTGGAGCCAGGGGGTCTCTGGATCCCTGAGTGGGAGGATCACTTCCATCCCGGCTCCTCCTTCTCGTGACAGTGCTGAACGGGGATTCATGAACTCTCCCCACCCCCAGCTCCCAGCCCACCTGAGCGGCTCTTTCCACTTTCCCAAGCTGCCGGGTGCTTTGGCCACGGGATGTAAAACGGTCCCATCTCAGCTTCCTCTCCCACTGCTGCAACGATGCAGAAGCTGCTTTAATAGCAGCCCCTTCCCCTGCCCAACTGAGTCCCAGGCCTTGCTAACGCTCAGAGCCACAGCAGCCCCAGGAGATGATTGCTGCGGGGGGTCTCGGCCCAGGGAGAGGCACTGACTCCTAGAAGCAGGGAAAGCAGCACTGTAGATCAGGGAGGTCTGGTAATGCCAGTGGCTGTCTGGGGTCTGGCACCCCAGGCACTCAGAGCAGATTGTCAAAGGCCAAACCCCTCTCACCACCGGCTCTGTAGCTCCCCCTTGCTTTCGGTCTGTCTTAGGCACCATCCTGGCCCTCATCCCCCTGGCATCCGAGCACTGCCCAACCTCGATTGCATTTATTCTAACGGCCCCCTTTAGGGCAGGGTCTGGCAGCTACCCCCACTGCACAGACAGGGAACCGCTGCAGAGAGAGAATAAGGGACTTGCTCGAAGCCAAACAGAGCATCTGTGGCAGACCTGGGAAATGAACATGGGTCTCCTGGGTCCCGGGATGGCACCTTCTCGTTCAACCTCCTGCCCCCTTCGTCCCTGGTTCAGTGGAGCTGTGGGAGCTCTCTGGGGCACAGGAGCTGGCTGGTGCCCAGATGGAGCTACGTTGCCTATTGCACAGATCTCGCTTTTCCCGAAAATTGAAAATGCTGATCCAACCTTACAGGGCCCGCCAGGATCCTTGCAGCTGGTCAGTGCTAAATTGTGAACTGTGCCCTGGCCTCCCAGAGCGGGGCAATGGGAGAGGGTGGGGCTGGCCCAAGGCCCTGCTGGATTGGTGCTCACGTGTATGGAGTCCCAGTGCTACAGAGCTCTGTGCTGGGACGGCGCTTTGTGGGGGTTTCGCAGCTCCTCTCTCCAAGGCCTCTGTGGCAGCAGCCGCTGCAGAGAATCCCAGGCCTGATTCCCCCCACGCTGGGTCTCCTGAATGGCCCCTGCCCTGGGGGGCTCCATTCCTCACCCAGTGTCTCCTGCTGACTCTCCAGCAGCTGCACGGCAGGTGTCCGAAGGCACCTCTAGTCCTCTCCAGGGCTCAGGGGGACTGTCCTGGCATCGGACTGTCCTGGGGAATGGAACAATGGCTCCAGGCAACCGGAGAATGCCTGTTCCCCTGGCAACCTCAGTGCCATTCCCTCTGGAAGTGATGGTGTCAGCGAAGGTGCTGGAGGTGGTCAGGCCTCGGGGTTGGAGCTGGACTCAGGAGGCCGGGGCGTGGGTGGAGCGAGGCTGGAGCGAGAGCAGGGCTGGAGCAGGATGAGGAGCAGGGCTGGAGCAGCCTAAGACTGTTGCCAATGTCAGGCAGGAGCAAGTTCCTGGCCCAGGAGTCGTGTTGAGCAGACTGAGCTGCTGCTGTGAGACTGAAATACTTGCTCCAGGAGTCACGGGCCTGTTCCTGGCTTGTGAATTGGTGGGAGCCCAGCACAGGAGGGACTTAGGGCCTGACACATGGCTCCAGGGGGCGCTTGGCTCCCGGCCCCGCTGGGCACTGACAGGCCAGGTGCAGGGGGCCAGGCGCAGCGCCAGGGAGGACATTGGGGAGGCAGGAGCGCTGAGGTGGGGCTGAGCGGGCAGGTGCTGAGGAGCTGCGGCCGGCTGGCCAGCAGGGAGGAGGAGCAGCACCCAGCTGTGGAGAGCCCAGCTGCAGCTCCACACGGGGCGCGGCCAGAGCCTGGCAGGCGGCTGGCTGAAGTGGCACTTTGTGATCTGGCGCAGGCGGGAGCTGGCTCCTCACATCTGAACGCTCTGCAGCGCCGGCGGATTCACATCTAAACCCGGATCTGGCTCCCAATTCACAGCTGGCCCCTCCCCCCGATCTGGAGTGGCTGAGACTCCAGCGCTCTGGGGAAGAGGCCAACAAATGCCAGCTCCTGGGGTGGGCTTCCCCCAGAGACAACCCCGTGCTGGGAAGGGAGGTTCCAAGAGCCGGCAGCTCCACCACTCACACTCCCAGCTTCCTGGGAATGAGCCAGGAGCAGAGTCCCAGTCCCCGTCCCCCGGCATTAATCCAGGGACTCCGCACTGGGGATGTGCACCTGGCAGCACGCAGCCTCCTGAGAACACACAGGCCAGGGTGCAGGGCGAGGGCTCCCAGAGAGAAACGGCAGGAGGGCAATGCTGGGAACCCCCAGGCCGTCTTCAGCTCAAGCATGAGGGCACCCCAGCATCCTGGAGAGCAGGAATCTAGCTTCAGCTCAGCCTTTATGTCCCCCCATTCTCTGTGCTAGATGGGTTGGTCTCACGGAGGGACGAAAGAGCCCATCAGGAGTTCCTGGCTTATCCAACGTCAGTTTCCCGCTCTTGTGAAAAAAAACGGTGACTTCCCTTACACAGGAGCTTGTGTTCTTCAGGCTGGGCTGGGCCTGTACACGTTCCCCTGTCGGGGTGTGTGCACCCAGGGCCTGTGAGTCGCAGACGTTTGCCAACGAACATTTGCCAACAGACATTTGCCCGCTGCTCTCCCCGTGTGCTCAGGGACCGCCATCAAAAGGGCACGTCTGCCACCTCCCTCTCAAGTCCTTCGCACCTGCGTGCTGTCAGGGGAACATCCCCATTTCTACTGAGGCCTCAGGGACAGGATTTATGATGAACCGGCTGGAGTTGATCCCCACCCCCGCCTGCCGTGTTGCACCCCTACGGCTAGCTGGGGATCCAAACTGACACTCCCCGGTTTGAGCCCCTGCCTAGCCAGGCCCTGTTCCCTCCCCCCAGGCAGTTGTTGGCCCTGAACTCCTGCAGGCAGCCATGACACACAGGTGCTTGGGGGCTTGAGAGAAGGGCTATCACCAGCTGAATGACCCCTGCCTCTACGGTGGGGACTGAGGCCACTTTCCCAGCCGGTGCCCCCCAAGTCCTGTGCTATGCTGAGTCTGGGGAGATGGGCAGGTTCAGCCTCATTAGAAGGGATCGGCCAGACAGAAAGGCAGAATCGGGTCCCTGCACAGAGCCCCTCTACTACCTGCCTGTGTCCTAACCACCAGGACAGTGGCCAATCCCACCTTCAGGTCAGGTTCCAGCGTCGGGCCCTGTCCATACCCACAGCACGTGGCACCCAGCATGCGCCGATAGACTCCGGTACATGCAGTAAGTTCACAGACACTAGAAACTGCCTAACGCCAGGCTGGGGGCTGGGGATGTGTAGGGTACAGAGCACAGCACCCCCTAAGGCCGGGCAGGAGGGCTGGAAAATGCATATGATACAGAGCACAGTGCCCTCTAACACCTGGCAGGGGGGCTGAGAGATGGGGGGTGTAGGGTACAGAGCACAGTGCCCCCTAACACCGGCCAGGGGGCCTGGAAGCTGGGGGAATATGTAGGATCCGGAGCACAGCATCCCCTAACACCAGGCTGGGGGGCAGGGAGAGGGGGGATATGTGGGGTACAGAGCACAGCACCCCCTAACACCAGGACACGAGGTCTTGTCCATCTCAGGGCGGAAATGATCACACCCTTCGAATGGGGGATCTGCCATGGGCACTGGCAGGAGCGCGCTGCTTTACATTAAGGTTCTTTGGCTGACGGGCGAACCTCACCCCACCCTGCGTTTCGAGTGTGAACAGCTGTCGATGGAAACCCAGACAGCAGAGATGGAGCAGGACTAACCGGGGTCACTGGGTCTCGCCCTCACCCCGTGTCTACACTGTACGAGGGTGGGAAATAGCAGGTGCCTTTTCTTGCCCTGATACGATTTTGGAGATGCCGATGCTTGCGACAGCTTTCTCCCTGTGTGGGTTGTGGGATCCAGGGGAGCCGTCTGTGTGCTCTGTAGAGGACAAGGCGTGTAGATCATTTATACCTCAATGGATCACAGTAAATACAGTTATTTAATATATCAAATAAAAGCAGAACAATACATCAAAAAGCATCAAAATGAAACAGAGGATTGCTATGTACAGGGGGGATTGCTATGTACAGGGGGGATTGCTATGTACAGAGGGGTTTGCACGTGACTAGTTAACTGCTCGAGAGCTTTCATCACCGTGTACTTTCTGACAGGTTTCCGCGCCCTGTGTAGGGTTTACGTCCCGCCCTCCGTCCCCGTTTCCGGTTGTGTACGTTTTTGGCGCCGTCGGCCCTTTTGAACATTTCTTTTGTATTGTTTTCTGTGTTTGGCCTGGGGAAGGTTGCGTTCTTGTGTTTTGACATATTTAGAGAAAAAGTATGAACAAGTAGAAAGAAAGGCTGTAAGGGGTTTGCGGCTCCCTCCCTGTCCATCAGGGTGGGAGACCACGCCCCTCCCTACGATACTTCCGGGGTACCTTGGTTCAGGGGAAAATTAGCCCAGTGTTAATGGTTCAGGCCTGCAGCCAGGCCGAGCAATGGTAGAGAGTCTGTTTGCCTGGGGCCCTCATTCAGGGCAGGGCTGCAGTCAAGTAGGGGCTCTGGCCTACAGTCAGGCAGGCAGAGCAGCAGAAGGTCCATTTGCCTGGCCCTTGATCAGGGCGGGGCAGCAATCAAGTAGGGGGGCTCTGGCCTACAGTCCGGCAGAGCCGTCGCCGTCTAGGGGAGGTTAGCTCTCTGGTGGGAGAGTCAGCACAACCGTCTGGCGTCCTGATTCAGGCGGGTGCCAGACCAATCAGGCCTCCTGACAACCAAGTGGGGAACCTGCCACTCCTGACGGTGGCGTGGCGGTGGTAGGGGAACCCAGGCCTTCCCGCTCCACTGCGTCCCCACCCAGGGCCCTAAACAGCAGCGGAGTGGTCCGCCACTGGGTCAGCGGGGAAAATCTGATCACAACACGCTAGCCGGCTTGTAGTCAATAATAAAGCTGAACCCGATTTGGCTGCCCTGGGCTCCTTCCTACACACCCATTCCGTGTGTACATGGGTCCCAGGGTTGTTGTTCGCTTCGCTGGGGTAGACGGCTAATGGCAGCCCCACCAGCTCCTTGGAGTCCCCGGCGTCTGGCAGCGCCGGCAGCCCCTCTGGCTCTCTGTCAGGATAGCGCTCTCCATTAGGGGAGCAGGGAAGAGACGTCCTGCTCCTCCAGCAGCTCTCTCCCAACTCAGCTGGAGGGGCGGCCTTTTATAGTTCCGCTTCCTGTCCCACCCCTCTCCTTCCGGCAGCGTGGCATGCGGTGGGAGCCAAGCCTGCTTTCTGCAACCCTCCTGCCCCCAAAAACCCACTTCAGCGAGTCCCAAAATCAAATCCACTTACCAGGAGCCTCCTCTCCTCTTTGCGCTTCGCCAACATCCAGGGTAGAAAAGAGCTCCTGGCCTCATGCATCTCTGACCTCCGAGTCATCTTCTGCCTCTGGGTCCCCCTCCACATCCTCGTCCAAGATTTCCTCCTCCTGGCTCGGTCCACTCTCAACTGACATGCGAGCCACCGAAGTATCCACAGTGGTGTTAGCAGTGGAGGTGGGGTCGCCGCGGAGTATCATGTCCAGCTCTTTGGAGAACCGGCAGCTCATAGGCGCAGCACCGGAGTGGCGGTTTGCCTCCCGCGCCCTGTGCTCGGCGTTCCGCAGCTCCTTCACTTTGATCCTAAACTGCCGTGTGTCCCGGTCATCGCCCCTTTCTGTCATGCATCGTGAAATCTGTCCGTAGGTGTAATGATGCTGGTTCTGGCGGGACCCAACTGAGAGTGCCAGTTCAGGACAAACTGCTTCAAGCAGGGCAGTTACAGCCGAAGGCTGGAGGTTTTCCACCTCTAAGGCAAACCAAATCAGGCAAACAGAGCAGACTTTGGTCTCACCCCACTGGCTCACCACAAGTCACACACGCAATTCCCTTAGACACTCCAGTTTCCCAGGATCACCAATTGTTATGGGGACAAATGGTTATGAAAACCAATACCCCAGGAAAAGAAAAAAGGCTCTCTTGATCCCAAAGGACCAAGCCCCACACCCAGGTCAATATACAAATCAGATCTTGTCCCAAATCACGTTGTTGCCAATGCTTTAGAATCTAAAATCTAAAGGTTTTGTTCATAAAAGGAAAAAGCTATAGATGAGAGCTAGAATTGGTGAAATGGAATCAATGACATACAGTCATGGCCAAGTTCTTGGTTCAGGCTTGTGGCAGCGACAGAATAAACTGCAGGTTCAAATCAAGTCTCTGGAGAACATCCACAGCTGGGATGCGTCTTTCAGTTCTTGGTTCAAAGCTTCAGTGTAGCAAAGTCCCTCCAGAGGGATGAAGCAGGACTGAAGACGAGATGGAGGAGCTGCAGCAGCTTTTTATATTCTCTTGCCATGTGGTCTTTCTTTCCTTGTCCCAAGACAAGCTGTCCATCACGTGGCCTGGAAAAACCTCCGAGTTCTGTCCATAGGCAGGTCCCTGCACACCGTGCTGAGTCCCAAGGCTTGTCTGCCTTCTTTCAATGGATCAGTTGTGTAGCTGATGGTCCTTAATCGGTCATCAAGCAGGCTAGACATTGCATCCGATGAAGTGAGCTGTAGCTCACGAAAGCTTATGCTCAAATAAATTTGTTAGTCTTTAAGGGCCACAAGTCCTCCTTTTGAACTTGTCTGGGGTGTCACCCAGAAGCATAGTACAAGTTTGAACCACAGACAGTACAGAGTCAATACTTATAACTTAAAATACAAAAATGACACAAACATATAGAGAGCATAATCATAACCAGGAAATCATAACCTTGCCTTAGACACCTTATTGGACCCCCCTTTATACAAGATTTGGTGCCACTACAGGACCTTGGTTGCAACAATGATCTATATGGTCCCAGTTCAAGTCAATAACGTCACAGTTGGTATCATAATTGCTACGTCCGGAGTGCAGCTGGGACTGTACAGCCTCCTCTCCCCAAATGCTGATGAGGTCCAGCAGCTCGGCATAGCTCCAAGCAGGGGGATCGCCTGGTGCGTGGAGCAGGCCTGGCCACCTGGAAAGATGCGCTGCACTCATCACCGAACAAACAGGAAGGGGACTTTCAAAATGGCAAAGGAGTTTACGGAGTGGGGATGATGGATGGTCACCTGAGGGCCGGGCAGTAGAGTTCAAACCGATGACCAGAGAGGCGAGAGCAGGCATTGTGGGACATCTCCCGGAGGCCAATCGCAGCGCCGTAATCGACCTCGGTGTCTACACTGGCACCGCAGCCCTGTAGCCCCGGTGCAGAAAGTTTTTTAAACTGTGCAGGGCTTTTATTAAAGTGCTGCAACTGCCCTGTTTCCGCGCCCTGAGTGGCGTGGCCGTGCGTACACCTCACCAGTTGCAGCGCAGAAAGCTGCTTTACCGCGATGCAACTTGCCAGCGTAGACAGGACTTAAGGAAACAGTGCCATGACTTTAAACCTCCTGTTCACCGGAAAAAAACAAGGCTGTGTTTTGGAATGGAATAAAAATGCACCTTTTAAAAATGCTGTAACAGTTTTAACACATGATGAAAGTTATGTTTCAGAGTAACAGCCGTGTTAGTCTGTATTCGCAAAAAGAAAGCTCATGCTCAAATAAATTGGTTAGTCTCTAAGGTGCCACAAGTACTCCATTTCTTTTTGATGAAAGTTATATTAAGCTTATTAAACATTTTAGATTTTTGTTGCATTATCAGACTACTTTTGTTCTTAAATGTTTGCAGCCCACGGGCTGAGACATAAATACATGCTTCTGTGTTTGTTTTGGGTCTAGAGGCTGTATTAAAAGTAATGCTTTATAAAAGCAAAAAGGCTTTTTCATTTGTACTTTGTGTTTCTAAGAAGACAAAAAGCATTTTAGTAATAAGTTTGACAGGGGCATTTTTGAATTAGCCAGTTTGTTTTCAAAAGATGTCTAGTTACCATTAAGCAAAAGCCAGGGCCCTAAAGTTAATTAAAGGAAACAGGCATGTAGATTTCAAAGCCTCCTGGTTACAGAAATGGGAATGGCCATATCACCATTTACAAAATCTTTTTCTTAACTCTTTAAATAAACTTACTATATAAAAGAATACAAAAAGAGACCCAAACCAAAACAGCTTTACCTTTAAATTTTAAAGAAAGCTTTAAAAATCAGGGTACAGTTAAAACCCTCATGTTTTTAAGGTTTGGATTTAGACAAAAAAGAAGAAAAAGCAGCTGATGTGAAAAAGTTCTGACAGAGATAAGGGGCTTGTTCTGTTCCCAACATACACACACATACGTTCTTCTTCTTTTCTCATGTTTTTTTGAAATGTAAACCAGGACAAACAAGTTTGCTTTAGGCCTGTCATAGAAAATCTGCATGAAGCAGGATTTAAAAATAGCTGCCTTCCCCTGTTTAGCTCGCATGTCCTGTGACCAAAGTTGTTTCACTGTAAAGATGGCCAGAACATGTATGAATTTAAAACAAACAAGAACCCACAGCAGATTGCTTTTCAAAAGACACCCTTTGAACTTATTAAGAGTGTAAAATAAAGAAGCATCTCGAGGTTAAAACCACAGGCAGTTTACAAAAGTAATTTCTTAAAGTTAAATTAAGTTTTTATTGATTTAGGGATTTTAGTATGATTTTTTGTTGCATTATCAGACTGTCTTTGTTTCTAAATGTTTGCAGTCCGTGTGCTGAGACCCAGGTACAAGCTCTTTTTTAACTGTTTAAATGGACTTAATATATCAAAGAATGCAAAAAGAGAAAGTTGGTTTTTTTGGTTACCTTGAAATTATAAAGAAAACTTTAAAAATCAGGGTATAGTTAAAAACCTCACCTTTTGAAAGTATGGATTTCTACAAAACACAAGAAAAAGCAACTTATGTGAACCAGTTAGCTTTTTTTTTTAAACCAGAGATAAGGTATTTGTCGCCCCCCCGCTCCCCCGCACATTTTTCTTTCCTAGTGATTTTTTAAGTGTAAACGAAAGGCCAAATTTGACCTATTTGAAGCAGGCCCTTCTGCTTTTAAATTTTTTTTGCAGGAAAGGCAGAGGATTAAAACTAAATGTAAACCTAAGGGGCTGCCAAGTTTTACTGAACACTAGTAAGATCAACACCTGTTTACAGGAACGTTAATGGTAAAGAGAAAGCAATATTACCATTCACAATCTATTTAACACATTTGTAACCCTTGAAATGAACTCCCTTGTTCTGTAGTGAAATAAAGAGGCCCCTTTGTAACACAAACTGGTTTAAGCTCTTAAGAAGGTGTCTACACTGCCCACGTGAAATCGCTGCCGCGACAACGCTTTAAGGTGGCAGTGTCCTCGCGGCTCCAGCTCAGGAGGGTGTTTTTTCACACCCCTGAGCGGTGCAAGTTTCAGCGCTGTAAGTGGCAGTGTAGACAAGCCCTAATTGAACTGTGGAATTTTAAAACAGGGAACACTCTCTAAAAACCCCCAAAATTATTTTTGTTGTTTGTCAGCCCCAGTGGGAAAAGTCCCATAAAATTTAAAAGGCCTTAAAGCCAATGGGGTTATCTATCTATCTATCTATCTATCTATCTATCTATCTATCTATCTATCTATCTATCTATCTATCTAGTGGGAAAGGTGCTTGGGGCCTGTTTTTTTAGATAAGAATAAGGCAGTTAAAGGAGGTGGGTGGTGAGGGGAGGGGCAGGGAGGGGAGGGAGAGGGCTCTTGTTTAAAAATCTTGGGTTGATAGGATTGGTTCAGGAAAATGCATTGTATGATGCAGCTGTAGAACAGTTTCTGATTGGTCCGCCCGAGAGGCAGAGATAACCATGCTGGGGGCTGTGAGCCTTGGGAGCTCCCTCTTTCCCCAGGGGCAGCCGCAAGGGAAGAATTAGTAGGGGAAGCAAAAGTGGATGGGAACCTGGGAGGCAGTGACCATGAGATGGTCGAGTTCAGGATCCTGACACAAGGAAGAAAGGAAAGCAGCAGAATACGGACCCTGGACTTGAGAAAAGCAGACTTTGATTCCCTCAGGGAACTGGTGGGCAAGATCCCCTGGAAGAATGACATGAGGGGGAAAGGAGTCCAGGAGAGCTGGCTGTATTTTAAAGAATCCTTATTGAGATTACAGGGACAAACCGTCCCGATGTGTAGAAAGAATAGTAAATATGGCAGGCGACCAGCTTGGCTGAACAGTGAAATCCTTGCTAACCTTAAATACAAAAAAGAAGCTTACAAGAAGTGGAAGATTGGACAAATGACCAGGGAGGAGACAAAAATATTGCTCGGGCATGCAGGAGTGAAATCAGGAAGGCCAAATCACACCTGGAGTTGCAGCTAGCAAGAGATGTTAAGAGTAACAAGAAGGGTTTCTTCAGGTATGTTAGCAACAAGAAGAAAGTCAAGGAAAGTGTGGGCCCCTTACTGAATGAGGGAGGCAACCTAGTGACAGAGGATGTGGAAAAAGCTAATGTACTCAATGCTTTTTTTGCCTCTGTCTTCACGAACAAGGTCAGCTCCTAGACTTCTGCACTGGGCAGCACAGCATGGGGAGGAGGTGACCAGCCCTCTGTGGAGAAAGAAGTGGTTCGGGACTATTTAGCAAAGCTGGACGAGCACAAGTCCATGGGGCTGGATGCTTTGCATCCGAGAGTCCTAAAGGAGTTGGCGGATGTGATTGCGGAGCCATTGGCCATTATCTTTGAAAACTCATGGCGATCAGGGGAAGTCCCAGATGACTGGAAAAAGGCTAATGTAGTGCCCATCTTTAAAAAAGGGAAGAAGGAGGATCCTGGGAACTACAGGCCAGTCAGCCTCACCTCAGTCCCTAGAAAAATCGTGGAGCAGGTCCTCAAGGAATCAATTCTGAAGCACTTAGAGGAGAGGAAAGTGATCAGGAACAGTCAGCATGGATTCACCAAGGGCAAATAATGCCTGACTAATCTAATTGCCTTCTATGACGCGATAACTGGCTCTGTGGATGAGGGGAAAGCGGTGGACGTGTTGTTCCTTGACTTTAGCAAAGCTTTTGACACTGTCTCCCACAGTATTCTTGCCAGCAAGTTAAAGAAGTATGGGCTGGATGAATGGACTATAAGGTGGATAGAAAGCTGGCTAGATTGTCGGGCTCAACGGGTAGTGCTCAATGGCTCGATGTCTAGTTGGCAGCTGGTATCAAGTGGAGTTCCCCAAGGGTCGGTCCTGGGGCCGGTTTTGTTCAATGTCTTCATAAATGATCTGGAGGATGGTGTGGATTGCACCTCAGCAAGTTTGCAGATGACACTAAACTGGGAGGAGAGGTAGATACGCTGGAGGGTAGGGATAGGCTACAGAAGGCCCTAGACAAATTGGAGGATTGGGCCAAAAGAACTCTGATGAGGTTCAGCAAGGACAAGTGCAGAGTCCTGCACTTAGGATGGAAGAATCCAATGCACCGCTACAGACTAAGGACCGAATGGCTCGGCAGGAGTTCTGCAGAAAAGGACCTAGGGGTTACAGTGGACGAGAAGCTCGATATCAGTCAACAGTGTGCCCTTGTTGCCAAGAAGGCCAATGGCATTTTGGGATGTATAAGTAGGGCCATTGCCAGCAGATGGAGGGACGTGATCGTTTCCCTCTATTCGACACTGGTGAGGCCTCATCTGGAGTACTGTGTCCAGTTTTGGGCCCCACACTACAAGAAGGATGTGGAAAAATTGGAAAGAGTCCAGCGGAGGGCAACAAAAATGATTAGGGGACTGGAACACATGACTTTTGAGGAGAGGCAGAGGGAACTTGGGATGTTTAGTCTACGGAAGAGAAGAATGAGGGGGGATTTGATAGCTGCTTTCAACTACCTGAAAGGGGGTTCCAAAGAGGATGGCTCTAGACTGTTCTCCGTGGTAGCAGATGACAGAACAAGGAGTAATGGTCTCAAGTTGCAGCGGGGGAGATTTAGGTTGGATATTAGGAAAAACTTTTTCGCTAGGAGGGTGGTGAAACACTGGAATGTGTTACCTAGGGAGGTGGTGGAATCTCCTTCCTTAGAAGTTTTTAAGGTCAGGCTTGACAAAGCCCTGGCTGGGATGATTTAGTCGGGGATCGGTCCTGCTTTGAGCAGGGGGTTGGACTAGATGACCTCCTGAGGTCCCTTCCAACCCTGATATTCTATGATTCTATGATTCTATGAAGGGTAAGTTCTCTTCCCCCTCTCCTCCCCCCCTGCAGCTTGCTATACTTTCCTTGTATAATGACAGGTTCCAGAGTAGCAGCCGTGTTAATCTGTATTCGCAAAAAGAAAAGGAGGACTTGTGGCACCTTAGAGACCAACGCATTGGATGCTCATGAAAGCTTATGCTCAGATAAATTTGTTAGTCTCTAAGGTGCCACAAGGACTCCTTTTCTTTATACTTTCCTTGTCTCACTAACCAAAAAGGATCTCTTCCTGTTTTCTATATTCTCCTTCTCTCACTAACCAAAAAAAGGATCTTTCTCTCTTTTGCACAGCTCTGTGTTCTGCTTAGTAACAGAAAAGGATCTTTCTCTCTCTTTCTGTTTTCTGTACTTTACACAGCCCTGTGTCACTGACAGAGGATCTCTAGTTCATTTTTCGGCCGTGTGATTTCTTTCACCCGACCTTCTCAACCTTCCTTTAGAGTTTCCTCTTTTCTTTAATGAGCCTTTGCTTTTTAAAATTGATTTCAATTTTTTTACTCTTATTATTTTTTAGTCCCAACAACAATAACCTTTTACCACGTTCTTACTAATCTATAAAACACACTCCTCTCTCTTGTTGCTTTCTATAGTTTCCCCTCTTCCTTCTATTTAAAATGACCTTTCTTTCCTTTTTTCTTCTAAGGCTAAGCAATCTTTCTTTTTTTAAAACTCCTTTCCTTTAAAACTCCTTTAAGGCCTCTGTCATGAGGGGGCGTGTCCTCCTGCCCTGGCAGCCTGGGAGGGAGCCGCGAACACCCCCTGGTGGGCAGAACCGGGACACCCATGGCAGCAGAGGGGCGGGGCAGGAAGCGGCACTATAAAAGGCTGGGCCTCCAGCTCAGATGGGAGAGAGCTGCCAGATTAGCAGCATGTCTCTTCCCCGCTGTGGAAGCACGGACCGAACAGAGAGCACTATCCTGACAGACCCAGAGGGGCTGCCAGATGCCAGGGACACTGAGAAGCTGGTGGGGCTGCCACTCACTGTCCTCCCCCAGAGCTCGCTGTTGCCGGCAGGGAAAGGGCTGGGCGGAGTCCTCCTCTCTGGCCCCTATCCCGGAGCAGCCTGCCTGCACCCCAAACTCATCCCCAGCCCTGCCCCACCCCAGAGCCCACACCCCCAGCCAGAGCTTTCACCTCTCCACCACACCCTCGCCCTGAGCCCCTCCAACACCCCAAACACCTTATCCCCAGTCCTAGCCAGAGCCCTCATCCCCCGACACTCCAACCCTCTGCCCCAGCCCTGAGCCCCTTACAACACCACAAACCCCTCATCTCCAGCCCTAGACAGAGCCTCATCCCCCCATACCCCAACCCTCTGCCCCAGCCCTGAGCCCCTTCCAATACCACAAACCCCTCATCTCCAGCCCTAGACAGAGCCTCATCCCCCCACACCCCAACCCTCTGCCCCAGCCCTGAGCCCCTTCCAACACCACAAACCCCTCATCTCCAGCCCTAGACAGAGCCTCATCCCCCCACACCCCAACCCTCTGCCCCAGCCCTGAGCCCCTTCCAACACCACAAACCCCTCATCTCCAGCCCTAGACATAGCCCTCATCCCCCCCAACCCTCTGCCCCAGCCCTGAGCCTCTTCCAACACCACAAACCCCTCATCTCCAGCCCTTGACAGAGCCTCATCCCCCCACACCCCAACCCTCTGCCCCAGCCCTGAGCCCCCTCCAACACCACAAACCCCTCATCTCCAGCCCTAGACAGAGCCTTCATCTCCCTACATTCCAACCCTCTGCCCCAGCCTTGAGCCTCTCTAACCCCCCAAACCTCCCAGCCCCAAACAGAACCCTCACCCCCTACACCCTGACTCTTGCCCTGAGCCCCTCCCAAACCCCTCAGCCCTGCACCCCCTCCCTCTGCACCCCCTCCCATCCCCAAACTCCCTCCCAGAGCCTGCAGCCTGCACCCCAATACTCTGCCTAAGCCTAGGGCCTGCACCCCAGACGTCCTTCCTCACCCAAACTCCCTCCCGGAGCCTTGGGCAGGGGGGCGAAGTAGGGGAGGGTTCTGGGCACCACCAAAATTTCTACAAACCTGCCACCCCTGAACCCATGTACACACGGAATGGGCGTGTAGCAAGGAGCCCAGGGCAGCCGAATTGGGTTCAGCTGTGTTATTGACTACAAGCCGGCCAGTGTGTTGCTGTCAGATTTTCCCCACTGACGCAGTGGCGGACCGCTCCACGGCTGTTAGGGCCCTGGGCTGGGATGCAGTGGAGCGAGAGGGCCTGGGTTCCCCTACCACCACCACCCCACCGTCAGGAGTAGCAGCCTCCCCACTTGGTTGTCAGGAGACCTGATTGGTTTGGCACCCGCCTGAATCAGGACGCCAGACGGTTGTGCTGACTCTCCCACCAGAGAGCTAACCTCCCCTAGACTGCAACGGCTCTGCCGGACTGTAGGCCAGAGCCCCCCTACTTGATTGCTGCCCCGCCCTGATCAAGGGCCAGGCAAATGGACCTTCTGCTGCTCTGCCTGCCTGACTGTAGGCCAGAGCCCCTACTCGACAGCAGCCCTGTCCTGAATGAGGGCCCCGGGCAAACAGACTCTCTACCGTTGGTCGGCCTGACTGCAGGCCAGAACCATGAACACTGAGCTATTTCCCCTGAACCAAGGTACCCCGGATGTATCGTAGCCAGGGGTGTGGTCTCCAGCCCAGACGGATGGGGAGGGAGCCGCGAACCCCCTACAGCCTCTCTTTCTACTCGTTCATACTTTTTCTCGAAATATGTCAAAACACAGCACGCTGTTAGGGCCCTGGGCGGGGACGCAGTGGAGCGGGAGGACCTGGGTTCCCCTATCCCCGCCACCCCACCGTCAGGAGTGGCAGCCTACTTGGTTGCTGCCCCGCCCTGATCAAGGGCCAGGCAAATGGACCTTCTGCTGCTCTGCCTGCCTGACTGTAGCACAAGCACGCAACCTTCCCCCAGCCAAACACAGAAAAATAATACAAAAGAAATGTTCAAAAGGGCTGATGGTGCCAAAAATGTACACGACCGGAAACGGGGACGGAGGGCGGGACGTAAACTCTACACGGGGCATGGAAACCTGTCAAAAAGTACATGGTGATAGAAGCTATTGAGCGGTTAACTACTCACGTGGCTGGGCAGGGCAGGCGGCCAATGGGGAGAAAGCCATGGTGCGGCATGATGTGTTCCACCCTGCTCCAGGCGGGCTCTGGTGCACCAAACCCCGAGAGTAGGGAGGCTGGCTTTTACTGGGGCAGCTGGGCAACTTCAACGACTGGGTTCTCCCTTGTATGCATCAGTCTCATCCTGTGCAAGAGTGTCCGTAGGCTGGCGCGGGCTGGACGGTGTTTCTTGCAGGCCTTGAGGATCAGCATGGTTTGCAAAGCCAGGCACCTGACAGAGGACTTGCTGTCCTGCTGGAAGCCTTTGAGGACTAAGATTGAAAGGAAGGAAATGGAGGTCAGAGCCATGGTGTTCTGGAAAGCCCTGGCAGAGCAAGCCAGCGCTGTACCTCTCAGCCCGCGACAAGAAGGCAGCAGGCTGGGAGGCGGGAGGCAGGGGACTAGCAGGAACAACCACCAACCCTCACTAAACATCCCCACTGCCCTCCACAGCAGGGGGAGCCCCCAGACACAGGCAAGAAGTCACAATGAACCCCATTCACTCAAAAAGAAAAGGAGTACTTATGGCACCTTAGAGACTAACCAATTTATTTGAGCATCAGCTTTCATGAGCTACAGCTCACTTCATCGGATGCATACTGTGGAAACTGCAGAAGACATTATATACACAGAGACCATGAAACAATACCTCCTCCCATCCCACTCTCCTGCTGGTAATAGCTTATCTAAAGTGATCACTCTCCTTACAATGTGTAAGCCCTCTGCACCAACATTCCACACAAAGATGGACTACAAGCCGTCAAGAACACTATCCCCGATAATGTCACGGCTAACCGGGTGGCTGAACTTTGTGACTTTGTCCTCACCCATAACTATTTTACATTTGGGGACAATGTATACCTTCAGATCAGCGGCGCTGCTATGGGTACCCGCATGGCCCCACAGTATGCCAACATTTTTATGGCTGATTTAGAACAACGCTTCCTCAGCTCTCGTCCCCTAACGCCCCTACTCTACTTGCACTATATGGATGACATCTTCATCATCTGGACCCATGGAAAAGAAGCCCTTGAGGAATTCCACCATGATTTCAACAATTTCCATCCCACCATCAACCTCAGCCTGGTCCAGTCCACACAAGATATCCACTTCCTGGACACTACAGTGCTAATAAACAATGGTCACATAAACACCACCCTATACCGGAAACCTACTCAGCGCTATTCCTACCTACATGCCTCCAGCTTTCACCCTGACCACACCACACGATCCATCGTCTACAGCCAAGCTCTGCGATACAACTGCATTTGCTCCAACCCCTCAGACAGAGACAAACACCTACAAGATCTCTATCAAGCATTCTTACAACTACAATACCCACCTGCGGAAGTGAAGAACCAGATTGATAGAACCAGAAGAGTTCCCAGAAGTCACCTACGACAGGACAGGCCTAACAAAGAAAATAACAGAACGCCACTAGCCGTCACCTTCAGCCCCCCAACTAAAACCCCTCCAATGCATTATTAAGGATCTACAACCTATCCTGAAGGATGACCCAACACTCTCACAAATCTTGGGAGACAGGCCAGTCCTTGCCTACAGACAACCCCCCAACCTGAAGCAAATACTCACCAACAACCACATACCACACAACAGAACCACTAACCCAGGAACCTATCCTTGCAACAAAGCCCGTTGCCAACTGTGCCCACATATCTATTCAGGGGACACCATCACAGGGCCTAATAACATCAGCCACACTATCAGAGGCTTGTTCACCTGCACATCCACCAATGTGATATATGCCATCATGTGCCAGCAATGCCCCTCTGCCATGTACATTGGTCAAACTGGATAGTCTCTACGTAAAAGAATAAATGGACACAAATCAGATGTCAAGAATTATAACATTCATAAACCAGTCGGAGAACCTTCAATCTCTCTGGTCACGCAATTACAGACATGAAGGTCGCTATCTTACAACAAAAAAACTTCAAATCCAGACTCCAGCGAGAAACTGCTGAATTGGAATTCATTTGCAAATTGGATACTATTAATTTAGGCTTAAATAGAGACTGGGAGTGGCTAAGTCATTATGCAAGGTAGCCTATTTCCCCTTGTTTTTTCCTACTCCCCCACCCTCAGACGTTCTGCTTAAACTTGGATTTATGCTGGAAATGGCCCACCTTGATAATCATACACATTGTAAGGAGAGTGGTCAGTTTGGATGAGCTATTACCAGCAGGAGAGTGAGTTTGTGTATGTATGGGGGGGGGGGGTGAGAAAACCTGGATTTGTGCTAGAAATGGCCCACATTGATTTTCATACACATTGTAAGGAAAGTGGTCACTTTGGATAAGCTATTACCAGCAGGAGAGTGAGTTTGTGTGTGTGGTTTTTGGAGGTGGGGTGGGGGTGAGAAAACCTGGATTTGTGCTGGAAATGGCCCAACTTGATTATCATACACATTGTAAAGAGAGTGGTCACTTTGGATGGGCTATTACCAGCAGGAGAGTGAGTTTGTGTGGGGGGGGGCGGAGGGTGAGAAAACCTGGATTTGTGCTGGAAATGGCCCAACTTGATTATCATACACATTGTAAGGAGAGTGATCATTTTAGATAAGCTATTACCAGCAGGAGAGTGGGATGGGAGGAGGTATTGTTTCATGGTCTCTGTGTATATAATGTCTTCTGCAGTTTCCACAGTATGCATCGGATGAAGTGAGCTGTAGCTCACGAAAGCTTATGCTCAAATAAATTGGTTAGTCTCTAAGGTGCCACAAGTACTCCTTTTCTTTTTGCCAATACAGACTAACACGGCTGTTATTCTGAATCCCATTCACTCACTATTTCTAGGACTGCCCCGTCCCTGCAGTATCTGATGGCCTCATCCCTGCCTGTATTTACGCTTCCCCTTTCCCCCAGTGCACAGATGGGCACTCAAACCCAGAGAGGGGGAGATTCACAAAGGGGGCTTGGGCATTGTTAGACTACGCCTAACTTCTGGTGCCCTGCTGCCCTCCAGCAAATGCCGAGGGGGGAACTCAGCCATTCTCTAGCTCTGGTTGGGGCCCAGCTGTGAACCTGCTCTGGGAGTGAGGAGCCTGAGCTATGTCACCCCCCCATCCCCCTTTTCCCCAACAAATGTGGAGGAGACGCTGCTCTGCCCTGCGCTGGCCCAGGGTTCCGGGCACGCAGCAGGGAGGTAGATGACCGGACGTCACCTCAGTCTCCTTTGGAGCAGTGGCTTGACACCAGGCACCCCACTTGGAGGTGACTGCAACAAACCCTGGGCTAGTGAGTGCAAGTGGGGGAGGCAGGACCCCAACTTTGCTGTGTTGCGGGGGCGGGGAGGGGACAATTGTCTGCGAAGGCCAGCCAGCTCAGGCCCAGTTTGGGGATTTGCCAGGCCACAGCTCTGAGGTCAGGGCTAAGTGCCTGGGCACATGCCAACCAGCAGACACCACAGGGTGAGGGGGAAGCTGATCAGGGGTTTGGGGATCTACAGTTTGCAACCCTTTGTGGCTCTCGCCCAAGATCACATTGCTGGCGTCGGAGATTGAACCCAGCCCGCAGCCCTGGGCCATTCGTTCCTCTAGTGCTCAGTGCTCAAAGCAGATACCACTCACTCTTGCAGATGGCATCCAACTTCTCCTGGCTCTGCTGGTCCAGCTGCCGGGCAGTGAGCCCTACACACACAAACAGCTCGTCACATCCCTGCGTCCCCAGCGAGGGTATCAAGGCGTCTGTCACCCTCCAAGCAGTGGGGCTTTCCCCTGCCCCTCGCTGTCCAGGACGCACTACTGAGTCCCCAGGGGAAAGGGTGAGTCCCCAGGGATGGCTGTGGGGCTGGTTGCCAAAGGAGAGCATAGCGCCTTGAGGTTCCACTACCAAGAGCCCATGGTGGGGTGGGGGTGGGGGGGATGGGGACTGCATGGGGAGCAGTGTGGTTCGAGGGGGCCCATCAGCCGATCAGGGCAGTTTGGGGTGAGCTTGCTCTTGCGGGTTTCTGACACCCCTGAGCCTTCATTCGGCAATCAGGAGCCCAGGGGTTACTTCTCGCTGCCGGAGGGACTGAGGAGAGCCTGGGACTGGATCCAGCCCCTCTGCTTAAGGGACCCCTCTGCTCTGTGGTTACCTAGAAACCTGATGGCCGCTTCTCTAATGGGAGCCTGTGGGTTTTCCACAAAGGCCATGGCCTGGCAGAGGAAGGTTTCTGCCCTGTCCTTGTAGCACGCAACCTAGGAGCCAGAACAAGGGAGCACAAGGTTATTAAAGGCCTTTCCATCCTGCAGGCCAGGTTCCAGATCTGTGGAGTGTCCTGCTTTCAGCCCTCCTTCCTGTGCCGGGGGGATCACGCAGAGGGACTACAGCCAGGGCCAGGTGTGGTCCCGGGGCTGGGGCTCGGTGTGGGAATGGAGCCAGGCAATGGAGGGCTCACTCACCAGGCAGTCACAGCCTCGCCAAAGCTCCTTTTTCTGGACGAGAGCACTGAGCTGGCTCCACCTTAGAAAATCCACCGCACTCCTGAGGGTGTCCCAACACACCTGCAAAACAAGAGGGACAATGGTTACAGGAGCTGGAAACCAGGGCCGTCCCTCGGCATACGTGCCTGCGTAGGGCACCATGAAATTTGGGGCACCAAATTGCCCCAAATTTGGTGCCCCAAATTTCATGGTGTCACTAGGCGGCTGCATGCTGCACATGCAGCAGCCCCAGCCCCAGTGACCCGCCCTATACCTCGGCCAGCCCTGCCACGGGCTGCACCCACTACAAAGGGCTGAGCCGTCCCTGGGGGGGGGCCCAGACAACTCCCTCCGCCCTCCCTCTTCCCCTTCCCCCCTGTTCCATCCCCAGCCCGCCCCCATTCCACCTCTTCTCCGCAAGCCTCTTCCCCCAGTGACCCCACACTCACTGGCAGTGGCAGGAAGTGGAGCAACCCGTCCCAGCCCGCTCTCCTCCAAAAGGATTGCCTCCCGCACTCACCGGCAGTGGGAAGCGGAGTGCTGTGGCTGGGAGCTGGCAGAGTAGAGTGGGCTGGGGCCAGGCACCCAAATGGCTAGGGACAGCCCAGCTGGAAGCCACTAACATAGTTACTGGAGGCCGTGTGTGCTGAACGGTTCCCGGCCCGTGGCTGCTCGCGGAAGGGCAGAGGTGTGGCTAAGGCAATGGCTGGAGATCTGACTCAATTCCCAGCTCTTCCTGCAGGAACTCAGGCAAGTTGCTTTGGCCCAGGGCTACAAAGGGATTTAGGTGCCTAATGCCCATGGGCATTCAATACTTTTGAGGCACTAGGCCTCACGCTGTGCCTTAGTTCCCCACCTCATGGGGGGTAGGAGGGTGAATTCATTACTGCCGGGGGCATTTGGCTCCCAAGTGATGGGGGCCATGAGAGCGAGCGTGTGCACAGGCACCTGGGGCGGGGCGGAGGGGGGGCTTGGGCATGTCACGGCTAGTAAGAGCTGTCCGGGCTGCTTGGCCAAGGGCACATTGGGTCTTGGGCACCATTCGGAGGCTGGGTAGCTCTGCTCCTGGTAGGGACCATGGCCAGGGTTGTGCTCTTCCCACCAGCACAGCCAGGGGAATGTGCGGAGGCCAGTGGCTGTAGGAGTGGTGAGCTGAGCCCTCCGCCCACCCATTCTCTCAGCCTGGCTGCAGGGGGGAGTGTTGGGCTCAGAGGAGGCAGGGAAGACTCAGCAGTTGGGTGGGGCGCCATGGTCATGGCGCTATTGGACTCAACGTTCAAGTGTTTTTGAGCACGTGATTGTCACAGCACTGAGCACCTGCCCTCTGCCGGCCAGACCTTTTAAAGGAGGGTGTCACATGTTGGCCCTCCCAACAAATTCCTGGTCACTCTGTAACAATCTCAGCTGCAGGCTCCAGCTTGTGGCCTCACCTGGGACACATTGGGACGCTCATCGTGTAGGAGGAGGAGCAGCGGGACCAGGCTCCGGAGGACGTGCTCCTTCATCTTTCTCCTGTTGGGCTCCCTTACAAGCTCCAACAGCTGTTTAAAGAGGGTGATGGAGAGCACCCGGAGTTTGCTGGACTCCTGCAAGAGAGGATGTGGGGAGGAGACGCTGTGACGGTCGTGCCCACCCAGCGAGGTGAGCGCTCACTGTGACAGAGATGTCTGCCCTGCAGGGGGTATTGCTAACTCACCCCCAGTCATACAGGCCCAGCTGGGGGCCAGAGTCTCATGGGCATAGCGCCATTGAAGGCAATAGAGATGCAGGTTTCCACCAGCTGAGGGGCTGGCCTGGTAACTTCTTGGCCAGAGAGAGCAGTAAGGTGGGGTGAGACAGCCCCTGGGATCTCACAGCCAGCTCTGGGCACACTGGCATCAGCACCAGCCTGTCAAGCCAAGGGGAAACGCTCAGGGCAGAGCAGCATCAGGACAGGGGCGGCAGAGAGGGAGCGATGAGGAAAGATTCAAAGAGGGAAGGGATGTGTGTACTTTGTCCTCCCGCTTTGCATGCCCGACTCACACTGGTGCTGACCCACAGTGACCCTCTAGCGAGGCCAAGGGGGCCAGGCATGGGGGGCAAATTCCTACACTGGTGTTTGTTCGGGCCACGCACAGGGACCTGCGGGGGAGTTAACCAGGAGCAAGGGGTGGTAAATGTGCAGGAGCTCCCAGATAGGGGGCCTTGGAAGCCATGACTGGAAACCACCCAGCCTCCAGGGGCTTGGGCTTCGGCAAGGGCTGCCCCACTCCTACACATGGGTTTCTTGTTAACTCAGGGTCGGCCCCACTTGGTCACATGATGCCCCCTCGCTGCATGGCAGCTGGCAGAGCCGGACCAGTCCAGTGACCTGGGAGGCCGGGCGAGCTGTGCCCACCAGGGAGAACCAGGAGCAATAGCTGGGGGCTGTAGGGAGGGGCCACTGCTTTCTGGGAGGTGAGGCTGAGGGTAAGGGGGGACAGCCTGGGGGGCAGGTTGACTTGAGCTGTTCTGAGAGTGGCTGAACCTTTAAATGGTGCCCCCCCAATCAGCAGTTACATGTCGCCTCTGGGCACCAGGTTCTAGAGCAGGCAGTTCTCTGAGTGACGTCTGTTGTAAAAGTGTTCATAAGTTCTTTTAGTCTGTTTATCTGATTTGGCTGCGCTCTCCTGTCTGGCCACTTTGGAGACAGGCTCTTGGAACAGTAGTTCTCAGTTGTCTTTCCATCAGGAGCGGGTGCTGGACTAGATGCAGGAGCTGCTCTTGGTGTTGATCTTTAGCTGGGCCTGTGCCACTGCTTAATAAAGAGCGGCCGGGTCCCAGCAGAGTTCGGGAGGGCTGAGGGTAGGATTTAGCGTTGTGAGAGCTGGGGAGGTGCGTGGTCCCTCCAGGAGCCCCCACTGGGGTGTTACCCCTGGAAGGCAGTAATGGATGGGTCCCTTTCTCCCGCCCACTTTGCTGGCTCTCGCCGTGCAGTGGGGGACTGAACATCAGTCTGGTGAACATGCTGGCGGGGGCTCGTTTGTGGTTTCAAAAGGCCTGGGGAGAACTAGCCCCTCCTTTGATGCTGCCCTGCCATGAGAACGAAGGGGAGAGGAAAGGGCGGTAGCTGCAGAACCTACAGATGGAGCCGTTTCCTTATGGAGCTGACAGGCCATCTGTGGGATTCCTGGCCAGGGAGGGGAGGAGCAGGATTTTCACCAGGGTACCATCACTTGTTACCCTGGAAGCCAGCAGGAGCATTGCGGCCCCCTGTGCTGCAGAGGCCCCCTCGCTGCATGCAGGCTCAGGAATGCATGTTCTTCCCTCAAGGGGAGCCTCGTCCCCAGGCTGCCCTGATCCTTGTCAGCAGGCCTGCAGGACACCAGGGTTCCCACCCTTACTGCCATATGCTCTGATGGAGAATGGGGTAGCAGAAGAAGGCGGGAATGGGTTCATGTCATTTACGACAATCCTTTTTCTGGCTAGGGCCATAGCATAGGTCCCGCTAGCCCACCCGCTAGCCCCCATTCACACGTCTGTGGCTTGAAGGGTCTCCCGCGGGCCGCCAGGCCTTACATCATGAAAGAACGGCAGGAGTTTCTCAGCCACTCGCACAGCCATGGGGCTGGCGCTCTGCCTGTCCATGCCGGCGAGGATGTCTCTCAGCACAGTGATGGCATTGGAGATGACGTCCCTGTCTGCCTCGTGTAGCTGCTCCACGACGACTGGCAGTTGATGCTGGAGTTTCCCCACCTGTGTGAAAGGAGAAGCTGCTTCACGAAACACCCTCCGGTGACCCAACAAGCCATTTCCAAAACAACGTCTGCCTCCCCTGCAGACAGAGCCACAGGAACTAGGAGTGCAGGGGGTGCTGCAGCACTCCAAGGTTTTACGCGGGGCTCTGCTCCTGGCCCCACACACAAGGTCCCAGCTGCCGGCCCTGCGCCAACTCCCAGCTGTGGCCCCAGCCTCGGCCCCCTTGCCCCATCCATCTCCCGCCCCCCTGGAGCCATGGCCCTGCTCCTGACCCCAGCTCTAGGGGTGGTGTGGACAGGTGTAAGGGGGTGCTCAGCACCTCCACTATAAAAAGTCTTCTAGCGCCCCACCTCCAGATGACATCTTAGAGCCTCAAAGCCCTTGCACAGCCCCAGCTAGGATTGCAGGCAGCGGGGCCGGCTACCTGCAACATAAGCAGCTGCTTCCTTGTACCCCCGATCTCAGGGGGTGGTATTTATTAGCAGGTATCATCTGTGGAAACTTCTCTGCACAGCACCTTGACCCCAAACAAATCAAGTGTATTATTGTTATAACGGTTAGAATAGCACCTCCAGCGCCTATCTGCAATCAGGGCATGTGCTGGGGGCTTTCCAGGCACAGAAAGAGACATTCCCTGGCCTAGAGCTTACAGGCTAGACACACAAAGGAAGGATTTCTATCCCCGTTGTACAGACATGGAACTCAGGCACAGAGAGGCGACGTGACTCACCCATGGTCACCCAGGGAGTCTGGCAGAGCCCAAAACTGAACTTGGGTTCTCCTGAGTCCCGGGCCTTACAGCCCAGCCTCAGCGAGGGAGCCGATTTTCTCCACGAGTTGTAGGGTTGGTCTGTTACTAAAAGCCAGATTCAATCATTTCTGTATTTGGCTTTTGAACTGTTCAAAGACAGCCCCACAAAACCTCAACCGGGATCAGGGGAAAAAGTGTCCAATACAGGCTTACCGGTTACAGAAGGAAAAATAAAACACAAGCAAGTGAAAACCAGGCTGAGGACATGGAACAATGGGAATGGTGGATAACAAAGAGAATTACAGTCATGCCCTCTCCATGTCTGATCGATTCATCGTCTGGCTTTAATAAACCAGACTGACCTGCTATTCTCAGGGTAAGTAAATTATCATTAGGGAGAGTTGCCTTCAGATGGTCTCCTCTTTGACCAGGCTGCCAGATCTGTGTATTTAAGTCCCAAGGGTTTTCTCTGCCTTCACTATACCGTGTCTATCACACTTGGTATGAGGTCTGAGCAGCAAAAGGCCTTTCTCGAGCTCTTCAGAGGAGCGAGTGCTGCGGGACAGAGCTGTGACGTCAACAGTTAAAACCTACGAGGCTCAAAAAGGGGATTCGTAGGAAAAAATGGTTCCAATTGAAGCAAAATGGCTCTGTTCGGGCGTCCCGGATCACTGGTGTCAGCAGCATTCCCTGGAGGTCTAGAGTCCACAGCTCTGCTGCTACTCTAGTGCTAGGGATCTTTGGATCACACACCCAGAGACGCACCCTGCAGGAGCCAGGCCCTGCCCTGCAGAACAACAGACAAAAGCCAGGCAGGGACTTGCCCAAGGTCACCCAGCAGGTCAGTGGCAGAGCCAGGAAGAGAAACCAGGGCTCCTGACTTCAGGCCAGGGCCAGGTCCCCTGGGAACCTTTCAATGACCCCAGCCCTGCATCAGCTCCCTGATGAAGGAGTTGCCAAGACTTTGAAGGAAAGAGCTCAAATTCAGAGGGATCATGGTAAATTGGAGGACTGGGCTATAGACAACAAAAGGAAACTCTCCAAAGACAAAAGTGAGGTGCTACATTTAGAGAAGAAAAAGCAAATGCACAGAAACAGAATGGGGGATAACCGGTTGTACTGCTGAGAAGGATCTGGGACCTGCAGTGGATCACAGCCTCAGCATGAGGCAGCAAAGCGATGCTGTTGCAAAAAAAAAAAGAAAAGAAAAAAAAAAGCAAATGCAATCTTAGGTTGCATTAACAGAGGTATAGCCTGCAAGTCATGGGAGGTGATAGTACCACTCTACTCAGTGCTGGTTAGGCCTCAGCTGGAGTAAGGTGTCCACTTTTGGTCACCAATGTCTACAAAAGATGTGGAGAAACTGTAATGAATCCAGAGGCAAGTGACAAAGATGATCCGAGGGATGGAACACAAGCCATACGAGCAAAGGTTGAAGGAACTGGCTATGTTTAGTTTGCAGAAGAGGAGATTAAGGGGGGACGTGCTAATGGTCTTCAGATTCTTTGAAGGCTGCCAAAAAAAAGATGGCGAAAAGTTGTTCTCTCTTGCCACAGAGGGCAGGACAAGAGGGGATGGGTTCAAACGACAGCACGGCAGATTTAGATTAAATCTCAGGAAAACCTTCCTAACTGTAAGAAGAGTAGGACAATGGGACAGACGACTAGGGAGCTTGTGGAAGCCCCTTTGCTGGAGGTTTATAGAAGGAGGCTGGAGCCATCTGTCTCGGCTGGGATAGACACAACAAATCCTGCATCTTGGCAGGGGGCTGGACAAGCTGACCTTGCGATCCCTTCTCACCCTGCGGTTCTATGAGAGGTTTCCCAGAGCACCAGGAGAGGGTTTCGGCGTGTTCTGCCTCGACTATAGCGCTGGCTAGAGTCACGCTCTCTCTCTTCGGCCCAGTGGCGATACCCAGTGGGAGACAGAGAGACACCCTCAGGCCATGGTAGGGACACACGGCGCTCCTTCCCTTGCTGCAGGGGCTGGAACTTACGGCCAAGGGGGCGACGCCAGCCTCTTGCTGAGAGATGTTGTGATGCTGGCGCAGCGGCCGCTCCTGCAGCCTGTCGAGCAGCTCCCATAGGACCTTTCCTGCGGTCTTGGGGTGGGATGTCAGCACCCTCCACATCTCCACAGCAACGCTGCAAAGGGAGAGAGCCGATTTCACCTGGCCAGAGCCCCGCCAGCCTCCAGCACCCACCGCCACCCGCACCCTGCTGGGTATCCCGCACCCGGCCGGCCCTTTGTTGCCCTCCTGCTGCAGCAAGGGCCCCCACTGCCTGGCGCAGGCTGCATGGGGGCCGGGTCTGAGTGTCAGCCCCGGGGGAGGCCGAGGGCTGCCATATGGGGTTTTGCAGGCTGGCCTGTCTCCACGGCATGTCAGCCTGCAAAACCCTCCAGAACAAGCAGAAGCTCTGCAGGGAGCAGGAGGTCTCTGGAAGGTTCTGCACGCCCCTGTCCCTGGCAGCGGGACCAGTCCGGGGGACCCGGAGCGCAAGCGGCAGCCGCCCCAGCCCCGTACCTGTCACATGACAGTGAGCAGCCCAGCAGGGTTGTGACCACCTCCTTGCTGTACTGGTTGCCCAGCACGACAAGGGCCTTGAGCAGCTGCTGCTGGGCCAGCGGCTCGCTGATGGAGTCCAGGTTGTGGTACATGCTTGTCACAGCCTCCGACACCTGGAAGAGAAACGGGGAGATGGGAGCCTTGGCTTCCTCACGCTGCTATTGATCTGGGGTGCCAGGGACCTGCCGTACCTGAGGACCATCTGCCCTTCCACATCCTCTTCTCCAGCTCCAGGCCTAGAACACAGGGCCAATTCCCGGCCTATCAATTCATAGACTGCAAGACCACAAGCGGCCATGGAGATCACCTAGACTGACCTCCCGCATTGCACAGGACCTGCCCCCCAGTAATGCCGAGCGCCCAGAGACAGAGTCTCCCACAGATGGGCTCCCCCAGCAGGCTGTTCTCACTGCAGCTCTTACCCTCTCCAAGCTTGGGCTGGGGACCCACAGGATCACATGCAGCATGTGCCTGGCCGCCACCGAGTCATGGATGCTGGTGTCTCTCATGCCCTCGATAGCAGTGAGGAGGAAGTCCATGCGCTCGGATGGGTTGAAGTACTTCCCAAACATCTGAAACAAACCTGCCAGTGAAACGCCTTTTGCTGCCCAGTGCGGTTCCAGTCGGACCGAGCAGCCAGGACTGGCCCAGCCAGGAGTGCAGGCAAAGCCCGCTCTGCCGGGACAGGGCTGGGTTACTGCACCTGGGACGCACAGTACCCAGCCAGCAATCAGGAGCTGTCCTGCATGGCACAGGCCAGCGTGGCAGTGCACGGGGGCACAATACTGCACAGCACGGATACACTCTCTAGTGCTCAGCAGGGCCTGGCACTGGTGCGTGGACACAATGATGCCTTGGAGAGCATTAATCTCTGGGGAAGCTCCCACCACACCTGACAAGGAGCTGGGATCAGGTTTGGATGAGACCCAGTGCATCTTGGGATGTGGCATGGAGGGAGGAATATTGGCCCGCAATAGTAGAAGCCTTGCCAGCAGATTGAGGGAAGTGATTATTCCCCTCTATTCGGCACAGGTGAGGTCACATCTGGCCCCCCACAAGAGAAAGGATGTGGACAAATCGGAGAGAGTCCAGCAGAGCGTAACGAAAATGATTAGCGGGCTGAAGCACATGAATTATGAGGAGAGACTGAGGGAAGTGGGCTTATTTAGTCTGCAGAAGAGAAGAGTGAGGGGGGATTTGATAGCAGCCTTCAACTACCTGCGGGGGTTGGGGGGGCGGGTTCCAAAGAGGCTGGAGCTCGTCTGTTCTCAGTGGTGGTAGGTGACAGAACAAGCATCAATGGTCTCAAGTTGCAGTGGGGGAGGTCCAGGTTGGATATGAAGATACACTATTTCACTAGGAGGGTGGTGAAGCACTGGAAAGGGTTACCTAGGGAGGTGGGGAATCTTCATCCTTCGAGATTTTTAAGGTCAGGCTTGAGAAAGCCCTGGCTGGGATGATTTAGTTGGGGTTGGATTAGATACCTCCTGAGGTCTATGATTCTGTGAGGTGGAGTGGGCCATAGGCAGGGCTCCGGCCCAGCTGGATGGGGTCAGTCACATGCCTGGGTCTGTCCCTTCCCCCTGACTCCTAGGGTCTTAATTTCTCTCTCCTGATAACTCTGGGCACAACAATCCCAGGAAGCATTGAAAGTAGTCACCATGGCGATATTGCTGGTGTTGGTGAACCAGGTGACCCAGAAGGTGTTCTCCGCTCGCCACTCCCTGAAGACCTGCAGATACTCTGCACTCTGCTTTGCCAGCGTCGTGCCTGAACCAGGGAGGGGAAACAGACAGCAGGCAATATAAATCAGAGGTTAGCTTTGGAAACGGGAGTTTTGCAAGGGAGTTTAGAGACAAGTACATCTAAGAAACATACTGTAAATTCAGGCCAATAAACTCCCCCTCCCTCCCCAACAAAACTAAACAAACTAACCCCCCTGGAAGAGTAAAAATAAAACAGGCAGAAGTGCAGCAGCAGTGTGAGGCTCTCCAGTTGATTGCACTGAATGCAGCATATAGGATTCCCAGCCCTGTGGGCAGGTAGCACATCTGGGCATTTGGCCCAAGGAGCTACTACCCTCGGAGACCAGGAGGCCAGAGGATCTGAACTGGTGGAGCCAAGGGAGACAGCGAGGTACATAGAGGAGACTTTTAGGGATGCAGTAGAGTGGTCCCACCCCCAGTCTGACAGCCTCTGTGCTGCTGAGGAGGGTGAAAGTTTCTGGGAAGGAGAACATCGAGCTGGAGCAGAGGGAGATGATCCCATAGTTGGGACCCACCTGCCAGATGAAGTCAGGATATCCTCTCACACTGAGGCTGCCCTCCTGAGGCGGGAAGCCCAGTTACAAAGAAAAGCCAGGTAATAGTAATGGGGATTCAATCAATAGACATATAAGCAGTTGGGTTTGTGATGAGTGGGAGAACCGCATGGTAAATTGCCTGCCTGGTGCAAAGGTTGCAGCTCTCACGAGACATCCAAACAAACTTATGTGCAGTGCTGTGACATGTAAGCTAATGTGTAAATCGGCCTCTGTACGAGATAGAGAATGTGACAGTGAATTTTATAGAAGTCTCCAGATGTGATCCCTGACAAGCCTGACTTCAGTACCAGGCAAATTGTTGAAATGATAGGAAAGAACAGAATTATCAGACACATAGGTGAACACAATTTTTTGGGGCAGAGTCAACATGGCTTTTGGAAAGGGAAATCATGCCTCACCAATCTACTAGAATTCTCTGAAGGGGGTCAACAAGAATGTGGAGAAGGGTGATCCAGTGGATATACTGTACTTGGACTTTCAGAAAGCCTTTGACAGAGTCCCTCACCAAAGGCTCTTAAGCAAAGTAAGCTGTCATGGGATAAGAGGGAAGGTTCTCTCATGGGTCAGTGATTAAAAGATAGGAAGCAAACAACAGGGATAAATGGTCAGTTTTCACAGTGGAGAGAGGTAAAGAGCAGGGCACCCCAAGGATCTGTGTTGACACCAGTCTAGTTCAACATAGTCATCAGTGATCCAGAAAAAGGGGTAACCAGTGAGGTAGCAAAATTTGCAGATGATACAAAATGACTCAAGATAGTTAAATCCAAAGCAGACTGCGAAGAGCTACAAAGGGATCTCACAAAACTGGGGAGGGGACTGGGCAACAAAATGGCAGATGACATTCAATATAGATAAATGCAAACTGGACACCACAGTCTCAACTATACATACACAATTATGGGGTTTAAATTACCACTCAAGAAAGAGATTTTGGAGTCATCGTGAAGAGTTCTCCGAAAATATCCGCTCACCGTGCAGTGGCAGTTAAAAAAGCCAACAGAATGTTGGGATCCATTAGCAAAGGGAAGGAGTACTTGTGGCACCTTAGAGACTAACCAATTTATTTGAGCATGAGCTTTCGTGAGCTACAGCTCACTTCCATACTCAAATAAATTGGTTAGTCTCTAAGGTGCCACAAGTACTCCTTTTCTTTTTGCGAATACAGACTAACACGGCTGTTACTCTGAAACCTGTCATTAGGAAAGGGATAGATAATAAACCAGAAAAATGTCATAATGCCTCGATACAAGTCCAATGTGCACGCCCACACCTTGAATATCGCGTGTAGTTCTGGTCGCCCCATCTCAAAACAGATATACCTTTATTGTAAAATGTGCAGAGAAGGGCGACAAAAATGATTAGGGGTATGGAAGAGCTTCCATATGAGGAAAGATTAAAAAGACTGGGGGCAAGTCTACACTTCAACCACTCTATCGCCATAGCTGCACCGGCGCTGTAGCATTGAAGAGAAGATGGTCCTCTGCCAACAAGCTCTTAATCCACCTCCCGGAGAGGCGCTAGCTATGTCAGTGGGAGGGGTGCTTCTGCCAACAGGGGTGTGGATTTTTCACAGCCCTGAGCAATGGAGTGATAACAATATAGGTCTGCAGTGTAGACCTGGGACCATTTAGTTTAGAAAAGAGCTGACTAAGGGGGGAGATGACAGAGGTCTATAAAATCATGACTGGTGAGGAGAAAGTGAATAGGAAAGTGTTATTTACCCCTGCACATAACACAGGAACTAGGGGTCACTTTCTGAAATTAATAGGCAGCAAGTTAAAAGCAAAGAAAAGAAGGTATCTCTGCACACAATGCACAGGCAACCTGTGGAAATTGTTGCCGTGGCATGTTGTGAAGCCTAAAAGTATAATTGGGTTCAAGATAATTAGGCCATGCAACCCCAGACTCTGCATGTCCCTAAACCTCTGACTACCAGAAGCTGGGACCGGATGAGAGGGGATGGATCACTCCAAATTTCCCTTTTCAGTTCATTCTCTCTGAAGCATGAGGCACTGGCCGTTATCAGAAGACACAATACTGGGCTAGATGAACTGATCTGAGTCAGTATGTCCATTCTTATGTGAGTTATGAAGAGTAGAATATGGACAGGGGAAGCTAAAGACATCAGGGGAAACTCCATGGCTTGAAGGACTATGGATAGTAAGGAGGCTTTTTAAAAAAGTGTATTAGGAACAAAAGAAATCCTAGCAATGGTGTAGGCTCATTACTAGATGGAGACTGTTTAAAAGGATGCAGAAAAGGCAGAAGTGTTCACTAAATATGTTTCCCATGTTTGGAAACCCCATGTCAATGTATTTAGGAAGGACAAGGGTCTCCAGTGCTCTTACGTTTTTGCCACAGCATGAAGGCGTAGAGGTGGTGAAGTCCCTCCATAGCCGATCGGCAGATCTCCTGCTCCTGCTCAGCACAGTGCAGAGTGAGACAGCCCACCAGCTGGCCCAGGACTCTGAACTCCTCCACTCCCTGACGGAGAGAGGGAGCAAGGGGAGTCACTCGCCCCTGCAGGCCCAGTGCAGCATGTCCCCCAGCATTGCACTAGCAATGGTCTAGAACCGGGGGAGGCAGAGCCCAGCGCAGAGAGACTGGGGACAATGAGAGCAGGAGGAGCCATGGGACCCATCACCAGGGACTGAGGGAAGCTCAGCAGGGACGGGAAGTCTGGGTAGCAAAGTCAGCAAACTTTGCCCTCGAGTGGGGACCTGGGTAAGGAATGAACTAATGTCCAGTCTCCATCTCAAGGGCAAGCTCCTAATCCCAGCCCCTTCTCCCATCCCCCTCCCTCCACTGACCTCAGGTCCAGGAGCGTGAGGTCACCTTGGACTCCTCTTCTCTGCATTCCGCCTCTCTCACTCCATCCTGGAGCTCCCCACAACCCCCACTTTCTGCGCTGCACCCATCCTGCCGGCTCTCTCCTGCCGGCTCTCTCCTGCAGCCTTGTCCTCTAGCCTCCCCCTCCTGCCAGACCTTCCCTTGCCCCTCCTGCAGCCCCTGCACTCGCTCCCTGCTCTTCCCCACGTCGCACCGAGCCCCTTGCCCTCCTCTCCTGGGCTCTGCACGGCCTCCCCTGACCCACTCCCCATTGCTCTGGCTCCTTTGGCCCCTCCCATCCCTTTCACTGTGTCCCCTCCCACCTCCCTCCTTCTCTTCTGCTGCCCCAGCCTCTGGGGGGCATATCATCCAAGCACCCCGCTTCAGCTGCCGGAGGGGAGGCCCTGCCACAGGGGGGATGGAGCAGCTGGAGCAGCTCAATGGCCCTGAGCATCCAGAGCAGGGGGTGTTCATCTGGCAGCCTGGCAGGAGCTGATGCCAAAGCGTCCCAGGGGCAACGGACAAAGGGGGTAAAGAGACACCTGGGTTCAGAGGGTGCTCTCAAGGCGATCCTGTGTAAATCCGCTGACCCTGCGGAGCAGACTTTGGTCCTAGGGGAACAGCGGGGAGAGTCCTTGGAGATAGAATTATGGGGCTCCACCCAAGGCCCACTGGAGTCAGAGGACAGACCCGTCCACACCAGGGCTCATTAGATTGGACTCCTACCGAGGATCTTGCTGAGTCACTATTCCAGGCCCGGGTTTTCCCTGCCAGGGAGCGCTGCACTGCGAGCCTGCTCAGTGCAGTTAGGAGACGGCCAGAGTCACAGGCTGCTCACCTTGAATTTGTGTTGACCGGAGATGAATTTGGTCAGCCAGGTGATTCTTCCCACTGCCCTCAGCCGCACATGCACCTCCTTGGATGCGGTCCAGGGGAGCAGGACCTGAGAGAAACAGATTGGGACAAATTGCGAAGGAGAAGGACCAAAAAATAGCACAAGCACATAGAGTGAAAATCAGAAAGGCTAAGGCAAAAATGAGTTCTAACTGGCAAGGGACATAAAAGGCAATCAGAAGCAGCTCTGTAAATGCATTAGGAGAAAGACAAAGGAAAGTGTGGGGCCACTACTCAGCAGGGAAGCAGAGCAAATAATGGATGATACAGACAAAGCCAAGGTGTTTAATGCCTTTTTTGCTTCAGTTTTCACTAAAAAGGTTAATGGCGACTAGATGATGACCACAATATTAACAACAAGGGGGAAGAAATACAGGCCAGAGTAGGGAGAGAACAGATAAAAGACAATTTAGGTCAGTTAGATGTATTCAAGTTGGCAGAGCCTCATGATATTCACACGAGATGGAGCTAGACAAAGCAATCTCTGAACCTTTAGGAGGGCTGAAGGTCCCACAGGACTGGAGAAGGGCAGCCACAGAGCCTATCTTCAGAAAGGGGAACAAGGAGGCCCCAAGGAATTATCCACCTGTCAGCCTATCTTTGGTACCCAGAAAGATTATTGAACAAATTATTAAAGAGTTTGTAAGAACCTAGAGGAGATAATAGGGTGATAAGGAATAGCACCATGGATTTGTCCACAACAAACCATGCCAAACAAATCTAACTTCCTTCTTTGACCGGGTTACTTGCCTAGTGGATGGAGGGAGGCAGTATATGATGATGTATATGAAGTTTCATAAGGCTTTTGACACAGTTCCACAAGACATTCTCATAAGCAAACTAAGCCAATATGATCCAGTTGAGACTACTCGAAAGTGGGCACACAACTGATGGAAAGGCAATCCTCAAAGAGGAGTTATCACTGACTCGCTGGCAAACTAGGAGGGTGTCTGAAGTGGGGTCCCCCAGGGGTGTGCCTGGGTCCAGTACTGCTCAATATTTTCATGAAGAACTTGGTTAACAGAGAGGAGAGTATGCTTGTCAAGTTGGCGGATGACACCAAGCTGGGGAGAATTACAAGCACTTTGGAGGACAGATTAGAATTCAGAATGAGCTTGCCAAATTGGAGAGTTGGTCTGAAGTCAACAAGATGAAATTCAGTCAAAACCAATGTGACGTAACGCACTTAGGAAGGAAAAATCCAATGCATAAAAACAAATTGAGGGATAACCGGCTAGGTGGCAGGACTGCAGAAAAGGATCTGGGGGTTAGCGTGAATCTCACACTGAATAGGAATCAAGAGTGTGATGCTGTTGTGAAAGAGGGAAATGTCATTCTGAGGTGTATTAGCTTGGAGCACTGTGTCCAGTTCTTGGCACCCCGCTTTAAGAAAGATGTGAACAAACTGGGGCCCGTCCAGAGGACAGCGACAAAAATGATCAGAGGTTTAGAAAACCTGACCTATGAAGAAAGGGTGAACGACTTGGGCATGTTTCGTCTTGAGAAGACGGAGGGGGCACCTCCTAACACGCTTCCAATACGTTAAGGGCTGTTTCACAGAGGATGGTGACTAATTGTTCTCCACGTCCTCTGAAGGTAGGACAAGAAGTAATGGGCTTAATCTGCAGCAAGGGAGATTGAGGTTAAATATTTGGAAAAAGTCTAAGGGTGGCTAGGCACTGGAACAGGAGACCTAGGGAAGTGGTGGACTCCCCATCATGGATGTTTTAAAAAAACAGGCTGAACAAACACTCCTCAGGGACGGTCGAGGAATGCTTGACCCTGCCTCAGTGCAGGGGGTGGAGTAGATGACCTCTTGAGATCCCTTCCAGCCCTGCACTTCTGTGATTCCCTCTTCCCAAGCCCTGGGATCGAGAAGACCGAATATCTGCTGAGGACATTTCCCTCTTTTTGGAGCACAAACCACCCACAGAATCGACTTCCTGTGGCCCCAGAACTAGAACTTTGGGGGAATCTAGCTCTGGGCTCTGGCCAGTATTGGTGGGGCCCATGGTGAACACAAACGAATCCCGGGCTCAGATGAGGCTCAGTGGAGAACACGGCAGATCCCGCCCTCCTCCACCCCCATGCCATGCAGACGTTTTTCAGATATAGCGGGGGCACTTGGTCCTCCAGCCCAAGAACCTTTGTCTAGAACGTACTCTGAGGAGCAGAAGGCACAGGGGTGTCCCATGCTTGGGATTAAATGGAGCCTTGGTCCCAGAGCCCCACCCCAGCTACAGGACTCGTCCCCTTCCTGCCCCCATGCCTCCACACCTCCACGATGTTTTGCAGCACCACAAGGTTGCGCTTCTCCTCCTCACACACCAAGGCCTTCAGCAGCTCATCCATGGTGTTCAGAGTCTGTGTGCAGAGCAGAGGAGAAACCACAGCAAGTGGCGTTACCCAGCCAGGCGACGAACCAATGCCCTGGCGTGTGACACGTCCCAGGCCATGGCAGCCCCTGCTATTCCAGCTCACCCACTCACTTGTACCCGCAGGGGACCTACTGCAAACTCCTCCTGGCAACAGGACCCCACCCGCTTTTGCTGTCCCCAGGGAGGCCACTGCACACAGTCTAAAGCATTAGAAGAGTCAGGAAGGACTCCGCATTTGAGGGGGAGGGGAGATTTCCAGCCAAGCTTCACTTCCCCTGGCCTGTGTGCATCTCAAGCAGCCGATAGATCTCAGGCCTGTGCCCCCAGCCATGCACTGGGGATGAATGTGCTTGTGAAGGGAGTGTCTGTTCCCCACTAATTGCCGGTCCTGAGCTGAAGCGCTGCCAAGGAGCTGTGATCATTACACTCTTATGCCAGCGCCAGGTAACCCAGGGAGCAGGGACACAAGTGACTTGCAGGATTCCTCCTCGGTTTGGGGCGGCTCCTCATGGCTAGTTTGGGGCTTACGTTGTTGTATAGAGCAGCCTCCACGCCCTGGTTGGTCTGTGCTGGAGGCAGGGAGAAGACGCTGGAGAAGCAGACGGTGAGCAGGCTGGATAGCTCCATTCCCCGCAGCAGTGGCTTCACTTTGCTAAGAGAAGAGACATGCGCGGATTGGAGGGCTGAGGCGAGACTGATGCACTGATGTTGGCCTCAGGCTCCCAGGACATGATGGGCAGGCTTCTGGGAAGCTGAGAGCAGGGCGCCAGCAGCACTGAGAGAGAGCCCCCCATGGCGCAGGCTGTGCCACGTGCCAGGGCTCAGCCTGCCCAGCCTCTGAGCCACAGGGAGTCGCTGAGCTGCCGGTGGGATGCAGCTGGCACAGCTGGCGGCGAGTCCGGTGCCCCCACTCCGGCAGTGCCCAACTTCCCCTCTCCCCCCGGAGCCATCGCCTGCGGGTCCCAGAGGGGACCGGTCCAACCCCCTCGCTCCCTCCCCCACATCTTCACACGGCCACTTGGAGAGGTTGCCAGGCACCGAAGGATCCTCCACCACCAACCCACGGGTGCCACTTGCCCGGGGGAATCAGAAGACGGGGGAGGAGCAGAGGGGGCAATGCCCTGGAGAACTGGCCATGCCAAGAGGCTGGCGTGTCTGGCTGCACACAGCACTAGCTGGGGCTGGGCGGGCAGGCCGGGTACCTCAGCTCCATGATGGCGAGCATCGCTTGCTGACGCACCCCGCTGGTCAGGGAGTCGACGGACTCAAGATCAATCAGCTCCTGGGGAGACAATGTGGGGAAGTGCCAGCCGGGCTCCGAGCTCCCGTAAGGCTCCGACTGGGGAGCAAAGCGCAGGGCCTGCAACACGTGGCCTCGGCAGACAGGTCGTCCTACTGTGGGCTTGACGGCGTGCAGGGCTCCAGCTGGGGAGCGTAGTGCGGGGCCTGTGGTCAGTGCCCCAGTGTCACGCACCAGTGCACTGCAAAGGCTCCATCAGCATTATCACCCAGGGACTCCACCTGAGATCAGGCTCCTTGTGCCAGGTGCTGCACACACACGGTGAGAGCCAGTCCCTACCCCAGAGAACTCACGAGCTAACAGGATGAGACAAGGCATGGGAGGGAAACTGAGGCACAGAGGGGGAAGTGATTTGCCCAAAGGTCTCACTGAGGAACTGAGCCCCAGCCCACTGGACCACCAGCACACGCTGTCCCACGTTCAGGGAAGGGAGGTAAGCTCCGGAAAGCTTTCCGCAGCGCCGCAGAGCAAAGACTTTCCAAATCTACAGAGCAGATTTCTTGCTAGTTCCCTAGTGGGCACTGACTGCGGAGTGTTGGGGCTCTGTGCAGGGAGACTGGTGTATACAGAGCGACCTGGTGACTTGGGAAGCTGGGTGCAAGGGAACAACCTACGTTTCAATACAGTGACATGTTCAGGAACAAAGAACGCAGGCCACACTCACAGCATGGGGGGCTCTAACCTGGGAAGCGGTGACTCTGGAAAAGACTTGGCAGTCATGGTAATCAGCTGCACAGGAGCGCCCAGTGCGAGGCTGGGGCCAAAAGGGCTTATGCCATCCTGGGCTGTGCAAACAGGGCAATCTCCAGTTGTTAGAGAGGTTATTTTCCCTCAGTATTTGGCAGTGGTGCGACCTCTGCTGGGATCCTCTGTCCAGGTCTGGTGCCCACAATTCAAGGAGAATGTTGATAAATTGGAGAGGGGTCAGAGAAGAGCCACAAGAGTGACTGAAGGACTGGGAAACATGCCTTATAGTGAGAGACTCCAGAAATCAATCAGTTCAGCTTCACAAAGAGAAGGTTACAGGGTGCCTTGATGACAGTCTGTAAGTATCTACACAGGGAGCAAATGCTTGATAATGGGCTCTTCAGTCTAACAGACAAACGTCCAACACGATCCAGCGATTGGCATTTGAAGGTAGACAAATCTGCAGAGCTCTCCAGGCCAATCACTAAACCCGCCAAGTAACATAGCCCGAGTGTGTGTTTTACTCACCTTTATCTTCTCCACAAGGAGGGCTTTCCAGAGAAAAGCTGCCAGGTTTTGTTCTGGGTGCCTCGTGAGGGCGGCCCTGCTGATGGTGATGACACGATCCAAGAATTCAAGTTTCTTGGCCTCCTCCTATGCCCCGCAGGGATTAGACAAAAACAGGAAGGTTAGCGTGGAAAGGAGCTGCCAGTGGGAGAGATGTCAGAAAGCTTCCCTCCAGCTCTGCTCAGGCTTTGATATGCCGAAGGCCAGAAGGCCATTCATCTCTCAACACGAGTGACTATGTGGGGAGGGCAGGGCAGCTCTGTGTGAAACCAGACCAGAGGGGGAGCAGATCTCACGGGGTAGGTGTCCAAAGAGGAACTGCAACATGGGGGCTAAGCAGCCAGACAGTCTTACTGGGGGGCTTGATAGAGTGGGAGGAACATCTGGGTGTGACACCCTGACACCCCAATATTCGCCACTGTCATATAATTAGGATATGTTTGGTACCAAGTATGTCTTGTAAGGTATCAGTCTAAAAGTCTTTATCTGCTAGACATTAATGTCTCATTGGATTGCATGTGCTATCGTTGTATGTGACGTTCTGAAGTTCAGCTGTGTATGTGTTCCTGAAAAACACTGTGAGGTTCAAAACAGCCTTTCAGGCAGAACAGCAAAAAAGCCAAACACTGGCTCCTGGAGGAAATGCACAAGCATTAGGGCTACCCCAGGAACTGTGTGCAATAGAAACCTCCCCGAGATAACGCGACACAACGGGACCTGTTGGACCCAGGTCACAGCAAAAGAGTTTTCCAGCAGGTGGGAAGAGAAGATAAAAGGGGAACAAGGACATCGCGGGGGGGACGGGATGGGACCTCAGACTCCCTGCAATAAGATACCTGGAAACACCTGAGAGACAAAGATTGAACCATGAGAAGTGATGGTCCTAGGCTAGAGAGAGAGATTCCTAGCCTGTGCAAGAAAACCTGGGAAATCCAAGCTGCAAAACCAAGGCAGCTTCTGCCTTAAGAATCTGCCAACGTGTTTATCACTCGGGCAGAATTTGCTAATGGATATCCTATCTATCTGGTGTGTAAAGCTTCGTTTGTGTGTTTTCTTTATTTACTAGGGTAATCTGCTTTGTTCTGTTCGCTATCTCTTCTAACCGCTTAAAATCTACCTCTTGTAGTTAATCATCTTGTTTCTTGTTTATACCACAACCCAGTTTGTAGTATAAATTAGTAACTGGGAGGAGGGGCAAAGAGTTGTTCATACCTCTCTCGACATCGAGGGAGAGGGCGAATGTCAAAAAACCTTTGGGTCCATACTCCAAAGGAGGTGGGCACGAGAGAACTGGGACAAGGCCCTTCAGCTGAGTCTTCCCAGAGCTGATCTCAGTGTCTGTGTCTTTCTGCAGCTGGGTGTGGCCCTGCCTGTGTGTATGGCTGGAAGAGGCTTGTGAGCCGAGCCCAACAAGACAAGGTAACGGGGGCCCAGGCTGGCAGAACAGGCGGGCTCAGTGATAAGCCAGTACATCAGGTGGCACCTCAAAGGGGGGCAACCCATCACGCTGGGGAATGGCCAAATCCAGTGGGCAAGGGGCATGGTGGGTGCCTTTTGTAACTCAAGAGAGGATGTTTTTAAGATGCTCTAGTTTAAACAGGAATTATTTGGGGGCAGGTCTCTGGCCTGTGTTACACAGGAGGTCACAGTGGTCTGGCCTTAGACAGTGGTCTGGCCTTAGAATCCATGTCTCATCCGGAGAAGGACGGATACTGCATGTGGACAGGGCAGTAACTGACAGATCAGAGGAGGGCTCTTGGTACCTGTTCATTGCCCTTGAGAAAGGTGTTGATGTAGTCTAGGGTCTCTTTCTCCTGCGAGTCTGGCCCCATAAAACAGGAGGCATTCCCAGGTGATGGTGAATCTGATCAAAGACAGAGCAGTGGTAATACCTGGGGCTGCCAAGCTGCAGGCTGGGTGACACAGATCTTAGCAGAAACCCTTGCCCCCCGCTCCCACCCCAGCAGGGTAGCAGCCCCGATGCACAACAGGGTCTGGCACAGCCATCCCTGGTTTCCCCAACTCTTTGCTGCTCAGCCCAGCAAAGATCCAGTCAGAGCCCTGGTTGCCAGCGGCCACCCCACTTCCCCGCCGCACCCAGCATGCACGCTGAGCCTGGGGATTTGGGGAGCGCCACACCTGGAAGGAGGCATGATGTCAGGCTATGAGTGGTGTCCCCGCTCTCCAGGCCATTGCTGGAGGGGGCAGAGGGACTGGCAGTGAATCGCTCTGCTCCCCGCTGCGGGAGAGGGAGGAGCTACCCAGTCTGCGCGGGATACGGGGACCGAGGGCCTTCCCGTTCTGCTTCCTCTGACTGCCTCTCCTGCCATCGACAGCCACGGGGTGTAACCTGGGCAAGCCCTGGGCTCCCATCATCAACCCCCCCACCCAAATGCCCTGTGCTGTGCCATGCGTAACCCCCCTGCAAAGGAGCCAGCAGATGGGGCTGCAACATCAGGGGGCATCTCATGCTTTGGCCGGCGCCCTGCAATCCTAGGCTTAACAACCCACCGTGCACAGAGCATCCCCTTCGACTGGTGGAAAACATTTTCCGACCCTGTGTGTGACGGATCGGGGTGGGCAATTCAGTCATTCTCCACCTGATGCTTCTGCTGCCGCCCCTAATGCCCGGTCAGATGTAGGGGCTGCAGCTGCTGCCAGCAGGAGGGGCCATTCCCCCCTGCCTGAGTTTTCCTGTCTCTCCATCTCATGGCAGCCCAGAGTTGTACAAAGGTGATAGAGTCTTCTCCCGCCACTGACACCCTGGTCTTGCAACCCCAACCCCCAGAGGGGCAAGCCCCACCGCAATGCAGGGCCATGGCCCCTGCCATTTTTGCAGCCCCTCCGCCCACCCAGGAGGCACCCACTCACCAGCATGGAAGGGCTGAGGCACACACAGCTCCTGCTGCTGCTGTGGGCTCTTCTGAGGACTCTTCCTTCGAGGAGGTCTCGTCTCCTCCCAGGCAAGGATGGGCTTCAAGGGGACCTTGCGGACTTCCTCAGCCATCCTGCAAGAAGCCAGGACAAGGCATTGCTTGTGAGGGATGAGAGGCGACTGCCCCGTTCAGCATCAGGGCCAGTCCACGTATTGCTGTTCCACCAGTGCCTACAGCTGCCAGCAGGGAAACAAGCCAATGGATGTGCTCAAAGTCACCCAGGCAGTCAGCAGTACAGGCAGGATCAGAACCCAGGTCTCCGGACTCCCAGGCCCATCCCGCAGGCCAAACGGCCTCCCCCGGGTCACTCCCGCCTCTCCTTCTGCTGGTTCACAAACTGCCCAGCAGACAGGCTGCATCCAACCACTCAGGATTCTTCCTGCCCAGGGAAATTACCCTGATCCCTTCACCCAGGAATATTGGGGCCGTGGCAGGTCCCAGGTGGGGGAGGAAAGCGGGGTGTGGTGCGGGGGGCGGGCTGGTGAGCAGCAGGAGTTGCTCTGACACCACCATGAAGGGGAAGGAGCAGAAGGCGGGAGAGCAGCAGGCAGGCAGGCTGTGTCATAGAATCATAGAATCATAGAATCATAGAATATCAGGGTTGGAAGGGACCCCTGAAGGTCATCTAGTCCAACCCCCTGCTCGAAGCAGGACCAATTCCCAGTTAAATCATCCCAGCCAGGGCTTTGTCAAGCCTGACTTTAAAAACTTCCAAGGAAGGAGATTCCACCACCTCCCTAGGCAACGCATTCCAGTGTTTCACCACCCTCTTAGTGAAAAAGTTTTTCCTAATATCCAATCTAAACCTCCCCCACTGCAACTTGAGGCCATTACTCCTCGTTCTGTCATCTGCTACCATTGAGAACAGTCTAGAGCCATCCTCTTTGGAACCCCCTTTCAGGTAGTTGAAAGCAGCTATCAAATCCCCCCTCATTCTTCTCTTCTGCAGGCTAAACAATCCCAGCTCCCTCAGCCTCTCCTCATAAGTCATGTGTTCTAGACCCCTAATCATTTTTGTTGCCCTTCGCTGGACTCTCTCCAATTTATCCACATCCTTCTTGTAGTGTGGGGCCCAAAACTGGACACAGTACTCCAGATGAGGCCTCACCAATGTCGAATAGAGGGGGACGATCACGTCCCTCGATCTGCTCGCTATGCCCCTACTTATACATCCCAAAATGCCATTGGCCTTCTTGGCAACAAGGGTACACTGCTGACTCATATCCAGCTTCTCGTCCACTGTCACCCTTAGGTCCTTTTCTGCAGAACTGCTGCCTAGCCATTCGGTCCCTAGTCTGTAGCGGTGCATTGGATTCTTCCGTCCTAAGTGCAGGACCCTGCACTTATCCTTATTGAACCTCATCAGATTTCTTTTGGCCCAATCCTCCAATTTGTCTAGGTCCTTCTGTATCCTATCCCTCCCCTCCAGCGTATCTACCACTCCTCCCAGTTTAGTATCGTCCGCAAATTTGCTGAGAGTGCAATCCACACCATCCTCCAGATCATTTATGAAGATATTGAACAAAACCGGCCCCAGGACTGACCCCAGATCAGATGAGTCCCTGCCGCCCCAGGCCTCAGCTAACGAGGGAGAGCAGGTCCTTGCTCTGCGGGGGGGTTGAGAGCCTAAATACCACAACACCCGTGTGCTCAGCAGTGTGTGTCGGGACAGAGTTTTGTGGCGATTTCGCAGCTCGTCTCTCCAAGGCCTGTGTGGCAGCAGCCGCTGCAGAGAATCCCAGGCCTGATTCCCCCCACGCTGGGTCTCCTGAATAGCCCCTGCCCTGGGGGGCTCCATTCCTCACCCGGTGTCAACTGCTGACTCTGCAGCAGCTGCACGGCAGGCGTCCTAAGGCACCTCTAGTCCTCTCCAGAGCTCAGGGGGACTGTCCTGGCATCGGACTGTCCTGGGGAATGGAACAATGGCTCCGGGCAGTCGGAGAATGCCTGTTCCCCCGGCAACCTCAGTGCCGTTCCCTCTGGAAGTGATGGTGTCAGCAAAGGTGCTGGAGGTGGTCAGGCCTCGTGGTTGGAGCTGGACTCAGGAGGCCGGGGCGTGGGTTGAGCGAGGCTAGAGCGAGAGCAGAGCTGGAGTAGGACGAGGGGCAGGGCCACCAGCTACCTCCCGGTCTGGGCACTTACCTGGCCCCACCATGCCAGTGGCTGAGCACACGGGTGTTGTGGTATTTAGGCTCTCAACCCCCCCACAGAGCAAAGACCTGCTCTCCCTCATTAGCTGAGGCCTGGGGCTGCGGGGACTCATCTGATCTCATGCAGAAGACTTACAGAGGAGCGGGGAACTGAACACAGCTCTCCTGGGTCCCAGCCCAATGCCTCATCTAATAACCTGTGCCGCCTTCCCGTGCCGTGCCACCAGCCCTGCCAAACCCTCCTCCTTGTCTCCGTCCCCTCCGGGCTCGACTGCTGCGACCCCTTCTGTCGAACCGCCCCGGGCTCCCTCCTGTGCGCATGCCGCTGCCCACTTCCTCACTGGCACCAGGCTAGACCGCCGGCACCGGGGCGCTGGGCAGACATGCGCCACACAGCCAGGAGCTCGGGGAAGCCTCGGTGTGGTTGGCGATGCAATGGAAAAGCAGAGGTGGGCAATAGAAGATTCTCCTACCTGGAGTCAGGAGCGGGCAGAAACCTGCGTGTAAATGGGCCACCCACTTTCTGCTGCCGGTGGCGGAGCTGGAACTGCTGGCTCAGCGTTCCCCAGGGGCACCTGCCAGCTCTCGCTCTGCCAGAGCCAAGCCTGGCAGTGAGGGGATGAGGCTGTGCCAGCCAGCAGGGGCGTGTCACAATGGGCAGGTGAGTCACAGACCAGCCAATGTGTGACTCCCCAGCCATGGGATGCCCCAGCCCAGACTTGCTCTGGCCTTGCCAAGGCTTTAGAGCTTGTCCTTCCCCACCGGGGCCATGGGAGGGACCTTCCGCTCCCCACAGTCACAGACGTTAGGCTGGAAGAGACCGCTGGGCTCCTCTAGTCCCAGCTCCTGCAGACCCCAGGCCAGAGCCCCTCCCTGCATCCATGCTATTGGAGCCAGGGGGTCTCTGGATCCCCGAATGGAAGAATCAGTTCCATCCCGGTTCCTCCTTCTCATAACAGTGCAGAACGGGGATTCATGAACTCTCCCCACCCATAGCTCCAAGCCCACATGGGAGGCTCTTTTCACTTTCCCAAGCTGCCGGGTGCTTTGGCCATGGGGTGTAAAATGGTCCCATCTCTGCTTCCTCTCCCACCGCTGCAACGACACAGAAGCTGCTTTAATAGCAGCCCCCCCACCCCGCCCAACTGAGTCTCAGACCTTGCTAATGCTCAGTGCCATGACAGCCCCAGGAGATGATTGCTGTAGCATGTGACAAAGTGGGACTGTTCTTAATGTTTCCTCTGAATAGTATGGGTGTGCCTCAGTTTCCCCTATGCAGATCTTAAGAATCTGGGTGGTGGGGTAAGGCTGTATGATCATTGCAGAGCCCTAGAGGGCAGGTATGTGCAGGGGTCTGGACACAGAGAATGGCCGACACCCTATTTCCTGGGTGCTGATGGCCTGGCCCTTCCCCCCTACAAGGTGAGAGCTAAAAGGGTTGGAGAAAAAAGGAATCAGGTGACCTCCTGGCCCGGGAAAGGGACAAAGGCCAGAGGAGGAGGGGCTGGAGAGAGTTTCAGTTGAGGCTGGCTGGGGACATGGAGTGAAGTACAGACGTGGTTGTCTGGCTCACTACCTCCCAAAATGGACTCAGCTGAGGGCTCCTGTTCTCTGCACCTACATGCTCTGTGTTAGACCATGTTCCTGTCATCTAATAAACCTTCTGTTTTACTGGCTGGCTGAGAGTCACGTCTGACTGCGGAGCTGGGGGGCAGGACCCTCCGGCTTCCCCAGGAGCCTGCCTGGGCGGACTCGCTGTGGGAAGCTCACGGAGGAGCAGAGGATGCTGAATGCTCAGAGGTCAGATCCAGGAAGGTGGAAGCTGTGTGAGCTGTTTGCCCTGCAGACAGGCTGCTCACAGAAAGGAGACTTCCCCAGAGTCCTGACTGACTTCGTAGGGAGCATTTCCAAAGCGTTGCCTGGGGACTCTGTGACACGGGGGTCTCGGCCCAGGGGGAGGCAGTGACTCCTAGAAGCAGGGAGAGCAGCAGAAACGTAGATCAGGGAGGTCTGGCAATGCCAGTGGCTGCCTGGGGTCTGGCACCCCAGGCACTCAGAGCAGATTGTCAAAGGCCAAACCCCTCTCACCACCGGCTCTGTAGCTCCCCCTTGCTTTTGGTCTGTCTTAGGCACCATCCTGGCCCGCATCCCCCTGGCATCCGAGCACTGCCCAACCTCGATTGCATTTATTCTAACTGCCCCCTTCAGGGCAGGGTCTGGCAGCTACCCCCACTGCACAGACAGGGAACTACAGCACAGAGGGAAGAAGGGACTTGCTCAAAGACAAACAGAGCATCTGTGGCAGAGCTGGGAAATGAACATGGGTCTCCTGGGTTCCAGGACAGCACCTGCTCTTTCAACCTCCTGCCCCCTTCGTCCCTGGTTCAGTGGGAGCTGTGGGAGCTCTCTGGGGCACAGGAGCTGGCTGGTGCCCAGATGGAGCTACGTTGCCTATTGCACAGATCTCGCTTTTCCCAAACATTGAAAATGCTGCTCCAACCATACCTGGGCCCGCCAGGATCCTTGCAGCTGGTCCATGCTAAATTGTGAACTGTGCCCTGGCCTCCCAGAGCGGGGCAATGGGAGAGGGTGGGGCTGGCCCAAGGCCCTGCTGGATTGCGGCTCACGCGTACGGGGTCCCAGTGCTACAGAGCTCTGTGCGGGGGCAGAGCTTTGGGGGGGTTTCACAGCTCCTCTCTCCAAGGCTGTGTGGGAGCAGCCGCTGCAGAGAATCCCAGGCCTGATTCCCCCCACGCTGGGTCTCCTGAATGGCCCCTGCCCTGGGGGGCTCCATTCCTCACCCAGTGTCTCCTGCTGACTCTGCAGCAGCTGCACGGCAGGCGTCCTAAGGCACCTCTAGTCCTCTCCAGAGCTTAGGGGGACTGTCCTGGCATCAGACTGTCCTGGTGAATGGAACAATGGCTCCAGGCAACCGGAGAATGCCTGTTCCTCCGGCAACCTCAGTGTCTGGGCACTTACCTGGCCCCATCATGCCAGTGGCTTAGCACACGGGTGTTGTGGTATTTAGGCTCTCAACCCCCCCTCCACAGAGCAGGGACGTGCTCTCCCTCGTTAGCTGAGGCCCAGAGCAGCGGGGACTCACCTGATCTCACGCAGAAGACTTACAGAGGAGCGGGGAACTGAACACAGCTCTCCTGGGTCCCAGCCCAATGCCTCATCTAACCACCTGTGCCGCCTTCCCGTGCCTTGCCACCAGCCCTGCCAAACCCTCCTCCTTGTCTCCGTCCCCTCCGGGCTCGACTGGTGCGACCCCTTCTGTCGAGCCGCCCCAGACTCCCTCCTGTGCGCATGCCGCTGCCCACTTCCTCACTGGCACCAGGCTAGACGGCCAGCACCGGGGCACTTGGCAGACGTGCGTTGCCCAGCCAGGAGCTCGGGGAAGGCTCGGTGTGGTTGGCGATGCAATGGAAAAGCAGAGGTGGGCAATAGAAGATTCTCCTACCTGGAGTGAGGAGTGGGCAAAAGTCTGTGTGTAAATGGGCCACCCACTTTCTGCTGCCGGTGGCGGAGCTGGAACTGCTGGCTCAGCGTTCCCCAGCGGCACCTGCCAGCTCTCGCTCTGCCAGAGCCAAGCCTGGCAGTGAGGGAATGAGGCTGTGCCAGCCAGCAGGGGCGTGTCACAATGGGCAGGTGAGTCACAGACCAGCCAATGTGTGACTCCCCAGCCATGGGATGCCCCAGCCCAGACTTGCTCTGGCCTCGCCAAGGCTTTAGAGCCTGTCCTTCCCCACCGGGGCCATGGGAGGGACCTTCCGCTGTTATACCAATAAAATAAAAACCAGCAGGATCTCATTAAAGGGAAAAAGGCAAAATACCACATTTATTGTGAATACAGAAAGAATCATAGTAAGCACTTAGTTATAGCTATAACATTCCATTCAATCTCATATTTATTCACACATTCATTCATACAAACACACACACACAGGTTCTGCAAGGTTGTTATCATAGTTACCAGCCTTAGAGTTGCTCATGCCAAGCCACTGGCCAGGTGGCCTGGACATGAGGAGGGAGCAGGGCCTTGTCAGATGCTCATCTGATGCTCCTGGACGTTGGTTTGCAGAATCAGACCCCAAAGTTCTCACTTTTTAGAGTCTATTTTTATAGGAATTTCTTCCTATGCCAGTCTATGGGAATTGCTTCATCATGCTGTTGCTGAATCAATCAGCAGATAGCACATTCCTGATGGCTCCGCGCTGCTAGATGTTATCTTGTTCTTTGGTTCTCCCCTTCTTGAGGCTGTTGGGTGGATTCCAGTCTGCCCTCCGGGGGTCCTCTGGTTCCATCCCGGTTCCTCCTTCTCGTAACAGTGCAGAACGGGGATTCATGAACTCTCCCCACCCCCAGCTCCCAGCCCACAGGGGAGGCTCTTTCCACTTTCCCAAGCTGCCGGGTGCTTTGGCCATGGGGTGTAAAATGGTCCCATCTCTGCTTCCTCTCCCATCGCCGCAACGACGCAGAAGCTGCTTTAATAGGAGATGCTGCCAGCTGCAGGGTGAGAGGGGGGAATGGCTGTGGGGAGACAGATGGGTCTCCCTCAGCTGCGGACGCTCCTATATGTGCTGCTCCCCTCCCCACATACCCTGCTGTGGGGGAGGTTGGAGAGGGGCTGCTCAAGGACCGGCCTAGAACAGGACACCTCCTCCCAGTTCTGAACATAGGAGTAACCCGGCCCACTGAACTCAGTGCCAGGGTCCCAGGGATGCCGATGGGCTGTGGGTCAGGGAATCAGGGTGAGATTCTTCAGAGCTCAGACCCAACATGATCTCAGCGTGCTGAGCGCTGGGGGAATTAGGCCTGAACACAGTCACTCTTAGGGTTGCCAGGCATCCGGTTTTCTCTTTCAAAAAGAGACCCTGGTGGCTCCGGTCAGCACTGCCAACTGGGCCGTTAAAAGTCTGGTTGGCGGCAGGGGGATGAGGAGGGGGCCTGCAGCAGCTCTCTCTGTGGAGCTCGGGGGCGGTGCGAGCCCCCGCTGGCAGGGGGTGGATCCCAGCGGAGGGGCTGGGAAAGGCATTCGGCTGCAGGCTGGGGCCGGCAGGGTTAACCCCCGGCAGCAGCCTCTGTGGTGGCCAGGGGTTCCCTGCAGAGCGGGCACTGTGGCCTTTAGGAAGTGCCTTCAGCACCCTCCCTACCCGGCCCACTGCTCCCGAGCTGTTGGGAGCTGAGAGAGGAGGGGTCAGCCACCTGTCCTGGGTCCCACAACCTGCTCCCTGTGGGGCTACTGTGCTGGGTTCAACTCGGGACCATGCAGCCAGCAGGTAAGGGGCTGTGGGCAGGTCACTCTCCTCCCGGGGGTGAATGGGCTGCGTGGAAGCATGGGGTAAAATTGGGCTGCTCTGCTTGGGAACGGGTCCGAACAGAGTCGGGCAGCAGCTGAGTGTGGAGGCCCCAGCCAGCAGCCGGGCTGTGGGGGAGAATGAAGGAGAGGGGTTGGGGGTCACTGCAAATGGCAGGAGGAGGAGTGGGGGCCTGCATTAGCTCTCTCCCTAGAGCTGCTGTGATTTGCACTATGCTGGGGGAGCAGCGAGCCAGGGGCAGCAGTGGGGTGGGTGTGTCACTAGCGGGGAATTCTATCACCCCCCCCCCCACATTCCAGAGAACAGGAAAAACTTTTGTCCTCACCGAGCCAGGTGTCCAGGATTCATGGCTGTTAGAGCAGCCTCTGACACCCGGGAAATGCCAGGGCAGTGCTGGTGTGGCTGCTATTTAAGGGGTCACCTGACATCAATGCCTCCCAGACCCCCACAAACCACACCAGCCAGAGCCACCCAGAGCCTGCCCTCCAAGCCCCCTCCCGGACCCCAACCCCCTGGAACAACTCAGAGCCCCCTCACACACCCATACTCCCTCCTGGAGCCTGCACCCCACATTCCCTCCCACACCCGAATTCCTTCCAGGACTCCACACCCCTCTCCCACACTCCGAACCCCTTGGCCCCAACCTAGAGCTCCCTCATACACCCCAAGCCCTTCATACCCAGCCCCACCTCAGACCCCGCACCCCAGCTGGAGCCCTCATCTTTCCCCCCACACCGCAACCCCCTGCCCCAGCCCAGAGCTCCCTCCCGCACTCCGAACCCCTTGGACCCAGGCTGGAGCACCCTCCTACACCCTGAGCCCCTCATCCCTAGCCCCACCCAGAACCCACACCTCCAGCCGGATCCCTCACTCCCCCACAAACGCCAATCCCCTGCCCCAGCCCTGGTGAAAGTGAGCGAGGGTGGGGAAGAGTGAGAGACGGAGGAGGGGGGATGGAGTGAGTGGGGGTGGGTCCGCGGGGAAGGGATGGGGTAGGGGGAGGGGCTTCGGGGCAGCGGCGGGGCAAGGATGTTCAATTTTCTGAAACTAGAAAGTTGGCAACCCTCGTCACTCACCTTCCTGAGATGCTGGATCCTCAGGGCTGGGGCTGGTGCTCGGGATCAGCTTCTGGCCTGGGCAAAAAACACAGACAACATCAGGGATGTTCAGCGGTTCAGTGGCCAGCCAAGCAGAGATCATCCCAGAGACGCAGCTGCTACAAATCCCTAGACCATGTCTCTCCAAAGGAGCCTCAGACACACTGGGCCAAATCCCAGCTGGGGTAAATTGGTCCCACTCTACTGGAGTCAATGGGCCAGATCTCCAGCTGGTGCAGGTCAGCCCTGCTCCATTGACATCAGTGGGCCAGATTCCCATCTGGTGTAATAATAATTAATAATCATAATGCACTAGCACCTGATGGTCAAATCCAGGTCAGGTCTCATTGAGCTGGTAGCTTTACAGACAGGATAAATGTCAATCCCTGCCCACAACGATCATGAGTGGATGAGAAAGAGAAACTGGCCAAGAGGTGGGGTTGGAAAATGGAGTTAGAAATCTAATAAGAACATAAAAACAGCCAGACTTGATCAGACCAATAGTCCATCTAGCCCAGTATCCTGTCTTCTGACCGGGGCCAATGCCGGGTGCTTCAGAGGGAATGAGCAGAACAGGACAATTCATGAGTGATCCATCCCCTGTCATCCTCTCCCAGCTACACTAGGGTGACATTAATATAAATAATTAAGCCAAGACAAGGCAGAAAATCCCAACTCAGGATCATGTTGCAAGAGCCATACACCCCGATCCCACAATTGGAGCCATCTGTGGGCCCTGGGTCTCACCATGGCTATCGATGGAAAGCCCTAAGTGGGAATCTTACAAAGTTTGAATATTTGCAAGGCAGGATTAAAGTTTCCATTAACGTCTAAGAAATTTGTTCTAATAGTAAAACACTCCTCACCATGTAACCTGCTGAAAACAAAGAACACGAACATTCATGATCTTCAAAACATTTTCTCACTCTCTTTACTTTCCTAATCAGCTTCAACTCTTTGTCCTCGTCCCTGAAATGAGCTCCGCACAGCCAGTCCTAACCCTGTCATTTCCAGGTTTGTAACCTCAATAGCATCCTTTTAATGCAGGTCCATTCTATGTACTATTAAAGATCTGCTCACCGGCTCAGACTTTCAGAGCTGTATAGGTAATTTGGATGCTCAGTTGCCATGAATTTGAACAAAGTGTCCAAATCCCGTAGGCAGCTTTGAAAATCTCAGCCATAGGTTGTAATATATTTGTGAGTACAATACACACACACAGGGACATTAGATATTAAATAAAATAGCTAGATATCAAAACAATGTTCTGAGCATTAAATATTCTCTCAGAAATTGGTAAGAAACTTTGGCCATGAATTTCAAACCAGTTTTTAAACCCAACATGAAATAACTGCTTAGAGCTCAGTAGAACATCAACATGCAGCTGTTCATTTGAACCATTTTTACCATAACTTCCCCTCCAGGCTGTTCCCCATGTCTCCCCAGCACAGGCAGACCTATAAACCTGCCTGCCCCTAAACCGCTAGGCAGAGAGCTCACTGCAAACTCACAGAGCAGTCACAGCAGGATCATGGGGTGATCGAGAGCCGGCGACTCAGCCTGAATATCCCACAGCAACATCGAGTCTACATCTCTGATGAGCAGCCACTGGGGCTCTCTGCCCCAGGTCCCTCCTTCTCCCCTCCTTCTTCCAGCCCGGACAGGCTCTGGGCTCTTGTAGCGTGTCTGAGAGAGGCCCTGATGTGTCTGTGGCCAGAGGGGCCCTCCCTCATGAGATGAGAATGGAAACATTATTCACCATCCCCCCACACACATCTGGTCTCTGCATCGGGGAGAGCTGGACCCCCTGGTTTCCCATTGGAACCTCCCTGTGACAGGCTCAGTCCTGCTGAGCCAAAACTAGTGAATTTCTAAATCCATTCCCAGGAAAACGGCAAATTCCTCTTGACAATTTCCACTATTTTACCACTAGCTCCAGCTGTCCCCTGAGACGGGAGACACAAGGGCGTGTTGTTGGTGTGAGCTGGTGTCTGTCTCGGCGTCTCCACCCTCCACAGCCTGCCGCATGCACCACTGCCAGGGCGGGCTTTGTGTGTGGGGGTGAATATATCACAAAATGATGCACAGGGGTCATTAACATCTGTTCTGAGCTCCCAGCCTGCTCTGGCAGTGTGAGCTCTCACTCCACTGGCCTCTTCACTGCACACCCTCAGCCCTGCCCCCAGGGGCCGTGTGTCCCTGTCACACTGACCCAGGCCGGCCCGGCCCAGGCACAGGGCTCAGGCAGACACTGTGCCTGTAGAACAACCAGACATGGAGAGGGAAGGAATGAAAACCCACATGCCCCAGGTGTTCATGTGAAGGGGACCTGAGACACTGGCATCACATGGAAAATGGGGACCATGCCGGTAACACCAGGACGTGGTCTGTGTACAGCATTCCCTTTGGTTGGGGGTGATACAAAGGCCAGGAATTTGCTGGGCACAGGACCTTAGCACTGGAAAGCTAATGTGCCAATATATAAAAAGGGTAAACGGGATGACCCAGATAACTGGAGCACTGTCAGTCTGATGTGGCTTCCCGGCAAGATAATGGAGTGGCTCGAATTAAAGGAGGGTAAGATAAGAATGTAAGAATGACCATACTTGGTCAGATGGTCCAGACTGACCCACCTCAAAGAATTCTAATAGATTGGTGAGGCATGATTTCCCTTTACAGATCCCATGTTGACTCTTTCTCAACAATTCATGTTCATCTACGTTCCTGATAATTCCTTTCTTTACTGTAGTTTCAACCTACTTCTCTGGTACTGAAGCTAGGTTTTCCGGCCTGTAATTGCCAGTATCACCTTTGAAGTCTTTTTAAAAAATCGGAGTTACATTAACTAAGCTCCAATCATATGGTACAGAGTCTGATTTAAGCAACAGGTTACATACCACAGTTAGTAGTTCTGCAATTTCACATCTGAGTTCCTTCAGAACTCCTGTATCAAGTGGGAGTGTTTCCAGTGGGGTCCCACAAGGATCAGTTCTTGGCTGTAAACTATTTACCATTTTCATTAACACCCAGAAAAAAACATAAAATCATCACTGAAAAAATAAGGTGAGGTGTAAATAATCACGAGCACAGGTCACGGACACAAAGCACATTCTGAATGGCTAGGGATAGAACCACCGAATCTCAGGGTTGGAAGGGACCTCAGCAGGTCATCTATTCCAACCCCCTGCTCAAAGCAGGACCAATCCCCAACTAAATCATCCCAGCCAGGGTTTTGTCAAGCCTGACCTTAAAAACCTCAAAGGAAGGAGATTCCACCACCTCCCTAGGTAACGCATTCCAGTGCTTCACCACCGTCCTAGTGAAAAAGTTTTTCCTAATATCCAACCTAAACCTCCCACACTGCAACTTGAGACCATTACTCCTTGTTCTGTCATCTGCCACCACTGAGAACAGACTAGATCCATCCTCTTTGCAACCCCCTTTCAGGTAGTTGAAAGTAGCTATCAAATCCCCCCTCAATCTTCTCTTCTGTAGACTAAACAATCCCAGTTCCCTCAGCCTCTCCTCATAAGTCATGTGTTCCAGTCCCCTCATCATTTTTGTTGCCTTCCACTGGATGCTTTCCCATTTGTTCACATCCTTCTTGTAGTGTGGGGCCCAAACTAGACACAGTACTCCACATGAGGCCTCACCAATGTCAAATAGAGGGGAACGATCATGTCCCTCGATCTGCTGGCAATGCCCCTACTTATACAGCCCAAAATGCCGTTAGCCTTCTTGGCAACAACGGCACACTGTTGACTCATACCCAGCTTCTCGTGGACTGTAACCGTGAGGTCCTTTTCTGCAGAACTGCTGCCTAGCCATTCGGTCCCTAGTCTGTAGCGGTGCATGCGATTCTTCTGTCCTAAGTGCAGGACCCTGCACTTATCCTTATTGAACCTCATCAGATTTCTTTTGGCCCAATCCTCCAATTTGTCTAGGTCCCTCTGTATCCTATCCCTGCCCCCAGCGTATCTACCACTCCTCCTAGTTTAGTATCATCCGCAAATTTGCTGAGAGTGCAATCCACACCATCCTCCAGATCATTTATGAAGATATTGAACAAAACCGGCCCCAGGACCGACCCCTGGGGCACTCCACTTGACACCGGCTGCCAACTAGACATGGAGTCATTGATCACTACCCGTTGAGCCTGACAATCTAGCCAACTTTCTACCCACCTTATAGTGCATTCATCCAGCCCATACTTCTTTAGCTTGCTGACAAGAATACTGTGGGAGACCGTGTCAAAAGCTATGCTAAAGTCAAGAAACAATACATCCACTGCTTTCCCTTCATCCACAGAACCAGTAATCTCATCATAGAAGGCGATTAGATTAGTCAGGCATGACCTTCCCTTGGTGAATCCATGCTGACTGTTCCTGATCACTTTCCTCTCATGTAAGTGCTTCAGTATTGATTCTTTGAGGACCTGCTCCATGATTTTTCCGGGGACAGATCATGGCTAATAGCCATTGATGGACCTAACCTCCGGGAACTTATCTCATACTTTTTTTCAACCCAGTTATCCTTTTGGCCTTCACAACCTCCCTGGAACAAGTTCCACAGGTTGACTGTATGTTGTGTGAAGAAATACTTTATCTTTGTTTTGAATCTGCTGTCTATTCATTTCATCTTGTGACCCCTGGTTCTTCTGTTATGTGAAGGGATAATAACACTTCCTTACTCACTTTCCTCACACCATTCATGAGTTTATAGACCTTCTAACACATTGATGAGGCCTGATTTCCCTTTATAAAAGCTGTGTTGATTCTCCCCAACATATTGTGTTCATCTATGTGTCTGATAATTCTGTTCTTTACTGTCGTTTCAACCAATTGGCCTAGTACCGAAGTCAGGCTTACCACCTTGTAATTGCCAGGATCGCCTTCAGAGCCTTTTTAAAAAAATCAGCATTATATTAGCTACCCTCCAGTCACCTGGTCCAGAGGCTGATTTAAGCAATAGGGTACATATCACAGCTAGTAATTCTGCAGTTTCATATTTGAAAATCTCAGCCATAGGGATTATTGTACATTAGCATAATGACAAACAATTTATATAACCCCCGGGGTATTAGTTGTACTGTAGAGCAAGGGATTGTTGCAAACATCTCCTGAGGGCTAAATATTCTCTCCAACCTGCCTCAGAAAACTTGTGCCAGGAATTTATACCCAGCTTCTCACTCCTCCTGCACTGTGTGGCTCCCAGTGACCCATCCCCACATTCCTGCTATTCCCCACTTGTGATGGTCACCCAGCCCGGTTCCCATGTTCCCCCGGTCCAGGCAGAGCCATAAGCCTGCCTCTCCCCCTGCTCCCCACCTCCCGGAGACCCCTTTCCCAGTCCATTGGAAGGGAGCTCTCCCCAATCTCACAGAGCAGCCACAGCAGGATCATGGGGAGTGGGAGCCAGGCATGAAGCCGGGGACCCTGCAGCAGCATCTGGGCCTCCAAAGAGAATCCATCGTGGCTCTGTGCCCCCAGTCCCCTCCTTCTCACCACAGGGTGGGGAGCAGAGGAACTGGATGGGCTGTGGGCTCTAGTAGTGTGCTTGGAGCAGCCCTGACATGTGTCTGTGGCCAGAGGGGCCTTCCCCCACTGAGGCAAGATGGAAACGACTCTCAGATGTTTCTCTTGTGAGGCTCAGGATGGGCTGTGTCTTGGAGTGTCAGACACGCTGGTTCCCCAGAGACAGCCCTCCCGCATATGACAGGCACAGGGTCCCCCAGGTGTGACGGGGCAGGGCCCCCTGGATGTGACAGACACAGGATCCCCCAGGTGTGATAGGGGCAGGGTCCCCCATGTGTGATGGGGCAGGGCCTCTCAGATGTGACAGGGGCAGGGCCACCTGTATGACAGGCACCTGGTCCCCCAGGTGTGACGGGAAAGGACCCCCTTGGATGTGACAGACACAGGATCCCCCAGGTATGAGAGGTGCAGGGTCTCCCCCATGTGACAGATGCAGGACACCACCACCCCCCTCCATGCAGATATGACAGGCACAGGGTCTCCCCCATGTGATAGATGCAGGGTCCCCCAGGAGTGACAGGGGCAGGGCTTCCTGGATGTGACAGGCACAGGGTCCCCCAGGTGTGACAAAGCCAGGTTAAAGGAACACCCTGCCTCTCACACTGATTTGTCTCACAGTCTAGCCCTGTGGATACACCCAGAGCCCCAAAGGGCAAAGACAGAGCAGAGACACAGAGACTTCTGGGCAAAGGGTTCCTTGTTCTTTGCAAACAACCCTCAACTCAGACAAACTCACAACACTGAACATACATCTTAGAAGATATTATCCATAAAGAGTAGTGTGTAAGATAGCTACAAGAGAGCGAGTAACTTGTCACGACTCATAATCATTGTGAGATGTTTGTATGGGTAATATTTAAGGAATAATGAATTTATTTCCAGACATGGAGTAGAAACTAGTCACCAGGGGAGAATATGTCTCAGTAATGGCCCATTCAGATACGGGGAGCCTACTTTATTAGCTAGGAAAGGTAACTTAATCAGTGTAGACCCAAGTTTGTGGTTTATGATTTTGTTCTCTGGTATAACCATTTGTTGCCGTCACTTTCTCTTGTTTCTAGTTAAATCTTTATCCTTTCTTAAATAACCCTGCCTGGGTTTTATTGTAAGTGCTCACGAGCGCTGCATGGTTTACAGGCATGGGGGGGTTAAGGTAAAACCAGTACACTGGGGTACCTTGCTCCTGTGGGGGGCAGAGGCTCTGGAATTTCTGTGAGTAGCCAGTGACAAGGGGCTAGGTATCACCAGGGAATGAATCACAGGGACTCAGGGTCTGGGCTGCATCTACTGTTAACCTGCAAGGTGTCACCCAGACAAGAGGGCCTGAGCAGCTGACAGGCTGGTGGTGTCAGGGAGCCGGGCACAAGCAAGACTTTGCATGCTGGAGGTGGGGATGGTGGTGGACGGGCAGTAACAAGGTGACTCACAGTCCTGGGTACCTCCCCGCCCACCTGTCTCACCTCCCTGCCCACCAGAATCAGTCTGTGCCCTCCCAGCCCTTCCCCATCACAGCTCAGCATTAGTATGGGCTGGGTGTAGAGAGACTCACACACCCGTCAATATCCTCAGTGATGTCACTAGAGATGAGCTTTGTGGAACGTTTCCTCTATCAGCTAAGAGGTTAATTAGTTCTGGTTTAGAATTTGAGTTGGGCTGAGCACCCACCCGGGAGAGGAAGTAAGAAAGAACCCCTAACACGGGCCACCAGGCTCACTGGTGTAATAGGCCTGACCCACCCCGATGCAGGGAATGGGCTGGGCTGTGTCTTAAGCCAATGAAAGCAGGATGGAAAAGACCACTGGGAAGACACAAAACATGATGGCTGACTGATGTCAACAGACACCTCTCCTTCATAGGCATACTACCCTGTAAGGCACCAGATCTGGTTCAGGAGAGAACATCATGGAGGTTCATGATGTGTTTGGTGGCCACAAGAATGATTACAGGATTGGAAAACCTGTCTTAAAGAGATAAACTCCAGGAGCTCAATCTATTTAGCTTAACAAAGAGAACGTTAAGGGGTGACTGGATCTCAGTCTATAAGTACCTACAGGGGGGACAAATAAGTGATAATGAGCTCTTCTGTCTAGCAGAAGAAGGTCGAACACGATCCAATGGCTGGAAGTTGAAGCTAGACAAATTCAGACTGCAAATAAAGCCTCAATTGTTAACAGTGAGAGAAATTACCAATTACCGATTACAATTTACCAGGGATCGTGATGGATTCTCCATTGCTGACCATTTTTAAATCAAGATAGGATGTTTTTGTATGAGATCTGCTCTAGGAATTACTTTGGGGCAGTTCTCTGGCCTGTGCTACACATGGAGTCAGATCAGAGGATCACAAAGGTCCCCTCTGGCCTTGGAATCTATGATTCGGTGTTGTCCCAGACACCAGGAGACCCGACTAACTTGTCTCAATCCCCCCTGCTTATGCACCTATCAGCACAGCTGAGCCCGCATATGGGGGAGGGGAGAGGTTGCCATCACTGGCTGCTGGTTTGGGCCATATCCAGTGTCACAGCCGTGCTCTAGCCTTGTGTCTACGTCAATAGCCAGTTAACAGGTAAGTGGCTCTCAGGAGCGCTGGCGTAGTGCCTGGGTGCTCAGTGAACAACCACACTTGCTGTGGGAGCTACCGGTGGCTTCCTCTAGCTGCTCTTTGCACCAGCACTTGATATGAGAGGTTTGCAGTGGATGGGGTCGATTGTGGGGGCCCCACACTACCTGCTGGGCCCTGAGCAGGCCCATGACTGCGTGTGTAAGGGCCAACCCAGGGGAGGGGACTCTGTGTCACAGGAGCAGCCTCACTCCGGGTCTGTGTTGTTAAAAATACTCCTCAGTGCCGTGGTACAAAGGGCTACGAGCTGCTAGCGAAGCCGGGCCCACAGGGGCTGGGGGAGCAGCTTCTGCACTGGAGATGCCTCTGGTAATACAGTGACCACAGCCCAGGGGCGGCCTGCGGCCGGGTCTCTGTGTTTGTGCATTGCACCAGCAGCATGTGTCTCCAGAGTCGCACAAACTCGCTTCCTGACCACAGCTCAGGCTGGGCTTATTTATAGGTGGCTTGTGGCTCTGCTCTTTCTTCCTGCGATTTCTTCTCATGTTATATTTTCTCTTCTCAACCCTGACAGTCAGTGCCCTGCTGTCCCAGAGCTGGGCTCCCAGCCACCCACCCACCCAGCTCTGCCGGTGCCCCTCGGATTCTGGCTTCACATTCTCAGGCCTCGTCCACTGGACATCCTCAGTCTTGGAATGAAACACACTTGGCAGCGCAGCTGTTACTGCTGGTGTGTGGTTTTGCCCTGGCAATCAATGTGTGTAAAGTGCAGTGTCCCCTGTGTGTGTCTTTCAATGCTTAACACAATGACTGGGACCCAAAAATCTACAGTCAAAGGGCTTGTTTTTTAAAGCAAAACCTGAACTCCAAGTCCTGTCAGTTCAGAGGAGACCTCTAAATTGACTCCAGCGCCCCCTGGTGTCCATCAATCTGCAGCTGACAAAACGCTATAACAACTAAACACCATTTGGAGGGGTTCTGGTGAGAGCATTGCTATTAGTCAGCACGCAATCTAGCTCCAAAGCTAGGGGGTAAATCTTGGCCCCACTAAAATCAACAGGAGTTTTGCCCTTGACTTCAATCGGATCAGGATTTGACCCAAGTGTGACCAAACTGTGATTGTTCCATATTGGGGCACTGTATTCCCACCTGGCCTCTGAGGCTTCATTATAGTGTGGCCCTTTGGAAAGTGATGGCAGGTCTCAGGGCCATGCATACCAGTTTCTTATTGGAGGAGAATTCAGAGATGTCGACTTTGTATGGAGCCTTAGTGCAGCTTGTTTAGTTATGCACCAGCCCTGGAACAGAGATGGCCATAAATGGCACACAGACAAACCCTTCTTTCAGGGATCTCAGTTCAACACCAATGCCTGGTTTCCAGGGACCAGCTCCGCTCCAAGAATCAAATATGTAGAAAGAAAAAGGCAAAGGGCAAACTCTCCTGCCACTTGCCACAGCTCACCCCAAAGTAATGTGCATCATAGAGCTGACAACAATATAGCACGTCCTCAATGACTGCGGACAGCTTGCATGCAAAAGAACTTGTCAGACTATGTAGTGTCACTACCTGGTGACTGCTGCCAAAACAGCATCATGAAAATAACTCTGGTTTTAGATTCCATATTTTGATCCTACAGTAAAAATTTCTCAGCATCTCCCCTGTTAACACCCAGCCCCAAATTTCTATTTATTTACAAAACATGAGCCCCCACTCCCCCAATCAAAGCAAAGAACCCACCTCCCAGCTAAAGCAGGTGCCATAACTCTGAGAGTCCCTGTCTTTGATACAATGCCAGCTCAGTCGCACCCCTCTGCCATCACATGGCAGTAGGTTAGATGCATTTGTAAGGGATAGCACCTGCTGCATGTGTATGTTCTATTAAAGGCATCAAAATGTCCTGCTCTCTCTCCACTCTCCCCCCTCACTCTCCCCATAGACATCCATCTGGGTCAGGTTCTGCCTCTCCAGAGATGAATCCCCATTAGACTTGCTTTGCTGCAATCTAGGGGCATATCTGATACAGCCCTGCCAGTGTATTATAACCCCAGCTGCCCTGGTTATGGACGAGGTGGCAGTGACTTTCCCACACTGCATAATCAGGTGCGATGCGGTGCAGTCAGAACTCGCGGCAGGAATAGCTTCCAAAACAGCTTTGTTGTAAATCTTGTTTTCAGGGGGTTGTAGCTTCGCTCAGAATTCAGCGGTGTGGGTGAAAATTACCAGGCTTGGTTGCTGCCCAGAGATAAAAGTTTGAGCAAAAACAGCTGATCTGCTTTGGAGTGGGAGGAAAATGGAAAAATGCTCATTCCCCAATGATCAAACCATTCTCGCTGCCATTATTCGAGCTGCCCCATAGACACATGGCCAGGGTTTCCACAGTGCTCTGCTCCCAGGGAGGCACCTGAGTGGAGTTCATTGCAGGGACTGGCCCCAAATGGCTGGCCCCTGAGATGCAGTTTGGTCTGGAAACAGTCACCTCTCCAGTTTCAAATTCCACAGCCCAAGAGCTCAGCCCAGAGGAGCTAACGTGATCCAATATCACAGCCTATGTCCTGGGCGTTGGGCTCCAGCAAAGGGGCCCAAAGGGCTCAAGGAGTTGACATGGCTCGGTCACGCTCCAATATTAAACAGTGACCGAGTCACATCAGCATGTTAACGCTTTAGGCCCATATAGTCCCCGAAAGTAACACGCCACTTCGGGCACCCTGTGTAAGTGGCTGTAGCAGTGAAGCTTGCTTCTTCCAGTTCTTCCGTCAGACAGCGTTGTGGCCTACAGACAGCTTGATTCTCCCCTGCCACCCCTGTCTTTAAAAGATCACAAAAGTGTGTGGTGGGCAGCATAGCCCACCCCCTCGCTATTTTGTTCACCAATTAGGCCTTGTTCTCCCCTCCTTCACAGCTGCTGCTTCTCCTTCCCCGCTGCTGGAGTCCCAGCGATGCTGCCTGCTTTGCAGACCATGCGCTGAGTCAGGGGGCAGAGGCCGAGGCAAGGTGTGGGACTCCAGCAGCAGGGAAGATGAAGCAGCCCCATGTGGAGGGGAGGGGCTCAGTCAGCAGCCAGCCACCTTGCTGCTTCCTCCCTTCCCCGCTCTGCATGGACACAGGGAGAGTGCCTCTGCCAGGGGGAGTGCGGCCTCCTCCTTGCTAGGCATCCCCACCAGCGGTGTGCTGAGAAATGCGGGGGGGGGGGGGGGGGGGCACATGACTCCCCCAGAACATTTCATTTGTGCTCCCCCATGAGCCACAGTTGTTGGATGTCGCCTCTGTAAGTAATGCACATTGGAAAACACAATCACAATTCTACATGCAAAATGATGGGGTCTATATTAGCTGTGACCACTCAAGAAAGAGATCTTGGAGTCATTGTGGGTAGTTCTCTAAAACATCTGCTCAACGTGCAGCAGCAGTCAAAAAAGCTAAGGGAATGTTAGGAGCCATTAGGAAAGGGATAGAAAATATCACAATGCCACTATATAAATCCATGATACGACCACATCTTGAACACTGCATGCAGTTCCGGTTGCCCCACCTCGAAAAAGATATATTAGAATTGGAAAAGGTGCAGAGAAGGGCAACAAAATTGAATAAGGGTATGGAACAGCTTCCATATGCGGGGAGATTAAAAAGAGTGGGACTTTTCATCTCGGAAAAGAGAAGAGTAAGATGGGACGTGATAGAGGTCTATAAAATTATGAATGATGTGGAGAATGTGAATAAGGAAGTGTTGTTTATTCCTTTACATAACACAAGAACCAAGAATCACCCAATGAAATTAATAGGCAGCAAGTTTAAAACAAACAAAGGAAGTATTTCTTCATAAAGCGCACAGTCAATCTTTGGAACTTGTTGCCAGGGGATGCTGTGAAGGCCAAAACTATAACAGGGTTAAAAAAAAAAAACACAGATACCTTCCTGGAGGATAGGTCTATCAATGACTATTGGCCAAGATAGTTTGGGATGCAATCCCATGCACTGGGTGTCCCTAGCCGCTTCTTGCCAGAAGCTGGGAGTGGATGACAAGGGATGGATCGATCGTTGATTGCCTCTTCTGTTCATTCCCTTTGAAGGACCTGGCATTGGCCACTGTCAAAAGACACGATACTGGGCTAGATGGACCATTGGCCTCACCCAGTATGACCGTTCTCATATTCTTATCCAACAGGCCTGATTTCTGACACACCAATTTTGATTAATTAATTTCCCATCCCACACATCTCCTGTTTATCAAGCGTGCTCTTAATACAGTCCTTGAATTATATCACTAGGCCTTTTTATTTGGCTTAATTCAATCTTCCTGTGTCCCCTTTTCAGCTTTTCCCATCAACCTGTCTTGTGGCACTACGTAAACGTTTATCCTCTTTCCCAAAGTTGGGCCCATAGTAGGATAAATTGATAGGCCCAGTGATTACTGAAGGGATCTGATCCTGGATCAAACCAGCCCTTCTGAATGCAGCTCCCAGTCTTTGGGGTTCTCTGAGGCTGTGGGGTCTGATACAGAAGAAATCCAGTCTGTATGAAAATTGAAATGCTGGGAGTTCAGCTCAGAGGGGCTGATCTGATCCAGCATCAGACCCCAAAGGCTGGGAGCTAGGCTCAGAAGGGCTGGTCTGACCCAGTACCCAAATCCCCAACACTCAGAGCTTGGGGACAGCAGAGAGCCTGCCCAGCACCTGTAAGAGAAGAGCTGGGAGAGCAACTTCCACCCGCACAAGGGAGCAAGTGTCCCCCTGGCCGCAGCCAGGCCCATAGCAGACACAGCCCCACCTTAGCAGAGAGTCTGTGGCTTTTCATACGTTAATCTTAGGGCCAAGATCCAGACTAGAGAGCGCCTGCCGCTTCTCTGCTCTCTGCTTCTTGGAGATCGGAAGGGGAGAGGTCAGATGAGAGAGACACGGCTCACTGAGACTCTGAGGAGCAGAGAGACAGGCCTTCCCTGCTGCATCGCCAGACCATGCTGTCATCACTGCGTCCCCTGAGCATCCCGACGCTGGGTCTCTGGCTTCTCTGTGAGTATGGCCAGCACTGGCCGGGTTTAGCTGGAAGGGTGAGGTCACGGGGCAGAGGATCGTTTGCTTAATTAGGCTCCAGTCCTGTGAGGTTCTGAGCCCTCTGGTAACGTGCTGTGTGGATCTGAAAGTGCCGACACTGCCCGGGGTGGGATCAGAGCTTGCCACCTCGCACCGAAGCTTCCAAGAGATTTAATAATAGCAACTGCATGTTTAATTACCACACCTGACTCAGGGTTAAGGACGATGGAAATCGCTGGTTAGATTCCAGCTCTGAACCTCAGCAACGAGGTCGTTGCGTCACCCCGAAATGCTCTGTCGTTTTCCAAGGGCTGCACCCTGGCCCTGAGCCCACATACACCACCCTACACTCACACCCCAAGGCTGCCAGCGTGTGGGTGTGTTTGCCACCTTCACACCCACAGCATGTCACATGGGGGTGCAGATGTCTGTGTGCACAACAGATTTGCACCATCCCACTCGCTGCACACACAAAAGGTACTAGCCCGTGCAAGCTGGCTGGGCTGGACACAGAAGGGGATGCCCATTTTCACACTGGGATGCTGTTTTGCACACTCGGATTCAGGTGTAAATCTTGGGGGCATGCATGAAATCACTGGCTCAAGATGACAGACATTTCGTTTGATGAAACCTAAACTGGAGATGACGTCCAGGAAGGAAAAATGCTACATGTTCACCTTGCACACGGGCGCAAACAGCAGAAATGCCGCATACGCGGCCAAATGTGATTAGATTTTAGGGGGTAACAATGGGATTTCCCTGGGATCTGAAAAGCCCAGCTGAAATTAATTAAAATATTCTCTGATTCTACTATTCTATGAAAATAGCAGTTAATCATTAATCACTGTGATCATTACCAGTACCAGAAGGCTGGTCCATGGTTGGGACTTTAGAGGCGAGGGATGAATTCCCTGCTCTGCCACAAACTTCCTGGATGACCCTGGGCCAGTCACTTAGCCGCTCCGTACAAAGGGGATACCAGCTCTGCCTGCTGCACGGGGGGGTTCTGTGAATTGCTCATGGCTCTTTGCTGATATTTATGGTGAATGCAAAATATGCTGAGCTAAAGATCTGATGATCAGGAGACAAACCTGTGTTCAGCCTCCCACTGACTCGCCTAGCTGTGTTTCCCCAGCGTGTATGTGCTCATGGGCCTGATCCTGCACATTGCTTTGCTGGTATAGGCCCTGACGCCTGCCCAGAGTCTATTCAAGTCAAGGGATGCCCATACGAGTGGAAGGGATGGATCATCGGCCTGCAGGATCAGGGCCATGGACATGTCAGCCCTGACCCTGCTCCCACTGCAATGAACGAGAGAGCTCTCAGTGACCCCAATCGTGCAGGATCTGGCCCATAACACGGCACGGGGTCAGGGTCAGCTGTTGGCCTAACCCATCTCCAGCGAGTCTCTGGCATGCTCACACCAACCTTCAGCCATGGGTCTGGGGTCCAGTGAGCTCTACATGCTGGTACAGGGAGCCGTTCCTTATCTGCACTCAGGCTGAAATGCACCAGCTAACCCCGGATTTCTCCCCGGGCAAATAACAAGTTATAGACTGTGGATCAGATCCCCGGCTGGTGTAAATGCACCTGGCTCCATTGCTCCAAGAGGGGCAGATCGCTAGCTGGGATCCTCAGGCCAATTCACACTGGGAGCTGGACACCAAGCTGCACTTTGTGCTTGTGAAAATCCGCCACTGTGCTGAGAGGAAATTGGCTCCAGGGAGCTTAACAGCAAATTCATTCTGTCTCTGGCTAGGGGATAAACACAGGGGCAGAACGTGGCCCATTGTTAGTCTGGGACTGAATTTCTCTCTACTAGCTGGAGCTAGATTTGCCTGGAGACGCTCACTTTCCTTTAAGGAGTACTTGTGGCACCTTAGAGACTAACCAATTTATTTGAGCACACGCTTTCGTGAGCTACAGCCCACTTCATCGGATGCATACTGTGAAGAATACAGAAGATGTTTTTATACACACAGACCATGAAAAAGTGGGTGTCTTTTTCATGGTCTGTGTGTAGAAAAACATTTTCTGTATTTTCCACAGTATGCATCTGATGAAGTGAACTGTAGCTCACAAAAGCTTGTGCTCAAATAAATTGGTTAGTCTCTAAGGTGCCACAAGTACTCCTTTTCTTTTTGCGAATACAGACTAACACGGCTGTTACTCTGAAACCTGCCACTTTCCTTTAGAGGATGTGACTGTATTTCCAGCTCCAGTCACTATAATTCCCTGTTCCACCTCCCCTCCTGCACTGAGACCCTTTGTGTTTATTTCACAGGCTCCCTTGTCACAAGCCAGGAAATCTGCAGCTCTCCCAGTGAGTGACTGGTCCTGGGAGCACAGCAGGGATTGGAGGGTTCGGGTTCAGACACGTTCCACTGGAGTGAGTGAGTCAGGTCCCCAGCAGGTGTAAATCGGCCCCGCTGTAATGGAGTGAATGGAGCTTTGCTGATTGACACCAGCGGGGGATCTGGCCCCAGGTGTTTAACACTGATGTGTTTGCTCCCCAGGCACTCTCCCCGCCCCGTGGCTGTTCCTGGACAGGCTGTCTGCTCGCCAAGGGAACACAGCCATGGTGTCGTGTTTAGTCCCTTTGGACGCCCCCATGACCCGCATTGTCTTCTGCAAAGACGGGAAGGAGATTTCTGTCCAGCCCAAGGGAGGAAACACAATAGTCTACGACTCACCCTACACAGTGTCCAAGGAGAGTGCAGGGGCCTTTTCCTGCCTCTCCCAGCTCAAGGATGACAACAACCAGGAGAACAATTCTCTCCCCAGTGACCCCTGGGACCTGCACGTGGATGGTAATGCAAAGCACTAATGGTGGGCTTGGTGTGCAGGGTCAGGGAGCCGGGACGGGCTGGGGACACACTGTGATATCTAGAGTTAAGATGTAAAACTTCCCTCTCCTTCCCCAACATTTCCCAGGTGAGAACTCTGTCCCTGGGGCAATGGTTACATGTTTTTAGTGAAGAAGGACCATCCTCTCATCATGGTGAGGAAGAGCAGGTTTTTCCCACTAATTAAAAGACAAAAGATCGTGATCTTCTCTGAAGGGCAGCATGTGAAAATGGACAAACTGTTACAGATATTCAGCAGTTTTATTGTCATCATGGTCTACTTTACTAAAACCTTCATAAATTACAGTACGGAACAGAGCAGCATGACTAACTTTTGGCTCACTGGCTATTTCAAAAAATTGGGTGGGGGGGAATTGTTTCGGACTCACTTGAAAACAATTTTTTTCAAAATTTTCAGTGAATCAAAAAGTTGGAAAAAAAACTTTCTTGAGGCTGCTGTTCTACTCCTCATTGGTATGAGGCTTTTGGCATTTGAAGTGATGTGTAATCGCTGTGTATCTGCCCCACAGATGGTGAGGGCTCTGGAGAGGGGACATTGCTCCAAGGTAAATGGTTTTGCTCCCTGCTGTGGGATTTCCCTGTAGGAAAGCGGGAGGGCTGGGCTGGGACGAGGGGGGAGCACATGCCAATCTCAGAGGGGAGACTTTACGGCACCGCATGTGCCTGGGGGTGGGGGGGGCAGGAGGCCTCAGGGGCTCACCTCCGTGTGGGGAATGTAAAATGTCCAGGCAGCCCCACATGCCACCGTCTGCTCCCCAGGAGGCTGGGGCCTGCCATGTCCCCATGCTGTGGCTGGCGGTGTGGAGGGAGCTGGACTCTTACCCCATGGCGATGGAGGCCATGGCTGTGCAGAGCCTGGCGGGGGCAGAGACAGGGGTTTGGATTCCGCAGGCAGCGGAGCCAGGAGATAAACGAACTAGCCAGTTCTCCTATCACAGAGCCCCTAGCGATGGCCTGGACGGACGTGTGTCCATGGGGCAGGGGCCTGGGGAGGAGGCAGGATTCACGTGGGCTCTGGCTTTGTGAGGCACCATCAGGCACAAACATCTGGCCAGGGAGTCAGTGGCTGCCGGGCTGCAATCCTGCCCCGCGCAGGTCAGCAGCAGACCCTGGTAGGGTTCCCATACGTCCGGGTTTCCCTGGACATGACCTCTCTTTTGGTCCTCCCTTATTTTTGCGCTGCTCTGAAGGCAATGCCAAGCCCACTGCAGGGCTCTGCCCCCTCCCCATTCAAAGCAGAAAGAATCTTTGTACCTTCCCTCCCCCTTCAGCTTCCCCTTCCCCCAGTAGTGTCCTGTATTTGGGAACTTGAAACATGGTAACCCCAGACCATGGTGTCAGTGCTGCCCCTTGGAAAGGGCTCCATGGCACAGGTGAGGGGCCGACCTCAGCTGCCCCTGCCTTGGTGCTAGGTACAGGATGGCAAAGAACCAGGGCAGAGCGAGATCCCTGCGGGGTTAGGAGCCAGGCGTGAGGTCTCTAAACAGCTGGGCTTGGGTATTCACAGGCTCCCCGAGGCTCGTTAGCGACGTATCATGGCCAGGTGCAATGTCCCCTGTGCAGAAGGGCCAGCACTCAGCAGCGGCCCGTCTGTGAGCAGGACTCATGTTGCAAGTTCACCTCCACCTTCAGACCGCTCACCCTGCTCCATCCCCTGTCCCAGGGCCTGCTATCCTGCTCTGGGTCTGGATCCTCCACTCTGCCCTAGTCGTGCTCCTGCTGGCAGCTGCCCCGATCATCACCTGCATCCAGAGGAAAAGAGCCATCGCTCAGTACGATCCAGAGGGCTCTGGGTGGAATGGCAGGGAGAAGAAGGAAGGAGAGGTGACCAATGGCTCTGGGTGTCCCCCCTGTCCTGGGCAGGTTGGAGGGTCGCCTGGGATTACAGAGAGGTCTGTGGGTTATGCCATTGTGCAGAAATGTGTCCATCAGGCTCAGGGGGAGTAGCTCATTGATCAGACTTGGGGGGGTCCCTGATAAATATGGGACACCAAGCAGCCCCCGTAGGTTCCCCTGCCATGGGATATGAACGTTAGCTTAACTCCAGACCCACCCAGTACCCCCTCTTCCCTGGTCGGTGGCTTGGCCAGCTCCTGCTTTCTGTGCCTGTGTTCTGGGGCAGCTGTGGTGAGGATGGCCTATCTCCTCACACTGCCCTGCCCTTCAGTCACACCAGTGTGTGTGTGTGTGTGTGTGTAAATCCAGAAGAACCCCATGGCCTGCAGCAGCTTTACTCTGGGGTCACGCGTGTGTCACCAGGCCAGGATCCAGCCCCTGTGTTCGTGCAGAGACATATTTGCTTAATAAGGGTTTAATTTTCACTCCTGCTGGGCCTGGCTTGGGGCCAGGGAGCCGGATCCAGCAGGCCAGAGCTGTGGCCCTGCTCCGGTACGGCACACACAGACGGGAGGGCTGGGAGCTCCCAGTGATAGCTGGAATTTTCACAGTGGCTGAACTCTTTCAACCCGCCTGCCCCCTCCCCCCACACGGTTCCCCAGAGGCTGTGATTTCTACCCTTGGTTATTGTAGCATAGGGGCAGACACTGAAGTATGAGCCCTGATCCATACAGCCCCGAGTCCCAGTCTGCTCTGCATTACAGGCATGCTCTACAAGTTTGTGCTGTAAAGAGTCTGAAATATTTGTTGCCTAAATATGAAATTGTTCAAAGTGGTTACAGAAAATAAGCTGCGGTTTGGTGTTTTACTCTGTCAGGCCAGACCTTGAACAATACGGACTGCCACCTCCTCTACCAGGGCTGGACTGGGGGTTATTCTTCCAGCCCCTCAGCCATGCTGCGAATGCAGCACTGCAATCATCCCTGAGACAGAAATGAGCACGGCCGACAAGTGATGGGGGATCATTGTGTCTTGAGAGCAGCATCGCTCTGAGAGTGTGTCTATAAATACTACCGGGCTGTGGGGACAGGGTCGCAGGGGGCGGGGGAGAGACTCCTGCGCTGGGAACAGCGACCACAGCCAGTAACCACGGCCCTGTCTCTCTGCTCACCTCACAGGCAGGGGGGCTCTGTTTAGAACTAGGCTTGGAGGGATTCGCTTGTTATTGGTAAATGTCAGCAAACATCAACTTCCCAGCACGCACACAAACCCACGAGAAAATATTTCTATCGATAATAATAGAAATTTGCAGTTAAGCTAAGTAAGAGAAATGCCGTGTGAGACATTATTAGAGGCTGATTTAAGGATATTTACTGTGTATATTTTGACACAAGATTATGACAATTTGTGTTTTATGGTTATGAAGCTTTAACCTTTTGAATCTCAATGTCTACTGTCATTAAATAATTATTGTCTGACCCCCCGTTGTAATTTCCTCCACTGTGAAATATAAATTAATAAATATAAAAATGTTGCCGAAACCCCATGATTTTAGCCAATAGTGAACATTTAAATTGACAAGAAATGTTAAAAAAAACCTTTAAAATCAATATCGACATTATGTGTCAAAATTATAATAAAAATTGAATTCTGAGAAGCCTATTTATAACCCTGGCCAGGGACCTGCGTGAGCCACCGGGGGATGTCATCCAGAAACAGACACAGCATATGTTATGGGGTCAGTCATGTGACTCAGTCACACCCCCAAGTGATGTCCCAGCACCCCCATTGTGATCTGCCCATGGGCAACTAAGCATACAGAGAGGGATGGGACATGGGGTGCTCTGGATCCAGCATCCTAGCAATTAGATGGAGGCAAACGCTCAACAGGGGCCTCTCCCAGGGCACGGGGGCAGTGTGGGGAGAGGGCGCAGTGTCACCCCCACATGGCTAGAAAAGGGACAAGGGGATTGTCCGGTGGCGGGGGGGGAAGGGAGGCGGTTGCTTCTTTATGAAGAGCCCTGGAGAGCCCTGCTGGGGAAATGGAACAAACTGGGGAATGGGATGAATTCTCGGGGGGGAGGGCAGGAGCAGATGGTACTCATGCAGGAGGGGAAATGGAGGCCATCGTTATGAGGATGGCCACCGCTTCCATTGGAAACAATGGGAAGCTGCACTGCCATGTCAGTGATACCTTAGGGTATGACAGGGAGGGTGCCCCAAGTAAAGATGGCCACCATTTCCCATTGTTTCTAAGGGGAATGAAGCCACAGTCTTCAATCCTGCAGGCCACAAAAAGAAAGAGTGGCCATTTTTACCTAGGGCAACCTCTCTGCCACATCAGGGACATGGGTGGCCATCTTCTCTGAGGGCAGCTTATGGCTTCACTTCCATTTGAAAACAAGGAGGAAATTGGACATCTATGCCATGGGCAGCCTCCCAAGGCTTTAGGGAAATGATAACCATTACCCAGAGGGCAGCCTACATCTTCAGTCCTAGCGAAAACAATGGAAAATGGCAGCCTCCCTAGGGACAACTTCAATTTCACATTCCAAGGCCATAGTGTCATGGCAGCCATCTTCCCCATGGGCAGCTTCAGGCTTTTTCTATAATGGCATTAAAGTCTCAGGTTTCCCTCTAGACAGATAGCTGCCATGTTGCTATACCCTTGGGATGTGAAGGGGAAGCTGCCCTTAGTAAAGATGGCTGCCATTTGTGACAGCAGGACATGCAGGGAGGAATTTCCAAAGGGGCTTGAGTGTCTGAGGCGCTGACTGCCATGAAAGCCCAGGAATGAGCGGTGCCTGACTCCTTTGGGGCCTTTTCAACACCTAACCCTAAAATAATGTTGTTATTTTGGAAACAGCTCCATTTTTAGGGGATTTATCTGGAGAACCTCTTTCTCAAAGGGCCTCAGATTTCCTTCACACACTCTGCCTCAGCCACTCACCCAGGCTTCCACTTTTCAGGTGGATTTGACTTGTCATGTGGATTTTAGGCAAAGTTTAAAATTCTGCTTTAAACAGAAACTTTGTTGCTGCAATAACTATGGGAAGCCATCATTGCTCTGTAATTCTCACTCTGGGCTCGCCTGGGAGTTGGGCTCAGAGGGGCTGGTCTAGTCCAGTATCAAACCCCAAAGGTGGAGAGTTGGGTTCAGAGGGGCTGGTCTGATCCAGTATCAAACTCCAAAGGTAGAGAGTTGGGCTCAGAGGGGCTGGTCTGATAGGGTATCAACCCCTCAATCCTCAGCATTTGGGAACACCAGAGAAACTGCCCAGCCCATGAGAGAGGAGCTGTGCAAACAACCTCCCCCTCTCACCAGGGAGTGAGGTCCCTGGCCATTGCGAGGCCGGTAGCAGACACGGCCCCGTCTCTCACAGGGGCTGTGGCTTTTCTTCTCTCTGAACCTTGGGGAGCACGTGGCAGATCAGAGAGCACCTGCAGCTTCTCTGGTCCCTGCAGATCAGCAGCGGAGAGGCCAGATCAGAGAGCCACGGCATTTCTCTCACTGAGACACTATGGAGCAGAGCCTGAGAGACGGCGCCTGGATCCCCGAGAGGCAGATGCCGCTATGGCATTGCCAGCCTGAGGGGGTTATCACGGCTTCTCCCCATGATCCTGCTGCTGGGCCTATGGCTTCTCTGTGAGTATGGGCACAACGGGCCTGGTTGGGTTTTAGGAGAAGGCTGAGATGAGACAGGCAGAGAACTGTTTGCTTAATTAGTCCTGAGAGGCATGTTCCAGATGCGCTATTAGACTAGCATCACGGCCCTAGACCCCACAGAGGCCTGTGCCAACCCCCCACCGCGCTCACACGCCCCTGGTCTCCAGTACATCCCTAGCACTGCCAAACACTGTTACTTTTCCCTGCTTATTGTTTTCTATATCAGGGGATTTAAAGCACTTTCAACCCTTCCAGCAAAATCCACATATTTTAGCAGCTGCAATATATGTGCGATCTCAGGCCCTGGCCCGAGCACGGACCCAGCACTGAATATTGACAGGGACGTTTTAAATCACTTATTCACCTGATCCACACGTGGGGGAAAGGTGAGAGTTCAGGGAAGAGCTACAGGAATGATGCGAGGTCTGGAATAGCTGCCTGACAGTGAGAGGCTGACAGAGCTCAGTCTGGTTAGCTGGTGGGAGAGAAGGTTAAAAAGTGACTTGATCACAGTGTATACGCCCCTCTGCAGGGAGATTTCTGACAGCAGAGGTAGATTTCTTGAATCGATCAGACAAAGGCTGAATGAGAGCCAACGGCTGGAAAGTGAAGTCAGACTAATTCACTCTGGAATAAGGCCCACGTAGGGAGTGTGGCTCATTTACCACTGGATCAGATTAACAAGGGAAGCAGTAAGATTGTCTGTGACTTGGAGTTATTAAATGAGGAGTGGATGTGTCTCTAAGAGATACCGTCTAGCTCAAACACGGGTGCTTGCCTAGAAAAAGGAATCACATTGTCAGGTTCTCTGGACAGTCCTTTGCAGGAGGTGAGAGCCAATGATCACAATGGTCCCTTCTGGCGTGAGAATCCATGAGTCTAGGGACCCCTTTACTCAGCCGTGCAGCTCGGTGGGTGAGAAGCCGTCGCAAGGGAGAGGGATTAATTGGAAGAGTGCGATTAACAAATGCAGTTTATTGCATAGGAGAGATTTAAAGGAGGGGATTCCACAGCTGTCACCATCCTGCATCTGTATGTTGCCTTGCTGGGAGAATGTCCATTGATTTTAAACCGAATTAAGTGTTCTACAGCACATCTGTCTGCCCTACTAACAGGAATGCGGTGTATTTTATTTAAAAGGTTTGCTTGCTGCAAGCCAGGAAATTTGTAGCTCTCCAGGTGAGTATTGGCTACATTAGAAGAAGAGAAGGTGCCTAATAAGGAGTGCAGTGGGGCTGGGAGTCAGGGCTCGGTGAGGGGAGTGGGGTCTAGTGGGTTAGAGCAGATCACTGCGGGGTCAGGACTCCTGGGTTCCATTTTTAACTCTGACACACAAAGCCCAAACCTGCTTCCTGTGGCAGAATTCCTTGTAACTTCATTGGGAACAAGATCAGAACAAATCCTCTGTTGGTGTAAACAGGTGCATGTCCACTGAAGTCAAAGGAGCTGCATCCATTTACACCAACTGAGAATTTGTTCCATCAAGTTAAAGCACCTAATTTAAACCAGTGAGGGCCAAATCCACTGGCCGTGTAGACAGCACTGTGACACATGAGGTGCGTGAGGTGGCCAGTGAGAGGTGATAGATCAAACCTTGCTGAGAGTGGAAATTGCACCCATTTGGTATTCAGTGGGGACTGAATTCAGCCACTGGCGTAAGTGGGTGCCTGTTCTGCGTAGACCAGAGCTGGGTTTGACCCTAAGGACTCAGAGTATTGGGGTCGGTGCAGCATCAGTGTAAGTGTCTTGGGGCCTGATTCCCCTTTCTTGGGTGGGACTTCCCTGGCTTGAGGGGAGTTACTGCTGATTTACACCAGTGTGGGTGGAGAGACAGGCTATTTGGAGGGTGGAGGTGGCTGCTTTTCCTTGCACACAGGCTGGAGATGATTTTCCTGTAACACTCACACCTCCCATCCCATTACACCCTTTACATCCCCAATGGCTCCCTGGGATGTTCTGGCCATTGTGCGCTACTCTGGTGACTCCCAGCATCTGCCATCCCACCGGAAATGGCCCTATGAGGTGGGTTCACATGGCAACACAAAGCTGCTGGTACACACAGGGGCATCCAATCTCAAATGGGGGCAAATAGCAATCTCTGCCCCTCTGCCTGTCTCCTGGCCGAACCCTTGTATTCCATAGCACTGCACTGGCGTGGAAGGGAAGCATGCACTGGGGCATCGGGCCCAAAAGTGGGACAAACAAAGGCTAAAATCTCTGCACACTCCCAGTGCATCCTGTCCCTCCCTCCAGACACCACAGCCTCAGGGAGTGACACCACCAAGGGCCCAGATCCCAGCTGGTGTAAATCAGCATTGCTTCATTGGAGTCAATGGAGCCAGATCCCCCGCTGGTGTCAATCAGCCCCACTCCAAAGGAGTGAATGGAGCTTTGCTGATTGACACCAGCGGGGGATCTGGCCCCAGGTGTTTAACACTGATGTGTTTGCTCCCCAGGCACTCTCCCTGCCCCACGGCTGTTCCTGGACAGGCTGTCTGCACACCAAGGGGACACGGCCATGCTGTCGTGTTTAGTCCCTTTGGACGCCCACATGACCCGCATTGTCTTCTGCAAAGATGGGAAGGAGATTTCTGTCCAGCGCAAGGAAGGAAACAAACCCGTCTATGACTCACCCTATACAGTGTCCAGGGAGAGGACAGGGACCTTTTCCTGCCGCTACCAGCTCAAGGATGACAATAACCAGGAGAACAATTCTCTCTCCAGTGACCCCTGGGACCTGCATGTGGATGGTAATGCAATACACTAATGATGGGCTTGGTGCAGTGGGGTCAGGGAGCTGGGACGGGCTGGGGTCACACCATGATATCTAGAGTCAATATGTAAAACTTCCCTCTCCTTCCCCAACATTTCCCAGGTGAGAACTCTGTCCCTGGGGCAATGTTTACATGTTTTTGGGTGACGAAGAACCATCCTCTTAGCCATTGCTGAGTTTCATGGTGAGGAAGAGCTGGTTTTTCCCACTAATTAAAAGACAAAATATCACGATCTTCTCTGAAGGGCAGTGTGTGATACACAGATATTTGGCAGGATTAGTGTCATCATGGTCTACTTTACTAAAACCTTCATGAAATACAAGTACGGAACAGAGCCGCAAAAGACTAGCTGATTTTTTTGGTTCACTGGCTATTCCAAAAAATCCGGGGGTGGGGAAACTTGTTTCAGATTGACTTGAAAACAATATTTTTTTTTCCAAATTTTCAGTGAATCAAAAAGTTGAGAAAAATCTGCTTGAGGTTGCTCTTCTACCCCTCCTTTGTATGAGGCTTTTGGCTGTTGGCAGTGATCTGTGATCCCTTTGTATCTGCCACACAGGTGGTGATGGCTCTGGAGGGGACGCATTGCCCCAAGGTAAATGGTTTTGCTCTGTGCTGTGGGATTTCCCTGTAGGAAAGCTGGAGGGCTGGGCTGGGATGAGGGGGGAGCACATGCCAATCTCAGAGGGGAGACTTTACCCCACCACAGGTGCCTGGGTGGGCAGGAGGCCACGGGCTCACCTCCATGTGGGGAATGTAAAATGTCTAGGCAGCCCCACATGCCACCATCTGCTCCCCAGTGAGCCCCGGTATGTGCTCGTGGCCAGTAATGCTCTCAGCTAGTGTTAACAAGGGGTGAAGACCCTGCTGGGCAGAGGGGCAAAGAGGGACTGAGCTGGTGCCCTGTCCTGGCCCTTGCACAGAATCTCAGCCCAAGTGACGAGGATTCAGATAGTGGCCGTTAATGCAGCACCGGCTATCGTCGGGGGGCTCAGCTCACCTCTGTGCCCTCACAGATTGCCATCGGTGTCACTCCATCGCAGTCATCTGTTGCAATCAGTGTGTTGCCCTGGTGACAAGCTGGCATCACACAAGGGTGAATCGGGGAAATCACTTTCCGTTATAACCCCCTGTCGTCAGTCACTCCTCACTCTGGGAAACTTCCATCTCTTGTGCGGACGTTCTCCATGCCTGCCTCTGTCCCAGGACGAAGGGGGGCTGGGGGCGTAGCAGGTAAATAGAGGAACCTTTGCGCCCGCAGCGTGGTTGCTGCACAGGTGCGAGTGGCAGGTGTGATTCTTGTCAGTTTGGCTGCGAATCAGCTGCTCCTGCACGTGCTTTGCTGGAGTTCAGAAAACAAAGCTGTGAGCTAACCGATGCCAAACTAGAATTGCTGGAAGTACGTCGCCTGACAAACATTCCACCAAAAAAATAGGATTTAATGAAAAAAAATTTCACTGAAAAATGTTATTTTTGACATTTTTATTTTGCTTTAAATGAGAACTTTCCAAAATAGCCAAAAATGTTTCATTCCTAACGGAAATTTTTTTTATTTCCATTTTAAAAAAATCACAGCTTTTTTGAAATTTCTTTCCCCTGCCCCTGCCTCCCCATTCCCTGTTTTTTGCCCGAGTGCAGCAGAATGAGTGATGACCGGGGTGGTTTTTTGTTTTCATTTTTACCTTTTTATTTTTCTCTTTTTTCTGCTCTGCAACTTTTCAAAACATCTCCAACTCCGGCAAAATCACTGAACGGGAAAAGGAAAGCGTGGCTCTGGCTACACTACAGAACCGTTACCAACATAGTCTCCGAGTGTACACACAGCGTACACCGACGGAAGCAGTTGTTCTCCCTGTGGAGGAAACAATGTCCCCAAACAATGTTAGCTACACCGACAGAAACACTCTTCCCCCCGCTATATCTGAAGCTACGCTGAGGGGGTTATCTGCACAGGTGGTCGCTAAGGGCCCAGTGATTTCAGTGGGAGTTAGGTGCCTAAATACCTTGGAGGGTCTGGGCCCAACTCTCATTTTCCCTTTGGCCCCTGGGTAACTATTCCAAACATGGAGCCATTCTGAAAAGTTACAGAGCAGAAGTGTGTGTGGGGGGGACCCAGAAAAAGCAGAGGAGAAAAGCAAAAATCGTACCCTGGCCATGGTTATATTATCACGTTCTATGGCAAAAAGGGGAAGGGGGGGAAAGAAGAGAAAAAGTTTATTAGAAGTTAATTAGAAAAGTGGGGGGGGGGAATGGGGGAAAATGCAAAACCAAAAATGGGGGAAATAGAAAAATGGGGGGAAATGCAAAATCAAGCATTCAGCATTTATTTATTTATGATTTAGTTGGGGATTGGTCCTGCTTTGAGCAGGGGGTTGGACTAGATGACCTCCTGAGGTCCCTTCCAACCCTGATATTCTATGATTCTATGATTCTATGATTTGAACAAATATGTGTAAGCCCTGCCTGCCCGGTCTGGCACTTTGTCCCCCTCTAGTGGTGGACAGGCCAGCGAGACCGTGAGGAGCCTAGTGCCTCGCAGGTAAACAGGCTTTTATCTTTTCAGCTAGGGCAGTACATGCTCATGCATTAAGATCAAGAGGTCCCAGGTTTAAGCCCCACTGGTGACGACCCACCGCGGTGTCACTATTGCATACGTACTGAAATATTTTTTTTAATTACTCTATTTGAATCCTGTAAAACAGAAAAATCAATAGTCTGAATTTTTTTTGTGAAACTGGGGTTCCCCCCACACACACTTTTTTTAACATTTGAAAATCAACCCAGACCCAAGTGCAGTTCGAGGCCTGGTATAAGCTGAAATATTAGACTGACCTAGCTATGCCGTGCAGGGCTGTGAAAAAGGTCACACCCGCAGCGCTGTAATTAGGCCGATCAATTCTTTCAATGAATAGATCGCAAAGCCCTTTACCGAGTAGGTCAGTAGCCTCATCATCCCCATTGTACGGATGGGGAAACTGAGGCATGGGGCGAGGAAATGATTTACCCGAGGTTACCCAGCCGCAGAACTTGAAATAGGACCCGGGTTTCCTGAGTACAAGTCCAGTGCTTTATCCACTCTACTGAGTGCTTTATTACTTTGTTAATCGAATGTTCCCATGTCCCTGTGTGATGGCTCCAGAGCTGGTCGCACGTATTTCACTGGCAATCATTGCCATGCTACATTGGGGTATCAGCTGTTTGAGGGGATCTGTGATCGCTCTGTGTCTGCCCCACAGATGGACCCAGCCCTTCGGGGAGTGACACCTCATGGAGGGTTTGGCTCAATGCTGCAGGATTTCCTTCTGTGTGTGGGGGGAGGGGAGGGAGCTGATCTGAAATTACAGGAGAGCACCCACCACTCTCAGTGGCGAGACCATTACCCTGCTTTAGGCACCTGGATGGGCAGGGGCTGCAGGGTAAGAATCCATGAGGAGCAATAGGGTGTTTCACAAGGATATGGCTAAAGCCAACTTGTTATCTTATGATGAGATTACTGGTTCTTATGATGAGATTACTGGTTCTGTGGATGAAGGGAAAGCAGTGGATGTATTGTTTCTTGACGTTAGCAAAGCTTTTGACATGGTCTCCCACAGTATTCTTGTCAGCAAGTTAAAGAAGTACGGGCTGGATGAATGCACTATAAGGTGGGTAGAAAGTTTGCTAGATTGTCGGGCTCAACGGGTAGTGATCAATGGCTCCATGTCTAGTGGGCAGCCGGTGTCAAGTGGAGTGCCCCAGGGGTCGGTCCTGGGGCCGGTTTTGTTCAATATCTTCATAAATGATCTGGAGGATGGTGTGGATTGCACTCTCAGCAAATTTGCGGATGATACTAAACTGGGAGGAGTGGTAGATACCCTGGAGGGCAGGGATAGGATACAGATGGACCTAGACAAATTGGAGGATTGGGCCAAAAGAAATCTGATGAGGTTCAATAAGGACAAGTGCAGGGTCCTGCACTTAGGACGGAAGAACCCAATGCACAGCTACAGACTAGGGACTGAATGGCTAGGCAGCAGTTCTGCGGAAAAGGACCTAGGGGTGACAGTGGACGAGAAGCTGGATATGAGTCAGCAGTGTGCCCTTGTTGCCAAGAAGGCCAATGGCATTTTGGGATGTATAAGTAGGGGCATAGCGAGCAGATCGAGGGACATGATCGTCCCCCTCTATTCGACATTGGTGAGGCCTCATCTGGACTACTGTGTCCAGTTTTGGGCCCCACACTACAAGAAGGATGTGGATAAATTGGAAAGAGTCCAGCGAAGGGCAACAAAAATGATTAGGGGTCTGGAACACATGACTTATGAGGAGAGGCTGAGGGAACTGGGATTGTTTAGTCTGCAGAAGAGAAGAATGAGGGGGAATTTGATAGCTGCTTTCAACTACCTGAGAGGTGATTCCAGAGAGGATGGTTCTAGACTATTCTCGGTGGTGGAAGAGGACAGGACAAGGAGTAATGGTCTCAAGTTGCAGTGGGGGAGGTTTAGGTTGGATATTAGGAAAAACTTTTTCACTAGGAGGGTGGTGAAACACTGGAATGCATTGCCTAGGGAGGTGGTGGGATCTCCTTCCTTAGAAGTTTTTAAGGTCAGGCTTGACAAAGCCCTGGCTGGGATGATTTAATTGGGGATGGGTCCTGCTTTTGAGCAGGGGGTTGGACTAGATGACCTCCTGAGGTCCCTTCCAACCCTGATATTCTATGATTCTATGATTCTATGATCTGTACTGGGACCGGTGCTGTTCAGCATATTCATTAATGATCTGGGAAAGGGGGTACACAATTTTGGCAGGCTCAGCTTAGTTTTTCACTCCAGCTAGCTCCTGAAGCTCAATCCTGGGCAAACTGCCCTGATTACAGTTTCCATTATCTCTGTCTCAGTGGTCCCCTTGGGAACACCATTTGCAGTTTGATAAGCCAAACTGCTTTAGTTTAGCCTGTCCTTTTGCAGGGAGTTCCTAAACTGTCCTGTTATTTTAAAGTCTTTCTTTAACACTCGTTTTCTTTTCTGGGATGGGATTGACAGATCTTTTGCTCCTCTTTTGCTGTACCAATGGCTTGTAAAATCTTCTCTCTTAATGCCAGCAATGTAAGACAATCCCTGATTTTCCAGCAGGTTTGGCTCTTCACTATTGAAATGAATTCTGATATATTTGGGTAAGGTCAAAGAGCTTTTGGCTGCAGTTTCACTGTGAGGTGTCCCAGAAATGCCCAGGGAGTCACAGACTTCTCTTAAATGCTCATCCTTTAGCTGGTATCAGAGTCCTCCTACCTCCACTACTGGTCTTTTAACTCTCTCCCAGCCATAGCACTTGCAACCAATGAAATCTTCCCTGGCAGCTTTCTCTGGAGCAGTCTGCAGCAGTTTGGTGGGTTCCTCTCTTGGAGAGATCAGATCATTGCAATTCAGCCTCTCCTGTCTGGGCTCACCAAATCTTACACTCCCAGAGCAGGGGCGGTTTAAATAGTGGAGTCTTATTAAACTTAGTATCCACAAAACAAACAAGAGCTTCAAGCCTTTTCTGGTTCCCTTGGGAGTGCTACACTGCAGCTGAATTGAGCTGAGGCGAACGTATGGCTCCTCTCAGAGAGTGCACTGAAGACACAAAGTGATGGGGCTTGTTTCCCTTCTGGGGAGCTGCATTCACTCAGCTGGGGGGGAGGGAAGTTTGAGCATTGGTCTGCTAAACCCAGGATTGTGAGTTCAATCCTTGAGGGAGCCATTTAGGGATCTGGGGCAAAAAGTGGGGTTTGGCCCTGCTTTGAGCAGGGGTTGGACGAGATGACCTCCTGAGGTCCCTTCCAACCCTGATATTCTATGATGCTAGAACAGGCCAGCAGGGGAGCGTCTCCTCCTGTGCAGGGAATATCTCAGGAGAAGCACAAGGAACAGAACAGCCTTTGGACTGTACACATCTGTCCTAGACTACACAACACCTCTTCTCTCCTCCTCGCTTCATCTTCAGGGAGCAGTCTTTTACTGCACGCCGTCCGCTCTGACACCTTTTGTTGATACACAAAAAGTGTTCATGGGAACATTGCTGGTGCCAGCACTGCCAGGGCACTAGCGCGTGTGCACACTTCATCCCCTTTGCCAGCGCTGGGCGTTTCCACAGCAACAGGCTGCATCGGCAAGAGGTGTGTGGCTCCGGGGTCGTCATCCCAGCATCCCTCATGCTGCCATCAGGCACGTTGTCTTGTGTGGGCTTTTTGCAGTGCATTGTGGGATACGAGCACCCCTCTCAGGGAATGTTAGCGTTTAGGGTGCGGGACAGATCTGGCAATGTCCTGGCACATCCTGGGTGAACCTACCTGAATTAAGGGTAAGTCACTTTGGAGTCCATTGTATTAAAAATGCAAAGTTTCTGTATTATTGGGGGTTGTACAAAATTTCTCTAGGGGGGAGGCGTGGCCAGTGTAAACCTCCAGAAGCATTATGAGCTTCAAAGGACTATTTCAAAGAACTCGCCAGACAAACAAAGTTACATGGGGCTCTGGGGAAATACCTGGGGGAGGCAAATGCACGTTACTAGGCATGGCAGGGTGTAGAGGATTCGTGCATGAGTCCCAACTGACAAAAAAAACAACCACTTTGTTGGGAGCTGTTCTTCGTTTGGTCACTGTAAGAGTTGCTTGGGCAGGAAGGGGCAGAAGAGGAATGGAGGAAGGACCCAATAGCCATCACAGCCAAAACATGGAGTAAAAACAAAGGACAGATTTGTACCCACACGTTCAGAACACACGAGATTACCAGTCCATTGCTTTAATGACTTGGCTAACTCATCATGCGAAAGGACCCCATTGCCACCAGCTGTCCTTTGATCAGCCAAAGTCAGGAATAGAAGACATAGCCGTTAAAGCCTGCGGTGGTGCAGAGATATCTATTAAGAGTCCCTGTGATAAATGAAGGTGTGGGGGATCTCCTTTTTATGGACACCCAGCCAGCCAGTTAGCTATGAAGTCCCTCTTGCTGGCTGTTCTCTGCTTGCTTTACCTGTAAAGGCTTAAAAAGTCCCCCAGGTAAAGGAAAGGGAGTGGGCACCTGACCAAAAGAGCCGATGGGAAGGCTAGAATTTTTTAAAATGGGGAAAAAACGTCTGATGTTGTTCTTCAGGAAAGAGGGGGACGGGGAGCAGTTATGCTATGAGAAGCTTTAAGCCAGATATGATCATAAAGCATCAGATCATACCTAGAACAACTTATTTGGAACCCCCAGATGTGTAAGTAGATCAGGAATGTTTAGAAAGACACAATTAGGTTTATTTCTGTTTATTTCTTATGGCTAGTGGACTCCTCTGTGCTAACCCCAGGTGCTTTTGTTTGCTTGCTATCCTGCTGGAACTGGCCACGCCCTTGGACGCGAAGCTGCTGAAGGCCAAGGAGCAGGTGAGAGCTTCCTGGGTTGGGGGTTCTACTCTTGTCTTGGGGAAAGGAATGGAGTCTAGTGTGTAAAACCAGGGGGGATGGGAGCCAGGACTCCTGGGTTCTATCTCTGGCTCTGGGAGGGGAATGGGGTCTAGTGGTTAGAGCAGGGGAGCTGGGAGCCAGGACTCCTGGGTTCTATCCCTAGCTCTGCTGCTGTCCTGGGTGCAGTCCTCTCACCTGTCCAGCAGTGCCAGGTGTTGAGCGAGCCCCGTGTCTCTCCCCAGGGCTCTGAGGTGACGCTGCAGCTGCTGTTCCTGGACGGCGAGGAGGCCTTTGGGGAGTGGAGTGAGAGGGATTCCCTGTACGGGGCTGTCCATGGCCAAGGCTCAGCACCAGCCGGGCACCAGCCAGCTCCAGGCTATGGTGAGAGCCGCCCACCTGCCCCTCTGGGGAGTTCTCCATGGGGGATCTTTCAGGCTGGAGGGAGATGGTGGGGGTGCCTGTGCGGGGTAGGCGGGGGGCTCAATCTGTCTGCACTGGATCTTGTACCAATCCCTCCCTCAGATCCTCCTGGGGTGACTGGGCCCCTACAGATTAAACCCCTCGTTGCCTCCTTGCAGAGCCTGTTTATCTTGCTGGACCTGCTGGGGGCCTACCACCCGACCATCCAGAACCACTTCCCCCTCACTGCCTCCTGGTTCGACCGGCTCGTCGGCATCGGTACCAAACCTTTCTTTCTTCCAGGGGTGGGAGGGGGCTTGCCCCCCCAGGCACCTGTAGCAGGACAGCTACCCCCCCCCCCCCGCCAGTCCTGATGGTCCTGCGTCTGTCTGACAATGAATAAAGGTGCCTGGGTTCTAGCCCCAGCTCTGGGACGGGAGTGGGGTCTAGTGGTTAGAGCAGGGGGGCTGGGAACCAGGACTCCTCGGTTCTATCCCCAGCTGTGGGACAGAGCTGGGAGTTGGGGATTCAGTCCCCAGGGCTGTTGACCTGGCATCTTTCACCAACACTTTATTTCCCTCAAACACGACTTGTCAGGTTTGAAATCCCCCCTCCCTCCCCGGCAGCGTCTCCGTGTCCTCAGGGAGCTCTGGTGTGAGCGGCCAGGTGTAGCCCCCTGTGGGGCTCGTTCTGCGGTGCCCCAGCCTGGCAGGTCCCAGGAACCAGCCCATTCCTCACTCTCTTCTCTGTGTCGCCCAGAGAAGCGTCTGCACCGGCTGGGCCTGCTGCAGTCCCACCCCCGGGAGCAGACGTACTTCCAGCGGGAGCCTGCCTATGGGCCTGTCGAAGAGGACCACGTCCCCTTCCTTCGCAAAGGTACCTGTCCTGCCCCATGCTACCGGACATCCAGGTGCAGAGCAGAGTGGGATGGACAGCTGGGGAGGCCTCCCCGGGGGAGCCAGGACAGAATGTGTGCAGATCAAGCATGGTGAGACTCCCCCAGGCTCCCACACAAGCCTGGCCTCATGAGAGGAGCAAGGGACTGAGACCTGGGTTCAGGTCCTGGCTTTGCCACTGCCCTGCTGGGTGACTTTGCTGCTGTCTTCCTCAGTTTCCCCATCTGTGAAGTGGGGGGAATCATTCTGACCCCCTTTGTAAAGTGCTTTGGGATCCCCTGAGGACAAGGGCTATGCAAGAGCTAGGTGTTATTTACAGGGGTAACATGCTTTATAGATGATGTTTGCCTGCCTGGCACACTTCACCCCAGAGGTGACTGCATTTTGAACTTAGGCTCTGGGATCCTTGGGAGTGAAAGACTTTATAAACACATCGTTGCTATCTAGCCACTTGGCCCTGACTCACTTGATGTCTCTGGCCAATCTGGTTCCCATAATGCACCTGGGCCAGCTGCTCGTTGCTAGGTCAGGGGAGCACATAGCTCCTAGATGTAAGGCCAGGTCATGCCTGAGGGCCTGTCTCCATCTACTGAGACAGTGTGTGGGTTTAGAATGTCGCCCGTCGCCCGCTAGTGGCTGGGCCACATGGGGATAATAGTCTACTACTGCTGACAATAGTGGAATTACTCTTGTAGCTCCAGCAGTAGAGGCTGGTGCTTGCAGTGATGCAGATCCTGGGTTGGATCCCTGCTGACTATCCATGTATCTGTCTGGCCGCAGGAGTGCCGGTGCTGCACCTCATCGCCACCCCCTTCCCATGGGTCTGGCACACGATGGAGGACACGGAGCAGAACCTGCACCCCCAGACCGTGGAGAACCTCTGCAAGATCCTGGCTGCCTTTCTGGCCAAGTACCTGTGGCTGCGACTACCCAGAGCCGCCCCTGGTGAAGGGACCAACCCCTCCCTGGGCCTTACAGGATCCTTCACCCTTCCTGGGCCGAGCTCCATGGGGCCAGCGGCCAAAACACCCTAGGGACCAGGCAAGGTGGCTTGGGGGGCCCGGGCTGTGGCAGCCCCGCAGGGGCTTGGGGAGGTGTTAAAATGATGGGAGGATGGGAAGGAGATTGTGCTGAGTCTGTTCCGGGGCTGCAGAAGGTCTGTGGCCAGTCCAGAAGTGAAACCTCTTGCTTGAGCCTCTTGAGGTTGGGCCTTCCTGGGCTTTACATGCCCTCCAGAGCTCCAGCCGCCGGGGCCTGGACTAGCTTCTTCCCAGCTGGGGGCCTGGATCCCAGCTGGTCGTGTCCCCCGGGGTCCATGGCTCAGAAGCAGGAATAACTAGGCTGAACCTAGACTGTGCCAGGGGCAGAACACCGGGGGCTGCGGGGGGGCCAGAGCTGCACTCTCTGCAGGACGGCCTCCAGCTGCCAGCCCACCAGGGGTTGCTCCTGTTTACGGGGCCCGTCCAGCCCTGGGGTGCTGGGCTCCCAGCCTCGCTCGGGGGCTGCTCCACAGCGACTCTCGTAACAAAGAGCTGCCCTGTCAGTGCTGCTGCCCCCTTCCCACATGCTGGGCAGCCCTGGGCACTGTGGGGCTGGGACACTGCTCCTGGCATGGCTGTTCTGAGGAAGCTCATAGTAGGAAGGTGATATGGAATGGGGGGGTTCAGCTGTTGTGACCTGCACTGGATGTGCCATGTTTGTCTTTCTTCCACAGGACAGAAGCAACTTTGTCTGTACAAAGTGCAAGCTGGTCTCCATATTGGAAGAGAAGATTGAAGGTCTGGAGCAACAGATAACGACCCTGCGTTGCATATGAGAAACTGAGGATTTTCTGGACAAAAGTCAGGATATGCTTCTACGGGCACAAAGCTCTAAAGATTTAGAGCAGGTTGCACAGCGGAGCCAAGAGACCAGTGAAGAAGATTGGCAACATGTGACCTCCAGAAGAAGAAGGGGGAATGTCCGGGTTCCAGCAACGCGGACACAGGTAACTAACCGCTTTCATGTTCTCTCCACAGGTACCATTGCAGAGAGTGGACCAGATGATATGTCTGGGGGGAGAAAGCAGAAGGAGACTCCGCTGGTTGGAAGGCATGAGATGCACTGTCCTGAGATGGGGGGTTCCACGACCATACTCCCAAGAGAAGGAGGCGGGTGGTGGTGGTCGGGGACTCTCTCCTCCGGGGGACTGAGTCATCTATCTGCTGCCCTGACTGGGAAAACCGAGAAGTCTGCTGCTTGCCAGGGGCTAAGATTCGCGATGTGACGGAGAGACTGCCGAGACTCATCAAGCCCTCGGATCGCTACCCCTTCCTGCTTCTCCACGTGGGCACCAATGATACTGCCAAGAATGACCTTGAGCGGATCACTGCGGACTACATGGCTCTGGGAAGAAGGATAAAGGAGTTTGAGGCACAAGTGGTGTTCTCGTCCATCCTCCCCATGAAAGGAAAAGGCCAGGGCAGGGACCGTCGAATCGTGGAAGTCAACGAATGGCTACGCAGGTGGTGTCGGAGAGAAGGCTTTGGATTCTTTGACCATGGGATGGTGTTCCATGAAGGAGGAGTGCTGGGCAGAGACGGGCTCCGTCTTACGAAGAGAGGAAAGAGCATCTTTGCCAGCAGGCTGGCTAACCTAGTGAGGCAGGCTTTAAACTAGGTTCACCGGGGGAAGGAGACCAAAGCCCTGAGGTAAGTGGGAAAGCGGGATACCGGGAGGAAGTACAGGCAGGAATGTCTGTGAGGGGGGGGCTCCTGCCTCATACTGGGAATGAGGGGCGATCAGGAGGTTATCTCAAGTGCTTATATACGAATGCACAAAACCTTGGAAACAAGCAGGGAGAACTGGAGGTCCTGGTGATGTCAAGGAATTATGACGTGATTGGGATAACAGAGACTTGGTGGGATAACTCACATGACTGGAGTACTGTCATGGATGGTTATAAACTGTTCAGGAAGGACAGGCAGGGCAGAAAAGGTGGGGGAGTAGCACTGTATGTAAGGGAGCAGTATGACTGCTCAGAGCTCCAGTACGAAACTGCAGAAAATCCTGAGTGTCTCTGGATTAGGTTTAGAAGTGTGTGCAACAAGAGTGATGTAGTGGTGGGAGTCTGCTATAGACCACCGGACCAGGGGGATGAGGTGGATGAGGCTTTCTTCCGGCAACTCGCAGAAGCTACTAGATCGCACGCCCTGGTTCTCATGGGTGACTTTAATTTTCCTGATATCTGCTGGGATAGCAATACAGCAGTGCATAGACAATCCAGGAAGTTTTTGGAAAGCGTAGGGGACAATTTCCTGGTGCAAGTGCTAGACGAGCCAACTGGGGGGAGCTTTTCTTGACCTGCTGCTCACAAACTGGGAAGAATTAGTGGGGGAAGCAAAAGTGGATGGGAATCTGGGAGGCAGTGACCATGAGTTGGTTGAGTTCAGGATCCTGACACAGGGAAGAAAGGTAAGCAGCAGGATACAGACCCTGGACTTCAGGAAAGCAGACTTTGACTCCCTCAGGGAACGGATGGGTAGGATCCCCTGGGGGACTAACATGAAGGGAAAAGGAGTCCAGGAGAGCTGGCTGTATTTCAAGGAATCCCTGTTGAGGTTACAGGGACAAACCATCCCGATGAGTCGAAAGAATAGTAAATATGGCAGGCGACCAGCTTGGCTTAATGGTGAAATCCTAGCGGATCTTAAACATAAAAAAGAAGCTTACAAGAAGTGGAAGGTTGGACATATGACCAGGGAAGAGTATAAAAATATTGCTCGGGCATGTAGGAATGAAATCAGGAGGGCCAAATCGCACCTGGAGCTGCAGCTAGCGAGAGATGTCAAGAGTAACAAGAAGGGTTTCTTCAGGTATGTTGGCAACAAGAAGAAAGCCAAGGAAAGTGTGGGCCCCTTACTGAATGAGGGAGGCAAACTAGTGACAGAGGATGTGGAAAAAGCTAATGTACTCAATGCTTTTTTTGCCTCTGTTTTCACTAACAAGGTCAGCTCCCAGACTGCTTCACTGGGCATCACAACATGGGGAGTAGATGACCAGCCCTCTGTGGAGAAAGAGGTGGTTCGGGACTATTTAGAAAAGCTGCACATGCACAAGTCCATGGAGCCGGACGAGTTGCATCCAAGAGTGCTAAAGGAATTGGCTGCTGTGATTGCAGAGCCATTGGCCATTATCTTTGAAAACTCGTGGCGATCGAGGGAAGTCCCAGATGACTGGAAAAAGGCTAATGTAGTGCCAATCTTTAAAAAAGGGAAGGAGGATCCTGGGAACTACAGGCCAGTCAGCCTCACCTCAGTCCCCGGAAAAATCGTGGAGCAGGTCCTCAAAGAATCAATCCTGAAGCACTTACATGAGAGGAAAGTGATCAGGAACAGTCAGGATGGATTCACCAAGGGAAGGTCATGCCTGACTAATCTAATCGCCTTCTATGACGAGATAACTGGTTCTGTGGATGAAGGGAAAGCAGTGGATGTATTGTTTCTTGACTTTAGCATAGCTTTTGACACGGTCTCCCACAGTATTCTTGTCAGCAAGTTAAAGAAGTACAGGCTGGATGAATGCACTATAAGGTGGGTAGAAAGTTGGCTAGATTGTCGGGCTCAATGGGTAGTGATCAATGGCTCCATGTCTAGTTGGCAGCCAGTGTCAAGTGGAGTGCCCCAGGGGTCAGTCCTGGGGCCGGTTTTGTTCAATATCTTCATAAATGATCTGGAGGATGGTGTGGTTTGCACTCTCAGCAAATTTGTGGATGATACTAAACTGGGAGGAGTGGTAGATACGCTGGAGGGCAGGGATAGGATACAGAGGGACCTAGACAAATTGGAGGATTGGGCCAAAAGAAATCTGATGAGGTTCAATAAGGATAAGTGCAGGGTCCTGCACTTAGGACGGAAGAACCCAATGCACAGCTACAGACTAGGGACCAAATGGCTAGGCAGCAGTTCTGCGGAAAAGGACCTAGGGGTTTCAGTGGATATGAGTCAGCAGTGTGCCCTTGTTGCCAAGAAGGCCAATTGCATTTTGGGATGTATAAGTAGGGGCATAGCGAGCAGATCGAGGGACGTGATCGTTCCCCTCTATTCGACATTGGTGAGGCCTCATCTGGACTACTGTGTCCAGTTTTGGGCCCCACACTACAAGAAGGATGTGGATAAATTGGAAAGAGTCCAGCGAAGGGCAACAAAAATGATTAGGGGTCTGGAACACCTGACTTATGAGGAGAGGCTGAGGGAACTGGGATTGTTTACCCTGCAGAAGAGAAGAATGAGGGGGGATTTGATAGCTGCTTTCAACTACCTGAGAGGTGGTTCCAGAGAGGATGGTTCTAGACTATTCTCAGTGGTAGAAAAGGACAGGACAAGGAGTAATGGTCTCAAGTTGCAGTGGGGGAGGTTTAGGTTGGATATTAAGAAAAACTTTTTCACTAGGAGGGTGGTGAAACACTGGAATGCGTTACCTAGGGAGGTGGTAGAATCTCCTTCCTTAGAAGTTTTTAAGGTCAGGCTTGACAAAGCCCTGGCTGGGATGATTTAATTGGGGATTGGTCCTGCTTTGAGCAGGGGGTTGGACTAGATGACCTCCTGAGGTCCCTTCCAACCCTGATATTCTATGATTCTATGATTCTATGTTCCCTCCTCTCAGGCCCCTCCTGCCAGTCTCCAGCCGCAGCCCCAGCTCCCATCAGCAGGTGCAAACCCCAGCTCCCCTCCCCTTCCTTCAGCTCAGTGCTGCCAGGCCTGCCTGTGTGTGACCCATGCGGAACCAGCACCCCCTTGGTTCCTCTCCACCTCCTGCCTCTGGATTGGGAGGCAGCACAGCCTAGTGGGCAGAGTACTTGACTGCACCCATGGGATCTGTTCCACGCTCTGCCACTAACTGGCCCTGTGAGTTTTGGTAAAACCCTTTTCCCCTCCTTGTGCCTCAGTTTCCCCTCCCATCCTTTGTCTAATTAGACTGTGAGCTCTTTAGGGCAGGGACTGTCTGTCTCATGTTCTGTGTGTATAGCACCTAGCCCAAGGGGGCCTCTTAGTGCTAATCTGACAGACCATAACCACACCCTCGCAGCTCGCCCAGCCCAGCCCAGCGGCAGGGTGGTGGTGGTTATGGTTTAACAGGAGATGAAATGATTCCCAGCGCTTCAACTTTTCATGTGCTAGAAGCTGGTTTATTTTCACTGCTCAGTAGCTCCCAAGCAAAGCAAACACTAAGCCGCAGGGGCGCTGGGTTAAATGCAAATTGCACTTGAATTAAAAAACCCTTTGTGGGACTCTGTGACCCACCCGACGGGTACTTCCCAGGCACCTGCTGTGTGAAGATCCAAACACTTTGCCCCCCTCGGTGAGAGAGGCTCGCGGGAATGGATTGTCGGGGCGAAAGGGTCGAGGGCTGAAAGCTTTGAGAGCCAGACCCTGCAGGGGCCAGACAGAGCCGAGTGTCAGGGCTCGGGGACACTTGGGTTCCCTTTGTGGGGGGGTTAAATAGCGACCGATTTCTCGGGGATTCCAGATAAAATCTTTGCTGCAGATCTCAGGGGGGATGGGGGCAGAGGCGGATTTGACTCTGGAATTGATAATTGCTCAGGCGTTTCACACGGGAATGGAGGCGAAGTTTCCTGAGCTGCCCAGGGATTGGCAGGGCCGTCGCCACAGAGCTTGGCTGAGGCTTGGCCCCACCCCCCTGGACGCTGTAAGACCCTGGGCCTGGCTGTGTGTGGACCTGGGCTAAACTGACATGCCCGTTGCGGGCGGGAGCGAGGGGCTAGGCCTGGCATCTGCCAAAGGAAGCAGCCTGGGGGAGGCAGGTGGCTCCCAGGCGCCATTAGAAATCTGAGCCCCCCGGGGGGGGCAAGCAGAGCCCAGGGAAGATGGGAGCGTAACCCCAACTCTCAGAGCCCTGCTCTCCGGGCCCTAGGAGGCAGCAGGTGGGCGAGAAGCGGGAGGCTGCCCCCTGCTGGGGGGCAGAGGTGCTGCTCGAGCAGGCAGAAGCTGTGGGCGGGGTCAGCGATGGGCACAGGGGCTGCCCCGAGGCTGCAGGGACTCAGGCTTCAAACTCAGGCCACTGGCTTATGGTCTCGTAGAGGGCGTCCCCAGGGCATTCGGTTGACTTCATGTCGCGATGCCCCTTCAGGGTGTAGCTTTCACTCAGGAAGCCCCCGGAGACAGCACTTTGGATCAGGCTCTTGGCAACGGTCAGGGTGGTGATGTCAGGGGCTGTTTCTGCAGGACACCAGCAGCCCCCTGTTAATTTCACACACGCCCCTGGCCCCTCTCTGCTGCTCAGGGGATGTGAATGTGGCCTGAGTAAATAAACACTGTCTAGCCACGTTCTTGATTGGCCATGTCAGTGTCTCCCCCGCCCCCCACCATTGTGTTTGGTAATGCGTCTCCCCGCCTCCACGCACACATTTGCTTCGCCACGCTCCCCCTCCCCCTCTCTTTCCTGACCCTGTGCCCCAGCCCAGTGTCCCACCGTGGTGGAACCAAGAGCAGCTGTGGACTTCCTAGTTCCCCTGGGGGCCTAGCAGGGAAATCTGTACAGACGGGAACCATGTACTGGAGAAGCTGCCCAGGAAGCTGATTCCCAGTGACTTATTGTTCCAGTTCTTGGCATGGGCCCCCATGGTGCTCCAACCTCTGCCCTCGTAGACTGTGTCGTCTTCGCCGATGAGGAAGCAGCAGGCAGAGCGCAGTGTGAGACCTGCACAGGCATGTCGGCCGCACCCTCCCCTCCCCATCGCTCTCGGCAGCTCCCCCAGGGTCGTCGCTGGCCCGGCCCGGGTTTGAACCTGGGACCATCAGAGCTAGAAGCTCAATCCTCTGCCATGGAGCTAAAGACCCACTGAGGAAAAGGACTGGAATGGAGGGGCCCTAACCTGTATTGCACTGTTTGGCCATTAGCTGGCGCTCTGTGTAACCCCCCTTATGGAAGGCACCAAGGGCCCCACCTGGACATAGCTGGGGGTCGAGTGAGGGCTGTAGCGGGCCCAGATGTGGGGCAGGAGAACAGCACTGGGAGCCGCTGCTCTGCAGGAAATTCCCAGCTGGGTTTCCATCTCCCGACATCACCATCTCAAAACATTTCATGGAGCAAAATCTCTGGCCAGGTTTTCGTTGCAGGGCGTCAGGCCGGCTGCAGGGAAACGTGTCAATAACGCCGGCATGGGGCGGTGTCACAGAGGCCTTTGCTGGCCCCCACCCCACCCCATTGCCACGGCTCCAGCCCCACACACAAATGCTGTAGGAGTGTAACTGTCCCAGGCTAGTTAACACATTACAGCCCCGGTGGGGGGACAATCCTCGGTGCTTACGGTGACGGTGACAGCACTGCCGAGAACACATGTTAAACCAATCAGCGAACCACCCGGCTGCTAATGGGCTTACCAGAGATCCCTCCCCTGACTCCAGCCAGGGCTCCGGCCGGGGTGCAGCCCGTCAAACCCACCCACGGGCTTTTCAGTGCTTCCAAGCTCAGCACGGCTTCTGCTGTGAACATGACCCCTGGGAATCTGTGAGTGCCGCAGGCCGGTCCCTCGATCTGGGAACAGGTCATTCGCAGCCAGTGTCTCGCTCCCCAGGGCGTCGTTTCGAAAGGCTGGGGGCAGAGGTGGGAATTTGCATCCCCGCCTTGGCTGGTCGGTCTTTTTACAAGTGTCCTGTGATGGTCCTGACCCTTCCCAGGGTTTGCTGGAGTCACGTCTCCCCCAGAGGCATCACGTCCCATCCCCCCAGACTCCAGACCCATTTGCATTTGTAATACAATGAACTCCGGAAATACCCACATTTCGTCCAACCAGCTTTGTGCACGGTCTGGGAGGAAACTGCTGTCTGTGGCCCATCTCCCCCTACAGAAATGGGTGGAACCAAGTGCTGTCCGGCACCCTTGGAGAACCCATTGACTTAGTACCTGGACAGGTTTCTCCTCTGCCTGGCATTTCTGCTATGGCCTGTCACAATGTCACGTTTTGACATTGCATTTAAGAAGCATTCTGCCATCACCCCAGCACCCGGCCTTCACAAACCCGCCCGGTCGGCTGGCAGCCTCCTACCCCAGTTCTCTCTAGAGCCCCTGGGCCGATCTCTCCCACGCCCCTCCTTACTCGGGGTGCCCCCAAACCTTTTCCTTCCAGCATGCAGTTCATTTTCTTAACTTCCGACACGGCTCAGCTGCATTATTAACGATGAGGCTTGTCCTGCTCCATCACATCTTCCGGGTCCTCCTCGCACTCAGCCGGCTTCCCCGGTGCTCCCAGTGTCACCGCAGCCAATTGCTCCTGTGCTGGCCGATGAGCACTTCCACCATCCTCCGCCCGTTTCTGACAACCCCACGTCTGCACCGTCTCCTCAGCTCCTTCCCCTCGCCCGCCTTCCCCTTTCCTTGCGGCACTCGCCAGCCGCCCGTTGACTTCCCCATTCTGCGACTTCCCTTTCTGAGCATTTTCTGTCACTTCCTTAAGCTTCTGATTAAAAGCCTCGTGCGCCTGATGCTGAGCTGCCGCCCCGGGTCACGCTTTCCCCTCCACTCTCTGGTGAGCCTCAGAGACAAGCAGCGCACATGTGTGATCCCACGGGCCGGTCGGCCGCTGTGCGGCCCCAGATCCTCCATGCATAACAGCACATTTCTTTACAAACAATACAAGCCCTCCTTTACTATTTCGGCCATTCTTTGCCCTCGTTTTACTCTTGATGGAGTTAACGTTTTGCTGGATCTAGTCTTACATCTCTTCTTCAAACTTTTCCCCTCCCCTGTAGGCCCCTAGACTGTCCCAGCCAGAGTTTCCACACACGGCTAGGTCTTTACTCCCGACACAGAGGTTGTTACCCTGCCCGGTCCTGTTCCAGCCAGTAAACTTGGGTTGGAGGATCCCCCAGGGAAGCAGATTTATTACCAATTCAGCTTCGATCTTACTTCCTACTTAAAGAGACCTCAAGGACCCAAGCCCCAGCCAGTATTTATTAGTTATTAGTACAGCGCTCAAACAGAAAGGCAGATCCATTACCACGTCTGCTGAACCAAATTTTGCAGCCGTTGATGTAAACGACAGACTGATCCCTGTGATGTCTTTTGCCACGGCTTGCATACAGCCTTGCATTGGGAAAGAGGAAGAGATAAGCTGGAACTAAGTTACCTATAAGTAGTCCAAGCTGTATGCAAGCCGTGGCAAAAGACATCACGGGGATCACTCTGTCGCCTGCAAAATTTGTGTCTGGTAAATATCATAGACTTCCCAGCACACAATCACACATCTGCTGCTTAAGCATAAACTTTTACCATCACTATGTTATTTATACATTTCCATTTGTTTGTGGTTAGTACATTTCTCGCACAATTGCGTGGCAACGCAAATAACAGGGCGCTAGGCTAAAAATTTTAGCAAACTGGCATTTTTCACAGCCTGTGAGAGTTTAGCAGCTTTCCCAAAGCATCTCGGGAGTTCGGGTCACCAGCTGGCCTGAGGTCTGATAGTAATTTGGCCTCTACCAGTCAACAAACCTTTGTACTGGTATAACGGCATCCCCATGGATGGGGTGGGGGGGTGTTGTAATGTTTTAACTAGACCGGTCCAGTTAAAGTCCTCAGGCTTTTGCATACACACATGGCTGGCCTGCGGAGTGACCTTGGTTAAGTCACGTCCCCCTTGTGTGCCTCAGTTTCCCCATCTATAAAGTGGGGATAGTAATGCCAACTTCCTTTGTGAAGGGCGTTGAGATCTGCTGGAGAAAGGGGCTAGCTCAGGGCCAGGTGTTATAACTGGGGAGCAAGAGGGTCTGTCGCTGCCCCAGGCAGGTCGTGGGAGCACTGGAATAGGTTATCTAGGGAGGTGGTGGAATCTCCATCCTTAGAAGTTTTTAAGGCCTGGCTTGACAACGCCCTGGCTGGGATGATTTAGTTTGGGTTGGTCCTGGTTTGAGCAGGGGGTTGGGCTAGATACCTCCTGAGGTCTCTTCCAACCCTGATATTCTGTGATTCTATGAAATGCAAGTGGTGCAAAATAATAGCGAGATGGCACCCTGGTGATGCAAATCCAAGGCAGCATCCACACTGGGGCAGTCAATCTGAGCCAGGGGTGATGGGTTTTGTGATATGGTGACATATCCAGGTCGGGGTTTCTTATCCCTTTTCCAGGGCTTGGATAGAACCCAGGAGTCCTGGCTCCCAGCGCCCCCTTTCTAACCACTAGACCCCACTGTCATGGGGCCCCCTGGTGATACTCTGGAACTGCTACAGACGAAGCCAGTCAGGACTCTGGGGAAGTCTCCTTTCTGTGAGCAGCCAGTCTTCAGGACACACAGCTCACACAATTTCTGCCTTCCTTGGTCTGACCTCGGAGCATTCAGCATCCTCTGCCCCTCCGTGCGCTTCCCAAGGGGAGTCCACCCAGGTGGAGTCCTGGGGAAGCCAGAGGGTCCTGCACCCCAACTTCGCAGTCAGACGTGACTCTCAGCCAGCCAGTAAAACAGAGGTTTATTAGACAACAGGAACATGGTCTAACACAGAGCTTGTAGGTGCAGAGAACAGGAGCCCTCAGCTGGGTCCATTTTGGGCGGCAGTGAGCCAGAGAACCACGTCTGCACTTCACTCAGTGTCCCCAGCCAGCCCCAAAGTGAAACTATCTCCAGTCCCCGCCCTCCTCTGGGCTTTATCCCTTTTCCGGGCCAGGAGGTCACCGGATTCCTTTGTTCTCCAACCCTTTTGCTCTCACCTTGCAGGGGGGAAGGGCCCAGGCCATCAGTTGCCAGGAAACAGGGTTTCGGCCATTCTCTGTGTCCAGACCCCTGCACACACCTGCCCCCTAGGGCTCTGCAATCATCATACACCCTTATCCCACCATCTAGATACTTAAGAACTGCCTAGGGGAAACTGAGGCACCCCCACAATATTCAGAGGAAACATTAAGAACAGTCCCACTTCATCACACCCACTCCCCTCCCAGGGCTGGTGATAGAACTCAACAGTCCCAAGCTGCCGAGTGCTTTGGCCATGGGGTGTAAAACGGTCCCGTCTCCGCTTCCTCTCCCACCGCTGCAACGGTGCAGAAGCTGCTTTAATAGCAGCCTCCCTCTGCCCCCCCGCACACGCCCAACTGAGTCTCAGGCCTTGCTAACGCTCAGTGCCACGGCAGCCCCAGGAGATGATTGCTGCGGGGGTGTCAGCCCAGGGGGAGGTAGTGACTCCTAGAAGCAGGGAGAGCAGCAGCACCATAGATCAGGGAGGTCTGGCAATGCCAGTGGCTGTCTGGGGTCTGGCAGCCCTGGCACTCAGCGCAGATTGTCAAAGGTCAAACCCTCTCACTACCGGCTCTGTAGCTCCCCCTTGCTTTCGGTCTGTCTTAGGCACCATCCTGGCCCTCATCCCCCTGGCATTCGAGCACTGCCCAATCTCGATTGCATTTATTCTAACTGCCCCTTCAGGGCAGGGCCTGGCTGCTACCCCCACTGTAGAGGCAGGGAACCGCAGCACAGAGGGAATAATGGACTAGCCCGAAGCCAAACAGAGCATCTGTGGCAGAGCTGGGAAATGAACATGGGTCTCCTGGGTCCCAGGCTGGTACCTTCTCTTCCAACCTCCTGCCCCCTTCATCCCTGGTTCAGAGTGAGCTGTGGGAGCTCTCTGGGGCACAGGAGCTGGCTGGTGCCCAGATGGAGCTACGTTGCCTACTGCACAGATCTCGCTTTTTCCAAACATTGAAAATGCTGCTACAACCTTACCAGGGCCCGCCAGGATCCTTGCAGCTGGTCAGTGCTAAGCTGTGAACTGTGCTAGGTAGAGAAGATGAAACAGATCTTCCCTCACTAGCGGAGCTCTGTGTTACTGGGGACTCACTGCTGGCTCAACGCAACCAGCCCTCCTCAAATGGAGCCTATAAATCCTCCAGCCCTGCTGTTCTCCTTTGTATTTCTGTAGTGCCCAGGGGTCTCAGTCCCGGATCAGGGCCCCGCGGTGCTAGACATTGTACAGACACAGCCCTATTCCCCCCACACTGGGTCTTCTGAATGGCCCCTGCTTAGGGGAGGGCGGGGGGGGGGCTCCTTTCCTCACCCAGTGTCTCCTGCTAGCAGAGATGCTCTGAGAGACGTCTACGCTCTGGGCCTCTGGGCTTCCCGGGCTGGGAGGCAAGCGTGGCTGTCTCCGGGCAATTCCGCTGACTCTCCAGCAGCTGCACGGCAGGTGTCCGAAGGCACCTCTAGTCCTCTCCAGAGCTCAGGGGGACTGTCCTGGCATCGGACTGTCCTGGGGAATGGAACAATGGCTCCGGGCAGCCGGAGAATGCCTGTTCCCCCGGCAACCTCAGTGCCATTCCCTCTGGAAGTGATGGTGTCAGCAAAGGTGCTGGAGGTGGTCAGGCCTCGTGGTTGGAGCTGGACTCAGGAGGCCGGGGCGTGGGTGGAGCGAGGCTGGAGCAAGAGCAGGGCTGGAGGAGGACTAGGAGCAGGGCTGGAGCAGCCTAAGACTGTTGCCAATGTCAGGCAGGAGAGAGCCCAGCACAGGACGGACCCAGGGCCTGACAGATGGCTCCAGGGGGGGCTTGGCTCCCGGCCCCGCTGGGTATTGACATGCCAGGCACCCCAGGGCATTATCACCAGCCCGTTCCCAGTCTTGGCATGGCAGTATATTTCCTTCCCAGTCCCTGTCCCCTGCCATTAAACAAGGAACTCCACGCTGGGGATGTGCACCTGGCAGCACGCAGCTGCCTGAGAACACACAGGCCAGGGTGCAGGGCGAGGGCTCCAGAGAGAAACGGCAGGAGGGCAATGCTGGGAACCGTGTGCTCAGGGACTGCCATCAAAAAGGCACGTCTGCCACCTCCCTCTCAAGTCCTTCGCACCTGCATATTGCCAGGGGAACATCCCATTTCTACTGAGGCCTCAGGGACAGGATTTATGATGAACCGGCTGGAGTTGATCCGCACCCCCGCCCCCCCCGTGTTGCACCCCAACGGCTAGCTGGGGATCCAAACTGACACTCCCCAGTTTGAGCCCCTGCCTAGCCAGGCCCTGTTCCCTCCCCCCAGGCAGTTGTTGGCCCTGAACTCCTGCAGGCAGCCATGACACACAGGTGCTTGGGGGCTTGAGAGAAGGGCTATCACCAGCTGAATGACCCCTGCCTGTACGGTGGGGACTGAGGCCACTTTGCCAGCAGGTGCCCCCCAAGTCCTGTGCTATGCTGAGTCTGGGGAGATGGGCAGGTTCAGTCTCATTAGAAGGGATCGGCCAGACAGAAAGGCAGAATCGGGTCCCCGCACAGAGCCCCTCTACTACCTGCCTGTGTCCTAACCACCAGGACAGTGGCCAATCCCACCTTCAGGTCAGGTTCCAGCGTCGGGCCCTGTCCATACCCACAGCGCGTGGCACCCAGCATGCGCCGATAGACTCCGGTACATGCAGTAAGTTCACAGACACTAGAAACTGCCTAACGCCAGGCTGGGGGCTGGGGATGTGTAGGGTACAGAGCACAGCACCCCCTAAGGCCGGGCAGGAGGGCTGGGAAATGCATATGATACAGAGCACAGCGCCCTCTAACACCTGGCATGGGGGCTGAGAGATGGGGGGTGTAGGGTACAGAGCACAGCGCCCCCTAATGCCGGCCAGGGGGCCTGGAAGCTGGGGGAACATGTAGGATCCGGAGCACAGCATCCCCTAACACCAGGCTGGGGGGCAGGGAGAGGGGGGATATGTGGGGTACAGAGCACAGCGCCCCCTAACACCAGGACACGAGGTCTCGTCCGTCTCAGGGCGGAAATGATCACACCCTGCGAATGGGGGATCTGCCACGGGCACTGGCAGGAGCGCGCTGCTTTACATTAAGGTTCTTTGGCTGATGGGCGAACCTCACCCCGCCCTGCGTTTCGAGTGTGAACAGCTGTCGATGGAAACCCAGATGGCAGAGATGGAGCAGGACTAACCGGGGACACTGGGTCTCGCCCTCACCCCGTGTCTACACTGTACGAGGGTGGGAAATAGCAGGTGCCTTTTCTTGCCCTGATACGATTTTGGAGATGCCAACACTAGCGACAGCTTTCTCCCTGTGTGGGTTGTGGGATCCAGGGGAGCCGTCTGTGTGCTCTGTACAGGACAAGGCGTGTAGATGGTTTATACCTCAATGTATCACTGTAAATACAGTTATTTAATATGTCAAATAAAAGCAGAACAATACGTCAAAAAACATCAAAATGAAACAGAGGATTGTTATGTACAGGGGGGATTGCTATGTACAGGGGGGATTGCTATGTACAGAGGGGATTGCACGTGACTAGTTAACTGCTCGAGAGCTTTCATCACCATGTACTTTCTGACAGGTTTCCGCGCCCTGTGTAGGGTTTACGTCCCGCCCTCCGTCCCTGTTTCCGGTCGTGTACATTTTTGGCGCCGTCGGCCCTTTTGAACATTTCTTTTGTATTGTTTTCTGTGTTTGGCTGGGGGAAGGTTGCGTTCTTGTGTTTTGACATATTTAGAGAAAAAGTATGAACAAGTAGAAAGAAAGGCTGTAAGGGGTTTGCGGCTCCCTCCCTGTCCATCAGGGTGGGAGACCACGCCCCTCCCTACGATACTTCCGGGGTACCTTGGTTCAGGGGAAAATTAGCCCAGCGTTAATGGTTCAGGCCTGCAGTCAGGCCGAGCAATGGTAGAGAGTCTGTTTGCCTAGGGCCCTCATTCAGGGCAGGGCTGCAGTCAAGTAGGGGCTCTGGCCTACAATCAGGCAGGCAGAGCAGCAGAAGGTCCATTTGCCTGGCCCTTGATCAGGGCAGGGCAGCAATCAAGTAGGGGGGCTCTGGCCTACAGTCCGGCAGAGCCGTCGCCGTCTAGGGGAGGTTAGCTCTCTGGTGGAGAGTCAGCACAACCGTCTGGCGTCCTGATTCAGGAGGGTGCCAGACCAATCAGGTCTCCTGACAACCAGGTGGGGAACCTGCCACTCCTGACGGTGGTGTGGCGATGGTAGGGGAACCCAGGCCCTCTCGCTCCACTGCGTCCCCACCCAGGGCCCTAAACAGCAGTGGAGTGCTCCGCCACTGCGTCAGTGGGGAAAATCCGATCACAACATGCTGGCCGGCTTGTAGTCAATAACACAGCTGAACCCAATTCGGCTGCCCTGGGCTCCTTCCTACACACCCATTCTGTGTGTACATGGGTCCCAGGGTTGTCGTTCGCTTCGCTGGGGTAGACGGCTAGTGGCAGCCCCACCAGCTCCTTGGAGTCCCCGGCATCTGGCAGCTCCGGCAACCCCTCTGGCTCTCTGTCAGGATAGCGCTCTCCATTAGGGGAGCAGGGAAGAGACGTCCTGCTCCTCCAGCAGCTCTCTCCCAACTCAGCTGGAGGGGCGGCCTTTTATAGTTCTGCTTCCTGTCCCACCCCTCTGCTTCCGGCAGGGTGGCATGCGGTGGGAGACAAGCCTGCTTTCTGCAACCCTCCTGCCCCCAACAACCCACTTCAGTGAGTCCCAAAATCAAATCCACTTACCAGGGGCCTCTTCTCCTCTTTGCTCTTCGCCAACATCCGGGAGAGAAAAGAGCTCCTGGCCGCATGCATCTCTGACCTCCGAGTCATCTTCTTCCTCTGGGTCCCCCTCCACATCCTCGTCCAAGATTTCCTCCTCCTGGCTCGGTCCACTCTCAACTGACATGCGAGCCACCGAAGTATCCACAGTGGTGTTAGCAATGGAGGTGGGGTCGCTGCAGAGTATCATGTCCAGCTCTTTGGAGAACCGGCAGCTCATAGGCGCAGCACCGGAGTGGCGGTTTGCCTCCCGCGCCCTGTGCTTGGCGTTCCGCAGCTCCTTCCCCTCGATCCTAAACTGCCGTGTGTCCCGGTCATCGCCCCTTTCTGTCATGCATCGTGAAATCTGTCCGTAGGTGTAATGATGCTGGTACTGGCGGGACCCGACTGAGAGTGCCAGTTCAGGACAAACTGCTTCAAGCAGGGCAGTTACAGCCGAAGGCTGGGGGTTTTCCACCTCTAAGGCAAACCAAACCAGCCAAACAGAGCAGACTTTGGTCTCACCCCACTGGCTCACCACAAGTCACACAAGCAATTCCCTTAGACACTCCAGTTTCCCAGTCTCACCAACAGAACCACTTGTTATGGGGACAAATGGTTATGAAAACCAATACCCCAGGAAAAGAAAAAAGGTTCTCTTGATCCCAGAAGGACCAAGCCCCAGACCCAGGTCAATATACAAATCAGATCTTGTCCCAAATCACGCTGTTGCCAACCCTTTAGAATCTAAAATCTAAAGGTTTGTTCATAAAAGGAAAAAGCTATAGATGAGAGCTAGAATTGGTGAAATGGAATCAATGACATACAGTCATGGCCAAGTTCTTGGTTCAGGCTTGCGGCAGCGACAGAATAAACTGCAGGTTCAAATCAAGTCTCTGGAAAACATCCACAGCTGGGATGCGTCTTTCAGTTCTTGGTTCAAAGCTTCAGTGTAGCAAAGTCCCTCCAGAGGGATGAAGCAGGACTGAAGACAAGATGGAGGAGCTGCAGCAGCTTTTTATATTCTCTTGCCATGTGGTCTTTCTTTCTTTGTCCCAAGACAAGCTGTCCATCAAGTGGCCTTGAAAAACCTCCGAGTTCTGTCCATAGGCAGGTCCCTGCACAGCGTGCTGAGTCCCAAGGCTTGTCTGCCTTCTCTCAAGGGGTCAATTGTGTAGCTGATGGTCCTTAATTGGCCATCAAGCAGGCTAGGCATTGCATCCGATGAAGTGAGCTGTAGCTCACGAAAGCTTATGCTCAAATAAATTTGTTAGTCTCTAAGGGCCACAAGTACTCCTTTTGAACTTGTCTGGGTTGTCACCCAGAAGCATAGTACAAGTTTGAACCACAGACAGTACAGAGTCAATACTTATAACTTAAAATACAAAAATGACACAAACATATAGAAAGCATAATCATAACCAGCAAACCACAACCTTGCCTTAGACACTTTATTGGGCCCCCCTTTATACAAGATTTGGTGCCACTACAGGACCTTGGTTGCAACAATGATCTATATGGTCCCAGTTCAAGTCAATAAAGTCACAGTAGGTATCATAATTGCTACGTCCGGAGTGCAGCTGGGACTGTACAGCCACCTCTCCCCAAATGCTGATGAGGTCCAGCAGCTCAGCATAGCTCCAAGCAGGGGGATCGCCTGGTGCGTGGAGCAGGCCTGGCCACCTGGAAAGATGCGCTGCACGCATCATTGTGCAAACAGGAAGGGGACTTTCAAAATAGCAAAGGAGTTTATGGAGTGGGGATGATGGATGGTCACCTGAGGGCCGGGCAGTAGAGTTCAAACCGATGACCAGAGAGGCGAGAGCAGGCATTGTGGGACACCTCCCGGAGGCCAATCGCAGCGCCGTAATCGACCTCGGTGTCTACACTGGCACCGCAGCCCTGTAGCCCCGGTGCAGAAAGTTTTTTAAACTGTGCAGGGCTTTTTTTAAAGTGCTGCAACTGCCCTGTTTCCGCGCCCTGAGTGGCGTGGCCGTGTGTACACCTCACCAGTTGCAGCGCAGAAAGCTGCTTTACCGCGCTGCAACTTGCCAGCGTAGACAGGACCTAAGGAAACAGTGCCATGACTTTAAACCTCCTGTTCACTGGAAAAAAACAAGGCTGTGTTTTGGAGTGGAATAAAAATGCACCTTTTAAAAATGCTGTAACAGTTTTAACACATGATGAAAGTTATATTAAGCTTATTAAACATTTTAGATTTTTGTTGCATTATCAGACTGCTTTTGTTCTTAAATGTTTGCAGCCCAAGGGCTGAGACATAAATGCATGCTTCTGTGTTTGTTTTGGGTCTAGAGGCTGTATTAAAAGTAATGCTTTATAAAAGCAAAAAGGCTTTTTCATTTGTACTTTGTGTTTCTAAGAAGACAAAAAGCATTTTAGTAATAAGTTTGACAGGGGCATTTTTGAATTAGCCAGTTTGTTTTCAAAAGATGTCTAGTTACCATTAGGCAAAAGCCAGGGCCGTAAAGTTAATTAAAGGAAACAGGCATGTAGATTTCAAAGCCTCCTGGTTACAGAAATGGGAATGGCCATATCACCATTTACAAAATCTTTTTATTAACTCTTTAAATAAACTTACTATATAAAAGAATACAAAAAGAGACCGAAACCAAAACAGCTTTATCTTTAAATTGTAAAGAAAGCTTTAAAAATCAGGGTACAGTTAAAACCCTCATGTTTTTAAGGTTTGGATTTAGACAAAAAAGAAGAAAAAGCAGCTGATGTGAAAAAGTTCTGACAGAGATAAGGGGCTTGTTCTGTTCCCAACATACACACACATACGTTCTTCTTCTTTTCTCATGTTTTTTTGAAATGTAAACCAGGACAAACAAGTTTGCTTTAGGCCTGTTATAGAAAATCTGCATGGAGCAGGAGTTAAAAATAGCTGCCTTCCCCTGTTTAGCTCGCATGTCCTGTGACCAAAGTTGTTTCACTGTAAAGATGGCCAGAACATGTATGAATTTAAAACAAACAAGAACCCACAGCAGATTCCTTTTCAAAAGACACCCTTTGAACTTCTTAAGAGTGTAAAATAAAGAAGCATCTTGGGGTTAAAACCACAGGCAGTTTACAAAAGTAATTTCTTAAAGTTAAATTAAGTTTTTATTGACTTAAGGATTTTAGTATGATTTTTTGTTGCATGATCAGACTGTCTTTGTTTCTAAATGTTTGCAGTCCGTGTGCTGAGACCCAGGTACAAGCTCTTTTTTAACTGTTTAAATGGACTTAATATATCAAAGAATGCAAAAAGAGAAAGTTGGTTTTTTTGGTTACCTTGAAATTGTAAAGAAAGCTTTAAAAATCAGGGTATAGTTAAAAACCTCACATTTTGAAAGTATGGATTTCTACAAAACACAAGAAAAAGCAACTTATGTGAACCAGTTAGCTTTTTTTTTTAAACCAGAGATAAGGTATTTGTCTCCCACACTTCCGCCACACCCCCACCCCACACACACATTATTCTTTCCTAGTGATTTTTTAAGTGTAAACCAAAGGCCAAATTTGACCTATTTGAAGCAGGCCCTTCTGCTTTTAAATATTTTTCCAGCAAAGGCAGAGGATTAAAACTAAATGTAAACCTAAGGGGCTGCCAAGTTTTCCTGAACACTAGTAAGATCAACACCTGTTTACAGGAACGTTAATGGTAAAGAGAAAGCAATATTACCATTCACAATCTATTTAACACATTTGTAACCCTTGAAATGAACTCCCTTGTTCTCTAGTGAAATAAAGAGGCCCCTTTGTAACACGAACTGGTTTAAACTCTTAAGAAGGTGTCTACACTGCCCACGTGAAATCGCTGTCACGACAACACTTTAAGGTGGCAGTGTTGTCGCGGCTCCAGCTGAGGAGGGTGTTTTTTCACACCCCTGAGCGGGGCAAGTTTCAGCGCTGTAAGTGGCAGTGTAGACAAGCCCTAATTGAACTGTGAAATTTTAAAACAGGGAACTCTCTCTAAAAACCCCGAAAATTATTTTTGTTGTTTGTCAGCCCCAGTGGGAAAAGTCCCATAAAATTTAAAAGGTCTTAAAGCCAATGGGATTATCTATCTATCTATCTATCTATCTATCTATCTATCGATCGATCTAGTGGGAAAGGTGCTTGGGGCCTGTTTTTTTAGATAAGAATAAGGCAGTTAAAGGGGGTGGGTAGTGAGGGGAGGGGCGGGGAGGGGAGGGAGAGGGCTCTTGTTTAAAAATCTTGGGTTGATAGGATTGGTTCAGGAAAATGCATTCTATGATGCAGCTGTAGAACAGTTTCTGATTGATCCGCCCGAGAGGCAGAGATAACCATGCTGGGGACTGTGAGCCTTGGGAGCTCCCTCTTTTCCCCGGGGGCAGCCGCAAGGGAAGAATTAGTAGGGGAAGCAAAAGTGGATGGGAACCTGGGAGGCAGTGACCATGAGATGGTCGAGTTCAGGATCCTGAAACAAGGAAGAAAGGAAAGCAGCAGAATACGGACCCTGGACTTGAGAAAAGCAGACTTTGACTCCCTCAGGGAACTGATGGGCAAGATCCCCTGGAAGAATAACATAAGGGGGAAAGGAGTCCAGGAGAGCTGGCTGTATTTTAAAGAATCCTTATTGAGGTTACAGGGACAAACTGTCCCGATGTGTAGAAAGAATAGTAAATATGGCAGGCAACCAGCTTGGCTTAAGAGTGAAATCCTTGCTAATCTTAAATACAAAAAAGAAGCTTACAAGAAGTGGAAGATTGGACAAATGACCAGGGAGGAGTACAAAAATATTGCTCAGGCATGCAGGAGTGAAATCAGGAAGGCCAAATCACACCTGGAGTTGCAGCTAGCAAGAGATGTTAAGAGTAACAAGAAGGGTTTCTTCAGGTATGTTAGCAACAAGAAGAAAGTCAAGGAAAGTGTTGGCCCCTTACTGAATGAGGGAGGCAACCTAGTGACAGAGGATGTGGAAAAAGCTAATGTACTCAATGCTTTTTTTGCCTCTGTCTTCACGAACAAGGTCAGCTCCTAGACTACTGCACTGGGCAGCACAGCATGGGGAGGAGGTGACCAGCCCTCTGTGGAGAAAGAAGTGGTTCGGGACTATTTAGCAAAGCTGGACGAGCACAAGTCCATGGGGCCGGATGCGTTGCATCCGAGAGTCCTAAAGGAGTTGGTGGATGTGATTGCAGAGCCATTGGCCATTCTCTTTGAAAACTCATGGCGATCGGGGGAAGTCCCCGATGACTGAAAAAAGGCTAATGTAGTGCCCATCTTTAAAAAAGGGAAGAAGGAGGATCCTGGGAACTACAGGCCAGTCAGCCTCACCTCAGTCCCTAGAAAAATCGTGGAGCAGGTCCTCAAGGAATCAATTCTGAAGCACTTAGAGGAGAGGAAAGTGATCAGGAACAGTCAGCATGGATTCACCAAGGGCAAGTCATGCCTGACTAATCTAATTGCCCTCTATGACAAGATAACTGGCTCTGTGGATGAGGGGAAAGCAGTGGACGTGTTGTTTCTTGACTTTAGCAAAGCTTTTGACACTGTCTCCCACAGTATTGTTGCCAGCAAGTTAAAGAAGTATGGGCTGGATGAATGGACTATAAGGTGGATAGAAAGTTGGCTAGATTGTCGGGCTCAACGGGTAGTGCTCAGTGGCTCCATGTCGAGTTGGCAGCTGGTATCAAGTGGAGTTCCCCAAGGGTCGGTCCTGGGGCCGGTTTTGTTCAATGTCTTCATAAATGATCTGGAGGATGGTGTGGATTGCACCCTCAGCAAGTCTGCAGATGACACTAAACTGGGAGGAGAGGTAGATACGCTGGAGGGTAGGGATAGGCTACAGAAGGCCCTAGACAAATTGGAGGATTGGGCCAAAAGAACCCTGATGACGTTCAGCAAGGACAAGTGCAGAGTCCTGCACTTAGGATGGAAGAACCCAATGCACAGCTACAGACTAGGGACCGAATGGCTCGGCAGGAGTTCTGCAGAAAAGGACCTAGGGGTTACAGTGGACGAGAAGCTGGATATGAGTCAACAGTGTGCCCTTGTTGCCAAGAAGACCAATGGCATTTTGGGATGTAGGGGCATTGTAGGGGCATTGCCAGCAGATCGAGGGACGTGATCGTTCCCTTCTATTCGACACTGGTGAGGCCTCATCTGGAGTACTGTGTTCAGTTTTGGGCCCCACACTACAAGAAGGATGTGGAAAAATTGGAAAGAGTCCAGTGGAGGGCAACAAAAATGATTAGGGGACTGGAACACATGACTTCTGAGGAGAGGCTGAGGGAACTTGGGATGTTTAGTCTACGGAAGAGAAGAATGAGGGGGGATTTGATAGCTGCTTTCAACTTCGTGAAAGGGGGTTCCAAAGAGGATGGCTCTAGACTGTTCTCAGTGGTAGCAGATGACAGAACAAGGAGTAATGGTCTCAAGTTGCAGTGGGGGAGATTTAGGTTGGATATTAGGAAAAACTTTTTTGCTAGGAGGGTGGTGAAACACTGGGATGTGTTACCTAGGGAGGTGGTGGAATCTCCTTCCTTAGAAGATTTTAAGGTCACGCTTGACAAAGCCCTGCTGGGATGATTTAGTCGGGGATCGGTCCTGCTTTGAGCAGGGGGTAGGACTAGATGACCTCCTGAGGTCCCTTCCAACCCTGATATTCTATGATTCTATGAAGGGTAAGTTCTCTTCCCCTTCCCCCTCCCCCCCCTGCAGCTTGCTATACTTTCCTTGTATAATAACAGGTTTCAGAGTAGCAGCCGTGTTAATCTGTATTCGCAAAAAGAAAAGGAGGACTTGTGGCACCTTAGAGACCAACGCATTGGATGCTCATGAAAGCTTATGCTCAGATAAATTTGTTAGTCTCTAAGGTGCCACAAGGACTCCTTTTCTTTATACTTTCCTTGTCTCACGAACCAAAAAGGATCTCTTCCTGTTTTCTATATTCTCCTTCTCTCACTAACCAAAAAAAGGATCTTTCTCTCTTTTGCACAGCTCTGTGTTCTGCTTAGTAACAAAAAAGGATCTTTCTCTCTCTTTCTGTTTTCTGTACTTTACACAGCCCTTTGTCACTCACACAGGATCTCTAGCTTATTTTTCGGCCGTGTGATTTCTTTCACCCGACCTTCTCAACCTTCCTTTAGAGTTTCCTCTTTTCTTTAATGAGCCTTTGCTTTTTAAAATTGATTTCAATTTTTTTACTCTTATTATTTTTTAGTCCCAACAACAATAACCTTTTACCACGTTCTTACTAATCTATAAAACACACTCCTCTCTCTTGTTGCTTTCTATAGTTTCCCCTCTTCCTTCTATTTAAAATCACCTTTCTTTCCTTTTTTCTCCTAAGGCTAAGCAATCTTTCTTTTTTAAAAACTCCTTTCCTTTAAAACTCCTTTAAGGCCTCTGTCATGAGGGGGCGTGGCCTCCTGCCCTGGCAGCCTGGGAGGGAGCCGCGAACACCCCCTGGTGGGCAGAACCGGGACACCCATGGCAGCAGAGGGGCGGGGCAGGAAGCGGCGCTATAAAAGGCTGGGCCTCCAGCTCAGATGGGAGAGAGCTGCCAGATGAGCAGCACGTCTCTTCCCCGCTGTGGAAGCACGGACCGAACAGAGAGCGCTATCCTGACAGAGACCCAGAGGGGCTGCCAGATGCCAGGGACACTGAGAAGCTGGTGGCGCTGCCACTCACTGTCCTCCCCCAGAGCTCGCTGTTGCCGGCAGGGAAAGGGCTGGGGGAGTCCTCCTCTCTGGCCCCTATCCCGGAGCAGCCTTCCTGCACCCCAAACTCATCCCCAGCCCTGCCCCACCCCAGAGCCCACACCTGCCCCAGCCAGAGCTTTCACCTCTCCACCACACCCTCAATCCTCGCCCTGAGCCCCTCCAACACCCCAAACACCTTAACCCCAGTCCTAGCCAGAGCCCTCATCCCCCCATACCCCAACCCTCTGCCCCAGCCCTGAGCCCCCTCCAACACCACAAACCCCTCATCTCCAGCCCTAGACACAGCCTCATCCCCCCACACCGCAGCCGTCTGCCCCAGCCCTGAGCCCCTTCCAACACCACAAACCCCTCATCTCCAGCCCTTGACAGAGCCCTCATCTCCCTACATTCCAACCCTCTGCCCCAGCCTTGAGCCTCTCTAACCCCCCAAACCTCCCAGCCCCAAACAGAACCCTCACCCCCTACACCCTGACTCTTGCCCTGAGCCCCTCCCAAACCCCTCAGCCCTGCACCCCCTCCCTCTGCACCCCCTCCTATCCCCAAACTCCCTCCCAGAGCCTGCAGCCTGCACCCCAATACTCTGCCTAAGCCTAGGGCCTGCACCCCAGACGTCCTTCCTCACCCAAACTCCCTCCCGGAGCCTTGGGCAGGTGGGGGGCGAAGTAGGGGCGGGTTCTGGGCACCACCAAAATTTCTACAAACCTGCCACCCCTGAACCCATGTACACACGGAATGGGCGTGTAGCAAGGAGCCCAGGGCAGCCGAATTGGGTTCAGCTGTGTTATTGACTAGAAGCCGGCCAGTGTGTTGCTGTCGGATTTTCCCCACTGACGCAGTGGCGGACCGCACCACGGCTACTAGGGCCCTGGGCTGGGACGCAGTGGAGCGAGAGGGCCTGGGTTCCCCTACCACCGCCACCCCACCGTCAGGAGTAGCAGCCTCCCCACTTGGTTGTCAGGAGGCCTGATTGGTCTGGCACCCGCCTGAATCAGGACGCCAGACGGTTGTGCTGACTCTCCACCAGAGAGATAACCTCCCCCAGACTGCGACGGCTCTGCCGGACTGTAGGCCAGAGCCCCCCTACTTGATTGCTGCCCCGCCCTGATCAAGGGCCAGGCAAATGGACCTTCTGCTGCTCTGTCTGCCTGACTGTAGGCCAGAGCCCCTACTCGACAGCAGCCCTGTCCTGAATGAGGGCCCCGGGCAAACAGATGCTCTACCGTTGGTCGGCCTGACTGCAGGCCAGAACCATGAACACTGAGCTATTTCCCCTGAACCAAGGTACCCCGGAAGTATCGTAGCGAGGGGCGTGGTCTCCCTCCCAGACGGATTGGGAGGGAGCCGCGAACCCCCTACAGCCTCTCTTTCTACTCGTTCATACTTTTTCTCTAAATATGTCAAAACACAGCACGCTGTTAGGGCCCTGGGCGGGGACGCAGTGGAGTGGGAGGACCTGGGTTCCCCTATCCCCGCCACCCCACCGTCAGGAGTGGCAGCCTACTTGGTTGCTGCCCCGCCCTGATCAAGGGCCAGGCAAATGGACCTTCTGCTGCTCTGCCTGCCTGACTGTAGCACAAGCACGCAACCTTCCCCAGGCCAAACACAGAAAAATAATACAAAAGAAATGTTCAAAAGGGCTGATGGTGCCAAAAATGTACACGACCGGAAACGGGGACGGAGGGCGGGACGTAAACTCTACACGGGGCATGGAAACCTGTCAAAAAGTACATGGTGATAAAAGCTATTGAGCGGTTAACTACTCACGTGGCTGGGCAGGGCAGGCGGCCAATGGGGAGAAAGCCATGGTGCGGCATGATGTGTTCCACCCTGCTCCAGGCGGGCTCTGGTGCACCAAACCCCGAGAGTAGGGAGAGTGGCTTTTACTGGGGCAGCTGGGCAACTTCAACGACTGGGTTCTCCCTTGTATGCGTCAGTCTCATCCTGTGCAAGAGTGTCCGTAGGCTGGTGCGGGCTGGACGGTGTTTCTTGCAGGCCTTGAGGATCAGCATGGTCTGCAAAGCCAGGCACCTGACAGAGGACTTGCTGTCCTGCTGGAAGCCTTTGAGGACTAAGATTGAAAGGAAGGAAATGGAGGTCAGAGCCATGGTGCTCTGGAAAGTCCTGGCAGAGCAAGCCAGCGCTGTACCTCTCAGCCCGCGACAAGAAGGCAGCAGGCTGGGAGGCGGGAGGCAGGGGACTAGCAGGAACAACCACCAACCCTCACTAAACATCCCCACTGCCCTTCATAGCCGGGGGAGCCCCCAGACACAGGCAAGAAGTCACAATGAACCCCATTCACTCAAAAAGAAAAGGAGTACTTGTGGCACCTTAGAGACTAACCAATTTATTTGAGCATAAGCTTTCATGAGCTACAGCTCACTTCATCGGATGCATACTGTGGAAACTGCAGAAGACATTATATACACAGAGACCATGAAACAATACCTCCTCCCATCCCACTCTCCTGCTGGTAATAGCTTATCTAAAGTGATCACTCTCCATACAATGTGTAAGCCCTCTGCACCAACATTCCACACAAAGATGGACTACAAGCCGTCAAGAACACTATCCCCGATAATGTCACGGCTAACCTGGTGGCTGAACTTTGTGACTTTGTCCTTACCCATAACTATTTTACATTTGGGGACAATGTATACCTTCAGATCAGCGGCACTGCTATGGGTACCCGCATGGCCCCACAGTATGCCAACATTTTTATGGCTGACTTAGAACAACGCTTCCTCAGCTCTCGTCCCCTAACGCCCCTATTCTACTTGCGCTCTATTGATGACATCTTCATCATCTGGACCCATGGAAAAGAAGCCCTTGGGGAATTCCACCATGATTTCAACAATTTCCATCCCACCATCAACCTCAGCCTTGTCCAGTCCACACAAGAGATCCACTTCCTGGACACTACAGTGCTAATAAACAATGGTCACATAAACACCACCCTATACCGGAAACCTACTTACCGCTATTCCTACCTACATGCCTCCAGCTTTCACCCTGACCACACCACACGATCCATCGTCTACAGCCAAGCTCTGCGATACAACCGCATTTGCTCCAACCCCTCAGACAGAGACAAACACCTACAAGATCTCTATCAAGCATTCTTACAACTACAATACCCACCTGCGGAAGTGAAGAAACAGATTGATAGAACCAGAAGAGTTCCCAGAAGTCACCTACTACAGGACAGGCCTAACAAAGAAAATAACAGAACGCCACTAGCCGTCATCTTCAGCCCCCCCAACTAAAACCCCTCCAACGCATTATTAAGGATCTACAACCTATCCTGAAGGATGACCCAACACTCTCACAAATCTTGGCAGACAGGCCAGTCCTTGCCTACAGACAGCCCCCCAGCCTGAAGCAAATACTCACCAACAACCACATACCACACAACAGAACCACTAACCCAGGAACCTATCCTTGCAACAAAGCCCGTTGCCAACTGTGCCCACATGTCTATTCAGGGGACACCATCACAGGGCCTAATCACATCAGCCACACTATCAGAGGCTCGTTCACCTGCACATCCACCAATGTGATATATGCCATCATGTGCCAGCAATGCCCCTCTGCCATGTACATTGGTCAAACTGGACAGACTCTATGTAAAAGAATAAATGGACACAAATCAGATGTCAAGAATTATAACATTCATAAACCAGTCGGAGAACCTTCAATCTCTCTGGTCACGCAATTACAGACATGAAGGTCGCTATCTTACAACAAAAAAACTTCAAATCCAGACTCCAGCGAGAAACTACTGAATTGGAATTCATTTGCAAATTGGATACTATTAATTTAGGCTTAAATAGAGACTGGGAGTGGCTAAATCATTGTGCAAGGTAGCCTATTTCCCCTTGTTTTTTCCTACTCCCCCACCCTCAGACGTTCTGCTTAATCTTGGATTTATGCTGGAAATGGCCCACCTTGATAATCATACACATTGTAAGGAGAGTGGTCAGTTTGGATGAGCTATTACCAGCAGGAGAGTGAGTTTGTGTATGTATGGGGGTGGGAGGGTGAGAAAAACTGGATTTGTGCTGGAAATGGCCCACCTTGATTATCATGCACATTGTAGGGAGAGTGGTCACTTTGGATAAGCTATTACCAGCAGGAGAGTGAGTTTGTGTGTGTGGTTTTTGGAGGTGGGGTGGGGGGTGAGAAAACCTGGATTTGTGCTGGAAATGGCCCAACTTTATTATCATACACATTGTAAGGAGAGTGATCACTTTAGATAAGCTATTACCAGCAGGAGAGTGGGGTGGGAGGAGGTATTGTTTCATGGTCTCTCTGTGTATATACGCCTAACTTCCGGTGCCCTGCTGCCCTCCAGCAAATGCCGAGGAGGGAGCTCAGCCATTCTCTAGCTCTGGTTGGGGCCCAGCTATGAACCTGCTCTGGGAGTGAGGAGCCTGAGCTATGTCACCCGCCCATCCCCCTTCTCCCCAACAAATGTGGAGGAGACGCTGCTCTGCCCTGCGCTGGCCCAGGGTTCCGGGCACGCAGCAGGGAGGTAGATGACCGGACGTCACCTCAGTCTCCTTTGGAGCAGTGGCTTGACACCAGGCACCCCACTTGGAGGTGACTGCAACAAACCCTGGGCTAGTGAGTGCAAGGGGGGGAGGCAGGACCCCAACTTTGCTGTGTTGCGGGGGCGGGGAGGGGACAATCGTCTGCGAAGGCCAGCCAGCTCAGGCCCAGTTTGGGGATTTGCCAGGCCACAGCTCTGAGGTCAGGGCTAAGTGCCTGGGCACATGCCAACCAGCAGGCACCACAGGGTGAGGGGGAAGCTGATCAGGGGTTTGGGGATCTACAGTTTGCCACCCTTTGTGGCTCTTGCCCAAGATCACATTGCTGGCGTCGGAGATTGAACCCAGCCCGCAGCCCTGGGCCATTCGTCCCTCTAGTGCTCAGTGCTCAAAGCAGATACCGCTCACCCTTGCAGATGGCATCCAACTTCTCCTGGCTCTGCTGGTCCAGCTGCCGGGCAGTGAGCCCTACACACACAAACAGCTCGTCACATCCTTGCGTCCCCAGCGAGGGTATCAAAGCGTCTGTCACCCTCCAAGCAGTGGGGCTTTCCCCTGCCCCTCGCTGTCCAGGACGCACTCCTGAGTCCCCAGGGGAAAGGGCGAGGCCCCAGGGATGGCTGTGGGGCTGGTTGCCAAAGGAGAGCATTGCGCCTTGAGGTTCCACTACCAAGAGCCCATGGTGGGGTGGGGGTGTGGGGGATGGGGACTGCATGGGGAGCAGTGGAGTTCGAGGGGGCCCATCAGCCGATCAGGGCAGTTTGGGGTGAGCTTGCTCCTGCGGGTTTCTGACACCCCTGAGCCTTCATTCGGCAATCAGGAGCCCTGGGGTTATTTCTCGCTGCCGGCAGGGACTGAGGAGAGCCTGGGACTGGATCCAGCCCCTCTGCTTAAGGGACCCCTCTGCTCTGTGGTTACCTAGAAACCTGATGGCCGCTTCTCTAATGGGAGCCTGCGGGTTTTCGACAAAGGCCATGGCCTGGCAGAGGAAGGTTTCTGCCCTGTCCTTGTAGCACGCCACCTAGGAGCCAGAACAAGGGAGCACAAGGTTATTAAAGGCCTTTCCATCCTGCAGGCCAGGTTCCAGATCTGTGGAGTGTCCTGCTTTCAGCCCTCATTCCTGTGCCGGGGGGATCACACAGAGGGATTACAGCCAGGGCCAGGTGTGGTCCCGGGGCTGGGGCTCGGTGTGGGAATGGAGCCAGGCAATGGAGGGCTCACTCACCAGGCAGTCACAGCCTCGCCAAAGCTCCTTTTTCTGGACGAGAGCACTGAGCTGGCTCCACCTTAGAAAATCCACCGCACTCCTGAGGGTGTCCCAACACACCTGCAAAACAAGAGGGGCCGGGGAGAGCCGAGAATGGTTACAGGAGCTGGAAGCCAGGGCCATCCCTCGGCATACGTGCCTGCGTAGGGCACCATGAAATTTGGGGCACCAAATTGCCCCAAATTTCATGCTGTCACTAGGCGGCTGCATGCTGCACATGCAGCAGCCCCAGCCCCAGTGACCCGCCCTATACCTCAGCCAGCCCCGCCGCAGGCTGCGCCCACTGCAAAGGGCAGGGCCGTCCCTGGGGGGGCCCAGACAACTCCCTCCGCCCTCCCTCTTCCCCTTCCCCCCTGCTCCATCCCCAGCCCGCCCCCATTCCACCTCTTCTCCGCAAGTCTCTTCCCCCAGCGACCCCACACTCACTGGCAGTGGCAGGAAGTGGAGCAACCCGTCCCAGCCCGCTCTCCTCCAAAAGGATTGCCCCCCGCACTCACCGGCGGTGGGAAGCGGAGTGCTGCGGCTGGGAGCTGGCAGCGTAGAGTGGGCTGGGGCCAGGCTGCTCCGCTTCCCGCTGCTGTCAGTGAGTGTGTGTGTGGGAGGGATCCCTTTCCCCAAAGCCCCTCCCTCGAGCGACATGCTGGAGCCGGGGCGAGGGAAGCAGAGCGGGCTACTCCCAGCTCTCCGCTAATCCCCCAGGCCACTCTGGGCCTGTGGGCCCCCCAAAAGTGGCCCCACACAGCTCCTGCCTCCCAGACACTGGTGGGGGGGAGGGGGAGGCCTGGGACCCCACACAGCCCCACTGCTGGGGGGCTGGATAAGGCACCCAAATGGCTAGGGACAGCCCAGCTGGAAGCCACTAACATAGCTACTGGAGGCCGTGTGTGCTGAACGGTTCCTGGCCCGAGGCTGCTCGCGTAAGGGCGGAGGTTTGGCTAAGGCAATGGCTGGAGACCTGACTCAATTCCCAGCTCTTCCTGCAGGAACTCAGGCAAGTTGCTTCGGCCCAGGGCTACAAAGCGATTTAGTTGCCTAATGCCCATGGGCATTCCATACTTTTGAGGCACTAGGCCTCACGCTGTGCCTTAGTTCCCCACCTCATGGGGGGAAGGAGGGTGAATTCATTACTGCCGGGGGCATTTGGCTCCCAAGTGATGGGGGCCATGAGAGCGAGCGTGTGCACAGGCACCTGGGGCGGGGCGGAGGGGGGGCTTGGGCATGTCATGGCTAGTAAGAGCTGTCCGGGCTGCTTGGCCAAGGGCACATTGGGTCTTGGGCACCATCCGGAGGCTGGGTAGCTCTGCTCCGGGTAGGGACCATGGCCAGGGTTGTGCTCTTCCCACCAGCACAGCCAGGGGAATGTGCAGGGCCAGTGGCTGTAGGAGTGGTGAGCTGACCCCTCCGCCCACCCATTCTCTCAGCCTGGCTGCAGGGGGGGAGTGTTGGCCTCAGAAGAGGCAGGGAAGACTCGGCAGTTGGGTGGGGCACCATGGTCATGGCGCTACTGGACTCAACGTTCAAGTGTTTTTGAGCACGTGATTGTCACAGCACTGAGCACCTGCCCTCTGCCGGCCAGACCTTTTAAAGGGGGGTGTCACATGTTGGCCCCCCAACAAATTCCTGGTCACTCTGTAACAATCTCAGCTGCAGGCTCCAGCTCGTGGCCTCACCTGGGACACATTGGGACGCTCATCGTGCAGGAGGAGGAGCAGCGGGACCAGGCTCCGGAGGACGTGCTCCTTCATCTTTTTCCTGTTGGGCTCCCTTACAAGCTCCAACAGGTGTTTAAAGAGGGTGATGGAGAGCACCCGGAGTTTGCTGGACTCCTGCAAGAGAGGATGTGGGGAGGAGACGCTGTGACGGTCGTGCCCACCCAGCAGGGTGAGTGCTCACTGTGACAGAGATGTCTGCCCTGCAGGGGGTATTGCTAACTCACCCCCAGTCATACAGGCACAGCTGGGGGCAGAGTCTCATGGGCATAGCACCATTGAAGGCAATAGAGATGCAGGTTTCCACCAGCTGAGGGGCTGGCCTGGTAACTTCTTGGCCAGAGAGAGCAGTAAGGTGGGGTGAGACAGCCCCTGGGATCTCACAGCCAGCTCTGGGCACACTGGCATCAGCACCCGCCTGTCAAGCCAAGGGGAAATGCTCAGGGCAGAGCAGCATCAGGACAGGGGCGGCAGAGAGGGAGCGATGAGGAAAGATTCAAAGAGGGAAGGGATGTGTGTACTTTGTCCTCCCGCTTTGCGTGCCCGACTCACACTGGTGCTGACCCACAGCGACCCTCTAGCGAGGCCAAGGGGGCCAGGCATGGGGGGCAAATTCCTACACTGGTGTTTGTTCGGGCCATGCACAGGGACCTGCGGGGGAGTTAACCAGGAGCAAGGGGTGGTAAATGTGCAGGAGCTCCCAGATAGGGGGCCTTGGAAGCCATGACTGGAAACCACCCAGCCTCCAGGGGCTTGGGCTTCGGCAAGGGCTGCCCCACTCCTACACATGGGTTTCTTGTTAACTCAGGATCGGCCCCACTTGGTCACATGATGCCCCCTCGCTGCATGGCAGCTGGCAGAGCCGGACCAGTCCAGTGACCTGGGAGGCTGGGCGAGCTGTGCCCAGCAGGGAGAACCAGGAGCAATAGCTGGGGGCTGTAGGGAGGGGCCACAGCTTTCTGGGAGGTGAGGCTGAGGGTAAGGGGGGGCAGCCTCGGGGGGGCGGGTTGACTTGAGCTGTTCTGAGAGTGGCTGAACCTTTAAATGGTGCCCCCCCAATCAGCAGTTACATGTCGCCTCTGGGCACCAGGTTCTAGAGCAGGCAGTTCTCTGAGTGACGTCTGTTGTAAAAGTGTTCATAAGTTCTTTTAGTCTGTTTATCTGATTTGGCTGCGCTCTCCTGTCTGGCCACTTTGGAGACAGGCTCTTGGAACAGTAGTTCTCAGTTGTCTTTCCATCAGGAGCGGGTGCTGGACTAGATGCAGGAGCTGCTCTTGGTGTTGATCTTTAGCTGGGCCTGTGCCACTGCTTAATAAAGAGCGGCTGGGTCCCAGCAGAGTTCGGGAGGGCTGAGGGTAGGATTTAGCGTTGTGAGAGCTGGGGAGATGGGTGGTCCCTCCAGGAGCCCCCACTGGGGTGTTACCCCTGGAAGGCAGTAATGGATGGGTCCCTTTCTCCCGCCCACTTTGCTGGCTCTCGCCGTGCAGTGGGGGACTGAACATCAGTCTGGTGAACATGCTGGCGGGGGCTCGTTTGTGGTTACAAAAGGCCTGGGGAGAGCTAGCCCCTCCTTTGATGCTGCCCTGCCATGAGAACGAAGGGGAGAGGAAAGGGCGGTAGCTGCAGAACCTACAGATGGAGCCGTTTCCTTATGGAGCTGACAGGCCAGCTGTGGGATTCCTGGCCAGGGAGGGGAGGGGCAGGATTTTCACCAGGATACCATCACTTGTTACCCTGGAAGCCAGCAGGAGCATTGCGGCCCCCTGTGCTGCAGAGGCCCCCTCGCTGCATGCAGGCTCAGGAATGCATGTTCTTCCCTCAAGGGGAGCCTCATCCCCAGGCTGCCCTGATCCTTGTCAGCAGGCCTGCAGGACACCAGGGTTCCCACCCTTACTGCCATATGCTCTGATGGAGAATGGGGTAGCAGAAGAAGGCGGGAATGGGTTCATGTCATTTACGACAATCCTTTTTCTGGCTAGGGCCATAGCATAGGTCCCGCTAGCCCACCCGCTAGCCCCCATTCACACGTCTGTGGCTTGAAGGGTCTCCCGCGGGCCGCCAGGCCTTACATCATGAAAGAACGGCAGGAGTTTCTCAGCCACTCGCACAGCCATGGGGCTGGCGCTCTGCCTGTCCATGCCGGCGAGGATGTCTCTCAGCACAGTGATGGCATTGGAGATGACGTCCCTGTCTGCCTCGTGTAGCTGCTCCACGACGACTGGCAGTTGATGCTGGAGTTTCCCCACCTGTGTGAAAGGAGAAGCTGCTTCACGAAACACCCTCCGGTGACCCAACAAGCCATTTCCAAAACAACGTCTGCCTCCCCTGCAGACAGAGCCACGGGAACTAGGAGTGCAGGGGGTGCTGCAGCACTCCAAGGTTTTACGCGGGGCTCTGCTCCTGGCCCCACACACAAGGTCCCAGCTGCCAATGCTGCGCCAACTCCCAGCTGTGGCCCCAGCCTTGGCCCCCTTGCCCCATCCATCTCCTGCCCCCCTGGAGCCATGGCCCTGCTCCTGACCCCAGCTCTAGGGGTGGTGGGGTGTGTGGACAGGTGTAAGGGGGTGCTCAGCACCTCCACTATAAAAAGTCTTCTAGCGCCCCACCTCCAGATGACATCTTAGAGCCTCAAAGCCCTTGCACAGCCCCAGCTAGGATCGCAGGCAGCGGGGCGGCTACCTGCAACATAAGCAGCTGCTTCTTTGTACCCCCGATCTCAGGGGGTGGTATTTATTAGCAGGTATCATCTGTGGAAACTTCTCTGCACAGCACCTTGACCCCAAACAAATCAAGTGTATTATTGTTATAACGGTTAGAATAGCACCTCCAGCACCTATCTGCAATCAGGGCATGTGCTGGGGGCTTTCCAGGCACAGAAAGAGACATTCCCTCGCCTAGAGCTTACAGGCTAGACACACAAAGGAAGGATTTCTATCCCCGTTGTACAGACATGGAACTCAGGCCCAGAGAGGCGACGTGACTCACCCATGGTCACCCAGGGAGTCTGGCAGAGCCCAAAACTGAACTTGGGTTCTCCTGAGTCCCGGGCCTTACAGCTCAGCCTCGGCGAGGGAGCCGATTTTCTCCACGAGTTGTAGGGTTGGTCTGTTACTAAAAGCCAGATTCAATCATTTCTGTATTTGGCTTTTGAACTGTTCAAAGACAGCCCCACAAAACCTCAACCGGGATCAGGGGAAAAAGTGTCCAATACAGGCTTACCGGTTCCAGAAGGAAAAATAAAACACAAGCAAGTGAAAACCAGGCTGAGGACATGGAACAATGGGAATGGTGGATAACAAAGAGAATTACAGTCATGCCCTCTCCATGTCTGATCGATTCATCGTCCGGCTTTAATAAACCGGACTGACCTGCTATTCTCAGGGTAAGTAAATTATCATTAGGGAGAGTTGCCTTCAGATGGTCTCCTCTTTGACCAGGCTGCCAGATCTGTGTATTTAAGTCCCAACGGTTTTCTCTGCCTTCACTATATTGTGTCTATCACACTTGGTATGAGGTCTGAGCAGCAAAAGGCCTTTCTCGAGCTCTTCAGAGGAGCGAGTGCTGCGGGACAGAGCTGTGACGTCAACAGTTAAAACCTACGAGGCTCAAAAAGGGGATTCGTAGGAAAAAATGGTTCCAATTGAAGCAAAATGGCTCTGTCCGGGCGTCCCGGATCACTGGTGTCAGCAGCATTCCCTGGAGGTCTAGAGTCCACAGCTCTGCTGCTACTCTAGTGCTAGGGTTCTTTGGATCACACACCCAGAGACGCACCCTGCAGGAGCCAGGCCCTGCCCTGCAGAACAACAGACAAAAGCCAGGCAGGGACTTGCCCAAGGTCACCCAGCAGGTCAGTGGCAGAGCCAGGAAGAGAAACCAGGGCTCCTGACTTCAGGCCAGGGTCAGGTCCCCTGGGAAGCTTTCAATGACCCCAGCCCTGCATCAGCTCCCTGATGAAGGAGTTGCCAAGACTTTGAAGGAAAGAGCTCAAATTCAGAGGGATCATGGTAAATTGGAGGACTGGGCTATAGACAACAAAATGAAACTCACCAAAGACAAAAGTGAGGTGCTACATTTAGAGAAGAAAAAGCAAATGCACAGAAACAGAATGGGGGATAACCGGTTGTACTGCTGAGAAGGATCTGGGAGCTGCAGTGGATCACAGCCTCAACATGAGGCAGCAAAGCGATGCTGTTGCAAAAAAAAAAAGAAAAGAAAAAAAAAAGCAAATGCAATCTTAGGTTGCATTAACAGAGGTATAGCCTGCAAGTCATGGGAGGTGATAGTACCACTCTACTCAGTGCTGGTTAGGCCTCAGCTGGAGTAAGATGTCCACTTTTGGTCACCAATGTCTACAAAAGATGTGGAGAAACTGTAATGAATCCAGAGGCAAGTGACAAAGATGATCCGAGGGATGGAACACAAGCCATACGAGCAAAGGTTGAAGGAACTGGCTATGTTTAGTTTGCAGAAGAGGAGATTAAGGGGGGACGTGCTAATGGTCTTCAGATTCTTTGAAGGCTGCCAAAAAAAAGATGGCGAAAAGTTGTTCTCTCTTGCCACAGAGGGCAGGACAAGAGGGGATGGGTTCAAACGACAGCACTGCAGATTTAGATTAAATCTCAGGAAAACCTTCCTAACTGTAAGAAGAGTAGGACAATGGGACAGACGACTAGGGAGCTTGTGGAAGCCCCTTTGCTGGAGGTTTATAGAAGGAGGCTGGAGCCATCTGTCTCGGCTGGGATAGACACAACAAATCCTGCATCTTGGCAGGGGGCTGGACAAGCTGACCTTGCGATCCCTTCTCACCCTGCGGTTCTATGAGGTGTCCCAGAGCACCAGGAGAGGGTTTTGGCGTGTTCTGCCTCGACTATAGCGCTGGCTAGAGTCACGCTCTCTCTCTTCGGCCCAATGGCGATACCCGGTGGGAGACAGAGAGACACCCTCAGGCCATGGTGGGGACACACGGCGCTCCTTCCCTTGCTGCAGGGGCTGGAACTTACGGCCAAGGGGGCGACGCCAGCCTCTTGCTGAGAGATGTCGTGATGCTGGCGCAGCGGCCGTTCCTGCAGCCTGTCGAGCAGCTCCCATAGGACCTTTCCTGCAGTCTTGGGGTGGGATGTCAGCACCCTCCACATCTCCACAGCAACACTGCAAAGGGAGAGAGCCGATTTCAGCTGGCCAGAGCCCTGCCAGCCTCCAGCACCCACCGCCACCCGCACCCTGCTGAGTCTCCCGCCCCCGGCCGGCCCTTTGTTGCCCTCCTGCTGCAGCAAAGGCACCCACTGCCTGGCGCAGGCTGCATAGGGGCCGGGTCTGAGTGTCAGCCCCGGGGGAGGCCGAGGGCTGCCATATGGGGTTTTGCAGGCTGGCCTGTCTCCACGGCATGTCAGCCTGCAAAACCCTCCAGAACAAGCAGAAGCTCTGCAGGGAGCAGGAGGTCTCTGGAAGGTTCTGCACGCCCCTGTCCCTGGCAGTGGGACCAGTCCGTGGGACCCGGAGCACAAGCGGCAGCAGCCCCAGCCCTGTACCTGTCACATGACAGCGAGCAGCCCAGCAGGGTTGTGACCACCTCCTTGCTGTACTGGTTGCCCAGCACGACAAGGGCCTTGAGCAGCTGCTGCTGGGCCAGCGGCTCGCTGATGGAATCCAGGTTGTGGTAGATGCTTGTCACAGCCTCCGACACCTGGAAGGGAAACGGGGAGATGGGAGCCTTGGCTTCCTCACGCTGCTATTGATCTGGGGTGCCAGGGACCTGCCCTACCTGAGAGCCATCTGCCCTCCCACATCCTCTTCTCCAGCTCCAGGCCTAGAACACAGGGCCAATTCCCGGCCTATCGATTCATAGACTGCAAGACCACAAGCGGCCATGGAGATCACCTAGACTGACCCCCCGCATTGCACAGGACCTGCCCCCCAGTAATGCCGAGTGCCCAGAGACAGAGTCTCCCACGGATGGGCTCCCCCAGCAGGCTGTTCTCACTGCAGCTCTTACCCTCTCCAAGCTTGGGCTGGGGACCCACAGGATCACATGCAGCATGTGCCTGGCTGCCACCGAGTCATGGACGCTGGTGTCTCTCATGCCCTCGATAGCAGTGAGGAAGAAGTCCATGCGCTCGGATGGGTTGAAGTACTTCCCAAACATCTGAAACAAACCTGCCAGTGAAACCCCTTTTGCTGCCCAGTGCGGTTCCAGTCGGACCGAGCAGCCAGGACTGGCCCAGCCAGGAGTGCAGGCAAAGCCCGCTCTGCCGGGACAGGGCTGGGTTACTGCACCTGGGACGCACAGTACCCAGCCAGCAATCAGGAGCTGTCGTGCATGGCAAAGGCCAGCGTGGCAGTGCATGGGGGCACAATACTGCACAGCACGGATACACTCTCTAGTGCTCAGCAGGGGCTGGCATTGGTGTGTGGACGCAATGACGCCTTGGAGAGCATTAATCTCTGGGGAAGCTCCCCCCACACCTGACAAGGAGCTGGGATCAGGTTTGGATGAGACCCAGTGCATCTTGGGACGTGGCATGGAGGGAGGCATATTGGCCCGCAATAGTAGAAGCCTTGCCAGCAGATTGAGGGAAGTGATTATTCCCCTCTATTCGGCACTGGTGAGGTCACATCTGGCCCCCCACAAGAGAAAGGATGTGGACAAATCGGAGAGAGTCCAGCAGAGGGTAATGAAAATGATTAGCGGGCTGAAGCACATGTATTATGAAGAGAGACTGAGGGAAGTGGGCTTATTTAGTCTGCAGAAGAGAAGAGTGAGGGGGGATTTGATAGCAGCCTTCAACTACCTGAAGGGGGTCTCCAAAGAGGCTGGAGCTCGGCTGTTCTCAGTGGTGGCAGGTGACAGAACAAGCATCAATGGTCTCAAGTTGCAGTGGGGGAGGTCCTGGTTGGATATGAGGAAACACTATTTCACTAGGAGGGTGGTGAAGCACTGGAAAGGGTTACCTAGGGAAGTGGGGAATCTTCATCCTTCGAGATTTTTAAGGTCAGGCTTGACAAAGCCCTGGCTGGGATGATTTAGTTGGGGTTGGATTAGATACCTCCTGAGGTCTATGATTCTGTGAGGTGGAGTGGGCCATAGGCAGGGCTCCGGCCCAGCTGGATGGGGTCAGTCACATGCCTGGGTCTGTCCCTTCCCCCTGACTCCTAGGGTCTTAATTTCTCTCTCCTGATAACTCTAGGCACAACAATCCCAGGAAGCATTGAAAGTAGTTACCATGGCGATATTGCTGGTGTTGGTGAACCAGGTGACCCAGAAGGTGTTCTCCGCTCGCCACTCCCTGAAGACCTGCAGATACTCTGCACTCTGCTTTGCCAGCGTCGTGCCTGAACCAGGGAGGGGAAACAGACAGCAGGCAATATAAATCAGAGGTTAGCTTTGGAAACGGGAGTTTTGCAAGGAAGTTTAGAGACAAGTACATCTAAGAAACATACTGTAAATTCAGGCCAATAAACTCCCCCTCCCTCCCCAACAAAACTAAACAAACTAACCCCCCTGGAAGAGTAAAAATAATCCAGGCAGAAGTGCAGCAGCAGTGTGAGGCTCTCCAGTTGATTGCACTGAATGCAGCATGTAGGATTCCCAGCCCTGTGGGCAGGTAGCACATCTGGGCATTTGGCCCAAGGAGCTACTACCCTCGGAGACCAGGAGGCCAGAGGATCTGAACTGGTGGAGCCAAGGGAGACAGCGAGGTACATAGAGGAGACTTTTAGGAATGCAGTAGAGTGGTCCCACCCCCAGTCTGACAGCCTCTGTGCTGCTGAGGAGGGTGAAAGTTTCTGGGAAGGAGAACATCGAGCTGGAGCAGAGGGAGATGATCCCATAGTTGGGACCCACCTGCCAGATGAAGTCAGGATATCCTCTCACACTGAGCCTGCCCTCCTGAGGCGGGAAGCCCAGTTACAAAGAAAAGCCAGGTAATAGTAATGGGGATTCAATCAATAGACATATAAGCAGTTGGGTTTGTGATGAGTGGGAGAACCGCATGGTAAATTGCCTGCCTGGTGCAAAGTTTGCAGCTCTCACGAGACATCCAAACAAACTTATGTGCAGTGCTGTGGTATGTAAGCTAATGTGTAAATCGGCCTCTGTACGAGATAGAGAATGTGACAGTGAATTTTATAGAAGTCTCCAGATGTGATCCCTGACAAGCCTGACTTCAGTACCAGGCAAATTGTTGAAATGATAGGAAAGAACAGAATTATCAGACACATAGGTGAACACAATTTTTTGGGGCAGAGTCAACATGGCTTTTGGAAAGGGAAATCATGCCTCACCAATCTACTAGAATTCTCTGAAGGGGGTCAACAAGAATGTGGAGAAGGGTGATCCAGTGGATATACTGTACTTGGACTTTCAGAAAGCCTTTGACAGGGTCCCTCACCAAAGGCTCTTAACCAAAGTAAGCTGTCATGGGATAAGAGGGAAGGTTCTCTCATGGGTCAGTAGTTAAAAGATAGGAAGCAAACAACAGGGATAAACGGTCAGTTTTCACAGTGGAGAGAGGTAAAGACCGGGGCACCCCAAGGATCTGTGTTAACACCAGTCTAGTTCAACATAGTCATCAATGATCCAGAAAAAGGGGTAACCAGTGAGGTAGCAAAATTTGCAGATGCTACAAAATGACTCAAGATAGTTAAATCCAAAGCAGACTGCGAAGAGCTACAAAGGGATCTCACAAAACTGGGGGGGGACTGGGCAACAAAATGGCAGATGACATTCAATATAGATAAATGCAAACTGGACACCACAATCTCAACGATACATACACAATTATGGGGTTTAAATTACCACTCAAGAAAGAGATTTTGGAGTCATCGTGAAGAGTTCTCCGAAAATATCCGCTCACCGTGCAGTGGCAGTTAAAAAAGCCAACAGAATGTTGGGAACCATTAGGAAAGGGATAGATAATAAACCAGAAAAATGTCATAATGCCTCGATACAAGTCCAATGTGCACGCCCACACCTTGAATACCGCGTGTAGTTCTGGTCGCCCCATCTCAAAACAGATATACCAGAATTGTAAAATGTGCAGAGAAGGGCGACAAAAATGATTAGGGGTATGGAAGAGCTTCCATATGAGGAAAGATTAAAAAGACTGGGGGCAAGTCTACACTTCAACCACTCTATCGCCATAGCTGCACCGGCGCTGTAGCGTTGAAGAGAAGATGGTCCTCTGCCAACAAGCTCTTAATCCACCTCCCGGAGAGGCGCTAGCTATGTCAGTGGGAGGGGTGCTTCTGCCAACAGGGGTGTGGATTTTTCACAGCCCTGAGCAATGGAGTGATAACAATATAGCTCTGCAGTGTAGACCTGGGACCATTTAGTTTAGAAAAGAGCTGACTAAGGGGGGAGATGACAGAGGTCTATAAAATCATGACTGGTGAGGAGAAAGTGAATAGGAAAGTGTTATTTACCCCTGCACATAACACAGGAACTAGGGGTCACTTTCTGAAATTAATAGGCAGCAAGTTAAAAGCAAAGAAAAGAAGGTATCTCTGCACACAATGCACAGGCAACCTGTGGAAATTGTTGCCGTGGGATGTTGTGAAGCCTAAAAGTATAATTGGGTTCAAGATAATTAGGCCATGCAACCCCAGACTCTGCATGTCCCTAAACCTCTGACTACCAGAAGCTGGGACCGGATGAGAGGGGATGGATCACTCCAAATTTCCCTTTTCAGTTCATTCTCTCTGAAGCATGAGGCACTGGCCGTTATCGGAAGACACAATACTGGGCTAGATGAACTGATCTGAGTCAGTATGTCCATTCTTATGTGAGTTATGAAGAGTAGAATATGGACAGGGGAAGCTAAAGACATCAGGGGAAACTCCATGGCTTGAAGGACTATGGAGAGTAAGGAGGCTTTTTTAAAAAAGTGTATTAGGAACAAAAGAAATCCTAGCAATGGTGTAGGCTCATTACTAGATGGAGACTGTTTAAAAGGATGCAGAAAAGGCAGAAGTGTTCACTAAATATGTTTCCCATGTTTGGAAACCCCATGTCAATGTATTTAGGAAGGACAAGGGTCTCCAGTGCTCTTACGTTTTTGCCACAGCATGAAGGCGTAGAGGTGGTGAAGTCCCTCCATAGCCGATCGGCAGATCTCCTGCTCCTGCTCAGCACAGTGCAGAGTGAGACAGCCCACCAGCTGGCCCAGGACTCTGAACTCCTCCACTCCCTGACGGAGAGAGGGAGCAAGGGGAGTCACTCGCCCCTGCAGGCCCAGTGCAGCATGTCCCCCAGCATTGCACTAGCAACGGTCTAGAACCGGGGGAGGCAGAGCCCAGCGCAGAGAGACTGGGGACAATGAGAGCAGGAGAAGCCATGGGACCCATCACCAGGGACTGAGGGAAGCTCAGCAGGGACGGGAAGTCTGGGTAGCAAAGTCAGCAAACGTTGCCCTCGAGTGGGGACCTGGGTAAGGAATGAACTAACGTCCAGTCTCCATCTCAAGGGCAAGCTCCTAATCCCAGCCCCTTCTCCCATCCCCCTCCCTCCACTGACCTCAGGTCCAGGAGCGTGAGGTCACCTTGGACTCCTCTTCTCTGCATTCCGCCTCTCTCACTCCATCCTGGAGCTCCCCGCAACCCCCACTTTCTGCGCTGCACCCATCCTGCCGGCTCTCTCCTGCCGGCTCTCTCCTGCAGCCTTGTCCTCTAGCCTCCCTCTCCTGCCAGACCTTCCCTTGCCCCTCCTGCAGCCCCTGCGCTCGCTCCCTGCTCTTCCCCATGTCGCACCAAGCACCTTGCCCTCCTCTCCTGGGCTCTGCACGGCCTCCCCTGACCCACTCCCCATTGCTCTGGCTCCTTTGGCCCCTCCCATCCCTTTCACTGTGTCCCCTCCCACCTCCCTCCTTCTCTTCTGCTGCCCCAGCCTCTGGGGGCATATCATCCAAGCACCCCGCTTCAGCTGCCGGAGGGGAGGCCCTGCCACAGGGGGGATGGAGCAGCTGGAGCAGCTCAATGGCCCTGAGCACCCAGAGCAGCGGGTGTTCATCTGGCAGCCTGACAGGAGCTGATGCCAAAGCGTCCCGGGGGCAACTGACAAAGGGGGTGAAGAGACACCTGGGTTCAGAGGGTGCTCTCAAGGCGATCCTGTGTAAATCCGCTGACCCTGCGGAGTAGACTTTGGTCCGAGGGGAACAGCGGGGAGAGTCCTTGGAGATAGAATTATGGGGCTCCACCCAAGGCCCACTGGAGTCAGAGGACGGACCCGTCCACATCAGGGCTCATTAGATTGGACTCCTACCGAGGATCTTGCTGAGTCACTATTCCAGGCCCGGGTTTTCCCTGCCAGGGAGAGCTGCACCGCGAGCCTGCTCAGTGCAGTTAGGAGATGGCCAGAGTCACAGGCTGCTCACCTTGAATTTGTGTTGACCGGAGATGAATTTGGTCAGCCAGGTGATTCTTCCCACTGCCCTCAGCCGCACATGCACCTCCTTGGATGCGGTCCAGGGGAGCAGGACCTGAGAGAAACAGATTGGGACAAATTGTGAAGGAGAAGGACCAAAAAATAGCACAAGCAAATAGAGTGAAAATCAGAAAGGCTAAGGCAAAAATGAGTTCGAACTGGCAAGGGACATAAAAGGCAATCAGAAGCAGCTCTGTAAATGCATTAGGAGCAAGAGAAAGACAAAGGAAAGTGTGGGGCCACTACTCAGCAGGGAAGCAGAGCAAATAATGGATGATACAGACAAAGCCAAGGTGTTTAATGCCTTTTTTGCTTCAGTTTTCACTAAAAAGGTTAATGGCGACTAGATGATGACCACAATATTAACAACAAGGGGGAAGAAATACAGGCCAGAGTAGGGAGAGAATAGTTAAAAGACAATTTAGGTCAGTTAGATGTATTCAAGTTGGCAGAGCCTCATGATATTCACAGGAGATGGAGCTAGACAAAGCAATCTCTGAACCTTTTGGAGGGCTGAAGGTCCCAGAGGACTGGAGAAGGGCAGCCACAGAGCCTATCTTCAGAAAGGGGAACAAGGAGGCCCCACGGAATTATCCACCTGTCAGCCTATCTTTGGTACCCAGAAAGATTACTGAACAAATTATTAAAGAGTTTGTAAGAACCTAGAGGAGATAATAGGGTGATAAGGAATAGCACCATGGATTTGTCCACAACAAACCATGCCAAACAAATCTAACTTCCTTCTTTGACCGGGTTACTTGCCTAGTGGATGGAGGGAGGCAGTATATGATGATGTATATGAAGTTTCATAAGGCTTTTGACACAGTTCCACAAGACATTCTCATAAGCAAACTAAGCCAATATGATCCAGTTGAGACTACTCGAAAGTGGGCACACAACTGATGGAAAGGCAATCCTCAAAGAGGAGTTATCACTGACTCGCTGGCAAACTAGGAGGGTGTCTGAAGTGGGGTCCCCCAGGGGTGTGCCTGGGTCCAGTACTGCTCACGATTTTCATGAAGAACTTGGTTAACAGAGAGGACAGTATGCTTGTCAAGTTGGCGGATGACACCAAGCTGGGGAGAATTACAAGCACTTTGGAGGACAGATTAGAATTCAGAATGAGCTTGCCAAATTGGAGAGTTGGTCTGAAGTCAACAAGATGAAATTCAGTCAAAACCAATGTGACGTAACGCACTTAGGAAGGAAAAATCAAATGCATAAAAACAAAGTGAGGGATAACCGGCTAGGTGGCAGGACTGCAGAAAAGGATCTGGGGGTTAGCGTGAATCTCACACTGAATAGGAATCAAGAGTGTGATGCTGTTGTGAAAGAGGGAAATGTCATTCTGAGGTGTATTAGCTTGGAGCACTGTGTCCAGTTCTTGGCACCCCGCTTTAAGAAAGATGTGAACAAACTGGGGCCCGTCCAGAGGACAGCGACAAAAATGATCAGAGATTTAGAAAACCTGACCTATGAAGAAAGGGTGAATGACTTGGGCATGTTTCGTCTTGAGAAGACGGAGGGGGCACCTCCTAACACTCTTCCAATACGTTAAGGGCTGTTTCACAGAGGATGGTGACTAATTGTTCTCCACATCCTCTGAAGGTAGGACAAGAAGTAATGGGCTTAATCTGCAGCAAGGGAGATTGAGGTTAAATATTTGGAAAAAGTCTAAGGGTGGCTAAGCACTGGAACAGGTGACCTAGGGAAGTGGTGGACTCCCCATCATGGATGTTTTAAAAAAACAGGCTGAACAAACACTCCTCAGGGACGGTCGAGGAATGCTTGGCCCTGCCTCAGTGCAGGGGGTGGAGTAGATGACCTCTTGAGATCCCTTCCAGCCCTGCACTTCTGTGATTCCCTCTTCCCAAGCCCTGGGATCGAGAAGACCGAATATCTGCTGAGGACATTTCCCTCTTTTTGGAGCACAAACCACCCACAGAATCGACTTCCTGTGGCCCCAGAACTAGAACGTTGGGGGAATCTAGCTCTGGGCTCTGGCCAGTATTGGTGGGGCCCATGGTGAACACAAATGAATCCCGGGCTCAGATGAGGCTCAGTGGAGAACACGGCAGATCCCGCCCTCCTCCACCCCCATGCCATGCAGACGTTTTTCAGATATAGCGGGGGCACTTGGTCCTCCAGCCCAAGAACCTTTGTCTAGAACGTACTCTGAGGAGCAGAAGGCACAGGGGTGTCCCATGCTTGGGATTAAATGGATCCTTGGTCCCAGAGCCCCACCCCAGCTACAGGACTCGTCCCCTTCCTGCCCCCATGCCTCCACACCTCCACGATGTTTTGTAGCACCACAAGGTTGCGCTTCTCCTCCTCACACACCAAGGCCTTCAGCAGCTCATCCATGGTGTTCAGAGTCTGTGTGCAGAGCAGAGGAGAAACCACAGCAAGTGGCGTTACCCAGCCAGGCGACGAACCAATGCCCTGGCGCGTGACACGTCCCAGGCCATGGCAGCCCCTGCTATTCCAGCTCACCCACTCACTTGTACCCGCAGGGGACCTACTGCAAACTCCTCCTGGCAACAGGACCCCGCCCACTTTTGCTGTCCCCAGGGAGGCCACTGCACACAGTCTAACGCATTAGAAGAGTCAGGAAGGACTCAGCATTTGAGGGGGAGGGGAGATTTCCAGCCAAGCTTCACTTCCCCTGGCCTGTGTGCATCTCAAGCAGCCGATCGATCTCAGGCCTGTGCCCCCAGCCATGCACTGGGGATGAATGTGCTTGTGAAGGGAGTGTCTGTTCCCCACTAATTGCCGGTCCTGAGCTGAAGCGCTGCCAAGGAGCTGTGATCATTACACTCTTATGCCAGCGCCAGGTAACCCAGGGGGCAGGGACACAAGTGACTTGCAGGATTCCCCCTCGGTTTGGGGCGGCTCCTCATGGCTAGTTTGGGGCTTACGTTGTTGTATAGAGCAGCCTCCACGCCCTGGTTGGTCTCTGCTGGAGGCAGGGAGAAGACGCTGGAGAAGCAGATGGTGAGCAGGCTGGATAGCTCCATTCCCTGCAGCAGTGGCTTCACTTTGCTAAGAGAAGAGACATGTGCGGATTGGAGGGCTGAGGCGAGACTGATGCACTGATGTTGGCCTCAGGCTCCCAGGACATGATGGGCAGGCTTCTGGGAAGCTGAGAGCAGGGCGCCAGCGGCACTGAGAGAGAGCCCCCCATGGTGCAGGCTGTGCCACATGCCAGGGCTCAGCCTGCCCAGCCTCTGAGCCACAGGGAGTCGCTAAGCTGCCGGCGTTATGCAGCTGGCACAGCTGGCGGCGACTCCGGTGGCTCCGCTCCGGCAGTGCCCAACTGCCCCTCTCCCCCCGGAGCCATCGCCTGCGGGTCCCAGAGGGGACCGGTCCAACCCCCTCGCTCCCTCCCCACATCTTCACACGGCCACTTGGAGAGGTCGCCAGGCACCGAAGGATCCTCCACCACCAACCCACGGGTGCCACGTGCCCGGGGGAATCGGAAGACGGGGGAGGAGCAGAGGGGGCAATGCCCTGGAGAACTGGCCATGCCAAGAGGCTGGCGTGTCTGGCTGCACACAGCACTAGCTGGGGCTGGGCGGGCAGGCCGGGTACCTCAGCTCCATGATGGCGATCATCGCTTGCTGACGCACCCCGCTGGTCAGGGAGTCGACGGACTCAAGATCAATCAGCTCCTGGGGAAACAATGTGGGGAAGTGCCAGCCGGGCTCCGAGCTCCCGTAAGGCTCCGGCTGGGGAGCAAAGCGCAGGGCCTGCAACACGTGGCCTCGGCAGACAGATCGTCCTACTGTGGGCTTGACAGTGTGCAGGGCTCCAGCTGGGGAGCGCAGTGCAGGGCCTGTGGTCAGGGCCCCAGTGTCACGCACCAGTGCACTGCAAAGGCTCCATCAGCATTAGCACCCAGGGACTCCACCTGAGATCAGGCTCCTTGTGCCAGGTGCTGCACACACACGGTGAGAGCCAGTCCCTGCCCCAGAGAACTGACGAGCTAACAGGATGAGACAAGGCATGGGAGGGAAACTGAGGCACAGAGGGGGAAGTGATTTGCCCAAAGGTCTCACTGAGGAACTGAGCCCCAGCCCACTGAACCACCCACCAGCACACGCTTGTCCCACGTTCAGGGAAGGGAGGTAAGCTCCGGAAAGCTTTCTGCAGTGCCGCAGAGCAAAGACTTTTCAAATCTACAGAGCAGATTTGTTGCTAGTTCCCTAGTGGGCACTGACTGCGGAGTGTTGGGGCTCTGTGCAGGGAGACTGGTGTATACAGAGTGACCCGGTGACTTGGGAAGCTAGGTGCAAGGGAACAACCTACGTTTCAATACAGTGACATGTTCAGGAACAAAGAACGCAGGCCACACTCACAGCATGGGGGGCTCTAACCTGGGAAGCGGTGACTCTGGAAAAGACTTGGCAGTCATGGTAATCAGCTGCACAGGAGCGCCCAGTGTGAGGCTGGGGCCAAAAGGGCTTATGCCATCCTGGGCTGTACAAACAGGGCAATCTCCAGTTGTTAGAGAGGTTATTTTCCCTCGGTATTTGGCAGTGGTGCGACCTCTGCTGGGATCCTCTCTCCAGGTCTGGTGCCCACAATTCAAGGAGAATGTTGATAAATTGGAGAGGGGTCACAGAAGAGCCACAAGAGTGACTGAAGGAGTGGGAAACATGCCTTATAGTGAGAGACTCCAGAAATCAATCAGTTCAGCTTCACAAAGAGAAGGTTACAGGGTGCCTTGATGACAGTCTGTAAGTATCTACACAGGGAGAAAATGCTTGATAATGGGCTCTTCAGTCTAACAGACAAACGTCCAACACGATCCAGCGATTGGCAGTTGAAGGTAGACAAATCTGCAGAGCTCTCCAGGCCAATCACTAAACCCGCCAAGTAACATAGCCCGAGTGTGTGTTTTACTCACCTTTATCTTCTCCACAAGGAGGGCTTTGCAGAGAAAAGCTGCCAGGTTTTGTTCTGGGTGCCTCGTGAGGGCGGCCCTGCTGATGGTGATGACACGATCCAAGAATTCAAGTTTCTTGGCCTCCTCCTATGCCCCGCAGAGATTAGACAAAAACAGGAAGGTTAGCGTGGAAAGAGCTGCCAGTGGGAGAGATGTCAGAAAGCTTCCCCCCAGCGCTGCTCAGGCTTTGATATGCCGAAGGCCAGAAGGCCATTCATCTCTCAACAGGAGTGACTATGTGGGGAGGGCAGGGCAGCTCTGTGTGAAACCAGAGCAGAGAGGGAGCAGATCTCACGGGGTAGGTGTCCAAAGAGGAACTGCAATATGGGGGCTAAGCATCCAGACAGTCTTACTGGGGGGCTTGATAGAGTGGGAGGAACATCTGGGTGTGACACCCTGACACCCCAATATTCGCCACTGTCATATAATTAGGATATGTTTGGTATCAAGTATGTCTTGTAAGGTATCAGTCTAAAAGTCTTTATCTGCTAGACATTAATGTCTCATTGGATTGCATGTGCTATCGTTGTATGTGACGTTCTGAAGTTCAGCTGTGTATGTGTTCCTGAAAAACACTGTGAGGTTCAAAACAGCCTTTCAGGTAGAACAGCAAAAAAGCCAAACACTGGCTCCTGGAGGAAATGCACAAGCATTAGGGCTACCCCAGGAACTGTGTGCAATAGAAACCTCCCCGAGATAACGCGACACAACGGGACCTGTTGGACCCAGGTCACAGCAAAAGAGTTTTCCAGCAGGTGGGAAGAGAAGATAAAAGGGGAACAAGGACATCGCGGGGGGGACGGGACGGGACCTCAGACTCCCTGCAATAAGATACCTGGAAACACCTGAGAGACAAAGATTGAACCATGAGAAGTGATGGTCTTAGGCTAGAGAGAGAGATTCCTAGCCTGTGCAAGAAAACCTGGGAAATCCAAGCTGCAAAACCAAGGCAGCTTCTGCCTTAAGAATCTGCCAACCTGTTTATCACTCGGGGAGAATTTGCTAATGGATATCCTATCTATCTGGTGTGTAAAGCTTCGTTTGTGTGTTTTCTTTATTTACTAGGGTAAACTGCTTTGTTCTGTTTGCTATCTCTTCTAACCCCTTAAAATCTACCTCTTGTAGTTAATCATCTTGTTTCTTGTTTATACCACAACCCAGTTTGTAGTATAAATTAGTAACGGGGAGGAGGGGCAAAGAGTTGTTCATACCTCTCTCGACATCGAGGGAGGGGGCAAATGTCATAAAACCTTTGGGTCCGTACTCCAAAGGAGGTGGGCACCAGAGAACTGGGACAAGGCCCTTCAGCTGAGTCTTCCCAGAGCTGATCTCAGTGTCTGTGTCTTTCTGCAGCTGGGTGTGGCCCTGCCTGTGTGTATGGCTGGAAGAGGCTTGTGAGCCGAGCCCAACAAGACAAGGTAACGGGGGCCCAGGCTGGCAGAACAGGCGGGCTCAGTGATAAGCCAGTACATCAGGTGGCACCTCAAAGGGGGGCAACCCATCACGCTGGGGACTGGCCAAATCCAGTGGGCACAAGTGGGCAAGGGGCATGGTGGGTGCCTTTTGTAACTCAAGAGAGGATGTTTTTAAGATGCTCTAGTTTAAACAGGAATTATTTGGGGGCAGGTCTCTGGCCTGTGTTATACAGGAGGTCACAGTGGTCCCATCTGGCCTTAGAATCCATGCCTCATCCGGAGAAGGACGGATGGTGCATGTGGACAGGGCAGTAGCTGAGAGATCAGAGGAGGGCTCTTGGTACCTGTTCATTGCCCTTGAGAAAGGCGTTGATGTAGTCTAGGGTCTCTTTCTCCTGCGAGTCTGGCCCCATAAAACAGGAGGCATTCCCAGGTGATGGTGAATCTGATCAAAGACAGAGCAGTGGTAATACCTGGAGCTGCCAAGCTGCAGGTTGGGTGACAGAGATCTTAGCAGAAACCCTTGCCCCCCGCTCCCACCCCAGCAGGGTAGCAGCCCCGATGCACAACAGGGTCTGGCACAGCCATCCCTGGTTTCCCGAACTCTTTGCTGCTCAGCCCAGCAAAGATCCAGTCAGAGCCCTGGTTGCCAGCGGCCACCCCACTTCCCTGCCCGCACCCAGCATGCAGGCTGAGCCTGGGGATTTTGGGAGCGCCACACCTGGAAGGAGGCATGATGTCAGGCTATGAGTGGTGTCCCTGCTCTCCGGGCCATTGCTGGAGGGGGCAGAGGGACTGGCAGTGAATCGCTCTGCTCCCCGCTGCGGGACAGGGAGGAGTTACCCAGTCTGCACGGGATACGGGGACCCAGGGCCTGCCCGTTCTGCTTCCTCTGACTGCCTCTCCTGCCATCAACAGCCACGGGGTGTAACCTGGGCAAGCCCTGGGCTCCCATCATCAACCCCCACACCCAAATGCCCTGTGCTGTGCCATGCGTAACCCCCCTGCAAAGGAGCCAGCAGATGGGGCTGCAACATCAGGGGGCATCTCATGCTTTGGCCGGCGCCCTGCAATCCTAGGCTTAACAACCCACCGTGCACAGAGCATCCCCTTCGGCTGGTGGAAGACATCTTCCGACCCTGTGTGTGACGGATCGGGGTGGGCAATTCAGTCAGTCTCCACCTGATGCTTCTGCTGCCGCCCCTAATGCCCGGTCAGATGTAGGGGCTGCAGCTGCTGCCAGCAGGAGGGGCTATTCCCCCCTGCCTGGGTTTTCCTGTCTCTCCATCTCATGGCAGCCCAGAGTTGTACAAAGGTGATAGAGTCTTCTCCCGCCACTGACACCCTGGTCTTGCAACCCTAACCCCCAGAGGGGCAAGCCCCACCGCAATGCAGGGCCATGGCCCCTGCCATTTTTGCAGCCCCTCCGCCCACCCAGGAGGCACCCACTCACCAGCATGGAAGGGCTGAGGCACACACAGCTCCTGCTGCTGCTGTGGGCTCTTCTGCGGACTCTTCCTTCGAGGAGGTCTTGTCTCCTCCCAGGCAAGAATGGGCTTCAAGGGGACCTTGCGGACTTCCTCAGCCATCCTGCAAGAAGCCAGGACAAGGCATTGCTTGTGAGAGATGAGAGGCGACTGCCCCGTTCAGCATCAGGGCCAGTCCACATATTGCTGTTCCACCAGCGCCTACAGCTGCCAGCAGGGAAACAAGCCAATGGATGTGCTCAAAGTCACCCAGGCAGTCAGCAGTACAGGCAGGATCAGAACCCAGGTCTCCGGACTCCCAGGCCCATCCCGCAGGCCAAATGGCCTCCCCCGGCTCACTCCCGCCTCTCCTTCTGCTGGTTCACAAACTGCCCAGCAGACAGGCTGCATCCAACCACTCAGGATTCTTCCTACCCAGGGAAATTACCCTGATCCCTTCCCCCAGGAATATTGGGGCCGTGGCAGGTCCCAGGTGGGGGAGGAAAGCGGGGTGTGGTGCGGGGGGCGGGCTGGTGAGCAGCAGGAGTTGCTCTGACACCACCATGAAGGGGAAGGAGCAGAAGGCGGGAGAGTAGCAGGCAGGCAGGCTGTGCCGGGGCAGAGCTTTGTGGCGATTTCACAGCTCGTCTCTCCAAGGCCTGTGTGGCAGCAGCCGCTGCAGAGAATCCCAGGCCTGATTCCGCCCACGCTGGGTCTCCTGAATAGCCCCTGCCCTGGGGGGCTCCATTCCTCACCCAGTGTCAACTGCTGACTCTGCAGCAGCTGCACGGCAGGCGTCCTAAGGCACCTCTAGTCCTCTCCAGAGCTCAGGGGGACTGTCCTGGCATCGGACTGTCCTGGTGAATGGAACAATGGCTCCGGGCAGTCGGAGAATGCCTGTTCCCCCGGCAACCTCAGTGCCATTCCCTCTGGAAGTGATGGTGTCAGCAAAGGTGCTGGAGGTGGTCAGGCCTCATGGTTGGAGCTGGACTCAGGAGGCCGGGGCGTGGGTGGAGCGAGGCTAGAGCGAGAGCAGAGCTGGAGTAGGACGAGGGGCAGGGCCACTAGCTACCTCCCGGTCTGGGCACTTACCTGGCCCCACCATGCCAGTGGCTGAGCACACGGGTGTTGTGGTATTTAGGCTCTCAACCCCCCCGCAGAGCAAGGACGTGCTCTCCCTCGTTAGCTGAGGCCTGGGGCGGCGGGGACTCATCTGATCTCACACAGAAGACTTACAGAGGAGCGGGGAACTGAACACAGCTCTCCTGGGTCCCAGCCCAATGCCTCATCTAACCACCTGTGCCGCCTTCCCGTGCCGTGCCACCAGCCCTGCCAAACCCTCCTCCTTGTCTCCGTCCCCTCCGGGCTCAACTGCTGCGACCACTTCTGTCAAGCCGCCCCAGACTCCCTCCTGTGCGCATGCCGCTGCCCACTTCCTCACTGGCACCAGGCTAGACGGCCGGCACCGGGGCGCTTGGCAGACATGCGCCACCCAGCCAGGAGCTCAGGGAAGGCTCGGTGTGGTTGGCGATGCAATGGAAAATCAGAGGTGGGCAATAGAAGATTCTCCTACCTGGAGTCAGGAGTGGGCAGAAGCCTGCGCGTAAATGGGCCACCCACTTTCTGCTGCCGGTGGCTGAGCTGGATCTGCTGGCTCAGCGTTCCCCAGGGGCACCTGCCAGCTCTCGCTCTGCCAGAGCCAAGCCTGGCACTGAGGGGATGAGGCTGTGCCAGCCAGCAGGGGCGTGTCACAATGGGCAGGCGAGTCACAGACCAGCCAATGTGTGACTCCCCAGCCATGGGATGCCCCAGCCCAGACTTGCTCTGGCCTTGCCAAGGCTTTGGAGCTTGTCCTTCCCCACTGGGGCCATGGGAGGGACCTTCCGCTCCCCAGAGTCACAGACGTTAGGCCGGAAGGGACCGCTGGGCTCCTCTAGTCCCAGCTCCTGCAGACACCAGGCCAGAGCCCCTCCCTGCATCCATGCTATTGGAGCCAGGGGGTCTCTGGATCCCCGAATGGGAGAATCACTTCCATCCCGGTTCCTCCTTCTCGTAACAGTGCAGAACGGGGATTCATGAATTCTCCCCACCCATAGCTCCCAGCTCACATGGGAGGCTCTTTCCACTTTCCCAAGCTGCTGGGTGCTTTGGCCATGGGGTGTAAAATGGTCCCATCTCTTCTTCCTCTCCCACCGCTGCAACGACACAGAAGCTGCTTTAATAGCAGCCCCCCCACCCCGCCCAACTGAGGCTCAGACCTTGCTAATGCTCAGTGCCATGACAGCCCCAGGAGATGATTGCTGTGGCATGTGACAAAGTGGGACTGTTCTTAATGTTTCCTCTGAATAGTGTGGGGGTGCCTCAGTTTCCCCTATGCAGGTCTTAAGTATCTAGGTGGTGGGGTAAGGGTGTATGATCATTGCAGAGCCCTAGAGGGCAGGTATGTGCAGGGGTCTGGAAACAGAGAATGGCCGACACCCTATTTCCTGGGTGCTGATGGCCTGGCCCTTCCCCCCTACAAGGTGAGAGCTAAAAGGGTTGGAGAACAAAGGAATCAGGTGACCTCCTGGCCCGGGAAAGGGACAAAGCCCAGAGGAGGAGGGGCTGGAGAGAGTTTCAGTTGAGGCTGGCTGGGGACATGGAGTGAAGTACAGACGTGGTTGTCTGGCTCACTACCTCCCAAAATGGACTCAGCTGAGGGCTCCTGTTCTCTGCACCTACATGCTCTGTGTTAGACCATGTTCCTGTCATCTAATAAACCTTCTGTTTTACTGGCTGGCTGAGAGTCACGTCTGACTGCGGAGCTGGGGGGCAGGACACTCCGGCTTCCCCAGGAGCCTGAGTGGGCGGACTCGCTGTGGGCAGCTCACGGAGGAGAAGAGGATGCTGAATGCTCCGAGGTCAGACCCAGGAAGGTGGAAGCTGTGTGAGCTGTTTGCCCTGCAGACAGGCTGCTCACAGAAAGGAGACTTCCCCAGAGTCCTGACTGACTTCGTAGGGAGCAGTTCCAGAGCATCGCCCGGGGACTCCGTGACACGGGGGTCTCGGCCCAGGGGGAGGCAGTGACTCCTAGAAGCAGGGAAAGCAGCAGCACCGTAAATCAGGGAGGTCTTGCAATGCCAGTGGCTGTCTGGGGTGTGGCACCCCAGGCACTCAGAGCACATTGTCAAAGGCCAAACCCCTCTCACCACCGGCTCTGTAGCTCCCCCTTGCTTTCGGTCTATCTTAGGCACCATCCTGGCCCTCATCCCCCGGCATCCGAGCACTGCCCAACCTCGATTGCATTTATTCTAACTGCCCCCTTCAGGGCAGGGTCTGGCAGCAAACCCCACTGCACAGACAGGGAACTACAGCACAGAGGGAAGAAGGGACTTGCTCGAAGACAAACAGAGCATCTGTGGCAGACCTGGGAAATGAACATGGGTCTCCTGGGTTTCAGGATGGCACCTGCTCTTTCAACCTCCTGCCCTCTTCTTCCCTGGTTCTGTGGGAGCTGTGGGAGCTCTCTGGGGCACAGGAGCTGGCTGGTGCCCAGATGGAGCTACGTTGCCTATTGCACAGATCTCGCTTTTCCCGAACACTGAAAATGCTGCTCCAACCATACCAGGGCCCGCCAGGATCCTTGCAGCTGGTCCGTCCTAAATTGTGAACTGTGCCCTGGCCTCCCAGAGCAGGGCAATGGGAGAGGGTGGGGCTGGCCCAAGGCCCTGCTGGATTGCGGCTCACGCGTACGGGGTCCCAGTGCTACAGAGCTCTGTGCGGGGGCAGAGCTTTGTGGGGGTTTCACAGCTCCTCTCTCCAAGGCCTGTGTGGGAGCAGCTGCTGCAGAGAATCCCAGGCCTGATTCCCCCCACGCTGGGTCTCCTGAATGGCCCCTGCCCTGGGGGGCTCCATTCCTCACCCAGTGTCTCCTGCTGACTCTGCAGCAGCTGCACGGCAGGTGTCCTAAGGCACCTCTAGTCCTCTCCAGAGCTCAGGGGGACTGTCCTGGCATCGGACTGTCCTGGTGAATGGAACAATGGCTCCAGGCAACCGGAGAATGCCTGTTCCCCCGGCAACCTCAGTGTCTGGGCACTTACCTGGCCCCATCATGCCAGTGGCTTAGCACACGGGTGTTGTGGTATTTAGGCTCTCAACCCCCCCTTCGCAGAGCAGAGACGTGCTCTCCCTCGTTAGCTGAGGCCCAGAGCGGCGGGGACTCACCTGATCTCACGCAGAAGACTTACAGAGGAGCGGGGAACTGAACACAGCTCTCCTGGGTCCCAGCCCAATGCCTCATCTAACCACCTGTGCCACCTTCCCGTGCCTTGCCACCAGCCCTGCCAAACCCTCCTCCTTGTCTCCGTCCCCTCCGGGCTCGACTGGTGCGACCCCTTCTGTCGAGCCGCCCCAGACTCCCTCCTGTGCGCATGCCGCTGCCCACTTCCTCACTGGCACCAGGCTAGACGGCCGGCACCGGGGCACTTGGCAGACGTGCGCCACCCAGCCAGGAGCTCGGGGAAGGCTCGGTGTGGTTGGCGATGCAATGGAAAAGCAGAGGTGGGCAATAGAAGATTCTCCTACCTGGAGTCAGGAGTGGGCAGAAACCTGCACGTAAATGGAGCACTCACTTTCTGCTGCCGGTGGTGGAGCTGGAACTGCTGGCTCAGCGTTCCCCAGCGGCACCTGCCAGCTCTCGCTCTGCCAGAGCCAAGCCTGGCACTGAGGGGATGAGGCTGTGCCAGCCAGCAGGGGCGTGTCACAATGGGCAGGCGAGTCACAGACCAGCCAATGTGTGACTCCCCAACCATAAGATGCCCCAGCCCAGACTTGCTCTGGCCTCGCCAAGGCTTTAGAGCCTGTCCTTCCCCACCGGGGTCATGGGAGGGACATTCCGCTGTTATACCAATAAAATAAAAACCAACAGGATCTCATGAAAGGGAAAAAGGCAAAATACCACATTTATTGTGAATACAGAAAGAATCATAGTAAGCACTTAGTTATAGCTATAACATTCCATTCAATCTCATATTTATTCACACATTCATTCATACAAACACACACACACAGGTTCTGCAAGGTTGTTATCATAGTTACCAGCCTTAGAGTTGCTCATGCCAAGCCACTGGCCAGGTGGCCTGGACATGAGGAGGGAGCAGGGCCTTGTCAGATGCTCATCTGATGCTCCTGGAAGTTGGTTTGCAGAATCAGACCCCAAAGTTCTCACTTTTTAGAATCTATTTTTATAGGAATTTCTTCCTATGCCAGTCTATGGGAATTGCTTCATCATGCTGTTGCTGAATCAATCAGCAGATAGCACATTCCTGATGGCTCTGCGCTGCTAGATGTTATCTTGTTCTTTGGTTCTCCCATTCTTGAGGCTGTTGGGTGGATTCCAGTCTGCCCTCCCGGGGTCCTCTGGTTCCATCCCGGTTCCTCCTTCTCGTAATAGTGCAGAACGGGGATTCATGAACTCTCCCCACCCCCAGCTCCCAGCCCACAGGGAATGCTGTTTCCACTTTCCCAAGCTGCCGGGTGCTTTGGCCATGGGGTGTAAAATGGTCCCATCTCTGCTTCCTCTCCCATCGCTGCAACGACACAGAAGCTGCTTTAATAGGAGATGCTGCCAGCTGCAGGGTGAGACGGGGGAATGGCTGTGGGGAGACAGATGGGTCTCCCTCAGCTGCGGACGCTCCTATATGTGCTATTCCCCTCCCCACACACCCTGCTGTGGGGGAGGTTGGAGAGGGGCTGCTCAAGGACCGGCCTAGAACAGGACACCTCCTCCCAGTTCTGAACATAGGAGTAACCCGGCCCACTGGACTCAGTGCCAGGGTCCCAGGGATGCCGATGGGCTGTGGGTCAGGGAATCAGGGTGAGATTCTTCAGAGCTCAGACCCAACATGATCTCAGCGTGCTGAGCGCTGGGGGAATTAGGCCTGAACACAGTCACTCTTAGGGTTGCCAGGCATCCGGTTTTCTCTTTCAAAAAGAGACCCTGGCGGCTCCGGTCAGCACTGCCAACTAGGCCGTTAAAAGTCTGGTTGGCGGCAGGGGGATGAGGAGGGGGCCTGCAGCAGCTCTCTCTGTGGAGCTCGGGGGCGGTGCGAGCCCCCGCTGGCAGGGGGTGGATCCCAGCGGAGGGGCTGGGAAAGGCATTCGGCTGCAGGCTGGGGCCGGCAGGGTTAACCCCCGGCAGCAGCCTCTGCGGTGGCCAGGGGTCCCTGCAGAGCGGGCACTGTGGCCTTTAGGAAGTGCCTTCAGCCCCCTCCCTACCCGGCCCACTGCTCCCCAGCTGTTGGGAGCTAAGAGAGGAGGGGTCAGCCACCTGTCCTGGGTCCCACAACCTGCTCCCTGTGGGGCTACTGTGCTGGGTTCAACTCGGGACCATGCAGCCAGTAGGTAAGGGGCTGTGGGCAGGTCACTCTCCTCCCGGGGATGAATGGGCTGTGTGGAAGCATAGGGTAAAATTGGGCTGCTCTGCTTGGGAACGGGTCTGAAGAGAGTCGGGCAGCAGCTGAGTGTGGAGGCCCCAGCCAGCAGCCGGGCTGTGGGGGAGAATGAAGGAGAGGGGTTGGGGGTCACTGCAAATGGTAGGAGGAGGAGGGGGGGCCTGCATCAGCTCTCTCCCTAGAGCTGCTGTGATTTGAACTATGCTGGGGGAGCAGCGAGCCAGGGGCAGCAGTGGGGTGGGTGTGTCACTAGCGGGGAATTCTCTCACCCCCCCGCCCCCATTCCAGAGAACAGGAAAAACTTTTGTCCTCACCGAGCCAGGTGTCCAGGATTCATGGCTGTTAGAGCAGCCTCTGACACCCGGGAAATGCCAGGGCCGTGCTGGTGTGGCTGCTATTTAAGGGGCCACCTGACATCAATGCCTCCCAGACCCCCACAAACCACACCAGCCAGAGCCACCCGGAGCCTGCTCTCCAAGCCCCCTCCCGGGCCCCAACCCCCTGCAACAACTCAGAGCCCCCTCACACACCCATACTCCCTCCTGGAGCCTGCACCCCACATTCCCTCCCACACCCGAATTCCTTCCCGGACTCCACACTCCTCTCCCACACTCCGAACCCCTTGGCCCCAACCTAGAGCCCCCTCATACACCCCAAGCCCTTCATACCCAGCCCCACCCCAGACCCCGCACCCCAGCTGGAGCCCTCATCTTTCCCCCCACACCTCAACCCCCTGCCCTAGCCCAGAGCTCCCTCCCGCACTCCAAACCCCTTGGCCCCAGGCTGGAGCACCCTCCTACACCCTGAGCCCCTCATCCCTAGCCCCACCCAGAACCCACACCTCCAGCTGGATCCCTCACTCCCCCACAAACGCCAATCCCCTGCCCCAGCCCTGGTGAAACTGAGCGAGGGTGGGGAAGAGTGAGAGACGGAGGAGGGGGGATGGAGTGAGTGAGGGTGGGGCCACGGGGAAGGGATGGGGTAGGGGGAGGGGCTTCGGGGCAGCGGCGGGGCAAGGATGTTCAATTTTCTGAAACTAGAAAGTTGGCAACCCTCGTCACTCACCTTCCTGAGACGCTGGATCCTCAGGGCTGGGGCCGGTGCTCGGGATCAGCTTCTGGCCTGGGCAAAAGCACAGAGAACATCAGGGACGTTCAGCGGTTCAGTGGCCAGCCAAGCAGAGATCATCCCCAGAGACGCAGCTCCTACAAATCCCTAGACCATGTCTCTCCAAAGGAGCCTCAGACACACTGGGCCAAATCCCAGCTGGGGTAAATTGGTCCCACTCTACTGGAGTCAATGGGCCAGATCTCCAGCTGGTGCAGGTCAGCCCTGCTCCATTGACATCAGTGGGCCAGATTCCCAGCTGGTGTAATAATAATTAATAATAATAATGCACTAGCACATGACAGTCAAATCCAGGTCAGGTCTCATTGAGCTGGTAGCTTTACAGACAGGATAAATGTCAATCCCTGCCCACAACGATCATGAGTGGATGAGAAAGAGAAACTGGCCAAGAGGTGGGCTTGGAAAATGGAGTTAGAAATCTAATAAGAACATAAAAACAGCCAGACTTGATCAGACCAATAGTCCATCTATCCCAGTATCCTGTCTTCTGACCGGGGCCAATGCCGGGTGCTTCAGAGGGAATGAGCAGAACAGGACAATTCATGAGCGATCCATCCCCTGTCATCCTCTCCCAGCTACTGGCAGTCAGAGGTTTAGAAACACCCAGATCATGGCTAATAGCCATTGATGGACCTAACCTCCAGGAACTTATCTCATACTTTTTTCAACCCAGTTATCCTTTTGGCCTTTACAACATCCACACGTTCCATGGCAGAAGCCCACACAACTATAAAATGCCTCACACCGTCCAGCTGTTCCCTTCCCCCTCCTCACATTGTGTTGGGGTCCAACAACTCACCTGGTATATTCAGTGTCCAGGGGAGACTGAGACGAGAATTTTTCACCTGGTTCTGGTCATTCCTGTACTGGTACATACATCGAAACTGGCCTGAGCTCTGCACAGAGATGTCATGTTGATACAGTGACCGGCCTGGCATGACCTTTTGGCTTGATATTTCTTTACCATCCTGACAGAAAATAACTAAAGCAGCTAAAGTCTTGAGACGAAGGTGACACTGAGCCAAAATGCAGTCCCCGACCTGAGCTGAAGAGGTGCTCAGAGACAATTTAGGAGAAGGGAAGTCACCTGCAACAAGAAAGAGAGACTAAGGGTACATCTCCATGGCAAAAACCCAACGTGACAGCAAGTCTCAGAGGACAGGGCAACTGACTCAGACTCATAGAGTCACGCAAGGGGGCTGAAATTGAAGTGTAGACACTCCCGCTGTCGTGTGGACACAGGCTAGCACCACTTGAGTACCACGAGTACCACTAGTCCTCCAGTGCCTTCCCACAGTTCCCGTCGTGTGCCCAGAAATGTCAGACTAGCAAAGAATTCATAGCACATCTCCGTTTTCTGCAGCTCTCCGAGCCGTGGGCCGTGCCCCAGGAAGCTGTACCTAGCCCCACACTGGAGGGAGAGCAGAGTCCGTGTGGGCCCAGCAGTGTGCCTGTTCTCGCACGAGCTCGGCTCACTCGAGAGGAGTCGCTGAGTGCGGATAACTCGAGTTAGCTCTGCAGGGAAGGCAGAGCCAGGCAGGGAACGAAGCATTAGTGATGGATTCGTGAGAAGTACGCTTGGCTGATTGAAAGAGCCGTTTCTCTTCACGTTGGAATGAAGATAAATACAGTGCAACACAGGAGATTGAAGACAAATTCATTCTAACAGGTTTCAGAGTAACAGCCGTGTTAGTCTGTATTCGTCTCGAAGGTGCCACAAGTACTCCTTTTCTTTTTGCAAATTCATTCTAGTGCAGTGCCCTGGTCTCATCAATACACTCCTCTATTAGCTCCAAGCCTGCCAAGATTTCCACATGGAAAGTTTGTTAAACATGTATCTCAGTGACACTGGGCCAGATCCCTGGCTCATGTAAATCAGCCCTGCTCCATTGGAGTCAACAGAGGTATTCTGATTTATGCCTGCTGAGGATTTGGCCAAGATGGGTTTCACTTCCAGTAAAGTTTAAGGTCTGTCACTGTGGAAAGTTCCATTTACAGTGCGATTTCCAGGATTTCAAGCAGGAATCGTGCAAGAGGCATTGCCCACCCATCCGCCTCCTACACCTCCCCAGCCGCCCTCCCATTGCCATTGTCTGGGGGTTTCACTCCTTTCTATGTCTCCCCTTCTTCCATGTCTCTTGTGCTCTCACTCACCTGGGGAGCTGCAGGGCTCCTGGCCTGTGACCCCAGCACCTGCACCAGACAGGAGAGGGGGTGAGTGGCAGACACAGCAGCTCTAACTATATTAATCTCACCCCAGCTACACTGGGGTGACATTAATATTAATAATTAAGCCAAGACAAGCCAGAAAATCCCAACTCAGGATCATGTTGCAAGAGCCATACACCCCGATCCCACAATTGGAGCCATCTGTGGGCCCTGGGTCTCACCATGGCTATCGATGGAAAGCCCTAAGTGGGAATCTTACAAAGTTTGAATATTTGCAAGGCAGGATTAAAGTTTCCATTAACGTCTAAGAAATTTGTTCTAATTGTAAAACGCTCCTCACCATGTAACCTGCTGAAAACAAAGAACACGAACATTCATGATCTTCAAAACATTTTCTCACTCTCTTTACTTTCCTAATCAACTTCAACTCTTTCTCCTTGTCCCTGAAATGAGCTCCGCACAGCCAGTCCTAACCCTGTCATTTCCAGGTTTGTAACCTCAATAGCATCCTTTTAATGCAGGTCCATTCTATGTACTATTAAAGATCTGCTCACCGGCTCAGACTTTCAGAGCTGTATAGGTGATTTGGATGCTCAGTTGCCATGAATTTGAACAAAGTGTCCAAATCCCGCAGGCAGCTTTGAAAATCTCAGCCATAGGTTGTAATATATATGTGAGTACAATACACACACACAGGGACATTAGATATTAAATAAAATAGCTAGATATCAAAACAATGTTCTGAGCATTAAATATTCTCTCAGAAATTGGTAAGAAACTTTGGCCATGAATTTCAAACCAGTTTTTAAACCCAACATGAAATAACTGCTTAGAGCTCAGTAGAACATCAACGTGCAGCTGTTCGTTTAAACCATTTTTACCATAACTTCCCTTCCAGGCTGTTCCCCATGTCCCCCCAGCACAGGCAGACCTATAAACCTACCTGCCCCTAAACCGCTAGGCAGAGGGCTCACTGCAAACTCACAGAGCAGCCACAGCAGGATCATGGGGTGATCAAGAGCCGGCGACTCAGCCTGAATATCCCACAGCAGCATCGAGTCTACATCTCTGATGAGCAGCCACTGGGGCTCTGTGCCCCAGGTCCCTCCTTCTCCCTTCCTTCTTCCGGCCCGTACAGGCTCTGGGCTCTTGTAGCGTGTCTCAGGGAGGCCCTGATGTGTCTGTGGCCAGAGGGGCCCTTCCTCATGAGATGAGAATGGAAACATTATTCACCATCCCCCCACACACACATCTGGTCTCTGCATCGGGGAGAGCTGGACCCCCTGGTTTCCCATTGGAACCTCCCTGTGACAGGCTCAGTCCTGCTGAGCCAAAACTAGTGAATTTCTAAATCCATTCCCAGGAAAAGGGCAAATTCCTCTTGACAATTTCCACTATTTTACCACTAGCTCCAGCTGTCCCCTGAGACGGGAGACACAAGGGCGTGTTGTTGGTGTGAGCTGGTGTCTGTCTCGGCGTCTCCACCCTCCACAGCCTGCCGCATGCACCACTGCCAGGGCGGGCTTTGTGTGTGGGGGTGAATATATCACAAAATGATGCACAGGGGTCATTAACATCTGTTCTGAGCTCCCAGCCTGCTCTGGCAGTGTGAGCTCTCACTCCACTGGCCTCTTCACTGCACACCCTCAGCCCTGCCCCCAGGGGCCGTGTGTCCCTGTCACACTGACCCAGGCCTGCCCGGCCCAGGCACAGGGCTCAGGCAGACACTGTGCCTGTAGAACAACCAGACATGGAGAGGGAAGGAATGAAAACCCAGCATGCCCCAGGTGTTCATGTGAAGGGGACCTGAGACACTGGCATCACATGGAAAATGGGGACCATGCCGGTAACACCAGGACGTGGTCTGTGTACAGCACTCCCTTTGGCTGGGGGTGATACAAAGGCCGGGAATTGGCTGGGCACAGGACCTTAGCACTGGAAAGCTAATGTGCCAATATATAAGAAGGGTAAACGGGATGACCCAGATAACTGGAGCACTGTCAGTCTGATGTGGCTTCCCGGCAAGATAATGGAGTGGCTAGAATTAAAGGAGGGTAAGATAAGAATGTAAGAATGGCCATACTTGGTCAGATGGTCCAGATTGACCCACCTCAAAGAATTCTAATAGATTGGTGAGGCATGATTTCCCTTTACAGATCCCATGTTGACTCTTTCTCAACAATTCATGTTCATCTACGTTCCTGATAATTCCTTTCTTTACTGTAGTTTCAACCTACTTCTCTGGTACTGAAGCTAGGGTTTCCAGCCTGTAATTGCTAGTATCACCTTTGAAGTCTTTTTAAAAAATCGGAGTTACATTAACTAAGCTCCAATCATATGGTACAGAGTCTGATTTAAGCAACAGGTTACATACCACAGTTAGTAGTTCTGCAATTTCACATCTGAGTTCCTTCAGAACTCCTGTATCAAGTGGGAGTGTTTCCAGTGGGGCCCCACAAGGATCAGTTCTTGGCTGTAAACTATTTACCATTTTCATTAACACCCAGAAAAAAACATAAAATCATCACTGAAAAAATAAGGTGAGGTGTAAATAATCACGAGCACGGGTCACGGACACAAAGCACATTCTGAATGGCTAGGGATAGAACCACCGAATCTCAAGCTTGGAAGGGACCTCAGCAGGTCATCTATTCCAACCCCCTGCTCAAAGCAGGACCAATCCCCAACTAAATCATCCCAGCCAGGGTTTTGTCAAGCCTGACCTTAAAAACCCCAAAGGAAGGAGATTCTACCACCTCCCTAGGTAACGCATTCCAGTGCTTCACCACCCTCCTAGTGAAAAAGTTTTTCCTAATATCCAACCTAAACCTCCCACACTGCAACTTGAGACCATTACGCCTTGTTCTGTCATCTGCCACCACTGAGAACAGACTAGATCCATCCTCTTTGCAACCCCCTTTCAGGTAGTTGAAAGCAGCTATCAAATCCCCCCTCAATCTTCTCTTCTGCAGACTAAACAATCCCAGTTCCCTCAGCCTCTCCTCATAAGTCATGTGTTCCAGCCCCTCATCATTTTTGTTGCCTTCCACTGGATGGTTTCCCATTTGTTCACATCCTTCTTGTAGTGTGGGGCCCAAACTAGACACAGTACTCCACATGAGGCCTCACCAATGTCAAATAGAGGGGAACGATCATGTCCCTCGATCTGCTGGCAATGCCCCTACTTATACAGCCCAAAATGCCGTTAGCCTTCTTGGCAACAACGGCACAATGTTGACTCATATCCAGCTTCTCGTGGACTGTAACCGCGAGGTCCTTTTCTGCAGAACTGCTGCCTAGCCATTCGGTCCCTAGTCTGTAGCGGTGCATGCGATTCTTCTGTCCTAAGTGCAGGACCCTGCACTTATCCTTATTGAACCTCATCAGATTTCTTTTGGCCCAATCCTCCAATTTGTCTAGGTCCCTCTGTATCCTATCCCTGCCCCCAGCGTATCTACCACTCCTCGTAGTTTAGTATCATCCTCAAATTTGCTGAGAGTGCAATCCACACCATCCTCCAGATCATTTATGAAGATATTGAACAAAACCGGCCCCAGGACCGACCCCTGGGGCACTCCACTTGACACCGGCTGCCAACTAGACATGGAGTCATTGATCACTACCCGTTGAGCCTGACAATCTAGCCAACTTTCTACCCACCTTATAGTCCATTCATCCAGCCCATACTTCTTTAGCTTGCTGACAAGAATACTGTGGGAGACCGTGTCAAAAGCTATGCTAAAGTCAAGAAACAATACATCCACTGCTTTCCCTTCATCCACAGAACCAGTAATCTCATCATAGAAGGCGATTAGATTAGTCAGGCATGACCTTCATGGATTGGTGAATCCATGCTGACTGTTCCTGATCACTTTCCTCTCATGTAAGTGCTTCAGGATTGATTCTTTGAGGACCTGCTCCATGATTTTTCCGGGGACAGATCATGGCTAATAGCCATTGATGGACCTAACCTCCGGGAACTTATCTCATACTTTTTTTCAATCCAGTTATCCTTTTGGCCTTCACAACCTCCCTGGAACAAGTTCCACAGGTTGACTGTATGTTGTGTGAAGAAATACTTTATCTTTGTTTTGAATCTGCTGTCTATTCATTTCATCTTGTGACCCCTGGTTCTTCTGTTATGTGAAGGGATAATAACACTTCCTTACTCACTTTCCTCACACCATTCATGAGTTTATAGACCTTCTAACACATTGATGAGGCCTGATTTCCCTTTATAAAAGCTGTGTTGATTCTCCCCAACATATTGTGTTCATCTATGTGTCTGATAATTCTGTTCTTTACTATAGTTTCAACCAATTGGCCTAGTACCGAAGTCAGGCTGACCACCTTGTAATTGCCAGGATCGCCTTCAGAGCCTTTTTTAAAAAAATCAGCATTATATTAGCTACCCTCCAGTCACCTGGTCCAGAGGCTGATTTAAGCAATAGGGTACATATCACAGCTAGTAATTCTGCAGTTTCATATTTGAAAATCTCAGCCATAGGGATTATTGTACATTAGCATAATGACAAACAATTTATATAACCCCCGAGGTATTAGTTGTACTGTAGAGCAAGGGATTGTTGCAAACATCTCCTGAGGGCTAAATATTCTCTCCAACCTGCCTCAGAAAACTTGTGCCAGGAATTTATACCCAGCTTCTCACTCCTCCTGCACTGTGTGGCTCCCAGTGACCCATCCCCACATTCCTGCTATTCCCCACTTGTGATGGTCACCCAGCCCGGTTCCCATGTTCCCCCGGTCCAGGCAGAGCCATAAGCCTGCCTCTCCCCCTGCTCCCCAGCTCCCGGAGACCCCTTTCCCAGTCCATTGGAAGGGAGCTCTCCCCAAACTCACAGAGCAGCCACAGCAGGATCATGGGGAGTGGGAGCCAGGCACAAAGCCGGGGACCCTGCAGCAGCATCTGGGCCTCCAAAGAGAATCCATCATGGCTCTGTGCCCCCAGTCCCCTCCTTCTCACCACAGGGTGGGGAGCAGAGGAACTGGATGGGCTGTGGGCTCTAGTAGTGTGCTTGGAGCAGCCCTGACATGTGTCTGTGGCCAGAGGGGCCCTCCCCCACTGAGGCAAGATGGAAATGACTCTCAGATGTTTCTCTTGTGAGGCTCAGGATGGGCTGTGTCTTGGAGTGTCAGACACGCTGGTTCCCCAGACACAGCCCTCCCGCATATGACAGGCACAGGGTCCCCCAGGTGTGACGGGGCAGGGCCCCCTGGATGTGACAGACACAGGATCCCCCAGGTGTGATAGGGGCAGGGTCCCCCATGTGTGATGGGGCAGGGCCTCTCAGATGTGACAGGGGCAGGGCCACCTGTATGACAGGCACATGGTCCTCCAGGTGTGACAGGGGAAGGTCCCCCTTGGATGTGACAGACACAGGATCCCCCAGGTATGAGAGGTGCAGGGTCTCCCCCATGTGACAGATGCAGGACACCACCACCCCCCTCCATGCAGATATGACAGGCACAGGGTCTCCCCCATGTGATAGATGCAGGGTCCCCCAGGAGTGACAGGGGCAGGGCTTCCTGGATGTGACAGGCACAGGGTCCCCCAGGTGTGACAAAGCCAGGTTAAAGGAACACCCTGCCTCTCACGCTGATTTTTCTCACAGTCTAGCCCTGTGGATACACCCAGAGCCCCAAAGGGCAAAGACAGAGCAGAGACACAGAGACTTCTGGGCAAAGGGTTCCTTGTTCTTTGCAAACAACCCTCAACTCAGACAAACTCACAACACTGAACATACATCTTAGAGGATATGATCCATAAAGAGTAGTGTGTAAGATAGCTACAAGAGAGCGAGTAACTTGTCACGACTCATAATCATTGTGAGATGTTTGTATGGGTAATATTTAAGGCATAATGAATTTATTTCCAGACTTGGAGTAGAAACTAGTCACCAGGGGAGAATATGTCTCAGTAATGGCCCATTCAGATACGGGGAGCCTACTTTATTAGCTAGGAAAGGTAACTTAATCAGTGTAGACCCAGGTTTGTGGTTTATGATTTTGTTCTCTGGTATAACCATTTGTTGCCGTCACTTTCTCTTGTTTCTAGTTAAATCTTTATCCTTTCTTAAATAACCCTGCCTGGGTTTTATTGTAAGTGCTCACGAGCGCTGCATGGTTTACAGGCATGGGGGGTTAAGGTAAAACCAGTACATTGGGGTACCTTGCTCCTGTGGGGGGCAGAGGTTCTGGAATTTCTGTGAGTAGCCAGTGACAAGGGGCTCGGTATCACCAGGGAATGAATCACAGGGACTCAGGATCTGGGCTGCACCTACTGTTAACCTGCAAGGTGTCACCCAGACAAAAGGGCCTGAGCAGCTGACAGGCTGGTGGTGTCAGGGAGCCGGGCACAAGCAAGACTTTGCATGCTGGAGGTGGGGATGGTGGTGGACTGGCAGTAACAAGGTGACTCACAGTCCTGGGTACCTCCCCGCCCACCTGTCTCACCTCCCTGCCCACCAGAATCAGTCTGTGCCCTCCCAGCCCTTCCCCATCACAGCTCAGCATTAGTATGGGCTGGGTGTAGAGAGACTCACACACCCGTCAATATCCTCAGTGATGTCACTAGAGATGAGCTTTGTGGAACGTTTCCTCTATCAGCTAAGAGGTTAATTAGTTCTGGTTTAGAATTTGAGTTGGGCTGTGCACCCACCCGGGAGAGGAAGTAGGAAAGAACCCCCAACACGGGCCACCAGGCTCACTGGTGTAATAGGCCTGACCCACCCCGATGCAGGGAATGGGCTGGGCTGTGTCTTAAGCCAATGAAAGCAGGATGGAAAAGACCACTGGGAAGACACAAAACATGATGGCTGACTGATGTCAACAGACACCTCTCCTTCATAGGCATACTACCCTGTAAGGCACCAGATCTGGTTCAGGAGAGAACATCATGGAGGTTCATGATGTGTTTGGTGGCTACAAGAATGATTACAGGATTGGAAAACCTGTCTTATAGAGATAAACTCCAGGAGCTCAATCTATTTAGCTTAACAAAGAGAACGTTAAGGGGTGACTGGATCTCAGTCTATAAGTACCTACAGGGGGGGACAAATAAGTGATAATGAGCTCTTCTGTCTAGCAGAAGAAGGTCGAACACGATCCAATGGCTGGAAGTTGAAGCTAGACAAATTCAGACTGCAAATAAAGCCTCAATTGTTAACAGTGAGAGAAATTACCAATTACCGATTACAATTTACCAGGGATCGTGATGGATTCTCCATTGCGGACCATTTTTAAATCAAGAGAGGATGTTTTTGTATGAGATCTGCTCTAGGAATTACTTTGGGGCAGTTCTCTGGCCTGTGCTACACATGGAGTCAGATCAGAGGATCACAAAGGTCCCCTCTGGCCTTGGAATCCATGATTCGGTGTTGTCCCAGACACCAGGAGACCCGACTAACTTGTCTCAAACCCCCCTGCTTATGCACCTATCAGCACAGCTGAGCCCGCATATGGGGGAGGGGAGAGGTTGCCATCACTGGCTGCTGGTTTGGGCCATATCCAGTGTCACAGCCGTGCTCTAGCCTTGTGTCTACGTCAAAAGCCAGTTAACAGGTAAGTGGCTCTCAGGAGCGCTGGCATAGTGCCTGGGTGCTCAGTGAACAACCACACTTGCTGTGGGAGCTACCGGTGGCTTCCTCTAGCTGCTCTTTGCACCAGCACTTGATATGAGAGGTTTGCAGTGGATGGGGTCGATTGTGGGGGCCCCACACTACCTGCTGGGCCCTGAGCAGGCCCATGACTGCGTGTGTAAGGGCCAACCCAGGGGAGGGGACTCTGTGTCACAGGAGCAGCCTCACTCCGGGTCTGTGTTGTTAAAAATACTCCTCAGTGCCGTGGTACAAAGGGCTATGAGCTGCTAGCGAAGCCGGGCCCACAGGGGCTGGGGGAGCAGCTTCTGCACTGGAGATGCCTCTGGTAATACAGTGACCACAGCCCAGGGGTAGCCTGCGGCCGGGTCTCTGTGTTTGTGCATTGCACCAGCAGCACGTGTCTCCAGAGTCGCACAAACTCGCTTCCTGACCACAGCTCAGGCTGGGCTTATTTATAGGTGGCTTGTGGCTCTGCTCTTTCTTCCTGCGATTTCTTCTCATGTTATATTTTCTCTTCTCAACCCTGACAGTCAGTGCCCTGCTGTCCCAGAGCTGGGCTCCCAGCCACCCACCCACAGCTCTGCCGGTGCCCTTCGGATTCTGGCTTCACATTCTCAGGCCTCCTCCACTGGAGATCCTCAGTCTTGGAATGAAACACACTTGGCAGCGCAGCTGTTACTGCTGGTGTGTGGTTTTGCCCTGGCAATCAATGTGTGTAAAGTGCAGCGTCCCCTGTGTGTGTCTTTCAATGCTTAACACAATGATTGGGACCCAAAAATCCACAGTCAAAGGGCCTGTTTTTTAAAGCAAAACCTGAACTCCAAGTCCTGTCAGTTCAGAGGAGACCTCTAAATTGACTCCAGCGCCCCCTGGTGTCCATCAATCTGCAGCTGACAAAACGCTATAACAACTAAACACCATTGGGAGGGGTTCTGGTGAGAGCATTGCTATTAGTCAGCACGCAATCTACCTCCAAAGCTAGGGGGTAAATCTTGGCCCCACTAAAATCAACAGGAGTTTTGCCCTTGACTTCAATCGGATCAGGATTTGACCCAAGTGTGACCAAACTGTGATTGTTCCATATTGGGGCACTGTATTCCCACCTGGCCTCTGAGGCTTCATTGTAGTGTGGCCCTTTGGAAAGTGATGGCAGGTCTCAGGGCCATGCATACCAGTTTCTTATTGGAGGAGAATTCAGAGATGTCGACTTTGTATGGAGCCTTAGTGCAACTTGTTTAGTTATGCACCAGCCCTGGAACAGAGATGGCCATAAATGGCACACAGACAAACCCTTCTTTCAGGGATCTCAGTTCAACACCAGTGCCTGGTTTCCAGGGACCAGCTCCGCTCCAAGAATCAAATATGTAGAAAGAAAAAGGCAAAGGGCAAACTCTCCTGCCACTTGCCACAGCTCACCCCAAAGTAATGTGCATCATAAAACTGACAACAATATAGCACGTCCTCAATGACTGCGGACAGCTTGCATGCAAAAGAACTTGTCAGACTATGTAGTGTCACTACCTGGTGACTGCTGCCAAAACAGCATCATGAAAATAACTCTGGTTTTAGATTCCATATTTTGATCCTACAGTAAAAATTTCTCAGCATCTCCCCTGTTAACACCCAGCCCCAAATTTCTATTTATTTACAAAACATGAGCCCCCACTCCCCCAATCAAAGCAAAGAACCCACCTCCCAGCTAAAGCAGGTGCCATAACTCTGAGAGTCCCTGTCTTTGATACAATGCCAGCTCAGTCGCACCCCTCTGCCATCACATGGCAGTAGGTTAGATGCATTTGTAAGGGATAGCACCTGCTGCATGTGTATGTTCTATTAAAGGCATCAAAATGTCCTGCTCTCTCTCCACTCTCCCCCTTCACTCTCCCCATAGACATCCATCTGGGTCAGGTTCTGCCTCTCCAGAGATGAATCCCCATTAGACTTGCTTTGCTGCAATCTAGGGGCATATCTGATACAGCCCTGCCAGTGTATTATAACCCCAGCTGCCCTGGTTATGGACGAGGTGGCAGTGACTTTCCCACACTGCACAATCAGGTGCGATGCGGTGCAGTCAGAACTCGCGGCAGGAATAGCTTCCAAAACAGCTTTGTTGTAAATCTTGTTTTCAGGGGGTTGTAGCTTCGCTCAGAATTCAGCGGTGTGGGTGAAAATTACCAGGCTTGGTTGCTGCCCAGAGATAAAAGTTTGAGCAAAAACAGCTGATCTGCTTTGGAGTGGGAGGAAAATGGAAAAATGCTCATTCCCCAATGATCAAACCATTCTCGCTGCCATTATTCGAGCCAGGGTTTCCACAGTGCTCTGCTCCCAGGGAGGCACCTGAGTGGAGTTCATTGCAGGGACTGGCCCCAAATGGCTGGCCCCTGAGATGCAGTTTGGTCTGGAAACAGTCACCTCTCCAGTTTCAAATTCCACAGCCCAAGAGCTCAGCCCAGAGGAGCTAACGTGATCCAATATCACAGCCTATGGCCTGGGCATTGGGCTCCAGCAAAGGGGCCCAAAGGGCTCAAGGAGTTGACATGGCTTGGTCACGCTCCAATATTAAACAGTGACCAAGTCACATCAGCATGTTAACGCTTTAGGCCCATATAGTCCCCGAAGGTAACACGCCACTTCGGGCACCCTGTGTAAGCGGCTGTAGCAGTGAAGCTTGCTTCTTCCAGTTCTTCCGTCAGACAGCGTTGTGGCCTACAGACAGCTTGATTCTCCCCCGCCACCCCTGTCTTTAAAAGATCACAAAAGTGTGTGGTGGGCAGCATAGCCCACCCCCTCGCTATTTTGTTCACCAATTAGGCCTTGTTCTCCCCCCCTTCACAGCTGCTGCTTCTCCTTCCCCGCTGCTGGAGTCCCAGCGATGCTGCCTGCTTTGCAGACCATGCGCTGAGTCAGGGGGCAGAGGCAAGGTGTGGAACTCCAGCAGCAGGGAAGATGAAGCAGCCCCATGCGGAGGGGAGGGGCTCAGTCAGCAGCCAGCCACCTTGCTGCTTCCTCCCTTCCCCGCTCTGCATGGACACAGGGAGAGTGCCACTGCCAGGGGGAGTGCGGCCTCCTCCTTGCTAGGCATCCCCACCAGCGGTGTGCTGAGAAATGTTGGGGGGGGGCACATGACTCCCCCAGAACATTTCATTTGTGCTCCCCCATGAGCCACAGTTGTTGGATGTCGCCTCTGTAAGTAATGCACATTGGAAAACACAATCACAATTCTACATGCAAAATGATGGGGTCTATATTAGCTGTGACCACTCAAGAAAGAGATCTTGGAGTCATTGTGGGTAGTTCTCTAAAACATCTGCTCAATGTGCAGCAGCAGTCAAAAAAGCTAAGGGAATGTTAGGAGCCATTAGGAAAGGGATAGAAAATATCACAATGCCACTGTATAAATCCATGATACGACCACATCTTGAACACTGCATGCAGTTCCGGTTGCCCCACCTCGAAAAAGATATATTAGAATTGGAAAAGGTGCAGAGAAGGGCAACAAAACTGAATAAGGGTATGGAACAGCTTCCATATGCAGGGAGATTAAAAAGAGTGGGACTTTTCATCTCGGAAAAGAGAAGAGTAAGATGGGACGTGAGAGAGGTCTATAAAATTATGAATGATGTGGAGAATGTGAATAAGGAAGTGTTGTTTATTCCTTTACATAACACAAGAACCAAGAATCACCCAATGAAATTAATAGGCAGCAAGTTTAAAACAAACAAAGGAAGTATTTCTTCATAAAGCGCACAGTCAATCTTTGGAACTTGTTGCCAGGGGATGCTGTGAAGGCCAAAACTATAACAGGGTTAAAAAAAAAAAAAAACACAGATACACTCCTGGAGGATAGGTCTATCAATGACTTTTGGCCAAGATAGTTTGGGATGCAATCCCATGCACTGGGTGTCCCTAGCTGCTTCTTGCCAGAAGCTGGGAGTAGATGACAAGGGATGGATCGATCGTTGATTGCCTCTTCTGTTCATTCCCTTTGAAGGACCTGGCATTGGCCACTGTCAAAAGACACGATACTGGGCTAGATGGACCATTGGCCTCACCCAGTATGACCATTCTCATATTCTTATCCAACAGGCCTGATTTCTGACACACCAATTTTGATTAATTAATTTCCCATCCCACACATCTCCTGTTTATCAAGCATGCTCTTAATACAGTCCTTGAATTATATCACTAGGCCTTTTTATTTGGCTTAATTCAATCTTCCTGTGTCCCCTTTTCAGCTTTTCCCATCAACCTGTCTTGTGGCACTACGTAAACGTTTATCCTCTTTCCCAAAGTTGGGCCCATAGTAGGATAAATTGATAGGCCCAGTGATTACTGAAGGGATCTGATCCTGGATCAAACCAGCCCTTCTGAATGTAGCTCCCAGTCTTTGGGGTTCTCTGAGGCTGTGGGGTCTGATACAGAAGAAATCCAGTCTGTATGAAAATTGAAATGCTGGGAGTTCAGCTCAGAGGGGCTGATCTGATCCAGCATCAGACCCCAAAGGCTGGGAGCTAGGCTCAGAAGGGCTGGTCTGACCCAGTACCCAAATCCCCAACACTCAGAGCTTGGGGACAGCAGAGAGCCTGCCCAGCACCTGTAAGAGAAGAGCTGGGAGAGCAACTTCCAACAAGGGAGCAAGTGTCCCCCTGGCCGCAGCCAGGCCCATAGCAGACACGGCCCCACCTTAGCAGAGAGTCTGTGGCTTTTCATACGTTAATCTTAGGGCCAAGATCCAGACTAGAGAGCGCCTGCCGCTTCTCTGCTCTCTGCTTCTTGGAGATCGGAAGGGGAGAGGTCAGATGAGAGAGACACGGCTCACTGAGACTCTGAGGAGCAGAGAGACAGGCCTTCCCTGCTGCATCGCCAGACCATGCTGTCATCACTGCGTCCCCTGAGCATCCCGACGCTGGGTCTCTGGCTTCTCTGTGAGTATGGCCAGCACTGGCCGGGTTTAGCTGGAAGGGTGAGATCACGGGGCAGAGGATCGTTTGCTTAATTAGGCTCCAATCCTGTGAGGTTCTGAGCCCTCTGGTAACGTGCTGTGTGGATCTGAAAGTGCCAACACTGCCCGGGGTGGGATCAGAGCTTGCCACCTCGCACTGAAGCTTCCAAGAGATTTAATAATAGCAACTGCATGTTTAATTACCACACCTGACTCAGGGTTAAGGACGATGGAAATCGCTGGTTAGATTCCAGCTCTGAACCACAGCAACGAGGTCGTTGCGTCACCCCGAAATGCTCTGTCGTTTTCCAAGGGCTGCACCCTGGCCCTGAGCTCACATACACCACCCTACACTCACACCCCAAGGCTGCCAGCGTGTGGGTGTGTTTGCCACCTTCACACCCACAGCATGTCACATGGGGGTGCAGATGTCTGTGTGCACAACGGATTTGCACCATCCCACTCGCTGCACACACAAAAGGTACTAGCCCGTGCAAGCTGGCTGGGCTGGACACAGAAGGGGATGCCCATTTTCACACTGGGATGCTGTTTTGCACACTCGGATTCAGGTGTAAATCTTGGGGACATGCATGAAATCACTGGCTCAAGATGACAGACATTTCGTTTGATGAAACCTAAACTGGAGATGACGTCCAGGAAGGGAAAATGCTACATGTTCACCTCGCACACGGGCACAAACAGCAGAAATGCCGCATACGCGGCCAAATGTGATTAGATTTTAGGGGGTAACGATGGGATTTCCCTGGGATCTGAAAAGCCCAGCTGAAATTAATTAAAATATTCTCTGATTCTACTATTCTATGAAAATAGCAGTTAATCATGAATCACTGTGATCATTACCAGTACCAGAAGGCTGGTCCATGGTTGGGACTTTAGAGGCGAGGGATGAATTCCCTGCTCTGCCACAAACTTCCTGGGTGACCCTGGGCCGGTCACTTAGCCGCTCCGTACAAAGGGGATACCAGCTCTGCCTGCTGCACGAGGGGGTTCTGTGAATTGCTCATGGCTCTTTGCTGATATTTATAGTGAATGCAAAATATGCTGAGCTAAAGATCTGATGATCAGGAGACAAACCTGTGTTCATCCTCCCACTGACTCGCCTAGCTGTGTTTCCCCAGCGTGTATGTGCTCATGGGCCTGATCCTGCACATTGCTTTGCTGGTATAGGCCCTGACGCCTGCCCAGAGTCTATTCAAGTCAAGGGATGCCCATACGAGTGGAAGGGATGGATCATCGGCCTGCAGGATCAGGGCCATGGACATGTCAGCCCTGACCCTGCTCCCACTGCAATGAACGAGAGAGCTCTCAGTGACCCCAATCGTGCAGGATCTGGCCCATAACACGGCACGGGGTCAGGGTCAGCTGTTGGCCTAACCCATCTCCAGCGAGTCTCTGGCATGCTCACACCAACCTTCAGCCATGGGTCTGGGGTCCAGTGAGCTCTACATGCTGGTACAGGGAGCCGTTCCTTATCCGCACTCAGGCTGAAATGCACCAGCTAACCCCGGACTTCTCCCCGGGCAAATAACAAGTTATAGACTGTGGATCAGATCCCCGGCTGGTGTAAATTCACCTGGCTCCATTGCTCCAAGAGGGGCAGATCGCTAGCTGGGATCCTCCAGGGGCCGATTCACACTGGGAGCTGGACACCAAGCTGCACTTTGTGCTTGTGAAAATCCCCCACAGTGCTGAGAGGAAATTGGCTCCAGGGAGCTTAACAGCAAATTCATTCTGTCTCTGGCTAGGGGATAAACACAGGGGCAGAACGTGGCCCATTGTTAGTCTGGGACTGAATTTCTCTCTACTAGCTGGAGCTAGATTTGCCTGGAGACGCTCACTTTCCTTTAAGGAGTACTTGTGGCACCTTAGAGACTAACCAATTTATTTGAGCACACGCTTTCGTGAGCTACAGCTCACTTCATCGGATGCATACTGTGAAGAATACAGAAGATGTTTTTATACACACAGACCATGAAAAAGTGGGTGTCTTTTTCATGGTCTGTGTGTAGAAAAACATTTTCTGTATTTTCCACAGTATGCATCTGATGAAGTGAACTGTAGCTCACAAAAGCTTGTGCTCAAATAAATTAGTTAGTCTCTAAGGTGCCACAAGTACTCCTTTTCTTTTTGCGAATACAGACTAACACGGCTGTTACTCTGAAACCTGCCACTTTCCTTTAGAGGATGTGACTGTATTTCCAGCTCCAGTCACTATAATTCCCTGTTCCACCTCCCCTCCTGCACTGAGACCCTTTGTGTTTATTTCACAGGCTCCCTTGTCACAAGCCAGGAAATCTGCAGCTCTCCCAGTGAGTGACTGGTCCTGGGAGCACAGCAGGGATTGGAGGGTTCGGGTTCAGACACGTTCCACTGGAGTGAGTGAGTCAGGTCCCCAGCAGGTGTAAATCGGCCCCGCTCCAATGGAGTGAATGGAGCTTTGCTGATTGACACCAGCGGGGGATCTGGCCCCAGGTGTTTAACACTGACGTGTTTGCTCCCCAGGCACTCTCCCCACCCCGCGGCTGTTCCTGGACAGGCTGTCTGCTCGCCAAGGGGACACAGCCATGGTGTCGTGTTTAGTCCCTTTGGACGCCCCCATGACCCGCATTGTCTTCTGCAAAGACGGGAAGGAGATTTCTGTCCAGCCCAAGGGAGGAAACACAATAGTCTACGACTCACCCTACACAGTGTCCAAGGAGAGTGCAGGGGCCTTTTCCTGCCTCTACCAGCTCAAGGATGACAACAACCAGGAGAACAATTCTCTCCCCAGTGACCCCTGGGACCTGCACGTGGATGGTAATGCAAAGCACTAATGGTGGGCTTGGTGTGGAGGGTCAGGGAGCCGGGACGGGCTGGGGACACACTGTGATATCTAGAGTTAAGATGTAAAACTTCCCCCTCGTTCCCCGACATTTCCCAGGTGAGAACTCTGTCCCTGGGGCAATGGTTACATGTTTTTAGTGAAGAAGGACCATCCTCTCATCATGGTGAGGAAGAGCAGGTTTTTCCCACTAATTAAAAGACAAAAGATCGTGATCTTCTCTGAAGGGCAGCATGTGAAAATGGACAAACTGTTACAGATATTCAGCAGTTTTATTGTCATCATGGTCTACTTTACTAAAACCTTCGTAAATTAAAGTACGGAACAGAGCAGCATGACTAACTTTTGGCTCACTGGCTATTTCAAAAAATTGGGTGGGGGGGAATTGTTTCGGACTCACTTGAAAACAATTTTTTCAAAATTTTCAGTGAATCAAAAAGTTGGAAAAAAAACCTTCTTGAGGCTGCTGTTCTACTCCTCATTGGTATGAGGCTTTTGGCATTTGAAGTGATGTGTAATCGCTGTGTATCTGCCCCACAGATGGTGAGGGCTCTGGAGAGGGGACATTGCTCCAAGGTAAATGGTTTTGCTCCCTGCTGTGGGATTTCCCTGTAGGAAAGCGGGAGGGCTGGGCTGGGACGAGGGGGGAGCACATGCCAATCTCAGAGGGGAGACTTTACCGCACCGCATGTGCCTGGGGTGGGGGGGGGCAGGAGGCCTCAGGGGCTCACCTCCGTTTGGGGAATGTAAAATGTCCAGGCAGCCCCACATGCCACCGTCTGCTCCCCAGGAGGCTGGGACCTGCCATGTCCCCATGCTGTGGCTGGCGGTGTGGAGGGAGCCGGACTCTTACCCCATGGCGATGGAGGCCACGGCTGTGCAGAGCCTGGCGGGGGCAGAGACAGGGGTTTGGATTCCGCAGGCAGCGGAGCCAGGAGATAAACGAACTAGTCAGTTCTCCTATCACAGAGCCCCTAGCGATGGCCTGGACGGACGTGTGTCCATGGGGCAGAGGCCTGGGGAGGAGGCAGGATTCACGTGGGCTCTGGCTTTGTGAGGCAGCATCAGGCACAAACATCTGGCCAGGGAGTCAGTGGCTGCCGGGCTGCAATCCTGCCCCACGCAGGTCAGCAGCAGACCATGGTAGGGTTCCCATACGTCCGGGTTTCCCTGGACATGACCTCTCTTTTGGTCCTCCCTTATTTTTGCACTGCTCTGAAGGCAATGCCAAGCCCACTGCAGGGCTCCGCCCCTTCCCCATTCAAAGCAGAAAGAAACTTTGTACCTTCCCTCCCCCTTCAGCTCCCCCTTCCCCCAGTAGTGTCCTGTATTTGGGAACTTGAAACATGGTAACCCCAGACCATGGTGTCAGTGCTGCCCCTTGGAAAGGGCGTCATGGCACAGGTGAGGGGCCGACCCCAGCTGCCCCTGCCTTGGTGCTGGGTACAGGGCAGCAAAGAACCAGGGCAGAGCGAGATCCCTGCGGGGTTAGGAGCCAGGCACGAGGTCTCTAAACAGCTGGGCTTGGGCATTCACAGGCTCCCCGAGGCTCGTTAGCGACGTATCATGGCCAGGTGCAATGTCCCCTGTGCAGAAGGGCCAGCACTTGGCAGAGGCCCCTCCAGACAGGCTGTGAGCAGGACTCATGTTGCAAGTTCACCTCCACCTTCAGACTGCTCACCCTGCTCCATCCCCTGTCCCAGGGCCTGCTATCCCGCTCTGGGTCTGGATCCTCCGCTCTGCCCTGGTCCTGCTCTTGCTGGCAGCTGCCCCGATCATCACCTGTATCCAGAGGAAAAGAGCCATCGCTCAGTACGATCCAGAGGGCTCTGGGTGGAATGGCAGGGAGAAGAAGGAAGGAGAGGTGACCGATGGCTCTGGGTGTCCCCCCTGTCCTGGGCAGGTTGGAGGGTCGCCTGGGATTACAGAGAGGTCTGTGGGTTATGCCATTGTGCAGAAATGTGTCCAAGAGGCTCAGGGGGAGTAACTCATTGATCAGACTTGGGGGGGTCCCTGATAAATATGGGATACCAAGCAGCCCCCGTAGGTTCCCCTGCCATGGGATATCAATGTTAGCTTAACTCCAGACCCACCCAGTACCCCCTCTTCCCTGGCCGGTGGCTTGGCCAGCTCCTGCTTTCTGTGCCTGTGTCCTGGGGCAGCTGTGGTGAGGATGGCCTATCTCCTCACACTGCCCTGCCCTTCAGTCACACCAGTGTGTGTGTGTGTGTGTAAATCCAGAAGAACCCCATGGCCTGCAGCAGCTTTACTCTGGGGTCACGCGTGTGTCACCAGGCCAGGATCCAGCCCCTGTGTTCGTGCAGAGACATATTTGCTTAATAAGGGTTTAATTTTCACTCCTGCTGGGCCTGGCTTGGGGCCAGGGAGCCAGATCCAGCAGGCCAGAGCTGTGGCCCTGCTCCGGTACGGCACACACAGACGGGAGGGCTGGGAGCTCCCAGTGATAGCTGGAATTTTCACAGTGGCTGAACTCTTTCAACCCGCCTGCCCCCTCCCCCCACACTGTTCCCCAGAGGCTGTGATTTCTACCCTTGGTTATTGTAGCATAGGGGCAGACACTGAAGTATGAGCCCTGATCCATACAGCCCCGAGTCCCACTCTGCTCTGCATTACAGGCATGCTCTACAAGTTTGTGCTGTAAAGTGTCTGAAATATTTGTTGCCTAAATATGAAATTGTTCCAAGTGGTTACAGAAAATAAGCTGCGGTTTGGTGTTTTACTCTGTCAGGCCAGACCTTGAACAATACGGACTGCCACCTCCTCTACCAGGGCTGGACTGGGGGTTATTCTTCCAGCCCCTCAGCCATGCTGCGAATGCAGCACTGCAATCATCCCTGAGACAGAAATGAGCACGGCCGACAAGTGATGGGGGATCATTGTGTCTTGAGAGCGGCATCGCTCTGAGAGTGTGTCTATAAATACTACCGGGCTGTGGGGACAGGGTCGCAGGGGGCGGGGGAGAGACTCCTGCGCTGGGAACAGCGACCACAGCCAGTAACCACGGCCCTGTCTCTCTGCTCACCTCACAGGCAGGGGGGCTCTGTTTAGAACTAGGCTTGGAGGGATTCGCTTGTTATTGGTAAATGTCAGCAAACATCAATTTCCCAGCACGCACACAAACCCACGAGAAAATATTTCTATCGATAATAATAGAAATTTGCAGTTAAGCAAAGTAAGAGAAATGCCATGTGAGACATTATTAGAGGCTGATTTAAGGATATTTACTGTGTATATTTTGACATAAGATTATGACAATTTGTATTTTAATGGTTATGAAGCTTTAACCTTTTGAATCTCAATGTCTACTGTCATTAAATAATTATTGTCTGACCCCCCGTTGTAATTTCCTCCACTGTGAAATATAAATTAATAAATATAAAAATGTTGCCGAAACCCCATGATTTTAACCAATAGTGAACATTTAAATTGACAAGAAATGTTAAAAAAAACCTTTAAAATCAATATCGACATTATGTGTCAAAATTATAATAAAAATTGAATTCTGAGAAGCCTATTTATAACCCAGGGCTGGGACCTGCGGGAGCCACCGGGGGACATCATCCAGAAACAGACACAGCATATGTTATGGGGTCAGTCATGTGACTCAGTCACACCCCCAAGTGATGTCCCAGCACCCCCATTGTGATCTGCCCAGGGGCAACTAAGCATACAGAGAGGGATGGGACATGGGGTGCTCTGGATCCAGCATCCTAGCAATTAGATGGAGGCAAACGCTCAACAGGGGCCTCTCCCAGGGCACGGGGGCAGTGTGGGGAGAGGGTGCAGTGTCACCCCCACATGGCTAGAAAAGGGACAAGGGGATTGCCCGGTGGCGGGGGGGAAGGGAGGCGGTTGCTTCTTTATGAAGAGCCCTGGAGAGCCCTGCTGGGGAAATGGAACAAACTGGGGAATGGGATGAATTCTCGGGGGGGAGGGCAGGAGCAGATGGTACTCATGCATGAGGGGAAATGGAGGCCATCGTTATGAGGATGGCCACCGCTTCCATTGGAAACAATGGGAAGCTGCACTGCCATGTCAGTGATACCTTCGGGTATGACAGGGAGGGTGCCCCAAGTAAAGATGGCCACCATTTCCCATTGTTTCTAAGGGGAATGAAGCCACAGTCTTCAATCCTGCAGGCCACAAAAAGAAAGAGTGGCCATTTTTACCTAGGGCAACCTCTCTGCCACATCAGGGACATGGGTGGCCATCTTCTCTGAGGGCAGCTTATGGCTTCACTTCCATTTGAAAACAAGGAGGAAATTGGACATCTATGCCATGGGCAGCCTCCCAAGGCTTTAGGGAAATGATAACCATTACCCAGAGGGCAGCCTACATCTTCAGTCCTAGCGGAAACAATGGAAAATGGCAGCCATCTTTACTAGGGGCAACCTCCCTAGGGACAACTTCAATTTCACATTCCAAGGCCATAGTGTCATGGCAGCCATCTTCCCCATGGGCAGCTTCAGGCTTTTTCTATAATGGCATTAAAGTCTCAGGCTTCCCTCTAGACAGATAGCTGCCATGTTGCTATACCCTTGGGATGTGAAAGGGAAGCTGCCCTTAGTAAAGATGGCTGCCATTTGTGACAGCAGGGTATGCAGGGAGGAATTTCCAAAGGGGCTTGAGTGTCTGAGGCGCTGACTGCCATGAAAGCCCAGGAGTGAGCGGTGCCTGACTCCTTTGGGGCCTTTTCAACACCTAACCCTAAAATAATGTTGTTATTGTGGAAACAGCTCCATTTTTAGGGGCTTTATCTGGAGAACCTCTTTCTCAAAGGGCCTCAGATTTCCTTCACACACTCTGCCTCAGCCACTCACCCAGGCTTCCACTTTTCAGGTGGATTTGACTTGTCATGTGGATTTTAGGCAAAGTTTAAAATTCTGCTTTAAACAGAAACTTTGTTGCTGCAATAACTATGGGAAGCCATCATTGCTCTGTAATTCTCACTCTGGGCTCGCCTGGGAGTTGAGCTCAGAAGGGCTGGTCTGATCCAGTATCAAACTCCAAAGGTGGAGAGTTGGATTCAGAGAGGGTATCAACCCCTCAATCCTCAGCATTTGGGAACAACAGAGAAACTGCCCAGCCCATGAGAGAGGAGCTGTGCAGACAACCTCCCCCTCTCACCAGGGAGTGAGGTCCCTGGCCATTGCGAGGCCGGTAGCAGACACGGCCCCGTCTCTCACAGGGGCTGTGGCTTTTCTTCTCTCTGAACCTTGGGGAGCACGTGGCAGATCAGAGAGCACCTGCAGCTTCTCTGGTCCCTGCAGATCAGCAGCGGAGAGGCCAGATCAGAGAGCCACGGCATTTCTCTCACTGAGACACTATGAAGCAGAGTGTGAGAGAAGGCACCTGGATCCCCGAGAGGCAGATGCCGCTATGGCATTGCCAGCCTGTGGGGTTATCACGGCTTCTCCCCATGATCCTGCCGCTGGGCCTATGGCTTCTCTGTGAGTATGGACACAACGGGCCTGGTTGGGTTTTAGGAGAAGGCTGAGATGAGACAGGCAGAGAATTGTTTGCTTAAATAGTCCTGAGAGGCATGTTCCAGGTGGGCTATTAGACTAGCATCACTTCCCTAGACCCCACAGAGGCCTGTGCCAACCCCCCACCCCGCTCACACACCCCTGGTCTCCAGTACATCCCTAGCACTGCTAAACACTGTTACTTTTCCCTGCTTACTGTTTTCTATATCAGGGGATTTAAAGCACTTTCAACCCTTCCAGCAAAATCCACATATTTTAGCAGTTGCAATATATGTGCGATCTCAGGCCCTGGCCTGAGCACGGACCCAGCACTGAATATTGCCAGGGCCGTTTTAAATCACTTATTCACCTGATCCACATGTGGGGGAAAGGTGAGAGTTCAGGGAAGAGCTACAGGAATGATGCGAGGTCTGGAATAGCTGCCTGACAGTGAGAGGCTGACAGAGCTCAGTCTGGTTAGCTGGTGGGAGAGAAGGTTAAAAAGTGACTTGATCACAGTGTATACGCCCCTCTGCAGGGAGATTTCTGACAGCAGAGGTAGATTTCTTGAATCGATCAGACAAAGGCTGAATGGGAGCCAACGGCTGGAAAGTGAAGTCAGACTAATTCACTCTGGAATAAGGCCCAGGTAGGGAGTGTGGCTCATTTACCACTGGATCAGATTAACAAGGGAAGCAGTAAGATTGTCTGTGACTTGGAGTTATTAAATGAGGAGTGGATGTAAGAGATACCGTCTAGCTCAAACACGGGTGCTTGCCTAGAAAAAGGAATCACATTGTCAGGTTCTCTGGACAGTCCTTTGCAAGAGGTCAGAGCCAGATGATCACAATGGTCCCTTCTAGCGTGAGAATCCATGAGTCTAGGGACCGCTTTACTCAGCCTTGCAGCTCGGTGGGTGAGAAGCCGTCGCAAGGGAGAGGGATTAATTGGAAGAGTGCGATTAACAAATGCAGTTTATTGCACAGGAGAGATTTAAAGGAGGGGATTCCACAGCTGTCACCATCCTGCGTCTGTATGTTGCCTTGCTGGGAGAATGTCCATTGATTTTAAACTGAATTAAGTGTTCTACAGCACATCTGTCTGCCCTACTAAAAGGAATGCGGTGTATTTTATTTAAAAGGTTTGCTTGCTGCAAGCCAGGAAATTTGTAGCTCTCCAGGTGAGTGTTGGCTACATTAGAAGAAGAGAAGGTGCCTAATAAGGAGTGCAGTGGGGCTGGGAGTCAGGACTCGGCGAGGGGAGTGGGGTGGGATAGAGCAGATCACTGAGGGGTCAGGACTCCTGGGTTCCATTTTTAACTCTGACACACAAAGCCCAAACCTGCTTCCTGTGGCAGAATTCCTTGTAACTTCATTGGGAACAAGATCAGAACAAATCCTCTGTTGGTGTAAACAGGTGCATGTCCACTGAAGTCAAAGGAGCTGCATCCATTTACACCAACTGAGAATTTGTTCCATCAAGTTAAAGCACCTAATTTAAACCAGTGAGGGCCAAATCCACTGGCCGTGTAGACAGCACTGTGACACATGAGGTGCGTGAGGTGGCCAGTGAGAGGTGATAGATCAAACCTTGCTGAGAGTGGAAATTGCACCCATTTGGTATTCAGTGGGGACTGAATTCAGCCACTGGCGTAAGTGGGTGCCTGTTCTGCGTAGACCAGAGCTGGGTTTGACCCTAAGGACTCAGAGTATTGGGGTCGGTGCAGCATCAGTGTAAGTGTCTTGGGGCCTGACTCCCCTTTCTTGGGTGGGACTTCCCTGGCTTGAGGGGAGTTACTGCTGATTTACATCAGTGTGGATGGAGAGACAGGCTATTTGGAGGGTGGGGGTGGCTGCTTTTCCTTGCACACAGCCTGGAGATGATTTTCCTGTAACACTCTCACCTCCCCGCCCATTACACCCTTTACATCCCCAATGGGAGGGGCTCCCTGGGATGTTCTGGCCATTGTGCGCTACTCTGGTGACTCCCAGCATCTGCCATCCCACCGGAAATGGCCCTATGAGGTGGGTTCACATGGCAACACAAAGCTGTTGGTACACACAGGGGCATCCAATCTCAAATGGGGCAAATAGCAATCTCTGCCCATCTGCCTGTCTCCTGGCCAAACCCTTGAAATCCATAGCACTGCACTGGCGTGGAAGGGAAGCATGCACTGGGGCATCGGGCCCCAAAGTGGAACAAGCAAAGCTAAAAACTCTGCGCACTCCCAGTGCATCCTGTCCCTCCCTCCAGACACTGCAGCCTCAGGGAGCGACACCAGCAAGGGGCCAGATCCCAGCTGGTGTAATCAGCATTGCTTCATTGGAGTCAATGGAGCCAGATCCCCCTCTCGTGTCAATCAGCCCCACTCCAAAGGAGAAAATGCAGTTTTGCTGATTGACACCAGCAGGGGATCTGGCCCCAGGTGTTTAACACTGATGTGTTTGCTCCCCAGGCACTCTTCCAGCCCCGCGGCTGTTCCTGTACAGGCTGTCTTCACACCAAGGGGACACGGCCATGCTGTCGTGTTTAGTCCCTTGTGGCATCCCAGTGACCCGCATTATCTTCTGCAAAGATGGGAAGGAGATTTCTGTCCAGCCCAAGGGAGGAAACACAGTAGTCTACGACTCACCCTACACAGTGTCCAAGGAGAGTGCAGGGGCCTTTTCCTGCCTCTACCAGCTCAAGGATGACAACAACCAGGAGAACAAGTCTCTCTCCAGTGACCCCCGGTACCTGCACGTGGATGGTAATGCAAAGCACTAATGGTGGGCTTGGTGTGGAGGGTCAGGGAGCCGGGACGGGCTGGGGACACACTGTGATATCTAGAGTTAAGATGTAAAACTTCTCTCTTCTTCCCCGACATTTTCCAGGTGAGAACTCTGTCCCTGAGGGCATGAAACGGTTTTTTTAGTGACTAATCGTCATCCTCTCAGCCATTGCTGAGTTTCATGGTGAGGAAGAGAAGGTTTTTCCCACTAATTAAAAGACAAAATATCGCGATCTTCTCTGAAGGGCAGAGTGCGATACACAGATATTTGACAGGATTAGTGTCATCATGGTCTACTTTACTAAAACCTTCATGAAATACAAGTACGGAACAGAGCAGCAAAAGACTAGCTGTTTTTTTGGTTCACTGGCTATTTCAAAAAATCCGGGGGTGGGGAAACTTGTTTCAGATTGACTTGAAAACAATATATTTTTTTCCAAATTTTCAGTGAATCAAAAAGTTGAGAAAAATCTGCTTGAGGTTGCTCTTCTACCCCTCCTTTGTATGAGGCTTTTGGCTGTTTGAAGTGATCTGTGATCCCTTTGTACCTGCCCCACAGGTGGTGATGGCTCTGGAGGGGACGCATCGCCCCAAGGTAAATGGTTTTGCTCTGTGCTGTGGGATTTCCCTGTAGGAAAGCTGGAGGGCTGGGCTGGGATGAGGGAGGAGCACATGCCAATCTCAGAGGGGAGACTTTACCCCACCACAGGTGCCTGGGCGGGCAGGAGGCCACGGGCTCACCTCCATGTGGGGAATGTAAAATGTCCAGGCAGCCCCACATGCCACCATCTGCTCCCCAGTGAGCCCCGTTATGTGCTCGTGGCCAGTAATGCTCTCAGCTAGTGTTAATAAGGGGTGAAGACCCTGCTGGGCAGAGGGGCAAAGAGGGACTGAGCTGGTGCCCTGTCCTGGCCCTCACACAGAATCTCAGCACAAGTGACGAGGATTCAGATAGTGGCCGTTAATGCAGCACCGGCTATAGTCGGGGGGCTCAGCTCACCTCTGTGCCCTCACAGATTGCCATCGGTGTCACTCCATTGCAGTCATCTGTTGCAATCAGTGTGTTGCCCTGGTGACAAGCTGGCATCACACAAGGGTGAATCGGGGAAATCACTTTCCGTTATAACCCCCTGTCGTCAGTCACTCCTCACTCTGGGAAACTTCCATCTCTTGTGCGGACGTTTTCCATGCCTGCCTCTGTCCCAGGGCGAAGGGGGCTGGGGGCGTAGCAGGTAAATAGAGGAACCTTTGCGCCCGCAGCGTGGTTGCTGCACAGGTGCGAGTGGCAGGTGTGATTCTTGTCAGTTTGGCTGCGATTCAGCTGCTCCTGCACGTGCTTTGCTGGAGTTCAGAAAACAAAGCTGTGAGCTAACCGATGCCAAACTAGAATTGCTGGAAGTATGTCGCCTGACAAACATTCCACCAAAAAAATAGGATTTAATGAAAAAAAATTTCACTGAAAAATGTTATTTTTGACATTTTTATTTTGCTTTAAATGAGAACTTTCCAAAATAGCCAAAAATGTTTCATTCCTAACGGAAATTTTTTTTATTTCCATTTTAAAAAATCACAGCTTTTTTTGAAATTTCTTTCCCCTGCCCCTGCCTCCCCATTCCCCTTTTTTTGCCCAAGTGCAGCAGAATGAATGATGACTGGGGTGGTTTTTTGTTTTCATTGTTACCTTTTTATTTTTCTCTTTTTTCTGCTCTGTAACTTTTCAAAACATCTCCAACTCCGGCAAAATCACTGAACGGGAAAAGGAAAGCGTGGCTCTGGCTACACTACAGAACCGTTACCGACATAGTCTCTGAGTGTACACACAGCGTACACCGACGGAAGCAGTTGTTCTCCCTGTGGAGGAAACAATGTCCCCAAACAATGTTAGCTACACCGACAGAAACACTCTTCTCCCCGCTATATCTGAAGCTCCGCTGAGGGGGTTATCTGCACAGGTGGTCGCTAAGGGCCCAGTGATTTCAGTGGGAGTTAGGTGCCTAAATACCTTGGAGGGTCTGGGCCCAACTCTCATTTTCCCTTTGGCCCCTGGGTAACTATTCCAAACATGGAGCCATTCTGAAAAAGTTACAGAGCAGAAGTGGGGGGGGGGGGACCCAGAAAAAGCAGAGGAGAAAAGCAAAAATCCTACCCTGGCCATGGTTTATATTATCACACTCTATGGCAAAAAGGGGGAGGGGGGGAAAGAAGAGAAAAAATTTGAAATTAGAAAAATGGCGGGGGGGGGGAATGCAAAACCAAAAATGGGAGAAAGAGAAAAAGGGGAGGAAATGCAAAATCAAGCATTCAGCATTTATTTATTTATGATTTAGTTGGGGATTGGTCCTGCTTTGAGCAGGGGGTTGGACTAGATGACCTCCTGAGGTCCCTTCCAACCCTGATATTCTATGATTCTATGATTCTATGATTTGAACAAATATGTGTAAGCCCTGCCTGCCCGGTCTGGCACTTTGTCCCCTTCTAGTGGTGGACAGGCCAGCGAGACCGTGAGGAGCCTAGTGCCTCGCAGGTAAACAGGCTTTTATCTTTTCAGCTAGGGCAGTACATGCTCATGCATTAAGAGCAAGAGGTCCCAGGTTTAAGCCCCACTGGTGACGACCCACCGCGGTGTCACTATTGCATACGTACTGAAATATTTTTTTTAATTACTCTATTTGAATCCTGTAAAACAGAAACATCAATAGTCTGAATTTTTTTTGTGAAACTGGGGTTCCCCCCACACACACTTTTTTTAACATTTGAAAATCAACCCAGACCCAAGTGCAGTTCGAGGCCTGGTATAAGCTGAAATATTAGACTGACCTAGCTATCCTGTGCAGGGCTGTGAAATATGTCACACCCGCAGCTCTGTAATCAGGCCGATGAATTCTTTCAATGACTAGATCACAAAGCCCTTTACCGAGTAGGTCAGTAGCCTCATCATCCCAATTGTACGGATGGGGAAACTGAGGCATGGGGCGAGGAAATGATTTACCCGAGGTTACCCAGCCGCAGAACTTGAAATAGGACCCGGGTTTCCTGAGTACAAGTCCAGTGCTTTATCCACTCTACTGAGTGCTTTATTACTTTGTTAATCGAATGTTCCCATGTCCCTGTGTGATGGCTCCAGAGTTGGTCGCACATATTTCACTGGCAATCATTGCCATGCTACATTGGGGTATCAGCTGTCTGAGGGGATCTGTGATCGCTCTGTGTCTGCCCCACAGATGGACCCAGCCCTTCGGGGAGTGACACCTCTGGAGGGGAGGCATGTCCCCAAGATAAAGGGTTTGGCTCAATGTTGCGGGATTTCCCTCTGTGTGTGGGGGGAAGTGGGGGGGAGCTGATCTGAAATTACAGGAGAGCACCCACCACTCTCAGTGGCGAGACTATTACCCTGCTGTAGGCACCTGGATGGGCAGGGGCTGCAGGGTAAGAATCCATGAGGAGCAATAGGGTGTTTCACAAGGAGATGGCTAAAGCCAACTTGTTATCTCACTGTGAAATGTGATGGCAGCCCAGGTGTCCCAGGGCGACTAGCCCCGTGATGAGGTGACTGGTCCTGCCCCTCTCTGCACTCCTCCCCTGCTAGGGAACATTATCACAGCCTTGTGACAGGTCGGCTATGTGGCTAGGTCAGTCCAGGCTTGGGATAACAGAAGCCTCCAGGGAGTCAAAGGCGGGAGGAGAAGATGGATGGATGTGAGGTGACCAGAAGTCCTGATATTATCAGGACCATCCTGATATTTGGAGCTTTGTTTTATATAGGCCAATATACTCCCCCTGCCCCCCCACCGGAGGAAAAAAAGTGTCCCCATTTTTCACACTTGCTATCTGGTCATCCTAGTGGCCGGCCTGGGTTAAAAGGGGCTGGCGCAGAGAAGCTGAGCGAGGGCTGAAGTTGGCCTCAATGATTCCTTGCAGCCCTGGGAACGAGGGCTGTGGGACTCCTGATTCCCAGGAGGGGAACTCCCTCCCCAAGATGTCAGCTCAGAGCCCAGAAAGAGGGCTGTGATATTCCTCTCCTAAGGGGGAAAGTTACAGGCAGCTTCCGCAGGCCACAGAAGGAGGCCTGTGGGAACCTTGAATCAAAGCAGAACCAGGGATGGAGAAATTTGGTGCCCTGTAAGAGATCTAATCAATGAGATCCCATAAAGGGAGGAGGGGTCTTGGTTCGAGTGTCCCTGGCCCGTGGGGCTCATCCCTGGTCCTGGATCCCTGCCCCTGGGGCTCACCCCCCTCCCCCATCTTGTATCCCCACCCCTGGGGTTCACCCTTCATCCTAGATCCCTTTTGTGTTGCCTCTGTGTTCTGGATGCTCCCAGCCCCACCCACGTCAGTCCCTGGGCTCCTCTGCCCCAGCCTAATCCCTTGCTTTTCTCTCTGTTCCCGGCTGTTCCAATGGTTTTCTAGGACTGGGACCCATTGTGGGACTCGCCATCATGGCCGGCCTGGCTCTGGCATTGCTGGGCTGTTTTCTCATAAAGACAGGTAGATGTCGGTGGGGTGGAGCATGAGCTGAGATGGGCGGCTGTTGCAGAGCATCGCTCTGAAATCTTAAATCTCACTCCAAGGGCAGTGAAAGGCTATAACCCAGCTGTAACCTGGCTGAGGCACGGGGAGCAGAACTGACTGGTCTGAGATCACCCAGCACTGAGGTCTCTGGGCATCTGTCCCCAGCACTAACCACTGCCCTGTGCTGCCTCCGTGGATCTGCGGCTGCAGGGCTCTGTGGGTAGCTCGACCCCACAGACCAGCGGGGAGGTGCAGCACATCGGGGGCAGAGGTGCACACTGCCAGGCCCCGACAGTCGCCCCAGGCCGTGATGCTTGCTGAGCTTCCCTAACGCTCTTTTCTTTCTCTCGGTAGTTGTGTCGCGCTGCAGGACTCACAGGTAGGAGGGAACCTCTCCCTGACCCCCAGCTCCATTCTGGGGTTGCTCCCCCAGGTGATGCCCAGGTCTGGGCGGGACCATTGCTGCCCTGTCTGGGACTCCGCCCTGGGGAGCTGACCTGGGCCGTACCCCCCGGCTACCCACAGTGCAAATTCTCCTAGGGTTCTGCGGAGGCCTGACCCTTGTCTGGAAGCCTTGTAACCCCCCCGCCTTAGTGATGGCGATGGTGCTGCTGCCCCATCACTAACGGCAGCAGGGCCCCAGCACCAGCTGCTGCACGTGGGACTGACGCAGCTCTCGTTCCACACAGGGAACCCGGCCCAGACCGGAGCAGCCCGGCTGCTGAAGATCAGATCCAGTGTAAGAGCCTGTTGTTCCGGCACTGCCCTGGGGGGAGTTCGGCTCCTGCCTTTTGTCCGTCTGTTGGCTGGTGTCAGAGTGCGGGGTGTTGGGGCCAGAAGGGGCCCTGGGTAGCCAGGCCAGAGAGTCCTGTCCTGATGGGGACTGTTCTCCCTGTCTCCTCAGCCTCTGCCCAGCCCAATGACAAGGTGACAGGAGCCGTCGGCCGTGGGCAGGAACGGGACTGGCTGGAGCCTGGCAGCTTCTGCCACAAACTGCAGGGTGGGCGCAGGGGCTTGGGCAGACACCTCCCTGTATGGGGAGAAAGGAGACACATGACAGGAACAAACAGCATCGCCCCGTTATCTGTGGTCAGCCAGTGTCCATGGGACCTGTCCCAGTTCTCACCCTGCTGATATGGGGAGCAGTCTGGGCACCCAGCATCCATGGGGCCTGGCCCAGTTCTCCTCTCCTCTCCCCCAACATTAGGGTTGCCAAGTTTCTACTCACACAAAACCGAACACCCTTGCCCCACCCCTGCTCTGCCCCTCCTCTGAGGCCCTGCCCCTTCTCCGAGGCTCCGCCCCCTCTCACTCCATCCCTGCTCCCTCTGTCGCTCTCCCCACCCTCACTCACTAGCTCATTTTCACTGGGCTGGCTCAGGGGGATTGGGGTGGGGGTGAGGGCTCCGGCTGGGGGTTGCGGGCTTCAAGGTGGGCCCAGAAATGAGGAGTTCATGGTGGAGTGGGGGTCTCTGGGCTGAGGCAGTGGATTGGATTAGGATGTGAGAGGGGTGAAGGCTCTGGCTGGGCATGTGGGCTCTGGGGTGGGGCAGAGGATGAGGGTTTAGGGTTGCAGGAGGGGGCTCCAGGCTGGGGGGTGGATCCGAGGGGTTCAGAGTATGAGAGGGGGCTCTGGGCTGGGGCAGCGGGTTGGGGCTTGCAGGGGGGCAGGGATGCAGATTTCAGGTGGCGCTTACTTCAAGTAGATCCCGGAAGCAGTGGCATGTCCCCACTCCAGCTCCTATGTGGAGGCATTGCCAGGTGGCTCTGTGCACTGTCCCATCTGCAGGTGCCACCCCGACAACTCCCACTGGCTGCGGTTCCCAGCCAATGGGAGCTGCAGAGCTGGCACTTGGGGCAGGGGCAGCGTGCGGAGCCCCCTGGCTGCCCCTATGCATAGAAGTCATAGGGGGGACATGCCACTTTTTCCAGATGCTGCACGGAGCCAGGGCAGGTAGGGAGCCTGCCTTAGCCCTGCTGTGCCACTGACCGGACTTATAATGTCCTGGTTGGCAGTGCTGACTGCAGCCACCAGGGTCCCTTTCCAACCAGGCGTTCCAAGCAAAAACCAGACACCTGGCAACCCTATCCAACACGGGCAGCAAGCTGGGTACCCAGTGTCCATTGGGCCAGCCAACCCGTTAGTGCTCACACTGCAGTGCCCGCCGCTGTCTCTCCTCAATGGGCCCTGCTGGGGTCAGGGTCTGGGGCCCTGGGGGACATGGGGCAGTGTCTCTCCGGGGCATGGGGCGGCTGGTGAGGATGCACTGACCTCAGTTCTCTCCCCCAGACACCGTGGTCACTGGAGCCCGCGCTGACCAGGTGAGTCGCCGTGCCGGTGCCCGCAGTTTGCCAGGTTTGGGCAGAACGTTCCCATGGGAAGAGGCACCAGGAGTTACAGCTAAACCTGGGAACCCCCTGGGCTGATCCCAGTGCCAGCACCCCTGGTCTGGCCAGTAGTGAGGGTCACTGTGGGGTGACCCTAGCCCTGGGGAATAAATAGTGACCGTCTTGGCATCAAGGAAGAAAGAATTGAAGAATCTGAGTTTAATTCTCCAGTTAGTTTCATATCACTGTAGCTCCATTGGAGTCAATGGGATCAGATCCCACACTGGTGTAAATCAGCTGTAGCTTCATTGATGTCAATGAACCAAATCCCCAGTGAGTGTAAATCAGCCTCACGCCTGTGACAGCAATGGAGTGATGCTGATTTACACCAACTGGGGATCTGGCCCCATACATGCAATAGAAGAAAGGAGAAGGGTCCCTGATGACATCCCAGCTCAGCTGGGGGAGTTTCCCTAACTGACCCATGGCTTGTCTCATCCCCGGAAGCCCCAGCTGATGGGAGCCCTTGATCCTATGGGGACTCCAAGTGCTTGCATCCCTCCCATTGATTCCAATAGGATTGAGGCAGGTGGTTAAAGTTAAGACCTGTGCTCCAGCACCCTCCTGAGCATGGCGCTCTCTTGCCCCAGATCTAAGGAGGAGCTGTTCCTCCCCCTCCCCTTCACCATGTCCCTGGGCCCTGCTCAGGGCTCCCTCCCTGGTGTTCCCTTGTAGACAAATTCAGACTGGAAACAGGGTGTAAATGTTTAGCTGTGTAAATGTATTGATGTCCCCCAGAATGGACGGGGATGTTGCAGTGACGTACGCGGTGGTAGGAAAGGGTCGCTCTCAAATGCGGGACACCCGGACGGCTCCGTAGCACTGGGTAAGGGCGACACTCTGTGAATAGTCCCATGTGGGATGGGGGTTGTTCTCCCCACAAAGCCAGTGCAGGGACTGGTTGGGGGTGCAGGATCTAACCCAGCCTCCCTGCCAACTCATAGCTTCCATCTCCCACACCTGCTACCAAGATCTGTGCTGAGACCACTCACTGGCTCCACCTGCCAGGCCCCAGAGCTCACTCACCTGGAGCCTGAGCCCCTGCCCTTCCCCAGCATTTTATAACCCCAAAATCCAGGGGCTCAGACTGGGGAGTGAGCAGCATCTGAGCAGGGGGGCTCAACAGCAGGGAACTACCCCAGCTCTCCTTGCAGATATGGGGACAGGCAGATAACACAGTATGCCCAGGGCTGTCCCCAGCCCATTGCTGGGGAATGCTTCCCTGCCCAGCGCTCAGAGAGCTACTGGGGAAGGGGTGGGCAGCAGCTGCATTTGAGCTGGTCACTGGGATTCCCTCTCACATCCCCACAGGATTTCCAGTGCCCCACAAGCCTGCATGAGCCCCACACTCGCTGCCAGCCTGATTGGAGCCCCAGGGAAGGAGATGGTGATGGAGCCTGTTAACCAGCCAGCAAGAACCAGCGTTTGGGTCAATCGATGACACGGGGGAAGCTCCGACTCTTCTTGGGTGTGGCCAAGGTTAGACTTCGCGTCACAGCCCGTTGTTCTAGTTATGGCAGAACCTTCCTGGCTGAAGTTCCCAGCCCTCGGAGACTGTTCATGCGGAGGGACACCTGACATGTACACCTGTTTGTGGGAAATGCAAATGCAGGGTCCCAAATGGGTTCAAAATGTGCACCCAAATGGCTCCTGCATTTACTGAGGGTCCAGGAAGCAGATGCTGAGCCAAATGTCTCTGGTGCCGGCCTGATGGTGGGGGTGGGGAGAGGGGCAGCGCGGGGAGGCCTGCGTGGGCATAGCTGTGCCAGCGACACGCTGTAATGTTGCTATCGGGGGGACGTGCTGGGGTCTGTGCTGAGACTCTGAGCATGTCCAGGGGGAACAAGGCGGCAGATTTTTGACGGTCTTGAAGTGCCTAACTCCCATGGATGTCAATGAGAGTTAGGTGCCTGAGTCACTTTAAAGACCTGGTCCCAAGGAGTCTCTGGCAGGCTGGGTCTGAGCTGGCTCCTGTGCAGTGAATAAAGTGATTTGCCTTTTCTCTGCCCAACCTGCCTCCTGGGAGCGTCGTACAGCATCACCTGGGGCCAGGCATTACGGTGAGAGACGCATGCGGCCATTGCCTCCCCGAGTCCGCTGGGGCCCCACGGAAACTTTGCGGTTACACAGACTCGGTTCAAGCAGCGTTTTCTCATCCCCACGGGGGCCGCCGAGACGCCCAGATACAGAGAGTCGTGAACATCACTGATCGAGGGGGACAGGGCCTGATCTTTCTCTCTCTCTCGCACACGCACACACACTCACACACACACTCTCCCTCTTTCTCACACGCACACATTCTCTCTCTCTCTCTCCCCCTCCCCTTTCCCTCCCCCCCGCTCCCCCCCGTCTCACACACACACACTCTGACAAACAGTTTCATTAGCACAGAGTCGAGGCTGCCCCGGGGTATCTCGCTCCCGCCCAGAACGCTGAGACCAGCCAAACTCACACGTCTGAAACCCAGAACATTCCGAGTTCAGGTATTTCACACTCAGGCTTCCTAAAACCAGGAAACCGAGGGAAGGGTCAGGCCTGTGCAACCTTAACTCTGCCCTCATTGGTCGATGCCCCAATACGCCCAGGCTCCGCCTTCGCAGTGTCGCAAACCGGAGCTACAGACACCCGCTCTCTGCTCACAGACCCAGCCTGCGCCTCCCCAAGAACTCCGCCTCTGCTACATTTACACCCCTTCCCCCAGCCTGCGCCTCCCCAAGAACTCCGCCTCTGCTACATTTACACCCCTTCCCCCAGCCTGCGCCTCCCCAAGAACTCCGCCTCTGCTACATTTACACCCCTTCCCCCAGCCTGCGCCTCCCCAAGAACTCCGCCTCTGCTACATTTACACCCCTTCCCCCAGCCTGCGCCTCCCCAAGAACTCCGCCTCTGCTACATTTACACCCCTTCCCCCAGCCTGCGCCTCCCCAAGAACTCCGCCTCTGCTACATTTACACCCCTTCCCCCAGCCTGCGCCTCCCCAAGAACTCCGCCTCTGCTACATTTACACCCCTTCCCCCAGCCTGCGCCTCCCCAAGAACTCCGCCTCTGCTACATTTACACCCCTTCCCCCAGCCTGCGCCTCCCCAAGAACTCCGCCTCTGCTACATTTACACCCCTTCCCCCAGCCTGCGCCTCCCCAAGAACTCCGCCTCTGCTACATTTACACCCCTTCCCCCAGCCCCTCCCTCCTACGCGCACGATGCCATTTCCTGCTCGACTTTCCCTCGCCCCTCAGCAAACCCCCAGAGCAGCCCCACCCCCACCTCCCTGCTGCCAGTCCCCGGGCCGAGAACGCCCCCGAGCCCAGCGACTGGCCCAGCCTGCAGAGCGCAGCGCTGCACAGGGCAACTGGGTCTCTCAAGTACAAACACCCCTTGGGCCTTCGCTCACCACCCCTCCCCCGTGGACTCCGAGCCCATCACAGCCCTGCCACGCTTCTCAGACAAACCCCGCCACCATTCACACAGCCGCACCTAGCGCAGGGAACGCAGCCGGAGCACAGACCCATGGTTCCCAGTGGCTGCCGCCAGCTCCCGGGGAGCAGAGGTGAGGTGCATGGGCGTTAACCTTAACCTTGCATTTCCTGGGGTTCCTGGGGGAGAAATCCAGGTATGATTGGGAGGAGCTGAGATGCTACAGCGTCTGTCAGCCTAGCTAGACACGGCCAAGACAGAATGCCGTCTCCCCGTTCCAGAGAGAAAAGCAGCCTCAGTCGGGCAACCCGGGCAAGCCAACCACAGAACTGACAAGCCTGACAAACAAATAATGTGGTGAATTCATGTTACTGGGGCTGGAGCTGTGGGAAGTAAAACCTGGGTTTGGACAAGAGACAGCAATTTAATATCTGATGACTCTGGAAAGGTCGATTGGGTTGCTAGGAGCCCCCGTAGCACGTTCATGCGAGTTCCAGCGGGTGGGCGAGGAATGTGCAAGGAGAGAGTTGAGGGTTGATGGCTAGAGATGGTTTTTTTCTGGGGCCTGGCTGAAGACACCAGGAAGGGACACTCAAGACACCAAAGAGTAGTCCATGGAGGGCTGTATGGTCCAGACAACTGGGACGGCGGCACTGAGACCAAGTTCTGAGGACATAAGACCCAGGAGTTTCTGAGAAGGACATCTGCCCTGGGATCTGCAGTGAGACTTTCCCATGTTCAAGAGGGTAAAGAGGGCACCTCTAGATAGACAGTCACTGAGTTCACTCCTGGCTTTATGTGCAAGTAATAAAGTAAGAGTTTGTTAAACAAGCCCAGAGTCGCGTTATGGTGACTGTCTGTTCCTGCCCGGGCTTTGAAGAGCACCTACCATGTTCATCAGCGAGTATCCCACTCCTGGGGGCAGGGGTCTTGGATAAGGTAGAACAGTGGGGGAAGACACAAGTAAAATTTCCACTTGTGAAGCTTGGTGGTGGCAGGAGATACATAACCCCAAAGCATAGGGAACCGGACGTTGTAACAGGCGGCTATATTATATAATGGGCACTAGGGTCAGCAGATGGCAAGGGGTGGGAAAGGGGCATCTACATGCTGAGGAGAAGATGATTATATACTGATTATCTGTTACTGGAATCTGAAATCGAAGGCCCAATCTGCATAAAGAAACAGGCTGATCTGCCCAGTCTAGGTTCTGGTTATGAAACAGTTAAAAATTTGTAACCTCAGGGAAAATCCAGTTGTGAGTTTGGAAGCACTGACACCTTCCGCAGCCTGAGGTGAACATCAGAACATGAGAACAGCCAGACTGGGTCAGAACAATGCTCCATCTAGCCCGGTGTCCTGTCTTCTGAAGAGAGCAGGCAATTTGTGAGTGATACGTCCCCTGTCGTCCACTCCCAGCTGCTGGTGGTCAGAAGCTAGTGAGACACAGAGCATCGGGTTTCATCCCTGACCATCTTGGCTAATATTGATGGACCGATCTTCCAGGAACTTATCTAATGATTCTTTGAAACCCATTATGGCCTTCACATCACCCCTGGCAATGAGTTCCACTGACCGACCGTGTGCTGTGTGAAGACGTATTTCCTTTTGTTTGTTTTAAACCTGTTGCCTATTAATTTCATTGGGTGGTCCCTGGTTCTTGTGTCATTTGAAGGAATAAATAACATTTCCTTATTCACTTTCTCCACACTAGTCATGATTTAATAGACCTTTTTCAGATCCCTTCTCAGTCATCTCTTGTCTAAGCTGAAAAGGCCCAGTCGTTTTAATCTCTCCCCACATGAAAGCTGTTCTACACTCTTAATAATTTTTGTTGTCCTTTTTTTGTACTTTTTCCAGTTCTAAAAGATCTTTTTTTGAGATGGGATGACCAGAACTGCATGCAGTATTCAATATGTGAGCGTACCATGGATTTCTATCCAGGCATTATGATATTTTCCCTGGTAGTTCCCAACATTCTGTTTGCCTTTTTGACTGCTGCTGCACACTGAGCAGATGTTTTCAGAGAACCATCCACAATGTCTCCAAGATCTTTTTCTAATTTAGACTAATTTAGACTCCATCATTTTGTACGTATAGTTGGTATGAGTTTTCCAATGTGAATTACTTTGCAATTATCAACACTGAATTTTATCTTCCATTTTTTTGCCCAGTCTCCCAGTTTTGTGAGATCCCTTTGTAACACTTCGCAGTCTGCTTTGGATTTCCCGATCCGGAGTAATTTTGTATTGTCTGCAAATTATGCCACCTCACAGTTCACCCCCTTTTCTAGATCATTTATGAATATGTTGAACAGCACTGGTCCCAGTACCAATCCCAGGGGAACACCTCTATGTCTCTCCATTCCTTTGTTTCCTATCTTCTCACCAATTACTGATCCATCAGAGGACTTTCCCTCTTATCCCGTGACCACTCACTTTGCTTAAGTGCCTTTGGTGAGGGACCTTATCAAAAGTTTTCTGAAACTTCAAGTACATTATATCCACTGGATCCCCCCTTGTACACATTTTTCTTGACCCCTCAAAGAATTCTAATAGACTAATGAGGCACTATTTCCCTTTACAAAAGCCATGTTGACTCTTCTCCAACAAATCGTGTTTGTCTACTTGTCTGACAATTCTGTTCTTTACTATAGTTTCAACCAATTTCCCTGGTAGTGAAATTAGGCTTACCAGCCTGCAATTGCCAGTATTGGTTCTGGAGCCTTTTTTAAAAAATTGGCATCACATTAGCTATCCTCTAGTCATCTGGTACAGAAGCTGATTTAAATGACAGGTTACAGATCACACTCAGTAGTTCTGCAGTTTCACATTTGAGTTACTTCCGAACTTTTGGGTGAAATCATCTGGTCCTGGTGATTTGTTACTCTTTAATTTATCCATTTGTTCCAATACCTCCTCTAGTGACACTTCCATCTGGGACAGCTCCTCAGATTTGTCCCCTAAAAATAATGGCTCAGATGTGGGAATCTTAATTGCTGCTAGGTTTTGAATCTTTGGATAGTTGCTCTTCAGATTCTTTATTGGCCTATCTAATTCTACTCTTACACTTGACCTGCCAGTGTTTATGCTCCTTTCTCTTTTCCTCAGTAGGATTTAACTTCCAATTTTTAAAGGATGTCTTTTTGCCTCTAGCCATTTCTTTTACTTTGTTGTTTGGCCACGGTGGCACTTTTCTGGTAGTCTTACTATGTTTTTTTTTTTTTTAATTTGGTGTATACATTGAATTTGAGCCTCTATTACAGTGTTTTTACATAGTTTGCGTGCAGCTTGCAGACATTTCACATTTTCGACTGTGTATTTTAATTTCCCTTTAACTAGCTCCCTCATTTTTGTATTGTTCCCTTTCTGAAGTTAAATGCTACTGTGGTGGGTTTCTTTGGTGTCCCCCTCTGCCCCACAACACACAAGAATGTTAAATTGAATTATATTATGGTTGCTATTACCAAGCAGTTCAGCCGTAGTCCCCTAGTGTAATAGGTCCTGTTCTTCACTTAGGAGAAAATCAGGAATTGCCTCTCCCCTTGTGACTTCCAGAACTAGCTGCTACAAGAAGCAGTTCTTTATGGTATCAAGAAACTATATCTCTGCATCCTGTTCTGAGGTGACATGCACCCAGTCAATATGGGAAAGTTGAAATCCCCCATTATTATTGAGTTTACTATGTTTATACCTTCTGTAATCTCCTGGAACATTTCATAGTCACCATCACCACCCTAGTTAGGTGGTTGGTAATATTCTTCTTTGATTGGAGCTGGGATTGATCTCTGTTAAACTTTTTAGCCTGTGTGTAGGTTCATATATTGTTTTAATCTGTTTTCTCTCTTTCAGCTTCAGAATAAGTGTGGTGGTTTAGAAGTAGCTGTGTGGCAACTTGTAACTGCAGGTGAGACACTGGCCATAGCCCTCGGAGAGAAAGCAGAGCTCCAACATTGGCCTTTTAGGGAGTCTGGCTTGCTGGGGGTAGCACAGTGTAGGCAGAGAACTGTGCAGCAAGGAGGGACACTGGGATCTCCACGCATGAAAGGTGATGATTCAGGAGTCAGAAGCCTAGAGCACGTGCTCTTAATGGACCACAGTGGGAGAATACAGGTGCAGTTGCCCAGAATTGCCCTGGTAAGTGCTTATTCATAAGGGAAGTGATTTGGGAGCTCTCTCTTTCCTAGGCCACTAAGATCATTTCACGTAAAGACTTTAAATCTGTAGGCAAGCAATTGGAGAGGACTTCAATAACTTGTAAACACAAGGATGTGGCTAAACCCACAGTGCAATGCCAATAAGAAATGCTGCCCAGGGTGTAGTATTTAAGCATAAGTGAGACTTTACTGAAGTTGAAGGGACACTGAACGCTTCTGCTAAGTTTCAAAGAAAGGGCCTGATCTGACAGCTGCCAGTGAGAGCTTAGCCATGGGCATCAGTGGAAATTCTCACCATCACAGACCCTCCCTAGTCTCAAGGTTTTGACAATTTTTGTCTAGTAGATGCTAGAAGGACTTTGCAGCTTTGGAATGGATGCTATCTGAGGAATGTCTTGTTAAATTCCCTTCCAATTTTCTCACAATCTCTACCCCAGTCCCTGACCTGATTTACCAATTTTCAGACCACTCTGACTTTTCATAGGGGTTTAAAAAAGGTGCCAAATTCAGCTTTAAGCAGGGACATATCTGCAACTTGAACTCTGGAGAGGTGACCACCCAGCTGTCATTCCTCTCCGGTGTGACCCTGGCTCGGGTCTGATTTCAATGTTAAAACCACAATGTTCAGCATAAGGCCTGTGACAAGAGCTGGGAGAGCAGCGTCCCTCTGGCCGCAGCAAAGCCGGTAGCAGACACGGCCATGTCTCTCAAAGGTCTGTGGCTTTTCTTCTCTCTGAACCGCGGGGAGCCCGTGGCAGATCAGAGAGCGGCTGCAGCTTTTATGCTCCCTGCTCCCTGCAGATCAGAAGGGGAGAGGTCAGATCAGAGAGCCACAGAGACGTCTCTCTCTGAGACACTGAGGAGCAGAGAGAGACAGGCCTTCCCTTCTGCCGAATCCCTGAGGGGCTGCTGCGATTCTCACCACTTCTCCCAATGCTCCTGCCGCTGGGCCTCTGGCTGCTCTGTGAGTATGGACACAACTGGCTGGGTTTAGCTTGGCTTTAAGGGAGGACTGAGAACTGCTAATGAGTCACTTAATTATTTCTAGGAGGAATGTTCAAGGTCTCCTCTTTTTAGCTTCCACAGCTCCATCAATTACCATTGACACGTGTTACCAAGGGTTGCGGTGGATTCTCCATCACTGGCAATTTTTAAATCAAGACTGGACATTTTTCTAACAGATCTGTTCTAGGAATTATTTCAGGGAAGTTCTCTGGACTGTGCTGAGCATCAGACTAGATAATCACAATGTTTAGCTACTGTAAAATGATTTCAATGCTTCATTCCAACTCATATTTCTGCTGCTGGCTTTGATTCAGAGGCAAATGCCACCAAATATGTTCTAAGAAAAGGAGTACTTGTGGCACCTCAGAGACTAACAAATTTATTTGAGCATTCACTTTCATGAGCTACAGTTCACTTCATCGGATGCATGCAGTGGAAAATACAGTGAGGAGATTTATATACACAGAGAACATGAAACAATGGGTGTTACCATACAGATTGTAACAAGAGTGATCAGGTAAGGTGAGCTATTACCAGCAGGAGAGTGGCAGGGGTGGTGGTGGGGGGAACCTTTTGTAGTAATAATCAAGGTGGGCCATTTCCTGCAGTTGACAAGAACCTGTGAGGAACAGTTGGGTTGGGGGGGGGGAATAAACATGGGGAAATAGTTTTACTTTGTGTAATGACCCATCCACTCCCAGTCTTTATTCAAGCCTAAGTTAATTGTATCCAGTTTGCAAATTAATTCCAATTCAGCAGTCTCTCCTTGGAGTCTGTTTCTGAAGTTTTTTGTTGAAGAATTGCAACTTTTAGGTCTCAGAGTAACAGCCGTGTTAGTCTGTATTCGCAAAAAGAAAAGGAGTACTTGTGACACCTTAGAGACTAACCAATTTATTTGAGCATAAGCTTTCGTGAGCTACAGCTCACTTCATCGGATGCATACTGTGGAAAATACAGAAGATGTTTTTATACACACAGACCATGAAAAAATAGGTGTTTATATTTTTATATTAACTTAGATTATTTTCATTCGTTGTAAGTCTAGTTTGAGCAGAGCGAGCACGTGTCCATCTCCCCATGCTGGGAAGCTCTTGCCCAGCTGCAGTGTAGATGGGCCCAGTGAGACGATACAGTCTCAGCTCACCAGCAGCCTCACCATTGTCAGGTCTATTGTAGGCAGCGTGACAATGGAGAGTTTCACGGCAGGATCTGGAGGATACTGAGGTAGCTTTGTGGATGTTTATGGGGATTCTTCCCAAGTGTAGGGACAAGAGAGGGGTTATTGGGAGAGTTACTGAGTGTTTGTACTGCGAGGGGAAAGAGCCAGAAGAGAGTGAGAGATGAAGCGGAAGAGGGAGGGAGGGGATGAGCGATTAGAAGCTGGGATGAGATGAGTAGATGAGAAACTTCTGTGTTTGTGACAGGGAGAAGAAGGAGAGAGCTGTAGGATGTGGGGAGGAAGGAAGCAGTGGGAAGGTCACATCATATTGTGCCAGCTTTCCCTCTAAATACCTTAGTGAGACCCTGTGCAGAGAGAAGAGGAGGCGGGAGTGGGAAAATCTGAGGAGGGTGACTAAAGGGCTGGGGTTGTGGGCGTGGCTGTTGATCTGAGGGGAGAGGTGCAGGTGCTTGACTAGGAAGATGGCAGAACTGACGGAGGACAGAACAAATTTGTAGTGGAGGAAACCTGCCTGGGGACAAGATTCCCACCAGAGACGCTCGGCAGCGCGAGACCAGGAGGATGCCCCATGTGCTCATTACCATAATGGCAAAAGCTCCATGTATTTTAAATTTGTGTAGCTCTGATAAGCTCCCAACTGACCTGGCTGCACTCACGATGGGAATTTATATTTTAGTGCACAGGGGCGCTGGCTGCAAGTCAGGAAATCTGCCGCTCTCCCGTGAGTGTTGGTGCCGTGTAACAACGTTAATTATAGAACAGAGGGGCCCAATCCTCAGGCACACTAAGACCTCTTAATAGCACTTGTGCAGTGTAAGGAGGCTAACAGAGGGTGTAAATTCACACTCACTTTACCCGTGGGCTTTAGTGTAAATGAGAAGCAGGCCCTGTGTGTCTGGCGGGTGGGGCAGAGCACCAGGAATCAGGTCTCATGGGGGACACTTTGGATATTGGCACTGACTGTAAAAAAGCCTGGTGCTGATTCATTGGGCCCGACTCCTTGTGACTTCAGTGGGAGAAGAGTCAGACCCACGGGATGAGTGCGGGGGCCCTGAATCCAATGGGAGTGTAAATGCCAGCACACGGGATGGGGTGTAAATTGATCTGAAAATAGATGAAAGGTTGTATGTGGCAGAGCAGTGGAATTTGCACCAATTTGGCATCAGGTGAGGACCAAGTTCGGCCACTGGCATAATGGGAGCAATTCCCACTGAACCCAAGTGGAGTTCCGCATGCTTCAGTAATGCCCTGCTTGGTGCGTACATGCCACACTCCGGGCCTGGTCCACAGAGGGTGTGAGTGTGTCAGAGCCTCACTCACTTATGCTTTCAGCTCTGGAAGTCCCGGGTGTTCTGGCCATGACGACGGGTGTGTAAATGGGGGTTCAGCTGGGTTTCAGACCCAGAGTTCCTTGGAACGCAGGGCAGGAGTTTTTATATCTTAAGCTGAAGCTCAAGTCACAGACCCTCCGCCCTCTGTGGAATGGCCCAGAGAGGACACACACACCCCAGAGGGTCCCACAAGTCCCTTCTGGCCTTTAATGTCTATGAATCTATTAATAGATAGAGCTAAAATATTTTAGTCCTAGTACCAACTAGATCCTAACTCCTTTGAATGCAAGAGAAAAGCTTCCATCGATTTCAGTGAGAACAGAGTTAGCCCCTTATATATATGTCTCTGCCCAGTATCATGTGGAAGAAATTTAGGTTTTGTATATTTTACTTTGTGAGGCCGGACACAAGGTGAAAAAGGCATATCAATTACTCAGGGTCTGATCCAAAGCCCATTGAAGTCAACAGGAGTTTTGGGACCCAGTTCAGTAGGGTTCCAATTAGTATCTGTTTTCCAGACAATGTATTCCTAATGTCCAGTTCACACCACCACTTGCATAGCCTGTGAATTCAGGACATTAGGGTTTCTCAAATCAGCTTCAATTTTTCAGTGACTCCCTTAGTTTACCAGTGGTTTTCCTGGTCACATGCTTTAAAGCTTAAAGGACTAATCAAGCAAGGTGCTGAGCAGCTGCAAATCTCAGTAGGCCCAACTGGAGCTGACGGAAGCCAGCACCTCATGCGGATTTGGGCTCTGAGTTCATCTTTCCTCGCCTGGACTTTGGTGGAACTCGACTGATTCAGACCAACTGAGAAGCTGGTCCGTTTTCTACTTTCTGAGTAACAGTAAAGCCTGGTGAGCTGCTAGAGCCCTCTAGTCTGCATGTGGCACAAGACGTTCTTTTATTTATTTGATCATTGATTTTTTTGGTGTCCCCATATGATGATTTCAAACAGTCACATGTAATGACTCTACAATTTGTGGGATGCTGGGAGAATTTAAAATCCCACCTTTGTGTTGAGATAAAGAAAGCTCTTTTGCCTGTAAAAGTGGTGTTTTAACAACTATTTTGATTTTTACTCAGGTCAGTGGAAAATAAGGGAAATTAATTTACTGATTACAAAGAGATCTTTGTTTGTTTGCCTGTCCTAAACCGGAGAACGTAAACCTTTTTGGTGTAAAATGTCAGATTGGGTGCTTGAATGTGTGTGTTAATAATTAAATTGCAGAATTCAGCTCCAGCTCTGAATTGTATTACATATTTGTGGTTTTCAAATTTTAATAGATTTTTAGCTTAGACCTTTTATCAAGTGGTCAACAATTTTGTTGTTTAACCATTTACTCCATTCATGATCAGAAGATCTTACGATCATTTTCCTCAAAGTGACATGATCCGCGGAGGCTGATTGATATTTTGGGACTTCCAGTAGACAGCCAGCAATGTACAGTTATAGATTTCTTCCAATTTCTTCATGACATTTGCTGTATTGGGTAAATAATCTGTCATAAAAAGATGACCAAATCAATCCTGATTGGATGAAACTCCATGGACAGTGCCATGGAATTGTTAAAGTACTCCAGAGGAAGTGTGGCCATGAATCTTTAGAAGTGGAGGTAGATGGTGTCCCTGCCTAAACCATCAACTCCAGAAGGCATGTGACATCATGCCCTATGCTTCCTCCCCTATTGACTGGCCATCAAATGGGTGATTGCCCTGTGTTGTTACCAGTATATACATAGAGAAGTTAGATAAAAACATCAGTACTCTTGGTTGAAGGTTAAAGCATAATACGACGATTATTTCTTAGAATTCAGAATGACACCACCAAAACCAGAGAGAGATAAATCAGGCTGCTCCCTAAGGAAGCAAGACACACCTCACACAACTTTGACTCTGGGCTGGCTCTTACAATCCAGACTGACACAGATCACATGACTTCCCTCAGAGCCCACAGGCCCACAAGCAGTACTAGGAACTCGCTCACAAATTAAAGTGATAGCCCTCAATTCTGCCACAGTTTTCAATACACCTCAGAACCCCACATCTAAGACATGTCATAGATAAGGCTGTGAGATTGTCATGGAGGCCACGGAAGTCACCTCCATGACTTCTGCAGCGCCCGGTGTGGCTGGCTCCAGGGCTGCCCGAGCAGCTCAGGCAGCCCCTGGGCCTGCCACAACAGCTGCTGCTGGGGCAGTCTTGGGTCACCGCCACCTCCCCCCCGCCCCGCGCTGCAGCAGCAGGAGTTTGGGTGTGGAGGGGGCTCAGGGCTCGGGGTTGGGGCATAAGAGAGGGGAATGGCTCTGGGCTTACCTTGTGGGGGCTCCCCAGAAGTGACAACATGTCCCTCCCTCTCTCTGCGCCTAGCTCTGTGCTCTACTTCCACCCACAGGCGCCGCCTCCACAGCTCCTATTAGCCGTAGTTCCCAGCCAATGGGAGCTGCGGAGCTGGTAGCCTGCGGAGCTAGGAGCTTAGGGAGGGACATGTCACCACTTCCGAGAAGCCGGATAGGGAGCCTGTCAGCCCCGCCAATCCCCCCCACATCACCAGCGGGGGTCCCGGGCTGCTCCCACCTGAGCACCCGCGGAGCCCCCACAGACCAGCCCCCCAGCTCTCATGGCACCCCCGAGGCTGCCCCTCAGCACTCGCAGTGCCCCCCAGGCCATCTCCCCCAGCACCTCCCTCCCCCCTGCACACCCAGGGGGAATATGTTTATATAGCATTATCTTAGTTGTTAGGTTTAATACATTGACATGACACAAAGTTTCAGGGGGTTTTTTTGGCGGGGGGGGGGGCATATACACCTGAAATTTTGTGTGATGTCAGTGTTCCTTAAGTCAGACATTGAGGAATAGAATCTAAGATTTATGGGGTGATTTTACGAAGCCTGTGTCCTAGAAAGAAACCCCAGTACTGTTGCACGTACTTCCGTGGTAATTTCTGACATTTTGCTTCTGATTTATATATGGGTTTCAGATTATTGAAGGGAACCATAATCTACTGTACATCTATCCTACAGATATACTTGGGGCCAGCAACTCTGGAGGGGAAGCTTCTGCCAAAGGTAACCGGTTTTCTTTAATTCTGTGTGATTTCTCTGTAAGAAGGGGAAAGCCTTGCACTGAGATTAGACAATTTTGGCCTGTCGTAATTGGGAGCAGCCCCAGGGAGACAGCCTAACCCAGTGGTGAGTGTGTTACAAGTTTCTCTCACTGCCTAGCCACAGAGGCTGTGGCTTGTTACAGCCAAAGATGTCAGAGGCTTGGTTCTTTAGTTCATGAAAGGGCAGCTGATGTTTTCAGCTCTGGAGGTCCCCAGTTCAGTCCCCAATGTATCAGCCCTGATTCCAGTTGCCGGCACGTCTCAGAAAGGGCCCCAAGGGTGCAGAGCAGGGGGCTGACACCAGCTGACCAGGTGCTAGGGCTGGACACCCGCGGGCAAAGAGGCAGCCGTGAGGAAGATCCTCACAGGAGCGGGGCCAGGCAGGATCACATGAGGTCTCTAACCAGTAAGACCAGGGTCAGTCAAAGGCCTCCCCCTGGCTTGTCCAGGATGTGTCATTGCTGGGTGAAATTTCCCCCCCCCCCCCCCCCAGTGTGTGTGGTGTGGGGGGGAAGCACTCAACAAAGACCCCTCCAGCCAGGCAGGGAGTGAGGCTTGTCTTGTGCATTTGTTCCCATACTCAGCCCCATGGCACGTGATCTCTCACCCTGCTCTCTCCCATGTTCCAGGACCTGCTGTTCTGCTCTGGGTCTGGATCCTGCGCTCCACCCTGGTCCTGCTCCTCGTGACATCTGCCAGTTCTGCGGAAAAGGACCTAGGGGTGACAGTGGACGAGAAGCTGGATATAAGTCAGCAGTGTGCCCTTGTTGCCAAGAAGGCCAATGGCATTTTGGGATGTATAAGTAGGGGCATAGCGAGCAGATCGAGGGACGTGATCGTCCCCCTCTATTAGACATTGGTGAGGCCTCATCTGGAGTACTGTGTCCAGTTTTGGGCCCCACACTACAAGAAGGATGTGGATAAATTGGAGAGAGTCCAGCGAAGGGCAACAAAAATGATTAGGGGTCTAGAACACATGACTTATGAGAAGAGGCTGAGGGAGCTGGGATTGTTTAGCCTGCAGAAGAGAAGAATGAGGGGGGATTTGATAGCTGCTTTCAACTACCTGAAAGGGGGTTCCAAAGAGGATGGCTCTAGACTGTTCTCAATGGTAGCAGATGACAGAACGAGGAGTAATGGTCTCAAGTTGCAGTGGGGGAGGTTTAGATTGGATATTAGGAAAAACTTTTTCACTAAGAGGGTGGTGAAACACTGGAATGCGTTGCCTAGGGAGGTGGTGGAATCTCCTTCCTTAGAAGTTTTTAAGGTCAGGCTTGACAAAGCCCTGGCTGGGATGATTTAACTGGGAATTGGTCCTGCTTCGAGCAGGGGGTTGGACTAGATGACCTTCAGGGGTCCCTTCCAACCCTGATATTCTATGATTCTATGATTCTATGATCATCACCTGCATCATGGAGAAAAGAGCCGTCGCTCAGCCTGACCTGGAGCGACAGGAGAGGCCTGCGGGGAAGGGCAGGGGAGAGCCCCCATATATTGAGGGGAATGGTGGGGAGGAGGAGAAAGAAGAGGAGGCTGGAGGTTCTGGGGGCCCGTGATGGTCCCTGGGGGGACCCGGGGCAGTGAGGCACTTCACTACCAGCTGCTCCTGGCATGAGGAAGCCTTGTCTGTGCCCGCCAGGGATCAGCTTTCCGACTCCCCTGGCTACAGGCCACACAAGCTGTGCCCTCTAGGCCTCGTGGGGTGGCCTCTCTCTAGGTTGGCAATAGGCACACTCCAGCCCCCAGCCCTCCAAGCGTCCTGCTGCAGCACCCAGCCCCTGTCCCGCAGGGCACTCACAGCAGTCACAGATCCGCTGCTCCCAAAGGAACAGGGCCCCCAGCTGACCAGCTCCACCTCCAATCACTGCCCTGATCAACACACAGCCCTAGATCCCTTCACAGTGACACCAAGGACAAGTGATTTCACAGAGTGTAGAGATTTGAGGGGTAGCAAGGAGAAGGGTTGGAAAGAAATGGTTCCATGGCCAATAAAATCAAACCACCTTGACTAGAGCCTAGACTCACTGAACGAGATTCTTTTCTGTCTGGTAGAGCAACGCTCACCCCACAGTCCTTCCGGGGTTTTACTCCAGGCTTGGCTGTGATCTCCTGTTCCTGAGACTGTCAGCCACCTCCTGGGTGAAAGGGAGCTCTTGTCCCCTCTCCTCTTTCTTTTTAGGTACAGACCATTGTCTCTTCCCAGAGGAGGTGTCTCTTCGCAGACTTACCCTCGGGGTCCTTTGTCCTAGGCTTGGTCTACACTATCAGTGTATGTCAGTCTAACTACATCGATCAAGGGTGTGGAAAATCCACATCCCTGAGCTACGCAGTTATACTGACCTATCCCACAGTGCAGACGGCGCTGTGTCGACAGGAGGGCTTCTCCCTTTGGCCTAGCTACCACCTCTTGTGGAGGTGGAGTACCTACGCTGAGCTCTCTCATAGGTAGCGTCTTCTCTAAGCAGCACTGTAAGTGTAGCCAAGCCCTTTGTAGATTCTCAGGCCCGCACCTGGCCCAGACAGTGAATATAGCCTGTCTCCACGGCTGGGCTTTGTTCTGTGTGCTGATTGGCTCAGCCGAAGGGATTGCCATGGTGCAGGAGATGAGCTTTTCTTCAACACTTCTGGAGCCTAATCTCTTACTTTTCACATCTCTCTTAAGCTATGTCCCGTACAAACACCCTGCAGCAATGATGATGCCCAGTGGGCTACGGACTCTTGGTAGAGACCTCTCAGGCCACCCTTTGGTGAGCTATTGTGCATATATCTCACCCAGGGGATCCCATAAAACTCTGTGCACCCCTCTGCCCTCCGTCAGTTGGCACCAAGAAGTTCCTGGGTCACCGGGGCAGACCAGGGGGGCTGGGATTAGAGAGGGGTCTGTGGGCTGCGTAATTGTGCAGCGATGTGTCCATGAGACTCGGGGCCGGGGGAGAAACTCACTAATGAGAATAGATGGGGGGGGGGTAACTGATAAACATGGGGCAACAAGGAGTAGCTCCAAGAAGCAGCCCGCAGGCGCTCCTCTGTGGTGAGATCTGAACTTTATCTGAGGGCGTCTTCACTGGCAACGTTAAAGCGCTCTAAAAACCCACCTCCACGCGGGGAATAGCACGGAGGAGCACGGCTCCCAGCGCTGGTGCACTGTCTACACTGGCACTTCACAGAGCTGAAACTTGCAGGGCTCAGGGGGGTGTTTTTTCACACCCCTGAGTGAGAAACTTGCAGCGCTGTAAAGTGCCAGTGTAGACAAGCCCTTAAAGACAGAGCCCTGAACGGTGAGTGTGACTGAGTGCCTTTCTTAAAGGGACATGCACTGTTTCTGAGATTTCCCCAGCAGCCAGCTCACATTGTCTGTCTCTCGCTCTCTCTCTCACACACACACACAGTCTCTTTCACACTCACCTCCCAACACATATTCGTATTATTGTTGTTGTTACTTCTTCGTACTTCCTGTAATGCACATATACTCTCTGTAATTTTATTCTTTCAAAGTGTGTGATTTTAGTGTTTTGACTGGTTTGTGCATTTCATATTTTTCATTTCTCTTCCCCTTAAATTTAATGCTTTGAGTAGTGAGTTCTAAAAGGCCTAACCTGTCCTGGCTGGAGTAATTATCCCTATGGTAACTTTTTAAAAATATATATTCTATCTAGTTTTTTTGTTTCTACTGATGGCACACATAGGCACATACCTCGGTGCACATACCAAAATTTATTCTGCACATGGATGGAAAAAATGAGAGGGAACATTGCTATGGCAGCTCCCGCTCTCTGTGCCCATGTCCTGGAGAGACTGCGAGGCGACTATGTAAAATGGCCCTCCCGCACACACCTCAGTCCATGCTCTTCAGTCACACTGCTCTGTGTGTGTGTGTAAATACAGAGGAACCCCACGGCTTGCAGCAGTGTCATTCTGGGATCATGCTCCTGTCCCCAGGACAGAGTCCGGCCCCGTGTGTGAGCAGTGACACATTCACTTCATAAGGGTTTAATTTTCATTCCTGCAGGGCCTGGCCCGGGGAGAGGGAGCCGGATCCAGCAGGAGAGAGCTGTGGGCCTGACCCAAAGGGTGCTGTTTGCTTGCCCTCCCTGGGGCTGTGTGTCTATAAATACTGCTAGGACCGAGGGGATGGGGTTGGGGTTGGGGGAGGAGACGCTCCTGTGCTGGGAACAGGGACCACAGCCTGCAACCACAGCCCACGCTCTGTGCTCATCTCAAGCACAGCGCGGGGCTCTGTTTAGAACTAGGCTTGGATGGATGAGATTGTTATTGGTAAATATCAGTAAACATCAAGTTCCCTGCATGCACACAAACCCACAAGGAAATATTTCCATCGATAATAATCATACATTTGCAGATAAGCAAAGTAAGAGTAATGCTGCTCAAGACATTGTTAGAGGTTGATTTTGGGATATTTACTGTATATTTTGACATGTGATTATGCCAATTTGTGTCTTAATGGTTAGAAAGCTTTAACTTTTTGCATCTCAACATCTACTGCCATTAAATAATTATTGTCTGACCCCCCCTTTAATTCCCTCCACTGTGAAATATAAATCAATAAATATAAAAACATTGCTGAAAACCCATGATTTTAACCAATAGTGGACATTTAAACTGATAACAAAAATTTAAAAACCCTTAAAAATCAACATTGACATTGTCAAAATTATAAAGAAAAAAAATTAAAAGTTGAGTTCTACGAAGCCTATTTATAATCCAGGGCTGGGACCTGCGGGAGCCACCCTGGGGCATCCTCCAGAAACAGACACAGCACATGTTATGGGGTCAGTCATGTGACTCAGCCACACACACACCCCAACTGATGTCCCAGCACTTCCACTGTGATCTGCCCATGTGATTTCAAACACCACATTTATCTTTGGCCTTTCCTCCTTGTTCTGGTGCCAACAGCTAGGGAGCAATTGCCGTAGCATGTCTTTCACCCGCCAGGACTCACAACCACCTCTCGAGAATGGGAATCTTGCAGGAGGCTTCCCCAACACTAGCATGATTACAGGCTTCAGCACTGTCTTCAGCAGATCAAAGGACAGCTGGTGACACCAGAGCCCTTTTAACTGATGGCCTGGCTGACTGGTTAAGGTGATGGACTGCTAATCCGTTGTGCTCTGTATGGCTGCATTCGAACCCCCCTTGTGGTCATTGGCCTTTGCTTCTTATCTTGGCCATGGCCAGGTTATTCCTCCATTGCTCTTCTGGTCCTTCCTGCCAAAGCAACTCTTACAATAAACAGCAGAAGAAAAACTTCCAACAAAACGGATGCCATAGCATGGCTTGTACTAAGCAGAACTTGAATCTTGCTTGAAAGACTGGGATTGCCAAGGCTGATTCCCCACTCTGGCACAAGGTGGGGGCCCGCTAGGATTCAAAAAATTAATACTGGCCACTCCAGGCTTGTATTCAACTCCCAAGGTTACAGCTTCTCTCTGACCTTGGATGGATAGATGCTGCCACCACCCAAGTGCAGAACCCCTTTGAGAGCCCAGGAAGGCGCACTTGTGAATTCCTTCCTGTGGGGTACCCTCAAGCCCTTTCACCCCCACCCGCTCCGGAGAAGAGTTGAGAAAGAAAACAAAGGAAATTAGTTGTTGCCCCCAGCTAATTAAACAACATGCACAAACCTCTTAGGACACCAAAAATTCAATCCTGTTCTTAAAAAAAGTAAATTTTATTAGAAACAAAAAGAAAGAAAATACATCTGGAACTTAGGCTTTTGCTAGATTTTAAAAGAGCAATTCCAAAAATTAAGCACCCAAAATAGCTTTCTTGGGGGTTCAGCTTAAAGGTTACAAGCAAACAAAAGCACCTGGGGTTAGCACAGAGGAGTCCACTAGCCATAAGAAATAAACAGAAATAAACCTAATTGTGTCTTTCTAAACATTCCTGATCTACTTACACATCTGGGGGTTCCAAATAAGTTGTTCTAGGTATGATCTGATGCTCTATGATCATATCTGGCTTAAAGCTTCTCATAGCATAACTGCTCCCCGTCCCCCTCTTTCCTGAAGAACAACATCAGACGTTTTTTCCCCATTTTAAAAAAATCTAGCCTTCCCATTGGCTCTTTTGGTCAGGTGCCCACTCCCTTTCCTTTACCTGGGGGACTTTTTAAGCCTTTACAGGTAAAGCAAGCAGAGAACAGCCAGCAAGAGGGACTTTATAGGTAACTGGCTGGCTGGGCGTCCATAAAAAGGAGCTCCCCCCACCTTCATTTATCACAAGGACTCTTACTAGATATCTCTGCACCACTGCAGGCTTTAATGGCTATGTCTTGTATTCCTGACTTTGGCTGATCAAAGGACAGCTGGTGGCAATGGGGTCCTTTCGCATGATGAGTTAGCCAAGTCATTAAAGCAATGGACTGGTAATCTCGTGTGTTCTGAATGTGTGGGTACAAATCTGTCCTTTGTTTTTACTCCATCTTTTGGCTGTGATGGCTATTGGGTCCTTCCTCCATTCCTCTTCTGCCCCTTCCTGCCAAAGCAACTCTTACAGTGACCAAACGAAGAACAGCTCCCAACAAAGTGGTTGTTTTTTTTGTCAGTGGGGACTCATGCAGGAATCCTCTACACCCTGCCATGCCTAGTAACGTGCATTTGCCTCCCCCAGGTATTTCCCCAGAGCCCCATGTAACTTTGTTTGTCTGGCGAGTTCTTTGAAATAGTCCTTTGAAGCTCATAATGCTTCTGGAGGTTTACACTGGCCACGCCTCCCCCCAGAGAAATTTTGTACAACCCCCAATAATACAGAAACTTTGCATTTTTAATACAATGGACTCCAAAGTGACTTACCCTTAATTCAGGTAGGTTCGCCCAGGATGTGCCAGGACATTGCCAGATCTGTCCCGCACCCTAAACGCTAACATTCCCTGAGAGGGGTGCTTGTATCCCACAATGCACTGCAAAAAGCCCACACAAGACAACGTGCCTGATGGCGGCATGAGGGATGCTGGGATGACGACCCCGGAGCCACACACCTCTTGCCGATGCAGCCTGTTGCTGTGGAAAAGCCCAGCGCTGGCAACGGTGATGAAGTGTGCACACGCGCTAGTGCCCTGGCAGTGCTGGCACCAGCAATGTTCCCATGAACACTTTTTGTGTATCAACGAAAGGGGTCAGAGCGGACGGCGTGCAGTAAAATACTGCTCCCTGAAGATGAAGCGAGGAGGAGAGAAGAGGTGTTGTGTAGTCTAGGACAGATGTGTACAGTCCAAAGGCTGTTCTGTTCCTTGTGCTTCTCCTGAGATATTCCCTGCACAGGAGGAGATGCTCCCCTGCTGGCCTGTTCTAGCATCATAGAATATCAGGGTTGGAAGGGACCTCAGGAGGTCATCTCGTCCAACCCCTGCTCAAAGCAGGGCCAAACCCCACTTTTTGCCCCAGATCCCTAAATGGCTCCCTCAAGGATTGAACTCACAACCCTGGGTTTAGCAGACCAATGCTCAAACTACTGAGCTATCCCTCCCCCCGCCCCCCCAGCTGAGTGAATGCAGCTCCCCAGAAGGGAAACAAGCTCCATCACTTCGTGTCTTCAGTGCACTCTCTGAGAGGAGCCATACGTTCGCCTCGGCTCAATTCAGCTGCAGTGTAGCACTCCCAAGGGAACCAGAAAAGGCTTGAAGCTCTTGTTTGTTTTGTGGATACTAAGTTTAATAAGACTCCACTATTCAAACCGCCCCTGCTCTGGGAGTGTAAGATTTGGTGAGCCCAGACAGGAGAGGCTGAATTGCAATGATCTGATCTCTCCAAGAGAGGAACCCACCAAACTGCTGCAGACTGCTCCAGAGAAAGCTGCCAGGGAAGATTTCATTGGTTGCAAGTGCTATGGCTGGGAGAGAGTTAAAAGACCAGTAGTGGAGGTAGGAGGACTCTGATACCAGCTAAAGGATGAGCATTTAAGAGAAGTCTGTGACTCCCTGGGCATTTCTGGGACACATTACAGTGAAACTGCAGCCAAAAGCTCTTTGACCTTACCCAAATATATCAGAATTCATTTCAATAGTGAAGAGCCAAACCTGCTGGAAAATCAGGGATTGTCTTACATTGCTGGCATTAAGAGAGAAGATTTTACAAGCCATTGGTACAGCAAAAGAGGAGCAAAAGATCTGTCAATCCCATCCCAGAAAAGAAAACCAGTGTTAAAGAAAGACTTTAAAATAACAGGACAGTTTAGGAACTCCCTGCAAAAGGACAGGCTAAACCAAAGCAGTTTGGCTTATCAAATTGCAAATGGTGTTCCCAAGGGGACCACTGAGACAGAGATAATGGAAAGTGTAATCAGGGCAGTTTGCCCAGGATTGAGCTTCAGGAGCTAGCTGGAGTGAAAAACTAAGCTGAGCCTGCCAAAATTGTGTACCCCCTTTCCCAGATCATTAATGAATATGCTGAACAACACCGGTCCCAGTACAGATCATAGAATCATAGAATCATAGAATATCAGGGTTGGAAGGGACCTCAGGAGGTCATCTAGTCCAACCCCCTGCTCAAAAGCAGGACCTATCCCCAATTAAATCATCCCAGCCAGGGCTTTGTCAAGCCTGACCTTAAAAACTTCTAAGGAAGGAGATTCCACCACCTCCCTAGGCAATGCGTTCCAGTGTTTCACCACCCTCCTAGTGAAAAAGTTTTTCCTAATATCCAACCTAAATCTCCCCCACTGCAACTTGAGACCATTACTCCTTGTCCTGTCCTCTTCCACCACCGAGAATAATCTAGAACCATCCTCTCTGGAATCACCTCTCAGGTAGTTGAAAGCAGCTATCAAATCCCCCCTCATTCTTCTCTTCCGCAGACTAAACAATCCCAGTTCCCTCAGCCTCTCCTCATAAGTCATGTGTTCCAGACCCCTAATCATTTTTGTTGCCCTTCGCTGGACTCTTTCCAATTTATCCACATCCTTCTTGTAGTGTGGGGCCCAAAACTGGACACAGTGCTCCAGATGAGGCCTCACCAATGTCGAATAGAGGGGGACGATCACGTCCCTTGATCTGCTCGCTATGCCCCTACTTATACATCCCAAAATGCCATTGGCCTTCTTGGCAACAAGGGCACACTGCTGACTCCTATCCAGCTTCTCGTCCACTGTCACCCCTAGGTCCTTTTCCGCAGAACTGCTGCCTAGTCATTCGGTCCCTAGTCTGTAGCTGTGCATTGGGTTCTTCCGTCCTAAGTGCAGGACCCTGCACTTATCCTTATTGAACCTCATCAGATTTCTTTTGGCCCAATCCTCCAATTTGTCTAGGTCCCGCTGTATCCTATCCCTGCCCTCCAGTGTATCTACCACTCCTCCCAGTTTAGTATCATCCGCAAATTTGCTGAGAGTGCAATCCACACCATCCTCCAGATCATTTATGAAGATATTGAACAAAACCGGCCCCAGGACTGACCCCTGGGGCACTCCACTTGACACCGGCTGCCAACTAGACATGGAGCCATTGATCACTACCCATTGAGCCCGACAATCTAGCCAGCTTTCTACCCACCTTGTAGTTCATTCATCCAGCCCGTACTTCTTTAACTTGCTGACAAGAATACTGTGGGAGACCGTGTCAAAAGCTTTGCTAAAGTCAAGAAACAATACATCCACTGCTTTCCCTTCATCCACAGAACCAGTAATCTCATCATAAAAGGCGATTAGATTAGTCAGGCATGACCTTCCCTTGGTGAATCCATGCTGACTGTTCCTGATCACTTTCCTCTCATGTAAGTGCTTCAGGATTGATTCTTTGAGGACCTGCTCCATGATTTTTCCGGGGACTGAAGTGAGGCTGACTGGCCTGTAGTTCCCAGGATCCTCCTTCTTCCCTTTTTTAAAGATTGGCACTACATTAGCCTTTTTCCAGTCATCCGGGACTTCCCCCGTTCGCCATGAGTTTTCAAAGATAATGGCCAATGACTCTGCAATCACAGCCGCCAGTTCCTTTAGCACTCTTGGATGCAACTCGTCTGGCCCCATGGACTTGTGCACGTCCAGCTTTTCTAAATAGTCCCTAACCACCTCTTTCTCCACTGAGGGCTGGCCATCTATTCCCCATGTTGTGATGCCCAGCGCAGCAGTCTGGGAGCTGACCTTGTTCGTGAAGACAGAGGCAAAAAAAGCATTAAGTACATTAGCTTTTTCCACATCCTCTGTCACTAGGTTGCCTCCCTCATTCATTAAGGGGCCCACACTTTCCTTGGCTTTCTTCTTGTTGCCAACATACCTGAAGAAACCCTTCTTGTTACTCTTAACATCTCTCGCTAGCTGCAGCTCCAGGTGCGATTTGGCCCTCCTAATTTCATTCCTACATGCCCGAGCAATATTTTTATACTCTTCCCTGGTCATATGTCCAACCTTCCACTTCTTGTAAGCTTCTTTTTTATGCTTAATATCCGCTAGGATTTCACCGTTAAGCCAAGCTGGTCGCCTGCCATATTTACTGTTCTTTCGACACATCGGGATGGTTTTTCCCTGTAACCTCAACAGGGATTCCTTGAAATACAGCCAGCTCTCCTGGGGACCTTGCTATTTACCTCTCTCCACTCCGAAAACTGACGATTTATTTATTTAGTAGACTAAATCTGCGATGCACAATCCTTCACAGTTAACAGAGATAATAATGTGCTAACCTACATCTCCACCACTGCCAGGCTGAACCCCATAGTGCACTGGTGGGTTGCAGAATTAGCTGACTTTAACTTCATACAGTAGAAAACCTGAGTTATGAACATCAGAGTTATGAACTGACCAGCCAACCATGCACCTTATTTGGAACCTGAAGTTCACAATCAGGCAGCAGCAACAGAGAGAGAAAAAACAAATACACTACAGTAGTGTATTAAACATAAACTGCTAAAAAAATAAAGGGAAAGCAGGATTTTTCTTCTGCATAGTAAAGTTTCAAAGCTCTATTAAGTCAATGCTCAGGTGTAAACTTTAGAAAGAACAACCATAACATTTTGTTCAGCATTACGAACATTTCAGAGTAACGAACAACCTCCTTTCCCAAGGTGTTCGTAACTCTGAGGTTCTACTGCAGTTAAATATCATCTAGGGAAATCTAATGCTTTATCAGGAATTCCCCTTGATATTGACAGGATGCACAGAATACACAGAAGAGACGAACACATGTGTTGTTAAAGCAGTCAAACTCCTTGGATATACAAACTGATGGCAAGGTGTCCAGGTTAGCAGTTATTACTACCAATCCTTTGACAGTAAAAGTCTCCTTCATGGGCATTACATCCACCATAAAACTTATTCCAGGAGAAGACATTTTGGCACCTCAGAAGACATTTTGGCACCTCACCAGCTATTGCTAAAATGCTTCCGTATAAGTTTTTGGGGCACAAACCAAATACCAAGAGAACACAGGAGGATGTTGTACATCGAACATTGTGTCACTAGAGTTTGTATGTGCACCAAGCAAAAGAAACCTCACCAGCGTACCAGATTTCATCTAACTACCATAGTTACAACAAGTACCAGGGGGTAGCCGTGTTAGTCTGTATCCACAAAAACAACAAGGAGTCTGGTGGCACCTTACTTCCTTAGTTACAACAGAAGCATTTGTACTTTTATCCATAGGCTTCTTCCATCTAGGAAGAATCAAAGAAAGATTTGAATACATCTGAGCCTCGGTGGATCACTTTACTTGGTTTGTCAAAGTCTACCCTACCACCAAAAACTCAGGAAAGACAGTGACAGACAAGATCTTCAATTAGTTTGTTTTAAGATTTGATTTCCCCAAAAGAATCCATCGTCAATAAGGAGCAGAGTTTGAAAATAGTTTTTTTTCCAAAGGGTAGAGTACTACAGTAAGATTTAAACTTCTCCCATAACCCCATACCACCCACAGGGCAATGGGCAAGTAGAAAGGCTGAATCGAATTCTGCTGGCTACATGGATAACCTTGCCAGAAGAACAAAAATCAGACTGGAAGGACTCCCTTAATAAGACCATAAGACCATCAATGCCTATAACTGTACACAAAATGATGCTATGAGTTCCCACCCTTCTATTTATTATCTTGAAGATAATCACATTTGTCTATTGTCATTGCATTTGCTCTACCTATGAACTCTGAATCTGCACCTAGGAACCATAAAGAATATGCTGAGAGACAGAAACAGCAATTGAAAGACGTTTATGAACTGGCCTCAATATGTTCTCAAAACTCTGCTATTCGTGGTAAGAATCATTATGGTCAGAAAGTGTATGGTGCTGCCCTCTGGCCAGGGGACAGGAGTACTTGTCAGGAAGGCGACCAGGCAAACTAACATCCTATTGGGAAGATAAAATTCATGTTAGAACATGAAAGGAAAGGGGAGAGTTCACAGAGTAAAGGCAGAGGGTGGAGAAGGAGGTGATAGAGTTTGTCACCACAAGTTTTTGCTTCTCTGGGTTTTCTTGCCCTTGGATATGACGCTGTGCTGCACAGCACCACTGCAGAAGATACAGAGATCAAGGTAAATCAGCAAAACTGGAAACCTAAGGGCGAGTCTCTGCTAGAAGCGCTACAGCGGCACAGATGCACCGATGCAGCTGCTCCACTGTAGCGCATCTGGTGAAGATGCTCTATGCTGATGGGAGAGCGCTCTCCTGTCAGCATAATAAGTCCACCCCTGCGAGAGCTATGTTGGCGGGAGAGCACTGTCTACACAGGGGGTTAAGGTCGGTATAACTATGTCACTCAGAGGGTGTGGATTAATCACACCCCTGAGTGATGTGAGTGATACTGAAGTAGGCTGTAGTGTAGACCAAGCCTCAATAAGGACAGAATTTGGACTCCAGTGATTCTGACAGTGAGAGCGAAGACAAACAACATGGTACCCATGGCATGGTGACTCTGAATTCAGAGGCAGAAACATTCCTTCCACAGCTGGGAAATGGGGATGTTGTTGATCTTGTAAACTTGAAGACAGATGACTCGTCTGATGTGACATCCACATCAGCCAATGAAAGACATGAATGGCAAAATGTGACCATGGACCCGGAAACCATCAGTGCACAAGAGGACAGATCTCGAGAACAATCCATTGTCACATGAGGTCCTCTGACTAGAGAGGGAAGAGCCCCCCAGACACTGACCTATGAACCTACTCATCAGTGTCTAATTCCAGCTACTGGTGAATGCACCATGGCTTTATCCTTGTGTTTACATGCTGTACCTAGTACCTATTCCTGTATCTTATCCTGCATTCTCTCCAAGATTAATGTAAATGAAGAGACATTGGCTTCTGGTTTGGATATTGCTCTAGAAAAGGGGTCGATAGCGCTACATAGTTAGTTTTATGTTTCTTGAGTAGATGTTTTTTATGTCTAATGACTTTGTCTTACATGGTTATACTGCTTACCATGTGGGAGCTGGTATTTCATAAGATTTGAGGATCTCTGGGGATTTAAACTGTTCAGAACTGGCTATTTGGTTGGGCAATGGAACAACCCTTGACACTGACATTTTCTGCTTTATGTTAATTAAACCAAAGAGAGATGCAAAAGTTTCCAGATCTGATGAAAAAGGAGCAAGACAAAAGCTCATCTGAGACCGAAAGCACGAGCTTGTGGAAGTCTGTTAATAAGCCAAATGTCTGGACGGAATGTTTTATATTTTGTTAATGGGAATATTTGGGGGATATTATATTTCCACAGGAGGAGTGTAGCACTGATACAGGAATGTCAGGGTTCTACATACCTGCATCCTGTATCTCTAAGGCTGTGTCCTGTCCCTTTAAGGGTTTGGAGATCTGCTAGCGAGGCTAAAGAGGAACAGTGGGGATGCAAGCTGCACCCCCAGGAGGGTTTCTGTCGTTCTCCAGGGGGACCCAGCGGGTTGCAGCCTGCGTTTGTTTGGGGAGTTGGACATTAAGTTTAATAAAATTCCATTTTTAAAACCAACCCTGGTCTGGCAGTGTAACACGTGCTCTGACCACCAGACCCCTACAGTCCCAGAGCCAGCAGAGTTGGGGGTAACAGCTTGCACCCAGATTCTGGTCTGGTCAGGTTGGTGGAATTAACACAGCTCATCCCCCCAGTTCCCCTTGGTGTCCCCTGTGCAGCACAGAGACGTGGGCAGCAGTTGATGGGGATGTGGTTTGTTGGGAGTGGCAGGGACCTTGGTTTGCTCTCCCTGAGCATCACAGGCTCCCTGTGCCTGCCGCCCCCTGCTCAGTTCCTCATTTGAGCTCCTGGGGCATCAGGCTCCATGGAGCTGGGGACTGGGGTATTTGGAGCAGCACTGAGGGGTCCCTCGCTGTCCCATCATGTGGTGTGAGCTCACTGCCCTTTTTCTCCATGAGTGCCAGCTTGGGCGAGGGTCTGAAGCCAGCACTTGTGTCAGTGGGGCAGGATCGGAGACAAGGGTGAGTTGGCTGTTCAGGCAGCGTGAGAGGCCGGGTGCTGAGTACCAAAGGGGCCAGAGGGCTGGGGGAACGTTTGTCTTAATAATGGGGAGCTGAGTCAGGGAAAAGAGGAGCTGAGACCTGAACCTTCACTCCAAAATGGAAACAATATCCTGCACCCTGATCAGGTTGCCCGGGATCAAGCCAGAGTCACTCATCGCCTGCAAAGGCAATAGGGCTAGATTCTGATCTCAGCTCCCCTCAGGTTTCAGAGTAACAGCCGTGTTAGTCTGTATTCACAAAAAGAAAAGGAGGACTTGTGGCACCTTAGAGACTAGCCAATTTATTTGAGCATAAGCTTTCGTGAGCTACAGTTCACACATCCGATGAAGTGAGCTGTAGCTCACGAAAGCTTATGCTCAAATAAATTGGTTAGTCTCTAAGGTGCCACAAGTCCTCCTTTTCTTTTAGCTCCCCTCAGGTCATTCTGGAGTCCCTGACGGCTGCAGTTAGATCAGGGGCTACATTCGCATCTTTCATCCCAGAGTAAATAAAAATAAATATTGCAACCTAGTCAGGGTAATTGGATATTAGACCTTGTTTTGACCGATGAAAATGTGACTAGGGTTGCCAGGTACCCAATTTTCAACCAGAAAGTCCGGTCAAAAAGGGGACTTGGCAGTGTCCAGTCAGATGTACTGACCAGACACCAATAGTCTGGTTACTGCGGGCGGGAAGGGAGAGGTGCCGGGTCATCAACCCGAGCCAGACCCCGCTCAGCTGGGGCCGCCTCCTACTTGCATCTGGGCAGGCAGGAGACTTCATGTCAGGCTGCAGCTCTGTGACAGAGGGATCCCAGTGGGAGTAGAGAAGGGAAGTGGAGAGGAGAGGAGCCAGCTACAAGGAAGGGGGAGGAGAGAGAGCAGCGAGGGGCGGGATGGGGAGGAGAGGAGCGAATAGGGGTAGGGGCTTGAGGGAAAGGATGGGGCAGGGGCGGGGTTTTGTGAAAAGTGGTGGGAAAGGGACAGGGACTTTGGGAAAGAGGCAGGGAAGGGAGGTCCGGTTGTCTGCAAATAGAAAGTTGGCAACCCTAAATGTGACCAATGCTGGGGCGTGGTTTAAGATGTATCAGATGCCCCCAAAACACAAAATTCAGCAAATTGTGAAAGTGGCTTCTTCAGCTAAACCCCCATCCTGGTTATCAGTGGAAGTGAAAGCAGAAATAACAAATAATAATATTAAAAAACTAGGAAATGGGGAACTTCATCTCAATAGGTGCAACTGAGGAGTTAGGAATTGTAGACACTTGATAAGAAAGATCTAACAATATCAATGAAAAATCTATGGCATTTTAGGATAAGGACAATAAGGAGTTCTTGAAACATATGGAAAACAAAATATCCTAGCAATCAGTTTTAGTGCAGCTGGAGATGAGGATGGTACAACTGTAAATCATGATGCAGAAAAAGGAGAAGTATTACAAATATTTTAGTTCTGTATTTGGGAAGAAGTGGAATGACGTACCCATATACTACAGTAATAGTGAAATACTTTCTATTCCAGCTGCACCTAGCGAGGATGTTAAACATCAACTATTAGAATGCAACACTTTTTAAAGGTATAACAAGATGCATTGGCTGGAAGTTGAAGCCAAACAAATTCAGACTGAAAATACAGCAACAATTTGTTAAGAGAGAGAGTAATTAACACTGGAACAATGGACCAAAGGACGTACTGGATTCTCCATCCGAAGACAGGCGACATGAGAAACTTTGGATTGGATACCACACAGTCATTTTACAAGGATGAACATGGGGGTGTAGGATGTTCCCCCGAGGTACAGAGCATCACCCCCCCACACACACCAGCTCGTGCTGCCATGGCTCAGCAGGGTTGGGAAGAACAATTCTGCCCCCGATGGCCTGAGGGGCAGCTCCATCGGTAGGGGCAGGAGCCACCCAGGGGTTATATAGGGCAGAGAATGCTCTGGAAATTCTGGGAGGATTCTGGGGGCTCTTCAGAGACTGGGGTGCTGGGAGACACTCCCCCCCAGGCTGAGGAGGGGTGATGGAGGGGGGTTGGAGAAAAATCCTTCTGGTGACCCAGCAGGGCCCAGGAGAGCTGGGGAGAAGGTCCGAGGGGGCAGATGGGATCCAGGACTGTAGGGTCCATTCCTACAGAGATGGGATCAGCTACTGGGGAGGGGGTGAGAGCTGGGGGAGGGAGCCGGGTGATGTATAGAGTGGGGGACCCTACTGCAGGGACTGAGGCAACAGAGAACTGAAGCTCCAGAGAGAGACCAGGACAGACACCCCGGGGTTGGGGGAGCAGTAAATGACTTTATTTCAGTGCCAGGGGCCAGACCTCATGTCCCCATGCACAGGGGGCCAGTCACTCTATCTCAGGAGCTGGGATTCTGCAGTGTCGGTGCCCATCCAGGAAGGGCTGTCTCCGGCTCTTCTTTGCCCCATCCCATTCCCAAGTGGGTGCTGGGTCGTGCTCACACATTGGCTGAGGTGGCTGTTTTCCCTGGAGGTGACAGATTGGCTGCATGTGCACGGAGAGCCACATGTTGGGCTGGACGGTGCCGGGCTCAGGCCAGCAGATCCCTTCTGGTATCAGATTTCAGAGTAGCAGCCCTGTTAGTCGGTATCCGCAAAAAGAAAAGGAGGACTTGTGGCACCTTAGAGACTAACAAATTTATTTGAGCATAAGCTTTCATGAGCTACAGCTCACTTCATCGGATGCTTATGCTTAAATAAATTTGTTAGTCTCTGAAGTGCCACAAGTCCTCCTTTTCTTTTTTCTGGTATCAGAGCGATTCCTGAGTCTGGGGAGAAATGGCCCCAGCATTAACATGTCCCCGAGGTGTCTCCTGTCCCCTTCTCCCTGCACCCAGATCCCCTGCCCCATGCTCCCCCCAGCAGACAGGACAGTGGGCTGAACAGACCAGTATGGCCATTCTTATGATCAGGGAATCTCGCTCTGCTCCACCCTCCTAGTCTGACATTGGCTCCGGGGCATACTCAGGGATCCGGCTCATCCCCTGAGGTCGGGAAGCAAATGCTCTGGCTAAGGAAGCACTAACGGCCTTCCCTCATCTTCTCAGGACATATCCCCAGCAGGGAGCAGGAGGAGCAGGGAATCTGGCAGGGAAGGGGTTATTTATTGAGGGGGCCCTATACAGCGCCCAGCCCCCCACACCCCACCCTGGGCTTCCCACAGAAATAGGCAGCACCTTCCCTGCACGGGGCTCTGCTACGGCCCTGCTTCCCCACCCCCTGGGGCCCTGGCAGGTGCTCCCTTAGCTGGTGCCACAGGGGCTGGTGTGCTCGGTGCCGGGGGTCGAGGGTTTGCTCCCAGGGGTCCAGCTGTTGAGTTGGGAGCACCATGGAATAAATGTGGATTCCCTGAAGCAGGGATTTCCTGGGGGAAGGGAGAGTGGCTTTTCTGCCCTGTGGAGCCCTCCAAGCAGATAGGGCTCTTCCCCCAGGGAGATCTTCATCTCTGCATGGCTGGATCCAGGCTCCCCTGTAAGCACAGAGAGACGGTGGGTTAGAGGGGCCAGTGTCACCCCACAGGCCCAAGCCCCCTGACTGGGATGGGATTGAGGGGAGGGGAGGACAAGACAGCTGCCCAGGGTGGGTAGGTTTCCAGGGGCTGGAGAGGTGGGAGCTGCTGGCCAGAAAGAGACCTAGTGTCTGTGTGCACTGCCCCCCACCCCACCCCCCACCCGCCACCACAGACCTACCCACTTGGGGCACTCAGAGTGGGGTAGGGCCAGGCATTGGGGTGGCTCCAGCTCACAGTGGGAAGGGGCATCTCTGGACATCACACACCCTTCATAGCAGCCTCAGTGTGTGCAGGGGACACCCTGGTCTGACTCCTCCCCCCACTGACAGGTGGTACAGGAGCTGGGCCAGCTGCCCAAGGGTTATGTGCAGATGAGGTACCCCCATGTTCAGAGGGGCTTGGCAGACTTGGGGGGCCTTGTCCTGGGGTGGGGGAAGGGAAAAGAGAGGGGGGTCATGTCACCTGGAGTCTCCTTCCAGCACTCACCAGCCTTGGACATGATCAGCACCAGGGCCAGCAGAACCCTGGAGACCAGACCCAGAGGGAGGATGTTGCCCCAGGTGAAATCCAGGCGCTTCGTGAGGGCTGTGAAAGGACAGCACAGGTCTGTGGAGTTCTTGGAAGTATCAGGGCTGGATTCTGAACTCAGCTCCTCCACGGTTAATCCAGAGTCACCCTCTGACAGCAATGGGTTAGGATTGAGGGCCGGATTCTGATCCATTACCCCCGGATCTAGCTACCCATCTAGCTATTTAATGAAGGATAGATAGAAGAGGCCAGCTGGGCAGCCTCTGAGCCCCAACTCCTCTGTGCGCCCCAGAACAGGAACAGACCTGAAAGACCTCTCTGCTCTGCAGCTAACCCTGGGGTCAGGGATCCCACCTCTGCCTCCCTCAGATCTAGAGTTGCCCCTTTAATCTGTGATTCCACAGAGTCCCTATCACATAAGAACATAAGAGTGGCCATACTATATAAGACCAAAGGTCCATCTAGCCCAGTAACCTGTCTTCGGACAGTGGCCAATGCCAGGTGCCCCAGAAGGAATGAACAGAACAGGTAATCAACAAGTGACCCATCCCATGTCACCCATCCCCAGCTTCTGGCAAACAGAGGCTAGGGACACCATTCCTGCCCATCTTGGCTAATAGCCATGGATGGGCCTATCCTCCATCAATTTATCTAGGGTTTTTTTTTGGAACCCTGTTATAGTCTTGGCCTTCACAACATCGTCTGGCAAAGAGTTCCACAGGTTGACTATGTGTTGTGTGAAGAAGTACTTCCTTTTGTTTGTTTTAAACCCGCTGCCTAGTAATTTCATTTGGTGACCCCTGGTTCTTGTGTTATGAGAAGGAGTAAATAACACTGCCTGATTTACTTTCTCCACACCAGTCATGATTTTACAGACCTCTACCATCCCCCTCTCCCCCCCGCCCCGGTTAGTTGTCTCTTTTCCAAGCTGAAAAGTCCCTGTCTTATTAATCTTCCCTCATATGGAACTGTTCCATGCCCGCCAATCATTTTTGTTCCCCTTTTCTGTACCTTTTCCAATTCCAGCATATCTTTTTTGATATGGGGCAACGACATCTGCACACAGTATTCAAGATGTGGGCATACCATGGATTTATAGAGGGGCAATATGATATTTTCTGTCTTATTATCTATCCCTTTCTTAATGATTCCCTAAATTCTGTTCACATTTTTGACTGCTGCTGCACATTGAGTGGATATTTTCAAAGAACTATCCATAATGACTCTACGATCTCTTTCCTGAATGATAACAGTTAATTTAGACCCCACCATTTTATATGTATAGTTTGGATTATGTTTTCCAATGAGCATTACTTTGCATTTATCAACATGGAATTTCATCTGCCATTTTGTTGCCCACACACCCAGTTTTGTGAGATCCCTTTGTAACTCTTAATGGTCCGCTTGGGACTTAACTATCTTGAGTCGTTTTGTGTCATCTTCAAATTTTGCCACCTCACTGTTTACCCCTTTTCCCAAATCATTTATGAATATATTGAATAATATTGGTCCCAGTACACATCCCTGGGACACACCACTATTTACTCTCTCCATTCTGATAATTGACCATTTATTCCTACCCTTTGTTTCCTATCTCTTAACCAGTTACTGATCCAGGAGAGGACCTTCCCTCTTATCCCATGAGAACTTACTTTGCTTAAAAGCCTTTGGTGAGGGAACTTGTGAAAGGCTTTCTCAAAATCTAATTACACTATACCCACTGGATCACCCTTGTCCACATGCTTGTGGACCCCTTCAAAGCATTCTAGTAGATTCCTGAGGCATGATTTCCCCACTCAGGTACCTGTCCGTGTGGTCCCTGGGCTGATTGGATACGGTGATGTTTCAAGCCCAGTGAGGTTGTTTTCACCTGTAGGTTTAGAATGAGAGCCTGTCAGGGCAGGGGATGAAATGGGTAATCAGGGGGAGCTAAGAGGTAAAAAAAGCGACTCAGCAATTGGGCCCCTCCCCCCTCGACTCAGCCTTTATGATCACTCTAACCTCCAGGGGGTTAGTGGATTTTATCAGCTGGGGAAGGGACTGGTTCTGCAGCTGCTGGCCCTGACTTCTCTGGGCATACTCTGATAGGGAGCATCCCCCTGGGAAAGGCCTCACTGTTCTGCAGCTTGCCCTGGGGGCAGCGTTCCTCCTTCCCTCTGCCTTACATCAACAGCTGCTGCTGCAGCTTCCCCCGGCTGCATGACAAATCCACTGATTTCCTGATCCCACACTGGGCATCCCCTCTGTAAGGCCCCAGGCAGATCCTGGCTGTGAGCATCTCCTTGGGGCATAGACTCTGTGAAGGCTGGGCTGGGTACAGGGCTGAGAGCGGGGACTCCAAACCAGGCCCCTCACCTCTCACCACCAGCTCCACAGGGTCACTGGGATCTGACCAGATGAAGGCTTGTGACGTGCTGCCATAACGTCAGGTGTAGCTCCTGCTGTCATCCTGTATAACGCTGCGGATGGGAAACGCAGTCATGTCTGCAGGACTTTCCATGTGATGCAGCGTGGCGTGGTCTCCTCCTTTGTACAGAACAACCCTCAGCCCTGGTACCTACACTCACACTGGATGGTCACGGTGCACCCCATGGCCATTACCTCCCTGGGGCTCACAGAGATGGAGGGTTTGGGATAGAACTCTGCATGCACAAAGACACAGGATTTCTATGGGGGAGACATATACCCTTGCTCCTCAGTCTGTCTGTCTGTCATTTGATCTCTCTGTGCCCAGCCCTAGGGCATTCAGCTGCCTCCCCTTGTCTAATGTTCCCTGCATTATAAACCCAGCAACAGCACAGGTGTGTGGAGTTCTTGGAAGTATCTGGGCTGGATTCTGATCTCAGTTCTGCCAGTATAAATCTGGAGTTACCTTGTGACTGCAGTGGGGTCAGAGACGGGTTCTGATCCATTGCCCTATATCTATCTATCTCTCTACCTACCTACCTACCTACCTATTGATCTATTAATGAATGCAACTCTGACAAGGTAGGAGCTGGCTGGGCAGCCCCTAAGTCCCGACTCCTCTATGCATCCCCAGATCAGGAGCAGCCAAGGAAAGCATCCCCCTATGAAAGGCCTCCCTGCTCTGCGGCACTCCCAGGGGCAGGGATCCTCCCTCTCCCCCCCAGATCTATAAGGTACCCCATTAGTCTGTGATTCCACAAAGTCCCCATTGAGACCGCACTTTACCTGTGTGTGTGGTCCCCGGGCTGGCTGGAGTCGGTGATGTTTCAAGCCCACTGGAGTTGTTTCTTCCTGTGGGATTAGAATGAGAGTCTGTTGGGGCAGGGGGTAAAATGGGCACCCAGGGGGAGTGACAAGGTGGAAACAATGACTCAGCAATTGGGACTCTCCCCCCACAGCTCAAGAGTGTTCAATCTGTTTATGTGAAATTGCAGTTATAGGTTCTTATGTAAGCAGGCTCTGAATGAGCTTTCCCAACACCTAGTGATGAGCTGGGGAGAAGACATCAGGAACTGACCATGTTTGAATAGACACACCCACTCTGCCTAGGTGAGCAACATGATGGGGCTGCTTTGCCCAAATGATCACTTTTGTCTGGTGCTGGATTGCAAATCACTGTTATTGCGGAGGTAGAGGTAATAAAGTGTGGTTATCCTTCTGTGAATCAAAGGGAGCAGAACTGGCCTTGGTATGCCATGAATGAGGGGGTCAGTCTCAAGTTAACTGCATTCAATAAGCAGGAGGTAGGGGTGCCAAAGGCCAGTGGAGATGTTAGAGGGTATTTGTGCCCATCTGGCTTTACGTGCCATTTGACTCTGCACTGTTTAATAATAGAGCTTCTTAAGGCCCAGTTGAGAGTCTCTTGATTTGGATCACTCGAGCTGACGTCACTGATAGCCCAGTCTAAATATGAAGCCTTAGGTCCGTTGTGGGACAGTGTCTCTGGTGAACGAGGTTGCCTCGCTAACTGCTGGAATCACTGAGAATTGGAATTGCTGAGAGCTGAGTTAAGTGGTGGAACTTCAAAACATCCCAGAGGTTGCAGTGGAGAGGGCCGTGGCAGGGTGACCGATGGCAGAGCGCCGGAGAGTGGCAGAGGGAACACTGGGGGGTGGCTGGTGGTGCAGTCAATGATGGTGGAGTGGCCGGCTGTGGAGTGAACAATGGCAGACAGCGATGCAGAGTGAACAGCGGGACAGCGACGGCTGCTGAATCACTGCTCAGTGCTGCCCCCCCCACCCCGGGGTGGGAGGTTAACTCACGCAAACACACCTCCAAAAACCGGGTTTTCACTGACCAAGGAGAACTATGAGTGGGGTGCGGTGGAGGGAGAGAGGACTGGCGTGTTAAAGGGACATTTGTTTGTCGGACTGTCACACTGCAAGGTGAGAGACTGAGGAAATGGATGCTGCCAATGTACTCTGGGGTGGGTGTTTTATTCATGGTCAGATGTTTTCAAATCATGCTCGTGGTGTTTTCCCAAGTAATGCCAGGTTCCTTTCCCCTTGTATTAAAAGTTTTCTCTTCTATACATGTACTTAGTGCTTGTGAGAGGAGACATACTGGCTCTTAGAGGTACCAAGTGGGGGGTGTAATTTTTTTCAGATTACTGGGTGGGGACTCGAGCTGTTTCTGTGTTGTGTTGTCAAAAGGAACCCAGCCCTGGTTGCTGCTGACTCCCCCGGGGCAGAAGGGTTACACCTAAGCAGTTGCTTATGTTGAATTTGCAGTTATGTAGGGGTTACGTTTTTTTCTCTATGCAGTGCAGAATCAGTCACTGTGCGCACATGTCTGTGTTTCTAATCCATGACTATGCTAGGCCCACAATACACAGTGTGACTAGAGGCCAGCAGCACTGGATGTAATATTCCCTAAGAGATGTGGTCACCTTAAGATGAACCTAATTCGCTCCGTCAGTGTGGTGGTGTGATCCCTCCTTCTAGGGTTTTGGAAAATTGTGATTCTTTTCCTCTGGTGTTTGGAGAAACACTTGATAGTGATCAACGGGGATTTTGGTTTTGCTCAGTGATTATTTGGTCTGAGAGAAGCTAGATTAAGGGCTGAGCCTCTCGTTATTGTTGGACAGAATTGCTGTCCAGACAGTGCAGAAACGGCAGCAGCAGCTGGAGCTCTGCACTGCCCAGTGAAATCACTGAGGTTTGTTTACAGACTCAGGCTTGTGCTTCGGCCCTAACAATGGCTGTGTAGACATTCCTCCTCAGGCTCCGAAACCTGGGCTCCAGTCCCAGTAGGAACAACTACATGGCTATTTTTAGTACCATAATGAGAGCCCCAGTCTGTAGACCTAGGCTTTGAGATTTGTGGCTGCTGGTATTTTTTGCAACGTAGCCATAACCTAAGAGCTGAGAACACTTGGGGCTGGAGCAGTGCAGAAACTTCAGAAGGTGACAGCAGTGTGCAGTGGCAGAGTGGGCAGTGACCGGAGTGGGCAGAGGCATCATTTGATTTTCCTGCATTCCTCCCCTAAGGCTGGAGCTGAATGCACCTAACGGCACCCCTAGACCCTAGGACTTCACTTATGGTGGACAGCAAACTAAGAGTGCGGTGTCATGGACAGAAAGGGGAGTGGTGTGTTAACGGGACATTTGTCCGCTGGTCTTTCAGAAAGGGGGAAACTGAGGCAAAGCCACTGCTCCACCTGGGCCCAGGGATTTACCTGTTGTTTGCATACGTTTGAGTCATTGTTGTCATGTTTTCTCAAATTAATGCCATTCTTCCTTCTCCCCTTAATAAAATATTTCTTTTGTCGCACACAGACTCAGTGCTTGCAAGACAGGAAGTATTGCTTCTTAGAAACACCCAGGGCTGGTGTTTAGTTTTCCCAGGTTTCTGGGTGGGAGCTCAAGCCAGTGTTGTGTTATAATTTTGAGAGGAACCCCTATATATTGAAGCCAGAGCTGGAACTGGAAGAAGGGTTACATATGTATTGCAGAGGAGTTTAATCTCCTCCTTTGTACAGAGCAACCCTTATGCCCTGGCACCAACTCTTTCAGAGGGTGGTCACAGTTCCTCCCAGGGCCATCATCCACCCTGGGGCTCAGAGAGATGGTGGGTTTTGCACAGAGCTCTGCATGCACAAAGACACAGGACTTCAAAGCGGGAGACACAAACCCTGCCCCTCAGTCTGTCATTCTGTCCCACAGAGGGGTATTCTGGTGCCTCCCCTTGTCTAATGTCCCCTTGGTAATAAATCCAGTGACAACACAGGTCTGTGGAGTTCTTGGAACTGGCGGTCTTGGGTTCTGATCTCTTCTCCCCCAGGTTAAAACGAGAGAAACCCGCTGAGTGCAATGGGGTGAGGGCCAGATTCTGATACATTACCCTGAATCTATCTATCTATCTATCTATCTATCTATCTATCTATCTATCTATCTAATGAACACAGTTCTGATAAGGCAGCTGCTGGCTGGGGAGCCTCCTCTGTACAGCCTCAGATCAGGGTAAGCCTGGGGAATTTAGGAAAGACCTCCCTGCTCTGCAGCTAGCCCCTCCATCCCAAATGTAAAGGTGTTCCTTTAATCTGAGATTCCACAGAGTCCCCATCCCAGCCCCAGTACCTGTCCATGTGGTCCCTGGGCTGGATGGAGCTGGTGATGTTTCATGCCCGGTGGGGTGGCAGCTTGGGAAAGACAGGGCCGCACCTTCCTGGGGGCCACCTCATCGCCACCCCTTTCCCGTGGGTCTGGCAAACGATGGAGGACACGGAGCAGAAGCTGCACCCCCCGACTGTGGAGAACCTCTGCAAGATCCTGGCTGCCTTCCTGGCCGAGTACCTGTGGCTGTGGCTACCCAGAGCCTCCCCTCCCTGGGCCTCGCAGGATCCTTCACCCCTCCTGGGCCGAGCTCCATGGGGCCAGCAGCCAAAACTCCCTAGGGACCAGGCAAGGTGGCTTGGGGGGCCTGGGCTGTGGCAGCCCCGCAGGGTCTTGGGGAGGTGTTACAATGCTGGGAGGATGGGAAGGGAGATTGTGCTGAGTCTGTTCCGGGGCTGCAGCGGGGCTGTGGCCGGCCCAGGAGTGAAACCTCTTGCCTGAGCCCCTTGAGCCCCTTCCTGGGCTTTACACGCCCCCCAGAGCTCCAGCCGCCAGGGCCTGAACTAGCCTCTTCCCAACAGGGAGCCTGGATCCCAGCTGGTCGCGTCCCCCAGGGTCCACGGCTCAGAAGCAGAAATAACTGGGCTGAACCTGGACGGTGCCAGGGGCAGGACACCGGGGGCTGCGGGGGGGCCAGACCTGCACTCTCTGCAGTGCGGCCTCCAGCTGCCAGCCCACCAGGGGTTGCTCCTGTTTACGGGGCCCGTCCAGCCCTGGGGTGCTGGGCTCCCAGCCTCGCTCGGGGGCTGCTCCACAGTGACTCTCGTAACAAAGAGCTGCCCTGTCAGTGCTGCTGCCCCCTTCCCACATGCTGGGCAGCCCTGGGCACTGTGGGGCTGGGACACTGCTCCTGGCATGGCTGTTCTCTCCGCTCCGGCCCCTCCTGGCAGTCTCCAGCCACAGCCCCAGCTCCCATCAGCAGGTGCAAACCCCAGCTCCCCTCCCCTTCCTTCAGCTCAGGGCTGCCGGGCCTGACTGTGTGTGACCCATGCGGAACCAGCACCCCCTTGGTTTCGCTCCACCTCCTCCCTCTGGTTTGAGAGGCAGCACAGCCTAGTGGGCAGAGCACTTGACTGCACCCATGGGATCTGTTCCACGCTCTGCCACTAACTGGCCCTGTGAGTTTGGGTAAAACCCTTTTCCCCTCCCTGTGCCTCAGTTTCCCCTCCCCTCCTTTGTCTAATTAGACTGTGAGCTCTTTAGGGCAGGGACTGCCTGTCTCATGTTCTGTGTGTATAGCACCTAGCCCAAGGAGGCCTCTTAGTCCTAATCTGACAGACCATAATCACACCCTCTCAGCTCGCCCAGCCCAGCCCAGCGGCAGGGTGGTTATGGTTTAACAGGCAATGAAATGATTCCCGGCGCTTCAACTTTTCATGTGCTAGAAGCTGGTTTATTGTCACTGCTCAGTAGCTCCCAAGCAAAGCAAGCACTAAGCCGCAGGGGCGCTGAGGTAAAGGCAAATTGCACTTGAACTAAAAACCCCTTTGTGGGACTCTGCGACCCACCCGACGGGTCCTTCCCCGTCCAAACACTTTGCCCCCCTCGGTGAGAGAGGCTCGTGGGAACGGACTGTCGGGGCGAAAGGGGCGAGGGCTGAAAGCTTTGAGAGGCAGACCCTGCGGGGGCCAGGCAGAGCCGAGTGTCAGGGCTCAGGGACACTTGGGTTCCCTTTGTGGGGGGTTAACTAGTGACCGGTTTCTGGGGGATTCCAGATGAAATCTTCGCTGCAGAGCTCGGGGGAGCTGGGGGCAGAGGCGGATTTCACTCTGGAATTGATAATTGCTCAGACGTTTCACACGGGAATGGAGGCGATGTTTCCTGAGCTGCCCAGGGATTGGCAGGGCCGTCACCACAGAGCTCGGCTGAGGCTTGGCCCCACCCCCCTGGACACTGTAAGACCCTGGGCGTGGCTGTGTGTGGATCTGGGCTAAGCTGACATGCCCGTTGCGGGTGGGAGCGAGGGGCTAAGCCTGGCGTCTGCTGAAGGAAGTAGCCTGGGGGAGGCAGGTGGCTTCCAGGCGCCATTAGAAATCTGAGCCCTCGGGGGCGGGGGAGGCAGCAGATCCCAGGGGAGACGGGAGGGTAACCCCAACTCTCAGAGCCCTGCTCTCCAGGCCTCAGGAGGCAGCAGGTGGGCGAGAAGTGAGAGGCCGCCCCATGCTTGGGGGCAGAGGTGCTGCTCAAGCAGGCAGAAGCCGCGGGCGGGGTCAGCGATGGGCACAGGGGCTGCCCCGAGGCTGCAGGGACTCAGGCTTCAAACTCAGGCCACTGGCTTATGGCCTCATAGAGGGCGTCCCCGGGGCATTGGGTTGACTTCACGTCGCGATGCCCCTTCAGGGTGTAGCTTTCACTCAGGAAGCCCCCGAAGACAGCACATTGGATCAGGCTCTTGGCAGCGGTCAGGGTGGTGTTGTCAGGGGCTGTTTCTGCAGGACACCAGCAGGCCCCTGTTAATTTCACACACGCCCCTGGCCCCTCTCTGCTGCTCAGGGGATGTGAATGTGGCCTGAGTAAATAAACACCCTCTAGCCCCGTTCTTGATTGACCATGTCAGAGTCTCTCTCCCCCACCCCACTGCATTTGGTAATGCATCTCCCCGCCTCCACACACACATTTGCTTCGCCACGCTCCCCCTCCCGCTCCCTTTCCTGACCCTGTGCCCCAGCCCAGTGTCCCACCGCGGTGGAACCAAGAGCAGCTGTGAACTTCCTAGTTCCCCTGGGGGCCTATCAGGGAAATCTGTACAGATGGGACCCACATACTGGAGAAGCTGCCCAGGAAACTGATTCCCAGTGACTTATTGTTCCAGTTCTTGGCATGGGCCCCCATGGTGCTCCAGCCTCTGCCCTTGTAGACTCTCGTCTTCACCGATCAGGAAGCTGCAGGCAGAGCGCAATGTGAGACCCACATGGGCACGTCGGCCGCACCCTTCCCTCCCCATTGCTCTCGGCAGCTCCCCCAGGGTCGTCGCTGGCCGGCCCGGGTTTGAACCTGGGACCATCAGAGCTAGAAGCTCAATCCTCTGCCATGGAGCTAAAGACCCACTGAGGAAAAGGACTGGAATGGAGGGGCCCTAACCTGTATTGCACTCTTTGGCCATTAGGTGGCGCTGTGTGTAATACCCCTTATGGAAGGCACCAAGGGCCCCACCTGGACAGAGCTGGGGGTCGAGTGAGGGCTGTAGTGGGCCCAGATGTGGGGCAGGAGAACAGCGCTGGGAGCCGCTGCCCTGCTGGAAATTCCCAGCTGGGTTTCCATCTCCCGACATCACCATCTCAAAGCATTTCACAGAGCAAAATCTCTGGCCAGGTTTTCGTTGCGGGGCGTCAGGCTGGCTGCAGGGAAACGTGTCAATAACGCCGGCATGGGGCGGTGTCACAGAGGCCTTTGCTGGCCCCCACCCCACCCTATTGCCACGGCTCCAGCCCCACACACAAATGCTGTAGGAGTGTAACTGTCCCAGGCTAGTTAACACATTACAGCCCTGGTGGGGGGACAATCCTCGGTGCTTACGGTGACAGCACTGCCGAGAACACGTTAAACCAATCAGCGAACCCACCCGCCTGCTAATGGGCTTACCAGGGATCCCTCCCCTGACTCCAGCCAGGGCTCCGGCCGGGGTGCAGCCCGTCAAACCCACCCACGGGCTTTCCAGTGCTTCCAAGCTCAGCACAGCTTCTGCTGCGAACACGACCCCTGGGAATCTGTGAGTGCCGCAGGCCGGTCCCTCGATCTGGGAACAGGTCATTCGCAGCCAGTGTCTCGCTCCCCAGGGCGTCGCTTCGAAAGGCTGGGGGCAGAGGTGGGAATTTGCATCCCTGCCTTGGCTGGTCGGTCTTTAACAAGTGTCCTGTGATGGTTCTGACCCTTCCCAGGGTTTGCTGGAGTCACGTCTCCCCCAGAGGCATCATATCCCATCCCCCCAGACTCCAGACCCATTTGCATTTGTAATACAATGAACTCCGGAAATACCCACACTTCGTCCAACCTGCTTTATGCAGGGTCTGGGAGGGAACTGCCGTCTCTGGCCCATTTCCCCCTACAGAAATGGGTGGAACCAAGTGCTGTCCGGCACCCTTGGGGAACCCATTGACTTAGTACCTGGACAGGTTTCTCCTCTGCCTGGCGTTTCTGCTATGGCCTGTCACAATGTCACGTTTTGACGTTGCGTTTAAGAAGCATTCTGCCATCACGCCAGCACCCGGCCTTCACAAACCCGCCGAGTCGGCTCGCAGCCTCCTACCCCAGTTCTCTCTAGAGCCCCTGGGCCGATCTCTCCCACGCCCCTCCTTACTCGGGGTGCCCCCAAACCTTTTCCTTCCAGCACGCAGTTCATTTTCTTAACTTCCGACACGGCTCAGCTGCATTATTAACGATGAGGCTTGTCCTGCTCCATCACATGCTCCGGGTCCTCCTTGCACTCAGCCGGCTTCCCCGGTGCTCCCAGTGTCACCGCAGCCAATTGCTCCTGTGCTGGCCGATGGGCACTTCCACTGTCCTCCGCCCGTTTCTGACAACCCCACGTCTGCACCGTCTCTTCAGCTCCTTCCCCTCACCCGCCTTCCGCTTTCCTTGCGGCAGTCGCCAGCCGCCCGTTGACTTCCCCATTCTGCGGCTTCCCTTTCTGAGCATTTTCTGTCACTTCCTTAAGCTTCTGATTAAAAGCCTCACGCGCCCGATGCTGAGCTGCCGCCCCGGGTCACGCTTTCCCCTCCACTCTCTGTTCAGCCTCAGAGACAAGCAGCGCACACGGGTGATCCCACGGGCCGGCCGGCCGCTGTGCGGCCCCAGATCCTCCATGCATAACAGCACATTTCTTTACAAACAATCCAAGCCCTCCTTTACTATTTGGGCCATTCTTTGCCCGCATTTTACTCTTGATGGAGTTAACGTTTCACTGGATCTAGTCTTACATCTCTTCTTCAAACTTTTCCCCTCCCCTGTAGGCCCCTAGACCGTCCCAGCCAGAGTCTCCACACATGGCTAGGTCTTTACTCCCAACACAGAGGTTGTTATCCTGCCCGGTCCGGTTCCAGCCGGTAAACTTGGGTTGGAGGATCCCCCAGGGAAGCAGATTTATTACCAATTCAGCTTCGATCTTACTTCCTACTTAAAGAGACCTCAAGGACCCAAGCCCCGGCCAGTATTTATTAGTTATTAGTACAGCGCTCAAACAGAAAGGCAGACCCATTACCAAGTCTGCTGAAACAAATTTTGCAGCCGTTGACGTAAACGACAGACTGATCCCCGTGATGTCTTTTGCCACGGCTTGCAAACAGCCTTGCATTGGGAAAGAGGAAGAGATAAGCTGGAACTAAGTTACCTATAAGTAGTCCAAGCTGTATGCAAGCCGTGGCAAAAGACATCACAGGGATCAGTCTGTCGCCTGCAAAATTTGTGTCCGGTTTTAACTAGACTAGTCCAGTTAAAGTCCTCAGGCTTTTGCATACAGACATGGCCGGCCTGTTGAGTGACCTTGGTTAAGTCACGTCCCCCTTGTGTGCCTCAGTTTTCCCATCTATAAAGTGGGGATAGTGATGCCAACTTCCTTTGTAAAGGGCGTTGAGATCTGCTGGAGAAAGGGGCTAGCTCAGGGCCAGGTGTTATAACTGGGGAGCAAGAGGGTCTCTCGCTGCCCCAGGCAGGTCGTGGGAGCTTCGTGGAGCGGAGAGATGGTGGCAGACATGGGTAGCAGAGGGCGCTGTGCTGGGCTCCAGTGGGCAGGTTGGTGGCAGAAGGGGAGGTCTCTCCAGAATCCAGCAACACACCCAACAGCCACATGCCCTGATGCCTGACCCCACTGTCATTGCCCCCAGCACGGCCCCCAGCACCTCTCTCATGTGTGTCGGGGGGGAGGGGATTTCTGCTTGGGCTGCCCCCACGCACTGGTGCTTAAACTCCAAAAGAAAGCTTACAAGCAGTGGAAATTTGGACAGATGACTAGGGAGGAGTATAAAAATATTGCTTGGGTATGCAGGGGTGTAATCAGGAAGGCCAAGGCACAACTGGAGTTGCAGCTAGCAAGGGATGTGAAGGGGAACAAGAAGGGTTTCTACGGGTGTGTTAGCAACAAGAAGAAGGTCAGGGAATGTGTGGGCCCCTTACTGAAAGTGGGAGGCAGCCTAGTGACACATGAGGTGCAAGAAGGTGAAGTACTCAATGCTTTATTTGCCTCAGTCTTCACAGAGAAGGTCAGCTCCCAGACTGCGGCACTGGGCAACACAGTATGGGGAGGAGGTGAGCAGCCCTCAGTGGTGAAAGAACAGGTTAAGGACTATTTAGAAAAGCGGGACGTGCACAAGCCCATGGGTCCAAATCTAATGCATCCAAGGGTGCTGAGGGACTTGGCTGATGTGATTGCAGAGCCATTGGCCATTATCTTTGAAAACTCGTGGTGATCGGGGGAGGTCCCGAACGATTGGAAAAAGACAAATATAGTGCCCATCTTTAAAAAAGGGAAAAAAGAGAACCCGGGGAATTACAGACTGGTCAGCCTCACTTCAGTCCCCGGCAAATTCATGGAGCAGGTCCACAAGGGATCCATTTTGAACCACTTGGAGAAGAGGAAGGTGATAAGGAACAGCCAACGTGGATTCACCAAGGGCAAGTCATGCCTTCTATGATGAGATAACTAGCTCTGTAGATATGGGGAAAGTGGTGGTTGTGATACGGCAAAGCTTTTGATACAGTCTCCCAAAGTATTACTGCCAGCAAGTTAAAAAAGTATGGATTGGATGAATGGACTATAAGGTGGATAGAAAGCTGGCTAGATTGTCGGACTCAATGGGTAGTGAACAACAGCTTGATGTCTAGTTGGAAGCTGGTATCAAGCGGAGTGCCCCAGGGGTTGGTCCTGGGGCCGGTTTTGTTCAACATCTTTATCAATGATCTGGATAATGGGATTAATTGCACCTTCAGCAAATTCACAGATGACACTAAGCTGGGGGAAGAGGTAGATACGCTGGACGGTAGGGATAGGGTCCAGAGTGACCTAGGCAAATTGGAGGATTGGGCCAAAAGAAATCTGATGAGGTTCAACAAGGACAAGTGCAGAGTCCTGTACTTAGGACAGAAGAATCCCAGGCACTGCTACAGGCTGGGGACCGATTGGCTAAGTGGCAGTTCTGCAGAAAAGGACCTGGTGATTAGAGTGGACGAGAAGCTGGATATGAGTAGCAGAGTGCCCTTGTTGCCAAGAAGGCCAAAGGCATATTGGGCTGCATTAGTAGGAGTGTTGCCAGCAGATCGAGGGAAGAGATTATTCCCCTCTATTCGGCACTGGTGAGGCCACATCTGGAGTATTGCGTCCAGTTTTGATCCCCCCACTGCAGAAGGGATGTGGACAAATTGGAGAGAGTCCAGCAGAGGGCAATGAAAATGATTAGGGGGCTGGGGCACACGACGCACGAGAAGAGGCTGAGGGAACTGGGGTTATTTAGTCTGCAGAAGAGAAAAGTGAGGGGGGGTTTGATAGCACCCTTCAACTACCTGAAGGGGGGCTCCAAAGAGGATGGAGCTCGGCTGTTCTCAGTGGTGGCAGATGACAGAAGAAGGAGCAATGGTCTCAAGTTGCAGTGGGGGAGGTCTAGGTGGGATATTAGGAAACACTATTTCACTAGGAGGTTGGTGAAGCACTGGAATGGGTTAACTAGGGAGGTGGTGGAATCTCCATCCTTGGAAGTTTTTAAGGCCTGGCTTGACAACGCCCTGGCTGGGATGATTTAGTTTGGGTTGGTCCTGGTTTTGACAGGGGGTTGGACTAGATGACCTCCTCCCATCTTTCAACCCTGATATTCTGTGATTCTCTGAAATGCAAGTGGTGCAAAATAAAGCGAGATGGCGCCCTGGTGATGCAAATCCAAGGCAGCATCCACACTGGGGCGGTCAATCTGATCCAGGGGTGATGGGTTTTGTGATATGGTGACGTATCCAGGTAGGGGTTTCCTATCGCTTTTCCAGAGCTGGGATAGAACCCAGGAGTCCTGGCTCCCAGCCCCCCGTTCTAACCACTAGACCCCACTGTCATGGGGCCCCCTGGCGATACTCTGGAACTGCTCCGGACGAAGCCAGTCAGGACTCTGGGGAAGTCTCTTTTCTGTGAGCAGCCAGTCTTCAGGACACACAGCTCACACAACCTCCACCTTCCTTGGTCTGACCTCGGAGCATTCAGCATCCTCTGCCCCTCAGTGCGCTTCCCATGGGGAGTCCATCCAGGTGGAGTCCTGGGGAAGCCAGAGGGTCCTGCACCCCAACTTCGCAGTCAGACGTGACTCTCAGCCAGCCAGTAAAACAGAGGTTTATTAGACAACAGGAACATGGTCTAACACAGAGCTTGTAGGTGCAGAGAACAGGAGCCCTCAGCTGGGTCCATTTTGGGCGGCAGTGAGCCAGAGAACCACGTCTGCACTTCACTCAGTGTCCCCAGCCAGCCCCAAAGTGAAACTATCTCCAGTCCCCGCCCTTCTCTGGGCTTTATCCCTTTTCCGGGCCAGGAGGTCACCGGATTCCTTTGTTCTCCAACTCTTTTGCTCTCACCTTGCAGGGGGGAAGGGCCCAGGCCATCAGTTGCCAGGAAACAGGGTTTCGGCCATTCTCTGTGTCCAGACCCCTGCACACACCTGCCCTCTGCAGTCATCATACCCCCTTACCCCACCACCTAGATACTTAAGAACTGCCTAGGGGAAACTGAGGCACCCCCACAATATTCAGAGGAAACATTAAGAACAGTCCCACTTCATCACACCCACTCCCCTCCCAGGGCTGGTGATAGAACTCAACAGTCCCAAGCTGCCGGATGCTTTGGCCATGGGGTGTAAAACGGTCCCGTCTCTGCTTCCTCTCCCACTGCTGCAATGGTGCAGAAGCTGCTTTAATAGCAGCCTCCCCCCACCCACCCCCACGCCCAACTGAGTCTCAGGTCTTGCTAATGCTCAGTGCCACGGCAGCCCCAGGAGATGATTGCTGCGGGGGTGTCAGCCCAGGGGGAGGTAGTGACTCCGAGAAGCAGGGAGAACAGCACCACCGTAGATCAGGGAGGTCTGGTAATGCCAGTGGCTGTCTGGGGTCTGGCAGCCCTGGCACTCAGCGCAGATTGTCAAAGGCCAAACCCTCTCACTACCGGCTCTGTAGCTCCCCCTTGCTTTCGGTCTGTCTTAGGCACCATCCTGGCCCTCATCCCCCTGGCATTCGAGCACTGCCCAATCTCAATTGCATTTATTCTAACTGCCCCCTGCAGGGCAGGGCCTGGCTGCTACCCCCACTGTAGAGGCAGGGAACCGCAGCACAGAGGGAATAATGGACTAGCCCGAAGCCAAACAGAGCATCTGTGGCAGAGCTGGGAAATGAACATGGGTCCCAGGCTTGTACCTTCTCTTCCAACCTCCTGCCCCCTTCGTCCCTGGTTCAGAGTGAGCTGTGGAAGCTCTCTGGGGCACAGGAGCTGGCTGGTGCCCAGATGGAGCTACGTGGCCTATTGCACAGATCTCGCTTTTCCCGAACATTGAAAATGCTGCTCCAACCTTACCAGGGCCCGCCAGGATCCTTGCAAGCTGGTCAGTGCTTAGCTGTGAACTGTGCTAGGTAGGGAAGATGAAACAGATCTTCCCTCACTAGCGGAGCTCTGTGTTACTGGGGACTCACTGCTGGCTCAACGCAACCAGCCCTCCTCAAATGGAGCCTATAAATCCTCCAGCCCTGCTGTTCTCCTTTGTATTTCTGTAGTGCCCAGGGGCCTCAGTCCCGGATCAGGGCCCCGCGGTGCTAGACATTGTACAGACACAGCCCTATTCGCCCCACACTGGGTCTTCTGAATGGCCCCTGCTTGGGGGGGGGGCGGGGGGGGGGCTCCTTTCCTCACCCAGTGTCTCCTGCTAGCAGAGATGCTCTGAGAGACGTCTACGCTCCGGGCCTCTGGGCTTCCCGGGCTGGGAGGCAAGCGTGGCTGTCTCCGAGCAATTCTGCTGACTCTCCAGCAGCTGCACGGCAGGTGTCCGAAGGCACCTCTAGTCCTCTCCAGAGCTCAGGGGGACGGTCCTGGCATCGGACTGTCCTGGTGAATGGAACAATGGCTCTGGGCAGCCAGAGAATGCCTGTTCCCCTGGCAACCTCAGTGCCATTCCCTCTGGAAGTGATGGTGTCAGCGAAGATGCTGGAGGTGGTCAGGCCTCGCGGTTGGAGCTGGACTCAGGAGGCCGGGGCGTGGGTGGAGCGAGGCTGGAGCAAGAGCAGGGCTGGAGGAGGACTAGGAGCAGGGCTGGAGCAGCCTAAGACTGATGCCAATGTCAGGCAGGAGAGAGCCCAGCACAGGACGGACCCAGGGCCTGACAGATGGCTCCAGGGGGCGCTTGGCTCCCGGCCCCGCTGGGTACTGACAGGCCAGGCACCCCAGGGCATTATCACCAGCCCGTTCCCCGTCTTGGCATGGCAGTATATTTCCTTCCCAGTCCCTGTCCCCTGCCATTAAACCAGGGACTCCACGCTGGGGATGTGCACCTGGCAGCACGCAGCTGCCTGAGAACACACAGGCCAGGGTGCAGGGCGAGGGCTCCAGAGAGAAACGGCAGGAGGGCAATGCTGGGAACCGTGTGCTCAGGGACGGGCATCAAAAGGGCACGTCTGCCACCTCCCTCTCAAGTCCTTCGCACCTGCATACTGACAGGGGAACATCCCATTTCTACTGAGGCCTCAGGGACAGGGTTTATGATGAACCGGCTGGAGTTGATCCCCACCCCTGCCCCCCGTGTTGCACCCCAACGGCTAGCTGGGGATCCAAACTGACACTCCCCGGTTTGAGCCCCTGCCTAGCCAGGCCCTGTTCCCTCCCCCCAGGCAGTTGTTGGCCCTGAACTCCTGCAGGCAGCCATGACACACAGGTGCTTGGGGGCTTGAGAGAAGGGCTATCACCAGCTGAATGACCCCTGCCTGTACGGTGGGGACTGAGGCCACTTTGCCAGCAGGTGCCCCCCAAGTCCTGTGCTATGCTGAGTCTGGGGAGATGGGCAGGTTCAGTCTCATTAGAAGGGATCGGCCAGACAGAAAGGCAGAATCGGGTCCCCGCACAGAGCCCCTCTACTTCCTGCCTGTGTCCTAACCACCAGGACAGTGGCCAATCCCACCTTCAGGTCAGGTTCCAGCGTCGGGCCCTGTCCATACCCACAGCGCGTGGCACCCAGCATGCGCTGATAGACTCCGGTACATGCAGTAAGTTCACAGACACTAGAAACTGCGTAACGCCAGGCTGGGGGCTGGGGATGTGTAGGGTACAGAGCACAGCACCCCCTAAGGCCGGGCAGGAGGGCTGGGAAATGCATATGATACAGAGCACAGCGCCCTCTAACACCTGGCAGGGGGGCTGAGAGATGGGGGGTGTAGGGTACTGAGCACAGCGCCTCCTAACAGCGGCCAGGGGGCCTGGAAGCTGGGGGAATATGTAGGATCCGGAGCACAGCATCCCCTAACACCAGGCTGGGGGGCAGGGAGAGGGGGGATATGTGGGGTACAGAGCACAGCGCCCCCTAACACCAGGACACGAGGACTTGTCCATCTCAGGGCGGAAATCATCACACCCTGCGAATGGGGGATCTGCCACAGGCACTGGCAGGAGCGCGCTGCTTTACATTAAGGTTCTTTGGCTGATGGGCGAACCTCATCCCGCCCTGCGTTTCGAGTGTGAACAGCTGTCGATGGAAACCCAGACGGCAGAGATGGAGCAGGACTAACCGGGGTCACTGGGTCTCGCCCTCACCCCGTGTCTACACTGTACGAGGGTGGGAAATAGCAGGTGCCTTTTCTTGCCCTGATACGATTTTGGAGATGCTGACGCTTGCGACAGCTTTCTCTCTGTGTGGGTTGTGGGATCCAGGGGAGCCGTCTGTGTGCTCTGTACAGGACAAGGTGTGTAGATCGTTTATGCCTCAATGTATCACTGTAAATACAGTTATTTAATGTATCAAATAAAAGCAGAACAATACATCAAAAAGCATCAAAATGAAACAGAGGATTGCTATGTACAGGGGGGATTGCTATGTACAGGGGGGTTTCCACGTGACTAGTTAACTGCTCGAGAGCTTTCATCACCATGTACTTTCTGACAGATTTCTGCGCCCTGTGTAGGGTTTACGTCCCGCCCTACATCCCCGTTTCCGGTCGTGTACGTTTTTGGTGCCGTCGGCCCTTTTGAACATTTCTTTTGTATTGTTTTCTGTGTTTGGCCGGGGGAAGGTTGCGTTCTTGTGTTTTGACATATTTAGAGAAAAAGTATGAACAAGTAGAAAGAAAGGCTGTAAGGGGTTTGCGGCTCCCTCCCCGTCCATCAGGGTGGGAGACCACGCCCCTCGCTACGATACTTCCGGGGTACCTTGGTTCATGGGAAAACTAGCCCAGTGTTAATGGTTCAGGCCTGCAGCCAGGCCGAGCAATGGTAGAGAGTCTGTTTGCCTGGGGCCCTCATTCAGGGCAGGGCTGCAGTCAGGTAGGGGCTCTGGCCTACAGTCAGGCAGGCAGAGCAGCAGAAGGTCCATTTGCCTGGCCCTTGATCAGGGCGGGGCAGCAATCAAGTAGGGGGGCTCTGGCCTACAGTCCGGCAGAGCCGTCGCCATTTGGGGAGCTTAGCTCTCTGGTGGGAGAGTCAGCACAACCGTCTGGCGTCCTGATTCAGGAGGGTGCCAGACCAATCAGGCCTCCTGACAACCAGGTGGGGAACCTGCCACTCCTGACGGTGGTGTGGCGATGGTAGGGGAACCCAGGCCTTTCCGCCCCACTGCGTCCCCACCCAGGGCCCTAAACAGCAGCGGAGTGGTCCGCCACTGGGTCAGCGGGGAAAATCCGATCACAACACGCTGGCCGGCTTGTAGTCAATAACACAGCTGAACCCGATTCGGCTGCCCTGGGCTCCTTCCTACACACCCATTCCGTGTGTACATGGGTCCCAGGGTTGTTGTTCGCTTCGCTGGGGTAGACGGCTAATGGCAGCCCCACCAGCTCCTTGGAGTCCCCGGCGTCTGGCAGCGCCGGCAGCCCCTCTGGCTCTCTGTCAGGATAGCGCTCTCCATTAGGGGAGCAGGGAAGAGACGTTCTGCTCCTCCAGCAGCTCTCTCCCAACTCAGCTGGAGGGGCGGCCTTTTATAGTTCCGCTTCCTGTCCCACCCCTCTGCTTCCGGCAGGGTGGCATGCGGTGGGAGACAAGCCTGCTTTCTGCAACCCTCCTGCCCCCAACAACCCACTTCAGCGAGTCCCAAAATCAAATCCACTTACCAGGGGCCTCCTCTCCTTTTTGCGCTTCGCCAACATCCAGGGTAGAAAAGAGCTCCTGGCCGCATGCATCTCTGACCTCCGAGTCATCTTCTGCCTCTGGGTCCCCCTCCACATCCTCGTCCAAGATTTCCTCCTCCTGGCTCGGTCCACTCTCAACTGACATGCGAGCCACCGAAGTATCCACAGTGGTGTTAGCAACGGAGGTGGGGTCGCCGCGGAGTATCACGTCCAGCTCTTTGGAGAACCGGCAGCTCATAGGCGCAGCACCGGAGTGGCGGTTTGCCTCCCGCGCCCTGTGCTCGGCGTTCCGCAGCTCCTTCCCCTCGATCCTAAACTGCCGTGTGTCCCGGTCATCGCCCCTTTCTGTCTTGCATCGTGAAATCTGTCCATAGGTGTAATGATGATGGTTCTGGCAGGACCCAACTGAGAGTGCCAGTTCAGGACAAACTGCTTCAAGCAGGGCAGTTACAGCCGAAGGCTGGGGGTTTTCCACCTCTAAGGCAAACCAAACCAGCCAAACAGAGCAGACTTTGGTCTCACCCCACTGGCTCACCACAAGTCACACAAGCAATTCCCTTAGACACTCCAGTTTCCCAGGATCACCAATTGTTATGGGGACAAATGGTTATGAAAACCAATACCCCAGGAAAAGAAAAAAGGCTCTCTTGATCCCAAAGGACCAAGCCCCAGACCCAGGTCAATATACAAATCAGATCTTGTCCCAAATCACGCTCTTGCCAATCCTTTAGAATCTAAAATCTAAAGGTTTTGTTCATAAAAGGAAAAAGCTATAGATGAGAGCTAGAATTGGTGAAATGGAATCAATGACATACAGTCATGGCCAAGTTCTTGGTTCAGGCTTGTGGCAGCGACAGAATAAACTGCAGGTTCAAATCAAGTCTCTGGAGAACATCCACAGCTGGGATGCATCTTTCAGTTCTTGGTTCAAAGCTTCAGTGTAGCAAAGTCCCTCCAGAGGGATGAAGCAGGACTGAAGACAAGATGGAGGAGCTGCAGCAGCTTTTTATATTCTCTTGCCATGTGGTCCTTCTTTCTTTGTCCCAAAACAAGCTGTCCATCACGTGGCCTGAAAAAACCTCCGAGTTCTGTCCATAGGCAGGTCCCTGCACACCGTGCTGAGTCCCAAGGCTTGTCTGCCTTCTTTCAATGGATCAATTGTGTAGCTGATGGTCCTTAATTGGCCATCAAGGAGGCTAGGCATTGCATCCGATGAAGTGAGCTTTAGCTCACGAAAGCTTATCCTCAAATAAATTTGTTCGTCTCTAAGGACCACAAGTCCTCCTTTTGAACTTGTCTGGGGTGTCACCCAGAAGCATAGTACAAGTTTGAACCACAGACAGTATCGAGTCAATACTTATAACTTAAAATACAAAAATGACACAAACATATAGAGAGCATAATCATAACCAGCAAATCATAACCTTGCCTTAGACACCTTATTGGACCCCCCTTTATACAAGATTTGGTGCCACTACAGGACCTTGGTTGCAACAATGATCTATATGGTCCCAGTCACAGTAGGTATCATAATTGCTACGTCCGGAGTGCAGCTGGGACTGTACAGACTCCTCTCCCCAAATGCTGATGAGGTCCAGCAGCTCAGCATAGCTCCAAGCAGGGGGATCGCCTGGTACGTGGAGCAGGCCTGGCCACCTGGAAAGATGCGCTGCACTCATCACTGAGCAAACAGGAAGGGGACTTTCAAAATGGGAAAGTAGTTTATGGAGGGGGATGATGGATGGTCACCTGAGGGCCAGGCAGTAGAGTTCAAACCGATGACCAGAGAGGCGAGAGCAGGCATTGTGGGACACCTCCCGGAGGCCAATCGCAGCGCCGTAATCGACCTCGGTGTCTACACTGGCACCGCAGCCCTGTAGCCCCGGTGCAGAAAGTTTTTTAAACTGTGCAGGGCTTTTTTTAAAGTGCTGCAACTGCCCTGTTTCCGAGCCCTGAGTGGCATGGCCGTGCGTACACCTCACCAGTTGCAGCGCAGAAAGCTGCTTTACCGCGCTGCAACTTGCCAGCGTAGACAGGACCTAAGGAAACAGTGCCATGACTTTAAACCTCCTGTTCACCGGAAAAAAACAAGGCTGTGTTTTGGAGTGGAATAAAAATGCACCTTTTAAAAATGCAGTAACAGTTTTAACACATGATGAAAGTTATATTAAGCTTATTAAACATTTTAGATTTTTGTTGCATTATCAGACTGCTTTTGTTCTTAAATGTTTGCAGCCCAAGGGCTGAGACATAGATACATGCTTCTGTGTTTGTTTTGGGTCTAGAGGCTGTATTAAAAGTAATGCTTTATAAAAGCAAAAAGGCTTTTTCATTTGTACTTTGTGTTTCTAAGAAGACAAAAAGCATTTTAGTAATAAGTTTGACAGGGGCATTTTTGAATTAGCCAGTTTCTTTTCAAAAGATGTCTAGTTACCATTAAGCAAAAGCCAGGGCCGTAAAGTTAATTAAAGGAAACAGGCATGTAGGTTTCAAAGCCTCCTGGTTACAGAAATGGGAATGGCCATATCACCATTTACAAAATCTTTTTCTTAACTCTTTAAATAAACTTACTATATAAAAGAATACAAAAAGAGACCCAAACCAAAACAGCTTTACCTTTAAATTGTAAAGAAAGCTTTAAAAATCAGGGTACAGTTAAAACCCTCATGTTTTGAAGGTTTGGATTTAGACAAAAAAGAAGAAAAAGCAGCTGATGTGAAAAAGTTCTGACAGAGATAAGGGGCTTGTTCTGTTCCCAACATACACACACATACGTTCTTCTTCTTTTCTCATGTTTTTTTGAAATGTAAACCAGGACAAACAAGTTTGCTTTAGGCCTGTTATAGAAAATCTGCATGAAGCAGGATTTAAAAATAGCTGCCTTCCCCTGTTTAGCTCGCATGTCCTGTGACCAAAGTTGTTTCACTGTAAACATGGCCAGAACATGTATGAATTTAAAACAAACAAGAACCCACAGCAGATTCCTTTTCAAAAGACACCCTTTGAACTTATTAAGAGTGTAAAATAAAGACGCATCTCGGGGTTAAAACCACAGGCAGTTTACAAAAGTAATTTGTTAAAATTAAATTAAGTTTTTATTGACTTAGGGATTTTAGTATGATTTTTTGTTGCATGATCAGGCTGTCTTTGTTTCTAAATGTTTGCAGTCCGTGTGCTGAGACCCAGGTACAAGCTCTTTTTTAACTGTTTAAATGGACTTAATATATCAAAGAATGCAAAAAGAGAAAGTTGGTTTTTTTGGTTACCTTGAAATTGTAAAGAAAGCTTTAAAAATCAGGGTACAGTTAAAAACCTCATGTTTTGAAAGTATGGATTTGTACAAAACACAAGAAAAAGCAGCTTATGTGAACCAGTTAGCTTTTTTTTTTAAACCAGAGATAAGGTATTTGTTGCCCCCCTTCCCCCCGCCACATTTTTCTTTTCTAGTGATTTTTTAAGTGTAAACCAAAGGCCAAATTTGACCTACTTGAAGCAGGCCCTTCTGCTTTTAAATTTTTTTTGCAGCAAAGGCAGAGGATTAAAACTAAATGTAAATCTAAGGGGCTGCCAAGTTTTACTGAACACTAGTAAGATCAACACCTGTTTACAGGAACGTTAATGGTAAAGAGAAAGCAATATTACCATTCACAATCTATTTAACACATTTGTAACCCTTGAAATGAACTCCCTTGTTCTGTAGGGAAATAAAGAGGCCCCTTTGTAACACGAACTGGTTTAAACTCTTAAGAAGGTGTCTACACTGCCCACGTGAAATCGTTGCCGCGACAACGCTTTAAGGTGGCAGTGTCCTCGCGGCTCCAGCTGAGGAGGGTGTTTTTTCACACCCCTGAGCGGGGCAAGTTTCAGCGCTGTAAGTGGCAGTGTAGACAAGCCCTAATTGAACTGTGGAATTTTAAAACAGGGAACACTCTCTAAAAACCCCGAAAATTATTTTTGTTGTTTCTCAGCCCCAGTGGGAAAAGTCCCATAAAATTTAAAAGGCCTTAAAGCCAATGGGGTTATCTATCTATCTATCTATCTATCTATCTATCTATCTATCTATCTATCTATCTATCTAGTGGGAAAGGTGCTTGGGGCCTGTTTTTTTAGATAAGAATAAGGCAGTTAAAGGGGCTGGGTAGTGAGGGGAGGGGAAGGGAGGGGAGGGAGAGGGCTCTTGTTTAAAAATCTTGGGTTGATAGGATTGGTTCAGGAAAATGCATTCTATGATGCAGCTGTAGAACAGTTTCTGATTGGTCCGCCCGAGAGGCAGAGATAACCATGCTGGGGGCTGTGAGCCTTGGGAGCTCCCTCTTTTCTCCGGGGGCAGCCGCAAGGGAAGAATTAGTTGGGGAAGCAAAACTGGATGGGAACCTGGGAGGCAGTGACCATGAGATGGTCGAGTTCAGGATCCTGACACAAGGAAGAAAGGAAAGCAGCAGAATACGGACCCTGGACTTGAGAAAAGCAGACTTTGACTCCCTCAGGGAACTGGTGGGCAAGATCCCCTGGAAGAATAACATGAGGGGGAAAGGAGTCCAGGAGAGCTGGCTGTATTTTAAAGAATCCTTATTGAGGTTACAGGGACAAACCGTCCCGATGTGTAGAAAGAATAGTAAATATGGCAGGTGACCAGCTTGGCTTAACAGTGAAATCCTTGCTAATCTTAAATACAAAAAAGAAGCTTACAAGAAGTGGAAGATTGGACAAATGACCAGGGAGGAGTACAAAAATATTGCTCGGGCATGCAGGAGTGAAACCAGGAAGGCCGAATCACAGCTGGAGTTGAAGCTACAAAAAAGATGTCAAGAGTAACAAGAAGGGTTTCTTCAGGTATGTTAGCAACAAGAAGAAAGTCAAGGAAAGTGTGGGCCCCTTACTGAATGAGGGAGGCAACCTAGTGACAGAGGATGTGGAAAAAGCTAATGTACTCAATGCTTTTTTTGCCTCTGTCTTCACGAACAAGGTCAGCTCCTAGACTACTGCACTGGGCAGCACAGCATGGGGAGGAGGTGACCAGCCCTCTGTGGAGAAAGAAGTGGTTCGGGACTATTTAGAAAAGGTGGACGAGCACAAGTCCATGGGGCCGGATGCGTTGCATCCGAGAGTCCTAAAGGAGTTGGCGGACGTGATTGCAGAGCCATTGGCCATTATTTTTGAAATTTCATGGCAATCGGGGGAAGGCTCCGACGACTGGAAAAAGGCTAATGTAGTGCCCATCTTTAAAAAGGGGAAGAAGAAGGATCCTGGGAACTACAGGCCAGTCAGCCTCACCTCAGTCCCTGGAAAAATCGTGGAGCAGGTCCTCAAGGAATCAATTCTGAAGCACTTAGAGGAGAGGAAAGTAATCAGGAACAGTCAGCATGGGCAAGTCATGCCTGACTAATCTAATTGCCTTCTATGACGCGATAACTGGCTCTGTGGATGAGGGGAAAGCGGTGGACGTGTTGTTCCTTGACTTTAGCAAAGCTTTTAACACTGTCTCCCACAGTATTCTTGCCAGCAAGTTAAAGAAGTATGGGCTGGATGAATGGACTATAAGGTGGATAGAAAGCTGGCTAGATTGTCGGGCTCAACAGGTAGTGCTCAATGGCTCCATGTCTAGTTGGCAGCTGGTATCAAGTGGAGTGCCCCAAGGGTCGGTCCTGGGGCCGGTTTTCTTCAATATCTTCATAAATATCTGGAGGATGCTGTGGATTGCACCCTCAGCAAGTCTGCAGATGACACTAAACTGGGAGGAGAGGTAGATACGCTGGAGGGTAGGGATAGGATACAGAGGGCCCTAGACAAATTGGAGGACTGGGCCAAAAGAAATCTGATGAGGTTCAGCAAGGACAAGTGCAGAGTCCTGCACTTAGGATGGAAGAATCCAATGCACCGCTACAGACTAGGGACCGAATGGCTCTGCAGCAGTTCTGCAGAAAAGGACCTAGGGGTTACAGTGGACGAGAAGCTGGATATGAGTCAACAGTGTGCCCTTTTTGCCAAGAAGGCCAATGGCATTTTGGGATGTATAAGTAGGGGCATTGCCAGCAGATCGAGGGACGTGATCGTTCCCCTCTATTCGACACTGGTGACGCCTCATCTGGAGTACTGTGTCCAGTTTTGGGCCCCACACTACAAGAAGGATGTGGAAAAATTGGAAAGAGTCCAGCGGAGGGCAACAAAAATGATTAGGGGACTGGAACACATGACTTTTGAGGAGAGGCTGAGGGAACTTGGGAAGTTTAGTCTACGGAAGAGAAGAATGAGGGGGGATTTGATAAGCTGCTTTCAACTACCTGAAAGGGGGTTCCAAAGAGGATGGCTCTAGACTGTTCTCAGTGGTAGCAGATGACAGAACAAGGAGTAATGGTCTCAAGTTGCAGTGGGGGAGATTTAGGTTGGATATTAGGAAAAACTTTTTCACTAGGAGGGTGGTGAAACACTGGAATGTGTTACCTAGGGAGGTGGTGGAATCTCCTTCCTTAGAAGTTTTTAAGGTCAGGCTTGACAAAGCCCTGCTGGGATGATTTAATTGGGGATCGGTCCTGCTTTGAGCAGGGGGTTGGACTAGATGACCTCCTGAGGTCCCTTCCAACCCTGATATTCTATGATTCTATGATTCTATGAAGGGTAAGTTCTCTTCCCCCTCCCCCTCCGCCCCTCCTGCAGCTTGCTATACTTTCCTTGCATAATGACAGGTTTCAGAGTAGCAGCCCTGTTAGTCTGTATTCGCAAAAAGGAGGACTTGTGGCACCTTAGAGACCAACGCATTTATTTGAGCATAAGCTTTCGTGGGCTATAGCTCACTTCATCGGATGCTCATGAAAGCTTATGCTCAGATAAATTTGTTAGTCTCTAAGGTGCCACAAGGACTCCTTTTCTTTATACTTTCCTTGTCTCACTAACCAAAAAGGTTCTCTTCCTGTTTTCTATACTCTCCTTCTCTCACTAACCAAAAAACGGATCTTTCTCTCTTTTGCACAGCTCTGTGCTCTGCTTAGTAACAAAAAAGGATCTTTCTCTCTCTTTTGTTTTCTGTACTTTACACAGCCCTGTGTCACTAACACAGGATCTCTAGCTCATTTTTCGGCCGTGTGATTTCTTGCATCCGACCTTCTCAACCTTCCTTTAGAGTTTCTTCTTTTCTTTAATGAGCCTTTGCTTTTTAAAATTGATTTCAATTTTTTTACTCTTATTATATTTTAGTCCCAACAACAATAACCTTTTACCACGTTCTTACTTATCTATAAAACACACTCCTCTCTCTTGTTGCTTTCTATAGTTTCCCCTCTTCCTTCTATTTAAAATAACCTTTCTTTCCTTTTTTCTTCTAAGGCTAAGCAATCTTTCTTTTTTGAAAACTCCTTTCCTTTAAAACTCCTTTAAGGCCTCTGTCATGAGGGGGCGTGGTCTCCTGCCCTGGCAGCCTGGGAGGGAGCCCCGAACACCCCCTGGTGGGCAGAACCGGGACACCCATGGCAGCAGAGGGGCGGGGCAGGAAGCGGCACTATAAAAGGCTGGGCCTCCAGCTCAGATGGGAGAGAGCTGCCAGATGAGCAGCACGTCTCTTCCCCGCTGTGGAAGCACGGACCGAACAGAGAGCACTATCCTGACAGAGACCCAGAGGAGCTGCCAGATGCCAGGGACACTGAGAAGCTGGTGGGGCTGCCACTCACTGTCCTCCCCCAGAGCTCGCTGTTGCCAGCAGGGAAAGGGCTGGGGGGAGTCCTCCTCTCTGGCCCCTATCCCGGAGCAGCCTGCCTGCACCCCAAACTCATCCCCAGCCCTGCCCCACCCCAGAGCCCACACCCCCAGCCAGAGCTTTCACCTCTCCACCACACCCTCAATCCTCACCCTGAGCCCCTCCAACACCCCAAACACCTTATCCCCAGTCCTAGCCAGAGCCCTCATCCCCCCATACCCCAACCCTCTGCCCCAGCCCTGAGCCCCCTCCAACACCACAAACCCCTCATCTCCAGCCCTAGACAGAGCCCTCATCCCCCCACACCCCAACCCTCTGCCCCAGCCCTGAGCCCCCCCAACACCACAAACCCCTCATCTCCAATCCTAGACAGAGCCTCATCCAACCACACCCCAACCCTCTGCCCCAGCCCTGAGCCCCCTTCCAACACCACAAATCCCTCATCTCCAGCCCTAGACAGAGCCCTCATCCCCCCATATCCCAACCCTCTGCCCCAGCCCTGAGTCCCCTCCAACACCACAAACCCCTCATCTCCAGCCCTAGACAGAGCCCTCATCTCCCTACATTCCAACCCTCTGCCCCAGCCCTGAGCCTCTCTAACCCCCCAAACCTCCCAGCCCCAAACAGAATCCTCACCCCCTACACCCCTACTCTTGCCCTGAGTCCCTCCCAAACCCCTCAGCCCTGCACCCCCTCCCTCTGCACCCCCTCCCATCCCCAAACTCCCTCCCAGAGCCTGCAGCCTGCACCCCAATACTCTGCCTAAGCCTAGGGCCTGCACCCCAGACGTCCTTCCTCACCCAAACTCCCTCCCGGAGCCTTGGGCAGGTGGGGGGCGAAGTAGGGGCGGGTTCTGGGCACCACCAAAATTTCTACAAACCTGCCACCCCTGAACCCACGTACACACGGAATGGGCGTGTAGCAAGGAGTCCAGGGCAGCCGAATTGGGTTCAGCTGTGTTATTGACTACAATCCGGCCAGTGTGTTGCTGTCGGATTTTCCCCACTGACGCAGTGGCGGACCACTCCATGGCTGTTAGGGCCCTGGGCTGGGACGCAGTAAAGCGAGAGGGCCTGGGTTCCCCGACCACCGCCACCCCACCGTCAGGAGTAGCAGCCTCCCCACTTGGTTGTCAGGAGGCCTGATTGCTCTGGCACCCGCCTGAATCAGGACACCAAACAGTTGTGCTGACTCTCCCACCAGAGAGCTAACCTCCCCCAGACTGCGACGGCTCTGCCGGACTGTAGGCCAGAGCCCTCCTACTTGATTGCTGCCCCGCCCTGATCAAGGGCCAGGCAAATGGACCTTCTGCTGCTCTGCCTGCCTGACTGTAGGCCAGAGCCCCTACTCAACAGCAGCCCTGTCCTGAATGAGGGCCCCGGGCAAACAGACTCTCTACCGTTGGTCGGCCTGACTGCAGGCCAGAACCATGAACACTGAGCTATTCCCCCTGAACCAAGGTACCCCGGAAGTATCGTAGCGAGGGGCGTGGTCTCCCTCCCAGACGGATGGGGAGGGAGCCACAAACCCCCTACAGCCTCTCTTTCTACTCGTTCATACTTTTTCTCTAAATATGTCAAAACACAGCACGCTGTTAGGGCCCTGGGCGGGGACGCAGTGAAGCGGGAGGACCTGGGTTCCCCTATCCCTGCCACCCCACCGTCAGGAGTGGCAGCCTACTTGGTAACTGCCCCGCCCTGATCAAGGGCCAGGCAAATGGACCTTCTGTTGCTCTGCCTGCCTGACTGTAGCACAAGCACGCAACCTTCCGCCAGCCAAACACAGAAAAATAATACAAAAGAAATGTTCAAAAGGGCTGATGGTGCCAAAAATGTACACGACCGGAAATGGGGATGGAGGGCGGAACGTAAACTCTACACGGGGCATGGAAACCTGTCAAAAAGTACATGGTGATAAAAGCTATTGAGCGGTTAACTACTCACGTGGCTGGGCAGGGCAGGCGGCCAATGGGGAGAAAGCCATGGTGCGGCATGATGTGTTCCACCCTGCTCCAGGCGGGCTCTGGTGCACCAGACCCCCAGAGTAGGGAGGGTGGCTTTTACTCGCGCAGCTGGGCAGCTTCAATGACTGCGTTCTCCCTTGTACGCATCAGTCTCGTCCTGTGCAAGAGTGTCCGTAGGCTGGCGCGGGCTGGACGGTGTTTCTTGCAGGCATTGAGGATGATCATGGTCTGCAAAGCCAGGCACCTGACAGAGGACTTGCTGTCCTGCTGCAAGCCTTTGAGGACTAAGATTGAAAGGAAGGAAATGGAGGTCAGAGCCATGGTGCTCTGGAAAGCCCTGGCAGAGCAAGCCAGCGCTGTACCTCTCAGCCCGCGACAAGAAGGCAGCAGGCTGGGAGGCGGGAGGCAGGGGACTAGCTGGAACAATCACCAACCCTCACTAAACATCCCCACTGCCCTCCACAGCAGGGGGAGCCCCCAGACACAGGCAAGAAGTCGCAATGAACCCCATTCACTCACTATTTCTAGGACTGCCCCGTCCCTGCAGGATCTGATGGCCTCATCCCTGCCTGTATTTATGCTCCCCCTTCCCCCCAGTGCACAGATGGGCACTTAAGCCCAGAGAGGGGGACATTCACAAAGGGGGCTTGGGCATTGTTAGGCTACGCCTAACTTCCGGTGCCCTGCTGCCCTCCAGGAAATGCCGAGGAGGGAGCTCAGCCATTCTCTAGCTCTGGTTGGGCCCCAGCTGTGAACTTGCTCTGGGAGTGAGGAGCCTGAGCTATGTCACCCCCCGCCCCCTTTTACCCAACAAATGTGGAGGAGACGCTGCTCTGCCCTGCGCTGGCCCAGGGGTCTGGGCACGCAGCAGGGAGGTAGATGACCGGACGTCACCTCAGTCTCCTTTGGAACAGTGGTTTGACACCAGGCACCCCACCTGGAGGTGACTGCAACAAACCCTGGGCTAGTGAGTGCAAGTGGGGGAGGCAGGACCCCACGTTTACTGTGTTGCGGAGGCGGGGGGGACAATCGTCTGCGAAGGCCAGCCAGCTCAGGCCCAGTTTGGGGATTTGCCAGGCCACAGCTCTGAGGTCAGGGCTAAGTACCTGGGCACATGCCAACCAGCAGACACCACAGGGTGAGGGGGAAGCTGATCAGGGGTTTGGGGATCTACAGTTTGCAACCCTTTGTGGCTCTCACCCAAGATCACATTGCTGGCATCGGAGATTGAACCCAGCCCGCGGCCCTGGGCCATTCGTCCCTCTAGCACTCAGTGCTCAAAGCAGATACCACTCACCATTGCAGATGGCCTCCAACTTCTCCTCGCTCTGCTGGTCCAGCTGCCGGGCAGTGAGCCCTACACACACAAACAGCTCATCACATCCCTGCCTCCCCAGCGAGGGTGTCAAAGCGTCTGTCACCCTCCAAGCAGTGGGGCTTTCACCTGCCCCTCGCTGTCCAGGAGGCACTCCTGAGTCCCCAGGGGAAAGGGCGAGGCCCCAGGGATGGCTGTGGGGCTGGTTGCCAAAGAAGAGCATTGCGCCTTGAGGTTCCACTACCAAGAGCCCATGGTGGGGTGGGGGTGGGGGTGATGGGGACTGCATGGGGAGCAGTGTGGTTCGAGGGGCCCATCAGCCGATCAGGGCAGTTTGGGGTGAGCTTGGTCCTGCGGGTTTCTGACACCCCTGAGCCTTCATTCGGCAATCAGGAGCCCAGGGGTTACTTCTCGCTGCCGGAGGGACTGAGGAGAGCCTGGGACTGGATCCAGCCCCTCTGCTTAAGGGACCCCTCTGCTCTGTGGTTACCTAGAAACCTGATGGCTGCTTCTCTAATGGGAGCCTGCGGGTTTTCCACAAAGGCCATGGCCTGGCAGAGGAAGGTTTCTGCCCTCCCCTTGTAGCACGCCACCTAGGAGCCAGAACAAGGGAGCACAAGGTTATTAAAGGCCTTTCCATCCTGCAGGCCAGGTTCCAGATCTGTGGAGCGTCCTGCTTTCAGCCCTCTTTCCTGTGCCGGGGGGATCATGCAGAGGGACTACAGCCAGGGCCAGGTGTGGTCCCGGGGCTGGGGCTCAGTGTGGGCACGGAGCCGGGCAACGGAGGGCTCCCTTACCAGGCAGTCACAGCCTCGCCAAAGCTCCTTTTTCTGGACAAGGGCACTGAGCTGGCTCCACCTTAGGAATTCCAGAGCACTCCTGAGGGTGTCCCAACACACCTGCAAAACAAGAGGGGCCGGGGCGAACCGGCAACGGTTACGGAAGCTGGAAGCCAGGGCCGTCCCTCGGCATATGCGCCTGCGTAGGGCACCATGAAATTTGGGGCACCAAATTGCCCCAAATTTCATGGTGCCACTAGGTGGCTGCATGCTGCACATGCAGCAGCCCCAGCCCCAGTGACCCGCCCTATACCTCAGTCAGCCCCGCCGCGGGCTGCGCCCACTATAAAGGGCAGGGCCGTCCCTGGGGGGGGCCCAGACAACTCCCTCCGCCCTCCCTCTTCCCCTTCCCCCCTGCTCCATCCCCAGCCCGCCCCCATTCCACCTCTTCTCCGCAAGCCTCTTCCCCCAGCGACCCCACACTCACCGGCACTGGCAGGAACTGGAGCAACCCATCCCAGCCCGCTCTCCTCCAAAAGGATTGCCCCCCGCACTCACCGGCGGTGGGAAGCGGAGTGCTGCGGCTGGGAGCTGGCAGAGTAGAGTGGGCTGGGGCCAGGCTGCTCCGCTTCCCGCTGCTGTCAGTGAGTGTGTGTGTGGGAGGGATCCCTTTCCCCAAACCCCCTCCCTCGAGCCACACGGCTGGATGCGGGGCGAGGGAAGCAGAGCGGGTTACTCCCAGCTCTCCGCTAATCCCCCAGGCCACTCTGGGCCTGTGGGCCCCCCAAAAGTGGCCCCACACAGCTCCTGCCTCCCAGACCCCAGTGGGGGGGAGGGGAAGGCCTGAGACTCCACACAGCCCCACTGCTGGGGGGCTGGATAGGGCACCTAAATGGCTAGGGACAGCCCAGCTGGAAGCCGCTAACATAGTTACTGGAGGCCGTGTGTGCGGAACGGTTCCCGGCCCGAGGCTGCTCGCGGAAGGGCGGAGGTTTGGCTAAGGCAATGGCTGGAGACCTGACTCAATTCCCAGCTCTTCCTGCAGGAACTCAGGCAAGTTGCTTCGGCCCAGGGCTACAAAGGGATTTAGGTGCCTAATGCCCATGGGCATTCAATACTTTTGAGGCACTAGGCCTCACGCTGTGCCTTAGTTCCCCACCTCATGGGCGTAGGAGGGTGAATTCATTACTCCTGGGGGCATTTGGCTCCCAAGTGATGGGGGCCATGAGAGCGAGCGTGTGCACAGGCACCTGGGGCGGGGCGGAGGGGGGGCTTGGGCATGTCACGGCTAGTAAGAGCTGTCCGGGCTGCTTGGCCAAGGGCACATTGGGTCTTGGGCACCATCCAGAGGCTGGGTAGCTCTGCTCCGGGTAGGGACCATGGCCAGGGTTGTGCTCTTCTCACCAGCACAGCCAGGGGAATGTGCAGAGGCCAGTGGCTGTAGGAGTGGTGAGCTGAGCCCTCCGCCCACCCATTCTCTCAGCCTGGCTGCAGGGGGGGAGTGTTGGGCTCAGAGGAGGCAGGGAAGACTCGGCAGTTGGGTGGGGCGCCATGGTCATGACGCTACTGGACTCAACGTTCAAGTGTTTTTGAGCACGTGATTGTCACAGCACTGAGCACCTGCCCTCTGCCGGCCAGACCTTTTAAAGGGGGGTGTCACATGTTGGCCCCCCAACAAATTCCTGGTCACTCTGTAACAATCTCAGCTGCAGGCTCCAGCTCGTGGCCTCACCTGGGACACATTGGGACGCTCATCGTGTAGGAGGAGGAGCAGCGGGACCAGGCTCCGGAGGACGTGCTCCTTCATCTTTTTCCTGTTGGGCTCCCTAACAAGCTCCAGCAGGTGTTTAAAAAGGCTGATGGAGAGCACCCGGAGTTTGCTGGACTCCTGCAAGAGAGGATGTGGGGAGGAGACGCTGTGACGGTCGTGCCCACCCAGCAGGGTGAGTGCTCACTGTGAGAGATGTCTGCCCTGCAGGGGGTATTGCTAACTCACCCCCAGTCATACAGGCACAGCTGGGGGCCAGAGTCTCATGGGCATAGCGCCATTGAAGGCAATAGAGATGCAGGTTTCCACCAGTTGAGGGGCTGGCCTGGTAACTTCTTGGCCAGAGAGAGCAGTAAGGTGGGGTGAGACAGCCCCTGGGATCTCACAGCCAGCTCTGGGCACACTGACATCAGCACCCGCCTGTCAAGCCAAGGGGAAACGCTCAGGGCAGAGCAGCATCAGGACAGGGGCGGCAGAGAGGGAGCGATGAGGAAAGATTCAAAGAGCGAAGGGATGTGTGTACTTTGTCCTCCTGCTTTGCGTGCCTGACTCACACTGGTGCTGACCCACAGCGACCCTCTAGCGAGGCCAAGGGGGCCAGGCATGGGGGGCAAATTCCTACACTGGTGTTTGTTCGGGCCACGCACAGGGACCTGGGGGGGATTTAACCAGGAGCAAGGGGTGGTAAATGTGCAGGAGCTCCCAGATAGGGGGCCTTGGAAGCCATGACTGGAAACCACCCAGCCTCCAGGGGCTTGGGCTTCGGCAAGGGCTGCCCCACTCCTACACATGGGTTTCTTGTTAACTCAGGGTCGGCCCCACTTGGTCACATGATGCCCCCTCGCTGCATGGCAGCTGGCAGAGTCGGACCAGTCCAGTGACCTGGGAGGCCGGGCAAGCTGTGCCCACCAGGGAGAACCAGGAGCAATAGCTGGGGGCTGTAGGGAGGGGCCACAGCTTTCTGGGAGGTGAGGCTGCGGGTAAGGGGGGACAGCCTGCGGGGGGGCGGGTTGACTTGAACTGTTCTGAGAGTGGCTGAACCTTTAAATGGTGCCCCCCCAATCAGCAGTTACATGTCGCCTCTGGGCACCAGGTTCTAGAGCAGGCAGTTCTCTGAGTGACGTCTGTTGTAAAAGTGTTCATAAGTTCTTTTAGTCTGTTTATCTGATTTGGCTGCGCTCTCCTGTCTGGCCACTTTGGAGACAGGCTCTTGGAACAGTAGTTCTCAGTTGTCTTTCCATCAGGAGCGGGTGCTGGACTAGATGCAGGAGCTGCTCTTGGTGTTGATCTTTAGCTGGGCCTGTGCCACTGCTAAATAAAGAGCGGCCGGGTCCCAGCAGAGTTCGGGAGGGCTGAGGGTAGGATTTAGCGTTGTGAGAGCTGGGGAGGTGGGTGGTCCCTCCAGGAGCCCCACTGGGGCGTTACCCCTGGAAGGCAGTAATGGATGGGTCCCTTTCTCCCGCCCACTTTGCTGGCTCTCGCCGTGCAGTGGGGGACTGAACATCAGTCTGGTGAACACGCTGGGGGGGGCTCTTTTGTGGTTACAAAAGGCCTGGGGAGAACTAGCCCCTCCTTTGATGCTGCCCTGCCATGAGAACGAAGGGGAGAGGAAAGGGCGGTAGCTGCAGAACCTACAGATGGAGCCGTTTCCTTATGGAGCTGACAGGCCAGCTGTGGGATTCCTGGCCAGGGAGGGGAGGGGCAGGATTTTCACCAGGGTACCATCACTTGTTACCCTGGAAGCCAGCAGGAGCATTGCGGCCCCCTGTGCTGCAGAGGCCCCCTCGCTGCATGCAGGCTCAGGAATGCATGTTCTTCCCCCAAGGGGAGCCTCGTCCCCAGGCTGCCCTGATCCTTGTCAGCAGGCCTGCAGGACACCAGGGTTCCCACCCTTACTGCCATATGCTCTGATGGAGAATGGGGTAGCAGAAGAAGGCGGGAATGGGTTCATGTCATTTACGACAATCCTTTTTCTGGCTAGGGCCATAGCATAGGTCCCGCTAGCCCACCCGCCAGCCCCCATTCACACATCTGTGACTTGAAGGGTCTCCCGCGGGCCGTCAGGCCTTACATCATGAAAGAACGGCAGGAGTTTCTCAGCCACTTGCACAGCCATGGGGCTGGCGCTCTTCCTGTCCATGCCGGCGAGGATGTCTCTCAGCACGGTGATGGCATTGGAGATGACGTCCCTGTCTGCCTCGTGTAGCTGCTCCACGACGACTGGCTGTTGATGCTGGAGTTTCCCCACCTGTGTGAAAGGAGAAGCTGCTTTACAAAACACCCTCCGGTGACCCAACAAGCCATTTCCAAAACAACGTCTGCCTCCCCTGCAGACAGAGCCACGGGAACTAGGAGTGCAGGGGGTGCTGCAGAACTCCAAGGTTTTTCGCGGGGCTCTGCTCCTGGCCCCACACACAAGGTCCCAGCTGCCGGCCCTGCGCCAACTCCCAGCTGTGGCCCCAGCCTCGGCCCCCTTGCCCCATCCATCTCCCGTCCCCTGGAGCCATGGCCCTGCTCCTGACCCCAGCTCTAGGGGTGGTGCGGTGTGTGGACAAGTGTAAGGGGGTGATCAGCACCTCCACTATAAAAAGTCTTCTAGCGCCCCGCCTCCAGATGACATCTTAGATCCTCAAAGCCCTTGCACAGCCCCCGCTAGGATCGCAGGCAGCGGGGCCGGCTACCTGCAACATAAGCAGCTGCTTCCTTGTACCCCCGATCTCAGGGGGTGGTATTTATTAGCAGGTATCATCTGTGGAAACTTCTCTGCACAACACCTTGACCCCAAACAAATCAAGTGTATTATTGTTAGAAGGGTTAGAATAGCACCTCCAGCGCCTATCTGCAATCAGGGCGTGTGCTGGGGGCTTTCCAGGCACAGAAAGAGACATTCCCTGGCCTAGAGCTTACAGGCTAGACACACAAAGGAAGGATTTCTATCCCCGTTGTACAGACATGGAACTCAGGCACAGAGAGGCGACGTGACTCACCCATGGTCACCCAGGGAGTCTGGCAGAGCCCGAAACTGAACTTGGGTTCTCCTGAGTCCCGGGCCTTACAGCCCACCCTCGGCGAGGGAGCCGATTTTGTACACGACTTCTAGGGTTTTTGTTACTAAAAGCCAGATTTAATCATTTCTGTATTTGGCTTTTGAACTGTTCAAAGACAGCCCCACAAAACCTCAACCGGGATCAGGGAAAAAGTGTCCAATACAGGCTTACCAGTTCCAGAAGGAAAAATAAAACACAAGCAATTGAAAACCAGGCTGAGGACATGGAATAATGGGAATGGTGGATAACAAAGAGAATTACAGTCATGCCCTCTCCATGTCTGATCGATTCATCGTCCGGCTTTAATAAACCGGACAGACCTGCTACTCTCAGCGTAAGTAAATTATCATTAGGGAGAGTTGCCTTCAGATGGTCTCCTCTTTGACCAGGCTGCCAGATCTGTGTCTTTAAGTCCAAAGGGTTTTCTCTGCCTTCACTATACTGAGTCTATCACACTTGGTATGAGGTCTGAGCAGCAAAAGGCCTTTCTCGAGCTCTTCAGAGGAGCGAGTGCTGCGGGACAGAGCTGTGACGTCAACAGTTAAAACCTACGAGGCTCAAAAAGGGGATTCGTAGGAAAAAATGGTTCCAGTTGAAGCAAAATGGCTCTGTCTGGGCGTCCTGGATCACTGGTGTCACCAGCATTCCCTGGAGGTCTAGAGTCCACAGCTCTGCTGCTACTCTAGTGCTAGGGATCTTTGGTTCACACACCCAGAGACGCACCCTGCAGGAGCCAGGCCCTGCCCTGCAGAACAACAGACAAAAGCCCGGCAGGGACTTGCCCAGGGTCACCCAGCAGGTCAGTGGCAGAGCCAGGAAGAGAAACCAGGGCTCCTGACTCCAGGCCAGGGCCAGCTCCCCTGGGAAGCTTTCAATGACCCCAGCCCTGCATCAGCTCCCTGATGAAGGAGTTGCCAAGACTTTGAAGGAAAGAGCTCAAATTCAGAGGGATCATGGTAAATTGGAGGACTGGGCTATAGACAACAAAAGGAAACTCACCAAAGACAAAAGTGAGATGCTACATTTAGAGAAGAAAAAGCAAATGCACAGAAACAGAATGGGGGATAACCAGTTGTACTGCTGAGAAGGATCTGGGAGCTGCGGTGGATCACAGCCTCAGCATGAGGCAGCAAAGTGATGCTGTTGCAAAAAAAAAAAAAAAAAAAAAGCAAATGCAATCTTAGGTTGCATTAACAGAGGTATAATGCAAGTCATGGGAGGTGATAGTACCACTCTACTCAGTGCTGGTTAGGCCTCAGCTGGAGTACGGTGTCCAGTTCAGGTCATCAATGTCTACAAAAGATGTGGAGAAACTGTAATGGATCCAGAGGCGAGTGACAAAGATGATCAGAGGGATGGAACACACGCCATACGAGCAAAGGTTGAAGGAACTGGCTATGTTTAGTTTGGAAAAGAGGAGATTAAGGGGAGACGTGCTAATGGTCTTCAGATTCTTCGAAGGCTGCCAAAAAAAAGATGGCGATAAGTTGTTCTCTCTTGCCACAGAGGGCAGGACAAGAGGGGATGGGTTCAAACGACAGCACTGCAGATTTAGATTAAATCTCAGGAAAACCTTCCTAACTGTAAGAGTAGGACAATGGGACAGACGACTAGGGAGGTTGTGGAAGCCCCTTTGCTGGAGGTTTATAGAAGGAGGCTGGAGCCATCTGTCTCGGCTGGGATAGACACAACAAATCCTGCATCTTGGCAGGGGGCTGGACAAGCTGACCTTGCGATCCCTTCTCACCCTGCGGTTCTATGAGAGGTGTCCCAGAGCACCAGGAGAGGGTTTCGGCGTGTTCTGCCTTGACTATAGCGCTGGCTAGAGTCACGCTCTCTCTCTTCGGCTCAATGGCGATACCCAGTGGGAGACAGAGAGACACCCTCAGGCCATGGTGGGGACACATGGCGCTCCTTCCCTTGCTGCAGGGGCTGGAACTTACGGCCAAGGGGGCGACGCCAGCCTCTTGCTGAGAGATGTTGTGATGCTGGCGCAGCGGCTGCTCCTGCAGCCTGTCGAGCAGCTCCCGTAGGACCTTTCCTGCGGTCTTGGGGTGGGATGTCAGCACCCTCCACATCTCCACAGCAACGCTGCAAAGGGAGAGAGCCGATTTCAGCTGGCCAGAGCCCCGCCAGCCTCCTGCACCCACCGCCACCCGCACCCTGCTGGGTATCCCACGCCCGGCTAGTATTTGTTGCCCTCCTGCTGCAGCAAGGGCCCCCACTGCCTGGCGCAGGCTGCATGGGGGCCGGGTCTGAGTGTCAGCCCCGGGGGAGGCCGAGGGCTGCCATATGGGGTTTTGCAGGCTGGCCTGTCTCCACGGCATGTCAGCCTGCAAAACCCTCCAGAACAAGCAGAAGCTCTGCAGGGAGCAGGAGGTCTCTGGAAGGTTCTGCACGCCCCTGTCTCTGGCAGCGGGACCAGTCCGGGGGACCCGGAGCGCAAGCGGCAGCAGCCCCAGCCCCGTACCTGTCACATGACAGCGAGCAGCCCAGCAGGGTTGTGACCACCTCCTTGCTGTACTGGTCGCCCAGCATGACAAGGGCCTTGAGCAGCTGCTGCTGGGCCAGCGGCTCGCTGATGGAGTCCAGGTTGTGGTAGATGCTCGTCACAGCCTCCGACACCTGGAAGAGAAACGGGGAGATGGGAGCCTTGTCTTCCTCGCGCTGCTATTGATCTGGGGTGCCAGGGACCTGCCGTACCTGAGGGCCATCTGCCCTCCCACATCCTCTTCTCCAGCTCCAGGCCTACAACACAGGGCCAATTCCCGGCCTATCGATTCATAGACTGCAAGACCACAAGCGGCCATGGAGATCACCTAGACTGACCTCCCGCATTGCACAGGACCTGCCCCCCAGTAATGCCGAGCGCCCAGAGACAGAGTCTCCCACAGATGGGCTCCCCCAGCAGGCTGTTCTCACTGCAGCTCTTACCCTCTCCAAGCTTGGGCTGGGGACCCACAGGATCACATGCAGCATGTGCCTGGCTGCCACCGAGTCATGGACGCTGGTGTCTCTCATGCCCTTGATAGCAGTGAGGAGGAAGTCCATGCGCTCGGATGGGTTGAAGTACTTCCCAAACATCTGAAACAAACCTGCCAGTGAAACCCCTTTTGCTGCCCAGTGCGGTTCCAGTCGGACCGAGCAGCCAGGACTGGCCCAGCCAGGAGTGCAGGCAAAGCCCGCAATCAGGAGCTGTCGTGCATGGCACAGGCCAGCGTGGCAATGCACGGGGGCACAATACTGCACAGCACGGATACACTCTCTAGTGCTCAGCAGGGCCTGGCACTGGTGCGTGGACACAATGATGCCTTGGAGAGCATTAATCTCTGGGGAAGCTCCCACCACACCTGACAAGGAGCTGGGATCAGGTTTGGATGAGACCCAGTGCATCTTGGGATGTGGCATGGAGGGAGGAATATTGGCCCGCAATAGTAGAAGCCTTGCCAGCAGATTGAGGGAAGTGATTATTCCCCTCTATTCGGCACTGGTGAGGTCACATCTGGCCCCCCACAAGAGAAAGGATGTGGACAAATCGGAGAGAGTCCAGCAGAGGGTAACGAAAATGATTAGCGGGCTGAAGCACATGAATTATGAGGAGAGACTGAGGGAAGTGGGCTTATTTAGTCTGCAAAAGAGAGGAGTGAGGGGGGATTTGATAGCAGCCTTCAACTACCTGCGGGGGTCGGGGGGGCGGGTTCCAAAGAGGCTGGAGCTCGGCTGTTCTCAGTGGTGGTAGGTGACAGAACAAGCATCAATGGTCTCAAGTTGCAGTGGGGGAGGTCCAGGTTGGATATGAAGAAACACTATTTCACAAGGAGGGTGGTGAAGCACTGGAAAGGGTTACCTAGGGAGGTGGGGAATCTTCATCCTTCGAGATTTTTAAGGTCAGGCTTGACAAAGCCCTGGCTGGGATGATTTAGTTGGGGTTGGATTAGATACCTCCTGAGGTCTATGATTCTGTGAGGTGGAGTGGGCCATAGGCAGGTCTCCGGCCCAGCTGGATGGGGTCAGTCACATGCCTGGGTCTGTCCCTTCCCCCTGACTCCTAGGGTCTTAATTTCTCTCTCCTGATAACTCTGGGCACAACAATCCCAGGAAGCATTGAAAGTAGTTACCATGGCGATATTGCTGGTGTTGGTGAACCAGGTGACCCAGAAGGTGTTCTCCGCTCGCCACTCCCTGAAGACCTGCAGATACTCTGCACTCTGCTTTGCCAGCGTCGTGCCTGAACCAGGGAGGGGAAACAGACAGCAGGCAATATAAATCAGAGGTTAGCTTTGGAAACGGGAGTTTTGCAAGGAAGTTTAGAGACAAGTACATCTAAGAAACATACTGTAAATTCAGGCCAATAAACTCCCCCTCCCTCCCCAACAAAACTAAACAAACTAACCCCCCTGGAAGAGTAAAAATAAACCAGGCAGAAGTGCAGCAGCAGTGTGAGGCTCTCCAGTTGATTGCACTGAATGCAGCATGTAGGATTCCCAGCCCTGTGGGCAGGTAGCACATCTGGGCATTTGGCCCAAGGAGCTACTACCCTCGGAGACCAGGAGGCCAGAGGATCTGAACTGGTGGAGCCAAGGGAGACAGCGAGGTACATAGAGGAGACTTTTAGGGATGCAGTAGAGTGGTCCCACCCCCAGTCTGACAGCCTCTGTGCTGCTGAGGAGGGTGAAAGTTTCTGGGAAGGAGAACATCGAGCTGGAGCAGAGGGAGATGATCCCATAGCTGGGACCCACCTGCCAGATGAAGTCAGGATATCCTCTCACACTGAGCCTGCCCTCCTGAGGCGGGAAGCCCAGTTACAAAGAAAAGCCAGGTAATAGTAATGGGGATTCAATCAATAGACATATAAGCAGTTGGGTTTGTGATGAGTGGGAGAACCGCATGGTAAATTGCCTGCCTGGTGCAAAGGTTGCAGCTCTCACGAGACATCCAAACAAACTTATGTGCAGTGCTGTGGTATGTAAGCTAATGTGTAAATCGGCCTCTGTACGAGATAGAGAATGTGACAGTGAATTTTATAGAAGTCTCCAGATGTGATCCCTGACAAGCCTGACTTCAGTACCAGGCAAATTGTTGAAATGATAGGAAAGAACAGAATTATCAGACACATGGGTGAACACAATTTTTTGGGGCAGAGTCAACATGGCTTTTGGAAAGGGAAATCATGCCTCACCAATCTACTAGAATTCTCTGAAGGGGGTCAACAAGAATGTGGAGAAGGGTGATCCAGTGGATATACTGTACTTGGACTTTCAGAAAGCCTTTGACAGAGTCCCTCACCAAAGGCTCTTAACCAAAGTAAGCTGTCATGGGATAAGAGGGAAGGTTCTCTCATGGTTCAGTGGTTAAAAGATAGGAAGCAAACAACAGGGATAAATGGTCAGTTTTCACAGTGGAGAGAAGTAAAGAGCGGGGCACCCCAAGGATCTGTGTTGACAGCAGTCTAGTTCAACATAGTCATCAGTGATCCAGAAAAAGGGGTAACCAGTGAGGTAGCAAAATTTGCAGATGATACAAAATGACTCAAGATAGTTAAATCCAAAGCAGACTGCGAAGAGCTACAAAGGGATCTCACAAAACTGGGGAGGGGACTGGGCAACAAAATGGCAGATGACATTCAATATAGATAAATGCAAACTGGACACCACAATCTCAACTATACATACACAATTATGGGGTTTAAATTACCACTCAAGAAAGAGATTTTGGAGTCATCGTGAAGAGTTCTCCGAAAATATCCGCTCACCGTGCAGTGGCAGTTAAAAAAGCCAACAGAATGTTGGGATCCATTAGGAAAGGGAAGGAGTACTTGTGGCACCTTAGAGACTAACCAATTTATTTGAGCATGAGCTTTCGTGAGCTACAGCTCACTTCCATGCTCAAATAAATTGGTTAGTCTCTAAGGTGCCACAAGTACTCCTTTTCTTTTTGCGAATACAGACTAACACGGCTGTTACTCTGAAACCTGTCATTAGGAAAGGGATAGATAATAAACCAGAAAAATGTCATAATGCCTCGATACAAGTCCAGTGTGCACGCCCACACCTTGAATACCGCGTGTAGTTCTGGTCGCCCCATCTCAAAACAGATATACCAGAATTGTAAAATGTGCAGAGAAGGGCGACAAAAATGATTAGGGGTATGGAAGAGCTTCCATATGAGGAAAGATTAAAAAGACTGGGGGCAAGTCTACACTTAAACCACTCTATCGCCATAGCTGCACCGGCGCTGTAGCGTTGAAGAGAAGATGGTCCTCTGCCAACAAGCTCTTAATCCACCTCCCGGAGAGGCGCTAGCTATGTCAGTGGGAGGGGTGCTTCTGCCAACAGGGGTGTGGATTTTTCACAGCCCTGAGCAATGGAGTGATAACAATATAGGTCTGCAGTGTAGACCTGGGACCATTTAGTTTAGAAAAGAGCTGACTAAGGGGGGAGATGACAGAGGTCTATAAAATCATGACTGGTGAGGAGAAAGTGAATAGGAAAGTGTTATTTACCCCTGCACATAACACAGGAACTAGGGGTCACTTTCTGAAATTAATAGGCAGCAAGTTAAAAGCAAAGAAAAGAAGGTATCTCTGCACACAATGCACAGGCAACCTGTGGAAATTGTTGCCGTGGGATGTTGTGAAGCCTAAAAGTATAATTGGGTTCAAGATAATTAGGCCATGCAACCCCAGACTCTGCATGTCCCTAAACCTCTGACTACCAGAAGCTGGGACCGGATGAGAGGGGATGGATCACTCCAAATTTCCCTTTTCAGTTCATTCTCTCTGAAGCATGAGGCACTGGCCGTTATCAGAAGACACAATACTGGGCTAGATGAACTGATCTGAGTCAGTATGTCCATTCTTATGTGAGTTATGAAGAGTAGAATATGGACAGGGGAAGCTAAAGACATCAGGGGAAACTCCATGGCTTGAAGGACTATGGATAGTAAGGAGGCTTTTTTAAAAAAGTGTATTAGGAACAAAAGAAATCCTAGCAATGGTGTAGGCTCATTACTAGATGGAGACTGTTTAAAAGGATGCAGAAAAGGCAGAAGTGTTCACTAAATATGTTTCCCATGTTTGGAAACCCCATGTCAATGTATTTAGGAAGGACAAGGGTCTCCAGTGCTCTTACGTTTTTGCCACAGCATGAAGGCGTAGAGGTGGTGAAGTCCCTCCATAGCCGATCGGCAGATCTCCTGCTCCTGCTCAGCACAGTGCAGAGTGAGACAGCCCACCAGCTGGCCCAGGACTCTGAACTCCTCCACTCCCTGACGGAGAGAGGGAGCAAGGGGAGTCACTCGCCCCTGCAGGCCCAGTGCAGCATGTCCCCCAGCATTGCACTAGCAACGGTCTAGAACCGGGAGAGGCAGAGCCCAGCGCAGAGAGACTGGGGACAATGAGAGCAGGAGGAGCCATGGGACCCATCACCAGGGACTGAGGGAAGCTCAGCAGGGACGGGAAGTCTGGGTAGCAAAGTCAGCAAACGTTGCCCTCGAGTGGGGACCTGGGTAAGGAATGAACTAATGTCCAGTCTCCATCTCAAGGGCAAGCTCCTAATCCCAGCCCCTTCTCCCATCCCCCTCCCTCCACTGACCTCAGGTCCAGGAGCGTGAGGTCACCTTGGACTCCTCTTCTCTGCATTCCGCCTCTCTCACTCCATCCTGGAGCTCCCCACAACCCCCACTTTCTGCGCTGCACCCATCCTGCCGGCTCTCTCCTGCCGGCTCTCTCCTGCAGCCTTGTCCTCTAGCCTCCCCCTCCTGCCAGACCTTCCCTTGCCCCTCCTGCAGCCCCTGCGCTCGCTCCCTGCTCTTCCCCACGTCGCACCGAGCCCCTTGCCCTCCTCTCCTGGGCTCTGCACGGCCTCCCCTGACCCACTCCCCATTGCTCTGGCTCCTTTGGCCCCTCCCATCCCTTTCACTGTGTCCCCTCCCACCTCCCTCCTTCTCTTCTGCTGCCCCAGCCTCTGGGGGGCATATCATCCAAGCACCCCGCTTCAGCTGCCGGAGGGGAGGCCCTGCCACAGGGGGGATGGAGCAGCTGGAGCAGCTCAATGGCCCTGAGCACCCAGAGCAGGGGGTGTTCATCTGGCAGCCTGGCAGGAGCTGATGCCAAAGCGTCCCGGGGGCAACTGACAAAGGGGGTAAAGAGACACCTGGGTTCAGAGGGTGCTCTCAAGGCGATCCTGTGTAAATCCGCTGACCCTGCGGAGCAGACTTTGGTCCTAGGGGAACAGCGGGGAGAGTCCTTGGAGATAGAATTATGGGGCTCCACCCAAGGCCCACTGGAGTCAGAGGACAGACCCGTCCACATCAGGGCTCATTAGATTGGACTCCTACCGAGGATCTTGCTGAGTCACTATTCCAGGCCCGGGTTTTCCCTGCCAGGGAGCGCTGCACCGCAAGCCTGCTCAGTGCAGTTAGGAGACGGCCAGAGTCACAGGCTGCTCACCTTGAATTTGTGTTGACCGGAGATGAATTTGGTCAGCCAGGTGATTCTTCCCACTGCCCTCAGCCGCACATGCACCTCCTTGGATGCGGTCCAGGGGAGCAGGACCTGAGAGAAACAGATTGGGACAAATTGCGAAGGAGAAGGACCAAAAAATAGCACAAGCACATAGAGTGAAAATCAGAAAGGCTAAGGCAAAAATGAGTTCGAACTGGCATGGGACATAAAAGGCAATCAGAAGCAGCTCTCTAAATGCATTAGGAGAAAGACAAAGGAAAGTGTGGGGCCACTACTCAGCAGGGAAGCAGAGCAAATAATGGATGATACAGACAAAGCCAAGGTGTTTAATGCCTTTTTTGCTTCAGTTTTCACTAAAAAGGTTAATGGCGACTAGATGATGACCACAATATTAACAACAAGGGGGAAGAAATACAGGCCAGAGTAGGGAGAGAACAGATAAAAGACAATTTAGGTCAGTTAGATGTATTCAAGTTGGCAGAGCCTCATGATATTCACACGAGATGGAGCTAGACAAAGCAATCTCTGAACCTTTAGGAGGGCTGAAGGTCCCAGAGGACTGGAGAAGGGCAGCCACAGAGCCTATCTTCAGAAAGGGGAACAAGGAGGCCCCATGGAATTATCCACCTGTCAGCCTATCTTTGGTACCCAGAAAGATTATTGAACAAATTATTAAAGAGTTTGTAAGAACCTAGAGGAGATAATAGGGTGATAAGGAATAGCACCATGGATTTGTCCACAACAAACCATGCCAAACAAATCTAACTTCCTTCTTTGACTGGGTTACTTGCCTAGTGGATGGAGGGAGGCAGTATATGATGATGTATATGAAGTTTCATAAGGCTTTTGACACAGTTCCACAAGACATTCTCATAAGCAAACTTAGCCAATATGATCCAGATGAGACTACTGTAAAGTGGGCACACAACTGATGGCAAGGCAATCCTCAAAGAGGAGTTATCACTGACTCGCTGGCAAACTAGGAGGGTGTCTGAAGTGGGGTCCCCCAGGGGTGTGCCTGGGTCCAGTACTGCTCAATATTTTCATGAAGAACTTGGTTAACAGAGAGGAGAGTATGCTTGTCAAGTTGGCGGATGACACCAAGCTGGGGAGAATTACAAGCACTTTGGAGGACAGATTAGAATTCAGAATGAGCTTGCCAAATTGGAGAGTTGGTCTGAAGTCAACAAGATGAAATTCAGTCAAAACCAATGTGCCGTAACGCACTTAGGAAGGAAAAATCCAATGCATAAAAACAAAGTGAGGGATAACCGGCTAGGTGGCAGGACTGCAGAAAAGGATCTGGGGGTTAGCGTGAATCTCACACTGAATAGGAATCAAGAGTGTGATGCTGTTGTGAAAGAGGGAAATGTCATTCTGAGGTGTATTAGCTTGGAGCACTGTGTCCAGTTCTTGGCACCCCGCTTTAAGAAAGATGTGAACAAACTGGGGCCTGTCCAGAGGACAGCGACAAAAATGATCAGAGGTTTAGAAAACCTGACCTATGAAGAAAGGGTGAACGACTTGGGCATGTTTCGTCTTGAGAAGACGGAGGGGGCACCTCCTAACACTCTTCCAATACGTTAAGGGCTATTTCACAGAGGATGGTGACGAATTGTTCTCCACGTCCTCTGAAGGTAGGACAAGAAGTAATGGGCTTAATCTGCAGCAAGGGAGATTGAGGTTAAATATTTGGAAAAAGTCTAAGGGTGGCTAGGCACTGGAACAGGTGACCTAGGGAAGTGGTGGACTCCCCATCATGGATGTTTTAAAAAAACAGGCTGAACAAACACTCCTCAGGGACGGTGGAGGAATGCTTGGCCCTGCCTCAGTGCAGGGGGTGGAGTAGATGACCTCTTGAGATCCCTTCCAGCCCTGCACTTCTGTGATTCCCTCTTCCCAAGCCCTGGGATCGAGAAGACCGAATATCTGCTGAGGACATTTCCCTCTTTTTGGAGCACAAACCACCCACAGAATCGACTTCCTGTGGCCCCAGAACTAGAACGTTGGGGGAATCTAGCTCTGGGCTCTGGCCAGTATTGGTGGGGCCCATGGTGAACACAAATGAATCCCGGGCTCAGATGAGGCTCAGTGGAGAACACGGCAGATCCCGCCCTCCTCCACCCCCATGCCATGCAGACGTTTTTCAGATATAGCGGGGGCACTTGGTCCTCCAGCCCAAGAACCTTTGTCTAGAATGTACTCTGAGGAGCAGAAGGCACGGGGGTGTCCCATGCTTGGGATTAAATGGAGCCTTGGTCCCAGAGCCCCACCCCAGCTACAGGACTCATCCCCTTCCTGCCCCCATGCCTCCACACCTCCACGATGTTTTGCAGCACCACAAGGTTGCGCTTCTCATCCTCACACACCAAGGCCTTCAGCAGCTCATCCATGGTGTTCAGAGTCTGTGTGCAGAGCAGAGGAGAAACCACAGCAAGTGGCGTTACCCAGCCAGGCGACGAACCAATGCCCTGGCGTGTGACACGTCCCAGGCCATGGCAGCCCCTGCTATTCCAGCTCACCTACTCACTTGTACCCGCAGGGGACCTACTGCAAACTCCTCCTGGCAACAGGACCCCACCCGCTTTTGCTGTCCCCAGGGAGGCCACTGCACACAGTCTAAAGCATTAGAAGAGTCAGGAAGGACTCCGCATTTGAGGGGGAGGGGAGATTTCCAGCCAAGCTTCACTTCCCCTGGCCTGTGTGCATCTCAAGCAGCCGATCGATCTCAGGCCTGTGCCCCCAGCCATGCACTGGGGATGAATGTGCTTGTGAAGGGAGTGTCTCTTCCCCACTAATTGCCGGTCCTGAGCTGAAGCGCTGCCAAGGAGCTGTGATCATTACACTCTTATGCCAGCGCCAGGTAACCCAGGGGGCAGGGACACAAGTGACTTGCAGGATTCCCCCTCGGTTTGGGGCGGCTCCTCATGGCTAGTTTGGGGCTTACGTTGTTGTAGAGAGCAGCCTCCACGCCCTGGTTGGTCTCTGCTGGAGGCAGGGAGAAGACGCTGGAGAAGCAGACGGTGAGCAGGCTGGATAGCTCCATTCCCCGCAGCAGTGGCTTCACTTTGCTAAGAGAAGAGACACGCGCGGATTGGAGGGCTGAGGCGAGACTGATGCACTGATGTTGGCCTCAGGCTCCCAGGATATGATGGGCAGGCTTCTGGGAAGCTGAGAGCAGGGCGCCAGCGGCACTGAGAGAGAGCCCCCCATGGCGCAGGCTGTGCCACGTGCCAGGGCTCAGCCTGCCCAGCCTCTGAGCCACAGGGAGTCGCTGAGCTGGCGGTGGATGCAGCTGGCACAGCTGGCGGCGACTCCGGTGGCTCCGCTCCGGCAGTGCCCAACTGCCCCTCTCCCCCCGGAGCCATCGCCTGCGGGTCCCAGAGGGGACCGGTCCAACCCCCTCGCTCCCTCCCCCACATGTTCACACGGCCACTTGGAGAGGTTGCCAGGCACCGAAGGATCCTCCACCACCAACCCACGGGTGCCACTTGCCCGGGGGAATCAGAAGACGGGGGAGGAGCAGAGGGGGCAATGCCCTGGAGAACTGGCCATGCCAAGAGGCTGGCGTGTCTGGCTGCACACAGCACTAGCTGGGGCTGGGCGGGCAGGCCGGGTACCTCAGCTCCATGATGGCGAGCATCGCTTGCTGACGCACCCCGCTGGTCAGGGAGTCGACGGACTCAAGATCAATCAGCTCCTGGGGAGACAATGTGGGGAAGTGCCAGCCGGGCTCCGAGCTCCCGTAAGGCTCCGACTGGGGAGCAAAGCGCAGGGCCTGCAACACGTGGCCTCGGCAGACAGGTCGTCCTACTGTGGGCTTGACGGTGTGCAGGGCTCCAGCTGGGGAGCGCAGTGCAGGGCCTGTGGTCAGTGCCCCAGTGTCATGCACCAGTGCACTGCAAAGGCTCCATCAGCATTAGCACCCAGGGACTCCACCTGAGATCAGGCTCCTTGTTCCACGTGCTGCACACACACGGTGAGAGCCAGTCCCTGCCCCAGAGAACTCACGAGCTAACTGGATGAGACAAGGCATGGGAGGGAAACTGAGGCACAGAGGGGGAAGTGATTTGCCCAAAGGTCTCAGTGAGGAACTGAGCCCCAGCCCACTGGACCACCCACCAGCACACGCTGTCCCACGTTCAGGGAAGGGAGGTAAGCTCCGGAAAGCTTTCTGCAGCGCCGCAGAGCAAAGACTTTCCAAATCTACGGAGCAGATTTGTTGCTAGTTCCCTAGTGGGCACTGACTGCGGAGTGTTGGGGCTCTGTGCAGGGAGACTGGTGTATACAGAGCGACCTGGTGACTTGGGAAGCTGGGTGCAAGGGAACAACCTACGTTTCAATACAGTGACATGTTCAGGAACAAAGAACGCAGGCCACACTCACAGCATGGGGGGCTCTAACCTGGGAAGCGGTGACTCTGGAAAAGACTTGGCAGTCATGGTAATCAGCTGCACAGGAGCGCCCAGTGCGAGGCTGGGGCCAAAAGGGCTTATGCCATCCTGGGCTGTGCAAACAGGGCAATCTCCAGTTGTTAGAGAGCTTATTTTCCCTCGGTATTTGGCAGTGGTGCGACCTCTGCTGGGATCCTCTCTCCAGGTCTGGTGCCCACAATTCAAGGAGAATGTTGATAAATTGGAGAGGGGTCAGAGAAGAGCCACAAGAGTGACTGAAGGACTGGGAAACATGCCTTATAGTGAGAGAGTCCAGAAATCAATCAGTTCAGCTTCACAAAGAGAAGGTTACAGGGTGCCTTGATGACAGTCTGTGAGTATCTACACAGGGAGCAAATGCTTGATAATGGGCTCTTCAGTCTAACAGACAAACGTCCAACACGATGCAGCGATTGGCAGTTGAAGGTAGACAAATCTGCAGAGCTCTCCAGGCCAATCACTAAACCCGCCAAGTAACATAGCCTGAGTGTGTGTTTTACTCACCTTTATTTTCTCCACAAGGAGGGCTTTCCAGAGAAAAGCTGCCAGGTTTTGTTCTGGGTGCCTCGTGAGGGCGGCCCTGCTGATGGTGATGACACGATCCAAGAATTCAAGTTTCTTGGCCTCCTCCTATGCCCCGCAGAGATTAGACAAAACCAGGAAGGTTAGCGTGGAAAGGAGCTGCCAGTGGGAGAGATGTTAGAAAGCTTCCCCCCAGCGCTGCTCAGGCTTTGATAAGCCGAAGGCCAGAAGGCCATTCATCTCTCAACAGGAGTGACTATGTGGGGAGGGCAGGGCAGCTCTGTGTGAAACCAGAGCAGAGAGGGAGCAGATCTCACGGGGTAGGTGTCCAAAGAGGAACTGCAATATGGGGGCTAAGCATCCAGACAGTCTTACTGGGGGGCTTGATAGAGTGGGAGGAACATCTGGGTGTGACACCCTGACACCCAATATTCGCCACTGTCATATAATTAGGATATGTTTGGTATCAAGTATGTCTTGTAAGGTATCAGTCTAAAAGTTTTTATCTGCTAGACATTAATGTCTCATTGGATTGCATGTGCTATCGTTGTATGTGACGTTCTGAAGTTCAGCTGTGTATGTGTTCCTGAAAAACACTGTGAGGTTCAAAACAGCCTTTCAGGTAGAACAGCAAAAAAGCCAAACACTGGCTCCTGGAGGAAATGCACAAGCATTAGGGCTACCCCAGGAACTGTGTGCAATAGAAACCTCCCCGAGATAACGCGACACAACGGGACCTGTTGGACCCAGGTCACAGCAAAAGAGTTTTCCAGCAGATGGGAAGAGAAGATAAAAGGGGAACAAGGACATCGCGGGGGGGATGGGACAGGACCTCAGACTCCCTGCAATAATATACCTGGAAACACCTGAGAGACAAAGATTGAACCATGAGAAGTGATGGTCTTAGGCTAGAGAGAGAGATTCCTAGCCTGTGCAAGAAAACCTGGGAAATCCAAGCTGCAAAACCAAGGCAGCTTCTGTCTTAAGAATCTGCCAACCTGTTTATCACTCGGGGAGAATTTGCTAATGGATATCCTATCTATCTGGTGTGTAAAGCTTCGTTTGTGTGTTTTCTTTATTTACTAGGGTAATCTGCTTTGTTCTGTTTGCTATCTCTTCTAACCCCTTAAAATCTACCTCTTGTAGTTAATCATCTTGTTTCTTGTTTGTACCACAACCCAGTTTGTAGTATAAATTAGTAAGTGGGAGGAGGGGCAAAGAGTTGTTCATACCTCTCTCGACATCGAGGGAGGGGGCGCATGTCATAAAACCTTTGGGTCCATACTCCAAAGGAGGTGGGCACCAGAGAACTGGGACAAGGCCCTTCAGCTGAGTCTTCCCAGAGCTGATCTCAGTGTCTGTGTCTTTCTGCAGCTGGGTGTGGCCCTGCCTGTGTGTATGGCTGGAAGAGGCTTGTGAGCCGAGCCCAACAAGACAAGGTAACGGGGGCCCAGGCTGGCAGAACAGGCGGGCTCAGTGATAAGCCAGTACATCAGGTGGCACCTCAAAGGGGGGCAACCCATCACGCTGGGGACTGGCCAAATCCAGTGGGCAAGGGGCATGGTGGGTGCCTTTTGTAACTCAAGACAGGATGTTTTTAAGATGCTCTAGTTTAAACAGGAATTATTTGGGGGCAGGTCTCTGGCCTGTGTTATACAGGAGGTCACAGTGGTCCCGTCTGGCCTTAGAATCCATGCCTCATCCGGAGAAGGAGGGATACTGCATGTGGACAGGGCAGTAACTGACAGATCAGAGGAGGGCTCTTGGTACCTGTTCATTGCCCTTGAGAAAGGCGTTGATGTAGTCTAGGGTGTCTTTCTCCTGCGAGTCTGGCCCCATAAAACAGGAGGCATTCCCAGGTGATGGTGAATCTGATCAAAGACAGAGCAGTGGTAATACCTGGGGCTGCCAAGCTGCAGGCTGGGTGACACAGATCTTAGCAGAAACCCTTGCCCCCCGCTCCCACCCCAGCAGGGTAGCAGCCCCGATGCACAACAGGGTCTGGCACAGCCATCCCTGGTTTCCCAAACTCTTTGCTGCTCAGCCCAGCAAAGATCCAGTCAGAGCCCTGGTTCCCAGCGGCCACCCCACTTCCCTGCCCGCACCCAGCATGCAGGCTGAGCCTGGGGATTTGGGGAGCGCCACACCTGGAAGGAGGCATGATGTCAGGCTATGAGTGGTGTCCCCACTCTCCGGGCCATTGCTGGAGGGGGCAGAGGGACTGGCAGTGAATCGCTCTGCTCCCCGCTGCGGGAGAGGGAGGAGCTACCCAGTCTGCGTGGGATACGGGGACCCAGGGCCTGCCTGTTCTGCTTCCTCTGACTGCCTCTCCTGCCATCGACAGCCACGGGGTGTAACCTGGGCAAGCCCTGGGCTCCCATCATTAACCCCCCCACCCAAATGCCCTGTGCTGTGCCATGCGTAACCCCCCTGCAAAGGAGCCAGCAGATGGGGCTGCAACATCAGGGGGCATCTCATGCTTTGGCCGGCGCCCTGCAATCCTAGGCTTAACAATCCACCGTGCACGGAGCATCCCCTTCGACTGGTGGAAGACATCTTCCGACCCTGTGTGTGACGGATCGGGGTGGGCAATTCAGTCAGTCTCCACCTGATGCTTCTGCTGCCGCCCCTAATGCCCGGTCAGATGTAGGGGCTGCAGCTGCTGCCAGCAGGAGGGGCTATTCCCCCTGCCTGGGTTTTCCTGTCTCTCCATCACATGGCAGCCCAGAGTTGTACAAAGGTGATAGAGTCTTCTCCCGCCACTGACACCCTGGTATTGCAATCCCAACCCCCAGAGGGGCAAGCCCCACCGCAATGCAGGGCCATGGCCCCTGCCATTTTTGCAGCCCCTCCGCCCACCCAGGAGGCACCCACTCACCAGCATGGAAGGGCTGAGGCACACACAGCTCCTGCTGCTGCTGTGGGCTCTTCTGCGGACTCTTCCTTCGAGGAGGTCTCGTCTCCTCCCAGGCAAGGATGGGCTTCAAGGGGACCTTGCGGACTTCCTCAGCCATCCTGCAAGAAGCCAGGACAAGGCATTGCTTGTGAGAGATGAGAGGCGACTGCCCCGTTCAGCATCAGGGCCAGTCCACGTATTGCTGTTCCACCAGCGCCTACAGCTGCCAGCAGGGAAACAAGCCAATGGATGTGCTCAAAGTCACCCAGGCAGTCAGCAGTACAGGCAGGATCAGAACCCAGGTCTCCGGACTCCCAGGCCCATCCCGCAGGCCAAACGGCCTCCCCCGGGTCACTCCCGCCTCTCCTTCTGCTGGTTCACAAACTGCCCAGCAGACAGGCTGCATCCAGCCACTCAGGATTCTTCCTGCCCAGGGAAATTACCCTGATCCCTTCCCCCAGGAATATTGGGGCCGTGGCAGGTCCCAGGTGGGGGAGGAAAGTGGGGTGTGGTGCGGGGGGCGGGCTGGTGAGCAGCAGGAGTTGCTCTGACACCACCATGAAGGGGAAGGAGCAGAAGGCGGGAGAGCAGCAGGCAGGCAGGCTGTGCCGGGGCAGAGCTTTGTGGGGGTTTCACAGCTCGTCTCTCCAAGGCCTGTGTGGCAGCAGCCACTGCAGAGAATCCCAGGCCTGATTCCACCCACGCTGGGTCTCCTGAATGGCCCCTGCCCTGGGGGGCTCCATTCCTCACCCCGTGTCAACTGCTGATTCTGCAGCAGCTGCACGGCAGGCGTCCTAAGGCACCTCTAGTCCTCTCCAGAGCTCAGGGGGACTATCCTGGCATCGGACTGTCCTGGTGAATGGAACAATGGCTCCGGGCAGACGGAGAATGCCTGTTCCCCCGGCAACCTCAGTGCCATTCCCTCTGGAAGTGATGGTGTCAGCAAAGGTGCTGGAGGTGGTCAGGCCTCGTGGTTGGAGCTGGACTCAGGAGGCCGGGGCGTGGGTGGAGCGAGGTTAGAGCGAGAGCAGAGCTGGAGTAGGACGAGGGGCAGGGCCACTAGCTACCTCCCGGTCTGGACACTTACCTGGCCCCACCATGCCAGTGGCTGAGCACACGGGTGTTGTGGTATTTAGGCTCTCAACCCCCCCGCAGAGCAAGGACCTGCTCTCCCTCGTTAGCTGAGGCCTGGGGCAGCGGGGACTCATCTGATCTCACACAGAAGACTTACAGAGGAGCTGGGAACTGAACACAGCTCTCCTGGGTCCCAGCCCAATGCCTCATCTAACCACCTGTGCCGCCTTCCCGTGCCGTGCCACCAGCCCTGCCAAACCCTCCTCCTTGTCTCCGTCCCCTCCGGGCTCAAGTGGTGCGACCCCTTCTTTCGAGCTGCCCCGGGCTCCCTCCTGTGCGCATGCCGGTGCCCACTTCCTCACTGGCACCAGGCTAGACGGCCGGCACCCAGCCAGGAGCTCGGGGAAGGCTCGGTGTGGTTGGCGATGCAATGGAAAAGCAGAGGTGGGCAATAGAAGATTCTCCTACCTGAAGTCAGGAGTGGGCAGAAACCTGCACGTAAATGGGCCACCCACTTTCTGCTGCCGGTGGCGGAGCTGGATCTGCTGGCTCAGCGTTCCCCAGCGGCACCTGCCAGCTCTCGCTCTGCCAGAGCCAAGCCTGGCAGTGAGGGGATGAGGCTGTGCCAGCCAGCAGGGGCGTGTCACAATGGGCAGGCGAGTCACAGACCAGCCAATGTGTGACTCCCCAGCCATGGGATGCCCCAGCCCAGACTTGCTCTGGCCTTGCCAAGGCTTTAGAGCTTGTCCTTCCGCACCGGGGCCATGGGAGGGACCTTCCGTTTCCCAGAGTCACAGACGTTAGGCCGGACGGGACCGCTGGGCTCCTCTAGTCCCTGCTCCTGCAGACCCCAGGCCAGAGCCCCTCCCTGCATCCATGCTATTGGAGCCAGGGGGTCTCTGGATCCCCGAATGGGAGAATCACTTCCATCCCGGTTCCTCCTTCTCGTAACAGTGCAGAACGGGGATTCATGAACTCTCCCCACCCATAGCTCCCAGCCCACATGGGAAGCTCTTTCCACTTTCCCAAGCTGCCGGGTGCTTTGGCCATGGGGTGTAAAATGGTCCCATCTCTGCTTCCTCTCCCACCGCTGCAACGACACAGAAGCTGCTTTAATAGCAGCCCCCCCACCCCGCCCAACTGAGTCTCAGACCTTGCTAATGCTCAGTGCCATGACAGCCCCAGGAGATGATTGCTGTGGCATGTGACGAAGTGGGACTGTTCTTAATGTTTCCTCTAAATAGTGTGGGGGTGCCTCAGTTTCCCCTATGCAGGTCTTAAGTATCTAGGTGGTGGGTAAGGGTGTATGATCATTGCAGAGCCCTAGAGGGCAGGTATGTGCAGGGGTCTGGACACAGAGAATGGCCAACACCCTATTTCCTGGGTGCTGATGGCCTGGCCCATCCCCCCTACAAGGTGAGAGCTAAAAGGGTTGGAGAAAAAAGGAATCAGGTGACCTCCTGGCCCGGGAAAGGGACAAAGCCCAGAGGAGGAGGGGCTGGAGAGAGTTTCAGTTGAGGCTGGCTGGGGACATGGAGTCAAGTACAGACGTGGTTGTCTGGCTCACTACCTCCCAAAATGGACTCAGCTGAGGGCTCCTGTTCTCTGCACCTACATGCTCTGTGTTAGACCATGTTCCTGTCATCTAATAAACCTTCTGTTTTACTGGCTGGCTGAGAGTCACGTCTGTCTGCGGAGCTGGGGGGCAGGACCCTCCGGCTTCCCCAGGAGCCTGACTGGGCGGACTCGCTGTGGGAAGCTCACGGAGGAGCAGAGGATGCTGAATGCTCAGAGGTCAGACCCAGGAAGGTGGAAGCTGTGTGAGCTGTTTGCCCTGCAGACAGGCTGCTCACAGAAAGGAGACTTCCCCAGAGTCCTGACTGACTTCGTAGGGAGCAGTTCCAGAGCATCGCCCGGGGACTCCGTGACACGGGGGTCTCGGCCCAGGGGGAGGCAGTGACTCCTAGAAGCAGGGAGAGCAGCAGCACTGTAGATCAGGGAGGTCTTGCAATGCCAGTGGCTGTCTGGGGTCTGGCACCCCAGGCACTCAGAGCAGATTGTCAAAGGCCAAACCCCTCTCACCACCGGCTCTGTAGCTCCCCCTTGCTTTCGGTCTGTCTTAGGCACCATCCTGGCCCTCATCCCCTAGCATCCGAGCACTGCCCAACCTCGATTGCATTTATTCTAACTGCACCCTTCAGGGCAGGGTCTGGCAGCAAACTCCACTGCACAGACAGGGAACTACAGCACAGAGGGAAGAAGGGACTTGCTCGAAGACAAACAGAGCATCTGTGGCAGAGCTGGGAAATGAACATGGGTCTCCTGGGTTCCAGGATGGCACCTGCTCTTTCAACCTCTTGCCCCCTTCATCCCTGGTTCAGTGGGAGCTGTGGGAGCTCTCTGGGGCACAGGAGCTGGCTGGTGCCCAGATGGAGCTACGTTGCCTATTGCACAGATCTCGCTTTTCCCCAACATTGAAAATGCTGCTCCAACCATACCAGGGTCCGCCAGGATCCTTGCAGCTGGTCCGTACTAAATTGTGAACTGTGCCCTGGCCTCCCAGAGCGGGGCAATGGGAGAGGGTGGGGCTGGCCCAAGGCCCTGCTGGATTGCGGCTCACGCGTACAGGGTCCCAGTGCTACAGAGCTCTGTGCGGGGGCAGAGCTTTGTGGGGGTTTCACTGCTCCTCTCTCCAAGGCCTGTGTGGGAGCAGCCGCTGCAGGGAATCCCAGGCCTGATTCCCCCCACGCTGGGTCTCCTGAATGGCCCCTGCCCTGGGGGGCTCCATTCCTCACCCAGTGTCAACTGCTGACTCTGCAGCAGCTGCACGGCAGGCGTCCTAAGGCACCTCTAGTCCTCTCCAGAGCTCAGGGGGACTGTCCTGGCATCGGACTGTTCTGGTGAATGGAACAATGTCTCCAGGCAACCGGAGAATGCCTGTTTCCCCGGCAACCTCAGTGTCTGAGCACTTACCTGGCCCCATCATGCCAGTGGCTTAGCACACGGGTGTTGTGGTATTTAGGCTCTCAACCCCCCCTCCGCAGAGCAGGGACGTGCTCTCCCTCGTTAGCTGAGGCCCAGAGCGGCGGGGACTCACCTGATCTCACGTAGAAGACTTACAGAGGAGCGGGGAACTGAACACAGCTCTCCTGGGTCCCAGCCCAATGCCTCATCTAACCACCTGTGCCGCCTTCCCGTGCCTTGCCACCAGCCCTGCCAAACCCTCCTCCTTGTCTCCGTCCCCTCCGGGCTCAACTGGTGCGACCCCTTCTTTCGAGCTGCCCCAGACTCCCTCCTGTGCGCATGCCGCTGCCCACTTCCTCACTGGCACCAGGCTAGACGGCCGGCACCGGGGCACTTGGCAGACGTGCGCCACCCAGCCAGGAGCTCGGGGAAGCCTCGGTGTGGTTGGCGATGCAATGGAAAAGCAGAGGTGGACACTAGAAGATTCTCCTACCTGCAGTCAGGAGTGGGCAGAAGCCTGCGCGTAAATGGGCCACCCACTTTCTGCTGCCAGTGGCGGAGCTGGAACTGCTGGCTCAGCGTTCCCCAGCGGCACGTGCCAGCTCTCGCTCTGCCAGAGCCAAGCCTGGGAGTGAGGGGATGAGGCTGTGCCAGCGAGCAGGGGCTTGTCACAATGGGCAGGTGAGTCACAGACCAGCCAATGTGTGACTCCCCAACCATGGGATGCCCCAGCCCAGACTTGCTCTGGCCTCGCCAAGGCTTTAGAGCCTGTCCTTCCCCACCGGGGTCATGGGAGGGACCTTCCGCTGTTATACCAATAAAATAAAAACCAACAGGATCTCATGAAAGGGAAAAAGGCAAAATACCACATTTATTGTGAATACAGAAAGAATCATAGTAAGCACTTAGTTATAGCTATAACATTCCATTCAATCTCATATTTATTCACACATTCATTCATACAAACACACACACACAGGTTCTGCAAGGTTGTTAATATAGTTACCAGCCTTAGAGTTGCTCATGCCAAGCCACCGGCCAGGTGGCCTGGACATGAGGAGGGAGCAGGGCCTTGTCAGATGCTCATCTGATGCTCCTGGAAGTTGGTTTGCAGAATCAGACCCCAAAGTTCTCACTTTTTAGAGTCTATTTTTATAGGAATTTCTTCCTATGCCAGTCTATGGGAATTGCTTCATCATGCTGTTGCTGAATCAATCAGCAGATAGCACATCCGCGCTGCTAGATGTTATCTTGTTCTTTGGTTCTCCCATTCTTGAGGCTGTTGGGTGGATTCCAGTCTGCCCTCCGGGGGTCCTCTGGTTCCATCCCAGTTCCTCCTTCTTGTAACAGTGCAGAACGGGGATTCATGAACTCTCCCCACCCCCAGCTCCCAGCCCACAGGGGAGGCTCTTTCCACTTTCCCAAGCTGCCAGGTGCTTTGGCCATGGGGTGTAAAATGGTCCCATCTCTGCTTCCTCTCCCATCGCTGCAACGACACAGAAGCTGTTTTAATAGGAGATGCTGCCAGCTGCAGGGTGAGAGGGGGGAATGGCTGTGGGGAGACAGATGGGTCTCCCTCAGCTGCGGACGCTCCTATATGTGCTATTCCCCTCCCCATACACCCTGCTGTGCGGGAGGTTGGAGAGGGGCTGCTCAAGGACTGGCCTAGAACAGGACACCTTCTCCCAGTTCTGAACATAGGAGTAACCCGGCCCACTGGACTCAGTGCTAGGGTCCCAGGGATGCCGATGGGCTGTGGGTCAGGGAATCAGGGTGAGATTCTTCAGAGCTCAGACCCAACGTGATCTCAGCGTGCTGAGCGCTGGGGGAATTAGGCCTGAACACAGTCACTCTTAGGGTTGCCAGGCATCCGGTTTTCTCTTTCGAAAAGAGACCCTGGCGGCTCCGGTCAGCACTGCCAACTGGGCCGTTAAAAGTCTGGTTGGTGGCAGGGGGATGAGTAGGGGGCCTGCAGCAGCTCTCTCTGTGGAGCTCGGGGGCGGTGCGAGCTCCCACTGGCAGGGGGTGGATCCCAGCGGAGGGGCTGGGAAAGGCATTCGGCTGCAGGCTGGGGCCGGCAGGGTTAACCCCCGGCAGCAGCCTCTGCGGTGGCCAGGGGTTCCCTGCAGAGCGGGCACTGTGGCCTTTAGGAAGTGCCTTCAGCACCCTCCCTACCCGGCCCACTGCTCCCGAGCTGTTGGGAGCTGAGAGAGGAGGGGTCAGCCACCTGTCCTGGGTCCCACAACCTGCTCCCTGTGGGGCTACTGTGCTGGGTTCAACTCGGGACCATGCAGCCAGCAGGTAAGGGGCTGTGGGCAGGTCACTCTCCTCCCGGGGATGAATGGGCTGTGTGGAAGCGTAGGGTAAAATTGGGCTGCTCTGCTTGGGAACGGGTCCGAACAGAGTCGGGCAGCAGCTGAGTGTGGAGGCCCCAGCCAGCAGCCGGGCTGTGGGGGAGAATGAAGGAGAGGGGTTGGGGGTCACTGCAAATGGTAGGAGGAGGAGGGGGGCCTGCATCAGCTCTCTCCCTAGAGCTGCTGTGATTTGCACTATGCTGGGGGAGCAGCGAGCCAGGGGCAGCAGTGGGGTGGGTGTGTCACTAGCGGGGAATTATCTCACCCCCCGCCCTGACATTCCAGAGAACAGGAAAAACTTTTGTCCTCACCGAGCCAGATGTCCAGGATTCATGGCTGTTAGAGCAGCCTCTGACACCCGGGAAATGCCAGGGCCGTGCTGGTGTGGCTGCTATTTAAGGGGTCACCTGACATCAATGCCTCCCAGACCCCCACAAACCACACCAGCCAGAGCCACCCAGAGCCTGCCCTCCAAGCCCCCTCCCGGGCCCCAACCCCCTGCAACAACTCAGAGCCCCCTCACACACCCATACTCCCTCCTGGAGCCTGCACCCCACATTCCCTCCCACACCCGAATTCCTTCCCGGACTCCACACTCCTCTCCCACACTCCGAACCCCTTGGCCCCAACCTAGAGCCCCCTCATACACCCCAAGCCCTTCATACCCAGCCCCACCCCAGACCCCGCACCCCAGCTGGAGCCCTCATCTTTCCCCCCACACCTCAACCCCCTGCCCCAGTCCAGAGCTCCCTCCCGCACTCCAAACCCCTTGGCCCCAGGCTGGAGCACCCTCCTACACCCTGAGCCCCTCATCCCTAGCCCCACCCAGAACCCACACCTCCAGCTAGATCCCTCACTCCCCCACAAACGCCAATCCCCTGCCCCAGCCCTGGTGAAAGTGAGCGAGGGTGGGGAAGAGTGAGAGACGGAGGAGGGGGGATGGAGTGAGTGGGGGTGGGGCCGTGGGGAAGGGATGGGGTAGGGGGAGGGGCTTCGGGGCAGCGGCGGGCCAAGGATGTTCAATTTTCTGAAACTAGAAAGTTGGCAACCCTCGTCACTCACCTTCCTGAGACGCTGGATCCTCAGGGCTGGGGCCGGTGCTCGGGATCAGCTTCTGGCCTGGGCAAAAAACACAGACAACATCAGGGACGTTCAGCGGTTCAGTGGCCAGCCAAGCAGAGATCATCCCAGAGACGCAGCTGCTACAAATCCCTAGACGATGTCTCTCCAAAGGAGCCTCAGACACACTGGGCCAAATCCCAGCTGGGGTAAATTGGTCCCACTCTACTGGAGTCAATGGGCCAGATCTCCAGCTGGTGCAGATCAGCCCTGCTCCATTGACATCAGTGGGCCAGATTCCCAGCTGGTGTAATAATAACTAATAATAATAATGCACTAGCACATGACAGTCAAATCCAGGTCAGGTCTCATTGAGCTGGTAGCTTTACAGACAGGATAAATGTCAATCCCTGCCCACAACGATCATGAGTGGATGAGAAAGAGAAACTGGCCAAGAGGTGGGCTTGGAAAATGGAGTTAGAAATCTAATAAGAACATAAAAACAGCCAGACTTGATCAGACCAATAGTCCATCTAGCCCAGTATCCTGTCTTCTGACCGGAGCCAATGCCGGGTGCTTCAGAGGGAATGAGCAGAACAGGACAATTCATGAGTGATCCATCCCCTGTCATCCTCTCCCAGCTACTGGCAGTCAGAGGTTTAGAAACACCCAGATCATGGCTAATAGCCATTGATGGACTTAACCTCCAGGAACTTATCTCATACTTTTTTCAACCCAGTTATCCTTTTGGCCTTCACAACATCCACACGTTCCATGGCAGAAGCCCACACAATTATAAAATGCCTGACACCATCCGGCTGTTCCCTTCCCCCTCCTCACATTGTGTTGGGGTCCAACAACTCACCTGGTATATTCAGTGTCTGGAGGAGACTGAGACGAGAATTTTTCACCTGGTTCTGGTCGTTCCTGTACTGGTACATACATCGAAACTCGCCTGAGCTCTGCACAGAGATGTCATGTTGATACAGTGACCGGCCTGGCATGACCTTTTGGCTTGATATTTCTTTACCATCCTGACAGAAAATAACTAAAGCAGCTAAAGTCTTGAGACGAAGGTGACACTGAGCCGAAATGCAGTCCCCGACCTGAGCTGAAGAGGTGCTCAGAGACAATTTAGGAGAAGGGAAGTCACCTGCAACAAGAAAGAGAGACTAAGGGTACATCTCCATGGCAAAAACCCAACGTGACAGCAAGTCTCAGAGGACAGGGCAATTGACTCAGACTCATAGAGTCAGGCAAGGGGCTAAAATTGAAGTGTAGACACTCTCGCTGTCGTGTGGACACAGGCTAGCACCACTTGAGTACCACGAGTACCACTAGTCCTCCAGTGCCTTCCCACAGTTCCCGTCGTGTGCCCAGAAACGTCAGACTGGCAAAGAATTCATAGCACATCTCCGTTTTCTGCAGCTCTCCGAGCCGTGGGCCGTGCCCCAGGAAGCTGTACCTAGCCCCACACTGGAGGGAGAGCAGAGTCCGTGTGGGCCCAGCAGTGTGCCTGTTCTCGCACGAGCTCGGCTCACTCGAGAGGAGTCGCTGAGTGCGGATAACTCGAGTTAGCTCTGCAGGGAAGGCAGAGCCAGGCAGGGAACGAAGCATTAGTGATGGATTCGTGAGAAGTACGCTTGGCTGATTGAAAGAGCCGTTTCTCTTCACGTTGGAATGAAGATAAATACAGTGCAACACAGGAGATTGAAGACAAATTCATTCTAACAGGTTTCAGAGTAACAGCCGTGTTAGTCTGTATTCGTCTCGAAGGTGCCACAAGTACTCCTTTTCTTTTCGCAAATTCATTCTAGTGCAGTGCCCTGGTCTCATCAATACACTCCTCTATTAGCTCCAAGCCTGCCAAGATTTACACATGGAAAGTTTGTTAAACATGTATCTCAGTGACACTGGGCCAGATCCCTGGCTCATGTAAATCAGCCCTGCTCCATTGGAGTCAACAGAGGGATTCTGATTTATGCCTGCTGAGGATTTGGCCAAGATGGGTTTCACTTCCAGTAAAGTTTAAGGTCTGTCACTGTGGGAATTTCCATTTACAGTGCGATTACCAGGATTTCAGGCAGGAATCGTGCAAGAGGCATTGCCCACCCATCCGCCTCCTACAACTCCCCAGCCACCCTCCCGTTGCCATTGTCTGGGGGTTTCACTCCTTTCTGTCTCCCCTTCTTCCATGTCTCTTGTGCTCTCACTCACCTGGGGAGCTGCAGGGCTCCTGGCCTGTGACCCCAGCACCTGCACCAGACAGGAGAGGGGGTGAGTGGCAGACACAGCAGCTCTAACTATATTAATGTCACCCCAGCTACACTGGGGTGACATTAATATTAATAATTAAGCCAAGACAAGCCAGAAAATCCCAACTCAGGATCATGTTGCAAGAGCCATACACCCCGATCCCACAATTGGAGCCATCTGTGGGCCCTGGGTCTCACCATGGCTATTGATGGAAAGCCCCAAGTGGGAATCTTACAAAGTTTGAATAGTTGCAAGGCAGGATTAAAGTTTCCATTAACGTCTAAGAAATTTGTTCTAATAGTAAAACGCTCCTCACCATGTAACCTGCTGAAAACAAAGAACACGAACATTCATGATCTTCAAAACATTTTCTCACTCTCTTTACTTTCCTAATCAACTTCAACTCTTTCTCCTCATCCCTGAAATGAGCTCCACACAGCCAGTCCTAACCCTGTCATTTCCAGGTTTGTAACCTCAATATCATCCTTTTAATGCAGGTCCATTCTATGTACTATTAAAGATCTGCTCACCGGCTCAGACTTTCAGAGCTGTATAGGTGATTTGGATGCTCAGTTGCCATGCATTTGAACAAAGTGTCCAAATCCCATAGGCAGCTTTGAAAATCTCAGCCATAGGTTGTAATATATATGTGAGTACAATACACACACACAGGGACATTAGACATTAAATAAAATAGCTAGATATCAAAACAATGTTCTGAGCATTAAATATTCTCTCAGAAATTGGTAAGAAACTTTGGCTATGAATTTCAAACCAGTTTTTAAACCCAACATGAAATAACTGCTTAGAGCTCAGTAGAACATCAACGTGCAGCTGTTCGTTTAAACCATTTTTACCATAACTTCCCCTCCAGGCTGTTTCCCATGTCCCCCTAGCACAGGCAGACCTATAAACCTGCCTGCCCCTAAACCGCTAGGCAGAGGGCTCACTGCAAACTCACAGAGCAGTCACAGCAGGATCATGGGGTGATCGAGAGCCGGCGACTCAGCCTGAATATCCCACAGCAGCATCGAGTCTACATCTCTGATGAGCACCCACTGGGGCTCTGTGCCCCAGGTCCCTCCTTCTCCCCTCCTTCTTCCGGCCCGGACAGGCTCTGGGCTCTTGTAGCGTGTCTCAGGGAGGCCCTGATGTGTCTGTGGCCAGAGGGGCCCTCCCTCATGAGATGAGAATGGAAACATTATTCACCATCCCCCCACACACACATCTGGTCTCTGCATCGGGGAGAGCTGGACCCCCTGGTTTCCCATTGGAACCTCCCTGTGACAGGCTCAGTCCTGCTGAGCGAAAACTAGTGAATTTCTAAATCCATTCCCAGGAAAAGGGCAAATTTCTCTTGACAATTTCCACTATTTTACCACTAGCTCCAGCTGTCCCCTGAGACGGGAGACACAAGGGCGTGTTGTTGGTGTGAGCTGGTGTCTGTCTCGGCGTCTCCACCCTCCACAGCCTGCCGCATGCACCACTGCCAGGGCGGGCTTTGTGTGTGGGGGTGAATATATCACAAAATGATGCACAGGGGTCATTAACATCTGTTCTGAGCTCCCAGCCTGCTCTGGTAGTGTGAGCTCTCACTCCACTGGCCTCTTCACTGTGCACCCTCAGCCCTGCCCCCAGGGGCCGTGTGTCCCTGTCACACTGACCCAGGCCTGCCCGGCCCAGGCACAGGGCTCAGGCAGACACTGTGCCTGTAGAACAACCAGACATGGAGAGGGAAGGAATGAAAACCCACATGCCCCAGGTGTTCATGTGAAGGGGACCTGAGACACTGGCATCACGTGGAAAATGGGGACCATGCCGGTAACACCAGGACGTGGTCTGTGTACAGCACTCCCTCTGGCTGGGGTGATACAAAGGCCGGGAATTGGCTGGGCACAGGACCTTAGCACTGGAAAGCTAATGTGCCAATATATAAAAAGGGTAAACGGGATGACCCAGATAACTGGAGCACTGTCAGTCTGATGTGGCTTCCCGGCAAGATAATGGAGTGGCTCGAATTAAAGGAGGGTAAGATAAGAATGTAAGAACGGCCATACTGGGTCAGATGGTCCAGATTGACCCACCTCAAAGAATTCTAATAGATTGGTGAGGCATGATTTCCCTTTACAGATCCCATGTTGACTCTTTCTCAACAATTCAGGTTCATCTACGTTCCTGATAATTCCGTTCTTTACTGTAGTTTCAACCTACTTCTCTGGTACTGTAGCTAGGTTTTCCAGCCTGTAATTGCCAGTATCACCTTTGAAGTCTTTTTAAAAAATCGGAGTTACATTAACTAAGCTCCAATCATATGTACAGAGTCTGATTTAAGCAACAGGTTACATACCACAGTTAATAATTCTGCAATTTCACATCTGAGTTCCTTCAGATCTCCTGTATCAAGTGGGAGTGTTTCCAGTGGGGTCCTACAGGGATCAGTTCTTGGCTGTAAACTATTTACCATTTTCATTAACACCCAGAAAAAAACATAAAATCATCACTGAAAAAATAAGGTGAGGTGTAAATAATCACGAGCACAGGTCACGGACACAAAGCACATTCTGAATGGCTAGGGATAGAACCACCGAATCTCAGGGTTGGAAGGGACCACAGCAGATCACCTATTCCAACCCCCTGCTCAAAGCAGGACCAATCCTCAACTAAATCATCCCAGCCAGAGTTTTGTCAAGCCTGACCTTAAAAACCTCAAAGGAAGGAGATTCCACCACCTCCCTAGGTAATGCATTCCAGTGCTTCACCACCCTCCTAGTGAAAAAGTTTTTCCTAATATCCAACCTAAACCTCCCCCACTGCAACTTGAGACCATTACGCCTTGTTCTGTCATCTGCCACCACTGAGAACAGCCTAGATCCATCCTCTTTGCAACCCCCTTTCAGGTAGTTGAAAGCAGCTATCAAATCCCCCCTCAATCTTCTCTTCTGCAGACTAAACAATCCCAGTTCCCTCAGCCTCTCCTCATAAGTCATGTGTTCCAGTCCCCTCATCATTTTTGTTGCCTTCCACTGGATGCTTTCCCATTTGTTCACATCCTTCTTGTAGTGTGGGGCCCAAACTAGACACTGTACTCCACATGAGGCCTCACCAATGTCAAATAGAGGGGAACGATCATGTCCCTCGATCTGCTGGCAATGCCCCTACTTATACAGCCAAAATGCCGTTAGCCTTCTTGGCAACAACGGCACACTGTGGACTCATACCCAGCTTCTCGTGGACTGTAACCGCGAGGTCCTTTTCTGCAGAACTGCTGCCTAGTCATTCGGTCCCTAGTCTGTAGCTGTGCATTGGGTTCTTCCGTCCTAAGTGCAGGACCCTGCACTTATCCTTATTGAACCTCATCAGATTTCTTTTGGCCCAATCCTCCAATTTGTTTAGGTCCTGCTGTATCCTATCCCTGCCCTCCAGCATATCTACCACTCCTCCCAGTTTAGTATCGTCCGCAAATTTGCTCAGAGTGCAATCCACACCATCCTCCAGATCATTTATGAAGATATTGAGCAAAACCGGCCCCAGGACCGACCCCTGGGGCTCTCCACTTGACACCGGCTGCCAACTGACCATGGACCCATTGATCACTACCCGTTGAGCCCGACAATCTAGCCAGCTTTCTACCCACCTTATAGTGCATTCATCCAGCCCATACTTCTTTAACTTGCTGACAAGAATACTGTGGGAGACCGTGTCAAAAGCTTTCCTAAAGTCAAGATACAATACATCCACTGCTTTCCCTTCATCCACAGAACCAGTAATCTCATCATAGAAGGCGATTAGATTAGTCAGGCATGACCTTCCCTTGGTGAATCCATGCTGACTGTTCCTGATCACTTTCCTCTCATGTAAATGCTTCAGGATTGATTCTTGGAGGACCTGCTCCATGATTTTTCCGGGGACTGAAGTGAGGCTCACTGGCCTGTAGTTCCCAGGATCCTCCTTCTTCCCATTTTTAAAGATTGGCACTACATTAGCCTTTTCCCAGTCATCCGGGACTTCCCCCGTTCGCCATGAGTTTTCAAAGATAATGGCCAATGGCTCTGCAATCACAGCCACCAGTTCCTTTAGCACTCTCGGATGCAACTCGTCCGGCCCCATGGACTTGTGCACGTCCAGCTTTTCTAAATAGTCCCTAACCACCTCTTTCTCCACAGAGGGCTGGCCATCTATTCCCCATGTTGTGATGCCCAGCGCAGCAGTCTGGGAGCTGACCTTGTTCGTGAAGACAGAGGCAAAAAAAGCATTGAGTACATTAGCTTTTTCCACATCCTCTGTCACTAGGTTGCCTCCCTCATTCATTAAGGGGCCCACACTTTCCTTGGCTTTCTTCTTGTTGCCAACATACCTGAAGAAACCCTTCTTGTTACTCTTAACATCTCTCGCTAGCTGCAGCTCCAGGTGCGATTTGGCCCTCCTAATTTCATTCCTACATGCCCGAGCAATATTTTTATACTCTTCCCTGGTCATATGTCCAACCTTCCACTTCTTGTAAGCTTCTTTTTTATTCTTAAGATCCGCTAGGATTTCACCGTTAAGCCAAGCTGGTCGCCTGCCATATTTACTGTTCTTTTGACACATCGGGATGGTTTGTCCCTATAACCTCAACAGGGATTCCTTGAAATACAGCCAGCTCTCCTGGGGACCTTGCTATTTACCTCTCTCCACTCCGAAAACTGACCATTTATTTATTTAGTAGACTAAATCTGCGATGCACAATCCTTCACAGTTAACAGAGATAATAATGTGCTAACCTACATCTCCACCACTGCCAGGCTGAACCCCATAGTGCACTGGTGGCTTGCAGAATTAGCTGATTTTAACTTCATACAGTAGAAAACCTGAGTTATGAACATCAGAGTTATGAACTGACCAGCCAGCCATGCACCTTATTTGGAACCTGAAGTACACAATCAGGCAGCAGCAACAGAGAGAGAAAAAACAAATCCAGTACAGTAGTGTATTAAACATAAACTGCTAAATAAAATAAAGGGAAAGCAGGATTTTTCTTCTGCATAGTAAAGTTTCATAGCTATATTAAGTCAATGCTCAGTTGTAAACTTTTGAAAGAACAACCATAACATTTTGTTCAGCATTACGAACATTTCAGAGTTACGAACAACCTCCTTTCCCAAGGTGTTCGTAACTCTGAGGTTCTACTGTAGTTAAATATCATCTAGGGAAATCTAATGCTTTATCAGGAATTCCCCTTGATAGTGACAGGATGCACAGAAGAGACGAGAACACAGGTGTTGTTAAAGCAGTCAAACTCCTTGGATATACAAACTGATGGCAAGGTGTTCAGGTTAGTAGTTATTACTACCAATCCTTTGACAGTAGAAGTCTCCTTCAGGGGCATTACATCCACCATAAAACTTATTCCAGGAGAAGACATTTTGGCAACTCAGAAGAAAGATCCAGCTATTGCTAAAATGCTTCAGTATAAGTTTTTGGGGCACAAACCAAATAACCAAGAGAACACAGGAGGATGTTGTACATCAAACATTGTGTCACTAGAGTTTGTATGTGCACAAAGCAAAAGAAACCTCACCAGCGTACCAGATTTCATCTAACTACCATAGTTACAACAAGTACCGGGGGTAGCCGTGTTAGTCTGTGTCCACAAAAACAACAAGGAGTCTGGTGGCACCTTACTTCCTTAGTTACAACAGAAGTTACCTTACTTCCTTAGTTACAACAGAAGCATTTGTAACCATAGGCTTCTTCCATCTAGGAAGAAGCGAAGAAAGATATGAATACATCTGAGCCTCGGTGGATCACTTTACTTGGTTTGTCAAAGTCTACCCTACCACCAAAAACTCAGGAAAGACAGTGACAGACAAGATCTTCAATTAGTTTGTTTTAAGATTTGATTTCCCCGAAAGAATCCATCATCAATAAGGAGCAGAGTTTGAAAATAGTTTTTTCCAAAGGGCAGAGTACTACAGTAAGATTTAAACTTCTCCCATAACCCCATGCCACCCACAGGGCAATGGGCAAGTAGAAAGGCTGAATCAAATTCTGCTGGCTACATTGATAACCCTGCCAGAAGAACAAAAATCAGACTGGAAGGACTCCCTTAATAAGACCATAAGACCATCGATGCCTATAACTGTACACAAAATGATGCTACGAGTTCCCACCCTTCTATTTATTATCTTGAAGATAATCACATTTGTCTATTGTCGTTGCATTTGCTCTACCTATGAACTCTGAATCTGCACCTAGGAACCATAAAGAATATACTGAGAGATAGAAACAGCAATTGAAAGACGTTTATGAACTGGCCTCAATATGTTCTCAAAACTCTGCTATTCGTGGTAAGAATCATTATGGTCAGAAAGTGTATGGTGCTGCCCTCTGGCCAGGGGACAGGAGTACTTGTCAGGAAGGGGACCAGGCAAACTAACATCCTATTGGGAAGATAAAATTCATGTTAGAACATGAAAGGAAAGGGGAGAGTTCACAGAGTAAAGGCAGAAGGTGGAGAAGGAGGTGATAGAGTTTGTCACCACAAGTTTTGGCTTCTCTGGGTTTTCTTGCCCTTGGATATGACACTGTGCTGCACAGCACCACTGCAGAAGATACAGAGATCAAGGTAAATAAGCAAAACTGGAAATCTAAGGGCGAGTCTCTGCTAGAAGCGCTACAGCAGCACAGATGCACCGATGCAGCTGCTCCACTGTAGCGCATCTGGTGAAGATGCTCTATGCTGATGGGAGAGCGCTCTCCTGTCAGCATAATAAGTCCACCCCTGCGAGAGGCAGTAGCTATGTGGGCGGGAGAGCACTGTCTACACAGGGGGTTAAGGTCGGTATAACTATGTCACTCAGAGGGTGTGGATTAATCACACCCCTGAGTGACGTAAGTGATACTGAAGTAGGCTGTAGTGTAGACCAAGCCTCTATAAGGACAGAATTTGGACTCCAGTGATTCTGACAGTGAGAGCGAAGACAAACAACATGGTACCCATGGCATGGTGACTCTGAATTCAGAGGCAGAAACATTCCTTCCACAGCTGGGAAATGGTGTTGTTGATCTTGTAAATTTGAAGACAGATGACTAGTCTGATGTGACATCCACATCAGCCAATGAAAGACATGAATGGCAAAATGTGACCATGGACCCGGAAACCATCAGTGCACAAGAGGACAGATCTCGAGAACAACCCATTGTCACATGAGGTCCTCTGACTAGAGAGGGAAGAGCCCCCCAGACACTGACCTATGAACCTACTCATCAGTGTCTAATTCCAGCTACTGGTGAATGCATCATGGCTTTATCCTTGTGTTTACATGCTGTACCTAGTACCTATTCCTGTATCTTATCCTGCATTCTCTCCAAGATTAATGTAAATGAAGAGACATTGGCTTCTGGTTTGGATATTGCTCTAGAAAAGGGGTCGATAGCGCTACATAGTTAGTTTTATGTTTCTTGAGTAGATGTTTTTTATGTCTAATGACTTTGTCTTATATGGTTATACCACTTACCATGTGGGAGCTGGTATTTCATAAGATTTGAGGATCTCTGGGGATTTAAACTGTTCAGAACTGGCTATTTGGTTGGGCAATGGAACAACCCTTGACACAGACATTTCCTGCTTAATGTGAATTAAACCAAAGAGAGATGCAAAAGTTTCCAGATCTGATGAAAAAGGAGCAAGACAAAAGCTCATCTGAGACCGAAAGCACGAGCTTGTGGAAGTTGTAGGTGTCTGCTAATAAGAGCAGACAAATGGCTGGACGGAATGTTTTATATTCTGTTAATGGGAATATTTGGGGATATTATATTTCCACAGGAGGAGTGTAGCACTGATATGGGAATGTCAGGGTTCTACATACCTGCATCCTGCATCTCTAAGGCTGTGCCCTGTCCCTTTAAGGGTTTGGAGATCTGCTAGCGAGGCTAAAGAGGAACAGTGGGGATGCAAGCTGCACCCCCAGGAGGGTTTCTGTCGTTCTCCAGGGGGACCCAGCGGGTTGCAGCCTGTGTTTGTTTGGGGAGTTGGACATTAAGTTTAATAAAATTCCATTTTTAAAACCATCCCTGGTCTGGCAGGGTAACACATGCTCTGACCACCAGACCCCTACAGTCCCAGATCCAGCAGAGTTGGGGGTAACAGCTTGCACCCAGATTCTGGTCTGGTCAGGTTGGTGGAATTAACACAGCTCATCCCCCAGTTCCCCTGGGTGTCCCCTGCGCAGCACAGAGACGTGGGCAGCAGTTGATGGGGATGTGGTTTGTTGGGAGTGGCAGGGACCTTGGTTTGCTCTCCCTGAGCATCACAGGCTCCCTGTGCCTGCCGCCCCCTGCTCAGTTCCTCATTTGAGCTCCTGGGGCATCAGGCTCCATGGAGCTGGGGACTGGGGTATTTGGAGCAGCACTGAGGGGTCCCTCGCTGTCCCATCATGTGGTGTGAGCTCACTGCCCTTTTTCTCCATGAGTGCCAGCTTGGGCGAGGGTCTGAGGCCAGCACTTGTGTCAGTGGGGCAGGATCGGAGACAAGGGTGAGTTGGCTGTTCAGGCAGCGTGAGAGGCCGGGTGCTGAGTACCAAAGGGGCCAGAGGGCTGGGGGAACGTTTGTCTTAATAATGGGGAGCTGAGTCAGGGAAAAGAGGAGCTGAGACCTGAACCTTCACTCCAAAATGGAAACAACATCCTGCACCCTGATCAGGTTGCCCGGGGTCAAGCCAGAGTCACTCATCGCCTGCAAAGGCAACAGGGCTAGATTCTGATCTCAGCTCCCCTCAGGTTTCAGAGTAACAGCCATGTTAGTCTGTATTCACAAAAAGAAAAGGAGGACTTGTGGCACCTTAGAGACTAACCAATTCATTTGAGCATAAGCTTTCGTGAGCTACAGTTCACACATCGGATGAAGTGAGGTGTAGCTCACGAAAGCTTATGCTCAAATAAATTGGCTAGTCTCTAAGGTGCCACAAGTCCTCCTTTTCTTTTAGCTCCCCTCAGGTCATTCTGGAGTCCCTGAGGGCTGCAGTTAGATCAGGGGCTACATTCGCATCTTTCATCCCAGAGTAAATAAAAATAAATATTGCAACCTAGTCAGGGTAATTGGATATTAGACCTTGTTTTGACCGATGAAAATGTGGCTAGGGTTGCCAGGTACCCAATTTTCAACCAGAACGTCCGGTCAAAAAGGGGACTTGGCAGTGTCCAGTCAGATGTACTGACCAGACACCAATAATCTGGTTACTGCGGGCGGGAAGGGAGAGGTGCCGGGTCATCAACCCGAGCCAGACCCCGCTCAGCTGGGGCCGCCTCCTACTTGCATCTGGGCAGGCAGGAGACTTCATGTCAGGCTGCAGCTCTGTGACAGAGGGATCCCAGTGGGAGTAGAGAAGGGAAGTGGAGAGGAGAGGAGCCAGCTACAAGGAAGGGGGAGGAGAGAGAGCAGCGAGGGGGGGGGGATGGGGAGGAGAGAAACGAACAGGGGTAGGGGCTTGAGGGAAAGGATGGGGCAGGGGCGGGGTCTTGTGAAAAGCGGTGGGAAAGGGACAGGGACTATGGGAAAGAGGCAGGGAAGGGAGGTCCGGTTGTCTGCAAATAGAAAGTTGGCAACCCTAAATGTGACCAATGCTGGGGCGTGGTTTAAGATGTATCAGATGCCCCCAAAACACAAAATTCAGCAAATTGTGAAAGTGGCTTCTTCAGCTAAACCCCCATCCTGGTTATCAGTGGAATTGAAAGCAGAAATAACAAATAATAATATTAAACAACTAGGAAATGGGGAACTTCATCTCAATAGGTGCAACTGAGGAGTTAGGAATTGTAGACACTTGATAAGAAAAATCTAACAATATCAATGAAACATCTGTGGCATTTTAGGATAAGGACAATAAGGAGTTCTTGAAACATATGGAAAACAAAATATCCTAGCAATCAGTTTTAGTGCAGTTGGAGATGAGGATGGTACAACTGTAAATCATGATGCAGAAAAAGGAGAAGTATTACAAATCTTTCTGTTCTGTATTTGGGAAGAAGTGGAATGACGTACCCATATCCTACAGTAATAGTGAAATACTTTCTATTCCAGTTGCACTTAGCGAGGATGTTAAACATCAACTATTAGAATGGTTTCAGAATGCAACACTTTTTAAAGGTATAACAAGATGCATTGACTGGAAGTTGAAGCCAAACAAATTCAGACTGAAAATACAGCAACAATTTGTTGAGAGAGTAATTAACACTGGAACAATGGACCAAAGGACGTACTGGATTCTCCATCCAAAGACAGCCGACATGACAAACTTTGGATTGGATACCACACAGTCATTTTACAAGGATGAACATGGGGGTGTAGGATGTTCCCCCGAGGTACAGAGCATCACCCCCCCACACACACCAGCTCGTGCTGCCATGGCTCAGCAGGGTTGGGAAGAACAATTCTGCCCCCGATGGCCTGAGGGGCAGCTCCATCGGTAGGGGCAGGAGCCACCCAGGGGATATATAGGGCAGAGAATGCTCTGGAAATTCTGGGAGGATTCTGGGGGCTCTTCAGAGACTGGGGTGCTGGGAGACACTCCCCCTCCCCAGGCTGAGGAGGAGTGATGGAGGGGGGGTGGAGAAAAATCCTTCTGGTGACCCAGCAGGGCCCAGGAGAGCTGGGGAGAAGGTCCGAGGGGGCAGATGGGATCCAGGACTGTAGGGTCCATCCCTACAGAGATGGGATCAGCTACTGGGGAGGGGGTGAGAGCTGGGGGAGGGAGCCGGGTGATGTATAGAGTGGGGGACCCTACTGCAGGGACTGAGGCAACAGAGAACTGAAGCTCCAGAGAGAGACCAGGACAGACAGCCCGGGGTTGGGGGAGCAATAAATGACTTTATTTCAGTGCCAGGGGCCAGACCTCATGTCCCCATGCACAGGGGGCTGGTCACTCTATCTCAGGAGCTGGGATTCTGCAGTGTCGGTGCCCATCCAGGAAGGGCTGTCTCCGGCTCTTCTTTGCCCCATCCCATTCCCAAGTGGGTGCTGGGTCGTGCTCACACATTGGCCGAGGTGGCTGTTTTCCCTGGAGGTGACAGATTGGCTGCATGTGCACGGAAAGCCACATGTTGGGCTGGACGGTGCCGGGCTCAGGACAGCAGATCCCTTCTGGTATCAGATTTCAGAGTAGCAGCCGTGTTAGTCGGTATCCGCAAAAAGAAAAGGAGGACTTGTGGCACCTTAGAGACTAACAGATTTATTTGAGCATAAGCTTTCGTGAGCTACAGCTCACTTCATCGGATGCTTATGCTTAAATAAATTTGTTAGTCTCTGAGGTGCCACAAGTCCTCCTTTTCTTTTTTCTGGTATCAGAGCGATTCCTGAGTCTGGGGAGAAATGGCCCCGGCATTAACATGTCCCCGAGGTGTCTCCTATCCCCTTCTCCCTGCACCCAGATCCCCTGCCCCACGCCCACCCCCCCCCCAGCAGACAGGACACTGGGCTGAACAGACCCAGTATGGCCATTCTTATGATCAGGGAATCTCGCTCTGCTCCACCCCCCTAGTCTGACATTGGCTCCGGGGCATACTCAGGGATCCGGCTCATCCCCTGAGGTCGGGAAGCAAATGCTCTGGCTAAGGAAGCACTAACGGCCTTCCCTCATCTTCTCAGGTCATATCCCCAGCAGGGAGCAGGAGGAGCAGGGAATCTGGCAGGGAAGGGGTTATTTATTGAAGGGGCCCTATACAGCGCCCAGCCCCCCACACCCCACCCTGGGCTTTCCACAGACATAGGCAGCACCTTCCCTGCATGGGGCTCTGCTACGGCCCTGCTTCCCCACCCCCTGGGGCCCTGGCAGGTGCTCCCTTAGCTGGTGCCACAGGGGCTGGTGTGCTCGGTGCCGGGGGTCGAGGGTTTGCTCCCAGGGGTCTGGCTGTTGAGTTGGGAGCACCATGGAATAAATGTGGATTCCCTGAAGCAGGGATTTCCTGGGGGAAGGGAGAGTGGCTTTTCTGCCATGTGGAGCCCTCCAAGCAGATAGGGCTCTTCCCCCAGAGAGATCTTCATCTCTGCATGGCTGGATCCAGGCTCCCCTGTAAGCACAGAGAGACGGCGGGTTAGAGGGGCCAGTGTCACCCCACAGGCCCAAGCCCCCTGACTGGGATGGGATTGAGGGGAGGGGAGGACAAGACAGCTGCCCAGGGTGGGTAGGTTTCCAGGGGCTGGAGAGGTGGGAGCTGCTGGCCAGAAAGAGACCTAGTGTCTGTGTGCACTGCCCCCCACCCCACCCCCCACCCGCCACCACAGACCTACCCACCTGGGGCACTCAGAGTGGGGTAGGGCCAGGCATTGGGGTGGCTCCAGCTCACAGTGGGAAGGGGCATTTCTGGACATCACACACCCTTCATAGCAGCCTCAGTGTGTGCAGGGGACACCCTGGTCTGACTCCTCCCCCCACTGACAGGTGGTACAAGGGTTATGTGCAGATGAGGTACCCCCATGTTCAGAGGGGCTTGGCAGACTTGGGGGGCCTTGTCCTGGGGTGGGGGAAGGGATAAGAGAGGGGGGTCACGTCACCTGGAGTCTCCTTCCAGCAGTAACCAGCCTCGGCCATGATCAGCACCAGGGCCAGCAGAACCCCGGAGACCAGACCCAGACGGAGGATGTTGCCCCAGGTGAAATCCAGGCGCTTCGTGAGGGCTGCGAAAGGACAGCACAGGTCTGTGGAGTTCTTGGAAGTATCAGGGCTGGATTCTGAACTCAGCTCCTCCACGGTTAATCCAGAGTCACCCTCTGACAGCAATGGGTTGAGGGCCGGATTCTGATCCATTACCCCTGGATCTAGCTACCCATCTAGCTATTTAATGAAGGATAGATGGAAGAGGCCAGCTGGGCAGCCTCTGAGCCCCAACTCCTCTGTGCACCCCAGAACAGGAACAGACCTGAAAGACCTCTCTACTCTGCAGCTAACCCTGGGGTCAGGGATCCCGCCTCTGCCTCCCTCAGATCTAGAGTTGCCCCTTTAATCTGTGATTCCACAGAGTCCCTATCCCATAAGAACATAAGAGTGGCCATACTATGTAAGAGCAAAGGTCCATCTAGCCCAGTAACCTGTCTTCGGACAGTGGCCAATGCCAGGTGCCCCAGAAGGAATGAACAGAACAGGTAATCAACAAGTGACCCATCCCATGTCACCCATTCCCAGCTTCTAGCAAACAGAGGCTAGGGACACCATTCCTGCCCGTCTTGGCTAATAGCCATGGATGAACCTATCCTCCATCAATTTATCTAGGGTTTTTTTTGGAACCCTGTTATAGTCTTGGCCTTCACAACATCGTCTGGCAAAGAGTTCCACAGGTTGACTATGTGTTGTGTGAAGAAGTACTTCCTTTTGTTTGTTTTAAACCCGCTGCCTAGTAATTTCATTTGGTGACCCCTGGTTCTTGTGTTATGAGAAGGATTAAATAACACTGCCTTATTTACTTTCTCCACACCAGTCATGATTTTACAGACCTCTACCATCCCCCTCTCCCCCCCACTCCCAGTTAGTTGTCTCTTTTCCAAGCTGAAAAGTCCCTGTCTTATTAATCTTCCCTCATATGGAATTGTTCCATGCCCCCCAATCATTTTTGTTGCCCTTTTCTGTACCTTTTCCAATTCCAGCATATCTTTTTTGATATGGGGCAACGACATCTGCACACAGTATTCAAGATGTGGGCATACCATGGATTTATAGAGGGGCAATATGATATTTTCTGTCTTATTATCTATCCCTTTCTTAATGATTCCCTAAATTCTGTTCACATTTTTGACTGCTGCTGCACATTGAGTGGATATTTTCAAAGAACTATCCATAATGACTCTACGATCTCTTTCCTGAATGATAACAGTTAATTTAGACCCCACCATTTTATATGTATAGTTTGGATTATGTTTTCCAATGAGCATTACTTTGCATTTATCAACATGGAATTTCATCTGCCATTTTGTTGTCCACACGCCCAGTTTTGTGAGATCCCTTTGTAACTCTTAATGGTCCGCTTGGGACTTAACTATCTTGAGTCGTTTTGTGTCATCTTCAAATTTTGCCACCTCACTGTTTACCCCTTTTCCCAAATCATTTATGAATATACTGAATAATATTGGTCCCAGTACACATCCCTGGGAGACATCACTATTTACTCTCTCCATTCTGATAATTGACCATTTATTCCTACCCTTTGTTTCCTATCTCTTAACCAGTTACTGATCCAGGAGAGGACCTTCCCTCTTATCCCATGAGAACTTACTTTGCTTAAAAGCCTTTGGTGAGGGAACTTGTGAAAGGCTTTCTCAAAATCTAATTACACTATACCCACTGGATCACCCTTGTCCACATGCTTGTGGACCCTTTCAAAGCATTGTAGTAGATTTCTGAGGCATGATTTCCCCACTCAGGTACCTGTCCGTGTGGTCCCTGGGCTGATTGGATACGGTGATGTTTCAAGCCCAGTGAGGTTGTTTTCACCTGTAGGTTTAGAATGAGAGCCTGTCAGGGCAGGGGATGAAATGGGTAATCAGGGGGAGCTAAGAGGTAAAAAAAGCGACTCAGCAATTGGGCCCCTCCCCCCTGGACTCAGCCTTTATGATCACTCTAACCTCCAGGGGGTTAGTGGATTTTATCAGCTGGGGAAGGGACTGGTTCTGCAGCTGCTGGCCCTGACTTCTCTGGGCATACTCTGATAGGGAGCATCCCCCTGGGAAAGGCCTCACTGTTCTGCAGCTTGCCCTGGGGGCAGGGTTCCCCCTTCCCTCTGCCTTACATCAACAGCTGCTGCTGCAGCTTCCCCCGGCTGCATGACAAATCCACTGATTTCCTGATCCCACACTGGGCATCCCCTCTGTAAGGCCCCAGGCAGATCCTGGCTGTGAGCATCTCCTTGGGGCATAGACTCTGTGAAGGCTGGGCTGGGTACATGGCTGAGAGCGGGGACTCCAAACCAGGCCCCTCACCTCTCACCACCAGCTCCACAGGGTCACTGGGATCTGACCAGATGAAGGCTTGTGATGTGCTGCCATAACGTCAGGTGTAGCTCCTGCTGTCATCCTGTATAACACTGCGGATGGGAAACGCAGTCATGTCTGCAGGACTTTCCATGTGATGCAGCGTGGCGTGGTCTCCTCCTTTGTACAGAACAACCCTCACCCTGGTACCTACACTCACACTGGATGGTCACGGTGCACCCCATGGCCATTACCTCCCTGGGGCTCACAGAGATGGAGGGTTTGGGATAGAACTCTGCATGCACAAAGACACAGGACTTCTATGGGGGAGACATATACCCTTGCTCCTCAGTCTGTCTGTCTGTCATTTGATCTCTGTGTGCCCAGCCCTAGGGCATTCAGCTGCCTCCCCTTGTCTAATGTTCCCTGCATTATAAACCCAGCAACAGCACAGGTCTGTGGAGTTCTTGGAAGTATCTGGGCTGGATTCTGATCTCAGTTCTGCCAGTATAAATCTGGAGTTACCTCGTGACTGCAGTGGGGTCAGAGATGGGTTCTGATCCTTTGCCCCATATCTATCTATCTATCTCTCTACCTACCTACCTACCTATTGATCTATTAATGAATGCAACTCTGACAAAGTAGGAGCTGGCTGGGCAGCCCCTAAGTCCCGACTCCTCTATGCATCCCCAGATCAGGAGCAGCCAAGGAAAGCATCCCCCTATGAAAGGCCTCCCTGCTCTGCGGCACTCCCAGGGGCAGGGATCCTCCCTCTCCCCCCCACCAAATCTATAAGGTACCCCATTAGTCTGTAATTCCACTAAGTCCCCATTGAGGCCCCACTTTACCTGTGTGTGTGGTCCCTGGGGTGGCTGGAGTCGGTGATGTTTCAAGCCCACTGGAGTTGTTTCTTCCTGTGGGATTAGAATGAGAGTCTGTTGGGGCAGGGGGTGAAATGGGCACCCAGGGGGAGTGACAAGGTGGAAACAATGACTCAGCAAATGGAACTCTCCCCCCACAGTTCAAGATTTATGGCCACTGTAATCTCCAGGGGGAGTGCACTGCCGATGCTGTAGTCACCGGGGCCTGACTTCTGTGTGTGTCCCCAGAGAAGGAGCATCCTTCTGGGAAGCTCTGCAGCTCCCCCTGGGGGAAGGGTTCCCCACTGCCTCTGCCAAATCAACAGCTGTTGCTCCCCCTTCATTGGACAAGTCACCCATCATATTATCTCATGCCTAGCTAGGCATCCCCTTGGATAAAGGGATAAGGAAATGTTGTTAGCCTCATTGGATGTGTGATGCATTTGAACGCATTGCGCAGAGTGTTCAATCTGTTTATGTGAAATTGCAGTTATAGGTTCTTATGTAAGCAGGCTCTGAATGAGCTTTCCCAACACCTAGTGATGAGCTGGGGAGAAGACATCAGGAACTGACCATGTTTGAATAGTCACACCCACTCTGCCTAGGTGAGCAACATGATGGGGCTGCTTTGCCCAAATGATCACTTTTGTCTGGTGTTGGATTGCAAATCACTTTGTTATTGCGGAGGCAGAGGTAATAAAGTGTGGTTATCCTTTTGTGAATCAAAGGGAGCAGAACTGGCCTTGGTATGCCATGAACGAGGGGGTCACTCTCAAGTTAACTGCATTCAATAAGCAGGAGGTAGGGGTGCCAAAGGCCAGTGGAGATGTGAGAGGCTATTTGTGCCCATCTGGCTTTACGTGCCATTTGACTCTGCACTGTTTAACGACAGAGCTTCTTAAGGCCCAGTTGAGAGTCTCTTGGTTTGGATCACTCAAGTTGACATCACTGATAGCCCAGTCTAAATATGAAGCCTTAGGTCCGTTGTGGGACAGTGTCTCTGGTGAACGAGGTTGCCTCGCTAACTGCTGGAATCACTGAGAATTGGAATTGCTGAGAGCTGAGTTAAGTGGTGGAACTTCAAAACATCCCAGAGGTTGCAGTGGAGAGGGCCGTGGCAGGGTGACTGATGGCAGAGCGCCGGAGAGTGGCAGAGGGAACACTGGGGGGTGGCTGGCGGTGCAGTCAATGATGGTGGAGTGGCCGGCTGTGGAGTGAACAAAGGCAGACAGCGATGCAGAGTGAACAGCGGCACAGCGACAGCTGCTGAATCACTGCTCAGTGCTGCCCCCCCCACCCCGGGGTGGGAGGTTAACTCACACAAACACACCTCCAAACACTGGGTTTTCACTGACCAAGGACAACTGTGAGTGGGGTGCAGTGGAGGGAGAGAGGACTGGCGTGTTAAAGGGACATTTGTCGGATTGTCATGCTGCAAGGTGAGAGACTGAGGAAACGGATGCTGCCAATGTACTCTGAGGTGGGTGTTTTATTCATGGTCAGATGTTTTCAAATCATGCTCGTGGTGTTTTCCCAAGTAATGCCAGGTTCCTTTCCCCTTGTATTAAAAGTTTTCTCTTCTATACCTGTACATAGTGCTTGTGAGAGGAGACGTATTGGCTCTTAGAGGTACCAAGTGGGGGGTGTAATTTTTTTCAGATTACTGGGTGGGGACTCGAGCTGGTTCTATGTTATGTTGTCAAAAGGAACCCAGCCCTGGTTGCTGCTGACTCCCCCCGGCAGAAGGGTTACACCTAAGCAGTTGCTTATGTTGAATTTGCAGTTATATAGGGGTTACGGTTTTTCTCTATGCAGTGCAGAATCAGTCACTGTGCGCACATGTCTGTGTTTCTAATCCATGACTATGCTAGGTCCACAATACACAGTGTGACTAGAGGCCAGCAGCACTGTATGTAATATTCCCTAAGAGATGTGGTCACCTTAAGATGAACCTAATTCGCTCCGTCAGTGTGGTGGTGTGATCCCTCCTTCTAGGGTTTTGGAAAATTGTGATTCTTTTCCTCTGGTGTTTGGAGAAACACTTGGTAGTGATCAACGGGGATTTTGGTTTTGCTCAGTGATTATTTGGTCTGAGAGAAGCTAGATTAAGGGCTGAGCCTTCATTATTGTTGGACAGAATTGCTGTCCAGACAGTGCAGAAACGGCAGCAGCAGCTGGAGCTCTGCACTGCCCAGTGAAATCACTGAGGGTTTGTCTACAGACTCAGGCTTGTGCTTCGGCCCTAACAATGGCTGTGTAGACATTCCTCCTCAGGCTCCGAAACCTGGGCTCCAGTCCCAGTAGGAACAACTACATGGCTATTTTTAGTACCATAATGAGAGCCCCAGTCTGTAGACCTGGGCTTTGAGATTTGTGGCTGCTGGTATTTTTTGTAATGTAGCCATAACCTAAGAGCTGAGAACACTGGGGGCTGGAGCAGTGCAGAAACTTCAGAAGGTGACAGCAGTGTGCAGTGGCAGAGTGGGCAGTGACCGGAGTGGGCAGAGGCATCATTTGATTTTCCTGCATTCCTCCCCTAAGGCTGGAGCTGAATGCACCTAACGGCACCCCTAGACCCTAGGACTTCACTTATGGTGGACAGCAAACTAAGAGTGCGGTGTCATGGACAGAAAGGGGAGTGGTGTGTTAACGGGACATTTGTCCGCTGGTCTTTCAGAAAGGGGGAAACTGAGGCAAAGCCACTGCTCCACCTGGGGCCAGGGATTTACTTGTTGTTTGTATACGTTTGAGTCATTGTTGTCATGTTTTCTCAAATTAATGCCATTCTTCCTTCTCCCCTTAATAAAATATTTCTTTTGTCGCACACAGACTCAGTGCTTGCAAGACAGGAAGTATTGCTTCTTAGAAACACCCAGGGCTGGTGTTTAGTTTTCCCAGATTTCTGGGTGGGACCTCAAGCCAGTGTTGTGTTGTAATTTTGAGAGGAACCCGTACATATTGAAGCCAGAGCTTGTTGCTGCCCACAGCAACTGGAAGAAGGGTTACATATGTATTGCAGAGGAGTTTAATCTCCTCCTTTGTACAGAGCAACCCTTATGCCCTGGCACCAACTCTTTCAGAGGATGGTCACAGCTCCTGCCAGGGCCATCATCCGCCCTGGGGCTCACAGAGATGGTGGGTTTTGCACAGAGCTCTGCATGCACAAAGACACAGGACACAAACCCTGTCCCTCAGTCTGTCATTCTGTCCCACAGAGGGGTATTCTGGTGCCTCCCCTTGTCTAATGTCCCCTCGGCAATAAATCCAGTGACAACACAGGTCTGTGGAGTTCTTGGAACTGGCGGTCTTGGGTTCTGATCTCATCTCCCCCAGGGTAAAACGAGAGAAACCCGCTGAGTGCAATGGGGTGAGGGCCAGATTCTGATACATTACCCTGAATCTATCTATCTATCTATCTATCTATCTATCTATCTATCTATCTAATGAACACAGTTCTGATAAGGCAGCTGCTGGCTGGGGAGCCTCCTCTGTACAGCCTCAGATCAGGGTAAGCCTGGGGAATTTAGGAAAGACCTCCCTGCTCTGCAGCTAGCCCCTCCATCCCAAATGTAAAGGTGCTCCTTTAATCTGAGATTCCACAGAGTCCCCATCCCAGCCCCAGTACCTGTCCATGTGGTCCCTGGGCTGGATGGAGCTGGTGATGTTTCATGCCCGGTGGGGTGGCAGCTTGGGAAAGACAGGGCCGCACCTTCTGGGGGCCACCGACTCGGCCGTGCCCTGTGCTATCCTGCTGGAACTGGCCACGCCCTTGGACGCGAAGCTGCTGAAGGCCAAGGAGCAGGTGAGAGCTTCCTGGGTTGGGGGTTCTACTCTTGTCTTGGGGAAAGGAATGGAGTCTAGTGTGTAAAACCAGGGGGGATGGGAGCCAGGACTCCTGGGTTCTATCTCTGGCTCTGGGAGGGGAATGGGGTCTAGTGGTTAGAGCAGAGGAGCTGGGAGCCAGGACTCCTGGGTTCTATCCCTAGCTCTGCTGCTGTCCTGGGTGCAGTCCTCTCACCTGTCCAGCAGTGCCAGGTGTTGAGCGAGCCCCGTGTCTCTCCCCAGGGCTCTGAGGTGACGCTGCAGCTGCTGTTCCTGGACGGCGAGGAGGCCTTTGGGAAGTGGAGTGAGAGGGATTCCCTGTACGGGGCTGTCCATGGCCAAGGCTCAGCACCAGCCGGGCACCAGCCAGCTCCAGGCTATGGTGAGAGCCGCCCACCTGCCCCTCTGGGGAGTTCTCCATGGGGGATCTTTCAGGCTGGAGGGAGATGGTGGGGGTGCCTGTCTGGGGTAGGCGGGTGGCTCAATCTGTCTGCACTGGATCTTGTACCAATCCCTCCCTCAGATCCTCCTGGGGTGACTGGGCCCCTACAGATTTAACCCCTCGTTGCCTCCTTGCAGAGCCTGTTTGTCTTGCTGGACCTGCTGGGGGCCCGCCACCCGACCATCCAGAACCACTTCCCCCTCACTGCCTCCTGGTTAGACCGGCTCGTCGGCATCGGTAGCAAACCTTTCTTTCTTCCAGGGGTGGGAGGGGGCTTGCCCCCCCAGGCACCTGTAGCAGGACAGCTACCCCCCCCCCCCGCCAGTCCTGATGGTCCTGCGTCTGTCTGACAATGAATAAAGGTGCCTGGGTTCTAGCCCCGGCTCTGGGACGGGAGTGGGGTCTAGTGGTTAGAGCAGGGGGGCTGGGAACCAGGACTCCTCGGTTCTATCCCCAGCTGTGGGACAGAGCTGGGAGTTGGGGATTCAGTCCCCAGGGCTGTTGACCTGGCATCTTTCACCAACACTTTATTTCCCTCAAACACGACTTGTCAGGTTTGAAATCCCCCCTCCCTCCCCGGCAGCGTCTCCGTGTCCTCAGGGAGCTCTGGTGTGAGCGGCCAGGTGTAGCCCCCTGTGGGGCTCGTTCTGCCGTGCCCCAGCCTGGCATGTCCCAGGAACCAGCCCATTCCTCACTCTCTTCTCTGTGTCGCCCAGAGAAGCGTCTGCACCAGCTGGGCCTGCTGCAGTCCCACCCCCGGGAGCAGACGTACTTCCAGCGGGAGCCTGCCTATGGGCCTGTCGAAGAGGACCACGTCCCCTTCCTTCGCAAAGGTACCTGTCCTGCCCCATGCTACCGGACATCCAGGCGCAGAGCAGAGTGGGATGGACAGCTGGGGAGGCCTCCCCGGGGGAGCCAGGGCAGAATGTGTGCAGATCAAGCATGGTGAGACTCCCCCAGGCTCCCACACAAGCCTGGCCTCATGAGAGGAGCAAGGGACTGAGACCTGGGTTCAGGTCCTGGCTTTGCCACTGCCCTGCTGGGTGACTTTGCTGCTGTCTTCCTCAGCTTCCCCATCTGTGAAGTGGGGGGAATCATTCTGACCCCCTTTGTAAAGTTCTTTGGGATCCCCTGAGGACAAGGGCTATGCAAGAGCTAGGTGTTATTTACAGGGGTAACATGCTTTATAGATGATGTTTGCCTGCCTGGCACACTTCACCCCAGAGGTGACTGCATTTTGAACTTAGGCTCTGGGATCCTTGGGAGTGAAAGACGTTATAAACACATCGTTGCTATCTAGCCACTTGGCCCTGACTAACTTGATGTCTCTGGCCAATCTGGTTCCCATAATGCACCTGGGCCAGCTGCTCGTTGCTAGGTCAGGGGAGCACATAGCTCCTAGATGTAAGGCCAGGTCATGCCTGAGGGCCTGGCTCCATCTACTGAGACAGTGTGCGCATTTAGAATGTCGCCCGTCGCCCGCTAGTGGCTGGGCCACATGGGGATAATAGTCTACTACTGCTGACAATAGTGGAATTACTCTTGTAGCTCCAGCAGTAGAGGCTGGTGCTTGCAGTGATGCAGATCCTGGGTTGGATCACTGCTGACTATTCATGTATCTGTCTGGCCGCAGGAGTGCCGGTGCTGCACCTCATCGCCACCCCCTTCCCATGGGTCTGGCACACGATGGAGGACACGGAGCAGAACCTGCACCCCCAGACCGTGGAGAACCTCTGCAAGATCCTGGCTGCCTTTCTGGCCAAGTACCTGTGGCTGTGACTACCCAGAGCCTCCCCTGGTGAAGGGACCAACCCCTCCCTGGGCCTTACAGGATCCTTCACCCTTCCTGGGCCGAGCTCCATGGGGCCAGCGGCCAAAACACCCTAGGGACCAGGCAAGGTGGCTTGGGGGGCCCGGGCTGTGGCAGCCCCGCAGGGGCTTGGGGAGGTGTTAAAATGATGGGAGGATGGAGAGGGAGATTGTGCTGAGTCTGTTCCGGGGCTGCAGAAGGTCTGTGGCCAGTCCAGAAGTGAAACCTCTTGCTTGAGCCCCTTGAGGTTGGGCCTTCCTGGGCTTTACATGCCCTCCAGAGCTCCAGCCGCCGGGGCCTGGACTAGCTTCTTCCCAGCTGGGGGCCTGGATCCCAGCTGGTCGTGTCCCCCGGGGTCCACGGCTCAGAAGCAGGAATAACTAGGCTGAACCTGGACTGTGCCAGGGGCAGGACACCGGGGGCTGCGGGGGGGCCAGACCTACACTCTCTGCAGGACGGCCTCCAGCTGCCAGCCCACCAGGGGTTGCTCCTGTTTACGGGGCCCGTCCAGCCCTGGGGTGCTGGGCTCCCAGCCTCGCTCGGGGGCTGCTCCACAGCGACTCTCGTAACAAAGAGTTGCCCTGTCAGTGCTGCTGCCCCCTTCCCACATGCTGGGCAGCCCTGGGCACTGTGGGGCTGGGACACTGCTCCTGGCATGGCTGTTCTGAGGAAGCTCATAGTAGGAAGGTGATATGGAATGGGGGGGTTCAGCTGTTGTGACCTGCACTGGATGTGCCATGTTTGTCTTTCTTCCACAGGACAGAAGCAAATTTGTGTGTACAAAGTGCAAGCTGGTCTCCATATTGGAAGAGAAGATTGAAGGTCTGGAGCAACAGATAACGACCCTGCGTTGCATATGAGAAACTGAGGATTTTCTGGACAAAAGTCAGGATATGCTTCTACGGGCACAAAGCTCTAAAGATTTAGAGCAGGTTGCACAGCGGAGCCAAGAGACCAGTGAAGAAGATTGGCAACATGTGACCTCCAGAAGAAGAAGGGGGAATGTCCGGGTTCCAGCAACGCGGACACAGGTAACTAACCGCTTTCATGTTCTCTCCACAGGTACCATTGCAGAGAGTGGACCAGATGATATGTCTGGGGGGAGAAAGCAGAAGGAGACTCCACTGGTTGGAAGGCATGAGATGCACTGTCCTGAGATGGGGGGTTCCACGACCATACTCCCAAGAGAAGGAGGCGGGTGGTGGTGGTCGGGGACTCTCTCCTCCGGGGGACTGAGTCATCTATCTGCTGCCCTGACTGGGAAAACCGAGAAGTCTGCTGCTTGCCAGCGGCTAAGATTCGCGATGTGACGGAGAGACTGCCGAGACTCATCAAGCCCTCGGATCGCTACCCCTTCCTGCTTCTCCACGTGGGAACCAATGATACTGCCAAGAATGACCTTGAGCGGATCACTGCGGACTACGTGGCTCTGGGAAGAAGGATAAAGGAGTTTGAGGCACAAGTGATGTTCTCGTCCATCCTCCCCATGAAAGGAAAAGGCCAGGGCAGGGACCGTCGAATCGTGGAAGTCAACGAATGGCTACGCAGGTGGTGTCGGAGAGAAGGCTTTGGATTCTTTGACCATGGGATGGTGTTCCATGAAGGAGGAGTGCTGGGCAGAGACGGGCTCCATCTTACGAAGAGAGGAAAGAGCATCTTTGCCAGCCGGCTGGCTAACCTAGTGAGGCAGGCTTTAAACTAGGTTCACCGGGGGAAGCAGACCAAAGCCCTGAGGTAAGTGGGAAAGCGGGATACCGGGAGGAAGTACAGGCAGGAATGTCTGTGAGGGGAGGGCTCCTGCCTCATACTGAGAATGAGGGGCGATCAGCAGGTTATCTCAAGTGCTTATATACGAATGCACAAAGCCTTGGAAACAAGCAGGGAGAACTGGAGGTCCTGCTGATGTCAAGGAATTATGACGTGATTGGGATAACAGAGACTTGGTGGGATAACTCACATGACTGGAGTACTGTCATGGATGGTTATAAACTGTTCAGGAAGGACAGGCAGGGCAGAAAAGGTGGGGGAGTAGCACTGTATGTAAGGGAGCAGTATGACTGCTCAGAGCTCCAGTACGAAACTGCAGAAAAACCTGAGTGTCTCTGGATTAAGTTTAGAAGTGTGAGCAACAAGAGTGATGTAGTGGTGGGAGTCTGCTATAGACCACCGGACCAGGGGGATGAGGTGGATGAGGCTTTCTTCCGGCAACTCGCAGAAGCTACTAGATCGCACGCCCTGGTTCTCATGGGTGACTTTAATTTTCCTGATATCTGCTGGGATAGCAATACAGCAGTGCATAGACAATCCAGGAAGTTTTTGGAAAGCGTAGGGGACAATTTCCTGGTGCAAGTGCTAGACGAGCCAACTGGGGAGGAGCTTTTCTTGACCTGCTGCTCACAAACTGGGAAGAATTAGTGGGGGAAGCAAAAGTGGATGGGAATCTGGGAGGCAGTGACCATGAGTTGGTTGAGTTCAGGATCCTGACACAGGGAAGAAAGGTAAGCAGCAGGATACAGACCCTGGACTTCAGGAAAGCAGACTTTGACTCCCTCAGGGAACGGATGGGTAGGATCCCCTGGGGGACAAACATGAAGGGAAAAGGAGTCCAGGAGAGCTGGCTGTATTTCAAGGAATCCCTGTTGAGGTTACAGGGACAAACCATCCCGATGAGTCGAAAGAATAGTAAATATGGCAGGCGACCAGCTTGGCTTAATGGTGAAATCCTAGCGGATCTTAAACATAAAAAAGAAGCTTACAAGAAGTGGAGGGTTGGACATATGACCAGGGAAGAGTATAAAAATATTGCTCGGGCATGTAGGAATGAAATCAGGAGGGCCAAATCGCACCTGGAGCTGCAGCTAGCGAGAGATGTCAAGAGTAACAAGAAGGGTTTCTTCAGGTATGTTGGCAACAAGAAGAAAGCCAAGGAAAGTGTGGGCCCCTTACTGAATGAGGGAGGCAAACTAGTGACAGAGGATGTGGAAAAAGCTAATGTACTCAATGCTTTTTTTGCCTCTGTCTTCACTAACAAGGTCAGCTCCCAGACTGCTGCGCTGGGCATCACAACATGGGGAGTAGATGGCCAGCCCTCTGTGGAGAAAGAGGTGGTTCGGGACTATTTAGAAAAGCTGCACATGCACAAGTCCATGGAGCCGGACGAGTTGCATCCAAGAGTGCTAAAGGAATTGGCGGCTGTGATTGCAGAGCCATTGGCCATTATCTTTGAAAACTCGTGGCGATCGAGGGAAGTCCCAGATGACTGGAAAAAGGCTAATGTAGTGCCAATCTTTAAAAAAGGGAAGGAGGATCCTGGGAACTACAGGCCAGTCAGCCTCACCTCAGTCCCCGGAAAAATCGTGGAGCAGGTCCTCAAAGAATCAATCCTGAAGCACTTACATGAGAGGAAAGTGATCAGGAACAGTCAGGATGGATTCACCAAGGGAAGGTCATGCCTGACTAATCTAATCGCCTTCTATGACGAGATAACTGGTTCTGTGGATGAAGGGAAAGCAGTGGATGTATTGTTTCTTGACTTTAGCAAAGCTTTTGACACGGTCTCCCACAGTATTCTTGTCAGCAAGTTAAAGAAGTACGGGCTGGATGAATGCACTATAAGGTGGGTAGAAAGTTGGCTAGATTGTCGGGCTCAATGGGTAGTGATCAATGGCTCCATGTCTAGTTGGCAGCCAGTGTCAAGTGGAGTGCCCCAGGGGTCAGTCCTGGGGCCGGTTTTGTTCAATATCTTCATAAATGATCTGGAGGATGGTGTGGTTTGCACTCTCAGCAAATTTGCGGATGATACTAAACTGGGAGGAGTGGTAGATACGCTGGAGGGCAGGGATAGGATACAGAGAGACCTAGACAAATTGGAGGATTGGGCCAAAAGAAATCTGATGAGGTTCAATAAGGATAAGTGCAGGGTCCTGCACTTAGGACGGAAGAACCCAATGCACAGCTACAGACTAGGGACCGAATGGCTAGGCAGCAGTTCTGCGGAAAAGGACCTAGGGGTTTCAGTGGATATGAGTCAGCAGTGTGCCCTTGTTGCCAAGAAGGCCAATTGCATTTTGGGATGTATAAGTAGGGGCATAGTGAGCAGATCGAGGGACGTGATCGTTCCCCTCTATTCTACACGGGTGAGGCCTCATCTGGACTACTGTGTCCAGTTTTGGGCCCCACACTACAAGAAGGATGTGGATAAATTGGAAAGAGTCCAGCGAAGGGCAACAAAAATGATTAGGGGTCTGGAACACAAGACTTATGAGGAGAGGCTGAGGGAACTGGGATTGTTTACCCTGCAGAAGAGAAGAATGAGGGGGGATTTGATAGCTGCTTTCAACTACCTGAGAGGTGGTTCCAGAGAGGATGGTTCTAGACTATTCTCAGTGGTAGAAAAGGAGAGGACAAGGAGTAATGGTCTCAAGTTGCAGTGGGGGAGGTTTAGGTTGGATATTAAGAAAAACTTTTTCACTAGGAGGGTGGTGAAACACTGGAATGCGTTACCTAGGGAGGTGGTAGAATCTCCTTCCTTAGAAGTTTTTAAGGTCAGGCTTGACAAAGCCCTGGCTGGGATGATTTAATTGGGGATCGGTCCTGCTTTGAGCAGGGGGTTGGACTAGATGACCTCCTGAGGTCCCTTCCAACCCTGATATTCTATGATTCTATGATTCTATGTTCCCTCCTCCTAGGCCCCTCCTGCCAGTCTCCAGCCGCAGCCCCAGCTCCCATCAGCAGGTGCAAACCCCAGCTCCCCTCCCCTTCCTTCAGCTCAGTGCTGCCAGGCCTGCCTGTGTGTGACCCATGCGGAACCAGCACCCCCTTGGTTCCTCTCCACCTCCTGCCTCTGGATTGGGAGGCAGCACAGCCTAGTGGGCAGAGTACTTGACTGCACCCATGGGATCTGTTCCACGCTCTGCCACTAACTGGCCCTGTGAGTTTTGGTAAAACCCTTTTCCCCTCCTTGTGCCTCAGTTTCCCCTCCCATCCTTTGTCTAATTAGACTGTGAGCTCTTTAGGGCAGGGACTGTCTGTCTCATGTTCTGTGTGTATAGCACCTAGCCCAAGGGGGCCTCTTAGTGCTAATGTGACAGACCATAACCACACCCTCGCAGCTCGCCCAGCCCAGCCCAGCGGCAGGGTGGTGGTGGTTATGGTTTAACAGGAGATGAAATGATTCCCAGCGCTTCAACTTTTCATGTGCTAGAAGCTGGTTTATTTTCACTGCTCAGTAGCTCCCAAGCAAAGCAAACACTAAGCCGCAGGGGCGCTGGGTTAAAGGCAAATTGCACTTGAATTAAAAACCCCTTTGTGGGACTCTGTGACCCACCCGACGGGTACTTCCCAGGCACCTGCTGTGTGAAGATCCAAACACTTTGCCCCCCTCGGTGAGAGAGGCTCGCGGGAATGGATTGTCGGGGCGAAAGGGTCGAGGGCTGAAAGCTTTGAGAGCCAGACCCTGCAGGGGCCAGACAGAGCTGAGTGTCAGGGCTCGGGGACACTTGGGTTCCCTTTGTGGGGGGGTTAAATAGCGACCGATTTCTCGGGGATTCCAGATAAAATCTTTGCTGCAGATCTCAGGGGGGCTGGGGGCAGAGGCGGATTTGACTCTGGAATTGATAATTGCTCAGGCGTTTCACACGGGAATGGAGGCGAAGTTTCCTGAGCTGCCCAGGGATTGGCAGGGCCATCGCCACAGAGCTTGGCTGAGGCTTGGCCCCACCCCCCTGGACGCTGTAAGACCCTGGGCCTGGCTGTGTGTGGATCTGAGCTAAACTGACATGCCCGTTGCGGGTGGGAGCGAGGGGCTAGGCCTGGCATCTGCCAAAGGAAGCAGCCTGGGGGAGGCAGGTGGCTCCCAGGCGCCATTAGAAATCTGAGCCCCCCGGGGGGCGGGGGCAGCAGAGCCCAGGGAAGATGGGAGCGTAACCCCAACTCTCAGAGCCCTGCTCTCCGGACCCTAGGAGGCAGCAGGTGGGCGAGAAGCGGGAGGCTGCCCCCTGCTGGGGGGCAGAGGTGCTGCTCGAGCAGGCAGAAGCTGTGGGCGGGGTCAGCGATGGGCACAGGGGCTGCCCCGAGGCTGCAGGGACTCAGGCTTCAAACTCAGGCCACTGGCTTATGGTCTCGTAGAGGGCGTCCCCAGGGCATTCGGTTAACTTCATGTCGCGATGCCCCTTCAGGGTGTAGCTTTCACTCAGGAAGCCCCCGGAGACAGCACTTTGGATCAGGCTCTTGGCAACGGTCAGGGTGGTGATGTCAGGGGCTGTTTCTGCAGGACACCAGCAGCCCCCTGTTAATTTCACACACGCCCCTGGCCCCTCTCTGCTGCTCAGGGGATGTCAATGTGGCCTGAGTAAATAAACACTGTCTAGCCACGTTCTTGATTGGCCATGTCAGTGTCTCCCCTGCCCCCCACCATTGTGTTTGGTAATGCGTCTCCCCGCCTCCACGCACACATTTGCTTCGCCACGCTCCCCCGCCCCCTCTCTTTCCTGACCCTGTGCCCCAGCCCAGTGCCCCACCGTGGTGGAACCAAGAGCAGCTGTGAACTTCCTAGTTCCCCTGGGGGCCTAGCAGGGAAATCTGTACAGACGGGAACCATGTACTGGAGAAGCTGCCCAGGAAGCTGATTCCCAGTGACTTATTGTTCCAGTTCTTGGCATGGGCCCCCATGGTGCTCCAACCTCTGCCCTCGTAGACTCTGTCATCTTCGCCGATGAGGAAGCAGCAGGCAGAGCGCAGTGTGAGACCTGCACAGGCATGTCGGCCGCACCCTCCCCTCCCCATCGCTCTCGGCAGCTCCCCCAGGGTCGTCGCTGGCCCGGCCCGGGTTTGAACCTGGGACCATCAGAGCTAGAAGCTCAATCCTCTGCCATGGAGCTAAAGACCCACTGAGGAAAAGGACTGGAATGGAGGGGCCCTAACCAGTATTGCACTGTTTGGCCATTAGCTGGCGCTGTGTGTAACCCCCCTTATGGAAGGCACCAAGGGCCCCACCTGGACATAGCTGGGGGTCGAGTGAGGGCTGTAGCGGGCCCAGATGTGGGGCAGGAGAACAGCACTGGGAGCCGCTGCTCTGCAGGAAATTCCCAGCTGGGTTTCCATCTCCCGACATCACCATCTCAAAACATTTCATGGAGCAAAATCTCTGGCCAGGTTTTCGTTGCTGGGTGTCAGGCCGGCTGCAGGGAAACGTGTCAATAACGCCGGCATGGGGCGGTGTCACAGAGGCCTTTGCTGGCCCCCACCCCACCCCATTGCCACCGCTCCAGCCCCACACACAAATGCTGTAGGAGTGTAACTGTCCCAGGCTAGTTAACACATTACAGCCCCGGTGGGGGGACAATCCTCGGTGCTTACGGTGACAGCACTGCCGAGAACACATGTTAAACCAATCAGCGAACCACCCGCCTGCTAATGGGCTTACCAGGGATCCCTCCCCTGACTCCAGCCAGGGCTCCGGCCAGGGTGCAGCCCTTCAAACCCACCCACGGGCTTTTCAGTGCTTCCAAGCTCAGCACGGCTTCTGCTGTGAACATGACCCCTGGGAATCGGTGAATGCCGCAGGCCGGTCCCTCGATCTGGGAACAGGTCATTCGCAGCCAGTGTCTCGCTCCCCAGGGCATCATTTCGAAAGGCTGGGGGCAGAGGTGGGAATTTGCATCCCCGCCTTGGCTGGTCGGTCTTTTTACAAGTGTCCTGTGATGGTCCTGACCCTTCCCAGGGTTTGCTGGAGTCACGTCTCCCCCAGAGGCATCACGTCCCATCCCCCCAGACTCCAGACCCATCTGCATTTGTAATACAATGAACTCCGGAAATACCCACACTTCGTCCAACCAGCTTTGTGCACGGTCTGGGAGGAAACTGCTGTCTGTGGCCCATCTCCCCCTACAGAAATGGGTGGAACCAAGTGCTGTCTGGCACTCTTGGAGAACCCATTGACTTAGTACCTGGACAGGTTTCTCCTCTGCCTGGCATTTCTGCTATGGCCTGTCACAATGTCACGTTTTGACATTGCATTTAAGAAGCATTCTGCCATCACCCCAGCACCCGGCCTTCACAAACCCGCCCGGTCGGCTGGCAGCCTCCTACCCCAGTTCTCTCTAGAGCCCCTGAGCCGATCTCTCCCACGCCCCTCCTTACTCGGGGTGCCCCCAAACCTTTTCCTTCCAGCACGCAGTTCATTTTCTTAACTTCCGACACGGCTCAGCTGCATTATTAACGATGAGGCTTATCCTGCTCCATCACATCCTCCGGGTCCTCCTCGCACTCAGCCGGCTTCCCCGGTGCTCCCAGTGTCACCGCAGCCAATTGCTCCTGTGCTGGCCGATGAGCACTTCCACCATCCTCCGCCCGTTTCTGACAACCCCACGTCTGCACCGTCTCCTCAGCTCCTTCCCCTCGCCCGCCTTCCCCTTTCCTTGCGGCACTCGCCAGCCGCCCGTTGACTTCCCCATTCTGCGACTTCCCTTTCTGAGCATTTTCTGTCACTTCCTTAAGCTTCTGATTAAAAGCCTCGTGCGCCTGATGCTGAGCTGCCGCCCCGGGTCACGCTTTCCCCTCCACTCTCTGGTGAGCCTCAGAGACAAGCAGCGCACATGTGTGATCCCACGGGCTGGCCGGCCGCCGTGCGGCCCCAGATCCTCCATGCATAACAGCACATTTCTTTACAAACAATCCAAGCCCTCCTTTACTATTTCGGCCATTCTTTGCCCTCGTTTTACTCTTGATGGAGTTAACGTTTTGCTGGATCTAGTCTTACATCTCTTCTTCAAACTTTTCCCCTCCCCTGTAGGCCCCTAGACTGTCCCAGCCAGAGTTTCCACACACGGCTAGGTCTTTACTCCCGACACAGAGGTTGTTACCCTGCCCGGTCCTGTTCCAGCCAGTAAACTTGGGTTGGAGGATCCCCCAGGGAAGCAGATTTATTACCAATTCAGCTTCGATCTTACTTCCTACTTAAAGAGACCTCAAGGACCCAAGCCCCAGCCAGTATTTATTAGTTATTAGTACAGCGCTCAAACAGAAAGGCAGATCCATTACCACGTCTGCTGAACCAAATTTTGCAGCCGTTGATGTAAACGACAGACTGATCCCTGTGATGTCTTTTGCCACGGCTTGCATACAGCCTTGCATTGGGAAAGAGGAAGAGATAAGCTGGAACTAAGTTACCTATAAGTAGTCCAAGCTGTATGCAAGCCGTGGCAAAAGACATCACGGGGATCACTCTGTCGCCTGCAAAATTTGTGTCTGGTAAATATCATAGACTTCCCAGCACACAATCACACATCTGCTGCTTAAGCATAAACTTTTACCATCACTATGTTATTTATACATTTCCATTTGTTTGTGGTTAGTACATTTCTCGCACAATTGCGTGGCAACGCAAATAACAGGGCGCTAGGCTAAAAATTTTAGCAAACTGGCATTTTTCACAGCCTGTGAGAGTTTAGCAGCTTTCCCAAAGCATCTCGGGAGTTCGGGTCACCAGCTGGCCTGAAGTCTGATAGTAATTTGGCCTCTACCAGTCAACAAACCTTTGTACTGGTATAACGGCATCCCCATGGATGGGGTGGGGGGGTGTTGTAATGTTTTAACTAGACCGGTCCAGTTAAAGTCCTCAGGCTTTTGCATACACACATGGCCGGCCTCCGAAGTGACCTTGGTTAAGTCACGTCCCCCTTGTGTGCCTCAGTTTCCCCATCTATAAAGTGGGGATAGTAATGCCAACTTCCTTTGTGAAGGGCGTTGAGATCTGCTGGAGAAAGGGGCTAGCTCAGGGCCAGGTGTTATAACTGCGGAGCAAGAGGGTCTGTCGCTGCCCCAGGCAGGTCGTGGGAGCACTGGAATAGGTTATCTAGGGAGGTGGTGGAATCTCCATCCTTAGAAGTTTTTAAGGCCTGGCTTGACAACGCCCTGGCTGGGATGATTTAGTTTGGGTTGGTCCTGGTTTGAGCAGGGGGTTGGGCTAGATACCTCCTGAGGTCTCTTCCAACCCTGATATTCTGTGATTCTATGAAATGCAAGTGGTGCAAAATAATAGCGAGATGGCGCCCTGGTGATGCAAATCCAAGGCAGCATCCACACTGGGGCAGTCAATCTGAGCCAGGGGTGATGGGTTTTGTGATATGGTGACGTATCCAGGTCGGGGTTTCTTATCCCTTTTCCAGGGCTGGGATAGAACCCAGGAGTCCTGGCTCCCAGCGCCCCCTTTCTAACCACTAGACCCCACTGTCATGGGGCCCCCTGGTGATACTCTGGAACTGCTACAGACGAAGCCAGTCAGGACTCTGGGGAAGTCTCCTTTCTGTGAGCAGCCAGTCTTCAGGACACACAGCTCACACAATTTCTGCCTTCCTTGGTCTGACCTCGGAGCATTCAGCATCCTCTGCCCCTCCGTGCGCTTCCCAAGGGGAGTCCACCCAGGTGGAGTCCTGGGGAAGCCAGAGGGTCCTGCACCCCAACTTTGCAGTCAGACGTGACTCTCAGCCAGCCAGTAAAACAGAGGTTTATTAGACAACAGGAACATGGTCTAACACAGAGCTTGTAGGTGCAGAGAACAGGAGCCCTCAGCTGGGTCCATTTTGGGTGGCAGTGAGCCAGAGAACCACGTCTGCACTTCACTCAGTGTCCCCAGCCAGCCCCAAAGTGAAACTATCTCCAGTCCCCGCCCTCCTCTGGGCTTTATCCCTTTTCCAGGCCGGGAGGTCACCGGATTCCTTTGTTCTCCAACCCTTTTGCTCTCACCTTGCAGGGGGGAAGGGCCCAGGCCATCAGTTGCCAGGAAACAGGGTTTCGGCCATTCTCTGTGTCCAGACCCCTGCACACACCTGCCCCCTAGGGCTCTGCAATCATCATACACCCTTATCCCACCATCTAGATACTTAAGAACTGCCTAGGGGAAACTGAGGCACCCCCACAATATTCAGAGGAAACATTAAGAACAGTCCCACTTCATCACACCCACTCCCCTCCCAAGGCTGGTGATAGAACTCAACAGTCCCAAGCTGCCGAGTGCTTTGGCCATGGGGTGTAAAATGGTCCCGTCTCCGCTTCCTCTCCCACCGCTGCAACGGTGCAGAAGCTGCTTTAATAGCAGCCTCCCTCTGCACCCCCGCACACGCCCAACTGAGTCTCAGGCCTTGCTAACGCTCAGTGCCACGGCAGCCCCAGGAGATGATTGCTGCGGGGGTGTCAGCCCAGGGGGAGGTAGTGACTCCGAGAAGCAGGGAGAGCAGCAGCACCATAGATCAGGGAGGTCTGGCAATGCCAGTGGCTGTCTGGGGTCTGGCAGCCCTGGCACTCAGCGCAGATTGTCAAAGGTCAAACCCTCTCACTACCGGCTCTGTAGCTCCCCCTTGCTTTCGGTCTGTTTTAGGCACCATCCTGGCCCTCATCCCCCTGGCATTCGAGCACTGCCCAATCTCGATTGCATTTATTCTAACTGCCCCTTCAGGGCAGGGCCTGGCTGCTACCCCCACTGTAGAGGCAGGGAACCGCAGCACAGAGGGAATAATGGACTAGCCCAAAGCCAAACAGAGCATCTGTGGCAGAGCTGGGAAATGAACATGGGTCTCCTGGGTCCCAGGCTGGTACCTTCTCTTCCAACCTCCTGCCCCCTTCATCCCTGGTTCAGAGTGAGCTGTGGGAGCTCTCTGGGGCACAGGAGCTGGCTGGTGCCCAGATGGAGCTACGTTGCCTACTGCACAGATCTCGCTTTTTCCAAACATTGAAAATGCTGCTACAGCCATACCAGGGCCCACCAGGATCCTTGCAGCTGGTCAGTGCTAAGCTGTGAACTGTGCTAGGTAGGGAAGATGAAACAGATCTTCCCTCACTAGCGGAGCTCTGTGTTACTGGGGACTCACTGCTGGCTCAACGCAACCAGCCCTCCTCAAATGGAGCCTATAAATCCTCCAGCCCTGCTGTTCTCCTTTGTATTTCTGTAGTGCCCAGGGGCCTCAGTCCCGGATCATGGCCCCGCGGTGCTAGACATTGTACAGACACAGCCCTATTCCCCCCACACTGGGTCTTCTGAATGGCCCCTGCTTAGGGGAGGGCGGGGGGGGCGGGGGCTCCTTTCCTCACCCAGTGTCTCCTGCTAGCAGAGATGCTCTGAGGGACGTCTACGCTCTGGGCCTCTGGGCTTCCCGGGCTGGGAGGCAAGCGTGGCTGTCTCCGGGCAATTCTGCTGACTCTCCAGCAGCTGCACGGCAGGTGTCCGAAGGCACCTCTAGTCCTCTCCAGAGCTCAGGGGGACTGTCCTGGCATCGGACTGTCCTGGGGAATGGAACAATGGCTCCGGGCAGCCAGAGAATGCCTGTTCCCCCGGCAACCTCAGTGCCATTCCCTCTGGAAGTGATGGTGTCAGCGAAGGTGCTGGAGGTGGTCAGGCCTCGCGGTTGGAGCTGGACTCAGGAGGCCGGGGCGTGGGTGGAGCGAGGCTGGAGCGAGAGCAGGGCTGGAGGAGGACTAGGAGCAGGGCTGGAGCAGCCTAAGACTGATGCCAATGTCAGGCAGGAGAGAGCCCAGCACAGGACGGACCCAGGGCCTGACAGATGGCTCCAGGGGGCGCTTGGCTCCCGGCCCCGCTGGGTACTGACAGGCCAGGCACCCCAGGGCATTATCACCAGCCCGTTCCCAGTCTTGGCATGGCAGTATATTTCCTTCCCAGTCCCTGTCCCCTGCCATTAAACCAGGGACTCCACGCTGGGGATGTGCACCTGGCAGTACGCAGCTGCCTGAGAACACACAGGCCAGGGTGCAGGGCGAGGGCTCCAGAGAGAAACGGCAGGAGGGCAATGCTGGGAACCGTGTGCTCAGGGACTGCCATCAAAAAGGCAAGTCTGCCACCTCCCTCTCAAGTCCTTCGCACCTGCATATTGCCAGGGGAACATCCCATTTCTACTGAGGCCTCAGGGACAGGATTTATGATGAACCGGCTGGAGTTGATCCGCACCCCCGCCCCCCGTGTTGCACCCCAACGGCTAGCTGGGGATCCAAACTGACACTCCCCGGTTTGAGCCCCTGCCTAGCCAGGCCCTGTTCCCTCCCCCCAGGCAGTTGTTGGCCCTGAACTCCTGCAGGCAGCCATGACACACAGGTGCTTGGGGGCTTGAGAGAAGGGCTATCACCAGCTGAATGACCCCTGCCTGTACGGTGGGGACTGAGGCCACTTTGCCAGCAGGTGCCCCCCAAGTCCTGTGCTATGCTGAGTCTGGGGAGATGGGCAGGTTCAGCCTCATTAGAAGGGATCGGCCAGACAGAAAGGCAGAATCGGGTCCTCGCACAGAGCCCCTCTACTACCTGCCTGTGTCCTAACCACCAGGACAGTGGCCAATCCCACCTTAAGGTCAGGTTCCAGCGTCGGGCCCTGTCCATACCCACAGCGCGTGGCACCCAGCATGCGCCGATAGACTCCGGTACATGAAGTAAGTTTACAGACACTAGAAATAGCCTAATGCCAGGCTGGGGGCTGGAGATGTGTAGGGTACAGAGCACAGCACCCCCTAAGGCCGGGCAGGAGGGCTGGGAAATGCATATGATACAGAGCACAGCGCCCTCTAACACCTGGCAGGGGGGCTGAGAGATGGGGGGTGTAGGGTACAGAGCACAGCGCCCCCTAATGCCGGCCAGGGGGCCTGGAAGCTGGGGGAACATGTAGGATCCAGAGCACAGCATCCCCTAACATCAGGCTGGGGGGCAGGGAGAGGGGGGATATGTGGGGTACAGAGCACAGCGCCCCCTAACACCAGGACACGAGGTCTCGTCCGTCTCAGGGCGGAAATGATCACACCCTGCGAATGGGGGATCTGCCACGGGCACTGGCAGGAGCGCGCTGCTTTACATTAAGGTTCTTTGGCTGATGGGCGAACCTCACCCCGCCCTGCGTTTCGAGTGTGAACAGCTGTCGATGGAAACCCAGATGGCAGAGATGGAGCAGGACTAACCGGGGACACTGGGTCTCGCCCTCACCCCGTGTCTACACTGTACGAGGGTGGGAAATAGCAGGTGCCTTTTCTTGCCCTGATACGATTTTGGAGATGCCAACACTAGCGACAGCTTTCTCCCTGTGTGGGTTGTGGGATCCAGGGGAGCTGTCTGTGTGCTCTGTACAGGACAAGGCGTGTAGATGGTTTATACCTCAATGTATCACTGTAAATACAGTTATTTAATATATCAAATAAAAGTAGAACAATACGTCAAAAAACATCAAAATGAAACAGAGGATTGCTATGTACAGGGGGGATTGCTATGTACAGGGGGGATTGCTATGTACAGAGGGGATTGCACGTGACTAGTTAACTGCTCGAGAGCTTTCATCACCATGTACTTTCTGACAGGTTTCCGCGCCCTGTGTAGGGTTTACGTCCCGCCCTCCGTCCCTGTTTCCGGTCGTGTACGTTTTTGGCGCCGTCGGCCCTTTTGAACATTTCTTTTGTATTGTTTTCTGTGTTTGGCCGGTGGAAGGTTGCGTTCTTGTGTTTTGACATATTTAGAGAAAAAGTATGAACAAGTAGAAAGAAAGGCTGTAAGGGGTTTGCGGCTCCCTCCCTGTCCATCAGGGTGGGAGACCACGCCCCTCCCTACGATACTTCCGGGGTACCTTGGTTCAGGGGAAAATTAGCCCAGTGTTAATGGTTCAGGCCTGCAGTCAGGCCGAGCAATGGTAGAGAGTCTGTTTGCCTAGGGCCCTCATTCAGGGCAGGGCTGCAGTCAAGTAGGGGCTCTGGCCTACAATCAGGCAGGCAGAGCAGCAGATGGTCCATTTGCCTGGCCCTTGATTAGGGCAGGGCAGCAATCAAGTAGGGGGGCTCTGGCCTACAGTCCGGCAGAGCCGTCGCCGTCTAGGGGAGCTTAGCTCTCTGGTGGGAGAGTCAGCACAACCGTCTGGCGTCCTGATTCAGGAGGGTGCCAGACCAATCAGGTCTCCTGACAACCAGGTGGGGAGCCTGCCACTCATGACGGTGGGGTGCTGGTGGTAGGGGAACCCAGGCCCTCTCGCTCCACTGCGTCCCCACCCAGGGCCCTAAACAGCAGTGGAGTGGTCCGCCACTGCGTCAGTGGGGAAAATCCGATCACAACATGCTGGCCGGCTTGTAGTCAATAACACAGCTGAACCCAATTCGGCTGCCCTGGGCTCCTTCCTACACACCCATTCCGTGTGTACATGGGTCCCAGGGTTGTTGTTCGCTTCGCTGGGGTAGACGGCTAGTGGCAGCCCCACCAGCTCCTTGGAGACCCCGGCATCTGGCAGCTCCGGCAACCCCTCTGGCTCTCTGTCAGGATAGCGCTCTCCATTAGGGGAGCAGGGAAGAGACGTCCTGCTCCTCCAGCAGCTCTCTCCCAACTCAGCTGGAGGGGCGGCCTTTTATAGTTCCGCTTCCTGTCCCAACCTTCTCCTTCCGGCAGGGTGGCATGCGGTGGGAGACAAGCCTGCTTTCTGCAACCCTCCTGCCCCCAACAACCCACTTCAGTGAGTCCCAAAATCAAATCCGCTTACCAGGGGCCTCTTCTCCTCTTTGCTCTTCGCCAACATCCGGGATAGAAAAGAGCTCCTGGCCGCATGCATCTCTGACCTCCGAGTCATCTTCTTCCTCTGGGTCCCCCTCCACATCCTCGTCCAAGATTTCCTCCTCCTGGCTCGGTCCACTCTCAACTGACATGCGAGCCACCGAAGTATCCACAGTGGTGTTAGCAATGGAGGTGGGGTTGCCGCAGAGTATCATGTCCAGCTCTTTGGAGAACCGGCAGCTCATAGGCGCAGCACCGGAGTGGCGGTTTGCCTCCCGCGCCCTGTGCTCGGCGTTCCGCAGCTCCTTCCCCTCGATCCTAAACTGCCGTGTGTCCCGGTCATCGCCCCTTTCTGTCATGCATCGTGAAATCTGTCCGTAGGTGTAATGATGCTGGTACTGGCGGGACCCGACTGAGAGTGCCAGTTCAGGACAAACTGCTTCAAGCAGGGCAGTTACAGCCGAAGGCTGGGGCTTTTCCACCTCTAAGGCAAACCAAACCAGCCAAACAGAGCAGACTTTGGTCTCACCCCACTGGCTCACCACAAGTCACACAAGCAATTCCCTTAGACACTCCAGTTTCCCAGTCTCACCAACAGAACCACTTGTTATGGGGACAAATGGTTATGAAAACCAATACCCCAGGAAAAGAAAAAAGGTTCTCTTGATCCCAGAAGGACCAAGCCCCAGACCCAGGTCAATATACAAATCAGATCTTGTCCCAAATCACGCTCTTGCCAATCCTTTAGAATCTAAAATCTAAAGGTTTGTTCATAAAAGGAAAAAGCTATAGATGAGTGCTAGAATTGGTGAAATGGAATCAATGACATACAGTCATGGCCAAGTTCTTGGTTCAGGCTTGTGGCAGCGACAGAATAAACTGCAGGTTCAAATCAAGTCTCTGGAAAACATCCACAGCTGGGATGCGTCTTTCAGTTCTTGGTTCAAAGCTTCAGTGTAGCAAAGTCCCTCCAGAGGGATGAAGCAGGACTGAAGACAAGATGGAGGAGCTGCAGCAGCTTTTTATATTCTCTTGCCATGTGGTCCTTCTTTCTTTGTCCCAAAACAAGCTGTCCATCAAGTGGCCTGGAAAAACCTCCGAGTTCTGTCCATAGGCAGGTCCCTGCACACCCTGCTGAGTCCCAAGGCTTGTCTGCCTTCTCTCAATGGGTCAATTGTGTAGCTGATGGTCCTTAATTGGCCATCAAGCAGGCTAGGCATTGCATCCGATGAAGTGAGCTGTAGCTCACGAAAGCTTATGCTCAAATAAATTTGTTAGTCTCTAAGGGCCACAAGTCCTCCTTTTGAACTTGTCTGGGTTGTCACCCAGAAGCATAGTACAAGTTTGAACCACAGACAGTATAGAGTCAATACTTATAAGTTAAAATACAAAAATGACACAAACATATAGAAAGCATAATCATAACCAGCAAACCACAACCTTGCCTTAGACACCTTATTTGGCCCCCCTTTATACAAGTTTTGGTGCCACTACAAGACCTTGGTTGCAACAATGATCTATATGGTCCCAGTCACAGTAGGTATCATAATTGTTACGTCCGGAGTGCAGTTGGGACTGTACAGCCTCCTCTCCCCAAATGCTGATGAGGTCCAGCAGCTCAGCATAGCTCCAAGCAGGGGGATCGCCTGGTACGTGGAGCAGGCCTGGCCACCTGGAAAGATGCGCTGCACGCATCATTGTGCAAACAGGAAGAGGACTTTCAAAATGGCAAAGGAGTTTAGGGAGTGGGGATGATGGATGGTCACCTGAGGGCCGGGCAGTAGAGTTCAAACCGATGACCAGAGAGGCGAGAGCAGGCATTGTGGGACACCTCCCGGAGGCCAATCGCAGCGCCGTAATCGACCTCGGTGTCTACACTGGCACCGCAGCCCTGTAGCCCCGGTGCAGAAAGTTTTTTAAACTGTGCAGGGCTTTTTTTAAAGTGCTGCAACTGCCCTGTTTCCGCGCCCTGAGTGGCGTGGCCGTGTGTACACCTCACCAGTTGCAGTGCAGAAAGCTGCTTTACCGCACTGCAACTTGCCAGCGTAGACAGGACCTAAGGAAACAGTGCCATGACTTTAAACCTCCTGTTCACCGGAAAAAAACAAGGCTGTGTTTTGGAGTAGAATAAAAATGCACCTTTTAAAAATGCTGTAACAGTTTTAACACATGATGAAAGTTATATTAAGCTTATTAAACATTTTAGATTTTTGTTGCATTATCAGACTGCTTTTGTTCTTAAATGTTTGCAGCCCAAGGGCTGAGACATAAATACATGCTTCTGTGTTTGTTTTGGGTCTAGAGGCTGTATTAAAAGTAATGCTTTATTAAAGCAAAAAGGCTTTTTCATTTGTACTTTGTGTTTCTAAGAAGACAAAAAGCATTTTAGTAATAAGTTTGACAGGGGCATTTTTGAATTAGCCAGTTTCTTTTCAAAAGATGTCTAGTTACCATTAGGCAAAAGCCAGGGCCGTAAAGTTAATTAAAGGAAACAGGCATGTAGATTTCAAAGCCTCCTGGTTACAGAAATGGGAATGGCCATATCACCATTTACAAAATCTTTTTCTTAACTCTTTAAATAAACTTACTATATAAAACAATACTAAAAGAGACCGAAACCAAAACAGCTTTATCTTTAAATTGTAAAGAAAGCTTTAAAAATCAGGGTACAGTTAAAACCCTCATGTTTTTAAGGTTAGGATTTAGACAAAAAAGAAGAAAAAGCAGCTGATGTGAAAAAGTTCTGACAGAGATAAGGGGCTTGTTCTGTTCCCAACATACACACACATACGTTCTTCTTCTTTTCTCATGTTTTTTTGAAATGTAAACCAGGACAAACAAGTTTGCTTTAGGCCTGTTATAGAAAATCTGCATGGAGCAGGAGTTAAAAATAGCTGCCTTCCCCTGTTTAGCTCCCATGTCCTGTGACCAAAGTTGTTTCACTGTAAACATGGCCAGAACATGTATGAATTTAAAACAAACAAGAACCCACAGCAGATTCCTTTTCAAAAGACACCCTTTGAACTTCTTAAGAGTGTAAAATAAAGAAGCATCTTGGGGTTAAAACCACAGGCAGTTTACAAAAGTAATTTCTTAAAGTTAAATTAAGTTTTTATTGACTTCGGGATTTTAGTATGATTTTTTGTTGCATGATCAGACTGTCTTTGTTTCTAAATGTTTGCAGTCCGTGTGCTGAGACCCAGGTACAAGCTCTTTTTTAACTGTTTAAATGGACTTAATATATCAAAGAATGCAAAAAGAGAAAGTTGGTTTTTTTGGTTACCTTGAAATTGTAAAGAAAGCTTTAAAAATCAGGGTATAGTTAAAAACCTCACATTTTGAAAGTATGGATTTCTACAAACAACAAGAAAAAGCAACTTATGTGAACCAGTTAGCTTTTTTTTTTAAACCAGAGATAAGGTATTTGTCTCCCACACTTCCGCCACACCCCCCCACCCACACACATTATTCTTTCCTAGTGATTTTTTAAGTGTAAACCAAAGGCCAAATTTGACCTATTTGAAGCAGGCCCTTCTGCTTTTAAATTTTTTTTGCAGGAAAGGCAGAGGATTAAAACTAAATGTAAACCTAAGGGGCTGCCAAGTTTTACTGAACACTAGTAAGATCAACACCTGTTTACAGGAACGTTAATGGTAAAGAGAAAGCAATATTACCATTCACAATCTATTTAACACATTTGTAACCCTTGAAATGAACTCCCTTGTTCTGTAGTGAAATAAAGAGGCCCCTTTGTAACACGAACTGGTTTAGCTATTACCAGCAGGACAGTGGGGTGGGAGGAGGTATTGTTTCATATTCTCTGTGTATATATAAAGTCTGCTGCAGTTTCCACGGTATGCATCTGATGAAGTGAGCTATAGCTCATGAAAGCTCATGCTCAAATAAATTGGTTAGTCTCTAAGGTGCCACAAGTACTCCTTTTCTTTTTAAGAAGGTGTCTACACTGCCCACGTGAAATCGCTGCCGCGACAACACTTTAAGGTGGCAGTGTTGTCGTGGCTCCAGCTGAGGAGGGTGTTTTTTCACACCCCTGAGCGGGGCAAGTTTCAGCGCTGTAAGTGGCAGTGTAGACAAGCCCTAATTGAACTGTGAAATTTTAAAACAGGGAACACTCTCTAAAAACCCCGAAAATTATTTTTGTTGTTTGTCAGCCCCAGTGGGAAAAGTCCCATAAAATTTAAAAGGTCTTAAAGCCAATGGGATTATCTATCTATCTATCTATCTATCTATCTATCTATCTAGTGGGAAAGGTGCTTGGGGCCTGTTTTTTTAGATAAGAATAAGGCAGTTAAAGGGGGTGGGTAGTGAGGGGAGGGGCGGGGAGGGGAGGGAGAGGGCTCTTGTTTAAAAATCTTGGGTTGATAGGATTGGTTCAGGAAAATGCATTGTATGATGCAGCTGTAGAACAGTTTCTGATTGATCTGCCCGAGAGGCAGAGATAACCACGCTGGGGACTGTGAGCCTTGGGAGCTCCCTCTTTTCCCCGGGGGCAGCTGCAAGGGAAGAATTAGTAGGGGAAGCAAAAGTGGATGGGAACCTGGGAGGCAGTGACCATGAGATGGTCGAGTTCAGGATCCTGACACAAGGAAGAAAGGAAAGCAGCAGAATACGGACCCTGGACTTGAGAAAAGCAGACTTTGACTCCCTCAGGGAACTGGTGGGCAAGATCCCCTGGAAGAATAACATAAGGGGGAAAGGAGTCCAGGAGAGCTGGCTGTATTTTAAAGAATCCTTATTGAGGTTACAGGGACAAACCGTCCCGATGTGTAGAAAGAATAGTAAATATGGCAGGCGACCAGCTTGGCTTAACAGTGAAATCCTTGCTAATCTTAAATACAAAAAAGAAGCTTACAAGAAGTGGAAGATTGGACAAATGACCAGGGAGGAGTACAAAAATATTGCTCGGGCATGCAGGAGTGAAATCAGGAAGGCCAAATCACACCTGGAGTTGCAGTTAGCAAGAGATGTTAAGAGTAACAAGAAGGGTTTCTTCAGGTATGTTAGCAACAAGAAGAAAGTCAAGGAAAGTGTTGGCCCCTTACTGAATGAGGGAGGCAACCTAGTGACAGAGGATGTGGAAAAAGCTAATGTACTCAATGCTTTTTTTGCCTCTGTCTTCACGAACAAGGTCAGCTCCTAGACTACTGCACTGGGCAGCACAGCATGGGGAGGAGGTGACCAGCCCTCTGTGGAGAAAGAAGTGGTTCGGGACTATTTAGCAAAGCTGGACGAGCACAAGTCCATGGGGCCGGATGCGTTGCATCCGAGAGTCCTAAAGGAGTTGGTGGATGTGATTGCAGAGCCATTGGCCATTCTCTTTGAAAACTCATCGTGATCGGGGGAAGTCCCCGACGACTGGAAAAAGGCTAATGTAGTGCCCATCTTTAAAAAAGGGAAGAAGGAGGATCCTGGGAACTACAGGCCAGTCAGCCTCACCTCAGTCCCTAGAAAAATCGTGGAGCAGGTCCTCAAGGAATCAATTCTGAAGCACTTAGAGGAGAGGAAAGTGATCAGGAACAGTCAGCATGGATTCACCAAGGGCAAGTCATGCCTGACTAATCTAATTGCCCTCTATGACAAGATAACTGGCTCTGTGGATGAGGGGAAAGTGGTGGACGTGTTGTTTCTTGACTTTAGCAAAGCTTTTGACACGGTCTCCCACAGTATTGTTGCCAGCAAGTTAAAGAAGTATGGGCTGGATGAATGGACTATAAGGTGGATAGAAAGTTGGCTAGATTGTCGGGCTCAACGGGTAGTGCTCAGTGGCTCCATGTCGAGTTGGCAGCTGGTATCAAGTGGAGTTCCCCAAGGGTCGGTCCTGGGGCCGGTTTTGTTCAATGTCTTCATAAATGATCTGGAGGATGGTGTGGATTGCACCCTCAGCAAGTCTGCAGATGACACTAAACTGGGAGGAGAGGTAGATACGCTGGAGGGTAGGGACAGGCTACAGAAGGCCCTAGACAAATTGGAGGATTGGGCCAAAAGAACCCTGATGACGTTCAGCAAGGACAAGTGCAGAGTCCTGCACTTAGGATGGAAGAACCCAATGCACAGCTACAGACTAGGGACCGAATGGCTCGGCAGGAGTTCTGCAGAAAAGGACCTAGGGGTTACAGTGGACGAGAAGCTGGATATGAGTCAACAGTGTGCCCTTGTTGCCAAGAAGGCCAATGGCATTTTGGGATGTAGGGGCATTGTAGGGGCATTGCCAGCAGATCGAGGGACGTGATCGTTCCCCTCTATTCTACACGGGTGAGGCCTCATCTGGAGTACTGTGTTCAGTTTTGGGCCCCACACTACAAGAAGGATGTGGAAAAATTGGAAAGAGTCCAGCGGAGGGCAACAAAAATGATTAGGGGACTGGAACACATGACTTTTGAGGAGAGGCTGAGGGAACTTGGGATGTTTAGTCTACGGAAGAGAAGAATGAGGGGGGATTTGATAGCTGCTTTCAACTACGTGAAAGGGGGTTCCAAAGAGGATGGCTCTAGACTGTTCTCAGTGGTAGCAGATGACAGAACAAGGAGTAATGGTCTCAAGTTGCAGTGGGGGAGATTTAGGTTGGATATTAGGAAAAACTTTTTTGCTAGGAGGGTGGTGAAACACTGGGATGTGTTACCTAGGGAGGTGGTGGAATCTCCTTCCTTAGAAGTTTTTAAGGTCAGGCTTGACAAAGCCCTGCTGGGATGATTTAGTCGGGGATCGGTCCTGCTTTGAGCAGGGGGTAGGACTAGAGGACCTCCTGAGGTCCCTTCCAACCCTGATATTCTATGATTCTATGATTCTATGAAGGGTAAGTTCTCTTCCCCTTCCCCCTCCCCCCCCCTGCAGCTTGCTATACTTTCCTTGTATAATGACAGGTTTCAGAGTAGCAGCCGTGTGAATCTGTATTCGCAAAAAGAAAAGGAGGACTTGTGGCACCTTAGAGACCAACGCATTGGATGCTCATGAAAGCTTCTGCTCAGATAAATTTGTTAGTCTCTAAGGTGCCACAAGGACTCCTTTTCTTTATACTTTCCTTGTCTCACTAACCAAAAAGGATCTCTTCCTGTTTTCTATATTCTCCTTCTCTCACTAACCAAAAAAAGGATCGTTCTCTCTTTTGCACAGCTCTGTGTTCTGCTTAGTAACAAAAAAGGATCTTTCTCTCTCTTTCTGTTTTCTGTACTTTACACAGCCCTTTGTCACTGACACAGGATCTCTAGCTCATTTTTCGGCCGTGTGATTTCTTTCTCCCGACCTTCTCAACCTTCCTTTAGAGTTTCCTCTTTTCTTTAATGAGCCTTTGCTTTTTAAAATTGATTTCAATTTTTTTACTCTTATTATTTTTTAGTCCCAACAACAATAACCTTTTACCATGTTCTTACTAATCTATAAAACACACTCCTCTCTCTTGTTGCTTTCTATAGTTTCCCCTCTTCCTTCTATTTAAAATCACCTTTCTTTCCTTTTTTCTTCTAAGGCTAAGCAATCTTTCTTTTTTTAAAACTCCTTTCCTTTAAAACTCCTGTAAGGCCTCTGTCATGAGGGGGCGTGGCCTCCTGCCCTGGCAGCCTGGGAGGGAGCCGCGAACACCCCCTGGTGGGCAGAACCGGGACACCCATGGCAGCAGAGGGGCGGGGCAGGAAGCGGCGCTATAAAAGGCTGGGCCTCCAGCTCAGATGGGAGAGAGCTGCCAGATGAGCAGCACGTCTCTTCCGCGCTGTGGAAGCACGGACCGAACAGAGAGCACTATCCTGACAGACCCAGAGGGGCTGCCAGATGCCAGGGACACTGAGAAGCTGGTGGGGCTGCCACTCACTGTCCTCCCCCAGAGCTCGCTGTTGCCGGCAGGGAAAGGGCTGGGGGGAGTCCTCCTCTCTGGCCCCTATCCCGGAGCAGCCTTCCTGCACCCCAAACTCATCCCCAGCCCTGCCCCACCCCAGAGCCCACACCTGCCCCAGCCAGAGCTTTCACCTCTCCACCACACCCTTAACCCTCACCCTGAGCCCCTCCAACACCCCAAACACCCTAACCCCAGTCCTAGCCAGAGCCCTCATCCCCCCATACCCCAACCCTCTGCCCCAGCCCTGAGCCCCCTCCAACACTACAAACCCCTTATCTCCAGCCCTAGACACAGCCTCATCCCCCCACACCCCAACCCTCTGCCCCAGCTCTGAGCCCCCTCCAACACCACAAACCCCTCATCTCCAGCCGTAGACATAGCCCTCATCCCCCCACACCCCAACCCTCTGCCCCAGCCCTGAGCCCCTTCCAACACCACAAACCCCTCATCTCCAGCCCTTGACAGAGCCCTCATCTCCCTACATTCCAACCCTCTGCCCCAGCCTTGAGCCTCTCTAACCCCCCAAACCTCCCAGCCCCAAACAGAACCCTCACCCCCTACACCCTGACTCTTGCCCTGAGCCCCTCCCAAACCCCTCAGCCCTGCACCCCTTCCCTCTGCACCCCCTCCCATCCCCAAACTCCCTCCCAGAGCCTGCAGCCTGCACCCCAATACTCTGCCTAAGCCTAGGGCCTGCACCCCAGACGTCCTTCCTCACCCAAACTCCCTCCCGGAGCCTTGGGCAGGTGGGGGGCGAAGTAGGGGCGGGTTCTGGGCACCACCAAAATTTCTACAAACCTGCCACCCCTGAACCCATGTACACACGGAATGGGCGTGTAGCAAGGAGCCCAGGGCAGCCGAATTGGGTTCAGCTGTGTTATTGACTACAAGCCAGCCAGTGTGTTGCTGTCGGATTTTCCCCACTGACGCAGTGGCGGACCGCTCCACGGCTACTAGGGCCCTGGGCTGGGACGCAGTGGAGCGAGAGGGCCTGGGTTCCCCTACCACCGCCAACCCACCGTCAGGAGTAGCAGCCTCCCCACTTGGTTGTCAGGAGGCCTGATTGGTCTGGCACCCGCCTGAATCAGGACGACAGACGGTTGTGCTGACTCTCCCACCAGAGAGCTAACCTCCCCCAGACTGCGACGGCTCTGCCGGACTGTAGGCCAGAGCCCCCCTACTTGATTGCTGCCCCGCCCTGATCAAGGGCCAGGCAAATGGACCTTCTGCTGCTCTGTCTGCCTGACTGTAGGCCAGAGCCCCTACTCGACAGCAGCCCTGTCCTGAATGAGGGCCCCGGGCAAACAGATGCTCTACCGTTGGTCGGCCTGACTGCAGGCCAGAACCATGAACACTGAGCTATTTCCCCTGAACCAAGGTACCCCGGAAGTATCGTAGCGAGGGGCGTGGTCTCCCTCCCAGACGGATGGGGAGGGAGCCGCGAACCCCCTACAGCCTCTCTTTCTACTCGTTCATACTTTTTCTCTAAATATGTCAAAACACAGCACGCTGTTAGGGCCCTGGGCGGGGACGCAGTGGAGTGGGAGGACCTGGGTTCCCCTATACCCGCCACCCCACCGTCAGGAGTGGCAGCCTACTTGGTTGCTGCCCCGCCCTGATCAAGGGCCAGGCAAATGGACCTTCTGCTGCTCTGCCTGCCTGACTGTAGCACAAGCACGCAACCTTCCCCCAGCCAAACACAGAAAAATAATACAAAAGAAATGTTCAAAAGGGCTGATGGTGCCAAAAATGTACACGACCGGAAACGGGGACGGAGGGCGGGACGTAAACTCTACACGGGGCATGGAAACCTGTCAAAAAGTACATGGTGATAAAAGCTATTGAGCGGTTAACTACTCACGTGGCTGGGCAGGGCAGGCGGCCAATGGGGAGAAAGCCATGGTGCGGCATGATGTGTTCCACCCTGCTCCAGGCGGGCTCTGGTGCACCAAACCCCGAGAGTAGGGAGGCTGGCTTTTACTGGGGCAGCTGGGCAACTTCAATGTCTGGGTTCTCCCTTGTATGCGTCAGTCTCATCCTGTGCAAGAGTGTCCGTAGGCTGGTGCGGGCTGGACGGTGTTTCTTGCAGGCCTTGAGGATCAGCATGGTCTGCAAAGCCAGGCACCTGACAGAGGACTTGCTGTCCTGCTGGAAGCCTTTGAGGACTAAGATTGAAAGGAAGGAAATGGAGGTCAGAGCCATGGTGCTCTGGAAAGTCCTGGCAGAGCAAGCCAGCGCTGTACCTCTCAGCCCGCGACAAGAAGGCAGCAGGCTGGGAGGCGGGAGGCAGGGGACTAGCAGGAACAACCACCAACCCTCACTAAACATCCCCACTGCCCTCCACAGCAGGGGGAGCCCCCAGACACAGGCAAGAAGTCACAATGAACCCCATTCACTCAAAAAGAAAAGGAGTACTTGTGGCACCCTAGAGACTAACCAATTTATTTGAGCATAAGCTTTCATGAGCTACAGCTCACTTCATCGGATGCATACTGTGGAAACTGCAGAAGACATTATATACACAGAGACCATGAAACAATACCTCCTCCCATCCCACTCTCCTGCTGGTAATAGCTTATCTAAAGTGATCACTCTCCTTACAATGTGTAAGCCCTCTGCACCAACATTCCACACAAAGATGGACTACAAGCCATCAAGAACACTATCCCCGATAATGTCACGGCTAACCTGGTGGCTGAACTTTGTGACTTTGTCCTTACCCGTAACTATTTTACATTTGGGGACAATGTATACCTTCAGATCAGCGGCACTGCTATGGGTACCCGCATGGCCCCACAGTATGCCAACATTTTTATGGCTGATTTAGAACAACGCTTCCTCAGCTCTCGTCCCCTAACGCCCCTACTCTACTTGCGCTCTATTGATGACATCTTCATCATCTGGACCCATGGAAAAGAAGCCCTTGGGGAATTCCACCATGATTTCAACAATTTCCATCCCACCATCAACCTCAGCCTGGTCCAGTCCACACAAGAGATCCACTTCCTGGACACTACAGTGCTAATAAACAATGGTCACATAAACACCACCCTATACCGGAAACCTACTTACCGCTATTCCTACCTACATGCCTCCAGCTTTCACCCTGACCACACCACACCATCCATCGTCTACAGCCAAGCTCTGCGATACAACCGCATTTGCTCCAACCCCTCAGACAGAGACAAACACCTACAAGATCTCTATCAAGCATTCTTACAACTACAATACCCACCTGCGGAAGTGAAGAAACAGATTGATAGAACCAGAAGAGTTCCCAGAAGTCACCTACTACAGGACAGGCCTAACAAAGAAAATAACAGAACGCCACTAGCCGTCACCTTCAGCCCCCCCAACTAAAACCCCTCCAACGCATTATTAAGGATCTACAACCTATCCTGAAGGATGACCCAACACTCTCACAAATCTTGGGAGACAGGCCAGTCCTTGCCTACAGACAGCCCCCCAGCCTGAAGCAAATACTCACCAACAACCACATACCACACAACAGAACCACTAACCCAGGAACCTATCCTTGCAACAAAGCCCGTTGCCAACTGTGCCCACATGTCTATTCAGGGGACACCATCACAGGGCCTAATCACATCAGCCACACTATCAGAGGCTCGTTCACCTGCACATCCACCAATGTGATATATGCCATCATGTGCCAGCAATGCCCCTCTGCCATGTACATTGGTCAAACTGGACAGTCTCTACGTAAAAGAATAAATGGACACAAATCAGATGTCAAGAATTATAACATTCATAAACCAGTCGGAGAACCTTCAATCTCTCTGGTCACGCAATTACAGACATGAAGTTCGCTATCTTAAAACAAAAAAACTTCAAATCCAGACTCCAGCGAGAAACTACTGAATTGGAATTCATTTGCAAATTGGATACTATTAATTTAGGCTTAAATAGAGACTGGGAGTGGCTAAATCATTATGCAAGGTAGCCTATTTCCCCTTGTTTTTTCCTACTCCCCCACCCTCAGACGTTCTGCTTAATCTTGGATTTATGCTGGAAATGGCCCACCTTGATAATCATACACATTGTAAGGAGAGTGGTCAGTTTGGATGAGCTATTACCAGCAGGAGAGTGAGTTTGTGTATGTATGGGGGTGGGAGGGTGAGAAAACCTGGATTTGTGCTGGAAATGGCCCACCTTGATTATCATGCACATTGTAGGGAGAGTGGTCACTTTGGATAAGCTATTACCAGCAGGAGAGTGAGTTTGTGTGTGTGGTTTTTGGAGGTGGGGTGGGGGGTGAGAAAACCTGGATTTGTGCTGGAAATGGCCCAACTTTATTATCATACACATTGTAAGGAGAGTGATCACTTTAGATAAGCTATTACCAGCAGGAGAGTGGGGTGGGAGGAGGTATTGTTTCATGGTCTCTCTGTGTATATACGCCTAACTTCCGGTGCCCTGCTGCCCTCCAGCAAATGCCGAGGAGGGAGCTCAGCCATTCTCTAGCTCTGGTTGGGGCCCAGCTATGAACCTGCTCTGGGAGTGAGGAGCCTGAGCTATGTCACCCGCCCATCCCCCTTCTCCCCAACAAATGTGGAGGAGACGCTGCTCTGCCCTGCGCTGGCCCAGGGTTCCGGGCACGCAGCAGGGAGGTAGATGACCGGACGTCACCTCAGTCTCCTTTGGAGCAGTGGCTTGACACCAGGCACCCCACTTGGAGGTGACTGCAACAAACCCTGGGCTAGTGAGTGCAAGGGGGGGAGGCAGGACCCCAACTTTGCTGTGTTGCGGGGGCGGGGAGGGGACAATCGTCTGCGAAGGCCAGCCAGCTCAGGCCCAGTTTGGAGATTTGCCAGGCCACAGCTCTGAGGTCAGGGCTAAGTGCCTGGGCACATGCCAACCAGCAGGCACCACAGGGTGAGGGGGAAGCTGATCAGGGGTTTGGGGATCTACAGTTTGCCACCCTTTGCGGCTCTTGCCCAAGATCACATTGCTGGCGTCGGAGATTGAACCCAGCCCGCAGCCCTGGGCCATTCGTCCCTCTAGTGCTCAGTGCTCAAAGCAGATACCACTCACCGTTGCAGATGGCCTCCAACTTCTCCTGGCTCTGCTGGTCCAGCTGCCGGGCAGTGAGCCCTACACACACAAACAGCTCGTCACATCCCTGCGTCCCCAGCGAGGGTATCAAAGCGTCTGTCACCCTCCAAGCAGTGGGGCTTTCCCCTGCCCCTCACTGTCCAGGACGCACTCCTGAGTCCCCAGGGGAAAGGGCGAGGCCCCAGGGATGGCTGTGGGGCTGGTTGCCAAAGGAGAGCATTGCGCCTTGAGGTTCCACTACCAAGAGCCCATGGTGGGGTGGGGGTGTGGGGGATGGGGACTGCATGGGGAGCAGTGGAGTTCGAGGGGGCCCATCAGCCGATCAGGGCAGTTTGGGGTGAGCTTGCTCCTGCGGGTTTCTGACACCCCTGAGCCTTCATTCGGCAATCAGGAGCCCAGGGGTTACTTCTCGCTGCCGGCAGGGACTGAGGAGAGCCTGGGACTGGATCCAGCCCCTCTGCTTAAGGGACCCCTCTGCTCTGTGGTTACCTAGAAACCTGATGGCCGCTTCTCTAATGGGAGCCTGCGGGTTTTCCACAAAGGCCATGGCCTGGCAGAGGAAGGTTTCTGCCCTCTCCTTGTAGCACGCCACCTAGGAGCCAGAACAAGGGAGCACAAGGTTATTAAAGGCCTTTCCATCCTGCAGGCCAGGTTCCAGATCTGTGGAGTGTCCTGCTTTCAGCCCTCCTTCCTGTGCCGGGGGGATCACGCAGAGGGATTACAGCCAGGGCCAGGTGTGGTCCCGGGGCTGGGGCTCGGTGTGGGAATGGAGCCAGGCAATGGAGGGCTCACTCACCAGGCAGTCACAGCCTCGCCAAAGCTCCTTTTTCTGGACGAGAGCACTGAGCTGGCTCCACCTTAGAAAATCCACCGCACTCCTGAGGGTGTCCCAACACACCTGCAAAACAAGAGGGGCCGGGGAGAGCCGAGAATGGTTACAGGAGCTGGAAGCCAGGGCCGTCCCTCGGCATACGTGCCTGCGTAGGGCACCATGAAATTTGGGGCACCAAATTGCCCCAAATTTCATGCTGTCACTAGGCGGCTGCATGCTGCACATGCAGCAGCCCCAGCCCCAGTGACCCACCCTATACCTCAGCCAGCCCCGCCGCAGGCTGCACCCACTACAAAGGGCAGGGCCGTCCCTGGGGGGGGGCCCAGACAACTCCCTCCGCCCTCCCTCTTCCCCTTCCCCCCTGCTCCATCCCCAGCCCGCCCCCATTCCACCTCTTCTCCGCAAGTCTCTTCCCCCAGCGACCCCACACTCACTGGCAGTGGCAGGAAGTGGAGCAACCCGGTCCCAGCCCGCTCTACTCCAAAAGGATTGCCCCCCGCACTCACCGGTAGTGGGAAGCTGCTGTCAGTGAGTGTGTGTGCGGGAGGGATCCCTTTCCCCAAAGCCCCTCCCTCGAGCGACACGGCTAGAGCCTTAGTGCCCCACCTCATGGGGGTAGGAGGGTGAATTCATTACTGCCGGGGGCATTTGGCTCCCAAGTGATGGGGGCCATGAGAGCGAGCGTGTGCACAGGCACCTGGGGCGGGGTGGAGGGGGGGCTTGGGCATGTCATGGCTAGTAAGAGCTGTCCGGGCTGCTTGGCCAAGGGCACATTGGGTCTTGGGCACCATCCGGAGGCTGGGTAGCTCTGCTCCTGGTAGGGGCCATGGCCAGGGTTGTGCTCTTCCCACCAGCACAGCCAGGGGAATGTGTAGGGCCAGTGGCTGTAGGAGTGGTGAGCTGACCCCTCTGCCCACCCATTCTCTCAGCCTGGCTGCAGGGGGGGAGTGTTGGCCTCAGAAGAGGCAGGGAAGACTCGGCAGTTGGGTGGGGCACCATGGTCATGACGCTACTGGACTCAACGTTCAAGTGTTTTTGAGCACGTGATTGTCACAGCACTGAGCACCTGCCCTCTGCCGGCCAGACCTTTTAAAGGGGGGTGTCACATGTTGGCCCCCCAACAAATTCCTGGTCACTCTGTAACAATCTCAGCTGCAGGCTCCAGCTCGTGATCTCACCTGGGACACATTGGGACGCTCATCGTGCAGGAGGAGGAGCAGAGGGACCAGGCTGCGGAGGACGTGCTCCTTCATCTTTCTCCTGTTGGGCTCCCTTACAAGCTCCAAAAGGTGTTTAAAGAGGGTGATGGAGAGCACCCGGAGTTTGCTGGACTCCTGCAAGAGAGGATGTGGGGAGGAGACGCTGTGACGGTCGTGCCCACCCAGCAGGGTGAGTGCTCACTGTGACAGAGATGTCTGCCCTGCAGGGGGTATTGCTAACTCACCCCCAGTCATACAGGCACAGCTGGGGGCCAGAGTCTCATGGGCATAGCGCCATTGAAGGCAATAGAGATGCAGATTTCCACCAGCTGAGGGGCTGGCCTGGTAACTTCTTGGCCAGAGAGAGCAGCAAGGTGGGGTGAGACAGCCCCTGGGATCTCACAGCCAGCTCTGGGCACACTGGCATCAGCACCCGCCTGTCAAGCCAAGGGGAAACGCTCAGGGCAGAGCAGCATCAGGACAGGGGCGGCAGAGAGGGAGCGATGAGCAAAGATTCAAAGAGGGAAGGGATGTGTGTACTTTGTCCTCCCGCTTTGCGTACCCGACTCACACTGGTGCTGACCCACAGCGACCCTCTAGAGAGGCCAAGGGGGCCAGGCATAGGGGGCAAATTCCTACACTGGTGTTTGTTCGGGCCATGCACAGGGACCTGCGGGGGAGTTAACCAGGAGCAAGGGGTGGTAAATGTGCAGGAGCTCCCAGATAGGGGGCCTTGGAAGCCATGACTGGAAACCACCCAGCCTCCAGGGGCTTGGGGTTCGGCAAGGGCTGCCCCACTCCTACCCATGGGTTTCTTGTTAACTCAGGATCGGCCCCACTTGGTCACATGATGCCCCCTCGCTGCATGGCAGCTGGCAGAGCCGGACCAGTCCAGTGACCTGGGAGGCCGGGCGAGCTGTGCCCACCAGGGAGAACCAGGAGCAATAGCTGGGGGCTGTAGGGAGGGGCCACAGCTTTCTGGGAGGTGAGGCTGAGGGTAAGGGGGGGCAGCCTGGGGGGCGGGTTGACTTGAGCTGTTCTGAGAGTGGCTGAACCTTTAAATGGTGCCCCCCCAATCAGCAGTTACATGTCGCCTCTGGGCACCAGGTTCTAGAGCAGGCAGTTCTCTGAGTGACGTCTGTTGTAAAAGTGTTCATAAGTTCTTTTAGTCTGTTTATCAGATTTGGCTGCGCTCTCCTGTCTGGCCACTTTGGAGACAGGCTCTTGGAACAGTAGTTCTCAGTTGTCTTTCCATCAGGAGCGGGTGCTGGACTAGATGCAGGAGCTGCTCTTGGTGTTGATCTTTAGCTGGGCCTGTGCCACTGCTTAATAAAGAGCGGCCGGGTCCCAGCAGAGTTCGGGAGGGCTGAGGGTAGGATTTAGCGTTGTGAGAGCTGGGGAGGTGGGTGATCCCTCCAGGAGCCCCCACTGGGGTGTTACCCCTGGAAGGCAGTAATGGATGGGTCCCTTTCTCCCGCCCACTTTGCTGGCTCTCGCCGTGCAGTGGGGGACTGAACATCAGTCTGGTGAACATGCTGGCGGGGGCTCGTTTGTGGTTACAAAAGGCCTGGGGAGAACTAGCCCCTCCTTTGATGCTGCCCTGCCATGAGAACGAAGGGGAGAGGAAAGGGCGGTAGGCCATCTGTGGGATTCCTGGCCAGGGAGGGGAGGAGCAGGATTTTCACCAGGGTACCATCACTTGTTACCCTGGAAGCCAGCAGGAGCATTGCGGCCCCCTGTGCTGCAGAGGCCCCTTCGCTGCATGCAGGCTCAGGAATGCATCTTCTTCCCTCAAGGGGAGCCTCGTCCCCAGGCTGCCCTGATCCTTGTCAGCAGGCCTGCAGGACACCAGGGTTCCCACCCTTACTGCCATATGCTCTGATGGAGAATGGGGTAGCAGAAGAAGGCGGGAATGGGTTCATGTCATTTACGACAATCCTTTTTCTGGCTAGGGCCATAGCATAGGTCCCGCTAGCCCACCCGCCAGCCCCCATTCACACGTCTGTGGCTTGAAGGGTCTCCCGCGGGCCGCCAGGCCTTACATCATGAAAGAAAGGCAGGAGTTTCTCAGCCACTCGCACAGCCATGGGGCTGGCGCTCTGCCTGTCCATGCCGGCGAGGATGTCTCTCAGCACAGTGATGGCATTGGAGATGACGTCCCTGTCTGCCTCGTGTAGCTGCTCCACGACGACTGGCAGTTGATGCTGGAGTTTCCCCACCTGTGTGAAAGGAGAAGCTGCTTCACGAAACACCCTCCGGTGACCCAACAAGCCATTTCCAAAACAACGTCTGCCTCCCCTGCAGACAGAGCCATGGGAACTAGGAGTGCAGGGGGTGCTGCAGCACTCCAAGGTTTTACGCGGGGCTCTGCTCCTGGCCCCACACACAAGGTCCCAGCTGCCGGCCCTGCGCCAACTCCCAGCTGTGGCCCCAGCCTCGGCCCCCTTGCCCCATCCATCTCCTGCCCCCCTGGAGCCATGGCCCTGCTCCTGACCCCAGCTCTAGGGGTGGTGCGGTGTGTGGACAGGTGTAAGGGGGTGCTCAGCACCTCCACTATAAAAATTCTTCTAGCGCCCCACCTCCAGATGACATCTTAGAGCCTCAAAGCCCTTGCACAGCCCCAGCTAGGATTGCAGGCAGCGGGGCCGGCTACCTGCAACATAAGCAGCTGCTTCCTTGTACCCCCGATCTCAGGGGGTGGTATTTATAAGCAGGTATCATCTGTGGAAACTTCTCTGCACAGCACCTTGACCCCAAACAAATCAAGTGTATTATTGTTATAACGGTTAGAATAGCACCTCCAGCGCCTATCTGCAATCAGGGCGTGTGCTGGGGGCTTTCCAGGCACAGAAAGAGACATTCCCTGGCCTAGAGCTTACAGGCTAGACACACAAAGGAAGGATTTCTATCCCCGTTGTACAGACATGGAACTCAGGCACAGAGAGGCGACGTGACTCACCCATGGTCACCCAGGGAGTCTGGCAGAGCCCAAAACTGAACTTGGGTTCTCCTGAGTCCCGGGCCTTACAGCCCAGCCTCAGCGAGGGAGCCGATTTTCTCCACGAGTTGTAGGGTTGGTCTGTTACTAAAAGCCAGATTCAATCATTTCTGTATTTGGCTTTTGAACTGTTCAAAGACAGCCCCACAAAACCTCAACCGGGATCAGGGGAAAAAGTGTCCAATACAGGCTTACCGGTTCCAGAAGGAAAAATAAAACACAAGCAAGTGAAAACCAGGCTGATGACATGGAACAATGGGAATGGTGGATAACAAAGAGAATTACAGTCATGCCCTCTCCATGTCTGATCGATTCATCGTCCGGCTTTAATAAACCGGACTGACCTGCTATTCTCAGGGTAAGTAAATTATCATTAGGGAGAGTTGCCTTCAGATGGTCTCCTCTTTGACCAGGCTGCCAGATCTGTGTATTTAAGTCCCAAGGGTTTTCTCTGCCTTCACTATACCGTGTCTATCACACTTGGTATGAGGTCTGAGCAGCAAAAGGCCTTTCTCGAGCTCTTCAGAGGAGCGAGTGCTGCGGGACAGAGCTGTGACGTCAACAGTTAAAACCTACGAGGCTCAAAAAGGGGATTCGTAGGAAAAAATGGTTCCAATTGAAGCAAAATGGCTCTGTCCGGGCGTCCTGGATCACTGGTGTCACCAGCATTCCCTGGAGGTCTAGAGTCCACAGCTCTGCTGCTACTCTAGTGCTAGGGTTCTTTGGATCACACACCCAGAGACGCACCCTGCAGGAGCCAGGCCCTGCCCTGCAGAACAACAGACAAAAGCCAGGCAGGGACTTGCCCAAGGTCACCCAGCAGGTCAGTGGCAGAGCCAAGAAGAGAAACCAGGGCTCCTGACTCCAGGCCAGGGCCAGGTCCCCTGGGAAGCTTTCAATGACCCCAGCCCTGCATCAGCTCCCTGATGAAGGAGTTGCCAAGACTTTGAAGGAAAGAGCTCAAATTCAGAGGGATCATGGTAAATTGGAGGACTGGGCTATAGACAACAAAATGAAACTCACCAAAGACAAAAGTGAGGTGCTACATTTAGAGAAGAAAAAGCAAATGCACAGAAACAGAATGGGGGATAACCGGTTGTACTGCTGAGGAGGATCTGGGAGCTGCAGTGGATCACAGCCTCAGCATGAGGCAGCAAAGCGATGCTGTTGCAAAAAAAAAAAGAAAAGAAAAAAAAAAGCAAATGCAATCTTAGGTTGCATTAACAGAGGTATAGCCTGCAAGTCATGGGAGGTGATAGTACCACTCTACTCAGTGCTGGTTAGGCCTCAGCTGGAGTACGGTGTCCAGTTTAGGTCACCAATGTCTACAAAAGATGTGGAGAAACTGTAATGAATCCAGAGGCAAGTGACAAAGATGATCCGAGGGATGGAACACAAGCCATACGAGCAAAGGTTGAAGGAACTGGCTATGTTTAGTTTGCAGAAGAGGAGATTAAGGGGGGACGTGCTAATGGTCTTCAGATTCTTTGAAGGCTGCCAAAAAAAAGATGGCAAAAAGTTGTTCTCTCTTGCCACAGAGGGCAGGACAAGAGGGGATGGGTTCAAACGACAGCACTGCAGATTTAGATTAAATCTCAGGAAAACCTTCCTAACTGTAAGAAGAGTAGGACAATGGGACAGACGACTAGGGAGCTTGTGGAAGCCCCTTTGCTGGAGGTTTATAGAAGGAGGCTGGAGCCATCTCTCTCGGCTGGGATAGACACAACAAATCCTGCATCTTGGCAGGGGGCTGGACAAGCTGACCTTGCGATCCCTTCTCACCCTGCGGTTCTATGAGGTGTCCCAGAGCACCAGGAGAGGGTTTCGGCGTGTTCTGCCTAGACTATAGCGCTGGCTAGAGTCACGCTCTCTCTCTTCGGCCCAATGGCAATACCCAGTGGGAGACTGAGAGACACCCTCAGGCCATGGTGGGGACACATGGCGCTCCTTCCCTTGCTGCAGGGGCTGGAACTTACGGCCAAGGGGGCGACGCCAGCCTCTTGCTGAGAGATGTCGTGATGCTGGCGCAGCGGCCGTTCCTGCAGCCTGTCGAGCAGCTCCCGTAGGACCTTTCCTGTGGTCTTGGGGTGGGATGTCAGCACCCTCCACATCTCCACAGCAACGCTGCAAAGGGAGAGAGCCGATTTCACCTGGCCAGAGCCCTGCCAGCCTCCAGCACCCACCGCCACCCGCACCCTGCTGAGTCTCCCGCCCCCGGCCGGCCCTTTGTTGCCCTCCTGCTGCAGCAAAGGCACCCACTGCCTGGCGCAGGCTGCATGGGGGCCGGGTCTGAGTGTCAGCCCCGGGGGAGGCCGAGGGCTGCCATATGGGGTTTTGCAGGCTGGCCTGTCTCCACGGCATGTCAGCCTGCAAAACCCTCCAGAACAAGCAGAAGCTCTGCAGGGAGCAGGAGGTCTCTGGAAGGTTCTGCACGCCCCTGTCCCTGGCAGTGGGACCAGTCCGTGGGACCCGGAGCACAAGCGGCAGCAGCCCCAGCCCTGTACCTGTCACATGACAGCGAGCAGCCCAGCAGGGTTGTGACCACCTCCTTGCTGTACTGGTTGCCCAGCACGACAAGGGCCTTGAGCAGCTGCTGCTGGGCCAGCGGCTCGCTGATGGAGTCCAGGTTGTGGTAGATGCTTGTCACAGCCTCCGACACCTGGAAGGGAAACGGGGAGATGGGAGCCTTGGCTTCCTCACGCTGCTATTGATCTGGGGTGCCAGGGACCTGACCTACCTGAGAGCCATCTGCCCTCCCACATCCTCTTCTCCAGCTCCAGGCCTAGAACACAGGGCCAATTCCCGGCCTATCGATTCATAGACTGCAAGACCACAAGTGGCCATGGAGATCACCTAGACTGACCCCCCGCATTGCACAGGACCTGCCCCCCAGTAATGCCGAGTGCCCAGAGACAGAGTCTCCCACGGATGGGCTCCCCCAGCAGGCTGTTCTCACTGCAGCTCTTACCCTCTCCAAGCTTGGGCTGGGGACCCACAGGATCACATGCAGCATGTGCCTGGCTGCCACCGAGTCATGGACGCTGCTGTCTCTCATGCCCTCGATAGCAGTGAGGAAGAAGTCCATGCGCTCAGATGGGTTGAAGTACTTCCCAAACATCTGAAACAAACCTGCAAGTGAAACCCCTTTTGCTGCCCAGTGCAGTTCCAGTCGGACTGAGCAGCCAGGACTGGCCCAGCCAGGAGTGCAGGCAAAGCCCGCTGTGCCGGGACAGGGCTGGGTTACTGCACCTGGGACGCACAGTACCCAGCCAGCAATCAGGAGCTGTCCTGCATGGCACAGGCCAGCGTGGCAGTGCACGGGGGCACAATACTGCACAGCACGGATACACTCTCTAGTGCTCAGCAGGGCCTGGCACTGGTGCGTGGATGCAATGATGCCTTGGAGAGCATTAATCTCTGGGGAAGCTCCCACCACACCTGACAAGGAGCTGGGATCAGGTTTGGATGAGACCCAGTGCATCTTGGGATGTGGCATGGAGGGAGGCATATTGGCCCGCAATAGTAGAAGCCTTGCCAGCAGATTGAGGGAAGTGATTATTCCCCTCTATTCGGCACTGGTGAGGTCACATCTGGCCCCCCACAAGAGAAAGGATGTGGACAAATCGGAGAGAGTCCAGCAGAGGGTAATGAAAATGATTAGCGGGCTGAAGCACATGAATTATGAAGAGAGACTGAGGGAAGTGGGCTTATTTAGTCTGCAGAAGAGAAGAGTGAGGGGGGATTTGATAGCAGCCTTCAACTACCTGAAGGGGGTCTCCAAAGAGGCTGGAGCTCGGCTGTTCTCAGTGGTGGCAGGTGACAGAACAAGCATCAATGGTCTCAAGTTGCAGTGGGGGAGGTCCAGGTTGGATATGAGGAAAGACTATTTCACTAGGAGGGTGGTGAAGCACTGGAAAGGGTTACCTAGGGAGGTGGGGAATCTTCATCCTTCGAGATTTTTAAGGTCAGGCTTGACAAAGCCCTGGCTGGGATGATTTAGTTGGGGTTGGATTAGATACCTCCTGAGCTCTATGATTCTGTGAGGTGGAGTGGGCCATAGGCAGGGCTCCGGCCCAGCTGTATGGGGTCAGTCACATGCCTGGGTCTGTCCCTTCCCCCTGACTCCTAGGGTCTTAATTTCTCTCTCCTGATAAGTCTGGGCACAACAATCCCAGGAAGCATTGAAAGTAGTTACCATGGCGATATTGCTGGTGTTGGTGAACCAGGTGACCCAGAAGGTGTTCTCCGCTCGCCACTCCCTGAAGACCTGCAGATACTCTGCACTCTGCTTTGCCAGCGTCGTGCCTGAACCAGGGAGGGGAAACAGACAGCAGGCAATATAAATCATAGGTTAGCTTTGGAAACGGGAGTTTTGCAAGGAAGTTTAGAGACAAGTACATCTAAGAAACATACTGTAAATTCAGGCCAATAAACTCCCCCTCCCTCCCCAACAAAACTAAACAAACTAACCCCCCTGGAAGAGTAAAAATAAACCAGGCGGAAGTGCAGCAGCAGTGTGAGGCTCTCCAGTTGATTGCACTGAATGCAGCATGTAGGATTCCCAGCCCTGTGGGCAGGTAGCACATCTGGGCATTTGGCCCAAGGAGCTACTACCCTCAGAGACCAGGAGGCCAGAGGATCTGAACTGGTGGAGCCAAGGGAGACAGCGAGGTACATAGAGGAGACTTTTAGGAATGCAGTAGAGTGGTCCCACCCCCAGTCTGACAGCCTCTGTGCTGCTGAGGAGGGTGAAAGTTTCTGGGAAGGAGAACATCGAGCTGGAGCAGAGGGAGATGATCCCATAGTTGGGACCCACCTGCCAGATGAAGTCAGGATATCCTCTCACACTGAGCCTGCCCTCCTGAGGCGGGAAGCCCAGTTACAAAGAAAAGCCAGGTAATAGTAATGGGGATTCAATCAATAGACATATAAGCAGTTGGGTTTGTGATGAGTGGGAGAACCGCATGGTAAATTGCCTGCCTGGTGCAAAGTTTGCAGCTCTCACGAGACATCCAAACAAACTTATGTGCAGTGCTGTGGTATGTAAGCTAATGTGTAAATCGGCCTCTGTACGAGATAGAGAATGTGACAGTGAATTTTATAGAAGTCTCCAGATGTGATCCCTGACAAGCCTGACTTCAGTACCAGGCAAATTGTTGAAATGATAGGAAAGAACAGAATTATCAGACACAGAGGTGAACACAATTTTTTGGGGCAGAGTCAACATGGCTTTTGGAAAGGGAAATCATGCCTCACCAATCTACTAGAATTCTCTGAAGGGGGTCAACAAGAATGTGGAGAAGGGTGATCCAGTGGATATACTGTACTTGGACTTTCAGAAAGCCTTTGACAGGGTCCCTCACCAAAGGCTCTTAACCAAAGTAAGCTGTCATGGGATAAGAGGGAAGGTTCTCTCATGGGTCAGTGGTTAAAAGATAGGAAGCAAACAACAGGGATAAATGGTCAGTTTTCACAGTGGAGAGAGGTAAAGAGCGGGGCACCCCAAGGATCTGTGTTCACACCAGTCTAGTTCAACATAGTCATCAATGATCCAGAAAAAGGGGTAACCAGTGAGGCAGCAAAATTTGCAGATGATACAAAATGACTCAAGATAGTTAAATCCAAAGCAGACTGCGAAGAGCTACAAAGGGACCTCACAAAACTGGGGGGGGACTGGGCAACAAAATGGCAGATGACATTCAATATAGATAAATGCAAACTGGACACCACAATCTCAACGATACATACACAATTATGGGGTTTAAATTACCACTCAAGAAAGAGATTTTGGAGTCATCGTGAAGAGTTCTCCGAAAATATCCGCTCACCATGCAGTGGCAGTTAAAAAAGCCAACAGAATGTTGGGATCCATTAGTAAAGGGATAGATAATAAACCAGAAAAATGTCATAATGCCTCGATACAAGTCCAATGTGCACGCCCACACCGTGAATACCGCGTGTAGTTCTGGTCGCCCCATCTCAAAACAGATATACCAGAATTGTAAAATGTGCAGAGAAGGGCGACAAAAATGATTAGGGGTGTGGAAGAGCTTCCATATGAGGAAAGATTAAAAAGACTGGGGGCAAGTCTACACTTAAACCACTCTATCGCCATAGCTGCACCGGCGCTGTAGCGTTGAAGAGAAGATGGTCCTCTGCCAACAAGCTCTTAATCCACCTCCCGGAGAGGCGCTAGCTATGTCAGTGGGAGGGGTGCTTCTGCCAACAGGGGTGTGGATTTTTCACACCCCTGAGCAATGGAGTGATAACAATATAGCTCTGCAGTGTAGACCTGGGACCATTTAGTTTAGAAAAGAGCTGACTAAGGCGGGAGATGACAGAGGTCTGTAAAATCATGACTGGTGAGGAGAAAGTGAATAGGAAAGTGTTATTTACCCCTGCACATAACACGGGAACTAGGGGTCACTTTCTGAAATTAATAGGCAGCAAGTTAAAAGCAAAGAAAAGAAGGTATCTCTGCACACAATGCACAGGCAACCTGTGGAAATTGTTGCCGTGGGATGTTGTGAAGCCTAAAAGTATAATTGGGTTCAAGATAATTAGGCCATGCAACCCCAGACTCTGCATGTCCCTAAACCTCTGACTACCAGAAGCTGGGACCGGATGAGAGGGGATGGATCACTCCAAATTTCCCTTTTCAGTTCATTCTCTCTGAAGCATGAGGCACTGGCCGTTATCAGAAGAAACAATACTGGGCTAGATGAACTGATCTGAGTCAGTATGTCCATTCTTATGTGAGTTATGAAGAGTAGAATATGGACAGGGGAAGCTAAAGACATCAGGGGAAACTCCATGGCTTGAAGGACTATGGATAGTAAGGAGGCTTTTTTAAAAAAGTGTATTAGGAACAAAAGAAATCCTAGCAATGGTGTAGGCTCATTACTAGATGGAGACTGTTTAAAAGGATGCAGAAAAGGCAGAAGTGTTCACTAAATATGTTTCCCATGTTTGGAAACCTCATGTCAATGTATTTAGGAAGGACAAGGGTCTCCAGTGCTCTTACGTTTTTGCCACAGCATGAAGGCGTAGAGGTGGTGAAGTCCCTCCATAGCCGATCGGCAGATCTCCTGCTCCTGCTCAGCACAGTGCAGAGTGAGACAGCCCACCAGCTGGCCCAGGACTCTGAACTCCTCCACTCCCTGACGGAGAGAGGGAGCAAGGGGAGTCACTCGCCCCTGCAGGCCCAGTGCAGCATGTCCCCCAGCATTGCACTAGCAACGGTCTAGAACCGGGGGAGGCAGAGCCCAGCGCAGAGAGACTGGGGACAATGAGAGCAGGAGGAGCCATGGGACCCATCACCAGGGACTGAGGGAAGCTCAGCAGGGACGGGAAGTCTGGGTAGCAAAGTCAGCAAACGTTGCCCTCGAGTGGGGACCTGGGTAAGGAATGAACTAACGTCCAGTCTCCATCTCAAGGGCAAGCTCCTAATCCCAGCCCCTTCTCCCATCCCCCTCCCTCCACTGACCTCAGGTCCAGGAGCGTGAGGTCACCTTGGACTCCTCTTCTCTGCACTCCGCATTCACTCCATCCTGGAGCTCCCCACAACCCCTACTTTCTGCGCTGCACCCATCCTGCCGGCTCTCTCCTGCCGGCTCTCTCCTGCAGCCTTGTCCTCTAGCCTCCCCCTCCTGCCAGACCTTCCCTTGCCCCTCCTGCAGCCCCTGCGCTCGCTCCCTGCTCTTCCCCATGTCGCACCAAGCCCCTTGCCCTCCTCTCCTGGGGTCTGAATGGCCTCCCCTGACTCACTCCCCATTGCTCTGGCTCCTTTGGCCCCTCCCATCCCTTTCACTGTGTCCCCTCCCACCTCCCTCCTTCTCTTCTGCTGCCCCAGCCTCTGGGGGGCATATCATCCAAGCACCCCGCTTCAGCTGCCGGAGGGGAGGCCCTGCCACAGGGGGGATGGAGCAGCTGGAGCAGCTCAATGGCCCTGAGCACCCAGAGCAGGGGGTGTTCATCTGGCAGCCTGGCAGGAGCTGATGCCAAAGTGTCCCGGGGGCAACTGACAGAGGGGGTAAAGAGACACCTGGGTTCAGAGGGTGCTCTCAAGGCGATCCTGTGTAAATCCGCTGACCCTGCGGAGCAGACTTTGGTCCTAGGGGAACAGCGGGGAGAGTCCTTGGAGATAGAATTATGGGGCTCCACCCAAGGCCCACTGGAGTCAGAGGACAGACCCGTCCACATCAGGGCTCATTAGATTGGACTCCTACCGAGGATCTTGCTGAGTCACTATTCCAGGCCCGGGTTTTCCCTGCCAGGGAGCGCTGCACCGCGAGCCTGCTCAGTGCAGTTAGGAGACGGCCAGAGTCACAGGCTGCTCACCTTGAATTTGTGTTGACCGGAGATGAATTTGGTCAGCCAGGTGATTCTTCCCACTGCCCTCAGCCGCACATGCACCTCCTTGGATGCGGTCCAGGGGAGCAGGACCTGAGAGAAACAGATTGGGACAAATTGCGAAGGAGAAGGACCAAAAAATAGCACAAGCACATAGAGTGAAAATCAGAAAGGCTAAGGCAAAAATGAGTTCGAACTGGCAAGGGACATAAAAGGCAATCAGAAGCAGCTCTGTAAATGCATTAGGAAAAAGACAAAGGAAAGTGTGGGGCCACTACTCAGCAGGGAAGCAGAGCAAATAATGGATGATACAGACAAAGCCAAGGTGTTTAATGCCTTTTTTGCTTCAGTTTTCACTAAAAAGGTTAATGGCGACTAGATGATGACCACAATGTTAACAACAAGGGGGAAGAAATACAAGCCAGGGTAGGGAGAGAACAGATAAAAGACAATTTAGGTCAGTTAGATGTATTCAAGTTGGCAGAGCCTCATGATATTCACACGAGATGGAGCTAGACAAAGCAATCTCTGAACCTTTAGGAGGGCTGAAGGTCCCAGAGGACTGGAGAAGGGCAGCCACAGAGCCTATCTTCAGAAAGGGGAACAAGGAGGCCCCACGGAATTATCCACCTGTCAGCCTATCTTTGGTACCCAGAAAGATTATTGAACAAATTATTAAAGAGTTTGTAAGAACCTAGAGGAGATAATAGGGTGATAAGGAATAGCACCATGGATTTGTCCACAACAAACCATGCCAAACAAATCTAACTTCCTTCTTTGACCGGGTTACTTGCCTAGTGGATGGAGGGAGGCAGTATATGATGATGTATATGAAGTTTCATAAGGCTTTTGACACAGTTCCACAAGACATTCTCATAAGCAAACTAAGCCAATATGATCCAGTTGAGACTACTCGAAAGTGGGCACACAACTGATGGAAAGGCAATCCTCAAAGAGGAGTTATCACTGACTCGCTGGCAAACTAGGAGGGTGTCTGAAGTGGGGTCCCCCAGGGGTGTGCCTGGGTCCAGTACTGCTCAATATTTTCATGAAGAACTTGGTTAACAGAGAGGAGAGTATGCTTGTCAAGTTGGCGGATGACACCAAGCTGGGGAGAATTACAAGCACTTTGGAGGACAGATTAGAATTCAGAATGAGCTTGCCAAATTGGAGAGTTGGTCTGAAGTCAACAAGATGAAATTCAGTCAAAACCAATGTGACGTAACGCACTTAGGAAGGAAAAATCCAATGCATAAAAACAAAGTGAGGGATAACCAGCTAGGTGGCAGGACTGCAGAAAAGGATCTGGGGGTTAGCGTGAATCTCACACTGAATAGGAATCAAGAGTGTGATGCCGTTGTGAAAGAGGGAAATGTCATTCTGAGGTGTATTAGCTTGGAGCACTGTGTCCAGTTCTTGGCACCCCGCTTTAAGAAAGATGTGAACAAACTGGGGCCCGTCCAGAGGACAGCGACAAAAATGATCAGAGGTTTAGAAAACCTGACCTATGAAGAAAGGGTGAACGACTTGGGCATGTTTCGTCTTGAGAAGACGGAGGAGGCACCTCCTAACACTCTTCCAATACGTTAAGGGCTGTTTCACAGAGGATGGTGACTAATTGTTCTCCACGTCCTCTGAAGGTAGGACAAGAAGTAATGGGCTTAATCTGCAGCAAGGGAGATTGAGGTTAAATATTTGGAAAAAGTCTAAGGATGGCTAGGCACTGGAACAGGTGACCTAGGGAAGTGGTGGACTCCCCATCATGGATGTTTTAAAAAAACAGGCTGAACAGACACTCCACAGGGACGGTGGAGGAATGCTTGGCCCTGCCTCAGTGCAGGGGGTGGAGTAGATGACCTCTTGAGATCCCTTCCAGCCCTGCACTTCTGTGATTCCCTCTTCCCAAGCCCTGGGATCGAGAAGACCGAATATATGCTGAGGACATTTCCCTCTTTTTGGAGCACAAACCACCCACAGAATCGACTTCCTGTGGCCCCAGAACTAGAACGTTGGGGGAATCTAGCTCTGGGCTCTGGCCAGTATTGGTGGGGCCCATGGTGAACACAAATGAATCCCGGGCTCAGATGAGGCTCAGTGGAGAACACGGCAGATCCCGCCCTCCTCCAGCCCCATGCCATGCAGACGTTTTTCAGATATAGCGGGGGCACTTGGTCCTCCAGCCCAAGAACCTTTGTCTAGAACGTACTCTGAGGAGCAGAAGGCACGGGGGTGTCCCATGCTTGGGATTAAATGGAGCCTTGGTCCCAGAGCCCCACCCCAGCTACAGGACTCGTCCCCTTCCTGCCCCCATGCCTCCACACCTCCACGATGTTTTGCAGCACCACAAGGTTGCGCTTCTCATCCTCACACACCAAGGCCTTCAGCAGCTCATCCATGGTGTTCAGAGTCTGTGTGCAGAGCAGAGGAGAAACCACAGCAAGTGGCGTTACCCAGCCAGGCGACGAACCAATGCCCTGGCGTGTGACACGTCCCAGGCCATGGCAGCCCCTGCTATTCCAGCTCACCTACTCACTTGTACCCGCAGGGGACCTACTGCAAACTCCTCCTGGCAACAGGACCCCACCCGCTTTTGCTGTCCCCAGGGAGGCCACTGCACAAAGTCTAACGCATTAGAAGAGTCAGGAAGGACTCCGCATTTGAGGGGGAGGGGAGATTTCCAGCCAAGCTTCACTTCCCCTGGCCTGTGTGCATCTCAAGCAGCCGATCGATCTCAGGCCTGTGCCCCCAGCCATGCACTGGGGATGAATGTGCTTGTGAAGGGAGTGTCTGTTCCCCACTAATTGCCAGTGCCTGTGAAGGATAAATGCCTACTACTGCTACCCTATGAGGGAGTTACTCCTTTATCTGCGGCGGTGGGGCTTGTGCTTTGGTACTGCAGGTCCTGAGCTGAAGAGCTGCCAAGGAGCTGTGATCATTACACTCTTATGCCAGCGCCAGGTAACCCAGGGGACAGGGACACAAGGGACTTGCAGGATTCCCCCTTGGTTTGGGGCAGCTCCTCATGGCTAGTTTGGGGCTTACGTTTTTGTATAGAGCAGCCTCCACGCCCTGGTTGGTCTCTGCTGGAGGCTGGGAGAAGACGCTGGAGAAGCAGACGGTGAGCAGGCTGGATAGCTCCATTCCCTGCAGCAGTGGCTTCACTTTGCTAAGAGAAGAGACACGCGCGGATTGGAGGGCTGAGGTGAGACTGATGCACTCATGTTGGCCTCAGGCTCCCAGGACATGATGGGCAGGCTTCTGGGAAGCTGAGAGCAGGGCGTGAGCGGCACTGAGAGAGAGCCCCCCATGGCGCAGGCTGTGCCACGTGCCAGGGCTCAGCCTGCCCAGCCTCTGAGCCACAGGGAGTCGCTGAGCTGCCGGCGGGATGCAGCTGGCACAGCTGGCGGCGACTCCGGTGGCTCCGCTCCGGCAGTGCCCAACTGCCCCTCTGCCCCCGGAGCCATCGCCTGCGGGTCCCAGAGGGGACCGGTCCAACCCCCTCGCTCCGTCCCCCACATCTTCACACGGCCACTTGGAGAGGTCGCCAGGCACCGAAGGATCCTCCACCACCAACCCACTGGTGCCACGTGCCCGGGGGAATCAGAAGACGGGGGAGGAGCAGAGGAGACAATGCCCTGGAGAACTGGCCATGCCAGGAGGCTGGCGTGTCTGGCTGCACACAGCACTAGCTGGGGCTGCGCGGGCAGGCCGGGTACCTCAGCTCCATGATGGCGATCATCGCTTGCTGACGCACCCCGCTGGTCAGGGAGTCGACGGACTCAAGATCAATCAGCTCCTGGGGAGACAATGTGGGGAAGTGCCAGCCGGGCTCCGAGCTCCCGTAAGGCTCCGACTGGGGAGCAAAGCGCAGGGCCTGCAACACGTGGCCTCGGCAGACAGGTCGTCCTACTGTGGGCTTGACGGTGTCCAGGGCTCCAGCTGGGGAGCGCAGTGCAGGGCCTGTGGTCAGTGCCCCAGCGTCACGCACCAGTGCACTGCAAAGGCTCCATCAGCATTAGCACCCAGGGACTCCACCTGAGATCAGGCTCCTTGTGCCAGGTGCTGCACACACACGGTGAGAGCCAGTCTCTGCCCCAGAGAACTCACGAGCTAACTGGATGAGACAAGGCATGGGAGGGAAACTGAGGCACAGAGGGGGAAGTGATTTGCCCAAAGGTCTCACTGAGGAACTGAGCCCCAGCCCACTGGACCATCCACCAGCACACTCTGTCCCACGTTCAGGGAAGGGAGATAAGCTCCGGAAAGCTTTCTGCAGCACCGCAGAGCAAAGACTTTCCAAATCTGTGGAGCAGATTTGTTGCTAGTTCCCTAGTGGGCACTGACTGCGGAGTGTTGGGGCTCTGTGCAGGGAGACTGGTGTATACAGAGCGACCTGGTGATTTGGGAAGCTGGGTGCAAGGGAAATACCTATGGTTCAATACAGTGACATGTTCAGGAACAAAGAATGCAGGCCACACTCACAGCATGGGGGGCTCTAACCTGGGAAACGGTGACTTTGGAAAAGACTTGGCAGTCATGGTAATCAGCTGCACAGGAGCGCCCAGTGCGAGGCTGGGGCCAAAAGGGCTTATGCCATCCTGGGCTGTGCAAACAGGGCAATCTCCAGTTGTTAGAGAGCTTATTTTCCCTCGGTATTTGGCAGTGGTGCGACCTCTGCTGGGATCCTCTGTCCAGGTCTGGTGCCCACAATTCAAGGAGAATGTTGATAAATTGGAGAGGGGTCAGAGAAGAGCCACAAGAGTGACTGAAGGACTGGGAAACATGCCTTATAGTGAGAGAGTCCAGAAATCAATCAGTTCAGCTTCACAAAGAGAAGGTTACAGGGTGCCTTGATGACAGTCTGTAAGTATCTACACAGGGAGCAAATGCTTGATAATGGGCTCTTCAGTCTAACAGACAAACGTCCAACACGATCCAGCGATTGGCAGTTGAAGGTAGACAAATCTGCAGAGCTCTCCAGGCCAATCACTAAACCCGCCAAGTAACATAGCCCGAGTGTGTGTTTTACTCACCTTTATTTTCTCCACAAGGAGGGCTTTCCAGAGAAAAGCTGCCAGGTTTTGTTCTGGGTGCCTCGTGAGGGCGGCCCTGCTGATGGTGATGACACGATCCAAGAATTCAAGTTTCTTGGCCTCCTCCTATGCCCCGCAGAGATTAGACAAAACCAGGAAGGTTAGCGTGGAAAGGAGCTGCCAGTGGGAGAGATGTCAGAAAGCTTCCCCCCAGTGCTGCTCAGGCTTTGATAAGCCGAAGGCCAGAAGGCCATTCATCTCCCAACAGGAGTGACTATGTGGGGAGGGCAGGGCAGCTCTGTGTGAAACCAGAGCAGAGAGGGAGCAGATCTCACGGGGTAGGTGTCCAAAGAGGAACTGCAATATGGGGGCTAAGCATCCAGACAGTCTTACTGGGGGGCTTGATAGAGTGGGAGGAACATCTGGGTGTGACACCCTGACACCCCAATATTCACCACTGTCATATAATTAGGATATGTTTGGTATCAAGTATGTCTTGTAAGGTATCAGTCTAAAAGTCTTTATCTGCTAGACATTAATGTCTCATTGGATTGCATGTGCTATCGTTGTATGTGACGTTCTGAAGTTCAGCTGTGTATGTGTTCCTGAAAAACACTGTGAGGTTCAAAACAGCCTTTCAGGTAGAACAGCAAAAAAGCCAAACACTGGCTCCTGGAGGAAATGCACAAGCATTAGGGCTACCCCAGGAACTGTGTGCAATAGAAACCTCCCCGAGATAATGCGACACAACGGGACCTGTTGGACCCAGGTCGCAGCAAAAGAGTTTTCCAGCAGATGGGAAGAGAAGATAAAAGGGGAACAAGGACATCGCGGGGGGGACGGGACAGGACCTCAGACTCCCTGCAATAAGATACCTGGAAACACCTGAGAGACAAAGATTGAACCATGAGAAGTGATGGTCTTAGGCTAGAGAGAGAGATTCCTAGCCTGTGCAAGAAAACCTGGGAAATCCAAGCTGCAAAACCAAGGCAGCTTCTGCCTTAAGAATCTGTTAACCTGTTTATCACTCGGGGAGAATTTGCTAATGGATATCCTATCTATCTGGTGTGTAAAGCTTCGTTTGTGTGTTTTCTTTATTTACTAGGGTAATCTGCTTTGTTCTGTTTGCTATCTCTTCTAACCCCTTAAAATCTACCTCTTGTAGTTAATCATCTTGTTTCTTGTTTGTACCACACCCCAGTTTGTAGTATAAATTAGTAACTGGGAGGAGGGGCAAAGAGTTGTTCATACCTCTCTCGACATCGAGGGAGGGGGCACATGTCATAAAACCTTTGGGTCCTTAGTCCAAAGGAGGTGGGCACCAGAGAACTGGGACAAGGCCCTTCAGCTGAGTCTTCCCAGAGCTGATCTCAGTGTCTGTGTCTTTCTGCAGCTGGGTGTGGCCCTGCCTGTGTGTATGGCTGGAAGAGGCTTGTGAGCCGAGCCCAACAAGACAAGGTAACGGGGGCCCAGGCTGGCAGAACAGGCGGGCTCAGTGATAAGCCAGTACATCAGGTGGCACCTCAAAGGGGGGCAACCCATCACGCTGGGGACTGGCCAAATCCAGTGGGCAAGGGGCATGGTGGGTGCCTTTTGTAACTCAAGAGAGGATGTTTTTAAGATGCTGTAGTTTAAACAGGAATTATTTGGGGGCAGGTCTCTGGCCTGTGTTATACAGGAGGTCACAGTGGTCCTGTCTGGCCTTAGAATCCATGCCTCATCCGGAGAAGGACGGATACTGCATGTGGACAGGGCAGTAACTGACAGATCAGAGGAGGGCTCTTGGTACCTGTTCATTGCCCTTGAGAAAGGCGTTGATGTAGTCTAGGGTCTCTTTCTCCTGCGAGTCTGGCCCCATAAAACAGGAGGCATTCCCAGGTGATGGTGAATCTGATCAAAGACAGAGCAGTGGTAATACCTGGGGCTGCCAAGCTGCAGGCTGGGTGACACAGATCTTAGCAGAAACCCTTGCCCCCCGCTCCCACCCCAGCAGGGTAGCAGCCCCGATGCACAACAGGGTCTGGCACAGCCATCCCTGGTTTCCCGAACTCTTTGCTGCTCAGCCCAGCAAAGATCCAGTCAGAGCCCTGGTTGCCAGCGGCCACCCCACTTCCCTGCCCGCACCCAGCATGCAGGCTGAGCCTGGGAATTTGGGGAGCGCCACACCTGGAAGGAGGCATGATGTCAGGCTCTGAGTGGTGTCCCTGCTCTCCGGGCCATTGCTGGAGGGGACAGAGGGACTGGCAGTGAATCGCTCTGCTCCCCGCTGTGGGAGAGGGAGGAGCTACCCAGTCTGCGCGGGATACGGGGACCCAGGGCCTGCCTGTTCTGCTTCCTCTGACTGCCTCTCCTGCCATCGACAGCCACGGGGTGTAACCTGGGCAAGCCCTGGGCTCCCATCATCAACCCCCTCACCCAAATGCCTTGTGCTGTGCCATGCGTAACCCCCCTGCAAAGGAGCCAGCAGATGGGGCTGCAACATCAGGGGGCATCTCATGCTTTGGCCGGCACCCTGCAATCCTAGGCTTAACAACCCACCGTGCACAGAGCATCCCCTTCGGCTGGTGGAAGACATCTTCCGACCCTGTGTGTGACGGATCGGGGTGGGCAATTCAGTCAGTCTCCACCTGATGCTTCTGCTGCCGCCCCTAATGCCCGGTCAGATGTAGGGGCTGCAGCTGCTGCCAGCAGGAGGGGCTATTCCCCCTGCCTGGGTTTTCCTGTCTCTCCATCTCATGGCAGCCCAGAGTTGTACAAAGGTGATAGAGTCTTCTCCCTCCACTGACACCCTGGTCTTGCAACCCCAACCCCCAGAGGGGCCAAGACCCACCGCAATGCAGGGCCATGGCCCCTGCCATTTTTGCAGCCCCTCCGCCCACCCAGGAGGCACCCACTCACCAGCATGGAAGGGCTGAGGCACACACAGCTCCTGCTGCTGCTGTGGGCTCTTCTGCGGACTCTTCCTTTGAGGAGGTCTCGTCTCCTCCCAGGCATGGATGGGCTTCAAGGGGACCTTGCGGACTTCCTCAGCCATCCTGCAAGAAGCCAGGACAAGGCATTGCTTGTGAGAGATGAGAGGCGACTGCCCCGTTCAGCATCAGGGCCAGTCCACGTATTGCTGTTCCACCAGTGCCTACAGCTGCCAGCAGGGAAACAAGCCAATGGATGTGCTCAAAGTCACCCAGGCAGTCAGCAGTACAGGCAGGATCAGAACCCAGGTCTCCGGACTCCCAGGCCCATCCCGCAGGCCAAACGGCCTCCCCCGGGTCACTCCCGCCTCTCCTTCTGCTGGTTCACAAACTGCCCAGCAGACAGGCTGCATCCAACCACTCAGGATTCTTCCTACCCAGGGAAATTACCCTGATCCCTTCCCCCAGGAATATTGGGGCCGTGGCAGGTCCCAGGTGGGGGAGGAAAGTGGGGTGTGGTGCGGGGGGCGGGCTGGTGAGCAGCAGGAGTTGCTCTGACACCACCATGAAGGGGCGTGGGTGGAGCGAGGCTAGAGCGAGAGCAGGGCTGGAGTAGGACGAGGGGCAGGGCCACTAGCTACCTCCTGGTCCGGACACTTACCTGGCCCCACCATGCCAGTGGCTGAGCACACGGGTGCTGTGGTATTTAGGCTCTCAACCCCCCCGCAGAGCAAGGATCTGCTCTCCCTCGTTAGCTGAGGCCTGGGGCAGCGGGGACTCATCTGATCTCACACAGAAGACTTACAGAGGAGCTGGGAACTGAACACAGCTCTCCTGGGTCCCAGCCCAATGCCTCATCTAACCACCTGTGCCGCCTTCCCGTGCCGTGCCACCAGCCCTGCCAAACCCTCCTCCTTGTCTCCGTCCCCTCCGGGCTCAATTGCTGCCACCCCTTCTGTCGAGCCGCCCCGGGCTCCCTCCTGTGCGCATGCCGCTGCCCACTTCCTCACTGGCACCAGGCTAGACAGCCGGCACCGGGGCGCTTGGCAGACATGCACCACCCAGCCAGGAGCTCGGGGAAGGCTCGGTGTGGTTGGCGATGCAATGGAAAAGCAGAGGTGGGCAATAGAAGATTCTCCTACCTGGAGTCAGAACTGGGCAGAAACCTGCACGTAAATGGGCCACCCACTTTCTGCTGCCAGTGGCGGAGCTGGAACTGCTGGCTCAGCGTTCCCCAGGGGCACCTGCCAGCTCTCGCTCTGCCAGAGCCAAGCCTGGCAGTGAGGGGATGAGGCTGTGCCAGCCAGCAGGGGCGTGTCACAATGGGCAGGCGAGTCACAGACCAGCCAATGTGTGACTCCCCAACCATGGGATGCCCCAGCCCAGACTTGCTCTGGCCTCGCCAAGGCTTTAGAGCCTGTCCTTCCCCACCGGGGTCATGGGAGGGACCTTCCGCTGTTATACCAATAAAATAAAAACCAACAGGATCTCATGAAAGGGAAAAAGGCAAAATACCACATTTATTGTGAATACAGAAAGAATCATAGTAAGCACTTAGTTATAGCTATAACATTCCATTCAATCTCATATTTATTCACACATTCATTCATACAAACACACACACACAGGTTCTGCAAGGTTGTTATCATAGTTACCAGCCTTAGAGTTGCTCATGCCAAGCCACCGGCCAGGTGGCTGGACATGAGGAGGGAGCAGGGCCTTGTCAGATGCTCATCTGATGCTCCTGGACGTTGGTTTGCAGAATCAGACCCCAAAGTTCTCACTTTTTAGAGTCTATTTTTATAGGAATTTCTTCCTATGCCAGTCTATGGGAATTGCTTCATCATGCTGTTGCTGAATCAATCAGCAGATAGCACATTCCTGATGGCTCCGCGCTGCTAGATATTATCTTGTTCTTTGGTTCTCCCATTCTTGAGGCTGTTGGGTGGATTCCAGTCTGCCCTCCGGGGGTCCTCTGGTTCCATCCCGGTTCCTCCTTCTCGTAACAGTGCAGAACGGGGATTCATGAACTCTCCCCACCCCCAGCTCCCAGCCCACAGGGGAGGCTCTTTCCACTTTCCCAAGCTGCCGGGTGCTTTGGCCATGGGGTGTAAAATGGTCCCATCTCTGCTTCCTCTCCCATCGCCGCAACAACGCAGAAGCTGCTTTCATAGGAGATGCTGCCAGCTGCAAGGTGAGAGGGGGGAATGGCTGTGGGGAGACAGATGGGTCTCCCTCAGCTGCGGACGCTCCTATATGTGCTGCTCCCCTCCCCACATACCCTGCTGTGGGGGAGGTTGGAGAGGGGCTGCTCAAGGACCGGCCTAGAACAGGACACCTCCTCCCAGTTCTGAACATAGGAGAAGCCCGGCCCACTGGACTCAGTGCCAGGGTCCCAGGGATGCCGATGGGCTGTGGGTCAGGGAATCAGGGTGAGATTCTTCAGAGCTCAGACCCAACGTGATCTCAGCGTGCTGAGCGCTGGGGGAATTAGGCCTGAACACAGTCACTCTTAGGGTTGCCAGGCATCCGGTTTTCTCTTTCAAAAAGAGACCCTGGCGGCTCCGGTCAGCACTGCCAACTGGGCCGTTAAAAGTCTGGTTGGTGGCAGAGGGATGAGGAGGGGGCCTGCAGCAGCTCTCTCTGTGGAGCTCGGAGGCGGTGTGAGCCCCCGCTGGCAGGGGGTGGATCCCAGCGGAGGGGCTGGGAAAGGCATTCGGCTGCAGGCTGGGGCCGGCAGGGTTAACCCCCGGCAGCAGCCTCTGCGGTGGCCAGGGGTTCCCTGCAGAGCGGGCACTGTGGCCTTTAGGAAGTGCCTTCAGCCCCCTCCCTACCCGGCCCACTGCTCCCCAGCTGTTGGGAGCTGAGAGAGGAGGGGTCAGCCACCTGTCCTGGGTCCCACAACCTGCTCCCTGTGGGGCTACTGTGCTGGGTTCAACTCAGGACCATGCGGCCAGAAGGTAAGGGGCTGTGGGCAGGTCACTCTCCTCCTGGGGATGAATGGGCTGCGTGGAAGCATGGTTTAAAATTGGGCTGCTCTGCTTGGGAATGGGTCCGAACAGAGTCGGGCAGCAGCTGAGTGTGGAGGCCCCAGCCAGCAGCCGGGCTGTGGGGGAGAATGAAGGAGAGGGGTTGGGGGTCACTGCAAATGGCAGGAGGAGGAGGGGGGTTCTGCATCAACTCTCTCCCTAGAGCTGCCGTGATTTGCACTATGCTGGGGGAGCAGCGAGCCAGGGGCAGCAGTGGGGTGGGTGTGTCATTAGCGGGGAATTCTCTCACCCCCCCCCCCCACATTCCAGAGAACAGGAAAAACTTTTGTCCTCACTGAGCCAGGTGTCCAGGATTCATGGCTGTTAGAGCAGCCTCTGACACCCGGGAAATGCCAGGACCGTGCTGGTGTGGCTGCTATTTAAGGGGCCACCTGACATCAATGCCTCCCAGACCCCCACAAACCACAGCAGCCAGAGCCACCCGGAGCCTCCAAGCCCCCTCCCGGGCCCCAACCCCCTGCAACAACTCAGAGCCCCCTCACACACCCATACTCCCTCCTGGAGCCTGCACCCCACATTCCCTCCCACACCCGAATTCCTTCCCGGACTCCACACTCCTCTCCCACACTCCGAACCCCTTGGCCCCAACCTAGAGCCCCCTCATACACCCCAAGCCCTTCATACCCAGCCCCACCTCAGACCCCGCACCCCAGCTGGAGCCCTCATCTTTCCCCCCACACCTCAACCCCCTGCCCCAGTCCAGAGCTCCCTCCCGCACTCCGAACCCCTTGGCCCCAGGCTGGAGCACCCTCCTACACCCTGAGCCCCTCATCCCTAGCCCCACCCAGAACCCACACCTCCAGCTGGATCCCTCACTCCCCCACAAACGCCAATCCCCTGCCCCAGCCCTGGTGAAAGTGAGCGAGGGTGGGTCCGCGGGGAAGGGATGGGGTAGGGGGAGGGGCTTCGGGGCAGCGGCGGGGCAAGGATGTTCAATTTTCTGAAACTAGAAAGTTGGCAACCCTCGTCACTCACCTTCCTGAGACGCTGGATCCTCAGGGCTGGGGCCGGTGCTCGGGATCAGCTTCTGGCCTGGGCAAAAAACACAGACAACATCAGGGACGTTCAGCGGTTCAGTGGCCAGCCAAGTAGAGATCATCCCAGAGATGCAGCTGCTACAAATCCCTAGACCATGTCTCTCCAAAGGAGCCTCAGACACACTGGGCCAAATCCCAGCTGGGGTAAATTGGTCCCACTCTACAGGAGTCAATGGGCCAGATCTCTAGCTGGTGCAGGTCAGCCCTGCTCCATTGACATCAGTGGGCCAGATTCCCATCTGGTGTAATAATAATTAATAATCATAATGCACTAGCACATGACAGTCAAATCCAGGTCAGGTCTCATTGAGCTGGTAGCTTTACAGACAGGATAAATGTCAATCCCTGCCCACAACGATCATGAGTGGATGAGACAGAGAAACTGGCCAAGAGGTGGGCTTGGAAAATGGAGTTAGAAATCTAATAAGAACATAAAAACAGCCAGACTTGATCAGACCAATGGTCCATCTAGCCCAGTATCCTGTCTTCTGACCGGGGCCAATGCCGGGTGCTTCAGAGGGAATGAGCAAAACAGGACAATTCATGAGTGATCCATCCCCTGTCATCCAGTCCCAGCTACTGGCAGTCAGAGGTTTAGAAACACCCAGATCATGGCTAATAGCCATTGATGGACCTAACCTCCAGGAACTTATCTCATACTTTTTTTCAACCCAGTTATCCTTTTGGCCTTCACAACCTCCCTGGAACAAGTTCCACAGGTTGACTGTATGTTGTGTGAAGAAATACTTTATCTTTGTTTTGAATCTGCTGTCTATTCATTTCATCTTGTGACCCCTGGTTCTTCTGTTATGTGAAGGGATAATAACACTTCCTTACTCACTTTCCTCACACCATTCATGAGTTTATAGACCTTCTAACATATTGATGAGGCCTGATTTCCCTTTATAAAAGCTGTGTTGATTCTCCCCAACATATTGTGTTCATCTATATGTCTGATAATTCTGTTCTTTACTATAGTTTCAACCATTTGGCCTAGTACCGAAGTCAGGCTTACCACCTTGTAATTGCCAGGATCGCCTTCAGAGACTTTTTTAAAAAAATCAGCATTATATTAGCTACCCTCCAGTCATCTGGTCCAGAGGCTGATTTAAGCAATAGGTTACATATCACAGCTAGTAATTCTGCAGTTTCGTATTTGAATTTCTTCAGAATTTTTGGGTGAAGACCATCTGGTCCTGGGGACTTATTACTTTTTAATTTATCCATTTTATCCAAAGCCTCATCAATTGACACCTTGATCTGGGACAGACCCTTAGAGTTAACAGGCTGTGCACAATCCCAGTCCAGCTCGGTAATGATCACAGCTCACTACCTGCCTCGCCATGAACAGGTTCCTGTGGCAGAAGCCCACAAAATTTTAAAATGTCTGACGCCAGCCAGCTGTTCCCTTCCCTCTCCTCACATGTGTGGCATACTCCCCCCACCCCACTCTCCTGCTGGTAATAGCTTATCTAAAGTGATCATTCTCCTTACAATGTGTATGATAATCAAGTTGGGCCATTTCCAGCACAAATCCAGGTTTTCTCTCCCCCCCCACCCCCCTCCCCACACAAACCCACTCTCCTGTTGGTAATAGCTTATCTAAAGTGACCACTCTCCTTACAATGTGCATGATAATCAAGGGGAAGAGCAGGTTTTTCCCCACTAATTAAAAGACAAAAGGTCATGATCTTCTTTGAAGGGCAGAGTGTGAAAATGGACAAACTGTCACAGATATTCAGTAGTTTTATTGTCATCATGGTCTACTTTACTAAAACTTCATGAAGTACAAGTACGGAACAAAGCAGCACGACTAACTGATTTTTTTGGCTCACTGGCTATTTAAAAAAATTTTTTTAAAAAAATTTTCAGTGAATCAAAAAGTTGGAAAAAAAACCTTCTTGAGGCTGCTATTCTACACCTCATTTGTATGAGGCTTTTGGCGTTTGAAGTGATGTGTAATCGCTGTATATCTGCCCCACAGATGGTGAGGGCTCTGGAGAGGGGACATTGCTCCAAGGTAAATGGTTTTGCTCCCTGCTGTGGGATTTCCCTGTAGGAAAGCGGGAGGGCTGGGCTGGGACGAGGGGGGAGCACATGCCAATCTCAATGGGGGGACTTTACCCCACCGCAGGTGCCTGCAGGGGGATGGGGGGCAGGAGGCCTCAGGAGCTCACCTCTGTGTGGGGAATGTAAAATGTCCAGGCAGCCCCACATGCCACCGTCTGCTCCCCAGGAGGCTTGGGGCTGCCATGTCCCCGTGCTGTGGCTGGCGGTGTGGAGGGAGCCGGACTCTTACCCCATGGCGATGGAGGTCACAGCTGTGCAGAGCCTGGCGGGGACAGAGACAGGGGTTCAGATTCCACAGGCAGCGGAGCCAGGAGATAAATGAACTAGTCAGTTCTCCTATCACAGAGCCCCTAGCGATGGCCTGGACGGACGTGTGTCCATGGGGCAGGGGACTGGGGAGGAGGCAGGGTCCGTGTGGGCTCTGGCTTTGTGAGGCACCATCAGGCACAAACATCTGGCCAGGGAGTCAGTGGCTGCCGGGCTGCGATCCTGCCCCGCGCCGGTCAGCAGCAGACCCTGGTAGGGTTCCCATACGTCCAGGTTTCCCTGGACATAACTCTTTTGGTCCTCCCTTATTTTTGCGCTGCTCTGAAGGCAATGCTAAGCCCACTGCAGGGCTCTGCCCCCTCCCCATTCAAAGCAGAAGGAATCTTTGTACCTTCCGTCCCCTTCAGCTTCCCCTTCCCCCAGTAGTGTCCTGTATTTGGGAACTTGAAACATGGTAACCCCAGACCATGGTGTCAGTGCTGCCCCTTGGAAAGGGCTCCATGGCACAGGTGAGGGGCCGACCCCAGCTGCCCCTGCCTTGGTGCTGGGTACAGGGCAGCAAAGAACCAGGGCAGAGCGAGATCCCTGCGGGGTTAGGAGCCAGGCACGAGGTCTCTAAACAGCTGGGCTTGGGCATTCACAGGCTCCCCGAGGCTCATTAGGGACATATCAAGGCCAGGTGCAATGTCCCCTGTGCAGAAGGGCCAGCACTTGGCAGAGGCCCCTCCAGACAGGCTGTGAGCAGGACTCATGTTGCAAGTTCACCTCCACCTTCAGACCGCTCACCCTGCTCCATCCCCTGTCCCAGGGCCTGCTATCCCGCTCTGGGTCTGGATCCTCTGCTCTGCCCTGGTCCTGCTCCTGCTCCTGCTGACTTCTGCCCCGATCGTCACCTGCATCCAGAGGAAAAGAGCTATCATTCGGTACGATCTGGAGGGCTTTAGGTGGAATGGCATGGAGGAAGAGGAAGGAGAGGTGACTGAGGGCTCTGGATGTCTCCCCTGTCCTGGGCAGGTTGGAGGGTCGTCTGGGATTTCAGAGAGGTCTGTGGTTTATGCCTTTGTGCAGAAACCTGTCCATGAGGCTCAGGGGGAGTAACTCATTGATCAGACTTGAGGGGGGAGGGGAGGTCCCTGATAAATGTGTGACACCAAGCAGCCCCCATAGGTTCCCCTTACATGGGATATGAAAGTTAGCTTAACTCCAGACCCACCCATTTCCCCCTCTTCCCTGGCCGGTGGCTAGGCCAGCTCCTGCTCTCTGTGCCTGTATCCTGGGGCAGCAGTGGTAAGCATGGCCCATCTCCTCACACTGCCCTGCCCTTCAGTCACACCAGTGTGTGTGTGTGTAAATCCAGAAAACCTCATGGCCTGCAGCAGCTTTACTCTGGGGTCACGTGCATGTCACCAGGCCAGGATCCAGCCCCTGTGTTTGAGCAGACATATTTGCTTAATAAGGGTTTAATTTTCACTCCTGCTGGGCCAGGCTTGGGGCCAGGGATGCTGTGGGCCCTGCTCCGGTACGGCACGCACAGACGGGAGGGCTGGGAGCTCCCAGTGATAGCTGGAATTTTCACAATGGCTGAATCATAGAATCATAGAATATCAGGGTTGGAAGGGACCCCTGAAGGTCATCTAGTCCAACCCCCAGCTCGAAGCAGGACCAATTCCCAGTTAAATCATCCCAGCCAGGGCTTTGTCAAGCCTGACCTTAAAAACCTCTAAGGAAGGAGATTCTACCACCTCCCTAGGTAACGCATTCCAGTGTTTCACCACCCTCTTAGTGAAAAAGTTTTTCTTAATATCCAATCTAAACCTCCCCCACTGCAACTTGAGACCATTACTCTTCGTTCTGTCATCTGCTACCATTGAGAACAGTCTAGAGCCATCCTCTTTGGAACCCCCTTTCAGGTAGTTGAAAGCAGCTATCAAATCCCCCCTCATTCTTCTCTTCTGCAGGCTAAACAATCCCAGCTCCCTCAGCCTCTCCTCATAAGTCATGTGTTCTAGACCCCTAATCATTTTTGTTGCCCTTCGCTGGACTCTCTCCAATTTATCCACATCCTTCTTGTAGTGTGGGGCCCAAAACTGGACACAGTACTCCAGATGAGGCCTCACCAATGTCGAATAGAGGGGAACGATCATGTCCCTCGATCTGCTCGCTATGCCCCTACTTATACATCCCAAAATGCCATTGGCCTTCTTGGCAACAAGGGCACACTGCTGACTCATATCCAGCTTCTTGTCCACTGTCACCCCTAGGTCCTTTTCCGCAGAACTGCTGCCTAGCCATTCGGTCCCTAGTCTGTAGCGGTGCATTGGATTCTTCCATCCTAAGTGCAGGACCCTGCACTTATCCTTATTGAACCTCATCAGATTTCTTTTGGCCCAATCCTCCAATTTGTCTAGGTCCTTCTGTATCCTATCCCTCCCCTCCAGCGTATCTACCACTCCTCCCAGTTTAGTATCATCCTCAAATTTGCTGAGAGTGCAATCCACACTATCCTCCAGATCATTTATGAAGATATTGAACAAAACCGGCCCCAGGACCGACCCTTGGGGCACTCCACTTGATACCGGAACTCTTTGAACACCCCCCCCCCGCGGACACACACACACTGTTCCCCAGAGGCTGTGATTTCTATCCTTGATTGTTGTAGCATAGGGGCAGACACTGAAGTACAAGCCCTGTTCCATACAGTTCCAAGTCCCACTCTGCTCTGCATTACAGGCGTGCGCTACAAGTTTATGCTGTAAAGAGGCTGAAATATTTGTTGTCTAAATATGAAATCGTTCCAAGTGGTTGCAGAAAATAAGCTGTGGTTTGGTATTTTACTCTGTCAGGCCAGACCTTGAACAATATGCACTGTCACCTGCTCTACCAGGGGCTGGACTGGGGGTTATTCTTCCAGCCCCTCAGCCATGCTGCGAATGCAGCACTGCAATCATCCCTGAGATAGAAATGAGCGTGGCAGACAAGTGATGGGGGATCATTGTATCCTGAGAGCAGCATCGCTCTGAGACTGTGTCTATAAATACTACCAGGCTGTGGGGACAGGGTCTCAGGGGGCGGGGGAGAGACTCCTGCGCTGAGAACAGGACCACAGCCAGTAACCACAGGCCCCTCTCTCTGCTCACCTCACAGGCAGGGGGGCTCTGTTTAGAACTAGGATTGGACGGATTTGCTTCTTATTGGTAAATGTCAGCAAACATCAATTTCCCAGGACGCACACAAACCCACGAGAAAATATTTTCATCGATAATAATAGAAATATGCAATTAAGCGAAGTAAGAGAAAGGCTGTGTGAGACATTATTAGAGGCTGATTTAAGGATATATACTGTGTATATATGATAATTTATGTTTTAATGGTTATAAAGCTTTAACTTTTTGAATCTCAACGTCTACTGTCATTAAATAATTATTGTCTGACCCCTCATTGTAATTTCCTCCACTGTGAAATATAAATCAATAAATATACAAACGTTGCCGAAACCCCATGATTTTAACCAATAGTGAACATTTAAATTGATAACAAATGTTAAAAACAAACCTTCAAAATCAATATCGACAGTATGTTTCAAAATTATAATAAAAATTGAATTCTGAAAAGGCTATTTATAACCCTGGGCTGGGACCTGCGGGAGCCACCAGGGGACGTCATCCAGAAACAGACACAGCATATGTTATGGGGTCAGTCATGTGACTCAGTCACACCCCCAAGTGATGTCCCAGCACCCCCATTGTGATCTGCCCATGGGCAGCTAAGCATACAGAGAGGGATGGGACATGGGGTGCTCTGGATCCAGCATCCTGGCAATTAGATGGAGGCACAACGCTCAACAGGGGCCTCTCACAGGGCACGGGGGCAGTGTGGGGAGAGGGCGCAGTGTCACCCCCACATGGCTAGAAAAGGGACAAGGGGATTGCCCGGTGGCAGGGGGGAAGGGAGGCGGTTGCTTCTTTATGAAGAGCCCTGGAGAGCCCTCCTGGGGAAATGGAACAAACTGGGGAATGGGATGAATTCTCGGGGGGGAGGGCAGGAGCAGATGGTACTCATGCAGGAGGGGAAATGGAAGCCATTGTTATGAGGATGGCCACCGCTTCCATTGGAAACAATGGGAAGCAGCACTGCCATGTCAGTGATACCTTTGGGTATGACGGGGAGGGTGCCCCAAGTAAAGATGGCCACCATTTCCCATTGTTTCTAAGGGAAATGAAGCCACAGTCTTCAATTCTGCAGGCCACAAAAAGGGCAACCTCTCTGCCACATCAGGGACATGGGTGGCCATCTTCTCTGAGGGCAGCTTATGGCTTCACTTCCATTTGAAAACAAGGAGGAAATTGGACATCAAGGCCATGGGCAGCCTCCCAAGGCTTTATGGAAATGATAACCATTACCCAGAGGGCAGCCTACATCTTCAATCCTAGCAGAAACAATGGAAAATGGCAGCCATCTTTACTAGGGGCAACCTCCTGTTCACATCCATGGTATTTAATGGCATAGTAGCCATTTTCCCTGAAGGCAGCCTGTAACTTCAGACTTATTGGGAACAATGGGAAATCAGAGCCATCTTTACTAGGGGCAACCTCCCTTTCACATTCCAAGCCAATAGTCTCATGGCAACCGTCTTCCCCCGGGCAGCTTCAGGCTTTTTCTATAATGGCATTAAAGTCACAGGCTTCCCTCTAGACAGATAGCTGCCATGTTGCTACACCCTTGGAATGTGAAAGGGAAGCTGCCCTTAATAAAGATGGCTGCCATTTGTGACAGCAGGATATGCAGCGAGGAATTTCCAAAGGGGCTTGAGTGTCTGAGGTGCTGACAGCCATGAAAGCCCATGAGTGAGGGGTGCCTGACTCCTTTGGGGCCTTTTCAACACCTAACCCTAAAATAATGTTGTTATTGTGGAAACAGCTCCATTTTTAGGGGCTTTATCTGGAGAACCTCTTTCTCAAAGGGCCTCAGATTTCCTTCACACACTCTGCCTCAGCCACTCACCCAGGCTTCCACTTTTCAGGTGGATTTGACTTGTCCTGTGGATTTTAGGCAAAGTTTAATATTCTGCTTTAAACAGAAACTTTGTTGCTGCAATAACTATGGGAAGCCACCATTGCTCTGTAATTCTCTGTCTTGGCTCGCCTGGGAGTTGGGCTCAGAGGGGCTGGTCTAGTCCAGTATCAAACCCCAAAGCTGGAGAGTTGGGCTCAGGGGGGCTGCTCTGATCGGGTATCAACCTCTCAATCTTCAGCATTTGGGAACAACAGAGAAACTGCCCAGCCCATGAGAGAGGAGCTGTGCAAACAACCTCCCCCTCTCACCAGGGAGTGAGGTCCCTGGCCATTGCAAGGCCGGTAGCAGACACGGCCCCGTCTCTCACAGGGGCTGTGGCTTTTCTCTCTGAACCTTGGGGAGCACGTGGCAGATCAGAGAGCACCTGCAGCTTCTCTGGTCCCTGCAGATCAGCAGCGGAGAGGCCAGATCAGAGAGCCACGGCATTTCTCTCACTGAGACACTATGAAGCAGAGCGTGAGAGACGGCACCTGGATCCCCGAGAGGCAGATGCCGCTATGGCATTGCCAGCCTGTGGGGTTATCACGGCTTCTCCCCATGATCCTGCCGCTGGGCCTATGGCTTCTCTGTGAGTATGGACACAACGGGCCGGGTTGGGTTTTAGGAGAAGGCTGAGATGAGACAGGCAGAGAATTGTTTGCTTAATTAGTCCTGAGAGGCATGTTCCAGGTGGGCTGTTAGACTGCCATCGCTGCCCTAGACCCCAGAGAGGCCGAAGCCAGCCCAGCACCCTCATCACACACCCCTGGTCTCCAGTACATCGCTAGCACTGCCAAACACTGTTACTTTTCCCTGCTTACTGTTTTCTATATCAGAGGATTTAAAACACTTTCAACCCTTCAGGCAAAATCCACATATTTTAACAGCTGCAATGTCTGTGCGATCTCAGGCCCTGGCCCGAGCACGGGCCCAGCACTGAATATTGCCAGGGCCGTTTTAAATCACTCAAAAAGAAAAGGAGTACTTGTGGCACCTTAGAGACTAACCAATTTATTTGAGCATGAGCTTTCGTGAGCTACAGCTCTCTTCATCGGATGCATACCGTGGAAACTGCAGTAGACATTATATACACACAGAGACCATGAAACAATACCCCCTCCCACCCCAGTGTCCTGCTGGTAATAGCTTATCTAAAGTGATCATCAAGTTGGGCCATTTCCAGCACAAATCCAGCACAAATCAGGTTTTCTCACCCTCCGCCCCCGACCCCCCACACAAACTCACTCTCCTGCTGGTAATAGCCCATCCAAAGTGACCACTCTCTTCACAATGTGTATGATAATCAAGGTGGGCCATTTCCTGCACAAATCCAGGTTCTCTCACCCCCTCACCCCCCTCCAAAAACCACACATACAAACTCAATCTCCTGCTGGTAATAGCTTATCCAAAGTGACCACTCTCCCTACAATGTGCATGATAATCAAGGTGGGCATAATGCTGGAAACGGCCCTTTCTTAAAGGGACAGTGCACCGTTTCTGAGATTTCGCAAGCAGCCAGCTCACATTGTCTCTCTCTCTCTCACACACACACACACACACACACACACACACACTGTCTCTTTCACACTCACCTCCCAACACATACTCGTATTATTGTTGTTGTTACTTCTTCGTACTTCCTGTAATGCACATATATTCTCTGTAATTTTATTCTTTCAAAGTATGTGATTTTAGTGTTTTGACTGGTTTGTGCATTTCATATTTTTCATTTCTCTTCCCCTTAAATTGAATTCTTTGAGTAGTGAGTTCTAAAAGGCCTAACCTGTCCTGGCTGGAGTAATTATCCCTATGGTAACTTTTTAAAAATATATATTCTATCTAGTTTTTTTGTTTCTACTGATGGCACACATAGGCACATACCTCGGTGCACATAACAAAATTTATTCTGCACATGGATGGAAAAAATGAGAGGGAACATTGCTATGGCAGCTCCCGCTCTCTGTGCCCATGTCCTGGAGAGACTGCGAGGCGACTATGTAAAATGACCCTCCCGCACACACCCCAGTCCATGCTCTTCAGTCACACAGCTCTCTGTGTGTGTGTAAATACAGAGGAACCCCACGGCTTGCAGCAGTGTCATCCTGGGATCATGCTCCTGCCCCCAGGACAGAGTCCGGCCCCATGTGTGAGCAGTGACACATTCACTTCATAAGGGTTTAATTTTCATTCCTGTAGGGCCTGGCCTGGGGAGAGGGAGCCGGATCCAGCAGGAGAGAGCTGTGGGCCTGTCCCAAAGGGTGCTGTTTGCCTGCCATCCCTGGGGCTGTGTGTCTATAAATACTGCCAGGGCCGAGGGGATGGGGTTGGGGTTGGGGTTGGGGTTGGGGGAGGAGACACTCCTGTGCTGGGAACAGGGACCACAGCCTGCAACCACAGCCATGCTCATCTCACACACAGCACGGGGCTCTGTTTAGAACTAGGCCTGGATGGATGAGATTGTTATTGGTAAATATCAGTAAACATCAAGTTCCCTGCATGCACACAAACCCACAAGAAAATATTTCCGTCGATAATAATCATACATTTGCAGATAAGCAAAGTAAGAGAAATGCTGCTCGAGACATTGTTAGAGGTTGATTTTGGGATATTTACTGTATATTTTGACATGTGATTATGCCAATTTGTGTCTTAATGGTTAGAAAGCTTTAACTTTTTGCATCTCAACATCTACTGCCATTAAATAATTATTGTCTGACCCCCCCTTTAATTCCTTCCACTGTGAAATATAAATCAATAAATATAAAAATGTTGCTGAAAACCCATGATTTTAACCAATAGTGGACATTTAAACTGATAACAAAAATTTAAAAACCCTTAAAAATCAACATTGACATTGTCAAAATTATAAAGAAAAAAATTAAAAATTGAGTTCTATGTAGCCTATTTATAACCCAGGGCTCGGACCTGCGGGAGCCACCTGGGGGCATCCTCCAGAAACAAACACAGCACATGTTATGGGGTCAGTCATGTGACTCAGCCACACACACCCCCCCAACTGATGTCCCAGCACTTCCATTGTGATCTGCCCATGTGATTTCAAACACCACATTTATCTTTGGCCTTTCCTCCTTGTTCTGGTGGCAGCAGCTAGGGAGCAATTGCCATAGCATGTCTTTCACCCACCAGGACTCACAACCACCTCTCGAGAATGGGAATCTTGCAGGAGGCTTCCCCAACACTAGCATGATTACAGGCTTCAGCACTGTCTTCAGCAGATCAGCTGGTGACACCAGAGCCCTTTTAACTGATGGCCTGGCTGACTGGTTAAGGCGATGGACTGCTAATCCGTTGTGCTCTGTATGGCTGCATTCGAACCCCCCTTGTGGTCATTGGCCTTTGCTTCTTATCTTGGCCATGGCCGGGTTATTCCTCCATTGCTCTTCTGGTCCTTCCTGCCAAAGTTCCTGCTTGTACTAAGCGGAACTTGAATCCTGCTTGAAAGACTGGGACTGTCAAGGCTGATTCCCCACTCTGGCACAAGGTGGGGGCCCGCTAGGATTCAAAAAATTAATACTGGCCACTCCAGTCTTGTATTCAACTCCCAAGGTTACAGCTTCTCTCTGACCTTGGATGGATAGATGCTGCCACCACCCAAGTGCAGAACCCCTTTGAGAGCCCAGGAAGGCGCACTTGTGAATTCCTTCCTCTGGGGTACCCTCAAGCCCTTTCACCCCCACCCACTCCGGAAAAGAGTTGAGAAAGAAAACAAAGGAAATTAGTTGTTGCCCCCAGCTAATTAAACAACATGCACAAACCTCTTAGGACACCAAAAACTCAATCCTGTTCTTAAAAAAGGTAAATTTTATTAGAAACAAAAAGAAAGAAAATACATCTGGAACTTAGGCTTTTGCTAGATTTTAAAAGAGCAATTCCAAAAATTAAGCACCCAAAATAGCTTTCTTGGGGGTTCAGCTTAAAGGTTACAAGCAAACAAAAGCACCTGGGGTTAGCACAGAGGAGTCCACTAGCCATAAGAAATAAACAGAAATAAACCTAATTGTGTCTTTCTAAACAATCCTGATCTACTTACACATCTGGGGGTTCCAAATAAGTTGTTCTAGGAATGATCTGATGCTCTATGATCATATCTGGCTTAAAGCTTCTCATAGCATAACTGCTTCCCGTCCCCCTCTTTCCTGGAGAACAACATCAGACGTTTTTTCCCCATTTTAAAAAGTTCTAGCCTTCCCATTGGCTCTTTTGGTCAGGTGCCCACTCCCTTTCCTTTACCTGGGGGACTTTTTAAGCCTTTACAGGTAAAGCAAGCAGAGAACAGCCAGCAAGAGGGACTTTATAGCTAACTGGCTGGCTGGGTGTCCATAAAAGGGAGCTCCCCCCAACTTCATTTATCACAGGGACTCTTACTAGATATCTCTGCACCATCGCAGGCTTTAACGGCTATGTCTTCTATTCCTGACTTTGGCTGATCAAAGGACAGCTGGTGGCAATGGGGTCCTTTCGCATGATGAGTTAGCCAAGTCATTAAAGCAATGGACTGGTAATCTCGTGTGTTCTGAACGTGTGGGTACAAATCTGTCCTCTGTTTTTACTCCATGTTTTGGCTGTGATGGCTATTGGGTCCTTCCTCCATGCCCCTTCCTGCCAAAGCAACTCTTACAGTGACCAAACGAAGAACAGCTCCCAACAAAGTGGTTGTTTTTTTTGTCAGTGGGGACTCATGCACGAATCCTCCACCCTGCCATGCGTAGTAACATGCATTTGCCTCCCCCAGGTATTTCCCCAGAGCCCCATGTAACTTTGTTTGTCTGGCGAGTTCTTTGAAATAGTCCTTTGAAGCTCATAATGCTTCTGGAGGTTTACACTGGCCACGCCTCCCCCCTAGAGAAATTTTGTACAACCCCCAATAATACAGAAACTTTGCATTTTTAATACAATGGACTCCAAAGTGACTTACCCTTAATTCAGGTGGGTTTGCCCAGGATGTGCCAGGACATTGCCAGATCTGTCCCGCACCCTAAACGCTAACATTCCCTGAGAGGGGTGCTCGTATCCCACAATGCACTGCAAAAAGCCCACACAAGACAATGTGCCTGATGGCGGCATGAGGGATGCTGGGATGACGACCCCGGAGCCACACACCTCTTGCTGATGCAGCCTGTTGCTGTGGAAACGCCCAGCGCTGGCAAAGGCGATGAAGTGTGCACACGCGCTAGTGCCCTGGCAGTGCTGGCACCAGCAATGTTCCCATGAACACTTTTTGTGTATCAACGAAAGGGGTCAGAGCGGACGGCGTGCAGTAAAATACTGCTCCCTGAAGATGAAGCGAGGAGGAGAGAAGAGGTGTTGTGTAGTCTAGGACAGATGTGTACAGTCCAAAGGCTGTTCTGTTCCTTGTGCTTCTCCTGAGATATTCCCTGCACAGGAGGAGACGCTCCCCTGCTGGCCTGTTCTAGCATCATAGAATATCAGGGTTGGAAGGAACCGCAGGAGGTCATCTCGTCCAACCCCCTGCTCAAAGCAGGGCCAAACCCCACTTTTTGCCCCAGATCCCTAAATGGCTCCCTCAAGGATTGAACTCACAACCCTGGGTTTAGCAGACCAATGCTCAAACTACTGAGCTATCCCTCCCCCCGCCCCCCCCCCCCAGCTGAGTGAATGCAGCTCCCCAGAAGGGAAACAAGCTCCATCACTTCGTGTCTTTAGTGCACTCTCTGAGAGGAGCCATACGTTCGCCTCGGCTCAATTCAGCTGCAGTGTAGCACTCCCAAGGGAACCAGAAAAGGCTTGAAGCTCTTGTTTGTTTTGTGGATACTAAGTTTAATAAGACTCCACTATTCAAACCGCCCCTGCTCTGGGAGTGTAAGATTTGGTGAGCCCAGACAGGAGAGGCTGAATTGCAATGATCTGATCTCTCCAAGAGAGGAACCCACCAAACTGCTGCAGACTGCTCCAGAGAAAGCTGCCAGGGAAGATTTCATTGGTTGCAAGTGCTATGGCTGGGAGAGAGTTAAAAGACCAGTAGTGGAGGTAGGAGGACTCTGATACCAGCTAAAGGATGAGCATTTAAGAGAAGTCTGTGACTCCCTGGGCATTTCTGGGACACGTTACAGTGAAACTGCAGCCAAAAGCTCTTTGACCTTACCCAAATATATCAGAATTCATTTCAATAGTGAAGAGCCAAACCTGCTGGAAAATCAGGGATTGTCTTACATTGCTGGCATTAAGAGAGAAGATTTTACAAGCCATTGGTACAGCAAAAGAGGAGCAAAAGATCTGTCAATCCCATCCCAGAAAAGAAAACCAGTGTTAAAGAAAGACTTTAAAATAACAGGACAGTTTAGGAACTCCCTGCAAAAGGACAGGCTAAACCAAAGCAGTTTGGCTTATCAAATTGCAAATGGTGTTCCCAAGGGGACCACTGAGACAGAGATAATGGAAAGTGTAATCAGGGCAGTTTGCCCAGGATTGAGCTTCAGGAGCTAGCTGGAGTGAAAAACTAAGCTGAGCCTGCCAAAATTGTGTACCCCCTTTCCCAGATCATTAATGAATATGCTGAACAACACCGGTCCCAGTACAGATCATAGAATCATAGAATCATAGAATATCAGGGTTGGAAGGGACCTCAGGAGGTCATCTAGTCCAACCCCCTGCTCAAAAGCAGGACCTATCCCCAATTAAATCATCCCAGCCAGGGCTTTGTCAAGCCTGACCTTAAAAACTTCTAAGGAAGGAGATTCCACCACCTCCCTATGCAATGCGTTCCAGTGTTTCACCACCCTCCTAGTGAAAAAGTTTTTCCTAATATCCAACCTAAATCTCCCCCACTGCAACTTGAGACCATTACTCCTTGTCCTGTCCTCTTCCACCACCGAGAATAATCTAGAACCATCCTCTCTGGAATCACCTCTCAGGTAGTTGAAAGCAGCTATCAAATCCCCCCTCATTCTTCTCTTCCGCAGACTAAACAATCCCAGTTCCCTCAGCCTCTCCTCATAAGTCATGTGTTCCAGACCCCTAATCATTTTTGTTGCCCTTCGCTGGACTCTTTCCAATTTATCCACATCCTTCTTGTAGTGTGGGGCCCAAAACTGGACACAGTGCTCCAGATGAGGCCTCACCAATGTCGAATAGAGGGGGACGATCACGTCCCTTGATCTGCTCGCTATGCCCCTACTTATACATCCCAAAATGCCATTGGCCTTCTTGGCAACAAGGGCACACTGCTGACTCCTATCCAGCTTCTCGTCCACTGTCACCCCTAGGTCCTTTTCCGCAGAACTGCTGCCTAGTCATTCGGTCCCTAGTCTGTAGCTGTGCATTGGGTTCTTCCGTCCTAAGTGCAGGACCCTGCACTTATCCTTATTGAACCTCATCAGATTTCTTTTGGCCCAATCCTCCAATTTGTCTAGGTCCCGCTGTATCCTATCCCTGCCCTCCAGTGTATCTAGCACTCCTCCCAGTTTAGTATCATCCGCAAATTTGCTGAGAGTGCAATCCACACCATCCTCCAGATCATTTATGAAGATATTGAACAAAACCGGCCCCAGGACTGACCCCTGGGGCACTCCACTTGACACCGGCTGCCAACTAGACATGGAGCCATTGATCACTACCCATTGAGCCCGACAATCTAGCCAGCTTTCTACCCACCTTGTAGTTCATTCATCCAGCCCGTACTTCTTTAACTTGCTGACAAGAATACTGTGGGAGACCGTGTCAAAAGCTTTGCTAAAGTCAAGAAACAATACATCCACTGCTTTCCCTTCATCCACAGAACCAGTAATCTCATCATAAAAGGCGATTAGATTAGTCAGGCATGACCTTCCCTTGGTGAATCCATGCTGACTGTTCCTGATCACTTTCCTCTCATGTAAGTGCTTCAGGATTGATTCTTTGAGGACCTGCTCCATGATTTTTCCGGGGACTGAAGTGAGGCTGACTGGCCTGTAGTTCCCAGGATCCTCCTTCTTCCCTTTTTTAAAGATTGGCACTACATTAGCCTTTTTCCAGTCATCCGGGACTTCCCCCGTTCGCCATGAGTTTTCAAAGATAATGGCCAATGACTCTGCAATCACAGCCGCCAGTTCCTTTAGCACTCTTGGATGCAACTCGTCTGGCCCCATGGACTTGTGCACGTCCAGCTTTTCTAAATAGTCCCTAACCACCTCTTTCTCCACTGAGGGTTGGCCATCTATTCCCCATGTTGTGATGCCCAGCGCAGCAGTCTGGGAGCTGACCTTGTTCGTGAAGACAGAGGCAAAAAAAGCATTAAGTACATTAGCTTTTTCCACATCCTCTGTCACTAGGTTGCCTCCCTCATTCATTAAGGGGCCCACACTTTCCTTGGCTTTCTTCTTGTTGCCAACATACCTGAAGAAACCCTTCTTGTTACTCTTAACATCTCTCGCTAGCTGCAGCTCCAGGTGCGATTTGGCCCTCCTAATTTCATTCCTACATGCCCGAGCAATATTTTTATACTCTTCCCTGGTCATATGTCCAACCTTCCACTTCTTGTAAGCTTCTTTTTTATGCTTAATATCCGCTAGGATTTCACCGTTAAGCCAAGCTGGTCGCCTGCCATATTTACTGTTCTTTCGACACATCGGGATGGTTTTTCCCTGTAACCTCAACAGGGATTCCTTGAAATACAGCCAGCTCTCCTGGGGACCTTGCTATTTACCTCTCTCCACTCCGAAAACTGACGATTTATTTATTTAGTAGACTAAATCTGCGATGCACAATCCTTCACAGTTAACAGAGATAATAATGTGCTAACCTACATCTCCACCACTGCCAGGCTGAACCCCATAGTGCACTGGTGGGTTGCAGAATTAGCTGACTTTAACTTCATACAGTAGAAAACCTGAGTTATGAACATCAGAGTTATGAACTGACCAGCCAACCATGCACCTTATTTGGAACCTGAAGTTCACAATCAGGCAGCAGCAACAGAGAGAGAAAAAACAAATACACTACAGTAGTGTATTAAACATAAACTGCTAAAAAAATAAAGGGAAAGCAGGATTTTTCTTCTGCATAGTAAAGTTTCAAAGCTCTATTAAGTCAATGCTCAGGTGTAAACTTTAGAAAGAACAACCATAACATTTTGTTCAGCATTACGAACATTTCAGAGTAACGAACAACCTCCTTTCCCAAGGTGTTCGTAACTCTGAGGTTCTACTGCAGTTAAATATCATCTAGGGAAATCTAATGCTTTATCAGGAATTCCCCTTGATATTGACAGGATGCACAGAATACACAGAAGAGACGAACACATGTGTTGTTAAAGCAGTCAAACTCCTTGGATATACAAACTGATGGCAAGGTGTCCAGGTTAGCAGTTATTACTACCAATCCTTTGACAGTAAAAGTCTCCTTCATGGGCATTACATCCACCATAAAACTTATTCCAGGAGAAGACATTTTGGCACCTCAGAAGACATTTTGGCACCTCACCAGCTATTGCTAAAATGCTTCCGTATAAGTTTTTGGGGCACAAACCAAATACCAAGAGAACACAGGAGGATGTTGTACATCGAACATTGTGTCACTAGAGTTTGTATGTGCACCAAGCAAAAGAAACCTCACCAGCGTACCAGATTTCATCTAACTACCATAGTTACAACAAGTACCAGGGGGTAGCCGTGTTAGTCTGTATCCACAAAAACAACAAGGAGTCTGGTGGCACCTTACTTCCTTAGTTACAACAGAAGCATTTGTACTTTTATCCATAGGCTTCTTCCATCTAGGAAGAATCAAAGAAAGATTTGAATACATCTGAGCCTCGGTGGATCACTTTACTTGGTTTGTCAAAGTCTACCCTACCACCAAAAACTCAGGAAAGACAGTGACAGACAAGATCTTCAATTAGTTTGTTTTAAGATTTGATTTCCCCAAAAGAATCCATCGTCAATAAGGAGCAGAGTTTGAAAATAGTTTTTTTTCCAAAGGGTAGAGTACTACAGTAAGATTTAAACTTCTCCCATAACCCCATACCACCCACAGGGCAATGGGCAAGTAGAAAGGCTGAATCGAATTCTGCTGGCTACATGGATAACCTTGCCAGAAGAACAAAAATCAGACTGGAAGGACTCCCTTAATAAGACCATAAGACCATCAATGCCTATAACTGTACACAAAATGATGCTATGAGTTCCCACCCTTCTATTTATTATCTTGAAGATAATCACATTTGTCTATTGTCATTGCATTTGCTCTACCTATGAACTCTGAATCTGCACCTAGGAACCATAAAGAATATGCTGAGAGACAGAAACAGCAATTGAAAGACGTTTATGAACTGGCCTCAATATGTTCTCAAAACTCTGCTATTCGTGGTAAGAATCATTATGGTCAGAAAGTGTATGATGCTGCCCTCTGGCCAGGGGACAGGAGTACTTGTCAGGAAGGCGACCAGGCAAACTAACATCCTATTGGGAAGATAAAATTCATGTTAGAACATGAAAGGAAAGGGGAGAGTTCACAGAGTAAAGGCAGAGGGTGGAGAAGGAGGTGATAGAGTTTGTCACCACAAGTTTTTGCTTCTCTGGGTTTTCTTGCCCTTGGATATGACGCTGTGCTGCACAGCACCACTGCAGAAGATACAGAGATCAAGGTAAATCAGCAAAACTGGAAACCTAAGGGCGAGTCTCTGCTAGAAGCGCTACAGCGGCACAGATGCACCGATGCAGCTGCTCCACTGTAGCGCATCTGGTGAAGATGCTCTATGCTGATGGGAGAGCGCTCTCCTGTCAGCATAATAAGTCCACCCCTGCGAGAGCTATGTTGGCGGGAGAGCACTGTCTACACAGGGGGTTAAGGTCGGTATAACTATGTCACTCAGAGGGTGTGGATTAATCACACCCCTGAGTGATGTGAGTGATACTGAAGTAGGCTGTAGTGTAGACCAAGCCTCAATAAGGACAGAATTTGGACTCCAGTGATTCTGACAGTGAGAGCGAAGACAAACAACATGGTACCCATGGCATGGTGACTCTGAATTCAGAGGCAGAAACATTCCTTCCACAGCTGGGAAATGGGGATGTTGTTGATCTTGTAAACTTGAAGACAGATGACTCGTCTGATGTGACATCCACATCAGCCAATGAAAGACATGAATGGCAAAATGTGACCATGGACCCGGAAACCATCAGTGCACAAGAGGACAGATCTCGAGAACAATCCATTGTCACATGAGGTCCTCTGACTAGAGAGGGAAGAGCCCCCCAGACACTGACCTATGAACCTACTCATCAGTGTCTAATTCCAGCTACTGGTGAATGCACCATGGCTTTATCCTTGTGTTTACATGCTGTACCTAGTACCTATTCCTGTATCTTATCCTGCATTCTCTCCAAGATTAATGTAAATGAAGAGACATTGGCTTCTGGTTTGGATATTGCTCTAGAAAAGGGGTCGATAGCGCTACATAGTTAGTTTTATGTTTCTTGAGTAGATGTTTTTTATGTCTAATGACTTTGTCTTACATGGTTATACTGCTTACCATGTGGGAGCTGGTATTTCATAAGATTTGAGGATCTCTGGGGATTTAAACTGTTCAGAACTGGCTATTTGGTTGGGCAATGGAACAACCCTTGACACTGACATTTTCTGCTTTATGTTAATTAAACCAAAGAGAGATGCAAAAGTTTCCAGATCTGATGAAAAAGGAGCAAGACAAAAGCTCATCTGAGACCGAAAGCACGAGCTTGTGGAAGTCTGTTAATAAGCCAAATGTCTGGACGGAATGTTTTATATTTTGTTAATGGGAATATTTGGGGGATATTATATTTCCACAGGAGGAGTGTAGCACTGATACAGGAATGTCAGGGTTCTACATACCTGCATCCTGTATCTCTAAGGCTGTGTCCTGTCCCTTTAAGGGTTTGGAGATCTGCTAGCGAGGCTAAAGAGGAACAGTGGGGATGCAAGCTGCACCCCCAGGAGGGTTTCTGTCGTTCTCCAGGGGGACCCAGCGGGTTGCAGCCTGCGTTTGTTTGGGGAGTTGGACATTAAGTTTAATAAAATTCCATTTTTAAAACCAACCCTGGTCTGGCAGTGTAACACGTGCTCTGACCACCAGACCCCTACAGTCCCAGATCCAGCAGAGTTGGGGGTAACAGCTTGCACCCAGACTCTGGTCTGGTCAGGTTGGTGGAATTAACACAGCTCATCCCCCCAGTTCCCCTGGGTGTCCCCTGTGCAGCACAGAGACGTGGGCAGCAGTTGATGGGGATGTGGTTTGTTGGGAGTGGCAGGGACCTTGGTTTGGTCTCCCTGAGCATCACAGGCTCCCTGTGCCTGCAGCCCCCTGCTCAGTTCCTCATTTGAGCTCCTGGGGCATCAGGCTCCATGGAGCTGGGGACTGGGGTATTTGGAGCAGCACTGAGGGGTCCCTCGCTGTCCCATCATGTGGTGTGAGCTCACTGCCCTTTTTCTCCATGAGTGCCAGCTTGGGCGAGGGTCTGAGGCCAGCACTTGTGTCAGTGGGGCAGGATCGGAGACAAGGGTGAGTTGGCTGTTCAGGCAGCGTGAGAGGCCGGGTGCTGAGTACCAAAGGGGCCAGAGGGCTGGGGGAACGTTTGTCTTAATAATGGGGAGCTGAGTCAGGGAAAAGAGGAGCTGAGACCTGAACCTTCACTCCAAAATGGAAACAACATCCTGCACCCTGATCAGGTTGCCCGGGATCAAGCCAGAGTCACTCATCGCTTGCAAAGGCAACAGGGCTAGATTCTGATCTCAGCTCCCCTCAGGTTTCAGAGTAACAGCCGTGTTAGTCTGTATTCACAAAAAGAAAAGGAGGACTTGTGGCACCTTAGAGACTAGCCAATTTATTTGAGCATAAGCTTTCATGAGCTACAGTTCACACATCCGATGAAGTGAGCTGTAGCTCACGAAAGCTTATGCTCAAATAAATTGGTTAGTCTCTAAGGTGCCACAAGTCCTCCTTTTCTTTTAGCTCCCCTCAGGTCATTCTGGAGTCCCTGAGGGCTGCAGTTAGATCAGGGGCTACATTCGCATCTTTCATCCCAGAGTAAATAAAAATAAATATTGCAACCTAGTCAGGGTAATTGGATATTAGACCTTGTTTTGACCGATGAAAATGTGACTAGGGTTGTCAGGTACCCAATTTTCAACCAGAAAGTCCGGTCAAAAAGGGGACTTGGCAGTGTCCAGTCAGATGTACTGACCAGACACCAATAGTCTGGTTACTGCGGGCGGGAAGGGAGAGGTGCTGGGTCATCAACCCGAGCCAGACCCCGCTCAGCTGAGGCCGCCTCCTACTTGCATCTGGGCAGGCAGGAGACTTCATGTCAGGCTGCAGCTCTGTGACAGAGGGATCCCAGTGGGAGTAGAGAAGGGAAGTGGAGAGGAGAGGAGCCAGCTACAAGGAAGGGGGAGGAGAGAGAGCAGCGAGGGGCGGGATGGGGAGGAGAGGAGCGAATAGGGGTAGGGGCTTGAGGGAAAGGATGGGGCAGGGGCGGGGTCTTGTGAAAAGCGGTGGGAAAGGGACAGGGACTTTGGGAAAGAGGCAGGGAAGGGAGGTCCGGTTGTCTGCAAATAGAAAGTTGGCAACCCTAAATGTGACCAATGCTGGGGTGTGGTTTAAGATGTATCAGATGCCCCGAAAACACAAAATTCAGCAAATTGTGAAAGTGGCTTCTTCAGCTAAACCCCCATCCTGGTTATCAGTGGAAGTGAAAGCAGAAATAACAAATAATAATATTAAACAACTAGGAAATGGGGAACTTCATCTCAATAGGTGCAACTGAGGAGTTAGGAATTGTAGACACTTGATAAGAAAAATCTAACAATATCAATGAAAAATCTATGGCATTTTAGGATAAGGACAATAAGGAGTTCTTGAAACATATGGAAAACAAAATATCCTAGCAATCAGTTTTAGTGCAGCTGGAGATGAGGATAGTACAACTGTAAATCATGATGCAGAAAAAGGAGAAGTATTACAAATATTTTAGTTCTGTATTTGGGAAGAAGTGGAATGACGTACCCATATCCTACAGTAATAGTGAAATACTTTCTATTCCAGCTGCACCTAGCGAGGATGTTAAACATCAACTATTAGAATGCAACACTTTTTAAAGGTATAACAAGATGCATTGGCTGGAAGTTGAAGCCAAACAAATTCAGACTGAAAATACAGCAACAATTTGTTAAGAGAGAGAGTAATTAACACTGGAACAATGGACCAAAGGACGTACTGGAGTCTCCATCCGAAGACAGGCGACATGACAAACTTTGGATTGGATACCACACAGTCATTTTACAAGGATGAAAATGGGGGTGTAGGATGTTCCCCCGAGGTACAGAGCATCACCCCACACACACACCAGCTCGTGCTGCCATGGCTCAGCAGGGTTGGGAAGAACAATTCTGCCCCCGATGGCCTGAGGGGCAGCTCCATCGGTAGGGGCAGGAGCCACCCAGGGGATATATAGGGCAGAGAATGCTCTGGAAATTCTGGGAGGATTCTGGGGGCTCTTCAGAGACTGGGGTGCTGGGAGACACTCCCCCCCAGGCTGAGGAGGAGTGATGGAGGGGGGGTGGAGAAAAATCCTTCTGGTGACCCAGCAGGGCCCAGGAGAGCTGGGGAGAAGGTCCGAGGGGGCAGATGGGATCCAGGACTGTAGGGTCCATCCCTACAGAGATGGGATCAGCTACTGGGGAGGGGGTGAGAGCTGGGGGAGGGAGCCGGGTGATGTATAGAGTGGGGGACCCTACTGCAGGGACTGAGGCAACAGAGAACTGAAGCTCCAGAGAGAGACCAGGACAGACAGCCTGGGGTTGGGGGAGCAGTAAATGACTTTATTTCAGTGCCAGGGGCCAGACCTCATGTCCCCATGCACAGGGGGCCGGTCACTCTATCTCAGGAGCTGGGATTCTGCAGTGTCGGTGCCCATCCAGGAAGGGCTGTCTCCGGCTCTTCTTTGCCCCATCCCATTCCCAAGTGGGTGCTGGGTCGTGCTCACACATTGGCCGAGGTGGCTGTTTTCCCTGGAGGTGACAGATTGGCTGCATGTGCACGGAAAGCCACATGTTGGGCTGGACGGTGCCGGGCTCAGGCCAGCAGATCCCTTCTGGTATCAGATTTCAGAGTAGCAGCCGTGTTAGTCGGTATCTGCAAAAAGAAAAGGGGGACTTGTGGCACCTTAGAGACTAACAAATTTATTTGAGCATAAGCTTTCGTGAGCTACAGCTCACTTCATCGGATGCTTATGCTTAAATAAATTTGTTAGTCTCTGAGGTGCCACAAGTCCTCCTTTTCTTTTTTCTGGTATCAGAGCGATTCCTGAGTCTGGGGAGAAATGGCCCCGGCATTAACATGTCCCCGAGGTGTCTCCTGTCCCCTTCTCCCTGCACCCAGATCCCCTGCCCCACGCCCCCCCGCAGCAGACAGGACACTGGGCTGAACAGACCCAGTATGGCCATTCTTATGATCAGGGAATCTCGCTCTGCTCCACCCCCTTAGTCTGACATTGGCTCCGGGGCATACTCAGGGATCATAGAATCATAGAATCATAGAATCATAGAATATCAGGGTTGGAAGGGACCCCTGAAGGTCATCTAGTCCAACCCCCTGCTCGAAGCAGGACCAATTCCCAGTTAAATCATCCCAGCCAGGGCTTTGTCAAGCCTGACCTTAAAAACTTCTAAGGAAGGAGATTCCACCACCTCCCTAGGCAACGCATTCCAGTGTTTCACCACCCTCTTAGTGAAAAAGTTTTTCCTAATATCCAATCTAAACCTCCCCCACTGCAATTTGAGACCATTACTCCTCGTTCTGTCATCTGCTACCATTGAGAACAGTCTAGAGCCATCCTCTTTGGAACCCCCTTTCAGGTAGTTGAAAGCAGCTATCAAATCCCCCCTCATTCTTCTCTTCTGCAGGCTAAACAATCCCAGCTCCCTCAGCCTCTCCTCATAAGTCATGTATTCTAGACCCCTAAGCATTTTTGTTGCCCTTCGCTGGACTCTCTCCAATTTATCCACATCCTTCTTGCAGTGTGGGGCCCAAAACTGGACACAGTACTCCAGATGAGGCCTCACCAATGTCGAATAGAGGGGGACGATCACGTCCCTCGATCTGCTCGCTATGCCCCTACTTATACATCCCAAAATGCCATTGGCCTTCTTGGCAACAAGGGCATACTGCTGACTCATATCCAGCTTCTCGTCCACTGTCACCCCTACGTCCTTTTCCGCAGAACTGCTGCCTAGTCATTCGGTCCCTAGTCTGTAGCGGTGCATTGGATTCTTCCGTCCTAAGTGCAGGACCCTGCACTTATCCTTATTGAACCTCATCAGATTTCTTTTGGCCCAATCCTCCAATTTGTCTAGGTCCTTCTGTATCCTATCCCTCCCCTCCAGCGTATCTACCACACCTCCCAGTTTAGTATCGTCCGCAAATTTGCTGAGAGTGCAATCCACACCATCCTCCAGATCATTTATGAAGATATTGAACAAAACCGGCCCCAGGACCGACCCCTGGGGCACTCCACTTGACACCAGCTGCCAACTAGACATGGAGCCATTGATCACTACCCATTGAGCCCGACAATCTAGCCAGCTTTCTACCCACCTTATAGTGCATTCATCCAGCCCATACTTCCTTAACTTGCTGACAAGAATACTGTGGGAGACCGTGTCAAAAGCTTTGCTAAAGTCAAGAAACAATACATCCACTGCTTTCCCTTCATCCACAGAACCAGTAATCTCATGATAAAAGGCAATTAGATTAGTCAGGCATGACCTTCCCTTGGTGAATCCATGCTGACTGTTCCTGATCACTTTCCTCTCATGCAAGTACTTCAGGATTGATTCTTTGAGGACCTGCTCCATGATTTTTCCAGGGAGTGAGGTGAGGCTGACTGGCCTGTAGTTCCCAGGATCCTCCTTCTTCCCTTTTTTAAAGATTGGCACTACATTAGCCTTTTTCCAGTCATCCGGGACTTCCCCGGTTCGCCACGAGTTTTCAAAGATAATGGCCAATGGCTCTGCAATCACAGCCGCCAATTCCTTCAGTACTCTCGGATGCAACTCGTCCGGCCCCATGGACTTGTGCACGTCCAGCTTTTCTAAATAGTCCCTAACCACCTCTATCTCCACAGAGGACTGGGCATCTCTTCCTCATTTTGTGATGCCCAGCGCAGCAGTCTGGGAGCTGACCTTGTTAGTGAAAACAGAGGCAAAAAAAGCATTGAGTACATTAGCTTTTTCCACATCCTCTGTCACTAGGTTGCCTCCCTCATTCAGTAAGGGGCCCACACTTTCCTGAGGTCGGGAAGCAAATGCTCTGGCTAAGGAAGCACTAACGGCCTTCCCTCATCTTCTCAGGTCATATCCCCAGCAGGGAGCAGGAGGAGCAGGGAATCTGGCAGGGAAGGGGTTATTTATTGAAGAGGCCCTATACAGCGCCCAGCCCCCCACACCCCACCCTGGGCTTCCCACAGAAATAGGCAGCACCTTCCCTGCACGGGGCTCTGCTACGGCCCTGCTTCCCTACCCCCTGGGGCCCTGGCAGGTGCTCCCTTAGCTGGTGACACAGGGGCTGGTGTGCTCGGTGCCAGGCGTCGAGGGTTTGCTCCCAGGGGTCCAGCTGTTGAGTTGGGAGCACCATGGAATAAATGTGGATTCCCTGAAGCAGGGATTTCCTGGGGGAAGGGAGAGTGGCTTTTCTGCCCTGTGGAGCCCTCCAAGCAGATAGGGCTCTTCCCCCAGGGAGATCTTCATCTCTGCATGGCTGGATCCAGGCTCCCCTGTAAGCACAGAGAGACGGCGGGTTAGAGGGGCCAGTGTCACCCCACAGGCCCAAGCCCCCTGACTGGGATGGGATTGAGGGGGGGGGAGGACAAGACAGCTGCCCAGGGTGGGTAGGTTTCCAGGGGCTGGAGAGGTGGGAGCTGCTGGCCAGAAAGAGACCTAGTGTCTGTGTGCACTGCCCCCCACCCCCCCACCCGCCACCACAGACCTACCCACTTGGGGCACTCAGAGTGGGGTAGGGCCAGGCATTGGGGTGGCTCCAGCTCACAGTGGGAAGGGGCATCTCTGGACATCACACACCCTTCATAGCAGCCTCAGTGTGTGCAGGGGACACCCTGGTCTGACTCCTCCCCCCACTGACAGGTGGTACAGGAGCTGGGCCAGCTGCCCAAGGGTTATGTGCAGATGAGCTACCCCCATGTTCAGAGGGGCTTGGCAGACTTGGGGGGCCTTGTCCTGGGGTGGGGGAAGGGATAAGAGAGGGGGGTCATGTCACCTGAAGTCTCCTTCCAGCAGTAACCAGCCTCGGCCATGATCAGCACCAGGGCCAGCAGAACCCCGGAGACCAGATCCAGATGGAGGATGTTGCCCCAGGTGAAATCCAGGCGCTTCGTGAGGGCTGTGAAAGGACAGCACAGGTCTGTGGAGTTCTTGGAAGTATCAGGGCTGGATTCTGAACTCAGCTCCTCCACGGTTAATCCAGAGTCACCCTCTGACAGCAATGGGTTGAGGGCCGGATTCTGATCCATTACCCCCGGATCTAGCTACCCATCTAGCTATTTAATGAAGGATAGATGGAAGAGGCCAGCTGGGCAGCCTCTGAGCCCCAACTCCTCTGTGCGCCCCCAGAACAGGAACAGACCTGAAAGACCTCTCTGCTCTGCAGCTAACCCTGGGGTCAGGGATCCCGCCTCTGCCTCCCTCAGATCTAGAGTTGCCCCTTTAATCTGTGATTCCACAGAGTCCCTATCCCATAAGAACATAAGAGTGGCCATAAGACCAAAGGTTCATCTAGCCCAGTAACCTGTCTTCGGACAGTGGCCAATGCCAGGTGCCCCAGAAGGAATGAACAGAACAGGTAATCAACAAGTGACCCATCCCATGTCACCCATCCCCAGCTTCTGGCAAACAGAGGCTAGGGACACCATTCCTGCCCATCTTGGCTAATAGCCATGGATGAGCCTATCCTCCATCAATTTATCTAGGGGTTTTTTTTTGGAACCCTGTTATAGTCTTGGCCTTCACAACATCGTCTGGCAAAGAGTTCCACAGTTGACTGTGTGTTGTGTGAAGAAGTACTTCCTTTTGTTTGTTTTAAACCCGCTGCCTACTAATTTCATTTGGTGACCCCTGGTTCTTGTGTTATGAGAAGGAGTAATAACACTGCCTTATTTACTTTCTCCACACCAGTCATGATTTTACAGACCTCTACCATCCCCCTCTCCCCCCCGCCCCGGTTAGTTGTCTCTTTTCCAAGCTGAAAAGTCCCTGTCTTATTAATCTTCCCTCTTATGGAACTGTTCCATGCCCGCCAATCATTTTTGTTGCCCTTTTCTGTACCTTTTCCAATTCCAGCATATCTTTTTTGACATGGGGCACTGACATCTGCACACAGTATTCAAGATGTGGGCATACCATGGATTTATAGAGGGGCAGTATGATATTTTCTGTCTTATTATCTATCCCTTTCTTAATGATTCCCGAAATTCTGTTCACATTTTTGACTGCTGCTGCACATTGAGTGGATATTTTCAAAGAACTATCCATAATGACTCTACGATCTCTTTCCTGAATGATAACAGTTAATTTAGACCCCACCATTTTATATGTCTAGTTTGGATTATGTTTTCCAATGAGCATTACTTTGCATTTCTCAACATGGAATTTCATCTGCCATTTTGTTGCCCACACACCCAGTTTTGTGAGATCCCTTTGTAACTCTTAATAGTCCGCTTGGGACTTAACTATCTTGAGTCATTTTGTGTCATCTTCAAATTTTGCCACCTCACTGTTTACCCCTTTTCCCAAATCACTTATGAATATATTGAGTAATATTGGTCCCAGTACACATCCCTGGGAGACACCACTATTTACTCTCTCCATTCTGATAATTGACCATTTATTCCTACCCTTTGTTTCCTATCTCTTAACCAGTTACTGATCCAGGAGAGGACCTTCCCTCTTATCCCATGAGAACTTACTTTACTTAAAAGCCTTTGGTGAGGGAACTTGTGAAAGGCTTTCTCAAAATCTAATTACACTATACCCACTGGATCACCCTTGTCCACATGCTTGCGGACCCCTTCAAAGCATTCTAGTAGATTCCTGAGGCATGATTTCCCCACTCAGGTACCTGTCCGTGTGGTCCCTGGGCTGATTGGATACGGTGATGTTTCAAGCCCAGTGAGGTTGTTTTCACCTGTAGGTTTAGAATGAGAGCCTGTCAGGGCAGGGGATGAAATGGGTAATCAGGGGGAGCTAAGAGGTAAAAAAAGGGACTCAGCAATTGGGCCCCTCCCCCCTCGACTAAGCCTTTATGGTCACTCTAACCTCCAGGGGGTTAGTGGATTTTATCAGCTGGGGAAGGGACTGGTTCTGCAGCTGCTGGCCCTGACTTCTCTGGGCATACTCTGATAGGGAGCATCCCCCTGGGAAAGGCCTCACTGTTCTGCAGCTTGCCCTGGGGGCAGCGTTCCCCCTTCCCTCTGCCTTACATCAACAGCTGCTGCTGCAGCTTCCCCCGGCTGCATGACAAATCCACTGATTTCCTGATCCCACACTGGGCATCCCCTCTGTAAGGCCCCAGGCAGATCCTGGCTGTGAGCATCTCCTTGGGGCATAGACTCTGTGAAGGCTGGGCTGGGTACAGGGCTGAGAGCGGGGACTCCAAACCAGGCCCCTCACCTCTCACCACCAGCTCCACAGGGTCACTGGGATCTGACCAGATGAAGGCTTGTGACGTGCTGCCATAACGTCAGGTGTAGCTCCTGCTGTCATCCTGTATAACACTGCGGATGGGAAACGCAGTCATGTCTGCAGGACTTTCCATGTGATGCAGCGTGGCGTGGTCTCCTCCTTTGTACAGAACAACCCTCAGCCCTGGTACCTACACTCACACTGGATGGTCACGGTGCACCCCATGGCCATTACCTCCCTGGGGCTCACAGAGATGGAGGGTTTGGGATAGAACTCTGCATGCACAAAGACACAGGATTTCTATGGGGGAGACATATACCCTTGCTCCTCAGTCTGTCTGTCTGTCATTTGATCTCTCTGTGCCCAGCCCTAGGGCATTCAGCTGCCTCCCCTTGTCTAATGTTCCCTGTGTTATAAACCCAGCAACAGCACAGGTGTGTGGAGTTCTTGGAAGTATCTGGGCTGGATTCTGATCTCAGTTCTGCCAGTATAAATCTGGAGTTACCTCGTGACTGCAGTGGGGTCAGAGATGGGTTCTGATCCATTGCCCCATATCTATCTATCTCTCTGCCTACCTACCTACCTACCTACCTATTGATCTATTAATGAATGCAACTCTGACAAGGTAGGAGCTGGCTGGGCAGCCCCTAAGTCCCGACTCCTCTATGCATCCCCAGATCAGGAGCAGCCAAGGAAAGCATCCCCCTATGAAAGGCCTCCCTGCTCTGCGGCACTCCCAGGGGCAGGGATCCTCCCTCTCCCCCCCAGATCTATGAGGTACCCCATTAGTCTGTGATTCCACAAAGTCCCCATTGAGACCGCACTTTACCTGTGTGTGTGGTCCCTGGGGTGGCTGGAGTCGGTGATGTTTCAAGCCCACTGGAGTTGTTTCTTCCTGTGGGATTAGAATGAGAGTCTGTTGGGGCAGGGGGTAAAATGGGCACCCAGGGGGAGTGACAAGGTGGAAACAATGACTCAGCAATTGGGACTCTCCCCCCACAGCTCAAGAGTGTTCAATCTGTTTATGTGAAATTGCAGTTATAGGTTCTTATGTAAGCAGGCTCTGAATGAGCTTTCCCAACACCTAGTGATGAGCTGGGGAGAAGACATCAGGAACTGACCATGTTTGAATAGACACACCCACTCTGCCTAGGTGAGGAACATGATGGGGCTGCTTTGCCCAAATGATCACTTTTGTCTGGTGCTGGATTGCAAATCACTGTTATTGCGGAGGTAGAGGTAATAAAGTGTGGTTATCCTTCTGTGAATCAAAGGGAGCAGAACTGGCCTTGGTATGCCATGAATGAGGGGGTCAGTCTCAAGTTAACTGCATTCAATAAGCAGGAGGTAGGGGTGCCAAAGGCCAGTGGAGATGTGAGAGGGTATTTGTGCCCATCTGGCTTTACGTGCCATTTGACTCTGCACTGTTTAATAATAGAGCTTCTTAAGGCCCAGTTGAGAGTCTCTTGATTTGGATCACTCGAGCTGACATCACTGATAGCCCAGTCTAAATATGAAGCCTTAGGTCCGTTGTGGGACAGTGTCTCTGGTGAACGAGGTTGCCTCGCTAACTGCTGGAATCACTGAGAATTGGAATTGCTGAGAGCTGAGTTAAGTGGTGGAACTTCAAAACATCCCAGAGGTTGCAGTGGAGAGGGCCGTGGCAGGGTGACTGATGGCAGAGCGCCGGAGAGTGGCAGAGGGAACACTGGGGGTGGCTGGCGGTGCAGTCAATGATGGTGGCGTGGCTGGCTGTGGAGTGAACAAAGGCAGACAGCGATGCAGAGTGAACAGCGGCACAGCGACGGCTGCTGAATCACTGCTCAGTGCTGCCCCCCGCACCCCGGGGTGGGAGGTTAACTCACGCAAACACACCTCCAAAAACCGGGTTTTCACTGACCAAGGAGAACTGTGAGTGGGGTGCGGTGGAGGGAGAGAGGACTGGCGTGTTAAAGGGACATTTGTTTGTCGGACTGTCACACTGCAAGGTGAGAGACTGAGGAAACGGATGCTGCCAATGTACTCTGAGGTGGGTGTTTTATTCATGGTCAGATGTTTTCAAATCATGCTCGTGGTGTTTTCCCAAGTAATGCCAGGTTCCTTTCCCCTTGTATTAAAAGTTTTCTCTTCTATACCTGTACATAGTGCTTGTGAGAGGAGACGTATTGGCTCTTAGAGGTACCAAGTGGGGGGTGTAATTTTTTTCAGATTACTGGGTGGGGACTCGAGCTGGTTCTATGTTATGTTGTCAAAAGGAACCCAGCCCTGGTTGCTGCTGACTCCCCCCGGCAGAAGGGTTACACCTAAGCAGTTGCTTATGTTGAATTTGCAGTTATCTAGGGGTTACGGTTTTTCTCTATGCAGTGCAGAATCAGTCACTGTGCGCACATGTCTGTGTTTCTAATCCATGACTGTGCTAGGCCCACAATACACAGTGTGACTAGAGGCCAGCAGCACTGTATGTAATATTCCCTAAGAGATGTGGTCACCTTAAGATGAACCTAATTCGCTCCGTCAGTGTGGTGGTGTGATCCCTCCTTCTAGGGTTTTGGAAAATTGTGATTCTTTTCCTCTGGTGTTTGGAGAAACACTTGATAGTGATCAACGGGGATTTTGGTTTTGCTCAGTGATTATTTGGTCTGAGAGAAGCTAGATTAAGGGCTGAGCCTTCATTATTGTTGGACAGAATTGCTGTCCAGACAGTGCAGAAACGGCAGCAGCAGCTGGAGCTCTGCACTGCCCAGTGAAATCACTGAGGGTTTGTCTACAGACTCAGGCTTGTGCTTCGGCCCTAACAATGGCTGTGTAGACATTCCTCCTCAGGCTCCGAAACCTGGGCTCCAGTCCCAGTAGGAACAACTACATGGCTATTTTTAGTACCATAATGAGAGCCCCAGTCTGTAGACCTGGGCTTTGAGATTTGTGGCTGCTGGTATTTTTTGTAATGTAGCCATAACCTAAGAGCTGAGAACACTTGGGGCTGGAGCAGTGCAGAAACTTCAGAAGGTGACAGCAGTGTGCAGTGGCAGAGTGGGCAGTGACCGGAGTGGGCAGAGGCATCATTTGATTTTCCTGCATTCCTCCCCTAAGGCTGGAGCTGAATGCACCTAACGGCACCCCTAGACCCTAGGACTTCACTTATGGTGGACAGCAAACTAAGAGTGCGGTGTCATGGACAGAAAGGGGAGTGGTGTGTTAACGGGACATTTGTCCGCTGGTCTTTCAGAAAGGGGGAAACTGAGGCAAAGCCACTGCTCCACCTGGGGCCAGGGATTTACTTGTTGTTTGCATACGTTTGAGTCATTGTTGTCATGTTTTCTCAAATTAATGCCATTCTTCCTTCTCCCCTTAATAAAATATTTCTTTTGTCGCACACAGACTCAGTGCTTGCAAGACAGGAAGTATTGCTTCTTAGAAACACCCAGGGCTGGTGTTTAGTTTTCCCAGATTTCTGGGTGGGACCTCAAGCCAGTGTTGTGTTGTAATTTTGAGAGGAACCCGTACATATTGAAGCCAGAGCTTGTTGCTGCCCACAGCAACTGGAAGAAGGGTTACATATGTATTGCAGAGGAGTTTAATCTCCTCCTTTGTACAGAGCAACCCTTATGCCCTGGCACCAACTCTTTCAGAGGATGGTCACAGCTCCTGCCAGGGCCATCATCCGCCCTGGGGCTCACATAGATGGTGGGTTTTGCACAGAGCTCTGCATGCACAAAGACACAGGACACAAACCCTGTCCCTCAGTCTGTCATTCTGTCCCACAGAGGGGTATTCTGGTGCCTCCCCTTGTCTAATGTCCCCTCGGCAATAAATCCAGTGACAACACAGGTCTGTGGAGTTCTTGGAACTGGCGGTCTTGGGTTCTGATCTCATCTCCCCCAGGGTAAAACGAGAGAAACCCGCTGAGTGCAATGGGGTGAGGGCCAGATTCTGATACATTACCCTGAATCTATCTATCTATCTATCTATCTATCTATCTATCTATCTAATGAACACAGTTCTGATAAGGCAGCTGCTGGCTGGGGAGCCTCCTCTGTACAGCCTCAGATCAGGGTAAGCCTGGGGAATTTAGGAAAGACCTCCCTGCTCTGCAGCTAGCCCCTCCATCCCAGCCCCAGTACCTGTCCATGTGGTCCCTGGGCTGGATGGAGCTGGTGATGTTTCATGCCCGGTGGGGTGGCAGCTTGGGAAAGACAGGGCCGCACCTTCTGGGGGCCACCGACTCGGCCGTGCCCTGTGCTATCCTGCTGGAACTGGCCACGCCCTTGGACGCGAAGCTGCTGAAGGCCAAGGAGCAGGTGAGAGCTTCCTGGGTTGGGGGTTCTACTCTTGTCTTGGGGAAAGGAATGGAGACTAGTGTGTAAAACCAGGGGGGATGGGAGCCAGGACTCCTGGGTTCTATCTCTGGCTCTGGGAGGGGAATGGGGTCTAGTGGTTAGAGCAGAGGAGCTGGGAGCCAGGACTCCTGGGTTCTATCCCTAGCTCTGCTGCTGTCCTGGGTGCAGTCCTCTCACCTGTCCAGCAGTGCCAGGTGTTGAGCGAGCCCCGTGTCTCTCCCCAGGGCTCTGAGGTGACGCTGCAGCTGCTGTTCCTGGACGGCGAGGAGGCCTTTGGGAAGTGGAGTGAGAGGGATTCCCTGTACGGGGCTGTCCATGGCCAAGGCTCAGCACCAGCCGGGCACCAGCCAGCTCCAGGCTATGGTGAGAGCCGCCCACCTGCCCCTCTGGGGAGTTCTCCATGGGGGATCTTTCAGGCTGGAGGGAGATGGTGGGGGTGCCTGTCCGGGGTAGGCGGGTGGCTCAATCTGTCTGCACTGGATCTTGTACCAATCCCTCCCTCAGATCCTCCTGGGGTGACTGGGCCCCTACAGATTTAACCCCTCGTTGCCTCCTTGCAGAGCCTGTTTGTCTTGCTGGACCTGCTGGGGGCCCGCCACCCGACCATCCAGAACCACTTCCCCCTCACTGCCTCCTGGTTAGACCGGCTCGTCGGCATCGGTAGCAAACCTTTCTTTCTTCCAGGGGTGGGAGGGGGCTTGCCCCCCCAGGCACCTGTAGCAGGACAGCTACCCCCCCCCCCCGCCAGTCCTGATGGTCCTGCGTCTGTCTGACAATGAATAAAGGTGCCTGGGTTCTAGCCCCAGCTCTGGGACGGGAGTGGGGTCTAGTGGTTAGAGCAGGGGGGCTGGGAACCAGGACTCCTCGGTTCTATCCCCAGCTGTGGGACAGAGCTGGGAGTTGGGGATTCAGTCCCCAGGGCTGTTGACCTGGCATCTTTCACCAACACTTTATTTCCCTCAAACACGACTTGTCAGGTTTGAAATCCCCCCTCCCTCCCCGGCAGCGTCTCCGTGTCCTCAGGGATCTCTGGTGTGAGCGGCCAGGTGTAGCCCCCTGTGGGGCTCGTTCTGCCGTGCCCCAGCCTGGCAGGTCCCAGGAACCAGCCCATTCCTCACTCTCTTCTCTGTGTCGCCCAGAGAAGCGTCTGCACCAGCTGGGCCTGCTGCAGCCCCACCCCCGGGAGCAGACGTACTTCCAGCGGGAGCCTGCCTATGGGCCTGTCGAAGAGGACCACGTCCCCTTCCTTCGCAAAGGTACCTGTCCTGCCCCATGCTACCGGACATCCAGGCGCAGAGCAGAGTGGGATGGACAGCTGGGGAGGCCTCCCCGGGGGAGCCAGGGCAGAATGTGTGCAGATCAAGCATGGTGAGACTCCCCCAGGCTCCCACACAAGCCTGGCCTCATGAGAGGAGCAAGGGACTGAGACCTGGGTTCAGGTCCTGGCTTTGCCACTGCCCTGCTGGGTGACTTTGCTGCTGTCTTCCTCAGCTTCCCCATCTGTGAAGTGGGGGAATCATTCTGACCCCCTTTGTAAAGTTCTTTGGGATCCCCTGAGGACAAGGGCTATGCAAGAGCTAGGTGTTATTTACAGGGGTAACATGCTTTATAGATGATGTTTGCCTGCCTGGCACACTTCACCCCAGAGGTGACTGCATTTTGAACTTAGGCTCTGGGATCCTTGGGAGTGAAAGACGTTATAAACACATCGTTGCTATCTAGCCACTTGGCCCTGACTCACTTGATGTCTCTGGCCAATCTGGTTCCCATAATGCACCTGGGCCAGCTGCTCGTTGCTAGGTCAGGGGAGCACATAGCTCCTAGATGTAAGGCCAGGTCATGCCTGAGGGCCTGGCTCCATCTACTGAGACAGTGTGCGCATTTAGAATGTCGCCCGTCGCCCGCTAGTGGCTGGGCCACATGGGGATAATAGTCTACTACTGCTGACAATAGTGGAATTACTCTTGTAGCTCCATCAGTAGAGGCTGGTGCTTGCAGTGATGCAGATCCTGGGTTGGATCACTGCTGACTATTCATGTATCTGTCTGGCCGCAGGAGTGCCGGTGCTGCACCTCATCGCCACCCCCTTCCCATGGGTCTGGCACACGATGGAGGACACGGAGCAGAACCTGCACCCCCAGACCGTGGAGAACCTCTGCAAGATCCTGGCTGCCTTTCTGGCCAAGTACCTGTGGCTGTGACTACCCAGAGCCTCCCCTGGTGAAGGGACCAACCCCTCCCTGGGCCTTACAGGATCCTTCACCCTTCCTGGGCCGAGCTCCATGGGGCCAGCGGCCAAAACACCCTAGGGACCAGGCAAGGTGGCTTGGGGGGCCCGGGCTGTGGCAGCCCCGCAGGGGCTTGGGGAGGTGTTAAAATGATGGGAGGATGGAGAGGGAGATTGTGCTGAGTCTGTTCCGGGGCTGCAGAAGGTCTGTGGCCAGTCCAGAAGTGAAACCTCTTGCTTGAGCCCCTTGAGGTTGGGCCTTCCTGGGCTTTACATGCCCTCCAGAGCTCCAGCCGCCGGGGCCTGGACTAGCTTCTTCCCAGCTGGGGGCCTGGATCCCAGCTGGTCGTGTCCCCCGGGGTCCACGGCTCAGAAGCAGGAATAACTAGGCTGAACCTGGACTGTGCCAGGGGCAGGACACCGGGGGCTGCGGGGGGGCCAGACCTACACTCTCTGCAGGACGGCCTCCAGCTGCCAGCCCACCAGGGGTTGCTCCTGTTTACGGGGCCCGTCCAGCCCTGGGGTGCTGGGCTCCCAGCCTCGCTCGGGGGCTGCTCCACAGCGACTCTCGTAACAAAGAGTTGCCCTGTCAGTGCTGCTGCCCCCTTCCCACATGCTGGGCAGCCCTGGGCACTGTGGGGCTGGGACACTGCTCCTGGCATGGCTGTTCTGAGGAAGCTCATAGTAGGAAGGTGATATGGAATGGGGGGGTTCAGCTGTTGTGACCTGCACTGGATGTGCCATGTTTGTCTTTCTTCCACAGGACAGAAGCAAATTTGTGTGTACAAAGTGCAAGCTGGTCTCCATATTGGAAGAGAAGATTGAAGGTCTGGAGCAACAGATAACGACCCTGCGTTGCATATGAGAAACTGAGGATTTTCTGGACAAAAGTCAGGATATGCTTCTACGGGCACAAAGCTCTAAAGATTTAGAGCAGGTTGCACAGCGGAGCCAAGAGACCAGTGAAGAAGATTGGCAACATGTGACCTCCAGAAGAAGAAGGGGGAATGTCCGGGTTCCAGCAACGCGGACACAGGTAACTAACCGCTTTCATGTTCTCTCCACAGGTACCATTGCAGAGAGTGGACCAGATGATATGTCTGGGGGGAGAAAGCAGAAGGAGACTCCACTGGTTGGAAGGCATGAGATGCACTGTCCTGAGATGGGGGGTTCCACGACCATACTCCCAAGAGAAGGAGGCGGGTGGTGGTGGTCGGGGACTCTCTCCTCCGGGGGACTGAGTCATCTATCTGCTGCCCTGACTGGGAAAACCGAGAAGTCTGCTGCTTGCCAGCGGCTAAGATTCACGATGTGACGGAGAGACTGCCGAGACTCATCAACCCCTCGGATCGCTACCCCTTCCTGCTTCTCCACGTGGGCACCAATGATACTGCCAAGAATGACCTTGAGCGGATCACTGCGGACTACGTGGCTCTGGGAAGAAGGAAAAAGGAGTTTGAGGCACAAGTGATGTTCTCGTCCATCCTCCCCATGAAAGGAAAAGGCCAGGGCAGGGACCGTCGAATCGTGGAAGTCAACGAATGGCTACGCAGGTGGTGTCGGAGAGAAGGCTTTGGATTCTTTGACCATGGGATGGTGTTCCATGAAGGGGGAGTGCTGGGCAGAGACGGGCTCCATCTTACGAAGAGAGGAAAGAGCATCTTTGCCAGCAGGCTGGCTAACCTAGTGAGGCAGGCTTTAAACTAGGTTCACCGGGGGAAGCAGACCAAAGCCCTGAGGTAAGTGGGAAAGCGGGATACCGGGAGGAAGTACAGGCAGGAATGTCTGTGAGGGGAGGGCTCCTGCCTCATACTGAGAATGAGGGGCGATCAGCAGGTTATCTCAAGTGCTTATATACGAATGCACAAAGCCTTGGAAACAAGCAGGGAGAACTGGAGGTCCTGGTGATGTCAAGGAATTATGACGTGATTGGGATAACAGAGACTTGGTGGGATAACTCACATGACTGGAGTACTGTCATGGATGGTTATAAACTGTTCAGGAAGGACAGGCAGGGCAGAAAAGGTGGGGGAGTAGCACTGTATGTAAGGGAGCAGTATGACTGCTCAGAGCTCCAGTACGAAACTGCAGAAAAACCTCAGTGTCTCTGGATTAAGTTTAGAAGTGTGAGCAACAAGAGTGATGTAGTGGTGGGAGTCTGCTATAGACCACCGGACCAGGGGGATGAGGTGGATGAGGCTTTCTTCCGGCAACTCGCAGAAGCTACTAGATCGCACGCCCTGGTTCTCATGGGTGACTTTAATTTTCCTGATATCTGCTGGGATAGCAATACAGCAGTGCATAGACAATCCAGGAAGTTTTTGGAAAGCGTAGGGGACAATTTCCTGGTGCAAGTGCTAGACGAGCCAACTGGGGAGGAGCTTTTCTTGACCTGCTGCTCACAAACTGGGAAGAATTAGTGGGGGAAGCAAAAGTGGATGGGAATCTGGGAGGCAGTGACCATGAGTTGGTTGAGTTCAGGATCCTGACACAGGGAAGAAAGGTAAGCAGCAGGATACAGACCCTGGACTTCAGGAAAGCAGACTTTGACTCCCTCAGGGAACGGATGGGTAGGATCCCCTGGGGGACAAACATGAAGGGAAAAGGAGTCCAGGAGAGCTGGCTGTATTTCAAGGAATCCCTGTTGAGGTTACAGGGACAAACCATCCCGATGAGTCGAAAGAATAGTAAATATGGCAGGCGACCAGCTTGGCTTAATGGTGAAATCCTAGCGGATCTTAAACATAAAAAAGAAGCTTACAAGAAGTGGAGGGTTGGACATATGACCAGGGAAGAGTATAAAAATATTGCTTGGGCATGTAGGAATGAAATCAGGAGGGCCAAATCGCACCTGGAGCTGCAGCTAGCGAGAGATGTCAAGAGTAACAAGAAGGGTTTCTTCAGGTATGTTGGCAACAAGAAGAAAGCCAAGGAAAGTGTGGGCCCCTTACTGAATGAGGGAGGCAAACTAGTGACAGAGGATGTGGAAAAAGCTAATGTACTCAATGCTTTTTTTGCCTCTGTCTTCACTAACAAGGTCAGCTCCCAGACTGCTGCGCTGGGCATCACAACATGGGGAGTAGATGGCCAGCCCTCTGTGGAGAAAGAGGTGGTTCGGGACTATTTAGAAAAGCTGCACATGCACAAGTCCATGGAGCCGGACGAGTTGCATCCAAGAGTGCTAAAGGAATTGGCGGCTGTGATTGCAGAGCCATTGGCCATTATCTTTGAAAACTCGTGGCGATCGAGGGAAGTCCCAGATGACTGGAAAAAGGCTAATGTAGTGCCAATCTTTAAAAAAGGGAAGGAGGATCCTGGGAACTACAGGCCAGTCAGCCTCACCTCAGTCCCCGGAAAAATCGTGGAGCAGGTCCTCAAAGAATCAATCCTGAAGCACTTACATGAGAGGAAAGTGATCAGGAACAGTCAGGATGGATTCACCAAGGGAAGGTCATGCCTGACTAATCTAATCGCCTTCTATGACGAGATAACTGGTTCTGTGGATGAAGGGAAAGCAGTGGATGTATTGTTTCTTGACTTTAGCAAAGCTTTGGACACGGTCTCCCACAGTATTCTTGTCAGCAAGTTAAAGAAGTACGGGCTGGATGAATGCACTATAAGGTGGGTAGAAAGTTGGCTAGATTGTTGGGCTCAATGGGTAGTGATCAATGGCTCCATGTCTAGTTGGCAGCCAGTGTCAAGTGGAGTGCCCCAGGGGTCAGTCCTGGGGCCGGTTTTGTTCAATATCTTCATAAATGATGTGGAGGATGGTGTGGTTTGCACTCTCAGCAAATTTGCGGATGATACTAAACTGGGAGGAGTGGTAGATACGCTGGAGGGCAGGGATAGGATACAGAGGGACCTAGACAAATTGGAGGATTGGGCCAAAAGAAATCTGATGAGGTTCAATAAGGATAAGTGCAGGGTCCTGCACTTAGGACGGAAGAACCCAATGCACAGCTACAGACTAGGGACCGAATGGCTAGGCAGCAGTTCTGCGGAAAAGGACCTAGGGGTTTCAGTGGATATGAGTCAGCAGTGTGCCCTTGTTGCCAAGAAGGCCAATTGCATTTTGGGATGTATAAGTAGGGGCATAGTGAGCAGATCGAGGGACGTGATCGTTCCCCTCTATTCTACACGGGTGAGGCCTCATCTGGACTACTGTGTCCAGTTTTGGGCCCCACACTACAAGAAGGATGTGGATAAATTGGAAAGAGTCCAGCGAAGGGCAACAAAAATGATTAGGGGTCTGGAACACAAGACTTATGAGGAGAGGCTGAGGGAACTGGGATTGTTTAGTCTGCGGAAGAGAAGAATGAGGGGGGATTTGATAGCTGCTTTCAACTACCTGAGAGGTGGTTCCAGAGAGGATGGTTCTAGACTATTCTCAGTGGTAGAAAAGGAGAGGACAAGGAGTAATGGTCTCAAGTTGCAGTGGGGGAGGTTTAGGTTGGATATTAAGAAAAACTTTTTCACTAGGAGGGTGGTGAAACACTGGAATGCGTTACCTAGGGAGGTGGTAGAATCTCCTTCCTTAGAAGTTTTTAAGGTCAGGCTTGACAAAGCCCTGGCTGGGATGATTTAATTGGGGATTGGTCCTGCTTTGAGCAGGGGGTTGGACTAGATGACCTCCTGAGGTCCCTTCCAACCCTGATATTCTATGATTCTATGATTCTATGTTCCCTCCTCTCAGGCCCCTCCTGCCAGTCTCCAGCCGCAGCCCCAGCTCCCATCAGCAGGTGCAAACCCCAGCTCCCCTCCCCTTCCTTCAGCTCAGTGCTGCCAGGCCTGCCTGTGTGTGACCCATGCGGAACCAGCACCCCCTTGGTTCCTCTCCACCTCCTGCCTCTGGATTGGGAGGCAGCACAGCCTAGTGGGCAGAGTACTTGACTGCACCCATGGGATCTGTTCCACGCTCTGCCACTAACTGGCCCTGTGAGTTTTGGTAAAACCCTTTTCCCCTCCTTGTGCCTCAGTTTCCCCTCCCATCCTTTGTCTAATTAGACTGTGAGCTCTTTAGGGCAGGGACTGTCTGTCTCATGTTCTGTGTGTATAGCACCTAGCCCAAGGGGGCCTCTTAGTGCTAATCTGACAGACCATAACCACACCCTCGCAGCTCGCCCAGCCCAGCCCAGCGGCAGGGTGGTGGTGGTTATGGTTTAACAGGAGATGAAATGATTCCCAGCGCTTCAACTTTTCATGTGCTAGAAGCTGGTTTATTTTCACTGCTCAGTAGCTCCCAAGCAAAGCAAACACTAAGCCGCAGGGGCGCTGGGTTAAAGGCAAATTGCACTTGAATTAAAAACCCCTTTGTGGGACTCTGTGACCCACCCGACGGGTACTTCCCAGGCACCTGCTGTGTGAAGATCCAAACACTTTGCCCCCCTCGGTGAGAGAGGCTCGCGGGAATGGATTGTCGGGGCGAAAGGGTCGAGGGCTGAAAGCTTTGAGAGCCAGACCCTACAGGGGCCAGACAGAGCTGAGTGTCAGGGCTCGGGGACACTTGGGTTCCCTTTGTGGGGGGGTTAAATAGCGACCGATTTCTCGGGGATTCCAGATAAAATCTTTGCTGCAGATCTCAGGGGGGCTGGGGGCAGAGGCGGATTTGACTCTGGAATTGATAATTGCTCAGGCGTTTCACACGGGAATGGAGGCGAAGTTTCCTGAGCTGCCCAGGGATTGGCAGGGCCATCGCCACAGAGCTTGGCTGAGGCTTGGCCCCACCACCCTGGACGCTGTAAGACCCTGGGCCTGGCTGTGTGTGGATCTGGGCTAAACTGACATGCCCGTTGCGGGCGGGAGCGAGGGGCTAGGCCTGGCATCTGCCAAAGGAAGCAGCCTGGGGGAGGCAGGTGGCTCCCAGGCGCCATTAGAAATCTGAGCCCCCCGGGGGGCGGGGGCAGCAGAGCCCAGGGAAGATGGGAGCGTAACCCCAACTCTCAGAGCCCTGCTCTCCGGGCCCTAGGAGGCAGCAGGTGGGCGAGAAGCGGGAGGCTGCCCCCTGGTGGGGGGCAGAGGTGCTGCTCGAGCAGGCAGAAGCTGTGGGCGGGGTCAGCGATGGGCACAGGGGCTGCCCCGAGGCTGCAGGGACTCAGGCTTCAAACTCAGGCCACTGGCTTATGGTCTCGTAGAGGGCGTCCCCAGGGCATTGGGTTGACTTCATGTCGCGATGCCCCTTCAGGGTGTAGCTTTCACTCAGGAAGCCCCCGGAGACAGCACTTTGGATCAGGCTCTTGGCAACGGTCAGGGTGCTGATGTCAGGGGCTGTTTCTGCAGGACACCAGCAGCCCCCTGTTAATTTCACACACGCCCCTGGCCCCTCTCTGCTGCTCAGGGGATGTCAATGTGGCCTGAGTAAATAAACACTGTCTAGCCACGTTCTTGATTGGCCATGTCAGTGTCTCCCCCGCCCCCCACCATTGTGTTTGGTAATGCGTCTCCCCGCCTCCACGCACATATTTGCTTCGCCACGCTCCCCCTCCCCCTCTCTTTCCTGACCCTGTGCCCCAGCCCAGTGCCCCACCGTGGTGGAACCAAGAGCAGCTGTGGACTTCCTAGTTCCCCTGGGGGCCTAGCAGGTAAATCTGTACAGACGGGAACCATGTACTGGAGAAGCTGCCCAGGAAGCTGATTCCCAGTGACTTATCGTTCCAGTTCTTGGCATGGGCCCCCATGGTGCTCCAACCTCTGCCCTCGTAGACTCTGTCGTCTTCGCCGATGAGGAAGCAGCAGGCAGAGCGCAGTGTGAGACCTGCACAGGCATGTCGGCCGCACCCACCCCTCCCCATCGCTCTCGGCAGCTCCCCCAGGGTCGTCGCTGGCCCGGCCCGGGTTTGAACCTGGGACCATCAGAGCTAGAAGCTCAATCCTCTGCCATGGAGCTAAAGACCCACTGAGGAAAAGGACTGGAATGGAGGGGCCCTAACCAGTATTGCACTGTTTGGCCATTAGCTGGCGCTGTGTGTAACCCCCCTTATGGAAGGCACCAAGGGCCCCACCTGGACATAGCTGGGGGTCGAGTGAGGGCTGTAGCGGGCCCAGATGTGGGGCAGGAGAACAGCACTGGGAGCCGCTGCTCTGCAGGAAATTCCCAGCTGGGTTTCCATCTCCCGACATCACCATCTCAAAACATTTCATGGAGCAAAATCTCTGGCCAGGTTTTCGTTGCTGGGTGTCAGGCCGGCTGCAGGGAAACGTGTCAATAACGCCGGCATGGGGCGGTGTCACAGAGGCCTTTGCTGGCCCCCACCCCACCCCATTGCCACCGCTCCAGCCCCACACACAAATGCTGTAGGAGTGTAACTGTCCCAGGCTAGTTAACACATTACAGCCCCGGTGGGGGGACAATCCTCGGTGCTTACGGTGACAGCACTGCCGAGAACACATGTTAAACCAATCAGCGAACCACCCGCCTGCTAATGGGCTTACCAGGGATCCCTCCCCTGACTCCAGCCAGGGCTCCGGCCAGGGTGCAGCCCTTCAAACCCACCCACGGGCTTTTCAGTGCTTCCAAGCTCAGCACGGCTTCTGCTGTGAACATGACCCCTGGGAATCGGTGAATGCCGCAGGCCGGTCCCTCGATCTGGGAACAGGTCATTCGCAGCCAGTGTCTCGCTCCCCAGGGCGTCGTTTCGAAAGGCTGGGGGCAGAGGTGGGAATTTGCATCCCCGCCTTGGCTGGTCGGTCTTTTTACAAGTGTCCTGTGATGGTCCTGACCCTTCCCAGGGTTTGCTGGAGTCACGTCTCCCCCAGAGGCATCACGTCCCATCCCCTCAGACTCCAGACCCATCTGCATTTGTAATACAATGAACTCCGGAAATACCCACACTTCGTCCAACCAGCTTTGTGCACGGTCTGGGAGGAAACTGCTGTCTGTGGCCCATCTCCCCCTACAGAAATGGGTGGAACCAAGTGCTGTCTGGCACTCTTGGAGAACCCATTGACTTAGTACCTGGACAGGTTTCTCCTCTGCCTGGCATTTCTGCTATGGCCTGTCACAATGTCACGTTTTGACATTGCATTTAAGAAGCATTCTGCCATCACCCCAGCACCCGGCCTTCACAAACCCGCCCGGTCGGCTGGCAGCCTCCTACCCCAGTTCTCTCTAGAGCCCCTGAGCCGATCTCTCCCACGCCCCTCCTTACTCGGGGTGCCCCCAAACCTTTTCCTTCCAGCACGCAGTTCATTTTCTTAACTTCCGACACGGCTCAGCTGCATTATTAACGATGAGGCTTGTCCTGCTCCATCACATCCTCCGGGTCCTCCTCGCACTCAGCCGGCTTCCCCGGTGCTCCCAGTGTCACCGCAGCCAATTGCTCCTGTGCTGGCCGATGAGCACTTCCACCATCCTCCGCCCGTTTCTGACAACCCCACGTCTGCACCGTCTCCTCAGCTCCTTCCCCTCGCCCGCCTTCCCCTTTCCTTGCGGCACTCGCCAGCCGCCCATTGACTTCCCCATTCTGCGACTTCCCATTCTGAGCATTTTCTGTCACTTCCTTAAGCTTCTGATTAAAAGCCTCGTGCGCCTGATGCTGAGCTGCCGCCCCGGGTCACGCTTTCCCCTCCACTCTCTGGTGAGCCTCAGAGACAAGCAGCGCACATGTGTGATCCCACGGGCCGGCCGGCCGCCGTGCAGCCCCAGATCCTCCATGCATAACAGCACATTTCTTTACAAACAATCCAAGCCCTCCTTTACTATTTCGGCCATTCTTTGCCCTTGTTTTACTCTTGATGGAGTTAACGTTTTGCTGGATCTAGTCTTACATCTCTTCTTCAAACATTTCCCCTCCCCTGTAGGCCCCTAGACTGTCCCAGCCAGAGTTTCCACACACGGCTAGGTCTTTACTCCCGACACAGAGGTTGTTACCCTGCCCGGTCCTGTTCCAGCCAGTAAACTTGGGTTGGAGGATCCCCCAGGGAAGCAGATTTATTACCAATTCAGCTTCGATCTTACTTCCTACTTAAAGAGACCTCAAGGACCCAAGCCCCAGCCAGTATTTATTAGTTATTAGTACAGCGCTCAAACAGAAAGGCAGATCCATTACCACGTCTGCTGAACCAAATTTTGCAGCCATTGATCTAAACGACAGACTGATCCCTGTGATGTCTTTTGCCATGGCTTGCATACAGCCTTGCATTGGGAAAGAGGAAGAGATAAGCTGGAACTAAGTTACCTATAAGTAGTCCAAGCTGTATGCAAGCCGTGGCAAAAGACATCACGGGGATCAGTCTGTCGCCTGCAAAATTTGTGTCTGGTAAATATCATAGACTTCCCAGCACACAATCACACATCTGCTGCTTAAGCATAAACTTTTACCATCACTATGTTATTTATACATTTCCATTTGTTTGTGGTTAGTACATTTCTCGCACAATTGCGTGGCAACGCAAATAACAGGGCGCTAGGCTAAAAATTTTAGCAAACTGGCATTTTTCACAGCCTGTGAGAGTTTAGCAGCTTTCCCAAAGCATCTCGGGAGTTCGGGTCACCAGCTGGCCTGAAGTCTGATAGTAACTTGGCCTCTACCAGTCAACAAACCTTTGTACTGGTATAACGGCATCCCCATGGATGGGGTGGGGGGGTGTTGTAATGTTTTAACTAGACCGGTCCAGTTAAAGTCCTCAGGCTTTTGCATACACACATGGCCGGCCTCCGAAGTGACCTTGGTTAAGTCACGTCCCCCTTGTGTGCCTCAGTTTCCCCATCTATAAAGTGGGGATAGTAATGCCAACTTCCTTTGTGAAGGGCGTTGAGATCTGCTGGAGAAAGGGGCTAGCTCAGGGCCAGGTGTTATAACTGGGGAGCAAGAGGGTCTGTCGCTGCCCCAGGCAGGTCGTGGGAGCACTGGAATAGGTTATCTAGGGAGGTGGTGGAATCTCCATCCTTAGAAATTTTTAAGGCCTGGCTTGACAACGCCCTGGCTGGGATGATTTAGTTTGGGTTGGTCCTGGTTTGAGCAGGGGGTTGGGCTAGATACCTCCTGAGGTCTCTTCCAACCCTGATATTCTGTGATTCTATGAAATGCAAGTGGTGCAAAATAATAGCGAGATGGCGCCCTGGTGATGCAAATCCAAGGCAGCATCCACACTGGGGCAGTCAATCTGAGCCAGGGGTGATGGGTTTTGTGATATGGTGACGTATCCAGGTCGGGGTTTCTTATCCCTTTTCCAGGGCTGGGATAGAACCCAGGAGTCCTGGCTCCCAGCGCCCCCTTTCTAACCACTAGACCCCACTGTCATGGGGCCCCCTGGTGATACTCTGGAACTGCTACAGACGAAGCCAGTCAGGACTCTGGGGAAGTCTCCTTTCTGTGAGCAGCCAGTCTTCAGGACACACAGCTCACACAATTTCTGCCTTCCTTGGTCTGACCTCGGAGCATTCAGCATCCTCTGCCCCTCCGTGCGCTTCCCAAGGGGAGTCCACCCAGGTGGAGTCCTGGGGAAGCCAGAGGGTCCTGCACCCCAACTTTGCAGTCAGACGTGACTCTCAGCCAGCCAGTAAAACAGAGGTTTATTAGACAACAGGAACATGGTCTAACACAGAGCTTGTAGGTGCAGAGAACAGGAGCCCTCAGCTGGGTCCATTTTGGGCGGCAGTGAGCCAGAGAACCACGTCTGCACTTCACTCAGTGTCCCCAGCCAGCCCCAAAGTGAAACTATCTCCAGTCCCCGCCCTCCTCTGGGCTTTATCCCTTTTCCAGGCCGGGAGGTCACCGGATTCCTTTGTTCTCCAACCCTTTTGCTCTCACCTTGCAGGGGGGAAGGGCCCAGGCCATCAGTTGCCAGGAAACAGGGTTTCGGCCATTCTCTGTGTCCAGACCCCTGCACACACCTGCCCCCTAGGGCTCTGCAATCATCATACACCCTTATCCCACCATCTAGATACTTAAGAACTGCCTAGGGGAAACTGAGGCACCCCCACAATATTCAGAGGAAACATTAAGAACAGTCCCACTTCATCACACCCACTCCCCTCCCAAGGCTGGTGATAGAACTCAACAGTCCCAAGCTGCCGAGTGCTTTGGCCATGGGGTGTAAAACGGTCCCGTCTCCGCTTCCTCTCCCACCGCTGCAACGGTGCAGAAGCTGCTTTAATAGCAGCCTCCCTCTGCACCCCCGCACACGCCCAACTGAGTCTCAGGCCTTGCTAACGCTCAGTGCCACGGCAGCCCCAGGAGATGATTGCTGCGGGGGTGTCAGCCCAGGGGGAGGTAGTGACTCCGAGAAGCAGGGAGAGCAGCAGCACCATAGATCAGGGAGGTCTGGCAATGCCAGTGGCTGTCTGGGGTCTGGCAGCCCTGGCACTCAGCGCAGATTGTCAAAGGTCAAACCCTCTCACTACCGGCTCTGTAGCTCCCCCTTGCTTTCGGTCTGTTTTAGGCACCATCCTGGCCCCCATCCCCCTGGCATTCGAGCACTGCCCAATCTCGATTGCATTTATTCTAACTGCCCCTTCAGGGCAGGGCCTGGCTGCTACCCCCACTGTAGAGGCAGGGAACCGCAGCACAGAGGGAATAATGGACTAGCCCAAAGCCAAACAGAGCATCTGTGGCAGAGCTGGGAAATGAACATGGGTCTCCTGGGTCCCAGGCTGGTACCTTCTCTTCCAACCTCCTGCCCCCTTCATCCCTGGTTCAGAGTGAGCTGTGGGAGCTCTCTGGGGCACAGGAGCTGGCTGGTGCCCAGATGGAGCTACGTTGCCTACTGCACAGATCTCGCTTTTTCCAAACATTGAAAATGCTGCTACAGCCATACCAGGGCCCACCAGGATCCTTGCAGCTGGTCAGTGCTAAGCTGTGAACTGTGCTAGGTAGGGAAGATGAAACAGATCTTCCCTCACTAGCGGAGCTCTGTGTTACTGGGGACTCACTGCTGGCTCAACGCAACCAGCCCTCCTCAAATGGAGCCTATAAATCCTCCAGCCCTGCTGTTCTCCTTTGTATTTCTGTAGTGCCCAGGGGCCTCAGTCCCGGATCATGGCCCCGCGGTGCTAGACATTGTACAGACACAGCCCTATTCCCCCCACACTGGGTCTTCTGAATGGCCCCTGCTTAGGGGAGGGCGGGGGGGGCGGGGGCTCCTTTCCTCACCCAGTGTCTCCTGCTAGCAGAGATGCTCTGAGGGACGTCTACGCTCTGGGCCTCTGGGCTTCCCGGGCTGGGAGGCAAGCGTGGCTGTCTCCGGGCAATTCTGCTGACTCTCCAGCAGCTGCACGGCAGGTGTCCGAAGGCACCTCTAGTCCTCTCCAGAGCTCAGGGGGACTGTCCTGGCATCGGACTGTCCTGGGGAATGGAACAATGGCTCCGGGCAGTCGGAGAATGCCTGTTCCCCTGGCAACCTCAGTGCCATTCCCTCTGGAAGTGATGGTGTCAGCGAAGGTGCTGGAGGTGGTCAGGCCTCGTGGTTGGAGCTGGACTCAGGAGGCCGGGGCGTGGGTGGAGCGAGGCTGGAGCGAGAGCAGGGCTGGAGGAGGACTAGGAGCAGGGCTGGAGCAGCCTAAGACTGATGCCAATGTCAGGCAGGAGAGAGCCCAGCACAGGACGGACCCAGGGTCTGACAGATGGCTCCAGGAGGCGCTTGGCTCCCGGCCCCGCTGGGTACTGACAGGCCAGGCACCCCAGGGCATTATCACCAGCCCGTTCCCAGTCTTGGCATGGCAGTATATTTCCTTCCCAGTCCCTGTCCCCTGCCATTAAACCAGGGACTCCACGCTGGGGATGTGCACCTGGCAGCACGCAGCTGCCTGAGAACACACAGGCCAGGGTGCAGGGCGAGGGCTCCAGAGAGAAACGGCAGGAGGGCAATGCTGGGAACCGTGTGCTCAGGGACTGCCATCAAAAAGGCACGTCTGCCACCTCCCTCTCAAGTCCTTCGCACCTGCATATTGCCAGGGGAACATCCCATTTCTACTGAGGCCTCAGGGACAGGATTTATGATGAACCGGCTGGAGTTGATCCGCACCCCCGCCCCCCGTGTTGCACCCCAACGGCTAGCTGGGGATCCAAACTGACACTCCCCGGTTTGAGCCCCTGCCTAGCCAGGCCCTGTTCCCTCCCCCCAGGCAGTTGTTGGCCCTGAACTCCTGCAGGCAGCCATGACACACAGGTGCTTGGGGGCTTGAGAGAAGGGCTATCACCAGCTGAATGACCCCTGCCTGTACGGTGGGGACTGAGGCCACTTTGCCAGCAGGTGCCCCCCAAGTCCTGTGCTATGCTGAGTCTGGGGAGATGGGCAGGTTCAGCCTCATTAGAAGGGATCGGCCAGACAGAAAGGCAGAATCGGGTCCTCGCACAGAGCCCCTCTACTACCTGCCTGTGTCCTAACCACCAGGACAGTGGCCAATCCCACCTTAAGGTCAGGTTCCAGCGTCGGGCCCTGTCCATACCCACAGCGCGTGGCACCCAGCATGCGCCGATAGACTCCGGTACATGAAGTAAGTTCACAGACACTAGAAATAGCCTAATGCCAGGCTGGGGGCTGGAGATGTGTAGGGTACAGAGCACAGCACCCCCTAAGGCCGGGCAGGAGGGCTGGGAAATGCATATGATACAGAGCACAGCGCCCTCTAACACCTGGCAGGGGGGCTGAGAGATGGGGGGTGTAGGGTACAGAGCACAGCGCCCCCTAATGCCGGCCAGGGGGCCTGGAAGCTGGGGGAACATGTAGGATCCAGAGCACAGCATCCCCTAACACCAGGCTGGGGGGCAGGGAGAGGGGGGATATGTGGGGTACAGAGCACAGCGCCCCCTAACACCAGGACACGAGGTCTCGTCCGTCTCAGGGCGGAAATGATCACACCCTGCGAATGGGGGATCTGCCACGGGCACTGGCAGGAGCGCGCTGCTTTACATTAAGGTTCTTTGGCTGATGGGCGAACCTCACCCCGCCCTGCGTTTCGAGTGTGAACAGCTGTCGATGGAAACCCAGATGGCAGAGATGGAGCAGGACTAACCGGGGACACTGGGTCTCGCCCTCACCCCGTGTCTACACTGTACGAGGGTGGGAAATAGCAGGTGCCTTTTCTTGCCCTGATACGATTTTGGAGATGCCAACACTAGCGACAGCTTTCTCCCTGTGTGGGTTGTGGGATCCAGGGGAGCTGTCTGTGTGCTCTGTACAGGACAAGGCGTGTAGATGGTTTATACCTCAATGTATCACTGTAAATACAGTTATTTAATATATCAAATAAAAGTAGAACAATACGTCAAAAAACATCAAAATGAAACAGAGGATTGCTATGTACAGGGGGGATTGCTATGTACAGGGGGGATTGCTATGTACAGAGGGGATTGCACGTGACTAGTTAACTGCTCGAGAGCTTTCATCACCATGTACTTTCTGACAGGTTTCCGCGCCCTGTGTAGGGTTTACGTCCCGCCCTCCGTCCCTGTTTCCGGTCGTGTACGTTTTTGGCGCCGTCGGCCCTTTTGAACATTTCTTTTGTATTGTTTTCTGTGTTTGGCCGGTGGAAGGTTGCGTTCTTGTGTTTTGACATATTTAGAGAAAAAGTATGAACAAGTAGAAAGAAAGGCTGTAAGGGGTTTGCGGCTCCCTCCCTGTCCATCAGGGTGGGAGACCACGCCCCTCCCTACGATACTTCCGGGGTACCTTGGTTCAGGGGAAAATTAGCCCAGTGTTAATGGTTCAGGCCTGCAGTCAGGCCGAGCAATGGTAGAGAGTCTGTTTGCCTAGGGCCCTCATTCAGGGCAGGGCTGCAGTCAAGTAGGGGCTCTGGCCTACAATCAGGCAGGCAGAGCAGCAGATGGTCCATTTGCCTGGCCCTTGATTAGGGCAGGGCAGCAATCAAGTAGGGGGGCTCTGGCCTACAGTCCGGCAGAGCCGTCGCCGTCTAGGGGAGGTTAGCTCTCTGGTGGGAGAGTCAGCACAACCGTCTGGCGTCCTGATTCAGGAGGGTGCCAGACCAATCAGGTCTCCTGACAACCAGGTGGGGAGCCTGCCACTCATGACGGTGGGGTGCTGGTGGTAGGGGAACCCAGGCCCTCTCGCTCCACTGCGTCCCCACCCAGGGCCCTAAACAGCAGTGGAGTGGTCCGCCACTGCGTCAGTGGGGAAAATCCGATCACAACATGCTGGCCGGCTTGTAGTCAATAACACAGCTGAACCCAATTCGGCTGCCCTGGGCTCCTTCCTACACACCCATTCCGTGTGTACATGGGTCCCAGGGTTGTTGTTCGCTTCGCTGGGGTAGACGGCTAGTGGCAGCCCCACCAGCTCCTTGGAGACCCCGGCATCTGGCAGCTCCGGCAACCCCTCTGGCTCTCTGTCAGGATAGCGCTCTCCATTAGGGGAGCAGGGAAGAGACGTCCTGCTCCTCCAGCAGCTCTCTCCCAACTCAGCTGGAGGGGCGGCCTTTTATAGTTCCGCTTCCTGTCCCAACCTTCTCCTTCCGGCAGGGTGGCATGCGGTGGGAGACAAGCCTGCTTTCTGCAACCCTCCTGCCCCCAACAACCCACTTCAGTGAGTCCCAAAATCAAATCCGCTTACCAGGGGCCTCTTCTCCTCTTTGCTCTTCGCCAACATCCGGGATAGAAAAGAGCTCCTGGCCGCATGCATCTCTGACCTCCGAGTCATCTTCTTCCTCTGGGTCCCCCTCCACATCCTCGTCCAAGATTTCCTCCTCCTGGCTCGGTCCACTCTCAACTGACATGCGAGCCACCGAAGTATCCACAGTGGTGTTAGCAATGGAGGTGGGGTTGCCGCAGAGTATCATGTCCAGCTCTTTGGAGAACCGGCAGCTCATAGGCGCAGCACCGGAGTCGCGGTTTGCCTCCCGCGCCCTGTGCTCGGCGTTCCGCAGCTCCTTCCCCTCGATCCTAAACTGCCGTGTGTCCCGGTCATCGCCCCTTTCTGTCATGCATCGTGAAATCTGTCCGTAGGTGTAATGATGCTGGTACTGGCGGGACCCAACTGAGAGTGCCAGTTCAGGACAAACTGCTTCAAGCAGGGCAGTTACAGCCGAAGGCTGGGGCTTTTCCACCTCTAAGGCAAACCAAACCAGCCAAACAGAGCAGACTTTGGTCTCACCCCACTGGCTCACCACAAGTCACACAAGCAATTCCCTTAGACACTCCAGTTTCCCAGTCTCACCAACAGAACCACTTGTTATGGGGACAAATGGTTATGAAAACCAATACCCCAGGAAAAGAAAAAAGGTTCTCTTGATCCCAGAAGGACCAAGCCCCAGACCCAGGTCAATATACAAATCAGATCTTGTCCCAAATCACGCTCTTGCCAATCCTTTAGAATCTAAAATCTAAAGGTTTGTTCATAAAAGGAAAAAGCTATAGATGAGAGCTAGAATTGGTGAAATGGAATCAATGACATACAGTCATGGCCAAGTTCTTGGTTCAGGCTTGTGGCAGCGACAGAATAAACTGCAGGTTCAAATCAAGTCTCTGGAAAACATCCACAGCTGGGATGCGTCTTTCAGTTCTTGGTTCAAAGCTTCAGTGTAGCAAAGTCCCTCCAGAGGGATGAAGCAGGACTGAAGACAAGATGGAGGAGCTGCAGCAGCTTTTTATATTCTCTTGCCATGTGGTCTTTCTTTCCTTGTCCCAAGACAAGCTGTCCATCAAGTGGCCTGGAAAAACCTCCGAGTTCTGTCCATAGGCAGGTCCCTGCACACCGTGCTGAGTCCCAAGGCTTGTCTGCCTTCTCTCAATGGGTCAATTGTGTAGCTGATGGTCCTTAATTGGCCATCAAGCAGGCTAGGCATTGCATCCGATGAAGTGAGCTGTAGCTCACGAAAGCTTATGCTCAAATAAATTTGTTAGTCTCTAAGGGCCACAAGTCCTCCTTTTGAACTTGTCTGGGTTGTCACCCAGAAGCATAGTACACGTTTGAACCACAGATAGTATAGAGTCAATACTTATAAGTTAAAATACAAAAATGACACAAACATATAGAAAGCATCATCATAACCAGCAAACCACAACCTTGCCTTAGACACCTTATTTGGCCCCCCTTTATACAAGTTTTGGTGCCACTACAAGACCTTGGTTGCAACAATGATCTATATGGTCCCAGTCACAGTAGGTATCATAATTGTTACGTCCGGAGTGCAGTTGGGACTGTACAGCCTCCTCTCCCCAAATGCTGATGAGGTCCAGCAGCTCAGCATAGCTCCAAGCAGGGGGATCGCCTGGTACGTGGAGCAGGCCTGGCCACCTGGAAAGATGCGCTGCACGCATCATTGTGCAAACAGGAAGAGGACTTTCAAAATGGCAAAGGAGTTTAGGGAGTGGGGATGATGGATGGTCACCTGAGGGCCGGGCAGTAGAGTTCAAACCGATGACCAGAGAGGCGAGAGCAGGCATTGTGGGACACCTCCCGGAGGCCAATCGCAGCGCCGTAATCGACCTCGGTGTCTACACTGGCACCGCAGCCCTGTAGCCCCGGTGCAGAAAGTTTTTTAAACTGTGCAGGGCTTTTTTTAAAGTGCTGCAACTGCCCTGTTTCCGCGCCCTGAGTGGCGTGGCCGTGTGTACACCTCACCAGTTGCAGTGCAGAAAGCTGCTTTACCGCACTGCAACTTGCCAGCGTAGACAGGACCTAAGGAAACAGTGCCATGACTTTAACCCTCCTGTTTACTGGAAAAAAACAAGGCTGTGTTTTGGAGTAGAATAAAAATGCACCTTTTAAAAATGCTGTAACAGTTTTAACACATGATGAAAGTTATATTAAGCTTATTAAACATTTTAGATTTTTGTTGCATTATCAGACTGCTTTTGTTCTTAAATGTTTGCAGCCCAAGGGCTGAGACATAAATACATGCTTCTGTGTTTGTTTTGGGTCTAGAGGCTGTATTAAAAGTAATGCTTTATAAAAGCAAAAAGGCTTTTTCATTTGTACTTTGTGTTTCTAAGAAGACAAAAAGCATTTTAGTAATAAGTTTGACAGGGGCATTTTTGAATTAGCCAGTTTCTTTTCAAAAGATGTCTAGTTACCATTAGGCAAAAGCCAGGGCCGTAAAGTTAATGAAAGGAAACAGGCATGTAGATTTCAAAGCCTCCTGGTTACAGAAATGGGAATGGCCATATCACCATTTACAAAATCTTTTTCTTAACTCTTTAAATAAACTTACTATATAAAACAATACTAAAAGAGACCGAAACCAAAACAGCTTTATCTTTAAATTGTAAAGAAAGCTTTAAAAATCAGGGTACAGTTAAAACCCTCATGTTTTTAAGGTTAGGATTTAGACAAAAAAGAAGAAAAAGCAGCTGATGTGAAAAAGTTCTGACAGAGATAAGGGGCTTGTTCTGTTCCCAACATACACACACATACGTTCTTCTTCTTTTCTCATGTTTTTTTGAAATGTAAACCAGGACAAACAAGTTTGCTTTAGGCCTGTTATAGAAAATCTGCATGGAGCAGGAGTTAAAAATAGCTGCCTTCCCCTGTTTAGCTCCCATGTCCTGTGACCAAAGTTGTTTCACTGTAAAGATGGCCAGAACATGTATGAATTTAAAACAAACAAGAACCCACAGCAGATTCCTTTTCAAAAGACACCCTTTGAACTTCTTAAGAGTGTAAAATAAAGAAGCATCTTGGGGTTAAAACCACAGGCAGTTTACAAAAGTAATTTCTTAAAGTTAAATTAAGTTTTTATTGACTTAGGGATTTTAGTATGATTTTTTGTTGCATGATCAGACTGTCTTTGTTTCTAAATGTTTGCAGTCCGTGTGCTGAGACCCAGGTACAAGCTCTTTTTTAACTGTTTAAATGGACTTAATATATCAAAGAATGCAAAAAGAGAAAGTTGGTTTTTTTGGTTACCTTGAAATTGTAAAGAAAGCTTTAAAAATCAGGGTATAGTTAAAAACCTCACATTTTGAAAGTATGGATTTCTACAAACAACAAGAAAAAGCAACTTATGTGAACCAGTTAGCTTTTTTTTTTAAACCAGAGATAAGGTATTTGTCTCCCACACTTCCGCCACACACCCCCACACACACACATTATTCTTTCCTAGTGATTTTTTAAGTGTAAACCAAAGGCCAAATTTGACCTATTTGAAGCAGGCCCTTCTGCTTTTAAATTTTTTTTGCAGGAAAGGCAGAGGATTAAAACTAAATGTAAACCTAAGGGGCTGCCAAGTTTTACTGAACACTAGTAAGATCAACACCTGTTTACAGGAACGTTAATGGTAAAGAGAAAGCAATATTACCATTCACAATCTATTTAACACATTTGTAACCCTTGAAATGAACTCCCTTGTTCTGTAGGGAAATAAAGAGGCCCCTTTGTAACACGAACTGGTTTAGCTATTACCAGCAGGACAGTGGGGTGGGAGGAGGTATTGTTTCATATTCTCTGTGTATATATAAAGTCTGCTGCAGTTTCCACGGTATGCATCTGATGAAGTGAGCTGTAGCTCACGAAAGCTCATGCTCAAATAAATTGGTTAGTCTCTAAGGTGCCACAAGTACTCCTTTTCTTTTTAAGAAGGTGTCTACACTGCCCACGTGAAATCGCTGCCGCGACAACACTTTAAGGTGGCAGTGTTGTCGTGGCTCCAGCTGAGGAGGGTGTTTTTTCACACCCCTGAGCGGGGCAAGTTTCAGCGCTGTAAGTGGCAGTGTAGACAAGCCCTAATTGAACTGTGAAATTTTAAAACAGGGAACACTCTCTAAAAACCCCGAAAATTATTTTTGTTGTTTGTCAGCCCCAGTGGGAAAAGTCCCATAAAATTTAAAAGGTCTTAAAGCCAATGGGATTATCTATCTATCTATCTATCTATCTATCTATCTAGTGGGAAAGGTGCTTGGGGCCTGTTTTTTTAGATAAGAATAAGGCAGTTAAAGGGGGTGGGTAGTGAGGGGAGGGGCGGGGAGGGGAGGGAGAGGGCTCTTGTTTAAAAATCTTGGGTTGATAGGATTGGTTCAGGAAAATGCATTGTATGATGCAGCTGTAGAACAGTTTCTGATTGATCCGCCCGAGAGGCAGAGATAACCACGCTGGGGACTGTGAGCCTTGGGAGCTCCCTCTTTTCCCCGGGGGCAGCTGCAAGGGAAGAATTAGTAGGGGAAGCAAAAGTGGATGGGAACCTGGGAGGCAGTGACCATGAGATGGTCGAGTTCAGGATCCTGACACAAGGAAGAAAGGAAAGCAGCAGAATACGGACCCTGGACTTGAGAAAAGCAGACTTTGACTCCCTCAGGGAACTGGTGGGCAAGATCCCCTGGAAGAATAACATAAGGGGGAAAGGAGTCCAGGAGAGCTGGCTGTATTTTAAAGAATCCTTATTGAGGTTACAGGGACAAACCGTCCCGATGTGTAGAAAGAATAGTAAATATGGCAGGCGACCAGCTTGGCTTAACAGTGAAATCCTTGCTAATCTTAAATACAAAAAAGAAGCTTACAAGAAGTGGAAGATTGGACAAATGACCAGGGAGGAGTACAAAAATATTGCTCGGGCATGCAGGAGTGAAATCAGGAAGGCCAAATCACACCTGGAGTTGCAGTTAGCAAGAGATGTTAAGAGTAACAAGAAGGGTTTCTTCAGGTATGTTAGCAACAAGAAGAAAGTCAAGGAAAGTGTTGGCCCCTTACTGAATGAGGGAGGCAACCTAGTGACAGAGGATGTGGAAAAAGCTAATGTACTCAATGCTTTTTTTGCCTCTGTCTTCACGAACAAGGTCAGCTCCTAGACTACTGCACTGGGCAGCACAGCATGGGGAGGAGGTGACCAGCCCTCTGTGGAGAAAGAAGTGGTTCGGGACTATTTAGCAAAGCTGGACGAGCACAAGTCCATGGGGCCGGATGCGTTGCATCCGAGAGTCCTAAAGGAGTTGGTGGATGTGATTGCAGAGCCATTGGCCATTCTCTTTGAAAACTCATGGCGATCGGGGGAAGTCCCCGACGACTGGAAAAAGGCTAATGTAGTGCCCATCTTTAAAAAAGGGAAGAAGGAGGATCCTGGGAACTACAGGCCAGTCAGCCTCACCTCAGTCCCTAGAAAAATCGTGGAGCAGGTCCTCAAGGAATCAATTCTGAAGCACTTAGAGGAGAGGAAAGTGATCAGGAACAGTCAGCATGGATTCACCAAGGGCAAGTCATGCCTGACTAATCTAATTGCCCTCTATGACAAGATAACTGGCTCTGTGGATGAGGGGAAAGTGGTGGACGTGTTGTTTCTTGACTTTAGCAAAGCTTTTGACACGGTCTCCCACAGTATTGTTGCCAGCAAGTTAAAGAAGTATGGGCTGGATGAATGGACTATAAGGTGGATAGAAAGTTGGCTAGATTGTCGGGCTCAGCGGGTAGTGCTCAGTGGCTCCATGTCGAGTTGGCAGCTGGTATCAAGTGGAGTTCCCCAAGGGTCGGTCCTGGGGCCGGTTTTGTTCAATGTCTTCATAAATGATCTGGAGGATGGTGTGGATTGCACCCTCAGCAAGTCTGCAGATGACACTAAACTGGGAGGAGAGGTAGATACGCTGGAGGGTAGGGACAGGCTACAGAAGGCCCTAGACAAATTGGAGGATTGGGCCAAAAGAACCCTGATGACGTTCAGCAAGGACAAGTGCAGAGTCCTGCACTTAGGATGGAAGAACCCAATGCACAGCTACAGACTAGGGACCGAATGGCTCGGCAGGAGTTCTGCAGAAAAGGACCTAGGGGTTACAGTGGACGAGAAGCTGGATATGAGTCAACAGTGTGCCCTTGTTGCCAAGAAGGCCAATGGCATTTTGGGATGTAGGGGCATTGTAGGGGCATTGCCAGCAGATCGAGGGACGTGATCGTTCCCCTCTATTCTACACGGGTGAGGCCTCATCTGGAGTACTGTGTTCAGTTTTGGGCCCCACACTACAAGAAGGATGTGGAAAAATTGGAAAGAGTCCAGCGGAGGGCAACAAAAATGATTAGGGGACTGGAACACATGACTTTTGAGGAGAGGCTGAGGGAACTTGGGATGTTTAGTCTACGGAAGAGAAGAATGAGGGGGGATTTGATAGCTGCTTTCAACTACGTGAAAGGGGGTTCCAAAGAGGATGGCTCTAGACTGTTCTCAGTGGTAGCAGATGACAGAACAAGGAGTAATGGTCTCAAGTTGCAGTGGGGGAGATTTAGGTTGGATATTAGGAAAAACTTTTTTGCTAGGAGGGTGGTGAAACACTGGGATGTGTTACCTAGGGAGGTGGTGGAATCTCCTTCCTTAGAAGTTTTTAAGGTCAGGCTTGACAAAGCCCTGCTGGGATGATTTAGTCGGGGATCGGTCCTGCTTTGAGCAGGGGGTAGGACTAGATGACCTCCTGAGGTCCCTTCCAACCCTGATATTCTATGATTCTATGATTCTATGAAGGGTAAGTTCTCTTCCCCTTCCCCCTCCCCCCCCTGCAGCTTGCTATACTTTCCTTGTATAATGACAGGTTTCAGAGTAGCAGCCGTGTGAATCTGTATTCGCAAAAAGAAAAGGAGGACTTGTGGCACCTTAGAGACCAACGCATTGGATGCTCATGAAAGCTTCTGCTCAGATAAATTTGTTAGTCTCTAAGGTGCCACAAGGACTCCTTTTCTTTATACTTTCCTTGTCTCACTAACCAAAAAGGATCTCTTCCTGTTTTCTATATTCTCCTTCTCTCACTAACCAAAAAAAGGATCTTTCTCTCTTTTGCACAGCTCTGTGTTCTGCTTAGTAACAAAAAAGGATCTTTCTCTCTCTTTCTGTTTTCTGTACTTTACACAGCCCTTTGTCACTGACACAGGATCTCTAGCTCATTTTTCGGCCGTGTGATTTCTTTCTCCCGACCTTCTCAACCTTCCTTTAGAGTTTCCTCTTTTCTTTAATGAGCCTTTGCTTTTTAAAATTGATTTCAATTTTTTTACTCTTATTATTTTTTAGTCCCAACAACAATAACCTTTTACCATGTTCTTACTAATCTATAAAACACACTCCTCTCTCTTGTTGCTTTCTATAGTTTCCCCTCTTCCTTCTATTTCAAATCACCTTTCTTTCCTTTTTTCTTCTAAGGCTAAGCAATCTTTCTTTTTTTAAAACTCCTTTCCTTTAAAACTCCTGTAAGGCCTCTGTCATGAGGGGGCGTGGCCTCCTGCCCTGGCAGCCTGGAAGGGAGCCGCGAACACCCCCTGGTGGGCAGAACCGGGACACCCATGGCAGCAGAGGGGCGGGGCAGGAAGCGGCGCTATAAAAGGCTGGGCCTCCAGCTCAGATGGGAGAGAGCTGCCAGATGAGCAGCACGTCTCTTCCGCGCTGTGGAAGCACGGACCGAACAGAGAGCACTATCCTGACAGACCCAGAGGGGCTGCCAGATGCCAGGGACACTGAGAAGCTGGTGGGGCTGCCACTCACTGTCCTCCCCCAGAGCTCGCTGTTGCCGGCAGGGAAAGGGCTGGGGGGAGTCCTCCTCTCTGGCCCCTATCCCGGAGCAGCCTTCCTGCACCCCAAACTCATCCCCAGCCCTGCCCCACCCCAGAGCCCACACCTGCCCCAGCCAGAGCTTTCACCTCTCCACCACACCCTTAACCCTCACCCTGAGCCCCTCCAACACCCCAAACACCTTAACCCCAGTCCTAGCCAGAGCCCTCATCCCCCCATACCCCAACCCTCTGCCCCAGCCCTGAGCCCCCTCCAACACTACAAACCCCTTATCTCCAGCCCTAGACACAGCCTCATCCCCCCACACCCCAACCCTCTGCCCCAGCTCTGAGCCCCCTCCAACACCACAAACCCCTCATCTCCAGACGTAGACATAGCCCTCATCCCCCCACACCCCAACCCTCTGCCCCAGCCCTGAGCCCCTTCCAACACCACAAACCCCTCATCTCCAGCCCTTGACAGAGCCCTCATCTCCCTACATTCCAACCCTCTGCCCCAGCCTTGAGCCTCTCTAACCCCCCAAACCTCCCAGCCCCAAACAGAACCCTCACCCCCTACACCCTGACTCTTGCCCTGAGCCCCTCCCAAACCCCTCAGCCCTGCACCCCTTCCCTCTGCACCCCCTCCCATCCCCAAACTCCCTCCCAGAGCCTGCAGCCTGCACCCCAATACTCTGCCTAAGCCTAGGGCCTGCACCCCAGACGTCCTTCCTCACCCAAACTCCCTCCCGGAGCCTTGGGCAGGTGGGGGGTGAAGTAGGGGCGGGTTCTGGGCACCACCAAAATTTCTACAAACCTGCCACCCCTGAACCCATGTACACACGGAATGGGCGTGTAGCAAGGAGCCCAGGGCAGCCGAATTGGGTTCAGCTGTGTTATTGACTACAAGCCAGCCAGTGTGTTGCTGTCGGATTTTCCCCACTGACGCAGTGGCGGACCGCTCCACGGCTACTAGGGCCCTGGGCTGGGACGCAGTGGAGCGAGAGGGCCTGGGTTCCCCTACCACCGCCAACCCACCGTCAGGAGTAGCAGCCTCCCCACTTGGTTGTCAGGAGGCCTGATTGGTCTGGCACCCGCCTGAATCAGGACGACAGACGGTTGTGCTGACTCTCCCACCAGAGAGCTAACCTCCCCCAGACTGCGACGGCTCTGCCGGACTGTAGGCCAGAGCCCCCCTACTTGATTGCTGCCCCGCCCTGATCAAGGGCCAGGCAAATGGACCTTCTGCTGCTCTGTCTGCCTGACTGTAGGCCAGAGCCCCTACTCGACAGCAGCCCTGTCCTGAATGAGGGCCCCGGGCAAACAGATGCTCTACCGTTGGTCGGCCTGACTGCAGGCCAGAACCATGAACACTGAGCTATTTCCCCTGAACCAAGGTACCCCGGAAGTATCGTAGCGAGGGGCGTGGTCTCCCTCCCAGACGGATGGGGAGGGAGCCGCGAACCCCCTACAGCCTCTCTTTCTACGCGTTCATACTTTTTCTCTAAATATGTCAAAACACAGCACGCTGTTAGGGCCCTGGGCGGGGACGCAGTGGAGTGGGAGGACCTGGGTTCCCCTATACCCGCCACCCCACCGTCAGGAGTGGCAGCCTACTTGGTTGCTGCCCCGCCCTGATCAAGGGCCAGGCAAATGGACCTTCTGCTGCTCTGCCTGCCTGACTGTAGCACAAGCACGCAACCTTCCCCCAGCCAAACACAGAAAAATAATACAAAAGAAATGTTCAAAAGGGCTGATGGTGCCAAAAATGTACACGACCGGAAACGGGGACGGAGGGCGGGACGTAAACTCTACACGGGGCATGGAAACCTGTCAAAAAGTACATGGTGATAAAAGCTATTGAGCGGTTAACTACTCACGTGGCTGGGCAGGGCAGGCGGCCAATGGGGAGAAAGCCATGGTGCGGCATGATGTGTTCCACCCTGCTCCAGGCGGGCTCTGGTGCACCAAACCCCGAGAGTAGGGAGGCTGGCTTTTACTGGGGCAGCTGGGCAACTTCAATGTCTGGGTTCTCCCTTGTATGCGTCAGTCTCATCCTGTGCAAGAGTGTCCGTAGGCTGGTGCGGGCTGGACGGTGTTTCTTGCAGGCCTTGAGGATCAGCATGGTCTGCAAAGCCAGGCACCTGACAGAGGACTTGCTGTCCTGCTGGAAGCCTTTGAGGACTAAGATTGAAAGGAAGGAAATGGAGGTCAGAGCCATGGTGCTCTGGAAAGTCCTGGCAGAGCAAGCCAGCGCTGTACCTCTCAGCCCGCGACAAGAAGGCAGCAGGCTGGGAGGCGGGAGGCAGGGGACTAGCAGGAACAACCACCAACCCTCACTAAACATCCCCACTGCCCTCCACAGCAGGGGGAGCCCCCAGACACAGGCAAGAAGTCACAATGAACCCCATTCACTCAAAAAGAAAAGGAGTACTTGTGGCACCTTAGAGACTAACCAATTTATTTGAGCATAAGCTTTCATGAGCTACAGCTCACTTCATCGGATGCATACTGTGGAAACTGCAGAAGACATTATATACACAGAGACCATGAAACAATACCTCCTCCCATCCCACTCTCCTGCTGGTAATAGCTTATCTAAAGTGATCACTCTCCTTACAATGTGTAAGCCCTCTGCACCAACATTCCACACAAAGATGGACTACAAGCCATCAAGAACACTATCCCCGATAATGTCACGGCTAACCTGGTGGCTGAACTTTGTGACTTTGTCCTTACCCGTAACTATTTTACATTTGGGGACAATGTATACCTTCAGATCAGCGGCACTGCTATGGGTACCCGCATGGCCCCACAGTATGCCAACATTTTTATGGCTGATTTAGAACAACGCTTCCTCAGCTCTCGTCCCCTAACGCCCCTACTCTACTTGCGCTCTATTGATGACATCTTCATCATCTGGACCCATGGAAAAGAAGCCCTTGGGGAATTCCATCATGATTTCAACAATTTCCATCCCACCATCAACCTCAGCCTGGTCCAGTCCACACAAGAGATCCACTTCCTGGACACTACAGTGCTAATAAACAATGGTCACATAAACACCACCCTATACCGGAAACCTACTTACCGCTATTCCTACCTACATGCCTCCAGCTTTCACCCTGACCACACCACACCATCCATCGTCTACAGCCAAGCTCTGCGATACAACCGCATTTGCTCCAACCCCTCAGACAGAGACAAACACCTACAAGATCTCTATCAAGCATTCTTACAACTACAATACCCACCTGCGGAAGTGAAGAAACAGATTGATAGAACCAGAAGAGTTCCCAGAAGTCACCTACTACAGGACAGGCCTAACAAAGAAAATAACAGAACGCCACTAGCCGTCACCTTCAGCCCCCCCAACTAAAACCCCTCCAACGCATTATTAAGGATCTACAACCTATCCTGAAGGATGACCCAACACTCTCACAAATCTTGGGAGACAGGCCAGTCCTTGCCTACAGACAGCCCCCCAGCCTGAAGCAAATACTCACCAACAACCACATACCACACAACAGAACCACTAACCCAGGAACCTATCCTTGCAACAAAGCCCGTTGCCAACTGTGCCCACATGTCTATTCAGGGGACACCATCACAGGGCCTAATCACATCAGCCACACTATCAGAGGCTCGTTCACCTGCACATCCACCAATGTGATATATGCCATCATGTGCCAGCAATGCCCCTCTGCCATGTACATTGGTCAAACTGGACAGTCTCTACGTAAAAGAATAAATGGACACAAATCAGATGTCAAGAATTATAACATTCATAAACCAGTCGGAGAACCTTCAATCTCTCTGGTCACGCAATTACAGACATGAAGTTCGCTATCTTAAAACAAAAAAACTTCAAATCCAGACTCCAGCGAGAAACTACTGAATTGGAATTCATTTGCAAATTGGATACTATTAATTTAGGCTTAAATAGAGACTGGGAGTGGCTAAATCATTATGCAAGGTAGCCTATTTCCCCTTGTTTTTTCCTACTCCCCCACCCTCAGACGTTCTGCTTAATCTTGGATTTATGCTGGAAATGGCCCACCTTGATAATCATACACATTGTAAGGAGAGTGGTCAGTTTGGATGAGCTATTACCAGCAGGAGAGTGAGTTTGTGTATGTATGGGGGTGGGAGGGTGAGAAAACCTGGATTTGTGCTGGAAATGGCCCACCTTGATTATCATGCACATTGTAGGGAGAGTGGTCACTTTGGATAAGCTATTACCAGCAGGAGAGTGAGTTTGTGTGTGTGGTTTTTGGAGGTGGGGTGGGGGGTGAGAAAACCTGGATTTGTGCTGGAAATGGCCCAACTTTATTATCATACACATTGTAAGGAGAGTGATCACTTTAGATAAGCTATTACCAGCAGGAGAGTGGGGTGGGAGGAGGTATTGTTTCATGGTCTCTCTGTGTATATACGCCTAACTTCCGGTGCCCTGCTGCCCTCCAGCAAATGCCGAGGAGGGAGCTCAGCCATTCTCTAGCTCTGGTTGGGGCCCAGCTATGAACCTGCTCTGGGAGTGAGGAGCCTGAGCTATGTCACCCGCCCATCCCCCTTCTCCCCAACAAATGTGGAGGAGACGCTGCTCTGCCCTGCGCTGGCCCAGGGTTCCGGGCACGCAGCAGGGAGGTAGATGACCGGACGTCACCTCAGTCTCCTTTGGAGCAGTGGCTTGACACCAGGCACCCCACTTGGAGGTGACTGCAACAAACCCTGGGCTAGTGAGTGCAAGGGGGGGAGGCAGGACCCCAACTTTGCTGTGTTGCGGGGGCGGGGAGGGGACAATCGTCTGCGAAGGCCAGCCAGCTCAGGCCCAGTTTGGAGATTTGCCAGGCCACAGCTCTGAGGTCAGGGCTAAGTGCCTGGGCACATGCCAACCAGCAGGCACCACAGGGTGAGGGGGAAGCTGATCAGGGGTTTGGGGATCTACAGTTTGCCACCCTTTGCGGCTCTTGCCCAAGATCACATTGCTGGCGTCGGAGATTGAACCCAGCCCGCAGCCCTGGGCCATTCGTCCCTCTAGTGCTCAGTGCTCAAAGCAGATACCACTCACCCTTGCAGATGGCCTCCAACTTCTCCTGGCTCTGCTGGTCCAGCTGCCGGGCAGTGAGCCCTACACACACAAACAGCTCGTCACATCCCTGCGTCCCCAGCGAGGGTATCAAAGCGTCTGTCACCCTCCAAGCAGTGGGGCTTTCCCCTGCCCCTCACTGTCCAGGACGCACTCCTGAGTCCCCAGGGGAAAGGGCGAGGCCCCAGGGATGGCTGTGGGGCTGGTTGCCAAAGGAGAGCATTGCGCCTTGAGGTTCCACTACCAAGAGCCCATGGTGGGGTGGGGGTGTGGGGGATGGGGACTGCATGGGGAGCAGTGGAGTTCGAGGGGGCCCATCAGCCGATCAGGGCAGTTTGGGGTGAGCTTGCTCCTGCGGGTTTCTGACACCCCTGAGCCTTCATTCGGCAATCAGGAGTCCAGGGGTTACTTCTCGCTGCCGGCAGGGACTGAGGAGAGCCTGGGACTGGATCCAGCCCCTCTGCTTAAGGGACCCCTCTGCTCTGTGGTTACCTAGAAACCTGATGGCCGCTTCTCTAATGGGAGCCTGCGGGTTTTCCACAAAGGCCATGGCCTGGCAGAGGAAGGTTTCTGCCCTCTCCTTGTAGCACGCCACCTAGGAGCCAGAACAAGGGAGCACAAGGTTATTAAAGGCCTTTCCATCCTGCAGGCCAGGTTCCAGATCTGTGGAGTGTCCTGCTTTCAGCCCTCCTTCCTGTGCCGGGGGGATCACGCAGAGGGATTACAGCCAGGGCCAGGTGTGGTCCCGGGGCTGGGGCTCGGTGTGGGAATGGAGCCAGGCAATGGAGGGCTCACTCACCAGGCAGTCACAGCCTCGCCAAAGCTCCTTTTTCTGGACGAGAGCACTGAGCTGGCTCCACCTTAGAAAATCCACCGCACTCCTGAGGGTGTCCCAACACACCTGCAAAACAAGAGGGGCCGGGGAGAGCCGAGAATGGTTACAGGAGCTGGAAGCCAGGGCCGTCCCTCGGCATACGTGCCTGCGTAGGGCACCATGAAATTTGGGGCACCAAATTGCCCCAAATTTCATGCTGTCACTAGGCGGCTGCATGCTGCACATGCAGCAGCCCCAGCCCCAGTGACCCACCCTATACCTCAGCCAGCCCCGCCGCAGGCTGCACCCACTACAAAGGGCAGGGCCGTCCCTGGGGGGGGGCCCAGACAACTCCCTCCGCCCTCCCTCTTCCCCTTCCCCCCTGCTCCATCCCCAGCCCGCCCCCATTCCACCTCTTCTCCGCAAGTCTCTTCCCCCAGCGACCCCACACTCACTGGCAGTGGCAGGAAGTGGAGCAACCCGGTCCCAGCCCGCTCTACTCCAAAAGGATTGCCCCCCGCACTCACCGGTAGTGGGAAGCTGCTGTCAGTGAGTGTGTGTGCGGGAGGGATCCCTTTCCCCAAAGCCCCTCCCTCGAGCGACACGGCTAGAGCCTTAGTGCCCCACCTCATGGGGGTAGGAGGGTGAATTCATTACTGCCGGGGGCATTTGGCTCCCAAGTGATGGGGGCCATGAGAGCGAGCGTGTGCACAGGCACCTGGGGCGGGGTGGAGGGGGGGCTTGGGCATGTCATGGCTAGTAAGAGCTGTCCGGGCTGCTTGGCCAAGGGCACATTGGGTCTTGGGCACCATCCGGAGGCTGGGTAGCTCTGCTCCTGGTAGGGGCCATGGCCAGGGTTGTGCTCTTCCCACCAGCACAGCCAGGGGAATGTGCAGGGCCAGTGGCTGTAGGAGTGGTGAGCTGACCCCTCTGCCCACCCATTCTCTCAGCCTGGCTGCAGGGGGGGAGTGTTGGCCTCAGAAGAGGCAGGGAAGACTCGGCAGTTGGGTGGGGCACCATGGTCATGACGCTACTGGACTCAACGTTCAAGTGTTTTTGAGCACGTGATTGTCACAGCACTGAGCACCTGCCCTCTGCCGGCCAGACCTTTTAAAGGGGGGTGTCACATGTTGGCCCCCCAACAAATTCCTGGTCACTCTGTAACAATCTCAGCTGCAGGCTCCAGCTCGTGATCTCACCTGGGACACATTGGGACGCTCATCGTGCAGGAGGAGGAGCAGAGGGACCAGGCTGCGGAGGACGTGCTCCTTCATCTTTCTCCTGTTGGGCTCCCTTACAAGCTCCAAAAGGTGTTTAAAGAGGGTGATGGAGAGCACCCGGAGTTTGCTGGACTCCTGCAAGAGAGGATGTGGGGAGGAGACGCTGTGATGGTCGTGCCCACCCAGCAGGGTGAGTGCTCACTGTGACAGAGATGTCTGCCCTGCAGGGGGTATTGCTAACTCACCCCCAGTCATACAGGCACAGCTGGGGGCCAGAGTCTCATGGGCATAGCGCCATTGAAGGCAATAGAGATGCAGATTTCCACCAGCTGAGGGGCTGGCCTGGTAACTTCTTGGCCAGAGAGAGCAGCAAGGTGGGGTGAGACAGCCCCTGGGATCTCACAGCCAGGTCTGGGCACACTGGCATCAGCACCCGCCTGTCAAGCCAAGGGGAAACGCTCAGGGCAGAGCAGCATCAGGACAGGGGCGGCAGAGAGGGAGCGATGAGCAAAGATTCAAAGAGGGAAGGGATGTGTGTACTTTGTCCTCCCGCTTTGCGTACCCGACTCACACTGGTGCTGACCCACAGCGACCCTCTAGAGAGGCCAAGGGGGCCAGGCATAGGGGGCAAATTCCTACACTGGTGTTTGTTCGGGCCATGCACAGGGACCTGCGGGGGAGTTAACCAGGAGCAAGGGGTGGTAAATGTGCAGGAGCTCCCAGATAGGGGGCCTTGGAAGCCATGACTGGAAACCACCCAGCCTCCAGGGGCTTGGGGTTCGGCAAGGGCTGCCCCACTCCTACCCATGGGTTTCTTGTTAACTCAGGATCGGCCCCACTTGGTCACATGATGCCCCCTCGCTGCATGGCAGCTGGCAGAGCCGGAGCAGTCCAGTGACCTGGGAGGCCGGGCGAGCTGTGCCCACCAGGGAGAACCAGGAGCAATAGCTGGGGGCTGTAGGGAGGGGCCACAGCTTTCTGGGAGGTGAGGCTGAGGGTAAGGGGGGGCAGCCTGGGGGGCGGGTTGACTTGAGCTGTTCTGAGAGTGGCTGAACCTTTAAATGGTGCCCCCCCAATCAGCAGTTACATGTCGCCTCTGGGCACCAGGTTCTAGAGCAGGCAGTTCTCTGAGTGACGTCTGTTGTAAAAGTGTTCATAAGTTCTTTTAGTCTGTTTATCAGATTTGGCTGCGCTCTCCTGTCTGGCCACTTTGGAGACAGGCTCTTGGAACAGTAGTTCTCAGTTGTCTTTCCATCAGGAGCGGGTGCTGGACTAGATGCAGGAGCTGCTCTTGGTGTTGATCTTTAGCTGGGCCTGTGCCACTGCTTAATAAAGAGCGGCCGGGTCCCAGCAGAGTTCGGGAGGGCTGAGGGTAGGATTTAGCGTTGTGAGAGCTGGGGAGGTGGGTGATCCCTCCAGGAGCCCCCACTGGGGTGTTACCCCTGGAAGGCAGTAATGGATGGGTCCCTTTCTCCCGCCCACTTTGCTGGCTCTCGCCGTGCAGTGGGGGACTGAACATCAGTCTGGTGAACATGCTGGCGGGGGCTCGTTTGTGGTTACAAAAGGCCTGGGGAGAACTAGCCCCTCCTTTGATGCTGCCCTGCCATGAGAACGAAGGGGAGAGGAAAGGGCGGTAGGCCATCTGTGGGATTCCTGGCCAGGGAGGGGAGGAGCAGGATTTTCACCAGGGTACCATCACTTGTTACCCTGGAAGCCAGCAGGAGCATTGCGGCCCCCTGTGCTGCAGAGGCCCCTTCGCTGCATGCAGGCTCAGGAATGCATCTTCTTCCCTCAAGGGGAGCCTCGTCCCCAGGCTGCCCTGATCCTTGTCAGCAGGCCTGCAGGACACCAGCGTTCCCACCCTTACTGCCATATGCTCTGATGGAGAATGGGGTAGCAGAAGAAGGCGGGAATGGGTTCATGTCATTTACGACAATCCTTTTTCTGGCTAGGGCCATAGCATAGGTCCCGCTAGCCCACCCGCCAGCCCCCATTCACACGTCTGTGGCTTGAAGGGTCTCCCGCGGGCCGCCAGGCCTTACATCATGAAAGAAAGGCAGGAGTTTCTCAGCCACTCGCACAGCCATGGGGCTGGCGCTCTGCCTGTCCATGCCGGCGAGGATGTCTCTCAGCACAGTGATGGCATTGGAGATGACGTCCCTGTCTGCCTCGTGTAGCTGCTCCACGACGACTGGCAGTTGATGCTGGAGTTTCCCCACCTGTGTGAAAGGAGAAGCTGCTTCACGAAACACCCTCCGGTGACCCAACAAGCCATTTCCAAAACAACCTCTGCCTCCCCTGCAGACAGAGCCATGGGAACTAGGAGTGCAGGGGGTGCTGCAGCACTCCAAGGTTTTACGCGGGGCTCTGCTCCTGGCCCCACACACAAGGTCCCAGCTGCCGGCCCTGCGCCAACTCCCAGCTGTGGCCCCAGCCTCGGCCCCCTTGCCCCATCCATCTCCTGCCCCCCTGGAGCCATGGCCCTGCTCCTGACCCCAGCTCTAGGGGTGGTGCGGTGTGTGGACAGGTGTAAGGGGGTGCTCAGCACCTCCACTATAAAAAGTCTTCTAGCGCCCCACCTCCAGATGACATCTTAGAGCCTCAAAGCCCTTGCACAGCCCCAGCTAGGATTGCAGGCAGCGGGGCCGGCTACCTGCAACATAAGCAGCTGCTTCCTTGTACCCCCGATCTCAGGGGGTGGTATTTATAAGCAGGTATCATCTGTGGAAACTTCTCTGCACAGCACCTTGACCCCAAACAAATCAAGTGTATTATTGTTATAACGGTTAGAATAGCACCTCCAGCGCCTATCTGCAATCAGGGCGTGTGCTGGGGGCTTTCCAGGCACAGAAAGAGACATTCCCTGGCCTAGAGCTTACAGGCTAGACACACAAAGGAAGGATTTCTATCCCCGTTGTACAGACATGGAACTCAGGCACAGAGAGGCGACGTGACTCACCCATGGTCACCCAGGGAGTCTGGCAGAGCCCAAAACTGAACTTGGGTTCTCCTGAGTCCCGGGCCTTACAGCCCAGCCTCAGCGAGGGAGCCGATTTTCTCCACGAGTTGTAGGGTTGGTCTGTTACTAAAAGCCAGATTCAATCATTTCTGTATTTGGCTTTTGAACTGTTCAAAGACAGCCCCACAAAACCTCAACCGGGATCAGGGGAAAAAGTGTCCAATACAGGCTTACCGGTTCCAGAAGGAAAAATAAAACACAAGCAAGTGAAAACCAGGCTGATGACATGGAACAATGGGAATGGTGGATAACAAAGAGAATTACAGTCATGCCCTCTCCATGTCTGATCGATTCATCGTCCGGCTTTAATAAACCGGACTGACCTGCTATTCTCAGGGTAAGTAAATTATCATTAGGGAGAGTTGCCTTCAGATGGTCTCCTCTTTGACCAGGCTGCCAGATCTGTGTATTTAAGTCCCAAGGGTTTTCTCTGCCTTCACTATACCGTGTCTATCACACTTGGTATGAGGTCTGAGCAGCAAAAGGCCTTTCTCGAGCTCTTCAGAGGAGCGAGTGCTGCGGGACAGAGCTGTGACGTCAACAGTTAAAACCTACGAGGCTCAAAAAGGGGATTCGTAGGAAAAAATGGTTCCAATTGAAGCAAAATGGCTCTGTCCGGGCGTCCTGGATCACTGGTGTCACCAGCATTCCCTGGAGGTCTAGAGTCCACAGCTCTGCTGCTACTCTAGTGCTAGGGTTCTTTGGATCACACACCCAGAGACGCACCCTGCAGGAGCCAGGCCCTGCCCTGCAGAACAACAGACAAAAGCCAGGCAGGGACTTGCCCAAGGTCACCCAGCAGGTCAGTGGCAGAGCCAAGAAGAGAAACCAGGGCTCCTGACTCCAGGCCAGGGCCAGGTCCCCTGGGAAGCTTTCAATGACCCCAGCCCTGCATCAGCTCCCTGATGAAGGAGTTGCCAAGACTTTGAAGGAAAGAGCTCAAATTCAGAGGGATCATGGTAAATTGGAGGACTGGGCTATAGACAACAAAATGAAACTCACCAAAGACAAAAGTGAGGTGCTACATTTAGAGAAGAAAAAGCAAATGCACAGAAACAGAATGGGGGATAACCGGTTGTACTGCTGAGGAGGATCTGGGAGCTGCAGTGGATCACAGCCTCAGCATGAGGCAGCAAAGCGATGCTGTTGCAAAAAAAAAAAGAAAAGAAAAAAAAAAGCAAATGCAATCTTAGGTTGCATTAACAGAGGTATAGCCTGCAAGTCATGGGAGGTGATAGTACCACTCTACTCAGTGCTGGTTAGGCCTCAGCTGGAGTACGGTGTCCAGTTTAGGTCACCAATGTCTACAAAAGATGTGGAGAAACTGTAATGAATCCAGAGGCAAGTGACAAAGATGATCCGAGGGATGGAACACAAGCCATACGAGCAAAGGTTGAAGGAACTGGCTATGTTTAGTTTGCAGAAGAGGAGATTAAGGGGGGACGTGCTAATGGTCTTCAGATTCTTTGAAGGCTGCCAAAAAAAAGATGGCAAAAAGTTGTTCTCTCTTGCCACAGAGGGCAGGACAAGAGGGGATGGGTTCAAACGACAGCACTGCAGATTTAGATTAAATCTCAGGAAAACCTTCCTAACTGTAAGAAGAGTAGGACAATGGGACAGACGACTAGGGAGCTTGTGGAAGCCCCTTTGCTGGAGGTTTATAGAAGGAGGCTGGAGCCATCTCTCTCGGCTGGGATAGACACAACAAATCCTGCATCTTGGCAGGGGGCTGGACAAGCTGACCTTGCGATCCCTTCTCACCCTGCGGTTCTATGAGGTGTCCCAGAGCACCAGGAGAGGGTTTCGGCGTGTTCTGCCTAGACTATAGCGCTGGCTAGAGTCACGCTCTCTCTCTTCGGCCCAATGGCAATACCCAGTGGGAGACAGAGAGACACCCTCAGGCCATGGTGGGGACACACGGCGCTCCTTCCCTTGCTGCAGGGGCTGGAACTTACGGCCAAGGGGGCGACGCCAGCCTCTTGCTGAGAGATGTCGTGATGCTGGCGCAGCGGCCGTTCCTGCAGCCTGTCGAGCAGCTCCCGTAGGACCTTTCCTGTGGTCTTGGGGTGGGATGTCAGCACCCTCCACATCTCCACAGCAACGCTGCAAAGGGAGAGAGCCGATTTCACCTGGCCAGAGCCCTGCCAGCCTCCAGCACCCACCGCCACCCGCACCCTGCTGAGTCTCCCGCCCCCGGCCGGCCCTTTGTTGCCCTCCTGCTGCAGCAAAGGCACCCACTGCCTGGCGCAGGCTGCATGGGGGCCGGGTCTGAGTGTCAGCCCCGGGGGAGGCCGAGGGCTGCCATATGGGGTTTTGCAGGCTGGCCTGTCTCCACGGCATGTCAGCCTGCAAAACCCTCCAGAACAAGCAGAAGCTCTGCAGGGAGCAGGAGGTCTCTGGAAGGTTCTGCACGCCCCTGTCCCTGGCAGTGGGACCAGTCCGTGGGACCCGGAGCACAAGCGGCAGCAGCCCCAGCCCTGTACCTGTCACATGACAGCGAGCAGCCCAGCAGGGTTGTGACCACCTCCTTGCTGTACTGGTTGCCCAGCACGACAAGGGCCTTGAGCAGCTGCTGCTGGGCCAGCGGCTCGCTGATGGAGTCCAGGTTGTGGTAGATGCTTGTCACAGCCTCCGACACCTGGAAGGGAAACGGGAAGATGGGAGCCTTGGCTTCCTCACGCTGCTATTGATCTGGGGTGCCAGGGACCTGACCTACCTGAGAGCCATCTGCCCTCCCACATCCTCTTCTCCAGCTCCAGGCCTAGAACACAGGGCCAATTCCCGGCCTATCGATTCATAGACTGCAAGACCACAAGCGGCCATGGAGATCACCTAGACTGACCCCCCGCATTGCACAGGACCTGCCCCCCAGTAATGCCGAGTGCCCAGAGACAGAGTCTCCCACGGATGGGCTCCCCCAGCAGGCTGTTCTCACTGCAGCTCTTACCCTCTCCAAGCTTGGGCTGGGGACCCACAGGATCACATGCAGCATGTGCCTGGCTGCCACCGAGTCATGGACGCTGCTGTCTCTCATGCCCTCGATAGCAGTGAGGAAGAAGTCCATGCGCTCAGATGGGTTGAAGTACTTCCCAAACATCTGAAACAAACCTGCAAGTGAAACCCCTTTTGCTGCCCAGTGCAGTTCCAGTCGGACTGAGCAGCCAGGACTGGCCCAGCCAGGAGTGCAGGCAAAGCCCGCTGTGCCGGGACAGGGCTGGGTTACTGCACCTGGGACGCACAGTACCCAGCCAGCAATCAGGAGCTGTCCTGCATGGCACAGGCCAGCGTGGCAGTGCACGGGGGCACAATACTGCACAGCACGGATACACTCTCTAGTGCTCAGCAGGGCCTGGCACTGGTGCGTGGATGCAATGATGCCTTGGAGAGCATTAATCTCTGGGGAAGCTCCCACCACACCTGACAAGGAGCTGGGATCAGGTTTGGATGAGACCCAGTGCATCTTGGGATGTGGCATGGAGGGAGGCATATTGGCCTGCAATAGTAGAAGCCTTGCCAGCAGATTGAGGGAAGTGATTATTCCCCTCTATTCGGCACTGGTGAGGTCACATCTGGCCCCCCACAAGAGAAAGGATGTGGACAAATCGGAGAGAGTCCAGCAGAGGGTAATGAAAATGATTAGCGGGCTGAAGCACATGAATTATGAAGAGAGACTGAGGGAAGTGGGCTTATTTAGTCTGCAGAAGAGAAGAGTGAGGGGGGATTTGATAGCAGCCTTCAACTACCTGAAGGGGGTCTCCAAAGAGGCTGGAGCTCGGCTGTTCTCAGTGGTGGCAGGTGACAGAACAAGCATCAATGGTCTCAAGTTGCAGTGGGGGAGGTCCAGGTTGGATATGAGGAAAGACTATTTCACTAGGAGGGTGGTGAAGCACTGGAAAGGGTTACCTAGGGAGGTGGGGAATCTTCATCCTTCGAGATTTTTAAGGTCAGGCTTGACAAAGCCCTGGCTGGGATGATTTAGTTGGGGTTGGATTAGATACCTCCTGAGCTCTATGATTCTGTGAGGTGGAGTGGGCCATAGGCAGGGCTCCGGCCCAGCTGTATGGGGTCAGTCACATGCCTGGGTCTGTCCCTTCCCCCTGACTCCTAGGGTCTTAATTTCTCTCTCCTGATAAGTCTGGGCACAACAATCCCAGGAAGCATTGAAAGTAGTTACCATGGCGATATTGCTGGTGTTGGTGAACCAGGTGACCCAGAAGGTGTTCTCCGCTCGCCACTCCCTGAAGACCTGCAGATACTCTGCACTCTGCTTTGTCAGCGTCGTGCCTGAACCAGGGAGGGGAAACAGACAGCAGGCAATATAAATCAGAGGTTAGCTTTGGAAACGGGAGTTTTGCAAGGAAGTTTAGAGACAAGTACATCTAAGAAACATACTGTAAATTCAGGCCAATAAACTCCCCCTCCCTCCCCAACAAAACTAAACAAACTAACCCCCCTGGAAGAGTAAAAATAAACCAGGCGGAAGTGCAGCAGCAGTGTGAGGCTCTCCAGTTGATTGCACTGAATGCAGCATGTAGGATTCCCAGCCCTGTGGGCAGGTAGCACATCTGGGCATTTGGCCCAAGGAGCTACTACCCTCAGAGACCAGGAGGCCAGAGGATCTGAACTGGTGGAGCCAAGGGAGACAGCGAGGTACATAGAGGAGACTTTTAGGAATGCAGTAGAGTGGTCCCACCCCCAGTCTGACAGCCTCTGTGCTGCTGAGGAGGGTGAAAGTTTCTGGGAAGGAGAACATCGAGCTGGAGCAGAGGGAGATGATCCCATAGTTGGGACCCACCTGCCAGATGAAGTCAGGATATCCTCTCACACTGAGCCTGCCCTCCTGAGGCGGGAAGCCCAGTTACAAAGAAAAGCCAGGTAATAGTAATGGGGATTCAATCAATAGACATATAAGCAGTTGGGTTTGTGATGAGTGGGAGAACCGCATGGTAAATTGCCTGCCTGGTGCAAAGTTTGCAGCTCTCACGAGACATCCAAACAAACTTATGTGCAGTGCTGTGGTATGTAAGCTAATGTGTAAATCGGCCTCTGTACGAGATAGAGAATGTGACAGTGAATTTTATAGAAGTCTCCAGATGTGATCCCTGACAAGCCTGACTTCAGTACCAGGCAAATTGTTGAAATGATAGGAAAGAACAGAATTATCAGACACAGAGGTGAACACAATTTTTTGGGGCAGAGTCAACATGGCTTTTGGAAAGGGAAATCATGCCTCACCAATCTACTAGAATTCTCTGAAGGGGGTCAACAAGAATGTGGAGAAGGGTGATCCAGTGGATATACTGTACTTGGACTTTCAGAAAGCCTTTGACAGGGTCCCTCACCAAAGGCTCTTAACCAAAGTAAGCTGTCATGGGATAAGAGGGAAGGTTCTCTCATGGGTCAGTGGTTAAAAGATAGGAAGCAAACAACAGGGATAAATGGTCAGTTTTCACAGTGGAGAGAGGTAAAGAGCGGGGCACCCCAAGGATCTGTGTTGACACCAGTCTAGTTCAACATAGTCATCAATGATCCAGAAAAAGGGGTAACCAGTGAGGCAGCAAAATTTGCAGATGATACAAAATGACTCAAGATAGTTAAATCCAAAGCAGACTGCGAAGAGCTACAAAGGGACCTCACAAAACTGGGGGGGGACTGGGCAACAAAATGGCAGATGACATTCAATATAGATAAATGCAAACTGGACACCACAATCTCAATGATACATACACAATTATGGGGTTTAAATTACCACTCAAGAAAGAGATTTTGGAGTCATCGTGAAGAGTTCTCCGAAAATATCCGCTCACCATGCAGTGGCAGTTAAAAAAGCCAACAGAATGTTGGGAACCATTAGGAAAGGGATAGATAATAAACCAGAAAAATGTCATAATGCCTCGATACAAGTCCAATGTGCACGCCCACACCGTGAATACCGCGTGTAGTTCTGGTCGCCCCATCTCAAAACAGATATACCAGAATTGTAAAATGTGCAGAGAAGGGCGACAAAAATGATTAGGGGTGTGGAAGAGCTTCCATATGAGGAAAGATTAAAAAGACTGGGGGCAAATCTACACTTAAACCACTCTATCGCCATAGCTGCACCGGCGCTGTAGCGTTGAAGAGAAGATGGTCCTCTGCCAACAAGCTCTTAATCCACCTCCCGGAGAGGCGCTAGCTATGTCAGTGGGAGGGGTGCTTCTGCCAACAGGGGTGTGGATTTTTCACACCCCTGAGCAATGGAGTGATAACAATATAGCTCTGCAGTGTAGACCTGGGACCATTTAGTTTAGAAAAGAGCTGACTAAGGCGGGAGATGACAGAGGTCTGTAAAATCATGACTGGTGAGGAGAAAGTGAATAGGAAAGTGTTATTTACCCCTGCACATAACACAGGAACTAGGGGTCACTTTCTGAAATTAATAGGCAGCAAGTTAAAAGCAAAGAAAAGAAGGTATCTCTGCACACAATGCACAGGCAACCTGTGGAAATTGTTGCCGTGGGATGTTGTGAAGCCTAAAAGTATAATTGGGTTCAAGATAATTAGGCCATGCAACCCCAGACTCTGCATGTCCCTAAACCTCTGACTACCAGAAGCTGGGACCGGATGAGAGGGGATGGATCACTCCAAATTTCCCTTTTCAGTTCATTCTCTCTGAAGCATGAGGCACTGGCCGTTATCAGAAGAAACAATACTGGGCCAGATGAACTGATCTGAGTCAGTATGTCCATTCTTATGTGAGTTATGAAGAGTAGAATATGGACAGGGGAAGCTAAAGACATCAGGGGAAACTCCATGGCTTGAAGGACTATGGATAGTAAGGAGGCTTTTTTAAAAAAGTGTATTAGGAACAAAAGAAATCCTAGCAATGGTGTAGGCTCATTACTAGATGGAGACTGTTTAAAAGGATGCAGAAAAGGCAGAAGTGTTCACTAAATATGTTTCCCATGTTTGGAAACCTCATGTCAATGTATTTAGGAAGGACAAGGGTCTCCAGTGCTCTTACGTTTTTGCCACAGCATGAAGGCGTAGAGGTGGTGAAGTCCCTCCATAGCCGATCGGCAGATCTCCTGCTCCTGCTCAGCACAGTGCAGAGTGAGACAGCCCACCAGCTGGCCCAGGACTCTGAACTCCTCCACTCCCTGACGGAGAGAGGGAGCAAGGGGAGTCACTCGCCCCTGCAGGCCCAGTGCAGCATGTCCCCCAGCATTGCACTAGCAACGGTCTAGAACCGGGGAAGGCAGAGCCCAGCGCAGAGAGACTGGGGACAATGAGAGCAGGAGGAGCCATGGGACCCATCACCAGGGACTGAGGGAAGCTCAGCAGGGACGGGAAGTCTGGGTAGCAAAGTCAGCAAACGTTGCCCTCGAGTGGGGACCTGGGTAAGGAATGAACTAACGTCCAGTCTCCATCTCAAGGGCAAGCTCCTAATCCCAGCCCCTTCTCCCATCCCCCTCCCTCCACTGACCTCAGGTCCAGGAGCGTGAGGTCACCTTGGACTCCTCTTCTCTGCATTCCGCCTCTCTCACTCCATCCTGGAGCTCCCCACAACCCCTACTTTCTGCGCTGCACCCATCCTGCCGGCTCTCTCCTGCCGGCTCTCTCCTGCAGCCTTGTCCTCTAGCCTCCCCCTCCTGCCAGACCTTCCCTTGCCCCTCCTGCAGCCCCTGCGCTCGCTCCCTGCTCTTCCCCACGTCGCACCGAGCCCCTTGCCCTCCTCTCCTGGGCTCTGCACGGCCTCCCCTGACCCACTCCCCATTGCTCTGGCTCCTTTGGCCCCTCCCATCCCTTTCACTGTGTCCCCTCCCACCTCCCTCCTTCTCTTCTGCTGCCCCAGCCTCTGGGGGGCATATCATCCAAGCACCCCGCTTCAGCTGCCGGAGGGGAGGCCCTGCCACAGGGGGGATGGAGCAGCTGGAGCAGCTCAATGGCCCTGAGCACCCAGAGCAGGGGGTGTTCATCTGGCAGCCTGGCAGGAGCTGATGCCAAAGTGTCCCGGGGGCAACTGACAGAGGGGGTAAAGAGACACCTGGGTTCAGAGGGTGCTCTCAAGGCGATCCTGTGTAAATCCGCTGACCCTGCGGAGCAGACTTTGGTCCTAGGGGAACAGCGGGGAGAGTCCTTGGAGATAGAATTATGGGGCTCCACCCAAGGCCCACTGGAGTCAGAGGACAGACCCGTCCACATCAGGGCTCATTAGATTGGACTCCTACCGAGGATCTTGCTGAGTCACTATTCCAGGCCCGGGTTTTCCCTGCCAGGGAGCGCTGCACCGCGAGCCTGCTCAGTGCAGTTAGGAGACGGCCAGAGTCACAGGCTGCTCACCTTGAATTTGTGTTGACCGGAGATGAATTTGGTCAGCCAGGTGATTCTTCCCACTGCCCTCAGCCGCACATGCACCTCCTTGGATGCGGTCCAGGGGAGCAGGACCTGAGAGAAACAGATTGGGACAAATTGCGAAGGAGAAGGACCATAATATAGCACAAGCACATAGAGTGAAAATCAGAAAGGCTAAGGCAAAAATGAGTTCGAACTGGCAAGGGACATAAAAGGCAATCAGAAGCAGCTCTGTAAATGCATTAGGAAAAAGACAAAGGAAAGTGTGGGGCCACTACTCAGCAGGGAAGCAGAGCAAATAATGGATGATACAGACAAAGCCAAGGTGTTTAATGCCTTTTTTGCTTCAGTTTTCACTAAAAAGGTTAATGGCGACTAGATGATGACCACAATGTTTACAACAAGGGGGAAGAAATACAAGCCAGGGTAGGGAGAGAACAGATAAAAGACAATTTAGGTCAGTTAGATGTATTCAAGTTGGCAGAGCCTCATGATATTCACACGAGATGGAGCTAGACAAAGCAATCTCTGAACCTTTAGGAGGGCTGAAGGTCCCAGAGGACTGGAGAAGGGCAGCCACAGAGCCTATCTTCAGAAAGGGGAACAAGGAGGCCCCACGGAATTATCCACCTGTCAGCCTATCTTTGGTACCCAGAAAGATTATTGAACAAATTATTAAAGAGTTTGTAAGAACCTAGAGGAGATAATAGGGTGATAAGGAATAGCACCATGGATTTGTCCACAACAAACCATGCCAAACAAATCTAACTTCCTTCTTTGACCGGGTTACTTGCCTAGTGGATGGAGGGAGGCAGTATATGATGATGTATATGAAGTTTCATAAGGCTTTTGACACAGTTCCACAAGACATTCTCATAAGCAAACTAAGCCAATATGATCCAGTTGAGACTACTCGAAAGTGGGCACACAACTGATGGCAAGGCAATCCTCAAAGAGGAGTTATCACTGACTCGCTGGCAAACTAGGAGGGTGTCTGAAGTGGGGTCCCCCAGGGGTGTGCCTGGGTCCAGTACTGCTCAATATTTTCATGAAGAACTTGGTTAACAGAGAGGAGAGTATGCTTGTCAAGTTGGCGGATGACACCAAGCTGGGGAGAATTACAAGCACTTTGGAGGACAGATTAGAATTCAGAATGAGCTTGCCAAATTGGAGAGTTGGTCTGAAGTCAACAAGATGAAATTCAGTCAAAACCAATGTGACGTAACGCACTTAGGAAGGAAAAATCCAATGCATAAAAACAAAGTGAGGGATAACCAGCTAGGTGGCAGGACTGCAGAAAAGGATCTGGGGGTTAGCGTGAATCTCACACTGAATAGGAATCAAGAGTGTGATGCCGTTGTGAAAGAGGGAAATGTCATTCTGAGGTGTATTAGCTTGGAGCACTGTGTCCAGTTCTTGGCACCCCGCTTTAAGAAAGATGTGAACAAACTGGGGCCCGTCCAGAGGACAGCGACAAAAATGATCAGAGGTTTAGAAAACCTGACCTATGAAGAAAGGGTGAACGACTTGGGCATGTTTCGTCTTGAGAAGACGGAGGAGGCACCTCCTAACACTCTTCCAATACGTTAAGGGCTGTTTCACAGAGGATGGTGACTAATTGTTCTCCACGTCCTCTGAAGGTAGGACAAGAAGTAATGGGCTTAATCTGCAGCAAGGGAGATTGAGGTTAAATATTTGGAAAAAGTCTAAGGATGGCTAGGCACTGGAACAGGTGACCTAGGGAAGTGGTGGACTCCCCATCATGGATGTTTTAAAAAAACAGGCTGAACAGACACTCCACAGGGACGGTGGAGGAATGCTTGGCCCTGCCTCAGTGCAGGGGGTGGAGTAGATGACCTCTTGAGATCCCTTCCAGCCCTGCACTTCTGTGATTCCCTCTTCCCAAGCCCTGGGATCGAGAAGACCGAATATATGCTGAGGACATTTCCCTCTTTTTGGAGCACAAACCACCCACAGAATCGACTTCCTGTGGCCCCAGAACTAGAACGTTGGGGGAATCTAGCTCTGGGCTCTGGCCAGTATTGGTGGGGCCCATGGTGAACACAAATGAATCCCGGGCTCAGATGAGGCTCAGTGGAGAACACGGCAGATCCCGCCCTCCTCCAGCCCCATGCCATGCAGACGTTTTTCAGATATAGCGGGGGCACTTGGTCCTCCAGCCCAAGAACCTTTGTCTAGAACGTACTCTGAGGAGCAGAAGGCACGGGGGTGTCCCATGCTTGGGATTAAATGGAGCCTTGGTCCCAGAGCCCCACCCCAGCTACAGGACTCGTCCCCTTCCTGCCCCCATGCCTCCACACCTCCACGATGTTTTGCAGCACCACAAGGTTGCGCTTCTCATCCTCACACACCAAGGCCTTCAGCAGCTCATCCATGGTGTTCAGAGTCTGTGTGCAGAGCAGAGGAGAAACCACAGCAAGTGGCGTTACCCAGCCAGGCGACGAACCAATGCCCTGGCGCGTGACACGTCCCAGGCCATGGCAGCCCCTGCTATTCCAGCTCACCTACTCACTTGTACCCGCAGGGGACCTACTGCAAACTCCTCCTGGCAACAGGACCCCACCCGCTTTTGCTGTCCCCAGGGAGGCCACTGCACAAAGTCTAACGCATTAGAAGAGTCAGGAAGGACTCCGCATTTGAGGGGGAGGGGAGATTTCCAGCCAAGCTTCACTTCCCCTGGCCTGTGTGCATCTCAAGCAGCCGATCGATCTCAGGCCTGTGCCCCCAGCCATGCACTGGGGATGAATGTGCTTGTGAAGGGAGTGTCTGTTCCCCACTAATTGCCAGTGCCTGTGAAGGATAAATGCCTACTACTGCTACCCTATGAGGGAGTTACTCCTTTATCTGCGGCGGTGGGGCTTGTGCTTTGGTACTGCAGGTCCTGAGCTGAAGAGCTGCCAAGGAGCTGTGATCATTACACTCTTATGCCAGCGCCAGGTAACCCAGGGGACAGGGACACAAGGGACTTGCAGGATTCCCCCTTGGTTTGGGGCAGCTCCTCATGGCTAGTTTGGGGCTTACGTTTTTGTATAGAGCAGCCTCCACGCCCTGGTTGGTCTCTGCTGGAGGCAGGGAGAAGACGCTGGAGAAGCAGACGGTGAGCAGGCTGGATAGCTCCATTCCCTGCAGCAGTGGCTTCACTTTGCTAAGAGAAGAGACACGCGCGGATTGGAGGGCTGAGGTGAGACTGATGCACTCATGTTGGCCTCAGGCTCCCAGGACATGATGGGCAGGCTTCTGGGAAGCTGAGAGCAGGGCGTGAGCGGCACTGAGAGAGAGCCCCCCATGGCGCAGGCTGTGCCACGTGCCAGGGCTCAGCCTGCCCAGCCTCTGAGCCACAGGGAGTCGCTGAGCTGCCGGCGGGATGCAGCTGGCACAGCTGGCGGCGACTCCGGTGGCTCCGCTCCGGCAGTGCCCAACTGCCCCTCTGCCCCCGGAGCCATCGCCTGCGGGTCCCAGAGGGGACCGGTCCAACCCCCTCGCTCCCTCCCCCACATCTTCACACGGCCACTTGGAGAGGTCGCCAGGCACCGAAGGATCCTCCACCACCAACCCACTGGTGCCACGTGCCCGGGGGAATCAGAAGACGGGGGAGGAGCAGAGGAGACAATGCCCTGGAGAACTGGCCATGCCAGGAGGCTGGCGTGTCTGGCTGCACACAGCACTAGCTGGGGCTGCGCGGGCAGGCCGGGTACCTCAGCTCCATGATGGCGATCATCGCTTGCTGACGCACCCCGCTGGTCAGGGAGTCGACGGACTCAAGATCAATCAGCTCCTGGGGAGACAATGTGGGGAAGTGCCAGCCGGGCTCCGAGCTCCCGTAAGGCTCCGACTGGGGAGCAAAGCGCAGGGCCTGCAACACGTGGCCTCGGCAGACAGGTCGTCCTACTGTGGGCTTGACGGTGTCCAGGGCTCCAGCTGGGGAGCGCAGTGCAGGGCCTGTGGTCAGTGCCCCAGCGTCACGCACCAGTGCACTGCAAAGGCTCCATCAGCATTAGCACCCAGGGACTCCACCTGAGATCAGGCTCCTTGTGCCAGGTGCTGCACACACACGGTGAGAGCCAGTCTCTGCCCCAGAGAACTCACGAGCTAACTGGATGAGACAAGGCATGGGAGGGAAACTGAGGCACAGAGGGGGAAGTGATTTGCCCAAAGGTCTCACTGAGGAACTGAGCCCCAGCCCACTGGACCATCCACCAGCACACTCTGTCCCACGTTCAGGGAAGGGAGATAAGCTCCGGAAAGCTTTCTGCAGCACCGCAGAGCAAAGACTTTCCAAATCTGTGGAGCAGATTTGTTGCTAGTTCCCTAGTGGGCACTGACTGCGGAGTGTTGGGGCTCTGTGCAGGGAGACTGGTGTATACAGAGCGACCTGGTGATTTGGGAAGCTGGGTGCAAGGGAAATACCTATGTTTCAATACAGTGACATGTTCAGGAACAAAGAATGCAGGCCACACTCACAGCATGGGGGGCTCTAACCTGGGAAACGGTGACTTTGGAAAAGACTTGGCAGTCATGGTAATCAGCTGCACAGGAGCGCCCAGTGCGAGGCTGGGGCCAAAAGGGCTTATGCCATCCTGGGCTGTGCAAACAGGGCAATCTCCAGTTGTTAGAGAGCTTATTTTCCCTCGGTATTTGGCAGTGGTGCGACCTCTGCTGGGATCCTCTGTCCAGGTCTGGTGCCCACAATTCAAGGAGAATGTTGATAAATTGGAGAGGGGTCAGAGAAGAGCCACAAGAGTGACTGAAGGACTGGGAAACATGCCTTATAGTGAGAGAGTCCAGAAATCAATCAGTTCAGCTTCACAAAGAGAAGGTTACAGGGTGCCTTGATGACAGTCTGTAAGTATCTACACAGGGAGCAAATGCTTGATAATGGGCTCTTCAGTCTAACAGACAAACGTCCAACACGATCCAGCGATTGGCAGTTGAAGGTAGACAAATCTGCAGAGCTCTCCAGGCCAATCACTAAACCCGCCAAGTAACATAGCCCGAGTGTGTGTTTTACTCACCTTTATTTTCTCCACAAGGAGGGCTTTCCAGAGAAAAGCTGCCAGGTTTTGTTCTGGGTGCCTCGTGAGGGCGGCCCTGCTGATGGTGATGACACGATCCAAGAATTCAAGTTTCTTGGCCTCCTCCTATGCCCCGCAGAGATTAGACAAAAACAGGAAGGTTAGCGTGGAAAGGAGCTGCCAGTGGGAGAGATGTCAGAAAGCTTCCCCCCAGTGCTGCTCAGGCTTTGATAAGCCGAAGGCCAGAAGGCCATTCATCTCCCAACAGGAGTGACTATGTGGGGAGGGCAGGGCAGCTCTGTGTGAAACCAGAGCAGAGAGGGAGCAGATCTCACGGGGTAGGTGTCCAAAGAGGAACTGCAATATGGGGGCTAAGCATCCAGACAGTCTTACTGGGGGGCTTGATAGAGTGGGAGGAACATCTGGGTGTGACACCCTGACACCCCAATATTCGCCACTGTCATATAATTAGGATATGTTTGGTATCAAGTATGTCTTGTAAGGTATCAGTCTAAAAGTCTTTATCTGCTAGACATTAATGTCTCATTGGATTGCATGTGCTATCGTTGTATGTGACATTCTGAAGTTCAGCTGTGTATGTGTTCCTGAAAAACACTGTGAGGTTCAAAACAGCCTTTCAGGTAGAACAGCAAAAAAGCCAAACACTGGCTCCTGGAGGAAATGCACAAGCATTAGGGCTACCCCAGGAACTGTGTGCAATAGAAACCTCCCCGAGATAACGCGACACAACGGGACCTGTTGGACCCAGGTCGCAGCAAAAGAGTTTTCCAGCAGATGGGAAGAGAAGATAAAAGGGGAACAAGGACATCGCGGGGGGGACGGGACAGGACCTCAGACTCCCTGCAATAAGATACCTGGAAACACCTGAGAGACAAAGATTGAACCATGAGAAGTGATGGTCTTAGGCTAGAGAGAGAGATTCCTAGCCTGTGCAAGAAAACCTGGGAAATCCAAGCTGCAAAACCAAGGCAGCTTCTGCCTTAAGAATCTGTTAACCTGTTTATCACTCGGGGAGAATTTGCTAATGGATATCCTATCTATCTGGTGTGTAAAGCTTCGTTTGTGTGTTTTCTTTATTTACTAGGGTAATCTGCTTTGTTCTGTTTGCTATCTCTTCTAACCCCTTAAAATCTACCTCTTGTAGTTAATCATCTTGTTTCTTGTTTGTACCACACCCCAGTTTGTAGTATAAATTAGTAACTGGGAGGAGGGGCAAAGAGTTGTTCATACCTCTCTCGACATCGAGGGAGGGGGCACATGTCATAAAACCTTTGGGTCCGTAGTCCAAAGGAGGTGGGCACCAGAGAACTGGGACAAGGCCCTTCAGCTGAGTCTTCCCAGAGCTGATCTCAGTGTCTGTGTCTTTCTGCAGCTGGGTGTGGCCCTGCCTGTGTGTATGGCTGGAAGAGGCTTGTGAGCCGAGCCCAACAAGACAAGGTAACGGGGGCCCAGGCTGGCAGAACAGGCGGGCTCAGTGATAAGCCAGTACATCAGGTGGCACCTCAAAGGGGGGCAACCCATCACGCTGGGGACTGGCCAAATCCAGTGGGCAAGGGGCATGGTGGGTGCCTTTTGTAACTCAAGAGAGGATGTTTTTAAGATGCTGTAGTTTAAACAGGAATTATTTGGGGGCAGGTCTCTGGCCTGTGTTATACAGGAGGTCACAGTGGTCCTGTCTGGCCTTAGAATCCATGCCTCATCCGGAGAAGGACGGATACTGCATGTGGACAGGGCAGTAACTGACAGATCAGAGGAGGGCTCTTGGTACCTGTTCATTGCCCTTGAGAAAGGCGTTGATGTAGTCTAGGGTCTCTTTCTCCTGCGAGTCTGGCCCCATAAAACAGGAGGAATTCCCAGGTGATGGTGAATCTGATCAAAGACAGAGCAGTGGTAATACCTGGGGCTGCCAAGCTGCAGGCTGGGTGACAGAGATCTTAGCAGAAACCCTTGCCCCCCGCTCCCACCCCAGCAGGGTAGCAGCCCCGATGCACAACAGGGTCTGGCACAGCCATCCCTGGTTTCCCGAACTCTTTGCTGCTCAGCCCAGCAAAGATCCAGTCAGAGCCCTGGTTGCCAGCGGCCACCCCACTTCCCTGCCCGCACCCAGCATGCAGGCTGAGCCTGGGAATTTGGGGAGCGCCACACCTGGAAGGAGGCATGATGTCAGGCTCTGAGTGGTGTCCCTGCTCTCCGGGCCATTGCTGGAGGGGACAGAGGGACTGGCAGTGAATCGCTCTGCTCCCCGCTGTGGGAGAGGGAGGAGCTACCCAGTCTGCGCGGGATACGGGGACCCAGGGCCTGCCTGTTCTGCTTCCTCTGACTGCCTCTCCTGCCATCGACAGCCACGGGGTGTAACCTGGGCAAGCCCTGGGCTCCCATCATCAACCCCCTCACCCAAATGCCTTGTGCTGTGCCATGCGTAACCCCCCTGCAAAGGAGCCAGCAGATGGGGCTGCAACATCAGGGGGCATCTCATGCTTTGGCCGGCACCCTGCAATCCTAGGCTTAACAACCCACCGTGCACAGAGCATCCCCTTCGGCTGGTGGAAGACATCTTCCGACCCTGTGTGTGACGGATCGGGGTGGGCAATTCAGTCAGTCTCCACCTGATGCTTCTGCTGCCGCCCCTAATGCCCGGTCAGATGTAGGGGCTGCAGCTGCTGCCAGCAGGAGGGGCTATTCCCCCTGCCTGGGTTTTCCTGTCTCTCCATCTCATGGCAGCCCAGAGTTGTACAAAGGTGATAGAGTCTTCTCCCTCCACTGACACCCTGGTCTTGCAACCCCAACCCCCAGAGGGGCCAAGACCCACCGCAATGCAGGGCCATGGCCCCTGCCATTTTTGCAGCCCCTCCGCCCACCCAGGAGGCACCCACTCACTAGCATGGAAGGGCTGAGGCACACACAGCTCCTGCTGCTGCTGTGGGCTCTTCTGCGGACTCTTCCTTTGAGGAGGTCTCGTCTCCTCCCAGGCATGGATGGGCTTCAAGGGGACCTTGCGGACTTCCTCAGCCATCCTGCAAGAAGCCAGGACAAGGCATTGCTTGTGAGAGATGAGAGGCGACTGCCCCGTTCAGCATCAGGGCCAGTCCACGTATTGCTGTTCCACCAGTGCCTACAGCTGCCAGCAGGGAAACAAGCCAATGGATGTGCTCAAAGTCACCCAGGCAGTCAGCAGTACAGGCAGGATCAGAACCCAGGTCTCCGGACTCCCAGGCCCATCCCGCAGGCCAAACGGCCTCCCCCGGGTCACTCCCGCCTCTCCTTCTGCTGGTTCACAAACTGCCCAGCAGACAGGCTGCATCCAACCACTCAGGATTCTTCCTGCCCAGGGAAATTACCCTGATCCCTTCCCCCAGGAATATTGGGGCCGTGGCAGGTCCCAGGTGGGGGAGGAAAGCGGGGTGTGGTGCGGGGGGCGGGCTGGTGAGCAGCAGGAGTTGCTCTGCCACGACCATGAAGGGGAAGGAGCAGAAGGCGGGAGAGCAGCAGGCAGGCAGGCTGTGCCGGGGCAGAGCTTTGTGGGGGTTTCACAGCTCGTCTCTCCAAGGCCTGTGTGGCAGCAGCCACTGCAGAGAATCCCAGGCCTGATTCCGCCCACGCTGGGTCTCCTGAATAGCCCCTGCCCTGGGGGGCTCCATTCTTCACCCAGTGTCAACTGCTGACTCTGCAGCAGCTGCACGGCAGGCGTCCTAAGGCACCTCTAGTCCTCTCCAGAGCTCAGGGGGACTGTCCTGGCATCGGACTGTCCTGGGGAATGGAACAATGGCTCCGGGCAGTCGGAGAATGGCAGTGCCAACCTCAGTGCCATTCCCTCTGGAAGTGATGGTGTCAGCAAAGGTGCTGGAGGTGGTCAGGCCTCGTGGTTGGAGCTGGACTCAGGAGGCCGGGGCGTGGGTGGAGCGAGGCTAGAGCGAGAGCAGAGCTGGAGTAGGACGAGGGGCAGGGCCACTAGCTACCTCCTGGTCCGGACACTTACCTGGCCCCACCATGCCAGTGGCTGAGCACACGGGTGCTGTGGTATTTAGGCTCTCAACCCCCCCGCAGAGCAAGGATCTGCTCTCCCTCGTTAGCTGAGGCCTGGGGCAGCGGGGACTCATCTGATCTCACACAGAAGACTTACAGAGGAGCTGGGAACTGAACACAGCTCTCCTGGGTCCCAGCCCAATGCCTCATCTAACCACCTGTGCCGCCTTCCCGTGCCGTGCCACCAGCCCTGCCAAACCCTCCTCCTTGTCTCCGTCCCCTCCGGGCTCAATTGCTGCCACCCCTTCTGTCGAGCCGCCCCGGGCTCCCTCCTGTGCGCATGCCGCTGCCCACTTCCTCACTGGCACCAGGCTAGACGGCCGGCACCGGGGCGCTTGGCAGACATGCGCCACCCAGCCAGGAGCTCGGGGAAGGCTCGGTGTGGTTGGCGATGCAATGGAAAAGCAGAGGTGGGCAATAGAAGATTCTCCTACCTGGAGTCAGAACTGGGCAGAAGCCTGCGCGTAAATGGGCCACCCACTTTCTGCTGCCAGTGGCGGAGCTGGAACTGCTGGCTCAGCGTTCCCCAGGGGCACCTGCCAGCTCTCGCTCTGCCAGAGCCAAGCCTGGCAGTGAGGGGATGAGGCTGTGCCAGCCAGCAGGGGCGTGTCACAATGGGCAGGCGAGTCACAGACCAGCCAATGTGTGACTCCCCAGCCATGGGATGCCCCAGCCCAGACTTGCTCTGGCCTTGCCAAGGATTTAGAGCTTGTCCTTCCCCACCGGGGCCATGGGAGGGACCTTCCGCTCCCCAGAGTCACAGACGTTAGGCCGGAAGGGACCGCTGGGCTCCTCTAGTCCCAGCTCCTGCAGACCCCAGGCCAGAGCCCCTCCCTGCATCCATGCTATTGGAGCCAGGGGGTCTCTGGATCCCCGAATGGGAGAATCACTTCCATCCCGGTTCCTCCTTCTCGTAACAGTGCAGAACGGGGATTCATGAACTCTCCCCACCCATAGCTCCCAGCCCGCATGGGAGGCTCTTTCCACTTTCCCAAGCTGCCGGGTGCTTTGGCCATGGGGTGTAAAATGGTCCCATCTCTGCTTCCTCTCCCACCGCTGCAACGACACAGAAGCTGCTTTAATAGCAGCCCCCCCACCCCTCCCAACTGAGTCTCAGACCTTGCTAATGCTCAGTGCCATGACAGCCCCAGGAGATGATTGCTGTGGCATGTGACGAAGTGGGACTGTTCTTAATGTTTCCTCTGAATAGTGTGGAGGTGCCTCAGTTTCCTCTATGCAGGTCTTAAGTATCTAGGTGGTGGGGTAAGGGTGTATGATCATTGCAGAGCCCCAGAGGGCAGGTATGTGCAGGGGTCTGGACACAGAGAATGGCCGACACCCTATTTCCTGGGTGCTGATGGCCTGGCCCTTCCCCCCTACAAGGTGAGAGCTAAAAGGGTTGGAGAAAAAAGGAATCAGGTGACCTCCTGGCCCGGGAAAGGGACAAAGGCCAGAGGAGGAGGGGCTGGAGAGAGTTTCAGTTGAGGTTGGCTGGGGACATGGAGTGAAGTGCAGACGTGGTTGTCTGGCTCACTACCTCCCAAAATGGACTCAGCTGAGGGCTCCTGTTCTCTGCACCTACATGCTCTGTGTTAGACCATGTTCCTGTCATCTAATAAACCTTCTGTTTTACTGGCTGGCTGAGAGTCATGTCTGACTGCGGAGCTGGGGGGCAGGACCCTCCGGCTTCCTCAGGAGCCTGACTGGGCGGACTCGCTGTGGGAAGCTCACGGAGGAGAGGAGGATGCTGAATGCTCAGAGGTCAGACCCAGGAAGGTGGAAGCTGTGTGAGCTGTTTGCCCTGCACACAGGCTGCTCACAGAAAGGAGACTTCCCCACAGTCCTGACTGACTTCGTAGGGAGCAGTTCCAGAGCATCGCCCGGGGACTCCGTGACACGGGGGTCTCGGCCCAGGGGGAGGCAGTGACTCCTAGAAGCAGGGAAAGCAGCAGCACCGTAAATCAGGGAGGTCTTGCAATGCCAGTGGCTGTCTGGGGTCTGGCACCCCAGGCACTCAGAGCTGATTGTCAAAGGCCAAACCCCTCTCACCACCGGCTCTGTAGCTCCCCCTTGCTTTTGGTCTATCTTAGGCACCATCCTGGCCCTTATCCCCCGGCATCCGAGCACTGCCCAACCTCGATTGCATTTATTCTAACTGCCCCCTTCAGGGCAGGGTCTGGCAGCAAACCCCACTGCACAGACAGGGAACTACAGCACAGAGGGAAGAAGGGACTTGCTCAAAGACAAACAGAGCATCTGTGGCAGAGCTGGGAAATGAACATGGGTCTCCTGGGTTCAGGATGGCACCTGCTCTTTCAACCTCCTGCCCTCTTCATCCCTGGTTCAGTGGGAGCTGTGGGAGCTCTCTGGGGCACAGGAGCTGGCTGGTGCCCAGATGGAGCTACGTTGCCTATTGCACAGATCTCGCTTTTCCCGAACATTGAAAATGCTGCTCCAACCATACCAGGGCCCGCCAGGACCCTTGCAGCTGGTCTGTGCTAAATTGTGAACTGTGCCCTGGCCTCCCAGAGCGGGGCAATGGGAGAGGGTGGGGCTGGCCCAAGGCCCTGCTGGATTGCGGCTCACGCGTACGGGGTCCCAGTGCTACAGAGCTCTGTGCAGGGGCAGAGCTTTGTGGGGGTTTCACAGCTCCTCTCTCCAAGGCCTGTGTGGGAGCAGCCGCTGCAGAGAATCCCAGGCCTGATTCCCCCCACGCTGGGTCTCCTGAATGGCCCCTGCCCTGGGGGGCTCCATTCCTCACCCTGTGTCTCCTGCTGACTCTGCAGCAGCTGCACGGCAGGTGTCCGAAGGCACCTCTAGTCCTCTCCAGAGCTCAGGGGGACTGTCCTGGTGAATGGAACAATGGCTCCAGGCAACCGGAGAATGCCTGTTCCCCCGGCAACCTCAGTGTCTGAGCACTTACCTGGCCCCATCATGCCAGTGGCTTAGCACACGGGTGTTGTGGTATTTAGGCTCTCAACCCCCCCTCCGCAGAGCAGGGACGTGCTCTCCCTCGTTAGCTGAGGCCCAGAGCGGCGGGGACTCACCTGATCTCACGCAGAAGACTTACAGAGGAGCGGGGAACTGAACACAGCTCTCCTGGGTCCCAGCCCAATGCCTCATCTAACCACCTGTGCCGCCTTCCCGTGCCTTGCCACCAGCCCTGCCAAACCCTCCTCCTTGTCTCCGTCCCCTCCGGGCTCGACTGGTGCGACCCCTTCTGTCGAGCCGCCCCAGACTCCCTCCTGTGCGCATGCCGCTGCCCACTTCCTCACTGGCACCAGGCTAGACGGCCGGCACCGGGGCACTTGGCAGACGTGCGCCGCCCAGCCAGGAGCTCGGGGAAGGCTCGGTGTGGTTGGCGATGCAATGGAAAAGCAGAGGTGGGCAATAGAAGATTCTCCTACCTGCAGTCAGGAGTGGGCAGAAACCTGCACGTAAATGGGTCACCCACTTTCTGCTGCCGGTGGCGGAGCTGGAACTGCTGGCTCAGCGTTCCCCAGCGGCACCTGCCAGCTCTTGCTCTGCCAGAGCCAAGCCTGGCAGTGAGGGGATGAGGCTGTGCCAGCCAGGAGGGCGTGTCACAATGGGCAGGCGAGTCACAGACCAGCCAATGTGTGACTCCCCAACCATGGGATGCCCCAGCCCAGACTTGCTCTGGCCTCGCCAAGGCTTTAGAGCCTGTCCTTCCCCACCGGGGTCATGGGAGGGACCTTCCGCTGTTATACCAATAAAATAAAAACCAACAGGATCTCATGAAAGGGAAAAAGGCAAAATACCACATTTATTGTGAATACAGAAAGAATCATAGTAAGCACTTAGTTATAGCTATAACATTCCATTCAATCTCATATTTATTCACACATTCATTCATACAAACACACACACACAGGTTCTGCAAGGTTGTTATCATAGTTACCAGCCTTAGAGTTGCTCATGCCAAGCCACCGGCCAGGTGGCCTGGACATGAGGAGGGAGCAGGGCCTTGTCAGATGCTCATCTGATGCTCCTGGACGTTGGTTTGCAGAATCAGACCCCAAAGTTCTCACTTTTTAGAGTCTATTTTTATAGGAATTTCTTCCTATGCCAGTCTATGGGAATTGCTTCATCATGCTGTTGCTGAATCAATCAGCAGATAGCACATTCCTGATGGCTCCGCGCTGCTAGATATTATCTTGTTCTTTGGTTCTCCCATTCTTGAGGCTGTTGGGTGGATTCCAGTCTGCCCTCCGGGGGTCCTCTGGTTCCATCCCGGTTCCTCCTTCTCGTAACAGTGCAGAACGGGGATTCATGAACTCTCCCCACCCCCAGCTCCCAGCCCACAGGGGAGGCTCTTTCCACTTTCCCAAGCTGCCGGGTGCTTTGGCCATGGGGTGTAAAATGGTCCCATCTCTGCTTCCTCTCCCATCACTGCAACGACGCAGAAGCTGCTTTAATAGGAGATGCTGCCAGCTGCAGGGTGAGAGGGGGGAATGGCTGTGGGGAGACAGATGGGTCTCCCTCAGCTGCGGACGCTCCTATATGTGCTGCTCCCCTCCCCAAGTACCCTGCTGTGGGGGAGGTTGGAGAGGGGCTGCTCAAGGACCGGCCTAGAACAGGACACCTCCTCCCAGTTCTGAACATAGGAGAAGCCCGGCCCACTGGACTCAGTGCCAGGGTCCCAGGGATGCCGATGGGCTGTGGGTCAGGGAATCAGGGTGAGATTCTTCAGAGCTCAGACCCAACGTGATCTCAGCGTGCTGAGCGCTGGGGGAATTAGGCCTGAACACAGTCACTCTTAGGGTTGCCAGGCATCCGGTTTTCTCTTTCAAAAAGAGACCCTGGCGGCTCCGGTCAGCACTGCCAACTGGGCCGTTAAAAGTCTGGTTGGTGGCAGGGGGATGAGGAGGGGGCCTGCAGCAGCTCTCTCTGTGGAGCTCGGAGGCGGTGTGAGCCCCCGCTGGCAGGGGGTGGATCCCAGCGGAGGGGCTGGGAAAGGCATTCAGCTGCAGGCTGGGGCCGGCAGGGTTAACCCCCGGCAGCAGCCTCTGCGGTGGCCAGGGGTTCCCTGCAGAGCGGGCACTGTGGCCTTTAGGAAGTGCCTTCAGCACCCTCCCTACCCGGCCCACTGCTCCCCAGCTGTTGGGAGCTGAGAGAGGAGGGGTCAGCCACCTGTCCTGGGTCCCACAACCTGCTCCCTGTGGGGCTACTGTGCTGGGTTCAACTCGGGACCATGCGGCCAGAAGGTAAGGGGCTGTGGGCAGGTCACTCTCCTCCTGGGGATGAATGGGCTGCGTGGAAGCATGGTTTAAAATTGGGCTGCTCTGCTTGGGAATGGGTCCGAACAGAGTCGGGCAGCAGCTGAGTGTGGAGGCCCCAGCCAGCAGCCGGGCTGTGGGGGAGAATGAAGGAGAGGGGTTGGGGGTCACTGCAAATGGCAGGAGGAGGAGGGGGGTTCTGCATCAACTCTCTCCCTAGAGCTGCTGTGATTTGCACTATGCTGGGGGAGCAGCGAGCCAGGGGCAGCAGTGGGGTGGGTGTGTCATTAGCGGGGAATTCTCTCACCCCCCCCCCACATTCCAGAGAACAGGAAAAACTTTTGTCCTCACTGAGCCAGGTGTCCAGGATTCATGGCTGTTAGAGCAGCCTCTGACACCCGGGAAATGCCAGGACCGTGCTGGTGTGGCTGCTATTTAAGGGGCCACCTGACATCAATGCCTCCCAGACCCCCACAAACCACACCAGCCAGAGCCACCCGGAGCCTCCAAGCCCCCTCCCGGGCCCCAACCCCCTGCAACAACTCAGAGCCCCCTCACACACCCATACTCCCTCCTGGAGCCTGCACCCCACATTCCCTCCCACACCCGAATTCCTTCCCGGACTCCACACTCCTCTCCCACACTCCGAACCCCTTGGCCCCAACCTAGAGCCCCCTCATACACCCCAAGCCCTTCATACCCAGCCCCACCTCAGACCCCGCACCCCAGCTGGAGCCCTCATCTTTCCCCCCACACCTCAACCCCCTGCCCCAGTCCAGAGCTCCCTCCCGCACTCCGAACCCCTTGGCCCCAGGCTGGAGCACCCTCCTACACCCTGAGCCCCTCATCCCTAGCCCCACCCAGAACCCACACCTCCAGCTGGATCCCTCACTCCCCCACAAACGCCAATCCCCTGCCCCAGCCCTGGTGAAAGTGAGCGAGGGTGGGTCCGCGGGGAAGGGATGGGGTAGGGGGAGGGGCTTCGGGGCAGCGGCGGGGCAAGGATGTTCAATTTTCTGAAACTAGAAAGTTGGCAACCCTCGTCACTCACCTTCCTGAGACGCTGGATCCTCAGGGCTGGGGCCGGTGCTCGGGATCAGCTTCTGGCCTGGGCAAAAAACACAGACAACATCAGGGACGTTCAGCGGTTCAGTGGCCAGCCAAGCAGAGATCATCCCAGAGATGCAGCTGCTACAAATCCCTAGACCATGTCTCTCCAAAGGAGCCTCAGACACACTGGGCCAAATCCCAGCTGGGGTAAATTGGTCCCACTCTACAGGAGTCAATGGGCCAGATCTCTAGCTGGTGCAGGTCAGCCCTGCTCCATTGACATCAGTGGGCCAGATTCCCATCTGGTGTAATAATAATTAATAATCATAATGCACTAGCACATGACAGTCAAATCCAGGTCAGGTCTCATTGAGCTGGTAGCTTTACAGACAGGATAAATGTCAATCCCTGCCCACAACGATCATGAGTGGATGAGAAAGAGAAACTGGCCAAGAGGTGGGGTTGGAAAATGGAGTTAGAAATCTAATAAGAACATAAAAACAGCCAGACTTGATCAGACCAATAGTCCATCTAGCCCAGTATCCTGTCTTCTGACCGGGGCCAATGCCGGGTGCTTCAGAGGGAATGAGCAGAACAGGACAATTCATGAGTGATCCATCCCCTGTCATCCTCTCCCAGCTACTGGCAGTCAGAGGTTTAGAAACACCCAGATCATGGCTAATAGCCATTGATGGACCTAACCTCCAGGAACTTATCTCATACTTTTTTCAACCCAGTTATCCTTTTGGCCTTCACAACATCCACACGTTCCATGGCAGAAGTCCACACAACTATAAAATGCCTCACACCGTCCAGCTGTTCCCTTCCCCCTCCTCACATTGTGTTGGGGTCCAACAACTCACCTGGTATATTCGGTGTCCGGGGGAGACTGAGACGAGAATTTTTCACCTGGTTCTGGTCGTTCCTTTACTGGTACATACATCGAAACTGGCCTGAGCTCTGCACAGAGATGTCATGTTGATACAGTGACCGGCCTGGCATGACCTTTTGGCTTGATATTTCTTTACCATCCTGACAGAAAATAACTAAAGCAGCTAAAGTCTTGAGACGAAGGTGACACTGAGCCGAAATGCAGTCCCCGACCTGAGCTGAAGAGGTGCTCAGAGACAATTTAGGAGAAGGGAAGTCACCTGCAACAAGAAAGAGAGACTAAGGGTACATCTCCATGGCAAAAACCTAACGTGACAGCAAGTCTCAGAGGACAGGGCAACTGACTCAGACTCATAGAGTCAGGCAAGGGGGCTAAAATTGAAGTGTAGACACTCTCGCTGTAGTGTGGACACAGGCTAGCACCACTTGAGTACCACGAGTACCACTAGTCCTCCAGTGCCTTCCCACAGTTCCCGTCGTGTGCCCAGAAACGTCAGACTGGCAAAGAATTCATAGCACATCTCCGTTTTCTGCAGCTCTCTGAGCCTTGGGCCGTGCCCCAGGAAGCTGTACCTAGCCCCACACTGGAGGGAGAGCAGAGTCCGTGTGGGCCCAGCAGTGTGCCTGTTCTCGCACGAGCTCGGCTCACTCGAGAGGAGTCGCTGAGTGCGGATAACTCGAGTTAGCTCTGCAGGGAAGGCAGAGCCAGGCAGGGAACGAAGCATTAGTGATGGATTCGTGAGAAGTACGCTTGGCTGATTGAAAGAGCCGTTTCTCTTCACGTTGGAATGAAAATAAATACAGTGCAACACAGGAGATTGAAGACAAATTCATTCTAACAGGTTTCAGAGTAACAGCCGTGTTAGTCTGTATTCGTCTCGAAGGTGCCACAAGTACTCCTTTTCTTTTTGCAAATTCATTCTAGTGCAGTGCCCTGGTCTCATCAATACACTCCTCTATTAGCTCCAAGCCTGCCAAGATTTACACATGGAAAGTTTGTTAAACATGTATCTCAGTGACACTGGGCCAGATCCCTGGCTCATGTAAATCAGCCCTGCTCCATTGGAGTCAACAGAGGGATTCTGATTTATGCCTGCTGAGGATTTGGCCAAGATGGGTTTCACTTCCAGTAAAGTTTATGGTCTGTCACTGTGGGAAGTTCCATTTACAGTGCGATTACCAGGATTTCAGGCAGGAATCGTGCAAGAGGCATTGCCCACCCATCCGCCTCCTACACTTCCCCAGCCGCCCTCCCGTTGCCATTGTCTGGGGGTTTCACTCCTTTCTATGTCTCCCCTTCTTCCATGTCTCTTGTGCTCTCACTCACCTGGGGAGCTGCAGGGCTCCTGGCCTGTGACCCCAGCACCTGCACCAGACAGGAGAGGGGGTGAGTGGCAGACACAGCAGCTCTAACTATATTAATGTCACCCCAGCTACACTGGGGTGACATTAATATTAATAATTAAGCCAAGACAAGGCAGAAAATCCCAACTCAGGATCATATTGCAAGAGCCATACACCCCGATCCCACAATTGGAGCCATCTGTGGGTCCTGGGTCTCACCATGGCTATTGATGGAAAACCCCAAGTGGGAATCTTACAAAGTTTGAATATTTCCAAGGCAGGATTAAAGTTTCCATTAACGTCTAAGAAATTTGTTCTAATAGTAAAACGCTCCTCACCATGTAACCTGCTGAAAACAAAGAACACGAACATTCATGATCTTCAAAACATTTTCTCACTCTCTTTACTTTCCTAATCAACTTCAACTCTTTCTCCTCGTCCCTGAAATGAGCTCCACACAGCCAGTCCTAACCCTTTCATTTCCAGGTTTGTAACCTCAATATCATCCTTTTAATGCAGGTCCATTCTATGTACTATTAAAGATCTGCTCACCGGCTCAGACTTTCAGAGCTGTATAGGTGATTTGGATGCTCAGTTGCCATGCATTTGAACAAAGTGTCCAAATCCCATAGGCAGCTTTGAAAATCTCAGCCATAGGTTGTAATATATATGTGAGTACGATACACACACACAGGGACATTAGACATTAAATAAAATAGCTAGATATCAAAACAATGTTCTGAGCATTAAATATTCTCTCAGAAATTGGTAAGAAACTTTGGCCATGAATTTCAAACCAGTTTTTAAACCCAACATGAAATAACTGCTTAGAGCTCAGTAGAACATCAACGTGCAGCTGTTCGTTTAAACCATTTTTACCATAACTTCCCCTCCAGGCTGTTTCCCATGTCCCCCTAGCACAGGCAGACCTATAAACCTGCCTGCCCCTAAACCGCTAGGCAGAGGGCTCACTGCAAACTCACAGAGCAACCACAGCAGGATCATGGGGTGATCGAGAGCCGGCGACTCAGCCTGAATATCCCACAGCAGCATCGAGTCTACATCTCTGATGAGCAGCCACTGGGGCTCTGTGCCCCAGGTCCCTCCTTCTCCCTTCCTTCTTCCGGCCCGGACAGGCTCTGGGCTCCTGTAGCGTGTCTCAGGGAGGCCCTGATGTGTCTGTGGCCAGAGGGGCCCTCCCTCATGAGATGAGAATGGAAACATTATTCACCATCCCCCCCCACACACATCTGGTCTCTGCATCGGGGAGAGCTGGACCCCCTGGTTTCCCATTGGAACCTCCCTGTGACAGGCTCAGTCCTGCTGAGCCAAAACTAGTGAATTTCTAAATCCATTCCCAGGAAAAGGGCAAATTTCTCTTGACAATTTCCACTATTTTACCACTAGCTCCAGCTGTCCCCTGAGACGGGAGACACAAGGGCATGTTGTTGGTGTGAGCTGGTGTCTGTCTCGGCATCTCCACCCTCCACAGCCTGCCGCATGCACCACTGCCAGGGTGGGCTTTGTGTGTGGGGGTGAATATATCACAAAATGATGCACAGGGGTCATTAACATCTGTTCTGAGCTCCCAGCCTGCTCTGGCAGTGTGAGCTCTCACTCCACTGGCCTCTTCACTGCGCACCCTCAGCCCTGCCCCCAGGGGCCGTGTGTCCCTGTCACACTGACCCAGGCCTGCCCGGCCCAGGCACAGGGCTCAGGCAGACACTGTGCCTGTAGAACAACCAGACATGGAGAGGGAAGGAATGAAAACCCACATGCCCCAGGTGTTCATGTGAAGGGGACCTGAGACACTGGCATCACATGGAAAATGGGGACCATGCTGGTAACACCAGGACGTGGTCTGTGTACAGCACTCCCTTTGGCTGGGGGTGATACAAAGGCCGGGAATTAGCTGGGCACAGGACCTTAGCACTGGAAAGCTAATGTGCCAATATATAAGAAGGGTAAACGGGATGACCCAGATAACTGTAGCACTGTCAGTCTGATGTGGCTTCCCGGCAAGATAATGGAGTGGCTCGAATTAAAGGAGGGTAAGATAAGAATGTAAGAATGGCCATACTTGGTCAGATGGTCCAGATTGACCCACCTCAAAGAATTCTAATAGATTGGTGAGGCATGATTTCCCTTTACAGATCCCATGTTGACTCTTTCTCAACAATTCATGTTCATCTACGTTCCTGATAATTCCTTTCTTTACTGTAGTTTCAACCTACTTCTCTGGTACTGAAGCTAGGTTTTCCAGCCTGTAATTGCCAGTATCACCTTTGAAGTCTTTTTAAAAAATCGGAGTTACATTAACTAAGCTCCAATCATATGGTACAGAGTCTGATTTAAGCAACAGGTTACATACCACAGTTAGTAGTTCTGCAATTTCACATCTGAGTTCCTTCAGAACTCCTGTATCAAGTGGGAGTGTTTCCAGTGGGGTCCAACAGGGATCAGTTCTTGACTGTAAACTATTTACCATTTTCATTAACACCCAGAAAAAAACATAAAATCATCACTGAAAAAATAAGGTGAGGTGTAAATAATCATGAGCACAGGTCACGGACACAAAGCACATTCTGAATGGCTAGGGATAGAACCACCGAATCTCAGGGTTGGAAGGGACCACAGCAGGTCATCTATTCCAACCCCCTGCTCAAAGCAGGACCAATCCCCTACTAAATCATCCCAGCCAGGGTTTTGTCAAGCCTGACCTTAAAAACCTCAAAGGAAGGAGATTCCACCACCTCCCTAGGTAATGCATTCCAGTGCTTCACCACCCTCCTAGTGAAAAAGTTTTTCCTAATATCCAACCTAAACCTCCCGCACTGCAACTTGAGACCATTACGTCTTGTTCTGTCATCTGCCACCACTGAGAAAAGCCTAGATCCATCCTCTTTGCAACCCCCTTTCAGGTAGTTGAAAGCAGCTATCAAATCCCCCCTCAATCTTCTCTTCTGCAGACTAAACAATCCCAGTTCCCTCAGCCTCTCCTCATAAATCATGTATTCCAGTCCCCTCATCATTTTTGTTGCCTTCCACTGGATGCTTTCCCATTTGTTCACATCCTTCTTGTAGTGTGGGGCCCAAACTAGACACAGTACTCCACATGAGACCTCACCAATGTCAAATAGAGGGGAACGATCATGTCCCTCGATCTGCTGGCAATGCCCCTACTTATACAGCCAAAATGCCGTTAGCCTTCTTGGCAACAACGGCACACTGTTGACTCATACCCAGCTTCTCGTGGACTGTAACCGCGAGGTCCTTTTCTGCAGAACTGCTGCCTAGCCATTCGGTCCCTAGTCTGTAGCGGTGCATGGGATTCTTCTGTCCTAAGTGCAGGACCCTGCACTTATCCTTATTGAACCTCATCAGATTTCTTTTGGCCCAACCCTCCAATTTGTCTAGGTCCCTCTGTATCCTATCCCTGCCCCCAGCGTATCTACCACTCCTCCTAGTTTAGTATCATCCGCAAATTTGCTGAGAGTGCAATCCACACCATCCTCCAGATCATTTATGAAGATAATGAACAAAACCGGCCCCAGGACCGACCCCTGGGGCACTCCACTTGACACCAGCTGCCAACTAGATATGGAGCCATTGAGCACTACCCGTTGAGCCCGACAATCTAGCCAACTTTCTACCCACCTTATAGTGCATTCATCCAGCCCATACTTCTTTAGCTTGCTGACAAGAATACTGTGGGAGACCCTGTCAAAAGCTATGCTAAAGTCAAGAAACAATACATCCACTGCTTTCCCTTCATCCACAGAACCAGTAATCTCATCATAGAAGGCGATTAGATTAGTCAGGCATGACCTTCCCTTGGTGAATCCATGCTGACTGTTCCTGATCACTTTCCTCTCATGTAAGTACTTCAGGATTGATTCTTTGAGGACCTGCTCCATGATTTTTCCGGGGACAGATCATGGCTAATAGCCATTGATGGACCTAACCTCCGGGAACTTATCTCATACTTTTTTTCAACCCAGTTATCCTTTTGGCCTTCACAACCTCCCTGGAACAAGTTCCACAGGTTGACTGTATGTTGTGTGAAGAAATACTTTATCTTTGTTTTGAATCTGCTGTCTATTCATTTCATCTTGTGACCCCTGGTTCTTCTGTTATGTGAAGGGATAATAACACTTCCTTACTCACTTTCCTCACACCATTCATGTGTTTATAGACCTTCTAACACATTGATGAGGCCTGATTTCCCTTTATAAAAGCTGTGTTGATTCTCCCCAATATATTGTGTTCATCTATGTGTCTGATAATTCTGTTCTTTACTATCGTTTCAACCATTTGGCCTAGTACCGAAGGCAGGCTTACCACCTTGTAATTGCCAGGATCGCCTTCAGAGCCTTTTTAAAAAAATCAGCATTATATTAGCTACCCTCCATTTATCTGGTCCAGAGGCTGATTTAAGCAATAGGGTACATATCACAGCTAGTAATTCTGCAGTTTCATATTTGAATTTCTTCAGAACTTTTGGGTGAAGACCATCTGGTCCTGGGGACTTATTACTGTTTAATTTATCCATTTTATCCAAAGCCTCATCAATTGACACCTTGATCTGGGACAGACCCTCAGATTTAACAGGCTGTGCACAATCCCAGTCCAGCTCGGTAATGATCACAGCTCACTACCTGCCTCGCCATGAACAGGTTCCTGTGGCAGAAGCCCACAAAATTTTAAAATGACTGACACCAGCCAGCTGTTCCCTTCCCTCTCCTCACATTGTGTAGGAGTCCAACAACTCACCTGTTACATTCAAGGTCCGGGGGAGACTGAGACGAGAATTGTTCACCTGGTTCTGGTTGATCCTCTACTGGTACATACATCTAAACTGGCCTGAGCTCCTCACAGAGATGTCATGTCGATACAGTGACCGGCCTGACACGGTCAATTGGCTTGAGATTTGTTTGCCATCCTGACAGAAAATAACTAGAGCAGCTACATTGTTGGGATGAAGGGAACACTGAGCCAAGACGGAGTCCCCTACCTGAGCTGAAGAGGTGCTCAGGGACAGTGTAGGAGATGGGAAGTCACCTGCAACAAAAAGAATAGATTGAAATATGCCTCTGAGAGGAGACTAAGGGCTTGTCTTCACTGCAGCATTAACTCAAGTTATATCTCCGATGTGCCTGTAACTTGAATCCCATCCACATAAAAATCCCTTAACTCAAGTGTGGTGGTTCTGTTAACTGGAGCTGGCCAGTCCAAGAGGGGGTACAGGTAAAACTCAAGTGGGATCAACTTATCAGTTGTCAACACAACCCCTCTGTAGCGTGGATCCAGGCATGTGCCACTTGCATGTCACCAGTCCTCCAGTGCCTTCCCACTATTCCCCTAGAGTGCCCAGAAAGGACAGAGAAGTTCTCCCACAATTCATCTCTAAGAGCGACGGGACATGCCCCCAGAATCCACAGCCCCACGTGCGAGCGAGTGTAGAGCCAGTGGGGGCACAGCAGTGTGGCTGTTCTCGCAGGAGCTCGGCTAACTCGAGAGGAGTCACCAGAGGTGGATAACTTAACTCTGCCAGGCAGGGAGCTAGGCATTCGTGATGAATTAGATGAGAAACACGCCTGGCTGACGGAATGAACTGTCTCTCTTCTCACTGAAATTAAAATATATATGGTGCAAAGCAGGAGATTTAAGACTAATTCAGTCTAGTGCAGTACCCTGGTCTCATTAATACACTCCTGTATTAGCTCCAAGCCTGCCAAGATTTACATATGGAAAGTTTGTTAGACATGTATCCCAGTGACATTGGGCCAGATTCCCGGCTGGTGTAAATCGGCACCACTCCATTGGAGTCAGCAGAGCTATGCTGATTTATACCTGCTGAGGATCTGGCCCAAGTGTGCTTCATTTCCAGTCATGTTTATGGTGTGGCACTGTGAGAAGTCCAATTTACTGTTTGATTACGAGGATTTCAGGCAGCAATCATGCAAGAGGCATTCCCCACCCATCCCCCTCCTACACCTTCCCATCTGCCCTCCTGTTGCCATTGTCAGGAGTTTCACTCCTTTCTGTGTCTCCCCTTCTTCCACGTCTCTTATGCTTTCGCTCACCAGGGGAGCTGCAGGGCTCCTGGCCTGTGACCCCAGCACCTGCACCAGACAGCAAGAGAGCGGTGAGTGGCAGTCCCCGCGGCTCTGACAACACACACAGCTACTCTGGGGCAAAGTTAACATTGATAGTTAAGCAAAGAAAAGCCAGAAAACCCCAAGTTAAGGAGATTGCAAGATTTGTAGGCCCCAATCCTTCAACAGGACACATGGATTTGATTGAAAGATCAGTCACTTAATGGGCCCTAGCCCGGCCATTGGAGCCCCCACGCCAGTGCAGATACCGTTGCAATTGAGACAATATCGATACAAATATAACAATACGGGCTGAGCCTCAACTGGTGGAAATGGGCACACGGCACCGACATCAGCATGGACTTCCACCAGCTGGGGATTGGCTCATTGGGCAATACAATCCCTATGACACAACATCAGAGTCATAAATCGCTAGGTCATGGCAGACACGTTATTAGCTGGATTACTGTGAATGCTACAGAGAGAGATTAAGAGGCAGGTGATAACAGCAATTCAGCTTTGTTGCCTAAACCAGCGAAGATAAAAGTAACAGTTCAGAGTTCCTGCCCGACCTCTGAGACCTTTCCACCTCACCAGGTTTCACAGCCCACGCTCCTGCCCAAGAGGGAACGTCTACACTGCTATTTTCAGCCCCGTAGCTCGAGCCGTGCAAGCCCAAGTCTGTGGACCTAAGCTCTGAGGCTTGCTGCCGTGGGTCTTTCTTTGCAGTGTAGACACTGTCAACTTTGAGACCATCTCTCACTAATTCCTTTGTCCTCAATATTACGTGTACACGTGTAGGGTCCTATTTCCAAAGCCGTCTAGGGGTATGGTGGGAGTTGTGTGTCCAAATCCTTTGAGCGGCTTTGAAAATCTCAGCCATAGGGATTATTGTACATTAGCATAATGACAAACAATTTATATAACCCCCGGGGTATTAGCTGTACTGCAGAGCAGGGGATTGTTACAAACATCTCCTGAGGGCTAAATATTCTCTCTGATCTGCCTCAGAAAACTTGTGCCAGGAATTTATACCCAGCTTCTTACTCCTCCTGCACTGTGTGGCTCCCAGTGACCCATTCCCACATTCCTGCTATTCCCCACTTGTGATGGTCACCCAGCCCGGTTCCCATGTTCCCCCAGTCCAGGCAGAGCCATGAGCCTGCCTCTCCCCCTGCTCCCCAGCTCCCGGAGACCCCTTTCCCAGTCCATTGGAAGGGAGCTCTCCCCAATCTCACAGAGCAGCCACAGCAGGATCATGGAGAGTGGGAGCCAGGGACTAAGCTGGGGACCCTGCAGCAGCATCTGGGCCTCCAAAGAGAATCCACCGCGGCTCTGTGCCCCCAGTCCCCTCCTTCTCACCACGGGGTGGGGAGCAGAGGAACTGGATGGGCTGTGGGCTCTAGTAGAGTGTCTGGGAGCAGCCCTGACGTGTGTCTGTGGCCAGAGGGGCCCTCCCCCACTGAGGCAAGATGGAAACGACTCTCAGATGCTTCTCTTGTGAGGCTCAGGATGGGCTGTGTCTTGGAGTGTCAGACACGCTGGTTCCCCAGACACAGCCCTCCCCCATATGACAGGCACAGGGTCCCCCAGGTGTGCTGGGGCAGGGCCCCCTGGATGTGACAAACACAGGATCCCCCAGGTGTGATAGGGGCAGGGTCCCCCATGTGTGATGGGGCAGGGCCCCTCAGATGTGACAGGGGCAGGGCCACCTGTATGACAGGCACATGGTCCCCCAGGTGTGACAGGGGAAGGACCCCCCTGGATGTGACAGACACAGGATCCTCCAGGTATGAGAGGTGCAGGGTCTCCCCCATGTGACAGATGCAGGACACCACCACCCCCCTCCATGTAGATATGACAGGCACAGGGTCTCCCCCATGTGATAGATGCAGGGTCCCCCAGGAGTGACAGGGGCAGGGCTTCCTGGATGTGACAGGCACAGGGTCCCCCAGGTGTGACAAAGCCAGGTTAAAGGAACATCCTGCCTCTCACACTGATTTTTCTCACAGTCTAGCCCTGTGGATACACCCAGAGCCCCAAAGGGCAAAGACAAAGCAGAGACACAGAGACTTCTGGGCAAAGGGTTCCTTGTTCTTTGCAAACAACTCTCAACTCAGACAAACTCACAACACTGAACATACATCTTAGAAGATATTATCCATAAAGAGTAATGTGTAAGATAGCTACAGAGAGCGAGTAACTTGTCATGACTCATAATCATTGTGAGATGTTTGTATGGGTAATATTTAAGGAATAATGAATTTATTTCCAGACTTGGAGTAGAAAATAGTCACCAGGGGAGAATATGTCTCGGTAATGGCCCATTCAAATACGGGGAGCCTACTTTATTAGCTAGGAAAGGTAACTTTAATCAGTGTAGACCCGGGTTTCTCGTTTATGATTTTGTTCTCTGGCATAACCATTTGTTGCCATCACTTTCTCTTGTTTCTAGTTAAATCTTTATCCTTTCTTAAATAACCCTGCCTGGGTTTTATTGTAAGTGCTCATGAGCACTGTGTGGTTTACAGGCATGGGGGGGTTAAGGTAAAACCAGTAAATTGGGGTACCTTGCTCCTGTGGGGGGCAGAGGCTCTGGAATTTCTGTGAGTAGCCAGTGACAGGGGCTCGGTATCACCAGGGAATGAATCACAGGGACTCAGGGTCTGGGCTGCACCTACTGTTAACCTGCAAGGTGTCACCCAGACAAGAGGGCCTGAGCAGCTGACAGGCTGGTGGTGTCAGGGAGCCGGGCACAAGCAAGACTTTGCACACTGGAGGCGGGGGTGGGGGTGAGTGGGCAGTAACAAGGTGACTCACAGTCCTGGGTACCTACCTGCCCACCAGAATCAGTTTGTGCCCTCCCAGCCTGTCCCCATCACAGCTCAGCATTAGTATGGGCTGGGTGTGGAGAGTCTCATAGACTCATAGATATTAAGGTCAGAAGGGACCATTATGATCATCTAGTCTGATCTCCTGCACAACGCAGGCCACAGAATCTCACCCACCCACTCCTGCAATAAACCTCTCACCTATGTCTGAGCTATTGAAGTCCTCAAATCATGGTTTAAAGACTTCAAGGTGCAGAGAATCCTCCAGCAAGTGACCCATGCCCCATGCTACAGAGGAATGCGAAAAACCCGCAGGGCCTCTTCCAATCTGCCCTGGAGGAAAATTCCTTCCTGACCCCAAATATGGTGATCAGCTGAACCCTGAGCATGTGGGTTCACCAGCCAGATACCCAGGAAAGAATTCTCTGTAGTAACTCAGATCCCACACACCCGTCAATATCCTCAGTGGTGTCACTAGAGATGAGCTTTGTGGAACGTTTCCTCCAGCAGCTAAGAGGTTAATTAGTTCTGGTTTAGAATTTGAGTTGGGCTGTGCACCCACCCAGGGGAGGAAGTAGGAAAGAACCCCGAGCACAAGCCACCAGTCTCGCTAGAGTAACTGACCCATCCCGATGCAGGGAATGGGGCTGGGCCTTGTCTTAAGCCAATGAAAAGCCCAATGAAAGCAGGATGGAAAAGACCACTGGGAAGACACAAACCATAATGGCTCACTGGTGTCAACAGACACCTCTCCTTCACAGGCATACTACCCTGTAAGGCATCAGATCCGGTTCAGGAGAGAACATCATGGAGGTTCATGATGTGTTTGGTGGCCGCAAGAGTGATTACATGATTGGAAAACCTGCCTTATAGAGATAAACTCCAGGAGCTCAATCTATTTAGCTTAACAAAGAGAACTTTAAGGGGTGACTGGATCTCAGTCTGTAAGTACCTACAAGGGGAACAAATAATTGATAATGGGCTCTTCAGTCTAGCAGAAGAAAGTCGAACATGATCCAATGGCTGGAAGCTGAAGCTAGACAAATTCAGACTGCAAATAAAGACTAAATTGTTAACAGTGAGAGCAATTAACCACTGGAACAGTTTACCAGGGGTCGTGGTGGATTCTGCATCCCTGACTATTTTTAAATCAAGATGGGATGTTTTTGTGTAAGATCTGCTCTAGGAATTACTTTGGGGCAGATTTCTGGGCTGTGCTACACATGGGGTCAGACTAGAGGATCACAAAGGTTCCCTGTGGAATCTATGATTCGGTGTTGTCCCAGACACCACAAGAACTGACTAACTTGTCTTAGTTCCCACTGCAAATGCACCTACCAGCACAGCTGAGCCCGCATATGGGGGAGGGGAGAGGTTGCCATCACTGGCTGCTGGTTTGGGCCATATCCAGTGTCTGTAGCCAGACAGCCACCCCTCCTCCCCCCTCCCCCTCAGACCAGCATTGCTGGAAACACAGGAGGAAGCCGGAACAGGGCACTTAACATATATTCCAGCACAGCCTTTGAAGCTGTGAAAAGCACAGGTGTGCTGCTACAATGTGCCTCTGGGAACATATACAACGATTAAGCTCACAGCAGGCAGAGGCCCTGTGACAGACATGGCTCTTAGCCCCTACTAAATAGCGTGATGCACACACACCAATATCCTAGGTGGGAAAATATTTACCCTGATAAAAGAAATGTCCAGTAGTCGAAACTTATTGTTTCTCTCCCTTGCAAGTGTAAACTACTCTTGCGAAAGCTGGTGTCACCCAGACAGACCAGCCTCAATTTGGCATAAGAAAGGAGAAAGAGAATAAAGGAGTACAGAGATATAAGTAGGGGACCTACAGCACCATGATTTTTGAGTGCTTTTCACTATCTATCTGCTGGTCAGATAAGTGACAGCCTCCCAAGGCTTCTGCAGCTAAGAGGGTCCCTAAGCCTTGTCCCTTATTCATCTTTCCGTGGAATTGAGTGACCGATCCTGGCTTGGCACCGCTGGAATCGAGAGATGCAAGGAGGGTAAGAAGCACCCACACCTGATCTCCTATCTTTAGTGTACACATATTTTGAAATAGAGCTCTATACTTTGTTTTCTTTCTTTGGGATTGTGGCTTCAGTTTTGTAACTTGTTTGTGTGTGTAACATCTCTACATTTAAATAAGTAGGCACTAGCAATTTTGTAACCACATGATCAGAATCTAGCTTAATAAATTTTGGTAACCATTTGTGCATAAGCCTGACTTGTTTTCTCTGGTTTACTGTAAAGCAGCCAACACAATTAAAGAACCTCAGCCGTTTTGGCTCTAAAGCCTGGCCATTAGGTGAGAGTACTAAGAGCCTAGCGTTGAGTTGTGCCGCCTCCACGGGGCAAACTCTTGGGGCACCTGTCAGTCAATCCTGGCTGCCCGCTGCGAAGGAGCTCTGAGCTCTAGCAGTTAAAGTCACGGGTGTGGAGAGGCTCTTAGTGCTGCCATTGGGGCACCTGTCAGTCAGTATTGACTGCCCGCTGCGAAGGAGCTCTGAGCTCTAGCAGTTAAAGTCACGGGTGGTTAGGACCTTGGGGCATCCGTCAGCCTAGCCCGGGCTGCCCGCCGCGAAGGGACAGTGCGTCCTAGCGGTTAAAGTCACGGATGGTATAAACGGGCATAGCTGGCACCTCACCAAACATCCTTGGCCGTCGGCTAACAGATTTGGCGTCACAAACAGGATTGTGATATAGGCTGCACTACAGTAACACAATGAAACCAGTCATGATAAACACCACAGAATTCCCTGAGCTAGAGAAAAGTTTGACCCAAGAGGGATGGGGAAATCCTCTGTGGAGCAAAGAACTGCTGGAGAAATATTGGGGAAAACCAGCAGAGATCTGGCAGCATTTCTGTAACTGGAGAACTGCCTGCAAGATGAAGAAAGGGAAAGGAAAAGGTGCTTGTATATGGCTGCTTACTAACATTTGGCAAGCTGCCTGTAAGGATTATCATAGTCTGGCAATAGAATTTAATAGGCTACAACAGGAAAGGGACACACTGCGCCAGGAATGCCAGAATTTAGATACCAGAGTAAGAACACTGAATAGGGATATGGAACATCTTCAGAAAAGATTACTTCCCTTAATTGAGAAAGAAGGGATAGAACGAAGGGAAAAGCTGGAGACTAAAACACGCAGAATCAACCGGGCTAAAGTTGAGACTGCTCTCTGGCTAGACCCTGAGGAATGGGGTGGAGACATTTGGGATTCAGCAGATGAGTCCCCCTCCTCTGAGGAGGAAGGTCCCTCTGAAAAATTAAGACCAGCTATCACACATCACAAATCAGAAGAATATGAGGGAAATTTGAGTGGGGCAGAGCTGGATGAAGAAGGGGATGACAATGATCCATCCACCTCTTCAAAAACAAAGAAGGGAGGTAAAAAGGGAAAAGGGAGTAAAGCTCCAACACACTTTACCAAAATTACCACCCACCAATATACTCCCATGGAGTTAAAAACAATCCAGGGAGATTTTGCTAAAAAGCCTGAGGAAGGTATAATAGAGTGGCTGGTCCGCCTCTGGGACACTGGGGGTGGATATATACGCCTGACAGCCCAAGAAACTGAGTGCCTTAACTTAGGTGCAGGAATATTCCTGGAACATTCAGAGGGGAACACCCCTAAAACACTTTGGTCTCTGGCTTGTCGATGGGCAAGAGGAATTTACCCAGCAGACCGAGATGAACCCACAGTAATGCACTGGACCAACATAGATGAGGTAAAAACAGCTCTATTATCTGTGGCTGTCATTAGCATGCTTGGCCAAAACCCTCAAGAGTTAGCCTATGAAAGTCCATGGGAGGGTCAGGTAGATGTAGATGATCTCAGACCCCTGCTTAAGGGAGCTCCGAGTAACCACAGGGCTATGGCACTGTCCCTTAGATCAGAAGCTGCAGCACATAACAGAACCTTTTGGGCACTGCTAAACCGTCTGGTGTCATACTTTAGAGAATTCGGAGACATCAGAGCACTGACAGGCAAAGCTAAGATGCGTTCCCTTCAGGGAAACAAGGGGGCACCATCTAAAGGACATAAAAACAAGCGAGAGCCAACCCAGGAGGAAAAGGAGCTTAGAGCCAAGTTGTGGAGACAATGTCTGGCTTTAGGTTATCCCAGAGATGTGATAAATGGACTGCCCACAGAGCGGCTAAAATTATTAACCACCTTTAAAAGAGCTGACTGGGAGACAATTAATGCTACTCCCGGTGCACCTCTGCAGCTCTCTCCTCCTCCCCCACCTGCAGACACCCGGTATACTCCATTGCTGCAGCAACTGCAAGAGTTACCAGAGCAGGGAAACTAGCTTGCGGGGGTCAATCTCCTCTCCTAATAAACCAGCTTAAATCCAAAGAGGAGAAAACAACAGCAAAAGACCCCCGGATACATGTAACTGTAAATGACAAACACATTATTCCTTTCTTAATGGACACAGGGGCTCGCTCAAATGTCCATGATTAAGCGAGAAAGTTTTCAGGGCTCGCCACCTACTGGCCGAAAGCAGGTACTTGTTACAGGAGTAAATGGCAGTACCATAACTTACCCATTAGTTAAAATAAAACTGGATATCCCATTGCAACCCCACCATCAGCCCCAAAAATATGAGGTGATTTTGGGCAATGCCAACATACTGGGCATGGACGTTTTAAGAGGAAAGAAGGGAGTAAAGCTCCAACACACTTTACCAAAATTACCACCCACCTGGAAGAGGAAAGCCCTCCCCACTATTCTGTAAACTTACTTAGCAGCGCACCTGCTCTCCCGCCCTCAACAGTAACAAACATAAAGCAGTATAATGTCCCAGCTGAGGCCATAAGCCCTGTTACTGACCTGATCAAAGATTTGGAACAGCGAGGAATTTTAATTCGTACCCACTCTCGCTTTAATTCTCCTGTGTGGCCAATCAAGAAACCAAATGGCAAATGGAGACTCACTATAGACTATAGGAAGCTAAACAGTAACACTGGACCATTAACTGCAGCAGTCCCTAGCATAACAGATATTGTAAACACCATACAAACCTGGGATAAACCCTGGCTAGCAGTATTAGATGTAAAGGACATGTTCTTCATGGTCCCTTTGCAACCAGCTGACCAGGAAAGATTTGCTTTTACTTGGAAAGGTGTCCAATACACTTTTACCCGAATGCCACAAGAGTTTAAACACTCACCCACTATTTGCCATGGGGCACTGGCAAAGGTCCTAGATGACCTTATACTGCCACCCAATGTACAAACTGTGCAATACATTGATGACATCTTAATAGGTGGGAAAACCTCAGAAGAGGTACAGGAGGCTATGAATCAAATCAAAGGAGCACTAGAAGCCCTTAATTTAGAGTTACCAGCTGAGAAATGCCAAGGTCCCTCCCAAGAGATAAAATTCTTAGGTACTGTATGGATGGGAGGTAGGAGGTCTGTGCCTAATGACACTGTGCAAGAGCTAAATCAGGCACCCTCCCCTGAAAGTAAAGATCAATTGAGACAGATTTTGGGAACCCTGGGGTTTTGGAGAAAACATGTACCTGGCTTTGCCATTATAGCCAGACCATTGTACAATTTGTTAAAGAAAAGTGCTGCCTGGGAATGGGCTCCTGCCCATGAGGAAGCCCTCAGGCAACTGATAGGGGAGATACACACCTATCAGGCTCTGGGTCCCATACGTCCTGAAGCCCCATTCCATTTGTACCTAACTGTGGGAGCCACTGGAATGTCTTATGCTCTCTGGCAAGAAAGTGACACTGCTCCCAGACGACCAATTCAGTTTGGTTCCAAGTCATGGCAAGGGTCACAGGCTAACTACACGCCTTATGAGAACGTGCTTCTGGCAGCTTACACAGCCTTGAGAGAAACTGAGGAATTAACTCAGGATAAGGACATCACAATTCACACTCCTCTTCCAATCATTAAACCTATATTGGAAGGGAAAGAGTTACCACCTGGTGTAGCACAAAAATTGACTATCCAAAGATGGGCACTTTACATACACCACAGGGTAGGTAGTGCAGACACTGCACAAAACCCCACTATGATTCAGGAATCCCTATGGAAAGTAGGAGTGCCTGATGAATACCGCCTACCTCCACAGCAGTCTCCCATTAAGGATGCTGCCCCATTTGATCCTTCTAAGCCTGAGGGAGTATGGTTCACTGACGGCAGTGCCAGGCTGGTCAAAGGAAAAGGGAAGGGAAAAGCTGCAGCAGTGCCTGCAGACACCTCTGCAGCACCCCTAACTGCTGAAATTGATGGGTCAGCACAACTTGCAGAATTGGCTGCAATTAAACTGGCCTGTGAAGCAGGAGCCACCGCAGTATATACGGACTCCTATGCGGTCTGGGCAGGTGCCACTCAGTGGATCACTAACTGGAAAAATAACCACTGGGAAATAGGAGGTAAACCAGTCTGGGGACTGGAATACTGGAAGTGGTTATATCAGCATGCCCTGCAACAACCCCTGTCTATAGGACATGTCTCAGCTCATCAGAGGAATAATAACCCCAGCTGCACAGTTAAACAATTTAGCCGATGCAGCTGCCCAGCTCTTTACCACACAAGTAGAATGGGAACGCTTATATTCATGGTTACATGATAGTTTAGGACACACAGGAAGTGATGAGTTAGTGCGGCAAGCACATATCAGGGGGTGGCCTATCACCCACAGACAGGCTAGAGACCTGGTGCAAGCCTGCACTATTTGTGCTGAGACTAGAAAACATATAGCAGAAGGACAAAGGTTTGCCAGGCTAAGAGATGGAAAAACACTATGGGCAACCTGGCAGGTCGACTATGTCGGACCACTGCCCACTACAAGGCAGAGGTGGAAATACATCTTGACTGGGGTAGAAATTGTTTCAGGGATTGGTTTTGCATATCCAACCCGATTGGCAACAGGGTTGTCCACAGTTATGCGACTAAACCACTTAACAGCAATTGTCCCAATGCCTCAAGAAATCCAATCAGATAATGGTTCGCATTTTAAGAATAAACTTGTAAGGGAATGGACCCTTAACCATGGAGTCCAATGGACCTTCCACCTTCCATATCGACCTCAATCTAATGGCATGGTCGAGCGCTGGAATGGGTTGCTAAAGAATCACTTGAAGCCTACTGATGGCACATGAGGAGACAGACTGGACGAAGTGGTGCAGAGATTAAACAACAGACAGACTCCTACAGGAAGTCCAATCAGCAGGGGATTCTTCCCTACAGGGAAAGCTATCTCCCCTGCCAGAACACCACTGCACAGTTCCAAGTATGCTCCCAGAGACACTGTTGTGATTAAACACCCAGCCCTGGGAACCTTTACCTGCGTTTTGCACGCATATAAAGAGAAAGGTGTATGGAGTGCCTTAAATGCTGATAAAAGGCTAATAACCATTACAGAGGCTTGGATCGCATCCAAGACCGGCTGACCATGTGATTTATTGCAGGAATGGTCCCATGGTTCCGAGCAACCTGCCAGCTAACCTGTCAGCAAAATGGACCATGCAGCAGACCTGTTTGATCACTAGAGACTACTATGGACTGTTGATATATTTGCCATTACTTACAATAGCAGGTGCAACTTTTGCTTTTGGTTTTAAAATAAGTTTTTTAGCTAGAACATGACCCACCAGAGATATGTTCCTGCAAGCCCTCATGATCCTTCTGTTGGCTCCAGTCACCTTGGCAATACCAAAACATCCTCTTCGGGGAGCAATCCAAACCATCGCCTCAGCTGCTGGTGCTACAAATTGCTGGATGTGCACCTTGCTAAATTCAACCAATGGACTGGGAATTGAATTTGTACCACTCAGCCTAAATGATTGGTGGAACAAAAGCGACATCTTTTGGTGGGGACCAGCATGGTACACCAACAACCCTCGCATTGACTCGGGGAGGGGGGTGGGGGGGGGACGACAATGGCATCGCACTGTTTGGGGACGGCCTGTGGAATATGTAACGGGATCATCTAAAGAAGTATACCCTATTTGTTTTGAAACTCAGGGTGACATACAAATGGGTAGTCTAGATAAGCAGCAATGTGCCCATACAATTGTATTTGATAAAAGAGGTGGGGATTGGACTACCTACCCACCCATGAACGACAAAAGGACTTTAAAATGTTGGAAAGGTCCCATCAACGGCACACTTGAACATAGACCGATTTTTAGAATATATAATGCCACAATTGTTCCCCTGAATATGAGTAGATACCCTGAAAGCAGAGATTGGTATGACCAATCACTGTTCTTTATTCCCAGTTCCGGACACATTTATAACCCATTGCTAATCAAATCTATTAACTCCTTATTAGATCAGTGGCTGAGAATGGACAAACCTCATGGATGCAATGGTTAGCTCAACACTTGGGATTTTCCCTCTCCCCGTTTTTACATTCGGTTGTAAATACTGTTTTAACCATTTTAATTATTGTAATTGTTTTTTGTGTAACTTTATGTATTATGAAGCGTTTGATTCAAACTGCTCTTTCCTCCACGCAAATCAGGTACCTAGAGCTAAAAAGGGATCCTAACCAATTCCGCGAACCCTCATCCTCTAATTTGGTTGTTGGGTATTTCTAGATTTCCCCAAGGAGGGCAAGAGGTGCTGGCATCACCGCCACCTTGCAATCTGGGATGTAGTGTGGTGCATCAGGGGGTGGAATGTAGCCAGACAGACAGCCCCCCACCCCCTCAGACCAGCATTGCTGGAAACACAGGAGGAAGACGGAACAGGGCACTTAACATATATTCCAGCACAGCCTTTGAAGCTGTGAAAAGCACAGGTGTGCTGCTACAATGTGCCTCTGGGAACATATACAATGATTAAGCTCACAGCAGGCAGAGGCCCTGTGACAGACATGGCTCTTAGCCCCTACTAAATAGTGTGATGCACACACACCAACATCCTAGGTGGGAAAATATTTACCCTGATAAAAGAAATGTCCAGTAGTCGAAACTTATTGTTTCTCTCCCTTGCAAGTGTAAACTACTCTTGCGAAAGCTGGCGTCACCCAGACAGACCAGCCTCAATTTGGCATAAGAAAGGAGAAAGAGAATAAAGGAGTACAGAGGTATAAGTAGGGGACCTACAGCACCATGATTTTTGAGTGCTTTTCACTATCTATCTGCTGGTCAGATAAGTGACAGCCTCCCAAGGCTTCTGCAGCTAAGAGGGTCCCTAAGCCTTGTCCCTTATTCGTCTTTCCGCGGAATTGAGTGACCGATCCTGGCTTGGCACCGCTGGAATCGAGAGATGCAAGGAGGGTAAGAAGCACCCACACCTGATCTCCTATCTTTAGTGTACACATATTTTGAAATAGAGCTCTATACTTTGTTTTCTTTCTTTGGGATTGTGGCTTCAGTTTTGTAACTTGTTTGTGTGTGTAACATCTCTACATTTAAATAAGTAGGCACTAGCAATTTTGTAACCACATGATTAGAATCTAGCTTAATAAATTTTGGTAACCATTTGTGCATAAGCCTGACTTGTTCTCTCGGGTTTACTGTAAAGCAGCCAACACAATTAAAGAACCTCAGCCATTTTGGCTCTAAAGCCTGGCCATTAGGTGAGAGTACTAAGAGCCTAGCGTTGAGTTGTGCCACCTCCACGGGGCAAACTCTTGGGGCACCTGTCAGTCAATCCTGGCTGCCCGCTGCGAAGGAGCTCTGAGCTCTAGCAGTTAAAGTCACGGGTGGTTAGGACCTTGGGGCATCCGTCAGCCTAGCCCGGGCTGCCCGCCGCGAAGGGACAGTGCGTCCTAGCGGTTAAAGTCACGGATGGTATAAATGGGCATAGCTGGCACCTCACCAAACATCCTTGGCCATCGGCTAACAGTGTCACAGCCGTGCTCAAGCCTTGTGTCTACGTCAATAGCCAGTTAATAGACAAGTGGCTTTCCGGAGTGCTGGCACAGTACCTGGGTGCTGAGTGATCAACCACACTTGCTGTGGGGGCTACCGGTGGCTTCCTCTAGCTGCTCTTTGCACCAGCACTTGACATGAGACGTTTGCACTGGGTGGGGTCGATTGTGGGGGCCCCACTCAACCTGCTGGGCACTGAGCAGGCCCATGACTGCGTGTGTAAGGGCTACCCCTCTGCAGAAAAGGACCTAGGGGTTACAGTGGACGAGAAGCTGGATATGAGTCAGCAGTGTGCCCTTGTTGCCAAGAAGGCCAATGGCATTTTGGGATGTATAAGTAGGGGCATTGCCAGCAGATCGAGGGACGTGATCATTCTCCTCTATTCGAGATTGGTGAGGCCTCATCTGGAGTACTGTGTCCAGTTTTGGGCCCCACACTACAAGAAGGATGTGGAAAAATTGGAAAGAGTCCAGCGGAGGGCAACAAAAATGATGAGGGGACTGGAACATAGGACTTATGAGGAGAGGCTGAGGGAACTGGGATTGTTTAGTCTGCAGAAGAGAAGAATGAGGGGGGATTTGATAGCTGCTTTCAACTATCTGAAAGGGGGTTCCAAAGAGGATGGATCTAGACTGTTCTCAGTGGTAGCAGATAACAGAACAAGGCGTAATGGTCTCAAGTTGCAGTGGGGGAGGTTTAGGTTGGATATTAGGAAAAACTTTTTCACTAGGAGGGTGGTGAAACACTGGAATGCATTACCTAGGGAGGTGGTGGAATCTCCTTCCTTAGAAGTTTTTAAGGTCAGGCTTGACAAAGCCCTGGCTGGGATGATTTAGTTGGGGATTGGGCAGGGGGTTGGACTAGATACGTCCTGAGGTCCCTTCCAACCCTGATATTCTATGATTCTATGATACCCCAGAGGAGGGGTCTCTGTGTCACAGGAGCAGCCTCGCTCTGGGTCTGTGTTGTTAAAAATACTCCTCAGTGCCGTGGTACAAAGGGCTACGAGCTGCTAGCAAAGCCGGGCCCGGCAGGGGCAGGGGGAGCAACTCTGCACTGGAGATGCCTCTGGTAATACAGTGACCACAGCCCAGGGGCGGCCTGCGGCCGGGTCTCTGTGTTTGTGCATTGCACCAGCAGCACGTGTCTCCAGAGTCGCACAAACTCGCTTCCTGACCACAGCTCAGGCTGGGCTTATTTATAGGTGGCTTGTGGCTCTGCTCTTTCTTCCTGCGATTTCTTCTCATGTTATATTTTCTCTTCTCAACCCTGACAGTCAGTGCCCTGCTGTCCCAGAGCTGGGCTCCCACCCACCCACCCACAGCTCTGCCGGTGCCCTTCGGATTCTGGCTTCACATTCTCAGGCCTCCTCCACTGGAGATCCTCAGTCTTGGAATGAAACACACTTGGCAGCGCAGCTGTTACTGCTGGTGTGTGGTTTTGCCCTGGCAATCAATGTGTGTAAAGTGCAGTGTCCCCTGTGTGTGTCTTTCAATGCTTAACACAATGACTGGGACCCAAAAATCCACAGTCAAAGGGCCTGTTTTTTTAAAACAAAACCTGAACTCCAAGGAGTGGTCAGATGAGAGAGACACGGCTCACTGAGACTCTGAGGAGCAGAGAGACAGGCCTTCCCTGCTGCATCGCCAGACCATGCTGTTATCACCTTGTCCCCTGAGCATCCCGACGCTGGGTCTCTGGCTTCTCTGTGAGTATGGCCAGCACTAGCCGGGTTTAGCTGGAAGGGTGAGGTCACGGGGCAGAGGATCGTTTGCTAAATTGGGCTCCAATCCTGTGAGGTTCTGAGCCCTCTGGTAACGTGCTGTGTGGATCTGAAAGTGCCAACACTGCCCGGGATGGGATCAGAGCTTGCCACCTCGCACCGAAGCTTCCAAGAGATTTAATAATAGCAACTGCATGTTTAATTACCACCACCTGACTCAGGGTTAAGGACGATGGAAATCGCTGGTTAGATTCCAGCTCTGAACCTCAGCAACGAGGTCGTTGCGTCACCCCAAAATGCTCTGTCGTTTTCCAAGGGCTGAACCCTGGCCCTGAGCCCGCACACACCACCCTGCACTCACACCCCAAGGCTGCCAGCGTGTGGGTGTGTTTGCCACCTTCACACCCACAGCGTGTCACATGGGGGTGCAGATGTCTGTGTGCACAACGGATTTGCACCATCCCACTCGCTGCACACACAAAAGGTACTAGCCCGTGCGAGCTGGCTGGGCTGGACACAGAAGGGGATGCCCATTTTCACACTGGGATGCTGTTTTGCACACTCAGATTCAGGTGTAAATCTTGGCATGCATGAAATCACTGGTTCAAGATGACAGACATTTTGTTTGATGAAACCTAAACTGGAGATGACGTCCAGGAAGGGAAAATGCTACATGTTCACCTCGCACACGGGCGCAAACAGCAGAAATGCCGCATACGCGGCCAAATGTGATTAGATTTTATGGGGTAACGATGGGATTTCCCTGGGATCTGAAAAGCCCAGCTGAAATTAATTAACATATTCTCTGATTCTACTATTCTATGAAAATAGCAGTTAATCATTAATCACTAAAAGAAAAGGAGTACTTGTGGCACCTTAGAGACTAACCAATTTATTTGAGCATGAGCTTTCGTGAGCTACAGCTCACTTCATCGGATGCATACCGTGGAAACTGCAGCAGACTTTATATATACACAGAGAATATGAAACAATACCTCCTCCCACCCCACTGTCCTGCTGGTAATAGCTTATCTGAAGTGATCACTTTAGATAAGCTATTACCAGCAGGACAGTGGGGTGGGAGAAGGTATTGTTTCATATTCTCTGTGTATATATAAAGTCTGCTGCAGTTTCCACGGTATGCATCCGATGAAGTGAGCTGTAGCTCACGAAAGCTCATGCTCAAATAAATTGGTTAGTCGCTAAGGTGCCACAAGTACTCCTTTTCTTTTTGCGAATACAGACTAACACGGCTGTTACTCTGAAACCTGTCATTAATCACTGTGATCATTACCAGGACTAGAAGGCTGATCCATGGTTGGGACTTTAGAGGTGAGGGATGAATTCCCTGCTCTGCCACAAACTTCCTGGGTGACCCTGGGCCAGTCACTTAGCCGCTCCGTACAAAGGGGATACCAGCTCTGCCTGCAGCATGGGGGGTTCTGTGAATTGCTCCTGGCTCTTTGCTGATATTTATGGTGAATGCAAAATATGCCCAGCTAAAGATCTGAGGATCAGGAGACAAACCTGTGTTCAGCCTCCCACTGACTCTCCCAGATGCGTTTCCCCAGCGTGTATGTGCTCATGGGCCTGATCCTGCAGATTGTTTTGCTGGTATAGACCCTGATGCCTGCCCAGAGTCTATTCAAGTCAAGGGATGCCTATGCGAGTGGAAGGGATGGATCATCGGCCTGCAGGATCAGGGCCATGGACATGTCAGCCCTGACCCTGCTCCCACTGCAATGAATGGGAGAGCCCTCAGTGACCCCAATTGTGCAGGATCTGGCCCATAACATAACATGGGGTCAGGGTCGGCTATTGGCCTAACCCATCTCCACCGAGTTTCTGGCATGCTCACACCAGCCTTCAGCCATGGGTCTGGGGTCCAGTGAGCTCTAGATTCTGGTACAGGGAGCCATTCCTTATCCTCACTGAGACTGAAACGCACCAGCTAATCCCAGACTTCTCCCCGGGCAAATAACAATGGACTGTGGGTCAGATCCCCGGCTGGTGTAAATGCACCTGGCTCCATTGCTCCAAAAGGGGCAGATCCCTAGCTGGGATCCTCCAGGGGCCGATCCACACTGGGAGCTGGACACCGAGCTGCACTTTGTGCTTGTGAAAATCCCCCACTGTGCTGAGAGGAAATTGGCTCCAGGGAGCTTAACAGCAAATTCATTCTGTCTCTGGCGAGGGGATAAACAAAGGGGCAGAACATGGCCCATCATTTTTCTGGGACTAAATTTCTCTCTACTGGCTGGAGCTAGATTTGCCTGGGCCTGCAAAAGCCAGAGATGCTCACTTTCCTTTAGAGGATGCGACTGTATTTCCAGCTCCAGTCACTATAATTCCCTGTTCCACCTCCCCTCCTGCACTGAGACCCTTTGTGTTTATTTCACAGGCTCCCTTGCCACAAGCCAGGAAATCTGCAGCTCTCCTGGTGAGTGACTGGTCCTGGGAGAAAAGCAGGGATTGGAGGGTTCGGGTTCAGACACGTTCCACTGGCATGAGTGAGTCAGGTCCCCAGCAGGTGTAAATCGGCCCGGCTCCAATGGAGTGAATGGAGCTTTGCTGATTGACGCCACCGGGGGATCTGGCCCCAGGTGTTTAACACTGATGTGTTTGCTCCCCAGGCACTCTCCCCGCCCCGCGGCTGCTCCTGGACAGGCTGTCTGCTCGCCAAGGGGACACGGCCATGCTGTCGTGTTTAGTCCCTTTGGACGCCACCATGACCTGCATTGTCTTCTGCAAAGATGGGACTTACCCTATACAGTGTCCAGGGAGAGTGCAGGGACCTTTTCCTGCCGCTACCAGCTCAAGGATGATAACAACTAGGAGAACAATTCTCTCCCCAGTGATGCCCGGTACCTGCACGTGGATGGTAATGCAAAGCACTAATGGTGGGCTTGGTGTGGAGGGTCAGGGAGCCAGGACGGGCTGGGGACACACTGTGATATCTAGAGTTAAGATGTAAAACTTCCGTCTTCTTCCCCGACATTTCCCAGGTGAGAACTCTGTCCCTGGGGCAATGGTTACATGTTTTTAGTGATGAAGAACCATCCTCTCATCATGACAGGTTTCAGAGTAACAGCCGTGTTAGTCTGTATTCGCAAAAAGAAAAGGAGTACTTGTGGCACCTTAGAGACTAACCAATTTATTTGAGCATGAGCTTTCGTGAGCTACAGCTCACTTCATCGGATGCATACCGTGGAAACTGCAGCAGACTTTATATATACACAGAGAATATGAAACAATATCTCCTCCCACCCCACTGTCCTGCTGGTAATAGCTTATCTAAAGTGATCATCAGGTTAGGCCATTTCCAGCACAAATCCAGGTTTTCTCACCCTCCACCCCCCCACACAAATTCACTCTCCTGCTGGTGATAGCCCATCCAAAGTGACAACTCTTTACACAATGTGCATGATAATCAAGTTAGGCCATTTCCTGCACAAATCCAGGTTCTCTCACTCCCTCACCCCCATCCAAAAACCCACCCCCATACACACACAAACTCACTCTCCTGCTGGTAATAGCTCATCCAAACTGACCACTCTCCAAGTTTAAATCCAAGTTAAACCAGAACCTCTGGGGGTGGGGGGGTAGGAAAAAACAAGAGGAAATAGGCTACCTTGCATAATGACTTAGCCACTCCCAGTCTCTATTTAAGCCTAAATTAATAGTATCCAATTTGCAAATGAATTCCAATTCGGCAGTTTCTCGCTGGAGTCTGGGTCTGTGATTGCGTGACCAGAGAGATTGAAGTGTTCTCCGACTGGTCAGAGGCTCGTTCACCTGCACATCCACCAATGTGATATATGCCATCATGTGCCAGCAATGCCCCTCTGCCATGTACATTGGTCAAACTGGACAGTCTCTACGTAAAAGAATAAATGGACACAAATCAGATGTCAAGAATTATAACATTCATAAACCAGTCGGAGAACACTTCAATCTCTCTGGTCACGCAATCACAGACCCAGACTCCAGCGACTGATCGAGGGGGACAGGGCCTGATCTTTCTCTCTCTCTCGCACACGCACACACACTCACACACACACTCTCCCTCTTTCTCACACGCACACATTCTCTCTCTCTCTCCCCCTCCCCTTTCCCTCCCCCCCGCTCCCCCCCGTCTCACACACACACACTCTGACAAACAGTTTCATTAGCACAGAGTCAAGGCTGCCCCGGGGTATCTCGCTCCCGCCCAGAACGCTGAGACCAGCCAAACTCACACGTCTGAAACCCAGAACATTCCGAGTTCAGGTATTTCACACTCAGGCTTCCTAAAACCAGGAAACCGAGGGAAGGGTCAGGCCTGTGCAACCTTAACTCTGCCCTCATTGGTCGATGCCCCAATACGCCCAGGCTCCGCCTTCGCAGTGTAGCAAACCGGAGCTACAGACACCCGCTCTCTGCTCACAGACCCAGCCTGGGCCTCCCCAAGAACTCCGCCTCTGCTACATTTACACCCCTTCCCCCAGCCTGCGCCTCCCCAAGAACTCCGCCTCTGCTACATTTACACCCCTTCCCCCAGCCTGCGCCTCCCCAAGAACTCCGCCTCTGCTACATTTACACCACTTCCCCCAGCCTGCGCCTCCCCAAGAACTCCGCCTCTGCTACATTTACACCCCTTCCCCCAGCCTGCGCCTCCCCAAGAACTCCGCCTCTGCTACATTTACACCCCTTCCCCCAGCCTGCGCCTCCCCAAGAACTCCGCCTCTGCTACATTTACACCCCTTCCCCCAGCCTGCGCCTCCCCAAGAACTCCGCCTCTGCTACATTTACACCCCTTCCCCCAGCCTGCGCCTCCCCAAGAACTCCGCCTCTGCTACATTTACACCCCTTCCCCCAGCCTGCGCCTCCCCAAGAACTCCGCCTCTGCTACATTTACACCCCTTCCCCCAGCCTGCGCCACCCCAAGAACTCCGCCTCTGCTACATTTACACCCCTTCCCCCAGCCTGCGCCTCCCCAAGAACTCCGCCTCTGCTACATTTACACCCCTTCCCCCAGCCTGCGCCTCCCCAAGAACTCCGCCTCTGCTACATTTACACCCCTTCCCCCAGCCTGCGCCACCCCAAGAACTCCGCCTCTGCTACATTTACACCCCTTCCCCCAGCCTGCGCCACCCCAAGAACTCCGCCTCTGCTACATTTACACCCCTTCCCCCAGCCTGCGCCTCCCCAAGAACTCCGCCTCTGCTACATTTACACCCCTTCCCCCAGCCCCTCCCTCCTACGCGCACGATGCCATTTCCTGCTCGACTTTCCCTCGCCCCTCAGCAAACCCCCAGAGCAGCCCCACCCCCACCTCCCTGCTGACAGTCCCCGGGCCGAGAACGCCCCCGAGCCCAGCGACTGGCCCAGCCTGCAGAGCGCAGCGCTGCACAGGGCAAACTGGGTCTCTCAAGTACAAACACCTCTTGGGCCTTCGCTCACCACCCCTCCCCCGTGGACTCCGAGCCCATCACAGCCCTGCCACGCTTCTCAGACAAACCCCGCCACCATTCACACAGCCGCACCTAGCGCAGGGAACGCAGCCGGAGCACAGACCCATGGTTCCCAGTGGCTGCCGCCAGCTCCTGGGGAGCAGAGGTGAGGTGCCTGGGCGTTAACCTTAACCTTGCATTTCCTGGGGTTCCTAGGGGAGAAATCCAGGTATGATTGGGAGGAGCTGAGATGCTACAGCAGTGAGGGCACCTAGCTAGACACGGCCAAGACAGAATGCCGTCTCCCCGTTCCAGAGAGAAAAGCAGCCTCAGTCGGGCAACCCGGGCAAGCCAGCCACAGAACTGACAAGCCTGACAAACAAATAATGTGGTGAATTCATGTTACTGGGGCTGGAGCTGTGGGAAGTAAAACCTGGGTTTGGACAAGAGACAGCAATTTAATATCTGATGACTCTGGAAAGGTCGATTGGGTTGCTAGGAGCCCCCGTAGCACGTTCATGCCAGTTCCAGCGCGTGGGCGAGGAATGTGCAAGGAGAGAGTTGAGGGTTGATGGCTAGAGATGGTTTTTTTCTGGGGCCTGGCTGAAGACACCAGGAAGGGACACTCAAGACACCAAAGACTAGTCCATGGAGGGCTGTATGGTCCAGACAACTGGGACGGCAGCACTGAGACCAAGTTCTGAGGACATAAGACCCAGGAGTTTCTGAGAAGGACATCTGCCCTGGGATCTGCAGTGTGAGTTTCCCATGTTCAAGAGGGTAAAGAGTGCACCTCTAGATAGACAGTCACTGAGTTCACTCCTGGCTTTATGTGCAAGTAATAAAGTAAGAGTTTGTTAAACAAGCCCAGAGTCGCGTTATGGTGACTGTCTGTTCCTGCCCGGGCTTTGAAGAGCACCTATCGTGTTCATCAGCGAGTATCCCACTCCTGGGAGTATGGGTCTTGGATAAGGTAGAACAGTGGGGGAAGACACAAGTAAAATTTCCACTTGTGAAGCTTGGTGGTGGCAGGAGATACATAACCCCAAAGCATAGGGAACCGGACGTTGTAACAGGCGGCTATATTATATAATGGGCACTAGGGTCAGCAGATGGCGAGGGGTGGGAAAGGGGCAACTACATGCTGAGGAGAAGATGATTATATACTGATTATCTGTTACTGGAATCTGAAATCGAAGGCCCAATCTGCATAAAGAAACAGGCTGATCTGCCCAGTCTAGGTTCTGGTTATGAAACAGTTAAAAATGTGTAACCTCAGGGAAAATCCAGTTGTGAGTTTGGAAGCACTGACACCTTCCGCAGCCTGAGGTGAACATCAGAACATGAGAACAGCCAGACTGGGTCAGAACAATGCTCCATCTAGCCCGGTGTCCTGTCTTCTGAAGAGAGCAGGCAATTTGTGAGTGATACGTCCCCTGTCGTCCACTCCCAGCTGCTGGTGGTCAGAAGCTAGTGAGACACAGAGCATCGGGTTTCATCCCTGACCATCTTGGCTAATATTGATGGACCGATCTTCCAGGAACTTATCTAATGATTCTTTGAAACCCATTGTGGCCTTCACATCACCCCTGGCAATGAGTTCCACTGACCGACTGTGTGCTGTGTGAAGACGTACTTCCTTTTGTTTGTTTTAAACCTGTTGCCTATTAATTTCATTGGGTGGTCCCTGGTTCTTGTGTCATTTGAAGGAATAAATAATATTTCCTTATTCACTTTCTCCACACTAGTCATGATTTAATAGACCTTTATCAGATCCCTTCTCAGTCATCTCTTGTCTAAGCTGAAAAGGCCCAGTCGCTTTAATCTCTCCCCACATGAAAGCTGTTCTACACTCTTAATAATTTTTGTTGTCCTTTTTTTGTACTTTTTCCAATTCTAAAAGATCTTTTTTTGAGATGGGATGACCAGAACTGCATGCAGTATTCAATATGTGAGCGTACCATGGATTTCTATCCAGGCATTATGATATTTTCCCTGGTAGTTCCCAACATTCTGTTTGCCTTTTTGACTGCTGCTGCACACTGAGCAGATGTTTTCAGAGAACCATCCACAATGTCTCCAAGATCTTTTTCTAATTTAGACTAATTTAGACTCCATCATTTTGTATGTATAGTTGATATGAGTTTTCCAATGTGAATTACTTTGCAATTATCAACACTGAATTTTATCTTCCATTTTTTTGCCGAGTCTCCCAGTTTTGTGAGATCCCTTTGTAACACTTCGCAGTCTGCTTTGGATTTCCCGATCCGGAGTAATTTTGTATTGTCTGCAAATTATGCCACCTCACAGTTCACCCCCTTTTCTAGATCATTTATGAATATGTTGAACAGCACTGGTCCCAGTACCAATCCCAGGGGAACACCTCTATTTATGTCTCTCCATTCCTTTGTTTCCTAGCTTCTCACCAATTACTGATCCATCAGAGGACTTTCCCTCTTATCCCGTGACCACTCACTTTGCTTAAGTGCCTTTGGTGAGAGACCTTATCAAAAGTTTTCTGAAACTTCAAGTACATTATATCCACTGGATCCCCCTTGTACACATTTTTCTTGACCCCTCAAAGAATTCTAATAGACTAATGAGGCACTATTTCCCTTTACAAAAGCCATGTTGACTCTTCTCCAATAAATCGTGTTTGTCTACTTGTCTGACAATTCTGTTCTTTACTATAGTTTCAACCAATTTCCCTGGTAGTGAAATTAGGCTTACCAGCCTGCAATTGCCAGTATTGGTTCTGGAGCCTTTTTTTAAAAATTGGCATCACATTAGCTATCCTCTAGTCATCTGGTACAGAAGCTGATTTAAATGACAGGTTACAGATCGCACTCAGTAGTTCTGCAGTTTCACATTTGAGTTACTTCCGAACTTTTGGGTGAAATCATCTGGTCCTGGTGATTTGTTACTCTTTAATTTATCCATTTGTTCCAATACCTCCTCTAGTGACACTTCCATCTGGGACAGCTCCTCAGATTTTTCCCCTAAAAATAATGGCTCAGATGTGGGAATCTTAATTGCTGCTAGGTTTTGAATCTTTGGATAGTTGCTCTTCAGATTCTTTATTGGCCTATCTAATTCTACTCTTACACTTGACCTGCCAGTGTTTATGCTCCTTTCTCTTTTCCTCAGTAGGATTTAACTTCCAATTTTTAAAGGATGTCTTTTTGCCTCTAGCCATTTCTTTTACTTTGTTGTTTGGCCACGGTGGCACTTTTCTGGTAGTCTTACTATGTTTTTTTTTTTTTTAATTTGGTGTATACATTGAATTTGAGCCTCTATTACAGTGTTTTTACATAGTTTCCGTGCAGCTTGCAGACATTTCACATTTGCGACTGTATATTTTAATTTCCCTTTAACTAGCTCCCTCATTTTTGTATTGTTCCCTTTCTGAAGTTAAATGCTACTGTGGTGGGTTTCTTTGGTGTCCCCCTCTGCCCCACAACACACAAGAATGTTAAATTGAATTATATTATGGTTGCTATTACCAAGCAGTTCAGCCGTAGTCCCCTAGTGTAATAGGTCCTGTTCTTCACTTAGGAGAAAATCAGGAATTGCCTCTCCCCTGGTGACTTCCAGAACTTGCTGCTACAAGAAGCAGTTCTTTATGGTATCAAGAAACTATATCTCTGCATCCTGTTCTGAGGTGACATGCACCCAGTCAATATGGGAAAGTTGAAATCCCCCATTATTATTGAGTTTACTATGTTTATACCTTCTGTAATCTCCTGGAACATTTCATAGTCACCATCACCACCCTAGTTAGGTGGTTGGTAATATTCTTCTTTGATTGGAGCTGGGATTGATCTCTGTTAAACTTTTTAGCCTGTGTGTAGGTTCATATATTGTTTTAATCTGTTTTCTCTCTTTCAGCTTCAGAATAAATGTGGTGGTTAGAAGTAGCTGTGTGGCAACTTGTAACTGCAGGTGAGCCACTGGCCATAGCCCTCGGAGAGAAAGCAGAGCTCAAACATTGGCCTTTTAGGGAGTCTGGCTTGCTGGGGGTAGCACAGTGTAGGCAGAGAACTGTGCAGCAAGGAGGGACACTGGGATCTCCACGCATGAAAGGTGATGATTCAGGAGTCAGAAGCCTAGAGCAGGTGCTCTTAATGGACCACAGTGGGAGAATACAGGTGCAGTTGCCCAGAATTGCCCTGGTAAGTGCATATTCATAAGGGAAGTGATTTGGGAGCTCTCTCTTTCCTAGGCCACTAAGATCATTTCACGTAAAGACTTTAAATCTGTAGGCAAGCAATTGGAGAGGACTTCAATAACTTGTAAACACAAGGATGTGGCTAAACCCACAGTGCAATGCCAATAAGAAATGCTGCCCAGGGTGTAGTATTTAAGCATAAGTGAGACTTTACTGAAGTTGAAGGGACACCGAACGCTTCTGCTAAGTTTCAAAGAAAGGGCCTGATCTGACAGCTGCCAGTGAGAGCTTAGCCATGGGCATCAGTGGAAGTTCTCACCATCACAGACCCTCCCTAGTCTCAAGGTTTTGACAATTTTTGTCTAGTAGATGCTAGAAGGACTTTGCAGCTTTGGAATGGATGCTATCTGAGGAATGTCTTGTTAAATTCCCTTCCAATTTTCTCACAATCTCTACCCCAGTCCCTGACCTGATTTACCAATTTTCAGACCACTCTGACTTTTCATAGGGGTTTAAAAAAGGTGCCAAATTCAGCTTTAAGCAGGGACACATCTGCAACTTGAACTCTGGAGAGGTGACCACCCAGCTGTCATTCCTCTCCGGTGTGACCCTGGCTCGGGTCTGATTTCAATGTTAAAACCACAATGTTCAGCGTAAGGCCTGTGACAAGAGCTGGGAGAGCAGCATCCCTCTAGCCGCAGCAAGGCCGGTAGCAGACACGGCCATGTCTCTCAAAGGTCTGTGGCTTTTCTTCTCTCTGAACCGCGGGGAGCCCGTGGCAGATCAGAGAGCGGCTGCAGCTTTTATGCTCCCTGCTCCCTGCAGATCAGAAGGGGAGAGGTCAGATCAGAGAGCCACAGAGACGTCTCTCTCTGAGACACTGAGGAGCAGAGAGAGACAGGCCTTCCCTTCTGCCGAATCCCTGAGGGGCTGCTGCGATTCTCACCACTTCTCCCAATGCTCCTGCCACTGGGCCTTTGGCTGCTCTGTGAGTATGGACACAACTGGCTGGGTTTAGCTTGGCTTTAAGGGAGGACTGAGAACTGCTAATGAGTCACTTAATTATTTCTAGGAGGAATGTTCAAGGTCTCCTCTTTTTAGCTTCCACAGCTCCATCAATTACCATTGACACGTGTTACCAAGGGTTGCGGTGGATTCTCCATCACTGGCAATTTTTAAATCAAGACTGGACATTTTTCTAACAGATCTGTTCTAGGAATTATTTCAGGGAAGTTCTCTGGACTGTGCTGAGCATCAGACTAGATAATCACAATGTTTAGCTACTGTAAAATGATTTCAATGCTTCATTCCAACTCATATTTCTGCTGCTGGCTTTGATTCAGAGGCAAATGCCACCAAATATGTTCTAAGAAAAGGAGTACTTGTGGCACCTCAGAGACTAACAAATTTATTTGAGCATTCACTTTCATGAGCTACAGTTCACTTCATCGGATGCATGCAGTGGAAAATACAGTGAGGAGATTTATATACACAGAGAACATGAAACAATGGGTGTTACCATACAGATTGTAACAAGAGTGATCAGGTAAGGTGAGCTATTACCAGCAGGAGAGTGGCAGGGGTGGTGGTGGGGGGAACCTTTTGTAGTAATAATCAAGGTGGGCCATTTCCTGCAGTTGACAAGAACCTGTGAGGAACAGTTGGGTTGGGGGGGGGGGGAATAAACATGGGGAAATAGTTTTACTTTGTGTAATGACCCATCCACTCCCAGTCTTTATTCAAGCCTAAGTTAATTGTATCCAGTTTGCAAATTAATTCCAATTCAGCAGTCTCTCCTTGGAGTCTATTTCTGAAGTTTTTTGTTGAAGAATTGCAACTTTTAGGTCTCAGAGTAACAGCCGTGTTAGTCTGTATTCGCAAAAAGAAAAGGAGTACTTGTGACACCTTAGAGACTAACCAATTTATTTGAGCATAAGCTTTCGTGAGCTACAGCTCACTTCATCGGATGCATACTGTGGAAAATACAGAAGATGTTTTTATACACACAGACCATGAAAAAATAGGTGTTTATATTTTTATATTAACTTAGATTATTTTCATTCGTTGTAAGTCTAGTTTGAGCAGAGCGAGCACGTGTCCATCTCCCCATGCTGGGAAGCTCTTGCCCAGCTGCAGTGTAGATGGGCCCAGTGAGACGATACAGTCTCAGCTCACCAGCAGCCTCACCATTGTCAGGTCTATTGTAGGCAGCGTGACAATGGAGAGTTTCACGGCAGGATCTGGAGGATACAGAGGTAGCTTTGTGGATGTTTATGGGGATTCTTCCCAAGTGTAGGGACAAGAGAGGGGTTATTGGGAGAGTTAATGAGTGTTTGTACTGCGAGGGGAAAGAGCCAGAAGAGAGTGAGAGATGAAGCGGAAGAGGGAGGGAGGGGATGAGCGATTAGAAGCTGGGATGAGATGAGTAGATGAGAAACTTCTGTGTTTGTGACAGGGAGAAGAAGGAGAGAGCTGTAGGATGTGGGGAGGAAGGAAGCAGTGGGAAGGTCACATCATATTGTGCCAGCTTTCCCTCTAAATACCTTAGTGAGACCCTGTGCAGAGAGAAGAGGAGGCGGGAGTGGGAAAATCTGAGGAGGGTGACTAAAGGGCTGGGGTTGTGGGCGTGGCTGTTGATCTGAGGGGAGAGGTGCAGGTGCTTGACTAGGAAGATGGCAGAACTGACGGAGGACAGAACAAATTTGTAGTGGAGGAAACCTGCCTGGGGACAAGATTCCCACCAGAGACGCTCGGCAGCGCGAGACCAGGAGGATGCCCCATGTGCTCATTACCATAATGGCAAAAGCTCCATGTATTTTAAATTTGTGTAGCTCTGATAAGCTCCCAACTGACCTGGCTGCACTAACGATGGGAATTTATATTTTAGTGCACAAGGGCGCTGGCTGCAAGTCAGGAAATCTGCCGCTCTCCCGTGAGTGTTGGTGCCGTGTAACAACGTTAATTATAGAACAGAGGGGCCCAATCCTCAGGCACACTAAGACCTCTTAAGAGCACTTGTGCAGTGTAAGGAGGCTAACAGAGGGTGTAAATTCACACTCACTTTACCCGTGGGCTTTAGTGTAAATGAGAAGCAGGCCCTGTGTGTCTGGCGGGTGGGGCAGAGCACCAGGAATCAGGTCTCATGGGGGACACTTTGGATATTGGCACTGACTGTAAAAAAGCCTGGTGCTGATTCATTGGGCCCGACTCCTTGTGACTTCAGTGGGAGAAGAGTCAGACCCACGGGATGAGTGCGGGGGCCCTGAATCCAATGGGAGTGTAAATGCCAGCACACGGGATGGGGTGTAAATTGATCTGAAAATAGATGAAAGGTTGTATGTGGCAGAGCAGTGGAATTTGCACCAATTTGGCATCAGGTGAGGACCAAGTTCGGCTACTGGCATAATGGGAGCAATTCCCACTGAACCCAAGTGGAGTTCCGCATGCTTCAGTAATGCCCTGCTTGGTGCATACATGCCGCACTCCGGGCCTGCTCCACAGAGGGTGTGAGTGTGTCAGAGCCTCACTCACTTATGCTTTCAGCTCTGGAAGTCCCGGGTGTTCTGGCCATGACGACGGGTGTGTAAATGGGGGTTCAGCTGGGTTTCAGACCCAGAGTTCCTTGGAACGCAGGGCAGGAGTTTTTATATCTTAAGCTGAAGCTCAAGTCACAGACCCTCCGCCCTCTGTGGAATGGCCCAGAGAGGACACACACACCCCAGAGGGTCCCACAAGTCCCTTCTGGCCTTTAATGTCTATGAATCTATTAATAGATAGAGCTAAAATATTTTAGTCCTAGTACCAACTAGATCCTAACTCCTTTGAATGCAAGAGAAAAGCTTCCATCGATTTCAGTGAGAACAGAGTTAGCCCCTTATATATATGTCTCTGCCCAGTATCATGTGGAAGAAATTTAGGTTTTGTATATTTTACTTTGTGAGGCCGGACACAAGGTGAAAAAGGCATATCAATTACTCAGGGTCTGATCCAAAGCCCATTGAAGTCAACAGGAGTTTTGGGACCCAGTTCAGTAGGGTTCCAATTAGTATCTGTTTTCCAGACAATGTATTCCTAATGTCCAGTTCACACCACCACTTGCATAGCCTGTGAATTCAGGACATTAGGGTTTCTCAAATCAGCTTCAATTTTTCAGTGACTCCCTTAGTTTACCAGTGGTTTTCCTGGTCACATGCTTTAAAGCTTAAAGGACTAATCAAGCAAGGTGCTGAGCAGCTGCAAATCTCAGTAGGCCCAACTGGAGCTGACGGAAGCCAGCACCTCATGCGGATTTGGGCTCTGAGTTCATCTTTCCTCGCCTGGACTTTGGTGGAACTCGACTGATTCAGACCAACTGAGAAGCTGGTCCGTTTTCTACTTTCTGAGTAACAGTAAAGCCTGGTGAGCTGCTAGAGCCCTCTAGTCTGCATGTGGCACAAGACGTTCTTTTATTTATTTGATCATTGATTTTTTTGGTGTCCCCATATGATGATTTCAAACAGTCACATGTAATGACTCTACAATTTGTGGGATGCTGGGAGAATTTAAAATCCCACCTTTGTGTTGAGATAAAGAAAGCTCTTTTGCCTGTAAAAGTGGTGTTTTAACAACTATTTTGATTTTTACTCAGGTCAGTGGAAAATAAGGGAAATTAATTTACTGATTACAAAGAGATCTTTGTTTGTTTGCTTGTCCTAAACCGGAGAACGTAAACCTTTTTGGTGTAAAATGTCAGATTGGGTGCTTGAATGTGTGTGTTAATAATTAAATTGCAGAATTCAGCTCCAGCTCTGAATTTTATTACATATTTGTGGTTTTCAAATTTTAATAGATTTTTAGCTTAGACCTTTTATCAAGTGGTCAACAATTTTGTTGTTTAACCATTTACTCCATTCATGATCAGAAGATCTTACGATCATTTTCCTCAAAGTGACATGATCCGCGGAGGCTGATTGATATTTTGGGACTTCCAGTAGACAGCCAGCAATGTACAGTTATAGATTTCTTCCAATTTCTTCATGACATTTGCTGTATTGGGTAAATAATCTGTCATAAAAAGATGACCAAATCAATCCTGATTGGATGAAACTCCATGGACAGTGCCATGGAATTGTTAAAGTACTCCAGAGGAAGTGTGGCCATGAATCTTTAGAAGTGGAGGTAGATGGTGTCCCTGCCTAAACCATCAACTCCAGAAGGCATGTGACATCATGCCCTATGCTTCCTCCCCTATTGACTGGCCATCAAATGGGTGATTGCCCTGTGTTGTTACCGATGTAAGCAGTGTCAGGATGAGCTCCACCCTGACATCTGGTGGTGAGGTGTGGCAAGTTGTGGAAAAGAACTTCAGGGGCCGATGTCATTTGCATAGGCACACCCACCACGCCTAGAATGAGACCATAGCTGCTCAAATGGTCACTTTGGCTGCTGTGGGATCCCCAGCGTCTCTGTTATTGGGGCAGGAAGAATAAATTGTTATTACCCTGATTATGGGAACTGTGCTTGGAACTGTACGTGGCCTTTTGTTATGATGGAGGGATTCACCATCAACTAAGTAGCACTTGCTAGGCAAGGGTCATGGGTTCCAAAACTGTGTGAATGGAGAGAGGCTGGGGACAAGTATTAATACTTGGTGGCATGGGCCCCTTGGTGAGGGCCTTCCATGCTAATTGCACTTCCTCCTCTCTCCACTCTGGAATATCAGAGCTAATTTTGATTTCATTAGAAGTCTAGTTATAGGCTGCTGAGCTCACTTTGGGCTGACAGTGCACCAGCACTGGGGCTCCCCTACTACAAGCTGAATTCACCTAAGAGCTGAAATCACTGAGTGTTGTGTTAAGTAGTGGGGGAGCCTGAAGATATATTGTGGAGCAGTTTGCGGCACGGCTGGTGAAGCAGTTCAACGCGGAGCAGTGTGTGGATGGCAGGAGCTGCTTGTGGGTCGTGGAGCTGAGCGAAGGAGTTCGTGGGGCAGCTGGCGGAGCGGAGCGGAGCGGAGCGAAGGAGTTCGTGGGGCGGCTGGCGGAGCGGAGCGCAGCGGAGCGAAGGAGTTTGTGGGGCGGCTGGCGGAGCGGAGCGCTGCTATGGAGCTGTGGGGCGGTCAGCTTCCGATCATGTAAGGTGCCTCTTACCCCCGTCCCACTTCCACCCAGGTTGGGAGGTAAAGCTCCGCAGATAAACTTTCGAACTCTGGGGCTGCCCTGACCAGGGACAGAGACTTTTGGGGCATTGGACTTTTGGGACCTTGGGTGATTTGGGGTTGCTGGACTCAAGAACCAAAGGGAAAAGGGCATGCCCCAATTTGCCTGGGGTGGGTTTTTTTTTGCTCATGGGTTGTGTTATGAATCCTGGTGGTGGTGTTTCCCCAACATAATGCCACATTGTTTCTCTCTGTTATTAAAAGGCTTTTGCTACACTCAGGCTATGTGCTTGCGAGAGGGGAAGTATTGCCTCTTGGAGGCGCCCAGTGGGGGTGGTATATATTTGTCCCAGGTCACTGGGTGGGGGCTCGAGCCGGTTTGCATTGTGTTATTGGAATGGATCCCCTAGATATTGAACCCGGCCCTTGTTGCTGCCAACTCTGACGGGCAGAAGGGTTACATTTTTGGGGGCTCGTCCGGGATAGCCTGGGTCAGTACCCCTCGCAAGCACCTGTTGAGTGATCCACTACATTGGGAAACAATTTATATATATTTTTTTTGTTTTGTTTGTGCTTATATTTTGAGGAAATTACTGTTTGTATAATGGCTAATATGTCAGGTTTGTTGGGCCCTGGCTCAGCAGCTTCTAGCTCAGGGGCTGCAGCCTCGGCTGATGATTGGACAAAAGCTCTGGGGCAAATATTGGAAAAGGTTGTGCTGCCTCATGCTGAGTCAGACTCTTGTCGTAAGTTAAGATTATTTGCTGGGGAGGAGGAGTTTGAACCCTGGTTAGAGCATACCACTGAAATGCTGCAAGAGTGGGCCGTACCAGATGCAGAAAAGCGAAGATGCCTTATAGAGAGCCTTGGCGGCCCAGCATTAGATGTGATTCGCACCCTGAAGCTCATTGACCCTGGGGTCAGTGTGAAGGACTGCCTAGAGGCCCTTGAACACAACTTTGGGAGCGTAGAGGGCCCTGAAGACAGCTACTGTAAGTTCCTTAATTCCCGACAACAAAAGGGCGAGAAGGCTTCAGCCTACATACAGAGACTGGAGAGACTGCTTCAGAGAGCTGTCATGAGGGGAGCAGTGACTGCTGAGCAGATGGATCAGACCAGACTGGCTCAAATTGTAAGAGGAACTCAGTATCAGAACCCGATTCTACTTCATCTCCAGCTAAGAGAACGACGGGAACATCCCCCAAGTTACTCCCAGCTGATAAAAGAGGTCCGAGAGGAGGAAGAAAGGCAGGCTGCCAGTGAGTTTTGGGAAGCCCAAACATCGGAGCCAGGCAGCACAACACCACTGCAAACGGCCAGTGTACTGATGGTGAGCACCAGAGAGGAACTTGCCCAACAAATGCAGGTCCTGACGGAACGGATAGCTGAGCTGCAAAGTACCGTTGACCGAGTTAAGACTTCCAGGAATAAGAAGCCTCAAACTGTGGCGATTGAGAAGCCCGCACTTAGAGCCACCATCCCCCCCAGGCGAAGGGGAAAAGGTCAATTCTTCTGCTACCGATGTGGTCAGGATGGACACAGTGCTGCCAAGTGCCGTAATGAAGAAAACCCCTCCTTAGTGTATGGAAAGCTGAGGATCAGTTGGGAGAGATCCGGTAGCTGCCAGAGGGTCTGGGGACGGGGACCCCCCAGGTCTGCAGGATTTGAAGATTCCCCCAGAAAAGACTTTCCAGCTGGGATCCCTGCAGGACTGATAGGGCCTCGAGCAGAGGTCACGGTGAGGATTGAAGGGGTGGAGTGTAAAGCAGTGCTTGACACTGGATCTCAAGTGACTATTATATTTCAGTCATTCTACCAACAGATGCTTAGGCACCTGCCTATACAGCCACTGACTGGCCTTGGCCTGTGTGGCCTCAGCATGGATGAATACCCCTATCAAGGGTATGTCATAGTGCACCTGGAATTCCCAGAGGAGGTTGCTGGGGTAAGAGAAGAGGTAGACACAGCTGCCTTAATATGCCCTGACCCTAAAGGGACTTCTGATGTGTCTGTGCTGATAGGGACCAACTCCAGTCTCTTCAAGGTACTCGCGGATTACTGCAGAAGGCGGGCTGGAGACCAATACCTGAATACCCTGATGATCCATACGCTTTGTGCTGAAGCCTATAGGAAAATTGAGAGCGCTAAAAGGGACACATCTGAGCTACCGCTTGGGGCACTGAAGTACGCGGGCACAACCCCCTTAGTAGTGCCTGCAAGGACGGAGCAAGAAGTGCTTGTCATGAGTACCTGTCTGAAAGGCAGTAAAGGGACATTAGCAATGATAGAGCAGCCGATGGGAGGAGAGCTCCCTGAAGGAGTGTTGGTCCCCAGTGGAGTCATAACCCTACCTGCTGAAGCCCAGGAAAGGGTGACTATACTGATTGCTAATGAAACGAGTCGTGATGTTGTTGTGAAGCAAGGACAAAAGATAGCAGACCTCTTTGAGCCTGAGTCGATTGTAAAACCCCAGTGTGAAACTCAAGTTCCGACAATAGACCCAGCAAAGTTTGACTTTGGAGATTCACCAGTGTCCGAGGACTGGAAAGATCGCCTGAGGAAGAAACTTTGTGAAAGATCCAAGGTGTTCTCACTGCGTGAGTGGGATGTGGGATGTGCAAAAGGAGTAGAGCACAATATCAGACTACATGACTCTCGACCTTTCAGGGAGAGATCTAGGAAGATTGCTCTCTCTGAGATGGAAGATGTGCGACATCATCTTCAGGAGCTGGCTGCGAATGGCATCATTACAGAGTCCCGTAGCCCATACGCCTCACCCATTGTGGTAGTCCGCAAAAAGAATGGGAAAATCCGGATGTGTATTGACTACCGCACCCTAAACAGCCGTACTGTGGTCGACCAGTACACTATGCCTCGAGTGCAAGATGCCTTAGACTGTTTGCTGGGAAGCCAGTGGTTCTCTGTGTTGGATCTTCGAAGTGGATACTACCAGATCCCTCTGGGAGAAGAAGATAAGGAGAAGACAGCCTTCATCTGCCCATTAGGGTTTTATCAGTTCGAACGCATGCCCCAAGGGATTTCTGGAGCACCTGCCACCTTTCAACGTCTCATGGAGAGAGTTGTGGGAGACATGAATTTACTGCAAGTGTTAGTTTATTTGGATGACCTGATTGTGTTTGGAAGAACCTTAGAGGAGCATGAAGAAAGACTTCTTAAAGTGCTTGATAGGTTGGAGGATTATGGTCTGAAGCTTTCAATTGACAAATGCCAGTTCTGCAGAACCTCAGTGAAGTATGTGGGTCACATCGTATCCCAAGAGGGTGTGAGTACTGATCCTGATAAAATAGAAGCACTCACTACATGGCCACGTCCAAGTAACTATAGAGAACTCAAGACCTTTCTTGGATTTAGTGGCTACTACTGCAGATTTGTGAAAAACTATGCTACGATTGTAAAGCCTCTGAATGATCTTACCAGGGGACATCAGTCCAGCAAGAACAAATCTAAGTCCAAGAATAAGGGGAGGTCCCCAAAGCCTCCTGTGCAGAGACACAATGGCCCCTTTGCACAATTTGGGCCACGGTGGGATGAGAGATGTGAAAGGGCTTTTCGAGAAATCATTACTTGCCTAACTCATGCTCCAGTCCTAGTTTTTGCTGACCCAAGCAAACCATTTATCCTGCATACTGATGCCAGTTTGGAGGGTCTGGGAGCAGTCCTGTACCAGGAAGTGGAAGGCAAACATAAACCTGTAGCCTTTGCCAGCCGAGGATTGTCTGATAGTGAAACTCGTTATCCCACCCACAAGCTGGAATTCTTGGCCTTGAAATGGGCCATCACTGAGAAATTTCGAGACTACTTGTATGGTGCTCAGTTCCAGGTGTGGACAGACAACAATCCACTGACTTATGTGTTAACAAGTGCTAAGCTGGATGCTACAGGGCAGAGATGGGTGGCCGCATTGGCTAGCTATGAGTTTAGCATTCAGTACCGATCAGGGAGAAGCAATGTAGATGCAGATGCATTGTCCAGGCGTCCGCAGGCTCCAGAAGTTGCTGTGATACCCACAGATGGAGTGAGAGCTATTTGCAGTGTGAGTCGTCGAGAGCCAGAGGCCTGTGAGAGCCTTCAGGGATGTATTGCAGAAGCTTTGGGCCTGCCCCCTGAATGCATGCCTTCTGCTTCAGTGAACTATATTGCATTGGACCAATCTCCTTTGCCCATGCTCAATGCGGCTGACTGGCAAGAAGCCCAGCGGCAAGATATTGACATTCGTGATACACTACTTGCCAAAAGGGAGGGGCGAAGCCCAGCTGCGGTTGTCCCACCTAACCCGGAGGGTAAACTACTATTGAGAGAATGGACCAAATTAAAACTGATTCAGGGAGTGCTACACCGAATGACCACCGACTCTTTACAAAAGCAACGAGCACAACTAGTACTGCCAAAAAAGTACAGAGCCCTGGCCATGAGGGCCCTGCATGATGACTTTGGGCATTTAGGGATGGAGAGGACCCTGGAACTTATTCGTAGTAGGTTCTATTGGCCCCGAATGGCTGAAGATGTTCGCAGGAAATGTGAGACTTGTGCTCGATGTGTTCAAAGGAAAACTCTGCCCACGAGGGCTGCATATCTCAAGAACATCACCAGCAACAAACCTTTGGAATTGGTATGCATTGATTTCTTGTCTGTAGAGGTAGACAAGAGGAATGTTGGAAACATTCTAGTAGTGACTGACCATTTTACACGGTATGCACAAGCATATCCCACACGTGATCAGAGGGCCACCACCGTTGCTCGAGTATTGTGGGACAAATATTTCTCAGTCTATGGATTCCCGGCTCGGATACACTCTGATCAGGGGCGGGATTTTGAGAGTCACCTTCTGAAGGAGGTGCTGAAGATAGCAGGAATTAAAAAGTCTAGGACAACGCCTTATCACCCCCAAGGTGATCCTCAGCCAGAGAGGTTCAATCGAACCCTATTAGATATGTTGGGAACTTTGCGACCAGAGCAGAAGGCAACCTGGAGCCAGCATGTTGCATTTCTGGTGCATGCCTACAATGCCACAAAGAACGATGCCACGGGAGTCACCCCATATCTCTTGATGTTTGGGCGAGAACCAAGATTACCCATAGACTTGTGCTTTGGTGTATCAGAGGATGGAGATAGCTATGAAACTCATCAGCAATATGTATCCCGACTAAGAGAAAAGCTGCGGGATGCTTATCGCTTAGCTACCGCTGCGGCTCGGAAGAACGCAGACCGCAACAAACATCGATATGATGCTAGAGTGCGTTCGCAGGAGCTCCAGCCGGGGGACAGAGTCCTGCTGCGAAATTTGGGTATTGCTGGCAAACACAAGATAGCTGACAGATGGAAGGCAATACCTTACCTGGTGATGGAAAAGCTGGGAGATCTGCCGGTCTACAAGATCAAACCTGAAGACAGTCCAGGGCAAATAAAGACGGTGCATAGAAACCTTTTGCTCCCTGTGGGGGAATTGGTAAGCACCCCTTGTGAGATGGGCCATGACAGGGCAGCCGGGCAGAACAGAAGTGCTAGACCAAAGCTGCCATCCAACACAGACAGTGGGCCCCCTGCAGCTAACTTACCCCTATTCTGCACATCTGAGAGTGAGTCTGAGGAGGAAGACACAACACTGGTGTATCCTGGGATGGAGACAAGATTTCAGTCTCGATCAGCTGAACCAAACGAGAGTTTTCCCTCTCCCGCCCTAAACCCAATGGCGGAACTATTTAGGCCCCTTTCTGATACCCCGGTGCTGCTGATGAGACCCCCCTGTGATGACACACACAGGTTACTGGACAATGGGGACAGACAGGTAGAGGATGTCCTGGGCACCTTGGACCCTCCAGCGTTAGAACTAGGAGTGCAGGGGCCTACACCAGTAGCCGAGGGACCCTCCAGGGAAGCCTCTCCATCCGTCACTCAAGAGGATGTTCCCCCTACCTCGGCAACAGAGATTCTCAATAGACGAGACAGGGTGATAAGACCAGTGAAACGGTTAACTTATGATGCACCTGGGGTGACTAGTGAGGAGCCAATACATTTAGCACACAGGCTTGTGGAAGCTAAAGTGGGCTTCCTGAGGCCCTTTGGAGGAAACCAATGAGTTGGTATAAAGGGGGTGTGATTTGTCGGGACGACAAAGTCTCGGCTGGGGGGAGGATGTAAGCAGTGTCAGGATGAGCTCCACCCTGACATCTGGTGGTGAGGTGTGGCAAGTTGTGGAAAAGAACTTCAGGGGCCGATGTCATTTGCATAGGCACACCCACCACGCCTAGAATGAGACCATAGCTGCTCAAATGGTCACTTTGGCTGCTGTGGGATCCCCAGCGTCTCTGTTATTGGGGCAGGAAGAATAAATTGTTATTACCCTGATTATGGGAACTGTGCTTGGAACTGTACGTGGCCTTTTGTTATGATGGAGGGATTCACCATCAACTAAGTAGCACTTGCTAGGCAAGGGTCATGGGTTCCAAAACTGTGTGAATGGAGAGAGGCTGGGGACAAGTATTAATACTTGGTGGCATGGGCCCCTTGGTGAGGGCCTTCCATGCTAATTGCACTTCCTCCTCTCTCCACTGTGGAATATCAGAGCTAATTTTGATTTCATTAGAAGTCTAGTTATAGGCTGCTGAGCTCACTTTGGGCTGACAGTGCACCAGCACTGGGGCTCCCCTACTACAAGCTGAATTCACCTAAGAGCTGAAATCACTGAGTGTTGTGTTAAGTAGTGGGGGAGCCTGAAGATATATTGTGGAGCAGTTTGCGGCACGGCTGGTGAAGCAGTTCAACGCGGAGCAGTGTGTGGATGGCAGGAGCTGCTTGTGGGTCGTGGAGCTGAGCGAAGGAGTTCGTGGGGCAGCTGGCGGAGCGGAGCGGAGCGGAGCGAAGGAGTTCGTGGGGCGGCTGGCGGAGCGGAGCGCAGCGGAGCGAAGGAGTTTGTGGGGCGGCTGGCGGAGCGGAGCGCTGCTATGGAGCTGTGGGGCGGTCAGCTTCCGATCATGTAAGGTGCCTCTTACCCCCGTCCCACTTCCACCCAGGTTGGGAGGTAAAGCTCCGCAGATAAACTTTCGAACTCTGGGGCTGCCCTGACCAGGGACAGAGACTTTTGGGGCATTGGACTTTTGGGACCTTGGGTGATTTGGGGTTGCTGGACTCAAGAACCAAAGGGAAAAGGGCATGCCCCAATTTGCCTGGGGTGGGTTTTTTTTTGCTCATGGGTTGTGTTATGAATCCTGGTGGTGGTGTTTCCCCAACATAATGCCACATTGTTTCTCTCTGTTATTAAAAGGCTTTTGCTACACTCAGGCTATGTGCTTGCGAGAGGGGAAGTATTGCCTCTTGGAGGCGCCCAGTGGGGGTGGTATATATTTGTCCCAGGTCACTGGGTGGGGGCTCGAGCCGGTTTGCATTGTGTTATTGGAATGGATCCCCTAGATATTGAACCCGGCCCTTGTTGCTGCCAACTCTGACGGGCAGAAGGGTTACACCAGTATATACATAGAGAAGTTAGATAAAAACATCAGTACTCTTGGTTGAAGGTTAAAGCATAATACGACGATTATTTCTTAGAATTCAGAATGACACCACCAAAACCAGAGAGAGATAAATCAGGCTGCTCCCTAAGGAAGCAAGACACACCTCACACAACTTGACTCTGGGCTGGCTCTTACAATCCAGACTGACACAGATCACATGACTTCCCTCAGAGCCCACAGGCCCACAAGCAGTACTAGGAACTCGCTCACAAATTAAAGTGATAGCCCTCAATTCTGCCACAGTTTTCAATACACCTCAGAACCCCACATCTAAGACATGTCATAGATAAGGCTGTGAGATTGTCATGGAGGCCACGGAAGTCACCTCCATGACTTCTGCAGCGCCCGGTGTGGCTGGCTCCAGGGCTGCCCGAGCAGCTCAGGCAGCCCCTGGGCCTGACACAACAGCTGCTGCTGGGGCAGTCTTGGGTCACCGCCACCTCCCCCCCGCCCCGCGCTGCAGCAGCAGGAGTTTGGGTGTGGAGGGGGCTCAGGGCTCGGGGTTGGGGCATAAGAGAGGGGAATGGCTCTGGGCTTACCTTGTGGGGGCTCTCCAGAAGTGACAACATGTCCCTCCCTCTCTCTGCGCCTAGCTCTGTGCTCTACTTCCACCCACAGGCACCGCCTCCACAGCTCCTATTAGCCGTAGTTCCCAGCCAATGGGAGCTGCGGAGCTGGTAGCCTGCGGAGCTAGGAGCTTAGGGAGGGACATGTCACCACTTCCGAGAAGCCGGATAGGGAGCCTGTCAGCCCCGCCAATCCCCTCCACATCACCAGCGGGGGTCCCGGGCTGCTCCCACCTGAGCACCCGCGGAGCCCCCACAGACCAGCCCCCCAGCTCTCATGGCACCCCCTAGGCTGCCCCTCAGCACTCGCAGTGCCCCCCAGGCCATCTCCCCCAGCACCTCCCTCCCCCCTGCACACCCAGGGGGAATATGTTTATATAGCATTATCTTAGTTGTTAGGTTTAGTACATTGACATGACACAAAGTTTCAGGGGTTTTTTTTGGCGGGGGGGGGGGGTGGCATATACACCTGAAATTTTGTGTGATGTCAGTGTTCCTTAAGTCAGACATTGAGGAATAGAATCTAAGATTTATGGGGTGATTTTACGAAGCCTGTGTCCTAGAAAGAAACCCCAGTACTGTTGCACGTACTTCCGTGGTAATTTCTGACATTTTGCTTCTGATTTATATGTGGGTTTCAGATTATTGAAGGGAACCATAATCTACTGTACATCTACCCTACAGATATACTTGGGGCCAGCAACTCTGGAGGGGAAGCTTCTGCCAAAGGTAACCGGTTTTCTTTAATTCTGTGTGATTTCTCTGTAAGAAGGGGAAAGCCTTGCACTGAGATTAGACAATTTTGGCCTGTCCTAATTGGGAGCAGCCCCAGGGAGACAGCCTAACCCAGTGGTGAGTGTGTTACAAGTTTCTCTCACTGCCTAGCCACAGAGGCTGTGGCTTGTTACAGCCAAAGATGTCAGAGGCTTGGTTCTTTAGTTCATGAAAGGGCAGCTGATGTTTTCAGCTCTGGAGGTCCCCAGTTCAGTCCCCAATGTATCAGCCCTGATTCCAGTTGCCGGCACGTCTCAGAAAGGGCCCCAAGAGTGCAGAGCAGGGGGCTGACACCAGCTGACCAGGTGCTAGGGCTGGACACCCACGGGCAAAGAGGCAGCCGTGAGGAAGATCCTCACAGGAGCGGGGCCAGGCAGGATCACATGAGGTCTCTAACCAGTAAGACCAGGGTCAGTCAAAGGCCTCCCCCTGGCTTGTCCAGGATGTGTCATTGCTGGGTGAAATTCCCCAACATTGCTGGGTGAAATTCCCCCCCACCCCCCCCCCCAGTGTGTGTGGTGTGGGGGGGAAGCACTCAACAAAGACCCCTCCAGCCAGGCAGGGAGTGAGGCTTGTCTTGTGCATTTGTTCCCATACTCAGCCCCATGGCACGTGATCTCTCACCCTGCTCTCTCCCATGTTCCAGGACCTGCTGTTCTGCTCTGGGTCTGGATCCTGCGCTCCACCCTGGTCCTGCTCCTCGTGACGTCTGCCAGTTCTGCGGAAAAGGACCTAGGGGTGACAGTGGACGAGAAGCTGGATATGAGTCAGCAGAGTGCCCTTGTTGCCAAGAAGGCCAATGGCATTTTGGGATGTATAAGTAGGGGCATAGCGAGCAGATCGAGGGACGTGATCGTCCCCCTCTATTCCACATTGGTGAGGCCTCATCTGGAGTACTGTGTCCAGTTTTGGGCCCCACACTACAAGAAGGATGTGGATAAATTGGAGAGAGTCCAGCGAAGGGCAACAAAAATGATTAGGGGTCTAGAACACATGACTTATGAGGAGAGGCTGAGGTAGCTGGGATTGTTTAGCCTGCAGAAGAGAAGAATGAGGGGGGATTTGATAGCTGCTTTCAACTACCTGAAAGGGGGTTCCAAAGAGGATGGCTCTAGACTGTTCTCAATGGTAGCAGATGACAGAACGAGGAGTAATGGTCTCAAGTTGCAGTGGGGGAGGTTTAGATTGGATATTAGGAAAAACTTTTTCACTAAGAGGGTGGTGAAACACTGGAATGCGTTGCCTAGGGAGGTGGTGGAATCTCCTTCCTTGGAAGTTTTTAAGGTCAGGCTTGACAAAGCCCTGGCTGGGATGATTTAACTGGGAATTGGTCCTGCTTCGAGCAGGGGGTTGGACTAGATGACCTTCAGGGGTCCCTTCCAACCCTGATATTCTATGATTCTATGATTCTATGATCATCACCTGCATCATGGATAAAAGAGCCGTCGCTCAGCCTGACCTGGAGCGACAGGAGAGGCCTGCGGGGAAGGGCAGGGGAGAGCCCCCATATATTGAGGGGAATGGTGGGGAGGAGGAGAAAGAAGAGGAGGCTGGAGGTTCTGGGGGCCCGTGATGGTCCCTGGGGGGACCCGGGGCAGTGAGGCACTTCACTACCAGCTGCTCCTGGCATGAGGAAGCCTTGTCTGTGCCCGCCAGGGATCAGCTTTCCGACTCCCCTGGCTACAGGCCACACAAGCTGTGCCCTCTAGGCCTCGTGGGGTGGCCTCTCTCTAGGTTGGCAATAGGCACACTCCAGCCCCCAGCCCTCCAAGCGTCCTGCTGCAGCACCCAGCCCCTGTCCCGCAGGGCACTCACAGCAGTCACAGATCCGCTGCTCCCAAAGGAACAGGGCCCCCAGCTGACCAGCTCCACCTCCAATCACTGCCCTGATCAACACACAGCCCTAGATCCCTTCACAGTGACACCAAGGACAAGTGATTTCACAAAGAGTAGAGATTCGAGAAGTAGCAAGGAGAGGGGTTGGAAAGAAATGGTTCCATGGCCAATAAAATCAAACCACCTTGACTAGAGCCTAGACTCACTGAACGAGATTCTTTTCTGTCTGGTAGAGCAACGCTCACCCCACAGTCCTTCCGGGGTTTTACTCCAGGCTTGGCTGTGATCTCCTGTTCCTGAGACTGTCAGCCACCTCCTGGGTGAAAGGGAGCTCTTGTCCCCTCTCCTCTTTCTTTTTAGGTACAGACCATTGTCTCTTCCCAGAGGAGGTGTCTCTTCGCAGACTTACCCTCGGGGTCCTTTGTCCTAGGCTTGGTCTACACTATCAGTGTATGTCAGTCTAACTACATCGATCAAGGGTGTGGAAAATCCACATCCCTGAGCTACGCAGTTATACTGACCTATCCCACAGTGCAGATGGCGCTGTGTCGACAGGAGGGCTTCTCCCTTTGGCCCAGCTCCCACCTCTCGTGGAGGTGGAGTACCTACGCTGAGCTCTCTCATAGGTAGCGTCTTCTCTAAGCAGCACTGTAAGTGTAGCCAAGCCCTTTGTAGATTCTCAGGCCCGCCCCTGGCCCAGACAGTGAATATAGCCTGTCTCCACGGCTGGGCTTTGTTCTGTGTGCTGATTGGCTCAGCCGAAGGGATTGCCATGGCGCAGGAGATGAGCTTTTCTTCAACACTTCTGGAGCCTAATCTCTTACTTTTCACATCTCTCTTAAGCTATGTCCCATACAAACACCCTGCAGCAATGATGATGCCCAGTGGGCTACGGACTCTTGGTAGAGACCTCTCAGGCCACCCTTTGGTGAGCTATTGTGCATATATCTCACCCAGGGGATCCCATAAAACTCTGTGCACCCCTCTGCCCTCGGTCAGTTGGCACCAAGAAGTTCCTGGGTCACCGGGGCAGACCAGGGGGGCTGGGATTAGAGAGGGGTCTGTGGGCTGCGTAATTGTGCAGCGATGTGTCCATGAGACTCGGGGCCGGGGGAGAAACTCACTAATGAGAATAGATGGGGGGGGGGTAACTGATAAACATGGGGCAACAAGGAGCAGCTCCAAGAAGCAGCCCGCAGGCGCTCCTCTGTGGTGAGATCTGAACTTTATCTGAGGGCGTCTTCACTGGCAACGTTAAAGCGCTCTAAAAACCCACCTCCACGCGGGGAATAGCACGGAGGAGCACGGCTCCCAGCGCTGGTGCACTGTCTACACTGGCACTTCACAGAGCTGAAACTTGCAGGGCTCAGGGGGGTGTTTTTTCACACCCCTGAGTGAGAAACTTGCAGCGCTGTAAAGTGCCAGTGTAGACAAGCCCTTAAAGACAGAGCCCTGAACGGTGAGTGTGACTGAGTGCCTTTCTTAAAGGGACATGCACTGTTTCTGAGATTTCCCCAGCAGCCAGCTCACATTGTCTGTCTCTCGCTCTCTCTCTCACACACACACTGTCTCTTTCACACTCACCTCCCAACACATACTCGTATTATTGTTGTTGTTACTTCTTCGTACTTCCTGTAATGCACATATATTCTCTGTAATTTTATTCTTTCAAAGTGTGTGATTTTAGTGTTTTGACTGGTTTGTGCATTTCATATTTTTCATTTCTCTTCCCCTTAAATTTAATTCTTTGAGTAGTGAGTTCTAAAAGGCCTAACCATCCTGGCTGGAGTAATTATCCCTATGGTAACTTTTTAAAAATATATATTCTATCTAATTTTTTTGTTTCTACTGATGGCACACATAGGCACATACCTCGGTGCACATAACAAAATTTATTCTGCACATGGATGGAAAAAATGAGAGGGAACATTGCTATGGCAGCTCCCGCTCTCTGTGCCCATGTCCTGGAGAGACTGCGAGGAGACTATGTAAAATGGCCCTCCCGCACACACCTCAGTCCATGCTCTTCAGTCACACTGCTCTGTGTGTGTGTGTAAATACAGAGGAACCCCACGGCTTGCAACAGTGTCATTCTGGGATCATGCTCCTGTCCCCAGGACAGAGTCCAGCCCCGTGTGTGAGCAGTGACACATTCACTTCATAAGGGTTTAATTTTCATTCCTGCAGGGCCTGGCCTGGGGAGAGGGAGCCAGATCCAGCAGGAGAGAGCTGTGGGCCTGTCCCAAAGGGTGCTGTTTGCTTGCCCTCCCTGGGGTTGTGTGTCTATAAATACTGCTATGGCTGAGGGGATGGGGTTGGGGTTGGGGGAGGAGAGACTCCTGTGCTGGGAACAGGGACCACAGCCTGCAACCACAACCCGCGCTCCATGCTCATCTCAAGCACAGCGCAGGGCTCTGTTTAGAACTAGGCTTGGATGGATGAGATTGTTATTGGTAAATATCAGTAAACATCAAGTTCCCTGCATGCACACAAACCCACAAGGAAATATTTCCATCGATAATAATCATATATTTGCAGATAAGCAAAGTAAGAGAAATGCTGCTCGAGACATTGTTAGAGGTTGATTTTGGGATATTTACTGTATATTTTGACATGTGATTATGCCAATTTGTGTCTTAATGGTTAGAAAGCTTTAACTTTTTGCATCTCAACATCTACTGCCATTAAATAATTATTGTCTGACCCCCCCATTTAATTCCCTCCACTGTGAAATATAAATCAATAAATATAAAAATGTTGCTGAAAACCCATGATTTTAACCAATAGTGGACATTTAAACTGATAACAAAAATTTAAAAACCCTTAAAAATCAACATTGACATTGTCAAAATTATAAAGAAAAAAAATTAAAAATTGAATTCTATGAAGCCTATTTATAATCCAGGGCTGGGACCTGCGGGAGCCACCTGGGGGCATCCTCCAGAAACAGACACAGCACATGTTATGGGGTCAGTCATGTGACTCAGCCACACACACACCCCAACTGATGTCCCAGCATTTCCATTGTGATCTGCCCATGTGATTTCAAACACCACATTTATCTTTGGCCTTTCCTCCTTGTTCTGGTGGCAACAGCTAGGGAGCAATTGCCGTAGCATGTCTTTCACCCGCCAGGACTCACAGCCACCTCTCGAGAATGGGAATCTTGCAGGAGGCTTCCCCAAAACTAGCATGATTACAGGCTTCAGCACTGTCTTCAGCAGATCAAAGGACAGCTGGTGACACCAGAGCCCTTTTAACTGATGGCCTGGCTGACTGGTTAAGGCGATGGACTGCTAATCCGTTGTGCTCTGTATGGCTGCATTCGAACCCCCCTTGTGGTCATTGGCCTTTGCTTCTTATCTTGGCCATGGCCAGGTTATTCCTCCATTGCTCTTCTGGTCCTTCCTGCCAAAGCAACTCTTACAATAAACAGCAGAAGAAAAACTTCCAACAAAACGAATGCCATAGCATGGCTTGTACTAAGTGGAACTTGAATCCTGCTTGAAAGACTGGGATTGCCAAGGCTGATTCCCCACTCTGGCACAAGGTGGGGGCCCGCTAGGATTCAAAAAATTAATACTGGCCACTCCAGGCTTGTATTAAACTCCCAAGGTTACAGCTTCTCTCTGACCTTGGATGGATAGATGCTGCCACCACCCAAGTGCAGAACCCCTTTGAGAGCCCAGGAAGGCGCACTTGTGAATTCCTTCCTGTGGGGTACCCTCAAGCCCTTTCACCCCCACCCGCTCCGGAGAAGAGTTGAGAAAGAAAACAAAGGAAATTAGTTGTTGCCCCCAGCTAATTAAACAACATGCACAAACCTCTTAGGACACCAAAAATTCAATCCTGTTCTTAAAAAAAGTAAATTTTATTAGAAACAAAAAGAAAGAAAATACATCTGGAACTTAGGCTTTTGCTAGATTTTAAAAGAGCAATTCCCAAAATTAAGCACCCAAAATAGCTTTCTTGGGGGTTCAGCTTAAAGGTTACAAGCAAACAAAAGCACCTGGGGTTAGCACAGAGGAGTCCACTAGCCATAAGAAATAAACAGAAATAAACCTAATTGTGTCTTTCTAAACATTCCTGATCTACTTACACATCTGGGGGTTCCAAATAAGTTGTTCTAGGTATGATCTGATGCTTTATGATCATATCTGGCTTAAAGCTTCTCATAGCATAACTGCTCCCCGTCCCCCTCTTTCCTGAAGAACAACATCAGACGTTTTTTCCCCATTTTAAAAAATTCTAGCCTTCCCATTGGCTCTTTTGGTCAGGTGCCCACTCCCTTTCCTTTACCTGGGGGACTTTTTAAGCCTTTACAGGTAAAGCAAGCAGAGAACAGCCAGCAAGAGGGACTTTATAGCTAACTGGCTGGTGGGGTGTCCATAAAAAGGAGATCCCCCACACCTTCATTTATCACAGGGACTCTTACTAGATATCTCTGCACCACCGCAGGCTTTAACGGCTATGTCTTCTATTCCTGACTTTGGCTGATCAAAGGACAGCTGGTGGCAATGGGGTCCTTTCGCATGATGAGTTAGCCAAGTCATTAAAGCAATGGACTGGTAATCTCGTGTGTTCTGAACGTGTGGGTACAAATCTGTCCTTTGTTTTTACTCCGTGTTTTGGCTGTGATGGCTATTGGGTCCTTCCTCCATTCCTCTTCTGCCCCTTCCTGCCCAAGCAACTCTTATAGTGACCAAACGAAGAACAGCTCCCAACAAAGTGGTTGTTTTTTTTGTCAGTGGGGACTCATGCACGAATCCTCTACACCCTGCCATGCCTAGTAACGTGCATTTGCCTCCCCCAGGTATTTCCCCAGAGCCCCATGTAACTTTGTTTGTCTGGCGAGTTCTTTGAAATAGTCCTTTGAAGCTCATAATGCTTCTGGAGGTTTACACTGGCCACGCCTCCCCCCTAGAGAAATTTTGTACAACCCCCAATAATACAGAAACTTTGCATTTTTAATACAATGGACTCCAAAGTGACTTACCCTTAATTCAGGTAGGTTCGCCCAGGATGTGCCAGGACATTGCCAGATCTGTCCCGCACCCTAAACGCTAACATTCCCTGAGAGGGGTGCTCGTATCCCACAATGCACTGCAAAAAGCCCACACAAGACAACGTGCCTGGTGGCGGCATGAGGGATGCTGGGATGACGACCCCGGAGCCACACACCTCTTGCCGATGCAGCCTGTTGCTGTGGAAACGCCCAGCGCTGGTAAAGGCGATGAAGTGTGCACACGCGCTAGTGCCCTGGCAGTGCTGGCACCAGCAATGTTCCCATGAACACTTTTTGTGTATCAACAAAAGGGGTCAGAGCAGACGGCGTGCAGTAAAATACTGCTCCCTGAAGATGAAGCGAGGAGGAGAGAAGAGGTGTTGTGTAGTCTAGGACAGATGTGTACAGTCCAAAGGCTGTTCTGTTCCTTGTGCGTCTCCTGAGATAATTCCCTGCACAGGAGGAGACGCTCCCCTGCTGGCCTGTTCTAGCATCATAGAATATCAGGGTTGGAAGGGACCTCAGGAGGTCATCTCGTCCAACCCCTGCTCAAAGCAGGGCCAAACCCCACTTTTTGCCCCAGATCCCTAAATGGCTCCCTCAAGGATTGAACTCACAATCCTGGGTTTAGCAGACCAATGCTCAAACTTCCCTCCCCCCCAGCTGAGTGAATGCAGCTCCCCAGAAGGGAAACAAGCCCCATCACTTTGTGTCTTTAGTGCACTCTCTGAGAGGAGCCATACGTTCGCCTCAGCTCAATTCAGCTGCAGTGTAGCACTCCCAAGGGAACCAGAAAAGGCTTGAAGCTCTTGTTCGTTTTGTGGATACTAAGTTTAATAAGACTCCACTATTTAAACCGCCCCTGCTCTGGGAGTGTAAGATTTGGTGAGCCCAGACAGGAGAGGCTGAATTGCAATGATCTGACCTCTCCAAGAGAGGAACCCACCAAACTGCTGCAGACTGCTCCAGAGAAAGCTGCCAGGGAAGATTTCATTGGTTGCAAGCGCTATGGCTGGGAGAGAGTTAAAAGACCAGTAGTGGAGGTAGGAGGACTCTGATACCAGCTAAAGGATGAGCATTTAAGAGAAGTCTGTGACTCCCTGGGCATTTCTGGGACACATCACAGTGAAACTGCAGCCAAAAGCTCTTTGACCTTACCCAAATATATCAGAATTAATTTCAATAGTGAAGAGCCAAACCTGCTGGAAAATCAGGGATTGTCTTACATTGCTGGCATTAAGAGAGAAGATTTTACAAGCCATTGCTACAGCAAAAGAGGAGCAAAAGATCTGTCAATCCCATCCCAGAAAAGAAAACCAGTGTTAAAGAAAGACTTTAAAATAACAGGACAGTTTAGGAACTCCCTGCAAAAGGACAGGCTAAACCAAAGCAGTTTGGCTTATCAAACTGCAAATGGTGTTCCCAAGGGGACCACTGAGACAGAGATAATGGAAACTGTAATCAGGGCAGTTTGCCCAGGATTGAGCTTCAGGAGCTAGCTGGAGTGAAAAACTAAGCTGAGCCTGCCAAAATTGTGTACCCCCTTTCCCAGATCATTAATGAATATGCTGAACAGCACCGGTCCCAGTACAGATCATAGAATCATAGAATCATAGAATATCAGGGTTGGAAGGGACCTTAGGAGGTCATCTAGTCCAACCCCCTGATCAAAAGCAGGACCCATCCCCAATTAAATCATCCCAGCCAGGGCTTTGTCAAGCCTGACCTTAAAAACTTCTAAGGAAGGAGATCCCACCACCTCCCTAGGCAATGCATTCCAGTGTTTCACCACCCTCCGAGTGAAAAAGTTTTTCCAAATATCCAACCTAAACCTCCCCCACTGCAACTTGAGACCATTACTCCTTGTCCTGTCCTCTTCCACCACCGAGAATAGTCTAGAACCATCCTCTCTGGAATCACCTCTCAGGTAGTTGAAAGCAGCTATCAAATTCCCCCTCATTCTTCTCTTCTGCAGACTAAACAATCCCAGTTCCCTCAGTCTCTCCTCATAACTCATGTGTTCTAGACCCCTAATCATTTTTGTTGCCCTACTCTGGACTCTTTCCAATTTATCCACATCCTTCTTGTAGTGTGGGACCCAAAACTGGACACAGTACTCCAGATGAGGCCTCACCAATGTCGAATAGAGGGGGACGATCATGTCCCTCGATCCGCTCGCTATGCCCCTACTTATACATCCCAAAATGCCATTGGCCTTCTTGGCAACAAGGGCACACTGCTGACTCCTATCCAGCTTCTCGTCCACTGTCACCCCTAGGTCCTTTTCCGCAGAACTGCTGCCTAGTCATTCGGTCCCTAGTCTGTAGCTGTGCATTGGGTTCTTCCGTCCTAAGTGCAGGACCCTGCACTTATCCTTATTGAACCTCATCAGATTTCTTTTGGCCCAATCCTCCAATTTGTCTAGGTCCCGCTGTATCCTATCCCTGCCCTCCAGTGTATCTACCACTCCTCCCAGTTTAGTATCATCCGCAAATTTGCTGAGAGTGCAATCCACACCATCCTCCAGATCATTTATGAAGATATTGAACAAAACCGGCCCCAGGACCGACCCCTGGGGCACTCCACTGGACACTGGCTGCCAACTAGACATGGAGCCATTGATCACTACCCATTGAGTCCGACAATCTAGCCAACTTTCTACCCACCTTGTAGTTCATTCATCCAGCCCGTACTTCTTTAACTTGCTGACAAGAATACTGTGGGAGACCGTGTCAAAAGCTTTGCTAAAGTCAAGAAACAATACATCCACTGCTTTCCCTTCATCCACAGAACCAGTAATCTCATCATAGAAGGCAATTAGATTAGTCAGGCATGACCTTCCCTTGGTGAATCCATGCTGACTCTTCCTGATCACTTTCCTCTCATGTAAGTGCTTCAGGATTGATTCTTTGAGGACCTGCTCCATGATTTTTCCGGGGACTGAAGTGAGGCTGACTGGCCTGTAGTTCCCAGGATCCTCCTTCTTCACTTTTTTAAAGATTGGCACTACATTAGCCTTTTTACAGTCATCCGGGACTTCCCCCGTTCGCCACGAGTTTTCAAAGATAATGGCCAATGGCTCTGCAATCACAGCCGCCAGTTCCTTTAGCACTCTCGGATGCAACTCGTCCGGCCCCATGGACTTGTGCACGTCCAGCTTTTCTAAATAGTCCCTAACCACCTCTTTCTCCACAGAGGGCTGGCCATCTATTCCCCATGTTGTGATGCCCAGCGCAGCAGTCTGGGAGCTGACCTTGTTCGTGAAGACAAGAGGCAAAAAAAGCATTGAGTACATTAGCTTTTTCCACATCCTCTGTCACTAGGTTGCCTCCCTCATTCATTAAGGGGCCCACACTTTCCTTGGCTTTCTTCTTGTTGCCAACATACCTGAAGAAACCCTTCCTGTTACTCTTAACATCTCTCGCTAGCTGCAGCTCCAGGTGCGATTTGGCCCTCCTAATTTCATTCCTACATGCCCGAGCAATATTTTTATACTCTTCCCTGGTCATATGTCCAACCTTCCACTTCTTGTAAGCTTCTTTTTTATGCTTAAGATCCGCTAGGATTTCACCGTTAAGCCAAGCTGGTTGCCTGCCATATTTACTGTTCTTTCGACACATCGGGATGGTTTGTCCCTGTAACCTCGACAGGGATTCCTTGAAATACAGCCAGCTCTCCTGGGGACCTTGCTATTTACCTCTCTCCACTCCGAAAACTGACCATTTATTTATTTAGTAGACTAAATCTGCGATGCACAATCCTTCACAGTTAAGAGAGATAATAATGTGCTAACCTACATCTCCACCACTGCCAGGCTGAACCCCATAGTGCACTGGTGGGTTGCAGAATTAGCTGACTTTAACTTCATACAGTAGAAAACCTGAGTTATGAACATCAGAGTTATGAACTGACCAGCCAAACATGCACCTTATTTGGAACCTGAAGTTCACAATCAGGCAGCAGCAACAGAGAGAGAAAAAACAAATACACTACAGTAGTGTATTAAACATAAACTGCTAAAAAAATAAAGGGAAAGCAGGATTTTTCTTCTGCATAGTAAAGTTTCAAAGCTCTATTAAGTCAATGCTCAGGTGTAAACTTTTGAAAGAACAACCATAACATTTTGTTCAGCATTACGAACATCTCAGAGTAACGAACAACCTCCTTTCCCAAGGTGTTCGTAACTCTGAGGTTCTACTGTAGTTAAATATCATCTAGGGAAATCTAATGCTTTATCTGGAATTCCCCTTGATATTGAGAGGATGCACAGAATACACAGAAGAGACGAACACAGGTGTTAAAGCAGTCAGACTCCTTGGATATACAAACTGATGGCAAGGTGTCCAGGTTAGCAGTTATTACTACCAATCCTTTGACAGTAAAAGTCTCCTTCATGGGCATTACATCCACCATAAAACTTATTCCAGGAGAAGACATTTTGGCACCTCAGAAGAAAGATCCAGCTATTGCTAAAATGCTTCCGTATAAGTTTTTGGGGCACAAACCAAATACCAAGAGAACACAGGAGGATGTTGTACATCGAACATTGTGTCACTAGAGTTTGTATGTGCACCAAGCAAAAGAAACCTCACCAGCGTACCAGATTTCATCTAACTACCATAGTTACAACAAGTACCAGGGGGTAGCCGTGTTAGTCTGTATCCACAAAAACAACAAGGAGTCTGGTGGCACCTTACTTCCTTAGTTACAACAGAAGCATTTGTACTTTTATCCATAGGCTTCTTCCATCTAGGAAGAATCAAAGAAAGATTTGAATACATCTGAGCCTCGGTGGATCACTTTACTTGGTTTGTCAAAGTCTACCCTACCACCAAAAACTCAGGAAAGACAGTGACAGACAAGATCTTCAATTAGTTTGTTTTAAGATTTGATTTCCCCAAAAGAATCCATCGTCAATAAGGAGCAGAGTTTGAAAAAAGTTTTTTTTCCAAAGGGTAGAGTACTACAGTAAGATTTAAACTTCTCCCATAACCCCATACCACCCACAGGGCAATGGGCAAGTAGAAAGGCTGAATCGAATTCTGCTGGCTACATTGATAACCTTGCCAGAAGAACAAAAATCAGACTGGAAGGACTCCCTTAATAAGACCATAAGACCATCAATGCCTATAACTGTACACAAAATGATGCTATGAGTTCCCACCCTTCTATTTATTATCTTGAAGATAATCACATTTGTCTATTGTCATTGCATTTGCTCTACCTATGAACTCTGAATCTGCACCTAGGAACCATAAAGAATATGCTGAGAGACAGAAACAGCAATTGAAAGACGTTTATGAACTGGCCTCAATATGTTCTCAAAACTCTGCTATTTGTGGTAAGAATCATTATGGTCAGAAAGTGTATGGTGCTGCCCTCTGGCCAGGGGACAGGAGTACTTGTCAGGAAGGGGACCAGGCAAACTAACATCCTATTGGGAAGATAAAATTCATGTTAGAACATGAAAGGAAAGGGGAGAGTTCACAGAGTAAAGGCAGAGGGTGGAGAAGGAGGTGATAGAGTTTGTCACCACAAGTTTTGGCTTCTCTGGGTTTTCTTGCCCTTGGATATGACACTGTGCTGCACAGCACCACTGCAGAAGATACAGAGATCAAGGTAAATCAGCAAAACTGGAAATCTAAGGGCGAGTCTCTGCTAGAAGCGCTACAGCGGCACAGATGCACCGATGCAGCTGCTCCACTGTAGCGCATCTGGTGAAGATGCTCTATGCTGATGGGAGAGCGCTCTCCTGTCAGCATAATAAGTCCACCCCTGCGAGAGCTATGTTGGCGGGAGAGCACTGTCTACACAGGGGGTTAAGGTCGGTATAACTATGTCACTCAGAGGGTGTGGATTAATCACACCCCTGAGTGATGTGAGTGATACTGAAGTAGGCTGTAGTGTAGACCAAGCCTCAATAAGGACAGAATTTGGACTCCAGTGATTCTGATAGTGAGAGCGAAGACAAACAACATGGTACCCATGGCATGGTGACTCTGAATTCAGAGGCAGAAACATTCCTTCCACAGCTGGGAAATGGGGATGTTGTTGATCTTGTAAACTTGAAGACAGATGACTAGTCTGATGTGACATCCACATCAGCCAATGAAAGACATGAATGGCAAAATGTGACCATGGACCCGGAAACCATCAGTGCACAAGAGGACAGATCTCGAGAACAACCCATTGTCACATGAGGTCCTCTGACTAGAGAGGGAAGAGCCCCCCAGACACTGACCTATGAACCTACTCATCAGTGTCTAATTCCAGCTACTGGTGAATGCACCATGGCTTTATCCTTGTGTTTACATGCTGTACCTAGTACCTATTTCTGTATCTTATCCTGCATTCTCTCCAAGATTAATGTAAATGAAGAGACATTGGCTTCTGGTTTGGATATTGCTCTAGAAAAGGGGTCGATAGCGCTACATAGTTAGTTTTATGTTTCTTGAGTAGATGTTTTTTATGTCTAATGACTTTGTCTTACATGGTTATACCGCTTACCATGTGGGAGCTGGTATTTCATAAGATTTGAGGATCTCTGGGGATTTAAACTGTTCAGAACTGGCTATTTGGTTGGGCAATGGAACAACCCTTGACACTGACATTTTCTGCTTTATGTGAATTAAACCAAAGAGAGATGCAAAAGTTTCCAGATCTGATGAAAAAGGAGCAAGACAAAAGCTCATCTGAGACCGAAAGCACGAGCTTGTGGAAGTCGTAGGTGTCTGTTAATAAGCCAAATGGCTGGACGGAATGTTTTATATTTTGTTAATGGGAATATTTGGGGGATATTATATTTCCACAGGAGGAGTGTAGCACTGATACGGGAATGTCAGGGTTCTACATACCTGCATCCTGTATCTCTAAGGCTGTGTTCTGTCCCTTTAAGGGTTTGGAGATCTGCTAGCGAGGCTAAAGAGGAACAGTGGGGATGCAAGGTGCACCCCCAGGAGGGTTTCTGTCGTTCTCCAGGGGGACCCAGTGGGTTGCAGCCTGAGTTTGTTTGGGGAGTTGGACATTAAGTTTAATAAAATTCCATTTTTAAAACCATCCCTGGTCTGGCAGTGTAACACATGCTCTGACCACCAGACCCCTACAGTCCCAGATCCAGCAGAGTTGGGGGTAACAGCTTGCACCCAGATTCTGGTCTGGTCAGGTTGGTGGAATTAACACAGCTCATCCCCCCAGTTCCCCTGGGTGTCCCCTGTGCAGCACAGAGACGTGGGCAGCAGTTGATGGGGATGTGGTTTGTTGGGAGTGGCAGGGACCTTGGTTTGCTCTCCCTGAGCATCACAGGCTCCCTGTGCCTGCCGCCCCCTGCTCAGTTCCTCATTTGCGCTCCTGGGGCATCAGGCTCCATGGAGCTGGGGACTGGGGTATTTGGAGCAGCACTGAGGGGTCCCTCGCTGTCCCATCATGTGGTGTGAGCTCACTGCCCTTTTTCTCCATGAGTGCCAGCTTGGGCGAGGGTCTGAGGCCAGCACTTGTGTCAGTGGGGCAGGATCGGAGACAGGAGTGAGTTGGCTGTTCAGGCAGCGTGAGAGGCTGGGTGCTGAGTACCAAAGGGGCCAGAGGGCTGGGGGAACGTTTGTATTAATAATGGGGAGCTGAGTCAGGGAAAAGAGGAGCTGAGACCTGAACCTTCACTCCAAAATGGAAACAATATCCTGCACCCTGATCAGGTTGCCCGGGGTCAAACCAGAGTCACTCATCGCTTGCAAAGGCAACAGGGCTAGAGTCTGATCTCAGCTCCCCTCAGTTTTCAGAGTAACAGCCATGTTAGTCTGTATTCACAAAAAGAAAAGGAGTACTTGTGGCACCTTAGAGACTAGCCAATTTATTTGAGCATAAGCTTTCGTGAGCTACAGCTCACTTCATCACGAAAGCTTATGCTCAAATAAATTGGTTAGTCTCTAAGGTGCCACAAGTCCTCCTTTTCTTTTAGCTCCCCTCAGGTCATTCTGGAGTCCCTGAGGGCTGCAGTTAGATCAGGGGCTACATTCGCATCTTTCATCCCAGAGTAAATAAAAATAAATATTGCAACCTAGTCAGGGTAATTGGATATTAGACCTTGTTTTGACCGATGAAAATGTGACTAGGGTTGTCAGGTACCCAATTTTCAACCAGAAAGTCCGGTCAAAAAGGGGACTTGGCAGTGTCCAGTCAGATGTACTGACCAGACACCAATAGTCTGGTTACTGCGGGTGGGAAGGGAGAGGTGCCGGGTCATCAACCCGAGCCAGACCCCGCTCAGCTGAGGCCGCCTCCTACTTGCATCTGGGCAGGCAGGAGACTTCATGTCAGGCTGCAGCTCTGTGACAGAGGGATCCCAGTGGGAGTAGAGAAGGGAAGTGGAGAGGAGAGGAGCCAGCTACAAGGAAGGGGGAGGAGAGAGAGCAGCGAGGGGCGGGATGGGGAGGAGAGGAGCGAACAGGGGTAGGGGCTTGAGGGAAAGGATGGGGCAGGGGCGGGGTCTTGTGAAAAGCGGTGGGAAAGGGACAGGGACTTTGGGAAAGAGGCAGGGAAGGGAGGTCCGGTTGTCTGCAAATAGAAAGTTGGCAACCCTAAATGTGACCAATGCTGGGGTGTGGTTTAAGATGTATCAGATGCCCCGAAAACACAAAATTCAGCAAATTGTGAAAGTGGCTTCTTCAGCTAAACCCCCATCCTGGTTATCAGTGGAAGTGAAAGCAGAAATAACAAATAATAATATTAAACAACTAGGAAATGGGGAACTTCATCTCAATAGGTGCAACTGAGGAGTTAGGAATTGTAGACACTTGATAAGAAAAATCTAACAATATCAATGAAAAATCTATGGCATTTTAGGATAAGGACAATAAGGAGTTCTTGAAACATATGGAAAACAAAATATCCTAGCAATCAGTTTTAGTGCAGCTGGAGATGAGGATAGTACAACTGTAAATCATGATGCAGAAAAAGGAGAAGTATTACAAATATTTTAGTTCTGTATTTGGGAAGAAGTGGAATGACGTACCCATATCCTACAGTAATAGTGAAATACTTTCTATTCCAGCTGCACCTAGCGAGGATGTTAAACATCAACTATTAGAATGCAACACTTTTTAAAGGTATAACAAGATGCATTGGCTGGAAGTTGAAGCCAAACAAATTCAGACTGAAAATACAGCAACAATTTGTTAAGAGAGAGAGTAATTAACACTGGAACAATGGACCAAAGGACGTACTGGAGTCTCCATCCGAAGACAGGCGACATGACAAACTTTGGATTGGATACCACACAGTCATTTTACAAGGATGAAAATGGGGGTGTAGGATGTTCCCCCGAGGTACAGAGCATCACCCCACACACACACCAGCTCGTGCTGCCATGGCTCAGCAGGGTTGGGAAGAACAATTCTGCCCCCGATGGCCTGAGGGGCAGCTCCATCGGTAGGGGCAGGAGCCACCCAGGGGATATATAGGGCAGAGAATGCTCTGGAAATTCTGGGAGGATTCTGGGGGCTCTTCAGAGACTGGGGTGCTGGGAGACACTCCCCCCCAGGCTGAGGAGGGGTGATGGAGGGGGGGTGGAGAAAAATCCTTCTGGTGACCCAGCAGGGCCCAGGAGAGCTGGGGAGAAGGTCCGAGGGGGCAGATGGGATCCAGGACTGTAGGGTCCATCCCTACAGAGATGGGATCAGCTACTGGGGAGGGGGTGAGAGCTGGGGGAGGGAGCCGGGTGATGTATAGAGTGGGGGACCCTACTGCAGGGACTGAGGCAACAGAGAACTGAAGCTCCAGAGAGAGACCAGGACAGACAGCCTGGGGTTGGGGGAGCAGTAAATGACTTTATTTCAGTGCCAGGGGCCAGACCTCATGTCCCCATGCACAGGGGGCTGGTCACTCTATCTCAGGAGCTGGGATTCTGCAGTGTCGGTGCCCATCCAGGAAGGGCTGTCTCCGGCTCTTCTTTGCCCCATCCCATTCCCAAGTGGGTGCTGGGTCGTGCTCACACATTGGCCGAGGTGGCTGTTTTCCCTGGAGGTGACAGATTGGCTGCATGTGCACGGAAAGCCACATGTTGGGCTGGACGGTGCCGGGCTCAGGCCAGCAGATCCCTTCTGGTATCAGATTTCAGAGTAGCAGCCGTGTTAGTCGGTATCTGCAAAAAGAAAAGGGGGACTTGTGGCACCTTAGAGACTAACAAATTTATTTGAGCATAAGCTTTCGTGAGCTACAGCTCACTTCATCGGATGCTTATGCTTAAATAAATTTGTTAGTCTCTGAGGTGCCACAAGTCCTCCTTTTCTTTTTTCTGGTATCAGAGCGATTCCTGAGTCTGGGGAGAAATGGCCCCGGCATTAACATGTCCCCGAGGTGTCTCCTGTCCCCTTCTCCCTGCACCCAGATCCCCTGCCCCACGCCCCCCCGCAGCAGACAGGACACTGGGCTGAACAGACCCAGTATGGCCATTCTTATGATCAGGGAATCTCGCTCTGCTCCACCCCCTTAGTCTGACATTGGCTCCGGGGCATACTCAGGGATCATAGAATCATAGAATCATAGAATCATAGAATATCAGGGTTGGAAGGGACCCCTGAAGGTCATCTAGTCCAACCCCCTGCTCGAAGCAGGACCAATTCCCAGTTAAATCATCCCAGCCAGGGCTTTGTCAAGCCTGACCTTAAAAACTTCTAAGGAAGGAGATTCCACCACCTCCCTAGGCAACGCATTCCAGTGTTTCACCACCCTCTTAGTGAAAAAGTTTTTCCTAATATCCAATCTAAACCTCCCCCACTGCAACTTGAGACCATTACTCCTCGTTCTGTCATCTGCTACCATTGAGAACAGTCTAGAGCCATCCTCTTTGGAACCCCCTTTCAGGTAGTTGAAAGCAGCTATCAAATCCCCCCTCATTCTTCTCTTCTGCAGGCTAAACAATCCCAGCTCCCTCAGCCTCTCCTCATAAGTCATGTATTCTAGACCCCTAATCATTTTTGTTGCCCTTCGCTGGACTCTCTCCAATTTATCCACATCCTTCTTGCAGTGTGGGGCCCAAAACTGGACACAGTACTCCAGATGAGGCCTCACCAATGTCGAATAGAGGGGGACGATCACGTCCCTCGATCTGCTCGCTATGCCCCTACTTATACATCCCAAAATGCCATTGGCCTTCTTGGCAACAAGGGCATACTGCTGACTCATATCCAGCTTCTCGTCCACTGTCACCCCTACGTCCTTTTCCGCAGAACTGCTGCCTAGTCATTCGGTCCCTAGTCTGTAGCGGTGCATTGGATTCTTCCGTCCTAAGTGCAGGACCCTGCACTTATCCTTATTGAACCTCATCAGATTTCTTTTGGCCCAATCCTCCAATTTGTCTAGGTCCTTCTGTATCCTATCCCTCCCCTCCAGCGTATCTACCACACCTCCCAGTTTAGTATCGTCCGCAAATTTGCTGAGAGTGCAATCCACACCATCCTCCAGATCATTTATGAAGATATTGAACAAAACCGGCCCCAGGACCGACCCCTGGGGCACTCCACTTGACACCGGCTGCCAACTAGACATGGAGCCATTGATCACTACCCATTGAGCCCGACAATCTAGCCAGCTTTCTACCCACCTTATAGTGCATTCATCCAGCCCATACTTCCTTAACTTGCTGACAAGAATACTGTGGGAGACCGTGTCAAAAGCTTTGCTAAAGTCAAGAAACAATACATCCACTGCTTTCCCTTCATCCACAGAACCAGTAATCTCATGATAAAAGGCAATTAGATTAGTCAGGCATGACCTTCCCTTGGTGAATCCATGCTGACTGTTCCTGATCACTTTCCTCTCATGCAAGTACTTCAGGATTGATTCTTTGAGGACCTGCTCCATGATTTTTCCAGGGAGTGAGGTGAGGCTGACTGGCCTGTAGTTCCCAGGATCCTCCTTCTTCCCTTTTTTAAAGATTGGCACTACATTAGCCTTTTTCCAGTCATCCGGGACTTCCCCGGTTCGCCACGAGTTTTCAAAGATAATGGCCAATGGCTCTGCAATCACAGCCGCCAATTCCTTCAGTACTCTCGGATGCAACTCGTCCGGCCCCATGGACTTGTGCACGTCCAGCTTTTCTAAATAGTCCCTAACCACCTCTATCTCCACAGAGGACTGGGCATCTCTTCCTCATTTTGTGATGCCCAGCGCAGCAGTCTGGGAGCTGACCTTGTTAGTGAAAACAGAGGCAAAAAAAGCATTGAGTACATTAGCTTTTTCCACATCCTCTGTCACTAGGTTGCCTCCCTCATTCAGTAAGGGGCCCACACTTTCCTGAGGTCGGGAAGCAAATGCTCTGGCTAAGGAAGCACTAACGGCCTTCCCTCATCTTCTCAGGTCATATCCCCAGCAGGGAGCAGGAGGAGCAGGGAATCTGGCAGGGAAGGGGTTATTTATTGAAGAGGCCCTATACAGCGCCCAGCCCCCCACACCCCACCCTGGGCTTCCCACAGAAATAGGCAGCACCTTCCCTGCACGGGGCTCTGCTACGGCCCTGCTTCCCTACCCCCTGGGGCCCTGGCAGGTGCTCCCTTAGCTGGTGACACAGGGGCTGGTGTGCTCGGTGCCAGGCGTCGAGGGTTTGCTCCCAGGGGTCCAGCTGTTGAGTTGGGAGCACCATGGAATAAATGTGGATTCCCTGAAGCAGGGATTTCCTGGGGGAAGGGAGAGTGGCTTTTCTGCCCTGTGGAGCCCTCCAAGCAGATAGGGCTCTTCCCCCAGGGAGATCTTCATCTCTGCATGGCTGGATCCAGGCTCCCCTGTAAGCACAGAGAGACGGCGGGTTAGAGGGGCCAGTGTCACCCCACAGGCCCAAGCCCCCTGACTGGGATGGGATTGAGGGGAGGGGAGGACAAGACAGCTGCCCAGGGTGGGTAGGTTTCCAGGGGCTGGAGAGGTGGGAGCTGCTGGCCAGAAAGAGACCTAGTGTCTGTGTGCACTGCCCCCCACCCCCCCACCCACCACCACAGACCTACCCACTTGGGGCACTCAGAGTGGGGTAGGGCCAGGCATTGGGGTGGCTCCAGCTCACAGTGGGAAGGGGCATCTCTGGACATCACACACCCTTCATAGCAGCCTCAGTGTGTGCAGGGGACACCCTGGTCTGACTCCTCCCCCCACTGACAGGTGGTACAGGAGCTGGGCCAGCTGCCCAAGGGTTATGTGCAGATGAGCTACCCCCATGTTCAGAGGGGCTTGGCAGACTTGGGGGGCCTTGTCCTGGGGTGGGGGAAGGGATAAGAGAGGGGGGTCATGTCACCTGGAGTCTCCTTCCAGCAGTAACCAGCCTCGGCCATGATCAGCACCAGGGCCAGCAGAACCCCGGAGACCAGACCCAGATGGAGGATGTTGCCCCAGGTGAAATCCAGGCGCTTCGTGAGGGCTGTGAAAGGACAGCACAGGTCTGTGGAGTTCTTGGAAGTATCAGGGCTGGATTCTGAACTCAGCTCCTCCACGGTTAATCCAGAGTCACCCTCTGACAGCAATGGGTTGAGGGCCGGATTCTGATCCATTACCCCCGGATCTAGCTACCCATCTAGCTATTTAATGAAGGATAGATGGAAGAGGCCAGCTGGGCAGCCTCTGAGCCCCAACTCCTCTGTGCGCCCCCAGAACAGGAACAGACCTGAAAGACCTCTCTGCTCTGCAGCTAACCCTGGGGTCAGGGATCCCGCCTCTGCCTCCCTCAGATCTAGAGTTGCCCCTTTAATCTGTGATTCCACAGAGTCCCTATCCCATAAGAACATAAGAGTGGCCATAAGACCAAAGGTTCATCTAGCCCAGTAACCTGTCTTCGGACAGTGGCCAATGCCAGGTGCCCCAGAAGGAATGAACAGAACAGGTAATCAACAAGTGACCCATCCCATGTCACCCATCCCCAGCTTCTGGCAAACAGAGGCTAGGGACACCATTCCTGCCCATCTTGGCTAATAGCCATGGATGAGCCTATCCTCCATCAATTTATCTAGGGGTTTTTTTTTGGAACCCTGTTATAGTCTTGGCCTTCACAACATCGTCTGGCAAAGAGTTCCACAGTTGACTGTGTGTTGTGTGAAGAAGTACTTCCTTTTGTTTGTTTTAAACCCGCTGCCTACTAATTTCATTTGGTGACCCCTGGTTCTTGTGTTATGAGAAGGAGTAATAACACTGCCTTATTTACTTTCTCCACACCAGTCATGATTTTACAGACCTCTACCATCCCCCTCTCCCCCCCGCCCCGGTTAGTTGTCTCTTTTCCAAGCTGAAAAGTCCCTGTCTTATTAATCTTCCCTCTTATGGAACTGTTCCATGCCCGCCAATCATTTTTGTTGCCCTTTTCTGTACCTTTTCCAATTCCAGCATATCTTTTTTGATATGGGGCAATGACATCTGCACACAGTATTCAAGATGTGGGCATACCATGGATTTATAGAGGGGCAGTATGATATTTTCTGTCTTATTATCTATCCCTTTCTTAATGATTCCCGAAATTCTGTTCACATTTTTGACTGCTGCTGCACATTGAGTGGATATTTTCAAAGAACTATCCATAATGACTCTACGATCTCTTTCCTGAATGATAACAGTTAATTTAGACCCCACCATTTTATATGTCTAGTTTGGATTATGTTTTCCAATGAGCATTACTTTGCATTTCTCAACATGGAATTTCATCTGCCATTTTGTTGCCCACACACCCAGTTTTGTGAGATCCCTTTGTAACTCTTAATAGTCCGCTTGGGACTTAACTATCTTGAGTCGTTTTGTGTCATCTTCAAATTTTGCCACCTCACTGTTTACCCCTTTTCCCAAATCACTTATGAATATATTGAGTAATATTGGTCCCAGTACACATCCCTGGGAGACACCACTATTTACTCTCTCCATTCTGATAATTGACCATTTATTCCTACCCTTTGTTTCCTATCTCTTAACCAGTTACTGATCCAGGAGAGGACCTTCCCTCTTATCCCATGAGAACTTACTTTACTTAAAAGCCTTTGGTGAGGGAACTTGTGAAAGGCTTTCTCAAAATCTAATTACACTATACCCACTGGATCACCCTTGTCCACATGCTTGCGGACCCCTTCAAAGCATTGTAGTAGATTCCTGAGGCATGATTTCCCCACTCAGGTACCTGTCCGTGTGGTCCCTGGGCTGATTGGATACGGTGATGTTTCAAGCCCAGTGAGGTTGTTTTCACCTGTAGGTTTAGAATGAGAGCCTGTCAGGGCAGGGGATGAAATGGGTAATCAGGGGGAGCTAAGAGGTAAAAAAAGGGACTCAGCAATTGGGCCCCTCCCCCCTCGACTAAGCCTTTATGGTCACTCTAACCTCCAGGGGGTTAGTGGATTTTATCAGCTGGGGAAGGGACTGGTTCTGCAGCTGCTGGCCCTGACTTCTCTGGGCATACTCTGATAGGGAGCATCCCCCTGGGAAAGGCCTCACTGTTCTGCAGCTTGCCCTGGGGGCAGCGTTCCCCCTTCCCTCTGCCTTACATCAACAGCTGCTGCTGCAGCTTCCCCCGGCTGCATGACAAATCCACTGATTTCCTGATCCCACACTGGGCATCCCCTCTGTAAGGCCCCAGGCAGATCCTGGCTGTGAGCATCTCCTTGGGGCATAGACTCTGTGAAGGCTGGGCTGGGTACAGGGCTGAGAGCGGGGACTCCAAACCAGGCCCCTCACCTCTCACCACCAGCTCCACAGGGTCACTGGGATCTGACCAGATGAAGGCTTGTGACGTGCTGCCATAACGTCAGGTGTAGCTCCTGCTGTCATCCTGTATAACACTGCGGATGGGAAACGCAGTCATGTCTGCAGGACTTTCCATGTGATGCAGCGTGGCGTGGTCTCCTCCTTTGTACAGAACAACCCTCAGCCCTGGTACCTACACTCACACTGGATGGTCACGGTGCACCCCATGGCCATTACCTCCCTGGGGCTCACAGAGATGGAGGGTTTGGGATAGAACTCTGCATGCACAAAGACACAGGACTTCTATGGGGGAGACATATACCCTTGCTCCTCAGTCTGTCTGTCTGTCATTTGATCTCTCTGTGCCCAGCCCTAGGGCATTCAGCTGCCTCCCCTTGTCTAATGTTCCCTGCGTTATAAACCTAGCAACAGCACAGGTGTGTGGAGTTCTTGGAAGTATCTGGGCTGGATTCTGATCTCAGTTCTGCCAGTATAAATCTGGAGTTACCTCGTGACTGCAGTGGGGTCAGAGATGGGTTCTGATCCATTGCCCCATATCTATCTATCTCTCTACCTACCTACCTACCTACCTACCTACCTATTGATCTATTAATGAATGTAACTCTGACAAGGTAGGAGCTGGCTAGGCAGCCCCTAAGTCCCGACTCCTCTATGCATCCCCAGATCAGGAGCAGCCAAGGAAAGCATCCCCCTATGAAAGGCCTCCCTGCTCTGCGGCACTCCCAGGGGCAGGGATCCTCCTCCCCCCCCCCCAAATCTATAAGGTATCCCATTAGTCTGTGATTCCACAAAGTCCCATTGAGGCCCCACTTTACCTGTGTGTGTGGTCCCCGGGCTGGCTGGAGTCGGTGATGTTTCAAGCCCACTGGAGTTGTTTCTTCCTGTGGGATTAGAATGAGAGTCTGTTGGGGCAGGGGGTAAAATGGGCACCCAGGGGGAGTGACAAGGTGGAAACAATGACTCAGCAATTGGGACTCTCCCCCCACAGCTCAAGAGTGTTCAATCTGTTTATGTGAAATTGCAGTTATAGGTTCTTATGTAAGCAGGCTCTGAATGAGCTTTCCCAACACCTAGTGATGAGCTGGGGAGAAGACATCAGGAACTGACCATGTTTGAATAGACACACCCACTCTGCCTAGGTGAGCAACATGATGGGGCTGCTTTGCCCAAATGATCACTTTTGTCTTGTGCTGGATTGCAAATCACTTTGTTATTGCGGAGGCAGAGGTAATAAAGTGTGGTTATCCTTTTGTGAATCAAAGGGAGCAGAACTGGCCTTGGTATGCCATGAATGAGGGGGTCACTCTCAAGTTAACTGCATTCAATAAGCAGGAGGTAGGGGTGCCAAAGGCCAGTGGAGATGTGAGAGGGTATTTGTGCCCATCTGGCTTTACGTGCCATTTGACTCTGCACTGTTTAATAACAGAGCTTCTTAAGGCCCAGTTGAGAGTCTCTTGGTTTGGATCACTCGAGCTGACGTCACTGATAGCCCAGTCTAAATATGAAGCCTTAGGTCCGTTGTGGGACAGTGTCTCTGGTGAACGAGGTTGCCTCGCTAACTGCTGGAATCACTGAGAATTGGAATTGCTGAGAGCTGAGTTAAGTGGTGGAACTTCAAAACATCCCAGAGGTTGCAGTGGAGAGGGCCGTGGCAGGGTGACTGATGGCAGAGCGCCGGAGAGTGGCAGAGGGAACACTGGGGGGTGGCTGGCGGTGCAGTCAATGATGGTGGAGTGGCTGGCTGTGGAGTGAACAAAGGCAGACAGCGATGCAGAGTGAACAGCGGCACAGCGACGGCTGCTGAATCACTGCTCAGTGCTGCCCTCCCTCACCCCGGGGTGGGAGGTTAACTCACGCAAACACACCTCCAAACACTGGGTTTTCACTGACCAAGGACAACTGTGAGTGGGGTGCAGTGGAGGGAGAGAGGACTGGCGTGTTAAAGGGACATTTGTTTGTCGGACTGTCACACTACAAGGTGAGAGACTGAGGAAACGGATGCTGCCAATGTACTCTGGGGTGGGTGTTTTATTCATGGTCAGATGTTTTCAAATCATGCTTGTGGTGTTTTCCCAAGTAATGCCAGGTTCCTTTCCCCTTTTATTAAAAGTTTTCTCTTCTATACATGTACTTAGTGCTTGTGAGAGGAGACGTACTGGCTCTTAGAGGTACCAAGTGGGGGGTGTAATTTTTTTCAGATTACTGGGTGGGGACTCGAGCTGATTCTGTGTTGTGTTGTCAAAAGGAACCCAGCCCTGGTTGCTGCTGACTCCCCCCGGCAGAAGGGTTACACCTAAGCAGTTGCTTATGTTGAATTTGCAGTTATATAGGGGTTACGTTTTTTCTCTATGCAGTGCAGAATCAGTCACTGTGCGCACATGTCTGTGTTTCTAATCCATGACTATGCTAGGTCCACAATACACAGTGTGACTAGAGGCCAGCAGCACTGGATGTAATATTCCCTAAGAGATGTGGTCACCTTAAGATGAACCTAATTCGCTCCGTCAGTGTGGTGGTGTGATCCCTCCTTCTAGGGTTTTGGAAAATTGTGATTCTTTTCCTCTGGTGTTTGGAGAAACACTTGATAGTGATCAACGGGGATTTTGGTTTTGCTCAGTGATTATTTGGTCTGAGAGAAGCTAGATTAAGGGCTGAGCCTTCGCTATTGTTGGACAGAATTGCTGTCCAGACAGTGCAGAAACGGCAGCAGCAGCTGGAGCTCTGCACTACCCAGTGAAATCACTGAGGTTTGTCTACAGACTCAGGCTTGTGCTTCGGCCCTAACAATGGCTGTGTAGACATTCCTCCTCAGGCTCCGAAACCTGGGCTCCAGTCCCAGTAGGAACAACTACATGGCTATTTTTAGTACCATAATGAGAGCCCCAGTCTGTAGACCTGGGCTTTGAGATTTGTGGCTGTTAATATTTTTTGTAATGTAGCCATAACCTAAGAGCTGAGAACACTTGGGGCTGGAGCAGTGCAGAAACTTCAGAGGGTGACAGCAGTGTGCAGTGGCAGAGTGGGCAGTGACCGGAGTGGGCAGAGGCATCATTTGATTTTCCTGCATTCCTCCCCTAAGGCTGGAGCTGAATGCACCTAACGGCACCCCTAGACCCTAGGACTTCACTTATGGTGGACAGCAAACTAAGAGTGCGGTGTCATGGACAGAAAGGGGAGTGGTGTGTTAACAGGACATTTGTCCGCTGGTCTTTCAGAAAGGGGGAAACTGAGGCAAAGCCACTGCTCCACCTGGGGCCAGGGATTTACTTGTTGTTTGCATACGTTTGAGTCATTGTTGTCATGTTTTCTCAAATTAATGCCATTCTTCCTTCTCCCCTTAATAAAATATTTCTTTTGTCACACACAGACTCAGTGCTTGCAAGACAGGAAGTATTGCTTCTTAGAAACACCCAGGCTGGTGTTTAGTTTTCCCAGATTTCTGGGTGGGACCTCAAGCCAGTGTTGTGTTGTAATTTTGAGAGGAACCCCTATATATTGAAGCCAGAGCTTGTTGCTGCCCACAGCAACTGGAAGAAGGGTTACATATGTATTGCAGAGGAGTTTAATCTCCTCCTTTGTACAGAGCAACCCTTATGCCCTGGCACCAACTCTTTCAGAGGATGGTCACAGCTCCTGCCAGGGCCATCATCCATCCTGGTGCTCACAGAGATGGTGGGTTTTGCACAGAGCTCTGCATGCACAAAGACACAGGACACAAACCCTGCCCCTCAGTCTGTCATTCTGTCCCACAGAGGGGTATTCTGGTGCCTCCCCTTGTCTAATGTCCCCTCGGCAATAAATCCAGTGACAACACAGGTCTGTGGAGTTCTTGGAACTGGCGGTCTTGGGTTCTGATCTCATCTCCCCCAGGGTAAAACGAGAGAAACCCGCTGAGTGCAATGGGGTGAGGGCCAGATTCTGATACATTACCCTGAATCTATCTATCTATCTATCTATCTATCTATCTATCTATCTATCTATCTATCTATCTATCTATCTAATGAACACAGTTCTGATAAGGCAGCTGCTGGCTGGGGAGCCTCCTCTGTACAGCCTCAGATCAGGGTAAGCCTGGGGAATTTAGGAAAGACCTCCCTGCTCTGCAGCTAGCCCCTCCATCCCAAATGTAAAGGTGCTCCTTTAATCTGAGATTCCACAGAGTCCCCATCCCAGCCCCAGTACCTGTCCATGTGGTCCCTGGGCTGGATGGAGCTGGTGATGTTTCATGCCCGGTGGGGTGGCAGCTTGGGAAAGACAGGGCCGCACCTTCTGGGGGCCACCGACTCGGCCGTGCCCTGTGCTATCCTGCTGGAACTGGCCACGCCCTTGGACGCGAAGCTGCTGAAGGCCAAGGAGCAGGTGAGAGCTTCCTGGGTTGGGGGTTCTACTCTTGTCTTGGGGAAAGGAATGGAGTCTAGTGTGTAAAACCAGGGGGGATGGGAGCCAGGACTCCTGGGTTCTATCTCTGGCTCTGGGAGGGGAATGGGGTCTAGTGGTTAGAGCAGGGGAGCTGGGAGCCAGGACTCCTGGGTTCTATCCCTAGCTCTGCTGCTGTCCTGGGTGCAGTCCTCTCACCTGTCCAGCAGTGCCAGGTGTTGAGCGAGCCCCGTGTCTCTCCCCAGGGCTCTGAGGTGACGCTGCAGCTGCTGTTCCTGGACGGTGAGGAGGCCTTTGGGGAGTGGTGTGAGAGGGATTCCCTGTACGGGGCTGTCCATGGCCAAGGCTCAGCTCCAGCCGGGCACCAGCCAGCTCCAGGCTATGGTGAGAGCCGCCCACCTGCCCCTCTGGGGAGTTCTCCATGGGGGATCTTTCAGGCTGGAGGGAGATGGTGGGGGTGCCTGTCCGGGGTAGGCGGGTGGCTCAATCTGTCTGCACTGGATCTTGTACCAATCCCTCCCTCAGATCCTCCTGGGGTGACTGGGCCCCTACAGATTTAACCCCTCGTTGCCTCCTTGCAGAGCCTGTTTATCTTGCTGGAACTGCTGGGGGCCCGCCACCCGACCATCCAGAACCACTTCCCCCTCACTGCCTCCTGGTTAGACCGGCTCGTCGGCATCGGTAGCAAACCTTTCTTTCTTCCAGGGGTGGGAGGGGGCTTGCCCCCCCAGGCACCTGTAGCAGGACAGCTACCGCCCCCCCCGCCAGTCCTGATGGTCCTGCGTCTGTCTGACAATGAATAAAGGTGCCTGGGTTCTAGCCCCAGCTCTGGGAGGGGAGTGGGGTCTAGTGGTTAGAGCAGGGGGGCTGGGAACCAGGACTCCTCGGTTCTATCCCCAGCTGTGGGACAGAGCTGGGAGTTGGGGATTCAGTCCCCAGGGCTGTTGACCTGGCATTTTCACCAACACTTTATTTCCCTCAAACACGACTTGTCAGGTTTGAAATCCCCCCTCCCTCCCCGGCAGCGTCTCCGTGTCCTCAGGGAGCTCTGGTGTGAGCGGCCAGGTGTAGCCCCCTGTGGGGCTCGTTCTGCGGTGCCCCAGCCTGGCAGGTCCCAGGAACCAGCCCATTCCTCACTCTCTTCTCTGTGTCGCCCAGAGAAGCGTCTGCACCGGCTGGGCCTGCTGCAGTCCCACCCCCGGGAGCAGACGTACTTCCAGCGGGAGCCTGCCTATGGGCCTGTCGAAGAGGACCACGTCCCCTTCCTTCGCAAAGGTACCTGTCCTGCCCCATGCTACCGGACATCCAGGCGCAGAGCAGAGTGGGATGGACAGCTGGGGAGGCCTCCCCGGGGGAGCCAGGGCAGAATGTGTGCAGATCAAGCATGGTGAGACTCCCCCAGGCTCCCACACAAGCCTGGCCTCATGAGAGGAGCAAGGGACTGAGACCTGGGTTCAGGTCCTGGCTTTGCCACTGCCCTGCTGGGTGACTTTGCTGCTGTCTTCCTCAGCTTCCCCATCTGTGAAGTGGGGGGAATCATTCTGACCCCCTTTGTAAAGTGCTTTGGGATCCCCTGAGGACAAGGGCTATGCAAGAGCTAGGTGTTATTTACAGGGGTAACATGCTTTATAGATGATGTTTGCCTGCCTGGCACACTTCACCCCAGAGGTGACTGCATTTTGAACTTAGGCTCTGGGATCCTTGGGAGTGAAAGACTTTATAAACATATCATTGCTATCTAGCCACTTGGCCCTGACTCGCTTGATGTCTCTGGCCAATCTGGTTCCCATAATGCACCTGGGCCAGCTGCTCGTTGCTAGGTCAGGGGAGCACATAGCTCCTGGATGTAAGGTCAGGTCGTGCCTGAGGGCCTGGCTCCATCTACTGAGACAGTGTGCGCATTTAGAATGTCGCCCGTCGCCCGCTAGTGGCTGGGCCACATGGGGATAATAGTCTACTACTGCTGACAATAGTGGAATTACTCTTGTAGCTCCAGCAGTAGAGGCTGGGCTTGCAGTGATGCAGATCCTGGGTTGGATCCCTGCTGACTATTCATGTATCTGTCTGGCCGCAGGAGTGCTGGTGCTGCACCTCATCGCCACCCCCTTCCCATGGGTCTGGCACACGATGGAGGACAGGGAGCAGAACCTGCACCCCCAGACCGTGGAGAACCTCTGCAAGATCCTGGCTGCCTTTCTGGCCAAGTACCTGTGGCTGTGACTACCCAGAGCCTCTCCTGGTGAAGGGACCAACCCCTCCCTGGGCCTTACAGGATCCTTCACCCTTCCTGGGCCGAGCTCCATGGGGCCAGTGGCCAAAACACCCTAGGGACCAGGCAAGGTGGCTTGGGGGGCCCGGGCTGTGGCAGCCCCGCAGGGGCTTGGGGAGGTGTTAAAATGATGGGAGGATGGGAAGGGAGATTGTGCTGAGTCTGTTCCGGGGCTGCAGAAGGTCTGTGGCCAGTCCAGAAGTGAAACCTCTTGCTTGAGCCCCTTGAGGTTGGGCCTTCCTGGGCTTTACATGCCCTCCAGAGTTCCAGCCGCCGGGGCCTGGACTAGCTTCTTCCCAGCTGGGGGCCTGGATCCCAGCTGGTCGTGTCCCCCGGGGTCCACGGCTCAGAAGCAGGAATAACTAGGCTGAACCTGGACTGTGCCAGAGGCAGGACACTGGGGGCTGCGGGGGGGCCAGACCTGCACTCTCTGCAGGACGGCCTCCAGCTGCCAGCCCACCAGGGGTTGCTCCTGTTTACGGGGCCCGTCCAGGCCTGGGGTGCTGGGCTCCCAGCCTCGCTCAGGGGCTGCTCCACAGCGACTCTCATAACAAAGAGCTGCCCTGTCAGTGCTGCTGCCCCCTTCCCACATGCTGGGCAGCCCTGGGCACTGTGGGGCTGGGACACTGCTCCTGGCATGGCTGTTCTGAGGAAGCTCATAGTAGGAAGGTGATATGGAATGGGGGGGTTCAGCTGTTGTGACCTGCACTGGATGTGCCATGTTTGTCTTTCTTCCACAGGACAGAAGCAACTTTGTCTGTACAAAGTGCAAGCTGGTCTCCATATTGGAAGAGAAGATTGAAGGTCTGGAGCAACAGATAATGACCCTGCGTTGCATATGAGAAACTGAGGATTTTCTGGACAAAAGTCAGGATATGCTTCTGCGGGCACAAAGCTCTAAAGATTTAGAGCAGGTTGCACAGCGGAGCCAAGAGACCAGTGAAGAAGATTGGCAACATGTGACCTCCAGAAGAAGAAGGGGGAATGTCCGGGTTCCAGCAACGCGGACACAGGTAACTAACCGCTTTCATGTTCTCTCCATAGGTACCATTGCAGAGAGTGGACCAGATGATATGTCTGGGGGGAGAAAGCAGAAGGAGACTCCGCTGGTTGGAAGGCATGAGATGCACTGTCCTGAGATGGGGGGTTCCATGACTACCACTCCCAAGAGAAGGAGGCGGGTGGTGGTGGTCGGGGACTCTCTCCTCCGGGGGACTGAGTCATCTATCTGCCGCCCTGACTGGGAAAACCGAGAAGTCTGCTGCTTGCCAGGGGCTAAGATTCGCGATGTGATGGAGAGACTGCCGAGACTCATCAAGCCCTCGGATCGCTACCCCTTCCTGCTTCTCCACGTGGGCACCAATGATACTGCCAAGAATGACCTTGAGCGGATCACTGCGGACTACGTGGCTCTGGGAAGAAGGATAAAGGAGTTTGAGGCACAAGTGGTGTTCTCGTCCATCCTCCCCATGAAAGGAAAAGGCCAGGGCAGGGACCGTCGAATCGTGGAAGTCAACGAATGGCTACGCAGGTGGTGTCGGAGAGAAGGCTTTGGATTCTTTGACCATGGGATGGTGTTCCATGAAGGAGGAGTGCTGGGCAGAGACGGGCTCCATCTTACGAAGAGAGGAAAGAGCATCTTTGCCAGCAGGCTGGCTAACCTAGTGAGGCAGGCTTTAAACTAGGTTCACCAGGGGAAGGAGACCAAAGCCCTGAGGTAAGTGGGAAAGTGGGATACCGGGAGGAAGTACAGGCAGGAATGTCTGTGAGGGGAGGGCTCCTGCCTCATACTGAGAATGAGGGGCGATCAGCAGGTTATCTCAAGTGCTTATATACGAATGCACAAAGCCTAGGAAACAAGCAGGGAGAACTGGAGGTCCTGGTGATGTCAAGGAATTATGACGTGATTGGGATAACAGAGACTTGGTGGGATAACTCACATGACTGGAGTACTGTCATGGATGGTTATAAACTGTTCAGGAAGGACAGGCAGGGCAGAAAAGGTGGGGGAGTAGCACTGTATGTAAGGGAGCAGTATGACTGCTCAGAGCTCCAGTACGAAACTGCAGAAAAACCTGAGTGTCTCTGGATTAAGTTTAGAAGTGTGAGCAACAAGAGTGATGTAGTGGTGGGAGTCTGCTATAGACCACCGGACCAGGGGGATGAGGTGGATGAGGCTTTCTTCTGGCAACTCGCAGAAGCTACTAGATCGCACGCCCTGGTTCTCATGGGTGACTTTAATTTTCCTGATATCTGCTGGGATAGCAATACAGCAGTGCATAGACAATCCAGGAAGTTTTTGGAAAGCGTAGGGGACAATTTCCTGGTGCAAGTGCTAGACGAGCCAACTGTGGGGGAGCTTTTCTTGACCTGCTGCTCACAAACTGGGAAGAATTAGTGGGGGAAGCAAAAGTGGATGGGAATCTGGGAGGCAGTGACCATGAGTTGGTTGAGTTCAGGATCCTGACACAGGGAAGAAAGGTAAGCAGCAGGATACAGACCCTGGACTTCAGGAAAGCAGACTTTGACTCCCTCAGGGAACGGATGGGTAGGATCCCCTGGGGGACTAACATGAAGGGAAAAGGAGTCCAGGAGAGCTGGCTGTATTTCAAGGAATCCCTGTTGAGGTTACAGGGACAAACCATCCCGATGAGTCGAAAGAATAGTAAATATGGCAGGCGACCAGCATGGCTTAATGGTGAAATCCTAGCGGATCTTAAACATAAAAAAGAAGCTTACAAGAAGTGGAGGGTTGGACATATGACCAGGGAAGAGTATAAAAATATTGCTCGGGCATGTAGGAATGAAATCAGGAGGGCCAAATCGCACCTGGAGCTGCAGCTAGCGAGAGATGTCAAGAGTAACAAGAAGGGTTTCTTCAGGTATGTTGGCAACAAGAAGAAAGCCAAGGAAAGTGTGGGCCCCTTACTGAATGAGGGAGGCAAACTAGTGACAGAGGATGTGGAAAAAGCTAATGTACTCAATGCTTTTTTTGCCTCTGTCTTCACTAACAAGGTCAGCTCCCAGACTGCTTCACTGGGCATCACAACATGGGGAGTAGATGGCCAGCCCTCTGTGGAGAAAGAGGTGGTTCGGGACTATTTAGAAAAGCTGCACATGCACAAGTCCATGCAGCCGGACGAGTTGCATCCAAGACTGCTAAAGGAATTGGCGGCTGTGATTGCAGAGCCATTGGCCATTATCTTTGAAAACTCGTGGCGATCGAGGGAAGTCCCAGATGACTGGAAAAAGGCTAATGTAGTGCCAATCTTTAAAAAAGGGAAGGAGGATCCTGGGAACTACAGGCCAGTCAGCCTCACCTCATTCCCCGGAAAAATCGTGGAGCAGGTCCTCAAAGAATCAATCCTGAAGCACTTACATGAGAGGAAAGTGTTCAGGAACAGTCAGGATGGATTCACCAAGGGAAGGTCATGCCTGACTAATCTAATCGCCTTCTATGACGAGATAACTGGTTCTGTGGATGAAGGGAAAGCAGTGGATGTATTGTTTCTTGACTTTAGCATAGCTTTTGACACGGTCTCCCACAGTATTCTTGTCAGCAAGTTAAAGAAGTACGGGCTGGATGAATGCACTATAAGGTGGGTAGAAAGTTGGCTAGATTGTCGGGCTCAATGGGTAGTGATCAATGGCTCCATGTCTAGTTGGCAGCCAGTGTCAAGTGGAGTGCCCCAGGGGTCAGTCCTGGGGCCGGTTTTGTTCAATATCTTCATAAATGATCTGGAGGATGGTGTGGTTTGCACTCTCAGCAAATTTGCGGATGATACTAAACTGGGAGGTGTGGTAGATACGCTGGAGGGCAGGGATAGGATACAGAGGGACCTAGACAAATTGGAGGATTGGGCCAAAAGAAATCTGATGAGGTTCAATAAGGATAAGTGCAGGGTCCTGCACTTAGGACGGAAGAACCCAATGCACAGGGACCGAATGGCTAGGCAGCAGTTCTGCGGAAAAGGACCTAGGGGTGTCAGTGGATATGAGTCAGCAGTGTGCCCTTGTTGCCAAGAAGGCCAATGGCATTTTGGGATGTATAAGTAGGGGCATAGCGAGCAGATCGAGGGACGTGATCGTTCCCCTCTATTCGACATTGGTGAGGCCTCATCTGGAGTACTGTGTCCAGTTTTGGGCCCCACACTACAAGAAGGATGTGGATAAATTGGAAAGAGTCCAGCGAAGGGCAACAAAAATGATTAGGGGTCTGGAACACATGACTTATGAGGAGAGGCTGAGGGAACTGGGATTGTTTAGTCTGCAGAAGAGAAGAATGAGGGGGGATTTGATAGCTGCTTTCAACTACCTGAGAGGTGGTTCCAGAGAGGATGGTTCTAGACTATTCTCAGTGGTAGAAAAGGACAGGACAAGGAGTAATGGTCTCAAGTTGCAGTGGGGGAGGTTTAGGTTGGATATTAAGAAAAACTTTTTCACTAGGAGGGTGGTGAAACACTGGAATGCGTTACCTAGGGAGGTGGTAGAATCTCCTTCCTTAGAAGTTTTTAAGGTCAGGCTTGACAAAGCCCTGGCTGGGATGATTTAATTGGGGATCGGTCCTGCTTTGAGCAGGGGGTTGGACTACATGACCTCCTGAGGTCCCTTCCAACCCTGATATTCTATGATTCTATGTTCCCTCCTCTCAGGCCCCTCCTGCCAGTCTCCAGCCGCAGCCCCAGCTCCCATCAGCAGGTGCAAACCCCAGCTCCCCTCCCCTTCCTTCAGCTCAGTGCTGCCAGGCCTGCCTGTGTGTGACCCATGCGGAACCAGCACCCCCTTGGTTCCTCTCCACCTCCTGCCTCTGGATTGGGAGGCAGCACAGCCTAGTGGGCAGAGTACTTGACTGCACCCATGGGATCTGTTCCACGCTCTGCCACTAACTGGCCCTGTGAGTTTTGGTAAAACCCTTTTCCCCTCCTTGTGCCTCAGTTTCCCCTCCCATCCTTTGTCTAATTAGACTGTGAGCTCTTTAGGGCAGGGACTGTCTGTCTCATGTTCTGTGTGTATAGCACCTAGCCCAAGGGGGCCTCTTAGTGCTAATCTGACAGACCATAACCACACCCTCGCAGCTCGCCCAGCCCAGCCCAGCGGCAGGGTGGTGGTGGTTATGGTTTAACAGGAGATGAAATGATTCCCAGCGCTTCAACTTTTCATGTGCTAGAAGCTGGTTTGTTTTCACTGCTCAGTAGCTCCCAAGCAAAGCAAACACTAAGCCGCAGGGGCGCTGGGTTAAAGGCAAATTGCACTTGAATTAAAAAACCCTTTGTGGGACTCTGTGACCCACCCGACGGGTACTTCCCAGGCACCTGCTGTGTGAAGATCCAAACACTTTGCCCCCCTCGGTGAGAGAGGCTCGCGGGAATGGATTGTCGGGGCAAAAGGGTCGAGGGCTGAAAGCTTTGAGAGGCAGACCCTGCGGGGGCCAGGCAGAGCCGAGTGTCAGGGCTCAGGGACACTTGGATTCCCTTTGTGGGGGGTTAACTAGCGACCGGTTTCTCGGGGATTCCAGATAAAATCTTTGCTGCAGATCTCAGGGGGGATGGGGGCAGAGGCGGATTTGACTCTGGAATTGATAATTGCTCAGGCGTTTCACACGGGAATGGAGGCGAAGTTTCCTGAGCTGCCCAGGGATTGGCAGGGCCGTCGCCACAGAGCTTGGCTGAGGCTTGGCCCCACCCCCCTGGACGCTGTAAGACCCTGGGCCTGGCTGTGTGTGGACCTGGGCTAAACTGACATGCCCGTTGCGGGCGGGAGCGAGGGGCTAGGCCTGGCATCTGCCAAAGGAAGCAGCCTGGGGGAGGCAGGTGGCTCCCAGGCGCCATTAGAAATCTGAGCCCCCCGGGGGGGGCAAGCAGAGCCCAGGGAAGATGGGAGCGTAACCCCAACTCTCAGAGCCCTGCTCTCCGGGCCCTAGGAGGCAGCAGGTGGGCGAGAAGCGGGAGGCTGCCCCCTGCTGGGGGGCAGAGGTGCTGCTCGAGCAGGCAGAAGCTGTGGGCGGGGTCAGCGATGGGTGCAGGGGCTGCCCCGAGGCTGCAGGGACTCAGGCTTCAAACTCAGGCCACTGGCTTATGGTCTCGTAGAGGGCGTCCCCAGGGCATTCGGTTAACTTCATGTCGCGATGCCCCTTCAGGGTGTAGCTTTCACTCAGGAAGCCCCCGGAGACAGCACTTTGGATCAGGCTCTTGGCAACGGTCAGGGTGGTGATGTCAGGGGCTGTTTCTGCAGGACACCAGCAGCCCCCTGTTAATTTCACACGCGCCCCTGGCCCCTCTCTGCTGCTCAGGGGATGTCAATGTGGCCTGAGTAAATAAACACTGTCTAGCCACGTTCTTGATTGGCCATGTCAGTGTCTCCCCCGCCCCCCACCATTGTGTTTGGTAATGCGTCTCCCCGCCTCCACGCACACATTTGCTTCGCCACGCTCCCCCGCCCCCTCTCTTTCCTGACCCTGTGCCCCAGCCCAGTGCCCCACCGTGGTGGAACCAAGAGCAGCTGTGGACTTCCTAGTTCCCCTGGGGGCCTAGCAGGGAAATCTGTACAGACGGGAACCATGTACTGGAGAAGCTGCCCAGGAAGCTGATTCCCAGTGACTTATCGTTCCAGTTCTTGGCATGGGCCCCCATGGTGCTCCAACCTCTGCCCTCGTAGACTGTGTCGTCTTCGCCGATGAGGAAGCAGCAGGCAGAGCGCAGTGTGAGACCTGCACAGGCATGTCGGCCGCACCCTCCCCTCCCCATAGCTCTCGGCAGCTCCCCCAGGGTCGTCGCTGGCCCGGCCCGGGTTTGAACCTGGGACCATCAGAGCTAGAAGCTCAATCCTCTGCCATGGAGCTAAAGACCCACTGAGGAAAAGGACTGGAATGGAGGGGCCCTAACCAGTATTGCACTCTTTGGCCATTAGCTGGCGCTGTGTGTAACCCCCCTTATGGAAGGCACCAAGGGCCCCACCTGGACATAGCTGGGGGTCGAGTGAGGGCTGTAGCGGGCCCATATGTGGGGCAGGAGAACAGCACTGGGAGCCGCTGCTCTGCAGGAAATTCCCAGCTGGGTTTCCATCTCCCGACATCACCATCTCAAAACATTTCATGGAGCAAAATCTCTGGCCAGGTTTTCGTTGCAGGGCGTCAGGCCGGCTGCAGGGAAACGTGTCAATAACGCCGGCATGGGGCGGTGTCACAGAGGCCTTTGCTGGCCCCCACCCCACCCCATTGCCACGGTTCCAGCCCCACACATAAATGCTGTAGGAGTGTAACTGTCCCAGGCTAGTTAACACATTACAGCCCCGGTGGGGGGACAATCCTCGGTGCTTACGGTGACAGCACTGCCGAGAACACATGTTAAACCAATCAGCGAACCACCCGCCTGCTAATGGGCTTACCAGGGATCCCTCCCCTGACTCCAGCCAGGGCTCCGGCCGGGGTGCAGCCCGTCAAACCCACCCACGGGCTTTTCAGTGCTTCCAAGCTCAGCACGGCTTCTGCTGTGAACATGACCCCTGGGAATCTGTGAGTGCCGCAGGCCAGTCCCTCGATCTGGGAACAGGTCATTCGCAGCCAGTGTCTCGCTCCCCAGGGCGTCGTTTCGAAAGGCTGGGGGCAGAGGTGGGAATTTGCATCCCCGCCTTGGCTGGTCGGTCTTTTTACAAGTGTCCTGTGATGGTCCTGACCCTTCCCAGGGTTTGCTGGAGTCACGTCTCCCCCAGAGGCATCACGTCCCATCCCCCCAGACTCCAGACCCATTTGCATTTGTAATACAATGAACTCCGGAAATACCCACACTTCGTCCAACCAGCTTTGTGCACGGTCTGGGAGGAAACTGCTGTCTGTGGCCCATCTCCCCCTACAGAAATGGGTGGAACCAAGTGCTGTCCGGCACTCTTGGAGAACCCATTGACTTAGTACCTGGACAGGTTTCTCCTCTCCCTGGCATTTCTGCTATGGCCTGTCACAATGTCACGTTTTGACATTGCATTTAAGAAGCATTCTGCCATCACCCCAGCACCCGGCCTTCACAAACCCGCCCGGTCGGCTGGCAGCCTCCTACCCCAGTTCTCTCTAGAGCCCCTGGGCCGATCTCTCCCACGCCCCTCCTTACTTGGGGTGCCCCCAAACCTTTTCCTTCCAGCATGCAGTTCATTTTCTTAACTTCCGACACGGCTCAGCTGCATTATTAACGATGAGGCTTGTCCTGCTCCATCACATCTTCCGGGTCCTCCTCGCACTCAGCCGGCTTCCCCGGTGCTCCCAGTGTCACCGCAGCCAATTGCTCCTGTGCTGGCCGATGAGCACTTCCACCATCCTCCGCCCGTTTCTGACAACCCCACGTCTGCACCGTCTCCTCAGCTCCTTCCCCTCGCCCGCCTTCCCCTTTCCTTGAGGCACTCGCCAGCCGCCCGTTGACTTCCCCATTCTGCGACTTCCCTTTCTGAGCATTTTCTGTCACTTCCTTAAGCTTCTGATTAAAAGCCTCGTGCGCCTGATGCTGAGCTGCCGCCCCGGGTCACGCTTTCCCCTCCACTCTCTGGTGAGCCTCAGAGACAAGCAGCGCACATGTGTGATCCCACGGGCCGGCCGGCCGCTGTGCGGCCCCAGATCCTCCATGCATAACAGCACATTTCTTTACAAACAATCCAAGCCCTCCTTTACTATTTCGGCCATTCTTTGCCCTCGTTTTACTCTTGACGGAGTTAACGTTTTGCTGGATCTAGTCTTACATCTCTTCTTCAAACTTTTCCCCTCCCGTGTAGGCCCCTAGACTGTCCCAGCCAGAGTTTCCACACACGGCTAGGTCTTTACTCCCGACACAGAGGTTGTTACCCTGCCCGGTCCTGTTCCAGCCAGTAAACTTGGGTTGGAGGATCCCCCAGGGAAGCAGATTTATTACCAATTCAGCTTCGATCTTACTTCCTACTTAAAGAGACCTCAAGGACCCAAGCCCCAGCCAGTATTTATTAGTTATTAGTACAGCGCTCAAACAGAAAGGCAGATCCATTACCACGTCTGCTGAACCAAATTTTGCAGCCGTTGATGTAAACGACAGACTGATCCCTGTGATGTCTTTTGCCACGGCTTGCATACATCCTTGCATTGGGAAAGAGGAAGAGATAAGCTGGAACTAAGTTACCTATAAGTAGTCCAAGCTGTATGCAAGCCGTGGCAAAAGACATCACGGGGATCACTCTGTCGCCTGCAAAATTTGTGTCTGGTAAATATCATAGACTTCCCAGCACACAATCACACATCTGCTGCTTAAGCATAAACTTTTACCATCACTATGTTATTTATACATTTCCATTTGTTTGTGGTTAGTACATTTCTCGCTCAATTGCGTGGCAACGCAAATAACAGGGCGCTAGGCTACAAATTTTAGCAAACTGGCATTTTTCACAGCCTGTGAGAGTTTAGCAGCTTTCCCAAAGCATCTCGGGAGTTCGGGTCACCAGCTGGCCTGAGGTCTGATAGTAATTTGGCCTCTACCAGTCAACAAACCTTTGTACTGGTATAACGGCATCCCCATGGATGGGGTGGGGGGGTGTTGTAATGTTTTAACTAGACCGGTCCAGTTAAAGTCCTCAGGCTTTTGCATACACACATGGCTGGCCTGCGGAGTGACCTTGGTTAAGTCACGTCCCCCTTGTGTGCCTCAGTTTCCCCATCTATAAAGTGGGGATAGTAATGCCAACTTCCTTTGTGAAGGGCGTTGAGATCTGCTGGAGAAAGGGGCTAGCTCAGGGCCAGGTGTTATAACTGGGGAGCAAGAGGGTCTGTCGCTGCCCCAGGCAGGTCGTGGGAGCACTGGAATAGGTTATCTAGGGAGGTGGTGGAATCTCCATCCTTAGAAGTTTTTAAGGCCTGGCTTGACAACGCCCTGGCTGGGATGATTTAGTTTGGGTTGGTCCTGGTTTGAGCAGGGGGTTGGGCTAGATACCTCCTGAGGTCTCTTCCAACCCTGATATTCTGTGATTCTCTGAAATGCAAGTGGTGCAAAATAATAGCGAGATGGCGCCCTGGTGATGCAAATCCAAGGCAGCATCCACACTGGGGCAGTCAATCTGAGCCAGGGGTGATGGGTTTTGTGATATGGTGACGTATCCAGGTCGGGGTTTCTTATCCCTTTTCCAGGGCTGGGATAGAACCCAGGAGTCCTGGCTCCCAGCGCCCCCTTTCTAACCACTAGACCCCACTGTCATGGGTCCCCCTGGTGATACTCTGGAACTGCTACAGACGAAGCCAGTCAGGACTCTGGGGAAGTCTCCTTTCTGTGAGCAGCCAGTCTTCAGGACACACAGCTCACACAATTTCTGCCTTCCTTGGTCTGACCTCGGAGCATTCAGCATCCTCTGCCCCTCCGTGCGCTTCCCAAGGGGAGTCCACCCAGGTGGAGTCCTGGGGAAGCCAGAGGGTCCTGCACCCCAACTTTGCAGTCAGACGTGACTCTCAGCCAGCCAGTAAAACAGAGGTTTATTAGACAACAGGAACATGGTCTAACACAGAGCTTGTAGGTGCAGAGAACAGGAGCCCTCAGCTGGGTCCATTTTGGGCGGCAGTGAGCCAGAGAACCACGTCTGCACTTCACTCAGTGTCCCCAGCCAGCCCCAAAGTGAAACTATCTCCAGTCCCCGCCCTCCTCTGGGCTTTATCCCTTTTCCGGGCCAGGAGGTCACCGGATTCCTTTGTTCTCCAACCCTTTTGCTCTCACCTTGCAGGGGGGAAGGGCCCAGGCCATCAGTTGCCAGGAAACAGGGTTTCGGCCATTCTCTGTGTCCAGACCCCTGCACACACCTGCCCCCTAGGGCTCTGCAATCATCATACACCCTTATCCCACCATCTAGATACTTAAGAACTGCCTAGGGGAAACTGAGGCACCCCCACAATATTCAGAGGAAACATTAAGAACAGTCCCACTTCATCACACCCACTCCCCTCCCAGGGCTGGTGATAGAACTCAACAGTCCCAAGCTGCCGAGTGCTTTGGCCATGGGGTGTAAAACGGTCCCGTCTCCGCTTCCTCTCCCACCGCTGCAACGGTGCAGAAGCTGCTTTAATAGCAGCCTCCCTCTGCCCCCCCGCACACACCCAACTGAGTCTCAGGCCTTGCTAACGCTCAGTGCCACGGCAGCCCCAGGAGATGATTGCTGCGGGGGTGTCAGCCCAGGGGGAGGTAGTGACTCCTAGAAGCAGGGAGAGCAGCAGCACCATAGATCAGGGAGGTCTGGCAATGCCAGTGGCTGTCTGGGATCTGGCAGCCCTGGCACTCAGCGCAGATTGTCAAAGGTCAAACCCTCTCACTACCGGCTCTGTAGCTCCCCCTTGCTTTCGGTCTGTCTTAGGCACCATCCTGGCCCTCATCCCCCTGGCATTCGAGCACTGCCCAATCTCGATTGCATTTATTCTAACTGCCCCTTCAGGTCAGGGCCTGGCTGCTACCCACACTGTAGAGGCAGGGAACCGCAGCACAGAGGGAATAATGGACTAGCCCGAAGCCAAACAGAGCATCTGTGGCAGAGCTGGGAAATGAACATGGGTCTCCTGGGTCCCAGGCTTGTACCTTCTCTTCCAACCTCCTGCCCCCTTCATCCCTGGTTCAGAGTGAGCTGTGGGAGCTCTCTGGGGCACAGGAGCTGGCTGGTGCCCAGATGGAGCTACGTTGCCTACTGCACAGATCTCGCTTTTTCCAAACATTGAAAATGCTGCTACAACCTTACCAGGGCCCGCCAGGATCCTTGCAGCTGGTCAGTGCTAAGCTGTGAACTGTGCTAGGTAGGGAAGATGAAACAGATCTTCCCTCACTAGCGGAGCTCTGTGTTACTGGGGACTCACTGCTGGCTCAAGGCAACCAGCCCTCCTCAAATGGAGCCTATAAATCCTCCAGCCCTGCTGTTCTCCTTTGTATTTCTGTAGTGCCCAGGGGCCTCAGTCCCGGATCAGGGCCCCGCGGTGCTAGACATTGTACAGACACAGCCCTATTCCCCCCACACTGGGTCTTCTGAATGGCCCCTGCTTAGGGGAGGGCGGGGGGGGGGGGCTCCTTTCCTCACCCAGTGTCTCCTGCTAGCAGAGATGCTCTGAGAGACGTCTACGCTCCCGGCCTCTGGGCTTCCCGGGCTGGGAGGCAAGCGTGGCTGTCTCCGGGCAATTCTGCTGACTCTCCAGCAGCTGCACGGCAGGTGTCCGAAGGCACCTCTAGTCCTCTCCAGAGCTCAGGGGGACTGTCCTGGCATCGGACTGTCCTGGGGAATGGAACAATGGCTCCGGGCAGCCAGAGAATGCCTGTTCCCCTGGCAACCTCAGTGCCATTCCCTCTGGAAGTGATGGTGTCAGCGAAGGTGCTGGAGGTGGTCAGGCCTCGCGGTTGGAGCTGGACTCAGGAGGCCGGGGCGTGGGTGGAGCGAGGCTGGAGCAAGAGCAGGGCTGGAGGAGGACTAGGAGCAGGGCTGGAGCAGCCTAAGACTGATGCCAATGTCAGGCAGGAGAGAGCCCAGCACAGGACAGACCCAGGGCCTGACAGATGGCTCCAGGGGGCGCTTGGCTCCCGGCCCCGCTGGGTACTGACAGGCCAGGCACCCCAGGGCATTATCACCAGCCCGTTCCCCGTCTTGGCATGGCAGTATATTTCCTTCCCAGTCCCTGTCCCCTGCCATTAAACCAGGGACTCCACGCTGGGGATGTGCACCTGGCAGCACGCAGCTGCCTGAGAACACACAGGCCAGGGTGCAGGGCGAGGGCTCCAGAGAGAAACGGCAGGAGGGCAATGCTGGGAACCGTGTGCTCAGGGACGGGCATCAAAAGGGCACGTCTGCCACCTCCCTCTCAAGTCCTTCGCACCTGCATACTGACAGGGGAACATCCCCATTTCTACTGAGGCCTCAGGGACAGGGTTTATGATGAACCGGCTGGAGTTGATCCCCACCCCTGCCCCCCGTGTTGCACCCCAACAGCTAGCTGGGGATCCAAACTGACACTCCCCGGTTTGAGCCCCTGCCTAGCCAGGCCCTGTTCCCTCCCCCCAGGCAGTTGTTGGCCCTGAACTCCTGCAGGCAGCCATGACACACAGGTGCTTGGGGGCTTGAGAGAAGGGCTATCACCAGCTGAATGACCCCTGCCTGTACGGTGGGGACTGAGGCCACTTTGCCAGCAGGTGCCCCCCAAGTCCTGTGCTATGCTGAGTCTGGGGAGATGGGCAGGTTCAGTCTCATTAGAAGGGATCGGCCAGACAGAAAGGCAGAATCGGGTCCCCGCACAGAGCCCCTCTACTTCCTGCCTGTGTCCTAACCACCAGGACAGTGGCCAATCCCACCTTCAGGTCAGGTTCCAGCGTCGGGCCCTGTCCATACCCACAGCGCGTGGCACCCAGCATGCGCTGATAGACTCCGGTACATGCAGTAAGTTCACAGACACTAGAAACTGCCTAACACCAGGCTGGGGGCTGGGGATGTGTAGGGTACAGAGCACAGCACCCCCTAAGGCCGGGCAGGAGGGCTGGGAAATGCATATGATACAGAGCACAGCGCCCTCTAACACCTGGCAGGGGGGCTGAGAGATGGGGGGGTGTAGGGTACTGAGCACAGCGCCTCCTAACAGCGGCCAGGGGGCCTGGAAGCTGGGGGAATATGTAGGATCCGGAGCACAGCATCCCCTAACACCAGGCTGGGGGGCAGGGAGAGGGGGGATATGTGGGGTACAGAGCACAGCGCCCCCTAACACCAGGACACGAGGACTTGTCCATCTCAGGGCGGAAATCATCACACCCTTCGAATGGGGGATCTGCCACGGGCACTGGCAGGAGCGCGCTGCTTTACATTAAGGTTCTTTGGCTGATGGGCGAACCTCATCCCGCCCTGCGTTTCGAGTGTGAACAGCTGTCGATGGAAACCCAGACGGCAGAGATGGAGCAGGACTAACCGGGGTCACTGGGTCTCGCCCTCACCCCGTGTCTACACTGTACGAGGGTGGGAAATAGCAGGTGCCTTTTCTTGCCCTGATACGATTTTGGAGATGCTGACGCTTGCGACAGCTTTCTCCCTGTGTGGGTTGTGGATCCAGGGGAGCCGTCTGTGTGCTCTGTACAGGACAAGGTGTGTAGATCGTTTATGCCTCAATGTATCACTGTAAATACAGTTATTTAATGTATCAAATAAAAGCAGAACAATACATCAAAAAGCATCAAAATGAAACAGAGGATTGCTATGTACAGGGGGGATTGCTATGTACAGGGGGGTTTCCACGTGACTAGTTAACTGCTCGAGAGCTTTCATCACCATGTACTTTCTGACAGATTTCTGCGCCCTGTGTAGGGTTTACGTCCCGCCCTACATCCCCGTTTCCGGTCGTGTACGTTTTTGGTGCCGTCGGCCCTTTTGAACATTTATTTTGTATTGTTTTCTGTGTTTGGCTGGGGGAAGGTTGCGTTCTTGTGTTTTGACATATTTAGAGAAAAAGTATGAACAAATAGAAAGAAAGGCTGTAAGGGGTTTGCGGCTCCCTCCCCGTCCATCAGGGTGGGAGACCACGCCCCTCGCTACGATACTTCCGGGGTACCTTGGTTCAGGGGAAAACTAGCCCAGTGTTAATGGTTCAGGCCTGCAGCCAGGCCGAGCAATGGTAGAGAGTCTGTTTGCCTGGGGCCCTCATTCAGGGCAGGGCTGCAGTCAAGTAGGGGCTCTGGCCTACAGTCAGGCAGGCAGAGCAGCAGAAGGTCCATTTGCCTGGCCCTTGATCAGGGCGGGGCAGCAATCAAGTAGGGGGGCTCTGGCCTACAGTCCAGCAGAGCCGTCGCCATTTGGGGAGCTTAGCTCTCTGGTGGGAGAGTCAGCACAACCGTCTGGCGTCCTGATTCAGGAGGGTGCCAGACCAATCAGGCCTCCTGACAACCAGGTGGGGAACCTGCCACTCCTGACGGTGGTGTGGCGATGGTAGGGGAACCCAGGCCTTTCCGCCCCACTGCGTCCCCACCCAGGGCCCTAAACAGCAGCGGAGTGGTCCGCCACTGGGTCAGCGGGGAAAATCCGATCACAACACGCTGGCCGGCTTGTAGTCAATAACACAGCTGAACCCGATTCGGCTGCCCTGGGCTCCTTCCTACACACCCATTCCGTGTGTACATGGGTCCCAGGGTTGTTGTTCGCTTCACTGGGGTAGACGGCTAATGGCAGCCCCACCAGCTCCTTGGAGTCCCCGGCGTCTGGCAGCGCCGGCAGCCCCTCTGGCTCTCTGTCAGGATAGCGTTCTCCATTAGGGGAGCAGGGAAGAGACGTTCTGCTCCTCCAGCAGCTCTCTCCCAACTCAGCTGGAGGGGCGGCCTTTTATAGTTCCACTTCCTGTCCCACCCCTCTGCTTCCGGCAGGGTGGCATGCGGTGGGAGACAAGCCTGCTTTCTGCAACCCTCCTGCCCCCAACAACCCACTTCAGCGAGTCCCAAAATCAAATCCACTTACCAGGGGCCTCCTCTCCTCTTTGCGCTTCGCCAACACCCAGCGTAGAAAAGAGCTCCTGGCCGCATGCATCTCTGACCTCCGAGTCATCTTCTGCCTCTGGGTCCCCCTCCACATCCTCGTCCAAGATTTCCTCCTCCTGGCTCGGTCCACTCTCAACTGACATGCGAGCCACCGAAGTATCCACAGTGGTGTTAGCAACGGAGGTGGGGTCGCCGCGGATTATCACGTCCAGCTCTTTGGAGAACCGGCAGCTCATAGGCGCAGCACCGGAGTGGCGGTTTGCCTCCCGCGCCCTGTGCTCGGCGTTCCGCAGCTCCTTCCCCTCGATCCTAAACTGCCGTGTGTCCCGGTCATCGCCCCTTTCTGTCTTGCATCGTGAAATCTGTCCATAGGTGTAATGATGATGGTTCTGGCAGGACCCAACTGAGAGTGCCAGTTCAGGACAAACTGCTTCAAGCAGGGCAGTTACAGCCGAAGGCTGGGGCTTTTCCACCTCTAAGGCAAACCAAACCAGCCAAACAGAGCAGACTTTGGTCTCACCCCACTGGCTCACCACAAGTCACACAAGCAATTCCCTTAGACACTCCAGTTTCCCAGGATCACCAATTGTTATGGGGACAAATGGTTATGAAAACCAATACCCCAGGAAAAGAAAAAAGGCTCTCTTGATCCCAAAGGACCAAGCCCCACACCCAGGTCAATATACAAATCAGATCTTGTCCCAAATCACGCTCTTGCCAATCCTTTAGAATCTAAAATCTAAAGGTTTTGTTCATAAAAGGAAAAAGCTATAGATGAGAGCTAGAATTGGTGAAATGGAATCAATGACATACAGTCATGGCCAAGTTCTTGGTTCAGGCTTGTGGCAGCGACAGAATAAACTGCAGGTTCAAATCAAGTCTCTGGAGAACATCCACAGCTGGGATGCATCTTTCAGTTCTTGGTTCAAAGCTTCAGTGTAGCAAAGTCCCTCCAGAGGGATGAAGCAGGACTGAAGACAAGATGGAGGAGCTGCAGCAGCTTTTTATATTCTCTTGCCATGTGGTCCTTCTTTCTTTGTCCCAAAACAAGCTGTCCATCACGTGGCCTGGAAAAACCTCCGAGTTCTGTCCATAGGCAGGTCCCTGCACACCGTGCTGAGTCCCAAGGCTTGTCTGCCTTCTTTCAATGGATCAATTGTGTAGCTGATGGTCCTTAATTGGCCATCAAGGAGGCTAGGCATTGCATCCGATGAAGTGAGCTTTAGCTCACGAAAGCTTATCCTCAAATAAATTTGTTCGTCTCTAAGGGCCACAAGTCCTCCTTTTGAACTTGTCTGGGGTGTCACCCAGAAGCATAGTACAAGTTTGAACCACAGACAGTATCGAGTCAATACTTATAACTTAAAATACAAAAATGACACAAACATATAGAAAGCATAATCATAACCAGCAAATCATAACCTTGCCTTAGACACCTTATTGGACCCCCCTTTATACAAGATTTGGTGCCACTACAGGACCTTGGTTGCAACAATGATCTATATGGTCCCAGTCACAGTAGGTATCATAATTGCTACGTCCGGAGTGCAGCTGGGACTGTACAGACTCCTCTCCCCAAATGCTGATGAGGTCCAGCAGCTCAGCATAGCTCCAAGCAGGGGGATCGCCTGGTACGTGGAGCAGGCCTGGCCACCTGGAAAGATGCGCTGCACTCATCACTGAGCAAACAGGAAGGGGACTTTCAAAATGGCAAAGTAGTTTATGGAGGGGGATGATGGATGGTCACCTGAGGGCCAGGCAGTAGAGTTCAAACCGATGACCAGAGAGGCGAGAGCAGGCATTGTGGGACACCTCCCGGAGGCCAATCGCAGCGCCGTAATCGACCTCGGTGTCTACACTGGCACCGCAGCCCTGTAGCCCCGGTGCAGAAAGTTTTTTAAACTGTGCAGGGCTTTTTTTAAAGTGCTGCAACTGCCCTGTTTCCGCGCCCTGAGTGGCGTGGCCGTGTGTACACCTCACCAGTTGCAGCGCAGAAAGCTGCTTTACCGCGCTGCAACTTCCCAGCGTAGACAGGACCTAAGGAAACAGTGCCATGACTTTAAACCTCCTGTTCACCGGAAAAAAACAAGGCTGTGTTTTGGAGTGGAATAAAAATGCACCTTTTAAAAATGCAGTAACAGTTTTAACACATGATGAAAGTTATATTAAGCTTATTAAACATTTTAGATTTTTGTTGCATTATCAGACTGCTTTTGTTCTTAAATGTTTGCAGCCCACGGGCTGAGACATAGATACATGCTTCTGTGTTTGTTTTGGGTCTAGAGGCTGTATTAAAAGTAATGCTTTATAAAAGCAAAAAGGCTTTTTCATTTGTACTTTGTGTTTCTAAGAAGACAAAAAGCATTTTAGTAATAAGTTTGACAGGGGCATTTTTGAATTAGCCAGTTTGTTTTCAAAAGATGTCTAGTTACCATTAAGCAAAAGCCAGGGCCATAAAGTTAATTAAAGGAAACAGGCATGTAGGTTTCAAAGCCTCCTGGTTACAGAAATGGGAATGGCCATATCACCATTTACAAAATCTTTTTCTTAACTCTTTAAAGAAACTTACTATATAAAAGAATACAAAAAGAGACCCAAACCAAAACAGCTTTACCTTTAAATTGTAAAGAAAGCTTTAAAAATCAGGGTACAGTTAAAACCCTCATGTTTTGAAGGTTTGGATTTAGACAAAAAAGAAGAAAAAGCAGCTGATGTGAAAAAGTTCTGACAGAGATAAGGGGCTTGTTCTGTTCCCAACATACACACACATACGTTCTTCTTCTTTTCTCATGTTTTTTTGAAATGTAAACCAGGACAAACAAGTTTGCTTTAGGCCTGTTATAGAAAATCTGCATGAAGCAGGATTTAAAACTAGCTGCCTTCCCCTGTTTAGCTCACATGTCCTGTGACCAAAGTTGTTTCACTGTAAACATGGCCAGAACATGTATGAATTTAAAACAAACAAGAACCCACAGCAGATTCCTTTTCAAAAGACACCCTTTGAACTTATTAAGAGTGTAAAATAAAGACGCATCTCGGGGTTAAAACCACAGGCAGTTTACAAAAGTAATTTGTTAAAGTTAAATTAAGTTTTTATTGACTTAGGGATTTTAGTATGATTTTTTGTTGCATGATCAGACTGTCTTTGTTTCTAAATGTTTGCAGTCCGTGTGCTGAGACCCAGGTACAAGCTCTTTTTTAACTGTTTAAATGGACTTAATATATCAAAGAATGCAAAAAGAGAAAGTTGGTTTGTTTGTTTTTTTTTTGGTGACCTTGAAATTGTAAAGAAAGCTTTAAAAATCAGGGTACAGTTAAAAACCTCATGTTTTGAAAGTATGGATTTGTACAAAACACAAGAAAAAGCAGCTTATGTGAACCAGTTAGCTTTTTTTTTTTAAACCAGAGATAAGGTATTTGTTGCCCTCCTTCCCCCCGCCACATTTTTCTTTTCTAGTGATTTTTTAAGTGTAAACCAAAGGCCAAATTTGACCTACTTGAAGCAGGCCCTTCTGCTTTTAAATTTTTTTTGCAGCAAAGGCAGAGGATTAAAACTAAATGTAAATCTAAGGGGCTGCCAAGATTTACTGAACACTAGTAAGATCAACACCTGTTTACAGGAACGTTAATGGTAAAGAGAAAGCAATATTACCATTCACAATCTATTTAACACATTTGTAACCCTTGAAATGAACTCCCTTGTTCTGTAGGGAAATAAAGAGGCCCCTTTGTAACACGAACTGGTTTAAACTCTTAAGAAGGTGTCTACACTGCCCACGTGAAATCGTTGCCGCGACAACGCTTTAAGGTGGCAGTGTCCTCGCGGCTCCAGCTGAGGAGGGTGTTTTTTCACACCCCTGAGCGGGGCAAGTTTCAGCGCTGTAAGTGGCAGTGTAGACAAGCCCTAATAGAACTGTGGAATTTTAAAACAGGGAACACTCTCTAAAAACCCCGAAAATTATTTTTGTTGTTTCTCAGCCCCAGTGGGAAAAGTCCCATAAAATTTAAAAGGCCTTAAAGCCAATGGGGTTATCTATCTATCTATCTATCTATCTATCTATCTATCTATCTATCTATCTATCTATCTATCGATCTAGTGGGAAAGGTGCTTGGGGCCTGTTTTTTTAGATAAGAATAAGGCAGTTAAAGGGGGTGGGTAGTGAGGGGAGGGGCGGGGAGGGGAGGGAGAGGGCTGTTGTTTAAAAATCTTGGGTTGATAGGATTGGTTCAGGAAAATGCATTCTATGATGCAGCTGTAGAACAGTTTCTGATTGATCCGCCCGAGAGGCAGAGATAACCATGCTGGGGGCTGTGAGCCTTGGGAGCTCCCTCTTTTCCCAGGGGCAGCCTCAAGGGAAGGAAGCGAAAGTGGATGGGAACCTGGGAGGCAGTGACCATGAGATGGTCGAGTTCAGGATCCTGACACAAGGAAGGAAGGAAAGCAGCAGAATACGGACCCTGGACTTGAGAAAAGCAGTCTTTGACTCCCTCAGGGAACTGATGGGCAAGATCCCCTGGAAGAATAACATGAGGGGGAAAGGCGTCCAGGAGAGCTGGCTGTATTTTAAAGAATCCTTATTGAGGTTACAGGGACAAACCGTCCCAATGTGTGGAAAGAATAGTAAATATGGCAGGCGACCAGCTTGGCTTAACAGTGAAATCCTTGTTAATCTTAAATACAAAAAAGAAGCTTACAAGAAGTGGAAGATTGGACAAATGACCAGGGTGGAGTACAAAAATATTGCTCGGGCATGCAGGAGTGAAATCAGGAAGGCCAAATCACACCTGGAGTTGCAGCTAGCAAGACATGTCAAGAGTAACAAGAAGGGTTTCTTCAGGTATGTTAGCAACAAGAAGAAAGTCAAGGAAAGTGTGGGCCCCTTACTGAATGAGGGAGGCAACCTAGTGACAGAGGATGTGGAAAAAGCTAATGTACTCAATGCTTTTTTTGCCTCTGTCTTCACGAACAAGGTCAGCTCCTAGACTACTGCACTGGGCAGCACAGCATGGGGAGGAGGTGACCAGCCCTCTGTGGAGAAAGAAGTGGTTCGGGACTATTTAGCAAAGCTGGACGAGCACAAGTCCATGGGGCCGGATGTGTTGCATCCGAGAGTCCTAAAGGAGTTGACGGATGTGATTGCAGAGCCATTGGCCATTATCTTTGAAAACTCTTGGCGATCGGGGGAAGTCCCGGACGACTGGAAAAAGGCTAATGTAGTGCCCATCTTTAAAAAAGGGAAGAAGGAGGATCCTGGGAACTACAGGCCAGTCAGCCTCACCTCAGTCCCTAGAAAAATCGTGGAGCAGGTCCTCAAGGAATCAATTCTGAAGCACTTAGAGGAGAGGAAAGTGATCAGGAACAGTCAGCATGGATTCACCAAGGGCAAGTCATGCCTGACTAATCTAATTGCCTTCTATGACACGATAACTGGCTCTGTGGATGAGGGGAAAGCGGTGGACATGTTGTTCCTTGACTTTAGCAAAGCTTTTGACACTGTCTCCCACAGTATTCTTGCCAGCAAGTTAAAGAAGTATGGGCTGGATGAATGGACTATAAGGTGGATAGAAAGCTGGCTAGATTGTCGGGCTCAACGGGTAGTGCTCAATGGCTCCATGTCTAGTTGGCAGCCGGTATCAAGTGGAGTGCCCCAAGGGTCAATCCTGGGGCCGGTTTTGTTCAATATCTCCATGAATGATCTGGAGGATGGTGTGGATTGCACCCTCAGCAAGTTTGCAGATGACACTAAACTGGGAGGAGAGGTACATACGCTGGAGGATGGGGATAGGATACAGAGGGCCCTAGACAAATTGGAGGATTGGGCCAAAAGAAATCTGATGAGGTTCAGCAAGGACAAGTGCAGAGTCCTGCACTTAGGATGGAAGAATCCAATGCACCGCTACAGACTAGGGACCGAATGGCTCTGCAGCAGTTCTGCAGAAAAGGACCTAGGGGTTACAGTGGACGAGAAGCTGGATATGAGTCAACAGTGTGCCCTTTTTGCCAAGAAGGCCAATGGCATTTTGGGATGTATAAGTAGGGGCATTGCCAGCAGATCGAGGGACGTGATCGTTCCCCTCTATTCGACACTGGTGAGGCCTCATCTGGAGTACTGTGTCCAGTTTTGGGCCCCACACTACAAGAAGGATGTGGAAAAATTGGAAAGAGTCCAGCGGAGGGCAACAAAAATGATTAGGGGACTGGAACACATGACTTTTGAGGAGAGGCTGAGGGAACTTGGGAAGTTTAGTCTACGGAAGAGAAGAATGAGGGGGGATTTGATAGCTGCTTTCAACTACCTGAAAGGGGGTTCCAAAGAGGATGGCTCTAGACTGTTCTCAGTGGTAGCAGATGACAGAACAAGGAGTAATGGTCTCAAGTTGCAGTGGGGGACATTTAGGTTGGATATTAGGAAAAACTTTTTCACTAGGAGGGTGGTGAAACACTGGAATGTGTTACCTAGGGAGGTGGTGGAATCTCCTTCCTTAGAAGTTTTTAAGGTCAGGCTTGACAAAGCCCTGCTGGGATGATTTAATTGGGGATCGGTCCTGCTTTGAGCAGGGGGTTGGACTAGATGACCTCCTGAGGTCCCTTCCAACCCTGATATTCTATGATTCTATGATTCTATGAAGGGTAAGTTCTCTTCCCCCTCCCCCTCCGCCCCTCCTGCAGCTTGCTATACTTTCCTTGCATAATGACAGGTTTCAGAGTAGCAGCCCTGTTAGTCTGTATTCGCAAAAAGGAGGACTTGTGGCACCTTAGAGACCAACGCATTTATTTGAGCATAAGCTTTCGTGGGCTATAGCTCACTTCATCGAATGCTCATGAAAGCTTATGCTCAGATAAATTTGTTAGTCTCTAAGGTGCCACAAGGACTCCTTTTCTTTATACTTTCCTTGTCTCACTAACCAAAAAGGTTCTCTTCCTGTTTTCTATACTCTCCTTCTCTCACTAACCAAAAAACGGATCTTTCTCTCTTTTGCACAGCTCTGTGCTCTGCTTAGTAACAAAAAAGGATCTTTCTCTCTCTTTTGTTTTCTGTACTTTACACAGCCCTGTGTCACTAACACAGGATCTCTAGCTCATTTTTCGACCGTGTGATTTCTTGCACCCGACCTTCTCAACCTTCCTTTAGAGTTTCTTCTTTTCTTTAATGAGCCTTTGCTTTTTAAAATTGATTTCAATTTTTTTACTCTTATTATATTTTAGTCCCAACAACAATAACCTTTTACCACGTTCTTACTTATCTATAAAACACACTCCTCTCTCTTGTTGCTTTCTATAGTTTCCCCTCTTCCTTCTATTTAAAATCACCTTTCTTTCCTTTTTTCTTCTAAGGCTAAGCAATCTTTCTTTTTTTAAAACTCCTTTCCTTTAAAACTCCTTTAAGGCCTCTGTCATGAGGGGGCGTGGCCTCCTGCCCTGGCAGCCTGGGAGGGAGCTGCGAACACCCCCTGGTGGGCAGAACCGGGACACCCATGGCAGCAGAGGGGCGGGGCAGGAAGCGGCGCTATAAAAGGCTGGGCCTCCAGCTCAGATGGGAGAGAGCTGCCAGATGAGCAGCACGTCTCTTCCCCGCTGTGGAAGCACGGACCGAACAGAGAGCGCTATCCTGACAGAGACCCAGAGGGGCTGCCAGATGCCAGGGACACTGAGAAGCTGGTGGGGCTGCCACTCACTGTCCTCCCCCAGAGCTCGCTGTTGCCGGCAGGGAAAGGGCTGGGGGGAGTCCTCCTCTCTGGCCCCTATCCCGGAGCAGCCTGCTTGCACCCCAAACTCATCCCCAGCCCTGCCCCACCCCAGAGCCCACACCCCCAGCCAGAGCTTTCACCTCTCCACCACACCCTCAATCCTCGCCCTGAGCCCCTCCAACACCCCAAACACCTTATCCCCAGTCCTAGCCAGAGCCCTCATCCCCCCACACCCCAACCCTCTGCCCCAGCCCTGAGCCCCCTCCAACACTACAAACCCCTCATCTCCAGCCCTAGACAGAGCCTCATCCCCCCACACCCCAACCCTCTGCCCCAGCCCTGAGCCCCTTCCAACACCACAAACCCCTCATCTCCAGCCCTAGACAGAGCCCTCATCCCCCCCATACCCCAACCCTCTGCCCCAGCCCTGAGCCCCCTCCAACACCACAAACCCCTCATCTCCAGCCCTAGACAGAGCCCTCATCCCCCCACACCCCAACCCTCTGCCCCAGCCCTGAGCCCCCCCAACACCACAAACCCCTCATCTCCAATCCTAGACAGAGCCTCATCCAACCACACCCCAACCCTCTGCCCCAGCCCTGAGTCCCCTCCAACACCACAAACCCCTCATCTCCAGCCCTAGACAGAGCCCTCATCCGCCCACACCCCAACCCTCTGCCCCAGCCCTGAGCCCCCTCCAACACCACAAACCCCTCATCTCCAGCCCTAGACAGAGCCCTCATCTCCCTACATTCCAACCCTCTGCCCCAGCCCTGAGCCTCTCTAACCCCCCAAACCTCCCAGCCCCAAACAGAATCCTCACCCCCTACACCCCTACTCTTGCCCTGAGTCCCTCCCAAACCCCTCAGCCCTGCACCCCCTCCCTCTGCACCCCCTCCCATCCCCAAACTCCCTCCCAGAGCCTGCAGCCTGCACCCCAATACTCTGCCTAAGCCTAGGGCCTGCACCCCAGACGTCCTTCCTCACCCAAACTCCCTCCCGGAGCCTTGGGCAGGTGGAGGGCGAAGTAGGGGCGGGTTCTGGGCACCACCAAAATTTCTACAAACCTGCCACCCCTGAACCCACGTACACACGGAATGGGCGTGTAGCAAGGAGTCCAGGGCAGCCGAATTGGGTTCAGCTGTGTTATTGACTACAATCCGGCCAGTGTGTTGCTGTCGGATTTTCCCCACTGACGCAGTGGCGGACCACTCCATGGCTGTTAGGGCCCTGGGCTGGGACGCAGTAAAGCGAGAGGGCCTGGGTTCCCCGACCACCGCCACCCCACCGTCAGGAGTAGCAGCCTCCCCACTTGGTTGTCAGGAGGCCTGATTGCTCTGGCACCCGCCTGAATCAGGACGCCAAACAGTTGTGCTGACTCTCCCACCAGAGAGCTAACCTCCCCCAGACTGCGACGGCTCTGCCGGACTGTAGGCCAGAGCCCCCCTACTTGATTGCTGCCCCGCCCTGATCAAGGGCCAGGCAAATGGACCTTCTGCTGCTCTGCCTGCCTGACTGTAGGCCAGAGCCCCTACTCAACAGCAGCCCTGTCCTGAATGAGGGCCCCGGGCAAACAGACTCTCTACCGTTGGTCGGCCTGACTGCAGGCCAGAACCATGAACACTGAGCTATTCCCCCTGAACCAAGGTACCCCGGAAGTATCGTAGCGAGGGGCGTGGTCTCCCTCCCAGACGGATGGGGAGGGAGCCGCGAACCCCCTACAGCCTCTCTTTCTACTCGTTCATACTTTTTCTCTAAATATGTCAAAACACAGCACGCTGTTAGGGCCCTGGGCGGGGACGCAGTGAAGCGGGAGGACCTGGGTTCCCCTATCCCTGCCACCCCACCGTCAGGAGTGGCAGCCTACTTGGTTACTGCCCCGCCCTGATCAAGGGCCAGGCAAATGGACCTTCTGTTGCTCTGCCTGCCTGACTGTAGCACAAGCACGCAACCTTCCGCCAGCCAAACACAGAAAAATAATACAAAAGAAATGTTCAAAAGGGCTGATGGTGCCAAAAATGTACACGACCGGAAATGGGGATGGAGGGCGGGACGTAAACTCTACACGGGGCATGGAAACCTGTCAAAAAGTACATGGTGATAAAAGCTATTGAGCGGTTAACTACTCACGTGGCTGGGCAGGGCAGGCGGCCAATGGGGAGAAAGCCATGGTGCGGCATGATGTGTTCCACCCTGCTCCAGGCGGGCTCTGATGCACCAAACCCCCAGAGTAGGGAGGCTGGCTTTTACTCGCGCAGCTGGGCAGCTTCAATGACTGCGTTCTCCCTTGTACGCATCAGTCTCGTCCTGTGCAAGAGTGTCCGTAGGCTGGCGCGGGCTGGACGGTGTTTCTTGCAGGCATTGAGGATGATCATGGTCTGCAAAGCCAGGCACCTGACAGAGGACTTGCTGTCCTGCTGCAAGCCTTTGAGGACTAAGATTGAAAGGAAGGAAATGGAGGTCAGAGCCATGGTGCTCTGGAAAGCCCTGGCAGAGCAAGCCAGCGCTGTACCTCTCAGCCCGCGACAAGAAGGCAGCAGGCTGGGAGGCGGGAGGCAGGGGACTAGCTGGAACAATCACCAACCCTCACTAAACATCCCCACTGCCCTCCACAGCTGGGGGAGCCCCCAGACACAGGGAAGAAGTCGCAATGAACCCCATTCACTCACTATTTCTAGGACTGCCCCGTCCCTGCAGGATCTGATGGCCTCATCCCTGCCTGTATTTATGCTCCCCCTTCCCCCCAGTGCACAGATGGGCACTTAAGCCCAGAGAGGGGGACATTCACAAAGGGGGCTTGGGCATTGTTAGGCTATGCCTAACTTCCGGTGCCCTGCTGCCCTCCAGGAAATGCCGAGGAGGGAGCTCAGCCATTCTCTAGCTCTGGTTGGGGCCCAGCTGTGAACTTGCTCTGGGAGTGAGGAGCCTGAGCTATGTCACCCCCCGCCCCCTTTTACCCAACAAATGTGGAGGAGACGCTGCTCTGCCCTGCGCTGGCCCAGGGGTCTGGGCACGCAGCAGGGAGGTAGATGACTGGATGTCACCTCAGTCTCCTTTGGAACAGTGGTTTGACACCAGGCACCCCACCTGGAGGTGACTGCAACAAACCCTGGGCTAGTGAGTGCAAGTTGGGGAGGCAGGACCCCACGTTTACTGTGTTGCGGGGGCGGGGGGGACAATCGTCTGCGAAGGCCAGCCAGCTCAGGCCCAGTTTGGGGATTTGCCAGGCCACAGCTCTGAGGTCAGGGCTAAGTACCTGGGCACATGCCAACCAGCAGACACCACAAGGTGAGGGGGAAGCTGATCAGGGGTTTGGGGATCTACAGTTTGCAACCCTTTGTGGCTCTCACCCAAGATCACATTGCTGGCATCGGAGATTGAACCCAGCCCGCGGCCCTGGGCCATTCGTCCCTCTAGCGCTCAGTGCTCAAAGCAGATACCACTCACCATTGCAGATGGCCTCCAACTTCTCCTCGCTCTGCTGGTCCAGCTGCCGGGCAGTGAGCCCTACACACACAAACAGCTCATCACATCCCTGCCTCCCCAGCGAGGGTGTCAAAGCGTCTGTCACCCTCCAAGCAGTGGGGCTTTCCCCTGCCCCTCGCTGTCCAGGAGGCACTCCTGAGTCCGCAGGGGAAAGGGCGAGGCCCCAGGGATGGCTGTGGGGCTGGTTGCCAAAGAAGAGCATTGCGCCTTGAGGTTCCACTACCAAGAGCCCATGGTGGGGTGGGGGTGGGGGTGATGGGGACTGCATGGGGAGCAGTGTGGTTCGAGGGGCCCATCAGCCGATCAGGGAAGTTTGGGGTGAGCTTGCTCCTGCGGGTTTCTGACACCCCTGAGCCTTCATTCGGCAATCAGGAGCCCAGGGGTTACTTCTCGCTGCCGGAGGGACTGAGGAGAGCCTGGGACTGGATCCAGCCCCTCTGCTTAAGGGACCCCTCTGCTCTGTGGTTACCTAGAAACCTGATGGCCGCTTCTCTAATGGGAGCCTGCGGGTTTTCCACAAAGGCCATGGCCTGGCAGAGGAAGGTTTCTGCCCTCCCCTTGTAGCACGCCACCTAGGAGCCAGAACAAGAGAGCACAAGGTTATTAAAGGCCTTTCCATCCTGCAGGCCAGGTTCCAGATCTGTGGAGCGTCCTGCTTTCAGCCCTCTTTCCTGTGCCGGGGGGATCATGCAGAGGGACTACAGCCAGGGCCAGGTGTGGTCCCGGGGCTGGGGCTCAGTGTGGGCACGGAGCCGGGCAACGGAGGGCTCCCTTACCAGGCAGTCACAGCCTCGCCAAAGCTCCTTTTTCTGGACAAGGGCACTGAGCTGGCTCCACCTTAGGAATTCCAAAGCACTCCTGAGGGTGTCCCAACACACCTGCAAAACAAGAGGGGCCGGGGCGAACCGGCAACGGTTACGGAAGCTGGAAGCCAGGGCCGTCCCTCGGCATATGCGCCTGCGTAGGGCACCATGAAATTTGGGGCACCAAATTGCCCCAAATTTCATGGTGCCACTAGGTGGCTGCATGCTGCACATGCAGCAGCCCCAGCCCCAGTGACCCGCCCTATACCTCAGCCAGCCCCGCCGCGGGCTGCGCCCACTACAAAGGGCAGGGCCATCCCTGGGGGGGGCCCAGACAACTCCCTATGCCCTCCCTCTTCCCCTTCCCCCCTGCTCCATCCCCAGCCCGCCCCCATTCCACCTCTTCTCCGCAAGCCTCTTCCCCCAGCGACCCCACACTCACTGGCAGTGGCAGGAAGTGGAGCAACCCGTCCCAGCCCGCTCTACTCCAAAAGGATTGCCCCCCGCACTCACCGGCGGTGGGAAGCGGAGTGCTGCGGCTGGGAGCTGGCAGAGTAGAGTGGGCTGGGGCCAGGCTGCTCCGCTTCCTGCTGCTGTCAGTGAGTGTGTGTGTGGGAGGGATCCCTTTCCCCAAACCCCCTCCCTCGAGCCACACGGCTGGATGCGGGGCGAGGGAAGCAGAGCGGGTTACTCCCAGCTCTCCGCTAATCCCCCAGGCCACTCTGGGCCTGTGGGCCCCCCAAAAGTGGCCCCACACAGCTCCTGCCTCCCAGACCCCAGTGGGGGGGGAGGGGAAGGCCTGAGACCCCACACAGCCCCACTGCTGGGGGGCTGGATAGGGCACCGAAATGGCTAGGGACAGCCCAGCTGGAAGCCACTAACATAGTTACTGGAGGCCGTGTGTGCTGAACGGTTCCCGGCCCGTGGCTGCTCGCGGAAGGGCGGAGGTGTGGCTAAGGCAATGGCTGGAGACCTGACTCAATTCCCAGCTCTTCCTGCAGGAACTCAGGCAAGTTGCTTCGGCCCAGGGCTACAAAGGGATTTAGGTGCCTAATGCCCATGGGCATTCAATACTTTTGAGGCACTAGGCCTCACGCTGTGCCTTAGTTCCCCACCTCATGGGGGGTAGGAGGGTGAATTCATTACTGCTGGGGGCATTTGGCTCCCAAGTGATGGGGGCCATGAGAGCGAGCGTGTGCACAGGCACCTGGGGCGGGGTGGAGGGGGGGCTTGGGCATGTCATGGCTAGTAAGAGCTGTCCGGGCTGCTTGGCCAAGGGCACATTGGGTCTTGGGCACCATACGGAGGCTGGGTAGCTCTGCTCCGGGTAGGGACCATGGCCAGGGTTGTGCTCTTCCCACCAGCACAGCCAGGGGAATGTGCGGGGCCAGTGGCTGTAGGAGTGGTGAGCTGACCCCTCCGCCCACCCATTCTCTCAGCCTGGCTGCAGGGGGGAGTGTTGGCCTCAGAGGATGCAGGGAAGACTCAGCAGTTGGGTAGGGCGCCATGGTCATGACGCTACTGGACTCAACGTTCAAGTGTTTTTGAGCACGTGATTGTCACAGCACTGAGCACCTGCCCTCTGCCGGCCAGACCTTTTAAAGGGGGGTGTCACATGTTGGCCCCCCCAACAAATTCCTGGTCACTCTGTAACAATCTCAGCTGCAGGCTCCAGCTCGTGGCCTCACCTGGGACACATTGGGACGCTCATCGTGTAGGAGGAGGAGCAGCGGGACCAGGCTCCGGAGGACGTGCTCCTTCATCTTTTTCCTGTTGGGCTCCCTAACAAGCTCCAGCAGGTGTTTAAAAAGGCTGATGGAGAGCACCCGGAGTTTGCTGGACTCCTGCAAGAGAGGATGTGGGGAGGAGACGCTGTGACAGCCGTGCCCACCCAGCAGGGAGAGTGCTCACTGTGATAGAGATGTCTGCCCTGCAGGGGGTATTGCTAACTCACCCCCAGTCATACAGGCACAGCTGGGGGCCAGAGTCTCATGGGCATAGCGCCATTGAAGGCAATAGAGATGCAGGTTTCCACCAGTTGAGGGGCTGGCCTGGTAACTTCTTGGCCAGAGAGAGCAGTAAGGTGGGGTGAGACAGCCCCTGGGATCTCACAGCCAGCTCTGGGCACACTGGCATCAGCACCCGCCTGTCAAACCAAGGGGAAACGCTCAGGGCAGAGCAGCATCAGGACAGGGGCGGCAGAGAGGGAACGATGAGGAAAGATTCAAAGAGCGAAGGGATGTGTGTACTTTGTCCTCCTGCTTTGCGTGCCTGACTCACACTGGTGCTGACCCACAGCGACCCTCTAGCGAAGCCAAGGGGGCCAGGCATGGGGGGCAAATCCCTACACTGGTGTTTGTTCGGGCCACGCACAGGGACCTGCGGGGGAGTTAACCAGGAGCAAGGGATGGTAAATGTGCAGGAGCTCCCAGATAGGGGGCCTTGGAAGCCATGACTGGAAACCACCCAGCCTCCAGGGGCTTGGGCTTCGGCAAGGGCTGCCCCACTCCTACACATGGGTTTCTTGTTAACTCAGGGTCGGCCCAACTTGGTCACATGATGCCCCCTCGCTGCATGGCAGCTGGCAGAGCCGGACCAGTCCAGTGACCTGGGAGGCCGGGCGAGCTGTGCCCACCAGGGAGAACCAGGAGCAATAGCTGGGGGCTGTAGGGAGGGGCCACAGCTTTCTGGGAGGTGAGGCTGCGGGTAAGGGGGGACAGCCTGCGGGGGGGCGGGTTGACTTGAACTGTTCTGAGAGTGGCTGAACCTTTAAATGGTGCCCCCCCAATCAGCAGTTACATGTCGCCTCTGGGCACCAGGTTCTAGAGCAGGCAGTTCTCTGAGTGACGTCTGTTGTAAAAGTGTTCATAAGTTCCTTTAGTCTGTTTATCTGATTTGGCTGCGCTCTCCTGTCTGGCCACTTTGGAGACAGGCTCTTGGAACAGTAGTTCTCAGTTGTCTTTCCATCAGGAGCGGGTGCTGGACTAGATGCAGGAGCTGCTCTTGGTGTTGATCTTTAGCTGGGCCTGTGCCACTGCTTAATAAAGAGCGGCCGGGTCCCAGCAGAGTTCGGGAGGGCTGAGGGTAGGATTTAGCGTTGTGAGAGCTGGGGAGGTGGGTGGTCCCTCCAGGAGCCCCACTGGGGCGTTACCCCTGGAAGGCAGTAATGGATGGGTCCCTTTCTCCCACCCACTTTGCTGGCTCTCGCCGTGCAGTGGGGGACTGAACATCAGTCTGGTGAACACGCTGGGGGGGGCTCTTTTGTGGTTACAAAAGGCCTGGGGAGAACTAGCCCCTCCTTTGATGCTGCCCTGCCATGAGAACGAAGGGGAGAGGAAAGGGCGGTAGCTGCAGAACCTACAGATGGAGCCGTTTCCTTATGGAGCTGACAGGCCAGCTGTGGGATTCCTGGCCAGGGAGGGGAGGGGCAGGATTTTCACCAGGGTACCATCACTTGTTACCCTGGAAGCCAGCAGGAGCATTGCGGCCCCCTGTGCTGCAGAAGCCCCCTCGCTGCATGCAGGCTCAGGAATGCATGTTCTTCCCTCAAGGGGAGCCTCGTCCCCAGGCTGCCCTGATCCTTGTCAGCAGGCCTGCAGGACACCAGGGTTCCCACCCTTACTGCCATATGCTCTGATGGAGAATGGGGTAGCAGAAGAAGGCGGGAATGGGTTCATGTCATTTACGACAATCCTTTTTCTGGCTAGGGCCATAGCATAGGTCCCGCTAGCCCACCCGCCAGCCCCCATTCACACATCTGTGGCTTGAAGGGTCTCCCACGGGCCGTCAGGCCTTACATCATGAAAGAACGGCAGGAGTTTCTCAGCCACTTGCACAGCCATGGGGCTGGCGCTCTGCCTGTCCATGCCGGCGAGGATGTCTCTCAGCACGGTGATGGCATTGGAGATGACGTCCCTGTCTGCCTCGTGTAGCTGCTCCACGACGACTGGCAGTTGATGCTGGAGTTTCCCCACCTGTGTGAAAGGAGAAGCTGCTTTACGAAACACCCCCCGGTGACCCAACAGGCCATTTCCAAAACAACGTCTGCCTCCCCTGCAGACAGAGCCACAGGAACTAGGAGCGCAGGGGGTGCTGCAGAACTCCAAGGTTTTTCGCGGGGCTCTGCTCCTGGCCCCACACACAAGGTCCCAGCTGCCGGCCCTGCGCCAACTCCCAGCTGTGTCCCCAGCCTCGGCCCCCTTGCCCCATCCATCTCCCGTCCCCTGGAGCCATGGCCCTGCTCCTGACCCCAGCTCTAGGGGTGGTGGGGTGTGTGGACAAGTGTAAGGGGGTGATCAGCACCTCCACTATAAAAAGTCTTCTAGCGCCCCGCCTCCAGATGACATCTTAGAGCCTCAAAGCCCTTGCACAGCCCCAGCTAGGATCGCAGGCAGCGGGGCCGGCTACCTGCAACATAAGCAGCTGCTTCCTTGTACCCCCGATCTCAGGGGGTGGTATTTATTAGCAGGTATCATCTGTGGAAACTTCTCTGCACAACACCTTGACCCCAAACAAATCAAGTGTATTATTGTTAGAAGAGTTAGAATAGCACCTCCAGCGCCTATCTGCAATCAGGGCGTGTGCTGGGGGCTTTCCAGGCACAGAAAGAGACATTCCCTGGCCTAGAGCTTACAGGCTAGACACACAAAGGAAGGATTTCTATCCCCGTTGTACAGACATGGAACTCAGGCACAGAGAGGCGACGTGACTCACCCATGGTCACCCAGGGAGTCTGGCAGAGCCCGAAACTGAACTTGGGTTCTCCTGAGTCCCGGGCCTTACAGCCCAGCCTCGGCGAGGGAGCCGATTTTGTACACGACTTCTAGGGTTTTTGTTACTAAAAGCCAGATTTAATCATTTCTGTATTTGGCTTTTGAACTGTTCAAAGACAGCCCCACAAAACCTCAACCGGGATCAGGGAAAAAGTGTCCAATACAGGCTTACCAGTTCCAGAAGGAAAAATAAAACACAAGCAATTGAAAACCAGGCTGAGGACATGGAATAATGGGAATGGTGGATAACAAAGAGAATTACAGTCATGCCCTCTCCATGTCTGATCGATTCATCGTCCGGCTTTAATAAACCGGACAGACCTGCTACTCTCAGGGTAAGTAAATTATCATTAGGGAGAGTTGCCTTCAGATGGTCTCCTCTTTGACCAGGCTGCCAGATCTGTGTCTTTAAGTCCAAAGGGTTTTCTCTGCCTTCAATATACTGTGTCTATCACACTTGGTATGAGGTCTGAGCAGCAAAAGGCCTTTCTCGAGCTCTTCAGAGGAGCGAGTGCTGCGGGACAGAGCTGTGACGTCAACAGTTAAAACCTACGAGGCTCAAAAAGGGGATTCGTAGGAAAAAATGGTTCCAGTTGAAGCAAAATGGCTCTGTCTGGGCGTCCTGGATCACTGGTGTCACCAGCATTCCCTGGAGGTCTAGAGTCCACAGCTCTGCTGCTACTCTAGTGCTAGGGATCTTTGGATCACACACCCAGAGACGCACCCTGCAGGAGCCAGGCCCTGCCCTGCAGAACAACAGACAAAAGCCAGCCAGGGACTTGCCCAGGGTCACCCAGCAGGTCAGTGGCAGAGCCAGGAAGAGAAACCAGGGCTCCTGACTCCAGGCCAGGGCCAGCTCCCCTGGGAAGCTTTCAATGACCCCAGCCCTGCATCAGCTCCCTGATGAAGGAGTTGCCAAGACTTTGAAGGAAAGAGCTCAAATTCAGAGGGATCATGGTAAATTGGAGGACTGGGCTATAGACAACAAAAGGAAACTCACCAAAGACAAAAGTGAGATGCTACATTTAGAGAAGAAAAAGCAAATGCACAGAAACAGAATGGGGGATAACCAGTTGTACTGCTGAGAAGGATCTGGGAGCTGCGGTGGATCACAGCCTCAGCATGAGGCAGCAAAGTGATGCTGTTGCAAAAAAAAAAAAAAAAAAGCAAATGCAATCTTAGGTTGCATTAACAGAGGTATAATGCAAGTCATGGGAGGTGATAGTACCACTCTACTCAGTGCTGGTTAGGCCTCAGCTGGAGTACGGTGTCCAGTTCAGGTCATCAATGTCTACAAAAGATGTGGAGAAACTGTAATGGATCCAGAGGCGAGTGACAAAGATGATCAGAGGGATGGAACACACGCCATACGAGCAAAGGTTGAAGGAACTGGCTATGTTTAGTTTGGAAAAGAGGAGATTAAGGGGAGACGTGCTAATGGTCTTCAGATTCTTCGAAGGCTGCCAAAAAAAAGATGGCGATAAGTTGTTCTCTCTTGCCACAGAGGGCAGGACAAGAGGTGATGGGTTCAAACGACAGCACTGCAGATTTAGATTAAATCTCAGGAAAACCTTCCTAACTGTAAGAGTAGGACAATGGGACAGACGACTAGGGAGCTTGTGGAAGCCCCTTTGCTGGAGGTTTATAGAAGGAGGCTGGAGCCATCTGTCTCGGCTGGGATAGACACAACAAATCCTGCATCTTGGCAGGGGGCTGGACAAGCTGACCTTGCGATCCCTTCTCACCCTGCGGTTCTATGAGAGGTGTCCCAGAGCACCAGGAGAGGGTTTCGGCGTGTTCTGCCTCGACTATAGCGCTGGCTAGAGTCACGCTCTCTCTCTTCGGCTCAATGGCGATACCCAGTGGGAGACAGAGAGACACCCTCAGGCCATGGTGGGGACACACGGCGCTCCTTCCCTTGCTGCAGGGGCTGGAACTTACGGCCAAGGGGGCGACGCCAGCCTCTTGCTGAGAGATGTTGTGATGCTGGCGCAGCGGCTGCTCCTGCAGCCTGTCGAGCAGCTCCCGTAGGACCTTTCCTGCGGTCTTGGGGTGGGATGTCAGCACCCTCCACATCTCCACAGCAACGCTGCAAAGGGAGAGAGCCGATTTCAGCTGGCCAGAGCCCCGCCAGCCTCCTGCACCCACCGCCACCCGCACCCTGCTGGGTATCCCGCGCCCGGCTAGTATTTGTTGCCCTCCTGCTGCAGCAAGGGCCCCCACTGCCTGGCGCAGGCTGCATGGGGGCCGGGTCTGAGTGTCAGCCCCGGGGGAGGCCGAGGGCTGCCATATGGGGTTTTGCAGGCTGGCCTGTCTCCACGGCATGTCAGCCTGCAAAACCCTCCAGAAGAAGCAGAAGCTCTGCAGGGAGCAGGAGGTCTCTGGAAGGTTCTGCACGCCCCTGTCCCTGGCAGTGGGACCAGTCCGGGGGACCCGGAGCGCGAGCAGCAGCAGCCCCAGCCCCGTACCTGTCACATGACAGCGAGCAGCCCAGCAGGGTTGTGACCACCTCCTTGCTGTACTGGTCGCCCAGCATGACAAGGGCCTTGAGCAGCTGCTGCTGGGCCAGCGGCTCGCTGATGGAGTCCAGGTTGTGGTAGATGCTCATCACAGCCTCCGACACCTGGAAGAGAAACGGGGAGATGGGAGCCTTGTCTTCCTCGCGCTGCTATTGATCTGGGGTGCCAGGGACCTGCCGTACCTGAGGGCCATCTGCCCTCCCACATCCTCTTCTCCAGCTCCAGGCCTAGAACACAGGGCCAATTCCCGGCCTATCGATTCATAGATTGCAAGACCACAAGCGGCCATGGAGATCACCTAGACTGACCTCCCGCATTGCACAGGACCTGCCCCCCAGTAATGCCGAGCGCCCAGAGACAGAGTCTCCCACAGATGGGCTCCCCCAGCAGGCTGTTCTCACTGCAGCTCTTACCCTCTCCAAGCTTGGGCTGGGGACCCACAGGATCACATGCAGCATGTGCCTGGCTGCCACCGAGTCATGGACGCTGGTGTCTCTCATGCCCTCGATAGCAGTGAGGAGGAAGTCCATGCGCTCGGATGGGTTGAAGTACTTCCCAAACATCTGAAACAAACCTGCCAGTGAAACCCCTTTTGCTGCCCAGTGCGGTTCCAGTCGGACCGAGCAGCCAGGACTGGCCCAGCCAGGAGTGCAGGCAAAGCCCGCAATCAGGAGCTGTCGTGCATGGCACAGGCCAGCGTGGCAGTGCACGGGGGCACAATACTGCACAGCACGGATACACTCTCTAGTGCTCAGCAGGGCCTGGCACTGGTGCGTGGACACAATGATGCCTTGGAGAGCATTAATCTCTGGGGAAGCTCCCACCACACCTGACAAGGAGCTGGGATCAGGTTTGGATGAGACCCAGTGCATCTTGGGATGTGGCATGGAGGGAGGAATATTGGCCAGCAATAGTAGAAGCCTTGCCAGCAGATTGAGGGAAGTGATTATTCCCCTCTATTCGGCACTGGTGAGGTCACATCTGGCCCCCCACAAGAGAAAGGATGTGGACAAATCGGAGAGAGTCCAGCAGAGGGTAACGAAAATGATTAGCGGGCTGAAGCACATGAATTATGAGGAGAGACTGAGGGAAGTGGGCTTATTTAGTCTGCGGAAGAGAAGAGTGAGGGGGGATTTGATAGCAGCCTTCAACTACCTGCGGGGGTCGGGGGGGCGGGTTCCAAAGAGGCTGGAGCTCGGCTGTTCTCAGTGGTGGTAGGTGACAGAACAAGCATCAATGGTCTCAAGTTGCAGTGGGGGAGGTCCAGGTTGGATATGAAGAAACACTATTTCACTAGGAGGGTGGTGAAGCACTGGAAAGGGTTACCTAGGGAGGTGGGGAATCTTCATCCTTCGAGATTTTTAAGGTCAGGCTTGAGAAAGCCCTGGCTGGGATGATTTAGTTGGGGTTGGATTAGATACCTCCTGAGGTCTATGATTCTGTGAGGTGGAGTGGGCCATAGGCAGGGCTCCGGCCCAGCTGGATGGGGTCAGTCACATGCCTGGGTCTGTCCCTTCCCCCTGACTCCTAGGGTCTTAATTTCTCTCTCCTGATAACTCTGGGCACAACAATCCCAGGAAGCATTGAAAGTAGTTACCATGGCGATATTGCTGGTGTTGGTGAACCAGGTGACCCAGAAGGTGTTCTCCGCTCGCCACTCCCTGAAGACCTGCAGATACTCTGCACTCTGCTTTGCCAGCGTCGTGCCTGAACCAGGGAGGGGAAACAGACAGCAGGCAATATAAATCAGAGGTTAGCTTTGGAAACGGGAGTTTTGCAAGGAAGTTTAGAGACAAGTACATCTAAGAAACATACTGTAAATTCAGGCCAATAAACTCCCCCTCCCTCCCCAACAAAACTAAACAAACTAACCCCCCTGGAACAGTAAAAATAAACCAGGCAGAAGTGCAGCAGCAGTGTGAGGCTCTCCAGTTGATTGCACTGAACGCAGCATGTAGGATTCCCAGCCCTGTGGGCAGGTAGCACATCTGGGCATTTGGCCCAAGGAGCTACTACCCTCGGAGACCAGGAGGCCAGAGGATCTGAACTGGTGGAGCCAAGGGAGACAGCGAGGTACATAGAGGAGACTTTTAGGGATGCAGTAGAGTGGTCCCACCCCCAGTCTGACAGCCTCTGTGCTGCTGAGGAGGGTGAAAGTTTCTGGGAAGGAGAACATCGAGCTGGAGCAGAGGGAGATGATCCCATAGCTGGGACCCACCTGCCAGATGAAGTCAGGATATCCTCTCACACTGAGCCTGCCCTCCTGAGGCGGGAAGCCCAGTTACAAAGAAAAGCCAGGTAATAGTAATGGGGATTCAATCAATAGACATATAAGCAGTTGGGTTTGTGATGAGTGGGAGAACCGCATGGTAAATTGCCTGCCTGGTGCAAAGGTTGCAGCTCTCACGAGACATCCAAACAAACTTATGTGCAGTGCTGTGGTATGTAAGCTAATGTGTAAATCGGCCTCTGTACGAGATAGAGAATGTGACAGTGAATTTTGTAGAAGTCTCCAGATGTGATCCCTGACAAGCCTGACTTCAGTACCAGGCAAATTGTTGAAATGATAGGAAAGAACAGAATTATCAGACACATGGGTGAACACAATTTTTTGGGGCAGAGTCAACATGGCTTTTTGAAAGGGAAATCATGGCTCACCAATCTACTAGAATTCTCTGAAGGGGGTCAACAAGAATGTGGAGAAGGGTGATCCAGTGGATATACTGTACTTGGACTTTCAGAAAGCCTTTGACAGGGTCCCTCACCAAAGGCTCTTAACCAAAGTAAGCTGTCATGGGATAAGAGGGAAGGTTCTCTCATGGTTCAGTGGTTAAAAGATAGGAAGCAAACAACAGGGATAAATGGTCAGTTTTCACAGTGGAGAGAAGTAAAGAGCGGGGCACCCCAAGGATCTGTGTTGACAGCAGTCTAGTTCAACATAGTCATCAGTGATCCAGAAAAAGGGGTAACCAGTGAGGTAGCAAAATTTGCAGATGATACAAAATGACTCAAGATAGTTAAATCCAAAGCAGACTGCGAAGAGCTACAAAGGGATCTCACAAAACTGGGGAGGGGACTGGGCAACAAAATGGCAGATGACATTCAATATAGATAAATGCAAACTGGACACCACAATCTCAACTATACATACACAATTATGGGGTTTAAATTACCACTCAAGAAAGAGATTTTGGAGTCATCGTGAAGAGTTCTCCGAAAATATCCGCTCACCGTGCAGTGGCAGTTAAAAAAGCCAACAGAATGTTGGGATCCATTAGGAAAGGGAAGGAGTACTTGTGGCACCTTAGAGACTAACCAATTTATTTGAGCATGAGCTTTCGTGAGCTACAGCTCACTTCCATGCTCAAATAAATTGGTTAGTCTCTAAGGTGCCACAAGTACTCCTTTTCTTTTTGCGAATACAGACTAACACGGCTGTTACTCTGAAACCTGTCATTAGGAAAGGGATAGATAATAAACCAGAAAAATGTCATAATGCCTCGATACAAGTCCAATGTGCGCGCCCACACCTTGAATACCGCGTGTAGTTCTGGTCGCCCCATCTCAAAACAGATATACCAGAATTGTAAAATGTGCAGAGAAGGGCGACAAAAATGATTAGGGGTATGGAAGAGCTTCCATATGAGGAAAGATTAAAAAGACTGGGGGCAAGTCTACACTTAAACCACTCTATCGCCATAGCTGCACCGGCGCTGTAGCGTTGAAGAGAAGATGGTCCTCTGCCAACAAGCTCTTAATCCACCTCCCGGAGAGGCGCTAGTTATGTCAGTGGGAGGGGTGCTTCTGCCAACAGGGGTGTGGATTTTTCACAGCCCTGAGCAATGGAGTGATAACAATATAGCTCTGCAGTGTAGACCTGGGACCATTTAGTTTAGAAAAGAGCTGACTAAGGGGGGAGATGACAGAGGTCTATAAAATCATGACTGGTGAGGAGAAAGTGAATAGGAAAGTGTTATTTACCCCTGCACATAACACAGGAACTAGGGGTCACTTTCTGAAATTAATAGGCAGCAAGTTAAAAGCAAAGAAAAGAAGGTATCTCTGCACACAATGCACAGGCAACCTGTGGAAATTGTTGCCGTGGCATGTTGTGAAGCCTAAAAGTATAATTGGGTTCAAGATAATTAGGCCATGCAACCCCAGACTCTGCATGTCCCTAAACCTCTGACTACCAGAAGCTGGGACCGGATGAGAGGGGATGGATCACTCCAAATTTCCCTTTTCAGTTCATTCTCTCTGAAGCATGAGGCACTGGCCGTTATCAGAAGACACAATACTGGGCTAGATGAACTGATCTGAGTCAGTATGTCCATTCTTATGTGAGTTATGAAGAGTAGAATATGGACAGGGGAAGCTAAAGACATCAGGGGAAACTCCATGGCTTGAAGGACTATGGATAGTAAGGAGGCTTTTTTAAAAAAGTGTATTAGGAACAAAAGAAATCCTAGCAATGGTGTAGGCTCATTACTAGATGGAGACTGTTTAAAAGGATGCAGAAAAGGCAGAAGTGTTCACTAAATATGTTTCCCATGTTTGGAAACCCCATGTCAATGTATTTAGGAAGGACAAGGGTCTCCAGTGCTCTTACGTTTTTGCCACAGCATGAAGGCGTAGAGGTGGTGAAGTCCCTCCATAGCCGATCGGCAGATCTCCTGCTCCTGCTCAGCACAGTGCAGAGTGAGACAGCCCACCAGCTGGCCCAGGACTCTGAACTCCTCCACTCCCTGACGGAGAGAGGGAGCAAGGGGAGTCACTCGCCCCTGCAGGCCCAGTGCAGCATGTCCCCCAGCATTGCACTAGCAACGGTCTAGAACCGGGAGAGGCAGAGCCCAGTGCAGAGAGACTGGGGACAATGAGAGCAGGAGGAGCCATGGGACCCATCACCAGGGACTGAGGGAAGCTCAGCAGGGACGGGAAGTCTGGGTAGCAAAGTCAGCAAACGTTGCCCTCGAGTGGGGACCTGGGTAAGGAATGAACTAACGTCCAGTCTCCATCTCAAGGGCAAGCTCCTAATCCCAGCCCCTTCTCCCATCCCCCTCCCTCCACTGACCTCAGGTCCAGGAGCGTGAGGTCACCTTGGACTCCTCTTCTCTGCATTCCGCCTCTCTCACTCCATCCTGGAGCTCCCCACAACCCCCACTTTCTGCGCTGCACCCATCCTGCCGGCTCTCTCCTGCCGGCTCTCTCCTGCAGCCTTGTCCTCTAGCCTCCCCCTCCTGCCAGACCTTCCCTTGCCCCTCCTGCAGCCCCTGCGCTTGCTCCCTGCTCTTCCCCACGTCGCACCGAGCCCCTTGCCCTCCTCTCCTGGGCTCTGCACGGCCTCCCCTGACCCACTCCCCATTGCTCTGGCTCCTTTGGCCCCTCCCATCCCTTTCACTGTGTCCCCTCCCACCTCCCTCCTTCTCTTCTGCTGCCCCAGCCTCTGGGGGGCATATCATCCAAGCACCCCGCTTCAGCTGCCGGAGGGGAGGCCCTGCCACAGGGGGGATGGAGCAGCTGGAGCAGCTCAATGGCCCTGAGCACCCAGAGCAGGGGGTGTTCATCTGGCAGCCTGGCAGGAGCTGATGCCAAAGCGTCCCGGGGGCAACTGACAAAGGGGGTAAAGAGACACCTGGGTTCAGAGGGTGCTCTCAAGGCGATCCTGTGTAAATCCGCTGACCCTGCGGAGCAGACTTTGGTCCTAGGGGAACAGCGGGGAGAGTCCTTGGAGATAGAATTATGGGGCTCCACCCAAGGCCCACTGGAGTCAGAGGACAGACCCGTCCACATCAGGGCTCATTAGATTGGACTCCTACCGAGGATCTTGCTGAGTCACTATTCCAGGCCCGGGTTTTCCCTGCCAGGGAGCGCTGCACCGCAAGCCTGCTCAGTGCAGTTAGGAGACGGCCAGAGTCACAGGCTGCTCACCTTGAATTTGTGTTGACCGGAGATGAATTTGGTCAGCCAGGTGATTCTTCCCACTGCCCTCAGCCGCACATGCACCTCCTTGGATGCGGTCCAGGGGAGCAGGACCTGAGAGAAACAGATTGGGACAAATTGCGAAGGAGAAGGACCAAAAAATAGCACAAGCACATAGAGTGAAAATCAGAAAGGCTAAGGCAAAAATGAGTTCGAACTGGCAAGGGACATAAAAGGCAATCAGAAGCAGCTCTCTAAATGCATTAGGAGAAAGACAAAGGAAAGTGTGGGGCCACTACTCAGCAGGGAAGCAGAGCAAATAATGGATGATACAGACAAAGCCAAGGTGTTTAATGCCTTTTTTGCTTCAGTTTTCACTAAAAAGGTTAATGGCGACTAGATGATGACCACAATATTAACAACAAGGGGGAAGAAATACAGGCCAGAGTAGGGAGAGAACAGATAAAAGACAATTTAGGTCAGTTAGATGTATTCAAGTTGGCAGAGCCTCATGATATTCACACGAGATGGAGCTAGACAAAGCAATCTCTGAACCTTTAGGAGGGCTGAAAGTCCCAGAGGACTGGAGAAGGGCAGCCACAGAGCCTATCTTCAGAAAGGGGAACAAGGAGGCCCCATGGAATTATCCACCTGTCAGCCTATCTTTGGTACCCAGAAAGATTATTGAACAAATTATTAAAGAGTTTGTAAGAACCTAGAGGAGATAATAGGGTGATAAGGAATAGCACCATGGATTTGTCCACAACAAACCATGCCAAACAAATCTAACTTCCTTCTTTGACTGGGTTACTTGCCTAGTGGATGGAGGGAGGCAGTATATGATGATGTATATGAAGTTTCATAAGGCTTTTGACACAGTTCCACAAGACATTCTCATAAGCAAACTTAGCCAATATGATCCAGATGAGACTACTGTAAAGTGGGCACACAACTGATGGCAAGGCAATCCTCAAAGAGGAGTTATCACTGACTCGCTGGCAAACTAGGAGGGTGTCTGAAGTGGGGTCCCCCAGGGGTGTGCCTGGGTCCAGTACTGCTCAATATTTTCATGAAGAACTTGGTTAACAGAGAGGAGAGTATGCTTGTCAAGTTGGCGGATGACACCAAGCTGGGGAGAATTACAAGCACTTTGGAGGACAGATTAGAATTCAGAATGAGCTTGCCAAATTGGAGAGTTGGTCTGAAGTCAACAAGATGAAATTCAGTCAAAACCAATGTGCCGTAACGCACTTAGGAAGGAAAAATCCAATGCATAAAAACAAAGTGAGGGATAACCGGCTAGGTGGCAGGACTGCAGAAAAGGATCTGGGGGTTAGCGTGAATCTCACACTGAATAGGAATCAAGAGTGTGATGCTGTTGTGAAAGAGGGAAATGTCATTCTGAGGTGTATTAGCTTGGAGCACTGTGTCCAGTTCTTGGCACCCCGCTTTAAGAAAGATGTGAACAAACTGGGGCCCGTCCAGAGGACAGCGACAAAAATGATCAGAGGTTTAGAAAACCTGACCTATGAAGAAAGGGTGAACGACTTGGGCATGTTTCGTCTTGAGAAGACGGAGGGGGCACCTCCTAACACTCTTCCAATACGTTAAGGGCTATTTCACAGAGGATGGTGACTAATTGTTCTCCACGTCCTCTGAAGGTAGGACAAGAAGTAATGGGCTTAATCTGCAGCAAGGGAGATTGAGGTTAAATATTTGGAAAAAGTCTAAGGGTGGCTAGGCACTGGAACAGGTGACCTAGGGAAGTGGTGGACTCCCCATCATGGATGTTTTAAAAAAACAGGCTGAACAAACACTCCTCAGGGACGGTGGAGGAATGCTTGGCCCTGCCTCAGTGCAGGGGGTGGAGTAGATGACCTCTTGAGATCCCTTCCAGCCCTGCACTTCTGTGATTCCCTCTTCCCAAGCCCTGGGATCGAGAAGACCGAATATCTGCTGAGGACATTTCCCTCTTTTTGGAGCACAAACCACCCACAGAATCGACTTCCTGTGGCCCCAGAACTAGAACGTTGGGGGAATCTAGCTCTGGGCTCTGGCCAGTATAGGTGGGGCCCATGGTGAACACAAATGAATCCCGGGCTCAGATGAGGCTCAGTGGAGAACACGGCAGATCCCGCCCTCCTCCACCCCCATGCCATGCAGACGTTTTTCAGATATAGCGGGGGCACTTGGTCCTCCAGCCCAAGAACCTTTGTCTAGAATGTACTCTGAGGAGCAGAAGGCACGGGGGTGTCCCATGCTTGGGATTAAATGGAGCCTTGGTCCCAGAGCCCCACCCCAGCTACAGGACTCGTCCCCTTCCTGCCCCCATGCCTCCACACCTCCACGATGTTTTGCAGCACCACAAGGTTGCGCTTCTCATCCTCACACACCAAGGCCTTCAGCAGCTCATCCATGGTGTTCAGAGTCTGTGTGCAGAGCAGAGGAGAAACCACAGCAAGTGGCGTTACCCAGCCAGGCGATGAACCAATGCCCTGGCGTGTGACACGTCCCAGGCCATGGCAGCCCCTGCTATTCCAGCTCACCTACTCACTTGTACCCGCAGGGGACCTACTGCAAACTCCTCCTGGCAACAGGACCCCACCCGCTTTTGCTGTCCCCAGGGAGGCCACTGCACACAGTCTAAAGCATTAGAAGAGTCAGGAAGGACTCCGCATTTGAGGGGGAGGGGAGATTTCCAGCCAAGCTTCACTTCCCCTGGCCTGTGTGCATCTCAAGCAGCCGATCGATCTCAGGCCTGTGCCCCCAGCCATGCACTGGGGATGAATGTGCTTGTGAAGGGAGTGTCTGTTCCCCACTAATTGCCGGTCCTGAGCTGAAGCGCTGCCAAGGAGCTGTGATCATTACACTCTTATGCCAGCGCCAGGTAACCCAGGGGGCAGGGACACAAGTGACTTGCAGGATTCCCCCTCGGTTTGGGGCGGCTCCTCATGGCTAGTTTGGGGCTTACGTTGTTGTAGAGAGCAGCCTCCACGCCCTGGTTGGTCTCTGCTGGAGGCAGGGAGAAGACGCTGGAGAAGCAGACGGTGAGCAGGCTGGATAGCTCCATTCCCCGCAGCAGTGGCTTCACTTTGCTAAGAGAAGAGACATGCGTGGATTGGAGGGCTGAGGCGAGACTGATGCACTGATGTTGGCCTCAGGCTCCCAGGACATGATGGGCAGGCTTCTGGGAAGCTGAGAGCAGGGCGCCAGCGGCACTGAGAGAGAGCCCCCCATGGCGCAGGCTGTGCCACGTGCCAGGGCTCAGCCTGCCCAGCCTCTGAGCCACAGGGAGTCGCTGAGCTGCCGGTGGATGCAGCTGGCACAGCTGGCGGCGACTCCGGTGGCTCCGCTCCGGCAGTGCCCAACTGCCCCTCTCCCCCCGGAGCCATCGCCTGCGGGTCCCAGAGGGGACCGGTCCAACCCCCTCGCTCCCTCCCCCACATCTTCACACGGCCACTTGGAGAGGTTGCCAGGCACCGAAGGATCCTCCACCACCAACCCATGGGTGCCACTTGCCCGGGGGAATCAGAAGACGGGGGAGGAGCAGAGGGGGCAATGCCCTGGAGAACTGGCCATGCCAAGAGGCTGGCGTGTCTGGCTGCACACAGCACTAGCTGGGGCTGGGTGGGCAGGCCGGGTACCTCAGCTCCATGATGGCGAGCATCGCTTGCTGACGCACCCCGCTGGTCAGGGAGTCGACGGACTCAAGATCAATCAGCTCCTGGGGAGACAATGTGGGGAAGTGCCAGCCGGGCTCCGAGCTCCCGTAAGGCTCCGACTGGGGAGCAAAGCGCAGGGCCTGCAACACGTGGCCTCGGCAGACAGGTCGTCCTACTGTGGGCTTGATGGTGTGCAGGGCTCCAGCTGGGGAGCGCAGTGCAGGGCCTGTGGTCAGTGCCCCAGTGTCATGCACCAGTGCACTGCAAAGGCTCCATCAGCATTAGCACCCAGGGACTCCACCTGAGATCAGGCTCCTTGTTCCACGTGCTGCACACACACGGTGAGAGCCAGTCCCTGCCCCAGAGAACTCACGAGCTAACTGGATGAGACAAGGCATGGGAGGGAAACTGAGGCACAGAGGGGGAAGTGATTTGCCCAAAGGTCTCACTGAGGAACTGAGCCCCAGCCCACTGGACCACCCACCAGCACACGCTGTCCCACGTTCAGGGAAGGGAGGTAAGCTCCGGAAAGCTTTCTGCAGCGCCGCAGAGCAAAGACTTTCCAAATCTACGGAGCAGATTTGTTGCTAGTTCCCTAGTGGGCACTGACTGCGGAGTGTTGGGGCTCTGTGCAGGGAGACTGGTGTATACAGAGCGACCTGGTGACTTGGGAAGCTGGGTGCAAGGGAACAACCTACGTTTCAATACAGTGACATGTTCAGGAACAAAGAACGCAGGCCACACTCACAGCATGGGGGGCTCTAACCTGGGAAGCGGTGACTCTGGAAAAGACTTGGCAGTCATGGTAATCAGCTGCACAGGAGCGCCCAGTGCGAGGCTGGGGCCAAAAGGGCTTATGCCATCCTGGGCTGTGCAAACAGGGCAATCTCCAGTTGTTAGAGAGCTTATTTTCCCTCGGTATTTGGCAGTGGTGCGACCTCTGCTGGGATCCTCTGTCCAGGTCTGGTGCCCACAATTCAAGGAGAATGTTGATAAATTGGAGAGGGGTCAGAGAAGAGCCACAAGAGTGACTGAAGGACTGGGAAACATGCCTTATAGTGAGAGAGTCCAGAAATCAATCAGTTCAGCTTCACAAAGAGAAGGTTACAGGGTGCCTTGATGACAGTCTGTAAGTATCTACACAGGGAGCAAATGCTTGATAATGGGCTCTTCAGTCTAACAGACAAACGTCCAACACGATCCAGCGATTGGCAGTTGAAGGTAGACAAATCTGCAGAGCTCTCCAGGCCAATCACTAAACCCGCCAAGTAACATAGCCCGAGTGTGTGTTTTACTCACCTTTATTTTCTCCACAAGGAGGGCTTTCCAGAGAAAAGCTGCCAGGTTTTGTTCTGGGTGCCTCGTGAGGGCGGCCCTGCTGATGGTGATGACACGATCCAAGAATTCAAGTTTCTTGGCCTCCTCCTATGCCCCGCAGAGATTAGACAAAAACAGGAAGGTTAGCGTGGAAAGGAGCTGCCAGTGGGAGAGATGTCAGAAAGCTTCCCCCCAGTGCTGCTCAGGCTTTGATAAGCCGAAGGCCAGAAGGCCATTCATCTCCCAACAGGAGTGACTATGTGGGGAGGGCAGGGCAGCTCTGTGTGAAACCAGAGCAGAGAGGGAGCAGATCTCACGGGGTAGGTGTCCAAAGAGGAACTGCAATATGTGGGCTAAGCATCCAGACAGTCTTACTGGGGGGCTTGATAGAGTGGGAGGAACATCTGGGTGTGACACCCTGACACCCCAATATTCGCCACTGTCATATAATTAGGATATGTTTGGTATCCAGTATGTCTTGTAAGGTATCAGTCTAAAAGTTTTTATCTGCTAGACATTAATGTCTCATTGGATTGCATGTGCTATCGTTGTATGTGACGTTCTGAAGTTCAGCTGTGTATGTGTTCCTGAAAAACACTGTGAGGTTCAAAACAGCCTTTCAGGTAGAACAGCAAAAAAGCCAAACACTGGCTCCTGGAGGAAATGCACAAGCATTAGGGCTACCCCAGGAACTGTGTGCAATAGAAACCTCCCCGAGATAACGCGACACAACGGGACCTGTTGGACCCAGGTCACAGCAAAAGAGTTTTCCAGCAGATGGGAAGAGAAGATAAAAGGGGAACAAGGACATCGCGGGGGGGATGGGACAGGACCTCAGACTCCCTGCAATAATATACCTGGAAACACCTGAGAGACAAAGATTGAACCATGAGAAGTGATGGTCTTAGGCTAGAGAGAGAGATTCCTAGCCTGTGCAAGAAAACCTGGGAAATCCAAGCTGCAAAACCAAGGCAGCTTCTGCCTTAAGAATCTGCCAACCTGTTTATCACTCGGGGAGAATTTGCTAATGGATATCCTATCTATCTGGTGTGTAAAGCTTCGTTTGTGTGTTTTCTTTATTTACTAGGGTAATCTGCTTTGTTCTGTTTGCTATCTCTTCTAACCCCTTAAAATCTACCTCTTGTAGTTAATCATCTTGTTTCTTGTTTGTACCACAACCCAGTTTGTAGTATAAATTAGTAAGTGGGAGGAGGGGCAAAGAGTTGTTCATACCTCTCTCGACATCGAGGGAGGGGGCGCATGTCATAAAACCTTTGGGTCCATACTCCAAAGGAGGTGGGCACCAGAGAACTGGGACAAGGCCCTTCAGCTGAGTCTTCCCAGAGCTGATCTCAGTGTCTGTGTCTTTCTGCAGCTGGGTGTGGCCCTGCCTGTGTGTATGGCTGGAAGAGGCTTGTGAGCCGAGCCCAACAAGACAAGGTAACGGGGGCCCAGGCTGGCAGAACAGGCGGGCTCAGTGATAAGCCAGTACATCAGGTGGCACCTCAAAGGGGGGCAACCCATCACGCTGGGGACTGGCCAAATCCAGTGGGCAAGGGGCATGGTGGGTGCCTTTTGTAACTCAAGACAGGATGTTTTTAAGATGCTCTAGTTTAAACAGGAATTATTTGGGGGAAGGTCTCTGGCCTGTGTTATACAGGAGGTCACAGTGGTCCCATCTGGCCTTAGAATCCATGCCTCATCCGGAGAAGGACGGATACTGCATGTGGACAGGGCAGTAACTGACAGATCAGAGGAGGGCTCTTGGTACCTGTTCATTGCCCTTGAGAAAGGCGTTGATGTAGTCTAGGGTGTCTTTCTCCTGCGAGTCTGGCCCCATAAAACAGGAGGCATTCCCAGGTGATGGTGAATCTGATCAAAGACAGAGCAGTGGTAATACCTGGGGCTGCCAAGCTGCAGGCTGGGTGACACAGATCTTAGCAGAAACCCTTGCCCCCCGCTCCCACCCCAGCAGGGTAGCAGCCCCGATGCACAACAGGGTCTGGCACAGCCATCCCTGGTTTCCCAAACTCTTTGCTGCTCAGCCCAGCAAAGATCCAGTCAGAGCCCTGGTTCCCAGCGGCCACCCCACTTCCCTGCCCGCACCCAGCATGCAGGCTGAGCCTGGGGATTTGGGGAGCGCCACACCTGGAAGGAGGCATGATGTCAGGCTATGAGTGGTGTCCCCACTCTCCGGGCCATTGCTGGAGGGGGCAGAGGGACTGGCAGTGAATCGCTCTGCTCCCCGCTGCGGGAGAGGGAGGAGCTACCCAGTCTGCGTGGGATACGGGGACCCAGGGCCTGCCTGTTCTGCTTCCTCTGACTGCCTCTCCTGCCATCGACAGCCACGGGGTGTAACCTGGGCAAGCCCTGGGGTCCCATCATTAACCCCCCCACCCAAATGCCCTGTGCTGTGCCATGCGTAACCCCCCTGCAAAGGAGCCAGCAGATGGGGCTGCAACATCAGGGGGCATCTCATGCTTTGGCCGGCGCCCTGCAATCCTAGGCTTAACAATCCACCGTGCACGGAGCATCCCCTTCGACTGGTGGAAGACATCTTCCGACCCTGTGTGTGACGGATCGGGGTGGGCAATTCAGTCAGTCTCCACCTGATGCTTCTGCTGCCGCCCCTAATGCCCGGTCAGATGTAGGGGCTGCAGCTGCTGCCAGCAGGAGGGGCTATTCCCCCCTGCCTGGGTTTTCCTGTCTCTCCATCTCATGGCAGCCCAGAGTTGTACAAAGGTGATAGAGTCTTCTCCCGCCACTGACACCCTGGTATTGCAATCCCAACCCCCAGAGGGGCAAGCCCCACCGCAATGCAGGGCCATGGCCCCTGCCATTTTTGCAGCCCCTCCGCCCACCCAGGAGGCACCCACTCACCAGCATGGAAGGGCTGAGGCACACACAGCTCCTGCTGCTGCTGTGGGCTCTTCTGCGGACTCTTCCTTCGAGGAGGTCTCGTCTCCTCCCAGGCAAGGATGGGCTTCAAGGGGACCTTGCGGACTTCCTCAGCCATCCTGCAAGAAGCCAGGACAAGGCATTGCTTGTGAGAGATGAGAGGCGACTGCCCCGTTCAGCATCAGGGCCAGTCCACGTATTGCTGTTCCACCAGTGCCTACAGCTGCCAGCAGGGAAACAAGCCAATGGATGTGCTCAAAGTCACCCAGGCAGTCAGCAGTACAGGCAGGATCAGAACCCAGGTCTCCGGACTCCCAGGCCCATCCCGCAGGCCAAACGGCCTCCCCCGGGTCACTCCCGCCTCTCCTTCTGCTGGTTCACAAACTGCCCAGCAGACAGGCTGCATCCAACCACTCAGGATTCTTCCTGCCCAGGGAAATTACCCTGATCCCTTCCCCCAGGAATATTGGGGCCGTGGCAGGTCCCAGGTGGGGGAGGAAAGTGGGGTGTGGTGCGGGGGGCGGGCTGGTGAGCAGCAGGAGTTGCTCTGACACCACCATGAAGGGGAAGGAGCAGAAGGCGGGAGAGCAGCAGGCAGGCAGGCTGTGCCGGGGCAGAGCTTTGTGGGGGTTTCACAGCTCGTCTCTCCAAGGCCTGTGTGGCAGCAGCCGCTGCAGAGAATCCCAGGCCTGATTCCACCCACGCTGGGTCTCCTGAATGGCCCCTGCCCTGGGGGGCTCCATTCCTCACCCCGTGTCAACTGCTGATTCTGCAGCAGCTGCACGGCAGGCGTCCTAAGGCACCTCTAGTCCTCTCCAGAGCTCAGGGGGACTATCCTGGCATCGGACTGTCCTGGTGAATGGAACAATGGCTCCGGGCAGACGGAGAATGCCTGTTCCCCCGGCAACCTCAGTGCCATTCCCTCTGGAAGTGATGGTGTCAGCAAAGGTGCTGGAGGTGGTCAGGCCTCGTGGTTGGAGCTGGACTCAGGAGGCCGGGGCGTGGGTGGAGCGAGGTTAGAGCGAGAGCAGAGCTGGAGTAGGACGAGGGGCAGGGCCACCAGCTACCTCCCGGTCTGGACACTTACCTGGCCCCACCATGCCAGTGGCTGAGCACACGGGTGTTGTGGTATTTAGGCTCTCAACCCCCCCGCAGAGCAAGGACCTGCTCTCCCTCGTTAGCTGAGGCCTGGGGCAGCGGGGACTCATCTGATCTCACACAGAAGACTTACAGAGGAGCTGGGAACTGAACACAGCTCTCCTGGGTCCCAGCCCAATGCCTCATCTAACCACCTGTGCCGCCTTCCCGTGCCGTGCCACCAGCCCTGCCAAACCCTCCTCCTTGTCTCCGTCCCCTCCGGGCTCAACTGGTGCGACCCCTTCTGTCGAGCTGCCCCGGGCTCCCTCCTGTGCGCATGCCGGTGCCCACTTCCTCACTGGCACCAGGCTAGACGGCCGGCACCCAGCCAGGAGCTCGGGGAAGGCTCGGTGTGGTTGGCGATGCAATGGAAAAGCAGAGGTGGGCAATAGAAGATTCTCCTACCTGAAGTCAGGAGTGGGCAGAAACCTGCACGTAAATGGGCCACCCACTTTCTGCTGCCGGTGGCGGAGCTGGATCTGCTGGCTCAGCGTTCCCCAGCGGCACCTGCCAGCTCTCGCTCTGCCAGAGCCAAGCCTGGCAGTGAGGGGATGAGGCTGTGCCAGCCAGCAGGGGCGTGTCACAATGGGCAGGCGAGTCACAGACCAGCCAGTGTGTGACTCCCCAGCCATGGGATGCCCCAGCCCAGACTTGCTCTGGCCTTGCCAAGGCTTTAGAGCTTGTCCTTCCGCACCGGGGCCATGGGAGGGACCTTCCGTTCCCCAGAGTCACAGACGTTAGGCCGGAAGGGACCGCTGGGCTCCTCTAGTCCCAGCTCCTGCAGACCCCAGGCCAGAGCCCCTCCCTGCATCCATGCTATTGGAGCCAGGGGGTCTCTGGATCCCCGAATGGGAGAATCACTTCCATCCCGGTTCCTCCTTCTCGTAACAGTGCAGAACGGGGATTCATGAACTCTCCCCACCCATAGCTCCCAGCCCACATGGGAAGCTCTTTCCACTTTCCCAAGCTGCCGGGTGCTTTGGCCATGGGGTGTAAAATGGTCCCATCTCTGCTTCCTCTCCCACCGCTGCAACGACACAGAAGCTGCTTTAATAGCAGCCCCCCCACCCCGCCCAACTGAGTCTCAGACCTTGCTAATGCTCAGTGCCATGACAGCCCCAGGAGATGATTGCTGTGGCATGTGACGAAGTGGGACTGTTCTTAATGTTTCCTCTAAATAGTGTGGGGGTGCCTCAGTTTCCCCTATGCAGGTCTTAAGTATCTAGGTGGTGGGTAAGGGTGTATGATCATTGCAGAGCCCTAGAGGGCAGGTATGTGCAGGGGTCTGGACACAGAGAATGGCCAACACCCTATTTCCTGGGTGCTGATGGCCTGGCCCATCCCCCCTACAAGGTGAGAGCTAAAAGGGTTGGAGAAAAAAGGAATCAGGTGACCTCCTGGGACGGGAAAGGGACAAAGCCCAGAGGAGGAGGGGCTGGAGAGAGTTTCAGTTGAGGCTGGCTGGGGACATGGAGTCAAGTACAGACCTGGTTGTCTGGCTCACTACCTCCCAAAATGGACTCAGCTGAGGGCTCCTGTTCTCTGCACCTACATGCTCTGTGTTAGACCATGTTCCTGTCATCTAATAAACCTTCTGTTTTACTGGCTGGCTGAGAGTCACGTCTGTCTGCGGAGCTGGGGGGCAGGACCCTCCGGCTTCCCCAGGAGCCTGACTGGGCGGACTCGCTGTGGGAAGCTCACGGAGGAGCAGAGGATGCTGAATGCTCAGAGGTCAGACCCAGGAAGGTGGAAGCTGTGTGAGCTGTTTGCCCTGCAGACAGGCTGCTCACAGAAAGGAGACTTCCCCAGAGTCCTGACTGACTTCGTAGGGAGCAGTTCCAGAGCATCGCCCGGGGATTCCGTGACACGGGGGTCTCGGCCCAGGGGGAGGCAGTGACTCCTAGAAGCAGGGAGAGCAGCAGCACTGTAGATCAGGGAGGTCTTGCAATGCCAGTGGCTGTCTGGGGTCTGGCACCCCAGGCACTCAGAGCAGATTGTCAAAGGCCAAACCCCTCTCACCACCGGCTCTGTAGCTCCCCCTTGCTTTCGGTCTGTCTTAGGCACCATCCTGGCCCTCATCCCCTAGCATCCGAGCACTGCCCAACCTCGATTGCATTTATTCTAACTGCACCCTTCAGGGCAGGGTCTGGCAGCAAACTCCACTGCACAGACAGGGAACTACAGCACAGAGGGAAGAAGGGACTTGCTCGAAGACAAACAGAGCATCTGTGGCAGAGCTGGGAAATGAACATGGGTCTCCTGGGTTCCAGGATGGCACCTGCTCTTTCAACCTCTTGCCCCCTTCATCCCTGGTTCAGTGGGAGCTGTGGGAGCTCTCTGGGGCACAGGAGCTGGCTGGTGCCCAGATGGAGCTACGTTGCCTATTGCACAGATCTCGCTTTTCCCCAACATTGAAAATGCTGCTCCAACCATACCAGGGCCCGCCAGGATCCTTGCAGCTGGTCCGTACTAAATTGTGAACTGTTCCCTGGCCTCCCAGAGCGGGGCAATGGGAGAGGGTGGGGCTGGCCCAAGGCCCTGCTGGATTGCGGCTCACGCGTACAGGGTCCCAGTGCTACAGAGCTCTGTGCGGGGGCAGAGCTTTGTGGGGGTTTCACTGCTCCTCTCTCCAAGGCCTGTGTGGGAGCAGCCGCTGCAGGGAATCCCAGGCCTGATTCCCCCCACGCTGGGTCTCCTGAATGGCCCCTGCCCTGGGGGGCTCCATTCCTCACCCAGTGTCAACTGCTGACTCTGCAGCAGCTGCACGGCAGGCGTCCTAAGGCACCTCTAGTCCTCTCCAGAGCTTAGGGGGACTGTCCTGGCATCGGACTGTTCTGGTGAATGGAACAATGGCTCCAGGCAACCGGAGAATGCCTGTTTCCCCGGCAACCTCAGTGTCTGAGCACTTACCTGGCCCCATCATGCCAGTGGCTTAGCACACGGGTGTTGTGGTATTTAGGCTCTCAACCCCCCCTCCGCAGAGCAGGGACGTGCTCTCCCTCGTTAGCTGAGGCCCAGAGCGGCGGGGACTCACCTGATCTCACGTAGAAGACTTACAGAGGAGCGGGGAACTGAACACAGCTCTCCTGGGTCCCAGCCCAATGCCTCATCTAACCACCTGTGCCGCCTTCCCGTGCCATGCCACCAGCCCTGCCAAACCCTCCTCCTTGTCTCCGTCCCCTCCGGGCTCAACTGGTGCGACCCCTTCTTTCGAGCTGCCCCAGACTCCCTCCTGTGCGCATGCCGCTGCCCACTTCCTCACTGGCACCAGGCTAGACGGCCGGCACCGGGGCACTTGGCAGACGTGCGCCACCCAGCCAGGAGCTCGGGGAAGCCTCGGTGTGGTTGGCGATGCAATGGAAAAGCAGAGGTGGACACTAGAAGATTCTCCTACCTGCAGTCAGGAGTGGGCAGAAGCCTGCGCGTAAATGGGCCACCCACTTTCTGCTGCCAGTGGCGGAGCTGGAACTGCTGGCTCAGCGTTCCCCAGCGGCACCTGCCAGCTCTCGCTCTGCCAGAGCCAAGCCTGGGAGTGAGGGGATGAGGCTGTGCCAGCGAGCAGGGGCTTGTCACAATGGGCAGGTGAGTCACAGACCAGCCAATGTGTGACTCCCCAACCATGGGATACCCCAGCCCAGACTTGCTCTGGCCTCGCCAAGGCTTTCGAGCCTGTCCTTCCCCACCGGGGTCATGGGAGGGACCTTCCGCTGTTATACCAATAAAATAAAAACCAACAGGATCTCATGAAAGGGAAAAAGGCAAAATACCACATTTATTGTGAATACAGAAAGAATCATAGTAAGCACTTAGTTATAGCTATAACATTCCATTCAATCTCATATTTATTCACACATTCATTCATACAAACACACACACAGAGGTTCTGCAAGGTTGTTAATATAGTTACCAGCCTTAGAGTTGCTCATGCCAAGCCACCGGCCAGGTGGCCTGGACATGAGGAGGGAGCAGGGCCTTGTCAGATGCTCATCTGATGCTCCTGGAAGTTGGTTTGCAGAATCAGACCCCAAAGTTCTCACTTTTTAGAGTCTATTTTTATAGGAATTTCTTCCTATGCCAGTCTATGGGAATTGCTTCATCATGCTGTTGCTGAATCAATCAGCAGATAGCACATCCGCGCTGCTAGATGTTATCTTGTTCTTTGGTTCTCCCATTCTTGAGGCTGTTGGGTGGATTCCAGTCTGCCCTCCGGGGGTCCTCTGGTTCCATCCCGGTTCCTCCTTCTCGTAACAGTGCAGAACGGGGATTCATGAACTCTCCCCACCCCCAGCTCCCAGCCCACAGGGGAGGCTCTTTCCACTTTCCCAAGCTGCCAGGTGCTTTGGCCATGGGGTGTAAAATGGTCCCATCTCTGCTTCCTCTCCCATCGCTGCAACGACACAGAAGCTGTTTTAATAGGAGATGCTGCCAGCTGCAGGGTGAGAGGGGGGAATGGCTGTGGGGAGACAGATGGGTCTCCCTCAGCTGCGGACGCTCCTATATGTGCTATTCCCCTCCCCATACACCCTGCTGTGCGGGAGGTTGGAGAGGGGCTGCTCAAGGACTGGCCTAGAACAGGACACCTTCTCCCAGTTCTGAACATAGGAGTAACCCGGCCCACTGGACTCAGTGCTAGGGTCCCAGGGATGCCGATGGGCTGTGGGTCAGGGGGTGGATCCCAGCGGAGGGGCTGGGAAAGGCATTCGGCTGCAGGCTGGGGCCGGCAGGGTTAACCCCCGGCAGCAGCCTCTGCGGTGGCCAGGGGTTCCCTGCAGAGCGGGCACTGTGGCCTTTAGGAAGTGCCTTCAGCACCCTCCCTACCCGGCCCACTGCTCCCGAGCTGTTGGGAGCTGAGAGAGGAGGGGTCAGCCACCTGTCCTGGGTCCCACAACCTGCTCCCTGTGGGGCTACTGTGCTGGGTTCAACTCGGGACCATGCAGCCAGCAGGTAAGGGGCTGTGGGCAGGTCACTCTCCTCCCGGGGATGAATGGGCTGTGTGGAAGCATAGGGTAAAATTGGGCTGCTCTGCTTGGGAACGGGTCCGAACAGAGTCGGGCAGCAGCTGAGTGTGGAGGCCCCAGCCAGCAGCCGGGCTGTGGGGGAGAATGAAGGAGAGGGGTTGGGGGTCACTGCAAATGGTAGGAGGAGGAGGGGGGCCTGCATCAGCTCTCTCCCTAGAGCTGCTGTGATTTGCACTATGCTGGGGGAGCAGCGAGCCAGGGGCAGCAGTGGGGTGGGTGTGTCACTAGCGGGGAATTCTCTCCCCCCCCGCCCCGACATTCCAGAGAACAGGAAAAACTTTTGTCCTCACCGAGCCAGATGTCCAGGATTCATGGCTGTTAGAGCAGCCTCTGACACCCGGGAAATGCCAGGGCCGTGCTGGTGTGGCTGCTATTTAAGGGGTCACCTGACATCAATGCCTCCCAGACCCCCACAAACCACACCAGCCAGAGCCACCCAGAGCCTGCCCTCCAAGCCCCCTCCCGGGCCCCAACCCCCTGCAACAACTCAGAGCCCCCTCACACACCCATACTCCCTCCTGGAGCCTGCACCCCACATTCCCTCCCACACCCGAATTCCTTCCCGGACTCCACACTCCTCTCCCACACTCCGAACCCCTTGGCCCCAACCTAGAGCTCCCTCATACACCCCAAGCCCTTCATACCCAGCCCCACCCCAGACCCCGCACCCCAGCTGGAGCCCTCATCTTTCCCCCCACACCTCAACCCCCTGCCCTAGCCCAGAGCTCCCTCCCGCACTCCAAACCCCTTGGCCCCAGGCTGGAGCACCCTCCTACACCCTGAGCCCCTCATCCCTAGCCCCACCCAGAACCCACACCTCCAGCTAGATCCCTCACTCCCCCACAAACGCCAATCCCCTGCCCCAGCCCTGGTGAAAGTGAGCGAGGGTGGGGAAGAGTGAGAGACGGAGGAGGGGGGATGGAGTGAGTGGGGGTGGGGCCGTGGGGAAGGGATGGGGTAGGGGGAGGGGCTTCGGGGCAGCGGCGGGCCAAGGATGTTCAATTTTCTGAAACTAGAAAGTTGGCAACCCTCGTCACTCACCTTCCTGAGACGCTGGATCCTCAGGGCTGGGGCCGGTGCTCGGGATCAGCTTCTGGCCTGGGCAAAAAACACAGACAACATCAGGGACGTTCAGCGGTTCAGTGGCCAGCCAAGCAGAGATCATCCCAGAGACGCAGCTGCTACAAATCCCTAGACGATGTCTCTCCAAAGGAGCCTCAGACACACTGGGCCAAATCCCAGCTGGGGTAAATTGGTCCCACTCTACTGGAGTCAATGGGCCAGATCTCCAGCTGGTGCAGATCAGCCCTGCTCCATTGACATCAGTGGGCCAGATTCCCAGCTGGTGTAATAATAACTAATAATAATAATGCACTAGCCATGACAGTCAAATCCAGGTCAGGTCTCATTGAGCTGGTAGCTTTACAGACAGGATAAATGTCAATCCCTGCCCACAACGATCATGAGTGGATGAGAAAGAGAAACTGGCCAAGAGGTGGGCTTGGAAAATGGAGTTAGAAATCTAATAAGAACATAAAAACAGCCAGACTTGATCAGACCAATAGTCCATCTAGCCCAGTATCCTGTCTTCTGACCGGGGCCAATGCCGGGTGCTTCAGAGGGAATGAGCAGAACAGGACAATTCATGAGTGAGCCATCCCCTGTCATCCTCTCCCAGCTACTGGCAGTCAGAGGTTTAGAAACACCCAGATCATGGCTAATAGCCATTGATGGACTTAACCTCCAGGAACTTATCTCATACTTTTTTCAACCCAGTTATCCTTTTGGCCTTCACAACATCCACACGTTCCATGGCAGAAGCCCACACAATTATAAAATGCCTGACACCATCCGGCTGTTCCCTTCCCCCTCCTCACATTGTGTTGGGGTCCAACAACTCACCTGGTATATTCAGTGTCTGGAGGAGACTGAGACGAGAATTTTTCACCTGGTTCTGGTCGTTCCTGTACTGGTACATACATCGAAACTCGCCTGAGCTCTGCACAGAGATGTCATGTTGATACAGTGACCGGCCTGGCATGACCTTTTGGCTTGATATTTCTTTACCATCCTGACAGAAAATAACTAAAGCAGCTAAAGTCTTGAGACGAAGGTGACACTGAGCCGAAATGCAGTCCCCGACCTGAGCTGAAGAGGTGCTCAGAGACAATTTAGGAGAAGGGAAGTCACCTGCAACAAGAAAGAGAGACTAAGGGTACATCTCCATGGCAAAAACCCAACGTGACAGCAAGTCTCAGAGGACAGGGCAACTGACTCAGACTCATAGAGTCAGGCAAGGGGGCTGAAATTGAAGTGTAGACACTCCCGCTGTAGTGTGGACACAGGCTAGCACCACTTGAGTACCACGAGTACCACTAGTCCTCCAGTGCCTTCCCACAGTTCCCGTCGTGTGCCCAGAAACGTCAGACTGGCAAAGAATTCATAGCACATCTCCGTTTTCTGCAGCTCTCCGAGCCGTGGGCCGTGCCCCAGGAAGCTGTACCTAGCCCCACACTGGAGGGAGAGCAGAGTCCGTGTGGGCCCAGCAGTGTGCCTGTTCTCGCACGAGCTCGGCTCACTCGAGAGGAGTCGCTGAGTGCGGATAACTCGAGTTAGCTCTGCAGGGAAGGCAGAGCCAGGCAGGGAACGAAGCATTAGTGATGGATTCGTGAGAAGTACGCTTGGCTGATTGAAAGAGTCGTTTCTCTTCACGTTGGAATGAAGATAAATACAGTGCAACACAGGAGATTGAAGACAAATTCATTCTAACAGGTTTCAGAGTAACAGCCGTGTTAGTCTGTATTCGTCTCGAAGGTGCCACAAGTACTCCTTTTCTTTTCGCAAATTCATTCTAGTGCAGTGCCCTGGTCTCATCAATACACTCCTCTATTAGCTCCAAGCCTGCCAAGATTTACACATGGAAAGTTTGTTAAACATGTATCTCAGTGACACTGGGCCAGATCCCTGGCTCATGTAAATCAGCCCTGCTCCATTGGAGTCAACAGAGGGATTCTGATTTATGCCTGCTGAGGATTTGGCCAAGATGGGTTTCACTTCCAGTAAAGTTTAAGGTCTGTCACTGTGGGAAGTTCCATTTACAGTGCGATTACCAGGATTTCAGGCAGGAATCGTGCAAGAGGCATTGCCCACCCATCCGCCTCCTACACCTCCCCAGCCGCCCTCCCGTTGCCATTGTCTGGGGGTTTCACTCCTTTCTGTCTCCCCTTCTTCCATGTCTCTTGTGCTCTCACTCACCTGGGGAGCTGCAGGGCTCCTGGCCTGTGACCCCAGCACCTGCACCAGACAGGAGAGGGGGTGAGTGGCAGACACAGCAGCTCTAACTATATTAATGTCACCCCAGCTACACTGGGGTGACATTAATATTAATAATTAAGCCAAGACAATCCAGAAAATCCCAACTCATGATCATGTTGCAAGAGCCATACACCCCGATCCCACAATTGGAGCCATCTGTGGGTCCTGGGTCTCACCATGGCTATTGATGGAAAGCCCCAAGTGGGAATCTTACAAAGTTTGAATATTTGCAAGGCAGGATTAAAGTTTCCATTAACGTCTAAGAAATTTGTTCTAATAGTAAAACGCTCCTCACCATGTAACCTGCTGAAAACAAAGAACACGAACATTCATGATCTTCAAAACATTTTCTCACTCTCTTTACTTTCCTAATCAACTTCAACTCTTTCTCCTCATCCCTGAAATGAGCTCCACACAGCCAGTCCTAACCCTGTCATTTCCAGGTTTGTAACCTCAATATCATCCTTTTAATGCAGGTCCATTCTATGTACTATTAAAGATCTGCTCACCGGCTCAGACTTTCAGAGCTGTATAGGTGATTTGGATGCTCAGTTGCCATGAATTTGAACAAAGTGTCCAAATCCCATAGGCAGCTTTGAAAATCTCAGCCATAGGTTGTAATATATATGTGAGTACAATACACACACACAGGGACATTAGACATTAAATAAAATAGCTAGATATCAAAACAATGTTCTGAGCATTAAATATTCTCTCAGAAATTGGTAAGAAACTTTGGCTATGAATTTCAAACCAGTTTTTAAACCCAACATGAAATAACTGCTTAGAGCTCAGTAGAACATCAACGTGCAGCTGTTCGTTTAAACCATTTTTACCATAACTTCCCCTCCAGGCTGTTCCCCATGTCCCCCTAGCACAGGCAGACCTATAAACCTGCCTGCCCCTAACCGCTAGGCAGAGGGCTCACTGCAAACTCACAGAGCAGTCACAGCAGGATCATGGGGTGATCGAGAGCCGGCGACTCAGCCTGAATATCCCACAGCAGCATCGAGTCTACATCTCTGATGAGCACCCACTGGGGCTCTGTGCCCCAGGTCCCTCCTTCTCCCTTCCTTCTTCCGGCCCGGACAGGCTCTGCCAGGGCGGGCTTTGTGTGTGGGGGTGAATATATCACAAAATGATGCACAGGGGTCATTAACATCTGTTCTGAGCTCCCAGCCTGCTCTGGTAGTGTGAGCTCTCACTCCACTGGCCTCTTCACTGCACACCCTCAGCCCTGCCCCCAGGGGCCGTGTGTCCCTGTCACACTGACCCAGGCCTGCCCGGCCCAGGCACAGGGCTCAGGCAGACACTGTGCCTGTAGAACAACCAGACATGGAGAGGGAAGGAATGAAAACCCACATGCCCCAGGTGTTCATGTGAAGGGGACCTGAGACACTGGCATCACATGGAAAATGGGGACCATGCCGGTAACACCAGGACGTGGTCTGTGTACAGCATTCCCTTTGGTTGGGGGTGATACAAAGGCCAGGAATTGGCTGGGCACAGGACCTTAGCACTGGAAAGCTAATGTGCCAATATATAAAAAGGGTAAACGGGATGACCCAGATAACTGGAGCACTGTCAGTCTGATGTGGCTTCCCGGCAAGATAATGGAGTGGCTCGAATTAAAGGAGGGTAAGATAAGAATGTAAGAACGGCCATACTGGGTCAGATGGTCCAGATTGACCCACCTCAAAGAATTCTAATAGATTGGTGAGGCATGATTTCCCTTTACAGATCCCATGTTGACTCTTTCTCAACAATTCAGGTTCATCTACGTTCCTGATAATTCCGTTCTTTACTGTAGTTTCAACCTACTTCTCTGGTACTGTAGCTAGGTTTTCCAGCCTGTAATTGCCAGTATCACCTTTGAAGTCTTTTTAAAAAATCGGAGTTACATTAACTAAGCTCCAATCATATGTACAGAGTCTGATTTAAGCAACAGGTTACATACCACAGTTAATAATTCTGCAATTTCACATCTGAGTTCCTTCAGATCTCCTGTATCAAGTGGGAGTGTTTCCAGTGGGGTCCTACAGGGATCAGTTCTTGGCTGTAAACTATTTACCATTTTCATTAACACCCAGAAAAAAACATAAAATCATCACTGAAAAAATAAGGTGAGGTGTAAATAATCACGAGCACAGGTCACGGACACAAAGCACATTCTGAATGGCTAGGGATAGAACCACCGAATCTCAGGGTTGGAAGGGACCACAGCAGATCACCTATTCCAACCCCCTGCTCAAAGCAGGACCAATCCTCAACTAAATCATCCCAGCCAGAGTTTTGTCAAGCCTGACCTTAAAAACCTCAAAGGAAGGAGATTCCACCACCTCCCTAGGTAATGCATTCCAGTGCTTCACCACCCTCCTAGTGAAAAAGTTTTTCCTAATATCCAACCTAAACCTCCCGCACTGCAACTTGAGACCATTACGCCTTGTTCTGTCATCTGCCACCACTGAGAACAGCCTAGATCCATCCTCTTTGCAACCCCCTTTCAGGTAGTTGAAAGCAGCTATCAAATCCCCCCTCAATCTTCTCTTCTGCAGACTAAACAATCCCAGTTCCCTCAGCCTCTCCTCATAAGTCATGTGTTCCAGTCCCCTCATCATTTTTGTTGCCTTCCACTGGATGCTTTCCCATTTGTTCACATCCTTCTTGTAGTGTGGGGCCCAAACTAGACACTGTACTCCACATGAGGCCTCACCAATGTCAAATAGAGGGGAACGATCATGTCCCTCGATCTGCTGGCAATGCCCCTACTTATACAGCCAAAATGCCGTTAGCCTTCTTGGCAACAACGGCACACTGTGGACTCATACCCAGCTTCTCGTGGACTGTAACCGCGAGGTCCTTTTCTGCAGAACTGCTGCCTAGTCATTCGGTCCCTAGTCTGTAGCTGTGCATTGGGTTCTTCCGTCCTAAGTGCAGGACCCTGCACTTATCCTTATTGAACCTCATCAGATTTCTTTTGGCCCAATCCTCCAATTTGTTTAGGTCCTGCTGTATCCTATCCCTGCCCTCCAGCATATCTACCACTCCTCCCAGTTTAGTATCGTCCGCAAATTTGCTGAGAGTGCAATCCACACCATCCTCCAGATCATTTATGAAGATATTGAGCAAAACCGGCCCCAGGACCGACCCCTGGGGCTCTCCACTTGACACCGGCTGCCAACTGACCATGGACCCATTGATCACCACCCGTTGAGCCCGACAATCTAGCCAGCTTTCTACCCACCTTATAGTGCATTCATCCAGCCCATACTTCTTTAACTTGCTGACAAGAATACTGTAGGAGACCGTGTCAAAAGCTTTCCTAAAGTCAAGATACAATACATCCACTGCTTTCCCTTCATCCACAGAACCAGTAATCTCATCATAGAAGGCGATTAGATTAGTCAGGCATGACCTTCCCTTGGTGAATCCATGCTGACTGTTCCTGATCACTTTCCTCTCATGTAAATGCTTCAGGATTGATTCTTGGAGGACCTGCTCCATGATTTTTCCGGGGACTGAAGTGAGGCTCACTGGCCTGTAGTTCCCAGGATCCTCCTTCTTCCCATTTTTAAAGATTGGCACTACATTAGCCTTTTCCCAGTCATCCGGGACTTCCCCCGTTCGCCATGAGTTTTCAAAGATAATGGCCAATGGCTCTGCAATCACAGCCACCAGTTCCTTTAGCACTCTCGGATGCAACTCGTCCGGCCCCATGGACTTGTGCACGTCCAGCTTTTCTAAATAGTCCCTAACCACCTCTTTCTCCACAGAGGGCTGGCCATCTATTCCCCATGTTGTGATGCCCAGCGCAGCAGTCTGGGAGCTGACCTTGTTCGTGAAGACAGAGGCAAAAAAAGCATTGAGTACATTAGCTTTTTCCTCATCCTCTGTCACTAGGTTGCCTCCCTCATTCATTAAGGGGCCCACACTTTCCTTGGCTTTCTTCTTGTTGCCAACATACCTGAAGAAACCCTTCTTGTTACTCTTAACATCTCTCGCTAGCTGCAGCTCCAGGTGCGATTTGGCCCTCCTAATTTCATTCCTACATGCCCGAGCAATATTTTTATACTCTTCCCTGGTCATATGTCCAACCTTCCACTTCTTGTAAGCTTCTTTTTTATTCTTAAGATCCGCTAGGATTTCACCGTTAAGCCAAGCTGGTCGCCTGCCATATTTACTGTTCTTTTGACACATCGGGATGGTTTGTCCCTATAACCTCAACAGGGATTCCTTGAAATACAGCCAGCTCTCCTGGGGACCTTGCTATTTACCTCTCTCCACTCCGAAAACTGACCATTTATTTATTTAGTAGACTAAATCTGCGATGCACAATCCTTCACAGTTAACAGAGATAATAATGTGCTAACCTACATCTCCACCACTGCCAGGCTGAACCCCATAGTGCACTGGTGGCTTGCAGAATTAGCTGATTTTAACTTCATACAGTAGAAAACCTGAGTTATGAACATCAGAGTTATGAACTGACCAGCCAGCCATGCACCTTATTTGGAACCTGAAGTACACAATCAGGCAGCAGCAACACAGAGAGAGAAAAAACAAATCCAGTACAGTAGTGTATTAAACATAAACTGCTAAATAAAATAAAGGGAAAGCAGGATTTTTCTTCTGCATAGTAAAGTTTCATAGCTATATTAAGTCAATGCTCAGTTGTAAACTTTTGAAAGAACAACCATAACATTTTGTTCAGCATTACGAACATTTCAGAGTTACGAACAACCTCCTTTCCCAAGGTGTTCGTAACTCTGAGGTTCTACTGTAGTTAAATATCATCTAGGGAAATCTAATGCTTTATCAGGAATTCCCCTTGATAGTGACAGGATGCACAGAAGAGACGAGAACACAGGTGTTGTTAAAGCAGTCAAACTCCTTGGATATACAAACTGATGGCAAGGTGTTCAGGTTAGTAGTTATTACTACCAATCCTTTGACAGTAGAAGTCTCCTTCAGGGGCATTACATCCACCATAAAACTTATTCCAGGAGAAGACATTTTGGCAACTCAGAAGAAAGATCCAGCTATTGCTAAAATGCCTCAGTATAAGTTTTTGGGGCACAAACCAAATAACCAAGAGAACACAGGAGGATGTTGTACATCGAACATTGTGTCACTAGAGTTTGTATGTGCACAAAGCAAAAGAAACCTCACCAGCGTACCAGATTTCATCTAACTACCATAGTTACAACAAGTACCGGGGGTAGCCGTGTTAGTCTGTGTCCACAAAAACAACAAGGAGTCTGGTGGCACCTTACTTCCTTAGTTACAACAGAAGTTACCTTACTTCCTTAGTTACAACAGAAGCATTTGTAACCATAGGCTTCTTCCATCTAGGAAGAAGCGAAGAAAGATATGAATACATCTGAGCCTCGGTGGATCACTTTACTTGGTTTGTCAAAGTCTACCCTACCACCAAAAACTCAGGAAAGACAGTGACAGACAAGATCTTCAATTAGTTTGTTTTAAGATTTGATTTCCCCGAAAGAATCCATCATCAATAAGGAGCAGAGTTTGAAAATAGTTTTTTCCAAAGGGCAGAGTACTACAGTAAGATTTAAACTTCTCCCATAACCCCATGCCACCCACAGGGCAATGGGCAAGTAGAAAGGCTGAATCAAATTCTGCTGGCTACATTGATAACCCTGCCAGAAGAACAAAAATCAGACTGGAAGGACTCCCTTAATAAGACCATAAGACCATCGATGCCTATAACTGTACACAAAATGATGCTACGAGTTCCCACCCTTCTATTTATTATCTTGAAGATAATCACATTTATCTATTGTCGTTGCATTTGCTCTACCTATGAACTCTGAATCTGCACCTAGGAACCATAAAGAATATACTGAGAGATAGAAACAGCAATTGAAAGATGTTTATGAACTGGCCTCAATATGTTCTCAAAACTCTGCTATTCGTGGTAAGAATCATTATGGTCAGAAAGTGTATGGTGCTGCCCTCTGGCCAGGGGACAGGAGTACTTGTCAGGAAGGCGACCAGGCAAACTAACATCCTATTGGGAAGATAAAATTCATGTTAGAACATGAAAGGAAAGGGGAGAGTTCACAGAGTAAAGGCAGAAGGTGGAGAAGGAGGTGATAGAGTTTGTCACCACAAGTTTTGGCTTCTCTGGGTTTTCTTGCCCTTGGATATGACACTGTGCTGCACAGCACCACTGCAGAAGATACAGAGATCAAGGTAAATAAGCAAAACTGGAAATCTAAGGGCGAGTCTCTGCTAGAAGCGCTACAGCAGCACAGATGCACCGATGCAGCTGCTCCACTGTAGCGCATCTGGTGAAGATGCTCTATGCTGATGGGAGAGCGCTCTCCTGTCAGCATAATAAGTCCACCCCTGCGAGAGGCAGTAGCTATGTGGGCGGGAGAGCACTGTCTACACAGGGGGTTAAGGTCGGTATAACTATGTCACTCAGAGGGTGTGGATTAATCACACCCCTGAGTGACGTAAGTGATACTGAAGTAGGCTGTAGTGTAGACCAAGCCTCTATAAGGACAGAATTTGGACTCCAGTGATTCTGACAGTGAGAGCGAAGACAAACAACATGGTACCCATGGCATGGTGACTCTGAATTCAGAGGCAGAAACATTCCTTCCACGGCTGGGAAATGGTGTTGTTGATCTTGTAAACTTGAAGACAGATGACTAGTCTGATGTGACATCCACATCAGCCAATGAAAGACATGAATGGCAAAATGTGACCATGGACCCGGAAACCATCAGTGCACAAGAGGACAGATCTCGAGAACAACCCATTGTCACATGAGGTCCTCTGACTAGAGAGGGAAGAGCCCCCCAGACACTGACCTATGAACCTACTCATCAGTGTCTAATTCCAGCTACTGGTGAATGCATCATGGCTTTATCCTTGTGTTTACATGCTGTACCTAGTACCTATTCCTGTATCTTATCCTGCATTCTCTCCAAGATTAATGTAAATGAAGAGACATTGGCTTCTGGTTTGGATATTGCTCTAGAAAAGGGGTCGATAGCGCTACATAGTTAGTTTTATGTTTCTTGAGTAGATGTTTTTTATGTCTAATGACTTTGTCTTATATGGTTATACCACTTACCATGTGGGAGCTGGTATTTCATAAGATTTGAGGATCTCTGGGGATTTAAACTGTTCAGAACTGGCTATTTGGTTGGGCAATGGAACAACCCTTGACACAGACATTTCCTGCTTAATGTGAATTAAACCAAAGAGAGATGCAAAAGTTTCCAGATCTGATGAAAAAGGAGCAAGACAAAAGCTCATCTGAGACCGAAAGCACGAGCTTGTGGAAGTTGTAGGTGTCTGCTAATAAGCCAAATGGCTGGACGGAATGTTTTATATTCTGTTAATGGGAATATTAGGGGATATTATATTTCCACAGGAGGAGTGTAGCACTGATATGGGAATGTCAGGGTTCTACATACCTGCATCCTGTATCTCTAAGGCTGTGCCCTGTCCCTTTAAGGGTTTGGAGATCTGGTAGCGAGGCTAAAGAGGAACAGTGGGGATGCAAGCTGCACCCCCAGGAGGGTTTCTGTCGTTCTCCAGGGGGACCCAGCGGGTTGCAGCCTGTGTTTGTTTGGGGAGTTGGACATTAAGTTTAATAAAATTCCATTTTTAAAACCATCCCTGGTCTGGCAGTGTAACACATGCTCTGACCACCAGACCCCTACAGTCCCAGATCCAGCAGAGTTGGGGGTAACAGCTTGCACCCAGATTCTGGTCTGGTCAGGTTGGTGGAATTAACACAGCTCATCCCCCCAGTTCCCCTGGGTGTCCCCTGTGCAGCACAGAGACGTGGGCAGCAGTTGATGGGGATGTGGTTTGTTGGGAGTGGCAGGGACCTTGGTTTGCTCTCCCTGAGCATCACAGGCTCCCTGTGCCTGCCGCCCCCTGCTCAGTTCCTCATTTGAGCTCCTGGGGCATCAGGCTCCATGGAGCTGGGGACTGGGGTATTTGGAGCAGCACTGAGGGGTCCCTCGCTGTCCCATCATGTGGTGTGAGCTCACTGCCCTTTTTCTCCATGAGTGCCAGCTTGGGCGAGGGTCTGAGGCCAGCACTTGTGTCAGTGGGGCAGGATCGGAGACAGGAGTGAGTTGGCTGTTCAGGCAGCGTGAGAGGCTGGGTGCTGAGTACCAAAGGGGCCAGAGGGCTGGGGGAACGTTTGTATTAATAATGGGGAGCTGAGTCAGGGAAAAGAGGAGCTGAGACCTGAACCTTCACTCCAAAATGGAAACAATATCCTGCACCCTGATCAGGTTGCCCGGGGTCAAGCCAGAGTCACTCATCGCCTGCAAAGGCAACAGGGCTAGAGTCTGATCTCAGCTCCCCTCAGGTTTCAGAGTAACAGCCGTGTTAGTCTTTATTCACAAAAAGAAAAGGAGGACTTGTGGCACCTTAGAGACTAGCCAATTCATTTGAGCATAAGCTTTCGTGAGCTACAGTTCACACATCTGATGAAGTGAGCTGTAGCTCACGAAAGCTTATGCTCAAATAAATTGGTTAGTCTCTAAGGTGCCACAAGTCCTCCTTTTCTTTTAGCTCCCCTCAGGTCATTCTGGAGTCCCTGAGGGCTGCAGTTAGATCAGGGGCTACATTCGCATCTTTCATCCCAGAGTAAATAAAAATAAATATTGCAACCTAGTCAGGGTAATTGGATATTAGACCTTGTTTTGACTGATGAAAATGTGACTAGGGTTGTCAGGTACCCAATTTTCAACCAGAAAGTCCGGTCAAAAAGGGGACTTGGCAGTGTCCAGTCAGATGTACTGACCAGACACCAATAGTCTGGTTACTGCGGGCGGGAAGGGAGAGGTGCCGGGTCATCAACCCGAGCCAGACCCCGCTCAGCTGAGGCCGCCTCCTACTTGCATCTGGGCAGGCAGGAGACTTCATGTCAGGCTGCAGCTCTGTGACAGAGGGATCCCAGTGGGAGTAGAGAAGGGAAGTGGAGAGGAGAGGAGCCAGTTACAAGGAAGGGGGAGGAGAGAGAGCAGCGAGGGGCGGGATGGGGAGGAGAGGAGCGAACAGGGGTAGGGGCTTGAGGGAAAGGATGGGGCAGGGGCGGGGTCTTGTGAAAAGCGGTGGGAAAGGGACAGGGACTTTGGGAAAGAGGCAGGGAAGGGAGGTCCGGTTGTCTGCAAATAGAAAGTTGGCAACCCTAAATGTGACCAATGCTGGGGCGTGGTTTAAGATGTATCAGATGCCCCCAAAACACAAAATTCAGCAAATTGTGAAAGTGGCTTCTTCAGCTAAACCCCCATCCTGGTTATCAGTGGAAGTGAAAGCAGAAATAACAAATAATAATATTAAACAACTAGGAAATGGGGAACTTCATCTCAATAGGTGCAACTGAGGAGTTAGGAATTGTAGACACTTGATAAGAAAAATCTAACAATATCAACGAAAAATCTATGGCATTTTAGGATAAGGACAATAAGGAGTTCTTGAAACATATGGAAAACAAAATATCCTAGCAATCAGTTTTAGTGCAGCTGGAGATGAGGATGGTACAACTGTAAATCATGATGCAGAAAAAGGAGAAGTATTACAAATATTTTTGTTCTGTATTTGGGAAGAAGTGGAATGACGTACCCATATCCTACAGTAATAGTGAAATACTTTCTATTCCAGCTGCACCTAGCGAGGATGTTAAACATCAACTATTAAAATGCAACTCTTTTTAAAGGTATAACAAGATGCATTGGCTGGAAGTTGAAGCCAAACAAATTCAGACTGAAAATACAGCAACAATTTGTTAAGAGAGAGAGTAATTAACACTGGAACAATGGACCAAAGGACGTACTGGAGTCTCCATCCGAAGACAGCCGACATGACAAACTTTGGATTGGATACCACACAGTCATTTTACAAGGATGAAAATGGGGGTGTAGGATGTTCCCCCGAGGTACAGAGCATCACCCCACACACACACCAGCTCGTGCTGCCATGGCTCAGCAGGGTTGGGAAGAACAATTCTGCCCCCGATGGCCTGAGGGGCAGCTCCATCGGTAGGGGCAGGAGCCACCCAGGGGATATATAGGGCAGAGAATGCTCTGGAAATTCTGGGAGGATTCTGGGGGCTCTTCAGAGACTGGGGTGCTGGGAGACACTCCCCCCCAGGCTGAGGAGGGGTGATGGAGGGGGGGTGGAGAAAAATTCTTCTGGTGACCCAGCAGGGCCCAGGAGAGCTGGGGAGAAGGTCCGAGGGGGCAGATGGGATCCAGGACTGTAGGGTCCATCCCTACAGAGATGGGATCAGCTACTGGGGAGGGGGTGAGAGCTGGGGGAGGGAGCCGGGTGATGTATAGAGTGGGGGACCCTACTGCAGGGACTGAGGCAACAGAGAACTGAAGCTCCAGAGAGAGACCAGGACAGACAGCCTGGGGTTGGGGGAGCAGTAAATGACTTTATTTCAGTGCCAGGGGCCAGACCTCATGTCCCCATGCACAGGGGGCTGGTCACTCTATCTCAGGAGCTGGGATTCTGCAGTGTCGGTGCCCATCCAGGAAGGGCTGTCTCCGACTCTTCTTTGCCCCATCCCATTCCCAGGTGGGTGCTGGGTCGTGCTCACACATTGGCCGAGGTGGCTGTTTTCCCTGGAGGTGACAGATTGGCTGCATGTGCACGGAAAGCCACATGTTGGGCTGGACGGTGCCGGGCTCAGGCCAGCAGATCCCTTCTGGTATCAGATTTCAGAGTAGCAGTCGTGTTAGTCGGTATCTGCAAAAAGAAAAGGGGGACTTGTGGCACCTTAGAGACTAACAAATTTATTTGAGCATAAGCTTTCGTGAGCTACAGCTCACTTCATCGGATGCTTATGCTTAAATAAATTTGTTAGTCTCTGAGGTGCCACAAGTCCTCCTTTTCTTTTTTCTGGTATCAGAGCGATTCCTGAGTCTGGGGAGAAATGGCCCCGGCATTAACATGTCCCCGAGGTGTCTCCTGTCCCCTTCTCCCTGCACCCAGATCCCCTGCCCCACGCCCCCGCCCCCAGCAGACAGGACACTGGGCTGAACAGACCCAGTATGGCCATTCTTATGATCAGGGAATCTCGCTCTGCTCCACCCCCTTAGTCTGACATTGGCTCCGGGGCATACTCAGGGATCATAGAATCATAGAATCATAGAATATCAGGGTTGGAAGGGACCCCAGAAGGTCATCTAGTCCAACCCCCTGCTCGAAGCAGGACCAATTCCCAGTTAAATCATCCCAGCCAGGGCTTTGTCAAGCCTGACCTTAAAAACTTCTAAGGAAGGAGATTCCACCACCTCCCTAGGCAACGCATTCCAGTGTTTCACCACCCTCTTAGTGAAAAAGTTTTTCCTAATATCCAATCTAAACCTCCCCCACTGCAACTTGAGACCATTACTCCTCGTTCTGTCATCTGCTACCATTGAGAACAGTCTAGAGCCATCCTCTTTGGAACCCCCTTTCAGGTAGTTGAAAGCAGTTATCAAATCCCCCCTCATTCTTCTCTTCTGCAGGCTAAACAATCCCAGCTCCCTCAGCCTCTCCTCATAAGTCATGTGTTCTAGACCCCTAATCATTTTTGTTGCCCTTCGCTGGACTCTCTCCAATTTATCCACATCCTTCTTGTAGTGTGGGGCCCAAAACTGGACACAGTACTCCAGATGAGGCCTCACCAATGTCGAATAGAGGGGGACGATCACGTCCCTCGATCTGCTCGCTATGCCCCTACTTATACATCCCAAAATGCCATTGGCCTTCTTGGCAACAAGGGCATACTGCTGACTCATATCCAGCTTCTCGTCCACTGTCACCCCTACGTCCTTTTCCGCAGAACTGCTGCCTAGCCATTCGGTCCCTAGTCTGTAGCGGTGCATTGGATTCTTCCGTCCTAAGTGCAGGACCCTGCACTTATCCTTATTGAACCTCATCAGATTTCTTTTGGCCCAATCCTCCAATTTGTCTAGGTCCTTCTGTATCCTATCCCTCCCCTCCAGCGTATCTACCACACCTCCCAGTTTAGTATCATCCGCAAATTTGCTGAGAGTGCAATCCACACCATCCTCCAGATCATTTATGAAGATATTGAACAAAACCGGCCCCAGGACCGACCCCTGGGGCACTCCACTTGACACCGGCTGCCAACTAGACATGGAGCCATTGATCACTACCCATTGAGCCCGACAATCTAGCCAGCTTTCTACCCACCTTATAGTGCATTCATCCAGCCCATACTTCCTTAACTTGCTGACAAGAATACTGTGGGAGACCGTGTCAAAAGCTTTGCTAAAGTCAAGAAACAGTACATCCACTGCTTTCTCTTCATCCACAGAACCAGTAATCTCATGATAAAAGGCAATTAGATTAGTCAGGCATGACCTTCCCTTGGTGAATCCATGCTGACTGTTCCTGATTACTTTCCTCTCATGCAAGTACTTCAGGATTGATTCTTTGAGGACCTGCTCCATGATTTTTCCAGGGAGTGAGGTGAGGCTGACTGGCCTGTAGTTCCCAGGATCCTCCTTCTTCCCTTTTTTAAAGATTGGCACTACATTAGCCTTTTTCCAGTCATCCGGGACTTCCCCGGTTCGCCACGAGTTTTCAAAGATAATGGCCAATGGCTCTGCAATCACAGCCGCCAATTCCTTCAGTACTCTCAGATGCAACTCGTCCGGCCCCATGGACTTGTGCACGTCCAGCTTTTCTAAATAGTCCCTAACCACCTCTATCTCCACAGAGGACTGGCCATCTCTTCCTCATTTTGTGATGCCCAGCGCAGCAGTCTGGGAGCTGACCTTGTTAGTGAAAACAGAGGCAAAAAAAGCATTGAGTACATTAGCTTTTTCCACATCCTCTGTCACTAGGTTGCCTCCCTCATTCAGTAAGGGGCCCACACTTTCCTGAGGTCGGGAAGCAAATGCTCTGGCTAAGGAAGCACTAACGGCCTTCCCTCATCTTCTCAGGTCATATCCCCAGCAGGGAGCAGGAGGAGCAGGGAATCTGGCAGGGAAGGGGTTATTTATTGAAGAGGCCCTATACAGCGCCCAGCCCCCCACACCCCACCCTGGGCTTCCCACAGAAATAGGCAGCACCTTCCCTGCACGGGGCTCTGCTACAGCCCTGCTTCCCCACCCCCTGGGGCCCTGGCAGGTGCTCCCTTAGCTGGTGACACAGGGGCTGGTGTGCTCGGTGCCGGGCGTCGAGGGTTTGCTCCCAGGGGTCCAGCTGTTGAGTTGGGAGCACCATGGAATAAATGTGGATTCCCTGAAGCAGGGATTTCCTGGGGGAAGGGAGAGTGGCTTTTCTGCCCTGTGGAGCCCTCCAAGCAGATAGGGCTCTTCCCCCAGGGAGATCTTCATCTCTGCATGGCTGGATCAAGGCTCCCCTGTAAGCACAGAGAGACGGCGGGTTAGAGGGGCCAGTGTCACCCCACAGGCCCAAGCCCCCTGACTGGGATGGGATTGAGGGGAGGGGAGGACAAGACAGCTGCCCAGGGTGGGTAGGTTTCCAGGGGCTGGAGAGGTGGGAGCTGCTGGCCAGAAAGAGACCTAGTGTCTGTGTGCACTGCCCCCCACCCCCCCACCCGCCACCACAGACCTACCCACTTGGGGCACTCAGAGTGGGGTAGGGTCAGGCATTGGGGTGGCTCCAGCTCACAGTGGGAAGGGGCATCTCTGGACATCACACACCCTTCATAGCAGCCTCAGTGTGTGCAGGGGACACCCTGGTCTGACTCCTCCCCCCACTGACAGGTGGTACAGGAGCTGGGCCAGCTGCCCAAGGGTTATGTGCAGATGAGCTACCCCCATGTTCAGAGGGGCTTGGCAGACTTGGGGGGCCTTGTCCTGGGGTGGGGGAAGGGATAAGAGAGGGGGGTCATGTCACCTGGAGTCTCCTTCCAGCAGTAACCAGCCTCGGCCATGATCAGCACCAGGGCCAGCAGAACCCCGGAGACCAGACCCAGATGGAGGATGTTGCCCCAGGTGAAATCCAGGCGCTTCGTGAGGGCTGTGAAAGGACAGCACAGGTCTGTGGAGTTCTTGGAAGTATCAGGGCTGGATTCTGAACTCAGCTCCTCCACGGTTAATCCAGAGTCACCCTCTGACAGCAATGGGTTGAGGGCCGGATTCTGATCTAGCTACCCATTTAGCTATTTAATGAAGGATAGATGGAAGAGGCCAGCTGGGCAGCCTCTGAGCCCCAACTCCTCTGTGCGCCCCCAGAACAGGAACAGACCTGAAAGACCTCTCTGCTCTGCAGCTAACCCTGGGGTCAGGGATCCCGCCTCCGCCTCCCTCAGATCTAGAGTTGCCCCTTTAATCTGTGATTCCACAGAGTCCCCATCTCATAAGAACATAAGAGTGGCCATACTATGTAAGACCAAAGGTCCATCTAGCCCAGTAACCTGTCTTCAGACAGTGGCCAATGCCAGGTGCCCCAGAAGGAAGGAACAGAACAGGTAATCAACAAGTGACCCATCCCATGTCACCCATTCCCAGCTTCTAGCAAACAGAGGCTAGGGACACCATTCCTGCCCATCTTGGCTAATAGCCATGGATGGGCCTATCCTCCATCAATTTATCTAGGGGAGTTTTTTGGAACCCTGTTATAGTCTTGGCCTTCACAACATCGTCTGGCAAAGAGTTCCACAGGTTGACTGTGTGTTGTGTGAAGAAGTACTTCCTTTTGGTTGTTTTAAACCCGCTGCCTACTAATTTCATTTGGTGACCCCCTGGTTCTTGTGTTATGAGAAGGAGTAAATAACACTGCCTTATTTACTTTCTCCACACCAGTCATGATTTTAAGGACCTCTACCATCCCCCCGCCCTCGTTAGTTGTCTCTTTTCCAAGCTGAAAAGTCCCTGTCTTATTAATCTTCCCTCATATGGAACTGTTCCATGCCCCCCAATCATTTTTGTTGCCCTTTTCTGTACCTTTTCCAATTCCAGCATATCTTTTTTGATATGGGGCAACGTCACCTGCACACAGTATTCAAGATGTGGGCATACCATGGATTTATAGAGGGGCAATATAATATTTTCTGTCTTATTATCTATCCCTTTCTTAATGATTCCCTAAATTCTGTTCACATTTTTGACAGCTGCTGCACATTGAGTGGATATTTTTCAAAGAACTATCCACAATGACTCTACGATCTCTTTCCTGAATGATAACAGTAATTTAGACCCCACCATTTTATATGTATAGTTTGGATTATGTTTTCCAATGAGCATTACTTTGCATTTCTCAACATGGAATTTCATCTGCCATTTTGTTGCCCAGACACCCAGTTTTGTGAGATCCCTTTGTAACTCTTAATGGTCCGCTTGGGACTTAACTATCTTGAGTCGTTTTGTCTCATCTTCAAATTTTGCCACCTCACTGTTTACCCCTTTTCCCAAATCATTTATGAATATATTGAATAATATTGGTCCCAGTACACATCCCTGGGAGACACCACTATTTACTCTCTCCATTCTGATAATTGACCATTTATTCCTACCCTTTGTTTCCTATCTCTTAACCAGTTACTGATCCAGGAGAGGACCTTGTCTCTTATCCCATGAGAACTTACTTTGCTTAAAAGCCTTTGGTGAGGGAACTTGTGAAAGGCTTTCTCAAAATCTAATTACTCTATACTCACTGGATCACCCTTGCCCACATGCTTGTGGACCCCTTCAAAGCATTGTAGTAGATTCCTGAGGCATGATTTCCCCACTCAGGTACCTGTCTGTGTGGTCCCTGGCCTGATTGGATACGGTGATGTTTCAAACCCAGTGAGGTTGTTTCCACCTGTAGGTTTAGAATGAGAGCTGTCAGGGCAGGGGATGAAATGGGCAATCAGGGGGAGCTAAGAGGTAGAAAAAGCGACTCAGCAATTGGGCCCCTCCCCCCTGGACTCAGCCTTTATGATCACTCTAACCTCCAAGGGGTTAGTGGATTTTATCAGCTGGGGAAGGGACTGGTTCTGCAGCTGCTGGCCCTGACTTCTCTGGGCATACTCTGATAGGGAGCATCCCCCTGGGAAAGGCCTCACTGTTCTGCAGCTTGCCCTGGGGGCAGCGTTCCCCCTTCCCTCTGCCTTACATCAACAGCTGCTGCTGCAGCTTCCCCCGGCTGCATGACAAATCCACTGATTTCCTGATCCCACACTGGGCATCCCCTCTGTAAGGCCCCAGGCAGATCCTGGCTGTGAGCATCTCCTTGGGGCATAGACTCTGTGAAGGCTGGGCTGGGTACAGGGCTGAGAGCGGGGACTCCAAACCAGGCCCCTCACCTCTCACCACCAGCTCCACAGGGTCACTGGGATCTGACCAGATGAAGGCTTGTGATGTGCTCCCATAACGTCAGGTGTAGCTCCTGCTGTCATCCTGTATAACACTGCGGATGGGAAACGCAGTCATGTCTGCAGGACTTTCCATGTGATGCAGCGTGGCGTGGTCTCCTCCTTTGTACAGAACAACCCTCAGCCCTGGTACCTACACTCACGCTGGATGGTCACGGTGCACCCCATGGCCATTACCTCCCTGGGGCTCACAGAGATGGAGGGTTTGGGATAGAACTCTGCATGCACAAAGACACAGGACTTCTATGGGGGAGACATATACCCTTGCTCCTCAGTCTGTCTGTCTGTCATTTGATCTCTCTGTGCCCAGCCCTAGGGCATTCAGCTGCCTCCCCTTGTCTAATGTTCCCTGCATTATAAATCTGTAGACCTGGGCTTTGAGATTTGTGGCTGCTGGTATTTTTTGCAACGTAGCCATAACCTAAGAGCTGAGAACACTTGGGGCTGGAGCAGTGCAGAAACTTCAGAAGGTGACAGCAGTGTGCAGTGGCAGAGTGGGCAGTGACCGGAGTGGGCAGAGGCATCATTTGATTTGCCTGCATTCCTCCCCTAAGGCTGGAGCTGAATGCACCTAATGGCACCCCTAGACCCTAGGACTTCACTTATGGTGGTCAGCAAACTAAGAGTGCGGTGTCATGGACAGAAAGGGGAGTGGTGTGTTAACGGGACATTTGTCCACTGGTCTTTCAGAAAGGGGGAAACTGAGGCAAAGCCACTGCTCCACCTGGGGCCAGGGATTTACTTGCTGTTTGCATACTTTTGAGTCATTGTTGTCATGTTTTCTCACATTAATGCCATTCTTCCTTCTCCCCTTAATAAAATATTTCTTTTGTCGCACACAGACTCAGTGCTTGCAAGACAGGAAGTATTGCTTCTTAGAAACACCCAGGGCTGGTGTTTAGTTTTCCCAGATTTCTGGGTGGGACCTCAAGCCAGTGTTGTGTTGTAATTTTGAGAGGAACCCCTATATATTGAAGCCAGAGCTTGTTGCTGCCCACAGCAACTGGAAGAAGGGTTACATATGTATTGCAGAGTAGTTTAATCTTCTCCTTTGTGCAGAGCAACCCTTATGCCCTGGCACCAACTCTTTTAGAGGATGGTCACAGCTCCTCCCAGGGCCATCATCCGCCCTGGGGCTCACAGAGATGGTGGGTTTTGCACAGAGCTCTGCATGCACAAAGACACAGGACTTCAAAGCAAGAGACACAAACCCTGCCCCTCAGTCTGTGATTCTGTCCCACAGAGGGGTATTCTGGTGCCTCCCCTTGTCTAATGTCCCCTTGGTAATAAATCCAGTGACAACACAGGTCTGTGGAGTTTTTGGAACTGGCGGTCTTGGGTTCTGATCTCATCTCCCCCAGGGTAAAACAAGAGAAACCCGCTGAGTGCAATGAGGTGAGGGCCAGATTCTGATACATTACCCTGAATCTATCTATCTATCTATCTATCTATCTATCTATCTATCTATCTATCTATCTAATGAACACAGTACTGATAAGGCAGCTGCTGGCTGGGGAGCCTCCTCTGTACAGCCTCAGATCAGAGTAAGCCTGGGGAATTTAGGAAAGACCTCCCTGCTCTGCAGCTAGCCCTCCATCCCAAATGTAAAGGTGCTCCTTTAATCTGAGATTCCACAGAGTCCCCATCCCAGCCCCAGTACTTGTCCATGTGGTCCCTGGGCTGGATGGAGCTGGTGATGTTTCAAACCCAGTGGGGTGGCAGCTTGGGAAAGACAGGGCCGCACCTTCCTGGGGGCCACTGACCCGTGCCCTGTGCCATCTTGCTGAAACTGGCCACGGCCTTGGACGTGGAGCTGCTGAAGGCCAAGGAGCAGGTGAGAGTTTCCCAGGTTGGGGGTTCTACTCTTGTCTTGGGGAAAGGAATGGAGACTAGTGTGCAAAACCAGGAGAGATGGGAGCCGGGACTCCTGGGTTCTATCCCTAGCTCTGGTGCTGTCCTGGGTGCAGTCCCCTCACCTGTCCAGCAGTGCCAGGTGTTGAGTGAGCCCCGTGTCTCTCCCCAGGGCTCTGAGGTGACGCTGCAGCTGCTGTTCCTGGACGGTAAGGAGGCCTTCTGGGAGTGGAGTGAGAGGGATTCCCTGTACGGGGCTGTCCATGGCCAAGGTTCAGCACCAGCCGGGCACCAGCCAGCTCCAGGCTATGGTGAGAGCCGCCCGCCTGCCCCTCTGAGGAGTTCTGCATGGGGGATCTTTCAGGCTGGAGGGAGATGGTGGGGGTGCCTGTCCGGGGTAAGCGGGGGGCTCAATCTGTCTGCACTGGATCTTGTACCAATCCCTCCCTCAGATCCTCCTGGGGTGACTGGGCCCCTACAGATTTAACCCCTCATTGCCTCCTTGCAGAGCCTGTTTGTCTTGCTGGACCTGCTGGGGGCCCGCCACCCGACCATCCAGAACCACTTCCCCTTCACCGCCTCCTGGTTCGACTGGCTCGTCGGCATCAGTACCAAACCTTCCTTTCTTCTAGGGGTGGGAGGGGGCTTGCCCCCCCAGGCACCTGTAGCGGGACAGCTACCTCCTCCCTCGCCCGCCAGTCCTGATGGTCCTGCGTCTGTCTGACAATGAATAAAGGTGCCTGGGTTCTAGGCCCAGCTCTGGGAGGGGAGTGGGGTCTAGTGGTTAGAGCAGTGCGGCTGGGAACCAAGACTCCTGGGCTCTATCCCCAGCTGTGGGCAAGAGCTGGGAGTTGGGGGATTCAGTCCCCGGGGCTGTTGACCTGGCATCTTTCACCAACACTTTATTTCCCTCAGACACGACTTGTCAGGTTTGAAATCCCCCCTCCCTCCCCGGCAGCGTCTCCGTGTCCTCAGGGAGCTCTGTGTGAGCGGCCAGGTGTGGCCCCATGTGGGGCTCGTCCTGCCGTGCCCCAGCCTGGCAGGTCCCAGGAACCAGCCCATTCCTCACTCTCTTCTCTGTGTCGCCCAGAGAAGCGTCTGCACTGGCTGGGCCTGCTGCAGTCCCACCCCCGGGAGCAGACATACTTCCAGAGGGAGCCTGTCTATGGGCCTGTCGAAGAGGACCACGTCCCCTTCCTTCGCAAAGGTACCTGTCCTGCCCCATGCTACCGGACATCCAGGTGCAGAGCAGTGTGGGATGGACAGCTGGGGAGGCCTCCCCGGGGGAGCCAGGGCAGAATGTGTGCAGACAAAGCGTGGTGAGACTCCCCCAGGCTCCCACACAAGCCTGGCCTCATGAGTGGAGCAAGGGACTGAGACCTGGGTTCAGATCCTGGCTTTGCCACTGCCCTGCTGGGTGACTTTGCTGCTGTCTTCCTCAGTTTCCCCATCTGTGAAGTGGGGGGAATCATTCTGACCCCCTTTGTAAAGTGCTTTGGGATCCCCTGAGGACAAGGGCTATGCAAGAGCTAAGTGTTATTTACAGGGGTAAAATGCTTTATAGATGATGTTTGCCTGCCTGGCACACTTCACCCCAGAGGTGGCTGCATTTTGAACTTAGGCTCTGGGATCCTTGGGAGTGAAAGACTTTATAAACATATCATTGCTATCTAGCCACTTGGCCCTGACTCGCTTGATGTCTCTGGCCAATCTGGTTCCCATAATGCACCTGGGCCAGCTGCTCGTTGCTAGGTCAGGGGAGCACACGGCTCCTAGATGTAAGGTCAGGTCGTGCCTGAGGGCCTGGCTCCATCTACTGAGACAGTGTGCGCATTTAGAATGTCGCCCGTCGCCCGCTAGTGGCTGGGCCACATGGGGATAATAGTCTACTACTGCTGACAATAGTGGAATTACTCTTGTAGCTCCAGCAGTAGAGGCTGGTGCTTGCAGTGATGCAGATCCTGGGTTGGATCCCTGCTGACTATCCATGTATCTGTCTGGCCGCAGGAGTGCTGGTGCTGCACCTCATCGCCACCCCCTACCCGTGGGTCTGGCACACGATGGAGGACACGGAGCAGAATCTGCACCCCCCGACTGTGGAGAACCTCTGCAAGATCCTGGCTGCCTTCCTGGCCGAGTACCTGTGGCTGTGGCTACCCAGAGCCTCCCCGGCGAGGGAACCAACCCCCCCCGGGTCTCACAGGATCCTTCGCCCCTCCTGGGCCAAGCTCCATGGGGCCAGCAGCCAAAACACCCTAGGGACCAGGCAAGGTGGCTTGGGGGGCCCGGGCTGTGGCAGCCCCACAGGGTCTTGGGGAGGTGTTACAATGCTGGGAGGATGGGAAGGGAGATTGTGCTGAGTCTGTTCCGGGGCTGCAGCGGGGCCGTGGCCAGCCCAGGAGTGAAACCTCTTGCTTGAGCCCCTTGAGCCCCTTCCTGGGCTTTACACGCTCCCCAGAGCTCCAGCCGCCAGGGCCTGAACTAGCCTTTTCCCAACAGGGAGCCTGGATCCCAGCTGGTCGCGTCCCCCAGGGTCCACGGCTCAGAAGCAGGAATAACTGGGCTGAACCTGGACTGTGCCAGGGGCAGGACACCGGGGGCTGTGGGGGGGCCAGACCTGCACTCTCTGCAGCGCGGACTCCAGCTGCCAGCCCACCAGGGGTTGCTCCTGTTTACGGGGCCCGTCCAGCCCTGGGGTGCTGGGCTCCCAACCTCGCTCAGGGGCTGCTCCACAGCGACTCTCGAAACAAAGAGCTGCCCTGTCAGTGCTGCTGCCCCCTTCCCACATGCTGGGCAGCCCTGGGCACTGTGGGGCTGGGACACTGCTCCTGGCATGGCTGTTCCCTCCGCTCCGGCCCCTCCTGCCAGTTTCCAGCCGCAGCCCCAGCTCCCATCAGCAGGCGCAAACCCCAGCTCCCCTCCCCTTCCTTCAGCTCAGGGCTGCCGGGCCTGACTGTGTGTGACCCATGCGGAACCAGCACCCCCTTGGTTTCGCTCCACCTCCTCCCTCTGGATTGAGAGGCAGCACAGCCTAGTGGGCAGAGCACTTGACTGCACCCATGGGATCTGTTCCACGCTCTGCCACTAACTGGCCCTGTGAGTTTGGGTAAAACCCTTTTCCCCTCCCTGTGCCTCAGTTTCCCCTCCCATCCTTTGTCTAATTAGACTGTGAGCTCTTTAGGGCAGAGACTGTCTGTCTCATGTTCTGTGTATATAGCACCTAGCCCAAGGAGGCCTCTTAGTGCTAATCTGACAGACCATAATCACACCCTCTGAGCTCGCCCAGCCCAGCCCAGCGGCAGGGTGGTTATGGTTTAACAGGAGATGAAATGATTCCCGGCGCTTCAACTTTTCATGTGCTAGAAGCTGGTTTATTGTCACTGCTCAGTAGCTCCCAAGCAAAGCAAGCACTAAGCCGCGGGGCGCTGAGGTAAAGGCAAATTGCATTTGAACTAAAAACCCCTTTGTGGGAATCTACGACCCACCCGACGGGTCCTTCCCCGTCCAAACACTTTGCCCCCCTCGGTAAGAGAGGCTCGTGGGAACGGTCTGTCGGGGGGAAAGGGGCGAGGGCTGAAAGCTTTGAGAGGCAGACCCTGCGGGGGCCAGGCAGAGCCGAGTGTCAGGGCTCAGGGACACTTGGGTTCCCTTTGTGGGGGGTTAACTAGCGACCGGTTTCTGGGGGATTCCAGATGAAATCTTCGCTGCAGAGCTCGGGGGGGCTGGGGGCAGAGGCGGATTTGACTCTGGAATTGATAATTGCTCAGACGTTTCACACGGGAATGGAGGCGATGTTTCCTGCGCTGCCCAGGGATTGGCAGGGCCGTCGCCACAGACCTCGGCTGAGGCTTGGCCTGACCCCCCTGGACGCTGTAAGACCCTGGGCGTGGCTGTATGTGGACCTGGGCTAAGCTGACATGCCCGTTGCGGGCTGGAGCAAGGGGCTAGGCCTGGCGTCTGCCGAAGGAAGTAGCCTGGGGGAGGCAGGTGGCTCCCAGGCGCCATTAGAAATCTGAGCCCCTGGGGGTAGGGGAGGCAGCAGAGCCCAGGGGAGACGGGAGCATAACCCCAACTCTCAAAGCCCTGCTCTCCGGGCCCCAGGAGGCAGCAGGTGGGCGAGAAGCGGGAGGCCACCCCCTGCTGGGGGGCAGAGGTGCTGCTCAAGCAGGCAGAAGCCGTAGGCGGGGTCAGCGATGGGTGCAGGGGCTGCCCCGAGGCTGCAGGGACTCAGGCTTCAAACTCAGACCACTGGCTTATGGCCTCATAGAGGGCGTCCCCGGGGCATTGGGTTGACTTCACGTTGCGATGCCCCTTCAGGGTGTAGCTTTCACTCAGGAAGCCCCCGGAGACAGCACACTGGATCAGGCTCTTGGCAACGGTCAGGGTGGTGTTGTCAGGGGCTGTTTCTGCAGGACACCAGCAGCCCCCTGTTAATTTCACACACGCCCCTGGCCCCTCTCTGCTGCTCAGGGGATGTGAATGTGGCCTGAGTAAATAAACACCCTCTAGCCCTGTTCTTGATTGACCATGTCAATGTCTCTCTCCCCCACCCCACTGCATTTGGTAATGCATCTCCCCGCCTCCACACACACATTTGCTTCACCACGCTCCCCCTTCCCCTCCCTTTCCTGATCCTGTGCCCCAGCCCAGTGCCCCACCGTGGTGGAACCAAGAGCAGCTGTGAACTTCCTAGTTCCCCTGGGGGCCTAGCAGGGAAATCTGTACAGACGGGAACCACGTACTGGAGAAGCTGCCCAGGAAGCTGATTCCCAGTGACTTATCGTTCCAGTTCTTGACATGGGCCCCCATGGTGCTCCAGCCTCTGCCCTTGTAGACTCTCGTCTTCACCGATCAGGAAGCTGCAGGCAGAGCGCAATGTGAGATCCACAGGGGCACGTCTGCCGCACCCTCCCCTCCCCATCGCTCTCGGCAGCTCCCCCAGGATCATCGCTGGCCCGGCCCGGGTTTGAACCTGGGACCATCAGAGCTAGAAGCTCAATCCTCTGCCATGGAGCTAAAGACCCACTGAGGAAAAGGACTGGAATGGAGGGGCCCTAACCTGTATTGCACTCTTTGGCCATTAGGTGGCGCTGTGTGTAATACCCCTTATGGAAGGCACCAAGGGCCCCACCTGGACAGAGCTGGGGGTCGAGTGAGGGCTGTAGTGGGCCCAGATGTGGGGCAGGAGAACAGCACTGGGAGCCGCTGCTCTGCAGGAAATTCCCAGCTGGGTTTCCATCTCCTGACATCACCATCTCAAAGCATTTCACGGAGCAAAATCTCTGGCCAGGTTTTCGTTGCGGGACGTCAGGCCGGCTGCAGGGAAACGTGTCAATAACGCCGGCATGGGGCGGTGTCACAGAGGCCTTTGCTGGCCCCCACCCCACCCCATTGCCACAGCTCCAGCCCCACACACAAATGCTGTAGGAGTGTAACTGTCCCAGGCTAGTTAACACATTACAGCCCCGGTGGGGGGACAATCCTCGGTGCTTACGGTGACAGCACTGCCGAGAACACATGTTAAACCAATCAGCGAACCCACCCGCCTGCTAATGGGCTTACCAGGGATCCCTCTCCTGACTCCAGCCAGGGCTCCGGCCGGGGTGCAGCCCGTCGAACCCACCCACGGGCTTTCCAGTGCTTCCAAGCTCAGCACAGCTTCTGCTGCGAACACGACCCCTAGGAATCTGTGAGTGCCGCAGGCCGGTCCCTCGATCTGGGAACAGGTCATTCGCAGCCAGTGTCTCGCTTCCCAGGGCGTCGCTTCAAAAGGCTGGGGGCAGAGGTGGTAATTTGCATCCCCGCCTTAGCTGGTCGATTGTTTAACAAGTGTCCTGTGATGGTCCTGACCCTTCCCAGGGTTTGCTGGAATCACATCTCCCCCAGAAGAATCACGTCCCATCCCCCCAGACTCCAGACCCATTTGCATTTGTAATACAATGAACTCCGGAAATACCCACACTTCGTCCAACCAGCTTTGTGCAGGGTCTGGGAGGGAACTGCCGTCTCTGGCCCATTTCCCCCTACAGAACTGGGTGGAACCAGGTGCTGTCCGGCAACTTGGGGAACCCATTGACTTAGTGCCTGGACAGGTTTCTCCTCTGCCTGGCATTTCTGCTATAGCCTGTCACAATGTCACGTTTTGACGTTGCATTTAAGAAGCATTCTGCCATCACGCCAGCACCCGGTCATCACAAACCCGCCCGGTCGGCTGGCAGCCTCCTACCCCAGTTCTCTCTAGAGCCCCTGGGCCAATCTCTCCCACGCCCCTCCTTACTCGGGGTGCCCCCAAACCTTTTCCTTCCAGAACGCAGTTCATTTTCTTAACTTCCGACACGGCTCAGCTGCCTTATTAACGATGAGGCTTGTCCTGCTCCATCACATCCTCCGGGTCCTCCTCGCACTCAGCCGGCTTCCCCAGTGCTCCCAGTGTCACCTCAGCCAATTGGTCCTGTGCTGGCCGATGAGCACTTCCACCGTCCTCTGCCCGTTTCTGACAACCCCACGTCTTCACCGTCTCCTCAGCTCCTTCCCCTCGCCCGCCTTCCCCTTTCCTTGCGGCGCTTGCCAGCCGCCCATTGACTTCCCCATTCTGCGACTTCCCTTTCTGAGCATTTTCTGTCACTTCCTTAAGCTTCTGATTAAAAGCCTCGTGTGCCCGATGCTGAGCTGCCGCCCCAGGTCACGCTTTCCCCTCCACTCTCTGGTCAGCCTCAGAGACAAGCAGCGCACACGTGTGATCCCACGGGCCGGCCGGCCGCTGTGCAGCCCCAGATCCTCCATGCATAACAGCACATTTCTTTACAAACAATCCAAGCCCTCCTTTACTATTTCGGCCATTCTTTGCCCGCATTTTACTCTTGATGGAGTTAACGTTTCGCTGGATCTAGTCTTACATCTCTTCTTCAAACTTTTCCCCTCCCCTGTAGGCCCCTAGACCGTCCCAGCCAGAGTCTCCACACACGGCTAGGTCTTTACTCCCAACACAGAGGTTGTTACCCTGCCTGGTCCGGTTCCAGCCGGTAAACTTGGGTTGGAGGATCCCCCAGGGAAGCAGATTTACTACCAATTCAGCTTCGATCTTACTTCCTACTTAAAGAGACCTCAAGGACCCAAGCCCCAGCCAGTATTTATTAGTTATTAGTACAGCGCTCAAACAGAAAGGCAGATCCATTACCAAGTCTGCTGAACCAAATTTTGCAGCCGTTGACGTAAACGACAGACTGAGCCCCGTGATGTCTTTTGCCGCGGCTTGCATACAGCCTTGCATTGGGAAAGAGGAAGAGATAAGCTGGAACTAAGTTACCTATAAGTAGTCCAAGCAGTATGCAAGCCGTGGCAAAAGACATCACGGGGATCAGTCTGTCGCCTGCAAAATTTGTGTCTGGTAAATACCATAGACTTCCCAGCACACAATCACACATCTGCTGCTTAAGCATAAACTTTTACCATCACTATGTTATTTATACATTTCCATTTGTTTGTGGTTAGTACATTTCTCGCACAGTTGTGTGGCAACGCAAATAACAGGGCGCTAGGCTACAAATTTTAGCAAACTGGCATTTTTCACTGCCTGTGAGAGTTTAGCAGCATTCCCAAAGCATCTCAGGAGTTTGGGTCACCAGTTGGCCTGAGGTCTGATAGTAATTTGGCCTCTACCAGTCAACAAACCTTTGTACTGGTATAACGGCATCCCCATGGATGGGGTGGGGGGGTGTTGTAATGTTTTAACTAGACCGGTCCAGTTAAAGTCCTCAGGCTTTTGCATACAGACATGGCCGGCCTGTGGAGTGACCTTGGTTAAGTTACGTCCCCCTTTTGTGCTTCAGTTTCCCCATCTATAAAGTGGGGATAGTGATGCCAACTTCCTTTGTGAAGGGCGTTGAGATCTGCTGGAGAAAGGGGCTAGCTCAGGGCCAGGTGTTATAACTGGGGAGCAAGAGGGTCTGTCGCTGCCCCAGGCAGGTCATGGGAGCTTTGTGGAGCGGAGAGATGGTGGCAGACATGGGTAGCAGAGGGCGCTGTGCTGGGCTCCAGTGGGGCAGGTTGGTGGCAGAAGGGGAGGTTTCTCCAGAATCCAGCAACACACCCAACAGCCACGTGCCCTGATGCCTGACCCCACTGTCATCGCCCCCAGCACAGCCCCCAGCACCTCTCTCATGTGTGTCGGGGGGGGAGGGGATTTCTGCTTGGGCCGCCCCCACGCGCTGGTGCTTAAACTCCAAAAGGAAGCTTACAAGCAGTGGAAATTTGGACAGATGACTAGGGAGGAGTATAAAAATATTGCTTGGGTATGCAGGGGTGTAATCAGGAAGGCCAAGGCACAACTGGAGTTGCAGCTAGCAAGGGATGTGAAGGGGAACAAGAAGGGTTTCTACGGGTATGTTAGCAACAAGAAGAAGGTCAGGGAATGTGTGGGCCCCTTACTGAAAGTGGGAGGCAGCCTAGTGACACATGATGTGCAAGAAGGTGAAGTACTCAATGCTTTGTTTGCCTCAGTCTTCACAGACAAGGTCAGCTCCCAGACTGCTGCACTGGGCAAGACAGTATGGGGAGGAGGTGAGCAGCCCTCAGTGGTGAAAGAACAGGTTAAGGACTATTTAGAAAAGCGGGACGTGCACAAGCCCATGGGTCCAGATCTAATGCATCCAAGGGTGCTGAGGGACTTGGCTGATGTGATTGCAGAGACATTGGCCATTATCTTTGAAAACTCCTGGTGATCGGGGGAGGTCCCGGACGATTGGAAAAAGACAAATATAGTGCCCATCTTTGAAAAAGGGAAAAAGGAGAACCCGGGGAATTACAGCCTGGTCAGCCTCACTTCAGTCCCCGGCAAAATCATGGAGCAGGTCCACAAGGGATCCATTTTGAACCACTTGGAGAAGAGGAAGGTGTTAAGGAACAGTCAACGTGGATTCACCAAGGGCAAGTCATGCCTTCTATGATGAGATAACTAGCTCTGTGGATATGGGGAGAGTGGTGGTTGTGATACATCTTGACTTTAGCAAAGCTTTTGATACGGTCTCCCAAAGTATTTCTGCCGGCAAGTTAAAAAAGTATGGATTGGATGAATGGACTATAAGGTGGATAGAAAGCTGGCTAGATTGTCGGGCTCAATGGGTTATCAACAGCTTGATGTCTAGTTGGAAGCCAGTATCAAGCGGAGTGCCCCAGGGGTCGGTCCTGGGGCCAGTTTTGTTCAACATCTTTATCAATGACCTGGATAATGGGATTAATTGCACCTTCAGCAAATTCACAGATGACACTAATCTGGGGGAAGAGGTAGATACACTGGAGGGTAGGGATAGGGTCCAGAGTGACCTAGACAAATTGGAGGATTGGGCCAAAAGAAATCTGACGAGGTTCAACAAGGACAAGTGCAGAGTCCTGTACTTAGGACGGAAGAATCCCAGGCACTGCTACAGGCTGGGGACCGATTGGCTAAGCGGCAGTTCTGCATAAAAGGATTACAGTGGACGAGAAGCTGGATATGAGTAGCAGAGTGCCCTTGTTGCCAAGAAGGCCAAAGGCATATTGGGCTGCATTAATAGGAGTGTTGCCAGCAGATTGAGGGAAGAGATTATTCCCCTCTATTCGACACTGGTGAGGCCACATCTGGAGTATTGCGTCCAGTTTTGATCCCCCCACTACAGAAGGGATGTGGACAAATTGGAGAGAGTCCAGCAGAGGGCAATGAAAATGATTGAAAATGAAAAGGGGCACACGACGCACGAGGAGAGGCTGAGAGAACTGGGGTTATTTAGTCTGCAGAAGAGAAAAATGAGGGGGGGTTTGATAGCAGCCTTCAACTACCTGAAGGGGGGCTCCAAAGAGGATGGAGCTCGGCTGTTCTCAGTGGTGGCAGATGACAGAAGAAGGAGCAATGGTCTCAAGCTGCAGTGCGGGAGATCTAGGTTGGATATTAGGAAACACTATTTCACAAGGAAGTTGGTGAAGCACTGGAATGGGTTAACTGGGGAGGTGGTGGAATCTCCATCCTTAGAAGTTTTTAAGGCCTGGCTTGACAACGCCCTGGTTGGGATGATTTAGTTCGGGTTGGTCGTGCTTTGAGCAGGGGGTTGGACTAGATGACCTCCTGAGGTCTCTTCCAACCCTGATATTCTGTGATTCTATGAAATGCAAGTGGTGCAAAATAATAGCGAGATGGCGCCCTGGTGATGCAAATCCAAGGCAGCATCCACACTGGGGCGGTCAATTTGAGCCAGGGGTGGTGGGTTTTGTGATATGGTGACATATCCAGGTAGGGGTTTCCTATCCCTTTTCCAGGGCTGGGATAGAACCCAGGAGTCCTGGCTCCCAGTCCCCCATTCTAACCACTAGACCCCACTGTCATGGGGCCCCCTGGTGATGCTCTGGAACTGCTCCAGACGAAGCCAGTCAGGACTCTGGGGAAGTCTCCTTTCTGTGAGCAGCCGGTCTTCAGGACACACAGCTCACACAACTTCCACCTTCCTGGGTCTGACCTCGGAGCATTCAGCATCCTCTGCCCCTCTGTGCGCTTCCCATGGCGAGTCCACCCAGGTGGAGTCCTGGGGAAGCTAGACGGTCCTGCCCCACAACTTCGCAGTCAGACGTGACTCTCAGCCAGCCAGTAAAACAGAGGTTTATTAGACGACAGGAACATGATCTAACACAGAGCTTGTAGGTGCAGAGAACAGGACCCCTCAGCTGGATCCATTTTGGGCGGCAGTGAGCCAGAGAACCACGTCTGCCCTTCACTCAATGTCCCCAGCCAGCCCAAAGTGAAACTATCTCCAGCCCCCGCCCTCCTCTGGGCTTTCTCCCTTTCCCGGGCCAGGAGGTCACCGGATTCCTTTGTTCTCCAACCCTTTCGTTCTCACCTTGCAGGGGGGAAGGGCCCAGGCCATCAGTTGCTAGGAAACAGGGTTTTGGCCATTCTCTGTGTCCAGACCCCTGCACACACCTGCCCTCTAGGGCTCTGCAATCATCAAACACCCTTATCCCACCATCTAGATACTTAAGAACTGCCTAGGGGAAACTGAGGCAACCCCACAATATTCAGAGGAAACATTAAGAACAGTCCCGCTTCATCACACCTACTCCCCTCCCAGGGCTGGTGATAGAACCCAATGGTCCCAAGCTGCCGGGTGCTTTGGCCATGGGGTGTAAAACGGTCCCGTCTTTGCTTCCTCTCCCACCGCTGCAACGGTGCAAAAGCTGCTTTAATAGCACCCTCTCCCTGCCCCCCCCCCACGCCCAACTGAGTCTCAGGCCTTGCTAACGCTCAGTACCACGGCAGCCCCAGGAGATGATTGCTGCGGGGGTGTCAGCCCAGGGGGAGGTAGTGACTCCTAGAAGCAGGGAGAGCAGCAGCACCGTAGATCAGGGAGGTCTGGCAATGCCAGTGGCTGTCTGGGGTCTGGCAGCCCTGGCACTCAGAGCAGATTGTCAAAGGCCAAACCCCTCTCACCACCGGCTCTGTAGCTCCCCCTTGCTTTCGGTCTGTCTTAGGCACCATCCTGGCCCTCATCCCCTTGGCATCCGAGCACTGCCCAACCTCAATTGCATTTATTCTAACTGCCCCCTGCAGGGCAGGGCCTGGCTGCTACCTCCACTGTACAGACAGGGAACCACTGCAGAGAGAGAATAAGGGACTTGCTCAAAGCCAAACAGAGCATCTGTGGCAGAGCTGGGAAATGAACATGGGTCTCCTGGGTCCCAGGATGGCACCTTCTCGTTCAACCTCCTGCCCCCTTCGTCCCTGGTTCAGTGGGAGCTGCGGGAGCTCTCTGGGGCACAGGAGCTGGCTGGTGCCCAGATGGAGCTACGTTGCCTATTGCACAGATCTCGCTTTTCCCGAACATTGAAAATGCTGCTCCAACCATACCTGGGCCCGCCAGGATCCTTGCAGCTGGTCCGTGCTAAATTGTGAACTGTGCCCTGGCCTCCCAGAGCGGGGCAATGGGAGAGGGTGGGGCTGGCCCAAGGCCCTGCTGGATTGCGGCTCACGCGTACGGAGTCCCAGTGCTACAGAGCTCTGTGCGGGGGCAGAGCTTTGTGGCGATTTCGCAGCTCCTCTCTCCAAGGCCTGTGTGGCAGCAGCCGCTGCAGAGAATCCCAGGCCTGATTCCCCCCACGCTGGGTCTCCTGAATGGCCCCTGCCCCGGGGGGCTCCATTCCTCACCCAGTGTCTCCTGCCTGTTCCCCCGGCAACCTCAGTGCCATTCCCTCTGGAAGTGATGGTGTCAGCGAAGGTGCTGGAGGTGGTCAGGCCTCGTGGTTGGAGCTGGACTCAGGAGGCCGGGGCGTGGGTGGAGCGAGGCTGGAGCGAGAGCAGGGCTGGAGCAGGACGAGGAGCAGGGCTGGAGCAGCCTAAGACTGTTGCCAATGTCAGGCAGGAGCGAGTTCCTGGCCCTGGAGTCATGTTGAGCAGACTGAGCTGCTGTGAGACTGAAATACTTGCTCCGGGAGTCACGGGCCTGTTCCTGGCTTGTGGATTGGCGGGAGCCCGGCACAGGAGGGACTCAGGGCCTGACACATGGCTCCAGGGGGTGCTTGGCTCCGGCCCCGCTGGGCACTGACAGGCCAGGTGCAGGGGGCCAGGCGCAGCACCAGGGAGGACATTGGGGAGGCAGGAGCGCTGAGGTGGGGCTGAGCGGACAGGTGCTGAGGAGCTGCAGCCGGCTGGCCAGCAGGGAGGAGGAGCAGCACCCAGCTGTGGAGGGCCCAGCTGCAGCTCCACACGGGGCGCGGCCAGAGCCTGGCAGGCAGCTGGCTGAAGTGGCACTTTGTGATCTGGTGCAGGCGGGAGCTGGCTCCCCACATCTGAACGCTCTGCAGCGCCGGCGGATTCACATCTAAACCCGGATCTGGCTCCCAATTCACAGCTGGCCCCTCCCCCCGATCTGGAGTGGCTGAGACTCCAGCGCTCTGGGGAAGAGGCCAACAAATGCCAGCTCCTGGGGTGGGCTTCCCCCAGAGACAACCCCGTCCTGGGAAGGGAGGTTCCAAGAGCCGGCAGCTCCACCACTCACACTCCCAGCTTCCTGGGAATGAGCCAGGAGCAGAGTCCCAGTCCCCGTCCCCCGGCATTAATCCAGGGACTCCGCACTGGGGATGTGCACCTGGCAGCACGCAGCCTCCTGAGGACACACAGGCCAGGGTGCAGGGCGAGGGCTCCCAGAGAGAAACGGCAGGAGGGCAATGCTGGGAACCCCCAGGCCGTCTTCAGCTCAAGCATGAGGGCACCCCAGCATCCTGGAGAGCAGGAATCTAGCTTCAGCTCAGCCTTTATGTCCCCCCGTTCTCTGTGCTAGATGGGTTGGTCTCCCGGAGGGACGAAAGAGCCCATCAGGAGTTCCTGGCTTATCCAATGTCAGTTTCCCGCTCTTGTGAAAAAAAACAGTGACTTCCCTTACACAGGAGCTGGTGTTCTTCAGGCTGGGCTGGGCCTGTACACATTCCCCTGTAGGGGTGTGTGCACCCAGGGCCCGTGAGTCGCAGACGTTTGCCAACGAACATTTGCCAACAGACATTTGCCCCCTGCTCTCCCCATGTGCTCAGGGACCGCCATCAAAAGGGCACGTCTGCCACCTCCCTCTCAAGTCCTTCGCACCTGCATACTGCCAGGGGAACATCCCCATTTCTACTGAGGCCTCAGGGACAGGGTTTATGATGAAGCGGCTGGAGTTGATCTCCCCCCCCCCACCCCCCGTGTTGCACCCCAACGGCTAGCTGGAGATCCAAACTGACACTCCCCGGTTTGAGCCCCTGCCTAGCCAGGCCCTGTTCCCTCCCCCCAGGCAGTTGTTGGCCCTGAATTCCTGCAGGCAGCCATGACACACAGGTGCTTGGGGGCTTGAGAGAAGGGCTATCACCAGCTGAATGACCCCTGCCTGTACGGTGGGGACTGAGGCCACTTTGCCAGCAGGTGTCCCCCAAGTCCTGTGCTATGCTGAGTCTGGGGAGATGGGCAGGTTCAGCCTCATTAGAAGGGATCGGCCAGACAGAAAGGCAGAATCGGGTCCCCGCACAGAGCCCCTCTACTTCCTGCCTGTGTCCTAACCACCAGGACAGTGGCCGATCCCACCTTCAGGTCAGGTTCCAGCGTCGGGCCCTGTCCATACCCACAGCGCGTGGCACCCAGCATGCGGTGATAGACTCCTGTACATGCAGTAAGTTCACAGACACTAGAAACTGCCTAACGCCAGGCTGGGGGCTGGGGATGTGTAGGGTACAGAGCACAGCATCCCCTAAGGCCGGGCAGGAGGGATGAGAGATGCGGGGTGTAGGGTACAGAGCACAGTGCCCCCTAACGCCGGCCAGGGGGCCTGGAAACTGGGGGAATATGTAGGATCCAGAGCACAGCATCCCCTAACACCAGGCTGGGGGGCAGGGAGAGGGGGGATATGTGGGGCACAGAGCACAGCACCCCTAACACCAGGACACGAGGTCTTGTCCATCTCAGGGCGGAAATGATCACACCCTTCGAATGGCAGGAGCGCGCTGCTTTACATTAAGGTTCTTTGGCTGATGGGCGAACCTCACCCCGCCCTGCGTTTCGAGTGTGAACAGCTGTCGATGGAAACCCAGACAGCAGAGATGCAGCAGGACTAACCGGGGTCACTGGGTGTCGCCCTCACCCCGTGTCTACACTGTACGAGAATGGGAAATAGCAGGTGCCTTTTCTTGCCCTGATATGATTTTGGAGATGCCGACGCTTGCAACAGCTTTCTCCCTGTGTGGGTTGTGGGATCCAGGGGAGCCGTCTGTGTGCTCTGTACAGGACAAGGCATGTAGATCATTTATACCTCAATGGATCACAGTAAATACAGTTATTTAATATATCAAATAAAAGCAGAACAATACATCAAAAAGCATCAAAATGAAACAGAGGATTGCTATGTACAGGGGGGATTGCTATGTACAGGGCGGATTGCTATGTACAGAGGGGTTTGCACGTGACTAGTTAACTGCTCGAGAGCTTTCATCACCGTGTACTTTCTGACAGGTTTCCACGCCCTGTGTAGGGTTTACGTCCCGCCCTCCGTCCCCGTTTCCGGTCGTGTACGTTTTTGGCGCCGTCGGCCCTTTTGAACATTTCTTTTGTATTGTTTTCTGTGTTTGGCCTGGGGAAGGTTGCATTCTTGTGTTTTGACATATTTAGAGAAAAAGTATGAACAAGTAGAAAGAAAGGCTGTAAGGGGTTTGCGGCTCCCTTCCCGTCCATCAGGGTGGGAGACCACACCCCTTGCTACGATACTTCCGGGGTACCTTGGTTCAGGGGAAAATTAGCCCAGTGTTAATGGTTCAGGCCTGCAGTCAGGCTGAGCAATGGTAGAGAGTCTGTTTGCCTGGGGCCCTCATTCAGGGCAGGGCTGCAGTCAAGTAGGGGCTCTGGCCTACAGTCAGGCAGGCAGAGCAGCAGAAGGTCCATTTGCCTGGCCCTTGATCAGGGCGGGGCAGCAATCAAGTAGGGGGGCTCTGGCCTACAGTCCGGCAGAGCCGTCGCCGTCTAGGGGAGGTTAGCTCTCTGGTGGGAGAGTCAGCACAACCATCTGGCGTCCTGATTCAGGCGGGTGCCAGACCAATCAGGCCTCCTGACAACCAGGTGGGGAGCCTGCCACTCCTGACGGTGGCGTGGCGGTGGTAGGGGAACCCAGGCCCTCTCGCTCCACTGAGTCCCCACCCAGGGCCCTAAACAGCAGCGGAGTGGTCTGCCACTGGGTCAGCGGGGAAAATCTGATCACAACACGCTAGCCGGCTTGTAGTCAATAATACAGCTGAACCCGATTTGGCTGCCCTGGGCTCCTTCCTACACACCCATTCCGTGTGTACATGGGTTCCAGGGTTGTTGTTCGCTTCACTGGGGTAGACGGCTAATGGCAGCCCCACCAGCTCCTTGGAGTCCCCGGCATCTGGCAGCTCCGGCAGCCCCTCTGGCTCTCTGTCAGGATAGCGCTCTCCATTAGGGGAGCAGGGAAGAGACGTTCTGCTCCTCCAGCAGCTCTCTCCCAACTCGGCTGGAGGGGCGGCCTTTTATAGTTCCGCTTCCTGTCCCACCCCTCTGCTTCCGGCAGGGTGGCATGCGGTGGGAGACAAGCCTGCTTTCTGCAACCCTCCTGCCCCCAACAACCCACTTCAGCGAGTCCCAAAATCAAATCCACTTACCAGGGGCCTCCTCTCCTCTTTGTGCTTCGCCAACATCCGGGGTAGAAAAGAGCTCCTGGCCGCATGCCTCTCTGACCTCCGAGTCATCTTCTGCCTCTGGGTCCCCCTCCACATCCTCGTCCAAGATTTTCTCCTCCTGGCTCGATCCACTCTCAACTGACATGCGAGCCACCGAAGTATCCACAGTGGTGTTCGCAATGGAGGTGGGTTCGCCGCGGAGTATCACGTCCAGCTCTTTGGAGAAACGGCAGCTCATAGGCGCAGCACCGGAGTGGCGGTTTGCCTCCCGCGCCCTGTGCTCGGCATTCCGCAGCTCCTTCACTTTGATCCTAAACTGCCGTGTGTCCCGGTCATCGCCCCTTTCTGTCATGCATCGTGAAATCTGTCCGTAGGTGTAATGATGCTGGTTCTGGCGGGACCCAACTGAGAGTGCCAGTTCAGGACAAACTGCTTCAAGCAGGGCAGTTACAGCCGAAGGCTGGGGCTTTTCCATCTCTAAGGCAAACCAAACCAGCCAAACAGAGCAGACTTTGGTCTCACCCCACTGGCTCACCACAAGTCACACAAGCAATTCCCTTAGACACTCCAGTTTCCCAGGATCACCAATTGTTATGGGGACAAATGGTTATGAAAACCAATACCCCAGGAAAAGAAAAAAGGCTCTCTTGATCCCAAAGGACCAAGCCCCAGACCCAGGGGGCTGTATACAATATACAAATCAGATCTTGTCCCAAATCAAATTGTTGCCAATCCTTTAGAATCTAAAATCTAAAGGTTTTGTTCATAAAAGGAAAAAGCTATAGATGAGAGCTAGAATTGGTGAAATGGAATCAATGACATACAGTCATAGCCAAGTTCTTGGTTCAGGCTTGTGGCAGCGACAGAATGAACTGCAGGTTCAAATCAAGTCTCTGGAGAACATCCACAGCTGGGATGCGTCTTTCAGTTCTTGGTTCAAAGCTTCAGTGTAGCAAAGTCCCTCCAGAGGGATGAAGCAGGACTGAAGACAAGATGGAGGAGCTGCAGCAGCTTTTTATATTCTCTTGCCATGTGGTCCTTCTTTCTTTGTCCCAAAACAAGCTGTCCATCACGTGGCCTGGAAAAACCTCCGAGTTCTGTCCATAGGCAGGTCCCTGCACACCGTGCTGAGTCCCAAGGCTTGTCTGCCTTCTTTCAATGGATCAGTTGTGTAGCTGATGGTCCTTAATCGGTCATCAAGCAGGCTAGACATTGCATCCGATGAAGTGAGCAGTAGCTCACGAAAGCTTACGCTCAAATAAATTTGTTAGTCTTTAAGGGCCACAAGTACTCCTTTTGAACTTGTCTGGGGTGTCACCCAGAAGCATAGTACAAGTTTGAACCACAGACAGTACAGAGTCAATACTTATAACTTAAAATACAAAAATGACACAAACATATAGAGAGCATAATCATAACCAGCAAACCACAACCTTGCCTTAGACACCTTATTTGGCCCCCCTTTATACAAGATTTGGTGCCACTACAGGACCTTGGTTGCAACAATGATCTATATGGTCCCAGTTCAAGTCAATAAAGTCACAGTAGGTATCATAATTGCTACGTCCGGAGTGCAGCTGGGACTGTACAGCCTCCTCTCCCCAAATGCTGATGAGGTCCAGCAGCTCAGCATAGCTCCAAGCAGGGGGATCGCCTGGTACGTGGAGCAGGCCTGGCCACCTGGAAAGATGCGCTGCACGCATCACTGAGCAAACAGGAAGAGGACTTTCAAAATGGCAAAGGAGTTTACGGAGTGGGGATGATGGATGGTCACCTGAGGGCCGGGCAGTAGAGTTCAAACCGATGACCAGAGAGGCGAGAGCAGGCATTGTGGGACATCTCCCGGAGGCCAATCGCAGCACCGTAATCGACCTCGGTGTCTACACTGGCACCGCAGCCTTGTAGCCCCGGTGCAGAAAGTTTTTTAAACTGTGCAGGGCTTTTTTTAAAGTGCTGCAACTGCCCTGTTTCCGCGCCCTGAGTGGCGTGGCTCTGCGTACACCTCACCAGTTGCAGCACAGAAAGCTGCTTTACCGCGCTGCAACTTGCCAGCGTAGACAGGACCTAAGGAAACAGTGCCATGACTTTAAACCTCCTGTTCACCGGAAAAAAACAAGGCTGTGTTTTGGAGTGGAATAAAATGCACCTTTTAAAAATGCAGTAACAGTTTTAACACATGATGAAAGTTATATTAAGCTTATTAAACATTTTAGATTTTTGTTGCATTATCAGACTGCTTTTGTTCTTAAATGTTTGCAGCCCAAGGGCTGAGACATAAATGCATGCTTCTGTGTTTGTTTTGGGTCTAGAGGCTGTATTAAAAGTAATGCTTTATAAAAGCAAAAAGGCTTTTTCATTTGTACTTTGTGTTTCTAAGAAGACAAAAAGCATTTTAGTAATAAGTTTGACAGGGGCATTTTTGAATTAGCCAGTTTGTTTTCAAAAGATGTCTAGTTACCATTAAGCAAAAGCCAGGGCCCTAAAGTTAATTAAAGGAAACAGGCATGTACATTTCAAAGCCTTCTGGTTACAGAAATGGGAATGGCCATATCACCATTTACAAAATCTTTTTATTAACTCTTTAAATAAACTTACTATATAAAAGAATACAAAAAGAGACCCAAACCAAAACAGCTTTACCTTTAAATTGTAAAGAAAGCTTTAAAAATCAGGGTACAGTTAAAACCCTCATGTTTTTAAGGTTTGGATTTAGACAAAAAAGAAGAAAAAGCAGCTGATGTGAAAAAGTTCTGACAGAGATAAGGGGCTTGTTCTGTTCCCAACATACACACACATACGTTCTTCTTCTTTTCTCATGTTTTTTTGAAATGTAAACCAGGACAAACAAGTTTGCTTTAGGCCTGTCATAGAAAATCTGCATGAAGCAGGATTTAAAAATAGCTGCCTTCCCCTGTTTAGCTCGCATGTCCTGTGACCAAAGTTGTTTCACTGTAAAGATGGCCAGAACATGTATGAATTTAAAACAAACAAGAACCCACAGCAGATTGCTTTTCAAAAAACACCCTTTGAACTTATTAAGAATGTAAAATAAAGAAGCATCTCGGGGTTAAAACCACAGGCAGTTTACAAAAGTAATTTGTTGAAGTTAAATTAAGTTTTTATTGACTTAGGGATTTTAGTATGATTTTTTGTTGCATGATCAGACTGTCTTTGTTTCTAAATGTTTGCAGTCCGTGTGCTGAGACCCAGGTACAAGCTCTTTTTTAACTGTTTAAATGGACTTAATATATCAAAGAATGCAAAAAGAGAAAGTTGGTTTTTTTGGTTACCTTGAAATTATAAAGAAAACTTTAAAAATCAGGGTATAGTTAAAAACCTCACCTTTTGAAAGTATGGATTTCTACAAAACACAAGAAAAAGCAACTTATGTGAACCAGTTAGCTTTTTTTTTTAAACCAGAGATAAGGTATTTGTCACCCCCCCGCTCCCCCCCACATTTTTCTTTCCTAGTGATTTTTTAAGTGTAAACGAAAGGCCAAATTTGACCTATTTGAAGCAGGCCCTTCTGCTTCTACATTTTTTTTTGCAGCAAAGGCAGAGGATTAAAACTAAATGTAAACCTAAGGGGCTGCCAAGTTTTACTGAACACTAGTAAGATCAACACCTGTTTACAGCAACGTTAATGGTAAAGAGAAAGCAATATTACCATTCACAATCTATTTAACACATTTGTAACCCTTGAAATGAACTCCCTTGTTCTGTAGTGAAATAAAGAGGTCCCTTTGTAACACGAACAGGTTTAAACTCTTAAGAAGGTGTCTACACTGCCCACGTGAAATCGCTGCCGCGACAACGCTTTAAGGTGGCAGTGTCCTCGCGGCTCCAGCTGAGGAGGGTGTTTTTTCACACCCCTGAGCGGGGCATGTTTCAGCGCTGTAAGTGGCAGTGTAGACAAGCCCTAATTGAACTGTGGAATTTTAAAACAGGGAACACTCTCTAAAAACCCCGCAAATTATTTTTGTTGTTTGTCAGCCCCAGTGGGAAAAGTCCCATAAAATTTAAAAGGCCTTAAAGCCAATGGGGTTATCTATCTATCTATCTATCTATCTATCTATCTATCTATCTATCTATCTATCTATCTATCTAGTGGGAAAGGTGCTTGGGGCCTGTTTTTTTAGATAAGAATAAGGCAGTTAAAGGGGGTGGGTAGTGAGGGGAGGGGCGGGGAGGGGAGGGAGAGGGCTCTTGTTTAAAAATCTTGGGTTGATAGGATTGGTTCACGAAAATGCATTCTATGATGCAGCTGTAGAACAGTTTCTGATTGGTCCGCCCGAGAGGCAGAGATAACCATGCTGGGGGCTGTGAGCCTTGGAAGCTCCCTCTTTCCCCGGGGGCAGCCGCAAGGGAAGAATTAGTAGGGGAAGCAAAAGTGGATGGGAACCTGGGAGGCAGTGACCATGAGATGGTCGAGTTCAGGATCCTGAAACAAGGAAGAAAGGAAAGCAGCAGAATACGGACCCTGGACTTGAGAAAAGCAGACTTTGACTCCCTCAGGGAACTGATGGGCAAGATCCCCTGGAAGAATGACATGAGGGGGAAAGGAGTCCAGGAGAGCTGGCTGTATTTTAAAGAATCCTTATTGAGGTTACAGGGACAAACCGTCCCGATGTGTAGAAAGAATAGTAAATATGGCAGGCGACCAGCTTGGCTTAACAGTGAAATCCTTGCTAACCTTAAATACAAAAAAGAAGCTTACAAGAAGTGGAAGATTGGACAAATGACCAGGGAGGAGACAAAAATATTGCTCGGGCATGCAGGAGTGAAATCAGGAAGGCCAAATCACACCTGGAGTTGCAGCTAGCAAGAGATGTTAAGAGTAACAAGAAGGGATTCTTCAGGTATGTTAGCAACAAGAAGAAAGTCAAGGAAAGTGTGGGCCCCTTACTGAATGAGGGAGGCAACCTAGTGACAGAGGATGTGGAAAAAGCTAATGTACTCAATGCTTTTTCTGCCTCTGTCTTCACGAACAAGGTCAGCTCCTAGACTACTGCACTGGGCAGCACAGCATGGGGAGGAGGTGACCAGCCCTCTGTGGAGAAAGAGGTGGTTTGGGACTATTTAGCAAAGCTGGACGAGCACAAGTCCATGGGGCCGGATGCGTTGCATCCGAGAGTCCTAAAGGAGTTGGCGGATGTGATTGCAGAGCCATTGGCCATTATCTTTGAAAACTCATGGCAATCCGGGGAAGTCCCAGATGACTGGAAAAAGGCTAATGTAGTGCCCATCTTTAAAAAAGGGAAGAAGGAGGATCCTGGGAACTACAGGCCGGTCAGCCTCACCTCAGTCCCTAGAAAAATTGTGGAGCAGGTCCTCAAGGAATCAATTCTGAAGCACTTAGAGGAGAGGAAAGTGATCAGGAACAGTCAGCATGGATTCACCAAGGGCAAATAATTCCTGACTAATCTAATTGCCTTCTATGACGCGATAACTGGCTCTGTGGATGAGGGGAAAGCGGTGGACGTGTTGTTCCTTGACTTTAGCAAAGCTTTTGACACTGTCTCCCACAGTATTGTTGCCAGCAAGTTAAAGAAGTATGGGCTGGATGAATAGACTATAAGGTGGATAGAAAGCTGGCTAGATTGTCGGGCTCAACGGGTAGTGCTCAATGGCTCGATGTCTAGTTGGCAGCTGGTATCAAGTGGAGTTCCCCAAGGGTCGGTCCTGGGGCCGGTTTTGTTCAATGTCTTCATAAATGATCTGGAGGATGGTGTGGATTGCACCTCAGCAAGTTTGCAGATGACACTAAACTGGGAGGAGAGGTAGATACGCTGGAGGGTAGGGATAGGCTACAGAAGGCCCTAGACAAATTGAAGGATTGGGCCAAAAGAACTCTGATGAGGTTCAGCAAGGACAAGTGCAGAGTCCTGCACTTAGGATGGAAGAATCCAATGCACCGCTACAGACTAAGGACCGAATGGCTCGGCAGGAGTTCTGCAGAAAAGGACCTAGGGGTTACAGTGGACGAGAAGCTCGATATCAGTCAACAGTGTGCCCTTGTTGCCAAGAAGGCCAATGGCATTTTGGGATGTATAAGTAGGGGCATTGCCAGCAGATGGAGGGATGTGATCGTTTCCCTCTATTCGACACTGGTGAGGCCTCATCTGGAGTACTGTGTTCAGTTTTGGGCCCCACACTACAAGAAGGATGTGGAAAAATTGGAAAGAGTCCAGCGGAGGGCAACAAAAATGATTAGGGGACTGGAACACATGACTTTTGAGGAGAGGCTGAGGGAACTTGGGATGTTTAGTCTACGGAAGAGAAGAATGAGGGGGGATTTGATAGCTGCTTTCAACTACCTGAAAGGGGGTTCCAAAGAGGATGGTTCTAGACTGTTCTCAGTGGTAGCAGATGACAGAACAAGGAGTAATGGTCTCAAGTTGCAGCGGGGGAGATTTAGGTTGGATATTAGGAAAAACTTTTTCGCTAGGAGGGTGGTGAAACACTGGAATGTGTTACCTAGGGAGGTGGTGGAATCTCCTTCCTTAGAAGTTTTTAAGGTCAGGCTTGACAAAGCCCTGGCTGGGATGATTTAGTCGGGGATCGGTCCTGCTTTGAGCAGGGGGTTGGACTAGATGACCTCCTGAGGTCCCTTCCAACCCTGATAGTCTATGATTCTATGATTCTATGAAGGGTAAGTTCTCTTCTCCCTCCCCTCCCCCCCTGCAGCTTGCTATACTTTCCTTGTATAATGACAGGTTTCAGAGTAGCAGCCGTCTTAATCTGTATTCGCAAAAAGAAAAGGAGGACTTGTGGCACCTTAGAGACCAACGCATTGGATGCTCATGAAAGCTTATGCTCAGATAAATTTGTTAGTCTCTAAGGTGCCACAAGGACTCCTTTTCTTTATACTTTCCTTGTCTCACTAACCAAAAAGGATCTCTTCCTGTTTTCTATATTCTCCTTCTCTCACTAACCAAAAAAAGGATCTTTCTCTCTGTTGCACAGCTCTGTGTTCTCCTTAGTAACAGAAAAGGATCTTTCTCTCTCTTTCTGTTTTCTGTACTTTACACAGCCCTGTGTCACTGACACAGGATCTCTAGCTCATTTTTCGGCCGTGTGATTTCTTTCACCCGACCTTCTCAACCTTCCTTTAGAGTTTCCTCTTTTCTTTAATGAGCCTTTGCTTTTTAAAATTGATTTCAATTTTTTTACTCTTATTATTTTTTAGTCCCAACAACAATAACCTTTTACCACGTTCTTACTAATCTATAAAACATACTCTTCTCTCTTGTTGCTTTCTATAGTTTCCCCTCTTCCTTCTATTTAAAATCACCTTTCTTTCCTTTTTTCTTCTAAGGCTAAGCAATCTTTCTTTTTTTAAAACTCCTTTCCTTTAAAACTCCTTTAAGGCCTCTGTCATGAGGGGGCGTGGCCTCCTGCCCTGGCAGCCTGGGAGGGAGCCGCGAACACCCCCTGGTGGGCAGAACCGGGACACCCATGGCAGCAGAGGGGCGGGGCAGGAAGTGGCACTATAAAAGGCTGGGTCTCCAGCTCAGATGGGAGAGAGCTGCCAGATGAGCAGCACGTCTCTTCCCCGCTGTGGAAGCACGGACCGAACAGAGAGCGCTATCCTGAGAGAGACCCAGAGGGGCTGCCAGATGCCAGGGACACTGAGAAGCTGGTGGGGCTGCCACTCACTGTCCTCCCCCAGAGCTCGCTGTTGCCGGCAGGGAAAGGGCTGGGGGGAGTCCTCCTCTCTGGCCGCTATCCCGGAGCAGCCTTCCTGCACCCCAAACTCATCCCCAGCCCTGCCCCACCCCAGAGCCCACACCCCCAGCCAGAGCTTTCACCTCTCCACCACACCCTCAACCCTCGCCCTGAGCCCCTCCAACACCCCAAACACCTTATCCCCAGTCCTAGCCAGAGCTCTCATCCCCCGACACTCCAACCCTCTGCCCCAGCCCTGAGCCCCTTACAACACCACAAACCCCTCATCTCCAGCCCTAGACAGGGCCTCATCCCCCCAGACCCCAACCCTCTGCCCCAGCCCTGAGCCCCCTCCAACACCACAAACCCCTCATCTCCAGCCCTAGACAGAGCCTTCATCTCCCTACATTCCAACCCTCTGCCCCAGCCTTGAGCCCCTCCAACACCCCAAACACCTTATCCCCAGTCCTATCCAGAGCCCTCATCCCCCTCACACCCCAACCCTCTGCCCCAGCCCTGAGCCCCTTCCAATATCACAAACCCCTCATCTCCAGCCCTAGACATAGCCCTCATCCCCCCAAACCCAACCCTCTGCCCCAGCCCTGAGCCCCTTCCAACACCACAAACCCCTCATCTCCAGCCCTAGACATAGCCCTCATCCCCCCACACCCCAACCCTCTGCCCCAGCCCTGAGCCCTTTCCAACACCACAAACCCCTCATCTCCAGCCCTTGACAGGGCCCTCATCTCCCTACATTCCAACTGTCTGCCCCAGCCTTGAGCCTCTCTAACCCCCCAAACCTCTCAGCCCCAAACAGAACCCTCACCCCCTACACCCTGACTCTTGCCCTGAGCCCCTCCCAAACCCCTCAGCCCTGCACCCCCTCCCATCCCCAAACTCCCTCCCAGAGCCTGCAGCCTGCACCCCAATACTCTGCCTAAGCCTAGGGCCTGCACCCCAGACGTCCTTCCTCACCCAAACTCCCTCCCAGAGCCTTGGGCAGGGGAGCGAAGTAGGGGAGGGTTCTGGGCACCACCAAAATTTCTACAAACCTGCCACCCCTGAACCCATGTACACACGGAATGGGTGTGTAGCAAGGATCCCAGGGCAGCCGAATTGGGTTCAGCTGTGTTATTGACTACAAGCCGGCCAGTGTGTTGCTGTCGGATTTTCCCCACTGACGCAGTGGCGGACCGCTCCACGGCTGTTAGGGCCCTGGGATGGGACGCAGTGGAGCGAGAGGGCCTGGGTTCCCCTACCACCGCCACCCCACCGTCAGGAGTAGCAGCCTCCCCGCTTGGTTGTCAGGAGACCTGATTGGTCTGGCACCCGCCTGAATCAGGACGACAGACGGTTGTGCTGACTCTCCCACCAGAGAGCTAACCTCCCCCAGACTGCAACGGCTCTGCCGGACTGTAGGCCAGAGCCCCCCTACTTGATTGCTGCCACGCCCGATCAAGGGCCAGGCAAATGGACCTTCTGCTGCTCTGCCTGCCTGACTGTAGGCCAGAGCCCCTACTCGACAGCAGCCCTGTCCTGAATGAGGGCCCCAGGCAAACAGACTCTCTACCGTTGGTCGGCCTGACTGCAGGCCAGAACCATGAACACTGAGCTATTTCCCCTGAACCAAGGTACCCCGGAAGTATCGTAGCCAGGGGTGTGGTCTCCCGCCCAGACGGATGGGGAGGGAGCCGCGAACCCCCTACAGCCTCTCTTTCTACTCGTTCATACTTTTTCTCTAAATATGTCAAAACAGAGCACGCTGTTAGGGCCCTGGGCGGGGACGTAGTGGAGCGGGAGGACCTGGGTTCCCCTATCCCCGCCACCCCACCGTCAGGAGTGGCAGCCTACTTGGTTGCTGCCCCGCCCTGATCAAGGGCCAGGCAAATGGACCTTCTGCTGCTCTGCCTGCCTGACTGTAGCACAAGCACGCAACCTTCCCCCAGCCAAACCCAGAAAAATAATACAAAAGAAATGTTCAAAAGGGCTGATGGTGCCAAAAATGTACACGACCGGAAACGGGGACGGAGGGCGGGACGTAAACTCTACACGGGGCATGGAAACCTGTCAAAAAGTACATGGTGATAGAAGCTATTGAGCGGTTAACTACTCACGTGGCTGGGCAGGGCAGGCGGCCAATGGGGAGAAAGCCATGGTGCGGCATGATGTGTTCCACCGTGCTCCAGGCGGGCTCTGGTGCACCAAACCCCCAGAGTAGGGAGGCTGGCTTTTACTGGGGCAGCTGGGCAACTTCAACGACTGGGTTCTCCCTTGTATGCGTCAGTCTCATCCTGTGCAAGAGTGTCCGTAGGCTGGTGCGGGCTGGACGGTGTTTCTTGCAGGCCTTGAGGATCAGCATGGTTTGCAAAGCCAGGCACCTGACAGAGGACTTGCTGTCATGCTGAAAGCCTTTGAGGACTAAGATTGAAAGGAAGGAAATGGAGGTCAGAGCCATGGTGTTCTGGAAAGCCCTGGCAGAGCAAGCCAGCGCTGTACCTCTCAGCCCGCGACAAGAAGGCAGCAGCCTGGGAGGCGGGAGGCAGGGGACTAACAGGAACAACCACCAACCCTCACTAAACATCCCCACTGCCCTCCACAGCAGGGGGAGCCCCCAGACACAGGCAAGAAGTCACAATGAACCCCATTCACTCAAAAAGAAAAGGAGTACTTATGGCACCTTAGAGACTAACCAATTTATTTGAGCATCAGCTTTCATGAGCTACAACTCACTTCATCGGATGCATACTGTGGAAACTGCAGAAGACATTATATACACAGAGACAATGAAACAATACCTCCTCCCATCCCACTCTCCTGCTGGTAATAGCTTATCTAAAGTGATCACGCTCCTTACAATGTGTAAGCCCTCTGCACCAACATTCCACACAAAGATGGACTACAAGCCGTCAAGAACACTATCCCCGATAATGTCACGGCTAACCTGGTGGCTGAACTTTGTGACTTTGTCCTTACCCATAACTATTTTACATTTGGGGACAATGTATACCTTCAGATCAGCGGCACTGCTATGGGTACCCGCATGGCCCCACAGTATGCCAACATTTTTATGGCTGATTTAGAACAACGCTTCCTCAGCTCTCGTCCCCTAATGCCCCTACTCTACTTGCGCTATATTGATGACATCTTCATCATCTGGACCCATGGAAAAGAAGCCCTTGAGGAATTCCACCATGATTTCAACAATTTCCATCCCACCATCAACCTCAGCCTGGTCCAGTCCACACAAGAGATCCACTTCCTGGACACTACAGTGCTAATAAACAATGGTCACATAAACACCACCCTATACCGGAAACCTACTTACCGCTATTCCTACCTACATGCCTCCAGCTTTCACCCTGACCACACCACACGATCCATCGTCTACAGCCAAGCTCTGCGATACAACTGCATTTGCTCCAACCCCTCAGACAGAGACAAACACCTACAAGATCTCTATCAAGCATTCTTACAACTACAATACCCACCTGCGGAAGTGAAGAACCAGATTGATAGAACCAGAAGAGTTCCCAGAAGTCATCTACTACAGGACAGGCCTAACAAAGAAAATAACAGAACGCCACTAGTCGTCACCTTCAGCCCCCCAACTAAAACCCCTCCAATGCATTATTAAGGATCTACAACCTATCCTGAAGGATGACCCAACACTCTCACAAATCTTGGGAGACAGGCCAGTCCTTGCCTACAGACAGCCCCCCAACCTGAAGCAAATACTCACCAACAACCACATACCACACAACAGAACCACTAACCCAGGAACCTATCCTTGCAACAAAGCCCGTTGCCAACTGTGCCCACATATCTATTCAGGGGACACCATCACAGGGCCTAATAACATCAGCCACACTATCAGAGGCTCGTTCACCTGCACATCCACCAATGTGATATATGCCATCATGTGCCAACAATGCCCCTCTGCCGTACATTGGTCAAACTGGATAGTCTCTACGTAAAAGAATAAATGGACACAAATCAGATGTCAAGAATTATAACATTCATAAACCAGTCGGAGAACACTTCAATCTCTCTGGTCACGCAATCACAGACATGAAGGTCGCTATCTTACAACAAAAAAACTTCAAATCCAGACTCCAGCGAGAAACTGCTGAATTGGAATTCATTTGCAAATTGGATACTATTAATTTAGGCTTAAATAGAGACTGGGAGTGGCTAAGTCATTATGCAAGGTAGCCTATTTCCCCTTGTTTTTTCCTACTCCCCCACCCTCAGACGTTCTGCTTAAACTTGGATTTAGGCTGGAAATGGCCCACTTTGATAATCATACACATTGTAAGGAGAGTGGTCAGTTTGGAGGAGCTATTACCAGCAGGAGAGTGAGTTTGTGTATGTATGGGGGTGGGGGGGTGAGAAAACCTGGATTTGTGCTGGAAATGGCCCACCTTGATTATCATGTACATTGTAGGGAGAGTGGTCACTTTGGATAAGCTATTACCAGCAGGAGAGTGAGTTTGTGTGTGTGTGTGTTTTTTTGTTTTGTTTTGGGGTGGGGGGGGGGCGGGGGGGTTAGAAAACCTGGATTTGTGCTAGAAATGGCCCACATTGATTTTCATACACATTGTAAGGAAAGTGGTCACTTTGGATGGGCTATTACCAGCAGGAGAGTGAGTTTGTGTGTGTGGTTTTTGGAGGTGGGGTGGGGGGTGAGAAAACCTGGATTTGTGCTGGAAATGGCCCAACTTGATTATCATACACATTGTAAAGAGAGTGGTCACTTTGGATGGGCTATTACCAGCAGGAGAGTGAGTTTGTGTGGGGGGGGCGGAGGGTGAGAAAACCTGGATTTGTGCTGGAAATGGCCCAACTTGATTATCATACACATTGTAAGGAGAGTGATCATTTTAGATAAGCTATTACCAGCAGGAGAGTGGGATGGGAGGAGGTATTGTTTCATGGTCTCTGTGTATATAATGTCTTCTGCAGTTTCCACAGTATGCATCGGATGAAGTGAGCTGTAGCTCACGAAAGCTTATGCTCAAATAAATTGGTTAGTCTCTAAGGTGCCACAAGTACTCCTTTTCTTTTTGCCAATACAGACTAACACGGCTGTTACTCTGAATCCCATTCACTCACTATTTCTAGGACTGCCCCGTCCCTGCAGTATCTGATGGCCTCATCCCTGCCTGTATTTACGCTCCCCCTTTCCCCCAGTGCACAGATGGGCACTCAAGCCCAGAGAGGGGGAGATTCACAAAGGGGGCTTGGGCATTGTTAGGCTACGCCTAACTTCCGGTGCCCTGCTGCCCTCCAGCAAATGCCGAGGAGGGAGCTCAGCCATTCTCTAGCTCTGGTTGGGGCCCAGCTGTGAACCTGCTCTGGGAGTGAGGAGCCTGAGCTGTCACCCCCCTATCCCCCTTTTCCCCAACAAATGTGGAGGAGACGCTGCTCTGCCCTGCGCAGGCCCAGGGTTCCGGGCACGCAGCAGGGAGGTAGATGACCGGACGTCACCTCAGTCTCCTTTGGAGCAGTGGCTTGACACCAGGCACCCCACTTGGAGGTGACTGCAACAAACCCTGGGCTAGTGAGTGCAAGGGGGGGAGGCAGGACCCCAACTTTGCTGTGTTGCGGGGGCGGGGAGGGGACAATCGTCTGCGAAGGCCAGCCAGCTCAGGCCCAGTTTGGGGATTTGCCAGGCAACAGCTCTGAGGTCAGGGCTAAGTGCCTGGGCACATGCCAACCAGCAGACACCACAGGGTGAGGGGGAAGCTGATCAGGGGTTTGGGGATCTACAGTTTGCAACCCTTTGTGGCTCTCGCCCAAGATCACATTGCTGGCGTCGGAGATTGAACCCAGCCCGCAGCCCTGGGCCATTCGTCCCTCTAGTGCTCAGTGCTCAAAGCAGATACCACTCACTCTTGCAGATGGCATCCAACTTCTCCTGGCTCTGCTGGTCCAGCTGCCGGGCAGTGAGCCCTACACACACAAACAGCTCGTCACATCCCTGCGTCCCCAGCGAGGGTATCAAAGCGTCTGTCACCCTCCAAGCAGTGGGGCTTTCCCCTGCCCCTCGCTGTCCAGGACGCACTCCTGAGTCCCCAGGGGAAAGGGCGAGTCCCCAGGGATGGCTGTGGGGCTGGTTGCCAAAGGAGAGCATAGCGCCTTGAGGTTCCACTACCAAGAGCCCATGGTGGGGTGGGGGTGGGGGGGATGGGGACTGCATGGGGAGCAGTGGGGTTCGAGGGGGCCCATCAGCCAATCAGGACAGTTTGGGGTGAGCTTGCTCCTGCGGGTTTCTGACACCCCTGAGCCTTCATTCGGCAATCAGGAGCCCAGGGGTTACTTCTCGCTGCCGGAGGGACTGAGGAGAGCCTGGGACTGGATCCAGCCCCTCTGCTTAAGGGACCCCTCTGCTCTGTGGTTACCTAGAAACCTGATGGCCGCTTCTCTAATGGGAGCCTGCAGGTTTTCCACAAAGGCCATGGCCTGGCAGAGGAAGGTTTCTGCCCTCTCCTTGTAGCACGCCACCTAGGAGCCAGAACAAGAGAGCACAAGGTTATTAAAGGCCTTTCCATCCTGCAGGCCAGGTTCCAGATCTGTGGAGTGTCCTGCTTTCAGCCCTCCTTCCTGTGCCGGGGGGATCACGCAGAGGGACTACAGCCAGGGCCAGGTGTGGTCCCGGGGCTGGGGCTCGGTGTGGGAATGGAGCCAGGCAATGGAGGGCTCACTCACCAGGCAGTCACAGCCTCGCCAAAGCTCCTTTTTCTGGATGAGAGCACTGAGCTGGCTCCACCTTAGAAATTCCACCGCACTCCTGAGGGTGTCCCAACACACCTGCAAAACAAGAGGGACAATGGTTACAGGAGCTTGAAGCCAGGGCCGTCCCTCGGCATACGTGCCTGCGTAGGGCACCATGAAATTTGGGGCACCAAATTGCCCCAAATTTGGTGCCCCAAATTTCATGGTGTCACTAGGCGGCTGCATGCTGCACATGCAGCAGCCCCAGCCCCAGTGATCCGCCCTATACCTCAGCCAGGCCCGCCGCGGGCTGCACCCACTACAAAGGGCAGGGCCGTCCCTGGGGGGGCCCAGACAACTCCCTCCGCCCTCCCTCTTCCCCTTCCCCCCCGCTCCATCCCCAGCCCGCCCCCATTCCACCTCTTCTCCGCAAGCCTCTTCCCCCAGCAACCCCACACTCACTGGCAGTGGCAGGAAGTGGAGCAACCTGTCCCAGCCCGCTCTACTCCAAAAGGATTGCCTCCCGCACTCACCGGCGGTGGGAAGTGGAGTGCTGTGGCTGGGAGCTGGCAGAGTAGAGTGGGCTGGGGCCAGGCTGCTCTGCTTCCCGCCGCTGTCAGTGAGTGTGTGTGTGGGAGGGATCCCTTTCCCCAAACCCCCTCCCTCGAGCGACACGGCTGGATCCGGGGCGAGGGAAGCAGAGCGCGCTACTCGCAGCTCTCCGCTAATCCCCCAGGCCACTCTGGGCCTGTGGGCCCCCCAAAAGTGGCCCCACACAGCTCCTGCCTCCCAGACCCTGGTGGGGAGGAGGGGGAGGCCTGGGACCCCACACAGCCCCACTGTGGGGGGGCTGGATAAGGCACCCAAATGGCTAGGGACAGCCCAGCTGGAAGCCACTAACATAGTTACTGGAGGCCGTGTGTGCTGAACGGTTCCCGGCCCGTGGCTGCTCGCGGAAGGGCGGAGGTTTGGCTAAGGAATGGTTGGAGACCTGACTCAATTCCCAGCTCTTCCTGCAGGAACTCAGGCAAGTTGCTTCGGCCCAGGGCTACAAAGGGATTTAGGTGCCTAATGCCCATGGGCATTCAATACTTTTGAGGCACTAGGCCTCACGCTGTGCCTTAGTTCCCCACCTCATGGGGGGTAGGAGGGTGAATTCATTACTGCTGGGGGCATTTGGCTCCCAAGTGATGGGGGCCATGAGAGCGAGCGTGTGCATAGGCACCTGGGGCAGGGCGGAGGGGAGGCTTGGGCATGTCATGGCTAGTAAGAGCTGTCCAAGCTGCTTGGCCAAGGGCACATTGGATCTTGGGCACCATCCAGAGGCTGGGTAGCTCTGCTCCTGGTAGGGACCATGGCCAGGGTTGTGCTCTTCCCACCAGCACAGCCAGGGGAATGTGCGGAAGCCAGTGGCTGTAGGAGTGGTGAGCTGACCCCTCCGCCCACCCATTCTCTCAGCCTGGCTGCAGGGGGGGAGTGTTGGCCTCAGAGGAGGCAGGGAAGACTCGGCAGTTGGGTGGGGCGCCATGGTCATGGCGCTACTGGACTCAACGTTCAAGTGTTTTTGAGCACGTGATTGTCACAGCACTGAGCACCTGCCCTCTGCCGGCCAGACCTCTTAAAGGAGGGTGTCACATGTTGGCCCCCCCAACAAATTCCTGGTCACTCTGTAACAATCTCAGCTGCAGGCTCCAGCTTGTGGCCTCACCTGGGACACATTGGGACGCTCATCGTGCAGGAGGAGGAGCAGCGGGACCAGGCTGCGGAGGACGTGCTCCTTCATCTTTTTCCTGTTGGGCTCCCTTACAAGCTCCAACAGGTGTTTAAAGAGGGTGATGGAGAGCACCCGGAGTTTGCTGGACTCCTGCAAGAGAGGATGTGGGGAGGAGACGCTGTGACGGTCGTGCCCACCCAGCTGGGTGAGCGCTCACTGTGACAGAGATGTCTGCCCTGCAGGGGGTATTGCTAACTCACCCCCAGTCATACAGGCACAGCTGGGGGCCAGAGTCTCATGGGCATAGCGCCATTGAAGGCAATAGAGATGCAGATTTCCACCAGCTGAGGGGCTGGCCTGGTAACTTCTTGGCCAGAGAGAGCAGTAAGGTGGGGTGAGACAGCCCCTGGGATCTCACAGCCAGCTCTGGGCACACTGACATCAGCACCCGCCTGTCAAGCCAAGGGGAAACGCTCAGGGCAGAGCAGCATCAGGACAGGGGCGGCAGAGAGGGAGCGATGAGGAAAGATTCAAAGAGCGAAGGGATGTGTGTACTTTGTCCTCCCGCTTTGCGTGCCCGACTCACACTGGTGCTGACCCACAGTGACCCTCTAGCGAGGCCAAGGGGGCCAGGTATGGGGGGCAAATTCCTACACTGGTGTTTGTTCGGGCCACACACAGGGACCTGCGGGGGAGTTAACCAGGAGCAAGGGGTGGTAAATGTGCAGGAGCTCCCAGATAGGGGGCCTTGGAAGCCATGACTGGAAACCACCCAGCCTCCAGGGGCTTGGGCTTCGGCAAGGGCTGCCCCACTCCTACACATGGGTTTCTTGTTAACTCAGGGTCGGCCCCACTTGGTCACATGATGCCCCCTCGCTGCATGGCAGCTGGCAGAGCCGGACCAGTCCAGTGACCTGGGAGGCCGGGCGAGCTGTGCCCACCAGGGAGAACCAGGAGCAATAGCTGGGGGCTGTAGGGAGGGGCCACAGCTTTCTGGGAGGTGAGGCTGCGGGTAAGGGGGGACAGCCTGCGGGGGGGCGGGTTGACTTGAACTGTTCTGAGAGTGGCTGAACCTTTAAATGGTGCCCCCCCAATCAGCAGTTACATGTCGCCTCTGGGCACCAGGTTCTAGAGCAGGCAGTTCTCTGAGTGACGTCTGTTGTAAAAGTGTTCATAAGTTCTTTTAGTCTGTTTATCTGATTTGGCTGCGCTCTCCTGTCTGGCCACTTTGGAGACAGGCTCTTGGAACAGTAGTTCTCAGTTGTCTTTCCATCAGGAGCGGGTGCTGGACTAAATGCAGGAGCTGCTCTTGGTGTTGATCTTTAGCTGGGCCTGTGCCACTGCTTAATAAAGAGCGGCCGGGTCCCAGCAGAGTTCGGGAGGGCTGAGGGTAGGATTTAGCGTTGTGAGAGCTGGGGAGGTGGGTGGTCCCTCCAGGAGCCCCACTGGGGCGTTACCCCTGGAAGGCAGTAATGGATGGGTCCCTTTCTCCCGCCCACTTTGCTGGCTCTCGCCGTGCAGTGGGGGACTGAACATCAGTCTGGTGAACACGCTGGGGGGGGCTCTTTTGTGGTTACAAAAGGCCTGGGGAGAACTAGCCCCTCCTTTGATGCTGCCCTGCCATGAGAACGAAGTGGAGAGGAAAGGGCGGTAGCTGCAGAACCTACAGATGGAGCCGTTTCCTTATGGAGCTGACAGGCCAGCTGTGGGATTCCTGGCCAGGGAGGGGAGGGGCAGGATTTTCACCAGGGTACCATCACTTGTTACCCTGGAAGCCAGCAGGAGCATTGCGGCCCCCTGTGCTGCAGAGGCCCCCTCGCTGCATGCAGGCTCAGGAATGCATGTTCTTCCCCCAAGGGGAGCCTCGTCCCCAGGCTGCCCTGATCCTTGTCAGCAGGCCTGCAGGACACCAGGGTTCCCACCCTTACTGCCATATGCTCTGATGGAGAATGGGGTAGCAGAAGAAGGCGGGAATGGGTTCATGTCATTTACGACAATCCTTTTTCTGGCTAGGGCCATAGCATAGGTCCCGCTAGCCCACCCGCCAGCCCCCATTCACACATCTGTGACTTGAAGGGTCTCCCGCGGGCCGTCAGGCCTTACATCATGAAAGAACGGCAGGAGTTTCTCAGCCACTTGCACAGCCATGGGGCTGGCGCTCTTCCTGTCCATGCCGGCGAGGATGTCTCTCAGCACAGTGATGGCATTGGAGATGACGTCCCTGTCTGCCTCGTGTAGCTGCTCCACGACGACTGGCTGTTGATGCTGGAGTTTCCTTACCTGTGTGAAAGGAGGAGCTGCTTTACAAAACACCCTCCGGTGACCCAACAAGCCATTTCCAAAACAACGTCTGCCTCCCCTGCAGACAGAGCCACAGGAACTAGGAGTGCACGGGGTGCTGCAGAACTCCAAGGTTTTTCGCGGGGCTCTGCTCCTGGCCCCACACACAAGGTCCCAGCTGCCGGCCCTTCGCCAACTCCCAGCTGTGGCCCCAGCCTCGGCCCCCTTGCCCCATCCATCTCCCGTCCCCTGGAGCCATGGCCCTGCTCCTGACCCCAGCTCTAGGGGTGGTGCGGTGTGTGGACAAGTGTAAGGGGGTGATCAGCACCTCCACTATAAAAAGTCTTCTAGCGCCCCGCCTCCAGATGACATCTTAGAGCCTCAAAGCCCTTGCACAGCCCCAGCTAGGATCGCAGGCAGCGGGGCCGGCTACCTGCAACATAAGCAGCTGCTTCCTTGTACCCCCGATCTCAGGGGGTGGTATTTATTAGCAGGTATCATCTGTGGAAACTTCTCTGCACAACACCTTGACCCCAAACAAATCAAGTGTATTATTGTTAGAAGAGTTAGAATAGCACCTCCAGCGCCTATCTGCAATCAGGGCGTGTGCTGGGGGCTTTCCAGGCACAGAAAGAGACATTCCCTGGCCTAGAGCTTACAGGCTAGACACACAAAGGAAGGATTTCTATCCCCGTTGTACAGACATGGAACTCAGGCACAGAGAGGCGACGTGACTCACCCATGGTCACCCAGGGAGTCTGGCAGAGCCCGAAACTGAACTTGGGTTCTCCTGAGTCCCGGGCCTTACAGCCCAGCCTCGGCGAGGGAGCCGATTTTGTACACGACTTCTAGGGTTTTTGTTACTAAAAGCCAGATTTAATCATTTCTGTATTTGGCTTTTGAACTGTTCAAAGACAGCCCCACAAAACCTCAACCGGGATCAGGGAAAAAGTGTCCAATACAGGCTTACCGGTTCCAGAAGGAAAAATAAAACACAAGCAATTGAAAACCAGGCTGAGGACATGGAATAATGGGAATGGTGGATAACAAAGAGAATTACAGTCATGCCCTCTCCATGTCTGATCGATTCATCGTCCGGCTTTAATAAACCGGACAGACCTGCTACTCTCAGGGTAAGTAAATTATCATTAGGGAGAGTTGCCTTCAGATGGTCTCCTCTTTGACCAGGCTGCCAGATCTGTGTCTTTAAGTCCAAAGGGTTTTCTCTGCCTTCACTATACTGTGTCTATCACACTTGGTATGAGGTCTGAGCAGCAAAAGGCCTTTCTCGAGCTCTTCAGAGGAGCGAGTGCTGCGGGACAGAGCTGTGACGTCAACAGTTAAAACCTACGAGGCTCAAAAAGGGGATTCGTAGGAAAAAATGGTTCCAGTTGAAGCAAAATGGCTCTGTCTGGGCGTCCTGGATCACTGGTGTCACCAGCATTCCCTGGAGGTCTAGAGTCCACAGCTCTGCTGCTACTCTAGTGCTAGGGATCTTTGGATCACACACCCAGAGACGCACCCTGCAGGAGCCAGGCCCTGCCCTGCAGAACAACAGACAAAAGCCAGCCAGGGACTTGCCCAAGGTCACCCAGCAGGTCAGTGGCAGAGCCAGGAAGAGAAACCAGGGCTCCTGACTCCAGGCCAGGGCCAGCTCCCCTGGGAAGCTTTCAATGACCCCAGCCCTGCATCAGCTCCCTGATGAAGGAGTTGCCAAGACTTTGAAGGAAAGAGCTCAAATTCAGAGGGATCATGGTAAATTGGAGGACTGGGCTATAGACAACAAAAGAAAACTCACCAAAGACAAAAGTGAGATGCTACATTTAGAGAAGAAAAAGCAAATGCACAGAAACAGAATGGGGGATAACCAGTTGTACTGCTGAGAAGGATCTGGGAGCTGCGGTGGATCACAGCCTCAGCATGAGGCAGCAAAGCGATGCTGTTGCAAAAAAAAAAAAAAAAAAAAAGCAAATGCAATCTTAGGTTGCATTAACAGAGGTATAATGCAAGTCATGGGAGGTGATAGTACCACTCTACTCAGTGCTGGTTAGGCCTCAGCTGGAGTACGGTGTCCAGTTCAGGTCATCAATGTCTACAAAAGATGTGGAGAAACTGTAATGGATCCAGAGGCGAGTGACAAAGATGATCAGAGGGATGGAACACACGCCATACGAGCAAAGGTTGAAGGAACTGGCTATGTTTAGTTTGGAAAAGAGGAGATTAAGGGGAGACGTGCTAATGGTCTTCAGATTCTTCGAAGACTGCCAAAAAAAAGATGGCGATAAGTTGTTCTCTCTTGCCACAGAGGGCAGGACAAGAGGGGATGGGTTCAAACGACAGCACTGCAGATTTAGATTAAATCTCAGGAAAACCTTCCTAACTGTAAGAGTAGGACAATGGGACAGACGACTAGGGAGCTTGTGGAAGCCCCTTTGCTGGAGGTTTATAGAAGGAGGCTGGAGCCATCTGTCTCGGCTGGGATAGACACAACAAATCCTGCATCTTGGCAGGGGGCTGGACAAGCTGACCTTGCGATCCCTTCTCACCCTGCGGTTCTATGAGAGGTGTCCCAGAGCACCAGGAGAGGGTTTCGGCGTGTTCTGCCTCGACTATAGCGCTGGCTAGAGTCACGCTCTCTCTCTTCGGCTCAATGGCGATACCCAGTGGGAGACAGAGAGACACCCTCAGGCCATGGTGGGGACACATGGCGCTCCTTCCCTTGCTGCAGGGGCTGGAACTTACGGCCAAGGGGGCGACGCCAGCCTCTTGCTGAGAGATGTTGTGATGCTGGCGCAGCGGCTGCTCCTGCAGCCTGTCGAGCAGCTCCCGTAGGACCTTTCCTGCGGTCTTGGGGTGGGATGTCAGCACCCTCCACATCTCCACAGCAACGCTGCAAAGGGAGAGAGCCGATTTCAGCTGGCCAGAGCCCCGCCAGCCTCCTGCACCCACCGCCACCCGCACCCTGCTGGGTATCCCACGCCCGGCTAGTATTTGTTGCCCTCCTGCTGCAGCAAGGGCCCCCACTGCCTGGCGCAGGCTGCATGGGGGCCGGGTCTGAGTGTCAGCCCCGGGGGAGGCCGAGGGCTGCCATATGGGGTTTTGCAGGCTGGCCTGTCTCCACGGCATGTCAGCCTGCAAAACCCTCCAGAACAAGCAGAAGCTCTGCAGGCAGCAGGAGATCTCTGGAAGGTTCTGCACGCCCCTGTCTCTGGCAGCGGGACCAGTCCGGGGGACCCGGAGCGCAAGCGGCAGCAGCCCCAGCCCTGTACCTGTCACATGACAGCGAGCAGCCCAGCAGGGTTGTGACCACCTCCTTGCTGTACTGGTCGCCCAGCATGACAAGGGCCTTGAGCAGCTGCTGCTGGGCCAGCGGCTCGCTGATGGAGTCCAGGTTGTGGTAGATGCTCGTCAAAGCCTCCGACACCTGGAAGAGAAACGGGGAGATGGGAGCCTTGTCTTCCTCGCGCTGCTATTGATCTGGGGTGCCAGGGACCTGCCGTACCTGAGGGCCATCTGCCCTCCCACATCCTCTTCTCCAGCTCCAGGCCTAGAACACAGGGCCAATTCCCGGCCTATCGATTCATAGACTGCAAGACCACAAGCGGCCATGGAGATCACCTAGACTGACCTCCCGCATTGCACAGGACCTGCCCCCCAGTAATGCCGAGCGCCCAGAGACAGAGTCTCCCACAGATGGGCTCCCCCAGCAGGCTGTTCTCACTGCAGCTCTTACCCTCTCCAAGCTTGGGCTGGGGACCCACAGGATCACATGCAGCATGTGCCTGGCTGCCACCGAGTCATGGACGCTGGTGTCTCTCATGCCCTTGATAGCAGTGAGGAGGAAGTCCATGCGCTCGGATGGGTTGAAGTACTTCCCAAACATCTGAAACAAACCTGCCAGTGAAACCCCTTTTGCTGCCCAGTGCGGTTCCAGTCGGACCGAGCAGCCAGGACTGGCCCAGCCAGGAGTGCAGGCAAAGCCCGCAATCAGGAGCTGTCGTGCATGGCACAGGCCAGCGTGGCAGTGCACAGGGGCACAATACTGCACAGCACGGATACACTCTCTAGTGCTCAGCAGGGCCTGGCACTGGTGCGTGGACACAATGATGCCTTGGAGAGCATTAATCTCTGGGGAAGCTCCCACCACACCTGACAAGGAGCTGGGATCAGGTTTGGATGAGACCCAGTGCATCTTGGGATGTGGCATGGAGGGAGGAATATTGGCCCGCAATAGTAGAAGCCTTGCCAGCAGATTGAGGGAAGTGATTATTCCCCTCTATTCGGCACTGGTGAGGTCACATCTGGCCCCCCACAAGAGAAAGGATGTGGACAAATCGGAGAGAGTCCAGCAGAGGGTAACGAAAATGATTAGCGGGCTGAAGCACATGAATTATGAGGAGAGACTGAGGGAAGTGGGCTTATTTAGTCTGCGGAAGAGAGGAGTGAGGGGGGATTTGATAGCAGCCTTCAACTACCTGCGGGGGTCGGGGGGGCGGGTTCCAAAGAGGCTGGAGCTCGGCTGTTCTCAGTGGTGGTAGGTGACAGAACAAGCATCAATGGTCTCAAGTTGCAGTGGGGGAGGTCCAGGTTGGATATGAAGAAACACTATTTCACTAGGAGGGTGGTGAAGCACTGGAAAGGGTTACCTAGGGAGGTGGGGAATCTTCATCCTTCGAGATTTTTAAGGTGAGGCTTGACAAAGCCCTGGCTGGGATGATTTAGTTGGGGTTGGATTAGATACCTCCTGAGGTCTATGATTCTGTGAGGTGGAGTGGGCCATAGGCAGGGCTCCGGCCCAGCTGGATGGGGTCAGTCACATGCCTGGGTCTGTCCCTTCCCCCTGACTCCTAGGGTCTTAATTTCTCTCTCCTGATAACTCTGGGCACAACAATCCCAGGAAGCATTGAAAGTAGTTACCATGGCGATATTGCTGGTGTTGGTGAACCAGGTGACCCAGAAGGTGTTCTCCGCTCGCCACTCCCTGAAGACCTGCAGATACTCTGCACTCTGCTTTGCCAGCGTCCTGCCTGAACCAGGGAGGGGAAACAGACAGCAGGCAATATAAATCAGAGGTTAGCTTTGGAAACGGGAGTTTTGCAAGGAAGTTTAGAGACAAGTACATCTAAGAAACATACTGTAAATTCAGGCCAATAAACTCCCCCTCCCTCCCCAACAAAACTAAACAAACTAACCCCCCTGGAAGAGTAAAAATAAACCAGGCAGAAGTGCAGCAGCAGTGTGAGGCTCTCCAGTTGATTGCACTGAATGCAGCATATAGGATTCCCAGCCCTGTGGGCAGGTAGCACATCTGGGCATTTGGCCCAAGGAGCTACTACCCTCGGAGACCAGGAGGCCAGAGGATCTGAACTGGTGGAGCCAAGGGAGACAGCGAGGTACATAGAGGAGACTTTTAGGGATGCAGTAGAGTGGTCCCACCCCCAGTCTGACAGCCTCTGTGCTGCTGAGGAGGGTGAAAGTTTCTGGGAAGGAGAACATCGAGCTGGAGCAGAGGGAGATGATCCCATAGCTGGGACCCACCTGCCAGATGAAGTCAGGATATCCTCTCACACTGAGCCTGCCCTCCTGAGGCGGGAAGCCCAGTTACAAAGAAAAGCCAGGTAATAGTAATGGGGATTCAATCAATAGACATATAAGCAGTTGGGTTTGTGATGAGTGGGAGAACCGCATGGTAAATTGCCTGCCTGGTGCAAAGGTTGCAGCTCTCACGAGACATCCAAACAAACTTATGTGCAGTGCTGTGGTATGTAAGCTAATGTGTAAATCGGCCTCTGTACGAGATAGAGAATGTGACAGTGAATTTTATAGAAGTCTCCAGATGTGATCCCTGACAAGCCTGACTTCAGTACCAGGCAAATTGTTGAAATGATAGGAAAGAACAGAATTATCAGACACATGGGTGAACACAATTTTTTGGGGCAGAGTCAACATGGCTTTTGGAAAGGGAAATCATGCCTCACCAATCTACTAGAATTCTCTGAAGGGGGTCAACAAGAATGTGGAGAAGGGTGATCCAGTGGATATACTGTACTTGGACTTTCAGAAAGCCTTTGACAGGGTCCCTCACCAAAGGCTCTTAACCAAAGTAAGCTGTCATAGGATAAGAGGGAAGGTTCTCTCATGGTTCAGTGGTTAAAAGATAGGAAGCAAACAACAGGGATAAATGGTCAGTTTTCACAGTGGAGAGAAGTAGAGAGCGGGGCACCCCAAGGATCTGTGTTGACACCAGTCTAGTTCAACATAGTCATCAGTGATCCAGAAAAAGGGGTAACCAGTGAGGTAGCAAAATTTGCAGATGATACAAAATGACTCAAGATAGTTAAATCCAAAGCAGACTGCGAAGAGCTACAAAGGGATCTCACAAAACTGGGGAGGGGACTGGGCAACAAAATGGCAGATGACATTCAATATAGATAAATGCAAACTGGACACCACAATCTCAACTATACATACACAATTATGAGGTTTAAATTACCACTCAAGAAAGAGATTTTGGAGTCATCGTGAAGAGTTCTCCGAAAATATCCGCTCACCGTGCAGTGGCAGTTAAAAAAGCCAACAGAATGTTGGGATCGATTAGGAAAGGGAAGGAGTACTTGTGGCACCTTAGAGACTAACCAATTTATTTGAGCATGAGCTTTCGTGAGCTACAGCTCACTTCCATGCTCAAATAAATTGGTTAGTCTCTAAGGTGCCACAAGTACTCCTTTTCTTTTTGCGAATACAGACTAACACGGCTGTTACTCTGAAACCTGTCATTAGGAAAGGGATAGATAATAAACCAGAAAAATGTCATAATGCCTCGATACAAGTCCAGTGTGCACGCCCACACCTTGAATACCGCGTGTAGTTCTGGTCGCCCCATCTCAAAACAGATATACCAGAATTGTAAAATGTGCAGAGAAGGGCGACAAAAATGATTAGGGGTATGGAAGAGCTTCCATATGAGGAAAGATTAAAAAGACTGGGGGCAAGTCTACACTTAAACCACTCTATCGCCATAGCTGCACCGGCGCTGTAGCGTTGAAGAGAAGATGGTCCTCTGCCAACAAGCTCTTAATCCACCTCCCGGAGAGGCGCTAGCTATGTCAGTGGGAGGGGTGCTTCTGCCAACAGGGGTGTGGATTTTTCACAGCCCTGAGCAATGGAGTGATAACAATATAGCTCTGCAGTGTAGACCTGGGACCATTTAGTTTAGAAAAGAGCTGACTAAGGGGGGAGATGACAGAGGTCTATAAAATCATGACTGGTGAGGAGAAAGTGAATAGGAAAGTGTTATTTACCCCTGCACATAACACAGGAACTAGGGGTCACTTTCTGAAATTAATAGGCAGCAAGTTAAAAGCAAAGAAAAGAAGGTATCTCTGCACACAATGCACAGGCAACCTGTGGAAATTGTTGCCGTGGGATGTTGTGAAGCCTAAAAGTATAATTGGGTTCAAGATAATTAGGCCATGCAACCCCAGACTCTGCATGTCCCTAAACCTCTGACTACCAGAAGCTGGGACCGGATGAGAGGGGATGGATCACTCCAAATTTCCCTTTTCAGTTCATTCTCTCTGAAGCATGAGGCACTGGCCGTTATCAGAAGACACAATACTGGGCTAGATGAACTGATCTGAGTCAGTATGTCCATTCTTATGTGAGTTATGAAGAGTAGAATATGGACAGGGGAAGCTAAAGACATCAGGGGAAACTCCATGGCTTGAAGGACTATGGATAGTAAGGAGGCTTTTTTAAAAAAGTGTATTAGGAACAAAAGAAATCCTAGCAATGGTGTAGGCTCATTACTAGATGGAGACTGTTTAAAAGGATGCAGAAAAGGCAGAAGTGTTCACTAAATATGTTTCCCATGTTTGGAAACCCCATGTCAATGTATTTAGGAAGGACAAGGGTCTCCAGTGCTCTTACGTTTTTGCCACAGCATGAAGGCGTAGAGGTGGTGAAGTCCCTCCATAGCCGATCGGCAGATCTCCTGCTCCTGCTCAGCACAGTGCAGAGTGAGACAGCCCACCAGCTGGCCCAGGACTCTGAACTCCTCCACTCCCTGACAGAGAGAGGGAGCAAGGGGAGTCACTCGCCCCTGCAGGCCCAGCGCAGCATGTCCCCCTGGCATTGCACTAGCAACGGGCTAGAACTGGGGGAGGCAGAGCCCAGCTCAGAGAGACTGGGGACAATGAGAGCAGGAGGAGCCATGGGACCCATCACCAGGGACTGAGGGAAGCTCAGCAGGGACGGGAAGTCTGGGTAGCAAAGTCAGCAAACTTTGCCCTCGAGTGGGGACCTGGGTAAGGAATGAACTAACGTCCAGTCTCCATCTCAAGGGCAAGCTCCTAATCCCAGCCCCTTCTCCCATCCCCCTCCCTCCACTGACCTCAGGTCCAGGAGCGTGAGGTCACCTTGGACTCCTCTTCTCTGCATTCCGCCTCTCTCACTCCATCCTGGAGCTCCCCACAACCCCCACTTTCTGCGCTGCACCCATCCTGCCGGCTCTCTCCTGCCGGCTCTCTCCTGCAGCCTTGTCCTCTAGCCTCCCCCTCCTGCCAGACCTTCCCTTGCCCCTCCTGCAGCCCCTGCGCTCGCTCCCTGCTCTTCCCCACGTCGCACCGAGCCCCTTGCCCTCCTCTCCTGGGCTCTGCACGGCCTCCCCTGACCCACTCCCCATTGCTCTGGCTCCTTTGGCCCCTCCCATCCCTTTCACTGTGTCCCCTCCCACCTCCCTCCTTCTCTTCTGCTGCCCCAGCCTCTGGGGGGCATATCATCCAAGCACCCCGCTTCAGCTGCCGGAGGGGAGGCCCTGCCACAGGGGGGATGGAGCAGCTGGAGCAGCTCAATGGCCCTGAGCACCCAGAGCAGGGGGTGTTCATCTGGCAGCCTGGCAGGAGCTGATGCCAAAGCGTCCCGGGGGCAACTGACAAAGGGGGTAAAGAGACACCTGGGTTCAGAGGGTGCTCTCAAGGCGATCCTGTGTAAATCCGCTGACCCTGCGGAGCAGACTTTGGTCCTAGGGGAACAGCGGGGAGAGTCCTTGGAGATAGAATTATGGGGCTCCACCCAAGGCCCACTGGAGTCAGAGGACAGACCCGTCCACATCAGGGCTCATTAGATTGGACTCCTACTGAGGATCTTGCTGAGTCACTATTCCAGGCCCGGGTTTTCCCTGCCAGGGAGCGCTGCCCCGCAAGCCTGCTCAGTGCAGTTAGGAGACGGCCAGAGTCACAGGCTGCTCACCTTGAATTTGTGTTGACCGGAGATGAATTTGGTCACCCAGGTGATTCTTCCCACTGCCCTCAGCCGCACATGCACCTCCTTGGATGCGGTCCAGGGGAGCAGGACCTGAGAGAAACAGATTGGGACAAATTGCGAAGGAGAAGGACCAAAAAATAGCACAAGCACATAGAGTGAAAATCAGAAAGGCTAAGGCAAAAATGAGTTCTAACTGGCAAGGGACATAAAAGGCAATCAGAAGCAGCTCTGTAAATGCATTAGGAGAAAGACAAAGGAAAGTGTGGGGCCACTACTCAGCAGGGAAGCAGAGCAAATAATGGATGATACAGACAAAGCCAAGGTGTTTAATGCCTTTTTTGCTTCAGTTTTCACTAAAAAGGTTAATGGCGACTAGATGATGACCACAATATTAACAACAAGGGGGAAGAAATACAGGCCAGAGTAGGGAGAGAACAGATAAAAGACAATTTAGGTCAGTTAGATGTATTCAAGTTGGCAGAGCCTCATGATATTCACACGAGATGGAGCTAGACAAAGCAATCTCTGAACCTTTAGGAGGGCTGAAGGTCCCAGAGGACTGGAGAAGGGCAGCCACAGAGCCTATCTTCAGAAAGGGGAACAAGGAGGCCCCATGGAATTATCCACCTGTCAGCCTATCTTTGGTACCCAGAAAGATTATTGAACAAATTATTAAAGAGTTTGTAAGAACCTAGAGGAGATAATAGGGTGATAAGGAATAGCACCATGGATTTGTCCACAACAAACCATGCCAAACAAATCTAACTTCCTTCTTTGACTGGGTTACTTGCCTAGTGGATGGAGGGAGGCAGTATATGATGATGTATATGAAGTTTCATAAGGCTTTTGACACAGTTCCACAAGACATTCTCATAAGCAAACTTAGCCAATATGATCCAGATGAGACTACTGTAAAGTGGGCACACAACTGATGGCAAGGCAATCCTCAAAGAGGAGTTATCACTGACTCGCTGGCAAACTAGGAGGGTGTCTGAAGTGGGGTCCCCCAGGGGTGTGCCTGGGTCCAGTACTGCTCAATATTTTCATGAAGAACTTGGTTAACAGAGAGGAGAGTATGCTTGTCAAGTTGGCGGATGACACCAAGCTGGGGAGAATTACAAGCACTTTGGAGGACAGATTAGAATTCAGAATGAGCTTGCCAAATTGGAGAGTTGGTCTGAAGTCAACAAGATGAAATTCAGTCAAAACCAATGTGCCGTAACGCACTTAGGAAGGAAAAATCCAATGCATAAAAACAAAGTGAGGGATAACCGGCTAGGTGGCAGGACTGCAGAAAAGGATCTGGGGGTTAGCGTGAATCTCACACTGAATAGGAATCAAGAGTGTGATGCTGTTGTGAAAGAGGGAAATGTCATTCTGAGGTGTATTAGCTTGGAGCACTGTGTCCAGTTCTTGGCACCCCGCTTTAAGAAAGATGTGAACAAACTGGGGCCCGTCCAGAGGACAGCGACAAAAATGATCAGAGGTTTAGAAAACCTGACCTATGAAGAAAGGGTGAACGACTTGGGCATGTTTCGTCTTGAGAAGACGGAGGGGGCACCTCCTAACACTCTTCCAATACGTTAAGGGCTGTTTCACAGAGGATGGTGACTAATTGTTCTCCACGTCCTCTGAAGGTAGGACAAGAAGTAATGGGCTTAATCTGCAGCAAGGGAGATTGAGGTTAAATATTTGGAAAAAGTCTAAGGGTGGCTAGGCACTGGAACAGGTGACCTAGGGAAGTGGTGGACTCCCCATCATGGATGTTTTAAAAAAACAGGCTGAACAAACACTCCTCAGGGACGGTGGAGGAATGCTTGGCCCTGCCTCAGTGCAGGGGGTGGAGTAGATGACCTCTTGAGATCCCTTCCAGCCCTGCACTTCTGTGATTCCCTCTTCCCAAGCCCTGGGATCGAGAAGACCGAATATCTGCTGAGGACATTTCCCTCTTTTTGGAGCACAAACCACCCACAGAATCGACTTCCTGTGGCCCCAGAACTAGAACGTTGGGGGAATCTAGCTCTGGGCTCTGGCCAGTATTGGTGGGGCCCATGGTGAACAGAAATGAATCCCGGGCTCAGATGAGGCTCAGTGGAGAACACGGCAGATCCCGCCCTCCTCCACCCCCATGCCATGCAGACGTTTTTCAGATATAGCGGGGGCACTTGGTCCTCCAGCCCAAGAACCTTTGTCTAGAATGTACTCTGAGGAGCAGAAGGCACGGGGGTGTCCCATGCTTGGGATTAAATGGAGCCTTGGTCCCAGAGCCCCACCCCAGCTACAGGACTTGTCCCCTTCCTGCCCCCATGCCTCCACACCTCCACGATGTTTTGCAGCACCACAAGGTTGCGCTTCTCATCCTCACACACCAAGGCCTTCAGCAGCTCATCCATGGTGTTCAGAGTCTGTGTGCAGAGCAGAGGAGAAACCACAGCAAGTGGCGTTACCCAGCCAGGCGACGAACCAATGCCCTGGCGTGTGACACGTCCCAGGCCATGGCAGCCCCTGCTATTCCAGCTCACCTACTCACTTGTACCCGCAGGGGACCTACTGCAAACTCCTCCTGGCAACAGGACCCCACCCGCTTTTGCTGTCCCCAGGGAGGCCACTGCACACAGTCTAAAGCATTAGAAGAGTCAGGAAGGACTCCGCATTTGAGGGGGAGGGGAGATTTCCAGCCAAGCTTCACTTCCCCTGGCCTGTGTGCATCTCAAGCAGCCGATCGATCTCAGGCCTGTGCCCCCAGCCATGCACTGGGGATGAATGTGCTTGTGAAGGGAGTGTCTGTTCCCCACTAATTGCCGGTCCTGAGCTGAAGCGCTGCCAAGGAGCTATGATCATTACACTCTTATGCCAGCGCCAGGTAACCCAGGGGGCAGGGACACAAGTGACTTGCAGGATTCCCCCTCGGTTTGGGGCGGCTCCTCATGGCTAGTTTGGGGCTTACGTTGTTGTAGAGAGCAGCCTCCACGCCCTGGTTGGTCTCTGCTGGAGGCAGGGAGAAGACGCTGGAGAAGCAGACGGTGAGCAGGCTGGATAGCTCCATTCCCCGCAGCAGTGGCTTCACTTTGCTAAGAGAAGAGACATGCGTGGATTGGAGGGCTGAGGCGAGACTGATGCACTGATGTTGGCCTCAGGCTCCCAGGACATGATGGGCAGGCTTCTGGGAAGCTGAGAGCAGGGCGCCAGCGGCACTGAGAGAGAGCCCCCCATGGCGCAGGCTGTGCCACGTGCCAGGGCTCAGCCTGCCCAGCCTCTGAGCCACAGGGAGTCGCTGAGCTGCCGGTGGGATGCAGCTGGCACAGCTGGCGGCGACTCCGGTGGCTCCGCTCCAGCCGTGCCCAACTGCCCCTCTCCCCCCGGAGCCATCGCCTGCGGGTCCCAGAGGGGACCGGTCCAACCCCCTCGCTCCCTCCCCCACATCTTCACACGGCCACTTGGAGAGGTTGCCAGGCACCGAAGGATCCTCCACCACCAACCCACGGGTGCCACTTGCCCGGGGGAATCAGAAGACGGGGGAGGAGCAGAGGGGGCAATGCCCTGGAGAATTGGCCATACCAAGAGGCTGGCGTGTCTGGCTGCACACAGCACTAGCTGGGGCTGGGTGGGCAGGCCGGGTACCTCAGCTCCATGATGGCGAGCATCGCTTGCTGACGCACCCCGCTGGTCAGGGAGTCGACGGACTCAAGATCAATCAGCTCCTGGGGAGACAATGTGGGGAAGTGCCAGCCGGGCTCCGAGCTCCCGTAATGCTCCGACTGGGGAGCAAAGCGCAGGGCCTGCAACACGTGGCCTCGGCAGACAGGTCGTCCTACTGTGGGCTTGACGGTGTGCAGGGCTCCAGCTGGGGAGCGCAGTGCAGGGCCTGTGGTCAGTGCCCCAGTGTCATGCACCAGTGCACTGCAAAGTCTCCATCAGCATTAGCACCCAGGGACTCCACCTGAGATCAGGCTCCTTGTTCCAGGTGCTGCACACACACGGTGAGAGCCAGTCCCTGCCCCAGAGAACTCACGAGCTAACTGGATGAGACAAGGCATGGGAGGGAAACTGAGGCACAGAGGGGGAAGTGATTTGCCCAAAGGTCTCACTGAGGAACTGAGCCCCAGCCCACTGGACCACCCACCAGCACACGCTGTCCCACGTTCAGGGAAGGGAGGTAAGCTCCGGAAAGCTTTCTGCAGCGCCGCAGAGCAAAGACTTTCCAAATCTACGGAGCAGATTTGTTGCTAGTTCCCTAGTGGGCACTGACTGCGGAGTGTTGGGGCTCTGTGCAGGGAGACTGGTGTATACAGAGCGACCTGGTGACTTGGGAAGCTGGGTGCAAGGGAACAACCTACGTTTCAATACAGTGACATGTTCAGGAACAAAGAACGCAGGGCACACTCACAGCATGGGGGGCTCTAACCTGGGAAGCGGTGACTCTGGAAAAGACTTGGCAGTCATGGTAATCAGCTGCACAGGAGCGCCCAGTGCGAGGCTGGGGCCAAAAGGGCTTATGCCATCCTGGGCTGTGCAAACAGGGCAATCTCCAGTTGTTAGAGAGGTTATTTTCCCTCGGTATTTGGCAGTGGTGCGACCTCTGCTGGGATCCTCTCTCCAGGTCTGGTGCCCACAATTCAAGGAGAATGTTGATAAATTGGAGAGGGGTCACAGAAGAGCCACAAGAGTGACTGAAGGACTGGGAAACATGCCTTATAGTGAGAGAGTCCAGAAATCAATCAGTTCAGCTTCACAAAGAGAAGGTTACAGGCTGCCTTGATGACAGTCTGTAAGTATCTACACAGGGAGCAAATGCTTGATAATGGGCTCTTCAGTCTAACAGACAAACGTCCAACACGATGCAGCGATTGGCAGTTGAAGGTAGACAAATCTGCAGAGCTCTCCAGGCCAATCACTAAACCCGCCAAGTAACATAGCCTGAGTGTGTGTTTTACTCACCTTTATTTTCTCCACAAGGAGGGCTTTCCAGAGAAAAGCTGCCAGGTTTTGTTCTGGGTGCCTCGTGAGGGCGGCCCTGCTGATGGTGATGACACGATCCAAGAATTCAAGTTTCTTGGCCTCCTCCTATGCCCCGCAGAGATTAAACAAAACCAGGAAGGTTAGCGTGGAAAGGAGCTGCCAGTGGGAGAGATGTCAGAAAGCTTCCCCCCAGCGCTGCTCAGGCTTTGATAAGCCGAAGGCCAGAAGGCCATTCATCTCTCAACAGGAGTGACTATGTGGGGAGGGCAGGGCAGCTCTGTGTGAAACCAGAGCAGAGAGGGAGCAGATCTCACGGGGTAGGTGTCCAAAGAGGAACTGCAATATGGGGGCTAAGCATCCAGACAGTCTTACTGGGGGGCTTGATAGAGTGGGAGGAACATCTGGGTGTGACACCCTGACACCCAATATTCGCCACTGTCATATAATTAGGATATGTTTGGTATCCAGTATGTCTTGTAAGGTATCAGTCTAAAAGTTTTTATCTGCTAGACATTAATGTCTCATTGGATTGCATGTGCTATCGTTGTATGTGACGTTCTGAAGTTCAGCTGTGTATGTGTTCCTGAAAAACACTGTGAGGTTCAAAACAGCCTTTCAGGTAGAACAGCAAAAAAGCCAAACACTGGCTCCTGGAGGAAATGCACAAGCATTAGGGCTACCCCAGGAACTGTGTGCAATAGAAACCTCCCCGAGATAACGCGACACAACGGGACCTGTTGGACCCAGGTCACAGCAAAAGAGTTTTCCAGCAGGTGGGAAGAGAAGATAAAAGGGGAACAAGGACATCGCGGGGGGGACGGGACAGGACCTCAGACTCCCTGCAATAATATACCTGGAAACACCTGAGAGACAAAGATTGAACCATGAGAAGTGATGGTCTTAGGCTAGAGAGAGAGATTCCTAGCCTGTGCAAGAAAACCTGGGAAATCCAAGCTGCAAAACCAAGGCAGCTTCTGCCTTAAGAATCTGCCAACCTGTTTATCACTCGGGGAGAATGTGCTAATGGATATCCTATCTATCTGGTGTGTAAAGCTTCGTTTGTGTGTTTTCTTTATTTACTAGGGTAATCTGCTTTGTTCTGTTTGCTATCTCTTCTAACCCCTTAAAATCTACCTCTTGTAGTTAATCATCTTGTTTCTTGTTTGTACCACAACCCAGTTTGTAGTATAAATTAGTAAGTGGGAGGAGGGGCAAAGAGTTGTTCATACCTCTCTCGACATCGAGGGAGGGGGCGCATGTCATAAAACCTTTGGGTCCATACTCCAAAGGAGGTGGGCACCAGAGAACTGGGACAAGGCCCTTCAGCTGAGTCTTCCCAGAGCTGATCTCAGTGTCTGTGTCTTTCTGCAGCTGGGTGTGGCCCTGCCTGTGTGTATGGCTGGAAGAGGCTTGTGAGCCGAGCCCAACAAGACAAGGTAACGGGGGCCCAGGCTGGCAGAACAGGCGGGCTCAGTGATAAGCCAGTACATCAGGTGGCACCTCAAAGGGGGACAACCCATCACGCTGGGGACTGGCCAAATCCAGTGGGCAAGGGGCATGGTGGGTGCCTTTTGTAACTCAAGAGAGGATGTTTTTAAGATGCTCTAGTTTAAACAGGAATTATTTGGGGGCAGGTCTCTGGCCTGTGTTATACAGGAGGTCACAGTGGTCCCGTCTGGCCTTAGAATCCATGCCTCATCCGGAGAAGGACGGATACTGCATGTGGACAGGGCAGTAACTGACAGATCAGAGGAGGGCTCTTGGTACCTGTTCATTGCCCTTGAGAAAGGCGTTGATGTAGTCTAGGGTGTCTTTCTCCTGCGAGTCTGGCCCCATAAAACAGGAGGCATTCCCAGGTGATGGTGAATCTGATCAAAGACAGAGCAGTGGTAATACCTGGGGCTGCCAAGCTGCAGGCTGGGTGACACAGATCTTAGCAGAAACCCTTGCCCTCCGCTCCCACCCCAGCAGGGTAGCAGCCCCGATGCACAACAGGGTCTGGCACAGCCATCCCTGGTTTCCCGAACTCTTTGCTGCTCAGCCCAGCAAAGATCCAGTCAGAGCCCTGGTTCCCAGCGGCCACCCCACTTCCCTGCCCGCACCCAGCATGCAGGCTGAGCCTGGGGATTTGGGGAGCGCCACACCTGGAAGGAGGCATGATGTCAGGCTATGAGTGGTGTCCCCACTCTCCGGGCCATTGCTGGAGGGGGCAGAGGGACTGGCAGTGAATCGCTCTGCTCCCCGCTGCGGGAGAGGGAGGAGCTACCCAGTCTGCGTGGGATACGGGGACCCAGGGCCTGCCTGTTCTGCTTCCTCTGACTGCCTCTCCTGCCATCGACAGCCACGGGGTGTAACCTGGGCAAGCCCTGGGCTCCCATCATCAACCCCCCCACCCAAATGCCCTGTGCTGTGCCATGCGTAACCCCCCTGCAAAGGAGCCAGCAGATGGGGCTGCAACATCAGGGGGCATCTCATGCTTTGGCCGGCGCCCTGCAATCCTAGGCTTAACAATCCACCGTGCACGGAGCATCCCCTTCGACTGGTGGAAGACATCTTCCGACCCTGTGTGTGACGGATCGGGGTGGGCAATTCAGTCAGTCTCCACCTGATGCTTCTGCTGCCGCCCCTAATGCCCGGTCAGATGTAGGGGCTGCAGCTGCTGCCAGCAGGAGGGGCTATTCCCCCCTGCCTGGGTTTTCCTGTCTCTCCATCTCATGGCAGCCCAGAGTTGTACAAAGGTGATAGAGTCTTCTCCCGCCACTGACACCCTGGTCTTGCAATCCCAACCCCCAGAGGGGCCAAGACCCACCGCAATGCAGGGCCATGGCCCCTGCCATTTTTGCAGCCCCTCCGCCCACCCAGGAGGCACCCACTCACCAGCATGGAAGGGCTGAGGCACACACAGCTCCTGCTGCTGCTGTGGGCTCTTCTGCGGACTCTTCCTTCGAGGAGGTCTCGTCTCCTCCCAGGCAAGGATGGGCTTCAAGGGGACCTTGCGGACTTCCTCAGCCATCCTGCAAGAAGCCAGGACAAGGCATTGCTTGTGAGAGATGAGAGGCGACTGCCCCGTTCAGCATCAGGGCCAGTCCACGTATTGCTGTTCCACCAGCGCCTACAGCTGCCAGCAGGGAAACAAGCCAATGGATGTGCTCAAAGTCACCCAGGCAGTCAGCAGTACAGGCAGGATCAGAACCCAGGTCTCCGGACTCCCAGGCCCATCCCGCAGGCCAAACGGCCTCCCACGGGTCACTCCCGCCTCTCCTTCTGCTGGTTCACAAACTGCCCAGCAGACAGGCTGCATCCAACCACTCAGGATTCTTCCTGCCCAGGGAAATTACCCTGATCCCTTCCCCCAGGAATATTGGGGCCGTGGCAGGTCCCAGGTGGGGGAGGAAAGTGGGGTGTGGTGCGGGGGGCGGGCTGGTGAGCAGCAGGAGTTGCTCTGACACCACCATGAAGGGGAAGGAGCAGAAGGCGGGAGAGCAGCAGGCAGGCAGGCTGTGCCGGGGCAGAGCTTTGTGGGGGTTTCACAGCTCGTCTCTCCAAGGCCTGTGTGGCAGCAGCCACTGCAGAGAATCCCAGGCCTGATTCCACCCACGCTGGGTCTCCTGAATGGCCCCTGCCCTGCGGGGCTCCATTCCTCACCCCGTGTCAACTGCTGATTCTGCAGCAGCTGCACGGCAGGCGTCCTAAGGCACCTCTAGTCCTCTCCAGAGCTCAGGGGGACTATCCTGGCATCGGACTGTCCTGGTGAATGGAACAATGGCTCCGGGCAGACGGAGAATGCCTGTTCCCCCGGCAACCTCAGTGCCATTCCCTCTGGAAGTGATGGTGTCAGCAAAGGTGCTGGAGATGGTCAGGCCTCGTGGTTGGAGCTGGACTCAGGAGGCCGGGGCGTGGGTGGAGCGAGGCTAGAGCGAGAGCAGAGCTGGAGTAGGACGAGGGGCAGGGCCACTAGCTACCTCCCGGTCTGGACACTTACCTGGCCCCACCATGCCAGTGGCTGAGCACACGGGTGTTGTGGTATTTAGGCTCTCAACCCCCCCGCAGAGCAAGGACCTGCTCTCCCTCGTTAGCTGAGGCCTGGGGCAGCGGGGACTCATCTGATCTCACACAGAAGACTTACAGAGGAGCTGGGAACTGAACACAGCTCTCCTGGGTCCCAGCCCAATGCCTCATCTAACCACCTGTGCCGCCTTCCCGTGCCGTGCCACCAGCCCTGCCAAACCCTCCTCCTTGTCTCCGTCCCCTCCGGGCTCAACTGGTGCGACCCCTTCTGTCAAGCTGCCCCGGGCTCCCTCCTGTGCGCATGCCGGTGCCCACTTCCTCACTGGCACCAGGCTAGACGGCCGGCACCCAGCCAGGAGCTCGGGGAAGGCTCGGTGTGGTTGGCGATGCAATGGAAAAGCAGAGGTGGGCAATAGAAGATTCTCCTACCTGAAGTCAGGAGTGGGCAGAAACCTGCACGTAAATGGGCCACCCACTTTCTGCTGCCGGTGGCGGAGCTGGATCTGCTGGCTCAGCGTTCCCCAGCGGCACCTGCCAGCTCTCGCTCTGCCAGAGCCAAGCCTGGCAGTGAGGGGATGAGGCTGTGCCAGCCAGCAGGGGCGTGTCACAATGGGCAGGCGAGTCACAGACCAGCCAATGTGTGACTCCCCAGCCATGGGATGCCCCAGCCCAGACTTGCTCTGGCCTTGCCAAGGCTTTAGAGCCTGTCCTTCCCCACCGGGGCCATGGGAGGGACCTTCCGCTCCCCAGAGTCACAGACGTTAGGCCGGAAGGGACCGCTGGGCTCCTCTAGTCCCAGCTCCTGCAGACCCCAGGCCAGAGCCCCTCCCTGCATCCATGCTATTGGAGCCAGGGGGTCTCTGGATCCCCGAATGGGAGAATCACTTCCATCCCGGTTCCTCCTTCTCGTAACAGTGCAGAACGGGGATTCATGAACTCTCCCCACCCATAGCTCCCAGCCCACATGGGAAGCTCTTTCCACTTTCCCAAGCTGCCAGGTGCTTTGGCCATGGGGTGTAAAATGGTCCCATCTCTGCTTCCTCTCCCACCGCTGCAACGACACAGAAGCTGCTTTAATAGCAGCCCCCCCACCCCGCCCAACTGAGTCTCAGACCTTGCTAATGCTCAGTGCCATGACAGCCCCAGGAGATGATTGCTGTGGCATGTGACGAAGTGGGACTGTTCTTAATGTTTCCTCTAAATAGTGTGGGGGTGCCTCAGTTTCCCCTATGCAGGTCTTAAGTATCTAGGTGGTGGGTAAGGGTGTATGATCATTGCAGAGCCCTAGAGGGCAGGTATGTGCAGGGGTCTGGACACAGAGAATGGCCAACACGCTATTTCCTGGGTGCTGATGGCCTGGCCCATCCCCCCTACAAGGTGAGAGCTAAAAGGGTTGGAGAAAAAAGGAATCAGGTGACCTCCTGGCCCGGGAAAGGGACAAAGCCCAGGAGAGGAGGAGGGGCTGGAGAGAGTTTCAGTTGAGGCTGGCTGGGGACATGGAGTGAAGTACAGACGTGGTTGTCTGGCTCACTACCTCCCAAAATGGACTCAGCTGAGGGCTCCTGTTCTCTGCACCTACATGCTCTGTGTTAGACCATGTTCCTGTCATCTAATAAACCTTCTGTTTTACTGGCTGGCTGAGAGTCACGTCTGTCTGCGGAGCTGGGGGGCAGGACCCTCCGGCTTCCCCAGGAGCCTGACTGGGCGGACTCGCTGTGGGAAGCTCACGGAGGAGAAGAGGATGCTGAATGCTCAGAGGTCAGACCCAGGAAGGTGGAAGCTGTGTGAGCTGTTTGCCCTGCACACAGGCTGCTCACAGAAAGTAGACTTCCCCAGAGTCCTGACTGACTTCGTAAGGAGCAGTTCCAGAGCATCGCCCGGGGACTCCGTGACACGGGGGTCTCGGCCCAGGGGGAGGCAGTGACTCCTAGAAGCAGGGAGAGCAGCAGCACTGTAGATCAGGGAGGTCTTGCAATGCCAGTGGCTGTCTGGGGTCTGGCACCCCAGGCACTCAGAGCTGATTGTCAAAGGCCAAACCCCTCTCACCACCGGCTCTGTAGCTCCCCCTTGCTTTCGGTCTGTCTTAGGCACCATCCTGGCCCTCATCCCCTAGCATCCGAGCACTGCCCAACCTCGATTGCATTTATTCTAACTGCACCCTTCAGGGCAGGGTCTGGCAGCAAACTCCACTGCACAGACAGGGAACTACAGCACAGAGGGAAGAAGGGACTTGCTCGAAGACAAACAGAGCATCTGTGGCAGAGCTGGGAAATGAACATGGGTCTCCTGGGTTCCAGGATGGCACCTGCTCTTTCAACCTCTTGCCCCCTTCATCCCTGGTTCAGTGGGAGCTGTGGGAGCTCTCTGGGGCACAGGAGCTGGCTGGTGCCCAGATGGAGCTACGTTGCCTATTGCACAGATCTCGCTTTTCCCCAACATTGAAAACGCTGCTCCAACCATACCAGGGCCCGCCAGGATCCTTGCAGCTGGTCCGTACTAAATTGTGAACTGTGCCCTGGCCTCCCAGAGCGGGGCAATGGGAGAGGGTGGGGCTGGCCCAAGGCCCTGCTGGATTGCGGCTCACGCGTACAGGGTCCCAGTGCTACAGAGCTCTGTGCGGGGGCAGAGCTTTGTGGGGGTTTCACTGCTCCTCTCTCCAAGGCCTGTGTGGGAGCAGCCGCTGCAGGGAATCCCAGGCCTGATTCCCCCCATGCTGGGTCTCCTGAATGGCCCCTGCCCTGGGGGGCTCCATTCCTCACCCAGTGTCAACTGCTGACTCTGCAGCAGCTGCACGGCAGGCGTCCTAAGGCACCTCTAGTCCTCTCCAGAGCTCAGGGGGACTGTCCTGGCATCGGACTGTTCTGGTGAATGGAACAATGTCTCCAGGCAACCGGAGAATGCCTGTTTCCCCGGCAACCTCAGTGTCTGAGCACTTACCTGGCCCCATCATGCCAGTGGCTTAGCACACGGGTGTTGTGGTATTTAGGCTCTCAACGCCCCCTCCGCAGAGCAGGGACGTGCTCTCCCTCGTTAGCTGAGGCCCAGAGCGGCGGGGACTCACCTGATCTCACGCAGAAGACTTACAGAGGAGCGGGGAACTGAACACAGCTCTCCTGGGTCCCAGCCCAATGCCTCATCTAACCACCTGTGCCGCCTTCCCGTGCCATGCCACCAGCCCTGCCAAACCCTCCTCCTTGTCTCCGTCCCCTCCGGGCTCAACTGGTGCGACCCCTTCTTTCGAGCTGCCCCAGACTCCCTCCTGTGCGCATGCCGCTGCCCACTTCCTCACTGGCACCAGGCTAGACCGCCGGCACCGGGGCACTTGGCAGACGTGCGCCACCCAGCCAGGAGCTCGGGGAAGCCTCGGTGTGGTTGGCGATACAATGGAAAAGCAGAGGTGGACACTAGAAGATTCTCCTACCTGCAGTCAGGAGTGGGCAGAAGCCTGCGCGTAAATGGGCCACCCACTTTCTGCTGCCAGTGGCGAAGCTGGAACTGCTGGCTCAGCGTTCCCCAGCGGCACGTGCCAGCTCTCGCTCTGCCAGAGCCAAGCCTGGCACTGAGGGGATGAGGCTGTGCCAGCCAGCAGGGGCGTGTCACAATGGGCAGGCGAGTCACAGACCAGCCAATGTGTGACTCCCCAGCCATGGGATGCCCCAGCCCAGACTTGCTCTGGCCTCGCCAAGGCTTTAGAGCCTGTCCTTCCCCACCGGGGTCATGGGAGGGACCTTCCGCTGTTATACCAATAAAATAAAAACCAACAGGATCTCATGAAAGGGAAAAAGGCAAAATACCACATTTATTGTGAATACAGAAAGAATCATAGTAAGCACTTAGTTATAGCTATAACATTCCATTCAATCTCATATTTATTCACACATTCATTCATACAAACACACACACACAGGTTCTGCAAGGTTGTTATCATAGTTACCAGCCTTAGAGTTGCTCATGCCAAGCCACCGGCCAGGTGGCCTGGACATGAGGAGGGAGCAGGGCCTTGTCAGATGCTCATCTGATGCTCCTGGACGTTGGTTTGCAGAATCAGACCCCAAAGTTCTCACTTTTTAGAGTCTATTTTTATAGGAATTTCTTCCTATGCCAGTCTATGGGAATTGCTTCATCATGCTGTTGCTGAATCAATCAGCAGATAGCACATCCGCGCTGCTAGATGTTATCTTGTTCTTTGGTTCTCCCACTCTTGAGGCTGTTGGGTGGATTCCAGTCTGCCCTCCGGGGGTCCTCTGGTTCCATCCCGGTTCCTCCTTCTCGTAACAGTGCAGAACGGGGATTCATGAACTCTCCCCACCCCCAGCTCCCAGCCCACAGGGGAGGTTCTTTCCACTTTCCCAAGCTGCCGGGTGCTTTGGCCATGGGGTGTAAAATGGTCCCATCTCTGCTTCCTCTCCCATCGCTGCAACGACACAGAAGCTGTTTTAATAGGAGATGCTGCCAGCTGCAGGGTGAGAGGGGGGAATGGCTGTGGGGAGACAGATGGGTCTCCCTCAGCTGCGGACGCTCCTATATGTGCTATTCCCCTCCCCACACACCCTGCTGTGGGGGAGGTTGGAGAGGGGCTGCTCAAGGACTGGCCTAGAACAGGACACCTCCTCCCAGTTCTGAACATAGGAGTAACCCGGCCCACTGGACTCAGTGCTAGGGTCCCAGGGATGCCGATGGGCTGTGGGTCAGGGAATCAGGGTGAGATTCTTCAGAGCTCAGACCCAACGTGATCTCAGCGTGCTGAGCGCTGGGGGAATTAGGCCTGAACACAGTCACTCTTAGGGTTGCCAGGCATCCAGTTTTCTCTTTCAAAAAGAGACCCTGGCGGCTCTGGTCAGCACTGCCAACTGGGCCGTTAAAAGTCTGGTTGGTGGCAGAGGGATGAGGAGGGGGCCTGCAGCAGCTCTCTCTGTGGAGCTCGGGGGCGGTGCGAGCCCCCACTGGCAGGGGGTGGATCCCAGCGGAGGGGCTGGGAAAGGCATTCGGCTGCAGGCTGGGGCCGGCAGGGTTAACCCCCGGCAGCAGCCTCTGCGGTGGCCAGGGGTTCCCTGCAGAGCGGGCACTGTGGCCTTTAGGAAGTGCCTTCAGCACCCTCCCTACCCGGCCCACTGCTCCCCAGCTGTTGGGAGCTGAGAGAGGAGGGGTCAGCCACCTGTCCTGGGTCCCACAACCTGCTCCCTGTGGGGCTACTGTGATGGGTTCAACTCGGGACCATGCAGCCAGCAGGTAAGGGGCTGTGGGCAGGTCACTCTCCTCCCGGGGATGAATGGGCTGTGTGGAAGCATAGGGTAAAATTGGGCTGCTCTGCTTGGGAACGGGTCCGAACAGAGTCGGGCAGCAGCTGAGTGTGGAGGCCCCAGCCAGCAGCCGGGCTGTGGGGGAGAATGAAGGAGAGGGGTTGGGGGTCACTGCAAATGGTAGGAGGAGGAGGGGGGGCCTGCATCAGCTCTCTCCCTAGAGCTGCTGTGATTTGCACTATGCTGGGGGAGCAGCGAGCCAGGGGCAGCAGTGGGGTGGGTGTGTCATTAGCGGGGAATTCTCTCACCCCCCCCCCCCACATTCCAGAGAACAGGAAAAACTTTTGTCCTCACTGAGCCAGGTGTCCAGGATTCATGGCTGTTAGAGCAGCCTCTGACACCCGGGAAATGCCAGGGCCGTGCTGGTGTGGCTGCTATTTAAGGGGCCACCTGACATCAATGCCTCCCAGACCCCCACAAACCACACCAGCCAGAGCCACCCGGAGCCTCCAAGCCCTCTCCCGGACCCCAACCCCCTGCAACAACTCAGAGCCCCCTCACACACCCATACTCCCTCCTGGAGCCTGCACCCCACATTCCCTCCAACACCCGAATTCCTTCCAGGACTCCACACTCCTCTCCCACACTCCGAACCCCTTGGCCCCAACCTAGAGCCCCCTCATACACCCCAAGCCCTTCATACCCAGCCCCACCCCGGACCCCGCACCCCAGCTGGAGCCCTCATCTTTCCCCCCACACCGCAACCCCCTGCCCCAGCCCAGAGCTCCCTCCCGCACTCCGAACCCCTTGGCCCCAGGCTGGAGCACCCTCCTACACCCTGAGCCCCTCATCCCTAGCCCCACCCCAGAACCCACACCTCCAGCTGGATCCCTCACTCCCCCACAAACGGCAATCCCCTGCCCCAGCCCTGGTGAAAGTGAGCGAGGGTGGGGAAGAGTGAGAGACGGAGGACGGGGGATGGAGTGAGTGGGGGTGGGTCCACGGGGAAGGGATGGGGTAGGGGGAGGGGCTTCAGGGCAGCAGCGGGGCAAGGATGTTCAATTTTCTGAAACTAGAAAGTTGGCAACCCTCGTCACTCACCTTCCTGAGACGCTGGATCCTCAGGGCTGGGGCTGGTGCTCGGGATCAGCTTCTGGCCTGGGCAAAAAACACAGACAACATCAGGGACGTTCAGCGGTTCAGTGGCCAGCCAAGCAGAGATCATCCCAGAGATGCAGCTGCTACAAATCCCTAGACCATGTCTCTCCAAAGGAGCCTCAGACACACTGGGCCAAATCCCAGCTGGGGTAAATTGGTCCCACTCTACAGGAGTCAATGGGCCAGATCTCCAGCTGGTGCAGCTCAGCCCTGCTCCATTGACATCAGTGGGCCAGATTCCCATCTGGTGTAATAATAATTAATAATCATAATGCACTAGCACATGACAGTCAAATCCAGGTCAGGTCTCATTGAGCTGGTAGCTTTACAGACAGGATAAATGTCAATCCCTGCCCACAACGATCATGAGTGGATGAGAAAGAGAAACTGGCCAAGAGGTGGGCTTGGAAAATGGAGTTAGAAATCTAATAAGAACATAAAAACAGCCAGACTTGATCAGATCAATAGTCCATCTAGCCCAGTATCCTGTCTTCTGACCGGGGCCAATGCCGGGTGCTTCAGAGGGAATGAGCAGAACAGGACAATTCATGAGTGATCCATCCCCTGTCATCCTCTCCCAGCTACTGGCAGTCAGAGGTTTAGAAACACCCAGATCATGGCTAATAGCCATTGATGGACTTAACCTCCAGGAACTTATCTCATACTTTTTTCAACCCAGTTATCCTTTTGGCCTTCACAACATCCACACGTTCCATGGCAGAAGCCCACACAATTATAAAATGCCTGACACCATCCGGCTGTTCCCTTCCCCCTCCTCACATTGTGTTGGGGTCCAACAACTCACCTGGTATATTCAGTGTCTGGAGGAGACTGAGACGAGAATTTTTCACCTGGTTCTGGTCGTTCCTGTACTGGTACATACATCGAAACTGGCCTGAGCTCTGCACAGAGATGTCATGTTGATACAGTGACCGGCCTGGCATGACCTTTTGGCTTGATATTTCTTTACCATCCTGACAGAAAATAACTAAAGCAGCTAAAGTCTTGAGACGAAGGTGACACTGAGCCGAAATGCAGTCCCCGACCTGAGCTGAAGAGGTGCTCAGAGACAATTTAGGAGAAGGGAAGTCACCTGCAACAAGAAAGAGAGACTAAGGGTACATCTCCATGGCAAAAACCCAACGTGACAGCAAGTCTCAGAGGACAGGGCAACTGACTCAGACTCATAGAGTCAGGCAAGGGGGCTGAAATTGAAGTGTAGACACTCCCGCTGTAGTGTGGACACAGGCTAGCACCACTTGAGTACCACGAGTACCACTAGTCCTCCAGTGCCTTCCCACAGTTCCCGTCGTGTGCCCAGAAACGTCAGACTGGCAAAGAATTCATAGCACATCTCCGTTTTCTGCAGCTCTCCGAGCCGTGGGCCGTGCCCCAGGAAGCTGTACCTAGCCCCACACTGGAGGGAGAGCAGAGTCAGTGTGGGCCCAGCAGTGCGCCTGTTCTCGCACGAGCTCGGCTCACTCGAGAGGAGTCGCTGAGTGCGGATAACTCGAGTTAGCTCTGCAGGGAAGGCAGAGCCAGGCAGGGAACGAAGCATTAGTGATGGATTCGTGAGAAGTACGCTTGGCTGATTGAAAGAGCCGTTTCTCTTCACGTTGGAATGAAGATAAATACAGTGCAACACAGGAGATTGAAGACAAATTCATTCTAACAGGTTTCAGAGTAACAGCCGTGTTAGTCTGTATTCGTCTCGAAGGTGCCACAAGTACTCCTTTTCTTTTTGCAAATTCATTCTAGTGCAGTGCCCTGGTCTCATCAATACACTCCTCTATTAGCTCCAAGCCTGCCAAGATTTACACATGGAAAGTTTGTTAAACATGTATCTCAGTGACACTGGGCCAGATCCCTGGCTCATGTAAATCAGCCCTGCTCCATTGGAGTCAACAGAGGGATTCGGATTTATGCCTGCTGAGGATTTGGCCAAGATGGGTTTCACTTCCAGTAAAGTTTATGGTCTGTCACTGTGGGAAGTTCCATTTACAGTGCGATTACCAGGATTTCAGGCAGGAATCGTGCAAGAGGCATTGCCCACCCATCCGTCTCCTACACTTCCCCAGCCGCCCTCCCGTTGCCATTGTCTGGGGGTTTCACTCCTTTCTATGTCTCCCCTTCTTCCATGTCTCTTGTGCTCTCACTCACCTGGGGAGCTGCAGGGCTCCTGGCCTGTGACCCCAGCACCTGCACCAGACAGGAGAGGGGGTGAGTGGCAGACACAGCAGCTCTAACTATATTAATGTCACCCCAGCTACACTGGGGTGACATTAATATTAATAATTAAGCCAAGACAAGGCAGAAAATCCCAACTCAGGATCATGTTGCAAGAGCCATACACCCCGATCCCACAATTGGAGCCATCTGTGGGCCCTGGGTCTCACCATGGCTATTGATGGAAAACCCCAAGTGGGAATCTTACAAAGTTTGAATATTTGCAAGGCAGGATTAAAGTTTCCATTAACGTCTAAGAAATTTGTTCTAATAGTAAAACGCTCCTCACCATGTAACCTGCTGAAAACAAAGAACACGAACATTCATGATCTTCAAAACATTTTCTCACTCTCTTTACTTTCCTAATCAACTTCAACTCTTTCTCCTCGTCCCTGAAATGAGCTCCACACAGCCAGTCCTAACCCTTTCATTTCCAGGTTTGTAACCTCAATATCATCCTTTTAATGCAGGTCCATTCTATGTACTATTAAAGATCTGCTCACCGGCTCAGACTTTCAGAGCTGTATAGGTGATTTGGATGCTCAGTTGCCATGCATTTGAACAAAGTGTCCAAATCCCATAGGCAGCTTTGAAAATCTCAGCCATAGGTTGTAATATATATGTGAGTACGATACACACACACAGGGACATTAGACATTAAATAAAATAGCTAGATATCAAAACAATGTTCTGAGCATTAAATATTCTCTCAGAAATTGGTAAGAAATTTTGGCCATGAATTTCAAACCAGTTTTTAAACCCAACATGAAATAACTGCTTAGAGCTCAGTAGAACATCAACGTGCAGCTGTTGGTTTAAACCATTTTTACCATAACTTCCCCTCCAGGCTGTTTCCCATGTCCCCCTAGCACAGGCAGACCTATAAACCTGCCTGCCCCTAAACCGCTAGGCAGAGGGCTCACTGCAAACTCACAGAGCAACCACAGCAGGATCATGGGGTGATCGAGAGCCGGCGACTCAGCCTGAATATCCCACAGCAGCATCGAGTCTACATCTCTGATGAGCACCCACTGGGGCTCTGTGCCCCAGGTCCCTCCTTCTCCCCTCCTTCTTCCGGCCCGGACAGGCTCTGGGCTCCTGTAGCGTGTCTCAGGGAGGCCCTGATGTGTCTGTGGCCAGAGGGGCCCTCCCTCATGAGATGAGAATGGAAACATTATTCACCATCCCCCCACACACACATCTGGTCTCTGCATCGGGGAGAGCTGGACCCCCTGGTTTCCCATTGGAACCTCCCTGTGACAGGCTCAGTCCTGCTGAGCCAAAACTAGTGAATTTCTAAATCCATTCCCAGGAAAAGGGCAAATTTCTCTTGACAATTTCCACTATTTTACCACTAGCTCCAGCTGTCCCCTGAGACGGGAGACACAAGGGCATGTTGTTGGTGTGAGCTGGTGTCTGTCTCGGCGTCTCCACCCTCCACAGCCTGCCGCATGCACCACTGCCAGGGCGGGCTTTGTGTGTGGGGGTGAATATATCACAAAATGATGCACAGGGGTCATTAACATCTGTTCTGAGCTCCCAGCCTGCTCTGGCAGTGTGAGCTCTCACTCCACTGGCCTCTTCACTGCACACCCTCAGCCCTGCCCCCAGGGGCCGTGTGTCCCTGTCACACTGACCCAGGCCTGCCCGGCCCAGGCATAGGGCTCAGGCAGACACTGTGCCTGTAGAACAACCAGACATGGAGAGGGAAGGAATGAAAACCCACATGCCCCAGGTGTTCATGTGAAGGGGACCTGAGACACTGGCATCACATGGAAAATGGGGACCATGCCGGTAACACCAGCACGTGGTCTGTGTATAGCACTCGCTTTGGCTGGGGGTGATACAAAGGCCGGGAATTGGCTGGGCACAGGACCTTAGCACTGGAAAGCTAATGTGCCAATATATAAGAAGGGTAAACGGGATGACCCAGATAACTGTAGCACTGTCAGTCTGATGTGGCTTCCCGGCAAGATAATGGAGTGGCTCGAATTAAAGGAGGGTAAGATAAGAATGTAAGAATGGCCATACTTGGTCAGATGGTCCAGATTGACCCACCTCAAAGAATTCTAATAGATTGGTGAGGCATGATTTCCCTTTACAGATCCCATGTTGACTCTTTCTCAACAATTCATGTTCATCTACGTTCCTGATAATTCCTTTCTTTACTGTAGTTTCAACCTACTTCTCTGGTACTGAAGCTAGGTTTTCCAGCCTGTAATTGCCAGTATCACCTTTGAAGTCTTTTTAAAAAATCGGAGTTACATTAACTAAGCTCCAATCATATGGTACAGAGTCTGATTTAAGCAACAGGTTACATACCACAGTTAGTAGTTCTGCAATTTCACATCTGAGTTCCTTCAGAACTCCTGTATCAAGTGGGAGTGTTTCCAGTGGGGTCCAACAGGGATCAGTTCTTGACTGTAAACTATTTACCATTTTCATTAACACCCAGAAAAAAACATAAAATCATCACTGAAAAAATAAGGTGAGGTGTAAATAATCACGAGCACAGGTCACGGACACAAAGCACATTCTGAATGGCTAGGGATAGAACCACCGAATCTCAGGGTTGGAAGGGACCACAGCAGGTCATCTATTCCAACCCCCTGCTCAAAGCAGGACCAATCCCCTACTAAATCATCCCAGCCAGGGTTTTGTCAAGCCTGACCTTAAAAACCTCAAAGGAAGGAGATTCCACCACCTCCCTAGGTAATGCATTCCAGTGCTTCACCACCCTCCTAGTGAAAAAGTTTTTCCTAATATCCAACCTAAACCTCCCGCACTGCAACTTGAGACCATTACGTCTTGTTCTGTCATCTGCCACCACTGAGAAAAGCCTAGATCCATCCTCTTTGCAACCCCCTTTCAGGTAGTTGAAAGCAGCTATCAAATCCCCCCTCAATCTTCTCTTCTGCAGACTAAACAATCCCAGTTCCCTCAGCCTCTCCTCATAAATCATGTATTCCAGTCCCCTCATCATTTTTGTTGCCTTCCACTGGATGCTTTCCCATTTGTTCACATCCTTCTTGTAGTGTGGGGCCCAAACTAGACACAGTACTCCACATGAGACCTCACCAATGTCAAATAGAGGGGAACGATCATGTCCCTCGATCTGCTGGCAATGCCCCTACTTATACAGCCAAAATGCCGTTAGCCTTCTTGGCAACAACGGCACACTGTTGACTCATACCCAGCTTCTCGTGGACTGTAACCGCGAGGTCCTTTTCTGCAGAACTGCTGCCTAGCCATTCGGTCCCTAGTCTGTAGCGGTGCATGGGATTCTTCTGTCCTAAGTGCAGGACCCTGCACTTATCCTTATTGAACCTCATCAGATTTCTTTTGGCCCAACCCTCCAATTTGTCTAGGTCCCTCTGTATCCTATCCCTGCCCCCAGCGTATCTACCACTCCTCCTAGTTTAGTATCATCCGCAAATTTGCTGAGAGTGCAATCCACACCATCCTCCAGATCATTTATGAAGATAATGAACAAAACCGGCCCCAGGACCGACCCCTGGGGCACTCCACTTGACACCAGCTGCCAACTAGATATGGAGCCATTGAGCACTACCCGTTGAGCCCGACAATCTAGCCAACTTTCTACCCACCTTATAGTGCATTCATCCAGCCCATACTTCTTTAGCTTGCTGACAAGAATACTGTGGGAGACCCTGTCAAAAGCTATGCTAAAGTCAAGAAACAATACATCCACTGCTTTCCCTTCATCCACAGAACCAGTAATCTCATCATAGAAGGCGATTAGATTAGTCAGGCATGACCTTCCCTTGGTGAATCCATGCTGACTGTTCCTGATCACTTTCCTCTCATGTAAGTACTTCAGGATTGATTCTTTGAGGACCTGCTCCATGATTTTTCCGGGGACAGATCATGGCTAATAGCCATTGATGGACCTAACCTCCGGGAACTTATCTCATACTTTTTTTCAACCCAGTTATCCTTTTGGCCTTCACAACCTCCCTGGAACAAGTTCCACAGGTTGACTGTATGTTGTGTGAAGAAATACTTTATCTTTGTTTTGAATCTGCTGTCTATTCATTTCATCTTGTGACCCCTGGTTCTTCTGTTATGTGAAGGGATAATAACACTTCCTTACTCACTTTCCTCACACCATTCATGTGTTTATAGACCTTCTAACACATTGATGAGGCCTGATTTCCCTTTATAAAAGCTGTGTTGATTCTCCCCAATATATTGTGTTCATCTATGTGTCTGATAATTCTGTTCTTTACTATCGTTTCAACCATTTGGCCTAGTACCGAAGGCAGGCTTACCACCTTGTAATTGCCAGGATCGCCTTCAGAGCCTTTTTAAAAAAATCAGCATTATATTAGCTACCCTCCATTTATCTGGTCCAGAGGCTGATTTAAGCAATAGGGTACATATCACAGCTAGTAATTCTGCAGTTTCATATTTGAATTTCTTCAGAACTTTTGGGTGAAGACCATCTGGTCCTGGGGACTTATTACTGTTTAATTTATCCATTTTATCCAAAGCCTCATCAATTGACACCTTGATCTGGGACAGACCCTCAGATTTAACAGGCTGTGCACAATCCCAGTCCAGCTCGGTAATGATCACAGCTCACTACCTGCCTCGCCATGAACAGGTTCCTGTGGCAGAAGCCCACAAAATTTTAAAATGACTGACACCAGCCAGCTGTTCCCTTCCCTCTCCTCACATTGTGTAGGAGTCCAACAACTCACCTGTTACATTCAAGGTCCGGGGGAGACTGAGACGAGAATTGTTCACCTGGTTCTGGTTGATCCTCTACTGGTACATACATCTAAACTGGCCTGAGCTCCTCACAGAGATGTCATGTCGATACAGTGACCGGCCTGACACGGTCAATTGGCTTGAGATTTGTTTGCCATCCTGACAGAAAATAACTAGAGCAGCTACATTGTTGGGATGAAGGGAACACTGAGCCAAGACGGAGTCCCCTACCTGAGCTGAAGAGGTGCTCAGGGACAGTGTAGGAGATGGGAAGTCACCTGCAACAAAAAGAATAGATTGAAATATGCCTCTGAGAGGAGACTAAGGGCTTGTCTTCACTGCAGCATTAACTCAAGTTATATCTCCGATGTGCCTGTAACTTGAATCCCATCCACATAAAAATCCCTTAACTCAAGTGTGGTGGTTCTGTTAACTGGAGCTGGCCAGTCCAAGAGGGGGTACAGGTAAAACTCAAGTGGGATCAACTTATCAGTTGTCAACACAACCCCTCTGTAGCGTGGATCCAGGCATGTGCCACTTGCATGTCACCAGTCCTCCAGTGCCTTCCCACTATTCCCCTAGAGTGCCCAGAAAGGACAGAGAAGTTCTCCCACAATTCATCTCTAAGAGCGACGGGACATGCCCCCAGAATCCACAGCCCCACGTGCGAGCGAGTGTAGAGCCAGTGGGGGCACAGCAGTGTGGCTGTTCTCGCAGGAGCTCGGCTAACTCGAGAGGAGTCACCAGAGGTGGATAACTTAACTCTGCCAGGCAGGGAGCTAGGCATTCGTGATGAATTAGATGAGAAACACGCCTGGCTGACGGAATGAACTGTCTCTCTTCTCACTGAAATTAAAATATATATGGTGCAAAGCAGGAGATTTAAGACTAATTCAGTCTAGTGCAGTACCCTGGTCTCATTAATACACTCCTGTATTAGCTCCAAGCCTGCCAAGATTTACATATGGAAAGTTTGTTAGACATGTATCCCAGTGACATTGGGCCAGATTCCCGGCTGGTGTAAATCGGCACCACTCCATTGGAGTCAGCAGAGCTATGCTGATTTATACCTGCTGAGGATCTGGCCCAAGTGTGCTTCATTTCCAGTCATGTTTATGGTGTGGCACTGTGAGAAGTCCAATTTACTGTTTGATTACGAGGATTTCAGGCAGCAATCATGCAAGAGGCATTCCCCACCCATCCCCCTCCTACACCTTCCCATCTGCCCTCCTGTTGCCATTGTCAGGAGTTTCACTCCTTTCTGTGTCTCCCCTTCTTCCACGTCTCTTATGCTTTCGCTCACCAGGGGAGCTGCAGGGCTCCTGGCCTGTGACCCCAGCACCTGCACCAGACAGCAAGAGAGCGGTGAGTGGCAGTCCCCGCGGCTCTGACAACACACACAGCTACTCTGGGGCAAAGTTAACATTGATAGTTAAGCAAAGAAAAGCCAGAAAACCCCAAGTTAAGGAGATTGCAAGATTTGTAGGCCCCAATCCTTCAACAGGACACATGGATTTGATTGAAAGATCAGTCACTTAATGGGCCCTAGCCCGGCCATTGGAGCCCCCACGCCAGTGCAGATACCGTTGCAATTGAGACAATATCGATACAAATATAACAATACGGGCTGAGCCTCAACTGGTGGAAATGGGCACACGGCACCGACATCAGCATGGACTTCCACCAGCTGGGGATTGGCTCATTGGGCAATACAATCCCTATGACACAACATCAGAGTCATAAATCGCTAGGTCATGGCAGACACGTTATTAGCTGGATTACTGTGAATGCTACAGAGAGAGATTAAGAGGCAGGTGATAACAGCAATTCAGCTTTGTTGCCTAAACCAGCGAAGATAAAAGTAACAGTTCAGAGTTCCTGCCCGACCTCTGAGACCTTTCCACCTCACCAGGTTTCACAGCCCACGCTCCTGCCCAAGAGGGAACGTCTACACTGCTATTTTCAGCCCCGTAGCTCGAGCCGTGCAAGCCCAAGTCTGTGGACCTAAGCTCTGAGGCTTGCTGCCGTGGGTCTTTCTTTGCAGTGTAGACACTGTCAACTTTGAGACCATCTCTCACTAATTCCTTTGTCCTCAATATTACGTGTACACGTGTAGGGTCCTATTTCCAAAGCCGTCTAGGGGTATGGTGGGAGTTGTGTGTCCAAATCCTTTGAGCGGCTTTGAAAATCTCAGCCATAGGGATTATTGTACATTAGCATAATGACAAACAATTTATATAACCCCCGGGGTATTAGCTGTACTGCAGAGCAGGGGATTGTTACAAACATCTCCTGAGGGCTAAATATTCTCTCTGATCTGCCTCAGAAAACTTGTGCCAGGAATTTATACCCAGCTTCTTACTCCTCCTGCACTGTGTGGCTCCCAGTGACCCATTCCCACATTCCTGCTATTCCCCACTTGTGATGGTCACCCAGCCCGGTTCCCATGTTCCCCCAGTCCAGGCAGAGCCATGAGCCTGCCTCTCCCCCTGCTCCCCAGCTCCCGGAGACCCCTTTCCCAGTCCATTGGAAGGGAGCTCTCCCCAATCTCACAGAGCAGCCACAGCAGGATCATGGAGAGTGGGAGCCAGGGACTAAGCTGGGGACCCTGCAGCAGCATCTGGGCCTCCAAAGAGAATCCACCGCGGCTCTGTGCCCCCAGTCCCCTCCTTCTCACCACGGGGTGGGGAGCAGAGGAACTGGATGGGCTGTGGGCTCTAGTAGAGTGTCTGGGAGCAGCCCTGACGTGTGTCTGTGGCCAGAGGGGCCCTCCCCCACTGAGGCAAGATGGAAACGACTCTCAGATGCTTCTCTTGTGAGGCTCAGGATGGGCTGTGTCTTGGAGTGTCAGACACGCTGGTTCCCCAGACACAGCCCTCCCCCATATGACAGGCACAGGGTCCCCCAGGTGTGCTGGGGCAGGGCCCCCTGGATGTGACAAACACAGGATCCCCCAGGTGTGATAGGGGCAGGGTCCCCCATGTGTGATGGGGCAGGGCCCCTCAGATGTGACAGGGGCAGGGCCACCTGTATGACAGGCACATGGTCCCCCAGGTGTGACAGGGGAAGGACCCCCCTGGATGTGACAGACACAGGATCCTCCAGGTATGAGAGGTGCAGGGTCTCCCCCATGTGACAGATGCAGGACACCACCACCCCCCTCCATGTAGATATGACAGGCACAGGGTCTCCCCCATGTGATAGATGCAGGGTCCCCCAGGAGTGACAGGGGCAGGGCTTCCTGGATGTGACAGGCACAGGGTCCCCCAGGTGTGACAAAGCCAGGTTAAAGGAACATCCTGCCTCTCACACTGATTTTTCTCACAGTCTAGCCCTGTGGATACACCCAGAGCCCCAAAGGGCAAAGACAAAGCAGAGACACAGAGACTTCTGGGCAAAGGGTTCCTTGTTCTTTGCAAACAACTCTCAACTCAGACAAACTCACAACACTGAACATACATCTTAGAAGATATTATCCATAAAGAGTAATGTGTAAGATAGCTACAGAGAGCGAGTAACTTGTCATGACTCATAATCATTGTGAGATGTTTGTATGGGTAATATTTAAGGAATAATGAATTTATTTCCAGACTTGGAGTAGAAAATAGTCACCAGGGGAGAATATGTCTCGGTAATGGCCCATTCAAATACGGGGAGCCTACTTTATTAGCTAGGAAAGGTAACTTTAATCAGTGTAGACCCGGGTTTCTCGTTTATGATTTTGTTCTCTGGCATAACCATTTGTTGCCATCACTTTCTCTTGTTTCTAGTTAAATCTTTATCCTTTCTTAAATAACCCTGCCTGGGTTTTATTGTAAGTGCTCATGAGCACTGTGTGGTTTACAGGCATGGGGGGGTTAAGGTAAAACCAGTAAATTGGGGTACCTTGCTCCTGTGGGGGGCAGAGGCTCTGGAATTTCTGTGAGTAGCCAGTGACAGGGGCTCGGTATCACCAGGGAATGAATCACAGGGACTCAGGGTCTGGGCTGCACCTACTGTTAACCTGCAAGGTGTCACCCAGACAAGAGGGCCTGAGCAGCTGACAGGCTGGTGGTGTCAGGGAGCCGGGCACAAGCAAGACTTTGCACACTGGAGGCGGGGGTGGGGGTGAGTGGGCAGTAACAAGGTGACTCACAGTCCTGGGTACCTACCTGCCCACCAGAATCAGTTTGTGCCCTCCCAGCCTGTCCCCATCACAGCTCAGCATTAGTATGGGCTGGGTGTGGAGAGTCTCATAGACTCATAGATATTAAGGTCAGAAGGGACCATTATGATCATCTAGTCTGATCTCCTGCACAACGCAGGCCACAGAATCTCACCCACCCACTCCTGCAATAAACCTCTCACCTATGTCTGAGCTATTGAAGTCCTCAAATCATGGTTTAAAGACTTCAAGGTGCAGAGAATCCTCCAGCAAGTGACCCATGCCCCATGCTACAGAGGAATGCGAAAAACCCGCAGGGCCTCTTCCAATCTGCCCTGGAGGAAAATTCCTTCCTGACCCCAAATATGGTGATCAGCTGAACCCTGAGCATGTGGGTTCACCAGCCAGATACCCAGGAAAGAATTCTCTGTAGTAACTCAGATCCCACACACCCGTCAATATCCTCAGTGGTGTCACTAGAGATGAGCTTTGTGGAACGTTTCCTCCAGCAGCTAAGAGGTTAATTAGTTCTGGTTTAGAATTTGAGTTGGGCTGTGCACCCACCCAGGGGAGGAAGTAGGAAAGAACCCCGAGCACAAGCCACCAGTCTCGCTAGAGTAACTGACCCATCCCGATGCAGGGAATGGGGCTGGGCCTTGTCTTAAGCCAATGAAAAGCCCAATGAAAGCAGGATGGAAAAGACCACTGGGAAGACACAAACCATAATGGCTCACTGGTGTCAACAGACACCTCTCCTTCACAGGCATACTACCCTGTAAGGCATCAGATCCGGTTCAGGAGAGAACATCATGGAGGTTCATGATGTGTTTGGTGGCCGCAAGAGTGATTACATGATTGGAAAACCTGCCTTATAGAGATAAACTCCAGGAGCTCAATCTATTTAGCTTAACAAAGAGAACTTTAAGGGGTGACTGGATCTCAGTCTGTAAGTACCTACAAGGGGAACAAATAATTGATAATGGGCTCTTCAGTCTAGCAGAAGAAAGTCGAACATGATCCAATGGCTGGAAGCTGAAGCTAGACAAATTCAGACTGCAAATAAAGACTAAATTGTTAACAGTGAGAGCAATTAACCACTGGAACAGTTTACCAGGGGTCGTGGTGGATTCTGCATCCCTGACTATTTTTAAATCAAGATGGGATGTTTTTGTGTAAGATCTGCTCTAGGAATTACTTTGGGGCAGATTTCTGGCCTGTGCTACACATGGGGTCAGACTAGAGGATCACAAAGGTTCCCTGTGGAATCTATGATTCGGTGTTGTCCCAGACACCACAAGAACTGACTAACTTGTCTTAGTTCCCACTGCAAATGCACCTACCAGCACAGCTGAGCCCGCATATGGGGGAGGGGAGAGGTTGCCATCACTGGCTGCTGGTTTGGGCCATATCCAGTGTCTGTAGCCAGACAGCCACCCCTCCTCCCCCCTCCCCCTCAGACCAGCATTGCTGGAAACACAGGAGGAAGCCGGAACAGGGCACTTAACATATATTCCAGCACAGCCTTTGAAGCTGTGAAAAGCACAGGTGTGCTGCTACAATGTGCCTCTGGGAACATATACAACGATTAAGCTCACAGCAGGCAGAGGCCCTGTGACAGACATGGCTCTTAGCCCCTACTAAATAGCGTGATGCACACACACCAATATCCTAGGTGGGAAAATATTTACCCTGATAAAAGAAATGTCCAGTAGTCGAAACTTATTGTTTCTCTCCCTTGCAAGTGTAAACTACTCTTGCGAAAGCTGGTGTCACCCAGACAGACCAGCCTCAATTTGGCATAAGAAAGGAGAAAGAGAATAAAGGAGTACAGAGGTATAAGTAGGGGACCTACAGCACCATGATTTTTGAGTGCTTTTCACTATCTATCTGCTGGTCAGATAAGTGACAGCCTCCCAAGGCTTCTGCAGCTAAGAGGGTCCCTAAGCCTTGTCCCTTATTCATCTTTCCGCGGAATTGAGTGACCGATCCTGGCTTGGCACCGCTGGAATCGAGAGATGCAAGGAGGGTAAGAAGCACCCACACCTGATCTCCTATCTTTAGTGTACACATATTTTGAAATAGAGCTCTATACTTTGTTTTCTTTCTTTGGGATTGTGGCTTCAGTTTTGTAACTTGTTTGTGTGTGTAACATCTCTACATTTAAATAAGTAGGCACTAGCAATTTTGTAACCACATGATCAGAATCTAGCTTAATAAATTTTGGTAACCATTTGTGCATAAGCCTGACTTGTTTTCTCTGGTTTACTGTAAAGCAGCCAACACAATTAAAGAACCTCAGCCGTTTTGGCTCTAAAGCCTGGCCATTAGGTGAGAGTACTAAGAGCCTAGCGTTGAGTTGTGCCGCCTCCACGGGGCAAACTCTTGGGGCACCTGTCAGTCAATCCTGGCTGCCCGCTGCGAAGGAGCTGTGAGCTCTAGCAGTTAAAGTCACGGGTGTGGAGAGGCTCTTAGTGCTGCCATTGGGGCACCTGTCAGTCAGTATTGACTGCCCGCTGCGAAGGAGCTCTGAGCTCTAGCAGTTAAAGTCACGGGTGGTTAGGACCTTGGGGCATCCGTCAGCCTAGCCCGGGCTGCCCGCCGCGAAGGGACAGTGCGTCCTAGCGGTTAAAGTCACGGATGGTATAAACGGGCATAGCTGGCACCTCACCAAACATCCTTGGCCGTCGGCTAACAGATTTGGCGTCACAAACAGGATTGTGATATAGGCTGCACTACAGTAACACAATGAAACCAGTCATGATAAACACCACAGAATTCCCTGAGCTAGAGAAAAGTTTGACCCAAGAGGGATGGGGAAATCCTCTGTGGAGCAAAGAACTGCTGGAGAAATATTGGGGAAAACCAGCAGAGATCTGGCAGCATTTCTGTAACTGGAGAACTGCCTGCAAGATGAAGAAAGGGAAAGGAAAAGGTGCTTGTATATGGCTGCTTACTAACATTTGGCAAGCTGCCTGTAAGGATTATCATAGTCTGGCAATAGAATTTAATAGGCTACAACAGGAAAGGGACACACTGCGCCAGGAATGCCAGAATTTAGATACCAGAGTAAGAACACTGAATAGGGATATGGAACATCTTCAGAAAAGATTACTTCCCTTAATTGAGAAAGAAGGGATAGAACGAAGGGAAAAGCTGGAGACTAAAACACGCAGAATCAACCGGGCTAAAGTTGAGACTGCTCTCTGGCTAGACCCTGAGGAATGGGATGGAGACATTTGGGATTCAGCAGATGAGTCCCCCTCCTCTGAGGAGGAAGGTCCCTCTGAAAAATTAAGACCAGCTATCACACATCACAAATCAGAAGAATATGAGGGAAATTTGAGTGGGGCAGAGCTGGATGAAGAAGGGGATGACAATGATCCATCCACCTCTTCAAAAAGAAAGAAGGGAGGTAAAAAGGGAAAAGGGAGTAAAGCTCCAACACACTTTACCAAAATTACCACCCACCAATATACTCCCATGGAGTTAAAAACAATCCAGGGAGATTTTGCTAAAAAGCCTGAGGAAGGTATAATAGAGTGGCTGGTCCGCCTCTGGGACACTGCGGGTGGATATATACGCCTGACAGCCCAAGAAACTGAGTGCCTTAACTTAGGTGCAGGAATATTCCTGGAACATTCAGAGGGGAACACCCCTAAAACACTTTGGTCTCTGGCTTGTCGATGGGCAAGAGGAATTTACCCAGCAGACCGAGATGAACCCACAGTAATGCACTGGACCAACATAGATGAGGTAAAAACAGCTCTATTATCTGTGGCTGTCATTAGCATGCTTGGCCAAAACCCTCAAGAGTTAGCCTATGAAAGTCCATGGGAGGGTCAGGTAGATGTAGATGATCTCAGACCCCTGCTTAAGGGAGCTCCGAGTAACCACAGGGCTATGGCACTGTCCCTTAGATCAGAAGCTGCAGCACATAACAGAACCTTTTGGGCACTGCTAAACCGTCTGGTGTCATACTTTAGAGAATTCGGAGACATCAGAGCACTGACAGGCAAAGCTAAGATGCGTTCCCTTCAGGGAAACAAGGGGGCACCATCTAAAGGACATAAAAACAAGCGAGAGCCAACCCAGGAGGAAAAGGAGCTTAGAGCCAAGTTGTGGAGACAATGTCTGGCTTTAGGTTATCCCAGAGATGTGATAAATGGACTGCCCACAGAGCGGCTAAAATTATTAACCACCTTTAAAAGAGCTGACTGGGAGACAACTAATGCTACTCCCAGTGCACCTCTGCAGCTCTCTCCTCTTTCCCCACCTGCAGACACCCGGTATACTCCATTGCTGCAGCAACTGCAAGAGTTACCAGAGCAGGGAAACTAGCTTGCGGGGGTCAATCTCCTCTCCTAATAAACCAGCTTAAATCCAAAGAGGAGAAAACAACAGCAAAAGACCCCCGGATACATGTAACTGTAAATGACAAACACATTATTCCTTTCTTAATGGACACAGGGGCTCGCTCAAATGTCCATGATTAAGTGAGAAAGTTTTCAGGGCTCGCCACCTACTGGCCGAAAGCAGGTACTTGTTACAGGAGTAAATGGCAGTACCATAACTTACCCATTAGTTAAAATAAAACTGGATATCCCATTGCAACCCCACCATCAGCCCCAAAAATATGAGGTGATTTTGGGCAATGCCAACATACTGGGCATGGACGTTTTAAGAGGAAAGAAGGGAGTAAAGCTCCAACACACTTTACCAAAATTACCACCCACCTGGAAGAGGAAAGCCCTCCCCACTATTCTGTAAACTTACTTAGCAGCGCACCTGCTCTCCCGCCCTCAACAGTAACAAACATAAAGCAGTATAATGTCCCAGCTGAGGCCATAAGCCCTGTTACTGACCTGATCAAAGATTTGGAACAGCGAGGAATTTTAATTCGTACCCACTCTCGCTTTAATTCTCCTGTGTGGCCAATCAAGAAACCAAATGGCAAATGGAGACTCACTATAGACTATAGGAAGCTAAACAGTAACACTGGACCATTAACTGCAGCAGTCCCTAGCATAACAGATATTGTAAACACCATACAAACCTGGGATAAACCCTGGCTAGCAGTATTAGATGTAAAGGACATGTTCTTCATGGTCCCTTTGCAACCAGCTGACCAGGAAAGATTTGCTTTTACTTGGAAAGGTGTCCAATACACTTTTACCCGAATGCCACAAGAGTTTAAACACTCACCCACTATTTGCCATGGGGCACTGGCAAAGGTCCTAGATGACCTTATACTGCCACCCAATGTACAAACTGTGCAATACATTGATGACATCTTAATAGGTGGGAAAACCTCAGAAGAGGTACAGGAGGCTATGAATCAAATCAAAGGAGCACTAGAAGCCCTTAATTTAGAGTTACCAGCTGAGAAATGCCAAGGTCCCTCCCAAGAGATAAAATTCTTAGGTACTGTATGGATGGGAGGTAGGAGGTCTGTGCCTAATGACACTGTGCAAGAGCTAAATCAGGCACCCTCCCCTGAAAGTAAAGATCAATTGAGACAGATTTTGGGAACCCTGGGGTTTTGGAGAAAACATGTACCTGGCTTTGCCATTATAGCCAGACCATTGTACAATTTGTTAAAGAAAAGTGCTGCCTGGGAATGGGCTCCTGCCCATGAGGAAGCCCTCAGGCAACTGATAGGGGAGATACACACCTATCAGGCTCTGGGTCCCATACATCCTGAAGCCCCATTCCATTTGTACCTAACTGTGGGAGCCACTGGAATGTCTTATGCTCTCTGGCAAGAAAGTGACACTGCTCCCAGACGACCAATTCAGTTTGGTTCCAAGTCATGGCAAGGGTCACAGGCTAACTACACGCCTTATGAGAACGTGCTTCTGGCAGCTTACACAGCCTTGAGAGAAACTGAGGAATTAACTCAGGATAAGGACATCACAATTCACACTCCTCTTCCAATCATTAAACCTATATTGGAAGGGAAAGAGTTACCACCTGGTGTAGCACAAAAATTGACTATCCAAAGATGGGCACTTTACATACACCACAGGGTAGGTAGTGCAGACACTGCACAAAACCCCACTATGATTCAGGAATCCCTATGGAAAGTAGGAGTGCCTGATGAATACCGCCTACCTCCACAGCAGTCTCCCATTAAGGATGCTGCCCCATTTGATCCTTCTAAGCCTGAGGGAGTATGGTTCACTGACGGCAGTGCCAGGCTGGTCAAAGGAAAAGGGAAGGGAAAAGCTGCAGCAGTGCCTGCAGACACCTCTGCAGCACCCCTAACTGCTGAAATTGATGGGTCAGCACAACTTGCAGAATTGGCTGCAATTAAACTGGCCTGTGAAGCAGGAGCCACCGCAGTATATACGGACTCCTATGCGGTCTGGGCAGGTGCCACTCAGTGGATCGCTAACTGGAAAAATAACCACTGGGAAATAGGAGGTAAACCAGTCTGGGGACTGGAATACTGGAAGTGGTTATGTCAGCATGCCCTGCAACAACCCCTGTCTATAGGACATGTCTCAGCTCATCAGAGGAATAATAACCCCAGCTGCACAGTTAAACAATTTAGCCGATGCAGCTGCCCAGCTCTTTACCACACAAGTCGAATGGGAATGCTTATATTCATGGTTACATGATAATTTAGGACACACAGGAAGTGATGAGTTAGTGCGGCAAGCACATATCAGGGGGTGGCCTATCACCCACAGACAGGCTAGAGACCTGGTGCAAGCCTGCACTATTTGTGCTGAGACTAGAAAACATATAGCAGAAGGACAAAGGTTTGCCAGGCTAAGAGATGGAAAAACACTATGGGCAACCTGGCAGGTCGACTATGTCGGACCACTACCCACTACAAGGCAGAGGTGGAAATACATCTTGACTGGGGTAGAAATTGTTTCAGGGATTGGTTTTGCATATCCAACCCGATTGGCAACAGGGTTGTCCACAGTTATGCGACTAAACCGCTTAACAGCAATTGTCCCAATGCCTCAAGAAATCCAATCAGATAATGGTTCGCATTTTAAGAATAAACTTGTAAGGGAATGGACCCTTAACCATGGAGTCCAATGGACCTTCCACCTTCCCTATCGACCTCAATCTAATGGCATGGTCGAGCGCTGGAATGGGTTGCTAAAGAATCACTTGAAGCCTACTGATGGCACATGAGGAGACAGACTGGACGAAGTGGTGCAGAGATTAAACAACAGACAGACTCCTACAGGAAGTCCAATCAGCAGGGGATTCTTCCCTACAGGGAAAGCTATCTCCCCTGCCAGAACACCACTGCACAGTTCCAAGTATGCTCCCGGAGACACTGTTGTGATTAAACACCCAGCCCTGGGAACCTTTACCTGCGTTTTGCACGCCTATAAAGAGAAAGGTGTATGGAGTGCCTTAAATGCTGATAAAAGGCTAATAACCATTACAGAGGCTTGGATCGCATCCAAGACTGGCTGACCATGTGATTTATTGCAGGAATGGTCCCATGGTTCCGAGCAACCTGCCAGCTAACCTGTCAGCAAAATGGACCATGCAGCAGACCTGTTTGATCACTAGAGACTACTATGGACTGTTGATATATTTGCCATTACTTATAATAGCAGGTGCAACTTTTGCTTTTGGTTTTAAAATAAGTTTTTTAGCTAGAACATGACCCACCAGAGATATGTTCCTGCAAGCCCTCATGATCCTTCTGTTGGCTCCAGTCACCTTGGCAATACCAAAACATCCTCTTCGGGGAGCAATCCAAACCATCGCCTCAGCTGCTGGTGCTACAAATTGCTGGATGTGCACCTTGCTAAATTCAACCAATGGACTGGGAATTGAATTTGTACCACTCAGCCTAAATGATTGGTGGAACAAAAGCGACATCTTTTGGTGGGGACCAGCATGGTACACCAACAACCCTCGCATTGACTCGGGGAGGGGGGTGGGGGGGGGACGACAATGGCATCGCACTGTTTGGGGACGGCCTGTGGAATATGTAACGGGATCATCTAAAGAAGTATACCCTATTTGTTTTGAAACTCAGGGTGACATACAAATGGGTAGTCTAGATAAGCAGCAATGTGCCCATACAATTGTATTTGATAAAAGAGGTGGGGATTGGACTACCTACCCACCCATGAACGACAAAAGGACTTTAAAATGTTGGAAAGGTCCCATCAACGGCACACTTGAACATAGACCGATTTTTAGAATATATAATGCCACAATTGTTCCCCTGAATATGAGTAGATACCCTGAAAGCAGAGATTGGTATGACCAATCACTGTTCTTTATTCCCAGTTCCGGACACATTTATAACCCATTGCTAATCAAATCTATTAACTCCTTATTAGATCAGTGGCTGAGAATGGACAAACCTCATGGATGCAATGGTTAGCTCAACACTTGGGATTTTCCCTCTCCCCGTTTTTACATTCGGTTGTAAATACTGTTTTAACCATTTTAATTATTGTAATTGTTTTTTGTGTAACTTTATGTATTATGAAGCGTTTGATTCAAACTGCTCTTTCCTCCACGCAAATCAGATACCTAGAGCTAAAAAGGGATCCTAACCAATTCTGCGAACCCTCATCCTTTAATTTGGTTGTTGGGTATTTCTAGATTTCCCCAAGGAGGGCAAGAGGTGCTGGCATCACCGCCACCTTGCAATCTGGGATGTAGTGTGGTGCATCAGGGGGTGGAATGTAGCCAGACAGACAGCCCCCCACCCCCTCAGACCAGCATTGCTGGAAACACAGGAGGAAGACGGAACAGGGCACTTAACATATATTCCAGCACAGCCTTTGAAGCTGTGAAAAGCACAGGTGTGCTGCTACAATGTGCCTCTGGGAACATATACAACGATTAAGCTCACAGCAGGCAGAGGCCCTGTGACAGACATGGCTCTTAGCCCCTACTAAATAGCGTGATGCACACACACCAACATCCTAGGTGGGAAAATATTTACCCTGATAAAAGAAATGTCCAGTAGTCGAAACTTATTGTTTCTCTCCCTTGCAAGTGTAAACTACTCTTGCGAAAGCTGGTGTCACCCAGACAGACCAGCCTCAATTTGGCATAAGAAAGGAGAAAGAGAATAAAGGAGTACAGAGGTATAAGTAGGGGACCTACAGCACCATGATTTTTGAGTGCTTTTCACTCTCTATCTGCTGGTCAGATAAGTGACAGCCTCCCAAGGCTTCTGCAGCTAAGAGGGTCCCTAAGCCTTGTCCCTTATTCATCTTTCCGCGGAATTGAGTGACCGATCCTGGCTTGGCACCGCTGGAATCGAGAGATGCAAGGAGGGTAAGAAGCACCCACACCTGATCTCCTATCTTTAGTGTACACATATTTTGAAATAGAGCTCTATACTTTGTTTTCTTTCTTTGGGATTGTGGCTTCAGTTTTGTAACTTGTTTGTGTGTGTAACATCTCTACATTTAAATAAGTAGGCACTAGCAATTTTGTAACCACATGATTAGAATCTAGCTTAATAAATTTTGGTAACCATTTGTGCATAAGCCTGACTTGTTTTCTCTGGTTTACTGTAAAGCAGCCAACACAATTAAAGAACCTCAGCCGTTTTGGCTCTAAAGCCTGGCCATTAGGTGAGAGTACTAAGAGCCTAGTGTTGAGTTGTGCCGCCTCCACGGGGCAAACTCTTGGGGCACCTGTCAGTCAATCCTGGCTGCCCGCTGCGAAGGAGCTCTGAGCTCTAGCAGTTAAAGTCACGGGTGGTTAGGACCTTGGGGCATCCGTCAGCCTAGCCCGGGCTGCCCGCCGCGAAGGGACAGTGCGTCCTAGCGGTTAAAGTCACGGATGGTATAAACGGGCATAGCTGGCACCTCACCAAACATCTTTGGCCATCGGCTAACAGTGTCACAGCCGTGCTCTAGCCTTGTGTCTACGTCAATAGCCAGTTAATAGACAAGTGGCTTTCCGGAGTGCTGGCACAGTACCTGGGTGCTGAGTGACCAACCACACTTGCTGTGGGGGCTACCGGTGGCTTCCTCTAGCTGCTCTTTGCACCAGCACTTGACATGAGACGTTTGCACTGGGTGGGGTCGATTGTGGGGGCCCCACTCAACCTGCTGGGCACTGAGCAGGCCCATGACTGCGTGTGTAAGGGCTACCCCTCTGCAGAAAAGGACCTAGGGGTTACAGTGGACGAGAAGCTGGATATGAGTCAGTAGTGTGCCCTTGTTGCCAAGAAGGCCAATGGCATTTTGGGATGTATAAGTAGGGGCATTGCCAGCAGATCGAGGGACGTGATCATTCTCCTCTATTCGAGATTGGTGAGGCCTCATCTGGAGTACTGTGTCCAGTTTTGGGCCCCGCACTACAAGAAGGATGTGGAAAAATTGGACAGAGTCCTGCGGAGGGCAACAAAAATGATGAGGGGACTGGAATATAGGACTTATGAGGAGAGGCTGAGGGAACTGGGACTGTTTAGTCTGCAGAAGAGAAGAGTGAGGGGGGATTTGATAGCTGCTTTCAACTATCTGAAAGGGGGTTCCAAAGAGGATGGATCTAGACTGTTCTCAGTGGTAGCAGATGACAGAACAAGGCGTAATGGTCTCAAGTTGCAGTGGGGGAGGTTTAGGTTGGATATTAGGAAAAACTTTTTCACTAAGAGGGTGGTGAAACACTGGAATGCATTACCTAGGGAGGTGGTGGAATCTCCTTCCTTAGAAGTTTTTAAGGTCAGGCTTGACAAAGCCCTGGCTGGGATGATTTAGTTGGGGATTGGGCAGGGGGTTGGACTAGATACGTCCTGAGGTCCCTTCCAACCCTGATATTCTATGATTCTATGATACCCCAGAGGAGGGGACTCTGTGTCACAGGAGCAGCCTCGCTCTGGGTCTGTGTTGTTAAAAATACTCCTCAGTGCCGTGGTACAAAGGGCTACGAGCTGCTAGCAAAGCCGGGCCCGGCAGGGGCAGGGGGAGCAACTCTGCACTGGAGATGCCTCTGGTAATACAGTGACCACAGCCCAGGGGTGGCCTGCGGCCGGGTCTCTGTGTTTGTGCATTGCACCAGCAGCACGTGTCTCCAGAGTCGCACAAACTCGCTTCCTGACCACAGCTCAGGCTGGGCTTATTTATAGGTGGCTTGTGGCTCTGCTCTTTCTTCCTGCGATTTCTTCTCATGTTATATTTTCTCTTCTCAACCCTGACAGTCAGTGCCCTGCTGTCCCAGAGCTGCGCTCCCAGCCACCCACCCACAGCTCTGCCAGTGCCCCTCGGATTCTGGCTTCACATTCTCAGGCCTCCTCCACTGGAGATCCTCAGTCTTGGAATGAAACACACTTGGCAGCGCAGCTGTTACTGCTGGTGTGTGGTTTTGCCCTGGCAATCAATGTGTGTAAAGTGCAGTGTCCCCTGTGTGTGTCTTTCAATGCTTAACACAATGACTGGGACCCAAAAATCCACAGTCAAAGGGCCTGTTTTTTTAAAACAAAACCTGAACTCCAAGGAGTGGTCAGATGAGAGAGACACGGCTCACTGAGACTCTGAGGAGCAGAGAGACAGGCCTTCCCTGCTGCATCGCCAGACCATGCTGTTATCACCTTGTCCCCTGAGCATCCCGACGCTGGGTCTCTGGCTTCTCTGTGAGTATGGCCAGCACTGGCCGGGTTTAGCTGGAAGGGTGAGGTCACGGGGCAGAGGATCATTTGCTAAATTGGGCTCCAATCCTGTGAGGTTCTGAGCCCTCTGGTAACGTGCTGTGTGGATCTGAAAGTGCCAACACTGCCCGGGATGGGATCAGAGCTTGCCACCTCGCACCGAAGCTTCCAAGAGATTTAATAATAGCAACTGCATGTTTAATTACCACCACCGGACTCAGGGTTAAGGACGATGGAAATCGCTGGTTAGATTCCAGCTCTGAACCTCAGCAACGAGGTCATTGCGTCACCCCGAAATGCTCTGTCGTTTTCCAAGGGCTGAACCCTGGCCCTGAGCCCGCACACACCACCCTGCACTCACACCCCAAGGCTGCCAGCGTGTGGGTGTGTTTGCCACCTTCACACCCACAGCGTGTCACATGGGGGTGCAGATGTCTGTGTGCACAACGGATTTGCACCATCCCACTTGCTGCACACACAAAAGGTACTAGCCCGTGCGAGCTGGCTGGGCTGGACACAGAAGGGGATGCCCATTTTCACACTGGGATGCTGTTTTGCACACTCAGATTCAGGTGTAAATCTTGGCATGCATGAAATCACTGGTTCAAGATGACAGACATTTTGTTTGATGAAACCTAAACTGGAGATGACGTCCAGGAAGGGAAAATGCTACATGTTCACCTCGCACACGGGCGCAAACAGCAGAAATGCCGCATACGCGGCCAAATGTGATTAGATTTTATGGGGTAACGATGGGATTTCCCTGGGATCTGAAAAGCCCAGCTGAAATTAATTAACATATTCTCTGATTCTACTATTCTATGAAAATAGCAGTTAATCATTAATCACTAAAAGAAAAGGAGTACTTGTGGCACCTTAGAGACTAACCAATTTATTTGAGCATGAGCTTTCGTGAGCTACAGCTCACTTCATCGGATGCATACCGTGGAAACTGCAGCAGACTTTATATATACACAGAGAATATGAAACAATACCTCCTCCCACCCCACTGTCCTGCTGGTAATAGCTTATCTGAAGTGATCACTTTAGATAAGCTATTACCAGCAGGACAGTGGGGTGGGAGGAGGTATTGTTTCATATTCTCTGTGTATATATAAAGTCTGCTGCAGTTTCCACGGTATGCATCTGATGAAGTGAGCTGTAGCTCACGAAAGCTCATGCTCAAATAAATTGGTTAGTCTCTAAGGTGCCACAAGTACTCCTTTTCTTTTTGTGAATACAGACTAACACGGCTGTTACTCTGAAACCTGTCATTAATCACTGTGATCATTACCAGGACTAGAAGGCTGATCCATGGTTGGGACTTTAGAGGTGAGGGATGAATTCCCTGCTCTGCCACAAACTTCCTGGGTGACCCTGGGCCAGTCACTTAGCCGTTTGGTACAAAGGGGATACCAGCTCTGCCTGCAGCATGGGGGGTTCTGTGAATTGCTCCTGGCTCTTTGCTGATATTTATGGTGAATGCAAAATATGCCCAGCTAAAGATCTGAGGATCAGGAGACAAACCTGTGTTCAGCCTCCCACTGACTCTCCCAGATGCGTTTCCCCAGCGTGTATGTGCTCATGGGCCTGATCCTGCAGATTGTTTTGCTGGTATAGACCCTGACGCCTGCCCAGAGTCTATTCAAGTCAAGGGATGCCTATGCGAGTGGAAGGGATAGATCATCGGCCTGCAGGATCAGGGCCATGGACATGTCAGCCCTGACCCTGCTCCCACTGCAATGAATGGGAGAGCTCTCAGTGACCCCAATTGTGCAGGATCTGGCCCATAACATAACATGGGGTCAGGGTCGGCTATTGGCCTAACCCATCTCCAGCGAGTTTCTGGCATGCTCACACCAGCCTTCAGCCATGGGTCTGGGGTCCAGCGAGCTCTAGATTCTGGTACAGGGAGCCATTCCTTATCCTCACTGAGACTGAAACGCACCAGCTAATCCCAGACTTCTCCCCGGGCAAATAACAAGTTATGGACTGTGGGTCAGATCCCCGGCTGGTGTAAATGCACCTGGCTCCATTGCTCCAAAAGGGGCAGATCCCTAGCTGGGATCCTCCAGGGGCCGATCCACACTGGAAGCTGGACACCGAGCTGCACTTTGTGCTTGTGAAAATCCCCCACTGTGCTGAGAGGAAATTGGCTCCAGGGAGCTTAACAGCAAATTCATTCTGTCTCTGGCGAGGGGATAAACAAAGGGGCAGAACATGGCCCATCATTTTTCTGGGACTAAATTTCTCTCTACAGGCTGGAGCTAGATTTGCCTGGGCCTGCAAAAGCCAGAGATGCTCACTTTCCTTTAGAGGATGCGACTGTATTTCCAGCTCCAGTCACTATAATTCCCTGTTCCACCTCCCCTCCTGCACTGAGACCCTTTGTGTTTATTTCACAGGCTCCCTTGCCACAAGCCAGGAAATCTGCAGCTCTCCTGGTGAGTGACTGGTCCTGGGAGAAAAGCAGGGATTGGAGGGTTCGGGTTCAGACACGTTCCACTGGCATGAGTGAGTCAGGTCCCCAGCAGGTGTAAATCGGCCCGGCTCCAATGGAGTGAATGGAGCTTTGCTGATTGACGCCACTCGGGGATCTGGCCCCAGGTGTTTAACACTGATGTGTTTGCTCCCCAGGCACTCTCCCCGCCCCGCGGCTGCTCCTGGACAGGCTGTCTGCTCGCCAAGGGGACACGGCCATGCTGTCGTGTTTAGTCCCTTTGGACGCCACCATGACCTGCATTGTCTTCTGCAAAGATGGGACTTACCCTATACAGTGTCCAGGGAGAGTGCAGGGACCTTTTCCTGCCGCTACCAGCTCAAGGATGATAACAACTAGGAGAACAATTCTCTCCCCAGTGACGCCCGGTACCTGCACGTGGATGGTAATGCAAAGCACTAATGGTGGGCTTGGTGTGGAGGGTCAGGGAGCCAGGACGGGCTGGGGACACACTGTGATATCTAGAGTTAAGATGTAAAACTTCCCTCTTCTTCCCCGACATTTCCCAGGTGAGAACTCTGTCCCTGGGGCAATGGTTACATGTTTTTAGTGATGAGGAACCATCCTCTCATCATGACAGGTTTCAGAGTAACAGCCGTGTTAGTCTGTATTCGCAAAAAGAAAAGGAGGACTTGTGGCACCTTAGAGACTAACCAAGTTATTTGAGCATAAGCTTTCGTGAGCTACAGCTCACTTCATCGGATGCATACTGTGGAAAGTGTAGAAGATCTTTTTATACACACAAAGCATGAAAAAATACCTCCCCCCACCCCACTCTCCTGCTGGTAATAGCTTATCTAAAGTGATCACTCTTCTTACAATGTGTATGATAATCAAGTTGGGCCATTTCCAGCACAAATCCAGGTTTTCTCTCCCCCCACCCCCCTCCCCACACAAACCCACTCTCCTGTTGGTAATAGCTTATCTAAAGTGACCACTCTCCTTACAATGTGCATGATAATCAAGGGGAAGAGCAGGTTTTTCCCAGTAATTAAAAGACAAAAGATCGTGATCTTCTCTGAATGGCAGAGTGTGAAAATGGACAAACTGTCACCGATATTCAGCAATTTTATTGTCATCATGGTCTACTTTACTAAAACCTTCATGAAGTACAAGTACGGAACAGAGCAGCACGACTAACTGATTTTTTTGGCTCACTGTCTATTTCAAAAAAAAATTTTTCAAAATTTTCAGTGAATCAAAAAGTTGGAAAAAAAACCTTCTTGAGGCTGCTATTCTACACCTCATTGGTATGAGGCTTTTGGCGTTTGAAGTGATGTGTAATCGCTGTGTATCTGCCCCACAGATGGTGATGGCTCTGGAGAGGGGACATTGCTCCAAGGTAAATGGTTTTGCTCCCTGCTGTGGGATTTCCCTGTAGGAAAGCAGGAGGGTTGGGCTGGGATGAGGGGGGAGCACATGCCAATCTCAATGCGGGGACTTTACCCCACTGCAGGTGCCTGCGGGGGGGTGGGTGTCAGGAGGCCTCAGGGGCTCACCTCCATGTGGGGAATGTAAAATGTCCAGGCAGCCCCACATGCCACCGTCTGCTCCCCAGGAGGCTGGGGGCTGCGATGTCTCCGTGCTGTGGCTGGCAGTGTGGAGGGAGCTGGGCTCTTACCCCATGGCGATGGAGGTCACAGCTGTGCAGAGCCTGGCAGGGGCAGAGACAGGGGTTTGGATTCCGCAGGCAGCGGAGCCAGGAGATAAACGAACTAGCCAGTTCTCCTATCACAGAGCCCCTAGCGATGGCCTGCACGGATGTGTGTCCATGGGGCAGGGGCCTGGGGAGGAGGCAGGGTCCGAGTGGGCTCTGGCTTTGTGAGGCACCATCAGGCACAAACATCTGGCCAGGGAGTCAGTGGCTGCCGGGCTGCGATCCTGCCCCGCGCCGGTCAGCAGCAGACCCTGGTAGGGTTCCCATACGTCCAGGTTTCCCTGGACATGACCTCTCTTTTGGTCCTCCCTTGTTTTTGCGCTGCTCTGAAGGCAATGCTAAGCCCACTGCAGGGCTCTGCCCCCTCCCCATTCAAAGAAGAAAGAATCTTTGTACCTTCCCTCCCCCTTCAGCTCCCCCTTCCCCCAGTAGTGTCCTGTATTTGGGAACTTGAAACATGGTAACCCCAGACCATGGTGTCAGTGCTGCCCCTTGGAAAGGGCTCCATGGCACAGATGAAGGGCCGACCCCAGCTGCCCCTGCCTTGGTCCTGGGTACAGGGCAGCAAAGAACCAGGGCAGAGCGAGATCCCTGCGGGGTTAGGAGCCAGGCACGAGGTCTCTAAACAGCTGGGCTTGGGCATTCACAGGCTCCCCGAGACTCGTTAGGGACGTATCAAGGCCAGGTGCAATGTCCCCTGTGCAGAAGGGCCAGCACTCAGCAGCGGACCGTCTGTGAGCAGGACTCATGTTGCAAGTTCACCTCCACCTTCAGACCGCTCACCCTGCTCCATCCCCTGTCCCAGGGCCTGCTATCCTGCTCTGGGTCTGGATCCTCTGCTCTGCCCTGGTCCTGCTCCTGCTGACTTCTGCCCCAATCCTCACATGTATCCAGAGGAAAAGAGCTATCATTCGGTACGATCCGGAGGGCTTTAGGTGGAATGGCATGGAGGAAGAGGAAGGAGAGGTGACTGAGGGCTCTGGATGTCTCCCCTGTCCTGGGCAGGTTGGAGGGTCATCTGGGATTTCAGAGAGGTCTGTGGTTTATGCCTTTGTGCAGAAACCTGTCCATGAGGCTCAGGGGGAGTAACTCATTGATCAGACTTGTGGGGGGAGGGGAGGTCCCTGATAAATGTGTGACACCAAGCAGCCCCCATAGGTTCCCCTTACTCGGGATATGAAAGGTTTCAGAGTAACAGCCGTGTTAGTCTGTATTCGCAAAAAGAAAAGGAGTACTTGTGGCACCTTAGAGACTAACCAATTTATTTGAGCATGAGCTTTCGTGAGCTACAGCTCACTTCATCGGATGCATACCGTGGAAACTGCAGCAGACTTTATATATACACAGAGAATATGAAACAATACCTCCTCCCACCCCACTGTCCTGCTGGTAATAGCTTATCTAAAGTGGTCATCAGGTTAGGCCATTTCCAGCACAAATCCAGGTTTTCTCACCCTCCACCCCCCCACACAAATTCACTCTCCTGCTGGTGATAGCCCATCCAAAGTGACAACTCTTTACACAATGTGCATGATAATCAAGTTAGGCCATTTCCTGCACAAATCCAGGTTCTCTCACTCCCTCACCCCCCTCCAAAAACCCACCCCCATACACACACAAACTCACTCTCCTGCTGGTAATAGCTCATCCAAACTGACCACTCTCCAAGTTTAAATCCAAGTTAAACCAGAACATCGGGGGGTGGGGGGGGCGGGTAGGAAAAAACAAGAGGAAATAGGCTACCTTGCATAATGACTTAGCCACTCCCAGTCTCTATTTAAGCCTAAATTAATAGTATCCAATTTGCAAATGAATTCCAATTCAGCAGTTTCTCGCTGGAGTCTGGGTCTGTGATTGCGTGACCAGAGAGATTGAAGTGTTCTCCGACTGGTTTATGAATGTTATAATTCTTGACATCTGATTTGTGTCCATTTATTCTTTTACGTAGAGACTGTCCAGTTTGACCAATGTACATGGCAGAGGGGCATTGCTGGCACATGATGGCATATATCACATTGGTGGATGTGCAGGTGAACGAGCCTCTGATAGTGTGGCTGATGTGATTAGGCCCTGTGATGGTGTCCCCTGAATAGATATGTGGGCACAATTGGCAACGGGCTTTGTTGCAAGGATAAGTTCCTGGGTTAGTGGTTCTGTTGTGTGGTATGTGGTTGTTGGTGAGTATTTGCTTCAGGTTGGGGGGCTGTCTGTAGGCAAGGACTGGCCTGTCTCCCAAGATTTGTGAGAGTGTTGGGTCATCCTTTAGGATAGGTTGTAGATCCTTAATAATGCGTTGGAGGGGTTTTAGTTGGGGGCTGAAGGTGACGGCTAGTGGCGTTCTGTTATTTTCTTTGTTAGGCCTGTCCTGTAGTAGGTAACTTCTGGGAACTCTTCTGGCTCTATCAATCTGTTTCTTTACTTCTGCAGGTGGGTATTGTAGTTGTAAGAAAGCTTGACAGAGATCTTGTAGGTGTTTGTCTCTGTCTGAGGGGTTGGAGCAAATGCGGTTGTATCGCAGAGCTTGGCTGTAGACGATGGATCGTGTGGGGTGGTCAGGGTGAAAGCTGGAGGCATGCAGGTAGGAATAGCAGTCAGTAGGTTTCCAGTATAGGGTGGTGTTTATGTGACCATTGTTTATTAGCACTGTAGTGTCCAGGAAGTGGATCTCTTGTGTGGACTGGACCAGGCTGAGGTTGGTGGTGGGATGGAAATTGTTGAAATCATGGTGGAATTCCTCAAGGGCTTCTTTTCCATGGGTCCAGATGATGAAGATGTCATCAATATAGCGCAAGTAGAGTAGGGGCTTTAGGGGACGAGAGCTGAGGAAGCGTTGTTCTAAATCAGCCATAAAAATGTTGGCATACTGTGGGGCCATGCGGGTACCCATAGCAGTGCCGCTGATCTGAAGGTATACATTGTCCCCAAATGTGAAATAGTTATGGGTAAGGATAAAGTCACAAAGTTCAGCCACCAGGTTAGCCGTGACATTATCGGGGATAGTGTTCCTGACGGCTTGTAGTCCATCTTTGTGTGGAATGTTGGTGTAGAGGGCTTCTACATCCATAGTGGCCAGGATGGTGTTATCAGGAAGATCACAGATGGATTGAAGTTTCCTCAGGAAGTCAGTGGTGTCTCGAAGGTAGCTGGGAGTGCTGGTAGCGTAGGGCCTGAGGAGGGAGTCTACATAGCCAGACAATCCTGCTGTCAGGGTGCCAATGCCTGAAATGATGGGGCGCCCAGGATTTCCAGGTTTATGGATCTTGGGTAGTAGATAGAATATCCCAGGTCGGGGTTCCAGGGGTGTGTCTGTGCGGATTTGATCTTGTGCTTTTTCAGGAAGTTTCTTGAGCAAATGCTGTAGTTGCTTTTGGTAACTCTCAGTGTGATCATAGGGTAATGGCTTGTAGAAACTCGTGTTGGAGAGCTGCCGAGCAGCCTCTTGTTCATATTCCGACCTATTCATGATGACAACAGCACCTCCTTTGTCAGCCTTTTTGATTATGATGTCAGAGTTGTTTCTGAGGCTGTGGATGGCATTGCGTTCCGCATGGCTGAGGTTATGGGGCAAGTGATGCTGCTTTTCCACAATTTCAGCCCGTGCACGTCGGCGGAAGCACTCTATGTAGAAGTCCAGTCTGCTGTTTTGACTTTCAGGAGGAGTCCACCTAGAATCCTTCTTTCTGTAGTGTTGGTAGGGAGACCTCTGTGGATTAGTATGTTGTTCAGAGGTATTTTGGAAATATTCCTTGAGTCGGAGACGTCGAAAATAGGATTCTAGGTCACCACAGAACTGTATCATGTTCGTGGGGGTGGAGGGGCAGAAGGAGAGGCCCCGAGATAGAACAGCTTCTTCTGCTGGTGCTCTGGATCCAGCATCCTGGCAATTAGATGGAGGCACAACGCTCAACAGGGGCCTCTCCCAGGGCACGGGGGCAGTGTGGGGAGAGGGCGCAGTGACACCCCCACATGGCTAGAAAAGGGACAAGGGAATTGTCTGGTGGTGGGAGGGAAGGGGGGCGGTTGCTGCTTTATGAAGAGCCCTGGAGAGCCCTCCCGGGGAAATGGAACAAACTGGGGAATGGGATGAATTCTCGGGGGGGAGGGCAGGAGCAGATGGTACTCATGCAGGAGGAGAAATGGAGGCCATTGTTATGAGGATGGCCACCACTTCCATTGGAAAGAATGGGAAGCAGCACTGCCATGTCAGTGATACCTTCGGGTATGACAGGGAGGGTGCCCCAAGTAAAGATGGCCACCATTTCCCATTGTTTCTAAGGGAAATGAAGCCACAGTCTTCAATTCTGCAGGCCACAAAAAGGGCAACCTCTCTGCCACATCAGGTTCATGGATGGCCATCTTCTCTGAGGGCAGCTTATGGCTTCACTTCCATTTGAAAACAAGGAGGAAATTGGACATCAAGGCCATGGGCAGCCTCCCAAGGCTTTATGGAAATGATAACCATTACCCAGAGGGCAGCCTACATCTTCAATCCTAGCAGAAACAATGGAAAATGGCAGCCATCTTTACTAGGGGCAACCTCCCTTTCACATCCATGGTATTTAATGGCATAGTAGCCATTTTCCCTGAAGGCAGCCTGTAACTTCAGTCTTATTGGGAACAATGGGAAATCAGAGCCATCTTTACTAGGGGCAACCTCCCTTTCATATTCCAAGGCTATAGTCTCATGGCAACCATCTTTCCCCGGACAGCTTCAGGCTTTTTCTATAATGGCATTAAAGTCTCAGGCTTCCCTCTATACAGATAACTGCCATGTTGCTATACCCTTGGGATGTGAAAGGGAAGCTGCCCTTAGTAAAGATGGCTGCCATTTGTGACAGCAGGATATGCAGCGAGGAATTTCCAAAGGGGCTTGAGTGTCTGAGGTGCTGACTGCCATGAAAGCCCATGAGTGAGGGGTGCCTGACTCCTTTGGGGCCTTTTCAACACCTAACCCTAAAATAATGTTGTTATTGTGGAAACAGCTCCGTTTTTAGGGGCTTTATCTGGAGAACCTCTTTCTCAAAGGGCCTCAGATTTCCTTCACACACTCTGCCTCAGCCACTCACCCAGGCTTCCACTTTTCAGGTGGATTTGACTTGTCCTGTGGATTTTAGGCAAAGTTTAATATTCTGCTTTAAACAGAAACTTTGTTGCTGCAATAACTATGGGAAGCCACCATTGCTCTGTAATTCTCTGTCTTGGCTCGCCTGGGAGTTGGGCTCAGAGGGGCTGGTCTAGTCCAGTATCAAACCCCAAAGCTGGAGAGTTGGGTTCAGATGGGCTGGTCTGATCCATTATCAAACCCCAAAGGTAGAGATTTGGGCTCAGAGGGGCTGGTCTGATCGGGTATCAACCCCTCAATCCTCAGCATTTGGGAACAACAGAGAAACTGCCCAGCCCATGAGAGAGGAGCTGTGCAAACAACCTCCCCCTCTCACCAGGGAGTGAGGTCCCTGGCCATTGCGAGGCCGGTAGCAGACACAGCCCCGTCTCTCACAGGGGCTGTGGCTTTTCTTCTCTCTGAACCTTGCGGAGCATGTGGCAGATCAGAGAGCACCTACAGCTTCTCTGGTCCCTGCAGATCAGCAGCGGAGAGGCCAGATCAGAGAGCCATGGCATTTCTTTCACTGAGACACTATGAAGCAGAGCCTGAGAGACGGCGCCTGGATCCCCGAGAGGCAGATGCCGCTATGGCATTGCCAGCCTGTGGGGTTATCACGGCTTCTCCCCATGATCCTGCCGCTGGGCCTATGGCTTCTCTGTGAGTATGGACACAACGGGCCTGGTTGGGTTTTAGGAGAAGGCTGAGATGAGACAGGCAGAGAACTGTTTGCTTAATTAGGAGTCCAGGAGAGCTGGCTGTATTTCAAGGAATCCCTGTTGAGGTTACAGGGACAAACCATCCCGATGAGTCAAAAGAATAGTAAATATGGCAGGCGACCAGCTTGGCTTAATGGTGAAATCCTAGCGGATCTTAAACATAAAAAAGAAGCTTACAAGAAGTGGAAGGTTGGACATATGACCAGGGAAGAGTATAAAAATATTGCTCGGGCATGTAGGAATGATATCAGGAGGGCCAAATCGCACCTGGAGCTGCAGCTAGCAAGAGATGTCAAGAGTAACAAGAAGGGTTTCTTCAGGTATGTTGGCAACAAGAAGAAAGCCAAGGAAAGTGTGGGCCCCTTACTGAATGAGGGAGGCAACCTAGTGACAGAGGATGTGGAAAAAGCTAATGTACTCAATGCTTTTTTTGCCTCTGTTTTCACTAACAAGGTCAGCTCCCAGACTGCTGCGCCGGGCATCACAAAATGGGGAAGAGATGGCCAGCCCTCAGTGGAGATAGAGGTGGTTAGGGACTATTTAGAAAAGCTGGACGTGCACAAGTCCATGGGGCCGGACGAGTTGCATCCGAGAGTGCTAAAGGAATTGGCGGCTGTGATTACAGAGCCATTGGCCATTATCTTTGAAAACTCGTGGCGAACCGGGGAAGTCCCGGATGACTGGAAAAAGGCTAATGTAGTGCCAATCTTTAAAAAAGGGAAGAAGGAGGATCCTGGGAACTACAGGCCAGTCAGCCTCACCTCAGTCCCTAGAAAAATCATGGAGCAGGTCCTCAAAGAATCAATCCTGAAGCACTTACATGAGAGGAAAGTGATCAGGAACAGCCAGCATGGATTCACCAAGGGAAGGTCATGCCTGACTAATCTAATCGCCTTTTATCATGAGATTACTGGTTCTGTGGATGAAGGGAAAGCAGTGGATGTATTGTTTCTTGACTTTAGCAAAGCTTTTGACACGGTCTCCCACAGTATTCTTGTCAGCAAGTTAAAGAAGTACGGGCTGGATGAATGCACTATAAGGTGGGTAGAAAGCTGGCTAGATTGTCGGGCTCAACGGGTAGTGCTCAATGGCTCCATGTCTAGTTGGCAGCCGGTATCAAGTGGAGTGCCCCAAGGGTCGGTCCTGGGGCCGGTTTTGTTCAATATCTTCATAAATGATCTGGAGGATGGTGTGGATTGCACTCTCAGCAAATTTGCGGATGATACTAAACTGGGAGGAGTGGTAGATACGCTGGAGGGGAGGGATAGGATACAGAAGGACCTAGACAAATTGGAGGATTGGGCCAAAAGAAATCTGATGAGGTTCAATAAGGATAAGTGCAGGATCCTGCACTTAGGACGGAAGAATCCAATGCACCGCTACAGACTAGGGACCGAATGGCTCTGCAGCAGTTCTGCAGAAAAGGACCTGGGGGTTACAGTGGACGAGAAGCTGGATATGAGTCAGCAGTGTGCCCTTGTTGCCAAGAAGGCCAATGGCATTTTGGGATGTATAAGTAGGGGCATAGCGAGCGGATCAAGGGACGTGATCGTCCCCCTCTATTCGACATTGGTGAGGCCTCATCTGGAGTACTGTGTCCAGTTTTGGGCCCCACACTACAAGAAGGATGTGGATAAATTGGAAAGAATCCAGCGAAGGGCAACAAAAATGATTAGGGGTCTAGAACACATGACTTATGAGGGAGCTGGGATTGTTTAGCCTGCAGAAGAAAAGAATGAGGGGGGATTTGATAGCTGCTTTCAACTACCTGAAAGGGGGTTCCAAAGAGGATGGCTCTAGACTGTTCTCAATGGTAGCAGATGACAGAACGAGGAGTAATGGTCTCAAGTTGCAGTGGGGGAGGTTTAGATTGGATATTAGGAAAAACTTTTTCACTAAGAGGGTGGTGAAACACTGGAATGCGTTACCTAGGGAGGTGGTAGAATCTCCTTCCTCAGAGGTTTTTAAGGTCAGGCTTGACAAAGCCCTGGCTGGGATGATTTAACTGGGAATTGGTCCTGCTTCGAGCAGGGGGTTGGACTAGATGACCTTCTGGGGTCCCTTCCAGCCCTGATATTCTATGATTCTATGATTAGTCCTGAGAGGCATGTTCCAGGTGGGCTGTTAGACTGCCATCGCTGCCCTAGACCCCAGAGAGGCCTGTGCAGCCCCCAACCCCCCTCACACACTCCTGGTCTCCAGTACATCCCTTGCACTGCCAAACACTGTTACTTTTCCCTGCTTACTGTTTTCTATATCAGGGGATTTAAAACACTTTCAACCCTTCAGGCAAAATCCACATATTTTAACAGCTGCAATGTCTGTGCGATCTCAGGCCCTGGCCCGAGCACGGACCCAGCACTGAATATTGCCAGGGCCATTTTAAATCACTCATTCACCTGATCCACAGGTGGGGGAAAGGTGAGAGTTCAGGAAAGAGCTACAGGAATGATGCGAGGTCTGGAACAGCTGCCTGAGAGTGAGAGGCTGACGGAGCTCAGTCTGGTTAGCTGGTGGGAGAGAAAGTTAAAAGGTGACTAGATTACAGCATAGAAGCCCCTCTGCAGGGAGATTTCTGACAGCAATGGTAGATTTCTTGAATCGATCAGACAAAGGCTGAATGAGAGCCAACGGCTGGAAAGTGAAGTCAGACTAATTTACTCTGGAATAAGGCCCACGTAGGGAGGGTGGCTCGTTTACCACTGGATCAGATTAATAAGGGAAGCAGTTAGACTGTCTGTCACTTGGAGTTATTAAATGAGGAGTGGATGTGTCTCTAAGAGATGCTGTCTAGCTCAAACACAGGTGCTTGCCTAGATGCAGGAATCATCTTGTCAGGTTCTCCGTAGAGTCCTTTGCAGGAAGTCAGAGCCAGATGATCACAATGGTCCCTTCTGGCCTGAGAATCCATGAGCCTAGGGATCCCTTTTCTCAGCAGTGCAGTTTGGTGGGTGAGAAGCCGTCGCAAGGGAGAGGGATTAGTTGGAAGAGTGCGATTAACAAATGCAGTTTTATTGCACAGGAGAGACTTAAAGGAGGGGATTCCACAGCTGTCACCATCCTGTGTCTGTATGTTGCCTTGCTGGGAGAATGTCCATTAATTTTAAACTGAATTAAGTGTTCTACAGCACATCTGTCTGCCCTACTAACAGGAATGTGGTGTATTTTATTTAAAAGGTTCGCTTGCTGCAAGCCAGGAAATTTGTAGCTCTCCAGGTGAGTGCTGAAAAAGTGCCTAATAATGAGTGCAGTGGGCTGGGAGTCAGGACTCAGCAAGGGGAGTGGGGTCTAGTGGGTTAGAGCAGATCACTGCGGGGTCAGGACTCCTGGGTTCCATTTCTAACTCTGACACACAAAGCCCAAACCTGCTTCCTGTGGTAGAATTGCTTGTAATTTGGGAACAAGATCAGAAAAAATCCTCTGCTGGTGTAAACAGGGTCCAGCTCCACTGAAGTCACAGGAGCTGCATCCATTTACACCAACCAAGAATTTGTCCCATCAAGTTTCAGCACCTAATTTAAACCACTGAGGGCCAAATCCAGTGGCCGTGTCGACAGCACTGTGACACAGGAGGGCCGTGAGGTGGCCAGTGAGAGGTGATAGATCAAACCTTGCCGAGCAGTGGAAATTGCACCCATTTGGTATTCAATGGGGACTGAATTCAGCCTCTGGCATAAGTGGGTGCCTGTCCTGCTTAGACCAGAGCTGGGTTTGACCCTGAGGACTCAGAGTATTGGGGTCGGTGCAGCATCAGTGTAAGTGTCTTGGGGCCTGACTCCCCTCTCTCAGGGGGGACTCCACTTGAGGTGAGTTACTCCTGATTTACACCAGCGTGGGTAGAGAGACATCTCTTTGGAGGGTGGAGGTGGCTGCTTTTCCTTGCACACAGCTGAGAGATGCTCTTCCTGTAACACTCACACCTCCCATTCCATTCCATCTTTACAGCCCCAATGGAACGGGCTCCCTGGGATGTTCTGGCCATTGTGCGCTACTCCAGTGACCCCCAGCATCTGCCATCCCACCGGAAATGGCCCATTGACGTGGGTTCACACGGCAGCACATAGCTGCTGGTACACTCAGGGGTATCCAATCCCAAATGGGGGCAAATAGCAATCTCTGCCCCTCTGCCTGTCTCCTGGCTGAACCCTTGTAATCCATAGCACTGCACTGGCGTGGAAGGGAAGCATGCACTGGGGCATCGGGCCCAAAAGTGGGACAAACAAAGGCTAAAATCTCTGCACATGCCCAGTGCATCCTGTCCCTCCCTCCAGACACCACAGCCTCAGTGAGTGACACCACCAAGGGGCCAGATCCCAGCTGGTGTAATCAGCATTCCTTCATTGGAGTCAATGGAGCCAGATCCCCCGCTGGTGTCAATCAGCCCCACTCCAAAGGAGCAAATGCAGTTTTGCTGATTGACACCAGCGGGGGATCTGGCCCCAGGTGTTTAACACTGATGTGTTTGCTCCCCAGGCACTCTTCCAGCCCCGCGGCTGTTCCTGGACAGGCTATCTGCACACGAAGGGGACACGGCCATGCTGTCATGTTTAGTCCCTTGTGGCATCCCAGTGACCCGCATTGTCTTCTGCAAAGATGGGAAGGAGATTTCTGTCCAGCCCAAGGGAGGAAACACAGTAGTCTACGACTCACCCTACACAGTGTCCAAGGAGAGTGCAGGGGCCTTTTCCTGCCTCTACCAGCTCAAGGATGACAACAACCAGGAGAACAATTCTCTCTCCAGTGACCCCCGGTACCTGCCCGTGGATGGTAATGCAAAGCACTAATGGTGGGCTTGGTGTGGAGCGTCAGGGAGCTGGGACGGGCTGGGGACACACTGTGATATCTAGAGTTAAGATGTAAAACTTCCCTCTTCTTCCCCGACATTTCCCAGGTGAGAACTCTGTCCCTGAGGGCATGTAACTGTTTTTTTAGTGACTAATCGTCATCCTCTCAGCCATTGCTGAGTTTCATGGTGAGGAAGAGAAGGTTTTTCCCACTAATTAAAAGACAAAATATTGCAATCTTCTCTGAAGGGCAGAGTGCGATACACAGATATTTGGCAGGATTAGTGTCATCATGGTCTACATTACTAAAACCTTCATGAAATACAAGTACGGAACAGAGCAGCAAAAGACTAGCTTATTTTTTTGGTTCACTGGCTATTTCAAAAAATCCGGGGGTGGGGACATTTGTTTCAGATTGACTTGAAAACAATTTTTTTTTTCCAAATTTTCAGTGAATCAAAAAGTTGAGAAAAATCTGCTTGAGGTTGCTCTTCTACCCCTCCTTTGTATGAGGCTTTTGGCTGTTTGAAGTGATGTGTAATCACTGTGTACCTGCCCCACAGGTGGTGATGGCTCTGGAGGGGACGCATCGCCCCAAGGTAAATGGTTTTGCTCTGTGCTGTGGGATTTCCCTGTAGGAAAGCTGGAGGGCTGGGCTGGGATGAGGGGGGAGCACATGCCAATCTCAGAGGGGAGACTTTACCCCACCACAGGTGCCTGGGTGGGCAGGAGGCCACGGGCTCACCTGCATGTGGGGAATGGAAAATGTCCAGGCAGCCCCACATGCCACCATCTGCTCCCCAGTGAGCCCTGGTATGTGCTCGTGGCCAGAAATGCTCTCAGCTAGTGTTAACAAGGGGTGAAGACCCTGCTGGGCAGAGGGGCAAAGAGGGACTGAGCTGGTGCCCTGTCCTGGCCCTCGCACAGAATCTCAGCCCAAGTGACGAGGATTCAGATAGTGGCCATTAATGCAGCACCGGCTATAGTCGGGGGGCTCAGCTCACCTCTGTGCCCTCACAGATTGCCATCGGTGTCACTCCATCGCAGTCATCTGTTGCAATCAGTGTGTTGCCCTGGTGACAAGCTGGCATCACACAAGGGTGAATCGGGGAAATCACTTTCCGTTATAACCCCCTGTCGTCAGTCACTCCTCACTCTGGAAACTTCCATCTCTTGTGCGGACGTTTTCCATGCCTGCCTCTGTCCCAGGGCAAAGGGGGGCTGGGGGCGTAGCAGGTAAATAGAGGAACCTTTGCGCCCGCAGCGTGGTTGCTGCACAGGTGCGAGTGGCAGGTGTGATTCTTGTCAGTTTGGCTGCGATTCAGCTGCTCCGGCACGTGCTTTGCTGGAGTTCAGAAAACAAAGCTGTGAGCTAACCGATGCCAAACTAGAATTGCTGGAAGTATGTCGCCTGACAAACATTCCACCAAAAAAATAGGATTTAATAAAAAAAAATTTCACTGAAAAATGTTATTTTTGACATTTTTATTTTGCTTTAAATGAGAACTTTCCAAAATAGCCAAAAATGTTTCATTCCTAACGGAAATTTTTTTTATTTCCATTTTAAAAAATCACAGCTTTTTTTGAAATTTCTTTCCCCTGCCCCTGCCTCCCCATTCCCCCTTTTTTGCCCGAGTGCAGCAGAATGAATGATGACTGGGGTGGTTTTTTGTTTTCATTGTTACCTTTTTATTTTTCTCTTTTTTCTGCTCTGTAACTTTTCAAAACATCTCCAACTCCGGCAAAATCACTGAATGGGAAAAGGAAAGCTTGGCTCTGGCTACACTACAGAACCGTTACCGACATAGTCTCCGAGTGTACACACAGCGTACACTGACGGAAGCAGTTGTTCTCCCTGTGGAGGAAACCATGTCCCCAAACAGTGTTAGCTACACCGACAGAAACACTCTTCCCCTCACTATATCTGAAGCTACGCTGAGGGGGTTATCTGCACAGGTGGTTGCTAAGGGCCCAGTGATTTCAGTGGGAGTTAGGTGCCTAAATACCTTGGAGGGTCTGGGCCCAACTCTCATTTTCCCTTTGGCCCCTGGGTAACTATTCCAAACATGGAGCCATTCTGAAAAGTTACAGAGCAGAAGTGTGTGGGGGGCGGACCCAGAAAAAGCAGAGGAGAAAAGCAAAAATCCTACCCTGGCCATGGTTTATATTATCACGTTCTATGGCAAAAAGGGGGAGGGGGGGAAAGAAGAGAAAAAGTTTATAATTAGAAAAGTGGAGGGGGGGGAATGGGGGAAAATGCAAAACCAAAAATGGGGGAAATAGAAAAAGGGGGGGGAATGCAAAATCAAGCATTCAGCATTTATTTATTTATGATTTAGTTGGGGATTGGTCCTGCTTTGAGCAGGGGGTTGGACTAGATGACCTCCTGAGGTCCCTTCCAACCCTGATATTCTCTGATTCTATGATTCTATGATTTGAACAAATATGTGTAAGCCCTGCCTGCCCGGTCTGGCACTTTGTCCCCCTCTAGTGGTGGACAGACCAACGAGACCGTGAGGAGCCTAGTGCCTCGCAGGTAAACAGGCTTTTATCTTTTCAGCTAGGGCAGTACATGCTCATGCATTAAGATCAAGAGGTCCCAGGTTTAAGCCCCACTGGTGACCACCCACCGAGGTGTCACTATTGCATACGTACTGAATTTTTTTTTTATTTTTTTTTTAATTACTCTATTTGAATCCTTAAAACAGAAACATCAATAGTCTGATTTTTTTTTTTGTGAAACTGGGATTTCCCCCCCAACTTTTTTTAACATTTGAAAATCAACCCAGACCCAAGTGCAGTTCGAGGCCTGGTATAAGCTGAAATATTAGACTGACCTAGCTATGCCGTGCAGGGCTGTGAAAAATGTCACACTCGCAGCGCTGTAATCAGGCTGATCAATTCTTTCAATGAATAGATCTCAAAGCCCTTTACCGAGTAGGTCAGTAGCCTCATCATCCCAATTGTACGGATGGGGAAACTGAGGCATGGGGTGAGGAAATGATTTACCCAAGGTTACCCAGCCGCAGAACTTGAAATAGGACCCGGGTTTCCTGAGTACAAGTCCAGTGCTTTATCCACTCTACTGAGTGCTTTATTAGTTTGTTAATCGAATGTTCCCATGTCCCTGTGTGATGGCTCCAGAGTTGGTCGCACGTATTTCACTGGCAATCATTGCCATGCTACATTGGGGTATCAGCTGTTTGAGGGGATCTGTGATCGCTCTGTGTCTGCCCCACAGATGGACCCAGCCCTTCGGGGTGTGACACCTCTGGAGGGGAGGCTTGTCCCCAAGATAAAGGGTTTGGCTCAATGCTGCAGGATTTCCCTCTGTGTGTGGGGGGAAGTGGGGGGGAGCTGATCTGAAATTACAGGAGAGCACCCACCACTCTCAGTGGCGAGACCATTACCCTGCTGTAGGCACCTGGATGGGCAGGGGCTGCAGAGTAAGAATCCATGAGGCGCAATAGGGTGTTTCACAAGGAGATGGCTAAAGCCAACTTGTTATCTCACTGTGAAATGTGATGGCAGCCCAGGTGTCCCAGGGCGACTAGCCCCGTGATGAGGTGACTGGTCCTGCCCCTCTCTGCACTCCTCCCCTGCTAGGGAACATTATCACAGCCCTGTGACAGGTCGGCTATGTGGCTAAGTCAGTCCAGGCTTGGGATAACAGAAGCCTCCAGGGAGTCAAAGGCGGGAGGAGAAGATGGATGGATGTGAGGTGACCAGAAGTCCTGACATTCCTGATATTTGGAGCTTTGTTTTATATAGGCCAATATACTCCCCCTGCCCCCCTACCGGAGGAAAAAAAGTGTCCCCATTTTTCACACTTGCTATCTGGTCATCCTAGATGGCCAGCCTGGGTTAAAAGGGGCTGGTGCAGAGAAGCTGAGCAAGGGCTGAAGTTGGCCTCAATGATCCCTTGCAGCCACGGGAACGAGGGCTGTGGGACTCCTGACTCCCAGGAGGGGAACTCCCTCCCCAAGATGTCAGCTCAGAGCCCAAAAAGAGGGCTGTGATATTCCTCTCCTAAGGTGGAAAGTTACAGGCAGCTTCCGCAGGCCACAGAAGGAGGCCTGTGGGAACCTTGAATCAAAGCAGAACCAGGGATGGAGAAATTTGGTGCCCTGTAAGAGATCTAATCAATGAGATCCCATAAAGGGAAGAGGGGTCTTGGTTCGAGTGTCCCTGGCCCATGGGGCTCATCCCTGGTCCTGGATCCCTGCCCCTGGGGCTCACCCACCTCCCCCATCTTGTATCCCCACCCCTGGGGTTCACCCTTCATCCTAGATCCCTTTTGTGTTGCCTCTGTGTTCTGGATGCTCCCAGCCCCACCCACGTCAGTCCCTGGGCTCCTCTGCCCCAGCCTAATCCCTTGCTTTTATCTCTGTTCCCGGCTGTTCCAATGGTTTTCTAGGACTGGGACCCATTGTGGGACTCGCCATCATGGCCGGCCTGGCTCTGGCATTGCTGGGCTGTTTTCTCATGAAGACAGGTAGATGCCGGTGGGGTGGAGCATGAGCTGAGATGGGCGGCTGTTCCAGAGCATCGCTCTGAAATCTTAAATCTCACTCCAAGGGCAGTGAAAGGCTATAACCCAGCTGTAACCTGGCTGAGGCACGGGGAGCAGAACTGACTGGTCTGAGATCACCCAGCACTGAGGTCTCTGGGCATCTGTCCCCGGCACTAACCACTGCCCTGTGCTGCCTCCGTGGATCTGCGGCTGCAGGGCCCCGTGGGTAGCTAGACCCCACAGACCAGCGGGGAGGTGCAGCACATCGGGGGCAGAGGTGCACACCGCCAGGCCCTGACAGTCGCCCCAGGCCGTGACGTGCGCTGAGCTTCCCTAACGCTCTTTTCTTTCTCTCAGTAGTTGTGTCGCGCTGCAGGACTCACAGGTAGGAGGGAACCTCGCCCTGACCACCAGCTCCATTCTGGGGTTGCTCCCCAGGTGATGCCCAGGTCTGGGGGGGACCATTGCTGCCCTGTCTGGGACTCCGCCCTGGGGAGCTGACCTGGGCCATATCCCCCGGCTACCCACAGTGCAAATTCTCCTAGGGTTCTGCGGGGGCCTGACCCTTGTCTGGAAGCCTCGTAACCCCCCCGCCCTAGTGATGGCGATGGTGCTGCTGCCCCATCACTAACGGCAGCAAGGCCCCAGCACCAGCTGCTGCACATGGGACTGACACAGCTCTCGTTCCACACAGGGAACCCGGCCCAGACCGGAGCAGCCCGGCTGCTGAAGATCAGATCCAGTGTAAGAGCCTGTTGTTCCGGCACTGCCCTGGGGGGAGTTCGGCTCCTGCCTTTTGTCCGTCTGTTGGCTGGTGTCAGAGTGCGGGGTGTTGGGGCCAGAAGGGGCCCTGGGTAGCCAGGCCAGAGAGTCCTGTCCTGATGGGGACTGTTCTCCCTGTCTCCTCAGCCTCTGCCCAGCCCAATGACAAGCTGACAGGAGCCGTGGGCCGTGGGCAGGAGCGGGACTGGCTGGAGCCTGGCAGCTTCTGCCACAAACTGCAGGGTGGGCGCAGGGGCTTGGGCAGACACCTCCCTGTATGGGGAGAAAGGAGACACATGACAGGAACAAACAGCATCGCCCCGTTATCTGTGGTCAGCCAGTGTCCATGGGACCTGTCCCAGTTCTCACCCTGCTGATATGGGGAGCAGTCTGGGCACCCAGCATCCAGGGGGCCTGGCCCAGTTCTCCTCTCCTCTCCCCCAACATTAGGGTTGCCAAGTTTCTACTCACACAAAACCGAACACCCTTGCCCCACCCCTGCTCTGCCCCTCCTCTGAGGCCCTGCCCCTTCTCCGAGGCTCCGCCCCCTCTCACTCCATCCCTGCTCCCCCTGTCGCTCTCCCCACCCTCACTCACTAGCTCATTTTCACTGGGCTGGCTCAGGGGGATTGGGGTGGGGGTGAGGGCTCTGGCTGGGGGTTGCGGGCTTCAAGGTGGGGCCAGAAATGAGGAGTTCATGGTGGAGTGGGGGTCTCTGGGCTGAGGCAGTGGATTGGGATGTGAGAGGGGTGAAGGCTCTGGCTGGGCATGTGGGCTCTGGGGTGGGGCAGGGGATGAGGGTTTAGGGTTGCAGGAGGGGGCTCCAGGCTGGGGGGTGGATCCGAGGGGTTCAGAGTATGGGAGGGGGCTCTGGGCTGGGGCAGCGGGTTGGGGCTTGCAGGGGGGCAGGGATGCAGATTTCAGGTGGCGCTTACTTCAAGTAGATCCCAGAAGCAGTGGCATGTCCCCACTCCAGCTCCTATGTGGAGGCATTGCCAGGTGGCTCTGTGCACTGTCCCATCTGCAGGTGCCATCCCCACAACTCCCACTGGCTGCGGTTCCCAGCCAATGGGAGCTGCAGAGCTGGCACGTGGGGCAGGGGCAGCGTGCGGAGCCCCCTGGCTGCCCCTATGCATGGGAGTCATGGGGGGACATGCCGCTGCTTCCAGATGCTGCACAGAGCCAGGGCAGGTAGGGAGCCTGCCTTAGCCCTGCTGTGCCACTGACCGGACTTATAATGTCCTGGTCGGCAGTGCTGACTGGAGCCACCAGGGTCCCTTTCCAACCAGGCGTTCCAAGCGAAAACCAGACACCTGACAACCCTATCCAACACGGGCAGCAATCTGGGTACCCAGTGTCCATTGGGCCAGCCAGCCCGTTAGCGCTCAGACTGCGGTGCCCGCCGCTGTCTCTCCTCAATGGGCCCTGCTGGGGTCAGGGTCTGGGGCCCTGGGGGACATGGGTCAGTGTCTCTCCGGGGCATGGGGTGGCTGGTGAGGATGCACTGACCTCAGTTCTCTCCCCCAGACACCGTGGTCACTGGAGCCCGCGCTGACCAGGTGAGTCGCCGTGCCGGTGCCCGCAGTTTGCCAGGTTTGGGCAGAACCTTCCCATGAAAAGAGGCACCAGGAGTTACAGCTAAACCTGGGAACCCCCTGGGCTGATCCCAGTGCCAGCACCCCTGGTCTGGCCAGTAGTGAGGGTCGCTGTGGGGTGACCCTAGCCCTGGGGAATAAATAGTGACCGTCTTGGCATGAAGGAAGAAAGAATTGAAGAATCTGAGTTTAATTCTCCAGCCAGTTTCATATCACTGTAGCTCCATTGGAGTCAATGGGATCAGATCCCACACTGGTGTAAATCAGCTGTAGCTTCATTGATGTCAATGAACCAAATCCCCAGTGAGTGTAAATCAGCCTCACGCCTGTGACAGCAATGGAGTGATGCTGATTTACACCAGCTGGGGATCTGGCCCCATACATGCAATAGAAGAAAGGAGAAGGGTTTGTCTGTGGGTCCCTGATGACATCCCAGCTCAGCTGGGGGAGTTTCCCTAACTGACCCATGGCTTGTCTCATCCCCAGAAGCCCCAGCTGATGGGAGCCCTTGATCCTATGGGGACTCCAAGCGCTTGCATCCCTCCCATTGATTCCAATAGGACTGAGGCAGGTGGTTAAAGTTAAGACCTGTGCTCCAGCACCCTCCTGAGCATGGCGCTCTCTTGCCCCAGATCTAAGGAGGAGCTGTTCCTCCCCCTCCCCTTCACCATGTCCCTGGGCCCTGCTCAGGGCTCCCTCCCTGGTGTTTCCTTGTAGACAAATTCAGACTGGAAACAGGGTGTAAATGTTTAACTGTGTAAATGTATTGATGTCCCAGCAGCCCAGAATGGACGGGGATGTTGCAGTGACGTACGCGGTGGTAGGAAAGGGTCGCTCTCAAGTGCGGGACACCCAGACGGCTCCGTAGCACTGGGTAAGGGCGACACTCTGTGAATAGTCCCATGTGGGATGGGAGTTGTTCTCCCCACAAAGCCAGTGCAGGGACTGGTTGGGGGTGCAGGATCTAACCCAGCCTCCCTGCCAACTCAGAGCTTCCATCTCCCACACCTGCTACCAAGATCTGTGCTGAGACCACTCACTGGCTCCACCTGCCAGGCCCCAGAGCTCTCTCACCTGGAGCCTGAGCCCCTGCCCTTCCCCAGCATTTTATAACCCCAAAGACCAGGGGCTCAGACTGGGGAGTGAGCAGCATCTGAGCAGGGGGGCTCAACAGCAGGGAACTACCCCAGCTCTCCTTGCAGATATGGGGACAGGCAGATAACACAGTATGCCCAGGGCTGTCCCCAGCCCATTGCTGGGGAATGCTTCCCTGCCCAGCGCTCAGGGAGCTACTGGGGAAGGGGTGGGCAGCAGCTGCATTTGAGCTGGTCACTGGGATTCCCTCTCACTTCCCCACAGGATTCCCAGTGCCCCACAAGCCTGCATGAGCCCCACACTCGCTGCCAGCCTGATTGGAGCCCCAGGGAAGGAGATGGTGATGGAGCCTGTTAACCAGCCAGCAAGAACCAGCGTTTGGGTCAATCGATGACACGGGGGAAGCTCCGACTCTTCTTGGGTGTGGCCAAGGTTAGACTTCGCGTCACAGCCCGTTGTTCTAGTTATGGCAGAACCTTCCTGGCTGAAGTTCCCAGCCCTCGGAGACTGTTCATGCGGAGGGACACCTGACATGCACACCTGTTTGTGGGAAATGCAAATGCAGGGTCCCAAATGGGTTCAAAATGTGGACCCAAATGGCTCCTGCATTTACTGAGGGTCCAGGAAGCAGATGCTGAGCCAAATCTCTCTGGTGCCGGCCTGATGGTGGGGTGGGGAGAGGGGCAGCGCGGGGAGGCCTGCGTGGGCATAGCCGTGCCAGCGACACGCTGTAATGTTGCTATCGGGGGGACGTGCTGGGGTCTGTGCTGAGACTCTGAGCATGTCCAGGGGGAACAAGGCGGCAGATTTTTGACGGTCTTGAAGTGCCTAACTCCCATGGATGTCAATGAGAGTTAGGTGCCTGAGTCACTTTAAAGACCTGGTCCCAAGGAGTCTCTGGCAGGCTGGGTCTGAGCTGGCTCCTGTGCAGTGAGTAAAGTGATTTGCCTTCTCTCTGCCCAACCTGCCTCCTGGGAGCGTCGTACAGCATCACCTGGGGCCAGGCATTACGGTGAGACACGCATGCGGCCATTGCCTCCCCGAGTCCGCTGGGGCCCCACGGAAACTTTGCGGTTACACAGACTCGGTTCAAGCAGCGTTTTCTCATCCCCACGGGGGCCGCCGAGACGCCCAGATACAGAGAGTCGTGAACATCACTGATCGAGGGGGACAGGGCCTGATCTTTCTCTCTCTCTCGCACACGCACACACACTCACACACACACTCTCCCTCTTTCTCACACGCACACATTCTCTCTCTCTCTCTCCCCCTCCCCTTTCCCTCCCCCCCGCTCCCCCCCGTCTCACACACACACACTCTGACAAACAGTTTCATTAGCACAGAGTCGAGGCTGCCCCGGGGTATCTCGCTCCCGCCCAGAACGCTGAGACCAGCCAAACTCACACGTCTGAAACCCAGAACATTCCGAGTTCAGGTATTTCACACTCAGGCTTCCTAAAACCAGGAAACCGAGGGAAGGGTCAGGCCTGTGCAACCTTAACTCTGCCCTCATTGGTCGATGCCCCAATACGCCCAGGCTCCGCCTTCGCAGTGTCGCAAACCGGAGCTACAGACACCCGCTCTCTGCTCACAGACCCAGCCTGCGCCTCCCCAAGAACTCCGCCTCTGCTACATTTACACCCCTTCCCCCAGCCTGCGCCTCCCCAAGAACTCCGCCTCTGCTACATTTACACCCCTTCCCCCAGCCTGCGCCTCCCCAAGAACTCCGCCTCTGCTACATTTACACCCCTTCCCCCAGCCTGCGCCTCCCCAAGAACTCCGCCTCTGCTACATTTACACCCCTTCCCCCAGCCTGCGCCTCCCCAAGAACTCCGCCTCTGCTACATTTACACCCCTTCCCCCAGCCTGCGCCTCCCCAAGAACTCCGCCTCTGCTACATTTACACCCCTTCCCCCAGCCTGCGCCTCCCCAAGAACTCCGCCTCTGCTACATTTACACCCCTTCCCCCAGCCTGCGCCACCCCAAGAACTCCGCCTCTGCTACATTTACACCCCTTCCCCCAGCCTGCGCCTCCCCAAGAACTCCGCCTCTGCTACATTTACACCCCTTCCCCCAGCCTGCGCCTCCCCAAGAACTCCGCCTCTGCTACATTTACACCCCTTCCCCCAGCCTGCGCCTCCCCAAGAACTCCGCCTCTGCTACATTTACACCCCTTCCCCCAGCCTGCGCCTCCCCAAGAACTCCGCCTCTGCTACATTTACACCCCTTCCCCCAGCCTGCGCCTCCCCAAGAACTCCGCCTCTGCTACATTTACACCCCTTCCCCCAGCCTGCGCCTCCCCAAGAACTCCGCCTCTGCTACATTTACACCCCTTCCCCCAGCCTGCGCCTCCCCAAGAACTCCGCCTCTGCTACATTTACACCCCTTCCCCCAGCCTGCGCCTCCCCAAGAACTCCGCCTCTGCTACATTTACACCCCTTCCCCCAGCCTGCGCCTCCCCAAGAACTCCGCCTCTGCTACATTTACACCCCTTCCCCCAGCCTGCGCCTCCCCAAGAACTCCGCCTCTGCTACATTTACACCCCTTCCCCCAGCCTGCGCCTCCCCAAGAACTCCGCCTCTGCTACATTTACACCCCTTCCCCCAGCCTGCGCCTCCCCAAGAACTCCGCCTCTGCTACATTTACACCCCTTCCCCCAGCCTGCGCCACCCCAAGAACTCCGCCTCTGCTACATTTACACCCCTTCCCCCAGCCTGCGCCTCCCCAAGAACTCCGCCTCTGCTACATTTACACCCCTTCCCCCAGCCTGCGCCTCCCCAAGAACTCCGCCTCTGCTACATTTACACCCCTTCCCCCAGCCTGCGCCTCCCCAAGAACTCCGCCTCTGCTACATTTACACCCCTTCCCCCAGCCCCTCCCTCCTACGCGCACGATGCCATTTCCTGCTCGACTTTCCCTCGCCCCTCAGCAAACCCCCAGAGCAGCCCCACCCCCACCTCCCTGCTGCCAGTCCCCGGGCCGAGAACGCCCCCGAGCCCAGCGACTGGCCCAGCCTGCAGAGCGCAGCGCTGCACAGGGAAACTGGATCTCTCAAGTACAAACACCTCTTGGGCCTTCGCTCACCACCCCTCCCCCGTGGACTCCGAGCCCATCACAGCCCTGCCACGCTTCTCAGACAAACCCCTCCACCATTCACACAGCCGCACCTAGCGCAGGGAACGCAGCCAGAGCACAGACCCATGGTTCCCAGTGGCTGCCGCCAGCTCCTGGGGAGCAGAGGTGAGGTGCGTGGGCGTTAACCTTAACCTTGCATTTCCTGGGGTTCCTGGGGGAGAAATCCAGGTATGATTGGGAGGAGCTGAGATGCTACAGCAGTGAGGGCACCTAGCTAGACACGGCCAAGACAGAATGCCGTCTCCCCGTTCCAGAGAGAAAAGCAGCCTCAGTCGGGCAACCCGGGCAAGCCAGCCACAGAACTGACAAGCCTGACAAACAAATAATGTGGTGAATTCATGTTACTGGGGCTGGAGCTGTGGGAAGTAAAACCTGGGTTTGGACAAGAGACAGCAATTTAATATCTGATGACTCTGGAAAGGTCGATTGGGTTGCTAGGAGCCCCCGTAGCACGTTCATGCCAGTTCCAGCGGGTGGGCGAGGAATGTGCAAGGAGAGAGTTGAGGGTTGATGGCTAGAGATGGTTTTTTTCTGGGGCCTGGCTGAAGACACCAGGAAGGGACACTCAAGACACCAAAGACTAGTCCATGGAGGGCTGTATGGTCCAGACAACTGGGACGGCAGCACTGAGACCAAGTTCTGAGGACATAAGACCCAGGAGTTTCTGAGAAGGACATCTGCCCTGGGATCTGCAGTGTGAGTTTCCCATGTTCAAGAGGGTAAAGAGTGCACCTCTAGATAGACAGTCACTGAGTTCACTCCTGGCTTTATGTGCAAGTAATAAAGTAAGAGTTTGTTAAACAAGCCCAGAGTCGCGTTATGGTGACTGTCTGTTCCTGCCCGGGCTTTGAAGAGCACCTATCGTGTTCATCAGCGAGTATCCCACTCCTGGGAGTAGGGGTCTTGGATAAGGTAGAACAGTGGGGGAAGACACAAGTAAAATTTCCACTTGTGAAGCTTGGTGGTGGCAGGAGATACATAACCCCAAAGCATAGGGAACCGGACGTTGTAACAGGCGGCTATATTATATAATGGGCACTAGGGTCAGCAGATGGCGAGGGGTGGGAAAGGGGCAACTACATGCTGAGGAGAAGATGATTATATACTGATTATCTGTTACTGGAATCTGAAATCGAAGGCCCAATCTGCATAAAGAAACAGGCTGATCTGCCCAGTCTAGGTTCTGGTTATGAAACAGTTAAAAATGTGTAACCTCAGGGAAAATCCAGTTGTGAGTTTGGAAGCACTGACACCTTCCGCAGCCTGAGGTGAACATCAGAACATGAGAACAGCCAGACTGGGTCAGAACAATGCTCCATCTAGCCCGGTGTCCTGTCTTCTGAAGAGAGCAGGCAATTTGTGAGTGATACGTCCCCTGTCGTCCACTCCCAGCTGCTGGTGGTCAGAAGCTAGTGAGACACAGAGCATCGGGTTTCATCCCTGACCATCTTGGCTAATATTGATGGACCGATCTTCCAGGAACTTATCTAATGATTCTTTGAAACCCATTGTGGCCTTCACATCACCCCTGGCAATGAGTTCCACTGACCGACTGTGTGCTGTGTGAAGACGTACTTCCTTTTGTTTGTTTTAAACCTGTTGCCTATTAATTTCATTGGGTGGTCCCTGGTTCTTGTGTCATTTGAAGGAATAAATAATATTTCCTTATTCACTTTCTCCACACTAGTCATGATTTAATAGACCTTTATCAGATCCCTTCTCAGTCATCTCTTGTCTAAGCTGAAAAGGCCCAGTCGCTTTAATCTCTCCCCACATGAAAGCTGTTCTACACTCTTAATAATTTTTGTTGTCCTTTTTTTGTACTTTTTCCAATTCTAAAAGATCTTTTTTTGAGATGGGATGACCAGAACTGCATGCAGTATTCAATATGTGAGCGTACCATGGATTTCTATCCAGGCATTATGATATTTTCCCTGGTAGTTCCCAACATTCTGTTTGCCTTTTTGACTGCTGCTGCACACTGAGCAGATGTTTTCAGAGAACCATCCACAATGTCTCCAAGATCTTTTTCTAATTTAGACTAATTTAGACTCCATCATTTTGTATGTATAGTTGGTATGAGTTTTCCAATGTGAATTACTTTGCAATTATCAACACTGAATTTTATCTTCCATTTTTTTGCCGAGTCTCCCAGTTTTGTGAGATCCCTTTGTAACACTTCGCAGTCTGCTTTGGATTTCCCGATCCGGAGTAATTTTGTATTGTCTGCAAATTATGCCACCTCACAGTTCACCCCCTTTTCTAGATCATTTATGAATATGTTGAACAGCACTGGTCCCAGTACCAATCCCAGGGGAACACCTCTATTTATGTCTCTCCATTCCTTTGTTTCCTAGCTTCTCACCAATTACTGATCCATCAGAGGACTTTCCCTCTTATCCCGTGACCACTCACTTTGCTTAAGTGCCTTTGGTGAGAGACCTTATCAAAAGTTTTCTGAAACTTCAAGTACATTATATCCACTGGATCCCCCTTGTACACATTTTTCTTGACCCCTCAAAGAATTCTAATAGACTAATGAGGCACTATTTCCCTTTACAAAAGCCATGTTGACTCTTCTCCAATAAATCGTGTTTGTCTACTTGTCTGACAATTCTGTTCTTTACTATAGTTTCAACCAATTTCCCTGGTAGTGAAATTAGGCTTACCAGCCTGCAATTGCCAGTATTGGTTCTGGAGCCTTTTTTTAAAAATTGGCATCACATTAGCTATCCTCTAGTCATCTGGTACAGAAGCTGATTTAAATGACAGGTTACAGATCGCACTCAGTAGTTCTGCAGTTTCACATTTGAGTTACTTCCGAACTTTTGGGTGAAATCATCTGGTCCTGGTGATTTGTTACTCTTTAATTTATCCATTTGTTCCAATACCTCCTCTAGTGACACTTCCATCTGGGACAGCTCCTCAGATTTTTCCCCTAAAAATAATGGCTCAGATGTGGGAATCTTAATTGCTGCTAGGTTTTGAATCTTTGGATAGTTGCTCTTCAGATTCTTTATTGGCCTATCTAATTCTACTCTTACACTTGACCTGCCAGTGTTTATGCTCCTTTCTCTTTTCCTCAGTAGGATTTAACTTCCAATTTTTAAAGGATGTCTTTTTGCCTCTAGCCATTTCTTTTACTTTGTTGTTTGGCCACGGTGGCACTTTTCTGGTAGTCTTACTATGTTTTTTTTTTTTTTAATTTGGTGTATACATTGAATTTGAGCCTCTATTACAGTGTTTTTACATAGTTTCCGTGCAGCTTGCAGACATTTCACATTTGCGACTGTATATTTTAATTTCCCTTTAACTAGCTCCCTCATTTTTGTATTGTTCCCTTTCTGAAGTTAAATGCTACTGTGGTGGGTTTCTTTGGTGTCCCCCTCTGCCCCACAACACACAAGAATGTTAAATTGAATTATATTATGGTTGCTATTACCAAGCAGTTCAGCCGTAGTCCCCTAGTGTAATAGGTCCTGTTCTTCACTTAGGAGAAAATCAGGAATTGCCTCTCCCCTTGTGACTTCCAGAACTTGCTGCTACAAGAAGCAGTTCTTTATGGTATCAAGAAACTATATCTCTGCATCCTGTTCTGAGGTGACATGCACCCAGTCAATATGGGAAAGTTGAAATCCCCCATTATTATTGAGTTTACTATGTTTATACCTTCTGTAATCTCCTGGAACATTTCATAGTCACCATCACCACCCTAGTTAGGTGGTTGGTAATATTCTTCTTTGCTTGGAGCTGGGATTGATCTCTGTTAAACTTTTTAGCCTGTGTGTAGGTTCATATATTGTTTTAATCTGTTTTCTCTCTTTCAGCTTCAGAATAAATGTGGTGGTTAGAAGTAGCTGTGTGGCAACTTGTAACTGCAGGTGAGCCACTGGCCATAGCCCTCGGAGAGAAAGCAGAGCTCAAACATTGGCCTTTTAGGGAGTCTGGCTTGCTGGGGGTAGCACAGTGTAGGCAGAGAACTGTGCAGCAAGGAGGGACACTGGGATCTCCACGCATGAAAGGTGATGATTCAGGAGTCAGAAGCCTAGAGCAGGTGCTCTTAATGGACCACAGTGGGAGAATACAGGTGCAGTTGCCCAGAATTGCCCTGGTAAGTGCATATTCATAAGGGAAGTGATTTGGGAGCTCTCTCTTTCCTAGGCCACTAAGATCATTTCACGTAAAGACTTTAAATCTGTAGGCAAGCAATTGGAGAGGACTTCAATAACTTGTAAACACAAGGATGTGGCTAAACCCACAGTGCAATGCCAATAAGAAATGCTGCCCAGGGTGTAGTATTTAAGCATAAGTGAGACTTTACTGAAGTTGAAGGGACACCGAACGCTTCTGCTAAGTTTCAAAGAAAGGGCCTGATCTGACAGCTGCCAGTGAGAGCTTAGCCATGGGCATCAGTGGAAGTTCTCACCATCACAGACCCTCCCTAGTCTCAAGGTTTTGACAATTTTTGTCTAGTAGATGCTAGAAGGACTTTGCAGCTTTGGAATGGATGCTATCTGAGGAATGTCTTGTTAAATTCCCTTCCAATTTTCTCACAATCTCTACCCCAGTCCCTGACCTGATTTACCAATTTTCAGACCACTCTGACTTTTCATAGGGGTTTAAAAAAGGTGCCAAATTCAGCTTTAAGCAGGGACACATCTGCAACTTGAACTCTGGAGAGGTGACCACCCAGCTGTCATTCCTCTCCGGTGTGACCCTGGCTCGGGTCTGATTTCAATGTTAAAACCACAATGTTCAGCGTAAGGCCTGTGACAAGAGCTGGGAGAGCAGCATCCCTCTAGCCGCAGCAAGGCCGGTAGCAGACATGGCCATGTCTCTCAAAGGTCTGTGGCTTTTCTTCTCTCTGAACCGCGGGGAGCCCATGGCAGATCAGAGAGGGGCTGCAGCTTTTATGCTCCCTGCTCCCTGCAGATCAGAAGGGGAGAGGTCAGATCAGAGAGCCACAGAGACGTCTCTCTCTGAGACACTGAGGAGCAGAGAGAGACAGGCCTTCCCTTCTGCCGAATCCCTGAGGGGCTGCTGCGATTCTCACCACTTCTCCCAATGCTCCTGCCCTGGGCCTTTGGCTGCTCTGTGAGTATGGACACAACTGGCTGGGTTTAGCTTGGCTTTAAGGGAGGACTGAGAACTGCTAATGAGTCACTTAATTATTTCTAGGAGGAATGTTCAAGGTCTCCTCTTTTTAGCTTCCACAGCTCCATCAATTACCATTGACACGTGTTACCAAGGGTTGCGGTGGATTCTCCATCACTGGCAATTTTTAAATCAAGACTGGACATTTTTCTAACAGATCTGTTCTAGGAATTATTTCAGGGAAGTTCTCTGGACTGTGCTGAGCATCAGACTAGATAATCACAATGTTTAGCTACTGTAAAATGATTTCAATGCTTCATTCCAACTCATATTTCTGCTGCTGGCTTTGATTCAGAGGCAAATGCCACCAAATATGTTCTAAGAAAAGGAGTACTTGTGGCACCTCAGAGACTAACAAATTTATTTGAGCATTCACTTTCATGAGCTACAGTTCACTTCATCGGATGCATGCAGTGGAAAATACAGTGAGGAGATTTATATACACAGAGAACATGAAACAATGGGTGTTACCATACAGATTGTAACAAGAGTGATCAGGTAAGGTGAGCTATTACCAGCAGGAGAGTGGCAGGGGTGGTGGTGGGGGGAACCTTTTGTAGTAATAATCAAGGTGGGCCATTTCCTGCAGTTGACAAGAACCTGTGAGGAACAGTTGGGTTGGGGGGGGGGGGGGGAATAAACATGGGGAAATAGTTTTACTTTGTGTAATGACCCATCCACTCCCAGTCTTTATTCAAGCCTAAGTTAATTGTATCCAGTTTGCAAATTAATTCCAATTCAGCAGTCTCTCCTTGGAGTCTGTTTCTGAAGTTTTTTGTTGAAGAATTGCAACTTTTAGGTCTCAGAGTAACAGCCGTGTTAGTCTGTATTCGCAAAAAGAAAAGGAGTACTTGTGACACCTTAGAGACTAACCAATTTATTTGAGCATAAGCTTTCGTGAGCTACAGCTCACTTCATCGGATGCATACTGTGGAAAATACAGAAGATGTTTTTATACACACAGACCATGAAAAAATAGGTGTTTATATTTTATATTAACTTAGATTATTTTCATTCGTTGTAAGTCTAGTTTGAGCAGAGCGAGCACGTGTCCATCTCCCCATGCTGGGAAGCTCTTGCCCAGCTGCAGTGTAGATGGGCCCAGTGAGACGATACAGTCTCAGCTCACCAGCAGCCTCACCATTGTCAGGTCTATTGTAGGCAGCGTGACAATGGAGAGTTTCACGGCAGGATCTGGAGGATACTGAGGTAGCTTTGTGGATGTTTATGGGGATTCTTCCCAAGTGTAGGGACAAGAGAGGGGTTATTGGGAGAGTTACTGAGTGTTTGTACTGCGAGGGGAAAGAGCCAGAAGAGAGTGAGAGATGAAGCGGAAGAGGGAGGGAGGGGATGAGCGATTAGAAGCTGGGATGAGATGAGTAGATGAGAAACTTCTGTGTTTGTGACAGGGAGAAGAAGGAGAGAGCTGTAGGATGTGGGGAGGAAGGAAGCAGTGGGAAGGTCACATCATATTGTGCCAGCTTTCCCTCTAAATACCTTAGTGAGACCCTGTGCAGAGAGAAGAGGAGGCGGGAGTGGGAAAATCTGAGGAGGGTGACTAAAGGGCTGGGGTTGTGGGCGTGGCTGTTGATCTGAGGGGAGAGGTGCAGGTGCTTGACTAGGAAGATGGCAGAACTGACGGAGGACAGAACAAATTTGTAGTGGAGGAAACCTGCCTGGGGACAAGATTCCCACCAGAGACGCTCGGCAGCGCGAGACCAGGAGGATGCCCCATGTGCTCATTACCATAATGGCAAAAGCTCCATGTATTTTAAATTTGTGTAGCTCTGATAAGCTCCCAACTGACCTGGCTGCACTAACGATGGGAATTTATATTTTAGTGCACAGGGGCGCTGGCTGCAAGTCAGGAAATCTGCCGCTCTCCCGTGAGTGTTGGTGCCGTGTAACAACGTTAATTATAGAACAGAGGGGCCCAATCCTCAGGCACACTAAGACCTCTTAATAGCACTTGTGCAGTGTAAGGAGGCTAACAGAGGGTGTAAATTCACACTCACTTTACCCATGGACGGGGCTTTAGTGTAAATGAGAAGCAGGCCCTGTGTGTCTGGCGGGTGGGGCAGAGCACCAGGAATCAGGTCTCATGGGGGACACTTTGGATATTGGCACTGACTGTAAAAAAGCCTGGTGCTGATTCATTGGGCCCGACTCCTTGTGACTTCAGTGGGAGAAGAGTCAGACCCACGGGATGAGTGCGGGGGCCCTGAATCCAATGGGAGTGTAAATGCCAGCACACGGGATGGGGTGTAAATTGATCTGAAAATAGATGAAAGGTTGTATGTGGCAGAGCAGTGGAATTTGCACCAATTTGGCATCAGGTGAGGACCAAGTTCGGCCACTGGCATAATGGGAGCAATTCCCACTGAACCCAAGTGGAGTTCCGCATGCTTCAGTAATGCCCTGCTTGGTGCGTACATGCCACACTCCGGGCCTGGTCCACAGAGGGTGTGAGTGTGTCAGAGCCTCACTCACTTATGCTTTCAGCTCTGGAAGTCCCGGGTGTTCTGGCCATGACGACGGGTGTGTAAATGGGGGTTCAGCTGGGTTTCAGACCCAGAGTTCCTTGGAACGCAGGGCAGGAGTTTTTATATCTTAAGCTGAAGCTCAAGTCACAGACCCTCCGCCCTCTGTGGAATGGCCCAGAGAGGACACACACACCCCAGAGGGTCCCACAAGTCCCTTCTGGCCTTTAATGTCTATGAATCTATTAATAGATAGAGCTAAAATATTTTAGTCCTAGTACCAACTAGATCCTAACTCCTTTGAATGCAAGAGAAAAGCTTCCATCGATTTCAGTGAGAACAGAGTTAGCCCCTTATATATATGTCTCTGCCCAGTATCATGTGGAAGAAATTTAGGTTTTGTATATTTTACTTTGTGAGGCCGGACACAAGGTGAAAAAGGCATATCAATTACTCAGGGTCTGATCCAAAGCCCATTGAAGTCAACAGGAGTTTTGGGACCCAGTTCAGTAGGGTTCCAATTAGTATCTGTTTTCCAGACAATGTATTCCTAATGTCCAGTTCACACCACCACTTGCATAGCCTGTGAATTCAGGACATTAGGGTTTCTCAAATCAGCTTCAATTTTTCAGTGACTCCCTTAGTTTACCAGTGGTTTTCCTGGTCACATGCTTTAAAGCTTAAAGGACTAATCAAGCAAGGTGCTGAGCAGCTGCAAATCTCAGTAGGCCCAACTGGAGCTGACGGAAGCCAGCACCTCATGCGGATTTGGGCTCTGAGTTCATCTTTCCTCGCCTGGACTTTGGTGGAACTCGACTGATTCAGACCAACTGAGAAGCTGGTCCGTTTTCTACTTTCTGAGTAACAGTAAAGCCTGGTGAGCTGCTAGAGCCCTCTAGTCTGCATGTGGCACAAGACGTTCTTTTATTTATTTGATCATTGATTTTTTTGGTGTCCCCATATGATGATTTCAAACAGTCACATGTAATGACTCTACAATTTGTGGGATGCTGGGAGAATTTAAAATCCCACCTTTGTGTTGAGATAAAGAAAGCTCTTTTGCCTGTAAAAGTGGTGTTTTAACAACTATTTTGATTTTTACTCAGGTCAGTGGAAAATAAGGGAAATTAATTTACTGATTACAAAGAGATCTTTGTTTGTTTGCCTGTCCTAAACCGGAGAACGTAAACCTTTTTGGTGTAAAATGTCAGATTGGGTGCTTGAATGTGTGTGTTAATAATTAAATTGCAGAATTCAGCTCCAGCTCTGAATTGTATTACATATTTGTGGTTTTCAAATTTTAATAGATTTTTAGCTTAGACCTTTTATCAAGTGGTCAACAATTTTGTTGTTTAACCATTTACTCCATTCATGATCAGAAGATCTTACGATCATTTTCCTCAAAGTGACATGATCCGCGGAGGCTGATTGATATTTTGGGACTTCCAGTAGACAGCCAGCAATGTACAGTTATAGATTTCTTCCAATTTCTTCATGACATTTGCTGTATTGGGTAAATAATCTGTCATAAAAAGATGACCAAATCAATCCTGATTGGATGAAACTCCATGGACAGTGCCATGGAATTGTTAAAGTACTCCAGAGGAAGTGTGGCCATGAATCTTTAGAAGTGGAGGTAGATGGTGTCCCTGCCTAAACCATCAACTCCAGAAGGCATGTGACATCATGCCCTATGCTTCCTCCCCTATTGACTGGCCATCAAATGGGTGATTGCCCTGTGTTGTTACCAGTATATACATAGAGAAGTTAGATAAAAACATCAGTACTCTTGGTTGAAGGTTAAAGCATAATACGACGATTATTTCTTAGAATTCAGAACGACACCACCAAAACCAGAGAGAGATAAATCAGGCTGCTCCCTAAGGAAGCAAGACACACCTCACACAACTTGACTCTGGGCTGGCTCTTACAATCCAGACTGACACAGATCACATGACTTCCCTCAGAGCCCACAGGCCCACAAGCAGTACTAGGAACTCGCTCACAAATTAAAGTGATAGCCCTCAATTCTGCCACAGTTTTCAATACACCTCAGAACCCCACATCTAAGACATGTCATAGATAAGGCTGTGAGATTGTCATGGAGGCCACGGAAGTCACCTCCATGACTTCTGCAGCGCCCGGTGTGGCTGGCTCCAGGGCTGCCCGAGCAGCTCAGGCAGCCCCTGGGCCTGCCACAACAGCTGCTGCTGGGGCAGTCTTGGGTCACCGCCACCTCCCCCCCGCCCCGCGCTGCAGCAGCAGGAGTTTGGGTGTGGAGGGGGCTCAGGGCTCGGGGTTGGGGCATAAGAGAGGGGAATGGCTCTGGGCTTACCTTGTGGGGGCTCCCCAGAAGTGACAACATGTCCCTCCCTCTCTCTGCGCCTAGCTCTGTGCTCTACTTCCACCCACAGGCGCCGCCTCCACAGCTCCTATTAGCCGTAGTTCCCAGCCAATGGGAGCTGCGGAGCTGGTAGCCTGCGGAGCTAGGAGCTTAGGGAGGGACATGTCACCACTTCCGAGAAGCCGGATAGGGAGCCTGTCAGCCCCGCCAATCCCCCCCACATCACCAGCGGGGGTCCCGGGCTGCTCCCACCTGAGCACCCGCGGAGCCCCCACAGACCAGCCCCCCAGTTCTCATGGCACCCCCGAGGCTGCCCCTCAGCACTCGCAGTGCCCCCCAGGCCATCTCCCCCAGCACCTCCCTCCCCCCTGCACACCCAGGGGGAATATGTTTATATAGCATTATCTTAGTTGTTAGGTTTAATACATTGACATGACACAAAGTTTCAGGGGGGTTTTTTGGCGGGGGGGGGGCATATACACCTGAAATTTTGTGTGATGTCAGTGTTCCTTAAGTCAGACATTGAGGAATAGAATCTAAGATTTATGGGGTGATTTTACGAAGCCTGTGTCCTAGAAAGAAACCCCAGTACTGTTGCACGTACTTCCGTGGTAATTTCTGACATTTTGCTTCTGATTTATATATGGGTTTCAGATTATTGAAGGGAACCATAATCTACTGTACATCTATCCTACAGATATACTTGGGGCCAGCAACTCTGGAGGGGAAGCTTCTGCCAAAGGTAACCGGTTTTCTTTAATTCTGTGTGATTTCTCTGTAAGAAGGGGAAAGCCTTGCACTGAGATTAGACAATTTTGGCCTGTCGTAATTGGGAGCAGCCCCAGGGAGACAGCCTAACCCAGTGGTGAGTGTGTTACAAGTTTCTCTCACTGCCTAGCCACAGAGGCTGTGGCTTGTTACAGCCAAAGATGTCAGAGGCTTGGTTCTTTAGTTCATGAAAGGGCAGCTGATGTTTTCAGCTCTGGAGGTCCCCAGTTCAGTCCCCAATGTATCAGCCCTGATTCCAGTTGCCGGCACGTCTCAGAAAGGGCCCCAAGGGTGCAGAGCAGGGGGCTGACACCAGCTGACCAGGTGCTAGGGCTGGACACCCGCGGGCAAAGAGGCAGCCGTGAGGAAGATCCTCACAGGAGCGGGGCCAGGCAGGATCACATGAGGTCTCTAACCAGTAAGACCAGGGTCAGTCAAAGGCCTCCCCCTGGCTTGTCCAGGATGTGTCATTGCTGGGTGAAATTTCCCCCCCCCCCCCCCCCAGTGTGTGTGGTGTGGGGGGGAAGCACTCAACAAAGACCCCTCCAGCCAGGCAGGGAGTGAGGCTTGTCTTGTGCATTTGTTCCCATACTCAGCCCCATGGCACGTGATCTCTCACCCTGCTCTCTCCCATGTTCCAGGACCTGCTGTTCTGCTCTGGGTCTGGATCCTGCGCTCCACCCTGGTCCTGCTCCTCGTGACATCTGCCAGTTCTGCGGAAAAGGACCTAGGGGTGACAGTGGACGAGAAGCTGGATATGAGTCAGCAGTGTGCCCTTGTTGCCAAGAAGGCCAATGGCATTTTGGGATGTATAAGTAGGGGCATAGCGAGCAGATCGAGGGACGTGATCGTCCCCCTCTATTAGACATTGGTGAGGCCTCATCTGGAGTACTGTGTCCAGTTTTGGGCCCCACACTACAAGAAGGATGTGGATAAATTGGAGAGAGTCCAGCGAAGGGCAACAAAAATGATTAGGGGTCTAGAACACATGACTTATGAGAAGAGGCTGAGGGAGCTGGGATTGTTTAGCCTGCAGAAGAGAAGAATGAGGGGGGATTTGATAGCTGCTTTCAACTACCTGAAAGGGGGTTCCAAAGAGGATGGCTCTAGACTGTTCTCAATGGTAGCAGATGACAGAACGAGGAGTAATGGTCTCAAGTTGCAGTGGGGGAGGTTTAGATTGGATATTAGGAAAAACTTTTTCACTAAGAGGGTGGTGAAACACTGGAATGCGTTGCCTAGGGAGGTGGTGGAATCTCCTTCCTTAGAAGTTTTTAAGGTCAGGCTTGACAAAGCCCTGGCTGGGATGATTTAACTGGGAATTGGTCCTGCTTCGAGCAGGGGGTTGGACTAGATGACCTTCAGGGGTCCCTTCCAACCCTGATATTCTATGATTCTATGATTCTATGATCATCACCTGCATCATGGAGAAAAGAGCCGTCGCTCAGCCTGACCTGGAGCGACAGGAGAGGCCTGCGGGGAAGGGCAGGGGAGAGCCCCCATATATTGAGGGGAATGGTGGGGAGGAGGAGAAAGAAGAGGAGGCTGGAGGTTCTGGGGGCCCGTGATGGTCCCTGGGGGGACCCGGGGCAGTGAGGCACTTCACTACCAGCTGCTCCTGGCATGAGGAAGCCTTGTCTGTGCCCGCCAGGGATCAGCTTTCCGACTCCCCTGGCTACAGGCCACACAAGCTGTGCCCTCTAGGCCTCGTGGGGTGGCCTCTCTCTAGGTTGGCAATAGGCACACTCCAGCCCCCAGCCCTCCAAGCGTCCTGCTGCAGCACCCAGCCCCTGTCCCGCAGGGCACTCACAGCAGTCACAGATCCGCTGCTCCCAAAGGAACAGGGCCCCCAGCTGACCAGCTCCACCTCCAATCACTGCCCTGATCAACACACAGCCCTAGATCCCTTCACAGTGACACCAAGGACAAGTGATTTCACAGAGTGTAGAGATTTGAGGGGTAGCAAGGAGAAGGGTTGGAAAGAAATGGTTCCATGGCCAATAAAATCAAACCACCTTGACTAGAGCCTAGACTCACTGAACGAGATTCTTTTCTGTCTGGTAGAGCAACGCTCACCCCACAGTCCTTCCGGGGTTTTACTCCAGGCTTGGCTGTGATCTCCTGTTCCTGAGACTGTCAGCCACCTCCTGGGTGAAAGGGAGCTCTTGTCCCCTCTCCTCTTTCTTTTTAGGTACAGACCATTGTCTCTTCCCAGAGGAGGTGTCTCTTCGCAGACTTACCCTCGGGGTCCTTTGTCCTAGGCTTGGTCTACACTATCAGTGTATGTCAGTCTAACTACATCGATCAAGGGTGTGGAAAATCCACATCCCTGAGCTACGCAGTTATACTGACCTATCCCACAGTGCAGACGGCGCTGTGTCGACAGGAGGGCTTCTCCCTTTGGCCCAGCTCCCACCTCTCGTGGAGGTGGCGTACCTACGCTGAGCTCTCTCATAGGTAGCGTCTTCTCTAAGCAGCACTGTAAGTGTAGCCAAGCCCTTTGTAGATTCTCAGGCCCGCACCTGGCCCAGACAGTGAATATAGCCTGTCTCCACAGCTGTGCTTTGTTCTGTGTGCTGATTGGCTCAGCCGAAGGGATTGCCATGGCGCAGGAGATGAGCTTTTCTTCAACACTTCTGGAGCCTAATCTCTTACTTTTCACATCTCTCTTAAGCTATGTCCCGTACAAACACCCTGCAGCAATGATGATGCCCAGTGGGCTACGGACTCTTGGTAGAGACCTCTCAGGCCACCCTTTGGTGAGCTATTGTGCATATATCTCACCCAGGGGATCCCATAAAACTCTGTGCACCCCTCTGCCCTCCGTCAGTTGGCACCAAGAAGTTCCTGGGTCACCGGGGCAGACCAGGGGGGCTGGGATTAGAGAGGGGTCTGTGGGCTGCGTAATTGTGCAGCGATGTGTCCATGAGACTCGGGGCCGGGGGAGAAACTCACTAATGAGAATAGATGGGGGGGGGTAACTGATAAACATGGGGCAACAAGGAGTAGCTCCAAGAAGCAGCCCGCAGGCGCTCCTCTGTGGTGAGATCTGAACTTTATCTGAGGGCGTCTTCACTGGCAACGTTAAAGCGCTCTAAAAACCCACCTCCACGCGGGGAATAGCACGGAGGAGCACGGCTCCCAGCGCTGGTGCACTGTCTACACTGGCACTTCACAGCGCTGAAACTTGCAGGGCTCAGGGGGGTGTTTTTTCACACCCCTGAGTGAGAAACTTGCAGCGCTGTAAAGTGCCAGTGTAGACAAGCCCTTAAAGACAGAGCCCTGAACGGTGAGTGTGACTGAGTGCCTTTCTTAAAGGGACATGCACTGTTTCTGAGATTTCCCCAGCAGCCAGCTCACATTGTCTGTCTCTCGCTCTCTCTCTCACACACACACTGTCTCTTTCACACTCACCTCCCAACACATACTCGTATTATTGTTGTTGTTACTTCTTCGTACTTCCTGTAATGCACATATATTCTCTGTAATTTTATTCTTTCAAAGTGTGTGATTTTAGTGTTTTGACTGGTTTATGCATTTCATATTTTTCATTTCTCTTCCCCTTAAATTTAATTCTTTGAGTAGTGAGTTCTAAAAGGCCTAACCATCCTGGCTGGAGTAATTATCCCTATGGTAACTTTTTAAAAATATATATTCTATCTAATTTTTTTGTTTCTACTGATGGCACACATAGGCACATACCTCGGTGCACATACCAAAATTTATTCTGCACATGGATGGAAAAAATGAGAGGGAACATTGCTATGGCAGCTCCCGCTCTCTGTGCCCATGTCCTGGAGAGACTGCGAGGAGACTATGTAAAATGGCCCTCCCGCACACACCTCAGTCCATGCTCTTCAGTCACACTGCTCTGTGTGTGTGTGTAAATACAGAGGAACCCCACGGCTTGCAACAGTGTCATTCTGGGATCATGCTCCTGTCCCCAGGACAGAGTCCAGCCCCGTGTGTGAGCAGTGACACATTCACTTCATAAGGGTTTAATTTTCATTCCTGCAGGGCCTGGCCTGGGGAGAGGGAGCCAGATCCAGCAGGAGAGAGCTGTGGGCCTGTCCCAAAGGGTGCTGTTTGCTTGCCCTCCCTGGGGTTGTGTGTCTATAAATACTGCTATGGCTGAGGGGATGGGGTTGGGGTTGGGGGAGGAGAGACTCCTGTGCTGGGAACAGGGACCACAGCCTGCAACCACAACCCGCGCTCCATGCTCATCTCAAGCACAGCGCAGGGCTCTGTTTAGAACTAGGCTTGGATGGATGAGATTGTTATTGGTAAATATCAGTAAACATCAAGTTCCCTGCATGCACACAAACCCACAAGGAAATATTTCCATCGATAATAATCATATATTTGCAGATAAGCAAAGTAAGAGAAATGCTGCTCGAGACATTGTTAGAGGTTGATTTTGGGATATTTACTGTATATTTTGACATGTGATTATGCCAATTTGTGTCTTAATGGTTAGAAAGCTTTAACTTTTTGCATCTCAACATCTACTGCCATTAAATAATTATTGTCTGACCCCCCCATTTAATTCCCTCCACTGTGAAATATAAATCAATAAATATAAAAATGTTGCTGAAAACCCATGATTTTAACCAATAGTGGACATTTAAACTGATAACAAAAATTTAAAAACCCTTAAAAATCAACATTGACATTGTCAAAATTATAAAGAAAAAAAATTAAAAATTGAATTCTATGAAGCCTATTTATAATCCAGGGCTGGGACCTGCGGGAGCCACCTGGGGGCATCCTCCAGAAACAGACACAGCACATGTTATGGGGTCAGTCATGTGACTCAGCCACACACACACCCCAACTGATGTCCCAGCATTTCCATTGTGATCTGCCCATGTGATTTCAAACACCACATTTATCTTTGGCCTTTCCTCCTTGTTCTGGTGGCAACAGCTAGGGAGCAATTGCCGTAGCATGTCTTTCACCCGCCAGGACTCACAGCCACCTCTCGAGAATGGGAATCTTGCAGGAGGCTTCCCCAAAACTAGCATGATTACAGGCTTCAGCACTGTCTTCAGCAGATCAAAGGACAGCTGGTGACACCAGAGCCCTTTTAACTGATGGCCTGGCTGACTGGTTAAGGCGATGGACTGCTAATCCGTTGTGCTCTGTATGGCTGCATTCGAACCCCCCTTGTGGTCATTGGCCTTTGCTTCTTATCTTGGCCATGGCCAGGTTATTCCTCCATTGCTCTTCTGGTCCTTCCTGCCAAAGCAACTCTTACAATAAACAGCAGAAGAAAAACTTCCAACAAAACGAATGCCATAGCATGGCTTGTACTAAGTGGAACTTGAATCCTGCTTGAAAGACTGGGATTGCCAAGGCTGATTCCCCACTCTGGCACAAGGTGGGGGCCCGCTAGGATTCAAAAAATTAATACTGGCCACTCCAGGCTTGTATTAAACTCCCAAGGTTACAGCTTCTCTCTGACCTTGGATGGATAGATGCTGCCACCACCCAAGTGCAGAACCCCTTTGAGAGCCCAGGAAGGCGCACTTGTGAATTCCTTCCTGTGGGGTACCCTCAAGCCCTTTCACCCCCACCCGCTCCAGAGAAGAGTTGAGAAAGAAAACAAAGGAAATTAGTTGTTGCCCCCAGCTAATTAAACAACATGCACAAACCTCTTAGGACACCAAAAATTCAATCCTGTTCTTAAAAAAAATAAATTTTATTAGAAACAAAAAGAAAGAAAATACATCTGGAACTTAGGCTTTTGCTAGATTTTAAAAGAGCAATTCCCAAAATTAAGCACCCAAAATAGCTTTCTTGGGGGTTCAGCTTAAAGGTTACAAGCAAACAAAAGCACCTGGGGTTAGCACAGAGGAGTCCACTAGCCATAAGAAATAAACAGAAATAAACCTAATTGTGTCTTTCTAAACATTCCTGATCTACTTACACATCTGGGGGTTCCAAATAAGTTGTTCTAGGTATGATCTGATGCTTTATGATCATATCTGGCTTAAAGCTTCTCATAGCATAACTGCTCCCCGTCCCCCTCTTTCCTGAAGAACAACATCAGACGTTTTTTCCCCATTTTAAAAAATTCTAGCCTTCCCATTGGCTCTTTTGGTCAGGTGCCCACTCCCTTTCCTTTACCTGGGGGACTTTTTAAGCCTTTACAGGTAAAGCAAGCAGAGAACAGCCAGCAAGAGGGACTTTATAGCTAACTGGCTGGTGGGGTGTCCATAAAAAGGAGATCCCCCACACCTTCATTTATCACAGGGACTCTTACTAGATATCTCTGCACCACCGCAGGCTTTAACGGCTATGTCTTCTATTCCTGACTTTGGCTGATCAAAGGACAGCTGGTGGCAATGGGGTCCTTTCGCATGATGAGTTAGCCAAGTCATTAAAGCAATGGACTGGTAATCTCGTGTGTTCTGAACGTGTGGGTACAAATCTGTCCTTTGTTTTTACTCCATGTTTTGGCTGTGATGGCTATTGGGTCCTTCCTCCATTCCTCTTCTGCCCCTTCCTGCCCAAGCAACTCTTATAGTGACCAAACGAAGAACAGCTCCCAACAAAGTGGTTGTTTTTTTTGTCAGTGGGGACTCATGCACGAATCCTCTACACCCTGCCATGCCTAGTAACGTGCATTTGCCTCCCCCAGGTATTTCCCCAGAGCCCCATGTAACTTTGTTTGTCTGGCGAGTTCTTTGAAATAGTCCTTTGAAGCTCATAATGCTTCTGGAGGTTTACACTGGCCACGCCTCCCCCCTAGAGAAATTTTGTACAACCCCCAATAATACAGAAACTTTGCATTTTTAATACAATGGACTCCAAAGTGACTTACCCTTAATTCAGGTAGGTTCGCCCAGGATGTGCCAGGACATTGCCAGATCTGTCCCGCACCCTAAACGCTAACATTCCCTGAGAGGGGTGCTCGTATCCCACAATGCACTGCAAAAAGCCCACACAAGACAACGTGCCTGGTGGCGGCATGAGGGATGCTGGGATGACGACCCCGGAGCCACACACCTCTTGCCGATGCAGCCTGTTGCTGTGGAAACGCCCAGCGCTGGTAAAGGCGATGAAGTGTGCACACGCGCTAGTGCCCTGGCAGTGCTGGCACCAGCAATGTTCCCATGAACACTTTTTGTGTATCAACAAAAGGGGTCAGAGCAGACGGCGTGCAGTAAAATACTGCTCCCTGAAGATGAAGCGAGGAGGAGAGAAGAGGTGTTGTGTAGTCTAGGACAGATGTGTACAGTCCAAAGGCTGTTCTGTTCCTTGTGCTTCTCCTGAGATATTCCCTGCACAGGAGGAGACGCTCCCCTGCTGGCCTGTTCTAGCATCATAGAATATCAGGGTTGGAAGGGACCTCAGGAGGTCATCTCGTCCAACCCCTGCTCAAAGCAGGGCCAAACCCCACTTTTTGCCCCAGATCCCTAAATGGCTCCCTCAAGGATTGAACTCACAATCCTGGGTTTAGCAGACCAATGCTCAAACTTCCCTCCCCCCCAGCTGAGTGAATGCAGCTCCCCAGAAGGGAAACAAGCCCCATCACTTTGTGTCTTTAGTGCACTCTCTGAGAGGAGCCATACGTTCGCCTCAGCTCAATTCAGCTGCAGTGTAGCACTCCCAAGGGAACCAGAAAAGGCTTGAAGCTCTTGTTTGTTTTGTGGATACTAAGTTTAATAAGACTCCACTATTTAAACCGCCCCTGCTCTGGGAGTGTAAGATTTGGTGAGCCCAGACAGGAGAGGCTGAATTGCAATGATCTGACCTCTCCAAGAGAGGAACCCACCAAACTGCTGCAGACTGCTCCAGAGAAAGCTGCCAGGGAAGATTTCATTGGTTGCAAGCGCTATGGCTGGGAGAGAGTTAAAAGACCAGTAGTGGAGGTAGGAGGACTCTGATACCAGCTAAAGGATGAGCATTTAAGAGAAGTCTGTGACTCCCTGGGCATTTCTGGGACACATCACAGTGAAACTTCAGCCAAAAGCTCTTTGACCTTACCCAAATATATCAGAATTCATTTCAATAGTGAAGAGCCAAAACTGCTGGAAAATCAGGGATTGTCTTACATTGCTGGCATTAAGAGAGAAGATTTTACAAGCCATTGCTACAGCAAAAGAGGAGCAAAAGATCTGTCAATCCCATCCCAGAAAAGAAAACCAGTGTTAAAGAAAGACTTTAAAATAACAGGACAGTTTAGGAACTCCCTGCAAAAGGACAGGCTAAACCAAAGCAGTTTGGCTTATCAAACTGCAAATGGTGTTCCCAAGGGGACCACTGAGACAGAGATAATGGAAACTGTAATCAGGGCAGTTTGCCCAGGATTGAGCTTCAGGAGCTAGCTGGAGTGAAAAACTAAGCTGAGCCTGCCAAAATTGTGTACCCCCTTTCCCAGATCATTAATGAATATGCTGAACAGCACCGGTCCCAGTACAGATCATAGAATCATAGAATCATAGAATATCAGGGTTGGAAGGGACCTCAGGAGGTCATCTAGTCCAACCCCCTGATCAAAAGCAGGACCCATCCCCAATTAAATCATCCCAGCCAGGGCTTTGTCAAGCCTGACCTTAAAAACTTCTAAGGAAGGAGATCCCACCACCTCCCTAGGCAATGCATTCCAGTGTTTCACCACCCTCCGAGTGAAAAAGTTTTTCCAAATATCCAACCTAAACCTCCCCCACTGCAACTTGAGACCATTACTCCTTGTCCTGTCCTCTTCCACCACCGAGAATAGTCTAGAACCATCCTCTCTGGAATCACCTCTCAGGTAGTTGAAAGCAGCTATCAAATTCCCCCTCATTCTTCTCTTCTGCAGACTAAACAATCCCAGTTCCCTCAGTCTCTCCTCATAACTCATGTGTTCTAGACCCCTAATCATTTTTGTTGCCCTTCGCTGGACTCTTTCCAGTTTATCCACATCCTTCTTGTAGTGTGGGGCCCAAAACTGGACACAGTACTCCAGATGAGGCCTCACCAATGTCGAATAGAGGGGGACGATCATGTGCCTCGATCCGCTCGCTATGCCCCTACTTATACATCCCAAAATGCCATTGGCCTTCTTGGCAACAAGGGCACACTGCTGACTCCTATCCAGCTTCTCGTCCACTGTCACCCCTAGGTCCTTTTCCGCAGAACTGCTGCCTAGTCATTCGGTCCCTAGTCTGTAGCTGTGCATTGGGTTCTTCCGTCCTAAGTGCAGGATCCTGCACTTATCCTTATTGAACCTCATCAGATTTCTTTTGGCCCAATCCTCCAATTTGTCTAGGTCCCGCTGTATCCTATCCCTGCCCTCCAGTGTATCTACCACTCCTCCCAGTTTAGTATCATCCGCAAATTTGCTGAGAGTGCAATCCACACCATCCTCCAGATCATTTATGAAGATATTGAACAAAACCGGCCCCAGGACCGACCCCTGGGGCACTCCACTGGACACTGGCTGCCAACTAGACATGGAGCCATTGATCACTACCCATTGAGTCCGACAATCTAGCCAACTTTCTACCCACCTTGTAGTTCATTCATCCAGCCAGTACTTCTTTAACTTGCTGACAAGAATACTGTGGGAGACCGTGTCAAAAGCTTTGCTAAAGTCAAGAAACAATACATCCACTGCTTTCCCTTCATCCACAGAACCAGTAATCTCATCATAGAAGGCAATTAGATTAGTCAGGCATGACCTTCCCTTGGTGAATCCATGCTGGCTGTTCCTGATCACTTTCCTCTCATGTAAGTGCTTCAGGATTGATTCTTTGAGGACCTGCTCCACGATTTTTCCGGGGACTGAAGTGAGGCTGACTGGCCTGTAGTTCCCAGGATCCTCCTTCTTCACTTTTTTAAAGATTGGCACTACATTAGCCTTTTTACAGTCATCCGGGACTTCCCCCGTTCGCCACGAGTTTTCAAAGATAATGGCCAATGGCTCTGCAATCACAGCCGCCAGTTCCTTTAGCACTCTCGGATGCAACTCGTCCGGCCCCATGGACTTGTGCACGTCCAGCTTTTCTAAATAGTCCCTAACCACCTCTTTCTCCACAGAGGGCTGGCCATCTATTCCCCATGTTGTGATGCCCAGCGCAGCAGTCTGGGAGCTGACCTTGTTCGTGAAGACAAGAGGCAAAAAAAGCATTGAGTACATTAGCTTTTTCCACATCCTCTGTCACTAGGTTGCCTCCCTCATTCATTAAGGGGCCCACACTTTCCTTGGCTTTCTTCTTGTTGCCAACATACCTGAAGAAACCCTTCCTGTTACTCTTAACATCTCTCGCTAGCTGCAGCTCCAGGTGCGATTTGGCCCTCCTAATTTCATTCCTACATGCCCGAGCAATATTTTTATACTCTTCCCTGGTCATATGTCCAACCTTCCACTTCTTGTAAGCTTCTTTTTTATGCTTAAGATCCGCTAGGATTTCACCGTTAAGCCAAGCTGGTCGCCTGCCATATTTACTGTTCTTTCGACACATCGGGATGGTTTGTCCCTGTAACCTCAACAGGGATTCCTTGAAATACAGCCAGCTCTCCTGGGGACCTTGCTATTTACCTCTCTCCACTCCGAAAACTGACCATTTATTTATTTAGTAGACTAAATCTGCGATGCACAATCCTTCACAGTTAAGAGAGATAATAATGTGCTAACCTACATCTCCACCACTGCCAGGCTGAACCCCATAGTGCACTGGTGGGTTGCAGAATTAGCTGACTTTAACTTCATACAGTAGAAAACCTGAGTTATGAACATCAGAGTTATGAACTGACCAGCCAAACATGCACCTTATTTGGAACCTGAAGTTCACAATCAGGCAGCAGCAACAGAGAGAGAAAAAACAAATACACTACAGTAGTGTATTAAACATAAACTGCTAAAAAAATAAAGGGAAAGCAGGATTTTTCTTCTGCATAGTAAAGTTTCAAAGCTCTATTAAGTCAATGCTCAGGTGTAAACTTTTGAAAGAACAACCATAACATTTTGTTCAGCATTACGAACATTTCAGAGTAACGAACAACCTCCTTTCCCAAGGTGTTCGTAACTCTGAGGTTCTACTGTAGTTAAATATCATCTAGGGAAATCTAATGCTTTATCTGGAATTCCCCTTGATATTGAGAGGATGCACAGAATACACAGAAGAGACGAACACAGGTGTTAAAGCAGTCAGACTCCTTGGATATACAAACTGATGGCAAGGTGTCCAGGTTAGCAGTTATTACTACCAATCCTTTGACAGTAAAAGTCTCCTTCATGGGCATTACATCCACCATAAAACTTATTCCAGGAGAAGACATTTTGGCACCTCAGAAGAAAGATCCAGCTATTGCTAAAATGCTTCCGTATAAGTTTTTGGGGCACAAACCAAATACCAAGAGAACACAGGAGGATGTTGTACATCGAACATTGTGTCACTAGAGCACCAAGCAAAAGAAACCTCACCAGCGTACCAGATTTCATCTAACTACCATAGTTACAACAAGTACCAGGGGGTAGCCGTGTTAGTCTGTATCCACAAAAACAACAAGGAGTCTGGTGGCACCTTACTTCCTTAGTTACAACAGAAGCATTTGTACTTTTATCCATAGGCTTCTTCCATCTAGGAAGAATCAAAGAAAGATTTGAATACATCTGAGCCTCGGTGGATCACTTTACTTGGTTTGTCAAAGTCTACCCTACCACCAAAAACTCAGGAAAGACAGTGACAGACAAGATCTTCAATTAGTTTGTTTTAAGATTTGATTTCCCCAAAAGAATCCATCGTCAATAAGGAGCAGAGTTTGAAAAAAGTTTTTTTTCCAAAGGGTAGAGTACTACAGTAAGATTTAAACTTCTCCCATAACCCCATACCACCCACAGGGCAATGGGCAAGTAGAAAGGCTGAATCGAATTCTGCTGGCTACATTGATAACCTTGCCAGAAGAACAAAAATCAGACTGGAAGGACTCCCTTAATAAGACCATAAGACCATCAATGCCTATAACTGTACACAAAATGATGCTATGAGTTCCCACCCTTCTATTTATTATCTTGAAGATAATCACATTTGTCTATTGTCATTGCATTTGCTCTACCTATGAACTCTGAATCTGCACCTAGGAACCATAAAGAATATGCTGAGAGACAGAAACAGCAATTGAAAGACGTTTATGAACTGGCCTCAATATGTTCTCAAAACTCTGCTATTCGTGGTAAGAATCATTATGGTCAGAAAGTGTATGGTGCTGCCCTCTGGCCAGGGGACAGGAGTACTTGTCAGGAAGGGGACCAGGCAAACTAACATCCTATTGGGAAGATAAAATTCATGTTAGAACATGAAAGGAAAGGGGAGAGTTCACAGAGTAAAGGCAGAGGGTGGAGAAGGAGGTGATAGAGTTTGTCACCACAAGTTTTGGCTTCTCTGGGTTTTCTTGCCCTTGGATATGACACTGTGCTGCACAGCACCACTGCAGAAGATACAGAGATCAAGGTAAATCAGCAAAACTGGAAATCTAAGGGCGAGTCTCTGCTAGAAGCGCTACAGCGGCACAGATGCACCGATGCAGCTGCTCCACTGTAGCGCATCTGGTGAAGATGCTCTATGCTGATGGGAGAGCGCTCTCCTGTCAGCATAATAAGTCCACCCCTGCGAGAGCTATGTTGGCGGGAGAGCACTGTCTACACAGGGGGTTAAGGTCGGTATAACTATGTCACTCAGAGGGTGTGGATTAATCACACCCCTGAGTGATGTGAGTGATACTGAAGTAGGCTGTAGTGTAGACCAAGCCTCAATAAGGACAGAATTTGGACTCCAGTGATTCTGATAGTGAGAGCGAAGACAAACAACATGGTACCCATGGCATGGTGACTCTGAATTCAGAGGCAGAAACATTCCTTCCACAGCTGGGAAATGGGGATGTTGTTGATCTTGTAAACTTGAAGACAGATGACTAGTCTGATGTGACATCCACATCAGCCAATGAAAGACATGAATGGCAAAATGTGACCATGGACCCGGAAACCATCAGTGCACAAGAGGACAGATCTCGAGAACAACCCATTGTCACATGACTAGAGAGGGAAGAGCCCCCCAGACACTGACCTATGAACCTACTCATCAGTGTCTAATTCCAGCTACTGGTGAATGCACCATGGCTTTATCCTTGTGTTTACATGCTGTACCTAGTACCTATTCCTGTATCTTATCCTGCATTCTCTCCAAGATTAATGTAAATGAAGAGACATTGGCTTCTGGTTTGGATATTGCTCTAGAAAAGGGGTCGATAGCGCTACATAGTTAGTTTTATGTTTCTTGAGTAGATGTTTTTTATGTCTAATGACTTTGTCTTACATGGTTATACCGCTTACCATGTGGGAGCTGGTATTTCATAAGATTTGAGGATCTCTGGGGATTTAAACTGTTCAGAACTGGCTATTTGGTTGGGCAATGGAACAACCCTTGACACTGACATTTTCTGCTTAATGTGAATTAAACCAAAGAGAGATGCAAAAGTTTCCAGATCTGATGAAAAAGGAGCAAGACAAAAGCTCATCTGAGACCGAAAGCACGAGCTTGTGGAAGTCGTAGGTGTCTGCTAATAAGCCAAATGGCTGGACGGAATGTTTTATATTTTGTTAATGGGAATATTTGGGGGATATTATATTTCCACAGGAGGAGTGTAGCACTGATACGGGAATGTCAGGGTTCTACATACCTGCATCCTGTATCTCTAAGGCTGTGTTCTGTCCCTTTAAGGGTTTGGAGATCTGCTAGCGAGGCTAAAGAGGAACAGTGGGGATGCAAGCTGCACCCCCAGGAGGGTTTCTGTCGTTCTCCAGGGGGACCCAGTGGGTTGCAGCCTGAGTTTGTTTGGGGAGTTGGACATTAAGTTTAATAAAATTCCATTTTTAAAACCATCCCTGGTCTGGCAGTGTAACACATGCTCTGACCACCAGACCCCTACAGTCCCAGATCCAGCAGAGTTGGGGGTAACAGCTTGCACCCAGATTCTGGTCTGGTCAGGTTGGTGGAATTAACACAGCTCATCCCCCCAGTTCCCCTGGGTGTCCCCTGTGCAGCACAGAGACGTGGGCAGCAGTTGATGGGGATGTGGTTTGTTGGGAGTGGCAGGGACCTTGGTTTGCTCTCCCTGAGCATCACAGGCTCCCTGTGCCTGCCGCCCCCTGCTCAGTTCCTCATTTGAGCTCCTGGGGCATCAGGCTCCATGGAGCTGGGGACTGGGGTATTTGGAGCAGCACTGAGGGGTCCCTCGCTGTCCCATCATGTGGTGTGAGCTCACTGCCCTTTTTCTCCATGAGTGCCAGCTTGGGCGAGGGTCTGAGGCCAGCACTTGTGTCAGTGGGGCAGGATCGGAGACAAGGGTGAGTTGGCTGTTCAGGCAGCGTGAGAGGCTAGGTGCTGAGTACCAAAGGGGCCAGAGGGCTGGGGGAACGTTTGTCTTAATAATGGGGAGCTGAGTCAGGGAAAAGAGGAGCTGAGACCTGAACCTTCACTCCAAAATGGAAACAATATCCTGCACCCTGATCAGGTTGCCCGGGGTCAAGCCAGAGTCACTCATCGCTTGCAAAGGCAACAGGGCTAGAGTCTGATCTCAGCTCCCCTCAGGTTTCAGAGTAACAGCCGTGTTAGTCTGTATTCACAAAAAGAAAAGGAGGACTTGTGGCACCTTAGAGACTAGCCAATTTATTTGAGCATAAGCTTTCATGAGCTACAGCTCACTTCATCCGATGAAGTGAGCTGTAGCTCACGAAAGCTTATGCTCAAATAAATTGGTTAGTCTCTAAGGTGCCACAAGTCCTCCTTTTCTTTTTGCTCCCCTCAGGTCATTCTGGAGTCCCTGAGGGCTGCAGTTAGATCAGGGGCTACATTCGCATCTTTCATCCCAGAGTAAATAAAAATAAATATTGCAACCTAGTCAGGGTAATTGGATATTAGACCTTGTTTTGACCGATGAAAATGTGACTAGGGTTGCCAGGTACCCAATTTTCAACCAGAAAGTCCGGTCAAAAAGGGGACTTGGCAGTGTCCAGTCAGATGCACTGACCAGACACCAATAGTCTGGTTACTGCGGGCGGGAAGGGAGAGGTGCCGGGTCATCAACCCGAGCCAGACCCCGCTCAGCTGGGGCCGCCTCCTACTTGCATCTGGGCAGGCAGGAGACTTCATGTCAGGCTGCAGCTCTGTGACAGAGGGATCCCAGTGGGAGTAGAGAAGGGAAGTGGAGAGGAGAGGAGCCAGCTACAAGGAAGGGGGAGGAGAGAGAGCAGCGAGGGGCGGGATGGGGAGGAGAGGAGCGAACAGGGGTAGGGGCTTGAGGGAAAGGATGGGGCAGGGGCGGGGTCTTGTGAAAAGCGGTGGGAAAGGGACAGGGACTTTGGGAAAGAGGCAGGGAAGGGAGGTCCGGTTGTCTGCAAATAGAAAGTTGGCAACCCTAAATGTGACCAATGCTGGGGTGTGGTTTAAGATGTATCAGATGCCCCGAAAACACAAAATTCAGCAAATTGTGAAAGTGGCTTCTTCAGCTAAACCCCCATCCTGGTTATCAGTGGAAGTGAAAGCAGAAATAACAAATAATAATATTAAACAACTAGGAAATGGGGAACTTCATCTCAATAGGTGCAACTGAGGAGTTAGGAATTGTAGACACTTGATAAGAAAAATCTAACAATATCAATGAAAAATCTATGGCATTTTAGGATAAGGACAATAAGGAGTTCTTGAAACATATGGAAAACAAAATATCCTAGCAATCAGTTTTAGTGCAGCTGGAGATGAGGATAGTACAACTGTAAATCATGATGCAGAAAAAGGAGAAGTATTACAAATATTTTAGTTCTGTATTTGGGAAGAAGTGGAATGACGTACCCATATCCTACAGTAATAGTGAAATACTTTCTATTCCAGCTGCACCTAGCGAGGATGTTAAACATCAACTATTAGAATGCAACACTTTTTAAAGGTATAACAAGATGCATTGGCTGGAAGTTGAAGCCAAACAAATTCAGACTGAAAATACAGCAACAATTTGTTAAGAGAGAGAGTAATTAACACTGGAACAATGGACCAAAGGACGTACTGGAGTCTCCATCCGAAGACAGGCGACATGACAAACTTTGGATTGGATACCACACAGTCATTTTACAAGGATGAAAATGGGGGTGTAGGATGTTCCCCCGAGGTACAGAGCATCACCCCACACAAACACCAGCTCGTGCTGCCATGGCTCAGCAGGGTTGGGAAGAACAATTCTGCCCCCGATGGCCTGAGGGGCAGCTCCATCGGTAGGGGCAGGAGCCACCCAGGGGATATATAGGGCAGAGAATGCTCTGGAAATTCTGGGAGGATTCTGGGGGCTCTTCAGGGACTGGGGTGCTGGGAGACACTCCCCCCCAGGCTGAGGAGGAGTGATGGAGGGGGGGTGGAGAAAAATCCTTCTGGTGACCCAGCAGGGCCCAGGAGAGCTGGGGAGAAGGTCCGAGGGGGCAGATGGGATCCAGGACTGTAGGGTCCATCCCTACAGAGATGGGATCAGCTACTGGGGAGGGGGTGAGAGCTGGGGGAGGGAGCCGGGTGATGTATAGAGTGGGGGACCCTACTGCAGGGACTGAGGCAACAGAGAACTGAAGCTCCAGAGAGAGACCAGGACAGACAGCCTGGGGTTGGGGGAGCAGTAAATGACTTTATTTCAGTGCCAGGGGCCAGACCTCATGTCCCCATGCACAGGGGGCCGGTCACTCTATCTCAGGAGCTGGGATTCTGCAGTGTCGGTGCCCATCCAGGAAGGGCTGTCTCCGGCTCTTCTTTGCCCCATCCCATTCCCAAGTGGGTGCTGGGTCGTGCTCACACATTGGCCGAGGTGGCTGTTTTCCCTGGAGGTGACAGATTGGCTGCATGTGCACGGAAAGCCACATGTTGGGCTGGACGGTGCCGGGCTCAGGCCAGCAGATCCCTTCTGGTATCAGATTTCAGAGTAGCAGCCGTGTTAGTCGGTATCTGCAAAAAGAAAAGGGGGACTTGTGGCACCTTAGAGACTAACAAATTTATTTGAGCATAAGCTTTCGTGAGCTACAGCTCACTTCATCGGATGCTTATGCTTAAATAAATTTGTTAGTCTCTGAGGTGCCACAAGTCCTCCTTTTCTTTTTTCTGGTATCAGAGCGATTCCTGAGTCTGGGGAGAAATGGCCCCGGCATTAACATGTCCCCGAGATGTCTCCTGTCCCCTTCTCCCTGCACCCAGATCCCCTGCCCCACGCCCCCCCGCAGCAGACAGGACACTGGGCTGAACAGACCCAGTATGGCCATTCTTATGATCAGGGAATCTCGCTCTGCTCCACCCCCTTAGTCTGACATTGGCTCCGGGGCATACTCAGGGATCATAGAATCATAGAATCATAGAATCATAGAATATCAGGGTTGGAAGGGACCCCTGAAGGTCATCTAGTCCAACCCCCTGCTCGAAGCAGGACCAATTCCCAGTTAAATCATCCCAGCCAGGGCTTTGTCAAGCCTGACCTTAAAAACTTCTAAGGAAGGAGATTCCACCACCTCCCTAGGCAACGCATTCCAGTGTTTCACCACCCTCTTAGTGAAAAAGTTTTTCCTAATATCCAATCTAAACCTCCCCCACTGCAATTTGAGACCATTACTCCTCGTTCTGTCATCTGCTACCATTGAGAACAGTCTAGAGCCATCCTCTTTGGAACCCCCTTTCAGGTAGTTGAAAGCAGCTATCAAATCCCCCCTCATTCTTCTCTTCTGCAGGCTAAACAATCCCAGCTCCCTCAGCCTCTCCTCATAAGTCATGTATTCTAGACCCCTAATCATTTTTGTTGCCCTTCGCTGGACTCTCTCCAATTTATCCACATCCTTCTTGCAGTGTGGGGCCCAAAACTGGACACAGTACTCCAGATGAGGCCTCACCAATGTCGAATAGAGGGGGACGATCACGTCCCTCGATCTGCTCGCTATGCCCCTACTTATACATCCCAAAATGCCATTGGCCTTCTTGGCAACAAGGGCATACTGCTGACTCATATCCAGCTTCTCGTCCACTGTCACCCCTACGTCCTTTTCCGCAGAACTGCTGCCTAGTCATTCGGTCCCTAGTCTGTAGCGGTGCATTGGATTCTTCCGTCCTAAGTGCAGGACCCTGCACTTATCCTTATTGAACCTCATCAGATTTCTTTTGGCCCAATCCTCCAATTTGTCTAGGTCCTTCTGTATCCTATCCCTCCCCTCCAGCGTATCTACCACACCTCCCAGTTTAGTATCGTCCGCAAATTTGCTGAGAGTGCAATCCACACCATCCTCCAGATCATTTATGAAGATATTGAACAAAACCGGCCCCAGGACCGACCCCTGGGGCACTCCACTTGACACCAGCTGCCAACTAGACATGGAGCCATTGATCACTACCCATTGAGCCCGACAATCTAGCCAGCTTTCTACCCACCTTATAGTGCATTCATCCAGCCCATACTTCCTTAACTTGCTGACAAGAATACTGTGGGAGACCGTGTCAAAAGCTTTGCTAAAGTCAAGAAACAATACATCCACTGCTTTCCCTTCATCCACAGAACCAGTAATCTCATGATAAAAGGCAATTAGATTAGTCAGGCATGACCTTCCCTTGGTGAATCCATGCTGACTGTTCCTGATCACTTTCCTCTCATGCAAGTACTTCAGGATTGATTCTTTGAGGACCTGCTCCATGATTTTTCCAGGGAGTGAGGTGAGGCTGACTGGCCTGTAGTTCCCAGGATCCTCCTTCTTCCCTTTTTTAAAGATTGGCACTACATTAGCCTTTTTCCAGTCATCCGGGACTTCCCCGGTTCGCCACGAGTTTTCAAAGATAATGGCCAATGGCTCTGCAATCACAGCCGCCAATTCCTTCAGTACTCTCGGATGCAACTCGTCCGGCCCCATGGACTTGTGCACGTCCAGCTTTTCTAAATAGTCCCTAACCACCTCTATCTCCACAGAGGACTGGCCATCTCTTCCTCATTTTGTGATGCCCAGCGCAGCAGTCTGGGAGCTGACCTTGTTAGTGAAAACAGAGGCAAAAAAAGCATTGAGTACATTAGCTTTTTCCACATCCTCTGTCACTAGGTTGCCTCCCTCATTCAGTAAGGGGCCCACACTTTCCTGAGGTCGGGAAGCAAATGCTCTGGCTAAGGAAGCACTAACGGCCTTCCCTCATCTTCTCAGGTCATATCCCCAGCAGGGAGCAGGAGGAGCAGGGAATCTGGCAGGGAAGGGGTTATTTATTGAAGAGGCCCTATACAGCGCCCAGCCCCCCACACCCCACCCTGGGCTTCCCACAGAAATAGGCAGCACCTTCCCTGCACGGGGCTCTGCTACGGCCCTGCTTCCCTACCCCCTGGGGCCCTGGCAGGTGCTCCCTTAGCTGGTGACACAGGGGCTGGTGTGCTCGGTGCCAGGCGTCGAGGGTTTGCTCCCAGGGGTCCAGCTGTTGAGTTGGGAGCACCATGGAATAAATGTGGATTCCCTGAAGCAGGGATTTCCTGGGGGAAGGGAGAGTGGCTTTTCTGCCCTGTGGAGCCCTCCAAGCAGATAGGGCTCTTCCCCCAGGGAGATCTTCATCTCTGCATGGCTGGATCCAGGCTCCCCTGTAAGCACAGAGAGACGGCGGGTTAGAGGGGCCAGTGTCACCCCACAGGCCCAAGCCCCCTGACTGGGATGGGATTGAGGGGAGGGGAGGACAAGACAGCTGCCCAGGGTGGGTAGGTTTCCAGGGGCTGGAGAGGTGGGAGCTGCTGGCCAGAAAGAGACCTAGTGTCTGTGTGCACTGCCCCCCACCCCCCCACCCGCCACCACAGACCTACCCACTTGGGGCACTCAGAGTGGGGTAGGGCCAGGCATTGGGGTGGCTCCAGCTCACAGTGGGAAGGGGCATCTCTGGACATCACACACCCTTCATAGCAGCCTCAGTGTGTGCAGGGGACACCCTGGTCTGACTCCTCCCCCCACTGACAGGTGGTACAGGAGCTGGGCCAGCTGCCCAAGGGTTATGTGCAGATGAGCTACCCCCATGTTCAGAGGGGCTTGGCAGACTTGGGGGGCCTTGTCCTGGGGTGGGGGAAGGGATAAGAGAGGGGGGTCATGTCACCTGGAGTCTCCTTCCAGCAGTAACCAGCCTCGGCCATGATCAGCACCAGGGCCAGCAGAACCCCGGAGACCAGACCCAGATGGAGGATGTTGCCCCAGGTGAAATCCAGGCGCTTCGTGAGGGCTGTGAAAGGACAGCACAGGTCTGTGGAGTTCTTGGAAGTATCAGGGCTGGATTCTGAACTCAGCTCCTCCACGGTTAATCCAGAGTCACCCTCTGACAGCAATGGGTTGAGGGCCGGATTCTGATCCATTACCCCCGGATCTAGCTACCCATCTAGCTATTTAATGAAGGATAGATGGAAGAGGCCAGCTGGGCAGCCTCTGAGCCCCAACTCCTCTGTGCGCCCCCAGAACAGGAACAGACCTGAAAGACCTCTCTGCTCTGCAGCTAACCCTGGGGTCAGGGATCCCGCCTCTGCCTCCCTCAGATCTAGAGTTGCCCCTTTAATCTGTGATTCCACAGAGTCCCTATCCCATAAGAACATAAGAGTGGCCATAAGACCAAAGGTTCATCTAGCCCAGTAACCTGTCTTCGGACAGTGGCCAATGCCAGGTGCCCCAGAAGGAATGAACAGAACAGGTAATCAACAAGTGACCCATCCCATGTCACCCATCCCCAGCTTCTGGCAAACAGAGGCTAGGGACACCATTCCTGCCCATCTTGGCTAATAGCCATGGATGAGCCTATCCTCCATCAATTTATCTAGGGGTTTTTTTTTGGAACCCTGTTATAGTCTTGGCCTTCACAACATCGTCTGGCAAAGAGTTCCACAGTTGACTGTGTGTTGTGTGAAGAAGTACTTCCTTTTGTTTGTTTTAAACCCGCTGCCTACTAATTTCATTTGGTGACCCCTGGTTCTTGTGTTATGAGAAGGAGTAATAACACTGCCTTATTTACTTTCTCCACACCAGTCATGATTTTACAGACCTCTACCATCCCCCTCTCCCCCCCGCCCCGGTTAGTTGTCTCTTTTCCAAGCTGAAAAGTCCCTGTCTTATTAATCTTCCCTCTTATGGAACTGTTCCATGCCCGCCAATCATTTTTGTTGCCCTTTTCTGTACCTTTTCCAATTCCAGCATATCTTTTTTGATATGGGGCAATGACATCTGCACACAGTATTCAAGATGTGGGCATACCATGGATTTATAGAGGGGCAGTATGATATTTTCTGTCTTATTATCTATCCCTTTCTTAATGATTCCCGAAATTCTGTTCACATTTTTGACTGCTGCTGCACATTGAGTGGATATTTTCAAAGAACTATCCATAATGACTCTACGATCTCTTTCCTGAATGATAACAGTTAATTTAGACCCCACCATTTTATATGTCTAGTTTGGATTATGTTTTCCAATGAGCATTACTTTGCATTTCTCAACATGGAATTTCATCTGCCATTTTGTTGCCCACACACCCAGTTTTGTGAGATCCCTTTGTAACTCTTAATAGTCCGCTTGGGACTTAACTATCTTGAGTCATTTTGTGTCATCTTCAAATTTTGCCACCTCACTGTTTACCCCTTTTCCCAAATCACTTATGAATATATTGAGTAATATTGGTCCCAGTACACATCCCTGGGAGACACCACTATTTACTCTCTCCATTCTGATAATTGACCATTTATTCCTACCCTTTGTTTCCTATCTCTTAACCAGTTACTGATCCAGGAGAGGACCTTCCCTCTTATCCCATGAGAACTTACTTTACTTAAAAGCCTTTGGTGAGGGAACTTGTGAAAGGCTTTCTCAAAATCTAATTACACTATACCCACTGGATCACCCTTGTCCACATGCTTGCGGACCCCTTCAAAGCATTCTAGTAGATTCCTGAGGCATGATTTCCCCACTCAGGTACCTGTCCGTGTGGTCCCTGGGCTGATTGGATACGGTGATGTTTCAAGCCCAGTGAGGTTGTTTTCACCTGTAGGTTTAGAATGAGAGCCTGTCAGGGCAGGGGATGAAATGGGTAATCAGGGGGAGCTAAGAGGTAAAAAAAGGGACTCAGCAATTGGGCCCCTCCCCCCTCGACTAAGCCTTTATGGTCACTCTAACCTCCAGGGGGTTAGTGGATTTTATCAGCTGGGGAAGGGACTGGTTCTGCAGCTGCTGGCCCTGACTTCTCTGGGCATACTCTGATAGGGAGCATCCCCCTGGGAAAGGCCTCACTGTTCTGCAGCTTGCCCTGGGGGCAGCGTTCCCCCTTCCCTCTGCCTTACATCAACAGCTGCTGCTGCAGCTTCCCCCGGCTGCATGACAAATCCACTGATTTCCTGATCCCACACTGGGCATCCCCTCTGTAAAGCCCCAGGCAGATCCTGGCTGTGAGCATCTCCTTGGGGCATAGACTCTGTGAAGGCTGGGCTGGGTACAGGGCTGAGAGCGGGGACTCCAAACCAGGCCCCTCACCTCTCACCACCAGCTCCACAGGGTCACTGGGATCTGACCAGATGAAGGCTTGTGATGTGCTGCCATAACGTCAGGTGTAGCTCCTGCTGTCATCCTGTATAACACTGCGGATGGGAAACGCAGTCATGTCTGCAGGACTTTCCATGTGATGCAGCGTGGCATGGTCTCCTCCTTTGTACAGAACAACCCTCAGCCCTGGTACCTACACTCACACTGGATGGTCACGGTGCACCCCATGGCCATTACCTCCCTGGGGCTCACAGAGATGGAGGGTTTGGGATAGAACTCTGCATGCACAAAGACACAGGACTTCTATGGGGGAGACATATACCCTTGCTCCTCAGTCTGTCTGTCTGTCATTTGATCTCTCTGTGCCCAGCCCTAGGGCATTCAGCTGCCTCCCCTTGTCTAATGTTCCCTGCGTTATAAACCTAGCAACAGCACAGGTGTGTGGAGTTCTTGGAAGTATCTGGGCTGGATTCTGATCTCAGTTCTGCCAGTATAAATCTGGAGTTACCTCGTGACTGCAGTGGGGTCAGAGATGGGTTCTGATCCATTGCCCCATATCTATCTATCTCTCTACCTACCTACCTACCTACCTACCTATTGATCTATTAATGAATGTAACTCTGACAAGGTAGGAGCTGGCTAGGCAGCCCCTAAGTCCCGACTCCTCTATGCATCCCCAGATCAGGAGCAGCCAAGGAAAGCATCCCCCTATGAAAGGCCTCCCTGCTCTGCGGCACTCCCAGGGGCAGGGATCCTCCTCCCCCCCCCCCCCCCCAAATCTATAAGGTATCCCATTAGTCTGTGATTCCACAAAGTCCCATTGAGGCCCCACTTTACCTGTGTGTGTGGTCCCCAGGCTGGCTGGAGTCGGTGATGTTTCAAGCCCACTGGAGTTGTTTCTTCCTGTGGGATTAGAATGAGAGTCTGTTGGGGCAGGGGGTAAAATGGGCACCCAGGGGGAGTGACAAGGTGGAAACAATGACTCAGCAATTGGGACTCTCCCCCCACAGCTCAAGAGTGTTCAATCTGTTTATGTGAAATTGCAGTTATAGGTTCTTATGTAAGCAGGCTCTGAATGAGCTTTCCCAACACCTAGTGATGAGCTGGGGAGAAGACATCAGGAACTGACCATGTTTGAATAGACACACCCACTCTGCCTAGGTGAGCAACATGATGGGGCTGCTTTGCCCAAATGATCACTTTTGTCTTGTGCTGGATTGCAAATCACTTTGTTATTGCGGAGGCAGAGGTAATAAAGTGTGGTTATCCTCTTGTGAATCAAAGGGAGCAGAACTGGCCTTGGTATGCCATGAATGAGGGGGTCACTCTCAAGTTAACTGCATTCAATAAGCAGGAGGTAGGGGTGCCAAAGGCCAGTGGAGATGTGAGAGGGTATTTGTGCCCATCTGGCTTTACGTGCCATTTGACTCTGCACTGTTTAATAACAGAGCTTCTTAAGGCCCAGTTGAGAGTCTCTTGGTTTGGATCACTCGAGCTGACGTCACTGATAGCCCAGTCTAAATATAAAGCCTTAGGTCCGTTGTGGGACAGTGTCTCTGGTGAACGAGGTTGCCTCGCTAACTGCTGGAATCACTGAGAATTGGAATTGCTGAGAGCTGAGTTAAGTGGTGGAACTTCAAAACATCCCAGAGGTTGCAGTGGAGAGGGCCGTGGCAGGGCGACTGATGGCAGAGCGCCGGAGAGTGGCAGAGGGAACACTGTGGGGTGGCTGGCGGTGCAGTCAATGATGGTGGAGTGGCTGGCTGTGGAGTGAACAAAGGCAGACAGCGATGCAGAGTGAACAGCGGCACAGCGACGGCTGCTGAATCACTGCTCAGTGCTGCCCTCCCTCACCCCGGGGTGGGAGGTTAACTCACGCAAACACACCTCCAAACACTGGGTTTTCACTGACCAAGGACAACTGTGAGTGGGGTGCAGTGGAGGGAGAGAGGACTGGCGTGTTAAAGGGACATTTGTTTGTCGGACTGTCACACTACAAGGTGAGAGACTGAGGAAACGGATGCTGCCAATGTACTCTGGGGTGGGTGTTTTATTCATGGTCAGATGTTTTCAAATCATGCTTGTGGTGTTTTCCCAAGTAATGCCAGGTTCCTTTCCCCTTTTATTAAAAGTTTTCTCTTCTATACATGTACTTAGTGCTTGTGAGAGGAGACGTACTGGCTCTTAGAGGTACCAAGTGGGGGGTGTAATTTTTTTCAGATTACTGGGTGGGGACTCGAGCTGATTCTGTGTTGTGTTGTCAACCAGCCCTGGTTGCTGCTGACTCCCCCCGGCAGAAGGGTTACACCTAAGCAGTTGCTTATGTTGAATTTGCAGTTATATAGGGGTTACGTTTTTTCTCTATGCAGTGCAGAATCAGTCACTGTGCGCACATGTCTGTGTTTCTAATCCATGACTATGCTAGGTCCACAATACACAGTGTGACTAGAGGCCAGCAGCACTGGATGTAATATTCCCTAAGAGATGTGGTCACCTTAAGATGAACCTAATTCGCTCCGTCAGTGTGGTGGTGTGATCCCTCCTTCTAGGGTTTTGGAAAATTGTGATTCTTTTCCTCTGGTGTTTGGAGAAACACTTGATAGTGATCAACGGGGATTTTGGTTTTGCTCAGTGATTATTTGGTCTGAGAGAAGCTAGATTAAGGGCTGAGCCTTCGCTATTGTTGGACAGAATTGCTGTCCAGACAGTGCAGAAACGGCAGCAGCAGCTGGAGCTCTGCACTACCCAGTGAAATCACTGAGGTTTGTCTACAGACTCAGGCTTGTGCTTCGGCCCTAACAATGGCTGTGTAGACATTCCTCCTCAGGCTCCGAAACCTGGGCTCCAGTCCCAGTAGGAACAACTACATGGCTATTTTTAGTACCATAATGAGAGCCCCAGTCTGTAGACCTGGGCTTTGAGATTTGTGGCTGTTAGTATTTTTTGTAATGTAGCCATAACCTAAGAGCTGAGAGCACTTGGGGCTGGAGCAGTGCAGAAACTTCAGAAGGTGACAGCAGTGTGCAGTGGCAGAGTGGGCAGTGACCGGAGTGGGCAGAGGCATCATTTGATTTTCCTGCATTCCTCCCCTAAGGCTGGAGCTGAATGCACCTAACGGCACCCCTAGACCCTAGGACTTCACTTATGGTGGACAGCAAACTAAGAGTGCGGTGTCATGGACAGAAAGGGGAGTGGTGTGTTAACGGGACATTTGTCCGCTGGTCTTTCAGAAAGGGGGAAACTGAGGCAAAGCCACTGCTCCACCTGGGGCCAGGGATTTACTTGTTGTTTGCATACGTTTGAGTCATTGTTGTCATGTTTTCTCAAATTAATGCCATTCTTCCTTCTCCCCTTAATAAAATATTTCTTTTGTCACACACAGACTCAGTGCTTGCAAGACAGGAAGTATTGCTTCTTAGAAACACCCAGGCTGGTGTTTAGTTTTCCCAGATTTCTGGGTGGGACCTCAAGCCAGTGTTGTGTTGTAATTTTGAGAGGAACCCCTATATATTGAAGCCAGAGCTTGTTGCTGCCCACAGCAACTGGAAGAAGGGTTACATATGTATTGCAGAGGAGTTTAATCTCCTCCTTTGTACAGAGCAACCCTTATGCCCTGGCACCAACTCTTTCAGAGGATGGTCACAGCTCCTGCCAGGGCCATCATCCATCCTGGTGCTCACAGAGATGGTGGGTTTTGCACAGAGCTCTGCATGCACAAAGACACAGGACACAAACCCTGCCCCTCAGTCTGTCATTCTGTCCCACAGAGGGGTATTCTGGTGCCTCCCCTTGTCTAATGTCCCCTCGGTAATAGATCCAGTGACAACACAGGTCTGTGGAGTTCTTGGAACTGGCGGTCTTGGGTTCTGATCTCATCTCCCCCAGGGTAAAACGAGAGAAACCCGCTGAGTGCAATGGGGTGAGGGCCAGATTCTGATACATTACCCTGAATCTATCTATCTATCTATCTATCTATCTATCTATCTATCTATCTATCTATCTATCTATCTAATGAACACAGTTCTGATAAGGCAGCTGCTGGCTGGGGAGCCTCCTCTGTACAGCCTCAGATCAGGGTAAGCCTGGGGAATTTAGGAAAGACCTCCCTGCTCTGCAGCTAGCCCCTCCATCCCAAATGTAAAGGTGCTCCTTTAATCTGAGATTCCACAGAGTCCCCATCCCAGCCCCAGTACCTGTGCATGTGGTCCCTGGGCTGGATGGAGCTGGTGATGTTTCATGCCCGGTGGGGTGGCAGCTTGGGAAAGACAGGGCCGCACCTTCTGGGGGCCACCGACTCGGCCGTGCCCTGTGCTATCCTGCTGGAACTGGCCACGCCCTTGGACGCGAAGCTGCTGAAGGCCAAGGAGCAGGTGAGAGCTTCCTGGGTTGGGGGTTCTACTCTTGTCTTGGGGAAAGGAATGGAGACTAGTGTGTAAAACCAGGGGGGATGGGAGCCAGGACTCCTGGGTTCTATCTCTGGCTCTGGGAGGGGAATGGGGTCTAGTGGTTAGAGCAGAGGAGCTGGGAGCCAGGACTCCTGGGTTCTATCCCTAGCTCTGCTGCTGTCCTGGGTGCAGTCCTCTCACCTGTCCAGCAGTGCCAGGTGTTGAGCGAGCCCCGTGTCTCTCCCCAGGGCTCTGAGGTGACGCTGCAGCTGCTGTTCCTGGACGGCGAGGAGGCCTTTGGGAAGTGGAGTGAGAGGGATTCCCTGTACGGGGCTGTCCATGGCCAAGGCTCAGCACCAGCCGGGCACCAGCCAGCTCCAGGCTATGGTGAGAGCCGCCCACCTGCCCCTCTGGGGAGTTCTCCATGGGGGATCTTTCAGGCTGGAGGGAGATGGTGGGGGTGCCTGTCCGGGGTAGGCGGGTGGCTCAATCTGTCTGCACTGGATCTTGTACCAATCCCTCCCTCAGATCCTCCTGGGGTGACTGGGCCCCTACAGATTTAACCCCTCGTTGCCTCCTTGCAGAGCCTGTTTGTCTTGCTGGACCTGCTGGGGGCCTGCCACCCGACCATCCAGAACCACTTCCCCCTCACTGCCTCCTGGTTAGACCGGCTCGTCGGCATCGGTAGCAAACCTTTCTTTCTTCCAGGGGTGGGAGGGGGCTTGCCCCCCCAGGCACCTGTAGCAGGACAGCTACCCCCCCCCCCCGCCAGTCCTGATGGTCCTGCGTCTGTCTGACAATGAATAAAGGTGCCTGGGTTCTAGCCCCAGCTCTGGGACGGGAGTGGGGTCTAGTGGTTAGAGCAGGGGGGCTGGGAACCAGGACTCCTCGGTTCTATCCCCAGCTGTGGGACAGAGCTGGGAGTTGGGGATTCAGTCCCCAGGGCTGTTGACCTGGCATCTTTCACCAACACTTTATTTCCCTCAAACACGACTTGTCAGGTTTGAAATCCCCCCTCCCTCCCCGGCAGCGTCTCTGTGTCCTCAGGGAGCTCTGGTGTGAGCGGCCAGGTGTAGCCCCCTGTGGGGCTCGTTCTGCCGTGCCCCAGCCTGGCAGGTCCCAGGAACCAGCCCATTCCTCACTCTCTTCTCTGTGTCGCCCAGAGAAGCGTCTGCACCAGCTGGGCCTGCTGCAGCCCCACCCCCGGGAGCAGACGTACTTCCAGCGGGAGCCTGCCTATGGGCCTGTCGAAGAGGACCACGTCCCCTTCCTTCGCAAAGGTACCTGTCCTGCCCCATGCTACCGGACATCCAGGCGCAGAGCAGAGTGGGATGGACAGCTGGGGAGGCCTCCCCGGGGGAGCCAGGGCAGAATGTGTGCAGATCAAGCATGGTGAGACTCCCCCAGGCTCCCACACAAGCCTGGCCTCATGAGAGGAGCAAGGGACTGAGACCTGGGTTCAGGTCCTGGCTTTGCCACTGCCCTGCTGGGTGACTTTGCTGCTGTCTTCCTCAGCTTCCCCATCTGTGAAGTGGGGGGAATCATTCTGACCCCCTTTGTAAAGTTCTTTGGGATCCCCTGAGGACAAGGGCTATGCAAGAGCTAGGTGTTATTTACAGGGGTAACATGCTTTATAGATGATGTTTGCCTGCCTGGCACACTTCACCCCAGAGGTGACTGCATTTTGAACTTAGGCTCTGGGATCCTTGGGAGTGAAAGACGTTATAAACACATCGTTGCTATCTAGCCACTTGGCCCTGACTCACTTGATGTCTCTGGCCAATCTGGTTCCCATAATGCACCTGGGCCAGCTGCTCGTTGCTAGGTCAGGGGAGCACATAGCTCCTAGATGTAAGGCCAGGTCATGCCTGAGGGCCTGGCTCCATCTACTGAGACAGTGTGCGCATTTAGAATGTCGCCCGTCGCCCGCTAGTGGCTGGGCCACATGGGGATAATAGTCTACTACTGCTGACAATAGTGGAATTACTCTTGTAGCTCCATCAGTAGAGGCTGGTGCTTGCAGTGATGCAGATCCTGGGTTGGATCACTGCTGACTATTCATGTATCTGTCTGGCCGCAGGAGTGCCGGTGCTGCACCTCATCGCCACCCCCTTCCCATGGGTCTGGCACACGATGGAGGACACGGAGCAGAACCTGCACCCCCAGACCGTGGAGAACCTCTGCAAGATCCTGGCTGCCTTTCTGGCCAAGTACCTGTGGCTGTGACTACCCAGAGCCTCCCCTGGTGAAGGGACCAACCCCTCCCTGGGCCTTACAGGATCCTTCACCCTTCCTGGGCCGAGCTCCATGGGGCCAGCGGCCAAAACACCCTAGGGACCAGGCAAGGTGGCTTGGGGGGCCCGGGCTGTGGCAGCCCCGCAGGGGCTTGGGGAGGTGTTAAAATGATGGGAGGATGGAGAGGGAGATTGTGCTGAGTCTGTTCCGGGGCTGCAGAAGGTCTGTGGCCAGTCCAGAAGTGAAACCTCTTGCTTGAGCCCCTTGAGGTTGGGCCTTCCTGGGCTTTACATGCCCTCCAGAGCTCCAGCCGCCGGGGCCTGGACTAGCTTCTTCCCAGCTGGGGGCCTGGATCCCAGCTGGTCGTGTCCCCCGGGGTCCACGGCTCAGAAGCAGGAATAACTAGGCTGAACCTGGACTGTGCCAGGGGCAGGACACCGGGGGCTGCGGGGGGGCCAGACCTACACTCTCTGCAGGACGGCCTCCAGCTGCCAGCCCACCAGGGGTTGCTCCTGTTTACGGGGCCCGTCCAGCCCTGGGGTGCTGGGCTCCCAGCCTCGCTCGGGGGCTGCTCCACAGCGACTCTCGTAACAAAGAGTTGCCCTGTCAGTGCTGCTGCCCCCTTCCCACATGCTGGGCAGCCCTGGGCACTGTGGGGCTGGGACACTGCTCCTGGCATGGCTGTTCTGAGGAAGCTCATAGTAGGAAGGTGATATGGAATGGGGGGGTTCAGCTGTTGTGACCTGCACTGGATGTGCCATGTTTGTCTTTCTTCCACAGGACAGAAGCAAATTTGTGTGTACAAAGTGCAAGCTGGTCTCCATATTGGAAGAGAAGATTGAAGGTCTGGAGCAACAGATAACGACCCTGCGTTGCATATGAGAAACTGAGGATTTTCTGGACAAAAGTCAGGATATGCTTCTACGGGCACAAAGCTCTAAAGATTTAGAGCAGGTTGCACAGCGGAGCCAAGAGGCCAGTGAAGAAGCTTGGCAACATGTGACCTCCAGAAGAAGAAGGGGGAATGTCCGGGTTCCAGCAACGCGGACACAGGTAACTAACCGCTTTCATGTTCTCTCCACAGGTACCATTGCAGAGAGTGGACCAGATGATATGTCTGGGGGGAGAAAGCAGAAGGAGACTCCGCTGGTTGGAAGGCATGAGATGCACTGTCCTGAGATGGGGGGTTCCACGACCATACTCCCAAGAGAAGGAGGCGGGTGGTGGTGGTCGGGGACTCTCTCCTCCGGGGGACTGAGTCATCTATCTGCTGCCCTGACTGGGAAAACCGAGAAGTCTGCTGCTTGCCAGCGGCTAAGATTCGCGATGTGACGGAGAGACTGCCGAGACTCATCAAGCCCTCGGATCGCTACCCCTTCCTGCTTCTCCACGTGGGAACCAATGATACTGCCAAGAATGACCTTGAGCGGATCACTGCGGACTACGTGGCTCTGGGAAGAAGGATAAAGGAGTTTGAGGCACAAGTGATGTTCTCGTCCATCCTCCCCATGAAAGGAAAAGGCCAGGGCAGGGACCGTCGAATCGTGGAAGTCAACGAATGGCTACGCAGGTGGTGTCGGAGAGAAGGCTTTGGATTCTTTGACCATGGGATGGTGTTCCATGAAGGAGGAGTGCTGGGCAGAGACGGGCTCCATCTTACGAAGAGAGGAAAGAGCATCTTTGCCAGCAGGCTGGCTAACCTAGTGAGGCAGGCTTTAAACTAGGTTCACCGGGGGAAGCAGACCAAAGCCCTGAGGTAAGTGGGAAAGCGGGATACCGGGAGGAAGTACAGGCAGGAATGTCTGTGAGGGGAGGGCTCCTGCCTCATACTGAGAATGAGGGGCGATCAGCAGGTTATCTCAAGTGCTTATATACGAATGCACAAAGCCTTGGAAACAAGCAGGGAGAACTGGAGGTCCTGCTGATGTCAAGGAATTATGACGTGATTGGGATAACAGAGACTTGGTGGGATAACTCACATGACTGGAGTACTGTCATGGATGGTTATAAACTGTTCAGGAAGGACAGGCAGGGCAGAAAAGGTGGGGGAGTAGCACTGTATGTAAGGGAGCAGTATGACTGCTCAGAGCTCCAGTACAAAACTGCAGAAAAACCTGAGTGTCTCTGGATTAAGTTTAGAAGTGTGAGCAACAAGAGTGATGTAGTGGTGGGAGTCTGCTATAGACCACCGGACCAGGGGGATGAGGTGGATGAGGCTTTCTTCCGGCAACTCGCAGAAGCTACTAGATCGCACGCCCTGGTTCTCATGGGTGACTTTAATTTTCCTGATATCTGCTGGGATAGCAATACAGCAGTGCATAGACAATCCAGGAAGTTTTTGGAAAGCGTAGGGGACAATTTCCTGGTGCAAGTGCTAGACGAGCCAACTGGGGAGGAGCTTTTCTTGACCTGCTGCTCACAAACTGGGAAGAATTAGTGGGGGAAGCAAAAGTGGATGGGAATCTGGGAGGCAGTGACCATGAGTTGGTTGAGTTCAGGATCCTGACACAGGGAAGAAAGGTAAGCAGCAGGATACAGACCCTGGACTTCAGGAAAGCAGACTTTGACTCCCTCAGGGAACGGATGGGTAGGATCCCCTGGGGGACAAACATGAAGGGAAAAGGAGTCCAGGAGAGCTGGCTGTATTTCAAGGAATCCCTGTTGAGGTTACAGGGACAAACCATCCCGATGAGTCGAAAGAATAGTAAATATGGCAGGCGACCAGCTTGGCTTAATGGTGAAATCCTAGCGGATCTTAAACATAAAAAAGAAGCTTACAAGAAGTGGAGGGTTGGACATATGACCAGGGAAGAGTATAAAAATATTGCTCGGGCATGTAGGAATGAAATCAGGAGGGCCAAATCGCACCTGGAGCTGCAGCTAGCGAGAGATGTCAAGAGTAACAAGAAGGGTTTCTTCAGGTATGTTGGCAACAAGAAGAAAGCCAAGGAAAGTGTGGGCCCCTTAATGAATGAGGGAGGCAAACTAGTGACAGAGGATGTGGAAAAAGCTAATGTACTCAATGCTTTTTTTGCCTCTGTCTTCACTAACAAGGTCAGCTCCCAGACTGCTGCGCTGGGCATCACAACATGGGGAGTAGATGGCCAGCCCTCTGTGGAGAAAGAGGTGGTTCGGGACTATTTAGAAAAGCTGCACATGCACAAGTCCATGGAGCCGGACGAGTTGCATCCAAGAGTGCTAAAGGAATTGGCGGCTGTGATTGCAGAGCCATTGGCCATTATCTTTGAAAACTCGTGGCGATCGAGGGAAGTCCCAGATGACTGGAAAAAGGCTAATGTAGTGCCAATCTTTAAAAAAGGGAAGGAGGATCCTGGGAACTACAGGCCAGTCAGCCTCACCTCAGTCCCCGGAAAAATCGTGGAGCAGGTCCTCAAAGAATCAATCCTGAAGCACTTACATGAGAGGAAAGTGATCAGGAACAGTCAGGATGGATTCACCAAGGGAAGGTCATGCCTGACTAATCTAATCGCCTTCTATGACGAGATAACTGGTTCTGTGGATGAAGGGAAAGCAGTGGATGTATTGTTTCTTGACTTTAGCAAAGCTTTTGACACGGTCTCCCACAGTATTCTTGTCAGCAAGTTAAAGAAGTACGGGCTGGATGAATGCACTATAAGGTGGGTAGAAAGTTGGCTAGATTGTCGGGCTCAATGGGTAGTGATCAATGGCTCCATGTCTAGTTGGCAGCCAGTGTCAAGTGGAGTGCCCCAGGGGTCAGTCCTGGGGCCGGTTTTGTTCAATATCTTCATAAATGATCTGGAGGATGGTGTGGTTTGCACTCTCAGCAAATTTGCGGATGATACTAAACTGGGAGGAGTGGTAGATACGCTGGAGGGCAGGGATAGGATACAGAGGGACCTAGACAAATTGGAGGATTGGGCCAAAAGAAATCTGATGAGGTTCAATAAGGATAAGTGCAGGGTCCTGCACTTAGGACGGAAGAACCCAATGCACAGCTACAGACTAGGGACCGAATGGCTAGGCAGCAGTTCTGCGGAAAAGGACCTAGGGGTTTCAGTGGATATGAGTCAGCAGTGTGCCCTTGTTGCCAAGAAGGCCAATTGCATTTTGGGATGTATAAGTAGGGGCATAGTGAGCAGATCGAGGGACGTGATCGTTCCCCTCTATTCTACACGGGTGAGGCCTCATCTGGACTACTGTGTCCAGTTTTGGGCCCCACACTACAAGAAGGATGTGGACAAATTGGAAAGAGTCCAGCGAAGGGCAACAAAAATGATTAGGGGTCTGGAACACAAGACTTATGAGGAGAGGCTGAGGGAACTGGGATTGTTTACCCTGCAGAAGAGAAGAATGAGGGGGGATTTGATAGCTGCTTTCAACTACCTGAGAGGTGGTTCCAGAGAGGATGGTTCTAGACTATTCTCAGTGGTAGAAAAGGAGAGGACAAGGAGTAATGGTCTCAAGTTGCAGTGGGGGAGGTTTAGGTTGGATATTAAGAAAAACTTTTTCACTAGGAGGGTGGTGAAACACTGGAATGCGTTACCTAGGGAGGTGGTAGAATCTCCTTCCTTAGAAGTTTTTAAGGTCAGGCTTGACAAAGCCCTGGCTGGGATGATTTAATTGGGGATTGGTCCTGCTTTGAGCAGGGGGTTGGACTAGATGACCTCCTGAGGTCCCTTCCAACCCTGATATTCTATGATTCTATGTTCCCTCCTCTCAGGCCCCTCCTGCCAGTCTCCAGCCGCAGCCCCAGCTCCCATCAGCAGGTGCAAACCCCAGCTCCCCTCCCCTTCCTTCAGCTCAGTGCTGCCAGGCCTGCCTGTGTGTGACCCATGCGGAACCAGCACCCCCTTGGTTCCTCTCCACCTCCTGCCTCTGGATTGGGAGGCAGCACAGCCTAGTGGGCAGAGTACTTGACTGCACCCATGGGATCTGTTCCACGCTCTGCCACTAACTGGCCCTGTGAGTTTTGGTAAAACCCTTTTCCCCTCCTTGTGCCTCAGTTTCCCCTCCCATCCTTTGTCTAATTAGACTGTGAGCTCTTTAGGGCAGGGACTGTCTGTCTCATGTTCTGTGTGTATAGCACCTAGCCCAAGGGGGCCTCTTAGTGCTAATCTGACAGACCATAACCACACCCTCGCAGCTCGCCCAGCCCAGCCCAGCGGCAGGGTGGTGGTGGTTATGGTTTAACAGGAGATGAAATGATTCCCAGCGCTTCAACTTTTCATGTGCTAGAAGCTGGTTTATTTTCACTGCTCAGTAGCTCCCAAGCAAAGCAAACACTAAGCCGCAGGGGCGCTGGGTTAAAGGCAAATTGCACTTGAATTAAAAACCCCTTTGTGGGACTCTGTGACCCACCCGACGGGTACTTCCCAGGCACCTGCTGTGTGAAGATCCAAACACTTTGCCCCCCTCGGTGAGAGAGGCTCGCGGGAATGGATTGTCGGGGCGAAAGGGTCGAGGGCTGAAAGCTTTGAGAGCCAGACCCTGCAGGGGCCAGACAGAGCTGAGTGTCAGGGCTCGGGGACACTTGGGTTCCCTTTGTGGGGGGGTTAAATAGCGACCGGTTTCTCGGGGATTCCAGATAAAATCTTTGCTGCAGATCTCACGGGGGCTGGGGGCAGAGGCGGATTTGACTCTGGAATTGATAATTGCTCAGGCGTTTCACACGGGAATGGAGGCGAAGTTTCCTGAGCTGCCCAGGGATTGGCAGGGCCATCGCCACAGAGCTTGGCTGAGGCTTGGCCCCACCCCCCTGGACGCTGTAAGACCCTGGGCCTGGCTGTGTGTGGATCTGGGCTAAACTGACATGCCCGTTGCGGGTGGGAGCGAGGGGCTAGGCCTGGCATCTGCCAAAGGAAGCAGCCTGGGGGAGGCAGGTGGCTCCCAGGCGCCATTAGAAATCTGAGCCCCCCCGGGGGGGGGCAAGCAGAGCCCAGGGAAGATGGGAGCGTAACCCCAACTCTCAGAGCCCTGCTCTCCGGGCCCTAGGAGGCAGCAGGTGGGCGAGAAGCGGGAGGCTGCCCCCTGGTGGGGGGCAGAGGTGCTGCTCGAGCAGGCAGAAGCTGTGGGCGGGGTCAGCGATGGGCACAGGGGCTGCCCCGAGGCTGCAGGGACTCAGGCTTCAAACTCAGGCCACTGGCTTATGGTCTCGTAGAGGGCGTCCCCAGGGCATTGGGTTGACTTCACGTCGCGATGCCCCTTCAGGGTGTAGCTTTCACTCAGGAAGCCCCCGGAGACAGCACTTTGGATCAGGCTCTTGGCAACGGTCAGGGTGGTGATGTCAGGGGCTGTTTCTGCAGGACACCAGCAGCCCCCTGTTAATTTCACACACGCCCCTGGCCCCTCTCTGCTGCTCAGGGGGTGTCAATGTGGCCTGAGTAAATAAACACTGTCTAGCCACGTTCTTGATTGGCCATGTCAGTGTCTCCCCCGCCCCCCACCATTGTGTTTGGTAATGCGTCTCCCCGCCTCCACGCACACATTTGCTTCGCCACGCTCCCCCGCCCCCTCTCTTTCCTGACCCTGTGCCCCAGCCCAGTGCCCCACCGTGGTGGAACCAAGAGCAGCTGTGGACTTCCTAGTTCCCCTGGGGGCCTAGCAGGGAAATCTGTACAGACGGGAACCATGTACTGGAGAAGCTGCCCAGGAAGCTGATTCCCAGTGACTTATCGTTCCAGTTCTTGGCATGGGCCCCCATGGTGCTCCAACCTCTGCCCTCGTAGACTCTGTCGTCTTCGCCGATGAGGAAGCAGCAGGCAGAGCGCAGTGTGAGACCTGCACAGGCATGTCGGCCGCACCCACCCCTCCCCATCGCTCTCGGCAGCTCCCCCAGGGTCGTCGCTGGCCCGGCCCGGGTTTGAACCTGGGACCATCAGAGCTAGAAGCTCAATCCTCTGCCATGGAGCTAAAGACCCACTGAGGAAAAGGACTGGAATGGAGGGGCCCTAACCAGTATTGCACTCTTTGGCCATTAGCTGGCGCTGTGTGTAACCCCCCTTATGGAAGGCACCAAGGGCCCCACCTGGACATAGCTGGGGGTCGAGTGAGGGCTGTAGCGGGCCCAGATGTGGGGCAGGAGAACAGCACTGGGAGCCGCTGCTCTGCAGGAAATTCCCAGCTGGGTTTCCATCTCCCGACATCACCATCTCAAAACATTTCATGGAGCAAAATCTCTGGCCAGGTTTTCGTTGCTGGGTGTCAGGCCGGCTGCAGGGAAACGTGTCAATAACGCCGGCATGGGGCGGTGTCACAGAGGCCTTTGCTGGCCCCCACCCCACCCCATTGCCACCGCTCCAGCCCCACACACAAATGCTGTAGGAGTGTAACTGTCCCAGGCTAGTTAACACATTACAGCCCCGGTGGGGGGACAATCCTCGGTGCTTACGGTGACAGCACTGCCGAGAACACATGTTAAACCAATCAGCGAACCACCCGCCTGCTAATGGGCTTACCAGGGATCCCTCCCCTGACTCCAGCCAGGGCTCCGGCCAGGGTGCAGCCCTTCAAACCCACCCACGGGCTTTTCAGTGCTTCCAAGCTCAGCACGGCTTCTGCTGTGAACATGACCCCTGGGAATCGGTGAATGCCGCAGGCCGGTCCCTCGATCTGGGAACAGGTCATTCGCAGCCAGTGTCTCGCTCCCCAGGGCATCGTTTCGAAAGGCTGGGGGCAGAGGTGGGAATTTGCATCCCCGCCTTGGCTGGTCGGTCTTTTTACAAGTGTCCTGTGATGGTCCTGACCCTTCCCAGGGTTTGCTGGAGTCACGTCTCCCCCAGAGGCATCACGTCCCATCCCCCCAGACTCCAGACCCATCTGCATTTGTAATACAATGAACTCCGGAAATACCCACACTTCGTCCAACCAGCTTTGTGCACGGTCTGGGAGGAAACTGCTGTCTGTGGCCCATCTCCCCCTACAGAAATGGGTGGAACCAAGTGCTGTCTGGCACTCTTGGAGAACCCATTGACTTAGTACCTGGACAGGTTTCTCCTCTGCCTGGCATTTCTGCTATGGCCTGTCACAATGTCACGTTTTGACATTGCATTTAAGAAGCATTCTGCCATCACCCCAGCACCCGGCCTTCACAAACCCGCCCGGTCGGCTGGCAGCCTCCTACCCCAGTTCTCTCTAGAGCCCCTGAGCCGATCTCTCCCACGCCCCTCCTTACTCGGGGTGCCCCCAAACCTTTTCCTTCCAGCACGCAGTTCATTTTCTTAACTTCCGACACGGCTCAGCTGCATTATTAACGATGAGGCTTGTCCTGCTCCATCACATCCTCCGGGTCCTCCTCGCACTCAGCCGGCTTCCCCGGTGCTCCCAGTGTCACCGCAGCCAATTGCTCCTGTGCTGGCCGATGAGCACTTCCACCATCCTCCGCCCGTTTCTGACAACCCCACGTCTGCACCGTCTCCTCAGCTCCTTCCCCTCGCCCGCCTTCCCCTTTCCTTGCGGCACTCGCCAGCCGCCCGTTGACTTCCCCATTCTGCGACTTCCCTTTCTGAGCATTTTCTGTCACTTCCTTAAGCTTCTGATTAAAAGCCTCGTGCGCCTGATGCTGAGCTGCCGCCCCGGGTCACGCTTTCCCCTCCACTCTCTGGTCAGCCTCAGAGACAAGCAGCGCACACGTGTGATCCCACGGGCCGGCCGGCCGCTGTGCGGCCCCAGATCCTCCATGCATAACAGCACATTTCTTTACAAACAATCCAAGCCCTCCTTTACTATTTCGGCCATTCTTTGCCCTCGTTTTACTCTTGATGGAGTTAACGTTTTGCTGGATGTAGTCTTACATCTCTTCTTCAAACTTTTCCCCTCCCCTGTAGGCCCCTAGACTGTCCCAGCCAGAGTTTCCACACACGGCTAGGTCTTTACTCCCGACACAGAGGTTGTTACCCTGCCCGGTCCTGTTCCAGCCAGTAAACTTGGGTTGGAGGATCCCCCAGGGAAGCAGATTTATTACCAATTCAGCTTCGATCTTACTTCCTACTTAAAGAGACCTCAAGGACCCAAGCCCCAGCCAGTATTTATTAGTTATTAGTACAGCGCTCAAACAGAAAGGCAGATCCATTACCACGTCTGCTGAACCAAATTTTGCAGCCGTTGATGTAAACGACAGACTGATCCCTGTGATGTCTTTTGCCACGGCTTGCATACAGCCTTGCATTGGGAAAGAGGAAGAGATAAGCTGGAACTAAGTTACCTATAAGTAGTCCAAGCTGTATGCAAGCCGTGGCAAAAGACATCACGGGGATCAGTCTGTCGCCTGCAAAATTTGTGTCTGGTAAATATCATAGACTTCCCAGCACACAATCACACATCTGCTGCTTAAGCATAAACTTTTACCATCACTATGTTATTTATACATTTCCATTTGTTTGTGGTTAGTACATTTCTCGCACAATTGCGTGGCAACGCAAATAACAGGGCGCTAGGCTAAAAATTTTAGCAAACTGGCATTTTTCACAGCCTGTGAGAGTTTAGCAGCTTTCCCAAAGCATCTCGGGAGTTCGGGTCACCAGCTGGCCTGAAGTCTGATAGTAATTTGGCCTCTACCAGTCAACAAACCTTTGTACTGGTATAACGGCATCCCCATGGATGGGGTGGGGGGGTGTTGTAATGTTTTAACTAGACCGGTCCAGTTAAAGTCCTCAGGCTTTTGCATACACACATGGCCGGCCTCCGAAGTGACCTTGGTTAAGTCACGTCCCCCTTGTGTGCCTCAGTTTCCCCATCTATAAAGTGGGGATAGTAATGCCAACTTCCTTTGTGAAGGGCGTTGAGATCTGCTGGAGAAAGGGGCTAGCTCAGGGCCAGGTGTTATAACTGCGGAGCAAGAGGGTCTGTCGCTGCCCCAGGCAGGTCGTGGGAGCACTGGAATAGGTTATCTAGGGAGGTGGTGGAATCTCCATCCTTAGAAGTTTTTAAGGCCTGGCTTGACAACGCCCTGGCTGGGATGATTTAGTTTGGGTTGGTCCTGGTTTGAGCAGGGGGTTGGGCTAGATACCTCCTGAGGTCTCTTCCAACCCTGATATTCTGTGATTCTATGAAATGCAAGTGGTGCAAAATAATAGCGAGATGGCGCCCTGGTGATGCAAATCCAAGGCAGCATCCACACTGGGGCACTCAATCTGAGCCAGGGGTGATGGGTTTTGTGATATGGTGACGTATCCAGGTCGGGGTTTCTTATCCCTTTTCCAGGGCTGGGATAGAACCCAGGAGTCCTGGCTCCCAGCGCCCCCTTTCTAACCACTAGACCCCACTGTCATGGGGCCCCCTGGTGATACTCTGGAACTGCTACAGACGAAGCCAGTCAGGACTCTGGGGAAGTCTCCTTTCTGTGAGCAGCCAGTCTTCAGGACACACAGCTCACACAATTTCTGCCTTCCTTGGTCTGACCTCGGAGCATTCAGCATCCTCTGCCCCTCCGTGCGCTTCCCAAGGGGAGTCTACCCAGGTGGAGTCCTGGGGAAGCCAGAGGGTCCTGCACCCCAACTTTGCAGTCAGACGTGACTCTCAGCCAGCCAGTAAAACAGAGGTTTATTAGACAACAGGAACATGGTCTAACACAGAGCTTGTAGGTGCAGAGAACAGGAGCCCTCTGTGTCCAGACCCCTGTACACACCTGCCACCTAGGGCTCTGCAATCATCATACACCCTTATCCCACCATCTAGATACTTAAGAACTGCCTAGGGGAAACTGAGGCACCCCCACAATATTCAGAGGAAACATTAAGAACAGTCCCACTTCATCACACCCACTCCCCTCCCAAGGCTGGTGATAGAACTCAACAGTCCCAAGCTGCCGAGTGCTTTGGCCATGGGGTGTAAAACGGTCCCGTCTCCGCTTCCTCTCCCACCGCTGCAACGGTGCAGAAGCTGCTTTAATAGCAGCCTCCCTCTGCACCCCCGCACACGCCCAACTGAGTCTCAGGCCTTGCTAACGCTCAGTGCCACGGCAGCCCCAGGAGATGATTGCTGCGGGGGTGTCAGCCCAGGGGGAGGTAGTGACTCCTAGAAGCAGGGAGAGCAGCAGCACCATAGATCAGGGAGGTCTGGCAATGCCAGTGGCTGTCTGGGGTCTGGCAGCCCTGGCACTCAGCGCAGATTGTCAAAGGTCAAACCCTCTCACTACCGGCTCTGTAGCTCCCCCTTGCTTTCGGTCTGTTTTAGGCACCATCCTGGCCCTCATCCCCCTGGCATTGGAGCACTGCCCAATCTCGATTGCATTTATTCTAACTGCCCCTTCAGGGCAGGGCCTGGCTGCTACCCCCACTGTAGAGGCAGGGAACCGCAGCACAGAGGGAATAATGGACTAGCCCAAAGCCAAACAGAGCATCTGTGGCAGAGCTGGGAAATGAACATGGGTCTCCTGGGTCCCAGGCTGGTACCTTCTCTTCCAACCTCCTGCCCCCTTCATCCCTGGTTCAGAGTGAGCTGTGGGAGCTCTCTGGGGCACAGGAGCTGGCTGGTGCCCAGATGGAGCTACGTTGCCTACTGCACAGATCTCGCTTTTTCCAAACATTGAAAATGCTGCTACAGCCATACCAGGGCCCACCAGGATCCTTGCAGCTGGTCAGTGCTAAGCTGTGAACTGTGCTAGGTAGGGAAGATGAAACAGATCTTCCCTCACTAGCGGAGCTCTGTGTTACTGGGGACTCACTGCTGGCTCAACGCAACCAGCCCTCCTCAAATGGAGCCTATAAATCCTCCAGCCCTGCTGTTCTCCTTTGTATTTCTGTAGTGCCCAGGGGCCTCAGTCCCGGATCAGGGCCCCGCGGTGCTAGACATTGTACAGACACAGCCCTATTCCCCCCACACTGGGTCTTCTGAATGGCCCCTGCTTAGGGGAGGGCGGGGGGGGCGGGGGCTCCTTTCCTCACCCAGTATCTCCTGCTAGCAGAGATGCTCTGAGGGACGTCTACGCTCTGGGCCTCTGGGCTTCCCGGGCTGGGAGGCAAGCGTGGCTGTCTCCGGGCAATTCTGCTGACTCTCCAGCAGCTGCACGGCAGGTGTCCGAAGACACCTCTAGTCCTCTCCAGAGCTCAGGGGGACTGTCCTGGCATCGGACTGTCCTGGGGAATGGAACAATGGCTCCGGGCAGCCAGAGAATGCCTGTTCCCCTGGCAACCTCAGTGCCATTCCCTCTGGAAGTGATGGTGTCAGCGAAGGTGCTGGAGGTGGTCAGGCCTCGCGGTTGGAGCTGGACTCAGGAGGCCGGGGCGTGGGTGGAGCGAGGCTGGAGCAAGAGCAGGGCTGGAGGAGGACTAGGAGCAGGGCTGGAGCAGCCTAAGACTGATGCCAATGTCAGGCAGGAGAGAGCCCAGCACAGGACGGACCCAGGGCCTGACAGATGGCTCCAGGGGGCGCTTGGCTCCCGGCCCCGCTGGGTACTGACAGGCCAGGCACCCCAGGGCATTATCACCAGCCCGTTCCCAGTCTTGGCATGGCAGTATATTTCCTTCCCAGTCCCTGTCCCCTGCCATTAAACCAGGGACTCCACGCTGGGGATGTGCACCTGGCAGCACGCAGCTGCCTGAGAACACACAGGCCAGGGTGCAGGGCGAGGGCTCCAGAGAGAAACGGCAGGAGGGCAATGCTGGGAACCGTGTGCTCAGGGACGGGCATCAAAAAGGCAAGTCTGCCACCTCCCTCTCAAGTCCTTCGCACTTGCATATTGCCAGGGGAACATCCCATTTCTACTGAGGCCTCAGGGACAGGATTTATGATGAACCGGCTGGAGTTGATCCGCACCCCCGCCCCCCGTGTTGCACCCCAACGGCTAGCTGGGGATCCAAACTGACACTCCCCGGTTTGAGCCCCTGCCTAGCCAGGCCCTGTTCCCTCCCCCCAGGCAGTTGTTGGCCCTGAACTCCTGCAGGCAGCCATGACACACAGGTGCTTGGGGGCTTGAGAGAAGGGCTATCACCAGCTGAATGACCCCTGCCTGTACGGTGGGGACTGAGGCCACTTTGCCAGCAGGTGCCCCCCAAGTCCTGTGCTATGCTGAGTCTGGGGAGATGGGCAGGTTCAGCCTCATTAGAAGGGATCGGCCAGACAGAAAGGCAGAATCGGGTCCTCGCACAGAGCCCCTCTACTACCTGCCTGTGTCCTAACCACCAGGACAGTGGCCAATCCCACCTTAAGGTCAGGTTCCAGCGTCGGGCCCTGTCCATACCCACAGCGCGTGGCACCCAGCATGCGCCGATAGACTCCGGTACATGAAGTAAGTTCACAGACACTAGAAATAGCCTAATGCCAGGCTGGGGGCTGGAGATGTGTAGGGTACAGAGCACAGCACCCCCTAAGGCCGGGCAGGAGGGCTGGGAAATGCATATGATACAGAGCACAGCGCCCTCTAACACCTGGCAGGGGGGCTGAGAGATGGGGGGTGTAGGGTACAGAGCACAGCGCCCCCTAATGCCGGCCAGGGGGCCTGGAAGCTGGGGGAACATGTAGGATCCAGAGCACAGCATCCCCTAACACCAGGCTGGGGGGCAGGGAGAGGGGGGATATGTGGGGTACAGAGCACAGCGCCCCCTAACACCAGGACACGAGGTCTCATCCGTCTCAGGGCGGAAATGATCACACCCTGCGAATGGGGGATCTGCCACGGGCACTGGCAGGAGCGCGCTGCTTTACATTAAGGTTCTTTGGCTGATGGGCGAACCTCACCCCGCCCTGCGTTTCGAGTGTGAACAGCTGTCGATGGAAACCCAGATGGCAGAGATGGAGCAGGACTAACCGGGGACACTGGGTCTCGCCCTCACCCCGTGTCTACACTGTACGAGGGTGGGAAATAGCAGGTGCCTTTTCTTGCCCTGATACGATTTTGGAGATGCCAACACTAGCGACAGCTTTCTCCCTGTGTGGGTTGTGGGATCCAGGGGAGCTGTCTGTGTGCTCTGTACAGGACAAGGCGTGTAGATGGTTTATACCTCAATGTATCACTGTAAATACAGTTATTTAATATATCAAATAAAAGTAGAACAATACGTCAAAAAACATCAAAATGAAACAGAGGATTGCTATGTACAGGGGGGATTGCTATGTACAGGGGGGATTGCTATGTACAGAGGGGATTGCACGTGACTAGTTAACTGCTCGAGAGCTTTCATCACCATGTACTTTCTGACAGGTTTCCGCGCCCTGTGTAGGGTTTACGTCCCGCCCTCCGTCCCTGTTTCCGGTCGTGTACGTTTTTGGCGCCGTCGGCCCTTTTGAACATTTCTTTTGTATTGTTTTCTGTGTTTGGCCGGTGGAAGGTTGCGTTCTTGTGTTTTGACATATTTAGAGAAAAAGTATGAACAAGTAGAAAGAAAGGCTGTAAGGGGTTTGCGGCTCCCTCCCTGTCCATCAGGGTGGGAGACCACGCCCCTCCCTACGATACTTCCGGGGTACCTTGGTTCAGGGGAAAATTAGCCCAGTGTTAATGGTTCAGGCCTGCAGTCAGGCCGAGCAATGGTAGAGAGTCTGTTTGCCTAGGGCCCTCATTCAGGGCAGGGCTGCAGTCAAGTAGGGGCTCTGGCCTACAATCAGGCAGGCAGAGCAGCAGATGGTCCATTTGCCTGGCCCTTGATTAGGGCAGGGCAGCAATCAAGTAGGGGGGCTCTGGCCTACAGTCCGGCAGAGCCGTCGCCGTCTAGGGGAGGTTAGCTCTCTGGTGGGAGAGTCAGCACAACCGTCTGGCGTCCTGATTCAGGAGGGTGCCAGACCAATCAGGTCTCCTGACAACCAGGTGGGGAGCCTGCCACTCATGACGGTGGGGTGCTGGTGGTAGGGGAACCCAGGCCCTCTCGCTCCACTGCGTCCCCACCCAGGGCCCTAAACAGCAGTGGAGTGCTCCGCCACTGCGTCAGTGGGGAAAATCCGATCACAACATGCTGGCCGGCTTGTAGTCAATAACACAGCTGAACCCAATTCGGCTGCCCTGGGCTCCTTCCTACACACCCATTCCGTGTGTACATGGGTCCCAGGGTTGTTGTTCGCTTCGCTGGGGTAGACGGCTAGTGGCAGCCCCACCAGCTCCTTGGAGACCCCGGCATCTGGCAGCTCCGGCAACCCCTCTGGCTCTCTGTCAGGATAGCGCTCTCCATTAGGGGAGCAGGGAAGAGACGTCCTGCTCCTCCAGCAGCTCTCTCCCAACTCAGCTGGAGGGGCGGCCTTTTATAGTTCCGCTTCCTGTCCCAACCTTCTCCTTCCGGCAGGGTGGCATGCGGTGGGAGACAAGCCTGCTTTCTGCAACCCTCCTGCCCCCAACAACCCACTTCAGTGAGTCCCAAAATCAAATCCGCTTACCAGGGGCCTCTTCTCCTCTTTGCTCTTCGCCAACATCCGGGATAGAAAAGAGCTCCTGGCCGCATGCATCTCTGACCTCCGAGTCATCTTCTTCCTCTGGGTCCCCCTCCACATCCTCGTCCAAGATTTCCTCCTCCTGGCTCGGTCCACTCTCAACTGACATGCGAGCCACCGAAGTATCCACAGTGGTGTTAGCAATGGAGGTGGGGTTGCCGCAGAGTATCATGTCCAGCTCTTTGGAGAACCGGCAGCTCATAGGCGCAGCACCGGAGTGGCGGTTTGCCTCCCGCGCCCTGTGCTCGGCGTTCCGCAGCTCCTTCCCCTCGATCCTAAACTGCCGTGTGTCCCGGTCATCGCCCCTTTCTGTCATGCATCGTGAAATCTGTCCGTAGGTGTAATGATGCTGGTACTGGCGGGACCCGACTGAGAGTGCCAGTTCAGGACAAACTGCTTCAAGCAGGGCAGTTACAGCCGAAGGCTGGGGCTTTTCCACCTCTAAGGCAAACCAAACCAGCCAAACAGAGCAGACTTTGGTCTCACCCCACTGGCTCACCACAAGTCACACAAGCAATTCCCTTAGACACTCCAGTTTCCCAGTCTCACCAACAGAACCACTTGTTATGGGGACAAATGGTTATGAAAACCAATACCCCAGGAAAAGAAAAAAGGTTCTCTTGATCCCAGAAGGACCAAGCCCCAGACCCAGGTCAATATACAAATCAGATCTTGTCCCAAATCACGCTCTTGCCAATCCTTTAGAATCTAAAATCTAAAGGTTTGTTCATAAAAGGAAAAAGCTATAGATGAGTGCTAGAATTGGTGAAATGGAATCAATGACATACAGTCAAGGCCAAGTTCTTGGTTCAGGCTTGTGGCAGCGACAGAATAAACTGCAGGTTCAAATCAAGTCTCTGGAAAACATCCACAGCTGGGATGCGTCTTTCAGTTCTTGGTTCAAAGCTTCAGTGTAGCAAAGTCCCTCCAGAGGGATGAAGCAGGACTGAAGACAAGATGGAGGAGCTGCAGCAGCTTTTTATATTCTCTTGCCATGTGGTCTTTCTTTCCTTGTCCCAAGACAAGCTGTCCATCAAGTGGCCTGGAAAAACCTCCGAGTTCTGTCCATAGGCAGGTCCCTGCACACCGTGCTGAGTCCCAAGGCTTGTCTGCCTTCTCTCAATGGGTCAATTGTGTAGCTGATGGTCCTTAATTGGCCATCAAGCAGGCTAGGCATTGCATCCGATGAAGTGAGCTGTAGCTCACGAAAGCTTATGCTCAAATAAATTTGTTAGTCTCTAAGGGCCACAAGTCCTCCTTTTGAACTTGTCTGGGTTGTCACCCAGAAGCATAGTACAAGTTTGAACCACAGACAGTATAGAGTCAATACTTATAAGTTAAAATACAAAAATGACACAAACATATAGAAAGCATAATCATAACCAGCAAACCACAACCTTGCCTTAGACACCTTATTTGGCCCCCCTTTATACAAGTTTTGGTGCCACTACAAGACCTTGGTTGCAACAATGATCTATATGGTCCCAGTCACAGTAGGTATCATAATTGTTACGTCCGGAGTGCAGTTGGGACTGTACAGCCTCCTCTCCCCAAATGCTGATGAGGTCCAGCAGCTCAGCATAGCTCCAAGCAGGGGGATCGCCTGGTACGTGGAGCAGGCCTGGCCACCTGGAAAGATGCGCTGCACGCATCATTGTGCAAACAGGAAGAGGACTTTCAAAATGGCAAAGGAGTTTAGGGAGTGGGGATGATGGATGGTCACCTGAGGGCCGGGCAGTAGAGTTCAAACCGATGACCAGAGAGGCGAGAGCAGGCATTGTGGGACACCTCCCGGAGGCCAATCGCAGCGCCGTAATCGACCTCGGTGTCTACACTGGCACCGCAGCCCTGTAGCCCCGGTGCAGAAAGTTTTTTAAACTGTGCAGGGCTTTTTTTAAAGTGCTGCAACTGCCCTGTTTCCGCGCCCTGAGTGGCGTGGCCGTGTGTACACCTCACCAGTTGCAGTGCAGAAAGCTGCTTTACCGCACTGCAACTTGCCAGCGTAGACAGGACCTAAGGAAACAGTGCCATGACTTTAAACCTCCTGTTTACCGGAAAAAAACAAGGCTGTGTTTTGGAGTAGAATAAAAATGCACCTTTTAAAAATGCTGTAACAGTTTTAACACATGATGAAAGTTATATTAAGCTTATTAAACATTTTAGATTTTTGTTGCATTATCAGACTGCTTTTGTTCTTAAATGTTTGCAGCCCAAGGGCTGAGACATAAATACATGCTTCTGTGTTTGTTTTGGGTCTAGAGGCTGTATTAAAAGTAATGCTTTATTAAAGCAAAAAGGCTTTTTCATTTGTACTTTGTGTTTCTAAGAAGACAAAAAGCATTTTAGTAATAAGTTTGACAGGGGCATTTTTGAATTAGCCAGTTTCTTTTCAAAAGATGTCTAGTTACCATTAGGCAAAAGCCAGGGCCGTAAAGTTAATTAAAGGAAACAGGCATGTAGATTTCAAAGCCTCCTGGTTACAGAAATGGGAATGGCCATATCACCATTTACAAAATCTTTTTCTTAACTCTTTAAATAAACTTACTATATAAAACAATACTAAAAGAGACCGAAACCAAAACAGCTTTATCTTTAAATTGTAAAGAAAGCTTTAAAAATCAGGGTACAGTTAAAACCCTCATGTTTTTAAGGTTAGGATTTAGACAAAAAAGAAGAAAAAGCAGCTGATGTGAAAAAGTTCTGACAGAGATAAGGGGCTTGTTCTGTTCCCAACATACACACACATACGTTCTTCTTCTTTTCTCGTGTTTTTTTGAAATGTAAACCAGGACAAACAAGTTTGCTTTAGGCCTGTTATAGAAAATCTGCATGGAGCAGGAGTTAAAAATAGCTGCCTTCCCCTGTTTAGCTCCCATGTCCTGTGACCAAAGTTGTTTCACTGTAAAGATGGCCAGAACATGTATGAATTTAAAACAAACAAGAACCCACAGCAGATTCCTTTTCAAAAGACACCCTTTGAACTTCTTAAGAGTGTAAAATAAAGAAGCATCTTGGGGTTAAAACCACAGGCAGTTTACAAAAGTAATTTCTTAAAGTTAAATTAAGTTTTTATTGACTTCGGGATTTTAGTATGATTTTTTGTTGCATGATCAGACTGTCTTTGTTTCTAAATGTTTGCAGTCCGTGTGCTGAGACCCAGGTACAAGCTCTTTTTTAACTGTTTAAATGGACTTAATATATCAAAGAATGCAAAAAGAGAAAGTTGGTTTTTTTGGTTACCTTGAAATTGTAAAGAAAGCTTTAAAAATCAGGGTATAGTTAAAAACCTCACATTTTGAAAGTATGGATTTCTACAAACAACAAGAAAAAGCAACTTATGTGAACCAGTTAGCTTTTTTTTTTAAACCAGAGATAAGGTATTTGTCTCCCACACTTCCGCCACACCCCCCCACACACACACATTATTCTTTCCTAGTGATTTTTTAAGTGTAAACCAAAGGCCAAATTTGACCTATTTGAAGCAGGCCCTTCTGCTTTTAAATTTTTTTTGCAGGAAAGGCAGAGGATTAAAACTAAATGTAAACCTAAGGGGCTGCCAAGTTTTACTGAACACTAGTAAGATCAACACCTGTTTACAGGAACGTTAATGGTAAAGAGAAAGCAATATTACCATTCACAATCTATTTAACACATTTGTAACCCTTGAAATGAACTCCCTTGTTCTGTAGTGAAATAAAGAGGCCCCTTTGTAACACGAACTGGTTTAGCTATTACCAGCAGGACAGTGGGGTGGGAGGAGGTATTGTTTCATATTCTCTGTGTATATATAAAGTCTGCTGCAGTTTCCACGGTATGCATCTGATGAAGTGAGCTGTAGCTCACGAAAGCTCATGCTCAAATAAATTGGTTAGTCTCTAAGGTGCCACAAGTACTCCTTTTCTTTTTAAGAAGGTGTCTACACTGCCCACGTGAAATCGCTGCCGCGACAACACTTTAAGGTGGCAGTGTTGTCGTGGCTCCAGCTGAGGAGGGTGTTTTTTCACACCCCTGAGCGGGGCAAGTTTCAGCGCTGTAAGTGGCAGTGTAGACAAGCCCTAATTGAACTGTGAAATTTTAAAACAGGGAACACTCTCTAAAAACCCCGAAAATTATTTTTGTTGTTTGTCAGCCCCAGTGGGAAAAGTCCCATAAAATTTAAAAGGTCTTAAAGCCAATGGGATTATCTATCTATCTATCTATCTATCTATCTAGTGGGAAAGGTGCTTGGGGCCTGTTTTTTTAGATAAGAATAAGGCAGTTAAAGGGGGTGGGTAATGAGGGGAGGGGCGGGGAGGGGAGGGAGAGGGCTCTTGTTTAAAAATCTTGGGTTGATAGGATTGGTTCAGGAAAATGCATTCTATGATGCAGCTGTAGAACAGTTTCTGATTGATCCGCCCGAGAGGCAGAGATAACCACGCTGGGGACTGTGAGCCTTGGGAGCTCCCTCTTTTCCCCGGGGGCAGCTGCAAGGGAAGAATTAGTAGGGGAAGCAAAAGTGGATGGGAACCTGGGAGGCAGTGACCATGAGATGGTCGAGTTCAGGATCCTGACACAAGGAAGAAAGGAAAGCAGCAGAATACGGACCCTGGACTTGAGAAAAGCAGACTTTGACTCCCTCAGGGAACTGGTGGGCAAGATCCCCTGGAAGAATAACATAAGGGGGAAAGGAGTCCAGGAGAGCTGGCTGTATTTTAAAGAATCCTTATTGAGGTTACAGGGACAAACCGTCCCGATGTGTAGAAAGAATAGTAAATATGGCAGGCGACCAGCTTGGCTTAACAGTGAAATCCTTGCTAATCTTAAATACAAAAAAGAAGCTTACAAGAAGTGGAAGATTGGACAAATGACCAGGGAGGAGTACAAAAATATTGCTCGGGCATGCAGGAGTGAAATCAGGAAGGCCAAATCACACCTGGAGTTGCAGTTAGCAAGAGATGTTAAGAGTAACAAGAAGGGTTTCTTCAGGTATGTTAGCAACAAGAAGAAAGTCAAGGAAAGTGTTGGCCCCTTGCTGAATGAGGGAGGCAACCTAGTGACAGAGGATGTGGAAAAAGCTAATGTACTCAATGCTTTTTTTGCCTCTGTCTTCACGAACAAGGTCAGCTCCTAGACTACTGCACTGGGCAGCACAGCATGGGGAGGAGGTGACCAGCCCTCTGTGGAGAAAGAAGTGGTTCGGGACTATTTAGCAAAGCTGGACGAGCACAAGTCCATGGGGCCGGATGCGTTGCATCCGAGAGTCCTAAAGGAGTTGGTGGATGTGATTGCAGAGCCATTGGCCATTCTCTTTGAAAACTCATGGCGATCGGGGGAAGTCCCCGACGACTGGAAAAAGGCTAATGTAGTGCCCATCTTTAAAAAAGGGAAGAAGGAGGATCCTGGGAACTACAGGCCAGTCAGCCTCACCTCAGTCCCTAGAAAAATCGTGGAGCAGGTCCTCAAGGAATCAATTCTGAAGCACTTAGAGGAGAGGAAAGTGATCAGGAACAGTCAGCATGGATTCACCAAGGGCAAGTCATGCCTGACTAATCTAATTGCCCTCTATGACAAGATAACTGGCTCTGTGGATGAGGGGAAAGTGGTGGACGTGTTGTTTCTTGACTTTAGCAAAGCTTTTGACACGGTCTCCCACAGTATTGTTGCCAGCAAGTTAAAGAAGTATGGGCTGGATGAATGGACTATAAGGTGGATAGAAAGTTGGCTAGATTGTCGGGCTCAACGGGTAGTGCTCAGTGGCTCCATGTCGAGTTGGCAGCTGGTATCAAGTGGAGTTCCCCAAGGGTCGGTCCTGGGGCCGGTTTTGTTCAATGTCTTCATAAATGATCTGGAGGATGGTGTGGATTGCACCCTCAGCAAGTCTGCAGATGACACTAAACTGGGAGGAGAGGTAGATACGCTGGAGGGTAGGGACAGGCTACAGAAGGCCCTAGACAAATTGGAGGATTGGGCCAAAAGAACCCTGATGACGTTCAGCAAGGACAAGTGCAGAGTCCTGCACTTAGGATGGAAGAACCCAATGCACAGCTACAGACTAGGGACCGAATGGCTCGGCAGGAGTTCTGCAGAAAAGGACCTAGGGGTTACAGTGGACGAGAAGCTGGATATGAGTCAACAGTGTGCCCTTGTTGCCAAGAAGGCCAATGGCATTTTGGGATGTAGGGGCATTGTAGGGGCATTGCCAGCAGATCGAGGGACGTGATCGTTCCCCTCTATTCTACATGGGTGAGGCGTCATCTGGAGTACTGTGTTCAGTTTTGGGCCCCACACTACAAGAAGGATGTGGAAAAATTGGAAAGAGTCCAGCGGAGGGCAACAAAAATGATTAGGGGACTGGAACACATGACTTTTGAGGAGAGGCTGAGGGAACTTGGGATGTTTAGTCTACGGAAGAGAAGAATGAGGGGGGATTTGATAGCTGCTTTCAACTACGTGAAAGGGGGTTCCAAAGAGGATGGCTCTAGACTGTTCTCAGTGGTAGCAGATGACAGAACAAGGAGTAATGGTCTCAAGTTGCAGTGGGGGAGATTTAGGTTGGATATTAGGAAAAACTTTTTTGCTAGGAGGGTGGTGAAACACTGGGATGTGTTACCTAGGGAGGTGGTGGAATCTCCTTCCTTAGAAGTTTTTAAGGTCAGGCTTGACAAAGCCCTGCTGGGATGATTTAGTCGGGGATCGGTCCTGCTTTGAGCAGGGGGTAGGACTAGATGACCTCCTGAGGTCCCTTCCAACCCTGATATTCTATGATTCTATGATTCTATGAAGGGTAAGTTCTCTTCCCCTTCCCCCTCCCCCCCCTGCAGCTTGCTATACTTTCCTTGTATAATGACAGGTTTCAGAGTAGCAGCCGTGTGAATCTGTATTCGCAAAAAGAAAAGGAGGACTTGTGGCACCTTAGAGACCAACGCATTGGATGCTCATGAAAGCTTCTGCTCAGATAAATTTGTTAGTCTCTAAGGTGCCACAAGGACTCCTTTTCTTTATACTTTCCTTGTCTCACTAACCAAAAAGGATCTCTTCCTGTTTTCTATATTCTCCTTCTCTCACTAACCAAAAAAAGGATCTTTCTCTCTTTTGCACAGCTCTGTGTTCTGCTTAGTAACAAAAAAGGATCTTTCTCTCTCTTTCTGTTTTCTGTACTTTACACAGCCCTTTGTCACTGACACAGGATCTCTAGCTCATTTTTCGGCCGTGTGATTTCTTTCTCCCGACCTTCTCAACCTTCCTTTAGAGTTTCCTCTTTTCTTTAATGAGCCTTTGCTTTTTAAAATTGATTTCAATTTTTTTACTCTTATTATTTTTTAGTCCCAACAACAATAACCTTTTACCATGTTCTTACTAATCTATAAAACACACTCCTCTCTCTTGTTGCTTTCTATAGTTTCCCCTCTTCCTTCTATTTAAAATCACCTTTCTTTCCTTTTTTCTTCTAAGGCTAAGCAATCTTTCTTTTTTTAAAACTCCTTTCCTTTAAAACTCCTGTAAGGCCTCTGTCATGAGGGGGCGTGGCCTCCTGCCCTGGCAGCCTGGGAGGGAGCCGCGAACACCCCCTGGTGGGCAGAACCGGGACACCCATGGCAGCAGAGGGGCGGGGCAGGAAGCGGCGCTATAAAAGGCTGGGCCTCCAGCTCAGATGGGAGAGAGCTGCCAGATGAGCAGCACGTCTCTTCCGCGCTGTGGAAGCACGGACCGAACAGAGAGCACTATCCTGACAGACCCAGAGGGGCTGCCAGATGCCAGGGACACTGAGAAGCTGGTGGGGCTGCCACTCACTGTCCTCCCCCAGAGCTCGCTGTTGCCGGCAGGGAAAGGGCTGGGGGGAGTCCTCCTCTCTGGCCCCTATCCCGGAGCAGCCTTCCTGCACCCCAAACTCATCCCCAGCCCTGCCCCACCCCAGAGCCCACACCTGCCCCAGCCAGAGCTTTCACCTCTCCACCACACCCTTAACCCTCACCCTGAGCCCCTCCAACACCCCAAACACCTTAACCCCAGTCCTAGCCAGAGCCCTCATCCCCCCATACCCCAACCCTCTGCCCCAGCCCTGAGCCCCCTCCAACACTACAAACCCCTTATCTCCAGCCCTAGACACAGCCTCATCCCCCCACACCCCAACCCTCTGCCCCAGCTCTGAGCCCCCTCCAACACCACAAACCCCTCATCTCCAGCCGTAGACATAGCCCTCATCCCCCCACACCCCAACCCTCTGCCCCAGCCCTGAGCCCCTTCCAACACCACAAACCCCTCATCTCCAGCCCTTGACAGAGCCCTCATCTCCCTACATTCCAACCCTCTGCCCCAGCCTTGAGCCTCTCTAACCCCCCAAACCTCCCAGCCCCAAACAGAACCCTCACCCCCTACACCCTGACTCTTGCCCTGAGCCCCTCCCAAACCCCTCAGCCCTGCACCCCCTCCCTCTGCACCCCCTCCCATCCCCAAACTCCCTCCCAGAGCCTGCAGCCTGCACCCCAATACTCTGCCTAAGCCTAGGGCCTGCACCCCAGACGTCCTTCCTCACCCAAACTCCCTCCCGGAGCCTTGGGCAGGTGGGGGGCGAAGTAGGGGCGGGTTCTGGGCACCACCAAAATTTCTACAAACCTGCCACCCCTGAACCCATGTACACACGGAATGGGCGTGTAGCAAGGAGCCCAGGGCAGCCGAATTGGGTTCAGCTGTGTTATTGACTACAAGCCAGCCAGTGTGTTGCTGTCGGATTTTCCCCACTGACGCAGTGGCGGACCGCTCCACGGCTACTAGGGCCCTGGGCTGGGACGCAGTGGAGCGAGAGGGCCTGGGTTCCCCTACCACCGCCAACCCACCGTCAGGAGTAGCAGCCTCCCCACTTGGTTGTCAGGAGGCCTGATTGGTCTGGCACCCGCCTGAATCAGGACGACAGACGGTTGTGCTGACTCTCCCACCAGAGAGCTAACCTCCCCCAGACTGCGACGGCTCTGCCGGACTGTAGGCCAGAGCCCCCCTACTTGATTGCTGCCCCGCCCTGATCAAGGGCCAGGCAAATGGACCTTCTGCTGCTCTATCTGCCTGACTGTAGGCCAGAGCCCCTACTCGACAGCAGCCCTGTCCTGAATGAGGGCCCCGGGCAAACAGATGCTCTACCGTTGGTCGGCCTGACTGCAGGCCAGAACCATGAACACTGAGCTATTTCCCCTGAACCAAGGTACCCCGGAAGTATCGTAGCGAGGGGCGTGGTCTCCCTCCCAGACGGATGGGGAGGGAGCCGCGAACCCCCTACAGCCTCTCTTTCTACTCGTTCATACTTTTTCTCTAAATATGTCAAAACACAGCACGCTGTTAGGGCCCTGGGCGGGGACGCAGTGGAGTGGGAGGACCTGGGTTCCCCTATACCCGCCACCCCACCGTCAGGAGTGGCAGCCTACTTGGTTGCTGCCCCGCCCTGATCAAGGGCCAGGCAAATGGACCTTCTGCTGCTCTGCCTGCCTGACTGTAGCACAAGCACGCAACCTTCCCCCAGCCAAACACAGAAAAATAATACAAAAGAAATGTTCAAAAGGGCTGATGGTGCCAAAAATGTACACGACCGGAAACGGGGACGGAGGGCGGGACGTAAACTCTACACGGGGCATGGAAACCTGTCAAAAAGTACATGGTGATAAAAGCTATTGAGCGGTTAACTACTCACGTGGCTGGGCAGGGCAGGCGGCCAATGGGGAGAAAGCCATGGTGCGGCATGATGTGTTCCACCCTGCTCCAGGCGGGCTCTGGTGCACCAAACCCCGAGAGTAGGGAGGCTGGCTTTTACTGGGGCAGCTGGGCAACTTCAATGTCTGGGTTCTCCCTTGTATGCGTCAGTCTCATCCTGTGCAAGAGTGTCCGTAGGCTGGTGCGGGCTGGACGGTGTTTCTTGCAGGCCTTGAGGATCAGCATGGTCTGCAAAGCCAGGCACCTGACAGAGGACTTGCTGTCCTGCTGGAAGCCTTTGAGGACTAAGATTGAAAGGAAGGAAATGGAGGTCAGAGCCATGGTGCTCTGGAAAGTCCTGGCAGAGCAAGCCAGCGCTGTACCTCTCAGCCCGCGACAAGAAGGCAGCAGGCTGGGAGGCGGGAGGCAGGGGACTAGCAGGAACAACCACCAACCCTCACTAAACATCCCCACTGCCCTCCACAGCAGGGGGAGCCCCCAGACACAGGCAAGAAGTCACAATGAACCCCATTCACTCAAAAAGAAAAGGAGTACTTGTGGCACCTTAGAGACTAACCAATTTATTTGAGCATAAGCTTTCATGAGCTACAGCTCACTTCATCGGATGCATACTGTGGAAACTGCAGAAGACATTATATACACAGAGACCATGAAACAATACCTCCTCCCATCCCACTCTCCTGCTGGTAATAGCTTATCTAAAGTGATCACTCTCCTTACAATGTGTAAGCCCTCTGCACCAACATTCCACACAAAGATGGACTACAAGCCATCAAGAACACTATCCCCGATAATGTCACGGCTAACCTGGTGGCTGAACTTTGTGACTTTGTCCTTACCCGTAACTATTTTACATTTGGGGACAATGTATACCTTCAGATCAGCGGCGCTGCTATGGGTACCCGCATGGCCCCACAGTATGCCAACATTTTTATGGCTGATTTAGAACAACGCTTCCTCAGCTCTCGTCCCCTAACGCCCCTACTCTACTTGCGCTCTATTGATGACATCTTCATCATCTGGACCCATGGAAAAGAAGCCCTTGGGGAATTCCACCATGATTTCAACAATTTCCATCCCACCATCAACCTCAGCCTGGTCCAGTCCACACAAGAGATCCACTTCCTGGACACTACAGTGCTAATAAACAATGGTCACATAAACACCACCCTATACCGGAAACCTACTTACCGCTATTCCTACCTACATGCCTCCAGCTTTCACCCTGACCACACCACACCATCCATCGTCTACAGCCAAGCTCTGCGATACAACCGCATTTGCTCCAACCCCTCAGACAGAGACAAACACCTACAAGATCTCTATCAAGCATTCTTACAACTACAATACCCACCTGCGGAAGTGAAGAAACAGATTGATAGAACCAGAAGAGTTCCCAGAAGTCACCTACTACAGGACAGGCCTAACAAAGAAAATAACAGAACGCCACTAGCCGTCACCTTCAGCCCCCCCAACTAAAACCCCTCCAACGCATTATTAAGGATCTACAACCTATCCTGAAGGATGACCCAACACTCTCACAAATCTTGGGAGACAGGCCAGTCCTTGCCTACAGACAGCCCCCCAGCCTGAAGCAAATACTCACCAACAACCACATACCACACAACAGAACCACTAACCCAGGAACCTATCCTTGCAACAAAGCCCGTTGCCAACTGTGCCCACATGTCTATTCAGGGGACACCATCACAGGGCCTAATCACATCAGCCACACTATCAGAGGCTCGTTCACCTGCACATCCACCAATGTGATATATGCCATCATGTGCCAGCAATGCCCCTCTGCCATGTACATTGGTCAAACTGGACAGTCTCTACGTAAAAGAATAAATGGACACAAATCAGATGTCAAGAATTATAACATTCATAAACCAGTCGGAGAACCTTCAATCTCTCTGGTCACGCAATTACAGACATGAAGTTCGCTATCTTAAAACAAAAAAACTTCAAATCCAGACTCCAGCGAGAAACTACTGAATTGGAATTCATTTGCAAATTGGATACTATTAATTTAGGCTTAAATAGAGACTGGGAGTGGCTAAATCATTATGCAAGGTAGCCTATTTCCCCTTGTTTTTTCCTACTCCCCCACCCTCAGCCGTTCTGCTTAATCTTGGATTTATGCTGGAAATGGCCCACCTTGATAATCATACACATTGTAAGGAGAGTGGTCAGTTTGGATGAGCTATTACCAGCAGGAGAGTGAGTTTGTGTATGTATGGGGGTGGGAGGGTGAGAAAACCTGGATTTGTGCTGGAAATGGCCCACCTTGATTATCATGCACATTGTAGGGAGAGTGGTCACTTTGGATAAGCTATTACCAGCAGGAGAGTGAGTTTGTGTGTGTGGTTTTTGGAGGTGGGGTGGGGGGTGAGAAAGCCTGGATTTGTGCTGGAAATGGCCCAACTTTATTATCACACACATTGTAAGGAGAGTGATCACTTTGGATAAGCTATTACCAGCAGGAGAGTGAGTTTGTGTGTGTGGTTTTTGGAGGTGGGGTGGGGGGTGAGAAAACCTGGATTTGTGCTGGAAATGGCCCAACTTTATTATCATACACATTGTAAGGAGAGTGATCACTTTAGATAAGCTATTACCAGCAGGAGAGTGGGGTGGGAGGAGGTATTGTTTCATGGTCTCTCTGTGTATATACGCCTAACTTCCGGTGCCCTGCTGCCCTCCAGCAAATGCCGAGGAGGGAGCTCAGCCATTCTCTAGCTCTGGTTGGGGCCCAGCTATGAACCTGCTCTGGGAGTGAGGAGCCTGAGCTATGTCACCCGCCCATTCCCCTTCTCCCCAACAAATGTGGAGGAGACGCTGCTCTGCCCTGCGCTGGCCCAGGGTTCCGGGCACGCAGCAGGGAGGTAGATGACCGGACGTCACCTCAGTCTCCTTTGGAGCAGTGGCTTGACACCAGGCACCCCACTTGGAGGTGACTGCAACAAACCCTGGGCTAGTGAGTGCAAGGGGGGGAGGCAGGACCCCAACTTTGCTGTGTTGCGGGGGCGGGGAGGGGACAATCGTCTGCGAAGGCCAGCCAGCTCAGGCCCAGTTTGGAGATTTGCCAGGCCACAGCTCTGAGGTCAGGGCTAAGTGCCTGGGCACATGCCAACCAGCAGGCACCACAGGGTGAGGGGGAAGCTGATCAGGGGTTTGGGGATCTACAGTTTGCCACCCTTTGCGGCTCTTGCCCAAGATCACATTGCTGGCGTCGGAGATTGAACCCAGCCCGCAGCCCTGGGCCATTCGTCCCTCTAGTGCTCAGTGCTCAAAGCAGATACCACTCACCCTTGCAGATGGCCTCCAACTTCTCCTGGCTCTGCTGGTCCAGCTGCCGGGCAGTGAGCCCTACACACACAAACAGCTCGTCACATCCCTGCGTCCCCAGCGAGGGTATCAAAGCGTCTGTCACCCTCCAAGCAGTGGGGCTTTCCCCTGCCCCTCGCTGTCCAGGACGCACTCCTGAGTCCCCAGGGGAAAGGGCGAGGCCCCAGGGATGGCTGTGGGGCTGGTTGCCAAAGGAGAGCATTGCGCCTTGAGGTTCCACTACCAAGAGCCCATGGTGGGGTGGGGGTGTGGGGGATGGGGACTGCATGGGGAGCAGTGGAGTTCGAGGGGGCCCATCAGCCGATCAGGGCAGTTTGGGGTGAGCTTGCTCCTGTGGGTTTCTGACACCCCTGAGCCTTCATTCGGCAATCAGGAGTCCAGGGGTTACTTCTCGCTGCCGGCAGGGACTGAGGAGAGCCTGGGACTGGATCCAGCCCCTCTGCTTAAGGGACCCCTCTGCTCTGTGGTTACCTAGAAACCTGATGGCCGCTTCTCTAATGGGAGCCTGCGGGTTTTCCACAAAGGCCATGGCCTGGCAGAGGAAGGTTTCTGCCCTCTCCTTGTAGCACGCCACCTAGGAGCCAGAACAAGGGAGCACAAGGTTATTAAAGGCCTTTCCATCCTGCAGGCCAGGTTCCAGATCTGTGGAGTGTCCTGCTTTCAGCCCTCCTTCCTGTGCCGGGGGGATCACGCAGAGGGATTACAGCCAGGGCCAGGTGTGGTCCCGGGGCTGGGGCTCGGTGTGGGAATGGAGCCAGGCAATGGAGGGCTCACTCACCAGGCAGTCACAGCCTCGCCAAAGCTCCTTTTTCTGGACGAGAGCACTGAGCTGGCTCCACCTTAGAAAATCCACCGCACTCCTGAGGGTGTCCCAACACACCTGCAAAACAAGAGGGGCCGGGGAGAGCCGAGAATGGTTACAGGAGCTGGAAGCCAGGGCCGTCCCTCGGCATACGTGCCTGCGTAGGGCACCATGAAATTTGGGGCACCAAATTGCCCCAAATTTCATGCTGTCACTAGGCGGCTGCATGCTGCACATGCAGCAGCCCCAGCCCCAGTGACCCACCCTATACCTCAGCCAGCCCCGCCGCAGGCTGCACCCACTACAAAGGGCAGGGCCGTCCCTGGGGGGGGGGCCCAGACAACTCCCTCCGCCCTCCCTCTTCCCCTTCCCCCCTGCTCCATCCCCAGCCCGCCCCCATTCCACCTCTTCTCCGCAAGTCTCTTCCCCCAGCGACCCCACACTCACTGGCAGTGGCAGGAAGTGGAGCAACCCGTCCCAGCCCGCTCTTCTCCAAAAGGATTGCCCCCCGCGCTCTCCAGTAGTGGGAAGCTGCTGTCAGTGAGTGTGTGTGCGGGAGGGATCCCTTTCCCCAAAGCCCCTCCCTCGAGCGACACGGCTAGACCCTTAGTTCCCCACCTCATGGGGGAAGGAGGGTGAATTCATTACTCCTGGGGGCATTTGGCTCCCAAGTGATGGGGGCCATGAGAGCGAGCGTGTGCACAGGCACCTGGGGCGGGGCGGAGGGGAGGCTTGAGCATGTCATGGCTAGTAAGAGCTGTCCGGGCTGCTTGGCCAAGGGCACATTGGGTCTTGGGCACCATCCGGAGGCTGGGTAGCTCTGCTCCTGGTAGGGGCCATGGCCAGGGTTGTGCTCTTCCCACCAGCACAGCCAGGGGAATGTGCAGAGGCCAGTGGCTGTAGGAGTGGTGAGCTGACCCCTCCGCCCACCCATTCTCTCAGCCTGGCTGCAGGGGGGGAGTGTTAGGTTCAGAGGAGGCAGAGAAGACTCGGCAGTTGGGTGGGGCACCATGGTCATGACGCTACTGGACTCAACATTCAAGTGTTTTTGAGCACGTGATTGTCACAGCACTGAGCACCTGCCCTCTGCCGGCCAGACCTTTTAAAGGGGGGTGTCACATGTTGGCCCCCCAACAAATTCCTGGTCACTCTGTAACAATCTCAGCTGCAGGCTCCAGCTCGTGATCTCACCTGGGACACATTGGGACGCTCATCGTGCAGGAGGAGGAGCAGAGGGACCAGGCTGCGGAGGACGTGCTCCTTCATCTTTCTCCTGTTGGGCTCCCTTACAAGCTCCAAAAGGTGTTTAAAGAGGGTGATGGAGAGCACCCGGAGTTTGCTGGACTCCTGCAAGAGAGGATGTGGGGAGGAGACGCTGTGACCGTCGTGCCCACCCAGCAGGGTGAGTGCTCACTGTGACAGAGATGTCTGCCCTGCAGGGGGTATTGCTAACTCACCCCCAGTCATACAGGCACAGCTGGGGGCCAGAGTCTCATGGGCATAGCGCCATTGAAGGCAATAGAGATGCAGATTTCCACCAGCTGAGGGGCTGGCCTGGTAACTTCTTGGCCAGAGAGAGCAGCAAGGTGGGGTGAGACAGCCCCTGGGATCTCACAGCCAGGTCTGGGCACACTGACATCAGCACCCGCCTGTCAAGCCAAGGGGAAACGCTCAGGGCAGAGCAGCATCAGGACAGGGGCGGCAGAGAGGGAGCGATGAGCAAAGATTCAAAGAGGGAAGGGATGTGTGTACTTTGTCCTCCCGCTTTGCGTACCCGACTCACACTGGTGCTGACCCACAGCGACCCTCTAGAGAGGCCAAGGGGGCCAGGCATGGGGGGCAAATTCCTACACTGGTGTTTGTTCGGGCCATGCACAGGGACCTGCGGGGGAGTTAACCAGGAGCAAGGGGTGGTAAATGTGCAGGAGCTCCCAGATAGGGGGCCTTGGAAGCCATGACTGGAAACCACCCAGCCTCCAGGGGCTTGGGGTTCGGCAAGGGCTGCCCCACTCCTACCCATGGGTTTCTTGTTAACTCAGGATCGGCCCCACTTGGTCACATGATGCCCCCTCGCTGCATGGCAGCTGGCAGAGCCGGACCAGTCCAGTGACCTGGGAGGCCGGGCGAGCTGTGCCCACCAGGGAGAACCAGGAGCAATAGCTGGGGGCTGTAGGGAGGGGCCACAGCTTTCTGGGAGGTGAGGCTGAGGGTAAGGGGGGGCAGCCTGGGGGGCGGGTTGACTTGAGCTGTTCTGAGAGTGGCTGAACCTTTAAATGGTGCCCCCCCAATCAGCAGTTACATGTCGCCTCTGGGCACCAGGTTCTAGAGCAGGCAGTTCTCTGAGTGACGTCTGTTGTAAAAGTGTTCATAAGTTCTTTTAGTCTGTTTATCAGATTTGGCTGCGCTCTCCTGTCTGGCCACTTTGGAGACAGGCTCTTGGAACAGTAGTTCTCAGTTGTCTTTCCATCAGGAGCGGGTGCTGGACTAGATGCAGGAGCTGCTCTTGGTGTTGATCTTTAGCTGGGCCTGTGCCACTGCTTAATAAAGAGCGGCCGGGTCCCAGCAGAGTTCGGGAGGGCTGAGGGTAGGATTTAGCGTTGTGAGAGCTGGGGAGGTGGGTGATCCCTCCAGGAGCCCCCACTGGGGTGTTACCCCTGGAAGGCAGTAATGGATGGGTCCCTTTCTCCCGCCCACTTTGCTGGCTCTCGCCGTGCAGTGGGGGACTGAACATCAGTCTGGTGAACATGCTGGCGGGGGCTCGTTTGTGGTTACAAAAGGCCTGGGGAGAACTAGCCCCTCCTTTGATGCTGCCCTGCCATGAGAACGAAGGGGAGAGGAAAGGGCGGTAGGCCATCTGTGGGATTCCTGGCCAGGGAGGGGAGGAGCAGGATTTTCACCAGGGTACCATCACTTGTTACCCTGGAAGCCAGCAGGAGCATTGCGGCCCCCTGTGCTGCAGAGGCCCCTTCGCTGCATGCAGGCTCAGGAATGCATCTTCTTCCCTCAAGGGGAGCCTCGTCCCCAGGCTGCCCTGATCCTTGTCAGCAGGCCTGCAGGACACCAGGGTTCCCACCCTTACTGCCATATGCTCTGATGGAGAATGGGGTAGCAGAAGAAGGCGGGAATGGGTTCATGTCATTTACGACAATCCTTTTTCTGGCTAGGGCCATAGCATAGGTCCCGCTAGCCCACCCGCCAGCCCCCATTCACACGTCTGTGGCTTGAAGGGTCTCCCGCGGGCCGCCAGGCCTTACATCATGAAAGAAAGGCAGGAGTTTCTCAGCCACTCGCACAGCCATGGGGCTGGCGCTCTGCCTGTCCATGCCGGCGAGGATGTCTCTCAGCACAGTGATGGCATTGGAGATGACGTCCCTGTCTGCCTCGTGTAGCTGCTCCACGACGACTGGCAGTTGATGCTGGAGTTTCCCCACCTGTGTGAAAGGAGAAGCTGCTTCACGAAACACCCTCCGGTGACCCAACAAGCCATTTCCAAAACAACGTCTGCCTCCCCTGCAGACAGAGCCATGGGAACTAGGAGTGCAGGGGGTGCTGCAGCACTCCAAGGTTTTACGCGGGGCTCTGCTCCTGGCCCCACACACAAGGTCCCAGCTGCCGGCCCTGCGCCAACTCCCAGCTGTGGCCCCAGCCTCGGCCCCCTTGCCCCATCCATCTCCTGCCCCCCTGGAGCCATGGCCCTGCTCCTGACCCCAGCTCTAGGGGTGGTGCGGTGTGTGGACAGGTGTAAGGGGGTGCTCAGCACCTCCACTATAAAAAGTCTTCTAGCGCCCCACCTCCAGATGACATCTTAGAGCCTCAAAGCCCTTGCACAGCCCCAGCTAGGATTGCAGGCAGCGGGGCCGGCTACCTGCAACATAAGCAGCTGCTTCCTTGTACCCCCGATCTCAGGGGGTGGTATTTATAAGCAGGTATCATCTGTGGAAACTTCTCTGCACAGCACCTTGACCCCAAACAAATCAAGTGTATTATTGTTATAACGGTTAGAATAGCACCTCCAGCGCCTATCTGCAATCAGGGCGTGTGCTGGGGGCTTTCCAGGCACAGAAAGAGACATTCCCTGGCCTAGAGCTTACAGGCTAGACACACAAAGGAAGGATTTCTATCCCCGTTGTACAGACATGGAACTCAGGCACAGAGAGGCGACGTGACTCACCCATGGTCACCCAGGGAGTCTGGCAGAGCCCAAAACTGAACTTGGGTTCTCCTGAGTCCCGGGCCTTACAGCCCAGCCTCAGCGAGGGAGCCGATTTTCTCCACGAGTTGTAGGGTTGGTCTGTTACTAAAAGCCAGATTCAATCATTTCTGTATTTGGCTTTTGAACTGTTCAAAGACAGCCCCACAAAACCTCAACCGGGATCAGGGGAAAAAGTGTCCAATACAGGCTTACCGGTTCCAGAAGGAAAAATAAAACACAAGCAAGTGAAAACCAGGCTGATGACATGGAACAATGGGAATGGTGGATAACAAAGAGAATTACAGTCATGCCCTCTCCATGTCTGATCGATTCATCGTCCGGCTTTAATAAACCGGACTGACCTGCTATTCTCAGGGTAAGTAAATTATCATTAGGGAGAGTTGCCTTCAGATGGTCTCCTCTTTGACCAGGCTGCCAGATCTGTGTATTTAAGTCCCAAGGGTTTTCTCTGCCTTCACTATACCGTGTCTATCACACTTGGTATGAGGTCTGAGCAGCAAAAGGCCTTTCTCGAGCTCTTCAGAGGAGCGAGTGCTGCGGGACAGAGCTGTGACGTCAACAGTTAAAACCTACGAGGCTCAAAAAGGGGATTCGTAGGAAAAAATGGTTCCAATTGAAGCAAAATGGCTCTGTCCGGGCGTCCTGGATCACTGGTGTCACCAGCATTCCCTGGAGGTCTAGAGTCCACAGCTCTGCTGCTACTCTAGTGCTAGGGTTCTTTGGATCACACACCCAGAGACGCACCCTGCAGGAGCCAGGCCCTGCCCTGCAGAACAACAGACAAAAGCCAGGCAGGGACTTGCCCAAGGTCACCCAGCAGGTCAGTGGCAGAGCCAAGAAGAGAAACCAGGGCTCCTGACTCCAGGCCAGGGCCAGGTCCCCTGGGAAGCTTTCAATGACCCCAGCCCTGCATCAGCTCCCTGATGAAGGAGTTGCCAAGACTTTGAAGGAAAGAGCTCAAATTCAGAGGGATCATGGTAAATTGGAGGACTGGGCTATAGACAACAAAATGAAACTCACCAAAGACAAAAGTGAGGTGCTACATTTAGAGAAGAAAAAGCAAATGCACAGAAACAGAATGGGGGATAACCGGTTGTACTGCTGAGGAGGATCTGGGAGCTGCAGTGGATCACAGCCTCAGCATGAGGCAGCAAAGCGATGCTGTTGCAAAAAAAAAAAGAAAAGAAAAAAAAAAGCAAATGCAATCTTAGGTTGCATTAACAGAGGTATAGCCTGCAAGTCATGGGAGGTGATAGTACCACTCTACTCAGTGCTGGTTAGGCCTCAGCTGGAGTACGGTGTCCAGTTTAGGTCACCAATGTCTACAAAAGATGTGGAGAAACTGTAATGAATCCAGAGGCAAGTGACAAAGATGATCCGAGGGATGGAACACAAGCCATACGAGCAAAGGTTGAAGGAACTGGCTATGTTTAGTTTGCAGAAGAGGAGATTAAGGGGGGACGTGCTAATGGTCTTCAGATTCTTTGAAGGCTGCCAAAAAAAAGATGGCAAAAAGTTGTTCTCTCTTGCCACAGAGGGCAGGACAAGAGGGGATGGGTTCAAACGACAGCACTGCAGATTTAGATTAAATCTCAGGAAAACCTTCCTAACTGTAAGAAGAGTAGGACAATGGGACAGACGACTAGGGAGCTTGTGGAAGCCCCTTTGCTGGAGGTTTATAGAAGGAGGCTGGAGCCATCTCTCTCGGCTGGGATAGACACAACAAATCCTGCATCTTGGCAGGGGGCTGGACAAGCTGACCTTGCGATCCCTTCTCACCCTGCGGTTCTATGAGGTGTCCCAGAGCACCAGGAGAGGGTTTCGGCGTGTTCTGCCTAGACTATAGCGCTGGCTAGAGTCACGCTCTCTCTCTTCGGCCCAATGGCAATACCCAGTGGGAGACAGAGAGACACCCTCAGGCCATGGTGGGGACACACGGCGCTCCTTCCCTTGCTGCAGGGGCTGGAACTTACGGCCAAGGGGGCGACGCCAGCCTCTTGCTGAGAGATGTCGTGATGCTGGCGCAGCGGCCGTTCCTGCAGCCTGTCGAGCAGCTCCCGTAGGACCTTTCCTGTGGTCTTGGGGTGGGATGTCAGCACCCTCCACATCTCCACAGCAACGCTGCAAAGGGAGAGAGCCGATTTCACCTGGCCAGAGCCCTGCCAGCCTCCAGCACCCACCGCCACCCGCACCCTGCTGAGTCTCCCGCCCCCGGCCGGCCCTTTGTTGCCCTCCTGCTGCAGCAAAGGCACCCACTGCCTGGCGCAGGCTGCATGGGGGCCGGGTCTGAGTGTCAGCCCCGGGGGAGGCCGAGGGCTGCCATATGGGGTTTTGCAGGCTGGCCTGTCTCCACGGCATGTCAGCCTGCAAAACCCTCCAGAACAAGCAGAAGCTCTGCAGGGAGCAGGAGGTCTCTGGAAGGTTCTGCACGCCCCTGTCCCTGGCAGCGGGACCAGTCCGTGGGACCCGGAGCACAAGCGGCAGCAGCCCCAGCCCTGTACCTGTCACATGACAGCGAGCAGCCCAGCAGGGTTGTGACCACCTCCTTGCTGTACTGGTTGCCCAGCACGACAAGGGCCTTGAGCAGCTGCTGCTGGGCCAGCGGCTCGCTGATGGAGTCCAGGTTGTGGTAGATGCTTGTCACAGCCTCCGACACCTGGAAGGGAAACGGGAAGATGGGAGCCTTGGCTTCCTCACGCTGCTATTGATCTGGGGTGCCAGGGACCTGACCTACCTGAGAGCCATCTGCCCTCCCACATCCTCTTCTCCAGCTCCAGGCCTAGAACACAGGGCCAATTCCCGGCCTATCGATTCATAGACTGCAAGACCACAAGCGGCCATGGAGATCACCTAGACTGACCCCCCGCATTGCACAGGACCTGCCCCCCAGTAATGCCGAGTGCCCAGAGACAGAGTCTCCCACGGATGGGCTCCCCCAGCAGGCTGTTCTCACTGCAGCTCTTACCCTCTCCAAGCTTGGGCTGGGGACCCACAGGATCACATGCAGCATGTGCCTGGCTGCCACCGAGTCATGGACGCTGCTGTCTCTCATGCCCTCGATAGCAGTGAGGAAGAAGTCCATGCGCTCAGATGGGTTGAAGTACTTCCCAAACATCTGAAACAAACCTGCAAGTGAAACCCCTTTTGCTGCCCAGTGCAGTTCCAGTCGGACTGAGCAGCCAGGACTGGCCCAGCCAGGAGTGCAGGCAAAGCCCGCTGTGCCGGGACAGGGCTGGGTTACTGCACCTGGGACGCACAGTACCCAGCCAGCAATCAGGAGCTGTCCTGCATGGCACAGGCCAGCGTGGCAGTGCACGGGGGCACAATACTGCACAGCACGGATACACTCTCTAGTGCTCAGCAGGGCCTGGCACTGGTGCGTGGATGCAATGATGCCTTGGAGAGCATTAATCTCTGGGGAAGCTCCCACCACACCTGACAAGGAGCTGGGATCAGGTTTGGATGAGACCCAGTGCATCTTGGGATGTGGCATGGAGGGAGGCATATTGGCCCGCAATAGTAGAAGCCTTGCCAGCAGATTGAGGGAAGTGATTATTCCCCTCTATTCGGCACTGGTGAGGTCACATCTGGCCCCCCACAAGAGAAAGGATGTGGACAAATCGGAGAGAGTCCAGCAGAGGGTAATGAAAATGATTAGCGGGCTGAAGCACATGAATTATGAAGAGAGACTGAGGGAAGTGGGCTTATTTAGTCTGCAGAAGAGAAGAGTGAGGGGGGATTTGATAGCAGCCTTCAACTACCTGAAGGGGGTCTCCAAAGAGGCTGGAGCTCGGCTGTTCTCAGTGGTGGCAGGTGACAGAACAAGCATCCATGGTCTCAAGTTGCAGTGGGGGAGGTCCAGGTTGGATATGAGGAAAGACTATTTCACTAGGAGGGTGGTGAAGCACTGGAAAGGGTTACCTAGGGAGGTGGGGAATCTTCATCCTTCGAGATTTTTAAGGTCAGGCTTGACAAAGCCCTGGCTGGGATGATTTAGTTGGGGTTGGATTAGATACCTCCTGAGCTCTATGATTCTGTGAGGTGGAGTGGGCCATAGGCAGGGCTCCGGCCCAGCTGTATGGGGTCAGTCACATGCCTGGGTCTGTCCCTTCCCCCTGACTCCTAGGGTCTTAATTTCTCTCTCCTGATAAGTCTGGGCACAACAATCCCAGGAAGCATTGAAAGTAGTTACCATGGCGATATTGCTGGTGTTGGTGAACCAGGTGACCCAGAAGGTGTTCTCCGCTCGCCACTCCCTGAAGACCTGCAGATACTCTGCACTCTGCTTTGCCAGCGTCGTGCCTGAACCAGGGAGGGGAAACAGACAGCAGGCAATATAAATCAGAGGTTAGCTTTGGAAACGGGAGTTTTGCAAGGAAGTTTAGAGACAAGTACATCTAAGAAACATACTGTAAATTCAGGCCAATAAACTCCCCCTCCCTCCCCAACAAAACTAAACAAACTAACCCCCCTGGAAGAGTAAAAATAAACCAGGCGGAAGTGCAGCAGCAGTGTGAGGCTCTCCAGTTGATTGCACTGAATGCAGCATGTAGGATTCCCAGCCCTGTGGGCAGGTAGCACATCTGGGCATTTGGCCCAAGGAGCTACTACCCTCAGAGACCAGGAGGCCAGAGGATCTGAACTGGTGGAGCCAAGGGAGACAGCGAGGTACATAGAGGAGACTTTTAGGAATGCAGTAGAGTGGTCCCACCCCCAGTCTGACAGCCTCTGTGCTGCTGAGGAGGGTGAAAGTTTCTGGGAAGGAGAACATCGAGCTGGAGCAGAGGGAGATGATCCCATATTTGGGACCCACCTGCCAGATGAAGTCAGGATATCCTCTCACACTGAGCCTGCCCTCCTGAGGCGGGAAGCCCAGTTACAAAGAAAAGCCAGGTAATAGTAATGGGGATTCAATCAATAGACATATAAGCAGTTGGGTTTGTGATGAGTGGGAGAACCGCATGGTAAATTGCCTGCCTGGTGCAAAGTTTGCAGCTCTCACGAGACATCCAAACAAACTTATGTGCAGTGCTGTGGTATGTAAGCTAATGTGTAAATCGGCCTCTGTACGAGATAGAGAATGTGACAGTGAATTTTATAGAAGTCTCCAGATGTGATCCCTGACAAGCCTGACTTCAGTACCAGGCAAATTGTTGAAATGATAGGAAAGAACAGAATTATCAGACACAGAGGTGAACACAATTTTTTGGGGCAGAGTCAACATGGCTTTTGGAAAGGGAAATCATGCCTCACCAATCTACTAGAATTCTCTGAAGGGGGTCAACAAGAATGTGGAGAAGGGTGATCCAGTGGATATACTGTACTTGGACTTTCAGAAAGCCTTTGACAGGGTCCCTCACCAAAGGCTCTTAACCAAAGTAAGCTGTCATGGGATAAGAGGGAAGGTTCTCTCATGGGTCAGTGGTTAAAAGATAGGAAGCAAACAACAGGGATAAATGGTCAGTTTTCACAGTGGAGAGAGGTAAAGAGCGGGGCACCCCAAGGATCTGTGTTGACACCAGTCTAGTTCAACATAGTCATCAATGATCCAGAAAAAGGGGTAACCAGTGAGGCAGCAAAATTTGCAGATGATACAAAATGACTCAAGATAGTTAAATCCAAAGCAGACTGCGAAGAGCTACAAAGGGACCTCACAAAACTGGGGGGGGACTGGGCAACAAAATGGCAGATGACATTCAATATAGATAAATGCAAACTGGACACCACAATCTCAATGATACATACACAATTATGGGGTTTAAATTACCACTCAAGAAAGAGATTTTGGAGTCATCGTGAAGAGTTCTCCGAAAATATCCGCTCACCATGCAGTGGCAGTTAAAAAAGCCAACAGAATGTTGGGAACCATTAGGAAAGGGATAGATAATAAACCAGAAAAATGTCATAATGCCTCGATACAAGTCCAATGTGCACGCCCACACCGTGAATACCGCGTGTAGTTCTGGTCGCCCCATCTCAAAACAGATATACCAGAATTGTAAAATGTGCAGAGAAGGGCGACAAAAATGATTAGGGGTGTGGAAGAGCTTCCATATGAGGAAAGATTAAAAAGACTGGGGGCAAATCTACACTTAAACCACTCTATCGCCATAGCTGCACCGGTGCTGTAGCGTTGAAGAGAAGATGGTCCTCTGCCAACAAGCTCTTAATCCACCTCCCGGAGAGGCGCTAGCTATGTCAGTGGGAGGGGTGCTTCTGCCAACAGGGGTGTGGATTTTTCACACCCCTGAGCAATGGAGTGATAACAATATAGCTCTGCAGTGTAGACCTGGGACCATTTAGTTTAGAAAAGAGCTGACTAAGGCGGGAGATGACAGAGGTCTGTAAAATCATGACTGGTGAGGAGAAAGTGAATAGGAAAGTGTTATTTACCCCTGCACATAACACAGGAACTAGGGGTCACTTTCTGAAATTAATAGGCAGCAAGTTAAAAGCAAAGAAAAGAAGGTATCTCTGCACACAATGCACAGGCAACCTGTGGAAATTGTTGCCGTGGGATGTTGTGAAGCCTAAAAGTATAATTGGGTTCAAGATAATTAGGCCATGCAACCCCAGACTCTGCATGTCCCTAAACCTCTGACTACCAGAAGCTGGGACCGGATGAGAGGGGATGGATCACTCCAAATTTCCCTTTTCAGTTCATTCTCTCTGAAGCATGAGGCACTGGCCGTTATCAGAAGAAACAATACTGGGCTAGATGAACTGATCTGAGTCAGTATGTCCATTCTTATGTGAGTTATGAAGAGTAGAATATGGACAGGGGAAGCTAAAGACATCAGGGGAAACTCCATGGCTTGAAGGACTATGGATAGTAAGGAGGCTTTTTTAAAAAAGTGTATTAGGAACAAAAGAAATCCTAGCAATGGTGTAGGCTCATTACTAGATGGAGACTGTTTAAAAGGATGCAGAAAAGGCAGAAGTGTTCACTAAATATGTTTCCCATGTTTGGAAACCTCATGTCAATGTATTTAGGAAGGACAAGGGTCTCCAGTGCTCTTACGTTTTTGCCACAGCATGAAGGCGTAGAGGTGGTGAAGTCCCTCCATAGCCGATCGGCAGATCTCCTGCTCCTGCTCAGCACAGTGCAGAGTGAGACAGCCCACCAGCTGGCCCAGGACTCTGAACTCCTCCACTCCCTGACGGAGAGAGGGAGCAAGGGGAGTCACTCGCCCCTGCAGGCCCAGTGCAGCATGTCCCCCAGCATTGCACTAGCAACGGTCTAGAACCGGGGAAGGCAGAGCCCAGCGCAGAGAGACTGGGGACAATGAGAGCAGGAGGAGCCATGGGACCCATCACCAGGGACTGAGGGAAGCTCAGCAGGGACGGGAAGTCTGGGTAGCAAAGTCAGCAAACGTTGCCCTCGAGTGGGGACCTGGGTAAGGAATGAACTAACGTCCAGTCTCCATCTCAAGGGCAAGCTCCTAATCCCAGCCCCTTCTCCCATCCCCCTCCCTCCACTGACCTCAGGTCCAGGAGCGTGAGGTCACCTTGGACTCCTCTTCTCTGCATTCCGCCTCTCTCACTCCATCCTGGAGCTCCCCACAACCCCTACTTTCTGCGCTGCACCCATCCTGCCGGCTCTCTCCTGCCGGCTCTCTCCTGCAGCCTTGTCCTCTAGCCTCCCCCTCCTGCCAGACCTTCCCTTGCCCCTCCTGCAGCCCCTGCGCTCGCTCCCTGCTCTTCCCCACGTCGCACCAAGCCCCTTGCCCTCCTCTCCTGGGGTCTGCATGGCCTCCCCTGACCCACTCCCCATTGCTCTGGCTCCTTTGGCCCCTCCCATCCCTTTCACTGTGTCCCCTCCCACCTCCCTCCTTCTCTTCTGCTGCCCCAGCCTCTGGGGGGCATATCATCCAAGCACCCCGCTTCAGCTGCCGGAGGGGAGGCCCTGCCACAGGGGGGATGGAGCAGCTGGAGCAGCTCAATGGCCCTGAGCACCCAGAGCAGGGGGTGTTCATCTGGCAGCCTGGCAGGAGCTGATGCCAAAGTGTCCCGGGGGCAACTGACAGAGGGGGTAAAGAGACACCTGGGTTCAGAGGGTGCTCTCAAGGCGATCCTGTGTAAATCCGCTGACCCTGCGGAGCAGACTTTGGTCCTAGGGGAACAGCGGGGAGAGTCCTTGGAGATAGAATTATGGGGCTCCACCCAAGGCCCACTGGAGTCAGAGGACAGACCCGTCCACATCAGGGCTCATTAGATTGGACTCCTACCGAGGATCTTGCTGAGTCACTATTCCAGGCCCGGGTTTTCCCTGCCAGGGAGCGCTGCACCGCGAGCCTGCTCAGTGCAGTTAGGAGACGGCCAGAGTCACAGGCTGCTCACCTTGAATTTGTGTTGACCGGAGATGAATTTGGTCAGCCAGGTGATTCTTCCCACTGCCCTCAGCCGCACATGCACCTCCTTGGATGCGGTCCAGGGGAGCAGGACCTGAGAGAAACAGATTGGGACAAATTGCGAAGGAGAAGGACCAAAAAATAGCACAAGCACATAGAGTGAAAATCAGAAAGGCTAAGGCAAAAATGAGTTCGAACTGGCAAGGGACATAAAAGGCAATCAGAAGCAGCTCTGTAAATGCATTAGGAAAAAGACAAAGGAAAGTGTGGGGCCACTACTCAGCAGGGAAGCAGAGCAAATAATGGATGATACAGACAAAGCCAAGGTGTTTAATGCCTTTTTTGCTTCAGTTTTCACTAAAAAGGTTAATGGCGACTAGATGATGACCACAATGTTAACAACAAGGGGGAAGAAATACAGGCCAGAGTAGGGAGAGAACAGATAAAAGACAATTTAGGTCAGTTAGATGTATTCAAGTTGGCAGAGCCTCATGATATTCACAGGAGATGGAGCTAGACAAAGCAATCTCTGAACCTTTAGGAGGGCTGAAGGTCCCAGAGGACTGGAGAAGGGCAGTCACAGAGCCTATCTTCAGAAAGGGGAACAAGGAGGCCCCACGGAATTATCCACCTGTCAGCCTATCTTTGGTACCCAGAAAGATTATTGAACAAATTATTAAAGAGTTTGTAAGAACCTAGAGGAGATAATAGGGTGATAAGGAATAGCACCATGGATTTGACCACAACAAACCATGCCAAACAAATCTAACTTCCTTCTTTGACCGGGTTACTTGCCTAGTGGATGGAGGGAGGCAGTATATGATGATGTATATGAAGTTTCATAAGGCTTTTGACACAGTTCCACAAGACATTCTCATAAGCAAACTAAGCCAATATGATCCAGTTGAGACTACTCGAAAGTGGGCACACAACTGATGGCAAGGCAATCCTCAAAGAGGAGTTATCACTGACTCGCTGGCAAACTAGGAGGGTGTCTGAAGTGGGGTCCCCCAGGGGTGTGCCTGGGTCCAGTACTGCTCAATATTTTCATGAAGAACTTGGTTAACAGAGAGGAGAGTATGCTTGTCAAGTTGGCGGATGACACCAAGCTGGGGAGAATTACAAGCACTTTGGAGGACAGATTAGAATTCAGAATGAGCTTGCCAAATTGGAGAGTTGGTCTGAAGTCAACAAGATGAAATTCAGTCAAAACCAATGTGACGTAACGCACTTAGGAAGGAAAAATCCAATGCATAAAAACAAAGTGAGGGATAACCAGCTAGGTGGCAGGACTGCAGAAAAGGATCTGGGGGTTAGCGTGAATCTCACACTGAATAGGAATCAAGAGTGTGATGCCGTTGTGAAAGAGGGAAATGTCATTCTGAGGTGTATTAGCTTGGAGCACTGTGTCCAGTTCTTGGCACCCCGCTTTAAGAAAGATGTGAACAAACTGGGGCCCGTCTAGAGGACAGCGACAAAAATGATCAGAGGTTTAGAAAACCTGACCTATGAAGAAAGGGTGAACGACTTGGGCATGTTTCGTCTTGAGAAGACGGAGGAGGCACCTCCTAACACTCTTCCAATACGTTAAGGGCTGTTTCACAGAGGATGGTGACTAATTGTTCTCCACGTCCTCTGAAGGTAGGACAAGAAGTAATGGGCTTAATCTGCAGCAAGGGAGATTGAGGTTAAATATTTGGAAAAAGTCTAAGGATGGCTAGGCACTGGAACAGGTGACCTAGGGAAGTGGTGGACTCCCCATCATGGATGTTTTAAAAAAACAGGCTGAACAGACACTCCACAGGGACGGTGGAGGAATGCTTGGCCCTGCCTCAGTGCAGGGGGTGGAGTAGATGACCTCTTGAGATCCCTTCCAGCCCTGCACTTCTGTGATTCCCTCTTCCCAAGCCCTGGGATCGAGAAGACCGAATATATGCTGAGGACATTTCCCTCTTTTTGGAGCACAAACCACCCACAGAATCGACTTCCTGTGGCCCCAGAACTAGAATGTTGGGGGAATCTAGCTCTGGGCTCTGGCCAGTATTGGTGGGGCCCATGGTGAACACAAATGAATCCCGGGCTCAGATGAGGCTCAGTGGAGAACACGGCAGATCCCGCCCTCCTCCACCCCCATGCCATGCAGACGTTTTTCAGATATAGCGGGGGCACTTGGTCCTCCAGCCCAAGAACCTTTGTCTAGAACGTACTCTGAGGAGCAGAAGGCACGGGGGTGTCCCATGCTTGGGATTAAATGGAGCCTTGGTCCCAGAGCCCCACCCCAGCTACAGGACTCGTCCCCTTCCTGCCCCCATGCCTCCACACCTCCACGATGTTTTGCAGCACCACAAGGTTGCGCTTCTCATCCTCACACACCAAGGCCTTCAGCAGCTCATCCATGGTGTTCAGAGTCTGTGTGCAGAGCAGAGGAGAAACCACAGCAAGTGGCGTTACCCAGCCAGGCGACGAACCAATGCCCTGGCGTGTGACACGTCCCAGGCCATGGCAGCCCCTGCTATTCCAGCTCACCTACTCACTTGTACCCGCAGGGGACCTACTGCAAACTCCTCCTGGCAACAGGACCCCACCCGCTTTTGCTGTCCCCAGGGAGGCCACTGCACAAAGTCTAACGCATTAGAAGAGTCAGGAAGGACTCCGCATTTGAGGGGGAGGGGAGATTTCCAGCCAAGCTTCACTTCCCCTGGCCTGTGTGCATCTCAAGCAGCCGATCGATCTCAGGCCTGTGCCCCCAGCCATGCACTGGGGATGAATGTGCTTGTGAAGGGAGTGTCTGTTCCCCACTAATTGCCGGTCCTGAGCTGAAGTGCTGCCAAGGAGCTGTGATCATTACACTCTTATGCCAGCGCCAGGTAACCCAGGGGGCAGGGACACAAGTGACTTGCAGGATTCCCCCTCGGTTTGGGGCGGCTCCTCATGGCTAGTTTGGGGCTTACGTTGTTGTATAGAGCAGCCTCCACGCCCTGGTTGGTCTCTGCTGGAGGCAGGGAGAAGACGCTGGAGAAGCAGACGGTGAGCAGGCTGGATAGCTCCATTCCCCGCAGCAGTGGCTTCACTTTGCTAAGAGAAGAGACATGCGCGGATTGGAGGGCTGAGGTGAGACTGATGCACTGATGTTGGCCTCAGGCTCCCAGGACATGATGGGCAGGCTTCTGGGAAGCTGAGAGCAGGGCGCCAGCGGCACTGAGAGAGAGCCCCCCATGGCGCAGGCTGTGCCACGTGCCAGGGCTCAGCCTGCCCAGCCTCTGAGCCACAGGGAGTCGCTGAGCTGCCGGTGGGATGCAGCTGGCACAGCTGGCGGCGACTCCGGTGCCTCCACTCCGGCAGTGCCCAACCGCCCCTCTCCCCCCAGAGCCATCGCCTGCGGGTCCCAGAGGGGACCGGTCCAACCCCCTCGCTCCCTCCCCCACATCTTCACACGGCCACTTGGAGAGGTCGCCAGGCACCGAAGGATCCTCCACCACCAACCCACGGGTGCCACTTGCCCAGGGGAATCAGAAGACGGGGGAGGAGCAGAGGGGGCAATGCCCTGGAGAACTGGCCATGCCAAGAGGCTGGCATGACTGGCTGAACACAGCACTAGCTGGGGCTGGGCGGGCAGGCCGGGTACCTCAGCTCCATGATGGCGAGCATCGCTTGCTGACGCACCCCGCTGGTCAGGGAGTCGACGGACTCAAGATCAATCAGCTCCTGGGGAGACAATGTGGGGAAGTGCCAGCCGGGCTCCGAGCTCCCGTAAGGCTCCGACTGGGGAGCAAAGCGCAGGGCCTGCAACACGTGGCCTCGGCAGACAGGTCGTCCTACTGTGGGCTTGACGGTGTGCAGGGCTCCAGCTGGGGAGCGCAGTGCAGGGCCTGTGGTCAGTGCCCCAGTGTCACGCACCAGTGCACTGCAAAGGCTCCATCAGCATTAGCGCCCAGGGACTCCACCTGAGATCAGGCTCCTTGTGCCAGGTGCTGCACACACACGGTGAGAGCCAGTCCCTACCCCAGAGAACTCACGAGCTAACTGGATGAGACAAGGCATGGGAGGGAAACTGAGGCACAGAGGGGGAAGTGATTTGCCCAAAGGTCTCACTGAGGAACTGAGCCCCAGCCCACTGGACCACCCACCAGCACACGCTGTCCCACGTTCAGGGAAGGGAGGTAAGCTCCGGAAAGCTTTCTGCAGCGCCGCAGAGCAAAGACTTTCCAAATCTACGGAGCAGATTTGTTGCTAGTTCCCTAGTGGGCACTGACTGCGGAGTGTTGGGGCTCTGTGCAGGGAGACTGGTGTATACAGAGCGACCTGGTGACTTGGGAAGCTGGGTGCAAGGGAACAACCTACGTTTCAATACAGTGACATGTTCAGGAACAAAGAACGCAGGCCACACTCACAGCATGGGGGGCTCTAACCTGGGAAGCGGTGACTCTGGAAAAGACTTGGCAGTCATGGTAATCAGCTGCACAGGAGCGCCCAGTGCGAGGCTGGGGCCAAAAGGGCTTATGCCATCCTGGGCTGTGCAAACAGGGTAATCTCCAGTTGTTAGAGAGCTTATTTTCCCTCGGTATTTGGCAGTGGTGCGACCTCTGCTGGGATCCTCTGTCCAGGTCTGGTGCCCACAATTCAAGGAGAATGTTGATAAATTGGAGAGGGGTCAGAGAAGAGCCACAAGAGTGACTGAAGGACTGGGAAACATGCCTTATAGTGAGAGAGTCCAGAAATCAATCAGTTCAGCTTCACAAAGAGAAGGTTACAGGGTGCCTTGATGACAGTCTGTAAGTATCTACACAGGGAGCAAATGCTTGATAATGGGCTCTTCAGTCTAACAGACAAACGTCCAACACGATCCAGCGATTGGCAGTTGAAGGTAGACAAATCTGCAGAGCTCTCCAGGCCAATCACTAAACCCGCCAAGTAACATAGCCCGAGTGTGTGTTTTACTCACCTTTATTTTCTCCACAAGGAGGGCTTTCCAGAGAAAAGCTGCCAGGGTTTGTTCTGGGTGCCTCGTGAGGGCGGCCCTGCTGATGGTGATGACACGATCCAAGAATTCAAGTTTCTTGGCCTCCTCCTATGCCCCGCAGAGATTAGACAAAAACAGGAAGGTTAGCGTGGAAAGGAGCTGCCAGTGGGAGAGATGTCAGAAAGCTTCCCCCCAGTGCTGCTCAGGCTTTGATAAGCCGAAGGCCAGAAGGCCATTCATCTCCCAACAGGAGTGACTATGTGGGGAGGGCAGGGCAGCTCTGTGTGAAACCAGAGCAGAGAGGGAGCAGATCTCACGGGGTAGGTGTCCAAAGAGGAACTGCAATATGGGGGCTAAGCATCCAGACAGTCTTACTGGGGGGCTTGATAGAGTGGGGGGAACATCTGGGTGTGACACCCTGACACCCCAATATTCGCCACTGTCATATAATTAGGATATGTTTGGTATCAAGTATGTCTTGTAAGGTATCAGTCTAAAAGTCTTTATCTGCTAGACATTAATGTCTCATTGGATTGCATGTGCTATCGTTGTATGTGACGTTCTGAAGTTCAGCTGTGTATGTGTTCCTGAAAAACACTGTGAGGTTCAAAACAGCCTTTCAGGTAGAACAGCAAAAAAGCCAAACACTGGCTCCTGGAGGAAATGCACAAGCATTAGGGCTACCCCAGGAACTGTGTGCAATAGAAACCTCCCCGAGATAACGCGACACAACGGGACCTGTTGGACCCAGGTCGCAGCAAAAGAGTTTTCCAGCAGATGGGAAGAGAAGATAAAAGGGGAACAAGGACATCGCGGGGGGGACGGGACAGGACCTCAGACTCCCTGCAATAAGATACCTGGAAACACCTGAGAGACAAAGATTGAACCATGAGAAGTGATGGTCTTAGGCTAGAGAGAGAGATTCCTAGCCTGTGCAAGAAAACCTGGGAAATCCAAGCTGCAAAACCAAGGCAGCTTCTGCCTTAAGAATCTGTTAACCTGTTTATCACTCGGGGAGAATTTGCTAATGGATATCCTATCTATCTGGTGTGTAAAGCTTCGTTTGTGTGTTTTCTTTATTTACTAGGGTAATCTGCTTTGTTCTGTTTGCTATCTCTTCTAACCCCTTAAAATCTACCTCTTGTAGTTAATCATCTTGTTTCTTGTTTGTACCACACCCCAGTTTGTAGTATAAATTAGTAACTGGGAGGAGGGGCAAAGAGTTGTTCATACCTCTCTCGACATCGAGGGAGGGGGCACATGTCATAAAACCTTTGGGTCCGTAGTCCAAAGGAGGTGGGCACCAGAGAACTGGGACAAGGCCCTTCAGCTGAGTATTCCCAGAGCTGATCTCAGTGTCTGTGTCTTTCTGCAGCTGGGTGTGGCCCTGCCTGTGTATATGGCTGGAAGAGGCTTGTGAGCCGAGTCCAACAAGACAAGGTAACGGGGGCCCAGGCTGGCAGAACAGGCGGGCTCAGTGATAAGCCAGTACATCAGGTGGCACCTCAAAGGGGGGCAACCCATCACGCTGGGGACTGGCCAAATCCAGTGGGCAAGGGGCATGGTGGGTGCCTTTTGTAACTCAAGAGAGGATGTTTTTAAGATGCTGTAGTTTAAACAGGAATTATTTGGGGGCAGGTCTCTGGCCTGTGTTATACAGGAGGTCACAGTGGTCCTGTCTGGCCTTAGAATCCATGCCTCATCCGGAGAAGGACGGATACTGCATGTGGACAGGGCAGTAACTGACAGATCAGAGGAGGGCTCTTGGTACCTGTTCATTGCCCTTGAGAAAGGCGTTGATGTAGTCTAGGGTCTCTTTCTCCTGCGAGTCTGGCCCCATAAAACAGGAGGCATTCCCAGGTGATGGTGAATCTGATCAAAGACAGAGCAGTGGTAATACCTGGGGCTGCCAAGCTGCAGGCTGGGTGACAGAGATCTTAGCAGAAACCCTTGCCCCCCGCTCCCACCCCAGCAGGGTAGCAGCCCCGATGCACAACAGTGTCTGGCACAGCCATCCCTGGTTTCCCGAACTCTTTGCTGCTCAGCCCAGCAAAGATCCAGTCAGAGCCCTGGTTGCCAGCGGCCACCCCACTTCCCTGCCCGCACCCAGCATGCAGGCTGAGCCTGGGAATTTGGGGAGCGCCACACCTGGAAGGAGGCATGATGTCAGGCTCTGAGTGGTGTCCCTGCTCTCCGGGCCATTGCTGGAGGGGACAGAGGGACTGGCAGTGAATCGCTCTGCTCCCCGCTGTGGGAGAGGGAGGAGCTACCCAGTCTGCGCGGGATACGGGGACCCAGGGCCTGCCTGTTCTGCTTCCTCTGACTGCCTCTCCTGCCATCGACAGCCACGGGGTGTAACCTGGGCAAGCCCTGGGCTCCCATCATCAACCCCCTCACCCAAATGCCTTGTGCTGTGCCATGCGTAACCCCCCTGCAAAGGAGCCAGCAGATGGGGCTGCAACATCAGGGGGCATCTCATGCTTTGGCCGGCACCCTGCAATCCTAGGCTTAACAACCCACCGTGCACAGAGCATCTCCTTCGGCTGGTGGAAGACATCTTCCGACCCTGTGTGTGACGGATCGGGGTGGGCAATTCAGTCAGTCTCCACCTGATGCTTCTGCTGCCGCCCCTAATGCCCGGTCAGATGTAGGGGCTGCAGCTGCTGCCAGCAGGAGGGGCTATTCCCCCCTGCCTGGGTTTTCCTGTCTCTCCATCTCATGGCAGCCCAGAGTTGTACAAAGGTGATAGAGTCTTCTCCCTCCACTGACACCCTGGTCTTGCAACCCCAACCCCCAGAGGGGCCAAGCCCCACCGCAATGCAGGGCCATGGCCCCTGCCATTTTTGCAGCCCCTCCGCCCACCCAGGAGGCACCCACTCACCAGCATGGAAGGGCTGAGGCACACACAGCTCCTGCTGCTGCTGTGGGCTCTTCTGCGGACTCTTCCTTCGAGGAGGTCTCGTCTCCTCCCAGGCATGGATGGGCTTCAAGGGGACCTTGCGGACTTCCTCAGCCATCCTGCAAGAAGCCAGGACAAGGCATTGCTTGTGAGAGATGAGAGGCGACTGCCCCGTTCAGCATCAGGGCCAGTCCACGTATTGCTGTTCCACCAGTGCCTACAGCTGCCAGCAGGGAAACAAGCCAATGGATGTGCTCAACGTCACCCAGGCAGTCAGCAGTACAGGCAGGATCAGAACCCAGGTCTCCGGACTCCCAGGCCCATCCCGCAGGCCAAACGGCCTCCCCCGGGTCACTCCCGCCTCTCCTTCTGCTGGTTCACAAACTGCCCAGCAGACAGGCTGCATCCAACCACTCAGGATTCTTCCTGCCCAGGGAAATTACCCTGATCCCTTCCCCCAGGAATATTGGGGCCGTGGCAGGTCCCAGGTGGGGGAGGGAAGCGGGGTGTGGTGCGGGGGGCGGGCTGGTGAGCAGCAGGAGTTGCTCTGACACCACCATGAAGGGGAAGGAGCAGAAGGCGGGAGAGCAGCAGGCAGGCAGGCTGTGCCGGGGCAGAGCTTTGTGGGGGTTTCACAGCTCCTCTCTCCAAGGCCTGTGTGGCAGCAGCCACTGCAGAGAATCCCAGGCCTGATTCCGCCCACACTGGGTCTCCTGAATAGCCCCTGCCCTGGGGGGCTCCATTCTTCACCCAGTGTCAACTGCTGACTCTGCAGCAGCTGCACGGCAGGCGTCCTAAGGCACCTCTAGTCCTCTCCAGAGCTCAGGGGGACTGTCCTGGCATCGGACTGTCCTGGGGAATGGAACAATGGCTCCGGGCAGTCGGAGAATGCCTGTTCCCCCGGCAACCTCAGTGCCATTCCCTCTGGAAGTGATGGTGTCAGCAAAGGTGCTGGAGGTGGTCAGGCCTCGTGGTTGGAGCTGGACTCAGGAGGCCGGGGCGTGGGTGGAGCGAGGCTAGAGCGAGAGCAGAGCTGGAGTAGGACGAGGGGCAGGGCCACTAGCTACCTCCTGGTCTGGACACTTACCTGGCCCCACCATGCCAGTGGCTGAGCACACGGGTGCTGTGGTATTTAGGCTCTCAACCCCCCCCGCAGAGCAAGGATCTGCTCTCCCTCGTTAGCTGAGGCCTGGGGCAGCGAGGACTCATCTGATCTCACACAGAAGACTTACAGAGGAGCTGGGAACTGAACACAGCTCTCCTGGGTCCCAGCCCAATGCCTCATCTAACCACCTGTGCCGCCTTCCCGTGCCGTGCCACCAGCCCTGCCAAACCCTCCTCCTTGTCTCCGTCCCCTCCGGGCTCAATTGCTGCCACCCCTTCTGTCGAGCCGCCCCGGGTTCCCTCCTGTGCGCATGCCGCTGCCCACTTCCTCACTGGCACCAGGCTAGACAGCCGGCACCGGGGCGCTTGGCAGACATGCGCCACCCAGCCAGGAGCTCGGGGAAGGCTCGGTGTGGTTGGAGATGCAATGGAAAAGCAGAGGTGGGCAATAGAAGATTCTCCTACCTGGAGTCAGAACTGGGCAGAAGCCTGCGCGTAAATGGGCCACCCACTTTCTGCTGCCAGTGGCGGAGCTGGAACTGCTGGCTCAGCGTTCCCCAGGGGCACCTGCCAGCTCTCGCTCTGCCAGAGCCAAGCCTGGCAGTGAGGGGATGAGGCTGTGCCAGCCAGCAGGGGCGTGTCACAATGGGCAGGCGAGTCACAGACCAGCCAATGTGTGACTCCCCAGCCATGGGATGCCCCAGCCCAGACTTGCTCTGGCCTTGCCAAGGATTTAGAGCTTGTCCTTCCCCACCGGGGCCATGGGAGGGACCTTCCGCTCCCCAGAGTCACAGACGTTAGGCCGGAAGGGACCGCTGGGCTCCTCTAGTCCCAGCTCCTGCAGACCCCAGGCCAGAGCCCCTCCCTGCATCCATGCTATTGGAGCCAGGGGGTCTCTGGATCCCCGAATGGGAGAATCACTTCCATCCCGGTTCCTCCTTCTCGTAACAGTGCAGAACGGGGATTCATGAACTCTCCCCACCCATAGCTCCCAGCCCGCATGGGAGGCTCTTTCCACTTTCCCAAGCTGCCGGGTGCTTTGGCCATGGGGTGTAAAATGGTCCCATCTCTGCTTCCTCTCCCACCGCTGCAACGACACAGAAGCTGCTTTAATAGGAGCCCCCCCACCCCTCCCAACTGAGTCTCAGACCTTGCTAATGCTCAGTGCCATGACAGCCCCAGGAGATGATTGCTGTGGCATGTGACGAAGTGGGACTGTTCTTAATGTTTCCTCTGAATAGTGTGGAGGTGCCTCAGTTTCCCCTATGCAGGTCTTAAGTATCTAGGTGGTGGGGTAAGGGTGTATGATCATTGCAGAGCCCTAGAGGGCAGGTATGTGCAGGGGTCTGGACACAGAGAATGGCCGACACCCTATTTCCTGGGTGCTGATGGCCTGGCCCTTCCCCCCTACAAGGTGAGAGCTAAAAGGGTTGGAGAAAAAAGGAATCAGGTGACCTCCTGGCCCGGGAAAGGGACAAAGCCCAGAGGAGGAGGGGCTGGAGAGAGTTTCAGTTGAGGTTGGCTGGGGACATGGAGTGAAGTGCAGACGTGGTTGTCTGGCTCACTACCTCCCAAAATGGACTCAGCTGAGGGCTCCTGTTCTCTGCACCTACATGCTCTGTGTTAGACCATGTTCCTGTCATCTAATAAACCTTCTGTTTTACTGGCTGGCTGAGAGTCATGTCTGACTGCGGAGCTGGGGGGCAGGACCCTCCGGCTTCCTCAGGAGCCTGACTGGGCGGACTCGCTGTGGGAAGCTCACGGAGGAGAGGAGGATGCTGAATGCTCAGAGGTCAGACCCAGGAAGGTGGAAGCTGTGTGAGCTGTTTGCCCTGCACACAGGCTGCTCACAGAAAGGAGACTTCCCCACAGTCCTGACTGACTTCGTAGGGAGCAGTTCCAGAGCATCGCCCGGGGACTCCGTGACACGGGGGTCTCGGCCCAGGGGGAGGCAGTGACTCCTAGAAGCAGGGAAAGCAGCAGCACCGTAAATCAGGGAGGTCTTGCAATGCCAGTGGCTGTCTGGGGTCTGGCACCCCAGGCACTCAGAGCTGATTGTCAAAGGCCAAACCCCTCTCACCACCGGCTCTGTAGCTCCCCCTTGCTTTTGGTCTATCTTAGGCACCATCCTGGCCCTTATCCCCCGGCATCCGAGCACTGCCCAACCTCGATTGCATTTATTCTAACTGCCCCCTTCAGGGCAGGGTCTGGCAGCAAACCCCACTGCACAGACAGGGAACTACAGCACAGAGGGAAGAAGGGACTTGCTCAAAGACAAACAGAGCATCTGTGGCAGAGCTGGGAAATGAACATGGGTCTCCTGGGTTCAGGATGGCACCTGCTCTTTCAACCTCCTGCCCTCTTCATCCCTGGTTCAGTGGGAGCTGTGGGAGCTCTCTGGGGCACAGGAGCTGGCTGGTGCCCAGATGGAGCTACGTTGCCTATTGCACAGATCTCGCTTTTCCCGAACATTGAAAATGCTGCTCCAACCTTACCAGGGCCCGCCAGGACCCTTGCAGCTGGTCTGTGCTAAATTGTGAACTGTGCCCTGGCCTCCCAGAGCGGGGCAATGGGAGAGGGTGGGGCTGGCCCAAGGCCCTGCTGGATTGCGGCTCACGCGTACGGGGTCCCAGTGCTACAGAGCTCTGTGCGGGGGCAGAGCTTTGTGGGGGTTTCACAGCTCCTCTCTCCAAGGCCTGTGTGGGAGCAGCCGCTGCAGAGAATCCCAGGCCTGATTCCCCCCACGCTGGGTCTCCTGAATGGCCCCTGCCCTGGGGGGCTCCATTCCTCACCCTGTGTCTCCTGCTGACTCTGCAGCAGCTGCACGGCAGGTGTCCGAAGGCACCTCTAGTCCTCTCCAGAGCTCAGGGGGACTGTTCTGGCATCGGACTGTCCTGGTGAATGGAACAATGGCTCCAGGCAACCGGAGAATGCCTGTTCCCCCGGCAACCTCAGTGTCTGAGCACTTACCTGGCCCCATCATGCCAGTGGCTTAGCACACGGGTGTTGTGGTATTTAGGCTCCCAACCCCCCCTCCGCAGAGCAGGGACGTGCTCTCCCTCGTTAGCTGAGGCCCAGAGCGGCGGGGACTCACCTGATCTCACGCAGAAGACTTACAGAGGAGCGGGGAACTGAACACAGCTCTCCTGGGTCCCAGCCCAATGCCTCATCTAACCACCTGTGCCGCCTTCCCGTGCCTTGCCACCAGCCATGCCAAACCCTCCTCCTTGTCTCCGTCCCCTCCGGGCTCGACTGGTGCGACCCCTTCTGTCGAGCCGCCCCAGACTCCCTCCTGTGCGCATGCCGCTGCCCACTTCCTCACTGGCACCAGGCTAGACCGCCGGCACCGGGGCACTTGGCAGAAATGCGCCACCCAGCCAGGAGCCCAGGGAAGGCTCGGTGTGGTTGGCGATGCAATGGAAAAGCAGAGGTGGGCAATAGAAGATTCTCCTACCTGCAGTCAGGAGTGGGCAGAAACCTGCACGTAAATGGGTCACCCACTTTCTGCTGCCGGTGGCGGAGCTGGAACTGCTGGCTCAGCGTTCCCCAGCGGCACCTGCCAGCTCTCGCTCTGCCAGAGCCAAGCCTGGCAGTGAGGGGATGAGGCTGTGCCAGCCAGGAGGGCGTGTCACAATGGGCAGGCGAGTCACAGACCAGCCAATGTGTGACTCCCCAACCATGGGATGCCCCAGCCCAGACTTGCTCTGGCCTCGCCAAGGCTTTAGAGCCTGTCCTTCCCCACCGGGGTCATGGGAGGGACCTTCCGCTGTTATACCAATAAAATAAAAACCAACAGGATCTCATGAAAGGGAAAAAGGCAAAATACCACATTTATTGTGAATACAGAAAGAATCATAGTAAGCACTTAGTTATAGCTATAACATTCCATTCAATCTCATATTTATTCACACATTCATTCATACAAACACACACACACAGGTTCTGCAAGGTTGTTATCATAGTTACCAGCCTTAGAGTTGCTCATGCCAAGCCACCGGCCAGGTGGCCTGGACATGAGGAGGGAGCAGGGCCTTGTCAGATGCTCATCTGATGCTCCTGGACGTTGGTTTGCAGAATCAGACCCCAAAGTTCTCACTTTTTAGAGTCTATTTTTATAGGAATTTCTTCCTATGCCAGTCTATGGGAATTGCTTCATCATGCTGTTGCTGAATCAATCAGCAGATAGCACATTCCTGATGGCTCCGCGCTGCTAGATATTATCTTGTTCTTTGGTTCTCCCATTCTTGAGGCTGTTGGGTGGATTCCAGTCTGCCCTCCGGGGGTCCTCTGGTTCCATCCCGGTTCCTCCTTCTCGTAACAGTGCAGAACGGGGATTCATGAACTCTCCCCACCCCCAGCTCCCAGCCCACAGGGGAGGCTCTTTCCACTTTCCCAAGCTGCCGGGTGCTTTGGCCATGGGGTGTAAAATGGTCCCATCTCTGCTTCCTCTCCCATCACTGCAACGACGCAGAAGCTGCTTTAATAGGAGATGCTGCCAGCTGCAGGGTGAGAGGGGGGAATGGCTGTGGGGAGACAGATGGGTCTCCCTCAGCTGCGGACGCTCCTATATGTGCTGCTCCCCTCCCCAAGTACCCTGCTGTGGGGGAGGTTGGAGAGGGGCTGCTCAAGGACCGGCCTAGAACAGGACACCTCCTCCCAGTTCTGAACATAGGAGAAGCCCGGCCCACTGGACTCAGTGCCAGGGTCCCAGGGATGCCGATGGGCTGTGGCTCAGGGAATCAGGGTGAGATTCTTCAGAGCTCAGACCCAACGTGATCTCAGCGTGCTGAGCGCTGGGGGAATTAGGCCTGAACACAGTCACTCTTAGGGTTGCCAGGCATCCGGTTTTCTCTTTCAAAAAGAGACCCTGGCGGCTCCGGTCAGCACTGCCAACTGGGCCGTTAAAAGTCTGGTTGGTGGCAGGGGGATGAGGAGGGGGCCTGCAGCAGCTCTCTCTGTGGAGCTCGGAGGCGGTGTGAGCCCCCACTGGCAGGGGGTGGATCCCAGCGGAGGGGCTGGGAAAGGCATTCGGCTGCAGGCTGGGGCCGGCAGGGTTAACCCCCGGCAGCAGCCTCTGCAGTGGCCAGGGGTTCTCTGCAGAGCGGGCACTGTGGCCTTTAGGAAGTGCCTTCAGCCCCCTCCCTACCCGGCCCACTGCTCCCCAGCTGTTGGGAGCTGAGAGAGGAGGGGTCAGCCACCTGTCCTGGGTCCCACAACCTGCTCCCTGTGGGGCTACTGTGCTGGGTTCAACTCAGGACCATGCGGCCAGAAGGTAAGGGGCTGTGGGCAGGTCACTCTCCTCCTGGGGATGAATGGGCTGCGTGGAAGCATGGTTTAAAATTGGGCTGCTCTGCTTGGGAATGGGTCCGAACAGAGTCGGGCAGCAGCTGAGTGTGGAGGCCCCAGCCAGCAGCCGGGCTGTGGGGGAGAATGAAGGAGAGGGGTTGGGGGTCACTGCAAATGGCAGGAGGAGGAGGGGGGTTCTGCATCAACTCTCTCCCTAGAGCTGCCGTGATTTGCACTATGCTGGGGGAGCAGCGAGCCAGGGGCAGCAGTGGGGTGGGTGTGTCATTAGCGGGGAATTCTCTCACCCCCCCCCCACATTCCAGAGAACAGGAAAAACTTTTGTCCTCCTGAGCCAGGTGTCCAGGATTCATGGCTGTTAGAGCAGCCTCTGACACCCGGGAAATGCCAGGACCGTGCTGGTGTGGCTGCTATTTAAGGGGCCACCTGACATCAATGCCTCCCAGACCCCCACAAACCACACCAGCCAGAGCCACCCGGAGCCTCCAAGCCCCCTCCCGGGCCCCAACCCCCTGCAACAACTCAGAGCCCCCTCACACACCCATACTCCCTCCTGGAGCCTGCACCCCACATTCCCTCCCACACCCGAATTCCTTCCCGGACTCCACACTCCTCTCCCACACTCCGAACCCCTTGGCCCCAACCTAGAGCCCCCTCATACACCCCAAGCCCTTCATACCCAGCCCCACCTCAGACCCCGCACCCCAGCTGGAGCCCTCATCTTTCCCCCCACACCTCAACCCCCTGCCCCAGTCCAGAGCTCCCTCCCGCACTCCGAACCCCTTGGCCCCAGGCTGGAGCACCCTCCTACACCCTGAGCCCCTCATCCCTAGCCCCACCCAGAACCCACACCTCCAGCTGGATCCCTCACTCCCCCACAAACGCCAATCCCCTGCCCCAGCCCTGGTGAAAGTGAGCGAGGGTGGGTCCGCGGGGAAGGGATGGGGTAGGGGGAGGGGCTTCGGGGCAGCGGCGGGGCAAGGATGTTCAATTTTCTGAAACTAGAAAGTTGGCAACCCTCGTCACTCACCTTCCTGAGACGCTGGATCCTCAGGGCTGGGGCCGGTGCTCGGGATCAGCTTCTGGCCTGGGCAAAAAACACAGACAACATCAGGGACGTTCAGCGGTTCAGTGGCCAGCCAAGCAGAGATCATCCCAGAGATGCAGCTGCTACAAATCCCTAGACCATGTCTCTCCAAAGGAGCCTCAGACACACTGGGCCAAATCCCAGCTGGGGTAAATTGGTCCCACTCTACAGGAGTCAATGGGCCAGATCTCTAGCTGGTGCAGGTCAGCCCTGCTCCATTGACATCAGTGGGCCAGATTCCCATCTGGTGTAATAATAATTAATAATCATAATGCACTAGCACATGACAGTCAAATCCAGGTCAGGTCTCATTGAGCTGGTAGCTTTACAGACAGGATAAATGTCAATCCCTGCCCACAACGATCATGAGTGGATGAGAAAGAGAAACTGGCCAAGAGGTGGGGTTGGAAAATGGAGTTAGAAATCTAATAAGAACATAAAAACAGCCAGACTTGATCAGACCAATAGTCCATCTAGCCCAGTATCCTGTCTTCTGACCGGGGCCAATGCCGGGTGCTTCAGAGGGAATGAGCAGAACAGGACAATTCATGAGTGATCCATCCCCTGTCATCCTCTCCCAGCTACTGGCAGTCAGAGGTTTAGAAACACCCAGATCATGGCTAATAGCCATTGATGGACCTAACCTCCAGGAACTTATCTCATACTTTTTTCAACCCAGTTATCCTTTTGGCCTTCACAACATCCACACGTTCCATGGCAGAAGTCCACACAACTATAAAATGCCTCACACCGTCCAGCTGTTCCCTTCCCCCTCCTCACATTGTGTTGGGGTCCAACAACTCACCTGGTATATTCGGTGTCCGGGGGAGACTGAGACGAGAATTTTTCACCTGGTTCTGGTCGTTCCTTTACTGGTACATACATCGAAACTGGCCTGAGCTCTGCACAGAGATGTCATGTTGATACAGTGACCGGCCTGGCATGACCTTTTGGCTTGATATTTCTTTACCATCCTGACAGAAAATAACTAAAGCAGCTAAAGTCTTGAGACGAAGGTGACACTGAGCCGAAATGCAGTCCCCGACCTGAGCTGAAGAGGTGCTCAGAGACAATTTAGGAGAAGGGAAGTCACCTGCAACAAGAAAGAGAGACTAAGGGTACATCTCCATGGCAAAAACCCAACGTGACAGCAAGTCTCAGAGGACAGGGCAACTGACTCAGACTCATAGAGTCAGGCAAGGGGGCTGAAATTGAAGTGTAGACACTCTCGCTGTAGTGTGGACACAGGCTAGCACCACTTGAGTACCACGAGTACCACTAGTCCTCCAGTGCCTTCCCACAGTTCCCGTCGTGTGCCCAGAAACGTCAGACTGGCAAAGAATTCATAGCACATCTCCGTTTTCTGCAGCTCTCCGAGCCGTGGGCCGTGCCCCAGGAAGCTGTACCTAGCCCCACACTGGAGGGAGAGCAGAGTCAGTGTGGGCACAGCAGTGTGCCTGTTCTCGCACGAGCTCGGCTCACTCGAGAGGAGTCGCTGAGTGCGGATAACTCGAGTTAGCTCTGCAGGGAAGGCAGAGCCAGGCAGGGAACGAAGCATTAGTGATGGATTCGTGAGAAGTACGCTTGGCTGATTGAAATAGCCGTTTCTCTTCACGTTGGAATGAAGATAAATACAGTGCAACACAGGAGATTGAAGACAAATTCATTCTAACAGGTTTCAGAGTAACAGCCGTGTTAGTCTGTATTCGTCTCTAAGGTGCCACAAGTACTCCGTTTCTTTTTGCAAATTCATTCTAGTGCAGTGCCCTGGTCTCATCAATACACTCCTCTATTAGCTCCAAGCCTGCCAAGATTTCCACATGGAAAGTTTGTTAAACATGTATCTCAGTGACACTGGGCCAGATCCCTGGCTCATGTAAATCAGCCCTGCTCCATTGGAGTCAACAGAGGGATTCTGATTTATGCCTGCTGAGGATTTGGCCAAGATGGGTTTCACTTCCAGTAAAGTTTATGGTCTGTCACTGTGGGAAGTTCCATTTACAATGCGATTTCCAGGATTTCAGGCAGGAATCGTGCAAGAGGCATTGCCCACCCATCCGCCTCCTACACCTCCCCAGCCGCCCTCCCGTTGCCATTGTCTGGGGGTTTCACTCCTTTCTATGTCTCCCCTTCTTCCATGTCTCTTGTGCTCTCACTCACCTGGGGAGCTGCAGGGCTCCTGGCCTGTGACCCCAGCACCTGCACCAGACAGGAGAGGGGGTGAGTGGCAGACACAGCAGCTCTAACTATATTAATGTCACCCCAGCTACACTGGGGTGACATTAATATTAATAATTAAGCTAAGACAAGCCATAAAATCCCAACTCAGGATCATGCTGCAAGAGCCATACACCCCGATCCCACAATTGGAGCCATCTGTGGGCCCTGGGTCTCACCATGGCTATCGATGGAAAGCCCTAAGTGGGAATCTTACAAAGTCTGAATATTTGCAAGGCAGGATTAAAGTTTCCATTAACGTCTAAGAAATTTGTTCTAACAGTAAAACGCTCCTCACCATGTAACCTGCTGAAAACAAAGAACACGAACATTCATGATCTTCAAAACATTTTCTCACTCTCTTTACTTTCCTAATCAACTTCAACTCTTTCTCCTCGTCCCTGAAATGAGCTCCGCACAGCCAGTCCTAACCCTGTCATTTCCAAGTTTGTAACCTCAATAGCATCCTTTTAATGCAGGTCCATTCTATGTACTATTAAAGATCTGCTCACCGGCTCAGACTTTCAGAGCTGTATAGGTGATTTGGATGCTCAGTTGCCATGAATTTGAACAAAGTGTCCAAATCCCGCAGGCAGCTTTGAAAATCTCAGCCATAGGTTGTAATATATATGTGAGTACAATACACACACACAGGGACATTAGATATTAAATAAAATAGCTAGATATCAAAACAATGTTCTGAGCATTAAATATTCTCTCAGAAATTGGTAAGAAACTTTGGCCATGAATTTCAAACCAGTTTTTAAACCCAACATGAAATAACTGCTTAGAGCTCAGTAGAACATCAACGTGCAGCTGTTCGTTTAAACCATTTTTACCATAACTTCCCCTCCAGGCTGTTCCCCATGTCCCCCCAGCACAGGCAGACCTATAAACCTGCCTGCCCCTAACCGCTAGGCAGAGGGCTCACTGCAAACTCACAGAGCAGTCACAGCAGGATCATGGGGTGATCGAGAGCCGGCGACTCAGCCTGAATATCCCACAGCAGCATCGAGTCTACATCTCTGATGAGCAGCCACTGATGCTCTGTGCCCCAGGTCCCTCCTTCTCCCCTCCTTCTTCCGGCCCGGACAGGCTCTGGGCTCTTGTAGCGTGTCTCAGGGAGGCCCTGATGTGTCTGTGGCCAGAGGGGCCCTCCCTCATGAGATGAGAATGGAAACATTATTCACCATCCCCCCACACACACGTCTGGTCTCTGCATCGGGGAGAGCTGGACCCCCTGGTTTCCCATTGGAACCTCCCTGTGACAGGCTCAGTCCTGCTGAGCCAAAACTAGTGAATTTCTAAATCCATTCCCAGGAAAAGGGCAAATTCCTCTTGACAATTTCCACTATTTTACCACTAGCTCCAGCTGTCCCATGAGACGGGAGACACAAGGGCATGTTGTTGGTGTGAGCTGGTGTCTGTCTCGGCGTCTCCACCCTCCACAGCCTGCCGCATGCACCACTGCCAGGGCGGGCTTTGTGTGTGGGGGTGAATATATCACAAAATGATGCACAGGGGTCATTAACATCTGTTCTGAGCTCCCAGCCTGCTCTGGTAGTGTGAGCTCTCACTCCACTGGCCTCTTCACTGCGCACCCTCAGCCCTGCCCCCAGGGGCCGTGTGTCCCTGTCACACTGACCCAGGCCTGCCCGGCCCAGGCACAGGGCTCAGGCAGACACTGTGCCTGTAGAACAACCAGACATGGAGAGGGAAGGAATGAAAACCCACATGCCCCAGGTGTTCATGTGAAGGGGACCTGAGACACTGGCATCACATGGAAAACGGGGACCATGCCGGTAACACCAGGACGTGGTCTGTGTACAGCACTCCCTTTGGCTGGGTGTGATACAAAGGCCAGGAATTGGCTGGGCACAGGACCTTAGCACTGGAAAGCTAATGTGCCAATATATAAGAAGGGTAAACGGGATGACCCAGATAACTGTAGCACTGTCAGTCTGATGTGGCTTCCCGGCAAGATAATGGAGTGGCTAGAATTAAAGGAGGGTAAGATAAGAATGTAAGAATGGCCATACTTGGTCAGATGGTCCAGACTGACCCACCTCAAAGAATTCTAATAGATTGGTGAGGCATGATTTCCCTTTACAGATCCCATGTTGACTCTTTCTCAACAATTCATGTTCATCTACGTTCCTGATAATTCCTTTCTTTACTGTAGTTTCAACCTACTTCTCTGGTACTGAAGCTAGGTTTTCCGGCCTGTAATTGCCAGTATCACCTTTGAAGTCTTTTTAAAAAATCGGAGTTACATTAACTAAGCTCCAATCATATGGTACAGAGTCTGATTTAAGCAACAGGTTACATACCACAGTTAGTAGTTCTGCAATTTCACATCTGAGTTCCTTCAGAACTCCTGTATCAAGTGGGAGTGTTTCCAGTGGGGTCCCACAAGGATCAGTTCTTGGCTGTAAACTATTTACCATTTTCATTAACACCCAGAAAAAAACATAAAATCATCACTGAAAAAATAAGGTGAGGTGTAAATAATCACGAGCACAGGTCACGGACACAAAGCACATTCTGAATGGCTAGGGATAGAACCACCGAATCTCAGGGTTGGAAGGGACCTCAGCAGGTCATCTATTCCAACCCCCTGCTCAAAGCAGGACCAATCCCCAACTAAATCATCCCAGCCAGGGTTTTGTCAAGCCTGACCTTAAAAACCTCAAAGGAAGGAGATTCCACCACCTCCCTAGGTAACGCATTCCAGTGCTTCACCACCGTCCTAGTGAAAAAGTTTTTCCTAATATCCAACCTAAACCTCCCACACTGCAACTTGAGACCATTACTCCTTGTTCTGTCATCTGCCACCACTGAGAACAGACTAGATCCATCCTCTTTGCAACCCCCTTTCAGGTAGTTGAAAGTAGCTATCAAATCCCCCCTCAATCTTCTCTTCTGTAGACTAAACAATCCCAGTTCCCTCAGCCTCTCCTCATAAGTCATGTGTTCCAGTCCCCTCATCATTTTTGTTGCCTTCCACTGGATGCTTTCCCATTTGTTCACATCCTTCTTGTAGTGTGGGGCCCAAACTAGACACAGTACTCCACATGAGGCCTCACCAATGTCAAATAGAGGGGAACGATCATGTCCCTCGATCTGCTGGCAATGCCCCTACTTATACAGCCCAAAATGCCGTTAGCCTTCTTGGCAACAACGGCACACTGTTGACTCATACCCAGCTTCTCGTGGACTGTAACCGTGAGGTCCTTTTCTGCAGAACTGCTGCCTAGCCATTCGGTCCCTAGTCTGTAGCGGTGCATGCGATTCTTCTGTCCTAAGTGCAGGACCCTGCACTTATCCTTATTGAACCTCATCAGATTTCTTTTGGCCCAATCCTCCAATTTGTCTAGGTCCCTCTGTATCCTATCCCTGCCCCCAGCGTATCTACCACTCCTCCTAGTTTAGTATCATCCGCAAATTTGCTGAGAGTGCAATCCACACCATCCTCCAGATCATTTATGAAGATATTGAACAAAACCGGCCCCAGGACCGACCCCTGGGGCACTCCACTTGACACCGGCTGCCAACTAGACATGGAGTCATTGATCACTACCCGTTGAGCCTGACAATCTAGCCAACTTTCTACCCACCTTATAGTGCATTCATCCAGCCCATACTTCTTTAGCTTGCTGACAAGAATACTGTGGGAGACCGTGTCAAAAGCTATGCTAAAGTCAAGAAACAATACATCCACTGCTTTCCCTTCATCCACAGAACCAGTAATCTCATCATAGAAGGCGATTAGATTAGTCAGGCATGACCTTCCCTTGGTGAATCCATGCTGACTGTTCCTGATCACTTTCCTCTCATGTAAGTGCTTCAGTATTGATTCTTTGAGGACCTGCTCCATGATTTTTCCGGGGACAGATCATGGCTAATAGCCATTGATGGACCTAACCTCCGGGAACTTATCTCATACTTTTTTTCAACCCAGTTATCCTTTTGGCCTTCACAACCTCCCTGGAACAAGTTCCACAGGTTGACTGTATGTTGTGTGAAGAAATACTTTATCTTTGTTTTGAATCTGCTGTCTATTCATTTCATCTTGTGACCCCTGGTTCTTCTGTTAAGTGAAGGGATAATAACACTTCCTTACTCACTTTCCTCACACCATTCATGAGTTTATAGACCTTCTAACACATTGATGAGGCCTGATTTCCCTTTATAAAAGCTGTGTTGATTCTCCCCAACATATTGTGTTCATCTATGTGTCTGATAATTCTGTTCTTTACTGTCGTTTCAACCAATTGGCCTAGTACCGAAGTCAGGCTTACCACCTTGTAATTGCCAGGATCGCCTTCAGAGCCTTTTTAAAAAAATCAGCATTATATTAGCTACCCTCCAGTCACCTGGTCCAGAGGCTGATTTAAGCAATAGGGTACATATCACAGCTAGTAATTCTGCAGTTTCATATTTGAAAATCTCAGCCATAGGGATTATTGTACATTAGCATAATGACAAACAATTTATATAACCCCCGGGGTATTAGTTGTACTGTAGAGCAAGGGATTGTTGCAAACATCTCCTGAGGGCTAAATATTCTCTCCAACCTGCCTCAGAAAACTTGTGCCAGGAATTTATACCCAGCTTCTCACTCCTCCTGCACTGTGTGGCTCCCAGTGACCCATCCCCACATTCCTGCTATTCCCCACTTGTGATGGTCACCCAGCCCGGTTCCCATGTTCCCCCGGTCCAGGCAGAGCCATAAGCCTGCCTCTCCCCCTGCTCCCCACCTCCCGGAGACCCCTTTCCCAGTCCATTGGAAGGGAGCTCTCCCCAATCTCACAGAGCAGCCACAGCAGGATCATGGGGAGTGGGAGCCAGGCATGAAGCCGGGGACCCTGCAGCAGCATCTGGGCCTCCAAAGAGAATCCATCGTGGCTCTGTGCCCCCAGTCCCCTCCTTCTCACCACAGGGTGGGGAGCAGAGGAACTGGATGGGCTGTGGGCTCTAGTAGTGTGCTTGGAGCAGCCCTGACATGTGTCTGTGGCCAGAGGGGCCTTCCCCCACTGAGGCAAGATGGAAACGACTCTCAGATGTTTCTCTTGTGAGGCTCAGGATGGGCTGTGTCTTGGAGTGTCAGACACGCTGGTTCCCCAGAGACAGCCCTCCCGCATATGACAGGCACAGGGTCCCCCAGGTGTGACGGGGCAGGGCCCCCTGGATGTGACAGACACAGGATCCCCCAGGTGTGATAGGGGCAGGGTCCCCCATGTGTGATGGGGCAGGGCCTCTCAGATATGACAGGGGCAGGGCCACCTGTATGACAGGCACATGGTCCCCCAGGTGTGACGGGAAAGGACCCCCTTGGATGTGACAGACACAGGATCCCCCAGGTATGAGAGGTGCAGGGTCTCCCCCATGTGACAGATGCAGGACACCACCACCCCCCTCCATGCAGATATGACAGGCACAGGGTCTCCCCCATGTGATAGATGCAGGGTCCCCCAGGAGTGACAGGGGCAGGGCTTCCTGGATGTGACAGGCACAGGGTCCCCCAGGTGTGACAAAGCCAGGTTAAAGGAACACCCTGCCTCTCACACTGATTTGTCTCACAGTCTAGCCCTGTGGATACACCCAGAGCCCCAAAGGGCAAAGACAGAGCAGAGACACAGAGACTTCTGGGCAAAGGGTTCCTTGTTCTTTGCAAACAACCCTCAACTCAGACAAACTCACAACACTGAACATACATCTTAGAAGATATTATCCATAAAGAGTAGTGTGTAAGATAGCTACAAGAGAGCGAGTAACTTGTCACGACTCATAATCATTGTGAGATGTTTGTATGGGTAATATTTAAGGAATAATGAATTTATTTCCAGACATGGAGTAGAAACTAGTCACCAGGGGAGAATATGTCTCAGTAATGGCCCATTCAGATACGGGGAGCCTACTTTATTAGCTAGGAAAGGTAACTTAATCAGTGTAGACCCAAGTTTGTGGTTTATGATTTTGTTCTCTGGTATAACCATTTGTTGCCGTCACTTTCTCTTGTTTCTAGTTAAATCTTTATCCTTTCTTAAATAACCCTGCCTGGGTTTTATTGTAAGTGCTCACGAGCGCTGCATGGTTTACAGGCATGGGGGGGTTAAGGTAAAACCAGTACACTGGGGTACCTTGCTCCTGTGGGGGGCAGAGGCTCTGGAATTTCTGTGAGTAGCCAGTGACAAGGGGCTAGGTATCACCAGGGAATGAATCACAGGGACTCAGGGTCTGGGCTGCATCTACTGTTAACCTGCAAGGTGTCACCCAGACAAGAGGGCCTGAGCAGCTGACAGGCTGGTGGTGTCAGGGAGCCGGGCACAAGCAAGACTTTGCATGCTGGAGGTGGGGATGGTGGTGGACGGGCAGTAACAAGGTGACTCACAGTCCTGGGTACCTCCCCGCCCACCTGTCTCACCTCCCTGCCCACCAGAATCAGTCTGTGCCCTCCCAGCCCTTCCCCATCACAGCTCAGCATTAGTATGGGCTGGGTGTAGAGAGACTCACACACCCGTCAATATCCTCAGTGATGTCACTAGAGATGAGCTTTGTGGAACGTTTCCTCTATCAGCTAAGAGGTTAATTAGTTCTGGTTTAGAATTTGAGTTGGGCTGAGCACCCACCCGGGAGAGGAAGTAGGAAAGAACCCCCAACACGGGCCACCAGGCTCACTGGTGTAATAGGCCTGACCCACCCCGATGCAGGGAATGGGCTGGGCTGTGTCTTAAGCCAATGAAAGCAGGATGGAAAAGACCACTGGGAAGACACAAAACATGATGGCTGACTGATGTCAACAGACACCTCTCCTTCATAGGCATACTACCCTGTAAGGCACCAGATCTGGTTCAGGAGAGAACATCATGGAGGTTCATGATGTGTTTGGTGGCCACAAGAATGATTACAGGATTGGAAAACCTGTCTTAAAGAGATAAACTCCAGGAGCTCAATCTATTTAGCTTAACAAAGAGAACGTTAAGGGGTGACTGGATCTCAGTCTATAAGTACCTACAGGGGGGACAAATAAGTGATAATGAGCTCTTCTGTCTAGCAGAAGAAGGTCGAACACGATCCAATGGCTGGAAGTTGAAGCTAGACAAATTCAGACTGCAAATAAAGCCTCAATTGTTAACAGTGAGAGAAATTACCAATTACCGATTACAATTTACCAGGGATCGTGATGGATTCTCCATTGCTGACCATTTTTAAATCAAGATAGGATGTTTTTGTATGAGATCTGCTCTAGGAATTACTTTGGGGCAGTTCTCTGGCCTGTGCTACACATGGAGTCAGATCAGAGGATCACAAAGGTCCCCTCTGGCCTTGGAATCTATGATTCGGTGTTGTCCCAGACACCAGGAGACCCGACTAACTTGTCTCAATCCCCCCTGCTTATGCACCTATCAGCACAGCTGAGCCCGCATATGGGGGAGGGGAGAGGTTGCCATCACTGGCTGCTGGTTTGGGCCATATCCAGTGTCACAGCCGTGCTCTAGCCTTGTGTCTACGTCAATAGCCAGTTAACAGGTAAGTGGCTCTCAGGAGCGCTGGCGTAGTGCCTGGGTGCTCAGTGAACAACCACACTTGCTGTGGGAGCTACCGGTGGCTTCCTCTAGCTGCTCTTTGCACCAGCACTTGATATGAGAGGTTTGCAGTGGATGGGGTCGATTGTGGGGGCCCCACACTACCTGCTGGGCCCTGAGCAGGCCCATGACTGCGTGTGTAAGGGCCAACCCAGGGGAGGGGACTCTGTGTCACAGGAGCAGCCTCACTCCGGGTCTGTGTTGTTAAAAATACTCCTCAGTGCCGTGGTACAAAGGGCTACGAGCTGCTAGCGAAGCCGGGCCCACAGGGGCTGGGGGAGCAGCTTCTGCACTGGAGATGCCTCTGGTAATACAGTGACCACAGCCCAGGGGCGGCCTGCGGCCGGGTCTCTGTGTTTGTGCATTGCACCAGCAGCATGTGTCTCCAGAGTCGCACAAACTCGCTTCCTGACCACAGCTCAGGCTGGGCTTATTTATAGGTGGCTTGTGGCTCTGCTCTTTCTTCCTGCGATTTCTTCTCATGTTATATTTTCTCTTCTCAACCCTGACAGTCAGTGCCCTGCTGTCCCAGAGCTGGGCTCCCAGCCACCCACCCACCCAGCTCTGCCGGTGCCCCTCGGATTCTGGCTTCACATTCTCAGGCCTCGTCCACTGGACATCCTCAGTCTTGGAATGAAACACACTTGGCAGCGCAGCTGTTACTGCTGGTGTGTGGTTTTGCCCTGGCAATCAATGTGTGTAAAGTGCAGTGTCCCCTGTGTGTGTCTTTCAATGCTTAACACAATGACTGGGACCCAAAAATCTACAGTCAAAGGGCTTGTTTTTTAAAGCAAAACCTGAACTCCAAGTCCTGTCAGTTCAGAGGAGACCTCTAAATTGACTCCAGCGCCCCCTGGTGTCCATCAATCTGCAGCTGACAAAACGCTATAACAACTAAACACCATTTGGAGGGGTTCTGGTGAGAGCATTGCTATTAGTCAGCACGCAATCTAGCTCCAAAGCTAGGGGGTAAATCTTGGCCCCACTAAAATCAACAGGAGTTTTGCCCTTGACTTCAATCGGATCAGGATTTGACCCAAGTGTGACCAAACTGTGATTGTTCCATATTGGGGCACTGTATTCCCACCTGGCCTCTGAGGCTTCATTATAGTGTGGCCCTTTGGAAAGTGATGGCAGGTCTCAGGGCCATGCATACCAGTTTCTTATTGGAGGAGAATTCAGAGATGTCGACTTTGTATGGAGCCTTAGTGCAGCTTGTTTAGTTATGCACCAGCCCTGGAACAGAGATGGCCATAAATGGCACACAGACAAACCCTTCTTTCAGGGATCTCAGTTCAACACCAATGCCTGGTTTCCAGGGACCAGCTCCGCTCCAAGAATCAAATATGTAGAAAGAAAAAGGCAAAGGGCAAACTCTCCTGCCACTTGCCACAGCTCACCCCAAAGTAATGTGCATCATAAAGCTGACAACAATATAGCACGTCCTCAATGACTGCGGACAGCTTGCATGCAAAAGAACTTGTCAGACTATGTAGTGTCACTACCTGGTGACTGCTGCCAAAACAGCATCATGAAAATAACTCTGGTTTTAGATTCCATATTTTGATCCTACAGTAAAAATTTCTCAGCATCTCCCCTGTTAACACCCAGCCCCAAATTTCTATTTATTTACAAAACATGAGCCCCCACTCCCCCAATCAAAGCAAAGAACCCACCTCCCAGCTAAAGCAGGTGCCATAACTCTGAGAGTCCCTGTCTTTGATACAATGCCAGCTCAGTCGCACCCCTCTGCCATCACATGGCAGTAGGTTAGATGCATTTGTAAGGGATAGCACCTGCTGCATGTGTATGTTCTATTAAAGGCATCAAAATGTCCTGCTCTCTCTCCACTCTCCCCCCTCACTCTCCCCATAGACATCCATCTGGGTCAGGTTCTGCCTCTCCAGAGATGAATCCCCATTAGACTTGCTTTGCTGCAATCTAGGGGCATATCTGATACAGCCCTGCCAGTGTATTATAACCCCAGCTGCCCTGGTTATGGACGAGGTGGCAGTGACTTTCCCACACTGCATAATCAGGTGCGATGCGGTGCAGTCAGAACTCGCGGCAGGAATAGCTTCCAAAACAGCTTTGTTGTAAATCTTGTTTTCAGGGGGTTGTAGCTTCGCTCAGAATTCAGCGGTGTGGGTGAAAATTACCAGGCTTGGTTGCTGCCCAGAGATAAAAGTTTGAGCAAAAACAGCTGATCTGCTTTGGAGTGGGAGGAAAATGGAAAAATGCTCATTCCCCAATGATCAAACCATTCTCGCTGCCATTATTCGAGCTGCCCCATAGACACATGGCCAGGGTTTCCACAGTGCTCTGCTCCCAGGGAGGCACCTGAGTGGAGTTCATTGCAGGGACTGGCCCCAAATGGCTGGCCCCTGAGATGCAGTTTGGTCTGGAAACAGTCACCTCTCCAGTTTCAAATTCCACAGCCCAAGAGCTCAGCCCAGAGGAGCTAACGTGATCCAATATCACAGCCTATGTCCTGGGCGTTGGGCTCCAGCAAAGGGGCCCAAAGGGCTCAAGGAGTTGACATGGCTCGGTCACGCTCCAATATTAAACAGTGACCGAGTCACATCAGCATGTTAACGCTTTAGGCCCATATAGTCCCCGAAAGTAACACGCCACTTCGGGCACCCTGTGTAAGTGGCTGTAGCAGTGAAGCTTGCTTCTTCCAGTTCTTCCGTCAGACAGCGTTGTGGCCTACGGACAGCTTGATTCTCCCCTCCCACCGCTGTCTTTAAAAGATCACAAAAGTGTGTGGTGGGCAGCATAGCCCACCCCCTCGCTATTTTGTTCACCAATTAGGCCTTGTTCTCCCCCCCTTCACAGCTGCTGCTTCTCCTTCCCCGCTGCTGGAGTCCCAGCGATGCTGCCTGCTTTGCAGACCATGCGCTGAGTCAGGGGGCAGAGGCCGAGGCAAGGTGTGGGACTCCAGCAGCAGGGAAGATGAAGCAGCCCCATGTGGAGGGGAGGGGCTCAGTCAGCAGCCAGCCACCTTGCTGCTTCCTCCCTTCCCCGCTCTGCATGGACACAGGGAGAGTGCCTCTGCCAGGGGGAGTGCGGCCTCCTCCTTGCTAGGCATCCCCACCAGCGGTGTGCTGAGAAATGCGGGGGGGGGGGGGGCACATGACTCCCCCAGAACATTTCATTTGTGCTCCCCCATGAGCCACAGTTGTTGGATGTCGCCTCTGTAAGTAATGCACATTGGAAAACACAATCACAATTCTACATGCAAAATGATGGGGTCTATATTAGCTGTGACCACTCAAGAAAGAGATCTTGGAGTCATTGTGGGTAGTTCTCTAAAACATCTGCTCAACGTGCAGCAGCAGTCAAAAAAGCTAAGGGAATGTTAGGAGCCATTAGGAAAGGGATAGAAAATATCACAATGCCACTATATAAATCCATGATACGACCACATCTTGAACACTGCATGCAGTTCCGGTTGCCCCACCTCGAAAAAGATATATTAGAATTGGAAAAGGTGCAGAGAAGGGCAACAAAATTGAATAAGGGTATGGAACAGCTTCCATATGCGGGGAGATTAAAAAGAGTGGGACTTTTCATCTCGGAAAAGAGAAGAGTAAGATGGGACGTGATAGAGGTCTATAAAATTATGAATGATGTGGAGAATGTGAATAAGGAAGTGTTGTTTATTCCTTTACATAACACAAGAACCAAGAATCACCCAATGAAATTAATAGGCAGCAAGTTTAAAACAAACAAAGGAAGTATTTCTTCATAAAGCGCACAGTCAATCTTTGGAACTTGTTGCCAGGGGATGCTGTGAAGGCCAAAACTATAACAGGGTTAAAAAAAAAAAAAACACAGATACCTTCCTGGAGGATAGGTCTATCAATGACTATTGGCCAAGATAGTTTGGGATGCAATCCCATGCACTGGGTGTCCCTAGCCGCTTCTTGCCAGAAGCTGGGAGTGGATGACAAGGGATGGATCGATCGTTGATTGCCTCTTCTGTTCATTCCCTTTGAAGGACCTGGCATTGGCCACTGTCAAAAGACACGATACTGGGCTAGATGGACCATTGGCCTCACCCAGTATGACCGTTCTCATATTCTTATCCAACAGGCCTGATTTCTGACACACCAATTTTGATTAATTAATTTCCCATCCCACACATCTCCTGTTTATCAAGCGTGCTCTTAATACAGTCCTTGAATTATATCACTAGGCCTTTTTATTTGGCTTAATTCAATCTTCCTGTGTCCCCTTTTCAGCTTTTCCCATCAACCTGTCTTGTGGCACTACGTAAACGTTTATCCTCTTTCCCAAAGTTGGGCCCATAGTAGGATAAATTGATAGGCCCAGTGATTACTGAAGGGATCTGATCCTGGATCAAACCAGCCCTTCTGAATGCAGCTCCCAGTCTTTGGGGTTCTCTGAGGCTGTGGGGTCTGATACAGAAGAAATCCAGTCTGTATGAAAATTGAAATGCTGGGAGTTCAGCTCAGAGGGGCTGATCTGATCCAGCATCAGACCCCAAAGGCTGGGAGCTAGGCTCAGAAGGGCTGGTCTGACCCAGTACCCAAATCCCCAACACTCAGAGCTTGGGGACAGCAGAGAGCCTGCCCAGCACCTGTAAGAGAAGAGCTGGGAGAGCAATTTCCACCCGCACAAGGGAGCAAGTGTCCCCCTGGCCGCAGCCAGGCCCATAGCAGACACAGCCCCACCTTAGCAGAGAGTCTGTGGCTTTTCATACGTTAATCTTAGGGCCAAGATCCAGACTAGAGAGCGCCTGCCGCTTCTCTGCTCTCTGCTTCTTGGAGATCAGAAGGGGAGAGGTCAGATGAGAGAGACACGGCTCACTGAGACTCTGAGGAGCAGAGAGACAGGCCTTCCCTGCTGCATCGCCAGACCATGCTGTCATCACTGCGTCCCCTGAGCATCCCGACGCTGGGTCTCTGGCTTCTCTGTGAGTATGGCCAGCACTGGCCGGGTTTAGCTGGAAGGGTGAGATCACGGGGCAGAGGATCGTTTGCTTAATTAGGCTCCAATCCTGTGAGGTTCTGAGCCCTCTGGTAACGTGCTGTGTGGATCTGAAAGTGCCGACACTGCCCGGGGTGGGATCAGAGCTTGCCACCTCGCACCGAAGCTTCCAAGAGATTTAATAATAGCAACTGCATGTTTAATTACCACACCTGACTCAGGGTTAAGGACGATGGAAATCGCTGGTTAGATTCCAGCTCTGAACCTCAGCAACGAGGTCATTGCGTCACCCCGAAATGCTCTGTCGTTTTCCAAGGGCTGCACCCTGGCCCTGAGCCCGCACACACCACCCTGCACTCACACCCCAACGCTGCCAGTGTGTGGGTGTGTTTGCCACCTTCACACCCACAGCATGTCACATGGGGGTGCAGATGTCTGTGTGCACAACGGATTTGCACCATCCCACTCGCTGCACACACAAAAGGTACTAGCCCGTGCAAGCTGGCTGGGCTGGACACAAAAGGGGATGCCCATTTTCACACTGGGATGCTGTTTTGCACACTCGGATTCAGGTGTAAATCTTGGGGGCATGCATGAAATCACTGGCTCAAGATGACAGACATTTAGGTTTGATGAAACCTAAACTGGAGATGACGTCCAGGAAGGGAAAATGCTGCATGTTCACCTCGCACACGGGTGCAAACAGCAGAAATGCCGCATACGCGGCCAAATGTGATTAGATTTTAGGGGGTAACAATGGGATTTCCCTGGGATCTGAAAAGCCCAGCTGAAATTAATTAAATTATTCTCTGATTCTACTATTCTATGAAAATAGCAGTTAATCATTAATCACTGTGATCATTACCAGTACCAGAAGGCTGGTCCATGGTTGGGACTTTAGAGGCGAGGGATGAATTCCCTGCTCTGCCACAAACTTCCTGGGTGACCCTGGGCCAGTCACTTAGCCGCTCCGTACAAAGGGGATACCAGCTCTGCCTGCTGCACGGGGCGGGGTTCTGTGAATTGCTCATGGCTCTTTGCTGATATTTATAGTGAATGCAAAATATGCTGAGCTAAAGATCTGATGATCTGGAGACAAACCTGTGTTCAGCCTCCCACTGACTCGCCTAGCTGTGTTTCCCCAGCGTGTATGTGCTCATGGGCCTGATCCTGCACATTGCTTTGCTGGTATAGGCCCTGACGCCTGCCCAGAGTCTATTCAAGTCAAGGGATGCCCATACGAGTGGAAGGGATGGATCATCGGCCTGCAGGATCAGGGCCATGGACATGTCAGCCCTGACCCTGCTCCCACTGCAATGAACGAGAGAGCTCTCAGTGACCCCAATCATGCAGGATCTGGCCCATAACACGGCACGGGGTCAGGGTCAGCTGTTGGCCTAACCCATCTCCAGCGAGTCTCTGGCATGCTCACACCAACCTTCAGCCATGGGTCTGGGGTCCAGCGAGCTCTACATGCTGGTACAGGGAGCCGTTCCTTATCTGCACTCAGGCTGAAATGCACCAGCTAACCCCGGACTTCTCCCCGGGCAAATAACAAGTTATAGACTGTGGATCAGATCCCCGGCTGGTGTAAATTCACCTGGCTCCATTGCTCCAAGAGGGGCAGATCGCTAGCTGGGATCCTCCAGGGGCCGATTCACACTGGGAGCTGGACACCAAGCTGCACTTTGTGCTTGTGAAAATCCCCCACTGTGCTGAGAGGAAATTGGCTCCAGGGAGCTTAACAGCAAATTCATTCCGTCTCTGGCTAGGGGATAAACACAGGGGCAGAACGTGGCCCATTGTTAGTCTGGGACTGAATTTCTCTCTACTAGCTGGAGCTAGATTTGCCTGGAGACGCTCACTTTCCTTTAAGGAGTACTTGTGGCACCTTAGAGACTAACCAATTTATTTGAGCACACGCTTTCGTGAGCTACAGCTCACTTCATCGGATGCATACTGTGAAGAATACAGAAGATGTTTTTATACACACAGACCATGAAAAAGTGGGTGTCTTTTTCATGGTCTGTGTGTAGAAAAACATTTTCTGTATTTTCCACAGTATGCATCTGATGAAGTGAACTGTAGCTCACAAAAGCTTGTGCTCAAATAAATTGGTTAGTCTCTAAGGTGCCACAAGTACTCCTTTTCTTTTTGCGAATACAGACTAACACGGCTGTTACTCTGAAACCTGCCACTTTCCTTTAGAGGATGTGACTGTATTTCCAGCTCCAGTCACTATAATTCCCTGTTCCACCTCCCCTCCTGCACTGAGACCCTTTGTGTTTATTTCACAGGCTCCCTTGTCACAAGCCAGGAAATCTGCAGCTCTCCCGGTGAGTGACTGGTCCTGGGAGCACAGCAGGGATTGGAGGGTTCGGGTTCAGACACGTTCCACTGGAGTGAGTGAGTCAGGTCCCCAGCAGGTGTAAATCGGCCCCGCTGCAATGGAGTGAATGGAGCTTTGCTGATTGACACCAGCGGGGGATCTGGCCCAGGTGTTTAACACTGATGTGTTTGCTCCCCAGGCACTCTCCCCGCCCCGCGGCTGTTCCTGGACAGGCTGTCTGCTCGCCAAGGGGACAAAGCCATGGTGTCGTGTTTAGTCCCTTTGGATGCCCCCATGACCTGCATTGTCTTCTGCAAAGACGGGAAGGAGATTTCTGTCCAGCCCAAGGGAGGAAACACAATAGTCTACGACTCACCCTACACAGTGTCCAAGGAGAGTGCAGGGGCCTTTTCCTGCCTCTCCCAGCTCAAGGATGACAACAACCAGGAGAACAATTCTCTCCCCAGTGACCCCTGGGACCTGCACATGGATGGTAATGCAAAGCACTAATGGTGGGCTTGGTGTGCAGGGTCAGGGAGCCGGGACGGGCTGGGGACACAATGTGATATCTAGAGTTAAGATGTAAAACTTCCCTCTCCTTCCCCAACATTTCCCAGGTGAGAACTCTGTCCCTGGGGCAATGGTTACATGTTTTTAGTGAAGAAGGACCATCCTCTCATCATGGTGAGGAAGAGCAGGTTTTTCCCACTAATTAAAAGACAAAAGATCGTGATCTTCTCTGAAGGGCAGCATGTGAAAATGGACAAACTGTTACAGATATTCAGCAGTTTTATTGTCATCATGGTCTACTTTACTAAAACCTTCATAAATTAAAGTACGGAACAGAGCAGCATGACTAACTTTTGGCTCACTGGCTATTTCAAAAAATTGGGTGGGGGGGAATTGTTTCGGACTCACTTGAAAACAATTTTTTTCAAAATTTTCAGTGAATCAAAAAGTTGGAAAAAAAACCTTCTTGAAGCTGCTGTTCTACTCCTCATTGGTATGAGGCTTTTGGCATTTGAAGTGATGTGTAATCGCTGTGTATCTGCCCCACAGATGGTGAGGGCTCTGGAGAGGGGACATTGCTCCAAGGTAAATGGTTTTGCTCCCTGCTGTGGGATTTCCCTGTAGGAAAGCGGGAGGGCTGGGCTGGGACGAGGGGGGAGCACATGCCAATCTCAGAGGGGAGACTTTACGGCACCGCATGTGCCTGGGGGTGGGGGGGGGCAGGAGGCCTCAGGGGCTCACCTCCATGTGGGGAATGTAAAATGTCCAGGCAGCCCCAGGGGTTTGGATTCCGCAGGCAGCGGAGCCAGGAGATAAACGAACTAGACGAGTCAGTTCTCCTATCACAGAGCCCCTAGCAATGGCCTGGACGGACGTGTGTCCATGGGGCAGGGGCCTGGGGAGGAGGCAGGATTCACGTGGGCTCTGGCTTTGTGAGGCACCATCAGGCACAAACATCTGGCCAGGGAGTCAGTGGCTGCCGGGCTGCGATCCTGCCCCGCGCCGGTCAGCAGCAGACCCTGGTAGGGTTCCCATACGTCCGGGTTTCCCTGGACATGACCTCTCTTTTGGTCCTCCCTTATTTTTGCGCTGCTCTGAAGGCAATGCCAAGCCCACTGCAGGGCTCCGCCCCTTCCCCATTCAAAGCAGAAAGAATCTTTGTACCTTCCCTCCCCCTTCAGCTTCCCCTTCCCCCAGTAGTGTCCTGTATTTGGGAACTTGAAACATGGTAACCCCAGACCATGGTGTCAGTGCTGCCCCTTGGAAAGGGCTCCATGGCACAGGTGAGGGGCCGACCTCAGCTGCCCCTGCCTTGGTGCTAGGTACAGGATGGCAAAGAACCAGGGCAGAGCGAGATCCCTGCGGGGTTAGGAGCCAGGCGTGAGGTCTCTAAACAGCTGGGCTTGGGTATTCACAGGCTCCCCGAGGCTCGTTAGCGACGTATCATGGCCAGGTGCAATGTCCTCTGTGCAGAAGGGCCAGCACTCAGCAGCGGCCCGTCTGTGAGCAGGACTCATGTTGCAAGTTCACCTCCACCTTCAGACCGCTCACCCTGCTCCATCCCCTGTCCCAGGGCCTGCTATCCTGCTCTGGGTCTGGATCCTCCACTCTGCGCTCGTCGTGCTCCTGCTGGCAGCTGCCCCGATCATCACCTGCATCCAGAGGAAAAGAGCCATCGCTCAGTACGATCCAGAGGGCTCTGGGTGGAATGGCAGGGAGAAGAAGGAAGGAGAGGTGACCAATGGCTCTGGGTGTCCCCCCTGTCCTGGGCAGGTTGGAGGGTCGCCTGGGATTACAGAGAGGTCTGTGGGTTATGCCATTGTGCAGAAATGTGTCCATCAGGCTCAGGGGGAGTAGCTCATTGATCAGACTTGGGGGGGTCCCTGATAAGTATGGGACACCAAGCAGCCCCCGTAGGTTCCCCTGCCATGGGATATGAACGTTAGCTTAACTCCAGACCCACCCAGTACCCCCTCTTCCCTGGCCGGTGGCTTGGCCAGCTCCTGCTTTCTGTGCCTGTGTTCTGGGGCAGCTGTGGTGAGGATGGCCTATCTCCTCACACTGCCCTGCCCTTCAGTCACACCAGTGTGTGTGTGTGTGTGTGTAAATCCAGAAGAACCCCATGGCCTGCAGCAGCTTTACTCTGGGGTCACGCGTGTGTCACCAGGCCAGGATCCAGCCCCTGTGTTCGTGCAGAGACATATTTGCTTAATAAGGGTTTAATTTTCACTCCTGCTGGGCCTGGCTTGGGGCCAGGGAGCCGGATCCAGCAGGCCAGAGCTGTGGCCCTGCTCCGGTACGGCACACACAGACGGGAGGGCTGGGAGCTCCCAGTGATAGCTGGAATTTTCACAGTGGCTGAACTCTTTCAACCCGCCTGTCCCCTCCCCCCACACTGTTCCCCAGAGGCTGTGATTTCTACCCTTGGTTATTGTAGCATAGGGGTAGACACTGAAGTATGAGCCCTGATCCATACAGCCCTGAGTCCCACTCTGCTCTGCATTACAGGCATGCTCTACAAGTTTGTGCTGTAAAGAGTCTGAAATATTTGTTGCCTAAATATGAAATTGTTCAAAGTGGTTACAGAAAATAAGCTGCGGTTTGGTGTTTTACTCTGTCAGGCCAGACCTTGAACAATACGGACTGCCACCTCCTCTACCAAGGCTGGACTGGGGGTTATTCTTCCAGCCCCTCAGCCATGCTGCGAATGCAGCACTGCAATCATCCCTGAGACAGAAATGAGCACGGCCGACAAGTGATGGGGGATCATTGTGTCTTGAGAGCAGCATCGCTCTGAGACTGTGTCTATAAATACTACCAGGCTGTGGGGACAGGGTCGCAGGGGGCGGGGGAGAGACTCCTGTGCTGGGAACAGCGACCACAGCCAGTAACCACGGCCCGTCTCTCTGCTCACCCCACAGGCAGGGGGGCTCTGTTTAGAACTAGGCTTGGAGGGATTCGCTTGTTATTGGTAAATGTCAGCAAACATCAATTTCCCAGCACGCACACAAACCCACGAGAAAATATTTCTATCGATAATAATAGAAATTTGCAGTTAAGCTAAGTAAGAGAAATGCCGTGTGAGACATTATTAGAGGCTGATTTAAGGATATTTACTGTGTATATTTTGACATAAGATTATGACAATTTGTGTTTTATGGTTATGAAGCTTTAACCTTTTGAATCTCAATGTCTACTGTCATTAAATAATTATTGTCTGACCCCCCGTTGTAATTTCCTCCACTGTGAAATATAAATTAATAAATATAAAAATGTTGCTGAAACCCCATGATTTTAGCCAATAGTGAACATTTAAATTGACAAGAAATGTTAAAAAAAACCTTTAAAATCAATATCGACATTATGTGTCAAAATTATAATAAAAATTGAATTCTGAGAAGCCTATTTATAACCCTGGCCAGGGACCTGCGGGAGCCACCGGGGGATGTCATCCAGAAACAGACACAGCATATGTTATGGGGTCAGTCATGTGACTCAGTCACACCCCCAAGTGATGTCCCAGCACCCCCATTGTGATCTGCCCATGGGCAACTAAGCATACAGAGAGGGATGGGACATGGGGTGCTCTGGATCCAGCATCCTAGCAATTAGATGGAGGCAAACGCTCAACAGGGGCCTCTCCCAGGGCATGGGGGCAGTGTGGGGAGAGGACGCAGTGTCACCCCCACATGGCTAGAAAAGGGACAAGGGGATTGTCCGGTGGCGGGGGGGAAGGGGGGCGGTTGCTTCTTTATGAAGAGCCCTGGAGAGCCCTGCTGGGGAAATGGAACAAACTGGGGAATGGGATGAATTCTCGGTGGGGAGGGCAGGAGCAGATGGTACTCATGCATGAGGGGAAATGGAGGCCATCGTTATGAGGATGGCCACCGCTTCCATTGGAAACAATGGGAAGCTGCACTGCCATGTCAGTGATACCTTAGGGTATGACAGGGAGGGTGCCCCAAGTAAAGATGGCCACCATTTCCCATTGTTTCTAAGGGAAATGAAGCCACAGCCTTCAATTCTGCAGGCCACAAAAAGGGCAACCTCTCTGCCACATCAGGGACATGGGTGGCCATCTTCTCTGAGGGCAGCTTATGGCTTCACTTCCATTTGAAAACAAGGAGGAAATTGGACATCTATGCCATGGGCAGCCTCCCAAGGCTTTAGGGAAATGATAACAATTACCCAGAGGGCAGCCTACATCTTCAGTCCTAGCGGAAACAATGGAAAATGGCAGCCATCTTTACTAGGGGCAACCTCCCTAGGGGCAACTTCAATTTCACATTCCAAGGCCATAGTGTCATGGCAGCCATCTTCCCCATGGGCAGCTTCAGGCTTTTTCTATAATGGCATTAAAGTCTCAGGCTTCCCTCTAGACAGATAGCTGCCATGTTGCTATACCCTTGGGATGTGAAAGGGAAGCTGCCCTTAGTAAAGATGGCTGCCATTTGTGACAGCAGGATATGCAGGGAGGAATTTCCAAAGGGGCTTGAGTGTCTGAGGTGCTGACTGCCATGAAAGCCCATGAGTGAGGGGTGCCTGACTCCTTTGGGGCCTTTTCAACACCTAACCCTAAAATCATAGAATCATAGAATCATAGAATATCAGGGTTGGAAGGGACCCCTGAAGGTCATCTAGTCCAACCCCCTGCTCGAAGCAGGACCAATTCCCAGTTAAATCATCCCAGCCAGGGCTTTGTCAAGCCTGACCTTAAAAACTTCCAAGGAAGGAGATTCCACCACCTCCCTAGGCAACGCATTCCAGTGTTTCACCACCCTCTTAGTGAAAAAGTTTTTCCTAATATCCAATCTAAACCTCCCCCACTGCAACTTGAGGCCATTACTCCTCGTTCTGTCATCTGCTACCATTGAGAACAGTCTAGAGCCATCCTCTTTGGAACCCCCTTTCAGGTAGTTGAAAGCAGCTATCAAATCCCCCCTCATTCTTCTCTTCTGCAGGCTAAACAATCCCAGCTCCCTCAGCCTCTCCTCATAAGTCATGTGTTCTAGACCCCTAATCATTTTTGTTGCCCTTCGCTGGACTCTCTCCAATTTATCCACATCCTTCTTGTAGTGTGGGGCCCAAAACTGGACACAGTACTCCAGATGAGGCCTCACCAATGTCGAATAGAGGGGGACGATCACGTCCCTCGATCTGCTCGCTATGCCCCTACGTATACATCCCAAAATGCCATTGGCCTTCTTGGCAACAAGGGCACACTGCTGACTCATATCCAGCTTCTCGTCCACTGTCACCCCTAGGTCCTTTTCCGCAGAACTGCTGCCTAGCCATTCGGTCCCTAGTCTGTAGCGGTGCATTGGATTCTTCCGTCCCAAGTGCAGGACCCTGCACTTATCCTTATTGAACCTCATCAGATTTCTTTTGGCCCAATCCTCCAATTTGTCTAGGTCCTTCTGTATCCTATCCCTCCCCTCCAGCGTATCTACCACTCCTCCCAGTTTAGTATCGTCCGCAAATTTGCTGAGAGTGCAATCCACACCATCCTCCAGATCATTTATGAAGATATTGAACAAAACCGGCCCCAGGACCGACCCCTGGGGCACTCCACTTGACACCGGCTGCCAACTAGACATGGAGCCATTGATCACTACCCGTTGAGCCCGACAATCTAGCCAGCTTTCTACCCACCCTATAGTGCATTCATCCAGCCCATACTTCCTTAACTTGCTGACAAGAATACTGTGGGAGACCGTGTCAAAAGCTTTGCTAAAGTCAAGAAACAATACATCCACTGCTTTCCCTTCATCCACAGAACCAGTAATCTCATGATAAAAGGCGATTAGATTAGTCAGGCATGACCTTCCCTTGGTGAATCCATGCTGGCTGTTCCTGATCACTTTCCTCTCATGCAAGTACTTCAAGATTGATTCTTTGAGGACCTGCTCCATGATTTTTCCAGGGACTGAGGTGAGGCTGACTGGCCTGCAGTTCCCAGGATCCTCCTTCTTCCCTTTTTTAAAGATTGGCACTACATTAGCCTTTTTCCAGTCATCCGGGACTTCCCCGGTTCGCCACGAGTTTTCAAAGATAATGGCCAATGGCTCTGCAATCACAGCCGCCAATTCCTTCAGCACTCTCGGATGCAACTCGTCCGGCCCCATGGACTTGTGCACGTCCAGCTTTTCTAAATAGTCCCTAACCACCTCTATCTCCACAGAGGGCTGGCCATCTCTTCCCCATTTTGTGATGCCCAGCGTAGCAGTCTGGGAGCTGACCTTGTTAGTGAAAACAGAGGCAAAAAAAGCATTGAGTACATTAGCTTTTTCCACATCCTCTGTCACTAGGTTGCCTCCCTCATTCAGTAAGGGTCCCACACTTTCCTTGGCTTTCTTCTTGTTGCCAACATACCTGAAGAAACCCTTCTTGTTACTCTTGACATCTCTTGCTAGCTGCAGCTCCAGGTGCGATTTGGCCCTCCTGATTTCATTCCTACATGCCCGAGCAATATTTTTATACTCTTCCCTGGTCATATGTCCAACCTTCCACTTCTTGTAAGCTTCTTTTTTATGTTTAAGATCCGCTAGGATTTCACCATTAAGCCAAGCCGGTCGCCTGCCATATTTACTATTCTTTCGACTCATCGGGATGGTTTGTCCCTGTAACCTCAACAGGGATTCCTTGAAATACAGCCAGCTCTCCTGGACTCCTTTCCCCTTCAAGTTAGTCCCCCAGGGGATCCTGGCCATCCGTTCCCTGAGGGAGTCGAAGTCTGCTTTCCTGAAGTCCAGGGTCCGTATCCTGCTGCTTACCTTTCTTCCCTGCGTCAGGATCCTGAACTCAACCAACTCATGGTCACTGCCTCCCAGATTCCCATCCACTTTTGCTTCCCCCACTAATTCTACCTGGTTTGTGAGCAGCAGGTCAAGAAAAGCGCCCCCCCTAGTTGGCTCCTCTAGCACTTGCACCAGGAAATTGTCCCCTACGCTTTCCAAAAACTTCCTGGATTGTCTATGCACCGCAGTATTGCTCTCCCAGCAGATATCAGGAAAATTAAAGTCACCCATGAGAATCAGGGCATGCGATCTAGTAGCTTTCGTGAGCTGCCAGAAGAAAGCCTCATCTACCTCATCCCCCTGGTCCGGTGGTCTATAGCAGACTCCCACCACTACATCACTCTTGTTGCACACACTTCTAAACTTAATCCAGAGACACTCAGGTTTTTCTACAGTTTCATACCGGAGCTCTGAGCAGTCATACTGCTCCCTTACATACAGTGCTACTCCCCCACCTTTTCTGCCCTGCCTGTCCTTCCTGAACAGTTTATAACCATCCATGACAGTACTCCAGTCATGTGAGTTATCCCACCAAGTCTCTGTGATTCCAATCACATCATAGTTCCTTGACATTACCAGGACCTCCAGTTCTCCCTGCTTGTTTCCAAGGCTTTGTGCATTTGTATATAAGCACTTGAGATAAAATAATGTTGTTATTTTGGAAACAGCTCCATTTTTAGGGGCTTTATCTGGAGAACCTCTTTCTCAAAGGGCCTCAGATTTCCTTCACACACTCTGCCTCAGCCACTCACCCAGGCTTCCACTTTTCAGGTGGATTTGACTTGTCATGTGGATTTTAGGCAAAGTTTAAAATTCTGCTTTAAACAGAAACTTTGTTGCTGCAATAACTATGGGAAGCCATCATTGCTCTGTAATTCTCACTCTGGGCTCGCCTGGGAGTTGGGCTCAGAGGGGCTGGTCTAGTCCAGTATCAAACCCCAAAGGTGGAGAGTTGGGTTCAGAGGGGCTGGTCTGATCCAGTATCAAACTCCAAAGGTAGAGAGTTGGGCTCAGAGGGGCTGGTCTGATCGGGTATCAACCCCTCAATCCTCAGCATTTGGGAACACCAGAGAAACTGCCCAGCCCATGAGAGAGGAGCTGTGCAAACAACCTCCCCCTCTCACCAGGGAGTGAGGTCCCTGGCCATTGCGAGGCCGGTAGCAGACACGGCCCCGTCTCTCACAGGGGCTGTGGCTTTTCTTCTCTCTGAACCTTGGGGAGCACGTGGCAGATCAGAGAGCACCTGCAGCTTCTCTGGTCCCTGCAGATCAGCAGCGGAGAGGCCAGATCAGAGAGCCACGGCATTTCTCTCACTGAGACACTATGGAGCAGAGCCTGAGAGACGGCGCCTGGATCCCCGAGAGGCAGATGCCGCTATGGCATTGCCAGCCTGTGGGGTTATCACGGCTTCTCCCCATGATCCTGCCGCTGGGTCTATGGCTTCTCTGTGAGTATGGGCACAACGGGCCTGGTTGGGTTTTAGGAGAAGGCTGAGATGAGACAGGCAGAGAACTGGTTGCTTAATTAGTCCTGAGAGGCATGTTCCAGGTGGGCTATTAGACTAGCATCACGGCCCTAGACCCCACAGAGGCCTGTGCCAACCCCCCACCCCGCTCACACGCCCCTGGTCTCCAGTACATCCCTAGCACTGCCAAACACTGTTACTTTTCCCTGCTTATTGTTTTCTATATCAGGGGATTTAAAGCACTTTCAACCCTTCCAGCAAAATCCACATATTTTAGCAGCTGCAATATATGTGCGATCTTAGGCCCTGGCCCGAGCACGGACCCAGCACTGAATATTGCCAGGGCCGTTTTAAATCACTTATTCACCTGATCCACACGTTGGGGAAAGGTGAGAGTTCAGGGAAGAGCTACAGGAATGATGCAAGGTCTGGAATAGCTGCCTGACAGTGAGAGGCTGACAGAGCTCAGTCTGGTTAGCTGGTGGGAGAGAAGGTTAAAAAGTGACTTGATCACAGTGTATACGCCCCTCTGCAGGGAGATTTCTGACAGCAGAGGTAGATTTCTTGAATCGATCAGACAAAGGCTGAATGAGAGCCAATGGCTGGAAAGTGAAGTCAGACTAATTCACTCTGGAATAAGGCCCACGTAGGGAGTGTGGCTCATTTACCACTGGATCAGATTAACAAGGGAAGCAGTAAGATTGTCTGTGACTTGGAGTTATTAAATGAGGAGTGGATGTGTCTCTAAGAGATACCGTCTAGCTCAAACACGGGTGCTTGCCTAGAAAAAGGAATCACATTGTCAGGTTCTCTGGACAGTCCTTTGCAGGAGGTGAGAGCCAGATGATCACAATGGTCCCTTCTGGCGTGAGAATCCATGAGTCTAGGGACCCCTTTACTCAGCCGTGCAGCTCGGTGGGTGAGAAGCCGTCGCAAGGGAGAGGGATTAATTGGATGAGTGCGATTAACAAATGCAGTTTATTGCACAGGAGAGATTTAAAGGAGGGGATTCCACAGCTGTCACCATCCTGCATCTGTATGTTGCCTTGCTGGGAGAATGTCCATTGATTTTAAACTGAATTAAGTGTTCTACAGCACATCTGTCTGCCCTACTAACAGGAATGCGGTGTATTTTATTTAAAAGGTTCGCTTGCTGCAAGCCAGGAAATTTGTAGCTCTCCAGGTGAGTATTGGCTACATTAGAAGAAGAGAAGGTGCCTAATAAGGAGTGCAGTGGGGCTGGGAGTCAGGGCTCGGTGAGGGGAGTGGGGTCTAGTGGGTTAGAGCAGATCACTGCGGGGTCAGGACTCCTGGGTTCCATTTTTAACTCTGACACACAAAGCCCAAACCTGCTTCCTGTGGCAGAATTCCTTGAAACTTCATTGGGAACAAGATCAGAACAAATCCTCTGTTGGTGTAAACAGGTGCATGTCCACTGAAGTCAAAGGAGCTGCATCCATTTACACCAACTGAGAATTTGTTCCATCAAGTTAAAGCACCTAGTTTAAACCACTGAGGGCCAAATCCACTGGCCGTGTAGACAGCACCGTGACACATGAGGTGCGTGAGGTGGCCAGTGAGAGGTGATAGATCAAACCTTGCTGAGAGTGGAAATTGCACCCATTTGGTATTCAGTGGGGACTGAATTCAGCCTCTGGCGTAAGTGGGTGCCTGTCCTGCTTAGACCAGAGCTGGGTTTGACCCTAAGGACTCAGAGTATTGGGGTCGGTGCAGCATCAGTGTAAGTGTCTTGGGGCCTGATTCCCCTTTCTTGGGTGGGACTTCCCTGGCTTGAGGGGAGTTACTGCTGATTTACACCAGTGTGGGTGGAGAGACAGGCTATTTGGGGGTGGAGGTGGCTGCTTTTCCTTATACACAGCCTGGAGATGATTTTCCTGTAACACTCACACCTCCCATCCCATTACACCCTTTACATCCCCAATGGGAGGGGCTCCCTGGGATGTTCTGGCCATTGTGCGCTACTCTGGTGACTCCCAGCATCTGCCATCCCACCGGAAATGGCCCTATGAGGTGCGTTCACATGGCAACACAAAGCTGCTGGTACACACAGGGGCATCCAATCTCAAATGGGGGCAAATAGCAATCTCTGCCCCTCTGCCTGTCTCCTGGCCAAACCCTTGTAATCCATAGCACTGCACTGGCGTGGAAAGGAAGCATGCACTGGGGCATCGGGCCCAAAAGTGGGACAAACAAAGGCTAAAATCTCTGCACACTCCCAGTGCATCCTGTCCCTCCCTCCAGACACCACAGCCTCAGGGAGTGACGCCACCAAGGGCCCAGATCCCAGCTGGTGTAAATCAGCATTGCTTCATTGGAGTCAATGGAGCCAGATCCCCCGCTGGTGTCAATCAGCCCCACTCCAAAGGAGTGAATGGAGCTTTGCTGATTGACACCAGCGGGGGATCTGGCCCCAGGTGTTTAACACTGATGTGTTTGCTCCCCAGGCACTCTCCCTGCCCCACGGCTGTTCCTGGACAGGCTGTCTGCACACCAAGGGGACACGGCCATGCTGTCGTGTTTAGTCCCTTTGGACGCCCACATGACCCGCATTGTCTTCTGCAAAGATGGGAAGGAGATTTCTGTCCAGCGCAAGGAAGGAAACAAACTCGTCTATGACTCACCCTATACAGTGTCCAGGGAGAGGACAGGGACCTTTTCCTGCCGCTACCAGCTCAAGGATGACAATAACCAGGAGAACAATTCTCTCTCCAGTGACCCCTGGGACCTGCATGTGGATGGTAATGCAATGCACTAATGATGGGCTTGGTGCAGTGGGGTCAGGGAGCTGGGACGGGCTGGGGTCACACCATGATATCTAGAGTTAATATGTAAAACTTCCCTCTCCTTCCCCAACATTTCCCAGGTGAGAACTCTGTCCCTGGGGCAATGTTTACATGTTTTTGGGTGACAAAGAACCATCCTCTTAGCCATTGCTGAGTTTCATGGTGAGGAAGAGCTGGTTTTTCCCACTAATTAAAAGACAAAATATCGCAATCTTCTCTGAAGGGCAGAGTGTGATACACAGATATTTGGCAGGATTAGTGCCATCATGGTCTACTTTACTAAAACCTTCATGAAATACAAGTACGGAACAGAGCCGCAAAAGACTAGCTGATTTTTTTGGTTCACTGGCTATTTCAAAAAATCTGGGGGTGGGGACACTTGTTTCAGATTGACTTGAAAACAATATTTTTTTTTCCAAATTTTCAGTGAATCAAAAAGTTGAGAAAAATCTGCTTGAGGTTGCTCTTCTACCCCTCCTTTGTATGAGGCTTTTGGCTGTTGGCAGTGATCTGTGATCCCTTTGTATCTGCCACACAGGTGGTGATGGCTCTGGAGGGGACGCATCGCCCCAAGGTAAATGGTTTTGCTCTGTGCTGTGGGATTTCCCTGTAGGAAAGCTGGAGGGCTGGGCTGGGATGAGGGGGGAGCACATGCCAATCTCAGAGGGGAGACTTTACCCCACCACAGGTGCCTGGGTGGGCAGGAGGCCACGGGCTCACCTCCATGTGGGGAATGTAAAATGTCTAGGCAGCCCCACATGCCACCATCTGCTCCCCAGTGAGCCCCGGTATGTGCTCGTGGCCAGTAATGCTCTCAGCTAGTGTTAACAAGGGGTGAAGACCCTGCTGGGCAGAGGGGCAAAGAGGGACTGAGCTGGTGCCCTGTCCTGGCCCTCGCACAGAATCTCAGCCCGAGTGACGAGGATTCAGATAGTGGCCGTTAATGCAGCACCGGCTATAGTCGGGGGGCTCAGCTCACCTCTGTGCCCTCACAGATTGCCATCGGTGTCACTCCATCGCAGTCATCTGTTGCAATCAGTGTGTTGCCCTGGTGACAAGCTGGCATCACACAAGGGTGAATCGGGGAAATCACTTTCCGTTATAACCCCCTGTCGTCAGTCACTCCTCACTCTGGAAACTTCCATCTCTTGTGCAGACGTTTTCCATGCCTGCCTCTGTCCCAGGGCGAAGGGGGGCTGGGGGCGTAGCAGGTAAATAGAGGAACCTTTGCGCCCGCAGCGTGGTTGCTGCACAGGTGCGAGTGGCAGGTGTGATTCTTGTCAGTTTGGCTGCGAATCAGCTGCTCCTGCACGTGCTTTGCTGGAGTTCAGAAAACAAAGCTGTGAGCTAACCGATGCCAAACTAGAATTGCTGGAAGTATGTCGCCTGACAAACATTCCACCAAAAAAATAGGATTTAATGAAACAAAATTTCACTGAAAAATGTTATTTTTGACATTTTTATTTTGCTTTAAATGAGAACTTTCCAAAATAGCCAAAAATGTTTCATTCCTAACGGAATTTTTTTTTATTTCCATTTTAAAAAATCACAGCTTTTTTTGAAATTTCTTTCCCCTGCCCCTGCCTCCCCATTCCCCTTTTTTTGCCTGAGTGCAGCAGAATGAATGATGACAGGGGTGGTTTTTTGTTTTCATTGTTACCTTTTTATTTTTCTCTTTTTTCTGCTCTGTAACTTTTCAAAACATCTCCAACTCCGGCAAAATCACTGAATGGGAAAAGGAAAGCGTGGCTCTGGCTACACTACAGAACCGTTACCGACATAGTCTCTGAGTGTACACACAGTGTACACCGACGGAAGCAGTTGTTCTCCCTGTGGAGGAAACCATGTCCCCAAACAATGTTAGCTACACCGACCGAAACACTCTTCTCCCCGCTATATCTGAAGCTCCGCTGAGGGGGTTATCTGCACAGGTGGTCACTAAGGGCCCAGTGATTTCAGTGGGAGTTAGGTGCCTAAATACCTTGGAGGGTCTGGGCCCAACTCTCATTTTCCCTTTGGCCCCTGGGTAACTATTCCAAACATGGAGCCATTCTGAAAAAGTTAGAGAGCAGAAGTCGGGGGCAGGGGGAGGGGCAGAAAAAGCAGAGGAGAAAAGCAAAAATCCTACCCTGGCCATGGTTTATATTATCACACTCTATGGCAAAAAGGGGGAGGGGGGGAAAGAAGAGAAAAAGTTTGAAATTAGAAAAATGGGGGGGGGGGGATGGGGGAAAATGCAAAACCAAAAATGGGGGAAAGAGAAAAAGGGGAGGAAATGCAAAATCAAGCATTCAGCATTTATTTATTTATGATTTAGTTGGGGATTGGTCCTGCTTTGAGCAGGGGTTTGGACTAGATGACCTCCTGAGGTCCCTTCCAACCCTGATATTCTATGATTCTATGATTCTGTGATTTGAACAAATATGTGTAAGCCCTGCCTGCCCGGTCTGGCACTTTGTCCCCTTCTAGTGGTGGACAGGCCAGCGAGACCGTGAGGAGCCTAGTGCCTCGCAGGTAAACAGGCTTTTATCTTTTCAGCTAGGGCAGTACATGCTCATGCATTAAGAGCAAGAGGTCCCAGGTTTAATCATAGAATCATAGAATATCAGGGTTGGAAGGGACCCCTGAAGGTCATCTAGTCCAACCCCCTGCTCGAAGCAGGACCAATTCCCAGTTAAATCATCCCAGCCAGGGCTTTGTCAAGCCTGACTTTAAAAACTTCCAAGGAAGGAGATTCCACCACCTCCCTAGGCAACGCATTCCAGTGTTTCACCACCCTCTTAGTGAAAAAGTTTTTCCTAATATCCAATCTAAACCTCCCCCACTGCAACTTGAGGCCATTACTCCTCGTTCTGTCATCTGCTACCATTGAGAACAGTCTAGAGCCATCCTCTTTGGAACCCCCTTTCAGGTAGTTGAAAGCAGCTATCAAATCCCCCCTCATTCTTCTCTTCTGCAGGCTAAACAATCCCAGCTCCCTCAGCCTCTCCTCATAAGTCATGTGTTCTAGACCCCTAATCATTTTTGTTGCCCTTCGCTGGACTCTCTCCAATTTATCCACATCCTTCTTGTAGTGTGGGGCCCAAAACTGGACACAGTAAGCCCCACTGGTGACGATCCACCGCAGTGTCACTATTGCATACGTACTGAAATATTTTTTTTAATTACTCTATTTGAATCCTGTAAAACAGAAACATCAATAGTCTGAATTTTTTTTGTGAAACTGGGGTTCCCCCCACACACACTTTTTTTAACATTTGAAAATCAACCCAGATCCAAGTGCAGTTCGAGGCCTGGTATAAGCTGAAATATTAGCTATCCTGTGCAGGGCTGTGAAATATGTCACACCCGCAGCTCTGTAATCAGGCCAATGAATTCTTTCAATGACTAGATCACAAAGCCCTTTACCGAGTAGGTCAGTAGCCTCATCATCCCAATTGTACGGATGGGGAAACTGAGGCATGGGGTGAGGAAATGATTTACCCGAGGTTACCCAGCCGCAGAACTTGAAATAGGACCCGGGTTTCCTGAGTACAAGTCCAGTGCTTTATCCACTCTACTGAGTGCTTTATTACTTTGTTAATCGAATGTTCCCATGTCCCTGTGTGATGGCTCCAGAGTTGGTCGCACGTATTTCACTGGCAATCATTGCCATGCTACATTGGGGTATCAGCTGTCTGAGGGGATCTGTGATCGCTCTGTGTCTGCCCCACAGATGGACCCAGCCCTTCGGGGAGTGACACCTCTGGAGGGGAGGCATGTCCCCAAGATAAAGGGTTTGGCTCAATGTTGTGGGATTTCCCTCTGTGTGTGGGGGGAAGTGGGGGGGAGCTGATCTGAAATTACAGGAGAGCACCCACCACTCTCAGTGGCGAGACCATTACCCTGCTGTAGGCACCTGGATGGGCAGGGGCTGCAGGGTAAGAATCCATGAGGAGCAATAGGGTGTTTCACAAGGAGATGGCTAAAGCCAACTTGTTATCTCACTGTGAAATGTGATGGCAGCCCAGGTGTCCCAGGGCGACTAGCCCCGTGATGAGGTGACTGGTCCTGCCCCTCTCTGCAGTCCTCCCCTGCTAGGGAACATTATCACAGCCTTGTGACAGGTCGGCTATATGGCTAAGTCAGTCCAGGCTTGGGATAACAGAAGCCTCCAGGGAGTCAAAGGCGGGAGGAGAAGATGGATGGATGTGAGGTGACCAGAAGTCCTGATATTATCAGGACCATCCTGATATTTGGAGCTTTGTTTTATATAGGCCAATATACTCCCCCTGCCCCCCCACCGGAGGAAAAAAAGTGTCCCCATTTTTCACACTTGCTGTCTGGTCATCCTAGATGGCCAGCCTGGGTTAAAAGGGGCTGGTGCAGAGAAGCTGAGCGAGGGCTGAAGTTGGCCTCAATGATTCCTTGCAGCCCTGGGAACGAGGGCTGTGGGACTCCTGACTCCCAGGAGGGGAACTCCCTCCCCAAGATGTCAGCTCAGAGCCCAGAAAGAGGGCTGTGATATTCCTCTCCTAAGGGGGAAAGTTACAGGCAGCTTCTGCAGGCCACAGAAGGAGGCCTGTGGGAACCTTGAATCAAAGCAGAACCAGGGATGGAGAAATTTGGTGCCCTGTAAGAGATCTAATCAATGAGATCCCATAAAGGGAGGAGGGGTCTTGGTTCGAGTGTCCCTGGCCCGTGGGGCTCATCCCTGGTCCTGGATCCCTGCCCCTGGGGCTCACCCCCCTCCCCCATCTTGTATCCCCACCCCTGGGGTTCACCCTTCATCCTAGATCCCTTTTGTGTTGCCTCTGTGTTCTGGATGCTCCCAGCCCCACCCACGTCAGTCCCTGGGCTCCTCTGCCCCAGCCTAATCCCTTGCTTTTCTCTCTGTTCCCGGCTGTTCCAATGGTTTTCTAGGACTGGGACCCATTGTGGGACTCGCCATCATGGCCGGCCTGGCTCTGGCATTGCTGGGCTGTTTTCTCATGAAGACAGGTAGATGTCGGTGGGGTGGAGCATGAGCTGAGATGGGCGGCTGTTGCAGAGCATCGCTCTGAAATCTTAAATCTCACTCCAAGGGCAGTGAAAGGCTATAACCCAGCTGTAACCTGGCTGAGGCACGGGGAGCAGAACTGACTGGTCTGAGATCACCCAGCACTGAGGTCTCTGGGCATCTGTCCCCGGCACTAACCACTGCCCTGTGCTGCCTCCGTGGATCTGCGGCTGCAGGGCTCTGTGGGTAGCTAGACCCCACAGACCAGCGGGGAGGTGCAGCACATCGGGGGCAGAGGTGCACACTGCCAGGCCCCGACAGTCGCCCCAGGCCGTGACGTGCGCTGAGCTTCCCTAACGCTCTTTTCTTTCTCTCGGTAGTTGTGTCGCGCTGCAGGACTCACAGGTAGGAGGGAACCTCGCCCTGACCCCCAGCTCCATTCTGGGGTTGCTCCCCCAGGTGATGCCCAGGTCTGGGGGGGACCATTGCTGCCCTGTCTGGGACTCCGCCCTGGGGAGCTGACCTGGGCCGTACCCCCCGGCTACCCACAGTGCAAATTCTCCTTGGGTTCTGCGGAGGCCTGACCCTTGTCTGGAAGCCTCGTAACCCCCCCGCCCTAGTGATGGCGATGGTGCTGCTGCCCCATCACTAACGGCAGCAGGGCCCCAGCACCAGCTGCTGCACGTGGGACTGACGCAGCTCTCGTTCCACACAGGGAACCCGGCCCAGACCGGAGCAGCCCGGCTGCTGAAGATCCGATCCAGTGTAAGAGCCTGTTGTTCCGGCACTGCCCTGGGGGGAGTTCGGCTCCTGCCTTTTGTCCGTCTGTTGGCTGGTGTCAGAGTCCGGGGTGTTGGGGCCAGAAGGGGCCCTGGGTAGCCAGGCCAGAGAGTCCTGTCCTGATGGGGACTGTTCTCCCTGTCTCCTCAGCCTCTGCCCAGCCCAATGACAAGGTGACAGGAGCCATGGGCCATGGGCAGGAACGGGACTGGCTGGAGCCTGGCAGCTTCTGCCACAAACTGCAGGGTGGGCGCAGGGGCTTGGGCAGACACCTCCCTGTATGGGGAGAAAGGAGACACATGACAGGAACAAACAGCATCGCCCCGTTATCTGTGGTCAGCCAGTGTCCATGGGACCTGTCCCAGTTCTCACCCTGCTGATATGGGGAGCAGTCTGGGCACCCAGCATCCAGGGGGCCTGGCCCAGTTCTCCTCTCCTCTCCCCCAACATTAGGGTTGCCAAGTTTCTACTCACACAAAACCGAACACCCTTGCCCCACCCCTGCTTTGCCCCTCCTCTGAGGCCCTGCCCCTTCTCCGAGGCTCCGCCCCCTCTCACTCCATCCCTGCTCCCTCTGTCGCTCTCCCCACCCTCACTCACTAGCTCATTTTCACTGGGCTGGCTCAGGGGGATTGGGGTGGGGGTGAGGGCTCTGGCTGGGGGTTGCGGGCTTCAAGGTGGGGCCAGAAATGAGGAGTTCACGGTGGAGTGGGGGTCTCTGGGCTGAGGCAGTGGATTGGATTGGGATGTGAGAGGGGTGAAGGCTCTGGCTGGGCATGTGGGCTCTGGGGTGGGGCAGGGGATGAGGGTTTAGGGTTGCAGGAGGGGGCTCCAGGCTGGGGGGTGGATCCGAGGGGTTCAGAGTATGAGAGGGGGCTCTGGGCTGGGGCAGCGGGTTGCAGGGGGGCAGGGATGCAGATTTCAGGTGGCACTTACTTCAAGTAGATCCCAGAAGCAGTGGCATGTCCCCACTCCAGCTCCTATGTGGAGGCATTGCCAGGTGGCTCTGTGCACTGTCCCATCTGCAGGTGCCACCCCCACAACTCCCACTGGCTGCGGTTCCCAGCCAATGGAAGCTGCAGAGCTGGCACTTGGGGCAGGGGCAGCGTGCGGAGCCCCCTGGCTGCCCCTATGCATAGGAGTCATGGGGGGACATGCCGCTTTTTCCAGATGCTGCACGGAGCCAGGGCAGGTAGGGAGCCTGCCTTAGCCCTGCTGTGCCACTGACCGGACTTATAATGTCCTGGTTGGCAGTGCTGACTGCAGCCACCAGGGTCCCTTTCCAACCAGGCGTTCCAAGCAAAAAAAAAAAGCAACCCTATCCAACACGGGCAGCAAGCTGGGTACCCAGTGTCCATTGGGCCAGCCAGCCCGTTAGTGCTCAGACTTCGGTGCCCGCCGCTGTCTCTCCTCAATGGGCCCTGCTGGGGTCAGGGTCTGGGACCCTGGGGGACATGGGGCAGTGTCTCTCAGGGGCATGGGGTGGCTGGTGAGGATGCACTGACCTCAGTTCTCTCCCCCAGACACCGTGGTCACTGGAGCCCGCGCTGACCAGGTGAGTCGCTGTGCCGGTGCCCGCAGTTTGCCAGGTTTGGGCAGAACCTTCCCATGGAAAGAGGCACCAGGAGTTACAGCTAAACCTGGGAACCCCCTGGGCTGATCCCAGTGCCAGCACCCCTGGTCTGGCCAGTAGTGAGGGTCGCTGTGGGGTGACCCTAGCCCTGGGGAATAAATAGTGACCGTCTTGGCATCAAGGAAGAAAGAATTGAAGAATCTGAGTTTAATTCTCCAGTTAGTTTCATATCACTGTAGCTCCATTGGAGTCAATGGGATCAGATCCCACACTGGTGTAAATCAGCTGTAGCTTCATTGATGTCAATGAACCAAATCCCCAGTGAGTGTAAATCAGCCTCACGCCTGTGACAGCAATGGAGTGATGCTGATTTACACCAACTGGGGATCTGGCCCCATACATGCAATAGAAGAAAGGAGAAGGGTCCCTGATGACATCCCAGCTCAGCTGGGGGAGTTTCCCTAACTGACCCATGGCTTGTCTCATCCCCGGAAGCCCCAGCTGATGGGAGCCCTTGATCCTATGGGGACTCCAAGCGCTTGCATCCCTCCCATTGATTCCAATAGGACTGAGGCAGGTGGTTAAAGTTAAGACCTGTGCTCCAGCACCCTCCTGAGCATGGCGCTCCCTTGCCCCAGGTCTAAGGAGGAGCTGTTCCTCCCCCTCCCCTTCACCATGTCCCTGGGCCCTGCTCAGGGCTCCCTCCCTGGTGTTTCCTTGTAGACAAATTCAGACTGGAAACAGGGTGTAAATGTTTAGCTGTGTAAATGTATTGATGTCCCCCAGAATGGACGGGGATATTGCAGTGACGTACGCGGTGGTAGGAAAGGGTCGCTCTCAAATGCGGGACACCCGGACGGCTCCGTAGCACTGGGTAATGGCGACACTCTGTGAATAGTCCCACGTGGGATGGGAGTTGTTCTCCCCACAAAGCCAGTGCAGGGACTGGTTGGGGGTGCAGGATCTAACCCAGGCTCCCTGCCAACTCAGAGCTTCCATCTCCCACACCTGCTACCAAGATCTGTGCTGAGACCACTCACTGGCTCCACCTGCCAGGCCCCAGAGCTCACTCACCTGGAGCCTGAGCCCCTACCCTTCCCCAGCATTTTATAACCCCAAAGACCAGGGGCTCAGACTGGGGAGTGAGCAGCATCTGAGCAGGGGGGCTCAACAGCAGGGAACTACCCCAGCTCTCCTTGCAGATATGGGGACAGGCAGATAACACAGTATGCCCAGGGCTGTCCCCAGCCCATTGCTGGGGAATGCTTCCCTGCCCAGCGCTCAGAGAGCTACTGGGGAAGGGGTGGGCAGCAGCTGCATTTGAGCTGGTCACTGGGATTCCCTCTCACTTCCCCACAGGATTCTCAGTGCCCCACAAGCCTGCATGAGCCCCACACTCGCTGCCAGCCTGATTGGAGCCCCAGGGAAGGAGATGGTGATGGAGCCTGTTAACCAGCCAGCAAGAACCAGCGTTTGGGTCAATCGATGACACAGGGGAAGCTCCGACTCTTCTTGGGTGTGGCCAAGGTTAGACTTCGCGTCACAGCCCGTTGTTCTAGTTATGGCAGAACCTTCCTGGCTGTAGTTCCCAGCCCTCGGAGACTGTTCATGCGGAGGGACACCTGACATGCACACCTGTTTGTTTCAGAGTAACAGCCGTGTTAGTCTGTATTCGCAAAAAGAAAAGGAGTACTTGTGGCACCTTAGAGACTAACCAATTTATTTGAGCATGAGCTTTCGTGAGCCACAGCTCACTTCATCGGATGCATACCGTGGAAACTGCAGCAGACTTTATATATACACAGAGAATATGAAACAATACCTCCTCCCACCCCACTGTCCTGCTGGTAATAGCTTATCTAAAGTAATCATCAGGTTAGGCCATTTCCAGCACAAATCCAGGTTTTCTCACCCTCCACCCCCCCACACAAATTCACTCTCCTGCTGGTGATAGCCCATCCAAAGTGACAACTCTTTACACAATGTGCATGATAATCAAGTTAGGCCATTTCCTGCACAAATCCAGGTTCTCTCACTCCCTCACCCCCCTCCAAAAACCCACCCCCATACACACACAAACTCACTCTCCTGCTGGTAATAGCTCAACACCTGTTTGTGGGAAATGCAAATGCAGGGTCCCAAATGGGTTCAAAATGTGGACCCAAATGGCTCCTGCATTTACTGAGGGTCCAGGAAGCAGATGCTGAGCCAAATCTCTCTGGTGCCGGCCTGATGGTGGGGGTGGGGAGAGTAGCAGCGTGGGGAGGCCTGCGTGGGCATAGGTGTGCCAGCGACACGCTGTAATGTTGCTATCGGGGGGACGTGCTGGGGTCTGTGCTGAGACTCTGAGCATGTCCAGGGGGAACAAGGCGGCAGATTTTTGACGGTCTTGAAGTGCCTAACTCCCATGGATGTCAATGAGAGTTAGGTGCCTGAGTCACTTTAAAGACCTGGTCCCAAGGAGTCTCTGGCAGGCTGGGTCTGAGCTGGCTCCTGTGCAGTGAATAAAGTGATTTGCCTTCTCTCTGCCCAACCTGCCTCCTGGGAGCGTCGTACAGCATCACCTGGGGCCAGGCATTACGGTGAGACACGCATGCGGCCATTGCCTCCCCGAGTCCGCTGGGGCCCCACGGAAACTTTGCGGTTACACAGACTCGGTTCAAGCAGCATTTTCTCATCCCCACGGGGGCCGCAGAGACTCCCAGATACAGAGAGTCGTGAACATCACTGATCGAGGGGGACAGGGCCTGATCTTTCTCTCTCTCTCGCACACGCACACACACTCACACACACACTCTCCCTCTTTCTCACACGCCCACATTCTCTCTCTCTCTCTCCCCCTCCCCTTTCCCTCCCCCCCGCTCCCCCCCGTCTCACACACACACACTCTGACAAACAGTTTCATTAGCACAGAGTCAAGGCTGCCCCGGGGTATCTCGCTCCCGCCCAGAACGCTGAGACCAGCCAAACTCACACGTCTGAAACCCAGAACATTCCGAGTTCAGGTATTTCACACTCAGGCTTCCTAAAACCAGGAAACCGAGGGAAGGGTCAGGCCTGTGCAACCTTAACTCTGCCCTCATTGGTCGATGCCCCAATACGCCCAGGCTCCGCCTTCGCAGTGTCGCAAACCGGAGCTACAGACACCCGCTCTCTGCTCACAGACCCAGCCTGCGCCTCCCCAAGAACTCCGCCTCTGCTACATTTACACCCCTTCCCCCAGCCTGCGCCTCCCCAAGAACTCCGCCTCTGCTACATTTACACCCCTTCCCCCAGCCTGCGCCACCCCAAGAACTCCGCCTCTGCTACATTTACACCCCTTCCCCCAGCCTGCGCCTCCCCAAGAACTCCGCCTCTGCTACATTTACACCCCTTCCCCCAGCCTGCGCCTCCCCAAGAACTCCGCCTCTGCTACATTTACACCCCTTCCCCCAGCCTGCGCCTCCCCAAGAACTCCGCCTCTGCTACATTTACACCCCTTCCCCCAGCCTGCGCCTCCCCAAGAACTCCGCCTCTGCTACATTTACACCCCTTCCCCCAGCCTGCGCCTCCCCAAGAACTCCGCCTCTGCTACATTTACACCCCTTCCCCCAGCCTGCGCCACCCCAAGAACTCCGCCTCTGCTACATTTACACCCCTTCCCCCAGCCTGCGCCTCCCCAAGAACTCCGCCTCTGCTACATTTACACCCCTTCCCCCAGCCTGCGCCTCCCCAAGAACTCCGCCTCTGCTACATTTACACCCCTTCCCCCAGCCTGCGCCACCCCAAGAACTCCGCCTCTGCTACATTTACACCCCTTCCCCCAGCCTGCGCCTCCCCAAGAACTCCGCCTCTGCTACATTTACACCCCTTCCCCCAGCCCCTCCCTCCTACGCGCACGATGCCATTTCCTGCTCGACTTTCCCTCGCCCCTCAGCAAACCCCCAGAGCAGCCCCACCCCCACCTCCCTGCTGCCAGTCCCCGGGCCGAGAACGCCCCCGAGCCCAGCGACTGGCCCAGCCTGCAGAGCGCAGCGCTGCACAGGGCAAACTGGGTCTCTCAAGTACAAACACCTCTTGGGCCTTCGCTCACCACCCCTCCCCCGTGGACTCCGAGCCCATCACAGCCCTGCCGCGCTTCTCAGACAAACCCCGCCACCATTCACACAGCCGCACCTAGCGCAGGGAACGCAGCCGGAGCACAGACCCATGGTTCCCAGTGGCTGCTGCCGGCTCCCGGGGAGCAGAGGTGAGGTGCGTGGGCGTTAACCTTAACCTTGCATTTCCTGGGGTTCACAATCTGAGCTGTGCTGGACTCAGTGCCCTGGCAGGGCAGGAGCTATCGCCGGGCACCTGAACCCTGCGTTACCAGCGTGTTTTGTCAGTGACTGATCCAGAAGCAGCTCTCACAAGTGTGTCCTCCCCTGTTCTATGCCGCTAAAGCAGCTTCTCTGCAGACACCCCCAGAGCAGGTGTTGTGTTCCCCTGTCATGGGGGAGAATTCCTGCTACAGTCAGCTACTGACTGGGGGAACTGGGGCAAGTGGCATCATCTCCTTGGGCCTGATAAAATGGGAATAATTCTCCCCTGCCTGCCAGAGGTGTGGGGAGGGAGAAATCCAGGTATGATTGGGAGGAGCTGAGATGCTACAGCGTCTGTCAGCCTAGCTAGACACGGCCAAGACAGAATGCCGTCTCCCCGTTCCAGAGAGAAAAGCAGCCTCAGTCAGGCAACCCGGGCAAGCCAGCAACAGAACTGACAAGCCTGACAAACAAATAATGTGGTGAATTCATGTTACTGGGGCTGGAGCTGTGGGAAGTAAAACCTGGGTTTGGACAAGAGACAGCAATTCAATATCTGATGACTCTGGAAAGGTTGATTGGGTTGCTAGGAATCCCCGTAGCACGTTCCAGCGGGTGGGCGAGGAATGTGCAAAGAGAGAGTTGAGGGTTGATGGCTAGAGATGTTTTTTTTCTGGGGCCTGGCTGAAGGTGCCAGGAAGGGATGCTCAAGACACCAGAGACTAGTCCAGGGGGGGCTGTATGGTCCAGGCAACTGGGAAGGCGGCACTGAGACCAAGTTCTGAGGATGTAAGACCCAGGAGTTTCTGAGAAGGACGTCTGCCCTGGTGTTGCCGGCACCCAGTGCCGAGAGGCTGAACAACAGCTTGAGTTGGTTCGTTACCCGGTGTGCTGCACCCAATAATCACAACGGGGTGGAGAAGCAGAAAAAGTTTATTTGAAGCTTCAAAAAGGTACAGGGAGATTTGAATCTCAAATCCTGTACAACAAAGCAGGAAGTTACACAGGCTTTTATACATCCTTTTTCCCAGCATACTTATCCAATAGTAAGCTGCTCCAAGTATCCATATAGCCAGCCAATCCAGTTCCCAGCTAGTTCCCTGATTCTCTGTATCATTTGTTAAACTATACATAAAGCTGCTTTATTCAGCATTGTTCTTCCATATCTCCCCTGTTTGGCCTTGCTTAGTTTCAGGCAGTCTGACTCTGCAACATACTGTTGCAGATTCTCAGCATAACTGCTGTGTGTGCCTCCAGGCGGGGGGGCCAAGGACACTTGGGCCTAGCACGCAGAGCTGCTGCGAGTGCCTCCAGGCGGGAGGGGGGGCCAAGGACACTGGGGCCTAGCGCGAGGGGGCTTCATCGACACTCGTGGTCTTCCATCCCCTCGAGTTACCCAGTGGCCATGCCCCAGTGTTCCCAACAACTCCCCCCTTTGAGAACACTCAACAGCCTTGGCTCTGAGTTTTCTCACTTGGGCTACTTATTTCTTTACAATATGACTTTGCATAAGCACTTTGTGATAGCCCTGAAGAGAATGACTTATTAACTTTTGCAAAAGGGCCCTGACACATGATACCGCACAGCATAATACCAGTAATACAAGCAATACAGGAAAGAGAATTTTCAATAGCAGGCTAAATAAACCACCAAGCCAAGACGACAAACCCCAGCCTGAAAACAAGGTTTGCAACCAATCGTTCTCTGGGGCAGTATAGGCAACCTGTGCTCCGGCTCGGGCATGGGCCTCAGCCTGTACCACCTTTTCATAGATTTCATAACTGCTATCATTTACATATACACAACATCGGGGCCTGACGAGGGCACAAACCCCTCCTTGGGATGCCAAGAGATAGTCCAAAGCCAGCCTGTTTTGGAGGGAAAAGGTCCTGAGCTGCTGTACCTCTTTATTTAATGTTTTTTACTGCTGACCCTAAATTACTAACCGAGTCCTCTAACTCTAAGGCCACTTTCTCAAGTACCATCTGCAGCCTTATAGTATAGCGGCCTATGCATGCCAGGGCTGGCCCGGTAAACAGTGGCACTATTCCCAGTACAGAGCACCCTACCAGCTTCTCGGTTGTGAGGGGATTCTTCATATTGCCCTCCAATGCCTTAGTCAGTCGCCGCAGGGTTTTTTCTCGTGACTCAACAGAGGTGTCTCGGGCATTTCTAATCTTTCCTTTGGGCAGTGTGGCAGTTATGGAAAGATGAGGAACTCCATGAGCTATATAACAGCTACCTGTCCAGTTGGCTGGCAGTACCTTGTAAGCCTTTCGGCCACATACAAAATAGTGACCCTGTAGGGCCCAGTAAGGACTATTTCTTAAGGGGATTCCTGGGATATTTAAGGCTGCTTTTCCAAACAGTTCATATGCCCCTAGGGGGGCATCCCATCCTCCTAATTGGGTACAAGTGGGGGCATTTATAATTGTGCCATTCAAATTACACTCGCCATAGGGACCACTACAAACCCACCATTGGCTTGCTACATTGGAGATATTAACTGGACGGCAAGTTACATTTCCAAACCCCTTTTTTGTGGTAAGATTATTTGTAAGTGTTTCCTTAAAAGGGGAGGAACCATTACACCCACACTGTTGGCCTCCCCTGTTGGTTTTTATCCAATACCCATCAGCCCACTGTGTAATAACACAGGAGCTCTTTCCCACAGGATGCCCATAGGGATCAGTTTGGTTTCGGGTAAAACATAACACTCCCTCAGCGAGTACTGCAACTGAATACTCCTGGTCCTGATAGGTGGCTTGCTGTAAAGAGATCTTGTTCCAGAACGGTGAGTCCGTTCTTTCCTGCTCTTTGGTGGTGGCTAATTCTGCTAGGGTCAGGGGCAGCATATCAAGGGGCATTCCCGTTTTGGGGGATAGTGGAGTTGGAGCACACACCCAGCAATCAGTCTGGTTCGTTAAATTAGCAACATGGTGCGCAAGCAAAACAAAGGAGTTATGCTCCCGATATGCACAGTTTGGAAATACCAATACAGAGAATAACAATGTTACCCAATTAATTATCACCAGAGTCTTTCCAACCCAGGGTCTTTAGTACCTGGGTGGGCCCATTTTAGCATTAAGGTGCCCGCTATTTGTGTCTTTTAAACAGTAGCTTTAGCCCGAGATCGTCACTAGATGAGGAGTCAGCAGGTTGGACGGTCCACTGTCCTGCTGACGAGGGGGCGGTTACTGCCTTCAGACGAGAGTGATGGATCCAGTTCTTGTGTCCCTCGATCTTTGCCGCTGTATGGGAGACCAGCAGGACGGTATAGGGTCCTTTCCACTTTTCCTGGAGAGGCTCGTCTTTCCAGGTGCGAACAAGCACGGAGTCACCGGGCTGTAAGGAGTGGACGGGAGAGTCCAAGGGGAGAGGCTGGGAATCCTTGGTATACCTGTGAAGAGACAAGAGAACAGCAGACAGGGAACACATATACTGTGACAACAAAACCATTACCCAACTCCCATTCCCCTGACAGAACCGGGGTGCCATTCATAGGCCATGCCCTTCCAAACATAATTTCAAAGGGACTGAGCCCTAATCTACCCTTTGGGAGAACGCGGATACGGAGTAGGACGAGGGGCAAAGCATCAGGCCATCGCAGTGAGGCTTCTTGGCACACTTTTGAGAGATGCCGTTTAAGGGTCTGATTGGTACGCTCCACTACACCACTGGCTTGCGGTCTCCAGGGCGTATGGAGTTTCCAGGGGATCTGTAAGGCATGTGAGATGCTTTGAATGATTTTTGACGTGAAGTGTGTCCCATTGTCAGATTCCATCCACAGGGGGAGTCCAAAGCGAGGAATGATCTCCTTAACAAACTTGAGGGCCACTGTCCTGGCAGTGCAGTTACGGCATGGGAAGGCTTCCGGCCATCCGCTGAACCGATCCACTATAACAAGGAGATATTTGAACCCTTGGGTCCGGGGAAACTCAGTAAAGTCTATTTGCCACACTTGTCCAGGGCCCGGAGTGGGTTCTAGGGCAGCTGGTGGCACAGGATGTCCCGGTCGGGGGTTATTCTTTTGGCAGACTAAGCAGTCCGCTTGTACCTGGGCAGCCAGGGGTCGGAGTCCAGAAGTGATAAAGTATTTTCCCATTAGTTGGATAAGTGCTTCCCTGCCAGCATGAGTAGTTTGATGTAGTTTCTGCAGCACTGGCCGGATTAGGCCCTTTGGTAAGAGGACCTTCCCTTCTGGGGAATGGAGCCATCCCTCCTTTTCCCGGAGATCGAGTTTGTCAGTTAGCTGTCTCTCCTCCCCAGAGTACTGAGGAGTTGGAAGTTCCCCTACTGATGGGATAAGGGCATGCATATGGGCGTTCTCAGCCTGAGGGGATGGCAGGGTGGCAGCATGCTTAGCCTCTCTATCTGCTCGGGCGTTACCTCTGGCCACATCTTGATCCTCCCTTTGATGGGCTTTACAGTGTACCACTGCCACTTCTGAGGGGAGTTGTACAGCTTCTAGGAGCCGGAGGATTTGGGGCCCATACTTGACTGGGGAGCCTTGGGCTGTCAGCATTCCCCTTTGCTTCCATAGGCCAGCATGAGCATGCAGCACATCAAAAGCATACTTTGAATCAGTAAAAATGTTGACCCGCTTTCCTTTTGACAGTTCAAGTGCACGGGTCAGGGCTATTAGTTCGGCAAGCTGGGCAGAGGTCCCAGCAGGCAAACCTTCAGCTTCCACAGTGCCATGGAGGGTCACAACAGCATAACCCGCCCTCCTTTGCCCATCTATTACAGTACTGCTACCATCAGTGTACCACTCATAATCTGCATTTGGGAGGGGTACATCCTTTAAATCCAGACGGCTGGAGTACTGGACATCTATGATCTCTAAACAGTCATGTTTCTGTTCCTCTGTTTCTGGCAAGAGGGTGGCTGGGTTAAGGGAGGGGCAAGGCTGTAAGGTGACTTCAGAGTTCTCTAACAGCTTAGCCTGGTACCGAGCAATCCGAGCCTGGGTGAGCCAAAGCCCTCCCTTTGCATCCAATAAGGCTCGGACCATATGGGGAGTATAGATTTGCATAACCCCTCCCAATGTTAGCTTCTCAGCTTCCTCAAGCAATAGGGCAGTAGCTGCGACCGCCCGTAAACATGCCGGCCAACCCTTTGCAACCTGATCCAATTGCTTAGAAAAATAAGCCACAGGACGCTTCCATGCTCCTAACAGCTGTGTAAGCACTCCTAGGGCCACCCCCCTTTATTTATATACATACAACTGAAACGGCTTAGAGAGATCCGGCAGGCCCAGAGCCGGGGCTTCCATCAATTTTCTTTTCAGGATTTTAAATGCCCTGTCAGCCTCTGGGGTCCAATAGAAGGGGTCATGATCTGCTCCTTTTACACAGTTGTACAGGGGTTTAGCCCACAGTCCAAACTCTTGGATCCATATCCTGCAAAAGCCTGCCATACCCAGAAATGCCCTGAGCCGCTTACGGTTACTTGGGGTAGGAACTTGACAGATAGATTCCTTTCTTTTTTTTCCACTTGAACGCTGACGCTCCCCTTGCCTTAGCTGTAACCTGATCCCTCTCCACCTCAGACAACAGGGTTCTCAGGAGGATATTACAGTCGTTTCAATCGGCTTGTGACTACTGAGGCACCCCTCAAAGACTGAAAAAAACCTGCTTGCGTTCGTTGAGAATTCCCCAGCCTGTGTTTTAAAAGCTGCTAAGTCTATTGGATTGAATGGCACATGGGTGTAAACTTGCATAGTGGTAGCCTGACGTCCGTCTGCCCCTGGGCAAGCCACAACAGTCTCGGTAAGCAAAGGATAGAGTCCCACCGAGGGGGCAATCTCTGTAACCCGAGGCATCCTACCCTTATACGGTGGGAGTGTGGGGGCCGAAGGGGACACCGGCTCTGCCATTACAGTGGGGGTGGGGGTCTGGGGACTAACATTAGCTGCTACCGAACCAGTCGGAGTCAGATTACAGCGCTGTAAAATATCTGGTCGAGTACATAAAGTCAGAAACAAATGCGCATACATATGTTCATTCCATTTCCTTGTTCTCTGACAGAACAGGAGTAACTGAAGGATCGTGTTGTAATTAATTGACCCTCCTGGTGGCCACCACTCCTGGTCCTCTAGTTGATATTGAGGCCAGTCAACTGTACAGAATCGTTTTAATTGGCTCTTAGTCATCGGATCCGCACCAAATACCTTCCAGTTTGCTAGAATGCACTCTAGGGGCGTACACCGTGCCCTAACCTCTGAGCTCTGTCCCTGTCCCATACCTACAGGGTAACTCTGGGCGTCCCCAGGTTCCAACAGAGCATATAATCCGGATTTCAAAAGGTTCCTACCTTATCCAAGGGACCGGTTCTTCACCGTGGTCTGCAGCTGCTCCTCCCCCACGTCTAAGGGACCGGTTCTTCACCGCCGTCCACAACAGCTTCTCCACTATATGAGTGCGTTGCACCGTTGTGCCCTCCGGGGTCGATCAAATCGCGTCTCCTCCGAGGCCCCCGATGAACTCACCGGTGCGCGCTGGGCGTCGGTTCTTGCCGCAATCCTCGACCTCCAGGAGGGGTCCGGGCAAGGCTAAATTGCAGCCTCGTCGCCCACCCAGGGACACCAAAAGCTGTTGCCGGCACCCAGTGCCGAGAGGCTGAACAACAGCTTGAGTTGGTTCGTTACCCGGTGTGCTGCACCCAATAATCACAACGGGGTGGAGAAGCAGAAAAAGTTTATTTGAAGCTTCAAAAAGGTACAGGGAGATTTGAATCTCAAATCCTGTACAACAAAGCAGGAAGTTACACAGGCTTTTATACATCCTTTTTCCCAGCATACTTATCCAATAGTAAGCTGCTCCAAGTATCCATATAGCCAGCCAATCCAGTTCCCAGCTAGTTCCCTGATTCTCTGTATCATTTGTTAAACTATACATAAAGCTGCTTTATTCAGCATTGTTCTTCCATATCTCCCCTGTTTGGCCTTGCTTAGTTTCAGGCAGTCTGACTCTGCAACATACTGTTGCAGATTCTCAGCATAACTGCTGTGTGTGCCTCCAGGCGGGGGGGCCAAGGACACTTGGGCCTAGCACGCAGAGCTGCTGCGAGTGCCTCCAGGCGGGAGGGGGGGCCAAGGACACTGGGGCCTAGCGCGAGGGGGCTTCATCGACACTCGTGGTCTTCCATCCCCTCGAGTTACCCAGTGGCCATGCCCCAGTGTTCCCAACACTGGGATCTGCAATGAGACTTTCCCGTGTTCAAGAGGGTAAAGAGGGCACTTCTAGATGGACAGTCACTGAGTTCACTCCTGGCTTTACGTGCAAGTAATAAAGTAAGAGTTCGTTAAACAAGCCCAGAGTAGCGTTATGGTGACTGTCTGTTCCTGCCCGGGCTTTGAAGAGCACCTACCGTGTTCATCAGTGAGTAGCCCACTCCTGGGGTAGGGGTCTGGGATAAGGTAGAACAGTGGGAGAAGGCACAAGTAAAATTTCCACTTGTGGAGCTTGGTGGTGGCAGGAGATACATAACCCCAAAGCATAGGGAACCGGACGTTGTAACAGGCGGCTATATTATATAATGGGCACTAGGATCAGCAGATGGTGAGGGGTGGGAAAGGGGCATCTACGTGCTGAGGAGAAGATGATTATATACTGATTATCTGTTACTGGAATCTGAAATCGAAGGCCCAATCTGCATAAAGAAACAGGCTGATCTGCCCAGTGTAGGTTCTGGTTATGAAGCAGTTAAAAATTTGTAACCTCAGGGAAAATCCAGTTGTGAGTTTGGAAGCACTGACGCCTTCCGCAGCCTGAGGTGAACATCAGAACATGAGAACAGCCAGACTGGGTCAGAACAGTGCTCCATCTAGCCCAGTGTCCTGTCTTCTGAAGAGAGCAGGCAATTTGTGAGTGATACGTCCCCTGTCGTCCACTCCCAGCTGCTGGTGGTCAGAAGCTAGTGAGACACAGAGCACCGGGTTTCGTCCCTGACCATCTTGGCTAATATTGATGGACCGATCTTCCGGGAACTTATCTAATGATTCTTTGAAACCCATTATACTTTTGGCCTTCACAACACCCCTGGCAATGAGTTCCACTGACCGACTGTGTGCTGTGTGAAGACGTACTTCCTTTCGTTTGTTCTATACCCGTTGCCTATTTAATTTCATTGAGTGGTCCCTGGTTCTTGTGCCATTTGAAGGAATAAATAACATTTCCTTATTCACTTTCTCCACACTAGTCACGATTCTATAGACCTTTATCAGATCCCTTCTCAGTCATCTCTTGTCTAAGATGAAAAGGCCCAGTCGTTTTAATCTCTCCCCGTATGAAAGCTGTTCTACACTCTTAATAATTTTTGTTGTCCTTTTTTTGTACTTTTTCCAATTCTAAAAGATCTTTTTTTGAGATGGGATGACCAGAACTGCATGCAGTATTCAATATGTGAGCATACCATGGATTTCTATCCAGGCATTATGATATTTTCCCTGGTAGTTCCCAACATTCTGTTCACCTTTTTGACTGCTGCTGCACACTGAGCAGATGTTTTCAGAGAACCATCCACAATGTCTTCAAGATCTTTTTCTAATTTAGACTAATTTAGACTCCATCATTTTGTATGTGTAGTTGGTATTAGTTTTCCAATGTGAATTACTTTGCAATTATCAACAATGAATTTTATCTTCCATTTTTTTGCCCAGTCTCCCAGTTTTGTGAGATCCTTTTGTAACACTTCGCAGTCTGCTTTGGATTTCCCAATCCGGAGTAATTTTGTATTGTCTGCAAATTATGCCACCTCACAGTTCACCCCCTTTTCTAGATCATTTATGAATATGTTGAACAGCACTGGTCCCAGTACCAATCCCAGGGGAACACCTCTATTTATGTCTCTCCATTCCTTTGTTTCCTAGCTTCTCACCAATTACTGATTCATGAGAGGACTTTCCCTCTTATCCCATGACCACTCACTTTGCTTAAGTGCCTTTGGTGAGGGACCTTATCAAAAGTTTTCTGAAACTTCAAGTACATTATATCCACTGGATCCCCCTTGTACACATTTTTCTTGACCCCTCAAAGAATTCTAATAGACTAATGAGGCACGATTTCCCTTTACAAAAGCCATGTTGACTCTTCTCCAACAAATCGTGTTTGTCTGCTTGTCTGACAATTCTGTTCTTTACTATAGTTTCAACCAATTTCCCTGGTAGTGAAATTAGGCTTACCAGCCTGTAATTGCCAGTATTGGCTCTGGAGCCTTTTTTAAAAAATTGGCCTCACATTAGCTATCCTCTAGTCATCTGGTACAGAAGCTGATTTAAATGACAGGTTACAGATCACACTTAGTAGTTCTGCAGTTTCACATTTGAGTTACTTCCGAACTTTTGGGTGAAATCATCTGGTCCTGGTGAGTTGTTACTCTTTAATTTATTCATTTGTTCCAATACCTCCTCTAGTGACACTTTCGTCTGGGACAGCTCCTCAGATTTGTCCCCTAAAAATAATGGCTCAGATGTGGGAATCTTAATTGCTGCTAGGTTTTGAATCTTTGGATAGTTGCTCTTCAGATTCTTTATTGGCCTATCTAATTCTACTCTTACACTTGACCTGCCAGTGTTTATGCTCCTTTCTCTTTTCCTCAGTAGGATTTAACTTCCAATTTTTAAAGGATGTCTTTTTGCCTCTAGCCATTTCTTTTACTTTGTTGTTTGGCCACGGTGGCACTTTTCTGGTGGTCTTACTATGTTTTTTTTTAATTTGGTGTATACATTGAATTTGAGCCTCTATTACAGTGTTTTTACATAGTTTCCGTGCAGCTTGCAGACATTTCACATTTGCGACTGTATATTTTAATTTCCCTTTAACTAGCTCCCTCATTTTTGTATTGTTCCCCTTTCTGAAGTTAAATGCTACTGTGGTGGGTTTCTTTGGTGTCCCCCTCTGCCCCACAACACACAAGAATGTTAAATTGAATTATATTATGGTTGCTATTACCAAGCAGTTCAGCTGTAGTCCTCTAGTGTAATAGGTCCTGTTCTTCACTTAGGACAAAATCAGAAATTGCCTCTCCCCTTGTGATTTCCAGAACTAGCTGCTACAAGAAGCAGTCCTTTATGGTCTCAAGAAACTATATCTCTGCATCCTGTTCTGAGGTGACATGCACCCAGTCAATATGGGAAAGTTGAAATCCCCCATTATTATTGAGTTTACTATGTTTATACCTTCTGTAATCTCCTGGAACATTTCATAGTCACCATCACCACCCTAGTTAGATGGTTGGTAATATTCTTCTTTGCTTGGAGCTGGGGTTGATCTCTGTTAAACTTTTTAGCCTGTGTGTAGGTTCATATATTGTTTTAATCTGTTTTCTCTCTTTCAGCTTCAGAATAAATGTGGTGGTTAGAAGTAGCTGTGTGGCAACTTGTAACTGCAGGTGAGCCACTGGCCATAGCCCTCGGAGAGAAAGCAGAGCTCAAACATTGGCCTTTTAGGGAGTCTGGCTTGCTGGGGGTAGCACAGTGTAGGCAGAGAACTGTGCAGCAAGGAGGGACACTGGGATCTCCACGCATGAAAGGTGATGATTCAGGAGTCAGAAGCCTAGAGCAGGTGCTCTTAATGGACCACAGTGGGAGAATACAGGTGCAGTTGCCCAGAATTGCCCTGGTAAGTGCATATTCATAAGGGAAGTGATTTGGGAGCTCTCTCTTTCCTAGGCCACTAAGATCATTTCACGTAAAGACTTTAAATCTGTAGGCAAGCAATTGGAGAGGACTTCAATAACTTGTAAACACAAGGATGTATGGCTAAACCCACAGTGCAATGCCAATAAGAAATGCTGCCCAGGGTGTAGTATTTAAGCATAAGTGAGACTTTACTGAAGTTGAAGGGACACTGAACGCTTCTGCTAAGTTTCAAAGAAAGGGCCTGATCTGACAGCTGCCAGTGAGAGCTTGGCCATGGGCATCAGTGGAAGTTCTCACCATCACAGACCCTCCCTAGTCTCAAGGTTTTGACAATTTTTGTCTAGTAGATGCTAGAAGGACTTTGCAGCTTTGGAAAGGATGCTATCTGAGGAATGTCTTGTTAAATTCCCTTCCAGTTTTCTCACAATCTCTACTCCAGTCCCTGACCTGATTTACCAATTTTCAGACCACTCTGACTTTTCATAGGGGTTTAAAAAAGGTGCCAAATTCAGCTTTAAGCAGGGACACATCTGCAACTTGAACTCTGGAGAGGTGACCACCCAGCTGTCATTCCTCTCCGGTGTGACCCTGGCTCGGGTCTGATTTCAATGTTAAAACCACAATGTTCAGCGTAAGGCCTGTGACAAGAGCTGGGAGAGCAGCGTCCCTCTGGCCGCAGCAAGGCCGGTAGCAGACACGGCCATGTCTCTCAAAGGTCTGTGGCTTTTCTTCTCTCTGAACCGCGGGGAGCCCATGGCAGATCAGAGAGGGGCTGCAGCTTTTATGCTCCCTGCTCCCTGCAGATCAGAAGGGGAGAGGTCAGATCAGAGAGCCACAGAGACGTCTCTCTCTGAGACACTGAGGAGCAGAGAGAGACAGGCCTTCCCTTCTGCCGAATCCCTGAGGGGCTGCTGCGATTCTCACCACTTCTCCCAATGCTCCTGCCGCTGGGCCTCTGGCTGCTCTGTAAGTATGGACACAACTGGCTGGGTTTAGCTTGGCTTTAAGGGAGGACTGAGAACTGCTAATGAGTCACTTAATTATTTCTAGGAGGAATGTTCAAGGTCTCCTCTTTTTAGCTTCCACAGCTCCATCAATTACCATTGACACGTGTTACCAAGGGTTGCGGTGGATTCTCCGTCACTGGCAATTTTTAAATCAAGACTGGACATTTTTCTAACAGATCTGTTCTAGGAATTATTTCAGGGAAGTTCTCTGGACTGTGCTGAGCATCAGACTAGATAATCACAATGTTTAACTACTGTAAAATGATTTCAGTGCTTCATTCCAACTCATATTTCTGCTGCTGGCTTTGATTCAGAGGCAAATGCCACCAAATATGTTCTAAGAAAAGGAGTACTTGTGGCACCTCAGAGACTAACAAATTTATTTGAGCATACGCTTTCGTGAGCTACAGCTCACTTCATCGGATGCATGCAGTGGAGAATACAGTGAGGAGATTTATATACACAGAGAACATGAAACAATGGGTGTTACCATCCAGATTGTAACAAGAGTGATCAGGTAAGGTGAGCTATTACCAGCAGGAGAGTGGCAGGGGTGGTGGTGGGGGCAACCTTTTGTAGTGATAATCAAGGTGGGCCATTTCCTGCAGTTGACAAGAACCTGTGAGGAACAGTTGGGTTCGGGGGCGGGGGGGGATAAACATGGGGAAATAGTTTTACTTTGTGTAATGACCCATCCACTCCCAGTCTTTATTCAAGCCTAAGTTAATTGTATCCAGTTTGCAAATTAATTCCAATTCAGCAGTCTCTCCTTGGAGTCTGTTTTTGAAGTTTTTTTATTGAAGAATTGCAACTTTTAGGTCTCAGAGTAACAGCCGTGTTAGTCTGTATTTGCAAAAAGAAAAGGAGTACTCGTGGCACCTTAGAGACTAACCAATTTATTTGAGCATAAGCTTTCGTGAGCTACAGCTCACTTCATCGGATGCATACTGTAGAAAATACAGAAGATGTTTTTAGACACACAGACCATGAAAAAATGGGTGTTTATCACTAGAAAAGGTTTTCTCTCCCCCCACCCCACTCTCCTGCTGGTAATAGCTTATCTAAAGTGATCACTCTCCTTACAATGTGTATGATAATCAAGGTGGGCCATTTCCATCATACACATTGTAAGGAGAGTGATCACTTTAGATAAGCTATTACCAGCAGGAGAGTGGGGTGGGGGGAGAGAAAACCTTTTCTAGTGATAAACACCCATTTTTTCATGGTCTGTGTGTATAAAAACATCTTGTGTATTTTCCACAGGATGCATCCGATGAAGTGAACTGTAGCTCACGAAAGCTTATGCTCAAATAAATTGGTTAGTCTCTAAGGTGCCACGAGTACTCCTTTTCTTTTTGCAAACTTTTAGGTCTGTAATCGAGTGACCAAAGAGATTGAAGTGTTCTCCGACTGGTTATTGAATGTTATAATTCTTGACGTCTGATTTGTTCTATGTTCTGTTTTCAGTCATGTAACCCAGAAAGATGAGTTTTAGTACTGATGACAGCAGGATTTATGCAGCATTTATATTTTTATATTAACTTAGATTATTTTCATTCGTTGTAAGTCTAGTTTGAGCAGAGCGAGCGCGTGTCCATCTCCCCATGCTGGGAAGCTCTTGCCCAGCTGCAGTGTAGATGGACTCAGTGAGACGATACAGTCTCAGCTCACCAGCAGCCTCACCATCGTCAGGTCTATTGTAGGCAGCGTGACAATGGAGAGTTTCACGGCAGGATCTGGAGGATACAGAGGTAGCTTTGTGGATGTTTATGGGGATTCTTCCCAAGTGTAGGGACAAGAGAGGGGTTATTGGGAGAGTTAATGAGTGTTTGTACTGCGAGGGGAAAGAACCAGCAGAGAGTGAGAGATGAAGCGGAAGAGGGAGGGAGGGGATGAGCGATTAGAAGCTGGGATGAGATGAGTAGATGAGAAACTTCTGTGTTTGTGACAGGGAGAAGAAGGAGAGAGCTGTAGGATGTGGGGAGGAAGGAAGCAGTGGGAAGGTCACATCATATTGTGCCAGCTTTCCCTCTAAATACCTTAGTGAGACCCTGTGCAGAGAGAAGAGGAGGCGGGAGTGGGAAAATCTGAGGAGGGTGACTAAAGGGCTGGGGTTGTGGACGTGGCTGTTGATCTGAGGGGAGAGGTGCAGGGACTTGACTAGGAAGATGGCAGAACTGACGGAGGACAGAACAAATTTGTAGTGGAGGAAACCTGCCTGGGAACGAGATTCCCACCAGAGACGCTCGGCATCGCGAGACCAGGAGGACGCCCCGTGTGCTCATTACCATAATGGCAAAAGCTCCATGTATTTTAAATTTGTGTAGCTCTGATAAGCTCCCAACTGACCTGGCTGCACTAACGATGGGAATTTATATTTTAGTGCACAGGGGCGCTGGCTGCAAGTCAGGAAATCTGCCGCTCTCCTGGTGAGTGTTGGTGCCGTGTAACAACGTTAATTATAGAACAGAGGGGCCCGATCCTCAGGCACACTAAAACCTCTTAATAGCACTTGTGCAGTGTAAGGAGGCTAAAAGAGGGTGTAAATTCACACTCACTTTACCCGTGGGCTTTAGTGTAAATGAGAAGCAGGCCCTGTGTGTCTGGCGGGTGGGGCAGAGCACCAGGAATCAGGTCTCATGGGGGACACATTGGATATTGGCACTGACTGTAAAAAAGCCTGGTGCTGATTCATTGGGCCCGACTCCTTGTGACTTCAGTGGGAGAAGAGTCAGACCCACGGGGTGAGTGCGGGGGCCCTGAATCCAATGGGAGTGTAAATGGCAGCACACGGGATGGGGTGTAAATTGATCTGAAAATAGATGAAAGGTTGTACGTGGCAGAGCAGTGGAATTTGCACCAATTTGGCATCAGGTGAGGACCAAGTTCGGCCACTGGCATAATGGGAGCAGTTCCCACTGAACCCAAGTGGAGTTCCGCATGCTTCAGTAATGCCCTGCTTGGTGCGTACATGCCGCACTCCGGGCCTGCTCCACAGAGGGTGTGAGTGTGTCAGAGCCTCACTCACTTATGCTTTCAGCTCTGGAAGTCCCGGGGGTTCTGGCCATGACGACGGGTGTGTAAATGGGGGTTCAGCTGGGTTTCAGACCCAGAGTTCCTTGGAACGCAGGGCATGAGTTTTTATATCTTAAGCTGAAGCTCAAGTCACAGACCCTCCGCCCTCTGTGGAATGGCCCAGAGAGGACACACACACCCCAGAGGGTCCCACAAGTCCTCTGATAAAAGCAAACTTCTCCTGAGCATTGGAGGCCCCCAGCAGTTTGACTCCCGGATGAGCCCCACTTACAAGATGGACACCACCTTGGTCAACACACGAGGGGCTGAGCTCATCTCTCTCGCCCATTTTACAGATGGCAGTGACCTCACTCGAGGCGCGTCCCCCCTGCAGTCAGAGGTGTGATTAGAGCATGTGTAGACACGCCTGGGCTAGTTCAGATAACAACAGCAGTAACAACACGGCAGCCTGAGACACTGGGTTCACCCTCGAGCAGCTACCCCATTCTGCCGTGGCTTCACTTCTATGGCTACTCAAGCTAGTGCGACCAAAGCCAACGCGAGTCTGCTCCACGTACTGCAGCCACAACTTGGGATTGCAATGTGCAAAGTGCCAGGCAGGGAGAACCAGACCCCAGGGACATGGCTGCCGGTGGGGATAAGTCATCAAGCGAAGGCTAGTGACTCCACCCAGCTGCTTTCCCAGGTTGTGTCCTGCCAGTCCCCTTCCCTACGTGAAGTCTCTGGAGTAAACAGGCATAGCCCTGCTGGAGTTGGGGCAGCTTTGTCAATTTACTCCCAATGAGGAGCTGGCCCAAGAGGGATAAAAGCAGAAGAGCTGGAGGGAGCTGACAGGGCTGTAAAGCAGGAGGGGGCAGCTCCCCCTGAGTTAGGTGGGGCATCTGGGTTTGAATTTACAAATCCGGCTCATGAGAGTGAGACCCTTCTTCCCCATGGCAGAAAGTCCCAGGCTGAGGTGAGCCCAGTCCAGGGTGACACACAAGGGCCTGGCTAGTCTCTGCCATAATTCAAATGTCAGCTCCATGAGAGAGGAGCTGTTTCACCAAATAATGTTTCCTCCCCACGAAGGTGACCTCCCTGCCCCGACACTGATCCTGAACAAGGGCCCTACCCTCCAAGGGGACACCATCATACTGCTGTGCTTCGTCCCTATGGACACCTCAGTGACGCGCGTCATCTTCTGTAAGGACAGCAAGGAAATTTTAATGCTGCCCAAGGACAGAAACAAATTAATCTTTGAGTCAGCCCAGCCAGTGTCTCCAGAGAGCCCAGGGGAGTATTTCTGCCGCTACCAGCACAAGGACGACAGGAACCAAGAGAAGACTTCTCTCCCCAGTGCCCGCCAGTACCTGAGTGCACCAGGTAACACGCTGAATGAAGGGAGGGCTGCTTAGCACTCAGGGGGCAGGCAGTGGGGGTGCAGTGGGAGCAGCCAGTGGCAACTAGAGTAAAAGTTTCAAAACTTCCATCTCTTGTGCTGAACTCTCCATTCCTGAAGTCCAGCTCAACGCTAATTGTTTTGTTTTATTTTATTTAATGGTTGAACAAGATTCCACCAGCCCTTTCTGAGTTTTATGGAGGTGAAGAACAGGTTTAACCTCTTCAAAAAATGGATCAATCCTTAAATGAGAAATTTGTCAGGTGCATCGTCAGGAATGTCATATGGACTTTGCTTGAAGTTCAGAGCAGATGGGGGTAAACTAACCCGGTTGTGGCCATTTGAAAAACACCCCGGGCACATGCACAGCAGGAAATGATGCTAAATTATAAACTACTTGTGGCTGCATCTCTAAGTTCTGGGCACACATTATCCAGACCCATATTTTGCAATTCTCCCCTATCTAATGACCTTGGTCAAAACCCTGAGTTAAAATCCCTTCCATCTTTTCTTGGCACTGGGAAAGAGGAAGCTCAAAATCTGCCTTTGAATATTGCAGCTCCGACCCATCTCTCTCGTTTATGTTCTAGGGCTTATTTCATTTTAGAGACTCCATGGTAAGGGAACAGGTGCTCAGGCAGGGAACTCATTTAATATGTGGTGGATTCTCCATGGCTTGAAGTCTCTAAAGCAAGACTCGATGTCTCTTTCTAAAAGACATGTTCTAGCACAACAAAAGTTGCAGGCTGGAGATACAGATATCGCTTCTGTTATGCAGGCGGTCAAATCATCAAGTCCCTTCTGGCCTTTAATGTCTATGAATCTATTAATAGATAGAGCTAAAATATTTTAGTCCTAGTACCAACTAGATCTTAATTCCTTTGAATGCAAGAGAAAAGCTTCCATCGATTTCAGTGAGAGCAGAGTTAGCCCCTTATATATATGTCTCTGCCCAGTATCATGTGGAAGAAATTTAGGTTTTGTATATTTTACTTTGTGAGGCTGGGCACAAGGTGAAAAAGGCATATCAATTACTCAGGGTCTGATCCAAAGCCCATTGAAGTCAACAGGAGTTTTGGAACCCAGTTCAGTAGGGTTCCAATTAGTATCTGTTTTCTGGACAATGTATTCCTAATGTCCAGTTCACACCACCACTTGCATAGCCTGTGAATTCAGGACATTAGGGTTTCTCAAATCAGCTTCAATTTTTCAGTGACTCCCTTAGTTTACCAGTGGTTTTCCTGGTCACATGCTTTAAAGCTTAAAGGACTAATCAAGCAAGGTGCTGAGCAGCTGCAAATCTCAGTAGGCCCAACTGGAGCTGAGGGAAGCCAGGACCTCGTGCGGATTTGGGCTCTGAGTTCATCTTTCCTCACCTGGACTTTGGTGGAACTCAACTGATTCAGACCAACTGAGGAGCTGGTCCATTTTCTACTTTCTGAGTAACAATAAAGCCTGGTGAGCTGCTAGAGCCCTCTAGTCTGCATGTGGCACAAGACGTTCTTTTATTTATTTGATCATTGATTTTTTTGGTGTCCCCATATGATGATTTCAAACAGTCACATGTAATGACTCTACAATTTGTGGGATCCTGGGAGAATTTAAAATCCCACCTTTGTGTTGAGATAAAGAAAGCTCTTTTGCCTGTAAAAGTGGTGTTTTAACAACTATTTTGATTTTTACTCAGGTCAGTGGAAAATAAGGGAAATTAATTTACTGATTACGAAGAGATCTTTGTTTGTTTGCTTGCCCTAAACTGGAGGACATAAACCTTTTTGGTGTAAAATGTCAGATTGGGTGCTTGAATATGTGTGTTAATAATTAAGCTGCAGAATTCAGCTCCAGCTCTGAATTTTATTACATATTTGTGGTTTTCAAATTTTAATAGATTTTTAGCTTAGACCTTTTATCAAGTGCTCAACAATTTTGTTGTTTAACCATTTACTCCATTCATGATCAGAAGATCTTACAATCATTTTCCTCAAAGTGACATGATCCGCGGAGGCTGATTGATATTTTGGGACTTCCAGTAGACAGCCAGCAATGTACAGTTGTAGATTGAATGATTCTTCTGGATTTCTTCCAATTTCTTCATGACATTTGCTGTATTGGGTAAATAATCTGTCATAAAAAGATGACCTAATCAATCCTGATTGGATGAAACTCCATGGACAGTGCCGTGGAATTGTCAAAGTACTCCAGAGGAAGCGGGGCCATTAATCTTTAGAAGTGGAGGCAGATGGTGTCCCTGCCTAAACCATCAACTCCAGAAGCCATGTGACATCATGCCCTATGCTTCCTCCCCTACTGGCTGGCCATCAAATGGGTGATTGCCCTGTGATGTTACCAGCATATACATAGAGAAGTTAAATAAAAACATCAATACTCTTGTTGGAAGGTTAAAGCATAATACGACGATTATTTCTTAGAATTCAGAGTGACAACAGCAAAACCAGAGAGAGACAAAGCAGGCTGCTCCCTAAGGAAGCGAGACACTCCTCATACAACTTTACTCTGGGCTGGCTCTTACAATCCAGACTGACAGAAATCATATGACTTTCCTCGGAGCCCACAAGCCCACAAGCAGTACTAGGAACTAGCTCACAAATTAAAGTGATTGCCCTCAATTCTGCCACAGTTTTCAATACACCTCAGAACCCAATATCTAAGACATGTCATAGATAAGGCTGCGAGATTGTCATGGAGGTCACGGATGTTACCGCCGTGACTTCTGCAGCGCCCGGTGTGGCTGGCTCCAGGGCTGCCCGAGCAGCTCAGGCAGCCCCTGGGCCAGACACAACAGCTGCTGCTGGGGCAGTCTTGGGTCACTGCCCCCCGAGCCCCGCAGCAGCAGGAGTTTGGGTGCGGAGGGGGCTCAGGGCTTGGGGTTGGGGCATAGGAGAGGGGAAGGGCTCTGGGGGGGGGGCTCCCCAGAAGCGACAACATGTCCCTCCCTCTCTCTGCACCTAGCTCTGTGCTCTACCTCTGCCCGCAGGTGCCGCCTCCACAGCTCCTATTAGCCGTAGTTCCCAGCCAATGGGAGCTGCGGAGCTGGTAGCCTGCGGAGCTAGGAGCTTAGGGAGGGACATGTCACCACTTCCAAGAAGCCGGGTAGGGAGCCTGTCAGCCCCGCCAATCCCCCCCACATCACCAGCAGGGGTCCCGGGCTGCTCCCACCTGAGCACCTGTGGAGCCCCCACAGACCAGCCCCCCAGCTCTCATGGCACCCCCTGGGCTGCCCCTCAGCACTCGCAGTGACCCCCAGGCCATCCCCCCCAGCACCTCCCTCCCCCCTGCACACCCAGGGGGAATATGTTTATATAGCATTATCTTAGTTGTTAGGTTTAGTACATTGACATGACACAAAGTTTCAGGTTTTTTTTTTGGGGGGGGGGGGAGGCATATACACCTGAAATTTTGTGTGATGTCAATGTTCTTTAAGTCAGACATTGAGGAGTAGAATCTAAGATTTATGGGGTGATTTTACGAAGCCTGTGTCCTAGAAAGAAACCCCAGTCTATTGCTTTCACGCCCACGTACTTCTGTGGTAATTTCTGACATTTTGCTTCTGATTTATATACGGGTTTCAGATTATTGAAGGGAACCATAATCTGTACATCTACAGATATACTTGGGGCCAGCAACTCTGGAGGGGAAGCTTCTGCCAAAGATAACCAGTTTTCTTTAGTTCTGTGTGATTTCTCTGTAAGAAGGGGGAAGCCTTGCACTGAGATTAGACAATTTTGGCCTGTCCTAATTGGGAGCAGCCCCAGGGCGACAGCCTAACCCAGTGGTGAGTGTGTTACAAGTTTCTCTCACTGCCTAGCCACAGAGGCTGTGGCTTGTTACAGCCAAAGATGTCAGAGGCTTGGTTCTTTAGTTCATGAAACAGCAGCTGATGTTTTCGACTCTGGAGGTCCCCAGTTTAGTCCCCAATGTAACAGCCCAGATTCCAGTTGCTGGCACGTCTCAGAAAGGGCCCCAAGGGTGCAGAGCAGGGGACTGACACCAGCTGACCAGGTGCTAGGGCAGGATACCAGGGGGCAAAGAGGAAGCAGTGAGGAAGATCCTCGCAGGAGCGGAGCCAGGAAGGGTTACATGAGACCTCTAACCAGTAGGGCTGGGGTCAGTCAAAGGCCTCCCCCTGGCTTGTCCAGGATGCATCGTTGCTGGGTGAAATGCCCCGAACACACACCCCATGTATGTGGTGTGGGTGGGAAGCACTCAACAAAGACCCGTCCAGCCAGGCGGGGAGTGGGACTTGTCCTGTGCATTTGCTCCCACACTCAGCCCCATGGCGCGTGACCTCTCACCCCGCTCTCTCCCATGTTCCAGGACCTGCTGTTCTGCTCTGGGTCTGGATCCTGCGCTCCACCCTGGTCCTGCTCCTCATGACGGCTGCCCTGATCATCACCTGCAACGTGGAGAAAAGAGCCGTCACTCAGCCTGACCCGGAGCAACAGGAGAGGCCTGCAGGGAATGGCAGGGGAGAGCCCCCATATGCTGAGAGGAATGGCAGGGAGGAGGAGTAAGAAGAGGAATTCGGAGGTTTTGGGGGCCCATGACAGTCCCTGGGGGCACCCGGGGCTGTGAGGCACTTCACTACCAGCTGCCCCTGGCATGATCAAGCCTTGTCTGTGCCCACCAGGGATCAGCTCTCCGACTCTCCCGGCTACAGGCCACACAAGCTGTGCCCTCTAGGCCTCGCAGGGTGATCTCTCTCCAGGTTGGCAATAGGCACACTCCAGCCCCCAGCCCTCCGAGCATCCCCCTGCAGCACCCAGCCCCTGTCCCGCAGGGCACTCACAGCAGTCACAGATCCGCTGCTCCCAAAGGAACAGGGCCCCCAGCTGACCAGCTCCAACTCCAATGACCACCCCGATCAACGCACAGCTCTAGATCCCTTCATAGGGACACCAAGGACAAGTGATTTCACAGAGTGTAGAGATTCGAGGAGTAGCAAGGAGAAGGGTTGGAAAGAAATGGTTCCATGGCCAATAAAATCAAACCACCTTGACTAGAGCCTAGACTCACTGAACGAGATATTTTTATGTCTGATAGAGCAACGCTCACCCCAAAGCCTTCCAGGGTTTTACTCCAGGCTTGGCTGTGATCTCCTGTTCCTGAGACAAACACTGTCAGCCATCTCCTGGGTGAAAGGAAGCTCTTGTCCCCTCTCCTCTTTCTTTCTAGGTTCAGACCATTGTCTCTTCCCAGAGGAGGTGTCTCTTTGCAGACTTACCCTCGGGGTCCTTTGTCCTAGGCTTGGTCTACACTATCAGTGTATGTTAGTCTAACTACATCGATCAAGGGTGTGGAAAATCCACATCCCTGAGCTACGCAGTTATACTGACCTATCCCACAGTGCAGACAGCGCTGTGTCGACAGGAGGGCTTCTCCCTTTGGCCTAGCTACCACCTCTCATGGAGGTAGAGTACCCACGCTGAGAAACTCTCTCATAGGTAGCGTCTTCTCTAAGCAGCACTGTAAGTGTAGCCAAGCCACTGGAAGTGTAGCTGGGGGGAAGGATAGCTCAGTGGTTTGAGCATTGGCCTGTTAAACCCAGGGTTGTGAGTTGGGGATTGGTCCTGCTTTGAGCAGGGGGTTGGACTAGATGACCTCCTGGGGTCCCTTCCAACCCTGATATTCTATGATCTATGAGCCCTTTGCAGATTCTCAGGCCCACACCTGGCCCAGACAGTGCATATAACCTGTCTCCACAGCTGTGCTTTGTTCTGTGTGCTGATTGGCTCAGCCGAAGGGATTGCCATGGCACAGGAGATGAGCTTTTCTTCAACACTTCTGGAGCCTAATCTCTCACTTTTCACATCTCTCTTAAGCTATGTCCCATACAAACACCCTGCAGCAATGAAGATGCCCAGTGGGCTACGGACTCTTGGTAGAGACCTCTCAGGCCACCCTTTGGTGAGCTATTGTGCATATATCTCACCCAGGGGATCCCATAAAACTCTGTGCACCCCTCTGCCCTCGGTCAGTTGGCACCAAGAAGTTCCTGGGTCACCGGGGCAGACCAGAGGGCGGCTGGGATTAGAGAGGGGTCTGTGGGCTGCGTAACTGTGCAGCGATGTGTCCATGAGACTCGGGGCCGGGGGAGTAACTCACTAATGAGAATAGATGGGGCGGGGGGGGGCGGTAACTGATAAACATGGGGCAACAAGGAGTAGCTCCAAGAAGCAGCCCGCAGGCGCTCCTCTGTGGTGAGATCTGAACTTTATCTGAGGGCGTCTTCACTGGCAACGTTAAAGCGCTCTAAAAACCCACCTCCACGCGGGGAATAGCACGGAGGAGCACGGCTCCCAGTGCTGGTGCACTGTCTACACTGGCACTCCACAGCGCTGAAACTTGCAGGGCTCAGGGGGGTGTTTTTTCACACCCCTGAGTGAGAAACTTGCAGCGCTGTAAAGTGCCAGTGTAGACAAGCCCTTAAAGACAGAGCCCTGAACGGTGAGTGTGACTGAGTGCCTTTCTTAAAGGGACATGCACTGTTTCTGAGATTTCCCCAGCAGCCAGCTCACATTGTCTGTCTCTCTCTCTCTCTCACACAAACACACAGTCTCTTTCACACTCACCTCCCAACACATACTCGTATTATTGTTGTTGTTACTTCTTCGTACTTCCTGTAATGCACATATATTCTCTGTAATTTTATTCTTTCAAAGTGTGTGATTTTAGTGTTTTGACTGGTTTGTGCATTTCATATTTTTCATTTCTCTTCCCCTTAAATTTAATGCTTTGAGTAGTGAGTTCTAAAAGGCCTAACCTGTCCTGGCTGGAGTAATTATCCCTATGGTAACTTTTTAAAAATATATATTCTATCTAGTTTTTTTGTTTCTACTGATGGCACCCATAGGCACATACCTCGGTGCACATAACAAAATTTATTTTGCACATGGATGGAAAAAATGAGAGGGAACATTGCTATGGCAGCTCCCGCTCTCTGTGCCCATGTCCCGTAGAGACTGCGAGGCGACTATGTAAAATGGCCCTCCCGCACACACCCCAGTCCACGCTCTTCAGTCACACTGCTCTGTGTGTGTGTGTAAATACAGAGGAACCCCACGGCTTGCAGCAGTGTCATTCTGGGATCGTGCTCCTGTCCCCAGAACAGAGTCCGGCCCCGTGTGTGAGCAGTGACACATTCACTTCATAAGGGTTTAATTTTCATTCCTGCAGGACCTGGCCTGGGGAGAGGGAGCCGTATCCAGCAGGAGAGAGCTGTGGGCCTGTCCCAAAGGGTGCTGTTTGCCTGCCCTCCCTGGGGTTGTGTGTCTATAAATACTGCCAGGGCCGAGGGGATGGGGTTGGGGTTGGGGGAGGAGAAACTCCTGTGCTGGGAACAGGGACCAAAGCCTGCAACCACAGCCCGCGCTCCATCCTCATCTCACGCGCAGCGCGGGGCTCTGTTTAGAACTAGGCTTGGATGGATGAGATTGTTATTGGGAAATATCAGTAAACATCAAGTTCCCTGCATGCACACAAACCCACAAGAAAATATTTCCATCGATAATAATCATACATTTGCAGATAAGCAAAGTAAGAGAAATGCTGCTCGAGACATTGTTAGAGGTTGATTTTGGGATATTTACTGTATATTTTGACATGTGATTATGCCAATTTGTGTCTTAATGGTTAGAAAGCTTTAACTTTTTGCATCTCAACATCTACTGCCATTAAATAATTATTGTCTGACCCCCCCTTTAATTCCCTCCACTGTGAAATATAAATCAATAAATATAAAAACGTTGCTGAAAACCCATGATTTTAACCAATAGTGGACATTTAAACTGATAACAAAAATTTAAAAACCCTTAAAAATCAACATTGACATTGTCAAAATTATAAAGAAAAAAAATTAAAAATTGAGTTCTATGAAGCCTATTTATAACCCAGGGCTGGGACCTGCGGGAGCCACCTGGGGGCATCCTCCAGAAACAGACACAGCACATGTTATGGGGTCAGTCATGTGACTCAGCCACACACACACCCCCCAACTGATGTCCCAGCACTTCCATTGTGATCTGCCCATGTGATTTCAAACACCACATTTATCTTTGGCCTTTCCTCCTTGTTCTGGTGGCAACAGCTAGGGAGCAATTGCCGTAGCATGTCTTTCACCCGCCAGGACTCACAGCCACCTCTCGAGAATGGGAGTCTTGCAGGAGGCTTCCCCAACACTAGCATGATTACAGGCTTCAGCACTGTCTTCAGCAGATCAAAGGACAGCTGGTGACACCAGAGCCCTTTTAACTGATGGCCTGGCTGACTGGTTAAGGCGATGGACTGCTAATCCGTTGTGCTCTGTATGGCTGCATTCGAACCCCCCTTGTGGTCATTGGCCTTTGCTTCTTATCTTGGCCATGGCCGGGTTATTCCTCCATTGCTCTTCTGGTCCTTCCTGCCAAAGCAACTCTTACAATAAACAGCAGAAGAAAAACTTCCAATAAAACGGATGCCATAGCATGGCTTGTACTAAGCGGAACTTGAATCCTGTTTGAAAGACTGGGACTGTCAAGGCTGATTCCCCACTCTGGCACAAGGTGGGGGCCTGCTAGGATTCAAAAAATTAATACTGGCCACTCCAGGCTTGTATTAAACTCCCAAGGTTACAGCTTCTCTCTGACCTTGGATGGATAGATGTTGCCACCACCCAAGTGCAGAACCCCTTTGAGAGCCCAGGAAGGCGCACTTGTGAATTCCTTCCTCTGGGGTACCCTCAAGCCCTTTCACCGCCACCCACTCGGGAGAAGAGTTGAGAAAGAAAACAAAGGAAATTAGTTGTTGCCCCCAGCTAATTAAACAACATGCACAAACCTCTTAGGACACCAAAAACTCAATCCTGTTCTTAAAAAAGGTAAATTTTATTAGAAACAAAAAGAAAGAAAATACATCTGGAACTTTGGCTTTTGCTAGATTTTAAAAGAGCAATTCCAAAAATTAAGCACGCAAAATAGCTTTCTTGGGGGTTCAGCTTAAAGGTTACAAGCAAACAAAAGCACCTGGGGTTAGCACAGAGGAGTCCACTAGCCATAAGAAATAAACAGAAATAAACCTAATTGTGTCTTTCTAAACATTCCTGATCTACTTACACATCTGGGGGTTCCAAATAAGTTGTTCTAGGAATGATCTGATGCTCTATGATCATATCTGGCTTAAAGCTTCTCATAGCATAACTGCTCCCCGTCCCCCTCTTTCCTGGAGAACAACATCAGATGTTTTTACCCCATTTTAAAAAGTTCTAGCCTTCCCATTGGCTCTTTTGGTCAGGTGCCCACTCCCTTTCCTTTACCTGGGGGACTTTTTAAGCCTTTACAGGTAAAGCAAGCAGAGAACAGCCACCAAGAGGGACTTTATAGCTAACTGGCTGGCTGGGTGTCCATAAAAAGGAGCTCCCCCCATCTTCATTTATCACAGGGACTCTTACTAGATATCTCTGCACCACCGCAGGCTTTAAAGGCTATGTCTTCTATTCCTGACTTTGGCTGATCAAAGGACAGCTGGTAGTCTATTGTCATTGCATTTGCTCTACCTATGAACTCTGAATCTGCACCTAGGAACCATAAAGAATATGCTGAGAGACAGAAACAGCAATTGAAAGACGTTTATGAACTGGCCTCAATATGTTCTCAAAACTCTGCTATTCATGGTAAGAATCATTATGGTCAGAAAGTGTATGGTGCTGCCCTCTGGCCAGGGGACAGGAGTACTTGTCAGGAAGGGGACCAGGCAAACTAACATCCTATTGGGAAGATAAAATTCATGTTAGAACATGAAAGGAAAGGGGAGAGTTCACAGAGTAAAGGCAGAAGGTGGAAAAGGAGGTGATAGAGTTTGTCACCACAAGTTTTTGCTTCTCTGGGTTTTCTTGCCCTTGGATATGACACTGTGCTGCACAGCACCACTGCAGAAGATACAGAGATCAAGGTAAATCAGCAAAACTGGAAATCTAAGGGCGAGTCTCTGCTAGAAACGCTACAGCAGCACAGATGCACCGATGCAGCTGCTCCACTGTAGCGCATCTGGTGAAGATGCTCTATGCTGATGGGAGAGCGCTCTCCTGTCAGCATAATAAGTCCACCCCTGCGAGAGGCAGTAGCTATGTGGGCGGGAGAGCACTGTCTACACAGGGGGTTAAGGTCGGTATAACTATGTCACTCAGAGGGTGTGGATTAATCACACCCCTGAGTGACGTAAGTGATACTGAAGTAGGCTGTAGTGTAGACCAAGCCTCTATAAGGACAGAATTTGGACTCCAGTGATTCTGACAGTGAGAGCGAAGACAAACAACATGGTACCCATGGCATGGTGACTCTGAATTCAGAGGCAGAAACATTCCTTCCACGGCTGGGAAATGGAGGTGTTGTTGATCTTGTAAACTTGAAGACAGATGACTAGTCTGATGTGACATCCACATCAGCCAATGAAAGACATGAATGGCAAAATGTGACCATGGACCCGGAAACCATCAGTGCACAAGAGGACAGATCTCGAGAACAATCCATTGTCACATGAGGTCCTCTGACTAGAGAGGGAAGAACCCCCCAGACACTGACCTATGAACCTACTCATCAGTGTCTAATTCCAGCTACTGGTGAATGCACCATGGCTTTATCCTTGTGTTTACATGCTGTACCCAGTACCTATTCCTGTATCTTACCCTGCATTCTCTCCAAGATTAATGTAAATGAAGAGACATTGGCTTCTGGTTTGGATATTGCTCTAGAAAAGGGGTCGATAGCGCTACATAGTTAGTTTTATGTTTCTTGAGTAGATATTTTTTATGTTAATGACTTTGTCTTATATGGTTATACCACTTACCATGTGGGAGCTGGTATTTCATAAGATTTGAGGATCTCTGGGGATTTAAACTGTTCAGAACTGGCTATTTGGCTGGGCAATGGAACAACCCTTGACACAGACATTTCCTGCTTAATGTGAATTAAACCAAAGAGAGATGCAAAAGTTTCCAGATCTGATGAAAAAGGAGCAAGACAAAAGCTCATCTGAGACCGAAACCACGAGCTTGTGGAAGTCATAGGTGTCTGCTAATAAGCCAAATGGCTGGACGGAATGTTTTATATTTTGTTAATGGGAATATTTGGGGGATATTATATTTCCACAGGAGGAGTGTAGCACTGATATGGGAATGTCAGGGTTCTACATACCTGCATCCTGTATCTCTAAGGCTGTGCCCTGTCCCTTTAAGGGTTTGGAGATCTGCTAGCGAGGCTAAAGAGGAACAGTGGGGATGCAAGCTGCACCCCCAGGAGGGTTTCTGTCGTTCTCCAGGGGGACCCAGCGGGTTGCAGCCTGCGTTTGTTTGGGGAGTTGGACATTAAGTTTAATAAAATTCCATTTTTAAAACCATCCCTGGTCTGGCAGTGTAACACATGCTCTGACCACCAGACCCCTACAGTCCCAGATCCAGCAGAGTTGGGGGTAACAGCTTGCACCCAGATTCTGGTCTGGTCAGGTTGGTGGAATTAACACAGCTCATCCCCCCAGTTCCCCTGGGTGTCCCCTGTGCAGCACAGAGACGTGGGCAGCAGTTGATGGGGATGTGGTTTGTTGGGAGTGGCAGGGACCTTGGTTTGCTCTCCCTGAGCATCACAGGCTCCCTGTGCCTGCCGCCCCCTGCTCAGTTCCTCATTTGAGCTCCTGGGGCATCAGGCTCCATGGAGCTGGGGACTGGGGTATTTGGAGCAGCACTGAGGGGTCCCTCGCTGTCCCATCATGTGGTGTGAGCTCACTGCCCTTTTTCTCCATGAGTGCCAGCTTGGGCGAGGGTCTGAGGCCAGCACTTGTGTCAGTGGGGCAGGATCGGAGACAAGGGTGAGTTGGCTGTTCAGGCAGCGTGAGAGGCCGGGTGCTGAGTACCAAAGGGGCCAGAGGGCTGGGGGAACGTTTGTCTTAATAATGGGGAGCTGAGTCAGGGAAAAGAGGAGCTGAGACCTGAACCTTCACTCCAAAATGGAAACAATATCCTGCACCCTGATCAGGTTGCCCGGGGTCAAGCCAGAGTCACTCATCGCCTGCAAAGGTAACAGGGCTAGAGTCTGATCTCAGCTCCCCTCAGGTTTCAGAGTAACAGCCATGTTAGTCTGTATTCACAAAAAGAAAAGGAGGACTTGTGGCACCTTAGAGACTAGTCTCTAAGGTGCCACAAGTCCTCCTTTTCTTTTAGCTCCCCTCAGGTCATTCTGGAGTCCCTGAGGGCTGCAGTTAGATCAGGGGCTACATTCGCATCTTTCATCCCAGAGTAAATAAAAATAAATATTGCAACCTAGTCAGGGTAATTGGATATTAGACCTTGTTTTGACCGATGAAAATGTGACTAGGGTTGCCAGGTACCCAATTTTCAACCAGAAAGTCCGGTCAAAAAGGGGACTTGGCAGTGTCCAGTCAGATGTACTGACCAGACACCAATAATCTGGTTACTGCGGGCGGGAAGGGAGAGGTGCCGAGTCATCAACCCGAGCCAGACCCCGCTCAGCTGAGGCCGCCTCCTACTTGCATCTGGGCAGGCAGGAGACTTCATGTCAGGCTGCAGCTCTGTGACAGAGGGATCCCAGTGGGAGTAGAGAAGGGAAGTGGAGAGGAGAGGAGCCAGCTACAAGGAAGGGGGAGGAGAGAGAGCAGTGAGGGGCGGGATGGGGAGGAGAGGAGCGAACAGGGGTAGGGGCTTGAGGGAAAGGATGGGGCAGGGGCGGGGTCTTGTGAAAAGCGGTGGGAAAGGGACAGGGACTTTGGGAAAGAGGCAGGGAAGGGAGGTCCAGTTGTCTGCAAATAGAAAGTTGGCAACCCTAAATGTGACCAATGCTGGGGCATGGTTTAAGATGTATCAGATGCCCCCAAAACACAAAATTCAGCAAATTGTGAAAGTGGCTTCTTCAGCTAAACCCCCATCCTGGTTATCAGTGGAAGTGAAAGCAGAAATAACAAATAATAATATTAAACAACTAGGAAATGGGGAACTTCATCTCAATAGGTGCAACTGAGGAGTTTGGAATTGTAGACACTTGATAAGAAAAATCTAACAATATCAACGAAAAATCAATGGCATTTTAGGATAAGGACAATAAGGAGTTCTTGAAACATATGGAAAACAAAATATCCTAGCAATCAGTTTTAGTGCAGTTGGAGATGAGGATGGTACAACTGAAAATCATGATGCAGAAAAAGGAGAAGTATTACAAATCTTTCTGTTCTGTATTTGGGAAGAAGTGGAATGACGTACCATATCCTACAGTAATAGTGAAATACTTTCTATTCCAGTTGCACCTAGCGAGGATGTTAAACATCAACTATTAGAATGCAACACTTTTTAAAGGTATAACAAGATGCATTGGCTGGAAGTTGAAGCCAAACAAATTCAGACTGAAAATCTAGCAACAATTTGTTAAGAGAGAGAGTAATTAACACTGGAACAATGGACCAAAGGACGTACTGGATTCTCCATCCAAAGACAGCCGACATGACAAACTTTGGATTGGATACCACACAGTCATTTTACAAGGATGAACATGGGGGTGTATGATGTTCCCCCGAGGTACAGAGCATAACCCCCCCCACACACACCAGCTCCTGCTGCCATGGCTCAGCAGGGTTGGGAAGAACAATTCTGCCCCTGATGGCCTGAGGGGCAGCTCCATCGGTAGGGGCAGGAGCCACCCAGGGGATATATAGGGCAGAGAATGCTCTGGAAATTCTGGGAGGATTCTGGGGGCTCTTCAGAGACTGGGGTGCTGGGAGACACTCCCTCCCACCAGGCTGAGGAGGGGTGATGAGGGGGGGTGGAGAAAAATCCTTCTGGTGACCCAGCAGGGCCCAGGAGAGCTGGGGAGAAGGTCCGAGGGGGCAGATGGGATCCAGGACTGTAGGGTCCATCCCTACAGAGATGGGATCAGCTACTGGGGAGGGGGTGAGAGCTGGGGGAGGGAGCCGGGTGATGTATAGAGTGGGGGACCCTACTGCAGGGACTGAGGCAAAAGAGAACTGAAGCTCCAGAGAGAGACCAGGACAGACACCCCGGGGTTGGGGGAGCAGTAAATGACTTTATTTCAGTGCCAGGGGCCAGACCTCATGTCCCCATGCACAGAGGGCTGGTCACTCTATCTCAGGAGCTGGGATTCTGCAGTGTCGGTGCCCATCCAGGAAGGGCTGTCTCCGGCTCTTCTTTGCCCCATCCCATTCCCAAGTGGGTGCTGGGTCGTGCTCACACATTGGCCGAGGTGGCTGTTTTCCCTGGAGGTGACAGATTGGCTGCATGTGCACGGAAAGCCACATGTTGGGCTGGACGGTGCCGGGCTCAGGACAGCAGATCCCTTCTGGTATCAGATTTCAGAGTAGCAGCCGTGTTAGTCGGTATCCGCAAAAAGAAAAGGAGGACTTGTGGCACCTTAGAGACTAACAAATTTATTTGAGCATAAGCTTTCGTGAGCTACAGCTCACTTCATCGGATGCTTATGCTTAAATAAATTTGTTAGTCTCTGAGGTGCCACAAGTCCTCCTTTTCTTTTTTCTGGTATCAGAGCGATTCCTGAGTCTGGGGAGAAATGGCCCCAGCATTAACATGTCCCCGAGGTGTCTCCTGTCCCCTTCTCCCTGCACCCAGATCCCCTGCCCCATGCTCCCCCCAGCAGACAGGACACTGGGCTGAACAGACCCAGTATGGCCATTCTTATGATCAGGGAATCTCGCTCTGCTCCACCCCCCTAGTCTGACATTGGCTCCGGGGCATACTCAGGGATCCGGCTCATCCCCTGAAGTCGGGAAGCAAATGCTCTGGCTAAGGAAGCACTAACGGCCTTCCCTCATCTTCTCAGGTCATGTCCCCAGCAGGGAGCAGGAGGAGCAGGGAATCTGGCAGGGAAGGGGTTATTTATTGAAGGGGCCCTATACAGCGCCCAGCCCCCCACATCCCACCCTGGGCTTCCCACAGACATAGGCAGCCCCTTCCCTGCACGGGGCTCTGCTACGGCCCTGCTTCCCCACCCCCTGGGGCCCTGGCAGGTGCTCCCTTAGCTGGTGCCACAGGGGCTGGTGTGCTCGGTGCAGGGGGTCGAGGGTTTGCTCCCAGGGGTCTGGCTGTTGAGTTGGGAGCACCATGGAATAAATGTGGATTCCCTGAAGCAGGGATTTCCTGGGGGAAGGGAGAGTGGCTTTTCTGCCCTGTGGAGCCCTCCAAGCAGATAGGGCTCTTCCCCCAGGGAGATCTTCATCTCTGCATGGCTGGATCCAGGCTCCCCTGTAAGCACAGAGAGACGGCGGGTTAGAGGGGCCAGTGTCACCCCACAGGCCCAAGCCCCCTGACTGGGATGGGATTGAGGGGAGGGGAGGACAAGACAGCTGCCCAGGGTGGGTAGGTTTCCAGGGGCTGGAGAGGTGGGAGCTGCTGGCCAGAAAGAGACCTAGTGTCTGTGTGCACTGCCCCCCACCCCCACCCCCCACCCGCCACCACAGACCTACCCACTTGGGGCATTCAGAGTGGGGTAGGGCCAGGCATTGGGGTGGCTCCAGCTCACAGTGGGAAGGGGCATCTCTGGACATCACACACCCTTCATAGCAGCCTCAGTGTGTGCAGGGGACACCCTGGTCTGACTCCTCCCCCCACTGACAGGTGGTACAGGAGCTGGGCCAGCTGCCCAAGGGTTATGTGCAGATGAGGTACCCCCATGTTCAGAGGGGCTTGGCAGACTTGGGGGGCCTTGTCCTGGGGTGGGGGAAGGGATAAGAGAGGGGGGTCATGCCACCTGGAGTCTCCTTCCAGCAGTAACCAGCCTCGGCCATGATCAGCAGCAGGGCCAGCAGAACCCCGGAGACCAGACCCAGACGGAGGATGTTGCCCCAGGTGAAATCCAGGTGCTTCGTGAGGGCTGTGAAAGGACAGCACAGGTCTGTGGAGTTCTTGGAAGTATCAGGGATGGATTCTGAACTCAGCTCCTCCAGGGTTAATCCAGAGTCACCCTCTGACAGCAATGGGTTGAGGGCCGGATTCTGATCCATTACCCCTGGATCTAGCTACCCATCTAGCTATTTAATGAAGGATAGATGGAAGAGGCCAGCTGGGCAGCCTCTGAGCCCCAACTCCTCTGTGCGCCCCCAGAACAGGAACAGACCTGAAAGACCTCTCTGCTCTGCAGCTAACCCTGGGGTCAGGGATCCCGCCTCTGCCTCCCTCAGATCTAGAGTTGCCCCTTTAATCTGTGATTCCACAGAGTCCCTATCCCATAAGAACATAAGAGTGGCCATACTATGTAAGAGCAAAGGTCCATCTAGCCCAGTAACCTGTCTTCGGACAGTGGCCAATGCCAGGTGCCCCAGAAGGAATGAACAGAACAGGTAATCAACAAGTGACCCATCCCATGTCACCCATCCCCAGCTTCTGGCAAACAGAGGCTAGGGACACCATTCCTGCCCATCTTGGCTAATAGCCATGGATGGGCCTATCCTCCATCAATTTATCTAGGGGTTTTTTTTTGGAACGCTGTTATAGTCTTGGCCTTCACAGCATCGTCTGGCAAAGAGTTCCACAGGTTGACTATGTGTTGTGTGAAGAAGTACTTCCTTTTGTTTGTTTTAAACCCGCTGCCTAGTAATTTCATTTGGTGACCCCTGGTTCTTGTGTTATGAGAAGGAGTAAATAACACTGCCTTATTTACTTTCTCCACACCAGTCATGATTTTACAGACCTCTACCATCCCCCTCTCCCCCCCGCCCCGGTTAGTTGTCTCTTTTCCAAGCTGAAAAGTCCCTGTCTTATTAATCTTCCCTCATATGGAACTGTTCCATGCCTGCCAATCATTTTTGTTGCCCTTTTCTGTACCTTTTCCAATTCCAGCATATCTTTTTTGATATGGGGCAACAACATCTGCACACAGTATTCAAGATGTGGGCATACCATGGATTTATAGAGGGGCAGTATGATATTTTCTGTCTTATTATCTATCCCTTTCTTAATGAGTCCCTGAATTCTGTTCACATTTTTGACTGCTGCTGCACACTGAGTGGATATTTTCAAAGAACTATCCATAATGACTCTACGATCTCTTTCCTGAATGATAACAGTTAATTTAGACCCCACCATTTTATATGTCTAGTTTGGATTATGTTTTCCAATGAGCATTACTTTGCATTTCTCAACATGGAATTTCATCTGCCATTTTGTTGCCCACACACCCAGTTTTGTGAGATCCCTTTGTAACTCTTAATGGTCCGCTTGGGACTTAACTATCTTGAGTCGTTTTGTGTCATCTTCAAATTTTGCCACCTCACTGTTTACCCCTTTTCCCAAATCATTTATGAATATATTGAATAATATTTGTTCCAGTACACATCCCTGGGACACACCACTATTTACTCTCTCCATTCTGATAATTGACCATTTATTCCTACCCTTTGTTTCCTATCTCTTAACCAGTTACTGATCCAGGAGAGCACCTTCCCTCTTATCCCATGAGAACTTACTTTGCTTAAAAGCCTTTGGTGAGGGAACTTGTGAAAGGCTTTCTCAAAATCTAATTACACTATACCCACTGGATCACCCTTGTCCACATGCTTGTGGACCCCTTCAAAGCATTCTAGTAGATTCCTGAGGCATGATTTCCCCACTCAGGTACCTGTCCGTGTGGTCCCTGGGCTGATTGGATACGGTGATGTTTCAAGCCCAGTGAGGTTGTTTTCACCTGTAGGTTTAGAATGAGAGCCTGTCAGGGCAGGGGATGAAATGGGTAATCAGGGGGAGCTAAGAGGTAAAAAAAGCGACTCAGCAATTGGGCCCCTCCCCCCTCGACTAAGCCTTTATGGTCACTCTAACCTCCAGGGGGTTATTGGATTTTATCAGCTGGGGAAGGGACTGGTTCTGCAGCTGCTGGCCCTGACTTCTCTGGGCATACTCTGATAGGGAGCATCCCCCTGGGAAAGGCCTCACTGTTCTGCAGCTTGCCCTGGGGGCAGCGTTCCCCCTTCCCTCTGCCTTACATCAACAGCTGCTGCTGCAGCTTCCCCCGGCTGCATGACAAATCCACTGATTTCCTGATCCCACACTGGGCATCCCCTCTGTAAAGCCCCAGGCAGATCCTGGCTGTGAGCATCTCCTTGGGGCATAGACTCTGTGAAGGCTGGGCTGGGTACAGGGCTGAGAGCGGGGACTCCAAACCAGGCCCCTCACCTCTCACCACCAGCTCCACAGGGTCACTGGGATCTGACCAGATGAAGGCTTGTGATGTGCTGCCATAACGTCAGGTGTAGCTCCTGCTGTCATCCTGTATAACACTGCGGATGGGAAACGCAGTCATGTCTGCAGGACTTTCCATGTGATGCAGCGTGGCGTGGTCTCCTCCTTTGTACAGAACAACCCTCAGCCCTGGTACCTACACTCACACTGGATGGTCACGGTGCACCCCATGGCCATTACCTCCCTGGGGCTCACAGAGATGGAGGGTTTGGGATAGAACTCTGCATGCACAAAGACACAGGACTTCTATGGGGGAGACATATACCCTTGCTCCTCAGTCTGTCTGTCTGTCATTTGATCTCTCTGTGCCCAGCCCTAGGGCATTCAGCTGCCTCCCCTTGTCTAATGTTCCCTGCATTATAAACCCAGCAACAGCACAGGTCTGTGGAGTTCTTGGAAGTATCTGGGCTGGATTCTGATCTCAGTTCTGCCAGTATAAATCTGGAGTTACCTCGTGACTGCAGTGGGGTCAGAGATGGGTTCTGATCCATTGCCCCATATCTATCTATCTCTCTACCTACCTACCTACCTACCGATCTATTAATGAATGCAACTCTGACAAGGTAGGAGCTGGCTAGGCAGCCCCTAAGTCCCGACTCCTCTATGCATCCCCAGATCAGGAGCAGCCAAAGAAAGCATCCCCTTATGAAAGGCCTCCCTGCTCTGCGGCACTCCCAGGGGCAGGGATCCTCCCTCCCCCTCCCCCCTCAAAATCTATAAGGTATCCCATTAGTCTGTGATTCCACAAAGTCCCATTGAGGCCCCACTTTACCTGTGTGTGTGGTCCCCGGGCTGGCTGGAGTCGGTGATGTTTCAAGCCCACTGGAGTAGTTTCTTCCTCTGAGATTAGAATGAGAGTCTGTTGGGGCAGGGGGTGAAATGGGCACCCGGGGGAGTGACAAGATGGAAACAATGACTCAGCAATTGGGACCCTCCCCCCCACAGCTCAGGATTTATGGTCCCTGTAATATTCAGGGAGGGTTAGTGGATATTATCAGCTGGGGAGGGTTCCGTGCCGGTGCTGCAGTGGCTGGGCCCTGACTTCTCTGTGTGTCCCCAGAGAAGGAGCATCCTCCTGGGAAGCTCTGCAGCTCTCCATGGGGGCAGGGATCCCCCTTCTCTTCCCCAGATCTATAAGGTACCCCATTAATCTGTGATTCCAGAGAGTCCCCATCAAGGCCCCACTTTACCTGTGTGTGTGGTCCCCAGGCTGGCTGGAGTCGGTGATCTTTCAAGCCCACTGGAGTTGTTTCTTCCTGTGGGATTAGAATGAGACTTCTGTTGGGGCAGGGGGTAAAATGGGCACCCAGGGGAGTGACAAGGTGGAAACAATGACTCAGCAATTGGGACTCCCCCCCCACAGCTCAAGAGTGTTCAATCTGTTTATGTTAAATTGCAGTTATAGGTTCTTATGTAAGCAGGCTCTGAATGAGCTTTCCCAACACCTAGTGATGAGCTGGGGAGAAGACATCAGGAACTGACCATGTTTGAATAGTCACACCCACTCTGCCTAGGTGAGCAACATAATGGGGCTGCTTTGCCCAAATGATCACTTTTGTCTGGTGCTAGATTGCAAATCACTTTGTTATTGCGGAGGCAGAGGTAATAAAGTGTGGTTATCCTTTTGTGAATCAAAGGGAGCAGAACTGACCTTGGTATGCCATGAACGAGGGGGTCACTCTCAAGTTAACTGCATTCAATAAGCAGGAGGTAGGGGTGCCAAAGGCCAGTGGAGATGTGAGAGGCTATTTGTGCCCATCTGGCTTTACGTGCCATTTGACTCTGCACTGTTTAATAACAGAGCTTCTTAAGGCCCAGTTGAGAGTCTCTTGGTTTGGATCACTCGAGCTGACGTCACTGATAGCCCAGTCTAAATATGAAGCCTTAGGTCCGTTGTGGGACAGTGTCTCTGGTGAACGAGGTTGCCTCGCTAACTGCTGGAATCACTGAGAATTGGAATTGCTGAGAGCTGAGTTAAGTGGTGGAACTTCAAAACATCCCAGAGGTTGCAGTGGAGAGGGCCGTGGCAGGGTGACCGATGGCAGAGCGCCGGAGAGTGGCAGAGGGAACACTGGGGGGTGGCTGGCGGTGCAGTCAATGATGGTGGAGTGGCTGGCTGTGGAGTGAACAAAGGCAGACAGCGATGCAGAGTGAACAGCGGCACAGCGACGGCTGCTGAATCACTGCTCAGTGCTGCCCCCCCCCACCCCGGGGTGGGAGGTTAACTCACGCAAACACACCTCCAAACACTGGGTTTTCACTGACCAAGGACAACTGTGAGTGGGATGCGGTGGAGGGAGAGAGGACTGGCGTGTTAAAGGGACATTTGTTTGTCGGACTGTCACATTGCAAGGTGAGAGACTGAGGAAACGGATGCTGCCAATGTACTCTGGGGTGGGTGTTTTATTCATGGTCAGATGTTTTCAAATCATGCTTGTGGTGTTTTCCCAAGTAATGCCAGGTTCCTTTCCCCTTGTATTAAAAGTTTTCTCTTCTATACATGTACTTAGTGCTTGTGAGAGGAGACGTACTGGCTCTTAGAGGTACCAAGTGGGGGGTGTAATTTTTTTCAGATTACTGGGTGGGGACTCAAGCTGTTTCTGTGTTGTGTTGTCAAAAGGAACCCAGCCCTGGTTGCTGCTGACTCCCCCCGGCAGAAGGGTTACACCTAAGCAGTTGCTTATGTTGAATTTGCAGTTATCTAGGGGTTACGGTTTTTCTCTATGCAGTGCAGAATCAGTCACTGTGCGCACATGTCTGTGTTTCTAATCCATGACTGTGCTAGGCCCACAATACACAGTGTGACTAGAGGCCAGCAGCACTGGATGTAATATTCCCTAAGAGATGTGGTCACCTTAAGATGAACCTAATTCGCTCCGTCAGTGTGGTGGTGTGATCCCTCCTTCTAGGGTTTTGGAAAATTGTGATTCTTTTCCTCTGGTGTTTGGAGAAACACTTGGTAGTGATCAACGGGGATTTTGGTTTTGCTCAGTGATTATTTGGTCTGAGAGAAGCTAGATTAAGGGCTGAGCCTTCGTTATTGTTGGACAGAATTGCTGTCCAGACAGTGCAGAAACGGCAGCAGCAGCTGGAGCTCTGCACTACCCAGTGAAATCACTGAGGTTTGTCTGCAGACTCAGGCTTGTGCTTCGGCCCTAACAATGGCTGTGTAGACATTCCTCCTCAGGCTCCGAAACCTGGGCTCCAGTCCCAGTAGAAACAACTACATGGCTATTTTTAGTACCATAATGAGAGCCTCAGTCTGTAGACCTGGGCTTTGAGATTTGTGGCTGCTGGTATTTTTTGCAACGTAGCCATAACCTAAGAGCTGAGAGCACTTGGGGCTGGAGCAGTGCAGAAACTTCAGAAGGTGACAGCAGTGTGCAGTGGCAGAGTGGGCAGTGACCGGAGTGGGCAGAGGCATCATTCGATTTTCCTGCATTCCTCCCCTAAGGCTGGAGCTGAATGCACCTAACGGCACCCCTAGACCCTAGGACTTCACTTATGGTGGACAGCAAACTAAGAGTGCGGTGTCATGGACAGAAAGGGGAGTGGTGTGTTAACGGGACATTTGTCCGCTGGTCTTTCAGAAAGGGGGAAACTGAGGCAAAGCCACTGCTCCACCTGGGCCCAGGGATTTACCTGTTGTTTGCATACGTTTGAGTCATTGTTGTCATGTTTTCTCAAATTAATGCCATTCTTCCTTCTCCCCTTAATAAAATATTTCTTTTGTCGCACACAGACTCAGTGCTTGCAAGACAGGAAGTATTGCTTCTTAGAAACACCCAGGGCTGGTGTTTAGTTTTCCCAGATTTCTGGGTGGGACCTCAAGCCAGTGTTGTGTTATAATTTTGAGAGGAACCCCTATATATTGAAGCCAGAGCTGGAACTGGAAGAAGGGTTACATATGTATTGCAGAGGAGTTTAATCTCCTCCTTTGTACAGAACAACCCTTATGCCCTGGCACCAACTCTTTCAGAGGGTGGTCACAGCTCCTCCCAGGGCCATCATCCACCCTGGGGCTCACAGAGATGGTGGGTTTTGCACAGAGCTCTGCATGCACAAAGACACAGGACTTCAAAGCGGGAGACACAAACCCTGCCCCTCAGTCTGTCATTCTGTCCCACAGAGGGGTATTCTGGTGCCTCCCCTTGTCTAATGTCCCCTTGGTAATAAATCCAGTGACAACACAGGTCTGTGGAGTTCTTGGAACTGGCGGTCTTGGGTTCTGATCTCTTCTCCCCCAGGGTAAAACGAGAGAAACCCGCTGAGTGCAATGGGGTGAGGGCCAGATTCTGATACATTACCCTGAATCTATCTATCTATCTATCTATCTATCTATCTATCTATCTATCTATCTATCTATCTATCTATCTATCTATCTAATGCACACAGTTCTGATAAGGCAGCTGCTGGCTGGGGAGCCTCCTCTGTACAGCCTCAGATCAGGGTAAGCCTGGGGAATTTAGGAAAGACCTCCCTGCTCTGCAGCTAGCCCCTCCATCCCAAATGTAAAGGTGCTCCTTTAATCTGAGATTCCACAGAGTCCCCATCCCAGCCCCAGTACCTGTCCATGTGGTCCCTGGGCTGGATGGAGCTGGTGATGTTTCAAGCCCAGTGGGGTGGCAGCTTGGGAAAGACAGGGCCGCACCTTCCTGGGGGCCACCGACTCGGCCGTGCCCTGTGCCATCCTGCTGGAACTGGCCACGGCCTTGGACGTGGAGCTGCTGAAGGCCAAGGAGCAGGTGAGAGTTTCCCAGGTTGGGGGTTCTACTCTTGTCTTGGGGAAAGGAATGGAGTCTAGTGTGCAAAACCGGGGGGGATGGGAGCCGGGACTCCTGGGTTCTATCCCTAGCTCTGCTGCTGTCTTGGGTGAAGTCCCCTCACCTGTCCAGCAGTGCCAGGTGTTGAGTGATCCCCATGTCTCTCCCCAGGGCTCTGAGGTGACGCTGCAGCTGCTGTTCCTGGATGGCGAGGACGCCTTCCGGGAGTGGAGTGAGAGGGATTCCCTGTACGGGCTGTCCATGGCCAAGGCTCATCACCAACCGGGCACCAGCCAGCTCCAGGCTATGGTGAGAGCCGCCCGCCTGCCCCTCTGAGGAGTTCTGCATGGGGGATCTTTCAGGCTGGAGGGAGATGGTGGGGGTGCCTGTCCGGGGTAGGCGGGGGGCTCAATCTGTCTGCACTGGATCTTGTACCAATCCCTCCCTTAGATCCTCCTGGGGTGACTGGGCCCCTACAGATTTAAACCCTCGTTGCCTCCTTGCAGAGCCTGTTTGTCTTGCTGGACCTGCTGGGGGCCCGCCACCCGACCATCCAGAACCACTTCCCCTTCACCGCCTCCTGGTTCGACCGGCTCGTCGGCATCAGTACCAAACCTTCCTTTCTTCCAGGGGTGGGAGGGGGCTTGCCCCCCCAGGCACCTGTAGTGGGACAGCTACCTCCTCCCCCACCCGCCAGTCCTGATGGTCCTGTGTCTGTCTGACAATGAATAAAGGTGCCTGGGTTCTAGGCCCAGCTCTGGGAGGGGAGTGGGGTCTAGTGGTTAGAGCAGGGGGGCTGGGAACCAGGACTCCTGGGCTCTATCCCCAGCTGTGAGACAGAGCTGGGAGTTGGGGATTCAGTCCCCGGGGCTGTTGACCTGGCATCTTTCACCAACACTTTATTTCCCTCAAACACGACTTGTCAGGTTTGAAATCTCCCCTCCCTCCCTGGCAGTGTCTCCATGTCCTCAGGGAGCTCTGTTGTGAGCGGCCAGGTGTAGCCCCCTGTGGGGCTCGTTCTGCCGTGCCCCAGCCTGGCAGGTCCCAGGAACCAGCCCATTCCTCACTCTCTTCTCTGTGTCGCCCAGAGAAGCGTCTGCACCAGCTGGGCCTGCTGCAGTCCCACCCCCGGGAGCAGACGTACGTCCAGAGGGAGCCTGTCTATGGGCCTGTCGAAGAGGACCACGTCCCCTTCCTTCGCAAAGGTACCTGTCCTGCCCCATGCTACCGGACATCCAGGCGCAGAGCAGTGTGGGATGGACAGCTGGGGAGGCCTCCCCGGGGGAGCCAGGGCAGAATGTGTGCAGACAAAGCGTGGTGAGACTCCCCCAGGCTCCCACACAAGCCTGGCCTCATGAGTGGAGCAAGGGACTGAGACCTGGGTTCAGGTCCTGGCTTTGCCGCTGCCCTGCTGGGTGACTTTGCTGCTGTCTTCCTCAGTTTCCCCATCTGTGAAGTGGGGGGAATCATTCTGACCCCCTTTGTAAAGTGCTTTGGGATCCCCTGAGGACAAGGGCTATGCAAGAGCTAGGTGTTATTTACAGGGGTAAAATGCTTTATAGATGATGTTTGCCTGCCTGGCACACTTCACCCCAGAGGTGGCTGCATTTTGAACTTAGGCTCTGGGATCCTTGGGGGTAAAAGACTTTATAAACATATCATTGCTATCTAGCCACTTGGCCCTGACTCGCTTGATGTCTCTGTCCAATCTGGTTCCCATAATGCACCTGGCCAGCTGCTCGTTGCTAGGTCAGGGGAGCACACGGCTCCTAGACGTAAGGTCAGGTCGTGCCTAAGGGCCTGGCTCCATCTACTGAGACAGTGTGCGCATTTAGAATGTCGCCCGTCGCCCGCTAGTGGCTGGGCCACATGGGGATAATAGTCTACTACTGCTGACAATAGTGGAATTACTCTTGTAGCTCCAGCAGTAGAGGCTGGTGCTTGCAGTGATGCAGATCCTGGGTTGGATCCCTGCTGACTATCCACGTATCTGTCTGGCCGCAGGAGTGCCGGTGCTGCACCTCATCGCCACCCCTTTCCCGTGGGTCTAGCAAACGATGGAGGACACGGAGCAGAATCTGCACCCCCCGACTGTGGAGAACCTCTGCAAGATCCTGGCTGCCTTCCTGGCCGAGTACCTGTGGCTGCGACTACCCAGAGCCTCCCCTCCCTGGGCCTCGCAGGATCCTTCACCCCTCCTGGGCCGAGCTCCATGGGGCCAGCAGCCAAAACACCCTAGGGACCAGGCAAGGTGGCTTGGGGGGCCTGGGCTGTGGCAGCCCCGCAGGGTTTTGGGGAGGTGTTACAATGCTGGGAGGATGGGAAGGGAGATTGTGCTGAGTCTGTTCCGGGGCTGCAGCGGGGCTGTGGCCGGCCCAGGAGTGAAACCTCTTGCTTGAGGCCCTTGAGCCCCTTCCTGGGCTTTACATGCCCCCCAGAGCTCCAGCCGCCAGGGCCTGGACTAGCCTCTTCCCAACAGGGAGCCTGGATCCCAGCTGGTCGCGTCCCCCAGGGTCCACGGCTCAGAAGCAGAAATAACTGGGCTGAACCTGGACGGTGCCAGGGGCAGGACACCGGGGGCTGCGGGGGGGCCAGACCTGCACTCTCTGCAGTGTGGCCTCCAGCTGCCAGCCCACCAGGGGTTGCTCCTGTTTACGGGGCCCGTCCAGCCCTGGGGTGCTGGGCTCCCAGCCTCGCTCGGGGGCTGCTCCACAGCGACTCTCGTAACAAAGAGCTGCCCTGTCAGTGCTGCTGCCCCCTTCCCACATGCTGGGCAGCCCTGGGCACTGTGGGGCTGGGACACTGCTCCTGGCATGGCTGTTCTGTCCGCTCTGGCCCCTCCTGCCAGTCTCCAGCCACAGCCCCAGCTCCCATCAGCAGGCGCAAACCCCAGCTCCCCTCCCCTTCCTTCAGCTCAGGGCTGCCGGGCCTGACTGTGTGTGACCCATGCGGAACCAGCACCCCCTTGGTTTCGCTCCACCTCCTCCCTCTGGATTGAGAGGCAGCACAGCCTAGTGGGCAGAGCACTTGACTGCACCCAGGGGATCTGTTCCACGCTCTGCCACTAACTGGCCCTGTGAGTTTGGGTAAAACCCTTTTCCCCTCCCTGTGCCTCAGTTTCCCCTCCCCTCCTTTGTCTAATTAGACTGTGAGCTCTTTAGGGCAGGGACTGCCTGTCTCATGTTCTGTGTGTATAGCACCTAGCCCAAGGGGGCCTCTTAGTGCTAATCTGACAGACCATAATCACACCCTCTGAGCTCGCCCAGCCCAGCCCAGCGGCAGGGTGGTTATGGTTTAACAGGAGATGAAATGATTCCCGGCGCTTCAACTTTTCATGTGCTAGAAGCTGGTTTATTGTCACTGCTCAGTAGCTCCCAAGCAAAGCAAGCACTAAGCCGCGGGGCGCTGAGGTAAAGGCAAATTGCACTTGAACTAAAAACCCCTTTGTGGGACTCTGCGACCCACCCGACGGGTCCTTCCCCGTCCAAACACTTTGCCCCCCTCAGTGAGAGAGGCTCGTGGGAACGGACTGTCGGGGCGAAAGGGGCGAGGGCTGAAAGCTTTGAGAGGCAGACCCTGCGGGGGCCAGGCAGAGCCGAGTGTCAGGGCTCAGGGACACTTGGGTTCCCTTTGTCGGGGGTTAACTAGCGACCGGTTTCTGGGGGATTCCAGATGAAATCTTCGCTGCAGAGCTCGGGGGAGCTGGGGGCAGAGGCGGATTTCACTCTGGAATTGATAATTGCTCAGACGTTTCACACGGGAATGGAGGCGATGTTTCCTGAGCTGCCCAGGGATTGGCAGGGCCGTCACCACAGAGCTCGGCTGAGGCTTGGCCCCACCCCCCTGGACACTGTAAGACCCTGGGCTTGGCTGTGTGTGGATCTGGGCTAAGCTGACATGCCCGTTGCGGGTGGGAGCGAGGGGCTAGGCCTGGCGTCTGCTGAAGGAAGTAGCCTGGGGGAGGCAGGTGGCTTCCAGGCGCCATTAGAAATCTGAGCCCTCGGGGGTGGGGGAGGCAGCAGATCCCAGGGGAGACGGGAGGGTAACCCCAACTCTCAGAGCCCTGCTCTCCAGGCCTCAGGAGGCAGCAGGTGGGCGAGAAGTGAGAGGCCGCCCCATGCTTGGGGGCAGAGGTGTAGCTCAAGCAGGCAGAAGCCGCGGGCGGGGTCAGCGATGGGTGCAGGGGCTGCCCCGAGGCTGCAGGGACTCAGGCTTCAAACTCAGGCCACTGGCTTATGGCCTCATAGAGGGCGTCCCCGGGGCATTGGGTTGACTTCATGTCGCGATGCCCCTTCAGGGTGTAGCTTTCACTCAGGAAGCCCCCGAAGACAGCACATTGGATCAGGCTCTCAGCAGCGGTCAGGGTGGTGTTGTCAGGGGCTGTTTCTGCAGGACACCAGCAGGCCCCTGTTAATTTCACACACGCCCCTGGCCCTTCTCTGCTGCTCAGGGGATGTGAATGTGGCCTGAGTAAATAAACACCCTCTAGCCCCGTTCTTGATTGACCATGTCAGTGTCTCTCTTCCCCACCCCACTGCATTTGGTAATGCATCTCCCCGCCTCCACACACACATTTGCTTCGCCACGCTCCCCCTCCCCCTCTCTTTCCTGACCCTGTGCCCCAGCCCAGTGTCCCACCGCGGTGGAACCAAGAGCAGCTGTGAACTTCCTAGTTCCCCTGGGGGCCTAGCAGGGAAATCTGTACAGATGGGACCCACATACTGGAGAAGCTGCCCAGGAAGCTGATTCCCAGTGACTTATCGTTCCAGTTCTTGGCATGGGCCCCCATGGTGCTCCAGCCTCTGCCCTCGTAGACTGTGTCGTCTTCGCCGATGAGGAAGCAGCAGGCAGAGCGCAGTGTGAGACCTGCACAGGCATGTCGGCCGCACCCTCCCCTCCCCATCGCTCTTGGCAGCTTCCCCAGGGTTGTCGCTGGCCGGCCCGGGTTTGAACCTGGGACCATCAGAGCTAGAAGCTCAATCCTCTGCCATTGAGCTAAAGACCCACTGAGGAAAAGGACTGGAATGGAGGGGCCCTAACCTGTATTGCACTCTTTGGCCATTAGGTGGCGCTGTGTGTAATACCCCTTATGGAAGGCACCAAGGGCCCCACCTGGACAGAGCTGGAGGTCGAGTGAGGGCTGTAGCGGGCCCAGATGTGGGGCAGGAGAACAGCACTGGGAGCCGCTGCCCTGCTGGAAATTCCCAGCTGGGTTTCCATCTCCCGACATCACCATCTCAAAGCATTTGACGGAGCAAAATCTCTTGCCAGGTTTTCGTTGCAGGGCGTCAGGCCGGCTGCAGGGAAACGTGTCAATAATGCCGGCATGGGGCGGTGTCACAGAGGCCTTTGTTGGCCCCCACCCCATTGCCACGGCTCCAGCCCCACACACAAATGCTGTAGGAGTGTAACTGTCCCAGGCTAGTTAACACATTACAGCCCCGGTGGGGGGACAATCCTCGGTGCTTACGGTGACAGCACTGCCGAGAACACATGTTAAACCAATCAGCGAACCCGCCCGCCTGCTAATGGGCTTACCAGGGATCCCTCCCCTGACTCCAGCCAGGGCTCCGGCCGGGGTGCAGCCCGTCAAACCCACCCACGGGCTTTCCAGTGCTTCCAAGCTCAGCACAGCTTCTGCTGCGAACACGACCCCTGGGAATTTGTGAGTGCCGCAGGCCGGTCCCTCGATCTGAAACAGGTCATTTGCAGCCAGTGTCTCGCTTCCCAGGGCGTCGCTTCGAAAGGCTGGGGGCAGAGGTGGGAATTTGCATCCCCGCCTTGGCTGGTCGGTCGTTTCACAAGTGTCCTGTGATGGTCCTGACCCTTCCCAGGGTTTGCTGGAGTCACGTCTCCCCCAGAAGAATCACGTCCCATCCCCACAGACTCCAGACCCATTTGCATTTGTAATACAATGAACTCCGGAAATACCCACACTTCGTCCAACCAGCTTTGTGCAGGGTCTGGGAGGGAACTGCCGTCTCTGGCCCATTTCCCCCTACAGAAATGGTGGAACCAAGTGCTGTCCGGCACCCTTGGGGAACCCATTGACTTAGTGCCTGGACAGGTTTCTTCTCTGCCTGGCATTTCTGCTATGGCCTGTCACAATGTCAGGTTTTGACGTTGCTTTTAAGAAGCATTCTGCCATCACGCCAGCACCCGGCCTTCACAAACCCACCCGGTCGGCTGGCAGCCTCCTACCCCAGTTCTCTCTAGAGCCCCTGGGCCGATCTCTCCCACGCTCCTCCTTACTCGGGGTGCCCCCAAACCTTTTCCTTCCAGCACGCAGTTCATTTTCTTAACTTCCAACACGGCTCAGCTGCATTATTAACGATGAGGCTTGTCCTGCTCCATCACATCCTCCGGGTCCTCCTTGCACTCAGCCGACTTCCCCGGTGCTCCCAGTGTCACCGCAGCCAATTGCTCCTGTGCCGGCCGATGAGCACTTCCACCGTCCTCCGCCCGTTTCTGACAACCCCACGTCTGCACCGTCTCCTCAGCTCCTTCCCCTTGCCCGCCTTCCGCTTTCCTTGCGGCGCTCGCCAGCCGCCCGTTGACTTCCCCATTCTGCGGCTTCCCTTTCTGAGCATTTTCTGTCACTTCCTTAAGCTTCTGATTAAAAGCCTCGCGCGCCCGATGCTGAGCTGCCGCCCCAGGTCACGCTTTCCCCTCCACTCTCTGGTCAGCCTCAGAGACAAGCAGCGCACACGTGTGATCCCACTGGCCGGCCGGACGCTGTGCGGCCCCAGATCCTCCATGCATAACAGCACATTTCTTTACAAAGAATCCAAGCCCTCCTTTACTATTTGGGCCATTCTTTGCCCACATTTTACTCTTGATGGAGTTAACGTTTCGCTGGATCTAGTCTTACATCTCTTCTTCAAACTTTTCCCCTCCCCTGTAGGCCCCTAGACCGTCCCAGCCAGAGTCTCCACACACGGCTAGGTCTTTACTCCCGACACAGAGGTTGTTACCCTGCCTGGTCCGGTTCCAGCCGGTAAACTTGGGTTGGAGGATCCCCCAGGGAAGCAGATTTATTACCAATTCAGCTTCGATCTTACTTCCTACTTAAAGAGACCTCAAGGACCCAAGCCCCAGCCAGTATTTATTAGTTATTAGTACAGCGCTCAAACAGAAAGGCAGATCCATTACCAAGTCTGCTGAACCAAATTTTGCAGCCGTTGATATAAACGACAGACTGATCCCCATGATGTCTTTTGCCACGGCATGCATACAGCCTTGCATTGGGAAAGAGGAAGAGATAAGCTGGAACTAAGTTACCTATAAGTAGTCCAAGCTGTATGCAAGCCGTGGCAAAAGACATCACGGGGATCACTCTGTCGCCTGCAAAATTTGTGTCTGGTAAATACCATAGACTTCCCAGCACACAATCACATATCTGCTGCTCAAGCATAAACTTTTACCATCACTATGTTATTTATACATTTCCATTTGTTTGTGGTTAGTACATTTCTCGCACAGTTGCGTGGCAACGCAAATAACAGGGCGCTAGGCTTCAAATTTTAGCAAACTGGCATTTTTCAATGCCTGTGAGAGTTTAGCAGCTTTCCCAAAGCATCTCAGGAGTTTGGGTCACCAGTTGGCCTGAGGTCTGATAGTAATTTGGCCTCTACCAGTCAACAAACCTTTGTACTGGTATAACGGCATCCCCATGGATGGGGTGGGGGGGTGTTGTAATGTTTTAACTAATCTGGTCCGGTTAAAGTCCTCAGGCTTTTGCATACAGACATGGCCGGCCTGTGGAGTGACCTTGGTTAAGTCACGTCCCCCTTGTGTGCCTCAGTTTCCCCATCTATAAAGTGGGGATAGTGATGCCAACTTCCTTTGTGAAGGGCGTTGAGATCTGCTGGAGAAAGGGGCTAGCTCAGGGCCAGGTGTTATAACTGGGGAGCAAGAGGGTCTGTCGCTGCCCCAGGCAGGTGGTGGGAGCTTCGTGGAGCGGAGAGATGGTGGCAGACATGGGTAGCAGAGGGCGCTGTGCTGGGCTCCAGTGGGGCAGGTTGGTGGCAGAAGGGGAGGTCTCTCCAGAATCCAGCAACGCACCCAACAGCCACGTGCCCTGATGCCTGACCCCACTGTCATCGCCCCCAGCACGGCCCCCAGCACCTCTCTCATGTGTGTCGGGGGGGAGGGGATTTCTGCTTGGACTGCCCCCACGCGCTGGTGCTTAAACTCCAAAAGGAAGCTTACAAGCAGTGGAAATTTGGACAGATGACTAGGGAGGAGTATAAAAATATTGCTTGGGTATGCAGGGGTGTAATCAGGAAGGCCAAGGCACAACTGGAGTTGCAGCTAGCAAGGGATGTGAAGGGGAACAAGAAGGGTTTCTACGGGTATGTTAGCAACAAGAAGAAGGTCAGGGAATGTGTGGGCCCCTTACTGAAAGTGGGAGGCAACCTAGTGACACATGAGGTGCAAGAAGGTGAAGTACTCAATGCTTTATTTGCCTCAGTCTTCACAGACAAGGTCAGCTCCCAGACTGCTGCACTGGGCAACACAGTATGGGGAGGAGGTGAGGAGTGCTCAGTGGTGAAAGAACAGGTTAAGGACTATTTAGAAAAGCGGGACGTGCACAAGCCCATGGGTCCAGATCTAATGCATCCAAGGGTGCTGAGGGACTTGGCTGATGTGATTGCAGAGCCATTGGCCATTATCTTTGAAAACTCGTGGTGATCGGGGGAGGTCCCGGACGATTGGAAAAAGACAAATATAGTGCCCATCTTTAAAAAAGGGAAAAAGGAGAATCCGGGGAATTACAGACTGGTCAGCCTCACTTCAGTCCCCGGCAAATTCATGGAGCACGTCCACAAGGGATCCATTTTGAACCACTTGGAGAAGAGGAAGATGATAAGGAACAGTCAACGTGGATTCACCAAGGGCAAGTCATGCCTTCTGTGATGAGATAACTAGCTCTGTGGATATGGGGAGAGTGGTGGTTGTGATACATCTTGACTTTAGCAAAGCTTTTGATACGGTCTCCCAAAGTATTACTGCCGGCAAGTTAAAAAAGTATGGATTGGATGAATGGACTATAAGGTGGATAGAAAGCTGGCTAGATTGTCGGGCTCAATGGGTAGTGATCAACAGCTTGATGTCTAGTTGGAAGCCGGTATCAAGCGGAGTGCCCCAGGGGTCGGTCCTGGGGCCGGTTTTGTTCAACATCTTTATCAATGACCTGGATAATGGGATTAATTGCACCTTCAGCAAATTCACAGATGACACTTAGCTGGGGGAAGAGGTAGATACACTGGAGGGTAGGGATAGGGTCCAGAGTGACCTAGACAAATTGGAGGATTGGGCCAAAAGAAATCTGATGAGGTTCAACAAGGACAAGTGCAGAGTCCTGTACTTAGGACGGAAGAATCCCAGGCACTGCTACAGGCTGGGGACCGATTGGCTAAGTGGCAGTTCTGCATAAAAGGTCCTGGGGATTACAGTGGACGAAAAGCTGGATATGAGTAGCAGAGTGCCCTTTTTGCCAAGAAGGCCAAAGGCATATTGGGCTGCATTAGCAGGAGTGTTGCCAGCAGATCGAGGGACGAGATTATTCCCCTCTATTCGGAACTGGTGAGGCCACATCTGGAGTATTGCGTCCAGTTTTGATCCCCCCACTACAGAAGGGATGTGGACAAATTGGAGAGAATCCAGCAGAGGGCAATGAAAATGATTGAAAATGAAAAGGGGCACATAACGCACGAGGAGAGGCTGAGGGAACTGGGGTTATTTAGTCTGCAGAAGAGAAAAATGAGGGGGGGTTTGATAGCAGCCTTCAACTACCTGAAGGGGGGTTCCAAAGAGGATGGAGCTCGGCTGTTCTCAGTGGTGGCAGATGACAGAACAAGGAGCAATGGTCTCAAGCTGCAGTGCGGGAGATCTAGGTTGGATATTAGGAAACACTATTTCACTAGGAAGTTGGTGAAGCACTGGAATGGGTTAACTAGGGAGGTGGTGGAATCTCCATCCTTAGAAGTTTTTAAGGCCTGGCTTGACAACGCCCTGGTTGGGATGATTTAGTTCGGGTTGGTCGTGCTTTGAGCAGGGGGTTGGACTAGATGACCTCCTGAGGTCTCTTCCAACCCTGATATTCTGTGATTCTCTGAAATGCAAGTGGTGCAAAATAATAGCGAGATGGCGCCCTGGTGATGCAAATCCAAGGCAGCATCCACACTGGGGCGGTCAATTTGAGCCAGGGGTGGTGGGTTTTGTGATATGGTGACATATCCAGGTAGGGGTTTCCTATCCCTTTTCCAGGGCTGGGATAGAACCCAGGAGTCCTGGCTCCCAGCCCCCCGTTCTAACCACTAGACCCCACTGTCATGGGGCCCCCTGGCGATGCTCTGGAACTGCTCCAGACGAAGCCAGTCAGGACTCTGGGGAAGTCTCCTTTCTGTGAGCAGCCGGTCTTCAGGACACACAGCTCACACAACTTCCACCTTCCTTGGTCTGACCTCGGAGCATTCAGCATCCTCTGCCCCTCTGTGCGCTTCCCATGGCGAGTCCACCCAGGTGGAGTCCTGGGGAAGCCAGAGGGTCCTGCCCCACAACTTCGCAGTCAGATGTGACTCTCAGCCAGCCAGTAAAACAGAGGTTTATTAGACGACAGGAACATGATCTAACACAGAGCTTGTAGGTGCAGAGAACAGGACCCCTCAGCTGGATCCATTTTGGGCGGCAGTGAGCCAGAGAACCACGTCTGCCCTTCACTCAATGTCCCCAGCGAGCCCCAAAGTGAAACTATCTCCAGCCCCCGCCCTCCTCTGGGCTTTGTCCCTTTCCCGGGCCAGGAGGTCACCGGATTCCTTTGTTCTCCAACCCTTTCGCTCTCACCTTGCAGGGGGGAAGGGCCAGGCCATCAGTTGCCAGGAAACAGGGTGTCGGCCATTCTCTGTGTCCAGACCCCTGCACACACCTGCTCTCTAGGGCTCTGCAATCATCATATACCCTTATCCCACCATCTAGATACTTAAGAACTGCCTAGGGGAAACTGAGGCACCCCCACAATATTCAGAGGAAACATTAAGAACAGTCCCGCTTCATCACACCTACTCCCTTCCCAGGGCTGGTGATAGAACCCAACGGTCCCAAGCTGCCGGGTGCTTTGGCCATGGGGTGTAAAACGGTCCCGTCTTTGCTTCCTCTCCCACCGCTGCAACGGTGCAAAAGCTGCTTTAATAGCAGCCTCCCCCTGCCCCCCCACCACGCCCAACTGAGTCTCAGGCCTTGCTCACGCTCAGTACCACGGCAGCCCCAGGAGATGATTGCTGCGGGGGTGTCAGCCCAGGGGGAGGTAGTGACTCCTAGAAGCAGGGAGAGCAGCAGCACCGTAGATCAGGGAGGTCTGGCAATGCCAGTGGCTGTCTGGGGTCTGGCAGCCCTGGCACTCAGAGCAGATTGTCAAAGGCCAAACCCCTCTCACCACCAGCTCTGTAGCTCCCCCTTGCTTTCGGTCTGTCTTAGGCACCATCCTGGCCCTCATCCCCTTGGCATCCGAGCACTGCCCAACCTCAATTGCATTTATTCTAACTGCCCCCTGCAGGGCAGGGCCTGGCTGCTACCCCCACTGTACAGACAGGGAACCGCTGCAGAGAGAGAATAAGGGGAATGGGATGTTAGATGGGGTGGGATCTGAGTTACTACAGAAAATTCTTTCCTGCGTGTCTGGCTGGTGAGATTTAAACACAAAAAAGAAGCTTACAAGAAGTGGAAGATTGGACAAATGACCAGGGAAGAGTATAAAAATACTGCTCGGGCGTGCAGGAGTGAAATCAGGAAGGCCAAATCACACCTGGAGTTCCAGCTAGCAAGAGAAGTTAAGAGTAACAAGAAGGGTTTCTTCAAGTATGTTAGCAACAAGAAGAAAGTCAAGGAAAGCGTGGACCCCTTTCTGAATGAGGGAGGCAACCTAGTGACAGAGGATGTGGAAAAAGCTAATGTACTCAATGCTTTTTTTTGCCTCTGTCTTCACGAACAAGGTCAGCTCCCAGACTACTGCACTGGGCAGCACAGCATGGGGAGGAGGTGACCAGCCCTCTGTGGAGAAGGAAGTGGTTCGGGACTATTTAGAAAAGCTGGACGTGCACAAGTCCATGGGGACGGACGAGTTGCATCCGAGAGCGCTAAAGGAGTTGGCGGATGTGATTGCAGAGCCATTGGCCATTATCTTTGAAAACTCATGGCGATCGGGGGAAGTCCCGAACGACTGGAAAAAGACTAATGTAGTGCCCATCTTTAAAAAAGGGACGGAGGAGGATCCTGGGAACTACAGGCCAATCAGCCTGACCTCAGTCCCTGGAAAAATCATGGAGCAGGTCCTCAAGGAATCAATTCTGAAGCACTTAGAGGAGAGGAAAGTGATCAGGAACAGTCAGCATGGATTCACCAAGGGCAAGTCATGCCTGACTAATCTAATTGCCTTCTATGATGAGATAATTGGCTCTGTGGATGAGGGGAAAGCAGTGGACGTGTTGTTCCTTGACTTTAGCAAAGCTTTTGACACGGTCTCCCACAGTATTCTTGCCAGCAAGTTAAAGAAGTATGGGCTGGATGAATGGACTATAAGGTGGATAGAAAGCTGGCTAGATTGTCGGGCTCAACGGGTAGTGATCAATGGCTCCATGTCTAGTTGGCAGCCGGTATCAAGTGGAGTGCCCCAAGGGTCGGTCCTGGGGCCAGTTTTGTTCAATATCTTCGTTAATGATTTGGAAGATGGTGTGGATTGCACCCTCAGCAAGTTTGCAGACAACACTAAACTGGGAGGAGAGATAGATACGCTGGACGGTAGGCATAGGATACAGAGGGACCTAGACAAATTGGAGGATTGGGCCAAAAGAAATCTGATGAGGTTCAACAAGGACAAGTGCAGAGTCCTGCACTTAGGACGGAAGAATCCCATGCACAGCTACAAACTAGGGACCGAATGGCTCGGCAGCAGTTCGGCAGAAAAGGACCTAGGGGTTACAGTGGACGAGAAGCTGGATATGAGTCAACAATGTGCCCTTGTTGCCAAGAAGGCCAATGGCATTTTGGGATGTATATGTAGGGGCATTACCAGCAGATCGAGGGACGTGATCGTTCCCCTCTATTCGACATTGGTGAGGGCTCATCTGGAGTACTGTGTCCAGTTTTGGGCCCCACAGTACAAGAAGGATGTGGAAAAATTGGAAAACGTCCAGCGGAGGGCAACAATAATGATTAGGGGCCTGGAGCACATGACTTATGAGGAGAGGCTGAGGGAGCTGGGATTGTTTAGTCTGCAGAAGAGAAGAATGAGGGGGGATTTGATAGCTGCTTTCAACTACCTGAAAGGGGGTTCCAAAGAGGATGGCTCTAGACTGTTCTCAGTGGTAGCGGATGACAGAACGAGGAGTAATGGTCTCAAGTTGCAGTGGCGGAGGTTTAGGTTGGATATTAGGAAAAACTTTTTCACTAGGAGGGTGGTGAAACACTGGAATGCGTTACCTAGGGAGGTGGTGGAATCTCTTTAAAAATATCTAAGGTCAGGCTTGGCAAAGCCCTGGCTGGGATGATTTAGTTGGGCTTGGTCCTGCTTTGAGCAGGGGGTTGGACTAGATGACCTCCTGAGGTCCCTTCCAACCCTGATATTCTATGATTCTATGATTCTATGACTTGCTCAAAGCCAAACAGAGCATCTGTGGCAGAGCTGGGAAATGAACATGGGTCTCCTGGGTCCCAGGATGGCACCTTCTCGTTCAACCTCCTGCCCCCTTCGTCCCTGGTTCAGTGGGAGCTGTGGGAGTTCTCTGGGGCACAGGAGCTGGCTGGTGCCCAGATGGAGCTACGTTGCCTATTGCACAGATCTCGCTTTTCCCCAACATTGAAAATGCTGCTCCAACCATACCTGGGACCGCCAGGATCCTTGCAGCTGGTCAGTGCTAAATTGTGAACTGTGCTCTGGCCTCCCATAGCGGGGCAATGGGAGAGGGTGGGGCTGGCCATAGGCCCTGCTGGATTGCGGCTCACACGTACGGAGTCCCAGTGCTACAGAGCCCTGTGCCGGGGCAGCGCTTTGTGGGGGTTTCTCAGCTCCTCTCTCCAAGGCCTGTGTGGCAGCAGCTGCTGCAGAGAATCCCAGGCCTGATTCCCCCCACGCTGGGTCTCCTGAATGGCCCCTGCCCTGGGGGGCTCCATTCCTCACCCAGTGTCTCCTGCTGACTCTCCAGCAGCTGCACGGCAGGTGTCCTAAGGCACCTCTAGTCCTCTCCAGAGCTCAGGGGGACTGTCCTGGCATCGGACTGTCCTGGTGAATGGAACAATGGCTCCGGGCAGCCGGAGAATGCCTGTTCTCCTGGCAACCTCAGTGCCATTCCCTCTGGAAGTGATGGTGTCAGAGAAGGTGCTGGAGGTGGTCAGGCCTCGTGGTTGGAGCTGGACTCAGGCGGCCGGGGCGTGGGTGGAGAGAGGCTGGAGCGAGAGCAGGGCTGGAGCAGGACGAGGAGCAGGGCTGGAGCAGCCTAAGACTGTTGCTAATGTCAGGCAGGAGCGAGTTCCTGGCCCTGGAGTCGTGTTGAGCAGACTGAGCTGCTGCTGTGAGACTGAAATACTTGCTCCGGGAGTCACGGGCCTGTTCCTGGCTTGTGGATTGGCGGGAGCCCGGCACAGGAGGGACTTAGGGCCTGACACATGGCTCCAGGGGGCGCTTGGCTCCCGGCCCCGCTGGGCACTGACAGGCCAGGTGCAGGGGGCCAGGCGCAGCACCAGGGAGGAGATTGGGGAGGCAGGAGCGCTGAGGTGGGGCTGAGCGGGCAGGTGCTGAGGAGCTGCAGCCGGCTGGCCAGCAGGGAGGAGGAGCAGCACCCAGCTGTGGAGGGCCCAGCTGCAGCTCCACACGGGGCGCAGCCAGAGCCTGGCAGGCGGCTGGCTGAAGTGGCACTTTGTGATCTGGCGCAGGGGGGAGCTGGCTCCCCACATCCGAACGCTCTGCAGCGCCGGCGGATTCACATCTAAACCCAGATCTGGCTCCCAATTCACAGCTGGCCCCTCCCCCCGATCTGGAGTGGCTGAGACTCCAGCGCTCTGGGGAAGAGGCCAACAAATGGCAGCTCCTGGGGTGGGCTTCCCCCAGAGACAACCCCGTGCTGGGAAGGGAGGTTCCAAGAGCCGGCAGCTCCACCACTCACACTCCCAGCTTCCTGGGAATGAGCCAGGAGCAGAGTCCCAGTCCCCGTCCCCCGGCATTAAACCAGGGACTCCGCACTGGGGATGTGCACCTGGCAACACGCAGCCTCCTGAGGACACACAGGCCAGGGTGCAGGGCGAGGGCTCCCAGAGAGAAACGGCAGGAGGGCAATGCTGGGAACCCCCAGGCCGTCTTCAGCTCAAGCATGAGGGCACCCCAGCATCCTGGAGAGCAGGAATCTAGCTTCAGCTCAGCCTTTATGTCCCCCCATTCTCTGTGCTAGATGGGTTGGTCTCCCGGAGGGACGAAAGTGCCCATCAGGGCTTATCCAACGTCAGTTTCCCGCTCTTGTGAAAAAAACGGTGACTTCCCTTACACAGGAGCTGGTGTTCTTCAGGCTGGGCTGGGCCTGTACATGTTCCCCTGTCGGGGTGTGTGCACCCAGGGCCTGTGAGTCGCAGACGTTTGCCAACAAACATTTGCCAACAGACGTTGGCCCCCTGCTCTCCCCGTGTGCTCAGGGACCACCATCGAAAGGGCACGTCTGCCACCTCCCTCTCAAGTCCTTCGCACCTGCATACTGCCAGGGGAACATCCCCATTTCTACTGAGGCCTCAGGGACAGGGTTTATGATGAAGCGGCTGGAGTTGATCTCCCCCCTCGCCCCCCCGTGTTGCACCCCAACAGCTAGCTGGAGATCCAAAGTGACACTCCCCGGTTTGAGCCCCTGCCTAGCCAGGCCCTATTCCCTCCCCGCAGGCAGTTGTTGGCCCTGAACTCCTGCAGGCAGCCATGACACACAGGTGCTTGGGGGCTTGAGAGAAGGGCTATCACCAGCTGAATGACCCCTGCCTGTACGGTGGGGACTGAGGCCACTTTGCCAGCAGGTGCCCCCCAAGTCCTGTGCTATGCTGAGTCTGGGGAGATGGGCAGGTTCAGTCTCATTAGAAGGGATCGGCCAGACAGAAAGGCAGAATTGGGTCCCCGCACAGAGCCCCTCTACTTCCTGCCTGTGTCCTAACCACCAGGACAGTGGCCAATCCCACCTTCAGGTCAGGTTCCAGCGTCGGGCCCTGTCCATACCCACAGCGCGTGGCACCCAGCATGCGCTGATAGACTCCGGTACACGCAGTAAGTTCACAGACACTAGAAACTGCCTAACGCCAGGCTGGGGGCTGGGGATGTGTAGGGTACAGAGCACAGCACCCCCTAAGGCCGGGCAGGAGTGCTGGGAAATGCATATGATACAGAGCACAGCGCCCTCTAACACCTGGCAGGGGGGCTGAGAGATGGGGGATGTAGGGTACATAGCACAGCGCCCCCTAATGCCGGCCAGGGGGCCTGGAAGCTGGGGGAATATGTAGGATCCGGAGCACAGCATCCCCTAACACCAGGCTGGGGGGCAGGGAGAGGGGGGATACGTGGGGTACAGAGCACAGCGCCCCCTAACACCAGGACACGAGGTCTTGTCCATCTCAGGGCGGAAATGATCACACCCTTCGAATGGGGGATCTGCCACGGACACTGGCAGGAGCGCGCTGCTTTACATTAAGGTTCTTTGGCTGACGGGCGAACCTCACCCCGCCCTGTGTTTCGAGTGTGAACAGCTGTCGATGGAAACCCAGACAGCAGAGATGGAGCAGGACTAACCGGGGTCACTGGGTCTCGCCCTCACCCCGTGTCTACACTGTACGAGGGTGGGAAATAGCAGGTGCCTTTTCTTGCCCTGATACGATTTTGGAGATGCCGACGCTTGCGACAGCTTTCTCCCTGTGTGGGTTGTGGGATCCAGGGAAGCCGTCTGTGTGCTCTGTACAGGACAAGGCGTGTAGATCATTTATACCTCAATGGATCACAGTAAATACAGATATTTAATATATCAAATAAAAGCAGAACAATACATCAAAAAGCATCGAAATGAAACAGAGGATTGCTATGTACAGGGGGGATTGCTATGTACAGGGCGGATTGCTATGTACAGAGGGGTTTGCACGTGACTAGTAAACTGCTCGAGAGCTTTCATCACCATGTACTTTCTGACAGGTTTCCGCGACCTGTGTAGGGTTTACGTCCCGCCCTCCGTCCCCGTTTCCGGTTGTGTACGTTTTTGGCGCCGTCGGCCCTTTTGAACATTTCTTTTGTATTGTTTTCTGTGTTTGGCCTGGGGAAGGTTGCGTTCTTGTGTTTTGACATATTTAGAGAAAAAGTATGAACAAATAGAAAGAAAGGCTGTAAGGGGTTTGCGGCTCCCTCCCTGTCCATCAGGGTGGGAGACCACGCTCCTCGCTACGATACTTCCGGGGTACCTTGGTTCAGGGGAAAATTAGCCCAGTGTTAATGGTTCAGGCCTGCAGCCAGGCCGAGCAATGGTAGAGAGTCTGTTTGCCTGGGGTCCTCATTCAGGGCAGGGCTGCAGTCAAGTAGGGGCTCTGGCCTACAGTCAGGCAGGCAGAGCAGCAGAAGGTCCATTTGCCTGGCCCTTGATCAGGGCGGGGCAGCAATCAAGTAGCGGGGCTCTGGCCTACAGTCCGGCAGAGCCGTCGCCGTCTAGGGGAGGTTAGCTCTCTGGTGGGAGAGTCAGCACAACCGTCTGGCGTCCTGATTCAGGTGGGTGCCAGACCAATCAGGCCTCCTGACAACCAGGTGGGGAGCCTGCCACTCCTGACGGTGGCGTGGCAGTGGTAGGGGAACCCAGGCCTTCCCGCTCCACTGCGTCCCCACCCAGGGCCCTAAACAGCAGCGGAGTGGTCTGCCACTGGGTCAGCGGGGAAAATCTGATCATAACACGCTAGCCGACTTGTAGTCAATAATACAGCTGAACCCGATTTGGCTGCCCTGGGCTCCTTCCTACACACCCATTCCGTGTGTATATGGGTTCCAGGGTTGTTGTTCGCTTACTGGGGTAGACGGCTAATGGCAGCCCCACCAGCTCCTTGGAGTCCCCGGCATCTGGCAGCTCCGGCAGCCCCTCTGGCTCTCTGTCAGGATAGCGCTCTCCATTAGGGGAGCAGGGAAGAGACGTTCTGCTCCTCCAGCAGCTCTCTCCCAACTCAGCTGGAGGGGCGGCCTTTTATAGTTCCGCTTCCTGTCCCACCCCTCTGCTTCTGGCAGGGTGGCATGCGGTGGGAGACAAGCTGCTTTCTGCAACCCTCCTGCCCCCAACAACCCATTTCAGCGAGTCCCAAAATCAAATCCACTTACCAGGGGCCTCCTCTCCTCTTTGCGCTTCGCCAACATCCGGGGTAGAAAAGAGCTCCTGGCCTCATGCATCTCTGACCTCCGAGTCATCTTCTGCCTCTGGGTCCCCCTCCACATCCTCGTCCAAGATTTCCTCCTCCTGGCTCGGTCCACTCTCAACTGACATGCGAGCCACCGAAGTATCCACAGTGGTGTTAGCAGTGGAGGTGGGGTCGCCGCGGAGTATCATGTCCAGCTCTTTGGAGAACCGGCAGCTCATAGGCGCAGCACCGGAGTGGCGGTTTGCCTCCCGCGCCCTGTGCTCAGCGTTCCGCAGCTCCTTCACTTTCATCCTAAACTGCCGTGTGTCCCGGTCATCGCCCCTTTCTGTCTTGCATCGTGAAATCTGTCCGTAGGTGTAATGATGCTGGTTCTGGCGGGACCCAACTGAGAGTGCCAGTTCAGGACAAACTGCTTCAAGCAGGGCAGTTACAGCCGAAGGCTGGGGGTTTTCCACCTCTAAGGCAAACCAAATCAGGCAAACAGAGCAGACTTTGGTCTCACCCCACTGGCTCACCACAAGTCACACACACAATTCCCTTAGACACTCCAGTTTCCCAGGATCACCAATTGTTATGGGGACAAATGGTTATGAAAACCAATACCCCAGGAAAAGAAAAAAGGCTCTCTTGATCCCAAAGGACCAAGCCCCACACCCAGGTCAATATACAAATCAGATCTTGTCCCAAATCACGTTGTTGCCAATGCTTTAGAATCTAAAATCTAAAGGTTTTGTTCATAAAAGGAAAAAGCTACAGATGAGAGCTAGAATTGGTGAAATGGAATCAATGACATACAGTCATGGCCAAGTTCTTGGTTCAGGCTTGTGGCAGCGACAGAATAAACTGCAGGTTCAAATCAAGTCTCTGGAGAACATCCACAGCTGGGATGCGTCTTTCAGTTCTTGGTTCAAAGCTTCAGTGTAGCAAAGTCCCTCCAGAGGGATGAAGCAGGACTGAAGACAAGATGGAGGAGCTGCAGCAGCTTTTTATATTCTCTTGCCATGTGGTCCTTCTTTCTTTGTCCCAAAACAAGCTGTCCATCACGTGGCCTGGAAAAACCTCTGAGTTCTGTCCATAGGCAGGTCCCTGCACACCGTGCTGAGTCCCAAGGCTTGTCTGCCTTCTTTCAATGGATCAGTTGTGTAGCTGATGGTCCTTAATCGGTCATCAAGCAGGCTAGACATTGCATCCGATGAAGTGAGCTGTAGCTCACGAAAGCTTATGCTCAAATAAATTTGTTAGTCTTTAAGGGCCACAAGTCCTCCTTTTGAACTTGTCTGGGGTGTCACCCAGAAGCATAGTACAAGTTTGAATCACAGACAGTACAGAGTCAATACTTATAACTTAAAATACAAAAATGACACAAACATATAGAGAGCATAATCATAACCAGCAAATCATAACCTTGCCTTAGACACCTTATTGGACCCCCCTTTATACAAGATTTGGTGCCACTACAGGACCTTGGTTGCAACAATGATCTATATGGTCCCAGTTCAAGTCAATAACGTCACAGGAGGTATCATAATTGCTACGTCCGGAGTGCAGCTGGGACTGTACAGCCTCCTCTCCCCAAATGCTGATGAGGTCCAGCAGCTCAGCATAGCTCCAAGCAGGTGGATCGCCTGGTGCGTGGAGCAGGCCTGGCCACCTGGAAAGATGCGCTGCACTCATCACTGAGCAAACAGGAAGGGGACTTTCAAAATGGCAAAGGAGTTTAGGGAGTGGGGATGATGGATGGTCACCTGAGGGCCGGGCAGTAGAGTTCAAACCGATGACCAGAGAGGCGAGAGCAGGCATTGTGGGACACCTCCCGGAGGCCAATCGCAGCGCCGTAATCGACCTCGGTGTCTACACTGGCACCGCAGCCCTGTAGCCCCGGTGCAGAAAGTTTTTTAAACTGTGCAGGGCTTTTTTTAAAGTGCTGCAACTGCCCTGTTTCCGCGCCCTGAGTGGCGTGGCCGTGCGTACACGTCACCAGTTGCAGCGCAGAAAGCTGCTTTACCGCGCTGCAACTTGCCAGCGTAGACAGGACCTAAGGAAACAGTGCCATGACTTTAAACCTCCTGTTCACCGGAAAAAAACAAGGCTGTGTTTTGGAGTGGAATAAAAATGCACCTTTTAAAAATGCAGTAACAGTTTTAACACATGCTGAAAGTTATATTAAGCTTATTAAACATTTTAGATTTTTGTTGCATTATCAGACTGCTTTTGTTCTTAAATGTTTGCAGCCCAAGGGCTGAGACATAGATACATGCTTCTGTGTTTGTTTTGGGTCTAGAGGCTGTATTAAAAGTAATGCTTTATAAAAGCAAAAAGGCTTTTTCATTTGTACTTTGTGTTTCTAAGAAGACAAAAAGCATTTTAGTAATAAGTTTGACAGGGGCATTTTTGAATTAGCCAGTTTGTTTTCCAAAGATGTCTAGTTACCATTAAGCAAAAGCCAGGGCCCTAAAGTTAATTAAAGGAAACAGGCATGTAGATTTCAAAGCCTCCTGGTTACAGAAATGGGAATGGCCATATCACCATTTACAAAATCTTTTTCTTAACTCTTTAAATAAACTTACTATATAAAAGAATACAAAAAGAGACCGAAACCAAAACAGCTTTACCTTTAAATTGTAAAGAAAGCTTTAAAAATCAGGGTACAGTTAAAACCCTCATGTTTTTAAGGTTTGGATTTAGACAAAAAAGAAGAAAAAGCAGCTGATGTGAAAAAGTTCTGACAGAGATAAGGGGCTTGTTCTGTTCCCAACATACACACACATACGTTCTTCTTCTTTTCTCATGTTTTTTTGAAATGTAAACCAGGACAAACAAGTTTGCTTTAGGCCTGTCATAGAAAATCTGCATGAAGCAGGATTTAAAAATAGCTGCCTTCCCCTGTTTAGCTCGCATGTCCTGTGACCACAGTTGTTTCACTGTAAAGATGGCCAGAACATGTATGAATTTAAAACAAACAAGAACCCACAGCAGATTGCTTTTCAAAAGATACCCTTTGAACTTATTAAGAGTGTAAAATAAAGAAGCATCTCGGGGTTAAAACCACAGGCAGTTTACAAAAGTAATTTGTTAAAGTTAAATTAAGTTTTTATTGACTTAGGGATTTTAGTATGATTTTTTGTTGCATTATCAGACTGTCTTTGTTTCTAAATGTTTGCAGTCCGTGTGCTGAGACCCAGGTACAAGCTCTTTTTTAACTGTTTAAATGGACTTAATATATCAAAGAATGCAAAAAGAGAAAGTTGGTTTTTTTGGTTACCTTGAAATTATAAAGAAAACTTTAAAAATCAGGGTATAGTTAAAAACCTCACCTTTTGAAAGTATGGATTTCTACAAAACACAAGAAAAAGCAACTTATGTGAACCAGTTAGCTTTTTTTTTTAAACCAGAGATAAGGTATTTGTCTCCCACACTTCCGCCACACCCCCCCACACACACACATTATTCTTTCCTAGTGATTTTTTAAGTGTAAACCAAAGGCCAAATTTGACCTATTTGAAGCAGGCCCTTCTGCTTTTAAATTTTTTTTGCAGGAAAGGCAGAGGATTAAAACTAAATGTAAACCTAAGGGGCTGCCAAGTTTTACTGAACACTAGTAAGATCAACACCTGTTTACAGGAACGTTAATGGTAAAGAGAAAGCAATATTACCATTCACAATCTATTTAACACATTTGTAACCCTTGAAATGAACTCCCTTGTTCTGTAGGGAAATAAAGAGGCCCCTTTGTAACACAAACTGGTTTAAGCTCTTAAGAAGGTGTCTACACTGCCCACGTGAAATCGCTGCCGCGACAACGCTTTAAGGTGGCAGTGTCCTCGCGGCTCCAGCTGAGGAGGGTGTTTTTTCACACCCCTGAGAGGGGCAAGTTTCAGCGCTGTAAGTGGCAGTGTAGACAAGCCCTAATTGAACTGTGGAATTTTAAAACAGGGAACACTCTCTAAAAACCCCGAAAATTATTTTTGTTGTTTGTCAGTCCCAGTGGGAAAAGTCCCATAAAATTTAAAAGGCCTTAAAGCCAATGGGGTTATCTATCTATCTATCTATCTATCTATCTATCTATCTATCTATCTAGTGGGAAAGGTGCTTGGGGCCTGTTTTTTTAGATAAGAATAAGGCAGTTAAAGGGGGTGGGTAGTGAGGGGAGGGGCGGGAAGGGGAGGGAGAGGGCTCTTGTTTAAAAATCTTGGGTTGATAGGATTGGTTCAGGAAAATGCATTCTATGATGCAGCTGTAGAACAGTTTCTGATTGGTCCGCCCGAGAGGCAGAGATAACCATGCTGGGGGCTGTGAGCCTTGGGAGCTCCCTCTTTCCCCGGGGGCAGCCGCAAGGGAAGAATTAGTAGGGGAAGCAAAAGGGGATGGGAACCTGGGAGGCAGTGACCATGAGATGGTCGAGTTCAGGATCCTGAAACAAGGAAGAAAGGAAAGCAGCAGAATACGGACCCGGGACTTGAGAAAAGCAGACTTTGACTCCCTCAGGGAACTGGTGGGCAAGTTCCCCTGGAAGAATGACATGAGGGGGAAAGGAGTCCAGGAGAGCTGGCTGTATTTTAAAGAATCCTTATTGAGGTTACAGGGACAAACCGTCCCGATGTGTAGAAAGAATAGTAAATATGGCAGGCGACCAGCTTGGCTTAACAGTGAAATCCTTGCTAACCTTAAATACAAAAAAGAAGCTTACAAGAAGTGGAAGACTGGACAAATGACCAGGGAGGAGACAAAAAATTGCTCGGGCATGCAGGAGTGAAATCAGGAAGGCCAAATCACACCTGGAGTTGCAGCTAGCAAGAGATGTTAAGAGTAACAAGAAGGGTTTCTTCAGGTATGTTAGCAACAAGAAGAAAGTCAAGGAAAGTGTGGGCCTCTTACTGAATGAGGGAGGCAACCTAGTGACAGAGGATGTGGAAAAAGCTAATGTACTCAATGCTTTTTTTGCCTCTGTCTTCACGAACAAGGTCAGCTCCTAGACTACTGAACTGGGCAGCACAGCATGGGGAGGAGGTGACCAGCCCTCTGTGGAGAAAGAAGTGGTTCGGGACTATTTAGCAAAGCTGGACGAGCACAAGTCCATGGGGCCGGATGCGTTGCATCCTAAAGGAGTTGGCGGATGTGATTGCAGAGCCATTGGCCATTATCTTTGAAAACTCATGGCGATCGGGGGAAGTCCCAGATGACTGGAAAAAGGCTAATGTAGTGCCCATCTTTAAAAAAGGGAAGAAGGAGGATCCTGGGAACTACAGGCCGGTAAGCCTCACCTCAGTCCCTAGAAAAATCGTGGAGCAGGTCCTCAAGGAATCAATTCTGAAGCACTTAGAGGAGAGGAAAGTGATCAGGAACAGTCAGCATGGATTCACCAAGGGCAAATAATGCCTGACTAATCTAATTGCCTTCTATGACGCGATAACTGGCTCTGTGGATGAGGGGAAAGCGGTGGACGTGTTGTTCCTTGAGTTTAGCAAAGCTTTTGACACTGTCTCCCACAGTATTGTTGCCAGCAAGTTAAAGAAGTATGGGCTGGATGAATGGACGATAAGGTGGATAGAAAGCTGGCTAGATTGTCGGGCTCAACGGGTAGTGCTCAATGGCTCCATGTCTAGTTGGCAGCTGGTATCAAGTGGAGTTCCCCAAGGGTTGGTCCTGGGGCCGGTTTTGTTCAATGTCTTCATAAATGATCTGGAGGATGGTGTGGATTGCACCTCAGCAAGTTTGCAGATGACACTAAACTGGGAGGAGAGGTAGATACGCTGGAGGGTAGGGGCAGGCTACAGAAGGCCCTAGACAAATTGGAGGATTGGGCCAAAAGAACTCTGATGAGGTTCAGCAAGGACAAGTGCAGAGTCCTGCACTTAGGATGGAAGAATCCAATGCACCGCTACAGACTAAGGACCGAATGGCTCGGCAGCAGTTCTGCAGAAAAGGACCTAGGGGTTACAGTGGATGAGAAGCTCGATATCAGTCAACAGTGTGCCCTTGTTGCCAAGAAGGCCAATGGCATTTTGGGATGTATAAGTAGGGCCATTGCCAGCAGATGGAGGGACGTGATCGTTTCCCTCTATTCGACACTAGTGAGGCCTCATCTGGAGTACTGTGTTCAGTTTTGGGCCCCACACTACAAGAAGGATGTGGAAAAATTGGAAAGAGTCCAGCGGAGGGCAACAAAAATGATTAGGGGACTGGAACACATGACTTTTGAGGAGAGGCAGAGGGAACTTGGGATGTTTAGTCTACGGAAGAGAAGAATAAGGGGGGATTTGATAGCTGCTTTCAACTACCTGAAAGGGGGTTCCAAAGAGGATGGCTCTAGACTGTTCTCAGTGGTAGCAGATGACAGAACAAGGAGTAATGGTCTCAAGTTGCAGCGGGGGAGATTTAGGTTGGATATTAGGAAAAACTTTTTCGCTAGGAGGGTGGTGAAACACTGGAATGTGTTACCTAGGGAGGTGGTGGAATCTCCTTCCTTAGAAGTTTTTAAGGTCAGGCTTGACAAAGCCCTGGCTGGGATGATTTAGTCGGGGATCGGTCCTGCTTTGAGCAGGGGGTTGGACTAGATGACCTCCTGAGGTCCCTTCCAACCCTGATATTCTATGATTCTATGATTCTATGAAGGGTAAGTTCTCTTCCCCCTCCCCTCCCCCCCTGCAGCTTGCTATACTTTCCTTGTATAATGACAGGTTTCAGAGTAGCAGCCGTGTTAATCTGTATTCGCAAAAAGAAAAGGAGGACTTGTGGCACCTTAGAGACCAACGCATTGGATGCTCATGAAAGCTTCTGCTCAGATAAATTTGTTAGTCTCTAAGGTGCCACAAGGACTCCTTTTCTTTATACTTTCCTTGTCTCACTAACCAAAAAGGATCTCTTCCTGTTTTCTATATTCTCCTTCTCTCACTAACCAAAAAAAGGATCTTTCTCTCTTTTGCACAGCTCTGTGTTCTGCTTAGTAACAGAAAAGGATCTTTCTCTCTCTTTCTGTTTTCTGTACTTTACACAGCCCTGTGTCACTGACAGAGGATCTCTAGTTCATTTTTCGGCCGTGTGATTTCTTTCACCCGACCTTCTCAACCTTCCTTTAGAGTTTCCTCTTTTCTTTAATGAGCCTTTGCTTTTTAAAATTGATTTCAATTTTTTTACTCTTATTATTTTTTAGTCCCAACAACAATAACCTTTTACCACGTTCTTACTAATCTATAAAACATACTCCTCTCTCTTGTTGCTTTCTATAGTTTCCCCTCTTCCTTCTATTTAAAATCACCTTTCTTTCCTTTTTTCTTCTAAGGCTAAGCAATCTTTCTTCTTTAAAAACTCCTTTCCTTTAAAACTCCTTTAAGGCCTCTGTCATGAGGGGGCGTGGTCTCCTGCCCTGGCAGCCTGGGAGGGAGCCGCGAACACCCCCTGGTGGGCAGAACCGGGACACCCATGGCAGCAGAGGGGCGGGGCAGGAAGCGGCACTATAAAAGGCTGGGCCTCCAGCTCAGATGGGAGAGAGCTGCCAGATGAGCAGCACGTCTCTTCCCCGCTGTGGAAGCACGGACCGAACAGAGAGCGCTATCCTGACAGAGACCCAGAGGGGCTGCCAGATGCCAGGGACACTGAGAAGCTGGTGGGGCTGCCACTCACTGTCCTCCCACAGAGCTCGCTGTTGCCGGCAGGGAAAGGGCTGGGGGGAGTCCTCCTCTCTGGCCGCTATCCCGGACCAGCCTTCCTGCACCCCAAACTCATCCCCAGCCCTGACCCACCCCAGAGCCCACACCTGCCCCAGCCAGAGCTTTCACCTCTCCACCACACCCTCAATCCTCACCCTGAGCCCCTCCAACACCCCAAACACCTTATCCCCAGTCCTAGCCAGAGCCCTCATCCCCCCCACACCCCAACCCTCTGCCCCAGCCCTGAGCCCCTTCCAACACGACAAACCCCTCATCTCCAGCCCTAGACAGAGCCTCATCCCCCCACACCCCAACCCTCCGCCCCAGTCCTGAGCCCCTTCCAACACCACAAACCCCTCATCTCCAGCCCTAGACACAGCCTCATCCCCCCACACCCCAACCCTCTGCCCCAGCTCTGAGCCCCCTCCAACACCACAAACCCCTCATCTCCAGCCGTAGAGATAGCCCTCATCCACCCACACCCCAACCCTCTGCCCCAGCCCTGAGCCCCTTCCAACACCACAAACCCCTCATCTCCAGCCCTAGACAGAGCCTCATCCCCCCACATCCCAACCCTCTGCCCCAGCCCTGAGCTCCTTCCAACACCACAAACCCCTCATCTCCAGCCCTTGACAGGGCCCTCATCTCCCTACATTCCAACCCTCTGCCCCAGCCTTGAGCCTCTCTAACCCCCTAAACCTCCCAGCCCCAAACAGAACCCTCACCCCCTACACCCTGACTCTTGCCCTGAGCCCCTCCCAAACCCCTCAGCCCTGCACCCCCTCCCTCTGCACCCCCTCCCATCCCCAAACTCCCTCCCAGAGCCTGCAGCCTGCACCCCAATACTCTGCCTAAGCCTAGGACCTGCACCCCAGACGTCCTTCCTCACCCAAACTCCCTCCCGGAGCCTTGGGCAGGTGGGGGGCGAAGTAGGGGCGGGTTCTGGGCACCACCAAAATTTCTACAAACCTGCCACCCCTGAACCCATGTACACACGGAATGGGCGTGTAGCAAGGAGCCCAGGGCAGCCGAATTGGGTTCAGCTGTGTTATTGACTACAAGCCGGCCAGTGTGTTGCTGTCGGATTTTCCCCACTGACGCAGTGGCGGACCGCTCCACGGCTACTAGGGCCCTGGGCTGGGACGCAGTGGAGCGAGAGGGCCTGGGTTCCCCTACCACCGCCACCCCACCATCAGGAGTAGCAGCCTCCCCACTTGGTTGTCAGGAGGCCTGATTGGTCTGGCACCCGCCTGAATCAGGACGCCAGACGGTTGTGCTGACTCTCCCACCAGAGAGCTAACCTCCCCCAGACTGCGACGGCTCTGCCGGACTGTAGGCCAGAGCCCCCCTACTTGATTGCTGCCCCGCCCTGATCAAGGGCCAGGCAAATGGACCTTCTGCTGCTCTGTCTGCCTGACTGTAGGCCAGAGCCCCTACTCGACAGCAGCCCTGTCCTGAATGAGGGCCCCGGGCAAACAGACTCTCTACCGTTGGTCGGCCTGACTGCAGGCCAGAACCATGAACACTGAGCTATTTCCCCTGAACCAAGGTACCCCGGAAGTATCGTAGCGAGGGGCGTGGTCTCCCTCCCAGACGGATGGGGAGGGAGCCGCGAACCCCCTACAGCCTCTCTTTCTACTCGTTCATAATTTTTCTCTAAATATGTCAAAACACAGCACGCTGTTAGGGCCCTGGGCGGGGACGCAGTGGAGCGGGAGGACCTGGGTTCCCCTATCCCCGCCACCCCACCGTCAGGAGTGGCAGCCTACTTGGTTGCTGCCCCGCCCTGGTCAAGGGCCAGGCAAATGGACCTTCTGCTGCTCTGCCTGCCTGACTGTAGCACAAGCACGCAACCTTCCCCTGGCCAAACACAGAAAAATAATACAAAAGAAATGTTCAAAAGGGCTGATGGTGCCAAAAATGTACACGACCGGAAACGGGGACGGAGGGCGGGACGTAAACTCTACACGGGGCATGGAAACCTGTCAAAAAGTACATGGTGATAAAAGCTATTGAGCGGTTAACTACTCACGTGGCTGGGCAGGGCAGGCGGCCAATGGGGAGAAAGCCATGGTGCGGCATGATGTGTTCCACCCTGCTCCAGGCGGGCTCTGGTGCACCAAACCCCGAGAGTAGGGAGGCTGGCTTTTACTGGGGCAGCTGGGCAACTTCAATGTCTGGGTTCTCCCTTGTATGCGTCAGTCTCATCCTGTGCAAGAGTGTCCGTAGGCTGGCGCGGGCTGGACGGTGTTTCTTGCAGGCCTTGAGGATCAGAATGGTCTGCAAAGCCAGGCACCTGACAGAGGACTTGCTGTCCTGCTGGAAGCCTTTGAGGACTAAGATTGAAAGGAAGGAAATGGAGGTCAGAGCCATGGTGTTCTGGAAAGCCCTGGCAGAGCAAGCCAGCGCTGTACCTCTCAGCCCACGACAAGAAGGCAGCAGGCTGGGAGGCGGGAGGCAGGGGACTAGCAGGAACAACCACCAACCCTCACTAAACATCCCCACTGCCCTTCATAGCTGGGGGAGCCCCCAGACACAGGCAAGAAGTCACAATGAACCCCATTCACTCAAAAAGAAAAGGAGTACTTGTGGCACCTTAGAGACTAACCAATTTATTTGAGCATAAGCTTTCATGAGCTACAGCTCACTTCATCGGATGCATACTGTGGAAACTGCAGAAGACATTATATACACAGAGACCATGAAACAATACCTCCTCCCATCCCACTCTCCTGCTGGTAATAGCTTATCTAAAGTGATCACTCTCCTTACAATGTGTAAGCCCTCTGCACCAACATTCCACACAAAGATGGACTACAAGCCGTCAAGAACACTATCCCCGATAATGTCACAGCTAACCTGGTGGCTGAACTTTGTGACTTTGTCCTTACCCATAACTATTTTACATTTGGGGACAATGTATACCTTCAGATCAGCGGCACTGCTATGGGTGCCCGCATGGCCCCACAGTATGCCAACATTTTTATGGCTGATTTAGAACAACGCTTCCTCAGCTCTCGTCCCCTAACGCCCCTACTCTACTTGCGCTCTATTGATGACATCTTCATCATCTGGACCCATGGAAAAGAAGCCCTTGAGGAATTCCACCATGATTTCAAAAATTTCCATCCCACCATCAACCTCAGCCTGGTCCAGTCCACACAAGAGATCCACTTCCGGGACACTACAGTGCTAATAAACAATGGTCACATAAACACCACCCTATACCGGAAACCTACTTACCGCTATTCCTACCTACATGCCTCCAGCTTTCACCCTGACCACACCACACGATCCATCGTCTACAGCCAAGCTCTGCGATACAACCGCATTTGCTCCAACCCCTCAGACAGAGACAAACACCTACAAGATCTCTATCAAGCATTCTTACAACTACAATACCCACCTGCGGAAGTGAAGAACCAGATTGATAGAACCAGAAGAGTTCCCAGAAGTCACCTACTACAGGACAGGCCTAACAAAGAAAATAACAGAACGCCACTAGCCGTCACCTTCAGCCCCCCCAACTAAAACCCCTCCAACGCATTATTAAGGATCTACAACCTATCCTGAAGGATGACCCAACACTCTCACAAATCTTGGGAGACAGGCCAGTCCTTGCCTACAGACAGCCCCCCAACCTGAAGCAAATACTCACCAAAAACCACATACCACACAACAGAACCACTAACCCAGGAACCTATCCTTGCAACAAAGCCCGTTGCCAACTGTGCCCACATGTCTATTCAGGGGACACCATCACAGGGCCTAATAACATCAGCCACACTATCAGAGGCTCGTTCACCTGCACATCCACCAATGTGATATATGCCATCATGTGCCAGCAATGCCCCTCTGCCATGTACATTGGTCAAACTGGACATTCTCTACGTAAAAGAATAAATGGACACAAATCAGATGTCAAGAATTATAACATTCATAAACCAGTCGGAGAACCTTCAATCTCTCTGGTCACGCAATTACAGACATGAAGGTCGCTATCTTACAACAAAAAAACTTCAAATCCAGACTCCAGCGAGAAACTGCTGAATTGGAATTCATTTGCAAATTGGATACTATTAATTTAGGCTTAAATAGAGACTGGGAGTGGCTAAATCATTATGCAAAGTAGCCTATTTCCCCTTGTTTTTTCCTACTCCCCCACCCTCAGACGTTCTGCTTAATCTTGGATTTATGCTGGAAATGGCCCACCTTGATAATCATACACATTGTAAGGAGAGTGGTCAGTTTGGATGAGCTATTACCAGCAGGAGAGTGAGTTTGTGTATGTATGGGGGTGGGAGGGTGAGAAAACCTGGATTTGTGCTGGAAATGACCCACCTTGATTATCATGCACATTGTAGGGAGAGTGGTCACTTTGGATAAGCTATTACCAGCAGGAGAGTGAGTTTGTGTGTGTGGTTTTTGGAGGTGGGGTGGGGGGTGAGAAAACCTGGATTTGTGCTGGAAATGGCCCAACTTTATTATCATACACATTGTAAGGAGAGTGATCACTTTAGATAAGCTATTACCAGCAGGAGAGTGGGGTGGGAGGAGGTATTGTTTCATGGTCTCTCTGTGTATATAATGTCTTCTGCAGTTTCCACAGTATGCATCCGATGAAGTGAGCTGTAGCTCACGAAAGCTTATGCTCAAACAAATTGGTTAGTCTCTAAGGTGCCACAAGTACTCCTTTTCTTTTTGCGAATACAGACTAACACGGCTGTTACTCTGAAACCCATTCACTCACTGTTTCTAGGACTGCCCCGTCCCTGCAGTTCTGATGGCCTCATCCCTGCCTGTATTTACGCTCCCCCTTTCCCCCAGTGCACAGATGGGCACTCAAGCCCAGAGAGGGGGAGATTCACAAAGGGGGCTTGGGCATTGTTAGGCTACGCCTAACTTCCGGTGCCCTGCTGCCCTCCAGCAAATGCCGAGGAGGGAGCTCAGCCATTCTCTAGCTCTGGTTGGGACCCAGCTATGAACCTGCTCTGGGAGTGAGGAGCCTGAGCTATGTCACCCGCCCATCCCCCTTCTCCCCAACAAATGTGGAGGAGACGCTGCTCTGCCCTGCGCTGGCCCAGGGTTCCGGGCACGCAGCAGGGAGGTAGATGACCGGACGTCACCTCAGTCTCCTTTGGAGCAGTGGCTTGACACCAGGCACCCCACTTGGAGGTGACTGCAACAAACCCTGGGCTAGTGAGTGCAAGGGGGGGAGGCAGGACCCCACCTTTGCTGTGTTGCGGGGGCGGGGAGGGGACAATCATCTGCGAAGGCCAGCCAGCTCAGGCCCAGTTTGGGGATTTGCCAGGCCACAGCTCTGAGGTCAGGGCTAAGTGCCTGGGCACATGCCAACCAGCAGGCACCACAGGGTGAGGGGGAAGCTGATCAGGGGTTTGGGGATCTACAGTTTGCCACCCTTTGTGGCTCTTGCCCAAGATCACATTGCTGGCGTCGGAGATTGAACCCAGCCCGCAGCCCTGGGCCATTCGTCCCTCTAGTGCTCAGTGCTCAAAGCAGATACCACTCACCCTTGCAGATGGCATCCAACTTCTCCTGGCTCTGCTGGTCCAGCTGCCGGGCAGTCAGCCCTACACACACAAACAGCTCGTCACATCCCTGCGTCCTTAGCGAGGGTATCAAAGAGTCTGTCACCCTCCAAGCAGTGGGGCTTTCCCCTGCCCCTCGCTGTCCAGGACGCACTCCTGAGTCCCCAGGGGAAAGGGCGAGTCCCCAGGGATGGCTGTGGGGCTGGTTGCCAAAGGAGAGCATTGCGCCTTGAGGTTCCACTACCAAGAGCCCATGGTGGGGTGGGGGTGGGGGTGATGGGGACTGCATGGGGAGCAGTGGAGTTCGAGGGGGCCCATCAGCCGATCAGGGCAGTTTGGGGTGAGCTTGCTCCTGCGGGTTTCTGACACCCCTGAGCTTTCATTCGGCAATCAGGAGTCCAGGGGTTACTTCTCGCTGCTGGCAGGGACTGAGGAGAGCCTGGGACTGGATCCAGCCCCTCTGCTTAAGGGACCCCTCTGCTCTGTGGTTACCTAGAAACCTGATGGCCGCTTCTCTAATGGGAGCCTGCGGGTTTTCGACAAAGGCCATGGCCTGGCAGAGGAAGGTTTCTGCCCTCTCCTTGTAGCACGCCACCTAGGAGCCAGAACAAGGGAGCACAAGGTTATTAAAGGCCTTTCCATCCTGCAGGCCAGGTTCCAGATCTGTGGAGTGTCCTGCTTTCAGCCCTCCTTCCTGTGCCGGGGGGATCACGCAGAGGGATTACAGCCAGGGCCAGGTGTGGTCCCGGGGCTGGGGCTCGGTGTGGGAATGGAGCCAGGCAATGGAGGGCTCACTCACCAGGCAGTCACAGCCTCGCCAAAGCTCCTTTTTCTGGACGAGAGCACTGAGCTGGCTCCACCTTAGAAAATCCACCGCACTCCTGAGGGTGTCCCAACACACCTGCAAAACAAGAGGGGCCGGGGAGAGCCGAGAATGGTTACAGGAGCTGGAAGCCAGGGCCGTCCCTCGGCATACGTGCCTGTGTAGGGCACCATGAAATTTGGGGCACCAAATTGCCCCAAATTTCATGCTGTCACTAGGCGGCTGCATGCTGCACATGCAGCAGCCCCAGCCCCAGTGACCCACCCTATACCTCAGCCAGCCCCGCCGCAGGCTGCACCCACTACAAAGGGCAGGGCCCAGACAACTCCCTCTGCCCTCCCTCTTCCCCTTCCCCCCTGCTCCATCCCCAGCCCGCCCCCATTCCACCTCTTCTCCGCAAGTCTCTTCCCCCAGCGACCCCACACTCACTGGCAGTGGCAGGAAGTGGAGCAACCCGGTCCCAGCCCGCTCTACTCCAAAAGGATTGCCCCCCGCACTCTCCGGTAGTGGGAAGTGGAGTGCTGCGGCTGGGAGCTGGCAGAGTAGAGCGGGCTGGGGCCAGGCTGCTCCGCTTCCCACTGCTGTCAGTGAGTGTGTGTGTGGGAGGGATCCCTTTCCCCAAACCCCCTCCCTCGAGCGACACGGCTGGAGCCGGGGCGAGGGAAGCAGAGCGGGCTACTCCCAGCTCTCCGCTAATCCCCCAGGCCACTCTGGGCCTGTGGGCCCCCCAAAAGTGGCCCCACACAGCTCCTGCCTCCCAGACCCTGGTGGGGGGGAGGGGGAGGCCTGGGACCCCACACAGCCCCACTGCTGGGGGGCTGGATAAGGCACCCAAATGGCTAGGGACAGCCCAGCTGCAAGCCACTAACATAGTTACTGGAGGCCGTGTGTGCTGAACGGTTCCCGGCCCGCGGCTGCTCGCGGAAGGGCGGAGGTGTGGCTAAGGCAGTGGCTGGAGACCTGACTCAATTCCCAGCTCTTCCTGCAGGAACTCAGGCAAGTTGCTTCGGCCCAGGGCTACAAAGGGATTTAGGTGCCTAATGCCCATGGGCATTCAATACTTTTGAGGCACTAGGCCTCACGCTGTGCCTTAGTTCCCCACCTCATGGGGGGTAGGAGTGTGAATTCATTACTGCCGGGGGCATTTGGCTCCCAAGTGATGGGGGCCATGAGAGCGAGCGTGTGCACAGGCACCTGGGGCGGGGCGGAGGGGGGGCTTGGGCATGTCATGGCTAGTAAGAGCTGTCCGGGCTGCTTGGCCAAGGGCACATTGGGTCTTGGGCACCATTCGGAGGCTGGGTAGCTCTGCTCCTGGTAGGGGCCATGGCCAGGGTTGTGCTCTTCTCACCAGCACAGCCAGGGGAATGTGCGGAGGCCAGTGGCTGTAGGAGTGGTGAGCTGAGCCCTCCGCCCACCCATTCTCTCAGCCTGGCTGCAGGGGGGGAGTGTTGGCCTCAGAGGAGGCAGGGAAGACTCGGCAGTTGGGTGGGGCACCATGGTCATGACGCTACTGGACTCAACGTTCAAGTGTTCTTGAGCACGTGATTGTCACAGCACTGAGCACCTGCCCTCTGCCGGCCAGACCTTTTAAAGGGGGGTGTCACGTGTTGCCCCCCCCCAACAAATTCCTGGTCACTCTGTAACAATCTCAGCTGCAGGCTTCAGCTCGTGGTCTCACCTGGGACACATTGGGACGCTCATCGTGCAGGAGGAGGAGCAGAGGGACCAGGCTGCGGAGGACGTGCTCCTTCATCTTTTTCCTGTTGGGCTCCCTTACAAGCTCCAACAGCTGTTTAAAGAGGGTGATGGAGAGCACCCGGAGTTTGCTGGACTCCTGCAAGAGAGGATGTGGGGAGGAGACGCTGTGATGGTCGTGCCCACCCAGCAGGGTGAGCGCTCACTGTGACAGAGATGTCTGCCCTGCAGGGGGTATTGCTAACTCACCCCCAGTCATACAGGCACAGCTGGGGGCCAGAGTCTCATGGGCATAGCGCCATTGAAGGCAATAGAGATGCAGGTTTCCACCAGCTGAGGGGCTGGCCTGGTAACTTCTTGGCCAGAGAGAGCAGTAAGGTGGGGTGAGACAGCCCCTGGGACCTCACAGCCAGCTCTGGGCACACTGACATCAGCACCCGCCTGTCAAGCCAAGGGGAAACGCTCAGGGCAGAGCAGCATCAGGACAGGGGTGGCAGAGAGGGAGCGATGAGGAAAGATTCAAAGAGCGAAGGGATGTGTGTACTTTGTCCTCCCGCTTTGCGTGCCCGACTCACACTGGTGCTGATCCACAGTGACCCTCTAGCGAGGCCAAGGGGGCCAGGCATGTGGGGCAAATTCCTACACTGGTGTCTGTTCGGGCCACGCACAGGGACCTGGGGGGGATTTAACCAGGAGCAAGGGGTGGTAAATGTGCAGGAGCTCCCAGATAGGGGGCCTTGGAAGCCATGACTGGAAATCACCCAGCCTCCAGGGGCTTGGGGTTCGGCAAGGGCTGCCCCACTCCTACACATGGGTTTCTTGTTAACTCAGGGTCGGCCCCACTTGGTCACATGATGCCCCCTCGCTGCATGGCAGCTGGCAGAGCCAGACCAGTCCAGTGACCTGGGAGGCCGGGCGAGCTGTGCCCACCAGGGAGAACCAGGAGCAATAGCTGGGGGCTGTAAGGAGGGGCCACTGCTTTCTGGGAGGCGAGGCTGAGGGTAAGGGGGGACAGCCTGGGGGGCGGGTTGACTTGAGCTGTTCTGAGAGTGGCTGAACCTTTAAATGGTGCCCCCCCAATCAGCAGTTACATGTCGCCTCTGGGCACCAGGTTCTAGAGCAGGCAGTTCTCTGAGTGACGTCTGTTGTAAAAGTGTTCATAAGTTCTTTTAGTCTGTTTATCTGATTTGGCTGCGCTCTCCTGTCTGGCCACTTTGGAGACAGGCTCTTGGAACAGTAGTTCTCAGTTGTCTTTCCATCAGGAGCGGGTGCTGGACTAGATGCAGGAGCTGCTCTTGGTGTTGATCTTTAGCTGGGCCTGTGCCACTGCTAAATAAAGAGCGGCCGGGTCCCAGCAGAGTTTAGGAGGGCTGAGGGTAGGATTTAGAGTTGTGAGAGCTGGGGAGCTGGGTGGTACCTCCAGGAGCCCCCACTGGGGCGTTACCCCTGGAAGGCAGTAATGGATGGGTCCCTTTCTCCCGCCCACTTTGCTGGCTCGCGCCGTGCAGTGGGGGACTGAACATCAGTCTGTTGAACACGCTGGCGGGGGCTCGTTTGTGGTTACAAAAGGCCTGGGGAGAACTAGCCCCTCCTTTGATGCTGCCCTGCCATGAGAACGAAGGGAAGAGGAAAGGGCGGTAGCTGCAGAACCTGCAGATGGAGCCGTTTCCTTATGGAGCTGACAGGCTAGCTGTGGGATTTCTGGCCAGGGAGGGGAGGGGCAGGATTTTCACCAGGGTACCATCACTTGTTACCCTGGAAGCCAGCAGGAGCATTGCGGCCCCCTGTGCTGCAGTGGCCCCCTCGCTGCATGCAGGCTCAGGAATGCATGTTCTTCCCTCAAGGGGAGCCTCGTCCCCAGGCTGCCCTGATCCTTGTCAGCAGGCCTGCAGGACACCAGGGTTCCCACCCTTACTGCCATATGCTCTGATGGAGAATGGGGTAGCAGAAGAAGGCGGGAATGGGTTCATGTCATTTACGACAATCCTTTTTCTGGCTAGGGCCATAGCATAGGTCCCGCTAGCCCACCCGCCAGCCCCCATTCACACGTCTGTGGCTTGAAGGGTCTCCCGCGGGCCGCCAGGCCTTACATCATGAAAGAAAGGCAGGAGTTTCTCAGCCACTCGCACAGCCATGGGGCTGGCGCTCTGCCTGTCCATGCCGGCGAGGATGTCTCTCAGCACAGTGATGGCATTGGAGATGACGTCCCTGTCTGCCTCGTGTAGCTGCTCCACGACGACTGGCAGTTGATGCTGGAGTTTCCTTACCTGTGTGAAAGGAGGAGCTGCTTTACGAAACACCCCCCGGTGACCCAACAAGCCATTTCCAAAACAACGTCTGCCTCCCCTGCAGACAGAGCCATGGGAACTAGGAGTGCAGGGGGTGCTGCAGCACTCCAAGGTTTTATCTGGGGCTCTGCTCTTGGCCCCACACACAAGGTCCCAGCTGCCAATCCTGCGCCAACTCCCAGCTGTGTCCCCAGCCTCGGCCCCCTTGCCCCATCCATCTCCCGCCCCCCTGGAGCCATGGCCCTGCTCCTGACCCCAGCTCTAGGGGTGGTGGGGTGTGTGGACAGGTGTAAGGGGGTGCTCAGCACCTCCACTATAAAAAGTCTTCTAGCGCCCCGCCTCCAGATGACATCTTAGAGCCTCAAAGCCCTTGCACAGCCCCAGCTAGGATCGCAGGCAGCGGGGCCGGCTACCTGCAACATAAGCAGCTGCTTCCTTGTACCCCCGATCTCAGGGGGTGGTCTTTATTAGCAGGTATCATCTGTGGAAACTTCTCTGCACAACACCTTGACCCCAAACAAATCAAGTGTATTATTGTTAGAAGGGTTAGAATAGCACCTCCAGCGCCTATCTGCAATCAGGGCGTGTGCTGGGGCTTTCCAGGCACAGAAAGAGACATTCCCTGGCCTAGAGCTTACAGGCTAGACACACAAAGGAAGGATTTCTATCCCCGTTGTACAGACATGGAACTCAGGCACAGAGAGGCGACGTGACTCACCCATGGTCACCCAGGGAGTCTGGCAGAGCCCGAAACTGAACTTGGGTTCTCCTGAGTCCCGGGCCTTACAGCCCAGCCTCAGCGAGGGAGCCGATTTTGTACACGACTTCTAGGGTTGGTCTGTTACTAAAAGCCAGATTCAATCATTTCTGTGTTTGGCTTTTGAACTGTTCAAAGACAGCCCCACAAAACCTCAACCGGGATCAGGGGAAAAAGTGTCCAGTACAGGCTTACCGGTTCCAGAAGGAAAAATAAAACACAAGCAAGTGAAAACCAGGCTGAGGACATGGAACAATGGGAATGGTGGATAACAAAGAGAATTACAGTCAACAGTTAAAACCTACGAGGCTCAAAAAGGGGATTCGTAGGAAAAAATGGTTCCAATTAAAGCAAAATGGCTCTGTCCGGGCATCCCGGATCACTGGTGTCAGCAGCATTCCCTGGAGGTCTCGAGTCCACAGCTCTGCTGCTACTCTAGTGCTAGGGTTCTTTGGATCACACACCCAGAGATGCACCCTGCAGGAGCCAGGCCCTGCCCTGCAGAACAACAGACAAAAGCCAGGCAGGGACTTGCCCAAGGTCACCCAGCAGGTCAGTGGCAGAGCCAGGAAGAGAAACCAGGGCTCCTGACTTCAGGCCAGGGCCAGGTCCCCTGGGAAGCTTTCAATGACCCCAGCCCTGCATCAGCTCCCTGATGAAGGAGTTGCCAAGACTTTGAAGGAAAGAGCTTAAATTCAGAGGGATCATGGTAAATTGGAGGACTGGGCTATAGACAACAAAATGAAACTCACCAAAGACAAAAGTGAGGTGCTACATTTAGAGAAGAAAAAGCAAATGCACAGAAACAGAATGGGGGATAACAGGTTGTACTGCTGAGAAGGATCTGGGAGCTGCAGTGGATCACAGCCTCAGCATGAGGCAGCAAAGCGATGCTGTTGCAAAAAAAAAAAAAAGAAAAGAAAAAAAAAAAGCAAATGCAATCTTAGGTTGCATTAACAGAGGTATAGCCTGCAAGTCATGGGAGGTGATAGTACCACTCTACTCAGTGCTGGTTAGGCCTCAGCTGGAGTACGGTGTCCAGTTTAGGTCACCAATGTCTACAAAAGATGTGGAGAAACTGTAATGGATCCAGAGGCGAGTGACAAAGATGATCAGGGGGATGGAACACACGCCATACGAGCAAAGGTTGAAGGAACTGGCTATGTTTAGTTTGCAAAAGAGGAGATTAAGGGGGGATGTGCTAATGGTCTTCAGATTCTTTGAAGGCTGCCAAAAAAAGATGGCGAAAAGTTGTTCTCTCTTGCCACAGAGGGCAGGACAAGAGGTGATGGGTTCAAACGACAGAAGTGCAGATTTAGATTAAATCTCAGGAAAACCTTCCTAACTGTAAGAAGAGTAGGACAATGGGACAGACAACTAGGGAGCTTGTGGAAGCCCCTTTGCTGGAGGTTTATAGAAGGAGGCTGGAGCCATCTGTCTCGGCTGGGATAGACACAACAAATCCTGCATCTTGGCAGGGGGCTGGACAAGCTGACCTTGCGATCCCTTCTCACCCTGCGGTTCTATGAGAGGTGTCCCAGAGCACCAGGAGAGGGTTTCGGCGTGTTCTGCCTCGACTATAGCGCTGGCTAGAGTCACGCTCTCTCTCTTCGGCCCAGTGGCGATACCCAGTGGGAGACAGAGAGATACCCTCAGGCCATGGTGGGGACACACGGCGCTCCTTCCCTTGCTGCAGGGGCTGGAACTTACGGCCAAGGGGGCGATGCCAGCCTCTTGCTGAGAGATATCGTGATGCTGGCGCAGCGGCCGCTCCTGCAGCCTGTCGAGCAGCTCCCGTAGGACCTTTCCTGCGGTCTTGGGGTGGGATGTCAGCACCCTCCACATCTCCACTGCAACGCTGCAAAGGCAGAGAGCCGATTTCAGCTGGCCAGAGCCCCGCCAGCCTCCAACACCCACCGCCACCCGCACCCTGCTGGGTATCCCGCGCCCGGCTAGCATTTGTTGCCCTTCTGCTGCAGCAAGGGCCCCCACTGCCTGGCGCAGGCTGCATGGGGGCCGGGTCTGAGTGTCAGCCCCGGGGGAGGCCGAGGGCTGCCATATGGGGTTTTGCAGGCTGGCCTGTCTCCACGGCATGTCAGCCTGCAAAACCCTCCAGAAGAAGCAGAAGCTCTGCAGGGAGCAGGAGGTCTCTGGAAGGTTCTGCACGCCCCTGTCCCTGGCAGCGGGACCAGTCTGGGGGACCCAGAGCGCAAGCGGCAGCAGCCCCAGCCCTGTACCTGTCACATGACAGCGAGCAGCCCAGCAGGGTTGTGACCACCTCCTTGCTGTACTGGTCGCCCAGCATGACAAGGGCCTTGAGCAGCTGCTGCTGGGCCAGCGGCTCGCTGATGGAGTCCAGGTTGTGGTAGATGCTCGTCACAGCCTCCGACACCTGGAAGAGAAACGGGGAGATGGGAGCCTTGTCTTCCTCGCGCTGCTATTGATCTGGGGTGCCAGGGACCTGCCGCACCTGAGAGCATCTGCCCTCCCACATCCTCTTCTCCAGCTCCAGGCCTAGAACACAGGGCCAATTCCCGGCCTATCGATTCATAGACTGCAAGACCACAAGCGGCCATGGAGATCACCTAGACTGACCTCCCGCATTGCACAGGACCTGCCCCCCAGTAATGCCGAGCGCCCAGAGACAGAGTCTCCCACAGATGGGCTCCCCCAGCAGGCTGTTCTCACTGCAGCTCTTACCCTCTCCAAGCTTGGGCTGGGGACCCACAGGATCACATGCAGCATGTGCCTGGCTGCCACCGAGTCATGGACGCTGGTGTCTCTCATGCCCTCGATAGCAGTGAGGAGGAAGTCCATGCGCTCGGATGGGTTGAAGTACTTCCCAAACATCTGAAACAAACCTGCCAGTGAAACCCTTTTGCTGCCCAGTGCGGTTCCAGTCGGACCGAGCAGCCAGGACTGGCCCAGCCAGGAGTGCAGGCAAAGCCCGCTCTGCCGGGACAGGGCTGGGTTACTGCACCTGGGACGCACAGTACCCAGCCAGCAATCAGGAGCTGTCGTGCATGGCACAGGCCAGCGTGGCAGTGCACGGGGGCACAATACTGCACAGCACGGATATACTCTCTAGTGCTCAGCAGGGCCTGGCACTGGTGCGTGGACACAATGATGCCTTGGAGAGCATTAATCTCTGGGGAAGCTCCCACCACACCTGACAAGGAGCTGGGATCAGGTTTGGATGAGACCCAGTGCATCTTGGGATGTGGCATGGAGGGAGGAATATTGGCCCGCAATAGTAGAAGCCTTGCCAGCAGATTGAGGGAAGTGATTATTCCCCTCTATTCGGCACTGGTGAGGTCACATCTGGCCCCCCACAAGAGAAAGGATGTGGACAAATCGGAGAGAGTCCAGCAGAGGGTAACGAAAATGATTAGCGGGCTGAAGCACATGAATTATGAGGAGAGACTGAGGGAAGTGGGCTTATTTAGTCTGCGGAAGAGAAGAGTGAGGGGGGATTTGATAGCAGCCTTCAACTACCTGCGGGGGTCGGGGGGGCGGGTTCCAAAGAGGCTGGAGCTCGGTTGTTCTCAGTGGTGGTAGGTGACAGAACAAGCATCAATGGTCTCAAGTTGCAGTGGGGAAGGTCCAGGTTGGATATGAAGAAACACTATTTCACTAGGAGGGTGGTGAAGCACTGGAAAGGGTTACCTAGGGAGGTGGGGAATCTTCATCCTTCGAGATTTTTAAGGTCAGGCTTGAGAAAGCCCTGGCTGGGATGATTTAGTTGGGGTTGGATTAGATACCTCCTGAGGTCTATGATTCTGTGAGGTGGAGTGGGCCATAGGCAGGGCTCCGGCCCAGCTGGATGGGGTCAGTCACATGCCTGGGTCTCTCCCTTCCCCCTGACTCCTAGGGTCTTAATTTCTCTCTCCTGATAAGTCTGGGCACAACAATCCCAGGAAGCATTGAAAGTAGTTACCATGGCGATATTGCTGGTGTTGGTGAACCAGGTGACCCAGAAGGTGTTCTCCGCTCGCCACTCCCTGAAGACCTGCAGATACTCTGCACTCTGCTTTGCCAGCGTTGTGCCTGAACCAGGGAGGGGAAACAGACAGCAGGCAATATAAATCAGAGGTTAGCTTTGGAAACGGGAGTTTTGCAAGGAAGTTTAGAGACAAGTACATCTAAGAAACATACTGTAAATTCAGGCCAATAAACTCCCCCTCCCTCCCCAACAAAACTAAACAAACTAACCCCCCTGGAAGAGTAAAAATAAACCAGGCGGAAGTGCAGCAGCAGTGTGAGGCTCTCCAGTTGATTGCACTGAATGCAGCATGTAGGATTCCCAGCCCTGTGGGCAGGTAGCACATCTGGGCATTTGGCCCAAGGAGCTACTACCCTCGGAGACCAGGAGGCCAGAGGATCTGAACTGGTGGAGCCAAGGGAGACAGCGAGGTACATAGAGGAGACTTTTAGGGATGCAGTAGAGTGGTCCCACCCCCAGTCTGACAGCCTCTGTGCTGCTGAGGAGGGTGAAAGTTTCTGGGAAGGAGAACATCGAGCTGGAGCAGAGGGAGATGATCCCATAGCTGGGACCCACCTGCCAGATGAAGTCAGGATATCCTCTCACACTGAGCCTGCCCTCCTGAGGCGGGAAGCCCAGTTACAAAGAAAAGCCAGGTAATAGTAATGGGGATTCAATCAATAGACATATAAGCAGTTGGGTTTGTGATGAGTGGGAGAACCGCATGGTAAATTGCCTGCCTGGTGCAAAGGTTGCAGCTCTCACGAGACATCCAAACAAACTTATGTGCAGTGCTGTGGTATGTAAGCTAATGTGTAAATCGGCCTCTGTACGAGATAGAGAATGTGACAGTGAATTTTATAGAAGTCTCCAGATGTGATCCCTGACAAGCCTGACTTCAGTACCAGGCAAATTGTTGAAATGATAGGAAAGAACAGAATTATCAGACACATGGGTGAACACAATTTTTTGGGGCAGAGTCAACATGGCTTTTTGAAAGGGAAATCATGCCTCACCAATCTACTAGAATTCTCTGAAGGGGGTCAACAAGAATGTGGAGAAGGGTGATCCAGTGGATATACTGTACTTGGACTTTCAGAAAGCCTTTGACAGGGTCCCTCACCAAAGGCTCTTAACCAAAGTAAGCTGTCATGGGATAAGAGGGAAGGTTCTCTCATGGGTCAGTGGTTAAAAGATAGGAAGCAAACAACAGGGATAAATGGTCAGTTTTCACAGTGGAGAGAGGTAAAGAGCGGGGCACCCCAAGGATCTGTGTTGACACCAGTCTAGTTCAACCTAGTCATCAATGATCCAGAAAAAGGGGTAACCAGTGAGGTAGCAAAATTTGCAGATGATACAAAATGACTCAAGATAGTTAAATCCAAAGCAGACTGCGAAGAGCTACAAAGGGATCTCACAAAACTGGGGGGGACTGGGCAACAAAATGGCAGATGACATTCAATATAGATAAATGCAAACTGGACACCACAGTCTCAACTATACATACACAATTATGGGGTTTAAATTACCACTCAAGAAAGAGATTTTGGAGTCATCGTGAAGAGTTCTCCGAAAATATCCGCTCACCGTGTAGTGGCAGTTAAAAAAGCCAACAGAATGTTGGGATCCATTCGGAAACGGATAGATAATAAACCAGAAAAATGTCATAATGCCTCGATACAAGTCCAGTGTGCGCGCCCACACCTTGAATACCGCGTGTAGTTCTGGTCGCCCCATCTCAAAACAGATATACCAATATTGTAAAATGTGCAGAGAAGGGCGACAAAAATGATTAGGGGTATGGAAGAGCTTCCATATGAGGAAAGATTAAAAAGACTGGGGGCAAGTCTACACTTCAACCACTCTATCGCCATAGCTGCACCGGCACTGTAGCATTGAAGAGAAGATGGTCTTCTGCCAACAAGCTCTTAATCCACCTCCCGGAGAGGCGCTAGCTATGTCAGTGGGAGGGGTGCTTCTGCCAACAGGGGTGTGGATTTTTCACAGCCCTGAGCAATGGAGTGATAACAATATAGCTCTGCAGTGTAGACCTGGGACCATTTAGTTTAGAAAAGAGCTGACTAAGGGGGGAGATGACAGAGGTCTATAAAATCATGACTGGTGAGGAGAAAGTGAATAGGAAAGTGTTATTTACCCCTGCACATAACACAGGAACTAGGGGTCACTTTCTGAAATTAATAGGCAGCAAGTTAAAAGCAAAGAAAAGAAGGTATCTCTGCACACAATGCACAGGCAACCTGTGGAAATTATTGCCGTGGGATGTTGTGAAGCCTAAATGTATAATTGGGTTGAAGATAATTAGGCCATGCAACCCCAGACTCTGCATGTCCCTAAACCTCTGACTACCAGAAGCTGGGACCGGATGAGAGGGGATGGATCACTCCAAATTTCCCTCTTCAGTTCATTCTCTCTGAAGCATGAGGCACTGGCCGTTATCAGAAGACACAATACTGGGCTAGATGAACTGATCTGAGTCAGTATGTCCATTCTTATGTGAGTTATAAAGAGTAGAATATGGACAGGGGAAGCTAAAGACATCAGGGGAAACTCCATGGCTTGAAGGACTATGGATAGTAAGGAGGCTTTTTTAAAAAAGTGTATTAGGAACAAAAGAAATCCTAGCAATGGTGTAGGCTCATTACTAGATGGAGACTGTTTAAAAGAATGCAGAAAAGGCAGAAGTGTTCAAGAAATATGTTTCCCATGTTTGGAAACCCCATGTCAATGTATTTAGGAAGGACAAGGGTCTCCAGTGCTCTTATGTTTTTGCCACAGCATGAAGGCGTAGAGGTGGTGAAGTCCCTCCATAGCCGATCGACAGATCTCCTGCTCCTGCTCAGCACAGTGCAGAGTGAGACAGCCCACCAGCTGGCCCAGGACTCTGAACTCCTCCACTCCCTGACGGAGAGAGGGAGCAAGGGGAGTCACTCGCCCCTGCAGGCCCAGTGCAGCATGTCCCCCGGCATTGCACTAGCAACAGTCTAGAACCGGGGGAGGCAGAGCCCAGCGCAGAGAGACTGGGGACAATGAGAGCAGGAGGAGCCATGGGACCCATCACCAGGGACTGAGGGAAGCTCAGCAGGGACGGGAAGTCTGGGTAGCAAAGTCAGCAAACGTTGCCCTCGAGTGGGGACCTGGGTAAGGAATGAACTAACGTCCAGTCTCCATCTCAAGGGCAAGCTCCTAATCCCAGCCCCTTCTCCCATCCCCCTCCCTCCACTGACCTCAGGTCCAGGAGCGTGAGGTCACCTTGGACTCCTCTTCTCTGCATTCCGCCTCTCTCACTCCATCCTGGAGCTCCCCGCAACCCCCACTTTCTGCGCTGCACCCATCCTGCCGGCTCTCTCCTGCCGGCTCTCTCCTGCAGCCTTGTCCTCTAGCCTCCCCCTCCTGCCAGACCTTCCCTTGCCCCTCCTGCAGCCCCTGCGCTCACTCCCTGCTCTTCCCCACGTCGCACCAAGCCCCTTGCCCTCCTCTCCTGGGCTCTGCACGGCCTCCCCTGACCCACTCCCCATTACTCTGGCTCCTTTGGCCCCTCCCATCCCTTTCACTGTGTCCCCTCCCACCTCCCTCCTTCTCTTCTGCTGCCCCAGCCTCTGGGGGGCATATCATCCAAGCACCCCGCTTCAGCTGCCGGAGGGGAGGCCCTGCCACAGGGGGGATGGAGCAGCTGGAGCAGCTCAATGGCCCTGAGCACCCAGAGCAGGGGGTGTTCATCTGGCAGCCTGGCAGGAGCTGATGCCAAAGCGTCCCAGGGGCAACTGACAGAGGGGGTAAAGAGACACCTGGGTTCAGAGGGTGCTCTCAAGGCGATCCTCTGTAAATCCGCTGACCCTGCGGAGCAGACTTTGGTCCTAGGGGAACAGCGGGGAGAGTCCTTAGAGATAGAATTATGGGGCTCCACCCAAGGCCCACTGGAGTCAGAGGACAGACCCGTCCACATCAGGGCTCATTAGATTGGACTCCTACCGAGGATCTTGCTGAGTCACTATTCCAGGCCCGGGTTTTCCCTGCCAGGGAGCGCTGCACCGCGAGCCTGCTCAGTGCAGTTAGGAGACGGCCAGAGTCACAGGCTGCTCACCTTGAATTTGTGTTGACCGGAGATGAATTTGGTCAGCCAGGTGATTCTTCCCACTGCCCTCAGCCGCACATGCACCTCCTTGGATGCGGTCCAGGGGAGCAGGACCTGAGAGAAACAGATTGGGACAAATTGCGAAGGAGAAGGACCAAAAAATAGCACAAGCACATAGAGTGAAAATCAGAAAGGCTAAGGCAAAAATGAGTTCGAACTGGCAAGGGACATAAAAGGCAATCAGAAGCAGCTCTGTAAATGCATTAGGAGAAAGACAAAGGAAAGTGTGGGGCCACTACTCAGCAGGGAAGCAGAGCAAATAATGGATGATACAGACAAAGCCAAGGTGTTTAATGCCTTTTTTGCTTCAGTTTTCACTAAAAAGGTTAATGGCGACTAGATGATGACCACAATATTAACAACAAGGGGGAAGGAATACAGGTCAGACTAGGGAGAGAACAGATAAAAGACAATTTAGGTCAGTTAGATGTATTCAAGTTGGCAGAGCCTCATGATATTCACAGGAGATGGAGCTAGACAAAGCAATCTCTGAACCTTTAGGAGGGCTGAGGTCCCAGAGGACTGGAGAAGGGCAGCCACAGAGCCTATCTTCAGAAAGGGGAACAAGGAGGCCCCACAGAATTATCCACCTGTCAGCCTATCTTTGGTACCCAGAAAGATTATTGAAGAAATTATTAAAGAGTTTGTAAGAACCTAGAGGAGATAATTGGGTGATAAGGAATAGCACCATGGATTTGTCCACAACAAACCATGCCAAACAAATCTAACTTCCTTCTTTGACCGGGTTACTTGCCTAGTGGATGGAGGGAGGCAGTATATGATGATGTATATGAAGTTTCATAAGGCTTTTGACACAGTTCCACAAGACATTCTCATAAGCAAACTAAGCCAATATGATCCAGATGAGACTACTGTAAAGTGGGCACACAACTGATGGAAAGGCAATCCTCAAAGAGGAGTTATCACTGACTCGCTGGCAAACTAGGAGGGTGTCTGAAGTGGGGTCCCCCAGGGGTGTGCCTGGGTCCAGTACTGCTCAATATTTTCATGAAGAACTTGGTTAACAGAGAGGAGAGTATGCTTGTCAAGTTGGCGGATGACACCAAGCTGGGGAGAATTACAAGCACTTTGGAGGACAGATTAGAATTCAGAATGAGCTTGCCAAATTGGAGAGTTGGTCTGAAGTCAACAAGATGAAATTCAGTCAAAACCAATGTGACGTAACGCACTTAGGAAGGAAAAATCCAATGCATAAAAACAAAGTGAGGGATAACCGGCTAGGTGGCAGGACTGCAGAAAAGGATCTGGGGGTTAGCGTGAATCTCACACTGAATAGGAATCAAGAGTGTGATGCTGTTGTGAAAGAGGGAAATGTCATTCTGAGGTGTATTAGCTTGGAGCACTGTGTCCAGTTCTTGGCACCCCGCTTTAAGAAAGATGTGAACAAACTGGGGCCCGTCCAGAGGACAGCGACAAAAATGATCAGAGGTTTAGAAAACCTGACCTATGAAGAAAGGGTGAACGACTTGGGCATGTTTCGTCTTGAGAAGACGGAGGGGGCACCTCCTAACACTCTTCCAATACATTAAGGGCTGTTTCACAGAGGATGGTGACTAATTGTTCTCCACGTCCTCTGAAGGTAGGACAAGAAGTAATGGGCTTAATCTGCAGCAAGGGAGATTGAGGTTAAATATTTGGAAAAAGTCTAAGGGTGGCTAGGCACTGGAACAGGTGACCTGGGGAAGTGGTGGACTCCCCATCATGGATGTTTTAAAAAAACAGGCTGAACAAACACTCCTCAGGGACGGTCGAGGAATGCTTGGCCCTGCCTCAGTGCAGGGGGTGGAGTAGATGACCTCTTGAGATCCCTTCCAGCCCTGCACTTCTGTGATTCCCTCTTCCCAAGCTCTGGGATCGAGAAGACCGAATATCTGCTGAGGACATTTCCCTCTTTTTGGAGCACAAACCACCCACAGAATCGACTTCCTGTGGCCCCAGAACTAGAACGTTGGGGGAATCTAGCTCTGGGCTCTGGCCAGTATTGGTGGGGCTCATGGTGAACACAAATGAATCCCGGGCTCAGATGAGGCTCAGTGGAGAACACGGCAGATCCCGCCCTCCTCCACCCCCATGCCATGCAGACGGGGTTTTTCAGATATAGCGGGGGCACTTGGTCCTCCAGCCCAAGAACCTTTGTCTAGAACATACTCTGAGGAGCAGAAGGCACAGGGGTGTCCCATGCTTGGGATTAAATGGAGCCTTGGTCCCAGAGCCCCACCCCAGCTACAGGACTCGTCCCCTTCCTGCCCCCATGCCTCCACACCTCCACGATGTTTTGCAGCACCACAAGGTTGCGCTTCTCATCCTCACACACCAAGGCCTTCAGCAGCTCATCCATGGTGTTCAGAGTCTGTGTGCAGAGCAGAGGAGAAACCACAGCAAGTGGCGTTACCCAGCCAGGCGACGAACCAATGCCCTGGCGTGTGACACGTCCCAGGCCATGGCAGCCCCTGCTATTCCAGCTCACCCACTCACTTGTACCCGCAGGGGACCTACTGCAAACTCCTCCTGGCAACAGGACCCCACCCGCTTTTGCTGTCCCCAGGGAGGCCACTGCACATGGTCTAACGCATTAGAAGAGTCAGGAAGGACTCCGCATTTGAGGGGGAGGGGAGATTTCCAGCCAAGCTTCACTTCCCCTGGCCTGTGTGCATCTCAAGCAGCGGATCGATCTCAGGCCTCTGCCCCCAGCCATGCACTGGGGATGAATGTGCTTGTGAAGGGAGTGTCTGTTCCCCACTAATTGCCGGTCCTGAGCTGAAGCGCTGCCAAGGAGCTGTGATCATTACACTCTTATGCCAGCGCCAGGTAACCCAGGGAGCAGGGACACAAGTGACTTGCAGGATTCCCCCTCCGTTTGGGGCAGCTCCTCATGGCTAGTTTGGGGCTTACGTTGTTGTATAGAGCAGCCTCCACGCCCTGGTTGGTCTGTGCTGGAGGCAGGGAGAAGACGCTGGAGAAGCAGACGGTGAGCAGGCTGGATAGCTCCATTCCCCGCAGCAGTGGCTTCACTTTGCTAAGAGAAGAGACACGCGCGGATTGGAGGGCTGAGGCGAGACTGATGCACTCATGTTGGCGTCAGGCTCCCAGGACATGATGGGCAGGCTTCTGGGAAGCTGAGAGCAGGGCGCCAGCAGCACTGAGAGAGAGCCCCCCATGGCGCAGGCTGTGCCACGTGCCAGGGCTCAGCCTGCCGAGCCTCTGAGCCACAGGGAGTCGCTGAGCTGCCGGTGGGATGCAGCTGGCACAGCTGGCGGCGACTCCGGTGGCTCCGCTCCGGCAGTGCCCAACTGCCCCTCTGCCCCCGGAGCCATCGCCTGCGGGTCCCAGAGGGGACCGGTCCAACCCCCTCGCTCCCTCCCCCACATCTTCACACGGCCACTTGGAGAGGTCGCCAGGCACCGAAGGATCCTCCACCACCAACCCACGGGTGCCACGTGCCCGGGGGAATCGGAAGACGGGGGAGGAGCAGAGGGGGCAATGCCCTGGAGAACTGGCCATGCCAAGAGGCTGGCGTGTCTGGCTGCACACAGCACTAGCTGGGGCTGGGCAGGCAGGCCGGGTACCTCAGCTCCATGATGGCGAGCATCGCTTGCTGACGCACCCCGCTGGTCAGGGAGTCCACGGACTCAAGATCAATCAGCTCCTGGGGAGACAATGTGGGGAAGTGCCAGCCGGGCTCCGAGCTCCCGTAAGGCTCCGACTGGGGGGCAAAGCGCAGGGCCTGCAACATGTGGCCTCGGCAGACAGATCGTCCTACTGTGGGCTTGACGGTGTGCAGGGCTCCAGCTGGGGAGCGCAGTGTAGGGCCTGTGGTCAGTGCCCCAGTGTCACGCACCAGTGCACTGCAAAGGCTCCATCAGCATTAGCGCCCAGGGACTCCACCTGAGATCAGGCTCCTTGTGCCAGGTGCTGCACACACACGGTGAGAGCCAGTCTCTGCCCCAGAGAACTCACGAGCTAACTGGATGAGACAAGGCATGGGAGGGAAACTGAGGCACAGAGGGGGAAGTGATTTGCCCAAAGGTCTCACTGAGGAACTGAGCCCCAGCCCACTGGACCACCCACCATCACACGCTGTCCCACGTTCAGGGAAGGGAGGTAAGCTCCGGAAAGCTTTCTGCAGAGCCGCAGAGCAAAGACTTTCCAAATCTACGGAGCAGATTTGTTGCTAGTTCCCTAGTGGGCACTGACTGCGGAGTGTTGGGGCTCTGTGCAGGGAGACTGGTGTATACAGAGCGACCTGGTGACTTGGGAAGCTGGGTGCAAGGGAACAACCTACGTTTCAATACAGTGACATGTTCAGGAACAAAGAACCCAGGCCACACTCACAGCATGGGGGGCTCTAACCTGGGAAGCGGTGACTCTGGAAAAGACTTGGCAGTCATGGTAATCAGCTGCACAGGAGCGCCCAGTGCGAGGCTGGGGCCAAAAGGGCTTATGTCATCCTGGGCTGTGCAAACAGGGCAATCTTCAGTTGTTAGAGAGGTTATTTTCCCTCTGTATTTGGCAGTGGTGCGACCTCTGCTGGGATCCTCTCTCCAGGTCTGGTGCCCACAATTCAAGGAGAATGTTGATAAATTGGAGAGGGGTCAGAGAAGAGCCACAAGAGTGACTGAAGGACTGGGAAACATGCCTTATAGTGAGAGACTCCAGAAATCAATCAGTTCAGCTTCACAAAGAGAAGATTACAGGGTGCCTTGATGACAGTCTGTAAGTATCTACACAGGGAGCAAATGCTTGATAATGGGCTCTTCAGTCTAACAGACAAACGTCCAACACGATCCAGCGATTGGCAGTTGAAGGTAGACAAATCTGCAGAGCTCTCCAGGCCAATCACTAAACCCGCCAAGTAACATAGCCCGAGTGTGTGTTTTACTCACCTTTATCTTCTCCACAAGGAGGGCTTTCCAGAGAAAAGCTGCCAGGTTTTGTTCTGGGTGCCTCGTGAGGGCGGCCCTGCTGATGGTGATGACATGATCCAAGAATTCAAGTTTCTTGGCCTCCTCCTATGCCCCGCAGAGATTAGACAAAAATAGGAAGGTTAGCGTGGAAAGGAGCTGCCAGTGGGAGAGATGTCAGAAAGCTTCCCCCCAGCGCTGCTCAGGCTTTGATAAGCCGAAGGCCAGAAGGCCATTCATCTCCCAACAGGAGTGACTATGTGGGGAGGGCAGGGCAGCTCTGTGTGAAACCAGAGCAGAGAGGGAGCAGATCTCACGGGGTAGGTGTCCAAAGAGGAACTGCAATATGGGGGCTAAGCATCCAGACAGTCTTACTGGGGGGCTTGATAGAGTGGGAGGAACATCTGGGTGTGACACCCTGACACCCCAATATTCGCCACTGTCATATAATTAGGATATGTTTGGTATCAAGTATGTCTTGTAAGGTATCAGTCTAAAAGTCTTTATCTGCTAGACATTAATGTCTCATTGGATTGCATATGCTATCGTTGTATGTGACGTTCTGAAGTTGAGCTGTGTATGTGTTCCTGAAAAACACTGTGAGGTTCAAAACAGCCTTTCAGGTAGAACAGCAAAAAAGCCAAACACTGGCTCCTGGAGGAAATGCACAAACATTAGGGCTACCCCAGGAACTGTGTGCAATAGAAACCTCCCCGAGATAACGCGACACAACGGGACCTGTTGGACCCAGGTCACAGCAAAAGAGTTTTCCAGCAGGTGGGAAGAGAAGATAAAAGGGGAACAAGGACATTGCGGGGGGGACGGGACGGGACCTCAGACTCCCTGCAATAAGATACCTGGAAACACCTGAGAGACAAAGATTGAACCATGAGAAGTGATGGTCTTAGGCTAGAGAGAGAGATTCCTAGCCTGTGCAAGAAAACCTGGGAAATCCAAGCTGCAAAACCAAGGCAGCTTCTGCCTTAAGAATCTGCCAACCTGTTTATCACTCGGGGAGAATTTGCTAATGGATATCCTATCTATCTGGTGTGTAAAGCTTCGTTTGTGTGTTTTCTTTATTTACTAGGGTAATCTGCTTTGTTCTGTTTGCTATCTCTTCTAACCGCTTAAAATCTACCTCTTGTAGTTAATCATCTTGTTTCTTGTTTATACCACAACCCAGTTTGTAGTATAAATTAGTAACTGGGAGGAGGGGCAAAGAGTTGTTCATACCTCTCTCGACATCGAGGGAGGGGGTGAATGTCATAAAACCTTTGGGTCCGTACTCCAAAGGAGGTGGGCACCAGAGAACTGGGACAAGGCCCTTCAGCTGAGTCTTCCCAGAGCTGATCTCAGTGTCTGTGTCTTTCTGCAGCTGGGTGTGGCCCTGCCTGTGTGTATGGCTGGAAGAGGCTTGTGAGCCGAGCCCAACAAGACAAGGTAACGGGGGCCCAGGCTGGCAGAACAGGCGGGCTCAGTGATAAGCCAGTACATCAGGTGGCACCTCAAAGGGGGGCAACCCATCACGCTGGGGACTGGCCAAATCCAGGGGGCACAAGTGGGCAAGGGGCATGGTGGGTGCCTTTTGTAACTCAAGACAGGATGTTTTTAAGATGCTCTAGTTTAAACAGGAATTATTTGGGGGCAGGTCTCTGGCCTGAGTTATACAGGAGGTATAGAAGGACGGATGGTGCATGTGGACAGGGCAGTAGCTGACAGATCAGAGGAGGGCTCTTGGTACCTGTTCATTGCCCTTGAGAAAGGCGTTGATGTAGTCTAGGGTCTCTTTCTCCTGCGAGTCTGGCCCCATAAAACAGGAGGCATTCCCAGGTGATGGTGAATCTGATCAAAGACAGAGCAGTGGTAATACCTGGGGCTGCCAAGCTGCAGGCTGGGTGACAGAGATCTTAGCAGAAACCCTTGCCCCCCGCTCCCACCCCAGCAGGGTAGCAGCCCCGATGCACAACAGGGTCTGGCACAGCCGTCCCTGGTTTCCCCAACTCTTTGCTGCTCAGCCCAGCAAAGATCCAGTCAGAGCCCTGGTTGCCAGCGGCCACCCCACTTCCCTGCCCGCACCCAGCATGCAGGCTGAGCCTGGGGATTTGGGGAGCGCCACACCTGGAAGGAGGCATGATGTCAGGCTATGAGTGGTGTCCCCGCTCTCCGGGCCATTGCTGGAGGGGACAGAGGGACTGGCAGTGAATCGCTCTTCTCCCCGCTGCGGGAGAGGGAGGCGCTACCCAGTCTGCACGGGATACAGGGACCAGGGCCTGCCCGTTCTGCTTCCTCTGACTGCCTCTCCTGCCATCAACAGCCACGGGGTGTAACCTGGGCAAGCCCTGGGCTCCCATCATCAACCCCCCCACCCAAATGCCCTGTGCTGTGCCATGCGTAACCCCCCTGCAAAGGAGCCAGCAGATGGGGCTGCAACATCAGGGGGCATCTCATGCTTTGGCCAGCACCCTGCAATCCTAGGCTTAACAACCCACCGTGCACAGAGCATCCACTTCGGCTGGTGGAAGACATCTTCCGACCCTGTGTGTGACGGATCGGGGTGGGCAATTCAGTCAGTCTCCACCTGATGCTTCTGCTGCCGCCCCTAATGCCCGGTCAGATGTAGGGGCTGCAGCTGCTGCTAGCAGGAGGGGCTATTCCCCCCTGCCTGGGTTTTCCTGTCTCTCCATCTCATGGCAGCCCAGAGTTGTACAAAGGTGATAGAGTCTTCTCCCGCCACTGACACCCTGGTCTTGCAACCCCAACCCCCAGAGGTGCAAGCCCCACCGCAATGCAGGGCCATGGCCCCTGCCATTTTTGCAGCCCCTCCTCCCACCCAGGAGGCACCCACTCACCAGCATGGAAGGGCTGAGGCACACACAGCTCCTGCTGCTGCTGTGGGCTCTTCTGCGGACTCTTCCTTCGAGGAGGTCTCGTCTCCTCCCAGGCAAGGATGGGCTTCAAGGGGACCTTGCGGACTTCCTCAGCCATCCTGCAAGAAGCCAGGACAAGGCATTGCTTGTGAGAGATGAGAGGCGACTGCCCCGTTCAGCATCAGGGCCAGTCCACGTATTGCTGTTCCACCAGTGCCTACAGCTGCCAGCAGGGAAACAAGCCAATGGATGTGCTCAAAGTCACCCAGGCAGTCAGCAGTACAGGCAGGATCAGAACCCAGGTCTCCGGACTCCCAGGCCCATCCCGCAGGCCAAACGGCCTCCCCCGGGTCACTCCCGCCTCTCCTTCTGCTGGTTCACAAACTGCCCAGCAGACAGGCTGCATCCAACCACTCAGGATTCTTCCTGCCCAGGGAAATTACCCTGATCCCTTCCCCCAGGAATATTGGGGCCGTGGCAGGTCCCAGGTGGGGGAGGAAAGCAGGGTGTGGTGCGGGGGGCGGGCTGGTGAGCAGCAGGAGTTGCTCTGACACCACCATGAAGGGGAAGGAGCAGAAGGCGGGAGAGCAGCAGGCAGGCAGGCTGTGCCGGGGCAGAGCTTTGTGGCGATTTTGCAGCTCGTCTCTCCAAGGCCTGTGTGGCAGCAGCCGCTGCAGAGAATCCCAGGCCTGATTCCCCCCACACTGGGTCTCCTGAATAGCCCCTGCCCTGGGGGGCTCCATTCCTCACCCAGTGTCAACTGCTGACTCTGCAGCAGCTGCACGGCAGGCGTCTGAAGGCACCTCTAGTCCTCTCCAGAGCTCAGGGGGACTGTCCTGGCATCGGACTGTCCTGGTGAATGGAACAATGGCTCCGGGCAGTCGGAGAATGCCTGTTCCCCCGGCAACCTCAGTGCCATTCCCTCTGGAAGTGATGGTGTCAGCAAAGGTGCTGGAGGTGGTCAGGCCTCGTGGTTGGAGCTGGACTCAGGAGGCCGGGGCGTGGGTGGAGCGAGGCTAGAGCGAGAGCAGAGCTGGAGTAGGACGAGGGGCAGGGCCACTAGCTACCTCCCGGTCTGGGCACTTACCTGGCCCCACCATGCCAGTGGCTGAGCACACGGGTGTTGTGGTATTTAGGCTCTCAACCCCCCTGCAGAGCAAGGACCTGCTCTCCCTCGTTAGCTGAGGCCTGGGGCGGCGGGGACTCATCTGATCTCACACAAAAGACTTACAGAGGAGAGGGGAACTGAACACAGCTCTCCTGGGTCCCAGCCCAATGCCTCATCTAACCACCTGTGCCGCCTTCCCGTGCCGTGCCACCAGCCCTGCCAAACCCTCCTCCTTGTCTCTGTCCCCTCTGGGCTCAACTGGTGCGACCCCTTCTGTCGAGCTGCCCCGGGCTCCCTCCTGTGCGCATGCCGGTGCCCACTTCCTCACTGGCACCAGGCTAGACAGCCGGCACCGGGGCACTTGGCAGACGTGCGCTGCCCAGCCAGGAGCTCGGGGAAGGCTCGGTGTGGTTGGCGATGCAATGGAAAAGCAGAGGTGGGCAATAGAAGATTCTCCTACCTGGAGTCAGGAGCGGGCAGAAACCTGCGTGTAAATGGGCCACCCACTTTCTGCTGCCAGTGGCGGAGCTGGAACTGCTGGCTCAGCGTTCCCCAGGGGCACCTGCCAGCTCTCGCTCTGCCAGAGCCAAGCCTGGCAGTGAGGGGATGAGGCTGTGCCAGCCAGCAGGGGCGTGTCACAATGGGCAGGTGAGTCACAGACCAGCCAATGTGTGACTCCCCAGCCATGGGATGCCCCAGCCCAGACTTGCTCTGGCCTTGCCAAGGCTTTAGAGCTTGTCCTTCCCCACCGGGGCCATGGGAGGGACCTTCCGCTCCCCAGAGTCACAGACGTTAGGCCGGAAGGGACCGCTGGGCTCCTCTAGTCCCAGCTCCTGCAGACCCCAGGCCAGAGCCCCTCCCTGCATCCATGCTATTGGAGCCAGGGGGTCTCTGGATCCCCGAATGGGAGAATCACTTCCATCCCGGTTCCTCCTTCTCGTAACAGTGCAGAATGGGGATTCATGAACTCTCCCCACCCATAGCTCCAAGCCCACATGGGAGGCTCTTTCTACTTTCCCAAGCTGCCGGGTGCTTTGGCCATGGGGTGTAAAATGGTCCCATCTCTGCTTCCTCTCCCACCGCTGCAACGACACAGAAGCTGCTTTAATAGCAGCCCCCCCCCGCCCAACTGAGTCTCAGACCTTGCTAATGCTCAGTGCCATGACAGCCCCAGGAGATGATTGCTGTGGCATGTGACGAAGTGGGACTGTTCTTAATGTTTCCTCTGAATAGTGTGGGGGTGCCTCAGTTTCCCCTATGCAGGTCTTAAGTATCTAGGTGGTGGGGTAAGGGTGTATGATCATTGCAGAGCCCTAGAGGGCAGGTATGTGCAGGGGTCTGGACACAGAGAATGGCCGACACACTATTTCCTGGGTGCTGATGGCCTGGCCCTTCCCCCCTACAAGGTGAGAGCTAAAAGGGTTGGAGAAAAAAGGAATCAGGTGACCTCCTGGCCCGGGAAAGGGACAAAGCCCAGAGGAGGAGGGGCTGGAGAGAGTTTCAGTTGAGGCTGGCTGGGGACATGGAGTGAAGTACAGACGTGGTTGTCTGGCTCACTACCTCCCAAAATGGACTCAGCTGAGGGCTCCTGTTCTCTGCACCAACATGCTCTGTGTTAGACCATGTTCCTGTCATCTAATAAACCTTCTGTTTTACTGGCTGGCTGAGAGTCATGTCTGACTGCGGAGCTGGGGGGCAGGACCCTCCGGCTTCCCCAGGAGCCTCACTGGGCGGACTCGCTGTGGGAAGCTCACGGAGGAGAAGAGGAGGCTGAATGCTCCGAGGTCAGACCCAGGAAGGTGGAAGCTGTGTGAGCTGTTTGCCCTGCAGACAGGCTGCTCACAGAAAGTAGACTTCCCCAGAGTCCTGACTGACTTCGTAGGGAGCAGTTCCAGAGCATCGCCCGGGGACTCCGTGACACGGGGGTCTCGGCCCAGGGGGAGGCAGTGACTCCTAGAAGCAGGAAAAGCAGCAGCACCGTAAATCAGGGAGGTCTTGCAATGCCAGTGGCTGTCTGGGGTCTGGTACCCCAGGCACTCAGAGCAGATTGTCAAAGGCCAAACCCCTCTCACCACCGGCTCTGTAGCTCCCCCTTCCTTTCGGTCTGTCTTAGGCACCATCCTGGCCCTCATCCCCCGGCATCCGAGCACTGCCCAACCTCGATTGCATTTATTCTAACTGCCCCCTTCAGGGCAGGGTCTGGCAGCAAACCCCACTGCACAGACAGGGAACTACAGCACAGAGGGAAGAAGGGACTTGCTCGAAGACAAACAGAGCATCTGTGGCAGAGCTGGGAAATGAACATGGGTCTCCTGGGTTCCAGGATGGCACCTGCTCTTTCAACCTCCTGCCCTCTTCGTCCTTGGTTCAGTGGGAGCTGTGGGAGCTCTCTGGGGCACAGGAGCTGGCTGGTGCCCAGATGGAGCTACGTTGCCTATTGCACAGATCTCGCTTTTCCCGAACATTGAAAATGCTGCTCCAACCATACCAGGGCCCTCCAGGATCCTTGCAGCTGGTCCGTCCTAAATTGTGAACTGTGCCCTGGCCTCCCAGAGCGGGGCAATGGGAGAGGGTGGGGCTGGCCCAAGGCCCTGCTGGATTGCGGCTCACGCGTACGGGGTCCCAGTGCTACAGAGCTCTGTGCGGGGGCAGAGCTTTGTGGGGGTTTCACAGCTCCTCTCTCCAAGGCCTGTGTGGGAGCAGCCGCTGCAGAGAATCCCAGGCCTGATTCCCCCCACGCTGGGTCTCCTGAATGGCCCCTGCCCTGGGGGCTCCATTCCTCACCCAGTGTCTCCTGCTGACTCTGCAGCAGCTGCACGGCAGGTGTCCTAAGGCACCTCTAGTCCTCTCCAGAGCTCAGGGGGACTGTCCTGGCATCGGACTGTCCTGGTGAATGGAACAATGGCTCCAGGCAACCGGAGAATGCCTGTTCCCCCGGCAACCTCAGTGTCTGAGCACTTGCCTGGCCCCATCATGCCAGTGGCTTAGCACACGGGTGTTGTGGTATTTAGGCTCTCAACCCCCCCTCCGCAGAGCAGGGACGCGCTCTCCCTCGTTATCTGAGGCCCAGAGCGGCGGGGACTCACCTGATCTCACACAGAAGACTTACAGAGGAGCGGGGAACTGAACACAGCTCTCCTGGGTCCCAGCCCAATGCCTCATCTAACCACCTGTGCCGCCTTCCCATGCCGTGCCACCAGCCCTGCCAAACTCTCCTCCTTGTCTCCGTCCCCTCCGGGCTCGACTGGTGCGACCCCTTCTGTCGAGCCGCCCCAGACTCCCTCCTGTGCGCATGCCGCTACCCACTTCCTCACTGGCACCAGGCTAGACGGCCGGCACTGGGGCACTTGGCAGACGTGCGCCACCCAGCCAGGAGCTCGGGGAAGGCTCGGTGTGGTTGGCGATGCAATGGAAAAGCAGAGGTGGGCAATAGAAGATTCTCCTACCTGGAGTCAGGAGTGGGCAGAAACCTGCACGTAAATGAGTCACCCACTTTCTGCTGCCGGTGGCGGAGCTGGAACTGCTGGCTCAGCGTTCCCCAGCGGCACCTGCCAGCTCTTGCTGTGCCAGAGCCAAGCCTGGCAGTGAGGGGATGAGGCTGTGCCAGCCAGCAGGGGCGTGTCACAATGGGCAGGCGAGTCACAGACCAGCCAATGTGTGACTCCCCAACCATGGGATGCCCCAGCCCAGACTTGCTCTGGCCTTGCCAAGGCTTTAGAGCCTGTCCTTCCCCACCGGGGTCATGGGAGGGACCTTCCGCTGTTATACCAATAAAATAAAAACCAACAGGATCTCATGAAAGGGAAAAAGGCAAAATACCACATTTATTGTGAATACAGAAAGAATCATAGTAAGCACTTAGTTATAGCTATAACATTCCATTCAATCTCATATTTATTCACACATTCATTCATACAAACACACACACACAGGTTCTGCAAGTTTGTTATCATAGTTACCAGCCTTAGAGTTGCTCATGCCAAGCCACCGGCCAGGTGGCCTGGACATGAGGAGGGAGCAGGGCCTTGTCAGATGCTCATCTGATGCTCCTGGAAGTTGGTTTGCAGAATCAGACCCCAAAGTTCTCACTTTTTGGAGTCTATTTTTATAGGAATTACTTCCTATGCCAGTCTATGGGAATTGCTTCATCATGCTGTTGCTGAATCAATCAGCAGATAGCACATTCCTGATGGCTCCGCGCTGCTAGATGTTATCTTGTTCTTTGGTTCTCCCATTCTTGAGGCTGTTGGGTGGATTCCAGTCTGCCCTCCGGGGGTCCTCTGGTTCCATCCCGGTTCCTCCTTCTCGTAACAGTGCAGAACGGGGATTCATGAACTCTCCCCACCCCCAGCTCCCAGCCCACAGGGGAGGCTCTTTCCACTTTCCCAAGCTGCCGGGTGCTTTGGCTATGGGGTGTAAAATGGTCCCATCTCTGCTTCCTCTCCCATCACTGCAACGACGCAGAAGCTGCTTTAATAGGAGATGCTGCCAGCTGCAGGCTGAGAGGGGGGAATGGCTGTGGGGAGACAGATGGGTCTCCCTCAGCTGCAGACGCTCCTATATGTGCTGCTCCCCTCCCCACATACCCTGCTGTGGGGGAGGTTGGAGAGGGGCTGCTCAAGGACCAGCCTAGAACAGGACACCTCCTCCCAGTTCTGAACATAGGAGAAGCCCGGCCCACTGGACTCAGTGCCAGGGTCCCAGGGATGCCGATGGGCTGTGGGTCAGGGAATCAGGGTTAGATTCTTCAGAGCTCAGACCCAACATGATCTCAGCGTGCTGAGCGCTGGGGGAATTAGGCCTGAACACAGTCGCTCTTAGGGTTGCCAGGCATCCGGTTTTCTCTTTCGAAAAGAGACCCTGGCGGCTCCGGTCAGCACTGCCAACTGGGCCGTTAAAAGTCTGGTTGGCGGCAGGGGGATGAGGAGGGGGCCTGCAGCAGCTCTCTCTGTGGAGCTCGGGGGCGGTGCAGGGGGTGGATCCCAGCGGAGGGGCTGGGAAAGGCATTCGACTGCAGGCTGGGGCCGGCAGGGTTAACCCCCGGCAGCAGCCTCTGCGGTGGCCAGGGGTTCCCTGCAGAGCGGGCACTATGGCCTTTAGGAAGTGCCTTCAGCCCCCTCCCTACCCGGCCCACTGCTCCCCAGCTGTTGGGAGCTGAGAGAGGAGGGGTCAGCCACCTGTCCTGGGTCCCACAACCTGCTCCCTGTGGGGCTACTGTGCTGGGTTCAACTCGGGACCATGCAGCCAGCAGGTAAGGGGCTGTGGGCAGGTCACTCTCCTCCTGGGGATGAATGGGCTGCGTGGAAGCATGGTTTAAAATTGGGCTGCTCTGCTTGGGAACGGGTCCGAACAGAGTCGGGCAGCAGCTGAGTGTGGAGGCCCCAGCCAGCAGCCGGGCTGTGGGGGAGAATGAAGGAGAGGGGTTGGGGGTCACTGCAAATGTCAGGAGGAGGAGGGGGGGTCCTGCATCAGCTCTCTCCCTAGAGCTGCTGTGATTTGCACTATGCTGGGGGAGCAGCGAGCCAGGGGCAGCAGTGGGGTGGGTGTGTCACTAGCGGGGAATTCTCTCACCGCCCCCCCCACATTCCAGAGAACAGGAAAAACTTTTGTCCTCACCGAGCCAGGTGTCCAGGATTCATGGCTGTTAGAGCAGCCTCTGACACCCGGGAAATGCCAGGGCCGTGCTGGTGTGGCTGCTATTTAAGGGGCCACCTGACATCAATGCCTCCCAGACCCCCACAAACCACACCAGCCAGAGCCACCCGGAGCCTCCAAGCCCCCTCCCGGGCCCCAACCCCCTGCAACAACTCAGAGCCCCCTCACACACCCATACTCCCTCCTGGAGCCTGCACCCCACATTCCCTCCCACACCCGAATTCCTTCCCGGACTCCACACCCCTCTCCCACACTCCGAACCCCTTGGCCCCAACCTAGAGCCCCCTCATACACCCCAAGCCCTTCATACCCAGCCCCACCCCAGACCCCGCACCCCAGCTGGAGCCCTCATCTTTCCCCCCACACCGCAACCCCCTGCCCCAGTCCAGAGCTCCCTCCCACACTCCGAACCCCTTGGCCCCAGGCTGGAGCACCCTCCTACACCCTGAGCCCCTCATCCCTAGCTCCACCCAGAACCCACACCTCCAGCTGGATCCCTCACTCCCCCACAAACGCCAATCCCCTGCCCCATCCCTGGTGAAACTGAGCGAGGGTGGGGAAGAGTGAGAGACGGAGGAGGGGGGATGGAGTGAGTGAGGGTGGGGCCACGGGGAAGGGAAGGGGTAGAGGGAGGGGCTTTGGGGCAGCGGCGGGGCAAGGATGTTCAATTTTCTGAAACTAGAAAGTTGGCAACCCTCGTCACTCACCTTCCTGAGACGCTGGATCCTCAGGGCTGGGGCCGGTGCTCGGGATCAACTTCTGGCCTGGGCAAAAAACACAGACAACATCAGGGACGTTCAGCGGTTCAGTGGCCAGCCAAGCAGAGATCATCCCAGAGACACAACTGCTACAAATCCCTAGACCATGTCTCTCCAAAGGAGCCTCAGACACACTGGGCCAAATCCCAGCTGGGGTAAATTGGTCCCACTCTACAGGAGTCAATGGGCCAGATCTCTAGCTGGTGCAGGTCAGCCCTGCTCCATTGACATCAGTGGGCCAGATTCCCATCTGGTGTAATAATAATTAATAATCATAATGCACTAGCACATGACAGTCAAATCCAGGTCAGGTCTCATTGAGCTGGTAGCTTTACAGACAGGATAAATGTCAATCCCTGCCCACAACGATCATGAGTGGATGAGAAAGAGAAACTGGCCAAGAGGTGGGGTTGGAAAATGGAGTTAGAAATCTAATAAGAACATAAAAACAGCCAGACTTGATCAGACCAATAGTCCATCTAGCCCAGTATCCTGTCTTCTGACCGGGGCCAATGCCGGGTGCTTCAGAGGGAATGAGCAGAACAGGACAATTCATGAGTGATCCATCCCCTGTCATCCTCTCCCAGCTACTGGCAGTCAGAGGTTTAGAAACACCCAGATCATGGCTAATAGCCATTGATGGACCTAACCTCCAGGAACTTATCTCATACTTTTTTCAACCCAGTTATCCTTTTGGCCTTCACAACATCCACACGTTCCATGGCAGAAGCCCACACAACTATAAAATGCCTCACACCGTCCAGCTGTTCCCTTCCCCCTCCTCACATTGTGTTGGGGTCCAACAACTCACCTGGTATAGTCAGTGTCCGGGGGAGACTGAGACGAGAATTTTTCACCTGGTTCTGGTCGTTCCTGTACTGGTACATACATCGAAACTGGCCTGAGCTCTGCACAGAGATGTCATGTTGATACAGTGACCGGCCTGGCATGACCTTTTGGCTTGATATTTCTTTACCATCCTGACAGAAAATAACTAAAGCAGCTAAAGTCTTGAGACGAAGGTGACACTGAGCCGAAATGCAGTCCCCGACCTGAGCTGAAGAGGTGCTCAGAGACAATTTAGGAGAAGGGAAGTCACCTGCAAGAAGAAAGAGAGACTAAGGGTACATCTCCATGGCAAAAACCCAACGTGACAGCAAGTCTCAGAGGACAGGGCAACTGACTCAGACTCATAGAGTCACGCAAGGGGCTAAAATTGAAGTGTAGACACTCCCGCTGTAGTGTGGACACAGGCTAGCACCACTTGAGTACCACGAGTACCACTAGTCCTCCAGTGCCTTCCCACAGTTCCCGTCGTGTGCCCAGAAACGTCAGACTGGCAAAGAATTCATAGCACATCTCCGTTTTCTGCAGCTCTCCGAGCCGTGGGCCGTGCCCCAGGAAGCTGTACCTAGCCCCACACTGGAGGGAGAGCAGAGTCCGTGTGGGCCCAGCAGTGTGCCTGTTCTCGCACGAGCTCGGCTCACTCGAGAGGAGTCGCTGAGTGCGGATAACTCGAGTTAGCTCTGCAGGGAAGGCAGAGCCAGGCAGGGAACGAAGCATTAGTGATGGATTCGTGAGAAGTACGCTTGGCTGATTGAAAGAGCCGTTTCTCTTCACGTTGGAATGAAGATAAATACAGTGCAACACAGGAGATTGAAGACAAATTCATTCTAACAGGTTTCAGAGTAACAGCCGTGTTAGTCTGTATTCGTCTCTAAGGTGCCACAAGTACTCCTTTTCTTTTTGCAAATTCATTCTAGTGCAGTGCCCTGGTCTCATCAATACACTCCTCTATTAGCTCCAAGCCTGCCAAGATTTACACATGGAAAGTTTGTTAAACATGTATCTCAGTGACACTGGGCCAGATCCCTGGCTCATGTAAATCAGCCCTGCTCCATTGGAGTCAACAGAGGTATTCTGATTTATGCCTGCTGAGGATTTGGCCAAGATGGGTTTCACTTCCAGTAAAGTTTATGGTCTGTCACTGTGGGAAGTTCCATTTACAATGCGATTACCAGGATTTCAGGCAGGAATCGTGCAAGAGGCATTGCCCACCCATCCGCCTCCTACACCTCCCCAGCCGCCCTCCCATTGCCATTGTCTGGGGGTTTCACTCCTTTCTATGTCTCCCCTGATTCCATGTCTCTTGTGCTCTCACTCACCTGGGGAGCTGCAGGGCTCCTGGCCTGTGACCCCAGCACCTGCACCAGACAGGAGAGGGGGTGAGTGGCAGACACAGCAGCTCTAACTATATTAATGTCACCCCAGCTACACTAGGGTGACATTAATGTAAATAATTAAGCCAAGACAAGGCAGAAAATCCCAACTCAGGATCATGTTGCAAGAGCCATACACCCCAATCCCACAATTGGAGCCATCTGTGGGCCCTGGGTCTCACCATGGCTATCGATGGAAAGCCCCAAGTGGGAATCTTACAAAGTTTGAATATTTGCAAGGCAGGATTAAAGTTTCCATTAACGTCTAAGAAATTTGTTCTAATAGTAAAACACTCCTCACCATGTAACCTGCTGAAAACAAAGAACACGAACATTCATGATCTTCAAAACATTTTCTCACTCTCTTTACTTTCCTAATCAACTTCAACTCTTTCTCCTCGTCCCTGAAATGAGCTCCGCACAGCCAGTGCTAATCCTGTCATTTCCAGGTTTGTAACCTCAATATCATCCTTTTAATTCCGGTCCAGTCTATGTACTATTAAAGATCTGCTCACCGGCTCAGACTTTCACAGCTGTATAGGTGATTTGGATGCTCAGTTGCCATGAATTTGAACAAAGTGTCCAAATCCCGTAGGCAGCTTTGAAAATCTCAGCCATAGGTTGTAATATATATGTGAGTACAATACACACACACAGGGACATTAGATATTAAATAAAATAGCTAGATATCAAAACAATGTTCTGAGCATTAAATAGTCTCTCAGAAATTGGTAAGAAACTTTGGCCATGAATTTCAAACCAGTTTTTAAACCCAACATGAAATAACTGCTTAGAGCTCAGTAGAACATCAACATGCAGCTGTTCGTTTAAACCATTTTTACCATAACTTCCCCTCCAGGCTGTTCCCCATGTCCCCCCAGCACAGGCAGACCTATAAACCTGTCTGCCCCTAAACCGCTAGGCAGAGGGCTCACTGCAAACTCACAGAGCAGTCACAGCAGGATCATGGGGTGATCGAGAGCCGGCGACTCAGCCTGAATATCCCACAGCAGCATCGAGTCTACATCTCTGATGAACAGCCACTGGGGCTCTGTGCCCCAGGTCCCTCCTTCTCCCCTCCTTCTTCTGGCCCGGACAGGCTCTGGGCTCTTGTAGCGTGTCTCAGGGAGGCCCTGATGTGTCTGTGGCCAGAGGGGCCCTCCCTCATGAGATGAGAATGGAAACATTATTCACCATCCCCCCCACACACACATCTAGTCTCTGCATCGGGGAGAGCTGGACCCCCTGGTTTCCCATTGGAACCTCCCTGTGACAGGCTCAGTCCTGCTGAGCCAAAACTAGTGAATTTCTAAATCCATTCCCAGGAAAAGGGCAAATTCCTCTTGACAATTTCCACTATTTTACCACTAGCTCCAGCTGTCCCCTGAGACGGGAGACACAAGGGCATGTTGTTGGTGTGAGCTGGTGTCTGTCTCGGCGTCTCCACCCTCCACAGCCTGCCGCATGCACCACTGCCAGGGCGGGGTTTGTGTGTGGGGGTCAACATATCACAAAATGATGCACAGGGGTCATTAACATCTGTTCTGAGCTCCCAGCCTGCTCTGGCAGTGTGAGCTCTCACTCCACTGGCCTCTTCACTGCGCACCCTCAGCCCTGCCCCCAGGGGCCGTGTGTCCCTGTCACACTGACCCAGGCCGGCCCGGCCCAGGCACAGGGCTCAGGCAGACACTGTGCCTGTAGAACAACCAGACATGGAGAGGGAAGGAATGAAAACCCACATGCCCCAGGTGTTCATGTGAAGGGGACCTGAGACACTGGCATCACATGGAAAATGGGGACCATGCTGGTAACACCAGGACGTGGTCTGTGTACAGCACTCCCTTTGGCTGGGGGTGATACAAAGGCCGGGAATTAGCTGGGCACAGGACCTTAGCACTGGAAAGCTAATGTGCCACTATATAAAAAGGGTAAACGGGATGACCCAGATAACTGGAGCACTGTCAGTCTGATGTGGCTTCGCGGCAAGATAATGGAGTGGCTAGAATTAAAGGAGGGTAAGATAAGAATGTAAGAACGGCCATACTGGGTCAGATGGTCCACCTAGCCCAGTATCCTGTCATCTGACAGTGGCTGGTGCCAGATCCTTCAGAGGGAATGAACAAAACAGGGAAATTATCAAGTGATCCATCCTCAGTCTTCCAGTCCCAGCATCCGGCAGTCAGGGATTTAAAGACTCCCAGAACATGGGGTTGTGTCACAGGCTATCTTGGCTAATAGCCATTAACAGATCTGTCCTCCAGGAACTTCTCTAAGTGTTTTCTGAACCCCATTATAATTTTGGCTTTCACAACATCCCCTGGCAATGAGTTCCACAGGTTGATGGTGCATTGTGTGAAGAAGTATTTCCTTTTGTTTCTTTTATACCTGACAGCAATACATTTCATTGGCTTCTTGTGTTATGTGAACGGGTAAATAACACTTCCCTATTCACTTTCTCCACACCATTAATGATTGTATACCCCTGTATCGTATCCCCCATAGTCATCTCTTTTCTAAACTGAACAGTCCAAGTCTTTAATTTCTGCTCATCTGGAAGCTATCCCATACCCCTACTCATTTTTGTTGTCCTTCTGTATCCTTTTCCCAATACTAAGACATCTTTTTGACATAAAATAACCAGAACTCCATCTAGTATTTAAGATGTGGGCGTACCATGTATCAATAAAGTGATATTTTTGAGTTTCCATGTCCTTGAGTGTTCCATATTATTTATTATATTTATATAGTGGCTTTGTGATCATTTCTGTCTTATTATCTATCCCTTTCCTAATTGTTCCTAATAACTTGTTAGCTTTTTTGACTGCCACTGCACACTGAGCAGATGTTTTCAGAGAACTTGTATTGATTCCAAGATCTCTTTCTTGAGTGGTAACAGCTAATTTTGATCCCATCATTTTGCACATGTCGTTGAGATGATGTTTTCTAATGTCTATTACTTTGCATTTATTCATGTTGAATTTCATTTACCATTTTGTTGCCCATTCACCCATATTTGTGAGATCCCTTTGTAACTCTTTGCAATCTGCTTTGGATTTAACAATCTTGACAAATGTTGTATCATACACAAACTTTGCCACCTCAGAGTTTACCCCCTTTTCCAGATCATTTCTGAATATGCTGAACAGTACTTGTCCCCATACCAATCCCTGGGGAACACCTCTATTTATGTCTCTCCATTCTGAAAACTGACTATTTATTCCTACTGTTCGTTTCCTATCTTTTCACCAGTGAGATCCATGAGAGGCCCTTCCCTCTTATCCCATGACCACTTACTTTGCTTAGTAGACTTTGGTGTGGGACCTTGTGAAAGGCTTTCTGAAACTCCAAGTACACTATATCTACTGGATTACCTTTGTCCACATGTTTGTTGATCCACCTTAAAGAATTCTAATAGATTGGTGAGGCATGATTTCCCTTTACAGATCCCATGTTGACTCTTTCTCAACAATTCATGTTCATCTACGTTCCTGATAATTCCGTTCTTTATTGTAGTTTCAACCTACTTCTCTGGTACTGAAGCTAGGTTTTCCTGCCTGTAATTGCCAGTATCACCTTTGAAGTCTTTTTAAAAAAATCGGAGTTACATTAACTAAGCTCCAATCATATGGTACAGAGCCTGACTTAAGCAACAGGTTACATACCACAGTTAGTAGTTCTGCAATTTCACATCTGAGTTCCTTCAGAACTCCTGTATCAAGTGGGAGTGTTTCCAGTGGGGTCTCACAGGGATCAGTTCTTGGCTGTACACTATTTACCATTTTCATTAACACCCAGAAAAAAGCATAAAATCATCACTGAAAAAATAAGGTGAGGTGTAAATAATCACGAGCACAGGTCACGGACACAAAGCACATTCTGAATGGCTAGGGATAGAACCACCGAATCTCAGGGTTGGAAGGGACCTCAGGAGGTCATCTATTCCAACCCCCTGCTCAAAGCAGGACCAATCCCCAACTAAATCATCCCAGCCAGGGTTTTGTCAAGCCTGACCTTAAAAACCTCAAAGGAAGGAGATTCCATCACCTCCCTAGGTAACGCATTCCAGTGCTTCACCACCCTGCTAGTGAAAAAGTTTTTCCTAATATCCAACCTAACCCTCCCCCACTGCAACTTGAGACCATTACGCCTTGTTCTGTCATCTGCCACCGCTGAGAACAGATTAGATCCATCCTCTTTGGAACCCCCTTTCAGGTAGTTGAAAGCAGCTATCAAATCCCCCCTCATTCTTCTCTTCTGCAGACTAAACAATCCCAGTTCCCTCAGCCTCTCCTCATAAATCATGTGTTCCAGTCCCCTCATCATTTTTGTTGCCTTCCACTGGATGCTTTCCCATTTGTTCACATCCTTCTTGTAGTGTGGGGCCCAAAACTAGACACAGTACTCCACATGAGGCCTCACCAATGTCAAATAGAGGGGAACAATCATGTCCCTCGATCTGCTGGCAATGCCCCTACTTATACAGCCCAAAATGCCATTGGCCTTCTTGGCAACAAGGGCACACTATTGACTCATACCCAGCTTCTCGTCGACTGTAACCGCAAGGTCCTTTTCTGCAGAAGCTGCCTAGCCATTCGGTCCCTAGTCTGTAGCGGTGCATGGGATTCTTCTGTCCTAAGTGCAGGACTCTGCACTTGTCCTTGTTGAACCTCATTAAGTTTCTTTTTGGCCCAATCCTCTAATTTGTCCAGGTCCCTCTGTATCCTATCCCTACCCTCCAGCATATCTACCACTCCTCCCAGTTTAGTGTCATCTGCAAACTTGCTGAGGGTGCAGTCCACGCCATCCTCCAGATCATTAATGAAAGGTAAGCTGGGTACAAGCAAACAATATACATTTAATATGGCTAAATGTAAATGCATACACCTAGGAACAAGGAATGTAGGCCATACTTACAGAATGTGGGACTCTTTCCAGGGAAGCAGTGACACTGAAAAAGATAGGAGCCATGGTGGATAATCAGTGGCACATGAACTCCCAGTGTGACACTGTGGCCAAAAAGGGAAATACGATGGTTGGATGCATAAATGGGAATCTCGCAGAGGAGTAGAGAGGTTATTTTACCTCTGTATTTGGCACTGATGTGACCATTGCTGGAATCCTCTGTCCAGTCCTGGTGTCCACAATTTAAGAAGGATGTTGATAAATTGGAGAGGGGTCAGAAAAGATCCATAAAAATGCTTAAAGGATTAGAAAACATGCCTTTAATGACAGACTCAAAGAGCTCCATCTGTTTATTTTAACAAAGAGAAGGTTAAGGGGTGACTTGATCACAGTCTGTAAGTGCCTACATGGAGAATAAATATTTAATAATAGTAGAGAAGGTCAAACATGATCCAATGGCTGGAAGTTGAAGCCAGACAAATTCAGACTGGAATAAAGCATAAATTAACCATTGGCACAATCTACCAAGGGTTGTGGTGGATTCTCTGTCACTGACAACTTTTAAATGGAGATGGGGTTTTTTTTTCTAAAAGCTCTGCTATAGGGATTGCTTTGGGAAGTTCTCTGGCCTGAGCTATATAGGAGGTTAGACTTGATGATCTGGCCTTGGAATCCATGAATCTGTGAATTTCCTGGCTCTGCCCCCATTCAGGGTCCACACCCCCTATGTCACTAGCTGGGATGGAGCTAATGCAGGTGTCTCTATGACAGGACTGTGCCCCCAGAGGACCCTAGGCTTGAGACATCCTGCTGGGACCAGATGCACCTACATTCGGGTCACTTTGGGACCGGCAGGTGCATTGTATGTAACCACACTCCCGCACAGGGGAAAATCTGGCTCAGTGACTGTACCAGGGTCCCATGGTATCAGCATAGGTTGGGAAATGGTGCTGGGGAGAAGGTGCCATGCTCCCAGCCACCTGGGCCTGCTGAGAATGCAGTGCAGGGACCATCTGCAGGATAGAGGTGAGCGCAGCAGATGGGCATTGTGTCGGTATGATGCTATCCAGGGGTACTCAAGGTTGTGAGGCATCTTGCTACCACCTGGCCTTACATGACACTTTCTTGGGTTGTCCAGGACCATGAATCACCTGGTTACCCCCTCCTGTTTCCAGTTAGAGGAAGACTTGCTGGTTCTTAGCTGGGTGTCAGCTCCTCTGACACATCCAGTCTGGCAGCCACCCACACAATCTCTTCTGGGTTCTGCCAGCCCTTACCTAGCCTTGCAGGAGAACAACAGGTGCACTGCAGCCCCTGTGCCCCTCGGAAAGCCTCCCCCTGTAGTATCCAGCTCGTGCCACTGGAGACTCACAGAAATCACCAGCTTTACTGTCCCCAAGGGAAAAGTGCACACACAGCCTGACTGGTACGACTCAGGGACAGTCCTTTAAAACCTCACAGCACAGAGACTGAGTTTGAGTGAAAACAATAGTAAGGTTATTCTCAAAGATAAAGATGTAAGGAGAATGGACATAGTAATGGTTCCATATAAAATGAAAAGTATAACATGCTTCTTAGAACCTAAGCTTAACTGCCACAGGCTAAAATCCTTGTCTACAGTCTTTTCCCCACCCAAAGCAATCTCCCAGCATCACCCGCCAGCATAGCTCGGATCCACCTTCCATGAGTGCAAAAAGAGCTGTCCATTTTGCTTCATCAGCGATGGATAAAGTGGAGTCCTTTTGACTTCTTGTACTCCCCACATTCGTTGCTTTGTCTCTGAGGTCAGGACAACCCCCTGTGGTTTTATTTCTGGGTCTTTCCATCCCCCTGTTTATTCCATATGCAGGTTTGGCTTCCATTGTGTTGGCTCACAAAGCTTGATTTACAAAGTTGAGGGTGATGGGGGGAATCAGCTTCCTTTGTCTAACTCAGCCCCTCATTGTCAGTCCTGCCTTGAGTTAGACGTCAAACCATTGTTTAGTGCATAGACACAGCTTTCAATATCATCCCTATGTATGTCACCCAACAGTTCTGGGAATCAGTATGATTCTGGCTTTCATTTAAGTTTTCATTAGACATTCTTTATACGTAAATACTATGACTGCAACGTATTGTGTGTAGTGAGCTTTTCAGGACTATCAGAGGCTACAATGACGGAACAGAGACCCCTTTTCCAGGTGGAATTGAGGGATCCTAAGGGTGACACCCTAATGAGAAGGAGTTTTGTCTGTATCTGCTGTGGGCCAGCTCCTTGAATCCTCCAGCTTCCAGCAGCACAATCACGGCCTTCGAGACCTCTGCAAGCCTCGCTATCTCTGTATAGGCTTGTGATGGACACCCTCCATCCCCCGAGTCCTCCGATTGTCCTTCTGGGGTGCCAGGCCCTGTTCCAATGGACATGCACAGAGCTCTCAGATTCGCCATTCCCAAAGGAACAGCACACACCGGCTTACCAAGTTCCACACAGGGTCACCATTCTGCTTCACACACAGCACTGAGATAGATTCATAGTGAAAACAAGGACAGGTTTGTTATGAAAGATCAAAGATTAGAGTCACAGTAAGTAAGAATATTGGAAACAAGCGGTTACCTATCAAACAGAAGCACAACATATTTGCTAGAGCTGAAACTTAGCTAACAAGGCATTCCCCTGTCCCCTGCCAGATAGCTTACCCTAAGCCATTCTCCCAGCATTTTCAACCAGCTTGGCTGAGATCCCTTCTCAGACAATCCAGCCCACTGGCAACTTATCCTCACAGACGAAAGGAAATGGGGGGCGGGGGGGTTCGTCTGCACCCCAGACATAGTTCAAAAAGTTCATTCTCTTACTCCTAAACAGGAGAATCCCTGCTGGCTTTGTTTCTTCCTAGAAACCCCTCTGTATATTGGTTAGTATTTTGCTCAGATTGTAATTGGGCAATACTCAATTAGCACATGACCAACCAGAAGGAGAGAAGCAGTTCTTCTCCTCTGCCTGCCAGGAGCTTGGGAATCACATTTCTGTGACCTACCTTATCTCACAGAGCTGGAGAACACATTTTCTAGTATTTAGACATGACTCCTCCTGTATTATCTGTACATACGTCTCACAATGATTGTGATGAGCAGTGTGACAGAGGCTTCCATTAGAGCCCTTCCATGGCATTCTTTGGCAGACTAATGTGTAGATACTGCCCCCAAGGAATCCCTGTAACCCTCATGTACCCCATGTCCCCTGCCGGTTGGCACCAAGAGGTCCATGGAAATGGGCCATGAGAAGGTGGCTGCGTCAGGGGAGCAGCATCGCTCTGGGTCTGTGCATCTATATATACCCCACTGAGCCATGTGGCGTGCACTGCTCTGAGCTGCTAGCGCATCTGGGTTGTGGGGATGGGGTCAGTGCAGGGAGAGGTGCCTGCATCTATTTTTTTCTCTGTAAAATGTGCCTTGGAATTTCACCCCCTGGTTGGGGGTTTCCACAGCCCGGGCTACACAGATCCAGGGATGTTAAAGCCAGAGGGGACCATTGTGTTCATCTGTCTGGCCCCCTGCATCACCCAGGCCAGAGAATCCCATGCAGTGATCCCTGCATCCAGCCCATCTCTGTGCTGGAGATGGAGAGTGTCTTCTAGTAACAACAATCTTGATTTACAACCACTGAGTGTTGGACCATCCCCCACGTCCCCAATGGCAAAGGCTCCAGGGCCAGGCATGAGCATCTCCTCAGACAGATTTCAGAGTAGCAGCCGTGTTAGTCTGTATTCGCAAAAAGAAAAGGAGGACTTGTGGCACCTTAAAGACTAACAAATTTATTTGAGCATAAGCTTTTGTGAGCTACAGCTCACTTCATCGGATTCATAGTTGTCTCCCCAACAAGCTGGCCAAACACAGCCACTTGGTTATAGGACTGTATAACTTTCTTAACAGCTTTCACTCCATCTGAGACCTTCTCAAAGCTCTCCACACTGGATCTTTCAACAGGAATGTCAGTGGCTTCTTTCACAACAGAAAATTTCTGGTTGTTAGGAACTGAAACTTTCTTGATTAAATCACTTTCACACCCTTCAGTTGCAGTAAACTGCTTGCAAAGACTCCATGAGGATTCCTTTCCCTAGGGTCTTTTCTATGCAACAATTCACCCCTCACAGAAATTCTGCCCTTACCCTCTTCACCTAGAGCTTGCTCTAGAGGAACACTTTTCTGAGCAACAACAGACTCTTTCTGGGTCTCATTACATCCAGAATTACCTCTGGCCCATCAGGCAGATTCCTACACAATCCCCTTTCAGGCAAACTTACAGACTTCCTAGATAAAAGGTTGGAAGCGTTCCCCTTCCCTTTGCCACACACAAGTTCAGGAATCTTTTCCTTCTTGCTACAGGTTTCCACACCCTCAGTAGGTAACACAATCAAATCACCTTTATGCTCTCCTTGTGCCCTGGCTAGGATCTCACCCTGATTAGACAGAGTTGCTACACCCTTTCCCAGCCACACATTAGCAACAGGCAAAATACAAGCACCAGAATTGTCTGGTCTGCGATTTTGCATAGACACTAACTGGATGAGACCAAGTTACTGGGCCATTCTCCCTGCAGACACAAACTTAGGACCATTCCCTTCCTGGGCTTTAGCGGAATCCAGAACCAACTCTGAGACAACTGCACTATTCTCAGCCATCGCTGTAGCTCACAAAAGCTTATGCTCAAATAAACGTGCTAGTCTCTAAGATGCCACAAGTACTCTTTTCTTTTTCCTCAGACAGAGCAGCCGCCCCCTAACACTGCACAGACGCCTGGGCTCAGGGCTGGCTCCCAGGGACGACCCTACTGAATCACCAGCTCCACATTCGGCAACACTCTGTCTCTTGGGGGCTCTCCCAGCAGCTCTTCCCACCTCCCCTGGCTGAGCCAGCAGCCCAGGCCTGGAGCAGCATGACTGGTAGAGACCAACATTCATGGAGGAGAGTGAACGATTGGGAATTTCTGGGAAATGTATTTCACTTTGTCTTGAGAAACCCTGAATGAGACATGAGCCAAGTAGAGACCTCTTTGGTTTGGTCGCTCTCCGACATGGACCGAGGCAGCCCTTTGTTAGAGGATAACATCGTCCCCTCCATGGAACTCAGTGGATGGGTCATTTCTGAGCCCAGAAGGAATGTGGACATTGGAATGACCCCAGAGAGTGACCTGCCCTTTCCTTCACCCAGAGGCATGGACGGCCCATAGACATAAGGAAGAGGCAGTGAAGTTTAGTGACTAGGACACAGGCATGGGAATCAGCAGACCTAGGTTCTAGTCCTGGTACTTCATGGTAACTGAGGGCAAGTCACCCCATTACTCTTTGCCTCGGTTTCCCCTCCCATCCTTTGTCTTCCTGGTCTACCTAGATGACGAGATCTTTGGGACAGGACCTATGCGTCACTAGCTGTGTGTGCAGTGCTCACTGTGCAAAATATAAAATGGGACCCTGCTCAGTGATTGTCCCTGGAGTTTGCTGTGTGGAGCCTGGCCAAACTCCTCCCTGCTCGGGGACTCCTGATTGTGTCAGGCTCCACAAACGTCCTTTTCCTTGGGGTTTGAGAGAGAGACAAGGCCTCAGACCTGGCCATCGCCAGGGTAACCCCTAGACCTCACTTCTGCAGTGCAGTGCACTTGGCATGGGGCGCAGGCTGGGAAATGCAGCTGCCCCCTTCTGCATAGGGGAAGGGAATGAGATTATTACACGTGAGCCCCGCGTCCCTCATGGGCCGTACATCCCAGTGAGAACCCTGGGGCTCAGCCACCTTGGAATGTTTGTTGGATTCTCTCAGCCACATGCCCACCTGGGACATTGTTATTATTGGTTATTCAGGGTGGTGACCCCCATGTGCATGGCACCGCCCAGACCCTGTTGAGGGGACAATCCCTGAGAAGATCACAGTCTGAGGATTGACAGAAAGAGAGAATTGGGGAAGGGGAACAAGACAAAGATTTTCCCTGCAAATCCCCATGTTTCGCTCTAGGCAGGTGGAGCAATGGGATTGCTCAAAGGGATTGAGACATGGAGAGAGGAGGGCTGTGGGGAGGAGCACAGAGCAAAGAGGGTGTATGGGAAGCAGCACAGAGAGGACTGTGCTGGGGAACCAGGAGCTGGATGGACAAGGTTGGGGGTGCAGGCGGGCTGAAGGGACGGGGCCATGTTATATCCCATGGGGACTCGAGTCTTGTGGCTCAGGCAGAGCGATGGCTTGTTCTCTACAGGATGAAGGTGATGATCAGGGAAGACACCAGGAGGAGAAGAACCAGAGCATAGCGGAGGATCCAGATGTAGACAGACATGGCTGGGCCTGGAATAGGGAACATTTGATGGGTGGTTGGGGAGTAGGCAAATGGCTCTAGAGAGTGCAGGCTCAGAGTGGGGTCTCCACAAAGCAGCTCTGCCTCCAGCTGGGCAGGTGTCCCCACCTAGATGGTGAGTGAACCCCAGGCTCAGGAAGGCTAGCCCCTGACCCGTCCTGCCCCTTTTGCCCAAGGCCCAGCCCCTCCCGCCAAAGCCCAGAGGCTCCCCTGACATGGAGGCCACCCCCATCCCAGCAACCTCCTGGGTGGGCCGCATGGTTCCCCTCCCACAGCCCCAGATCACCCAGCGGGTGGGTGGCATGGCTCCCCCCAGCATGCCAAGTGGTGTGCTCCCCGCCGCCGTGCACTGGGCAGGCGACGCGGCCCTTCCCCAGCCGCAGAGGTGTTTGGTGCCCCCCCCCAGCACCAGGCAGCCCCCATTAGCCCCAGCCTGGGGCCCTGGCCACAGGGGAAGAGCCCCCTACAGCACAGTGCTGGGAAGTAGGAAGGGGCCTGGGGGTGGAGCATGGGCGGGGACATACAAGGTTGTTTGTATCCCCCCCAGAACTCCTGGGGGCTGTGCTCTGAAAAGAGGCAGTCCAGTGTCATGAGACCTCAGAGCAAATCCCCCAAGGGGGCTGGGACATCTCAGAGCCGTGCAGCACGTTCAGGACAGAGGGGACACGGGAACTAACAAACTGGGATAGAGACCTCAAGGGATACTAAGCAGGGCCTGTCAGACCAGGACAAGCGCTCTCCTTGACTTTTCTCCTGGAGAAGGCCCACGGATGGGAGCTAGGCATCAGGGTATTGAATTGGGGGATAACCCGTCCCTGAACCTATCTCTGGATTATTCTCACATTTTTCCTTCCCAGGTAACAGACCCATCTCCCTGCCCTAGACACCCCCAGGCCACTGTTGGATGCTCTGAGCCCTGGGCATTGGTCCCTGGAGGCGAAGGGTTTCATAGATCAGGGAATGGACTGCTGAATTCTATTATATTGTTCAGCCACTAACTGGCACTGTATGGAAAACATCTTATTTAAGCTAACCTCAGAGGTGCCTGGCAGAGCATTACAAGATCTTACGATGAACGCATCTGGTGTGTACTTTGCTAAGAAGGAAGCTCTGAGGCCAGTCCACATCTGGTACCCGAACATGACATGGTGTCAGAAGTATACTAGAGACCAAGGAGAACAGAAACAGAAGGAAATCAGCAACAAAGGTTGCAGACAGAGAGAACAATGCAACATAGGTTGTAGGATCTCATCAACATGCCACTCTTCAAAGCTCCAGGGGACTTCACCAGTGACAAACCTTCTCAATGGACAAACTGGAAACAGTATTGTGCAAGATTTCACATTGCAAACAGGCTCCACAAAGAAACTGGAAATATATGGGTATCTTTATTAATTTATGCTATGGGGAAACAAGCAGAGCATATCTTAAAATCCTTTGACTTTACTGGAGACAGTCACAGAGAAGACTGCAAAAGGGTCCAGGTGATACTTGATACGTACTTTAGAGCTCAGAGAAGTGTGGTTTATGAAACAGCACGTTTCAACCAGAGAATTCAAGAAGCAGAGGAAAATGTTGAATGTTTGATAAAAGCTCTGCATATATTGTCTGAAAACTGTGACTTTGGGAATGCAAAATTTGAAACTATCAGAGACAGGCTGGTTATCAGATTAACAGATTAAAAATCTGTCACAGCAGCTACAGTTGAAGAGAGATTTAACCCTACACACAGATATGCAGAAAACAAACAACTCTAGCCCCTGGTCCTGCAGACATTTAAGCACATGCAGAACTGAACTCTTCTGAGTAGCCCTATTATCTTCAATGGAATTACTTACAAGAGTAAAGTTACATAATTGCACAAGTGATAGCAGGCGCAGAGTCTCAGTATTTAAGGGGTGTTTTCCTGCCAAACTAGCAAAGCTGGGATTCGTCACTGGGGTATGACCATGTGGAAAGGGAGACATTTTAAAGGTCATCAATTTAAACACAGTCTTCTTTGTAATAATGTTTTTAAGTGAGAAATGTCACTTTCCCCTTCTTGTCTGTCTATAAAACAATTGAACAGTCTTATAATATTAATGAGGGGGGTCTTTGCAAAGTCTCCCATTTGATGTAGAATAGTCTCAGATTTCTTTTCAATATCATAGCCTTTCTGCTGGAGGTCAGTATCAGTACCCCCCTTGTACAGATGCAGAAACAAAGGGTGGATGAAAAATTGGCGGGGGGGGGGGGGATATTAGCAAATATTTGGCTAAAAATTTCCCATTTATTTCCAAATTTGAAAACATTGTCTAAGTTGTGATCCTCTCTAATGACCTTGTTTTCTGCAGACTTGATTAATTAATCTTCCCAGAATGTCTGATAATCAAGACACAATCAATGCATGTTTAATAGGTCTCAGCGCAGATATTGGTGGAAAGACCCGGTTAGGAATCTGACAAAGGCTGAATAGTTGCAGGGGAGGATTACAAAGTCTTCAGTACAGTTTGAGGGTTTGACCAGAAGTCGGTTAAAGTCAATGGAAAAAACTCTCCTTGACTTCAGTGATCGGAGTGTAAAAAAAATTACCATTAATTTTAATGAACCCCTCTCCCTCATAATGCCCTTGGAAACTCAGAACATATGGCATTGTAAAAATTTCAATATTTCTACTTTCTCACAAAGTCCCAAATTATCATCAATATGCTCCCCAAGAAGAATGCTAAACTCTCTGGCCCCACAATCATAATGAGCTCTGAGTGGCCAAACCTAATACTGGCATTTCCTAACATCAGTCTTCTCGAATTTGAAACCTCAGTAACATCCTTTTAATGTAATTTCTTTATATGCAATATTCGTATTCTCTACTGCAGTAGCACCTAGGAGTGCCTGTTATATAGACCAGGACCCCATTGCGCTCGGGGCCGTACCAACACAGAACAAGAAGATGGCTCCTACCCCAAAGAGTTTACAATCAATGTAAATTTACATGTAACGCCAACAGACCCCAGTCGCTGGCGGGCAGGATTGAACTGGTGACCTTGGGAGCTGAGTATAGGAGCCTTTACCCCATGAGCAAAAAGCCAACATACTGTTAGCTAAGGCTGTAGCGCAAACTCATTTTATCTCTCTCTCTAAGAGGTCTCAGTGTCACTAGACGGGACAGAACACCACACACAGAAGGTGTGTGGCTTACATACAGGCTCCAATTTTCAAAGTTGTCTAAGGGATTTAGATCCAAATTCCATAATTTTTAATGGGAAATGGGTGTCTCAACCACTAGGCTGCTCTGACCGTACATTATATATATGAGCCTGTGATGCCTTCACAAGGGCATGATATTATATGGCATGTAGAGCAGGAGGCTACAGCAAAAATTGGAAGAGTATTGAAAATCATGTCAGACGTCGTTAGGAGACACACACCATGAATTTACAACCGGCTTTTCACTCTGACATGAATTAATTGTCTGGATCTCCGTGAAGTAGCCATGTGTAGTCACCATTTCAACTATTTAATATTTCTAATGGGATTCTGAACACAGGCTGGTCCCCACATCTCCCCAGCCCAGGCACCATCATTCTCCTGTCTCTCCCTCTGCTCCCAACAACCTGGAGACAAGCTCCCCCAGCCCGTGGGCAGAGAGCTCTCCCCAAACTTACAGAGCAGCCACAGCAGGATCATGGGGAGCAAGAGCTGGTGACCGAGCCAGGGGACTCTGCAGCAGCGTCTGGGCCTCCGAGGAGAACCCCCGAGGCTCTGTGCCTCCAGTTCCCTCCTCCCCAGGGGGAGCAGCAGAGGAACCGGATGCTGTGGACTCTTGTAGCATGTCTGGGAGCAGCCCTGATGTGTGTGTGGCCAGAGATGTGAGTGGAATCATTATCCACCATTCCCCCCCAACCCCAGGCTGGTGTCTTTGAGGACTGAATGTGCTGGTTTCCCATTTACATTTCGCAACACACAGACTACTAGCCACAGCCCAAGGCTGGTCTGACTCACAGGGAGCAGTCACATCTCCCCCCAGGCCAGTGCTCTCCGTGTCTCCAAGGGGGACCCCCTGCTCACACCAGAGGCAGTGACCTACACCAGTAGTGTGAAATCCATAGAGGTTCAGCATCCCTAACTGGGGAACTTTCCCAGGGGCAATTTTTAGGAGTATGAAATACTCAGACAGGACACCCAGGGGCATGTGGTTGGCGTGAGTTGGTGTCTGTCCACACTGCTCCAGTTGCCACAGCCTCCAAGACACATTTACCCAGAGCAGGAGCTTAGTACATGGGTGAGTTTATCAGCAACCACTGAGCAAGTGACATTAACCTGGGCTCTGACCTCCAGCCCCGCTCTGGTAGCATCAGCCCTCATCCACTGCTCTTCAATTTCCATCCTCAGCTCAGGCCCCAAGCGCCCCTCCAGGGGCTCTGTGTCCCTGTCACACAGAGCCAGTCCCACTCAGCCCAGGCACATGGCTCACACAGACACTGTGTGGCTGTAAAGCAACCAGACATGAGCAAGGAGGGAATGAAAACCTGGCACATCTCAGGTGTTCGGGCTTCTCATGGAAAACGGGGACTGTGCTGCTATATGGGACATGTGGCCTGTGGACAGTACTCTCATTGGCTGGGGATGTTACAGCAGCTGGGGACTGTATGGCTTCAGAAAAGTCCTGGCCACACCCCCATTCCCAAGCCACGCCCCCTATCCAAGTTCAGGGTGATATAGCAGCCAGGGACTGGCTGGACAGAGGAATGTCCCGTCTCTGCCCCCTTTCCCAGGCCATTCCCCTATGCCAGGACCCCACTTAAGGTCACTTTGGGGCCAGCAGGTGCAGTTTACAATCCTCCCCACTCCCCAGGAGACTGTCTGGCTCAGTGATTCTGTACCAGGGTCCCAGGGCATCAGTGTTGGCTGGGACAAGGTGCAGGGGATGGAGGTGCCGTTCTCCTAGCCACCCGGCCCTGCTGAGAATACAGCACAGGGACTGTCCCCAACATAAAAGTGAGCACAACAGATGGCCGATGGGGAGGTCTCTGCCTCAGGGGAGCAGCAACGCTCTGGGTCTGCACTGCTACTGCTACCAATCGTGATTTTTTCACTAATCCTGGATTTCAGGGGTCTGCGTCTCTCCTGCCCGGCCCACAGTGTGCCATTTGTACCAATTCAGCGGGGGTGTAACTCTGGGGTCATTTCACACTCGCTGTGCCCAGGAGACATGGTTGACCCCGTGTGCCAGGCAGAGGGGAATCGGCCACAGAGCTGGGTATTTCTGGTGTAAATATCCCAGTGCGCTAAGCCCTGCCCTGCCGCCCTCAGTTCGGGAGCTGCCTTTGGCCTGCGTTACAGCCTGGAGACGGATTTGTACAGGGTTTCCCTAGCACTAGCCCCCAAAACAGGACTGGATCAACAGCTCTGAAGGCCTTGCCCCTCCCCCACTGCACTTCCCCTTGCCCTAACACTTTCTAGCACTTGTTTTTTTCCGACCCATTTTCATGCTGTTTTTTCTCCCTCTCCCCAGAGGCTGCAGGTGGGGTGAGGCTGTGCCCTGGGGGCTCTTTGGGGCTGGGCACCTACATATCCACAACTGAGCAAACCCCATATATAGGGGCTGTATTTAGCTGGAGACTCTGTGGGGCTGTGTGTGTTCTGAGAGGTGAGCCCCACGGGGGCAAAGAGGTTTGGGTGGCTGTGTTATTCCAGGGCCGGTCTTAGGGAAAATGGCGCCCCCCCCCATCATCCAGCCCCAATGGGCACCCTGCTCCCCCCCATCACATCTGGTCTCCGCTGCCTCCCCAGTGTTTAATTTGTATTGAAAGATGGGCCAGAGCTCAGCCCTGGCACAAAATAAGCCCTGGCAAGGCGGCCTGTTACTGGTGGGTCCTGGCCCGGCACCCAGCTCTGAAGGCAACGCCACCGCCAGCAGCAGTGCAGAAGTAAGGGCGGCCAGGCATATGGTGTATTGCCACCCATATGTCTGAGCTGCTGCTGTGGCTTGTGGTGCCTGGTGCTTGGCATGTGGCTCAAGGCGGGCTTTGCGCAGTCACACAGGGGCTGCATCTTGCCATAGCCCATGGCAAGTCCTGGCTCACCGGGGCACCATTTCAGATTTTGAGGGAGGGTGAGGAAACTTTAATCATGATTCCAGGGATTGCTTAGCCACCTGAAAACTCGGGGGTTTTTGCGGATAATAATCTAGGAATTAGCTGTCAGGAGCCTGTATCTAATTGTTAAAGCCACGTTTAAAGGTATATGTAAATTTAGAACAATCAGGAGATAATACAGCAGATATTCCCAATCCCAAACCTTGAGGTATCAGTTGTGGAACAGATACCAGAAACACACGTTAGATACTTTGTACACTATCTTTAGTAGAGATAAATAAAAATAAATAAAATTTGCTTAAAATCTGCTTACTTCCTCTACCATACATACTCTGCGTTACTGCCATTATCTGCTCTATTTTAGTCAATTGTTTTCCATTCCACTAAAAACATAATTTTAACATATGCGCTTAAGGTTTTTTTTCTCATTTATTAAGAAAAGGAATTTATATTTCTAATTATTTTAGCGTTTAGGTTTACTGATCAAAATCATGTATGTGACTCACTAACACTTAACTCCATCATTGCTATTGATATCATAGTTGGAACTCATCTGTTGTCATGCAAATTTTAAATTATTTTACAGATATAACTAAAAATACAATTTGAAAATAAGCAACCTTCATCTGCCCGGTTTCTAAAGTTATGTTTTTAGCTAATGTTTTTTAAACTGGCACTGCTAAGGTTAGTACAAGCTGAAGTTACATTCTAGAAGGATACTATTATTTGATTGTACCATTTTAAATAATAAATGATAAAGCACAACATGATAACAAAAGTAATAATGATAATTACTCCAGCCAGGACAGGTTAGGCCTTTTAGAACTCACTACACAAAGAATTAAAATTAAGCCTAAGAGAGAAATAAAATTATGAAATACACAGACTGGTAAAAAAAACCCTAAAACAACAGCAATTTGGAAGACTAAAATTACAGAGAATATACGTGCTTTGCAGGAAGTACCAAGAAGTAATAACAAAAACATAATACAAGTTTGTGTTGGGATGTGTGTGTGTGTGAGGAGAGACAGTTTTTGTTGGAGAAGTGTGTGAGAGTGTGTGTGTGAAAAAGAGCCAGTGTGTGTTGGGGGAGTGTGAAAGAGAAACTGTGTGTGTGTGTGTGTGTGTGTGTGAGAGAGAGAGAGTGTGTGTGCTGGGGGAGTGTATGAGAGACAGCGTACTGCCCCTTTAAGCAGAGTGGCACTCACCAGTCTAAAGGCTTGTTCAGACAGCAGCAGCTGCCAGTTTCTGTCCCACTCCTGACCCCTGTCACCCCCCCACCCCAGATCACAGAGATGGGGTAAATGGACGGGGGGACACCCAGACATCAGTGCCCCCTCCTACCCTTACCCCCCGCTCTGCACAGCAAACAGGAGGCTCCTGGGAGCAGCTGGCCAGGGGCGGCTCCAAAGCAGGAGGCAGGAGCAGCTGCGGATGCAGATGGCTGCAGAGCATCAGGGCAGGATCACTCCTGAGTTGGAGGCGCCCTGCTGAGAAGGGCAATTCGGGTCTTTACCCCTTTTGCCGTACCAAAGGCCGGCTCTGGTTACAGCCTGAGCCTGGGGCCCCATATGTGTGAGCCGCTCCAGCCCTGGATGTGATGGGACCCAGTGCTGAGGTGGGCCTGGGCTGGGACATTCTGATCTGGGTTCGGGGCTGGAGTTTGACTCCTTGCACCGTGTATAATTTGGGGAGCAGTGGGCAGTTTGGGGTACAGTGTCCTGGAAGCATGGCTGACACTCAGCTCCCAGGTGGGGGTTTCACAAATGCCGGGCCCCTTCCCAGGGACTCTCCATGTGGTTTGTCATGTGGGACCTGTCCAAACCCAGCGCTGCCCCTGCCCAGGGACTGTCTGTGGGGTTTACCATGTGAGACCTGGGCATGGGGCGCAGGCTGGGGAAATGCAGCTGCCCCTCCTTGAGGGGGGGAATGAACATATTAAACGTGAGTGCTGTGCCCCCTCTCCCCCCGGCACATTAGCCACCACCTCCTGTGAGACCCTAGGGGCTCAGTCGCTTTGGCCTGTTTGCTGAACTTTCTGAGCCACACCCCAACCTGGGTCATAGTTAGTACTGTTTATGTGGGGCAGCACCCACAATGTGCCAGGCACCTCCCAGACCCCGCAGAGGGGACAGTCCCTGAGGAGCTCACAGTCTAAGGGCAGACAGACACAGAGGGGGGTAGGCGAACAAGACAAGAATTGTCTGTGAAAATCCCTATGTTTTGCTCTAGGCAGGTGAAGCAATGGGATTGCTCAGAGGAATTGAAATATGGAGAACCCAGGGCCTTGGGGAGGAGCGCAGAGCAGAGGGGTGCGTGGGAGGCAGCACAGTGGGAACTGCTGTGAGAAACTGGGAGCCGGGTGGACGGGGCTGGGGGAGCAGGAGGATGGAGCGGACGGGGCTGTGTTCCATCCCCTGGGAGTTCCAGTCTGGAGGCTCAGGCTGAGTGATGGTGTGTTCTCTCCAGGATATTGGTGATGATCGGGGCAGACACGAGGAGGAAAAGGACCAGGGTGGAGCGCAGGATCCAGATGTAGACAGGCATGGCTGGGCCTGGAACACACAAGGAGACATTGTATGGGAGGCTGGGCGGCAGGGAAATGGCTCTAGGGTGTTCAGGCTCAGAGTGGGTGTGACGTTGCACTCTATATGTTTTATGGAAATATGCTTATATGTGGGAATATGATGTAACTGAAATATGCTTTATGCAAAAGTTCTCTTGTAAGGTATCATAACAAAGATTACAACCTACTGAATATATTCCTTCTGTTTGTATGTATTTAACATTCTTGTATCTGAAGCTAGAAATATGAAGTATAACTCTGAGGTCCTATTGTAATTATGCAAGGTGTGGGCCATTAATGGTGGCTTGGAATCTTGATGGCTCCCATTCACTAGGACCATTGGTTGTGAATGGGTTTATTTACTTGCAAACCTTCCTGTGTACAAGCCGAGGAAGAATGGAGGCTGTGGTCTCACAGGACATGTGACCATATCACAGGCTATTGGAATCCATCTTAACCCTGGAGCTTTTCCATTCAGAAAGGGCGGGGGGGGAAGGGGGGGCGGGACCCAGAGAGACAAAAGATTCCAGCCTTGTATCAAAGCTATAAAAGGGGGTGGAACAGAACAAAGGGGGCTGCCAATCATGAGAAAACCCCTGCTAACCACCTCAGATGTCTGCTGGAACTAACAAGGTCTGTAGCAGGGGAAAGGATTGGACCCAGACTAGGAAGGACTCTAGTCTGTGAAAGAAGCTTATTGGAACATCTCTGAGGGTGAGATTTTACCTGTAATCAGTTTCTTAATGTATTAGGCTTAGACTTGTGTGTTTTTGCTTTATTTTGCTTGGTAACTTACTTTGTTCTCTCTGTTATTACTTGGAACCACTTAAATCCTAGTATTTATACTTAATAAAATCACTTTTGTTTATTAATAAACCCAGAGTAAGTGATTAATACCTGGGGGAGGAAATAGCTGTGCGTATCTCTCTATCAATGTTATAGAGGGCAGACAATTGATGAGTTTACCCTGTATAAGCTTTATACAGAGAAAGACGGATTTATTTGGGGTTTGGATCCTATTGAGAGCTGGGTGTCTGGATGCTGGAGTCAGGTAACCTGCAGAGCTGTTTTCATTTAAAGCCTGCAGCTTTGGGGCGTGGTCCAGACACGGGGTCTGTGTTGCAGGAGGCTAGCATGTCTGGCTCAACAAGGCAGGGTTCTGGAGTCCCAAGCTGGCAGGGAAAATGGGCTCAGAGGTAATTTCAGCACATCAGGTGACAGTCCCAAGGGAGTCTCTGTGACTGAACCCATCACAGTGGGGCCCCCACAAGGCAGCTCTGGCTCCAGCTGGGCAGCTGTGTCCCCCCAGAACTCCCGAACTCCTTCACAGAGTCCACACCCCTCTCCCACACTCTGACCCCTTGGCCCCAACCTGGAGCCCAGAGCTCATGCACCCCAGGCCCCTCATCCCCAGCCCCACTCCAGAGCCCGCACCCCCAGCCGTAGCCCTTACCCCCCCCCCACATCCCAACCCCCAGCCCGGTGAAAGTGAGTGAGGGTGAGGGAGAGTTAGCGACGGAGGACGGGGGATGGAGTGAATGCGGGCAGGGCCGCTGGAAAGGGGTGGCGTAGGAGAGGGGCCGTGGGGAAGAGGGCGGGGCAAGGGTGTTCGGTTTTCTGAAATTAGAAAGTTGGCAAACCTAGTCACTCACCTTCCTGAGACGGCGGATCCTCAGGGCTGGGGCCGGTGCTCGGGATCAGCTTCTGGCCTGGGCAAAAAACACAGACAACATCAGGGACATTCAGCGGTTCAGTGGCCAGCCAAGCAGAGATCATCCCAGAGATGCAGCTGCTACAAATCCCTAGACCATGTCTCTCCAAAGGAGCCTCAGACACACTGGGCCAGATCCCATCTGGTGTAAATTGGCCCCACTCTACTGGAGTCAATGGGCCAGATCTCTAGCTGGTGCAGATCAGCCCCGCTGCATTGACATCAGTGATCCAGATTCCCAGCTGGTGTAATCATAGTTAATAATCATAATGCACTAGCACCTGATGGTCAAATCCAGGTCAGGTCTCATTGAGCTGGTAGCTTTACAGACAGGATAAATGTCAATCCCTGCCCACAACGATCATGAGTGGATGAGACAGAGAAACTGGCCAAGAGGTGGGCTTGGAAAATGGAGTTAGAAATCTAATAAGAACATAAAAACAGCCAGACTTGATCAGACCAATGGTCCATCTAGCCCAGTATCCTGTCTTCTGACCGGGGCCAATGCCGGGTGCTTCAGAGGGAATGAGCAAAACAGGACAATTCATGAGTGATCCATCCCCTGTCATCCAGTCCCAGCTACTGGCAGTCAGAGGTTTAGAAACACCCAGATCATGGCTAATAGCCATTGATGGACCTAACCTCCAGGAACTTATCTCATACTTTTTTTCAACCCAGTTATCCTTTTGGCCTTCACAACCTCCCTGGAACAAGTTCCACAGGTTGACTGTATGTTGTGTGAAGAAATACTTTATCTTTGTTTTGAATCTGCTGTCTATTCATTTCATCTTGTGACCCCTGGTTCTTCTGTTATGTGAAGGGATAATAACACTTCCTTACTCACTTTCCTCACACCATTCATGAGTTTATAGACCTTCTAACATATTGATGAGGCCTGATTTCCCTTTATAAAAGCTGTGTTGATTCTCCCCAACATATTGTGTTCATCTATATGTCTGATAATTCTGTTCTTTACTATAGTTTCAACCATTTGGCCTAGTACCGAAGTCAGGCTTACCACCTTGTAATTGCCAGGATCGCCTTCAGAGACTTTTTTAAAAAAATCAGCATTATATTAGCTACCCTCCAGTCATCTGGTCCAGAGGCTGATTTAAGCAATAGGTTACATATCACAGCTAGTAATTCTGCAGTTTCGTATTTGAATTTCTTCAGAATTTTTGGGTGAAGACCATCTGGTCCTGGGGACTTATTACTTTTTAATTTATCCATTTTATCCAAAGCCTCATCAATTGACACCTTGATCTGGGACAGACCCTTAGAGTTAACAGGCTGTGCACAATCCCAGTCCAGCTCGGTAATGATCACAGCTCACTACCTGCCTCGCCATGAACAGGTTCCTGTGGCAGAAGCCCACAAAATTTTAAAATGTCTGACGCCAGCCAGCTGTTCCCTTCCCTCTCCTCACATGTGTGGCATACTCCCCCCACCCCACTCTCCTGCTGGTAATAGCTTATCTAAAGTGATCATTCTCCTTACAATGTGTATGATAATCAAGTTGGGCCATTTCCAGCACAAATCCAGGTTTTCTCTCCCCCCCCACCCCCCTCCCCACACAAACCCACTCTCCTGTTGGTAATAGCTTATCTAAAGTGACCACTCTCCTTACAATGTGCATGATAATCAAGGGGAAGAGCAGGTTTTTCCCCACTAATTAAAAGACAAAAGGTCATGATCTTCTTTGAAGGGCAGAGTGTGAAAATGGACAAACTGTCACAGATATTCAGTAGTTTTATTGTCATCATGGTCTACTTTACTAAAACTTCATGAAGTACAAGTACGGAACAAAGCAGCACGACTAACTGATTTTTTTGGCTCACTGGCTATTTAAAAAAATGTTTTTAAAAAAATTTTCAGTGAATCAAAAAGTTGGAAAAAAAACCTTCTTGAGGCTGCTATTCTACACCTCATTTGTATGAGGCTTTTGGCGTTTGAAGTGATGTGTAATCGCTGTATATCTGCCCCACAGATGGTGAGGGCTCTGGAGAGGGGACATTGCTCCAAGGTAAATGGTTTTGCTCCCTGCTGTGGGATTTCCCTGTAGGAAAGCGGGAGGGCTGGGCTGGGACGAGGGGGGAGCACATGCCAATCTCAATGGGGGGACTTTACCCCACCGCAGGTGCCTGCAGGGGGATGGGGGGCAGGAGGCCTCAGGAGCTCACCTCTGTGTGGGGAATGTAAAATGTCCAGGCAGCCCCACATGCCACCGTCTGCTCCCCAGGAGGCTGGGGGCTGCCATGTCCCCGTGCTGTGGCTGGCGGTGTGGAGGGAGCCGGACTCTTACCCCATGGCGATGGAGGTCACAGCTGTGCAGAGCCTGGCGGGGACAGAGACAGGGGTTCAGATTCCACAGGCAGCGGAGCCAGGAGATAAATGAACTAGTCAGTTCTCCTATCACAGAGCCCCTAGCGATGGCCTGGACGGACGTGTGTCCATGGGGCAGGGGCCTGGGGAGGAGGCAGGGTCCGTGTGGGCTCTGGCTTTGTGAGGCACCATCAGGCACAAACATCTGGCCAGGGAGTCAGTGGCTGCCGGGCTGCGATCCTGCCCCGCGCCGGTCAGCAGCAGACCCTGGCAGGGTTCCCATACGTCCAGGTTTCCCTGGACATAACTCTTTTGGTCCTCCCTTATTTTTGCGCTGCTCTGAAGGCAATGCTAAGCCCACTGCAGGGCTCTGCCCCCTCCCCATTCAAAGCAGAAGGAATCTTTGTACGTTCCGTCCCCTTCAGCTTCCCCTTCCCCCAGTAGTGTCCTGTATTTGGGAACTTGAAACATGGTAACCCCAGACCATGGTGTCAGTGCTGCCCCTTGGAAAGGGCTCCATGGCACAGGTGAGGGGCCGACCCCAGCTGCCCCTGCCTTGGTGCTGGGTACAGGGCAGCAAAGAACCAGGGCAGAGCGAGATCCCTGCGGGGTTAGGAGCCAGGCACGAGGTCTCTAAACAGCTGGGCTTGGGCATTCACAGGCTCCCCGAGGCTCATTAGGGACATATCAAGGCCAGGTGCAATGTCCCCTGTGCAGAAGGGCCAGCACTTGGCAGAGGCCCCTCCAGACAGGCTGTGAGCAGGACTCATGTTGCAAGTTCACCTCCACCTTCAGACCGCTCACCCTGCTCCATCCCCTGTCCCAGGGCCTGCTATCCCGCTCTGGGTCTGGATCCTCTGCTCTGCCCTGGTCCTGCTCCTGCTCCTGCTGACTTCTGCCCCGATCGTCACCTGCATCCAGAGGAAAAGAGCTATCATTCGGTACGATCTGGAGGGCTTTAGGTGGAATGGCATGGAGGAAGAGGAAGGAGAGGTGACTGAGGGCTCTGGATGTCTCCCCTGTCCTGGGCAGGTTGGAGGGTCGTCTGGGATTTCAGAGAGGTCTGTGGTTTATGCCTTTGTGCAGAAACCTGTCCATGAGGCTCAGGGGGAGTAACTCATTGATCAGACTTGAGGGGGGAGGGGAGGTCCCTGATAAATGTGTGACACCAAGCAGCCCCCATAGGTTCCCCTTACATGGGATATGAAAGTTAGCTTAACTCCAGACCCACCCATTTCCCCCTCTTCCCTGGCCGGTGGCTAGGCCAGCTCCTGCTCTCTGTGCCTGTATCCTGGGGCAGCAGTGGTAAGCATGGCCCATCTCCTCACACTGCCCTGCCCTTCAGTCACACCAGTGTGTGTGTGTGTAAATCCAGAAAACCTCATGGCCTGCAGCAGCTTTACTCTGGGGTCACGTGCATGTCACCAGGCCAGGATCCAGCCCCTGTGTTTGAGCAGAAATATTTGCTTAATAAGGGTTTAATTTTCACTCCTGCTGGGCCAGGCTTGGGGCCAGGGATGCTGTGGGCCCTGCTCCGGTACGGCACGCACAGACAGGAGGGCTGGGAGCTCCCAGTGATAGCTGGAATTTTCACAATGGCTGAATCATAGAATCATAGAATATCAGGGTTGGAAGGGACCCCTGAAGGTCATCTAGTCCAACCCCCAGCTCGAAGCAGGACCAATTCCCAGTTAAATCATCCCAGCCAGGGCTTTGTCAAGCCTGACCTTAAAAACCTCTAAGGAAGGAGATTCTACCACCTCCCTAGGTAACGCATTCCAGTGTTTCACCACCCTCTTAGTGAAAAAGTTTTTCTTAATATCCAATCTAAACCTCCCCCACTGCAACTTGAGACCATTACTCTTCGTTCTGTCATCTGCTACCATTGAGAACAGTCTAGAGCCATCCTCTTTGGAACCCCCTTTCAGGTAGTTGAAAGCAGCTATCAAATCCCCCCTCATTCTTCTCTTCTGCAGGCTAAACAATCCCAGCTCCCTCAGCCTCTCCTCATAAGTCATGTGTTCTAGACCCCTAATCATTTTTGTTGCCCTTCGCTGGACTCTCTCCAATTTATCCACATCCTTCTTGTAGTGTGGGGCCCAAAACTGGACACAGTACTCCAGATGAGGCCTCACCAATGTCGAATAGAGGGGAACGATCATGTCCCTCGATCTGCTCGCTATGCCCCTACTTATACATCCCAAAATGCCATTGGCCTTCTTGGCAACAAGGGCACACTGCTGACTCATATTCAGCTTCTTGTCCACTGTCACCCCTAGGTCCTTTTCCGCAGAACTGCTGCCTAGCCATTCGGTCCCTAGTCTGTAGCGGTGCATTGGATTCTTCCATCCTAAGTGCAGGACCCTGCACTTATCCTTATTGAACCTCATCAGATTTCTTTTGGCCCAATCCTCCAATTTGTCTAGGTCCTTCTGTATCCTATCCCTCCCCTCCAGCGTATCTACCACTCCTCCCAGTTTAGTATCATCCTCAAATTTGCTGAGAGTGCAATCCACACTATCCTCCAGATCATTTATGAAGATATTGAACAAAACCGGCCCCAGGACCGACCCTTGGGGCACTCCACTTGATACCGGAACTCTTTGAACACCCCCCCCCCGCGGACACACACACACTGTTCCCCAGAGGCTGTGATTTCTATCCTTGATTGTTGTAGCATAGGGGCAGACACTGAAGTACAAGCCCTGTTCCATACAGTTCCAAGTCCCACTCTGCTCTGCATTACAGGCGTGCGCTACAAGTTTATGCTGTAAAGAGGCTGAAATATTTGTTGTCTAAATATGAAATCGTTCCAAGTGGTTGCAGAAAATAAGCTGTGGTTTGGTATTTTACTCTGTCAGGCCAGACCTTGAACAATATGCACTGTCACCTGCTCTACCAGGGGCTGGACTGGGGGTTATTCTTCCAGCCCCTCAGCCATGCTGCGAATGCAGCACTGCAATCATCCCTGAGATAGAAATGAGCGTGGCAGACAAGTGATGGGGGATCATTGTATCCTGAGAGCAGCATCGCTCTGAGACTGTGTCTATAAATACTACCAGGCTGTGGGGACAGGGTCTCAGGGGGCGGGGGAGAGACTCCTGCGCTGAGAACAGGACCACAGCCAGTAACCACAGGCCCCTCTCTCTGCTCACCTCACAGGCAGGGGGGCTCTGTTTAGAACTAGGATTGGACGGATTTGCTTCTTATTGGTAAATGTCAGCAAACATCAATTTCCCAGGACGCACACAAACCCACGAGAAAATATTTTCATCGATAATAATAGAAATATGCAATTAAGCGAAGTAAGAGAAAGGCTGTGTGAGACATTATTAGAGGCTGATTTAAGGATATATACTGTGTATATATGATAATTTATGTTTTAATGGTTATAAAGCTTTAACTTTTTGAATCTCAACGTCTACTGTCATTAAATAATTATTGTCTGACCCCTCATTGTAATTTCCTCCACTGTGAAATATAAATCAATAAATATACAAACGTTGCCGAAACCCCATGATTTTAACCAATAGTGAACATTTAAATTGATAACAAATGTTAAAAACAAACCTTCAAAATCAATATCGACAGTATGTTTCAAAATTATAATAAAAATTGAATTCTGAAAAGGCTATTTATAACCCTGGGCTGGGACCTGCGGGAGCCACCAGGGGACGTCATCCAGAAACAGACACAGCATATGTTATGGGGTCAGTCATGTGACTCAGTCACACCCCCAAGTGATGTCCCAGCACCCCCATTGTGATCTGCCCAGGGGCAACTAAGCATACAGAGAGGGATGGGACATGGGGTGCTCTGGATCCAGCATCCTGGCAATTAGATGGAGGCACAACGCTCAACAGGGGCCTCTCACAGGGCACGGGGGCAGTGTGGGGAGAGGGCGCAGTGTCACCCCCACATGGCTAGAAAAGGGACAAGGGGATTGCCCGGTGGCAGGGGGGAAGGGAGGCGGTTGCTTCTTTATGAAGAGCCCTGGAGAGCCCTCCTGGGGAAATGGAACAAACTGGGGAATGGGATGAATTCTCGGGGGGGAGGGCAGGAGCAGATGGTACTCATGCAGGAGGGGAAATGGAAGCCATTGTTATGAGGATGGCCACCGCTTCCATTGGAAACAATGGGAAGCAGCACTGCCATGTCAGTGATACCTTTGGGTATGACAGGGAGGGTGCCCCAAGTAAAGATGGCCACCATTTCCCATTGTTTCTAAGGGAAATGAAGCCACAGCCTTCAATTCTGCAGGCCACAAAAAGGGCAACCTCTCTGCCACATCAGGGACATGGGTGGCCATCTTCTCTGAGGGCAGCTTATGGCTTCACTTCCATTTGAAAACAAGGAGGAAATTGGACATCAAGGCCATGGGCAGCCTCCCAAGGCTTTATGGAAATGATAACCATTACCCAGAGGGCAGCCTACATCTTCAATCCTAGCAGAAACAATGGAAAATGGCAGCCATCTTTACTAGGGGCAACCTCCTGTTCACATCCATGGTATTCAATGGCATAGTAGCCATTTTCCCTGAAGGCAGCCTGTAACTTCAGACTTATTGGGAACAATGGGAAATCAGAGCCATCTTTACTAGGGGCAACCTCCCTTTCACATTCCAAGCCAATAGTCTCACGGCAACCGTCTTCCCCCGGGCAGCTTCAGGCTTTTTCTATAATGGCATTAAAGTCACAGGCTTCCCTCTAGACAGATAGCTGCCATGTTGCTACACCCTTGGAATGTGAAAGGGAAGCTGCCCTTAATAAAGATGGCTGCCATTTGTGACAGCAGGATATGCAGCGAGGAATTTCCAAAGGGGCTTGAGTGTCTGAGGTGCTGACAGCCATGAAAGCCCATGAGTGAGGGGTGCCTGACTCCTTTGGGGCCTTTTCAACACCTAACCCTAAAATAATGTTGTTATTGTGGAAACAGCTCCATTTTTAGGGGCTTTATCTGGAGAACCTCTTTCTCAAAGGGCCTCAGATTTCCTTCACACACTCTGCCTCAGCCACTCACCCAGGCTTCCACTTTTCAGGTGGATTTGACTTGTCCTGTGGATTTTAGGCAAAGTTTAATATTCTGCTTTAAACAGAAACTTTGTTGCTGCAATAACTATGGGAAGCCACCATTGCTCTGTAATTCTCTGTCTTGGCTCGCCTGGGAGTTGGGCTCAGAGGGGCTGGTCTAGTCCAGTATCAAACCCCAAAGCTGGAGAGTTGGGCTCAGGGGGGCTGCTCTGATCGGGTATCAACCTCTCAATCTTCAGCATTTGGGAACAACAGAGAAACTGCCCAGCCCATGAGAGAGGAGCTGTGCAAACAACCTCCCCCTCTCACCAGGGAGTGAGGTCCCTGGCCATTGCAAGGCCGGTAGCAGACACAGCCCCGTCTCTCACAGGGGCTGTGGCTTTTCTCTCTGAACCTTGGGGAGCACGTGGCAGATCAGAGAGCACCTGCAGCTTCTCTGGTCCCTGCAGATCAGCAGCGGAGAGGCCAGATCAGAGAGCCACGGCATTTCTCTCACTGAGACACTATGAAGCAGAGCGTGAGAGACGGCACCTGGATCCCCGAGAGGCAGATGCCGCTATGGCATTGCCAGCCTGTGGGGTTATCACGGCTTCTCCCCATGATCCTGCCGCTGGGCCTATGGCTTCTCTGTGAGTATGGACACAACGGGCCGGGTTGGGTTTTAGGAGAAGGCTGAGATGAGACAGGCAGAGAATTGTTTGCTTAATTAGTCCTGAGAGGCATGTTCCAGGTGGGCTGTTAGACTGCCATCGCTGCCCTAGACCCCAGAGAGGCCGAAGCCAGCCCAGCACCCTCATCACACACCCCTGGTCTCCAGTACATCGCTAGCACTGCCAAACACTGTTACTTTTCCCTGCTTACTGTTTTCTATATCAGAGGATTTAAAACACTTTCAACCCTTCAGGCAAAATCCACATATTTTAACAGCTGCAATGTCTGTGCGATCTCAGGCCCTGGCCCGAGCACGGGCCCAGCACTGAATATTGCCAGGGCCGTTTTAAATCACTCAAAAAGAAAAGGAGTACTTGTGGCACCTTAGAGACTAACCAATTTATTTGAGCATGAGCTTTCGTGAGCTACAGCTCTCTTCATCGGATGCATACCGTGGAAACTGCAGTAGACATTATATACACACAGAGACCATGAAACAATACCCCCTCCCACCCCAGTGTCCTGCTGGTAATAGCTTATCTAAAGTGATCATCAAGTTGGGCCATTTCCAGCACAAATCCAGCACAGGTTTTCTCACCCTCCGCCCCCGACCCCCCACACAAACTCACTCTCCTGCTGGTAATAGCCCATCCAAAGTGACCACTCTCTTCACAATGTGTATGATAATCAAGGTGGGCCATTTCCTGCACAAATCCAGGTTCTCTCACCCCCTCACCCCCCTCCAAAAACCACACATACAAACTCAATCTCCTGCTGGTAATAGCTTATCCAAAGTGACCACTCTCCCTACAATGTGCATGATAATCAAGGTGGGCATAATGCTGGAAACGGCCCTTTCTTAAAGGGACAGTGCACCGTTTCTGAGATTTCGCAAGCAGCCAGCTCACATTGTCTCTCTCTCTCTCACACACACACACACACACACACACACACACACACACTGTCTCTTTCACACTCACCTCCCAACACATACTCGTATTATTGTTGTTGTTACTTCTTCGTACTTCCTGTAATGCACATATATTCTCTGTAATTTTATTCTTTCAAAGTATGTGATTTTAGTGTTTTGACTGGTTTGTGCATTTCATATTTTTCATTTCTCTTCCCCTTAAATTGAATTCTTTGAGTAGTGAGTTCTAAAAGGCCTAACCTGTCCTGGCTGGAGTAATTATCCCTATGGTAACTTTTTAAAAATATATATTCTATCTAGTTTTTTTGTTTCTACTGATGGCACACATAGGCACATACCTCGGTGCACATAACAAAATTTATTCTGCACATGGATGGAAAAAATGAGAGGGAACATTGCTATGGCAGCTCCCGCTCTCTGTGCCCATGTCCTGGAGAGACTGCGAGGCGACTATGTAAAATGACCCTCCCGCACACACCCCAGTCCATGCTCTTCAGTCACACAGCTCTCTGTGTGTGTGTAAATACAGAGGAACCCCACGGCTTGCAGCAGTGTCATCCTGGGATCATGCTCCTGCCCCCAGGACAGAGTCCGGCCCCATGTGTGAGCAGTGACACATTCACTTCATAAGGGTTTAATTTTCATTCCTGTAGGGCCTGGCCTGGGGAGAGGGAGCCGGATCCAGCAGGAGAGAGCTGTGGGCCTGTCCCAAAGGGTGCTGTTTGCCTGCCATCCCTGGGGCTGTGTGTCTATAAATACTGCCAGGGCCGAGGGGATGGGGTTGGGGTTGGGGTTGGGGTTGGGGTTGGGGTTGGGGGAGGAGACACTCCTGTGCTGGGAACAGGGACCACAGCCTGCAACCACAGCCATGCTCATCTCACACACAGCACGGGGCTCTGTTTAGAACTAGGCCTGGATGGATGAGATTGTTATTGGTAAATATCAGTAAACATCAAGTTCCCTGCATGCACACAAACCCACAAGAAAATATTTCCGTCGATAATAATCATACATTTGCAGATAAGCAAAGTAAGAGAAATGCTGCTCGAGACATTGTTAGAGGTTGATTTTGGGATATTTACTGTATATTTTGACATGTGATTATGCCAATTTGTGTCTTAATGGTTAGAAAGCTTTAACTTTTTGCATCTCAACATCTACTGCCATTAAATAATTATTGTCTGACCCCCCCTTTAATTCCTTCCACTGTGAAATATAAATCAATAAATATAAAAATGTTGCTGAAAACCCATGATTTTAACCAATAGTGGACATTTAAACTGATAACAAAAATTTAAAAACCCTTAAAAATCAACATTGACATTGTCAAAATTATAAAGAAAAAAATTAAAAATTGAGTTCTATGTAGCCTATTTATAACCCAGGGCTCGGACCTGCGGGAGCCACCTGGGGGCATCCTCCAGAAACAAACACAGCACATGTTATGGGGTCAGTCATGTGACTCAGCCACACACACCCCCCCAACTGATGTCCCAGCACTTCCATTGTGATCTGCCCATGTGATTTCAAACACCACATTTATCTTTGGCCTTTCCTCCTTGTTCTGGTGGCAGCAGCTAGGGAGCAATTGCCATAGCATGTCTTTCACCCACCAGGACTCACAACCACCTCTCGAGAATGGGAATCTTGCAGGAGGCTTCCCCAACACTAGCATGATTACAGGCTTCAGCACTGTCTTCAGCAGATCAGCTGGTGACACCAGAGCCCTTTTAACTGATGGCCTGGCTGACTGGTTAAGGCGATGGACTGCTAATCCGTTGTGCTCTGTATGGCTGCATTCGAACCCCCCTTGTGGTCATTGGCCTTTGCTTCTTATCTTGGCCATGGCCGGGTTATTCCTCCATTGCTCTTCTGGTCCTTCCTGCCAAAGTTCCTGCTTGTACTAAGCGGAACTTGAATCCTGCTTGAAAGACTGGGACTGTCAAGGCTGATTCCCCACTCTGGCACAAGGTGGGGGCCCGCTAGGATTCAAAAAATTAATACTGGCCACTCCAGTCTTGTATTCAACTCCCAAGGTTACAGCTTCTCTCTGACCTTGGATGGATAGATGCTGCCACCACCCAAGTGCAGAACCCCTTTGAGAGCCCAGGAAGGCGCACTTGTGAATTCCTTCCTCTGGGGTACCCTCAAGCCCTTTCACCCCCACCCACTCCGGAAAAGAGTTGAGAAAGAAAACAAAGGAAATTAGTTGTTGCCCCCAGCTAATTAAACAACATGCACAAACCTCTTAGGACACCAAAAACTCAATCCTGTTCTTAAAAAAGGTAAATTTTATTAGAAACAAAAAGAAAGAAAATACATCTGGAACTTAGGCTTTTGCTAGATTTTAAAAGAGCAATTCCAAAAATTAAGCACCCAAAATAGCTTTCTTGGGGGTTCAGCTTAAAGGTTACAAGCAAACAAAAGCACCTGGGGTTAGCACAGAGGAGTCCACTAGCCATAAGAAATAAACAGAAATAAACCTAATTGTGTCTTTCTAAACAATCCTGATCTACTTACACATCTGGGGGTTCCAAATAAGTTGTTCTAGGAATGATCTGATGCTCTATGATCATATCTGGCTTAAAGCTTCTCATAGCATAACTGCTTCCCGTCCCCCTCTTTCCTGGAGAACAACATCAGACGTTTTTTCCCCATTTTAAAAAGTTCTAGCCTTCCCATTGGCTCTTTTGGTCAGGTGCCCACTCCCTTTCCTTTACCTGGGGGACTTTTTAAGCCTTTACAGGTAAAGCAAGCAGAGAACAGCCAGCAAGAGGGACTTTATAGCTAACTGGCTGGCTGGGTGTCCATAAAAGGGAGCTCCCCCCAACTTCATTTATCACAGGGACTCTTACTAGATATCTCTGCACCACCGCAGGCTTTAACGGCTATGTCTTCTATTCCTGACTTTGGCTGATCAAAGGACAGCTGGTGGCAATGGGGTCCTTTCGCATGATGAGTTAGCCAAGTCATTAAAGCAATGGACTGGTAATCTCGTGTGTTCTGAACGTGTGGGTACAAATCTGTCCTTTGTTTTTACTCCATGTTTTGGCTGTGATGGCTATTGGGTCCTTCCTCCATGCCCCTTCCTGCCAAAGCAACTCTTACAGTGACCAAACGAAGAACAGCTCCCAACAAAGTGGTTGTTTTTTTTGTCAGTGGGGACTCATGCACGAATCCTCCACCCTGCCATGCGTAGTAACATGCATTTGCCTCCCCCAGGTATTTCCCCAGAGCCCCATGTAACTTTGTTTGTCTGGCGAGTTCTTTGAAATAGTCCTTTGAAGCTCATAATGCTTCTGGAGGTTTACACTGGCCACGCCTCCCCCCTAGAGAAATTTTGTACAACCCCCAATAATACAGAAACTTTGCATTTTTAATACAATGGACTCCAAAGTGACTTACCCTTAATTCAGGTAGGTTTGCCCAGGATGTGCCAGGACATTGCCAGATCTGTCCCGCACCCTAAACGCTAACATTCCCTGAGAGGGGTGCTCGTATCCCACAATGCACTGCAAAAAGCCCACACAAGACAATGTGCCTGATGGCGGCATGAGGGATGCTGGGATGACGACCCCGGAGCCACACACCTCTTGCTGATGCAGCCTGTTGCTGTGGAAACGCCCAGCGCTGGCAAAGGCGATGAAGTGTGCACACGCGCTAGTGCCCTGGCAGTGCTGGCACCAGCAATGTTCCCATGAACACTTTTTGTGTATCAACGAAAGGGGTCAGAGCGGACGGCGTGCAGTAAAATACTGCTCCCTGAAGATGAAGCGAGGAGGAGAGAAGAGGTGTTGTGTAGTCTAGGACAGATGTGTACAGTCCAAAGGCTGTTCTGTTCCTTGTGCTTCTCCTGAGATATTCCCTGCACAGGAGGAGACGCTCCCCTGCTGGCCTGTTCTAGCATCATAGAATATCAGGGTTGGAAGGGACCGCAGGATGTCATCTCGTCCAACCCCCTGCTCAAAGCAGGGCCAAACCCCACTTTTTGCCCCAGATCCCTAAATGGCTCCCTCAAGGATTGAACTCACAATCCTGGGTTTAGCAGACCAATGCTCAAACTTCCCTCCCCCGCAGCTGAGTGAATGCAGCTCCCCAGAAGGGAAACAAGCCCAATCACTTTGTGTCTTTAGTGCACTCTCTGAGAGGAGCCATACGTTCGCCTCAGCTCAATTCAGCTGCAGTGTAGCACTCCCAAGGGAACCAGAAAAGACTTGAAGCTCTTGTTTGTTTTGTGGATACTAAGTTTAATAAGACTCCACTATTTAAACCGCCCCTGCTCTGGGAGTGTAAGATTTGGTGAGCCCAGACAGGAGAGGCTGAATTGCAATGATCTGATCTCTCCAAGAGAGGAACCCACCAAACTGCTGCAGACTGCTCCAGAGAAAGCTGCCAGGGAAGATTTCATTGGTTGCAAGCGCTATGGCTGGGAGAGAGTTAAAAGACCAGTAGTGGAGGTAGGAGGACTCTGATACCAGCTAAAGGATGAGCATTTAAGAGAAGTCTGTGACCCCCCGGGCATTTCTGGGACACATCACAGTGAAACTGCAGCCAAAAGCTCTTTGACCTTACCCAAATATATCAGAATTCATTTCAATTGTGAAGAGCCAAACCTGCTGGAAAATCAGGGATTGTCTTACATTGCTGGCATTAAGAGAGAAGATTTTACAAGCCATTGCTACAGCAAAAGAGGAGCAAAAGATCTGTCAATCCCATCCCAGAAAAGAAAACGAGTGTTAAAGAAAGACTTTAAAATAACAGGACAGTTTAGGAACTCCCTGCAAAAGGACAGGCTAAACCAAAGCAGTTTGGCTTATCAAACTGCAAATGGTGTTCCCAAGGGGACCACTGAGACAGAGATAATGGAAACTGTAATCAGGGCAGTTTGCCCAGGATTGAGCTTCAGGAGCTAGCTGGAGTGAAAAACTAAGCTGAGCCTGCCAAAATTGTGTACCCCCTTTCCCAGATCATTAATGAATATGCTGAACACCACCGGTCCCAGTACAGATCATAGAATCATAGAATCATAGAATATCAGGGTTGGAAGGGACCTCAGGAGGTCATCTAGTCCAACCCCCTGCTCAAAAGCAGGACCCATCCCCAATTAAATCATCCCAGCCAGGGCTTTGTCAAGCCTGACCTTAAAAACTTCTAAGGAAGGAGATCCCACCACCTCCCTAGGCAATGCATTCCAGTGTTTCACCACCCTCCTAGTGAAAAAGTTTTTCCTAATATCCAACCTAAACCTCCCCCACTGCAACTTGAGACCATTACTCCTTGTCCTGTCCTCTTCCACCACCGAGAATAGTCTAGAACCATCCTCTCTGGAATCACCTCTCAGGTAGTTGAAAGCAGCTATCAAATTCCCCCTCATTCTTCTCTTCTGCAGACTAAACAATCCCAGTTCCCTCAGCCTCTCCTCATAAGTCATGTGTTCCAGACCCCTAATCATTTTTGTTGCCCTTCGCTGGACTCTTTCCAATTTATCCACATCCTTCTTGTAGTGTGGGGCCCAAAACTGGACACAGTACTCCAGATGAGGCCTCACGAATGTCGAATAGAGGGGGACGATCACGTCCCTCGATCCGCTCGCTATGCCCCTACTTATACATCCCAAAATGCCATTGGCCTTCTTGGCAACAAGGGCACACTGCTGACTCCTATCCAGCTTCTCGTCCACTGTCACCCCTAGGTCCTTTTCCGCAGAACTGCTGCCTAGTCATTCGGTCCCTAGTCTGTAGCTGTGCATTGGGTTCTTCCGTCCTAAGTGCAGGACCCTGCACTTATCCTTATTGAACCTCATCAGATTTCTTTTGGCCCAATCCTCCAATTTGTCTAGGTCCCGCTGTATCCTATCCCTGCCCTCCAGTGTATCTACCACTCCTCCCAGTTTAGTATCATCCGCAAATTTGCTGAGAGTGCAATCCACACCATCCTCCAGATCATTTATGAAGATATTGAACAAAACCGGCCCCAGGACCGACCCCTGGGGCACTCCACTTGACACTGGCTGCCAACTAGACATGGAGCCATTGATCACTACCCATTGAGCCCGACAATCTAGCCAACTTTCTACCCACCTTGTAGTTCATTCATCCAGCCCGTACTTCTTTAACTTGCTGACAAGAATACTGTGGGAGACTGTGTCAAAAGCTTTGCTAAAGTCAAGAAACAATACATCCACTGCTTTCCCTTCATCCACAGAACCAGTAATCTCATCATAGAAGGCAATTAGATTAGTCAGGCATGACCTTCCTTTGGTGAATCCATGCTGACTCTTCCTGATCACTTTCCTCTCATGTAAGTGCTTCAGGATTGATTCTTTGAGGACCTGCTCCATGATTTTTCCGGGGACTGAAGTGAGGCTGACTGGCCTGTAGTTCCCAGGATCCTCCTTCTTCCCTTTTTTAAAGATCGGCACTACATTAGCCTTTTTCCAGTCATCCGGGACTTCCCCCGTTCGCCACGAGTTTTCAAAGATAATGGCCAATGGCTCTGCAATCACAGCCGCCAGTTCCTTTAGCACTCTCGGATGCAACTCGTCCGGCCCCATGGACTTGTGCACGTCCAGCTTTTCTAAATAGTCCCTAACCACCTCTTTCTCCACAGAGGGCTGGCCATCTATTCCCCATGTTGTGATGCCCAGCGCAGCAGTCTGGGAGCTGACCTTGTTCGTGAAGACAAGAGGCAAAAAAAGCATTGAGTACATTAGCTTTTTCCACATCCTCTGTCACTAGGTTGCCTCCCTCATTCATTAAGGGGCCCACACTTTCCTTGGCTTTCTTCTTGTTGCCAACATACCTGAAGAAACCCTTCCTGTTACTCTTAACATCTCTCGCTAGCTGCAGCTCCAGGTGCGATTTGGCTCTCCTAATTTCATTCCTACATGCCCGAGCAATATTTTTATACTCTTCCCTGGTCATATGTCCAACCTTCCACTTCTTGTAAGCTTCTTTTTTATGCTTAAGATCCGCTAGGATTTCACCGTTAAGCCAAGCTGGTCGCCTGCCATATTTACTGTTCTTTCGACACATCGGGATGGTTTGTCCCTGTAACCTCAACAGGGATTCCTTGAAATACAGCCAGCTCTCCTGGGGACCTTGCTATTTACCTCTCTCCACTCCGAAAACTGACCATTTATTTATTTAGTAGACTAAATCTGCGATGTACAATCCTTCACAGTTAAGAGAGATAATAATGTGCTAACCTACATCTCCACCACTGCCAGGCTGAACCCCATAGTGCACTGGTGGGTTGCAGAATTAGCTGACTTTAACTTCATACAGTAGAAAACCTGAGTTATGAACATCAGAGTTATGAACTGACCAGCCAACCATGCACCTTATTTGGAACCTGAAGTTCACAATCAGGCAGCAGCAACAGAGAGAGAAAAAACAAATACACTACAGTAGTGTATTAAACATAAACTGCTAAAAAAATAAAGGGAAAGCAGGATTTTTCTTCTGCATAGTAAAGTTTCAAAGCTCTATTAAGTCAATGCTCAGGTGTAAACTTTTGAAAGAACAACCATAACATTTTGTTCAGCATTATGAACATTTCAGAGTAACGAACAACCTCCTTTCCCAAGGTGTTCGTAACTCTGAGGTTCTACTGTAGTTAAATATCATCTAGGGAAATCTAATGCTTTATCAGGAATTCCCCTTGATATTGAGAGGATGCACAGAATACACAGAAGAGACGAACACAGGTGTTGTTAAAGCAGTCAGACTCCTTGGATATACAAACTGATGGCAAGGTGTCCAGGTTAGCAGTTATTACTACCAATCCTTTGACAGTAAAAGTCTCCTTCATGGGCATTACATCCACCATAAAACTTATTCCAGGAGAAGACATTTTGGCACCTCAGAAGAAAGATCCAGCTATTGCTAAAATGCTTCTGTATAAGTTTTTGGGGCACAAACCAAATACCAAGAGAACACAGGAGGATGTTGTACATCGAACATTGTGTCACTAGAGTTTGTATGTGCACCAAGCAAAAGAAACCTCACCAGCGTACCAGATTTCATCTAACTACCATAGTTACAACAAGTACCAGGGGGTAGCCGTGTTAGTCTGTATCCACAAAAACAACAAGGAGTCTGGTGGCACCTTACTTCCTTAGTTACAACAGAAGCATTTGTACTTGTAACCGTAGGCTTCTTCCATCTAGGAAGAATCAAAGAAAGATATGAATACATCTGAGCCTCGGTGGATCACTTTACTTGGTTTGTCAAAGTCTACCCTACCACCAAAAACTCAGGAAAGACAGTGACAGACAAGATCTTCAATTAGTTTGTTTTAAGATTTGATTTCCCCAAAAGAATCCATCGTCAATAAGGAGCAGAGTTTGAAAAAAGTTTTTTTTCCAAAGGGTAGAGTACTACAGTAAGATTTAAACTTCTCCCATAACCCCATACCACCCACAGGGCAATGGGCAAGTAGAAAGGCTGAATCGAATTCTGCTGGCTACATTGATAACCTTGCCAGAAGAACAAAAATCAGACTGGAAGGACTCCCTTAATAAGACCATAAGACCATCAATGCCTATAACTGTACACAAAATGATGCTATGAGTTCCCACCCTTCTATTTATTATCTTGAAGATAATCACATTTGTCTATTGTCATTGCATTTGCTCTACCTATGAACTCTGAATCTGCACCTAGGAACCATAAAGAATATGCTGAGAGACAGAAACAGCAATTGAAAGACGTTTATGAACTGGCCTCAATATGTTCTCAAAACTCTGCTATTCGTGGTAAGAATCATTATGGTCAGAAAGTGTATGGTGCTGCCCTCTGGCCAGGGGACAGGAGTACTTGTCAGGAAGGGGACCAGGCAAACTAACATCCTATTGGGAAGATAAAATTCATGTTAGAACATGAAAGGAAAGGGGAGAGTTCACAGAGTAAAGGCAGAGGGTGGAGAAGGAGGTGATAGAGTTTGTCACCACAAGTTTTTGCTTCTCTGGGTTTTCTTGCCCTTGGATATGACACTGTGCTGCACAGCACCACTGCAGAAGATACAGAGATCAAGGTAAATCAGCAAAACTGGAAATCTAAGGGCAAGTCTCTGCTAGAAGCGCTACAGCGGCACAGATGCACCGATGCAGCTGCTCCACTGTAGCGCATCTGGTGAAGATGCTCTATGCTGATGGGAGAGCGCTCTCCTGTCAGCATAATAAGTCCACCCCTGCGAGAGCTATGTTGGCGGGAGAGCACTGTCTACACAGGGGGTTAAGGTCGGTATAACTATGTCACTCAGAGGGTGTGGATTAATCACACCCCTGAGTGATGTAAGTGATACTGAAGTAGGCTGTAGTGTAGACCAAGCCTCAATAAGGACAGAATTTGGACTCCAGTGATTCTGATAGTGAGAGCGAAGACAAACAACATGGTACCCATGGCATGGTGACTCTGAATTCAGAGGCAGAAACATTCCTTCCACAGCTGGGAAATGGGGATGTTGTTGATCTTGTAAACTTGAAGACAGATGACTAGTCTGATGTGACATCCACATCAGCCAATGAAAGACATGAATGGCAAAATGTGACCATGGACCCGGAAACCATCAGTGCACAAGAGGACAGATCTCGAGAACAACCCATTGTCACATGAGGTCCTCTGACTAGAGAGGGAAGAGCCCCCCAGACACTGACCTATGAACCTACTCATCAGTGTCTAATTCCAGCTACTGGTGAATGCACCATGGCTTTATCCTTGTGTTTACATGCTGTACCTAGTACCTATTCCTGTATCTTATCCTGCATTCTCTCCAATGTAAATGAAGAGACATTGGCTTCTGGTTTGGATATTGCTCTAGAAAAGGGGTCGATAGCGCTACATAGTTAGTTTTATGTTTCTTGAGTAGATGTTTTTTATGTCTAATGACTTTGTCTTACATGGTTATACCGCTTACCATGTGGGAGCTGGTATTTCATAAGATTTGAGGATCTCTGGGGATTTAAACTGTTCAGAACTGGCTATTTGGTTGGGCAATGGAACAACCCTTGACACTGACATTTTCTGCTTAATGTGAATTAAACCAAAGAGAGATGCAAAAGTTTCCAGATCTGATGAAAAAGGAGCAAGACAAAAGCTCATCTGAGACCGAAAGCACGAGCTTGTGGAAGTCGTAGGTGTCTGCTAATAAGCCAAATGGCTGGACGGAATGTTTTATATTTTGTTAATGGGAATATTTGGGGGATATTATATTTCCACAGGAGGAGTGTAGCACTGATACGGGAATGTCAGGGTTCTACATACCTGCATCCTGTATCTCTAAGGCTGTGTCCTGTCCCTTTAAGGGTTTGGAGATCTGCTAGCGAGGCTAAAGAGGAACAGTGGGGATGCAAGCTGCACCCCCAGGAGGGTTTCTGTCGTTCTCCAGGGGGACCCAGCGGGTTGCAGCCTGAGTTTGTTTGGGGAGTTGGACATTAAGTTTAATAAAATTCCATTTTTAAAACCATCCCTGGTCTGGCAGGGTAACACATGCTCTGACCACCAGATCCCTACAGTCCCAGATCCAGCAGAGTTGGGGGTAACAGCTTGCACCCAGATTCTGGTCTGGTCAGGTTGGTGGAATTAACACAGCTCATCCCCCCAGTTCCCCTGGGTGTCCCCTGTGCAGCGCAGAGACGTGGGCAGCAGTTGATGGGGATGTGGTTTGTTGGGAGTGGCAGGGACCTTGGTTTGCTCTCACTGAGCATCACAGGCTCCCTGTGCCTGCCGCCCCCTGCTCAGTTCCTCATTTGAGCTCCTGGGGCATCAGGCTCCATGGAGCTGGGGACTGGGGTATTTGGAGCAGCACTGAGGGGTCCCTCGCTGTCCCATCATGTGGTGTGAGCTCACTGCCCTTTTTCTCCATGAGTGCCAGCTTGGGCGAGGGTCTGAGGCCAGCACTTGTGTCAGTGGGGCAGGATCGGAGACAGGAGTGAGTTGGCTGTTCAGGCAGCGTGAGAGGCCGGGTGCTGAGTACCAAAGGGGCCAGAGGGCTGGGGGAACGTTTGTATTAATAATGGGGAGTTGAGTCAGAGAAAAGAGGAGCTGAGACCTGAACCTTCACTCCAAAATGGAAACAATATCCTGCACCCTGATCAGGTTGCCCGGGGTCAAGCCAGAGTCACTCATCGCCTGCAAAGGCAACAGGGCTAGAGTCTGATCTCAGCTCCCCTCAGGTTTCAGAGTAACAGCCGTGTTAGTCTGTATTCACAAAAAGAAAAGGAGGACTTGTGGCACCTTAGAGACTAGCCAATTTATTTGAGCATAAGCTTTCGTGAGCTACAGTTCACACATCCGATGAAGTGAGCTGTAGCTCACGAAAGCTTATGCTCAAATAAATTGGCTAGTCTCTAAGGTGCCACAAGTCCTCCTTTTCTTTTAGCTCCCCTCAGGTCATTCTGGAGTCCCTGAGGGCTGCAGTTAGATCAGGGGCTACATTCGCATCTTTCATCCCAGAGTAAATAAAAATAAATATTGCAACCTAGTCAGGGTAATTGGATATTAGACCTTGTTTTGACCGATGAAAATGTGACTAGGGTTGTCAGGTACCCAATTTTCAACCAGAAAGTCCGGTCAAAAAGGGGACTTGGCAGTGTCCAGTCAGATGTACTGACCAGACACCAATAGTCTGGTTACTGCGGGCGGGAAGGGAGAGGTGCCGGGTCATCAACCCGAGCCAGACCCCGCTCAGCTGGGGCCGCCTCCTACTTGCATCTGGGCAGGCAGGAGACTTCATGTCAGGCTGCAGCTCTGTGACAGAGGGATCCCAGTGGGAGTAGAGAAGGGAAGTGGAGAGGAGAGGAGCCAGTTACAAGGAAGGGGGAGGAGAGAGAGCAGCGAGGGGCGGGATGGGGAGGAGAGGAGCGAACAGGGGTAGGGGCTTGAGGGAAAGGATGGGGCAGGGGCGGGGTCTTGTGAAAAGCGGTGGGAAAGGGACAGGGACTTTGGGAAAGAGGCAGGGAAGGGAGGTCCGGTTGTCTGCAAATAGAAAGTTGGCAACCCTAAATGTGACCAATGCTGGGGCGTGGTTTAAGATGTATCAGATGCCCCCAAAACACAAAATTCAGCAAATTGTGAAAGTGGCTTCTTCAGCTAAACCCCCATCCTGGTTATCAGTGGAATTGAAAGCAGAAATAACAAATAATAATATTAAACAACTAGGAAATGGGGAACTTCATCTCAATAGGTGCAACTGAGGAGTTAGGAATTGTAGACACTTGATAAGAAAAATCTAACAATATCAATGAAAAATCTATGGCATTTTAGGATAAGGACAATAAGGAGTTCTTGAAACATATGGAAAACAAAATATCCTAGCAATCAGTTTTAGTGCAGCTGGAGATGAGGATGGTACAACTGTAAATCATGATGCAGAAAAAGGAGAAGTATTACAAATATTTTTGTTCTGTATTTGGGAAGAAGTGGAATGACGTACCCATATCCTACAGTAATAGTGAAATACTTTCTATTCCAGCTGCACCTAGCGAGGATGTTAAACATCAACTATTAGAATGCAACATTTTTTAAAGGTATAACAAGATGCATTGGCTGGAAGTTGAAGCCAAACAAGTTCAGACTGAAAATCCAGCAACAATTTGTTAAGAGAGAGAGTAATTAACACTGGAACAATGGACCAAAGGACGTACTGGATTCTCCATCCGAAGACAGGCGACATGACAAACTTTGGATTGGATACCACACAGTCATTTTACAAGGATGAACATGGGGGTGTAGGATGTTCCCCCGAGGTACAGAGCATCACCCCCCCCACACACCAGCTCGTGCTGCCATGGCTCAGCAGGGTTGGGAAGAACAATTCTGCCCCCGATGGCCTGAGGGGCAGCTCCATCGGTAGGGGCAGGAGCCACCCAGGGGATATATAGGGCAGAGAATGCTCTGGAAATTCTTGGAGGATTCTGGGGGCTCTTCAGAGACTGGGGTGCTGGGAGACACTCCCCCCTCCAGGCTGAGGAGGGGTGATGGAGGGGGGGTGGAGAAAAATCCTTCTGGTGACCCAGCAGGGCCCAGGAGAGCTGGGGAGAAGGTCCGAGGGGGCAGATGGGATCCAGAACTATAGGGTCCTTCCCTACAGAGATGGGATCAGCTACTGGGGAGGGGGTGAGAGCTGGGGGAGGGAGCCGGGTGATGTATAGAGTGCGGGACCCTACTGCAGGGACTGAGGCAACAGAGAACTGAAGCTCCAGAGAGAGACCAGGACAGACAGCCCGGGGTTGGGGGAGCAGTAAATGACTTTATTTCAGTGCCAGGGGCCAGACCTCATGTCCGCATGCACAGGGGGCTGGTCACTCTATCTCAGGAGCTGGGATTCTGCAGTGTCGGTGCCCATCCAGGAAGGGCTGTCTCCAGCTCTTCTTTGCCCCATCCCATTCCCAAGTGGGTGCTGGGTCATGCTCACACATTGGCCGAGGTGGCTGTTTTCCCTGGAGGTGACAGATTGGCTGCATGTGCACGGAAAGCCACATGTTGGGCTGGACGGTGCCGGGCTCAGGCCAGCAGATCCCTTCTGGTATCAGATTTCAGAGTAGCAGCCGTGTTAGTCGGTATCCGCAAAAAGAAAAGGAGGACTTGTGGCACCTTAGAAACTAACCAATTTATTTGAGCATAAGCTTTCGTGAGCTACAGCTCACTTCATCGGATGCTTATGCTTAAATAAATTTGTTAGTCTCTGAGGTGCCACAAGTCCTCCTTTTCTTTTTTCTGGTATCAGAGCGATTCCTGAGTCTGGGGAGAAATGGCCCCAGCATTAACATGTCCCCGAGGTGTCTCCTGTCCCCTTCTCCCTGCACCCAGATCCCCTGCCCCATGCTCCCCCCAGCAGACAGGACACTGGGCTGAACAGACCCAGTATGGCCATTCTTATGATCAGGGAATCTCGCTCTGCTCCACCCCCCTAGTCTGACATTGGCTCCGGGGCATACTTAGGGATCCGGCTCATCCCCTGAGGTCGGGAAGCAAATGCTCTGGCTAAGGAAGCACTAATGGCCTTCCCTCATCTTCTCAGGTCATATCCCCAGCAGGGAGCAGGAGGAGCAGGGAATCTGGCAGGGAAGGGGTTATTTATTGAAGGGGCCCTATACAGCACCCAGCCCCCCACATCCCACCCTGGGCTTCCCACAGACATAGGCAGCACCTTCCCTGCACGGGGCTCTGCTACGGCCCTGCTTCCCCACCCCCTGGGGCCCTGGCAGGTGCTCCCTTAGCTGGTGCCACAGGGGCTGGTGTGCTCGGTGCCGGGGGTCGAGGGTTTGCTCCCAGGGGTCCAGCTGTTGAGTTGGGAGCACCATGGAATAAATGTGGATTCCCTGAAGCAGGGATTTCCTGGGGGAAGGGAGAGTGGCTTTTCTGCCCTGTGGAGCCCTCCAAGCAGATAGGGCTCTTCCCCCAGAGAGATCTTCATCTCTGCATGGCTGGATCCAGGCTCCCCTGTAAGCACAGAGAGACAGCGGGTTAGAGGGGCCAGTGTCACCCCACAGGCCCAAGCCCCCTGACTGGGATGGGATTGAGGGGAGGGGAGGACAAGACAGCTGCCCAGGGTGGGTAGGTTTCCAGGGGCTGGAGAGGTGGGAGCTGCTGGCCAGAAAGAGACCTAGTGTCTGTGTGCACTGCCCCCCTCCCCCACACCCGCCACCACAGACCTACCCACTTGGGGCACTCAGAGTGGGGTAGGGCCAGGCATTGGGGTGGCTCCAGCTCACAGTGGGAAGGGGCATCTCTGGACATCACACACCCTTCATAGCAGCCTCAGTGTGGAGGAGACACCCTGGTCTGACTCCTTCCCCCACTGACAGGTGGTACAGGAGCTGGGCCAGCTGCCCAAGGGTTATGTGCAGATGAGGTACCCCCATGTTCAGAGGGGTTTGGCAGACTTGGGGGGCCTTGTCCTGGGGTGGGGGAAGGGATAAGAGAGGGGGGTCATGTCACCTGGAGTCTCCTTCCAGCAATAACCAGCCTCGGCCATGATCAGCACCAGGGCCAGCAGAACCCCGGAGACCAGACCCAGACGGAGGATGTTGCCCCAGGTGAAATCCAGGCGCCTCGTGAGGGCTGTGAAAGGACAGCACAGGTCTGTGGAGTTCTTGGAAGTATCAGGGCTGGATTCTGAACTCAGCTCCTCCAGGGTTAATCCAGAGTCACCCTCTGACAGCAATGGGTTGAGGGCCGGATTCTGATCCATTACCCCTGGATCTAGCTACCCATCTAGCTATTTAATAAAGGATAGATGGAAGAGGCCAGCTGGGCAGCCTCTGAGCCCCAACTCCTCTGTGCGCCCCCAGAACAGGAACAGACCTGAAAGACCTCTCTGCTCTGCAGCTAACCCTGGGGTCAGGGATCCCGCCTCTGCCTCCCTCAGATCTAGAGTTGCCCCTTCAATCTGTGATTCCACAGAGTCCCTATCCCATAAGAACATAAGAGTGGCCATACTATGTAAGACCAAAGGTTCATCTAGCCCAGTAACCTGTCTTCGGACAGTGGCCAATGCCAGGTGCCCCAGAAGGAAGGAACAGAACAGGTAATCAACAAGTGACCCATCCCATGTCACCCATCCCCAGCTTCTGGCAAACAGAGGCTAGGGACACCATTCCTGCCCATCTTGGCTAATAGCCATGGATGAGCCTACCCTCCATCAATTTATCTAGGGGTTTTTTTTTGGAACCCTGTTATAGTCTTGGCCTTCACAACATCGTCTGGCAAAGAGTTCCACAGTTGACTGTGTGTTGTGTGAAGAAGTACTTCCTTTTGGTTGTTTTAAACCCGCTGCCTACTAATTTCATTTGGTGACCCCTGGTTCTTGTGTTATGAGAAGGAGTAAATAACACTGCCTTATTTACTTTCTCCACACCAGTCATGATTTTACAGACCTCTACCATCCCCCTCTCCCCCCGGCCCCGGTTAGTTGTCTCTTTTCCAAGCTGAAAAGTCCCTGTCTTATTAATCTTCCCTCATATGGAACTGTTCCATGCCCACCAATCATTTTTGTTGCCCTTTTCTGTACCTTTTCCAATTCCAGCATATCTTTTTTGATATGGGGCAACGACATCTGCACACAGTATTCAAGATGTGGGCATACCATGGATTTATAGAGGGGCAGTATGATATTTTCTGTCTTATTATCTATCCCTTTCTTAATGATTCCCTAAATTTTGTTCACATTTTTGACTGCTGCTGCACATTGAGTGGATATTTTCAAAGAACTATCCATAATGACTCTACGATCTCTTTCCTGAATGATAACAGTTAATTTAGACCCCACCATTTTATATGTCTAGTTTGGATTATGTTTTCCAATGAGCATTACTTTGCATTTCTCAACATGGAATTTCGATCTGCCATTTTGTTGCCCACACACCCAGTTTTGTGAGATCCCTTTGTAACTCTTAATGGTCCGCTTGGGACTTAACTATCTTGAGTCGTTTTGTGTCATCTTCAAATTTTGCCACCTCACTGTTTACCCCTTTTCCCAAATCATTTATGAATATATTGAATAATATTTGTTCCAGTACACATCCCTGGGACACACCACTATTTACTCTCTCCATTCTGATAATTGACCATTTATTCCTACCCTTTGTTTCCTATCTCTTAACCAGTTACTGATCCAGGAGAGGACCTTGCCTCTTATCCCATGAGAACTCACTTTGCTTAAAAGCCTTTGGTGAGGGAACTTGTGAAAGGCTTTCTCAAAATCTAATTACACTATACCCACTGGATCACCCTTGTCCACATGCTTGTGGACCCCTTCAAAGCATTCTAGTAGATTCCTGAGGCATGATTTCCCCACTCAGGTACCTGTCCGTGTGGTCCCTGGGCTGATTGGATACGGTGATGTTTCAAGCCCAGTGAGGTTGTTTTCACCTGTAGGTTTAGAATGAGAGCCTGTCAGGGCAGGGGATGAAATGGGTAATCAGGGGGAGCTAAGAGGTAAAAAAAGCGACTCAGCAATTGGACCCCTCCCCCCTCGACTAAGCCTTTATGGTCACTCTAACCTCCAGGGGGTTAGTGGATTTTATCAGCTGGGGAAGGGACTGGTTCTGCAGCTGCTGGCCCTGACTTCTCTGGGCATACTCTGATAGGGAGCATCCCCCTGGGAAAGGCCTCACTGTTCTGCAGCTTGCCCTGGGGGCAGCGTTCCCCCTTCCCTCTGCCTTACATCAACAGCTGCTGCTGCAGCTTCCCCCGGCTGCATGACAAATCCACTGATTTCCTGATCCCACACTGGGCATCCCCTCTGTAAGGCCCCAGGCAGATCCTGGCTGTGAGCATCTCCTTGGGGCATAGACTCTGTGAAGGCTGGGCTGGGTACAGGGCTGAGAGCGGGGACTCCAAACCAGGCCCCTCACCTCTCACCACCAGCTCCACAGGGTCACTGGGATCTGACCAGATGAAGGCTTGTGATGTGCTGCCATAACGTCAGGTGTAGCTCCTGCTGTCATCCTGTATAACACTGCGGATGGGAAACGCAGTCATGTCTGCAGGACTTTCCATGTGATGCAGCGTGGCGTGGTCTCCTCCTTTGTACAGAACAACCCTCAGCCCTGGTACCTACACTCACACTGGATGGTCACGGTGCACCCCATGGCCATTACCTCCCTGGGGCTCACAGAGATGGAGGGTTTGGGATAGAACTCTGCATGCACAAAGACACAGGACTTCTATGGGGGAGACATATACCCTTGCTCCTCAGTCTGTCTGTCTGTCATTTGATCTCTGTGTGCCCAGCCCTAGGGCATTCAGCTGCCTCCCCTTGTCTAATGTTCCCTGCATTATAAACCCAGCAACAGCACAGGTCTGTGGAGTTCTTGGAAGTATCTGGGCTGGATTCTGATCTCAGTTCTGCCAGTATAAATCTGGAGTTACCTCGTGACTGCAGTGGGGTCAGAGATGGGTTCTGATCCTTTGCCCCATATCTCTCTATCTCTCTACCTACCTACCTACCTATTGATCTATTAATGAATGCAACTCTGACAAAGTAGGAGCTGGCTGGGCAGCCCCTAAGTCCCGACTCCTCTATGCATCCCCAGATCAGGAGCAGCCAAGGAAAGCATCCCCCTATGAAAGGCCTCCCTGCTCTGCGGCACTCCCAGGGGCAGGGATCCTCCCTCTCCCCCCCGCAAATCTATAAGGTACCCCATTAGTATGTAATTCCACTAAGTCCCCATTGAGGCCCCACTTTACCTGTGTGTGTGGTCCCCAGGCTGCCTGGAGTCGGTGATGTTTCAAGCCCACTGGAGTTGTTTCTTCCTGTGGGATTAGAATGAGAGTCTGTTGGGGCAGGGGGTGAAATGGGCACCCAGGGGGAGTGACAAGGTGGAAACAATGACTCAGCAAATGGAACTCTCCCCCCACAGTTCAAGATTTATGGCCACTGTAATCTCCAGCGGGGGTGCAGTGCCCATGCTGTAGTCACCGGGGCCTGACTTCTGTGTGTGTCCCCAGAGAAGGAGCATCCTCCTGGGAAGCTATGCAGCTCCCCCTGGGGGAAGGGTTCCCCCCTGCCTCTGCCAAATCAACAGCTGTTGCTCCCCCTTCATTGGACAAGTCACCCATCATATTATCTCATGCCTAGCTAGGCATCCCCTTGGATAAAGGGATAAGGAAATGTTGTTAGCCTCATTGGATGTGTGATGCATTTGAACGCATTGCGCAGAGTGTTCAATCTGTTTATGTGAAATTGCAGTTATAGGTTCTTATGTAAGCAGGCTCTGAATGAGCTTTCCCAACACCTAGTGATGAGCTGGGGAGAAGACATCAGGAACTGACCATGTTTGAATAGTCACACCCACTCTGCCTAGGTGAGCAACATGATGGGGCTGCTTTGCCCAAATGATCACTTTTGTCTGGTGTTGGATTGCAAATCACTTTGTTATTGCGGAGGCAGAGGTAATAAAGTGTGGTTATCCTTTTGTGAATCAAAGGGAGCAGAACTGGCCTTGGTATGCCATGAACGAGGGGGTCACTCTCAAGTTAACTGCATTCAATAAGCAGGAGGTAGGGGTGCCAAAGGCCAGTGGAGATGTGAGAGGCTATTTGTGCCCATCTGGCTTTACGTGCCATTTGACTCTGCACTGTTTAACGACAGAGCTTCTTAAGGCCCAGTTGAGAGTCTCTTGGTTTGGATCACTTGAGCTGACATCACTGATAGCCCAGTCTAAATATGAAGCCTTAGGTCCGTTGTGGGACAGTGTCTCTGGTGAACGAGGTTGCCTCGCTAACTGCTGGAATCACTGAGAATTGGAATTGCTGAGAGCTGAGTTAAGTGGTGGAACTTCAAAACATCCCAGAGGTTGCAGTGGAGAGGGCCGTGGCAGGGTGACTGATGGCAGAGCGCCGGAGAGTGGCAGAGGGAACACTGGGGGGTGGCTGGCGGTGCAGTCAATGATGGTGGAGTGGCCGGCTGTGGAGTGAACAAAGGCAGACAGCGATGCAGAGTGAACAGCGGCACAGCGACAGCTGCTGAATCACTGCTCAGTGCTGCCCCCCCCACCCCGGGGTGGGAGGTTAACTCACGCAAACACACCTCCAAACACTGGGTTTTCACTGACCAAGGACAACTGTGAGTGGGGTGCAGTGGAGGGAGAGAGGACTGGCGTGTCAAAGGGACATTTGTTTGTCGGATTGTCATGCTGCAAGGTGAGAGACTGAGGAAACGAATGCTGCCAATGTACTCTGAGGTGGGTGTTTTATTCATGGTCAGATGTTTTCAAATCATGCTCGTGGTGTTTTCCCAAGTAATGCCAGGTTCCTTTCCCCTTGTATTAAAAGTTTTCTCTTCTATACCTGTACATAGTGCTTGTGAGAGGAGACGTATTGGCTCTTAGAGGTACCAAGTGGGGGGTGTAATTTTTTTCAGATTACTGGGTGGGGACTCGAGCTGGTTCTATGTTATGTTGTCAAAAGGAACCCAGCCCTGGTTGCTGCTGACTCCCCCCGGCAGAAGGGTTACACCTAAGCAGTTGCTTATGTTGAATTTGCAGTTATCTAGGGGTTACGGTTTTTCTCTATGCAGTGCAGAATCAGTCACTGTGCGCACATGTCTGTGTTTCTAATCCATGACTGTGCTAGGCCCACAATACACAGTGTGACTAGAGGCCAGCAGCACTGTATGTAATATTCCCTAAGAGATGTGGTCACCTTAAGATGAACCTAATTCGCTCCGTCAGTGTGGTGGTGTGATCCCTCCTTCTAGGGTTTTGGAAAATTGTGATTCTTTTCCTCTGGTGTTTGGAGAAACACTTGGTAGTGATCAACGGGGATTTTGGTTTTGCTCAGTGAGTATTTGGTCTGAGAAAAACTAGATTAAGGGCTGAGCCTTCGTTATTGTTGGACAGAATTGCTGTCCAGACAGTGCAGAAACGGCAGCAGCAGCTGGAGCTCTGCACTGCCCAGTGAAATCACTGAGGGTTTGTCTACAGACTCAGGCTTGTGCTTCGGCCCTAACAATGGCTGTGTAGACATTCCTCCTCAGGCTCCAAAACCTGGGCTCCAGTCCCAGTAGGAACAACTACATGGCTATTTTTAGTACCATAATGAGAGCCCCAGTCTGTAGACCTGGGCTTTGAGATTTGTGGCTGCTGGTATTTTTTGTAATGTAGCCATAACCTAAGAGCTGAGAACACTTGGGGCTGGAGCAGTGCAGAAACTTCAGAAGGTGACAGCAGTGTGCAGTGGCAGAGTGGGCAGTGACCGGAGTGGGCAGAGGCATCATTTGATTTTCCTGCATTCCTCCCCTAAGGCTGGAGCTGAATGCACCTAACGGCACCCCTAGACCCTAGGACTTCACTTATGGTGGACAGCAAACTAAGAGTGCGGTGTCATGGACAGAAAGGGGAGTGGTGTGTTAACAGGACATTTGTCCGCTGGTCTTTCAGAAAGGGGGAAACTGAGGCAAAGCCACTGCTCCACCTGGGGCCAGGGATTTACTTGTTGTTTGCATATGTTTGAGTCATTGTTGTCATGTTTTCTCAAATTAATGCCATTCTTCCTTCTCCCCTTAATAAAATATTTCTTTTGTCGCACACAGACTCAGTGCTTGCAAGACAGGAAGTATTGCTTCTTAGAAACACCCAGGCTGGTGTTTAGTTTTCCCAGATTTCTGGGTGGGACCTCAAGCCAGTGTTGTGTTGTAATTTTGAGAGGAACCCCTATATATTGAAGCCAGAGCTTGTTGCTGCCCACAGCAACTGGAAGAAGGGTTACATATGTATTGCAGAGGAGTTTAATCTCCTCCTTTGTACAGAGCAACCCTTATGCCCTGGCACCAACTCTTTCAGAGGATGGTCACAGCTCCTGCCAGGGCCATCATCCGCCCTGGGGCTCACAGAGATGGTGGGTTTTGCACAGAGCTCTGCATGCACAAAGACACAGGACACAAACCCTGCCCCTCAGTCTGTCATTCTGTCCCACAGAGGGGTATTCTGGTGCCTCCCCTTGTCTAATGTCCCCTCGGCAATAAATCCAGTGACAACACAGGTCTGTGGAGTTCTTGGAACTGGCGGTCTTGGGTTCTGATCTCATCTCCCCCAGGGTAAAACGAGAGAAACCCGCTGAGTGCAATGGGGTGAGGGCCAGATTCTGATACATTACCCTGAATCTATCTATCTATCTATCTATCTATCTATCTATCTATCTATCTATCTAATGAACACAGTTCTGATAAGGCAGCTGCTGGCTGGGGAGCCTCCTCTGTACAGCCTCAGATCAGGGTAAGCCTGGGGAATTTAGGAAAGACCTCCCTGCTCTGCAGCTAGCCCCTCCATCCCAAATGTAAAGGTGCTCCTTTAATCTGAGATTCCACAGAGTCCCCATCCCAGCCCCAGTACCTGTCCATGTGGTCCCTGGGCTGGATGGAGCTGGTGATGTTTCATCCCCGGTGGGGTGGCAGCTTGGGAAAGACAGGGCCGCACCTTCTGGGGGCCACCGACTCGGCCGTGCCCTGTGCTATCCTGCTGGAACTGGCCACGCCCTTGGACGCGAAGCTGCTGAAGGCCAAGGAGCAGGTGAGAGCTTCCTGGGTTGGGGGTTCTACTCTTGTCTTGGGGAAAGGAATGGAGTCTAGTGTGTAAAACCAGGGGGGATGGGAGCCAGGACTCCTGGGTTCTATCTCTGGCTCTGGGAGGGGAATGGGGTCTAGTGGTTAGAGCAGAGGAGCTGGGAGCCAGGACTCCTGGGTTCTATCCCTAGCTCTGCTGCTGTCCTGGGTGCAGTCCTCTCACCTGTCCAGCAGTGCCAGGTGTTGAGCGAGCCCCGTGTCTCTCCCCAGGGCTCTGAGGTGACGCTGCAGCTGCTGTTCCTGGACGGCGAGGAGGCCTTCCGGGAGTGGAGTGAGAGGGATTCCCTGTACGGGGCTGTCCATGGCCAAGGCTCAGCACCAGCCGGGCACCAGCCAGCTCCAGGCTATGGTGAGAGCCGCCCACCTGCCCCTCTGGGAAGTTCTCCATGGGGGATCTTTCAGGCTGGAGGGAGATGGTGGGGGTGCCTGTGCGGGGTAGGCGGGGGGCTCAATCTGTCTGCACTGGATCTTGTACCAATCCCTCCCTCAGATCCTCCTGGGGTGACTGGGCCCCTACAGATTTAACCCCTCGTTGCCTCCTTGCAGAGCCTGTTTATCTTGCTGGACCTGCTGGGGGCCTACCACCCGACCATCCAGAACCACTTCCCCCTCACTGCCTCCTGGTTCGACCGGCTCGTCGGCATCGGTAGCAAACCTTTCTTTCTTCCAGGGGTGGGAGGGGGCTTGCCCCCCCAGGCACCTGTAGCAGGACAGCTACCCCCCCCCCCCCGCCAGTCCTGATGGTCCTGCGTCTGTCTGACAATGAATAAAGGTGCCTGGGTTCTAGCCCCAGCTCTGGGACGGGAGTGGGGTCTAGTGGTTAGAGCAGGGGGGCTGGGAACCAGGACTCCTCGGTTCTATCCCCAGCTGTGGGACAGAGCTGGGAGTTGGGGATTCAGTCCCCAGGGCTGTTGACCTGGCATCTTTCACCAACACTTTATTTCCCTCAAACACGACTTGTCAGGTTTGAAATCCCCCCTCCCTCCCTGGCAGCGTCTCCGTGTCCTCAGGGAGCTCTGGTGTGAGCGGCCAGGTGTAGCCCCCTGTGGGGCTCGTTCTGCCGTGCCCCAGCCTGGCAGGTCCCAGGAACCAGCCCATTCCTCACTCTCTTCTCTGTGTCGCCCAGAGAAGCGTCTGCACCGGCTGGGCCTGCTGCAGTCCCACCCCCGGGAGCAGACGTACTTCCAGCGGGAGCCTGCCTATGGGCCTGTCGAAGAGGACCACGTCCCCTTCCTTCGCAAAGGTACCTGTCCTGCCCCATGCTACCGGACATCCAGGTGCAGAGCAGAGTGGGATGGACAGCTGGGGAGGCCTCCGCGGGGGAGCCAGGACAGAATGTGTGCAGATCAAGCATGGTGAGACTCCCCCAGGCTCCCACACAAGCCTGGCCTCATGAGAGGAGCAAGGGACTGAGACCTGGGTTCAGGTCCTGGCTTTGCCACTGCCCTGCTGGGTGACTTTGCTGCTGTCTTCCTCAGTTTCCCCATCTGTGAAGTGGGGGGAATCATTCTGACCCCCTTTGTAAAGTGCTTTGGGATCCCCTGAGGACAAGGGCTATGCAAGAGCTAGGTGTTATTTACAGGGGTAACATGCTTTATAGATGATGTTTGCCTGCCTGGCACACTTCACCCCAGAGGTGACTGCATTTTGAACTTAGGCTCTGGGATCCTTGGGAGTGAAAGACTTTATAAACACATCGTTGCTATCTAGCCACTTGGCCCTGACTCACTTGATGTCTCTGGCCAATCTGGTTCCCATAATGCACCTGGGCCAGCTGCTCGTTGCTAGGTCAGGGGAGCACATAGCTCCTAGATGTAAGGCCAGGTCATGCCTGAGGGCCTGGCTCCATCTACTGAGACAGTGTGCGCATTTAGAATGTCGCCCGTCGCCCGCTAGTGGCTGGGCCACATGGGGATAATAGTCTACTACTGCTGACAATAGTGGAATTACTCTTGTAGCTCCAGCAGTAGAGGCTGGTGCTTGCAGTGATGCAGATCCTGGGTTGGATCCCTGCTGACTATCCATGTATCTGTCTGGCCGCAGGAGTGCCGGTGCTGCACCTCATCGCCACCCCCTTCCCATGGGTCTGGCACACGATGGAGGACACGGAGCAGAACCTGCACCCCCAGACCGTGGAGAACCTCTGCAAGATCCTGGCTGCCTTTCTGGCCAAGTACCTGTGGCTGTGACTACCCAGAGCCGCCCCTGGTGAAGGGACCAACCCCTCCCTGGGCCTTACAGGATCCTTCACCCTTCCTGGGCCGAGCTCCATGGGGCCAGCGGCCAAAACACCCTAGGGACCAGGCAAGGTGGCTTGGGGGGCCCGGGCTGTGGCAGCCCCGCAGGGGCTTGGGGAGGTGTTAAAATGATGGGAGGATGGGAAGGGAGATTGTGCTGAGTCTGTTCCGGGGCTGCAGAAGGTCTGTGGCCAGTCCAGAAGTGAAACCTCTTGCTTGAGCCTCTTGAGGTTGGGCCTTCCTGGGCTTTACATGCCCTCCAGAGCTCCAGCCGCCGGGGCCTGGACTAGCTTCTTCCCAGCTGGGGGCCTGGATCCCAGCTGGTCGTGTCCCCCGGGGTCCATGGCTCAGAAGCAGGAATAACTAGGCTGAACCTGGACTGTGCCGGGGCAGGACACCGGGGGCTGCGGGGGGGCCAGACCTGCACTCTCTGCAGGACGGCCTCCAGCTGCCAGCCCACCAGGGGTTGCTCCTGTTTACGGGACCCGTCCAGCCCTGGGATGCTGGGCTCCCAGCCTCGCTCGGGGGCTGCTCCACAGCGACTCTCGTAACAAAGAGCTGCCCTGTCAGTGCTGCTGCCCCCTTCCCACATGCTGGGCAGCCCTGGGCACTGTGGGGCTGGGACACTGCTCCTGGCATGGCTGTTCTGAGGAAGCTCATAGTAGGAAGGTGATATGGAATGGGGGGGTTCAGCTGTTGTGACCTGCACTGGATGTGCCATGTTTGTCTTTCTTCCACAGGACAGAAGCAACTTTGTCTGTACAAAGTGCAAGCTGGTCTCCATATTGGAAGAGAAGATTGAAGGTCTGGAGCAACAGATAACGACCCTGCGTTGCATATGAGAAACTGAGGATTTTCTGGACAAAAGTCAGGATATGCTTCTACGGGCACAAAGCTCTAAAGATTTAGAGCAGGTTGCACAGCGGAGCCAAGAGACTAGTGAAGAAGATTGGCAACATGTGACCTCCAGAAGAAGAAGGGGGAATGTCCGGGTTCCAGCAACGCGGACACAGGTAACTAACCGCTTTCATGTTCTCTCCACAGGTACCATTGCAGAGAGTGGACCAGATGATATGTCTGGGGGGAGAAAGCAGAAGGAGACTCCGCTGGTTGGAAGGCATGAGATGCACTGTCCTGAGATGGGGGGTTCCACGACCATACTCCCAAGAGAAGGAGGCGGGTGGTGGTGGTCGGGGACTCTCTCCTCCGGGGGACTGAATCATCTATCTGCTGCCCTGACTGGGAAAACCGAGAAGTCTGCTGCTTGCCAGGGGCTAAGATTCGCGATGTGACGGAGAGACTGCCGAGACTCATCAAGCCCTCGGATCGCTACCCCTTCCTGCTTCTCCACGTGGGCACCAATGATACTGCCAAGAATGACCTTGAGCGGATCACTGCGGACTACATGGCTCTGGGAAGAAGGATAAAGGAGTTTGAGGCACAAGTGGTATTCTCGTCCATCCTCCCCATGAAAGGAAAAGGCCAGGGCAGGGACCGTCGAATCGTGGAAGTCAACGAATGGCTACGCAGGTGGTGTCGGAGAGAAGGCTTTGGATTCTTTGACCATGGGATGGTGTTCCATGAAGGAGGAGTGCTGGGCAGAGACGGGCTCCATCTTACGAAGAGAGGAAAGAGCATCTTTGCCAGCAGGCTGGCTAACCTAGTGAGGCAGGCTTTAAACTAGGTTCACCGGGGGAAGGAGACCAAAGCCCTGAGGTAAGTGGGAAAGCGGGATACCGGGAGGAAGTACAGGCAGGAATGTCTGTGAGGGGAGGGCTCCTGCCTCATACTGAGAATGAGGGGCGATCAGCAGGTTATCTCAAGTGCTTATATACGAATGCACAAAACCTTGGAAACAAGCAGGGAGAACTGGAGGTCCTGCTGATGTCAAGGAATTATGACGTGATTGGGATAACAGAGACTTGGTGGGATAACTCACATGACTGGAGTACTGTCATGGATGGTTATAAACTGTTCAGGAAGGACAGGCAGGGCAGAAAAGGTGGGGGAGTAGCACTGTATGTAAGGGAGCAGTATGACTGCTCAGAGCTCCAGTACGAAACTGCAGAAAAACCTGAGTGTCTCTGGATTAAGTTTAGAAGTGTGAGCAACAAGAGTGATGTAGTGGTGGGAGTCTGCTATAGACCACCGGACCATGGGGATGAGGTGGATGAGGCTTTCTTCCGGCAACTCGCAGAAGCTACTAGATCGCACGCCCTGGTTCTCATGGGTGACTTTAATTTTCCTGATATCTGCTGGGATAGCAATACAGCAGTGCATAGACAATCCAGGAAGTTTTTGGAAAGCGTAGGGGACAATTTCCTGGTGCAAGTGCTAGACGAGCCAACTGGGGGGGAGCTTTTCTTGACCTGCTGCTCACAAACTGGGAAGAATTAGTGGGGGAAGCAAAAGTGGATGGGAATCTGGGAGGCAGTGACCATGAGTTGGTTGAGTTCAGGATCCTGACACAGGGAAGAAAGGTAAGCAGCAGGATACAGACCCTGGACTTCAGGAAAGCAGACTTTGACTCCCTCAGGGAACGGATGGGTAGGATCCCCTGGGGGACTAACATGAAGGGAAAAGGAGTCCAGGAGAGCTGGCTGTATTTCAAGGAATCCCTGTTGAGGTTACAGGGACAAACCATCCCGATGAGTCGAAAGAATAGTAAATATGGCAGGCGACCAGCTTGGCTTAATGGTGAAATCCTAGCGGATCTTAAACATAAAAAAGAAGCTTACAAGAAGTGGAGGGTTGGACATATGACCAGGGAAGAGTATAAAAATATTGCTCGGGCATGTAGGAATGAAATCAGGAGGGCCAAATCGCACCTGGAGCTGCAGCTAGCGAGAGATGTCAAGAGTAACAAGAAGGGTTTCTTCAGGTATGTTGGCAACAAGAAGAAAGCCAAGGAAAGTGTGGGCCCCTTACTGAATGAGGGAGGCAAACTAGTGACAGAGGATGTGGAAAAAGCTAATGTACTCAATGCTTTTTTTGCCTCTGTCTTCACTAACAAGGTCAGCTCCCAGACTGCTGCACTGGGCATCACAACATGGGGAGTAGATGGCCAGCCCTCTGTGGAGAAAGAGGTGGTTCGGGACTATTTAGAAAAGCTGCACATGCACAAGTCCATGCAGCCGGACGAGTTGCATCCAAGAGTGCTAAAGGAATTGGCGGCTGTGATTGCAGAGCCATTGGCCATTATCTTTGAAAACTCGTGGCGATCGAGGGAAGTCCCAGACGACTGGAAAAAGGCTAATGTAGTGCCAATCTTTAAAAAAGGGAAGGAGGATCCTGGGAACTACAGGCCAGTCAGCCTCACCTCAGTCCCCAGAAAAATCGTGGAGCAGGTCCTCAAAGAATCAATCCTGAAGCACTTACATGAGAGGAAAGTGATCAGGAACAGTCAGGATGGATTCACCAAGGGAAGGTCATGCCTGACTAATCTAATCGCCTTCTATGACGAGATAACTGGTTCTGTGGATGAAGGGAAAGCAGTGGATGTATTGTTTCTTGACTTTAGCATAGCTTTTGACACGGTCTCCCACAGTATTCTTGTCAGCAAGTTAAAGAAGTACGGGCTGGATGAATGCACTATAAGGTGGGTAGAAAGTTGGCTAGATTGTCGGGCTCAATGGGTAGTGATCAATGGCTCCATGTCTAGTTGGCAGCCAGTGTCAAGTGGAGTGCCCCAGGGGTCAGTCCTGGGGCCGGTTTTGTTCAATATCTTCATAAATGATCTGGAGGATGGTGTGGATTGCACTCTCAGCAAATTTGCGGATGATACTAAACTGGGAGGAGTGGTAGATACGCTGGAGGGCAGGGATAGGATACAGAGGGACCTAGACAAATTGGAGGATTGGGCCAAAAGAAATCTGATGAGGTTCAATAAGGATAAGTGCAGGGTCCTGCACTTAGGATGGAAGAACCCAATGCACAGCTACAGACTAGGGAACAAATGGCTAGGCAGCAGTTCTGCGGAAAAGGACCTAGGGGTGTCAGTGGATATGAGTCAGCAGTGTGCCCTTGTTGCCAAGAAGGCCAATTGCATTTTGGGATGTATAAGTAGGGGCATAGCGAGCAGATCGAGGGACGTGATCGTTCCCCTCTATTCGACATTGGTGAGGCCTCATCTGGAGTACTGTGTCCAGTTTTGGGCCCCACACTACAAGAAGGATGTGGATAAATTGGAAAGAGTCCAGCGAAGGGCAACAAAAATGATTAGGGGTCTGGAACACATGACTTATGAGGAGAGGCTGAGGGAACTGGGATTGTTTAGTCTGCAGAAGAGAAGAATGAGGGGGGATTTGATAGCTGCTTTCAACTACCTGAGAGGTGGTTCCAGAGAGGATGGTTCTAGACTATTCTCAGTGGTAGAAAAGGACAGGACAAGGAGTAATGGTCTCAAGTTGCAGTGGGGGAGGTTTAGGTTGGATATTAAGAAAAACTTTTTCATTAGGAGGGTGGTGAAACACTGGAATGCGTTACCTAGGGAGGTGGTAGAATCTCCTTCCTTAGAAGTTTTTAAGGTCAGGCTTGACAAAGCCCTGGCTGGGATGATTTAATTGGGGATCGGTCCTGCTTTGAGCAGGGGGTTGGACTAGATGACCTCCTGAGGTCCCTTCCAACCCTGATATTCTATGATTCTATGTTCCCTCCTCTCAGGCCCCTCCTGCCAGTCTCCAGCCGCAGCCCCAGCTCCCATCAGCAGGTGCAAACCCCAGCTCCCCTCCCCTTCCTTCAGCTCAGTGCTGCCAGGCCTGCCTGTGTGTGACCCATGCGGAACCAGCACCCCCTTGGTTCCTCTCCACCTCCTGCCTCTGGATTGGGAGGCAGCACAGCCTAGTGGGCAGAGTACTTGACTGCACCCATGGGATCTGTTCCACGCTCTGCCACTAACTGGCCCTGTGAGTTTTGGTAAAACCCTTTTCCCCTCCTTGTGCCTCAGTTTCCCCTCCCATCCTTTGTCTAATTAGACTGTGAGCTCTTTAGGGCAGGGACTGTCTGTCTCATGTTCTGTGTGTATAGCACCTAGCCCAAGGGGGCCTCTTAGTGCTAATCTGACAGACCATAACCACACCCTCTCAGCTCGCCCAGCCCAGTCCAGCGGCAGGGTGGTGGTGGTTATGGTTTAACAGGAGATGAAATGATTCCCAGCGCTTCAACTTTTCATGTGCTAGAAGCTGGTTTGTTTTCACTGCTCAGTAGCTCCCAAGCAAAGCAAACACTAAGCCGCAGGGGCGCTGGGTTAAAGGCAAATTGCACTTGAATTAAAAACCCCTTTGTGGGACTCTGTGACCCACCCGACGGGTACTTCCGAGGCACCTGCTGTGTGAAGATCCAAACACTTTGCCCCCCTCGGTGAGAGAGGCTCGCGGGAATGGATTGTCGGGGCGAAAGGGTCGAGGGCTGAAAGCTTTGAGAGGCAGACCCTGCGGGGGCCAGGCAGAGCCGAGTGTCAGGGCTCAGGGACACTTGGATTCCCTTTGTGGGGGGTTAACTAGCGACCGGTTTCTCGGGGATTCCAGATAAAATCTTTGCTGCAGATCTCAGGGGGGATGGGGGCAGAGGCGGATTTGACTCTGGAATTGATAATTGCTCAGGCGTTTCACATGGGAATGGAGGCGAAGTTTCCTGAGCTGCCCAGGGATTGGCAGGGCCATCGCCACAGAGCTTGGCTGAGGCTTGGCCCCACCCCCCTGGACGCTGTAAGACCCTGGGCCTGGCTGTGTGTGGACCTGGGCTAAACTGACATGCCCGTTGCGGGCGGGAGCGAGGGGCTAGGCCTGGCATCTGCCAAAGGAAGCAGCCTGGGGGAGGCAGGTGGCTCCCAGGCGCCATTAGAAATCTGAGCCCCCCGGGGGGGGCAAGCAGAGCCCAGGGAAGATGGGAGCGTAACCCCAACTCTCAGAGCCCTGCTCTCCGGGCCCTAGGAGGCAGCAGGTGGGCGAGAAGCGGGAGGCTGCCCCCTGGTGGGGGGCAGAGGTGCTGCTCGAGCAGGCAGAAGCTGTGGGCGGGGTCAGCGATGGGCACAGGGGCTGCCCCGAGGCTGCAGGGACTCAGGCTTCAAACTCAGGCCACTGGCTTATGGTCTCGTAGAGGGCGTCCCCAGGGCATTGGGTTGACTTCATGTCGCGATGCCCCTTCAGGGTGTAGCTTTCACTCAGGAAGCCCCCGGAGACAGCACTTTGGATCAGGCTCTTGGCAACGGTCAGGGTGGTGATGTCAGGGGCTGTTTCTGCAGGACACCAGCAGCCCCCTGTTAATTTCACACGCGCCCCTGGCCCCTCTCTGCTGCTCAGGGGATGTGAATGTGGCCTGAGTAAATAAACACTGTCTAGCCACGTTCTTGATTGGCCATGTCAGTGTCTCCCCCGCCCCCCACCATTGTGTTTGGTAATGCGTCTCCCTGCCTCCACGCACACATTTGCTTCGCCACGCTCCCCCGCCCCCTCTCTTTCCTGACCCTGTGCCCCAGCCCAGTGCCCCACCGTGGTGGAACCAAGAGCAGCTGTGGACTTCCTAGTTCCCCTGGGGGCCTAGCAGGGAAATCTGTACAGACGGGAACCACGTACTGGAGAAGCTGCCCAGGAAGCTGATTCCCAGTGACTTATCGTTCCAGTTCTTGGCATGGGCCCCCATGGTGCTCCAACCTCTGCCCTCGTAGACTGTGTCGTCTTCGCCGATGAGGAAGCAGCAGGCAGAGCGCAGTGTGAGACCTGCACAGGCATGTCGGCCGCACCCTCCCCTCCCCATCGCTCTCGGCAGCTCCCCCAGGGTCGTCGCTGGCCCGGCCCGGGTTTGAACCTGGGACCATCAGAGCTAGAAGCTCAATCCTCTGCCATGGAGCTAAAGACCCACTGAGGAAAAGGACTGGAATGGAGGGGCCCTAACCAGTATTGCACTCTTTGGCCATTAGCTGGCGCTGTGTGTAACCCCCCTTATGGAAGGCACCAAGGGCCCCACCTGGACATAGCTGGGGGTCGAGTGAGGGCTGTAGCGGGCCCAGATGTGGGGCAGGAGAACAGCACTGGGAGCCGCTGCTCTGCAGGAAATTCCCAGCTGGGTTTCCATCTCCCGACATCACCATCTCAAAACATTTCATGGAGCAAAATCTCTGGCCAGGTTTTCGTTGCAGGGCGTCAGGCCGGCTGCAGGGAAACGTGTCAATAACGCCGGCATGGGGCGGTGTCACAGAGGCCTTTGCTGGCCCCCACCCCACCCCATTGCCACGGCTCCAGCCCCACACACAAATGCTGTAGGAGTGTAACTGTCCCAGGCTAGTTAACACATTACAGCCCCGGTGGGGGGACAATCCTCGGTGCTTACGGTGACAGCACTGCCGAGAACACATGTTAAACCAATCAGCGAACCACCCGCCTGCTAATGGGCTTACCAGGGATCCCTCCCCTGACTCCAGCCAGGGCTCCGGCCGGGGTGCAGCCCGTCAAACCCACCCACGGGCTTTTCAGTGCTTCCAAGCTCAGCACGGCTTCTGCTGTGAACATGACCCCTGGGAATCTGTGAGTGCCGCAGGCCAGTCCCTCGATCTGGGAACAGGTCATTCGCAGCCAGTGTCTCGCTCCCCAGGGCGTTGTTTCGAAAGGCTGGGGGCAGAGGTGGGAATTTGCATCCCCGCCTTGGCTGGTCGGTCTTTTTACAAGTGTCCTGTGATGGTCCTGACCCTTCCCAGGGTTTGCTGGAGTCACGTCTCCCCCAGAGGCATCACGTCCCATCCCCCCAGACTCCAGACCCATTTGCATTTGTAATACAATGAACTCCGGAAATACCCACACTTCGTCCAACCAGCTTTGTGCACGGTCTGGGAGGAAACTGCTGTCTGTGGCCCATCTCCCCCTACAGAAATGGGTGGAACCAAGTGCTGTCCGGCACTCTTGGAGAACCCATTGACTTAGTACCTGGACAGGTTTCTCCTCTGCCTGGCATTTCTGCTATGGCCTGTCACAATGTCACGTTTTGACGTTGCGTTTAAGAAGCATTCTGCCATCACCCCAGCACCCGGCCTTCACAAACCCGCCCGGTCGGCTGGCAGCCTCCTACCCCAGTTCTCTCTAGAGCCCCTGGGCCGATCTCTCCCACGCCCCTCCTTACTCGGGGTGCCCCCAAACCTTTTCCTTCCAGCATGCAGTTCATTTTCTTAACTTCCGACACGGCTCAGCTGCATTATTAACGATGAGGCTTGTCCTGCTCCATCACATCCTCCGGGTCCTCCTCGCACTCAGCCGGCTTCCCCGGTGCTCCCAGTGTCACCGCAGCCAATTGCTCCTGTGCTGGCCGATGAGCACTTCCACCATCCTCCGCCCGTTTCTGACAACCCCACGTCTGCACCGTCTCCTCAGCTCCTTCCCCTCGCCCGCCTTCCCCTTTCCTTGCGGCACTCGCCAGCCGCCCGTTGACTTCCCCATTCTGCGACTTCCCTTTCTGAGCATTTTCTGTCACTTCCTTAAGCTTCTGATTAAAAGCCTCGCGCGCCTGATGCTGAGCTGCCGCCCCGGGTCATGCTTTCCCCTCCACTCTCTGGTGAGCCTCAGAGACAAGCAGCACACACGTGTGATCCCACGGGCCGGCCGGCCGCTGTGCGGCCCCAGATCCTCCATGCATAACAGCACATTTCTTTACAAACAATCCAAGCCCTCCTTTACTATTTCGGCCATTCTTTGCCCTCGTTTTACTCTTGATGGAGTTAACGTTTTGCTGGATCTAGTCTTACATCTCTTCTTCAAACTTTTCCCCTCCCGTGTCGGCCCCTAGACTGTCCCAGCCAGAGTTTCCACACACGGCTAGGTCTTTACTCCCGACACAGAGGTTGTTACCCTGCCCAGTCCTGTTCCAGCCAGTAAACTTGGGTTGGAGGATCCCCCAGGGAAGCAGATTTATTACCAATTCAGCTTCGATCTTACTTCCTACTTAAAGAGACCTCAAGGACCCAAGCCCCAGCCAGTATTTATTAGTTATTAGTACAGCGCTCAAACAGAAAGGCAGATCCATTACCACGTCTGCTGAACCAAATTTTGCAGCCGTTGATGTAAACGACAGACTGATCCCTGTGATGTCTTTTGCCACGGCTTGCATACATCCTTGCATTGGGAAAGAGGAAGAGATAAGCTGGAACTAAGTTACCTATAAGTAGTCCAAGCTGTATGCAAGCCGTGGCAAAAGACATCACGGGGATCACTCTGTCGCCTGCAAAATTTGTGTCTGGTAAATATCATAGACTTCCCAGCACACAATCACACATCTGCTGCTTAAGCATAAAATTTTACCATCACTATGTTATTTATACATTTCCATTTGTTTGTGGTTAGTACATTTCTCGCTCAATTGCGTGGCAACGCAAATAACAGGGCGCTAGGCTACAAATTTTAGCAAACTGGCATTTTTCACAGCCTGTGAGAGTTTAGCAGCTTTCCCAAAGCATCTCGGGAGTTCGGGTCACCAGCTGGCCTGAGGTCTGATAGTAATTTGGCCTCTACCAGTCAACAAACCTTTGTACTGGTATAACGGCATCCCCATGGATGGGGTGGGGGGGTGTTGTAATGTTTTAACTAGACCGGTCCAGTTAAAGTCCTCAGGCTTTTGCATACACACATGGCTGGCCTGCGGAGTGACCTTGGTTAAGTCACGTCCCCCTTGTGTGCCTCAGTTTCCCCATCTATAAAGTGGGGATAGTAATGCCAACTTCCTTTGTGAAGGGCGTTGAGATCAGCTGGAGAAAGGGGCTAGCTCAGGGCCAGGTGTTATAACTGGGGAGCAAGAGGGTCTGTCGCTGCCCCAGGCAGGTTGTGGGAGCACTGGAATAGGTTATCTAGGGAGGTGGTGGAATCTCCATCCTTAGAAGTTTTTAAGGCCTGGCTTGACAACGCCCTGGCTGGGATGATTTAGTTTGGGTTGGTCCTGGTTTGAGCAGGGGGTTGGGCTAGATACCTCCTGAGGTCTCTTCCAACCCTGATATTCTGTGATTCTATGAAATGCAAGTGGTGCAAAATAATAGCGAGATGGCGCCCTGGTGATGCAAATCCAAGGCAGCATCCACACTGGGGCACTCAATCTGAGCCAGGGGTGATGGGTTTTGTGATATGGTGACGTATCCAGGTCGGGGTTTCTTATCCCTTTTCCAGGGCTGGGATAGAACCCAGGAGTCCTGGCTCCCAGCGCCCCCTTTCTAACCACTAGACCCCACTGTCATGGGGCCCCCTGGTGATACTCTGGAACTGCTACAGACGAAGCCAGTCAGGACTCTGGGGAAGTCTCCTTTCTGTGAGCAGCCAGTCTTCAGGACACACAGCTCACACAATTTCTGCCTTCCTTGGTCTGACCTCGGAGCATTCAGCATCCTCCGCCCCTCCGTGCGCTTCCCAAGGGGAGTCCACCCAGGTGGAGTCCTGGGGAAGCCAAAGGGTCCTGCACCCCAACTTCGCAGTCAGACGTGACTCTCAGCCAGCCAGTAAAACAGAGGTTTATTAGACAACAGGAACATGGTCTAACACAGAGCTTGTAGGTGCAGAGAACAGGAGCCCTCAGCTGGGTCCATTTTGGGCAGCAGTGAGCCAGAGAATCACGTCTGCACTTCACTCAGTGTCCCCAGCCAGCCCCAAAGTGAAACTATCTCCAGTCCCCGCCCTCCTCTGGGCTTTATCCCTTTTCCGGGCCAGGAGGTCACCGGATTCCTTTGTTCTCCAACCCTTTTGCTCTCACCTTGCAGGGGGGAAGGGCCCAGGCCATCAGTTGCCAGGAAACAGGGTTTCGGCCATTCTCTGTGTCCAGACCCCTGCACACACCTGCCCCCTAGGGCTCTGCAATCATCATACACCCTTATCCCACCATCTAGATACTTAAGAACTGCCTAGGGGAAACTGAGGCACCCCCACAATATTCAGAGGAAACATTAAGAACAGTCCCACTTCATCACACCCACTCCCCTCCCAGGGCTGGTGATAGAACTCAACAGTCCCAAGCTGCCGAGTGCTTTGGCCATGGGGTGTAAAACGGTCCCGTCTCCGCTTCCTCTCCCACCGCTGCAACGGTGCAGAAGCTGCTTTAATAGCAGCCTCCCTCTGCCCCCCCGCACACACCCAACTGAGTCTCAGGCCTTGCTAACGCTCAGTGCCACGGCAGCCCCAGGAGATGATTGCTGCGGGGGTGTCAGCCCAGGGGGAGGTAGTGACTCCTAGAAGCAGGGAGAGCAGCAGCACCATAGATCAGGGAGGTCTGGCAATGCCAGTGGCTGTCTGGGGTCTGGCAGCCCTGGCACTCAGCGCAGATTGTCAAAGGTCAAACCCTCTCACTACCGGCTCTGTAGCTCCCCCTTGCTTTCGGTCTGTCTTAGGCACCATCCTGGCCCTCATCCCCCTGGCATTCGAGCACTGCCCAATCTCGATTGCATTTATTCTAACTGCCCCTTCAGGGCAGGGCCTGGCTGCTATCCCCACTGTAGAGGCAGGGAACCGCAGCACAGAGGGAATAATGGACTAGCCCGAAGCCAAACAGAGCATCTGTGGCAGAGCTGGGAAATGAACATGGGTCTCCTGGGTCCCAGGCTGGTACCTTCTCTTCCAACCTCCTGCCCCCTTCATCCCTGGTTCAGAGTGAGCTGTGGGAGCTCTCTGGGGCACAGGAGCTGGCTGTGCCCAGATGGAGCTACGTTGCCTACTGCACAGATCTCGCTTTTTCCAAACATTGAAAATGCTGCTACAGCCATACCAGGGCCCACCAGGATCCTTGCAGCTGGTCAGTGCTAAGCTGTGAACTGTGCTAGGTAGGGAAGATGAAACAGATCTTCCCTCACTAGCGGAGCTCTGTGTTACTGGGGACTCACTGCTGGCTCAACGCAACCAGCCCTCCTCAAATGGAGCCTATAAATCCTCCAGCCCTGCTGTTCTCCTTTGCATTTCTGTAGTGCCCAGGGGCCTCAGTCCTGGATCAGGGCCCCGCGGTGCTAGACATTGTACAGACACAGCCCTATTCCCCCGACACTGGGTCTTCTGAATGGCCCCTGCTTAGGGGAGGGCGGGGGGGGGGGTGCTCCTTTCCTCACCCAGTGTCTCCTGCTAGCAGAGATGCTCTGAGAGACGTCTACGCTCTGGGCCTCTGGGCTTCCCGGGCTGGGAGGCAAGCGTGGCCGTCTCCGGGCAATTCCACTGACTCTCCAGCAGCTGCACGGCAGGTGTCCGAAGGCACCTCTAGTCCTCTCCAGAGCTCAGGGGGACTGTCCTGGCATCGGACTGTCCTGGGGAATGGAACAATGGCTCCGGGCAGTCGGAGAATGCCTGTTCCCCCGGCAACCTCAGTGCCATTCCCTCTGGAAGTGATGGTGTCAGCGAAGGTGCTGGAGGTGGTCAGGCCTCATGGTTGGAGCTGGACTCAGGAGGCCGGGGCGTGAGTGGAGCGAGGCTGGAGCAAGAGCAGGGCTGGAGGAGGACTAGGAGCAGGGCTGGAGCAGCCTAAGACTGTTGCCAATGTCAGGCAGGAGAGAGCCCAGCACAGGACAGACCCAGGGCCTGACAAATGGCTCCGGGGGGGCTTGGCTCCAGGCCCCGCTGGGTATTGACATGCCAGGCACCCCAGGGCATTATCACCAGCCCGTTCCCAGTCTTGGCATGGCAGTATATTTCCTTCCCAGTCCCTGTCCCCTGCCATTAAACCAGGAACTCCACGCTGGGGATGTGCACCTGGCAGCACGCAGCTGCCTGAGAACAGACAGGCCAGGGTGCAGGGCGAGGGCTCCAGAGAGAAACGGCAGGAGGGCAATGCTGGGAACCGTGTGCTCAGGGACTGCCATCAAAAAGGCACGTCTGCCACCTCCCTCTCAAGTCCTTCGCACCTGCATATTGCCAGGGGAACATCCCATTTCTACTGAGGCCTCAGGGACAGGATTTATGATGAACCGGCTGGAGTTGATCCGCACCCCCGCCCCCCGTGTTGCACCCCAACGGCTAGCTGGGGATCCAAACTGACACTCCCCGGTTTGAGCCCCTGCCTAGCCAGGCCCTGTTCCCTCCCCCCAGGCAGTTGTTGGCCCTGAACTCCTGCAGGCAGCCATGACACACAGGTGCTTGGGGGCTTGAGAGAAGGGCTATCACCAGCTGAATGACCCCTGCCTGTACGGTGGGGACTGAGGCCACTTTGCCAGCAGGTGCCCCCCAAGTCCTGTGCTATGCTGAGTCTGGGGAGATGGGCAGGTTCAGCCTCATTAGAAGGGATCGGCCAGACAGAAAGGCAGAATCGGGTCCTCGCACAGAGCCCCTCTACTACCTGCCTGTGTCCTAACCACCAGGACAGTGGCCAATCCCACCTTCAGGTCAGGTTCCAGCGTCGGGCCCTGTCCATACCCACAGCGCGTGGCACCCAGCATGCGCCGATAGACTCCGGTACATGCAGTAAGTTCACAGACAGTAGAAACTGCCTAACACCAGGCTGGGGGCTGGGGATGTGTAGGGTACAGAGCACAGCACCCTCTAAGGCTGGGCAGGAGGGCTGGGAAATGCATATGATACAGAGCACAGCGCCCTCTAACACCTGGCATGGGGGCTGAGAGATGGGGGGTGTAGGGTACAGAGCACAGCGCCCCCTAATGCCGGCCAGGGGGCCTGGAAGCTGGGGGAACATGTAGGATCCAGAGCACAGCATCCCCTAACACCAGGCTGGGGGGCAGGGAGAGGGGGGATATGTGGGGTACAGAGCACAGCGCCCCCTAACACCAGGACACGAGGTCTCGTCCGTCTCAGGGCGGAAATGATCACATCCTGCGAATGGGGGATCTGCCACGGGCACTGGCAGGAGCGCGCTGCTTTACATTAAGGTTCTTTGGCTGATGGGCGAACCTCACCCCGCCCTGCGTTTCGAGTGTGAACAGCTGTCGATGGAAACCCAGATGGCAGAGATGGAGCAGGACTAACCGGGGACACTGGGTCTCGCCCTCACCCCGTGTCTACACTGTACGAGGGTGGGAAATAGCAGGTGCCTTTTCTTGCCCTGATATGATTTTGGAGATGCCAACACTAGCGACAGCTTTCTCCCTGTGTGGGTTGTGGGATCCAGGGGAGCCGTCTGTGTGCTCTGTACAGGACAAGGTGTGTAGATGGTTTATACCTCAATGTATCACTGTAAATACAGTTATTTAATATATCAAATAAAAGCAGAACAATACGTCAAAAAACATCAAAATGAAACAGAGGATTGCTATGTACAGGGGGGATTGCTATGTACAGAGGGGATTGCACGTGACTAGTTAACTGCTCGAGAGCTTTCATCACCGTGTACTTTCTGACAGGTTTCCGCGCCCTGTGTAGGGTTTACGTCCCGCCCTCCGTCCCTGTTTCCGGTCGTGTACGTTTTTGGCGCCGTCGGCCCTTTTGAACATTTCTTTTGTATTGTTTTCTGTGTTTGGCTGGGGGAAGGTTGCGTTCTTGTGTTTTGACATATTTAGAGAAAAAGTATGAACAAGTAGAAAGAAAGGCTGTAAGGGGTTTGCGGCTCCCTCCCTGTCCATCAGGGTGGGAGACCACGCCCCTCCCTACGATACTTCCGGGGTACCTTGGTTCAGGGGAAAATTAGCCCAGTGTTAATGGTTCAGGCCTGCAGTCAGGCCGAGCAATGGTAGAGAGTCTGTTTGCCTAGGGCCCTCATTCAGGGCAGGGCTGCAGTCAAGTAGGGGCTCTGGCCTACAATCAGGCAGGCAGAGCAGCAGATGGTCCATTTGCCTGGCCCTCGATTAGGGCAGTGCAGCAATCAAGTAGGGGGGCTCTGGCCTACAGTCCGGCAGAGCCGTCGCCGTCTAGGGGAGGTTAGCTCTCTGGTGGAGAGTCAGCACAACCGTCTGGCGTCCTGATTCAGGAGGGTGCCAGACCAATCAGGTCTCCTGACAACCAGGTGGGGAGCCTGCCACTCCTGACGGTGGTGTGGCGGTGGTAGGGGAACCCAGGCCCTCTCGCTCCACTGCGTCCCCACCCAGGGCCCTAAACAGCAGTGGAGTGGTCCGCCACTGCGTCAGTGGGGAAAATCCGATCACAACATGCTGGCCGGCTTGTAGTCAATAACACAGCTGAACCCGATTTGGCTGCCCTGGGCTCCTTCCTACACACCCATTCTATGTGTACATGGGTCCCAGGGTTGTTGTTCGCTTCGCTGGGGTAGACGGCTAGTGGCAGCCCCACCAGCTCCTTGGAGACCCCGGCATCTGGCAGCGCCGGCAGCCCCTCTGGCTCTCTGTCAGGATAGCGCTCTCCATTAGGGGAGCAGGGAAGAGACGTTCTGCTCCTCCAGCAGCTCTCTCCCAACTCAGCTGGAGGGGCGGCCTTTTATAGTTCCGCTTCCTGTCCACCCTTCTCCTTCCGGCAGGGTGGCATGCGGTGGGAGACAAGCCTGCTTTCTGCAACCCTCCTGCCCCCAACAACCCACTTCAGCGAGTCCCAAAATCAAATCCACTTACCAGGGGCCTCTTCTCCTCTTTGCTCTTCGCCAACATCCGGGATAGAAAAGAGCTCCTGGCCGCATGCATCTCTGACCTCCGAGTCATCTTCTTCCTCTGGGTCCCCCTCCACATCCTCGTCCAAGATTTCCTCCTCCTGGCTCGGTCCACTCTCAACTGACATGCGAGCCACCGAAGTATCCACAGTGGTGTTAGCAATGGAGGTGGGGTCGCCGCAGAGTATCATGTCCAGCTCTTTGGAGAACCGGCAGCTCATAGGCGCAGCACCGGAGTGGCGGTTTGCCTCCCGCGCCCTGTGCTTGGCGTTCCGCAGCTCCTTCCCCTCAATCCTAAACTGCCGTGTGTCCCGGTCATCGCCCCTTTCTGTCATGCATCGTGAAATCTGTCCGTAGGTGTAATGATGCTGGTACTGGCGGGACCCGACTGAGAGTGCCAGTTCAGGACAAACTGCTTCAAGCAGGGCAGTTACAGCCGAAGGCTGGGGCTTTTCCACCTCTAAGGCAAACCAAACCAGCCAAACAGAGCAGACTTTGGTCTCACCCCACTGGCTCTCCACAAGTCACACAAGCAATTCCTTTAGACACTCCAGTTTCCCAGTATCCCCAACAGAACCACTTGTTTTGGGGACAAATGGTTATGAAAACCAATACCACAGGAAAAGAAAAAAGGTTCTCTTGATCCCAGAAGGACCAAGCCCCAGACCCAGGTCAATATACAAATCAGATCTTGTCCCAAATCACGCTCTTGCCAATCCTTTAGAATCTAAAATCTAAAGGTTTGTTCATAAAAGGAAAAAGCTATAGATGAGAGCTAGAATTGGTGAAATGGAATCAATGACATACAGTCATGGCCAAGTTCTTGGTTCAGGCTTGCGGCAGCGACAGAATAAACTGCAGGTTCAAATCAAGTCTCTGGAGAACATCCACAGCTGGGATGCGTCTTTCAGTTCTTGGTTCAAAGCTTCAGTGTAGCAAAGTCCCTCCAGAGGGATGAAGCAGGACTGAAGACAAGATGGAGGAGCTGCAGCAGCTTTTTATATTCTCTTGCCATGTGGTCTTTCTTTCCTTGTCCCAAGACAAGCTGTCCATCAAGTGGCCTGGAAAAACCTCCGAGTTCTGTCCATAGGCAGGTCCCTGCACACCGTGCTGAGTCCCAAGGCTTGTCTGCCTTCTCTCAAGGGGTCAATTGTGTAGCTGATGGTCCTTAATTGGCCATCAAGCAGGCTAGGCATTGCATCCGATGAAGTGAGCTGTAGCTCACGAAAGCTTATGCTCAAATAAATTTGTTAGTCTCTAAGGGCCACAAGTACTCCTTTTGAACTTGTCTGGGTTGTCACCCAGAAGCATAGTACAAGTTTGAACCACAGACAGTATAGAGTCAATACTTATAAGTTAAAATACAAAAATGACACAAACATATAGAAAGCATAATCATAACCAGCAAACCACAACCTTGCCTTAGACACCTTATTTGGCCCCCCTTTATGCAAGATTTGGTGCCACTACAGGACCTTGGTTGCAACAATGATCTATATGGTCCCAGTTCAAGTCAATAAAGTAACAGTAGGTATCATAATTGCTACGTCCGGAGTGCAGCTGGGACTGTACAGCCTCCTCTCCCCAAATGCTGATGAGGTCCAGCAGCTCAGCATAGCTCCAAGCAGGGGGATCGCCTGGTACGTGGAGCAGGCCTGGCCACCTGGAAAGATGCGCTGCACGCATCATTGTGCAAACAGGAAGGGGACTTTCAAAATGGCAAAGGAGTTTAGGGAGTGGGGATGATGGATGGTCACCTGAGGGCCGGGCAGTAGAGTTCAAACCGATGACCAGAGAGGCGAGAGCAGGCATTGTGGGACACCTCCCGGAGGCCAATCGCAGCGCCGTAATCGAGCTCGGTGTCTACACTGGCACCGCAGCCTGTAGCCCCGGTGCAGAAAGTTTTTTAAACTGTGCAGGGCTTTTATTAAAGCGCTGCAACTGCCCTGTTTCCGCGCCCTGAGTGGCGTGGCCGTGTGTACACCTCACCAGTTGCAGCGCAGAAAGCTGCTTTACCGCGCTGCAACTTGCCAGCGTAGACAGGACCTAAGGAAACAGTGCCATGACTTTAAACCTCCTGTTCACCGGAAAAAAACAAGGCTGTGTTTTGGAGTGGAATAAAAATGCACCTTTTAAAAATGCTGTAACAGTTTTAACACATGATGAAAGTTATATTAAGCTTATTAAACATTTTAGATTTTTGTTGCATTATCAGACTGCTTTTGTTCTTAAATGTTTGCAGCCCAAGGGCTGAGACATAAATACATGCTTCTGTGTTTGTTTTGGGTCTAGAGGCTGTATTAAAAGTAATGCTTTATAAAAGCAAAAAGGCTTTTTCATTTGTACTTTGTGTTTCTAAGAAGACAAAAAGCATTTTAGTAATAAGTTTGACAGGGGCATTTTTGAATTAGCCAGTTTGTTTTCAAAAGATGTCTAGTTACCATTAGGCAAAAGCCAGGGCCGTAAAGTTAATTAAAGGAAACAGGCATGTAGATTTCAAAGCTTCCTGGTTACAGAAATGGGAATGGCCATATCACCATTTACAAAATCTTTTTATTAACTCTTTAAATAAACTTACTATATAAAAGAATACAAAAAGAGACCGAAACCAAAACAGCTTTATCTTTAAATTGTAAAGAAAGCTTTAAAAATCAGGGTACAGTTAAAACCCTCATGTTTTTAAGGTTTGGATTTAGACAAAAAAGAAGAAAAAGCAGCTGATGTGAAAAAGTTCTGACAGAGATAAGGGGCTTGTTATGTTCCCAACATACACACACATACGTTCTTCTTCTTTTCTCATGTTTTTTTGAAATGTAAACCAGGACAAACAAGTTTGCTTTAGGCCTGTTATAGAAAATCTGCATGGAGCAGGAGTTAAAAATAGCTGCCTTCCCCTGTTTAGCTCGCATGTCCTGTGACCAAAGTTGTTTCACTGTAAAGATGGCCAGAACATGTATGAATTTAAAACAAACAAGAACCCACAGCAGATTCCTTTTCAAAAGACACCCTTTGAACGTCTTAAGAGTGTAAAATAAAGAAGCATCTTGGGGTTAAAACCACAGGCAGTTTACAAAAGTAATTTCTTAAAGTTAAATTAAGTTTTTATTGACTTAGGGATTTTAGTATGATTTTTTGTTGCATGATCAGACTGTGTTTGTTTCTAAATGTTTGCAGTCCGTGTGCTGAGACCCAGGTACAAGCTCTTTTTTAACTGTTTAAATGGACTTAATATATCAAAAGATGCAAAAAGAGAAAGTTGGTTTTTTTGGTTACCTTGAAATTGTAAAGAAAGCTTTAAAAATCAGGGTATAGTTAAAAACCTCACATTTTGAAAGTATGGATTTCTACAAAACACAAGAAAAAGCAACTTATGTGAACCAGTTAGCTTTTTTTTTAAAACCAGAGATAAGGTATTTGTCTCCCACACTTCCGCCACACCCCCCACCCACACACACATTATTATTTCCTAGTGATTTTTTAAGTGTAAACCAAAGGCCAAATTTGACCTATTTGAAGCAGGCCCTTCTGCTTTTACATTTTTTTTCCAGCAAAGGCAGAGGATTAAAACTAAATGTAAACCTAAGGGGCTGCCAAGTTTTACTGAACACTAGTAAGATCAACACCTGTTTACAGGAACGTTAATGGTAAAGAGAAAGCAATATTACCATTCACAATCTATTTAACACATTTGTAACCCTTGAAATGAACTCCCTTGTTCTGTAGTGAAATAAAGAGGCCCCTTTGTAACACGAACTGGTTTAAACTCTTAAGAAGGTGTCTACACTGCCCACGTGAAATCGCTGCCGCGACAACACTTTAAGGTGGCAGTGTTGTCGCGGCTCCAGCTGAGGAGGGTGTTTTTTCACACCCCTGAGCGGGGCAAGTTTCAGCGCTGTAAGTGGCAGTGTAGACAAGCCCTAATTGAACTGTGAAATTTTAAAACAGGGAACTCTCTCTAAAAACCCCGAAAATTATTTTTGTTGTTTGTCAGCCCCAGTGGGAAAAGTCCCATAAAATTTAAAAGGTCTTAAAGCCAATGGGATTATCTATCTATCTATCTATCTATCTATCTATCTATCTAGTGGGAAAGGTGCTTGGGGCCTGTTTTTTTAGATAAGAATAAGTCAGTTAAAGGGGGTGGGTAGTGAGGGGAGGGGCGGGGAGGGAAGGGAAGGGAGAGGGCTCTTGTTTAAAAATCTTGGGTTGATAGGATTGGTTCAGGAAAATGCATTGTATGATGCAGCTGTAGAACAGTTTCTGATTGATCCGCCCGAGAGGCAGAGATAACCATGCTGGGGACTGTGAGCCTTGGGAGCTCCCTCTTTTCCCCGGGGGCAGCCGCAAGGGAAGAATTAGTAGGGGAAGCAAAAGTGGATGGGAACCTGGGAGGCAGTGACCATGAGATGGTCGAGTTCAGGATCCTGAAACAAGGAAGAAAGGAAAGCAGCAGAATACGGACCCTGGACTTGAGAAAAGCAGACTTTGACTCCCTCAGGGAACTGGTGGGCAAGATCCCCTGGAAGAATAACATGAGGGGGAAAGGAGTCCAGTAGAGCTGGCTGTATTTTAAAGAATCCTTATTGAGGTTACAGGGACAAACCGTCCCGATGTGTAGAAAGAATAGTAAATATGGCAGGCGACCAGCTTGGCTTAACAGTGAAATCCTTGCTAATCTTAAATACAAAAAAGAAGCTTACAAGAAGTGGAAGATTGGACAAATGACCAGGGAGGAGTACAAAAATATTGCTCGGGCATGCAGGAGTGAAATCAGGAAGGCCAAATCACACCTGGAGTTGCAGCTAGCAAGAGATGTTAAGAGTAACAAGAAGGGTTTCTTCAGGTATGTTAGCAACAAGAAGAAAGTCAAGGAAAGTGTTGGCCCCTTACTGAATGAGGGAGGCAACCTAGTGACAGAGGATGTGGAAAAAGCTAATGTACTCAATGCTTTTTTTGCCTCTGTCTTCACGAACAAGGTCAGCTCCTAGACTACTGCACTGGGCAGCACAGCATGGGGAGGAGGTGACCAGCCCTCTGTGGAGAAAGAAGTGGTTCGGGACTATTTAGCAAAGCTGGACGAGCACAAGTCCATGGGGCCGGATGCGTTGCATCGGAGAGTCCTAAAGGAGTTGGTGGATGTGATTGCAGAGCCATTGGCCATTCTCTTTGAAAACTCATGGCGATCGGGGGAAGTCTCCGACGACTGAAAAAAGGCTAATGTAGTGCCCATCTTTAAAAAAGGGAAGAAGGAGGATACTGGGAACTACAGGCCAGTCAGCCTCACCTCAGTCCCTAGAAAAATCGTGGAGCAGGTCCTCAAGGAATCAATTCTGAAGCACTTAGAGGAGAGGAAAGTGATCAGGAACAGTCAGCATGGATTCACCAAGGGCAAGTCATGCCTGACTAATCTAATTGCCCTCTATGACAAGATAACTGGCTCTGTGGATGAGGGGAAAGCGGTGGACGTGTTGTTTCTTGACTTTAGCAAAGCTTTTGACACTGTCTCCCACAGTATTGTTGCCAGCAAGTTAAAGAAGTATGGGCTGGATGAATGGACTATAAGGTGGATAGAAAGTTGGCTAGATTGTCGGGCTCAACGGGTAGTGCTCAGTGGCTCCATGTCGAGTTGGCAGCTGGTATCAAGTGGAGTTCCCCAAGGGTCGGTCCTGGGGCCGGTTTTGTTCAATGTCTTCATAAATGATCTGGAGGATGGTGTGGATTGCACCCTCAGCAAGTCTGCAGATGACACTAAACTGGGAGGAGAGGTAGATACGCTGGAGGGTAGGGATAGGCTACAGAAGGCCCTAGACAAATTGGAGGATTGGGCCAAAAGAACCCTGATGACGTTCAGCAAGGACAAGTGCAGAGTCCTGCACTTAGGATGGAAGAACCCAATGCACAGCTACAGACTAGGGACCTAATGGCTCGGCAGGAGTTCTGCAGAAAAGGACCTAGGGGTTACAGTGGACGAGAAGCTGGATATGAGTCAACAGTGTGCCCTTGTTGCCAAGAAGGCCAATGGCATTTTGGGATGTAGGGGCATTGTAGGGGCATTGCCAGCAGATCGAGGGACGTGATCGTTCCCCTCTATTCTACACTGGTGAGGCCTCATCTGGAGTACTGTGTTCAGTTTTGGGCCCCACACTACAAGAAGGATGTGAAAAATTGGAAAGAGTCCAGCGGAGGGCAACAAAAATGATTAGGGGACTGGAACACATGACTTTTGAGGAGAGGCTGAGGGAACTTGGGATGTTTAGTCTACGGAAGAGAAGAATGAGGGGGGATTTGATAGCTGCTTTCAACTACCTGAAAGGGGGTTCCAAAGAGGATGGCTCTAGACTGTTCTCAGTGGTAGCAGATGACAGAACAAGGAGTAATGGTCTCAAGTTGCAGTGGGGGAGATTTAGGTTGGATATTAGGAAAAACTTTTTTGCTGGGAGGGTGGTGAAACACTGGGATGTGTTACCTAGGGAGGTGGTGGAATCTCCTTCCTTAGAAGTTTTTAAGGTCAGGCTTGACAAAGCCCTGCTGGGATGATTTAGTCGGGGATCGGTCCTGCTTTGAGCAGGGGGTAGGACTAGATGACCTCCTGAGGTCCCTTCCAACCCTGATATTCTATGATTCTATGATTCTATGAAGGGTAAGTTTTCTTCCCCTTCCCCCTCCCCACCCTGCAGCTTGCTATACTTTCCTTGTATAATGACAGGTTTCAGAGTAGCAGCCGTGTTAATCTGTATTCGCAAAAAGAAAAGGAGGACTTGTGGCACCTTAGAGACCAACGCATTGGATGCTCATGAAAGCTTATGCTCAGATAAATTTGTTAGGCTCTAAGGTGCCACAAGGACTCCTTTTCTTTATACTTTCCTTGTCTCACTAACCAAAAAGGATCTCTTCCTGTTTTCTATATTCTCCTTCTCTCACTAACCAAAAAAAGGATCTTTCTCTCTTTTGCACAGCTCTGTGTTCTGCTTAGAAACAAAAAAGGATCTTTCTCTCTCTTTCTGTTTTCTGTACTTTACACAGCCCTTTGTCACTGACACAGGATCTCTAGCTTATTTTTCGGCCGTGTGATTTCTTTCACCCGACCTTCTCAACCTTCCTTAAGAGTTTCCTCTTTTCTTTAATGAGCCTTTGCTTTTTAAAATTGATTTCAATTTTTTTACTCTTATTATTTTTTAGTCCCAACAACAATAACCTTTTACCACGTTCTTACTAATCTATAAAACACACTCCTCTCTCTTGTTGCTTTCTATAGTTTCCCCTCTTCCTTCTATTTAAAATCACCTTTCTTTCCTTTTTTCTTCTAAGGCTAAGCAATCTTTCTTTTTTTAAAACTCCTTTCCTTTAAAACTCCTTTAAGGCCTCTGTCATGAGGGGGCGTGGTCTCCTGCCCTGGCAGCCTGGGAGGGAGCCGCGAACACCCCCTGGTGGGCAGAACCGGGACACCCATGGCAGCAGAGGGGCGGGGCAGGAAGCGGCACTATAAAAGGCTGGGCCTCCAGCTCAGATGGGAGAGAGCTGCCAGATGAGCAGCATGTCTCTTCCGCGCTGTGGAAGCACGGACCGAACAGAGAGCTATCCTGACAGAGACCCAGAGGGGCTGCCAGATGCCAGGGACACTGAGAAGCTGGTGGGGCTGCCACTCACTGTCCTCCCCCAGAGCTCGCTGTTGCCGGCAGGGAAAGGGCTGGGGGGAGTCCTCCTCTCTGGCCGCTATCCCGGAGCAGCCTTCCTGCACCCCAAACTCATCCCCAGCCCTGCCCCACCCCAGAGCCCACACCCCCAGCCAGAGCTTTCACCTCTCCACCACACCCTCGCCCTGAGCCCCTCCAACACCCCAAACACCTTATCCCCAGTCCTAGCCAGAGCCCTCATCCCCCCATACCCCAACCCTCTGCCCCAGCCCTGAGCCCCCTCCAACACCACAAACCCCTCACCTCCAGCCCTAGACAGAGCCCTCATCCCCCCAACCCTCTGCCCCAGCCCTGAGCCCCCTCCAACACCACAAACCCCTCATCTCCAGCCCTAGACAGAGCCCTCATCCCCCCAACCCTCTGCCCCAGCCCTGAGCCCCCTCCAACACTACAAACCTCATCTCCAGCCCGAGTCAGAGCCCTCATCCCCCCACACCCCAACCCTCTGCCCCAGCCCTGAGCCCCTTCCAACTCCAAAAACCCCTCATCTCCAGCCTTAGACAGAGCCCTCATCTCCCTACATTCCAACCCTCTGCCCCAGCCCTGAGCCTCTCTAACCCCCCAAACCTCCCAACCCCAAACAGAACCCTCACCCCCTACACCCTGACTCTTGCCCTGAGCCCTTCCCAAACCCCTCAGCCCTGCACCCCCTCCCTCTGCACCCCCTCCCATCCCCAAACTCCCTCCCAGAGCCTGCAGCCTGCACCCCAATACTGTGCCTAAGCCTAGGGCCTGCACCCCAGACGTCCTTCCTCACCCAAACTCCCGCCTGGAGCCTTCGGCAGGTGGGGGGCGAAGTTGGGGCGGGTTCTGGGCACCACCAAAATTTCTACAAACCTGCCACCCCTGAACCCATGTACACACGGAATGGGTGTGTAGCAAGGAGCCCAGGGCAGCCGAATTGGGTTCAGCTGTGTTATTGACTACAAGCCGGCCAGGGTGTTGCTGTCGGATTTTCCCCACTGACGCAGTGACGGACCGCTCCACGGCTGTTAGGGCCCTGGGATGGGACGCAGTGGAGCGAGAGGGCCTGGGTTCCCCCACCACCGCCACCCCACCGTCAGGAGTAGCAGCCTCCCCACTTGGTTGTCAGGAGGTCTGATTGGTCTGGCACCCGCCTGAATCAGGACGCCAGACGGTTGTGCTGACTCTCCCACCAGAGAGCTAACCTCCCCCAGACTGCAACGGATCTGCCGGACTGTAGGCCAGAGCCCTCCTACTTGATTGCTGCCCCGCCCAGATCAAGGGCCAGGCAAAGGGACCTTCTGCTGCTCTGCCTGCCTGACTGTAGGCCAGAGCCCCTACTCGACAGCAGCCCTGTCCTGAATGAGGGCCCCGGGCAAACAGACTCTCTACCGTTGGTCGGCCTGACTGCAGGCCAGAACCATGAACACTGAGCTATTTCCCCTGAACCAAGGTACCCCGGAAGTATCGTAGCGAGGGGCGTGGTCTCCCGCCCAGACGGATGGGGAGGGAGCCGCGAACCCCCTACAGCCTCTCTTTCTACTCGTTCATACTTTTTCTCTAAATATGTCAAAACACAGCACGCTGTTAGGGCCCTGGGCGGGGACGCAGTGGAGCGGGAGGACCTGGGTTCCCCTATCCCTGCCACCCCACCGTCAGGAGTGGCAGCCTACTTGGTTGCTGCCCCGCCCTGATCAAGGGCCAGGCAAATGGACCTTCTGCTGCTCTGCCTGCCTGACTGTAGCACAAGCACGCAACCTTCCCCTGGCCAAACACAGAAAAATAATACAAAAGAAATGTTCAAAAGGGCCGATGGTGCCAAAAATGTACAAGACGGGAAATGGGGACAGAGGGCGGGACGTAAACTCTACACAGGGCATGGAAACCTGTCAAAAAGTACATGGTGATAAAAGCTATTGAGCGGTTAACTACTCACGTAGCTGGGCAGGGCAGGCGGCCAATGGGGAGGAAGCCATGGTGCGGCATGATGTGTTCCACCCTGCTCCAGGCGGGCTCTGGTGCACCAAACCCCCAGAGTAGGGAGGCTGGCTTTTACTCGGGCAGCTGGGCACCTTCAATGTCTGGGTTCTCCCTTGTATGCGTCAGTCTCATCCTGTGCAAGAGTGTCCGTAGGCTGGCGCGGGCTGGACGGTGTTTCTTGCAGGCCTTGAGGATCAGCATGGTCTGCAAAGCCAGGCACCTGACAGAGGACTTGCTGTCCTGCTGGAAGCCTTTGAGGACTAAGATTGAAAGGAAGGAAATGGAGGTCAGAGCCATGGTGCTCTGGAAAGCCCTGGCAGAGCAAGCCAGCGCTGTACCTCTCAGCCCACGACAAGAAGGCAGCAGGCTGGGAGGCGGGAGGCAGGGGACTAGCAGGAACAACCACCAACCCTCACTAAACATCCCCACTGCCCTTCATAGCCGGGGGAGCCCCCAGACACAGGCAAGAAGTCACAATGAACCCCATTCACTCAAAAAGAAAAGGAGTACTTGTGGCACCTTAGAGATTAAACAATTTATTTGAGCATAAGCTTTCATGAGCTACAGCTCACTTCATCGGATGCATACTGTGGAAACTGCAGAAGACATTATATACACAGAGACCAGGAAACAATACCTCCTTCCATCCCACTCTCCTGCTGGTAATAGCTTATCTAAAGTGATCACGCTCCTTACAATGTGTAAGCCCTCTGCACCAACATTCCACACAAAGATGGACTACAAGCCGTCAAGAACACTATCCCCGATAATGTCACGGCTAACCTGGTGGCTGAACTTTGTGACTTTGTCCTTACCCGTAACTATTTTACATTTGGGGACAATGTATACCTTCAGATCAGCGGCACTGCTATGGGTACCCGCATGGCCCCACAGTATGCCAACATTTTTATGGCTGATTTAGAACAACGCTTCCTCAGCTCTCGTCCCCTAACGCCCCTACTCTACTTGCGCTATATTGATGACATCTTCATCATCTGGACCCATGGAAAAGAAGCCCTTGAGGAATTCCACCATGATTTCAACAATTTCCATCCCACCATCAACCTCAGCTTGGTCCAGTCCACACAAGAGATCCACTTTCTGGACACTACAGTGCTAATAAACAATGGTCACAGAAACACCACCCTATACCAGAAACCTACTGACCGCTATTCCTACCTACATGCCTCCAGCTTTCACCCTGACCACACCACACGATCCATCGTCTACAGCCAAGCTCTGCGATACAACCGCATTTGCTCCAACCCCTCAGACAGAGACAAACACCTACAAGATCTCTATCAAGCATTCTTACAACTACAATACCCACCTGCGGAAGTGAAGAAACAGATTGATAGAGCCAGAAGAGTTCCCAGAAGTCATCTACTACAGGACAGGCCTAACAAAGAAAATAACACAACGCCACTAGCCGTCACCTTCAGCCCCCAACTAAAACTCCTCCAACGCATTATTAAGGATCTACAACCTATCCTGAAGGATGACCCAACACTCTCACAAATCTTGGGAAACAGGCCAGTCCTTGCCTACAGACAGCCCCCCAACCTGAAGCAAATACTCACCAACAACCACATACCACACAACAGAACCACTAACCCAGGAACCTATCCTTGCAACAAAGCCCGTTGCCAACTGTGCCCACATATCTATTCAGGGGACACCATCACGGGGCCTAATAACATCAGCCACACTATCAGAGGCTCATTCACCTGCACATCCACCAGTGTGATATATGCCATCATGTGCCAGCAATGCCCCTCTGCCATGTACATTGGTCAAACTGGACAGTCTCTACGTAAAAGAATAAATGGACACAAATCAGATGTAAAGAATTATAACGTTCATAAACCAGTCGGAGAACACTTCAATCTCTCTGGTCACGCAATTACAGACATGAAGGTTGCTATCTTACAACAAAAAAACTTCAAATCCAGACTCCAGGGAGAAACAGCTGAATTGGAATTCATTTGCAAATAGGATACTATTAATTTAGACTTAAATAGAGACTGGGAGTGGCTAAGTCATTATGCAAGGTAGCCTATTTCTCCTTGTTTTTTCCTTCCCCCCCCCGCCCCCCAGATGTTCTGGTTAAACTTGGATTTATGCTGGAAATGGCCCACCTTGATAATCATACACATTGTAAGGAGAGTGGTCAGTTTGGATGAGCTATTACCAGCAGGAGAGTGAGTTTGTGTGTGTGGTTTTGGAGGGGGTTGAGGGAGTGAGAGAACCTGGATTTGTGCTGGAAATGACCCACCTTGATTACCATACACATTGTGAAGAGAGTGGTCACTTTGGATGGGCTATTACCAGCAGGAGAGTGAGTTTGTGTGTGTGGGGGCAGAGGGTGAGAAAACCTGGATTTGTGCTGGAAATGGCCCAACTTGATGATCATTTTAGATAAGCTATTACCAGCAGGACAGTGGGGTGGGAGGGGGTATTGTTTTATGGTCTCTGTGTGTATATAATGTCTACTGCAGTTTCCACGGTATGCATCCGATGAAGTGAGCTGTAGCTCACGAAAGCTCATGCTCAAATAAATTGGTTAGTCTCTAAGGTGCCACAAGTACTCCTTTTCTTTTTGCAAAGACAGACTAACACGGCTATTACTCTGAAACCCATTCACTCACTATTTCTAGGACTGCCCCGTCCCTGCAGTATCTGATGGCCTCATCCCTGCCTGTATTTACGCTCCCCCTTCCCCCCAGTGCACAGATGGGCACTCAAGCCCAGAGAGGGGGAGATTCACAAAGGGGGCTTGGGCATTGTTAGGCTACGCCTAACTTCTGGGCCCTGCTGCCCTCCAGCAAATGCCGAGGGGGGAGCTCAGCCATTCTCTAGCTCTGGTTGGGGCCCAGCTGTGAACCTGCTCTGGGAGTGAGGAGCCTGAGCTATGTCACCCCCCCTCCCCCTTTTCCCCAATAAATGTGGAGGAGACGCTGCTCTGCCCTGTGCTGGCCCAGGGTTCCGGGCACGCAGCAGGGAGGTAGATGACCGGACGTCACCTCGGTCTCCTTTGGAGCAGTGGCTTGACACCAGGCACCCCACCTGGAGGTGACTGCAACAAATCCTGGGCTAGTGAGTGCAAGGGAGGAAGGCAGGACCCCACCTTTGCTGTGTTGCGGGGGCGGGGAGGGGGCAATCGTCTGCGAAGGCCAGCCAGCTCAGGCCCAGTTTGGGGATTTGCCAGGCCACAGTTCTGTGGTCAGGGCTAAGTGCCTGGGCACATGCCAACCAGCAGACACCACAGGGTGAGGGGGAAGCTGATCAGGGGTTTGGGGATCTACAGTTTGCAACCCTTTGTGGCTCTCGCCCAAGATCACATTGCTGGCATCGGAGATTGAACCCAGCCCGCGGCCCTGGGCCATTCGTCCCTCTAGCGCTCAGTGCTCATAGCAGATACCACTCACCGTTGCAGATGGCCTCCAACTTCTCCTGGCTCTGCTGGTCCAGCTGCCGGGCAGTGAGCCCTACACACACAAACAGCTCGTCACATCCCTGCGTCCCCAGCGAGGGTATCAAAGCGTCTGTCACCCTCCAAGCAGTGGGGCTTTCCCCTGCCCCTCACTGTCCAGGACGCACTCCTGAGTCCCCAGGGGAAAGGGTGAGTCCCCAGGGATGGCTGTGGGGCTGGCTGCCAAAGGAGAGCATAGCGCCTTGAGGTTCCACTACCAAGAGCCCATGGTGGGGTGAGCGTGGGGGGGATGGGGACTGCATGGGGAGCAGTGTGGTTCGAGGGGGCCCATCAGCCGATCAGGGCAGTTTGGGGTGAGCTTGCTCCTGCGGGTTTCTGACACCCCTGAGCCTTCATTCGGCAATCAGGAGCCCAGGGGTTACTTCTCGCTGCCGGCAGGGACTGAGGAGAGCCTGGGACTGGATCCAGCCCCTCTGCTTAAGGGACCCCTCTGCTCTGTGGTTACCTAGAAACCTGATGGCCGCTTCTCTAATGGGAGCCTGAGGGTTTTCCACAAAGGCCATGGCCTGGCAGAGGAAGGTTTCTGCCCTGTCCTTGTAGCACGCCACCTAGGAGCCAGAACAAGAGAGCACAAGGTTATTAAAGGCCTTTCCATCCTGCAGGCCAGGTTCCAGATCTGTGGAGTGTCCTGCTTTCAGCCCTCCTTCCTGTGCTGGGGGGATCATGCAGAGGGACTACAGCCAGGGCCAGGTGTGGTCCCGGGGCTGGGGCTCGGTGTGGGCACTGAGCCAGGCAATGGAGGGCTCCCTCACCAGGCAGTCACAGCCTCGCCAAAGCTCCTTTTTCTGGAGAAGGGCACTGAGCTGGCTCCACCTGAGGAATTCCAGAGCACTCCTGAGGGTGTCCCAACACACCTGCAAAACAAGAGGGGCCGGGGCGAGCCAACAATGGTTACGGGAGGTGGAAGCCAGGCACGTCCCTCGGCATATGTGCCTGCGAAGGGCAGCATGAAATTTGGGGCACCAAATTGCCCCAAATTTCATGGTGTCACTAGGCGGCTGCATGCTGCACATGCAGCAGCCCCAGCCCCAGTGACCCGCCCAATACCTCAGCCAGCCCCACCGCGGGCTGCGCCCACTACAAAGGGCAGACAACTCCCTATGCCCTCCCTCTTCCCCTTCCCCCCTGCTCCATCCCCAGTCCTCCCCCATTCCACCTCTTCTCCGCAAGCCTCTTTCCCCAGCAACCCCACACTCACTGGCAGTGGCAGGAAGTGGAGCAACCCCGTCCCAGCCCGCTCTACTCCAAAAGGATTGCCCCCCGCACTCACCGGCGGTGGGAAGCGGAGTGCCGTGGCTGGGAGCTTGCAGAGTAGAGTGGGCTGGGGCCAGGCTGCTCCGCTTCCCGCTGCTGTCAGTGAGTGTGTGTGTGGGAGGGATCCCTTTCCCCAAACACCCTCCCTCGAGCGACACGGCTGGAGCCGGGGCAAGGGAAGCAGAGCGGGCTACTCCCAGCTCTCCACTAATCCCCCAGGCCACTCTGGGCCTGTGGGCCCCCCAAAAGTGGCCCCACACAGCTCCTGCCTCCCAGACCCTGGTGGGGAGGAGGGGGAGGCCTGGGACCCCACACAGCCCCACTGTGGGGGGGCTGGATAGGGCACCCAAATGGCTAGGGACAGCCCAGCTGGAAGTCACTAACATAGTTACTGGAAGCCGTGTGTGCGGAACGGTTCCCGGCCCGCGGCTGCTCGCGGAAGGGCGGTGGTGTGGCTAAGGCAATGGCTGGAGACCTGACTCAATTCCCAGCTCTTCCTGCAGGAACTCAGGCAAGTTGCTTCGGCCCAGGGCTACAAAGGGATTTAGGTGCCTAATGCCCATGGGCATTCAATACTTTTGAGGCACTAAGCCTCACGCTGTGCCTTAGTTCCCCACCTCATGGGGGGTAGGAGTGTGAATTCATTACTGCCGGGGGCATTTGGCTCCCAAGTGATGGGGGCCATGAGAGCGAGCGTGTGCACAGGCACCTGGGGCGGGGTGGATGGGGGGCTTGGGCATGTCATGGCTAGTAAGAGCTGTCCGGGCTGCTTGGCCAAGGGCACATTGGGTCTTGGGCACCATCCGGAGGCTGGGTAGCTTTGCTCCTGGTAGGGGCCATGGCCAGGGTTGTGCTCTTCTCACCAGCACAGCCAGGGGAATGTGCAGGGCCAGTGGCTGTAGGAGTGGTGAGCTGACCCCTCCGCCCACCCATTCTCTCAGCCTGGCTGCAGGGTGGGAGTGTTGGCCTCAGAGGAGGCAGGGAAGACTCAGCAGTTGGGTGGGGCGCCATGGTCATGACGCTACTGGACTCAACATTCAAGTGTTCTTGAGCACGTGATTGTCACAGCACTGAGCACCTGCCCTCTGCCGGCCAGACCTTTTAAAGGGGGGTGTCACATGTTGGCTCCCCCCAACAAATTCCTGGTCACTCTGTAACAATCTCAGCTGCAGGCTTCAGCTCGTGGTCTCACCTGGGACACATTGGGACGCTCATCGTGCAGGAGGAGGAGCAGAGGGACCAGGCTCCGGAGGCCGTGCTCCTTCATCTTTTTCCTGTTGGGCTCCCTTACAAGCTCCAACAGCTGTTTAAAGAGGGTGATGGAGAGCACCCGGAGTTTGCTGGACTCCTGCAAGAGAGGATGTGGGGAGGAGACGCTGTGACGGTCGTGCCCACCCAGCTGGGTGAGCGCTCACTGTGACAGAGATGTCTGCCCTGCAGGGGGTATTGCTAACTCACCCCCAGTCATACAGGCACAGCTGGGGGCCAGAGTCTCATGGGCATAGCGCTATTGAAGGCAATAGAGATTCAGGTTTCCACCAGCTGAGGGTCTGGCCTGGTAACTTCTTGGCCAGAGAGAGCAGTAAGGTGGGGTGAGACAGCCCCTGGGACCTCACAGCCAGCTCTGGGCACACTGACATCAGCACCCGCCTGTCAAGCCAAGGGGAAACGCTCAAGGCAGAGCAGCATCAGGACAGGGGCGGCAGAGAGGGAGCGATGAGGAAAGATTCAAAGAGCGAAGGGATGTGTGTACTTTGTCCTCCCGCTTTGCGTACCCGACTCACACTGGTGCTGACCCACAGCGACCCTCTAGCGAGGCCAAGGGAGCCAGGCATGGGGGGCAAATCCCTACACTGGTGTTTGTTCGGGCCATGCACAGGGACCTGCGGGGGAGTTAACCAGGAGCAAGGGGTGGTAAATGTGCAGGAGCTCCCAGATAGGGGGCCTTGGAAGCCATGACTGGAAACCACCCAGCCTCCAGGGGCTTGGGCTTCGGCAAGGGCTGCCCCACTCCTACACATGGGTTTCTTGTTAACTCAGGGTCGGCCCCACTTGGTCACATGATGCCCCCTCGTTGCATGGCAGCTGGCAGAGCCGGACCAGTCCAGTGACCTGGGAGGCCGGGCGAGCTGTGCCCACCAGGGAGAACCAGGAGCAATAGCTGGGGGCTGTAGGGAGGGGCCGCTGCTTTCTGGGAGGCGAGGCTGAGGGTAAGGGGGGGCAGCCTGGGGGGCGGGTTGACTTGAGCTGTTCTGAAAGTGGCTGAACCTTTAAATGGTGCCCCCCCAATCAGCAGTTACATGTCACCTCTGGGCACCAGGTTCTAGAGCAGGCAGTTCTCTGAGTGACGTCTGTTGTAAAAGTGTTCATAAGTTCTTTTAGTCTGTTTATCTGATTTGGCTGCGCTCTCCTGTCTGGCCACTTTGGAGACAGGCTCTTGGAACAGTAGTTCTCAGTTGTCTTTCCATCAGGAGCGGGTGCTGGACTAGATGCAGGAGCTGCTCTTGGTGTTGATCTTTAGCTGGGCCTGTGCCACTGCTTAATAAAGAGCGGCCAGGTCCCAGCAGAGTTTGGGAGGGCTGAGGGTAGGATTTAGAGTTCTGAGAGCTGGGGAGGTGGGTGTTCCCTCCAGGAGCCCCCACTGGGGCGTTACCCCTGGAAGGCAGTAATGGATGGGTCCCTTTCTCCCGCCCACTTTGCTGGCTCTCGCCGTGCAGTGGGGGACTGAACATCAGTCTGGTGAACACGCTGGCGGGGGCTCTTTGTGGTTACAAAAGGCCTGGGAAGAACTAGCCCCTCCTTTGATGCTGCCCTGCCATGAGAACGAAGGGGAGAGGAAAGGGCGGTAGCTGCAGAACCTACAGATGGAGCCGTTTCCTTATGGAGCTGACAGGCTAGCTGTGGGATTCCTGGCCAGGGAGGGGAGGGGCAGGATTTTCACCAGGGTACCATCACTTGTTACCCTGGAAGCCAGCAGGAGCATTGCGGCCCCCTGTGCTGCAGAGGCCCCTTCGCTGCATGCAGGCTCAGGAATGCATCTTCTTCCCTCAAGGGGAGCCTCGTCCCCAGGCTGCCCTGATCCTTGTCAGCAGGCCTGCAGGACACCAGGGTTCCCACCCTTACTGCCATATGCTCTGATGGAGAATGGGGTAGTAGAAGAAGGCGGGAATGGGTTCATGTCATTTACGACAATCCTTTTTCTGGGTAGGGCCATAGCATAGGTCCCGCTAGCCCACCCGCCAGCCCCCATTCACACGTCTGTGGCTTGAAGGGTGTCCCGCGGGCCGCCAGGCCTTACATCATGAAAGAACGGCAGGAGTTTCTCAGCCACTCGCACAGCCACGGGGCTGGCGCTCTGCCTGTCCATGCCGGCAAGGATGTCTCTCAGCACGGTGATGGCGTTGGAGATGACGTCCCTGTCTGCCTAGTGTAGCTGCTCTACGACGACTGGCAGTTGATGCTGGAGTTTCCCCACCTGTGTGAAAGGAGAAGCTGCTTTACGAAACACCCTCCGGTGACCCAACAAGCCATTTCCAAAACAACGTCTGCCTCCCCTGCAGACAGAGCCATGGGAACTAGGAGTGCAGGGGGTGCTGCAGCACTCCAAGGTTTTACGTGGGGCTCTGCTCCTGGCCCCACACACAAGGTCCCAGCTGCCGACCCTGCGCCAACTCCCAGCTGTGGCCCCAGCCTCGGCCCCCTTGCCCCATCCATCTCCCGCCCCCCTGGAGCCATGGCCCTGCTCCTGACCCCAGCTCTAGGGGTGGTGGGGTGTGTGGACAGGTGTAAGGGGGTGCTCAGCACCTCCACTATAAAAAGTCTCCTAGCGCCCCGCCTCCAGATGACATGTTAGAGCCTCAAAGCCCTTGCACAGCCCCAGCTAGGATCGCAGGCAGCGGGGCCGGCTACCTGCAACATAAGCAGCTGCTTCCTTGTACCCCCGATCTCAGGGGGTGGTATTTATTAGCAGGTATCATCTGTGGAAACTTCTCTGCACAACACCTTGACCCCAAACAAATCAAGTGTATTATTGTTAGAAGGGTTAGAATAGCACCTCCAGCGCCTATCTGCAATCAGGGCGTGTGCTGGGGCTTTCCAGGCACAGAAAGAGACATTCCCTGGCCTAGAGCTTACAGGCTAGACACACAAAGGAAGGATTTCTATCCCTGTTGTACAGACATGGAACTCAGGCCCAGAGAGGTGACGTGACTCACCCATGGTCACCCAGGGAGTCTGGCAGAGCCCGAAACTGAACTTGGGTTCTCCTGAGTCCCGGGCCTTACAGCCCAGCCTCGGCGAGGGAGCCGATTTTGTACACGACTTCTAGGGTTGGTCTGTTACTAAAAGCCAGATTCAATCATTTCTGTGTTTGGCTTTTGAACTGTTCAAAGACAGCCCCACAAAACCTCAACCGGGATCAGGGGAAAAAGTGTCCAGTACAGGCTTACCGGTTCCGGAAGGAAAAATAAAACACAAGCAAGTGAAAACCAGGCTGAGGACATGGAACAATGGGAATGGTGGATAACAAAGAGAATTACAGTCAACAGTTAAAACCTACGAGGCTCAAAAAGGGGATTCGTAGGAAAAAATGGTTCCAATTAAAGCAAAATGGCTCTGTCCGGGCATCCCGGATCACTGGTGTCAGCAGCATTCCCTGGAGGTCTAGAGTCCACAGCTCTGCTGCTACTCTAGTGCTAGGGTTCTTTGGATCACACACCCAGAGACACATCCTGCAGGAGCCAGGCCCTGCCCTGCAGAACAACAGACAAAAGCCAGCCAGGGACTTGCCCAAGGTCACCCAGCAGGTCAGTGGCAGAGCCAGGAAGAGAAACCAGGGCTCCTGACTTCAGGCCAGGGCCAGGTCCCCTGGGAAGCTTTCAATGACCCCAGCCCTGCATCAGCTCCCTGATGAAGGAGTTGCCAAGACTTTGAAGGAAAGAGCTTAAATTCAGAGGGATCATGGTAAATTGGAGGACTGGGCTATAGACAACAAAATGAAACTCACCAAAGACAAAAGTGAGGTGCTACATTTAGAGAAGAAAAAGCAAATGCACAGAAACAGAATGGGGGATAACAGGTTGTACTGCTGAGAAGGATCTGGGAGCTGCAGTGGATCACAGCCTCAGCATGAGGCAGCAAAGCGATGCTGTTGCAAAAAAAAAAAAAGAAAAGAAAAAAAAAAAGCAAATGCAATCTTAGGTTGCATTAACAGAGGTATAGCCTGCAAGGCATGGGAGGTGATAGTACCACTCTACTCAGTGCTGGTTAGGCCTCAGCTGGAGTACGGTGTCCAGTTTAGGTCACCAATGTCTACAAAAGATGTGGAGAAACTGTAATGGATCCAGAGGCGAGTGACAAAGATGATCCGAGGGATGGAACACAAGCCATAGGAGCAAAGGTTGAAGGAACTGGCTATGTTTAGTTTGCAAAAGAGGAGATTAAGGGGGGACGTGCTAATGGTCTTCAGATTCTTTGAAGGCTGCCAAAAAAAAGATGGCGAAAAGTTGTTCTCTCTTGCCACAGAGAGCAGGACAAGAGGTGATGGGTTCAAACGACAGAACTGCAGATTTAGATTAAATCTCAGGAAAACCTTCCTAACTGTAAGAAGAGTAGGACAATGGGACAGACAACTAGGGAGCTTGTGGAAGCCCCTTTGCTGGAGGTTTATAGAAGGAGGCTGGAGCCATCTGTCTCGGCTGGGATAGACACAACAAATCCTGCATCTTGGCAGGGGCTGGACAAGCTGACCTTGCGATCCCTTCTCACCCTGCGGTTCTATGAGGTGTCCCAGAGCACCAGGAGAGGGTTTTGGCGTGTTCTGCCTCGACTATAGCGCTGGCTAGAGTCACGCTCTCTCTCTTCGGCCCAGTGGCGATACCCAGTGGGAGACAGAGAGACACCCTCAGGCCATGATGGGGACACACAGCGCTCCTTCCCTTGCTGCAGGGGCTGGAACTTAGGGCCAAGGGGGCAACGCCAGCCTCTTGCTGAGAGATATCGTGATGCTGGCGCAGCGGCCGCTCCTGCAGCCTGTCGAGCAGCTCCCGTAGGACCTTTCCTGCGGTCTTGGGGTGGGATATCAGCACCCTCCACATCTCCACAGCAATGCTGCAAAGGCAGAGAGCCGATTTCAGCTGGCCAGAGCCCCGCCAGCCTCCAGCACCCACCGCCACCCGCACCCTGCTGGGTATCCCACGCCCGGCTAGCATTTGTTGCCCTCCTGCTGCAGCAAGGGCCCCCACTGCCTGGCGCAGGCTGCATGGGGGCCGGGTCTGAGTGTCAGCCCCGGGGGAGGCCGAGGGCTGCCATATGGGGTTTTGCAGGCTGGCCTGTCTCCACGGCATGTCAGCCTGCAAAACCCTCCAGAACAAGCAGAAGCTCTGCAGGGAGCAGGAGGTCTCTGGAAGGTTCTGCACGCCCCTGTCCCTGGCAGCGGGACCAGTCCGGGGGACCCGGAGCGCGAGCGGCAGCAGCCCCAGCCCTGTACCTGTCAAATGACAGCGAGCAGCCCAGCAGGGTTGTGACCACCTCCTTGCTGTACTGGTCGCCCAGCATGACAAGGGCCTTGAGCAGCTGCTGCTGGGCCAGCGGCTCGCTGATGGAGTCCAGGTTGTGGTAGATGCTCGTCACAGCCTCCGACACCTGGAAGAGAAACGGGGAGATGGGAGCCTTGGCTTCCTCGCGCTGCTATTGATCTGGGGTGCCAGGGACCTGCCCTACCTGAGGGCCATCTGCCCTCCCACATCCTCTTCTCCAGCTCCAGGCCTAGAACACAGGGCCAATTCCCGGCCTATCGATTCATAGACTGCAAGACCACAAGCGGCCATGGAGATCACCTAGACTGACCTCCCGCATTGCACAGGACCTGCCCCCCAGTAATGCCGAGCGCCCAGAGACAGAGTCTCCCACAGATGGGCTCCCCCAGCAGGCTGTTCTCACTGCAGCTCTTACCCTCTCCAAGCTTGGGCTGGGGACCCACAGGATCACATGCAGCATGTGCCTGGCCGCCACCGAGTCATGGATGCTGGTGTCTCTCATGCCCTCGATAGCAGTGAGGAGGAAATCCATGCGCTCGGATGGGTTGAAGTACTTCCCAAACATCTGAAACAAACCTGCCAGTGAAACCCCTTTTGCTGCCCAGTGCAGTTCCAGTCGGACCGAGCAGCCAGGACTGGCCCAGCCAGGAGTGCAGGCAAAGCCCGCAATCAGGAGCTGTCGTGCATGGCACAGGCCAGCGTGGCAGTGCACGGGGGCACAATACTACACAGCACGGATACACTCTCTAGTGCTCAGCAGGGCCTGGCACTGGTGCGTGGACACAATGATGCCTTGGAGAGCATTAATCTCTGGGGAAGCTCCCACCACACCTGACAAGGAGCTGGGATCAGGTTTGGATGAGACCCAGTGCATCTTGGGATGTGGCATGGAGGGAGGAATATTGGCCCGCAATAGTAGAAGCCTTGCCAGCAGATTGAGGGAAGTGATTATTCCCCTCTATTCGGCACTGGTGAGGTCACATCTGGCCCCCCACAAGAGAAAGGATGTGGACAAATCGGAGAGAGTCCAGCAGAGGGTAACGAAAATGATTAGCGGGCTGAAACACATGAATTATGAGGAGAGACCGAGGGAAGTGGGCTTATTTAGTCTGCGGAAGAGAAGAGTGAGGGGGGATTTGATAGCAGCCTTCAACTACCTGCGGGGGTCGGGGGGGCGGGTTCCAAAGAGGCTGGAGCTCGGCTGTTCTCAGTGGTGGTAGGTGACAGAACAAGCATCAATGGTCTCAAGTTGCAGTGGGGGAGGTCCAGGTTGGATATGAAGAAACACTATTTCACTAGGAGGGTGGTGAAGCACTGGAAAGGGTTACCTAGGGAGGTGGGGAATCTTCATCCTTCGAGATTTTTAAGGTCAGGCTTGAGAAAGCCCTGGCTGGGATGATTTAGTTGGGGTTGGATTAGATACCTCCTGAGGTCTATGATTCTGTGAGGTGGAGTGGGCCATAGGCAGGGCTCCGGCCCAGCTGGATGGGGTCAGTCACATGCCTGGGTCTGTCCCTTCCCCCTGACTCCTAGGGTCTTAATTTCTCTCTCCTGATAACTCTGGGCACAACAATCCCAGGAAGCATTGAAAGTAGTTACCATGGCGATATTGCTGGTGTTGGTGAACCAGGTGACCCAGAAGGTGTTCTCCGCTCGCCACTCCCTGAAGACCTGCAGATACTCTGCACTCTGCTTTGCCAGCGTCGTGCCTGAACCAGGGAGGGGAAACAGACAGCAGGCAATATAAATCAGAGGTTAGCTTTGGAAACGGGAGTTTTGCAAGGAAGTTTAGAGACAAGTACATCTAAGAAACATACTGTAAATTCAGGCCAATAAACTCCCCCTCCCTCCCCAACAAAACTAAACAAACTAACCCCCCTGGAAGAGTAAAAATAAACCAGGCGGAAGTGCAGCAGCAGTGTGAGGCTCTCCAGTTGATTGCACTGAATGCAGCATGTAGGATTCCCAGCCCTGTGGGCAGGTAGCACATCTGGGCATTTGGCCCAAGGAGCTACTACCCTCGGAGACCAGGAGGCCAGAGGATCTGAACTGGTGGAGCCAAGGGAGACAGTGAGGTACATAGAGGAGACTTTTAGGGATGCAGTAGAGTGGTCCCACCCCCAGTCTGACAGCCTCTGTGCTGCTGAGGAGGGTGAAAGTTTCTGGGAAGGAGAACATCGAGCTGGAGCAGAGGGAGATGATCCCATAGTTGGGACCCACCTGCCAGATGAAGTCAGGATATCCTCTCACACTGAGGCTGCCCTCCTGAGGCGGGAAGCCCAGTTACAAAGAAAAGCCAGGTAATAGTAATGGGGATTCAATCAATAGACATATAAGCAGTTGGGTTTGTGATGAGTGGGAGAACCGCATGGTAAATTGCCTGCCTGGTGCAAAGGTTGCAGCTCTCACGAGACATCCAAACAAACTTATGTGCAGTGCTGTGGTATGTAAGCTAATGTGTAAATCGGCCTCTGTACGAGATAGAGAATGTGACAGTGAATTTTATAGAAGTCTCCAGATGTGATCCCTGACAAGCCTGACTTCAGTACCAGGCAAATTGTTGAAATGATAGGAAAGAACAGAATTATCAGACACATGGGTGAACACAATTTTTTGGGGCAGAGTCAACATGGCTTTTGGAAAGGGAAATCATGCCTCACCAATCTACTAGAATTCTCTGAAGGGGGTCAACAAGAATGTGGAGAAGGGTGATCCAGTGGATATACTGTACTTGGACTTTCAGAAAGCCTTTGACAGGGTCCCTCACCAAAGGCTCTTAACCAAAGTAAGCTGTCATGGGATAAGAGGGAAGGTTCTCTCATGGGTCAGTGGTTAAAAGATAGGAAGCAAACAACAGGGATAAATGGTCAGTTTTCACAGTGGAGAGAGGTAAAGAGCGGGGCACCCCAAGGATCTGTGTTGACACCAGTCTAGTTCAACATAGTCATCAATGATCCAGAAAAAGGGGTAACCAGTGAGGTAGCAAAATTTGCAGATGATACAAAATGACTCAAGATAGTTAAATCCAAAGCAGACTGCGAAGAGCTACAAAGGGATCTCACAAAACTGGGGAGGGGACTGGGCAACAAAATGGCAGATGACATTCAATATAGATAAATGCAAACTGGACACCACAGTCTCAACTATACATACACAATTATGGGGTTTAAATTACCACTCAAGAAAGAGATTTTGGAGTCATCGTGAAGAGTTCTCCGAAAATATCCGCTCACCGTGCAGTGGCAGTTAAAAAAGCCAACAGAATGTTGGGAACCATTAGGAAAGGGATAGATAATAAACCGGAAAAATGTCATAATGCCTCGATACAAGTCGAATGTGCACGCCCACACCTTGAATACCGCGTGTAGTTCTGGTCGCCCCATCTCAAAACAGATATACCAGAATTGTAAAATGTGCAGAGAAGGGCAACAAAAATGATTAGGGGTGTGGAAGAGCTTCCATATGAGGAAAGATTAAAAAGACTGGGGGCAAGTCTACACTTCAACCACTCTATCGCCATAGCTGCACCGGCACTGTAGCGTTGAAGAGAAGATGGTCTTCTGCCAACAGGCTCTTAATCCACCTCCCGGAGAGGCGCTAGCTATGTCAGTGGGAGGGGTGCTTCTGCCAACAGGGGTGTGGATTTTTCACAGCCCTGAGCAATGGAGTGATAACAATATAGGTCTGCAGTGTAGACCTGGGACCATTTAGTTTAGAAAAGAGCTGACTAAGGGGGGAGATGACAGAGGTCTATAAAATCATGACTGGTGAGGAGAAAGTGAATAGGAAAGTGTTATTTACCCCTGCACATAACACAGGAACTAGGGGTCACTTTCTGAAATTAATAGGCAGCAAGTTAAAAGCAAAGAAAAGAAGGTATCTCTGCACACAATGCACAGGCAACCTGTGGAAATTATTGCCGTGGGATGTTGTGAAGCCTAAAAATATAATTGGGTTGAAGATAATTAGGCCATGCAACCCCAGACTCTGCATGTCCCTAAACCTCTGACTACCAGAAGCTGGGACCGGATGAGAGGGGATGGATCACTCCAAATTTCCCTCTTCAGTTCATTCTCTCTGAAGCATGAGGCACTGGCCGTTATCAGAAGACACAATACTGGGCTAGATGAACTGATCTGAGTCAGTATGTCCATTCTTATGTGAGTTATAAAGAGTAGAATATGGACAGGGGAAGCTAAAGACATCAGGGGAAACTCCATGGCTTGAAGGACTATGGATAGTAAGGAGGCTTTTTTAAAAAAGTGTATTAGGAACAAAAGAAATCCTAGCAATGGTGTAGGCTCATTACTAGATGGAGACTGTTTAAAAGGATGCAGAAAAGGCAGAAGTGTTCAATAAATATGTTTCCCATGTTTGGAAACCCCATGTCAATGTATTTAGGAAGGACAAGGGTCTCCAGTGCTCTTACGTTTTTGCCACAGCATGAAGGCGTAGAGGTGGTGAAGTCCCTCCATAGCCGATCGGCAGATCTCCTGCTCCTGCTCAGCACAGTGCAGAGTGAGACAGCCCACCAGCTGGCCCAGGACTCTGAACTCCTCCACTCCCTGACGGAGAGAGGGAGCAAGGGGAGTCACTCTGCCCTGCAGGCCCAGTGCAGCATGTCCCCCAGCATTGCACTAGCAACAGTCTAGAACCGGGGGAGGCAGAGCCCAGCGCAGAGAGACTGGGGACAATGAGAACAGGAGGAGCCATGGGACCCATCACCAGGGACTGAGGGAAGCTCAGCAGGGACGGGAAGTCTGGGTAGCAAAGTCAGCAAACGTTGCCCTCGAGTGGGGACCTGGGTAAGGAATGAACTAACGTCCAGTCTCCATCTCAAGGGCAAGCTCCTAATCCCAGCCCCTTCTCCCATCCCCCTCCCTCCACTGACCTCAGGTCCAGGAGCGTGAGGTCACCTTGGACTCCTCTTCTGTGCATTCTGCCTCTCTCACTCCATCCTGGAGCTCCCCACAACCCCCACTTTCTGCGCTGCACCCATCCTGCCGGCTCTCTCCTGCCGGCTCTCTCCTGCAGCCTTGTCCTCTAGCCTCCCCCTCCTGCCAGACCTTCCCTTGCCCCTCCTGCAGCCCCTGCGCTCGCTCCCTGCTCTTCCCCATGTCGCACCAAGCCCCTTGCCCTCCTCTCCTGGGCTCTGCACGGCCTCCCCTGACCCACTCCCCATTACTCTGGCTCCTTTGGCCCCTCCCATCCCTTTCACTGTGTCCCCTCCCACCTCCCTCCTTCTCTTCTGCTGCCCCAGCCTCTGGGGGGCATATCATCCAAGCACCCCGCTTCAGCTGCCGGAGGGGAGGCCCTGCCACAGGGGGGATGGAGCAGCTGGAGCAGCTCAATGGCCCTGAGCACCCAGAGCAGGGGGTGTTCATCTGGCAGCCTGGCAGGAGCTGATGCCAAAGCGTCCCAGGGGCAACTGACAAAGGGGGTAAAGAGACACCTGGGTTCAGAGGGTGCTCTCAAGGCGATCCTGTGTAAATCCGCTGACCCTGCGGAGCAGACTTTGGTCCTAGGGGAACAGCGGGGAGAGTCCTTGGAGATAGAATTATGGGGCTCCACCCAAGGCCCACTGGAGTCAGAGGACAGACCCGTCCACATCAGGGCTCGTTAGATTGGACTCCTACCGAGGATCTTGCTGAGTCACTATTCCAGGCCCGGGTTTTCCCTGCCAGGGAGCGCTGCACCGCGAGCCTGCTCAGTGCAGTTAGGAGACGGCCAGAGTCACAGGCTGCTCACCTTGAATTTGTGTTGACCGGAGATGAATTTGGTCAGCCAGGTGACTCTTCCCACTGCCCTCAGCCGCACATGCACCTCCTTGGATTCGGTCCAGGGGAGCAGGACCTGAGAGAAACAGATTGGGACAAATTGCGAAGGAGAAGGACCAAAAAATAGCACAAGCACATAGAGTGAAAATCAGAAAGGCTAAGGCAAAAATGAGTTCTAACTGGCAAGGGACATAAAAGGCAATCAGAAGCAGCTCTGTAAATGCATTAGGAGAAAGACAAAGGAAAGTGTGGGGCCACTACTCAGCAGGGAAGCAGAGCAAATAATGGATGATACAGACAAAGCCAAGGTGTTGAATGCCTTTTTTGCTTCAGTTTTCACTAAAAAGGTTAATGGCGACTAGATGATGACCACAATATTAACAACAAGGGGGAAGGAATAAAGGCCAGAGTAGGGAGAGGACAGATAAAAGACAATTTAGGTCAGTTAGATGTATTCAAGATGGCAGAGCCTCATGATATTCACAGGAGATGGAGCTAGACAAAGCAATCTCTGAACCTTTAGGAGGGCTGAAGGTCCCACAGGACTGGAGAAGGGCAGCCACAGAGCCTATCTTCAGAAAGGGGAACAAGGAGGCCCCAAGGAATTATCCACCTGTCAGCCTATCTTTGGTACCCAGAAAGATTATTGAAGAAATTATTAAAGAGTTTGTAAGAACCTAGAGGAGATAATAGGGTGATAAGGAATAGCACCATGGATTTGTCCACAACAAACCATGCCAAACAAATCTAACTTCCTTCTTTGACCGGGTTACTTGCCTAGTGGATGGAGGGAGGCAGTATATGATGATGTATATGAAGTTTCGTAAGGCTTTTGACACAGTTCCACAAGACATTCTCATAAGCAAACTAAGCCAATATGATCCAGTTGAGACTACTCGAAAGTGGGCACACAACTGATGGAAAGGCAATCCTCAAAGAGGAGTTATCACTGACTCGCTGGCAAACTAGGAGGGTGTCTGAAGTGGGGTCCCCCAGGGGTGTGCCTGGGTCCAGTACTGCTCAGTATTTTCATGAAGAACTTGGTGAACAGAGAGGAGAATATGCTTGTCAAGTTGGCGGATGACACCAAGCTGGGGAGAATTACAAGCACTTTGGAGGTCAGATTAGAATTCAGAATGAGCTTGCCAAATTGGAGAGTTGGTCTGAAGTCAACAAGATGAAATTCAGTCAAAACCAATGTGACGTAACGCACTTAGGAAGGAAAAATCCAATGCATAAAAACAAAGTGAGGGATAACCGGCTAGGTGGCAGGACTGCAGAAAAGGATCTGGGGGTTAGCGTGAATCTCACACTGAATAGGAATCAAGAGTGTGATGCTGTTGTGAAAGAGGGAAATGTCATTCTGAGGTGTATTAGCTTGGAGCACTGTGTCCAGTTCTTGGCACCCCGCTTTAAGAAAGATGTGAACAAACTGGGGCCCGTCCAGAGGACAGCGACAAAAATGATCAGAGGTTTAGAAAACCTGACCTATGAAGAAAGGGTGAATGACTTGGGCATGTTTCGTCTTGAGAAGACGGAGGGGGCACCTCCTAACACTCTTCCAATACGTTAAGGGCTGTTTCACAGAGGATGGTGACTAATTGTTCTCCACATCCTCTGAAGGTAGGACAAGAAGTAATGGGCTTAATCTGCAGCAAGGGAGATTGAGGTTAAATATTTGGAAAAAGTCTAAGGGTGGCTAAGCACTGGAACAGGTGACCTAGGGAAGTGGTGGACTCCCCATCATGGATGTTTTAAAAAAACAGGCTGAACAAACACTCCTCAGGGACGGTCGAGGAATGCTTGGCCCTGCCTCAGTGCAGGGGGTGGAGTAGATGACCTCTTGAGATCCCTTCCAGCCCTGCACTTCTGTGATTCCCTCTTCCCAAGCCCTGGGATCGAGAAGACCGAATATCTGCTGAGGACATTTCCCTCTTTTTGGAGCACAAACCACCCACAGAATCGACTTCCTGTGGCCCCAGATCTAGAACGTTGGGGGAATCTAGCTCTGGGCTCTGGCCAGTATTGGTGGGGCCCATGGTGAACACAAATGAATCCCGGGCTCAGATGAGGCTCAGTGGAGAACACGGCAGATCCCGCCCTCCTCCACCCCCATGCCATGCAGACGTTTTTCAGATATAGCGGGGGCACTTGGTCCTCCAGCCCAAGAACCTTTGTCTAGAACGTACTCTGAGGAGCAGAAGGCACAGGGGTGTCCCATGCTTGGGATTAAATGGAGCCTTGGTCCCAGAGCCCCACCCCAGCTACAGGACTCGTCCCCTTCCTGCCCCCATGCCTCCACACCTCCACGATGTTTTGTAGCACCACAAGGTTGCGCTTCTCCTCCTCACACACCAAGGTCTTCAGCAGCTCATCCATGGTGTTCAGAGTCTGTGTGCAGAGCAGAGGAGAAACCACAGCAAGTGGCGTTACCCAGCCAGGCGACGAACCAATGCCCTGGCGTGTGACACGTCCCAGGCCATGGCAGCCCCTGCTATTCCAGCTCACCCACTCACTTGTACCCGCAGGGGACCTACTGCAAACTCCTCCTGGCAACAGGACCCCACCCGCTTTTGCTGCCCCCAGGGAGGCCACTGCACACAGTCGAACGCATTAGAAGAGTCAGGAAGGACTCAGCATTTGAGGGGGAGGGGAGATTTCCAGCCAAGCTTCACTTCCCCTGGCCTGTGTGCATCTCAAGCAGCCGATCGATCTCAGGCCTGTGCCCCCAGCCATGCACTGGGGATGAATGTGCTTGTGAAGGGAGTGTCTGTTCCCCACTAATTGCCGGTCCTGAGCTGAAGCGCTGCCAAGGAGCTGTGATTATTACACTCTTATGCCAGCGCCAGGTAACCCAGGGGGCAGGGACACAAGTGACTTGCAGGATTCCCCCTCGGTTTGGGGCAGCTCCTCATGGCTAGTTTGGGGCTTACGTTGTTGTATAGAGCAGCCTCCACGCCCTGGTTGGTCTCTGCTGGAGGCAGGGAGAAGACGCTGGAGAAGCAGACGGTGAGCAGGCTGGATAGCTCCATTCCCCGCAGCAGTGGCTTCTCTTTGCTAAGAGAAGAGACATGCACGGATTGGAGGGCTGAGGCGAGACTGATGCACTGATGTTGGCCTCAGGCTCCCAGGACATGATGGGCAGGCTTCTGGGAAGCTGAGAGCAGGGCGCCAGCGGCACTGAGAGAGAGCCCCCCATGGCGCAGGCTGTGCCACGTGCCAGGGCTCAGCCTGCCCAGCCTCTGAGCCACAGGGAGTCGCTGAGCTGCCGGTGGGATGCAGCTGGCACAGCTGGCGGCGACTCCGGTGGCTCCGCTCCGGCAGTGCCCAACTGCATCTCTCCCCCGGAGCCATCGCCTGCGGGTCCCAGAGGGGACCAGTCCAACCCCCTCGCTCCCTCCCCACATCTTCACACGGCCACTTGGAGAGGTCGCCAGGCACCGAAGGATCCTCCACCACCAACCCACGGGTGCCACGTGCCCGGGGGAATCGGAAGACGGGGGAGGAGCAGAGGGGGCAATGCCCTGGAGAACTGGCCATGCCAAGAGGCTGGCGTGTCTGGCTGCACACAGCACTAGCTGGGGCTGCGCGGGCAGGCCGGGTACCTCAGCTCCATGATGGCGATCATCGCTTGCTGACGCACCCTGCTGGTCAGGGAGTCGACGGACTCAAGATCAATCAGCTCCTGGGGAGACAATGTGGGGAAGTGCCAGCCGGGCTCCGAGCTCCCGTAAGGCTCCGACTGGGGAGCAATGCGCAGGGCCTGCAACACGTGGACTCGGCAGACAGATCGTCCTACTGTGGGCTTGACAGTGTGCAGGGCTCCAGCTGGGGAGCGCAGTGCAGGGCCTGTGGTCAGTGCCCCAGTGTCACGCACCAGTGCACTGCAAAGGCTCCATCAGCATTAGCACCCAGGGACTCCACCTGAGATCAGGCTCCTTGTGCCAGGTGCTGCACACACACGGTGAGAGCCAGTCCCTGCCCCAGAGAACTCACGAGCTAACTGGATGAGACAAGGCATGGGAGGGAAACAGAGGCACAGAGGGGGAAGTGATTTGCCCAAAGGTCTCACTGAGGAACTGAGCCCCAGCCCACTGAACCACCCACCAGCACACGCTGTCCCACGTTCAGGGAAGGGAGGTAAGCTCCGGAAAGCTTTCTGCAGAGCCGCAGAGCAAAGACTTTTCAAATCTACGGAGCAGATTTGTTGCTAGTTCCCTAGTGGGCACTGACTGCGGAGTGTTGGGGCTCTGTGCAGGGAGACTGGTGTATACAGAGCGACCTGGTGACTTGGGAAGCTGGGTGCAAGGGAACAACCTACGTTTCAATACAGTGACATGTTCAGGAACAAAGAACGCAAGCCACACTCACAGCATGGGGGGCTCTAACCTGGGAAGCGGTGACTCTGGAAAAGACTTGGCAGTCATGGTAATCAGCTGCACAGGAGCACCCAGTGCGAGGCTGGGGCCAAAAGGGCTTTTGCCATCCTGGGCTGTGCAAACAGGGCAATCTCCAGTTGCTAGAGAGGTTATTTTCCCTCGGTATTTGGCAGTGGTGCGACCTCTGCTGGGATCCTCTGTCCAGGTCTGGTGCCCACAATTCAAGGAGAATGTTGATAAATTGGAGAGGGGTCAGAGAAGAGCCACAAGAGTGACTGAAGGACTGGGAAACATGCCTTATAGTGAGAGACTCCAGAAATCAATCAGTTCAGCTTCACAAAGAGAAGGTTACAGGGTGCCTTGATGACAGTCTGTAAGTATCTACACAGGGAGCAAATGCTTGATAATGGGCTCTTCAGTCTAACAGACAAACGTCCAACACGATCCAGCGATTGGCAGTTGAAGGTAGACAAATCTGCAGAGCTCTCCAGGCCAATCACTAAACCCGCCAAGTAACATAGCCCGAGTGTGTGTTTTACTCACCTTTATCTTCTCCACAAGGAGGGCTTTGCAGAGAAAAGCTGCCAGGTTTTGTTCTGGGTGCCTCGTGAGGGCGGCCCTGCTGATGGTGATGACACGATCCAAGAATTCAAGTTTCTTGGCCTCCTCCTATGCCCCGCAGAGATTAGACAAAAACAGGAAGGTTAGCGTGGAAAGAGCTGCCAGTGGGAGAGATGTCAGAAAGCTTCCCCCCAGCGCTGCTCAGGTTTTGATATGCCGAAGGGCAGAAGGCCATTCATCTCCCAACAGGAGTGACTATGTGGGGAGGGCAGGGCAGCTCTGTGTGAAACCAGGGCAGAGAGGGAGCAGATCTCACGGGGTAGGTGTCCAAAGAGGAACTGCAATATGGGGGCTAAGCATCCAGACAGTCTTACTGGGGGGCTTGATAGAGTGGGAGGAACATCTGGGTGTGACACCCTGACACCCCAATATTCGCCACTGTCATATAATTAGGATATGTTTGGTACCAAGTATGTCTTGTAAGGTATCAGTCTAAAAGTCTTTATCTGCTAGACATTAATGTCTCATTGGATTGCATGTGCTATCGTTGTATGTGACGTTCTGAAGTTCAGCTGTGTATGTGTTCCTGAAAAACACTGTGAGGTTCAAAACAGCCTTTCAGGTAGAACAGCAAAAAAGCCAAACACTGGCTCCTGGAGGAAATGCACAAGCATTAGGGCTACCCCAGGAACTGTGTGCAATAGAAACCTCCCCGAGATAATGCGACACAACGGGACCTGTTGGACCCAGGTCACAGCAAAAGAGTTTTCCAGCAGGTGGGAAGAGAAGATAAAAGGGGAACAAGGACATAGCGGGGGGGACGGGACGGGACCTCAGACTCCCTGCAATAAGATACCTGGAAACACCTGAGAGACAAAGATTGAACCATGAGAAGTGATGGTCTTAGGCTAGAGAGAGAGATTCCTAGCCTGTGCAAGAAAACCTGGGAAATCCAAGCTGCAAAACCAAGGCAGCTTCTGCCTTAAGAATCTGCCAACCTGTTTATCACTCGGGGAGAATTTGCTAATGGATATCCTATCTATCTGGTGTGTAAAGCTTCGTTTGTGTGTTTTCTTTATTTACTAGGGTAATCTGCTTTGTTCTGTTTGCTATCTCTTCTAACCCTTTAAAATCTACCTCTTGTAGTTAATCATCTTGTTTCTTGTTTATACCACAACCCAGTTTGTAGTATAAATTAGTAACTGGGAGGAGGGGCAAAGAGTTGTTCATACCTCTCTCGACATTGAGGGAGGGGGTGAATGTCATAAAACCTTTGGGTCTGTACTCCAAAGGAGGTGGGCACCAGAGAACTGGGACAAGGCCCTTCAGCTGAGTCTTCCCAGAGCTGATCTCAGTGTCTGTGTCTTTCTGCAGCTGGGTGTGGCCCTGCCTGTGTGTATGGCTGGAAGAGGCTTGTGAGCCGAGCCCAACAAGACAAGGTAACGGGGGCCCAGGCTGGCAGAACAGGCGGGCTCAGTGATAAGCCAGTACATCAGGTGGCACCTCAAAGGGGGGCAACCCATCACGCTGGGGACTGGCCAAATCCAGTGGGCAAGGGGCATGGTGGGTGCCTTTGGTAACTCAAGAGAGGATGTTTTTAAGATGCTCTAGTTTAAACAGGAATTATTTGGGGGCAGGTCTCTGGCCTGTGTTATACAGGAGGTCACAGTGGTCCCGTCTGGCCTTAGAATCCATGTCTCATCCAGAGAAGGACGGATGGTGCATGTGGACAGGGCAGTAACTGACAGATCAGAGGAGGGCTCTTGGTACCTGTTCATTGCCCTTGAGAAAGGCGTTGATGTAGTCTAGGGTCTCTTTCTCCTGCAAGTCTGGCCCCATAAAACAGGAGGCATTCCCAGGTGATGGTGAATCTGATCAAAGACAGAGCAGTGGTAATACCTGGGGCTGCCAAGCTGCAGGCTGGGTGACAGAGATCTTAGCAGAAACCCTTGCCCCCCGTTCCCACCCCAGCAGGGTAGCAGCCCCAATTCACAACAGGGTCTGGCACAGCCATCCCTGGTTTCCCCAACTCTTTGCTGCTCAGCCCAGCAAAGATCCAGTCAGAACCCTGGTTGCCAGCGGCCACCCCACTTCCCTGCCCGCACCCAGCATGCAGGCTGAGCCTGGGGATTTGGGGAGCGCCACAGCTGGAAGGAGGTATGATGTCAGGCTATGAGTGATGTCCCCGCTCTCCGGGCCATTGCTGGAGGGGGCAGAGGGACTGGCAGTGAATCGCTCTGCTCCCCGCTGCGGGAGAGGGAGGAGCTACCCAGTCTGCACGGGATACGGGGACCCAGGGCCTTCCCGTTCTGCTTCCTCTGACTGCCTCTCCTGCCATCAACAGCCACGGGGTGTAACCTGGGCAAGCCCTGGGCTCCCATCATCAACCCCCCCACCCAAATGCCCTGTGCTGTGCCATGCGTAACCCCCCTGCAAAGGAGCCAGCAGATGGGGCTGCAACATCAGGGGGCATCTCATGCTTTGGCCGGCGCCCTGCAATCCTAGGCTTAACAACCCACCGTGCACAGAGCATCCCCTTCGACTGGTGGAAAACATCTTCCGACCCTGTGTGTGACGGATCGGGGTGGGCAATTCAGTCAGTCTCCACCTGATGCTTCTGCTGCCGCCCCTAATGCCCGCTCACATGTAGGGGCTGCAGCTGCTGCCAGCAGGAGGGGCTATTCCCCCCTGCCTGGGTTTTCCTGTCTCTCCATCTCATGGCAGCCCAGAGTTGTACAAAGGTGATAGAGTCTTCTCCCGCCACTGACACCCTGGTCTTGCAACCCCAACCCCCAGAGGGGCAAGCCCCACCGCAATGCAGGGCCATGGCCCCTGCCATTTTTGCAGCCCCTCCTCCCACCCAGGAGGCACCCACTCACCAGCATGGAAGGGCTGAGGCACACACAGCTCCTGCTGCTGCTGTGGGCTCTTCTGAGGACTCTTCCTTCGAGGAGGTCTCGTCTCCTCCCAGGCAAGGATGGGCTTCAAGGGGACCTTGCGGACTTCCTCAGCCATCCTGCAAGAAGCCAGGACAAAGCATTGCTTGTGAGAGATGAGAGGCGACTGCCCCGTTCAGCATCAGGGCCAGTCCACGTATTGCTGTTCCACCAGCGCCTACAGCTGCCAGCAGGGAAACAAGCCAATGGATGTGCTCAAAGTCACCCAGGCAGTCAGCAGTACAGGCAGGATTAGAACCCAGGTCTCCGGACTCCCAGGCCCATCCCGCAGGCCAAACGGCCTCCCCCGGGTCACTCCCGCCTCTCCTTCTGCTGGTTCACAAACTGCCCAGCAGACAGGATGCATCCAACCACTCAGGATTCTTCCTGCCCAGGGAAATTACCCTGATCCCTTCCCCCAGGAATATTGAGGCCGTGGCAGGTCCCAGGTGGGGGAGGAAAGCGGGGTGTGGTGCGGGGGGCGGGCTGGTGAGCAGCAGGAGTTGCTCTGACACCACCATGAAGGGGAAGGAGCAGAAGGCGGGAGAGCAGCAGGCAGGCAGGCTGTGCCGGGGCAGAGCTTTGTGGCGATTTCGCAGCTCGTCTCTCCAAGGCCTGTGTGGCAGCAGCCGCTGCAGAGAATCCTAGGCCTGATTCCCCCCACGCTGGGTCTCCTGAATGGCCCCTGCCCTGGGGGGCTCCATTCCTCACCCAGTGTCTCCTGCTGACTCTGCAGCAGCTGCACGGCAGGCGTCCTAAGGCACCTCTAGTCCTCTCCAGAGCTCAGGGGGACTGTCCTGGCATCGGACTGTCCTGGGGAATGGAACAATGGCTCCGGGCAGTCGGAGAATGCATGTTCCCCCGGCAACCTCAGTGCCATTCCCTCTGGAAGTGATGGTGTCAGCGAAGGTGCTGGAGGTGGTCAGGCCTCGTGGTTGGAGCTGGACTCAGGAGGCCGGGGTGTGGGTGGAGCGAGGCTAGAGCGAGAGCAGAGCTGGAGTAGGACGAGGGGCAGGGCCACTAGCTACCTCCCGGTCTGGGCACTTACCTGGCCCCACCATACCAGTGGCTGAGCACACGGGTGTTGTGGTATTTAGGCTCTCAACCCCCCCGCAGAGCAAGGACCTGCTCTCCCTCATTAGCTGAGGCCTGGGGCTGCGGGGACTCATCTGATCTCATGCAGAAGACTTACAGAGGAGCGGGGAACTGAACACAGCTCTCCTGGGTCCCAGCCCAATGCCTCATCTAACCACCTGTGCCGCCTTCCCGTGCCGTGCCACCAGCCCTGCCAAACCCTCCTCCTTGTCTCCGTCCCCTCTGGGCTCGACTGGTGCGACCCCTTCTGTCGAGCCGCCCCAGACTCCTTCCTGTGCGCATGCCGCTGCCCACTTCCTCACTGGCACCAGGCTAGACGGCCAGCACCGGGGCACTTGGCAGACGTGCGCCGCCCAGCCAGGAGCTCGGGGAAGGCTCGGTGTGGTTGGCGATGCAATGGAAAAGCAGAGGTGGGCAATAGAAGATTCTCCTACCTGGAGTCAGGAGTGGGCAGAAACCTGCGCGTAAATGGGCCACCCGCTTTCTGCTGCCGGTGGCGGAGCTGGAACTGCTGGCTCAGCGTTCCCCAGCGGCACCTGCCAGCTCTCGCTCTGCCAGAGCCAAGCCTGGCAGTGAGGGGATGAGGCTGTGCCAGCCAGCAGGGGCGTGTCACAATGGGCAGGCGAGTCACAGACCAGCCAATGTGTGACTCCCCAGCCATGGGATGCCCCAGCCCAGACTTGCTATGGCCTTGCCAAGGCTTTAGAGCTTGTCCTTCCCCACCGGGGCCATGGCAGGGACCTTCCGCTCAACAGAGTCACAGACGTTAGGCCGGAAGGGACCGCTGGGCTCCTCTAGTCCCAGCTCCTGCAGACCCCAGGCCAGAGCCCCTCCCTGCATCCATGCTATTGGAGCCAGGGGGTCTCTGGATCCCCGAATGGGAGAATCACTTCCATCCCAGTTCCTCCTTCTCGTAACAGTGCAGAACGGGGATTCATGAACTCTCCCCACCCATAGCTCCAAGCCCACATGGCAGGCTCTTTCCACTTTCTCAAGCTGCTGGGTGCTTTGGCCATGGGGTGTAAAATGGTCCCATCTCTGCTTCCTCTCCCACCGCTGCAACGACACAGAAGCTGCTTTAATAGCAGCCCCCACACCCCGCCCAACTGAGTCTCAGACCTTGCTAATGCTCAGTGCCATGACAGCCCCAGGAGATGATTGCTGTGGCATGTGACGAAGTGGGACTGTTCTTAATGTTTCCTCTGAATAGTGTGGGGGTGCCTCAGTTTCCCCTATGCAGGTCTTAAGTATCTAGGTGGTGGGGTAAGGGTGTATGATCATTGCAGAGCCCTAGAGGGCAGGTATGTGCAGGGGTCTGGACACAGAGAATGGCCGACACCCTATTTCCTGGGTGCTGATGGCCTGGCCCTTCCCCCCTACAAGGTGAGAGCTAAAAGGGTTGGAGAAAAAAGGAATCAGGTGACCTCCTGGCCCGGGAAAGGGACAAAGGCCAGAGGAGGAGGGGCTGGAGAGAGTTTCAGTTGAGGCTGGCTGGGGACATGGAGTGAAGTACAGACGTGGTTGTCTGGCTCACTACCTCCCAAAATGGACTCAGCTGAGGGCTCCTGTTCTCTGCACCTACATGCTCTGTGTTAGACCATGTTCCTGTCATCTAATAAACCTTCTGTTTTACTGGCTGGCTGAGAGTCACGTCTGACTGCGGAGCTGGGGGGCAGGACCCTCCGGCTTCCCCAGGAGCCTGACTGGGCGGACTCGCTGTGGGAAGCTCACGGAGGAGAAGAGGATGCTGAATGCTCTGAGGTCAGACCCAGGAAGGTGGAAGCTGTGTGAGCTGTTTGCCCTGCAGACAGGCTGCTCACAGAAAGGAGACTTCCCCAGAGTCCTGACTGACTTCGTAGGGAGCAGTTCCAGAGCATCGCCCGGGGACTCCGTGACACGGGGGTCTCGGCCCAGGGGGAGGCAGTGACTCCTAGAAGCAGGGAGAGCAGCAGCACTGTAGATCAGGGAGGTCTTGCAATGCCAGTGGCTGTCTGGGGTCTGGCACCCCAGGCACTCAGAGCAGATTGTCAAAGGCCAAACCCCTCTCACCACAGGCTCTGTAGCTCCCCCTTGCTTTCGATCTGTCTTAGGCACCATCCTGGCCCTCATCCCCCGGCATCCGAGCACTGTCCAACCTCGATTGCATTTATTCTAACTGCCCCCTTCAGGGCAGAGTGTGGCAGCAAACCCCACTGCACAGACAGGGAACTACAGCACAGAGGGAAGAAGGGACTTGCTCGAAGACAAACAGAGCATCTGTGGCAGAGCTGGGAAATGAACATGGGTCTCCTGGGTTCCAGGATGGCACCTGCTCTTTCAACCTCCTGCCCTCTTCGTCCCTGGTTCAGTGGGAGCTGTGGGAGCTCTCTGGGGCACAGGAGCTGGCTGGTGCCCAAATGGAGCTACGTTGCCTATTGCACAGATCTCGCTTTTCCCGAACATTGAAAATGCTGCTCCAACCATACCAGGGCCCGCCAGGATCCTTGCAGCTGGTCCGTCCTAAATTGTGAACTGTGCCCTGGCCTCCCAGAGCGGGGCAATGGGAGAGGGTGGGGCTGGCCCAAGGCCCTGCCGGATTGCGGCTCACACGTACGGGGTCCCAGTGCTACAGAGCTCTGTGCGGGGGCAGAGCTTTGTGGGGGTTTCACAGCTCCTCTCTCCAAGGCCTGTGTGGGAGCAGCCACTGCAGAGAATCCCAGGCCTGATTCCCCCCACGCTGGGTCTCCTGAATGGCCCCTGCCCTGGGGGGCTCCATTCCTCACCCAGTGTCTCCTGCTGACTCTGCAGCAGCTGCACGGCAGGTGTCCTAAGGCACCTCTAGTCCTCTCCAGAGCTCAGGGAGACTGTCCTGGCATCGGACTGTCCTGGTGAATGGAACAATGGCTCCAGGCAACCGGAGAATGCCTGTTCCCCCGGCAACCTCAGTGTCTGAGCACTTACCTGGCCCCATCATGCCAGTGGCTGAGCACACGGGTGTTGTGGTATTTAGGCTCTCAACCCCCCCTCCACAGAGCAGGGACGTGCTCTCCCTCGTTAGCTGAGGCCCAGAGCGTCGGGGACTCACCTGATCTCACGCAGAAGACTTACAGAGGAGCGGGGAACTGAACACAGCTCTCCTGGGTCCCAGCCCAATGCCTCATCTAACCACCTGTGCCGCCTTCCCGTGCCATGCCACCAGCCCTGCCAAACCCTCCTCCTTGTCTTCGTCCCCTCCGGGCTCAACTGCTGCGACCCCTTCTGTCGAGCTGCCCCAGACTCCCTCCTGTGCGCATGCCGCTGCCCACTTCCTCACTGGCATCAGGCTAGACGGCCGGCACCGGGGCGCTTGGCAGACGTGCGCCGCCCAGCCAGGAGCTCGGGGAAGGCTCGGTGTGGTTGGCAATGCAATGGAAAAGCAGAGGTGGACACTAGAAGATTCTCCTACCTGGAGTCAGGAGTGGGCAGAAGCCTGCCCGTAAATGGGCCACCCACTTTCTGCTGCCGGTGGCGGAGCTGTATCTGCTGGCTCAGCGTTCCCCAGGGGCACCTGCCAGCTCTCGCTCTGCCAGAGCCAAGCCTGGCAGTGAGGGGATGAGGCTGTGCCAGCCAGCAGGGGCGTGTCACAATGGGCAGGCGAGTCACAGACCAGCCAATGTGTGACTCCCCAACCATGGGATGCCCCAGCCCAGACTTGCTCTGGCCTCGCCAAGGCTTTAGAGCTTATCCTTCCCCACCGGGGTCATGGGAGGGACCTTCCGCTGTTATACCAATAAAATAAAAACCAACAGGATCTCATGAAAGGGAAAAAGGCAAAATACCACATTTATTGTGAATACAGAAAGAATCATAGTAAGCACTTAGTTATAGCTATAACATTCCATTCAATCTCATATTTATTCACACATTCATTCATACAAACACACACACACAGGTTCTGCAAGGTTGTTATCATAGTTACCAGCCTTAGAGTTGCTCATGCCAAGCCACTGGCCAGGTGGCCTGGACATGAGGAGGGAGCAGGGCCTTGTCAGATGCTCATCTGATGCTCCTGGAAGTTGGTTTGCAGAATCAGACCCCAAAGTTCTCACTCTTTAGAGTCCATTTTTATAGGAATTTCTTCCTATGCCAGTCTATGGGAATTGCTTCATCATGCTGTTGCTGAATCAATCAGCAGATAGCACATCCGCGCTGCTAGATGTTATCTTGTTCTTTGGTTCTCCCATTCTTGAGGCTGTTGGGTGGATTCCAGTCTGCCCTCCGGGGGTTCTCTGGTTCCATCCCGGTTCCTCCTTCTCGTAACAGTGCAGAACGGGGATTCATGAACTCTCCCCACCCCCAGCTCCCAGCCCACAGGGGAGGCTCTTTCCACTTTCCCAAGCTGCCGGGTGCTTTGGCCATGGGGTGTAAAATGGTCCCATCTCTGCTTCCTCTCCCATCGCTGCAACGACACAGAAGCTGCTTTAATAGGAGATGCTGCCAGCTGCAGGGTGAGAGGGGGGAATGGCTGTGGGGAGACAGATGGGTCTCCCTCAGCTGCGGACGCTCCTATATGTGCTATTCCCCTCCCCACACACCCTGCTGTGGGGGAGGTTGGAGAGGGGCTGCTCAAGGACCGGCCTAGAACAGGACACCTCCTCCCAGTTCTGAACATAGGAGTAACCCAGCCCACTGGACTCAGTGCCAGGGTCCCAGGGATGCCGATGGGCTGTGGCTCAGGGAATCAGGGTGAGATTCTTCAGAGCTCAGAACCAACGTGATCTCAGCATGCTGAGCACTGGGGGAATTAGGCCTGAACACAGTCACTCTTAGGGTTGCCAGGCATCCGGTTTTCTCTTTCGAAAAGAGACCCTGGCGGCTCCGGTCAGCACTGCCAACTGGGCCGTTAAAAGTCTGGTTGGTGGCAGGGGGATGAGGAGGGGGCCTGCAGCAGCTCTCTCTGTGGAGCTCGGGGGCGGTGCGAGCCCCCGCTGGCAGGGGGTGGATCCCAGCGGAGGGGCTGGGAAAGGCATTTGGCTGCAGGCTGGGGCCGGCAGGGTTAACCCCCGGCAGCAGCCTCTGTGGTGGCCAGGGGTTCCCTGCTGAGCGGGCACTGTGGCCTTTAGGAAGTGCCTTCAGCACCCTCCCTACCCGGCCCACTGCTCCCTAGCTGTTGGGAGGTAAGAGAGGAGGGGTCAGCCACCTCTCCTGGGTCCCACAACCTGCTCCCTGTGGGGCTACTGTGCTGGGTTCAACTTGGGACCATGCAGCCAGCAGGTAAGGGGCTGTGGGCAGGTCACTCTCCTCCCGGGGATGAATGGGCTGCGTGGAAGCATAGGGTAAAATTGGGCTGCTCTGCTTGGGAACGGGTCCGAACAGAGTCGGGCAGCAGCTGAGTGTGGAGGCCCCAGCCAGCAGCCGGGCTGTGGGGGAGAATGAAGGAGAGGGGTTGGGGGTCACTGCAAATGGTAGGAGGAGGAGGAGGGGCCTGCATCAGCTCTCTCCCTAGAGTTGCTGTGATTTGCACTATGCTGGGGGAGCAGCGAGCCAGGGGCAGAAGTGGGATGGGTGTGTCACTAGCGGGGAATTCTCTCACCCCCCACCCCACATTCCAGAGAACAGGAAAAACTTTTGTCCTCACCGAGCCAGGTGTCCAGGATTCATGGCTGTTAGAGCAGCCTCTGACACCCGGGAAATGCCAGGGCCGTGCTGGTGTGGCTGCTATTTAAGGGGTCACCTGACATCAATGCCTCCCAGACCCCCACAAACCACACCAGCCAGAGCCACCCAGAGCCTGCCCTCCAAGCCCCCTCCCGGGCCCCAACCCCCTGCAACAACTCAGAGCCCCCTCACACACCCATACTCCCTCCTGGAGCCTGCACCCCACATTCCCTCCCACACCCAAATTCCTTCCCGGACTCCACACTCCTCTCCCACACTCCGAACCCCTTGGCCCCAACCTAGAGCCCCCTCATACACCCCAAGCCCTTCATACCCAGCCCCACCCCAGACCCCGCACCTCAGCTGGAGCCCTCATCTTTCCCCCCACACCGCAACCCCCTGCCCCAGCCCAGAGCTCCCTCCCGCACTCCAAACCCCTTGGCCCCAGGCTGGAGCACCCTCCTACACCCTGAGCCCCTCATCCCTAGCCCCACCCAGAACCCACACCTCCAGCTGGATCCCTCACTCCCCCACAAACGCCAATCCCCTGCCCCAGCCCTGGTGAAAGTGAGCGAGGGTGGGGAAGAGTGAGAGACGGAGGACGGGGGATGGAGTGAGTGAGGGTGGGGCCACGGGGAAGGGATGGGGTAGGGGGAGGGGCTTCGGGGCAGCGGCGGGCGAAGGATGTTCAATTTTCTGAAACTAGAAAGTTGGCAACCCTCGTCACTCACCTTCCTGAGACGCTGGATCCTCAGGGCTGGGGCCGGTGCTCGGGATCAGCTTCTGGCCTGGGCAAAAGCACAGAGAACATCAGGGACGTTCAGCGGTTCAGTGGCCAGCCAAGCAGAGATCATCCCAGAGATGCAGCTGCTATAAATCCCTAGACCATGTCTCTCCAAAGGAGCCTCAGACACACTGGGCCAAATCCCTGCTGGGGTAAATTGGTCCCACTCTACTGGAGTCAATGGGCCAGATCTCCAGCTGGTGCAGATCAGCCCTGCTCCATTGACATCAGTGGGCCAGATTCCCATCTGGTGTAATAATAATTAATAATCATAATGCACTAGCACATGACAGTCAAATCCAGGTCAGGTCTCATTGAGCTGGTAGCTTTACAGACAGGATAAATGTCAATCCCTGCCCACAACGATCATGAGTGGATGAGAAAGAGAAACTGGCCAAGAGGTGGGGTTGGAAAATGGAGTTAGAAATCTAATAAGAACATAAAAACAGCCAGACTTGATCAGACCAATAGTCCATCTAGCCCAGTATCCTGTCTTCTGACCGGGGCCAATGCCGGGTGCTTCAGAGGGAATGAGCAGAATAGGACAATTCATGAGTGATCCATCCCCTGTCATCCTCTCCCAGCTACTGGCAGTCAGAGGATTAGAAACACTCAGATCATGGCTAATAGCCATTGATGGACCTAACCTCCAGGAACTTATCTCATACTTTTTTCAACCCAGTTATCCTTTTGGCCTTCACAACATCCACACGTTCCATGGCAGAAGCCCACACAACTATAAAATGCCTCACACCATCCAGCTGTTCCCTTCCCCCTCCTCACATTGTGTTGGGGTCCAACAACTCACCTGGTATATTCAGTGTCCGGGGGAGACTGAGGCGAGAATTTTTCACCTGGTTCTGGTCGTTCCTGTACTGGTACATACATCGAAACTGGCCTGAGCTCTGCACAGAGATGTCATGTTGATACAGTGACCGGCCTGGCATGACCTTTTGGCTTGATATTTCTTTACCATCCTGACAGAAAATAACTAAAGCAGCTAAAGTCTTGAGACGAAGGTGACACTGAGCCGAAATGCAGTCCCCGACCTGAGCTGAAGAGGTACTCAGAGACAATTTAGGAGAAGGGAAGTCACCTGCAACAAGAAAGAGAGACTAAGGGTACATCTCCATGGCAAAAACCCAACGTGACAGCAAGTCTCAGAGGACAGGGCAACTGACTCAGACTCATAGAGTCAGGCAAGGGGGCTGAAATTGAAGTGTAGACACTCCCGCTGTAGTGTGGACACAGGCTAGCACCACTTGAGTACCACGAGTACCACTAGTCCTCCAGTGCCTTCCCACAGTTCCCGTCGTGTGCCCAGAAACGTCAGACTGGCAAAGAATTCATAGCACATCTCCGTTTTCTGCAGCTCTCCGAGCCGTGGGCCGTGCCCCAGGAAGCTGTACCTAGCCCCACACTGGAGGGAGAGCAGAGTCAGTGTGGGCCCAGCAGTGTGCCTGTTCTCGCACGAGCTCGGCTCACTCGAGAGGAGTCGCTGAGTGCGGATAACTCGAGTTAGCTCTGCAGGGAAGGCAGAGCCAGGCAGGGAACGAAGCATTAGTGATGGATTCGTGAGAAGTACGCTTGGCTGATTGAAAGAGCCGTTTCTCTTCACGTTGGAATGAAGATAAATACAGTGCAACACAGGAGATTGAAGACAAATTCATTCTAACAGGTTTCAGAGTAACAGCCGTGTTAGTCTGTATTCGTCTCGAAGGTGCCACAAGTACTCCTTTTCTTTTTGCAAATTCATTCTAGTGCAGTGCCCTGGTCTCATCAATACACTCCTCTATTAGCTCCAAGCCTGCCAAGATTTCCACATGGAAAGTTTGTTAAACATGTATCTCAATGACACTGGGCCAGATCCCTGGCTCATGTAAATCAGCCCTGCTCCATTGGAGTCAACAGAGGGATTCTGATTTATGCCTGCTGAGGATTTGGCCAAGATGGGTTTCACTTCCAGTAAAGTTTAAGGTCTGTCACTGTGGGAAGTTCCATTTACAGTGCGATTACCAGGATTTCAGGCAGGAATCGTGCAAGAGGCATTGCCCACCCATCCGCCTCCTACACCTCCCCAGCCGCCCTCCCGTTGCCATTGTCTGGGGGTTTCACTCCTTTCTATGTCTCCCCTTCTTCCATGTCTCTTGTGCTCTCACTCACCTGGGGAGCTGCAGGGCTCCTGGCCTGTGACCCCAGCACCTGCACCAGACAGGAGAGGGGGTGAGTGGCAGACACAGCAGCTCTAACTATATTAATCTCACCCCAGCTACACTGGGGTGACATTAATATTAATAATTAAGCTAAGACAAGCCATAAAATCACAACTCAGGATCATGTTGCAAGAGGCATACACCCCGATCCCACAATTGGAGCCATCTGTGGGCCCTGGGTCTCACCATGGCTATCGATGGAAAGCCCTAAGTGGGAATCTTACAAAGTCTGAATATTTGCAAGGCAGGATTAAAGTTTCCATTAACGTCTAAGAAATTTGTTCTAACAGTAAAACGCTCCTCACCATGTAACCTGCTGAAAACAAAGAACACGAACATTCATGATCTTCAAAACATTTTCTCACTCTCTTTACTTTCCTAATCAACTTCAACTCTTTCTCCTCGTCCCTGAAATGAGCTCCGCACAGCCAGTCCTAACCCTGTCATTTCCAAGTTTGTAACCTCAATAGCATCCTTTTAATGCAGGTCCATTCTATGTACTATTAAAGATCTGCTCACCGGCTCAGACTTTCAGAGCTGTATAGGTGATTTGGATGCTCATTTGCCATGAATTTGAACAAAGTGTCCAAATCCCGCAGGCAGCTTTGAAAATCTCAGCCATAGGTTGTAATATATATGTGAGTACAATACACACACACAGGGACATTAGATATTAAATAAAATAGCTAGATATCAAAACAATGTTCTGAGCATTAAATATTCTCTCAGAAATTGGTAAGAAACTTTGGCCATGAATTTCAAACCAGTTTTTAAACCCAACATGAAATAACTGCTTAGAGCTCAGTAGAACATCAACGTGCAGCTGTTCGTTTAAACCATTTTTACCATAACTTCCCCTCCAGGCTGTTCCCCATGTCCCCCCTGCACAGGCAGACCTATAAACCTGCCTGCCCCTAACCGCTAGGCAGAGGGCTCACTGCAAACTCACAGAGCAGTCACAGCAGGATCATGGGGTGATCGAGAGCCGGCGACTCAGCCTGAATATCCCACAGCAGCATCGAGTCTACATCTCTGATGAGCAGCCACTGGTGCTCTGTGCCCCAGGTCCCTCCTTCTCCCCTCCTTCTTCCAGCCCGGACAGGCTCTGGGCTCTTGTAGCGTGTCTCAGGGAGGCCCTGATGTGTCTGTGGCCAGAGGGGCCCTCCCTCATGAGATGAGAATGGAAACATTATTCACCATCCCCCCCCACACACATCTGGTCTCTGCATCGGGGAGAGCTGGACCCCCTGGTTTCCCATTGGAACCTCCCTGTGACAGGCTCAGTCCTGCTGAGCCAAAACTAGTGAATTTCTAAATCCATTCCCAGGAAAAGGGCAAATTTCTCTTGACAATTTCCACTATTTTACCACTAGCTCCAGCTGTCCCCTGAGACGGGAGACACAAGGGCATGTTGTTGGTGTGAGCTGGTGTCTGTCTCGGCGTCTCCACCCTCCACAGCCTGCCGCATGCACCACTGCCAGGGCGGGGTTTGTGTGTGGGGGTGAATATATCACAAAATGATGCACAGGGGTCATTAACATCTGTTCTGAGCTCCCAGCCTGCTCTGGTAGTGTGAGCTCTCACTCCACTGGCCTCTTCACTGCACACCCTCAGCCCTGCCCCCAGGGGCCGTGTGTCCCTGTCACACTGACCCAGGCCTGCCCGGCCCAGGCACAGGGCTCAGGCAGACACTGTGGCTGTAGAACAACCAGACATGGAGAGGGAAGGAATGAAAACCCACATGCCCCAGGTGTTCATGTGAAGGGGACCTGAGACACTGGCATCACATGGAAAACGGGGACCATGCCGGTAACACCAGGACGTGGTCTGTGTACAGCACTCCCTTTGGCTGGGTGTGATACAAAGGCCAGGAATTGGCTGGGCACAGGACCTTAGCACTGGAAAGCTAATGTGCCAATATATAAGAAGGGTAAACGGGATGACCCAGATAACTGTAGCACTGTCAGTCTGATGTGGCTTCCCGGCAAGATAATGGAGTGGCTCGAATTAAAGGAGGGTAAGATAAGAATGTAAGAATGGCCATAATTGGTCAGATGGTCCAGACTGACCCACCTCAAAGAATTCTAATAGATTGGTGAGGCATGATTTCCCTTTACAGATCCCATGTTGACTCTTTCTCAACAATTCATGTTCATCTACGTTCCTGATAATTCCTTTCTTTACTGTAGTTTCAACCTACTTCTCTGGTACTGAAGCTAGGTTTTCCGGCCTGTAATTGCCAGTATCACCTTTGAAGTCTTTTTAAAAAATCGGAGTTACATTAACTAAGCTCCAATCATATGGTACAGAGTCTGATTTAAGCAACAGGTTACATACCACAGTTAGTAGTTCTGCAATTTCACATCTGAGTTCCTTCAGAACTCCTGTATCAAGTGGGAGTGTTTCCAGTGGGGTCCCACAAGGATCAGTTCTTGGCTGTAAACTATTTACCATTTTCATTAACACCCAGAAAAAAACATAAAATCATCACTGAAAAAATAAGGTGAGGTGTAAATAATCACGAGCACAGGTCACGGACACAAAGCACATTCTGAATGGCTAGGGATAGAACCACCGAATCTCAGGGTTGGAAGGGACCTCAGCAGGTCATCTATTCCAACCCCCTGCTCAAAGCAGGACCAATCCCCAACTAAATCATCCCAGCCAGGGTTTTGTCAAGCCTGACCTTAAAAACCTCAAAGGAAGGAGATTCCACCACCTCCCTAGGTAACGCATTCCAGTGCTTCACCACCGTCCTAGTGCAAAAGTTTTTCCTAATATCCAACCTAAACCTCCCCCACTGCAACTTGAGACCATTACTCCTTGTTCTGTCATCTGCCACCACTGAGAACAGACTAGATCCATCCTCTTTGCAACCCCCTTTCAGGTAGTTGAAAGTAGCTATCAAATCCCCCCTCAATCTTCTCTTCTGCAGACTAAACAATCCCAGTTCCCTCAGCCTCTCCTCATAAGTCATGTGTTCCAGTCCCCTCATCATTTTTGTTGCCTTCCACTGGATGCTTTCCCATTTGTTCACATCCTTCTTGTAGTGTGGGGCCCAAACTAGACACAGTACTCCACATGAGGCCTCACCAATGTCAAATAGAGGGGAACGATCATGTCCCTCGATCTGCTGGCAATGCCCCTACTTATACAGCCCAAAATGCCGTTAGCCTTCTTGGCAACAACGGCACACTGTTGACTCATACCCAGCTTCTCGTGGACTGTAACCGTGAGGTTCTTTTCTGCAGAACTGCTGCCTAGCCATTCGGTCCCTAGTCTGTAGCGGTGCATGCGATTCTTCTGTCCTAAGTGCAGGACCCTGCACTTATCCTTATTGAACCTCATCAGATTTCTTTTGGCCCAATCCTCCAATTTGTCTAGGTCCCTCTGTATCCTATCCCTGCCCCCAGCGTATCTACCACTCCTCCTAGTTTAGTATCATCCGCAAATTTGCTTAGAGTGCAATCCACACCATCCTCCAGATCATTTATGAAGATATTGAACAAAACCGGCCCCAGGACCGACCCCTGGGGCACTCCACTTGACACCGGCTGCCAACTAGACATGGAGTCATTGATCACTACCCGTTGAGCCTGACAATCTAGCCAACTTTCTACCCACCTTATAGTGCATTCATCCAGCCCATACTTCTTTAGCTTGCTGACAAGAATACTGTGGGAGACCGTGTCAAAAGCTATGCTAAAGTCAAGAAACAATACATCCACTGCTTTCCCTTCATCCACAGAACCAGTAATCTCATCATAGAAGGCGATTAGATTAGTCAGGCATGACCTTCATGGATTGGTGAATCCATGCTGACTGTTCCTGATCACTTTCCTCTCATGTAAGTGCTTCAGTATTGATTCTTTGAGGACCTGCTCCATGATTTTTCCGGGGACAGATCATGGCTAATAGCCATTGATGGACCTAACCTCCGGGAACTTATCTCATACTTTTTTTCAACCCAGTTATCCTTTTGGCCTTCACAACCTCCCTGGAACAAGTTCCACAGGTTGACTGTATGTTGTGTGAAGAAATACTTTATCTTTGTTTTGAATCTGCTGTCTATTCATTTCATCTTGTGACCCCTGGTTCTTCTGTTATGTGAAGGAATAATAACACTTCCTTACTCACTTTCCTCACACCATTCATGAGTTTATAGACCTTCTAACACATTGATGAGGCCTGATTTCCCTTTATAAAAGCTGTGTTGATTCTCCCCAACATATTGTGTTCATCTATGTGTCTGATAATTCTGTTCTTTACTATAGTTTCAACCAATTGGCCTAGTACCGAAGTCAGGCTTACCACCTTGTAATTGCCAGGATCGCCTTCAGAGCCTTTTTTAAAAAATCAGCATTATATTAGCTACCCTCCAGTCACCTGGTCCAGAGGCTGATTTAAGCAGTAGGGTACATATCACAGCTAGTAATTCTGCAGTTTCATATTTGAAAATCTCAGCCATAGGGATTATTGTACATTAGCATAATGACAAACAATTTATATAACCCCCGGGGTATTAGTTGTACTGTAGAGCAAGGGATTGTTGCAAACATCTCCTGAGGGCTAAATATTCTCTCCAACCTGCCTCAGAAAACTTGTGCCAGGAATTTATACCTAGCTTCTCACTCCTCCTGCACTGTGTGGCTCCCAGTGACCCATCCCCACATTCCTGCTATTCCCCACTTGTGATGGTCACCCAGCCCGGTTCCCATGTTCCCCCGGTCCAGGCAGAGCCATAAGCCTGCCTCTCCCCCTGCTCCCCACCTCCCGGAGACCCCTTTCCCAGTCCATTGGAAGGGAGCTCTCCCCAATCTCACAGAGCAGCCACAGCAGGATCATGGGGAGTGGGAGCCAGGCACGAAGCCGGGAACCCTGCAGCAGCATCTGGGCCTCCAAAGAGAATCCATCGTGGCTCTGTGCCCCCAGTCCCCTCCTTCTCACCACAGGGTGGGGAGCAGAGGAACTGGATGGGCTGTGGGCTCTAGTAGTGTGCTTGGAGCAGCCCTGACATGTGTCTGTGGCCAGAGGGGCCTTCCCCCACTGAGGCAAGATGGAAACGACTCTCAGATGTTTCTCTTGTGAGGCTCAGGATGGGCTGTGTCTTGGAGTGTCAGACACGCTGGTTCCCCAGAGACAGCCCTCCCGCATATGACAGGCACAGGGTCCCCCAGGTGTGACGGGGCAGGGCCCCCTGGATGTGACAGACACAGGATCCCCCAGGTGTGATAGGGGCAGGGTCCCCCATGTGTGATGGGGCAGGGCCTCTCAGATGTGACAGGGGCAGGGCCACCTGTATGACAGGCACATGGTCCCCCAGGTGTGACGGGGAAGGACCCCCTTGGATGTGACAGACACAGGATCCCCCAGGTATGAGAGGCGCAGGGTCTCCCCCATGTGACAGATGCAGGACACCACCACCCCCCTCCATGCAGATATGACAGGCACAGGGTCTCCCCCATGTGATAGATGCAGGGTCCCCCAGGAGTGACAGGGGCAGGGCTTCCTGGATGTGACAGGCACAGGGTCCCCCAGGTGTGACAAAGCCAGGTTAAAGGAACACCCTGCCTCTCACACTGATTTTTCTCACAGTCTAGCCCTGTGGATACACCCAGAGCCCCAAAGGGCAAAGACAGAGCAGAGACACAGAGACTTCTGGGCAAAGGGTTCCTTGTTCTTTGCAAACAACCCTCAACTCAGACAAACTCACAACACTGAACATACATCTTAGAAGATATTATCCATAAAGAGTAGTGTGTAAGATAGCTACAAGAGAGCGAGTAACTTGTCACGACTCATAATCATTGTGAGATGTTTGTATGGGTAATATTTAAGGAATAATGAATTTATTTCCAGACTTGGAGTAGAAACTAGTCACCAGGGGAGCATATGTCTCAGTAATGGCCCATTCAGATACGGGGAGCCTACTTTATTAGCTAGGAAAGGTAACTTAATCAGTGTAGACCCAAGTTTGTGGTTTATGATTTTGTTCTCTGGTATAACCATTTGTTGCCGTCACTTTCTCTTGTTTCTAGTTAAATCTTTATCCTTTCTTAAATAACCCTGCCTGGGTTTTATTGTAAGTGCTCACGAGCGCTGCATGGTTTACAGGCATGGGGGGGTTAAGGTAAAACCAGTACACTGGGGTACCTTGCTCCTGTGGGGGGCAGAGGCTCTGGAATTTCTGTGAGTAGCCAGTGACAAGGGGCTAGGTATCACCAGGGAATGAATCACAGGGACTCAGGGTCTGGGCTGCACCTACTGTTAACCTGCAAGGTGTCACCCAGACAAGAGGGCCTGAGCAGCTGACAGGCTGGTGGTGTCAGGGAGCCGGGCACAAGCAAGACTTTGCATGCTGGAGGTGGGGATGGTGGTGGACGGGCAGTAACAAGGTGACTCACAGTCCTGGGTACCTCCCCGCCCACCTGTCTCACCTCCCTGCCCACCAGAATCAGTCTGTGCCCTCCCAGCCCTTCCCCATCACAGCTCAGCATTAGTATGGGCTGGGTGTAGAGAGATTCACACACCCGTCAATATCCTCAGTGATGTCACTAGAGATGAGCTTTGTGGAACGTTTCCTCTATCAGCTAAGAGGTTAATTAGTTCTGGTTTAGAATTTGAGTTGGGCTGAGCACCCACCCGGGAGAGGAAGTAGGAAAGAACCCCTAACACGGGCCACCAGGCTCACTGGTGTAATAGGCCTGACCCACCCCGATGCAGGGAATGGGCTGGGCTGTGTCTTAAGCCAATGAAAGCAGGATGGAAAAGACCACTGGGAAGACACAAAACATGATGGCTGACTGATGTCAACAGACACCTCTCCTTCATAGGCATACTACCCTGTAAGGCACCAGATCTGGTTCAGGAGAGAACATCATGGAGGTTCATGATGTGTTTGGTGGCCACAAGAATGATTACAGGATTGGAAAACCTGTCTTATAGAGATAAACTCCAGGAGCTCAATCTATTTAGCTTAACAAAGAGAACGTTAAGGGGTGACTGGATCTCAGTCTATAAGTACCTACAGGGGGGACAAATAAGTGATAATGAGCTCTTCTGTCTAGCAGAAGAAGGTCGAACACGATCCAATGGCTGGAAGTTGAAGCTAGACAAATTCAGACTGCAAATAAAGCCTCAATTGTTAACAGTGAGAGAAATTACCAATTACCGATTACAATTTACCAGGGATCGTGATGGACTCTCCGTTGCTGACCATTTTTAAATCAAGATAGGATGTTTTTGTATGAGATCTGCTCTAGGAATTACTTTGGGGCAGTTCTCTGGCCTGTGCTACACATGGAGTCAGATCAGAGGATCACAAAGGTCCCCGCTGGCCTTGGAATCTATGATTCGGTGTTGTCCCAGACACCAGGAGACCCGACTAACTTGTCTCAATCCCCCCTGCTTATGCACCTATCAGCACAGCTGAGCCCGCATATGGGGGAGGGGAGAGGTTGCCATCACTGGCTGCTGGTTTGGGCCATATCCAGTGTCACAGCCGTGCTCTAGCCTTGTGTCTACGTCAATAGCCAGTTAACAGGTAAGTGGCTCTCAGGAGCGCTGGCGTAGTGCCTGGGTGCTCAGTGAACAACCACACTTGCTGTGGGAGCTACCGGTGGCTTCCTCTAGCTGCTCTTTGCACCAGCACTTGATATGAGAGGTTTGCAGTGGATGGGGTCGATTGTGGGGGCCCCACACTACCTGCTGGGCCCTGAGCAGGCCCATGACTGCGTGTGTAAGGGCCAACCCAGGGGAGGGGACTCTGTGTCACAGGAGCAGCCTCACTCCGGGTCTGTGTTGTTAAAAATACTCCTCAGTGCCGTGGTACAAAGGGCTACGAGCTGCTAGCGAAGCCGGGCCCACAGGGGCTGGGGGAGCAGCTTCTGCACTGGAGATGCCTCTGGTAATACAGTGACCACAGCCCAGGGGCGGCCTGCGGCCGGGTCTCTGTGTTTGTGCATTGCACCAGCAGCACGTGTCTCCAGAGTCGCACAAACTCGCTTCCTGACCACAGCTCAGGCTGGGCTTATTTATAGGTGGCTTGTGGCTCTGCTCTTTCTTCCTGCGATTTCTTCTCATGTTATATTTTCTCTTCTCAACCCTGACAGTCAGTGCCCTGCTGTCCCAGAGCTGGGCTCCCAGCCACCCACCCACCCAGCTCTGCCGGTGCCCCTCGGATTCTGGCTTCACATTCTCAGGCCTCGTCCACTGGACATCCTCAGTCTTGGAATGAAACACACTTGGCAGCGCAGCTGTTACTGCTGGTGTGTGGTTTTGCCCTGGCAATCAATGTGTGTAAAGTGCAGTGTCCCCTGTGTGTGTCTTTCAATGCTTAACACAATGATTGGGACCCAAAAATCCACAGTCAAAGGGCTTGTTTTTTAAAGCAAAACCTGAACTCCAAGTCCTGTCAGTTCAGAGGAGACCTCTAAATTGACTCCAGCGCCCCCTGGTGTCCATCAATCTGCAGCTGACAAAACGCTATAACAACTAAACACCATTTGGAGGGGTTCTGGTGAGAGCATTGCTATTAGTCAGCACGCAATCTAGCTCCAAAGCTAGGGGGTAAATCTTGGCCCCACTAAAATCAACAGGAGTTTTGCCCTTGACTTCAATCGGATCAGGATTTGACCCAAGTGTGACCAAACTGTGATTGTTCCATATTGGGGCACTGTATTCCCACCTGGCCTCTGAGGCTTCATTATAGTGTGGCCCTTTGGAAAGTGATGGCAGGTCTCAGGGCCATGCATACCAGTTTCTTATTGGAGGAGAATTCAGAGATGTCGACTTTGTATGGAGCCTTAGTGCAGCTTGTTTAGTTATGCACCAGCCCTGGAACAGAGATGGCCATAAATGGCACACAGACAAACCCTTCTTTCAGGGATCTCAGTTCAACACCAATGCCTGGTTTCCAGGGACCAGCTCCGCTCCAAGAATCAAATATGTAGAAACAAAAAGGCAAAGGGCAAACTCTCCTGCCACTTGCCACAGCTCACCCCAAAGTAATGTGCATCATAAAGCTGACAACAATATAGCACGTCCTCAATGACTGCGGACAGCTTGCATGCAAAAGAACTTGTCAGACTATGTAGTGTCACTACCTGGTGACTGCTGCCAAAACAGCATCATGAAAATAACTCTGGTTTTAGATTCCATATTTTGATCCTACAGTAAAAATTTCTCAGCATCTCCCCTGTTAACACCCAGCCCCAAATTTCTATTTATTTGCAAAACATGAGCCCCCACTCCCCCAATCAAAGCAAAGAACCCACCTCCCAGCTAAAGCAGGTGCCATAACTCTGAGAGTCCCTGTCTTTGATACAATGCCAGCTCAGTCGCACCCCTCTGCCATCACATGGCAGTAGGTTAGATGCATTTGTAAGGGGTAGCATCTGCTGCATGTGTATGTTCTATTAAAGGCATCAAAATGTCCTGCTCTCTCTCCACTCTCCCCCCTCACTCTCCCCATAGACATCCATCTGGGTCAGGTTCTGCCTCTCCAGAGATGAATCCCCATTAGACTTGCTTTGCTGCAATCTAGGGGCATATCTGATACAGCCCTGCCAGTGTATTATAACCCCAGCTGCCCTGGTTATGGACGAGGTGGCAGTGACTTTCCCACACTGCACAATCAGGTGTGACGCGGTGCAGTCAGAACTCGCGGCAGGAATAGCTTCCAAAACAGCTTTGTTGTAAATCTTGTTTTCAGGGCGTTGTAGCTTCGCTCAGAATTCAGCGGTGTGGGTGAAAATTACCAGGCTTGGTTGCTGCCCAGAGATAAAAGTTTAAGCAAAAACAGCTGATCTGCTTTGGAGTGGGAGGAAAATGGAAAAATGCTCATTCCCCAATGATCAAACCATTCTCGCTGCCATTATTCGAGCTGCCCCACAGACACAGGGCCAGGGTTTCCACAGTGCTCTGCTCCCAGGGAGGCACCTGAGTGGAGTTCATTGCAGGGACTGGCCCCAAATGGCTGGCCCCTGAGATGCAGTTTGGTCTGGAAACAGTCACCTCTCCAGTTTCAAATTCCACAGCCCAAGAGCTCAGCCCAGAGGAGCTAATGTGATCCAATATCACAGCCTATGGCCTGGGCGTTGGGCTCCAGCAAAGGGGCCCAAAGGGCTCAAGGAGTTGACATGGCTCGGTCACGCTCCAATATTAAACAGTGACCGAGTCACATCAGCATGTTAACGCTTTAGGCCCATATAGTCCCCGAAAGTAACACGCCACTTCGGGCACCCTGTGTAAGCGGCTGTAGCAGTGAAGCTTGCTTCTTCCAGTTCTTCCGTCAGACAGCGTTGTGGCCTACAGACAGCTTGATTCTCCCCCGCCACCCCTGTCTTTAAAAGATCACAAAAGTGTGTGGTGGGCAGCATAGCCCACCCCCTCGCTATTTTGTTCACCAATTAGGCCTTGTTCTCCCCCACTTCACAGCTGCTGCTTCTCCTTCCCCGCTGCTGGAGTCCCAGCGATGCTGCCTGCTTTGCAGATCATGCGCTGAGACAGGGGGCAGAGGCCGAGGCAAGGTGTGGGACTCCAGCAGCAGGGAAGATGAAGCAGCCCCATGTGGAGGGGAGGGGCTCAGTCAGCAGCCAGCCACCTTGCTGCTTCCTCCCTTCCCCGCTCTGCATGGACACAGGGAGAGTGCCACTGCCAGGGGGAGTGCGGCCTCCTCCTTGCTAGGCATCCCCACCAGCGGTGTGCTGAGAAATGCGGGGGGGGGGGGACATGACTCCCCCAGAACATTTCATTTGTGCTCCCCCATGAGCCACAGTTATATGTCGCCTCTGTAAGTAATGCACATTGGAAAATACAATCACAATTCTACATGCAAAATGATGGGGTCTATATTAGCTGTGACCACTCAAGAAAGAGATCTTGGAGTCATTGTGGGTAGTTCTCTAAAACATCTGTTCAACGTGCAGCAGCAGTCAAAAAAGCTAAGGGAATGTTAGGAGCCATTAGGAAAGGGATAGAAAATATCACAATGCCACTATATAAATCCATGATACGACCACATCTTGAACACTGCATGCAGTTCCGGTTGCCCCACCTCGAAAAAGATATATTAGAATTGGAAAAGGTGCAGAGAAGGGCAACAAAATTGAATAAGGGTATGGAACAGCTTCCATATGCGGGGAGATTAAAAAGAGTGGGACTTTTCATCTCAGAAAAGAGAAGAGTAAGATGGGACGTGATAGAGGTCTATAAAATTATGAATGATGTGGAGAATGTGAATAAGGAAGTGTTGTTTATTCCTTTACATAACACAAGAACCAAGAATCACCCAATGAAATTAATAGGCAGCAAGTTTAAAACAAACAAAGGAAGTATTTCTTCATAAAGCGCACAGTCAATCTTTGGCACTTGTTGCCAGGGGATGCTGTGAAGGCCAAAACTATAACAGGGTTAAAAAAAAAACAACACAGATACCTTCCTGGAGGATAGGTCTATCAATGACTATTGGCCAAGATAGTTTGGGATGCAATCCCATGCACTGGGTGTCCCTAGCCGCTTCTTGCCAGAAGCTGGGAGTGGATGACAAGGGATGGATCGATCGTTGATTGCCTCTTCTGTTCATTCCCTTTGAAGGACCTGGCATTGGCCGCTGTCAAAAGACACGATACTGGGCTAGATGGACCATTGGCCTCACCCAGTATGACCGTTCTCATATTCTTATCCAACAGGCCTGATTTCTGACACACCAATTTTGATTAATTAATTTCCCATCCCACACATCTCCTGTTTATCAAGCATGCTCTGAATACAGTCCTTGAATTATATCACTAGGCCTTTTTATTTGGCTTAATTCAATCTTCCTGTGTCCCCTTTTCAGCTTTTCCCATCAACCTGTCTTGTGGCACTACGTAAACGTTTATCCTCTTTCCCAAAGTTGGGCCCATAGCAGGATAAATTGATAGGCCCAGTGATTACTGAAGGGATCTGATCCTGGATCAAACCAGCCCTTCTGAATGTAGCTCTTAGTCTTTGGGGTTCTCTGAGGCTGTGGGGTCTGATACAGAAGAAATCCAGTCTGTATGAAAATTGAAATGCTGGGAGTTCAGCTCAGAGGGGCTGATCTGATCCAGCATCAGACCCCAAAGGCTGGGAGCTAGGCTCAGAAGGGCTGGTCTGACCCAGTACCCAAATCCCCAACACTCAGAGCTTGGGGACAGCAGAGAGCCTGCCCAGCACCTGTAAGAGAAGAGCTGGGAGAGCAACTTCCACCCGCACAAGGGAGCAAGTGTCCCCCTGGCCGCAGCCAGGCCCATAGCAGACACAGCCCCACCTTAGCAGAGAGTCTGTGGCTTTTCATACGTTAATCTTAGGGCCAAGATCCAGACTAGAGAGCGCCTGCCGCTTCTCTGCTCTCTGCTTCTTGGAGATCGGAAGGGGAGAGGTCAGATGAGAGAGACACGGCTCACTGAGACTCTGAGGAGCAGAGAGACAGGCCTTCCCGGCTGCATCGCCAGACCATGCTGTCATCACTGCGTCCCCTGAGCATCCCGACGCTGGGTCTCTGGCTTCTCTGTGAGTATGGCCAGCACTGGCCGGGTTTAGCTGGAAGGGTGAGATCACGGGGCAGAGGATCGTTTGCTTAATTAGGCTCCAGTCCTGTGAGGTTCTGAGCCCTCTGGTAACGTGCTGTGTGGATCTGAAAGTGCCAACACTGCCCGGGGTGGGATCAGAGCTTGCCACCTCGCACCGAAGCTTCCAAGAGATTTAATAATAGCAACTGCATGTTTAATTACCACCACCTGACTCAGGGTTAAGGACGATGGAAATCGCTGGTTAGATTCCAGCTCTGAACCTCAGCAACGAGGTCGTTGCGTCACCCCGAAATGCTCTGTCGTTTTCCAAGGGCTGCACCCTGGCCCTGAGCCCACATACACCACCCTGCACTCACACCCCAAGGCTGCCAGCGTGTGGGTGTGTTTGCCACCTTCACACCCACAGCATGTCACATGGGGGTGCAGATGTCTGTGTGCACAACGGATTTGCACCATCCCACTCGCTGCACACACAAAAGGTACTAGCCCATGCAAGCTGGCTGGGCTGGACACAGAAGGGGATGCCCATTTTCACACTGGGATGCTGTTTTGCACACTCGGATTCAGGTGTAAATCTTGGGGGCATGCATGAAATCACTGGCTCAAGATGACAGATATTTCGTTTGATGAAACCTAAACTGGAGATGACGTCCAGGAAGGAAAAATGCTACATGTTCACCTTGCACACGGGCGCAAACAGCAGAAATGCCGCATACGCGGCCAAATGTGATTAGATTTTAGGGGGTAACAATGGGATTTCCCTGGGATCTGAAAAGCCCAGCTGAAATTAATTAAAATATTCTCTGATTCTACTATTCTATGAAAATAGCAGTTAATTATTAATCACTGTGATCATTACCAGTACCAGAAGGCTGGTCCATGGTTGGGACTTTAGAGGCGAGGGATGAATTCCCTGCTCTGCCACAAACTTCCTGGATGACCCTGGGCCAGTCACTTAGCCGCTCCGTACAAAGGGGATACCAGCTCTGCCTGCTGCACGGGGGGGTTCTGTGAATTGCTCATGGCTCTTTGCTGATATTTATGGTGAATGCAAAATATGCTGAGCTAAAGATCTGATGATCAGGAGACAAACCTGTGTTCAGCCTCCCACTGACTCGCCTAGCTGTGTTTCCCCAGCGTGTATGTGCTCATGGGCCTGATCCTGCACATTGCTTTGCTGGTATAGGCCCTGACGCCTGCCCAGAGTCTATTCAAGTCAAGGGATGCCCATACGAGTGGAAGGGATGGATCATCGGCCTGCAGGATCAGGGCCATGGACATGTCAGCCCTGACCCTGCTCCCACTGCAATGAACGAGAGAGCTCTCAGTGACCCCAATCGTGCAGGATCTGGCCCATAACACGGCACGGGGTCAGGGTCAGCTGTTGGCCTAACCCATCTCCAGCGAGTCTCTGGCATGCTCACACCAACCTTCAGCCATGGGTCTGGGGTCCAGTGAGCTCTACATGCTGGTACAGGGAGCCGTTCCTTATCTGCACTCAGGCTGAAATGCACCAGCTAACCCCGGATTTCTCCCCGGGCAAATAAGAAGTTATAGACTGTGGATCAGATCCCCGGCTGGTGTAAATGCACCTGGCTCCATTGCTCCAAGAGGGGCAGATCGCTAGCTGGGATCCTCAGGCCAATTCACACTGGGAGCTGGACACCAAGCTGCACTTTGTGCTTGTGAAAATCCGCCACTGTGCTGAGAGGAAATTGGCTCCAGGGAGCTTAACAGCAAATTCATTCTGTCTCTGGCTAGGGGATAAACACAGGGGCAGAACGTGGCCCATTGTTAGTCTGGGACTGAATTTCTCTCTACTAGCTGGAGCTAGATTTGCCTGGAGACGCTCACTTTCCTTTAAGGAGTACTTGTGGCACCTTAGAGACTAACCAATTTATTTGAGCACACGCTTTCGTGAGCTACAGCCCACTTCATCGGATGCATACTGTGAAGAATACAGAAGATGTTTTTATACACACAGACCATGAAAAAGTGGGTGTCTTTTTCATGGTCTGTGTGTAGAAAAACATTTTCTGTATTTTCCACAGTATGCATCTGATGAAGTGAACTGTAGCTCACAAAAGCTTGTGCTCAAATAAATTGGTTAGTCTCTAAGGTGCCACAAGTACTCCTTTTCTTTTTGCGAATACAGACTAACATGGCTGTTACTCTGAAACCTGCCACTTTCCTTTAGAGGATGTGACTGTATTTCCAGCTCCAGTCACTATAATTCCCTGTTCCACCTCCCCTCCTGCACTGAGACCCTTTGTGTTTATTTCACAGGCTCCCTTGTCACAAGCCAGGAAATCTGCAGCTCTCCCAGTGAGTGACTGGTCCTGGGAGCACAGCAGGGATTGGAGGGTTCGGGTTCAGACACGTTCCACTGGAGTGAGTGAGTCAGGTCCCCAGCAGGTGTAAATCGGCCCCGCTGTAATGGAGTGAATGGAGCTTTGCTGATTGACACCAGCGGGGGATCTGGCCCCAGGTGTTTAACACTGATGTGTTTGCTCCCCAGGCACTCTCCCCGCCCCGTGGCTGTTCCTGGACAGGCTGTCTGCTCGCCAAGGGAACACAGCCATGGTGTCGTGTTTAGTCCCTTTGGACGCCCCCATGACCCGCATTGTCTTCTGCAAAGACGGGAAGGAGATTTCTGTCCAGCCCAAGGGAGGAAACACAATAGTCTACGACTCACCCTACACAGTGTCCAAGGAGAGTGCAGGGGCCTTTTCCTGCCTCTCCCAGCTCAAGGATGACAACAACCAGGAGAACAATTCTCTCCCCAGTGACCCCTGGGACCTGCACGTGGATGGTAATGCAAAGCACTAATGGTGGGCTTGGTGTGCAGGGTCAGGGAGCCGGGACGGGCTGGGGACACACTGTGATATCTAGAGTTAAGATGTAAAACTTCCCTCTCCTTCCCCAACATTTCCCAGGTGAGAACTCTGTCCCTGGGGCAATGGTTACATGTTTTTAGTGAAGAAGGACCATCCTCTCATCATGGTGAGGAAGAGCAGGTTTTTCCCACTAATTAAAAGACAAAAGATCGTGATCTTCTCTGAAGGGCAGCATGTGAAAATGGACAAACTGTTACAGATATTCAGCAGTTTTATTGTCATCATGGTCTACTTTACTAAAACCTTCATAAATTACAGTACGGAACAGAGCAGCATGACTAACTTTTGGCTCACTGGCTATTTCAAAAAATTGGGTGGGGGGGAATTGTTTCGGACTCACTTGAAAACAATTTTTTTCAAAATTTTCAGTGAATCAAAAAGTTGGAAAAAAAACTTTCTTGAGGCTGCTGTTCTACTCCTCATTGGTATGAGGCTTTTGGCATTTGAAGTGATGTGTAATCGCTGTGTATCTGCCCCACAGATGGTGAGGGCTCTGGAGAGGGGACATTGCTCCAAGGTAAATGGTTTTGCTCCCTGCTGTGGGATTTCCCTGTAGGAAAGCGGGAGGGCTGGGCTGGGACGAGGGGGGAGCACATGCCAATCTCAGAGGGGAGACTTTACGGCACCGCATGTGCCTGGGGGTGGGGGGGGCAGGAGGCCTCAGGGGCTCACCTCCGTGTGGGGAATGTAAAATGTCCAGGCAGCCCCACATGCCACCGTCTGCTCCCCAGGAGGCTGGGGCCTGCCATGTCCCCATGCTGTGGCTGGCGGTGTGGAGGGAGCTGGACTCTTACCCCATGGCGATGGAGGCCATGGCTGTGCAGAGCCTGGCGGGGGCAGAGACAGGGGTTTGGATTCCGCAGGCAGCGGAGCCAGGAGATAAACGAACTAGCCAGTTCTCCTATCACAGAGCCCCTAGCGATGGCCTGGACGGACGTGTGTCCATGGGGCAGGGGCCTGGGGAGGAGGCAGGATTCACGTGGGCTCTGGCTTTGTGAGGCACCATCAGGCACAAACATCTGGCCAGGGAGTCAGTGGCTGCCGGGCTGCAATCCTGCCCCGCGCAGGTCAGCAGCAGACCCTGGTAGGGTTCCCATACGTCCGGGTTTCCCTGGACATGACCTCTCTTTTGGTCCTCCCTTATTTTTGCGCTGCTCTGAAGGCAATGCCAAGCCCACTGCAGGGCTCTGCCCCCTCCCCATTCAAAGCAGAAAGAATCTTTGTACCTTCCCTCCCCCTTCAGCTTCCCCTTCCCCCAGTAGTGTCCTGTATTTGGGAACTTGAAACATGGTAACCCCAGACCATGGTGTCAGTGCTGCCCCTTGGAAAGGGCTCCATGGCACAGGTGAGGGGCCGACCTCAGCTGCCCCTGCCTTGGTGCTAGGTACAGGATGGCAAAGAACCAGGGCAGAGCGAGATCCCTGCGGGGTTAGGAGCCAGGCGTGAGGTCTCTAAACAGCTGGGCTTGGGTATTCACAGGCTCCCCGAGGCTCGTTAGCGACGTATCATGGCCAGGTGCAATGTCCCCTGTGCAGAAGGGCCAGCACTCAGCAGCGGCCCGTCTGTGAGCAGGACTCATGTTGCAAGTTCACCTCCACCTTCAGACCGCTCACCCTGCTCCATCCCCTGTCCCAGGGCCTGCTATCCTGCTCTGGGTCTGGATCCTCCACTCTGCCCTAGTCGTGCTCCTGCTGGCAGCTGCCCCGATCATCACCTGCATCCAGAGGAAAAGAGCCATCGCTCAGTACGATCCAGAGGGCTCTGGGTGGAATGGCAGGGAGAAGAAGGAAGGAGAGGTGACCAATGGCTCTGGGTGTCCCCCCTGTCCTGGGCAGGTTGGAGGGTCGCCTGGGATTACAGAGAGGTCTGTGGGTTATGCCATTGTGCAGAAATGTGTCCATCAGGCTCAGGGGGAGTAGCTCATTGATCAGACTTGGGGGGGTCCCTGATAAATATGGGACACCAAGCAGCCCCCGTAGGTTCCCCTGCCATGGGATATGAACGTTAGCTTAACTCCAGACCCACCCAGTACCCCCTCTTCCCTGGTCGGTGGCTTGGCCAGCTCCTGCTTTCTGTGCCTGTGTTCTGGGGCAGCTGTGGTGAGGATGGCCTATCTCCTCACACTGCCCTGCCCTTCAGTCACACCAGTGTGTGTGTGTGTGTGTGTGTAAATCCAGAAGAACCCCATGGCCTGCAGCAGCTTTACTCTGGGGTCACGCGTGTGTCACCAGGCCAGGATCCAGCCCCTGTGTTCGTGCAGAGACATATTTGCTTAATAAGGGTTTAATTTTCACTCCTGCTGGGCCTGGCTTGGGGCCAGGGAGCCGGATCCAGCAGGCCAGAGCTGTGGCCCTGCTCCGGTACGGCACACACAGACGGGAGGGCTGGGAGCTCCCAGTGATAGCTGGAATTTTCACAGTGGCTGAACTCTTTCAACCCGCCTGCCCCCTCCCCCCACACGGTTCCCCAGAGGCTGTGATTTCTACCCTTGGTTATTGTAGCATAGGGGCAGACACTGAAGTATGAGCCCTGATCCATACAGCCCCGAGTCCCAGTCTGCTCTGCATTACAGGCATGCTCTACAAGTTTGTGCTGTAAAGAGTCTGAAATATTTGTTGCCTAAATATGAAATTGTTCAAAGTGGTTACAGAAAATAAGCTGCGGTTTGGTGTTTTACTCTGTCAGGCCAGACCTTGAACAATACGGACTGCCACCTCCTCTACCAGGGCTGGACTGGGGGTTATTCTTCCAGCCCCTCAGCCATGCTGCGAATGCAGCACTGCAATCATCCCTGAGACAGAAATGAGCACGGCCGACAAGTGATGGGGGATCATTGTGTCTTGAGAGCAGCATCGCTCTGAGAGTGTGTCTATAAATACTACCGGGCTGTGGGGACAGGGTCGCAGGGGGCGGGGGAGAGACTCCTGCGCTGGGAACAGTGACCACAGCCAGTAACCACAGCCCTGTCTCTCTGCTCACCCAACAGGCAGGGGGGCTCTGTTTAGAACTAGGCTTGGAGGGATTCGCTTGTTATTGGTAAATGTCAGCAAACATCAACTTCCCAGCACGCACACAAACCCACGAGAAAATATTTCTATCGATAATAATAGAAATTTGCAGTTAAGCTAAGTAAGAGAAATGCCGTGTGAGACATTATTAGAGGCTGATTTAAGGATATTTACTGTGTATATTTTGACACAAGATTATGACAATTTGTGTTTTATGGTTATGAAGCTTTAACCTTTTGAATCTCAATGTCTACTGTCATTAAATAATTATTGTCTGACCCCCCGTTGTAATTTCCTCCACTGTGAAATATAAATTAATAAATATAAAAATGTTGCCGAAACCCCATGATTTTAGCCAATAGTGAACATTTAAATTGACAAGAAATGTTAAAAAAAACCTTTAAAATCAATATCGACATTATGTGTCAAAATTATAATAAAAATTGAATTCTGAGAAGCCTATTTATAACCCTGGCCAGGGACCTGCGTGAGCCACCGGGGGATGTCATCCAGAAACAGACACAGCATATGTTATGGGGTCAGTCATGTGACTCAGTCACACCCCCAAGTGATGTCCCAGCACCCCCATTGTGATCTGCCCATGGGCAACTAAGCATACAGAGAGGGATGGGACATGGGGTGCTCTGGATCCAGCATCCTAGCAATTAGATGGAGGCAAACGCTCAACAGGGGCCTCTCCCAGGGCACGGGGGCAGTGTGGGGAGAGGGCGCAGTGTCACCCCCACATGGCTAGAAAAGGGACAAGGGGATTGTCCGGTGGCGGGGGGGGAAGGGAGGCGGTTGCTTCTTTATGAAGAGCCCTGGAGAGCCCTGCTGGGGAAATGGAACAAACTGGGGAATGGGATGAATTCTCGGGGGGGAGGGCAGGAGCAGATGGTACTCATGCAGGAGGGGAAATGGAGGCCATCGTTATGAGGATGGCCACCGCTTCCATTGGAAACAATGGGAAGCTGCACTGCCATGTCAGTGATACCTTAGGGTATGACAGGGAGGGTGCCCCAAGTAAAGATGGCCACCATTTCCCATTGTTTCTAAGGGGAATGAAGCCACAGTCTTCAATCCTGCAGGCCACAAAAAGAAAGAGTGGCCATTTTTACCTAGGGCAACCTCTCTGCCACATCAGGGACATGGGTGGCCATCTTCTCTGAGGGCAGCTTATGGCTTCACTTCCATTTGAAAACAAGGAGGAAATTGGACATCTATGCCATGGGCAGCCTCCCAAGGCTTTAGGGAAATGATAACCATTACCCAGAGGGCAGCCTACATCTTCAGTCCTAGCGAAAACAATGGAAAATGGCAGCCATCTTTACTAGGGGCAACCTCCCTAGGGGCAACTTCAATTTCACATTCCAAGGCCATAGTGTCATGGCAGCCATCTTCCCCATGGGCAGCTTCAGGCTTTTTCTATAATGGCATTAAAGTCTCAGGCTTCCCTCTAGACAGATAGCTGCCATGTTGCTATACCCTTGGGATGTGAAGGGGAAGCTGCCCTTAGTAAAGATGGCTGCCATTTGTGACAGCAGGACATGCAGGGAGGAATTTCCAAAGGGGCTTGAGTGTCTGAGGCGCTGACTGCCATGAAAGCCCAGGAATGAGCGGTGCCTGACTCCTTTGGGGCCTTTTCAACACCTAACCCTAAAATAATGTTGTTATTTTGGAAACAGCTCCATTTTTAGGGGATTTATCTGGAGAACCTCTTTCTCAAAGGGCCTCAGATTTCCTTCACACACTCTGCCTCAGCCACTCACCCAGGCTTCCACTTTTCAGGTGGATTTGACTTGTCATGTGGATTTTAGGCAAAGTTTAAAATTCTGCTTTAAACAGAAACTTTGTTGCTGCAATAACTATGGGAAGCCATCATTGCTCTGTAATTCTCACTCTGGGCTCGCCTGGGAGTTGGGCTCAGAGGGGCTGGTCTAGTCCAGTATCAAACCCCAAAGGTGGAGAGTTGGGTTCAGAGGGGCTGGTCTGATCCAGTATCAAACTCCAAAGGTAGAGAGTTGGGCTCAGAGGGGCTGGTCTGATAGGGTATCAACCCCTCAATCCTCAGCATTTGGGAACACCAGAGAAACTGCCCAGCCCATGAGAGAGGAGCTGTGCAAACAACCTCCCCCTCTCACCAGGGAGTGAGGTCCCTGGCCATTGCGAGGCCGGTAGCAGACACGGCCCCGTCTCTCACAGGGACTGTGGCTTTTCTTCTCTCTGAACCTTGGGGAGCACGTGGCAGATCAGAGAGCACCTGCAGCTTCTCTGGTCCCTGCAGATCAGCAGCGGAGAGGCCAGATCAGAGAGCCACGGCATTTCTCTCACTGAGACACTATGGAGCAGAGCCTGAGAGACGGCACCTGGATCCCCAAGAGGCAGATGCCGCTGTGGAATTGCCAGACTTTGGGGTTATCACGGCTTCTCCCCATGATCCTGCCGCTGGGCCTATGGCTTCTCTGTGAGTATGGACACAACGGGCCTGGTTGGGTTTTAGGAGAAGGCTGAGATGAGACAGGCAGAGAACTGTTTGCTTAATTAGTCCTGAGAGGCATGTTCCAGATGCGCTATTAGACTAGCATCACGGCCCTAGACCCCACAGAGGCCTGTGCCAACCCCCCACCGCGCTCACACGCCCCTGGTCTCCAGTACATCCCTAGCACTGCCAAACACTGTTACTTTTCCCTGCTTATTGTTTTCTATATCAGGGGATTTAAAGCACTTTCAACCCTTCCAGCAAAATCCACATATTTTAGCAGCTGCAATATATGTGCGATCTCAGGCCCTGGCCCAAGCACGGACCCAGCACTGAATATTGACAGGGACGTTTTAAATCACTTATTCACCTGATCCACACGTGGGGGAAAGGTGAGAGTTCAGGGAAGAGCTACAGGAATGATGCGAGGTCTGGAATAGCTGCCTGACAGTGAGAGGCTGACAGAGCTCAGTCTGGTTAGCTGGTGGGAGAGAAGGTTAAAAAGTGACTTGATCACAGTGTATACGCCCCTCTGCAGGGAGATTTCTGACAGCAGAGGTAGATTTCTTGAATCGATCAGACAAAGGCTGAATGAGAGCCAACGGCTGGAAAGTGAAGTCAGACTAATTCACTCTGGAATAAGGCCCACGTAGGGAGTGTGGCTCATTTACCACTGGATCAGATTAACAAGGGAAGCAGTAAGATTGTCTGTGACTTGGAGTTATTAAATGAGGAGTGGATGTGTCTCTAAGAGATACCGTCTAGCTCAAACACGGGTGCTTGCCTAGAAAAAGGAATCACATTGTCAGGTTCTCTGGACAGTCCTTTGCAGGAGGTGAGAGCCAATGATCACAATGGTCCCTTCTGGCGTGAGAATCCATGAGTCTAGGGACCCCTTTACTCAGCCGTGCAGCTCGGTGGGTGAGAAGCCGTCGCAAGGGAGAGGGATTAATTGGAAGAGTGCGATTAACAAATGCAGTTTATTGCATAGGAGAGATTTAAAGGAGGGGATTCCACAGCTGTCACCATCCTGCATCTGTATGTTGCCTTGCTGGGAGAATGTCCATTGATTTTAAACCGAATTAAGTGTTCTACAGCACATCTGTCTGCCCTACTAACAGGAATGCGGTGTATTTTATTTAAAAGGTTTGCTTGCTGCAAGCCAGGAAATTTGTAGCTCTCCAGGTGAGTATTGGCTACATTAGAAGAAGAGAAGGTGCCTAATAAGGAGTGCAGTGGGGCTGGGAGTCAGGGCTCGGTGAGGGGAGTGGGGTCTAGTGGGTTAGAGCAGATCACTGCGGGGTCAGGACTCCTGGGTTCCATTTTTAACTCTGACACACAAAGCCCAAACCTGCTTCCTGTGGCAGAATTCCTTGTAACTTCATTGGGAACAAGATCAGAACAAATCCTCTGTTGGTGTAAACAGGTGCATGTCCACTGAAGTCAAAGGAGCTGCATCCATTTACACCAACTGAGAATTTGTTCCATCAAGTTAAAGCACCTAATTTAAACCAGTGAGGGCCAAATCCACTGGCCGTGTAGACAGCACTGTGACACATGAGGTGCGTGAGGTGGCCAGTGAGAGGTGATAGATCAAACCTTGCTGAGAGTGGAAATTGCACCCATTTGGTATTCAGTGGGGACTGAATTCAGCCACTGGCGTAAGTGGGTGCCTGTTCTGCGTAGACCAGAGCTGGGTTTGACCCTAAGGACTCAGAGTATTGGGGTCGGTGCAGCATCAGTGTAAGTGTCTTGGGGCCTGATTCCCCTTTCTTGGGTGGGACTTCCCTGGCTTGAGGGGAGTTACTGCTGATTTACACCAGTGTGGGTGGAGAGACAGGCTATTTGGAGGGTGGAGGTGGCTGCTTTTCCTTGCACACAGGCTGGAGATGATTTTCCTGTAACACTCACACCTCCCATCCCATTACACCCTTTACATCCCCAATGGCTCCCTGGGATGTTCTGGCCATTGTGCGCTACTCTGGTGACTCCCAGCATCTGCCATCCCACCGGAAATGGCCCTATGAGGTGGGTTCACATGGCAACACAAAGCTGCTGGTACACACAGGGGCATCCAATCTCAAATGGGGGCAAATAGCAATCTCTGCCCCTCTGCCTGTCTCCTGGCCGAACCCTTGTAATCCATAGCACTGCACTGGCGTGGAAGGGAAGCATGCACTGGGGCATCGGGCCCAAAAGTGGGACAAACAAAGGCTAAAATCTCTGCACACTCCCAGTGCATCCTGTCCCTCCCTCCAGACACCACAGCCTCAGGGAGTGACACCACCAAGGGCCCAGATCCCAGCTGGTGTAAATCAGCATTGCTTCATTGGAGTCAATGGAGCCAGATCCCCCGCTGGTGTCAATCAGCCCCACTCCAAAGGAGTGAATGGAGCTTTGCTGATTGACACCAGCGGGGGATCTGGCCCCAGGTGTTTAACACTGATGTGTTTGCTCCCCAGGCACTCTCCCTGCCCCACGGCTGTTCCTGGACAGGCTGTCTGCACACCAAGGGGACACGGCCATGCTGTCGTGTTTAGTCCCTTTGGACGCCCACATGACCCGCATTGTCTTCTGCAAAGATGGGAAGGAGATTTCTGTCCAGCGCAAGGAAGGAAACAAACCCGTCTATGACTCACCCTATACAGTGTCCAGGGAGAGGACAGGGACCTTTTCCTGCCGCTACCAGCTCAAGGATGACAATAACCAGGAGAACAATTCTCTCTCCAGTGACCCCTGGGACCTGCATGTGGATGGTAATGCAATACACTAATGATGGGCTTGGTGCAGTGGGGTCAGGGAGCTGGGACGGGCTGGGGTCACACCATGATATCTAGAGTCAATATGTAAAACTTCCCTCTCCTTCCCCAACATTTCCCAGGTGAGAACTCTGTCCCTGGGGCAATGTTTACATGTTTTTGGGTGACGAAGAACCATCCTCTTAGCCATTGCTGAGTTTCATGGTGAGGAAGAGCTGGTTTTTCCCACTAATTAAAAGACAAAATATCACGATCTTCTCTGAAGGGCAGAGTGTGATACACAGATATTTGGCAGGATTAGTGTCATCATGGTCTACTTTACTAAAACCTTCATGAAATACAAGTACGGAACAGAGCCGCAAAAGACTAGCTGATTTTTTTGGTTCACTGGCTATTTCAAAAAATCCGGGGGTGGGGAAACTTGTTTCAGATTGACTTGAAAACAATATTTTTTTTTCCAAATTTTCAGTGAATCAAAAAGTTGAGAAAAATCTGCTTGAGGTTGCTCTTCTACCCCTCCTTTGTATGAGGCTTTTGGCTGTTGGCAGTGATCTGTGATCCCTTTGTATCTGCCACACAGGTGGTGATGGCTCTGGAGGGGACGCATTGCCCCAAGGTAAATGGTTTTGCTCTGTGCTGTGGGATTTCCCTGTAGGAAAGCTGGAGGGCTGGGCTGGGATGAGGGGGGAGCACATGCCAATCTCAGAGGGGAGACTTTACCCCACCACAGGTGCCTGGGTGGGCAGGAGGCCACGGGCTCACCTCCATGTGGGGAATGTAAAATGTCTAGGCAGCCCCACATGCCACCATCTGCTCCCCAGTGAGCCCCGGTATGTGCTCGTGGCCAGTAATGCTCTCAGCTAGTGTTAACAAGGGGTGAAGACCCTGCTGGGCAGAGGGGCAAAGAGGGACTGAGCTGGTGCCCTGTCCTGGCCCTTGCACAGAATCTCAGCCCAAGTGACGAGGATTCAGATAGTGGCCGTTAATGCAGCACCGGCTATCGTCGGGGGGCTCAGCTCACCTCTGTGCCCTCACAGATTGCCATCGGTGTCACTCCATCGCAGTCATCTGTTGCAATCAGTGTGTTGCCCTGGTGACAAGCTGGCATCACACAAGGGTGAATCGGGGAAATCACTTTCCGTTATAACCCCCTGTCGTCAGTCACTCCTCACTCTGGGAAACTTCCATCTCTTGTGCGGACGTTCTCCATGCCTGCCTCTGTCCCAGGACGAAGGGGGGCTGGGGGCGTAGCAGGTAAATAGAGGAACCTTTGCGCCCGCAGCGTGGTTGCTGCACAGGTGCGAGTGGCAGGTGTGATTCTTGTCAGTTTGGCTGCGATTCAGCTGCTCCTGCACGTGCTTTGCTGGAGTTCAGAAAACAAAGCTGTGAGCTAACCGATGCCAAACTAGAATTGCTGGAAGTACGTCGCCTGACAAACATTCCACCAAAAAAATAGGATTTAATGAAAAAAAATTTCACTGAAAAATGTTATTTTTGACATTTTTATTTTGCTTTAAATGAGAACTTTCCAAAATAGCCAAAAATGTTTCATTCCTAACGGAAATTTTTTTTATTTCCATTTTAAAAAAATCACAGCTTTTTTGAAATTTCTTTCCCCTGCCCCTGCCTCCCCATTCCCTGTTTTTTGCCCGAGTGCAGCAGAATGAGTGATGACCGGGGTGGTTTTTTGTTTTCATTTTTACCTTTTTATTTTTCTCTTTTTTCTGCTCTGCAACTTTTCAAAACATCTCCAACTCCGGCAAAATCACTGAACGGGAAAAGGAAAGCGTGGCTCTGGCTACACTACAGAACCGTTACCAACATAGTCTCCGAGTGTACACACAGCGTACACCGACGGAAGCAGTTGTTCTCCCTGTGGAGGAAACAATGTCCCCAAACAATGTTAGCTACACCGACAGAAACACTCTTCCCCCCGCTATATCTGAAGCTACGCTGAGGGGGTTATCTGCACAGGTGGTCGCTAAGGGCCCAGTGATTTCAGTGGGAGTTAGGTGCCTAAATACCTTGGAGGGTCTGGGCCCAACTCTCATTTTCCCTTTGGCCCCTGGGTAACTATTCCAAACATGGAGCCATTCTGAAAAGTTACAGAGCAGAAGTGTGTGTGGGGGGGACCCAGAAAAAGCAGAGGAGAAAAGCAAAAATCGTACCCTGGCCATGGTTATATTATCACGTTCTATGGCAAAAAGGGGAAGGGGGGGAAAGAAGAGAAAAAGTTTATTAGAAGTTAATTAGAAAAGTGGGGGGGGGGGAATGGGGGAAAATGCAAAACCAAAAATGGGGGAAATAGAAAAATGGGGGGAAATGCAAAATCAAGCATTCAGCATTTATTTATTTATGATTTAGTTGGGGATTGGTCCTGCTTTGAGCAGGGGGTTGGACTAGATGACCTCCTGAGGTCCCTTCCAACCCTGATATTCTATGATTCTATGATTCTATGATTTGAACAAATATGTGTAAGCCCTGCCTGCCCGGTCTGGCACTTTGTCCCCCTCTAGTGGTGGACAGGCCAGCGAGACCGTGAGGAGCCTAGTGCCTCACAGGTAAACAGGCTTTTATCTTTTCAGCTAGGGCAGTACATGCTCATGCATTAAGATCAAGAGGTCCCAGGTTTAAGCCCCACTGGTGACGACCCACCGCGGTGTCACTATTGCATACGTACTGAAATATTTTTTTTAATTACTCTATTTGAATCCTGTAAAACAGAAACATCAATAGTCTGAATTTTTTTTGTGAAACTGGGGTTCCCCCCACACACACTTTTTTTAACATTTGAAAATCAACCCAGACCCAAGTGCAGTTCGAGGCCTGGTATAAGCTGAAATATTAGACTGACCTAGCTATGCCGTGCAGGGCTGTGAAAAAGGTCACACCCGCAGCGCTGTAATTAGGCCGATCAATTCTTTCAATGAATAGATCGCAAAGCCCTTTACCGAGTAGGTCAGTAGCCTCATCATCCCCATTGTACGGATGGGGAAACTGAGGCATGGGGCGAGGAAATGATTTACCCGAGGTTACCCAGCCGCAGAACTTGAAATAGGACCCGGGTTTCCTGAGTACAAGTCCAGTGCTTTATCCACTCTACTGAGTGCTTTATTACTTTGTTAATCGAATGTTCCCATGTCCCTGTGTGATGGCTCCAGAGCTGGTCGCACGTATTTCACTGGCAATCATTGCCATGCTACATTGGGGTATCAGCTGTTTGAGGAGATCTGTGATCGCTCTGTGTCTGCCCCACAGATGGACCCAGCCCTTCGGGGAGTGACACCTCATGGAGGGTTTGGCTCAATGCTGCAGGATTTCCTTCTGTGTGTGGGGGGAGGGGAGGGAGCTGATCTGAAATTACAGGAGAGCACCCACCACTCTCAGTGGCGAGACCATTACCCTGCTTTAGGCACCTGGATGGGCAGGGGCTGCAGGGTAAGAATCCATGAGGAGCAATAGGGTGTTTCACAAGGATATGGCTAAAGCCAACTTGTTATCTTATGATGAGATTACTGGTTCTTATGATGAGATTACTGGTTCTGTGGATGAAGGGAAAGCAGTGGATGTATTGTTTCTTGACGTTAGCAAAGCTTTTGACACGGTCTCCCACAGTATTCTTGTCAGCAAGTTAAAGAAGTACGGGCTGGATGAATGCACTATAAGGTGGGTAGAAAGTTTGCTAGATTGTCGGGCTCAACGGGTAGTGATCAATGGCTCCATGTCTAGTGGGCAGCCGGTGTCAAGTGGAGTGCCCCAGGGGTCGGTCCTGGGGCCGGTTTTGTTCAATATCTTCATAAATGATCTGGAGGATGGTGTGGATTGCACTCTCAGCAAATTTGCGGATGATACTAAACTGGGAGGAGTGGTAGATACCCTGGAGGGCAGGGATAGGATACAGATGGACCTAGACAAATTGGAGGATTGGGCCAAAAGAAATCTGATGAGGTTCAATAAGGACAAGTGCAGGGTCCTGCACTTAGGACGGAAGAACCCAATGCACAGCTACAGACTAGGGACTGAATGGCTAGGCAGCAGTTCTGCGGAAAAGGACCTAGGGGTGACAGTGGACGAGAAGCTGGATATGAGTCAGCAGTGTGCCCTTGTTGCCAAGAAGGCCAATGGCATTTTGGGATGTATAAGTAGGGGCATAGCGAGCAGATCGAGGGACATGATCGTCCCCCTCTATTCGACATTGGTGAGGCCTCATCTGGACTACTGTGTCCAGTTTTGGGCCCCACACTACAAGAAGGATGTGGATAAATTGGAAAGAGTCCAGCGAAGGGCAACAAAAATGATTAGGGGTCTGGAACACATGACTTATGAGGAGAGGCTGAGGGAACTGGGATTGTTTAGTCTGCAGAAGAGAAGAATGAGGGGGAATTTGATAGCTGCTTTCAACTACCTGAGAGGTGATTCCAGAGAGGATGGTTCTAGACTATTCTCGGTGGTGGAAGAGGACAGGACAAGGAGTAATGGTCTCAAGTTGCAGTGGGGGAGGTTTAGGTTGGATATTAGGAAAAACTTTTTCACTAGGAGGGTGGTGAAACACTGGAATGCATTGCCTAGGGAGGTGGTGGGATCTCCTTCCTTAGAAGTTTTTAAGGTCAGGCTTGACAAAGCCCTGGCTGGGATGATTTAATTGGGGATGGGTCCTGCTTTTGAGCAGGGGGTTGGACTAGATGACCTCCTGAGGTCCCTTCCAACCCTGATATTCTATGATTCTATGATTCTATGATCTGTACTGGGACCGGTGCTGTTCAGCATATTCATTAATGATCTGGGAAAGGGGGTACACAATTTTGGCAGGCTCAGCTTAGTTTTTCACTCCAGCTAGCTCCTGAAGCTCAATCCTGGGCAAACTGCCCTGATTACAGTTTCCATTATCTCTGTCTCAGTGGTCCCCTTGGGAACACCATTTGCAGTTTGATAAGCCAAACTGCTTTAGTTTAGCCTGTCCTTTTGCAGGGAGTTCCTAAACTGTCCTGTTATTTTAAAGTCTTTCTTTAACACTCGTTTTCTTTTCTGGGATGGGATTGACAGATATTTTGCTCCTCTTTTGCTGTAGCAATGGCTTGTAAAATCTTCTCTCTTAATGCCAGCAATGTAAGACAATCCCTGATTTTCCAGCAGGTTTGGCTCTTCACTATTGAAATGAATTCTGATATATTTGGGTAAGGTCAAAGAGCTTTTGGCTGCAGTTTCACTGTGAGGTGTCCCAGAAATGCCCAGGGAGTCACAGACTTCTCTTAAATGCTCATCCTTTAGCTGGTATCAGAGTCCTCCTACCTCCACTACTGGTCTTTTAACTCTCTCCCAGCCATAGCACTTGCAACCAATGAAATCTTCCCTGGCAGCTTTCTCTGGAGCAGTCTGCAGCAGTTTGGTGGGTTCCTCTCTTGGAGAGATCAGATCATTGCAATTCAGCCTCTCCTGTCTGGGCTCACCAAATCTTACACTCCCAGAGCAGGGGCGGTTTAAATAGTGGAGTCTTATTAAACTTAGTATCCACAAAACAAACAAGAGCTTCAAGCCTTTTCTGGTTCCCTTGGGAGTGCTACACTGCAGCTGAATTGAGCCGAGGCGAACGTATGGCTCCTCTCAGAGAGTGCACTGAAGACACGAAGTGATGGGGCTTGTTTCCCTTCTGGGGAGCTGCATTCACTCAGCTGCGGGGGAGGGGGGAGGGATAGCTCAGTAGTTTGAGCATTGGTCTGCTAAACCCAGGATTGTGAGTTCAATCCTTGAGGGAGCCATTTAGGGATCTGGGGCAAAAAGTGGGGTTTGGCCCTGCTTTGAGCAGGGGTTGGACGAGATGACCTCCTGAGGTCCCTTCCAACCCTGATATTCTATGATGCTAGAACAGGCCAGCAGGGGAGCATCTCCTCCTGTGCAGGGAATATCTCAGGAGAAGCACAAGGAACAGAACAGCCTTTGGACTGTACACATCTGTCCTAGACTACACAACACCTCTTCTCTCCTCCTCGCTTCATCTTCAGGGAGCAGTATTTTACTGCACGCCGTCCGCTCTGACCCCTTTCGTTGATACACAAAAAGTGTTCATGGGAACATTGCTGGTGCCAGCACTGCCAGGGCACTAGCGCGTGTGCACACTTCATCGCCTTTGCCAGCGCTGGGCGTTTCCACAGCAACAGGCTGCATCGGCAAGAGGTGTGTGGCTCCGGGGTCGTCATCCCAGCATCCCTCATGCTGCCATCAGGCACATTGTCTTGTGTGGGCTTTTTGCAGTGCATTGTGGGATACGAGCACCCCTCTCAGGGAATGTTAGCGTTTAGGGTGCGGGACAGATCTGGCAATGTCCTGGCACATCCTGGGTGAACCTACCTGAATTAAGGGTAAGTCACTTTGGAGTCCATTGTATTAAAAATGCAAAGTTTCTGTATTATTGGGGGTTGTACAAAATTTCTCTAGGGGGGAGGCGTGGCCAGTGTAAACCTCCAGAAGCATTATGAGCTTCAAAGGACTATTTCAAAGAACTCGCCAGACAAACAAAGTTACATGGGGCTCTGGGGAAATACCTGGGGGAGGCAAATGCACGTTACTAGGCATGGCAGGGTGTAGAGGATTCGTGCATGAGTCCCAACTGACAAAAAAAACAACCACTTTGTTGGGAGCTGTTCTTCGTTTGGTCACTGTAAGAGTTGCTTGGGCAGGAAGGGGCAGAAGAGGAATGGAGGAAGGACCCAATAGCCATCACAGCCAAAACATGGAGTAAAAACAAAGGACAGATTTGTACCCACACGTTCAGAACACACGAGATTACCAGTCCATTGCTTTAATGACTTGGCTAACTCATCATGCGAAAGGACCCCATTGCCACCAGCTGTCCTTTGATCAGCCAAAGTCAGGAATAGAAGACATAGCCGTTAAAGCCTGCGGTGGTGCAGAGATATCTATTAAGAGTCCCTGTGATAAATGAAGGTGTGGGGGATCTCCTTTTTATGGACACCCAGCCAGCCAGTTAGCTATGAAGTCCCTCTTGCTGGCTGTTCTCTGCTTGCTTTACCTGTAAAGGCTTAAAAAGTCCCCCAGGTAAAGGAAAGGGAGTGGGCACCTGACCAAAAGAGCCGATGGGAAGGCTAGAATTTTTTAAAATGGGGAAAAAACGTCTGATGTTGTTCTTCAGGAAAGAGGGGGACGGGGAGCAGTTATGCTATGAGAAGCTTTAAGCCAGATATGATCATAAAGCATCAGATCATACCTAGAACAACTTATTTGGAACCCCCAGATGTGTAAGTAGATCAGGAATGTTTAGAAAGACACAATTAGGTTTATTTCTGTTTATTTCTTATGGCTAGTGGACTCCTCTGTGCTAACCCCAGGTGCTTTTGTTTGCTTGCTATCCTGCTGGAACTGGCCACGCCCTTGGACGCGAAGCTGCTGAAGGCCAAGGAGCAGGTGAGAGCTTCCTGGGTTGGGGGTTCTACTCTTGTCTTGGGGAAAGGAATGGAGTCTAGTGTGTAAAACCAGGGGGGATGGGAGCCAGGACTCCTGGGTTCTATCTCTGGCTCTGGGAGGGGAATGGGGTCTAGTGGTTAGAGCAGGGGAGCTGGGAGCCAGGACTCCTGGGTTCTATCCCTAGCTCTGCTGCTGTCCTGGGTGCAGTCCTCTCACCTGTCCAGCAGTGCCAGGTGTTGAGCGAGCCCCGTGTCTCTCCCCAGGGCTCTGAGGTGACGCTGCAGCTGCTGTTCCTGGACGGCGAGGAGGCCTTTGGGGAGTGGAGTGAGAGGGATTCCCTGTACGGGGCTGTCCATGGCCAAGGCTCAGCACCAGCCGGGCACCAGCCAGCTCCAGGCTATGGTGAGAGCCGCCCACCTGCCCCTCTGGGGAGTTCTCCATGGGGGATCTTTCAGGCTGGAGGGAGATGGTGGGGGTGCCTGTGCGGGGTAGGCGGGGGGCTCAATCTGTCTGCACTGGATCTTGTACCAATCCCTCCCTCAGATCCTCCTGGGGTGACTGGGCCCCTACAGATTAAACCCCTCGTTGCCTCCTTGCAGAGCCTGTTTATCTTGCTGGACCTGCTGGGGGCCTGCCACCCGACCATCCAGAACCACTTCCCCCTCACTGCCTCCTGGTTCGACCGGCTCGTCGGCATCGGTACCAAACCTTTCTTTCTTCCAGGGGTGGGAGGGGGCTTGCCCCCCCAGGCACCTGTAGCAGGACAGCTACCCCCCCCCCGCCAGTCCTGATGGTCCTGCGTCTGTCTGACAATGAATAAAGGTGCCTGGGTTCTAGCCCCAGCTCTGGGACGGGAGTGGGGTCTAGTGGTTAGAGCAGGGGGGCTGGGAACCAGGACTCCTCGGTTCTATCCCCAGCTGTGGGACAGAGCTGGGAGTTGGGGATTCAGTCCCCAGGGCTGTTGACCTGGCATCTTTCACCAACACTTTATTTCCCTCAAACACGACTTGTCAGGTTTGAAATCCCCCCTCCCTCCCCGGCAGCGTCTCCGTGTCCTCAGGGAGCTCTGGTGTGAGCGGCCAGGTGTAGCCCCCTGTGGGGCTCGTTCTGCCGTGCCCCAGCCTGGCAGGTCCCAGGAACCAGCCCATTCCTCACTCTCTTCTCTGTGTCGCCCAGAGAAGCGTCTGCACCGGCTGGGCCTGCTGCAGTCCCACCCCCGGGAGCAGACGTACTTCCAGCGGGAGCCTGCCTATGGGCCTGTCGAAGAGGACCACGTCCCCTTCCTTCGCAAAGGTACCTGTCCTGCCCCATGCTACCGGACATCCAGGTGCAGAGCAGAGTGGGATGGACAGCTGGGGAGGCCTCCCCGGGGGAGCCAGGACAGAATGTGTGCAGATCAAGCATGGTGAGACTCCCCCAGGCTCCCACACAAGCCTGGCCTCATGAGAGGAGCAAGGGACTGAGACCTGGGTTCAGGTCCTGGCTTTGCCACTGCCCTGCTGGGTGACTTTGCTGCTGTCTTCCTCAGTTTCCCCATCTGTGAAGTGGGGGGAATCATTCTGACCCCCTTTGTAAAGTGCTTTGGGATCCCCTGAGGACAAGGGCTATGCAAGAGCTAGGTGTTATTTACAGGGGTAACATGCTTTATAGATGATGTTTGCCTGCCTGGCACACTTCACCCCAGAGGTGACTGCATTTTGAACTTAGGCTCTGGGATCCTTGGGAGTGAAAGACTTTATAAACACATCGTTGCTATCTAGCCACTTGGCCCTGACTCACTTGATGTCTCTGGCCAATCTGGTTCCCATAATGCACCTGGGCCAGCTGCTCGTTGCTAGGTCAGGGGAGCACATAGCTCCTAGATGTAAGGCCAGGTCATGCCTGAGGGCCTGGCTCCATCTACTGAGACAGTGTGTGGGTTTAGAATGTCGCCCGTCGCCCGCTAGTGGCTGGGCCACATGGGGATAATAGTCTACTAGTGCTGACAATAGTGGAATTACTCTTGTAGCTCCAGCAGTAGAGGCTGGTGCTTGCAGTGATGCAGATCCTGGGTTGGATCCCTGCTGACTATCCATGTATCTGTCTGGCCGCAGGAGTGCCGGTGCTGCACCTCATCGCCACCCCCTTCCCATGGGTCTGGCACACGATGGAGGACACGGAGCAGAACCTGCACCCCCAGACCGTGGAGAACCTCTGCAAGATCCTGGCTGCCTTTCTGGCCAAGTACCTGTGGCTGTGACTACCCAGAGCCGCCCCTGGTGAAGGGACCAACCCCTCCCTGGGCCTTACAGGATCCTTCACCCTTCCTGGGCCGAGCTCCATGGGGCCAGCGGCCAAAACACCCTAGGGACCAGGCAAGGTGGCTTGGGGGGCCCGGGCTGTGGCAGCCCCGCAGGGGCTTGGGGAGGTGTTAAAATGATGGGAGGATGGGAAGGAGATTGTGCTGAGTCTGTTCCGGGGCTGCAGAAGGTCTGTGGCCAGTCCAGAAGTGAAACCTCTTGCTTGAGCCTCTTGAGGTTGGGCCTTCCTGGGCTTTACATGCCCTCCAGAGCTCCAGCCGCCGGGGCCTGGACTAGCTTCTTCCCAGCTGGGGGCCTGGATCCCAGCTGGTCGTGTCCCCCGGGGTCCATGGCTCAGAAGCAGGAATAACTAGGCTGAACCTAGACTGTGCCAGGGGCAGAACACCGGGGGCTGCGGGGGGGCCAGAGCTGCACTCTCTGCAGGACGGCCTCCAGCTGCCAGCCCACCAGGGGTTGCTCCTGTTTACGGGGCCCGTCCAGCCCTGGGGTGCTGGGCTCCCAGCCTCGCTCGGGGGCTGCTCCACAGCGACTCTCGTAACAAAGAGCTGCCCTGTCAGTGCTGCTGCCCCCTTCCCACATGCTGGGCAGCCCTGGGCACTGTGGGGCTGGGACACTGCTCCTGGCATGGCTGTTCTGAGGAAGCTCATAGTAGGAAGGTGATATGGAATGGGGGGGTTCAGCTGTTGTGACCTGCACTGGATGTGCCATGTTTGTCTTTCTTCCACAGGACAGAAGCAACTTTGTCTGTACAAAGTGCAAGCTGGTCTCCATATTGGAAGAGAAGATTGAAGGTCTGGAGCAACAGATAACGACCCTGCGTTGCATATGAGAAACTGAGGATTTTCTGGACAAAAGTCAGGATATGCTTCTACGGGCACAAAGCTCTAAAGATTTAGAGCAGGTTGCACAGCGGAGCCAAGAGACCAGTGAAGAAGATTGGCAACATGTGACCTCCAGAAGAAGAAGGGGGAATGTCCGGGTTCCAGCAACGCGGACACAGGTAACTAACCGCTTTCATGTTCTCTCCACAGGTACCATTGCAGAGAGTGGACCAGATGATATGTCTGGGGGGAGAAAGCAGAAGGAGACTCCGCTGGTTGGAAGGCATGAGATGCACTGTCCTGAGATGGGGGGTTCCACGACCATACTCCCAAGAGAAGGAGGCGGGTGGTGGTGGTCGGGGACTCTCTCCTCCGGGGGACTGAGTCATCTATCTGCTGCCCTGACTGGGAAAACCGAGAAGTCTGCTGCTTGCCAGGGGCTAAGATTCGCGATGTGACGGAGAGACTGCCGAGACTCATCAAGCCCTCGGATCGCTACCCCTTCCTGCTTCTCCACGTGGGCACCAATGATACTGCCAAGAATGACCTTGAGCGGATCACTGCGGACTACATGGCTCTGGGAAGAAGGATAAAGGAGTTTGAGGCACAAGTGGTGTTCTCGTCCATCCTCCCCATGAAAGGAAAAGGCCAGGGCAGGGACCGTCGAATCGTGGAAGTCAACGAATGGCTACGCAGGTGGTGTCGGAGAGAAGGCTTTGGATTCTTTGACCATGGGATGGTGTTCCATGAAGGAGGAGTGCTGGGCAGAGACGGGCTCCGTCTTACGAAGAGAGGAAAGAGCATCTTTGCCAGCAGGCTGGCTAACCTAGTGAGGCAGGCTTTAAACTAGGTTCACCGGGGGAAGGAGACCAAAGCCCTGAGGTAAGTGGGAAAGCGGGATACCGGGAGGAAGTACAGGCAGGAATGTCTGTGAGGGGAGGGCTCCTGCCTCATACTGGGAATGAGGGGCGATCAGCAGGTTATCTCAAGTGCTTATATACGAATGCACAAAACCTTGGAAACAAGCAGGGAGAACTGGAGGTCCTGGTGATGTCAAGGAATTATGACGTGATTGGGATAACAGAGACTTGGTGGGATAACTCACATGACTGGAGTACTGTCATGGATGGTTATAAACTGTTCAGGAAGGACAGGCAGGGCAGAAAAGGTGGGGGAGTAGCACTGTATGTAAGGGAGCAGTATGACTGCTCAGAGCTCCAGTACGAAACTGCAGAAAAACCTGAGTGTCTCTGGATTAGGTTTAGAAGTGTGTGCAACAAGAGTGATGTAGTGGTGGGAGTCTGCTATAGACCACCGGACCAGGGGGATGAGGTGGATGAGGCTTTCTTCCGGCAACTCGCAGAAGCTACTAGATCGCACGCCCTGGTTCTCATGGGTGACTTTAATTTTCCTGATATCTGCTGGGATAGCAATACAGCAGTGCATAGACAATCCAGGAAGTTTTTGGAAAGCGTAGGGGACAATTTCCTGGTGCAAGTGCTAGACGAGCCAACTGGGGGGAGCTTTTCTTGACCTGCTGCTCACAAACTGGGAAGAATTAGTGGGGGAAGCAAAAGTGGATGGGAATCTGGGAGGCAGTGACCATGAGTTGGTTGAGTTCAGGATCCTGACACAGGGAAGAAAGGTAAGCAGCAGGATACAGACCCTGGACTTCAGGAAAGCAGACTTTGACTCCCTCAGGGAACGGATGGGTAGGATCCCCTGGGGGACTAACATGAAGGGAAAAGGAGTCCAGGAGAGCTGGCTGTATTTCAAGGAATCCCTGTTGAGGTTACAGGGACAAACCATCCCGATGAGTCGAAAGAATAGTAAATATGGCAGGCGACCAGCTTGGCTTAATGGTGAAATCCTAGCGGATCTTAAACATAAAAAAGAAGCTTACAAGAAGTGGAGGGTTGGACATATGACCAGGGAAGAGTATAAAAATATTGCTCGGGCATGTAGGAATGAAATCAGGAGGGCCAAATCGCACCTGGAGCTGCAGCTAGCGAGAGATGTCAAGAGTAACAAGAAGGGTTTCTTCAGGTATGTTGGCAACAAGAAGAAAGCCAAGGAAAGTGTGGGCCCCTTACTGAATGAGGGAGGCAAACTAGTGACAGAGGATGTGGAAAAAGCTAATGTACTCAATGCTTTTTTTGCCTCTGTTTTCACTAACAAGGTCAGCTCCCAGACTGCTTCACTGGGCATCACAACATGGGGAGTAGATGACCAGCCCTCTGTGGAGAAAGAGGTGGTTCGGGACTATTTAGAAAAGCTGCACATGCACAAGTCCATGGAGCCGGACGAGTTGCATCCAAGAGTGCTAAAGGAATTGGCGGCTGTGATTGCAGAGCCATTGGCCATTATCTTTGAAAACTCGTGGCGATCGAGGGAAGTCCCAGATGACTGGAAAAAGGCTAATGTAGTGCCAATCTTTAAAAAAGGGAAGGAGGATCCTGGGAACTACAGGCCAGTCAGCCTCACCTCAGTCCCCGGAAAAATCGTGGAGCAGGTCCTCAAAGAATCAATCCTGAAGCACTTACATGAGAGGAAAGTGATCAGGAACAGTCAGGATGGATTCACCAAGGGAAGGTCATGCCTGACTAATCTAATCGCCTTCTATGACGAGATAACTGGTTCTGTGGATGAAGGGAAAGCAGTGGATGTATTGTTTCTTGACTTTAGCAAAGCTTTTGACACGGTCTCCCACAGTATTCTTGTCAGCAAGTTAAAGAAGTACAGGCTGGATGAATGCACTATAAGGTGGGTAGAAAGTTGGCTAGATTGTTGGGCTCAATGGGTAGTGATCAATGGCTCCATGTCTAGTTGGCAGCCAGTGTCAAGTGGAGTGCCCCAGGGGTCAGTCCTGGGGCCGGTTTTGTTCAATATCTTCATAAATGATCTGGAGGATGGTGTGGATTGCACTCTCAGCAAATTTGCGGATGATACTAAACTGGGAGGAGTGGTAGATACGCTGGAGGGCAGGGATAGGATACAGAGGGACCTAGACAAATTGGAGGATTGGGCCAAAAGAAATCTGATGAGGTTCAATAAGGACAAGTGCAGGGTCCTGCACTTAGGACGGAAGAACCCAATGCACAGCTACAGACTAGGGACCAAATGGCTAGGCAGCAGTTCTGCGGAAAAGGACCTAGGGGTTTCAGTGGATATGAGTCAGCAGTGTGCCTTTGTTGCCAAGAAGGCCAATTGCATTTTGGGATGTATAAGTAGGGGCATAGCGAGCAGATCGAGGGACGTGATCGTTCCCCTCTATTCGACATTGGTGAGGCCTCATCTGGAGTACTGTGTCCAGTTTTGGGCCCCACACTACAAGAAGGATGTGGATAAATTGGAAAGAGTCCAGCGAAGGGCAACAAAAATGATTAGGGGTCTGGAACACATGACTTATGAGGAGAGGCTGAGGGAACTGGGATTGTTTACCCTGCAGAAGAGAAGAATGAGGGGGGATTTGATAGCTGCTTTCAACTACCTGAGAGGTGGTTCCAGAGAGGATGGTTCTAGACTATTCTCAGTGGTAGAAAAGGACAGGACAAGGAGTAATGGTCTCAGGTTGCAGTGGGGGAGGTTTAGGTTGGATATTAAGAAAAACTTTTTCACTAGGAGGGTGGTGAAACACTGGAATGCGTTACCTAGGGAGGTGGTAGAATCTCCTTCCTTAGAAGTTTTTAAGGTCAGGCTTGACAAAGCCCTGGCTGGGATGATTTAATTGGGGATCGGTTCTGCTTTGAGCAGGGGGTTGGACTAGATGACCTCCTGAGGTCCCTTCCAACCCTGATATTCTATGATTCTATGATTCTATGTTCCCTCCTCTCAGGCCCCTCCTGCCAGTCTCCAGCCGCAGCCCCAGCTCCCATCAGCAGGTGCAAACCCCAGCTCCCCTCCCCTTCCTTCAGCTCAGTGCTGCCAGGCCTGCCTGTGTGTGACCCATGCGGAACCAGCACCCCTTTGGTTCCTCTCCACCTCCTGCCTCTGGATTGGGAGGCAGCACAGCCTAGTGCGCAGAGTACTTGACTGCACCCATGGGATCTGTTCCACGCTCTGCCACTAACTGGCCCTGTGAGTTTTGGTAAAACCCTTTTCCCCTCCTTGTGCCTCAGTTTCCCCTCCCATCCTTTGTCTAATTAGACTGTGAGCTCTTTAGGGCAGGGACTGTCTGTCTCATGTTCTGTGTGTATAGCACCTAGCCCAAGGGGGCCTCTTAGTGCTAATCTGACAGACCATAACCACACCCTCGCAGCTCGCCCAGCCCAGCCCAGCGGCAGGGTGGTGGTGGTTATGGTTTAACAGGAGATGAAATGATTCCCAGCGCTTCAACTTTTCATGTGCTAGAAGTTGGTTTATTTTCACTGCTCAGTAGCTCCCAAGCAAAGCAAACACTAAGCCACAGGGGCGCTGGGTTAAAGGCAAATTGCACTTGAATTAAAAAACCCTTTGTGGGACTCTGTGACCCACCCGATGGGTACTTCCCAGGCACCTGCTGTGTGAAGATCCAAACACTTTGCCCCCCTCGGTGAGAGAGGCTAGCGGGAATGGATTGTCGGGGCGAAAGGGTCGAGGGCTGAAAGCTTTGAGAGCCAGACCCTGCAGGGGCCAGACAGAGCCGAGTGTCAGGGCTCGGGGACACTTGGGTTCCCTTTGTGGGGGGGTTAAATAGCGACCGATTTCTCGGGGATTCCAGATAAAATCTTTGCTGCAGATCTCAGGGGGGATGGGGGCAGAGGCGGATTTGACTCTGGAATTGATAATTGCTCAGGCGTTTCACACGGGAATGCAGGCGAAGTTTCCTGAGCTGCCCAGGGATTGGCAGGGCCATCGCCACAGAGCTTGGCTGAGGCTTGGCCCCACCCCCCTGGACGCTGTAAGACCCTGGGCCTGGCTGTGTGTGGACCTGGGCTAAACTGACATGCCCGTTGCGGGCGGGAGCGAGGGGCTAGGCCTGGCATCTGCCAAAGGAAGCAGCCTGGGGGAGGCAGGTGGCTCCCAGGCGCCATTAGAAATCTGAGCCCCCTGGGGGGGGGGCAAGCAGAGCCCAGGGGAGACGGGAGCGTAACCCCAACTCTCAGAGCCCTGCTCTCCGGGCCCTAGGAGGCAGCAGGTGGGCGAGAAGCGGGAGGCTGCCCCCTGCTGGGGGGCAGAGGTGCTGCTCGAGCAGGCAGAAGCTGTGGGCGGGGTCAGCGATGGGCACAGGGGCTGCCCCGAGGCTGCAGGGACTCAGGCTTCAAACTCAGGCCACTGGCTTATGGTCTCGTAGAGGGCGTCCTCAGGGCATTCGGTTGACTTCATGTCGCGATGCCCCTTCAGGGTGTAGCTTTCACTCAGGAAGCCCCCGGAGACAGCACTTTGGATCAGGCTCTTGGCAACGGTCAGGGTGGTGATGTCAGGGGCTGTTTCTGCAGGACACCAGCAGCCCCCTGTTAATTTCACACACGCCCCTGGCCCCTCTCTGCTGCTCAGGGGATGTGAATGTGGCCTGAGTAAGTAGACACTCTCTAGCCACGTTCTTGATTGGCCATGTCAGTGTCTCCCCCGCCCCCCACCATTGTGTTTGGTAATGCATCTCCCTGCCTCCACACACACATTTGCTTCGCCACGCTCCCCCTCCCCCTCCCTTTCCTGACCCTGTGCCCCAGCCCAGTGCCCCACCGTGGTGGAACCAAGAGCAGCTGTGGACTTCCTAGTTCCCCTGGGGGCCTAGCAGGGAAATCTATACAGACGGGAACCATGTACTGGAGAAGCTGCCCAGGAAGCTGATTCCCAGTGACTTATCGTTCCAGTTCTTGGCATGGGCCCCCATGGTGCTCCAACCTCTGCCCTCGTAGACTGTGTCGTCTTCGCCGATGAGGAAGCAGCAGGCAGAGCGCAGTGTGAGACCTGCACAGGCATGTCGGCCGCACCCTCCCCTCCCCATCGCTCTCGGCAGCTCCCCCAGGGTCGTCGCTGGCCCGGCCCGGGTTTGAACCTGGGACCATCAGAGCTAGAAGCTCAATCCTCTGCCATGGAGCTAAAGACCCACTGAGGAAAAGGACTGGAATGGAGGGGCCCTAACCAGTATTGCACTGTTTGGCCATTAGCTGGCGCTGTGTGTAACCCCCCTTATGGAAGGCACCAAGGGCCCCACCTGGACATAGCTGGGGGTCGAGTGAGGGCTGTAGCGGGCCCAGATGTGGGGCAGGAGAACAGCACTGGGAGCCGCTGCTCTGCAGGAAATTCCCAGCTGGGTTTCCATCTCCCGACATCACCATCTCAAAACATTTCATGGAGCAAAATCTCTGGCCAGGTTTTCGTTGCAGGGCGTCAGGCCGGCTGCAGGGAAACGTGTCAATAACGCCGGCATGGGGCGGTGTCACAGAGGCCTTTGCTGGCCCCCACCCCACCCCATTGCCACGGCTCCAGCCCCACACACAAATGCTGTAGGAGTGTAACTGTCCCAGGATAGTTAACACATTACAGCCCCGGTGGGGGGACAATCCTCGGTGCTTACGGTGACAGCACTGCCGAGAACACATGTTAAACCAATCAGCGAACCACCCGCCTGCTAATGGGCTTACCAGGGATCCCTCCCCTGACTCCAGCCAGGGCTCCGGCCGGGGTGCAGCCCGTCAAACCCACCCACGGGCTTTTCAGTGCTTCCAAGCTCAGCACGGCTTCTGCTGTGAACATGACCCCTGGGAATCTGTGAGTGCCGCAGGCCGGTCCCTCGATCTGGGAACAGGTCATTCGCAGCCAGTGTCTCGCTCCCCAGGGCGTCGTTTTGAAAGGCTGGGGGCAGAGGTGGGAATTTGCATCCCCGCCTTGGCTGGTCGGTCTTTTTACAAGTGTCCTGTGATGGTCCTGACCCTTCCCAGGGTTTGCTGGAGTCACGTCTCCCCCAGAGGCATCACGTCCCATCCCCCCAGACTCCAGACCCATTTGCATTTGTAATACAATGAACTCCGGAAATACCCACACTTCGTCCAACCAGCTTTGTGCACGGTCTGGGAGGAAACTGCTGTCTGTGGCCCATCTCCCCCTACAGAAATGGGTGGAACCAAGTGCTGTCCGGCACTCTTGGAGAACCCATTGCCTTAGTACCTGGACAGGTTTCTCCTCTGCCTGGCATTTCTGCTATGGCCTGTCACAATGTCACGTTTTGACATTGCATTTAAGAAGCATTCTGCCATCACCCCAGCACCCGGCCTTCACAAACCCGCCCGGTCGGCTGGCAGCCTCCTACCCCAGTTCTCTCTAGAGCCCCTGGGCCGATCTCTCCCACGCCCCTCCTTACTCGGGGTGCCCCCAAACCTTTTCCTTCCAGCATGCAGTTCATTTTCTTAACTTCCGACACGGCTCAGCTGCATTATTAACGATGAGGCTTGTCCTGCTCCATCACATCCTCCGGGTCCTCCTCGCACTCAGCCGGCTTCCCCGGTGCTCCCAGTGTCACCGCAGCCAATTGCTCCTGTGCTGGCCGATGAGCACTTCCACCATCCTCCGCCCGTTTCTGACAACCCCACGTCTGCACCGTCTGCTCAGCTCCTTCCCCTCGCCCGCCTTCCCCTTTCCTTGCGGCACTCGCCAGCCGCCCGTTGACTTCCCCATTCTGCGACTTCCCTTTCTGAGCATTTACGGTCACTTCCTTAAGCTTCTGATTAAAAGCCTCGTGCGCCTGATGCTGAGCTGCCGCCCCAGGTCACGCTTTCCCCTCCACTCTCTGGTGAGCCTCAGAGACAAGCAGCGCACATGTGTGATCCCACGGGCCGGCCGGCCGCTGTGCGGCCCCAGATCCTCCATGCATAACAGCACATTTCTTTACAAACAATCCAAGCCTTCCTTTACTATTTCGGCCATTCTTTGCCCTCGTTTTACTCTTGATGGAGTTAACGTTTTGCTGGATCTAGTCTTACATCTCTTCTTCAAACTTTTCCCCTCCCCTGTAGGCCCCTAGTCTGTCCCAGCCAGAGTTTCCACACACGGCTAGGTCTTTACTCCCGACACAGAGGTTGTTACCCTGCCCGGTCCTGTTCCAGCTAGTAAACTTGGGTTGGAGGATCCCCCAGGGAAGCAGATTTATTACCAATTCAGCTTCGATCTTACTTCCTACTTAAAGAGACCTCAAGGACCCAAGCCCCAGCCAGTATTTATTAGTTATTAGTACAGCGCTCAAACAGAAAGGCAGATCCATTACCACGTCTGCTGAACCAAATTTTGCAGCCGTTGATGTAAACGACAGACTGATCCCTGTGATGTCTTTTGCCACGGCTTGCATACAGCCTTGCATTGGGAAAGAGGAAGAGATAAGCTGGAACTAAGTTACCTATAAGTAGTCCAAGCTGTATGCAAGCCATGGCAAAAGACATCACGGGGATCACTCTGTCGCCTGCAAAATTTGTGTCTGGTAAATATCATAGACTTCCCAGCACACAATCACACATCTGCTGCTTAAGCATAAACTTTTACCATCACTATGTTATTTATACATTTCCATTTGTTTGTGGTTAGTACATTTCTCGCACAATTGCGTGGCAACGCAAATAACAGGGCGCTAGGCTAAAAATTTTAGCAAACTGGCATTTTTCACAGCCTGTGAGAGTTTAGCAGCTTTCCCAAAGCATCTCGGGAGTTCGGGTCACCAGCTGGCCTGAGGTCTGATAGTAATTTGGCCTCTACCAGTCAACAAACCTTTGTACTGGTATAACGGCATCCCCATGGATGGGGTGGGGGGGTGTTGTAATGTTTTAACTAGACCGGTCCAGTTAAAGTCCTCAGGCTTTTGCATACACACATGGCCGGCCTGCGGAGTGACCTTGGTTAAGTCACGTCCCCCTTGTGTGCCTCAGTTTCCCCATCTATAAAGTGGGGATAGTAATGCCAACTTCCTTTGTGAAGGGCGTTGAGATCTGCTGGAGAAAGGGGCTAGCTCAGGGCCAGGTGTTATAACTGGGGAGCAAGAGGGTCTGTCGCTGCCCCAGGCAGGTTGTGGGAGCACTGGAATAGGTTATCTAGGGAGGTGGTGGAATCTCCATCCTTAGAAGTTTTTAAGGCCTGGCTTGACAACGCCCTGGCTGGGATGATTTAGTTTGGGTTGGTCCTGGTTTGAGCAGGGGGTTGGGCTAGATACCTCCTGAGGTCTCTTCCAACCCTGATATTCTGTGATTCTATGAAATGCAAGTGGTGCAAAATAATAGCGAGATGGCGCCCTGGTGATGCAAATCCAAGGCAGCATCCACACTGGGGCACTCAATCTGAGCCAGGGGTGATGGGTTTTGTGATATGGTGACGTATCCAGGTCGGGGTTTCTTATCCCTTTTCCAGGGCTGGGATAGAACCCAGGAGTCCTGGCTCCCAGCGCCCCCTTTCTAACCACTAGACCCCACTGTCATGGGGCCCCCTGGTGATACTCTGGAACTGCTACAGACGAAGCCAGTCAGGACTCTGGGGAAGTCTCCTTTCTGTGAGCAGCCAGTCTTCAGGACACACAGCTCACACAATTTCTGCCTTCCTTGGTCTGACCTCGGAGCATTCAGCATCCTCTGCCCCTCCGTGCGCTTCCCAAGGGGAGTCCACCCAGGTGGAGTCCTGGGGAAGCCAGAGGGTCCTGCACCCCAACTTTGCAGTCAGACGTGACTCTCAGCCAGCCAGTAAAACAGAGGTTTATTAGACAACAGGAACATGGTCTAACACAGAGCTTGTAGGTGCAGAGAACAGGAGCCCTCAGCTGGGTCCATTTTGGGCGGCAGTGAGCCAGAGAACCACGTCTGCACTTCACTCAGTGTCCCCAGCCAGCCCCAAAGTGAAACTATCTCCAGTCCCCGCCCTCCTCTGGGCTTTATCCCTTTTCCGGGCCAGGAGGTCACCGGAATCCTTTGTTCTCCAACCCTTTTGCTCTCACCTTGCAGGGGGGAAGGGCCCAGGCCATCAGTTGCCAGGAAACAGGGTTTCGGCCATTCTCTGTGTCCAGACCCCTGCACACACCTGCCCCCTAGGGCTCTGCAATCATCATACACCCTTATCCCACCATCTAGATACTTAAGAACTGCCTAGGGGAAACTGAGGCACCCCCACAATATTCAGAGGAAACATTAAGAACAGTCCCACTTCATCACACCCACTCCCCTCCCAGGGCTGGTGATAGAACTCAACAGTCCCAAGCTGCCGAGTGCTTTGGCCATGGGGTGTAAAACGGTCCCGTCTCCGCTTCCTCTCCCACCGCTGCAACGGTGCAGAAGCTGCTTTAATAGCAGCCTCCCTCTGCCCCCCCGCACACGCCCAACTGAGTCTCAGGCCTTGCTAACGCTCAGTGCCACGGCAGCCCCAGGAGATGATTGCTGCGGGGGTGTCAGCCCAGGGGGAGGTAGTGACTCCTAGAAGCAGGGAAAGCAGCAGCACCATAGATCAGGGAGGTCTGGCAATGCCAGTGGCTGTCTGGGGTCTGGCAGCCCTGGCACTCAGCGCAGATTGTCAAAGGTCAAACCCTCTCACTACCGGCTCTGTAGCTCCCCCTTGCTTTCGGTCTGTCTTAGGCACCATCCTGGCCCTCATCCCCCTGGCATTCGAGCACTGCCCAATCTCGATTGCATTTATTCTAACTGCCCCTTCAGGGCAGGGCCTGGCTGCTACCCCCACTGTAGAGGCAGGGAACCGCAGCACAGAGGGAATAATGGACTAGCCCGAAGCCAAACAGAGCATCTGTGGCAGAGCTGGGAAATGAACATGGGTCTCCTGGGTCCCAGGCTGGTACCTTCTCTTCCAACCTCCTGCCCCCTTCATCCCTGGTTCAGAGTGAGCTGTGGGAGCTCTCTGGGGCACAGGAGCTGGCTGGTGCCCAGATGGAGCTACGTTGCCTACTGCACAGATCTCGCTTTTTCCAAACATTGAAAATGCTACTACAACCATACCAGGGCCCGCCAGGATCCTTGCAGCTGGTCAGTGCTAAGCTGTGAACTGTGCTAGGTAGGGAAGATGAAACAGATCTTCCCTCACTAGCGGAGCTCTGTGTTACTGGGGACTCACTGCTGGCTCAACGCAACCAGCCCTCCTCAAATGGAGCCTATAAATCCTCCAGCCCTGCTGTTCTCCTTTGTATTTCTGTAGTGCCCAGGGGCCTCAGTCCCGGATCAGGGCCCCGCGGTGCTAGACATTGTACAGACACAGCCCTATTCCCCCCACACTGGGTCTTCTGAATGGCCCCTGCTTAGGGGAGGGCCGGGGGGGGGGGGGCTCCTTTCCTCACCCAGTGTCTCCTGCTAGCAGAGATGCTCTGAGAGACGTCTACGCTCCGGGCCTCTGGGCTTCCCGGGCTGGGAGGCAAGCGTGGCTGTCTCCGGGCAATTCTGCTGAGTCTCCAGCAGCTGCACGGCAGGTGTCCGAAGGCACCTCTAGTCCTCTGCAGAGCTCAGGGGGACAGTCCTGGCATCGGACTGTCCTGGGGAATGGAACAATGGCTCCGGGCAGCCGGAGAATGCCTGTTCCCCCGGCAACCTCAGTGCCATTCCCTCTGGAAGTGATGGTGTCAGCGAAGGTGCTGGAGGTGGTCAGGCCTCGTGGTTGGAGCTGGACTCAGGAGGCCGGGGCGTGGGTGGAGCGAGGCTGGAGCGAGAGCAGGGCTCGAGGAGGACAAGGAGCAAGGCTGGAGCAGCCTAAGACTGTTGCCAATGTCAGGCAGGAGAGAGCCCAGCACAGGACAGACCCAGGGCCTGACAGATGGCTCCAGGGGGGGCTTGGCTCCCGGCCCCGCTGGGTATTGACATGCCAGGCACCCCAGGGCATTATCACCAGCCCGTTCCCAGTCTTGGCATGGCAGTATATTTCCTTCCCAGTCCCTGTCCCCTGCCATTAAACCAGGAACTCCACGCTGGGGATGTGCACCTGGCAGCACACAGCTGCCTGAGAACACACAGGCCAGGGTGCAGGGCGAGGGCTCCAGAGAGAAACGGCAGGAGGGCAATGCTGGGAACCGTGTGCTCAGGGACTGCCATCAAAAAGGCACGTCTGCCACCTCCCTCTCAAGTCCTTCGCACCTGCATATTGCCAGGGGAACATCCCATTTCTACTGAGGCCTCAGGGACAGGATTTATGATGAACCGGCTGGAGTTGATCCGCACCCCCGCCCCCCGTGTTGCACCCCAACGGCTAGCTGGGGATCCAAACTGACACTCCCCGGTTTGAGCCCCTGCCTAGCCAGGCCCTGTTCCCTCCCACCAGGCAGTTGTTGGCCCTGAACTCCTGCAGGCAGCCATGACACACAGGTGCTTGGGGGCTTGAGAGAAGGGCTATCACCAGCTGAATGACCCCTGCCTGTACGGTGGGGACTGAGGCCACTTTGCCAGCAGATGCCCCCCAAGTCCTGTGCTATGCTGAGTCTGGGGAGATGGGCAGGTTCAGTCTCATTAGAAGGGATCGGCCAGACAGAAAGGCAGAATCGGGTCCCCGCACGGAGCCCCTCTACTACCTGCCTGTGTCCTAACCACCAGGACAGTGGCCAATCCCACCTTCAGGTCAGGTTCCAGTGTCGGGCCCTGTCCATACCCACAGCGCGTGGCACCCAGCATGCGCCGATAGACTCCGGTACATGAAGTAAGTTCACAGACACTAGAAACTGCCTAACGCCAGGCTGGGGGCTGGGGATGTGTAGGGTACAGAGCACAGCACCCCCTAAGGCCGGGCAGGAGGGCTGGGAAATGCATATGATACAGAGCACAGCGCCCTCTAACACCTGGCATGGGGGCTGAGAGATGGGGGGTGTAAGGTAAAGAGCACAGCGCCCCCTAATGCCGGCCAGGGGGCCTGGAAGCTGGGGGAACATGTAGGATAGAGAGCACAGCATCCCCTAACACCAGGCTGGGGGGCAGGGAGAGGGGGGATATGTGGGGTACAGAGCACAGCGCCCCCTAACACCAGGACACAAGGTCTCGTCCGTCTCAGGGTGGAAATGATCACACCCTGCGAATGGGGGATCTGCCACGGGCACTGGCAGGAGCGCGCTGCTTTACATTAAGGTTCTTTGGCTGATGGGCGAACCTCACCCCGCCCTGCGTTTCGAGCGTGAACAGCTGTCGATGGAAACCCAGATGGCAGAGATGGAGCAGGACTAACCGGGGACACTGGGTCTCGCCCTCACCCCGTGTCTACACTGTACGAGGGTGGGAAATAGCAGGTGCCTTTTCTTGCCCTGATACGATTTTGGAGATGCCAACACTAGCGACAGCTTTCTCCCTGTGTGGGTTGTGGGATCCAGGGGAGCCGTCTGTGTGCTCTGTACAGGACAAGGCGTGTAGATGGTTTATACCTCAATGTATCACTGTAAATACAGTTATTTAATATATCAAATAAAAGCAGAACAATACGTCAAAAAACATCAAAATGAAACAGAGGATTGCTATGTACAGGGGGGATTGCTATGTACAGAGGGGATTGCACGTGACTAGTTAACTGCTCGAGAGCTTTCATCACCATGTACTTTCTGACAGGTTTCCGCGCCCTGTGTAGGGTTTACGTCCTGCCCTCCGTCCCTGTTTCCGGTCGTGTACGTTTTTGGCGCCGTCGGCCCTTTTGAACATTTCTTTTGTATTGTTTTCTGTGTTTGGCCGGGGGAAGGTTGCGTTTTTGTGTTTTGACATATTTAGAGAAGAAGTATGAACAAGTAGAAAGAAAGGCTGTAAGGGGTTTGCGGCTCCCTCCCTGTCCATCAGGGTGGGAGACCACGCCCCTCGCTACGATACTTCCGGGGTACCTTGGTTCAGGGGAAAATTAGCCCAGTGTTAATGGTTCAGGCCTGCAGTCAGGCCGAGCAATGGTAGAGAGTCTGTTTGCCTAGGGCCCTCATTCAGGGCAGGGCTGCAGTCAAGTAGGGGCTCTGGCCTACAATCAGGCAGGCAGAGCAGCAGATGGTCCATTTGCCTGGCCCTTGATTAGGGCAGGGCAGCAATCAAGTAGGGGGGCTCTGGCCTACAGTCCAGCAGAGCCGTCGCCGTCTAGGGGAGGTTAGCTCTCTGGTGGGAGAGTCAGCACAACCGTCTGGCGTCCTGATACAGGAGGGTGCCAGACCAATCAGGTCTCCTGACAACCAGGTGGGGAGCCTGCCACTCCTGACGGTGGGGTGGCGGTGGTAGGGGAACCCAGGCCCTCTCGCTCCACTGCGTCCCCACCCAGGGCCCTAAACAGCAGTGGAGTGGTCCGCCACTGCGTCAGTGGGGAAAATCCGATCACAACATGCTGGCCGGCTTGTAGTCAATAACACAGCTGAACCCAATTCGGCTGCCCTGGGCTCCTTCCTACACACCCATTCTGTGTGTACATGGGTCCCAGGGTTGTTGTTCGCTTCGCTGGGGTAGACGGCTAGTGGCAGCCCCACCAGCTCCTTGGAGTCCCTGGCGTCTGGCAGCGCCGGCAGCCCCTCTGGCTCTCTGTCAGGATAGCGCTCTCCATTAGGGGAGCAGGGAAGAGACGTCCTGCTCCTCCAGCAGCTCTCTCCCAACTCAGCTGGAGGGGTGGCCTTTTATAGTTCCTCTTCCTGTCCCACCCTTCTCCTTCCGGCAGGGTGGCATGCGGTGGGAGACAAGCCTGCTTTCTGCAACCCTCCTGCCCCCAACAACCCACTTCAGCGAGTCCCAAAATCAAATCCACTTACCAGGGGCCTCCTCTCCTCTTTGTGCTTCGCCAACATCCGGGGAAGAAAAGAGCTCCTGGCTGCAGGCATCTCTGACCTCCGAGTCATCTTCTGCCTCTGGGTCCCCCTCCACATCCTCGTCCAAGATTTCCTCCTCCTGGCTCGGTCCACTCTCAACTGACATGCAAGCCACCGAAGTATCCACAGTGGTGTTAGCAATGGAGGTGGGGTCGCCGCGGAGTATCATGTCCAGCTCTTTGGAGAACCGGCAGCTCATAGGCGCAGCACCGGAGTGGCGGTTTGCCTCCCGCGCCCTGTGCTCGGCGTTCCGCAGCTCCTTCCCCTCGATCCTAAACTGCCGTGTGTCCCGGTCATCGCCCCTTTCTGTCATGCATCGTGAAATCTGTCCGTAGGTGTAATGATGCTGGTACTGGCGGGACCCGACTGAGAGTGCCAGTTCAGGACAAACTGCTTCAAGCAGGGCAATTACAGCCGAAGGCTGGGGCTTTTCCACCTCTAAGGCAAACCAAACCAGCCAAACAGAGCAGACTTTGGTCTCACCCCACTGGCTCACCACAAGTCACACAAGCAATTCCCTTAGACACTCCAGTTTCCCAGTCTCACCAAGAGAACCACTTGTTATGGGGACAAATGGTTATGAAAACCAATACCCCAGGAAAAGAAAAAAGGTTCTCTTGATCCCAGAAGGACCAAGCCCCAGACCCAGGTCAATATACAAATCAGATCTTGTCCCAAATCACGCTGTTGCCAACCCTTTAGAATCTAAAATCTAAAGGTTTGTTCATAAAAGGAAAAAGCTATAGATGAGAGCTAGAATTGGTGAAATGGAATCAATGACATACAGTCATGGCCAAGTTCTTGGTTCAGGCTTGTGGCAGCGACAGAATAAACTGCAGGTTCAAATCAAGTCTGTGGAAAACATCCACAGCTGGGATGCGTCTTTCAGTTCTTGGTTCAAAGCTTCAGTGTAGCAAAGTCCCTCCAGAGGGATGAAGCAGGACTGAAGACAAGATGGAGGAGCTGCAGCAGCTTTTTATATTCTCTTGCCATGTGGTCTTTCTTTCCTTGTCCCAAGACAAGCTGTCCATCAAGTGGCCTGGAAAAACCTCCGAGTTCTGTCCATAGGCAGGTCCCTGCACACCGTGCTGAGTCCCAAGGCTTGTCTGCCTTCTCTCAAGGGGTCAATTGTGTAGCTGATGGTCCTTAATTGGCCATCAAGCAGGCTAGGCATTGCACCCGATGAAGTGAGCTGTAGCTCACGAAAGCTTATGCTCAAATAAATTTGTTAGTCTCTAAGGGCCACAAGTCCTCCTTTTGAACTTGTCTGGGTTGTCACCCAGAAGCATAGTACAAGTTTGAACCACAGACAGTATAGAGTCAATACTTATAAGTTAAAATACAAAAATGACACAAACATATAGAAAGCATAATCATAACCAGCAAACCACAACCTTGCCTTAGACACCTTATTTGGCCCCCCTTTATACAAGATTTGGTGCCACTACAAGACCTTGGTTGCAACAATGATCTATATGGTCCCAGTCACAGTAGGTATCATAATTGCTACGTCCGGAGTGCAGCTGGGACTGTACAGCCTCCTCTCCCCAAATGCTGATGAGGTCCAGCAGCTCAGCATAGCTCCAAGCAGGGGGATCGCCTGGTACGTGGAGCAGGCCTGGCCACCTGGAAAGATGCGCTGCACGCATCATTGTGCAAACAGGAAGGGGACTTTCAAAATGGCAAAGTAGTTTATGGAGTGGGGATGATGGATGGTCACCTGAGGGCCGGGCAGTAGAGTTCAAACCGATGACCAGAGAGGCGAGAGCAGGCATTGTGGGACACCTCCCGGAGGCCAATCACAGCGCCGTAATCGACCTCGGTGTCTACACTGGCACCGCAGCCCTGTAGCCCCGGTGCAGAAAGTTTTTTAAACTGTGCAGGGCTTTTATTAAAGTGCTGCAACTGCCCTGTTTCCGCGCCCTGAGTGGCGTGGCCGTGCGTACACCTCACCAGTTGCAGCGCAGAAAGCTGCTTTACCGCGCTGCAACTTGCCAGCGTAGACAGGACCTAAGGAAACAGTGCCATGACTTTAAACCTCCTGTTCACCGGAAAAAAACAAGGATGTGTTTTGGAGTGGAATAAAAATGCACCTTTTAAAAATGCAGTAACAGTTTTAACACATGATGAAAGTTATATTAAGCTTATTAAACATTTTAGATTTTTGTTGCATTATCAGACTGCTTTTGTTCTTAAATGTTTGCAGCCCAAGGGCTGAGACATAAATACATGCTTCTGTGTTTGTTTTGGGTCTAGAGGCTGTATTAAAAGTAATGCTTTATAAAAGCAAAAAGGCTTTTTCATTTGTACTTTGTGTTTCTAAGAAGACAAAAAGCATTTTAGTAATAAGTTTGACAGGGGCATTTTTGAATTAGCCAGTTTCTTTTCAAAAGATGTCTAGTTACCATTAGGCAAAAGCCAGGGCCGTAAAGTTAATTAAAGGAAACAGGCATGTAGATTTCAAAGCCTTCTGGTTACAGAAATGGGAATGGCCATATCACCATTTACAAAATCTTTTTCTTAACTCTTTAAATAAACTTACTATATAAAAGAATACAAAAAGAGACCGAAACCAAAACAGCTTTATCTTTAAATTGTAAAGAAAGCTTTAAAAATCAGGGTACAGTTAAAACCCTCATGTTTTTAAGGTTTGGATTTAGACAAAAAAGAAGAAAAAGCAGCTGATGTGAAAAAGTTCTGACAGAGATAAGGGGCTTGTTCTGTTCCCAACATACACACACATACGTTCTTCTTTTCTCATGTTTTTTTGAAATGTAAACCAGGACAAACAAGTTTGCTTTAGGCCTGTTATAGAAAATCTGCATGGAGCAAGAGTTAAAAATAGCTGCCTTCCCCTGTTTAGCTCCCATGTCCTGTGACCAAAGTTGTTTCACTGTAAAGATGGCCAGAACATGTATGAATTTAAAACAAACAAGAACCCACAGCAGATTCCTTTTCAAAAGACACCCTTTGAACTTCTTAAGAGTGTAAAATAAAGAAGCATCTTGGGGTTAAAACCACAGGCAGTTTACAAAAGTAATTTCTTAAAGTTAAATTAAGTTTTTATTGACTTAGGGATTTTAGTATGATTTTTTGTTGCATGATCAGACTGTCTTTGTTTCTAAACGTTTGCAGTCCGTGTGCTGAGACCCAGGTACAAGCTCTTTTTTAACTGTTTAAATGGACTTAATATATCAAAGAATGCAAAAAGAGAAAGTTTTTTTTTTTTTTTTTTTTTTTTGGTGACCTTGAAATTGTAAAGAAAGCTTTAAAAATCAGGGTACAGTTAAAAACCTCATGTTTTGAAAGTATGGATTTCTACAAAACACAAGAAAAAGCAGCTTATGTGAACCAGTTAGCTTTTTTTTTTAAACCAGAGATAAGGTATTTGTCAACCCCCTTCCCCCCCCGCCACATTTTTCTTTTCTAGTGATTTTTTAAGTGTAAACCAAAGGCCAAATTTGACCTATTTCAAGCAGGCCCTTCTGCTTTTACATTTTTTTTTGCAGCAAAGGCAGAGGATTAAAACTAAATGTAAACCTAAGGGGCTGCCAAGTTTTACTGAACACTAGTAAGATCAACACCTGTTTACAGGAACGTTAATGGTAAAGAGAAAGCAATATTACCATTCACAATCTATTTAACAGATTTGTAACCCTTGAAATGAACTCCCTTGTTCTGTAGTGAAATAAAGAGGCCCCTTTGTAACACGAACTGGTTTAAACTCTTAAGAAGGTGTCTACACTGCCCACGTGAAATCGCTGCCGCGACAACGCTTTAAGGTGGCAGTGTCCTCGCGGCTCCAGCTGAGGAGGGTGTTTTTTCACACCCCTGAGCGGGGCAAGTTTCAGCGCTGTAAGTGGCAGTGTAGACAAGCCCTAATTGAACTGTGGAATTTTAAAACAGGGAACACTCTCTAAAAACCCCCAAAATTATTTTTGTTGTTTGTCAGCCCCAGTGGGAAAAGTCCCATAAAATTTAAAAGGCCTTAAAGCCAATGGGGTTATCTATCTATCTATCTATCTATCTATCTATCTATCTATCTATCTAGTGGGAAAGGTGCTTGGGGACTGTTTTTTTAGATAAGAATAAGGCAGTTAAAAGAGGTGGGTGGTGAGGGGAGGGGCAGGGAGGGGAGGGAGAGGGCTCTTGTTTAAAAATCTTGGGTTGATAGGATTGGTTCAGGAAAATGCATTCTATGATGCAGCTGTAGAACAGTTTCTGATTGGTCCGCCCGAGAGGCAGAGATAACCATGCTGGGGACTGTGAGCCTTGGGAGCTCCCTCTTTTCCCCGGGGGCAGCTGCAAGGGAAGAATTAGTAGGGGAAGCAAAAGTGGATGGGAACCTGGGAGGCAGTGACCATGAGATGGTCGAGTTCAGGATCCTGACACAAGGAAGAAAGGAAAGCAGCAGAATACGGACCCTGGACTTGAGAAAAGCAGACTTTGACTCCCTCAGGGAACTGGTGGGCAAGATCCCCTGGAAGAATAACATGAGGGGGAAAGGAGTCCAGGAGAGCTGGCTGTATTTTACAGAATCCTTATTGAGGCTACAGGGACAAACCGTCCCAATGTGTAGAAAGAATAGTAAATATGGCAGGCGACCAGCTTAGCTTAACAGTGAAATCCTTGCTAATCTTAAATACAAAAAAGAAGCTTACAAGAATTGGAAGACTGGACAAATGACCAGGGAGGAGACAAAAATATTGCTCGAGCATGCAGGAGTGAAATCAGGAAGGCCAGATCACACCTGGAGTTGCAGCTAGCAAGAGATGTTAAGAGTAACAAGAAGGGTTTCTTCAGGTATGTTAGCAACAAGAAGAAAGTCAAGGAAAGTGTGGGCCCCTTACTGAATGAGGGAGGCAACCTAGTGACAGAGGATGTGGAAAAAGCTAATGTACTCAATGCTTTTTTTGCCTCTGTCTTCACGAACAAGGTCAGCTCCTAGACTACTGCACTGGGCAGCACAGCATGGGGAGGAGGTGACCAGCCCTCTGTGGAGAAAGAAGTGGTTCGGGACTATTTAGCAAAGCTGGACGAGCACAAGTCCATGGGGCCGGATGCGTTGCATCCGAGAGTCCTAAAGGAGTTGACGGATGTGATTGCAGAGCCATTGGCCATTATCTTTGAAAACTCATGGCGATCGGGGGTAGTCCCGGATGACTGGAAAAAGGCTAATGTAGTGCCCATCTTTAAAAAAGGGAAGAAGGAGGATCCTGGGAACTACAGGCCAGTCAGCCTCACCTCAGGCCCTAGAAAAATCGTGGAGCAGGTCCTCAAGGAATCAATTCTGAAGCACTTAGAGGAGAGGAAAGTGATCAGGAACAGTCAGCATGGATTCACCAAGGGCAAGTCATGCCTGACTAATCTAATTGCCTTCTATGACACGATAACTGGCTCTGTGGAAGAGGGGAAAGCGGTGGACGTGTTGTTCCTTGACTTTAGCAAAGCTTTTGACACTGTCTCCCACAGTATTCTTGCCAGCAAGTTAAAGAAGTATGGACTGGATGAATGGACTATAAGGTGGATAGAAAGCTGGCTAGATTGTCAGGTTCAATGGGTAGTGCTCAATGGCTCCATGTCTAGTTGGCAGCCGGTATCAAGTGGAGTGCCCCAAGGGTCGGTCCTGGGGCCGGTTTTGTTCAATGTCTTCATAAATGATCTGGAGGATGGTGTGGATTGCACCCTCAGCAAGTTTGCAGATGACACTAAACTGGGAGGAGAGATAGATACGCTGGAGGGTAGGGATAGGATACAGAGGGCCCTAGACAAATTGGAGGATTGTGCCAAAAGAAATCTGATGAGGTTCAGCAAGGACAAGTGCAGAGTCCTGCACTTAGGATGGAAGAATCCAATGCACCGCTACAGACTAAGGACCGAATGGCTCGGCAGCAGTTCTGCAGAAAAGGACCTAGGGGTTACAGTGGACGAGAAGCTGGATATGAGTCAACAGTGTGCCCTTGTTGCCAAGAAGGCCAATGGCATTTTGGGATGTATAATTAGGGGCATTGCCAGCAGATGGAGGGACGTGATCGTTCCCCTCTATTCGACACCGGTGAGGCCTCATCTGGAGTACTGTGTCTAGTTTTGGGCCCCACACTACAAGAAGGATGTGGAAAAATTGGAAAGAGTCCAGCGGAGGGGAACAAAAATGATTAGGGGACTGGAACACGTGACTTATGAGGAGAGGCTGAGGGAACTGGGATTGTTTATTCTGCAGAAGAGAAGAATGAGGGGGGATTTGATAGCTGCTTTCAACTACCTGAAAGGGGGTTCCAAAGAGGATGGCTTTAGACTGTTCTCAGTGGTAGCAGATGACAGAACAAGGAGTAATGGTCTCAAGTTGCAGTGGGGGAGATTTAGGTTGGATATTAGGAAAAAAATTTTCACTAGGAGGGTGGTGAAACACTGGAATGTGTTACCTAGGGAGGTGGTGGAATCTCCTTCCTTAGAAGTTTTTAAGGTCAGGCTTGACAAAGCCCTGGCTGGGATGATTTAGTCGGGGATCGGTCCTGCTTTGAGCAGGGGGTTGGACTAGATGACCTCTTGAGGTCCCTTCCAACCCTGATATTCTATGATTCTATGATTCTATGAAGGGTAAGTTCTCTTCCCCTTCCCCCTCCGCCCCCCCTGCAGCTTGCTATACTTTCCTTGTATAATGACAGGTTTCAGAGTAGCAGCCGTGTTAGTCTGTATTCGCAAAAAGAAAAGGAGGACTTGTGGCACCTTAGAGACCAACGCATTGGATGCTCATGAAAGCTTCTGCTCAGATAAATTTGTTAGTCTCTAAGGTGCCACAAGGACTCCTTTTCTTTATACTTTCCTTGTCTCACTAACCAAAAAGGATCTCTTCCTGTTTTCTATATTCTCCTTCTCTCACTAACCAAAAAAAGGATCTTTCTCTCTTTTGCACAGCTCTGTGTTCTGCTTAGTAACAAAAAAGGATCTTTCTCTCTCTTTCTGTTTTCTGTACTTTACACAGCCCTGTGTCACTGACACAGGATCTCTAGTTCATTTTTCGGCCGTGTGATTTCTTTCACCCGACCTTCTCAACCTTCCTTTAGAGTTTCCTCTTTTCTTTAATGAGCCTTTGCTTTTTAAAATGATTTCAATTTTTCTACTCTTATTTTTTTTTAGTCCCAACAACAATAACCTTTTACCACGTTCTTACTATTCTATAAAACACACTCCTCTCTCTTGTTGCTTTCTATAGTTTCCCCTCTTCCTTCTATTTAAAATGACCTTTCTTTCCTTTTTTCTTCTAAGGCTAAGCAATCTTTCTTTTTTAAAAACTCCTTTCCTTTAAAACTCCTTTAAGGCCTCTGTCATGAGGGGGCGTTTTCTCCTGCCCTGGCAGCCTGGGAGGGAGCTGCGAACACCCCCTGGTGGGCAGAACCGGGACACCCATGGCAGCAGAGGGGCGGGGCAGGAAGCGGCACTATAAAAGGCTGGGCCTCCAGCTCAGATGGGAGAGAGCTGCCAGATGAGCAGCGCCTCTCTTCCCCGCTGTGGAAGCACGGACCGAACAGAGAGTGCTATCCTGACAGAGACCCAGCGGGGCTGCCAGATGCCAGGGACGCTGAGAAGCTGGTGGGGCTGCCACTCACTGTCCTCCCCCAGAGCTCGCTGTTGCCGGCAGGGAAGGGGCTGGGGGGAGTCCTCCTCTCTGGCCCCTATCCCAGAGCAGCCTTCCTGCACCCCAAACTCATCCCCAGCCCTGCCCCACCCCAGAGCCCACACCCCCAGCCAGAGCTTTCACCTCTCCACCACACCCTCAATCCTCACCCTGAGCCCCTCCAACACCCCAAACACCTTAACCCCACTCCTAGCCAGAGCCCTCATCCCCCCACACCCCAACCCTCTGCCTCAGCCCTGAGGCCCCTCCAACACTACAAACCCCTCATCTCCAGCCCTAGACAGAGCCCTCATCCCCCCAACCCTCTGCCCCAGCCCTGAGCCCCCTCCAACACTACAAACCTCATCTCCAGCCCGAGTCAGAGCCCTCATCCCCCCACACCCCAACCCTCTGCCCCAGCCCTGAGCCCCTTCCAACTCCAAAAACCCCTCATCTCCAGCCCTAGACAGAGCCCTCATCTCCCTACATTCCAACCCTCTGCCCCAGCCCTGAGCCTCTCTAACCCCCCAAACCTCCCAGCCCCAAACAGAACCCTCACTCCCTACACCCTGACTCTTGCCCTGAGCCCTTCCCAAACCCCTCATCCCTGCACCCCCTCCCTCTGCACCCCCTCCCATCCCCAAACTCCCTCCCAGAGCCTGCAGCCTGCACCCCAATACTCTGCCTAAGCCTAAGGCCTGCACCCCAGACGTCCTTCCTCACCCAAACTCCCTCCTGGAGCCTTAGGCAGGTGGGGGGCGAAGTTGGGGCGGGTTCTGGGCACCACCAAAATTTCTACAAACCTGCCACCCCTGAACCCACGTACACACGGAATGGGCGTGTAGCAAGGAGCCCAGGGCAGCCGAATTGGGTTCAGCTGTGTTATTGACTACAAGCCGGCCAGGGTGTTGCTGTCGGATTTTCCCCACTGACGCAGTGACGGACCGCTCCACGGCTGTTAGGGCCCTGGGCTGGGACGCAGTGGAGCGAGAGGGCCTGGGTTCCCTGACCACCGCCACCACACTGTCAGGAGTAGCAGCCTCCCCACTTGGTTGTCAGGAGAGCTGATTGGTCTGGCACCCGCCTGAATCAGGACGCCAGACGGTTGTGCTGACTCTCCAACCAGAGAACTAACCTCCCCTAGACTGCGACAGATCTGCCGGACTGTAGGCCAGAGCCCCCCTACTTGATTGCTGCCCTGCCCTGATCAAGGGCCAGGCAAATGGACCTTCTGCTGCTCTGCCTGCCTGACTGTAGGCCAGAGCCCCTACTCGACAGCAGCCCTGTCCTGAATGAGGGCCCCGGGCAAACAGACTCTCTACCGTTGGTCGGCCTGCCTGCAGGCCAGAACCATGAACACTGAGCTATTTCCCCTGAACCAAGGTACCCCGGAAGTATCGTAGCGAGGGGCATGGTCTCCCTCCCAGACGGATGGGGAGGGAGCCGCGAACCCCCTACAGCCTCTCTTTCTACGCGTTCATACTTTTTCTCTAAATATGTCAAAACACAGCGCACTGTTAGGGCCCTGGGCGGGGACGCAGTGGAGCGGGAGGACCTGGGTTCCCCTATCCCCGCCACCCCACCGTCAGGAGTGGCAGCCTACTTGGTTGCTGCCCCGCCCTGATCAAGGGCAAGGCAAATGGACCTTCTGTTGCTCTGCCTGCCTGACTGTAGCACAAGCACGCAACCTTCCCCTGGCCAAACACAGAAAAATAATACAAAAGAAATGTTCAAAAGGGACGATGGTGCCAAAAATGTACACGACCGGAAACGGGGACGGAGGGCGGGACGTAAGCTCTACACGGGGCATGGAAACCTGTCAAAAAGTACATGGTGATAAAAGCTATTTAGCGGTTAACTACTCACGTAGCTGGGCAGGGCAGGCGGCCAATGGGGAGAAAGCCATGGTGCGGCATCATGTGTTCCACCCTGCTCCAGGCAGGCTGTGGTGCACCAAACCCCCAGAGTAGGGAGGCTGGCTTTTACTGGGGCAGCTGGGCAACTTCAATGTCTGGGTTCTCCCTTGTATGCGTCAGTCTCATCCTGTGCAAGAGTGTCCGTAGGCTGGCGCGGGCTGGACGGTGTTTCTTGCAGGCCTTGAGGATCAGCATGGTCTGCAAAGCCAGGCACCTGACAGAGGACTTGCTGTCCTGCTGGAAGCCTTTGAGGACTAAGATTGAAAGGAAGGAAATGGAGGTCAGAGCCATGGTGCTCTGGAAAGCCCTGGCAGAGCAAGCCAGTGCTGTACCTCTCAGCCCACGACAAGAAGGCAGCAGGCTGGGAGGCGGGAGGCAGGGGACTAGCAGGAACAACCACCAACCCTCACTAAACATCCCCACTGCCCTTCATAGCCGGGGGAGCCCCCAGACACAGGCAAGAAGTCACAATGAACCCCATTCACTCAAAAAGAAAAGGAGTACTTGTGGCACATTAGAGACTAACCAATTTATTTGAGCATAAGCTTTCATGAGCTACAGCTAACTTCATCAGATGCATACTGTGGAAACTGCAGAAGACATTATATACACAGAGACCATGAAACAATACCTCCTCCCATCCCACTCTCCTGCTGGTAATAGCTTATCTAAAGTGATCACTCTCCTTACAATGTGTAAGCCCTCTGCACCAACATTCCACACAAAGATGGACTACAAGCCGTCAAGAACACTATCCCCGATAATGTCACTGCTAACCTGGTGGCTGAACTTTGTGACTTTGTCCTTACCCATAACTATTTTACATTTGGGGACAATGTATACCTTCAGATCAGCGGCACTGCTATGGGTACCCGCATGGCCCCACAGTATGCCAACATTTTTATGGCTGATTTAGAACAACGCTTCTTCAGCTCTCGTCCCCTAACGCCCCTACTCTACTTGCGCTATATTGATGACATCTTCATCATCTGGCCCCATGGAAAATTCCACCATGATTTCAACAATTTCCATCCCACCATCAACCTCAGCTTGGTCCAGTCCACACAAGAGATCCACTTTCTGGACACTACAGTGCTAATAAACAATGGTCACAGAAACACCACCCTATACCAGAAACCTACTCACCGCTATTCCTACCTACATGCCTCCAGCTTTCACCCTGACCACACCACACGATCCATCGTCTACAGCCAAGCTCTGCGATACAACCGCATTTGCTCCAACCCCTCAGACAGAGACAAACACCTACAAGATCTCTATCAAGCATTCTTACAACTACAATACCCACCTGCGGAAGTGAAGAAACAGATTGATAGAGCCAGAAGAGTTCCCAGAAGTCATCTACTACAGGACAGGCCTAACAAAGAAAATAACACAACGCCACTAGCCGTCACCTTCAGCCCCCAACTAAAACCCCTCCAACGCATTATTAAGGATCTACAACCTATCCTGAAGGATGACCCAACACTCTCACAAATCTTGGGAAACAGGCCAGTCCTTGCCTACAGACAGCCCCCCAACCTGAAGCAAATACTCACCAACAACCACATACCACACAACAGAACCACTAACCCAGGAACCTATCCTTGCAACAAAGCCCGTTGCCAACTGTGCCCACATATCTATTCAGGGGACACCATCACGGGGCCTAATAACATCAGCCACACTATCAGAGGCTCATTCACCTGCACATCCACCAGTGTGATATATGCCATCATGTGCCAGCAATGCCCCTCTGCCATGTACATTGGTCAAACTGGACAGTCTCTACGTAAAAGAATAAATGGACACAAATCAGATGTCAAGAATTATAACGTTCATAAACCAGTCGGAGAACACTTCAATCTCTCTGGTCACGCAATTACAGACATGAAGGTTGCTATCTTACAACAAAAAAACTTCAAATCCAGACTCCAGCGAGAAACAGCTGAATTGGAATTCATTTGCAAATAGGATACTATTAATTTAGGCTTAAATGGGAGTGGCTAAGTCATTATGCAAGGTAGCCTATTTCCCCTTGTTTTATCCTACCCACCCCCCCCCAGATGTTCTGGTTAAACTTGGATTTATGCTGGAAATGGCCCACCTTGATAATCATACACATTGTAAGGAGAGTGGTCAGTTTGGATGAGCTATTACCAGCAGGAGAGTGAGTTTGTGTGTGTGGTTTTGGAGGGGGTTGAGGGAGTGAGAGAACCTGGATTTGTGCTGGAAATGACCCACCTTGATTATCATACACATTGTGAAGAGAGTGGTCACTTTGGATGGGCTATTACCAGCAGGAGAGTGAGTTTGTGTGTTGGGGGGCAGAGGGTGAGAAAACCTGGATTTGTGCTGGAAATGGCCCAACTTGATGATCACTTTAGATAAGCTATTACCAGCAGGACAGTGGGGTGGGAGGGGGTATTGTTTTATGGTCTCTGTGTGTATATAATGTCTACTGCAGTTTCCACGGTATTCATCCGATGAAGTGAGCTGCAGCTCACGAAAGCTCATGCTCAAATAAATTGGTTAGTCTCTAAGGTGCCACAAGTACTCCTTTTCTTTTTGCAAAGACAGACTAACACGGCTGTTACTCTGAAACCCATTCACTCACTATTTCTAGGACTGCCCCGTCCCTGCAGTATCTGATGGCCTCATCCCTGCCTGTATTTACGCTCCCCCTTCCCCCCAGTGCACAGATGGGCACTTAAGCCCAGAGAGGGTGAGATTCACAAAGGGGGCTTGGGCATTGTTAGGCTACGCCTAACTTCCGGGCCCTGCTGCCCTCCAGCAAATTCCGAGGAGGGAGCTCAGCCATTCTCTAGCTCTGGTTGGGGCCCAGCTGTGAACCTGCTCTGGGAGTGAGGAGCCTGAGCTATGTCACCCCCCCTCCCCCTTTTCCCCAATAAATGTGGAGGAGACGCTGCTCTGCCCTGCGCTGGCCCAGGGTTCCGGGCACGCAGCAGGGAGGTAGATGACCGGACGTCACCTCAGTCTCCTTTGGAGCAGTGGCTTGACACCAGGCACCCCACCTGGAGGTGACTGCAACAAATCCTGGGCTAGTGAGTGCAAGGGAGGAAGGCAGGACCCCACCTTTGCTGTGTTGCGGGGGCGGGGAGGGGGCAATCGTCTGCGAAGGCCAGCCAGCTCAGGCCCAGTTTTGGGATTTGCCAGGCCACAGCTCTGAGGTCAGGGCTAAGTGCCTGGGCACATGCCAACCAGCAGACACCACAGGGTGAGGGGGAAGCTGATCAGGGGTTTGGGGATCTACAGTTTGCAACTCTTTGTGGCTCTCGCCCAAGATCACATTGCTGGCGTCGGAGATTGAACCCAGCCCGCGGCCCTGGGCCATTCGTCCCTCTAGCGCTCAGTGCTCATAGCAGATAACACTCACCGTTGCAGATGGCCTCCAACTTCTCCTGGCTCTGCTGGTCCAGCTGCCGGGCAGTGAGCCCTACACACACAAACAGCTCGTCACATCCCTGCGTCCCCAGCGAGGGTGTCAAAGCGTCTGTCACCCTCCAAGCAGTGGGGCTTTCCCCTGCCCCTCACTGTCCAGGACGCACTTCTGAGTCCCCAGGGGAAAGGGTGAGGCCCCAGGGATGGCTGTGGGGCTGGTTGCCAAAGGAGAGCATAGCGCCTTGAGGTTCCACTACCAAGAGCCCATGGTGGGGTGAGCGTGGGGGGGATGGGGACTGCATGGGGAGCAGTGTGGTTCGAGGGGGCCCATCAGCCGATCAGGGCAGTTTGGGGTGAGCTTGCTCCTGCGGGTTTCTGACACCCCTGAGCCTTCATTCGGCAATCAGGAGCCCAGGGGTTACTTCTCGCTGCCGGCATGGACTGAGGAGAGCCTGGGACTGGATCCAGCCCCTCTGCTTAAGGGACCCATCTGCTCTGTGGTTACCTAGAAACCTGATGGCCGCTTCTCTAATGGGAGCCTGCGGGTTTTCCACAAAGGCCATGGCCTGGCAGAGGAAGGTTTCTGCCCTCTCCTTGTAGCACGCCACCTAGGAGCCAGAACAAGAGAGCACAAGGTTATCAAAGGCCTTTCCATCCTGCAGGCCAGGTTCCAGATCTGTGGAGTGTCCTGCTTTCAGCCCTCCTTCCTGTGCCGGGGGGATCATGCAGAGGGACTACAGCCAGGGCCAGGTGTGGTCCTGGGGCTGGGGCTCGGTGTGGGCACTGAGCCGGGCAATGGAGGGCTCCCTCACCAGGCAGTCACAGCCTCGCCAAAGCTCCTTTTTCTGGACAAAGGCACTGAGCTGGCTCCACCTGAGGAATTCCAGAGCACTCCTGAGGGTGTCCCAACACACCTGCAAAACAAGAGGGGCCGGGGCGAGCCAACAATGGTTACAGGAGCTGGAAGCCAGGCCCGTCCCTCGGCATATGTGCCTGCGTAGGGCACCATGAAATTTGGGGCACCAAATTGCCCCAAATTTCATGGTGTCACTAGGCAGCTGCATGCTGCACATGCAGCAGCCCCAGCCCCAGTGACCCGCCCTATACCTCAGCCAGCCCCACCGCGGGCTGCGCCCACTACAAAGGGCAGACAACTCCCTATGCCCTCCCTCTTCCCCTTCCCCCCTGCTCCATCCCCAGTCCTCCCCCATTCCACCTCTTCTCCGCAAGCCTCTTTCCCCAGCGACCCCACACTCACTGGCAGTGGCAGGATGTGGAGCAACCCATCCCAGCCCGCTCTACTCCAAAAGGATTGCCCCCGGCACTCACCGGCGGTCGGAAGCGGAGTGCCGTGGCTGGGAGCTGGCAGAGTAGAGTGGGCTGGGGCCAGGCTGCTCCGCTTCCCGCTGCTGTCAGTGAGTGTGTGTGGGGGAGGGATCCCTTTCCCCAAACCCCCTCCCTCGAGCGACACAGCTGGAGCCGGGGCAAGGGAAGCAGAGCGCACTACTTCCAGCTCTCCTCTAATCCCCCAGGCCACTCTGGGCCTGTGGGCCCCCCAAAAGTGGCCCCACGCAGCTCCTGCCTCCCAGACCCTGGTGGGGAGGAGGGGGAGGCCTGGGACCCCACACAGCCCCACTGTGGGGGGGCTGGATAGGGCACCCAAATGGCTAGGGACAGCCCAGCTGGAAGCCACTAACATGTTACTGGAAGCCGTGTGTGCTGAACGGTTCCCGGCCCGCGGCTGCTCGCGGAAGGGCGGAGGTGTGGCTAAGGCAATGGCTGGAGACCTGACTCAATTCCCAGCTCTTCCTGCAGGAACTCAGGCAAGTTGCTTCGGCCCAGGGCTACAAAGGGATTTAGGTGCCTAATGCCCATGGGCATTCAATACTTTTGAGGCACTAGGCCTCACGCTGTGCCTTAGTTCCCCACCTCATGGGGGATAGGAGGGTGAATTCATTACTGCTGGGGGCATTTGGCTCCCAAGTGATGGGGGCCATGAGAGCGAGCGTGTGCACAGGCACCTGGGGCGGGGCGGAGGGGGGGCTTGGGCATGTCATGGCTAGTAAGAGCTGTCCGAGCTGCTTGGCCAAGGGCACATTGGGTCTTGGGCACCATCCGGAGGCTGGGTAGCTTTGCTCCTGGTAGGGGCCATGGCCAGGGTTGTGCTCTTCCCACCAGCACAGCCAGGGGAATGTGCGTAGGCCAGTGGCTGTAGGAGTGGTGAGCTGAGCCCTCCGCCCACCCATTCTCTCAGCCTGGCTGCAGGGGGGGAGTGTTAGGTTCAGAGGAGGCAGGGAAGACTCAGCAGTTGGGTGGGGCGCCATGGTCATGACGCTACTGGACTCAACGTTCAAGTGTTCTTGAGCACGTGATTGTCACAGCACTGAGCACCTGCCCTCTGCCGGCCAGACCTTTTAAAGGGGGGTGTCACGTGTTGCCCCCCCCAACAAATTCCTGGTCACTCTGTAACAATCTCAGCTGCAGGCTTCAGCTCGTGGTCTCACCTGGGACACATTGGGACGCTCATCATGCAGGAGGAGGAGCAGAGGGACCAGGCTGCGGAGGACGTGCTCCTTCATCTTTTTCCTGTTGGGCTCCCTAACAAGCTCCAACAGCTGTTTAAAGAGGGTGATGGAGAGCACCCGGAGTTTGCTGGACTCCTGCAAGAGAGGATGTGGGGAGGAGACGCTGTGACGGTCGTGTCACTGTGTCAGAGATGTCTGCCCTGCAGGGGGTATTGCTAACTCACCCCCAGTCATACAGGCACAGCTGGGGGCCAGAGTCTCATGGGCATAGCGCCATTGAAGGCAATAGAGATGCAGGTTTCCACCAGCTGAGGGGCTGGCCTGGTAACTTCTTGGCCAGAGAGAGCAGTAAGGTGGGGTGAGACAGCCCCTGGGATCTCACAGCCAGCTCTGGGCACACTGACATCAGCACCCGCCTGTCAAGCCAAGGGGAAACGCTCAGGGCAGAGCAGCATCAGGACAGGGGCGGCAGAGAGGGAGCGATGAGGAAAGATTCAAAGAGCGAAGGGATGTGTGTACTTTGTCCTCCCGCCTTGCGTGCCCGACTCACACTGGTGCTGACCCACAGCGACCCTCTAGCGAAGCCAAGGGGGCCAGGCATGGGGGGCAAATCCCTACACTGGTGTTTGTTCGGGCCACGCACAGGGACCTGAGGGGAGTTAACCAGGAGCAAGGGGTGGTAAATGTGCAGGAGCTCCCAGATAGGGGGCCTTGGAAGCCATGACTGGAAACCACCCAGCCTCCAGGGGCTTGGGGTTCGGCAAGGGCTGCCCCACTCCTACACATGGGTTTCTTGTTAACTCAGGGTCAGCCCCATTTGGTCACATGATGCCCCCTCGCTGCATGGCAGCTGGCAGAGCCGGACCAGTCCAGTGACCTGGGAGGCCGGGCGAGCTGTGCCCACCAGGGAGAACCAGGAGCAATAGCTGGGGGCTGTAGGGAGGGGCCGCTGCTTTCTGGGAGGCGAGGCTGAGGGTAAGGGGGGGCAGCCTGGGGGGCGGGTTGACTTGAGCTGTTCTGAGAGTGGCTGAACCTTTAAATGGTGCCCCCCCAATCAGCAGTTACATGTCGCCTCTGGGCACCAGGTTCTAGAGCAGGCAGTTCTCTGAGTGACGTCTGTTGTAAAAGTGTTCATAAGTTCTTTTAGTCTGTTTATCAGATTTGGCTGCGCTCTCCTGTCTGGCCACTTTGGAGACTGGCTCTTGGAACAGTAGTTCTCAGTTGTCTTTCCATCAGGAGCGGGTGCTGGACTAGATGCAGGAGCTGCTCTTGGTGTTGATCTTTAGCTGGGCCTGTGCCACTGCTTAATAAAGAGCGGCCGGGTCCCAGCAGAGTTCGGGAGGGCTGAGGGTAGGATTTAGCGTTGTGAGAGCTGGGGAGGTGGGTGGTCCCTCCAGGAGCCCCCACTGAGGTGTTACCCCTGGAAGGCAGTAATGGATGGGTCCCTTTCTCCCGCCCACTTTGCTGGCTCTCGCCGTGCAGTGGGGGACTGAACATCAGCCTGGTGAACATGCTGGCGGGGGCTCGTTTGTGGTTACAAAAGGCCTGGGGAGAACTAGCCCCTCCTTTGATGCTGCCCTGCCATGAGAACGAAGGGGAGAGGAAAGGGCGGTAGCTGCAGAACCTACAGATGGAGCCGTTTCCTTATGGAGCTGACAGGCCAGCTATGGGATTCCTGGCCAGGGAGGGGAGGGGCAGGATTTTCACCAGGGTACCATCACTTGTTACCCTGGAAGCCAGCAGGAGCATTGCGGCCCCCTGTGCTGCAGAGGCCCCCTCGCTGCATGCAGGCTCAGGAATGCATATTCTTCCCTCAAGAGGAGCCTCGTCCCCAGGCTGCCCTGATCCTTGTCAGCAGGCCTGCAGGACACCAGGGTTCCCACCCTTACTGCCATATGCTCTGATGGAGAATGCGGTAGTAGAAGAAGGCGGGAATGGGTTCACGTCATTTACGACAATCCTTTTTCTGGCTAGGGCCATAGCGTAGGTCCCGCTAGCCCACCCGCCAGCCCCCATTCACACGTCTGTGGCTTGAAGGGTCTCCCGCGGGCCGTCAGGCCTTACATCATGAAAGAACGGCAGGAGTTTCTCAGCCACTCGCACAGCCACGGGGCTGGCGCTCTGCCTGTCCATGCCGGCGAGGATGTCTCTCAGCACGGTGATGGCGTTGGAGATGACGTCCCTGTCTGCCTCGTGTAGCTGCTCCACAACGACTGGCAGTTGATGCTGGAGTTTCCCTACCTGTGTGAAAGGAGGAGCTGCTTTACGAAACACCCTCCGGTGACCCAACAAGCCATTTCCAAAACAACGTCTGCCTCCCCTGCAGACAGAGCCACGGGAACTAGGAGTGCAGGGGGTGCTGCAGCACTCGAAGGTTTTATCCGGGGCTCTGCTCCTGGCCCCACACACAAGGTCCCAGCTGCCGATCCTGCGCCAACTCCCAGCTTTGTCCCCAGCCTCGGCCCCCTTGCCCCATCCATCTCCCACCCCCCTGGAGCCATGGCCCTGCTCCTGACCCCAGCTCTAGGGGTGGTGCGGTGTGTGGACAGGTGTAAGGGGGTGCTCAGCACCTCCACTATAAAAAGTCTTCTAGCGCCCCGCCTCCAGATGACATCTTAGAGCCTCAAAGCCCTTGCACAGCCCCAGCTAGGATCGCAGGCAGCGGGGCCGGCTACCTGCAACATAAGCAGCTGCTTCCTTGTACCCCCGATCTCAGGGCGTGGTATTTATGAGCAGATATCATCTGTGGAAACTTCTCTGCACAACACCTTGACCCCAAACAAATCAAGTGTATTATTGTTAGAAGGTTAGAATAGCACCTCCAGCACCTATCTGCAATCAGGGCGTGTGCTGGGGCTTTCCAGGCACAGAAAGAGACATTCCCTGGCCTAGAGCTTACAGGCTAGACACACAAAGGAAGGATTTCTATCCCCGTTGTACAGACATGGAACTCAGGCACAGAGAGGCGATGTGACTCACCCATGGTCACCCAGGGAGTCTGGCAGAGCCCGAAACTGAACTTGGGTTCTCCTGAGTCCCGGGCCTTACAGCCCAGCCTCGGCGAGGGAGCCGATTTTGTACACGACTTCTAGGGTTGGTCTGTTACTAAAAGCCAGATTCAATCATTTCTGTGTTTGGCTTTCGAACTGTTCAAAGACAGCCCCACAAAACCTCAACCGGGATCAGGGGAAAAAGTGTCCAGTACAGGCTTACCGGTTCTGGAAGGAAAAATAAAACACAAGCAAGTGAAAACCAGGCTGAGGACATGGAACAATGGGAATGGTGGATAACAAAGAGAATTACAGTCAACAGTTAAAACCTACGAGGCTCAAAAAGGGGATTCGTAGGAAAAAATGGTTCCAATTAAAGCAAAATGGCTCTGTCCGGGCATCCCGGATCACTGGTGTCAGCAGCTTTCCCTGGAGGTCTAGAGTCCACAGCTCTGCTGCTACTCTAGTGCTAGGGTTCTTTGGATCACACACCCAGAGACGCACCCTGCAGGAGCCAGGCCCTGCCCTGCAGAACAACAGACAAAAGCCCGGCAGGGACTTGCCCAAGGTCACCCAGCAGGTCAGTGGCAGAGCCAGGAAGAGAAATCAGGGCTCCTGACTTCAGGCCAGGGCCAGGTCCCCTGGGAAGCTTTCAATGACCCCAGCCCTGCATCAGCTCCCTGATGAAGGAGTTGCCAAGACTTTGAAGTAAAGAGCTTAAATTCAGAGAGATCATGGTAAATTGGAGGACTGGGCTATAGACAACAAAATGAAACTCACCAAAGACAAAAGTGAGGTGCTACATTTAGAGAAGAAAAAGCAAATGCACAGAAACAGAATGGGGGATAACAGGTTGTACTGCTGAGAAGGATCTGGGAGCTGCAGTGGATCACAGCCTCAGCATGAGGCAGCAAAGTGATGCTTTGCAAAAAAAAAAAAAGAAAAGAAAAAAAAAAAGCAAATGCAATCTTAGGTTGCATTAACAGAGGTATAGCCTGCAAGTCATGGGTGGTGATAGTACCACTCTACTCAGTGCTGGTTAGGCCTCAGCTGGAGTACGGTGTCCAGTTTAGGTCACCAATGTCTACAAAAGATGTGGAGAAACTGTAATGGATCCAGAGGCGAGTGACAAAGATGATCAGAGGGATGGAACACACGCCATACGAGCAAAGGTTGAAGGAACTGGCTATGTTTAGTTTGCAAAAGAGGAGATTAAGGGGGGACGTGCTAATGCTCTTCAGATTCTTTGAAGGCTGCCAAAAAAAAGATGGCAAAAAGTTGTTCTCTCTTGCCACAGAGGGCAGGACAAGAGGTGATGGGTTCAAACGACAGAACTGCAGATTTAGATTAAATCTCAGGAAAACCTTCCTAACTGTAAGAAGAGTAGGACAATGGGACAGACAACTAGGGAGCTTGTGGAAGCCCCTTTGCTGGAGGTTTATAGAAGGAGGCTGGAGCCATCTGTCTGGGCTGGGATAGACACAACAAATCCTGCATCTTGGCAGGGGGCTGGACAAGCTGACCTTGCGATCCCTTCTCACCCTGCGGTTCTATGAGAGGTTTCCCAGAGCACCAGGAGAGGGTTTCGGCGTGTTCTGCCTCGACTATAGCGCTGGCTAGAGTCACGCTCTCTCTCTTCGGCCCAATGGCAATACCCAGTGGGAGACTGAGAGACACCCTCAGGCCATGGTGGGGACACACGGCGCTCCTTCCCTTGCTGCAGGGGCTGGAACTTACGGCCAAGGGGGCAACGCCAGCCTCTTGCTGAGAGATGTCGTGATGCTGGCGCAGCGGCCGCTCCTGCAGCCTGTCGAGCAGCTCCCCTAGGACCTTTCCTGCGGTCTTGGGGTGGGATGTCAGCACCCTCCACATCTCCACAGCAACGCTGCAAAGGGAGAGAGCCGATTTCAGCTGGCCAGAGCCCTGCCAGCCTCCTGCACCCACCACCACCCGCACCCTGCTGGGTCTCCCGCCCACAGCCGGCCCTTTGTTGCCCTCCTGCTGCAGCAACGGCCCCCACTGCCTGGCGCAGGCTGCATGGGGGCCGGGTCTGAGTGTCAGCCCCGGGGGAGGCCGAGGGCTGCCATATGGGGTTTTGCAGGCTGGCCTGTCTCCACGGCATGTCAGCCTGCAAAACCCTCCAGAAGAAGCAGAAGCTCTGCAGGGAGCAGGAGATCTCTGTAAGGTTCTGCACTCCCCTGTCCACGGGACCAGTCTGGGGGACCCAGAGCGCAAGCGGCAGCAGCCCCAGCCCCGTACCTGTCACATGACAGCGAGCAGCCCAGCAGGGTTGTGACCACCTCCTTGCTGTACTGGTCTCCCAGCACGACAAGGGCCTTGAGCAGCTGCTGCTGGGCCAGGTTGTGGTACATGCTTGTCACAGCCTCCGACACCTGGAAGAGAAACGGGGAGATGGGAGCCTTGGCTTCCTCACGCTGCTATTGATCTGGGGTGCCAGGGACCTGCCGTACCTGAGGGCCATCTGCCCTCCCACATCCTCTTCTCCAGCTCCAGGCCTAGAACACAGGGCCAATTCCCGGCCTATCGATTCATAGACTGCAAGACCACAAGCGGCCATGGAGATCACCTAGACTGACCCCCCGCATTGCACAGGACCTGCCCCCCAGTAATGCCGAGCACCCAGAGACAGAGTCTCCCACAGATAGGCTCCCCCAGCAGGCTGTTCTCACTGCAGCTCTTACCCTCTCCAAGCTTGGGCTGGGGACCCACAGGATCACATGCAGCATGTGCCTGGCCGCCACCGAGTCATGGATGCTGGTGTCTCTCATGCCCTCGATAGCAGTGAGGAGGAAGTCCATGCGCTCGGATGGGTTGAAGTACTTCCCAAACATCTGAAACAAACCTGCCAGTGAAACCCCTTTTGCTGCCCAGTGCGGTTCCAGTCGGACCGAGCAGCCAGGACTGGCCCAGCCAGGAGTGCAGGCAAAGCCTGCTCTGCCGGGACAGGGCTGGGTTACTGCACCTGGGACGCACAGTACCCAGCCAGCAATCAGGAGCTGTCCTGCATGGCACAGGCCAGCGTGGCAGTGCACGGGGGCACAATACTGCACAGCACGGATACACTCTCTAGTGCTCAGCAGGGCCTGGCACTGGTGCGTGGACACAATGATGCCTTGGAGAGCATTAATCTCTGGGGAAGCTCCCACCACACCTGACAAGGAGATGGGATCAGGTTTGGATGAGACCCAGTGCATCTTGGGATGTGGCATGGAGGGAGGAATATTGGCCCGCAATAGTAGAAGCCTTGCCAGCAGATTGAGGGAAGTGATTATTCCCCTCTATTCGGCACTGGTGAGGTCACATCTGGCCCCCCACAAGAGAAAGGATGTGGACAAATAGGAGAGAGTCCAGCAGAGCGTAACGAAAATGATTAGCGGGCTGAAGCACATGAATTATGAGGAGAGACTGAGGGAAGTGGGCTTATTTAGTCTGCAGAAGAGAAGAGTGAGGGGGGATTTGATAGCAGCCTTCAACTACCTGCGGGGGTCCGGGGGGCGGGTTCCAAAGAGGCTGGAGCTCGTCTGTTCTCAGTGGTGGTAGGTGACAGAACAAGCATCAATGGTCTCAAGTTGCAGTGGGGGAGGTCCAGGTTGGATATGAAGATACACTATTTCACTAGGAGGGTGGTGAAGCACTGGAAAGGGTTACCTAGGGAGGTGGGGAATCTTCATCCTTCGAGATTTTTAAGGTCAGGCTTGAGAAAGCCCTGGCTGGGATGATTTAGTTGGGGTTGGATTAGATACCTCCTGAGGTCTATGATTCTGTGAGGTGGAGTGGGCCATAGGCAGGGCTCCGGCCCAGCTGGATGGGGTCAGTCACATGCCTGGGTCTGTCCCTTCCCCCTGACTCCTAGGGTCTTAATTTCTCTCTCCTGATAACTCTGGGCACAACAATCCCAGGAAGCATTGAAAGTAGTTACCATGGCGATATTGCTGGTGTTGGTGAACCAGGTGACCCAGAAGGTGTTCTCCGCTCGCCACTCCCTGAAGACCTGCAGATACTCTGCACTCTGCTTTGCCAGCGTCCTGCCTGAACCAGGGAGGGGAAACAGACAGCAGGCAATATAAATCAGAGGTTAGCTTTGGAAACGGGAGTTTTGCAAGGAAGTTTAGAGACAAGTACATCTAAGAAACATACTGTAAATTCAGGCCAATAAACTCCCCCTCCCTCCCCAACAAAACTAAACAAACTAACCCCCCTGGAAGAGTAAAAATAAACCAGGCAGAAGTGCAGCAGCAGTGTGAGGCTCTCCAGTTGATTGCACTGAATGCAGCATATAGGATTCCCAGCCCTGTGGGCAGGTAGCACATCTGGGCATTTGGCCCAAGGAGCTACTACTCTCGGAGACCAGGAGGCCAGAGGATCTGAACTGGTGGAGCCAAGGGAGACAGCGAGGTACATAGAGGAGACTTTTAGGGATGCAGTAGAGTGGTCCCACCGCCAGTCTGACAGCCTCTGTGCTGCTGAGGAGGGTGAAAGTTTCTGGGAAGGAGAACATCGAGCTGGAGCAGAGGGAGATGATCCCATAGTTGGGACCCACCTGCCAGATGAAGTCAGGATATCCTCTCACACTGAGGCTGCCCTCCTGAGGCGGGAAGCCCAGTTACAAAGAAAAGCCAGGTAATAGTAATGGGGATTCAATCAATAGACATATAAGCAGTTGGGTTTGTGATGAGTGGGAGAACTGCATGGTAAATTGCCTGCCTGGTGCAAAGGTTGCAGCTCTCACGAGACATCCAAACAAACTTATGTGCAGTGCTGTGGTATGTAAGCTAATGTGTAAATCGGCCTCTGTACGAGATAGAGAATGTGACAGTGAATTTTATAGAAGTCTCCAGATGTGATCCCTGACAAGCCTGACTTCAGTACCAGGCAAATTGTTGAAATGATAGGAAAGAACAGAATTATCAGACACATAGGTGAACACAATTTTTTGGGGCAGAGTCAACATGGCTTTTGGAAAGGGAAATCATGCCTCACCAATCTACTAGAATTCTCTGAAGGGGGTCAACAAGAATGTGGAGAAGGGTGATCCAGTGGATATACTGTACTTGGACTTTCAGAAAGCCTTTGACAGGGTCCCTCACCAAAGGCTCTTAAGCAAAGTAAGCTGTCATGGGATAAGAGGGAAGGTTCTCTCATGGGTCAGTGATTAAAAGATAGGAAGCAAACAACAGGGATAAATGGTCAGTTTTCACAGTGGAGAGAGGTAAAGAGCAGGGCACCCCAAGGATCTGTGTTGACACCAGTCTAGTTCAACATAGTCATCAGTGATCCAGAAAAAGGGGTAACCATTGAGGTAGCAAAATTTGCAGATGATACAAAATGACTCAAGATAGTTAAATCCAAAGCAGACTGCGAAGAGCTACAAAGGGATCTCACAAAACTGGGGAGGGGACTGGGCAACAAAATGGCAGATGACATTCAATATAGATAAATGCAAACTGGACACCACAATCTCAACTATACATACACAATTATGGGGTTTAAATTACCACTCAAGAAAGAGATTTTGGAGTCATCGTGAAGAGTTCTCCGAAAATATCCGCTCACCGTGCAGTGGCAGTTAAAAAAGCCAACAGAATGTTGGGATTCATTAGGAAAGGGAAGGAGTACTTGTGGCACCTTAGAGACTAACCAATTTATTTGAGCATGAGCTTTTGTGAGCTAAAGCTCACTTCCATGCTCAAATAAATTGGTTAGTCTCTAAGGTGCCACAAGTACTCCTTTTCTTTTTGCGAATACAGACTAACACGGCTGTTACTCTGAAACCTGTCATTAGGAAAGGGATAGATAATAAACCAGAAAAATGTCATAATGCCTCGATACAAGTCCAATGTGCACGCCCACACCTTGAATATCGCGTGTAGTTCTGGTCGCCCCATCTCAAAACAGATATACCTTTATTGTAAAATGTGCAGAGAAGGGCGACAAAAATGATTAGGGGTATGGAAGAGCTTCCATATGAGGAAAGATTAAAAAGACTGGGGGCAAGTCTACACTTCAACCACTCTATCGCCATAGCTGCACCGGCGCTATAGCATTGAAGAGAAGATGGTCCTCTGCCAACAAGCTCTTAATCCACTTCCTGGAGAGGCGCTAGCTATGTCAGTGGGAGGGGTGCTTCTGCCAACAGGGGTGTGGATTTTTCACAGCCCTGAGCAATGGAGTGATAACAATATAGGTCTGCAGTGTAGACCTGGGACCATTTAGTTTAGAAAAGAGCTGACTAAGGGGGGAGATGACAGAGGTCTATAAAATCATGACTGGTGAGGAGAAAGTGAATAGGAAAGTGTTATTTACCCCTGCACATAACACAGGAACTAGGGGTCACTTTCTGAAATTAATAGGCAGCAAGTTAAAAGCAAAGAAAAGAAGGTATCTCTGCACACAATGCACAGGCAACCTGTGGAAATTGTTGCCGTGGCATGTTGTGAAGCCTAAAAGTATAATTGGGTTCAAGATAATTAGGCCATGCAACCCCAGACTCTGCATGTCCCTAAACCTCTGACTACCAGAAGCTGGGACCGGATGAGAGGGGATGGATCACTCCAAATTTCCCTTTTCAGTTCATTCTCTCTGAAGCATGAGGCACTGGCCGTTATCAGAAGACACAATACTGGGCTAGATGAACTGATCTGAGTCTATGTCCATTCTTATGTGAGTTATGAAGAGTAGAATATGGACAGGGGAAGCTAAAGACATCAGGGGAAACTCCATGGCTTGAAGGACTATGGATAGTAAGGAGGCTTTTTTAAAAAAGTGTATTAGGAACAAAAGAAATCCTAGCAATGGTGTAGGCTCATTACTAGATGGAGACTGTTTAAAAGGATGCAGAAAAGGCAGAAGTGTTCACTAAATATGTTTCCCATGTTTGGAAACCCCATGTCAATGTATTTAGGAAGGACAAGGGTCTCCAGTGCTCTTACATTTTTGCCACAGCATGAAGGCGTAGAGGTGGTGAAGTCCCTCCATAGCCGATCGGCAGATCTCCTGCTCCTGCTCAGCACAGTGCAGAGTGAGACAGCCCACCAGCTGGCCCAGGACTCTGAACTCCTCCACTCCCTGACGGAGAGAGGGAGCAAGGGGAGTCACTCGCCCCTGCAGGCCCAGTGCAGCATGTCCCCCAGCATTGCACTAGCAACGGTCTAGAACCGGGGGAGGCAGAGCCCAGCGCAGAGAGACTGGGGACAATGAGAGCAGGAGGAGCCATGGGACCCATCACCAGGGACTGAGGGAAGCTCAGCAGGGACGGGAAGTCTGGGTAGCAAAGTCAGCAAACTTTGCCCTCGAGTAGGGACCTCGGTAAGGAATGAACTAACGTCCAGTCTCCATCTCAAGGGCAAGCTCCTAATCCCAGCCCCTTCTCCCATCCCCCTCCCTCCACTGACCTCAGGTCCAGGAGCGTGAGGTCACCTTGGACTCCTCTTCTCTGCATTCCGCCTCTCTCACTCCATCCTGGAGCTCCCCACAACCCCCACTTTCTGCGCTGCACCCATCCTGCCGGCTCTCTCCTGCCGGCTCTCTCCTGCAGCCTTGTCCTCTAGCCTCCCCCTCCTGCCAGACCTTCCCTTGCCCCTCCTGCAGCCCCTGCGCTCGCTCCCTGCTCTTCCCCACGTCGCACCGAGCCCCTTGCCCTCCTCTCCTGGGCTCTGCACGGCCTCCCCTGACCCACTCCCCATTGCTCTGGTTCCTTTGGCCCCTCCCATCCCTTTCACTGTGTCCCCTCCCACCTCCCTCCTTCTCTTCTGCTGCCCCAGCCTCTGGGGGGCATATCATCCAAGCACCCCGCTTCAGCTGCCGGAGGGGAGGCCCTGCCACAGGGGGGATGGAGCAGCTGGAGCAGCTCAATGGCCCTGAGCACCCAGAGCAGGGGGTGTTCATCTGGCAGCCTGGCAGGAGCTGATGCCAAAGCGTCCCGGGGGCAACTGACAAAGGGGGTAAAGAGACACCTGGGTTCAGAGGGTGCTCTCAAGGCGATCCTGTGTAAATCCGCTGACCCTGCGGAGCAGACTTTGGTCCTAGGGGAACAGCGGGGAGAGTCCTTGGAGATAGAATTATGGGGCTCCACCCAAGGCCCACTGGAGTCAGAGGACAGACCCGTCCACATCAGGGCTCATTAGATTGGACTCCTACCGAGGATCTTGCTGAGTCACTATTCCAGGCCCGGGTTTTCCCTGCCAGGGAGCGCTGCACCGCGAGCCTGCTCAGTGCAGTTAGGAGACGGCCAGAGTCACAGGCTGCTCACCTTGAATTTGTGTTGACCGGAGATGAATTTGGTCAGCCAGGTGATTCTTCCCACTGCCCTCAGCCGCACATGCACCTCCTTGGATGCGGTCCAGGGGAGCAGGACCTGAGAGAAACAGATTGGGACAAATTGCGAAGGAGAAGGACCAAAAAATAGCACAAGCACATAGAGTGAAAATCAGAAAGACTAAGGCAAAAATGAGTTCGAACTGGCAAGGGACATAAAAGGCAATCAGAAGCAGCTCTCTAAATGCATTAGGAGAAAGACAAAGGAAAGTGTGGGGCCACTACTCAGCAGGGAAGCAGAGCAAATAATGGATGATACAGACAAAGCCAAGGTGTGTAATGCCTTTTTTGCTTCAGTTTTCACTAAAAAGGTTAATGGCGACTAGATGATGACCACAATATTAACAACAAGGGGGAAGAAATACAGGCCAGAGTAGGGAGAGAACAGATAAAAGACAATTTAGGTCAGTTAGATGTATTCAAGTTGGCAGAGCCTCATGATATTCACACGAGATGGAGCTAGACAAAGCAATCTCTGAACCTTTAGGAGGGCTGAAGGTCCCAGAGGACTGGAGAAGGGCAGCCACAGAGCCTATCTTCAGAAAGGGGAACAAGGAGGCCCCAAGGAATTATCCACCTGTCAGCCTATCTTTGGTACCCAGAAAGATTATTGAAGAAATTATTAAAGAGTTTGTAAGAACCTAGAGGAGATAATAGGGTGATAAGGAATAGCACCATGGATTTGTCCACAACAAACCATGCCAAACAAATCTAACTTCCTTCTTTGACCGGGTTACTTGCCTAGTGGATGGAGGGAGGCAGTATATGATGATGTATATGAAGTTTCATAAGGCTTTTGACACAGTTCCACAAGACATTCTCATAAGCAAACTAAGCCAATATGATCCAGTTGAAACTACTGTAAAGTGGGCACACAACTGACGGAAAGGCAATCCTCAAAGAGGAGTTATCACTGACTCGCTGGCAAACTAGGAGGGTGTCTGAAGTGGGGTCCCCCAGGGGTGTGCCTGGGTCCAGTACTGCTCAATATTTTCATGAAGAACTTGGTTAACAGAGAGGAGAGTATGCTTGTCAAGTTGGCGGATGACACCAAGCTGGGGAGAATTACAAGCACTTTGGAGGACAGATTAGAATTCAGAATGAGCTTGCCGAATTGGAGAGTTGGTCTGAAGTCAACAAGATGAAATTCAGTCAAAACCAATGTGACGTAACGCACTTAGGAAGGAAAAATCCAATGCATAAAAACAAAGTGAGGGATAACCGGCTAGGTGGCAGGACTGCAGAAAAGGATCTGGGGGTTAGCGTGAATCTCACACTGAATAGGAATCAAGAGTGTGATGCTGTTGTGAAAGAGGGAAATGTCATTCTGAGGTGTATTAGCTTGGAGCACTGTGTCCAGTTCTTGGCACCCCGCTTTAAGAAAGATGTGAACAAACTGGGGCCCGTCCAGAGGACAGCGACAAAAATGATCAGAGGTTTAGAAAACCTGACCTATGAAGAAAGGGTGAACGACTTGGGCATGTTTCATCTTGAGAAGACGGAGGGGGCACCTCCTAACACTCTTCCAATACATTAAGGGCTGTTTCACAGAGGATGGTGAGTAATTGTTCTCCACGTCCTCTGAAGATAGGACAAGAAGTAATGGGCTTAATCTGCAGCAAGGGAGATTGAGGTTAAATATTTGGAAAAAGTCTAAGGGTGGCTAGGCACTGGAACAGGTGACCTAGGGAAGTGGTGGACTCCCCATCATGAATGTTTTAAAAAAACAGGCTGAACAAACACTCCTCAGGGACGGTGGAGGAATGCTTGGCCCTGCCTCAGTGCAGGGGGTGGAGTAGATGACCTCTTGAGATCCCTTCCAGCCCTGCACTTCTGTGATTCCCTCTTCCCAAGCCCTGGGATCGAGAAGACCGAATATCTGCTGAGGACATTTCCCTCTTTTTGGAGCACAAACCACCCACAGAATCGACTTCCTGTGGCCCCAGAACTAGAACTTTGGGGGAATCTAGCTCTGGGCTCTGGCCAGTATTGGTGGGGCCCATGGTGAACACAAATGAATCCCGGGCTCAGATGAGGCTCAGTGGAGAACACGGCAGATCCCGCCCTCCTCCACCCCCATGCCATGCAGACGTTTTTCAGATATAGCGGGGGCACTTGGTCCTCCAGCCCAAGAACCTTTGTCTAGAACGTACTCTGAGGAGCAGAAGGCACAGGGGTGTCCCATGCTTGGGATTAAATGGAGCCTTGGTCCCAGAGCCCCACCCCAGCTACAGGACTCGTCCCCTTCCTGCCCCCATGCCTCCACACCTCCACGATGTTTTGCAGCACCACAAGGTTGTGCTTCTCATCCTCACACACCAAGGTCTTCAGCAGCTCATCCATGGTGTTCAGAGTCTGTGTGCAGAGCAGAGGAGAAACCACAGCAAGTGGCGTTACCCAGCCAGGCGACGAACCAATGCCCTGGCGTGTGACACGTCCCAGGCCATGGCAGCCCCTGCTATTCCAGCTCACCCACTCACTTGTACCCGCAGGGGACCTACTGCAAACTCCTCCTGGCAACAGGACCCCACCCGCTTTTGCTGTCCCCAGGGAGGCCACTGCACATGGTCTAACGCATTAGAAGAGTCAGGAAGGACTCCGCATTTGAGGGGGAGGGGAGATTTCCAGCCAAGCTTCACTTCCCCTGGCCTGTGTGCATCTCAAGCAGCCGATCGATCTCAGGCCTGTGCCCCCAGCCATGCACTGGGGATGAATGTGCTTGTGAAGGGAGTTCCCCACTAATTGCCGGTCCTGAGCTGAAGCGCTGCCAAGGAGCTGTGATCATTACACTCTTATGCCAGCGCCAGGTAACCCAGGGGGCAGGGACACAAGTGACTTGCAGGATTCCTCCTCGGTTTGGGGCGGCTCCTCATGGCTAGTTTGGGGCTTACGTTGTTGTATAGAGCAGCCTCCACGCCCTGGTTGGTCTCTGCTGGAGGGAGGGAGAAGACGCTGGAGAAGCAGATGGTGAGCAGGCTGGATAGCTCCATTCCCCGCAGCAGTGGCTTCACTTTGCTAAGAGAAGAGACACGCGCGGATTGGAGGGCTGAGGCGAGACTGATGCACTGATGTTGGCCTCAGGCTCCCAGGACATGATGGGCAGGCTTCTGGGAAGCTGAGAGCAGGGCGCCAGTGGCACTGAGAGAGAGCCCCCCATGGCGCAGGCTGTGCCACGTGCCAGGGCTCAGCCTGCCCAGCCTCTGAGCCACAGGGAGTCGCTGAGCTGCCGGTGGGATGCAGCTGGCACAGCTGGCGGCGACTCCGGTGGCTCCGCTCCGGCAGTGCCCAACTGCCCCTCTCCCCCCGGAGCCATCGCCTGCGGGTCCCAGAGGGGACCGGTCCAACCCCCTCGCTCCCTCCCCCACATCTTCACACAGCCACTTGGAGAGGTCGCCAGGCACCAAAGGATCCTCCACCACCAACCCACGGGTGCCACGTGCCCGGGGGAATCGGAAGATGGGGGAGGAGCAGAGGGGGCAATGCCCTGGAGAACTGGCCATGCCAAGAGGCTGGCGTGTCTGGCTGCACACAGCACTAGCTGGGGCTGGGCGGGCAGGCCGGGTACCTCAGCTCCATGATGGCGAGCATCGCTTGCTGACGCACCCCGCTGGTCAGGGAGTCGACGGACTCAAGATCAATCAGCTCCTGGGGAGACAATGTGGGGAAGTGCCAGCCTTGCTCCGAGCTCCCGTAAGGCTCCGACTGGGGAGAAAGCGCAGGGCCTGCAACACGTGGCCTCGGCAGACAGGTCGTCCTACTGTGGGCTTGACGGTGTGCAGGGCTCCAGCTGGGGAGCGCAGTGCAGGGCCTGTGGTCAGTGCCCCAGCGTCACGCACCAGTGCACTGCAAAGGCTCCATCAGCATTAGCACCCAGGGACTCCACCTGAGATCAGGCTCCTTGTGCCAGGTGCTGCACACACACGGTGAGAGCCAGTCCCTAGTCCAGAGAACTCATGAGCTAACTGGACGAGACAAGGCATGGGAGGGAAACTGAGGCACAGAGGGGGAAGTGCTTTGCCCAAAGGTCTCACTGAGGAACTGAGCCCCAGCCCACTGGACCACCCACCAGCACACGCTGTCCCATGTTCAGGGAAGGGAGGTAAGCTCCGGAAAGCTTTCTGCAGCACCGCAGAGCAAAGACTTTCCAAATCTACGGAGCAGATTTCTTGCTAGTTCCCTAGTGGGCACTGACTGCGGAGTGTTGGGGCTCTGTGCAGGGAGACTGGTGTATACAGAGCGACCTGGTGATTTGGGAAGCTGGGTGCAAGGGAAATACCTATGTTTCAATACAGTGACATGTTCAGGAACAAAGAACGCAGGCCACACTCACAGCATGGGGGGCTCTAACCTGGGAAGCGGTGACTCTGGAAAAGACTTGGCAGTCATGGTAATCAGCTGCACAGGAGCGCCCAGTGCGAGGCTGGGGCCCAAAGGGCTTATGCCATCCTGGGCTGTGCAAACAGGGCAATCTCCAGTTGTTAGAGAGCTTATTTTCCCTCGGTATTTGGCAGTGGTGCGACCTCTGCTGGGATCCTCTCTCCAGGTCTGGTGCCCACAATTCAAGGAGAATGTTGATAAATTGGAGAGGGGTCACAGAAGAGCCACAAGAGTGACTGAAGGACTGGGAAACATGCCTTATAGTGAGAGACTCCAGAAATCAATCAGTTCAGCTTCACAAAGAGAAGGTTACAGGGTGCCTTGATGACAGTCTGTAAGTATCTACACAGGGAGCAAATGCTTGATAATGGGCTCTTCAGTCTAACAGACAAACGTCCAACATGATCCAGCGATTGGCAGTTGAAGGTAGACAAATCTGCAGAGCTCTCCAGGCCAATCACTAAACCGCCAAGTAACATAGCCTGAGTGTGTGTTTTACTCACCTTTATCTTCTCCACAAGGAGGGCTTTGCAGAGAAAAGCTGCCAGGTTTTGTTCTGGGTGCCTCGTGAGGGCGGCCCTGCTGATGGTGATGACACGATCCAAGAATTCAAGTTTCTTGGCCTCCTCCTATGCCCCGCAGAGATTAGACAAAAACAGGAAGGTTAGCGTAGAAAGGAGCTGCCAGTGGGAGAGATGTCAGAAAGCTTCCCCCCAGTGCTGCTCAGGCTTTGATATGCCGAAGGGCAGAAGGCCATTCATCTCTCAACAGGAGTGACTATGTGGGGAGGGCAGGGCAGCTCTGTGTGAAACCAGAGCAGAGAGGGAGCAGATCTCACGGGGTAGGTGTCCAAAGAGGAACTGCAATATGGGGGCTAAGCATCCAGACAGTCTTACTGGGGGGCTTGATAGAGTGGGAGGAACATCTGGGTGTGACACCCTGACACCCCAATATTCGCCACTGTCATATAATTAGGATATGTTTGGTACCAAGTATGTCTTGTAAGGTATCAGTCTAAAAGTCTTTATCTGCTAGACATTAATGTCTCATTGGATTGCATGTGCTATCGTTGTATGTGATGTTCTGAAGTTCAGCTGTGTATGTGTTCCTGAAAAACACTGTGAGGTTCAAAACAGCCTTTCAGGTAGAACAGCAAAAAAGCCAAACACTGGCTCCTGGAGGAAATGCACAAGCATTAGGGCTACCCCAGGAACTGTGTGCAATAGAAACCTCCCCGAGATAACGCGACACAACGGGACCTGTTGGACCCAGGTCACAGCAAAAGAGTTTTCCAGCAGGTGGGAAGAGAAGATAAAAGGGGAACAAGGACATCGCGGGGGGGACGGGACGGGACCTCAGACTCCCTGCGATAAGATACCTGGAAACACCTGAGAGACAAAGATTGAACCATGAGAAGTGATGGTCCTAGGCTAGAGAGAGAGATTCCTAGCCTGTGCAAGAAAACCTGGGAAATCCAAGCTGCAAAACCAAGGCAGCTTCTGCCTTAAGAATCTGCCAACCTGTTTATCACTCGGGGAGAATTTGCTAATGGATATCCTATCTATCTGGTGTGTAAAGCTTCGTTTGTGTATTTTCTTTATTTACTAGGGTAATCTGCTTTGTTCTGTTTGCTATCTCTTCTAACCCCTTAAAATCTACCTCTTGTAGTTAATCATCTTGTTTCTTGTTTATACCACAACCCAGTTTGTAGTATAAATTAGTAACTGGGAGGAGGGGCAAAGAGTTGTTCATACCTCTCTCGACATCGAGGGAGGGGGTGAATGTCATAAAACCTTTGGGTCCGTACTCCAAAGGAGGTGGGCACCAGAGAACTGGGACAAGGCCCTTCAGCTGAGTCTTCCCAGAGCTGATCTCAGTGTCTGTGTCTTTCTGCAGCTGGGTGTGGCCCTGCCTGTGTGTATGGCTGGAAGAGGCTTGTGAGCCGAGCCCAACAAGACAAGGTAACGGGGGCCCAGGCTGGCAGAACAGGCGGGCTCAGTGATAAGCCAGTACATCAGGTGACACCTCAAAGGGGGGCAACCCATCACGCTGGGGACTGGCCAAATCCAGTGGGCAAGGGGCATGGTGGGTGCCTTTTGTAACTCAAGAGAGGATGTTTTTAAGATGCTGTAGTTTAAACAGGAATTATTTGGGGGCAGGTCTCTGGCCTGTGTTACACAGGAGGTCACAGTGGTCCCGTCTGGCCTTAGAATCCATGTCTCATCCGGAGAAGGACGGATACTGCATGTGGACAGGGCAGTAGCTGAGAGATCAGAGGAGGGCTCTTGGTACCTGTTCATTGCCCTTGAGAAAGGCGTTGATGTAGTCTAGGGTCTCTTTCTCCTGCGAGTCTGGCCCCATAGAGCAGGAGGCATTCCCAGGTGATGGTGAATCTGATCAAAGACAGAGCAGTGGTAATACCTGGGGCTGCCAAGCTGCAGGCTGGGTGACACAGATCTTAGCAGAAACCCTTGCCCCCCGCTCCCACCCCAGCAGAGTAGGAGCCCCGATGCACAACAGGGTCTGGCACAGCCATCCCTGGTTTCCCCAACTCTTTGCTGCTCAGCCCAGCAAAGATCCAGTCAGAGCCCTGGTTCCCAGCGGCCACCCCACTTCCCCGCCCGCACCCAGCATGCAGGCTGAGCCTGGGGATTTGGGGAGCGCCACACCTGGAAGGAGGCATGATGTCAGGCTATGAGTGGTGTCCCCGCTCTCCGGGCCATTGCTGGAGGGGGCAGAGGGACTGGCAGTGAATCGCTCTGCTCCCCGCTGCGGGAGAGGGAGGAGCTACCCAGTCTGCGCGGGATACGGGGACCCAGGGCCTGCCTGTTCTGCTTCCTCTGACTGCCTCTCCTGCCATCGACAGCCACGGGGTGTAACCTGGGCAAGCCCTGGGCTCCCATCATCAACCCCCTCACCCAAATGCCCTGTGATGTGCCATGCGTAACCCCCCTGCAAAGGAGCCAGCAGATGGGGCTGCAACATCAGGGGGCACCTCATGCTTTGGCCGGCACCCTGCAATCCTAGGCTTACAACCCAACGTGCACAGAGCATCCCCTTCGACTGGTGGAAAACATCTTCCGACCCTGCAGTGTGACGGATCGGGGTGGGCAATTCAGTCAGTCTCCACCTGATGCTTCTGCTGCCGCCCCTAATGCCCCGATCAGCTGTAGAGGCTGCAGCTGCTGCCAGCAGGAGGGGCCATTCCCCCCTGCCTGGGTTTTCCTGTCTCTCCATCTCATGGCAGCCCAGAGTTGTACAAAGGTGATGGAGTCTTCTCCCACCACTAACACCCTGGTCTTGCAACCCCAACCCCCAGAGGGGCCAAGCCCCACAGCAATGCAGGGCCATGGCCCCCGCCATTTTTGCAGCCCCCTCCGCCCACCCAGGAGGCACCCACTCACCAGCATGGAAGGGCTGAGGCACACACAGCTCCTGCTGCTGCTGTGGGCTCTTCCGCGGACTCTTCCTTCGAGGAGGTCTCGTCTCCTCCCAGGCACGGATGGGCTTCAAGGGGATCTTGTGGACTTCCTCAGCCATCCTGCCAGAAGCCAGGACAAGGCATTGCTTGTGAGAGATGAGAGGTGACTGCCCCGTTCAGCATCAGGGCCAGTCCACGTATTGCTGTTCCACCAGCGCCTACAGCTGCCAGCTGAGATCAGGGCCCTGTTGCCCCAGGTGCTGCAGAGAATCCCTGGGCCGTAGGGCTCAGACTCTAACTAGCCAAGGCAGCCAGCAGGGAAACAACCCAATGGATGTGCTCAAAGTCACCCAGGCAGTCAGCAGTACAGGCAGGATTAGAACCCAGGTCTCCGGACTCCCAGGCCCATCCTGCAGGCCAAATGGCCTCCTCCGGGTCATTCCCGCCTCTCCTTCTGCTGGTTCACAAACTGCCCAGCAGACAGGCTGCATCCAACCACTCAGGATTCATCCTGCCCAGGGAAATTACCCTGATCCCTTCCCCCAGGAATATTGGGGCCGTGGCAGGTCCCAGGTGGGGGAGGGAAGCGGGGTGGGGGAGCGGGGGGCGGTCTGGTGAGCAGCAGGAGTTGCTCTGACACCACCGTGAAGGGGAAGGAGCAGAAGGCGGGAGAGCGGCAGGCAGGCAGGCTGTGCCGGGGCAGAGCTTTGTGGCGATTTCACAGCTCGTCTCTCCAAGGCCTGTGTGGGAGCAGCCGCTGCAGAGAATCCCAGGCCTGATTCCCCCCACGCTGGGTCTCCTGAATGGCCCCTGCACTGGGGGGCTCCATTCCTCACCCCGTGTCTCCTGCTGACTCTCCAGCAGCTGCATGGCAGGCGTCCGAAGACACCTGAAGTCCTCTCCAGAGCTCAGGGGGACTGTCCTGGCATCGGACTGTCCTGGTGAATGGAACAATGGCTCCGAGCAGACGGAGAATGCCTGTTCCCCCGGCAACCTCAGTGCCATTCCCTCTGGAAGTGATGGTGTCAGCGAAGGTGCTGGAGGTGGTCAGACCTCGTGGTTGGAGCTGGACTCAGGAGGCCGGGGTGTGGGTGGAGCGAGGCTGGAGCGAGAGCAGGGCTGGAGTAGGAGGAGGGGCAGGGCCACCAGCTACCTCCCGGTCTGGGCACTTACCTGGCCCCACCATGCCAGTGGCTGAGCACACACCTGTTGTGGTATTTAGGCTCTCAACTACCCCGCAGAGCAGGGACCTGTTCTCCCTAGTTAGCTGAGGCCTGGGGCGGCGGGGACTCATCTGATCTTACACAGAAGACTTACAGAGGAGCTGGGAACTGAACACAGCTCTCCTGGGTCCCAGCCCAATGCCTCATCTAACCACCTGTGCCGCCTTCCCGTGCCGTGCCACCAGCCCTGCCAAACCCTCCTCCTTGTCTCCGTCCCCTCCGGGCTCGACTGGTGCGACCCCTTCTGTCGAGCCGCCCCAGGCTCCCTCCTGTGCGCATGCCGCTGCCCACTTCCTCACTGGCACCAGGCTAGACGGCCGGCACCGGGGCACTTGGCAGACGTGCGCCGCCCAGCCAGGAGCTCGGGGAAGGCTCGGTGTGGTTGGCGATGCAATGGAAAAGCAGAGGTGGGCAATAGAAGATTCTCCTACCTGGAGTCAGGAGTGGGCAGAAGCCTGCGCATAAATGGGCCACCCACTTTCTGCTGCCGGTGGCGGAGCTGGATCTGCTGGCTCAGCGTTCCCCAGGGGCACCTGCCAGCTCTCGCTCTGCCAGAGCCAAGCCTGGCAGTGAGGGGATGAGGCTGTGCCAGCCAGCAGGGGCGTGTCACAATGGGCAGGCGAGTCACAGACCAGCCAATGTGTGACTCCCCAACCATGGGATGCCCCAGCCCAGACTTGCTCTGGCCTCGCCAAGGCTTTAGAGCCTGTCCTTCCCCACCGGCGTCATGGCAGGGACCTTCCGCTCCCCACAGTCACAGACGTTAGGCCGGAAGGGACCACTGGGCTCCTCTAGTCCCAGCTCCTGCAGACCCCAGGCCAGAGCCCCTCCCTGCATCCATGCTATTGGAGCCAGGGGGTCTCTGGATCCCCGAGTGGGAGAATCACTTCCATCCCGGCTCCTCCTCCTCGTAACAGTGCAGAACGGGGATCCATGAACTCTCCCCACCCCCGGCTCCCAGCCCACTGGAGCGGCTCTTTCCACTTTCCCAAGCTGCCAGGTGCTTTGGCCATGGGGTGTAAAATGGTCCCATCTCTGCTTCCTCTCCCACTGCTGCAACGACGCAGAAGCTGCTTTAATAGCAGCCCCCCCACCCCGCCCAACTGAGTCTCAGACCTTGCTAACGCTCAGTGCCACGGCAGCCCCAGGAGATGATTGCTGCGGGAGTCTCGTCCCGGGGTGAGGCAGTGACTCCTAGAAGCAGGGAGAGCAGCAGCACCATAGATCAGGGAGGTCTGGCAATGCCAGTGGCTGCCTGGGGTCTGGCAGCCCAGGCACTCAGAGCAGATTGTCAAAGGCCAAACCCCTCTCACCACCGGCTCTGTAGCTCCCCCTTGCTTTCGGTCTGTCTTAGGAACCATCCTGGCCCACATCCCCCTGGCATCTGAGCACTGCCCAACCTCGATTGCATTTATTCTAACTACCCCCTTCAGGGCAGGGTCTGGCAGCTACCCCCACTGTACAGACAGGGAACTACAGCACAGAGGGAAGAAAGGACTTGCTCAAAGACAAACAAAGCATCTGTGGCAGAGCTGGGAAATGAACATGGGTCTCCTGGGTCCCAGGATGGCACCTTCTCTTTCAACCTCCTGCCCCCTTTGTCCCTGGTTCAGTGGGAGCTGTGGGAGCTCTCTGGGGCATAGGAGCTGGCTGGTGCCCAGATGGAGCTACATTGCCTATTGCACAGATCTCGCTTTTCCCGAACATTGAAAATGCTTCTCCAACCATACCAGGGCCCGCCAGGATCCTTGCAGCTGGTCCGTCCTAAATTGTGAACTGTGCCCTGGCGTCCCAGAGCGGGGCAATGGGAGAGGGTGGGGCTGGCCCAAGGCCCTGCTGGATTGCGGCTCACGCGTACGGAGTCCCAGTGCTACAGAGCTCTGTGCTGGGACGGCGCTTTGTGGGGGTTTCGCAGCTCCTCTCTCCAAGGCTGTGTGGGAGCAGCCGCTGCAGAGAATCCCAGGCCTGATTCCCCCCACGCTGGGTCTCCGGAATGGCCCCTGTTCTGGGGGGCTCCATTCCTCATCCAATATCTCCTGCTGACTTCAGCAGCTGCACGGCAGGCATCCTAAAGCATCTCTAGTCCTCTCCACAGCTCAGGGGGACTATCCTGGCATCGGACTGTCCTGGGGAATGGTACAATGGCTCCGGGCAAGCGGCGAATGCCTGTTCCCCTGGCAACCTCAGTGCCATTCCCTCTGGAAGTGATGGTGTCAGCAAAGGTGCTGGAGGTGGTCAGGCCTTGTGGTTGGAGCTGGACTCAGGAGGCCGGGGTGTGGGTGGAGCGAGGCTGGAGCGAGAGCAGGGCTGGAGTAGGAGGAGGGGCAGGGCCACCAGCTACCTCCCGGTCTGGGCACTTACCTGGCCCCATCATGCTAGTGGCTGAGCACACGGGTGTTGTGGTATTTAGGTTCTCAACCCCCCCGCAGAGCAAGGACCTGCTCTCCCTCGTTAGCTGAGGCCCGGAGCGGCGGGGACTCACCTGATCTCACACAGAAGACTTACAGAGGAGCTGGGAACTGAACACAGCTCTCCTGGGTCCCAGCCCAATGCCTCATCTAACAACCTGTGCCACCTTCCCATGCCATGCCACCAGCCCTGCCAAACCCTCCTCCTTGTCTCCGTCCCCGTCGGGCTCAACTGGTGTGACCCCTTTTGTCGAGGCGCCCCAGACTCCCTCCTGTGCGCATGCCGCTGCCCACTTCCTCACTGGCACCAGGCTAGACGGCCGGCACCGGGGCACTTGGCAGACGTGCGCCGCCCAGCCAGGAGCTCGGGGAAGGCTCGGTGTGGTTGGCGACGCAATGGAAAATCGGAGGTGGGCAATAGAAGATTCTCCTACCTGGAGTCAGGAGTGGGCAGAAGCCTGCGCATAAATGGGCCACCCACTTTCTGCTGCCGGTGGCGGAGCTGGATCTGCTGGCTCAGCGTTCCCCAGGGGCACCTGCCAGCTCTCGCTCTGCCAGAGCCAAGCCTGGCAGTGAGGGGATGAGGCTGTGCCAGCCAGCAGGGGCGTGTCACAATGGGCAGGCGAGTCACAGACCAGCCAATATGTGACTCCCCAGCCATGGGATGCCCCAGCCCAGACTTGCTTTGGCCACCCCAAGACTTTAGAGCCTGTCCTTCCCCACCGCGGTCATGGGAGGGACCTTCCGCTGTTATACCAATAAAATAAAAACCAGCAGGATCTTATTAAAGGGAAAAAGGCAAAATACCACATTTATTGTGAATACAGAAAGAATCATAGTAAGCACTTAGTTATAGCTATAACATTCCATTCAATCTCATATTTATTCACAAATTCATTCATACAAACACCCACACACAGGTTCTGCAAGGTTGTTAACATAGTTACCAGCCTTAGAGTTGCTCATGCCAAGCCACTGGCCAGGTGGCCTGGACATGAGGAGAGAGCAGGGCCTTGTCAGATGGTCATCTGATGCTCCTGGAAGTTGGTTTGCAGAATCAGACCCCAAAGTTCTCACTTTTTAGAGTCTATTTTTATAGGAATTTCTTCCTATGCCAGTCTGTGGGAATTCCTTCATCATGCTGTTGCTGAATCAATCAGCAGATAGCACATTCCTGAGGGCTCCGAGCTGCTAGATGTTATCTTGTTCTTTGGTTCTCCAATTCTTGAGGCTGTTGGGTGAATTCCAGTCTGCCCTCCGGGGGTCCTCTGGTTATTTCCACTTGACGCCTTCTTCAGCCGATGGACACTGGATTCTTAGGCTGGCACCTCCCTGATCATTCTGTTATTATCCACACCAAGCATCCATCCACATACATCCTCTATCTCTATTTTAATCACAATTGTTAATACAACAAAAGGGCAGGCAGTCTCTGAGTGCTGTTTCTGTTGTTAGAGTATTGCTTTTAGTCTTTCTCTGTGAATTGCTTTGAGAACAGACTCAGTCTTAGAATGTACTAACACAATTAGCAGCTTGCAGGTTTCACACATAGAGGGAGAGAAACAGCACCAAAAACCAAGAGACCTCTTAATTAGTAATACCCTGGACTTTAAACTATTGGGAATCAAACTCATTTGTGATTTTAATACAGAACTTTTTTAATATGATCCAACACCGCTCCCCACAGTCACAGACGTTAGGCCGGAAAGGACCTCTGGGCTCCTCTCGTCCCAGCTCCTGCAGACCCCAGGCCAGAGCCCCTCCCTGCGTCCATGCTATTGGAGCCAGGGGGTCTCTGGATCCCCGAGTGGGAGGATCACTTCCATCCCGGTTCCTCCTTCTCATGACAGTGCAGAACGGGGATTCATGAACTCTCCCCACCCCCAACTCCCAGCCCACCCGAGCGGCTCTTTCCACTTTCCCAAGCTGCCGGGTGCTTTGGCCACGGGATGGAAAACGGTCCCCTCTCTGCTTCCTCTCCCACCGTTGCAATGATGCAGAAGCTGCTTTAATAGCAGCCCCCCCGCAACTGAGTCCCAGGCCTTGCTAATACTCAGAGCCACGGCAGCCCCAGGAGATGATTGCTGCGGGGTTCTCGGCCTGGGGAGAGGCAGTGACTCCTAGAAGCAGGGAGAGCAGCAGCACCGTAGATCAGGGAGATCTGGCAATGCCAGTGGCTGCCTGGGGTCTGGCACCCCAGGCACTCAGAGCAGATTGTCAAAGGCCAAACCCCTCTCACCACCGGCTCTGTAGCTCCCCCTTGCTTTCGGTCTGTCTTAGGCACCATCCTGGCCCTCATCCCCCTGACATCCGAGCACTACCCAACCTCAATAACATTTATTCTATCTGCCCCCTTCAGGGCAGGGCCTGGCTGCTACCCCCACTGTACAGACAGGGAACCGCTGCAGAGAGAGAATAAGGGACTTGCTCGAAGACGAACAGAGCACCTGTGGCAGAGCTGGGAAATGAACATGGGTCTCCTGGGTGCCAGGATGGCACCTTCCTTTTCAACCTCCTGCCCTCTTCGTCCCTGGTTCAGTGGGAGCTGTGGGAGCTCTCTGGGGCACAGGAGCTGGCTGGTGCCCAGATGGAGCTGCGTTGCCTATTGCACAGATCTCGCTTTTCCCGAACATTGAGAATGCTGCTCCAACCATACCAGGGCCCGCCAGGATCCTTGCAGCTGGTCAGTGCTAAATTGTGAACTGTGCCCTGGCCTCCCAGAGCGGGGCAATGGGAGAGGGTGGGGCTGGCCCAAGGCCCTGCTGGATTGCGGCTCACGCGTACGGAGTCCCAGTGCTACAGAGCTCTGTGCTGGGACGGCGCTTTGTGGGGGTTTCGCAGCTCCTCTCTCCAAGGCCTGTGTGGCAGCAGCCGCTGCAGAGAATCCCAGGCCTGAATCCCCCCACGCTGGGTCTCCTGAATGGCCCCTGCCCTCCAGTCCTCACCCAATGTCTCCTGCTGACTCTTCAGCAGCTTCACGGCAGGTGTCCTAAGGCACCTCTAGTCCTCTCCAGAGCTCAGGGGGACTGTCCTGGCATCAGACTGTTGCTGGCACCCAGTGCCGAGAGGCTGAACAACAGCTTGAGTGGTTCGTTTCCCGGTGTGCTACACCCAGTAATCACAATGGGGTGGAGAAGCAGAAAAGGTTATTTGAAGCTTCAAATAGGTACAGGGAGATTTGAATCTCAAATCCTGTACACAGAGCAGGAAGTTACACAGGCTTTTATACATCCTTTTTCCCAGCATACTTATCCAATAGCAAGCTGCCCCAAGTATCCATATAGCCAGCCAATCCAGTTCCCAGCTAGTTCCCTGGTTCTCTGTATCATTTGTTAAACTCTACATAAAGCTGCTTTATTCAGCATTGTTCTTCCATATCTGCCCTGTTTGGCCTTGCTTAGTTTCAGGCAGTCTGACTCTGCAGCATATTGTTGCAGATTCTCAGCATAACTGCTGTGTGTGCCTCCAGGCGGGGGGGCCAAGGACACTTGGGCCTAGTACGCAGAGCTGCTGCGAGTGCCTCCAGGCGGGAGGGGGAGCCAAGCACACCTGGGCCTAGTGCGAGGGGGCTTCATCGCCACTCGTGGTCTTCCATCCCCTCGAGTTACCTAGTGGCCATGCCCCAGTGTCCCCAACGGGACTGTCCTGGTGAATGGAACAATGGCTCCGGGCAGTCGGAGAATGCCTGTTCCCCCGGCAACCTCAGTGCCATTCCCTCTGGAAGTGATGGTGTCAGCGAAGGTGCTGGAGGTGGTCAGGCCTCGGGGTTGGAGCTGGACTCAGGAGGCCGGGGCGTGGGTGGAGCGAGGCTAGAGCGAGAGCAGGGCTGGAGCAGCCTAAGACTGTTGCCAATGTCAGGCAGGAGCGAGTTCCTGGCCCTGGAGTCGTGTTGAGCAGACTGAGCTGCTGCTGTGAGACTGAAATACTTGCTCCGGGAGTCACGGGCCTGTTCCTAGCTTGTGGATTGCCGGGAGCCCGTCATAGGAGGGACTTAGGGCCTGACACATGGCTCCAGGGGGTGCTTGGCTCCGGCCCCAGTGGGCACTGAAAGGCCAGGTGCAGGGGGCCAGGCGCAGCACCAGGGAGGACATTGGGGAGGCAGGAGCGCTCAGGTTGGGCTGAGCGGGCAGGTGCTGAGGAGCTGCAGCCGGCTGGCCAGCAGGGAGGAGGAGCAGCACCCAGCTGTGGAGGGCCCAGCTGCAGCTCCACACGGGGCACTGCCAGAGCCTGGCAGGCGGCTGGCTGAAGTGGCACTTTGTGATCTGGCGCAGGTGGAAGCTGGCTCCCCACATCTGAACGCTCTGCCGTGCCGGCGGATTCACATCTAAACCCGGATCTGGCTCCCAATTCACAGCTGGCCCCTCCCCCCGATCTGGAGTGGCTGAGACTCCAGCGCTCTGTGGAAGAGGCCAACAAATGCCAGCTCCTGGGGTGGGCTTCCCCCAGAGACAACCCCGTGCTGGGAAGGGAGGTTCCAAGAGCCGGCAGCTCCACCACTCACACTCCCAGCTTCCTGGGAATGAGCCAGGAGCAGAGTCCCAGTCCCCGTCCCCCGGCATTAATCCAGGGACTCCGCACTGGGGATGTGCACCTGGCAGCACGCAGCCTCCTGAGAACACACAGGCCAGGGTGCAGGGCGAGGGCTCCCAGAGAGAAACGGCAGGAGGGCAATGCTGGGAACCCCCAGGCCGTCTTCAGCTCAAGCATGAGGGCACCCCAGCATCCTGGAGAGCATGAATCTAACTTCAGCTCAGCCTTTATGTCCCCCCGTTCTCTGTGCTAGATGGGTTGGTCTCCCGGAGGGACGAAAGAGCCCATCAGGAGTTCCTGGCTTATCCAACGTCAGTTTCCCGCTCTTGTGAAAAAAACAGTGACTTCCCTTACACAGGAGCTGGTGTTCTTCAGGCTGGGCTGGGCCTCTACACGTTCCCCTGTAGGGGTGTGTGCACCCAGGGCCCGTGAGTCGCAGACGTTAGCCAACGAACATTTGCCAACAGACGTTTGCCCGCTGCTCTCCCCGTGTGCTCAGGCACCGCCATCAAAAGGGCATGTCTGCCACCTCCCTCTCAAGTCCTTCGCACCTGCATACTGCCAGGGGAACATCCCCATTTCTACTGAGGCCTCAGGGACAGGGTTTATGATGAACCGGCTGGAGTTGATCTCCCCCCCCGCTTCCCCCAGCGTGTTGCACCCCAACGGCTAGCTGGGGATCCAAACTGACACTCCCCGGTTTGAGCCCCTGCCTAGCCAGGCCCTGTTCCCTCCCCCCAGGCAGTTGTTGGCCCTGAACTCCTGCAGGCAGCCATGACACACAGGTGCTTGGGGGCTTGAGAGAAGGGCTATCACCAGCTGAATGACCCCTGCCTGTACGGTGGGGACTGAGGCCACTTTGCCACCAGGTGCCCCCCAAGTCCTGTGCTATGCTGAGTCTGGGGAGATGGGCAGGTTCAGCCTCATTAGAAGGGATCGGCCAGACAGAAAGGCAGAATCGGGTCCCCGCACAGAGCCCCTCTACTACCTGCCTGTGTCCTAACCACCAGGACAGTGGCCAATCCCACCTTCAGGTCAGGTTCCAGCGTCCGGCCCTGTCCATACCCACAGCGCGTGGCACCCAGCATGCGCCGATAGACTCCGGTACATGCAGTAAGTTCACAGACACTAGAAACTGCCTAACGCCAGGCTGGGGGCTGGGGATGTGTAGGGTACAGAGCACAGCACCCCCTGAGGCCGGGCAGGAGGGCTGGGAAATGCATATGATACAGAGCACAGCGCCCTCTAACACCTGGCAGGGGGGCTGAGAGATGGGGGGTGTAGGGTACAGAGCACAGTGCCCCCTAATGCTGGCCAGGGGGCCTGGAAGCTGGGGGAATATGTAGGATCCGGAGCACAGCATCCCCTAACACCAGGCTGGGGGGCAGGGAGAGGGGGGAATATGTGGGGTACGGAGCACAGCGCCCCCTAACACCAGGACACGAGGTCTCGTCCGTCTCAGGGCGGAAATGATCACACCCTGCGAATGGGGGATCTGCCACGGGCACTGGCAGGAGCGCGCTGCTTTACATTAAGGTTCTTTGGCTGATGGGCGAACCTCACCCCGCCCTGCGTTTCGAGTGTGAACAGCTGTCGATGGAAACCCAGATGGCAGAGATGGAGCAGGACGAACCGGGGTCACTGGGTCTCGCCCTCACCCCGTGTCTACACTGTACGAGAGTGGGAAATAGCAGGTGCCTTTTCTTGCCCTGATACGATTTTGGAGATGCTGACGCTTGCGACAGCTTTCTCCCTGTGTGGGTTGTGGGATCCAGGGGAGCCGTCTGTGTGTTCTGTACAGGACAAGGTGTGTAGATCGTTTATACCTCAATGTATCACTGTAAATACAGTTATTTAATATATCAAATAAAAGCAGAACAATACATCAAAAAGCCTCAAAATGAAAGAGAGGATTGCTATGTACAGGGGGGATTGCTATGTACAGAGGGGTTTGCACGTGACTAGTTAACTGCTCAAGAGCTTTCATCACCGTGTACTTTCTGACAGGTTTCCGCGCCCTGTGTAGGGTTTACGTCCTGCCCTCCGTCCCCGTTTCCGGTCGTGTACGTTTTTGGCGCCGTCGGCCCTTTTGAACATTTCTTTTGTATTGTTTTCTGTGTTTGGCCGGGGGAAGGTTGCGTTTTTGTGTTTTGACATATTTAGAGAAAAAGTATGAACAAGTAGAAAGAAAGGCTGTAAGGGGTTTGCGGCTCCCTCCCCGTCCATCAGGGTAGGAGACCACACCCCTTGCTACGATACTTCCGGGGTACCTTGGTTGAGGGGAAAATTAGCCCAGTGTTAATGGTTCAGGACTGCAGTCAGGCCGAGCAATGGTAGAGAGTCTGTTTGCCTAGGGCCCTCATTCAGGGCAGGGCTGCAGTCAAGTAGGGTCTCTGGCCTACAGTCAGGCAGGCAGAGCAGCAGAAGGTCCATTTGCCTGGCCCTTGATCAGGGCGGGGCAGCAATCAAGTAGGGGGGCTCTGGCCTACAGTCCGGCAGAGCCGTCGCCGTCTAAGGGAGGTTAGTTCTCTGGTGGGAGAGCCAGCACAACCGTCTGGCGTCCTGATTCAGGCAGGTGCCAGACCAATCAGGCCTTCTGACAACCAAGTGGGGAACCTGCCACTCCTGACGGTGGCGTGGCGGTGGTAGGGGAACCCAGGCCTTCCCGCTCCACTGCATCCCCACCCAGGGCCCTAAACAGCAGCGGAGTGGTCCGCCACTGGGTCAGCGGGGAAAATCTGATCACAACACGCTGGCCGGCTTGTAGTCAATAACACAGCTGAACCCGATTCGGCTGCCCTGGGCTCCTTCCTACACACCCATTCCGTGTGTACATGGGTCCCAGGGTTGTTGTTCGCTTCGCTGGGGTAGACGGCTAGTGGCAGCCCCACCAGCTCCTTGGAGTCCCTGGCGTCTGGCAGCTCCGGCAGCCCCTCTGGCTCTCTGTCAGGATAGCGCTCTCCATTAGGGGAGCAGGGAAGAGACATCCTGCTCCTCCAGCAGCTCTCTCCCAACTCAGCTGGAGGGGCGGCCTTTTATAGTTCCGCTTCCTGTCCCACCCCTCTGCTTCCGGCAGGGTGGCATGCGGTGGGAGACAAGCCTGCTTTCTGCAACCCTCCTGCCCCCAACAACCCACTTCAGCGAGTCCCAAAATCAAATCCACTTACCAGGGGCCTCCTCTCCTCTTTGTGCTTCGCCAACATCCGGGGAAGAAAAGAGCTCCTGGCCGCAGGCATCTCTGACCTCCGAGTCATCTTCTGCCTCTGGGTCCCCCTCCACATCCTCGTCCAAGATTTCCTCCTCCTGGCTCGGTCCACTCTCAACTGACATGCGAGCCACCGAAGTATCCACAGTGGTGTTAGCAGTGGAGGTGGGGTCGCCGCAGAGTATCACGTCCAGCTCTTTGGAGAACCGGCAGCTCATAGGCGCAGCACCGGAGTGACGGTTTGCCTCCCGCGTCCTGTGCTCGGAGTTCCGCAGCTCCTTCCCCTCGATCCTAAACTGCCGTGTGTCCCGGTCATCTCCCCTTTCTGTCATGCATCGTGAAATCTGTCCGTAGGTGTAATGATGCTGGTTCTGGCAGGACCCAACTGAGAGTGCCAGTTCAGGACAAACTGCTTCAAGCAGGGCAGTTACAGCCGAAGGCTGGGGCTTTTCCACCTCTAAGGCAAACCAAACCAGCCAAACAGAGCAGACTTTGGTCTCACCCCACTGGCTCACCACAAGTCACACAAGCAATTCCCTTAGACACTCCAGTTTCCCAGTATCCCCAACAGTACCACTTGTTATGGGGACAAATGGTTATGAAAACCAATATCCCAGGAAAAGAAAAAAGGCTCTCTTGATCCCAAAAGGACCAAGCCACAGACCCAGGTCAATATACAAATCAGATCTTGTCCCAAATCACACTCTTGCCAATCCTTTAGAATCTAAAATCTAAAGGTTTGTTCATAAAAGGAAAAAGCTATAGATGAGAGCTAGAATTGGTGAAATGGAATCAATGACATACAGTCATGGCCAAGTTCTTGGTTCAGGCTTGCGGCAGCGACAGAATAAACTGCAGGTTCAAATCAAGTCTCTGGAAAACATCCACAGCTGGGATGCGTCTTTCAGTTCTTGGTTCAAAGCTTCAGTGTAGCAAAGTCCCTCCAGAGGGATGAAGCAGGACTGAAGACAAGATGGAGGAGCTGCAGCAGCTTTTTATATTCTCTTGCCATGTGGTCTTTCTTTCTTTGTCCCAAGACAAGCTGTCCATCATGTGGCCTGGAAAAACCTCCGAGTTCTGTCCATAGGCAGGTCCCTGCACACCATGCTGAGTCCCAAGGCTTGTCTGCCTTCTCTCAATGTGTCAATTGTGTAGCTGATGGTCCTTAATCGGCCATCAAGCAGGCTAGGCATTGCATCCGATGAAGTGAGCTGTAGCTCGCGAAAGCTTATGTTCAAATAAATTTGTTAGTCTCTAAGGGCCACAAGTCCTCCTTTTGAACTTGTCTGGGGTGTCACCCAGAAGCATAGTACAAGTTTGAACCACAGACAGTACAGAGTCAATACTTATAACTTAAAATACAAAAATGACACAAACATATAGAGAGCATAATCATAACCAGCAAACCATAACCTTGCCTTAGACACCTTATTTGACCCCCCCTTTATACAAGATTTGGTGCCACTACAGGACCTTGGTTGCAACAATGATCTATATGGTCCCAGTTCAAGTCAATAACGTCACAGGAGGTATCATAATTGCTACGTCCGGAGTGCAGCTGGGACTGTACAGCCTCCTCTCCCCAAATGCTGATGAGGTCCAGCAGCTCAGCATAGCTCCAAGCAGGGGGATCGCCTGGTGCGTGGAGCAGGCCTGGCCACCTGGAAAGATGCGCTGCTCTCATCACCGAGCAAACAGGAAGGGGACTTTCAAAATGGCAAAGGAGTTTATGGAGTGGGGATGATGGATGGTCACCTGAGGGCCGGGCAGTAGAGTTCAAACCGATGACCAGAGAGGCGAGAGCAGGCATTGTGGGACACCTCCCGGAGGCCAATCGCAGCGCCGTAATCGACCTCGGTGTCTACACTGGCACCGCAGCCCTGTAGCCCCGGTGCAGAAAGTTTTTTAAACTGTACAGGGCTTTTATTAAAGTGCTGCAACTGCCCTGTTTCCGCGCCCTGAGTGGCGTGGCCGTGCGTACACCTCACCAGTTGCAGCGCAGAAAGCTGCTTTACCGCGCTGCAACTTGCCAGCGTAGACAGGACCTAAGGAAACAGTGCCATGACTTTAAACCTCCTGTTCACCGGAAAAAAACAAGGATGTGTTTTGGAGTGGAATAAAAATGCACCTTTTAAAAATGCCGTAACAGTTTTAACACATGATGAAAGTTATATTAAGCTTATTAAACATTTTAGATTTTTGTTGCATTATCAGACTGCTTTTGTTCTTAAATGTTTGCAGCCCACGGGCTGAGACATAGATACATGCTTCTGTGTTTGTTTTGGGTCTAGAAGCTGTATTAAAAGTAATGCTTTATAAAAACAAAAAGGTTTTTTCATTTGTACTTTGTGTTTCTAAGAAGACAAAAAGCATTTTAGTAATAAGTTTGACAGGGGCATTTTTGAATTAGCCAGTTTGTTTTCCAAGATGTCTAGTTACCATTAAGCAAAAGCCAGGGCCCTAAAGTTAATTAAAGGAAACAGGCATGTAGATTTCAAAGCCTTCTGGTTACAGAAATGGGAATGGCCATATCACCATTTACAAAATCTTTTTATTAACTCTTTAAATAAACTTACTATATAAAAGAATACAAAAAGAGACCCAGACCAAACCAGCTTTACCTTTAAATTTTAAAGAAAGCTTTAAAAATCAGGGTACAGTTAAAACCCTCATGTTTTTAAGGTTTGGATTTAGACAAAAAAGAAGAAAAAGCAGCTGATGTGAAAAAGTTCTGACAGAGATAAGGGGCTTGTTCTGTTCCTAACATACACACACATACTTTCTTCTTCTTTTCTCATGTTTTTCTGAAATGTAAACCAGGACAAACAAGTTTCTTTTAGGCCTGTTATATAAAATCTGCATGAAGCAGGATTTAAAAATAGCTGCCTTCCCCTGTTTAGCTCGCATGTCCTGTGACCAAAGTTGTTTCACTGTAAAGATGGCCAGAACATGTATGAATTTAAAACAAACAAGAACCCACAGCAGATTGCTTTTCAAAAGACACCCTTTGAACTTATTAAGAGTGTAAAATAAAGAAGCATCTCGGGGTTAAAACCACAGGCAGTTTACAAAAGTAATTTCTTAAAGTTAAATTAAGTTTTTATTGACTTAGGGATTTTAGTATGATTTTTTGTTGCATGATCAGACTGTCTTTGTTTCTAAATGTTTGCAGTCCGTGTGCTGAGATCCAGGTACAAGCTCTTTTTTAACTGTTTAAATGGACTTAATATATCAAAGAATGCAAAAAGAGAAAGGTGTTGTTTTTTTTTTTTTTTGGTGACCTTGAAATTGTAAAGAAAGCTTTAAAAATCAGGGTGCAGTTAAAAACCTCATGTTTTGAAAGTATGGATTTCTACAAAACACAAGAAAAAGCAGCTTATGTGAACCAGTTAGCTTTTTTTTTTAAACCAGAGATAAGGTATTTGTCAACCCCCTTCCCCCCCCCGCCACATTTTTCTTTTCTAGTGATTTTTTAAGTGTAAACCAAAGGCCAAATTTGACCTATTTGAAGCAGGCCCTTCTGCTTTTACATTTTTTTTTTGCAGCAAAGGCAGAGGATTAAAACTAAATGTAAACCTAAGGGGCTGCCAAGTTTTACTGAACACTAGTAAGATCAACACCTGTTTACAGGAACGTTAATGGTAAAGAGAAGGCAATATTACCATTCACAATCTATTTAACACATTTGTAACCCTTGAAATGAACTCCCTTGTTCTGTAGTGAAATAAAGAGGCCCCTTTGTAACACGAACAGGTTTAAACTCTTAAGAAGGTGTCTACACTGCCCACGTGAAATCGCTGCCGCTACAACACTTTAAGGTGGCAGTGTCCTCGCGGCTCCAGCTCAGGAGGGTGTTTTTTCACACCCCTGAGAGGGGCAAGTTTCAGCGCTGTAAGTGGCAGTGTAGACAAGCCCTAACTGAACTGTGAAATTTTAAAACAGGGAACTCTCTCTAAAAACCCCTAAAATTATTTTTGTTGTTTGTCAGCCCCAGTGGGAAAAGTCCCATAAAATTTAAAAGGCCTTAAAGCCAATGGGGTTGGTTATCTATCTATCTATCTATCTATCTAGTGGGAAAGGTGCTTGGGGCCTGTTTTTTTAGATAAGAATGAGGCAGTTAAAGGGGGTGGGTAGTGAGGGGAGGGGCGGGGAGGGGAGGGAGAGGGCTCTTGTTTAAAAATCTTGGGTTGATAGGATTGGTTCAGGAAAATGCATTCTATGATGCAGCTGTAGAACAGTTTCTGATTGATCCGCCCGAGAGGCAGAGATAACCATGCTGGGGACTGTGAGCCTTGGGAGCTCCCTCTTTTCCCCGGGGGCAGCCACAAGGGAAGAATTAGTCGGGGAAGCAAAAGTGGATGCGAACCTGGGAGGCAGTGACCATGAGATGGTCGAGTTCAGGATCCTGAAACAAGGAAGAAAGGAAAGCAGCAGAATACGGACCCTGGACTTGAGAAAAGCAGACTTTGACTCCCTCAGGGAACTGATGGGCAAGATCCCCTGGAAGAATAACATGAGGGGGAAAGGAGTCCAGGAGAGTTGGCTGTATTTTAAAGAATCCTTATTGAGGCTACAGGGACAAACCGTCCCGATGTGTAGAAAGAATAGTAAATATGGCAGGCGACCAGCTTAGCTTAACAGTGAAATCCTTGCTAATCTTAAATACAAAAAAGAAGCTTACAAGAATTGGAAGACTGGACAAATGACCAGGGAGGAGACAAAAATATTGCTCGAGCATGCAGGAGTGAAATCAGGAAGGCCAGATCACACCTGGAGTTGCAGCTAGCGAGAGATGTTAAGAGTAACAAGAAGGGTTTCTTCAGGTATGTTAGCAACAAGAAGAAAGTCAAGGAAAGTGTGGGCCCCTTACTGAATGAGGGAGGCAACCTAGTGACAGAGGATGTGGAAAAAGCTAATGTACTCAATGCTTTTTTTGCCTCTGTCTTCACGAACAAGGTCAGCTCCTAGACTACTGCACTGGGCAGCACAGCATGGGGAGGAGGTGACCAGCCCTCTGTGGAGAAAGAAGTGGTTCGGGACTATTTAGCAAAGCTGGACGAGCACAAGTCCATGGGGCCGGATGCGTTGCATCCGAGAGTCCTAAAGGAGTTGACGGATGTGATTGCAGAGCCATTGGCCATTATCTTTGAAAACTCATGGCGATCGGGGGCAGTCCCGGATGACTGGAAAAGGCTAATGTAGTGCCCATCTTTAAAAAAGGGAAGAAGGAGGATCCTGGGAACTACAGGCCAGTCAGCCTCACCTCAGGCCCTAGAAAAATCGTGGAGCAGGTCCTCAAGGAATCAATTCTGAAGCACTTAGAGGAGAGGAAAGTGATCAGGAACAGTCAGCATGGATTCACCAAGGGCAAGTCATGCTTGACTAATCTAATTGCCTTCTATGACACGATAACTGGCTCTGTGGATGAGGGGAAAGCGGTGGACGTGTTGTTCCTTGACTTTAGCAAAGCTTTTGACACTGTCTCCCACAGTATTCTTGCCAGCAAGTTAAAGAAGTATGGGCTGGATGAATGGACTATAAGGTGGATAGAAAGCTGGCTAGATTGTCAGGCTCAATGGGTAGTGCTCAATGGCTCCATTTCTAGTTGGCAGCCGGTATCAAGTGGAGTGCCCCAAGGGTCGGTCCTTGGGCCGGTTTTGTTCAATGTCTTCATAAATGATCTGGAGGATGGTGTGGATTGCACCCTCAGCAAGTTTGCAGATGACACTAAACTGGGAGGAGAGGTAGATACGCTGGAGGGTAGGGATAGGATACAGAGGGACCTAGACAAATTGGAGGATTGGGCCAAAAGAAATCTGATGAGGTTCAGGAAGGACAAGTGCAGAGTCCTGCACTTAGGATGGAAGAATCCAATGCACCACTACAGACTAAGGACCGAATGGCTCGGCAGCAGTTCTGCAGAAAAGGACCTAGGTGTTACAGTGGACGAGAAGCTGGATATGAGTCAACAGTGTGCCCTTGTTGCCAAGAAGGCCAATGGCATTTTGGGATGTATAAGTAGGGGCATTGCCAGCAGATGGAGGGACGTGATCGTTCCCCTCTATTTGACACTGGTGAGGCCTCATCTGGAGTACTGTGTCTAGTTTTGGGCCCCGCACTACAAGAAGGATGTGGAAAAATTGGAAAGAGTCCAGCGGAGGGCAACAAAAATGATTAGGGGACTGGAACACGTGACTTATGAGGAGAGGCTGAGGGAACTGGGATTGTTTAGCCTGCAGAAAAGAAGAATGAGGGGGGATTTGATAGCTGCTTTCAACTACCTGAAAGGGGGTTCCAAAGAAGATGGCTTTAGACTGTTCTCAGTGGTAGCAGATGACAGAACAAGGAGTAATGGTCTCAAGTTGCAGTGGGGGAGATTTAGGTTGGATATTAGGAAAAATTTTTTCACTAGGAGGGTGGTGAAACACTGGAATGTGTTACCTAGGGAGGTGGTGGAATCTCCTTCCTTAGAAGTTTTTAAGGTCAGGCTTGACAAAGCCCTGGCTGGGATGATTTAGTCGGGGATCGGTCCTGCTTTGAGCAGGGGGTTGGACTAGATGACCTCCTGAGGTTCCTTCCAACCCTGATATTCTATGATTCTATGATTCTATGAAGGGTAAGTTCTCTTCCCCCTCCCCCTCCGCCCGCCCTGCAGCTTGCTATACTTTCCTTGTATAATGACAGGTTTCAGAGTAGCAGCCGTGTTAGTCTGTATTCGCAAAAAGAAAAGAAGGACTTGTGGCACCTTAGAGACCAACACATTGGATGCTCATGAAAGCTTCTGCTCAGATAAATTTGTTAGTCTCTAAGGTGCCACAAGGACTCCTTTTCTTTATACTTTCCTTGTCTCACTAACCAAAAAGGATCTCTTCCTGTTTTCTATATTCTCCTTCTCTCACTAACCAAAAAAAGGATCTTTCTCTCTTTTGCACAGCTCTGTGTTCTGCTTAGTAACAAAAAAGGATCTTTCTCTCTCTTTCTGTTTTCTGTACTTTACATAGCCCTGTGTCACTGACACAAGATCTCTAGCTCATATTTCGGCCATGTGATTTCTTTCACCCGACCTTCTCAACCTTCCTTTAGAGTTTCCTCTTTTCTTTAATGAGCCTTTGCTTTTTAAAATGATTTCAATTTTTTTACTCTTATTATTTTTTAGTCCCAACAACAATAACCTTTTACCACGTTCTTACTAATCTATAAAACACACTCCTCTCTCTTGTTGCTTTCTATAGTTTCCCCTCTTCCTTCTATTTAAAATCCCCTTTCTTTCCTTTTTTCTTCGAAGGCTAAGCAATCTTTCTTTTTTAAAAACTCCTTTCCTTTAAAACTCCTTTAAGGCCTCTGTCATGAGGGGGCGTGGCCTCCTGCCCTGGCAGCCTGGGAGGGAGCTGCGAACACCCCCTGGTGGGCAGAACCGGGACACCCATGGCAGCAGAGGGGCGGGGCAGGAAGCGGCACTATAAAAGGCTGGGCCTCCAGCTCAGATGGGAGAGAGCTGCCAGATGAGCAGCACGTCTCTTCCCTGCTGTGGAAGCACGGACCGAACAGAGAGCGCTATCCTGACAGAGACCCAGAGGGGCTGCCAGATGCCAGGGACACTGAGAAGCTGGTGGGGCTGCCACTCACTGTCCTCCCCCAGAGCTCGCTGTTGCCGGCAGGGAAAGGGCTGGGGGGAGTCCTCCTCTCTGGCCCCTATCCCAGAGCAGCCTTCCTGCACCCCAAACTTATCCCCAGCCCTGCCCCACCCCAGAGCCCACACCCCCAGCCAGAGCTTTCACCTCTCCACCACACCCTCAATCCTCGCCCTGAGCCCCTCCAACACCCCAGACACCTTATCCCCAGTCCTAGCCAGAGCCCTCATCCTCCCACACCCCAACCCTCTGCCCCAGCCCTGTGCCCCTTCCAACACCACAAACCCCTCATCTCCAGTCCTAGACAGAGCCCTCATCCCCCCACACCCCAACCCTCTGCCCCAGCCCTGAGCCCCCCCAACACCACAAACCCCTCATCTCCAATCCTAGACAGAGCCTCATCCAACCACACCCCAACCCTCTGCCCCAGCCCTGAGCCCCCTTCCAATACCACAAACCCCTCATCTCCAGCCCTAGACAGAGCCCTCATCTCCCTACATTCCAACCCTCTGCCCCAGCCCTGAGCCTCTCTAACCCCCCAAACCTCCCAGCTCCAAACAGAATCCTCACCCCCTGCACCCCTACTCTTGCCCTGAGTCCCTCCCAAACCCCTCAGCCCTGCACCCCCTCCCTCTGCACCCCCTCCCATCCCCAAACTCCCTCCCAGAGCCTGCAGCCTGACCCCCAATACTCTGCCTAAGCCTAGGGCCTGCACCCCAGACGTCCTTCCTCACCCAAACTCCCTCCCGGAGCCTTGGGCAGGTGGAGGGCGAAGTAGGGGCGGGTTCTGGGCACCACCAAAATTTCTACAAACCTGCCACCCCTGAACCCACGTACACACGGAATGGGCGTGTAGCAAGGAGCCCAGGGCAGCCGAATTGGGTTCAGCTGTGTTATTGACTACAAGCCGGTCAGTGTGTTGCTGTCGGATTTTCCCCACTGACACAGTGGCGGACCGCTCCATGGCTGTTAGGGCCCTGGGCTGGGACGCAGTAAAGCGAGAGGGCCTGGGTTCCCCGACCACCGCCACCCCACCGTCAGGAGTAGCAGCCTCCCCACTTGGTTGTCAGGAGGCCTGATTGCTCTGACACCCGCCTGAATCAGGACGCCAGACAGTTGTGCTGACTCTCCCACCAGAGAGCTAACCTCCCCCAGACTGCGACGGCTCTGCCGGACTGTAGGCCAGAGCCCCCCTACTTGATTGCTGCCCCGCCCTGATCAAGGGCCAGGCAAATGGACCTTCTGCTGCTCTGCCTGCCTGACTGTAGGCCAGAGCCCCTACTCAACAGCAGCCCTGTCCTGAATGAGGGCCCCGGGCAAACAGACTCTCTACCGTTGGTCGGCCTGACTGCAGGCCAGAACCATGAACACTGAGCTATTTCCCCTGAACCAAGGTACCCCGGAAGTATCGTAGCGAGGGGCGTGGTCTCCCTCCCAGACGGATGGGGAGGGAGCCGCGAACCCCCTACAGCCTCTCTTTCTACTCGTTCATACTTTTTCTCTAAATATGTCAAAACACAGCACGCTGTTAGGGCCCTGGGCGGGGACGCAGTGAAGTGGGAGGACCTGGGTTCCCCTATCCCTGCCACCCCACCGTCAGGAGTGGCAGCCTACTTGGTTGCTGCCCCGCCCTGATCAAGGGCCAGGCAAATGGACCTTCTGTTGCTCTGCCGGCCTGACAGTAGCACAAGCACGCAACCTTCCCCTGGCCAAACACAGAAAAATAATACAAAAGAAATGTTCAAAAGGGCTGATGGTGCCAAAAATGTACACGACCAGAAATGGGGATGGAGGGCGGGACGTAAACTCTACACGGGGCATGGAAACCTGTCAAAAAGTACATGGTGATAAAAGCTATTGAGCGGTTAACTACTCACGTGGCTGGGCAGGGCAGGCGGCCAATGGGGAGAAAGCCATGGTGAGGCATGATGTGTTCCACCCTGCTCCAGGCGGGCTCTGGTGCACCAAACCCCCAGAGTAGGGAGGCTGGCTTTTACTCGCGCAGCTGGGCAGCTTCAATGACTGCGTTCTCCCTTGTATACATCAGTCTCGTCCTGTGCAAGAGTGTCCTTAGGCTGGCGCGGGCTCGACGGTGTTTCTTGCAGGCCTTGAGGATCAGAATGGTCTGCAAAGCCAGGCACCTGACAGAGGACTTGCTGTCCTGCTGCAAGCCTTTGAGGACTAAGATTGAAAGGAAGGAAATGGAGGTCAGAGCCATGGTGCTCTGGAAAGTCCTGGCAGAGCAAGCCAGCGCTGTACCTCTCAGCCCGCGACAAGAAGGCAGCAGGCTGGGAGGCGGGAGGCAGGGGACTAGCTGGAACAATCACCAACCCTCACTAAACATCCCCACTGCCCTCCACAGCTGGGGGAGCCCCCAGACACAGGCAAGAAGTCGCAATGAACCCCATTCACTCACTATTTCTAGGACTGCCCCGTCCCTGCAGGATCTGATGGCCTCATCCCTGCCTGTATTTATGCTCCCCTTTCCCCCCAGTGCACAGATGGGCACTTAAGCCCAGAGAGGGGGACATTCACAAAGGGGGCTTGGGCATTGTTAGGCTACGCCTAACTTCCGGTGCCCTGCTGCCCTCCAGGAAATGCCGAGGAGGGAGCTCAGCCATTCTCTAGCTCTGGTTGGGGCCCAGCTGTGAACCTGCTCTGGGAGTGAGGAGCCTGAGCTATGTTACCCCCCCGTCCCCCTTCTCCCCAACAAATGTGGAGGAGACGCTGCTCTGCCCTGCGCAGGCCCAGGGTTCCGGGCACGCAGCAGGGAGGTAGGTGACCGGATGTCACCTCAGTCTCCTTTGGAACAGTGGTTTGACACCAGGCACCCCACCTGGAAGTGACTGCAACAAACCCTGGGCTAGTGAGTGCAAGTGGGGGAGGCAGGACCCCACGTTTACTGTGTTGCGGGGGCGGGAGGGACAATCGTCTGCGAAGGCCAGCCAGCTCAGGCCCAGTTTGGGGATTTGCCAGGCAACAGCTCTGAGGTCAGGGCTAAGTACCTGGGCACATGCCAACCAGCAGACACCACAGGGTGAGGGGGAAGCTGATCAGGGGTTTGGGGATCTACAGTTTGCAACCCTTCGTGGCTCTCACCCAAGATCACATTGCTGGCATCGGAGATTGAACCCAGCCCGCGGCCCTGGGCCATTCGTCCCTCTAGCGCTCAGTGCTCAAAGCAGATACCACTCACCATTGCAGATGGCCTCCAACTTCTCCTGGCTCTGCTGGTCCAGCTGCCGGGCAGTGAGCCCTACACACACAAACAGCTCGTCACATCCCTGCCTCCCCAGCGAGGGTGTCAAAGCGTCTGTCACCCTCCAAGCAGTGGGGCTTTCACCTGCCCCTCGCTGTCCAGGAGGCACTCCTGAGTCCCCAGGGGAAAGGGCGAGGCCCCAGGGATGGCTGTGGGGCTGGTTGCCAAAGAAGAGCATTGCGCCTTGAGGTTCCACTAACAAGAGCCCATGGTGGGGTGGGGGTGGGGGTGATGGGGACTGCATGGGGAGCAGTGTGGTTCGAGGGGCCCATCAGCCGATCAGGGCAGTTTGGGGTGAGCTTGGTCCTGCGGGTTTCTGACACCCCTGAGCCTTCATTCGGCAATCAGGAGCCGGCAGGGACTGAGGAGAGCCTGGGACTGGATCCAGCCCCTCTGCTTAAGGGACCCCTCTGCTCTGTGGTTACCTAGAAACCTGATGGCCGCTTCTCTAATGGGAGCCTGCGGGTTTTCCACAAAGGCCATGGCCTGGCAGAGGAAGGTTTCTGCCCTGTCCTTGTAGCACGCCACCTAGGAGCCAGAACAAGGGAGCACAAGGTTATTAAAGGCCTTTCCATCCTGCAGGCCAGGTTCCAGATCTGTGGAGCGTCCTGCTTTCAGCCCTCCTTCCTGTGCCGGGGGGATCATGCAGAGGGACTACAGCCAGGGCCAGGTGTGGTCCCGGGGCTGGGGCTCAGTGTGGGCACGGAGCCGGGCAACGGAGGGCTCCCTTACCAGGCAGTCACAGCCTCGCCAAAGCTCCTTTTTCTGGAGGAGGGCACCGAGCTCGCTCCACCTTAGGAATTCCAAAGCACTCCTGAGGGTGTCCCAACACACCTGCAAAACAAGAGGGGCCGGGGTGAACCGGCAACGGTTACGGAAGCTGGAAGCCAGGGCCGTCCCTCGGCATATGCGCCTGCGTAGGGCACCATGAAATTTGGGGCACCAAATTGCCCCAAATTTCATAGTGCCACTAGGCGGCTGCATGCTGCACATGCAGCAGCCCCAGCCCCAGTGACCCGCCCTATACCTCAGCCAGCCCCGCCGCGGGCTGCGCCCACTACAAAGGGCAGGGCCATCCCTGGGCGGGGCCCAGACAACTCCCTATGCCCTCCCTCTTCCCCTTCCCCCCTGCTCCATCCCCAGCCCGCCCCCATTCCACCTCTTCTCCGCAAGCCTCTTCCCCCAGCGACCCCACACTCATTGGCAGTGGCAGGAAGTGGAGCAACCCCGTCCCAGCCCGCTCTCCTCCAAAAGGATTGCCCCCCGCACTCACCGGCGGTGGGAAGCGGAGTGCTGCGGCTGGGAGCTGGCAGAGTAGAGTGGGCTGGGGCCAGGCTGCTCCGCTTCCCGCTTCCCGCTGCTGTCAGTGAGTGTGTGTGTGGGAGGGATCCCTTTCCCCAAACCCCCTCCCTCGAGCCACACGGCTGGAGCCGGGGCGAGGGAAGCAGATCGGGTTACTCCCAGCTCTCCGCTAATCCCCCAGGCCACTCTGGGCCTGTGGGCCCCCCAAAAGTGGCCCCACACAGCTCCTGCCTCCCAGACCCCAGTGGGGGGGAGGGGAAGGCCTGGGACCCCCACAGCCCCACTGCTGGGGGGCTGGATAGGGCACCTAAATGGCTAGGGACAGCCCAGCTGGAAGCCACTAACATAGTTACTGGAGGCCGTGTGTGCTGAACGGTTCCCGGCCCGAGGCTGCTCGCGGAAGGGCGGAGGTTTGGCTAAGGCAATGGCTGGAGACCTGACTCAATTCCCAGCTCTTCCTGCAGGAACTCAGGCAAGTTGCTTCAGCCCAGGGCTACAAAGGGATTTAGGTGCCTAATGCCCAGGGGCATTCCATACTTTTGAGGCACTAGGCCTCACGCTGTGCCTTAGTTCCCCACCTCATGGGGGGAAGGAGGGTGAATTCATTACTGCCGGGGGCATTTGGCTCCCAAGTGATGGGGGCCATGAGAGCGAGCGTGTGCACAGGCACCTGGGGCGGGGCGGAGGGGGGGCTTGGGCATGTCACGGCTAGTAAGAGCTGTCTGGGCTGCTTGGCCAAGGGCACATTGGGTCTTGGGCACCATCCGGAGGCTGGGTAGCTCTGCTCCTGGTAGGGGCCATGGCCAGGGTTGTGCTCTTCCCACCAGCACAGCCAGGGGAATGTGCGGAGGCCAGTGGCTGTTGGAGTGGTGAGGTGACCCCTCCGCCCACCCATTCTCTCAGCCTGGCTGCAGGGGGGGAGTGTTGGCCTCAGAGGAGGCAGGGAAGACTCAGCTGTTGGGTGGGGCGCCATGGTCATGACGCTACTGGACTCAACGTTCAAGTGTTTTTGAGCACGTGATTGTCACAGCACTGAGCACCTGCCCTCTGCCGGCCAGACCTTTTAAAGGGGAGTGTCACATGTTGGCCCTCCCCAGCAAATTCCTGGTCACTCTGTAACAATCTCAGCTGCAGGCTCCAGCTCGTGGCCTCACCTGGGACACATTGGGACGCTCATCGTGCAGGAGGAGGAGCAGAGGGACCAGGCTGCGGAGGACGTGCTCCTTCATCTTTTTCCTGTTGGGCTCCCTAACAAGCTCCAGCAGGTGTTTAAAAAGGGTGATGGAGAGCACCCGGAGTTTGCTGGACTCCTGCAAGAGAGGATGTGGGGAGGAGACGCTGTGACGGTCGTGTCACTGTGTCAGAGATGTCTGCCCTGCAGGGGGTATTGCTAACTCACCCCCAGTCATACAGGCACAGCTGGGGGCCAGAGTCTCATGGGCATAGCGCCATTGAAGGCAATAGAGATTCAGGTTTCCACCAGCTGAGGGGCTGGCCTGGTAACTTCTTGGCCAGAGAGAGCAGTAAGGTGGGGTGAGACAGCCCCTGGGATCTCACAGCCAGCTCTGGGCACACTGACATCAGCACCCGCCTGTCAAGCCAAGGGGAAACGCTCAGGGCAGAGCAGCATCAGGACAGGGGCGGCAGAGAGGGAGCGATGAGGAAAGATTCAAAGAGGCAAGGGATGTGTGTACTTTGTCCTCCTGCTTTGCGTGCCTGACTCACACTGGTGCTGACCCACAGCGACCCTCTAGCGAGGCCAAGGGGGCCAGGCATGGGGGGCAAATTCCTACACTGGTGTTTGTTCGGGTCACGCACAGGGACCTGCGGGGGAGTTAACCAGGAGCAAGGGGTGGTAAATGTGCAGGAGCTCCCAGATAGGGGGCCTTGGAAGCCATGACTGGAAACCACCCAGCCTCCAGGGGCTTGGGGTTCGGCAAGGGCTGCCCCACTCCTACACATGGGTTTCTTGTTAACTCAGGGTCGGCCCCACTTGGTCACATGATGCCCCCTCGCTGCATGGCAGCTGGCAGAGCCGGACCAGTCCAGTGACCTGGGAGGCCGGGCGAGCTGTGCCCACCAGGGAGAACCAGGAGCAATAGCTGGGGGCTCTAGGGAGGGGCCACAGCTTTCTGGGAGGTGAGGCTGAGGGTAAGGGGGGGCAGCCTGCGGAGGGGCGGGTTGACTTGAGCTGTTCTGAGAGTGGCTGAACCTTTAAATGGTGCCCCCCCAATCAGCAGTTACATGTCGCCTCTGGGCACCAGGTTCTAGAGCAGGCAGTTCTCTGAGTGACGTCTGTTGTAAAAGTGTTCATAAGTTCTTTTAGTCTGTTTATCAGATTTGGCTGCGCTCTCCTGTCTGGCCACTTTGGAGACTGGCTCTTGGAACAGTAGTTCTCAGTTGTCTTTCCATCAGGAGCGGGTGCTGGACTAGATGCAGGAGCTGCTCTTGGTGTTGATCTTTAGCTGGGCCTGTGCCACTGCTTAATAAAGAGCGGCCGGGTCCCAGCAGAGTTCGGGAGGGCTGAGGGTAGGATTTAGAGTTGTGAGAGCTGGGGAGGTGGGTGGTCCCTCCAGGAGCCCCCACTGGGGCGTTACCCCTGGAAGGCAGTAATGGATGGGTCCCTTTCTCCTGCTCACTTTGCTGGCTCTCGCCGTGCAGTGGGGGACTGAACATCAGTCTGGTGAACACGCTGGCGGGGGCTCGTTTGTGGTTACAAAAGGCCTGGGGAGAACTAGCCCCTCCTTTGATGCTGCCCTGCCATGAGAACGAAGGGGAGAGGAAAGGGCGGTAGCTGCAGAACCTACAGATGGAGCCGTTTCCTTATGGAGCTGACAGGCTAGCTGTGGGATTCCTGGCCAGGGAGGGGAGGGGCAGGATTTTCACCAGGGTACCATCACTTGTTACCCTGGAAGGCAGCAGGAGCATTGCGGCCCCCTGTGCTGCAGAGGCCCCCTCGCTGCATGCAGGCTCAGGAATGCATGTTCTTCCCTCAAGGGGAGCCTCGTCCCCAGGCTGCCCTGATCCTTGTCAGCAGGCCTGCAGGACACCAGGGTTCCCACCCTTACTGCCATATGCTCTGATGGAGAATGGGGTAGCAGAAGAAGGCGGGAATGGGTTCATGTCATTTACGACAATCCTTTTTCTGGCTAGGGCCATAGCATAGGTCCCGCTAGCCCACCCGCCAGCCCCCATTCACACATCTGTGGCTTGAAGGGTCTCCCGCGGGCCGTCAGGCCTTACATCATGAAAGAACGGCAGGAATTTCTCAGCCACTTGCACAGCAATGGGGCTGGCGCTCTTCCTGTCCATGCCGGCGAGGATGTCTCTCAGCACGGTGATGGCGTTGGAGATGACGTCCCTGTCTGCCTCGTGTAGCTGCTCCACGATGACTGGCAGTTGATGCTGGAGTTTCCCCACCTGTGTGAAAGGAGAAGCTGCTTCATGAAACACCCTCCGGTGACCCAACAAGCCATTTCCAAAACAACGTCTGCCTCCCCTGGAGACAGAGCCACAGGAACTAGGAGTGCAGGGGGTGCTGCAGCACTCCAAGGTTTTTCGCGGGGCTCTGCTCCTGGCCCCACACACAAGGTCCCAGGTGCCGGCCCTGCGCCAACTCCCAGCTGTGGCCCCAGCCTCGGCCCCCTTGCCCCATCCATCTCCCGTCCCCTGGAGCCATGGCCCTGCTCCTGACCCCAGCTCTAGGGGTGGTGGGGTGTGTGGACAAGTGTAAGGGGGTGCTCAGCACCTCCACTATAAAAAGTCTTCTAGCGCCCCGCCTCCAGATGACATGTTAGAGCCTCAAAGCCCTTGCACAGCCCCAGCTAGGATCGCAGGCAGCGGGGCCGGCTACCTGCAACATAAGCAGCTGCTTCCTTGTACCCCTGATCTCAGGGGGTGGTATTTATTAGCAGGTATCATCTGTGGAAACTTCTCTGCACAACACCTTGACCCCGAACAAATCAAGTGTATTATTGTTATAAGAGTTAGAATAGCACCTCCAGCGCCTATCTGCAATCAGGGCGTGTGCTGGGGCTTTCCAGGCACAGAAAGAGACATTCCCTGGCCTAGAGCTTACAGGCTAGACACACAAAGGAAGGATATCTATCCCCGTTGTACAGACATGGAACTCAGGCACAGAGAGGCGACGTGACTCACCCATGGTCACCCAGGGAGTCTGGCAGAGCCCGAAACTGAACTTGGGTTCTCCTGAGTCCCGGGTCTTACAGCCCAGCATCAGCGAGGGAGCCGATTTTGTACATGAGTTCTAGGGTTTTTGTTACTAAAAGCCAGATTCAATCATTTCTGTATTTGGCTTTTGAACTGTTCAAAGACAGCCCCACAAAACCTCAACCGGGATCAGGGAAAAAGTGTCCAATACAGGCTTACCAGTTCCAGAAGGAAAAATAAAACACAAGCAAGTGAAAACCAGGCTGAGGACATGGAATAATGGGAATGGTGGATAACAAAGAGAATTACAGTCATGCCCTCTCCATGTCTGATCGATTCATCGTCCGGCTTTAATAAACCAGACTGACCTGCTACTCTCAGGGTAAGTAAATTATCATTAGGGAGAGTTGCCTTCAGATGGTCTCCTCTTTGACCAGGCTGCCAGATCTGTGTCTTTAAGTCCCAAGGGTTTTCTCTGCCTTCACTATACTGTGTCTATCACACTTGGTATGAGGTCTGAGCAGCAAAAGGCCTTTCTCGAGCTCTTCAGAGGAGCGAGTGCTGCGGGACAGAGCTGTAACGTCAACAGTTAAAACCTACGAGGCTCAAAAAGGGGATTCGTAGGAAAAAATGGTTCCAATTGAAGCAAAATGGCTCTGTCCGGGCATCCCGGATCACTGGTGTCACCAGCATTCCCTGGAGGTCTAGAGTCCACAGCTCTGCTGCTACTCTAGTGCTAGGGTTCTCTGGATCACACACTCAGAGACGCACCCTGCAGGAGCCAGGCCCTGCCCTGCAGAACAACAGACAAAAGCCAGGCAGGGACTTGCCCAAGGTCACCCAGCAGGTCAGTGGCAGAGCCAGGAAGAGAAACCAGGGCTCCTGACTTCAGGCCAGGGCCAGGTCTCCTGGGAAGCTTTCAATGACCCCTGCCCTGCATCAGCTCCCTGATGAAGGAGTTGCCAAGACTTTGAAGGAAAGAGCTCAAATTCAGAGGGATCGTGGTAAATTGGAGGACTGGGCTATAGACAACAAAATGAAACTCACCAAAGACAAAAGTGAGATGCTACATTCAGAGAAGGAAAAGCAAATGCACAGAAACAGAATGGGGGACAACCGGTTGTACTGCTAAGAAGGATCTGGGAGCTGCGGTGGATCACAGCCTCAGCATGAGGCAGCAAAGCGATGCTGTTGCAAAAAAAAAAAAAGAAAAGAAAAAAAAAAAGCAAATGCAATCTTAGGTTGCATTAACAGAGGTATAGCCTGCAAGTCATGGGAGGTGATAGTACCACTCTACTCAGTGCTGGTTAGGCCTCAGCTGGAGTAAGGTGTCCACTTTTGGTCACCAATGTCTACAAAAGATGTGGAGAAACTGTAATGGATCCAGAGGCGAGTGACAAAGATGATCAGAGGGATGGAACACAAGCCATACGAGCAAAGGTTGAAGGAACTGGCTATGTTTAGTTTGCAAAAGAGGAGATTAAGGGGGGATGTGCTAATGGACTTCAGATTCTTTGAAGGCTGCCAAAAAAAAGATGGTGAAAAGTTGTTCTCTCTTGCCACAGAGGGCAGGACAAGAGGGGATGGGTTCAAACGACAGCACTGCAGATTTAGATTAAATCTCAGGAAAACCTTCCTCACTGTAAGGAGAGTAGGACAATGGGACAGACGATTAGGGAGCTTGTGGAAGCCCCTTTGCTGGAAGTTTATAGAAGGAGGCTGGAGCCATCTGTCTGGGCTGGGATAGACACAACAAATCCTGCATCTTGGCAGGGGCTGGACAAGCTGACCTTGCGATCCCTTCTCACCCTGCGGTTCTATGAGAGGTGTCCCAGAGCACCAGGAGAGGGTTTCGGCGTGTTCTGCCTCGACTATAGCGCTGGCTAGAGTCACGCTCTCTCTCTTCGGCCCAATGGCAATACCCACTGGGAGACAGAGAGACACCCTCAGGCCATGGTGGGGACACACGGCGCTCCTTCCCTTGCTGCAGGGGCTGGAACTTACGGCCAAGGGGGCGACGCCAGCCTCTTGCTGAGAGATGTCGTGATGCTGGCGCAGCGGCCGCTCCTGCAGCCTGTCGAGCAGCTCCCGTAGGACCTTTCCTGCGGTCTTGGGGTGGGATGTCAGCACCCTCCACATCTCCACAGCAACGCTGCAAAGGGAGAGAGCCGATTTCACCTGGCCAGAGCCCTGCCAGCCTCCAGCACCCACCGCCACCCGCACCCTGCTGAGTCTCCCGCCCCCGGCCGGCCCGTTGTTGCCCTCCTGCTGCAGCAAGGGCCCCCACTGCCTGGCGCAGGCTGCATGGGGGCCGGGTCTGAGTGTCAGCCCCGGGGGAGGCCGAGGGCTGCCATATGGGGTTTTGCAGGCTGGCCTGTCTCCACGGCATGTCAGCCTGCAAAACCCTCCAGAACAAGCAGAAGCTCTGCAGGGAGCAGGAGGTCTCCGGAAGGTTCTGCACGCCCCTGTCCCTGGCAGCGGGACCAGTCCGGGGGACCCGGAGCGCGAGCAGCAGCAGCCCCAGCCCCGTACCTGTCACATGACAGCGAGCAGCCCAGCAGGGTTGTGACCACCTCCTTTCTGTACTGGTTGCCCAGCACGAGAAGGGCCTTGAGCAGCTGCTGCTGGGCCAGCGGCTCGCTGATGGAATCCAGGTTGTGGTATATGCTCGTCACAGCCTCCGACACCTGGAAGAGAAACGGGGAGATGGGAGCCTTGTCTTCCTCGCGCTGCTATTGATCTGGGGTGCCAGGGAGCTGCCCTACCTGAGAGCCATCTGCCCTCCCACATCCTGTTCTCCAGCTCCAGGCCTACAACACAGGGCCAATTCCCGGCCTATCGTTTCATAGACTGCAAGACCACAAGCGGCCATGGAGATCACCTAGACTGACCCCCCGCATTGCACAGGACCTGCCCCCCAGTAATGCCGAGTGCCCAGAGACAGAGTCTCCCACGGATGGGCTCCCCAAGCAGGCTGTTCTCACTGCAGCTCTTACCCTCTCCAGGCTTGGGCTGGGAACCCACAGGATCACATGCAGCATGTGCCTGGCTGCCACCGAGTCATGGACGCTGGTGTCTCTCATGCCCTCGATAGCAGTGAGGAGGAAGTCCATGCGCTCGGATGGGTTGAAGTACTTCCCAAACATCTGAAACAAACCTGCCAGTGAAACCCCTTTTGCTGCCCAGTGCGGTTCCAGTCGGACCGAGCAGCCAGGACTGGCCCAGCCAGGAGTGCAGGCAAAGCCCGCTCTGCCGGGACAGGGCTGGGTTACTGCACCTGGGACGCACAGTACCCAGCCAGCAATCAGGAGCTGTCCTGCATGGCACAGGCCAGCGTGGCAGTGCACGGGGGCACAATACTGCACAGCACGGATACACTCTCTAGTGCTCAGCAGGGGCTGGCACTGGTGCGTGGACGCAATGATGCCTTGGAGAGCATTAATCTCTGGGGAAGTTCCCACCACACCTGACAAGGAGCTGGGATCAGGTTTGGATGAGACCCAGTGCATCTTGGGATGTGGCATGGAGGGAGGCATATTGGCCCGCAATAGTAGAAGCCTTGCCAGCAGATTGAGGGAAGTGATTATTCCCCTCTATTCGGCACTGGTGAGATCACATCTGGCCCCCCACAAGAGAAAGGATGTGGACAAATCGGAGAGAGTCCAGCAGAGGGTAACGAAAATGATTAGCAGGCTGAAGCACATGAATTATGAGGAGAGACTGAGGGAACTGGGCTTATTTAGTCTGCAGAAGAGAAGAATGAGGGGGGATTTGATAGCAGCCTTCAACTACCTGAAGGGGGTCTCCAAAGAGGATGGAGCTCGGCTGTTCTCAGTGGTGGCAGGTGACAGAACAAGCATCAATGGTCTCAAGTTGCAGTGGGGGAGGTCCAGGTTGGATATGAGGAAAGACTATTTCACTAGGAGGGTGGTAAAGCACTGGAAAGGGTTACCTAGGGAGGTGGGGAATCTCCATCCATCAAGATTTTTAATGTCAGGCTTGACAAAGCCCTGGCTGGGATGATTTAGTTGGGGTTGGATTAGATACCTCCTGAGGTCTATGATTCTGTGAGGTGGAGTGGGCCATAGGCAGGGCTCCGGCCCAGCTGGATGGGGTCAGTCACAGGCCTGGGTCTGTCCCTTCCCCCTGACTCCTAGGGTCTTAATTTCTCTCTCCTGATAACTCTGGGCACAACAATCCCAGGAAGCATTGAAAGTAGTTACCATGGCGATATTGCTGGTGTTGGTGAACCAGGTGACCCAGAAGGTGTTCTCCGCTCGCCACTCCCTGAAGACCTGCAGATACTCTGCACTCTGCTTTGCCAGCGTCGTGCCTGAACCAGGGAGGGGAAACAGACAGCAGGCAATATAAATCAGAGGTTAGCTTTGGAAATGGGAGTTTTGCAAGGAAGTTTAGAGACAAGTACATCTAAGAAACATACTGTAAATTCAGGCCAATAAACTCCCCCTCCCTCCCCAACAAAACTAAACAAACTAACCCCCCTGGAAGAGTAAAAATAAACCAGGCGGAAGTGCAGCAGCAGTGTGAGGCTCTCCAGTTGATTGCACTGAATGCAGCATGTAGGATTCCCAGCCCTGTGGGCAGGTAGCACATCTGGGCATTTCGCCCAAGGAGCTACTGCCCTCGGAGACCAGGAGGCCAGAGGATCTGAACTGGTGGAGCCAAGGGAGACAGCGAGGTACATAGAGGAGACTTTTAGGGATGCAGTAGAGTGGTCGCACCCCCAGTCTGACAGCCTCTGTGCTGCTGAGGAGGGTGAAAGTTTCTGGGAAGGAGAACTCGAGCTGGAGCAGAGGGAGACGATCCCATAGTTGGGACCCACCTGCCAGATGAAGTCAGGATATCCTCTCACACAGAGGCTGCCCTCCTGAGGCGGGAAGCCCAGTTACAAAGAAAAGCCAGGTAGTAGTAATGGGGATTCAATCAATAGACATATAAGCAGTTGGGTTTGTGATGAGTGGGAGAACCACATGGTAAATTGCCTGCCTGGTGCAAAGGTTGCAGCTCTCACGAGACATCCAAACAAACTTACGTGCAGTGCTGTGGTATGTAAGCTAATGTTTAAATCGGCCTCTGTACGAGATAGCGAATGTGACAGTGAATTTTATAAAAGTCTCCAGATGTGATCCCTGGCAAGCCCGACTTCAGTATCAGGCAAATTGTTGAAATGATAGGAAAGAACAGAATTATCAGATACATAGGTGAACACAATTTGTTGGGGCAGAGTCAACATGGCTTTTGGAAAGGGAAATCATGCCTCACCAATCTACTAGAATTCTCTGAAGGGGGTCAACAAGAATGTGGAGAAGGGTGATCCAGTGGATATACTGTACTTGGACTTTCAGAAAGCCTTTGACAGGGTCCCTCACCAAAGGCTCTTAACCAAAGTAAGTTGTCATGGGATAAGAGGGAAGGTTCTCTCATGGGTCAGTGGTTAAAAGATAGGAAACAAACAACAGGAATAAATGGTCAGTTTTCACAGTGGAGAGAGGTAAAGAGCGGGGCACCCCAAGGATCTGTGTTGACACCAGTCTAGTTCAACATAGTCATCAATGATCCAGAAAAAGGGGTAACCAGTGAGGTAGCAAAATTTGCAGATGATACAAAATGACTCAAGATAGTTAAATCCAAAGCAGACTGCGAAGAGCTACAAAGGGACCTCACAAAACTGGGGGACTGGGCAACAAAATGGCAGATGACATTCAATATAGATAAATGCAAACTGGACACCACAATCCCAACTATACATACACAATTATGGGGTTTAAATTACCACTCAAGAAAGAGATTTTGGAGTCATCGTAAAGAGTTCTCCGAAAATATCCGCTCACCGTGCAGTGGCAGTTAAAAAAGCCAACAGAATGTTGGGAACCATAAGGAAAGGGATAGATAATAAACCAGAAAAATGTCATAATGCCTCGATACAAATCCAGTGTGCGCGCCCACACCTTGAATACCGCGTGTAGTTCTGGTCTCCCCATCTCAAAACAGACATACCAGAATTGTAAAAGGTGCAGAGAAGGGCGACAAAAATGATTAGGGGTGTGGAAGAGCTTCCATATGAGGAAAGATTAAAAAGACTGGGGGCAAGTCTACACTTCAACCACTCTATCGCCATAGCTGCACCGGCGCTGTAGCATTGAAGAGAAGATGGTCCTCTGCCAACAAGCTCTTAATCCACCTCCCGGAGAGGCGCTAGCTATGTCAGTGGGAGGGGTGCTTCTGCCAACAGGGGTGTGGATTTTTCACACCCCTGAGCAATGGAGTGATAACAATATAGCTCTGCAGTGTAGACCTGGGACCATTTAGTTTAGAAAAGAGCTGACTAAGGGGGGAGATGACAGAGGTCTATAAAATCATGACTGGTGAGGAGAAAGTGAATAGGGAAGTGTTATTTACCCCTACACATAACACGGGAACTAGGGGTCACTTTCTGAAATTAATAGGCAGCAAGTTAAAAGCAAAGAAAAGAAGGTATCTCTGCACACAATGCACAGGCAACCTGTGGAAATTGTTGCCGTGGGATGTTGTGAAGCCTAAAAGTATAATTGGGTTCAAGATAATTAGGCCATGCAACCCTAGACTCTGCATGTCCCTAAACCTCTGACTACCAGAAGCTGGGACCGGATGAGAGGGGATGGATCACTCAAAATTTCCCTTTTCAGTTCATTCTCTCTGAAGCATGAGGCACTGGCCATTATCAGAAGACACAATACTGGGCTAGATGAACTGATCTGAGTCAGTATGTCCATTCTTATGTGAGTTATGAAGAGTAGAATATGGACAGGGAAGCTAAAGACATCAGGGGAAACTCCATGGCTTGAAGGACTATGGATACTAAGGAGGTTTTTTTAAAAAAGTGTATTAGGAACAAAAGAAATCCTAGCAATGGTGTAGGCTCATTACTAGATGGAGACTGTTTAAAAGGATGCAGAAAAGGCAGAAGTGTTCAAGAAATATGTTTCCCATGTTTGGAAACCCCATGTCAATGTATTTAGGAAGGACAAGGGTCTCCAGTGCTCTTACGTTTTTGCCACAGCATGAAGGCGTAGAGGTGGTGAAGTCCCTCCATAGCCGATCGACAGATCTCCTGCTCCTGCTCAGCACAGTGCAGAGTGAGACAGCCCACCAGCTGGCCCAGGACTCTGAAATCCTCCACTCCCTGACGGAGAGAGGGAGCAAGGGGAGTCACTCGCCCCTGCAGGCCCAGCGCAGCATGTCCCCCGGCATTGCACTAGCAACGGTCTAGAACCGGGGGAGGCAGAGCCCAGCGCAGAGAGACTGGGGACAATGAGAGCAGGAGGAGCCATGGGACCCATCACCAGGGACTGAGGGAAGCTCAGCAGGGACGGGAAGTCTGGGTAGCAAAGTCAGCAAACGTTGCCCTCGAATGGGGATCTGGGTAAGGAATGAACTAACGTCCAGTCTCCATCTCAAGGGCAAGCTCCTAATCCCAGCCCCTTCTCCCATCCCCCTCCCTCCACTGACCTCAGGTCCAGGAGCGTGAGGTCACCTTGGACTCCTCTTCTCTGCATTCTGCCTCTCTCACTCCATCCTGGAGCTCCCCACAACCCCCACTTTCTGCGCCGCACCCAGCCTGCCGGCTCTCTCCTGCCGGCTCTCTCCTGCAGCCTTGTCCTCTAGCCTCCCCCTCCTGCCAGACCTTCCCTTGCCCCTCCTGCAGCCCCTGCGCTCGCTCCCTGCTCTTCCCCATGTCGCACCAAGCCCCTTGCCCTCCTCTCCTGGGCTCTGCACGGCCTCCCCTGACCCACTCCCCATTGCTCTGGCTCCTTTGGCCCCTCCCATCCCTTTCACTGTGTCCCCTCCCACCTCCCTCCTTCTCTTCTGCTGCCCCAGCCTCTGGGGGGCATATCATCCAAGCACCCCGCTTCAGCTGCCGGAGGGGAGGCCCTGCCACAGGGGGGATGGAGCAGCTGGAGCAGCTCAATGGCCCTGAGCACCCAGAGCAGGGGGTGTTCATCTGGCAGCCTGGCAGGAGCTGATGCCAAAGCGTCCCAGGGGCAACTGACAAAGGGCGTGAACAGACACCTGGGTTCAGAGGGTGCTCTCAAGGCGATCCTCTGTAAATCCGCTGACCCTGCGGAGCAGACTTTGGTCCTAGGGGAACAGCGGGGAGAGTCCTTGGAGATAGAATTATGGGGCTCCACCCAAGGCCCACTGGAGTTAGAGGACAGACCTGTCCACATCAGGGCTCATTAGATTGGACTCCTACCGAGGATCTTGCTGAGTCACTATTCCAGGCCCGGGTTTTCCCTGCCAGGGAGCGCTGCACCGCAAGCCTGCTCAGTGCAGTTAGGAGACGGCCAGAGTCACAGGCTGCTCACCTTGAATTTGTGTTGACCGGAGATGAATTTGGTCAGCCAGGTGATTCTTCCCACTGCCCTCAGCCGCACATGCACCTCCTTGGATGCGGTCCAGGGGAGCAGGACCTGAGAGAAACAGATTGGGACAAATTGCGAAGGAGAAGGACCAAAAAATAGCACAAGCACATAGAGTGAAAATCAGAAAGGCTAAGGCAAAAATGAGTTCGAACTGGCAAGGGACATAAAAGGCAATCAGAAGCAGCTCTCTAAATGCATTAGGAGAAAGACAAAGGAAAGTGTGGGGCCACTACTCAGCAGGGAAGCAGAGCAAATAATGGACGATACAGACAAAGCCAAGGTGTTTAATGCCTTTTTTGCTTCAGTTTTCACTAAAAAGGTTAATGGCGACTAGATGATGACCACAATATTAACAACAAGGGGGAAGGAATACAGGCCAGACTAGGGAGAGAACAGATAAAAGACAATTTAGGTCAGTTAGATGTATTCAAGTTGGCAGAGCCTCATGATATTCACACGAGATGGAACTAGACAAAGCAATCTCTGAACCTTTAGGAGGGCTGAAGGTCCCAGAGGACTGGAGAAGGGCAGCCACAGAGCCTATCTTCAGAAAGGGGAACAAGGAGGCCCCAAGGAATTATCCACCTGTCAGCCTATCTTTGGTACCCAGAAAGATTATTGAACAAATTATTAAAGTTTGTAAGAACCTAGAGGAGATAATAGGGTGATAAGGAATAGCACCATGGATTTGTCCACAACAAACCATGCCGAACAAATCTAACTTCCTTCTTTGACTGGGTTACTTGCCTAGTGGATGGAGGGAGGCAGTATATGATGATGTATATGAAGTTTCATAAAGCTTTTGACACAGTTCCACAAGACATTCTCATAAGCAAACTAAGCCAATACGCTCCAGATGAGACTACTGTAAAGTGGACACACAACTGATGGAAAGGCAATCCTCAAAGAGGAGTTATCACTGACTCGCTGGCAAACTAGGAGGGTGTCTGAAGTGGGGTCCCCCAGGGGTGTGCCTGGGTCCAGTACTGGCCAATATTTTCATGAAGAACTTGGTTAACAGAGAGGAGAGTATGCTTGTCAAGTTGGCAGATGACACCAAGCTGGGGAGAATTACAAGCACTTTGGAGGACAGATTAGAATTCAGAATGAGCTTGCCAAATTGGAGAGTTGGTCTGAAGTCAACAAGATGAAATTCAGTCAAAACCAATGTGACGTAACGCACTTAGGAAGGAAAAATCCAATGCATAAAAACAAAGTGAGGGATAACCGGCTAGGTGGCAGGACTGCAGAAAAGGATCTGGGGGTTAGCGTGAATCTCACACTGAATAGGAATCAAGAGTGTGATGCTGTTGTGAAAGAGGGAAATGTCATTCTGAGGTGTATTAGCTTGGAGCACTGTGTCCAGTTCTTGGCACCCCGCTTTAAGAAAGATGTGAACAAACTGGGGCCCGTCCAGAGGACAGCGACAAAAATGATCAGAGGTTTAGAAAACCTGACCTATGAAGAAAGGGTGAACGACTTGGGCATGTTTCGTCTTGAGAAGACGAAGGGGGCACCTCCTAACACTCTTCCAATACGTTAAGGGCTGTTTCACAGAGGATGGTGACTAATTGTTCTCCACGTCCTCTGAAGGTAGGACAAGAAGTAATGGGCTTAATCTGCAGCAAGGGAGATTGAGGTTAAATATTTGGAAAAAGTCTAAGGGTGGCTAAGCACTGGAACAGGTGACCTAGGGAAGTGGTGGACTCCCCATCATGGATGTTTTAAAAAAACAGGCTGAACAAACACTCCTCAGGGACGGTCGAGGAATGCTTGGCCCTGCCTCAGTGCAGGCGGTGGAGTAGATGACCTCTTGAGATCCCTTCCAGCCCTGCACTTCTGTGATTCCCTCTTCCCAAGCTCTGGGATCGAGAAGACCGAATATCTGCTGAGGACATTTCCCTCTTTTTGGAGCACAAACCACCCACAGAATCGACTTCCTGTGGCCCCAGAACTAGAACGTTGGGGGAATCTAGCTCTGGGCTCTGGCCAGTATTGGTGGGGCCCATGGTGAACACAAATGAATCCCGGGCTCAGATGAGGCTCAGTGGAGAACACGGCAGATCCCGCACTCCTCCACCCCCATGCCATGCAGACGTTTTTCAGATATAGCGGGGCACTTGGTCCTCCAGCCCAAGAACCTTTGTACAGAACGTACTCTGAGGAGCAGAAGGCACGGGAGTGTCCCATGCTTGGGATTAAATGGAGCCTTGGTCCCAGAGCCCCACCCCAGCTACAGGACTCGTCCCCTTCCTGCCCCCATGCCTCCACACCTCCACGATGTTTTGCAGCACCACAAGGTTGCGCTTCTCATCCTCACACACCAAGGCCTTCAGCAGCTCATCCATGGTGTTCAGAGTCTGCGTGCAGAGCAGAGGAGAAACCACAGCAAGTGGCGTTACCCAGCCAGGCGACGAACCAATGCCCTGGCGTGTGACACGTCCCAGGCCATGGCAGCCCCTGCTATTCCAGCTCACCCACTCACTTGTACCCGCAGGGGACCTACTGCAAACTCCTCCTGGCAACAGGACCGCACCCACTTTTGCTGTCCCCAGGGAGGCCACTGCACACAGTCGAACGCATTAGAAGAGTCAGGAAGGACTCCGCGTTTGAGGGGGAGGGGAGATTTCCAGCCAAGCTTCACTTCCCCTGGCCTGTGTGCATCTCAAGCAGCCGATCTCAGGCCTGTGCCCCCAGCCATGCACTGGGGATGAATGTGCTTGTGAAGGGAGTGTCTGTTCCCCACTAATTGCCGGTGCCTGTGAAGGATAAATGCCTACTACTGCTACCCTATGAGGGAGTTACTCCTTTATCTGTGGCGGTGGGGCTTGTGCTTTGGTACTCAGGTCCTGAGCTGAAGCGCTGCCAAGGAGCTGTGATCATTACGCTCTTATGCCAGCGCCAGGTAACCCAGGGGGCAGGGACACAAGTGACTTGCAGGATTCCCCCTCGGTTTGGGGCAGCTCCTCATGGCTAGTTTGGGGATTACGTTGTTGTATAGAGCAGCTTCCACGCCCTGGTTGGTCTCTGCCAGAGCTTCGCGAACCAGCTGAGCGGCGGCGAACCAGCTGAGCAGCGGGGACAGCAGAGCAGCTCACAGCAGGAGTTTGCCTGGGACTGGTAAGTATCCGAGTGTGTGTTTGTTTGCTTGCTGAGGAAGTATCCGAGCGTGTGTTTGCTGGGAGGGCAGTGTGAGAGCCTGAGTGAGTGTCTGATTGGCTGCTAGCCTGCAGGGGGCGGGCATTAGGGTGTCTGTTTGTTTGCGTCAGGGAAGCCTGGCTGTGTAAAAAGAGCCAGAGCTTCGCGAACCAGCTGAGCGGCGGGGACAGCAGAGCAGCTCACAGCAGGAGTTTGCCTGGGAGTTCGCCTGGAGTGAGCCCAGTGAGGCTTACATCTTGCCAACTGCTCTGAGGAAGCTCGTAGTAGGAAAGTGATATGGAAGGGCGGGGTTCAGCTGTTGTGACCTGCACTGGATGTGCCATGTTTGTCTTTCTTCCACAGGACAGAAGTGACTTTGTCTGTACAAAGTGCAAGCTGGTCTCCATATTGGAAGAGAAGATTGAAGGTCTGGAGCAACAGATAATGACCCTGCGTTGCATACGAGAAACTGAGGATTTTCTGGACGAAACTCAGGATAGGCTTCTAGGGGCACAAAGCTCTAAAGATATAGAGCAGGTTGCACACAGGAGCCAAGAGGCCAGTGAAGAAGCTTGGCAACATGTGACCTCCAGAAGAGGTAAGCGGAATGTCCGGGTTCCAGTAACACAGACACAGGTAACTAACCGCTTTCATGTTCTCTCCACAGGTACCGTTGTGGAGAGTGGACCAGATGATACGTCTGGGGCGAGAAAGCAGAAGGAGACTCCGCTGGTTGGAAGGCATGAGATGCGATGTCCTGAGGTTGGGGGTTCCACGACCACCACTCCCAAGAGGAGAAGGCGGGTGGTGGTGGTCGGGGACTCTCTCCTCCGGGGGACTGAGTCATCTATCTGCCGCCCTGACGGGGAAAACCGAGAAGTCTGCTGCTTGCCGGGGGCTAAGATTCGCGATGTGACGGAGAGACTGCCGAGACTCATCAAGCCCTCGGATCGCTACCCCTTCCTGCTTCTCCACGTGGGCACCAATGATACTGCCAAGAATGACCTTGAGCGGATCACTGCGGACTACGTGGCTCTGGGAAGAAGGATAAAGGAGTTTGAGGCGCAAGTGGTCTTCTCGTCCATCCTCCCCGTGGAAGGAAAAGGCCTGGGTAGGGACCGTCGAATCGTGGAAGTCAACGAATGGCTACGCAGGTGGTGTCGGAGAGAAGGCTTTGGATTCTTTGACCATGGGATGGTGTTCCATGAAGGAGGAGTGCTGGGCAGAGACGGGCTCCATCTTACGAAGAGAGGGAAGAGCATCTTTGCCAGCAGGCTGGCTAACCTAGTGAGGAGGGCTTTAAACTAGGTTCACCGGGGGAAGGAGACCAAAGCCCTGAGGTAAGTGGGAAAGAGGGATACCGGGAGGAAGCACAGGCAGAAATGTCTGTGAGGGGAGGGCTCCTGCCTCATACTGGGAATGAGGGGCGATCAACAGGTTATCTCAAGTGCTTATATACGAATGCACAAAGCCTTGGAAACAAGCAGGGAGAACTGGAGGTCCTGGTAATGTCAAGGAACTATGATGTGATTGGAATCACAGAGACTTGGTGGGATAACTCACATGACTGGAGTACTGTCATGGATGGTTATAAACTGTTCAGGAGGGACAGGCAGGGCAGAAAAGGTGGGGGAGTAGCACTGTATGTAAGGGAGCAGTATGACTGCTCAGAGCTCCGGTACGAAACTGTAAAAAAACCTGAGTGTCTCTGGATTAAGTTTAGAAGTGTGTGCAACAAGAGTGATGTAGTGGTGGGAGTCTGCTATAGACCACCGGACCAGGGGGATGAGGTAGATGAGGCTTTCTTCCGGCAGCTCACGGAAGCTACTAGATCGCATGCCCTGATTCTCATGGGTGACTTTAATTTTCCTGATATCTGCTGGGAAAGCAATACTGCGGTGCATAGACAATCCAGGAAGTTTTTGGAAAGCGTAGGGGACAATTTCCTGGTGCAAGTGCTAGAGGAGCCAACTAGGGGGGGCGCTTTTCTTGACCTGCTGCTCACAAACCAGGTAGAATTAGTGGGGGAAGCAAAAGTGGATGGGAATCTGGGAGGCAGTGACCATGAGTTGGTTGAGTTCAGGATCCTGACGCAGGGAAGAAAGGTAAGCAGCAGGATACGGACCCTGGACTTCAGGAAAGCAGACTTCGACTCCCTCAGGGAACGGATGGCCAGGATCCCCTGGGGGACTAACTTGAAGGGGAAAGGAGTCCAGGAGAGCTGGCTGTATTTCAAGGAATCCCTGTTGAGATTACAGGGACAAACCATCCCGATGAGTCGAAAGAATAGTAAATATGGCAGGCGACCGGCTTGGCTTAACGGTGAAATCCTAGCGGATCTTAAACATAAAAAAGAAGCTTACAAGAAGTGGAAGGTTGGACATATGACCAGGGAAGAGTATAAAAATATTGCTCGGGCATGTAGGAATGAAATCAGGAGGGCCAAATCGCACCTGGAGCTGCAGCTAGCGAGAGATGTCAAGAGTAACAAGAAGGGTTTCTTCAGGTATGTTGGCAACAAGAAGAAAGCCAAGGAAAGTGTGGGACCCTTACTGAATGAGGGAGGCAACCTAGTGACAGAGGATGTGGAAAAAGCTAATGTACTCAATGCTTTTTTTGCCTCTGTTTTCACTAACAAGGACAGCTCCCAGACTGCTACGCTGGGCATCACAAAATGGGGAAGAGATGGCCAGCCCTCTGTGGAGATAGAGGTGGTTAGGGACTATTTAGAAAAGCTGGACGTGCACAAGTCCATGGGGCCGGACGAGTTGCATCCGACAGTGCTGAAGGAATTGGCGGCTGTGATTGCAGAGCCATTGGCCATTATCTTTGAAAACTCGTGGCGAACCGGGGAAGTCCCGGATGACTGGAAAAAGGCTAATGTAGTGCCAATCTTTAAAAAAGGGAAGAAGGAGGATCCTGGGAACTACAGGCCAGTCAGCCTCACCTCAGTCCCTGGAAAAATCATGGAGCAGGTCCTCAAAGAATCAATCTTGAAGTACTTGCATGAAAGGAAAGTGATCAGGAACAGCCAGCATGGATTCACCAAGGGAAGGTCATGCCTGACTAATCTAATCGCCTTTTATCATGAGATTACTGGTTCTGTGGATGAAGGGAAAGCAGTGGATGTATTGTTTCTTGACTTTAGCAAAGCTTTTGACACGGTCTCCCACAGTATTCTTGTCAGCAAGTTAAGGAAGTATGGGCTGGATGAATGCACTATAGGGTGGGTAGAAAGCTGGCTAGATTGTCGGGCTCAACGGGTAGTGATCAATGGCTCCATGTCTGGTTGGCAGCCGGTGTCAAGTGGAGTGCCCCAGGGGTCGGTCCTGGGGCCGGTTTTGTTCAATATCTTCATAAATGATCTGGAGGATGGTGTGGATTGCACTCTCAGCAAATTTGCGGACGATACTAAACTGGGAGGAGTGGTAGATACGCTGGAGGGGAGGGATAGGATACAGAAGGACCTAGACAAATTGGAGGATTGGGCCAAAAGAAATCTGATGAGGTTCAATAAGGATAAGTGCAGGGTCCTGCACTTAGGACGGAAGAATCCAATGCACCGTTACAGACTAGGGACCGAATGGCTAGGCAGCAGTTCTGCGGAAAAGGACCTAGGGGTGACAGTGGACGAGAAGCTGGATATGAGTCAGCAGTGTGCCCTTGTTGCCAAGAAGGCCAATGGCATTTTGGGATGTATACGTAGGGGCATAGCGAGCAGATCGAGGGACGTGATCGTCCCCCTCTATTCGACATTGGTGAGGCCTCATCTGGAGTACTGTGTCCAGTTTTGGGCCCCACACTACAAGAAGGATGTGGATAAATTGGAGAGAGTCCAGCGAAGGGCAACAAAAATGATTAGGGGTCTAGAACACATGACTTATGAGGAGAGGCTGAGGGAGCTGGGATTGTTTAGCCTGCAGAAGAGAAGAATGAGGGGGGATTTGATAGCTGCTTTCAACTACCTGAAAGGGGGTTCCAAAGAGGATGGCTCTAGACTGTTCTCAATGGTAGCAGATGACAGAACGAGGAGTAATGGCTTCAAGTTGCAGTGGGGGAGGTTTAGATTGGATATTAGGAAAAACTTTTTCACTAAGAGGGTGGTGAAACACTGGAATGCGTTGCCTAGGGAGGTGGTGGAATCTCCTTCCTTGGAAGTTTTTAAGGTCAGGCTTGACAAAGCCCTGGCTGGGATGATTTAACTGGGAATTGGTCCTGCTTCGAGCAGGGGGTTGGACTAGATGACCTTCAGGGGTCCCTTCCAACCCTGATATTCTATGATTCTATGATTCTGCTGGAGGCAGGGAGAAGACGCTGGAGAAGCAGACGGTGAGCATGCTGGATAGCTCCATTCCCCGCAGCAGTGGCTTCACTTTGCTAAGAGAAGAGACACGCGCGGATTGGAGGGCTGAGGCGAGACTGATGCACTGATGTTGGCCTCAGGCTCCCAGGACATGATGGGCAGGCTTCTGGGAAGCTGAGAGCAGGGCGCCAGTGGCACTGAGAGAGAGCCCCCCATGGCGCAGGCTGTGCCACGTGCCAGGGCTCAGCCTGCCCAGCCTCTGAGCCACAGGGAGTCGCTGAGCTGCCGGTGGGATGCAGCTGGCACAGCTGGCGGCGACTCCGGTGGCTCCGCTCCAGCCGTGCCCAACTGCCCCTCTCCTCCCGGAGCCATCGCCTGCGGGTCCCAGAGGGGACTGGTCCAACCCCCTCGCTCCCTCCCCCACATCTTCACACGGCCACTTGGAGAGGTCGCCAGGCACCGAAGGATCCTCCACCACCAACCCACGGGTGCCACGTGCCTGGGGGAATCAGAAGACGGGGGAGGAGCAGAGGGGGCAATGCCCTGGAGAACTGGCCATGCCAAGAGGCTGGCGTGTCTGGCTGCACACAGCACTAGCTGGGGCTGCGCGGGCAGGCCGGGTACCTCAGCTCCATGATGGCGAGCATCGCTTGCTGACGCACCCCGCTGGTCAGGGAGTCGACGGACTCAAGATCAATCAGCTCCTGGGGAGACAATGTGGGGAAGTGCCAGCCGGGCTCCGAGCTCCCGTAAGGCTCCGGCTGGGGAGCAAAGCGCAGGGCCTGCAACACGTGGCCTCGGCAGACAGGTCGTCCTACTGTGGGCTTGACGGTGTGCAGGGCTCCAGCTGGGGAGCGCAGTGCAGGGCCTGTGGTCAGTGCCCCAGTGTCACGCACCAGTGCACTGCAAAGGCTCCATCAGCATTAGCACCCAGGGACTCCACCTGAGATCAGGCTCCTTGTGCCAGGTGCTGCACACACACAGTGAGAGCCAGTCCCTGCCCCAGAGAACTCACGAGCTAACTGGACAAGACAAGGCATGGGAGGGAAACTGAGGCACAGAGGGGGAAGTGATTTGCCCAAAGGTCTCACTGAGGAACTGAGCCCCAGCCCACTGGACCACCCACCAGCACACGCTGTCCCACGTTCAGGGAAGGGAGGTAAGCTCCAGAAAGCTTTCTGCAGAGCCGCAGAGCAAAGACTTTCCAAATCTACGGAGCAGATTTGTTGTTAGTTCCCTAGTGGGTACTGACTGCGGAGTGTTGGGGCTCTGTGCAGGGAGACTGGTGTATACAGAGCGACCTGGTGACTTGGGAAGCTGGGTGCAAGGGAACAACCTACGTTTCAATACACTGACATGTTCAGGAACAAAGAACCCAGGCCACACTCACAGCATGGGGGGCTCTAACCTGGGAAGCGGTGACACTGGAAAAGACTTGGCAGTCATGGTAATCAGCTGCACAGGAGCGCCCAGTGCAAGGCTGGGGCCAAAAGGGCTTTTGCCATCCTGGGCTGTGCAAACAGGGCAATCTCCAGTTGTTAGAGAGCTTATTTTCCCTCGGTATTTGGCAGTGGTGCGACCTCTGCTGGGATCCTCTCTCCAGGTCTGGTGCCCACAATTCAAGGAGAATGTTGATAAATTGAAGAGGGGTCACAGAAGAGCCACAAGAGTGACTGAAGGACTGGGAAACATGCCTTATAGTGAGAGACTCCAGAAATCAATCAGTTCAGCTTCACAAAGAGAAGGTTACAGGGTGCCTTGATGACAGTCTGTAAGTATCTACACAGGGAGCAAATGCTTGATAATGGGCTCTTCAGTCTAACAGACAAACGTCCAACACGATCCAGCGATTGGCAGTTGAAGGTAGACAAATCTGCAGAGCTCTCCAGGCCAATCACTGAACCCGCCAAGTAACATAGCCCGAGTGTGTGTTTTACTCACCTTTATCTTCTCCACAAGGAGGGCTTTGCAGAGAAAAGCTGCCAGGTTTTGTTCTGGGTGCCTCGTGAGGGCGGCCCTGCTGATGGTGATGACACGATCCAAGAATTCAAGTTTCTTGGCCTCCTCCTATGCCCCGCAGAGATTAGACAAAAACAGGAAGGTTAGCGTGGAAAGGAGCTGCCAGTGGGAGAGATGTCAGAAAGCTTCCCCCCAGCGCTGCTCAGGCTTTGATATGCCGAAGGCCAGAAGGCCATTCATCTCTCAACAGGAGTGACTATGTGGGGAGGGCAGGGCAGCTCTGTGTGAAACCAGACCAGAGAGGGAGCAGATCTCACGGGGTAGGTGTCCAAAGAGGAACTGCAACATGGGGGCTAAGCAGCCAGACAGTCTTACTGGGGGGCTTGAGAGAGTGGGAGGAACATCTGGGTGTGCCACCCTGACACCCAATATTCGCCACTGTCATATAATTAGGATATGTTTGGTACCAAGTATGTCTTGTAAGGTATCAGTCTAAAAATCTTTATCTGCTAGACATTAATGTCTCATTGGATTGCATGTGCTATCGTTGTATGTGACGTTCTGAAGTTCAGCTGTGTATGTGTTCCTGAGAAACACTGTGAGGTTCAAAACAGCCTTTCAGGTAGAACAGCAAAAAAGCCAAACACTGGCTCCTGGAGGAAATGCACAAGCATTAGGGCTACCACAGGAACTGTGTGCAATAGAAACCTCCCTGACATAACGCGACACAACGGGACCTGTTGGACCCAGGTCACAGCAAAAGAGTTTTCCAGCAGGTGGGAAGAGAAGATAAAAGGGGAACAATAACATCGCGGGGGGGACGGGACGGGACCTCAGACTCCCTGCAATAAGATACCTGGAAACACCTGAGAGACAAAGATTGAACCATGAGAAGTGATGGTCCTAGGCTAGAGAGAGAGATTCCTAGCCTGTGCAAGGAAACCTGGGAAATCCAAGCTGCAAAACCAAGGCAGCTTCTGCCTTAAGAATATGCCAACCTGTTTATCACTCGGGGAGAATTTGCTAATGGATATCCTATCTATCTGGTGTGTAAAGCTTCGTTTGTGTGTTTTGTTTATTTACTACGGTAATCTGCTTTGTTCTGTTTGCTATCTCTTCTAACTGCTTAAAATCTACCTCTTGTAGTTAATCATCTTGTTTCTTGTTTATACCACAACCCAGTTTGTAGTATAAATTAGTAACGGGGAGGAGGGGCAAAGAGTTGTTCATACCTCTCTCGACATCGAGGGAGGGGGCGAATGTCATAAAACCTTTGGGTCTGTACTCCAAAGGAGGTGGGCACCAGAGAACTGGGACAAGGCCCTTCAGCTGAGTCTTCCCAGAGCTGATCTCAGTGTCTGTGTCTTTCTGCAGCTGGGTGTGGCCCTGCCTGTGTGTATGGCTGGAAGAGGCTTGCGAGCCGAGCCCAACAAGACAAGGTAACGGGGGCCCAAGGTGCCAGAACAGGCGGGCTCAGTGATAAGCCAGTACATCAGGTGGCACCTCAAAGGGGGGCAACCCATCATGCTGGGGACTGGCCAAATCCAGTGGGCACAAGTGGGAAGGGGCATGCTGGGTGCCTTTTGTAACTCAAGAGAGGATGTTTTTAAGATGCTCTAATTTAAACAGGAATTATTTGGGGACAGGTCTCTGGCCTGAGTTATACAGGAGGTATAGAAGGACGGATGGTGCATGTGGACAGGGCAGTAGCTGACAGATCAGAGGAGGGCTCTTGGTACCTGTTCATTGCCCTTGAGAAAGGCGTTGATGTAGTCTAGGGTGTCTTTCTCCTGCGAGTCTGGCCCCATAAAACAGGAGGCATTCCCAGGTGATGGTGAATCTGATCAAAGACAGAGCAGTGGTAATACCTGGGGCTGCCAAGCTGCAGGCTGGGTGACAGAGATCTTAGCAGAAACCCTTGCCCCCCGCTCCCACCCCAGCAGGGTAGCAGCCCCGATGCACAACAGGGTCTGGCACAGCCATCCCTGGTTTCCCGAACTCTTTGCTGCTCAGCCCAGCAAAGATCCAGTCAGAGCCCTGGTTCCTAGCGGCCACCCCACTTCCCCGCCGCACCCAGCATGCACGCTGAGCCTGGGGATTTGGGGAGCGCCACACCTGGAAGGAGGCATGATGTCAGGCTATGAGTGGTGTCCCCGCTCTCCGGGCCATTGCTGGAGGGGGCAGAGGGAATGGCAGTGAATCGCTCTGCTCCCCGCTGCAGGAGAGGGAGGAGCTACCCAATCTGCGCGGGATACGGGGACCCAGGGCCTGCCCATTCTGCTTCCTCTGACTGCCTCTCCTGCCATCGACAGCCACGAGGTGTAACCTGGGCAAGCCCTGGGCTCCCATCATCAACCTCCCCACCCAAATGCCCTGTGCTGTGCCATGCATAACCCCCCTGCAAAGGAGCCAGCAGATGGGGCTGCAACATCAGGGGGCATCTCATGCTTTGGCCGGCGCCCTGCAATCCTAGGCTTAACAACCCACCGTGCACAGAGCATCCCCTTCGACTGGTGGAAAACATCTTCCGACCCTGTGTGTGACGGATCGGGGTGGGCAATTCAGTCAGTCTCCACCTGATGCTTCTGCTGCCGCCCCTAATGCCCTGATCAGATGTAGGGGCTGCAGCTGCTGCCAGCAGGAGGGGCCATTCCCCCCTGCCTGAGTTTTCCTGTCTCTCCATCTCATGGCAGCCCAGAGTTGCACAAAGGTGATGGAGTCTTCTCCCGCCACTGACACCCTGGTCTTGCAACCCCAACCCCCAGAGGGGCCAAGCCCCACCGCAATGCAGGGCCATGGCCCCTGCCATTTTTGCAGCCCCTCCGCCCACCCAGGAGGCACCCACTCACCAGCATGGAAGAGCTGAGGCACACACAGCTCCTGCTGCTGCTGTGGGCTCTTCTGCGGACTCTTCCCTGGAGGAGGTCTCGTCTCCTCCCAGGCAAGGATGGGCTTCAAGGGGACCTTGCGGACTTCGTCAGCCATCCTGCAAGAAGCCAGGACAAGGCATTGCTTGTGAGGGATGAGAGGCGACTGCCCCGTTCAGCATCAGGGCCAGTCCACGTATTACTGTTCCACCAGCGCCTACAGCTGCCAGCTGAGATCAGGGCCCTGTTGCCCCAGGTGCTGCAGACAATCCCTGGGCCGTAGGGCTCAGACTCTAACTAGCCAAGGCAGCCAGCAGGGAAACAAGCCAATGGATGTGCTCAAAGTCACCCAGGCAGTCAGCAGTACAGGCAGGATTAGAACCCAGGTCTCCAGACTCCCAGGCCCATCCCGCAGGCCAAAGGCCTCCCCCGGCTCACTCCCGCCTCTCCTTCTGCTGGTTCACAAACTGCCCAGCAGACAGGCTGCATCCGACCACTCAGGATTCTTCCTGCCCAGGGAAATTACCCTGATCCCTTCCCCCAGGAATATTGGGGCCGTGGCAGGTCCCAGCTGGGGGAGGGAAGCGGGGTGGGGGAGCGGGGGGCGGGCTGGTGAGCAACAGGAGTTGCTCTGACGCCACCATTAAGTGGAAGGAGCAGAAGGCGGGAGAGCAGCAGGCAGGCAGGCTGTGCTGGGGCAGAGCTTTGTGGCGATTTCGCAGCTCGTCTTTCCAAGGCCTGTGTGGCAGCAGCTGCTGCAGAGAATCCCAGGCCTGATTCCGCCCACGCTGGGTCTCCTGAATGGCCCCTGCCCTGGGGGGCTCCATTCCTCACCCAGTGTCTCCTGCTGACTCTGCAGCAGCTGTACAGCAGGCGTCCTAAGGCACCTCTAGTCCTCTCCAGAGCTCAGGGGGACTGTCCTGGCATCGGACTGTCCTGGTGAATGGAACAATGGCTCCGGGCAGACGGAGAATGCCTGTTCCCCCGGCAACCTCAGTGCCATTCCCTCTGGAAGTGATGGTGTCAGCAAAGGTGCTGGAGGTGGTCAGGTCTCATGGTTGGAGCTGGACTCAGGAGGCCAGGGCGTGGGTGGAGCGAGGCTGGAGCGAGAGCAGGGCTGGAGTAGGACAAGGGGCAGGGCCACCAGCTACCTCCCGGTCTGGGCACTTACCTGGCCCCACCATGCCAGTGGCTGAGCACACACCTGTTGTGGTATTTAGGCTCTCAACCCCCCCCCGCAGAGCAAGGACCTGCTCTCCCTCGTTAGCTGAGGCCTGGGGCGGCGGGGACTCACCTGATCTCATGCAGAAGACTTACAGAGGAGCGGGGAACTGAACACAGCTCTCCTGGGTCCCAGCCCAATGCCTCATCTAATAACCTGTACCGCCTTCCCGTGCCGTGCCACCAGCCCTGCCAAACCCTCCTCCTTGTCTCCGTCCCCTCCGGGCTCGACTGGTGTGACCCCTTCTGTCGAGCCGCCCCGGGCTCCCTCCTGTGCGCATGCCGCTGCCCGCTTTCTGACTGGCACCAGGCTAGACGGCCGGCACCGGGGCACTTGGCAGACGTGCGCTGCCCAGCCAGGAGCTCGGGGAAGGCTCGGTGTGGTTGGCGATGCAATGGAAAAGCAGAGGTGGGCAATAGAAGATTCTCCTACCTGCAGTCAGGAGTGGGCAGAAACCTGCACGTAAATGGGCCACCCACTTTCTGCTGCCGGTGGCGGAGCTGGATCTGCTGGCTCAGCGTTCCCCAGCGGCACCTGCCAGCTCTCGCTCTGCCAGAGCCAAGCCTGGCAGTGAGGGGATGAGGCTGTGCCAGCCAGCAGGGGCGTGTCACAATGGGCAGACGAGTCACAGACCAGCCAATGTGTGACTCCCCAGCCATGGGATGCCCCAGCCCAGACTTGCTCTGGCCTCGCCAAGGTTTTAGAGCTTGTCCTTTCCCACCAGGTTCATGGCAGGGACCTTCCGCTCCCCACAGTCACAGACGTTAGGCCGGAAGGGACCGCTGGGCTCCTCTAGTCCCAGCTCCTGCAGACCCCAGGCCAGAGCCCCTCCCTGCATCCATGCTATTGGAGCCAGGGGGTCTCTGGATCCCCGAGTGGGAGAATCACTTCCATCCCGGTTCCTCCTTCTCGTAACAGTGCAGAACGGGGATTCATGAACTCTCCCCACCCATAGCTCCCAGCTCACATGGGAGGCTCTTTCCACTTTCCCAAGCTGCTGGGTGCTTTGGCCATGGTGTGTAAAATGGTCCCATCTCTGCTTCCTCTCCCACCACTGCAATGATGCAGAAGCTGCTTTAATAGCAGCCCCCACCCCCCCACGCCCAACTGAGTCTCAGACCTTGCTAATGCTCAGTACCATGACAACCCCAGGAGATGATTGCTGTGGTGTGTGATGAAGTGGGACTGTTCTTAATGTTTCCTCTGAATAGTGTGGGGTGCCTCAGTTTCCACGGTATGTATCTGATGAAGTGAGCTGTAGCTCACGAAAGCTCATGCTCAAATAAATTGGTTAGTCTCTAAGGTGCCACAAGTACTCCTTTTCTTTTTGCGAATACAGACTAACACGGCTGTTACTCTGAAACCAGTTTCCCCTATGCAGTTCTTAAGTATCTAGGTGGTGGGGTAAGCGTGTATGATCATTGCAGAGCCCTAGAGGGCAGGTATGTGCAGGAGTCTGGACACAGAGAATGGCCGACACCCTGTTTCCTGGCAACTGATGGCCTGGCCCTTCCCCCCTGCAAGGTGAGAGCTAAAAGGGTTGGAGAACAAAGGAATTGGGTGACCTCCTGGCCTGGGAAAGGGACAAAGCCCAGAGGAGGAGGGGCTGGAGAGAGTTTCAGTGAGGCTGGCTGGGGACATGGAGTGAAGTACAGACGTGGTTGTCTGGCTCACTACCTCCCAAAATGGATTCAGCTGAGGGGTCCTGTTCTCTGCACCTACAAGCTCTGTGTTAGACCATGTTCCTGTCATCTAATAAACCTTCTGTTTTACTGGCTGGCTGAGAGTCACGTCTGTCTGCGGAGCTGGGGGGCAGGACCCTCTGGCTTCCCCAGGAGCCTGCCTGGGCGGACTCGCTGTGGGAAGCTCACGGAGGAGAAGAGGATGCTGAATGCTCCGAGGTCAGACCCAGGAAGGTGGAAGCTGTGTGAGCTGTTTGCCCTGCAGACAGGCTGCTCGCAGAACGGAGACTTCCCCAGAGTCCTGACTGACTTCATAGAGAGCAGTTCCAGAGCATTGCCCAGGGACTCCGTGACACAGGGGTCTCGGCCCAGGGGGAGGCAGTGACTCCTAGAAGCGGGGAAAGCAGCAGCACTGTAGATCAGGGAGGTCTGGCAATGCCAGTGGCTGGCTGGGGTCTGGCAGCCCTGGCACTCAGAGCAGATTGTCAAAGGCCAAACCCCACTCACCACCGGCTCTGTAGCTCCCCCTTGCAGAAGGTCTGTCTTAGACACCATCCTGGCCCTCATCCCCCTGGCATCCGAGCACTACCCAACCTCGATAGCATTTATTCTAACTGCCCCCTTCAGGGCAGGGTCTGGCAGCTACCCCCACTGTACAGACAGGGAACTACAGCACAGAGGGAAAAAGGGACTTGCTCAAAGACAAAAAGAGCATCTGTGGCAGAGCTGGGAAATGAACATGGGTCTCCTAGGTCCCAGGATGGCACCTTCTCTTTCAATCTCCTGCCCCCTTCGTCCCTAGTTCAGTGTGAGCTGTGGGAGCTCTCTGGGGCACAGGAGCTGGCTGGTGCCCAAATGGAGCTACGTTGCCTATTGCACAGATCTCGCTTTTCCCCAACATTGAAAATGCTGCTCCAACCATACCAGGGCCCGCCAGGATCCTTGCAGCTGGTCAGTGCTAAACTGTGAACTGTGCCCTGGCCTCCCAGAGCGGGGCAATGGGAGAGGGTGGGGCTGGCCCAAGGGCCTGCTGGATTGTGGCTCACGCGTACGGGGTCCCAGTGCTACAGAGCTCTGTGCCGGGATGGCGCTTTGTGGGGGTTTCGCAGCTACTCTCTCCAAGGCCTGTGTGGCAGCAGCCGCTGCAGAGAATCCCAGGCCTGATTCCCCCCACGCTGGGTCTCCTGAATGGTCTCTGCCCTGGGGGGCTCCATTCCTCACCCAGTGTCTCCTTCTGACTCTCCAGCAGCTGCACGTCAGGCGTCCTAAGGCACCTCTAGTCCTCTCCAGAGCTCAGGGGGACTGGCCTGACATCCGACTGTCCTGATGAATGGAACAATGGCTCCGGGCAGCCGGAGAATGCCTGTTCTCCCGGCAACCTCAGTTTCATTCCCTCTGGAAGTGATGGTTTCAGCAAAGGTGCTGGAGGTGGTCAGGTCTCATGGTTGGAGCTGGACTCAAGAGGCCAGGGCGTGGGTGGAGTGAGGCTGGAGCGAGAGCAGGGCTGGAGTAGGACGAGGAGCAGGGCCACCAGCTACCTCCTGGTCTGGGCACTTACCTGGCCCCATCATGCCAGTGGCTGAGCACACGAGTGTTGTGGTATTTAGGCTCTCAACCCCCCCTCCCCACCCCGCAGAGCAGGGACCTGCTCTCCCTCGTTAGCTGAGGCCCGGAGCTGCAGGGACTCACCTGATCTCATGCAGAAGACTTACAGAGGAGCAGAGAACTGAACACAGCTCTCCTGTGTCCCAGCCCAATGCCTCATCTAACAACCTGTGCCGCCTTCCCGTGCCGTGCCACCAGCCCTGCCAAACCCTCCTCCTTGTCTCCGTCCCCTCTGAGCTCGACTGGTGAGACCCCTTCTGTCGAGCCGCCCCGGGCTCCCTCCTTTGCGCATGCCGCTGCCCACTTCCTCACTGGCACCAGGCTAGACCGCCAGCACCGGGACGCTTGGCAGACGTGCGCCGCCCAGCCAGGAGCTCGGGGAAGGCTCGGTGTGGTTGGCGATGCAATGGAAAAGCAGAGGTGGGCAATAGAAAATTCTCCTACCTGGAGTCAGGAGTGGGCAGAAACCTGCACGTAAATGGGCCACCCACTTTCTGCTGCTGGTGGCAGAGCTGGAACTGCTGGCTCAGCGTTCCCCAGCGGCACCTGCCAGCTCTCGCTCTGCCAGAGCCAAGCCTGGCAGTGAGGGGATGAGGCCGTGCCAGCCAGCAGGGGCGTGTCACAATGGGCAGGCGAGTCACAGACCAGCCAATGTGTGACTCCCCAGCCATGGGATGCCCCAGCCCAGACTTGCTCTGGCCTCGCCAAGGCTTTGGAGCCTGTCCTTCCCCACCGGGGTCATGGGAGGGACCTTCTGCTCCCCACAGTCACAGACGTTAGGCCAGAAGTGACAGCTGGGCTCCTCTAGTCCCAGCTCCTGCAGACACCAGGCTAAAGCCCCTCCCTTTTACCTTTATTCTTAAGGTAAAAGCACAGTGGAGATACCGTAAATAAAAACAATAAACAGATGTAAACAGATGCTAAGCATACCTCTGGTCACCCATTGGTAGAGCCGTTCCTTGGGTATGGCGAATTGGGGCAACTGCCCTGGGCCCTGCACTTTGGGGGACCCCGCGGGCGGGGAGGTGAGGCAGAAGGCAGGTGGACAAGCAGGGTGAGGAGGCAAACAGGGAGGTGAGTGGCAGGTGGGTTGGGGGGTGAGGATGAGCCCCCTACCAGATCCTCCCCCTCCCCCCAGTGTGTCCTGCCTGCAGGCAGGCCCCACCAATCACCACTTCCCCCTCCCAGCACCTACCACAGATCAGATGTTTCACGGGATCAGGAGGTACTGGGGGGGAGGGGGAAGGAGTGAGGGTGCAGCATTTGTGGGCTGAACTGGGTGGGGAAGAGGCAGGGCAGGAAGAGGCAGGAAGGTATGGGGCTTTGGGGAAAGGGTTGGAATGGGGGCAGGGCCTGGGGGAGCACCCCCCAGCAGATAGGCACTGTGTTTCTAATGTCCTGGGCCCTGCACACCCCTAGGGACAGCCCTGCCCATTAGCCTGATGGGGCCCTAGTTGGTCAAAGTCTTGCTAGCCCTTCCAAAAGGGTCTCCCCTGCACTCTTGGACAGAAGGTCCGGTTTGTTTCCTGTGTCAGAAAGAAGGCCCCTTGTCAGTTCAAGCTAATCCTTTTTTACCCAAAGCCCTTTCTTTCCCTCCTAGTCTCCCTCAAACACAGTTTCAACCATCTTATGCAACCTACTCCAGGGGGTGGAATATCTGTTTCCAGTCTCAGGGGTGATCACTCCTATTCCTTTAGTTCCTGCAGGAATTGCGGTACCCCTCCCCTGTAGAGTAGAACACAATCACATGTAAACTATTTCCCCCTTTCATTTTTCCTGATTCCTCCCCCCGCCCAAAACTGAGAGGGTTCTGCCCCGTGACATCTGGAGCATTCCCTGAAATGTTGGAATTGATTGGTGCGATACAATGTGCCCCTGTGTCCACACCCTACATGCTCCACCAGTGGGGTGGCATAACTGACCATGCCTGGCACAGACCAAGAGGAAAGATGCTTACTGAGGGGCTGAGCCAGCCAGACCAGCCTGGCTGATGTCACAGGGAGGGAAGAGAGAGTGGAGCAGCTGGGGGCTGTGTGCACAGCTGTCCTGGACTGTGATGTCCCATTATTACAACAGGTCTGGGGTTAGTAACTGCTGCAGAGAAGGGACAGAGATTGGCAAAATTTAAAAGTAACAAACTCAGAGGATCCTGACATTCTCCATTCTCTGAAGATGTGACTCTTCCTCCTGCCCTGGCCCTCCCTGCTGCTAGAACAGGTTTATCAACAGCCAGCTAAGGTTCTCTCTTGTCTTTTCCCCACTCCTCTTTTTTTGTCTCTTTTTACATTTTCTGTATTTTCACAGGGTTTGCTTTCTATTTTCTATTCACAAGCCTGTTTACTCTCCCCCACATGGTTTCCCCACCCTACAGCCCTTCCCACATGCACCCCATCCAGTCTCACCTCTAAAATGTGTTCTTTCTATTTGCTCCCCATTAAGTCTGCTGCAGATGGTCTAATAGCACAACAATTTCACAGTTAATGATAGGAAGGATTGTACCTGCCTAGGGTGGGAGATTCAAAAGTGCCTCCGTGACTGTGAAGTTCATGACCCATGGAAAGTCACCTACCCCTGGTTATTACAGACTCTGAAACTTTCCTAAATTACCTCCTACCCACTGTGCAGCATGTGCATGACACACAATGCTAGGAGTTGAAGCTTTTGTCAGCATAAATTTACAAAGGAAAACATTAACTCCTCCTTTTTCTTTTTGGAATAATGTGGCCAAATCAAACTCAGGTGCATAAAAAAAAAATCTTTGTAGGTTCATAAATTTTAAGGTGCCTAAAGACCAGCCTGATTAGCTAGTCTGACCTCCTGCTTAACAGATTTACGCTCAGGAATTCCTGCATCCAGCCAATAAGTTGTAACAGAGCTAGAACAGATCTTTTAGAAAGCCATCCAGTCGCCATATAGAGACACTTAGATATGTGCTGGATTCTCCATCATGTGAAAAGTTGTTCCAGGAATTAATTATCTCCACTGTTACAAGTCTACATTTAAGTTCCAGTCTACATTTGTCTAGCTTCAGCTTCCAGCCATTGCAGCTGGTTCTGCCTTAGTCTGCTAGTATTAATGCATGACACCATCATGGGTTCTTTCTCATTCCGCTCATGCCTGTGCATACATGCACATGTACAGTTAAGGGCATTAGTGTATAACACTGTGGGAACATCACTATTTACTTGTGCTGAGTGGGGGTGAATTTTTGCACATGAAGAAGTAAAAATTATTCTTGCAAGTGGAAAGAGAGCAGGAGTGAGAAAGAGAGAAACAATTAACTCGAGTCCCAGAAAAGTTTGGCCAAAGGATTTGGCCCTGGGACTGTTTCCTTGAACCAAGTGGGGCTGCTTTCTAGGCATTACTGCCCATCAGAATGACTGCTGTGTGATCCAGGTGAATGGAGTGGGAGGTGGACTCTGCAATCACTCACCCTTGGGTGAGCAGATGTTCCACTGGCCGTCATTGTCATAGTTGGTGGTGGTCATGCACCAGAGCCACTTGTCTTGGCTTCCCTCTCTAGTGCATGAAGAGTATGATTTCCCCTTGTAAATAAAGGAGAAGGAGCAGGTCGGAGAGCCTGAGTCTGAAAGTGAAACACAGAGAAATCAAAGACAGACAAATTACAACCACAAGTGGCATAAAGAAGTGTTGCCTTATTGGAATCAATAGGCCAGATCCCCAGATGGTGTAAAACAGCCACAGATAAAGTGAAACCCATGGAGTTATGCCAATTTACACCAGCTCAGGAGGGGAAGAGTAGGTAAATCTACAGTCAGCGACACAGGCACTTACAGGAAGTTCTTCATTCTGATTTCAGAATTGGTCTAATACCCAAATTCATCCTAGTCCTTTTTAGAAACTGGCTCTGATAGGGTGTTTTTTTGTTTGTTTGTTTTTTATATTGCAAATGATTTACACCAGAAATGCTGTGGGATTTAGCTGCATCTTGGAACAAGGAATCAGATCTCAACCTCAGTTACTCCAGAGTCCATTTGGAGTGACCACAACAATTGTGATAGGAGTCCACCCAAATTCTGATCCCAACTAAGATCCGGATCCTATTGTTTCAGGTATTGCACAGACCCCGAATGAGATCAAGGATATGTGCAAAATGCTGCACAAACACATTGCAAAAGACAGTTGATGCTTCAGAGAGCTCAAAAATCGATGAAGCAAAGGGTGGGAAGGGAAACTGAGGCACAGAGAGAGGCTGTGACTTACCTAGCATTACAAAGGAAGTCACTGAGTCAGAAATAAACCCCAGGTGTCCTAACTTCAAGACCAGAGCCCTGGTCACTGAAGAGCAAAGAGACAAATACTTTCAGTCTCTTTATAGTTTTAAAGGGTTTAATTTTCATTTTTCCTTCTTGATTCTGTTTTCTCTCTCCTTTATGTTTCTCACTAAACCTCTACCCCAGTGGTCACCAGCACCGCTGTGCCACAGGAGATCGCAATCAACTGGGAGATCCTCTAGGATCAACCAGTTGATCATGATCGATCGGTTGGTGACCACTAACTAGTCTAGATAATATTTAGTCCTTCCTCGGTGCAGAGGACTGGATTAGTTGACCTATTAAGGTCCCTTCCAGTTCCACATTTCCATGATTTCTATGAATGGTGGTGTTAGGATCCAACAGGCTGTGGAATCCAGTAGAGCTAGGCCTTTGGGGGATTCTGTTCTGACTTTAACATGACAGTTAAAAGCATGAATTTGGTGCTATTCCAATGAATGTGTGTTTTAGGGTCCAAACTGTCTGTAAAATCTAATAGAACTTGGTCCTTTTGTGGTGAAATGTTTGTGTTTAACCTGCTCTATAGCACTTGCCAAGTAACAGCCATGAAAACAGCACTGTTTGACCAAGTGGATATCTCAGGGTCCAACAGATCTGGGCTTTTTTTGTTCCAATTTCTGTTCTCAATGTGCTCTGCAGTGATCTACTTGTGGGTGTGTCATATGAATATCTAGAATACTTCATTATGAAATACATAACACTGGCCCTAGCTCACTGCATGCTTAAGTTGGTGTCTGTAAGAGGGTCAGCACCCACCTCTCACAAGTGCCCCCTTCCCTGGCTGATAGTGCCTGCAATCACAGGTCTTCAGCAAATCACTCCAAGCCACATTCACTGACCCCTGCTTCTGGGGTCTACAGTCTCAGATTCATTTCCCAACCCTGGTAGGGGCTGTAGCACTAGGGCTTCTTCTCAGAGGCCCTGCCTTCTTAAACAACCCATCTCAGTACCCACAGCTGGTGTCCTTTCAGCAGTCCTCCCTGAGCTCAGTCTGCAACCAAACCAGCAGGGCCAGGTTCTGGGCTCAGTCCCCCAGGCTCAGCCTGCCCCCACTGACCTGTCCACAGTCCTGCCGGGCACTTGGTCTTCCCTCTTCAAGCTTCACAGAATATCAGGGTTGGAAGGGACCTCAGGAGGTCATCTAGTCCAACTCCCTGCTTAGAGCAGGACCAATCCCCAATTTTTGCCCCAATCCCAAAATGGCTCCCTCAAAGATTGAACTCACAACCCTGGGTTTAGCAGGCCAAAGCTCAAACCACTGAGCTATCCCTCCCCCAGGCAGGAACCAGACTCTCTGCTCTGCTGCTTGCCTTTTATATGGCTTTTCTGGCACCTGATTGGTCACTCCAGCAGCCCCTCAGCTTGTTGCTCCTCTGCAGCCACTGTAGTTCTCTGCAACTCTATTCTGGAGTGTAGAGCTGCAAAGCCGTGAGGCCTCCAGCAGCGGGGCCCTGGACCTAGTCCACCCCATCACAGAGTCCAACATGCCATTAAGTACAATGGAAGCAGTCATAAGCCAAGTGCTGCCTTGAACCTGAGACATAACCCTTCATCTAACCCCAGACCTGTTGTAATAATGGAACACCACAGTCCAGGACAACTGCACCTGTATTCCCCTCTATGGTGTCATGAAGGATCCTGGCTCCTCAGCCATCACCATAATTAGACTGAGACTCTTGTCTCTCTATGTTGATCCAGGGTGTTATCCAGACCAGTGAGAGGCTCTGTCATCACCTGACCTGTAACCTGGGGTTCCTGTAATGCTTTGCTGCTGTAGCTCGCAACCTGGATCACTCACAAACAGCTACCAACATGCAGGTGCCCCTGAGTATCTGTATGTAACTGCCGGATGCTAGCCACACACTGCTTACAATCTGGCTCTCACCAGCCTCAGTGACTACTGCAGGGTGAACCCAACGCACGCCCAGTCATGTATTTACCCCCACAACGTAGGTTTGCATTGTCCAGCCCTCTCCTAGACAGTCCAGATGTACCAAGTCCATAAGAACAGACCAAAGGTCCATCTAGTCCAGTATCCTGTCTTCCAACAGTGACCAGTGCCCGGTATCCCAGAGGGAATGAACCCAGGGACTACGTGATGCTTGGGATGAGTTGTTGTCTGGTAGTTTGCTTGTTGTGTGCTTCCTGGACTGAAGTTCTAGTGTGGACTCTTTTGGGGGCAGCAAATGGCAGTTTTGCAAGGGCATGTGACAGTCAGACGCATCTAACAAAGTTACTGTAAACACAGACCAATAGCCTCCGCCCCCCCCCCCAGCCCCCGTCCCCCCCAAAGAACTAACAAACAAAATATCCTGCAGGAATCAAAATAATGCAGGCAGAAATCCAGCAGTAGAGAGGGGACTATGCAGTTTTTTGCACTGAATGTAGCATGTACAATGACCTGCCTAGTGGGCAGATGGCATACGCGTGCACTCAGTGCAAGCAACTCATGGCCCTCAAAAAACCAAGTGTCAGCTCTTGAGGCAAGAGTGGCTGAACTGGGGGAGCTAAGGGAAAGAGAGAAAGAGGTACATGGAGGAGACTTTCTGGCACACAATAATGTGGTCCTCTCTCAGTCTGAAACCCTATTTGCTGTTGAGGAGGATGAAAGTCTCAGGGAAGGAGAATATCAAGCTGGAGCTGAGGGAAAGAATCCCTTAGTTGAGACCCTCCTTCCAGATCTCAGGATGTCCTCCCACACTAAAGATATCCCTCCAAGGAAAGGGACCCTAGTTATTAGGAAGAGACAGGCAAAAGTAATGGGGGATTTGATTATTAGAAATACAGATAGCTGGGTTTGTGACAACCTAGAAAATCGCATGGTGAATTATGGGCCAAATGTGAAGGTTTTGGATGTACAAGACATCCAGATAGAATTATCTGCAGTGCTGAGGAGGAGCTGGTGATGGTACAGGTAACAACAATGACAAAATTAAATACATCATAAGCAGAAGTCTGCCAGATAAGCAGTGGGAACACTGAATGATTGAGGTGCTAAAGGAGCACTCAAGGAACACAAGGCCATTGTGGAGAAGCTAAATGAATTCTTTGCATCAGTCTTCACTGATAACTGATAACAATGAAAGTTGGTAGAAGGGGCAGGAAAAGGAGACAAAGACTAGATTAGTCCAAACAGAAATAGCTATTGATGCCACCAAATGTCTGAAGTGAGCTGTAGCTCACGAAAGCTCATGCTCAAATAAATTGGTTAGTCTCTAAGGTGCCACAAGTACTCCTTTTCTTTTTGTGTTAGCGTTGTGACTGATAAATAAGGGAAGGGTAGGGACTGGAAATCAATGGACCAAAGTTCGTGTGTCAGAAATTAGGCCTAATTGGTGAATGAAACAATGACTGAATGGGCTTGTAACAAAGGACAATATCCTGGATAAACCTTACTGAAGTAAGTTAAAAGAAAAGGAGTACTTGTGGCACCTTAGAGACTAACCAATTTATTTGAGCATGAGCTTTCGTGAGCTACAGCTCACTTCATCGGATGCATACCGTGGAAACTGCAGCAGACTTTATATACACACAGAGATCATGGATGAGCTGAGTCACTCTCCTGCTGGTAATAGCTCATCCATGATCTCTGTGTATATATAAAGTCTGCTGCAGTTTCCACGGTATGCATCTGATGAAGTGAGCTGTAGCTCACGAAAGCTCATGCTCAAATAAATTGGTTAGTCTCTAAGGTGCCACAAGTACTCCTTTTCTTTTTGCGAATACAGACTAACACGGCTGTTACTCTGAAACCTGAAGTAAGTTAAACCTTATTGAATTAATTTTAATACTTTTGTGGTCCATTGTATTCCAAATGCAATTGTTTCATGTGTTGTAGAATTACATGTAACTTTTCTAGGAGATGTGACTAATGTAAACCTTGGGAAATGTTAAGCACTTCAAAGAACTGGCTGGGATAATACGTGTGAAGTGTGTTTCCTAGCAGGCACACGGGAGGCCTTTTGAAGCTATGCCCTGAGGAGAAAAGCCCACTATCTGCTGATTAGCTGCACCTGGAAACCCCAGATCCAACTATCCAACTGAACTGTAGAAAGGGTGGTCTAAACTTTTCATGAGTGTGCTAGTTCTGAGCTGAGGCTGTTAGGAACTTGTGACCACAGAAGCGATTCCTTGGTGGTGTTTGAAGGACTAATCACCTGCCAGAGCCCACGCTGCAGTTGGGGTGATCTCAGGTAAGATTACTAGCATGCATGTAGGTTCTGTTACTGTTTTAACATGCTTTCTCTGTAATGCTTTTACCCTGTGAGTTAATGTGCTTGCTTAGAAAGAGCTGGGTGCTAACTTATCAGTGTGCAATGACACTGCTGTTAGTCACTGAAGAGAAGGCAAAAAGCAGCAAAGGCAGCCTGGAAACACCCCAGTCAGGAGGGAGAGAGACAAAGGTCTCTACCCAAGAGAGATGACAGCTGGGGAGCTGGGAACCTAGACTGGGTGCCCTTGCTGGACAACAGAGAGGGGAATACAGGTGCAGTTGCCCTGAATTTTGACAGGGCTATTTTGCCCGCTACCTCTGCCTGTTTGGAGCTTTAAAAAGGGAGATTTGGGGGACCAAATTGGCCGAGCAGACCCCTGGGATTCCCTGAGGAGAGGTTGATAGCTATTGCTTCACTCCAGAGACTCTGACTTCAGAGGTGGGACTCATTCACTGGGATGTCCAGGCCAGCACACCAGTGAGGAAAACCGTCCTCAAAGCTGGATCATAAAGACCCCAGCTGCATGCACATGAGATCCTCCCCGGTCTTCCCTTCCCTCCTGTGCTCCTTTGCAACCCTTGCTATCTTCGTCCCATCCTACCCCCCTCTCTCTGTTCTTTTCCTGAGCCATTTTGCAAGAGTCACATTTCTAGATTTCAAGGCCAGCAGGGACTCTTGTGACCATCCAGTCTGACCTTCTACATAGCACAGGCCGGAGACCCTCCCCCGGCAAGCCCTGCATCTAACCCCTAGCTTGTGGCTGGACTGGAGCATGTCATAGAAAGACATCCAAAATTATCCAGTCCCCTGAAGGAAGCCCCCCTTCTTGTGTCTCTGCACGGCCCTTCCTCAGCCTCCTCCCGCCTGGGATCCTCCGTCACCTGTGTGACCCCAAACTGATACTGGCCATTCCAGGCCTGACAGACCCCAAACAGCCAATCCCATCCCCGCAGCTCCCAAACAGCCAATCACATTCTGGCCATCCCCACAGCTCGGAGAATGGAGGGATGCACGCCCCCAGTGGGGGGCAGTAAGCAGAGCTAGGCAATGTGGGGCCGAGCCCCTCCCCTGCATGCAGCACAGGAGCAGCTCGGCCAGTGGGTGGCACTGCAAAACCACGCAAGGGCTCCTGCTCCCCATGCTGGCTCCTCTCCATTCCCCGTCTCCACAGGCTCCAGCTCTGTCCTAGGCCACCCCACTCCAGTTACCATCTCCCTTGGTGGAGGGAGCCCACCCACCATCACTGCCAGGAGTGGGGGCTGCCCAGAATGGGGCTGGCTCCCAGGTCCCAGCACTCAGCCAGTGGGGTGGCGTAACTGGAGCGGAGGGGCGGGGGGAAGCCGGAGCCTGTGTTGATGGGGTAGTGGAGCCTGGGGAGCCCTACGAGGCAGCAGCTTTGCAAGCAGCCTGCAGCCCTTGGTGGCCTGGCTCACACACACACTGTGAGCTCTGAGCAGTGTGGCACTGGCCAGGGTCACCAAGCCTGGCACAGACCAGGAGGAAAGTTGCTCACTGAGGGGCTGAGCCAGCCAGACCAGCCTGGCTGATGTCACAAGGAGGGAAGAGAGAGAGTGGAGCAGCTCCCCCAGGGTGGGGCTTGGGATAGCCAGATTCAGGTCTCGGTTGGGCTCCCTCTCCCACCCCAACTCCTGGGTTATATGGAGGAGCCAGCTGGTTTGCAGGGACCAAAGGTCGGTGTGGATTTCCCCTTCTCTGCCTCATGGGAAGCACCCCATCTCCCATCTCTGTCCCAGCCAACGCTGTGGGTCCCTCTGTCCCATCCCCCAGACTTTCCCCCTCCGTATAGTAACCAGCCCCAGATGTTCAGTCCCCCCACAGAGGAGCCCCCTCCCCCAGATGTAACCATCCTCACCCTCGGGCCCTGACCCTTCAGCTCTGCTGGAGACTTTTGCAGATGGGATCTCGGCACTGGAGGGGAGAGGGGTGCACTGTTCACTGTCTCCAGGGGGCACCCACGGCTCTATCCAAAGGCAGGGCACATTCTCGTGGGGCCCCAGTCCAGCCCTCATGTACCCAGCACTGTGCCAGTGACCCTGCTACGCACTGAGCCCTGACTTCCATGCAGCCGCCCATGGCCTGTCCCTGTGCTGTGACAGTTTGTGCAGACTCAGGGGATGAGGGTGAGGGGTTCACATGGCCCAGCCCCAGGCACCTGACCATTTACCAGCCTCCTGACTCCCTGCCATTGTGCTGCCCATCCCCCAGCCTGCTCCTGTCCCTGGACTCCCTGCGTAGCTCTGTGTCCTCTGCACCAGTCTCCCCTTCCCCCGCTCACCCTGCTCCCAGAGGGGGCATAAATGTGTGAAACACCACCTCAGGACGAGCCCAAGCCGTATCTCCCTGCTGCCAGGGGGAGAGTCACCGCTGGGGGCTCCTCTTTGGCCCTGTCCACACCAGGCCAGTAGCTGCAGTTGGAGGCTCGCAGGCTAAGACGTTAACTAGCCCGGCTGTAAACCCTCGTGCAGGCTGAGCAGAGCCCTTTAAATGCTTGTGAGCTGGGTGTGGCCAGGCCCAGGGGAAGCACACACGGTGCAGGCTGAGTTGTCAGGGCGCTGTCTGCACCAGGCTTTGGAACAGGCTTGGTGGGGGTCAGAGCGAACACCTCTGAACAGCCGCATGTCCTGGCAGCCACACGCCTCGGCTACACATTCAGACACCGTCTCCATTCAGATTGGGGGTAAAGCTCATATTAGGCCTTGTCCCCATGGGAACCTTCTCAGTTCTTGTCACCTTTGTCAGCTGCTTCCTGTGCAGGGGCTAGACCATATCAGCAGTGAGGACCTTGGTAGCCAAACCCAGTACCCGCCTCCATCAGCTCTCGGTTCAGTTTCGGCTGCTCTCTTGGGACAGGTTTCAGAGTAACAGCCGTGTTAGTCTGTATTCGCAAAAAGAAAAGGAGTACTTGTGGCACCTTAGAGACTAACCAATTTATTTGAGCATGAGCTTTCGTGAGCTACAGCTCACTTCATCAGATGCATACTATGGAAACTGCAGCAGACTTTATATATAGAGGTATTGTTTCATATTCTCTGTGTATATATAAAGTCTGCTGCAGTTTCCACGGTATGCATCTGATGAAGTGAGCTGTAGCTCACGAAAGCTCATGCTCAAATAAATTGGTTAGTCTCTAAGGTGCCACAAGTACTCCTTTTCTCTTGGGACAGGAGACCAATGAATTACGAAACATGTTTACCAATGAAATATGCTAGGCAGACAGTGATCACGTAGGCATCAAATGCTTCCCTGTTCCGCTGAGATCACCAAGGAGGGGCATAGACCAAACATCCACCCTGAGCACCTTCAGGAGCTAGCCAGAGACTGAGCCACGTGACGCTCGATTTGCAAGGAGGCCGCGTCCTTTCGGGACTTGCCGAGATGACAACATGGGAACGTGGCTTGGGCACAAGCTCAGGTGTGAATGGACCTGCTCTATGGGTGAGGTCAGTGCAGTGATGCCCCTTCCCTGGGCAGACAAGGGCTGTGTCTACACCACAACCGCAGCAGGGCCATAGCCCAGCGCTGCGGCTTCGCCGCTGTGGTGTCGTGATGCAGACGCTGCAGCACTGGAAGGGGCTTTGCCATCACCGTAGTTAATCCACCCTCCAAGCTAGGTCGACCTAAGCTATAAGTGTCGACCAGACCAAGCCTGAGCCTCCTTCAACTGGAATAAGGGCACCCACACAGCCCTCAGCATCGCTTTAACTGCATGGAATGATCCTCGCACACTCAGTCCAACCCGTGCGCCCGTCCCGTGTTCTCCAGGCCTCCGTGGATCAGTTCTGCTGACTCCCGGTGAACCAGCTCCGGGGACAGTCCCTGCACCCCATGTGTCCCAGAACCAGCTGTTCCAAGAGGGGTTTGTTTGCTCAGCATGTTCCAGGAACACGTATTTCACAATCCAATGATATAAATAAAGCCACAGCGCAGGGCACAAGGGTCACTTCTCTGTGGGCTCAGTTGCGCACACCCACTGGGTCACTGCAGGGGGGCGTGGAGGGAGGGGTCTCTGCAGTGAGAGGCCTGTCACATCCCCTGTCCCCTTGGATCCCTGCCCCCTTGGGTGCCTGCCCCATCTCCCCAGCCTCCCAGCCCGTGACCGTCACAAGCAGGGGCGGTGAGTTATATCTCCACGTGGTGCCTTAGCACCAGCAATATTCAGAGCCCAGGGGCCCAGCTCCACCAATATTTGGGGCCGGGTGTCCCCCCCGAGTGTCCCCCAGCCCTCTCTTGCTGCCCCCGGCCCCCCGCGCACCCTGCCTGGGGCCCTGGAGCAGAGCATCCCTGCCCCTGCCTCTGCCTCTTCCAAGCAGCTCCATGGTCCTCGTGCCCCCCAACTCCACTGCCAGGGCAGACTGACTGAGCCTGCCCTTCCACCTCAGACCTTTCCGGCGGGACCCTCCACCAGCACAGCCCCCCCGCCCCCCACAGTCACTGCTTCTTTCCCATGCTGGGCAAGGAGGCAGCCCCATCCCTCACCCCCAGTGAGGCTACAGTCAGGGGCAACAGCAGGGGAGGAGGCGCACGCAGCACCCACCGGCACCCACCGCGTTGGAGGCGAGGGAGATTCCTGGACCTGAGAGGGGCCCTAGAACACATGCAGTGACAGTGGTGGGGGTGAGTGTGCTGATGGGGGGGTGGGAAAGGGGGGCTCCTCCCCCAGAGCTCGCTGTTGCTAGCAGGGAAAAGGCTGGGAGGAGTCCTCCTCTCTGGCCCCTGTCCCGGAGCAGCCTGCCTGCACCCCAAACTCATCCCCAGCCCTGCTCCACCCCAGACCCCACACCCCCAGCCAGAGCTTTCACCTCCCCACCGCACCCTCAACTCTCTACCGTAGCCCTGAGCCCCTCCAACACCCCAAACACCTTATCCCCAGTCCCAGCCAGAGCCCTCATCCCCCCAACCCTCTGCCCCAGTCCTGAGCCCCTCCAACACCACAAACCCCTCATCTCCAGCCCCAGACAGAGCCCTCATCCCCTTGCACTCCAACCCTCTGCCCCAGCCCTGAGCCTCTCTAACCCCCCAAACCCACCAGCCCCAGACAGAGCCCTCATCCCCCTCACTCCTACTCTCACCCTGAGCCCCTCCCACACCCCAAACCCCTCATTCCCAGCCCCAGACAGAGCCCTCACCCCCTATACCCCTACTCTTGCCCTGAGCCTCTCCCATACCCCAAACCCCTCATCTGCAGCCACATCCCACAGCCCTCACCCTGTACCCCCTCCCTCTGCACCCCCTCCCATCCCCAAACTCCCTCCCAGAACCTTCACCCCCTCCCTCCGCACCCCCACCCATCCCCAAAGTCCCTCCCAGAGCCTGCACCCCCTCCCTCCGCACCCCCACCCATCCCCAAACTCCCTTCCAGAGCCTGCACCCCAATCCCCTTCCCCAGCCTAGGGCCTGCACCCCAGACCTCCTCCCCCACCCAAACTCCCTCCCAGAGCCTTGGGCAGGTGGGGGGCGGAGTTTGGGCGGGGGCGGGTTCTGGGCACCACCAAAATTTCTACAAACCTGCCACCCCCGACACACTGAGCTCAGCCTGCCACTCTCACAAGGACGATTGCCTGTCCTAACGCCTGGCCACGCTGCCCCACAAGGACTGTGCTATGAACATGGGGTTTCGTGGGTGCCTCCTGCTCCCAGATGGGCACCCCTTTGGCAGGAGCTCAGCTGCCTGTGCTGGAGCTGGGAACACAAGGATCCCCATCCTTCTGGCCTGGTTTTGGGGTGAGTGACCTTTTCCCTTTGCTCTGGCTTTGAATAGCCCTGGGGGCAACCTGTGATTCTCCAGCCCCACCCATCAGACGTGGCTTAACTGTGTCCTGGGAGCCAGAACTCTTGGGGTCTATTCTGCCTTGGGAAGTGGAATGGGGTCTAGTGGATAGAGCAGAGGGGCTGGAAGCCAGGACTTCTGGGGTTTATTACTGCCTTGGGAAGGAGAGTGGGGTCTAGTGGATAGAGCAGGAGGTGATACCAGGATCTATCTAGCTGCATGTATGATTTTACAATACAATTAGTTTAACTTTTGTTAAGTGTTAAAAGAGTAAAAAGAAATTGCCATGTCTCTGAGTCCTGGAGGTGTTTCCCAGATGCCCTGGGCTGGTCTCTTTAGGAACACGGGACACAGGATGCGTCATATAATCGTAGTCACATACTTATCAAGCGCCATCTTCACGTGAGTTAGCACATTGTCCCCTTACCCATTAGGAGGTTGTTTCTGAACCTTCTTCTCATTTCCAGCCTAACATGACTCCTGGCCCGTTTATCCCCACTTGTTCTTGTGCCAACAATTTCCTTTGGCTTTATTTAGAGTTAATCCTGCTTTGAGCAGGGGGTTGGACTAGATGACCTTCTGAGGTCTCTTCCAACCCTGATATTCTATGATTCTGTGAGTAGCTCTTCTCACTCCCTGTGGTTCCCACGATGGATTCATACGGAGCAACCAGATCCCTGCTCAGCCTGTGCTGTGCCAGCTAAACTAGCCAAGCTCCTCTTGTCTGACCAGCCTCCATCCCCCAACCGTCCTAGCAGCCCTTCTCTGCACCTGGTCCCATCTGAATCCATCTGTCTTGCACTCAGGTGACCAGAACTACACACGGGATTCCAGGATTCCTGTCCTGCTCTCACTGTGTTGTTCAGTGTTTGATGCTTCATTTCTTAATTATTATTTATTATGCAAACACAAGAATTCATGTTACAGCAGCACTGTATGCCAAGCTCAAGGCCCTGTGGTGCTGGGCTCTGCACTGGCAGGACGACAGGCAGTCTCTGCGCTCGAGAGCTCAGTTTAAATGAGAGGGGGATAGGGACACAGAGAGGGAATGTGATAGCAGGGGTTGGGAATGGACCCTGGTCTCATCACTCCCAGCCCAGTGCCCCTCCCTGGTTGTGTCGCAACACACAACCAGAGACAGCCATTATCCTGCTGGCCTCACAGTCAGTCATGAAATGTGCTGTTCCTAGATACAGCCCTTCTCAGACTCAGGTAGGCACTTTCAGAGCCTGTGAGACAAGGACAAGTTAATATTACAAATCTCAGCTCCCTCTCAGCATCCACCAGCATTTCCAGAGGGCCAGCAACCAACTTTGTAAGCCCAAATAAAGAGACGATGGCTCTGTCGCTGGACACTGAAAGAAGAGCTCATCACTGAGAAAGGTTGCAGATGACACAATTGTGGGAGTGTAAATAATGAAGAGGACAGGTCATTGATTGAGTGATCTGAGCACTTTGTAAACTGGGTGCAAGCGAACAATATGCATTTTAACAGAGCTACATGCAAATGTATATATCTTGGGACCAACAACATTGGCCATACTTACATGTTGAACTCTCTCCTGGGAAGCAATGACTCTGAAAAGGTTTGGGGTCACGGTGGATGAACGTGAGCTCCCAGTGTGACACTATGGCCAAAAGATCTGCTGTGATCATAGGATGCATGACCAAGAGAATTTCTAGTACGAGTAGATAGTTTATTTTACCTCCGCATTGGGCACTCGTGTGACCGATGCTGGAATCCAGTGTCCAGTTCTGGTGTCCCTAATTCAAGAAAGAGGCTGAAGAATTGGAGAGGGCTGAGAGAAGAGCCATGGGAATGAGGAAAGGATTAGAAAACCTGCTTTATAATGATGGACTCAAAGAGCTAGATCTTAACAAAGAGAAGGTTAAGGAGTGACTTGATCACAGTCTGTAAGTATCTACTCATGGAACAAGTATTTCATAATGGGTTCTTCGATCTAGCAGAGAAAGGGAGAACAGGATCCAACACCTGGAAGTTGAAGCTAGACAAATTCACGCTGGAAATTACTCATTTATCAAGGGTCGTGGTGGATTCTCCATCACTGTCAGCTTTTAACTCAAGATTGGATGTTTTTCTAAACAGTCTGCTCTAGGAGTTATTTCAGGGCAGGTCTCTGGCCTGTGCTATACAGGACTCAGACTAGATGATCACAGTGGTCCCTTTTGACCTAGGAATCTATGAATCTGTAAAAATTACTGAGTCAGACTAAAACTTTCTACCATCCTATCAAACTGTGCTGGGTGTGCGGGGCTGGAGAAGGTTTTGTGAAGCCCCTGGAATCTCACAAAGCTGCTGAAACACTTTGCATTCAAAGTTTCTCCCTTGATTTGAGACGAGTGCCGTTGCGACCGCACTAGGATTCCAAGTCTCGTATAGAATTCATTCACTAGACTGAACGTAGTACATTGGTTCATTACATACTTATTAGCCATGATGGATCATAGAATCATAGAAGATTAGGGTTGTAAGAGACTTTAGGCGGCCATCTAGTCCAACCCTCTGCTCAAAGCAGGACTAACACCAACCAAATCATCCCAGCCAGGGCTTTGTCAAGCCGGGCCTTAAAACCCTCTAAGGAAGGAGATTCCGCCACCTCCCTAGGTAACCCATTCCAGTGCTTCACCACCCTCCTAGTGAAATATTTTTTCCTAATATCCAACCTAGACCTCCCCCACTGCAACTTGAGACCATTGCTCCTTGTTCTGTCATCTGCTACCTCTGAGAACAGCCACGCTCCATCCTCTTTGGAACCCTGCTTCAGGTACTTGAAGGCTGCTAACAAATCCCCCCTCACTCTTCTCTTCTGTAGACTAAATAAGCCCAGTTCCCTCAGCCTCGCCTCATAAGTCATGTGCCCCAGCCCCCTAATCATTTCCGTTGCCCTCAACTGGACTCTCTCCAATTTGTACACATCCTTTCTGTAGTAGGGGCCCCAAAAGTGGACGCAATACTCCAGATGTGACCTCACCAGTGACAGAGGGGAATAATCACTTCCCTCGATCTGCTGGCAATGCTCCTACTAATGCAGCCCAATATGCCATTGGCATTCTTGGCAACAAGGGCACACTGTTGACTCATATCCCAATTCTTGTCCACGGTAATCCCCAGGTCCTTTTTTTCAGAACTGCCACTTAGCCAGTCGGTCCCCAGCCTGTAGCAATGCATGGGATTCTTCCATCCTAAGTGCAGGACTCTGCACTTGTCCTTGTTGAACCTCATCAGATTTCTTTTGGCCCAATCCTCCAATTTGTCTAGGTCACTCTGGACCTTATGCCTACCCTCCAGCTTATCTACCTCTCCCAATGAAATCCAAACCAATTATTAACTCACCCACGATCCTGGCTTCTTGCTCGAACTCCAGTGCTCCAATTTTCAAACCCAATTTCCCCCATTTTTGAAAGGACGCACACTCCCCAGTCATGCGGCATGTCTACATTGCACACAGGGCATACTGCGGGGGTGTGAATTGCAGAGCACACCAAAGAGCTGCACTTGGACGGCCCTGTGTGGACGTTGCTGGCGCGAACTGAAGTTTCCTAATTCGAGTTAACATGCTGTTTGAAAGAAGACTATGGTAACTACAGTAACAACGCCCACCTACACTAGGCGGGCAGGGGGAGCTCAAACACTGTAACTGCCCCACACACACACACTAGGGAGAGTGCAAGGCCTGGCCAGACGTGGGGGGAACAGGGTGTGTCATGCTCCTCTTCCAGATGTGGTCTGACTACAGAACTTGTTCGCCCACCCCAGCTGAATTCATCGTTAGATCCTTTAATGCCCTGCCAGGTATGGCTGAGGTTCGGCTCCATAAGGGATGTTACACACAGCGCCACCCAGTGGCTGAGCGAGCACTACAGGTTAACATCCCAGTCCATCTCCCCCATTAAGTTCCATGCTCCTACCATTTATTCACACTGTCACACTGGCTGTGAAGTTCAGGACAGATCAGTCTGCCCAGTGTCTCTAAACCGTCCTGGGTTCCTAACTGTAAAATGCCAATGTGTAGCAGCTTGGCCATCTGGCTGGCCATTAGTTGCAATGACTGCTTGGAGTAGTTTTGGAATCCTTGAGTTGTTGGCTATTTGTTCTGCATCTGCCGTTTGTCAGCTTTGCTCTGTGGATTGTTCCTTCTGAGGAACTAACTGTAGCTGCGGATGGTTTCTGTTGGATTCTCCCCTGTCAGTCTCAGTCACACGTAATCTGAGCGCTGCATTCTTTCCGTTGACGACCGCTGGAGTCATCCATCCTTTTTCTTCTTCCAATTCGATGTGAACACGGTCACCGGGTCCCAGACCCGGCAGATCTCAAACAGAGTGATGGCTCTTGTAAACGTGTCTTATCGTGTAGGGACCAGCTGCCCTCACTGGCACTGGGTGGGTTGTTCGGCTGCCCTCTCCCCATGCCAGGAGAGAGGGGAGGGGACAAGGTGGATTTGGGACCCTGGGATTGAGGGGACCTCTGGCCAATCAGAGAACTGTGGAGTAGGGCCAATGGGCAGTAGCCATCACCCCAAGTCAGTCTGATTGACCAGGCAACCAGGCCAATCAGGGAGCCCAGCTCAGATCTAGCCTTCATGCATGTTGGGGAAGGAGACAGCGAGAGCAGCCACCGGGGAGGAGCTGGGGTGGGGCCAGGGAGAGGCCGGGGACTGGGTGGGGCTGAGTAAAGACCTAGTAACACATGTGGGAGCTGGCAAGTGGGGCGGGGCTGGGCTGGGGTCAGTGCGTCCGGCGAGGGTCAGTGATGGGGACAGCACCAAGGTTGGTGGGGGGGTGGGGCCAGGGTTGGTCGGAGGACAGGGTGAAGGTTAGTGAGGCAGGCAGGATGTGTGAGGGGACGGGGTCACTGAGGGGAGTGGAGCCAGAGTCAGCTAGGGAGGTGGGGCCAGTGAATGTGGTCATGAACAGTGAGGGGACAGGACCAGGATTGCTGAGGGGCGGTGTCACAGGTCAGTGAGGGGCGGGGTCAGGGACATTCAGAGGGTGGGGCAGCAAGGGGGCAGGGTGAGGGTTGATCAGGGTCTGGAGGTGGGGCAGGGAGTGGGGCCAGTGAGCAGGGTGAGAGTTGGTTTGGGGGGCAGGGCGAGAGTTCACGGGGGAGCCGGGCCAGGGTCAGTGAGAAGGGTAGGGTGAGGGTTGGTGAGGGGGGTTGGAGCCAGGGTTGGTGAGTGGGGCATGTCCTGTGAGTGGGGCAAGAGTTGCCAAGTGGGGTGAGAGGCGGTGGGGTGGCAGGGCCAGGATCAGTCAGGTGGCAGGGTGAGGAGTGGGGTGAGGTTCAGCGAGGAGTGGGATGAGGGTTTGTGAGGGGGGTGGGATGACAGTTTGTGAGGGGATGGGGCCCCACCGTGACATGGTGACAGGCCCAGCCTGGCAGGACCCTATGGAGGGGAGCGAACCAAGCAGCAGAGACGGGGCTGCAGGGGGGCCTGGGGCATCATGACCTTGCTGTGAAGGAGCAGGAGACAGGCAGAGACCTAGCGAGGGGGAGTGAGTGGGCAGCAGAGAGGGCTGAGCTGTGGTATCCTAGAAACTGCCAGTCCCCCTTACTGCCCTGAGACTTGCCATGCAGGGAGCCATGACTACCCTCGCCTGAGGGGTTTCTGGCAGCCCTTGAGCCAGGCTGATGACTGCAGTCAGCTCTGCAGAGACTTCTCTGATCTGGTCCTGAGGCAAGGCCCCTGCATTAGCCATGCACGGCCTGGACTAAGGCAGCCCCACCTCACAGCAGGTCAGGGAGTCCGTGGCTCAGAGGAGGACGGGTTTTTCTTTTCTTGATTTCTCTCCTTTTCAGTTGATCCTTGGCCTCAGGGGCTGAGTGATCTGATCCCGCAGTGCGTACTTGGCTGGGGCATTCACCAGTGTGGGAGATGGGCCTTTGTCACTCACAAAAGCTACTGGGGAACAATATCTAGTGACCATCCGAACTAGGCTCTCTGTTGGGGGGAAGATGTGGGGCTAGCACAAAAAGAGAAAAAAAGGGGGAAAGTCTGGACACTGCTGTGATCATTTCTGTGGAACATCGAAGGAAGCCCTAACCCAGGGAATGGGACTTCACCCTCATCACACCCCTTTCTGGCACTAGCAAACTGAACAGAGAAATTTCAGCACCCCAGAGAAGACACTGTTACTGTTAAAAGTATGTTGGTTTGTATGTGTACATACAGAGTAAATAGTTCGGTATGCTTCCCATCCAGGTGTAGGTTGTAGTGTGATGATGGTTTTAGTATATTTTAAGCCTTTCAGCTGCTTAGTATATTCTGAAACCTGCTAATAAGTTTTTTCCCAGTTTTAGGCTGTTCCTGAGAGAGATTAATCTATTGTATTTGAGTTGGCATTTTGTGTGTGTTCCCCTTTTAACAGCTTAGGTGTGGATAAACCTACTACCCCAGTTAGGGGAATGTTATTTATTGGGAATCTATCTAGTAGCCAGGCAGGAGCACTCCAGCTCGCAGATAGACCCGACATGGATAAGAGGAGAAGCTGGGGAGGAGGTATTGTGGAATTTGGAACCCCCTGTGCAATAGTTTCCGTTGTTCAGATTCAGTCCTGAGGTCTCACAAGTAGCTGTGAGGTCCCACAAGAGGGAGAATGACTGGTAATTGGGTTGCAGCCTTAAACCCAATCCCAGGGTGTTCTCGGGTCCCAGTAGGCAAGGCCCTGCTGGTGTAGCCTTGCTAGGTAAATTGGGGGAAGGAAGTCCCCTGGAGTTACTAGTGTCCCTCCCCTTCCCGAGGACTGTGCACCATGCCCAGCCTGTTCCTCTGGGTAACACTAGGGTTGGTAAGAGATGGGTTGCTTCTCACCGAGATAACTTAGGGTGGAGTAGGGTCCTGTCATAAATATAAAGGGAAGGGTAACAACCTTTATGTATGCAGTAATATAAAATCCCTCTTGGCCAGAGGTACAGAATCACTTACCTGTAAGGGGTTAATCAGTTCAATTAACCTAGTTGGCACCTGACCAGAAGGACCAGTGGGGAAAGAAGATACTTTCAAATCTGGGGGGAGGGGGAAGGTTTTGTTTGTGCTCTCTTTGTGTTCCCTCTTGAGACAAAGAGAGAGACCAAGCAGGTAATCCAGCTCCTACTGAAATGATATATCTAACATTACAGAAATTGTAAGTAATAGCAAGGAAATGTGTTAGATTATCTTTTGTTTTAGCTTGTGAATTTTCCCTGTGCTAAGAGGGAGGTTTATTCCTGTTTTGTAACTTTGAAGTTGAGCCTAGAGGGGAATCCTCTGTGTTTTAAATCTGTTTATTACCCTGTAAAATTACCTTTCATCCTGATTTTAGAGAGGTGCTTCTTTTACTTTTTTTCTTTATAATAAAGTTCTGCTTTTAAGAACCTGATTAGTTTTTAGTATCCTAAAAACCCAAGGGTCTGGTCTGTGCTCACCTTGTTTACCTATTTGGTTGGTATGTTATTCTTAAGCCTCCCCAGGAAAGGGGGTGAAGGGTTTGGGGGGATATTTTGGGGGGGATAGGGCTCCAAGTGGCCCCTCCCTGAATGTTTGTTTAAATCACTTGGTGGTGGCAGCAATACCGTCCAAGGACAAGGAATTTGTGCCTTGAGGAAGTTTTTAACCTAAACTGGTGGAGTATAAACTTAGGGGGTCTTTCATGCAGGTCCCCACATCTGTACCCCAGAGTTCAGAGTGGGGAGGAAACCCTGACAGGTCCCATTTTACAATACCCCACCCCTAATGACATTACAATAATCTCAGTTTTGCCTTTTTATCCGATTTGGCAAATCTCTTCATGTCTGGCCCCTTTGGAGATTGGTCCAACTTTGGAAAAGAGCCTGTTCTGAGTTGTTTTCCCATCAGGAGTTGTGCAGGACTATATCCAGCAGCTGCTATCGGCGTTGATCTGTAACTCGGAAGAACAAAGAATGGGACTTCCTGCTGTAGGATTTTCTTGGCTGTCTGTACAGCTCTTTCAGCTTCTCCGTTCACTTGGGGTAATGTGGGAGGCTCACAATAAGATCAAAATCATATTTAGTTTGGAATGACAAATTCTGCTGCTCTGAATTGTGGTCTGTTGTCTCTCACTAGTTGCTCTGGATTACCAAAGTGAGCAAAAGTGCACTTCAGTTTCTCCATAACACTATGATATGTCTTTCAAGTACATTATCTCTATATACCTGGGAAAATAGTACATGATGACTGGGTAATGACAGCCTCTGAATTTCCATAAATCTGCAGCTAGTCTCTTCAAGAGTAGAAATGTTTGTACACTGTACAGTTCAGCACTGTCTCTTAAATTGATCTGTATTGGATCTCCTTTCAAAACCTCAGTATCATAAGAATATAAGAATGGCCATACTAGATCACAGCAGTGGTCCATCTAGCCCAGTATCTTGTCTTCCAACAGTGGCCAATGCCAGGTGCCCCAGAGGGAATGAACATAACAGGTAATCATCAAGTGATCCATCCCCTGTCACCCATTCCCAGCTTCTGACAAAAAGAGGCTATGGATACCATCCCTGCCCCTCCTGGCTAACAGTCTTTGGTGGACCTATCCTCCATGAGCTTCACTAACTTTTGAACCATGTTATAGTTTGGGCCTTCACAACATCTGCCCACAAAGCGTTCCACAGGTTGATTTTGTGTTATATCATCAAATCCTCCAGTGAGTTCTTCCACCTTTCTCACTAGGCCCATGGTGGTTGATAGGCTGCTGCTGAGAAGGTTGATGTTCTGTGGTTCTTTGATCACATGCACTCTGAATGCAAAGCTTTTGTCTTAGTAAGCCATTTCTGTGGTAAACTGGCCCATGCATTTAATAGTACCTCCAGGGCTAGTCACAGCCCTCAGGTGACTTCAGCTATGGGAGGATGTGACAGGGTGCACTTACCCCAAACTGGATGGGGAAGGGTTAATTCCTCACTGTGGGTAGAAGAGGCCACACCCCCATGTCCCTACCAGGCATGCCCCAAGGGTAGCGCTTCTATAAAAGGGAGCAGCACAGCTCAGTGAGGGCAGACTGCTGGAGACGAAGGACTCACGCCCCAGGCTCCAGCCCGGGAGCTGTCGAAGCCCCAGACTGTGCAAGCCAGAGGTGCCAAGACTCAGGCACATGCCCAGGTACCTGAGGACACCACTCAGAGGTTGGAGCCACCGGGAGCAGCACAGCCTAGGGAGACTGGAGACCCAGAAGATGTCTAGACCAAGACTACAGGAGTCACAGTAGGAAGTAGCCCAGGGAAGGACTAGCCATTGTCCCTACAGCAGTCAGCATGTATCAAGCAGATCCCCACTGATGAACATCATCCGTGTTTGTGGGGAGGAAGCTGTCCAGTCCCAGCTTCACTCCAGCAGTAGGAATTACGATACCTTTGGGCAGATATCAAGGGACATGATGGAAAGGGGCCATGACCAGGACGCTCTGCAGTGTAGGGTTAAAGTGAAGGAGCTGCGGAATGCCTACCACAAAGCCCGCAAGGCAAACAGCCGCTCCGGTGCTGGTCCTGCAACCTGCCATGTCTACAAAGAGCTGCACATGATACTTGGGGGCGACCCCACCTCCACTCCGAGTACCACCATGGACACCTCAGAGCACAGTCCAACAAGGCAGGAGGAGGAGGAGGAGGAGCAAAGCAGGAGCGAGGGTGCACAGGAGGAGGAAGACACCCCGGCATCCCTAGATGCTTGCAGCCAGGAGCTGTTCTGAAGCCAGGAGGAAGGTAGCCAGGAGCGGCAGACGGTGCTTGGGGAAGGACAAACACCGGAGGAGGTTCCCAGTAAGCGGCTTTTATTTTGGGAAGGAAGTTATTCAGTGCGGGCTCTTGGGGCAAGGAGAGTTAGGACTGCATGCATGCCTAGATGCGGAATACGGCATTGATGTGCTCTCTCACATCGTGGTAATCGGCTTCAGTGATCTCTTCAAAGGTCTCATCCAGAACTTGGGCAATGCACTTAAGCAGGTTTCATGGGAGAGTCACTGTGGTCCTTGTCCCAGTCAGGCTAACATGTCTGCGTCACTGTGCCATGAGGGGCGGGAGGGCCATTGCTGCACACAGGCAAGCTGCTTATGGGCCAGGGCAGAAGCTGGATTGTAGTAGAAGACCCTCCCTTGCTTCCCAAGTCACCCTCAGCAACGAGATGTCTTTTAGGACGAACTCCTGTGGAAAATGTGAGGACAGTGTTCAGTATAGGTGCCCCCTGCAGCTGTTGGCTCTCCCCAAGACACAGAAACCCAGAGGACAGTACAGCCATGAAAGAATCAGTCTCCCTTGACAGGTTTCAGAGTAACAGCCATGTTAGTCTGTATTCGCAAAAAGAAAAGGAGTCCTTGTGGCACCTTAGAGACTAACCAATTTATTTGAGCATGAGTCTCCCTTGAGTAGAAGCAAAGAGGACATGCAGCACTCCCTTAATGAAAATCAAAAAGTGCAGGAGCAGCGGGAGAGTGAAAGGAGGGTTCTCCAGCAGAATGCGGATCACCGGCACCAAAGCACAGAGCAGCTGATAAGCATCATGGAGCACCAAGAAGACTCAATCCAGGTGCTTGTAGCCATGCAGGTGGAGCACTTATGCGCCCAACCCCACGGCAGCCCTTGTCCCAAAACTCTTTACCTTGTGCCCCCATATTACCTCCAACCCACTTTCCCCAACATCCGAGTTCATATTTGCAATCAGCTGCCTCTAACACCTGTAGCTTCACCACCTAGCCCTGAAAACTAGGACCCTGACCCACTGCACTCAACCCCCAGCACCATGCAGTAGAGCCATCCTGAAGTGCAGCACTCATTGCACAGCACTCCAGACAGGAAGGCTGAGTATGATAACAGGACATACGCAAACCTGTGATTGAACCATTCACCACCCCACCCCTTTGCCCTTTGTGTTTCCCAAGCAGTTGTGTTTCTTTTCAATAAATACATTTTCTTTTCATTAAATGGATTTTTTTTGCTTTGAAAACATTCTTTATTATTGCATAACATAAAAGATACCTTAGCCCAGGAAAGCAACAGGCACTGCAAGTCAGTGTATCATACGTAGCAAACACAGATTCCTACTAACATTGGAACCACTGCACTTCACTCCTGTGCAGGGCACCAGACATTACTGGTGGCATTCAGCCTCAAATTGCTTCCTCGAGGCATCCCTAATCCTTGCAGCCCCACGCTGGGCCCCTTTAATAGCCCTGCTCTCTGGCTGTTCAGATTCAGCCTCCAGGTGTTGAACCTCCGAGTTCCATGCCTGAGTGAATCTTTCACCCTTCCCTTCACAAATGTTATGGAGGGTACAGCACTGTTCCGTGGTGGTGAGCATGTCCATGAATACCACAAGCAATCTCGTGTTGCATGCATTACTCACATCAATATCATTGTCGGAGTCCTCACTGTCACTTGGACCTTAAGGAGTAACTCGACTGCCAAACGTGATGTGCTGGCGAGACTCGTCAGCATATTCCTCAGCAGTTCGGGCTCCATTCCCACAGACCAAAAGGGAAGACAGAGCGTGCAGTACAAAAATCATTGAAAGATGGCGTCAATTGTGGATGGAAGCAGAGGGATTGCTGGGATGTGAACCAATGCATCACGGGGCATTAGGACAGGATCCAGAATGCCCTGCACCCCCCGCCTCCTTCCCACAAGCCACAGCACCAGAATGGGAAGAGGTGCTCTGTGGGATAGCTGCCCACAATGCACTGCTCCCAATGCCACTGCAAGTGCCACAAAAGTGGACACGCCAGTGCGCTTGCAGCTGTCAGTGTGGACAGACTGCAGCACTTTCCCTACTGCACTCTACAAAGGCTGGTTTAACTCAAAGTGCTCTACATTTGCAAGTGTAGCCATGGCCTAAGGGCTTGGCTACACTTGCAAGTTAGAGTGCATTAAAGCAGCCCCAGGCACCCTAACTCCCGACCCGTCCACACTGGCAAGGCACTTAGAGCACCTGGACTCTGCAGCTGGAGCGCTCCTGGTAATCCACCTCCCCGAGAAGTATAACGCTTGTTGTGCCTCCGCTGAAACACCCCAGCATCATTGTGAACGAGGTGTTGCTTTACTGCGCTGCGATCGGCCTCCCGAAACATCCCATAATCCCCTTAAGTCAAGTGGCCACTCTTGCCATTGTTTTGGAATCGGCTGTAGGAATGCGGATATGCCCTTTCAAAGCTCCGTTTCTGACAGCCGGCTGCTTATCTGTTCCGGGACAAAGCAACCATTAGTGTGGAATGTTACTTGCTGTGAATGTGTGAGAGAGAGGTGGTGGGGAGGGGCGTCTGAACTAACAAGACAGCACGCTGACACACTCTCAGCACCCCAAAAACCCACTCTCTCTCCCCCCACATACACACAGCACACTCTCTGTCACACTCCACACACACACACCCCCCGCATTTGAAAAGCATGTTGCAGCCACTTGAACACTTGGATATCTACCAAAATGCACTGCTCTTTGTGGCGTTGCAAGAGATGTTAATGTGGCCACGCCAGTGCGCTTCCAGCTGAGAGTGTAAACACTCGGCAGCGTTTTCCCTGCTGCGGTTCCCGAAGGCTGGTTTGACTCTCAGCCCTCTACATCTGCAAGTGTAGCCATGCCCTAAGCTGACAGGAGAGCTCTCCAGTTGGCTTCACTACTCCAGCTCCATGAGTGGCAGTAGCTATGTTGGTAGGACAGCTTCTTCTGCCCACATAGCGCTGTCCATATTGGTGCTTAGGTCGGTGTAACTTACATTGCTCAGGGGGTGGCTTTTTCACATTCCTGAGTGACATAAGTTATACCACAGCAAGTGCTAGTGTAGACATAGCCTAAGCTAAACCATAGCTAGTTTCAGGTTTCTCAATTTGCTCCTGCCTTTTGTTCTGTTGTTTGACTAATTCAGACTGGTTTGCTATTTGAATAGCTGTGGCTAGAGTTAAATCTCTCCTCAGTTGTAGCTGCTGTGAAATTTTTTTATCTGTTAGCACACAGAAATTTTTTTATCTGTTAGCACACAGAGGCTGATTATTGGGTTATTTTCAACCTTTGCATTCCCAAAATCACAGTTTTCTCCCAATATATGTGGAACTCTTATAAAACATTCCAAACTTTCCCCTGGTTCTTGAGTTCTCTGGTGGAAAGAAGCTTTTTCATAAGCTACATTTCTCTGAGATATAATGTATGCATCAAACAGAGCCAGATCCCTTTCATAGTCACCTTTGTGACTGTCTTCAGTAAAGTCAAAGGATTTAAAGATATGCTCTGCCTCCTTCCCATAGCCTACATTAAAGACGATACCTGCATATCTCCAGTTTCCTTGCAACTTGGCAGCAATGTGAAATCTTGTTTCCAGTCTATCCATGGTGAAGTTTGTGAAAGCTAAAGTTCTCTAGGGCACTAAAGAGTGGCATGGTGTTGAGATCCTGCAACCTGTGTAGCTTTGTTCCTTCTGTTTATGTTCTTATGTTACTCCACACACTATGTCATGTTCTTCTGTACCAGACATGGACTGATCACAGAGCTTGCTTTTACATACCACGATCCTTTAATGCTCTGCCAGGAATGGCTGAGATCAGCTTAAAATAAGGTATTTTACACACATCACCATCTAGTGGCTGAACAGTATAATACACTTTTGCATGCCATTACAAGGTGTGTGGGGTTTCACTCCAGGGTCAGGGGATACTAGCCCCAGTAAGGCCTAGGGGGAGCAGGGTGTGTGGGACCTTCAGTGATGAGGCAGTATGAAAGCAGGTGGCTCGGTTTGGAAGGGCGGGTGCAGTGTCATTGGTTCTGATTTCAGAGTAACAGCCGTGTTAGTCTGTATTCGCAAAAAGAAAAGGAGTACTTGTGGCACCTTAGAGACTAACCAATTTATTTGAGCATGAGCTTTCGCTGTAGCTCACGAAAGCTCATGCTCAAATAAATTGGTTAGTCTCTAAGGTGCCACAAGTACTCCTTTTCTTTTTGGTTCTGATGTCGCTCACCACATCTTGTATTTTGTCTGCTACTTAGGGCTCCTCTGCACTGGAAACATTACAGCGTAGATGCTACCAACGCTGACAGAAGAGGTTCTCCCATCAGTGTAGGCAATCCACCTCCCTGAGAGTCAGTAGCTAGGGTCACTGAAATATAACATGCAGCTGAGACCTTTTCTCTCCGTGCATCAACAGATGGCAGGGAAGAGCTTACTCGGGCCACTACTTATATCAGCCAGTGTTTGGAGATCCCTGAAATGTCCAATCATGGAGACAGAGACTTACCTTATCCCTTTGCTTTCTTTCAGCTTCCATGACAGGATTCCCCTTGGCAGGTAAATACGAACATAGGCAGAGGGTGCGGGGTGTATGCGGGGTGCATGCTGCAAGGTGCAGCTCTTTGTGCAGCTGGCTTATAAATCGGGGTGGGGAAGGGCAGAATTAAGATGATTTAATCTAGTGGTTCAAATGTAGAACTGGAGACCTGGGTTCAAATCCTGCCTCTGCCAGACTCACCCTGTGCACTCAGCCTATCACTGCCTCGCTACGTGCCTCAGTTTCCCCACCAGTGAATTGTTAACAAGGTGGACTGTGTGGCAGAGTGAAGGGCATCCTGGCTATTGGGTCCCTGTGGAAATACTCAGGCCACCCAGCATCTCGAGAACTCAGCCTTGCCTAGCAAGTCCGAGTTACATTTGGGCTGTGGCAGCGCCTGGCTGAGCCGCTTAAGTCTGGGGTGGCCCAGATTTCCCCTGGAATAGGATCTGCCCCAAGAGATATTTTTGCCTTTAGTTATTGTTAGAGCCATTTTAGCTCAGCTCTGGCTGTAGCTGGTGCATGGCCCCAATCCCTGCACTGGGGGAGTGGAGGTGCCGTGAGTGACACCAGCTGGGGCCTGCAGGAGGCGGTGGTGGTGTGCCAGGAGCTGGGCTGCTGTGGCACCCTCAGCACCAGGACAGTGCTCAGTTCAGCACGGGGCTGGCCCTGTCTATGTGGATACTGTGGAACATAGAGGAGCTGAGTCAGCCCCAGTGGAGGCTTTCGGGGAGCAGAACTACAGCCCCGTGAGGCTGCTGCTGTTGGCTCTGGTAGACGGGGGCATCGGGGCGCAGACGGGGAGGGGGCTCGGGCAGGGGCAAAGGGCAGTTCAGCCTCCTGACCAGTTACGCCCTTTGCCCCTCGGCTGGGAGCCGCTCGGACTGAGGGCTGGGCTGGGCTGCACACACCTGTCCTGTCATGGAGGGGAATTAACCCCAGCAGCTCATTTCACATTTTGGGCATCAGAGAGCTGCAATGGCTGCAACTTCCACTCACTACCAGCTTGGACCCAGGGCCCCAAGACGTGAAAGTGCAGTGCCTGTTCCCCCCAAGCCAGCCACAGCCCCTGCCTGAGCTGGGGCCAAAGGGGAACCGGTGCCCTCCAGGGGAAAAGCTTCAGGTCTCCTTCCCCCAATGTACTGTGTCACCTCATCCTCCTCGCACAGACTGTACTGGAGCCAGAGTCCCCTGGGGGAAAGACCCTGTGTCCCATCCTCCATCCCACGAGTCAGCCATTCCACCGTGCCTGGGGCTGGATCAGAGCTGGTGACCTCCAGAGAGGAACCCCCCAGTGTCCCATTCTCAGCCCCCCGGAGCAAGCCAGTCTGCCACACTGAGACTGAATGGGAGCCAGAGCAAACGATAGGGAACAAGCCCCATATTCCTTTCCTTTAGCCCATCCCTGAGTGTTTATCCCCTTGGGGTGTTTGCAGACTCTGGCATTTCAGAAGTGGCTCAGCTCCGACTGGTGAACGGCCCGAGTCGCTGTGCTGGGAGAGTCGAGGTGCTTCACGACGAGCAGTGGGGAACCGTGTGTGATGACGGCTGGGATTTAACTGAGGCCAGAGTCGTGTGCAGGCAGCTGGGCTGTGGGATGGCGTTATCAGCCCCATGCGTGTCTCGGTTTGGACAGGGAACTGACCGTATCTGGCTGGATGAGGTTAACTGCACAGGGACAGAAGCTGCCCTCTCCGAATGCAAGGCTCGGCCTTGGGGAGAGCATAACTGTAACCACGTGGAAGATGCCAGTGTTGTGTGCTCAGGTAAGCCTCATCTCTTCTGTCACGGTGGGTGCTGCAGGGAGTGGATTAGGAAGCTTTTAGCCCAGCCCCTGGTTCCCCATCTGAGTTCCCGTGCCCCAGCGCAGCGCTATGGGCCTGTACTGAAGGGAGCAGACTGGGAACACAGGAGGGGGTGCTCTCCCCTAGCAGTCTGGGCTGACCCCAGTCCTCCCGCTGGCTGACAAAAGGTCTGTGCTGCAGGGTATGGGGCTCTCGCCTCACAGTCAGCGACGCTCACAGTTCCCCAGAGCGGCGCTAGGGGGCGTGAGCTGCAGAGGGTGGAGTGTGGGGCACAGTGAGAGGCCTTCTCCCCGCTCTGATCGCTCTGATCCCCCGCCCTCCCTGGCACAATGGGGCGCTGGGTAAGCATGGATCCCAGCTGTGGGACTTGGTGTCAAACAGAGCTTGCAGTCGCTCCTGGGGATAGAAACCCAGGGTCACTTTGACAAGAGTTGGGCTCCTAACTCAGCCATGCTGGACAATTTGCACCACAAACAATTAGCCCTGAACCTGTAACGTCCCCCGCAGCTCTGACTGGACAAACATTTCCCCCAACTTCCTGTCTGCACAGTCACCATATTTCTGTGCCCTGACTCTCAGCTGCCCTGTCCCACCCCGAAGTGGCAGCATGTCAGCAGTGGGGACTGAGCCCTTGGCATGGAGTGGCTGTGTGAGGAGGCCAGTCACACCCATCCGTGGTAGGCGATACGGTCATTGGCATCACTTGTGATCAGATGCACAGGAATCTCCTTGAGTATTTATTGCATTTGCAGACTCGGTCATTCCAGACCCAGGTCCTCTCCAACTGGTGAATGGCCCCAATCGCTGCGCTGGGAGAGTCGAGGTGCTTCACAACCATCAGTGGGGAACCGTGTGTGATAACGGCTGGGACTTAACTGATGCTGGAGTCGTGTGCAGGCAGCTGGGCTGTGGGAAAGCGTTATCAGCCCCAGGGCGGGCTCACTTTGAAAGAGGATATGACCGAATCTGGCTGGGTGAGGTTAACTGCACAGGGACAGAAGCTGCCCTCACCGAATGCAGGGCTAGTTCTTGGGGAAAGATTAACTGTCACCACGGAGAAGATGCCAGTGTTGTGTGCTCAGGTAACCCTCCTCTGTCACGTCATTGGGGGTGCTGCCTGGAACAGGCTGGGAAGCTTTCAGCACAGTCCCTGCTTTCCTGTCTGAGCCAGTGCTGACCCTAGTGTCTCCGCGAGGTGTTGAGGGCCTGTGCTGCAGGGAGATGTGTATGTGTCCCTCTGAGAAACCTTCCCCCGTCTCTGCTTGCTCCAGTTCCATTCCAAGCTATGGCACAATCTGGCACTCCGTCGCCATTGTTCCTTCCAGTCAGATTCAGTGTCAGCTGGAGCCTATAGCTGTTCACTGGGACTGGGAACCCTGCATCACTTTGCTGAGCATCATGCTCCTGACTCCATTGCCCCGGGAAATTGGCAACTTAACTAATGTTATCCTTGGGCAGACGGGATTGGACACTGTCAGGTCCAGTAACAAGGTGGTGTTGCCTAGTGGCCAGAGCCAGGATGGCATCAGGATCACGGCTGGACGTCACACAAAAGGTGAAAGCCAGAAACAGAGTCCGAAGCCTTGCCCAAGGTCAAGCTGCAGTCAGAATTGGTCCCTGGAGTTAGGGTGAGGAAGCAGGAAAAAGGGGCAGTAGTGGGAGCAAGGAGCAGGCACAGGGCCAGGCAGCAGGAGCCAGTAACAAGGTGTGGTAACAGGAACAAGGAGGAGGAACTGTCCCGGGCCAAGCATCAGGAGCCAGGAACAAGGGGTGGTAATGGGAACAAGGAGGAAGAACTGGCCCGGGCCAGGCAGCAGGAGCCAGGAACAAGGGTTGGTAACGGGAACAAGGAGGAGGAACTGGCCCGGGCCAGGCAGCAGGAGCCAGGAACAAGGGGTGGTAACGGGAACAAGGAGGAGGAACTGGCCCGGGCCAGGCAGCAGGAGCCAGGAACAAGGGGTGGTAACGGGAACAAGGAGGAGGAACTGGCCCGGGCCAGGCAGCAGGAGCCAGGAACTAGGGGTGGTAACGGGAGCAAGGAGGAGGAACTGGCCCGGGCCAGGCAGCAGGAGCCAGGAACAAGGGGTGGTAACGGGAGCAAGGAGGAGGAACTGGCCCGGGCCAGGCAGCTGGAGCCAGGAACTAGGGGTGGTAACGGGAGCAAGGAGCAGGAATCGTGTGAGGTGGCAGGAATCTGGTCCCTGGGGTCTGGCCAGCAGCAGCCTTAGCAAGGAGTTGCTCAGACAAAGGGTAGGATGGGAACAGGGAGCTTTACAGCTGGAGGTGTCCAATCAGCAGTCTGCTTCTCGTCACCGGCTCGTGGTGGGTGGGCCTCTGCTGGTGGCCCATTAGCTACAATTCCCTCATCTCCCGGTGATGTGACAGGTAAGGCTGTAGTTCAGCAAGCTTGTGGATCTGGGCTTGAGCCCTGTAGTGCATGGGAGGTGCCTAATTCTTTCCCATTTCCTGCATAAACAGCTCAGCCAACTTTGCCGAGCTTGTCTCTCAGCTGCCCTGATTCACCCCAGAAGTGGGAGCATGTCAGTGATGGGGAGTGAGCCCGTGATGGGTATTCGCTGTGTGGACCCGTGCGTGGGAAGCACTACATTCTCCAGTGTCACTAGTGATCCGATGCACAGGAAACTCCCTGAGTGTTTATCCCCTTGGGGTGTTTGCAGACTCTGGCATTTCAGAAGTGGCTCAGCTCCGACTGGTGAATGGCCCGAGTCGCTGTGCTGGGAGAGTCGAGGTGCTTCACGACGAGCAGTGGGGAACCGTGTGTGATGACGGCTGGGATTTAACTGAGGCCAGAGTCGTGTGCAGGCAGCTGGGCTGTGGGATGGCGTTATCAGCCCCACGCGGGTCTCGGTTTGGACAGGGAACTGACCGTATCTGGCTGGATGAGGTTAACTGCACAGGGACAGAAGCTGCCCTCTCCGAATGCAAGGCTCGGCCTTGGGGAGAGCATAACTGTAACCACGTGGAAGATGCCAGTGTTGTGTGCTCAGGTAAGCCTCATCTCTTCTGTCACGGTGGGTGCTGCAGGGAGTGGATTAGGAAGCTTTCAGCCCAGCCCCTGGTTCCCCATCTGAGTTCCCGTGCCCCAGCGCAGCGCTATGGGCCTGTACTGAAGGGAGCAGACTGGGAACACAGGAGGGGGTGCTCTCCCCTAGCAGTCTGGGGTGACCCCAGTCCTCCCGCTGGCTAACAAAAGGTCTGTGCTGCAGGGTATGGGGCTCTCGCCTCACAGTCAGCGACGCTCACAGTTCCCCAGAGCGGCGCTAGGGGGCGTGAGCTGCAGAGGGTGGAGTGTGGGGCACAGTGAGAGGCCCTCTCCCCGCTCTGATCGCTCTGATCCCCCGCCCTCCCTGGCACAATGGGGCGCTGGGTAAGCATGGATCCCAGCTGTGGGACTTGGTGTCAAACAGAGCTTGCAGTCGCTCCTGGGGATAGAAACCCAGGGTCACTTTGACAAGAGTTGGGCTCCTAACTCAGCCATGCTGGACAATTTGCACCACAAACAATTAGCCCTGAACCTGTAACGTCCCCCGCAGCTCTGACTGGACAAACATTTCCCCCAACTTCCTGTCTGCACAGTCACCATATTTCTGTGCCCTGACTCTCAGCTGCCCTGTCCCACCCCGAAGTGGCAGCATGTCAGCAGTGGGGACTGAGCCCTTGGCATGGAGTGGCTGTGTGAGGAGGCCAGTCACACCCATCCGTGGTAGGCGATACAGTCATCAGCATCACTTGTGATCAGATGCACAGGAATCTCCTTGAGTATTTATTGCATTTGCAGACTCGGTCATTCCAGACCCAGGTCCTCTCCAACTGGTGAATGGCCCCAATCGCTGCTCTGGGAGAGTCGAGGTGCTTCACAACCATCAGTGGGGAACCGTGTGTGATGACGGCTGGGACTTAACTGATGCTGGAGTCGTGTGCCGGCAGCTGGGCTGTGGGACGGCGTTATCAGCCCCAGGGCGGGCTCACTTTGAGAGAGGATATGACCGTATCTGGCTGGATGAGGTTAACTGCACAGGGACAGAAGCTGCCCTCACCGAATGCAGGGCTAGTTCTTGGGGAAAGAGTAACTGTCACCACGGAGAAGATGCCAGTGTTGTGTGCTCAGGTAACCCTCCTCTGTCACGTCATTGGGGGTGCTGCCTGGAACAGGCTGGGAAGCTTTCATCACAGTCCCTGCTTTCCTGTCTGAGCCAGTGCTGACCCTAGTGTCTCAGCGAGGTGCTGGGGGGCTGTGCTGCAAGGTGTGCTGTTTTCCTGTGAGACATACACCTCTCCCTGGGCCAGGAAACAGGCGCCAGAAGCAAGGGACGGTAACAGGAGCAAGGAACAGGAACGGGGTGAGGAAGCATGAGTCAGGAACAAGGATAAGGAACTGGGGCAGGTCCCAGGGATCTGGTCAGCAGCCGCCTAGCAATGGGTTGTTCAGATAAGGGGTAAGATGGGAACAGGAATCTTTATACCTGGAGATGTCTAATCAACAGTCTGCAGCTAGTTACCTGACCATGGTAAGTCAGCAGTTGTGGCCTCTGCTGGAGGGCCATTGGCTGCAGTGATGCATTATGCTCTAGTTGGGCAATCTCATAGGCCTAATTTTCAAACCTGCAGTAACTAAGAAAGACATAATTCTTCCCCACTTCCTGCCTAAACTACTGGGCCAGCTTTCCGTAAACTCTCTCATCTGCCCTGTTCCACCCCAGAGGTGGTAGCATGTCTGTGGTGGGGAGTGAGCCCTTGATGGTCAGTCGTTGTGTGCTTATGCTGTTTAGACCCATCAGTGGGAGGCGCTGCGTTCCCTGGCATTGCTAATGTTAAGATGCACAGGAATCTTTCTGACTACACCCTTGGGATGTTTGCAGACTCAGGCCTTCCACACCTGGCTGAGGTGCGACTGCTGGACAGCCCAAGTCGCTGTGCTGGGAGAGTCGAGGTGTTTCACAACCAGCAGTGGGGAACAGTGTGTGATGACGGCTGGAACATAACTGATGCCGGCGTCGTGTGCAGGCAGCTGGGTTGTGGGACGGCGTTATCAGCCCCAGGGAGGGCTCAATTTGGACAAGGATCTGGGCCAATTTGGCTGGCTGAGGTTAACTGCGCAGGGTCAGAAGCTGCCCTCTCCGAATGCAGGACTAAGTCTTGGGGAGACCATAACTGTCACCACAGAGAAGATGCCAGTGTTGTGTGCTCAGGTAACCCTCCTTTGTCATGCCCCTGTAAGTGCTGCGAGAAGCAGTTCGGGGATTCACTGGGGCGCTCTCCCCTCACAGTGAGTTCTGACCCTGATGCAAAATGCTGGGCTGGGGCTCAGCGGAGGCTGCTTTCCCTGCAGACTCCTGCGTTACCACAAAGCCCCATGTCGTGTCTAAGGGCCTTGCTGCAGGGAGCAGTTTGGAGATGACAGGAGGGGGCTGCTCTCTCTCTGAGTCAGTGCAGAGCCCAATGCCCCAGCGTGGTGCTAGGGCACCGTGCTGCAGGCTGAGGTGTATACATCGCTGTGAGTGTCCCTCTGCCATGTCTGCTCACTCTGATCCCCCCACCCAACTCCAGCCCTATGGGCGCTCTGTGACCAGTGAGTTCTCGTCAGACTCACTTGCTGTCTTATTCTGATGAGACGAGAGATTTGGTTGCCTAAAGGAAGAGCCCTGATGTGCTCTGCTTAGACATCTGCCATTTTTGTATGCAGTGTAGTTGCAGCCATGTTGGTCCCAGGATACAAGAGAGACAAGGTAGGTGAGGAAATGTCTTTTGCTGGCTCAGCTTCTCTTGGTGAGAGAGACAAGCTTTCGAGCCACACAGAGCCCAGATCTGAAGAGTAAGCTCCAAAGCTTGTCTCTCTCACCAATAGAAGCTGGTCCAATAAAAGACATTACCTCATTCACCTCATCTCTCTAGATCGGGGTGGGCAAACTTTTTGGCCCAAGGGCCACAGCTGGGTGGGGAAATTGCATGCACGGCCATGAATGTAGGGCTGGGGTGCGGGAGGGAGTGCAGGGTGTGGGAGGGGTGCGGTGTGCAGGAAGGGGCTCAGGGCAAGGGGTTGGGGTGGATGAGGGGTGTAAGAGGGGGCTCAGGGCAGGGGGTTGGGGTGAGGGGAGCGGTGCAGAGTATGGGAGGCGGCTCAGGGCAGGGGGTGGGGGGTTGGGGTGCAGGAGCGGTGTGGGGTGCGGCAGCAGGCTCAGGGTAGGGGGTTGGGGTGTGGGATGCAGGAGGGTTTGGGGTGCGGGCTCCGGCCCAGTGCCGTGTACCTGGAGCAGCTCCAGGGTGGCAGTGGTGCGGCACCACTAAGGCAGGCTCCCTGCCTGCCCTGGCCCTGCGCCACTCTCGGGCATGGGGAACTGCAGCCAATGGGAGCTTGGGGTTTGGAACCCACAGGTGAGGGCTGTGCACGGAGTCCTCTGCCACCTTTCCCCCGACCCAGGGGCTGCAGGGACGTGGTGCTGGCTGCTTCCGGGAGCAGCACGGCGCCCACAGCGCCACAGGGGTGGCAATCCCGCAGGCTGGATCCAAAGCCCTGAGGGGCCAGATCCGGCCCACGGGCCGTAGTTTGCCCACTCCTGCTCCAGATTCCTGTAAGGCTTTTGTCTTGGCACTGCACGAGAACGATGCAAAATCGACATTGTACATGATAAATCAATTAAAAACTGGCCAACTTCCTGGTCTCAAAATGTAATTGTGAATGGGGAATCATCATCGAGCAAATGTGTTTGACTGGGGTCCTGAGGGATCACTTCTTGGCTCTACACTATTTAACAATTTTATCAAGGGACTAGAGAAAAACATAAAAACATCACTAAGAAAGTTTGCAGATGACACAAAATTTGGGAGACTGGTAAATAGTGAAGAGGACAGGTCCCTGACACAGAGTGATCTAAATCACTAGGTAAGCTGGGTGCAAGCAAACAAGATGCCTTTTAGCATGACCGAATGTAAAATTATACATCTAGAAACACAGAATGCAGGCTGTACTTACAGGAGGGGGGACTCTCCCCTGGGAAGCCCTAACTCTGAGAAAGACTTGGGAGTGGGTGGTGGATAATCAGCTGAACAGGAGCTCCCAGTATGACTCTGTGACCAAAATGGCTAGTGCAATCCTGGGATGCACTTACAGGGGAATCTCGAGTAGCTGTATAGAGGTTATTTTACCTCTGTAGTTGGTGCTGGTGCAACCAATGCGGGAATCTTGTGTCCAGTTCTCTTGCCCACAGTTCAAGAAGGATGCTGATAAATTTAAGAAGGTTCAGAGAAGAACCATGAGAATGATCAAAGGATTAGAAAACCTGTTTTGTGGTGACAGACGCAAGGAGCTCAATCTGTTTAGTTTAACAAAGAGAAGGTGAAGGGACCACTTGATCACAGTCTATAATTACCATCATGGGGAACAGAAATGTGATAATAAAGGACTCTTCAATCTTACAGGCAAGTGATTAATAAGATCCGATGTCTGGAAGTTGAAGAGAGAAATTTAGATTACAAATAAAGTATAAATTTGTAACGATGAGGATTATTAATTGTTGGAACATCTTACCAAGGGCTGTGGGGGATCCTCCCTCCCTGGTAATTTTTAAATCAAGATTGGCTGTTTCTCAAAGATCTGCCTGAGGAATTACTCCAGGGCAGGTCTCTGGCCTGTGCTACACAGGAGGTCAGACTAAGTGGTCACAGTGGGCACTTTGGGTCTTGGGATGTATGAATCCCGCTGATCAGATTCAGTGTCAGATGGAGCCTGCAGCCATTCACAAGGAGTAGGGACCCTGGGATACTTTGTCAAGCATCAGGCTCTTAATCCCATTGCCCTGGCCAATTAGCATCTTAGCTGATGAGCCATGAACTTTTAACTTTTGGCACTATGGTGACTGGATGCAGAATTCTTCTCCATGTCCTCTCTAAATGACGGCCAGATTTCTCTCGCCTGTTTCTCAGCTGCACCCTGGTGGTGGCTGCATATCTGTGGTGAGGAGTGAGACCCTGATAGGTGGTAGCTGTGTGTGGAGGCTGTTCAGACCTGTCAGTGGGAGGCTCTACGTTCCCCAGCGTCACTACTGATCAGATGCACAGGAACCTCCCTGAGTGTTTATTCCATTGGGGTGTCTGCAGACTCCGATATCTCAGAAGTGGCTCAGCTCCGACTGGTGAACGGCCCGAGTCGCTGCACTGGGAGAGTCGAGGTGCTTCACGACGAGCAGTGGGGAACCGTGTGTGATGACAGCTGGGATTTAACTGAGGCCAGAGTTGTGTGCAGGCAGCTGGGCTGTGGGACGGCGTTATCAGCCCCAGGAAGGGCTCAATTTGGGCGAGGATCTGACCGTATATGGCTGGACGATGTTCAGTGCAAAGGGACAGAAATTGGCCTTTCCGAATGCAGAGCTCGGCCTTGGGGAGACAATAACTGTCACCACGGAGAAGATGCTGGTGTTGTTTGCACAGGTAATCCTCATTTCACAGTGCGTGTTGCAGGGAGCAGGGTGGGAAGCTCATTACAGGGCATTGTCCCCTCACAGCCATTACTAACCCCAGCATGGTGCTTGAGGCCTGTGCTTCAGGGAGCTGTATGGTGGTTCCAGTAGAGGACACTCTCCTCTCACACGCTGTGGTGACCCTAATTCCCCTCTACGGATCTATAGGCCTGTGCTGCAGGGAGCGACATGGGGCTCAGTAGGGGGTGCTCTCTCCGTGAAGTCAGTGCTGGCCCCTGTGCCCCAGTGCAGTGACAAGGGGCCTGTGCTGCAGGGAGGAGGCCTGGGTGTCAGTAGGGAGCGCTCTCCCCTTGCAGTTGTGCTTGCCCTAATGCCCCAGTGCAGTGCCATGGGCCCCTAGCATGAGGAAGCCTTGTCTGTGCCCGCTGGGGGGCAGCTCTCCAACTCCCTCAGCCATAGGCCACACAAGCTGTGCCCTCTAGGCGTTGAGGCATGGCCTCTCTCCAGGTTGGCAATAGGCACACTCCAGCCCCCAGCCCTCCGAGTGTCCCCCTAAAGCTCCCAGCCCCTGTCCCACTGGGCATTCACAGCAGTCACAGATCCGCTGCTCCCAAAGGAACAGGGCCCCCAGCTGACCAGCTCCACCTCCACCTCCCATCTCTTCCCCAATCAATGCACAGCCCTAGTTCACTTCATAGTGACAAGGGCAAGTGATTTCACAAAGAGTAGAGATTCGAGGAGTAGCAAGGAGAAGGGTTGGAAAGAAATGGTTCTATGGCCAATAAAATCACACCACCTTGACTAGAGCCTAGACTCACTGAACGAGATACTTTTCTGTCTGGTAGAGCAACGCTCACCCCACCGTCCTTCCAGGGTTTTACTCCAGGCTTGGCTGTGATCTCCTGTTCCTGAGACAAACACTGTCAGCCGCCTCCTGGGTGAAAGGGAGCTCTTGTCCCCTCTCCTCTTTCTTTGTAGGTACAGACCATTGTCTCTTCCCAGAGGAGGTCTCTCTTCGGAGACATATCCTGGGGCTCTTTGTCTTTGTAAATTCTCAGGCCCCCACTGGGTCCAGACAGTGAATATAGCCCGTCTCCACGGCTGTGCTTTGTTCTGTGTGCTGATTGGCTCAGCCGAAGGGATTGCCATGGCGCAGGTGACAAGCTTCACTTCAGCACTTCTGCAGCCTCATATTCCACATTTTACATCTCTCTTCAGCTATGTCCCATACAAACATCTTGCCCCCATTAGGGTGATGAGTGGGCTGCTGGCTCTTGGTAGAGACCTCACATGCCACCTTTGATGATCTATTGTACATATATCTCACCCAGGGGATCCCCGTATAACTCTAGGCATCCCTATGCCCTCTGCCAGTTGGCATCTAGTTATCCCTGGGCCAGACCCCCCTGCAGCACAATGGGGGGCTGGGTAACTATAGCTTCCACTGGTTGGATTTGGTGTCAATGGAGCCTGCAGCCGCTCACTCAAACTAAAAATCCAGGGCCAATTTCTCAAGAACCAATATCTATAATCACTGTGTTCCGAAGGATTTGCATCTCAGGAAATTAGCCCAGAACCTGTAACTTCCCCAACAGCTGGATATAGGACACTTCCTGTCCTACACAGCCTAAATATTTCCCTGTCCTGTTTCTCAGCTGCCTTGTCCTACCCCAGAACTGGCTGCATGTCAGTGGGGGGAGTCTTCTTCTATTGCATATTTCACAAGTCAATATCTATGTAACCCTTCTGCGAGGTGGAGTCAGCAGCGATCAGGGCTGAATTCAATATCTAGGGGTTCCTTTTCAGCAATACCACAGAACTGGCTTGAGTTCCCATCCAGTAACCTGGGACAATTACACACCACCCCCTGGGTGTTTCTATGAGGCAAAGCTTCCCCGCTCACAAGCACAGAATCTCAGTGCAGAAAAGAAACTTTTTAATAAAAGGAGGGAAGTAACCCAGCGTTAACTTGACAAAACGCCGGAAATAGGTTTAATCATGACCAAACCACCTATCCCAGAGTACATTGGACAGTGTCTTGCCTCAGGTTCTTTAGTCCAGCAACCAAAAGTTCCTTTAACATGCCCCTCCCTTCTCTCTCCACCACACCCCACTCACAGTGGTTGTCCTTAGTTAGTGAAGATGCAGAGGTGCACCTGTGTGAGTTCAGCTCCCACCATGGGGGTGGGGAGGAGAGCGCCTGGCTCGCTCTGCTGTCTGGGTGCTTGCTCTGGTGGCAGCTGCCCTGCCAGCCACTCACCACTGTGCTCGCCCTCACCTTCTGCTGCCCCCGGCCTCTCTACTGTGACCTCTGCAGGTCTAGCTCTTGAGTCTCTACCCAGCTCTCAGTGACTGTCAGCTCTTAGTGGAGAGACCTTGGTGCTGAAGCAGGCTGAGCAGAAACACTGTCTCGCAGCAGGTGATTTCAGCTCTAGTGATCATTTAAACCAAAAAGACTCCTAATAGAGCCTTAATTAGCTCTACCTTTGAAGGGGGTGGGGTAGCAGATTGAACCATGCCTAGACCTCTTAGACAGAGCCCTCAGAAGAAAAACCCATCTTCACTCCCTCTCACTCTTGATAGGGGTCTGGTGTCTGAGCCCCCTGGTTAGTGAGTTCAGTTCAGTTGTGGGTGACCCCCTCAGTCAGGGCAAGCTAAGCACAGTTGTGCTGCCCTTTACTCACACAATCAGGGTAACATTTCATTGCGCCTGTATTCAGTACTACAGTGATTTGTAACCCAACACCAGGCAACACAGCTCTTTCTGCTGGATACCTAGGCAGAGTGGGTGTGTCCATGTAAATACAGTCTGGTCCTGAAGCCTTTTCCTCTCCCCAGCTCATCACTAGCTGTCAGGGGATAGCTCATTCCAACCTTGCTTACCTCTAGCTAAGGGATCGGCAACCTTTGGTACGCGGCCCATCAGGGAAAGCCGCTGGCGGGCCGGGCTGGTTTGTTTACCTGCAGCGTCTGCAGGTTTGGCCGATTGCAGCTCCCACTGGCCGCGGTTTGCCGTTCCAGGCCAATGGGGGCTGCGGGAAGAGGCTGTCAGCACATCCCTCGACCCGTGCCTCTTCCCGCAGCCCCCATTGGCCTGGAACGGCGAACCGCGGCCAGTGGGAGCTGCGATCGGCCGAATCTGCAGATGCTGCAGGTAAACACACCATCCTGGCCCGCCAGCAGATTTCTCTGACGGGCCGCATGCCAAAGGTTGCCGATCCCTGCTCTAGCTTGTTCAGCCATCTGACTGTGCATCCTCAAGGTCCAGTCTTCTAACGGGGCTCTCCTCCATCACGTGTGACCATCTGTATTGCTGCCCCACCTCTTGTTTCATTAACCTTTGCTCTCTCTCGTCCTCCCACTCTGTTCCCTGGTCACTCCTTACCGTTCTTTTTACAGCTTCTGCCACTATTAAAAAAAGCTGCCTATCACTTACCAGAACAATTTACCTTTCCCCTGCTCTATGCAAACCTTAATTTTAAAACAACACCTTTATGAAATGGTGGGTAGCTATTATCCATGCTTAACAGAAGAAGGAACCCAAACACAGAGGATTGCCCCAGATCACTTTGTGAGCCCATGGAACAGCCTGGGCTAGAACCCAGGCACTTCTACTCGTTGTATTATTATTTCTAATTTGAATTCCAGTCGCTCTTTGAAGATGTAACGGCTGCTTGAGAAGATCAGGCTAAGCCAAAACTCTGCATTGCAGCAGTCCCTCTGGCCAGTCCTGTCAGGGGCCCGTGAAACCTAGTCCAGGATATGTGTCCCAGGTTGCAAATAGGAAGATAGAAGTTAGGGCTTCTGAAATTCATCAGCAAGCCAGTCTCTGTATCCCAGAGTTGCCGCCCCTCTGTGAGGACACAGCTTCTCAGCCCAGCGCTGCCGTCATTCACCTGAGACTGGTCCTGGGCTGGCAGCACTAGACATGAGTGCAGCAATAGCTGCCACAAAACGATGTTGCCAAGTCAGTCGTGGCAAGTCAGGAGGAATCACAGGGGCAGGTGTTTCCTTCAGGAGGGGGCCGATCTGCTTGGAGGAAGTGTGCATTGCCTCTGCACTGGGCGCAACCCTTGTCAGCCTGGAGCGCAGCAGGTTGCTGCCAGCCGTCACTGCGCTCCAGTCAGTTCTCACGGGGGATCATAGAATCATAGAATATCAGGGTTGAAAGGGACCTCAGGAGGTATCTAGTCCAACCCCCTGCTCAAAGCAGGACCAATCCTCAACCAAATCATCCCAGCCAGGGCTTTGTCAAGCCTGACCTTAAAAACTTCTAAGGAAGGAGATTCCACCACCTCCCTATGTAACGCATTCCAGTGTTTCACCACCCTCCTAGTGAAAAAGTTTTTCCTAATATCTAACCTAGACCTCCCCCACTGCAACTTGAGAGCATTCTTTCTCATTCTGTCATCTGCTACCACTGAGAACAGTCTAGATCCGTCCTCTTTGGAACCCCAAATGGCTCTGCAATCACATCCGCAAACTCCTTTAGCATTCTTGGATGCAGCACATCTGGCCCCATGGACTTGTGCTTGTCCAGCTTTTCTAAATAGTCCTGAACCACTTCTTTCTCCACAGAGGGCTGGTCACCTCCTCCCCATGCTGTGCTGCCCAGTGCAGTAATCTGGGAGCTGACCTTGTTCGTGAAGACAGAGGGAAAAAAAGCATTGAGTACATTAGCTTTTTCGCTTTTTCCACATCCTCTGCCTCCCCCGTTCAGTAAGGGACCCACACTTTCCCAGATCTTCTTGTTGCTAACATACCTATGGAAACCCTTCTTGTTACTCTTAACATCTCTTACTAGCTGCAACTCCAATTGTGATTTGGCCTTCCTGATTTCACTCCTGCATGCCTGAGCAATATTTTTGTGCTCCTCCCTGGTCATTTGTCCAGTCTTCCCCTTCTTGTAAGCTTCTTTTTTGTGTTTAAGATCAGCAAGGATTTCACTGTTAAGCCAAGCAGGTCGCCTGCCATATTTAATATTCTTTCTACACATTGGGATGGTTTGTTCCTGGACTCTGGGTGACGTTTTCAGGGAGCTATGGAGCCAACACATGTAAATTCAATGCTGATGTCAGGCTAAGGCAGCCACTAATGACACGGGTGACTGTGTTCATCTCCCAATCACCAAGGTGCTTATGACAGTGTTGTACCAATAAAATAAAAACCAGCAGGATCTTATTAAAGGGAAAAAGGCAAAATACCACATTTATTGTGAATACAGAAAGAATCATAGTAACCAGTTAGTTATAGTTATAACATTCCATTCAATCTCATATTTATTCACACATTCATTCATACAAACATACACACACAGGTTCTGCAAGGTTGTTATCATAGTTACCAGCCTTAGAGTTGCTCATGCCAAGCCACTGGCCAGGTGGCCTGGACATGAGGAGGGAGCAGGGCCTTGTCAGATGCTCATCTGATGCTCCTGGAAGTTGGTTTGCAGAATCAGACCCCAAAGTTCTCACTTTTTAGAGTCTATTTTTATAGGAATTTCTTCCTATGCCAGTCTATGGGAATTGCTTCATCATGCTGTTGCTGAATCAATCAGCAGATAGCACATTCCTGAGGGCTCCGAGCTGCTAGATGTTATCTTGTTCTTTGGTTCTCCCATTCTTGAGGCTGTTGGGTGGATTCCAGTCTGCCCTCCGGGGGGGTCCTCTGGTTATTTCCACTTGACGCCTTCTTCAGCCGATGGACACTGGATTCTTAGGCTGGCACCTCCCTGATCATTCAGTTATTATCCACACCAAGCATCCATCCACATACATCCTCTATCTCTATTTTAATCACAATTGTTAATACAACAAAAGGGTGGGGAGTCTCTGGGTGCTGTTTCTGTTGTTAGAGTATTGCTTTGAGTCTCTCTCTCTGTGAATTGCTTTGAGAATAGACTCTGTCTTAGAATGTACTAACACAATTAGCAGCTTGCAAGTTTCACACATAGAGGGAGAGAAACAGCACCAAAAACCAAGAGACCTCTTAATTAGTAATACCCTGGAATTTAAACTCTGGGGAATCAAACTCATTTGTGATTTTAATACAGAACTTCTTTAATATGATCCAACATAATCCCCCTTTTGACACTAAGATTTATAATCATCAGTGTCACTTTCTATGTAGCCTATTCAAGAGAAAGTACTGTGAGGCAATTTGAGTTTGTGATTCCAATTCATGCCACATACATGATCCTAGTGATGTATCTTTACTACAAGGTTCTGGGGCAACAGGCAAGGTGAGGCACACCCACTTTTGAGGAGTCCATTCGGTACAACCTCTCGTGTCCAATAGCTTCCCTCCCTCCCCAGCCCACTGGCTCAAGGTCCAGGGTAGCCAAAAGGATCCCATGTGTAATATGGGGAATGGGTTAACCTTCAATACCTTTGCCTCCAGGGACTGTTGGTGTGCAATTTTGACAACAATTTCTCCCATTAACAAGTCGGGTTTACAGTACTAGAAACATATTGCATCCATTCATATTGATAAGTGTCAAACAATGATCTCTTTCTTTTTTTAACAAATGCATCAAACCCTTAATATTTCCCAATATGACCCAGAACATTTTGTGTTCCAAAGTAGCTAGTGCAAGTATCTGCATTTCAGTGCATCCCATAGCTATGGCTGTGTAGTTTCCTATTTCTAATATTTTTTTTTTCTTATGGATAAGCCATGTGGTAGTATTAAGCCATTACTAAAGATTCCATCGGCCTTTTAGGTTACCAAGACCAATTTGGACCAAGTCTACATTGGCATGTACTTGTTTTTGTATCAGGCTGTCCTGTAGCTGGGACAGAAAGCTTAATTTATTTTTAAGTTCCTGGAGGTCTTCAGTATTTTTTTTTTTAAACACACAACAGTGCTAGCAACAAGACAAAACACAAGACAAAACACAGAACACAATTTCTATTGTGACAGTAGATTCATGGTATTGGGTTGCTTTTCAGCTGGCATCAGCTTTTCCTGATTTTCTGAAAGACAAAAAGAACATGTTTCTACCCCTTTTGGGGTGGCAGATTATTGCTTAAAATCTTTCTTTTACAAATACCCTTGCTGATTGCAGGCAAAACAGAGAAATTGCCCCCACATTTTCCTGTTTTTGTTCTATAGGCAGGCCAGGTTTCAATGGCTTTTATCTTTTAAGGGTTATGGGGAAATTATCCCATTGTTTAGTCATTAAATTCCTGAGTTTTTCTTCTTATACAGCAGACCAAGTTTATAATGTTTTTCCTGCTGTGTTAAGCTTTAAGTTTTATTTACAGGTAATAACCGAGAAGCATCATTACCATACGACCTTAAAGGATTTTTCCAAAAATCGTACACACTATACGTTGTTACAGGGATACTTATTATCATTAAATTTATTAAAATTATCTTGTTATCCCATGCCTTTTATTTAGACCATTTGTTTGCTGACCAGGTATGTCCTTTATCTGCAGCTCCTTTGTGCTGCTAGTTCTTTCCTTCCTTTATCATTTAGGTAATTTGCATTTTCACAGAAGCTTCCTGCTCTTGGATTTAAAGCCATCAGCAGCTCAGAGACTCTATCTTAAAAGGGACACAATCAACTTTCACCAGAGTTTTGATTACTTTTAACTTTTGCTTCCAAAACACACAGCAATCTGAAAAAGAAAACCCAACCTATTGTGGCTCCCTTTGGAGCCCTAATAGCATTTTAATTAAGTAGCATGGTATGTTTGCATTTCTTTTGCCCCTTCTACAGTATACCCTGCACATGTTCTGGGGCAAATGCACATTCCTTCCATAGTTTAACTTCTATAACATTATCCAGATCCATTTTTACATAAGGTGTCACTATTTTTTTTTTTGCTTACAGAGTTTTCATGTACCTTTGTCAAAGTGACAGTCTGATTACTCAGAGCCATTTTAAGACTCAGTGTTTCTAACATTGCTTCTTTTTGTTTTGTGCACCTCACCCCTGCTGTTGCTTCAGAGAGGCACTGTCTTTTTTTTAATTTTTTTTTTACTACAACTCTCATCTGCTATTTTGTTACAAAAACAAACAAACAAAAAACAAACAAAAAGAATCCAAATTTTTTTTTTTATATTCTCCTGATTTTGACTGCCCTGCTGCAGCCACAACTTAAAAACATTTTAAATTTTGTAAAGCATTGAGTTACCTTTTAAGGGTTAAATGCCAAATCCCAAAGCCAAACAACACTAATTACCTGTGTCTAGCAAAAAGGTCTGTCAGTTTTGCAACTTTGAATTAAAGAGTCAAATGGATTTTTAGTGGCATTATTTAAAACAAAAACAAAACTAACTGGTCCTTAGAACTTTACATATTTACACACACACAGACAGATACATACACGTTTTCTTTTCCTTAACATCCCTTCCACACTGCTCTGTTTTTTACATCTTACATTCCCTTTATACATTTGAGGCAGTTAAGTTCCAATAGAACCCTCTTATGTTCTTTTATCAAATTTGACTAAATTGTCCAGTCAAATGATTTTAATCAGATAGTTTATTTTTGCCTGGCTAATTTACAGACATTCCTTTGGAAAAGGGCCCATTTTTCTTTCAGAATGGCTGCAAAGAAACCAAGAATGCTCTTTCTCTAACACTTTTCCGTTTTAACATTTTCGGTTAAAAGTTGTTTGGGTGAAATACAAAGTTTAACTGCTTAATTCCCTCCAGCCTCTGCAGAGTTAACTTTTTTTTTTTACTCTTTTCTCTTTGTAATTATGCCTGGGGGTGCCGTACATAGGACCTTCTCCCCCTTTACCTGCCTCCCTCCAGCCTCTGCAGAGTTAACTTTTTCACTCTTTTTGTATTCCTGGAGTGCCTCTTTCACTATTTTCAGCTGGCTTTGGGTATTTGTAGCCAGCACCTTCCAATTGTCTGCTCCCTTTTCCGTTTGTGCCTTTTCCTCTTTACATGAGGACAAGCGGAGGGAAGAATCCTTACATGCCTCCCACAACAACCAAATTGCTGCTGCATCTCTTTTGGCAGCACTAGAAGGTTTGTATATGAGGATATACTGAGCCAATCTATCCTCTAGGTCCGAAATAGTGCAGACATCAGCTAGGGCTTGTTTAGTCCAAGGACTGTGCCCAAATTTTTGAAGGATTTGTTTAAAAGGTGTAATTTCTTTAACAAAAGGTGAGGTTGGAGTTCCTTCTGACTCCATTCCTCCCTCTGGTACTCGCTTACCCTGTTTTCTTTTAAACATCTTAACATGGATATTTCAATCTCTTTGTCACTGCTGGTATTACATAGCAAGTGACACAGCCTAGATTCTGAAATCATAGCTTAATCTATGCGTTTTTCCCCTGCTACCTTCCCGGAGGCCAGCAGGTCCCCTGCTACCTTCCCAGAGGCCAGCAGGTCCAGTTAACCTATTTCTCCCTGCTACCTTCTCGGAGGCCAGCAGGTCTGGTTTAATCTGTTTTCCCTACTACCTTCTCGGAGGCCAGCAGGTCCCCTGTTACCTTCTCGGAGGCCAGCAGGTCTGGTTTAATCTGTTTTTCCTGCTACCTTCTCGGAGGCCAGCAGGTCCCCTGCTACCTTCTCGGAGGCCAGCAGGTCTGGTTTAATCTGTTTTCTCTACTACCTTCTCGGAGGCCAGCAGGTCCCCTGCTACCTTCTCGGAGGCCAGCAGGTCTGGTTTAATCTGTTTTTCCTGCTACCTTCTCGGAGGCAGCAGGTCTCTTGCTACCTTCTCGGAGGCCAGCAGGTCCGGTTAACCTAATAGAAATGCCTAGCTCACTAGAGCTGGCGGTGTGCACACCAATATTTACAATAACTGAGGTTTTTTACCAATATTCCCCCTTTCGCATTTCTCCACCAAAATGTTGTACCAATAAAATAAAAACCAGCAGGATCTTATTAAAGGGAAAAAGGCAAAATACCACATTTATTGTGAATACAGAAAGAATCATAGTAACCAGTTAGTTATAGTTATAACATTCCATTCAATCTCATATTTATTCACACATTCATTCATACAAACATACACACACACACACACACACACACAGGTTCTGCAAGGTTGTTATCATAGTTACCAGCCTTAGAGTTGCTCATGCCAAGCCACTGGCCAGGTGGCCTAGACATGAGGAGGGAGCAGGGCCTTGTCAGATGCTCATCTGATGCTCCTGGAAGTTGGTTTGCAGAATCAGACCCCAAAGTTCTCACTTTTTAGAGTCTATTTTTATAGGAATTTCTTCCTATGCCAGTCTATGGAAATTGCTTCATCATGCTGTTGCTGAATCAATCAGCAGATAGCACATTCCTGAGGGCTCCGAGCTGCTAGATGTTATCTTGTTCTTTGGTTCTCCCATTCTTGAGGCTGTTGGGTGGATTCCAGTCTGCCCTCCGGGGGGTCCTCTGGTTATTTCCACTTGATGCCTTCTTCAGCCGATGGACACTGGATTCTTAGGCTGGCACCTCCCTGATCATTCAGTTATTATCCACACCAAGCATCCATCCACATACATCCTCTATCTCTATTTTAATCACAATTGTTAATACAACAAAAGGGTGGAGAGTCTCTGGGTGCTGTTTCTGTTGTTAAGAGTATTGCTTTGAGTCTCTCTCTCTCTGTGTATTGCTTTGAGAATAGACTCTGTCTTAGAATGTACTAACACAATTAGCAGCTTGCAAGTTTCACACATAGAGGGAGAGAAACAGTACCAAAAACCAAGAGACCTCTTAATTAGTAATACCCTGGAATTTAAACTCTGGGGAATCAAACTCATTTGTGATTTTAATACAGAACTTCTTTAATATGATCCAACAACAGCATCTGCCCTGCAGCACTGCACAGTATCCCACTGGAGGGAATACCAGCACCAGGAGTGAGGGTGTAAATCTGCTCCCCAGGAGGTTCCTGCCAGTAGTGTGGGAGGTGATCTTTTTCATTAAGTGCTCTAGTGGGAGCAGTAGGTCAGACTGCAGTCCAGTCTGCCTAACTAGGTGAGAGCTGGCTGGGAGGGGAGTGGACAAACTTCAACATTGCCCAAGTGATTAGCCTGGTCAGTGGTGGGGAGCCCTTGACAGGCAGTGGTTGTGTGCAGAGACCGGTCAGATCCATTGGCAGGAGGCACTACGTTCCCCAGCGACACGAGAGATCAGATGCCCAGGAACCTCCCTGAGTGTTTATTCCCTTGGGTGTTTGCAGACTCTGGCATCTCAGAAGTGGCTCAGCTGCGATTGGTGAATGGTTCGAGTCGCTGCGCTGGGAGAGTCGAGGTGTTTCATAACAAGAAGTGGGGAACCGTGTGTAATGACAGCTGGGACCTACAGGATGCTGGAGTCGTGTGCAGGCAGCTGGGCTGTGGGACGGCGTTATCAGCCCCCACCGGGGCTCACTTTGGGCAAGGATCTAATCATATCTGGCTGGATAATGTCAGCTGCACAGGGACAGAAGCTGCCCTCTCCCAATGCAGGACTACGCCTTGGGGAGACAGTAACTGTACCCACGAAGAAGATGCCAGTGTTGTGTGCTCAGGTAACCCTCCTCCATCACTTCACTGTGGGTGGTGCAGGGATTGGGCTGGGAAGCTTTCAGCACAGACCCAGCTCTCCTGTCTGAGTCAGCACTGACCCCAGTGCCCCAGCATGGTGCTAAGGGCCTGTATTGCAGGGAGCCTGTTGAGGGTCACAGTAAATGTCGCTCTTCCAATGTTGTCAGCACTGACCCCATTTTCCCCACACAGTTCTACATGCCTGCGCTCCAGGGAGCTGGATGGCGGCTCAGTAGGGGGCGCTCTGCCCTCGCAGTCAGTGCTGAGCCCAGTGTCCCAGCACAGCACTTAGGGCCTGCGCTGCAGGGAGCGGTACGTGTGCCTCAGAGAGAGACCCTCCCCGTCGCTGATCGCTCTGATCCACCTGCCCCGCTACAGCACAATGGGGCGCTCGGTAACTGTGGATCCCATTTGCAGGATTTGGTGTCCAATGGCGCCTGCAGCCACGCAGGGTCCCCTTTTTAAAGTGTAGGGCTCCTACCACCATCACTCCGGGTGATTTCCGTCTCAACTAATTTGCCTGAACCTGTAATGCCCCACACAGCTGTGACTGGAGACTGGGTTCTTCCTCACTTCCTCTCCTACACAGCCCAGGAGTTTCTGTGCTCTGTCTCTCAGCAGCCTTGTTCCACCCCAGCGGTGGCTGCATATCAGAGGTGGGGAGTGAGTCCTTGAAAGGCAGGTGCTCTGTTTAGAGGCTGTTCAGACCTGTCAGTGGGAGGCCCTAAGTTCCACAGCATTACTAGCAATAAGATGCACAGGAACCTACCTGAGTGTTTATTCCTTCGGGGCATTTGCAGACTCAGACATTTCAGAGCAGACTTCGCTCCGACTGGTGAACGGCCCAAATCGCTGCACTGGGAGAGTCGAGGTGCTTCACAACCAGCAGTGGGGAACTGTGTGTGATGATGACTGGAACCTACAGAATGCCAGAGTTGTGTGCAGGCAGCTGGGCTGTGGGATGGCGTTATCAGCCCCAGGCAGTGCTCACTATGGGCGAGGCTCTGACCCCATCTGGCTGGATGACGTTCACTGCACAGGGACAGAAGCTGCCCTCACCGAATGCAGGGCTCGGCCTTGGGGAGACAATAACTGTCACCATGGAGAAGATGCTGGTGTCAAGTGCTCAGGTAACCTTCATCCATCACGTCACGTGTTGTGTGCTCAGGTAACCCTCCGCTATCCTGGTGGATGCTGCAGGGAGTGGGGTGGGAGCTCAATACGGGGCAGTCAGTTCAGATCCCAATGTAACAGCACTGTGCCAGGGACCTGTGCTGTAGGGAAAGCGTGCGGGTTCCTGAGAGACTGCTTTGCCCTCGCAGTCAGTGCTGGCCCCCATGTGGGTGAAGGTACTGTGCTGTAGGGAGCTGTTTGGGGACCACACAAGGGGGCCTTTCCCTCTGGAGTTCGTGCTGACCCCAGTGTCCCAGGGTGCTGACGGCTGTTGTGCTGTAGGAGGCAGGGTGGCGGTTTCAAGAATAACGTCCTCCCATTGCAGGCAGTGCTGGCCCCAGTGCCCCAGCACAGCTCTTAGGGCCTGTACTGCAGGGAGCGGGGTGGGGGCTCAGTAGGGGGCGCTCTCCCCTCGCAGTCAGTGCTGAGCCCAGTGCCCCAGCACAGCACTTAGGGCTTGCGCTGCAGGGAGCAGCACGTGTGCCTCAGTGAGAGACCCTCCCCGTCACTGATCGCTCTGATCCCCCTGGCCCATGATAGCACAGTGGGGCACTGGGTAACCGTAGATCCCATTTGTGGGATTTGGGGGTGAATGGAGCCTGCAGCTGCTCAGAGGCAGTAGAAACCTGGGATCCCTTTATGAAGAGTGGGGCTCCTTCCCCCGTCACTCCGGGTGGTTTCCATCTCAGCTAATTACCCTTGAACCTGTTATATCCCCCACTGCTGTGACTGGAGACAGAGTTCTTCCTCACTCCCTCTCCTACATAGCCCATGAGTTTCTGTGCCTGGTCTCTCAGCAGTCCTGTCCCACTCCAAAGGTGGCTGAATGTCAGTGGTGGGGAGTGAAGCCCTGACAGGCAGTTGCAGAGGTGGTTCACAGCCGTCAGTGGGAGGTGCTACTTTCCCCCGGGTCACTAGTGATCAGATGCACAGCAACTTACTTGAGTGTTTATTCCCTTGGGGTGTTTGCAGACTCAGACATTTCAGAGCAGACTCAGCTCCGACTCGTGAATGGCCCGAGTCGCTGCGCTGGGAGAGTCGAGGTGTTTCACAACCAGCAATGGGGAACCGTATGTGATGACAGCTGGGATTTAACTGAGGCCAGAGTCGTGTGCGGGCAGCTGGGCTGTGGGACGGCGTTATCAGCCCCAGGCAGGTCTCAATTTGGGCGAGGCTCTGATCCCATCTGGCTGGATAACGTTCACTGCACAGGGACAGAAGCTGCCCTCTCCGAATGCAGGGCTCGGCCTTGGGGAATCCATAACTGTCACCACGGAGAAGATGCCAGTGTTGTGTGCTCAGGTAACTCTCATCCATCACTGTGGGTGTTGTGGGGAGCGGGATGGGGGCTCAGTAGGGGGCGCTCTTCCCTCACAGTCAGTGCTGAGCCCCGTGTCCCAGCACAGCACTTAGGGCCTGCACTGCAGGGAGCAGTACGTGCGCCTCAGTGAGAGACCCTCCCCGTCGCTGATCACTCTGATCCCCTGCCCCATTACAGCACAATGGGGCGCTGGGTAACCATAGATCCCATTTGTGGGATTTGGGGTCGAATGGAGCCTCCAGGCACTCAGGGGCAGTAGAAACCCTGGGTCCCTTTATAAAGTGTGGGGCTCCTACCCCCATCATAGTGATTTCAATCTCAGCTAATTACCCCTCAATCTGTAACATCTCCCACTGGTGTGACTGGAGACAGGGTTCTTCCTCACTCCCTCTCCTATATAGCCCATGAGTTTTCATGGCCTGTCTCTCAGCTGCCCGTTCCCACCCCAGAGGTGGCTGTGTATTAGTAGGGCAGAATGAGCCCCTGCCAGGCAATTGGTATGTGTAGAGACTGATCAGATCCGAGGCACTACGTTCCCCAATGTCACTAGTGATCAGAGGCAAAGGAATCTCCCTGAGTGTTTATTCCCTTGGCGCATTTGCAGATTCAGCCATTCCAGAGCAGGCTCCAATCCGACTGGTTGATGGTTCTAGTCGCTGCGCTGGGAGAGTCGAGGTGTTTCACAACCAGCAGTGGGGAACCGTGTGTGATGACAACTGGGACATAACAGATGCTGGAGTCGTGTGCAGGCAGCTGGGCTGTGGGACGGCGTTATCAGCCCCTGGAAGAGCTCAGTTTGGACGAGGATCTGACCATATCTGGCTGGATGACGTTCACTGCACAGGAACAGAAGCTGCCCTCTCCGAATGCAGGGCTCGGCCTTGGGGAGATAATAACTGTCAGCATGGAGAAGATGCTGGTGTCAAGTGCTCAGGTAACCTTCATCCATCACGTCACTGTCAGTGCTGCAGGGATCGGGCTGGGAAGCTTTCAGCACAGACCCAGCTCTCCTGTCTGAGTCAGCGCTGACCCCAGTGCCCCAGCATGGTGCTAAGGGCCTGTACTGCAGGGACCCGGTTCGGGGTCACAGTAAGTGTCGCTTTTCCCATGGTGTCAGTGCTGACCCCATTTCCCCGGCACAAGTCTATGTGCCTGTACTGCAGGGAGCGGGGTGGGGGCTCAGTAGGGGGCGCTCTCCCCTCACAGTCAGTGCTGAGCCAGTGCCCCAGCACAGCATTTAGGGCCTGCGCTGCAGGGAGCAGTACGTATGCTTCAGTGAGAGACCCTGTCCCGGCACTGATCACTCTGATCCCCCTGCCCCACGACAGTACAATGGGGCGCTGGGTAACCGTAGATCCTTTTTGTGGGATGTGGGGTTGAATGGAGCCTGCAGCCGCTCAGGGGCAGTAGAAACCTGGGATCCCTTTATGAAGTGTGGGGTTCCTCCCCTCATCACTCGGGGTGATTTCCATCTCAGCTAATTACTCCTGGACCTGTAACATCCCCTAAAGCTGTGACTGGAGACACGGTTCTTCCTCACTTCCTCTCCTACACAGCCCATGAGTTTCTGTGCCTGGTCTCTCAGCTGCCCTGTTTCATCCTAGCGGTGGCTGCATGTCAGATTTGGGGAGTGAGTCCTTGATAGGCAGGCGCTGTGTATAGAGGCTGTTCAGACCGGTCAGCGGAAGGCGCCAAGTTCCCGAGCATCACTAGAGATCAGATGCACAGGAATCTCTCTGAGTCATTATACCCTTGGGGTTTTTACAGGTTCACTCAGTCTAGGCTTTGCTCCATTCCAACTGGTGAATGGCCCAAATCCCTGTGCTGGGAGAGTTGAGGTGCCTCACAATCAGCAGTGGGGACCGTGTGTGACGACAACTCGCAGTTATGTGAAGCTGCCATCATGTGGAGGCAGCTGGGCTGTGGGACGGCGCTATCAGCCCCAGGCAGGGCTTGATTTGGGCTAGGGTCTGATCCCATCTGGCTGGATGATGTTCACTGCACAGGATCAGAAGCTTCCCTCAGTGAATGCATGGCTAAGCCTTGGGGAAATCATAACTTTCACCACAGAAAAGATGCCAGTGTTATGTGCTCAGGTAACCCACATCAATCACCATGATGCAGGGAGGGGGATGGGAACTCAGTAGGGGCACTCTGCCCTCACAGTCAGTGCTGACCCCAATACTCCAGTGTGGTGCTGAGCACCTGTGCTGCAGAGAGCAGCTCAGGGACCACCATGCGAGCTGGATGTCAGTGGTGGTGATTCAGCCCGGGACAGGCAGTCACTGTGTGCGGAGGCCATTCAGACCCCTCAGCGCTACGTTCCCCAGCATCTCTAGCAATCAGAGGGACAGGAATCTCTCAGTGTTTATTCCCTTGGGTGTTTGAAGGCTCAGGCATCTCAGAAATGTCTGCTCCAGCTAGCGAATGGCCACAGTCGCTGGGCTGGGAGAGTCAAGATGTTTCATAACCAGCAGTGGGAAACTGAGTGTGATGGCAACTGGGACTTACATGATGCTTGAGTTGTGTGCTGGGCTGTGGGACAGCGTTATCAGTGCCACATGGGGCTCGGTTTGGACATGGATCTGACTGTCCCTGGCTGAATGATGTTAACTGCACGGGGTCAGAAGCTGCCATCTCCGAATGCAGGGCTAGGCCTTGGGGAGATCATAACTTCAATTATGCAGAAGATGCCAGTGTTGTGTGCTCAGGTAACTCTCACCTTCCTTTGCCCTGTTGATGCTGCAGAGAGCCTGTTGGGAAGCTCAATAGAGCATGCTTTCCTGTCTGAGTTAGTGCTGACCCCAGCACCCCACCACTGTGCTGTGAGCCTCTACCGCAGAGAGGGGTGTGTGTGCTGTGTGGAGAGGCCTTCATCCCCATTTGATTGTTCTAGTTAGTAGAAAATTGATAAGGGAAGCAAAGGGGCAGAATAAGACATCTATGGCCAGCAGAGTTAATGGCAACAAGAAAATATATTAAGAACCAAAAGAATAAATATATTTTTAAATATAATTTTAAAATAAATATATATTTAAATATATTTTAAAAATATATTAAGAACCAAAAGAATCCTGACAATGATATCGGTCCATGCTTAGATGGAAATGGGAGAAATATCAATAACAATGCAGAAAGAGCAGAAGTGTTCAATAAATATTTTCGTTCTGTATTTGGGAAAAAGAGATCGTATAGTTTCACCATATGGTGATGATAATACTCTGTCCATTCCACTGATCTGTCAGGAGGATGTTAAACAGAAGCCACAAAAGGTAGATAGTTTAAAATCAGCAGGTCCAGATCATTTGCATCCAAGGGTTTTAAAACAGCCAAGTAAGGAGCTGGACTGTTATTATTGATTTTCAATAAGTCTTGGAGCACTAGGAAAGCTCCAGCAGCCAGGAAGAAAGCTAATGTTGTGCCAATTTTTAAAAAGAGTAAAAGGGATAACTCGGCTAATTAAAGGCCTGTCAGCCTAACGTCAATCCCAGGGAAGATAATGAAGTGGCTGATATGGGAGTCAAACAATAAAGAATTAAAGGAGGGTAATGTAATTGATGGAAATGAACATGGGTTTATGGAAAATAGATCTTGTCAGACTAACTTGATTTTTTTTTTTGGATGAGATTACCAGTTTGGTTGACAAAGGTAATAGTGTGGATGAAATAGACTTAGACTTCTGTAAGGTACCGCAAAATATTTTGATTAAAAAACTTAGAACAGTATAAAATTAACATGGCAGGGAGTGGTTCTTGGACCTATGATATTTAACATTTTTATCAATGACTGAGAAGAAAATATAAAATCATAGGCATTAAAATTTGCAGACGATACAAATTGGGGGAGTGGTAAATAATGAAGTGCATAGGTTACTGATTCAGCCTGATCTGGATTGCTTGGTAAACTAGGTGCAAGCAAACAATATACATTTAAATGTAAATTTCTATATCTAGGGACAAAGAATGCAGATCATGTTTACATGATGGGGGATTATATCCTGGGAAACAGTGACTCAGAAAAAGATTTTCAGGTCGAGGTGGACAATCAGCTGGGCATGAGCTCCCACTGAGACTCTGTGGTCAAAAGGGCTAATGCAATCCTGGGATGTATTAAGAAAGGAATCATGAGCAGTAGAGAGGATATTTTACCTGTATATTTGGCACTGCTGTGGCCATTGCAGGAATATTGTATTCAGTTCTGGTGCCCACAATCCAGGAAGGATGTTGATAAATTGGAGAGAGTCATAGAAGAGCCACAAGAATGATTAAAGGATAAGAGCCTTACAGTGATAGGCTCAAGGAGCTCAATCTATTAACAAAGAGAAGGGTAAGAGGTGACTTGATCACAGTCTACAAGAATCTACCTGGGGAATAAATATTTAATAAAGAAAAGGAGTACTTGGGCACCTTAGAGACTAACAAATTTATTTGAGCATGAGCTTTCATGAGCTACAGCTCACTTCATCAGATGCATTCGATGAAGTGAGCTGTAGCTCACGAAAGCTTATGCTCAAATAAATTGGTTAGTCTCTAAGGTGCCACAAGTACTCCTTTTCTTTTTGCGAATACAGACTAACACGGCTGCTACTCTGAAACCTATTTAATAAAGGGCTCTTCCATCTAGCAGAGAAAGGTAGAACAGGATCCAATGGCTGGAAGTTGAAGCTAGACAAATTCAGAGTGGAAATGAGGTATACATTTAGAATGGTGAGGGTAATTAACCACTGGCACAAATTACCACAGGTTGTGGTGGATTCTTCATTGCTGACAATTGTTAAGGCAAGAATGGATGTTTCTGTAAAAGCTCTGCTCTAGGATCAGACTAGATGCTCAAAAAGGTACATTGTAGCCTTGGAGTCGATGAATCTATGACCCCCTGCCCTGCTATGGCACAATGGGGCACTGTGTAATCACAGACCCCACTGGTTGGGTATGGTGTCAAATTGAGCCCGTAGCCAATTACATGGACTAGAAATGAGAGTCACTTTGTCAAGAGTAGGTCTTGGATCCCCATTCTTGTGGCCAATTTGCATCTTAGTTAATTAATCCTGAACCTGTAATGTTCTTCTGGAGCTATGATTGGACTCAGGCTGCTTCCCCACTTCCTGTTCTAAACAGCTGGGCCATATTTCCCTGTCCTGTTTCTCAGCTGCCTGGCCCTACCCAAGAGGTGGCTTCATTTCAGTGGCGAGGAGAGATCCTGTTCTCCCATTCTCATGCAGTCTCGGTGGGTGGAGCCTGTTCAGACTAACAGAGTTTAAGGCTGGAGGGGAGCGTTTTGAGCATTGAGTCAGGCCATCAGCAAAACAAGGCTAGAGAGAATCTCTCTTGAGTCAAGGCCACAACTTCTGTTTGAGTTGTAACAGATTTTTAAGAAAGACGCCCAGTCTTCTTCTTCCTGTATAGACTTAAAGTGCCAGAGGATCTCACATGTCCCTAGATACATTGTTTCAGGAATTAATTAACCTCACTGGTATCAATGCCCTGATATTTCTGAATATATCTAGCTTCAGTCACTGGATCTCATTCTGTTTTTGCCTGCTGGATTCAAGAGCCCTCTGTGTCCTCCAATAGGTACTGATAGAGTGTAATCAAGTCATCTGTTAACTTTCTCTTAATTAAACTAAATAGGATGAATGAACTGTAAGGTGGATAGAAAGCTGTCTAGATCGTCGGGCTCAACGAGTAGCGATCAACAGCTCAACGTCTAGTTGGCAGCTGGTATGAAGAGGACAACAAGGCGTCCAGTGACAACTTAAAGACTAACAGATTTATTTAGGCATAAGCTTTTGTGGGTAAAAAAACCCACTTCTTCAGATCCATGGAGTGAAAATTAGAGATGCAGGGATTATATACTGACACATGAAGAGAAGGGAGTTACCTCACAAGTGGAGAACCAGTGTTGACAGGGCCAATTGGATCAGGGTGGATGTAGTCCACTCCCAATAATTGATAAGGAGGTGTCAATTCCAGGAGAGGGAAAGCTGCTTTTGTAGTGAGCCAGCCACTCCCAGTTCCTATTCAAGCCCTAATTAATGGTGTTAAATTTGCAAATGAAGAAGAAGACATCAGGACATCAGGAATGGTAACATACAAAAGCCAGTAGGAGAACACTTCAGTCTTCCTGGACATTCTATAACAGATTTAAAAGTAGCCATACTTGAACAAAAAAACTTCAGAAACAGACTTCAAAAAGAAACTGCAGGACTAAAATTCATTTGCAAATTTAACACTATTTCACTAGAAGGGTGGTGAGGCACTGGAGTGGGTTACCTAGGCAGGTGGTGGAATCTCCATCCTTAGAGGTTTTTAAGGCCTGGCTTGACAAAGCCGTGGCTGGGATTATTTAGTTGGGGTTGGTCCTTCTTTGAGCAGGGGATTGGACTAGATGACCTCCTGAGGTCTCTTCCAACCCTGATAGTCTGTGATTCTATGACAGAGCTTCCTACGTTTTTTTCATTGTGATGCAGGTTTTCCAGAACTCAGACCCTACTTGGCGCTCTTTTCTAAACCCTTTCCAATTGGTCATCATCCCGTTTGAAGAGTGGACACCAGAGCTGGATACAATATCCAGTAACGGTCTCACTAATGCTGCGTACGGAGGTGATACCACTTCCCTGATCCCACTCAACATCATTCTCCAATTTATACATCCTGGGATTGCAGTGGCCCTCCTAGCTACAGCACCGAGCAGAGAGCTCATGTTCAGTTGGTTTCTACCATGACCACTACATTCTTTGCGGAGTCATTCCTTTCCACATTACAGCCCCCCGTGCTGTACACGTGACCTACATTCTTTGCGGAGTCATTCCTTTCCACATTACAGCCCCCTGTGCTGTACACGTGACCTACATTCTTTGCGGAGTCATTCCTTTCCACATTACAGCCCCCTGTGCTGTACACGTGACCTACATTCTTTGCGGAGTCATTCCTTTCCACATTACAGCCCCCTGTGCTGTACACGTGACCTATGTTATTTGGCCTATATCCCAAAAGGGACTCAGGCAGCCACATCCCAGTGCAGTCAATGGGACTTAGGCACCTAAATACCCTTGAAGACGTGGGCCTTTTTTCCTAGGTGTGTGACCTCACACTTGTCTGTGTTTAAATACATGTTGTCCAAATGAGTCCATCTTACAAAGTGACCCAGTTCGCTGTGTAGAAAGGACCTGGCCTCATCATTATTTACTGCTCCACTAGTCTTTGTGTCTCCTGCAGACTTTACCAACAAGGAATTGATATAGCCTTCTAGAGTAGATAAAGATATTGAATAGCACTGGATCAAGACCAGATCCCTGTGAGACCACACCAGAAACAATCCCCCCCCCCCCCACCCCTACGGATTATGTTGGTTCTGTATAGTGTTAATGTTTCTTATCAGAATATCTAACTCCTTACAGAGTCTAAGTATGGGCAACCTTCTGGCAGGTGGAGCCGGCAGCAAGGGTCAGGGTCCATACAAAACAGAAGAAACACAATACAAAACAAAGCAAAACAGAACCGACTCAAGCCCCCACCCACTGATCTGGGAAAATTAAACACCACCTCGGGCGCCTTGCAAAGGCAATACTTGCCAACTTGCAAGCACTGACTCTGCGTATAGCAAAGATAATATCTAATGAAAAGGCAAAAGGAACCCGCATTAGTTTGGGAAAACATCACAACCACCATTCAAAAGCATATGACCATGAGCAAATACCCACCCCAGAGTATGTTGGGCAAGTGTCCTTTCCCTCATTCAGATCGTGCTTACATATAGTACATAAATACTGTTATATTTATCAACCGAACCTGTAATCCTGCTTCTTCCCAAAGGCAAAACAGAAATACTGATCTCCCATGTCTGCCTTTTCTGCATCCTTATTGACAGTTTTACCATCCCTGCCATGCATCGGATCTAGGCCATTCCTAGGATTTCTGTTTGTTCCTGATACATTGCAAACACAACTTTTTACTGTAGTTACTCCTTTTTGATCGGAGCAGTTAGCTAATTTTCAGGATCAAGTGGGTTGTTTCTGATAGAAGGGGAGATTGAAGATGCTGTAGCTAAGCGGGCAAACATGATCCTGCGATGTGTAAGTGGAGGAATATCAAGTAAGAGGAGGGAGACAGTTATTAACATTGCTGGATTTCTGCAACGCAGTCCTGGTTATGTACAAAGCATGTACAAAGTCCCGTCTCGCTGAACACAGCAGAAATCAAACTAAGGGGGAGAATTTCGTTGCTCACAGTTCAAAGTCTCTCTCAGCTCACCCTGACCCCAAGGCTCTTAGCAGGTTTCAGAAGGTCACATGATCAGCGATTCTCTGGCTGTGTCTGGGCTTCTTTGCTCCTTCTCTGCGTCATTCTCTGTAACTTCAGACTCAGATAAAGATCCAGCATCAGCCCCATCTGTTGGTATTGGTGCTGTCTGCACTGATCACTAGAGCTTTCCCCTCCCCACTGCCAGTTAAATGAGAATTTAAAACAATAACTCCTAGGAACCCAGGTACTCTGCCATCCACACAGGTTTCCTTGTCACCCTGCCTGCTCGAGTCCTGTATTCGCTCATGGAGATATCAGTCATAGCTGGACGTAGATTATCAGTGAGTTCAGGGCTCATGCCCTCTCGGTGAGTGAGGCCTATCTGTGGTGGACAGGCTGTCTGTAGAAGATGGCAGTGTGCTGAGGTAAGTTGCATCATTTCGGTATCAGCAAGGATAAATTGTTCAGCTTTTAATGACCATGTAAAATCCCCTCCAAAAAGGAGTACGTTCGGGATTGTTTTCCAGGAGGCTTTTTCCAGGCGTGTAGCCGCTGCTGCACCTTCTGTCCTTCCTGCACGGGCATTCCATTCTCCTCTCTCCTGGCATCTCGTGTCTGCCACGCTCCCTTCCGGCTCCTCTTTTCCTCCACCTGCTGGAATGCTGTCCTCAGGCCACTGAGACAAGGCCAGGGTTATGCTACACAATTACTTCGGTATAACTACGTTGCTCAGGGCTGTGAAAAATCCGCACCCCTGAGTGACGTAGCTACACAGACCTCAGCTCCCCATGTTGAAAGTGCTATGTTGGCAGGAGAGCATCTCCCGTGGACATACCTACTGCCTCTCACGGAGATGGAGTTAGTAAGCCAACTGGAGAGCTCTCCCCTCGACTGAGAGCAGTGGCTTTCAATCTGTGGTGACAAAAGGTTGTCGTTACCATAGAACCGTGGTTTTCAGCCTGTGGTCCATGAACCCTTGGGGGACCACAGACTATTTCTGAGATTTCCAAAGGGGTCCCCTCCTCCATTCGAAATATTTCAAGGTTCGCAAATGAAAAAAGGTTGAAACCCCCTGGCTTAGTGCGCCTTCATCAGAAGCGCTACAGCTGCACAGCTACAATGAGTTGGTAGTGTCGAGCTGCCCTAAGACTCCACCGTATCTCTGACCTGTGTAGGTGCAGGGGGCCTGGCCAGTTCTTGCTGCTGAGCATCAAGTCCCTGAGAAGCCCGGGTTTTCAGGGTCCACAGATTATCTCAGAAGCAGAGTAAGGCATAGTTGATTGATGGCTGTGCTAAGATAACAAATGATATCTTCTTTTCCCAATCTTGTTGGTCTTCATCAACTCAGGCTGTAAGAATGGAACCAGTGGTGTGGTTTACTCTCTCCACTGCCCCTTTACTCACAGGATAGGCAACACGGGTACTCACCTTGGTTATCTGGAGTTCTCAGCAAACCTCGTGCAGTAACCGTGATACAAATTCCTTCTCCTCATAACTGCAGACGCAGCCTGGTGGGATGAACTGCAACCCTATCTGTTTCATCAGTGCAGTCATAGCTGTTTCAGTCCTTTCACCCTTCAGTCACTGCAGCACCACATGCTTTGGGAAAGTGTCGTACATGGTCAGTGACTATTTCCAATTTCCAAGCAGTGTTTCTGGCAGTGGGCTTTTCAAGTCCATCTGTGTCACCATTAGTAGGTTGGGGCAGGGCATGACTCCCAAAGGACTTTTGCCTCTCCCTGCTGACAGATAAGACAGGAAAGTATCAGATCCTTAATATCTGCAGAGAGGAGCAGCAAGAACATGTGTTGGATACATAACTCAGGTTATTGGGTCTGACGAAAAAGGGAGACAAGCTTCTTGCAGCATACATGGGAACTGGGGAATACTGCAGTGTGTCAATTTGCCAAGGCTGTTGAGCTCTGTGATAGGGTGAACCCAGGGGGATGGAAGGATGACTTAGCCAATTGGAGGGGAGATGAGAGGAGGACACCTTTGCCCAAGGGAGGGTGAGCGATCTCCTGCCTCGCCTTGCTTAGGGAGTGTGAGTAATCTCCTGCCTCACTGTGTCCGAGGCAGTGTGAGAGATCTCCTGCCTCACCCTGCCCGAGGGAGTTTGAGCGATCTATTGCCTTGCTGTGCCTGAGGTAGTGTGAATGATCTCCTGCCTTACTGTGCCAGAGGAGGAATCTCCTGCCTGGCCTGCTGAGGGAGTGTGAGCGATTTCCCTCCTCTCCCTGCCTAGCAAGTGTGAGCGATCTCCTGCCTCACCCTGCTCAGGGTGTGTGACACTATGGGCAATAGATCTATTGTGATCCTGGGATGCATAAATAGGGGAATCTCAAATGGGAGCAGAGAGGTAATTTTATCTCTGTACTTGGCACTGGTGTGACTGCTTCTGGAATCCTGTGTCCAGTTCTGGTGTCCAGAATTAAAGAAGGATGTTGATCAATTGGAGAGGGTTCAGCGAAGAGCCACGAGAATGATTAAAGCATTAAAAAACATGCTTTGTAATGGTAGACTCAAGGAGCTCAATCTGTTTAACAAAGAGAAGGTTAAAGGGTGATGTGGGGAGGTGCACTCACCCCATACTGGAAGGGGAAGTGTTAACTCCCTGCTGTGAGCTGAGGAAGTCATATCCCCACGTCCCTACTGGGCATGCTCCAGGTGCAGCCCTAGTATAAAAGGGAGCAGCTAGGCTCAGTTTGGGCTGACTACCGAGGAGGAAAGATGTTCCTTGCTGGCTCCTGCCCAGGAACAGCTGGAACCCCTGACTGTGGATGCCGGAGGCACCGAGACCAGAGATATGCCCAAGTGCATGCTGACACCCGAGAGGGATCAGAGTCACTGGGAACCGCATGCACGAGAAGCCTGGTGATCTCGACGGCAGCTCCAAGAGACATGGTAGGAAGTGGCCCGGGGGGGACTAGCTATAGTCCTGTGGGAAGTTGGTGTATTTTGGTTGGAGCTCCGCTGACTCAGTGGTGGAGCGCCCTGCCACTGGTAGGGCCCTGGGCTGGGACCAGTGGAGCAGGGTGGGCTTGGGTCCTCCTACCCTGGCTGCCACACACCCCCCCAGCTGGTGGCCCATTGGCACTGACTGCAAGACCTTATCGCCCTGCAGATTAGGGCGACTCTACTGATTCTGGCCACAAGGCCTTACTGCCCTGCGAGTGAGGGCAACTCTGCTGACTCTGGCCATTGGGCCACACAGCCCTGAGACACGGGCAGTCCTATTGGCTCTGGCCTTTGGGCCATCCAGCCCTGAGGGAGAGGGCATCTGTATCAACCTTTACCATTAGGTTTTCTACCCCTGAGGACAAGGGGAGAAGAATTGACTCTGACCACTCAGCCATACCATCCCAGAGGCAATTATATCGACCGTAGCCATTGGACTCATGGCGCTGAGGCAGAGGGCAGCTCAGAGTAGGGGGTGCACTCACCCGCATTCATTGCGGTTCTCTCACCCCGTCACACATGGTGCAGAACGTGGGCACCGATCGAAGCCTCCTGATAGGCTTACGCTAGGAAACCTGACAGAGGGATGGGTTTTCCATGTGTGTGTTGTAGTGCATTAGCACTGGCAGAATATTAGGATTAGAAGTGGAGTCTGATAAAGTCTTGCAGTGGTTACCTGAGAGCCAGCGACCACAAGCAACAGCAGCACCAGGCGCAGCTGTTGCAACCGATTGCTAACTAGCAACAGCTACTGATGAGTGAACAGCCTGTGCAGCCACAGGGCCAGCAGCAAAGGCTAGTTCAGCAGATGGCAATGTTACTCTGGCCTAGGGGGACTTTGACTGTCATCCCGACAGAGTCCAATCCAGGGTCCATGCTGCCTGGCCTCCCACTGCAACTTGCCAAGATGGGGCCTGGGGATGACCCCAAGGCTTTCCCAGTGACTTTTAAAGGGTGACCGTGGCCGCTCAGTGACCTCCAGAACACTGGGCTACCCTTCTAGCCCCATACCTGGGGCCAGCCCAGCTGTCTTACCAAAACTTGGATCACCAGGATGCCTTGGATTATGTCAAGGTGAAGGTGGCCATCCTTGACCAGACTGGTACCAGCAGTGATCCCATCGTGAGCGGTTCCCCACTGGGGCTAGACCGAGGTGCAGGAGCCCAATGCCTCAGAGATTATGCCTGGAGGTGGCTGGAGCCCAACAAGAGGTCTGGAGCCCAGGAGGCAGAGGCTGTAAACCTTGAGCAGTTCACCCAAATCCTCCTGGCAGGAGGGAAGAAAAGGATATAGTGACACCAGCCTGTGACACTTGTGGATGCCGTTGTACTGCTGGAAGCTTACTTAGCAGCCGAAAGTGTAGAGCAATCTCACACGACTGGTGAGTCGGGGGGAAGAGGTAAGCCATTGGGGAAAGTACACACCAGACTAAACCTGGAGGGCCATGACATTCATCTGGGTGCCTGGGCATTACCTCAGACCTGACCCGGAGATTGATGGCCACCCGAGTCTCAACTCGGCAAGAGGAAGACCCCTGAGCAGAGACTGGCTTGGTAAAAGCATACCCATCAGCTGAGGAAGCCCAGGACTGTTCTTGTGTGTGTGGCCAACAGGGATATTTCCTCTGGGATTGTCACTATATGGATAGTAACTGTTTGGGTATCCAGCCCACGCACTTGAAAGAGGACCCCGGGGATGCTCGGAGTCCCTGTGCTTGTAAATAGGACACCCGTGGTGGCGCTGATTGTCTCTGTATGTAGCCAGACCCTTTTCCAGGGTGAACTGATCCCAGATCCTGAGCCGAACAAGACCCAAATACCATTACAATGCATCCACGGAGATGTGCGCTCTTATCCAACTACCTGGGCAACGCTAGACATCCCCCACCGTAGTGCAGCCCTTCAAGTTGGTGTGGCCCCTAAACTGCACTATCCAGTGATCTTGGGGTGGGACTAGCTGTGGTTTTGGAAACTCCTGCAAGGATGCACCCATTACTCGCTAATAGCGGATAATGATGGGACAACACTGAGGGAGCTCCTCAGTCACAGCCTAGAAGACCCTCTCAGCTTGTGAGGATCCCTGATCTTGTCTCTCACTCAGGCAGACACACCCATAGAAGATTCACATGCAGAACTTGAGAGTGATGGTGATTTCATCCGCAAACAACAAGAGGACCTGGCTCTTAGTCGAGCCTGGGAACAGGACACACTTAGGGACCAGGAGGAAGAGGGTATGCCCCAGACCTCTTGGGGCCCTACTTCAAGATGGGACTGCCTCTATATGGTAGTGGAGGAACCCCAGACGTAAGAAATGCTCTGACAGCTGTTGGTTATTTGAAAATTGTACTGGGGCCTCTTACATGTGGCCCACTCAGAGAAAAAACCCTCCAGAGGGTATCATGGAGGTTCTTCTGGCCTGGCATCCATCGAGAGGGTGAAGGGAGTGGCTCATGTGTTGCAGTTGCAGGAACGATTCCTGATGCTGGGGACCTTTGCAAGAGAAAATTTAACACAGGCCCAGAGGACCCAGGCTCAGCAATATAACAGAGGGGCCCACTTACCGAGTTTCAAACCGGGTTCTACTCCTGTTACCTTCGATGGAATCCAAACTCCTGGCTAAGTAGCAAGGTCCCTTCAAGGTCACTCGGCGGGTCAGACCAGTAGATTATGAGATCTAGCTACCAGTGTGATGTCATGCAATGCACATGTATCATGTTAATCTGCTGAAGGCATGGAAAGCTAGGGAGGCCCTCCTTATCAACCCCTATTCCTCCAAACCAGAGCTTGGTCCGCTAGTTGACGGCCCTCTTGAGGCTGGACCGCGCAGCTCTGAGGTGCAGGGGAAGTCCTATTGACTCTGGCCATTGGGCCACACAGCCCTGAGGGATAAAGGATATCAACCCTTACCATCAGGTTTTCTAACCCCTGAGGACAAGGGCAGCCGAATTGACTCTGATCACTAGGCTATACAGTACTGGAGGCAGAGGCAATTGTATTGACTCTAGCCATTTGGCCTCACCGACCTGAGGCAGCTCGGAGGATGGGGTGCACTCACCCCACACTGGACAGGGTTCCCCCGCCCCGTCACAGGTGATTTGATCAGCCTATAAGTCCCTACATAGGGAACAAACAGTCTAGCTGAGAAGGGTATAGTACAATCCAGTGGCTGGAAGATGAAGCTGGACAAATTCAGACTGGAAATAAAGCATACATTTGTACCAGTGACAGTAATTAAGCATTGGAACAATTTTCCAAGGGTTGTGGTGGATTCTCCATTGCTGGCAATTTTTTAATCAAGATTGGATGTTTTTCTAAACCATCTGCTCTAGGAATTGTTTCTGGACAGTTCTCTGGCCTGTGTTATACCGGAGGTGAGAATAGATGATCACGGTGGTCCCTTCTGGCTTTAGAACCTACAAAACTGTGACACCAGTTCCAACAGATGATTCCCTAACAAAGTAGGATCAAGGGGTCCAGCACATCCCAGTGCTGCTCCCTTTTCTCGAGAATCTTCCACCCCAATGTGATCACTGGGATTCGGTGTTCCCAAGGATTTGACTCTGTGGCCCCTGTCAAAGTCCCTCTTCTGCTAAGTTTTCTATTCATCTTCCTTCTCCTGAACTTTCTGGAACTCAGACCAGCAACGGTCTAGTTGCATACATTTTGGGGTCATTCTGATAGTTGGCTGACCCTCAGCCCTACCATGAGCCTGTCTCTGATACATTCTTCACTCACCTCCCAATAGCCACAGTGTTCGACTAGGTGCTCCTGGGCTCTTATAACTCATTCGCTGGCTCCCCCTTCTCTGGCTTACATAAGTGAAATTGTTCCTGCTCAGACACCACCATGCAGCGTGGCATGAAATGCTCATCCAGTTCTTCTTTCACTGTCTTGAACGGTTTCATCTGAGCAGCTGTGAGGCTTCTGGGAGGGACAACGACTCTGCTGCAGGCCCATTGTACAGTGCACGGCACTCCCTTGTTTCTCCTCTGATTGCTGAGCTCAGAAAGACTTACACCTGAGGCAACTTCTGCAATCTGCCTACCCAGAGTGGCCAACCCGCAGGGTGCTGTCAATCACATTCTGCAGGGGTGGAGTTTGGAAACAGCTGGGTCAGATGGAGCTGTTTCTGCTGTTTTTACCAGACTGTAGACCCTTCCCCTCTTTCTGTGCTGCCTTTGTGTAGCCTAGGGTGATGTGGTCCAGTAAGGAAGCATTTGTTGACAGATGTTGCTCTGGGTCTCATTTAGGGTTGCCAACAGTCCCATATTACAAGGGATGTCGCTTATTTAAACAGAAAATTGCCTGTGCCGTACTGAGTCAGCATGGGACACCTTTTATCCTGTATTCCAACAGCAGGGGCCAGTACTCACAGGTGCATCTTTCCACTCCCCTCCCGACCCTTCAGTGCTTCTCAGAGAAAGCAGATATGGCTGCGCTCAGGGTCGGGAGGGGAGTAGAAAGATGCGCCTGTGAATACTGGGCCCCTGCTGGACAGGGCCCCTGCTGACTCCAGCCCTTGAGCACGGCCCCGGTGCAGGCTCCGTCTAAGAGGGCGAGTGAACGGGGCTGGGTCCCTGGAGCTGTGCTGAAGGGCCATGGTCAGGAAGGGGCTCTATCTGGCAGGGGGGGTCAGTACTCCCAGGGTGTAGCCCCCCTGCTCGCAGAGTCTTGCCAACGTCCCCCGTAGGGTTCACAGCCCTGCAGCAGGCAAAGACCAGCAACTGCAGCCTCCAACTCGGCACCTGGCTCCCACGCAGAACCTGAAGAGGAGTTGCAGCAGCTGCTGACCCAGCACCTGAGGCCCTGGGATCTCTCCAGCTCCAGATGCTGCAGAGAGACAAGCCCTAGGAAGTCGGGGGTGGGGGAAGGGACTTGCCACTAGGGGTTCAAGTCAAGACTGGGGACATCTGAGGTCTGGCCTGTATTTTTAAATACAATGTTGGCAACCCTCATCTTAGCTTCTGCATCCCTTACTCACCCACCCTCATTCCCTGCTGCAGCCTGGACTCACCACAGCCCGTCTCTTTGGGCCCTCTGTGCATTTAGGCCTCTTCTCCATCTGCTCGGCTGTTAGCTCTGCAACTTTTGGCTGTTCTGGCCTTGCTGGAGAGCCAACTGGTGTGTTTTCCTTTCCCCCTTTCTGAGGGGGTGCACTGTGATCTCTTGGGCTTTTCTTCGATCCCACCCCTCATACCCTGTAGAGATGACAGATACCCAGGGCTGCCTTCAGTTCCTGTTTACACACAGAGACTCTTACCTATTTGCTCTGTGCCCCTAGTGATCGCTCTGAATGATCCCAACTAACCCTGCAATCCCCACCAGCCCCAGCATAACTGTACTGAAGTGTACTGGCCATAGATTATATACACTGATACTTTAGGTTCCCTTATCAACTGTCTGCATCTCCTTACTGCTAATTTATAGCCTTCGCTTTCAGCTTCCCTCATTTTGTTTGTTAGATATTGTTTTTAATTACTAATCATCATTATTTGTTGCTGCATTACTTCCCTTCTTAACCAAGATATTTTTTTAACCAACTAATCCATCTTCTGTGATTGTGGAGTTGACAGCTGGGGCTGGGGGGGGTGGGGGGTTGCAGTGTTAGTTGGGATCATTCAGAGCAATCACTAGGGCATCCTAAACATTTTCCAATTATCATTCACAGTTTGGATTTAAACCTTTCTTCTCAATCAATTTTGCTCATAATTGTTTTCAGCTTTGGGAAACTGGCCCACCAGCCCTCCCTGTCCCAGCTTCACCAGAACGGGCCTCTAGAAGGAGCCAGCCCTTTTCATCTGCCCTGCTGGGCCCTGATCTCTCTCTGCTCCCCATGCTTCCAGGTGCTGAGGGACCAACTCTCACTGATTCTGCCTGCAGCTGATCGTGGGAGACCTCTCAAGGCATCCCCTGGCAATCTGAACTTGCTGCTCTTCCCTTCCAGCAGGGCAGCCTGTCAGGGCAGGGTGTGCCAAAGTGGTGGGGTGTCCAGCAGAGGGCAGCAAACATCTAGTACACCCCATCACCACTGTCAGGGCAGTTTTGTGTTTGCACATAGCCAGTGTAATCAGGTCTGGATCACTTGCACCTCTGCACCTTCCCATTTGTAATTCTGTGATAAATTCTCCTTTGTCCATCAGTCTCCTGTAGGGCCAGCCCGAGTCAGGGGCCATACTTCTTGTGTTAGAAAATTATCACTGATCATTCTTAGAAACTCCAGGGATGTTTTTCTCGTGGCAGCACAAGATCCCTGCAGGCTCCCATACACTGATTCCCCAGAGCAACACAGAGTGTCTTTCAACACATTGCAGCAGGCGTTCAAAGTGCTGTTCACCCTAGTCTTTGATTTGTGGGGCGTTGCAGATCCCAGTGGTACCCCCTCTTGCCATGTCTCAATGGGAACAGTGTTCCCTATGCTTTCCATGTCCAGCACTGTTGAGTGCTCACTAACTGTAAAGCAAGTCAGGGTGCCACCCCCCACTGCCATGTGCCCCCTCTGCTCTTCCTAAATGAGGAGTGTTGCCCATTTGTTGCATTATCCATAGTCGGGCCTTGACAGGTGTTTCTGGGCAGAGGAGAAATTGATTACACAAGTCAAGTGTTTCTTTTGTGCAGTCTGGTTTATTTACAAAGTCCTGTTTCCCTGAACACAGTAAAAAACAAAAAGCAGATGGCATTTTCCTTGCTCTCAATTTCCAGAGTCTGCCTCTCCAGCCAGTCCTGTGTCTCAAGACACTACGTTCCCTGTGTCACTACAGATCAGATGCACAGGAACCTCCCTAAGTCTTTATTCCCTTGGGTGTTTGCAGGCTCAGGCATTTCAGAAGTGGCTTCACTCCGACTGGTGAACGGCCCGAGTCGCTGCGCTGGGAGAGTGGAGGTGCTTCATAACCAGCAGTGGGGAACAGTGTGTGATGACACCTGGGGCTTGTCCGAGGCTGAAGTCGTGTGCAGGCAGCTGGGCTGTGGGACAGCATTATCAGCACCACATGGGGCTCACTTTGGGCAAGGATCTGACCGTGTGTGGCTGGATGAGGTTCAGTGCACAGGGACAGAAGCTGCCCTCACCGAATGCAAGGCTAAGCCTTGGGGAGAGCATGGCTGTAACCCTGGAGAAGATGCCAGTGTTGTGTGCTCAGGTAACAGAAAGGGTGGTAGGAGCCTGTGCTGCTGATAGTGGGGTGGGGGCTCTGAAGAGGGTGCTAACCCCTGAGAGTCAGCCTAGGTGTGGTGGTGTATGTGTGTTTTGGGGTTTGTGTGTGATTGTCTCTGTACCTGTTTGTGACAGCATCTGTGTGTGTGTGTATGAAAGGGTGTGCACAGGACAGTCTATGAATACTTGCATACATGTGTGGCAGTTAGGGTTGCCAACCCTCCCAGACTGCCCTGGAGTCTCCCGGAATTGGCCTTGATCTCTCAGAGGCTACTGAAACCAATCCAGGAGATTTTAGGAGCTAAAGTCCAGCAGCGCAACAGGGCTAAGGCAGGCTCCCTACCTGCCCTGGCTCTGCATGGCTCCCAGAAGCAAGCACCACGTCCCTCTGACTCCTAGGCACAGGGGTGGCCAGGCAGTCTCTATGCGCTGCCTGATCCTGAGTGCTGACTCCGCAGCTCCCATTGGCTGCAGCTCCCATCCCCCTTCTGCACCCCAACTGCCTGCCCCAGCCCTAAGCCCCCTCCCGCACCCAAACTCCCTCCCAAAGCCTGCACCCCACACCTCCTCCTGCACCCTAACTGCCTGCCCCAACCAGATGAAAGTGGGTGGGGGATAGCGAGCGACAGAGGAAGGGAGAATGGAGTGAGTGGGGGCAGAACCTCAGAGAAGGGGGCAGGGCAAGAGTGTTTGGGTTTGTGCGATTAGACAGTTGGCAACCCTAATGGCAGTATGTGTGTATTTGAGGCAATGTGTGTGTGCATAAGGATGTATGGGAGTTGTGCATGGGACTCTGTGTATGCATCTGCTTGTGTAGCAGCATGTGTATGGCTGTGCAGTATGTATGTGTATTTGTGGCAATGTGTGTATGGGTGAACAGGGCCATATAGCAGTTGTGCATGGGATTGTATGTGTGTCTGCTTGTGTGGCATTGCGTGTGGGGGGATGCAGTGTGTGTGTGTGTCTGTGAGTGCGTGTGCGCACACACAGGTGGGGTGAAATAGAAATGCTCCTCTCTGCTCTGTGCAGACACCCCCCCCATCCGCGTGCGGTGCCGGGTATTCGGGCGTCTGGCAGCAGGGAACAGCCTCTTGTGCCCTGTGCTTTGTGTTTCAGATCAGGGCCAGCTGAGGCTGCGGCTGACAAGTGGCCCAAGCTCCTGCTCCGGGCGAGTGGAGGTGCTGATTAACGACACCTGGGGTGCCGTGTGTGATGCCGGCTGGGGCCTGCCGGAGGCGGGGGTGGTGTGCAAGCAGCTGGGCTGCGGCACGGCGCTGTCGGCCCCGGGCGTTGCTCAGTTCGGTCACGGGGCCGGCGACGTCTGGCTGGAGGGCGTGAGCTGCTTGGGCCAGGAGTCTCTCATCACTGAGTGCCAGCTGAGCCGGCTGGGTCCCGGGCTGTGTGGCCGTGGCTCCGAGGCCAGCGTGGTGTGTGCTGGGCAGGCCGGTGAGTGACCAGCGCTGTGCGCCGTAGCCATGCCCATGTTCCTGCAGACATGGGGTGAGCAGGAGTGACACCCTGGCCGTGCCAGGGGGTGGCCGGGCTCCAGGGGGGCAGCGCCAGGGCTCCTGCTCACCACACCAAGGATACTGGCTGTCCCAGCGGTTCCGACAGCCCTGCTCAGCCTGGGGCACCGCTCCTGGGTCTCTGAGCAGCCTCCTTTGCCACGGGGCTCCCTCTCCTGCCAGCCCTGGCTCTCGTGCTGGAGGCTGCAACCCCTGCAGGCAAACCCAGAGCACAGATCTGCGGGGCAGAGAGCCTGTGGGGTCTGGGAGAGGAGACTAAGGGACAGGGCCTGTGGGAGCAGCTGGGAAGAGGCCTCTGGGAGCTAGTGCCCCCAACCCTCTCTCTAACACATCCCCCTCCCCCAGACTCCTTGGGCTGGGAGTGTTCCCTGGGGGCAGCCCAGCCCTGAGCCCCTTCCCGCACCCAAACTCCCTCCCAGAGCCCATACCCCCTCCCGCACCAACCCCCTGCCTCAGCCCGGTGAAAGTGAGTGAGGGTGGGGGAGAGCAAGCAACGGAGGGAGGGGGGAATGGAGTAAGAAGGGGTGAGGCCTTGGGGAAGGGGCAGGGGCGGGGCAAGGGTGTTTAGGTTTGTGTGGTTGACAACCCCTTAGCCATCCCCCGCGCAGGGCCCTGCACTGCCCCACACTTCGCCCTCCTCCTCAGGGCCTGTGGCAGAGGGCATGGGCTTGGCAACCAAGGTTCTGAGGGCAAGAAACTCAATCCCAGGTTGGGCTGTGGGGTGGGGCAGGGAGGTGGCCTCAGGATGGGGGCTGTGGAGGGCAGAACAGAATCAGCTCCATAGGGACTGTGGGGCGGGGGAGGGAGTCAGCCGTGGGGGGGGGGGGGCTGTGGGGTAGGGACAGTAGGGCCATGGGGGGTTATAGGCGAGGGGATGGAGTCAGCCTTGGCAGGGGGCTGTGGGAGGGGAGAGTCAGTCTCAGGGGCTGTGGGGCAGAGGCAGGGATCAGCCCCATGGTTGTGGCAGGTCCGTGGAGGGGGGCACAGCTCACTGCCTGGCTCTCTCCCCAGGCTCTGGGCTGCTCTGGTCCGTGCTCCTCGGCCTGGGTGCTGTCGTGGTGCTGATCTGCGGGGCCCTGCTCTGCTGGAGGAGGTGTCGGGGCAGAGCTGCTAGGAACCCCCTGGGTAAGAGGCCTGGACCCCGAGCACAGCGCTGCAAGGAAGCGGGGCTAGGATGAGGGTTGCCATCCTAACCCAGGAGTACAGCACCAGCTGGAACCCAGTGCCCTGTCCATGCCCTGTGCTGCCTCCCTGCATGGGGACCTGCTGCTCTCACAGCTACTGGGGACCCTGCTCTGACTGCCACACACAGGCCCACGGTCCCAGCCTGCAGGTGCCCCATCCCTACAGCCCTGCCCTGGCAGTGGGGTTGGGTTGCCAGGCATCCAGTTTTCAACCAGAACACCTGTTCAAAAAATGACCAGGGCAGCTCCGGTCAGTGGCTCAGCAGGGGCCTGGGGCTGTGGCAGTCTCCGCACGCTGCCTCCTCCCCAAGTGCTTGCTCCACAGCGCCCATTGGACGGGAACTGCAACCATGGGAGCTGTGGGGGCAGTGCCTGCAGACATGAAGACAGTGCATAGACCCTCCCTGGTCGCTCATGCACCTAGGGGCCACAAGGACCTGGTGGCTGCTTCCTGGGAGCCGCAGTAAGCGGCGCCAGGACCTCGCACCTCTAACCCCCTCCTGGACCCCCACCCCCTGCTCCAGCCTGGAGTCCCCTCACTCAAACTCCCTCCTGGAGCCCATATCACCCACACCCCCCGCCCCATACATCCCAACCTCCTGCCCCAGCCCCCTCCTGCTCTCCAAACCCCTCATCCCCATCCCTGCCCCAGAGCCCACAGTCCCAGCTGGAGCCCACACCCCCTTCTGCACCCCAACCCCCTGCTCCAGCCAAGTGAAAGTGCGTGAGGGTGGGGGAGAGTGAGCAATGGAGGGAGGGGGCATGAAGCGAGTGGGGGTGGGGCCTTGGAGAAGGGGAGGGGCAGGGGTGTTCAGCTTTGTGCGATTCAAAAGTTGGCAACCCTACGGTGAGATTCTATTTAAAAGGCGCCCTGGCACCTGGGTGAGGTGGTGCCAGGGGCAAAGGTCATTGGCCCAGGTGCTTCATCCTGTCCTCTTGCTTGCAGGTCATGTGCATCTGGAGGAGCTGGGGGCTCCAGATACCCCACCCCAGACCCAGGAAGTGGCAAATCCAGAAACCCCCGAGGAGCCCGATAACGAGATGACCTGGCTGGTGAGGGAAGACATGGTGCTGTGAGAGCCGCATGCAAGCCAGGCTGAGCTGGGCTCAGCCTGCAGTGAGAGACGGGCCAGTGGGATCCTGCACAGAGCAGTCCCAGGGCTGCCAGCTGCCTGGGTTGTGGGGACGCTGATGGGGCTCCTCTGGGGGCTGGGGCTGGGAGTCTCCACTCCCCCTGTGGAGCCCCTGGCTCCATTGTCCCCTGCAGATCACCTGGAAGATCCCCTGCTCCACCCCACCCCCAGCTTTCCCTGGTGTAGCTCCAAGCAGCTCCCATGCCCATCCCTGAGTAGCCTGTGCCCAGTCATGCAGACAGCATGTGGTGCGCCATGCAGAACCATTGTCAGGTGCACAGGACAGCCGGTTCCATCCCCACGCAATGACCATCCCAACATTTAAATGAGCTATGGGGAGAGACTGACTACAGGTGTCTGCCTGTGCCCGATGCGCCAGACCCTGGTAAAGCCTGGTGTTCTTGTCTGTCTGCACCCAATGCCCCCTGAACTCAGGGCACCAGGCCCCATCTGTCTGTCTGTGCCAAATACACCCTGAGCTCAGGGCACCAGGCCATGTCTGTCTGTGCAGCAGCCAGCCTGGGCCCCCAGTAAATGATGATTACAGTTTCTAGTGTGTAGATAAGGTGCAGAACTGAGTGCAGCTGCAGGATGGTGCCTTGCTTAATGGAAAGGAATGGGTTAGGTTACAGATACAGAGAGCTTCCCTCTAACCTTCCCAAATTCACTCCCCGCTCTGTCCTGGCCCCTCAGTCCTTTCCCGTCCCCTCCTTGTGCTGTATAAACACCCTGCAGTAATACTACACAGTTGCATCCAGACACAAGCCCCATTGCACATTTCACAGGGGATGATGTTTGGGAACAACCACATTATTCCCCCTTCTCTTTGTGTGAGTAGCATGTTGACAGCTGAAACCTTTCTGATTTCTTGTAATTCCCAAAAGCTTCCACAAGGTGTCAATGGCTCCCCACTCCTCAAAATGCCCCACTCTCACCCTTTCTGTAGTAGGATGACCATACGCCCTGTTTTGGCAGGGACAGTCCCCTTTTTCAGCTCTGTTCTGGCCATCCCTACTTTTTCACTAAAACTGGACATTTGCCCTGATTTGTGAAGGCAGCGCTGCCTTCACAAAGAGCTGCCCCCCTGGGCAGCAGTCCCTGCTCTCCACTGGACACTACAGGCAGTTATTATGGCTAGGTCAACCTAGGACAGCTCTTCACTGCTTGCATTACAGGATAGTGAGGAGTTTACGTAAAAGGATTGAACCTCAGCGATGTATAATCCCTTCCCAAGGAGCCTGGTGTTCTGGTAAAATGAGTGTGCTGCACACATTAAAATGGTGCACTCCTCCCTGAGCTCAGTGACTGCAGTCGTGACTGGTCTTTGGGTAGGACGCACGAAGAGTAGGGTGACAGAGTGGAGAGCAGAGAGCTGTGGCTACTGCCAGGGGGATCAACTCTGAAAGCAGCGATGCCCACCAGCAGCAGCAGAGAAATTTGCTGCTGTCAGGCGGTGCTAATTTCAGACCAGGCCCCCAGGGAAGCATCCCCACCTGCTGGCTGCAGGGCAGAGCAGAGAAGTAAGGGTGACATGGTATTGCCACCCTTACTTCTGCACTGCCTCAGAGTCTGAGCCTTCCTTACTCTGAGGCTCACTACAGAATGCTTTGAGCAACTTAACCGGAGGCTGTATAGAAGCACTAAATTAATTTTCTTATCAGCTCAGTGCAAGGTCAGCCCCAAGAAAGTAGGAACTGATGGGCACAGATCATGGCTACATGGATTGTCAGCATCCGCAGGGTTGAAGGGTGCCGCACGCAGGCCATCCGATGGGGGTTAGTGGCAGTGCTCCAATTCGTAAACGCTGATTTTTACTGGTTGGGTGAGTTGCAGCCGCAGGCTGAAAGCAGCGAGATGGTCTCTTCCCAGCTCCAGTGTTTGCCTCGCTTGGGAGCCGGAGTGTTGAGACAGTGTGAAATAGGAAGGGCTTTTAATTGCACATTTTGTGGTAGCTAAGAGTCCCCCTGAGACAAACAGGCTGCCTGCCGTATAGGCAGAGTGCTGTGTTCAGCTGTTGGGCTGGGCTAGTGTTCTGAGAGAGCCCTGTAAAGGAACACTTGCAAATCAATTCTACCCTGGTGTTTCAGTAGCAGATCTACCAGGCCATGGAGATCTCTGGTGTAAACCCTTTGACTTGGAGATTAACTTGGCCCATAGCAAGAAATTGGTTCAGCAAAACAGGGGCTAGCAGGAGCTGGGTCCCAGCCAGAGGCAGACTGACATTAGGGGCAGCGAGTTATATACACTCGTGGTGCCTGGGCTCCAGAAATATATAGGGCCTGGCTCCACCAACGTTTGGGGCCAGGTCTCTCCCCCAGCCCTGCCAACCGCCCTTCTGCACCTCCCCCAAATGTCCCCCAGCCCCCACTTGCTGCCCCCGCGCACCTGCCCCAGCCCCTGAGCCTGCAGCTCACACAGACTCTGCTCTGCGGGCTCCCCGCATCAACTGCTGCTGCCACCTTTCATTAATGGCAGGGCAGGCTGCCCTTACCCTGCCCTTCCGCCCTAGCCTTGAGCCTCTCCAATGTCCCAAACCCCTCAACGTCAGCCCCAGACAGAGCCCTCATCCCCCCCACACCCTAATCCTCTGCCCCAGCCCTGAGCCTCTCCCATACCCCAAACCTCTCATCCTCGGCCCCACAGCCCTCACCCCTGAACCTGCTCCTATCCCCAAACTCCCTCCCAGAGCCTGCACCCCTCCCCCTTCCCACACACCTCCTCCGTCCCCCAAATGCCATCCCAGAGCCTGTACCCCCTCCACCCCCAAACACTGTCCCAGACCCTGCACCCCTCAGCCCCTCCTGCACCCCCACCCCCAGCCCGGAGCCTACACCCAGCACCCAAACTCCAGCCAAGGGCCTGCAGCCCTCCTGCACCCTAATCCCCAGCCCAGGGCCTGCACCCCAGACCTCCTCCCCCCCACCCAAACTCCCTCCCAGAGCCTTAGGCAGGTGGGGGGTGGAGTGGGGGCGGGGGGAGACACAGGTTCTGGGCACCACCAAAATTTCTACAAACCTGCCACCCGTCTGACATCATGTATCCAAAACATCCCTACAAGGAGCACACACAGTTCATTCACACATATGATCTCCTTTGTCAAGGGCTGGTTGTGTTACAAGTAAGGGTGGCAATACCACCATGCTACTCTTACTTCTGTGCTGCTGCTGGGGGGGCACTGTCTTCAGAGCCAGGCATGCCAGCAAGCAGCTGATGCTCTCCATTGCCCAGCTGTGAAGGCAGTGCTGCCACCAGTCACATGATGTTGCCAGGTGATGCTTTTATTCTTTTTGCGGGTGGGATGGGGGGGAAGGACTTGTGCATACCTGTGTCCTTAGAAGAATCAATAGTTTGTGTGTGGTCATTTTTTGCTATAAAAATGTCTAGGAAACATCTGTGCAATTGTAATGAAGACCTCCAAAAACAGTTCAAGTTTTTAAAAAAAGACAGGTTTCAGAGACACTTCAACATTAGACAACAGCAAAGTTGTATGTGAAACATGAAGAGCACGTCTCCATTGCTAACGGTGGTCAAAATGACATTACCCAGCACTTTCAAAGCAAGAAACACACTTATGCTGGTAAAAGTAAGTGTTTAACACCAAGTGTTTCAGGATTTTTTCTGAGGCAAGACACAGAAACTAAAAGTTTTGGCCAGTGAGGGAGTGTTTGCTTACCACTCAGTGCAGCACGGACACAGTTTCCTTTCTAGGGGCTGGTTTCAGAGTAGCAGCTGTGTTAGTCTGTATCCACAAAAAGAAAAGGAGGACTTGTGGCACCTTAGAGACTAACCAATTTATTTGAGCATAAGCTTTCGTGAGCTACAGCTTCATCATTCAAGCTTATGCTCAAATAAATTGGTCAGTCTCTAAGGTGCCACAGGTACTCCTTTTCTTTTTTTCTAGTGACTGTACATCACAGTTAATTAGGAAACTATGCTAATCTAAGGGCATGACGACACTTGCAGATGTAGAGGGCTGGGAGTTAAACCAGCCTTCGGAGACCACAGCAGGGAAAACGCTGCCGAGCGTTTACACTCTCAGCTGGAAGCGCACTGGCATGGCCACATTAGCAGCTCTTGCAACGCCACAAAGAGCAATGCATTGCGGTAGCTATCCCAGCGTTCAAGTGGCTGCAACATGCTTTTCAAAATGTGGAGGGTGGGGTGGAGTGTGTATGTGGAGGGAGAGAGAGTGGGTTTTTGGGGTGCTGAGTGCATCAGCGTGCTGTCTTGTAAGTTCAGACCCCCCTCCCCCCGCCTCTCTCACAGCAAGCAACATTCCACACTAACAGTTGCTTTGTCCCGGGGCAGATAAGCAGCCGGCTGTCAGAAACGGAGCTTTGAAAGGGGATAGCCGCATTCCTCCAGCCGACTCCAAAACACTGACTAAAGTAGTCACTTGACTTAAGGGGATTATGGGGTGTTTCGGGAAGCCGATCGCAGCGCAGTAATGCAACACCTCGTCCACGCGGACGCTGGGGCATTTCAGCCAAGGCACAACCAGCGTTATGCTTCTTGGGGAGGTGGATTACCAGGAGCGCTCCAGCTGCAGAGTCCAGGCGCTCTAAGTGCCTTGCCAGTGTGGACGGGTTGGGAGTTAGGGCACCTGGGGCTGCTTTAATGCACTCTAACTTGCAAGTGTAGCCAAGCCCTAAGTTTTCATCTGCTTGTACAAAATCTGAGGCAATCGTTTGCAACGTCTTAGCCCCTTTATCCATTGAAAACGTGCAGCTTGAGTTGGACAAGCGTTCCTTTGTTACTCTTGCCCACTCCTGTTCTACATGCTTCCCAAGATACACAAACAGGGGAACTCAGGCAGACCCATCATAGCTGGCTATGGCACTCTTACTGAAGGAATATCGGGATTCATAGAAACCATCCTTAAAGTGCTCACCACACAAAATAAATGTAAGAGCAGTAGGACAATGGAACAGACGCCTAGGAAGGTTGTGGAAGCTCCTTCACTGGAGGTTTTCAGAAGGATGCTGGAGCCATCTGGCTGCATGGGCGATGGGTAGAGCCCCCCCTTTGGGGAGGCTAGCCCCGGCTCTGCCATTTCCACCCCACTCCCATGGCTGGAGCCCCAAGACCTCCTCCCCACCCCACAGCAAGCGTAGTGCAAAAAACTGCTACCTGTAGGAATTTGCTACATCTGATAGCATTTTTTTTACAATCCCTTACATATGAGTAACTGCTACAGGTAGCAAATTCCTAGAGCTAGCAGTTTCTCGCACTACACGGGGACCCCCAGACCGCTCCCCCGGAGGAGCCCTGAGACACCCCTCTCGGCCAGAGGAGTCCCCCCAGCTCTGGAGGAGCCTAGGGCCAGCCAAAGCCCCGATCCCCTCTGTGACATTCTATACCTTGGGGGACCATCCTGGAACCCCCATATTCATATAATCGTGATCTTACATATAAAGCATGTCTTGTAAGGTATCAGGGGAAAGGTTATGACCTGCTGAGAGCCATTTCTTTATCCATATATGTATATCATTAATACATATGAAGTTAAGAGAATTGTGTTGTATGATTGTCACTAAAACATGCTGTAAGTTCAGGAATCCGCCAGATATTAGCTCCCCGGAGGCAACAAGGAAAGTAACCAACGCCTGGGCAGGTGTCAAACAACCATCAACAGCCACTGTCCAGCAAGGGAGCTGCAATTCAATGACTCACCTGCATAACGCCACACCAGGGGAATTGCTCAACTTTACCTGGGGACTCAGCAATGCCCCAGACATTCCTGGACTTGTGTTTTCCAAGCACATGGACTGAGGGCATAAAACAGACACAGAAGCCATGTTCTGGGCCCTTCTCCTGCCCCCACCTATGCTGCAAGCACCTAAGACACTGAGAAGAAAACAAGACTCCAACAGAGGAGATTGGCCCAGATTTAAGGAACAAACCTGTATATTAAGGACTGCAGTATCCAGTGGGGTGAGAAAAACTGCTTAATCTAGATGTTGTCCAGTCTAATAGGGTTGAGAGTTTAGACTGTGTACTTATATTTTATTTCCTTTGGTAACTAACTCTGACTTTTTGCCTACCACTTAATATCACTTAAAATCCATCGTTTATAGTCAATAAATTCGTTTAATTGTTTATCTTTACCAGTGAGTTTGTATGAAGCGTGGGGTAAATCTGCTCAGGTTTAACAAAGGCTGGTGTATGTACACTTTCCATTATTGAAGTGGTGAACCAATTAATAAATTTGCACTGCCCATCTTGAACAGTGCAAAATGGTATATTCTTGAGGTACAGTGCCAGGAGCTGGGGGGATTGGGCTGGTGCCTTTCTCTGTGTGATTCATGAGTGGCTCTGGGAGCATTCATGCAATCTAGCTGGGTGTGGGGGTTCCACATACGGTTGTGCTGAGTGATCACAGCGCCTGGAGGGGTTTGCTACTGGTCACTAGCAAGACACTGTGAGAGACAGCCCAGGCTGGAGAGAGTTAAGAGGGCACAGCAGTCCCACAGGCCCAGGCTGCACCCCAGGAGGGGATCCCATCACCTCCCAACCTGCTCAGAGGAGTCCAGGGTCAGCTGCAGCCACATCGTGCTGTGCCTTCCCTCCCCAGACCCCGAAGAAAAGCACCTCCCAGACTTTCCTCCAGAAGAAGCTTTTGATGAGCCTCATGCAGGTTCTGGGGTGGCTGAGGAGGTGGTATGTGCTGAAGCTGAATAGCACATACCGCCTCCTCAGCCACCCTGGAACCTGCATGGGGCATAATAAATCAAAAACTTCCCCCCCAAAACCCAGCAACTGGGGGTTTGGCGGCCGCAGCAGCACCAGGGAATGTTATTATTATATTATACCCACCACCCATGGCTGGCCGTCTTTCTGATTCCCTTAGTAACATTACTACAGAATTCCTCAATATCTTCACTGATGCATTGCTCATTCACATATTCCTCACTTTTGCTTCTAAAGAATTTCCAAATTGCCTATTTAGTGGGGATATTATCCTTGCCTTCAGTATTTCCTTGATCTATAGTTAATGTCAGGAAGTGGTCACTACCCAGTCCTTCCTCTCTGTACATTTCCCTGCTGCATTCACTTGCTATGGTGCTAGAAGTTCTTCCCAGTTCAAGACATGAGAAATTTCTGTCTGCCGTATTGAACCTGGTAGGTACTCCATCATTTAATGTCACAAAATTATTCTCTTCAAGGAATTTCTGTAAATATTTTCCACTGTTATCCTTTTCCTCACTTCCCCACAATCTGCTGTGACTACTCAGATCAGCACACATAATGAAAGGGCATGTGATATCTGCAATCAATTCTTTCAGGTCCATAGCCTAGTTTCCTGCATAGGCTATTGTGTCACCCACAGGGTACAACCTGGACTGTGGGACCACGGTGTCCCCTTTTACTTTCTGGATCAGGATTCCTCTCATACTGCTCTGCTAGTGACAAGCAACCCCTTCAGGCTTCATTCTCACACAACCATTAGCCTGTGAAGGCATACCCACAGTTACATGCAGGCTCTCACAGCCCCTCATGAACTATACACAGGAAGACACCAACAAATCCCCCCAGCCACAGCCTTGCACCCTAGAAATGTACTCTCTTACATTGCTCAAGACCTTTCCTTAAACAATGCACAGTAATTAATTAGTTTGCCACTTCATCAAAGGCTAGTGGACATGCACCAGCCTTTGCAATATGAGCAGATTCCCCAAGCACTTTAGACAAACTCGCTGGTAAGGATAAAACATAAAAATAAGTTTATTAACTGCAGAAAGATAGATTTTAAGTGATTATAAGGGTTAGGCATAAAGGTCAGAGATAGTTACCTTAAGAACATAAAAAGTAAGCATGGTTTCTAAATCCTAAACTTTTAGCCTAAGCAAGAGTTGAATTGAACAGCTTTTCTCACCCTGACAGATGGTACAAGCAGTTCCTCAATACACAGACCGGATTCCCTTTCCAACCTAGGACCACTCTTCCCCAGTTCAAAGGCTTTATCTGACAGACATTCTTCCAGGTGTTGATTTGGGAGGGAGAAAAGCCAAGTGATGATGTCACTTCCACTCTGTGACACAGGACCAGAAAGGGTTACACAACTAGCAAACTAATTGACCCAAACTCAGCCTTTAGAGACATGTTAGAGAAGTATATAAATGGTAATTAGGGCTATTCCTTATAAATAGTTAACATAGCCATGTTAAATGAACTAAGGCTTTGAAGTGCAAATCTGTATTGTTAGAGAATTAGAGGTAATACTAATTGTATGTATTTATTTATGGCTTGTTAATGTTAACCATGTAAACAGTCAACTGACAACCAACTGTAACAGTGCCACCGGACAGTCCCCAGCAATCACTAACCAACAACCAACCACTAACCGCCCCAGTGGCCAGTCCCCAACAATCAGCAACCAACAACTAACCGCCAACAGTCCCCAGCAATCAGTGACCGACAACCAACCGTAACAGCCCCAACAGCCAGTCCCCAACAATCAGGAACCCATCACCAACCACTAACAACCCCAACGGCCAATCCCCGGCAATCAGTAACCAATCACCAACCACTAACAACCCCTGTCAGTAACCAATCCTTTATAGGTTTCACAGTAGCAGCTGTGTTAGTCTGTATTCGCAAAAAGAAAAGGAGGACTTGTGGCACCTTAGAGACTAACCAATTTATTTGAGCATGAGCTTTCGTGAGCTACAGCTCACTTTATGCATCCGATGAAGGGAGCTGTAGCTCACAAAAGCTTATGCTCAAATAAATTGGTTAGTCTCTAAGGTTCCACAAGTACTCCTTTTCTTTTTGCGATCCTTTATAGGTCACCAATAATCTGCTCTACATTACACCAATCAGCCATCCATAGTAATCAGTAATCAATTCGAGCCATCAGTAATCAACCCCGTCGCAGCTATTGATAATAGCCATCAATAACCAATTAGTCATCAAGAATCAGCCACCATCAAAGCAACCAGCAATCGACAGCAATCAATAATTAACTAGAGTAATCAGTGATGTGCCCCATCACAGCACTTAGCGACTGATAATAGTAACTATTATCAATTAGAGTCAGGAGTAATCAATCATCCAACAATCAATAATCAGCAACAGTAATAATCAATTACTATAATCAGTATTACATCACAGCAATCAGCAAGCAATCATCTTAATAATCAGTTATAATAATCACTAATCAGTGTCCAGCTTATTAGTGAATAAGCAATAATTGATCATTACTAGGTTATAATAGCAGTGATCAATATAAATAATCAGCAATCAGTAACAAAAAATCAGTAATCGTTTAATTACTTATCAAAATAATTGTTAGTAAACAATAATCAAAAAGCAATTAGCATAGGAATCTATAACTGAATAGCAATAATAGTTAGCTGTAAGATATCAGTATTAATAATAACTGATCAGAATTGGTAGTAAGTAAACAGTAATCCATAGTAACCAATAACTAGGAATGAAGAATATTCTTCAGTATTTGGCAGCACTAGCCAATCTTAGTAAAGGAGACTGATAATCAATGTGCGCTGGATTCACAAAGGGACGTAGGCACCTAATTGCCACTTCAGGCAGCTAAATCCCAGAATCAGATCACACTGAGAGTCACCAAACCTCTGCTCAGCTGCTCGTGAACCCTGAAGTTGCCTTAACTCACCTGGCACCTGAATTTTTGCAGTAAAAATTCCTTAGGTACCTATGATCCTGCTTCTGAGCCCGCGCACTGCAGCTCCACGCCAGGCATCTGGATGCCTTAAGTCCCAAAGCCATGCATGAACCGGGAAAATAGGAGTTCTTCCACTTAACTAGCCTGGGGCTTGATCTGGTCAGCATACTCAGAGCTCACCTACTGGATCAGGCCCCTATAGCCAAGCTAACACAAAACAACTACAGGGAGGGGGGCAGAGGCCCTTGCGCGTGACTTTTAGCCCAGTGGTTAGGGTACTCACCTAAGGCATGGGAGATCCCCAGTTCAACTCCCCTTTCCATCTGAGAGAGGGGAGGAGAATTAGGATCTGCCACCCTCCACATGGGTGTTGTAACCACTGGGCTTGAGGATACCCTTATCTGGGGAAAAGCCCCCACTCACTCTTACTGAAGCTGTGCCACTGTGGAGAAATAATTTAAAAAGTCATCGGAGCAGAGTGTCTGGATCCCAGGTCTCCCACCTCTCCGATGAGTGTACCAAGCACTCGACTACTCAGTCATTCTTATGCTTGTTTTCCCTCTAGCCCCATGAGTTTTCCATTGTTTATCCACACTGGAACAGCTTCAATATGAGAGAGTGAGGGAATCCCCTTCCTGAGCAATGCCACACCGAAATTCGTTTGTGAATCTGTTAGGGGGCTTATTCCTTCACCCGCTTACTTCCCTGGTCCTTCTCACATGAACAGAGAGCAACAATACCCGAAGTCCAAAGGTGCAAATAATTCGATGTTTATTGGAGTGAACTTCCAGCAAGCAATGATTCCAATTTTGTCCCCCTTCCCAGCTCTGACACCACAGAGCCTTACACCTGTGTCCCTGTTCCCATTTCCCCCTTTAGCAAAACATGATTCCAATTTCCCCCCCCACCCCACTTCCTGATTGACTGCAGACTATATAGTAAAACTTGAGTTCTGCTTTGCTATACCTTAACCAATCATTTTCCTGAAATTTAACTAACCGATCCTAACATATTGTAACCAATTATATCCCACCACCTTAATTAGTTTAACCCAGCAAAATTAATTATACAGCAGACAGGAACAATCACAGAACCAGACAGAGATTATACAGATAAACAATACCAAAGTGGGAACTATAATGACAAAACAATACAGAAGTGAGGATTTCACATCCCAGCTATTGATAAGTGAGTTCTTGCCAGACAGGATACTATCAAACTAAGTTTCCTTTTACATTTTCTAGGCACTTCCCTTTCTCTGGAGGCGATAGGCACTATCAGGACAGGATTGTATTCCTAACAACCCAATAGCACCTTATTTCAATGTGACTAGTTTGGAATGTGAGGATGTGACCATACACTTCCCAGCTTATGGCTGCCTCTGGTGCTTAGCCAAAGGCCTTAGCCTAAGAACAGGGCCTCAGACTGTCACAGTAAGAGAAGGCCCTTATACCAGCAGACGGTGATTTTGATTCTTTCTTTCTTTTATATCTCTATAACTAGCCAAGTGATAAGAATACACCTAAATTCTTCGAGTACAGGCCTTTACCGACAGGCCTGAATATCTATATCCTAACAGAATCTATCCCCAAATATAATTGATCAGCAGAAAATAAGTGTTTATCTTAGTATGAATGATAATTGGATTTGTGTGACAGTCTGTACCTCAAAGTAGCAGCCTTGAACCTTCATATTCACCATGGTGATATGATTACGATATGTTTTCTACAAAGTAAACCTTGTAAGGTATCATTTTAAAGTCTTGATCTGTTGAACATTAATACCCTGTTGGATTGTATGAACTAGCATGGTTTGTGAAGTTATGAAGTATTTCTATATGTGTGTTACTGAAATAGGTTGTGAAGTTGGGAACACCCACAACCAGCCTTTCAGTTACAACAAAGGAGTAGCCATCAATAGCCAGACAGCGTTAATGGCTCATCAACACCCCTCAAAAAAAGAATCCACTATCCCAGAGACCCCTTAGAGAAGGCACATATGCAACGGAGACTGCTTGACCAATGGGGACTGCCTGATCCCCACTTCACAGCAAAGATCTTTCCAGCAAGCTGAAGAAGTATAAAAGAGGGTGTGACTGGGGTCCCAGGGGGGGTCACCCTGAGATTGCTTAATTGCAAATTGCAAAGAATGTGGCAGAGAATCCCCAGAACTGATGGTTATTGCCAGCAACAAAAACAGCTTCCACAGTGCTTTACTGGTTACCCAGCAGGCAAAAATACAGTTCCTTTAAAGCAACCCAGCCCTGGGCGTCCACCCACACAGCCAAGTCAGATATGATGAGGATTATTGAAAGTCTGGTTCATCATATAAAAAGCTGTGCCAAGGCTAAAGGCTGGGACACCTTACCTCCCAGGTCAGTGACTATTTCAGCTCTTGCCCTAGTGCCCGCAGCCAACCCCCGTGAACTAAACGACGATGGATGACAAAGACTCGGGAGAGAGCACTGGTTAAAAGACCAGGGTCCAGGCAGGCTTGACTAGAGACCTGAGCTCAGCTCCCCAGTAGCGATGCTGCGCTTCAGGGCTGCCCTGCGTCCCTTTCAGGATGAGTCCATCCGCTCATAAGGCCCCAGTGCCCCAATATTCCGCCTCGGGGTGGTCCCGAGGGGGCAGGAGGCCGCGACCCCCCGAAGCTTTTGATCTGGCGACTGGGAGCGGTGGCCGTTTGCCGGCACCAGACAGACACCGGCTATCGCTGAGCCGCGGCGCAGGCGCAGGGGGCTCGGGGCCCTCGGGCCCCTCACGCCCGCCCAGGCGCACGGCCCACGCCAGCGACGGGGCGGTCACTGCGCATGTGCACAGCCAGCCCCCAGCGAGTCTAGCTCCGAGCAAAAGCGGGGCCGAAGCTCCGGCCGCCTTCTTGGCGCCGGAAGTGGGGCTGCCCCTAGTCACGTGGGCTCGGGTGCTGCCGCTCGGAAGTGTTGCTGGGGGGAAGGGCTGGTTGAGCGGTCGGCGGAGCCGTTTTGCTGAAACACCGGCCGGATGTGAAGGGTAGAAGGGAGCGAGCTGGTGGTGGCCCGGTGAGTTCCCTGACCGCCCGCCCGGGGATAAATACCCCTCCCCGGGAGAGAATGTGATCGTCCGCGCCTCATACACAGAGCGGGGCGGACGAGACCATCTATGCGCCCGGGGAGGATCGGGGAGACCAGGGGGAGGATGGACTTGCGGATGGGGGAGACCATTATGTGGGGAGGATTATGATGTGTTGAGGGTGATTGGGGCGGTGAGTGGATGGAGACGGGGGATACTATTGTGTGCACCCTGAGGGGGGAGGGGATGTGGTTGCACATGGGGGGAGACCATTGTGCGAGGGGGGGGAGGCAGGAAGGGGATGGGGGAGACCATCTTGTGCACCTGGTGGGGATGGGGTAGCAGATGAGGGATACTAATGTGGGGGGGGCAGGGAGGAGATGGGGGAGACCATTGTATGAACCCTATGGAGTGGGTGTGGATGGGGCAGGAAGACCACTCTGTGCGTGCCCTGTGGGGAGTCCTAGATCCCGAGGTAGAAGGGACCCTTCCCGTAAGCTAGCACGGCCCAGAGAACTGCCCCACACTGATCCCCGGGGCAGAGCTCTTAGGAAAACATCCTGTCTGGGTTCAGAAATGGCAACTGATGGAGAATCCGCCACGACTCCAGGCACCTTCTTCCAATGATTCGTCACCTTCCCCATTGTACAGTTACGCCTTATTGCCAGAATGAATTTGTCTGGCTTCAGCTTCCAGCCGTTGGGTCATGTTCGAGCTTTCTCTCCTAGACTGAAGAGCATGTTGTTAAATATTTGTTCCCCATGTCGGTTCCCATTTTAAAACAAAACAAAAGTCCTTGAGCCCACTCTTCTCTCAATTCCTTTCCTCCAGTTCCATCCGAGACCCTCTCCAATCTGGCTTCCACTCCCAACACTACATTGGCGCAGCTGTCACCAAAATCTCCAGTGACCTGTCCCTAGCCAAATCTCAGAGTCACTGCTCCATCCTCATCCTTCTCCAGCCAGCCACCAACCTTTGATGCAGTTGACCATGCTATTTTTCTTGCAGTCTAGTCCTCCTTGGGCTTCTGTGACTCTGTCCTCTCCTGGTTCTCCTCCTACCTCTCTAATCACTCCTTCACCATGTCCTTCGGAGAATCCTCCTCATTCCCCCTCCAACTTCTGTAGGGTGTGACAAATGTGGGAATTTTGCTAATATCTGTATGATTTGTATGCGTGCCTCAGTTTCTCTCCATGTTTTGCATTGCTGTGGATGGAATGTAAAGGGTTAAAAAGCTGCTTTAGGGACAAAGCAGGAGACATGACATAAGACATTGGGTCAGGTAACTATTCATAGAATCACAGAATGTCAGGGTTGGCAGGGACCTCAGGAGGTCATTTAGTCCAACCCCCTGCTCAAAGCAGGACCAATCACCAACTAAATCATCCCAGCCAGGGCTTTGTCAAGCCTGACCTTAAAAACGTCAAAGGAAGGAGATTCCACCACCTTCCTAGGTAACGCATTCCAGTGCTTCACCACCCTCCTAGTGAAAAAGTTTTTCCTAATATCCAACCTAAACCTCCCCCACTGCAACTTGAGACCATTACTCCCTGTTATGTCATCTGCTACCACTGAGAACAGTCTAGATCCATCCTCTTTGGAACCCCCTTTCAGGTAGTTGAAAGCAGCTATCAAATCCCCCCTCATTCTTCTCTTCTGCAGACTAAACAATCCCAGTTCCCTCAGCCTCTCCTCATAAGTCATGTGTTCCAGTCCCCTAATCATTTTTGTTGCCCTCCGCTGGACTCTCTCCAATTTATCCACATCCTTCTTGCAGTGTGGGGCCCAAAACTGGACACAGTACTCCAAATGAGGCCTCACCAATGCCGAATAGAGGGGAAAGATCACCTCCCTCGATCTGCTGGCAATGCCCCAACTTATACAGCCCAAAATGCCGTTTGCCTTCTTGGCAACAAGGGCACACTGTTGACTCATATCCAGCTTCTCATCCACTGTAACCCCTAGGTCTTTTTCTGCAGAACTGCTGCTGAGCCATTCGGTCCCTAGTCTGTAGCAGTACCTGGGATTCTTCCATCCTAAGTGCAGGACTCTGCACTTGTCCTTGTTGAATCTCATCAGATTTCTTTGGCCCAATCCTCTAATTTGTCTAGGTCCTTCTGTATCCTGACCCTACCCTCCAGTGTATGTACCACTCCTCCCAGTTTAGTGTCATCTGCAAACTTGCTGAGGGTGCAATCCACACTATCCTCCAGATCATTTATGAAGATATTGAACAAAACTGGCCCCAGAACTGACCCTTGGGGCACTCCTCTTGATACCGGCTGCCAACTAGACATGGAGCCATTGATCACTACCTGTTGAGCCCGATGACTAGCCAGCTTTCTATCCACCTTATAGTCCATTCATCCAGCCCATACTTCTTTAACTTGCCGGCAAGAATACTGTGGGAGACTGTATCACAGGCTTTGCTAAAATCAAGGAATAACACGTCCACTGCTTTTCCCCTCATCCACAGAGCCAGTTATCTCATCATAGAAGGCAATTAGATTAGTCAGGCATGACTTGCCCTTGGTGAATCCATGCTGACTGTTCCTGATCACTTTCCTCTCCTCTAAGTGCTTCAGAATTGATTTCTTGAGGAGCTGCTCCGTGATTTTTCCAGGGACTGAGGTGAGGCTGACTGGCCTGTAGTTCCCCGGATCCTCCTCCTTCCCTTTTTTAAAGAACGGCACTACATTAGCCTTTTTCCTGTCGTCCGGGACCTCCCCCGATCGCCATGAGTTTTCAAAGATAATGGCCAATGGCTCTGCAATCACATTGGCCAACTCCTTTAGCACTCTCTGATGCAGCACGTCCGGCCCCATGGACTTGTGCTCATCCAGCTTTTCTAAATAGTCCCGAACCACTTCTTTCTCCACAGAGGGCTGGTCACCTCCTCCCCATGCTGTGCTGCCCAGTGCAGCAGTCTGGGAGCTGACCTTGTTCGTGAAGCCAGAGGCAAAAAAAGCATTGAGTACTTTAGCATTTTCCACATCCTCTGTCACTAGGTTGCCTCCCTCATTCAGTAAGGGGCCCACACTTTCCTTGGCTTTCTTCTTGTTGCTAACATACCTGAAGAAACCCTTCTTGTTATTCTTAACATCTCTTGCTAGCTGCAACTCCAAGTGTGATTTGGCCTTCCTGAGTTCACTCCTGCATGCCCGAGCAATATTTTTATACTCCTCCCTGGTCATTTGTCCAATCTTCCCCTTCTTGTAAGCTTCTTTTTTGTGTTTAAGATCAGCAAGGATTTCACTGTTAAGCCAAGCTGTCGCCTCCCATATTTACTATCCTTTCTACACATCAGGATGGTTTGTTCCTGTAACCTCAATAAAGATTCTTTAAAATACAGCCAGCTCTCGTGGACTCCTTTCCCCCTCATGTTATTCTCCCAGGGGATCCTGCTCATCAGTTCCCTGAGGGAGTCAAAGTCTGCTTTTCTGAAGTCCAGGGTCCGTATTCTTCTTTTTTTTCCGAGTCAGGATCCTGAACTCGACCATCTCATGGTCACTACCTCCCAGGTTCCCCTCCACTTTTGCTTCCCCTACTAATTGCCTGGGATGGTATCAATGGGTTGTTAAAGGACTAGCTGAAACCAACCCAGACCAATGGAGCATCCTGAAAAACAATGGAAACCCGAATGGCAGGGACTTTCATGCCTAGCAACCAACAGCCAAAAGGAAGGAAGCAGACCAAAGAAAGACCCTGAGCTGGAGAACAAAGGGGGAGGAATAAGGTGGCTATGTTAAGAGCTGGTCTTTGGAAAGAAACAGATGCTGTCACCTGAGACGGACGGACAAAGAGACAGCCAAAATGGATTCTAGCAGCTTGACTGGGTGGAGCCCTGGCCTTGGCCAGTCTGAACTCTGTCTTCACCTTTGCTTCTCTGTGCTAACCTAAGGACTGCCCTGCTGTGTTCCAGTTGGCTAATAAACCCTGCTCTGTTTTGAAAGGGCTGCCTGGTGTCAGTGGAAATCCTTGATGAGGTGCATTGATCCCTGAAGAGGGCAGAAAGTCTCTGAACAGGAGTCTGTCTCAGTGAGACTTGTTGGGCAGAGCTCACAGGGTGAAGCAGGAGGGCTGGAGCCCAGAGTCTGAGGCTTTGAGGCATTGAAGCTGTGTGGCCTACCCTTAAGGATGAGTGAGACCCCTTGGGGGTCTGGCACACTGATGGTGTTCCTGCAAGGGGCTGTTCAGAATCTGGGGTATAGCACAGATCCCACAGGCCTGGGACGCTTGGTGGAAGCCGTAAGGATACTGAATGCACCAATAATATTTTGCAGTAAGTGACTTGCAGCAATAAAAACAAGATTAGTGAAAAGAAAAGGCAAGACAGTGGTGTATATCTACCTCCCTAAGAAGAGCTGTGTAGGGAAAGAGAGTTAAATGTTGGGAGGTTAAACAAGGCCCAGCTCATTGCCTGTATGGAGAAGAGTGATCGAGCCAGGGTCCAGGCCCAGGTGGAGTCCTGAGAGAGTCTGAGGGCAACAGAGGCAGTAGCAGGGTGTCTTTACGACCTGACTCCCCATCGCCAGAGTTGGAACAGTGCAAGTTGGAGCTGGAAGTGAGAAAGCTTCAGCTAAAGGAACAGACACTAAAGGACCATGAAAAGGAGTGAGCTGATTGATAGAAACAATACAAACATGAGGAGGAACAGCTCCAACATGAATTGGCTAGGGAGAAGTGAAGGAGCACAAGGTCCCATACAAGGGTAGGTGGGGAGAGACCATGGGAAGCCAGTTCCGCAAGGAGTCTAGATACCAAATTGCTCTAGTTTATTGGGAGGTGGGATATAGATACCATTGAAAAGGCTTGCAATTTGAACTTGGTTGACTCTGTGGACTGGCTTCACTGCCTCACCCTGTTACCTGGTCCCAAAGCTATAAGAGGCATATAGCCAGATGGGTGGAGTTGACACTGGGGCCTTTGTTGCTTACATTTGAATCGACACCTGGAGCTTCTAGGAAAAGGTTTCAGTGTGCACAAAAGACCCAGGGTGTGACGTATTTGGAAGCCACTACCCTGATGGGAGAATCTCTCTACAAATGGGGTAAAAAGGTGCAGATATCAAAAAAGATATTAGAATTGGAAAAAGTGCAGAGAAGGGCATCAAAAATGATGAGGGGTTTGAAACAACTTCCATATGAGGAGAGATTAAAAAGACAGACTGTTCAGCTTAGAACACAGACAACTACTGGGGGTAATGACAGAGGTCTCTAAAATCACGACTGGTGTGAAGGAAGTGTTATTTCCCCCTTCACGTAACACAAGAAGCAGGGGTCTCCTGATGAAATTAATAGGCAGGAGGTTTAAAACAAACATAAGGAAGTACTTCTTCACACAGTGCACAGTAAGTCTGTGCAACTCGTCGCCAAGAGATGTTCTGAAGGCCAAAAATATAACTGGGTTCGAAAAAGAATTAGAGAAATTGATGGAGGATAGGTCTATCAATGGCTGTTAGCCAAGGTGGTCAGAGACACAACTCCATCCTCTGGGTGTCCCTAAACCTCTCACTTCCAGAAGCTGGGACTGGATGACAAAGGGCAAATTAATCAATAATTGTACTGTTCTGTTCATTCCCTCTAAAGCCTCTGGCAGTGGGCATTGTCAGAAAACAGGATACTGGGCTAGACAGACCATTGATCTGACCCAGTTTGGCTGTTCTTACATCACTACGCTGGAGGATTTATATAACCTATAGGATTGAAACAACTCTGTGGGATCTGTCCCCATGAGCTTAAAATGTGGTCAGTGAACATTGTAGCGCAGTGTAGCGCAGACCAACTGGGTGATGAGTTTGTGGATGGTAGGGCCCATTGGTGAGGAGAACACTAAGGCCCAGGTTGGGTACCTAGAAGGGGGGGTCATCACACAGTTGCCCCAGAAGTGGGATTTGAGTTAACCCAAACCAAGGGAGACCGCCAATGTGGGTTGAGCATCTCCAAGAGATCCCAAAGACCTGTGGTATGATATCTATGGATATTGCCCAAGGCTTGATGAAATGAGGTTTAAACAGGACTCTTGAAAGGTTAACTTGGTGAAAGCCAACCTTCCCAAGCCTGTGTGTACACCCGATGGGGGAGACCTGTGTGTGTGTTTGCATGCTCTATGGCACGGGGATGGGGGAGACCATTGTGTATGAATGCACCCTATTGGGGAAACCTGTGTGTGTGTGCTCTATGGCGTGGGGATGGGGGAGACCATTGTGTGAATGCACCAGACGGGGGAGACCAGTGTGTGTGTATGTGTGTGTGTGTGTGCTCTATGGGATGGAGATGGGGGAGACCATTGTCTGTGAATGTACCCTATGGGGGAGACCAGTGTGTGTGTGTCCTATATGGGGGCATGGGATGGGGATAGGGGAGACCATAGTGTGCACCCTTTGAGAAGGAAGAAACCACTGTGTGCACCCTATAGGGGGTGGATCAGCCTTCTGTGCATTGGGGCAGAGTCCGTGTCGACCTGTGAATTGCTTCAGGCACCTCATGTCACTGTTCTTGATGTCACTGCTGCATGTCGGTTGCCTGCCCATCAGGGTGACCACCTGTGCCCCTCAGCTCAGCGAGGATAGCTAGCTGGCACACGGAGGCTCTTTTCTGGCTACAACCATGATCCTGGCTTGCAGGGGACTGGCCCAAACCAAACTGTGGGGGTGACTTGTGTCCAGTAGGGGCATCCATGGGGCCTTAGGCACCAGTTTAACTGAACCGGTTTGCAGTGGTAGTGCTGATGTGCAGAAGCATGCAGTTCAGACAGACACGTCCCTTACTTGAGGATTTATTAGAGGATACTCTCTATTCCAGTAGAGAGGTGAGGATAGAAGTTGATAAATACAGGTATGAACCAAAGAGAAACAGTCAAACAAAAGGGTCCTATTCAATTACTATATGTAATTTTATATATTACTATATATAAAAACTATATGTATACCCCAAATAATAGTTTAAAGAGAACAGTAAGAGGACCAAAAAATACCACCATGGCTAAACAACAGTGTAAAAGAGAGAGTTAGAGGCAACAAAGATGTCTTTTTAAAAATTGGAAGTCAAATCCTACTGAGGAAAATATAAAGGAGTATAAATTCTGGCAAGTTGAGTGTAAAAGTATAATGAGGCAGGCCAAAAAAGAATTTGAAGAGCAGCTAACAAAAGACAGCAACTAACAGCAAAAAGGAAATTGTAAGTACATCAGAAGCAGGAAGCCTGTCAAATAATCATTGGGGCTTCTGGATGATCAAGGTGCTAAAGGAGTATTCAAGGAAATAGAGGTTGTTGTGGAGAAGCTAAATTAATTCTTTGCATCAGTCTTCACTGCAGAGGATGTGAGGGAGATTCCCACACCTGAGTCATTCTTTTTAGGTGAGAAATCTGAAGAACTGTCCCAGATTGAGGTGTCGATAGAGGAGATTTCGGAACAAATTGATAAATTACCATCTCCTCCTGAGAATTTCTTATTGTTTATTCAACCAAGAGTTCTGAAGGAACTCAAATATGAAATTGCAGAAATACTAACCGTGGTATGTAACCTATCGCTTAAATCAGCCTACCAGCTGACTAGAGGATAGCCAATGTAATGCTATTTTTTAAAAAAGGCTCCAGAGGCGATCCTGGCAATTATAGGCTGGTAAGCCTGACTCCAGTACCAGATATATTGGTTGAAATTATAGTAAAAAACAGAATTATCAGATTCCTAGTTTGGGGACTGTCAGCAAAGCTTTTTAGAATTCTTTGAGGGAGTTAACAAATGTGCACATGGGTGATCCAGTGGATATTGTGTACTTGGACTTTCAGAAAGCCTTTGACAAGGTCCCTCACCAAAGGCTCTTAAGCAAAGTAAGCAGTTTGGGGATAAGCGGGAAGGTCCTCTCATGGATCAGTAACTGGTTAAAAGATGGGAAACAAAGGGTAGGAATAAATGGTCAGTTTTCACAGTGGAGAGAGGAAAATAGCAGCAAGAGGAAAATAGCAGATCTGTATTGGGACCAGTGCTGTTCAACATATTCATAAATGATCTGGAAAAAGGGGTAAACAGTGAGGTGGTAAAGATTCCAGATGATACAAAATTACTCAAGATAGTTAAGTCCAAAGCTGACTCTGAAGAGTTACAGAGGGATCTCACAAAATGAGGTGACCGGGCAACAAAATGGCAGATGAAATTCAGTGTTGATAAATGCAAAGTAATACACATTGTAAAACTTAATCCTGACAATACATACAAAATGATGGGGTCTAAATTAGCTGTTACCACTCAAGAAAGAGATCTCTGAAAACATCCACTCAGTGTATAGCAGCAGTCCAAAAAGCTGACAGTGTTATGAATCATTAGGCAAGGATAGGTAATAAAACAGAAAATACCATAATGCCTCTGTATAAATCCATGGTATGCCCACACCTTGAATACTGCATGCGGTTCTGATTGCCCCATCTCAAAAAAGCTATTTTAGAATTGGAAGAGATACAGAGAAGGGTAACACAAAGATTGCACGTATGTAACAGCTTCCTTTTAGGGGAGATTAAAAAAACTGGAAATGGTCAGCTTAGAAACGAGATAACCAAGGGGAGATGCAATAGACGTTTGTAAAATCATGACTGGTGTGGAGAAAGTGAATGGGCAAGTGTTATTTACCCCTTCACATAACACAAGAACTAGGGGTCACCCAATGTAATGAATAGGCAGCAGGTTTAAAACAATCATAGGGAAGTACTTTTCATGCAATGCACAGTTAGCCTCTGGAACTCATTGCCAGGGGATGTTATGAATGCCAAAAGTATAACTGGGTTCAAAAATAAATTAGAGAAGCTTGATGGAGGATAGGTCCATCAGTGGCTATTATCCAACATGGGCAGGGATGCAACCCCATGCTCAGAGTGTCCCTAAACCTCTGACTGCCATAAACTGGGAGTGGATTACCGGGGATGGATCACTCAAGAATTGCCCTGTTCTGTTCATTCCCTCTGGGGCACCTGGCACTGTCCACTGTCGGAAGGCAGGACACTGGGCTAGATGGACCTTTGGTCGGACCCAGCATGGCCGTTCTTATGGTTGAACAGGCACAACTCTGCGTAGAGACAGGCCCTTGTTGTCCTGGTGCTGCTGAGGAGACCGCGGAGGTGATGGTTGGGACATGGGTGACGCAGGTCCATACTGTCATGCTTGGTGTCATGTGAACTGAGCCTGGCCCTGAAATGCTTTAACAGGATCCTTTCCTGCTGTTGTGGGACCTTTCCGGGGGTGCGGGTGACCCCAGATAGAGGGATGCAGGCCCCCAAGCTCCTGAGCCAGTGGGTGCGGGAGGAGTGGGGTCGGATCCTGCCCTGCACAGGGCTTCGGGTATCTTTTGCCTTTCCCTCAGCGTGGTGTCATGTGAACTTCCTGGCCTCTGCTGGTGAGAGCCAGCCCCTCTGCACTGGCTGGATGTAGTCATGGCAGGACCTTGCCCCTCCCCCACCCTTTTTTCCCCTCCCCTCCCCCTCGAATGCAGAAGCTCACTCTTCCTCTGGCAGCCTTGAGTGTGGGCCCCACCGGCTCCCTATCAGGGAGCGATGTGCTGCCTTGGGCGGCAGGCTCAGCCATATGGCAGGGGGTGATCGTGCTGGGCGAGCTCATTGGGTCCTGCCTGGTCCATGCAGCAGGAGCCAGTGCAGGACAACTCCCTGCTGCCTGCTCCCCTGGGCCTGCCCCCCACCCTCAAGAGAGTTGCTGAGGCTGATCGGTCCCACCAGAATGAGCTGGACCAGACTGCCCCCATGGCCGAGGCCTCCAATCATTCAGGGCAGAGTGCTAGACCCTGGTGCAGTGACCCTGTCCTGAGAGTCCTGTCCTGTCCTGGATACTTCCTCTAGGGGACCACGGGGCGGGGACATCCACACACACAGAGGAGGAGTGGGGGCAAGGGAACCTGGGAACCCCTGGGGAGGGAGAGCATCCTGGAGGGAGCATTATATGGATGTGGGCCACACGTCATCCTGACCATACTCTGCATCCCCTCCTGTCTCGCTCCTTGTTCTCTACTCCCATCCCTGTCTGTGTGCTTTCCCAGCTCTCACCCACCCAGCTTTGGTTTTCACCCTCCTGCCCCTGGAACGGTTGTGCCCATGTCTGACCTACTCCATCGCACCCAAGGGGGTGGTAGAACATCATGTGTGGAAAAGGCATAGACCAGAGTAATAGCCGATTTGGGATTGGGGGGAAGGGCCATGCTCTGCACACTCTCCTCCCCAAATCATTCACCATGCACCTCCCTACCCTCCACGTGTCCGGCTGGTGCAGGTGCTGCCCCTGTTCCCTCTCTGCCTCTGGTGAGCTGATTAGTATGGTAACTGCTGCAGGTGAGCCATGGAAAACCCCTTTCTTACTGGGATAGGAGCCTGGAGATTGGGCAGAGAGCTGAGCAGAGGGGGAGGCAGGCCTGCAGGGGTACCGCTAGGGCAGGAGTAGTGGGCCTTGCCAGGGTGAAGGTGGCCGTGCCAGGCTCTTAACTCTCCATCCTGGTCTCTTGCAGAGGAACCTGCCTGGGACGGGGGCTGGCACAGTCATGGAGGATGATCCGGCTTCTTCTGCCAGCAAGGCCCCGTCCCCGCTGAGCTGTATCCGGATGGTCCAGGCGGGCTGGTCGGAGAAGGAGGATGCGGCCTGGGAGCAGAGCAGAAGCGTGCAGGATCCAACGATGGTGGGGAGCTCCCCGGGGCAACCCAGGAGTTCTCCCTCTCCTTGCCCACCCAGCCAGTACCAAGGGAGGCATAGCACTGCAACCTGCCGGGACACTGATGGGACAGGCCAGAACCAGAATGGGGGAGAAGAGGAGGTGGTGTCCCCTCTGTGCCGGGAGCCACAGCCCCGCAGGCCGTTCCGGCGGAAGCACCGGCTGTACATGAAGCTGGCCCCTGGCCAGGTCACTGTGTCCCCAAGCCAGGACCGCAGGCAGCCAACGACTGCCGAGGAGCCAGGGCCCTCCCAGGGCAAAAGGCTGCGGCTGCTGCGAGGCCAAGCCAGCAACTTCCGGAGGAAGAAAAGACCCTTGGAGAATGGCCAGCAGGCGGGGCCTGGTGACGTGGGGCCCTCCCTCCCACTCCCCCAGCGCAGTGGGGAGGAGGGGCAGGACCCTGCACCGGAGGGGGAGGAGGAGGGGCAGGGCTTGGCATTGAAGCGGGAGGAGGAGGAGGGGCAGGGCCTGGCATTGAAGCGGGAGGAGGAGCAAGAGCAGGGCCTGGCATTGGAGTGGGGGGAGGAGGAGGAGGAGGAGAAGAAGTTCGGCTCCCCCAGGCTGGCTGGGCCTGGCACCGCCCGCCCCAAGCCGGACTTCGTGCAGCTGATCGACGAGCACGGGATCTATTCCACTGCCAAGCTGGTGCTGGGTGGCGCAGCAGGCGAGCTGGACGAGGGGGCGGTGCTGCCACCACACCTGCGGCGGGCAGGCCCCCAGCTGGAGATCCGGGAGGTGATCGTGGACGACAAGCCCTTTGCGTGCGGCGTGTGCGAGAAGACCTTCAAGCGGGCCTGGGAGCTGTTCAGCCACGAGGTGGTGCACAACGAGGAGCGGCCCTTCCACTGCGACCTGTGCGAGGCCTCCTTCAAGCGCCACTCGGACTTCAAGAGCCACCGCCTGGTGCACACCGAGGAGCGGCCTTTCCACTGCGAGATGTGCGGCAAGAGGTTCAAGCGCTCGTCCAACCTCCAGGAGCACCGGCGCATTCACACCGGCGAGCGCCCCTACCAGTGCGCCTGCTGCGACAAGAGCTTCAAGACGCCCTACGAGCTGCAACGCCACACGCTCACCCACTGCACTGAGAAGCCCTTCAAATGCGGCGACTGCGGGAAGGACTTCCCCACCTCCAACTCGCTGCTGCTGCATCAGCGCCAGCACTGCGACGACAAGCCCCACGTCTGCGGCATCTGCGGCAAGAAGTTCACCTACGGCCACAGCCTCAAGGTGCACGAGCGGGTGCACACCGGTGACCGGCCCTTCGTCTGCCCCATCTGCGGCAAGGGCTTCAAGCAGTCCAACGCCCTCTCCTCGCACGAGCGGGTGCACACCGGCGAGCGCCCCTTCGTCTGCAAGACCTGCGGCAAGGCCTTCAAGCAGTCGTCCTACCTGGTGATCCACGAGCGCTCGCACACGGGCGAGCGGCCCTACAAGTGCGAGGTGTGCCAGAAGGCCTTCGCCCGGCCCTCCCTGCTGCTGCAGCACCACCGGGTGCACAGCGAGGAGCGCCCCTACAAGTGCAGCTTCTGTGACAAGTTCTTCAAGGACCTGGCCTATCTGACGGTGCATGAGAAAGTGCACACGGGCGAGACCCCCTACAAGTGCAGCGTCTGCGACAAGGGCTTCGCCCACCCCTCCAACCTGCTGCAGCACCAGCGCGTGCACCGCGACGGCTGACCCGACTCCTGCTCCAACGTGCCCCGCCAGGGAGTGCAGCCCAGGCGACGTGCAGCTCCCAGTGGGTGCCGCCCTGGCTGGGCCCTCATGGGAGACAGCTGCCAGCGGGCACTGTGCCGGCCAGGGGGCCCATGGAGACTACATCTCCCAGTGTGCACTGCGGTCCCTCATGCGTCAGGGTGAAGCAGTGCATGCTGGGAGGAGCATTTCAGCTAGCCACACCCCCTCACGATAAGGGGCGATGAAAGCTCCTATGTGCGCATCGGGTATGGGCTATAGGTCTGCGGAGGCCTGGGTTGCCCTGGCCTGAGTCACTGCTTTGCTCCAGGGCCCGGTGACCCTTCTCTGGGCATTCCCTGGAGCTCGGGGAAAGGGAAGAATGGTTGGCTCCTCAGCGTCATGTCCCCTGGGAGGGGTTTGCTCCATGCCTGTCATGGGGGCTGGGCTGGAGAGAGAGAAGTCAGGTCGGACAGCAGGGAAAAGCCCCCTGAGCTCTACCCGTCTGCTCAGCAGGGCAACGCTAGATCCAGCTGGGGGGAGCTCCCCCTCCCCACAGGGAGCTGCAGTTTGGTGAATACTGAGCAGGGGACCAGACTGTCTCCTCTGTGCTCCCTGGCTGGGAAGGGGTTTGTGAGCCCCACCTCTGTGCCATCGCCCCATGGCAGCCTCCCGAGAGGGTCAACAAACAGACTGGGCACAGCCAGGGCGGCCCCTCGCCAGGCCCCTTGGGGATGCTCCATCAGCATCCCTGTGGCCCAGGATTCCTCTCCTTGGATAGCATGGTCCCTGCCAGGGGGTTGCGAGCTGGCAACTTCCCGAGTAGCTGGGAGGGGCTCTCTGGGCTCCTGGGTGAGCCCCAGGGGAATGGGAAAACAGGCTCCTTCTGGGTCAGCAACAGAGCTCCCAGCTGCCTCCAGCTGAGTGGAGCTTATGCTCGCTGCACACCTCCAACTCATTCCCCCACTGCAATGGGGAGTCCCATCCACCCGGTTTAGGGTGCTGGGTTGCTTTCTTGTGGGAACTGAACCCACAGGGCAAGGGCTGGGTCGCAGCCCCTCCTCTCGTCTGGCACCTGCAGCCCGTAGGCGCTGGGATGTGCATGTGACCAAGTCGCACCCATCGCTCCACAGACAGAAGGGGAGGTAACGGGATCAGCTCAAACCTTTTCCCCCCCTCTTGGTGTCACAATAAGAAAACAAGTTACACTAGATCCAGAGCGGGCTCTCTCAGCCTGCACTACGTGTGAACGCGCCAGAATGGCGTACAATGTGAATTGCAGCCCAGAGCCACTTGCTGCTAGCTGGTGCGAGGCCCACCCCGATGTGCTGTCTGCTCTGCTGGGCTGGAGGGCTCCCTTGGGGACTGGTGAGTTGGCGCGGGGGAGTTCTCAGCTCTGAGTGTCCCTTTGGAGACACAAGAAGGTACAAAGAGGGGTTGAATGAGGCCCCCCTTGCCGGGCTGGTTCCTGGCCCCTCTGTCCTGGGAAGGCAGGAGTTAAAGATGCCAGTTGTGCCAGACTGCAGAGCTGTGGAGCCGGCGGGAGTTTAGGGGGCCGTGCTAGCTGAGCTAGAGCCTGGCCTCTGGGTGACCCACACGAGCCGAGGGGTGGCTGGCACCGGGCCGTGCCTGCCCAGCACAGCAGCTTGTTCTCATGGGATCCTGCACTGCCTTTTGTTACGGAGCGGCCGGGCCGCCCGTGGACAGTACCTCACGCTGGGGAGGGGCTTTCCTGCGTTAGCACCAGTCCCAGGGAGTGTCACCCTGCTGGAGCTCTGGTCACAGGTGTTCCCATCTGTGCTGAGTTACACCGGGCATGGTGTCAGTCACCTCGGCCCTCCAGCCCCCTTCGTGGCAGGACCTGGCTAGTGAGGACGAGGTTCAGTTGCAGCCGTTGTGTGCTGTTGGCCCCTGAGGGTGGACCCAGAGCCAGCAGGCCTGGCTGTGTGGGGAGTAGGCAGCAGAATGTGTCCCCACCACCTCTGTGCTAGTCCTGAGGGAATGTAGACGGGGCTGTGGGGTCCTTGCCCTTGTGTCACACAGCCCTGTTCTCGGGGATTAGGAGATGTGGAGCCAGTTCCTCAAATGGCCAGTCCTCCTACAGGGACAGCACAGATGGGCCCCCTTTCCTGCACCCATTTAACTCATGCCAACAGGACGCTGGGAGGGGAGTCCCCTGGTTAATGCCTTAGCAGCCTTGTCCCATTTGGGGCTGAGAGAGCTCCTGATCCATCTGCCTCTGCAAGCCTTCTGAGGAGACCCTCAGGGAACCCAGCTCAGGCCCTTTCCTGCCCTTAGCTCTCCCCAGGGCACACAGTGTGTCCCTCACCCCCTGTGAAGTTCCCTTTTAGAACAGGATCAATGAGGCAGGTGCCCCCCCTGCAGTACCCCCTTCTCTGCTCAAATTGGGTGCGTTCCTGTAGCTAAGGCTGCTCAGAGGGACCCCCAAGCAGAGAAAGGGCAAGAATGTGTGAGATGGGACCAGCGGAGCCATGTGTATAGTAGCAGAAGGGTTTACAGCCTCCCACTCCAGGTGGGGTGAGCCAGGTTCTCCTGCGGCTGCTGATTGCGCCCATCAGCCGGCAGTTCTCTCCAGGGCTGCGTTTTGGGGCTGAGTGGGGGGAGGGTTACTGCTAGCGTGGGAAGAGCCTGGGGGGCAGTCCAGAACAGGCCACTCCCCAATTCAAAGGGCTGTAGCTGAGGTGAAGACTTGCTCAGACACACAGCTCCTGCAGGGCGGGTGGGAGTCGTGCCAGCCGGTGCTGTGCCTGCGAGGAGATGTCTGCCGGCTCTGGCCACCCAGCAGCAGGGCACCTTGCTGCCCATGGGTCGTGCCATGCAGCAGGGAGCTCGGCGGAGCAGAGGCAGGATCACGTTCGTTACAATGGTGCCTAGGGCTCAGTCGTGCTGGGCGCTGTATGAACTAAGGGGCAGTCCGGATGTGTCCTGCCGGCCTGCTGCAAGATACCCTGCAAGAGCCCAGTTGCTGGGGTGAGGGGCAGGGAGCTGAGGCAGGTGCAGCTGGCTGGTGGGGTTGTTCCCCCGCAAGGGGCACTGTCCCCATGGGGTTGGCGCCACTTAATGGGCGGCCCAGGGATGGATGGATGCTAGGGACAGGTCGGTGAGCTGGGCCCACCTAGAACCTGCTGATGGGAGGAGTAACTTGCCCTGTTGCTGGCGATGGGATGTTCTCCTGTCGCGCACACACCCCTCCAGCCTCTGTGGGGTGCATACGGGATGTGACCTGGCAGGGGAAGTGGCAGCACTGGGCTCTGCCCCAGGGAGCAGCGGGTAGAGCAAGTCACCCACGCCGTGTCCAGGGAGTTCACCTGACAGCTGCAGCCTGTCGCTGTGTGCTGCATCCCCGTGCTGTGGTGGCCGTGCCCTGCTCCGTTTTAGGCAGTGAGGTGTGGCCCGGTGGGTTGGCACTTGGCAGTGTGCGGCCCATGGTCTGAGGGCACTGTGTTCACGCTGTAGTGGGCATGTTTGGTTCAGCATGTGCCACACCCAATGCGTATAGATTCCAAACACTAATCCCCACCCCTCCGCAGGGGCCGGGCCTGGCTGTTGGGTGCCCAGGCCTTGCCGGGGCTGCCCATCCACAGCTGGTTGGCATCTGCAGGGCCTGGCTGAGGACACTATCCCAGCATGCCCGGGGCCCATGCCTTCCTTCAGGAAGTTGGGAGCAGGGCAGCCACTGGGCACAGATAATTATTTAAGTGGTCATGGGACATTTCAAGTTCCTGGGCAGGTCCTGCATCGCCTGCAGCCAGGAAGGAGTGTGGGGTGGAGGGAATGGGCCCTGCCTGTGCCAGAAACTCATCCAGTCTCGGGGAGAGTCAGGTGCCTCGTCACTACACCGCTGGGCCTGCCTGCTTCACGGGGCAACTGCCGGGCAGCGTCTCTGGGCTCCGGCTGCTGCTAAGCTCCGCTCTGGTTCCTGTGGACTTACGGCTGTGCCTGCCCATCAGCAGGGGGAGGATGGGGAAGGACCTTTCCCGGAGAAGGTCACACTGGGGGCTAGCAATCCCCTGCACCCAGACTCACCCTGCATCTGTGCTGGCCTGGAGGTGCCTGGCTCCACACTAAACTCCCCAGCACCGAAGCCATGGGACTCTGTGCGTGGACTCTCATTGTCCTGGGTCCCCCTTTTGTATTACTACTGTAGGGAAGGGTGGGGGATCCCCGCTCAGCTCCTCGACACTAATTACAGGACAGTTATTTAACTGTGTCTCTGTGTCATCTCTGCTCTGTGGGCCAGGCCTGATCACAGCTCGCCAGTTGCTCCTGCTATACCAGGGGGATCTACTGCCACCTGCCCCAGAGCCACTGGTTTTAAATGTGGGCCCAGTTTGGTGCTTGTGGAAGAGGGGGTAGGGCAGGGACAGGGGGAGAACGGGCAGGTGTTACCTAATCCACCTCCCAGAGTAATGCTGGTGTCCCAACCCTCAACCCCTGCCTTCCCAGCCCTGAGGTGCCCCTCAATCCTATCCCAGCCCTGGGTCTGTCCCTCCCCAGCTTTGCTGGTGCCCCTCAATCCTGACCCATAGCCCCCTGCTGTCCTAACCCTCTGCTCCCCTCCCTCCCCCGCCTAGCTCTGCTGGTGCCCCTCAATCCTGACCCATAGCCATCCTCCTCTCCCTCCTGCAGTGCTAGGCCACTCCTGAAAAGCAGGGTGCTGTACAGTGGCTTTGTGACATGCACAAGTGGGCTCCAGCATAAAATGACCCACTTTTATGGCCAAATGCAGAGAGTGGAGCAGGTCTTGTTTCACAGAAGCGGTGCAAGCTGGAGTGCATCTGTTTGCTCTGTGGGTGGTTGATCTTCTTTGTGTCACAGGTTTCCATGGGGCTCGGCCGAAGGCAGGCCCCCTTATGGCCTGGCTACTGCTTGGAATGGCAACGGTTCTAACCCAAAAGATGCCAACTGTTCCCAACCTTGCCTCTCCGACATCAGTGGAACTGCAGCCTCCCCCCACGGGCATGGGGGGTGGGGTGAGTCTAGGAGCCAGGTTGGTGCTCAGCCTAGTACAACCCTAACGGATATATGTGGCCTAAATCCATCGGACTGGATTATGATCTCAGTTCCTCCAGGGTCAAGCCGGAGTCACCCATTCACTGCAGGTCTATAGCAGTGCTGGGTTGTATAGGGCCCTCTGCACTAGCCAGTAGACCACATAGAAATGAGCCAGCTGCCCAGATTTTGAGCCTGTTTGCAAGCCGTGGTCGGGTGTAAGTAAGTGAGAGCTTCCCCCATCCCAACACCAGGGGGCCATTGGAACTGATGGTCTCACACAGGGCAAAGAAACCCCCCAAGCCTGCACTGAGCATTGCCAGCCCCAGGACTTCAAAAGTCATGATTTGGGTCCCTGAAATAATGGGATTGGCTTAAAAATCATGCAGTTAAAAAACCTGGAATTCTTTTTATTTGCTGTGTCTTCTGAGCCTTTAGTGGTCACATTTTGAAGCTTTTCTTTGCAACCAGGAGGACTACAAACCATTTTTAAAAAATAAAAGCTGGAATTCTGGCTTATGCTCATGGTGCCAGGGGCTCAGGCTTTCAGAAATACACAGAATCCTGCCAGACTCACAATGAGATCCTGAGCGTTGCCAGCACTGACGTAAGTGTGCCCTGATGCAGTGATGGTGCCTGAGTCTGCAGCCAGCCTGGCTTTCCAGAGGGGTGTGAACCAGCCCCATTCATCTCAATGGGGTGTTGATTGTGAAGTGTAAGGATGGCAATGCAAGTTGTCAGCGCTGTTCATTGGGGTCCCAGCTGTTCACATTAGAGGCAGCATACAGCTATTCACTGCTCAAGACAGGTTGCTCTTGGGGGCGGGGGTGCTGAGAAGGGCTGCTGTGCTGCTGGTGGGAAGGAGGATCATGGTGCCCCAGAGGCTTGTACCTGGTGTTTTGTGCCTCAAGTCTGAGCCCGTTTCTGCAGCTGATTGCCCTTGGCGCAGCACGTTCACCAGGGGCCTGTGAGCTGCGGAATTGCTGCCATTATGTGGAGTAGGTCTCTGGCCTGTGCCAAACAGGAACTCAGGCTAGATGATCACAGTGGTCCCTTCTGGCCTTGGGCTATAGGAATTCACTGCCCCCCAAATAATGCTATGGGGGACCCTCAGATGGTGACTCTCCTTAGCTCCATTGAGGGAAGCAGCCCAATTCCTCTCAGCCTTTGGGGTGTGCTGGGAGCCCCTTCCCCATCCATGAAATGCCAGCAAACCAGCTTCCTGAGCTGACAGCAGGGGGCACTCTGGGTTCAAATAACCAACACGCTCTCACAGCTCAGTGTGGCTCAGGGCCCTAGAAGCTGCCTTTAGCCCCTGGCTCTCAGTGGAGACCCCAGGCTGGCTGGCGCTGAGCTGTTTGGGGTAACTCACTTGGAGGGGTTTAGCACTGACTGAAAAGTTCCTAGCTTGGGACTATTTCTAGACACATCCCCAGACCCTGTGCTGTGCCCCAGAGCTGCCCGTCCAGTTGGGGTGATGCTCATTTTGCTCCTTCTTTCTAAGGCAGTATTTTTGCCACCAATTCAGATCCTTATTGGGGTTTCACACCAGCCCCGCCGTGCCCCTCTCTTGGTTACCAATGTGCCATAGAAATAGCACAGGCTGCATCCTCATCTGGCATGCTGCAGGCATGCTGGGTCTTGCAGTTACCTCTCGCACCTGATCAGCCTTGCGTGCCTGTGGGACTGTTTTGAATTTGGCCCTCTCCAGCGCTGGAGAAAGGCACAGACCCTTGTGCCCAGGGCTCATCTCCTGAAACCACGGGATGACAATTGGATGACATTTTTCAGGCCTTTTGAGTTGGGGAGAAAGGCTTGGAAATGTGACCTGCCTGAGTGTGCAGGGAGCCTGTGACAATAGCTCCCAGAGGTGTGCTCTGTGACAATAGCTCCCAGAGGTGTGCTCTGTGACACTCGCCGTTCTGGTTGGGCACCAGCAACACCTCCCCAGCAGAGGGCCCGTTGTTCACTGCTGCCTTCCTGTTGTGGCTCTGCTGGGGTGGCTCGCAAAGCCCCCACCACCCCTCCAGCCCCCAGAGCTCTCTGCTTAGGCATGCAGGGGCTGAACCACACAGGAGGTGTGGCAATTCCCTGACGAACCCAGTGGGGGGACCCTGGCAATTGCCAAGCAATGAGCGGCAGGGCCATGTCCTAGGGACAGGCCTGTGGGGTGTGCCTAGGGCTCTGTCGCCCCTGCTGGTGTCCTGTAAGCTGGTACGGATGTGTAGGTTTCATCCCCCCTGCCAATTCAGCCAAGAAGTCTGGAGGTTTAGAGTCAGGCTGGGGGCTCTTGTGCACCAACAACCCCTAGGGAAGCCAGTCCCAGGATATTAGAGGTGTCACTCCCCCCCCTCCCCCCGCCATCATGGTGCCTCACACTGTGTGTGTCCCCAGCCAGAGCACCTGGCCTGCAAGCCTCCCGCACCCTCCCGTGCAGCAGCATAGCCAAGGACCCAGTGGGCAGCTGTGTGTGGAAGGATCTCATTCCCATGGGGGGGCTCTTTCCCATCTGGATTGTTTTACTGCTCAAAAAGAGCAGCTCCAGGACTCTCCCACAGTGCCAGACGATAGCCCCTGGAGGCTGGAACATGCCCTGCTCCCTTCATTACACAGCACAAGTAGTCACAAACACAACCTGGCTAATACCCTTCGGCCCTGTCCCATGCCTAGCCCCACGCCGACCTCTCACTCACTCAGTGCTAGAAATGTACTGAGGGACCGTTCTGTTTAACCCAGGGCGGTTTGAGTCTTCTCCGTTTGAAAAAAAATAAAACCTGCCTCTGTTTGTCAAGAAAAGCACAAAAGCAAAGGGAAAAAAACTGCAAAACATTTTAATGAGCATCATCATCATCATCAAAGGAATGCAGATGTGCAATCTCTCTTGATTTAGGCTTTTCACTTCTGTTTCAATTTCTTTTATTGACGTGGGAAAAGCCCAACCTAGGATCATAAGATTTTAATTTTTTACAACATACAGACAAAATAGCCATTACTAAATACACACACCCTAGCAAATCTCTCTTCGTTTCCATTAATTTTTTGATCAATATTGTGCCTTATAACCTAACAAGCCCCTGCTCTAGTTTTGAGGAGTCTGTCAAACCACTGCACTGCCACTAATTAAACCTTTTTTTATCAGAATCATTTTCCCACCAAAAAATGGGATTTAGTCAAAAATATTTTTGTAGGAAAATGTTCTTTTCAAACTATTATTTGGGATAAAGGTGACAGGATTTTGGACAGCTGAGGAGCGAGCATAACTGGCAGCAATTGGAAATAAAAAAAATAGATTAAAATGCAACATATGCAGACAAACAAACGGAGCGGGGGGGGGGGGGAAATCTTCATTAAAAGTTGTAGGTGAAAAATGACCAAACTCAAACAGAAAAGGAGTACTTGTGGCACCTTAGAGACTAACCAATTTATTTGAGCATAAGCTTTTGTGAGTTACAGCTCACTTCCACAAGTACTCCTTTTCTTTTTGCGAATACAGACTAACACGACTGTTACTCTCAAACTCAAACAGTTTGCAAATCTCAGAGTTTGTTCATGAGAAGTTCCCAACCAGACAAAAAGGAGGGAACTTCTTAGGGGAAAAGCAGCCTGAATTCTGCAGCATGTTCAAAGGGATTCAAAAGTTGGGGGACATTTCCCGCTCATCTGAAATGCACCATGGGCCAGTTCAATCATTTGCGGGGATTTTATTGCTTAGGTTTCTGAAATAAGGAGTTTGGCTCATTAGATGCTAGAGAGTAGGTGGGAGGGGAATCAGTTTCTTCAATCAGTATCTTAAAAACAGCTTTGCTGTGGTTGGACATGGTGCCAGAAATTTTAAACTGCCCTAGCTTAACAACAAGAGCTGTTGAATTTCTGCCAAGTTTCTCACTTACGTATGTTCCTTTTGAACCCTGGAGCTGCGTATTTCTTCGTACTTTAACTTCAGCACATTTTCCCTGAAGTTCTTTTTGCCTTCAAAGATTTCCAGTCCGTACTCAAGTTCGTTCAGGTTGTTGTCGAAGGGGTTGGAGAACATGGCGATAAATGAGAACCTGTCTGACTCATAGGTGAAGATTCCTGCAATCCCCCAAGTGCTGAAGTTCCTTTTCACAAACACACAGGTCTCCTTGCTTTGGGGGCTGATAGATGGTGGGACAGGACTGAAGGTGTGACCGCTGTAACAGAAAACACTGTGGGGAGATAGGTTTCAGAGTAACAGCTGTGTTAGTCTGTATTCGCAAAAAGAAAAGGAGTACTTGTGGCACCTTAGAGACTAACCAATTTATTTGAGCATGAGCTTTCGTGAGCTACAGCTCACTTCATCGGATGCATACTGTGGAAAGTGTGGAAGATCTTTTATACACACAAAGCATGAAAAAATACCTCCCCCCACCCCACTCGCCTGCTGGCAATAGCTTACCTAAAGTGATCACTCTCCTTACAATGTGTATGATAATCAAGTTGGGCCATTTCCAGCACAAATCCAGGTTTTCTCACCCCCCCCCCCACACACACACAGAAACCCTATTACCAGCAGGAGAGTGGGGTGGGGGGAAGTATTTTTTCATGCTTTGTGTGTATAAAAGATCTTCTACACTTTCCACAGTATGCATCCGATGAAGTGAGCTGTAGCTCACGAAAGCCTATGCTCAAATAAATTGGTTAGTCTCTAAGGTGCCACAATTACTCCTTTTCTTTTTGTGGGGAGATAGGAAATTGACTTGTTATGTTGCACCCTCAGCAGTGGATTACTATAATCACTAGCTGTTAGCAAAGCAGACATGACGTTTGATCCCCAGAATGAACAGGCTGATTGTACTCCATGCATGGAGCAGGAAGTTCCATCTCCTTGGGTTAACCCACTTTGGGGCTGTAGCTATGCAGTTCCCCAGCTGTCTTTCCCTGAACAAGAAGTCAGCTTCTAGTGTCTGCGTTTAGCCAGGAATGTCTCACCAGGTCTGGTTGATATTTGTAGATTCAAAGATCTTTTCCCTTAAAAAGTCATTCCCTGTGGACTTTCACTTGGAGACCTTTGCTCTGACACTATCTGGCATTTGCTATGGTAGCACCTGCCCAAAATCTTTATTTACACATACCAAAATAGTAAGTAGCAAATATCAAAGTGGCACAATGCACCCTTAACTCTGCCCCTGGTGGAGATGCACAATGCCCTTGACTCTTCTTTATCCTTCCTTTTTTATTGAATCATCTGTTTTCAGGCCCCTGCTAGACGAAGGCCTTCCCTATTTAAGCACCACTTTCTTCAATCTTGCGCCCTTCCCATCCAAGCAGCTCCCAGTCCCACCTACTTTAGAGAGACATGGTGGGAGAGGTGATAGAGGTGATAGAGACAAGCTTTTGAGGTACACAAAATAAAGAGGCTTTGTGAAAAGAAACTAGATGGGAGCTGACGTTTGGGGAAGCTACTGAGAGAAATATACACTGCTCTAGATGTACAGAGAGAGCATCTGGAAATAAGCATTCTGTCAGGTACGGAAATCATCAGTTCACCCCATTTGAGACCCTAGATATGTAAGTAAATCAGAAAATGTCTAGAAAGATGTGATTAGATTTATTTCTGTTTATTTCTTACTGGCTTGTGGACTCCTCTGTGCTAACCCCAAATACTTTTGCTTGTAACCTTTAAGCTGGACCTCAAGAAGGTTATTCTTGATGTTTAATTTTTGTAAGTGGGTTTTTAAAATCTAGCAAAAGTCTAAGTTCCAGATGTATTTTCTTTCTTTTTGTTTTTAATAAAATTTACCTTTTTTAAGAACAGGACTGGGTTTTTGTGTCCTCAGACGTTTGTGCATATCTTGTTTGATTAGCTGCTGGCAACAGCTGATTTCCTTTGTTTTCTTTCTCAGCTCTTCCCCAGAGGGGTGTGTGAAAGGCTTGAGGGTACCCCACAGGGAGGAATTCCCAAGTCCTTCTTTGGTCCAAAGGGGTTTTTTGCACTTGGGTGGTGGCAGCATCTACCCATCCAAGGTCAGAGAGAAGTTTAATACAAGCCTGGAGTGGCTAGTATTAATTCAAAGTGCCAGAGTGGGGAATCAGCCTTGGCAGCTCTCACAGGTTCTGTCTTCACTGCACAGATAATCCTGCCTCTTACCCAGGTTTTAGCCCAAACCCCCACCATCTACACAGAGACCCTCTGACGGGGGGCTGGAACCAGGAGTGCTGGGGCTGTGGCAGCACCCCTCAGCTTGGAGTGGTTTCCATCATATACAGGGTTTACAGTTTGGTTCAATGGCTCTCAGCACCCCCACTATACACATGGTTCCAGTGCCACTGCCCTCTGACCAGGGTTCGTAGGGGCTTTAAGCCCATGCTAGCTGACCCAGGTCAGGAGGGGAGGGGGTTTAGAGCCTGTTTCCAGACTGAACAGTGCCCCGGGGCTGGGCTCCAGACCCAAAACAGCCAGGGGCCAGGTGGAACCGGTGACCTAGGGAGGCTGTGGGATCCCCATCAATGGAGGTTTTTAAGGACAGGTTGGACAAACCCCTGCCAGGGATGGTCTAGATTTATAGGGTCCTGCCTCAGCATGGAGGATGGGCTAGATGACCTCTCGAGATCCCTTCCAACCCTACATTTCTCTGATGTCTGTGACTTGTCTTCACCACCGATTGTTCCGAATAGTTCAGCCAGAAATCTCTGTGGATGCCAAGGAAAGGTAAAGCCCCCTTTGGAATAGTAATAAGCAGCATCAGCATTTAGAAGTGAGCATCTGGGGTGAATGCCTGGGGGAGTCGGGGCGGGGGAAGAGGAAAAAGGGGAAAAACCAGACCCAAAACAGCCAGGGGCCAGGCCGAACAGCGCCCTGGGCCGGGCTCCAGACTGAACAGTGCCATTATTGCTGAAATTTGTACTTCCATTTTCCATATTTATATTAACACCAACAAAAAATCCATTTAGTGAAAGTTGTAGCAGGCACTCAACCAAACCGTACTGGCAGGGCACAAGGCATGTGCATTCCTTTCCACGTCCATACCGTCATGCTATATGCTGTATCCAACATACCGTCATGTTGGATCCAGACAACCACAGACCTTGTTGAGCAAGTGAGTGCCAAGCTCCCTCCTTCAGGCTCAGCAGAAGAAGTAATAAAGCCCCTTTAGGTACTAGAGACAACTGCAAACAGGGGGCTATGAGCAGGGATGGGGACGTTTCCCCAGTTGCAAATGCGAGGGCTGGGATATTGGGTGCAGGCTGTGGGGACTGGAGCCAGGAAGCCAGGAGGAGAACAGAGAGACCAAGTTACCGGGACATGGGTGGTTGTGCCTACTGGTTAGAACAGGAGTCAGTAGTCAGTGTAAGCGGGGGAATGGTCCTGTTACTGTGGGGAAATTTGGATAATGAAAGGATCTGAGTCCTCGCTCCCACTCTCTTCACCCAGAGGCCTGCCTGACCTCGAGGGCTCCCCTTACACTCTCTTGTGTGGCAGAGTCCTCATAACCCCGACATGGCTGGGCCCAGGATTCCTGGGGGGTTTGACCCTGGTTCACCAAAGAGTGTTGTGTTAGGTATTAAAGGAAGGCTGATGTCACAATGGTTGTGAATATCATCGTAAAATATATGTGCAGCTACTATGTAAGGAGTTATGTCTATATACTGGAATTATCTTCTGAGCATTTGTATCAAGAAGGGATTGAGCCCCAGCAGAGATGAAAAGTTAGTTTCCTGCCAGACCAGAGACGTTTATCCGTCTGGTGCAATATAAATTGGGTGTTGTCTCGTTCACAGTCACCAGCAACAGTCTGCACCAAATGCAGATGAAGGATTGTGAGATTTAACAGGAAGGGAAGAACAGCAGGGGGGAAAGAGTTGTATCTGGGGGTGCACTGCAAAGGTTTCCTGGACTGTAACTGGGGGACACAGAAAGGGCCCTGTTATCCTGCCTGATAGCAGTAGATGGCAGCACATTCATGAAAATGGGATCACAACCAGATCTGCCCACCTGGCTGTCAGCCGCTCTGGGCAGTGTGAAGAGTGGGCGTGTTTATGCAAAACCAGTCTGTTCCCAAAGGATTCCCCCAGCTCATCACTAGATAGCAGGGGAGAGCTCACTCAGACCCTGCTGACACAGATTGCAATGAAGTGATAGATTTTCAAGGATGACAAAACATTTTCCCAGCAGCATAACTGGATTCCCGTAACTGTGGCAAACCTCTTTCACTTTCATTTTATTCTCTCTTGGACACAGAGGCTGCTTTGCTCAGATCAGGGATGCCCCTATAAATGGTTCCCATGGTATGCACATGTATGGTGTGAGCCAGGGAGATCCCAATCACCACCAACCCCTATGGAGCCACCCCTGCTTCAGCCACTGGGCCCCACACATCAGCCCGCTGAGTCCACAGTACTCTTAGCCCCCGCTGGGTAGCAGAGTAAGCTGGATGGGTCCATCCTGAGTGGCACTGAAACCTCCATGTGCCAGGTCACAATGCCACTTGGTTTGCGGGGGCTCCTCAGACAAGGATCTGAGGCAAACTGCACTGTGCTTAAAATGTGCACACAGCTGCAAGCACTGTGGCTCACATGTGCAATGCACTGTGGAGACTGAAACCAGAGGCCTGAATACATCTGGGCATGCTGGGTGTTGCTGCGAGGAAACAGCTGTTGGACATTCTGCCTGTCAGAACACAGGGCTGGGGTCACCTGCACTTCTGCACCATGGGGGCTGCACTGCACAGGGGTAACCCAGAGCTCAGCAGCTGCAGTACCCATCATGCCCTGGTCCAGTGTAGCAGGGAGGGGAAGATCCCCGAGAAGCCGGAAAGCTGGCGTGGGTGGTGCTGCAGGGTCTCGGGGTCAGGGGCACCAGAACAGGGGTGGCCAGGGGCCTTGCACTTTTTATTGGCCATAAGGGTCCGGGGTGGGGGAGGGGTTGGAGAGGAATGAGTGGAGGATGGTGTGACGGGTTGGGTCACAGAGACCCCGTTGGGACTGCCACCTGATGTCCTGAGACTATCTCTGAGCCCATTTTTTTTTTTGTCAGTTTGGGCCTCCAGAAGCCTGCCTTGTTGAGCCAGTCACGCTAGCCTGCTGCAAACACAGACCCAGGTCTGAACCACATCCCGCAAAAGCTGCAGACTTAACTGAAAACAGCTTAGCAAGTGCTCCTGTCTCTAGCACCCGGACACCCAGCTCCCAATAGGATCCAAACCCAAAATAAATCCGTTTTACTCTGTATAAAGCTTATACAGGTAAACTCATAAAGTGTCCACCATCTATAATATTGATAGAGGGATATGCACAGCTGTTTGCTCCCCCAGGAATTAATTACTTGCTCCAGGTTAATTAATAAGTAAAAGTGATTTTATTAAATATAAAAAGTAGGATTTAAGTGGTTCCAAGTAATAACAAACAGAACAAAGTAAATTAGGAAGCAAAATAAAACAAAAACATGTAAGTCTAAGCCTAATACAGTAAGAAACTGATTACAGATAAATCTCACCCTCAGTGATGTTCCAATAAGCTTTCACAGACTCGACTCCTCTCTAATCTGGACCCAATCCTTTCCCCTGGTACAGTCCTTGTTCCAGCTCAGGTGGTAGCTAGGGGATTTCTCATGACTGCAGCCCCCTTTGTTCTGTTCCACTGCCTTATATGCCTTTGGCACAAGGCAGGAATCTTTTGTCTCTTTGGGTCCCTACCCCTCCTTCTAAATGGAAAAGCATCAGGTTTAAGATGGATTCCAGTACCAGGTGACATGGTCACATGTTCTGTGAGACCCCAAGCCTTCATTCTTCCCGGCCTGACTCAGGAAGACTTAAAAGTAAACAGAGCCATCTACAGTCAATTGTCCTAGTTGATAGGAGTCATCAAGATTCTAAACCACAATTAATGGCCCACACTTTGCATAACTATAATAGGACCTCAGAGTTCTATTTTATATTCCTAGTTTCAGATACAAGAATGATACATTCATACAAATAGGATGAACATATGCAGTAGATTATAAACTTTGTAATGATATGTCACAAGAGAGCTTTCGCATGAAGCATATTCCAGTTACATTATATTCACACTCATTAGCATATTTTCATAAAATCATATGGAGTGCAATGTCACAGACGGGCCTCATGGTAAGGGGTAGTGCGAGGGTGGGGAATCACGGGGAAGGGGCAGCATAAAGGCAGGGCCTCTGAGAGAAGGAGTGGCACGAGGGTGGGGCATCAGGTGAAGGGGTGGTGTGGGGAAGGGAGCTTAGGGAGAAGGGGCGGCACAGGGGTTTGGGCGCTGCTTTTAGGGACCTTCTGCCGTTCCTGCTCGGGGTCACCACATATCCCACATCATTGCGGAGTCTCATCTTAGCCATGCTTTGGTCTGTCACTATCACAACTCTGTCCCCTCCCCAGGCAGTGTGGGAGCTCTCGGTTCAGATACACTCAGCTCCACCTCCTGCCCTTCCTTTGGCTCCGTGTTACACTTCCTCTCAACAGTGGCTCTCTGGAGCATGTCTATAGGGATCCAGCCACCTCCTGCTGCCTCTCCCACACCAGGCACACTGTGAGATGTCAGCCCAGGGCTCAGTTCAACCTGGCTGTGAGGTTACATACCAGGTCCTTTCCCCAAACAAAACTAAACACACTGACCCTGTAAACCTCGTAACACCATGGCAGTGTAACCCCAAAAACCCCTTTATGCCAACTGGCAAAGGGCACAGACTCTGCTTACACTAGACAAACACGAGAAGACTAACAGCAGATGTGTACTAACCAATCCACAGGGTTGTGGGTTCGCCTTAAGGTGAAATAGGCATTAAAGTTGTCATCGTCCTACCATTCTGAGGTTGCCCCAGAAGCTGAGGTTTGTTTCCTTTTTATGCCCCTATTCCTTACACCCACCTATTTCTGAGACCATATTCAATTAAGTCTTGGCCTCTAAGCCACATGCATCATTCCTACTGCCTGTATGGGGTTACAGTTATTCTTGTATGCAGTTGCACAGACAGCTAGTTTTCTGTACAATGTGGTTGATGAAGGCTGACTAAATAAAGCCTCTGTGGTCTAGACCAGGGGTAGTCAACAGGATTACTGCGGGGCAAATCTGGACCACCAGACACTTTTGAATGGACCCCAAAATCTTTTTATTTTCTTATTATCATTATTATTATTTTTGTATTTTCCCTGGAGACTGGACCTTGACTATACCTTGACCAAGAAATGTGGACCTTGACAAAAAATAATTGATCACCCCTGGTCTAGACAGTCTATCACAAGTTATGTATTGTTAAATCTGCTAAACCAAGGTTACTTACTAAACTTGGCATAATATGGCCTTGTGCTAGCTATTACTACTGCTAGCTACATACTAGCCATCAGGCCCGCTGTAAAACCTTATTTTAAAACAATTGTTATGTTTCTTCGCTGACTCCTGCTAGCGTTTATTGCTTTAATTTCATTTACGCTCATTGAGCAAACATCTTAACACTTTCTAAGATATAAATGGCCACCTGAGCTCAGGTCAGGGGACAAAGGTTAACACAACACAATAGGTTGCCTTGGGCAAGTTGTGTTCACCACCAAATACAAAAGGGAGTTTGTCATTGGATACAGATACAGCCCACTCTGCCACAAGCGGCATTTGGAGATGTGTCAGCTTCCCGGTGGAACATCTTGCTGCTGGGGGTATAAGATTTCTGTGAGCTTATTACCTTAAGCCTCTGCCATAAAGAGGAGATGGTAGAAAAGTCAGTAGCCTTCCCAGTGTGCATTGCTCTTCGTCTGTTTGAGTAGAGCTGGGCTAAAGTGAGAGTTCAGCTGCAGGTGAGAAACTCAGACAGTCCATGGAGTCCGCGGCAATAGGCTTGGGCTGATCTCTGGGCCAGACCTCCAACTGACGTAAATTGGCCCATTGACTCCAATGGAGCAGGACCAGTTTACTGCAGCTGGGGATCTGGCCCTTTGACTACAATGGAGCTATGGCCAATTGATATCAGTGGTGACCTGGACCCTCTGTATTTATGAGAACAAAACAATTAATTCTGGTCTTTGTTTAGATGTGACTCTCCTCAGGACAGTTTTTAGTATTATGAAGTTTTATTAGATTTCACAGCACCCAGAATGTACGTGCCTTTGTCTGGGACAGACACAAGGGTACAGTCCATGCACCCAGGGACTTAGCGTCTTCCTGTAGACATGAGAGGTGATGTGGGGAGAAAGAGCAGGGGCCAACCAACATTACTACAGAAAGCAGAAATAGCAATCTTTGCCCTTCTTTAACCCCATCACTGCTGCTATTTCCAATGTGGTTCTGTCCCTCTAGCTGGTGTAGGTCTCAGGCTATCTGGATGATGCATTGCAGGGGTTTAGCTGGTGCCTATCTTAGGCTGTCCGTATGGTGCCTTGTGGGGCGTTAGCTGATGTAGGTCTCAGGCTGTGGGGATGGTGCATTGAGGGGGTTTAGCTGGTGCAGGTCTCAGGCTGTGGGGATGGTGCGTTGAGGGGGTTTAGCTGGTGTAAGTCTCAGGCTGTGGGGATGGTGCGTTGTGGGGGTTTAGCTGATGTAAGTCTCAGGCTGCGTGGATGGTGCCTTGCAGGTTTAAAACAAACAAAGGAAGTCTTTTTTCACACAACGCTGAAGTAATGGATCACATGACGATTCCCTGTTCTGTTCATTCCCTCTGGAGCACCTGGCATTGGCCACTGTCAGGAGAGAGGATACTGCTCTAGATGGACTTTTCGTCTTACCCAGTATAGCCGTTCTTATGTTCCCCATCAGCTCCAGAACAGGGCTGCGTAGTCCCAGATCCAGGGCTGTCAAATGGTGCTACAAAACCCTCCCACAGGCCTTCCTGACCCCTCCTATATTGACATATGCAAACGCATGGCTCCAGCTCCCGGGAATAGGACACTTGGAGCAGCTGTGGGGAATAGGAATTTTCCTGCATGTGTCTATGACCAGACTGCCGACAACGGGGCTCGGCTCTGGCCCCTTGACTCAACCTCAGCAGCACCTTGCTATGCAAGGGCCCCCATTGGGACTCACTTGCAGAGCGTGGCCAGAATGACCAGAGAAGCCCAGAACCCACAGTCAGGGCCAGTTTGTGAGAACAGCTGGGAGCATGTTGGATGCTGAGCGCATTTGGAAATCTAGCTCCATCTGTGGGTGCTGGGCCCCTGGAATTGTGGTGCTGAGGATCTAGTCACTCAACAGGTGAAGCCCACTCCTCAGAGGCCAAAATACCACATAGGTTATATTTCATAGAATCATAGAATCTCAGGGTTGGAAGAGACCTCAGGAGGTCATCTAGTCCAACCCCTGCTCAAAGCAGGACCAACCCCAACTAAATCAAATTTTGGAAGCTTCGGTGGGGTTCATGGGACTAATATTGACTCTGTGCAAAGGGGAATTTCATTTAATGTGGCTAAGAGTGGTCAGATCAGGCCCAAATGCAAAATCAGGCCCTCTTGTCTTCCCACCAGTCATCTTTACTACTTGTCAGCTGGGTTTGGAATGGTTCTGCTGCTGAGCTTTGTTATTACTCAGGTTCTTGGCACATGCGACCGAGCAGTGATTATTTCCCATGGGTTCTCTGGTGAGCTTCTTTCTGTGGTCCCGAGCCCATTATTTGCTTTGTTCAGGAACAGCTATACAGGTTGATTTTTTTCCCCTGGACAAAATAAAATAATAATCTGAAGAGAAAAGACTGGGGGGAGCGAGGGGGGGGGGGATCCACTGAAAATTTGCCCTCTGCAGGTCCTGGATTCTGCATGAAGAGCATTCCAAGGCAGGGTGGTGTCTCCCTCTCGTTTGGGATTTCTGAGACAGGAACACCATTTTCAGGCATGTTACTTGGTCAGCTTCTGAGAGAAGCGGGGGAACAGAGAAGATGGCTGCTGGGAGCAAGGTGGCAGTGAAGTGTAGCAGGGAGGAGAACCTCTCTCTTCAATTAATAATCTAAGGGCAGCTTTGCTGTGATTGGACATAGTGGCAGAAATCTGAAAGCTATGTAAGGTAACAACAAGGGCAGCTGTGTTTCTCCCAAGTTGTTCCTTTTGATAGGTGCTGGACAGAGGCCTGTGGCCACGCATGCTGTGGTACAGACTCTCCAATTCCCTGCAGCTCATTCTGCCCTCACGGATTTCCAGTGCATACTGGAGGCGGTTCAGGTTGTTGTCAAAGGGGTTCAAGAACATGACGATAAATGAGAACCTGTCCCACTCATACGCGAGAACCCCTGCAACTCCCCAGGCACTGAAGTTCCTCTTCACAAACACACAGGTCTCCTTGCAGCCAGGGCTGATGGCTGGTGCAGGGGGGATGAAGGTGTGACCGCTGTAACAGAAAAAGCTGTAGGGAGACAAGAATTCTGTTTGTGACAGTCCTCAGCAGGGGGTTATTAGAATCAACCATGAGTTAACAAAGCAGAAACGGCGTTTAGTCACCTGACTGCAGCATTGACAGTGTTGCCAGCTCTCACAATTTTATCATCAGGTTTGTGAATCTGGGTGTTTCTCTTAAAGCTCAGCGGCAGGAATCTCAGCTTTCATTTGTTTACAAATGTGGCACTCACTGTGTTTGGTGTTTTAGAAGTCACCCAAAACTAGTCAGAGCAGTAGTTTGTGAGTAGCTGGGCCTGTAAAGCTGGCTAACAGAGTTGCAAAACAGAGTTATCAAGGACTCAGCTGCTCTGTGATTTCTTTGTATTTTTATTATTGGGCAAGGCACATAGACACAGCACTAGCCCCTAGGATGGAGACAAAAGCTGGGAAACATGACCAAAAAGCCAAAGAAAAAGCCCCCAACAGTCATTCTTTCAGTGTTTCCACGTCTGGCAATTCCCTAGCAACAAGGTGGGTTTGGCCCCTGTGGGCACCCATCTGATGATGATGTGAAACGCTCATGCTATTCTATTCCATTCTGTTCTAAATAGGTTCTTATATATAGGTTCCCCGGAGTGTCTGGCTCAGGGGACATTGCCTCTGATTGGCTCCCTACCACACTGCTCTGCCTCCTGGAGAAGGGCAGCCAATCAGGATTGCTGTCAATGTCCGTCCACCCCTCAGGAGCTGAGAGGCGTTTTTGGGTGGGGGGATGGGCGGATGGACACATTGCTCATGGCAGGGGAGGAGGGAATGGAAAGAGCTCAGCAGATCAGGGCAACTCTGCTCCCCTTCCCCTGCTATAAGCAATGGGCCAGTCTGCCCAACCCCTCTCCTCTCCCTCCCGGCAGCATTGAGCCTGGGAAAGGGGACAGGAGGGTTAAGACTCACTGAAACTCCCAGAAGTCAAAACTGATGTGGGGGTTGGTGGAGGGAGGACATGATGAACTGCTGGCTTGGGGGAAAGGGCTGCTGTGGGGCTGGGAGCACAGGGTTCAGGATCCACCCGAAAGGGCAGTTGGAAAAAGCTGTTGGAGAAGGAGAATAATTGAGATAGTGAGCTAGCGGATGAACCAGAACTGGAATAGGTGGGAAGGTGACAAAATAAAAGAAGAACAGGAGAATAGAAGGCGGGGACAGGGAAGTGAGGAGGAGGAAAGAAGGTAAATAGGAAAGGTCTTAGGTCAGGAAAAGCAAGGGGAAACGGTCTTAGGTCAGGAGAAGAAGGGGGAAAAGGTCTTAGGTACGTGAGCAGGTTCTATTAGAGGAGGGAAGTAGAGGGAAATAAAATCTATAGACGTACCAGAGAGTGAGTATCAAGGGGAAAAACACTGAAAGGAAATTAATTCATGGAAAAGGGAATTGATGAAAAAGTTGTGTGAGATTAAACCAGATCCTGAAAACAGTAAATGAGAGGCCCACCCCACAAAGGCCATAAAGCAGTGGTTCTCAACCAAGGGTACGTGTATCCCTGGGGGTATGCAGAGGTCTTCCAGGGGGTACATCTAGCTAGTTACCTAGTTTTACAACAGGCTACATAAAAAGCACTAGAGAAGTCAGTACAAACTAAAATTTCATACTGACAATGATTTGTTTATACTGCTCTATACACTATACACTGAAATGTAAGTACAATATTTATATTCCAAATTGATTTATTTTATAATTATATGGTAAAAAGGAGAAAATCAGCAATGTTTCAGTAATAGTGTGCTGGGACACTTTTGTATTTTCATGTCTGATTTTGCAAGCAAGTCGTTTTTAAGTAGGGTGACCATCCATCCCGTTTTTAACAAGACAGTCCCTTATTTAAGCCCTTTTGCAAATGTCCCGCCTTTTTTAAAAAAAAACAGGCAAATTGTCCCGTCTTTTCTGCTCCCCCTACTGGTTAGTCAGCAGTCCGCACAGCCCCAGCCGCCTCCTGTTTGCGGTTGGCTGGCGGGTGAGTGTGGGCATGCAGTGAGCACGTGGTGTCTTCGGCCGGGTGCGGAGGCGGGAAGACACAACGCCAGGCAGGGGGAGAGGCATCCCTGTGTGATAGAGGGGGAAGGATGTGTGTGTATGTGCGTGGGTAGGGGTGTGTATCACCCCTCCCTGTGTGAAACCTAAAGAAGGGTTTCTCAACGGGGGTCCGCCAGCCCTTTCAAGCCGTGAGGTAGAAGCCCCAACCCCTGGAGCCCCTTCCCCCTCGTGGGGCTGAAGCCCTGAACACTGGTGACCCCCACAGGACGGAAGCCGGAAGCCGCAGAGCTGAAGCCCTGATCCCCGGCGCCTGCCGCAGGGCTGAAGCCTTGGTGCCCCCCGGCTGAAGCCCCTTCCCGGGTGCCACCCTCTGCTGAAGCTCTGCCCTTGCCCCCCCAGGTGAAGCCCTGACACTCCCCCAGGACGAAGCCCTAATCCCGGCACCTGCTGCGGGACAGAAGCCCTGATCTCCAGCGCCTGCCACGGGGCTGAAGCCCCGGTGTCCACCACCTGAAGCCCCTTCCCTGGTGCCACCCCCTGCTGAAGCCCTGCCCTCCCCACCCCAGCTGAAACCCTTTCCCTAGTGCCCCCCACAACACACACACACCCGCTGAAACCCTGGCACCCCCTTCCCCAGGCTGAAGCCTCCATCCCTGGCACCCGCCGCAGGGCTGAAGGCAGGAGCAACGGGGCTGAAGACCTGCTGCCCCTTCTCTCCACCTGGGCTGAATCCCCATCCCCAGTACTGCCCCCGTCGCCCCCCGGCTGAAGCCCTGGCATCCCCTCCCCATCACTGAAGCGTGGATCCCGGAGCTGAAGTCAGGTGTCACGGGACTGAAAGCCCGATCCCTGGTGCCCCCACAAGCCACGAGTGGTAGGACTGAAGCTGAGAGCCCGGGTGTTCCCCCTGTGGGAGATGCCTCCTGAGCCCATGGGCAGAGTTGGGTGGGTCCCGGGAGTGTTTTCCCCCCAAACTGCAGTGCAAGTGCAGAGCAGTCCAGGGGACAGTTCCACACCTGCCACGGCTCCTTCCCTCTCCCACCCGAAGTCGGAGGCAGGAAGCTGGATCCAGGCTGTGTGCAGGGCAGCTGCTCCTCTGGCTAGTGCCATGAAGCAGGCAGCCGTGGTGTTCTCTACTCTGCTGCTGGTGCAGGTGGTTGAAGCTGCTCCACAGCTCCCAGCCCACTTTGTTTACGCAGCTGGTAAGAGCTGAAGGGGTGGGGGACCCGGCTCCATGGCTGGCAGAGCCCTGAGGGAACATAGAATATCAAGGTTTGAAGGGACCTCAGGACGTATCTAGTCCAATCCCCTGCTCAAAGTAGGACCAATCCCCAACTAAATCATCCCAGCCAGGGCTTTGTCAAGCCTGACCTTAAAAACCTCAAAGGAAGGCGATTCCACCATCTTCCTAGGTTACGCATTCCAGTGCTTTACCACCCTCCTGGTGAAAAAGTTTTTCCTAATATCCAACCTAAACCTCCCCCACTGCAACTTGAGACCATTACGCCTTGTTCTGTCATCTGCTACCCCTGAGAACAGTCTAGATCCATCCTCTTTGGAACCCCCTTTCAGGTAGTTGAAAGCAGCTATCAAATCCCCCCTCCGCCCCGTTCTTCTCTTCTGCAGACTAAACAATCCCAGTTCCCTCAGCCTCTCCTCATAAGTCATGTGTTCCAGCCCCCTAATCATTTTTGTTGCCCTCCACTGGACGCTTTCCAATTTTTCCACATCCTTCTTGTAGTGTGGGGCCCAAAACTGGACATAGTACTCCAGATAAGGCCTCACCAATGTTGAATAGAGGGGAACGATCATGTCCCTCAATCTGCTGGCAATGCCCCTACTTATACAGCCCAAAATGCCGTTAACCTTCTTGGCAACAAGGGCACACTGTTGACTCATATCCAGCTTCTCATCCACTGTAACCCCTAGGTCCTTTTCTGCAGGACTGCTGCCTAGCCACTCAGTCCCTAGTCTGTAGCGGTGCATGGGATTCTTCTGTCCTAAGTGCAGGACTCTGGATTTGTCTTTGTTGAACCTCATCAGATTTCTTTTGGCCCAATCCTCCACTTTGTCTAGCTCCCTCTGTATCCTATCCGTACCCTCCAGCATATCTACCACTCCTCCCAGTTTTGTATCATCTGCAAACTTGCTGAGGGTGCAGTCCACACCATCCTCCAGATCATTAATGAAGATATTGAACAAAACCGGCCTTGGGGCACTCTGCTTGATACTGGCTGCCAACTCGACATGGAGCCATTAATCACTACCCGTTGAGCCCGACGATCTAGCCAGCTTTCTATTGACCTTATAGTTCAGGGATGTCAGGGAAGCTCTCCTGGCACACAGCCCCTAGGTACCCCTCCCCCTGCACCCTGACTTACCCCCTTCCCACGCACAGCCCCAGCTACACACTCCCTACCCCCTGCCCGTGCACAGCCCCTAGCTACCCCCTCCCTTCACCTTGAGCTATTTTCAAACTTTTCAAGCAGACCCCTCCACCTTTGAGTTACAGTTTTTGGTTGCGCCTCCCCCTTGCAACCAAGACGGGCTGGGTGGCCTGCTGAGGTGAATCGGGGAGGGGAGATGGCACTGCCTCCCCAGATTCTGACATGTGGAGCTGGCTTGAGCCCTGCAAGCCCCTACCCCCCAAAATAAAAATCAGAGTAGTAACCACAGAGTAGTAACCACTCTAGTAATTGTAAGTATATAGTTTTAATTTTGACCAATTATTAATGTTATAATAATGCAGTATTTCTTTTTTACAGACGCTCACTCAACTTAATGTTATTTTGAACATTCGTACTGCATAATTCTGATTGATTGATTGCCATTGAACTCACTTGAATATGAGCAATTTTACCAGGTGTCCCATATTCAGCATAGGGAAATATGGTCACTATTTTTAAGTGAGGTGAAACTTGGGGGTACACAAGACACAGCAGACTCCTGAAATGGGTACAGCAGTCTGGAAAGTCTGAGTGCCACTGCCCTAAAGTACATGAACAGAGAGAATGACTGTCTGAACATCTATTGACAGAATACAGGTCAAAGGGGCCTAATGGACAAGTGAGGGTCCACTAGGTGAGGGATCAACTAGCTTGTGGATAAACTTGGTGAGAAGAGGTACAGCCCAGGAACATCGAAAGTCAGGAGCACTTTGAGCTAAAGAGAAGCAAAGAACAGGATAGCAAGCGTGGAGCTGGATTTTTACAGCAAGGAGAGGACAAGCTGATTCTTCTCTGAAGTGACACGGTATATTATTCAGTAATCTCTTTTGTTCTTGTTAATAACAATGCATTTGGTACTAACTGCACAGTGTGTACAAGCTCACAAAGTGAAGTGAGCTGTAGCTCACAAAAGCTCATGCTCAAATAAATTGGTTAGTCTCTAAGGTGCCACAAGTCCTCCTTTTCTTTTTGCGAATACAGACTAACACGGCTGTTACTCTGAAACCTGTCACAAAGGTTAGTGAGTTGGTAACCTATTATAAATAGTAAGTCTTTGGACATGTTCTGTATTATTTATACTCCTGGTACAATTTTGGGGTTTTCCCTTATAAGGTTCTAAAAAGATAAAATGATCCCCTTGATCTAGATTTAGCTCTGCCTCCCCTCACAGTTAGCAAAGCCTCGCCAGGCCGGGTCACCACACCTGTCCCCCAGCCTCCTCGTTGCCTGACTGCTTGGAAGAATCTAGAGACACTTGGACTGGAGAGCGCTTTTCTCTTTAGCATTCAGGGCATCCCAGCATTTGCTCTCATTTACTCTGCTCTGGGCGAGGGAAAGGCACGGAGGGTCCTGCTAACAGAGCTGTCCCACCAGTGCATGGGCCCAGAGAGATTCCCAGCTTGAAGCTCAGTATTCAGCATTGGGTAGAACACACCCCATGAAAATGAGGTTGAAATGAAAGCAAAGGGGGGACTGCAGTCATGAGAGTGGGTACCCAGTGCAGCAGGTACAGAAGGGGAACTCAATTCTCTCTTCATTTATATTGAAAGCATCTGAAAGAGCCCATTAGAAACAGGTGTAATGGACAAACTCCAAACCTGGGGGAGCGGAGGTTCACTGCAGTTTTGTTGGTTATCTCAACTCCCACACATCTGGAATGCGTCACACCTCTAAGAATCTCTTCGATGTCTTTGCCCCTTCCCATCTTGGAAGATTGCAGTGGCTCTGAGGGAAAAAAAATTATTGAGCAGATCATCAGTGAGCACTGGCTGAGCCTCTCCCAAAGCACGTCTGAGCGGACCAGAGTCATGAATGCCCACATACCGGTGCTAATTAGAGGTACAGGACAGCCCTGTGCAATGACATCTCCATTCGGTATCCTGCTCCCGTCCATTCCTGCTGTAGAGAGCCCCATTTGGCCAGGAATCTAGCACACAGTCAGAGCTCCTCAGCTTTCACAAGGTGTGAAACGTGTTCCGGTGAAGCATATTAGCAAAGGGGTTTAATAGGCTAGCTGAACTGTACAAGAATAGGGTGAGCACTGCCCTGGCATTCACTGTGTATCCAGAACCCAACTGGAACAGCAGCATGTATGTGACAGGAGTGGCCTGTTGCATATAATTAGTAAACCCAGTTACTTGGGACCTACCATACCTGTGTCATTCCCTTGCACTAAAGAGCAAAAGACACGAGAATTGATGATGAGGATGGGATCCCAACCCAGGAACACAGGGCAAGTACATACGCCTCTGGGAGTGAAACTGCAGCCTGCAGCCCCTGGACTCTGAGAGACCTGCTCAGCTAGGGGAAAACAAGGCTGTTTGGGGAAAATGAGCTCATCTCCGAGCTCAGCAGAGGCCAGGCCCACCCAACTAGAGAGGCTAGAAGTGTGTAGAATGGCTCATGGGATCTGTCAGGGTTCTCTCCCCACTCTGAACTCTAGGGTACAGATGTGGGGACCCACATGAAAGACCCCTTAACTTATTTTTACCAGCTTAGGTTAAAAACTTTCCCAAGGCACAAATTTCACCTTGTCCTTGAACAGTATGTTTGTTAAATCACTTCGTGGTGGCAGCAATCAGGGAAAGGACCACTTGGAGTTCCTATTTCCCCAAAATATCCCCCCAAGCCCTTACACCCCCTTTCCTGGGGAGGCTTGAGAATAAACAAGATGAGCACAGACCAGCCTTGGATTTTTAAGACCCCCCAAACCGATTCTTAAAAAACAGAACTTTATTAGAAGAACAAAAAAAGATAAGAGAACAACTCTGTAAAATCAGAATGGAAGATAATCTTACAGGCAGTCAGATTCAAAACAGAATCCCTCCAGGCTAAACCTTAAGTTACAAAAAAGACACAAAAACAGGAATACACATTTCCTCCAGCACAGCGAATTTCACAAGCCAAAACAAAGAAAACCTAATGCATTTTCTAGCTAGATTACTTACTAACCTTACAGAAGTTGGAGGGCTTGCATCCTTGATCTGTTCCCAGCAAAGGTATCACACAGACAGAAAAAAACCTCCCCCCCCCCGCTCCAGATTTGAAAGTATCTTGTCCCCTCATTGGTCATTTTGGGTCAGGTGCCAGCCAGGTTACCTGAGCTTCTTAACTCTTTACAGGTAAAAGGATTTTGCCTCTGGCCAGGAGGGATTTTATAGCACTGTATACAGAAAGGTGGTTACCCTTCCCTTGATATTTATGACAGGATCAGTGATGAGAACATGGTGGTTGTTATACTGAGCAAAACAGGGATTAAAAGCTCAAACCTGCTGCATAGACTGATAGCCCCCCATTGAACCAGCGGACAAAACATTCATTGAAATTCTGGAAATTCTCTCAAGTCACATCTCCCCAAAACCACTGGGAGTTGCAGAGAATTTCCGCTTTTATACATGGCGTCAAAAAGAAAATGAAATCATTCCTGAATTTATAGCTGGGCCAAGGAAATTAACAGAGCATTGCAATTGTGGAGAAGGTTTAAGTGATGCATTAAGAGACCGTAGGGTTGCCAATTTTGACTGGACATATTTCTGGAGCTTTCATCACATGACATAATCTTTAATTAATGATTAATCTTTAACTCCTGTCAGACTCCAGGACAATCCTAAAGAAAATGAAGCAACCCAAGAATGATTATTGACTGAGGCGGATTTGACCCTAAAATGTGCACTGGAAATTGATGTATCAATAGAGGCAGCGACTAAAGATGCCAGGAAGCAGCAACAGCATCATGTACAACAAATAAAGAAGGGGCTTAAGAAGAAAGCACAACATGGCGAACACTCAGAGACAGTGCCTCCCGTGTATCAAACAGTCTCACAATGCAAACGACTGTTGGTTCAAGGTCACAAGCTGTGGAAACTGCAACTAATTGGGGCAGACCCTAAAAACGTGGAGGATAGTGCACAATGCACAACCCCTGTCTCATGAGGGTACTCGGCAGAGGATTTTAGATTGATCAGTGTCGTCCACACAGAATGTTGTAGCATCTACAGCTGGCTGGGGAGTTTATTTCAAACCAGTGTTCTCTCAGAAAGTGCCAAAGTAAATTGCCTCTAAGCAAATTCCAACTATTTCTCAAGCAGCATTTTTCTTCATCTGCCAGCAGTAAATGCTGATTATTATTGAGGGAAATATTGTTTCGTCGGTTTGCGTGTGCACACACTGAAATCAACATTTGTTGACATTCCCTGATTAAAATCTCACCCTTCCAAGCCTGCACAAAGACAGCAGCTGTGGACTCACTTGGAAAGCATTGCTGAGGGGCAATGGGAACCTACTTACCTGGAACTGTAGCTGATCAACAGCCTCCTTCTTGTGAGTTACTTGGGGGTTTCTAGATTCTCTCTGTGCCTCAGAGGTTGTGGCTCTTGCTTTTTTTATTGGGAGGCAGAGTGAGAGAAAGGAAGAACCCTCCCTCCCAAAAAAGAAATTAAAATGAAATAAAACTTTATTTTCATTTTCCTCACCTCATGAGCACTGCTGTACATATAGAAAGAAGGAAAGAGTTTAGGCTTAGAAACAAAGTCAACATTTTGTTGCTTAGAAATTATAGTACAAGATTGACATTTGGATTTTTCAAGGTTAAAATAATTAGCTTCACTGAACTTGTTTACAATAAAGTTTTTTTAACTTTAGCATTTTGGTAATTCCTTTTGGGTTTTTGTTTTTTTTGTGTGTGTGTCAGTTTCTTCCTTGTTGAGATTAATTTGATTTGTAAGATTTTAAAAGTGAGTCTTGCAGCAGGGTTTTTTTTCTTCCTGCACCTGCTTTTTATATATTGTGTTTTTTACCACTGTGACTTGCTAGTACAGCAGACGATTTACACTTAAAGGATAAAAAGAAAAGGAGGACTTGTGGCACCTTAGAGACTAACCAGTTTATTTGGGCATGAGCTTTCGTGAGCTACAGCTCACTTCATCGGATGCATACTGTGGAAAATACAGAAGATGTTTGTTTTTAATACACACAAATCATGAAAAAATGGGTGTTTACCACTACAAAAGGTTTTCTCTCCTCCCACCCCAGTCTCCTGCTGGTAATAGCTTATGTAAAGTGATCACTCTCCTTACAGTGTGTATGATAAGCAAGGTGGGGGGGGGGGGGGGGAAGAAAAGCAAGGTGGGCCATTTCTAGCACAAATCCAGGTTTTCTTCCCCCCCCCCCCACCTTGCTTATCATACACACTGTAAGGAGAGTGATCACTTTACATAAGCTATTACCAGCAGGAGACTGGGGTGGGGGGGAGAGAAAACCTTTTGTAGTGATAAACACCCATTTTTTCATGATTTGTGTGTATTAAAAACAAACATCTTCTGTATTTTCCACAGTATGCATCCGATGAAGTGAGCTGTAGCTCACGAAAGCTCATGCCCAAATAAACTGGTTAGTCTCTAAGGTGCCACAAGTCCTCCTTTTTGCGAATACAGACTAACACGGCTGTTACTCTGAAACTTAAAGGATAGTTTCCGTCACTGTCCTCCCTCTTTTGCACATTCAGTTTTGTAAAAGAATTGACTTTTTTTTTTTAAGACCAAAGGAAGGGGTACAGAAAAAGGAACATTTAGATAGAGATTGTTATGAATAAAACACATTTACACATGAAATATAGATAGTGTGACAAAATTCCTCCTTTGCCTTGGTGGGTCCTGCGCTTTTTGGTGGATTTGCTCACTTCAGCCCTCAGTTTGGCTACTTCTGCTAGAGCTCAAACCTGCCATTCACTCAGCTAACCTCATCACTGGCCAGCATTGGGCATACGGAGAACAATCTCTGCAGTTTATGTTATCCCACCTAGTGGGTTAGGGACAGGCCAGATCCCTTTCCAAATTAGACCTTCCCTTCTGGTGTTGCTCACAGAACCAGGTCAACCCCTCCTCCTCCTCAGGGGTTGGGGAGGGTGGGGGGAACCCAGGCACACCCTCTACACCAGGTTCCAGCCCAGGGCCCTGTGGATAGCAGCTGTCTACCATGTCTCCTGTATCAGCTGCGTGACAGCTACAGCGATAACTCCCTGGGCTACTTCCCCATGCCTGCCCCCAGCACCTTCTTTATCCTCACCGCAGGATCTTCCTCCTGAAGCCTAATCACACTTGTACTCCTCAGTCCTCCAGCAGCATTTGTATCTCACTCCTTGCACGCCCCCCACTAACTGATGGGAGGTCCTTTTTAAACCAGGTGTCCTGATTAGCTGCCTGCCATAATTGATTCTAGTAAATTCTTAATTGGCTCCAGGTGTCTTAATTAGCTTGCCTGCCTTAATTGGTTCTAGCAGGTTCCTGGTTGCTTGAGGGCAGCTCCTGCTCTGGTCAGTCAGGGAACAGAAAACTATTCATCCAGTGGCCAGTATATTTGCCTTTGACCAGACTCCCGTACCCCACTGGTCTGGGTCTGTCACAATAGCCAAATTAACAGTTATTTTAGTCTTTGAAGTGACAAATTATTTAACATGGTATAAAGTTACATAAAAAATCCCTTTTTCATATCTGGCGGTGATTTTCACCCAGAGAGACATGAACTGAGTGCGTAACACGCAGAGAGTAGATTTAGCATAATTGTTAGTTTTAAGTTGCATGTAAATTTAACAACAGAACAAGGTTAACCATTACATAATACATTTGCACAGAGGTTTAACACCACACAGTACAATTCCACATTTTGAAAAATACACCAGTTCCTTTTAGAAAACAGCAGAATAGTTTTAGTAGCTGGTAATTGCTAAATTAGTCTTAATACACAAAAATCCAAAATTACAGTGGTCTCTAAGTAAAAATAAATTACTGAATTTAGACACAATGAGGTGTTAGATTGAAATCCTATTACTTAGTCCAATGATACATTTTAGGAAAAAAGTTTTTGCTTATGTCGGCTTTGCATATGCAGAATTAAAGAAAAGAAAACAAGCAAGTACCTATTAAGAAAATGTCAGAAAAGAAGGAATTCATAAAAATAGAAAGAGAAAAAGCAAAGCATTTTAATACACTAGATACAGCAGCACGATATTTCAGTTGTTTTCATAAGAGGTTACCTGTCCACGTTTTGCATAATTTGTGGAAGCTTCCTGCTTTACCACAGCTATTTGTTTCATAACTGTCTCGACCTCTCTTTGACCTTCTAACATTCTACTGGATTTTCTGAGTATGCTGTAGCTGAAATTTTTACTGATCTTATCTCTTGCTTTTTATAAACTTTGCAAGAGAGGAAGCTTTTTCTGTTTCTAGAACCATCAGCCAGCTGCTTGAACGCTTTTCTTTTCTTTTCCTGTTTACTTTTGTCCTCTTCCTCTGAGTTATACAAAGAACAAGCATAACCCATAACCCAAGCAAGTTAAAGAAATATGGGCTGGATGAATGGACTATAAGGTGGATAGAAAGCTGGTTAGATTGTCGGGCTCAACGGATAGTGATCAATGGCTCCATGTCTAGTTGGTAGCCGGTATCAAGTGGAGTGCCCCAGGGGTCGGTCCTGGGGCCAGTTTTGTTCAATATCTTCATTAGTCTTCAGAAGAGAAGAATGAGGGGGGATTTGATAGCTGCTTTCAACTACCTGAAAGGGGGTTGCAAAGAGGATGGATCTAGACTGTTCTCAGTGGTAGCAGATGACAGAACAAGGAGTAATGGTCTCAAGCTGCAGTGGGGGAGATTTAGGTTAGATATTAGGAAAAACTTTTTCACTAGGAGGGTGGTGAAACACTGGAATGCGTTACCTAGGGAGATGGTGGAATCTCCTTCCTTTGAGGTTTTTAAGGTCAGGCTTGACAAAGCCCTGGCTGGGATGATTTAGTCGGGGATCGGTCCTGCTCTGAGCAGGGGGTTGGACTAGATGACCTCCTGAGGTCCCTTCCAACCCTGATATTCTATGATTATATGAACCCCAGAAGCATTTCTCAGACTTTGACAGGTTTCAGAGTAGAAGCCGTGTTAGTCTGTATTCGCAAAAAGAAAAGGAGTACTTGTGGCACCTTAGTGACTAACAAATTTATTTGAGCATAAGCTTCACTCATATGAAGTGAGCTGTAGCTCACGAAAGCTTATGCTCAAATAAATTTGTTAGTCTCTAAGGTGCCATAAGTACTCCTTTTCTTTTTTCTCAGACTTTGTGTCCCATGCAAATAAAATGCTCCTATGGTCTATTATATACTTACTACAAGGGAGTCAATCATCCCATTCTCACTGGCCAATCTTATTTTTATTTCTTTATAATCAGGCGTTCTGGCATTTGCCATTTCTTAGCATTTCGCTATCAGTACAGTTTTGAATCTCATATCTGTTTCTTATGTATAGATAGTTCCCTGAAAGGAGTCCGCTGACAGATGTGCTGGGTGCATTGCAAGAACCACCTATGTCTGTAAGTAGCTCCAATAAATCTTTGCTTTTGTGATTTCACATGTAGGTACAGTAGCATAGGGAAAGGTAATAGAGAGGTCCTGGAGGCCAAATTTAGGCTGCTAGGTTAGAGAGTAAAATCCTGGACCTCCATCGTAGCATTCTCTGAAATCCTTCCAGTTCCATGCACAGTGTCAGTTAGACAGGCAGATCTGCAGGGTCTCAATATGTGGATGAGACAATAGCATAGGGAGGAGGGATTCAAGTTTATTAGGAACTAGGGAACCTTTGGAAAAGGAGGAGCCTATACACGAAGGATAGGCTCCACCTAAACCGAAATGGAACAAGACTGTCGGTATGTAAAATAAAAAAGGTCATAGAGGAGCTTTTACACTAAGAGCTGGGGGAAAGCTGACAAGTACAGAGAAGTACATGGTTCAGACAGAGACATCCCTTGGGGGGGATTTATTAAAGTGGACTGTCTATATCCTAGTAAGGAGGAGAGTATGGAAGTTGATAAAGCTCATGTAGGAACTGAAGAGAAACAATCAAATGAAAAAGAGTCCCATTCAATTACATCACAAGAAGGCAGACAACTAAATATTGACAAATTTTATAAGTGCTTGTGTACAAATGTTAGAAGTTTAAATACGAAGATGGGTGACTTGAGTGCCTGGTATGAAATGAGGATACTGGTACAATAGGCATCACAAAAACTTGGTGAAATGATGATAATGAATGGGACACGGTAATATCAGTGTACAAAATATGCAGGCATGACAGAGTAGGTGACCCTGGTGGGGGAATGGCAGATTATGTAAGAGAAATCATGGAGTCAAAGATAGTAAAAAATTTTAATGAATCAAACTACCATAAAATCTCTATGGAGAGAAATTCCATGCTTGAGTAATAAGAGAATAGCAACTTGAATCTACTACCAACCACCTGACCAGGATGGTGACAGTGACTGTGAAAAGCTCAGGGATATTAGAGAGTCTACAAAAACAGAAAACTCAGTAATAATGGGGGATTTCAACTATCCCCATATTGAGTGTGTACATGTCATCTCAGGACAGGATGCAGGGCACATTTCTTGGCACCGTTCTTGGCATTGTTGCACCGTTCTTGGCAACATTTCTTGGCACCGTTAATGACTGCTTCTAAGAGCAACTAATCCTGGATGCCACAAGGAGAGAGACAATTCTTGATTTAGTGCTAAGTAGAGCACAGGATCTGGCCCAACAGGTCACTATATCACTCAGTAATAGCAACCATAATATATTTAAATTTAACATCCGTGTGGGGTGGGAAATATGAAAGGATCCATAGCAGTAGCATTTAACTTCAGAAAGGGGAACGACACAAAAATGAGGAAACTAGTTAAATGGAAATTAAAAGGAACAGTCACAAGTGATAAATGCCTGCAAACTGCATGTAGACTATTTTAAAATGCCATAATAGAGGCTCAACAAAGTGTATACTCCAAATAAAAACAATACAACAAGAGGACCAAAAAAATGCCACCAGGAATAAACAACAATGTACAAGAAATGGTTAGAGGCAAAAAGGCATCCTTTAGAAAGCTGAAGTCAAATCCTACTGAGAAAAATAGAAAGGAGCGTCAACTCTGGCAAGTCAAGTGTAAAAGTATAATAAGGCAGTCCAAAAAAAGAATGTGTAGGGCAACCAGCTAAAGACACAAAAACTAAGAGCAAATTTTTTGTTAATTACATCAGAAGCGGGAAGCCTGCCAAACAATTAGCGGAGCCACTGGATGGTTGAGGTGCTAAATGAGCACTCAAGGAAGAAAAAGTTCATTGCGGTGAAGCTAAATGATTTTTTTTCTCATTGGTCTTCACTGCAGAGAATGTGAGGGAGATTCCAACCCTTCAGCCATTCTTTTTAGGTGACAGATCTCAGGAACTGTCCCAGAATGCTGAAGGAACTCAAATATGAAATTCCAGAATTACTAACTGTGTTATGTAACCTACCCCTTAAATCAGGCTCTGTCCAGATGACTAGACGGTAGCTAATGTAACACCTATCTTTTAAAATGGTTCCAGAGGTGATCCTGGCAATAACAGGCCAGTAAGCCTAACTTGAGTACCAGGCAATGTGGTTGGAAACTATAGTAAAGAACAAAATTGTCACACGCAGAAATAAACACAATATGTTGAGGAAGAATCAACAAAACTTTTTAAAGGGCAATGGTACCTCACCAATCTATTAGAATTCTTTGAGGGGGTCAACAAACAGGTAGACAAGGGTGATCCAATGGATGTAATATACTTGGACTGTTAGAAAGCCTTTGACAAGATCCTTCAACAAAAGCTCTTAAACAAAGTAATGGAAATGTCCTCTCATGGGCTGGTAACTGGTTAACAGACAGGAAACAAAGGGTAGGAATCAATGGTCAGTTTTCACATAGAAGAGAGGTAAATATCAGGGTCCCACAAGGATCTGTACTTGGACCACTGCCATTCAACCATAAATTATCTAGACCAGTGGTTCTCAAACTGTGGGTCAGGACCAGACATGCCAAACCTACAGAAAAAACCTCTGAAATTGGGCTTGTTTTTGGCTTAATTGGTTTGTGAGTTGCTTGTTGGCTAGTTTTTGGCTTGTAGCTTGTTGCTTGTTTGGCTTGTAGCTTGTTGCTTCTTTTTTTTGATCAACTCCCGGCAAGCAGGGGAAAGGAGGGGCAAGCAGGGGCAAGAGGCAAGCAGGGGCTGGGTGGGAGAGAGTCAGGGGTGCACAGTGGGCCGACCACAGCTCCTGACTGCACGCCGCGGGGATCTAGTCACAAGAGTGGTGGGGTTCTTAGGGATTGGCTTGTTTTGACCTTGTTTTGAAATGGGATTAGCTTGATTTTTGGTTTATTATGAAAGTCAGTGCCTATTTATCATATGAAAGTTGGCAACTCTGGTCAGGACCCCAAAGTGGGTCATGTCCCTGTTTTATTGGGGTCACCAGAGCTGGTTTTAGACTTGCTGGGGCCTGGGGCCGAAGCTGAAGCCCGAGCCTCACTGCCCAGGCCTGAAGCCCGAGAACTTCAGCCCTGCATGGCGGGGCTCAGGTTATAAACCCCCCGGCCTGGGGCTAAAGCCCTTTGGCTTCGGCCCCTCCATGTGGGGCAATGGGCTCAGTCTTGGCTTTGGGCCTGCCTCCAACCTGGGCGGCGGGGCTTGGGCTTTGGCCTCCCACCAGGAGTGGCAGGGCTCAGATGAGTTCAGGCTTTGGTCACCCTCCTGGGGTCATGTAGTAATTTTTGTTGTCAGAAGGGGGTACGGTGAAATGAAGTTTGAGAACCCCTGACCTAGAGAAAGGGGTAAAAGTGAGATGGCAAAGATTGCAGATGATACTAAATTACTCAAGAGAGAAAAGATTACTCTTTGAAAAGAGTTACAAAGGAATCTCACAAAACTGGGTGACTAGGCAACAAAATGGCAAACATAATTCAGTGTTGATAAGTGAAAAGTAATGCACATTGGAAAGCATAATCCCACATATACAAAAAAAAAAAACAGATGGGGTGTAAATTAGCTGTTACCACTCAAAAAAGAGATCTTGGAGTCCTCCTGGATGGTTCTCGGAAAACATCTGCTCAGTGTGCAGCAGCCGTCAAAAAAGCGAACAGAATGTGGGGAATCATTAGGAAAGGGACAGATAATAAGACAGAAAATATCATGTTGCCTCTATATAAATCCATGCTAAGCCCATATCTTGAATACTGTGTGCGGATGTGGTCATCCCATCTCGGAAAACATATGTTGGAAATGGAAAAGGTTCAGAAAAGGGCAACAAAAATGATTAGGGATAAGGAACAGCTTCAGTGCAAGGAAAGATTAAAAAGAAAAGAGACAACTAAGGGGGGATTGTGACATACCCAGGCTACGCTCTGGACTGATGAACTGCTGTGTCCCCTCACCTCTCTAACCTGCGGTGCCTTTTACACTGCTATTGTGTGAGTGCTGCAGCCAGCCGCTCATGAATTACACTGCAGAGGGACACCAGGAAACTCCCAGTCCCAGACTTTCCCCAGATATGTGCGTCTTCTACTGCCCTGCACCCTCCTGGACAATACAAGCTCATAGGAAGTCCGGCATTTATTAAAAGAAAATGATATGCACAAATCCTGTTATCCCAAATGGAGTTTCCCCAAACCCTTCAATGCAAACACACTGGTTTAGAAAAAAAACAACAAAACAAGTTTATTAACTACGAAAGGATAGACTTTAAGTGAACACAAGTAATGGGACACAAGTCAGAATTGGTTAAAAGAAAAATAAGAGTAAAATACACCTAATGTCTAACTTAACAAACTCGAATGAATTCAAAGCAAGCTCTCTGTCACCACATGTTCCAGCAGTTCTACTGGCTGAACTTTCAGTCAAGATCCCTCCCCTGCTCCCATGCTGCTCCCTTTGTTCTCCAGGTGTCACGGATGTCATGGGCAGAGAGAAAGGGAAGAATGATTTGGGGCATCTGCCCTTCCTTCTTATTGTCCTTTCCCTACTTTGAGAAGCAACTCCAGCTGAGGTTCAGGAGATAAAGAGGCTGTGTGGATGGAAACGCCAAGATATTTCTTTTTAAGATGTAGATTTTTTTGGCTGACCCCAGACTTGGAATATTTCTTACTAACACCATGCAACGGAATCTTATAACTTTACATACAATGTTGCTACACACATTTTATCAGGACAATCATGGGCGGCAGGTATCATAGGCAGGGGAAGGCTGTGCCTCCCCAAACAGGCTGGCGTGGCCTCGCCCATGCTTCACTCCCAAGCTGCCTCCTGCCTGCTGTTCCCTTCTGTGGCAGGCTGGGTGCCACGGTGCACACAACACCCCCAGGCTGAGGCCTCGCCGCACCATGCCACCCGTCTTCCCAGCGCTGGGACCGGACTGCCCGCCCAGCGCTCCAGGGCTGGAGGTGCTCCAGTCACACTGCCCGCCCGCCCAGCACTGGGGCTGGGGCTGGGGATGCTCCAGCCAAGCCGCCTGCCTGGCGCACTGGGGCTGGGGTTGCATGGGAGGGTTGGGGGTGTGTGCTCCAGGCTCCAGTGGAGGAGGGGGGCAGAAGGGTGGGGCCTTGGGCAGAGTGGGAGGGGCTGGGGGTTAGCCTCCCCCAACAGCATGTTCACCCTTGAGGACAATATTGACCAGCGAGTTATGAGTTTTCAAATTTTGTACAAAGATTATTACAACAGTGTGAAAGTGGTGAATACAGGGTACAGACCACCACTGGGGTATGACAGAGGTCTATAAAATCATGAATGGTGCAGAGAAAGCAAATAGGGAAGTGTTATTTATCAACTAGGGAAAGGTTATCTTTTTCCTAACACAAGAACTAGGGGGTCACCCAATGAAATTAATAGGCAGCAGGTTTAAAATAAAGAAAAGGAAATACTTCTTCACACAACATACACACAACCTGCGAAACTCGTTGGCAGGTGATGTTGTGAAGGACAAAATTATAATGGGGTTAAAGAAAGAAATACATAAGTTCATGGAGGATAAATGGCTAGTGTGGCATTACACCCCCTATTCTTAGTAGTAATATTGTTATGATATGATTATGGCATAACTATAATGTATTTTATGCAAGATAGGTCCTGTAAGATATAATTGGAAAAGTTATAGTTCACTGAATATGATTATCCTATTTGTATGCATGTATCATTGTGGTATCTAACGTTAGGAATATTGTCTATGCATCTATTACAAATATGTTTACACCTGGAGAATGCCCACTAGACAGAATGCAGTCAATCTAAATGGCTGGCTGGAAAGGGCTATTAGCAAGAACAGGTCTTAAAAGAAGCTAATGTCCCACTGGGAGCCTTCCTGAGGATGCTACAAACAGCCTCTGACTCATGGCTGCTTTGACACGACAAGGTCACCTGGTACTGGACTCCATCCATACCAGTGTTTTTCCACTGACTGGCATGTGAACAAAACTGGGAGACAAAGGGTTCCCACGATATGCAAAAGCTATTTAAGATGGAGGAATGACATCATTGTGGTTCTTCATTGACTCCCTGCCCAAAGGAGATGCTTGAAAACACCTGAGAAACAAGGACTGAACTGCGGGAGAACTGTTGGACACAGGCTAGAGACATTTCTGGCCTGCGAGAGAAATACCTGTGGTTTTAAGCTGCAAACAAGTGCAGCTTGCCCTCAAGAATCTCTACAAACTGCCTAAATCAACAGTTAGGGTGAGAATTTGCTACTCATATCCCATCTCCTTAGTATATTAAGCTTAGACTGTTTTTTTGTGTATTTGCTAGGTAATCTGCTTTGATCTCTTTGCTATCCCTTATAATAACTTAAAATCTATCTTTTATAGTTAATACACTTGTTTTGTTTGGGTAAAACCAGCGTGTGGAAATCATAACCAGGGGGCAGAAAGCTGTGTACATTCCTCTCCACATTGAAGGAGGGACGAATTTCATGAGCGTACGCTGTACAGGTCCCTGTGCAGCGCAAGCTGGTATAATGTTGGGGGGTGTTCACTTGAGTGCTGGGCAGTTCCTTAGCTTAAGCCTTCCCATTCAGGGCTGATCTCAGCGTTTGTATGTTGCTGCAGCAGGGTGCGTCCCTACCTGTATGTGTGCTGGACGGGGCCTGAGGGCCTGTCTCGGCAGGACAGTGTAAGGGAGCCCAGGCTTGTGAGTCAGGCGGGTTCAGTGGTACCCCAGTTCCAGGTTGCACCCTGGGGGGAACACATCACAGCTACTAGTCAAGATGGTCAAGGACACAACCCCATGCTCCGGATATCCCTAAACCTCTGACTGCCAGAAGCTGGGACTGGACAACAGGGGACGGATCACTTGAATTGCCCTGTTCTGTTCATTCCCTCTGAAGCATCTTGCACTGGGCTAGATGGACCATTGGGCAGATCCAGTATGGCCATTCTTATATTCTTATGTTATGATCTTATCTACTTATCCCTTTCTTTTGTTTTCCATTACAATTTATAACTTTTATTTTAAGTTGCTGAGCCAATTATATTTTACCTAGCAAGCACACATGCAATTAAAAACAACCTTATACAGCTATACCAAAAGGTCATGCTCTTAAACATATTTCCACTTACAAGAAGTTTAGCTCTTATTTGCTAATAATTCTATGTTATCTTTTTTAGCATTACTTTTTGCAAAGCTTTCTGGGAGTTTTATCACCATGATAAATGCTGAAGCTTCAGGTCTTCATAGGCCAACACCTGTTATTTCTGAGGTTAAAAAATAAGCAAGAAACAAAAGTTTTTTTATGAAATGATGACAAAACCCTGGATGCCTGGATAGCGCCCAGCCTGGGTAGACAGACATGCACGAGTGCACTAGAAATAGCAGTGTGGACACTGTGGCATGGGGGTCAGGGACTCAGGTGCGAGTGCACTTGGGTGTCGAGCTCCTCCCACCACGCACGCCGCTCTGGCCATTCTTAGTGCACCAACTCGAGCAGAGGTAGCACATCGCTGCCTACTCAGGCTGGGAGAAAGAGAGTCACTGTTTACCACCGGCAGCCTCCTGGTCGGTCACACTGGGGATTTCCTTGGGCCGCCTGGGTTGGCTGACTAGGGTGGGCAGGGATCATTTTGCTCAATCTGCACTTTAATGATGGACTTATCCTGGCTGGACACGGTGGCCTTCACCTGCATCTCCTCATTGGTCACCTCCAGCTGGCCGTCCTGGACCTCGAGCTTCACTTTCCTGTGGGACTTGCACTTATAGGGAGGGCCGTCGCTGAACATATAGTGGTAAAGGCGCTCCATGCTGTGGAATTGCTTCCTGCCAGCGAAGAGCTGGATGGCAAACTCAGAGCTGTAGAGGAAGCGGTCGAAGGGGTTGGAGAACATGATGGCCAGGGTGAAGGCAGCGGACTCGTAGCTCAGCACCCCGACGCTCCCGCGGGCCATGTGGCTTGTTTTCACAAACACGCAGCTCCCCGAAGAGCTGGGGGGAATGCGGGACTCAGGGTCTATCATGGCACGGCTGCTGAAACAGTAAGTCGCAGAGGAAAACACCACGAGGTTCCTTCACTACACAACATCCCTAACAATAATTAATAACTGCGTCCCAGCAGCGGGGGAATCCTGACCCGAGGGGCTGGGGACGATCGCAGCCCACCCACTCTTCTGCAGAGGGGACACACAGGTTGCTGGACAAGAGAGCACAGCCCCACCTTGGCCAGCCCCCAGGGCTGGAGGGTCTTTCCTGCATGATCAAGGCATAAGGTAATGGAGATAGATAAGTGGGGCCAGACTGGTGGGGCCACCCTCTGCCTCCCCCACTGCCCTGCTCCCTGCTCACACAGCTGCAGCCTGCCTGGTGGGAGTGCCTGCTGCAGAGCCTGGCCTGAGCTGCTGGAGCCCAGCAGCATCCTGCAGGCTCCGGGATTGGGCAAGGAGGAGCCCTCTGGCCTCGGGGATAGCAGCAGCCAGGCTGGATCTAAGGCAGGGGGAGGAGCCAGAGCTGCCCCTCTGGGGCTGCACATGACAGGGCTGGGCGAGGGGGGGTCTAAGTGGCAGGGTGTCTCTTGGGGGGCTCTGGGTTTTTACTGGGTGGTAGGAAGCTCTGGGCATCAGGTTGTTTACTTGGGGGGCAAAAAGGTGGAGTCTGGGTGACAGAGCTTATATTGCAGTTCTGGGTTTCCCTAGGATTTAGGGGACTTTGGGTGGAAGGATTTTAGTGGGGGTCACTGGCTGTCACGGTTTTTGTAGGGGGTCTCATCTGGGCTGGGTGTGTAGCGATCTGACTGTCAACAGAAATTTAATATGTTTGAGGTGGGGGCCAGCTGGAGTGACCTTCCTGTCAAAATTCCCCTTGGGGTTTTGATTTTGAATGTGATTGTTTTCTCACAGCTTTGTTGCTAATCTGGATGAACGCCAGCTGGGGCTTGTAGCTTTTTTTAAAAAAAATTAAATCTGTACTGGGTATCTAACGAAAGCTTTCCTTTGTTATTTGATGTACAGACCAATGGGTTAATAAATAAATAAATAAACACCTTTGTTTCAATAAATGTATTGGGCTACTTTGGGGCTAGTATTTAAATAACTTTGGGCTATTAATGCAGTAGAAATCTGGCAACCCTGAAAGCGTTACATGGTCCTGCACATTATGTTATTAACTAAAGCATTCAGGGCCACACACAGACAGACACACACATCATACGGCTGTATATGAGTGTTTGAGCACACGTGTATGTGTGTGTACATGTTTGCATGGCTATGTGTGGGTGTATACGTGTGAGTGTACATGACAGACACATACATACATGTATATGGAGGTGGTATCAATGTGAAATAAATACACTGAACACCTTTACAATACATCACAGGCTTATCACCATGTCATCTGCCCCCAGTCCATCTCCTGGGGACTTACTCAGACTTTCCAACCTCCCAAGAGGCTTCCAGCAGCTGTTTTCTCTCAAATCCCCTTCCCCCCCCAACAAAAGTGTGATTTCTCTCCAAACTCTCCCAACCCTAGTCCTGGACACATTACATAAAATGTCCTGGCTCGAAGGTCCATTACAATCTTGTGCCTCCGCAGGGCTAGAAACAGAAAATTCAGCCCAGAGGGCAGCGGGATTTGCAGTGACCCAAAGTGACATATATCACTCACCCAATATGTAGGGGAGACAGAGAGGAGGTGTATGGGGATAGATAGATAGATAGATAGATAGATAGATAGATAGATAGATAGATAGATAGATGGGGTGTATGGGGACGGATAGACAGACAGACAGATATTCAGTGGCAGACATATACCGTATACCATGGACTTGGGAAGCCACGTGGACGGGGCTATGGGAACCTGCTTACCTGGGGTTCTCGAGGGTCACACCTCTGGTGTTGTTGGTTATCTGGATACCCACACACCGGCCTGCAGCCACTGGCACAATCAGCTCTCCAACGTTAGCCAACTCACAGCAATGAGGGATTGTTCAGCAGCAGCTCCTGCAGAGCACCACCAGCCCGCCTCTGGCAGAGCCAACTCACTGCCTTCCCAGGCCTCAGCCAAGCATTCAGGACCAGCACCAGCTACGTATGCTTCCTGCTAGCTGAGGTGCAGCCCAGCCTTTGCCTGTGGGGCAGGGTCTATAAACGACAGTGGCAGGATGTGAAGATCTCTAGTCATCAGCGTTTTTGCAAAAGGAAGTCCTGTCTAACCAAGGTGGGGAACTGTCGAGAAATAGACACTATTTTCTGGCAATCCACTTCTCCTGCTCCTTACACTACCCGTACAGTACAGGGTGGGAGCCCGGACATCTCTGCAGGCAGCTCAATCGGCAGGCAAAAAGCAAACCTGGTCCTGGATGGACATGGGGAATGGGATGGTGAATATGCTCATGCTGTTATCGAAATCAATGGTGCAGCTACACCTGAGTCCTGTGTGCAGAAAAGGACAAGAATGATGCAGGAAATGGAAAAACTCACGTACAAAGAGAGCTTGGAAAGACAGGTGTAGTCCTTGCTGGAGCCGTAGGCATAACTAGCAGTGTGAACCAGAGGCTGTGAACCACAGTAGGCCTGGCCTTGGCAGAATAGCAACACCCCAAGTATTAGCTAACCTAGTAAGCATGTTCCTGACTGAGAAGTATGGTACAGGAACACCCAGAGTTCTCAGGTAACTAGATACATGAACAACATCTCCTTCAGAGGAACGCACCCACCTCTCACAAGATAAGGATGAGATGACAGGACAATGGATGAAGCCTCTGTCTTCACTAACAAGGTCAGCTCCCAGGCTGCTGCGCTGGGCATCACAACATAGGGAATAGATGGCCAGCCCTCTGTGGAGAAAGAGGTGGTTAGAGACTATTTAGAAAAGCTGGACGTGCACAAGTCCATGGGGCCGGACGAGTTGCATCCGAGAGTGCTAAAGGAATTGGCGGCTGTAATTGCAGAGCCATTGGCCATTATCTTTGAAAACTCGTGGCGAACGGGGGAAGTCCCGGATGACTGGAAAAAGGCTAATGTAGTGCCAATCTTTAAAAAAGGGAAGAAGGAGGATCCTGGGAACTACAGGCCAGTCAGCCTCACTTCAGTCCCCAGAAAAATCACGGAGCAGGTCCTCAAAGAATCAATCCTGAAGCACTTACATGAGAGGAAAGTGATCAGGAACAGTCAGCATGGATTCACCAAGGGAAGGTCATGCCTGACTAATCTAATCGCCTTCTATGATGAGATTTCTGGTTCTGTGGATGAAGGGAAAGCAGTGGATGTATTGTTTCTTGACTTTAGCAAAGCTTTTGACACGGTCTCCCACAGTATTCTTGTCAGCAAGTTAAAGAAGTATGGGCTGGATGGATGCACTATAAGGTGGGTAGAAAGTTGGCTAGATTGTCGGGCTCAGCGGGTAGTGATCAATGGCTCCATGTCTAGTTGGCAGCCGGTGTCAAGTGGAGTGCCCCAGGGGTCGGTCCTGGGGCCGGTTTTGTTCAATATCTTCATAAATGATCTGGAGGGTGGTGTGGATTGCACTCTCAGCAAATTTGCGGATGATACTAAACTGGGAGGAGTGGTAGATACGCTGGAGGGCAGGGATAGGATACAGAGGGACCTAGACAAATTGGAGGATTGGGCCAAAAGAAATCTGATGAGGTTCAATAAGGATAAGTGCAGTGTCCTGCACTTAGGACGGAAGAACCCAATGCACAGCTACAGACTAGGGACCGAATGGCTAGGCAGCAGTTCTGCGGAAAAGGACCTAGGGGTGACAGTGGACGAGAAGCTGGATATGAGTCAGCAGTGTGGCCTTGTTGCCAAGAAGGCCAATGGCATTTTGGGATGTATAAGTAGGGGCATAGCGAGCAGATCGAGGGACGTGATCATCCCCCTCTATTCGACATTGGTGAGGCCTCATCTGGAGTACTGTGTCCAGTTTTGGGCCCCACACTACAAGAAGGATGTGGATAAATTGGAGAGAGTCCAGCCAAGGGCAACAAAAATGATTAGGGGTCTGGAACACATGACTTATGAGGAGAGGCTGAGGGAACTGGGATTGTTTAGTCTGCAGAAGAGAAGAATGAGGGGGGATTTGATAGCTGCTTTCAACTACCTGAGAGGTGGTTCCAGAGAGGATGGTTCTAGACTATTCTCAGTAGTAGAAGAGGACAGGACAAGGAGTAATGGTCTCAAGTTGCAGTGGGGGAGGTTTAGGTTGGATATTAGGAAAAACTTTTTCACTAGGAGGGTGGTGAAACACTGGAATGCGTTACCTAGGGAGGTGGTAGAATCTCCTTCCTTAGAAGTTTTTAAGGTCAGGCTTGACAAAGCCCTGGCTGGGATGATTTAATTGGGGATTGGTCCTGCTTTGAGCAGGAGGTTGGACTAGATGACCTCCTGAGGTCCCTTCCAACCCTGATATTCTATAATTCTGTGATTCTATGACGTTTTGTTTGAACTTTCAGGTACAAGGTGTAGGGTTGGTAACTAGCCATGTCTGGCGTGGAACACTTAACTCGTTGGTATCAGTGTAGAAAAGGAGAAGTCATAGGAGGGGCAACTTTGGCCAGCTGAGGGGGCAGCATAGTGGGGCATGGGTCACCTGCAGGTTTAAACTAGTGTAAATGGTGGATTCTCTGTAACCTGAAGTCTTTAATTCATGATCTGAGGACTTCAGTAACTCAGCCAGAGGTTAGGGGTCTGGTATAGGAGTGGGTGAGGTTCTGTGGCCTGAGATGTGCAGGAGGTCAGACTAGATGATCATGATGGTCCCCTCTGGCCTTAAAGCCTATGAGTCTATGAGACCGAGCTGGGACCAGTGTTGGGGGCATACAGGTGTTAGGGTACCTGTAACCATGGAGCGAGGGCACTAGGACCGTGCTTCATCGACAGTAAACCTTTGCCACCAAACCGAGCCTGTGGTCTCTCTTAATGAGTCCCATCGAGGTCTGCTGACTTAGCAGGCTGCTCTCTGCTCGTGCAGCTGACACCAGCGCTCCAAGAACAGCAGCACGGAGCAGCTGTAAGAGCTTGGCAGCCTGGACTGTGTTGGGGCAGCAACAACAGTCCTCAGCACTTAACAGCAGGGGACCAGCGCCCGGGCTCCGCGGTTACCGGTGCACTAACACGCGTATGCCCCTGACCATGGTACCAGCTCAGTCAGGGCACCAGGACGCTGCCCCCTCGGCTGGGCAAAGACGCCCCTCCTATGACTCCTCTTTTTAAACATTGATACCAACAAGTTACGTGTTCCACGCCAGACATGGCTAGTTACCAACCCTACACCTTGTACCCGCAAGTTCAAACAAAACATCCCCATCCACAGGCACCAGCTTCCAGCTTTCCCTGGGGTGCACAACCCCTGCTCAGCCCCAGGTCCCACCCCCACTCAACCCCTTCCCCCAAACCCCCACCCCGCTTCTTCCTGCCCGCCCTCCTCCCCAGGCCCCGCCCCTACTCCACCCCTTCCCCCAAGGCCCCACCCCATCCCACCTCTTCCTGCCCAGTTCCACCCCCTCCCCCGAGCATGCCCCGTCAATGCACCTCCCCCTCCCTCCCAGCACCTCCTGTACACTGTGGAACAGCTGATCCAGGTGGGCGGGAGGTGCTGGAAGGGTGGGGAAGGAACTGATCGGCGGGGCTGCCAGCAGGCAGGAGGTGCTGCGGGGGAGAGAGGGGAAAAAGACAGGAAATTCAGAGCTGAGAAAGGGAAATCCTGTATTGCATAATGTGCAATGTGCCTGGGGAAGGGGAACGCACTAGCGCAGGAAGCCACTGAGGCCAAGCACTTAGCAAGCCTCGAAACACGGCGAGAGGAGGTGTCACCATGTGGGTAGAGTGCAGGATGGGAACTCAGGCAGAGGCAGCATGTAACTTTTGGGCGTGGGTTTAAACAACCAAAACAAAGTTTCCTTTTCCAGGCCCCTCTAAAGCACTGCATCTACTTGTACTGGGAACTGGGTTCTCACAGTGCAGTGTCCATTACCAGCATGAATTCATCTAAAGAAGATGCCACCAAGGAATTAATCACCATATAGTGATCTTATATCAGCTTAAGCAGCTGCCAGCTGTATCTTTTAAAGGCACCTAAAGTGCTTATTTAGGCACACAGCTGTAGATCAGCAGGTCTCAACCTGCAGCCTGTGGGCTGCATGCAGCCCAATTAGCACACAGCTGCGGCCTAGTTCAGCTGTGTGTTAAAGGCCGTGGGGCACAGCCAGCAGCCCTGCCACACTCTCTGCTCCAGGCTGCTGCCTGGCCCAGTGCAGTAGGCTCGCAGCCTGGGGTCCTGGCAGCCGCGCGGCAGGCTTGGGGTCTGAGGTCCCAGTACCACCTGACCCCAGACAGCAGGGTCAGGATCCAGGCTGTGGGCTCTGGGCTGCCACCCAGCCCCGCACAGGGGCAGGGTCTGGGCAGCTGACTGCCACCCGGCCCCACACAGTGGTAGGGTTGGGGTTGGGGTCCGGGGTCCCAGCTGCCGCCCGGCCCCACACACCGGCAGGGTCAGGGTCCGGGGGTGGGGGTCCCTGCCACCCACCCTCCACCCAGCCCTCTGCCCCTGGTGCCACTCTGTGGAGGGGTCTCTGGGAGGAGGGCATTGGGCATAGGGGTTTGGGGGGGGATTAGGTGGGGGGGCAATGTGGTTCTCAACCAGCAGCCCAGGAAACACTTTGTGGGCCACATATGCAGCCCACAATGATAAACAGGTTGAGAACCACGGCTGTAAATTATTGAAAGACAAAGCATTGCTCGGGCTATTTCATTGTGCCTGACAGCTAAGATGAATGTGCAGGGTAACCATGGCATACCTTTCACACCCTCCCCACACCCACTCCAAGCTGGCAACGCCTTGTCTCCACTTCCCTCACAGCTCCTCCCCCACTCACTTCTCCCATCGCCTCCCGCTGCGGACTTGACCCAGGCCTGTGCGCGCTCCGGCATCAGACACCTACTGGTGAGGGCACTGTGGCTGCCGTCAAGGAAGAGACGGGACTCAGCGGGCTTCCTGCACCCTGTCTGGTGGAGCTGTGCTGCCAGCCATAGAATCATAGAAGATCAGGGTTGGAAGGGACCTCAGGAGGTATCTAGTCCAACCCCCTGCTCCAAGCAGGACCAATCCCCAGCTAAATCCCAGCCAGGGCTCTGTCAAGCCGGGCCTTGAAAACCTCAAAGGAAGGAAGCCCCGTCTCTTTTCCCTGCTCAGTGGGAGCGCAAGGTGCTGGTGCCTTTCCCAAGCATGTACCCCTCAGCCACGCTCAGCCTGACTCCCGCCCTGCCCAGCCTCTTTCGGCCAAGGCCACCCCACGGCTGGCCAGCGTCAGCCCCCTCCCGTGGCCCCAGCTGGGGCGGGAGGTGAGAGCTCGGTCAGGGCCACGGGGTGGGGGATGAGAGCTAGCTCTCAGCCTTCGCCGGGACCGCGGCAGAGCTCTTGGCCCTGGCAGGAGCCCCTCCCCCATTCCACCCCTATCACCTGCGGCCCCACCCATGGCCCCACCCCATTCTGCCCCTTCCCTCATGGCCCCTGTCATAAATATAAAGGGAAGGGTAAACCCCTTTAAAATCCCTCCTGGCCAGAGGAAAAATCCTCTTACCTGTAAAGGGTTAAGAAGCTAAAGGTAACCTTGCTGGCACCTGACCAAAATGACCAATGAGGAGACAAGATACTTTCTAAAGCTGGGAGGAGGGAGAGAAACAAAGGGTCTGTGTCTGTCTGTATGCTGCTTTTGCCGGGGACAGAACAGGAATGGAGTCTTAAAACTTTTAGTAAGTAATCTAGCTAGGTATGTGTTAGATTATGATTTCTTTAAATGGCTGAGAAAAGAGCTGTGCTGAATAGAATGAATATTCCTGTCCGTGTGTCTTTTTTGTAACTTAAGGTTTTGCCTAGAGGGATTCTCTGTGTTTTGAATCTAATTACCCTGTAAGGTATCTACCATCCTGATTTTACAGAGGTGATTCCTTTACTTCTATTAAAAGTCTTCTTGTAAGAAAACTGAATGCTTTTTCATTGTTCTAAGATCCAAGGGTTTGGGTCTGTGGTCACCTATGCAAATTGGTGAGGATTTTTACCAAACCTTCCCCAGGAAGTGGGGTGCAAGGGTTGGGAGGATTTTGGGGGGAAAGACGTGTCCAAACTCCGTTTTTTTCAGGAACCCAGATAAAGTTTGGTGGTGGCAGTGGAAATCCAAGGGCAAAGGGTAAAATTAATTTGTACCTTGGGGAAGTTTTAACCTAAGCTGGTAAAAGTAAGCTTAGGAGGTTTTCATGCAGGTCCCCACATCTGTACCCTACAGTTCAGAGTGGAAAAGGAACCTTGACAGTCCCGCTCCTCACTCACTACATCCCCCCCCTCCCGGGTTGCCAGCTTTCTAATTGCTGAAACCTGAACACCCTTGTCCCCCCTGCTCTGCCTCTTCCCCTGAGGCCCTGCCCCCCCAGTCACTCCTCACCCCCGCCTCGCTGACACCCTCTCTCACTGGACTCACCTGCTGCCTGCAGAGCCAGGCTGGGAGGAACAATCGGGGCACAGCGGGGGTCAGTCCCCGGAACCAGGGGCATGGGTGGGGAGGGGTCGGTCCCGGTGGTGAGGGGCCGGGGCAATCAGGGCACAGCGGGGCAGAAGGGGGGTGGACAGGATCCCCCCCCGGGTGGCGGCACCTACTTCTTGGAGCCTGGTGTGCAAGCCAGCCAGTGTTCGCCTGCCGCGAGCTGCTCCTCCATGTGGCTCCAGCCACAGCTGCTGCTCTTCCCACCCGCAGTGGCGGTGGCCGGTTACTGTGGCCAACCGGACTTTTAGCGTCAGGTCAGCTGTGCTGACTGAATGCTGCCAGGCTCCCTTTTCAAAGGGACGTTCCAGTCAAAAACTGGACACCTGGCAACCCCCCTGCACCCCAAGCACCCCGAGACCAGAAAAGCTGGGGCTGCAGCAGGGAGCAAGAGCTCCACTAGCCCCGGGGCCATGGCAGGGTGAAGATTTTTCCGGGGGCCCCAAATCCGCCACTGTGCCCCCTCCCCCTGGCAGCGTGAGGTTTGGGAAGGCTTAGCCATCCATGGTTTGTAGCCACATTTACATGCTGATGCAAAGTGCAGCAGTCAGGGAAGCTGGATGCAATCAAGGAGGCTGAACAGCCGTTCCCTCTGCAATTCACGTGGGTGCGACACAGCTGTTGTGATTATTAGAGAGCCAGGGGTGGCAGGTGCTTGGGGAGCGTCCTGAGGAGAACAGGAGGAGAGGGCAGCAAAGGGGGAGACAGAGAGGGGAGGGAAGGGGGTATGTAGAGGCTGAGTGTCTGGAGACAGGGCTGGAGATCTCATACCCCTGGCTGTGTGGGTGGCATGCTGCCCGCACAAGCTGGTCAAGCTTTTCTGATGAATAACAGGGACTTTTACTGGTTACGAGGAATCAGAAAATAAGTAACAACAAGAATGACTGGAGCCTGTGGGAGGGGGGTGTAGGCTGTGGGAGTTTACAATTGCTGGAGCTGGGTCTCACAGCCATGCTAACACATCTATACTGTACTATGCAGACCTACTGCCTTGGGTCTGTGGCTTGACCTGTATCCACACTGTGACACAACAGGGCTTGGACAGGACTCAGGCTCTGACCCATTCCCCAGCAGGGTCCTGGGACCCAGGTCCTGAGTCTTTGCTGATGTGATTTGTGTGTGGACAGAAGGGGGGCTTGGGATCAAACCTGAGTCAGAATCAGGGCTCAGTGTGCAGTGAGAGGCTCCCAGCACACAAGGGCTCACCCAGGCTGTGGGCCAACCTGCTCCATGGTGGGCACTGAGGGGCACTCCTCCTCCCGCTCATGCCAGGCCTGACCCTGCCAAGTGACACAATGGGAGATCAGTGTTTGGGGAGGGCACATGGGCCCAGTGTTTTCCCCAGGAATGGAATCTAGGGGGGTATTTGAATTTACTGGGGGAGAGGGGGAGGGCCAATGAAGGGTGAGCCCATGAGGCCACAGGTGGGCTGTATAGCACCATAGTAAAAACTGAAAGGTGTTTCATGGCCATTTTATTGGATTTAACTCATGTTTTAAAATCATCACACAAATTAAAGTTGGCTGTTCAAGCCTTCTGTGAAGCACTATATCTACATCCTTCTTGGTTTCTTGTTATAATTTTGCACAATTCTGTGAACGAACTTCTCAAATTCAGTGCATTCATCTTTGGTGGCTTCTCATGTATCTGGTACTTCCACTCCTTCAATTCATATGCTCATTAGTTCATTCACATGATCAGGCAGAAGGCAACTTCTTTCAGAACACAGATTTCAGTGATAGAAAAGCCCACGCAGCTGTAGCTGTTGTGATTGGGAGTAACAAGAGAGGAATTCCTACGTCTTTCATCCCAGGAAACGTAGCACAAAGGTCGCGTTGAGCCCCCAGGGATGAAAAAAAAGAAGTTGAAGTCAAATCTTCATTCATTCATCATATGATATTCCAGTCAAATGTTCAAATTCTTTATTCTGTCCTGATCGCATGGCAGGCCCATTGCTGGAGGGTGTCAGTGTTTTCAGAGAATTATAGAATCATAGAAGATTAAGGTTTGTCAAGCCGGGCCTTAAAAACCTCTAAGGATGGAGCTTCCACCACCTCCCTGGGTAACCCATTCCAGTGCTTCATCACCCTCCTAGTGAAATAGTGTTTTCTAATATCCAACCTAGACCTCCCCCACTGCACCATGAGCCCATTGCTCCTTGTTCTGTCATCTGCCACCACTGAGAACAGTCTAGATCCATCCTCTTTGGAAACCCCCTTCAAGTAGCTGAAAGCAGCTATCAAATCCCTTCTCACTCTTCTCTTCTGCAGACTAAACAAGCTCAGTTCCCTCAGCCTCTCCTTGTAAGTCATGTGTCCCAGCCCCCTGATAATTTTCGTTGCCTTCCACTGGACTCTCTCCAATTTGTTCACATCTTTTCTGTAGTGGGGAGACCAAAACTGGACGCAATACTCCAGATGTGGCCTCACCAGTGCCGAATACAGGGGAATAATCACTTCCCTCAAAATGCTGGCATTGCTCCTACTTATACAGCCCAATATGCTGTTAGCCTTCTTGGCAACAAGGGCACACTGTTGACTCATATCCAGCTTCTCCTCCACTGTAATCCCCAGGTCCTTTTCTGCAGAACTCCTTCTTAGCCAGTCCGTCCCCAGCCTGTAGCAGTGCATGGGATTCTTCCTTCCTAAGTGCAGGACTCTGCACTTGTCCTTGTTGAACCTCATCAGATTTCTTTTGGCCCAATCCTCCAATTTGTCTAGGTCACTCTTAATTCTATCCCTACCCTCCAGTGTATCTACCTCTCCCCCACAGCTTAGTGTCATCCACAGACTTGCTGAGGGTGCAATCTATCCCATCATCCAGATCATTAATAAAGATGTGGAACAAAACCGGCTCCAGGACTGACCCCTGGGACACTCCACTTGATACTGGCTGCCAACTAGACATCAAGCCATCGATCACTACCTGTTGAGCCCAACAATCTAACCAGCTTTCTAAACACTTTATCGAAGCCATACTTCTTTAACTTGCTGGCAAGAATACTGTGGGAGACCGTATCAAAAGCTTTGCTAAAGTCAAGATATATAACGTCCACTGCTTTCCCCATATCCACAGAGCCAGTTATCTCATCATAGAAGGCAATCAGGTTCGTCAGGCATGACTTGCCCTTAGTGAATTCCTGTTGACTGTTCCTGATCACCTTCCTCTCCTCCAAGTGCTTTAAAACGGTTTCCTTGAGGACCTGCTCCATGATTTTTCCAGGGACTGAGGTGAGGTTGACCAGTCTGTAGTTCCCCTTCTTCTCTTTCTTAAAGATGGGCACTATATTTGCCTTTTTTCCACTCATCCAGGACCTTTCTTAATCACCACGAGTTTTCAAAGATAATGGCCGATGGCTCTGCAATCACATCAGCCAATTCCCTCTGCACCCTCGGATGCATTAGATCTGGACCCATGCACTTGTGCATATCCAGCTTTTCTAAATAGTCCTTAACCTGTTCTTTCACCACTGAGGGCTGCTCACCTCCTCCCCATACTATGTTGCCCAGGACAGCAGTCTGGGAGCTGACCTTGTCTGTGAAGACCGAGCCAAAAAAAGCATTGAGTACTTCAGCTTTTTCCACATCATCTGTCACTAGGTGGCCTCCCCCATTCATTAAGGGCCCCACACTTTCCCTGACCTTTTTCTCATTGCTAACATACCTGTAGAAACCCTTCTTGTTACCCTTCACAACCCTTGCTAGTTGCACCTCCAATTGTGCTTTGGCCTTCCTGATTACACCCCTGCATGCAGGGAAGAAATTTGTTCTTAAATATAACATAAAAGCAAATGTATTTTGTAAATTGGAAAAAAAACTCCCTTAACTAAGGAATCCGGGGGGGAGGATATAAAACATATTACAAGGGAAGGTAAATCTTCACCAAGAAGTAATGGAATCCCATATGGATTATGGAAAAACAAAACCAAATGTCAAAGCTCAGTAAAAAAAAATGGAGCATTGGTCATATGTAATAATGAAATAATGAAAATAAAGGAGAATATGAAGCTTGTATCCAAATGAAGTTGTTGGGTAGTGTAAAAGTTATTAATAAACATATTAAAGTAAAAGTACAGGCAATAGTAATGAAAAAGGATTAGGATTCACAGAACCCTGCGAAATGTCCAGTTCTACAAGAAGGCCCTGTTAGTGGTCTCACAGCTTCGTCCATACCAGGGATATTAATCAGCTGAGTACAATTGATTCATATCCCTGTTGTATTAAGTTTATCTAATTGGTAAATGAGTGAATTTAGTATCGTAAGAATAGTAAGCGTGCATCTTTCTTTTCAGTACTTCTCACAGATAAGATTACTGCTCATCAACAATGAGTTCAGACTATTACCAGTTTAGGTATTAAGATACAAACCAACCTTTGTGTTTCTGGAAGAAAAGGAGAAATTAATCCTTTTTTGAAGTTTTAAACACTATCACAGGTTTATTTAGTACAAAAGTGTTAATTTGAAATAAGGTTCATGTTAAAAGAATCAAAAGGCATATCAGTTATGTGATTCAGGACAAAGCTAACTCAAGTCATGGACCCCACGTTAAAGGGAATTTATAGTGTAGCAACTGAGCAATGATACACAGTGTGTGATATGCATGAAATAACCAAATTGTTTAATGAAACTCAGAAGAAGATTAATCAATTGATAAAATATAATGATCAGGAAAAAAATCACTAACTTGGAAAAGAAATTATTTGTTCATTATATGATGACTATGTAATAGACACTATTGATAATACCTGACAATTCTTGGAACAAAGAGAAAAGTACCCAAATTAATCAGAGATCAACAAATTTTGAATTGGCATTTTCCACATTGTATTCAAAAACACGGAGGAGAGAATGTCAAATGCCAAACCAAATAAAAAAAAAATACTATTTGGTTCAATTAGAAACTTGGGATCCGTGACACCACCTCCAAATCATGATACATTATTTAATCAAAACCTGTGATATTTTACAATCCTTATATATCTCGGTCACATTATCATTACTCGTCCACACAAATAAGGATGTGTTTAACCAATTAGCTGACCATTCCATAGGCCACCCATCTATAAGGAATGTATGCAAATCCCTCTGCTGGTGCATCACCAAAATGCCCAACCATGGAAAGTCCCACAGATTCCTTGTTGCTCTCAAATGTATCAATGGATCTGTAGGTATAATGTGTTTGAGGTAAAGACCCCACTGTGTGGCCAGCTGGAAAGGTACCCACAGTTATTGGGCACACGACAATATCTCCAGTACTTTTTGAAAAGGAAACTGTTATTCTTAGCAACCCAGATTATCAGAATCTGATTAGACAAAGTACACCAGTGCTTCATGCATATCACCATTAACTTTACAGCTATAACAATTGTAAAGATAAAAGATTCACATTTAATTAAAAATAGGAATGACATAAATAAGGCAAACCAAGCACTGTCTGAAATTTTGGACAGTAGCAGTTCACATAAAGTATTCACTGCATCAAGAGGGATGAAAATTGAATGAAAGGAGTGAATTATTGTACATAGTATCCTCACTATGTGTACAATTGTATTAATCATTGCTGTATACTGTCATGTAATATGTATATGACAGGAATCCTATTATCTAATTATCATTTTGATAGTGAGATAACACACACCCTGTCAAGGGGGGGAAGATGTAGCCAATGATTGTAGTTTATTGTTCATTTATAGTGTGATGTTATAATTAACTAACATGTTATGTTATAAATAATCATTGTATGCTAAATAGAGTTAAGTTGTAGGAGTAGAGAAATACAAGACTGATCAGTATGTAGAGGGAATAATCATGTATTAGGTATCTAATTAAGTAGAGTTGAAATGCAAGGCCTGTAGGCTGAGGACTGCAAGATTTTAGCTTAGCTATTTTAGGTCTTGGAGCTAAGAAATGCTGACATAAGTAAATGACCGAAGACTAACCCGATGCCCTAAGGTTATGGGAGAAGAGGTACCAAGTGGTAATATTGCAAAAAAAATATCCAGAAGTTTAATTTTAAATCATAAAAATACCTTAAAGGCACAGCTGTTTCCAACATGTCTCTAAACCATATGATACAGGTTGTGCGTCAGTGTTGATGAGAATAAAGAGAGTCTACGAGAAATTGGGCTCCCTTAAATTTCTAGGGGACATCAGACTAATAAGGAAAAAGAGGGCTGACACTTTTTTGGACATGTGCCGAATGTAGGTATAGACAGAATCACATTATAAAAGAGGATGCCGAGAACAGAAAAATTGAGCCTCCTATGGGAAACTCCAGCAGGAACCATCACTCCACTGATGATCAATCCATGAGAGACCCACCAGACCCTAACACTGTTGTTAAGGGTGCGTGTATAACTATATTTGTGACTTGTGCATAGGTCTGTATAGACGGTTGGGTAATCATAACTTTAATTGTAACTTTAATAAATCTTGTAAAACAGACAAGACCTTGTACGTGCGAATGTCTGTGTGGTCACTACCCTGGTCTTTATGTGTTCCTGGAGACTCTAAATCTGAAGCAAGTAGCAGTGGTGACTTTTACTCTGTTAAGCTTGAAACTGTAGACGTCAGAGCCGAACCCATGGGGGTGTAATACCACATTACAAAATTCACTTTAAATCAAATAAAAGGCTACCGGTTGGCAAAGGTAACAGTGTTGATGTAATATACTTAGACTTCTGTAAGATGTTTGACTTATTACAGGCCAACATTTTTATTAAAACATTAGAATGATATTAAATGATATAAAATTAACATCTCAAATGGTCCCTAGAATATGTGTAAAAGATTTATGCTAAACAACCTGTTCCACCTTTTATTTAGCTGTGACTCTCTGAGTACATTTCCAAGACCTGAAGAAGAGGTCAGTGCAAACTCGAAAGCTTGTCTCTCTCACCAACAGAAGTTGGTCCGCTAACAGATATTACCTCACCCACCTTGTCTCTCTAATATCCCGGGACCGACATGGCTACAACAATACTGCATAAAATTAACATGAAACACATTAAATGGATTAAATACTGGCTAACTAATAGGTCTCAAAATGTAACTATAAACAGGGAACCACATGTTTCCAGTGGGCTCCTGCAAGCAAGTTTAACGTTTTTATCAATGACCTGGAAGAAAACTTAAAATCATCACTGATAAAGTTTGCAAATGACACAAAAATTGGGGGAATGGTAAATAGTGAAGAGGACAGAGTCATCTGGATTGATGGTAAAGTGGGCACAAGCAAACAATATGTGTTTTAACATGGCAAAATGTAAATATACATCTAGGAACAAAGAATGCAGGCCAAATTTACAGGTTGGGAGACTCTGCTGGGAAGCAGTGACTCTGAAAAAGGTTTGGGGGTTGTGGGGGACAATCAGCTGGACATGTGCTGCCAGCGCAACACTGCAGTCAGAAGGGCGAACGTGACTCTGGGGTGTATAAACAAGGGAATCTCGCATAGGAGCGGAGAGGTTATTTTACGTCTGTATTGGGCATTAATGTGACTGTTGCTGGAATATCGTGTCCAGTTCTGGGGTCCACAATTCAAGAAGGATGTTGATACATTGGAGAGGGGTCAGAGAAGAGCCACAAGAATGATTAAAAGATTGGAAAACCTGCCTTATATTGATAGACCCAAGGAGCTCAATCTAGTTAGTTTACAAAAGAGAAGGTTAGGGGTGACTTGATCACAGTCTCTAAATATGTACGTGGGGAACACATATTTAATAATGGGCTCTTCAATTTAGCAAAGAAGGGTATAACATGATTCAATGGAAATTTTAGCAAGACAAATTCAGACTGGAAATAAGAAGGGATGTTGATTAATCACAGTTAACTCACGCAATTAACTCAAAAAAATTAATCACAATTAAAAAAATTAACCACAGTTTTTATCGCACTGTTAAACAATCGAATACCAATTGAAATTTATTAAATATTTGTGAATGTTTTTCTACATTTTCAAATATATTGATTTTAATTACGAGACAGAATACAAATATACAGTGCTCACTTTATATTATCATTTTTATTACCAATATTTTCACTGTAAAATGATGAAAGAAAGAAATAGTTTTCAGTTCACCTCATACAAGTGCTGTAGTGCAATCTTTTTACCATGAAAATGCAATTTACAAATGTAGATTTTTTTGGGTACATAACTGCACTCAAAAACAAAACAGTGTAAAACTTTACAGACTACGCGTCCACTCAGTCCTACTTCTTGCTAAGACAAACAAGTTTGTTTACATGTATGGGAGATAATGCTGCTTGCTTCTTGTTTTCAATGTAACCTGAAAGTGAGAACAGCCATTCACATGGCACTTCTGTAGCTGGCATTGCAAGGTATTTACATGTCAGATATGCTAAACATTCATATGCCCTTTCAGGCTTTGGCCACCATTCCTGAGGACATGCTTCTATGCTGATGATGCTTGTTAAAAAAATAATGCATTAATTAAATTTGTGACTGAACTCCTTGGGGGGGAATTCATGTCTCCTGCTCTGTTTTACTGACATTCTGCCCTATATTTCATGTTATAGCAGTCTCAGATGATGACCCAGCACAATTTGTTTTAAGAACACTTTCACTGCAGATTTGACAAAACACAAAGAAAGTATCAATGTGAGATTTCTAAACATAATGACAGCACTTGACCCTAGGTTTAAAAATCTGAAGTGCCTTCCAAAATCTGAGAGGGATGAGGTGTGGAGCATGCTTTCAGAACATTTGTAAGTTCAGCTTTCGTGATTAAGAGACTATACTACAGTACTTGTGAATTGAAAAATACTATTTCTTTTAGTTTTTACAGTGCAAATATTTGTAATAAAAATAAATATAAAGTGAGTGCTGTACACTTTGTAATTGAAATCAATATATTTGAAAATGTAGAAAAACATCCAAAAAATTTAAATAAATTGTATTCTCTTATTGTTTAACATCGTGATTAATCGTGATTCATTTTTTTAATCACTTGACAGCCCTAGAAATAAGGTGTACATTTTTAACTGTGAGGGTATTTAACCACTAGAAGAATTTACCAAGGGCCATGGTGGATTCTCCATCACTGACTATTTTTAAATAAAGAATGGATGTTTTTCTATGTAATAAGGGTCTGAATGAGCTAGCGAAGAGCTGGGAAAGAGGACTTCAGAAGCTGATCTTGTTTGCATGGGCACACCCACCCTGCCTAGGTGCTCGGCATGAGGGGACTGCTGTGCCCAAATGATCACTTTTGGCTGGTGTTGGATCACCACTCTCCTTGTTATTGGGTCCAGGGGCACTAAAGCGTGGTTATCCTTGTTGGGTGAATCCAGGGCAGTGGAACTGTGCTTGGCATACCCTGATTGAGGGACTCACCCTCAACTAAACTTCATTTGCTAGACGGGGCCCATGGGTGCCAAAGCCCAGTGAGTTGAGAGTGGGGGTGACTGGGACAGTCACAGGACTCCCATACCTGGTGGTGTAGGCCTTGTTTAAGGGTCCTAGGCATCATCTGGCCCTTTCTCTTTCCAGTGTGTAATAACAGAGCTAATTTAGACCCAGTGGAAAGTCTTGTTATGCACTGCAGAGCCCAAATTGCTGATAGCCAAATCTAGGCATTAGACCTGCTTTGGGGTAGCGTCTCTGGTGTAAGTGACTGCCCAGTCTGCATTAGCGGTGAGGTTGCCCCACTAACAGCTGAAATCCCTGAGAGCTGTGTTAATTGGCGGGACCTGAAGACATCCCAATGAAGGGGAGGGTGGCTGGTGGATCAGTGAGTAAGCACCTGGATGGGGAATGAGCAAGGTACCTTCTTGCTGTGCACCCCAGCCATGGTGTGAGGTGAAGTCTGCAGGTGCACTTCTGAACTCTGGGTCTGCGCTGACCAAGGACAACAACTGTGAGTGGGGTGCGGAGAAGGGAGGGACACGTTAAAGCAGGGGTCTCCAACCTGGTGCCTGTGGGTGCCATGGTGCCCGCCAGGGCATTTTTGTCCGCTCGCAGGACACCCCACCGCCGAAATGCCACCGAGAAGCAGCATTTCGATGGTGGGGTGTCTGGCGCCCGCCACAGTCTTCTTCATATTGCTATTCCCACAAGAAAGGTTGGGGACCACTGCGTTAAAGGAACTTTCGGTTGCTGGAGTTAAGAACCTGAGGCAAAAGGGCACTGCCCAACAAATGCTGGGGTGAGTCTTTTCCTCGTGGTTTCCTGTTTATGAATCCTGCTTGTGGTGTTTTCCCAAGTTAATGCCGGGTGGCTTCCCTCCTTTTATTAAAAGATTATTTTCTGCACTCTGTGCTTGCAAGAGGGGAAGTTTTGCCTCTTAGAGACACCCAGGGGGTGTTATGTAATTGTCCCAGGTTACTGGGTGGGGGCTCGAGCTGGTTTTGTGTTGCATTGTTGAAAAGGAACCCCTAGATATTGAATCTGGCCCTTGCTGCTTCTGACTCAGACTGGAAGAAGGGTCACATCTAAGAGGTCTGCTCTAGGGATTATTTGGGGCACTTCTCTGGCTTGTGTTATACAAGCAGTCAAACTAGATGAACACAAAGGCCCCTTCTGGCCTTCGAATCCGTACTTTCCTCAGGTAACTTCACCTCTGACTCCCTTGTGGCCTCCTTGAGGGAACTACACTTATGTCGCAGGTCTCTAAACATCACCTTTCACAGGGCTGGGCCCTGCGTCCCTTTCTTTTCAAATCTGGGTTTTAGGTTGCAGACCCCCTGCAATTCCATGTAAGGCCTGACTTCAGTCCAGCTTCTGTAGTTCTGTTCCCCTCAGGGCAATGACAGGGTTAACCAGTGACCAGCCAGCCTCCCTACGGCAAAGCATTATTTATTCAGAACAAAAGCATTCCAGAGAAAACAGATCTCAAAAATAATAACCAGCTGATACACATGCCTAGCTTCCCAGAGGTCACCATCTTCCATCTGGGGACCCTGGTAGGTTCTAGAGTTCCTTCAGGTCCTCTCCGCAGATCCTGGCCCTCTTGGTCACAGTCTCTTGTCAGTTCTTGGATCGAGTGTCAGCGAGAGCAGCCTTTCTCCTGACAGCAGGGTGGTCACTTCATGCAATTCTCAGTGCTCTGTTTGTCAGTCCTCTTGATCCCAGTCAAATCAGTCCATGCAATTTCCCCGAAGTCCCCAGACTTGTAACCTGCCCACAAATTTGCATTAATCACCCACGGTGACTTTAGATACTACAGGAAACTCTTTAGCTCCCCTGTCAAGCCAGGAACCCACTCTCGAGCTGTCTCATGCATTTACATATAGCCTTTACCAAGCTGATGTAATAGTCTTTGAGTATTTCATGTGTCCATCTGGATTTACTCTAGTTTTATACTTTAGGAGATACAAATATAGTTTGCCCCCAAATGTTCTCCTTCCTGTTCCCTAAACATTGTCCATGGTGTGCACTGAATGAGGCAGAATCCTACGGACAAAATAGCACGAGATTGCGTCATTACAGACAATGAGCTGGATACTGATCCCACTTGCAGCAGTTTTACCACAATGTGAGTCCAGTGAATTACTCCTGATTTCCTGCTGTGCAACTGAGAGGACAGTCAGGCCTTATACTCTAATTCATACCCTACCCAGGGGCGCTGGAACAATTTGTATAGTGGGGATGCTGAAAGCCATTAAACCAAACTGTAAACCCTTTATATAATGGAAACCACTTCAAGCCAGAGGATGCTGCAGTACCCCCTAGGGTTGCCAACCCTCCTGGATTGGTCGCGAGTTTCCCGGAATCGGCCTCAATCTCCCAGTGGCTATTGAAAGCTATCCGGGAAACTTTAATAGGCCGAAGTCCAGTCGGCAGTGCAGTGGGGCTAAGGCTGGCTCCATACTTGGCTCCGTGCGGCTCCCGGAAGCGGCCGCCATGTCCAGCTCCTAGGCACAGGGGTGGCCATGGGGTCTCTGCACTGCCCTGATGCCAGCTCCACAGCTCCCATTGGCCGGGAACCACAGGCAGTGGGAGCTGTGCCTGCAGGACGGGACAGTGCATGGAGCTGCCTGTCTGTCCCTGCACCTAGGAGCTGGACATGCCGGTCGCTTCCTAGAGCTGCCTGAGGTAGCCAGCCGGAGCCCACACCCTGCACCCCCTCCTGCACCCCAAATTTCTGCCCCAGGCTTGGAGGGTGCTCTCTGTGACCTCCCAGAACAATTGGCCTGGACTTTTTGCTCCTCTGTTTCTTCCTGGCTTCTGTGTATGCATATTGCCTTCCAGATCTTCTCTCTATATTTTGGCTTGCAAAGAGATTCTTTGATCCCCCAGTATTCCACCAAAGGATCCATTAAAAGTTTACAGGGGATTTTATTATCAGGCAGGTTTTTTTGAAATTGTGTTGGCGAGTGGATGTTCTTAATTAGCAGGTGATAAAATAACAAAAGCCCTTTAGCTTTTCACAATTTTCCCATCAGAGCAATGTCTGCTTAACCAATTCCTCCAATATTAGCCTCTCTTCCCTGCAAGCTGACTACTCACATTGGTATAATTTGGAGAAAGAGCAGAAATGGGACATATACCGGTCTTGGTTTTTTCCGTACATGAGTTACTGTACAGTAAGCAGAGAAGAGGCAGCCAGATCATGTTGTGAACGTCTTCATCTAGCATGCCAGGGGACTGAGCTTTGACTGTTGTGATGCTTTTTCCAGTTGTGAGATCAAAAAGGAGGAATGTACAAAACTAAAGGCAAACTTAACCTCAGCTGCTGTTTCTTTGGGTTAAAGTGGAAAGAGCATTACTGACACCTAACAGTGAAAGGACCAACTACAATTTTCATGTAAAGAGCAGTGTGTGTGGTAGGAGGAATTAAGAGAGCCCCAGTTTCCCTGTTTCTTGTTGTTCCTGCTCAACTAATGCCTACTCCCTTTGGTGGGGGCACAAACCAAAACTCCCCCCATCTTGGTGATCTTGAGATCCAAACCGCTCTACTCCATCCCATTCTTCTCAACTGTATCTTCTACCCAGGGGCGTGGCTCATTTTCGTCCCACAGCTACCGATGTTCCACACAAACGTGGTGTCGTCTCACTTTGATCACTGACTGTTATTTGCATCAGAAGTAAAGAATTGTGAAACTGGAATAAATCACTGACCCTAAGGACGTGCCTTCGCAGCAGCTGGGAGGGTGATTCCCAGCCCCGACTGACAGATGCACTACCAATAGCAGCATGGCCGCGGCGCCATAGGTGGCTGCTCAAGTGACAGGGAGAAGGGGTGGGGCAAGGGCATGGCCTCAGGGAAGGGGGGGAGCAAAGGTGTTTGGGTTGGTGCGATTAAATAGTAGCAATCCTAGCCTCCACTAGCTCCCCCTTCTCTGTCGTATCAAACAAACTACTTGTCTTCACTTTCAGCCTGCACCCAACCTAGCATCTCTCTCTCCAGCCTCAGACTGGCCCACCGATGCCAGCCACCATCACCACTTGTTAAATTCTCCAACCAGCCCCTTTGTGCTTTCTCCCCTGCTGTCCCGCACGCCTGGGAGGAGCCCCCTGTAAACAGCCACAAAACCACCTCATTATCCTCCTTCAAAACCCTCCATTTAATTCGCCTTTCACATGAGGCCTATAAAAGCTTGACAATGGTTAGCCCACTGCTGCGCTGAGACCACTGCCTGTCATTCTGGCCAATATTGTCTCATTGTTTCCTGGTACCCGCCCAGTTGGTCTCTCTGGATCCATCTGTTGTCTCTTGTCTCACACTTATATTCTCAGTTCTTCAAGTCAGGGACTGTCCTTTAGTTCTGGGTTTGCATAGCGCCTGGCACAACGCGGGGCCTGGTCAGTGGCGGGGGATGCTAGGTGCAATGATGAGACAAATAATAAATAATCAGGCACCCAGCTGCACACATAGATTTAGCTTTGGTCAGATCCCTTTGACCCCTCAGACAGAAGAGGGGACTTGAACGCAGGTCTCTAACCACGCAGGTGAGAACTCCACCCTCCCTCATAATTTGTAGCCCAGTGATTCGGGTACTCAACTGGGAAGTGGGAGAACTGAGTTCAAACCCTCTTTGTCTGATAAGAAAGGAATCCTCCACCTCTCAGGGAAGTGCACTAACTAGGGTTGCCAACTTTCTAATTGCAGAAAACCAAACCCCCTTGCCCCGCTCCCTGCCCCACCCCTTCCTGAGGCTCTGCCCCAGCTCACTCCATCCCCCCTCTGTCTTTCGCTCGCTCTCTACCGCCCCGTCCCCTTGCTCACTCACTCATTTTGACTGCAAGGCCCAAGCAGGCACCAGGAGAAGGCCAGAAGCTGCAACAGTTTGCATGTGGGAGATGGAATGTGTGATTCAAATGCCCTTCACCTCACCAGGGGGAGATTTTAAACACTATGGTAAAACGAATTGCCCCCCAAAAGAGTCCCACTCACTCGCAATGAGCAAGACTGAAGAGACTATTGCAGGAGCGTGATTTTTCTTGCCTTCACCCAACTGTCTGGGTAGGGGGTCCAGTCACGCTGCAGCCACTGACTGATTCCTTCCCTACCTGACAATGCCCTGGATAGCCGGGGGGAAATGTTATGCTGTTCCATCTTTAATGACTAAATTGTTTAAATGTTCACTTTAATAGACAATATATGCAATGTGGACAAATTAATGTTATGGGAGTCTTAATGTTAACATTTCCTGACACTTATGTTTAAATATATAACCTTAATATGGCATTAATGTTATTTTATGAATTTATTATAGCTCTTCAGTGTTAAGATGAGGTTGCATAAAATGAAATTCATGCCGCAGAAACTTACCCCTCCCTATTTTACCATCCTGCTAACCAACAGATTTGCTAGTGTTCTTTGTTTCAAGTTTTTTCACCTGTATTGCGTCCCAGATTTGTCCCAAAGCAAGTGGAGAGGAAATATGTTACAATGCCACACACAGCCTGACCACCTGTCCGTCATTCGGTGCCCAATTCGGTTCCATATCCAATCAATAAATATTGTCTTGTATACACCACTAATCATACAAAGGATTGTACACTGTAATGCAAGGTGTCATTTGTACATGAGTGTGTGTCACAAATAAAACATTGGGGACGTGCCCTTAAAAATAAACGTTCTCGTATAATTTCCAAGTAGTCCTTTAATTAAAGCATAAAGGGTCAGTATAGGGGTGGAAGGGCGATTACCGTAGCCAGGGTGGGACTAGCTCTTCTGTTTCAGGACCATCAGTCCTAGTGAAGCGATGCATTCCCTTTTCCAGGCCCCCTTTGTGCTGCCTGTGTATAGACACCACCACACCATATGACCCTCGTACTTTTTGCAGACCCCGGTGGGCACCCACCAGTGTGAAGCGCCAGGCTCTGCACGCAGCGATGTCTGGCTGCTGGCGTGGCTCCTGATGTGCCCCACTGACTGGGTGGGTTGCCGTGGCCAGTGCACTGGACCAGCCCCAGTGCACTGCCCCTTGATGCAGTGACAGAGACACACCCCAAACCACACTAAGCTACGTGCACCTCCTGCAGGGAGGGACTGGCCTGCACAGCCACCGAGGCTAGCAGCTGCTGTGTCCCACTTGCTGGGTGGGGGGGTGTATCTACACAGCAATTAAAGCTGGCTGGCCCCTGTCTGCTGCTCACTGTGGGGCTGTGTTTGGGTTAGCTGAACCCCAAGCTCTGAGACCCCTCGTGGGGGGCAGGGACTCAGAGAACCTAAATGTCTACACCATAATGTTACAGCCCCAGTCCACTGAGCCAGGCCAGCAGGGCATTTAACTGCAGTGTAGACATACCACAGAGAGCTCAGAGGGGCTACCAAGGAAGGGAGCTGCAAATTCAGAGCATCTTCACCTGACCCCTCCACCCCAAGCAGCCACCAGCTGCTTGTGGGGAGCAGGGCCACCTAATTGGGGCAGCTGCTAGGAAGAACAGGAGGGTGCTGGGGACTGGGGGCACTGGAGTAGGTTGGGATGTAGGCTGGGGAGTAGAAGGTTGGGGTGTGGAAGGGGGTGATGGCTCCAGCTGGGGGTGCAGGCTCCAGGGGTGGGGCCATAAATCAGGGGTTCAGGGTGCAGAAGGGGTCTCACGGGGCAGGGCAGGGGGGTTGGGATGAAGGAAGGGGTAAAGGCTCTGGGCTGGGGGTGTGGGCTCTGGGGTAGGGCCAGGGATGAGGAGTTCGGACTGTAGGAGGGGGCTCCAGGCTGGGGAAGCAGGGTGGGGTTTGGGATGGGGTGAGGGCTCTGGACTGGGAGTGCAGGCTCTGGGGTGGGGCCGGGGATGAGCAGTTTGGGGCTCTGGGCTGGGGAGGTGGGACCAAGGGGTTTGGAATGTGGGAGAGGGCTCCGAGCAGGGAGTTGGTTTGCAGGAAAGGGTATGGGCTTTGGGCAGAGACTGGGGGGTAGGCTCCGGGGTGGGGCAGAAATGAGGGGTTCAGGGTACAGGAGGGGGCTCTGGGCTGGAGCAGGTTATTGGGGTGCAGGAGGAGGTGAGAGCTCCAGGCTGGGGGTGTGGGCTCTGGGGTGGGGCCGGGGATGAGGGGTTTGGAGTGAAGGAGGGGGCTCTGGGCTGGCAGAGGCCAAGGGTTTCAGAGTGTGGGAGGGGGCTCTGGGCTTTTCTTAAACTCCCACCTCACACACACATGCTGAAACTATTTTAGATTTCCATTAATTAACCTGAAATCCACCAAACTCTAATTTTCTGTGCCATATTAGCCGATGAAATAAGAGCACTGAAAGTCATCACCAGCATACAATTTGCTTGGAGGGTTTCTTAGGGCCAGCTTCTGTTACTCATTGTTGATAAATTGTACAGTCAATTTCTTGGCCATATTTTGGCTTTTAGCAATACACCTGACTGATATTTATAGATACTAAGGTCAGAAGGGACCATTATGATCATCTAGTCTGACCTCCTACACAACGCAGGCCACAGAATCTCACCCACCCACTCCTGCGAAAAAACCTCTCACCTATGTCTGAGCTATTGAAATCCTCAAATCATGGTTTAAAGACTTCAAGGAGCAGAGAATCCTCCAGCAAGTGACCCGTGCCCCATGCTACAGAGGAAGGCGAAAAAACCTCTTCCAATCTGCCCTGGAAGAAAATTCCTTCCCAACCCCAAATATGGTGATCAGCTAAACCCTGAGCATATGGGCAAGATTCACCAGCCAGATACCCAGGAAAGAATTTTCTGTAGTAACTCAGATCCCACCCCATCTAACATCGCATCACAGGCCATTAGACCTATTTACCACGAATATTTAAAGATCAATTAATTACCAAAATCATGTTATCCCATCATACCATCTCCTCCATAAACTTATCGAGTTTAATCTTAAAGCCAGATAGATCTTTTGCCCCCACTGCTTCCCTTGGAAGGCTGTTCCAGAACTTCACTCCTCTGATGGTTAGAAACCTTCGTCTAATTTCAAGTCTAAACTTCCCAATGTCCAGTTAATATCCATTTGTTCCTGTGTCCACATTGCTACTGAGCTTAAATAATTCCTCTCCCTCTCCAGTATTTATCCCTCTGATATATTTATAGAGAGCAATCATATCTCCCCTCAACCTTCTTTTAGTTAGGCTAAACAAGCCAAGATCCTTGAGTCTCCTTTCATAAGACAGGTTTTCCATTCCTCAGATCATCCTAGTAGCCCTTCTCTGTACCTGTTCCAGTTTGAATTCAACCTTCTTAAACATGGGAGACCAGAACTGCACACAGTATTCCAGGTGAGGTCTCACCAGTGCCTTGTATAATGGTACTAACACCTCTTTATCTCTACTGGACATACCTCGCTCGATGCATCCCAAGACTGCATTAGCTTTTTTTCATGGCCATATCACATTGACAGCTCATAGTCATCCTATGATCAACCAATACTCCGAGGTCCTTCTCCTCCTCCGTTACTTCTAATTGATGCATCCCCAGCTTATAACTAAAATTCTTGTTATTAATCCCTAAATGCATGACCTTACACTTCTCACTATTAAATTTCATCCTATTACTATTACTCCAGTTTACAAGGTCATCCAGATCCTCCTGTATGATATGCCGGTCCTTCTCTCAATTGGCAATACCTCCCAGCTTTGTATCATCCGCAAACTTTATTAGCAAAAAGAAAAGGAGGACTTGTGGCACCTTAGAGACTAACCAATTTATTTGAGCATAAGCTTTCGTGAGCTACAGCTCACTTCATCGGATGCACAAGTGCCACAAGTCCTCCTTTTCTTTTTGCGAATACAGACTAACACGGCTGTTACTCTGAAACTTTATTAGCACACTCCCACTTTTTGTGCCGAAGTCAGTAATAAAAAGATTAAATAAGATTGGTCCCAAAACTGATCCTTGAGGAACTCCACTGGTAACCTCCCTCTAGGCTGACAGTTCACATTCAGCAGGACCCGTCTCCTCTTTAACAAATTCCTTATCCACTTTTCAATGTTCATATTGATCCCCATCTTTTCCAATTTAACTAATAATTCCCCATGTGGCACAGTATCAAACGCCTTACTGAAATCTAGGTAAATTAGATCCACTGTGTTTCCTTTGTCTAAAAAAATCTGTTACTTTCTCAAAGAAGGAGATCAGGTTGGTTTGGCACGATCTACCTTTTGTAAAACCATGTTATATTTTGTCCCATTTACCATTGACTTCAATGTCTTTAACTACTTTCTCCTTCAAAATTTTTTCCAAGACCTTGCATACTTACAGATGTCAAACTAACAGGCCTGTAGTTACCCCGATTACGTTTTTTCCCTTTCTTAAAAATAGGAACTATGTTAGCAATTCTCCAATCACACGGTACAACCCCTGAGTTTACAGATTCATTACAAATTCTTGCTAATGGGCTTGCAATTTCATGTGCCACTTCCTTTAATATTCTTGGATGAAGATTATCTGGGCCCCCTGATTTAGTCCCATGAAGCTGTTTGAGGTTCGCTTCAACCTCAGATATGGTAATATCTACCTCCATATCCTCATTCCCATTTGTCATGCTACCCTAAGATCCCTAAGATCCTCTTTAGCCTTATTAAAGACTGAGGCAAAGTATTTGTTTAGATATTGGGCCATGCCTAGATTATCCTTCACCTCCACTCCATCCTCAGTGTTTAGCGTTACCACTTCTTCTTTCTTTGTTTTCTTCTTATTTATATGGCTAGAGAACCTTTTACTATTGGTTTTAATTCCCTTTGCAAGGTCCAACTCTGCTTGACTTTTAGCCTGTCTCACTTTATCCCTACATATTCTGACCTCAATAAGGTAGCTTTCCTTGCTGATCCCTCCCTTTTTCCACTCCCTGTATGCTTTCCGCTTTTTCTTAATCACCTCTCTGAGGTGCTTGCTCATCCAGCTTGGTCTGCAACTCCTGCCGATGAATTTTTTCCCCTTTCTTGGGATGCAGGCTTCCGATAGCTTCTGCAGCTTTGATTTAAAGTAATCCCAGGCCTCCTCTGCCTTTAGATCCATAAGTTCTTCAGTCCAATCCACTTCCCTGACTAATTTCCTTAATTTTTGAAAGTCAGTCCTTTTGAAATCAAAAACCCTAGTCACAGATTTCTTTTTATTAATCCTTCCATTCAGTTTGAACTGAATTAGCTCATGATCACTTGAACCAAGATTGTCCCCTACAACCATTTCTTCTATGAGGTCCTAACTACTCACCAAAACCAAATCGAAAATGGCATCCCCTCCAGTCGGTTCAGCAACTACTTGATGAAGGAATCCATCAGCTATCGCATCTAGGAAAATCTGAGCCCTATTATTATTACTAGCACTCGTCCTCCAGTCTATATCTGGAAAGTTGAAGTCTCCCATGATCACACAGTTTCTATTAGTATTTACTTTATTAAAAACATTAAAGAGGGCTCTATCCATATCCAAATTAGATCCTGGCGGTCTATAGCACACCCCAAGCACTATCCCAGGGGAGGCTCTGGTAGTTTTCTTCCCCAGTGTAATTTTTGCCCAGACGGACTCTGTCTTATCCATTCCATCGCTTCTTATTTCTTTACGATCTACCTCATCATTGATATACAATGCTACTCCACCACCTTTTCCTTTACTTCTGTCTTTCCTAAACAGCACATACCCTTCAATACCTGCACTCCAATCATGACTACTATTCCACCATGTTTCTGTTATCCCTATAATATCTTGTTTCACTTCCTGCACCAGTAGCTCTAGTTCCTCCATTTTGTTACCTAGGCTCCTCGCACTGGTGTACAAACATCTTAATTTTTGCTGTTTGGCCTGGCTCACATTCTGTACCCTATTAGGCACAGTCATTCTACAGCCAGTATGACCTATTAGACTGGTATCCACACTGCCCTTCCTCCTTATATCCATTCTCCTACCCACAGCTGTATCCTTTCTTACTTTGTTTTCTTCCCTCTCAATGCTAAAATCCGGCGTGGAGATTACCTGGACATCTCCCCCAGATTCCAAGTTTAAAGCTCTCTTAATAGTTGTGCCAGCCTCCATCCTAGAAGTCTATTTCCTTCCCTACTCAGATGAAGTCCATCCCGAGAGAACTGTCCTCTGTCCATGAATGCCTCCCTGTGGCCATACATCTCAAAGCCCTCCTTATAGCACCACTGCCTAAGCCATCTGTTGATAGTCATAATCTTGTCACACCTTTGTTGGCCTTCTCTAGGAACAGGCAGAATCCCACTAAAGATTACCTGAGCCTCGATTTCCTTAAGCGCCTTCCCCAGCCTAGCATAGTCTCCCTTAATACTTTCCAGTGAGAATCTAGCCGTATCATTTGTTCCCACATGAAGGATAATTAGGCGATTGTTTCCTGCTCCCTTTAGGATCCTTTTCAACCTCAGGTCTACATCCCCTACCTTAGCACATGGAAGACAGCATACCCTTCTATTCTCTGGATCAGCTCTGGTTACAGGCCTGTCTATTCTTCTCAGTAAAGGTCCCCGATTACACAGACCTGCCTTTTTCTGGTGACAGTGCTATTCTCCAGTCTATCCCCTGTTTCCTCTGGCTGTAAGTTCTTTCCATTCCTATTCTCCCTTGTGATCTTCTTCAACCCATCCTGTATCCTCCTGGGGCTCATATTTGGTGTAGTCTCCATAGACTCTTCCCCTTTACCTATAGGACTAGCCGCTCTTCTCTTCTTCCTTGCCCTTCCACCTTCAGTGACTACCTGCTGACCCCTGTTCAGTGACCCCTGCAAACCTGTTCTTGAGCTCTATTTCTCCTTCACTAGGTTATTTGGTCTCTTGAATATATTTCATAATGAATCAATCAGACTACAGTCCCGGGGAAAGGTGGAATACAATACCAGTCTCCAGTAAACCCTCTTGTGCAGCATCATTTCACTCACTTACACAGAAGGTGCACTCCCAAAAAAAAATTATGACAGAGTAATTCTGTTTGGCAGGGGACAGCTTTTTGCTTAGGAAGGCAATGGGGTGCTTCTTGCTGTCCTTCCCTGTTTGCATCAGTACAGCACCCAACCCAGTGTCAGATGCATTGGTGCACAATTCAAAAATCTTATCAAAGTCAGGGCTGGCCAGCACAGGCTCTGCAGACAAGAGTGCCTTTACCTTATCAAAACCCTTCTGGCACGCCTCTGACCGGTGGCTTTCAGTTAGGCAGAGGCCTGACTCTGCCTCTCCCACACCTGGAAGCACAGTGCCACCCTGCTCGCTGCGCCACTGTGATGGGTTAGGCCCCCCCATTCTAGGATGCCATCTGATGTATTCGGATTTCACTAAGCCTCTCCGGCTCAACCAGCCTAGGTTCCCTCTCCCTGCTTTGCTGAATTAGGCTCTCTGGCCTCTTGCAGCACACACACACACACACACACACAGGTAAGGCCACACCCAGCTGCAGACACAGCCTGAAGTCAGCTCTGTGTAAGAGGACTCCCCCAGCACTCACGTGCACACCCCTTTTGGGAGATAAAATTTAGCTAACAGTTAAGACAGAAACTGCAGACCAAGCAGGAATGTTTCAGTAACTCAAAAGACACTGACAACTGTAAACAATTGTTAAGCTAATATGGTCAATGCCTGCCCAGTATCTCAGTTCTTAGAACAATGCTAACCATCCCTGCACAACCCACCGGATATCTGTAAGCACTCATTCCTACCCCTGACCCCACACCGCCTCCTTCTCCCGCAAGGTAGCCATAGACATTTGATGCAATTAGGATGACCTCTATATGTACGTACTGTTCTTACTTTTATCTTTGTACAGGGTTCTCTCTTGACTTGTAACAATGTCTGTCTCTGTATGTACATGTAACCCTTCTGCCCGTCAGAGTTGGCAGCAACAAGGGCCGGGTTCAGTATCTAGGGGTTCCATTCCAATAACACAATGCAAAACTGGCTCGAGCCTCCACCCAGTGACCTGGGACAAATATATACCACCCCCGCTGGGCGCCTCCAAAAGGCAATACTTCCCCTCTCACAAGCACATAGTCTGAGTGTAGCAAAAAGCCTTTTAATAACAGAGAGAAACAATGTGGCATTATGTTGGGGAAACACCACCAACAGGATTCATAACACAACCCATGAGCAAAAAACCCACCCCAAGCAAATTGGGGCATGCCCCTTTCCCTTTGGTTCTTGAGTCCAGCAACCCCAAATCACCCAAAGTCCCAAAAGTCCAATGTCCCAAAAGTCTCTGTCCCTGGTCAGTGCAGCCCCAGAGTTCAAAAGTTTATCTGCAGAGTTTTACCTCCCGACCTGGGTGGAGATGGGGCGGGGGGGGGGTTAAGGGGCACCTTACATGGTCCAAAGCCGATTGCCCCACCTCTCCATGGGGCTCCGCTCTGCTCCACCAGCCGTCCCACAAATCGCTCCGCTCTGCCAGCCACCTCCATGAGCTGCTCCAGGCATCCAACCAACTGCTCCACTCCACCACCTGCTTTGCTCTGCCAGCCATCCCATAAACCGCTCCCGCTGTCCCACAAACAGCTCTGCTCCAAGAGCCGCTCTGTTCTGCCAGCCATCCTGCAAACTACTCTGCAACATATCTTCAGGCTTCCCCACTACTTAACACAACACTGAGTGATTTCATCTCTTAGTAAGCTTAGCTCTTTTGTGATTTCAGCTTCTAGTAGGGGAGCCTCAGTGCTGGTGCACCACTAGCCTAAACTGAATTCAGCTCAGCAGCCTGTAATTAGACTCCTAATGGAAACAAAATTAGCTCAGATATTCTACCGTAGAAAAAAGAGGAAGTGCAATTAGCATACAAGGCCCTCACACCACCAGATACTAATACCTATCTCCAGCCTCTCTTCATTCACTGGGTTTTGGAACCCATGACCCTTGCCTAGCGAGTGCTGCTTAGTTGATGGTGAGTCCCTCCATCATAACAAAAGGTCAAGGACAGTTCCACTGTCCTTGATTCACATAATCAGGATAATAACAGTATATTCCTGCCCCAATGTTAAGGAAAAGTTAGCACATGTGACTCCATTTTGGTTTGGGGCCCACCATTGTTTAAATGCCAGCACATCATACATCAGGAGGAGTAATTCTTAGATATTGAATTCCTGTGAAAATCCTCCTCCTTGTCTCCAGCCTGCCTTGTCTCCCAGTATCTGGTTTTTGTTAGTCTCTAACTCCCTGTCTCTTGGCCTTGATGTGAGGCCTCCCATCCTGATAATAAAAGTTACTGATGCATGGCTTTAGGACCATGCTGTGTAATTAACATACTGGTATAGCACGAGGAATGCACCAAGCAGGGATAGGTGGTAGATAAGACAAGGGTTTGTTTATTGGCTAAGGTTTCCGATGCACGAGGGCAACATGCTTTGCTAAAAGGTATATAACCTTTGTATAATCTGCATTCAGGGTCCCCTCCTGGCTAGCAGGGGGGCACCACGCTCGAGCGTAATAAACTTAGTGTCTTTTGGGAACTCTGCAGTTGTGGACTTTGTTTCTGTGCCTCAGCCTAGATTCGAACTGTGCGTGACCTATCAGGTATAATTCGCAGCACTGGTGTGCGTGTCCTATCAGGTATAATTCGCAGCATTTGTGTGCGTGTCCTATCAGGTGTAATTCGTAGCACTTGTGTGCGTGTCCTACCAGGTGTAATTCGTAGCACTTGTGTGCGTGTCCTACCAGGTGTAATTCGTAGCACTTGTGTGCGTGTCCTACCAGGTGTAATTCGTAGCACTTGTGTGCGTGTCCTACCAGGTGTAATTCGTAACAGTTTTGGCGACCACGAAGGGACTCTAGGCTCGCCCCAACAAGCGAGACTACACTCCTCCTCTCGGACAGCTCCAGCCGGCACAAGGTGAGTTCACCTTTGAGAACTCCGAGGAGGGGGGGGTGTGAGCCGTCGCTTAGGCGATAAGGTGGCACATTTTGTGTTCTTTTGGTAGCCCATTATGGGTTCTGGGCAGAGTGTAAGTAAGGGGACCCCTTTAGCTGAAATTCTCGAAAATTGGGGGAATATCTCTGGCACCCATGGGTTAGGCAGAAAGAAAGCTGTTATTTTATGTAAGGTTGAGTGGCCAGCACTAACAACTCAAACATCTGTTGAATGGCCACCGGATGGGTCCTTTGCTGGGGATACATTAACAACGCTTAGAAGAAGGCTGGAGGACAAAGCTCCAGCCCAAATGGATTATTGGTATGTATGGGACAACTGGGCTTATGCGCGTGCGAAAGGACGTCCTCTTTCCTCCTCCTTTTCCTATTTATCTCAGGGGTCTTCAGCCCCACTCTGTGCTATGCCTGTTTCTTCTCCTCCCCGGCCTGTTTCTGCCCCTCCCCCGGCTTACCCTCGGCTTTCTGACTTATGCCTATCATCTCCTTGCTCACCACCCCCCTGCCCGTGCGGGCCCACCATTGACCCACCGGTTACTCTGCAAGCTCCCCTCATTCAGCAACCCCTTGTTACTCATAATACGGACGGAAGTGAACGGTTTGCTTTTCCCTATGTTCACCGCCCTTTTGGCCCAGGCGATTTAGTAACATGGCAACAGCAGATGCCTCGCCTGCGTGACGATCCAGAGAAGGTTCTGCAAACCATTCGGTCTGTATTTACCGCATTTAATCCTACATGGGAAGATGTCCAGGTAATCCTGGACACACTTTTTACCCCTGACGAAAAATATTCCATTCTGGATGCTAATAGGCGCTGGGCAGGGGAGAATAGTACCCGGGCTTCTTGGCCCCTGACTGATCCCAATTGGAATCCTAATGTGCCTACTCAAATGGGCCTTTTAAAGGCAGGTAGAAACGGCCTTTTAAAAGCTGTACGTAAAGCTGGTAGTAAAACGGCTAACTGGTCTAAAATTCGTGAATGTCAGCAAGAGCTTACTGAGCACCCCTCCGCCTTTTTGGCCCGGTTGTCCAAGCAAGTTCGTGTATATGGGGGCGGTATAAACCCTGAGGCAGAGGAAAACCGTCCTATGATGGTCTCCTTTTATGTTGATCAGGCAGCATCAAATATAAAAAAATATTTTTCTAAGCATGTGCCCGATTGGCCAGGAAAACCCCTCCAGGAGGTTGTCCGCCTGGCCACCTTTGTGTTTAACGGCAGAAACAATGAAAAAGCACGGGAAAAACGTAAACAGAAGAAGGAGGAGGTAAGTATGTTAGCTGCTGCCTTGCAGGCTCCTTCGGGAAACCAGCAATGGCGAGGGCGCGGAGAGATGAGGGGAAGGGGGCATGGACAGGGGACAGGAGGAGGGAAAGGTTGGGATAGAATGAGGGACGGAAATTGTAATTATTGTAAACAACCAGGGCACTGGAGAAGGGAGTGTCCCCTGCTTCCCCGAGGGGCTCCTTGAAAGAACCAGGTAGAGGCTAATCCTTCTTTTCCCCCTAACGCCCCCCAGAACCTCGTTAACCCCCAGTGACTAGAGGCGGAGGTTTTGGGGACTTTGGGAGAGTTGGAATGGGACTTGGAATTACAGTCACAAATTTATTTAAAGGTTGGGGAACACCTTGTGCCTTTTCTAGTAGATACTGGGGCCACTCTCTCCACTTTAACTTTTGTTCCGGGCTCTCTGTCCGATACCAAGGTTTGGGTGCAGGGTATAGAAGGTAATCCCTGCCCGGCCCCTTTATCCTACCCTGTCCCTATCGAGCTTGGTTCTTTAAAGCTATCACATAGATTTGTTGTAATGCCGGAGGGCCCCGCAAACCTCCTCGGGCGGGATGTGCTGGGCAAATTGGGGGCACATATATATTGCGCCCCCGAGGGGCTCCGCATGTCCGTCCCGGACTCGGCGGTTGCTTCTCTTATGACATCGGTTACCCCTATTCCTGGTGTGCCCTCTGAATTGTCCAGTGTTCCCCACGCTTTGTGGAGCACAAATTCTACTAATGTGGGTCTTCTTAAATCAGCAGTTCCAGTGAGTCTGAAAACAGGGGGCGGACCGCCTCCGTCCGTAAAACAATACCCCTTGCCGAGGGAGGCGGAAGAAGGCATCTCACTCCTTATTGACAGTTATTTGACTCAGGGGGTTTTAGTCCCTTGCAGTTCGCCCTGTAATACTCCCATTCTTCCAGTAAGGAAGCCTAAACCGGGACCAGACGGGCGTCCAGTCTATCGATTTGTTCAGGATCTTCGGGCTATAAATGGTTATGTTATAGCCCCCCATCCAGTTGTCCCTGATCCGAGCACTATTCTAACGCTAATTCCTCAGTCAGCCACTTGCTTTACTGTCATAAATTTGTGTGCAGCATTTTTCAGTATTCCTTTGCACCCTAATTCTCAATATTTATTCGCATTTACCTGGAAGGGTCAGCAGCTAACATGGACGCGTCTTCCCCAGGGGTTCTCAGGATCCCCTACTATTTTTTCCCGGATTCTCACCGAGAATTTAAAAGACATTGTTTTGCCTAGTTCGTCTGTCCTGGTTCAGTATGTAAATAATTTGCTAATCGCTGCCTCAGATTATAACGCATGTTTAATTGACTCTGTTGTTTTGCTTACTGCATTAGCTAATAAGGGTCATCGTGCTTCCCCATCCAAGTTGCAGCTGTGCCTAAATCAGGTAATTTATTTGGGCTTTGTAATTAGGCCTGGAGAGCGTTTACTCTCCCCTGATAGGGTGCGGGCAATCCAGGATTACCCACGTCCGACTACAAAAAAGCAGTTACGGGCTTTCCTGGGGGCTGCGGGGTTCTGTCGACCCTGGGTTGTGGCTTTCGGAGAATTGGTAAAACCGTTAATTCAAGCTACTACAACACTGACCCTCGATCCTGTCTCCTGGACCCCGGAAATGGAAAATGCTTTTAAATCCATCAAAAAGGCTCTGATCTCTGCGCCCGCCTTGGGATTCCCGGATTACGGTAAACCATTTTCTCTTTTCACTCATGAACGACAGGGAGTGGCTAGCGGCGTCCTTTTGCAATATCTGGGGGGTCGCCCACGCCCCGTAGCCTATTATTCAGTACAACTGGACCCTGTGATTCAGGGCTCTGTCTCCTGTGTACGGTCTGTTGCTGCTGCTGCTGTCATGGTTGAACGGTCACGACCTATTGTTTTGGGGCACCCTTTGACTGTCTGGGTCCCTCATGAGGTTGAAATTCTTTTAAAACAGCATTCTACACAGGCATTGTCTCCACAGCGGGCTCATAAATATGAACTAATCCTGTTGGCCGCTGACAACGTTACTTTACGCCGCTGTAACATCCTCAATCCAGCCACAATGCTACCCCTCCCAGAGGACGGTACCCCTCACCATGTATGCATGGATGTCGTCGCGCAGAATGGTAAGCCCCGCCCGGATTTAGCGGACTCCCCTTTAGTAGAGCCCGATTTACTTCTTTTCACAGATGGGTCCTCGTACTATTTAAATGGCCACCGGGTCTCGGGCTATTCGGTTACCTCTCAGGCAGACGTTATCGAGGCTGCCCCCCTACCACCTTCCTTCAGCGCCCAGGGTGCAGAGTTACACGCGCTTACCAGGGCTTGCTTATTGTCTTCAGAAAAAACTGTTACCATTTATACAGACTCTAAGTATGCTTTTGGGGTTTGTCATGCTACAGGCCAGCTCTGGAAGCAACGAGGATTTTTAACCTCCTCAGGCACAAAAATCGCTAATGGCCCTCTAATCTCTGCCCTTTTGGAAGCTATTCAGGCCCCTCGTCAGGTGGCGGTGGTTCATTGTTATGCGCACAGGCAGTCTAACAGTGTTGTGTCTCAGGGCAATGCATTAGCTGATTCAGCCGCAAAGGCTGCAGCTCTACAGCCCCTTCTGGTTTCGGCTTCCCTCCCCCTGGATGTGTCCTTCCCACCTGCTGACTGGACACTGCTGTATGCTGACGTATCCTTGGAGGAGCTGCATGACTGGAAACGCTGGGAGGGATCTAAGGGCTCCGATAAGGTTTGGCGGATCGGGAACAAACCTATTCTCCCCCGTCGTTATCTACTCGCAGCTGCTCATTATTTTCATTCCCTGGGTCACGCTGGTATTCAGGGCACGGTGGCTGCCATACTAAAGTTCTGGGCAGCACCGCATGTTTATCCCGCGGTAAAGCGAGTTCTTGGCTCCTGCCCTACTTGCCTGGCCTTCTCTGCTAAGACTCGGCTCGATGCCAACTCAAAAGGGGGGAGACCCTGGGCAAACTTCCCGTTTCAGCGCTTGCAGATGGACTACGCAGAAATGCCTAAATGCTCAGGGTTTCACCACCTCCTTGTTATAGTGGACCAACTTTCCGGATGGCCTGAAGCAATACCAACCAGAAAGGCAGATGCAAGATCTGTGGTCAAGTTCTTAATGAAAGACATTGTACCCAGGTTTGGTGTCCCTGAAGTCATTGATTCAGATCGGGGCTCACACTTTACTGCAAAGATTTTGGAGGAACTGTACCGGTGCTTGGGGATTATTCGACAATTACACACCCCGTACCACCCCCAGTCTGCAGGTCAGGTGGAGCGCATGAACCGAACAATAAAGACAATGGTAGCAAAGTTTTGTAAGGAAACTGGACTTAAGTGGCCAGAGGCCTTGCCTATAGTTTTATGGCATATAAGACGAACGCCACGCATGCCCCTAGGCCTGTCCCCATTTGAGGTACTGTTTGGGAGACCAGCTTTGGTCCCGGGAACTTATGTTCCTGTACATGCTAGCCTCTTGAATGGAGATGAAACTTTGGCCAGATATGTTGCTAGACTGCAAAAGGAGCTGACTGAAAACCAGTCTGAAGCTCAGTTGTTTCAAACCGCACCCTTAGGGTTACAAGTTCATTCCTTTAAACCAGGGGATTGGGTAATGGTAAAAAAGATCCCCCGCACCGACCCCCTGGAACCTCGGTGGGAGGGGCCGTACCAGGTTCTGTTATGTACTTATTCTGCTTTAAAAGTTGCAGGTAAAGGTTCCTGGATTCACCATAGCTACGTCAAGTTGGCAACAGAACCCCCACCTGACCCTGGCAAGCCAGCAGACGAGCCACTTCACGAATGAACACTACAGCCAACCCATGGACTGAGCTTTCCAGCTACTGGGACCTTCATAGCCCACCAGGACTTTTTGTGTTCCTGTTTATTGGACTTACATTGGGGGTAGTGTTTTTTGTATGGTACAGGGGAGGATGTCAACATTGGTATGGTTTGCCTGGGGGATCCTCTCCCTATTCCCAAGTTCAGTACAAGGATGGGAGGGCAATAGCTTTTTAAATTTAACCCGTGCTATCAAACAGGGTGTAAATCGAACGCAGTGTTGGATTTGTATTCATACCCCCACATATTTAGGTCAGGGCGTCCCGTTGGTAGGGGTACCTATCCCCCTTAATCGAACGCTCCAAACCAAGCTATGGGCAAACACTACATTTAACTGGAATGTTACAATTCAAATATGGTCTATTAATATGGTAGCCCAGGGTAATTATGCTTTATGTGTGTCACGACGTAAGGGCATAGAAAATACAGTTTTTGTAGGGAATTTTGTAGGGTGCAAGGACACCACCCAAATCAGCTCTGGTGCGGGAGGCCCCTCTACCTACTCCAGAACCCCGTGGCCAGTCCCCGAGGGGTCTGGCTGGTATTGGTTATGCAATCACACAGCCTATAAGGTTCTCCCAGCAGGATGGTGTGGTACATGTACCTTAGGGGCTATAGTACCCGCTGTGACAGTACACCAGAACCTGACCCGGGGAGAAATCCGCAATCTAGTATGGAGGGACCGACAAAGTATTCCTTTAAACCCCCTTTCTTATCGGCCCAAAGGCTTTCACTCCTTTGTGCGTTGGTTTCTGCCATGGTTGGGAGTAAGCGAGCTGGAAAAAGCTATAGTTAACATTTCAGCTGCTTTGGAACTAATGGCAAATGCTACTGCAGATGCTCTATCTGCCCTTCAAATTGAAGTCACCCAGCTATCCCAAACTACATTGCAAAACCGCCTAGCCCTGGATTATCTCCTTGCAAATCAGGGCGGGGTTTGTGCTCTGGTCAACTCAAGCTGTTGCGTATTTGTAAATCAGCATCATAGGGTGGAAACTGACATCCACATCCTCAAGCAACAGGCAGCCCTATTCCACCACATCAGCCTCGATACTACCAGCGCCGGATTCCAGGAGGTCTGGGACTGGCTCACCTCATGGCTACCGGATGTGGGGACTTGGGGACGGCGTATTTTGTATTTACTTTTTTTAACTGTTATTGTTTTTGCGTTATTTTTGTATGCCTACAATGCTGCAGTATGTGCTGTCGGCAATTGCTAACCCTGCAGCGCGGTTACTCAGCCCCAATATAGCTTACTGACGTACAAAAAAAAAAGGGAGGACTGTTAAGGAAAAGTTAGCACATGTGACTCCATTTTGGTTTGGCGCCCACCATTGTTTAAATGCCAGCACATCATACATCAGGAGGAGTAATCCTTAGATATTGAATCCCTGTGAAAATCCTCCTCCTTGTCTCCAGCCTGCCTTGTCTCCCAGTATCTTGTTTTTGTCAGTCTCTAACTCCCTGTCTCTTGGCCTTGATGTGAGGCCTCCCATCCTGATAATAAAAGTTACTGATGCATGGCTTTAGGACCATGCTGTGTAATTAACATACTGGTATAGCACGAGGAATGCACCAAGCAGGGATAGGTGGTAGATAAGACAAGGGTTTGTTTATTGGCTAAGGTTTCCGATGCACGAGGGCAACATGCTTTGCTAAAAGGTATATAACCTTTGTATAATCTGCATTCAGGGTCCCCTCCTGGCTAGCAGGGGGGCACCACGCTCGAGCGTAATAAACTTAGTGTCTTTTGGGAACTCTGCAGTTGTGGACTTTGTTTCTGTGCCTCAGCCTAGATTCGAACTGTGCGTGTCCTATCAGGTATAATTCGCAGCATTTGTGTGCGTGTCCTATCAGGTGTAATTCGTAGCACTTGTGTGCGTGTCCTACCAGGTGTAATTCGTAGCACTTGTGTGCGTGTCCTACCAGGTGTAATTCGTAGCACTTGTGTGCGTGTCCTACAAGGTGTAATTCGTAACACCCAATAACAGAGAAACTGGGGCTCCTACAGCAGCCAAAGTGACCATCTAGACGGGGTGGGTGTGCCTATGCAAATGAGATCAGCCCCTGAAGTTCTTTTCCACAACCCACCATGACTCGCCACCGAATGTCAGGGTAGAGCTCATCCTGACTCTGCTTACATACAAATAAATGCAAATGAATTGATAAGAGAATTTATGTAACTGGCCACTATGGCAACATATCTTCGAAGCTGCTTGTCAGTCTTCCGGGTACCGTGAATAAACCCCCGTCAGTATTGTCTGTGCTTGCCTGATTCTTGGGGAAAAGAATCTTTTTGCCTAACAACCCAAAATAATACTGTCTTGCACAGTGCAAGCTCATAAAAATCTGCCCTCTTCCTGTGGGGAGGTGTGCATGACTTCTTGCCCCCCAGATTTAGAAATTACATAAACTGGGTTTAATAATAAACAAAATAAGTTTATAACTATGAAAGGTAGTGTTGTCAAATGTTTGGCTGTGTTTGTGTGTGTGTGTGTTCTCCCTGTGTGTTGTCCCAGCTCTGCGCAGATAGCTGGTACAGCAGATCTCAAGCGAACTGCCCAATGACCACAAAATCCGTTAAGGTGCGAAGATGCTTGGTCAGGTTTATTGTCAGCAAAGCACGGTCCTAGCCCCTGCGTCAAGGTCTACAGTTACACTAGCACATGGATGCCCATGACAATGGACGCAGCTCAGTCAGTGGCAGGACTTTCCACTGCCCCCTTGGCTGGACAAAGACAATCCCTCTGAGATACATCTTTATACACCAATATAAACAAGTTACCTATCACCCTTGATGTATCAGGTGCCACCCATTGCCATGTACCTGTAGGTTTGATCAAAACGTCTATATTCATCATGCTGTTATCCTGACCTTATCCTTAAAATGGGTCAGCATGTTCCTGTTATCTTTGGGGAATGTGTTTATCGGGGTGTTCTGGTACCACCTTTCCAGAATGTGCTTGCGTGAGTGCTTTGTGCCGAGCAACTCTTAGGAATATGTTTTTTTGCAATATCAGTCCTGTTCTTGCCAAACTCTGTGAGCAGGGCCTGACTCTTGCTCACAATTTAACTTTGCTTATTATCAGCAAGGTTTTGATTACTTTAGCCCAGGCCTCAGGCCTCACACCAGGCCTCTGATACATGGGCTTATGTTTCAGGTCCTCTTCCTACTACAGATATATTTTAAGTGGTTAAAGGGATAGCAAACAGAACAAAACAGATTACCTTAGTAAATGAACAAAAGCCGCAAACTGAGTTTAACACACTAGCTAGGTAGGATACAAATTAGCAAATTCTCATCCTGAGTGATAAACAGGCTGGCAGATTCTTAAGGCACAAGTTGCCTTGGGTTTCCCAAGGGTCAAACAGTTCCCATTGTGTCAAGCTATCTCTGAGAGGTTTCTATTGCACACAGTTCCTGGGGTAATCCTTATGCTTGTGTGCATTTCTTCAAAAAACCACTAACATTGTTTGGCCTTATCCAACGCAGCACATTTGAAATACAGAAACATGGTCAATATTCCCAGCTTCAGATACAAAAATGATACATGCATACAAACTGGATAAACACATTCAGTAAATCATAGCCTTTCCAATGATACCTTACAAGACCCATCTTGCATAAAGTATATCTTAGTTATATCATATTCATATCATGACCATATTTCTATAAAGAATATGGGGTGTATTGTTACATATGTCACATTCAAACATTCTATTTTCCCTTTTGGCACAAACAGCACCCCGAGCCCAGTGCCCCTCAAGCCCAGCACCCCAGGGTCATCTGGCTGGGTCATCTGCCCCTAAATCTGGCCTCAGGGGGAAAGGAGTGAGCCCCAGCTGCTTTGCAGGCAGCTCCTATTGCAGCCCTGGGACCTGTCTACGTTCTATAGCCACGTGATGATGCCCTCACCCCACCTGGATCCATACAGCTGCTGCTGCTTCACAGGGCCATGGCCTGCTCCACCTCAGGGTCCCACAGTGAGTTACAGACTCACAGCACCCGGTGAGAGAGGGGCCAATTTACCCTCCCCACCGCCCACATGGAGAGCTGAGCTACTGTGCCATGTTAGAGTGATGGACTCTAGATGGATCAATATGGAGAAGGGTGGGCAGATGGGTAGAGAGGTGTATACAGGGATGGACAAAGGGATAGTTTCACCATTGCACAGTTGGGGAAACTGAGGAACATAGCAGCAAAGTGACTCTCCCAAGGTCACCCAGCAGACCAGTGGCAGAGCCAGGAGCACAGCCTAGGACTCCTGAGTTCCCATCCAATGTGCTAGCCATTGAGTGACACTTCCTCTAATCTCATTTTGAATGTTGCTAAATTCTTGGCCTCAATGACTTCCTGTGGCAGTGAGTTCCACTGGCAAATTGCATGTCATGTGATAAAAAATTTCCTTTTCTCGGATTTGAATTTCCCATCTTTTAGAGGCATTGAGAGTCCCCTTCCTCTGTGATGAGACAGGGAGACCAGAAGCTCCCAATCATCTCTCTGCTGACCCTTCATTATTTATGGATCTTCTTTTCCTGTCCTCTCTCCTCCATCCCATCTAAGGTAACAATCCCCGGCTTTCCAAGCTGTCTCTGTACGAGAGCTTTTCCAGCTCCTGGATCATTCTTGTCCTTTTCTGCACACAGTATGCTGGTGCAGCCATCCCGTTCCCTATGCGCCTCCAACACCGGTTTTCTTTGTGTGCCCACGACTGCCCATTGAGCTGCCAGCAGATGTGCCCTGGGCCCCCGTCCTGCACTGGTACAGGTCATGTCAATCCCTGTAAGGAGCAGGACAAACTGATTGTCGAGAACTGTCAAGTAATCCACACTGGTAGCAATGAGCCTCCCCAACCATTGTGTTGGCTCTCCCCAATATTGATTAGCCAGGATTTCCTTTTGCAGATTAGCCCCTGCCCACACTTCCTGCCCCGTCACATCCTGCCTGTCCACAGCCCTGCCCCACAGGCAAAGCCTGGGCTCCACCTCAGCTAGCAGGAAGCACACGCAGCCAGCGCTGGACCTGGTGCTAGGCCAGGGGCTGGGAGGGCAGGGAGTCGGTTCTGCCCAGGGAGGGGCTGGTGGTGCTCCGCGGGAGCTATTGCTGAACAATCCTTCATTGCTGCGAGATGGCTTATGTTGAAAAGCTGGTACAGGAGACGGCTGCAGGCCGGTGTGTGGGCATCCAGATAATCAACAACACCAGAGACATGACCCTCGAGAACCCCAGGTAAGCAGGTTCCCATAGCCCCGTCCACGCGGCTTCCCAAGTCAGCCTGTGGTTAGTGTCTAGACAGATGTGCCACCGTGTGGGGTATGTGTCTGCTACTGAATATCTGTCTGTCTGTCTATCCATCCCCATACACCCCATCTATCTATCCATCCATTCCTGTATATTACGTCAGTGCTGTATGTCCCATTGGATCACCACAAATCCCCCTGCCCTCTGGGTTATATTTAAAGTTTCTATCCCTGCAGGGGCACAAGATTGTATTCGACCTTCGAGCCAGGATATTTTGTGTGTCCAGGACTGAGGGTATTTTAGGGGGGAAAACACATTTTTTCAGGGTGGGGAGAAACATTTCCCTGGGCAGTTGATTTGAGAGGAAACGGCTGTTGGAAGCCACCTGGGAGGTTGGAGAGTAAGTCCCAGGGAGATGGACTGGAGGCAGATGACATGGCAATAGGCCTGTGATTAATTGTAAAGGTGTTCAGTGTATTTAGTTCACCACCTCCACATACACCCATGTACATTACCCACATGCTTACCTACACAGGTACATGTGTACTTACACACTCATATGCAGCTGTATGAGATGTCCGTCTGACTGTGTGTGGCCTTTACTCTGTAGTTAATAACAATGTGCATGACCACGTAACATTTTATCAGCTAGGAACCAGTACCACCTTGTGCATTGGTCATGCAGAAAGACCCATCTGCCCTGGGGGCTGGCCCAGGTGGGGCTGCACTCCCTTGTCCGGTGACTTGCGTGTCCCCTCTGCAGAAGAGCGGGCAGGCTGTGACCCACCCCAGGCCCTAGGTCAGGATTCCCCTGCTGGGGGATGCAGTTATTAATTATTGTTAGGGATGTTGTGTAATGAAGGAACCCCGTGGTGTTTTCCTCCAGGACTTACTGTTTCAGCGGCAGTGCCATGATAGACCCTGTACCCCAGATCCCCCCCAGCTCCTCGGAGAGCTTCCTGTTTGTGAAAACAAGCTACACAGCCCGCGGGAGCGTCGGGGTGCTGAGCTACGAGTCCGCTGCCTTCACCCTGGCCATCATGTTCTCCAACCCCTTCGACCGCTTCCTCTACAGCATTGAGTTTGCCATCGAGCTCTTCGCTGGCAGGAAACACTTCCACAGCATGGAGCGCCTTTACCACTATATGTTCAGCCACAACCCTCCTTATAAGTGCGAGTCCTTCCAGAAAACGAGGCTCACTGATGACCAGGACGGCCAGCTGGAGGTGACCAACCAGGAGATCCAGGTGAAGGCCACCATGTCCAACAAGAAGAAGTCCATCATTAAAGTGCAGATCGAGCAGGGAGACCGCTGCCCATCCGCTGCGGCCCACTCAGCCGGCCTGGAGAGCACACGGAATTGACCTAGTGTGACAGACGAGGGGGGCGTGGCTGGGAACGCCAGGAAACAGTGACTTTCTTTCCCAGCCCACGTGCGCAGACACGGGCTCGCTCTGCTGGCGCTCGCCCCAGTGTGGCCACAGAGGCCTGTGCTGCAGGAGGAGCCAGCCACCCCGGGTGTGTGGCCTGAGCCGCTGCCCCGGACTCAGGGGCTGCACTGCTGCATTTCACGTGCTAGCGCGTGTCTGTCTACCCAGGCTGGGAGGCATCCTTCCAGCTGCCTGGGGACGTACCCGCAGGATAGCTCAGGTGAGCGTGGCTTTGTGGCCGTGGCCCTGGCCCTGTCTGTAGGGTGAGGCGGCCCCAAACAGAGATCCCTAGTCACCCGTTCTGGCTGCCTTCGCCCAGCCAGATCACTAAATTGTGAGGCCCAAAGGCCTATTGTGACCATCCGGTCCAACCTGGGACCAGCACCGGGCGCTCCCTGCCCCGAGCCCAACAGCTGGGGACTGAAGATGAGAGGCAGCCAATCTCTGTGTAGAGCCGGTCACCCTTCTTTTGGTTGTGGCCCAGAATGCTCCTTTGCCGTGAGCCCTTGGGGCAAAACAAGGCTTCCAGAAGACCCAAAGAGAAATATCTGCTGCCTATTTAAAGTTGGGTTAAAAATAAAGGGAATATTTTCACTTCCTTCTGCAAGGGTCATTCCTCCAGGAGCCTATCAAGGTTTTGTTGCTATGGTTATAAAGGGGTGGGGGATTCCTTCCTTATTTTTTAACCTTAGAAATAACAGGGGTCTCAAGACTTGTCTGTCCTGCTGTTGCTGGAGAGTGGGCTGGGAGAGTCCGAGGAGGGGACCGTGAGCTGACTCGGCCCATACTTGTGAGGCAGGGCGCTGAGTCTTTAACGAAGAGATCGTGTCTCCCAGCTGTTTGCAGGGTGGCAGAGTCAAATAGGCACCAGTAAGACCAACAAGTTCTAAAGAATCCAGTAACACCCATGCCCCTCTCCCTGGCCTGGTGGCACTTCCAAGCTGGCTGTGGTGGGGGGACCCTGCCAGCCCTGCAGCTTGTCAGGCATGTAGACGGGTAGAAAAGTCCTGCCCTCGTGTGAAAAACTAGCTGAAGGAAAGAGACTCCTTTAAACATCAACAAAACTGCCAGGCCTCTGTGCCCAGCACCCCAAAGGGGGCACAACCGCACTGTATCTCTCTCTGTGGGGCTCCTTTAATGGCTGTAGCTGCTTCTCTGCCTGGCTGGGTTATTTGTGGCAGGAGCTATCAGTGGCCTGCTGAGAGGAGCGGTTCTGACAAGGCATCTGCCCACCCAAGGGCACGGCAAGATGGCTGAGCACTGGGGAAAGTGGTTGGGAATGCCCTGCACCTCAGCAACTGGGATGTCACAAAGGGGGAAGGGCCTGATCCATCAGCGACGGAATGCAGTGCAGCTTTGCTGGCAGACACGCGCTTATGGGGTCCGGTGGAGGCAGGTCTCTTGAGTGAAGGGCAGCCTGGCTCCATGCCTTGACCCTCAGTGACTCTGCACTTGGGGAAGGCACAAAGGGATGGGGGCTCTAAGGCAGTGTCTCAGTCTTTCCAGACTACTGTACCCCTTTCAGGAGTCACATTTGTCTTGTGTACCTCCAAGTTTCATCTCACTGAAAAATTACTTGCTTACAAAATGAGATACAGAAATACAAAAATGTCCCAGCACACAATTACTGAAAAATGGCTCCCTTTCTCATTTTTACCATATAATTATAAAATCAATCTAGTGGAATATAAATATTGTACTTACATTTCAGCGTGTAGTCTACAGAGCAGTATAAACCAGTCATTGTCTGTATGAAATTTTAATTTGCACTGACTTCGCTAGTGCTTTTTCTGTAGCCTGTTGTAAAACTAGGCAAACGTCTAGATAAGTTGATATATCCCCTGGAAGACCGAGTACCCCCAGGGGTACACGTATCCCTGGTTGAGAACCATTGCTCTAAGCCACCTTTGTGCTCCCTTGCCTGGTCCCTGGAGAGCAACCTTGGGGTGTGTCAAATATCAAGGGAAGGGTAACCACCTTTCTGTATACAGTGCTATAAAATCCCTCCTGGCCAGAGGCAAAGTCCTTTCACCTATAAAGGGTTAAGAAGCTCAGGTAACCTGGCTGGCACCTGACCCAAAACGACTTATGAGGGGACAAGATACTTTCAAATCTGGAGGGGGGGGAAAGGCTTTTGTCTGTCTGTGTGATACCTTTGCCGGGAACAGATCAAGGATGCAAGCCCTCCAACTCGTGTAAAGTTAGTAAGTAATCTAGCTAGAAAATGCATTAGGTTTTCTTTGTTTTGGCTTGTGAAATTTGCTGTGCTGGAGGAAATGTGTATTCCTGTTTCTGTGTCTTTTTGTAACTTAAGGTTTTGCCTAGAGGGATTCTCTATGTTTTGAATCTGACTGCCTGTAAGATTATCTTCCATTCTGATCTTACAGAGTTGTTCTCTTATCCTCTTTTGTTCTTCTAATAAAGTCCTGTTTTTTAGAATCTGATTGGGTTTTTTGGGTCTTAAAAATCCAAGGCTGGTTTGTGCTCATCTTGTTTATTCTCAAGCCTCACCAGGAAAGGGGGTGTAAGGGCTTGGGGGGATATTTTAGGGAAATAGGAATTCCAAGTGGTCCTTTTCCTGATTGTTTATTAAATCACTTGGTGGTGGCAGCATTTAATCCAAGGTCAACGACTTTGTGCCTTGGGGAAGTTTTAACCTCAGGTGGTAGAAATAAGCTTAGGGGGTCTTTTCATGCAGGTCCCCCCACCTGTACCCTAGAGTTCAGAGTGGGGAAGGAACCCTGACTGGGTGGCTCTAACTCACACTCTGCTCCCCCTGTGGCTGCTGGGGAGCAGAGAACAGCCACTACGCAATGCATTCTGGCCATACCCCTGTGCTGCCCATACCCCTGTGCTGCCCCACAGCCAGGGGCTGGGCACACCCCTCATGCCAGGCTGGCTTCACCAAGGCTCCTGCACTGAGCTGTCTGAGGCGTGAAAGGCCAGCTCAGCCCCTGTTTACGAAAGGCAGCCAGGTGGAGGGTGGCAGACGGTCTGGTTTGTGTCCCTGAGAAGAGCTGAGATCAGTGTCCTGGCTGGCATGGCAACGTGCCCAGAGATTCTGGAAAAGGGATTCAAGAGTCACCAAAAGGTGCCTGATCAGTTTGTGCCAACAGGATGGGGCAGCCGCCCACAGCCAGCCGGTGTGTACCTTTGGGGAGGTGGGAGAGGAGGGTACGCGTCACACTGGAGTGCAGGGACGGGGCAACAGACTGGAAGGAGCAAGCTTCACCATCATGGCTGCTGCCCCCACTGTCTTGTGGGATCCCTCATGACGCTGTTGGGCCTTTGAGATCCTGAAAGGGGACCTGACCAGACTCGGAGGGAGGGAGGGCAGAGCATAGCTTAGCCAAGGGGCACTGCACTAGGCCCCTCCCTGCAGCCTGGACACAGGCATTGAATGCAGTGAAATGGTCAGGGCTTAGCTCACACCCCTCCCACCAGCATCTCCCTGTAGCTGGTGTAGGCAGGGAGCCGCTCCAGGTGCTGGCTTTGGGGATCCCATTCCCAGCTGCCATCTCTCCCCACACATCACACAGGGAGCACAAGTGCCAAGCTAGCCTTTGGGAATTGCAGTGTGTGCTTGTGATTTTCTAGGCGCCTAGAAGGCAGGCATTGCAACCCTCACCATCAGTGCCTAAGTCCCTCCGTAGATCCTAGCATACGTGACTCACTATCCCCAGCAGCAGGGGCTCTGTAGGCTGGAGGAGTGTATTCCTCCCTGCTTACAACCTGAGGGCTTGCCTACACTACACAGCCTTGGATGGTGTAGCTATGCCGGCAACTCACGCCAGCGAAGCTGCAGCATGAGCTGACAGAGGGCATTCCTCTGCCGACACAGCTACACCCCCGCCCCTTCCAGCATGAGCGACGCTGCAGAGTTTTGCAGAGCTGAGTCTAGGGCGGGGAGTGCAGCACAGAGCAGGCCTGAGCAATGCTGCTCTATTGCATGCTCTGTGGTTTGCTGCTCCAGGCTGAACAGACTCTCGGTGAAGTCCTTGCTTTTCGGGCACCTCCCCTGGCTTCCTGCACAGCTGCCAACAGCAGAATTAAACAACAACAAGGCTGTTTCAAGACCCCACCCGCTGCACTTCCTGGAGGGTTTCCACACAGAAACATGCTTCCTCTGCACAACACTGGGACGATCCGGGCTGGACACTGCACCTTTAGGTGCCTGGTGAAACAACTTTTCAGCCCCTTTCCCTTGCCAAGTTCATCCCTGGCCGCGCTGGGGGCCGAGCCATGGTGCTGGTGCTCGTTTCCTCACTGTAAGAAGCGTGACTTTTGGCAGTGGCTTCTGATGATGGTCAGACTCCGGCTGCAGGGAGAGCAGAGGCTGCCCATCAGAGCTGCGGCGTCACCAGCCTTTCACTAAGTGTCTCCAGGGCCCGGTTCTCCCAAGGAGCCGGGCAGTGGGATGGGATGGAACCCGGGGAATGGCCGTGCTCCAGGCACAGCCGCTAGCTCGTCCCTGGGGCTCCCGGACAGGTCCCTGGGCACGGCCAGCCAAGTTTGCTGGGGGGAGGGAGCAGAACTGGCGAGAGAGAGACCCAGATCTCCAGAACGGCTCAGCACCCACAGGTATGGCTTTATCCACAGGGCTCCTTCCGTGCTGAGCCCTTCCGGAGATCCTGGCCCTCGCAGCCAGAGGTGGATGATGTTTCCCTGGGGCCCTAGGCCAGAGCAAGTGGGGGCCCCTCCCGACCCCTTCTGCCTGCAGCCCAGCCCAAGTTCGGCCCCTTCCGCCTGCGGTCCTACCCATGCCCCACCCTTTTCTGCCCCTTCCTCAGGCCCGCCCCTGTTCCACCCTGGGTCCTCCCCAACGCCGCACAGGCGCTCAGGGCTGTGATGGGGAGAGATGCCTCCCCCCGACCACTGGACCTGCCACGGTGGGAAGATCTGCCCTTCCCCCGGCCCCAACCCAGACCTGCCGCGGCAGGGAGAGGTGTCTCTCCCACCCCAGCCCAGGTGCTGCTGAGGCAAGAGAGAGCTGAGGGGAATCCTGTCTCCCCACTGCAGCCCTGGGGAATCCTATGCCCTAAACCCCTCATCCTTGGCCCCACTCCAGAGACCACACCTCCCAGCTGGAGCCCTCACCCCCCACACACACCCCAACCCTTTGCCCCAGCCCTGAGCCCCCTCCCACACACCGGACCCCTCTGCCCCGGCCCTGCCACATGAATTTTGTTATGTGCACCGATATGGAGGTGGTGTGCACATAACAATATTCATTCCGCACGTGTGGGAAAAAGCAGAGGGACACACTGGTCCCTGTTCCGCTCCCCCCCCCCCCCCCACACACACCCAACTGTAGCCTTGCAACCCCGTTTTGCTCCTTTCTGCCCCACGACCAGAGAAGCTCTGTCCCTGCAACACGGCCCAGGGCTGCAGCAGGGAGTGAGAGCTCCTCCAGTCCCAGGGCCGCAGTGGGGGTCCGGGTGCTGGGGCTTCCGCCGCTGCCCCCTGCGCTTTCCGCAGGGGACCAGGGTCGGGGCACTGGAACTTCTCCCACTTCGCCTGCTTGGTGTTTTTGCCGGAGAGCGTGTTGGGCAGGGGGCTTGCCCTGCCACCCTCCGGCTTCTGCTGGGGATGGGTGAGGGGACAAAACAGGGGGGGCTTCCTCTATCCCATGGCTTCTGCTGGGGGCTTCCCCCACCCTGGTCTGCTACTGCAAATAATTTTTTCCAGGGAGTCCCCCAGTTGGCCAGGGCCCCTAGGGCCAGGCCCGGGCCCCAGCAGTCCATTGGCTAATCCACCACTGCTCACAGCCAGGGCTCCCCTTTTTCTCTGCCTCCTCCAGGCTTGGAGGATCCTTCATGCTCAGGCACAGGCCAGGGATCCTGAACCCACCCTTTGAGCAAGGCTCATGTATTGTTTAATACTTATCTGGCAGTAGCCCTAGCAGCTGTGTGCCCATGGTGCCAGGTGCTGGACATGTACACACACCCCGACACGTGGCCCAGGCCCTACACAAACAAAGCAAAGCACCTTGGGCCTGATTTTTAGGCGCCTGAAGACACAGAGCAGTGCCCAGTTGTACCAAGGTGCTTTTGAAAATATCACACAGCACCTATCTGCATCTCTGGCCATCAAAATACCCTTGAAAATCCAGCCCTTAGCCCCGCTCACCCTGCCCTATGGCTGCAGACAGCTGTCCCAACACCGGCAGCGAACCCCCATGAGGGAAGCTGAGGTGGAGGCATGGTGTAGACGAGAGTGGGGCAGAGGTGTCTGGGCCCAGCCTGGCCTCACTGCTCTCCGGCTTGGCGTTGCCGCCTGCCTGTGCCATAGCCGGCTCGTCCCTGCCTCTGCAGCCTCCCCTGCTTCTCCCAGAGCCACCCCAGCCGGGGAGCAAGTGACCGCTTCCTAATTTAGCGCCCGACACCCAGAGCAGCTTCTTGGTGACACTCAGTGCCTCTGGCAGCATTAAGGGGCCTGAAAGAGGGGGAATCAGCCCCTGGAATGGGGCCAGCTGTGGCGATACAGGGGTGTCCCCAGGGCCAATGATACCGTGGTAACTAATCCTTGGTCACTCACTCTTACAACAAACCCCATTCAGTGTGGTCTGGGATGTCCTGCCCAGTCCCCTGAGAAGAATCACCATTGAAACCCCTTTCAACCTCTTATGGCGCACACAGACAACGCTCTGTGCCCATCTTCTCCCGGCCCTTCCTGCTGGCTCCAAAGGGGAACGGCAGCCGCAACAGCCACAGCCCCTCCTGTCTAGGTTGGTCTGTCTCTTGCCCTCTCTCTCTGACTGCGTCCATACCCTCCATCTTCTCCCTCCCCCCCACCCCCTTTCTATCTCTATCCCCATCCACCTTCTCCCATTCTCGCCCCCTGCCCGCACACCCACCCCCTCGGCTGGTTTCTGTGGGCAGGCTGTGGTGCACGAGCAGAGAACTCTGTCCCTACACGTGTCTCCACCTCTGTTCTCGGGAAGGGGCTGACCACCTGGACTTTGTCTCTCCTGGAAATCATTGGCCTCAGGGGCTGGGCAGGGCCTGGCTCCCTGATCCCTCCCCGTGGCAGACCTTCGTCCCCACATCTCCAAGAGCTGTGCCAGGCCAGGGTTTGGGGTGCTGCAGAGAGACCTTCCGTTCTGGCCTGTCTTCCCTGGCAGGGGTCAATCCCCTGAGCTCCCAGGGACCTCACACCCTGACTGCTGCCTCCCACACCCCCAGGCAGAGCCATCTGGGCAGGTGGGTACGTGGCTTGCGGGGGAGGGAGACTATAACCAGGGGCCTGACAGGGCTGGAGCAAGCACTCCCCAGTGCAGTGAGTCATTAATCCTGGCAAGGGGGAAAAGCTCTTTTCTGGGCAGGGGATGCCTGGGGGAGGGGTGCCCAGCAGGGAGGGGGCTGGGTAGAGGGTAACCAGGGGGAGGGGTGCCCAGCAGGGAGATGTGCATGGGGCACCCATTGCAGTGGTGAGGCATGCTCAGGGTTGGGTAGGAGATGCCCATGGGGACTTGTAGCAAAGCACCGACTTACTGGTGCAGCAGCTCCTGCTGGTGTCTGGGAATTAGCTCTTTCCCAGCTCTGGAGCACCTCCTGCTGGCCAGTGTCTCGCCTGCCTTAGGCCCCATGTCCCTCACAGACCCCAGTGCCCTTTACCTCAGGGTGCCCCAGGAGTACCCCCACACTCTGGGTCTCCCCTCCCAGGGGAACCCCCAACCCTCTAAGCCCACCTCAGCGGGGCAGATTGCAATCTGTAATGGCCACTCATCGTTGGCAAGGAGGCTGGATCTGCTGCCTCTGTCTATCCCCAGAGTGCCCCTCTCAGCCCCAGTACCTGCATAGGCCTTCAACAAAACCTGCAGCCTGGGGTTTTATTAGGCTGGAGCTGCCCAGCTCCCTTGGCCCTTTCCCAGCACGGCTCTGCTTCAGGCACCTTGCAACCAGGTCCTTCTCAATCCAGGCCTAGAGTCAAACTCCTCTAGTGGCTGGCTCACAGCCCCTTTATAGGGCCAGCTGTGGCCTGATTGGGCTGGCCACACCTGTGGTCAGCTACTCCCTCAGCTACTTTCACTCCTTTTCCCAATTGCAGCCCTCTCCAGGGCTGCTTTTAACCCTTGCCTACGGGGGCTGCATATCAGCGCTGCCCAGGCAGTGAACAATGCGGGGGAGCGATGGATCTGCAATCAGGTAGATGCAGGCCCGATGCCCCCTCAGCAGGGTGCACAGTGCTGGAGGGGGGAGGAGGGCAGGAGATGGGTCTGCAATCAGGTAGACACAGGCCCTTGTGCGTGGTGACAGGCTCCTGTGTCTCCCTGTGGGGCTGGTCATCTCAGGCATTGCGAGGCCGGGCAATGGCAGTAGAGTACGTCACATACCAGGGCATCAAGTTCCCCCCTGCATATAACTCTGAGCAGAGCCTGCGCTTCGCCCACAAGGAGTTCCAGGTGCAGGATGATGATGTCTTCAATGTCACCTACCCCAAATCAGGTAGGGTGCTGCAGGCATGGAAGGGGGATCATCCTGAGTCAGGGTGGTGGGAGAGGGCCCTGGGAAGGAGGGGAGGGACAACCTGTTATCCTGGAATCCGGTTATGTGGGGCATGGGGAGGGCTGGGTGTGGCCAGCGCAGCTATCAGGGAGGGGATGGGGAGGGCTGAGTGTGTCTGGGGTGTCTATTGGGGGTTGGGGATGGCTCGGGGGCATTGAGATGGCTATAGGGGATGGGGTGAGGAGGCTTGGATGTCTATGGGGAGGATGGTGGGGAGGGCTATAGGAGAAGGCTGGGAGGGCTATAGGGGCAGTGATGGGGCTCAGCCCTGTTGGCTCCACTGGCCCAGGGAGGCATGCAGTCTCAGAGACAGCTCCAGACCCCACAAGGCACCTGTGACAGAAGCCCCCTGTCCCCCAGGCACAGTGTGGATGATCGAGATCTTGAGCCTGATCCGCAGCGGCGGGGACCCAGCCTGGAACCAAGCCGTCCTCAACTCCACCCGCGTGCCCTGGTTCACTACCCGCCTGGGGCTGGAGTCTGCACTGAGCTATCCCCGACCCCGTCTGTTGACCTGCCACCTCCCCGTCCAGCTCTTCCCCACGTCCTTCTTTGGCTCCAGGGCCAAGGTGGACCAGGCAGGCTGCGCATGGGGGTTACAGTACAGAGCCGGGGTGGCAGGGGCTAAGGTGCAGATCCATAGTGTGATGGGTCCTCCCCAGGGTGCCACCTGGAACTGGAGTACAGCCAAGCCTTCTGTTTTACCAGTGTGGGTTCCCTCTCACACTGTGATGTTGTGGCAAGCTGCAAAGCCCTCCAAGCTTGCACTCACAGCAACATCCACAGGCAGTGGCCACACTCGGCTGTGTTCATGAATGCTCTACCAGCCAACAATACAGAGGCTTCGGCCAAAATACTCCCCAGACTAGGACCCCAGAGCTGTACTGTCTTGCCCTGGTCAAAAACATGAACGGTATATTAATTATTACCCCGTCTTCCCCCTCCCTCGATGTGGAGAGGAATATGCACAAAGCCTTTAATAACTGAGCTGAACTTTCCCCACCCCCACCTTTCACTTAAACCACACTGTTTTATATAAAAAATATAAAATTGATTTATTAACCACAGAAATGTAGATTTTAGGTGATTATAAATGATAGCAAACAGATCAAAGATAGCATAAGAAATAAAACAAAAATGCAATCTAAGCCTAATATACTAAATAGGATCTGAATCAAGCAGTGTATCACCCTGTTACATACATAGTACGAGCAATTTGCTAATGTTTCATACAAAGGCAGGGCTTTCTTCTTTCCTGCCTGGCACCAGCTCTTGCCCCCCAGTTCTGTCTTTTCCTCTGGTATTCTTGGGTATTCTGTTGTAGGGAGAGTGAGGTCCAGTCATGATGTCACTTCCCCCTTTTATATCTTCTTCCAACTTGCTGGAAAGCTCTTTTGCTGAGTCAAACAGTTCCCATTGTCCGGTGCTATCTCTGAGAGGTTTCTATTCTACACAGTTCCTGGGGTAATCCTTGTGAGCGGCTGTATTTCCTCAGTAGGTCATCAACACTGTTTGGCCTTTTTATCGTTGTATCTCAAAGGCTGCTTGTGGGTGTCCCCAACCTTACAACAGGTTTCAGTGGCACACACATCGCCAAACTTCATAACTTCACATACAATCACAGCACATAGAATTTAACAGGATATTAATGTTCAACAGATTAAGACTTTTAGAATGACACCTCACAAGGCATGCTTTGTACAAAACCTATCCGAATCATATCACCATGGTGAATATGGGTGCAGAGTGTCACACATAGGGAGTAGGGTGTGGGGCATGTGCCTTAAGCTTGTGCCTGAATTCCAAGTGCTTTAACCCTGCCCCTGTGGAGCAACGGGTGTTTACCTGGCTCTGGGGCCAACGGCTGGACGCCCGGGGACAGTCAAGCCGGGAGGGTGATGCTGGCAGCTCTGCTCTGCAGAGTGCTTCAGGGGCTCCCTGACCCGTAGGAGAGTTAATAGCAGAACAGCATTTCCTGTGCCAGTCCCTGCCCTTTCCCCCCAGCCTATGTCTTGGTCCAACCCAGTGGCGGATTAATGATTTTGCCACCCCAGGCCCTGAAATAATTGTCCCTCCCAGCAGCTCCTCCCGCCCCAGCTCACCTCCGCTCCGACTCCGTCTCCTCCCTGAGCGCGCCACCCGGTCCTGCTTCTCCCCTCTCCCTGCCAGTGCTTGTGCACGAAACAGGTTCGCGAAGGAGGGGGGAAGAGGGGGGAATGGGGTGCACTCGGGAGAGGAGGCGGGGCTGGGGCGGGGACCAATAGGGGTAGGGCAGGGGTGGGGAAGGGGTGGAGTTGGGGCGGGGCCGGGGGCGGAGGGCGTGAACAGGTGCCGGGGGAAGCAGCCTCTGGCTGCTATTATAAATTTGCTACCCCTGCAAATTTGCTGCCCTAGGCCTAGGCCTAGGCCGCCTAGGCGTTAATACACTGCTGGTCCGACCCTGCCTGCACTCCCCTCCAGGTGGTCTACACACTCCGCAATCCCAAGGACGTCCTGGTCTCCTATTTCTATTTCTCCAAGATGTGCAGCTCGTACGAGGACCCCGAATCCTTTGAGCAGTTCCTGCGGGACTTTCTGAGCGGGGATGGTGAGTGTGGCTTCAGGGCCTGGGACGTCTTGGGACATGGGAGGTGCCTTACCAGATTCAAGCCTGGCCAGCCCCAGACGCAGTCTGCCCCACATTGCTGCCAGGGCAGAGAGTGGATCCCAATGACTCCACAATCCCATCATTCTGCAGCCTTGAGCAGTGGTGTGTGTGTGTGTTGTGGGGGTATTCACCAGGGCTCTCCAGTCCCAGCTCCTGCCCCTAGCCATGCCCTGGGGGGAAAGGGGGTTCTCCATGTGTCCCAGGGCATGGGCCTAATGGTATTGGGGCTCTTTAGTCTCATCTCATTAGGGTGACGTGAGCAGCGAGTCCATCACATGTCAAACTAACTGCCCAGCTACACAGTGGGGAATAACTGGCTAGGGGGTGGAGGGTCTAATCTGAGGGTTAGAGTGGCTTACAAATTCAGCGTGAGTCAGCAATGGGACAGCCGCACAAAAGGCTGCTATCGTTCTGGGGGATGTTAACAGGAGTGTTCGTCTGCCAGGACATTGCCCCACACTAGGCACTGGTGAGGCGTCAGCTGGGGGACTGTGTCCTTAGGAAAGACGGGAAGAAACTGAGGCGAGTCCAGAGAAGAGCAACAAAGGTTCTAAGAGGTTTGGCAACCTCGGCCTATGAGGAAAGGTTGGAAGAATAGGGCGTGTTCAGTCCAGAGAGGAGGAAGCTGGGAAAGGTTGCTGTAAAGAGGATGGGGATCCTCTGTTCTCTGTGTTCACCCAGGGGAGGACAAGAAGGAATCTGCTCAGTGTGCAGCAAGGGAGATGTAGGTTAGATAGTAGGACAAACTTTCCATGGATACCTCAGCTCTGGAACAGGTGACCCTGTGGGATCCTGTCACTGGAGGTTTCCAAGAAAAGGTTGAACAAACCCCTCCCAGGGCTGATCTAGGGTGACTCGTCCCTGCCTTGGTGCAGGGGGATGGACGTGCTGACCTCTTGAGGGCCCTTCCAGCCCGACGTTTCTAGGAGTCTCCATCGGAGTGTCTCCTCGCAGCCTGGCAGGAGCATTCCCTGCCCACATGAGAGTCCCCACTGTGCTGACTCTCTGGCTGACACTCACAGCCCCACCCCGCTCTGCTCTCTGCCTCTGCAGTGCCCCACGGGTCCTGGTTTGATCATGTCAGAGGCTGGATGGAAATGAAGGGCAGAAAGAATTTCTTCTTCATCACTTACGAAGAGCTGCAGCAGGTAAAGTGACCCGGCCACATCCCCCGCTGTTGTAGACTGGCCATAGCTCCACTGGAGTCAATCGGCCAGCTCCCCGGCTGGGGTAAATCATGAGTAACTGAACTGGAGTCAATGGGGCTGATTCCCCTAATTCATCATGATGTTAATCAGGAGTCACCCCATTAAGGTCCAGTAGGCTGCGCCATGTGAACTAGTGGGAGTGGGGGGGTGAATCAGCTCCATGCCTGTCCAGCTGCTCCATTGACATCCATGTTTCACAGCATTCCAGTGCAGACACAATCCAGGGTTTGGAAATTGTCGTCATCCCCCGGCCCTGTCTGCCAGGCCCTGCCCGCCAGGCCCTGCCCTGGTTACTGTCACTATGCCCTAGGGTTGTCAATTCTCCAGCATTGGCTGGGAGACTCCCAGATTCAGCATTGGTCTCCCAGTGACTACTGAAAGCAATCTGGGAGACTTTAATAGGATATTTTGAGAAAATGAAAATGACATTACGTAATGTTGGGGTGGGAGGAAATCTCCCAGAATAGCTTCAGTCGGGGGGGCTCTGCTGGGCCAAGCCCTCATGACTGTAACTGTCCCTGTCAGCCAGGGAGTGGCGGGGGGGCTCTGCTGGGCCAGGCCCCGGTTACTGTAACCGTCCCTGTCTGCCCCCACCCTCGCTCACTTTCACCGGGTTGGGGCAGGGGGTTGGGGTGCGGGAGGGGGTGAGGGAGAGGTTCAGAGTGTGAGAGGGGGCTCCAGGCTGTGCCTGGGGGAGAGCATTGCGGTGCAGGAGGGGATGCAGGGTGCAAGCTCTGGGAGGGAATTTGGGCACTGGAGGGGGCTCAGGGCTGAGTGAGGTGGTTGGGGTGCAGGCTCTGGGAGGGGGCTCTGGACTGGGTCAAGGGATTAGGGTGTTTGAAGGGATGAGGGGTGTGGGCTCTGGGAGGGAGTTGGGTTCAGGAAGGGGCTACAGAGGGTTTGGGTGCAGGAAGAGGTGCGTGCTCCGGCCAGGTGGCACATACCTTGGGTGGCTCCCAGTTGGGGGGCAGCAGGGTGAGGCAGGCTCCCTGCCCCTGTGCTGCTCCCAGAAGCAGCCAGAACATCCCTGTGGCCCCTTGGAGGGGGGCAGGCAGGGGGCTCCGCATGCTACTCCCTGCAGGCAGGCACCACCCCCAGAGCTCCCATTGGTGCAATTCCCGGCCAATGGGAGCTATGGGAGTTGGCACATGGGGTGCAGGGAGCATGCAGAGACCCCCTGTCCTCCCCCTCCCCCCCCCCCCGCGGGGCGTGGGGACATGTTGCCAATTTTGGCAGCAGTGCAGGGCGAGGGCAGGCAGGGAGCCTGCCTTATCCCGCTGCACCACTGGATTTTAGCACCCTAAAATCTCGTAGCCTCCAGGAGATAGAGCCTGATTCTGGGAGACTCCTGGCAAACCCTAGTCACCACCTGCCCAGGGCAACATAGGGGGCTCTGCCTGGCTGTGCCATGGTTACTGTCACCGCCTGCCCAGGGCAGCATGGGGGGGCTCTGCCAGGCCAGGCCCCAGGTAATGTCACCGACCCTGTCTGCCAGAGGTTGGGGGAGCGGGGCTCTGCCACGCCACGATTACTGTCACTGGGAGCAGCGGGGGGGGGCTCCACCAACCCGTGCCATGGTTACTGAGGCTGTTGTTTTCCCCCAGGACCTGAGGGGCAGCGTGCGGCGACTCTGCCAGTTCCTGGAGCAGGAGCTGGATGAGGGAGCTATCACCTCGGTGGTGGAGAACGCCTCCTTCAGGGCCATGCAGGAGAACAAGATGTGCAACTCGACGCTGCTCCCCAAGGACATCATGGATCAGGAGAAGGGCACGTTCCTGAGGAAGGGTGAGGAGATGGCTGCCCTGGGGCACTCCCCCCAAGCTGCTGGGGGTGGTGAGTCTGGGCCCCCCCATAGTGACAGTGAGGGGAGCTGCTGTGAGCCAGCCCGAGGGGGTTGACCCCATCTCTGGGGAGTCAGGCTCTGGCAACTCCACTGCAGCCCTCCAGGGGGATAAGCCAGGGAGCAGAGCCAGGAGTCCTTGCTGGGAGCTGGGTGGGCTCAGCCCCTCCTTCTGGGAGCAAGCTCCCCTTGATGTGCAGGGTGCGGGGAGAGACGCTCTGACCCAACCCCCTCGATGGCCACGGTGCAAATCCCGAGTTGACGCCTCTCCTGATTTCACAGGCATCTGTGGGGACTGGAAGAACCATTTCACGGTGGCGCAGAGCGAGGCCTTCGACACGATATACCAGGACCAGATGGGGGGCCTGATGGAGGCATTCCCATGGGGTGCACATTAGGAATGAACAGCAGGAATAAAGCAAAGCATGGAACTGCAGGGAGCCGGGCTGAGTTACTGAGGACAGCTGTCTGCCATGGTTCACACAGGCCATGGGACGGCATGGCTCCAGCCTAGCAGGATGGACCAGTGCCAGGAGCATTGCCCGGCTCAGCTGTCCTCTGCCAGCACTGCCTCCAATGCCCCTTCATCCCACCTGGCCAGTCAGCCTGGCCCCAGCCTCCTGGGGCCCACTGCATCTCCAATTGCCCCTGTGACTGTGTCCAGCTGCAGCCTCCACCCACTGCAGTGTGCTCTGTCAGTGTCTTCTGGATTAAAGATCCCTCGGCCCTGTGACATCCCCCTGAACTTTCTCACCAACCGCTACATAGACTGAGGCCCTCATGCTTGGTCACGTTCTGGGGGTGAGGGGTTATGTCACCTCCTGCCCTGTAACTCTGGGTGCCTTAAATGCTCTGCTGCTGAGGCTCACAGTCTGGACACCCATAGCCAGCAGATAAGCATGCAGGGCCCTGAGTGTCTATGTGCTGTTCAGCCCTGGGGCAGCACTTGGGCCCCCACAGCCTGCCTACAGCACAGCAGCCCCACCCTGCTCTCTGCCAGCTTGGTTACTATGTGCAGGGGGACCCCAGCATTCTCCTAGTCCTGAATTTCCCCCAACCATCTGCCCCACAGTGGCCAGCCCTCACCTGGCCAGTTCAGAGAAATACCACAGCTGACTGAGCCTTTAGAGAGACAAAAGCACAGCTTCTGACTTTCACTGGAGTGAACAGTCACTTCACTTCAAACTCAGCTCTGGGCTGGTTTAGATTAAAAGCAAAACGAGTTGATTGAATTAAAAGGTTTTAAATGAGTTGAAGTACAAGGGATAAAGACAAAATGGTTTCAAGCAAAGGGCTCAACAGGTAATGATCAATGGCTCAATGTCTAGTTGGCAGCCTGGATCTAGTGGAGTGTCCCGGGGTCAGTCCTGGGGCCAGTTTTGTTCAACATCTTTATTAATGATCTGGATGATGGGATGGATTGGACACTCAGCAAGTTTGTGGATGACACTAAACTGTGGGGAGAAGTAGATACGCTGGAGGGTAGGGATAGGGTCCAGAGTGACCTAGACAAATTGGAGGATTGGGCCAAAAGAAATCTGATGAGGTTCAACAAGGACAAGTGCAGAGTCCTGCACTTAGGAAGGAAGAATCCCATGCATCGCTACAGGCTGGGGACGGATTGGCTAAACGGCAATTCTGTAGAAAAGGACCTGGGGATTATAGTGGATGAGAAGCTGGATATGAGTCAACAGTGTACCCTTGTCACCAGGAAGGCTAACAGCATATTGGGCTGCATTAGTAGGACCATTGCCAGCAGATCAAGGGAAGTGAGTATTCCCCTCTATTTGGCACTGGTGAGGCCACAGCTGGAGTACTGCATCCAGTTTTGGGCCCCCCACTACAGAAAGGATGTGAAGAAATTGGAGAGAGTCCAGCGGAGGGCAATGAAAATTATTAGGGGGCTGGGAGACATCACTTACGAGGAGAGTCTGAGAAAACTGGGCTTATTTAGTCTGCAGAAGAGAAGAGTGGGGGGTCAGGATTTGATAGCAGCCTTCAACTTCCTGAAGGGGGGGTTCCAAAGAGGATGGAGCTGGGCTGTTCTCAGTGGTGGCAGATGACAGAAAAAGGAGCAATGGTCTCAAGTTGCAGTGGGGGAGGTCTAGGTTGGATATTAGGAAAAAACTATTTCACTAGGAGGGTACTGAAGCACTGGAATGGGTTACCTAGGGAGATGGTGGAATCTTCATCTGTAGAGGTTTTTAAGGCCTGACTTGACAAAACCCTGGCTGGGATGATTTACTAGGTGTTGGTCCAGCTTTGAGCAGGGGGTTGGACTAGATGACCTCCTCAGGTCTCTTCCAACTCTAATCTTCTATGATTCTATGAAAGGGCTGGATATTCACAAGGAGTTTGGAGGCTAAAAAAAAAAAAAAAAAATCACAAGAGTTGCTCACAGCCTGAATTAGGCACCCAACGCACCCACACAATGAATGGAGAGCCAGAGGTGCCTCACACAGCCAGGCTCAAAGAGTTCCCTGTTAGGTTCCACCGGCCCAGGCTAGCCTGGGGGCATGGCGAGGCCCACACATGGCAGCTTTGAAACTGGGAGGGACTGGACAGCCTCTCTCTGACACGCATAGACAAGCAGAGCGACATGGATTGTCCCAGGGGGCGGGGCGGGGCTCCCACTCCTCTACAAACACATCATTTCACTCAACCGGCACCATCTGTGTGGAGCTGCACCTACCCAGCGCTGTACCCCCAGGATGCTGGACACCCAAGCCACAACCTCCACACTTAAAAATCCTCCCAAAATACCACCGGGACTTGTGATCCATTCCATATGCAGGGAGCAGAGCGGTGTGGCCGAGCGGAATGGGGGGGGGTGAGCTGAACTGCCCAGTCACACAGACACAAATGCCTTTTCCACAGGCTCCGCTCCCTGGCAGAGCACAACCAAGGGACACCCTAGCAGCAGTCACACTCAGTCACATGCCAGCGAACACCAGGAATGCCCTGCACCTTAGAGCAGGCAGCAGGAGAACCATGGCTCTATGCTATAGAGCTCTAAGTTCCCCCCTGGGCCGCTCCACACCTGGAGGGGAGATCTCTCCTGCCACAGGAGTCAAAGAGGGGCTGCCCTCCCCCTGGGCCTAGTTGCCTCTCTAAAGGACATGATAATCCAAGTGTATGCCTGTGAGCCTGCTTCCTGCTGGAAAACATACCCCCTGTGAACGCCTTCCTCTGCTGAAACACACACAGGCTCCAGGCCCACCCATAGCCTAGCTCCGGCAGGAATATTAGCGCAGACCCCCCCCACACACACACAGAGCCCACATGTCAAAGCAATGCACCCCTGCCATCCTGCCCTGAGCCCAAAACGCTCAGCTCTTCCACAGGGAGAACAGGGCTCTCAGCCAGACAGAGCCCCAGGACACCCACCCACCCAGCAAGGAACCCAACCGCTCCATCAGGGCCTCACACAGAGTTACAAAAAGATCCCGGGGCTTGGGAACCCCTCTGTGAAGGGGAACCTCTCTGTTCCCGGGCTTGGCAACCCCTCGCTGGCTGAGTGCCGTGCATTTCAGCACATCTAGGCTCGCTGCTAGCCTCCCTGGTGACAGACACACTCAGGTGACCAATCACTGGAGGAGTTTAGCCCATGCAGGCCCTGTGCCAGAGATCAATGCTCCATGAAAGCCAGGGGCCCAGATCCGGCGCCTACACAGCTGCTCTGTGATAGAGGATCGGGTTTTAGCAGCACTGGCTCCTGACATCCCCGGCACCAGTTCTGAACACCCAATGAAAGCCAGAGCCTGGGTCACATTTGGCCTGCTCCCCATCACCAGCATGGAGAGTACTGGGCACCTGGGGAGGAGGGCAGCCTACTGCCTTCACAACCCTCCTTCCCCAGACTCTGGAGCACAGATGGAAGTTTGTCCTTACCTAGCATTAGGATTACCATACGTCCGGGTTTTCCCGGATATTTCCTCTTTTTTGATCCACCGCCCTCTGTCCTGGCGGATTTGTCAAATAAGAGGCAACGTCTGGAATTTTTGTGAGCCAAGGTCGCAACTCAGACGGATCTCTGATTGGTCCCTTCCCTGCAGCCACAGCAGCATGGATGCCGGAATGGGGGGCCACTTTTGACCAGCTGTAAGGATGAGCGATGGGGAGAGGGGGCAGGGGCCCGGGGGGGAAGGGGCAGAAAGAGGGCGGGGGTCCTGGGGAAAGGGATGATGCAAGGGAGGGAGTTTGGGGGGAAGGGGCAGCGTGAGGGCAGGGGCTCTGGGGGAAGGGGCGGAACGAGGACAGGGGCCCGGGGTGAAGGGGCAGAACGAGGGCAGGGGCTTGGGGAGATGGGGCAGCAGGAGGGCGGGGACTTGGGGGGAGGGGCAGTGCAAGAGCAGGGTCTCGGGGAAGGGGCGGTGTGTGGGCAGAGGCTCTGGGAGAAGGGGTGATGCTAGGGCACGGGCCTGGGGGGGAAGGGGCGGCGCGAGGGTGGGGACTTGGGAGGAACGGGTGGCATGGAGGGTGGGACCACTGTTCGGGTGCCGGTGGCCCCCCCACTTTTAGGAAACTTCTGGTGCTCCTGGATCCCATCCACATCGTCCTGGGGAGGGGGAGAGGCCTGCAGGGAGATGCTGACTAACAGTTGACACTGTGTCCTGGGTCTGCGCAGCCACCCTGCCACTGTGACAGGGAGTAACACTGCCCCCCACCTCGAGAGTGAGGCTGCAGGACTCCCTCCAACATTCCCCCAGGTACCCCTCCCAGTACACACACACCCCTCCAGTACCCCCCAAACATCCCTGCCAGCACCCCCCAGGTACTCCCTTCTGTTCCCCCCAGATTCCCCCCTTCCCCCCACAATAGTGTCCTCTTTGGGGGAACCTAAACTATGGTTACCCTACCTAGGGAGAGGTCAATGGACTTTTGAAGCATCTGCTAAGAAAGTGTCTCAAAAGTGTTGTCTAAAAGAGGCAGAGCCGCTTGAACAGGCCTTTTGCAGAAAGATGGAAGTACCTAATTCCTAGAGCCCTGCATGCTCGCTGATATCTGCTTTATAGCCACGGATCCATGGATCCAGATATCCATGGATCATTTTTGTGGATTGCGGCTCGGATGCAGATACAAATTTTGTATCCACGTGGGGCCCTACTAATTTCACGCCCCAGGGATGGAAGAGGATGACTTGCTGATAGTGCTTCGTTACCATTATACACACAGTTCCATACAGCTATAGACCTTAAGGCCAGAAGGGACCACCATGATCATTTAGACTGACCTGCACATTGCAGTGAAATGCACAACAGGTTCGCGCCTGGATGCAGCTGCTGTCTCCGAGTCTAGCTGTGTAATAGTACCGCAGAGTGTTTATACAGCACAAGGACAGGGTCGGGGAGGGAAGGATAGAGAGGAGCTTTCTGTATTTGTAAGCTGGCCCATTCCTTTCCAATAAGCAAGGCACCATCATGCAGCTGCACCTTATCTACACACTAGAAACAGTAATGATCATTTACTGGGGACCCAGGCTGGCTGCTGCACAGACTGGTGGGCCTGGTGCCCTGAGCTCAGGGGGCATCAGGCACAGACAGACAAATGGGGTCTGGCTCCCCGAGCTCAGGGGCATTGGGCACAGACAGGGCCTGGCACATCCAGTATAGACAGACAGGGCCTGGCGCATCGGACATAGGCAGACACCCGTAGTCAGTCTCTCTCCATAGCTCGTCTGAATGTGGGGAAGGAGCCGGCTGTCCCTGTGCACCGGACAATGGTTCTGCAGGGCGCACCACATGCTATCTGCATGGCTGGGCACAGGCTGCTCAGGGATGGACATGGGAGCTGCACCAGGGAAAGCTGTGGGGGTGGGACAGAGCAGGGGAGCTTTCCAAGGCAGCTGGGGAAGGCAATGCGGAACTGAGACCTCCAGCCAGCAGCCCCAGCCCCAGGACGAGCCCCATCAGCGTCCCCACAGCCCAGGCAGCTGGCAGCCCTGGGGCTGCTCTGTGCAGGGTCCCACCGGCCCGTCTCTCACTGCAGGCTGAGCCGAGCCCAGCCCAGCCTGGCCGGCATGCGGCTCTCACAGCACCACGTCTTCTCTCACCAGCCAGGTCATCTCACTGTGGGGCTCCTCAGGGGGCTCTGGATTTGCCACTCCCTGGGGCCGGGCCAGGGTCCCTGGAGCCCCCAGCTCCTCCAGGTGCACATGGCCTGCAAGCAAGAGGACAGGATGAAGGGCCCAGGCTAGGGTTCCCAACTTTCTAATTGCACAAAACCGAACATCCTTGCCCCACCCCCTGCCCCAAGGCCCCACCCCTGCCCTTCTATGAGGCCCCACCCCCCAGTCCCTCCAGCCCTCCTCCCTCCATCGCTTGCTGTCCCCCACCTTCACTCACTTTCACTGGGCTGGGGCTAGGGCAGGGAGTTGGGGCGTGGGAGTGGGTGAGGGCTCTGGCTGGGGGTGTGGGCTCTGGGGTGGGGCTGAGGATGAGGGGTTTGAGGTGCAAGAGGGGGCTCCAGGATGGGGCCAAGGGATTTGGAGTGCGGGAGGGGGCTCAGGGCTGGGGTAGCGGGTTGAGGTGTGGGAGGGTGTGTGGGGTCAGGGAGGGAGTTAGGGTGCAGGAGGGGGTTCTGAGTTAGGGCAGGGGATTGGGGTGAGGGTGTGGGCTCTGGGAGGGAGTTAGGGTGCAGGAGGGGGTTCTGACCTAGGGCAGGGGGTTGGGGTGAGGGTGCGGGCTCTGAGAGGGAGTTAGGGTGCAGGAGGGGGTTCTGACCTAGGGCAGGGGGTTGGGGTGAGGGTGCGGGCTCTGGAAGGGAGTTAGGGTGCAGGAGGGGGTTCTGACCTAGGGCAGGGGGTTGGGGTGAGGGTGCGGGCTCTGGGAGGGAGTTAGGGTGCAGGAGGGGGTTCTGACCTAGGGCAGGGGGTTGGGGTGAGGGTGCGGGCTCTGGAAGGGAGTTAGGGTGCAGGAGGGGGTTCTGACCTAGGGCAGGGGTTGGGATGAGGGTGCGGGCTCTGGGAGGGAGTTAGGGTGCAGGAGGGGGTTCTGACCTAGGGCAGGGGATTGGGGTGAGGGTGCGGGCTCTGGAAGGGAGTTAGGGTGCAGGAGGGGGTTCTGACCTAGGGCAGGGGTTGGGATGAGGGTGCGGGCTCTGGGAGGGAGTTAGGGTGCAGGAGGGGGTTCTGACCTAGGGCAGGGGGTTGGGGTGAGGGTGCGGGCTCTGGAAGGGAGTTAGGGTGCAGGAGGGGGTTCTGACCTAGGGCAGGGGTTGGGATGAGGGTGCGGGCTCTGGGAGGGAGTTAGGGTGCAGGAGGGGGTTCTGACCTAGGGCAGGGGATTGGGGTGAGGGTGCGGGCTCTGGAAGGGAGTTAGGGTGCAGGAGGGGGTTCTGACCTAGGGCAGGGGTTGGGATGAGGGTGCGGGCTCTGGGAGGGAGTTAGGGTGCAGGAGGGGGTTCTGACCTAGGGCAGGGGGTTGGGGTGAGGGTGCGGGCTCTGGGAGGGAGTTAGGGTGCAGGAGGGGGTTCTGACCTAGGGCAGGGGGTTGGGATGAGGGTGCGGGCTCTGGGAGGGAGTTAGGGTGCAGGAGGGGGTTCTGACCTAGGGCAGGGGGTTGGGATGAGGGTGCGGGCTCTGGGAGGGAGTTAGGGTGCAGGAGGGGGTTCTGACCTAGGGCAGGGGGTTGGGGTGAGGGTGCAGGCTCTGGAAGGGAGTTAGGGTGCAGGAGGGGGTTCTGACCTAGGGCAGGGGTTGGGATGAGGGTGCGGGCTCTGGGAGGGAGTTAGGGTGCAGGAGGGGGTTCTGACCTAGGGCAGGGGGTTGGGGTGAGGGTGCGGGCTCTGGAAGGGAGTTAGGGTGCAGGAGGGGGTTCTGACCTAGGGCAGGGGTTGGGATGAGGGTGCGGGCTCTGGGAGAGAGTTAGGGTGCAGGAGGGGGTTCTGACCTGAGGCAGGGGGTTCGGGGTGCAGGCTCCGGCCAGGCAGCACTTACCTCAGGCAGCTCCCGGTTGGCAGCGCAGCGGGCTTAAGGCAGGCTCCCTGCCTATCCTGGCTCCACACTGCTCCTGGAAGCAGCCGGCATGTCCGGCCCCGAGGCAGAAGCGCAGCCACCAGGCGGCTCTGCACGGTGCGTTCTGCCTGCTCTAGCAGGCACTGCCCCCACATCTCCCATAGACCTTGGTTCCCGGCCAATGAGAGCTGCAGAGCCAGCGTTGGGGGCAGGGGCAGCATGCAGAGTTTCCCTGGTCACCCCTGCACCTAGGGATCACAGGGACATGGCGGCCACTTCCTGGGATCTGCGCACATCCAGGGCAGGGAGGGAGCCTGCCTTAGCCCTGCTGCGCCACCGACCGGACTTTTAACGGCCCAGTCAGTGGTGCTGACCCGAGCCACCAGGGTCCCTTTTCGATTGGGCGTTCCAGTCAAAAAATGGATGCCTGGCAACCCTAGCCCACCCTCCCTCCAAGCCAGCATGCCAGGGCACCTTGTGAATGGGACCCCACTGCCAGGGCAGGGCTGTAGGGATGGGGCACCCGCAGGCCAGGACTGTGGGCCTGCGCATGGCAGTCAGAGCAGAGATCCCAGTAGCTGTGAGAGCAGAAGGTTCCCATGCAGGGAGGCAGCACAGGGCATGGACAGGGCACTGGCCTGTAGCTCAGGGATACTGGGCTCCAGCTGGGGTTGGATTCCTGGGTCAGGACAGCAGGGCAACCCTTGTCCCAGCCCCCCCTTTCTCTCCCCTGCAGGGGTCCAGGGCTCTTACCCAGGGGGTTCCCAGCGGCTCTGTCCCGACGCCTCCTCCAGCAGAGCAGTGCCCCACAGATCAGCACCACCAGGGCGCCCAGGCCGAGGAGCACAGAGCAGAGTAGCCCAGGGCCTAGGGAGAGAGCCAGGCAATGAGCTGTGCCTCGTCTCTGCCCCACAGCCCCTGAGTCTGACTCCCTCCAGATGCGCAGGCCCCTGCCAAGGCTGACTCCCTCCCCTGCCCCATAACCTGCCTGGGCCCGACTCCGTCCTCCATGCACAGTAGGGTGACCATACATCCCGTTTTGGCCAGGACAGTCCCTTTCTTAAGCCCTGTCCCAGCCATTCCGACTTTTTTGGCAAAAGTGGGCTTATGTCAAAAAGTGGGGTGCAGAGGAACATTGCGGGGGCAGGCAGCGACGCCAGCCCCATGCAGAGGGAGAGGCAGGGGTCAGGTGGGGGGCAGGCAGGGCTCAAGCGAGCAGCAATGCAAGCCCCAGCCTGGTATGAGGGGGCAGACAGGACTCAGGTGAATGGCTCGGACCAGCCCCGCATGGTTGGGGAGGAGGGCTTGGTCTATCCCCATGTGGTGTTCTGTTTTCCCTTTGGGAAATATGGTCACCCTACCCCACAGGCCCCCCCAACAGCCAGAGGCAGATTAAGGTTTCCTGGGGCCCCTCCCTAACTCTTCTGCCTGCAACCCCGCCCACGGCCCCATCCCGTTCTGCCCCTTCCCCCACAGCCCTGCGCCTGTTGCACCCACTGTCCTGACCCACTCCACCCCCCGCAAGACATTTGCTCCTCTCGGCCCCTCCCAACTTCAGCCCCAAGGCCGGAGAAGCTCTGTCCCCACTGCCACAGGCCCGGGGCCGCAGCGGGGAGAGGGCGCGCTCCTCCGGGCCCGGGGCCGTGGCAGTTGCCAACTTTCTACTCGCACAAAACTGAACACCCTTGCCCCGCCCCGCTCCTCCTCTGAGGCCCTGCCCATGCCCCACCCCTTCTCTGAGGCTCCCCGCCCACTCCCTCCATTCCCCCCTCACCCCATCGCTCGCTCTCCCCACCCTCACTCACTCATTTTCACCGGGCTGGCTCAGGGCTGGGGCAGGGAGTTGGGGCATGGCGGGGGAGAGTGAGGGCTCTGGCTGAGGGTGCAGGCTCTGGGATGGGGCTAGGGATGCGGGGTTTGGGGTGCAGAAATGGGCTCTGGGCTTGGGCTCAGGGGTTCAGATGGCTCTGGGTTAGGGCAGGGGCTTGGGGTACAGGGGGTGCGAGGGCTCTGGCTGGGGGTGCAGACTCCACGGTGAAGCTGGGGATGAGGAGTTTGGGGTGTAGGAGGGTGCTCTGGGCTGGGACTGAGGGGTTCGGAGGGTGGGAGGGGGATCAGGGCTGGGGCAGGGAGTTGGGGCACAGCAGGGGAAAGTGAGGGCTCCGGCTGGGGGTGCGGGCTCTGCGTGGGGCTGTGGATGAGAGGTTTGGGATGTAGGAGGGTGCGCTCAGCTGGGATCAAGGGGTTCAGAGGGCGGGAGGGGGATCAGGGCTGGAGCTGGGGCAGGGGACTGGGGCCTGGGAGGGAGTCAGGGGTGCAGGCTCCAGGCAGCACTTACCTCAAGCTTCTCCTGGAAGCAGCAGCATGTCCCCACTTTGGCTCCTATGTGGTGGCGCAGCCAGGAGGCTCTGCATGCTGCCTGGTCCACAGGCACTGCTCCCATTGCCTGTGGTTCCTGGCCAATGGGAGCTGCAGAGGCAGTGCTTGGGGCGGGGATAGCATGTGGAGCTCCCTGGATGCCCAAAGTGTAGGATCCAGAGAGGGGATATGCCGGCTGCTTTCCAGGAGCCGCAGGGAGCCTGCCAGCCCTGCTGCACGGTGCTGCCAACCGGACAGTCAATGGCACGATCAGCAGTGCTGACCGTAGCCACCAAGATCCTTTTTGGACCAGATGTTCTGGTCAAAAACTGGGGATGCAGGGACCATTCCCAGCCCAAGGAGTGGGCGGGGGAATGGGTTAGAGAGAGGGTTGGGGGCACTAGCTCCCAGAGGCCTCTCCCTGGCTGCTCCCACAGGCCCTGTCCCTTAGTCTCCTCTCCCAGACCCCACAGGCTCTCTGCCCCGCAGATCTGTGCTCTGGGTTTGCCTGCAGGGGTTGCAGCCTCCAGCACGAGAGCCAGGGCTGGCAGGAGAGGGAGCCCCGTGGCAAAGGAGGCTGCTCAGAGACCCAGGAGTGGTGCCCCAGGCTGAGCAGGGCTGTCGGAACCGCTGGGACAGCCAGTATCCTCGGTGTCGTGAGCAGGAGCCCTGGCGCTGCCCCCCTGGAGCCTGGCCACCCCCTGGCACGGCCAGGGTGTCACTCCTGCTCACCCCATGTCTGCAGGAACATGGGCATGGCTACGGCGCACAGCGCTGGTCACTCACCGGCCTGCCCAGCACACACCACGCTGGCCTCGGAGCCACGGCCACACAGCCCGGGACCCAGCCGGCTCAGCTGGCACTCAGTGATGAGAGACTCCTGGCCCAAGCAGCTCACGCCCTCCAGCCAGACGTCGCCGGCCCCGTGACCGAACTGAGCAACGCCCGGGGCCGACAGCGCCGTGCCGCAGCCCAGCTGCTTGCACACCACCCCCGCCTCCGGCAGGCCCCAGCCAGCATCACACACGGCACCCCAGGTGTCGTTAATCAGCACCTCCACTCGCCCGGAGCAGGAGCTTGGGCCACTTGTCAGCCGCAGCCTCAGCTGGCCCTGATCTGAAACACAAAGCACAGGGCACAAGAGGCTGTTCCCTGCTGCCAGACGCCCGAATACCCGGCACCGCACGCGGATGGGGGGGGGGTGTCTGCACAGAGCAGAGAGGAGCATTTCTATTTCACCCCACCTGTGTGTGCGCACACGCACTCACAGACACACACACACACTGCACCCCCCCACACGCAATGCCACACAAGCAGACACACATACAATCCCATGCACAACCCCATACGTCCCTATGCACACCCACACATTGCCTCAAACACACAAACTGCACATGCACACACGCACTGCTGCACATGTATGCCAATAGTCATAGACTGTCTCGTGCATACCCCTTCACACACACACCTACACAACACTGCCACAAACAGGTACAGAGACGCACACACACACCACCACATGTAGGCTGACTCTCAGGGGTTAGCACCCTCCGCAGAGCCCGCACCCCACTTCCAGCAGCACAAGCTCCTACCGCCCTGGGTGTTACCTGAGCACACAACACTGGCATCTTCTCCGGGGTTACAGCCATGCTCTCCCCAAGGCTTAGCCTTGCATTCGGTGAGGGCAGCTTCTGCCCCTGTGCACTGAACCTCATCCAGCCACACACGGTCAGATCCTTGTCCAAAGTGAGCCCCATGTGGCGCTGATAATGCTGTCCCACAGCCCAGCTGCCTGCACACGACTTCAGCCTCGAACAAGCCCCAGCTGTCATCACACATGGTTCCCCACTGCTGGTTGTGAAGCACCTCCACTCTCCCAGCGCAGCGACTCGGGCCGTTCACCAGTCGGAGCGAAGCCACTTCTGAAATGCCTGAGCCTGCAAATACCCCAAGGGAATAAAGACTTAGGGAGGTTCCTGTGCATCTGATCTGTAGTGACACAGGGAACATAGCGCCTTGAGACACAGGACTGGCTGGAGAGGCAGACTCTGGAAATTGAGAGCAAGGAAACTGCCAGCTGTTGCTCGTCTCTACTGTGTTCAGGGAAACAGAACTTTGTAAATAAACCAGATCACACCAAAGAAACACCTGACTTGTGTAATTAATTTCTCCTCTTCCCAGAAACACCCATCAAGGCCCCACTATGGCTAATGCAACAAACAGGCAACACTCCTCATTTAGGAAGAGCAGAGGGGGGATAGCACCCTGACTTGCTTTACAGTTAGTGAGCGCTCAGCAGTGTCAGACGTGGAAAGTGTAGGGAACACTGTTCCCATGGAGACATGGCAACAGGGCAGGGTTGCCAATTTTCTAATCGCACAAGACCAAACTGCCATGAAATAATTCCTAGAGCAGATGGTTTAGAAAAATGTCCAATCTTGATTCAAAAATTGCCAGCAATAGAGAATCCACCACAACCCTTGGAAAATTGTTCCAATGCTTAATTACTCTCACGTACACCTTATTTCCAGTCTGAATTTGTCCAGCTTCAACTTCCAGCCATTGGATTGTACTACACCCTTCTCAGCTAGACAGTTTGTTCCCTATATAGTGTGATCCAGGAGGGCCAGGGAGAGTGCTAGACGTATAAGCTCAAGGCTAATTAAGGCGTGGTTCCCTGTAGACTAGGGAAGGTGGCTGCAGGTTAATTGGCGCACCTGCTGTCAATTAAGGCCCTGTTAGGAACCTAATAAAACCCCCTACATCAGGCAGATAAAGGAGGAAAGAGGAAGGACTGGAGCTTGGAGGTGTGTTGAGAGACCTGAGACTGGGAGGAAGGAAGACCCTGCCTGCCCAGCATCTAAGGTCTGAGGGTAACCCCATTTAAGGGAGATGAGAGTAAGAAACCCACAGTGGTTGAAAGGGGCTGGGACTCAGAGCAAGGAGCAAACCCAGACCGCTTCCCTCCTCTACCACCTTCCCAGGGCTAGTAGAGGGGCCCTCAGCACCCCAGAGCAGGGGCAAAGGGTGGCCTCTTAGCTCCCTGCCAAGAAAAGCACAGGACCCACCAAACTAAAATTGGCCATCTTGCCACAATAGGTACTTACAGACTGTGATCAAGTCACCTGTGATGGGGGTGAGGGAACCCCATCCTCTAAACTACCCTCTGCCTCACATTAGTGAGGCCAAATGGCTAGAGTTGATATGATTGGCTCTGTCTCCAGGACTGTATGGCCTAGTGGTCAGAGTCAATTTGGCTACCCTTGTCCTCAGGGGTAGAGGACCTAATGGTAAGGGTTGATACGGATGCCCTCTCCCTCAGGGCTGTGTGGCCCAATGGCCAGAATCAGCAGAGTTGCCCTTATCCACAGGGTACTAAGGCTTTGCAGCCAGAGCCAATGAGCTGCCACCCCCTGAGAGGAAGCAGGGGGACTCGGGCCCACCAGGCTCTGCTGGGTCCCAGTCTAGGGCCCTAACAGTGGTGGAGCATTCTGCCACTGAGTCAGCGGGGCTCCAACTGAAACATGCCAACTTCCCACTGGAATATAGCTAGTCCCTGCCCTGGGCCACTTCCTACCAGGCTTCCTAGTGACTTGATGTTCCAGTAGTAAGAACTGGCCAGGCTCCCTGCTCCTACACAGGTCAGAGATACGGTGGAGTCTTAGGGCAGGTCGACACTACAAACTTGCAGCTGCACCACTGTACCTGCACGGCTGTGGTGCTCCTGATGAGGATGCTCTAATCCAGGGGTTTTCCACCTTTTTTTCATTTGTGGACCCTGAAAAAATTTCGAATGGAGGTGGGGACCCCTTTGGAAATCTCAGACCTAGATTGTGGACCATCAAGCATTCATGGATCACAGGATGAAAACCACAGTTCTGTGGTAACAACAACCTTTTGTTGACCCCTTAGGCATAGTCTGCAAACACCCAGGGCCAGCGGGCCACAGACTGAAAATCACCGCTCTCAGCCGAGGGGCGAGCTCTCTGTTCGGCTTACTATCAGAGTCCCCGGGCGATGCTCTGGAACTGCTCCCTACGAAGCCAGGCAGGACTCTGGGGAAGTCTCCTTTCTGTGAGCAGCCTGTCTGCAGGGCAAAAAGCTCACACAGCTTCCACCTTCCTGGGTCTGACCTTGGAGCATTCAGCATCCTCTGCCCCTCCGTGCGCTTCCCACAGCGAGTCCGCCCAGGCAGGGTCCTGGGGAAGCCAGAGGGTCCTGCCTCCCAACTCCGCAGTCAGACGTGACTCTCAGCCAGCCAGTAAAAGAGAGGTTTATTAGATGACAGGAACATGGTCTAAAACAGAGCTTATAGGTACAGAGAACAGGACCCCTCAGCTGGGTCCATTTTGAGGGGGGGGAGGGCAGTGAGCCAGACAACCCCGTCTGCACTTCGCTCCATGTCCCCAGCCAGTCCCAAGCTGACTCACCCTCCAGCCCCTCCTCCTCTGGGCTTTGTCCCTTTCCTGGGCCAGGAGGTCACCTGATTCCTTTTTTTTTTTTTTCCCAACACTTTAGCTCTCACCTTGCAGGGGGGAAGGGCCAGGCCATCAGTTGCCAGAAACAGGGTGTCAGCCGTTCTCTGTGTCCAGGCCCCTGCACACACCTGCCCTCTAGGGCTCTGCAACAATCATACACCCTTATCCCACCACCTAGATACTTAAGAACTGCATAGGGGAAACTGAGGCACCCCCACAATATTCAGAGAAAACATTAAGAACATTCCCACTTTGTCACATTTACTATCTCCATGACAGGCAGTAGGTATGCCCATGGGAGATGCTGTCCTGCTAACATAGCACCTTCTACATGGGCAGTTGAGGTCTGTATAGCTACGTCACTCAGGGGTGAGGATTTTTCACAGCCCTGAGCAACGTAGTTATACTGAAGTAATTGTGTAGCATAACCCTGGCCTTGTCTCAGTGGCCTGAGGACAGCATTCCAGCAGGTGGAGGAAAAGAGGAGCCGGAAGGGAGCGTGGTAGACACGAGATGCCAGGAGAGAGGAGAATGGAATGCCTGTGCAGGAAGGACAGAAGGTGCAGCAGTGGCTACACAACTGGAAAAAGCCTCCTAGAAAACAATCCCAAACGTAGTCCTTTTTGGAGGGGACTTTACATGGTCATTAACAGCTGAACAACCTTATCCTTGCTGATACCAAAAGCAAGAGCATGCAGCTTACCTCAGCACACTGCCATCTTCTACAGACAGCCTGTCCACAACAGATAGGCCTCACCGAGAGGGCATGAGCCCTGAATTCACTGATAATCTAGGTCCAGCTATGACTGATGTCTCCATGAGCGAATACAGGACTCGAGCAGGCAGAGTGACAAGGAAACCTGTGTGGATGGCAGAGTACCTGGGTTCCTAGGAGTTATTGTTTTAAATGCCCATTTAACTGGCAGTGAGGAGGGGAAAGCTCTAGTGATCAGTGCAGACAGCACCAATACCAACAGATGGGGCTGATGCTGGATCTTTATCTGAGTCTTAAGTTACAGAGAATGACGCAGAAAAGGCACAAAGAAGCCCAGACACGGCCAGAGAATCGCTGATCATGTGACCTTCTGAAACATGCTAAGAGCTTTGGGTCAGGGTGAGCTGAGAGAGACTTTGAACTGTGAGCAACGAAACTCTCCCCCTTTGTTTGATTTTCTGCTGTGTTCAGCGAGACGGGACTTTGTACATGCTTTGTACATAACCAGGACTGCGTTGCAGAAATCCAGCAATGTTAATAACTGTCTCCCTCCTCTTACTTGATATTCCTCCACTTATACATCGCAGGATCACGTTTGCCCGCTTAGCTACAGCATCTTCAATCTCTCCTTCTATCAGAAACAACCCACTTGATCCTGAAAATTAGCTAACTGCTCCGATCAAAAGGAGTAACTATCATCATACTATCGCCTTTGCGAGGCGCCCGAGGTGGTGTTTAATTTTCCCAGATCAGTGGGTGGGAGCTTGAGCCGGTTCTGTTTTGCTTTGTTTTGTTTTCTTCTGTTTTGTATGGACCCTGACCCTTGCTGCCAGCTCCACCTGCCAGAAGGCTGCACATACTTAAATTCTGTAAGGAGTCTGACATTCTGATAAGAAACATTAACACTATGCAGAACCAACATAGCCCAGATCAAATGGATTAAAAAGTGGCTCTCAAAAATAATTGTAAATGGGGAATTGTCATCCCACAGGGGGTGTTTCTGGTGGGGGGTCTCACAGGGAGGTGGTCTTGATCCAGTGCTATTCGATATCTTTATCAGTGATCTAGAAGAGCATATCAATTCATTGTTGGTAAAGTCTGCAAGAGACACACAGACTAGTGGAGCGGTAAATAATGATGAGGCCAGGTCCTTTCTACACAGCAAACTGGGTCACTTTGTAAGATGGACTCATTTGAACAACATGTATTTAAGTACAGACAAGTGTGAGGTCACACACCTAGGAACAAAGGCCCATGTCTTCAAGGCTCCCTTTTGGGATATAGGCCAAAGAATGTAGGTCACGTGTACAGCACAGGGGGCTGTAATGTGGAAAGGAATGACTCCGCAAAGAATGTAGTGGTCATGGTAGAAACCAACTGAACATGAGCTCTCTGCTCGGTGCTGTAACTAGGAGGGCCACTGCAATCCGAGAATGTATAAATTGGAGAATGATGTTGAGTACGATCAGGAAAGTGGTATCACCTCCGTACGCAGCATTAGTGAGACCGTTACTGGATATTGTATCCAGCTCTGCTGTCCACTCTTTAAATGGGATGGTGACCAACTGGAAACAGTTCAGAAAAGAGTACCAAGTAGGGTCTGAGGTCTGGAAAACCTGCATCACAATGAAAAACATAAGACACTCTGTCTATTTAGTTTAATCAAGAGAAAGTTAAGAGGTGACTTGATTACACTCTCTCAGTACCTTTCGGGGGATGAGATTTTAGGCACAGAGGGCTCTCGAATCCAGCAAACAAAAACAGAATGAGATCCAGTGACTGACGCTAGATATATTCAGAAATATCAGGGCATTGATACCAGTGAGTTTAATTAATTATTGGAACAATGGATCTAGAGACATGTAAGATCCTCTGGCACTTTAAGTCTATACAGGAAGAAGAAGACTAGGCGTCTTTCTTAAAAATCTGTGGTAACTCAAAAGTTCCAGAGCAGTAGCTGTGTTAGTCTGTATCTGTGAAAACAACAAGGAGTCCTTGTGGCACCTTAGAGACTAATGAATTTATCTGGGCATAAGCTTTCAAGGGCTAAAACCCATTTCATCAGATGCCTGAAGTGAAAAATACAGTAAGCAGAATATATATTCTAGCACATGAAAAGATGGGAGTTGCCTTACCAAGTGGGGGTCAGTTCTAACAAGCCAATTCAATTAAGGTGGAAGTGGCCTAGTCTCAACAGTTGACAAGAAGGGGCGAATACCAAGGGAGGGAAAATTACTTTTGTAGTGCTAACAAGGCCAATGTAAACAAGGTGGCCCATTTCCAGGAGCTGACAAGAAGGTGTGAGTATCAGCAGAGGGAAAATTACTTTTTGTAGTGACCCATCCACTCCCAGTTTTTATTCAGGCCTAATTTGATGGTATCCAGTTTGCAAATTAATTCCAGTTCTTCAATTTCTCGTTGGAGTTTGGTTTTGAAGTTTTTTTTGTTGAAAAATTGCCACTTTTAATCTGTTATTGAGTGTCCAGGGAGATTGAAGTGTTCTCCTACTGGTTTTTGAATGTTACAATTTTTGATGTCTGATTTGTGCCCATTTAGTCTTTTGCATAGAGACTGTCTGGTCTGGCCAATGTACTTCGCAGAGAGGCATTGCTGGTACATGATGGCATATATCACATTGGTAGATGTGCAGGTGAACGAGCCCCTGATGGTATGGCTGATGTGGTTAGGTCCTATGATGGTGTCCCTTGAATAACTATGCAGACAGAGTTGGCAACAGGGTTTGTTGCAGGGATTGATTCCTGGGTTAGTGTTTTTGTTGTGTGGTGTGTAGCTGCTGGTGAGTATTTGCTTCAGGTTGGGGGGCTGTTTGTAAGCGAGGACTGGCCTGTCTCCCAAGGTCTGTGAAAGTGAGTGATCATCCTTCAGGATAGGTTGAGTTGTGCCCTTGGCTCGAGAGATTCTCTCACCATGTTTTGCCGATGGCCTGACTCAGTGCTCAAAACGCTCCCTTCCAGCCTTAAACTCTGTTAGTCTGAACAGGCTCCACCCACCGAGACTGCATGAGAATGGGAGAACAGGATCTCTCCTCACCACTGAAATGAAGCCACCTCTTGGGTAGGGCCAGGCAGCTGAGAAATAGGACAGGGAAATATGGCCCAGCTGTTTAAAACACGAAGTGAGGAAGCAGCCTAAGCCCAATCATAGCTCCTGGAGAACATTCGGGATTAATTAGCTAAGATGCAAATTGGCCACAACAATGGGCGATACCAGACCTACTCTGGACAAAGTGACCCTCGTTTCTAATCCATGTAATTGGCTACGGGCTCAATTTGACACCATATCCAGCCAGTGTGGCCCGTGATTACACAGTGCCCCATTGTGTCATAGCAGGGCAGGGGATCATAGGTTCATTGACTCCAAGGCTAGAACGTACCTTTGTGATCATCTAGTCTGATCTCCAGTACAGGGCAGAGAACTTCTCCCTAAATAATTCCTAGAGCAGAGCTTTTACAGAAACATCCATTCTTGACTCAACAATTGCCAGCGATGGAGAATCCACCACAACCCGTGGTAAACTGTCAGTAGTTAATTACCCTCATTATTCTAAATGTATGCTTCATTTCCACTCTGAATTTGTCTAGCTTCAGCTTCCAGCCATTGGATCTTGTTCTACCTTTCTCTGCTAGACTGAAGAGCCCATTATTAAATATTTGTTCCCTGGGTTGATTTTTGTGGACTGTGATCAAGTCACCTCTTACCCTTCTTTGTTAATAATAGACTGAGCTCCTTGAGCCAATTACTGTAAGGCAGGTTTTCTTATCCTTTAATCATTCTTATGGCTCTTCTACAACCCTCTCCAATTTATCAACATCCTTCCTGGATTGTGGGCACCAGAACTGAATACAGTATTCCTGCAATGGCCACAGCAGTGCCAAATATAGGCAAAATATCCTCTCTACTCCTGCTCATGATTCCTCTCTTAATACATCCCAGGATTGCATAGCCCTTTTGACCACAGTCTCAGTGAGAGCTCATGTCCAGCTGATTGTCCACCACGACCTGGAAATCTGTTTCTGATCCACTGTTTCTCAGGATATAATCCCCCACCATGTAAACATGATCTGCATTCTTTGTTGCTAGATGTAGATATTTACATTTAGCCATGTCAAAATGCATATTGTTTGCTTGCACCTAGCTTACCATGTTATCCAGATCACTCTGAATCAGTGACCTGTCCTCCCCCAATTTTTGTATCATCTGCAAACTTTAACACCTATGATTTTATACTTTTTCCAAGTCATTGATAAAAATGTTAAATAGCATAGACCGAAGAACCACTCCTTGCCATGTTAATTTTATACTGTTCTAGCTTTTCAATCAAAATGTTTTGCGGTACCTTACAGAAGTCTAAGTCTATTTCATCCACACTATTACCTTTATCAACCAAACTGGTAATCTCATCAAAAAAAGATATCAAGTTAGTTTGACAAGATCTATTTTCCATTAAACCCACGTTCATTTCCATCAATTACATTACCCTCCTTTAATTCTTTATTGTTCTACTCCCATATCAGTCCCTCCATTGTCTTGCCTGGGATTGATGTCAGGCTTACAGGCCTGTAATTAGCTGAGTTATCCCTTTTACCCGTTTAAAAAAATGGAATAACATTAGCTTTCTTCCAGGCTGCTGGAGCTTTCCTAGCTCTCAAAGACTTATTGAAAATAAATATTAATGGTCCAGCATGCTCCTTCCTCGGCTGTTTTAAAATCCTTGGATGCAAATTACCTGGACTTGCTGATTTTAAACTACCTAACTTACATAGCTTCTATTTTAACATCCTCCTGATAGAATAGTGGAATGTTTGTGACTGGGAATGGAAACTTATATAAATGTTTCCTAGTAGGCCAAGATTTTTAAAATGCATTATTTGCCAGGATTAAAAAAAGAACTCAAGAAATGCCTGGAGAATAGTTCCATCCGTGGCTATTAGCCAGGATGGGGAGGGATGCAACACCATGCTCGGAGTATCCCTAGCCTCTTTGCCAGAAGCTGGGAATGGGCAACAGGGGATGGATCAGTTGATGATTGCCTGTTCTGTTCATTCCCTCTGAAGCACCTGGCCTTGGCCACTGTCAGAAACCCCACACTTCATAAATGGACCCAGTGTTTCTACTGGCCCTGAGTGGCTAGAGGGTCCATTCGACCCCAAATCCCACAAATGGGATCTACAGTTACCCAGCACCCCATTGTGCTGTAATGGGGCAGGGGATCAGAGTGATCAGCGACGGGGAGGGTCTCTCACTGAGGCACACGTACCGCTCCCTGCAGCGCAGACCCTAAGTGCTGTGCTGGGGCACTGGGCTCAGCACTGACTGCGAGGGAAGAGCGCCCCCTCCAGTCCCTGCAGAACTCTGCACACCGCTGCACTGTGTCATTCAGGTTAGTAGTGACTGCCTGGGGTGAGCAACCCCTACGGATGAGAGTTACCTGAGCACACAGCACCGGCATCTTCTCCATGGTGACAGTTGTTGTTTCCCCAAGGCCGAGCCCTGCAATCAGAGAGGGCAGCTTCTGTCCCTGTGCAGTGAACGTCATCCAGCCAGATACGGTCAGAGCCTCGCCCAAACTGAGCTCTTCCAGGGGCTGATAACGCTGTCCCACAGCCCAGCTGCCTGCACACGACTCTGGCCTCAGTTAAATCCCAGGTGTCATCACACACGGTTCCCCATAGCTGGTTGTGAAACACCTCGACTCTCCCAGAGCAGTTACTTGAACCATTCACCAGTCGGAGCGGAGTCTGCTCAGGAATGGCAGAGTCTGCAAATGTCCCAAGGAATAAATGTTCAGGGAGGTTCCTGTGCATCTGATCCCTAAGGATTTCCCTACACCCCCCATGAAATTTCCCAACACGTGCCCCCGCTTCCCCCCCAGTTTTGTGAACTAGTTACATGCAGTGTTGCCAATTTCGTAATTGTTTAGAAATTTGAATTAAATTGAAACATTAATACACACTTTAAAAGCATATACAGTGTATGATACACATTTTATCTGAAAAAAGTAAAATAGATTTGAAAAGTATGAACATAGACTAGCTTCCTTATACAGCTGTTGTTTTTTATGACAATGTCAGTGCATTCATTTCAGTGATGATGGCCAACCTAATAATTTCAAATTATGATTTGTAAGCAAAGTCAAAATGAGCTCTCCCTGAGAGCTAGTGATGAGCTAGGGGCTGGGGGGAAAGGCTTCAGGACCAGATTGCATTTACATTCACACCTAATCTACCTAGGTATCCAGCAAATAGAGCTGTGTTGCCCAAGTGATAGATTTTGGCTGGGATTGGGTTACAAATCACTTGAATGCAGGGGTAATGACATGTTGTTATTCATAGATTCATAGATATTTAGGTCAGAAGTGACCATTATGATCATCTAGTCTGACCTCCTGCACAACGCAGGCCACAGAATTTCACCCACCACTCCTACAAAAAAACCCTCACACCTATATCTGTGCTATCAAAGTCCTCAAATCGTAGTTTAAAGACTTCAAGGAGCAGAGAATCCTCCAGCAAGTCACCCGTGCCCCATGCTACAGAGGAAGGCGAAAAACCTTTAGGGCCTCTTCCAATCTGCCCTGGAGGAAAATTCCTTCCCGACCCCAAATATGGCGATCAGCTAAACCCTGAGCATATGGGCAAGATTCATCAGCCAGATACTACAGAAAATTCTTTCCTGGGTAACTCAGATCTCACCCCATCTAATAGCCCATCACAGGCCATTGGGCCTATTTACCATGAATATTTAATTACCAAAACCATGTTATCCCATCATACCATCTCCTCCATAAACTTATTGAGTTTAATCTTAAAGCCAGATAGATCTTTTGCCCCCACTGCTTCCTTTGGAAGGCTATTGCAAAACTTCACTCCTCTAACGGTTAAATACCTTTGTCTAATTTCTAGTCTAAATTTCCTAGTGGCCAGTTTATATCCATTTGTTCTTGTGTCCACATTGGTACTGAGCTTAAATAATTCCTCTCCCTCTCTGGTATTTATCCCTCTGATATATTTATAGAGAGCAATCATATCTCCCCTCAACCTTCTTTTAGTTAGGCTAAACAAGCCAAGCTCCTTGAGTCTCCTTTCATAAGACAAGTTTTCCATTCCTCGGATCATCCTAGTAGCCCTTCTCTGTACCTGTTCCAGTTTGAATTCATCCTTCTTAAACATGGGAGACCAGAACTACACACAGTATTCCAGGTGAGGTCTCACCAGTGCCTTGTATAACGGTACTAAACCCTCCTTATCCCTACTGGAAATACCTCTCCTGATGCATCCCAAGACCGCATTAACTTTTTTCACAGCCATATCACATTGGCGGCTCATAGTCATCCTATGATCAACCAATACTCCAAGGTCCTTTTCCTCCTCCGTTACTTCTAACTGATGCGTCCCTAGCTTATAACTAAAATTCTTGTTATTAATCTTGTTATTAATTATTCTTATTGTCTGAGTAAAGGGCAGTAGAACTGTACCTAGCCTGTGCTGATTGAGGGCATCAGGAGAGAGGGTGGGGACAGGTGTTTTGCTTGATGGTCTGCCTGAGTCACAAGTACTATTTGACCTGCCCCTCTCCACTGTTTAAAGACAGAGCTGATTAGGCTCCATAGAGAGTCTTTTATTTTGTTAAGTGACCACTGCAGCTGAAATCACTGACAATCAGGTCTAAGTGCTTAGACCTGCTGTGGGACAGTGTTTCTGTGGAAGAGATGGCCCAGCCTGCACTAGCTGTGAGGTTCCCCCACTGAGCTGAAATCACTGAGAGCTGGGTGGAACCTCAAGAGACCAACTGACAGAGGTCACAGTGGCTGGTGGCAGCAGAAGGTGATGGCACAGGTCCATTGGCAACAGAGCGATGGAGTGAACATGGTACAACCAACAACAATGGCCAGAGCGAACAGTGAGCAGCTGGAGGAACAAGCAAGGTGCCTTCTTGCCCCCTACCTGGGAGGTGAACTCATGTGAAAGCACCTCTGAACTCTGAGTCTCCACTGACCAAGGACAACACTGGTAAGTGAGGTGTGATGGAGGGAAAAGTGAGGGGCACGTTACATAAACGTTTGTTGGACTATATTTTAGTGACTTTGCTCCAGAATGCTAGATTTGTGACTGGGAATGGAAACTTATATAAATATGTTTCCTAGTAGGCCAAGATTTTTAAAATGCATTATTTGCCAAGGTTGTTATCTGACATTGTTGCTATCTTGAGAGGTCATTATGTTGGGGAGTTTCTGTACTAAACATTTTTATTATTATAATTAATTTTTACATAAGGATGGCCACACTGGATCAGACCAATGGTCCATGCAGCCCAATATCCTGTCTTCCGACAGTGGTCAAGGCCAGATGCTTGAGAGGGAATGAACAGAACAGGTAATCATCAAGTGATCCATCCCCTGTTGCCCATTCCCAGCTTTTGGCAAACAGGCTAGGGACACTCAGAGCATGGTGTTGCATCCCTCCCCATCCTAGCTAATAGCCACTGATGGGCCTATTCTCCAAGAATTTTTCTAGTTCTTTTTTTAATCCTGGTTTTGGTCTTCACAGCATCCCCTGGCAAAGAGCTCTATGGGTTGACTATATGTTGTGTGAAGAAGTACTTCCTTTTGTTTTTTTAAAACCTATTGCCTATCAATTTCATTGGGTGACTGCTAGTTCTTGTGTTATGTGAAGGATTAAATAACATTTCCTTATTCACTTTCTTCATACCAGTCAAGATTTTATAGACCTCTATCATATCCCTCCCTAGTCATCTCTTTTCTAAGCTGAAAATTCCCAGTCATTTTAATCTCTCCTCCTGTTTCATACCCCTAATCATTTTAGTTGCCCATCTCTGTACCTTTTCCAATTCCAATATATCTTCTTTTTTTCGGATGGAGTGACCACTTCTGCACGGTATTCAAGGTGTGCACGTACCATGGATTTATATAGAGGCAATATATTTTCTGTCTTATTACCTATCCCTTTCTTAATGAGTCCCAAAAAGAAAAGGAGTACTTGTGGCACCTTAGAGACTAACCAATTTATTTGAGCATAAGCTTTCGTGAGCTACAGCTCACTTCATCGGATGCATACTGTGCAAAGTAGCTCACGAAAGCTTATGCTCAAATAAATTGGTTAGTCTCTAAGGTGCCACAAGTACTCCTTTTCTTTTTGCGAATACAGACTAACACGGCTGTTACTCTGAAACCTGTCATTAATGATTCCCAACATTCTGTTTGCTTTTTTGACTGCCGCTGCACATTGAGTGGATATTTTCAGAGAACCATCCACAATGACTCCAACATCTCTTTCTTGAGTGTTAACAACTAATTTAGACCCCATCATTTTGTACGTATAGTTGCGATTATGTTTTCCAATCTGCATTACTTTGCATTTATCAACATTGAATTTCATCTGCCATTTTGTTGCCCAGTCACCCAGTTTTGTGAGATCCCTTTGTAACTCTTCACAGTCTGCTTTGGACTTAACTATCTTGAATAGTTTTGTATCATCTGCAAATTTTGCCACCTCACTGTTTACCCATTTTTCCAGATCATTTATGAATATGTTGAACAGTAATGGTCCCCATACCAATGACCCCACAGGGATACCACTATATTTATCTCTCTCCATTCTGAAAACTGATAACTTATTCATACCCTTTGTTTACCATCTTTTAACCAGTTACTGATCCATGAGAGGACTTCCCTCTTATCCCATGATGGCTTATTTTTCAAAAGTCAATTTAAATTAAATACATTTTTTAAAAAAGTTATATTTTGTTTTAGAAATCTAGAACTGTTATGTGTTTTGGTGTAATCTGCATTATCCTTACGTTAAATTTGCATTACCCTAACAAAACATTTAAGTTATGAATATCTCTTTTATATGTTGCAGGTCAAAGTGAAAATGAAAAGACAAAAAAAAAACCAACAATTTTTCCACTCAAAGGCCTCAAAAACTAACCAAGGTGAAGAACACATCAAGAACCAAGAATATATCAACATGTCATCTGAAGGTTCAAGTGATGCATCTACATCCAGCCAGCCCGAAGCACAAATACAGCTACCTACTGAAGAAACAGTGCCTCCGAAACCTAAAGGCAGTTCCTGATGTTTGTCAGTCAAAGTGTTCCCATTTAAGTTACAAAAGATGGCTACTGGTGCACCTCTTGCAAAAAAGCTTACGAAGAAGGAAAGCTTTCAATGCTATAACTGGTAAAGATGGAGGACTTTGGTTTGTCAGATGGATCAGCAAAGCCAATGCTGACAAACTACGTGAAAAGGCTGCAAAACACCATGCCTCTGGAGTGCATCAACATGCAGAAAGCCTTATAAGCCCCCTTTCAAAGCCAATTTTAGAAGTACTTAATGAGGCTGTTAAGAATGCTGGAGACACAACACAGTTCGTGTGAACAAACATGGCTGTGGAATCCTACTTTCTATTTAAGCAAGAGATACCACACGCTACAAACTGAAGGCCAATGTTAAGTGCATGGTCACTTGTTCATCCTGAAGTTGAACACTGTTTCCGAACAAGACCAGCAAATGCTCACTATCTTTCTGCAAGAAACTCAACTGACTGGCTAGAAGCATGTGGTGCAACAGTGAAAGACTCAACATTTGAAAAAGTGAAGAACGCTCTCACCACATTCAAAATATTTGCATACATGGCTGATGAATGCACCGATGCAAATGGGCATCAAGTTTTAAGTCACTGTATACATTATCTTGATGTCAGTGGTAGGCCGGTAGAGGCATTTCTAGATGTTCAAGTTTTATAGAAGACACATCCGCTGCATCTGTGACAACCCATATCTTTTAGAAGAGTTAAATGCTTGTCAATTGGACCCCAAAGAGATGGCTGCTTGTGCATTTGATGGAGCTGCAAACTTCCCTGGAAGACATGGTGGAGTACAAGCTTTGCTCAGAGAAAAGTGCAACCCTAATCTCTCCTACACACACTGCAGAGGCCATCTACTCCACCTAGCACTAGTACGAGCTACAGACTCTTCAAAAGGCATTTAAAAAGTTATAAATTTAATGTCTTCATTATATTCTTTTTTCAACAAGAGTCCAAAAAGACTGAATATCTTGGAAAATATAGAAGTTACACTGGGACTGAAGTTCAAATTAGTCCAACCTGGGAAAACCCGCTGGCTTTTTCATGAGCGATCCTTGGCTGTTGTCTTAAAATTACTCCAGCCATTGTTACTGGCTTTGGAAAGTATCTACCAAGATGGGATGGATCAAAGTAGTGAGGCTTGTGGATTACTTTTGCTACTACGTTCAGAGAAGACTATTGCCATTCTCATAGGCACTGACTTCTGCTGGCGCTGGTGAGTGCTTGTCCCCGCCCCAACTCCAACCCCTCCCTGCCCCTATTCCAACCTCTTCCCCAAATCCCCGCCCCAGCCCCGCCTCATCCCGAGTGCGCCGTGTTCCCACTCCTCCCCCTCCCTCCCGGAGCTTGTTAGACCATGAAACAGCTGTTTTGCGGCGGCAAGTGCTGGGAGGTAGGCGGAGAAGCGGGGACACGGCGCACTCAGGGGAGCAGGTAGAGGCGGAGGTGAGGTGAGAGGGGGTGGGGAGGCGGGGAGGGGAGCTTGGCTGCCAGTGGGTGTAGAGCACCCACCAATTTTTCCCCAGCCCCGGAGCACCCATGGAGTCGGTGCCTATGGCCATTCTCTCTCTTGCAAGTCTACTGTTGAAACCACTTGGGTCATTAAACAATGCCATCCAGGCATCTGCTACAACAGTAGTAGATCTTTGTCCAGCAACAGAAGCTACATTTGGATCAATCAGAGAGCTATCAATGGAAAAAGAACTGGAAGAAGCAAAGACTTCAGTCCAGAAGTTGACAATGCAGGCATTTATCTTGAATCCCTTAAGTGAAGAGGACAAGAAGTGTTTAAGACAACTGAAAAAGTACACAGACTTGGTTCTTAAAAATCTATAGCAGCGACTTCTAGATTCTACTCAACCACTACGTAGCTTTTACAGATCCCTGTCCCATAAAACACCGACTGTTGAGTGGAGTGAGGCACTACCAGCAATTGGGCTGCCATGTGCTCAGGACAGAATAGAGAATTTGAACACAGAGTGGAATATCGTACGACAAATGAATGAAGATTTGACTTCAACTTCTTTTTTCTCATCACTAGTGGCTCAGCCTGATCTTTGTGCTCTGTTTCCTGGGATGAAAGAAGTAGGAATTCATCTCTTGCTACTCCCAGTCACAACAGCTACAGCTGAGTGTTCTTCATCATCACTGAATAGAATTTTGTGTTCTGAAAAGTCGCCTTCTGTCTGATCATGTGAATGAACCAATGAGCATATCAATTGAAGGAATGGAAGTACCAGACACACGAGAAGCCACCAAAGATGAAGGCATTGCATTCAAGAAGTTCATTAACAGAGTTGTGCAAAATTATAACAAGAAAGCAAGAAGGATGTAGATGTAGTGCTTCATAGAAGGCTTGAGTAGCCAACTTTAATTTGTGTGAAGATTTTAAAAGATGAGTTGAGTTAAATCTAACGGTCATGAAACATTTTTCCATTTTTACTATGGTGCCATACAGCGAAACTTCACCTTCACGGTCTCTCCCCTCGTCGGTCCTGCCCCTCCCTGGTAAATTCAAATACCCCCCTAATTTCAATTCCTGGGGAAAACACTGCCCTGGGGAACGTAGCGGCTCACATGGAGAGTTCTGAACAGCCTCTGCAACTGCCTGTTAGTGGTTTACTCGCCACCAGTGACATGCAGCCACCTCTGGAGTGGGCCAGGGCAACTGAGAGACCAGGCACAGAAACTCGTGGGCTGTGTAGGAGAGGGAGTGAGGAAGAACCCTGACTCCAGAACAGCAGTGGGGGATACAACAGGTTCAGGGTAATTAGCTGAGATGGAACTCACCGGGAGTGACGGGGGAAGGAGCCCCACACTTCATAAAGGGATCCCAGGTTTCTACTGCTCCGGAGCGGCTGCAGGCTCCATTCGACCCCACATCCCACAAAAAGGATCTACGGTTACAGAGGCCCCCATTGTACTGTAATGGGGCAGGGGATCAGAGCGATCAGCGACGAGGAGGGTCTCTCACAGAGGCGCGCGTACTGCTCCCTGCAGCGCAGGCCTTAAGTGCTGTGCTGGGGCACTGGGCTCAGCACTGACTGTGAGGGGAGAGCGCCCCCTATTGAGCCCCCACCCCGCTCCCTGCAGCGCAGGCATGTAGAACTGTGTGGGGGAAATGGGGTCAGCACTGACACCATGGGAAGAGCAACACTTACTGTGACCCCGAACCGGGTCCCTGCAGTACAGGCCCTTAGCACCATGCTGGGGCACTGGGGTCAGCGCTGACTCAGACAGGAGAGCTGGGTCTATGCTGAAAGCTTCCCAGCCCGATCCCTGCAGCACTGACAGTGACGTGATGGATGAAGGTTACCTGAGCACTTGACACCAGTATCTTCTCCATGGTGACAGTTATTGTCTCCCCAAGGCCGAGCCCTGCAATCGGAGAGGGCAGCTTCTGTCCCTGTGCAGTTGACGTCATCCAGTCAGATACGGTCAGCTCCTTGCCCAAAATGAGCCCCGGCGGGGGCTGATAACGCCGTCCCACAGCCCAGCTGCCTGCACACAACTGAGGCATCCTGTAAGTTCCAGCTGTCATCAAACACGGTTCCCCACTTCTTGTTTATAAAACACCTCGACTCTCCCAATGCAGTGACTCGAACCATTCACCAATCGGACCTGAGCCACTTCTGAGATGCCAAAGTCTGCAAACTCCCAAGGGAATAAACACTCAGGAAGGTTCCTGTGCATCTGATCTCTTGTGTCGCTGGGGAATGTAGTGCCTCCTGCCAACGAATCTGACCAGTCACTGCACACAACCACTGCCTGTCAAGGGCTCCCCACCATTGATCAAGCTAATCACTTGGGCAATGTTGAAATTTGTCTACTCTTCTCTCAGCCATCTGTCACCTAGTTAGGCAGACTGGACTGCAGTCTGACCTACCACTCCCACTAGAGCACTTAAAAAGATCACCCTCAGCACTGCTGACAGGAATCTCCTGGGGAGCAGATTTACACCCTCACTCCTGGTGCTGGTATTTGCTCCAGTGGGATACTGTGCAGTGCTGCGGGACAGACGCTGTCATAAGCATCTTGGTGATTGGGAGTTAAACACAGTCACCCGTGTCATTAATAGTTGCCTTAGCCTGACATCAGCATCGAATTCACATGTGTTGGCTCCATAGCTCCCTGAAAACGTCGCCCGGAGTCCATCCCCCTGAGAACTGCCTGGAGCGCAGTGAAAGCTGAAGCAAACACCTGCCCCTGCGGTTCCTCCTGACTTGCCACGACTGACTTGGCAACATCGTTTTGTGGCAGCCATTGCTGCAGTGGGGTCTAGTGCTGCCGGCCCAGGACCAGTCTCAGATGAGTGATGGCAGAGCTGGGCTGACAGCTGTGTCCTCACAGAGGGGCGGCAACTCTGGGATACAGAGACTAGCTTGCTGATGAATATCAGAAACCCTAACTTGTATCTGCCTATTTCCAACATGCGACACAGATCCTAGACTAGAATTAACAGTTCCCTGACTGGACTGGTCAGAGGAATTGCTACAATGCAGAGATTTGACATAGCCCGATCTTCTCAGTGTGCCTATGGGGCAGCAATACAGACAGTCACATATGGTGGAGGAGAGCCCAGTTAAAAGACTGGACCTTGAGGATGCACAGTCAGATGGCTGAACACGCTAGTGGTAAGCAAGGTTGGAATGAGCTCTCCCTTGACAGCTAGTCATGAGCAGGGGAGGGGGAAAGTCTTCAGGACCAGACAGTATTTCCATTAACACACCCACCCTGCCTAGGTATCCAGCAAATAGCTGTGTTGGCTAATGCTTGGTTAAAAATCACTGTAGTAATTGAATGCAGGGGTAGTGAAATGTTGTTGTCCTGATCTCTGAGTAAAGGGCAGCAGAAATGTACTCAGCTTGCCCACAGCTGAACCCACTAACCAAAGGGCTCAGACACTAAACCCCTATCAAGAGTGAGAGGGGGTGGAGATGATGTGTGGGCTGTGTGTAAGAGGTCTAGGCATGGTTTAATCTGCCCCTCCCCACTCTTCAAAGATAGAGCTAATTAAGGCTCCATTAGGAGTCTTTTTGGTTTAAGCGATCGCTAGAGCTGAAATCACCTGCTGTGAGACAGTGTTTCTGCCCAGCCTGCTTCAGCACTGAGGTTTCCTCAATAAGAGCTGATAGTTACTGAGAGCTGGGTGGAGACTCAGGAGAGCAACCTGCAGAGGTCACAATAGAGAGGCAGGGGGCAGCAGAATCATGGAATCACAGAAGATTAGGGTTGGAAGAGACCTCAGGAGGTCATCTAGTCCAACCCCCTGCTCAAAGCAGAACCAGTACCGACTAAGCCCTGGTCTACACTAGGAGTTTAGGTCGAATTTAGCAGCGTTAAATCGAAGTAAACCTGCACCCGTCCACACGATGAAGCCCTTTTTTTTTTTTTTACTTAAAGGGCTCTTAAAATCGATTTCCTTACTCCATGCCTGACAAGTGGATTAGCGCTTAAATCGGCCTTGCCGGGTCAAATTTGGGGTACTGTGGACACAATTAGATGGTATTGGCCTCCGGGAGCTATCCCAGAGTGCTCCATTGTGACTGCTCTGGACAGCACTCTCAACTCAGATGCACTGGCCAGGTAGACGGGAAAAGCCCACTAACTTTTTAATTTCAATTTCCTGTTTGGCCAGCGTGACAAGCTGCAAGTGACTGTGCAGAGCTCATCAGCAGAGGTGAGCATGATGGAGTCCCAGAATCGCAAAAGAGCTCCAGCATGGACTGAACGGGAGGTACGGGATCTGATCGCTGTATGGGGAGAGGAATCCGTGCTATCCGAACTCCGTTCCAGTTTTCGAAATGCCAAAACATTTGTCAAAATCTCTCAGGGCATGAAGGACAGAGGCCATAACAGGGACCCGAACCAGTGCCCCGTGAAACTTAAGGAGCTGAGGCAAGCCTACCAGAAAACCAGAGGTGAACGGCCGCTCCGGGTCAGAGCCCCAAACATGCCGCTTCTATGATGAGCTGCATGCCATTTTAGGGGGTTCAGCCACCACTACCCCAGCTGTGTTGTTTGTTGTTCAATGGAGATGGAGGCAACACGGAAGCAGGTTTTGGGGACGAGGAAGATAGCTCACAGCAAGCAAGCGGAGAAACCGGTTTTCCCGACAGCCAGGAACTGTTTCTCACCCTGGAGCTTTTATGGACCTGGACCTGGAGAAGGGACCTCCGGTGAGTGTACCTTTTAAAATACTATACATGGTTTAAAAGCAAGCATGTGTAATGATTAATTTGCCCTGGCATTCGCAGCTCTCCTGCATGTACTCCCAAAGCCTTTGCAAAAGGTTTCTGGGGAGGGCAGCCTTACTGCGTCCTCCATAGTAGGACACTTTACCACTCCAGGCCAGTAGAACGTACTCGGGAATCATTGTACAACAAAACATTGCAGTGTATGTTTGCTGGCGTTCAAACAACATCCGTTCTTTATCTCTCTGTGTTATCCTCAGGAGAGTGATATCATTCATGGTCACCTGGTTGAAATAGGGGGCTTTTCTTCAGGGGACACTCAGAGGTGCCCGTTCCTGCTGGGCTGTTTGCCTGTGGCTGAACAGAAATGTTCCCCGCTGTTAGCCACAGGGAGAGGGGAGGGGTTAGCCATGCAGTGGGAGGAGGCAAAATGCGACCTTGGAACGAAAGCACATGTGCTATGTATGTAATGTTAACAGCAAGGTTTACTGTGAAAGAGTGTACCCATTGTTCTATAAAATGTGTCTCTTTAAATACCACTGTCCCTTTTTATTCTCCACCAGGTGCATGTGTTTCAATAATCACAGGATCTTCTCCTTCCCAGAGACTAGTGAAGATTAGAAAGAGAAAAAAACGCACTCGCAGTGAAATGTTCTTTGAGCTCATGCTGTCCTCCCACACTGACAGAGCACAGATGAATGCGTGGAGGCAGACCATGTCAGAGTGCAGGAAAGCACAAAATGACCGTGAGGAGAGGTGGCGGGCTGAAGAGAGGGCTGAAGCTCAAATGTGGCGGCAGCGTGATGAGAGGAGGCAGGATTCAATGCTGAGGCTGCTGGAGGATCAAACCAATATGCTCCAGTGTATGGTTGAGCTGCAGCAAAGGCAGTTGGAGCACAGACTGCCGCTACAGCCCCTGTGTAACCAACCGCCCTCCTCCCCAAGTTCCTTAGCCTCCTCACCCAGACGCCCAAGAACGTGGGGGTGGGCCTCCGGCCACCCAGCCACTCCACCCCAGAGGATTGCCCAAGCAACAGAAGGCTGGCATTCAATAAGTTTTAAACTTTTAAAGTGCTGTGTGGCCTTGTCCTTCCCTCCTCCACCATCCCTCCTGGTGCTTCTCTCCTCCACCACCCCTCCTGGGCTATCTTGGTAGTTATCCCCCTATTTGTGTGATTTAATAAAGAATGCATGAATGTGAAGCAACAATGACTTTATTGCCTCTACAAGTGGTGATCAAAGGGTGGTGGGGTAGGTGGTTAGCTTACAGGGAAGTAGAGTGAACCAAGGGGTGGGGGGTTTCACCAAGGAGAAACAAACAGAACTTTCACACCGTAGCCTGGCCAGTCATGAAACTGGTTTTCAAAGCTTCTCTGATGTGCACTGTGCCCTCCTGTGCTCTTCTAACCACCCTGGTGTCTGGCTATGCAAAACCAGCAGCCAGGCAATTTGCCTCAACCTCCGACCCCGCCATAAACGTCTTCCCCCTTACTCTCACAGATATTGTGGAGTGCACAAGAAGCAGTAATAACAGTGGGAATATTGGTTTTGCTGAGGTCTAACCGAGTCAGTAAACTGCGCCAGTGCGCCTTTAAACGTCCAAATGCACATTCTACCACCATTCTGCACTTGCTCAGCCTGTAGTTAAACAGCTCCTGACTACTAATGGGGGCGGGCATTAGGGTGTCCGTTTGTTTGTGTCAGGGAAGCCTGGCTGTTTAAAAATAGCCAGAGCTTCGCGAACCAGCTGAGCGGCGGCGAACCAGCTGAGCAGCGGAGGACAGCAGAGCAGCTCACAGCAGGACTTTGCCTGGGACTGGTAAGTATCCGAGTGTGTGTGTGTTTGCTTGCTGAGGAAGTATCCGAGCGTGTGTTTGCTGGGAGGGCAGTGTGAGAGCCTGAGTGAGTGTCTGATTGGCTGCTAGCCTGCAGGGGGCGGGCATTAGGGTGTCCGTTTGTTTGTGTCAGGGAAGCCTGGCTGTTTAAAAATAGCCAGAGCTTTGCGAACCAGCTGAGCAGCAGCGAACCAGCAAATTGGAGGACAAACTGGAGGATTGGGCCAAAAGAAATCTGATGAGGTTCAATAAGGATAAGTGCAGGACCCTTAGGATGGAAGAATCCAATGCACCGCTACAGACTAGGGACCGAATGGCTAGGCAGCAGTTCTGCGGAAAAGGACCTAGAGGTGACAGTGGACGAGAAGCTGGATATGAGTCAGCAGTGTGCCCTTGTTGCCAAGAAGGCCAATGGCATTTTGAGATGTATAAGTAGGGGCATAGCGAGCAGATCGAGGGACGTGATCGTTCCCCTCTATTCGACACTGGTGAGGCCTCATCTGGAGTACTGTGTCCAGTTTTGGGCCCCACACTACAAGAAGGATGTGGATAAATTGGAGAGAGTCCAGCGAAGGGCAACAAAAATGATTAGGGGTCTAGAACACATGACTTATGAGGAGAGGCTGAGGGAGCTGGGATTGTTTAGTCTGCAGAAGAGAAGAATGAGGGGGGATTTGATAGCTGCTTTCAACTACCTGAAAGGGGGTTCCAAAGAGGCTGGTTCTAGACTGTTCTCAATGGTAGCAGATGACAGAACGAGGAGTAATGGTCTCAAGTTGCAGTGGGGGAGGTTTAGATTGGATATTAGGAAAAACTTTTTCACTATGAGGGTGGTGAAACACTGGAATGCGTTACCTAGGGAGGTGGTGGAATCTCCTTCCTTAGAAGTTTTTAAGGTCAGGCTTGACAAAGCCCTGGCTGGGATGATTTAACTGGGAATTGGTCCTGCTTCGAGCAGGGGGTTGGACTAGATGACCTTCAGGGGTCCCTTCCAACCCTGATATTCTATGACAGCAGAGCAGCTCACAGCAGGAGTTTGCCTGGGAGTTCGCCTGGAGTGAGCCCAGTGAGGCTTACGTCTTGCAAACTGCTCTGAGGAAGCTCATAGTAGGAAGGTGATATGGAAGGGGGGGGTTCAGCTGTTGTGACCTGCACTGGATGTGCCATGTTTGTCTTTCTTCCACAGGACAGAAGCGACTTTGTCTGTACAAAGTGCAAGCTGGTCTCCATAGTGGAAGAGAAGATTGAAGGTCTGGAGCAACAGATAACAACCCTGCGTTGCATACGAGAAACTGAGGATTTTCTGGACAAAACTCAGGATAGGCTTCTAGGGGCACAAAGCTCTAAAGATATAGAGCAGGTTGCACAGAGGAGCCAAGAGGCCAATGAAGAAGCTCGGCAACATGTGACCTCCAGAAGAGGTAAGCGGAATGTCCGGGTTCCAGTAACACAGACACAGGTAACTAACCGCTTTCATGTTCTCTCCACAGGTACCGTTGCGGAGAGTGGACCAGATGATACGTCTGGGGGGAGAAAGCAGAAGGAGACTCCGCTGGTTGGAAGGCATGAGATGCGATGTCCTGAGGTTGGGGGTTCCACGACCACCACTCCCAAGAGGAGAAGGCGGGTGGTGGTGGTCGGGGACTCTCTCCTCCGGGGGACTGAGTCATCTATCTGCCGCCCTGACCGGGAAAACCGAGAAGTCTGCTGCTTGCCAGGGGCTAGGATTCGCGATGTGGCGGAGAGACTGCCGAGACTCATCAAGCCCTCGGATCGCTACCCCTTCCTGCTTCTCCACGTGGGCACCAATGATACTGCCAAGAATGACCTTGAGCGGATCACTGCGGACTACGTGGCTCTGGGAAGAAGGATAAAGGAGATGGAGGTGCAAGTGGTGTTCTTGTCCATCCTTCCCGTGGAAGGAAAAGGCCTGGGTAGGGACCGTCGAATCGTCGAAGTCAACGAATGGCTACGCAGGTGGTGTCGGAGAGAAGGCTTTGGATTGTTTGACCATGGGATGGTGTTACATGAAGGAGGAGTGCTGGGCAGAGATGGGCTCCATCTTACGAAGAGAGGGAAGAGCATCTTTGCCAGCAGGCTGGCTAACCTAGTGAGGAGGGCTTTAAACTAGGTTCACCGGGGGAAGGAGACCAAAGCCCTGAGGTAAGTGGGAAAGCGGGATACCGGGAGGAAGCACAGGCAGGAATGTCTGTGAGGGGAGGGCTCCTGCCTCATACTGGGAATGAGGGGCGATCAACAGGTTATCTCAAGTGCTTATATACGAATGCACAAAGCCTTGGAAACAAGCAGGGAGAACTGGAGGTCCTGGTGATGTCAAGGAACTATGACGTGATTGGAATAACAGAGACTTGGTGGGATAACTCACATGACTGGAGTACTGTCTTGGATGGTTATAAACTGTTCAGGAAGGACAGGCAGGGCAGAAAAGGTGGGGGAGTAGCACTGTATGTAAGGGAGCAGTATGACTGCTCAGAGCTCCGGTACGAAACTGCAGAAAAACCTGAGCGTCTCTGGATTAGGTTTAGAAGTGTGTGCAACAAGAGTGATGTAGTGGTGGGAGTCTGCTATAGACCACCGGACCAGGGGGATGAGGTGGATGAGGCTTTCTTCCGGCAACTCGCAGAAGCTACTAGATCGCATGCCCTGATTCTCATGGGTGACTTTAATTTTCCTGATACCTGCTGGGAGAGCAATACAGCAGTGCATAGACAATCCAGGAAGTTTTTGGAAAGCGTAGGGGACAACTTCCTGGCGCAAGTGCTAGAGGAGCCAACTAGGGGGGGTGCTTTTCTTGACCTGCTGCTCACAAACTGGGTAGAATTAGTGGGGGAAGCAAAAGTGGATGGGAATCTGGGAGGCAGTGACCATGAGTTGGTTGAGTTCAGGATCCTGACGCAGGGAAGAAAGGTAAGCAGCAGGATACGGACCCTGGACTTCAGGAAAGCAGACTTCGACTCCCTCAGGGAACGGATGGGTAGGATCCCCTGGGGGACTAACATGAAGGGGAAAGGAGTCCGGGAGAGCTGGCTGTATTTCAAGGAATCCCTGTTGAGGTTACAGGGACAAACCATCCCAATGAGTCGAAAGAATAGTAAATATGGCAGGCGACCAGCTTGGCTTAATGGTGAAATCCTAGCGGATCTTAAACATAAAAAAGAAGCTTACAAGAAGTGGAAGGTTGGACATATGACCAGGGAAGAGTATAAAAATATTGCTCGGGCATGTAGGAATGATATCAGGAGGGCCAAATCACACCTGGAGCTGCAGCTAGCAAGAGATGTCAAGAGTAACAAGAAGGGTTTCTTCAGGTATGTTGGCAACAAGAAGAAAGCCAAGGAAAGTGTGGGCCCCTTACTGAATGAGGGAGGCAATCTAGTGACAGAGGATGTGGAAAAAGCTAATGTACTCAATGCTTTTTTTGCCTCTGTCTTCACTAACAAGGTCAGCTCCCAGACTGCTGCGCTGGGCATCACAAAATGGGGAAGAGATGGCCAGCCCTCTGTGGAGATAGAGGTGGTTAGGGACTATTTAGAAAAGCTGGACGTGCACAAGTCCATGGGGTCGGACGAGTTGCATCCGAGAGTGCTGAAGGAATTGGCGGCTGTGATTGCAGAGCCATTGGCCATTATCTTTGAAAACTCGTGGCGAACCGGGGAAGTCCCGGATGACTGGAAAAAGGCTAATGTAGCGCCAATCTTTAAAAAAGGGAAGAAGGAGGATCCTGGGAACTACAGGCCAGTCAGCCTCACCTCAGTCCCTGGAAAAATCATGGAGCAGGTCCTCAAAGAATCAATCCTGAAGCACTTGCATGAGAGGAAAGTGATCAGGAACAGCGAGCATAGATTCACCAAGGGAAGGTCATGCCTGACTAATCTAATCGCCTTTTATCATGAGATTACTGGTTCTGTGGATGAAGGGAAAGCAGTGGATGTATTGTTTCTTGACTTTAGCAAAGCTTTTGACACCGTCTCCCACAGTATTCTTGTCAGCAAGTTAAGGAAGTATGGGCTGGATGAATGCACTATAAGGTGGGTAGAAAGCTGGCTCGATTGTCGGGCTCAACGGGTAGTGATCAATGGCTCCATGTCTAGTTGGCAGCCGGTGTCAAGTGGAGTGCCCCAGGGGTCGGTCCTGGGGCCGGTTTTGTTCAATATCTTCATAAATGATCTGGAGGATGGTGTAGATTGCACTCTCAGCAAATTTGCGGATGATACTAAACTGGGAGGAGTGGTAGATACGCTGGAGGGGAGGGATAGGATACAGAAGGACCTAGACAAATTGGAGGATTGGGCCAAAAGAAATCTGATGAGGTTCAATAAGGATAAGTGCAGGGTCCTGCACTTAGGACGGAAGAATCCAATGCACCGCTACAGACTAGGGGCCGAATGGCTAGGCAGCAGTTCTGTGGAAAAGGACCTGGGGTGACAGTGGATGAGAAGCTGGATATGAGTCAGCAGTGTGCCCTTGTTGCCAAGAAGGCCAATGGCATTTTGGGATGTATAAGTAGGGGCATAGCGAGCAGATCGAGGGACGTGATCGTTCCCCTCTATTCGACATTGGTGAGGCCTCATCTGGAGTACTGTGTCCAGTTTTGGGCCCCACACTACAAGAAGGATGTGGATAAATTGGAGAGAGTCCAGTGAAGGGCAACAAAAATGATTAGGGGTCTAGAACACATGACTTATGAGGAGAGGCTGAGGGAGCTGGGATTGTTTAGTCTGCAGAAGAGAAGAATGAGGGGGGATTTGATAGCTGCTTTCAACTACCTGAAAGGGGGTTCCAAAGAGGATGGCTCTAGACTGTTCTCAATGGTAGCAGATGACAGAACGAGGAGTAATGGTCTCAAGTTGCAGTGGAGGAGGTTTAGATTGGATATTAGGAAAAACTTTTTCACTATGAGGGTGGTGAAACACTGGAATGCGTTACCTAGGGAGGTGGTAGAATCTCCTTCCTTAGAGGTTTTTAAGGTCAGGCTTGACAAAGCCCTGGCTGGGATGATTTAACTGGGAATTGGTCCTGCTTCGAGCAGGGGGTTGGACTAGATGACCTTCTGGGGTCCCTTCCAATCCTGATATTCTATGATTCTATGATACTGTCCAGGCTGCCTGTGTATGGCTTCATGAGCCATGGCATTAAGGGGTAGGCTGGGTCCCCAAGGATACATATAGGCATTTCAACATCCCCAATGGTTATTTTCTGGTCTGGGAAGAAAGTCCCTTCCTGTAGCTTTTGAAACAGATAAGAGTTCCTGAAGATGCGAGCGTCATGTACCTTTCCTAGCCATCCCACGCTGATGTTGGTGAAACGTCCCTTGTGATCCACCAGTGCTTGCAGCACTATTGAAAAGTACTCATTGCAGTTTATGTACTTGCCGGTTTGGTGCTCTGGTGCCAAGATAGGGATATGGGTTCCATCTATGGCCCCACCACAGTTAGGGAATCCCATTGCAGCAAAGCCATCCACTATGACCTGCACGTTTCCCAGGGTCACTACCCTGGATATCAGCAGATTTTTGATTGCATTGGCTACTTGCATCACAGCAGCCACCACAGTAGATTTGCCCACTTCAAATTGATTCCCGACTGACAGGTAGCTGTCTGGCGTTGCAAGCTTCCACAGGGCTATTGCCACTTGCTTCTCTAACTGTGAGGGCTGCTCTCATCTTGGTATTCTTGCGCCTCAGGGCAGGGGAAAGCAAGTCACAGAGTTCCATGAAAGTGCCCTTGCACATGCGAAAGTTTTGCAGCCACTGGGAATCGTCCCAGACCTGCAACACTATGCAGTCCCACCAGTTTCTGCTTGCTTCCCGAGCCAAGAATCGGCGTTCCACCGCATGAACCTGCCCCATTAGCACCATGATGCCCACATTGGCAGGGCCCGTGCTTTGAGAGAAGTCTGTGTCCATATCCTCATCACTCTCGTCACCGCGCTGACATCGTCTACTCTCCCAGTTTTGCTTTGCCAGATTCTGGTGCTGCATATACTGCTGGATAATGCATGTGGTGTTTAATGTGCTCTTAATTGCCAAAGTGATCTGAGCGGACTCCATGCTTGCCATGGTATGGCGTCTACGCAGAAAAAAGACGCGGAACAATTGTCTGCCGTTGCTCTGACGGAGGGAGGGGCGACTGACGACATGGCTTACAGGGTTGTCTTACAGGGAATTAAAATCAACAAAGGGGGTGGCTTTGCGAGAAACAGAATGGTCCCCTCAAGGATAGAACTCAAAACCTCAAGGAAAGAACTCAAAACTGGGTTTAGCAGGCCGTTGATTTCACGGAGGAAGGGAGGAGAAAATGAATACAAAACAAATCTGGTCTATTTCTTGTTTTGATCCACTTCATCTATCTTTATACATCTTGCTGGCAGCAGACTGTGCAGTACGACCACTAGCCATCGTCATCTCCTGGGTGCTTGGCAGAAGACAGTGCAGTATGACTGCTCGCCATCGTCTTCTGCTGGCTGCAGATTAAAAGAAACTTAAAAGGGAATGACTTGGCTGAATCACACCCATGTTTGTCCAGGCGCCCCTTAGCTCATTGAGGTCGGTTAAAAGAGCACCCTGGACTACGTCAACAATGGCTACCAGTCATACTGCAGTGTCTGCTGCCAAAAGCAATAAACTGTTGCTGTATAGCAATGCAGTACCACGTTTGCCAACACCCAGGAGACATACGGTGACGGTTAGCTGAGCGGGCTCCATGCTTGCCATGGTATGGCATCTGCACAGGTAACTCAAGAAAAAAGGCACAAAATGATTGTCTGCCCTTGCTTTCACAGAGGCAGGGAGAGAAGGGGGGCCTGACAATATGTACCCAGAACCACCCGTGACAATGTTTTAGCCCCATCAGGCACTGGGATTTCTACCCAGAATTCAAATGGGCGGCGGAGATTGCGGGATAGCTACCCATAGTGCAACGCTCTGGAAGTTGATGGTTGCCTCGCTACTGTGGATGCACGCCGCCGACTACATGCACTTAGAGCATTTGTGTGGGGACACACACAATCAACTATATAAAAACATTTTCTACAAAACTGACTTCTATAAATTTCACCTAATTTCTAAGTGTAGACATACCCATATAAAGGTACAAAAGCCTCCCACCTGCTGCCCCAGGCCCCACCCCCATTCCAACCCCTTCCCCAAAGTCCCAACCCCAACTCCTTCCCATCCCTGCCCCTACTCCAACCCCTTCCCCAAATCCCCACCCCTGCCCTGCCGCTTCTTCACCTCCTCCCCTGAGCATGCAGCTCCCCGCTCCTCCGCCATCCCTCTTGGAAAGTGCTAAGCACCACCAAACAGCTGTTTGGTGGCAAGAAGCACCTGGAGGTAGGCACAGGAGCTAGGACACAGCGTGCTGGGGCAGTGGGTGAGGGGAGCTTGGCAGCCGCAGGAAATAATTCCACAGGATGCATATGGCCCACGGGCCATGTGTTTGAGACCCCTGGTCTAGGCTCTAGTCAACGTCGTTTGATTTTATTTCCCATGGAACAATTTCTTTCCAACCCTTCTCCTTGCTACCCCTCGAATCTCTACTCTCTGTGAAATCACTTGTCCTTGGTGTCACTCTGAAGGGATCTAGAGCTGTGTGTTGATTGGGGCAGAGATGGGAGGTGGAGCTGGTCACCTTGGGGCCCTGTTCCTTTGGGAGCAGCAGATCTGTGACTGCTGTGAATGCCCTGTGGGACAGGGAATAGGTGCTGCAGGGGGACGCTCGGAGGACCGAGGGGTGAAGTGTGCTTATTACCAACCTGGAAGGAGGTCACTCCCCCACAAAAGGCCTAGAGGGCACAGCTTGTGTGGCGTGTGGCTGAGGGAGTTGGGGAGCTGCCCCTCAGTGGGCACAGACAAGGCTTCCTCATGCTAGGGGCCCATGGAACTGCACTGGGGCATTAGGGCCAGCACAACTACAAATGGAGAGCGCCCCCTACTGACATCCCCCTACCATCAGCACAGGCCCCCTAGCACTGCACTAGGGCACTGGGACCAGCGCTGACTTCCAGAAGAGATCGTGAGCATCCCCTACTGAGCCCCCACACCGCTCCCTGAAGCACAGGCCCATAGAAACTCACGGGGAATTAGGGTCAGCACAGACTGAGAGGACACTCCGTACTGGAACTGCCATATTGCTCCCTAAAGAACAGGCCCCAAAGCATCATGCTGGGGTCAGCTTTGGCTGTGAGAGGACAATGCCCTGTAATGAGCTTCCCACCCTGCTCCTTACAACATGCAGGGTGGTAGATGAAGGTTACCTGAGCACACAACACCGGCATCTTCTCTGTGGTTACAGTTATTGTCTCCCCAAGGCCGAGCCCTGCATTCGGTGAGGGAAGCTTCTGTCCCTGTGCAGTGAACATCATCCAGCCAGATTCGGTCTGATCCTTGCCCAAATCGAGCCCCTCCTGGGGCTGATAACGCCATACCACAGCCCAGCTGCCTGCACACGACTCTGGCCTCAGTTAAATCCCAGCTGTCATCACACACGGTTCCCCACAGCTGGTTGTGAAGCACCTCGACTCTCCCAGAGCATCTATTCAGACCGTTCACCAGTCGGAGCTGAGCCACTTCCGAGTTGCCAGAGTCTGCAAACACCCCAAGGGAATAAACAGTCAGGGAGGTTCCTGTGCATCTGATCAGTAGTGATGCTGGGGAACGTAGAGCCTCCCACTGACAGGTCTGAACAGCCTCTGCAACAGCCTGTTAGGGGTTCACTCCCTGTCAATCGCAGTTAACTCATGCGATTAACTCAAAAAATTAATTGTGATTTAAAAAACTAATCACTATTAATCGTAGTTTTAATCGCACTGTTAAACAATAGAATACCAAATGAAATGTATTAAATATTTTGCATGTTTTTCTAAGCCCTAACTTGTATCTGCCTATTTGGAACCTGGGATGCAGATCCTGGACTAGACTTAACAGGCCCCGGACTGGACTGGCCAGAGGAATTGCTGCAATGCAGAGATTTGGCTTAGCCCGCTCTTCTCAGTGTGCCTGTAGGGCACCAGTACAGATGGTCACACACGTGATGGAGGAGAGACCTGTTAGAAGACGGGACTTTGAGGATGCACAGTCAGATGGCTGAACAAGCTAGATGGAAGCAAGATCTGAATGGCCTCTCCTCTGACAGCTAGTGATGAGCAGAGGAGGGGGAAAGGATTCAGGACCAGACGGTATTTATATGAAGACACTCACTCTGCATAGTATCCAGCAGAAAGAGCTGTGTTGGTCACCCACAAACTGACCTGAACTCACTAACCAGGGGGCTCAGACACCAGACCCCTATCAAGAGTGAGACGGGATGGAGATGGGTGTTCCTGCTGAGGGGTGTGGGGTGTGTAAGAGGTATAGATATGATTTAATCTGCCCCTCACCCATAGGCGCCAACTCCGTGGGTGCTCTGGGGCTGAAGCACCCATGGGGAAAAATTGGTGGGTGCTCTGCACCCACCGGCAGCTCCCCACCCCCCCACCCAGCTCCCTTCTGCCTCCGCTCCATGTCCGCCTCCTCCCCTGAGCACGCCGCGTACCTGCTTTTCCCCCTAGCTTCCAGCACTTGCGCCACGAAACACCTGTTTCATGCGGCTGGGGGGGGAGGGGGAACGTGGCGTGCTCGGGAAAGAGGCGGGGCCAGGGAGGGGATTTGGGGAAGAGGTCCAATAGGGGTGGGGGGGGCGGAGTTGGGACAATGACTTTGGGGAAGGGGTTGGAATGGGGGCAGGGAAGGGGTGGAGTCAGGGCAGGGCCGGGTGGGCACGAGCACCCACCAGCACCAGGGAAAGTTGGCGCCTATGCCCTCACCACTCTTCAAAGGTAGAGCTAATTAAGGCTCCATTAGGAATCTTTTGGGATTAAGTGATCACTGGAGCAGTAATCATCTGCTGTGACACAGTGTTTCTGCCCAGCCTGCTTCAGCACTGAGGTCTCTCCACTAAGAGCTGGGGGGAGCCTCAAGAGAGCGACCTGCAGAGGTCACAGTAGAGAGGCCGGGGGCAGCAGGAGGTGAGGGCGAGCAGAGTGATGAGTGGCTGGCAGGGCAGCTGTGACCAGAGCAAGCACCCAGACAGGAGAGCGAGCCAGGCGCTCTCCTCCCCGCCCCCATGGTGGGAGCTGAACTCACACAGGTGCACCTCTGAACTCTGGGTCTTCACTATCCAAGGACAACCACTGTGAGTGGGGTCACTGGAGGGAGAAGGGAGGGACACATTAAAGGAACGTTTGGTTGCTGGACTCAAGGTCCTAAGGCAAAAGACACTGCCCAACATACTCTGGGATAACTGTTTTGCTCTTCCGGCGTTTTCTCAAGTTAATGCGAGGGGATTTCCCTCCTTTTATTAAAAAGTTTTTTTCTGCACTGACACTCTGTGCTTGCAAGAGGGAAAGCTTTGCCTCATAGAAGCACCCACGGGGTGGTGTGTAATTGCCCCTGGTTACTGGGTGGATGCTCAAGCCGGATCTGTGTTATATTGCTGAGAAGGAACTCCGAGATATTAAACCCATCCCTGGTCACTTCTGACACCACTGGGGGAAGGGTTACTTAGATATCAACTTGTGACATACACAAAAGAAGAAGACCCCCCACTGATATGCAGCCTGGGGTAGGACACGGCAGTTGAGAAAGAGGACAGGGAAATATGTCGGCTGTGCAAGATAGAAAGTAACAAAGAATTGCGTGTCCTGTGTCCAGCCTTTGGGGAAGTTACAAATTTAGGGCCAAATTCCTGAAATGCAAATCCACCAGAACACAGTGATTAGGAACCGGACTCTTGAGAAACTGGCCCTGGATTTTTAGTTTGAGTGAGCGGCTGCAGGCTCTGTCAACACCAAATCCAAACAGTAGAAGCTGCAGTTACCCAGGTCCCCAAAGTGCCGCAGCAGGGTCTGGCCCAGGTATAACTAGATGCCAACTGGAAGAGGACACAGGGATGCCTAGAGTTATATGGGGATCCCCTGGGTGAGATATACTGTGTGCACAATAGCTCACCAAAGGTGGTATGTGAGGTCTCTACCAAGAGCCAGCAGCCCGCTGGTCTCCCTAATAGGGGCAAGATCTTTGTATGGGACACAGTTGAAGAGAGATGTAAAATGTAAAATATGAGGTTGCAGAAGTGTTGCAGTAAAGCTTGTCACCTGTGCCATGGCAATCCCTTCGGCGGAGCCAATCAGCACATAGTACAAAGCACAGCCGTGGAGAGAGGCTATATTCACTGTCTGGGCCCTGTGGGGACCTGAGAATATGCAAAAACAAAGGACCCTCAGAACAAGTCTCGGAAGAGAGACCTCCTCTGAGAAGACAATGGTCTATATCTGTAACCCCCACACCTCCTGGGTGCTGTGTTCTGTCCCATCTAGTTTCACCGAGACCACACAGAGAGATAAAATGACAGAGACAGAGACTCATGCACTAAGCTCCAGAGGTCCCAGGTTTGATCCCGCCTGCTGATGACCGGGGTCTATCAGTGTCATATACCTACGAAGAAAGAGGAGAGGGGACAAGAGCTCCCTTTCACCCAGGAGGTGGCTGACAGCGTCTGTCTCAGGAACAGGAGATCACAGCCAAGCCTGGAGTAAAACCCTGGAAGAACTGTGGGGTGAGTGTTGCTCTACCAGACAGAAAAGTATCTCGTTCAATAAGTCTAGGGTCTAGTCAGCGTGGTATGATTTTATTGGCCATGGAACCATTTCTTTCCAACCCTTCTCCTTGCTACTCCTTGAATCTCTACACTCTGTGAAATCACTTGTCCTTGGTGTGCCTATGAAGGGATCTAGAGCTGTGTTTTGATCGGGGCAGAGATGGGAGTTGGAGCTGGTCAGCTGGGGGCCCTGTTCCTTTCAGAGCAGTGGATCTGTGACTACTGTGAGTGCCCTGCGGGACAGGGGCTGGGTGCCGCAGGGGGACACTTGGAGGGCTGGGGGCTGGAGTTTGCCTATCATCAACCTGGAGAGAGGCCACCCCACAAGGCCTAGAGGGCACGACTTGTATGGCCTGAGTCCAAGGGAGTCGAGGAGCTTCCTCCCAGTGGGCACAGACAACGCTTCCTCATGCCAGGGGCCCTTGGCACCGCACTGGGGAACTGGGGCCAGCACTGCCTTCAAAGGAAGAGTGCCCCCTACTGAGTCCCCCCCACACTCCCTACAGCACAAGCCCATAGAAAACACAAGGGAATTAGGCTCAGTACAGTCTGTGAAAGGCGAGCGCCCCCTACTGGAACTGCTATATTACTCCCTGACGCTCAGGCCCCAAAGCACGATGCTGGGGTCAGCACTGGCTGTGAGAGGACAATGCCCCATAATGAGCTTCCCACTCTGCTCCCTGCAACAGTGGTGAAAGAAGTTTACCTGAGCACACAACACCGGCATCTTCTCCATGGTTACAGTTATTGTCTCCCCAAGGCCGAGACCTGCAATCAGAGAGGGCAGCTTCTGTCCCTGTGCAGTGAACATCATCCAGCCAGACACGGTCTGATCCTCGCCCAAATCGAGCTCTTCCTGGGGCTGATAACACCGTCCCACAGCCCAGCTGCCTGCACACGACTCCAGCATCAGTTATGTCCCAGCTGTCATCACACACGGTTCCCCACTGCTGGTTGTGAAGCACCTCGACTCTCCCAGCGCAGTGACTGGAGCTGTTCACCAGTCGGAGCTGAGCCACTTCTGAAATGCCTGAGTCTGCAAACACCCCAAAGGAATAAACATTCAGGGAGGTTCCTGTGCATCTGACCACTAGTGATGCTGGGGGACATAGCCCCTCCCACTGACTGGTCTGAATAACCTCTGCAACTGCGTTCACTCCCCACTAAGGCTATCAATTAATCACAAAAAGAAAAGGAGTACTTGTGGCACCTTAGAGACTAACCAATTTATCTGAACATAAGCTTTCGTGAGCTACAGCTCACTTCATCGGATGCAAGTTAACTCACAGTTAACTCTGTCTCAGAGCAGCTGATCAGCCTGGGTGCGGGGTCACATGCCCCCCAACCCCACCCACAAGTTGCTGCTTGCCTTATACTGAGCATGTTAATTCGCCCCTTCCAAGTATCGGCAGTTACGTGGGCCTGTGTTTCTCCAGCAGTGAGGAGGTAAGCGAGTGTCAACACCAGAAACAGAAAAGCTAGAGGAGGTTCGAGGAAAATGTCATTCTCAGAAAGTCTGGAAGGTTTCAAGAGATTCTACAAAGGTCCAGAACATTCTAGGAGGCTAGTGGAAAATGAATCCACATGTGGAATACCTGAAACATTTTATTTTAAAACAGGGCTGTCAATTAATCGCAGTTAACTTAAGCAATCAACACTAAAATTTTAATCACAATTTTAAAAATTAATCGCGGTTTTAATCACACTGTTAAACAATAGAATACCACTTGAAATTTATTAAATACTTTTGGATGTTTTTCTTCGTTTTCAAACATATTGATTTCAATTACAACACAGAATACAAAGTGTAGAGTGCTTTTGAATTACAAATATTTGCACTGTAAACATGATAAACAAAAGAAATAGTATTGTTCAATTCACCTCATAAAAGTACTGTAGGGCAATCTCTTTCTCGTGTAAGTGCAAAGTACAATGTAGATTTTTTTGTTGTTGTATAACTGCACTTAACAATTAAAACTTAGAGCCTACATGTCCCACTCACTCCAACTTCTTGTTCAGCCAATTGCTAAGACAAACAAGTTTATTTACATTTACGGGAGATAATGCTGCCTGCTTCTTATTTACAGTGTCACCAGAAAGTGAGAAGAGGCATTCACATGGCACTTTTGTAGCTGGCATTGGAAGTTATTTATGTGCTAGATATGCTAACCATTCATATGCCCCTTCTTGCTTCGGCCACCATTCCAGACGACATGCATCCATGGTGATGACGATCGTTAAATAAATAATGTGTTAATTTAATTTCTGACTGAAATCCTTGGGGGAGAATTGTATATCTCCTGCTCTGTGTTTTACCGGCATTCTGCCATATATTTAATATTAAACCAGTCTTGCACAATGACAGTACATGTTGTTTGTTTTCAGAACTTTCACTGCAGATGTGACAAAATGCAAAGAAGGAACCAAGGTGAGATTTCTAAAGCTAGATACAGCACTCGACCCAAGGTTTAAGAATCTGAAGTGCCTTCCAAAATCTGAGCGGGACCAAGTGTGGAGTATGCTTTCAGAAGTCTTGAAAGAGCAACACTCCAATGCGGAAACACAGAACCTGAACAACCAAGGAAGAAAATCAACCTTCTGCTGGTGGCATCTGACTCAGATGATGAAAATGAACATGTGTTGGTCCACACTGTTTTGGATCATTATCGAGCAGAACCCATCATAAGCATGGATACACGTCCTCTGGAATGATGGCTGAAGCATGGGACATATGAATCTTTAGCGCATCTGATGCATAAATACTTTGTGACCCCAGCTACTACAGTGCCATGCGAACGCCTGTTCTCACTTTCAGATAACATTGTAAACAAGAAGCAGGCAGTAATATCTCCTGCAAATGTGAACAAACTTCTCTGTCTGAGTGATTGGCTGAACAAGACGTAGGATTGAGTGGACTTGTAGAATCTAAAGTTTTACACTGTCTTATTTTTGAGTGCAGTTATTTTTTGTACATAATTCTACGTATGTAAGTTCAACTTTCCTGATAAAGAGATTGCACTACAGTACTTGTATAACGTGAATTGAAAATACTATTTCTTTTGTTTCTTTTTCACAGTGCAAATATTTGTACTCAAAAATAAATATAAAAGTGAGCGCTGTACACTTTGTATTCTGTAGTGTAATTGAATTCAATATATTAGAAAATGGAGAAAACATTCCCCCAAAATTGAAATAAATGGTATTCTATTGTTGTGTAAAAGCGCAATTAATTGAGCGATTAATCACGATTCATTTTTTTAGTCACTTGACAGACCTACTCCCCACCACTGCCATGCAGCCACTTCTGGGGTGGAACAGAGTAGCTGAGAGACAGGGCACAGAAACTCATGGGCTGTGTAGGAGAGGAAGTGAAGAAGAACCCTATCTCCAGTCACAGCAGTGGGGGATATTACAGGTTCAGGGTTAATTAGCTGAGCTGCAAATCACCGGGGGTGGCAGGGGTAGGATACCCACATAAAGGGACCCCTGAGCGGCTGCAGGCTCCATTCGACCCCAAATCCCACAAATGGGATCTACGGTTACCCAGCACCTCATTGTACTGGAGTGGGGCAGGGGGATCAGAGCGATCAGCGATGGGGAGAGTCTTTCACAGAGGCACACGTACTGTTCCCTGCAGCACAGGCCCTAAGTGCTGTGCTGGGGCACTGGGGCCAGCACAGAGGGAAAGGGCAGAGAGCCCCCTACTGAGACCCCATCCTGCTCGCTGCAGTACAGGCCCTCAGCACCATGCTGAGGCACTGGAGTCAGCGCTGACTCAGATAGGAGAGCTGGATCTGTGCTGAAAACTTCCCAACCTGCACCACCCACAGTGACGTCATGGATGCAAGTTACCAGAGCACTCGACACCAGCATCTTCTCCGTGGGTACAGTTACTGTCTCCCCAAGACCGAGCCCTGCAATCAGAGAGGGCAACTTCTGTCCCTGTGCAGGTGACATTATCCAGCCAGATATGGTCAGATCCCTGCCCAAAGTGAGCCCCAGCGGGGGCTGATAGCGCCGTCCCACAGCCCAACTGCCTGCACACGATTCCAGCATCCTGTAAGTCCCAGCCGCCATCACACACGGTTCCCCACTTCTTGTTATGAAACACCTCCACTCTCCCAGCGCAGCGACTCGAACCATTCACCAGTCGGAGCTGAGCCACTTCTGAGATGCCAGAGTCTGCAAACACCCCAAGGGAATAAACACTCAGGGACGTTCCTCTACATCTGATCATTCATGTCAATGGGGAATATAGCCCCTCCTGCTGATGGGTCTGACCAGTCTCTGCACAAAGTGAGGTCCTGTCAAGGGCTCCCCACCACTGACCAGGCTTTTTCCACTCCCATTCCGGCCAGCTCTCACCTAGTTAGGCAGACTGGACTGCAGTCTGACCTACTGCTCCCACTAGAGCACTTAATGAAAAAGATCATCCCCCTTCCCCCCCCACTGCCTTCATGTAGAAGCTGGTGTGAACCTCCTGGGGAGCAGATTTACACCCTCATTCCTGGGGCTGGTATTCACTCCAGTGGGATACTGTGCAGTGTTGCAGGGCAGACACTGGCATAAGCATCTTGGTGATTGGGAGCTGAACACAGTCACTCGTGTCATTAGTGGTTGCCTTAGCCTGACATCAGCATCGAAGTCTAGATGATCCAGGACTGTGGACCCACTTGAGCAGTAGCCTGAGGGACTTCCTTGTACTGCATGGGCCACAGCAAGTGAAAAACTTCATGTTCCCCAAAGACAATGAAAATAGAAGTTTCCATCCAACACATTACTGGCATGAAATCCCCAATGGTGACAAAGTGGAGAGGCCAGGGCTTATGTACTCAAAAACCCAAAATGCTGCATACTCTTTTTTGTTGCAAACTCTTCTAGTCTAATTTTCCAGCCACATTGGGTTCTACAGGAACAAAGGACTGGAAAAATCTGGCTAGAAATCTGGCATGCCATGAGAAGGCAGCAAATCACCAGAGAGCATTCATTCTGTAGGTGGAAAGAGCTTGAGATGAGACTAAGGTTAAAGGCCACCATAGATGATCAGCATCAAGAGAAGATTGCATCAGAGTCTCTTTATTGGCAAAATGTTCGGAAAAGGCTCATTGCCATTGTGAGAATGCTTGCTACCCAAAACCTAGCACTGCATGGCACTTCAGATCAGCTGGATGTGCCAAACAATGGAAACTTCCTTAACATTGTGGAGCTGATGGCACACACCACTACTTTGGAAAAACAATTCAAAATGAGATCATACAGTTACTGGCAACAAAAGTCAAACAGAAGATTGTGGCAGATCTGAAGTCAGCAAGATATTACTCTGTTATTCTGGATTGCACACCTGACATCATCCATACAGAACAAATAACTTTAATTGTGCGTTTTGTAACATCAACAGAACCTAGTGAAAATGTCCCTGCAATAGTGACTGTCAGAGCATTTTCTAGAATTTATTGACATTGATGATACTACAGGAGCTGGTATGACAAATGTGCTTCTTAAAAAGCTGGAAGATACGGGAATTCCGATAGCTGACATGAGAGGTCAGGGCTACGATAATGGTGCGAACATGAGCGGAAACAACAGAAGAGTGCAGACACGGACCCTTGAGCTTTTTTTGTCCCATGCAGTTCTCATTCATTGAACTTGGTGGTCAGTGATGCAGCATCAGCTTCTAGTGAGGCTGCTGAATTTTTTAGTGTAATTCGAAGCATCTCTGTATTTTTCTCTGCATCAACTCATCGATGGCAAATTTTGAAGCAACTTCTGGGAACATCCTCTCTGACACTGAAACCACTGAGTGCCACACGATGGGAAAATCGAGCGGAGGCGATAAAGCCTACCAAACACCAAATTGGGAAGATAGATGATGCCACAGTTGCCATTATGGAGGATAATGCTATGACAGGAACTGTTTGTGGGAGAACAGTGGCAGAGGAAAATGGAATCACCAGAAACATACATAACTTCAAATTTCTCTGTGGCTTAGTGTTGTGGCATGACATACTGTTCGAAATAAATGTTGTAAGCAAGAGACTCCAAGGTGCTGACCTTGATATATCTGGAGCAATGGAACAACTGGACAAAGCAAAGTCATACCTACAGTCTTACCGGTCAGATGCGGGATTTCAAAACATTCTGAAGAGTGCACAGAAGTTGGCAGAGGAACTTCACACTGTGGAGGAAAAATTCAGTGGAACCAAGTAGGCCTAAACTTCCCAAGTAGGCCTAAAACTTTGGTCAAGCTAACTGTGTACATGAAGCATAAGAAAAGAGTGTGGAAAATTCCATTAAGGGGCGATTGCAAACAGCACAGCTTAAGAAATGTAACCATAACCGCCAGAAGTTAGAAAAAAACCATTAACCGCAAAGAAAACACCTGTCAATAACAGGAAAAGCTTGTTTTTGCTAAACTCCAAATAAGGCAAAGCTACTGTTGAAACTTGCACTATATGCCAAATAAGGAAAATGCTGTTAAAGAAAGTGGGCTTAACAAATTGTGGTTTTCAGCAATATAAGCTCCTGTATTTTCTGTATGCGGCGGGGCAGCTACTTAGAGCTGTTACCCCCCTGCTCTTGTAATCAATAAAGGAGCCTCAGGCTTGGTTCTGATCCAAACAGAATGCGTGGTTAACTTTTCCACCACAACACTGAAGCTATTTTTCCACCCATTCAAGAATACAAGAGTCACCAAAGAAGAAGACATTTTGATTACGAGGCACGGGATAATCCCACAAGAGACCCCAAACAACAATTCAAAGTTGAATTCTTGAACCAGATGCTAGATTGTGCAATACAATCTGTTGAAGAACATTTCAGGCAGCTCAAGGAACACAGCAGTATATTTGGGATGTTGTATGATATTCCAAAACTCCTCACTATACCTCAAGAAGACCTACACCAGCAAAGCAGGCACTAGAGACAGTGTTGACACATGATGACATGCGTGATGTTGAAGCTGAAGTTAATAAAAACACGTCTACACTCCACAATGACACAGGAGAGGCTGGTCGGCCTTGCAACCATCTCAATAGAGCATGAGCTGGCCCAGACTGTGGACCTTCAGCAGGAAGCAGTTCAAATCTTTGCAACCAAGAAGGCATGGAAAGCACCACTTTCATTATTCAAACAGATAAAAATGCCAGTGTTTACTATGCAGACAAGAAATATCACATTTGCTGTTCAGGCGTTTGAAAGTTAAGTGTTACTTAAAATTTTTGAACAAGGCATTCTAAGTTGTTAGTTCCCCTTTATTGGGGTAGGTAGCAGAGCAGTACCATGAGAGGAGTAGAACAGGAGGAAGGCAGAATTGAGATCTTTCAAAGTTTTGGCCCAAGCGAGGAGGTATGGGGGCATCATTTGACCTCCCCACCTCAGGTGCCAAAATGTTGTGGACTGGCCATGTCACCAGGCTGACAATGGTTCCGACCAGTGCAAAGGCAATGCACACTTCCTGCAAGCAAGTCGGCCCCCTCCTGAAGCAAACACCTGCCCCTGCAATTCCTCCTGACTTGCCACGACTGACTTGGCAACATCGTTTTGTGGCAGCTGTTGCTGCAGTGGGGTCTAGTGCTGCCGGTCCAGGACCAGTCTCAGATGAATGATGGCAGAGCTGGGTTGACAACTGTGCACTCACAGAGGGGTAACAACTCTGGAATAGAGAGACTGGCTTGCTCATGGATTTTCAGAAGCCCTAACTTGTATCTGCCTATTTGCAACCTGGGATACAGATCCTGGACTAGGCTTAACGGGCCCCTGACTGGACTGACCCGAGGAATTGTTACAATGCAGAAATGTGGCTTAGCCCGATATTCTCCATCTGCCTGTGGGGCAGCAATACAGACAGTCACACGTGGTCGTGATGGAGGAGAGCCCCGTCAGAAGAGTGGACTTTGAGGATGCACAGTCAGATGGCTGAACAAGCTAGAAGTAAGCAAGGTTGGAATGAGCTCTCCTCTGACAGCTAGTGATAAACTGGGGAGGGGGAAGGGCTTCAGGACCAGACGGTATTTACATGAACACACCCACTCTGCTTAGGTATCCAGCAGACAGAGCTGTGTTGGCTGGTGCTGGGTTACAAATCACTGTAGTACTTGAATGCAGGGGTAGTGTAATGTTGTTGTTCTGATTGTCTGAGTAAAGGGCAGCAGAACTGGGCTTAGCCTGCCCTGACTGAGGGGGTCACCCACAACTGAACTAAACCCACTAACCAGGTATCAGACACCAGACACCTATCAAAAGTGAGAGGGGGTGGAGATGAGGTGTGCGTTGTGTGTAAGAGGTCTAGGCATGGTTTAATCTGCCCCTCACCACTCTTGAAAGATAGAGCTAATTAAGGCTCCATTAGGAGTCTTTTGGGATTAATTTCTTTTGGGATTAAGTGATCACTAGAGCTGAAATCACCTGCTGTGAGACAGTGTTTCTGCCCAGCCTGCTTCAGCACTGAGGTTTCCCCACTAAGAGCCGACAGTCACTGAGAGTTGGGGGGAGCCTCAAGAGAGCGACCTGCAGAGGTCACAGTAGAGAGGCCAGGGGCAGCAGAAGGTGAGGGCGAGCAGAGTGGTGAGTGGCTGGCGGGGCAGCTGTGACCAGAGCAAGCACTCAGACAGCAGAGCCAACCAGGCCCTCTCCTCCCTGCCCCCATGGTGGGAGCTAAACTCACACAGGTGCACCTCTGAACTCTGGGTCTTCACTAACTAAGGACAAAAAGAAAAGGAGTACTTATGGCACCTTAGAGACTAACCAATTTATTTGAGCATGAGCTTTCGTGACCACTGTGAGTGGGGTGTGGCAGAGGGAGAAGGGAGGGGCACATTAAAGGGACTTTTGCTTGCTCGATTCAAGATCCTGAAGCAATAGACACTGCCCAATGTACCCTGGGATAGGTGTTTTGCTTATGGTTTTACCTGTTTCCAGCATTAGGGCTAGCAGAACTGCAAAAGGAGAGCACCCGCTTCTGACACCCTCTGCCTGCAGCACAGTCCCCCTAGCACTGCACTAGAGCACTGGGGCCAGCACTGACTTCCAGGGGAGAGTTTCCATGTCCCGCACTGAGCCCCCACACTGCTCCCTGCAGCACAGGCCCATAGAACCACACAGGGGAATTATGGTCAGCCCAGACTGAGAGAAGAGCGCTCCCTACTGGAACCTCCATATTGCTCCCTGAAGCAGAGGCCCCAAGCACCATGCGGGGATCATCACTGGTGCTGAGGGGACACCCAGGAGACATACGGTGACGGTTAGCTGAGCGGGCTCCATGCTTGCCGTGGTATGGCGTCTGCACAGGTAACTCAAAAAAAAAGGCACAAAACGATTGTCTGCCCTTGCTTTCACGGAGGGAGGGAGGGAAGGGGGGCCTGACGATATGTACCCAGAACCACCCGCGACAATGTTTTAGCCCCATCAGGCACTGGGATTTCTACCCAGAATTCAAATGGGCGGCGGAGATTGCGGGATAGCTACCCATAGTGCAACGCTCTGGAAGTTGATGGTTGCCTCGGTACTGTGGATGCACTCCGCCGACTACATGCACTTAGAGCATTTGTGTGGGGACACACATGTTGGGGACACTGGGGCATGGCCACTAGGTAACTCGAGGGGATGGAAGACCACGAGTGTCGATGAAGCCCCCTCGCACTAGGCCCAGGTGTCCTTGGCCCCCCTCCTGCCTGGAGGCACTCGCAGCAGCTCTGCGTACTAGGCCCAAGTGTCCTTGGCCCCCCCGCCTGGAGGCACACACAGCAGTTATGCTGAGGATCTGCAACAATATGCTGCAGAGTCAGACTGCCTGAAACTAAGCAAGGCCAAACAGGGCAGATATGGAAGAACAATGCTGAATAAAGCAGCTTTATGTATAGTTTAACAAATGATACAGAGAATCAGGGAACTAGCTGGGAACTGGATTGGCTGGCTATATGGATACTTGGGGCAGCTTGCTATTGGATAAGTATGCTGGGAAAAAGGATGTATAAAAGCCTGTGTAACTTCCTGCTCTGGGTACAGGATTTGAGATTCAAATCTCCCTGTACCTATTTGAAGCTTCAAATAAACTTTTCTGCTTCTCCACCCCGTTGTGATTATTGGGTGTAGCACACCGGGAAACGAACCACTCAAGCTGTTGTTCAGCCTCTCGGTACTGGGTGCCGGCAACAGCTTTTGGCGTCCCTGGGTGGGCGACGAGGCTGCAATTTAGCCTTGCCCGGACCCTTCCTGGAGGTCAAGGATTGTGGCGAGAACCGACGCCCAGCGCGCACCGGTGAGTTCATCGGGGGCCTCGGAGGAGACGCGATTTGATCGACCCCAGAGGGCACAACGGTGCAACGCACTCATATAGTGGAGAAGCTGTTGTGGACGGCGGTGAAGAACCGGTCCCTTGGATAAGGTAGGAAACTTTTAAAATCCGGATTATATGCTCTGTTGGAACCTGGGGACGCCCAGAGTTACCCTGTAGGTATGGGACAGGGACAGAGCTCAGGGGTTAGGGCACGGTGTACGCCCCTAGAGTGCATTCTAGCAAACTGGAAGGTATTTGGTGCGGATCCAATGATTAAGAGCCAATTAAAACGATTCTGTACAGTTGACTGGCCTCAATATCAACTAGAGGACCAGGAGTGGTGGCCACCAGGAGGGTCAATTAATTACAACACGATCCTCCAATTAGTTTTGTTTTGTCAGTGAATGGGTAAATGGAATGAATATTTGTATGCACAAGCGTTTATGGCTTTAAGAAATAGAACAGAGCTGTAATTTTGCAAAGTTGAAATTTGACTCCGACTGGTTCGGTAGTAGCTAATGTTAGTCCCCAGACCCCCACCCCCACTGTAATGGCAGAGCCGGTGTCCCCTTCGGTCCCCACACCTCCACCTTATAAGGGTAGGATGCCTCGGGTTAGAGATTGCCCCCTCGGTGGTACTCTATCCTTTGCTGACCGAGACTGTTGTGGCTTGCCCAGGGGCAGACGGACGTCAGGCTACCACTATGCAAGTTTACACCCACGTGCCATTCAATCCAATAGACTTAGCAGCTTTTAAAACACAGGCTGGGGAATTCTCAATGAACCCAAGCAGGTTTATTTCAGTCTTTGAGGGGTGCCTCAGTAGTCACAAGCCGGACTGGGATGATTGTAACGTCCTCCTGCGAACCCTATTGTCTGAGGTTGAAAGACAACAGGTTGTGTCCAAGGCAAGGGAGGAGGCGCAGAGACGGTACGACCGGGATCATATTAATGTCCCTGACCTGGATGCACAAGTTCCCCGAGCAGACCCCAGGTGGGATCCAAATGATCATGGGGATATGAGCCGCCTTACCTCCTATAAGGAGTTGCTTTTACATGGACTCCGTCACTCGGCTGTCCGACATAATAATTGGGCAAAGCCATATGAAGTAATGCAGGATTTAAAAGAAAGCCCAGGGGCCTTTCTACAGCGTATTCGGGACACCATTCAACAGAACACTAATGCAGACCCCGATGATCAGGCAACTGAGTCAATTATTGAGGGAATTTTTACAAGCAGAGCAGCCCCTGATATTAAGAGAAAGTTACAAAAAAAGGAGGATTTAATGGGTATGACCATGGCACAAATCTTACAGACTGCAAACCGAGCTTATAGTCTAAGAGAGACAGAGAAGGAGAGAAAGCAAGTGAAATTGATGGTAACAGCGGTACAGGCTGGCACTAAGAGAAGTGGCCGGGGAGGAAGGGGCCATGGACGCGACCGTCCGGGCCTGCAGGAGAGACGACTAGGTCACAACCAGTGTGCCCTGTGTCGACAGGAGGGACACTGGAAAAATGAGTGCCCAAAGAGGAAAGAAAAGGGGGGTGCCCCTATGATGGCGATGGCGGAGCAGGAATAGGGGTGTCAGGGGAGATGGACCACCCTACCCCCGGAACCCCGAGTAAAGATGTGGGTGGGAAGCTCAGAAATAGATTTTTTAGTGGACTCTGGAGCGGCCCGAACTGCCGTAAATCAGCCTCTTCAGTTGCCAGTAGCAGATTCCCTTACTGTGGTGGGAGCCACAGGCAGGGACACCAAGTGCCCAGTGTATGCCCCAGCGGAATGCGCTTTGGGAAACAGGACTATATCCCACAAGCTGGTATACCTCCCTGAGTGTCCAACACCTCTGCTGGGACGGGATCTACTTTGTCGCCTCGGTGCCACCCTGCATTTTACTGAGGACGAAATAACCCTTACCTTACCCCTTGAGAATGCATGGCTCATGACCCTTGCAGTTGAGCCCTCAGCCATGCAAGCCCCAGAATGGAGCCCGTGGGAAGACCAGGTGTACCCCCTCGTGTGGGCATCAGGGATTCCAGGAAAGGCCACCCATCAGATCCCCATTACTATTCAGCTCATACCAGGGAAAGACCCAGTGCAAGTAAAACGGTATCCAATCAAGAGGGAAGCCAGAGAAGGTTTACAGGAAACTATAGATCGATTCCTAATGTATGGTATTCTCCGGGAATGTCAGTCAGCCTGGAACACTCCCATTCTACCCGTACAGAAGCCTGATGGCACGTATTGGCTGGTACAGGACCTAAGGGCAGTCAATGAACGGGTTAAGACTCTGCACCCTCTTGTCCCTAACCTGTATACTTATTGGCTTCTATAGGGGGACAATATACCCATTTTTCAGTCCTTGATCTGAAAGATGCTTTCTTTACCATCCCAGTTGTCACCCCGTCACAGGAGATCTTCTCCTTCGAGTGGGAGGACCGAAAAAGGGTTAAAAAGCAACTTTGCTGGACAGCGTTGGCCCAGGGATTTAAAAACTCCCCCACCCTCTTTGGCCAGGCTCTGGCCAGGGACCTACAGGAGTGGGATAATGAGGAGGCCCTCCTTCTGCAGTATGTAGATGATTTGTTAATTGCCACTGTGGGCCAAACAACCTGCCTTAAAGCCACAGTGAGCCTCCTGAATTTTATTGGACTCCAGAGATATCGGGTAGCACGGAGTAAGGCTCAAATTGCCCTCCCAGAGGTACGGTACCTCGGGTTTCACATATGGCAAGGGGAGCGTCAGCTTTTGTTAGCCGACGGCCAAGGATGTTTGGTGAGGTGCCAGCTATGCCCGTTTATACCATCCGTGACTTTAACCGCTAGGACACACTGTCCCTTCGTGGCGGGCAGCCCGGGCTAGGCTGACGGATGCCCCAAGGTCCTAACCACCCGTGACTTTAACTGCTAGAGCTCAGAGCTCCTTCGCAGCGGGCAGTCAATACTGACTGACAGGTGCCCCAATGGCAGCACTAAGAGCCTCTCCACACCCGTGACTTTAACTGCTAGAGCTCAGAGCTCCTTCGCAGCGGGCAGCCAGGATTGACTGACAGGTGCCCCAAGAGTTTGCCCCGTGGAGGCGGCATAACTCAACCCTAGGCTCTTAGTACTCTCACCTAATGGCCAGGCTTTAGAGCCAAAACGGCTGAGGTTCTTTAATTGTGTTGGCTGCTTTACAGTAAACCAGAGAAAACAAGTCAGGCTTATGCACAAATGGTTACCAAAATTTATTAAGCTAGATTCTAATCATGTGGTTATAAAATTGCTAGTGCCTACTTATTTAAATGTAGAGATGTTACACACACAAACAAGTTACAAAACTGAAGCCACAATCCCAAAGAAAGAAAACAAAGTATAGAGCTCTATTTCAAAATATGTGTACACTAAAGATAGGAGATCAGGTGTGGGTGCTTCTTACCCTCCTTGCATCTCTCGATTCCAGCGGTGCCAAGCCAGGATCGGTCACTCAATTCCGCGGAAAGACAAATAAGGGACAAGGCGTAGGGACCCTCTTAGCTGCAGAAGCCTTGGGAGGCTGTCACTTATCTGACCAGCAGATAGATAGTGAAAAGCACTCAAAAATCATGGTGCTGTAGGTCCCCTACTTATACCTCTGTACTCCTTTATTCTCTTTCTCCTTTCTTATGCCAAATTGAGGCTGGTCTGTCTGGGTGACGCCAGCTTTCGAAAGAGTAGTTTACACTTGCAAGGGAGAGAAACAATAAGTTTCGACTACTGGACATTTCTTTTATCAGAGTAAATATTTTCCCACCTAGGATGTTGGTGTGTGTGCATCACGCTATTTAGTAGGGGCTAAGAGCCATGTCTGTCACAGGGCCTCTGCCTGCTGTGAGCTTAATCGTTGTATCTGTTCCCAGAGGCACATTGTAGCAGCACACCTGTGCTTTTCACAGCTTCAAAGGCTGTGCTGGAATATATGTTAAGTGCCCTGTTCCGGCTTCCTCCTGTGTTTCCAGCAATGCTGGTCTGGGGGGGGGGGGGGGGCTGGCTGCTGGCTACAGCTTTCAAGCGAAAGAAAGGAAGCTATCTGTCAGGTTCCTACCCCAAGTAACCGTAGCGGCTCAGGGCATTTCTGGGTATGGCAGGCTTTTGCAGGATATGGATCCCAGAGTTTGGACTGTGGGCTAAACCCCTGTACGACTGTGTAAAAGGAGCAGATCATGACCCCTTCTATTGGACCCCAGAGGTTGACAGGACATTTAAAATCCTGAAAAGAAAATTGATGGAAGCCCCGGCTCTGGGCCTGCCGGATCTCTCTAAGCCGTTTCAGTTGTATGTACATGAACGAAGGGGGGTGGCCCTAGGAGTGCTTACACAGCTGTTAGGAGCATGGAGACGTCCATGGCTTATTTTTCTAAGCGATTGGATCAGGTTGCAAAGGGTTGGCCGGCATGTTTACGGGCGGTCGCAGCTACTGCCCTATTCCTTGAGGAAGCCGAGAAGCTAACATTGGGAGGGGTTATGCAAATCTATACTCCCCATATGGTCCGAGCCTTATTGGATGCAAAGGGAGGGCTTTGGCTCACCCAGGCTCGGATTGCTCGGTACCAGGCTAAGCTGTTAGAGACCTCTGAAGTCACCTTACAGCCTTGCCCCTCCCTTAACCCAGCCACCCTCTTGCCAGAAACAGAGGAACAGAAACATGACTGTTTAGAGATCATAGATGTCCAGTACTCCAGCCGTCCGGATTTAAAGGATGTACCCCTCCCAAATGCAGATTATGAGTGGTACACTGATGGTAGCAGTACTGTAATAAATGGGCAAAGGAGGGCGGGTTATGCTGTTGTGACGCTCCATGACACTGTGGAAGCTGAAGGTTTGCCTGCTGGGACCTCTGCCCAGCTTGCCGAACTAATAGCCCTGACCCGTGCACTTGAACTGTCAAAAGGAAAGCGGGTCAACATTTTTACTGATTCAAAGTATGCTTTTGGTGTGCTGCATGCTCATGCTGGCCTATGGAAGCAAAGGGGAATGCTGACAGCCCAAGGCTCCCCAGTCAAGTATGGGCCCCAAATCCTCCAGCTCCTAGAAGCCGTACAACTTCCCTCGGAAGTGGCGGTGGTACACTGTAAAGCCCACCAAAGGGAAGATCAAGATGTGGCCAGAGGTAACGCCCGGGCAAATAGAAAAGCTAAGCATGCTGCCACCCTGCCATCCCCTCAGACTGAGAACGCCCATATGCATGCCCTTATCCCATCAGTAGGGGAGCTTCCAACCCCTCAGTACTCTGGGGAGGAGAGACAGCTAACGGACAAACTCGGTCTCCGGGAAAAGGAGGGATGGCTCCATTCCCCAGAAGGGAAGGTCCTCTTACCAAAGGGCCTAATCCGGCCAGTGCTGCAGAAACTACATCAAACCACTCATGCTGGCAGGGAAGCACTTATCCAACTAATGGGAAAATACTTTATCACTTCCGGACTCCGACCCCTGACTGCCCAGGTACAAGCGGACTGCTTAGTCTGCCAAAAGAATAACCCCCGACCGGGACATCCTGTGCCACCAGCTGCCCTAGAACCCACTCCGGGCCCCGGACAAGTGTGGCAAATAGACTTTACTGAGTTTCCTCGGACCCAAGGGTTCAAATATCTCCTTGTTATAGTGGATCGGTTCAGTGGATGGCCAGAAGCCTTCCCATGCCGTAACTGCACTGCCAGGACAGTGGCCCTCAAGTTTGTTAAGGAGATCATTCCTCGCTTTGGACTCCCCCTGTGGATGGAATCTGACAACGGGACACACTTCACGTCAAAAATCATTCAAAGCATCTCACATGCCTTACAGATTCCCTGGAAACTCCATACGCCCTGGAAACCGCAAGCCAGTGGTGTAGTGGAGCGTACCAATCAGACCCTTAAACGGCATCTCTCAAAAGCGTGCCAAGAAGCCTCACTGCGATGGCCTGATGCTTTGCCCCTCGTCCTACTCCGTTTCCGCGTTCTCCCAAAGGGTAGATTAGGGCTCAGTCCCTTTGAAATTATGTTTGGAAGGGCATGGCCTATGAATGGCACCCCAGTTCTGTCAGGGGAATGGGAGTTGGGTAATGGTTTTTTTGTCACAGTATATGTGTTCCCTGTCTGCTGTTCTCTTGTCTCTTCACAGGTATACCAAGGATTCCCAGCCTCTCCCCTTGGACTCTCCCGTCCACTCCTTACAGCCCGGTGACTCTGTGCTTGTTCGTACCTGGAAAGACGAGCCTCTCCAGGAAAAGTGGAAAGGACCCTATACCGTCCTGCTGATCTCCCATACAGTGGCAAAGATCGAGGGACACAAGAACTGAATCCATCACTCTCGTCTGAAGGCAGTACCCGCCCCCTCGTCAGCAGAACAGTGGACCGTCCAACCTGCTGACTCCTCATCTAGTGACGATCTCGGGCTAAAGCTACTGTTTAAAAGACACAAATAGTGGGCACCTTAATGCTAAAATGGGCCCACCCAGGTACTGGAGACCCTGGGTTGGAAAGACTCTGGTGATAATTAATTGGGTAACATTGTTATTCTCTGTATTGGTATTTCCAAATTGTGCATATTGGGAGCATAACTCCTTTGTTTCGCTTGCGCACCATGTTGCTAATTTAACAAACCAGACTGATTGCTGGGTATGTGCTCCAATTCCACTGTCCCCCCAAAACGGGAATGCCTCTTGACATGCTGCCCTTGACCCTAGCAGAATTAGCCACCACCAAAGAGCAGGAAAGAACGGACTCACCATTCTGGAATAAGACCTCTTTACAGCAAGCCACCTATCAGGACCAGGAGTATTCAGTTGCAGTACTCACTGAGGGAGTGTTATGTTTTACCCGAAACCAATCTGATCACTATGGGCGTCCTGTGGGAAAAAGCTCCTGTTTTATTACACAGTGGGCTGATGGGTACTGGATAAAGACCAAAAGGGGAGGCCAACAGTGTGGGTGTAATGGTTCCTCCCCTTTTAGGGAAACTCTTACAAATAATCTTACCACAAAAGAAAGGTCTGGAAATATAACTTGCCGTCCAGTTAATATCTCCAATGTAGCAAGCCAATGGTGGGTTTGTAATGGTCCCTATGGCGAGTGTAATTTGAACGGCACAATTAGAAACGCCCCCACTTGTACCCAATCAAAAAAATAAGATGCCCCCTTAGGGGCATATAAATTGTTTAAAAAAGCAGCCAAAGCAGCCTTAAATATCCCAGGAATCCCCTTAAGAAACAGTCCTTACTGGGCTCTACAGGGTCACTATTTTGTATGTGGCCGAAAGGCTTACAAGGTGCTGCCAGACAACTGGACAGGTAGCTGTTATATAGCTCATGGAGTTCCTCACCTTTCCATAACTGCCACACTGCCCAAAGGAAAGATTAGAAATGCCCGAGACACCTCTGTTGAGTCACGAGAAAAGACCCTGCGGCGACTGACTAAGGCATTGGAGGGCAAGATGAAGAATCCCCTCACAACCGAGAAGCTTGTAGGGTGCTCTGTACTGGGAATAGCGCCACTGTTTACCGGACCAGCCATGGCATGCATAGGCCGCTATACTATAAGGCTGCAGATGGTACTTGAGAAGGTGGCCTTAGAGTTAGAGGACTCAGTTAGTGATTTAGGGTCAGCAGTAAAAACATTAAATAAAGAGGCACAGCAGCTCAGGACGTTTTCCCTCCAAAACAGGCTGGCTTTGGACTATCTTGGCATCCCAAGGAGGGGTTTGTGCCCTCGTCGCGCCCCGATGGTGTGTATATGTAAATGATAGCAGTTATGAGATCTATGAAAATCCGAGCCGGAGCATAGGTTGCCTATACTGCCCCAGAGAACGATTGGTTGCAAACCTTGTTTTCAGGCTGGGGTTTGTCGTCTTGGCTTGGTGGTTTATTTAGCCTGCTATTGAAAATTCTCTTTCCTGTATTGCTTGTATTACTGGTATTATGCTGTGCAGTATCATGTATTAGGGCCCTTTTGCAAAAGTTAATAAGTCATTCTTTTCAGGGCTATCAAAAAGTGCTTATGCAAAGTCCTATTGTAAAGAAATAAGTAGCCCAAGTGAGAAAACTCAGAGCCAAGGTTGTTGAGTGTTCTCAAAGGGGGGAGTTGTTGGGGACACTGGGGCATGGCCACTAGGTAACTCGAGGGGATGGAAGACCACGAGTGTCGATGAAGCCCCCTCGCACTAGGCCCAGGTGTCCTTGGCCCCCCCTCCCGCCTGGAGGCACTCGCAGCAGCTCTGCGTACTAGGCCCAAGTGTCCTTGGCCCCCCCGCCTGGAGGCACACACAGCAGTTATGCTGAGGATCTGCAACAATATGCTGCAGAGTCAGACTGCCTGAAACTAAGCAAGGCCAAACAGGGCAGATATGGAAGAACAATGCTGAATAAAGCAGATTTATGTATAGTTTAACAAATGATACAGAGAATCAGGGAACTAGCTGGGAACTGGATTGGCTGGCTATATGGATACTTGGGGCAGCTTGCTATTGGATAAGTATGCTGGGAAAAAGGATGTATAAAAGCCTGTGTAACTTCCTGCTCTGGGTACAGGATTTGAGATTCAAATCTCCCTGTACCTATTTGAAGCTTCAAATAAACTTTTCTGCTTCTCCACCCCGTTGTGATTATTGGGTGTAGCACACCAGGTAACGAACCACTCAAGCTGTTGTTCAGCCTCTCGGCACTGAGTGCCGGCAACACACACAATCGACAATATAAAAACGCTTTCTAGAAATCCGACTTCTATAAATTCGACCTAATTTCGTAGTGTAGACATACCCATATAAAGGTACAAAAGCCTCCCACCCGCTGCCCCCAGCCCCACCCCCATTTCACCCCATCCATGAGGCCCCAGCCCTGCCCTGCCTCTTCCTACCCCTTCCCCACCCCCAATCCAACCCTTTCCCTGAAGTCCCAACCCCAACTCCTTCCCATCCCTGCCCCTATTCCAACCTCTTCCCCAAATCCCCGCCCTTGCCCTGCCGCTTCTCCACTTCCTCCCCTGAGCACGCAGCTCCCCGCTCCTCCGCCATCCCTCTTGGAAAGCGCTAAGAGCCACCAAACAGCTGTTTGGTGGCGAGAAGCACCTGGAGGTAGGCACAGGAGCTGGGACACAGCGTGCTGGGGCGGCGGGTGAGGGGAGCTTGGCAGCCGCAGGAAATAATTCCACAGGATGCATACGGCCCACAGGCCGCATGTTTGAGACCCTTGGTATAGGCTCTAGTCAACGTAGTTTGATTTTATTTCCCATGGAACAATTTCTTTCCAACCCTTCTCCTTGCTACCCCTCGAATCTCTACTCTCTGTGAAATCACTTGTCCTTGGTGTCACTCTGAAGGGATCTAGAGCTGTGTGTTGATTGGGGCAGAGATGGGAGGTGGAGCTGGTCACCTTGGGGCCCTGTTCCTTTGGGAGCAGCAGATCTGTGACTGCTGTGAATGCCCTGTGGGACAGGGAATAGGTGCTGCAGGGGGATGCTCGGAGGACCGAGGGGTGAAGTGTGCCTATTGCCAACCTGGAAGGAGGTCACTCCCCCACAAAAGGCCTAGAGGGCACAGCTTGTGTGGCGTGTGGCCGAGGCAGTTGGGGAGCTGCCCCTCAGTGGGCACAGACAAGGCTTCCTCATGCTAGGGGCCCATGGAACTGCACTGGGGCATTAGGGCCAGCACAACTACAAATGGAGAGCGCCCCCTACTGACATCCCCCTACCAACAGCACAGGCCCCCTAGCACTGCACTAGGGCACTGGGGCCAGCGCTGACTTCAAGGGGAGAGCATGAGCGTCCCCTACTGAGCCCCCACACCGCTCCCTACAACACGCAGGGTGGTAGATGAAGGTTACCTGAGCACACAACACCGGCATCTTCTCTGTGGTTACAGTTATTGTCTCCCCAAGGCCGAGCCCTGCATTCGGTGAGGGAAGCTTCTATCCCTGTGCAGTGAACATCATCCAGCCAGATACGGTCTGATCCTCGCCCAAATCGAGCCCCTCCTGGGGCTGATAACGCTGTCCCACAGCCCAGCTGCCTGCACACAACTCTGGCCTCAGTTAAATCCCAGCTGTCATCACACACGGTTCCCCACAGCTGGTTGTGAAGCACCTCGACTCTCCCAGCACATCTACTCGGACCATTCACCAGTCGGAGCTGAGCCACTTCTGAAATGCCTGAGTCTGCAAACACCCCAAGGGAATAAACACTCAGAGAGGTTCCTGTGCATCCGATCACTAGTGATGCTGGGGGATGTAGCTCCTCCCACTGATGGGTCTGAGCAGTCTCTGCAACAGCCTGTTAGGGGTTCACTCCCTGTCAATTAATCGCAGTTAACTCACGCGATTAACTCAAAAAATTAATCATGATTTTAAAAAGTAATCATTATTAATCGCAGTTTTAATCACACTGTTAAACAACAGAATACCAAATGAAATGTATTAAATATTTTGGATGTTTTTCTATGTTTTCAAATATGTTGATTTCAATTACAACACAGAATACAATGTGTACAGTTCCTACTTTATACTATTACCGTTAAAGTTGTTTTATCCAGCATGCTGGGGAATGGGGGATGCTGGTAAATGAAAAATGCCAGTTAACTAAGAGGGAGGGAGTTTGGGTGCGGGAGTGTCTGCGGGGATGGGGGTTGGAGCACGGGAGGGGGTGTGGAGCACGGGTTCCGCGAGGAAGTTTGGTTGCGGGTGGGGGCTCGGGACAGGCAGTTGGGGCACGAGACAGGGTGCAGGGTGCTGGATCTGTGGGCCATTCACCTCAGGTGGCACCCCGGAAACGGCAACTTGTCCCACCTGCTCCTAGGCGGAGGAGCAGCAGGTGGCTTGGCGCGCTCCCTCTGCCTGCAGGCACCACCCCCGCAGCTCCCATTGACCGTGGTTCCCAGCCAATAGGACCTGTGCAGCCAGCACTGGGAGGGGCAGCATGCTGAGCCGCCTGAGACGCCTCCGCTTAGGAGTAGCTAGACCCCAGGACAGGTCGCCGCTTGCGGGGAGCCATCCGAGGTGAGCGGCCCCTGGATTCATAGATTCATAGATATTAAGGTCAGAAGGGACCATTATGATCATCTAGTCTGACCTCCTGCACAATGCAGGCCACAGAATCTCACCCACCCACTCCTGCAAGAAATCTCTCACCTATGTCTGAGCTACTGAAGTCCTCAAATCATGGTTTAAAGACTTCAAGGTGCAGAGAATCCTCCATCAAGTGACCTGTGACCCGTGCTACAGAGAAAGGCGAAAAACCCCCAGGGTCTCTTCCAATCTGTCCTGGAGGAAAATTCCTTCCTGACCCCAAATATGGCGATCAGCTGAACCCTGAGCATGTGGGCAAGAGTCACCAGCCAGATACCCAGGAAAAAATTCTCTGTAGTAACTCAGATCCCACCCCATCTAACATCCCATCACAGGCCATTGGGCCTATTTACCATGAATAGTTAAAGATCAATTAATTGCCAAAATCATGTTATCCCATCAAACCATCTCCTCCATAAACTTATCAAGTTTAATCTTGAAGCCATATAGGTCTTTTGCCCCCACTGCTTCCCTTGGAAGGCTGTTCCAGAACTTCACTCCTCTGATGGTTAGAAACCTTTGTCTAATTTCAAGTCTAAACTTCCCGATGGCCAGTTTATATCCATTTTTTCTTGTGTCCACATTGCTACTGAGCTTAAAGAATTCCTCTCCCTCTCCAGTATTTATCCCTTTGATATATTTATAGATAGCAATCATATCTCCCCTCAACCTTCTTTTGGTTAGGCTAAACAAGCCAAGCTCCTTGAGTCTCCTTTCATAAGACAGGTTTTCCATTCCCCAGATCATCCTAGTAGCCCTTCTCTGTACCTGTTCCAGTTTGAATTCATCCTTCTTGAACATGGGAGAACAGAACTGCACACAGCATTCCAGGTGAGGTCTCACCAGTGCCTTGTATAATGGTACTAACATCTCCTTATCTCTACTGGAAATACCTCGCCTGATGCATCCCAAGACCGCATTAGCTTTTTTCACAGCCATATCACATTGGCGGCTCACAGTCATCTGATGGTCAACCAATACGCCGAGGTCTTTCTCCTCCTCCGTTACTTCTAATTGATGCGTCCCCAGCTTATAACTAAAATTCTTGTTATTAATCCCTAAATGCATGACCTTACACTTCTCACTATTACATTTCATCCTATTACTATTACAAGGTCATCCAGATCCTCCTGTATGGTATGCCGGTCCTTCTCTCAATTGGCAATACCTCCCAGCTTTGTATCATCTGCAAACTTTATTAGCACACTCTCACTTTTTGTGCCGAGGTCAATAATAAAAAGATTAAATAAGATTGGTCCCAAAACCAATCCCTGAGGAACTCCACTGGTAACCTCCATCCAGCCTGACAGTTCACCTTTCAGTATGACCCGCTGTAGTCTCCCCTTTAACCAATTCCTTATCCACTTTTCAATTTTCATATTGATCCCCATCTTTCCCAATTTAACTAAAAAGAAAAGGAGTACTTGTGGCACCTTAGAGACTAACCAATTTATTTGAGCATAAGCTTTCGTGAGCTACAGCTCACTTCATCGGATGCTTACTGTAAAAAGTGTAGAAGATCTTTTTATACACACAAAGCATGAAAAAATACCTCCCCCCACCCCACTCTCCTGCTGGTAATAGCTTATCTAAAGTGACCACTCTCCTTACAATGTGTATGATAATCAAGGTGGGCCATTTCCAGCACAAATCCAGGGTTTAACAAGAACGTCTGGGGGGGAGGGGGGGAGGAAAAAACAAGGGGAAATAGGTTACCTTGCATAATGACTTAGCCACTCCCAGTCTCTATTCAAGCCTAAGTTAATTGTATCCAATTTGCAAATGAATTCCAATTCAACAGTTTCTCGCTGGAGTCTGAATTTGAAGTTTTTTTGTTGTAATATCACAACTTTGGAGTGGAAATCTATCAACTGCATGAAAAAACTTGCACAGATACAGACAGACATCATCTTCCTTTCCAAATGCAAACAGATGGACATCGTACCAAAAGGACTGAAGGTAAAAAATCCATTACAATCTACATACCACACAGACTATGCTGACAGCTTGTGCCACACGCTCTCAAAGAAACTGCGGAACCACCTGATCAACATCCTCTACAGCAAACAGGGAAAGATTAAGAATGAGCTCTCAAAAATGCATACTCTCATAAAAAAACAACCTTCCACACAAACTTCCTCGTGGCTGGACTTTACTAAAACTAGACAAGCCATTTACATCACACACTTTGCTTCTCTACAAAAGAAAAAGGACACTAAACTTTCTAAACTACTACATGCCACAAGGGGCCACAGCAATGGTTCCCTCAACCCACCCAGCAACATTGTTAACCTATCCAACTATACTCTCAGCCCAGCAGAAGCAGCTGTCCTATCTCGGGGCCTCTCCTTCTGCCCCTCCACCCCCACGAACATGATACAGTTCTGTGGTGACCTAGAATCCTATTTTCGACGTCTCCGACTCAAGGAATATTTCCAACATACCTCTGAACAACATACTAATCCACAGAGACCTCCCTACCAACACTACAAAAAGAAGGATTCTAGGTGGACTCCTTCTGAAGGTCGAAACAGCAGACTGGACTTCTACATAGAATGCTTCCGCCGACGTGCACGGGCTGAAATTGTGGAAAAGCAGCATCACTTGCCCCATAACCTCAGCCGTGCAGAACACAATGCCATCCACAGCCTCAGAAACAACTCTGACATCATAATCAAAAAGGCTGACAAAGGAGGTGCTGTTGTCATCATGAATAGGTCGGAATATGAACAAGAGGCTGCTCGGCAGCTCTCCAACACCACTTTCTACAAGCCATTACCCTCTGATCCCACTGAGAGTTACCGAAAGAAACTATAGCATTTGCTCAAGAAACTCCCTGAAAAAGCACAAGATCAAATCCGCACAGACACACCCCTGGAACCCCGACCTGGGATATTCTATCTACTACCCAAGATCCATAAACCTGGAAATCCTGGGCGCCCCATCATCTCAGGCATTGGCACCCTGACAGCAGGATTGTCTGGCTATGTAGACTCCCTCCTCAGGCCCTACACTACCAGCACTCCCAGCTACCTTCGAGACACCACTGACTTCCTGAGGAAACTTCAATCCATCGGTGATCTTCCTGATAACACCATCCTGGCCACTATGGATGTAGAAGCCCTCTACACCAACATTCCACACAAAGATGGACTACAGGCCGTCAGGAACAGTATCCCCGATAATGTCACGGCTAACCTGGTGGCTGAACTTTGTGACTTTGTCCTCACCCATAACTATTTCACATTTGGAGACAATGTATACCTTCAGATCAGCGGCACTGCTATGGGTACCCGCATGGCCCACAGTATGCCAACATTTTTATGGCTGATTTAGAACAACGCTTCCTCAGCTCTCGTCCCCTAAAGCCCCTACTCTACTTGCGCTATATTGATGACATCTTCATCATCTGGACCCCTGGAAAAGAAGCCCTTGAGGAATTCCACCATGATTTCAACAATTTCCATCCCAACATCAACCTCAGCCTGGACCAGTCCACACAAGAGATCCACTTCCTGGGCACTACAGTGCTAATAAACGATGGTCACATAAACACCACCCTATACCGAAAACCTATTGACCGCTATTCCTACCTACATGCCTCCAGCTTTCACCCTGACCACACCACACGATCCATCGTCTACAGCCAAGCTCTGCGATACAACCGCATTTGTTCCAACCCCTCAGACAGAGACAAACACCTACAAGATCTCTATCAAGCATTCTTACAACTACAATACCCACCTGCGGAAGTGAAGAAACAGACTGATAGAGCCAGAAGAGTTCCCAGAAGTCACCTACTACAGGACAGGCCTAACAAAGAAAATAACAGAACGCCACTAGCCGTCACCTTCAGCCCCCAACTAAAACCCCTCCAATGCATTATTAAGGATCTACAACCTATCCTGAAGGATGACCCAACACTCTCACAAATCTTGGGAGACAAGCCAGTCCTTGCCTACAGACAGCCCCCCAACCTGAAGCAAATACTCACCAGCAACCACATACCACACAACAGAACCACTAACCCAGGAACCTATCCTTGCAACAAAGCCCGTTGCCAACTGTGCCCACATATCTATTCAGGGGACACCATCACAGGGCCTAATAACATCAGCCACACTATCAGAGGCTCGTTCACCTGCACATCTACCAATGTGATATATACCATCATGTGCCAGCAATGCCCCTCTGCCATGTACATTGGTCAAACTGGACAGTCTCTACGTAAAAGAATAAATGGACACAAATCAGAAGTCAAGAATATAACATTCATAAACCAGTCAGAGAACACTTCAATCTCTCTGGTCACGCAATTACAGACATGAAAGTTGCGATATTACAACAAAAAAAACTTCAAATCCAGACTCCAGCGAGAAACTGTTGAATTGGAATTCATTTGCAAATTGGATACAATTAAATTAGGCTTGAATAGAGACTGGGATTGGCTAAGTCATTATGCAAGGTAACCTATTTCCCCTTGTTTTTTCCTACCCCCCGCCCCCCGACGTTCTTGTTAAACCCTGGATTTGTGCTGGAAATGGCCCACCTTGATTATCATACACATTGTAAGGAGAGTGGTCACTTTAGATAAGCTATTACCAGCAGGAGAGTGGGTTGTGGGGGGGTGGGGTGAGAAAACCTGGATTTGTGCTGGAAATGGCCCAACTTGATTATCATACACATTGTAAGGAGAATGATCACTTTAGATAAGCTATTACCGGCAGGAGAGTGGGGTGGGGGGAGGTATTTTTTCATGCTTTGTGTGTATAAAAAGATCTTCTACACTTTCCACAGTATGCATCTGATGAAGTGAGCTGTAGCTCACGAAAGCTTATGATCAAATAAATTGGTTAGTCTCTAAGGTGCCACAAGTACTCCTTTTCTTTTTGAGAATACAGACTAACACAGCTGTTACTCTGAAACCAATTTAACTAATAATTCCCCAATTGGCACCGTATCAAACGCCTTACTGAAATGTAGGTAAATTAGATCCATTGCATTTCCTTTGTCTAAAAAATTTGTTACTTTCTCAAAGAAGATCAGGTTGGTTTGGCACGATCTACCTTTTGTAAAACCATGTTGCATTTTGTCCCATTTACCATTGACCTCAATGTCCTTAACTACTTTCTCCTTCCAAAATTTTTCCAAGACCTTGCATACTACAGATGTCAAAGTCTACAGGCCTGTAGTTACCCCAATCACTTTTTTTTCCTTTCTTAAAAATAGGAAGTATGTTAGCAATTCTCCAGTCATACGGTACAACCCCTGAGTTTACAGATTCATTAAAAATTCTTGCTAATGGGCTTGCAATTTCATGTACCAATTCCTTTAATATTCTTGGATGAAGATTATCTGGACCCCCCGCTTTAGTCCCATTAAGCTGTTTGAGTTTCGCTTCTACCTCAGATATGGTAATATCTACCTCCATATCCTCGTTCCCATTTGTCATGCTACCATTATCCCTAAGATCCTCATTAGCCTCATTAAAGACTGAGGCAAAGTATTTGTTTAGATATTGGGCCATGCCTAGATTATCCTTCACCTCCACTCCATCCTCAGTGTTTAGCAGTCCCACTTCTTCTTTCTTTGTTTTCCTCTTATTTATATGGCTAGAGAACCTTTTACTATTGGTTTTAATTCCCTTTGCAAGGTCCAACTCTGCTTGACTTTTAGCCTGTCTCACTTTATCCCCACATGTTCTGACCTCAATAAGGTAGCTTTCCTTGCTGATCTCTCCCATCTTCCACTCCCTGTATACTTTCTGCTTTTTCTTAATCACCTCTCTGAGATGCTTGCTCATCCAGCTTGGTTTACAACTCCTGCCTATGAATTTTTTCCCCTTTCTTGGGATGCAGGCTTCCGATAGCTTCTGCAGCTTTGACTTAAAGTAATCCCAGGCCTCCTCTGCCTTTAGATCCATACGTTCTTCAGTCCAATCCACTTCCCTAACTAATTTCCTTAATTTTTGAAAGTCAGCCCTTTTGAAATCGAAAACCCTAATTGCAGATTTCTTTTTGTTTATCCTTCCGTTCAGTTTGAACTGAATTAGCTCATGATCACTTGAACCAAGGTTGTCCCCTACAACCATTTCTTCTATGAGGTCCTCACTACCCACCAAAACCAAATCTAAAATGGCATCCCCTCTAGTCGGTTCAGCAACTACTTGATGAAGGAATCCATCAGCTATCGCATGTAAGAAAATCTGAGCCCTTTTATTATTACTAGCACTTGTCCTCCAGTCTATATCTGGGAAGGGAAAGCAGTGGATGTATTGTATCTTGACTTTAGCAAAGCTTTTGACACTGTCTCCCACAGTATTCTTGTCAGCAAGTTAAAGAAGTACGGGCTGGATGAATGCACTATAAGGTGGGTAGAAAGTTGGCTAGATTGTCGGGCTCAATGGGTAGTGATCAATGGCTCCATGTCTAGTTGGCAGCCGGTGTCAAGTGGAGAGCCCCAGGGGTCGGTCCTGGGGCCGGTTTTGTTCAATATCTTCATAAATGATCTGGAGGATGCTGTGGATTGCACTCTCAGCAAATTTGCGGATGATACTAAACTGGGAGGAGTGGTAGATACGCTGGAGGGCAGGGATAGGATACAGAGGGACCTAGACAAATTGGAGGATTGGGCCAAAAGAAATCCGATGAGGTTCAATAAGGATAAGTGCAGGGTCCTGCACTTAGGACGGAAGAACCCAATGCACAGCTACAGACTAGGGACCAAATGGCTAGGCAGCAGTTCTGCAGAAAAGGACCTAGGGGTGTCAGTGGACAAGAACCTGGATATGAGTCAGCAGTGTGCCCTTGTTGCCAAGAAGGCCAATGGCATTTTGGGATGTATAAGTAGGGGCATAGCGAGCAGATCGAGGGACGTGATCGTTCCCCTCTATTCGACATTGGTGAGGCCTCATCTGGAGTACTGTGTCCAGTTTTGGGCCCCACACTACAAGAAGGATGTGGATAAATTGGAAAGAGTTCAGCGAAGGGCAACAAAAATGATTAGGGGTCTGGAACACATGACTTATGAGGAGAGGCTGAGGGAACTGGGATTGTTTAGTCTGCGGAAGAGAAGAATGAGGGGGGATTTGATAACTGCTTTCAACTACCTGAGAGGTGGTTCCAGAGAGGATGGTTCTAGACTATTCTCAGTGGTGGAAGAGGACAGGTCAAGGAGTAATGGTCTCAAGTTGCAGTGGGGGAGGTTTAGGTTGGATATTAGGAAAAACTTTTTCACTAGGAGGGTGAAACACTGGAATGCGTTGCCTAGGGAGGTGGTGGAATCTCCTTCCTTAGAAGTTTTTAAGGTCAGGCTTGACAAAGCCCTGGCTGGGATGATTTAATTGGGGATGGGTCCTGCTTTTGAGCAGGGGGTTGGACTAGATGACCTCCTGAGGTCCCTTCCAACCCTGATATTCTATGATTCTATGATTCTAAGTTGAAGTCTCCCATGATCACGCAGTTTCCATTACTATTTACTTCATTAAAAACATTAAAGAGGGCTCTATCCATATCCAGATTAGATCCCGGCGGTCTATAGCACACCCCAAGCACTATCCCAGGGGAGGCTCTGGTAGTTTTCTTCCCCAATGTGATTTTTGCCCAGATGACTCTGTCTTATCCATTCCACTGCTTCTTATTTCTTTACAACCTACCTCATCATTGATATACAATGCTACTCTACCACCTTTACCTTTATTTCTGTCTTTCCTAAACAGCACATACCCTTCAATACCTGCACTCCAGTCATGACGACTATTCCACCATGTTTCTGTTATCCCTATAATATCTGGTTTCACTTTCTGCACCAGTAGCTCTAGTTCCTCCATTTTGTTACCTAGGCTCCTCGCACTGGTGTACAAACATCTTAATTTTTGCTGTTTGGCCTCGCTCACATTCTTTACCTGATTAGGCATGGTCATTCTACAGCCAGTATGACCTATTAATCTGGTATCCACACTGCCCTTCCTCCTTGGATCCAACTTGGATCCAACTGGATCCAACACCCCGCACCCCCTCTCCTGTACTAAGCCCCCTCCCACACCCAAAGTCCTTCCCAGAGCCCTTGATCCGCACCCCATCCTGCGCCCCAACGCCCTGTTAGCCCTGCACCAACCGGACTATAAATCAGCATTTCAATGAAAATCAGAAATGCTGATTTATAGAGCTTTCCAGTTGGTGAAGCGTTGGATAAAACAGCTTTTACTGTATTTTGGATTAACAATATTAGCGCTGTAAAAATGGTAAAAGAAATAGTATTTTTCAGTTCACCTCATACAAGTCCTGTAGTGCAAACTCTTTACTGTGAAAGTGCAACTTACAAATGTAGAATTTTTTTTGTTACATAACTGCACTCAGAAAAAAAACTATGTAAAACTTAGAGCCTACATATCCTCTCAGTCTTTCTTTTTGTTCAGCCAGTCATTCGGACAAACAAGTTTGTTTACACTTACAAGAGATAATGCTGCCTATTTCTTATTTGCAATGTCACCCGAAAGTGAGAAGAGGGGTTTGCATGGCACTTTTGCAGGTAGCATTGCAAGGTATTTACGTGTCACATATGCTAAACATTCACATGCCCCTTCATGCTTCAGCCACCATTCCATACGACATGCTTCCATGCTGATGATGCTTGTTAAAAAAGTAATGTGTTAATTTAATTTGTGACTGAAATTCTTGGGAGAGAATTGTGTATCTCCTGCGATGTATTTTACCGGCATTTTGCCATATCTTTCCTGTTACAGTAGTCTCGGATGATGATTCATTACATGTTGTTCGTTTTAAGAACACGTTCACTGAAGATTTGACAAAACGCAAAGAAGGTACCAATCTGAGATTTCTAAAGCTAGATACAGCACTCGACCCAAGCTTTAAGAATCTGAAGTGCCTTCTAAAATCTGAGAGGGACGAGGTGTGGAGCATGCCTTCAGAACTCTTAAAAGAGCAACACTACAATGCAGAAACTACAGAACCTGAACCACCAAAAAAGAAAATCAACCTTCTCCTGGTGGCATCTGACTCAGATGATGAAAATGAACTTTTGTAGGTCTGCACTGCTTTGGATCGTTATCGAGCAGAACCCATCATCAGCATGGACACATGTCCTCTAGAATGGTGGTCGAAGTATGAAGGGACATATGAATTTTTAGCACATCTGGCACGTAAATATTTTGTAACGCTGGGTACAATAGTGCCATGTGAATGAATGCCTGTTCTCATTTTCAGGTAACATTGAAAACAAGAAGCAAGGAGCATTATCTCCTGCAAATGTAAACAAACTTTGTCTGACAAACAAACTTTTGTCTGTCTGAACAATTGGCTGAATGAGATGTAGGACTGAGTGGATGTGTAGGATCTAAAATTTTACATTGTTTTATTTTTGATTGCAGTTATTTGTAAATCATTCTCCTTTCCTGATAAAGAGATTGCACTACAGTACTTGTATGAGGTGAATTGAAAATATTATTTCTTTTGTTTCTTTTTTACAGTACAAATATTTGTAATCAAAAATTAATATAAAGTGAGGGTATGCTATTATTGTGTAAAGGTGCGATTAATTGCATGTTTAATCATGATTAATTTTTTAATCTCACAATTAATTATGATTTTCATAATAACTTGACAGCCCTACTCCCCACCACGACCATGCAGTCACCTGTGGGGTGGAACAGGGTAGATGAGAGACAGGGCACAGAAACTCATGGGCTGTGTAGGAGAGGAAGTGAGGAAGAACCCTGACTCCAGCCACATCATTGGGGCATATTACAGGTTCAGGAGTAATTAGCTGAGATGGAAATCACCCGGAGTGATGGTGGTAGGAACCCCACACTTCATAAAGGGATCCCTCAGTGGCTACAGGATTCATTCAACCCCAAATCCCATAAATGGAACCCATGGTTACCCAGCACCCCATTCGTGCTGTAGTGGGGCAGGGGAATCACAGCGATCAGCGACGAGGAGGGTCTCTCACAGAGGCGCACGTACTGCTCCCTGCAGCGCAGGCCCTAAGTGCTGTGCTGGGGCACTGAGGCCAGCACTGACTGCGAGGGGAGAGCGCCCCCCACTGAGCCCCCATCCTGCTCCCTGCAGTGCAGGCATGTAGAACTCTGTGGGGACAATGGGGTCAGCACTGAGACCGTGGGAAGAGCAACACTTACTGTGACCCCGAACTGTCTCCCTTAGCACCATGCTGGGGCACTGGGGTCAGCGCTGATTCAGGAGAGCTGGGTCTGTGCTGAAAGTTTCCCAGCCCAATCCCTGCACCACCCACAGTGACATGATGGATGAAGGTTACCTGAGCACTCGACACCAGCATCTTCTCCGTGGGTACAGTTACTGTCTCCCCAAGGCCGAGCCCTGCAATCGGAGAGGGCAACTTCTGACCCTGTGCAGTTCACATTAGCCAGCCAGATATGCTCAGATCCTTGCCCAAAGTGAGCCCCGACGGGGGCTGATAACGCTGTCCCACAGCCCAGCTGCCTGCACACGACTCCAGCATCCTGTAAATCCCAGCTGTCATCACAGATGGTTCCCCACTTCTTGTTATGAAACACCTCGACTCTCCCAGCGCAGCGACTCGAACCGTTCACCAGTCGGAGCTGAGCCACTTCTGAGATGCCGGATTCTGCAATCACCCAAGGGAATAAACACTCAGCGAGGCTCCTGTACGTCTAATCTCTCGTGTCCCTGGGGAATGTAGCGCCTTCTGCTGACGGGTCTGACCAGTCTCTGCACACAACAACTACCTATCAAGGGCTCCCCACCACTGACCAGGCTAATTACTGGGGCAGTGTTGAAGTTTTTCCACTCCCCTCCCAGCCAGCTCTCACCTAGTTAGGCAGACTGGACTGCAGTCTGACCTACTGCTCCCACTAGAGCACTTAATGAAAAAGATCATCCCCCCTCCCCCGCACTGCCTTGATGTAGAAGCTGGCGGGAACCTCCTGGGGAGCAGATTTACACCCTCACTCCTGGGGCTGGAATTCGCTCCAGTGGGATACTGTGCAGGGCTGGGGGATAGACGCTGCCATAAGCATATCGGTGATTGGGAGATGAACACAGTCACCCGTGTCCTTAGTGGCTGCCTTAGCCTGACATCAGCATCGAATTTACATGTGTTGGCTCCATAGCTCCTGAAAATGTCACCCAGAGTCCATCCCCCTGAGAACTGCCTGGAGAGCAGTGACGGCTGCCAGGACTCTGCTGCACTCCAGGCTGACAAGGGTTGTGCCCAGTGCAGAGGCAATGCACACTTCCTCCAAGCAGATCGGACCCCTCCTGAAGCAAACACCTGCCCCTGCGATTCCTCCTGACTTGCCACGACTGACTTGGCAACATCGTTTTGTGGCAACCATTGCTGCAGTGGGGTCTAGTGCTGCCGGTCCAGGACCAGTCTCAGATGAATGAGGGCAGAGCTGGGTTGACAACTGTGCACTCACAGAGGGGCAGCAACTCTGGGATAGAGAGACTGGCTTGCTCATGGATTTTCAGAAGCCCTAACTTGTATCTGCCTATTTGCAACCTGGGATACAGATCCTGGACTAGGCTTAGTGGGCCCTGACTAAACTGACCTGAGGAATTGTTACAATGCAGAAATGTGGCTTAGCCCGATATTCTCCATCTGCCTGTGGGGCAGCAATACAGACAGTCACACGTGGTCGTGGTGGAGGAGAGCCCCGTCAGAAGAGTGGACTTTAAGGATGCACAGTCAGATGGCTGAACAAGCTAGAGATAAGCATAACCCACACACCTCCTGGGTGTGGTATTGTATCCCATCTACTGGCACTGAGACCACTTAGGAGAGAGCAATTAATGAGTCTGCTCTACAGCCTTAGCTAACAGCCAGTTTGCTTTTAGCTCATGTGATAGAGGCTCATGCACTGAGCTCCAGAGGGCCCAGTTTGATCCTGTCCACGGATGACCAGGGTCTGTCGGCATTACATAAGCAAGGTCTGAATGACCCTCTTCCCTGACAGCTAGTGATGAGCTGGGGAGGGGGAAAGACTTCAGGACCAGACGGTATTTACATGCACACACCCACTCTGCCTAGATATCCAGCAGACAGAGCTGTGTTGGCTGGTGCTGGGTTACAAATCACTGTGTATTTGAATGCAGGGCTAGTGAAATGTTGTTATCCTGATTGAGAAAAGGGCAGCAGAACTGGGCTTAGCCTGCCCTGACTGAGGGGGTCACCCAAAACTGAACTAAACCCACTAACCAGGGGGCTTAGACACCAGACCCCTATCAAGAGTGAGACGGGGTGGAGATGGGTGTTCCTGCTGAGGCGTGTGGGCTCTGTGTAAGAGGTCTAGGCATAGTTTAATCTGCCTCTCACCACTCTTCAAAGGTAGAGCTAATTAAGGCTCCATTAGGAGTCTTTTGGGATTAAGTGATCACTAGAGCAGAAATCATCTGCTGTGACACAGTGTTTCTGCCCAGCCTGCTTCAGCACTGAGGTCTCTCCACTAAGAGCTGGGGGGAGCCTCAAGAGAGCGACCTGCAGAGGCCACAGTAGAGAGGCCGGGGGCAGCAGAAGGTGAGGGCGAGCAGAGTGATGAGTGGCTGGCAGGGCAGCTGCCACCAGAGCAAGCACCCAGACAGGAGAGCGAGCCAGGCGCTCTCCTCCCCGCCCCCATGGTGGGAGCTGAACTCACACAGGTGCACCTCTGAACTCTGGGTCTTCACTAACCAAAGACAACCACTGTGAGAGGGGTCAGTGGAGGGACAAGGGAGGGGCACATTAAAGGAACTTTGGGTTGCTGGATTCAAGATCCTGAGGCAAAAGATACTGCCCAGCATAAGCTGGGATAGGTGTTTTGCTCATGGTTTTATCTGTTTCCGGCGTTTTCCAAAGTTAATGCTGCTGGGCTTCCCTGCTTTTATTAAAAAGTTTCTTTTCTGCACTAAGACTGTGCTCACAAGAGGGGAAGCTTTGCCTCGTAGAAGCACCCAGGGGGTGGTGTGTAATTGTCCCCGGTTACTGGGGTGGGTGCTCAAACCAGACCTGTGTTATATTCCTGGAAAGGAACCCCTAGATATTGAACCCGGCCCTGGTCACTGCCAACTCCACTGGCAGAAGGTTTCATAGATATCGACTTGTGACATACACAAAAGAAGAAGACTCCCTGCACTGACATGCAGCCACTTCTGGGGCAGGACAGGGCAGCTGAGAAACAGGACAAGGAAATATGTATGCTGTGTAGGACAGGAAGTGAGGAAGAATCACATGTCCTACATCTCAGCTCTTGGGAAAATTACAGGTTCTTGGCTTATTTCCTGAGATGGAAATTAGCCAGAATAAAGTGATTAGGAACCAAACTCTTGAGAAATTGGCCCTGGATTTTTAGTTTGAGTGAACGGCTGCAGGCTCCATTGACACAAAATCCAACCAGTGAAAGCTGCAGATACCCAGGTCCCCATTGTGGACGCTGGCCCAGAGATAACTAGACACCAACTGGCAGAGAGCAGAGGGATGCCTAGAGTTTTACGGGGATCCCCTAGGTGAGATATATGCACAATAGCTCACCAGAGGTGGCATGTGAGGTCTCTACCAACAGCCAGCAGCCAGCTGGTCTCCCTAATAGAGGCAAGATCTTTGTATGGGACACAGTTGAAGAGAGATGTAAAATGTGGAATATGACGCTCCAGAAGTGTGGAAGTGAAGCTTGTCACCTGCGCCATGGCAATCCCTTTGGCTGAGCCAATCAGCACATAGAACAAAGCACAGCCATGGAGACAGGCTATATTCACTGTCTGGGCCCAGTGGGGGCCTGAGAATTTGCAAAGACCAAGGACCCTCAGCACAAGTCTCCAAAGAGAGACCTCCTCTGGGAAGAGAAAATGGTCTGTACCTACAAAGAAAGAGGAGAGGGGACAAGAGCTGCCTTTCACCCTGGAGGCGGCTGACAGTGTTTGTCTCAGGAACAGGAGATCACAGCCAAGCCTGGAGTAAAACCCCGGAAGGACTGTGGGGTGAGCGTTGCTCTACCAGACAGAAAAGTATCTCGTTCAATGAGTCTAGGGTCTAGTCAAGGTGGTTTGATTTTATTGGCCATGGAACCATTTCTTTCCAACCCTACTCCTTGCTACTCCTCGAAACTCTACACTCTGTGAAATCACTTGTCCTTGGTGTGCCTATGAAGGGATCTAGGGCTGTGTGTTGTTTGGGGCAGAGATGGGAGCTGGAGCTGGTCAGCTGGGGGCCCTGTTCCTTTGGGAGCAGCGGATCTGTGACTGGGCGGGACAGGGGCTGGGTGCTGCAGGGGGATGCTCGGAGGGCTGGGGGCTGGAGTGTGCCTCTCACAACCCGGAAAGAAGCCACCCCGTGAGGCCTAAAGGGCACAGCTTGTGTTCTGTAGCCAGGAGAGTCGGGGAGCTTCCCCCCAGCGGGCACAGACAAGGTTTCCTCATGCCAGGGGCCCATGGCACCACACTGGGGCATTGGTGTCAGCACAACTGCAAGGGGAAAGCACCCCATACTGACACCCCATCCCCCTATCTGCAGCACAGGCCCCTTGACACTGCACTAGGGTACTGGTGCCAGCACGGACTTCAAGGAGAGAGCGCCCCCTACTGAGCCTCCACCCTGCTCCCTGCAGCACAGGCCTATAGAACTGCTCAGGGGAATTAGGGTCAGCACAGCGTGTGAGAGGAGAGCACCCCCTATTGGAACCGCCATATAGCTCCCTGAAGCACAGGCCCCAAGCACCATGCTGGGGTTAGTAACGGTTGTGAGGGGACAATGCCCTGTAATGAGCTTCCCACGCTCCTCCCTGCCACATGCACGGTGCTAGATGAGAGTTACCTGAGCACACAGCACCAGCATCTTCTCCGTGGTTACAGTTATTGTCTCCCCAAGGCCGAGCCCTGCATTCGGTGAGGGCAGCTTCTGTCCCTGCGCAGTTGACGTCATCCAGCCAGATATGGTCTGATCCTCGCCCAAATCGAGCCCCTCCTGGGGCTGATAATGCCATTCCACAGCCCAGCTCCCTGCACACGACTCCAGCATCAGTTATGTTCCAGCTGTCATCACACACAGTTCCCCACCGTTGGTTGTGAAGCACCTCGACTCTCCCAGCGCAGCGACTCGGGCCATTCACTAGTCGGAGCTGAGCCTCTTCTGAAATGCCAGAGTCTGCAAACACGCCAATGGAATAAACTCTCAGGGAGGTTCCTTTGCATCTGATCAGTAGTGATGCTGCAGAACGTAGCGCCTCCCACTGGTGGGTCTGAACAGCCTCCACACACAGCTACCGCCTATCAGTGGGTCTCACTTCCACCACAGATATGCAGCCGCCACAAGGGTGCAGCTGAGAAACAGGCGAGGGAAATCTGGCCCAGTCATTTAGGCAGGACATGGGGAAGAATTCTGCATACAGTCACCATGGTGCCAAATATTAAAGGTTCATGGCTCATCAGCTAAGATGCTAATTGGCCGGGGCAATGGGGTTAGGAGCCTGATGCTTAACAAAGTGACCCAGGGTTCCTACTCCTTGTGAATGGCTGCAGGCTCCATCTGGCACTGAATCTGATCAGTGGGATTCATAGACTCCCAAGGCCCAAAGTGCCCCCTCTGACCACCTAGTCTGACCTCCTGTGTAGCACAGGCCAGAGACCTGCCCCAGAGTAATTCCTAGGGCAGATCTTTCAGAAACATCCAATCCTCATTTAAAGATTGCCAGTGAGGGAGGATCCCCCACAGCCATTGGTAAACAGTTCCAACAGTTAATAATCCTCATCATTACAAATTTGCACTTTATTTGTAATCTAAATGTGTCTCTCTTCAACTTCCAGCCTTCGGATCTTATGAAACACTTTCCTGTAAGATTGAAGAGTCCTCTATTATCACATTTCTGTTCCCCATGATGGTAATTATAGACTGTGATCAAGTGACCCCTTTACCTTCTCTTTGTTAAACTAAACAGACTGAGCTCGTTGCGTCTGTCACCACAAGGCAGGTTTTCTAATCCTTTGATCATTCTCATGGCTCTTCTCTGAACCTTCTTAAATTTATCAGCATCCTTCTTGAATTGTGGGAACCAGAACTGGATGTGATATTCTATACCTTGTGGGAGCGCCCTGTAACCCCCATATTCCTCATTTACATATAATTGTGATATTGCATATAAAGCATGCCACGTGAGGTATCATGGGAAAGGTTATGATCTGCTGAAAGCCATTGTTCCATCTAAATATGTGTATCATTAATGCATATAATATTATAAGAATTGAGTTGTATAGTTTTCACTAAAATATGCTGTGGGTTTGGGAAGCACCCAGATACTAGCTCACCAGAGACAATGACAAAAGAGCTAACAAATGCGCAGGTGGCTGTCCAACAACCATCAACAGCCATTGTCCAGCAAGGGAGTTACAATTCAGTGACTCAGCTGCATAAGACCACACCTGGGAAATTGCTCAACCTTGACTGGGGACCAGACATGCCTGGACTTGTGTTCTCCAAGCACATGGGACTAAGTGTATAAAACAAAACACAGCGGGCCCATGCTTGGCCTTTTCTCCTCCTCCCCCGCCCCACCTATGCTGCAAGCAACAAGGACAGTCAGAAGACTGAAGACTCCAACAGAGAAGACTGGCCCAGGTTTCAAGGGCGATATCTGTGTACTAAGAACTGTAATATCCAGTGGAGTGAGAAAAACTGCTTAGTCTAGTTGTTGCCCAGTCTAATAGGGTTGAGAGTTTAGGCTGCGTGCTTATATTTTATTTTATTTTATTTTGGTAACGAACTCTGATTTTTTGCCTATCACTTATAATCAATTAAAATATATCTTTTGTCATCAATAAATTTGTTTAACTATTTATCTTTACCACTAAATTTGCCTGAAGTGTTTGGTAAATCTCCTAAGATTTACAAAGGCTGGTGTATATCCACTTTCCATTGATGAAGTAGTGAACCAATTAATAAATTTGCACTCTTCATCTTGAGCAGTACAAGACGGTATATTCCTGAGGTACAAGGGTGGTAGCTGGGGGGATTTGGCTGGTGCCTTTCTCAGTGTGATTCATTAATGTCTCTAGGAGCATTCATGCAATCTAGCTGGGTGTGGGTTGTGCTGAGTGATTACAGTGCCTGGAGGGGTTTGCTGCTTGTCACTAGCAAAGCATTGTGTGAGACAAACCAGGCTGGAGAAAGTTAAGGGGGCACAACGGTCCCACAGTCCCAGGCTGCACCCCGGGGATCCCATCATACTGGAAACAGGATTCCCGCAGCGTTCGCACCAACTACAGAGGTAAAATAACCTCTCTACAGCTACTCAAGATTCCCCTGTGTACGCATCCCAGGATTGCATTAGTCCTTCTGGTCACAGTATCACTCTGGGAGCTCCTCTTCTTCTGATTATCCACCCCCCACCCACAAATCTTTCTCAGGGTCACTGCTTCCCAGACAGAGTCCCCACTCCTGTAAGTACAGCCCGCGTTCTGTGTTCCTAGATGTATAATTTTACATTTGGTCATATTAAAAGGAATCTTGTTTCCTTGTACCCAGCTTACCTAGCAATTCAGATCCCTATGTGTCAGTGACCTGTCCTGTTCTCTATTTACTACTCTCCCAATTTTCGTGTTATCTGCAAACTTTCTGACTGATGTTTTTATGTTTTCTTCCAGTTCATTGATAAAAATGATAAGTAGCGTAAAGCCAAGCAGTGATCCCGCAGGGCCCCAGTCAAAACACATTTCCCGATGATGATTCTCCATTTCCAATTATGTTTTGAGACCAGTAAGTTGTCCAATTTTTAATCAGTTTAACGGGTGACACATTGATTTTGCATCGTTCTTGTGCAGTGTTAAGTCGAATGCCTTACAGAAATCTAGGGAGACACGGTGGGTGAGGCAATATCTTTCATTGAACCAGCTTCAGTTGGTGAGAGAAACAAGCTTTGGAGCTCACGCAGAGCTCTTCTTTGGGTCTGGGCTCTATGTAAGCTTGAAAGCTTGTCTCTCTCACCAAGAGAAACTGGTCCAATAAAAGACATTTCCTCACCCACCTTGTCTCTCTTGTATCCTGGGACCGACATGGCTGCAACTAAACTACATACAAAAATGGCAGATGTCTAAGCAGGGCACAACAGGGCTATGCCCTGAAGCAACCAAACCTCTCATCTCATAAGAATAAGACAGCAAGTGAGTCTGACGAGAACTCACTGGTCACAGAGCACCCATAGGGCTGGAGTTGGGTGGGGGGATCAGAGTGAGCAGACATGGCAGAGGGACACTCACAGCGATGTATACACCTCAGCCTGCAGCACGGTGCCCTAGCACCACGCTGGGGCATTGGGGTCAGCACTGACTCAGAGAGAGAGCAGCCCCCTCCTGTCATCCCCAAACTGCCCCCTGCAGCAAGGCCCTTAGACATGACCTGGGCTTTGTGGTAACGCAGGAGCCTGCAGGGAGAGCAGCCTCCGCTAAGCCCCAGCCCAGCATTTTGCATCAGGGTCAGAACTCACTGTGAGGGGAGAGCGCCCCAGTGAGTCCCCAAACTGCTTCTCGCAGCACTTACAGGGGCATGACAAAGGAGGGTTACCTGAGCACACAACGCCGGCATCTTCTCCGTGGTGACAGTTATTGTCTCCCCAAGGCCGAGCCCTGCATTGGGAGAGGGCAGCTTCTGTCCCTGTGCAGTGAACGTCATCCAGCCAGATACGGTCAGATCCTCGTCCAAACTGAGCTCTTCCAGGGGCTGATAACGCCGTCCCACAGCCCAGCTGCCTGCACACGACTCTGGCCTCAGTTAAATCCCAGTTGTCATCACAGATGGTTCCCCACTGCTGGTTGTGAAACACCTCGACTCTCCCAGCGCAGCGACTAGAACCATCAACCAGTCGGATTGGAGCCTGCTCTGGAATGGCTGAATCTGCAAATGCGCCAAGGGAATAAACACTCAGGGAGATTCCTTTGCCTCTGATCACTAGTGACATTGGGGAACGTAGTGCCTCGGATCTGATCAGTCTCTACACATACCAATTGCCTGGCAGGGGCTCATTCTGCCCTACTAATACACAGCCACCTCTGGGGTGGGAACGGGCAGCTGAGAGACAGGCCATGAAAACTCATGGGCTATATAGGAGAGGGAGTGAGGAAGAACCCTGTCTCCAGTCACACCAGTGGGAGATGTTAAAGATTGAGGGGTAATTAGCTGAGATTGAAATCTCTATGATGGGGGTAGGAGCCCCACACTTTATAAAGGGACCCAGGGTTTCTACTGCCCCTGAGTGCCTGGAGGCGCCATTCGACCCCAAATCCCACAAATGGGATCTATGGTTACCCAGCGCCCCATTGTGCTGTAATGGGGCAGGGGATCAGAGTGATCAGCGACGGGGAGGGTCTCTCACTGAGGCGCACGTACTGCTCCCTGCAGTGCAGGCCCTAAGTGCTGTGCTGGGACACGGGGCTCAGCACTGACTGTGAGGGAAGAGCGCCCCCTACTGAGCCCCCATCCCGCTCCCCACAACACCCACAGTGATGGATGAGAGTTACCTGAGCACACAACACTGGCATCTTCTCCGTGGTGACAGTTATGGATTCCCCAAGGCCGAGCCCTGCATTCGGAGAGGGCAGCTTCTGTCCCTGTGCAGTGAACGTTATCCAGCCAGATGGGATCAGAGCCTCGCCCAAATTGAGACCTGCCTGGGGCTGATAACGCCGTCCCACAGCCCAGCTGCCCGCACACGACTCTGGCCTCAGTTAAATCCCAGCTGTCATCACATACGGTTCCCCACTGCTGGTTGTGAAACACCTCGACTCTCCCAGCGCAGCGACTCGGGCCATTCACGAGTCGGAGCTGAGTCTGCTCTGAAATGTCTGAGTCTGCAAACACCCCAAGGGAATAAACACTCAAGTAAGTTGCTGTGCATCTGATCACTAGTGACCCTGGGGAAAGTAGCACCTCCCACTGACGGCTGTGAACCACCTCTGCAACTGCCTGTCAGGGCTTCACTCCCCACCACTGACATTCAGCCACCTTTGGAGTGGGACAGGACTGCTGAGAGACCAGGCACAGAAACTCATGGGCTATGTAGGAGAGGGAGTGAGGAAGAACTCTGTCTCCAGTCACAGCAGTGGGGGATATAACAGGTTCAAGGGTAATTAGCTGAGATGGAAACCACCCGGAGTGACGGGGGAAGGAGCCCCACTCTTCATAAAGGGATCCCAGGTTTCTACTGCCTCTGAGCAGCTGCAGGCTCCATTCACCCCCAAATCCCACAAATGGGATCTACGGTTACCCAGTGCCCCACTGTGCTATCATGGGCCAGGGGGATCAGAGCGATCAGTGACGGGGAGGGTCTCTCACTGAGGCACACGTACTGCTCCCTGCAGCGCAAGCCCTAAGTGCTGTGCTGGGGCACTGGGCTCAGCACTGACTGCGAGGGGAGAGCGCCCCCTACTGAGCCCCCATCCCGCTCCCTGCAGTACAGGCCCTAAGAGCTGTGCTGGGGCACTGGGGCCAGCACTGCCTGCAATGGGAGGACGTTATTCTTGAAACCGCCACCCTGCCTCCTACAGCACAACAGCCGTCAGCACCCTGGGACACTGGGGTCAGCACGAACTCCAGAGGGAAAGGCCCCCTTGTGTGGTCCCCAAACAGCTCCCTACAGCACAGTACCTTCACCCACATGGGGGCCAGCACTGACTGCGAGGGCAAAGCAGTCTCTCAGGAGCCCGCACACTTTCCCTACAGCACGGGCCCCTGGCACAGTGCTGTTACATTGGGATCTGAACTGACTGCCCCGTATTGAGCTCCTACCCCACTCCCTGCAGCATCCGCCAGGATGGCGGAGGGTTACCTGAGCACACAACACCGGCATCTTCCACGTGGTTACAGTTATGCTCTCCCCAAGGCCTAGCCTTGCATTCGGAGAGGGCAGCTTCTGTCCCTGTGCAGTTAACCTCATCCAGCCAGATACGATCAGTTCCCTGTCCAAACCGAGACCCGCGTGGGGCTGATAACGCCGTCCCACAGCCCAGCTGCCTGCACACGACTCTGGCCTCAGTTAAATCCCAGCTGTCATCAAACATGGTTCCCCACTGCTCATCGTGAAGCACCTCGAAGCCCTCTCCGAATGCAAGGCTAGGCCTTGGGGAGAGCATAAGTGTAACCACGTGGAAGATGCCGGTGTTGTGTGCTCAGGTAACCCTCCGCCATCCTGGTGGATGCTGCAGGGAGTGGGGTAGGAGCTCAATACGGGGCAGTCAGTTCAGATCCCAATGTAATAGCACTGTGCCAGGGCCGTTCACAGCGACTCGGGCCATTCACCAGTCGGAGCTGAGCCACTTCTGAAATGCCAGAGTCTGCAAACACCCCAAGGGGATAAACACTCAGGGAGTTTCCTGTGCATCGGATCACTAGTGACACTGGAGAATGTAGTGCTTCCCACGCACGGGTCCACACAGCGAATACCCATCACGGGCTCACTTCCCACCACTGACATGCTCCTGCTTCTGGGGTGAATCAGGGTAGCTGAGAGACAAGCTCGGCAAAGTTGGCTGAGCTGATTATGCAGGAAATGGGAAAGAATTAGGCACCTCCCATGCACTACAGGGCTCAAGCCCAGATCCACGAGCTTGCTGAACTACAGCCTTACCTGTCACATCACCGGGAGATGAGGGAATTGTAGCTAATGGGCCACCAGCAGAGGCCCACCCACCACGAGCCGGTGACGAGAAGCAGACTGCTGATTGGACACCTCCAGCTGTAAAGCTCCCTGTTCCCATCCTACCCTTTGTCTGAGCAACTCCTTGCTAAGGCTGCTGCTGGCCAGACCCCAGGGACCAGATTCCTGCCACCTCACACGATTCCTGCTCCTTGCTCCCGTTACCACCCCTAGTTCCTGGCTCCAGCTGCCTGGCCCGGGCCAGTTCCTCCTCCTTGCTCCCGTTACCACCCCTTGTTCCTGGCTCCTGCTGCCTGGCCCGGGCCAGTTCCTCCTCCTTGCTCCCGTTACCACCCCTAGTTCCTGGCTCCTGCTGCCTGGCCCGGGCCAGTCAGAGCTGCGGGGGACGTTACAGGTTCAGGGCTAATTGTTTGTGGTGCAAATTGTCCAGCATGGCTGAGTTAGGAGCCCAACTCTTGTCAAAGTGACCCTGGGTTTCTATCCCCAGGAGCGACTGGAAGCTCTGTTTGACACCAAGTCCCACAGCTGGGATCCATGCTTACCCAGCGCCCCATTGTGCCAGGGAGGGCGGGGGATCAGAGCGATCAGAGCGGGGAGAGGGCCTCTCACTGTGCCCCACACTCCACCCTCTGCAGCTCACGCCCCCTAGCGCCGCTCTGGGGAACTGTGAGCGTCGCTGACTGTGAGGCGAGAGCCCCATACCCTGCAGCACAGACCTTTTGTCAGCCAGCGGGAGGACTGGGGTCAGCCCAGACTGCTAGGGGAGAGCACCCCCTCCTGTGTTCCCAGTCTGCTCCCTTCAGTACAGGCCCATAGCGCTGCGCTGGGGCACGGGAACTCAGATGGGGAACCAGGGGCTGGGCTGAAAGCTTCCTAATCCACTCCCTGCAGCACCCACCGTGACAGAAGAGATGAGGCTTACCTGAGCACACAACACTGGCATCTTCCACGTGGTTACAGTTATGCTCTCCCCAAGGCCGAGCCTTGCATTCGGAGAGGGCAGCTTCTGTCCCTGTGCAGTTAACCTCATCCAGCCAGATACGGTCAGTTCCCTGTCCAAACCGAGACTTACGTGGGGCTGATAACGCCATCCCACAGCCCAGCTGCCTGCACACAACTCTGGCCTCAGTTAAATCCCAGCCGTCATCACACACGGTTCCCCACTGCTCGTCGTGAAGCACCTCGACTCTCCCAGCACAGCGACTCGGGCCGTTCACCAGTCGGAGCTGAGCCACTTCTGAAATGCCTGAGTCTGCAAACACCCCAAGGGGATAAACACACAGGGATGGGCTAGAGGAAAGGAATATGGGGCTTGTTCCCTATCGTTTGCTCTGGCTCCCATTCAGTTCCAGTTTTCAGAGTTGCAGCCGTGTTAGTCTGTATTCGCAAAAAGAACAGGAATACTTGTGGCACCTTAGAGACTAACAAATTTATTTGAGCATAAGCTTTCGTGAGCTACAGCTCACTTCATCAGATGCATTCAGTGGAAAATACAGTGGGGAGATTTATATACACAGAGAACATGAAACAATGGGTGTTACCATACACACTGTAACGAGAGTGATCAAGTAAGGTGAGCTATTATCAGCAGGAGAGCAGGGTAGGGGGGGACCTTTTGTAGTGATAATCAAGGTGGGCCATTTCCAGCAGTTGACAAGAATGTCTGAGGAACAGTGGGGAATGGGGGGTGGGAATAAACATGGGGAAATAGTTTTACTTTGTGTAATTTACTTTGTGTAAAGTGTACTTTGCATCCACTCCCAGTCTTTATTCAAGCCTAAGTTAATTGTATCCAATTTGCAAATTAATTCCAATTCAGCAGTCTCTCACTGGAGTCTGTTTCTGAAGGTTTTTTGTTGAAGAATTGCCACTCTTAGGTCTGTAATCGAGTGACCAAAGAGATTTAAGTGTTCTCCGACTGGTTTTTGAATGTTATAATTCTTGACGTCTGATTTGTGTCCATTTATTCTTTTACGGAGAGACTGTACAGTTTGACCAATGTACATGGCAGAGGGGCATTGCTGGCACATGATGGCATATATCAGATTGGTAGATGTGCAGGTGAACAAGCCTCTGATAGTTCCAGTGTGGCAGACTGGCTGGCTCAGGGGGGCTGAGAATGGGACACTGGGGGTTTTCTCTCTGGAGGTCACCAGCTCTGATCCAGCCCCAGGCGTGGCGGAATGGCTGACTCGTGGGATGGAGGATGGGACACAGGGTCTTTCCCCCCAGGGGCTGGCTGGCTGCAGTACAGTCTGTACGAGGGGGACAAGCTGAGACAAAACATTGGGGGAAGGAGACCTGAAGCTTTGCCCCTGGAGGGCACCAGTTCCTGTTTGGCCCCAACTCAGGCAGGGGCAGTGGCTGGTGTGGGGGGAACGGGCACTGGGTTTTCACACCTGGGGTCGTGGGTCCAAGCTGGTAGTGAGTGGAAGTTGCAGCCATTGCAGCTCTCTGATGCCCAAAATGTGAAATGAGCTGCTGGGGTTAATTCCCCTCCATGACAGGACAGGTGTGTGCAGCCCAGCCCAGCCCTCAGTCCGAGCGGCTCCCAGCTGAGGGGCAAAGGGTGTAACTGGTCAGGAGACTGAACTGCCCTTTGCCCCGCCTGAGCTCCCTCCCCGTCTGCGCCCTGATGCCCCTGCCTGACCAGAGCCAACAGCAGCAGCTCCAAAGGGCTGTAGTTCTGCTCCCCCAAAACCTCCACTGGCCCTGACTGGGGCTGACTCAGCTCCTCTATATTCCACAGCATCCAGACAGACAGGGCCTTCCAGACAGAGCACCCTCCTGTGGTGACAGCACCACGGCAGCCCAGCTCCTGGTACCCCACCCCCACCGCTCACAGGCCCCAGCTAGCATCACGGCACCCCAGTGTCGGTACACAGTACCTCCATTTGCCCTTTGCAGGGGTGAGGCCATTCACCAGCCACAGCCAGGGCTGAGCTGAAACTGCTCTAGCAATAACTAAAGGCAAAAATATCTGTTGGGGCAGATCATACCTCAGGATAAATCTGGGGTCACCCCAGACTGATGCAGCTCAGCCAGCCGCTGCCAGAGCCCAAATTTCAATCGGTCTTACTGGGCAAGGGTGAGCCCTTGAGATGCTGAATTGCTGTGGCATTTCCACAGGTACCCAACAGCCAGGATGCCCTGCGCCTTGCTCACTCTGCCACACAGTGCACCTTGTTAACAATTCACTGGAGGGGAAACTGAGGCATGTAGCGAGGAAGAGATGGGCTGAGACCATGGGGTGAGTCTGGAGGAGGCAGGATTTGAACCCAGATTCCAGTTCTACACTTGAATGACTAGATTAAATAACCTTAACTCTGCCCTTCCTCGCCCCAATTTATGAGATAGCTGCACACTGCAGCATGCACCCCACACATACGGACAGACCCCGCACCCTTTGCCTATGTTTGTATTTACCTGCCATGGGGAATCCTGTCATGGAAACTGAAAGAAAGCAAAGAGATGAGATAAGTCTCTGTCTCCATGGCTGGACACCTTGGGGATCTCCAAACAAGGCTGATGTAAGCTGCGGCCTGAGTGAGCTCTCCCTTGCCATCTCCTGATGCACTGAGAGAAAAGACTCAGAGGCATGTTGTATTTCAGTGACCTATCTACTGCCTCTCGGGGCGGTGGGTTGCCCCTCCTGCCCCTCCGGTCGGCGTCGGTAGCGTCGACCCAGAAATGCTTTAGCTGCAGAGCTGCCACTGTGCCACTGTAATGTTTCAAGTGCAGAAGAGCCCTAAGTAGCCGGCAAAAGACAAGACGTGGTTAGTGACATCAGAACCAGTGATACTGCACCACACTTTCCAAACCAAGCCACCTGCTTTCACACTGCCTGCATTGCTGAAGGACCCCCACACCTGGCTTCCCGCCCCGACCTTGAGTGTGCAGGCCCACTGGAGTGGCAGGTTTGTAGAAATTTTGGTGGTGCCCAGAACCCGCCCCCCAAACTCCACCTTCCACCTGCCTAAGGCTCTGGGAGGGAGTTTGGGTGGGGGGAGGAGGTCTGGGGTGCAGGCCCTGGCCTGGGGATTAGGGTGCAGGAAGGGTGCAGGCTCTGGGAGGGAGTTTGGTTGTGGGAGGGGGTCTGGGGTGCAGGCTCTGGGATGGAGTTTGGGTGCAGGCTCCGGGCTGGGGCAGGGGGTGGGGGTGCAGGAGGGGATGAGGGGTGCAGGCTCTGGGATGGCGTTTCGGGGTGGAGGGGTGCAGGGGGAGGGGGTTCAGGCTCTAGGACAGCGTTTGGGGGACGGAGGGGGTGTGTGGGAAGGGGGAGGAGGTGCAGGCTCTGGGAGGGAGTTTGGGGTTAGGAGGAGGTTCAGGGGTGAGGGCTGTGGGGCTGGGGATGAGGGGTTTGGGGTGTGGGAGGGGCTCAGGGCTGGGACGGAGGATTAGGGTGCAGGAGGATGAGGGCTGGGGCTGGGGATGAGGGGTTTGGGGTGTGGGAGGGCCTCAGGGCTGGGGCGGAGGATTAGGGTGCAGGGGGATGAGGGCTCTGTCTGGGGCTGGCGTTGAGCGGTTTGGGACATTGGAGAGGCTCAAGGCTAGGGTGGAAGGGCTGGGTAACGGCAGCCTGCCCTGCCATCAGTGACGGGGGCACTAGGACCCTGCGGCAGCAGTTGATGCGGGGAGCCCGCAGAGCAGAGTCCGTGTGAGCTGCAGGCTCCGGGGCAGGTGCGTGGGGGCAGCAAGTGGGGGCCGCGGGACACTCGGGGGAGGTGCGGGGGGGCGGCAGGAGGGGCTGGGGGAGAGACCGGGCCCAAACATTGCCGGGGGGAGGGACAGCTCAGTGGTTTGAGCATTGGCCTGCTAAACCCAGGGTTGTGAGTTCGATCCTTGAGGGGGCCATTTAGGGATCTGGGCCAGAAATTGGGGATCCATCCTGCTTTGAGCAGAGGGTTGGACTAGACACCTCCTGAGGTCCCTTCCAACCCTGATATTCTGTGATTCACCAGCGGCCCACACAACGCGCCGCCCCTGCCGCGGCCGTGGCCGTGGAGCGGAGAGCAGAGCGGTGTGACACCCGCACAGCCGCTAGGTGGCGATGCCTGGAGTCAGAAGGGGCCCCAGGCAGCCTGATCCCCCGGCCGGCCAGGAAAGCTGCCCCGCCCCCGCCCCCTCTCCACCCCTCCCCCCTCAACCCCCTCCTCTGGGCTACGTGTCCCGGGGGCAGCAGCAGGGGTCAGGCGCCATCGGCACTCACCGGGCGGCGGGTTGTAGAGTGACCTTGCCCCGGCCTGGGGAGATGGAGCGGTGGGGAAGGGGTATGGGATGGGGGAAGTGGGGGCTGGGGAAAGAGGCAGTGGGGAGGGGAGGAGATGGAGCGGTGGGGAAGGGGTATGGGATGGGGGAAGTGGGGGCTGGGGGAAGAGGCGGAGGGGAGGAGATGGAGCAGTGGGGAAGGGGCATGGGATGGGGGAAGTGGGGGCTGGGGGAAAGAGGCAGTGGGGAGGGGAGGAGATGGAGCGGTGGGGAAGGGGTATGGGATGGGGGAAGTGGGGGCTGGGGGAAAGAGGCAGTGGGGACGAAGGGGGTGGGATGAGAAGGAGATGGAGCGGTGGGGAAGGGGTATGGGATGGGGGAAGTGGGGGCTGGGGGAAGAGGCGGAGGGGAGGAGATGGAGCAGTGGGGAAGTGGCATGGGATGGGGAAGAGAAGGGAATGGGGGAAGTGGGGGGAAGCTGGAGCCCAGCGTGTGGCATCCCCTTGGCAGAAGCTGGGGCTCCCCCGTTAAGCAGGCCCATCGAAACTTCACCCTGACAAGCCCCACCTCCCCTGCATCTGTACCGCCTGCACCTAAATGAACCCCACCTGCCCTGCACCTAGACCCCCCTGCTGAGCCCCAAACACCTTCACCTGGATCCCCTACAGAATCCCCCAGTGAGCATCTGTGCATCCAGATCTCCCACTGAGCCACCCACACCCAGATTGCCCCACAGAGAACTCTCTTACCCCTACCTGGATACCCCCACACTAAGTCCCTCTGCACTTGGATCCTGCTGCCGGCCTGAGCCTGCTCACCCACACCTGGGGCACCTGGCGCAGGGGGGCAGGGCCCAGGGTGTTTCTGAGGCCAGCCTGGCCCTTGCACTATGTCAGGGTCAGGTGCAGCCTCACGGCCGAGTCCCTGTCCCAGAGAGGGGTGGGGGGAGGCTGCAGGTAATCTCCCACCTCCATGCAACTAGTGGCCTGTGCTCCCCACTGCCAGAGAACCATGAACTGGCCAGGAGTTACTTTAGGCTGGAAATGAGAAGAAGGTTCAGGAACAGCTTCCTAATGGGTGAGGGGAGAACGTGCTAACTCACGTGAAGATGGCGCTTGATAAGTGTGTGACTGGGATTATATAACATGCCCTTCCAGCCCTGTGTCCCATGTTCCTAAAGAGACCAGCCCAGGGCGGCTGAGAAACACCTCCAGGACTCAGAGACATGCGGGTTTCTTTTTACTCTTTTAACATTTAACAAAAGTTAAACTAATTGTATTGTAAAATCGGACACACAGCTAGATAGATCCTGGTTCCACTCCCTGCTCAAATCACTAGACCTCACTCCCCTTCCCAAGGCAGAATAGACCCCAGGATTTCTGGCTCCCAGGACAGCTGTAGCTGATGGGTGGGGCTGGAGAATCACAGGTTGCCCCCAGGGCTATTCAAAGCTAGAGCAAAGGGAAAAGGCCACTCACCCCAAAACCAGGCCAGGAGGATGGGGACCTTTGTGTTCCCGGCTCCAGCATAGGCAGCTGAGCTCCTGCCAAAGGGGTGCCCATCTGGGAGCAGGAGGCACCCAGGAAACCCCATGTTCATCGCACAGTCCTTGTGGGGCAGCGTGGCCAGGCGTTAGGGCAGGCAATCGTCCTTGTGAGAGAGGCAGGCTGAGGTCTGTGTGACAGTCACAGGCTGGGGGGCTGGGGAGATGGGGCAGGCACCCAAGGGGGCAGGGATCCAAGGGGACAGGGGATGTGACAGGCCTGTCACTGCAGAGACCCCTCCCTCCACGCCCCCCAGCAGTGACCCAGTGGGTGTGTGCAACTGAGTCCACAGAGGAGAAGTGATCCTTGTGCTCTGCGCTGTGGCTTTATTTATGTCATTGGATTGTGAAATACGTGTTCCTGGAACATGCTGAGCAAACAAACCCCTCTTGGAACAGCTGGTTCTGGGACACATGGGGTGCAGGGACTGTTCCCAGAGCTGGTTCACCGGGAGTCAGCAGAACTGATCCACGGAGGCCTGGTGGACACGGGACGGGCGCACGGGTTGGACTGAGTGTGCGAGGATCATTCCATGCAGTTAAAGCGATGCTGAGGGCTGTGTGGATGCTCTTACTCCAGATGAAGGAGGCTGAGGCTTGGCCTGATCTACACCTAAAGCTTAGGTCAACCCAGCTACATTGCTCAGGGGTGTGAAAAATTCAGACCCCTGGAGACGGGATTAAGCCGACCTAAGCCCTAGTGCAGACACCAGAAGGTGGAATGAAGAATTCTCCCATCAGCCTGGCTACTGCCGCTTGGAGGGTGGATTAACTACGGTGACGGCAAAGCCCCTTCCAGTGCTGCAGCGTCTGCATCACGACACCACAGCGACGTAGCCGCAGCGCTGGACTGTGGTCCTGCTGCGGTTGTGGTGTAGACACAGCCCTTCTCTGCCCAGGGATGGGACATCACTGCACTGGCCTCACCCCATGGGGACCCCCCCCCCCCGGTGTACCTAGAGCAGGTCCATTCACACCTGAGCTTACGCCCAAGCCACCTTCCCATGTTATCATCTCGGCAAATCCCAAAAGGACGTGGCCTCCTTGCAGATTGAGCGTCACGCGACTCAGTCTCTGGCTAGCTTCTGAAGGCGCTCGGGATGGCTCTATGTGCTGCTCTGTCTGCAGGTGCCACCCCCGCAGCTCCGATTGGCTGCGGTTCCCAGCCAATGGGAGCTGCTGAGCCGATGCTTGTGGCGGGGGCTGCATGTGGAGCCCCCTGGCTGCCCCTATGTGTAGGAGCTGGAGGAGGGACATGCCACTGTGTCTGAGAGCCACACGGAGCCATGGCAGGCAGGGGGCCTGCCTTATCCTGCTGCACTGCCAACCGGACTTCTAAAGGCCCGGTCAGTGCTGCTGACTGGAGCCGTCAGGGTCCATTTTTGACTGGGTATTCTGGTTGAAAACCGGACACCTGGCAACCCTAGAGTCCCCCAGGGGCAGGTTCTTCCCTCTAGCTTAGCTTCCTGCAGCTTCCTCTGACGCAGCTGGTTCTGCCCAGCAACAGAGAGGCGCCTGGGCTGGGTGGGACCCTGGTCTGCTCTGCTCTTGCAGCTCCTCTGTCCCATGTAAAGATCCCAAAGTGCAGTGGCGGCATAAAAGGATTATTCCGGCTGGAGTTTGTTTACAGCCCCCATGAGTGGCCATGCTGCTTCCCTCGGCCATGTGGGAGGAGCCCTTGGGAATCTCCCAGGGCTGGGTGAGAGCTCCCAGAGGGGGATAAGTGAGAGCTGTCAGAGAGAGCGTGAACTCGAGAGCTCAGGCTGTCATTGCAGGGAAGAGGGTTCAGCATCTTTAACTGACAGGTCTTTTCTCCCCAATGTACATTCAGCATCGGAATTAAATAGGGTTAACCCATCCCAAAGCATTTGAAACAATATAAATAACCCCCCTTCCCCTCTCTGGCCTGGTCCCCCCCTGGAGTCACCAGGTTCAGAAGTACTGAGCTGGTCCCAGTCCCTGTGAATCCACAGGGAGGTGCTGGAAGCCTGAGCACCCTCAGTCCCTGCAAACCAGCTGGCTCCTGTGTCTAAGCTGGGGGTCAGGTGGGGGCAGCTGCAGCAACTGCTGAATCAGGCTGTCCTGAGCCCCAGTGGGGACAGAAAGAAAAGGAGTACTTGTGGCACCTTAGAGACTAACCAATTTATTTGAGCATGAGCTTTCGTGAGCTACAGCTCACTTCATCAGATGCATACCGTGGAAACTGCAGCAGACTTTATATATACACAGAGAATATGAAACAATACCTCCTCCCACCCCACTGTCCTGCTGGTAATAGCTTATCTAAAGTAATCTTCAGGTTAGGCCATTTCCAGCACAAATCCAGGTTTTCTCACCCTCCACCCCCCCACACAAATTCACTCTCCTGCTGGTGATAGCCCATCCAAAGTGACAACTCTTTACACAATGTGCATGATAATGAAGTTAGGCCATTTCCTACACAAATCCAGGTTCTCTCACTCCCTCACCCCCCTCCAAAAACCCACCCCCATACACACACAAACTCACTCTCCTGCTGGTAATAGCTCATCCAAACTGACCACTCTCCAAGTTTAAATCCAAGTTAAACCAGAACATCTGGGGGGGGGGGGTAGGAAAAAACAAGAGGAAATAGGCTACCTTGCATAATGACTTAGCCACTCCCAGTCTCTATTTAAGCCTAAATTAATAGTATCCAATTTGCAAATGAATTCCAATTCAGCAGTTTCTCGCTGGAGTCTGGATTTGAAGTTTTTTTGTTTTAAGATAGCGACCTTCATGTCTGTGATTGCGTGACCAGAGAGATTGAAGTGTTCTCCGACTGGTTTATGAATGTTATAATTCTTGACATCTGATTTGTGTCCATTTATTCTTTTACGTAGAGACTGTCCAGTTTGACCAATGTACATCGCAGAGGGGCATTGCTGGCACATGATGGCATAAATCACATTGGTGGATGTGCAGGTGAACGATAGTGTGATATCTGATAGTGTGGCTGATGTTATTAGGCCCTGTGATGGTGTCCCCTGAATAGATATGTGGGCACAATTGTCAACGGGCTTTGTTGCAAGGATAAGTTCCTGGGTTAGTGGTTCTGTTGTGTGGTATGTGGTTGTTGGTGAGTATTTGCTTCAGGTTGGGGGGCTGTCTGTAGGCAAGGACTGGCCTGTCTCCCAAGATTTGTGAGAGTGTTGGGTCATCCTTTAGGATAGGTTGTAGATCCTTAATAATGCGTTGGAGGGGTTTTAGTTGGGGGCTGAAGGTGACGGCTAGTGGCGTTCTGTTATTTTCTTTGTTAGGGACAGAGAGACCCAGGGTCTGCAGAAGAAGGAAGAGCTATAACCCAGAGGTGACACAGGGAGTCAGGGCTATGCCTGGCTGGACTGGGACCCACAGCATTAATCCCATCAGTGCAGTCAGCACAGCCACCCTCTCCAGCCCCAGAGCCGCTCAGTAATCCCCGCAAACCCTAGCTATCACTTTTGGAGAAGGGGGACCGGAGATTGACCTGTGCCTGCAGGCAGGACTCTCCTCCCCGTCACACTGCCTCTGGTGGTGATGGCTGGAGCCTCTCCCTTCTCTGCACTCGGGATTGGCCAGCTCCTTCCCCGTGGACCAGATGCACCCCAGTATCAATGGTTCAGCTCCCTGCCTGCAACGGGGCTGCCCACAATTCACATCGGGGGAAAGTTCATCCCGGCCTCTCTCCTCCCTTTGGTGAGGTACCAGCACCTCCTGAACCGCTGGCATGTGCAGGGCACAGATCCCTCAACGTAGAGGCCAGCAGGAACTGCTCCTATCCCCCAGTCTGGGCCCTGCCACTCCCAGGCCAGACAATTGCGCCCAGTGACTCCTGCATCCAGCCCAGTAGCTGCTGTTGGAGGTAGAGTGGGGCATTTAGTGAGGCCTGTGGCACAGTGGGAAACATCAGGGTCAATCTGTTCTGTCTTGTTGCCTCCATGGTCAAATAGGGTCTCCACTTGGTGTTACGAGCTGAGCTCTGGTCTGACCACGCCCTAGCAAGGCCCTGGTGGTGTATGGCCATCAGCTGCCCTGCCTAGGAAAGGGGCTTGACTCTTCCTTGAAGGACAATCTCAGAGAAGCCATGAAGTTTGCAACCCTAGGGCCACCAACTCTGAAGGTCTCTCAGCTACCAGCACAGCGGAGCAGTGGGCTCTACACAGGAGTCCAGCGGGGAGATGGGACAAGCATTCTAATGGAGCAAGGGGCAGAAAGGACAGAGGCTGCATTTAAGAGGGTTTCTCTGTGAGGGTCAGGGATTGTCCATTGCCACAAGCAGGGAGGCTGGGCTGGAGAAGAAGGCTGGAGGGATTCAGCCCAGCTGGGCCAGACCTTAGACTCACGGATAGGGTGAGATCAGACATCAGCAGGCGTCTGTAACTCTCTAGTGCTTTGGAAGAGTGAAATAAGCGAAGTTAGGAAATCCCTTTGCTAGGCCCATGCTCCTGGCTTGCCACCTACGCTGTCCCCGGCTGGGTTACATTAGAAGGCAGAGTACCTCCAGCTCTGGGTGTCAGGAGCTCTGAGGGAGGGGCTGGGGGGGGCTGGACTGCAGAGTCCCACTGTGACATTATTGACATGAACTGTGACATGAACTGAATGCATCCGAGCTCACGAAAGCTCGTGCTCAAATGAATTGGTTGGTCTCTAAGGTGCCACAAGTCCTCCTGTTCTTTTTGCGAATACAGACTAACACGGCTGCTACTCTGAAACCTGTGACCGTATAGATCATTGTCCTATGGTTGCACCAGGTCTTGTACAGAGGAGGCCAAGTGGTGTGTCTATGGAAAGGATGTAGTTTGCTGGTTATGATTATGCTATCTGTATGTGTGTATCATTTTTGTATTTGAAGTTATGAATATTGGCTATGTACTTATATCTCATTATGCTTGATTCTAAGTAGCCTCAGTGAAGCATTTAGTCAGCTTCTTGAGAGAGGACTATTCTCAGTAAGTGCCCAATCAAGAAACACTTAACTGACAATGGACTTTGGGAGACACCAATCCACACCTGATCTTTCCTGGGAACGTTCAAACTAACATGTAAACAATGGCATCAGCCTGCAAAAAGCTGAATCATTCATGGACATGTGATTTGCCCAGGTGGCTACAAACTCCATCTTGTTGCTGTGACTTTGCACAGTAGAACAAAGGGGTTTCCGCCCACAAGAGAGAATATAAAAGGCCCTGGAAGCCTCTCCATTTTGTCTTCAACTGGCTCAAGAGATGGCCCTTCCACCCCAAAGGGATGCCTGAAAAAAACTGGAACAAAGGACTGTAACTATGGGGGTGTGAGTGATTGCTGGAACCAGGCCATAAATTACAATGTTGGTCTGAAAAGGATTGGGCCCAGATGAGGAAGGAGTCCAGTCTGTGAAAGAAGCTTATTGGAACATCTCTGAGGATGAGATTTCATCTGTAATCAGTTTCTTAACGTATTAGGCTTGACTTGCATGTTTTGTTTTATTTTGCTTGGTAACTTACTTTGTTCTGTCTGTTATTACTTGAAACCACTTAAATCCTACTTTTTATATTTAATAAAATCATTTTTGTTTATTAATTGACCCAGAGTAAGCAATTAATACCTGGGGAAGCAAACAGCTGTGCGTATCTCTCTATCAGTGTTATAGAGGGCGGACAATTTATGAGTTTACCCTGTATAAGCTTTATACAGAGTAAAACAGATTTATTTCGGGTTTGGATCCCATTGGGAACTGGGTATCTGGGTGTTGGAGACAGGAGTACCTCCTAAATGGTTTTTAGTTAAAGCCTGCAGCTTTGAGGGATGTGGCTCAGACCTGGGTCCGTGTTTTCAGCAGGCTAGCGTGTCTGGCTCAACAAGACAGGCTTCTGGAGTCCCAAGCTGGCAGGAAAAACAGGCTCAGAGGTAGACTCAGCACGTCAGGCGACAGTCCCAAAGGGGTCTCTGTGACCCAGCCCATCACACCCTCATCCCACAAGGAAGGGCTCAGCCAAGGGATCTGGGCCAGGCATGCGCCCTATAGACCCAGAGCCAGGAACAATGAGGACACTCAGCCCAGACCCTGCTGGCTTGGAAGCAGGTGGGGCCCTGTGGCTGGGCTGCGGAAGAGCAGACTGGTGACTGCCAGAGGGGGCTGGGCCAGGCTGTAACCCCGCCACCCCATCCTGACTGACAGGTTCCTTGTGGTGGTAAATCCCCCAGCCCTAGGGGAGCCGTTCTGGTGTGTCACTCCCCCTCCCTGTGACACCAAGCCTGGATGGTTTGCCTGGCCAGCCCTGCACTAAGTGCCTTTTCTCCTCCTCTGTGCCAGGCCCGGTGACCCCAGCCAAAGCCATGCTGCTCAGAGATCACAGTGTGGGGTGGAATCATGCCGGGGGGGTCGCAGAGCCAGGGAAATACTTGGGAACCCTAAGCTGGGTCGCTGTGGGTGCAGGCTGCTAGCAAAGCTGCTGCCTCATAGGGCTCCCCAGGCTCCGCTGCCCCATTGACACAGGCTCTGGCTCCCCTGCAACCCCCGCTCCAGTTACGCCTCCCCACAGCCTGAGTGTTTGGAGCTGGGAGCCAGCCCCTTTCTGGGCATCCCCCCACTCCCAGTAGTGATAGTGGCTGGGCTGCATCCGCCAATGGGAGGTGCTAACTGGAGTGGGACAGAGCCGGAGCCTGTGTCCACAGGGAAGAAAATGGAGCCGGCCCGGGAAGCAAGGCCCAGCCGCTCTGTCCTGCACAAAGGGGAGGGGCTCAGCCCCATGCTGCCCAGCTCTGCTTAGCGCCCCCCATTCATAGCGTGCATCCTGCCCCGCCCATTCCCAAAGCTGTGGGTGTGTCCAGAATGTAATTGGCTGTTTGGGAGCTGGGGGGATGGAACTGGCTGTTTGGGGTGATTCACGCCAAGAATGGGCAGTATCAGTTTGGGGTCATGCAGGTGATGGAGGGTTCTTCGGGGGAGGAGGCTGAGGAAGGGCCTCGCAGGGAGGTCGGGAGGGGGCTACCTGAAGGGGACTGGATAATCTTGGATGCCTTTCTATGACATGCTCCAGCCCAGCCACAAGCTAGGTGTTAGATGCAGGGCTTGCCGGGGGAGGGCCTCTGGCCTATGCTATGCAGAAGGTCAGACTGGATGGTCACAAGAGTCCCTGCTGACCTTGCAATCTAGGAGCGTGACTCTTGCAAAATGACTCAGGAAAAGAGCAGAGAGGGAGGGGGAGGATGGGAGGAAGATAGCGAGGGTGGAAAGGAGCACAGGAGGGAAGGGAAGACAGGGAAGGATCTCATGTGCACGAGGCTGGGGTCCTTGATTGTCCAGTGCTGATGGCCAGGTGCCCTCACTGACATGCCGGCCTGGACATCCCAGTGACTGAAGCTCAGCAACAAAGACAGAGTCTCTGGAGCGAAGTAGAAGCTGTCAACCTTTTCCCAGGGAATCCCAGAGGTCTGCTCTGCCAGTTTGGTCCTCAAAGTCTCCCTTTTTAAAGCTCTGTCAAGGCTAATTCCCCACTCTGGCAAAGATTCTAAAAATTAATACTGGCCACTCCAGGTTAGTATTAAACTCCCAGGGTTACAGCTTTTCTCCGACCTTGGACTAGTAGATGTTGCCACCACCCAAGTGCAGAACCCCTTTGGGAGCCCAGGAAGGTGCACTTGGGAATTCCTTCCTGTCAGGTACCCTCAAGCCCTTTCACACCCCCTCCTGGGAAAAGATGACCGGGGGGGCGGGAAGGAAATCAGCTGTTGCAACCAGCTAATTAAACAATATGTGCACAAAAGAATCCAATTCTGTTCTTAAAAAGGGTAAATTTTATTAATGCAAAAAGAAAGAAAATACACACGGGAACTCAGGCTATTGCTAAATTTTAAAAGAGCAACTACAAGGATTAAGCACCAAGAATAGCTTTCCTAAGGTCCAGCTTAAAGGTTACAAGCAAAACAAAAGCACCTGGGGTTAGCACAGAGGAATCCACAAGCCATAACAAAATCAAAGGGATAAACCTAATTGTGTCTATCTAGACATTTCCTGATCTATTTACCTGTCTGGGGTTTTAAAGGAGTAGTTTCTAGGTATGATTTTTTCATGCCTGGCCCAAGCTTCTTACAGCATAGCTGCTGCCCTGTCCACCTCTCCCTGGGAGAACAGCAACAGACAGACAAAAGGGGAGTCTTTTTTCAATTTTAAAAAGTTCTAGCCTTCTCATCCCCATGGAAGGAAAAGGCCTGGGTAGAGACCGTCGAATAGTGGAAGTCAATGAATGGCTACGCAGGTGGTGTCGGAGAGAAGGCTTTGGATTCTTTGACCATGGGATGGTGTTCCAAGAAGGAGGAGTGCTAGGCAGAGACGGGCTCCACCTAACGAAGAGAGGGAAGAGGATCTTCGCAAGCAGGCTGGCTAACCTAGTGAGGAGGGCTTTAAACTAGATTCACCGGGGGAAGGAGACCAAAGCCCTGAGGTAAGTGGGGAAGTGGGATACGGGGAGGAAGCACGAGCAGGAGCGCGCGAGAGGACAGGGCTCCTGCCTCATACTGAGAAAGAGGGACGATCAGTGAGTTATCTCAAGTGCCTATATACAAATGCAAGAAGCCTGGGAAACAAGCAGGGAGAACTGGAAGTCCTGGCACAGTCAAGGAATTATGGTATGATTGGAATAACAGAGACTTGGTGGGATAACTCACATGACTGGAGTACTGTCATGGATGGATATAAGCTGTTCAGGAAGGACCAGGCAGGGCAGAAAAGGTGGGGGAGTTGCACTGTATGTAAGGGAGCAGTATGACTTCTCAGATCTCAAGTATGAAACTGCAGAAAAAACCTGAGTGTCTCTGGATTAAGTTTAGAAGTGTGAGCAACAAGGGTGATGTTGTGGTGGGAATCTGCTATAGACCACCAGACCAGGGGGATGAGGTGAACGAGGCTTTCTTCCAGCAACTCACGGAAGTTACTAGATCGCAGGCCCTTGTTCTCATGGGAGACTTCAATCACCCTGCTGGGAGAGCAATACAGCGGTGCACAGACAATCCAGGAAGTTTTTGGAAAATGTAGGGGACAATTTCCTGGTGCAAGTGCTGGAGGAACCAACTAGGGGCAGAGCTCTTCTTGACCTGCTGCTCACAAACCAGGAAGAATTAGTAGGGGAAGCTAAAGTGGATGAGAATCTGGGAGGCAGTGACCATGAGATGGTCGAGTTCAGGATCCTGACACAGAGAAGAAAGGAGAGCAGCAGAATACGGACCCTGGACTTCAGAAAAGCAGACTTTGACTCCCTCCGGGAACTGATGGGCAGGGTCCCCTGGGAGAATAACTTGAGGGGGAAAGGAGTCCAGGAGAGCTGGCTGTATTTTAAAGAATCCTTATTGAGGTTACAGGGACAAACCATCCCGATGTGTAGAAAGAATAGTAAATATGGCAGGCGACCAGCTTGGCTTAACAGTGAAATCCTTGCTGATCTTAAGCACAAAAAAGAAGCTTACAAGAAGTGGAAGATTGGACAAATGACCAGGGAAGATTATAAAAATATTGCTCAGGCATGCAGGAGTGAAATCAGGAAGGCCAAATCACACCTGGAGTTGCAGCTAGCAAGAGATGTTAAGAGTAACAAGAAGGGTTTCTTCAGGTATGTTAGCAACAAGAAGAAAGTCAAGGAAAGTGTGGGCCCCTTACTGAATGAGGGAGGCAACCTAGTGACAGAGGATGTGGAAAAAGCTAATGTACTCAATGCTTTTTTTGCCTCTGTCTTCACGAACAAGGTCAGCTCCTAGACTACTGCACTGGGCAGCACAGCATGGGGAGGAGATGACCAGCCCTCTGTGGAGAAAGAAATGGTTCGGGACTATTTAGAAAAGCTGGACGAGCACAAGTCCATGGGGCCAGATGCACTGCATCCGAGAGTGCTAAAGGAGTTAGCGGATGTGATTGCAGAGCCATTGGCCATTATCTTTAAAAACTCATGGCGATCCGGGGAAGTCCTGGACGACTGGAAAAAGGCTAATGTAGTGCCCATCTTTAAAAAAGGGAAGAAGGAGGATCCTGGGAACTACAGGCCAGTCAGCCTCACCTCAGTCCCTGGAAAAATCATGGAGCAGGTCCTCAAGGAATCAATTCTGAAGCACTTAGAGGAGAGGAAAGTGATCAGGAACAGTCAGCATGGATTCACCAAGGGCAAGTCATGCCTGACTAATCTAATTGCCTTCTATGACAAGATAACTGGCTCTGTGGATGAGGGGAAAGCGGTGGACGTGTTGTTCCTTGACTTTAGCAAAGCTTTTGACACTGTCTCCCACAGTATTCTTGCCAGCAAGTTAAAGAAGTATGGGCTGGATGAATGGACTATAAGGTGGATAGAAAGTTGGCTAGATCGTCGGGCTCAACGGGTAGTGATCAATGGCTCCATGTCTAGTCTATCAAGTGGAGTGCCCCAAGGGTCGGTCCTCGGACCAGTTTTGTTCAATATCTTCATAAATGATCTGGAGGATGGTGTGGATTGCACCCTCAGCAAGTTTGCAGATGACACTAAACTGGAAGGAGTGGTAGATATGCTGGAGGGTAGGGATAGGATACAGTGGGACCTAGACAAATTGGAGGATTGGGCCAAAAGAATTCTGATGAGGTTCAGCAAGGACAAGTGCAGGGTCTTGCACTTAGAATGGAAGAACCCAATGCACCGCTACAGACTGGGGACCGAATGGCTCGGCAGCAGTTCTGCAGAAAAGGACCTAGGGGTGACAGTGGACGAGAAGCTGGATATGAGTCAACAGTGTGCCCTTGTTGCCAAGAAGGCCAATGGCATTTTGGGATGTATAAGTAGGGGCATAGCGAGCAGATCGAGGGACGTGATCATTCCCCTCTATTCTACATTGGTGAGGCCTCATCTGGAGTACTGTGCCCAGTTTTGGGCCCCACACTACAAGAAGGATGTGGATAAATTGGAAAGAGTGCAGCGGAGGTCAACAAAAATGATTACGGGACTGGAACACATGACTTATGAGGAGAGGCTGAGGGAACTGGGATTGTTTAGTCTGCGGAAGAGAAGAACGAGGGGGGATTTGATAGCTGCTTTCAACTACCTGAAAGGGGGTTCCAAAGAGGATGGATTTAGACTGTTCTCAGTGGTAGCTGATGACAGAACAAGGAGTAATGGTCTCAAGTTGCAGTGGGGGAGGTTTAGGTTGGATATTAGGAAAAACTTTTTCACTAGGAGGGTGGTGAAACACTGAAATGCGTTACCTAGGGAGGTGGTGGAATCTCCTTCTTTAGATATTTTTAAGGTCAGGCTTGACAAAGCCCTGGCTGGGATGATTTTATTGGGGATCGGTCCTGTTTTGAGCAGGGGGTTGGACTAGATGACCTCTTGAGGTGCCTTCCTACCCTGATATTCTATGATTCTATGATAGGAACAGTCACCGAGATCTGGGTGTGATGGGTTCAATTGCCGGGGGTGCAATTCATCCCATTGTCCAGATCATTAATAAAAATGTTGAACAAAATCGGCCCCAGGACTGACCCGTGGGGCACTCCGCTTGATACCGGCTGCCAACTAGACATCGAGCCATTGATCACTACCTGTTAAGCCCGAGAATCTAGCCAGCTTTCTATCCACCCTACAGTCTGTTCATCCAATCCATACTTCTTTAACTTGCTGGCAAGAATATTGTGGGAGACCGTGTCAAATGCTTTGCTAAAGTCAAGATATATCACATCCGCTTCCCCACATCCACAGAGCCAGTTATCTCATCATAGAAGGTAATCAGCTTGGTCAGGCATGACTTGCCCTTAGTGAATCCATATTGACTGTTCCTGATCACCAACTCCCCACCAAGTGCTTCAAAATGGATTCCTTGAGGTCCTGCTCCATGATTTTGCCGGGGACTGAAGTGAGGCTGTAGTTCCCCGGGTTCTCTTTCTTCCCTTTTTAAAAGATGGGAACTATATTTGCCTTTTTCCAATTGTCCGGCACCTCCCCTGATCGCCACAAATTTTCAAAGATAATGGCCAGTGGCTCTGCAATCACATCAGCCAACTCCCTCAGCATCCTTGGATGCATTAGATCTGGACCCATGGACTTGTGCATGTCCAGTTTTTCTTAATAGTCCTTAACCTGTTCTTTCACCACTGAGGGCCACTCACCTCCTCCCCACACTCTGTTGCCCAGTGCAGCAGTCTGGAAGCTGACCTTGTCTGTGAAGACCGAGGCAAAGAAAGCATTGAGTACTTCAGCTTTTTCCACATCCTCTGTCACTAGGTTGCCTCCCTCATTCAGTAAGGGTCCCATACTCTCCCTGGCCTTCTTCTTGTTGCTAACATACCTGTAGAAACCCTTCTTGTTACTCTTAACATCCCTTGCTAGCTGCAACTCCAATTGTGCCTTAGCCTTCCTGATTACACCCCTGCATGCTCAAGCAATATTTTTATACTCCTCCATAGTCATCTGTCCAAATTTCCACTTCTTGTAAGCTTCCTTTTTGTGTTTAAGCTCACCAAAGATTTCACTGTTAAGCCAAGCTGGTCGCCTGCCATATTTGCTATCACTTACTCTGGGTTAATTAATAAACAAAAGTGATTTTGATGTAAGCTGTGTCAGGATGAGCTCCACCCTGACATCTGGTGGTGAGGTGTGGCAAGGTGTGGAAAAGAACTTCAGGGGCCGATCTCATTTGCATCGGCACACCCACCCTGCCTAGAATGAGGCCATAGCTGCCCAAAGGGTCACTTTGGCTGCTGTGGGATCCCCAGTGTCTCTGTTATTGGGGCAGGAAGAATAAATTGTTATTACCCTGATTATGGGAACTGTGCTTGGAACTGTACTTGGCCTTTTGTTATGATGGAGGGACTCACCATCAACTAAGTAGCACTCGCTAGGCAAGGGTCATGGGTTCCAAAACTCTGTGAATTGGGAGAGGTTGGGGATAAGTATTAATACTTGGTGGTATGGGCCTCTTGTTAAGGGCCTTACATGCTAATTGTACTTCCTCCTCTCTTCACTGGGGAATATCAGAGTTCATTTTGATCCTGTTAGGAATCTAGTTATAGGCTGTTGAGCTCACTTTAGGCTAATGGTGCAGCAGTACTGAGGCTCCCCTACTACAAGCTGAATTCACCAAAGACCTGAACTGACTAAGAGATGAAATCACTGAGTGTTGTGTTAAGTAGTGGGGGAGCCTGAAGATATATTGTGGAGAAGTTTGCAGGACGGCTGGAGTGTGTTGTGGACAGGCTGGTGGAGCAGTTCATAGGATGGCGGGAGCTGCTTGTGGGCTGCAGAGTGGAGCTGAGCAAAGCAGTTTGTGAGGTGGCTGGTGGAGTGGAGCGAAGGCCTATGGAGCTGTGGGGCAGTCAGCTTCAGATCATGTAAGGTGCCCCTTACCTCTCTCTCTCTTCCCCCCCCCCCCCCCATCTCCACCCAGGTTGGGAGGTAAAGCTCTGCAGATAAACTTTCGAACTCTGGGGCTGCCCTGACCAGGGACAGAGACTTTTGGGTCATTGGACTTTTGGGACTTTGGATGATTTGGGGTTGCTGGACTCAAGAACCAAAGGGAAAGGACATGCCCCAATTTGCTTGGGGTGGGTTTTTACTCATGGGTTGTGTTACGAATCCTGTTGGTGGTGTTTCCCCAACATAATGCCACATTGTTTCTCTCTGTTATTACAAGACTTTTTGCTACACTCAGACTATGTGCTTGGGAGAGGGGAAGTATTGCCTCCTGAAGGCTCCCAGTGTGGGTGGTATATATATTTGTCCCAGGTCACTGGGTGGGGGCTCGAGGCGGTTTGCATTGTGTTATTGAAATGGATCCCCTAGATATTGAACCCAGCCCTTGTTGCTGCCAACTCTGACGGGCAGAAGGGTTACATTATTAAGTATAAAAAGTAGGATTTAAGTGGTTTCAAGTAATAACAGACAGAACAAAGTAAGTCACCAGGCTAAATAAAGCAAAAACACGCAAGACTAAGCCTAACACATTAAGAAACTGATTACAGGTAATATCTCAACCTCAGAGATGTTCCAATCAGCTTCTTTCACAGACTAGACCCATCTTAGTCTGGGCCCAATCCTTTCCCATGGTACAGCCCTTGTTAGTTCCAGCTCAGGTGGGAACTAGGGGATTTCCCATGACTGGCAGCCCTCTTTGTTCTGTTTCACCCCCTTTTATAGCTTTGTCACAAGGTGGGAATCCTTTGTCTCTCCCTGGGTTCGTGCTGAGCCGTGCCTAGGGCCAGGGGTCCTGGGCCATGACTGGGGCTCCTGGGCACTCCCATAACATGTGCTGGGCCGTGCCTAGGGCCAGGGGTCCTGGGCCATGACTGAGGCTCCTAAGCGTTACCATAGTACACCTAATAAAGGATGTGCAGCACCGAGCACCATGGGGTCCTGGACCATGAGTGGGCTCCTAGGCACTAGTGCAATGCAAACAATAACAGAATTACTTTGCGGCCCCAAGTGCTGAGAATGAGTCGTTCCCACACGCTCTGGCTGCCAGCTGCTGCCAGGAGCTGCACCATGAGCTCTGCAGTGGGGTACAGCCCCTGGAGCAGTTACCCAGTGGTCACTTCCACTCAAGGTGGGAGGATCCAGATAAATTGGATTGGTTGGGAATAAGACATGGAGCCTTTCTCCTGGAGGGTCAAGTGGTTAGAGCAAGGCAGCTGGGAGTCAGGACTCCTGGGTTCTATCCCTGTTTCTCTCATTGTAGGACCCTAGTTATGCCCTGGTGCCTCAGTTTCCCTGTCTCTAAAATGGAGGTGATGCTACCTGTGCAAAGTTTTGAGGATCTTGGGTAACAGGGACCAGCCAAGGTTAGGGTATGTGGGGCATGGGGAGGGGCGTAGCTAGGGAGGATGCCCTGTTGGGTAGGGCTTCTCATCTTAGTTAGCTCTGAGCCATGCCTGGCACAACAGGTCCCTGAGCCCTCTGGGGTTGTGGGGGGGTTAGTATAATAGAACCATTAATAATATAAACTCTGTGCTTCCATACCTCAGCCCCTGGGATCTCCCTGGCTCTCTGAGCTGTCACTGTGCCCCAGCAGCATGTGAAACTCTCCAAATACCAGTGATTTATTCACTATTCCTCACACCCCACCTTCCCCTGACAGCCTGGGGTGGCAGCACCAGGCAGAACATCCCCCCAGGCCTTGCCTGGCTTCAGCAGCATGCAGTTGTGAAGGGCAGAGTGGTGGACATGTGCCAGGCTGGAAGATGACAAGAGAAGGCAGCTGGTGTCTGGCTGCAGCACACTGGGCTACCAGTCGCTGGGGCTCACCTTGCTGGCTCCAGGCTCATGAGTGCAGATACAGTCATGCATAGGTGTGTGCCTGTTCGCACACATGTTGCATGCAGCACATGCACCGGCATGTGCTCACATGCGTGTACATGTCATATTTGTGTGCACACACGCAGGCAAACCCTGGTTTTACAGGCAGTTCCCTTGGCCAACTCCCCAGCTTGCCCTGCGGTTTGTGCAGGGTGCTGGGCCCTGCAGGGAACGAGGGTCACACGGGGAGGGGCACTGGTGTATGGTGGGGGCAGGGTTATTTGGGACTGGCCTGAAGGTGCACCGTGGCTGGGGGGCTGCTCTAAGCAGGCAAGGTGTTCTGATCTCCCCACAGCCAGCTCCTCCTTGTGGCAGAGGATAAAATAGTCTACAACTCCTTAAATCCTGTTTCACAGCCCTGCCCCGGAAATAGGTAAATGTCATCCCCATTTGTTCAGATGGGGAAACTGAGGTACAGAGCAGAGATGTGACTTGTCCAAAACAGGGAATCAGGACTCCTGGGTTCTATTTACAGGAGCTAATGGTTAGAGCTGGGAGTGGGGGGAAGAGTCAGGATTCCTGGGTTCTATTCCAGATTCTGCTGTCGGCTCCATATTCGATCCCTGCTTGGCACCTAAATTTCCCCTTGTGACAAAGTGGGAATTTTCATGAAACTTAGGTGTGCCTCAGTTTCCCTCTGTACATTTGCTACCCAGTGGGTGCCAAAGGGTTAACACTGCTCCAGGAACAGTACAGGAGACAACAGGAGTGGGGTGTGTGTGTCACCTCCCTGGTTGTGGGAATGGACAGAGTCATTTAAGAGCCAGCTGAACCTGACCCAGATCCACAGCTGGTCCAGCAGGACAAAGAGACGCCCCAAGGACTCAACACCTAACAGCAGGACACCCTGCAGGCAGATGTAGGAAAGGAGCTGGAGAACAAAGGGGAAAAGGTGTCGGGGACCAGGAGATAGGTGGCCCTGGGGAGGGACTGGGCCACTCTCACCTGGCAGGACAAAGCAGAGTGAGGGAGAGCCAGGGATGGAGGCCGTCCCAGCTTCTCTGGCTCATCATGGCACTGGCTTGGCCAGAGTGGTCTACAGCTGAACTTCTGCCTCTCTGTGCTGACCTAAGGATCTGCAGATTCTGTTGGTTCCCCTGTTTTGCGAAGGTTGCCAGTGCCCTTGGGACAGTTCCCTGGGCATCGTGCCCTGGAGGGCTCACTACAAGCCTCCCGTGGCTGTCTGGCTGGGTTGGACTCACTGCAGGGAGCCACAGAGACAGGAGTTGCTGGTGCCGGAGGCCCAGGCTGGGAGTTTGAGGGCACTGGCCTGCCCCTGTGGGTCCTTGGGGCTCAGCAGACTAAAGAGGTCAGTCCCAGGAGACTGGTGACAGGCTGGGGCATGACCAGCCCCTGTGATATCCCCTGTGATGGGTTGAACTCCCCTTCCGGGGTCCCACCTGGTGTGCTGGGGTCCCACTGGTTTTGCCCATTCCAGCAGCCTGGGTTTCCTCATCCTGTCCTAGCTGTGCCGGGCCCGCAAGCCTTCTCCAGGATATATATACACACACACACACACAGATAGGGACACCCCAGTGGCAAATGGACACAGAGACACTGAGATCAGCTCTGTGTGGGAGGAATCAGCTTGGGGATTGCCCAGCACTCACGTGCACACCTCCTTTGGGGTACAAACCCAAAATAATATTGTCTTGCGCTGTATAGAAAGATCTGCAAGGCACAAGCTCATAAAAATTCACCCTCTCCCTCAATGTGGAGAGAGATATGCACAGCTTTTGCGCCCCCATAGACCTACCCCCCGATGTCAATTGTACAAACTGGGATTTGTAATAAACAAAAAACTAAGTTTATTAACTACAAAAGGTAATTTTTAAGTGATTATAAGGGATAGCAAATAGAACAAAGCAGATTATTGAGCAAATAAAACAAAACACACAATATAAGCTTAATACACTCAAGAAACAGGTTACAAAATGCAATTTCTCACTCTAAATGTTGTTTCAGGCAGGTTACAGAGTTTCTGTAGCTTAGAGTTCCAGTTATTTCTCTTTACAGACTTGGACCCCTGTCTCAGTCTGCACTCAGCCCCTGCCTTTCCCTTCAGGTGTTTTTAGCAATCCTCCTTCTTGGACCGGGAGGCAATGGAGACAAGTGATGATTGCTGTGAATAAATTGAACAACCGTCTTGTCAAGCTTGAACGAAATTTAAAAATTGCAAATGTTAGGCCTCAAACTTCCGTGTACTTCAAAATGTGAGCCTTGCAAAAATAAAGCTTAAGCTTGTGGCTTGTGGTCAGGACGTGCTGCTACCAAATAGCAATTTCTGCTGACTCCTATGTACTTATCAACGCCAAATTACCCACAATCAAGATCTAACTGGCTAAAGAAAATAAATAGGCCTCTAACAACAACTAACAATTGGACATAAAAATTAAATGTGCATCAATTATACAATTAGGGCAACCACATAAACAATGTGGCTCACCCTGATTGGTTGGTCTGTTCTAAAACAACCAGATAAAAAGGACGAAGGCATGGGACTGTGTGTATGTGTGTGTGTTTGTTTTCGGTCACACCTGACCCACACCCCCTGAACCGAAGGGACGTACACTTCTCGACTGTCTGTACCTGGCCAGTGCGGAAGGCGGCTGACTGAAGGGTAATGTATTTTCGGACGAATGCAGGGTAAGTCTATGGAGTAAAGAAGTCTGGTCACTTGAGTTGAATTGATCATAGCCGTATTGATGCCATAGTATAAAGTCGACAGTAGGTAGCTGATGCATAATAGCTTTGCATGTATTTGTGCTTGTCTTTTAAGTAGTCTGAGCGGATGCATGTGGTGCTGTCGTTCATCAGCTTTATGTTGCCTTTGAAATAGTTTGTCACCAGGAATACAAAGCTGATGAATAAGAGCCTTACTTATGCTTGTCTTCGGGGCTTTTATTATGACTTGCCAGGACCAGCATATGTAGAGTAATTCTTATTCAGTGCTGGTCTTTGGTTTTCCTTTTTCTGTTTTGTTTATGCTGTTCAAAAATCATTAAAAGCCTTTCTTGAGGAATAATTACTAGTTCTTTTATACGGACACTACTTAACCTCATTACATCTGTGCTGGGTGGTGGGAAGTAGTGAACACCCCGGGGTGAATTAGGGCCCCAATGCGTGCCTCCTTCTTCCTTCATCTCCACATGGTGTTAGTAGTGGGATTGTAAAATCCGGGATAAGGGAATGTAATCAGAGACTTAACCCATCTGCCCTGAGACCCGTAAGCCTCTAGAGACTCTGCGGTATAGTTTTGGGATAAGGGGACGCAGTCAGACACTTAACCCATCTGCCCTGAGACCTGTAAGACTCTGCAACATAGTTTACCTTTTGTTCCATTGTGCCATCCCTTTGATCTACAGTGATAATGTCAGCGTCAGCATAAGTTATAAAAATTGTCTTGTGCTGGGGTTTATGTTGTCACTGTGAATTTATAATTCTCCCCAGGTATTAAGTTCTGTGGCAGGTCCACGATTGTATGGTTTTATTTCCCCCTGTGGAGTTTGATGATTAGCTAAATGAGTTTATGGTCCGATCCAGAATTAATTTCCACCTGGATTTTTTCTGGACTTTTTTTTGTTTGTTTGCTGTTGGAGTGATTTGTTATCGTCCTTAAAATGTAAAGTATTGCAACCTATAACCATGGCTGCTAAATGGTTAAGACAACATGCCACAAAATTGGCGGGGCAAGTAACAGTAACAAGGAAGGAGTTAAAAAAAAAAATCAAAAGACACTACACAGCCCTGGAATGCTCCCACCCGCCTTGCAGGGTGGCAAGCAGCCCAAAGACAGCCATCACAGAACAGAATAAAACACTGAAAACAGCTGCAAGGAACCTACAAAAAATACACATGCCGTCCCCTAGTGTAAATGTTTTTGGTAAACAGCGGGCTTCAGGTAGCTACTCTGTGCCTGAAAAATGGGGACAGAAATGGAAAAAGGTGGCCCTAGCAAAATTAAAAGATGAAACTGGGTCCACTGCATTGCAGCCACTACCTTATAATAAAAGCCAGGTTCTGGTTAAACTTAAACTTAAGTTTAAATCAAATGAATTGGTAAATCAAACGAAGAAAAAAATGGAACAGCTCACAGAGGCTGTCATTAGGAGACAGGAGCTGCGACTCAATCCCAGGGAAGTGAATAAAAAAGAATTTCAAAGTAAAAAACCAAAATTAAGTGGGTTAACACCTAAAATTGATGCATTAAGACATGGAGTTGCCCCAAAACAGTTAACTACAGCAAAAAAGAGCACACCTGCCATCCATTTGGCATGCACACAAAAGCAACAGACACTGGGGGAACAAATTCAGGTTTTACAAGAGCATGTAACTACCCTCCCCTCCTCTCAAAGACAGGATAAAAACCAGGGGCCCAGTTCCCAGCTCAGCAGGGTCCCAACTATTTTGACCCACAGAACCACACTCCGCGCTCATATCTAAAAACATAACCTTCTTTCTAAAATATTTGTACACACCGGTTAAGTTTTGTCCTTTATAGGCTTTCTCAGTTTGCTAACCTCGCTGCTGCTGCCTGTACTTTCATCTCGCTACCTTCCTAGGTTGCTCTTCATGCATTTCCCCCGCCTCACCTCCCTCTGGCTCCCTCTCTTTGTTTTAAAAGTTAAAAGTTAGAGTTTTTACAGAACTCTCCAAAGGACAAAGCAATTGAAAACAAAACAAAACAACAAACAAAGAGAAAACAAGGTAAAAACTTTACTTTACATAAATCCAGTAAATCAATTATTTTAACCGTTCAGGAATACAACAGCTGGAATTATTCCTCATTTTCTTAAAGATATGGTTGCCAAGCAGCAAAAATGCACACTCTTTTCTTATTTCCATATAGCAAAGTTTTAAAATAATGTTAAATATAAAGTAATGAAAAATGCCTTAAGTTACTAAATTAATACTGCAAATTTTGCAAGTAATTATATGATTTTTATCCATTTTTATTAAAAGTTTTAAATAACAAGGTAATAACTTGCTTATTTAGATGTTTAACCCTTTTGTTTATTTTGTATTTTTGTTTGCCTTATTTTTGTATAATGATCAATAGAATTCTGGCACCATTTGTTTTAATTGTGTGTGTGTTGTATGTTGTTTGTCACGTGACTGTTTTGTATTATTTTTATTTTGTTGCAACAAAAGTCAATTTTATACCCTTTAAAAAACATATGTATATGTGGTACCAAGCTATTTTAAGATCATGGTTGGGGTATAATCATAGTATTACTAGCACCAATATTTTGTGCAAAGTTCAAAAAGGTTTCAGTTACAAATATATGTACATATATTTCTGCCTCAACAAATAATGCAATTGCAAACAAAAGAGTTCTCTTTTATCAACCACAGTTTGTTTTGTTTTTTAATTTTTTTTTTAATTTGTTATTGAAAGAAAAAATGTAAGGGGAAACCTCAACATTAAGGTAAAAATAATATTTAAAAAATGTCAGTTTCTTGTGTGGGCTTTTTATAAACTTATTTGCACTTTTGAACATAGTTATAAGAATGTGATAGCAAAAATGTTTTAAAATAACAATTTATGCATAAAGCTAACCAAATAATTTCAACAGGTTTCCACCTTTGGCTCCCAAACATAACAAAGCATCATAAAAGTTTAATACCCTCAAAGTATTTGCACGGACCTATATTTAAAATTTATTTTGGTTTAATTTTATCGTTGGTTTAATTTTATATGCTTTTCTTTTGTTATGTTAATGGGAAGCGATGGGTGTTAAAGTTTGTGCTTCTAAACAGTTAACAAGAGTGAAGTTGGTATCACAAGAAAATTAACCCTAAAAGGCTTGTTAAAATTATGTTATTGACTCTTTTGCTGAAACAAAATGTTCAGCAAGGGAAAGCAATACACCTTCTCATGGAAGATTGTGAGCATTTGTTTTAGCCGTTAAGCATTACATTTAGTATAAAATATTAGTAATGCACCTCAAATGAAAATGAATGTCTGTACAACAATTGCAAAAAGGATAGTTTGTGTTATAAAAGATTTGGTCCCCATTACATTGTAAACACATTAAATTAATCTGTGTATTAAATTTGGGTTACTAAAAACAAAAACGTAAAAAACACCAAAAACAACAAAAACCAGCCTTTATTATGTTAACTAACTAGCTATTTAAATTGCATCCCACAGACTAAAGACACCAGAAGATATCACACCACAAAAAGACCAGATGATCTCAGTATATAGTGAAGAAACCCCCAAGCATCAAAAAAAGAAAAATGAAGTGCTTTATTAATAAAAGACTAGTCAAATACACCTCTATCTACCATATATGGACAATTAAATTAACAATCAGGTAAAAACCACTAGCTGAACCAGGATAAATTGTCATTAATTTCAACTTGGTTACTCTGTAAAAACAACTGCATTATTGCTGGATAACATTTACAATGGGCATAACCTTGCTCAACTGTTGAACCAACAACAAATAAATGGCAGCAAACAACATAAAGGCAAGGAAAAAACAAATTAGTAAAGAAATTAAGTTACACAGCAACTACACACTGGGTAAACAAATTCCTTGTGAGTACCATTCATAATCTGGGTTACTAACACTGCATCCTAACTAAGGCACTGTTATTCAAAACAACATGTTCAAAGTCTGCCCTATCAATTTTGTCGGTGTCTTGGTACCGATACTAATCCTGACACAGCAATCTTTGAGAAATTGGTTACTGTCCATTCAGTAGGTTTTGTGAAAAACAACATCCATAAAGACAGGTTTCAGAGTAACAGCCGTGTTAGTCTGTATTCGCAAAAAGAAAAGGAGTACATGGTATGCATCTGATGAAGTGAGCTGTAGCTCACGAAAGCTCATGCTCAAATAAATTGGTTAGTCTCTAAGGTGCCACAAGTACTCCTTTTCTTTTTGCGAACATCCATAAAAACAACTGGATCTATGGCAATTTTAAAGGGTATAAAATTGACTTTTGTTGCAACAAAATAAAAATAATACAAAACAGTCACGTGACAAACAACATACAACACACACACAATTAAAACAAATGGTGCCAGAATTCTATTGATCACTATACAAAAATAAGGCAAACAAAAATACAAAATAAACAAAAGGGTTAAACATCTAAATAAGCAAGTTATTACCTTGTTATTTAAAACTTTTAATAAAAATGGATAAAAATCATATAATTACTTGCAAAATTTGCAGTATTAATGTATCACCCATGTATCACGGGGCAATGCAATCCATGGAACAGAGAAGCTAGCAGTTCCTATTTCCTGCACAGTGAAGCTTACCAAAGGGTGACAACCAGCAGTAAGGGTAATCAATAACATAAATGGACACTACCGTTGTCACTACTCCAAATTTTTGTTTTACGTCTCATACACATAGCACTGTGGAACACATTATCGCAATCCCTATCTCAGTATTTTAAAACACTCAGCCTACTGCTAATAATGATATAAATGGTTACTGTAATTGCCCGAATAAAAGTGGGTTGCTATCTGCAGTACCACAAGGGCCAAACTACAACAACAAATTGGAAAAAAATGGTTATGCTTGAATATAAAGTGCTCTTATATGTATACATACATACTATACATATATGCCCATATACACTACAAATATCTGTGCCATATCCGTATTATTCATATATATTAATGATTTGGGAGTGCCTCTAAGGCTCAATCATAATACTACATTCCTCAGTCAAGGTCCCAGACCTAACATTCCCAGGGCGACACATTCTTCTGGGATTGGCAGTCTGTTTTACCATACTTTTTATCATAACATACAGTCTTGTTTTACCACACTCCATACTGGAGCCTTAATATTTGCTTGTATTTGCTATCTGCCACCTGTTATAGCGGGGTATACACAAGTGAATGTTATTGTACCCAAGCCAGACGTTTAGGCCTCGGGGGGACGTGAATAAATTGAACCACTGTCTTGTCAAGCTTGAACGAAATTTAAAAATTGCAAATGTTAGGCCTCAAACTTCCGTGTACTTCAAAATGTGAGCCTTGCAAAAATAAAGCTTAAGCTTGTGGCTTGTGCTCAGGACGCACTGCTACCAGATAGCAATTTCTGCTGACTCCTACGTACTTATCAACCCCAGATTACCCACAATCAAGATCTAATTGGCTGCAGAGAATAAATAGGCCTCAATTATATGAACAACTAACAATTGGACATAAAAATTAAATATGCATCAATTATACAATTAGGGCAACCACATAAACAATGTGGCCCACCCTGATTGGTTGGTCTGTTCTAAAACACAGCGGTCAGACCGGATTAAAAGGACGAAGGCATGGGACTGTGGGGGGAGGATAGGTGTGCGTTTTCGGTCACACCTGATCCACACCCGCTGAATCAAAGGGACATGCACTTCTTGACTGTCTGTACCTGGCCAGTGCGGAAGGCGGCTGACTGAAGGGTAATGTATTTTCGGACGAATGCAGGGTAAGTCTATGGAGTAAAGAAGTCTGGTCACTCGAGTCGAATTGATCATAGTCGTATTGATACCATAGTATAAAGTCGACAGTAGGTAGCTGATGCATAATAGCTTTGCATGTATTTGTGCTTGTCTTTTAAGTAGTCTGAGCAGATGCATGTGGTGCTGTCGTTCATCAGCTTTATGTTGCCTTTGAAATAGTTTGTCACCAGGAATACAAAGCTGGTGAATAAGAGCCTTACTTATGCTTGTCTTCGGGGCTTTTATTATGACTTGCCAGGACCAACATATGTAGAGTAATTCTTATTCAGTGCTGGTCTTTGGTTTTCCTTTTTCTGTTTTGTTTATGCTGTTCAAAAGTCATTAAAAGTCTTTCTTGAGGAATAATTAGTAGTTCTTACTTCTTTTATACGGACACCACTTAACCTCATTACATCCGTGCTGGGTGGTGGGAAGTAGCGAACACCCCGGGGTGAATTAGGGCCCCGAGGCGTGCCTCCTTCTTCCTTCATCTCCGCAATTGCCTTACTCCCCAGCCTTCAACAGAATTTACATAAGGTGGGAACCCCTTGTTTCCAGTGGAAAAATACCAGCAGTGTCCAAGGTGGTACTCCCTACCAGGTGACATCATCAGATGACCCTGCAGTGTCAAAGCAACATCCCAGGAAGCTCCCCAGGAAGGTGGGAGATTAATATCTTCAAAGTTCTATTGTCCTTCTTAAATGGCTCATTTAGGCTGATTGCCGACTGTCTGGTGGGCGTTCCCCAAGTACACACACAGTTGTAACTGTTACATAGTCAATATTCCTAACTTCAGATACAGAAATGATACATGTATACAAATTTGGTAATCACATTCAGTAGATCATAACCTTTTCAATGATACCTCACATGACCCATCTTGCATAAAACATATATTAGTTATGCCATATTCATATCATAACAAGATTTCTATGAAGAATATGGGGAGTAATGTCACACCCCCTCTGTCATGTGTGGCCACATCCTGCCTGCACCCTGGCTGTGGGGCGTAACTGTGTTGGGTTCCCCGGGGGTAGATGTCTGAAGAGGGTCCTGCTTCTCCTGCCCACATGGCTACCACTGCTCGTAGAGCGACTACAGGAGAGATATTACAGCGGTGCAGCTGCATCCTTACAGCTCTGGCACGGTAAGGTCTCTAGTGTAGACATGGCCTAAATCCCCCTCCTAAAGAAGTTGTATCTACTCTTTATCTTATCTTAATTTAATAATTTAAGCATTTTTCTTTAACTAGTTGGACTGATATTAACAAATTGTGTTTGTTTGTAAATTGGGAAACACAAATAATGAATTTATGTTTTAACCATTCATATTATACAATGAAACGTTTCAACAATAGCTATGGTTCGGCAGTGTAACCCTTCTTCCAGGTGGAGTCGGCAGCAACAAGGGCCGGGCTCAACATTCAGGGGTCCCACTTAACAATACAACACAGAACCAGCTTGAGCCCCCCACCTAGTAACCTGGGAAAACCTAACCCCTGGGGCCAGCGGCTGGGAGTGGGTTCCCAGCTGTGGGGGTGGGAGCGGATCCCCGGGCACGGGGCCGTGGCTGGGGCCAGGAGTGGAGCTGAGTGGCGCCGGCACTCCCTTCCCGCTCCTATTGGGGGCTGGCCCGGGCCCCAGCTGTGCCCCCCAAACATTCCTCCGTGTCCCTCTAGGGGCCGTGCCCCACAGATTGGGGCCGTCTGGGTTACTGTATTCTGAAAAGCTGATGTGCACTTTATGGTGTGGGTGTTTTCTGTGAATGTATTTTTTTAAGTGTTAATCAAACGGCAATTGGGAAAAAAAAAATCCCTAAGTTGCTGACTCTCAGTACGTGCAGAGAAAGCCCCAGAGGCTTGACTAGCTTCACGGCCCCTGTGGCTCCCACCCCCGGCAGTGGGAGTTTAAATCCATCCACCCCGGGCAAAAATCTGCCCTAGTAACAAGGAGACATCTCCCTCTGCCAGGCAGCGCTGGAGAAAAGTGCAGCAGAGGAGTGAGGTGCTCCAGCTACTCCTGAAAAAACAATTAATCACACAATCAAATGTGTGCTGGGGAGAGGGAGAGGGGGAGGGGAGAGAGCGGTATGGGCTGCAGAGAAGGGAGTGGGATTGTGGGGATAAATAGGGATGGAGGCCTCAGGGCAGGGGGAGAGGATGAGGACTAAGGGGGTGGGAGGGGAGGGACACTGAGTGGGGTGACATGGAGGTGGGGGGCAGGAGGCATCTCTCAGCCCCACATGCTGCTGCACCAGGAGCTGTGGGGGGTGGGGGGGTTGTCCTTCAGGAGTGTCTGAGCCTTTCTCCCTGGCCCCTTCATGGCAGCTGGAATGGGGGGGCATGTCTCTCTAGGAGGGGGCCTCTCCCTGCCCCCCTTGTGAGCCAGCATCTGGGGAAGCTCTGGGTGGGGAGCTGAGAACAGGAATGCTGGAGGAGCACGCCCCCGGAATGCACATGCCTCAGGGGAGGGGGCATAGAGGAGCGAGCCGCTGGCCGGGGGGGGCCTTGGGGGAGGGGGAAAAGAGGCACATGTGGCAAACGGGGTGGCCTTGGGGCTGGAGTGAAGTGGCCACGGGGGCCCACAGGTGAAGAGGCAGAGTGGGGGCAGGGCCTTGGGGGAAAAGGTGGAGCAGAAGTGGGGCCTTGGGGTGGAGTGGGGTGGAGCATGGGCGGGGCCTCAGGGAGAAGTCCAAGAGGGAGGCGGGGCCACGGTCCAGGCGCCAGTTGGACCCCCATTTCTAGGGAGCTTCTGGCACTCACGCCCAGCCTCCCCAAACGCGAGTCACGCGCTGCCTATCGGCATGCCATAATGCTCTAGAGATCGACCAAGTTTTAGTGTATGGGTAAGTTTTACAGCAGATAGATTTCAGAGCAGTAACCGTGTTAGTCTGTATCAGCAAAAGCAACGCGGCATCCTTGTGGCACGTTAGAGACTAACAAATTTATTTGGGCATAAGCTTTCGTGGGCTAGAACCCACTTCATCAGATGCCTGGAGTGAAAATTACAGTAGGCAGGTATAAATATACAGCATATGAAAAGATGGGCGTTGCCTTACCAAGTGGGGGGGCCAATGCTAACGAGGCCGATTCAATCAGGGTGGATGCGGCCTATTCCCAACAGTTGACAAGAAGGGGTGACTATCAACAGAGGGTGTGTGCCAGCTGTGCATGCCCCCGTTACCCCCTAGCACCCCTGCTGGGCCCTGGGCCCCACAACCATGCTGAAAAAAAAAGATGTGACTCAGTTTCCCCCACTCAATATGTACTGATACGTATTGGGAGTGAAGGGGTGAATTTTTTCCCTGCAGCAGAGGAGGCAGACATGATTAGGGTTATTTCTGTTTATTTCTTATGGCGAGTGGACTCCTCTGTGCTAACCACGGGGTGCTTTGTTTACTTGTAACCTTTAAGCTGAACCCCCAAGAAAGCTATTTTGGGTGCTTAATTTTTGGAATTGCTCTTTTAAAATCTAGCAAAAGCCTAAGTTCCAGATGTATTTTCTTTCTTTTTGTTTTTAATAAAATTTACCTTTTTTAAGAACAGGATTGGGTTTTGGTGTCCTGAGAGGTTTGTGCACATGTTGTTTGATTAGCTGGTAGCCACAGCTAATTTCCTTTGTTTCCTTTCTCAGCTCTTCCCGGGAGTGGGGGTGAAAGGGCTTGAGGGTACCCCACAGGAAGGAATTCCCAAATGCGCCTTCCTGGGTTCCCAGGGGTTTGCATTTGGGTGGTGGCAGCATCTACCCATCCAAGGTCAGAGATAAGCTGTAACCGTGGGAGTTTAATACTAACCTGGAGTGGCCAGTATTAATTTTTAGAATTCTTGTGGGCCCCACTTCTGCACTTGGAGTGCCAGAGTGGGGAATCAGCCTTGACATCTGGTCTTGCCCCCGACACCTGGTCTAGCCCCCGTGCACATGCACGGGCTCAGCCCTGCAGGGCTCTGCCCCAGATTCATGGGGCGCTCTGGGGCTAGAGGGCAGAGGGGTGACCAGGCCACACGGCACCTGCACCGAGTGAGCAGGAGTTTGGGAATCACCATGCCGCCAAAGCTGGGACTTAGGGAGAACTGGACTCGGGAACCCCCCAGTGATCCCTGCACCCAGCCCAGAGCTCCTGCGGCTCTTTCAGGCAGACATCCAGTCCTGAGTTACAGACCCCGAGACTGGGGAATACCCCCAGCCACACACCCTGGCACCAGCCCCACTCCCCCCACCCCTGGGCCAGCCTCAGACACCCCCCATGGGGGCAGCCTCAGCCACCCCCTGGCACCAGCCCCACTCCCGCCCCTGGGGTCAGCCCCAGACACACACCCTGGCACCAGCCCCACTCCCCGGCCAGCCTCAGACACCCCCCATGGGGGCAGCCTCAGCCACCCCCTGGCACCAGCCCCACTCCCGCCCCCTGGGGTCAGCCCCAGACACACACCCCTGGCACCAGCCCCACTCCCCGGCCAGCCTCAGACACCCCCCATGGGGGCAGCCTCAGCCACCCCCTGGCACCAGCCCCACTCCCGCCCCCTGGGGTCAGCCCCAGACACACACCCCTGGCACCAGCCCCACTCCCCGGCCAGCCTCAGACACCCACCATGGGGGCAGCCTCAGCCATCCCCCCAGCACCAGCCCCACTCCCGACTTGGGGCCAGGCCCAGCCAACCCCCATGGCCAGTCCCAGACACCCCATGGGGGAAGCCCCAGCGCCCCCAGGGGCCAGCCTCAGGCACCCCCCAAGAGGCCAGCCCCAAGGCACTCCCCCCCGTGGGGCCAGTCCCAGCCTCCCCCCCACCCCCAACAGGGGCCAGCTTCAGGCACCCCTCATGAGGCCAGCCCCAAGGCGCTCCTCCCGTGGGGCCCCCCTGTGTGGCCAGCCCCAGCACAAGGCACCCTATGGGGTCAGCACCAGGCACTGCCCTTCATGGGGCCAGCTCCAAGCACCCCCTGGGGCCAGCACTGGTCATCACTTGAGTCACTCACAGAGACAGAATTGGTTCGTTTTTAAAAGTTGGTCTCATTTTCCTGAAAATGGAAAAAACAAAGAGATGCAGGAATCCTGGTCCAGCTCGCCAGTGGGTGGGTGACACTAGGGGCCGCTGTGCTGCAGGGAGCGGGATGGGGCTCAGTAGGGGGCACTGTGGTTCAGTAGGGGGCGCTGTGCTGCAGGGCGTGAGCTCAGACACAGACAGATGGACGAAGGGAGGTGGCCTGGTTGGTTTGGTCATTGCCGCAGAACGCGGCTTGTTTTATTAACCCAGTGACCCCGGCCATTGCTACACGGCTGGGTCAGGAGCGCCTGGCTCTCAGGCTGCTGAGGGGCCTGGTGCCAGGGCCATGGGAGGGCACTGATGGGGGAGAGGCTGCAGGGGGAACCTGGGAGTGAGTCACACCCTGCCAGCTCCTCCCAGCTTCAAGGGGCAGCAGGGCAGGTGCCCGCTCCGCTCCTGGGGCAGCTGAGCAGTGTTCAGAGCCCAGCCGCAGGGCTGGGGGTCATGCCAGGACCACGCCTTGCTTAAGAGGTGAGCGAGGGGCCAGAGTGGCTTTCCTGGGGATGCCAGCAGCACCAGACGCCTCCACCCAGCTCCCAGGCTCCACCATGGTCCCCGTACCCAGCCAGCGCCCTCTCTGCCCCCCAGCATCAGCCACTGCGCCCGAGAGTCCTGGTGCCCTTCTGACGTGGGGCGTCCCCTCTGCGTCCTGGGGAGAGAAAATGTGAGCGAGCTTAGCCACACACACTACAGCCACCAGCCCTACTGCCCCCGATCCGGGGCACCCAGCCCTACCGACCCCGATCCGGGGCACCCAGCACCTAACCCTGCCACCCCCGATCCAGGGCACACAGCACCCAGCCTTGCCACCTGATCCGGAACACCCAGCCCCCAGCCCTGCCGCCCCCCGGTTTCACTGCCCCAGCCTAAGTCCCCATCACCTCACCCAGATCACAGCAAGGCTCTGACTGGTTGGTCTTGGGCCTTGGCCAGCATCTCGTGCTGGAGGCATGGAGGCTGGAACACACCCAGCGATATGGGGGCATCTCCCTGAAACCCCCCAGCAGATGCTGAGCTGAGGCAGAGGGCCACGTTCCCTGGTCGGGCTGGAGGTGCCACTAGGATTGAGCTGCTCCTGTAACCTCCTCCCCCCAGAGCCTGTGCTCCAACAGCAGGGAGTTCCACCGGGCCCAGCTCTCCAGCACATCCACTACCCCCCAGCACCCCCTGCTGCTCCCTGTGTCTCAGTGCCATGGCTGGCTGGGTGCCAGCTGTGCATGCCCCTCATTACCCCCCAGCGCCCCCTGCTGGCCCCTGCACCCCACAGCCATGCCGCGTGTAAGCCAGCTGTGCAAGTCCCCCCGTTACCCCTCAGCGCCCTCTGCTGGACCGTGTGCCCCTCACTCATGCTGGGTGTGAGCCAGCTGTGCATGCCCCCTGTTACCCCCCAGCGCCCCCTGCTGGCCCCTGTGCCACACGGCCATGCCGCGTGTGTGTCAGCTGTGCAAGTCCCCCATTGCTCCCCCCAGCGCCCCCTGCTGGGCCCTGGGCCCCACAAACATGCCGGCTGTGCAGACACACACCCCACGCTCCCTTCACCCCCAGCGCTGGGCCCCACTCACCAGACTCCTCGTATGGGCGGGCAGCAGCACAAGCTCACCTCAGCGCCGCGTATGTCACCGGGTCCTCGTTCTTGGGGGGCAGCGTCTGAAAAAGAGCCCGGCGGGGTCGGGTCATGCTGCTCTGCCCATGGGGACCGTGGCTTGGGCGTGCCCTTCTGCCCGGCAGGTGCCAGGCCCCACCCAGCCTAGGAGCAGAGGGGTTAGCAAATGCCATTGCAGAGTCTCTGCCCAGGTGAGCAGCCCCCCACGCTCAACCCCAGGGCAGCAGGGTTCCCCCAGGCCAGGCACTCAACTGCACAGCAGCAGGGTCCCCCCAGATGTGCAGTGGGGTCACACACCCCCAGGGTTGCTGGGACAGGGTCAGCTCCTGCTGCAGTGGGGCAAGCCCATGGCCCTCAGCCTCACTCTACACCTCCCCCAGGCAGGGTCACCCAGCCCAGAGGCCCCCAAACGAAGCCGAGGTGGGGGGGCAGAACTTACCCTGGGGCTGCAGAACTGGCCAATGGCAGCATCTGAGAGAGAGAGATGGGGTGGGGTGAGATTGGAGCACGACTGGGTAGGTCCCACAGCTTCCCACCCCAGACACCCCTACCTCTGAGTACGGGGAGCCCTGAGACACCCCGCATGCCTCCATCCCCAGTGCTGGGAGATCCCAGACCCGCCCCCCCACTCCTCCATCCCCAGTGCGGGGAGCTCCCAGACCCCGCCCCCATCTCCTCCATCCCCAGTGCGGGGAGCTTCCAGACCCCCTCCCCATTTCCTCCATCCCCAGTGTGTGGAGCTCCCAGACCCCCCCTCCACTCTTCCATCCCCAGTGCGGGGAGCTCCCAGACCCCCACCCTCCACTCCTCCATCCCCTGTGCAGAGAGCTCCCAGACCACCCCCACGTTTCCTCCTTCCCCAGTGAGGGGAGCTCCCAGACCCCCCCCACGCACTCCTCCATCCCCAGTGAGGGGAGTCCCCAGACGTCCCCATCTCCTCCATACCCAGTGTGGGGAGTCCCCAGACACCCCTGCCTTGGGTGACCAGATGTCCCAATTTTATAGGGACAGTCCTGATTTTGGGGTCTTTTTCTTATATAGGCTCCTATTACCCCCTACCCCATTCTGATTTTTCACACTTGCTGTCTGGTCACTCCCCCCCACATAGCTCCCACTGGGGTCCTTCCCTCACCAGCTCCCCCTGGCCCCTTCCAGCGTCAGGCCCGGCTCTGTACATGGACACGGTGCCACCCCACCCCTTCAGTCTATGGACGCGCACGGCGGGGACCCCCACACAGGGCGTGGGGTGGGCGGTCACTGTGGGGGAAGGGGGCCTGTCTCCATCAGGCAGGGACGGTGAGATCTGCAGATGGAGAGGACCCGGCTCTTGGTGCCCAGCCTCCTGACACCAGGCTGGGGGAGCCTGGCGGGTCCTCACAGTGCAGCTGCTCCTCAGTGTGTCCACCACCACCACGGCCACCGTAATGATCACCGACGCCAGCCTCGCCGCCAGTGGGGCCCAGCTCCCTGTGGAGGATGAGCACAGCTGACTCAACAAGAGCCAGTCCCACCGCCCCTCCCAACGCCCTCTGCGGACCTGCTCCCTCCTGTGCGCTGCCAGTGCACCCCAAACCCCACCCCAGGAGCCAGACAGCAGCTCGGCTGGCTGGGGAGGGCAGAGGGCCAAACGCAGCCATGGGACTGGGGAGCTGAGTGCGCTGCGGGCTGGCTCCAGACAGGACCCGTGCCCAGGCGGGGCCGTCACTTCTCGTCTGTTGGGGGGATCATGGGCAGTTCGGACATGACACCGAAATCCACCCCGCCCCTCCCCCCCATCCCTGCTGCAAGGGACTCCCTGGGGCATGGTGCCAGGGCGATGCCCTACAATCGCCCACCTACCTGGGTCTTCGCCAGGACGATGCCACTGGAAAGGAGAGGGAGAACGTCACTATGAACCTCACACATCAACCCCCCTTCCTCCACCAAGCTGTGGCTGTGTTTGAACCCGCTGCCAGCCCGCCCCGCTCCCTCCCCATCTAAGGGACGGCTGGCCCCCTGAGCCAGAGGGCTCCATGGCCTATATGTGGGCATGCAGCTTTCGTTCCTGGGCCCCCCTCGCCAGTCTTTCTGTCTGTCCCCATTGTCCCTGGGCACCGGGAATCACGCCGTGGCTCCAGAGGGCGGGCTCAGCATGCCACCCAGAGCTAGCCACGCACAGGCACTGGAAGCCCATCTCTGCCTCTCTCTCCCCCGAGCCCACCCCGTTACTTACCCCTGTGCAGCCCCAGCAGCCCCAGCAGCAGGGCGCAGGGCACCGAGATGCTCAAGATCAGGTTCAGGTTCCTGGCTGGAAGAGAGCACCCAGGAGAGGCTGTGAGATCCCCGCCCAGGAATGGCCCGGGGCCAGGGCCATGAACAGACCTTGATATTCAGGCCAGCTTGGGTGGTCCCGCACGGGCTCTCAGCCCTGAGAGGGCTGGCCCAAGCCGGGCCGCTAGCCCGCCCCAGCTGGGCTCACCACTAGAGGGCAACACCAGCACACACAATGGGATGAGGGGTCATCCTCCCACTTGTGGAGAGGGGAATGGGACCTAGCAGTGAGCACAGGAGGGCTGGGAGCCAGGACTCCGGGGTTCAATTACTGGCTCCAACAGGGCAGTGAGGTGTGGGGGGCTGGGAACCAGGACTCCTGGGTTCTAGCCCCAGCTCTGACAATGGCTGTGTCACTCAATGCCTTTGCCCCTCAGTTCCCTCCCTAAACATGGGCCATCGGCAGGGAATTAAGCTCCCCCCCCCCCCCGGCAAGGGTCGGGGCGTCCCTCAGTGAGGAGGAGGGGCTTTGGGGGCTGAGAACATCACTAGCGCTCACGCGTGGGTACCTGGGCTGGCAGAGTCGCCTCCGTCCTGGGCAGGTTCCGCGTCTAGGAAGATTTGCAGTAAGGTAAGGAGGGACCCAGCGGGGCCAGGGCTGCGACACTGGCAAGGGGCCCCGGGTCCCACCTCTGGGGATGGAAGCCAGACACCACCAGAGGGAGAGAAGGGAATCCCCAAACCCTGGGCCCCCAACCCTCCCCTGCCCCCTACCCTGCCCCCTTACAGCCAGGCAGGGACCTTGGCAATAACAAGAGCCAGCAATGAACCTTGCCACTGGCTAGCAGACCTGCCCATTATACCAGCCAGCCCCTCCCCTACTACCAACCCCCCCAACCCAGCCCCCAAGTCCCTCCTAATACCAGCCCCCCAGTCCAGCTCCCAAGCCCCTCCCCTAATACCAGCCAGGCTCCTCGCCTAATACCAGTCCCCCCAGGCCGCTCCCCTAATATCAGCCCCCCAGCCCAGCCCCCAGGTCGTTGGCAGCACCAGCCCTGGGCAGAGTTTGGGAAGGGCCCAGCAGAGGCCACTAGTGGCTCCCACGGCTCTGTGTTGCTCTCCGGGTGGGTGCTAAGCGCTGTGGGGAACAGGGAGCAGCGACAGGGGCTCCTGGCTCTCACTGGGTCCCCCAGGTTCACCAGGCCCCTGTGTCGCGATATCTGGGACCTTCAGGTCCGACCTGCTGCCTGCCCACAGCCCCCCCTGCCCCTCAGCCCCCCTCCCTGCCTGGCAGTGCCCACTGTGGGTCTGGGCTCTGGCCAGGGAGCTGACACTGACCCCCAGTGAGAGAGCCAGGCTGGGCAGGCAGGGCCCGGGCTGCCCCCAGAGGAGCCGTCTCTTCCCCCAACCTGCACAGAACGAGTCAATTGCCTCCAGGAGAAGAGGCAGCAGCCGCCCGCCCTCCAGGTCTCTGGCACAGCTGATCGTCCCGCACAGCAGCATCCTCTGCCACCCCCAGCTTCGCCCAGCTACCCCGCAGGCCCAGGCCCCCATACTCCCATCCTGTTAGCCAGCACGTCTGCCCCTAGGGGCAGCAGCCTGCCTGGTTCATGGGCACCTGGTTAAATACCAGCCTGACGCTTCCTGCCTCATCCTCTCCTGCCCTGCCCCTTATCCGCCCCAGCCACAGTGGCTCAGGCCCCGCTGCACAGCAGCCCCAAACCGCCTCCATGCCCACGTACAGCTCAGAGTGCTCTGGACTGCAGCTTTTCTGCCATCCCAGCTGAGCCTGTCCCAGTGCATGCTGGGAGAATGGGGGCAGCTCCGATCCCAGATGGGGGGCACATGCACACAGAGTGGCACCAGCAGCACCTGCTGGGCAGAGAGCCTGGGCCTCCTGTCAGCCCTGAGAGCTGGCAGGGGGAACGGCGAGGCAGAGAGCCCTGTGCCAGCCTAGGCTGATGGCAGGGACAATGCACCAAGCCTGAGTCATGCCCAAGGTGGCACAAGGACTGCAGGGAAAGGGGCTGCCCCTCTGTCAGATGGGGCTTCTGGCCCCAGAGCCTGCTAGAACCACCCCTCCAGGGCCATCCAGCCAGAGACGAGCTCCTGGGGGTGCTGCATGGCCTGGGGGTGACTCCCGCTGGGGCTAGTGGGTTTGCCGCCATAACCCAGTGGGGAGAGAGTGTCCAGGTCCCCGCTGTGCTGAGCCGCAGGGCACAGGAGCTGTTACAGCCCCACATGCAGAGTGGGGGCAGGTTCCGTGGGGCTCACCAACAGCTGGCATAGAGCCTCGGGCCCTGCTTGTGAAAGTGCCCAGCCAGTCCAGGCAGTCACTGCTCAGCCAGGCTTTCGGACACCGCGGGGCACTCTGGGGAACCCTGGGCTTTTCTGGCTGTGTCAGCCCAGCCAGCTCCCCTAGACACAGCAGTGGGAGGTAGCAGAGAGTCCCTGCCCAGCAGCAGGGGCATGATGGGGGCTCCTGCCCAGACACCCCAACTGCCCCGGAGCCCTCTGAGCTTGGCACAGTGACTGGTTCCTGTCCCAGCAGCGGGGTCAGGGTTGTCTCTGCCCTGCCGCTCTGGGTGGGGCAGGCCAGGGGCTCAGGGCCTCACCTGTCACGCGCAGGGTCTTGGGGGTGCTCAGGTTGGAATTAACCAGCTCATTATTGTCACCCCTGGGCTGGTACCAGCAGGAGAAATCCTTGGCATACCCCGGTTCGGAGACGCGATGGGTGAGAGAATCGCCCGGGGGTGATCACTTGACTTGCAGCTTCCTGCCCATCCTCGCAGAAGATAATGCAGGTCATGGGGGACTCTCCTGGGACCAGACACCTTATGGTAACCGTGTCCCCGATGGAAGCCAGGGACACGTTCAGAAACAGCTGGGGAGCCAGCAGGGGCCCTGGTGGGAGAAGCGGGAGTGAGAGCCTGGCCAGGGAGCTACTGAGAAACCAGAGTCAGACTAGTATCTCGGGTGCAGCTGGTGTAGACGTACCCGGCCTAGCTAGTTCCCATAGCACAGAGTGCGCATCCAGACAGGCGAGCCTGGGGAGCACTTACCAGGGGCCGGGAACCCGAGCTAGCTGGCTCAGGTACGTCTATATGAGCTGCAATCACTGCGCACAACTGCAGAATAGACAAACCCAAAGCAGCCTGTCGGGAAGGGGACAGATCCTTGGGTGGAAGGGCATAAACCACATGGGGGGCAGGTGGGAAGACCTTGAATGTGGGGGAGGAGCAGAGACCATATGGGGTGATTGGGGAGACCCTGAATGTGGGGAAGGAGCAGAGACCACATGGGGAGGGTGGGGAGGCCCTGAATGTGGGGGAGGAGCAGAGACCATATGGGGTGATTGGGGAGGCCCTGAATGTGGGGGAGGGGCAGAGACCACATGGGGAGGGTGGGGAGGCCCTGAATGTGGGGGAGGGGCAGAGACCACATTGGGGGCAATGGGGAGACCCTCAATGCGGGGGGAGGGGAGAATCTCAGCCTCCCCATCACAACGCCAATGAGCGTCTGGCTAGTTTTGAAGCCAATTGCAGGATTTTGGGCCTCTCTCCTGCCCTGTGAGTGCCGCGGGGCTGGCGACAAGGCATATGCTGATAGGGGGCTGCCCTGCTGGGGACCAGCAGGTAGATCCCCTGGCATGGGGAGGGGAACCCCCACACAGCATGGGGCCCAAGAGATTTCCCACCAGGGCAGAGCATCTAAGCCAGACACTGATTCCCAGATCGGGATGGGGTGGTTCCCCCTCTGGAGTGAGGTGCAGGGTCACTGTGGGGGATATCGGGGTCCCCTTTGCCTGGCCTGGTAGGGTCACCGATGTTCATGAATCTGCCAAAGTCTAGTAGTGTTTGGGGTTCCCTTGCAGCCCCAGCTCCCGGAGCCCTGGGATCCGAGCTGTCCCTGTTTTTGGTTAAACAAAGTCAGGTCCCAGCCCTGGGATTTGGGAAGAGAAGCTGGAAACAGGGGCCGCACGAGGCTCCGCTGCTGGGAGAGCGGAGGGATCCCATCCTGCTTCTCACTGGCAATGGGCCCCGGGGCCCCTGCGCTTGGCATCCTGCTGAGATGGGTTGGCTTTTCTAGGGCCTGCCGGGGCACTCACCCTCCGGGCAGCAGGACTTCTGGCTGGTGAGCTGCAGAGCCGGGGCTGGAAAAGAGAGCAGACAGCAGTGATGGGGACAGGGCACAGTGAGCCAGTGAGAGCTACCATGTAGCCAACTTGCTGCATCTGAGCGCCAGGCGAGGGGTCCCTGTGTACACAGCCTCTGTGCCCCACCCCAGAGGTGGCTGCATCTTAGCACAGGGTGAGTGGTCCCTGTGTAAACTGCCTCTGTGCCCCACCCCAGAGGCAGCTGCGTCTCGGCACCAGTCAAGGAGTCTCTGTATAACCAACACCATGGCCTGCCTCAGATGAGGCCACAGCTCAGAGCCGGGTGAGGGGTCCCTGTATAAATACCTCCTGTGCCCCACCCCAGAGGCAGTTGCTTCTTGGTGCCAGTTAAGGGGGTCCCTGTAACCATCCCCCACCCCAGAGGCAGCCTTATCTCAGCACCAGACCAGGGGCCCCTGTATAAACAGACTCCATCACAGAGGGCTGCCAGATCAGGCCCAGAATCCCAGCAGTTAATTAGAGCCGCTTGTCAAGTGGGGATTTTTGCAGAGTCCCACAGGCGACGGTCCAGAAGAGAGCCAGGCGTGTGACCACACAGCTCCGCTAGGCCTGGCTACCACTGGTCGTAGTCACTCCCCATCCCCCACAGCAGCCCCGAGCTCCCAGCCAGTCTCGGGGTGCTCAGCCCAGCTCTGTCTGATTTCTCGCTGCACAGCGGCTGGTTTCAGCCTCTTGGGTTTTTAGCACGGTTCTGGGGGAGGTAACCATGGCACTGTAGCTGCTTCCTCATTCCCTGGTGCTGTCCCCCCACAGCACTGCTAGGTAGTTATGCATGACGCATGCCTGCCACTGGTGTCTACACCGCAAGGGAGCTGCTCTCAGTTCCTGCACACATTGCAAGTGTAACATCACCACAAACTGTGTGAAAGCCATGGAGGGGAGAGCGGTGCGGCCGGAGACTGCACGCTTCTCCAGCACCCACAGCTCCAGCACACAGTCATGCAGGTCGTATCTTGTATTGGACCAGCTTCTGCTGGGGAGAGAGACAAGCTTTCGGGCCACACAGAGCTCTTCTGCAGGGCTGGGGAAGGCACTGAGTGTCGCAGCTAAATGCAAGGTGCAGCGGAGTGTGTCGCAGAAGGAGATACACAGATTGTAAGAAGAACAGGAGGACTTGAGGCACCTTAGAGACTAACAAATTTATTTGAGCATAAGATTTCGTGAGCTACAGCTCACTTCATTGGATGCATTCGTCTGTGAATCCCTGCATGTCCCTGCATGTCTGTGTGTGTGAGTTCTGCATGGATGTGTGGCAGAACCTGGGGGAGTTGGAGTGATGAGAAAGATCCATGTGGCGTGACAGAACTCTACTCTGCCTGGGGAGAGAGAGCAAAAGGGGGCAGCGGATGGGCTGAGATAGAGGATGTGGATGGAGTTAGATAGATAGATAGATAGATAGATAGATAGATAGATAGATAGATATAGATATTTGCAGTGTAGTTGTAGCCATGTGGATCCCAGGATATTAGGGAGATGAGGTGGGTGAGGTAATGTCTTTGATTGGACCAGCGTCTACAAGGATTCGCGCTTACACAGAGCTCTCCTTTAGGGCTGGGAAATGTACTCCCAGCATCACAGCTAAATACAAGGTGGCGCAGATTGTTTACCATAAAGAGTTAATCCAGATTGCTAGGGACCATTCGAGGTTACCTGGCCCATTAACACCCTTCCAGTCATAGGACAAAAGGAGGGTTATGGGTTACAGATTGATGGAATAAGCCATAAATCCAGTCTCTTTATGAAGACCATGATTTCTGGTGCCTAGCGAAGTTGGCTTCATAACTTTTGGTCCTATGACTGGAAGGGTGTTAATGAGCCAAGTATGGTAAATAATCTGCGCCACCTTGTATTTAGCTGTGATGCTGGGAGTACATTTCCCAGCCCTGAAGGAGAGCTCTGTGTAAGCGTGAATCCTTGTAGACGCTGGTCCAAACAAAGACATTACCTCACCCACCTCATCTCGCTAATATCCTGGGATCCACATGGCTACAACTACACTGCAAATATCTATCTATCTATCTAACCCCATCCACATCCTCTATCTATCTCACCCCATCCGCTGCCCCCTTTTGCTCTCTCTCCCCAGGCAGAGTAGGGTTCTGTCACGCCACATGGATCTTTCCCATCACTCCAGCTCCCCCAGGATCTCCCACACATCCACGTAGATCTCACACACACAGACATGCAGGGACACGCAGGGATTGACAGATGCTCACTTGCACAAGCACACACACATACAGGGACGTGGACACACACTCACACACGCAGGGACACACAAACGTGCACATACGGACATGCACAGTGTGCACACATGCAGGGACACAAACGCGCACACACAGACATGCACACACACACAGTGTACACACACAGGGACATGCACACACATATGCAAGGAGACACAAACATGCACACAGATACAGGGACACACACACAGGGACACGCATACACACATACACACGCAGGAACACAAGCATGCACACACACACGGACATGCATGCACACACAGTGTACACACAACACACATACACAAACACATGCAGGAACACACACACACACACACACACGCACAGCTTCCCCGACCCCCGTGAAGGTGCGCACTGGCCGCACGCTCACCGAGCAGACACAGCCAGAGACTGAGCGCCATCGGGGGATCCTGTGTGATGTCTGTGCCGGGGGGCTGAGAAAGAAGTGAAGCTCCCGTGTTTGTGTGAGACTGGGACCTCTTCTCCTTTCCTCACCAGGGGTGGGAGCATCCTGTTCTCCCCTCGCCCGGCCACCCACTCTCTGCCCTGACGCCCTGGCCAGCAGGGGAGAGTGTGAAACCCCCAGTCCCTCCCGCGCTTCACTCCTGCCCCCATCTGCATTGCTGCTCCCCAGACAGGACAGCCTGGGTGCCGGAGAGCAGGGGGCAGCCAGGGGCCAAGAGGCTCCCAGCGCAGCCAGGGAAGGGGGATCGCCTCTGTGTCTGGCGTTAGTGAGACCAGTAATGGCCCAGGTCGGGTGTCCTCACTGCAAACAGTACAGGGACTAGCGGGGAGGGGTCAGAGAAGAGCTACAAGAAGGATTAGAGGGCTGGGAACCTGCAGGGCTGGGAACCTGCAGGGCAGGGGGAGGCTGAAGGAGCTCAGTGGACTCAGTGTCTCTGACCAGAAGAAGGTCAGAGGAGCCGCGATCCCTGGCCTGTGGGTACCTGCCCAGGGAGGAGATTTCAGAGAGCAGGGGGCTCTGTGCTCCCCCGGCAAAGGCAGAGCCGGACCCACTGGCTGGAGCTGACCCCAGACAGATGCAGGCTAGGAAGAAGGGACAGATGTTTAGGGGACATGGAACAGCTGGCCGAGGGGTGGGGGGGATTCTCCATCCTGGGGAGTCTGCACAGAACCATGGATGTCTCTGACAGCTCTGCTCTAGCTGGAGAGACGGGCCGGAGGCAGGGAGCACTGCGGGGGTTCTTGGTCCTGGACGCTGTAGGGGGTCAGACTGGATGGACACAACAGTCCCTGCTGGCCTTGGGATCTACAACACTGAGCTCCTCAGGGACGCAGTGCAGCCAGAGCCAGCCAGCCTCCTGCGAAAGCAGATTGAAGGCCACTGAAAACTGGGGGGGAAACAACCCCTGTGCTCCACCCCAGAGGCAGCTGCATCACAGCAATCCCACAGGTTTGCTACAGGGTGCAATCCCTGTAGAAGCAGCTGAGTGTGGCGAGTCCACTCTGGCCTGGGGTGCCTTTGCGTGACCCCTCCCATTGCTGTGAGGCAACTGCCTCCCCCGATCTGGCAGCTTCTTTCTCCATGGGAACCTGAGCAGCCAACATCCCCCCCGCTCCACTCCCTGCAGAGCCCACCATAGATTATGCTGGTGACCCCAGAGCCCCCATCTCCCCACAGAACGTGAGCCAGGGAACCGAGCCAGAGCTCCTGGGCCAGTGACCCCGGAGCATCCAGCCCCTCACAGAATGTAGCAGCCCACTGCATTGAGCCCTCCAGCCTGCATCAACAGACTCGGGCTCAGTGGGGCTCACCCTATGGCGTTCAAATAGCTGTGGAGCTTTGATGTTGTGGGTCAGTCTGGAGCTTGTGCTCTGAAATCCCCTCCCCCCGCCTCGAGGCGCCAGAGTCTGAGCTACAGCCCAAGCTCCAATGTCTACACCGTTATTTCTTGTGCAGAGTGTGAGTCCTACATGCAGGTAAGCCTGGCCTGACCAGAGTGTTTAAACACATGTGGGGAGGCGTCATTCTTTGGAAGACAGGATTAGGGAGGTAAACAAGTCATCAGGCTGAAAACAGGACGGTTTGTGATACATAGATAAGTCAATAGGTCAGTAGGCTAAAAGACAGAATGTGTGAGCCAGCTAAGATAAGAGAGAACACCCCGGGAACCATTTACAAACAAGATAACAGTGGAAAAGATGAGTTAGGGGTGTAGAGACAAGGTGAAGACAAGCGTGGACAGGGCATGCAGCACAGGGATATCCCTGCAAAGTAACCAAGCCAGTCCCAAAATGGGGATCCCAAGCCAATCCCAAAATGTGTGATGTGGTGTACAGTAATGCGATGACATGTGCTGTGTATGTAACCCTTCTGCCTGTCAGAGTTGGCAGCAACAAGGGCCGGGTTCAATATCTAGGGGATCCATTCCAATAACACAATGCAAACCGGCTCGAGCCCCCACCCAGTGACCTGGGACAAATATATACCACCCCCGCTGGGCGCCTCCAAGAGGCAATACTTCCCCTCTCGCAAGCACATAGCCTGAGTGTAGCAAAAGCCTTTTAATAACAGAGAGAAACAATGTGGCATTATGTTGGGGAAACACCACCAACAGGATTCATAACACAACCCATGAGCAAAAAAAACCCCACCCCAGGCAAATTGGGGCATGCCCTTTTCCCTTTGGTTCTTGAGTCCAGCAACCCCAAATCACCCAAAGTCCCAAAAGTCCAATGCCCCAAAAGTCTCTGTCCCTGGTCAGGGCAGCCCCAGAGTTCGAAAGTTTATCTGCGGAGCTTTACCTCCCAACCTGGGTGGAAATGGGACGGGGGTAAGAGGCACCTTACATGATCTGAAGCTGACCGCCCCATAGCTCCATAGCGGCGCTCCGCTCCGCCAGCCGCCCCACAAACTCCTTCGCTCCGCTGCGCTCCGCTCCGCCAGCCACCCCACGAACTCCTTCGCTCCGCTGCGCTCTGCTCCGCCAGCTGCCCCACGAACTCCTTCGCTCAGCTCCACGACCCACAAGCAGCTCCTGCCATCCACACACTGCTCCGCGTCGAACTGCTCCACAATATATCTTCAGGCTCCCCCACTACTTAACACAACACTCAGTGATTTCAGCTCTTAGGTGAATTCAGCTTGTAGTAGGGGAGCCCCAGTGCTGGTGCACTGTCAGCCCAAAGTGAGCTCAGCAGCCTATAACTAGACTTCTAATGAAATCAAAATTAGCTCTGATATTCCACAGTGGAGAGAGGAGGAAGTGCAATTAGCATGGAAGGCCCTCACCAAGGGGCCCATGCCACCAAGTATTAATACTTGTCCCCAGCCTCTCTCTATTCACACAGTTTTGGAACCCATGACCCTTGCCTAGCGAGTGCTACTTAGTTGATGGTGAATCCCTCCATCATAACAAAAGGCCACGTACAGTTCCAAGCACAGTTCCCATAATCAGGGTAATAACAATTTATTCTTCCTGCCCCAATAACAGAGACGCTGGGGATCCCACAGCAGCCAAAGTGACCATTTGAGCAGCTATGGTCTCATTCTAGGCATGGTGGGTGTGCCTATGCAAATGACATCGGCCCCTGAAGTTCTTTTCCACAACTTGCCACACCTCACCACCAGATGTCAGGGTGGAGCTCATCCTGACACTGCTTACATGTATATGAAGGGAGAGGGTTTCTGTGACACTTTGGAGCTGTGAAGTACCCTGCATCCACCTACCTGCATTTGACTCTGATCAGCTCAGTGGCACTGCAGCTGGAATTGAACTGAGCTCTCAGGACACTGAGTGGAAAGAGGTCTCGGAGGGAATCCCAACGCCAAGAGCCCGAGGCTGCGGATCCAGACTGGGAAGCTCACTGCTGTGAGCTGTGTAGACGTACCCCGGAGCACGCCTGTCCCAGCTAGTGTAGGACAGAGACGCAGGACTCGAGCCCCTGATGTGCTTCAGGGCGGAGATGGGAGGGGTCATTCCTGCAGCTCCCAGTTGGGTGCTATATAACTTGGCATGATTTGTAACCCTGAGCACAAGAGAGAAATGGACCCACAGCAAGAGTGGGACCCACAGACCCTTCACAGAGTGCATGGGGACAGGTCTGAACTCCCCTCTCCCAGAGACACTTCTGGCCCCCTCACATCACCCCCACACAGTGACACACACACCATAACAGACACACACACGTCCAGACCTGCACACAGTAACACCACATAGCTACAATTAGGTGCATGTGGTATAGCGGAAACTGCAGTTTCCACAGTATGCATCCGATGAAGTGAGCTGTAGCTCACGAAAGCTCATGCTCCAATAAATTGGTTAGTCTCTAAGGTGCCACAAGTACTCCTTTTCTTTTTGTGTTCAAATTGTGGCTGGTTTCAGAGTAACAGCCGTGTTAGTCTGTATTCGCAAATTGTGGCTGTTGCTGTATATTTGAGGGTTTTTTCCTAGTCCTGCTGGCAGGCAGGGGCCTCTGCAGGGAAAAGTGGATCTGGCTCTGGTGCATCCGGTCTGCAGAGAGCAGCCTAGACGAGTTGGGCCTCTCCACCTTAGGGAGCAGCCTACTTTGTCGCACTCTGTTCCACTGTTCTGGATGCTGAGACAGAAAGCCGTGTTATGCTGCCATCTTCCAACCAAGAGTCGTTCTGTTTGCTCTAACGCCTCTGTGTGTGCCGTGACCATAACAGTACACACGGCTCACACACTCCGAGTTACCCACACAAAACCAGAGTGGAACTGCTGGGGGCAGGGAGGTTGATGCAATTAAGAACTTAAGAGCTACTGCCCGGATCTGCAAACTTAGCTTGACCCTGAGACATAGATGTGTGATGAAGTTGGGGATTTTTATAGTGTTTTACATGACTAGTGTGTGCGCTCCTCAGTTTCCCTGTGTGCTGCATATTTAACAAGGTGGTGGGAGAGGGTCTGTGTTGCAGAGGACCAAGTGTGACCTCGCTTAGCAGCCGGGACCCCCGGACAACAACGGCCTGGAGATGCAGAACCCTAACAACTGGTGAGCTGGAGACTAAGAGACCCATCCCAGCTTGGCAGTCAGCCGGTTCTGGCCAGTGGGAAGACAATGGGCTGAGGAGAGAGGACCCCAGTGACCTGACCAACCAGTTCTAGCCAGAGGGGAACAAAGGACTGAAGAGAGAGGGCCCCAGAGCCCTGTCTACCTGGGATGGAAGACAAAGGACAGGGGAGGAGCTGTTGGGGCCTGTGATATCCAATGCCCAGCTGGAAAGTGCAGGGTCTCTAGCCTTGAGACAGAGAACAGCAGAGCCTACCTGGATGGTGGCAGATGACAGAACAAGAAGCAATGGTCTCAAGTTGCAGTGGGGTAGGTCTAGGTTGAATATTAGGAAACACTATTTCACTAGGAGGGTGGTGAAGCGCTGGAATGGGTTACCTAGGGAGGTGGTGGAATCTCCATCCTTAGTGGTTTTTAAGGCCCGGCTTGACAAAGCCTTTGCTGGGATGATTTAGTTGGGGATTGGTCCTGCTTTGAACAGGGGGTTGGACTAGATGACCTTCTGAGGTCTCTTCCAACCCTAATATTCTATGATGCAGGGGAGACTTAGATGTGCTGTGCTGAGAGAAACCAGGCCTGAGACCCTGAGAGTTTCCTGTGCTGTGTTCAGATGTTCAATAAACCCTCCTGTTTTACGCTGGCTAAGAGTCACTCCAGTCTAGAGATCAGGGTGGCATTATTTCCTCTGGGAGTGGAGGCCCTGGGGGTCCAGAGCGAGTGGACTCCCTGAGGGGGCCCACGGTGAGAGACAGGCGTGCTAAGGCTCAGAGAGGTGCAGTTCCAGGAGGCAGAGGGGCTTAACCTCCGAGAGAGAGTGGACCCCCGAGAAGGGCTGTCACACTGAAGGGGGTTCCCCCCAGGGACCATACTGGGCCAAGAGTGGGCACAAGCTGTGAGTCCGTGACAATGTGGTAGCAGAAGATGATTTGTGGATTTACCTTGTAGACAGTGGGCTGCGAGCACAGGCACTTGGCAGTGAGTAGCTGCCAGCGATAGAACGAGGGAACTGAAGGAACCAGCGCAGAAATGGCCTGTAACCAGCTCCATAAGAGGGACCTGGCATGTCTGTGCAGGGAGAGAGAGCACTGGGAGGCTCACCCAGGAGCAGCTGATTGCCTGGCTGGTAGAGAGTAACTGGTCTGAGGACCAAGTTCCAGATCCCAGCGGGGCTTCTGGGATGCCTGGGGAGTAGCAGGGCGCAGTTGGGGTAGTGGCAGGGGGTCCACCGGACCCAGTTCTGCAGCCAGGATGGGGTCTTCCCACCTGGGTTCCCCCCAGTGGATGTGAAGAGATGGAAACTGGAGCTGAAAGTGAAGGAGCTGGAGCTGGAGGAGCGGAGGCTTGCTGGCCACTCGGAGCAGTGAAAACATGAGCTGGAGTTGGAGGAGAGGCCGGCCAAGAGGGCCTGCCGGGGAAGGGCCCCGAGACACCAGTTCTGCGGGGAATCTAGACACCAAACTGCTGCCCCAGTTTGGGGGGGGGGGGATATTGATTCTTACCTCGCAGCCTTTGAGAAGGGTTGTGATCTGAACCAGATTGACCCCACAGACAGGCTCCACTGTCTGACCCCACTGCTGGTCCCAGAGCCATAGAGGCATTCAGCCAAACGGATGGTATTGAGACGGGGGACTATGACCTGTTCAAACAGGCTTTGCCGCTGAAGTTTGAACTGACCCCCGAGGCGTACAGGAAATGATTCTGGGGTGTACGCAAGACCTCAGGCGTCACCTACAAGGAGGTCACCAACCTGCTGGGGGAATATCTCCGTAAGTGGGGAAAGGGCACAGGGACCACTACCATTGAGGATGTGTATAACCTGGTGCGGTTGGAGCAGAGGTATGACATCTGCCCTCCAGCCCTTAAGATGTGGTTAGTGGACCGGAAGCCTAAAGATCTGTGCACAGTGGATGAGTTTGTGGACAGCAGATTGGTGCGGGGGAGGGGGGGGAAAGACCCACATCTGGGACTCAGAAGGGGTGTCACCCAGAGACCTCTCAAAAGTTGGGACTCCAGGAAGCCCAACTCAGGGGTGCCCATGAAGGCTGGGGCGGGCCAACCCCCCGCATGGGACTTGAGGGACCTGAAATGTAATTACTATGGCTAAAAAGGACCGAAGGTGGTGTCATGCCCAAAGACAGGAAATTTTTGCCTAAGAGAACCCTCGAAGGGTTAACAGGCGAAGGGGAGACAGCCTGTAACACAAGCTGACAGAGTGAGCTGGGAACCTGTCATCCAGCCAGTGCCAGGGGCAGAACTGGACAGGGGAGTGGGGAAGGTTGACGGGCTTCCCCTCCAAGCCCAGCAGTTAAGTCTGCTTGTGACTCCTAGCCTCAGGCCCTTCTGATCCCCAGTGGGAGCAGCAGGTGGGGGTCATTGGGGAGACATTCATGGAGTGAAGCGATTCTGGGACCGAGACTCTTGTGGGTGCGATGCAACCTCCCCAGCTGCTGAGGGGCCATGTAACTTGGGGGAAGGCTCCCAGACAGCAGCCATTCACCTGGGGTTCCTGTACAGACACAGGGAGGATTGGGGTGGAGGGCTGTTAGCTGGGGTCCTTCAGCACATGAGCTTTGATGTACTCTTAGAAGTGACTGTGTCTCTTTCATACAGGATCCAGGCCCCGTGCCAGTAAGGGCCAAAGATCAGAAGGCGGAGAGGGCAGGAGCCAGTGAGCATATGAATGGCCCATAAATGGCCCTGCTGCTGGGAGGGGGTTACTTTCCCCCCTGGCTAGTAGCACAGGGGAAGAACTGCGAAGCTCCAAGCTCCGGTTACCTGTCTGTCTGTAGCCAGCCTCTGGAGCTGAGTGGGACAACAGCCCTGCCCAGGGGAGAGGTGGCTCACACTGGCTCTGATGCAGCAACCAAAGCAGTGGGCTTTCTCCCTACCCTCACTGGGACACGGGTGGTGGGGGTGGTCGGACCCCCAGTTAAGGTTCTGTAGTGAGGACACATCTGAATGGGGGCCCCAAAGAGTTTGGGGTGCGTGATCAGCTACCTGCAGCGGTGCTGATGGGAGATGGACTGAAGAACTGGCCAGATGGTGCCCTGGTCCTTGCCTGTGGCCCATTCACAGTCACCAGGAAAACAGCCCGGGATCCAGAAACAGAGGGCAGTGACATGCTGAGGTTAGGGGTGATCCAGCCATCCTCCAGCCCCTGGGACTCACCCCCAAGTCAGACAAGTCGATCAGACCCAGTGTGCACTATTGGAAGCTCAGTGCCGTCACTGTGTTTGATGCCTGCCCCATGCCCAGGACTAACAAAATCCTAGAGAGGGGGGAGGAGGCGTTACCTCAATACTGTGAATCTCACCCAGGGTGACTGGCAGGTGCCTTTGGATCCAGTTGCCAGGTTGAAATCTGCTCCCATCACCCCTATAGGGCTCTGAGTTCCTGATCCTACCTTTTGGCCTGAAGGGGGTGCCTGCCACCTTCCAGGGGCTGGGGAATCAGTGACTGATGGGGGGTGGAGGACTGTGCCTAGCATACATTCATTATGTCTTCAGCCCGACCTGGGAGAACTGTGTGTCCCAGTGAAAAGGGAGCTGGGGCACCTCCAGGATGCAGGACAGATGATAGAGACCGGAAAGGGTAAGATGAGGATGGCAGAGGTGTCATACCTGGGCCACAAGGTGGGAAGTGGCTGCCTAAAGCCAGAGCCAGCCAAGGTGAAGGTAACCAGAGATTGGCCCGTTCCTCAAACCAAGACACAGGCCCAAGCCTCTAATGGGATGGCCAGGTACCACTGAAGGTTTGTACCCCACTTTAGCTCTCATTACAAAGATTGGTAAATTGGACAAGCCAGACAAGATGGTCTGGACCAAGCAGTGCCAGGGGGGCACTCTGTGCACTGAAGGAGGCTCTAACCCAGGGGCTGGGGCTGGTAAACCCAGACTTTGACAAACCCTTTATGGTGTTCACCAACACAGCTCAGATGCAGGGCTGAGTGTGGTGCTGGTGCCAGTCAATCGAAGGCCAATCCATTGCATACCTGAGCAAGAAGCTGCTCCTCCGGGAGCAGAACTATGCAGTCATAGAGAAGGAATGCCTGGCCCTGGGATGGGATCTTAAAAAACTGCTGCCATATCTATTTGGGCGATGCTTTATGGTGTACAGTGACCACTCGCCCTGACGTCGCTGCACTGGATGAAAGGGGCTAATGCCAAACTCCAGGGGTGGAGTCTGATCAGCCAGGATGATCATATAGGGGTGGTCCACGTTAAGAGGAGCACAAATGTTATAGCTGATGCTGTGTTCCGGGCCTGAACTTCCCCAGGTCACCGGCTGGAGTGACCCTGCTCATTTGAGACTCGAAGTGGGGAGAGATGTGATGAAGTTGGGGATTTTTTTAGTGCTTTACATGAATTTAGTGCTTTACATGAGCGTGTGCTTGCTTCAGTTTCCCTGTGTGCTGCATATTTAACAAGGTGGTGGGAGAGAGTTTGTTGTTGCAGAGGACCAGGTGTGACCTCGCCTAGCAGCCAGAACCCCTGGACAACGGCCTGGAGATGGGGAACCCTAACAACTGGTGACCTGGAGACTAAGAGGCCCACCCCAGCTTGGCCAGTGGGAAGACAATGGGCTGAGGAGAGAGGACCCCAGTGACCCAACCAACCAGTTCCAGACAGAGGGGTACAAAGGACTGAAGAGAGAGGGCCCCAGAGGCCTGTCTACCTGGGACGGAAGACAAAGAACAGGGGAGGAGCTGTTGGGGCCTGTGATATCCGATGCCCAGCTGGAAAGCACAGGGTGTCACGGAATCACCGGGCGATGCTCTGGAACTACTCCCTGGGAAGCCAGTCAGGACTCTGGGGAGAGCCTCCTCTCTGCGAGCAGACAGTCTCCCCGGCAAGAAGCTTCCCCCTTCCTGGGTCTGACCTCGGAGCTTTCAGCATCCACTTCTTCACTGTGCACTTCCCCCAGAGAGTCCGCCCAGGTGGGACTCCTGGGGAAGCCAGAGGACCCTGCACCCCAACTCCGCAGTCAGACGTGACTCTCAGCCAGCCAGTAAAACAGAAGGTTTATTTGACAACAGGAACACGGTTTAAACCAGAGCTTGTAGGTACAGAGGACAGGACTCCTCCATCAGGTCCATCTTGAGGGGCAGGAAGGCCAGCGCCCCAGCTGTGCCTTTCTCCATTTCCCCAGCCAGCTCCAAACTGACTCTCCCTCCTCGTCTGGGCTTTGTCCCTTTCCCAGGCCAGGAGGTCACCTGATTCCTTTGTTCTCAAACCCTTTAGCTCTCACCTTGCAGGGGGGAAGGGCCCAGACCATCAGTTGCCAGGAGACAGAGTGTCAGCCATTTATGTACCCTGGCCCTTTGCTCTGCAACAATTACACCCCCTTATCCCACCACCTAGATACTTAAGAAATCCATAGGGGAAACTGAGGCACCCACACAGTATTCAGAGAAAACATTAAGAACATTCCCAATTTATCACACAGGGTCTCTGGCCTTGAGAGAGAGAACAGGCAGAGCCTCCCTGGATGCAGGAGAGATTTAGATGTACTGTGCTGAGGGAGGCCAGGACTGAGAGCCCGGAGAGTTTCCTGTGCTGTGTTCAGATGCTCAATAAACCCTCCTGTGTTACGTTGGCTGAGAGTCACTCCCGTCTAGAGAACAGGGTTGCATTATTTCCTCTGGGAGTGGAGGCGCCGGGGGTCCAGAGCGAGTGGACTCCCTGAAGGGGCCCATGGCAAGAGACAGGCGTGCTGAAGGCTCAGAGAGGTGCAGTTCCAGGAGACGGAGGGGCTTAACCCCCAAGAGAGAGTGGACCCCCGAGAAGGGCTGTGACACTGAAGGGGATTCCCCGAAGGGACCGTACAGGGTCAAGCGTGAGCATGACGTGTGAGTCCATGACAAGATGTTTGTGTGCGAGTGGGACCAAGTCTGGCTCCAAGCAGCCCTCCCCCCACCTTTATGGCTACCCCACAATGGTAGCCCATATAGGGCTCTCAGCTCTGGGCGTGGCGGCTCTGCCGTACTGCTCCTATGGTCCTTGGGTCAGTTCTGGCTGCTGACAACCCCGCTGGGGCACTGGGTTACAGAAGGGGAAATGTCTTAATTCACACGTGAAACAGCTAGCCAAGCTGGCTTGAAAACCTGAACTTGGGGCTAAACCCTGGTGTGTCAAATTTCAGCCCCCGAGATGCAGCTTGATGTGCAGGCTGTCAGCTGGCGGGCGCAGGGACAGTACCCTGCCCAATGAGGCCTGCAGCCTTCGGAGGCTGTCCTGAGTCAGATGAGGGCAGTCCCCAATGCCAGGGAGAACTGTGATCCGGCGTCAGGAAGGAGCTGTCCCGGGGAGAGCCGTTTGATTAAACCTCCGTTAAGCTTTGGGTGTCGGGGCGCAGATGCCTCGGCAACGAGCCCGAGAGGAAATGGTACAGCAGTGGTATGACCCATGCGCTGGCACGGGATAAAAACGAGCACGACAAAGACTGAAGTTGCATGGGCCAGTCCTGGGAGTTAAACCAGACTGACCAGCTGGGCCATGGAAGCCAGCGAGCTGGAGGGTGAGCTCAGTCCAGCGTGGGGAGCTGGGTGAGGGGAGGTGTACGACAAGTGGATGCTCCTGAGACTGACAGCCCCGGGGGCAGCAGCATGGGTGGTACCAAGGTGGCAGGGTCGGCACCAACGGGGTTTGAGCAGAGTCGTCTTCACACCAGAAGAGGAGCTCCACAAAGAGACAGATTGTGAAACGAAAGGATGGCTGACAATGGGGGCACGACGTCGCTGGGCCACACATGCACGCAGGTGGGGGAAAGGGAGCTGGTTATGATAGCCCGGCTGGAGAGGCTGGCAGGATGGAGACCCGAGGAAAGCTGAGGAAGTGACGGCAGGATTGCATCGAAGAAGACGGGAGGCAGGTGGAGTTCAGTGCTGCCTCGGACAGATCAGGGAAGAAGGAGGAGGAGAGTGTCAGAGCAGTGAAATGTTGTGGGGGGCTAAAGGCCAACAGGACTGAACTTGACACACCCCCAGTGAAGAGTCCCCCAGCTACAACCTCTGTCTGGCTAATGGACTTTGGCCAGAGGAGGATGGGGTGACTTCCTGGTGGGGAGGAGTGAGGGCTTGGGGGCAAGGACGCTGCCCAGGGGCCCTGCGTGCTGTTAAACCTCCCTGCAGTGCTGCACAGTGCTCAGTGAGCTCCAGCAGGGATGGGGTCTGGCAGCTGCCCAGCACCCCTGAGCAGTCATTGCTGGAGCTGCATTAAGAGGCGAGAGCCCAGACCAGTGCTGGGGCGAGAGGTGACAGTGCCGCCAGAGAAGGTGCAGAGCCAGCAGTGGGGTGAGGCTGGCATGCGGGCGGAGGGGGGTGATGGTGCAGAGGTGGCACTGTGGCTATAGGTAGTGGAGACGATGTATTCTCGGCCTCCTCTGCCCGCTCCGTGCCTACCCACATTCTGCCTCCCCCTGCCCCACGTGGCTGCCTCCCTCGCCCCACGGCTGGAGATGGACCTACCCGAGTGCACTCTTGGACTTAGGGACTTCACCAGCTGCAGACAATGAATCCTGCTACTGGGGCACCACAGGGGAAAGGAGGAGAGTGAGGGGTCATAAGAGCACCCACACTGGGTCAGACCAAAGGTCCGTCTAGCCCAGTATCCTGTCTTCCGAGAGTGGCCAGTGCCAGGTGCCCCAGAGGGAATGAAAAGAACAGGTAATCATCAAGTGATCCATCCCCTGTTACCCATTTCTAGGGACACCATCCCTGCCCATCCTGGCTAATAACCATTGATGGACCTATCCTCCATGAATTTATCTAGTTCTTTTTTGAACCCTGTTATAGTCTTGGCCTTCACAACATCCTCTGGCAAAGAGTTCCACAGGTTGACTGTGTGTTGTATGAAGAAATACTTCCTTTTGTTTGTTTTAAACCTTCTGTCTATTAATTTCATTATGAGAAGTAGTAAATAACACTTCCTTATTTACTTTCTCCACACCCGTCATTTTATAGACCTCTAGCATATCCCCCCTTAGTCATCTCTTTTCCAAGCTGAAAAGTCCCAGTTTTATTACTCTCTACCCATAGGGCAACCGTTCCATACCCCTAATAATTTTTGTTGCCCCTTTTCTGAACCTTTTCCAATTCCAGCATATCTTTCTTAAGATAGGGCGACCACATCTGCACACAGTATTCAAGATGTGGGCGTACCATGGACATATATATAGAGGCAATATGATATTTTCTGTATCATTATCTATCCCTTTCTTAATGATCCCCAACATTCTGTTTGCTTTTTTGGCTGCCGCTGCACGTTGAGGAGCTGTTTGCAGAGAACCATCCACAATGACTCCAAGATCTCTTTCTTGAGTGGTAACAGCTAATTTAGACCCCATCATTTTATATGTATAGTTTGGATGATGTTTTCCAATGTGCATTACTTTGCACTTGTCAACATTGAATTTCATCTGCCATTTTGTTGCCCAGTCACCCGGTTTTGAGAGATCCTTTACGTAGCTCTTCACAGTCTGCCTGGGACTTCACTATCTTGAGTAGTTTTGTATCACATGCAAATTTTGCCACCTCACTGTTTACCCCTTTTTCCAGATCATTTATGAATATGTTGAATAGGACTGGAGCCAGTATAGACCTCTGGGGGACACCACTATTTACCTCTCTCCATTCTGAAAATTGACCATTTATTCTTACCTTTTGTCTCCTATCTTTTAACCAGTTACCGATCCATGAGAGCACCTTCTCTCTTATCCCATGACAGCTAACTTTGCTAAAGAGCCAGGGCTAGATTAACTTTTTGTGGACCTGGTGCCAAACATATTTGTGGGCCCCCCTGGGGAATGAAGAGGCCGGGGCAAGAGCACAGTGGGCAGGGTGGATTTGATTTAAATCACGAGTCAGGAAGACTCCATCTAATCATAGTTTTCTACATAAAAGTGCATTCTTGATGGTTGTTATAACCTTAATACACGTTCTTCACAACTCAGAGATACATGTAGGTTTCATTTTTAGAAGATAAATACCATACATTTTTAAACAGTGATTTATTTTGAAAATTTTTCAGACTAGTTTTACAGCTATATCACAAAATGAATGAGTGTTTGGTTATTTCATTTACCAAAGGTAGCTGAAGCAGATATTTATGAAGTTATTGGGAGGTGAACTATCTCCAATTCAACAGGTTAATCATTAATAGTTGGAGGATTTTCTTGCCAGGCTGTATTAGGAGGAGAACATCACCAGACAGATATTTAAATTGTTTTATTTAAAACAACAATGTTAAGTATTCTGGATATTTTTCTTTAACAGCAAACATAATAGTTTAACAAAAAAGCATATGTCCCTCACTTCTCACATTTATCTCCAGACTTCTCTTCCTTGTCCAGATCTAGTCTGCCCCCAACAATCTTATATTCATTGAACTTTTTAAAACTTTTCACTTTTAAAGAGAGGTAAGGGGTTGACCCTGTGTACACAAATTTGCAGCGGGACAATAGAGTTGAGGTCTGTTATTTCTCACTTCTGTGTATTGTTTATTTAAAACATTTTTGCTGTTAACAAGCATGTTACCTCTGGAGACACAAATCCACCATTTGAGAACTGCAAAACTAAGCATCTCTGATGGTATCTTCTAGACTGAGCACTGAGTCCCATTGGGTAGATAGAAAAATTAACCTAAATAATCTATACAGAAGCCTGTGGAACCCCATAAGATTGGATCCCTAATCCATGAACTATTGGAACTCATTTACAAAACTTTTCTTAAAACATTACATGAATATATTGTCTCATACTATAGAAATAAAATTTATAATCCCTATTCCATGATGAGGTATAATGTACCTTAATTAAAACTATCTTTAGGTATTTTTTCCTCAAAAATCCAATTTAAATTAAAAAAAATCGGATTTGAATTTTTTAAAAAAGTCATTGAGTTTTATCCACCCTGACAGTTGGGCATGGTGGGGGGGGAGGATTGGTCCCCAGCTGGAGCGAGGCAGGGGCCGGGGGCAACAATAGCACAGCGGGGAATGGGGGTGGGGTGGGGTGGGGGGGGAGGATTAGTCCCTGTTGACTGGAGCAAGGCAGGGGCTGAGGGCAAAAGCACAGAGGGGTGGGTGCTAGGGTTGGTTCTTGGAGCAAGAGAGGGACTGGGGGTAAACTGCAAGCGCAGCAGGGCTGGGGAGGGAGTAAACAGGGTCCCCCCCACCCCTGCCCACATAGAGGGAGTACCTACCTTTGCCCTGGCTCTAGCCCATTCTCTTCATCTCGCTCTGCACCGAGCTGAGGGTGGGGGTGCTCTGAGCACAGGGTTGGGGGTGCAAGGTCTGGGAGGGAGTTAGGGTGCAGGAGCAGGCTGGGGGTTGGGGTGCAGGGTCTGAACAGGAGGTAGAATGAGGGAGGGGGCTCAGGGTTGGGGTGTGAAGCGCTTACCTGGGGCAGCTCCCCTTCGCTGTGAGGGGTGCAGGTGGGAATGTGGGGGGGAGGGTGCAGAAGCTCCCATTTGGTGCTCAGGGTGGGGGTAGTGATGTGTGAGGGTGCAGGAGTCAGGGCATGGCAGAGGCTGGGTATGTGTGTGGGGGGTGCAGGAGTCAGGGCAGGGGTCTGGGGGGGTCTGGGGTCATGGGGGTGGTCCCAGCCCCCTGCCCTCAGTGACTCATGGCAGGGGGCTGGATGGGGTATGCCCAGGTTCCACCCCCTTCCCCAAGGCCTCTTTTCCGCTTCCTCCTGTTCCCTGGCTCTGGCAAACAGCTGATCGGCAGCAGGGAGAGGGATGGAAGTAGCAAGCTGGGGGAAGAGGCCGGGGACGGGGGAGCTTGGTTGCCAGCAGAGCTTGCCATGCAGGAGAGAGCAGGGGGTGGAGAAGAGCGCCTGGCCGGGGCCCCTTTGGAGCATGGGCCTGGCGCCCTGGCAAATCCACTACTGTTAAGAGCTTTTGGTGAGAGACCTTGTCAAGGCTTTCTGAAAATCTAAAGTACACTATGTCCACTGGATCCCCCTTGTCCACATGCTTGTTGATCCCCTCAAAGAATTCTAGGAGATTGGTGAGGCATGATTTCCCTTTACAAAAACCATGTTGACTCTTCCCCAACAAGATTCTGTTCTTTACAATACTTTCAACCAGTTTGCCCAGTACTGAAGTCAGGCTTACCGGCCTGTAATTGCCGGGATCACCTCTGGACCTTTTTATAAATTGGCATCACATTAGCTATCCTCCAGTCATCTGGTACAGAAGCTGATTTAAATGATAGGCTACAGACGACAGTTAGTAGTCCTGCAATTTCACATTTGAGGTCCTTCAGAAGTTTTGGGTGAATACCATCTGGTCCTGGTGATTAAATACTGTTTAATTTATTAATTTGTTCCAAAACCTCCTCTAATGATGCCTCAATCTGGGACAGTTCCTCAGATTTGTCACCTAAAAAGAATGGCTCAGGTTTGGGAATCTCCCTCATAGGGTGACCAGATGACATGGGGGAAGCAAAAAAAAACAAAACAAAAAAACCACACACCACAACGGACACAGGACAAAGAACTAAAAATCGGGACAGTCCCGATTTTATCAGGATATCTTGTCACCCTGCTCCCTCACATCCTCAGCCATGAAGACCGATGCAAAGAATTCATTTCTCCACAATGGCCTTATCGTCCTTGAGTGCTCCTTTAGCATCTCGATCGTCCAGTGGCCTCATTGGTTGTTTAGCAGCTTCCTGCTTCTGACGTACTTTAAAAAAAATAGCTATTACTTTTGGAATCTTTGGTTAACTGTTCTTCACATTCTTTTTTGTCCTTCCTAACTATATTTTTACACTTCATTTGCCAGAGTTTATGCTCCTTTCTATTTTCCTCACTAGGATTTAACTTCCACTTTTTAAAGGATGCCTTTTTGCCTCTCGCTGCTTCTTTTACTTCGTTGGTTAACCACAGTGGCTCTTTTTTGGGTCTCTTACTATGTTTTTTAATTTGGGGTATACATTTAAGTTGAGCCTCCATTATGGTGTCTTTAAAAATTTTCCACGCAGTTTGCAGGGATTTCACTTTTGACACTGAACCTTTTAATTTCAGTTTCACTAACCTCCTCATTTCTGTGTAGTCTCCATTTCTGAAATTAAATGCTACTGTGCTGGGCTGCTGTGGTGTTTTCCCTGCCACAGGGATGTTAAATTTAATTATATTGTGGTCACTATTACCAAGCGGTCCAGCTCTATTCACCCCTTGGACCTGATCCTGTGCTCCACTTGGGACTAAATGAAGAATTGCCTCTCCTCTGGTGGGTTCCAGGACCAGCTGCTCCAAGAAGCAGTCATTTAAGGTGTCAAGAAACTTTATCTCTGCATCCTGTCCTGAGGTGACCCAGTCAATATGGGGATAGTTGAAATCCCCCATTATTATTGAGTTTTTTATTTTAATAGCCTCTCTAATCTCCCTAATCTTCACAGTCACTATCACCATCCTGGTCAGCAATACAGCCTTATTATTAGGGCATGGAATTTCTATCCATAGAGATTCTATGGTACAGTTTGGTTCATTTAAGATTTTTACTTCATTTGATTCTACACTTTCTTTCACATATAATGGCACTCCCCCACCAGCACGACCTGTTCTGTCCTTCCAATATATTGTATACCATGGTATTACCGTCCCCCATTGATTGTCCTCATTCCAGCAAGTTTCTGTGATGCCTATTATATCAATAGCCTAATTTAATGAGACACTCTAGTTCACCATCTTATTATTTAGACTTCCAGCATTGGTATATAAGCATTTTAAAAACTTGTCACTTTTTAGCTTTTACAGTACATGGTGTAATTGAATGGGGCTTTTTTTTCATTTGACTGTTTCTCATCAGATCCTACCTGTCAGAGGCGGATTTACAATGAAGCACACAGTGCCCTGGCACGGGGCCTCCCCAACTATAGGGGGCCCCAGGGCCGGGCAGCCCAGCACCGTCCAGCACCCCCTGCAGGGGGGCAGAAGCTGTGGGGGAGAACAGGGAGGGAGCCATTTAAGAGGCGTGCTCTCCCAGCCAGGAAGCCGGGCTCCTGCTGGCTCCCGGGACCCCTGCTGCAGGCTGGCGCCCCCATGCACCATGGCAAGCAGGCGAAGGGCCGGCTGGGGGCGCGCTGTAGAGGAGGCATGTGCGTTCCCCTGGTGGGGCGTCTGTCCGCGCCTGTCCTCTGGACTCCGGGCAGCGCAGGTGCACTGCTGCTGGCGGCCCCTGGAAAAAAGCCTCGGGAAGGTAGCAGCAGGCCAGGGGGTCTCGGCTCTCGCACGCTGCTGCCACCACAGCTCCCTTTGGCAGCGAACAGGAGCAGCGGCAGGGCGGGGACGCATCCACCGGCCAGCCAGGTCCGGTAACCCAGCAGCCGTGACTGGGACTGCCCCAGCCCTGAGCTCCTCCCCCCCCACAACACTTATACACACAGGGCAGCGAGCTGGGGTGGCCCCCACACACACCCAGCCCACCCCCCTGCCTTCACTCCTGCACCCCCCCACAACCCCAGCCCTGACTCCTGCACCCCCCTCATCCACCCTCAGCCCCCTGACCTCCCTGACCCCTGCACCCCCCACACACTCCCTGCCCTGACTCCTGCACCCTCCCCCACCTGCATCCCTTGCACCAAACAGAAGCTGCCCCAGGTAAGCGCTCCACACCCCAACGCTCTGTCCCAGCCCTGAGCCCCCTCCTGCACCCTAACTCCTAGCCAGACCCCAAACCCCCGCCCACTCCTACACCCTAACTCCCTCCTAGGCCCTGCACTCCCAGCCCTGAGGCCCCCCACACACACACTCTCTCTCCAAGTCCTGGGCAGACCCCGCACCCCAATGTTTGGAGGGTTTTTTTTAATTATATATATAAAGCACTCTTCTCCAAAGCCCTTTACACTAGTTAGCTAACGGTACAAACAATATTTGGAAAGATCATTAAGTGGTCTGCCTCGACCCGTAGTGATTTTCAAGTGGTCTGTGGGGAAAAAAAAAGTTAGACTACAAAAACAATCAAGGTACCTCACGGTATTTTCATTTACTTCCTATTACTTACAATATAGGAGGAGGATGAAGAAAAAAAGAAGGAAGAACAGGGATGGGGGAAGATCAGAGAGAATGTGCTTTTTCTTGGCTGGGTCCCAAGGGGGGGCCCCAAAAATGAAGCTGAGCACAGGGCCCCACCAACTCTAAATCCACCACTGCTACCTGTACTTTGTCATCTTCCCTCCTCTCCTCCTTATGAGGACAGAGAATCTCCATTAATAGATCCTCCCTGAAGGGAGGTCTCTGTCCGAACCACGTGCTCCTTCGCACCTGTTGGCTTTCCCCTAGACCTCAGTTTAAAAGCTGCATTGAAGTAAAAGCATTGAAGTGTTCTAGTCCTTGCCTACAGACAGCCCCCCAACCTGAAGCAAATACTCACCAGCAACCACATACCATACAACAGAACCACTAACCCAGGAACCTATCCTTGCAACAAAGCCCGTTGCCAACTGTGCCCACATATCTATTCAGGGGACACCATCACAGGGCCTAATCACATCAGCCACACTATCAGAGGCTCGTTCACCTGCACATTCACCAATGTGATATATGCCATCATGTGCCAGCAATGCCCCCTGCCATGTACATTGGTCAAACTGGACAGTCTCTACGTAAAAGAATAAATGGACACAAATCAGATGTCAAGAATTATAACATTCATAAACCAGTCGGAGAACACTTCAATCTCTCTGGTCACGCAATTACAGACATGAAAGTTGTAATATTACAACAAAAAAACTTCAAATCCAGACTCCAGCGAGAAACTGTTGAATTGGAATTCATTTGCAAATTGGATACAATTAACTTAGGCTTGAATAGAGACTGGGAGTGGCTAAGTCATTATGCAAGGTAACCTATTTCCCCTTGTTTTTTCCTACCCGCCCCCAGACTTTCTTGTTAAACCCTGGATTTGTGCTGGAAATGGCCCACCTTGATTATCACACACATTGTAAGGAGAGTGGTCACTTTAGATAAGCTATTACCAGCAGGAGAATGGGTTTGTGGGGGGGGGGTGAGAAAACCTGGATTTGTGCTGGAAATAGCCCAACTTGATTATCATACACATTGTAAGGAGAGTGATCACTTTAGATAAACTATTACCAGCAGGAGAGTGGGGTGGGAGGAGGTATTTTTTCATGCTTTGTGTGTATAAAAAGATCTTGTACACTTTCCACAGTATGCATCCGATGAAGTGAGCTGTAGCTCACGAAAGCTTATGCTCAAATAAATTGGTTAGTCTCTAAGGTGCCACAAGTCCTCCTTTTCTTTTTGCGAATACAGACTAACACGGCTGTTACTCTGAAACCTTTAATTTTAAGAACAACTGAAATGTGCTAACATTATGAATTGAACTGTGCACCAACACTGGGTGGACCCGTATTACACAATGTTCCAGTCGGTGACAGTGTTAGAATGTTAACCCTCATCCTTCAGTTCACGAGGTCTCTTCTCGCTTTTGCCCTTGTGAAGTGAGTCACAGCATCAGAGAGAGCCAAAGACTGGCCAATGGCACGTTCAAACAATAAATTAGCAAGCAATGTCAGTCTCTCATTGGCCATCGTCAATCAAAGATCTGTTTTAATGAGCCCAAGCTTCGAAGAGCCGCGCTCCCCACCCGCGTTGGTTTGTGCCTGATCCCTGTTAGACAGGTCTGACCCACGGAAGTGCTCTGAGCTGTATGTACAGGCGCCTTCCCCATGACAGTGGGGTGGCGTGTAGGAATGGGCTGGTACGGCCCACAGACTCATTCCTTCGTAATCCAAAATGGAGCAGCTTCAATGGGCAGGAGTGAAGGAGGCCCCTGAATATGCCCTCACCCAGCAGACAGGGCTTTGTCTTGAGGCGTGGGAGACCTCTGCTCGGATACGGGCTGCCCTGCAGGTGGGGGAGGGGAGTTGAACTGGGGTCTCCCACAGCCCAGCTGAGTGCTCTGGGGTAAAGAAGGGGAGCCTCTGTCTCAGCCCCTTTTGCGTGGAACGAGGCAGGCGCCCCACTCATTCACACAAGACACCCCCATCTCAGCTACCTGGCTCCAGAGAGGGGTTCCCGCTCATGGGCCACAAGCAGAGCTGGGTGCCTTCTTAGGTGTCTAACTCCATGCGTGGGGCAGGGCTTCGCACACATCCCCTTGGCTCAGCATTGTCCATTGGCTGGCATAGGCAGTTCCCTACCTGGTGTGCTGGCTTTTGGGGTCCCATCCGCGAGTGTCTGTCTCACCCCATCCGTTGTGCCGGGACCCGGGCCCCCCCAGTGCAGGCTGCCTGGATCCCATCGTTGGTCTGCTAACGTTCTCGATGCCCAAAAGTTGGGGCAGGGGGGTGATACAGAACATCACAGCACCTAAGTCCCTTTGTGGATCCAAAGAAACAAACCAACCCGCTCCCCGAAGAAGCAGCTGTAAGCAGGGGCCTGCCCTGTGGGTGAGAACTGGCACTGGTGCTCATTAACCCACTAATTGTCGGGTTATAGCTGAGGACGACAGCAGGTGAGGGCAGTGGCTTCAGCAGACGTTCCTGAGCCCCTCGGTAGGCGCTGGTTGGACGGGTGAAGAATAACGAAGGGTTAAATCTGGTTTCAGGATGAGAACTGGATGCTGGTTTTTGAAATGTGCCCAGAATGTTGCCCTCGTTACCCCGTGAGGGAAGCGGGAATCCGCTGTGATACTGGTGACCAACAGGCCAGGTTGGGGATTGTGCAGAAGGGCTGGGAGTGGTGGTTTGGAACCTTGATGGCTCCCATCAGCCAGGACAATCGACTGTGGATCGCTCTGTTTGCAGGCAGGCCTTCCTGTGAGTCAGGCTGGAAGGAATGAAGGCTTGGGGTCTTACAGTGACCTGTGACCATGTCACCTGGTACTGAAATCCATCTTAAACCTGGTGCTTTTCCATTGGGGGAGGGCGTGGGACCCAGAGAGACAAAGGATTCCCGCCTTGTGCCAAAGCCATGCTTCTCCTGGGGCAGGGGGCTGGTGTGACAGGATGAGGGCACGACTGGCCGCAGCAGCAGCGATGAGCCAGCAGGAGCTGGCTGGGATCAGCATGTACCAAGGGAGGATCCAGAGAGGCAGCGAGAGCCCTGCTGAGCCAAGGACTGACTCTGACCATGTGAACGCTGTGTGGCTGGCAGCAGAGGCTGGGGCCTGGAGGGGACAGGAGCCCCTGATAAGAGCAGGAATCACAGGTGCACACGCAGCGGCTCTGTTGGGATGGGGGGGGGGAGTGTGGAGCTCAGGGAGCAGGACATGGCAACACCCTGGCTTCCACCACCAGGAACCCTCACCTCAGCTAACCTCACCTAAGCACGGTCAGATTCCGTGCTGCGGGCACTGATCAGTAGTTACCTTACGCCATGGAGGGGCTCAGGATATCTGCAGATATCTCGTTGGGCTGCACACAGAGGGAGAACACCCGAAGGCCCAGTCTGGGAGTCCTGGAGGGAGCAGGCCTGACCCATGGCATGGTCTGGCACACTCCAGGGGTCATCCCCAAGGGGCTGGTTGGTTACGGGCCATAGCCCAGCCCCATGGATCCCGGACAGCGTCACCTTGTTACAGTAATAAATGTTCTAAGTGGGAAAAATCTGCTTTTATTTGTGTCCAGAATTAAAAGAGAGATTTCACAGGGGTGGCAGATGGTGACAGGGCCCCTAACCATCACAAATGGCTCCCCCGGGCCCAGACCATGACACTGCAGAAGTGGCACCCAGCACCACTCTTGCCTGGCAGATGAGGGGGCGATCGCGGTGGAGCCGGGCGGTGGTCTGGGGTCCCTGCCGGAGCGATCTCATTTGGCAGGCTGGGCTGTTGGGGGTGCAGAGCTGGGCTCTGCTGCTCCCTCCCCAGGCTCCCCTGCCAACTTGTCTTTTGTCCCTAAACCCTCCCAGGCAATGCTGCCTCCATGGAAACCAGGTGGGGGTTGCTGTGGAGACTGTGGCGGTTGCTACGGCTACGGTACCAATGGGACATGGCACAGCTCAGCAGAGGGGTGGGCATCGGTGGGGGCAGGGCAGCTCCATTGCTGCTGGCCCGAGTTTAACCCCGGGGGACTGTGAAGCAATGGGGCCGGAGTCCCGGGAGCGATGGGAATGGCTGGCCAACACGTAACCTCCCTCCGCACAGGCAGGGCCTGCAGTGAGCCCCGCCAGATGTAACAAGTGAGACGGGCCTCTGGGGGAAGGGCCATAAATACCCCACCCCCGACCCATCGCCTGTGCTTGCATGTGACCAACACCCCTCACCCACCTGGTGCCTGGCAGGAGGGAGGGCAGGGGGATGGGGAGTGTGCGTCTGCCCCCCAGCAACAGCACATGCCCCGAATGCTCGGCCAGCAGAGGAAGCTGTGGGGCTCTCTCGGCGCCATGGGGCCGCAGTACCCAGCTCCGTCCTGAGCCAGCGTGACGCCAGCTGGCATCTTCACCCCACTGCAGGGATCCAGGAGCGGGTGCTTCGAGCCACTCCCAGATACCGCCCTGCCGCAGGCCAGGCGGGGGGCAAGCGGGTGGGTCCTGTTATGGCCAGCTGGGATCGAGCCATTGCTCGATTTATCCCTCCACTGTGCCCATATTGGGGGTGTGGGGATGGCCCCGCATTGAAGGGGGTGGAGGGGCAGATATCCCCCTAGAGCTAAGGAGGGAGGGGGCAAGACAGGGGGCTTCATTCCCATGAAGAAGGTCTCATCTGTGCTGCTGCTGGGCCAGGCAGGATGGATACACAAGAGACAGCCCCTGCCCACCAGATTCACAGTCTAACGGGACAGCAGCTCAGCTAGAGTGCCACAGCCAGGGAGAGAACCCAGGTGTCCGGCTCTCAGCCCCTCCCAGCTCTAACTACTAGACCCCACTCCTTCCCAGGGCTGGGAATAGAACCCAGTCATCCTGGCTCCCAGATCCCCAGCTCTAATCCACTAGCCCACACCCACCCCCATGTGGGGGTGAGGATGCTGTGAGCCTGGTGCATGCTGGGGCAGTCACTGGGTTCCTCTTTGTGATGTCTCCAGGCCCCTGATGTGCTGGCCCATGGCACCTGGTAGGGAAGGGTGGGGAGCAGGCTCCTGTTAGCTCTCAACCCCCCTATGGAGGTCTCCATGGCAACCTGCCCCACCCAGAGCTCACACTTGGATACCAGCAGGTTGCTGTGGATACGGTGCTGCTATTTGGCAACACAATACACCCTAGGGACAGGTGTCTTGCTCAGCAGGGACCAGAGTGTGTATGTGGGGGGGGGGCCTGGAGGGGTCTAGAGCCAGGGCCATATTCTCCCCTGGGGCCTGGTTGAACCATTAGTTTCTCCTGCCAGCCAGGCTGGCGCAGCCTTGCAGGTAGGGGATTGGCAGTGCCTGGCTGGCCAGGGTTGTGTCTGGGAGGGCAGGAACTCACCCCTCCACAGTTACCCTCCTGAGCTCTGCTCTATGGCTGGCAGTCATCCCTGCCCTTGCCCCAGCCCCACATCTAGCAATGACCCAGCTGTGATGAAGTGGGAATTTTCTGTAGTATTTTTATGAGTCCAGTGTGTGCCTCAGTTTCCCCTGTACTTTGCATGGCTAGCCAGTGTACCCCCAGACAGTACAGTGTCAGGGGGTGGGGAGAGGGGCTGCGTGTCCATGTGTGTCAGTCACCTCCCTGTCTGGGTGGAACCAAGAGTCCTTAAGGAACGGCTGAAACTGACTCAGATGAGCCCAGGGCCAGAGAGATGATGCCAGCTCCAGTGACTCCAGGCTCAACGCTCTCAGCAGGGAGCGGGACACAGACCCCAGCAGGAGACGAGGAGGTGACCAGCAGGGATAAGTGTGGGCTCTGGAAGAAGCTTCTCCTGCCCTCTCCTGGGAACTGACAAAGGAAGAGACTGAGCCTGAAAATGGCATTTATCCCAGCTCGCCTGGGCTCGAGTCTGACCAGAATGGGCTCTGCTTGACCCTTCCTCTCTCTGCGCTGCCCAAGGATGCCCTGTGCTGTGTGCCAACAAACCCGACCGCTTTGAAAACGCCACTGGGTGTCATTGTCAATCCTGGCTGAGGTGCATGGATCCCTGCAGGGTGGTGAAGGCTGTCGCTGTTGGACGCACTGGGGTAGAGCAGGAGGCTGGAACCCAGAGGTTCAGTCTAGGAGATGGTGAGGACCCGTGGCCTGCCCTGGAGAAGAGCGAGACCCCTTGGGGGTCTGGCACACTAAAGGGTTTCTCCGAGAGACTTTTCCAAAGTTGGGGGCGTAGCACCGATCCTGCGGATCTGTAACCCCAGCCCTGCCCTGGCCCCCAGCAATGACTTGGCTCTGCCCTGGCCCCCAGCAGTGACCTGGCCCTGTCCCAGCTCCACCCTGGCTCTGCCCCAGCCCTAAGCAGGCCTTAGCCAGGCAGGGACATCTCTCCCAGTGCCCAGACCCCAGCCATGTCAGCAGATGCTCCCCCTCCTGGATGTTCCCCAGGACAGTGGCCTGGGGTTGGCAGGGCTCCCCAAGGGCCATGTCTAGTCTGGCTGGGCTCCACACCAGGGCCAGTGAGCACCCACCCGTCTCCCGCATGTCCTGGTGTGAGGGAAGTAGGGCCGGCTGTGGGGTGGGGCTGGCCCTGCAGCTCCAGTTCAGCCCCCTCACCCCATCCCTAAGGGATACCAGCCTGTCTCCTCCCACAGGGACCAGGCTGGGCCCGGCAAGGGAAGAGGGGGTCACCAAACCCAGAGGTGGCCCTGGACACAGGGGCAAAGAGACCTCCACATACCTGCTCCACGGCCTAAGAGGCACAGCCGGACTCTGCAGCTCATGGGGAGGCAGTGTCAACCCCCCTAGCCCAACCCTGCACCGCCTAACTTCCCCAACACCTGCAGTAACAGCTGCCCCCCGCCCCCATCACTGGCAGGGCTGCCCCCCACTCCAGTGGGCACCGCGCTCTGGGCTGGGCACCACCAGGCTTAGTCAGGCGGGGCGGGATGCAGGGCAGGAGGTTAGATAGGAGCTTGGGGGGGAAAGTCGGGGGAGGGATGGCTGTCCCTGCTCCCTCCTGTGCTGGCGCCACACAGCGACCTCTGGGCTATTGATCCATGGTAGAAAGAGCCAGGGGACAAGGGCCGCGGTGCCAGCCTGGGGCCAGGGAAGCCGGTCAAAGCCAGACTGGGCAGGTGGCAGCATGGCCCGGGCTGCTCTGCTCCTCCACGACCTCCCCCCATTCCCTGCATGGGTCTTTGGGGGCTGGGGGGGGGGAGCATGAGGTGGAGGGGGTTAGTTTCATTGGAATAAATGGGGTGAGAGCACAGAGAATCATAGAATCATAGAATATCAGGGCTGGAAGGGACCTCAGCAGGTCATCTAGTCCAACCCCCTGCTCAAAGCAGGACTGATCCCCAATTTTTGCCCGAGATCCCTGAATGGCCCCCTCAAGGATTTAGCAGGCCAATGCTCAAACCACTGAGCTATCCCTCCCCTTGGCCTGCCTGGTCCTCCGGCAAAAACGGGCACTGACAACCTGCTTAACCTGTTCCTGAGGATACAGCGCAGAAGGGAAGGGAAGCACAGCACCTGTCGGGCTGTCAGGGTGCCCACAGCCCCTGTTTCCCCTCCCGTTAGCAGGAGAGAGTTTTCCTAGGGACCCCCACCCGCAAGGGTTATACCAAAGATGGAACTAACCGCCCTTTCGGGGAGAAGAGACGCAGTGAGCTGGGCTGGGGGCGTCGCTGCTGTTAATGTGCGATCCCGCTTCCTAGAAGATAAAACAAGACAAATGCACAGTGGGGAGAAAAGCCAATGCAGAGGCTGTCTCCAGGGCTGGCTCTCATGTGCAGCCTTCCTGCCCCAGGGACCCAGCCTGGCCCAGGTGGATCAGCCACTTGGAGAACTGGCAAACTTGTACCAGCGCCAGGTGGGGTAGACCCTTGCTGGAACTGCCCCTCAGGCAGGGCGCTCAGCACCCAGCTTGGAAAGGACAGAGATGCTCATTAAGCAGGAAGGGAGCGGGGAAGAAAAGTGACACAGGATGGACAGAGGGTGTCAGCAGGCACCCAACTTTCACCTCCTGAGTGGGGGTAAGGATTTCGCCGGCGGCACGCCAGCGGAGATGTTAGTGGGGGCACAGTCAGGACATGTCAGGATGATGAAGATGCAATGTTGGATGTGCCATGTGCCAATGTGCCATGTTGGATCCTGGGGTCCCAGGAGATGGGTGGGGGGCAGCCTGGATGGGAAACTCCCTCCTCGCAGACCACACTTCACCATTTTGATCCCCCCAAAGTCTTTTCCTGCGGACCCCCAAGGCAGGGCAGGTATTTTGCCCGCCAATTAGGTCTAGTTTCCGACACACTTGTTGATGCCCTGATCCCATGCCTCATTGCTTACCCATTGCGCTCTCCCACACTGCTGGGGTGGGCTGAGGAGAATGTTTCGCACTAATCCATGCCCCTGTCTCTAATCACACAGCAGGCTCAGCTGGACTTTTGTTCCCCTGGACACATGAGAGTCCACAGACCAGAATCAGCCCAGGGTGGGGTGGGACGTGCAGGCAAGCCCCAGCCCTATCCCCTGAGCCTGGTATTTGCCTGGAGACACAATGCCCTGGTTCAGGTCACAGGCTGCTGAGTGCCGTGTGCCCATCTCAGCAGCCCAGGACCTGAGGGAGGCCCCCAGCCACACACCCAGCCTATGGCCCGTATGGGGGCTCCAGTGCTGGATGCGCCTCATCGTGTCTCCCCCAGCCCCGCACCCGACTGGCCAGGAGCACAGAGCAGGGTAGCTCCTGGCAGTGCTGCAGGGCAGGGTTGCCCAAGACTGGCTGGCAGGCCCTGCTCCCCACTGGGATTGGGGCCATGGCAGCACAGAGCTGACACTGGCCTCAGCTCAGAACCCTCCTGAGTCAGAGAGGGCAGACCGTGGGTGCTGGAGTTTGGGGGGTACAGTGTGCTCATCATGGGGGTTGGGGGTGAGTGGGGAGTGGTTCTGGGGGTGTGGGAGCTGGATGCTATGGCGGCTGTATGGGGAGCACAGGGTGCCCCGGAGAGGTGCTGGTGGGGGAGGAGCTGCAGCAAACTGGATGCTCAGGGAGATGAGGTTTGGGGGGTGCTCGGGGGAGCTGGGGATGCTAAGAGCTGGCCACTGGGGGAAGGGGTGTTGGGGAACCAGACAGACACTTTGTCCCAGGTGACGTCTGACAACACCTACCACTTAAGTTGAGAAGGAGGAGGGGGCCGCCCAGCTTTCCCTGCAGCCAATCACTACCCCGCTCCCGGCGCACTGCAGCCAATCATCGGCGAGCTCTGCCCCCCTCCTTCTCCCCACAGCTGATGCAACCCTGCTGCAATCGGGCCCCCCCAGGTCCTGCGCCCCTCCCGCAAAATAGGCCCCTGGCTCCTGCCTCGGGGGCGCCGCAGAAGGGGACGGGGAGCCGGAGCCGCGCAGCCCTGAGGCACAGCGGGGGGGCGGGCCGGGTTGGGGGGTGGGGACTGGTGGACGCACGGCCCCGCTGGCGGGGCGGAGGAACACGGGCTGTAAGGCGGCACGGGGGGGGGTAGGCGCTATAGATAGCGGTCCCTCTTCACCGCCCCCTCACTCCGCCTCTCTCCGCACACGCAGACCCGGGACCCGAGCGCCGCGCGCCATGGCTCTCTAGCGCTGCCCGACCCCGGACCAGCGAGCGCCGCGCCGCGCCGCCCCGCCGCCGCCGCCATGGAGTGAGTGCGGCGCCCCGGCTGGGAATGGGGGGCTCCCTAGGCGGGGACAGCAGGGCCCATCGCGCGGGACCCCGGGGGGGGGAGCCGCGTGCCCGCCTACAGCCCCGCGGTGGGCGCGGGTGGGGCCGGGACCCCCGGGGGCGCGCACTGTTGCACGGGCAATGCACCCGGGGTGTCTCCGGGGGTCGGGGCTGGCTGGCTCCCAAGGCGGGGGCGCTGCCGGGATCACGCTGCAGCCTGGAGGTGTCTCCCCGTGGGCTCGCTCCTCCCCACACGGGTAGAGCGGACGGGGCGGGCTGGCCCGCCGTCTCCTAGCACTGCCGGGGACTTGAGCCTGCGCGAAGGGACGGGAGCTGAGCCCCCGGGCAGGGCGATGTGGTTTGATGAGTGGAGGGAAGCTGGACAGGGTTGTCCTTTCGCTGTTATGGGGTGCTGCTGTGCAGAAGGGGGGGGACTGAGCCCTGCCATGGGTGTAGGGGTGCCCTCCCCTATGCCAGGGGCCTTGCTCACCCTCTCTTGTCCCCCCAACAGGTCTTCCTGCTCTGCCCCCATCTCCTTACCTGCCACCATTCTTGCCAGCAGGAATCGCGGCCCCCGCCCGCCACGCTCTGGCCCCTTGCCCTATTGTGCTGTGGCCTGCGTGAACCCGCACCTGCCCCACCATGTCAATGCTGGCAGCGCTGACCCTGGACCTGGAGAAGACTCTGCTCCCAGCTAGTGCCCTCTCCTGGAGGGCTGAGTTCCTCAAGATCCCTGGCCACTATGAGCCCATGCCAGGGGCCACGGATGGGCGCTATGCCCATGGCACAGAGGCAATGATGCTGGCAGGTACAGTACTGGCAGGAGTGGGAAGTACAGGGGTGGGGGGGGAGAAGATGGGGGATACTGGTTGTGCTGCCTCCAGTGAGTTTGCCTCATTAGGACATTGCCAGGCTGGGAGATCCCAGCCCTTCCCCACTGATGGAGATGGTGTTGCTGAGGGGTTAGGATGTCTGCTCAGGTGTCTCAATGCCCATGGGGCACCTGGCTCCTAGGTTAGGCTGCGGCCAGGACAGCAGAAGGCAAGCTGTAAAGCCTTAGGGGGTTTGGCTAGGCCTGGTACCTGCCTACCTCGCCCTCCCTTCTCCAGGGCAGCTGCATCCGGCTCCCTTCATGGGAGCAGCATACTCTGTGCTGCGCGCTTCCTGACAGGGCTCCCCAATGCAGCCTCTGAGCCTGCTCTCTCCACACAGGCGATGGCTTCTCAGACTGGATGACGGAGAGGGTGGACTTCTCCTCTCTCCTGATGGAGTCAGGGGACCCATCGCTGCCCTCACCCCCACTGCCCGACCTGGAGGCCATGGCCTCCCTCCTGAAGAAAGAGCTGGAGCAGATGGAGGACTACTTCCTGGAGGAGTCACTGTCCCCCGGACTGGGCCTGGACCAGGTAGCCCCAAGCACACCACCTTCGCACCAGCCTGCCTTCCACTTCCCCTTCGGGGATGGGAGTGGGCCAGCAGGGTCCTTCCCACCCTTCAGCTCTGATAACCCCATGCCACTGCAGACCCTGGATTCGGGATGCCTGGAGCTCCTCAGCCTGTATGGGGCAGGGGTGCCTGGGGAGTGCCCTGGCCAGGGCCTGCAGGAGGAGTGTGCCAGTAGCCCAGCAGCCAAGCGCAGCAGGCCAAGCCCCTTGGAGCAGCCAGCAGCCCCCTGTGGGCCAGCCCTGCCCCAGCAAAAGGGGGACCGTAAGCAAAAGAAGCGGGACCAGAACAAGACAGCAGCACTGCGGTACCGCCAGCGGAAGCGGGCTGAGTATGAGGCACTGGATGATGAGTGCCAGGGCCTGGAGGCCAGGAACCGTGAGCTCAAGGAGAAGGCAGACTCCATTGAGCGAGAGATCCAGTATGTCAAGGACCTGCTCATTGAGGTCTACAAGGCTCGGAGCCAGAGGCTCCGTGCCAGCTAGGGCAAGGGCCAGCTAGCCCAAACTCCACCCCAGGTCTAGAGCATGACATGCAAGGCGGGGGGGGGGGCGGGGGCGCTCTGGCAGATGCAGAGCTTCAGGCCTGGCGCACAATACGCCCTAATGCAGTAGAGGGGGGGTTCAGGGGATAGTGAGCTAGACAATGCTCTGTCTGGGTTAGGGAAGCAGTGTCTAGACATGTGGGGAAGTCTGGGTGACACTGACCTGGGAGGGGGAACCAGGCTGCCAGGCATGTCAGCTCTCCAAGCACCAGCATTGCCTGTGCCAGCCTGCCCTGCCTCGAGAGAGGGATGTTGGGGGAGTGGGGCTGGAGCCGAACAATGGCAGGAGCAGGGTGCTGCTGTGGCAGAGAAGGGATGTGTAAGAAAGGTGTGGGAGGGTGCTGGAGGGGTACAGTGAGAGTGCATGAGACAGGCAGAGTTATGTACAAAAACATTTGTATAGACTTTTTTGTAGCATCTTTTATAGAGTATAAAAGCCAATAAAGGCTGTTCCTGCCTTCAGGCTGAGCAGTGTATGTGAGAGCACCCCTTCTTCCCTGGGGGCTGGGGCTCCCCCTGCACTCAGCCTCAAGGGAGCAGACTTCCCTATCCCACTTCTGCCATCTCTGCTAGAAGCAGAGTTCCCCATTGCATCACAGGGCTGACAATGTCCACACCTGGCTTTCCCTGCACACAAAGGCTGGGTGCTAAGAAGGAGATTTAAGGTTTATTGTACACAACAATGCTCATTACAACTGAACAGATGCCGCTGCCTTAGGCCAGCATTTCCCTTCCCTTCCCTCCAGGGGCTCAGTGCACCTAGGGAAGGACAACAAGAGCTCTGGGCCTTAGCGCCAAGCACAGAGGAGGCAGCAGGGAGCCTAGGGCACTCACCATCCTTGCCCTGGCAGCCACTGGTGTCTCCTACCCCCTCCTGAGCTCCCCACACCAGCACTAGTAGAAGTCCTCCTCCTCAGCCTTCTCCACAGGCTGCTGGTTCTGAATCTGCTGCTGCTGCTTGTAGAGCTCAGCTACCTGCAGCCAAGAGAAAGGGATGGAAGCTGCCAACTCTGTCCCATACAGTGCCAACCACATGGCTCGGAGAAGCCCCATTGGAGCTGTGCTGGAAAAGGAGGCAGGCCTAACTCAGAGAGGCTTCATCTCCATTCCTGCCCCTACATACAGGAAGATGCTCATCTAGAACTGTGCCCATCAACTCACTGGAGAAGCTCAGCCAGGTCCTGCTGCCCCAGAGACAAGGGCAGTAACAACCTATAGGCCCATACCAAACTGAGCAATGTGGGCTGCTGTTGGGAGGGACAACCCCATGCTTGCAGTGAGGTTAGCTCACCCCTGGCACAGGGGCCTGGCGCTAGGAGGGATTTAGCCAGTATGCTGGGATCAACACCCTGACTGAGCTAAAGTGCTGTGGGGACATCAGCTTAGCATCTTGGAAAGAGCCCCTTGGTGCCATGCTGGGGCATTATGGCCAACACTGAGGGGCTCATGTCCCCTACTTTCCTGCTACCCTGCTCCTTGTAGCACAGCACCCCTAGCACAGTGTCAGTCAACACTACACAGTGAGCAATTTCTGCTGGGCCCAGCCTTTGTCCTGGAGGTCACTCCCAGGCACTGCCTGTGAAGGAAAGGTGGACGCCCTCCTCTGTGCCATGTGCATGCCAGTCTAGGGCTGCCCTGGGCATAGGCCTCTAGCACAAGTTCCCAACAGAGCAGTAGCCCCAAGTCCAGCTGAGAAGAGAGGAAGGCGCTCTGCAGACTTAAGCCACTTGTTCCTACCCTTGCCCCATGTGCTACCTGGGAACTGGTGGTGGCTTCCTCAGGCTTCTTGTCATCACGCACGCGCAGGAACCGGGGAAAGCGCAGGGAGATGCCCTTTTCCTCATCCACCTGGGGGCCAGAAAGGGCCTATGAGACATGGATGGGGCCAGCTGGGCACCTGGGGGAAGGTTGGGAGGGTGTTCCCAAGCTCTAAGGGACAGGGTAGAGCCCAGGGTTACAGTGGTGCTGAGACTGACTGGGCCAGCAGCCCAGGATTAATTATGAGGGGTTCCACTCCTCCCAATGCATAGACAGCAGCCCGAGGTGGTCCATTAGGGAAGGCCTGAGGCTGGTCCCATACTGCAGGCTGGTTGTAGGTCCTGCTCCAGCCTCTCCCTCCTCTCACTGCAGACCCTGCCCCAGACTCACCAGACCTATAGCTGCCTTGTGCACAGGAGAGATGGACAGGTCAGCGCACTTCACTTCCCACACCTGCACAGCTGCCAGCCAGTGGTTGGGCTCAGTGCTGCTATCCCAGCGGTAATAGGGCCGTGGCTTCTCTAGCACATGGTCCTGCCACAGTCAGAAGGGAAGGGTTACAGGCCCAGCTGTTCTCCGGAGGTGTGCATCTAACTCCAAGCACACTCCAGAACAGCTGCTATACAACTGTAAGAGACCTTATGCCCTGGGAGCCAAGACTCTGGGAAGGGAGTGGGGTCTGATGGTTACAGCAGGGGGCTGGGAGCCAGAACTGGGTTCCACCAAAGGCTCTGCCACTGATTGGTTGAGTGCCTCTGGACAAGTCTCTCACTGCATGCAGAGGGGTTAAAGATCTTCCCAGAGCTTGAGGGTTACCTCTAGCGACCAGCAGGGGGTTCTGAGAAGCAGGCTCAGGGCAGGGAGCCAGGGCCCAAGAGGGCAATGCTCATGCCCCTCAAGAGCACCCAGCAGCTGGGCTGAGCTAGCAATGGGGGAGCTCCCTGTGAACAGCCTTGCAAGCTAGGTCTGGGCAAAGCCTCCTACCTTCAGGAAGCTGTAATGCTTCTCCAGGATCTCCTCTGTGAAGCCAGTCCCAATCTGGTGGAGAGAGCAGGGCGTTAAAACAGCCCTCCCCAACAACCTGGCCTGCTCACTCCCACCACCACCCCTACTCACCCCGATCGTGGCGCCCCCCTGCCCTGCTCACCCCTGCCACCCCACCACACACGATCCCCCTCCGCCAAGGCTGCTCGCCACTGCCCCTGTGCACGACCCTCCTCCCCCAAGCCTGCTTATCTCTGCCATTGCCCCCCTGCACGACCCCATACTCACATTCCCCCTCAGCATGCTCACTTGCACCTCCTGCACAACCCCACCACTCATCCCCACCCCCCAGCCTGCTCACCTCCATGCCCCAGCATGCTCATGCTCACCCTTACTCTCCCTGGCATACCCACCTCCTCCCACTCTTGGCCCACTGGGGTTCCCCCTGCCATGAAAACCATTCTCTTCCCTCTGGCCTGTTCCACTGCCCTCAAATGGGCCTGACACACTAACACTGCACCCAACAGCCATCCCCCAACTACCCTCACTTATTAACATCCCCCTAACCCAGGAAGGGAGCTGCTTTCCTTCCCCTGCTCCTGCCCACAGGCAGCAGCCCAGAAGGGGGCACTAGAGAGGGCAGTGCTGCTCTGCTTTCTCACCAAGAGTGCTTAGTGTAATCCCAAATCACAGCCCCATCCATGGGGCACAGAACAGCATGGGAGCCTGGGATTGTAAGGGAGCCCATCTCCCAGGGGCCCCTGTGGCTGTGCCAGCCTGAAGGCTCCCAGCCCTGTGGGAAGAGCCCATGCTCCCTACCTTGCAGATGCTCTGGTACTCTTCACTCTCCTCATCATAGCAGGCCAGCAGGAAGCCGCCATACATGCCTACTCGCTTGCCCTTACCCAGGTAGGCACCAATCACCACCAAGTCCAGAGTGTCACCAACACCTTCCAGGTAATCCTTCTTCAGCTGCAACAGCAGAGCCAGCCTCAGCAACAGTGTATGCGGGACATAGGTCCTTTCTCCTCAAAGGGCTGCCTGCTCCAATCCAGCCACAGGTGGGGAGGACTGGCTGGTTCAGAGGGGTGGGGAATGGAACACGAGGCCTCTCTCCTCCAGGGGTCAACAGCGACCATGCAGCCCCAGGACAGCAGCGTAATGCAAAGCCACTTCCATGCAATGATAGTTTGCTGTCCTCATGTCATGGGAGAGGGAACTCTGGCTGGAGCAAGTGCAATTGAAGGAGGCAGGATGTGGATCTCTCAGTTGATGCCAACCTGTGTCCCCAGAGCTGGGGCTCCCCGCCCTGCCGCCATTGTCCTAGATGGATGTGCCTTGGCACCAGGCAGCATCCAGGAGCCCAGAGTATGGTTAGCTGCCTCCAACCCACTCCGATTCCTCTCCCCACTGCCAAGTCAGAGCAACGGGCCCCCCCACTCCCCACTGTGGGATAGCCTTCCTACTACCAGAGCTTCCTGGACCCCCCTCCACATCTGGAACAGCATGTCTCCTCCCAGTGCCAGAAACCCCAGTGGGGTAGCAATAGAGGGGTGGTGGCTGAGTGGTTAAGGTGCTCAACTATAAACCTGAAGGTTTGAGTTGCGCTCAATCTCACACTGAAAGGCCACCTCCAGTTCACCCAGCTGCAAAATGGGTACCTGATCCATTGGGTTAGGGTTGCCTATGGTGGTCAGATATGATGTTGGCCACATCACTCCCTTGTGTGCCACTGGCTGAGAAACTGACCTGCCTTAACCGCATCAGCCTAATGAGGCCGCCTTCACCTGCACAGAGTGGAGGAGGTGTGTCAATGCGTGAAAGGACAGGAGAGGCTCAGTTCTAGCGACTCCTGGATTGACAAGATCAGCAGGAGACTAGGAGGTGACCAGCAGGGATAACTGTGGGCTCTGGAAGAAGAAGTTTCTCTTGCTCTCTCCTGGGAACTTACTATGGAAAAGAGAGCCTGAAAAGATCGGTTTCAGATCATTCACCACAGCTGGGCTGCTGGGCTCAGGGCTGACCAGAATGGGCTCTGCTTGAGCCTTCCTCTTTCTGTGTGACACTAAGAACTTCGTGTGCTGTGTGCCACTGACTTGACCGCCAGCGAAGTAGGACATATGGTCCCCACTCCAGCAGCAAGGGCTTTCTCACCTTCAGCCACTTGTGGGATCTCTTGGCGATCTCGTACGTGGCATCCACCTCCAGGGACTTGACCATGAGGCCCTCGCAGGAGTCTGCGAGAGAGGCTGGTTACCAAGGCCTGAAAGGCAGAGTGGAGTGCCCCATCTCCCCTCACCCATTGCCAGTGCTTAATCCATTCTCCCTAACAGGCAGGGCAGTGCATCCCCACCCCCTCCAGCTCACCTTTGATGGACTGGTCAAGAAATTCAGAGATCTCGTCCAGGCTGGAGGTGTCCATGGAGGTGGCAAACAAGAACTCCCCCTCCGTCTCCACAAAAGACTCGTGCAGCAGCTGACGGCGCCTGGAAAATGGCTCCTTCACTAGGGACTGCAGGGACAGAAGGGCACCGTGCTCGGTCACAGGCAAGTGAGGGGATGTAAGGGATGGGGCAGATAGCATGTGGGGGGTTGCAGTGAGGCCAATGGGGTTAGGGAGCACAGGTAGGAACTCACCTCCCCATTGAGGTACAGAATGTCGAAGGCATACAGACACACCTGCACTTTGATCTCAGCAGCTTCCACATCCTGAGGAGACAACCAGCAGCAGGGGTTACTGCCCTGCTTTGTCCACCCCATAAGCCCTGCTCTCTTCCCCACCCAACCCACTCTGTACCACCAGCCCCACTCTCCTCCCCGCTTCACCTGCCCACCCAGGGACCAGCCCCACACCCCTCTTCACAGGAACTGCCCCCTCACCTTGCGCTTCCGCGTGGTCAGGACCTGGAAGGGTTGAATCTGCCTCTTCTCAGGGTCCCAGGCCACGGCCTCAGCATCCAGGATACACGACCGCACACTGCCCTTCTTCACCTGCACAGGGGGGTGTCAATGCGTGAAAGGACAGAGGGCTGGCTCATGGTGCCAATAGCACTGCAGCCCCCAGCCTGTATCCCTGCCCCACCTCCTTCCGTTTCCTGCTGCTCAGGGGAGCACCCTCCCCTTAAGTGTTCCTGCCTGTTCGCACCCCCCAGCACTCTATGTCCCAACTTCCTTACCTTGGGGATGCGGCTGATGATGTCAGGGTATTTGGAGGTGTTGTCCTCCTGGTTGCGGCTGTAGATGTGCACATCACCATTCTCCAGGATGTGGATCTGGGCAGGGGAAGGAGCACAATGAGAAACAGTGGAGGCTGCAGGGGGTGGGGGGGTCCCCCCCTGGTTTCCGGGTGTGGCATTGTTACCTGGGCTCGCTCCCCGTCATACTTGTACTCGCAGGTGAAGGCAGCCTCCTCAAAGCGCTTCAGCACCTCCCCAATGCCCTTGGTGGGCTGGGCCAGCATGGGCTTCAGCGGGATCCCTAGGGAGGCCACGCACTGGGGCATCAGGATCCTCAGCATGTGGATGATAGCAGCATCCAGGGGCCGTGGCCAGGAGCCGGACCCCCTGCACCAGGTACTGCACACACATCACAGGATGGGCACTGCCCCACAACACAGTATCTGACCCCGCCCCCTCTCTCCCCATTCCAGGTGGGCCCTGAAGACAATCACCACAGCACTGGGCACTGCCCCACAGCAGTCTGCTTAACCCCCGACCCCCATGCCAGGTTGGCCCCGCACACACACATCACGCCAGGCCCTGCCCCACAGCACAGTCTGTCTGTCCTGCTCCCCCACAGCACAACACTGGGCACTGCCCCACAGCAGTCTGACTCACCCCCAACATGCCAACCGTGTGCTGCCCCAGAGCACACACTGACTCTGATCCAGTCCCTCCCCAATCCAAATGGGCACTGCACACTATCATAGCAACTGTCCCTGCCGCAGAGTACAATCAAAACAGGCCCGTTACACACAAGGAGGGGCGCAGATGGGAAGAGCGGGGCTATGCCATAGTGCAGAAGGCTATGCAGGTGCAGGAGGTGCTAGGTGGGGGGCTCTGGTGCCAGGGAGCTGACGGTACCTGGGGTGATCTTGCAGTGCTGTGGCAGGCTCTCCACTCCGTGCTCCAGCAGGATGGGCACTATGATGTCATAGCTAGGCAACTCACTGAAACACAAACATAGAGGAGGCCTCCTGCCAGTCTCCGGTGCGCTCACTCCCCGCACTCTGTCCCATGGGGAAGCACCAGGACCTCACACAGCCCCAGTCCACCGGAGCTGGGGTCAACAGAGTTCTCTGGATGGCATGGAGATGGTGCTTCTGAGACAACTTCCCTTATCTCACCCACCGCTGCCCTTGGGCACCACTGTGAGACAGTGCTGAATTGCGACAGCCCAGGGCAGCCCTTCTGAGATAGGCCACCAGGCTCATGCATCTCTGAAGACTCCCTGCTTTGTAGCTCTCTCTCCTGGAGCATCACAGAGAATGCACCCTAGAGCAGTGGTTCTCAAACTTTTTTTATCAGTTACCCCTTTCACATAGCAAGCCTCTGAGTGCAACCCCCCTTATAAATTAAAAACACATTTTTGTACATTTAACACATTATAAGTGCTGGAGACAAAGCGGGTTTGGGGCGGAAGCTGACAGCTTGTGACCCCCCATATAATAACCTCACAACCCCCTGAGGGGTCCCAACCCCAGTTTGAGAACCCCTTCCCTAGAGCCAGCATCAGCTGGAGCTGTTCAGTTATTTCCTTGGGGTTACAGACAGTGTGCACTTCCCCCCCTGGGGCAAGTCCCCAGTCAGCAGGACATTGACACTGCCTTCCAGAAGGAGGATGGAAACCGCCACACACATCCATTCACACATCACACAACACTGGGATGCAGGTGGGACTGTCACTCGGGAGAGGCTTGTTTTCTCCAGTAGGACCCAGCTGCCAGGCTCTGTGCTGTAGAGCAAAGTGAGAAAGCTAACTACTGGGAATCAGGCTAGCTGGGGACCAATTTATCTGTGCTCCCCTAACAGCCAGGTAGCAAGCTCGAGTGCAGGTAATTCTGCACAGAGAAAGAGAAAACAAGAGAAAGTGAACAGCAGAGACCAGGTTTGTTCGTGGAAGCAACTACCCCCAATGCAAAGGCATCCAGAGAGGTCAGTCAGCAAACCAAGGAAGCACTTTGCAGAAGTACTGCATGCCACTCAAAGCAGCCAGGTAACAAACACAAACTACACTGCAAGGCAGGTGCAGAAGAGAAGCTCCCAGGGGAGGAGGCTACGGAGCAGGGCTCACCGTGGGGTTTCTCTGAATGGATGAAATGAGGTTCCAGTTGGTAACACGGGAGAATGAACGCACAGCAGCATTGGAGCAGAGTGTAACCTCTTAACAGTGAGTGGATTCAAGTCCACAACAAGGTGCGTTTTGTATAGCAGGCTCACAATGAGCCCGTTTGGCAAAGCAGCACTGGTCTCCCCTCACAAGGACAGACCCACTGGGAGATGGTGAAAGCCACTGGAGAGAGCAGTTTGCACATACAGATGATCAAAGGGGTGCATGAGCTGCAAATTACACAGGAGCTAAAAATATACTAAAAGGAGCTGGGAGCACGATGCAGCAGGATGCAACCCATCCCCAGAGAGAGCCCCATGTGCAGCCACGCAGCCCTCAGCACTGAAAGCCAGAGGAGACGGTGCACTTAGTGCTTCTGGAGGGAATTCGGACACAAGCTGGCACTCCCTGGAACAGATCCTACCAGCCAAGGATGTGTGTGGATCCCATGCCTGTCATCCGCCAGCCAGCACTACCCCAGGAGGAGCCCAGCTTCCAGGAAGGATTCAAAGGGATTTGTCAGCCCAAGGCAATACAGAGATGGAAGAATGCTGCTCTTTGCCACTGCCTCTGCCCTGGGGAAACCAGCTGGCAGGGATCAGGGCGGAGTGGCAGCATGTATTGCCGATTTTGGGGAGAAGGGGGGACTGATCCTCAGCATGAGCCCCAAGACAACAGATCTTACGTAGCGCTGCAAGGGCAGGAGGACATTGCCCTGCTACAGCCCCCACACCAACAGTGCTGGAGATACAAACTAGCTCTCCAAGCAAGGCCATGCTGACCTACCCCTAAGAGCAGCAGAGCCCCCAGAGAGCCAGGACCCCAGCCCATCCTGCATGCCATTCCCAGGGCACGATGGCCAGCCCCTATCCCCACCTCTGGGGAGTCCTGCAGATGGAGATGGAAGGCTGGGGATCCTGCTGGTCATGCTCTGACAGCTGTCCTAGCATAAGGAAATCTGTGTGGCTGTGGCTCTGCCCCCACCCTGGTATGGGCAAAGGCAGCACTCACCAGAAGGTCTGCTTGAGGATCTGGGTCTGCTCCTCCAGCCAGGTTTTGCGTGCCTCTGCAGACTTGCCCTGGCCAGCATCTAGTACCTCTGGGGGAAACCCTGCAAGAGAAGTACACATCACTTCCCATTCACATACAACTTCCACCAGGGCACATGGCCCCACAGCACCCTGCCCCATGGACTTGCCTTGTGCCGGGGGAGTAAGAGACACGGCATGGGCAATGGCTGACAGCGCTGACTGCTCTGCCAGCCCAATCCGAAGCTTCCCGCCCAGGGACCTGGAATACACAAGGGAAGACAGAGACAAATCATAAGGCTGTGGGTCAGGATTGAGGGGCATTGGCTGACCTGGTAGAGGGGAGCCCAGAGCTGGGATAGCAGTGGGCTGTGGATGGGGATTGAGGGCCCCAGTAGAGGTGGGCTGGGAGTGCAAAGCCGAGGGCTGGGACAGCAGGAGGCTGCAGGTCAGGATTGAGGAGCACAGAAAGAGCTAGGGGGCGGGGGGGCCCCAGGGCTGGGACAGCAGGGGGCTGCAGGTCAGGATTGAGGGGCACCGGCAGACCTGCAGGTGGGCGGAGCACAGGGCTGGGGTAGCAGCATGCTGTAGATCAGGCTCGAGAGGCAACAGCAGAGCTATGAGGAGCTCAGGGCTGGACTGGAAGGTTCTGGCAGAGTCATGGCGGAGCGGGAGAGTGGCTCCAGCTGGAGCAGCAGCATGGTGATACTGACACAGGCCTCACCAGGCCTTGGGATGCAGGAGGGATAGCATGTCTCACCGAGTGATGTAGCGAGCTTCCGAGTGCCGGCAGGCCACAAACAGCCCTTTGATGATGTCGATCTTCTTGTTCATGGACTGTGTGGGGGGAGGACAGACAGCCCAGCTGAGCCAAGCCTGGGCTAAACATACACTGGGCCAGGAAGGGGCTGCAGCATCCACCAGCCTGGCTGACTGCTGCACCCCTGCACCCCCTGCCTTGTCTTCTTCTCCCACATGGTCTCCACTCCCATTGCTTGTGCCCCCAGGCCCTCCTCCCCAGGCCAACCTGGCCCCATGCAGTAGCTTAGGCCCTTGGCGAAGGGCTGCATCACAAATGTAAACTCCCCCCTCCTTGCACCACCCCTTCCATGTTTATTACAGGGGCTGCAGGCCAACACCCTAGCATGGGAGCAATGGCGCAGAAAGCCCTGTCATCCTGAGGAGCCAGCCAAGAGGTGGCCATGCCAGCCCCAGAGCCAGAGGCACTTCTCCACCCCTCTTGGGGGCCAACCCCTCTAGGCAGCCAGTAGCTGCGAAAAGCTTGAGTGCTCTGCATGCCCAGGGCCAAGCTGCTTACAGCCCTGTCAGAGGGACATGGAGCTAGGTCAGACAGGGCCAAGCCCACCAGCTCCACCTATGCGAGCAGATCCATCCCACTCACAGCACTGCCTGTCATCCTGGCAATCTCCTGTAGCTTGCTGAAAACCCCAGCAGCACTCAGCTTGGGCGGCGTAAACATGGTGCGCTGGTTGCTGCGGCTGCTCTCTGCTACCAAGCCCAGATCCCCCTTCTCCTGGGCCTCGGCTTTGATCTGATCCAGCTGGCGGCCTGCAGGCGACAGGGAGGGAGGGAGGTTCCCAAGCTGGCAGCTTATCCAGCACACCACAACGCCCCCAGCACATGGGTGGCCTGACGAGCTTCCCCCACCCCTTTGCCATTCCCCAAACAAGTGGGCCTGCTGCTCAGTGCAAGTCGGGGTGCCCAGGCACCAGGGAGGGGCACATCAGCTGTTGCACTGTGAGGCTTAGGGCCCAGATCCCCCCCACTGCTGGGGCTGAAGGCTATTCCCCTCTGGGTGGGCCCAAAGCAGGCAACGGCCAGACCCAGGCCAGGCAGGCAGTTCTAGGAGATGGGAGCAGCCTCTTGGGGCCCAGTCTTTTGGGGCCAAACCCCCATTTGGGATGGCAGCTTGGCCTGTCCAGATTGCAAATACAGCATGGATTTCTCACCCAGGCTGTGACACCCCCAAACCTGTTACACACACCAGCATCCCTTCCAACTCTCAAGTCAGTTCACCTGCAACCACAGTGCTGCCTGTGCATGTACCAGGGCATGCTGGGAAAATCTGGGCAGCTCAGCCCTAATACCCCAACGGGAGACTGAGCCCAGCACCTGCAGTCATGCACTCTGGGAAGGGGGAATGGTCACAGGGAGACAGCCTTGGCCCTCGGATGCTATCGGCTACTTTGGTAACTCAAAGGGGGCACACCCTATGCCAGCGCCACCACACCTATAAGTGGATGGAAAGCGGCAGCATGGCCAGGGTCCCACTGCCCAGGAGCCGCACACCTGACACCCAGAGTCAGCAGGGATGAAGGCCATAGCACAGCCAGGGACCTCCTGCCTGGTCCCTACCCGTTGCCTGTGCGACAGCCTTCATGAGGATGGTCTCGCCAATGCCCAGCTCCAGCCCCTTGTAGGCAGGGCCCAGGCGGTTCAGGCAGAGGTAGATGCAGGGCAGAATGTCGGATGGCGACAGGGCGATCACCGAGCGGAAGAGGTTGCTCAGGGTCTCAATGTTCTTCAGCCTGGAACACACACACATAATGAGGGAAGGGCATCAGCCACCGCTAATGCAACCTAGCAGTCCAGGCGCAAGCAGCACAACGGGGCCTTACCGGGCAGACACCTCCTCGATCCGCTCAAAGGTCCGAGCCACAGCCAGGTAGGGGACCCTGCAGAGACAGACACAGATCTGTCAGAACCACCACCCCAACACATTTCCTCTCCCTGCAACCACAGGCTAGTGGGGAGAGCAGCATGGCGGGAGCCACGACTTATGGGTTCTATTCCTGATCACGGCAGGGGAATGGGTTGTAGTGGTTGGACCAGGGACAGCTGGGAGTCAGGACTCCTGGGTTCTATTGCCTGCACTCCTGCCAGCTCACTGCATGTTCCTAGGCCCATCACCTAGTCCTGCAGCCCCCCTGTGCACATCCCAAGGAACTTGCTGTATCTTCAGCTGCAAGCATACCACTGAAACTCAGAGCCTTGGGCCAGGCCAACAGACCCAAGGCTCCACATCCAAGGCTCACACCGCAGCTCTGTCTGCACTAGGGAATCTCACACATGAATCCCCAGGGCAGCCCAAGCCCTCATGCTTCCCCATTTCCAAGCCCCCCTGCCCCGTCACTCCTCAGGAAGCTTTTTAGGCCCAGCCAGGTGCTTTCCCCCACTGCCAGTGCAGAGCACCCTGCTGCTCTGCTGGGACCAGATGTGCCACAAAGGAGAATGGTGACAGCTCTGTGGTATGACGAGAGCCCTGATAGCAGGGGAAGCACCCTGGTGTGCACCTCCCATTACACCCCTCCTTCCCCCCCACCCCCAGATGGGGCAGGGCTTGCAGGCTTCATAAGGGAGCACTGCCTCTTCATGGCCCCCTCACCTCTGACCATGCCCCCAGCAGGCATCCTGGATGGGGTGGTAGCTGCTCTTCGAAGGATTGTACTCCATAGGGTCCAGTGGCACAACTAGCTTGGAGAAACTGGAGGGATCACAAAGCCAAAGAGAGATAGGAAGCCACCAAGCCCAGTACAAAGGCCCCACCGCACTAGTGTTTCTGGGAGTCTCCCAACAATTCACTTGCACTAGCACCCCCAACGAGGGGATCCCAGCACAGGTAGCAACAGGCACCATTATAGAATGGATGAGACAGCACCCCCTGCACCAATGCCCCCCATGGGGGAAGCTGCAGTGTCACAGGAAGTTGTGTGTGCACGTAGGCCTGGGTGCAGCCCAGGGGCGTGTTGGATGGGATGTGCAGCCCTTGCAGGAATTGTACCTCGCAGGAGGGCGAGGGGGAGGACTTAAGCTGACGCTGCCTCCTGCCACCCCCAAAAAGGGCCATGCTTGCCTGGGAGAGGGGCGAGGGCGAGGGGAAGGCTACCGCCCCTGATAGAGGAGTGCCACCCCACACAGGTTCTGCCCTACAGTGTGTTTGTTCCCCCACTGCGAGGGTGGGGCATAGCACCAGGCACAGGAGATGCTCCATGCCCACAGCTCCCTACCTGCCAGTTGTGCCATCACTCCCATTGCTGCTCACTGTGGCTGAGCCAGTTGGGGCAGGTGGTATCTCCACTGCTGCATGTTCATCTGCCTTCCCTGCCCTTGCCACTGCCACCTTCTTGGGGGCTATGTGGGATTTAAAGGGCCAACACACAGCACATTATTCATTGGAGGAGAGCAGGCCCACCTGCCTGCAGGAGAGATACCCACAGGGGAACCCCACTGCCTTTAACGCTAAGTCCCCCTCCCCGGGATCTGCACACATCAGCTCCTGCTCATAGATCATCAGGGTTGGAAGGGACTACAGGAGATCATCTAGTCCAACCCCCTGCTCAAAGCAGGACCAATCCCCAATTTTTGCTCCAGATCCCTAAATGGCCCCCTCAAGGATTGAACTCACAACCCTGGGTTTAGCAGGCCTCCACACCCATCTCCGGATCCACCCAGCTCCCATGCCCCTCCCCCGGATCCACCCATCCTGGGGGCCAGGATGTCTTCCTGTCCCCTCCCCTGGGTCTGCCTGTCCTGGGCCAGGACTGCTCTCCCCACTATTGGGAGGTGACCCTCCACCTGGGCGCAGTTCTGCTCTGGAGAGTGCCAAGGACAGTGGCACTGAGCCTTGCTGGCCACATTTGTTATGTTCATGAGGCGGTTTCCTACATGGCAGCTCCAGATTGGAGAGCTCAGTTGGGGACAGTCTGACCCCACACACAAGCGATGGATTATGCCTCATGCTGGAAACCGGCTCCCCAAGCCCAGCCCCCACCCCAGCCCAGGGGTCCCTGAACCAGTGGGGCTACACTGCCCCCACACTCACCAAAGAAGCTGGCGATGGCTCTGCTGGGCTTGGGTGGCTCAGGCTTCTCCTGGGCTCCCCCTTTAGTGCAGTCTTCTTCTCCCTTGTTCACAGCCCCCTCCTCCAAAGTGCCATTAACTTCAGCCAGTTCTATCTCCGAATGCTGACCTTTCACCTCTTGCATGTCCATGGCTGCTTCTTCCTTTGCTCCCCTGCCTACCTCATCTCCTGGGCCTGCAGCAGAACAGAAGCCCACAGCCGATCAGACACACAGGGCGCAGGGAGGGACCCCATTGCTCAGGCAGCTGGCTGACCCATGCAGCTGGGGATGAAGGGTGAGAGCCAGTCCCAGAGGATAGGTTCTACAACAGTGGTCCTCAACCAGGGATACACATACCCCTGGGGGTATGCAGAGATATTCCAGGGGGTACATCAACTCATCTAGATATTTGTCTAGTTTCACAACAGGCGATATAAAAAGCACTAGCAAAGTCAGTACAAACTAAAATTTCATACAATGACTTGTTTATACTGCTCTATATACTATACACTGAGATGCAAGTACAATGTTTGTATTCCAATTGATTTTATAATTATATGGTAAAAATGAGGAAGTAAGCCATTTTTCAGTAACAGTGTGCTGAGACACTTTTGTATTTCTATGTCTGATTTTGTAAGCAAGTAGTTTTTAAATGAGGTGAAACTTGGGGGTATGCAAGACAAATCAGACTCCTGAAAGGGGTATAGTAGTCTGGAAAGGATGGGAGCCACTGCTCTACACAGGATGCCTACAGCAAGCTCACTGCTGCCACCTCCTGGTTGCAGGTATGGTAGTGCAATACAGGCCCCTGTGTCAGGGGAGTACTCAGGTCTTGAGCACCCCAAGGAAAGGCCACGCAAATGAGCCCCCAGCCGAAAGAGACAGATCCCCTTGGGAGTGTCACTGGCAGCAGGACCCTCTGGGAAGCAGCAGGAGATATCCAGGGAAGGGAAGCCAGAGGCTCTGCATTCCCAGAGCAGCTGCTGGCACACTCTCACCTTGCTCTTCCCGGCATCTCTTGGCACTTGGCTCCTCATCCCTGTTGTTCTCCCTGCTAGTTGGCAGCTCTATTTTGCGTTTGGGGATCTGCTTGCGAGCTGAAGAGCAGAGTTTAGAGTCAGCCTCCTTCAAACTACTGGGAGGGATGTCTGGAGCCAGCCCCGAGCCTTTGGACTGGGACAAGTTGTGGGAAAAACAGGGGGTGCAGAGTCCAGAGGTGCACAATTGCCACGGTGCAGAAGCAGAAGCAGCACTGGGTTACAGAGAGCATGCCAGGCCAGCATAGTAACCTACAGCGCCCAATGAGGCCAAACTCATCCAGAGGCCCCTCTGGCTTTAGGTGCCCTGTCTGACCCTCAATTCTCCAGCTGACTTCAGTGGAATTTGGGTGCTCAGCCCCTCTGAGAATGGGGCACAGCTAGGCACCCCAGACCAGACCCCTCGTGAACACTGAGGCCTGAGTGACTTGGTGGGCAGAAGGAATGTGGCAGCCATAATACAGCTGTACTGCAGAGAGGCACCGACACTGCATCTCGCTCTACACTGTTCGACCAGCTCCAACCTTCCCCAAGACTTAAGAGTTCAGAAAGACAGAAGCCCAAGCCAGCAGAAAGCCAAAAGGAAGGGAGAGGAGCAGCAATCAGAGAAACATCTCCTGGAGCCCAGGATCCCAGCAGTGAACGCACACATGGGCAGGTCTCTGTCAGGGCCCAAGGGAGAAAAGGCAAACAAGCAGCATGGATGGGATTTAATGAGGAGAGCTCAACAAAGCATGGCCCAGGGAGAGCGCAACACATTAACTGCTGGCAATTACATTGTTCATACCCTTCGAAGAGCAAGCAAAACACAGACACTGGTTAGACTGATTTGGTGAGAACAACACAGGGCAGGCAGGGATCATCTGCAGCCTAGAAAAACACTGGTCAGGCGGGAGAGAGATGCATGTCTCTGTCCAAGAAAAGCAATGGCTGGAGAGCTGGGAGCCTAGAGTTGGTGCCCTTGCTGCACCACAAGGAGGAATACAGGCACAGTTGCCCTGCACTGTGACAGGAAACACAAAAGAGGGGCTGCTCAGGGCAATAACATGGGAAGTCCTATGGGCCATTTAGGGTGCATGCAGGCAAGGCTCCCTGCTGGTGTGGAGTCAGGCTGAGAGCTGAGACAGAGCCCCAGCGCCAGCTCACTTGTCCTGTCCCACAGGCCCATGGGGTCCAGCCTACTGGCTGTGGCTGTCCTACCCAGAGCCCTGGGGAAAAGAACCAGGGAGTCATCTATAACGGACTATTATTCTGCCTGATTGCACGGGGCCTAAGACACCTGCTCAGGTGGGCTGAACCATGGAGGCCCATTCTGGGAGAGTGCAGGTAGAGGCCTGCCATTTGGAAAGAGTGCCCAAGGACAGAGTGAGGGCATGATCACATCCGGGCAGGGTCCTTACCCGTCCTGCGTCTGGGGATGCCAGCACGGCCAATGGCAGGGGAGTCAGAAAGGGCCGGGCTGTCTCCAGCGGAGTGGCTACTGCTTGGTGAGGGGCTATCCGCAGAAAGATCAGACTGAGGAGTTTGCATAGGCTCCTGAAAGACAACCCCCCAAGAGTGCTACAGGCAGGGCAGAGACATAGAGCACAAACCACAGCCCACCTGGCTGTATCACTAGCACTGGGCAAGGTGGGGTGGGAGCAGCACTCAGCCCCAAGAGAGGGGCCAGCAGGCTTCTGGAAGAAATTTAGGCGGGGATTCCAAGGAGGCCTGTGAGAGATATGGGGGCAAAACAGCCACCTTCAGGAGAGCTCCAAGTGGAGGGAGGGGGCACACACAGGCAGGTCTCTGTAGCAGCACAGAGGACACTGTACTGTGTATACCTCTCCCACCAGCAGAAGGCACTCTGCCCAGGACACACTGCAGGACTAGCATTAGGGGACACGTACAAGAGGGAGCCCAGAACCTGGCTGGAGTGAAGGGCACTAAGGCAAGGCATGGAGGAGGCACTGGGCTGGTGCAGGCCGAGTGAAGGGCACCATGGGGCAGCCTACACTCCAGTTGGTGCTGGGGGGATGCAGGATCCCAGGCTAGCCCCATGGGGATTCCAGGAGAGAGATGGGTGGTGCGCAAATGATACCTCCTTGCTGCTGGCTTTCTCTGAGCTTTTTTCCTGTATGGGATCCACCTCTGCTTGGGCTGTCAGCACGGCCTCCTCCTCGTCACTGTCGCTCTCCAAGACCCGGCGCAGGGGCCTCTTGGCAGCGGATTTCACTGGGGAGTCCACACAGAGGCTTAGGCCATTTCTCTGTATCACAGCTGCCTCTGACACCCTGTAACAAAGCTGTGGATCAGAAAGGATGGCCCCGGAACCAACACCAGCAAGACCTCGCTCCAACTGCCCCCCATGGTGCATAACGGAGCCCGGCAGTAACTCACTGGCTGGCTGAGTCCTCTTCTGCTGGCAGTCTGATCTTCTCCTCCTCCTTCACTGCCTTCATGGGCTGGAAAAATGACCTGGCCAAAGCAACAGACAGAAATGCCTGACTAACACCCCTGCATGGGCAGACTAGACAGTCTCTTGAGGAAAGGAAATCCCTTTGTCCCAGCATAGGAGCCCATCAAGGCTCCCACCAGCCACTTGATATATTTAGTCATCCAGGCAACAAGCTACAGTCCAATGAGAGAAAGCCCTGCATTGGCAGCCCCAGGCGCTCTAACTGCATGGAGGTCCAACAGAAGGGCCTGGAGTGTTCCAGCAATACCCAGAATAACTGCTGCATTTCCCCACCTGTGGGCTCACTGCATCATCCCACACATGCAATGAAGCAGCTCTTGTCTGTGCCTCACTTAGCTGCAAACCGTGTTATATCCTTGAAGGGAGCACATGTGGCCAGAGCTCTGTGGGGCGGTAAGTCTCTCTGCAGGGCCCTCCTGCAAGGCAGGCACTCTGAGTCACTCAGGTACTCGTGCCCACAGCACTGAGCACAGGCTAACAGCAAGAGAGACAGGCCAGGAGACCCAGAGACCAGCCTCAGCTCCGAAAGGCAACGCATCAAACAGTGCAGGCAGGGCCTGTGCCTTCCCCAGTGGGCTGAGACACATTGCGGAGGGGCAGGGAAACACAGTCATGGCACAGGCGGGTTCTGCTGCCACAGGGATAGAGGGGTGAGGGTACGGGGCTGGCAAGGAACAACCAGCCTCTCCCCATCCCCTGCTCCTTCACCTCTCCCCTGTCGCTAGTGGGGCAGCAAGGGAGTGCCGAGGCTCCAGGCCCCCGGGGGGTATTACTCACGTGATGGGGCGCTGCATCATGGGCGGTGTGGGGGAGCTGTCACTGCAGGCCAGGCAGATGCAAAGCCCTTCTGGCACGTCAGCTGCTCCGGGACCTGTGAGCCAAGCACCAGGGATCACTCAGCACCACTCCACCATGGCGGCTCCAGCTGCAGGCAGAAAAGGGGAGAGAGGTGAGAGGCCCCCAAGCTGACCCAAGAACTGAACCTGGGGCAGACCAGGGCAAGCATTAGTCTGCAACACAGACAGGAAAGCGAAACCATCTGCCTAGGCATTGAGCCCAGTTCCCACTGCTCAGCCCCAAGCCAGAGTCCAGGGCACAGAGCAGAGGGGGCAGCTGCCCCCTGGGAAGTACCAGGGTCATGGCTAGGGACTGGATTCCCTGGACCAGACTGGGAGTTGGCCTGGCAGCGGGGGAGTTAGATGGCTGGGGGAGCAGGTGGCTGGATTGAGGGCCAGGTGTGGGTGCACGGCTGGGAAGGGGCAGGTGGCTGGAGGGGAGGGTGGATGAAAGGGGAGGGGCAGTTGGCAGAGAAGCGCAGGGGGCGTTGGAAGAGGGGATGGGGCAGGTGAGCAGCAGCCCCTTTTCCCGCCATTTCTGCCCCACAGGGGCTGCGCGCGGTCCTTGGCCCCCAACGGTCTATGTTCAACAGTCCCCACTCTACTGGCCGCGGGAGGGCGCGCGCGCGGCTACCTGCGGGTCTCGCGCCCAATTCCAACCCGGGGCTCGCGCCTCCCAGCGCCCTTTCGCGGGGAAAATCCAACCCGTCGCGTTCCGACAGCCACCGAGCTCCTGACGTCACAACAGCCGACGTGCGCTGCGCGCGCAACCCAAAAACGAACGCGCTACGCCCGCTGGGAAATGTAGTCTTGGTAGCATCTGACGCTCGGGGCTCGCCAAACATACCCAGGGGCATGCTGGGAAATATAGCCTCACTCCTGCCATTGTCCAACTCACACCTGCCCAATCTACAGCCTGGCCTAGCTCTGTTACCTCTGCCCCCGCCCCCGGGGCACTCCCCCATGGTGCCCTATGGCGTCCCTGCACTCCCCTCCCCCCCGCATGGCCCATCTGCCCAGCTCCTGGAGTCCCCATGGTGCTGCCTTGGCCACGGTGCTGGGCCGGGGTCACAGGGCTGCTCCCCTCCCGCTCTGCCCAGGGCTAGCGCCAGGCCAAGCCACCTGCACACGCTGCCCAGGGTAGAGGTCCAGTCCAGGACTGTGTGGCTCTGCAGGCTCAGCCCCTTGGTGGGCACTGAAGGTGCCAGGGACTCTACTGGCTTCTTCCTGGGGGTGGCAGAGCAGTGCCCTCTGTCACTGCCAGGACAAGGCGCAGACATGACCCTGCCACTGTCCCATGGCATGAATCAGTTGCCAGACCTGACATCGAAATCAGCATCGGCACTGAGCAGCAGAGATAGCACATCTTGGAGCTGAGCAGGGCAGGTCACACCTCCCCTAGCTGAGCTAGGGGGGTTCAAGCTCTCCAGCTGCCCAGGCAAATGTCCCTGCACTGGTTACGCTATGGGCACTTTGGGATCTTTTCCACACACCCAGGCTGCTAGAGACGGACTTTTTAAAGCAATGAAAGCTGAGCCCGTGCCAAGAGCCAGCAGCTGGAGAGAGGTGGGGGCATGGCACCAGTTGACTCAGAGCCCTGGCACCACAGCAATGGGCACCAAGATGGGCAGCCCCAGACTGGGCCCTGAAGGAAACCACAGAGCCATCAGAGCACAAGGGAATTGAGGGAGGAGCTGTAAGCCAGGAAGGGTCAAAAAGGAAAATATATGTTTATTGAATAAAGTGTATTCTCTGTACAAAGAGCGTTACCTGGCATCATCCACAGACCCACCTCTGACAGCACAGACACCCCAGAGCATCACACCCCGCATGGCACCATCCACCAATCCGCTCTTGCCAGCGTAGACACCCTGAGCGTCATACCCCATATGGCATCATCCGCCCACGTGCCACTGCAGCACAGACACCCCAGAGCATCACACCCCACATGGCACCATCTGCCCACCTGCCACTGTCAGAGCAGACACCCCAGAGTGTCACATCCCACATGGCATCATCCACCCACCCGTGTCTGCCAGGCAGACACCCCAGAGCGTCACACCCCGTATGGCATCATCCGCCCACCCGCTTCTGCCACCACAGACACCCCTAAAGTGTCAAACCCTGCATGGCATCATCCATCCAAGCACCTCTGCCAGCACAGACACCCCAGAGCGTCACACCCCGCGTGGCACCATCCTCCCACCTGCCACTGCCAGCGCAGACACCCTTGAAGTGTCACACCCCACGTGGCACCATCCGCCCGCCCCTGCCAGCGTAGACACTCCCGAGCGTCACACCCCTCATGGCACCATCCTCCCTCCCACCACTGTCAGTGCAGACAGTCCAGAGCATCACACCCCACGTGGCGCCATCCGCCCACCCACCACTGCCAGCACTGACACCCTTGAAGTGTCACACCCCACATGGCACCATCCGCCCACCCCTGCCAGCGTAGACACTCCCGAGCATCACACCCCACGTGGCACCATCCGCCCACCCACCACTGTCAGCGCAGACAGTCCAGAGCATCACACCCCACGTGGCACCATCCTCCCACCCGCCACTGTCAGCGCAGACAGTCCAGAGCATCACAGCCCACATGGCACCATCCTCCCACCCGCCACTGCCAGCACGGACACCCCAGAGCATCACAGCCCACGTGGCACTGTCCACCCACCAACCTCTGCCAGCGCAGACACCCCAAAGTGTCACACCATGCATGGCATCATACACTCACCATCCTCTGCCAGCGCAGACACCCCAGAGCATCACACCCCGCATGGCACTATCCTCCCACCCACCTCTGCCAGTGCACACACCCCAAAGCGTCACACCCCACATGGCAACATCCACCCACCCACCTCTGCCAGCGGGATCAGGGTGCTCTCAGCTATGGGCCAGCAGTGCCCAGCCCACCATGAGTACACAGACACCTCGGGATCTCTACCCGGCCTGGGCTGCAGGTGCTCTGAGGTATGGGAAAGCAGCATCAGGCCCATGATAGGCACCCAACCCACTGCGGTCCCTGCCTGGCACTGGCTGTAGGTGTTCTCAGCTACAGGACAGCACCACCCGCCACTTTCTCTTTTTTGTGAAAACAAGTCAAACAGGACCAGCACCCAGGTATCCCATCCATCCTGACGTCATCGCGGGGCACCGCCATCATGGCAATGGGCTGGCTTCTCCCCTGCTGTGTGAGCTGCAGATGTGCAGCCAGCCCTGCACCAGTGCCTGTCCCCCTAACTTACATAGTAAGCACCCGGAGCAGCTGGGGTCCATGCCCCACGGCCCTAGCATGCGCCCAGAAGTGCTGCCCGGTTCCTGTGTAGCAGGCCAGGGTCGAAGAGCGCCAACCCAGTGCGCAGACGTGTGGCGAAGAGGTGGCGGCAGGGCAGCAGGCTGGAGGTGTAGATGGAGCAGGAGCAGCGCGTCAGGGCCTGGTCCATAGCGAACTCAGACAGGCCGTCGTGGAGCAGGTAGCCCTCGGCTGTCTCCTGGAAGTGGTAGCGGCCGTGCCGTGCAAAGCCCAGCTCCTCCTCGATCAGGCCAGCCGGCTCCGGCTTGCAGATGGCACGGTAGTGCGTGGCCAGCTCTCCCTCGTCCAGCTCGTGGGCCTCGCTGCCCACCTGCATGGCCAGCAGGTCCAGCATGCACTGGGCTACGGTGGGCGAGGGGCTGAGGGCTGCCAGCAGCCGGCGCTGGTGCTGCTTGAGCAGCTCGCAGGCGTTGACATTGCGGGCTGTCTCAAAGGCCCAGAACTGCACCCACATCTCGCTGCGCGGCTGCCAATGGCGCCGGAAGTAGCGCACAAAGCGCGGGGGAAGAATGGCCTTCATCTCCTGCACTGCCTGCTGGTAGGCGGCCGGCGACTTGGCCGCAGCCAGCCGGCAGAGCAGGGGCCAGATGCGCTCGTCTTCGGCAGCGCCCAGCTCCTGCGCCTTGCTAAAGAGCGTCTCCAGCACCTGGGAGCGACAGATCTGCACACGGGCGTTGGGCAGCAGCTCCTTCACCGCCTCCAGGTGGGCGATCTCCACGCCCAGCGTGATGCACCGCACCTGCAGCTTGACCTCAGGCACGCTCTGCACCAGCGAGGCCAGCGTGAAGCGTAGCAGGTCGGGCGTCTCCCGTTGCGTCAGGCAGTAGGCCACCTCGCGGCCGCACCCCGCCCCGTCCACGCACAGCACCGAATACAGGTCAAACTCCTCGTTCAGCCCCACCATGCGGTCGAAGAACAGCATGAGCGGGAAGCGCCGGCTCAGCGCCATCATGCGCGAGCTCAGGAAGAAGATAGTCTGGACGATGACCTTGTCCTCCATGAAGACCAGCTTGACCTTGGCACTGGGGTCACTGGCGAAGAGCCCGTCCAGCACTGTCAGCACGTCCAGCACCCCATGGTCACGGCTCTTACAGTAGGAGAGCAGGCGCCGCACGTCCGGCCCCCCCACAAACTGCTTGGAGATCTTGTTGGTGGTGCGCACCGGCAGGCACGAGTTGGCCATCAGGTAGCCCTTCTTGAAGTAGTAGGCAAACTCGATGGGGCACAAGGCATGGTTGTGGGCCAGCTGGCACTCGGTGACGATCAGCCGGTCCTTCTTGGGGCTCATCTTCAGCACAATGCTGGCGCAGCAGCCCTTCTGCTGCCCCCTGTGGGCAGAGAGAGAGGCTGAGCACGCCGGGACCCCAGCACACGCCTCACCCATGGGCCAGGAGGCAGCTGTGGGAGCTGGCAGAGCGGGGCCTATGCTCACCCCATGCCTGGCGGGTACCAGTGCAGGGCTGCAAAGGGGCCTGGCCAGCATATACCTGTGTGCATGGAGCCTCCATTAGCTCTAGTAGTAGGGGCCTGGCTCACCGGCTCACTGCCCTGGGGTGAGGGCACTCCACTGCAGGTCTCCTGGGGAGACCCCAGAGCCATGCCAGCTGGAGCTCAGATATTGTGCGGGCGGGGCTCCCAACTGGGGGGCTGAAGAGCCCAAGCAGGTTACTGCAGGGAAAGGATGGGACAGAGGGACCTACAGCATCGATTGGGACAGAGACAGGAAACAGGTACCTCTGCTCCCCTCTCTCATGAGGCAGGAACCAGGACATGGGCAATGAGACAGGCAGAAATCCTTCCCTCACAGTGCTATAGGCCTGGGGAACTCACTACCACAAGGAAGTGTGGGGCCAGGGCCGAGCAGGGCTCAAAATGGAGCTGCGCCTTTGTCTGGATAACAAGAACACCCAGCATTACTGAGGCAGTGTGGCCTACTGGATAGAGCTCTGCACTAGGCCACAGAAGAGCCGGGTTCTGTTCTCAGCTCTGCCTGGTGTATGCCCTTGGGCAAGTCCTGTCCCTTCTCTGTGCCTCAGTTTCCCCTCTGTACAGTGGGTAAAGCGCTGTGAGCTCTACAAGGGAAAGGACTAGATAAGAGCTGGGGACTGTTGTTAATTATTAGTCAGGATTAAATGGGGCAGGGAGATGACCCACCTCCCAGCCAGTCACAGATTGACAGGAGCCGGGGGGAGTTCCCTGGGGCAGGCTATGCCAGCACTCCCCACTGCGGGGATTCGCCACCCTCGGATATGGAGCTAGGCAGCCTGGGGCTGAGCCAGTCTGGCAGTGCCGAGGGATGTAAGCTTTGTCCCATCACAGCCTCACCCACATCAGACCGCGCTCCTGCCTAGGGTAACATGCACTGACAGCAGCCATGCACCTCTCAGCCCCAATGGGACATAGGAAAAGGCTAGAGAGGGATCCCGTGCCTGGGGTGTGGAGGGTTTTTATACAGGGATTCCTTGCCCGGTACTGTGATGCAACTGCCTCTGGGGTGGGACATGAGGGCTGTTTAAAAGTCACACAGAACCAATGCACAACAGTGGAGATCAGGAAGGGGAGTCAGACAGAGAACAGAAATGGGGGTTGTAGCCATCTTAGTGTTTCAACAGGATACCTGGGTTCTCACCCCAGCTCTTAAGGGAAGTCTCCATGGGATTGTTTTAACTACAAGCGAGGAAGACTACAATTTTACATCTAGATCAGCCACTCAGCTCCCTTCAGCACAGACCCCCTAGCGCCGGCCTGGGCATCGGGGCCAGCACTTACTGTCAGGGGAGAGTGCTCCCTACTGAGACCCACACAGCAAGGATATGGGCTCCAAGCCCTGGCCCAGTTAGACTCTGCTTTGCAGGTGGGCTCTGGTGGACACCACAATGCACAGGAGCCCCACGGGAGAGATAGTACATGCCCAGTTTGGCGCTGAACCGTCCTGCCCAGCTGTGTCCCTGTGCCTCCCCCAGCCCTTCTGCGTGTGCTGCCCCTCTGCCGAACTGCCCACCCCCCATGGCCCGCCCACAGTGGGTCCTCACCCCTGGTCGGGCTTGCTGGAGCCACGAAAGTCCTTGCAGACCAGGCGCACGGAGCTGTACTTGAGGGCCTCCACCACGTCGGGCCGTGGGGGCACCGTTGCCCACTTGCACTTGCTGAGCGGCACCGAGTTCTTCACAAAGAACAGGACCTTCCTGCGCTCACACCAAGCGTCGAAGAAGGCGCTGAACTCCTCCCACGAGAAGAACTCCTTCTCCTGCAGCTCGTCCTCCTCCATCCCGCGGGGTGGCTGGGCCTGCTGGGGACAGCTGGGGTCAGCACCGGGACAGGCAGGGTACAGAGCTCAGTGCTGGAGACCCACAGCACAACAGGCATCCCTCAGCCAGCCTCCTGACAAGGGACGGAGCAGAGGGGCACCAGGAAGGGGCTCACAGCTGCACAGACTCAGCCCCCCAGTCCACGTCCTCTGGGCACCTGCCCTTGCTGTTCAGCCCAACCAGCGCTGCCCCCCAGTAACTGCTGTGACTCCCCAGTATCCGCATCCCTCAGCCTCAGGGCAGCTCTGGTGTGACACTGAGAGAGGGGCAGGAGGGAGCTGGGGTATGTATCGAACCCCCACTGTGTATAGATCATGTTCCCCTGCAGCTTCACAAACCCCTCAGCCCGTGGGGCACCCCACACCAGCAGTCTGTTATCACACACGCCCATCGTCTGTCTCTCTCTCACACACACAAACACACACATTCAGCAGATTAACAGCTGGCTACATGACAGCTCTCCGAGCACAGTCATCCGTGGGACCCCCATCAAGTGGGCTCTGCAGGGACCAGCTCCCGGCCTGATGCTAGTCTGCATTTTCATCAGCGATCAGGCAGAAAATACAAACTCCCAGCTGAGAAGAGCACTGACGGCTGACATATAGACCAGCGAGCAGTAATCAGCAACAAGGCCAGGGCAGCCAGACCAGGCAAACTGCACAGCTTGGTCAGCTGGGCCCATTCAAACAGAGTGCGTTTAATGCAGCTTGATGTGAGGTCATGCGTCTAGGAACAAGGGATGCAGGTCACACTGACCGCACAGGGGCTGGCCCCTAGAAAGCAGGGACCCGGAAAGGGATTTAGGGCTCATAGGGGACAAACACCTCAACAGGGGCTCCTAAGGCAATGCTGTGGCAACAAGGGCAAAGGTGACCTTTGGCTGGATAGGGAGGTAGGAAGCAGTTTTCCCTCTGGGTACGGCATTGGTGGGGCAGGCCTTGGATTTCTGCATGCTGTTCTGGTGTCCATGTTTATAAAGGATGTTGAATAATTGTTGCGGGTGCATCCCCATCGCTCGCTGGATTCAGGTCCAGGCTGAATGCTCTTCTGGAAGCTGCTTTAGTCAGATACAAGTTATTGGGCCCAGCAGAGGAGGGTGACTAGCTGAACTCTTGGGCTGTGTTATATAGAAAGGCGGGTGGCACCTGTCATTGTTTCCATAGGCTGAGTTCTGTGCTGGTGGCATCTCAGGTTTTCTGGAACTAACCCCACCCCATGAGATTCCTCAGACAGACTAGCAGCTCTGGCAAATTTCACAGGCTGTATCGGCCAGGGGCCGCCATTTCCCCGCTTGGGTGAAGTTTCTGTGGCACAGTGCTCTCAGGTACCCTACAGCCACTGCACATCGTAATGAACTTCCCATCCCCCCCATGTCACAATCACACTGCCCCATTGTGTGTCACACTCCCATGTCATACACCCCTCATGTTTCACAGCCACAGCCTCCACTGTGTCACACACCTTGTCATACACCCTGAGTCATATACATATACCCTGGGGTCCCAATCGTATGCTCCCGTCACACAAATTCAGCCCCCTTTTAGTGTCAAATCCCCATGTCACACACCCCCTGTATCACACACAGAGCCCTTATTGTGTCACACCCTCCCATATCATACCCCTCTGTGTCACACACACAGTCCCTTCCCCACACCATAGATTCCAAATCCAGAAGGGACCACTGTGTTCATCTACTCTGACCTCCTGTATAGCACAGGCCAGAGACCTTCCCCAAAATAATTCCTAGAGCAGATCTATTACAAAAACATCCACTCTTGAGTCAAAAATGGCCAGTGATGGAGAATCCACCATGACCCTTGGGAAAGTCTTCCAATGATTCATTACTCTCAGTTAAAATGTACACCTTATTTCCGGTCTGAATTTGTCTAGCTTCAACTTCCACCCATTGGATCGTGTTAGACCTCCCTCTGCTAGACTGAAGAGCCCATTATCAGCTATTTGTTCCCCATCTAGGTACCCATAGTCTGTGATCATCCCCCCTTAACCTCTTCTTTGTTACACTAAACAGATTGAGCTCCCTGAGTCTCCCACTATAAGGCAGGTTATCCAATCTTTTAATCATTCTTGTGGCTCTTCTCTGAACCCACCGCAATTGATCAATATCCTTCTTGAATGGTGGAGACCAGAACTGGACACCAGTGCAAAATATAGGGGTAAAATACTCTACTCCTACTCAAGACTCCCATTTATGCATCCCAGGATTGCATTAGCTCTTTTAACTACAGTGTCACACTGGGAGCTCATATTCACCTGACCGTCCATCATGATCCCCAAATCTTTTTCAGAGTCACTGCTTCCCCGGAGAGTTCACCATGTAAATATGACCTGCATTCTTTGTCGCTAGATGTATACATTTACATTTAGCTGTATTAAAATGCACATTGTTTGCTTGTGCCCAGTTTACCAAACGAACCAGATCACTCCGTATCAGTGACCTGTCCTCTTCATTATTTGCTACTCCCCCAATTTTTGTATCAACTTCAAACTTTATGAGTGATATTTTATGTTAAACAGCAAAGGTCCTAGAACTGGTCCCTGCGGCACATACTGGAATCATACCCAACCAATGACCATTCCCCGTTTACAATTACACTTTGAGCCCTATCAAGCAGTTTTTAATCCATTCAATGTGGACCATGTTCATTTTATACTGTTCTAGTTTTTTAATCACAATGTCATGTGGTACCAAGTCAAACCTCTTACAGAAGTCTAAGTCTGTTACATCAACTTTATTACCTATATCAACCAAACTTGTAATCTCATCCACCAAAATCAAGTTAATTTTTCATGATGATTGGCATTAATTATAGTACCCTTCTTTATTTCTTTATTAATCAAGTCCTGTATCAGCTGCTCCATTATCTTGCCTGGAATTGATGTCAGGCTGACAGGGCTATACCTACACCGGTTACCCCCTTTTTAAATATTGGCACAACGTCAGCTTTCTTCCAGTCTTCTGGAATTATCCCAGTGCTCCAGGACGTATTAAAAAATCAACATGAACGGTCCAGCGAGCTCCTCAGCCAGCTCTCTCTCACACACCCCATCACACACCCGCTCCCAGCTGTCCACCCCTTGTGCTGCACTCCCCGAGCTGCTCGCCCAGCCCCATCGATTCCCAACCCCGCAACCAGCCCCAGCGCCTCTGCCCAGCCCTGCCACCCCGAGCCCTGCACGGAGCTGGGATCGGACCAGGAGGGACCCACCGACAGCCCCGAGCATCAGCTTCTGCCCTGTGTGGGTCCAGCCCTGAGCACCAGCCCCCCGCCCCGGTCAACCCCCGCCCCGGCCAGCCCCGAGCTGCAGCCCCAGCCCCGAGCTGCAGCCCGCTGCGGGTCCCGCCCAGCTCACCAGCCCGGCAGCACCAGGATGCTCCACAAGCAGCAACAGCCGAGACTAGAGCACCCAGCCCCCACAGTGCTCCGCAGCCCTCGCCCAGCCCCCGCTTCCCACAATGCACCGCGGCCCTCCCCTCAAGGGTCCCCCCCCTTCACTGCAGACCCAGCCCCCTAACCCTCCCCACAATGCTCCGCAGCCCTCGCCCAGCCCCCGCTTCCCACAATGCACCGCAGCCCTCCCCTCAAGGGTCCCCCCCTGCACTGCCGACCCAGCCCCCTAACCCTCCCCACAATGCTCCGCAGCCCTCACCCAGCCCCCGCTTCCCACAATGCACTGCAGCCCTCCCCTCAAGGGTCCCCCCCCTGCACTGCCGACCCAGCCCCCTAACCCGCCCCACAGTGCTCCGCAGCCCTCGCCCAGCCCCCGCTTCCCACAATGCACCGCGGCCCTCCCCTCAAGGGTCCCCCCCTGCATTGCCGACCCAGCCCCCTAACCCGCCCCACAGTGTTCCGCAGCCCTCGCCCAGCCCCCGCTTCCCACAATGCACCGCGGCCCTCCCCTCAAGGGTCCCCCACTGCACTGCCGACCCAGCCCCCTAACCCTCCCCACAATGCTCCGCAGCCCTCACCCAGCCCCCACTTCCCACAATGCACTACAGCCTTAAACGCCCCACAAGGCACTGCAGCCCTCGCCCCCTGCCAGTCTCCAGGATACACTACAAGCTGTCATCCAGCCCCAGTTCCCACAATGCACTGCTGTAGCCCTCCCCCAGCCCTCTGCCCAGCTCCCCCAATGCAGTGTAGCCTCCAAACCCTCTAGGTTTCAGAGTAGCAGTCGTATTAGTCTGTTTCCGCAAAAAGAAAAGGAGGACTTGTGGCACCTTAGAGACTAACAAATTTATTAGAGCATAAGCTTTCGTGAGCTACAGCTCACTTCATCGGATGCATGCAGTGGAAAATACAGTAGGGGGATTTTATATATACAGAGAACATGAAACAATGGGTGTTACTAAGCTCATGAAAGCTTATCCTCAAATGAATTGGTTAGTCTCTAAGGTGCCACAAGTACTCCTAACCCTCTAGGGAGCAATGACAGGGTGGGAAAAGCTGCAGCAGGGTCTCTAGGGAGTTGGAAGCCTCTGCCCACGGACTGTAGAGCTTTTGCCCTCCTTGTCTGGTACAGAGGCCAACTCTAGTGTGGATGCAGCACCACAGAGGGGTAACAGTGTGTGTCCTGGCATTGTCATCCCTGCATAGAGCAGACAGCATCTATGGACTGGGCTGGCTGATCAGTTGTGACACTGGCCCAGTGCCAAGGGGAGAGCAGAGCTAGTGAGTAGAAAGCTGGTTCCCCCAGTCCCGTTGCGGGACCCATACCAGGAGCTCTGTATCGTTCCCATCTGGGCACTGCCGTAAGGCGTGACAACACAGCAAGTGTATGGCCATGCTGAGAGCGCAGCGCCAGGGACCCATGGGAAAGGCCTAAAGACAGAGTTGGGATTTAGAGACTAGCATAACACCTGTGGGCAAAGATCAGCTGGCTTGCAACCTCTCCTTGTCGGGGGAATACGGGCACTGAGGCTGGACGGAAGGCACCCCGAGGCTACACAATGCTGGGGTGGAGTGAGGAAATGCACGTGCCCTCTGAGGCCTGGTCTGCACTACAAAGTTAGGCTGACAGAAGATGCCTTGCGTCAACCCATTTTTGCACGTGTGGCCCCCGCCGACATGTGTGCCCCATTACTGTGAGTAGCCAACCCATGTCCCCCAACAGCATGCAGCAGACCTGCTGAGGCTGATGCAGTGCAAACATACACACTACATGACGCTTGTTGACCCCAGCAGTCCTCTAGGAGCTGCCCCACCATGTCCAATTCCCTGTGACAGTGACTGCCCTGCTCACAACTGTGAACTCCACTGCCCAGGACCTGGGCTCACAGAGACCGGAAGCCATCTCCCCACTTCCGGTTTTGAAATGCCTTTTCCTGACAGCCCAGCTTGGCAAGCACACTTCTCCGCTCACCGTTGTTACATACAGGTGCACAACAAGCCATGCCAGAGGTGAATTACACCAGCTCCACACTCCTGCCTGGAGCAGACAGGAAATAGTGGATCTCCTGGGCCTGTGGGGAGAAGAGACTGTGCATACATAGCTACGGAACAGCTGCAGAAACATGGACATCTACACCCAGATTGCACAGCGGTACGACAGGGGTCAGCAGCAGTGCAATGTGAAATCAAAGGAATTTCGCCAGGGATACCACAAGACCAGGGAGGCCAACTGTCAATCTAGTGCTGCCCACCTGCCACTTCTGTAGGGAACCATGGCGGAGACCCCACCAGCATGCTGGGGTTACTTTGGAGGAGCCCGAGACAGAGAAGAGTGAGGAGGAGGGGGAGACGCACCAGAGGACTCCAGCCAAGCTGCAAGCCAGGACCACAGTCTAGCCAGTCCCGCCAGTCAAGCACGGATGAGGGGAGGGGAATGCAGGGAAGCACATGCATGCATTTTCCCTTACAGTGTTCAAGTTTAAAGATGGTGCCCGGCCCTTCCCCAAGTTAACCTGACACATGTATTGATGTTTCCTTGTTTACTCTCACGAGAAGAGGTAGTGGTGCAACAAACAGAGGTTGGGCTGGCATCTGCTTTTCATTCTCCTGTTGGGTTGTAGGCGGGGTCATGAGGAATGCTTTATGACCCTTGGATCCTCCTGAGAGATCTCCAGGAAAGGTTCATGCAGATTCTCTGCAATCCTCTCCCAAAGGTTTCTAGAGAGGGCTGCCTTGTTTCTTCCCCCACCGTAGGACACTATCCCATGCCACTCTGCAATGCGTTCGACTGGCACCATCGCAGTACACAGGCTATTGGCATATGGGCCTGGGTGGCTTCAGGACACCAGCAGCAGCTGAGATCTCTGTGCTTTGTGACCCTCAGGAGTGAGAGATCAGCTAAGATCACCACCACCTGTGGAAAACAGTGCCAGTATTCAGTGCCATTGCCCTGTACTCATACCTGTGGAATAGGGACCAAAATTTTACATCATCATGTCAGAGGAAATCCTCCCCCCACCCCCCAGCAGGCCATACTCACTAGGGCTGGGGCTGGAGAGCAGTGCTGTGCCGAGGCGCTCCAAAGCTCAAGTGTCGATAGGCATGTCTTGTTAAAAGGGTTTATGGGAGTAAGAGAAGGGAGGTTGGAAACATATAGTTCCCTTGTGACTGTAAATCCAGGGGTACAGTGATTGTTTTCATCATAGCTGCTGCCATTGCATCCTTGAGGCAAAGGAAGAAGAGGACTAGGGAGGACACATTCACTGAGACCCTGCAGCCACTGCTGCCTTGGACTGTGAATAAAGGCCCTGGATGGCCCACTTGACAGACAGCCTGGAGAAGGAAAGAGCAGACAGAAGAACAGCCCAGGAGTGCCAGCAAGACAAGGAGAGGCAACTGCACCAGGACATAATTGGACTTCTCAGGTAGGTAACAAACCAAACGCTGCAGATCCAACAATCTGACTCTCCACCCTTTGCAGTCCTTGGAGACCTCCAGTCAGTGCTCCCCACACCCCTCACCATATCATAGGACACCACAGGCCGCATCCTTACCCCTACTATGCCACACCGGGGGACAGGGAGGAAAACCATGGCTTGCCCCAGCTGCTGTATGCGTACCCACAACAGGCAGCATATGTGCACTCAAATGGACAGTAATGTTTACTTCCTTTCTAATTTTACATTTTCACCCCATTAAGTTATGTTAAAAATGGGTCTAACATGGCCTGCGGGTTTCTTTGCCCATTGATTTTCTGCACTGTTTTTTACCCACTCGATAAAGTTCTAATTTTGGAAAATCAAGTTTTCTTTATTAGTTCATGACACTTATTGCAGAATGGCCCTCAAAGCAAGCAGGACTTGGGCACATGCAGCAAGCGCCGCCGAGTTCACAACTCCAGAAAGGCACCTAGCCACATCTCTATATGTCCAGCAAGCATGATGCAGGTCCTAGCAGCACTCAAAGCGCTAGGCCCGAAAACACTCCACACAGAACGCTGCTGTGGCTAACCGTTACAGTGCTTTCAAAGCCTCCCTCAACTGCACAGCTCCATGCTGGGCTCTTGTACTGGCCCTTGTGTCTGGCTGTTCAAGCTCAGCAGAGAGCCACCCCAGCTCTGCCCTTCACCCTGCCGGCAGCTTTCCCCCCTTCACCTCACAGGACACAGCAGGCAGCTGTAAGCCACAGGGGTATTTTTTGCACGGAGATCCAACTTACTGAGTAAACAATGCCAGCGCCCTATCCCAAAAGCACATTCAGCTGTCATTCTGCAACTGCTGAGCGGAAAAAAGTTGAACCCTTCCTTGGCGCTGTCGATGCGGCCGCTGTACGGCTTTATGAGCCGGGGCTAGGCTGTGTTGTCAAATGCGGAAGGCTGAAGGGTCGTTGCTGTGGTGACACAGTCCAGGGCTGCTTTGAGTTGTTACAGCTGCTCCATGTCTTTGCCGTAAAAAAGCCAGTGTTCTCAATGCAAGCATAAACTCCCCCTAGCTAATTCCACAGACCTCGGTGTTATTCAAGAATGACTACCGGCACTGCTCTTTGACAAAGGCACTCGGCCAGGTTTAGTGCCCTCAAGACACAATCCTAGCACCCCATAGGAGCTACAGGCATGCTAACACGAGTGCCCTGTGGCAAGGAGCGATTCAGTCAGTTGGAGGAATTTCTGCTCTCCCACAGGCCGCACAAAGAGATAAAGCGAGGCACCCCAGTATTTATGGACTGAGACAAACAACTCTCCCTGGTTCAGGACATCTGCTTCTTACCTCCCCTGGTATCATGCTCCTGGGACAAAACATCCTGGTCTGGTGTTAGCTCAGGATGGCCCTGGACTAATCGTCTGGAGTGTGTTTTCACACATACCTCGTATCTGTTGCTTCTCAGGGGGGGCCTGTATTTTAGCAACACTAGTGATATTTTTGCCAAGATCATACAGTAAACTCGTAAACAGCTACTTTAACACAGGACCTAACTTTGACTCAGTCTCTGGTTCAGGCCTCAAATCTTATACCTGGCCCAGAACTTCAGGCTCTCTCTCTCCGACAGGCTGGTCCCCCAGGATCATTATTGGCATTTCAAAATCGCCAACGGTAATCTGCCAGTCAGGAAAGAAAGTCCCTGCTTGCAGCTTTCTGCACTGTCCTGTGTTCTTAAAGACATGTGCGTCATGCTCCTTCCCTGACCAGCCTACACTGATGATCCACCCAACACTTGCACAATCATAAAAAAGCCCTTTCTGTTGATGTCCCCTGTGACAAGGCGGGCTGCTGCCAAAATAGGGATGTACATGTTGTCTATCACCCCACTGCAGTTTGGGAACCCCATTGCTGTAAATCCATCCTCTATGTCCCGCACATTGCTGAGAGCCACAGTCCTGTGCAGCAGGAGACAAGTAACAGCCCTACACGCCGCATGACAATGACCCATGTAATGACGTGGCGCCCACCTTCCTTCCTGGTTGGGTGTGTCTGCAGTCTTTAAATTGGTACCTTGCTTGGAGGACTCCTCTACTGCTCCTTTTCTGGGATGGGTGCAGCAGGACCCTGAGGCCCATCACCCCCCATAGTGGATTTTCCAACTCCAGAATGATTCCCACTGACCGGCAGCAATCCAGCATTGCAAGAGTCCAGAGCGTGATCTCCACACACTTCTCCATTGTCAGTGCAGCCTTCTGGTGTGCCTGCACGGGGGGGCTGGGGCACGCTCAGCACATAGATCCAGGAACGTGGCCTTTCCCACCTGAAAGCTCTGCAGCCACTGCTCGTCGTCCCAACCTGCATCACAATGCGATGCCACCAGTCGGTGCTCATTTCTCGGGCCTGGAAGCAGTGCTCCGCTGTGAATGCCACAGACAATCCTGAACTGTTTGTTGCTGTCCCTCAGCAAAGTGTCCTTGAAGAAATCTCACGTCCCCCATTATTGCGGCTCTTCCTGCCGGTCTGCACATACAGAACTGCACATCCTGGGTTTGTAATGTTCATGAGAACAGTGCAGAGCACTGCAGGCTCCGTGCTTCCCTCACAGACGGCAGAGACAGAAGAGTGACAAAAGGGTTTGGGGATTTTTAAAAAAAGACAGGAAAATGATGGGATATGGATGGCATTATGGGATGGCGAAAGTTGCAAGCTGGGAACTTGACCCCCTAGTTCCCAGATCCCTGCACAAGTCATACCTGTCCCACAATAGATTGTGAAAATTTCCCAAAAGGCATTGTGCCGGACAGCAGCTCATGGCCGTGGGATACCTGCCCGTGGTGCACCACACTGTGCCTCGACACAAGCACTCCTGTGGGGTATGTGGAGCACCAACACAAGCAGCCAAGTATGCACCCGCCCGAGCAATATACAGACTTCAGCAGTTGTATGCCTCGTGCAACGTGCGTGGACTTTAGCAGTTGTATGCCTTGTGTAACAGTCTGCAGTGTTAGACACAGCCTGTGAGTGTCTTCAGTTAATGGACTATAAGGCCAGAAGGGGCCCAGTCTGGTTTCTGCATCACCCAGGTTGGGCAAACCCGACCAGTGAGCCCTGCCTACTGACCTCTGACAGGGCTACAGCAAATACATGTGGTCCTGATGTACTGACTGCCCGGGATGCAGAATCTCCCATGTTCCAGGCCAGTTGTTCTGTCAGTTCCTCTCCCTGGTAAACATTGGCCTCTTATTGATAGTCTGGGATTATCCAGCTTCAGCTCCAGCCAGGCTTTGCCTTTGCTGGGGGAGCACAGAGCCCCCTGCTCTCTGAAATCTCCTCCCCGGGCAGGTACCCAGCAGCACGGAGATGCTGAATCCACTGAGATCCTTCAGCCTCTACCTGCCAGGCAGGTTCCCAGCTCCCCCTTCTTGTAGCTCTTCTCCAACCCCTTCCCACTCATCCCTGTCTTGTTTGCAATGAGGACATCCTCTGTCTAGCTGCCTGGGTGCTATCTCGCTCTCATATGTGGGTCACCTGATTTGGGATCAGATGGGAATTTCCCAACAGGTCAGACTGGCAGGGGCTTTGGGGGGGTTTCACCCTCCTCTACAGCCTGAGGCATGGGTTACCTGCTGGGATCCATTGGGCAGATCTCACCTGATCAATTCCCTGCCATTGCCCTCGGTCTCACCTCTCTGCCTGACACACAGAAATCAGTGCCCTGAGGACTGAAATGCTTTCATCTGACTGAAGTCCCTGGGCTCGGTCCAGGGGTATCTGTGTGCAGTGAAACACCTGGGCCATGCAGATTAGAACAGATGAGCCCATTTGGCCTTAAACTGTGTGAAACTATGAATATACACTGTACCCAGTACCAGTCTCACTAACATGATCCCCTCCCCCTGCTGATCCAGCCCAGCCATGCACTCACCCTCTTAGACACAGCCCACGCTGGGAGCCTTGGGCAGTTCAATTCCAATAGGACCCTGCCATCCTTTGCAGTATCCCTGCTCTCCAGGACACAAGCCCCACATCCGGCACGCGACCCCTCCTCTTGGTTCCTAGATGTGTGCCCTTGCCCCTGGCCATGTTGAGGTGCATGCTGTTTGGATGCACACACTGTACCAACGATGCAGCTCACCCTGCAGTACTGTGTGTCCCCTGCGTTACTCACCACTCCCGCACTGTCTCACCTGTATGCTTCACCAGCAATGGGCCTATCTTTCCTTCCAGCTCAACAATACAGCCATTGCCCAACCCTGGGTCGAGACCAGAGCAAAGCGGGACACCCCCCAGGGGTGACTAGTCCCCCTTTATCAATTGTCCCTATAGCACAATGATCGCCTTGCGCTCATTGCTGTCAATTATGGGGCGGGGGGGGGGGGGGAAGAGAGCCAGGACTCCCCGGTTCTATTCCTGGCTGTGGAATGGGAGTGGTTATCTAGTGGGGTGGGAGGCACTGGGTCAGTTGGGCTTGGGTCACGATTGAGTGGTACTTGCAGATCTTGGGCATGAGAGGGGTGCAAGGTCACAGTGATAGTGACCCCATGACCTGCTCCCATCCCATTCCCCCTCTGGCAAATGGGGCTCCTCTCGTTCCCTGGCCACACACGGAGCAGGCCCTGTGGGCAGGGGCTCTCCCCTTGGGTACCACCACCCTCAAGGGCTTCCCTCAACGGGAGCAGGCCAAAACCATGACCAGAACCCACCTGCCCTTGCCTGGGTGCGGGTGGGGCTGGCAACCAGGCTGGGGTGGAGGGTCGCCCCTGCTGCCCTTCCTGCTTGACTGGGACCCAGCTCCTCCCTCAGACAGAGGAGCTGATATTCCCAGGGTCCCCCGTGAGGCCAGCTGAGGGCTCCCACTCCTTGCTCCTGCTCCCTCTGCAGGCCCCAGGACATTCTGGGACCAAGACAAAGCAATGACAAGAGCTCAGGGCTCATCCATGGGGTATGCTGAAGGGCTGTCAGGCTGCCCCCACTGGCACCACAGGCTGAATGTGGGGCTGGCCTCTCGCTGGACAGGGGGCCATGGTGAAGTCCCTGGGACAAAGTGGGAATGTCCTGTAATATTTGACCACAATATGGGCCTCAGTTTCCCCTCTCTGTCACATCATTATGGTGGGGATTGTTTGCTCTCAGGGCCTCCTAAGAGTATGTCCACACGACACCCCCACGTCTGGCCCCTGCCAGCTGACTCAGCTGTTGAACTGCAGCGCAGACTTCCGTGCTCAGGCCGGCACACCGGCTCTATTACCCTGCAGGGTGGGAGGGGCCCAGAGCTCACCCAAGCCCAGAAGCCTAAACTACAATTGAACAGGCACGTAGCTGGAGTCAGCTGGCACAGGCCAGTTGCGGGTGTCCAACTGCAGTGTAGACATGCCCTAAGAGACATAGGTAGGAAGGCATCCAGCTGCCTGAGCTAAGATGGGTCACTGAAAGGCCAATCGTCCGTGCAGACAATGGCAAACCCAGTCCCCAGGACAGGGACACCTAGCACCCAACGCCCCAGAGGGAAGCTGGGCACAGACTGGGGAGGTGGGGGACAAGGGCTGGCTGCTGGAACGAAGTGGGACTCTCCCCTGGGAACTGACCAAGGCAGTCAGACGGGGGGAGACAGAGCTGAAACAATGGGGTTCCCTACAGCTCGGCTGAGCTCTGGGCTGACCAGAATGGGCTCTGCTTTAACCTCCAGCTCTCTGTTCTGAGCCAAGGATGGCCTGTGCTGTGTGCCGCTGAGTAACAAACCCGACAGCTTTCACAAACCTGGCCAGTGTCGCTGTCAATCCCAGCTGAGGTGCACTGCCCCTGCAGAGGGAACCTCTCTCTCCCAGGAGTCTGTTTCCCTGGGCAGGGGCGGGGCCCTGAGGACAGGGCAGGGAGCCCCCACCCCACCCCTGGCTGGACCGTGTCACAGACAGCGCTTTCCCAAAGGCATTTTATTGATGGGAAGTTTATAAAGAGTCACGTCCACAACCAGACCCACCCCCCATTCCCTGACCCTCCCAGGCACACCCATGCCCCTTCTCACTGTCCTGAGGCCTCGCTCCTCCAGCCTTGTGCCGTGGGGACTTGCCCTTCCCACACGTCCCCCCCAGTCCCATACCCTGGGCCTGTGGGCAGACAGTTCTCTCCTCCGCCCACAGGAACCTCCTCCTCTCCACCCCCAGAGCGGTGCTGTGGGAGCAGCTCGGAGGCTGTCGGTCCACGTGGCACCCATGGGCTAGGAAGTGGCTGGCGGGGGGTGCAGCACCCCTGTGCTAGAAGGTGCCAGTCTGTGCAGCACCCCCAGCACTAGGAGGCAGCTGAGTGGGGCCATGCCATGCCCCAGGGCTAGGAGGTGCCAGTCTGGGCTGCGCCTCTGGCGCTAGGTGTCCTGCCCCTCGCTTCCCGATGAGGCGTGCAGCAAGCCGGGGTCGTAGAGGGGCTGCCCAGTCCAGAGGCGGGTGGCGAAAAGGTGGCGGCAGGGCCGGCGGCTTGAGACGTATATGGAGCAGGAGCAGGCGGCCAGGTCACGGCTCACCAGGAAGGAGCAGATGCCGCCATCCAGCAAGAAGCCCTCGGGCACCTCCTTGACGTGGTAGTTGGCGTGCTTGGCCAGGCCAAGCTCCTCAGCGATGAGCGCAGCACTGTCGGGCGGACACACGGCCCGGTACAGCTCCGACACCCGCTCTTCATTGAGCGCCGCCATCTCCACCCGCAGCGCCTGCAGCTCCAGCAGCCCCCGCACGCAGGCCGCCAGCCCCAGGGGCGGGCTCAGCACCGAGCGCAGCTTCTGCTGGTGGAAGCTCATGTGCTCCAGGAAAGGGCAGTCGCAGTTGCGCTCGAAGGCCCAGCACTCCGCCCACGTGCCCTTGTTATGGTGCCAGTGCTCCAGGTAGTACTGCAGGAAGGGCAGCGGCGCCACGTCCTCCAGGTCGCTCAGGTACTGGCTGTAGACGCGAGGCGAGCTGGCGTTGGCCATGTTGTGCAGCAGGTTGCGCACCTTGTCCTCCTTGGGCACGGCCAGCTCGCGCGCCTTGCGGTACAGCGCCTCCAGCACCTGCAGCCGGCAGATCTGCACCCGAGCACAAGGCAGCACCTCCTCCACCGCGTCCACATCCGTGATGCCCGCCCCCACAGTCAGACACTTCACCTTCAGCTTGATGTCAGGCGCGCTCTGCACCAGGGAGGCCACAATGAAGATGACCAGATCGGGCACGCCCCGGCGGGCCACGCAGTAGGCGCACTCGCGGCCCCGCCCGTTGCCATCCTGGCAGAGCACCGAGTAGAGCTCGAACTCGCTGTTGATGCAGGCCGCCTTGTCCATGTAGAGGCAGCGGGGGAAGCGCTGCACCAGCCCCCGCATGTGCGATGTGGCCAGGAAGATGCTGTTGAGCACGGCCACGTCCTCCTGGAAGACCAGCTTGACCTTGGCGCCCGGGTCGCTCTTGAAGAGGCCATCCAGCTGGCTCAGCAGCTCGCACATGCCCTTGTCCTTGGCCTTGCTGTAGTCCTCCAGGTTCCAGATCAGGTCAGGTGCCAGAAACCGCTTGGACACGCTGTTGGTGATGCGGATGGGCAGCCCCATGCTGGCCTCCAGCTGGTGACGCTTGAAGTAGTGAGCAAACTCCACCTCTGACAACTTGTGGTTGTGCTCCAGGCTGGCCTCAATCACCACCAGCCGGTCCTTCTTGGGGCCCAGTCGCAGTGTGATGGAGGCCGGGCAGTCGATCTTCTCGCTGCTGGGGAGGGGAAACAGAGGGGTCAGCATGGGACAGCCATATGGGGGTGGGGGGGAAAGGGGGGAGGGACAGCCTCTAGGGTCTGGCAGAAGGGGTGAGCCTGAAGCAGATAGACATCACCCGCTGTTGCCAATGATGTGGGCAGTGGAAGTCACTCCGGCAAGCTGCCCACGTTGGCACCTTGTGCCCAACCCATCCCTTGACCTGGGGGGACTAAATGGAGAGGGGCCGTGGCCCCATGGGGCGATGTTGCCAGGTGCCACAGAGCACAGAACCAGGGAGAGGGGCTCAGGCTGTAAACTGCTGCCTCCAGGGCATGCCAGGGAGCCCCATCACCAGCACAATTAACACTGGTCATGGCCCAGCCTGGAGACCTACTGGCGAGGCCAAACGCAACCCAGTAATGCGCAGCAATCCCCTGGCAAGGCTAATGGCAGCTCCCCCAGGCCCAGGCAGGGCCCCCTCCACCACCACAGCCAGGGGAACATGACAGGCCCCCAGCCGCACTGGGGGAGAGCAGAGCGCCATGTAACAGCAGAGTCAAGATAGTGGCAGGCAAGATCTGCCAGCAGAACCTAAATGCTGCAGAGTATGGACTTAGTTGGGGCGCACAGCGCCGCAGCGAGCCCTAAGGCGCCCCACTCACAGCCGGTTGCGTTGCACGGTGCTCTGGCCCACGTAGGTGCCGCTGTGCTTGCAGATGAGGCGGACGAAGCGGAAGCGCAGGGTGGCGGCCAGGCTGGGCTGGTAGTGCAGCGGGTTCTGGCGCAGCGAGATCAGCGGCTTGAGGCTGGCGATGATGAACAACACCTTGTGCTTCTCGCACCAGTCGTCGAAGAAGCTGCTGAACTGATGCCACGTGTGGAACTCCTGGCCCAGGCCCAGGTCCCCCATGGCCCTGCGGGCAGAGGGTGGGCGTGGGGAGCCACTGCCACTGCTGCAGGGGACACAAGACAGCGTCAGCTGGGCAGGGGGGAAATGCAGCCTCCCGTCCACCCCGAACCAGCCTGCCCTGCCTGGCCCCTTCCTGCTGCCGGGTCCCAGCCTCCCGACACTCCCCATACCCCGCTCCGGGCAATGGGACCAGCCCCCCGACGGGCAACGGGCCCGGCCCCCCCGATGCTCCCCACCGGGCAACGGGCCCGGCCCCCCCCCCCCGACGCTCCCCGGGCCCCCCTCCGGGCAACGGGCCCGGCCCCCCCCCCCCCGACGCTCCCCGGGCCCCCCTCCGGGCAACGGGCCCGGCCCCCCCCCCCCGACGCTCCCCGGGCCCCCCCTCCGGGCAACGGGCCCGGCCCCCCCCCCCGACGCTCCCCGGGCCCCCCTCCGGGCAACGGGCCCGGCCCCCCCCCACCCAGGACGCTCCCCGGGCCCCCCTCCGGGCAACGGGCCCGGCCCCCCCCCCCAGGACGCTCCCCGGGCCCCCCTCCGGGCAACGGGCCCGGCCCCCCCCCCAGGACGCTCCCCGGGCCCCCCTCCGGGCAACGGGCCCGGCCCCCCCCCCCAGGACGCTCCCCGGGCCCCCCTCCGGGCAACGGGCCCGGCCCCCCCCCCAGGACGCTCCCCGGGCCCCCCTCCGGGCAACGGGCCCGGCCCCCCCCAGGACGCTCCCCGGGCCCCCCTCCGGGCAACGGGCCCGGCCCCCCCCCCAGGACGCTCCCCGGGCCCCCCTCCGGGCAACGGGCCCGGCCCCCCCGACGCTCCCCGGGCCCCCCTTTGGGCAATGGGCCCGGCCCCTCCGACGCGGCCCCCCTTGCCATGGCCCCAACCCCCGACGCTCCCGGTGCAACGGACCCGGCCCCCGGTACCTGCCGAGCTCCCTCCCGTCCCGGGGGCCCGGGCACCGGGGCTCCTCCCCCACAATGCACCGCGCGCGCGGCGGCCGGGAGCCGGGACAGGACAATGCCTCGGTGTCCCAGCGTGCACCGCGCGTGGCCCGGGGGCGGGGGCGTCTCTCCGTGGCCGTGCGGGCCCGGGGGCCGGGGGCTCGGACCGGGCGGGTGGGGGGCAGCGTCTGGACGGCAGGACTGGGGGCGCGGGGGCGTTGTGGGGCCGTGTCCGCGTGTGCCCGGGGCTGTGCGTTGTGCACACGCGGGCACTAGTGGGTGTGCCGGGCGGGTGTCCGTGGGTGGGCGGCCTGGGGGGTGAGGGTGCTCTCACCAAACGGTGGCCAGATCTGGCCATTCCACCCAAAAATCTGTTTAATCAACTCGAAGGTTTGGGACTTTTCCTGTGGGAAACCCATTCGTTTATCCCGCTAACCCAGAACGAGCTCTCGCCTTAAACCTGCACCTGGCCCGGGCCCGCACCCTGATCCGAACCCCCTTCGAACACCCCTCCGAGACCGAACCCCAGCTAAGGAGCTGACCTGGTCGCAGATCTCTGTGACTTCTTCCGTCAGCTTCAGCCCCTCTCGGGCTTCAGCCCTGGGCGGCGGGCTCCGCTTCAGCCCCGCCGTCACCAGACCCTGGTTTTGTACAGTTTTCCTGTGACTGCACCAGGAATTTTGTTTAATTTTACCGTGACAAAATCATATCCGTAACTATAACCCATCCCTAACTCTAGCCCTAACCCCTCAGGGTATGGGCGCGAGGATATAGGTTAGGTTTGGCACTGTGGGCCCTGACCCATTTCACACCCTAATATAGACAAGGGTGGTTGGATGTGAAGCCTTGTTCATTGCTTAGTGTTAGCTCCAGGGGGATCTGATTGCCCCCGCCACCACCCCTGCCACACCCTGAGGAGCAGCAGATCCAGGGAAGAGATGGGAGTTGCATGACAGCATCAGAACTGGATCATGTAAAGGGCAGGAAGCCAGGACTGGTCAAGTGGGAGTGAGAGAGTGTTAGTGGGACTGTGTACGTGTTAGGTGTACTAGGTGTGTGTTAGAGAGTATGGTGGGTGTATGTGTGCACTATCTGCAAATGGTGGCTAAATCTCACCATTTAAGGCAAAATCTATTTAAAATAATAAACTAAACAATTTTGTGAACTTTATATTGGAAATACATTCAGTTTAGACAACTAACCTTAAATCTAATCTGAAAACTGCCCTTCACCCTAATTCTAGCCTTTCCCTAAACCTAGCTATAAAAACAGATAATGAAGTCATATCATATGATAACACTCTTTCCATTCCACTAGTATCTCAGGAGGATGTTAAACAGCAACTACTAAAGTTAGACATTTTAAAATCAGCAGGTCCAGGTAACTGGCATCCAAGAGTTTTAAAAGAGCCGGCTGAGGAGCTTCCTGGACCATTAATGTTGGTTTTCAGTAAGTCCTGGACCAGTGTGGAAATACCAGAAGATTGGAAGAAAGCTAATGTTGTGACAATATTTAAAAACGGTAAAAGAGATGACTTAGGTAATTATAGGCCTGTCATTCTGAGATAGATCCCAGGGTAGATAAGGGAGAAGTTGATACGGGATTTGATTAATGAAGAATTAAACAACGGTAATGTAATTGATGCCAGTCAATATGGGTTGATGGAAAACAGATCCTGTCAAACTAACTTGGTATCGGTTTTGTTGCAATTACAAGTGTGATTCATAAAGGTAATAGTAGGTTTCAGAGTAACAGCCGTGTTAGTCTGTATTCGCAAAAAGAAAAGGAGTACTTGTGGCACCTTAGAGACTAACCAATTTATCTGAACATAAGCTTTCATGAGCTACAGCTCACTTCATCAGATGCATACTGTGGAAAGTGTAGAAGATCTTTTTATACACACAAAGCATGAAAAAATACCTCCTCCTACCCCTCTCTCCTGAGGTAATAGCTTATCTAAAGTGATCACTCTCCTTACAATGTGTATGATAATCAAGTTGGGCCATTTCCAGCACAAATCCAGGTAATAGTGTTGATGTAATATACTTAGACATCTCTAAGGCCTTTGACTTGGTACAGCACATTTTGATTTAAATCTAGAATGATATAAAATTAACATGGCACACATTAAGTAGATTAAAAAGCAGCTAACTGATAGATCTCAAAATATAATTGTAAATGGGGAATCATTGAGTGAGTGTTTCTAGTGGGGTCTCACAGGTTTCTGGCTCAATGTTTCTTAGCATTTTTATCAATGACCTGGAAGAAAACGTGAAGTTATCACTGATGAAGTTTGAAGATGACACACACATTGGGGGAGTGGTACATAATGAAGAGGACTGGGCACTAGTTCAGAGCAATCTGGAACACTTCATAAGCTGGGCGCAAGCAAACAATATGCATTTTCATATGGTAAATGTAAAGGTACACATCTAGTAACAAAGAACGCAGGCCATACTTACCGGAGGGGGGACTCTATGGTGGAAAGCAGTGACTGAAAAAGATGTGGGAGTGGTGGTGAACATGAGCTCCTAGTGCAACACTGTGGTCAAGAAGGATAATGTGATCCTGGGATGCATAAATGGGAATCTTGAGTACGTGTAGAGAGGTTATTTTACCTCTTTATTTGGCACTTTGATACTGTCCGACATGCCCATTGTGACACTGCACCCCATATTCTTCACAGTGATATTATTACAATATGATTATGGTATAATTCTGATGTATTTTATCCAAGATAGGTCATGTGGCAATTGGGGGAGGTCCCGGACAATTGGAAAAAGGCAAATATAGTGCCCATCTTTAAAAAAGGGAAGGAGAACCTGGGGAACTACAGACCGGTCAGCCTCACCTCAGTCCCTGGAAAAATCATGGAGCAGGTTCTCAAGGAATCCATTTTGAAGCACTTGGAGGAAAGGAAGGTTATCAGGAACAGTCAACATGGATTCACCAAGGGCAAGTCATGCCTGACCAACCTGATAGCTTTCTATGATGCGATAACTGGCTCTGTGGATATGGGGAAAGCAGTGGATGTGATATATCTTGACTTTAGCAAAGCTTTTGATAGGGTCCCCCACAGTATTCTTGCCAGCAAGTTAAAAAAGTATGGATTGGATGAATGGACTATAAGGTGGATAGAAAGCTGTCTCAACGGGTAGTGATCAATGGCTCAATGTCTAGTTGGCAACCAGTATCAAGCAGAGTGCCCCATGGGTCGGTCCTGGGGCCGGTTTTGTTCAACATCTTTATTAATAATCTGGAGGATGGGATGAATTGCACCCTCAGCAAGTTCGCAGATGACATGAGGCTGGGGTAGAGATAGATACACTGGAGGGTAGGGATAGGGTCCAGAGTGACCTAGAGAATTTGGAGGATTGGCCCAAAAGAAATCTGATGAGGTTCAGCAAGGACAAGTGCAGAGTCCTGCACTTAGGACGGAAGAATCCCATGCACCGCTACAGGCTGAGGACTGACTGGCTAAGCAGCAGTTCACAGAAAAGGACCTGGGGATTACAGTGGATGAGAAGCTGGATATGAGTCAACAGTGTGCCCTTGTCGCCAGGACGACTAACGGCATATTGGGCTGCATTAGTAGGAGCATTGCCAGCAGATTGAGGGAAGTGATTATTCCCCTCTATTTGCCGCTGGTGAGGCCACATCTGGAGTACTGCATCCAGTTTTGGGACCCCCCCCACTACAGAAAGGATGTGGACAAATTGGAGGGAGTCCAGCGGAGGGCAACGAAAATGATTAGGGGCCTGGGACGCATGACTTACGAGGAGAGTCTGAAGGAACTGGGGTTATTTAGTCTGCAGAAGAGAAGAGTCGGGGGTCAGGATTTGATAGCAGCCTTCAACTCCCTGAAGGGGCGTTCCAAAGAGGATGGATCTCAGCTGTTCTCAGTGGTGGCAGATGACAGAACAAGGAGCAATGGTCTCAAGTTGCCGTGGGGGAGGTCTAGGTGGGATATTAGGAAACACTATTTCACTAGGAGGGTGGTGAAGCACTGGAATGGGTTACCTAGGGAGGTGATGGAATCTCCATCCTTAGAGGTTTTTAAGGCCCGGTTTGACAAAGGCCTGGCAGGGATGATTTAGTTGGTGTTGGTCCTGCTTTAAGCAGGGGGTCTCCAGAGGTCTCTTCCAACCCTAATCTTCATTCTATGAAGTCTTTTTCAGAGTCACTGCTTCCCCATCCTGTAAATACGGCCTGTGTTCTGTGTTCCTAGATGGATACATGTACATTTAGCTGAATTAAAATGCATATTGTTTGTTTGCACTCAACTTACCAAGTGATCCAGATAGCTCTGTATTAGTGATGTATCCTCTTCATTATCTACCACCTGTGATGGCTTGTTCACCCCACACTTGCCCTGAAGGGGTTCATGTAGGATAAGAAGGGGGCTGTGATAGGGTGGGCTAGGCCCAGAGGCCCCCTGCTGAAGGCCTCAAGGTCCTGCCACACTTGTCTCAGGAAAGGAGCAGTGGAGAGGTCCTCTAAGCGGGCTAGAGTAACTGCAGGGGAAGCAGCCAATCATAGAGGCTGCAGGGAGCAGCCAATCAGGGCCAGGAGGGCCCTATAAAAAGGAACACAGAGCCAGCAATAGGCAGTTCCTTGCTGGAGTTAGAAGAGTGAAGATGGTGCTCCTGGCTGGCTAAAGGGAACTGCAGGAGACTGGTGAGCTTAATGCCAGTAGGGACTGGTGTAGCAAGAAAGAGCTGGCTGCTGGGCCTGAACTTGGAAGAGCCCTGAGCTAAGAGTAAGGCATTGGTGAAGGCTGGGGTTGAGGAGAAGTGGCCCAGGGACCTGAAGCTGATTTTGCTAAAGGGACATGGCAGCATGCAGCTGCTATTCTTAGGGTCTCTGGGTGGGCCTGGATTCTCCCCCATAGGCCACTGGGGAAGGGCCTACAATTGGATATCAGTAAACCTGCAGAAGGGCACTGAACTGTCAGGAGGCCCAGCTGAACACTATGGCCAAAACAGACCAAGAGGGTGAAACCATTTCCTCTGGGGAGGAAACTCTTGGGGTATAGCCTGATGCCAGGGATGGGGCTGCTTTAAAAGACTGCAGACGCACCTAACCAGAGGAAGGTGCTCATGAGAGGTCTGTGCCATGCCATTACAGAGGCCAACTAACCAGACAGGCCACAGTTGCAGGGAATTGGGTGTCTTAAGTAATCCCAGGACTGAATAATGCAGGAGTCCAGCTGTGGAGGAGTGAACTGGGCTGGGTTTATAAAGGCAGGAAGTTGGCAGCTGAAGGGTGAGGGGTTGCATTTGCCCTCTCGGAGAAGGGAGGTGTGTTTGGGGCTACAGAGGTCTATAACTTTGACTGGTGTGGAGAAAGTGAATAAGGAATTATTTACTCTTTCATGTAACACATGAATCAGGAGTGACCCAATGAAATTAATATGCAGAAGGTTTAAAACCAACATAAAGAAGTATTTGTTCACATAACACACAGTTAACATGTAGAACTCCTTGCCAGGGATGTTGTGAAGGCCAAAACTGTAAGTGAGGTTCAAAAAAGAACGGATAAGTTCATAGAATCATAGGACTGGAAGGGACCTTGAGAGGTCACCTAGTCCAGTCCCCTGCACTCATGGCAGGGCTAAGTACTATCTAGACCAGTGGTGGGTGAACTTTTTGGCCCATGGGCAACATCTGGGAATAAAAATTGTATGGCAGGCCATGAATGCTCAAAGATTGGGGATCAGGAGGGGTTGAGGGCTGTGGTTGGGGGTACAGGCTGGGGTGGGGATGAGGAGTTTGGGGTGTAAGAGGGTGCTCTGCACTGGGACTGAGCCCTTCGGAGGGACGGATCAGGATATTGGGGCACAGGGGGAAGCTTGGGGGCACAGGCTCCAGGCGGCGCTTATCTCAAGTGGCTCTCGGAAGCAGCGGCATGTCCCTTCTCTGGCTCCTACATGGAGGCACGGCCAGACAGCTCTGCATGCTGCCCCATACGCAGGCACAGCCCCTGCAGATCCCATTGGCCGTGGTGCACAGCTAATGGGAGCGGCGGGGGCAGCGTGCAGAGCAGAGCCCCCTGGCTGCCTCTACGCATAGGAGCCAGAGGAGAGCCATGCTGCTGCTTCCAGGAGACGTGTGGAGCTGCCCCTGACCCTGCTCCCCAGTTGCAGTGCCCTAGTGGGGCAAGTCCCAAACCCTGCTCCCCAGCAGGAGCTCGAGGACTGGATTAAAATGGCTGGCAGGCCAGAAATGGCCTGCAGGCTGTAGTTTGTCCACCCCTGATCTAGGCAATTCCTGACAGCTGTTTGTCTAACCTGCTCTTAAAAAAAAAAAAAAAAAAAAAAAAAAAATCTCCAATGATGGAGATTCCACAACCTCCCTAGGCAATTTAATCCAGTGCTTAACCACTCTAACAGTTAAGAATTTTTTCCTAATGTCTAACCTAAACCTCCCTTGCTGCAATTTAAGCCCATGGCTTCTTATCCTAGCCTCAGAGGTTAAGAACAATAATTTTTCTCTCTCATCCTTGTTAACAACTTTTTATGTACTTGAAAACTGTTATCATGTCCCCACTCAGTCTTCTCCTTTCCAGACTAAACAAACCCAATTTTTTCAATCTTCCCTCATATGTCATGTTTTCTAGACCTTTAATAATTTTTGTTGCTCTTCTCTGGACTTTCTCCAATTTGTCCACATCTTTCCTGAAATGTGGCATCCAGAACTGGACACAAGACTTTAGCTGAGGCCTAATCAGCGCAGAGTAGAGCAGAAGAATTACTCCTCATGTCTTGCCTACAACACTCCTGCTAATACATCCCAGAATGATGTTTGCTTTTTTGCAACAGTGTTACACTGTTGACTCATATTTAGCTTATGGTCCACTTTGACTCCCAGATTCCTTTCCGCAATAGTCCTTCCTAGGTAGTCATTTCCCATCATGGTGGATAGTCCATCGATGACTATTAGCCAAGATTGGCCGGTGTGCAAGTCCATGCTCTGTGTCCCTAGCCCCTGTTGTCAGAAGCTGGGACTGGATGACAGGGGATGGATCACTTGATAATCATTCAAGTTCAGTTCATTCTCTCTAAAGCACCTAGCACTAGTCATTATTAAATCACCAAGTGTGTATATATATATTCCTGGTCTGGACTTTATTCTGTTTGCCCATAAAAACTATACGTACAAAATGATGGGGTCTAAATTAGCTGTTATTACTCAAGAAAGAGATCTTGGAGTCATTGTAGGTAGATCTCTAAAAACATCTGCTCAATGTGCAGCAGTGGTCAAAAAAGCGAACCGAGTGTTAGGAACCGTTAGGAACCATTAGGAAAAGGATAGATAAGACAGAAAATATCACAATGCCACTATATAAATCCATGGTACACCCACACTTTGCATACTGCATGCAGTTCTGGTTGCTCCATCTCAGAAAAGATATATTAGAATTGGAAAAGATACAGAGACAGGCAACAGAAATGATTAGGGGTATAGAACACTTCCGTATAAGGAGAGATTAAAATGACTGGGACTTTTCAGCTTGGAAAAGAGATGACTAAGAGGGGAAATGATAGAGGTGTATAAAATCTTGACGGGTGTGAAGAAAGTGAATAAGAAGTAGGGGTCACTCAATGAAATTAATAGGCAGCAGGTTTAAAACAAACACAAGGAAGCATTTCTTCACACAGCGCACACTCAACTTATGTAAGTTGTTGCCAGGGGATGCTGCAAAGGCCAAAACTATAACAGAGTTCAAAAAATAACTAGATAAGTTCACGGAAAATAGCTGCATCAATGGCTATCAGCCAGGATCGTCAGGGAGGGAACCCCATGCTCTGAAGTGTTCCTAAGCCTGTTTGCCAGAAGCTGGGAGTGGGTGACAGGATCACTTGATGATGACCTGTTCTGTTCATTCCCTCTGGGGCACCTGGCATTGGCCACTGTCGGAAGACAGGACACTGAGCTAGATGGACCATTGGTCTGACCAAATATGGCCATTCTTATGTACGGTAGCTTGGTCCAGTGGGGTTTTCTTCTGGGCTCAGTGGATTAGAGGAAGCAGCGGGAGGCAGAAAGAAGCCCTTACACCAGTTGAGCATGTGTGTCTCCGATATGGACCCTGTTGTCCATCCCCGCTCTCAGGCAGTCTTTCCACCACTTGTGTTCCCTGGTAAATAGGTCTCTCTCTGGGTCACCCCACTGGGAGGCGATAGTTATATTTGTTTTCCCTGAGCTGGTCAGATTTGGGTGCTAACATGCTCACAGAGAGAGAGACACATACATGCTAACACATGCACCTGTTACACACAGACACTAACAAACACACCCAACACAAGCCGACTAATGGTAACTTGGGTACAAGTGATCATGACTTGATCAGGTTTATAATGTGCAAGCATTAATAAAGTCCAGACCAGGAATATATGTACTGGGTGCTTTAGTAGGGTCAGGCTAGATGGTCATAAGAGTCCTTCTGGCTCTGGGATCTATGAATTGCTGCCCTGGAGCCTCTCCAGGCCAGGAGGGAGCTCTGGGGAAGAAGCCAGTCAGCTGTCTCTTTGGGTCAGAAGGCAGCTCCATCACCCTCCTAGTTAATATTAGCAGCCCTTCCTGGGCCTGACAACAGTGGTATTCAGGAAGCTCCCTGCCTTCAGACCATCTCACCCCAAGGAGGGGTTGCATCCAGCACCCAGACTCGGACCCACTCCATCTCGCAGCCTGGGCTGTGGGAATCTACCTGCATCGGAGCTGGATTGTGCAGCAGGGTGCAAGAAGCAGCACTGAACTCCAGAACACTACCAGCAAGCTGCTGCTATCCACATGAATGCAGATGAAACATGGCTCCAGGGCAGCCCATACTGGAGTCTCTCTTGCGTCTCAAACCCCAAGAGCTCTCCTCTTCCTCAGCCATGGCGCTTTTGGCAGGAATTCCCGTCCCATGGTCCAGTGGAGCAAAACCCCTGTGTTTAGCCACGCTGTGGCTAAAGGCTCCTGCAGGGTCTCGTCAATACTCACCCTCCCAGCAGGGATCTGTCTCCTGCTTGGGACCTTAGTGTGGTTCTAACCCAGTTAATGGGGCCTTGCTTTAGCCCTTGGAAGAATGTTCCTGACATCATTTCTCCATGGAAACAGTTTGTATCATAGCCATGACGTCAGCTAGGAGGGTGATTGAGCTGCCTCCTGATCCAAAGAGACAGCTGGAGAGCTTCTTCCCCAGGGCCCCTGCCAGGTCAGCGATTCATTGATTCCAGGGCCAGAAGGATCCTTGTTGTCTCCTAGTGTGAGCCCCCAAACAGCTGCATGCACGAGAGGCCAAAAGGGTGCTAGCCCTCTATCTGAATGTGTGAAAGGTTCTAGGCCAGCTTCTCATCTAGACACGGTGTGTATGTGGGGGGAAGCACAGAGGCTGTCACTGCGCTGCATGTCCCAGTGGATCTCTGCAGTGAGGGGTAATACTTGGAAAGCCAAAACACCTCAGGGAGTGGGGGGCATTCATCTTGGGGCAAGGCAACACCTGTAGCTGGGCTTTGACACGCTCCCATTGCAGATAGCTGGCAGGTCTGGTCACAAAACGCTGTTCCCTTGTCTGGGTTCCAAGGCTGATGCACAGTGTGTCAGTCACTGTCTAGGGACACAGGTCTGGACGGGACCTCCTGGGTCATGGAGTCCAGTCCCCAGTGCTGGATTAAGGTATAAGATAACTAAGCTACAGTTTAGGACCTCGCCATATGAGGGGCCTCTAAAAAAATAAAAAACTGACTCCATTTCAAATTTTATCAAAATCGATTGATAAATAAAGGAGATGGGGAAGAAGATTCTCTCTAAATATAGAGATTTGAACAAAAATGTGACACAAATACTGTCCATACCCTTATCCTTTATTAATTGTTCATTATTGACAGGCAGGAGGCCAGAGCTGAGAAAAACCAATAATTGCACTAGAAAAATTAGTGTTTCTATGAGTATGTCTGCTATCAGTCTCCTAAAGCAGAGTTTTGTTGGCCAGCTGCTTCTGGTAAAATTCTGACTCTGCCTTCATAACTTACTTAAATAAAGGTTTCAGAGTAACAGCCGTGTTAGTCTGTATTTGCAAAAAGAAAAGGAGTACTTGTGGCACCTTAGAGACTAACCAATTTATCTGAGCATAAGCTTTCGTGAGCTACAGCTCAAATAAATTGGTTAGTCTCTAAGGTGCCACAAGTACTCCTTTTCTTTTATTTAAATAATCTCACTGCCAATAATCTCGTCTCTTAATGTATTTTCTTCTTTTGATCTGTACATACGTACATTTGTGTATTTTAGTGGGCATGCCGCTTTCTGCTTCATGCTCTATCCATGCTCCCCAAAACTGAATTTGCAGGTGTTCGTCTTACGGACTTGGGTCAAGTGGATCTAGAGGAGGATAAATTTGTGTTGGCTTCCCTCCATCAGTTTTGGGAACCTGCACAGTAAATATCGGAGTGTGCTGATGAAAGAATAAATGGGGGTTTTGAGAGAAGTGAAAAGCTATATGTATATATCAAAATATTCTGAGTACTTGCTGAGCAAGTTATTCCAAACTCTGTGCATATATGATTTATAGGCTATTAAAGCCTCTAATATTAATTATAGTTGCTTGAAGATAGACATTGAGAAAAACTAGCCTGTCTACAGATCACGGGCGGGGGGTGGGGGGAGGGGAAGACTGGTAAAGTCTTTCCTTCTCTTTTGCAGGTATAGCTTGTTGTCACTCTGTCCAAGGTGTTTACTCAAGATTAACTAGTGGTCCTGGGGGACACAGAGGATAAAGAAGCAAATGTGAAAAGAGAGATCTGCTTAGAAAAAAGGGCTTTTCTGGGATTTTCTGCACAGCGGGTTTTTATATAGACTTATAAATCACATATAATATGCATAATCATGGTATTTTTATAGTATGGTAAAAGAAAAATCCCAACAATTCATTGTTTTGTAGCAAAAAATTAAATCAGAATAAACATTTGTAAATATATTTTATATATAGTCTGCATAAACTTTGTATTTCCCTAACAAAATTAATCAGTTTTTTCCATTTATTCATATGGAAAGAAGGATAATTTTCCTTATTCATGGTTTAAGAAAATTATATATCCTCTTGTTTTCCTGTGAGAACATAAACAAAATAGCACTAACTTTCACGGAAATAGTCTGGTAAAATAACACTGGATTTTGGCATATATATATGTTTCTTGTATAGATATATACATCTCAATATTTATAATATAAAATTAAATTTTTACAGGTTTTATTAAAACCTGTATTCTGCTACTAATTTTAGTACTAATATTAGGTAATTCAGCATAACCTTCTATAAAAACAAAACAAATTTATTGGAAAAATACAACCTGCATACAATTTTCTGATGGTTTGCTTATTACCTGGGAATAATTCATATCAATATAATGGATATCTGAGCTTAAAGCTCGTGAGTTATCTGCCTCCCATATCCTCTATTGCCTCTTGCGTCCTCTATTGCCACCTGATATCCTGTAAGAGTCTCCGTGCGTATTCAGACAAGGAATTCCACAATTTAGATGCCCCAACAGAGAAGAGAAATTTCCTGAGAATTTTTCTAGTAAACTGTATTTACTGTTTTTTTAATATTGTATTGTTTACTTCTACTTTACTTACATACAAAATTTGTTCAAAGAATTTGTCTAAAATTTATTTTTGTCATGATGTCATCGTTACAGAGACGGCTGCTGAAAATGCAGATTATTATTCGCCTTTGTATATATGCCAATATAAAGCTTTGTGTTCATATATTCAATGACCATAAAAATATATATATTTTTTTATGATCTGGGGCTTCTTACATTTGACATAGCTTAGGGCCTCAGAATCTCACAATCCAGCCCTGCCAGTCCCTGCTATCACAGCCAACCCTTCATATCAGCCTCTTGTAAACTTACCAAACACCACCTGAAAGCCAGTCAGGGTGTCCCCCCCCCCCCCCACCTCCTTATGGGGGGAGGCTGTCCCAGAACTACCCTCCTGAAAGGGGTAAAACCTTCTCATTTCTAGCCTAAGGTGACTCCTGGCCAATTTATCCCTACTTGTTCTGGTTCCAACACTGTCCTTTGGCTGTAGTAGCTCTTCTCCCTCCCCAGGATTCCCCGATGGATTCAAACAGAGCAATCAGATCCCTGCACAGCTTGTACTGTGCCAGCTAAGCTCTTCCAGGCTCCTCTCCTATGACCGACCTCTATCCCCTGCCCACCCTAGCACCCCTTCTCTGCACCTGGTCCCATCTAAATCCATCAGTTTTGCAGCCGGGTGACCAGAACTGCACACAAGATTCCTGATGAGATCTTACCAGTGCTTTGCACAATGTGTGTCTGCCCAGCCCTGCCCATGCCTGGTGCATGCTGTGTCTGTCCAGGCCTGCCTGTGCCCGGTGCACACTGCGCCTGGTGTGTGCGAGTGTGTCTCCCAGCTCTGCCCAGTGCACCCTGTAGTGTGTGCTCTACAAATGCCCCATATTATTATTCAATTTATTTGAGCATAAGCTTTCGTGGGTAAAGGTTTTTTTTTACCCACGAAAGCTTATGCCCAAATAAATCTGTTTAGTCTTTAAGGTGCCACCGGCCTCCTTGTTGTTTTTGCAGATACAGACTAACACCACCACCCTTCTGATCCTTAACACCCCATTATTGTTACACAGCTAGACAGACAGACACACGCAGAAATGGCAGGGAAGCCCAGACATGTAGCCTGTTGCCCCTGTCATGGGGGACGCCTCCCTCCTGGCCTGGGAGGAGAAGGGCAGCGAGGAAGGGACCATTGTCTACACTGCCCCTGGTTGTTTGTTTGTTTTTTAGCATTTCATACCCCCTATTGTTTGCCACATCTGATTCTGTGATACCTCCAGCGGCCACTAGGTGTCGCTGTTCCCCGACAACGCCCCATCGCAGCGCCTTTGCGCAGCACAGCGCATCTCCGTGGAGGGACCCGCAACCTGCGCAACGCGGGGCGGGGTGAACCCAGCTCCCAGCTTGTGCGCGGGGAGGGGGGGGGAACCAAGCACCCAGCCTCTTTGTGGGGGGGGGGAGGAGGAGACCCAACACCCAGTCTCTTTGCAGGTGGGGGGGAGACCCAACACCCAGTCTCTGTGCAGCGGGGTGGGGGAGGAACCCAGCACCCAGTCCCTGACAGTGGGGGGGATCCCAGCACTAGGGTTGCCAATTTCTAATCACACAAAACCAAACACACCTTCCCCCCCACAAAGCCCTGGCCCCTGCCCTGCCCCTTCCTCAAGGCCCTGCCCCCCACTCACTATGTTCCCCCTCCCTCGGTGGCTCGCTCTCCCCCACCCTCACTCACTTTCACGAAGCTGGGGTGCGGGATGAGGTGAGGGCTCTAACTGGGGGAATGGTCTCTGGGGTGGGGTCAGAAATGAGGGATTTAGTTGGGGTTGGTCCTGCTCTGAGCAGGGGGTTGGACTAGATGACCTCCTGAGGTCTCTTCCAGCCCTAATCTTCTATGATTCAGGGTGGGGGAGGGGGCTCCAGGCAGGGAGTTGGGGTGAGGGCTCCTGCTGGGGTTGCAGGCTCTGGGGTGGGGCCAGGGATGAGCAGTTTGGGGTGCAGGGAGGCTCCAGGTTTGGGGGAGGGGGGCCTCAGGGCTGGTGCAGGGGTTGGGGCATAGGCTTACCTCCCGTGGCTCCCTGTCAGCGGCGCAGCGGGAGGGCTAAGGCGGGCTTCCTGCCTGTCCTGACTCCACGCTGCGCCCTGGAAGCGGCCAGCAGGTCTGGCTCCTAGGTGGGGAATGTGGCTATGTGCACTGCTCTCGCCTGCATGCACTGCCCCCACATCTCCCATTGCCCTTCCCTTCCACCTAGGAGCTGGACCCGTTGGCCACTTCTGGGGCGCAGTGCGGTGGCAGGATAGGTAGGGACTTACCTGTCTTAGCTCCACAGCACCGCCAAGTGGACTTTTAACAGCCTGTTTGAGCCGCCAGGGTCCCTTTTTGACCGGGTGTTCTGGTAGAAAACGGGACACCTGGTCACCCTACCCAGCACCCAGTCTCTGCACAGCGGGTGACCCAGCACCCAGTCTTTGGGCAGGGGGAACCCAGCACCACGTCTGTCTGATTGATGGTGTAGCTAGGCCCCGCTTATCCTGCACCCCGCTGTTGGAGTTCCACAACCTTCTCAGGTCCCCAGTGTCCCAGCGTGGCGCTTGTGGGCCTCTGCTGTGGGTCGTGGGGGAGGCTCAGTAGGGAGCGGTAACAGAGTCACAGGGCCTGTCCCCTTCCAGCCTACTGGGAGTGACCTTGTTAGTATGCCAGGCCCCAAGGACCCACACCATTCCACAGGGGTAGGCCCAGGACCTCCACAATTCCCAGCCTGGGACTTGGGCACCAGCGACCCCTGTCTCTCCCCATGGCTCCCTGTAGTGAGTCCAGCACAGCTTTGCTGGGCTGGAGGAGGGGAAAGTGGATAGAACTGGGAAACCTGGGGGGATGATGTGTATTGACTGGAATGTTAGTGTCGCTGGTTACAACCCATAGAGGAAGGGGAGAGAGAATCAAAGTGGTGGGCTCGGTGGCACTTGACATTAGACATGTCATTACCTGTTTAAAGTTCTTGGTTATAGAGAACCCCAGGACCTCAAATGGACAGGGGTCAATCGGCTAACTAACACAGCCCAGCAAGGGAACCAGTTCACTGAATCCAAACCAGGGGATGTTTCTCCTTTAGCACCTGTTTGTGACTTGTAGGAAGACAATTGGGTTAGCCTGGGGGACTTCCTGTTGGGTGACAGACAGGGGAGGTCTCACGTAGCCAGTGGTAAATCATCCTTGGAAATTTAAAAACATTACAGATACTTTTATAACACAAACTTTTGGATCCAACTAAGGGTGACTATATTGTGGGCCTCATTGTGGTGCAGTGGTTGCCCTGAGGCCAGTGATCGTGTCTTGACTGTCTTCAGTAAGGACCAACAGAGGACAGCCCCAACCAGCCCTATTCACAGTTGGTGCATTGAAAGGGCTAACTTTCTAAGCAGCTCTCTCCCTCTTGGGGTGGCAGCTGCCTCATCTCGGGACTTGGCCCTCCAGCCAGGTCAGTTCCAAGCTTCTCCCCTTCCAGGTAGTCCATAAACAAAAGCCCAGGAATCAACACCCGACAACTGGTTAGTAGGTGTGAGGGGGAAATGCCTCCCTCTCTGGGTATAACAGAGACAGGTCCCCCTTCCCTCAGGGAGGGACCTTCAGGCAGTTGCAGAAGGGGAGATCCTGCCTTCCCTCAGGACCTGCAAGAACAGTAGAGATTTTTTCCCCTTGCCTGGTCTGCTCACAAGTGAGCTGTTCTGCTCCCTTTTAAATCCTCCCCCAGTCTGTGCATCCCCTGCAAGTGTGTTGGGGTGGGGCTGGCTGAGGCCAGAACAGCTCCTTAACCCCTTGTTGCCTAGTGTGGGATTTGTATTCCCTATCACAAGTCCAAACGGAGGGGAAAAAACCTTGAAGTTACAGCTTTCCGCACTGTTAATAGCTAACAACCTAGCAGGCCTGAGGGCCTATTTTTGCAAGTTGAGCTTTTAGTTATATATGCTTCAGATGCATATTTTGGGTAGCAAATTGTTACCCTGCCTAGCAGGAACAATGTGAATTTTGAATCCTTTTTTATCCTGGTTTCTCCTTAACTCTTTGGAAGGCAAGTTTAGATGATGTGTCGTGCAGCAGGCATTATTTTGCCCTGTGTCGTCTTGGCTTTTCTGTTGCCTGGGTCAGAAGGAGAGTTGGGGAGAATCCCCTCTGCTGCCTGCAGAAAACTGCATTCTAATCCAAAAGTTTGTTAATTTTTGTCCTGATTTCCTCCCTCTCCTGGAAGGTGATATTCGGAAGTTTTTCATGGAGCATGAATTCTAGATTACTTTTTTAGATTTCTGGGTAGAGAGAATTTTTGTTAACCACCCTACCCCTGTCCCTGGTAGTTTACTAAACCATTGCACTCATTGATGTGCTGTTCATGCACCATTTCGCTGAATAGCTCCTCTGCATAGTTTGATAGGATCCCACAACTCGCCTGGAAAATTACTAGGTTCCAATATTTCTAAAATATTAAAGGCTTCCCTTACCACAAACAAAGTCAGAGCCAGTATTGGTAAATGTCCCCAAAACACATCAGCCTACCCCGCATCAGCCAGATCCAGCTTCATTAATTTTTTTATTGATTTAAAGTAAAATCATTTATGAAAGAGTGATAGAGAAGCATTCCACAATGTTGTAAATCATGGCCTTGTGGACAGACAGAAAGCAAAGTGGGGGATTCTTCCTCCCCCCCCACCCCATGGTAATACAATGAATATAGCTAAGGCTATGAGTATTTTTAGTAAAAGTCATGGACAGGTCACTGGCAAAAAACAAAAAACCACAGCCCCATTGTTAGAGGGCTTTCTCTCAACCCTCCCGCTTCCCTGGTTCTTGTCACACAAACAGCAAGCAGCAAAAGACAGAAGTCCAAAGTGCAGACAATGTGATGTTTATTGGGGTTAGTTTCCAAACAAGCATATTCCGAAGCCGTTCACACCAGTTGGGCTTATCTCTAGACGCCCATAGAGTCTGTTCCCTAGTGTTCCCTTCCCAGCTCTAACACTGCAGAGCATTTACCCTGTGTCCCCCTTCTCACTGTCCCAGCCCACTCCTGCACCAAACTCCCTCCCAGACCCTGCACGCCCTCCATTAATATAGTAGAAATGCGCAGCATGTGATGACTTACCAAAATTTGTGGAGTGACCCCCATATGAAAATTTTTGCCTGCCCCTGCTATAACCCCTGTCCAAGAGATGTACCCCTGTCTCCAAGACCAATGAGGTGGCAGAACGCGTACTGGTTTATGCGGTGATGAGCTGCCAAAATCTTAACAACGGGTTCCCTCCTCACCCCACGAGGGGGTTGTTGCCCACCCCTGCCCCCCGGGACTCCTGCCACATCCAACCCCCCCACATTCCTTGACGCCCCCCCGCAGGACCCCTGCCTCATCCACCCCCCTCCCCTGTCCCCTGACTGCCCCCAGAACTGGGCAGGAGGGTCTCATTGGCCACCGTAGTGGGTGCCCACCCCTAAGAGCAATGATGGGGACAGGGCAGTAATGCAGAGCAATCTGGATCCCTTGATAAGCTGGACCCATTCAAACAAAACAAGTTTGAACGGAGCCAAGTGCAAGGTCCTATACCTAGCAACAAAGCATGCCGGCCGCACCTACAGAATGGGGAAGTGTATCCAGGAAAGCAGTGACTCTGAAGGGGACTTAGGGGCCATACTGGACAAGCCGTTCAACAGGAGTGCCCAGGGTGATGCTGTGGTGAACAGGGCTAAAGCCATCCTTAGACATATGAGCAGAGCAGTGAGTAGGACAGGGAGGTGACACGGCATAAGTGAGACTGATATTGGAATATGACATCTGGTTTTGGTGTCCACGTTTGAAAAAGATGTTGAAAAATTGGAGATGGGGAGGCAAACAGAGGGAGTTTGCCTGGGAGTTCACCTGGGGGAGTTCCCACAGAGGTTTTTTGCCTTTCAGGCTTCTGTGAGCAGTAAATACAACATCTGAGGAGGCTCTTAGAAAGAAGACAATGTGGATAGTGAGTGATCAGCTGCTGTGACCTGCACAGGATGTGCCATGTTTGTCTATCTCCTGGAGGATAGACATGTAACCCCCAAGGAGATTACCTAGATTCCTGGGACCCTGTCTGCTGGCAGCTCAGGGAGAGGGAGCCAAGGCAGACTCAGAGTCTGCCCGGCAACCAATAGGGAGCGAGAGGCCCTCCCAGGGAGTTGAGAAAAGGGGAGAAGCCATTTTGGAGTCAGTCTGGAGCCAGCCTGAGCAAGGGCAGGACTGGCTGTGTGGGGAGCTGGTGAGTCCCAGGCCTGCATGCAGGGTTCCCCCTGAGAACTGGCCTCTAGGGACCAGACAGCAGATCCCACAGCTGGGCTTTTCCTTCCCCACTGATGATTCCCAATTTGTAGAGTTTGCTGGGAAACTTCCCCAGCCAGGCTGAGTTCGCCCCCCAGCTCCCTAGGTGAGACCAGTCACCACCACATGGTCAGCTCTGCTCTGGCTGCTAGTCCAGGGAATCTGCCTGCTGAGTGTGTGTCTGGAGGCTGGGCTAGGAGGCTACCGTTTGGGTGTTAGTGTAGTTGTGTAACCTACACCTTGAGCCCTGCACCCCTTTGTGCTGAGGGGAAATCCTGGGACCGACCCAGGCTGATTCCTCCTTGAGGAGGATCCCTGCCAGCAGAGAGCAGCCCCTCTGCCGTGACTGAGGAGTCCAGAGTCCTCTTCGAACCTGAGGATCGTGCATGGAGTTTGTGAGTGCACCATCTTTTAGTTAGTTAGTCAGGGAATTTGTTTTGGGGACCCCCTACTCCCTGAACTGTGTCCTCAAGCCAGGGAGTAAGGGTTTGAGGATTTTATAACCTGCTGCATATTACACCTGTGGAGGGATTTACCACCTTCTCCCACTCGTGAGTCCTTTGGGCTGGACTGAACCCAGTCAGCCACGCTGCTAAACCACTGCAGAGAAGAATTTTGTGGTTATAGGTCATCAAGGGCCCCTGCAAAGTACGCGTATCAACGGGACACTAATTTTACATTTGCTACACCAAGTTACGGGTATTTTCAGTGTTGGCACCGGTGACTCTAAAAATAGTGTTTTACCCTGTTATGTTGTATTTGTCTCCTGTTTAATATAATTATTGTGTGTGTTTGTGTTATTTCTTGGAAGTCTCCAACTATCTGGCAAGTAAGTGGGGATTACCCGGTAGTTAAAATTTTCTGCCCAAGCTGCCCTGGTGACCCTGTCAGGAAGGAGTGAGGGGGGTGGAGGCATCGCCAAATAATTTCATAGGAAAAAAGAAAGAAGATACACCCTGCTGCGTGGGTGACGAGATCCAAAAGAACCTAGACCTGTTAGTGGACTAGCATTAAAGGAGGTAACCAGGAGGAAAGGGGGCACTACAGATGCGACTTCGTCTGTACGAAGTGAAAGCTGGTCTCCATATTGGGAGAGAAGGTTAAAGGACTAGAGCCCCAAGTATCAACCCTGTGTTGCATTAGATAAAATGAAGACTTTCTGAATAGAAGTCAGCATTTGGTACTGCAGACACAGCATGCTGAAGAATCAGAGTGGGCAGTGATCTGGAGGATGGCATGGATTGCACCCTCAGCAAGTTTGCAGATGACACCAAACTGGGAGGAGTGGTAGATATGCTGGAGGGTAGGGATAGGATACAGAGGGCCCTAGACAAATTAGAGGATTGGGCCAAAAGAAATCTGATGAGGTTCACCAAGGACAAATGCAGAGTCCTGCACTTAGGACGGAAGAATCCCATGCACCGCTACAGACTAGGGACCAAGTGGCTAGGCAGCAGTTCTGTAGAAAAGGACCTAGGGATTACGGTGGACAAGAAGCTGGATATGAGTCAACCGTGTTCCCTTGTTGCCAAGAAGGCTAACGGCATTTTGGGCTGTGTAAGTAGGAGCATTGCCAGCAGATCAAGGGACGTGATCGTTCCCCTCTGTTTGGCATTGGTGAGGCCTCATCTGGAGTACTGTGTCCAGTTTTGGGCCCCTCACTGCAAGTAGGATGTGGAAAAATTGGAAAGAGTTCAGAGGAGGGCAACAAAAATGATTAGGGGACTGGAACACATGACTTATGAGGAGAGGCTGAGGGAACTGGGATTATTTAGTCCGCAGAAGAGAAGAATGAGGGGAGATTTGATAGCTGCTTTCAGCTACCTGAAAGGGGGTTCCAAAGAGGATGGATCTAGACTGTTCTCAGTGGTAGGAGATGACAGAACAAGGAGCAATGGTCTCAAGTTGCAATGGGGGAGGTTTAGGTTGGATATTAGCAAAAACTTTTTCACTAGGAGGGTGGTGAAGCACTGGAATGGGTTACCTACGGAGGTGGTGGAATCTCTTTCCTTAGAGGTTTTTAAGGTCAGGCTTGACAAAGCCCTGGCTGGGATGATTTAGTTGGGCTTGGCCCTGCTTTGAGCAGGGGGTTGGACTAGATGTCCTCCTGAGGTCCCTTCCAACACTGATATTCTATGAGTGCAGAACAGGGAAGAAAATTGGCAGCATGTGACCTCCAGAAGAAGAAAGATTAGAACCCCCAATGCAGATAGAGGTAAGAAAACATTTTCAGGGTCTCTGCACAGGTACTATGGTGGAGAATGGTTTGGAAGAGTCATCTGAGGAAAGGGATCAGGAGACCCCATTGACTGGAAGGCATGGGATGCATTGTCCTAGGAATGGGGGTTCCACGACCACCACTCCTAAGAGGAGGAGAACGGTTGGTGGTGGTTGGGGACTCACTCCTAAGGGGGACAGAGTTCTCCATCTGCCGTCCAGACAGGGAAAATCGAGAAGTGTGCTGCTTGCCTGGAGCTAGAATTCAGGATGTGACGGAGTGTCTGCCGAGACTGATCGAGCCCTTGGACCGCTACCCCTTCCTAGTTCTCCACATGGGCACCAATGATGCTGCCAAGAATGATCCTGTGCAGGTCACTGCAGACTACGTGATGCTGGGAAGAAGGATAAGAGTTTGAGGCGCAAGTCAAGTGCTCATTGTAGCCAGACAGCCAGCGCTCCCCCCCCACCCTCCTCAGACCAGCATTGCTGGAAACACAGGAGGAAGCCGGAACAGGGCACTTAACATATATTCCAGCACAGCCTTTGAAGCTGTGAAAAGCACAGGTGTGCTGCTACAATGTGCCTCTGGGAACAGATACAACGATTAAGCTCACAGCAGGCAGAGGCCCTGTGACAGACATGGCTCTTAGCCCCTACTAAATAGCGTGATGCACACACACCAACATCCTAGGTGGGAAAATATTTACCCTGATAAAAGAAATGCCCAGTAGTCGACACTTATTGTTTCTCTCCCTTGCAAGTGTAAACTACTCTTGCGAAAGCTGGCGTCACCCAGACAGACCAGCCTCAATTTGGCATAAGAAAGGAGAAAGAGAATAAAGGAGTACAGAGGTATAAGTAGGGGACCTACAGCACCATGATTTTTGAGTGCTTTTCACTATCTATCTGCTGGTCAGATAAGTGACAGCCTCCCAAGGCTTCTGCAGCTAAGAGGGTCCCTACGCCTTGTCCCTTATTCGTCTTTCCGCGGAATTGAGTGACCGATCCTGGCTTGGCACCGCTGGAATCGAGAGATGCAAGGAGGGTAAGAAGCACCCACACCTGATCTCCTATCTTTAGTGTACACATATTTTGAAATAGAGCTCTATACTTTGTTTTCTTTCTTTGGGATTGTGGCTTCAGTTTTGTAACTTGTTTGTGTGTGTAACATCTCTACATTTAAATAAGTAGACACTAGCAATTTTGTAACCACATGATTAGAATCTAGCTTAATAAATTTTGGTAACCATTTATGCATAAGCCTGACTTGTTTTCTCTGGTTTACTGTAAAGCAGCCAACACAATTAAAGAACCTCAGCCGTTTTGGCTCTAAAGCCTGGCCATTAGGTGAGAGTACTAAGAGCCTAGCGTTGAGTTGTGCCGCCTCCACGGGGCAAACTCTTGGGGCACCTGTCAGTCAATCCTGGCTGCCCGCTGCGAAGGAGCTCTGAGCTCTAGCAGTTAAAGTCACGGGTGTGGAGAGGCTCTTAGTGCTGCCATTGGGGCACCTGTCAGTCAGTATTGACTGCCCGCTGCGAAGGAGCTCTGAGCTCTAGCAGTTAAAGTCACGGGTGGTTAGGACCTTGGGGCATCCGTCAGCCTAGCCCGGGCTGCCCGCCGCGAAGGGACAGTGCGTCCTAGCGGTTAAAGTCACGGATGGTATAAATGGGCATAGCTGGCACCTCACCAAACATCCTTGGCCGTCGGCTAACAGGAATTGGCGTCACGAACAGGATTGTGATATAGGCTGCACTACAGTAACACAATGAAACCAGTCATGATAAACACCACAGAATTCCCTGAGCTAGAGAAAAGTTTGACCAAGAGGGATGGGGAAATCCTCTGTGGAGCAAAGAACTGCTGGAGAAATATTGGGGAAAACCAGCAGAGATCTGGCAGCATTTCTGTAACTGGAGAACTGCCTGCAAGATGAAGAAAGGGAAAGGAAAAGGTGCTTGTATATGGCTGCTTACTAACATTTGGCAAGCTGCCTGTAAGGATTATCATAGTCTGGCAATAGAATTTAATAGGCTACAACAGGAAAGGGACACGCTGCGCCGGGAATGCCAGAATTTAGATACCAGAGTAAGAACACTGAATAGGGATATGGAACATCTTCAGAAAAGATTACTTCCCTTAATTGAGAAAGAAGGGATAGAACAAAGGGAAAAGCTGGAGACTAAAACACGCAGTATCAACCGGGCTAAAGTTGAGACTGCTCTCTGGCTAGACCCTGAGGAATGGGATGGAGACATTTGGGATTCAGCAGATGAGTCCCCCTCCTCTGAGGAGGAAGGTCCCTCTGTAAAATTAAGACGAGCTATCACACATCACAAATCAGAAGAACATGAGGAAAATTTGAGTGGGGCAGAGCTGGATGAAGAAGGGGATGACAATTATCCATCCACCTCTTCAAAAACAAAGAAGGGAGGTAAAAAGGGAAAAGGGAGTAAAGCTCCAACACACTTTACCAAAATTACCACCCGCCAATATATTCCCATGGAGTTAAAAACAATCCAGGGAGATTTTGCTAAAAAGCCTGAGGAAGGTATAATAGAGTGGCTGGTCCGCCTCTGGGACACTGGGGGTGGATATATACGCCTGACAGCCCAAGAAACTGAGCGCCTTAACTTAGGTGCAGGAATATTCCTGGAACATTCAGAGGGGAACACCCCTAAAACACTTTGGTCTCTGGCTTGTCGATGGGCAAGAGGAATTTACCCAGCAGACCGAGATGAACCCACAGTAATGCACTGGACCAACATAGATGAGGTAAAAACAGCTCTATTAACTGTGGCTGTCATTAGCATGCTTGGCCAAAACCCTCAAGAGTTAGCCTATGAAAGCCCATGGGAGGGTCAGGTAGATGTAGATGATCTCAGACCCCTGCTTAAGGGAGCTCCGAGTAACCACAGGGCTATGGCACTGTCCCTTAGATCAGAAGCTGCAGCACATAACAGTACCTTTCGGGCACTGCTAAACCTTCTGGTGTCATACTTTAGAGAATTCGGAGACATCAGAGCACTGACAGGCAAAGCTAAGATGCGTTCCCTTCAGGGAAACAAGGGGGCACCATCTAAAGGACATAAAAACAAGCGAGAGCCAACCCAAGAGGAAAAGGAGCTTAGAGCCAAGTTGTGGAGACAATGTCTGGCTTTAGGTTATCCCAGAGATGTGATAAATGGACTGCCCACAGAGCGGCTAAAATTATTAACCACCTTTAAAAGAGCTAACTGGGAGACAACTAATGCTACTCCCAGTGCACCTCTGCAGCTCTCTCTTCTTTCCCCACCTGCAGACACGCGGTATACTCCATTGCTGCAGCAACTGCAAGAGTTACCAGAGCAGGGAAACTAGCTTGCAGGGGTCAATCTCCTCTCCTAATAAACCAGCTTAAATCCAAAGAGGAGAAAACAACAGCAAAAGACCCCCGGATACATGTAACTGTAAATGACAAACACATTATTCCTTTCTTAATGGACACAGGGGCTCAAAGGTCCATGATTAAGCGAGAAAGTTTTCCGGGCTCGCCACCTACTGGCCGAAAGCAGGTACTTGTTACAGGAGTAAATGGCAGTACCATAACTTACCCATTAGTTAAGATAAAACTGGATATCCCCTTGCAGCCCCACCATCAGCCCCGAAAATATGAGGTGATTTTGGGCAATGCCAACATACTGGGCATGGACGTTTTAAGAGGAAAGAAGGGAAGGATTAATGGGGAAAGATGGGCTTTTGGAGTCAGTTCTGTTCCTCATGCCACCCACCTGGAAGAGGAAAGCCCTCCCCACTATTCTGTAAACTTACTTAGCAGCGCGCCTGCTCTCCCGCCCTCAACAGTAACAAACATAAAGCAGTATAATGTCCCAGCTGAGGCCATAAGCCCTGTTACTGACCTGATCAAAGATTTGGAACAGCGAGGAATTTTAATTCGTATCCACTTTCATTTTAATTCTCCTGTGTGGCCCATCAAGAAACCAAATGGCAAATGGAGACTCACTATAGACTATAGGAAGCTAAACAGTAACACTGGACCATTAACTGCAGCAGTCCCTAGCATAACAGATATTGTAAACACCATACAAACCTGGGATAAACCCTGGCTAGCAGTATTAGATGTAAAGGACATGTTCTTCATGGTCCCTTTGCAACCAGCTGACCAGGAAAGATTTGCTTTTACTTGGAAAGGTGTACAATACACTTTTACCCGAATGCCACAAGGGTTTAAACACTCACCCACTATTTGCCATGGGGCACTGGCAAAGGTCCTAGATGACCTTATACTGCCACCCAATGTACAAACTGTGCAATACATTGATGACATCTTAATAGGTGGGAAAACCTCAGAAGAGGTACAGGAGGCTATGAATCAAATCAAAGGAGCACTAGAAGCCCTTAATTTAGAGTTACCAGCTGAGAAATGCCAAGGTCCCTCCCAAGAGATAAAATTCTTAGGTACTGTATGGATGGGAGGTAGGAGGTCTGTGCCTAATGACACTGTGCAAGAGCTAAATCAGGCACCCTCCCCTGAAAGTAAAGATCAATTGAGACAGATTTTGGGAACCCTGGGGTTTTGGAGAAAACATGTACCTGGCTTTGCCATTATAGCCAGACCATTGTACAATTTGTTAAAGAAAAGTGCTGCCTGGGAATGGGCTCCTGCCCATGAGGAAGCCCTCAGGCAACTGATAGGGGAGATACACACCTATCAGGCTCTGGGTCCCATACATCCTGAAGCCCCATTCCATTTGTACCTAACTGTGGGAGCCACTGGAATGTCTTATGCTCTCTGGCAAGAAAGTGACACTGCTCCCAGACGACCAATTCAGTTTGGTTCCAAGTCATGGCAAGGGTCACAGGCTAACTACACGCCTTATGAGAAGGTGCTTCTGGCAGCTTACACAGCCTTGAGAAAAACTGAGGAATTAACTCAGGATAAGGACATCACAATTCACACTCCTCTTCCAATCATTAAACCTATATTGGAAGGGAAAGAGTTACCACCTGGTGTAGCACAAAAATTGACTATCCAAAGATGGGCACTTTACATACACCACAGGGTAGGGAGTGCAGACACTGCACAAAACCCCACTATGATTTAGGAATCCCTATGGAAAGTAGGAATGCCTGATGAATACCGCCTACCTCCACAGCAGTCTCCCATTAAGGATGCTGCCCCATTTGATCCTTCTAAGCCTGAGGGAGTATGGTTCACTGACGGCAGTGCCAGGCTGGTTAAAGGAAAATGGAAGGGAAAAGCTGCAGCAGTGCCTGCAGACACCTCTGCAGCACCCCTAACTGCTGAAATTGATGGGTCAGCACAACTTGCAGAATTGGCTGCAATTAAACTGGCCTGTGAAGCAGGAGCCACCGCAGTATATACGGACTCCTATACGGTATGGGCAGGTGCCACTCAGTGGATCACTAACTGGAAAAATAACCACTGGGAAATAGGAGGTAAACCAGTCTGGGGACTGGAATACTGGAAGTGGTTATATCAGCATGCCCTGCAACAACCCCTGTCTATAGGACATGTCTCAGCTCATCAGAGGAATAATACCCCAGCTGCACAGTTAAACAATTTAGCCGATGCAGCTGCCCAGCTCTTTACCACACAAGTCGAATGGGAACGCTTATATTCATGGTTACATGATAATTTAGGACACACAGGAAGTGATGAGTTAGTGCGGCAAGCACATATCAGGGGGTGGCCTATCACCCACAGACAGGCTAGAGACCTGGTGCAAGCCTGCACTATTTGTGCTGAGACTAGAAAACATATAGCAGAAGGACAAAGGTTTGCCAGGCTAAGAGACGGAAAAACACTATGGGCAACCTGGCAGGTCGACTATGTCGGACCACTGCCCACTACAAGGCAGAGGTGGAAATACATCTTGACTGGGGTAGAAATTGTTTCAGGGATTGGTTTTGCATATCCAACCCAATTAGCAACAGGGTTGTCCACAGTTATGGGACTAAACTGCTTAACAGCAATTGTCCCAATGCCTCAAGAAATCCAATCAGATAATGGTTCGCATTTTAAGAATAAACTTGTAAGGGAATGGACCCTTAACCATGGAGTCCAATGGACCTTCCACCTTCCCTATCGACCTCAATCTAATGGCATGGTCGAGTGCTGGAATGGGTTGCTAAACAATCACTTGAAGCCTACTGATGGCACATGGGGAGACAGACTGGACGAAGTGGTGCAGAGATTAAACAACAGACAGACTCCTACAGGAAGTCCAATCAGCAGGGGATTCTTCCCTACAGGGAAAGCTATCTCCCCTGCCAGAACACCACTGCACAGTTCCAAGTATGCTCCCGGAGACACTGTTGTGATTAAACACCCAGCCCTGGGAACCTTTACCTGTGTTTTGCATGCCTATAAAGAGAAAGGTGTATGGAGTGCCTTAAATGCTGATAAAAGGCTAATAACCATTACAGAGGCTTGGATCGCATCCAAGACCGGCTGACCATGTGATTTATTGCAGGAATGGTCCCATGGTTCCGAGCAACCTGCCAGCTAACCTGTCAGCAAAATGGACCATGCAGCAGACCTGTTTGATCACTAGAGACTACTATGGACTGTTGATATATTTGCCATTACTTATAATAGCAGGTGTAATTTTTGCATTTGGTTTTAAAATAAGTTTTTAGCTAGAACACGACCCACCAGAGATATGTTCCTGCAAGCCCTCATGATCCTTCTGTTGGCTCCAGTCACCTTGGCAATACCAGAACATCCTCTTCAGGGAGCAATCCAAACCATCGCCTCAGCTGCTGGTGCTACAAATTGCTGGATGTGCACCTTGCTAAATTCAACCAATGGACTGGGAATTGAATTTGTACCACTGCATGCAGTGGCTGAGAATGGACAAACCTCATGGATGCAATGGTTAGCTCAACACTTGGGATTTTCCCTCTCCCCGTTTTTACATTCGGTTGTGAATACTGTTTTAACCATTTTAATTATTGTAATTGTTTTTTGTGTAACTTTATGTATTATGAAGCGTTTGATTCAAACTGCTCTTTCCTCCACTCAAATCAGATACCTAGAGCTAAAAAGGGATCCTAACCAATTCCGCGAACCCTCATCCTCTAATTTGGTTGTTGGGTATTTCTAGATTTCCCCAAGGAGGGCAAGAGGTGCTGGCATCACCGCCACCTTGCAATCTGGGATGTAGTGTGGTGCATCAGGGGGTGGAATGTAGCCAGACAGCCAGCCCCCCCCCCCCCCCCCCCACCAGGATTGCTGGAAACACAGGAGGAAGCCGGAACAGGGCACTTAACATATATTCCAGCACAGCCTTTGAAGCTGTGAAAAGCACAGGTGTGCTGCTACAATGTGCCTCTGGGAGCAGATACAACGATTAAGCTCACAGCAGGCAGAGGCCCTGTGACAGACATGGCTCTTAGCCCCTACTAAATAGCGTGATGCACACACACCAACATCCTAGGTGGGAAAATATTTACCCTGATAAAAGAAATGTCCAGTAGTCGAAACTTATTGTTTCTCTCCCTTGCAAGTGTAAACTACTCTTGCGAAAGCTGGCGTCACCCAGACAGACCAGCCTCAATTTGGCATAAGAAAGGAGAAAGAGAATAAAGGAGTACAGAGGTATAAGTAGGGGACCTACAGCACCATGATTTTTGAGTGCTTTTCACTATCTATCTGCTGGTCAGATAAGTGACAGCCTCCCAAGGCTTCTGCAGCTAAGAGGGTCCCTACGCCTTGTCCCTTATTCGTCTTTCCGCGGAATTGAGTGACCGATCCTGGCTTGGCACCGCTGGAATCGAGAGATGCAAGGAGGGTAAGAAGCACCCACACCTGATCTCCTATCTTTAGTGTACACATATTTTGAAATAGAGCTCTATACTTTGTTTTCTTTCTTTGGGATTGTGGCTTCAGTTTTGTAACTTGTTTGTGTGTGTAACATCTCTACATTTAAATAAGTAGACACTAGCAATTTTGTAACCACATGATTAGAATCTAGCTTAATAAATTTTGGTAACCATTTATGCATAAGCCTGACTTGTTCTCTCTGGTTTGCTGTAAAGCAGCCAACACAATTAAAGAACCTCAGCCGTTTTGGCTCTAAAGCCTGGCCATTAGGTGAGAGTACTAAGAGCCTAGCGTTGAGTTGTGCCGCCTCCACGGGGCAAACTCTTGGGGCACCTGTCAGTCAATCCTGGCTGCCCGCTGCGAAGGAGCTCTGAGCTCTAGCAGTTAAAGTCACGGGTGTGGAGAGGCTCTTAGTGCTGCCATTGGGGCAACTGTCAGTCAGTATTGACTGCCCGCTGCGAAGGAGCTCTGAGCTCTAGCAGTTAAAGTCACGGGTGGTTAGGACCTTGGGGCATCCGTCAGCCTAGCCCGGGCTGCCCGCCGCGAAGGGACAGTGCGTCCTAGCGGTTAAAGTCACGGATGGTATAAACGGGCATAGTTGGCACCTCACCAAACATCCTTGGCCGTCGGCTAACAGGAATGAAGAAGGATAAGAGTTTGAGGCGCAAGTCAAGTGCTCATCCATCCTCCCTGTTGAAGGAAAAGGCCCAGGTAGGGACCATCGAATTGTGGAGGTAAATGCCTGGTTGTGCAGGTGGTGTCGGAGAGAGGGCTTTCGGTTCTTCAACCGTGGGATATTGTTCCAGGAAGAAGGAGTGCTAGGAAGAGATGGGATCCACCTGACGAAGAGAGGGAAGAGCATCTTCGCAGGCAGGTCTTGCTAACCTAATGAGGAGGGCTTTAAATTAGGTTTGATGGAGAATGGTGGCCTAAGCCCAGAGGTAAGTGGGGGAGTGGGATACCAGGAGGAAACACAAGGAGGAGAGTACAAGACGGGAAGCCTCCTGATTCATACTGAGAAAGTAGGGCAATCGGCTAGTTATCTTAGGTGCGTGTACACGAACACAGGAAGTCTGGGAAACAAGCAGGAAGAATTGGAAGTCCTGGCACAGTCAAGGAACTGTGATGTGATTGGAATAACTGAGACTTGGTGGGATAACTCACATGACTGGAGCACCATCATGGATGGGTATAAACTGTTCAGGAAGGACAGGCAGGGGAGAAAAAGTGGAGGAGTTGCACTGTATGTAAAAGAGCAGTATGATTACCCAGAGCTCCAGTATGAAACTGGAAAAAAGCCTGTTGAGTTAAGTGTAGAGGCAAGAGCAACAAGGGTGATGGGAAAAGGGGAAGAAGGAGGATCCTGGGAACTACAGGCCAGTCAGCCTCACCTCAGTCCCTGGAAAAATCATGGAGCAGGTCCTCAAAGAATCAATCCTGATGCACTTGCATGAGAGGAAAGTGATCAGGAACAGCCAGCATGGATTCACCAAGGGAAGGTCATGCCTGACTAATCTAATCGCCTTTTATGATGAGATTACTGGTTCTGTGGATGAAGGGAAAGCAGTGGATGTGTTGTTTCTTGACTTTAGCAAAGCTTTTGACACGGTCTCCCACAGTATTCTTGTCAGCAAGTTAAGGAAGTATGGGCTGGATGAATGCACTATAAGGTGGGTAGAAAGCTGGCTAGATTGTCGGGCTCAACGGGTAGTGATCAATGGCTCCATGTCTAGTTGGCAGCCGGTATCAAGTGGAGTGCCCCAAGGGTCGGTCCTGGGGCCGGTTTTGTTCAATATCTTCATAAATGATCTTGAGGATGGTGTGGATTGCACTCTCAGCAAATTTGCGGATGATACTAAACTGGGAGGAGTGGTAGATACGCTGGAGGGGAGGGATAGGATACAGAAGGACCTAGACAAATTGGAGGATTGGGCCAAAAGAAATCTGATGAGGTTCAATAAGGATAAGTGCAGGGTCCTGCACTTAGGATGGAAGAATCCAATGCACCGCTACAGACTAGGGACCGAATGGCTAGGCAGCAGTTCTGCGGAAAAGGACCTAGGGGTGACAGTGGACGAGAAGCTGGATATGAGTCAGCAGTGTGCCCTTGTTGCCAAGAAGGCCAATGGCATTTTGGGATGTATAAGTAGGGGCATAGCGAGCAGATCGAGGGACGTGATCATTCCCCTCTATTCGACATTGGTGAGGCCTCATCTGGAGTACTCTGTCCAGTTTTGGGCCCCACACTACAAGAAGGATGTGGATAAATTGGAGAGAGTCCAGCGAAGGGCAACAAAAATGATTAGGGGTCTAGAACACATGACTTATGAGGAGAGGCTGAGGGAGCTGGGATTGTTTAGCCTGCAGAAGAGAAGAATGAGGGGGGATTTGATAGCTGCTTTCAACTACCTGAAAGGGGGTTCCAAAGAGGATGGCTCTAGACTGTTCTCAATGGTAGCAGATGACAGAACGAGGAGTAATGGTCTCAAGTTGCAGTGGGGGAGGTTTAGATTGGATATTAGGAAAAACTTTTTCACTAAGAGGGTGGTGAAACACTGGAATGCGTTACCTAGGGAGGTGGTAGAATCTCCTTCCTTAGAGGTTTTTAAGGTCAGGCTTGACAAAGCCCTGGCTGGGATCATTTAACTGGGAATTGGTCCTGCTTCGAGCAGGGGGTTGGACTAGATGACCTTCAGGGGTCCCTTCCAACCCTGATATTCTATGATTCTATGATGTCGTGGTAGGCGTCTGCTGTAGACCACCGTACCAGGAGGAGGAGATAGATGAGGCTTTCTTCGGACAACTAACAGAAGTTTCCAGATCACAGCTTTTGTGAACAGGGAGTTTCGAAAGGGAGTTCTTCAGGTGAAGGAGGAGCAAATACACGACCCTTGGGGTAAGTATGGTGGCTTGCCTGCCTGATGCGAAGGTTGTGGATCTCTCGAGGCATCTAGATAGACTTATGTGTAGTTCTGGGGAGGAGCCGGTGGTCTTGGTACATGTAGGTACCAATGACATAGGGAAGGGTAGGAGGCCAAATTTAGGCTGCTAGGAAAGAGACTGAAATCCAGGACCTCTATGGTTGCATGCTGAGAAATGCTTCCAGTTCCAAGCGCAGGGCTAGGTAGGCAGGCAGAGTTTTGGAGTCTCAGTGCGTGGATGAGACAATGATGTAGAGAGGAGGGGTTTAGATTTATTAGGAACTGCAGAAACTTTTAGGATAGGGGGAGCCTATACAGGAAGGATGGGCTCCACCTAAACCAAAGTGGATCCAGATTGCTGGCCCTTAACATTAAAAAGGTTGCAGAGCAGTTTTTAAACTAGGAGATGGGGGGGAAAGCCGGTTGCTGCAGAGGCACACATGGATCGGACAGAGACTTCTCCTAGAGGAGAGTCAGTGGATAGAGATTCTCTAGCTTTTAGTCAGGAGGAGAAGATGGAAGAGGATAAAGTATGGGCCAGATCAAACGAGGAACATTCACATAAGGAATCTGAGACATCAGAAAAGGGCAGACAAATAAACAGTGACAAGTTTTTAAAGTGCTTGTGCACAAATGCTAGAAGTCTAAATAATAAGACGGGTGAACTAGAGTGCCTTGTGTTAAAGGAGGATATTGATATAATAGGCATCACAGAAACCTGGTGGAGTGAGAACAATCAATGGGACACAGTCATTCCGGGATCCAAAATCTATCGGAAGGACAGAATAGGTCATGTGGCGGGGGGGGAGTGGCGGCACTATATGTGAAAGAAAATGTAGAATCAAATGAAATAAAAATCTTAAATGAATCCACACGTTCCATAGAATCTCTATGGATAGTAATTCCATGCTCTAATAAGAATATAAACAGTAGGATCTATTATTGATCACCTGACCAGGATAGTGATAGTGACGATGAAATGCTAAGGGAGATTGGAGAGGCTATCAAAATAAAGAACTCAATAATAGTGGGGGATTTCAATTATCCACATATTGACTGGGTATATGTCACCTCAGGACGAAATGCAGAGACAAAATTTCTCCATACTTTAAATGACTGCTTCTTGGAGCAGCTGGTACAGAAACCCACAAGGGGAGAGGCAACTCTCAATCTAGTCCTGAGTGGAGCACAGGATCTGGTCCAAGAGGTAATTATAACAGGACCACTTGGAAATAGTGACCATAATATAATAACATTTAACATTCCTGTGGCGGGAAGAACACCTCAACAGCCCAATACTGTGGCATTTAATTTCAGAAAGGGGAACTATGCAGAAATGAAGAAGTTAGTTAAACAGAATTTAAAAGGTACAGTGACTAGAGTGAAATCCCTGCAAGCTGCATGGACACTTTTCAAAGCCACCCTTATAGAGGCTCAACTTAAATGTATACCCCAAATTAAAAAACACAGTAAGAGAACCAAAAAAGAGCCACTGTGGTTTAACAACCATGTAAAAGAAGCAGTGAGAGATAAAAAGGCATCTTTTAAAAAGTGGAAGTCAAATCCTAGTGAGATAAATAGAAAGGAGCATAAACACTGCCAAATTAAGTGTAAAAATGTAATAAGAAAAGCCAAAAAGGAGTTTGAAGAACAGCTAGCCAAAAACTCAAAAGGTAATAACAAAATGTTTTTTAAGTACATCAGAAGCAGGAAGCCTGCTAACCAACCAGTGGGGCCCCTGGACAGTTGAGATACAAAAGGAGCACTTAAAGACAATAAAGTCATCCCAGAGAAACTAATTGAATTCTTTGCTTCAGTCTTCATGGCTGAGGATGTTAGGGAGATTCCCAAACCTGAGCCGTCTTTTATAGGTGACAAATCTGAGGAATTGTCACAGACTGAAGTGTCACTAGAGGAGGTTTTGGAATTAATTGAGAAACTTAACAGTAACCAGTCACTGGGACCAGATGGCATTCACCCAAGAGTTCTGAAAGAACTCAAATGTGAAATTGTGGAACTATTAACTATGGTTTGTAACCTGTCCTTTAAATCAGCTACTGTACCCAATGACTGGAACATAACTAATGTAACGCCAATATTTAAGAAGGGCTCGAGAGGTGATCCTGGCAATTACAGACCAGTAAGTCCAACGTCAGTACCGGGCAAATTAGTTGAAACAATAGTAAAGAATAAAATTGTCAGACACATAGAAGAACATAAATTGTTGCGCAAAAGTCAACATGGCTTCTGTAAAGGGAGATTGTGTCTTACTAATCTATTAGAGTTCTTTGAGGGAGTCAACAAACGTGGACAAGGGGAATCCAGTGGATATAGTGTACTTAGATTTCCAGAAAGCGTTTGACAAGGTCCCTCACCAAAGGCTCTTTAAGTAAATTAAGTTGTCATGGGATAAGAGGGAAGATCCTTTCATGGATTGAGAACTGGTTAAAAGACAGGGAACAAAGGGTAGGAATACATGGTAAATTTTCAGAATGGAGAGGGGTAACTAGTGGTGTTCCCCAAGGGTCAGTCCTAGGACCAATCCTATTCAACTTATGCATAAATGATCTGGAGAAAGGGGTTAACAGTGAGGTGGCAAAGTTTGCAGATGATACTAAACTGCTCAAGATAGTTAAGACCAAAGCAGACTGTGAAGAACTTCAAAAAGATCTCACAAAACTAAGTGATTGGGCAACAAAATGGCAAATGAAATTTAATGTGGATAAATGTAAAGTAATGCACATTGGAAAAAATAACTCCAACTGTACATACAATATGATGGGGGCTAATTTAGCTACAACAAATCAGGAGAAAGATCTTGGAGTCATCGTGGATAGTTCTCTGAAGACGTCCACGCAGTGTGTAGCAGCAGTCAAAAAAGCAAACAGGGATGTCATTAAAAAAGGGATAGAGAATAAGATGGAGAATATCTTATTGCCCTTATATAAATCCATGGTGCGCCCACATATTGAATACTGCATGCAGATGTGGTCCCCTCATCTCAAAAAAGATATACTGGCATTAGAAAAGGTTCAGAAAAGGGCAACTGAAATGATTAGGAGTTTGGAACGGGTTCTATATGAGGAGAGATTAAAGAGTCTAGGATTTTTCAGCTTGGAAAAGAGGAGACTAAGGGGGGATATGATAGAGGTATATAAAATCATGAGTGGTGTGGAGAAAGTGAATATGGAAAAGTTATTTACTTGTTCCCATAATATAAGAACTAGGGGCCACCAAATGAAATTAATGGGCAGCAGGTTTAAAACAAATAAAAGGAAGTTCTTCTTCACTCAGCACACAGTCAACCTGTGGAACTCCTTGCCTGAGGAGGTTATGAAGGCTAGGACTATAACAGGGTTTAAAAGAGAACTGGATAAATTCATGGAGGTTAAGTCCATTAATGGCTATTAGCCAGGATGGGTAAGGAATGGTGTCCCTAGCCTCTGTTCGTCAGAGGGTGGAGATGGATGCCAGGAGAGAGTTCACTTGATCATTACCTGTTAGGTTCACTCCCTCTGGGGCACCTGGCATTGGCCACTGTCAGCAGACAGGATACTGGGCTGGATGGACCTTTGGTCTGACCCAGTATGGCCATTCTTATGTTCTTACAGGTTCTGGTCCTCATGTGAGACTTCAATCATCCTGACATCTGCTGGGAGAGTAATACAGCAGTGCACAGACAATCCAGGAAGTTTTTGGAGAGTGTTGGGGACAACTTCCTGGTGCAAGTGTTGGAGGAACCAACTAGGGGTCATGCTCCTCTTGACCTACTGCTAACAAACAGGGAAGAATTGGTAGGGGAAGTAGAAGTGGGTGGCAATCTGGGCAGCAGTGACCATGAGATAGTCAAGTTCAGGATCCTGACAAAAGGAAGAAAGGAGAGCAGCAGAATACGGACCCTGGACTTCAGAAAAGCAGACTTTGACTCCCTCAGGGAACTGATGGGCAGGATCCCCTGGGAGGCTAATATGAGGGGCAAAGGAGTCCAGGAGAGCTGGCTGTATTTTAAAGTAGCATTATTGAGGGCGCAGGAACAAACCATCCCGATGGGCAGAAAGAATAGCAAATATTGCAGGGACCAGCTTTGCTTAACAGAGAAATCTTCGGTGAGCTTAAACACAAAAAGGAAGCTTACAAGAAGTAGAAACTTGGACAGATGACTAGGGAGGAATATAAAAATATTGCTCAAGCATGCAGGGGTGTAATCAGGAAGGCCAAAGCACAATTGGAGTTGCAGCTAGCAAGGGATGTGAAGGGTAACAAGAAGGGTTTCTACAGGTATGTTAGCAACAAGAAGGTGGTCAGGGAAAGTGTGGGACTCTTAATGAATGGGGGAGGCAACCTAGTGACAGAGGGTGTGGAAAAAGCTGAAGTACTCAATGCTTTTTTTGCCTCAGTCTTCACAGACAAGGTCAGCTCCTAGACTGCTGCACTGGGCAGCACAGTAAGGGGAGGAGGTGAGCAGCCCTCAGTGGTGAAAGAACAGGTTAAGGACTGTTTAGAAAAGCTGGGCATACACAAGTCCATGGGGCTGGATGCAATGCATCCAAGGGTGCTGAAGGAGTCAGCTGATGTGATTGCAGAGCCGTTGGCCATTATCTTTGAAAACTTGTGGTGATCGGGGGATTGGAAAAAGGCAAATATAGTGCCCATCTTTAAAAAAGGGAAGAAGGAGAATCCGGGGAACTACAGCCTCACCTCAGTCCCTGGAAAAATCATGGAGCAGATCCTCAAGAAATCCATTTTGAAGCACTTGGAGGAGACGAAGGTGATCAGGAACAGTCAACATGGATTCACCAAGGGCAAGTCATGCCTGACCAACCTCATTGCCTTCTATGATGAGATAACTGGCTCTGTGAATATTGGGAAAGTGGTGGATGTGATATATCTTGACTTCAGCAAAGCTTTTGATACAGTCTCCCACAGTATTCTTTCCAGCAAATTAAAGAAGTGTGGGCTGGATGAATGGACTATAAGGTGCATAGAAAGCTGGAAAAAGAAAAAGAGTACCTGTGGCACCTTAGAGACTAACAAATTTATTTGAGCATAAGCTTTCGTGAGCTACAGCATGCATCTGATGAAGTGAGCTGTAGCTCACGAAAGCTTATGCTCAAATAAATTTGTTAGTCTCTAAGGTGCCACAAGTACTCGTTTTCTTTTTGCGGATACAGACTAACACGGCTGTTACTCTGAAACCTGTCATAGAAAGGTAGCTAGATAGTCTGGCTCAACGGGTAGCGATCAACGGCTCCATGTCTAGTTGGCAGTCGATATCAAGCGGAGTGCCCCAGGGGTCGGTTCTGGGGCCGGTTTTGTTCAACATCTTCATTAATGATCTGGATGATGGGATGGATTGCACACTCAGCAAGTTTGCGGATGACACTAAGCTGGGGGGAGAGGTAGATACACTGGAGGGTAGGGATAGGGTCCAGAGTGACCTAGACAAATTGGAGGATTGGGCCAAAAGAAATCTGATGAGGTTCAACAAGGACAAATGCAGAGTCCTGCACTTAGGATGGAAAAATCCCATGCACTGCTACAGGCTGGGGACTGACTGGCTAAGCGGCAGTTCTGCAGAAAAGGACCTGGGGATTACAGTGGACAAGAAGCTGGATATGAATCAACAGAGTGCCCTTGTTGCCAAGAAGGCTAACAGCATATTGGGCTGCATTAGTAGGAGCATTGCGAGCAGATAGAGGGAAATGATTATTCCCCTGTATTCAGCGCTGATGAGGCCACATCTGGAGTGTTGCATTCAGTTTTGGGTCTCCCACTACAGAAAGGATGTGGACAAATTGGAGAGAGTCCAGCGGAGGGCAACAAAAATGATTAGGGGGCTGGGGCACATGACTTATGAGGCGAGGTTGAGGGAACTGGGCTTGTTTAGTCTGCAGAAGAGAAGAGTGAGGGCGGATTTGATAGCAGCCTTCAACTACCTGAAGGGGGTTTCCAAAGAGGATGGAGCTCGGCTGTTCTCAGCAGTGGCAGATGACAGAACAAGGAGCAATGGTCTCAAGTTGCAATGGGGGAGGTCTAGGTGGGATATTAGGAAACACTATTTCACTAGGAGGGTGGTGAAGCACTGGAATGGGTTACTTACGGAGGTGGTGGAATCTCCATCCTTAGAAGTCTGGCTTGACAAAGCCCTGGCTGGGATGATTTAATTGAGGTTGGTCCTGCTTTGAGCAGGGGGTTGGACTAGATGACCTCCTGAGGTCTCTTCCAACCCTAATCTTCTATGATTCTAGGATTCTATGATTGAGTCGGATCAGATTATGGCATAATAGCTGACAGATTCTATTTTATTTGTATTTTATTATTTTGAAATTGTGAAGATCAGCAACTACTTAGCTCAGACTGAAGCATCTCATCAAATTTTCTCCATCAAAATGTCTCCTCTTTGTGTGCGATGAGACAATTTAACACACTGTGACAAACAGGAGATGCTTTTGTTTTGCAAACAAATATTTTTGAAAAGAATTTTCATCCAACTTGTTATGATTTCAAGAAACAAACTGGCTTAGTCTGAATGGGATTTCCTGACAGAAAATGGTTTCAATTAAAATTTCCCCATCATCTTAATTCCTGGGCTCTCTCCCTGCCTCTGCAGGGTTTGTTGTGTGTTAGTTAGAACAGGAGTCAAGACTGTTGTCTGGCTCTGCCACCGCATTACTGTGTGGGACCTTGGGTAGGTCACTTCCCTTCTCTGTACCTCAGGATTCCCATCTTTCCCATGGGAATGGGGACAATTCTCTACCTCCAAGCAGTGGTGAGCGTGGGTGAGATAAAGGCTGTTAAAGCCCTCTGTGGGGGAGAAAGGGATGTTTCAAGGTGCTTAGAGCCAAGAATTCTCAACTTGGCTAAAATGTCTAGTCTAAAGAAACAAGAAATAGTTGGGGCCAAATTTTAACCATTGTCTTTTTTAAAGCCCATTCAGGGATATGAGTCCCACTGAGCCATAGAGAAGGGGAGCAACTTGGCCAAAGTCCCACAAGTTAATAGGAAAACCAGCAATGGAACCCAAGGGTCCTGACTCCCAATCCCCTGGTCCAGTCACTACCGCAGAGCGCACATTCTCTCAAAGGCAGGGGGATTGGACAGGAGGGCCTGGTTGTAATTGCCAGCTGTGGGAGGGAGTGTGCAGCCCTGGTTAGTGAAGGGGCCAGGAAATAAGGACTGCTGGGTCCCATCCGTGGCTCTGACACTTGGGGTGACCCTGAGTCAGGAGCTGGGAGGTGCTGTCACCCCCGCACTAGGAAGTGTTCTGGACCCCCGGATGCTGACTGAGTTTCTCCATCCCTTGGCAATAAAACAGACTCTTGTTTCCACAGCCAATAGATCACCCCGTGTCATCACCCTGTCTGCTGGCTGGGCAGGGTAACTCCTCAGGTCACCACCCTCTCCAACCTGCCTTGGGCTTGGGGAGTGATGAGGAGGGCAAGGGACAGCTGGCGACACTGAACATCCACCATCCATCTCTCCATCACTGGAGCAAGTTAGTGGTATTAGGGCTCCTCGGTGGCTTCCTCTGTCTGGGGAGAGGCAGAAAGAGGGGGAGAGATCCTCTGCCAAAGGAGATTGGATTTGCAAACATCCCCCAGGAGCCCCTCGCTCTCAGACTGGGCAGGGGCTTCTCTAGAGCCATCTCCAGTGTGTTTGAAAACGTCCCAGCCATGGGGCTCCCAGCCCTTCCCTTTTGGAAGGCCGTTCCCCAGGCTGAGAGTCTCTGAGCTGGACCAGACCCTGTGAGCTGCTGAGCATGGAAATCGATGGGAAACGACGGGGCCCTGGGCTTCCTTTGCCTAGGGACTTTGTGACTTTGACGTGGGGAATGGTTTCCCAGGAGAAGTCTGGACTCCTGGGTTCTGTTCCTTCTCTACCCTGGGCGGAAGTGTGGCCTAGGATGGGAGGAGGCGGTTGCTTGTCCAAAGTGGTCGATGGTCTTTGTGACTGACCCCACTGCTCTAACAGGGGGAGACTCCCTGGGTATTGCAGCACCGGGGATGATGAGGGGGAACGCTAGGAGCAGATCATGCAATGAACTCCTGCCAGTGTGTGTGTAGCTTGCACTCCCTGCACCCCTGTGGGGGGAGGAGGAGCTGCTCTGGCTGGGGCGGGGATGGGGAGGGACCGAAAAGGCCCGTTAGTGAGCGGCTGCCTTGATCCCAGACTCTCGCCTGCTCCCTGTTTTGTTCCAGGATGGCCAGGCTCCTGAGGGTGTTCAGGAAGAAGGCTCTGCAGGTGGCCCCAGGGCCTGAGGGAAGCAGTTGCTATTTTCCCCAGGAGCAGAGCGGCCCCTCCGTCCCTGCTGGCGGGGAAGGAGCTCCCGGCCGGGCCAGGAGGTGGAAGTGCCCAGCCTTCTGGTGAAGAAAACCCACTCCAGGCACAAGCACTGATCTGGGAGAGGCACTGTCCAGGCCCAAATGGAGCTGGCCCAGGATGTGGCTGGGCAGGTGGGACCCAGCCCAGGAGGGGAGCTGGGCAGGGTGGCTCTGGGGCTTGTTGTGTGGGAAGCCCCAGCCCTGATTCCCGGCAGGAGACATCACCCTGCCCGGTCACTGAGGACCTTCCAGCTTCCCCAGGGCAGGAGGTGGAGTGTCCCTGTCCCAGCAACAGCAGCTCCCCATGGGACAGCAGCAGCACCTGGGACTCTGGCAGCAGCGAGGCCGATGGCTGCCGCTGTTTTGTACCAGGTGAGGAGCCTGGCTGGGCTCAGGGAGGGGTGAGGACGGGGCTGTGAACACCCTGGGCCCAGGCACTCTACCAGTGCTACGTGGGGCGGGTCCCCAGCCCAGGTGTCTGGACTGAGCCCCATGAACCGCACTGACACCAGCAGCAGTCACACAGCTGCCCCTGCAGCAAGGGGAGCTGGCGGGTGGGGGCAGCAAGAGGTGCTGCCACTTTGGTCCCTTGATGCTCCGGGTTGGGGGGGCAGGTACCTCCCAGGGAATCCAGCACAGCAGCGGGGGGGCTTCTCTACTAGGGGCTCCTGAAGCTATTGGAGGCTGAAGGCATCCCCGAGAGGGGGGAGTGTGGGGCCCAATTTGCCCTGGGTCCTTGAGGTGGGAAGAGGGAACATTAACCCTGCTCTCCCCATCATGCCCCTGTCCTTCCCCTGAGTGGCAGCAGGAGTCACCCTGTCCCCTTCTCTCCCTGGTGCAGGGACTCCCAGGGACTCAGAGGATGAGGAGGAGAAGGAACGGGTGGACGTGGCCATAGAGGAGGCTGCTCTCAAGGACATCCAAGAGCAGCTCCAGGGCAGAGAAAAGGTACAAATGTTCCCCAGCTAGGCTGAAACTGAAATTGTCCTGCCCACTCCCTGCCGAAGGTCTTGTCCATGATAATCTACCACCCCTAATGGGAACCTTTCTTCTCTGTGATCTGGGATCCCCAAGATGGGTTTGTTTGTCACACACCAGCCAGAATCTCCTCCCCCCACAGGCACTGTCCCAGTTCCTGACCCTGCTTGTGTAAGAGTTGTGCGTGATTTGGACAATGGGTGGGTCCCCACTATCCCCCACTGGGGAGAAGAGAGAGGAGAAATATTGAGATTGGTCACTAGTGGGCAGTGGAGCTGGAGGGGCAGCTGAGGCTGGGGGACAAGGAATCAGATGGTCCCAACTCAGTAGTCGGGATGGTGTTGAATGGGAACAGTTTTGACAGGTAGGAGGGAAGAAGGGGAATGGGACTAAGCTGGCCGGGAATCCTGGGAGGAGGCCAAGTTTGTTGGGCAGGAAGGAATCGGAGGAGCGGGAGGCAGGTGGGGGGATCCTGCTAGCCATGGTGGGCGCTGGCTATGTAATCTTCTCACTGGGAAGTGTCAGTGAGGCCCGAATCTCGCACGCTCCTTTGTCTCCTTTGGGTATCACAGGAGCTCATTGAGGAGCTGCTTGGCAACTCTCCACCTGGTGCCGTCCTCGCCAACTCCCTGATTGCTGTGGGCAACCTCAGGTACCGAGACCCTCTTGCCCAGTTCCCCTAACCCCGGGTGCTGCTCAGGCCCAGGGCTGGGAGTCACGGCCCCTCCCACTCCCAGGTCACCTCCCAAGGGTGACTCCTTTGACAGAGGTGGTGGGCAAGGTTCACTCTGCTGGCTCGGCTGTTCTTTTCACTCCAGTAACATTACAGGGGCCTTGGGGCGAGGCTCACTCCCAAGGTCAGATACAGGAGGGGCAGCAGGGTCCAGGGAACAGGCGCTATTCCTGCCCTGCCCCAGATGTGAGGCCTTGGCCTGGTCCTTCCCTGGCTCGGTGCCTCAGTTTCCATTCTCGCCAGACTGTGCCTATTTCCTGCAGTTTCACATCTGTGTTGGTGCCAATCCCACCCCCGCACTGCACAGTCCGATACTGGCTCCTCTCTCTTGCCAGCACCATGAAACCTGCCCTGGAGCCAGAGCTGGAGACTCCCCTCCTGTGAGCTGCCCTGCATGCCATCTTCACCCTGGGCATGGAGAAGAACGCCACCCAAGATGGCTCTAGATCATCCTTCTCCTCTCTGCCAGGAGCCGGAGTGGCCTATGGTCCCTGCTTCCCTCATTTGCTGGAGCTCCAGAGATAGGGGTGGGGAGGGCAGAGATGGAACAAGCTGCAGGGTTGGATCCTTCCCTCCAGGGGCATGATGTTACCCCTCTAGGGGGAATTCCTTCCATCCTTCCACATGCTGTGTTTTGCCCAGCAGCCCAGCTTCCATCCATAGCAGCTTGGCTGTTCCATACTCTGCTGCCTACAAGGCCCTCTGCAGAGACCCCTCTTCCCATCCTGCCATGGATCGAAGAGCCAGCTGTCATCGTGCCATGAATCCTTGCTAATTGCCTGCAGTGGGATGTGAATGACAGAGGCTAGGATATGTATTTGGGGGTCTCACCAGTGCTTCCCAAAGACCCCTCTTCCCATTCTGTGGCAGGTATAGCCCCAGTTTCCCTAACTCTGACCCATGGTTCTCCCTTGCTTTGCAGGCTCTGCACAAAGTCTTGCCAGAGCTCCTGGACACCATGCTGGGGAACCTGCTGGCAGAGTCCCCAGACACCGACAGGCTCCACTACATCTTAGAGGTGAGCCCCATGAGGAGGGGGGCAGGGGGCAATTTTACCTTAACTTTTAAGAGGACTGCTAAGGAGAGACTGGAAGATCCATTTTCCAGTTTGCCCTCCTAGCTGGTCCCACAGTGGGCCATCCTTGGTCGGGGCAATGCCATGTCAGGCCCTTCATCTTTGAAGGACAGAAGAAGGAGCTGGGACTTCAAGCCAGAACTCTGCCTGGTTCTGTTGAGCCCTAACCACAGGGCCCCTAGCTGGCTTGGGGAGTGAGAGTCTGAACCCCCGTGTGGGATCCAGGTCCTCAGAGAATAGGCACAGGCTCCTCAGAGAAACAGGAGGACCCCAGGGAATCAGCCCTTGTCTCCGACGGGCCCTGAGATTCCTGGGGGGATGGTGCTCACAGTCACTCCCTTCATCCACCAAAGGACTTGAGAGTCAGGGAGGGGTGAGGGTCTGTCTCTTTCCTGGTGAGCTGTTCAGGAATCAGGAGTTCAGGAAGGATGGGACCAGCCCCGACACCAAACACTGTCCCAATCTAGAGAGACACTGACAAGTTGTTACCTGCAGAATACAAGTATCGGCTTGGGGGCAGCAATCCCCTTATAAAGCTCTGTGATCAATGACTCAGATATTCCCCCCCTGCGCACAGTGTCTCAGCCCCCTGGGGATGGGAAGGGGCTCATTTGCACAGCATGTGCACCTGCCTATTGATCCTGACCTGCCTCCTTCCCCCACAGCACATAAACTTCTGGCTCATGTCCCAAGAGAGAGCCAGGGCTGTTAGGAGCATCACGGCCCTGCTCAGATTCACCATCACCCTCCCTGAGTTTGATGTTAGTGACCTCTGACCCCAGCTTCCTGACTCCACGTGTAGACTGGCCCCAACGGGCTCTAGGATTTGCTGCTGCAGGGGCTATCAGTTAGGAGTGTTCCCCTTGGGGACGCAGAATCAGAGCAGGGAATGAGCGAGGCTTGAGTCAAGTCCTTCTTTTCCTGGTTGGTGATGACCCTGGGCCTTTAAGGGGACCATGCTCCAGTCCGTGCTCCAACCAGGTTCATGCCTGGCCTTGGGTCCCTTCTTGGTATCCTGGAGCAACTCTAGGCTCCCTTGGGGGCAGAGAAAATGAAGGGTCTAGCTCTGTCTTCTTTCCCCCAGCATCTCCTGCACAGGGGCTGAGGGGAAGGAGACTCCTGGCCCAGGGGGGACTGGGAGCTGACAGAAAAATGTTGATGGAGTCCCCTCTCCTCTCCGTTCCATTAGATCTCAGCCGAGTTCCCTAGGATGGGTCACCATGTGGCACAGCTGGCTCTGTTTGTCGGTGACCCAGCCAAGGACATCAGCCAGCAGGCCAGGGAGGGGGTTTACCGGCTCTACCAGCTGCTGCTGCACCAGAGGGTAAGGAACCCAGCTGGGAAATGGGACCCAGTAGGAGTGACCACAGCTGGGTAATGGGACCCCAGCCAATTTCTCTCAGCCTGACCCCAGCTGGAGGATGAGTCTCTCTCTGTCTCGCTCTCTGTTCTGCTCCACCCCTCCAATTCTATTGGGCCAGGGATGCAGCGAAGACTCTGCCCACTGTGCAGCCACCAGTTTCCTATCCAGCCCCCAGTGGGAGAGGCTGGTACTAAAGGTCCCACGTTGGAGCCTCGCTAGTTGCCATGATTTGTGTGTCTCACATGGATCCATTGCTATGTGGCATAAGGAGAATCCACGGGTGGGTGAGTTAGCGTAGGATTGTAGCTATAGGTTTGTCTCCACAACTTGTCCCCCTGGCTGATACCTGAGGGTCAGAGAGGAGAGCACTGGGTCAGTGAGTCACTATTGCCTGGCCAGACCCTTGCTAGATTCCCTGCCCCATAGAAGCAGAGAAAGGAGGTGGGGTTTGCCCAATGCCATCACCAGTCAGGAAGCAGAATGCCCCAACCTGGGAACTGGGTAGGGGACACAGTGAACTCCGAAACCACTATGGACCATATGCGCCCCCTCATGTCTCTGGACCCGGCCAGGGAATGGTAGAGTGCCTGGACCTCAGCCGCTCTTCCATTATCACTGACCCAAGTTGTGGCTACTTGATGCACAGGTAGAAAATCAAAGACTCCCCTTCGCACGTCTGCGGTGAGAACATCCAAACCCTTGAACACCCCATAACACAGTGCCCCAGAATTGGAGTCCAAGGTGAAATGGGGGATCTTCACAACGTCACAGAGGAGGCCTTGGAAGGGCTCCTGGATCTACAAGTGCATCTACAGAATGCTGCTCTGCAGATGCCGTGTGAGAGAGACACTGAGCTTGTCCTCCCTCCCACAAGCTGAACTGCTGCCCCAGAACGAAAGGTTCACAGGCGTGTCTGTGTGTTGGGGACTGGGACCTGAGTCTCCTGGTCCTTGTCATGGTGCAGTTTGGATTCCCCTTGGGAGAAGCTCAGGAGCTGCAGGTGCCAGACCCAGCTACTAGAGAAATCACTCAGTTGGGGGGGAATAGAGCTTTGGTCTGTCAGCTCCAAACACAACACCCCCTCCCCTCCCCCCCCCACACACACATACACATATACACTCTACCTCTAGCCACTGAGGTGCAGGAGATCTCTCTGCTGGAAGCAATGCAGGGTCCTCTGTCATCGCTGTGAGCTGCACACCAGAGCATCCCTGCTCCCACACACACAGAGCCATTTCCAGCCCAGCCCCTGCGATAAATTGCCCTCCAGAAAGAGCCACTACAGGCTTTGGATCTCTTAGTGCCTGCCACCTTTTACTAAAGGGCTTCCCTGAGCCAGGGGCCCCTGAAAGCCTCCAGGGAATGAGCTGCCTGGGCTGGAGCAGCTCTCTGCCCCTGGGTCACTAGAGGGTGATGCCGTTCTAGCCCCAGCACGTGGAGCCTGGCTTTGGGCAACCTGCTAAGGCCTTGCGTCCTCTTGGTTTCAGGTCTTCGGAAAGTTCTTCTCAGAGGGGAGAGAAGATTCTTCCTCCAGATGGCAGTGCTGGCCATCCATTCCCCTCTGCTGCCTGTCAGCCAGGCTGGGTTGGTCCTGGCCTCCTCCCTCCTGGGGGAAGTCCAGCAGCTGATGGGGGACAAGGTGAGCAGCTGCATTGGACTCAGGAGATTGGGGGGGGGCCAGGGCCTCATTCCCATCCTATCGCCATTCACTGGCCTGGGAGCAAGGAGCCTGGTGGGGAATGAGAGTCGGAGCAGGTGCCATCTTTAGCAAGGCTAATTAATTGCAAGCATTACCTCATCCTGGATTTACGTTCTTAGGACACGATACTATCAGTCCTGGGAAGGGCAGGAGAGTCCCCTAAGTGCCCTCTGCGAGCCTTTCCTGCCTGCCCCACAGGGCTGCACCCAGTTCCCCGTGGCCTAGTGTCCGTGTCACCCGAGCCACCATCCAGAGTTGTTTCCATCACTGGCAGCCTGAGAGGCCAAGGACTGACTGGTGACGGCAATTGACCGGGCAGGGCCAAGGCACATGGGCGGGGGACGCTTGTCCTGCTGCTGGCAGGGCTGGACCCGCACTTGAGAGAACAGGAGGATTCGGTCAGCAGGGGCTGCTGACCTGGCCCATTCGCCAGGGCTGCCATCCTGTGGCTTCAGCATTAGTCACTGGTGTGACTTGGGGAAGGATCTCAACCTCCCACCATCCCACTTCACTGCTGCCAGAATCCCTCCTGCCCCCCCCCCCACTGGAGCCCCCTCCCTGCCCTACCTGGGTAGGGGTGGGGGTGAGGGTGGAGGAGAGGGTTCTGAGAACTTGAGCTGTATCCCCAGGTGGGTCGGGAGTGGAACAGCTGTCAGGGGCATTGAGGGGGACGCGGCAGGAGCTCACCCTACAGGGACAGGGGTTGGTACTGGAAGCTGCTAGAGAGGACAACAAGACTCCATCCTGGGGGTCAGGAGGGTGAATCCATCCCTCAGACGTGCGCAGGTGCTGGGGGGAAATGCTGCTGGTTCCAGGTGCCCTTAATCCCGTAGGCGCCGACTACGTGGGTGCTCCAGGGCTGGAGCACCCACGGGGAAAAATTGGTGGGTGCTCAGCACTGGCCCCCCCCAGCTCCCCTCCGCTACACCTCTGCCTCCTCCCCTGAGCGCAGCGCTCCGCTTCTCCCCCCCCCACTCCCCGGTTCAAGGGCACGGCAAGCCTGGGAGCGGGAGGGAGGGGGAGAAGAGGAGCGGTGGCAGCGCGCCCAGGGGAGGAGGCGGAGCAGAGGTGAGCTGGGGCAGGGAGCGGTTCCTCTGCGCGCCCCCCCAGGTTACTTCTTGAGGGCCCCCCCCCGCTCACCTCTGTTCCACCTCCTCCCCTGATCGCGCCGCCTCTCCGCTTCTCCCCACTCCCTCCCAGGCTTGCCGGGGAGGAGGGGAAATGCGGCGTGCCCAGGGGAGGAGGCAGGGCAGGGAATTTTGGCGAAGGGGTTGGAATGGGGGCGGGGCCGAGGGCGGAGAGGGGGTGGAGTTGGGGCGGGGCTGGGGGCAGGGGGCACGAACACCCACCGGCTCCGGCTAAAGTTGGTGCCTATGGCTAATCCTGAGTCTATGACACGTTCTCGTTCCCTTGCAGCAGGAGGACGTCACGGCCAATATTAGGCGCCAGCTCCGCATCATCCGGCCCTTGCGCCTGCTGCCCGAGGCACTGCAGGGGCTGTGCCACATCGGATGCCTTGAAAGGTTCCCCTCCCATGTTCAGCAACTCCCGCTCCCTGCTGCAGGTCCTGCTCTGGCTCACTGTAAATGGGGAGCTAGTGGATGGGGAAATGGAGCCCCCCGGCAGTGATAGAAATTCTCTCCCCTCTTTGTGGAGCAGGGTCCTTCCCTCTGCCCCCAAAATTCCTTCATCTGGGGCATGAGCTCTTCCTCTCACTCTCTTTCCCCTCCCCCCATTCCTTGGCCTGACCCCCATCCCATTCCTCCTGCGCCCAGGCAGAGCTCTCCCTGACCCATATGGTGCAGAGAGGTCTTTGGGTCATGGCTACAGCCCCTCTGCCCAACTGAAGCTCGGAAAGCTCCACTTTTGAGGAGATGGGGATGGGACAGAGACTCAGGGCTAGCTTCACCTTCCGCCCTTTATTCTCCCCTTGGCCCTTCCACGGGGTCTCCGAGTGGGAAATGGATAGGAGAGGGGGGAGTGTGGGGCCCAATTTGCCCTGGGTCCTTGAGGTGGGAAGAGGGAACATTAACCCTGCTCTCCCCATCATGCCCCTGTTCTTCCCCTGAGTGGCAGCAGGAGTCACCCTGTCCCCTTCTCTCCCTGGTGCAGGGACTCCCAGGGACTCAGAGGATGAGGAGGAGAAGGAATGGGTGGACGTGGCCATAGAGGAGGCTGCTCTCAAGGACATCCGAGAGCAGCTCTAGGGCAGAGAAAAGGTACAAATGTTCCCCATAAATTGTCCTGCCCCTTCCCAGCATTCCCACTCCCTGCCAAGGGTCTTGTCCATGATAATCCACCACCCCTAACGGGAACCTTTCTTCTCTGTGATCTGGGACCCCCAAGATGGGTTTGTTTGTCACACACCAGCCAGAGTCTCCTCCCCCCACAGGCACTGTCCCAGTTCCTGACCCTACTTGTGTAAGAGTTGTGGGTGATTTGGACAATGGGTGGGTCCTCACTATCCCCCATTGGGGAGAAGAGAGAGGAGAAATATTGAGATTGGTCACTAGTGGGCAGTGGAGCTGGAGGGGCAGCTGAGGCTGGGGGACAAGGAATCAGATGGTCCCAACTCAGTAGTCGGGATGGTGTTGAATGGGAACAGTTTTGACAGGTAGGAGGGAAGAAGGGGAATGGGACCAAGCTGGCCAGGAATCCTGCCTTCCCTGGCGCCGCCGCAGCCCAGCCAGCCCGGCTGTGCCTTCACAGGGCCCACGCCAGCCCAGCCGACCCGGCTCTGCCTTCCTTGGTGCTGTGCCGGCCCAGCTCTGCCTTCCTTGGTGCTACACCAGCCCAGCCAGCCTAGCTCGGCCTTCGCAGGGCCCACACCAGCCCAGCCAGTCCTCCTGGCGGCTCTCTGTCTTGAATACTATCCAAGGAGATCAGTACAGAGTCACACAGACAGTTCATAAAATGCTACAGACAATCCCCACCTTTGTCACAAGGCACTCTCCCCTCACAGTCGCTGGTGGCCCCGGCTGCCCCTCTTGGACCTGATGGCTGGTGTTGAAAAACTAATATTAAGGACTCAGACTGTTGTGGAGGGTTCCCTAACCCAGGTCGTTTCCCCCTGGAGTCTGGGAGTGAAGCTTGGGGCCTGGACAAACCTCCACAGCCCACGTAGAACTGCATCTCAGCGCCAGGCAAGGGGTCCCTGTGTGCACAGCTGCCCTACCCCAGAGGTGGCTGCATCTCAGCGCTGGCCGAGGGGTCCCTGTATAAACAGCTGCACCAAACTAGAGGTGGCTGCGTCTCAGCACCAGGGAAGGGGTCCCCGTATAAAGTCCCCACACTACCCCAAGGCGGTTTGGTGTCTGTGGGGTCTGGCCCTTGGGCAGAGAGCAGGAGCATGGCCCTGGTTGTCCTGCCTGGGAGCTGGGGGGGTGGCCGAGTCTCACCAGGTCTGGTGCCCCCTGTTCGTTGGCATCTGGTGCCTGCGAAGTGCAGCCCAGCCTGGTCTTGTTACCACCGGGCGTGGTGTCCCCAAGCCAACCTGTTCCCAGGGGAAGGCCCCATGCTGAGGAGGTTGCATGTGGCCCAGAGGGTGGGGGGCTAGTGGTGGGGGAGTCACGTGCTGTCCCTGCCACCACCACCACCCCCTGCCCAGAGCAGATGCCATGTGCTGTATCTGGGGCTGTCGCCATGGCACAAGCACAGAGCCCCCCTGAGGGGATCCCAGAATAGGCCTTTGTTGTGGCCATGTTGCCGTGGTTCTGGGAACAGGAATGGCCCAAGTCTCTGATGCCCGCCTGAGCCGTCCCTGCCCTGCCCCCAGGCCTCCTTTGCCCTTCCTCCCCCCACCCAGAGACTCAGGCAAACAACAGAGGGAGGCGGGAGCAGGCCTCCGGGACTCGACCCTGTGGGGGTGGCGGGCTCAGTTGCTCATGAGCGCCCCAGAGCTTCCCCAGCCGACCCCAACCTCTGCAGTTCCCCAGACTGCCAGGGCCCCCCACGCTGCCCCTCACAAGCCAGAGTCTCCAGCAGGAAGTGTACCTGGCAGGCAGGGCAGTATCTGCAGGGGGCATGGGGAAGATAAAGGGGTGGCAGCTTGTACCAGCAGGGCCGGGGTTAGAACCCAGGAGTTCTGGCTCCCAGCCCCCCTGGTAGATTCTGCCAAGGACAACCCAGTGTTGGGATGGGGGGCTGGCTGGGGGCAATTCCCAGCAGTCAGTGCTTACCCCCAATGCCCCCATGTGGTGAAAGGGGCCTCATATCTGTCTTACCAAAAGTAACACCACAGGCCCAGACTGTATGTGGGGTTCTCACACTGCAGTGTGAGGGAGATATGTTCTCTGATGTCTCGGCATGAACCACACGTCCTGGACAATCCTGGCTACCTTCCTTCTTGAGAAATGTTCCCATCTCCACCTCCCTATGCCCATGCAGCCTGTCCAGGTGCTAGTCCACCACTTCCACACCCACCCCAGAGGTGGCTGCATCTCAGTGCCGGGCGAGAGGTCCCCATTTAAACAGCCCCTGCTCCCAGCCCAGAAGGGCTGTATCTCAGTGCCCGGCAAGGTGTCCCTGTATAAACAGCTCCTGTGCCCCTCCCCAGAGGTGGCTGTATCTCCGTGCCTGGCAAGGGGTCCCTGTATACCGTGGCAGAAAATGCTTTGGGCTCTGTTGGGGGGAAGGTGTTTCCTGGAGCTTCACCCCAGCAGGGTCTCTGCCCTGCTCCAGCTCCCCAGTGGGTTTCCAGGGTGGGGCGCTCCCCTGCTGTCAGGAGCTGACTTTCCAGGAACACCTGGGACAAGCTAATCCTGGACAGAGGGTACTAGGGGGCCAGGGGGAGGGGAGCAGTAAATGAGAGTGGGGGCTGGGGGACTGGAGTATCCAGTGCCAGCTGGTAAAAATAACCCAGATAAGTGCCTGCTAATCCCGGCCCAGCGAGTGCCAGCCCCCGGCGCTGACCGCACCCGACCCCTGGCCCGCACTGCCAGCTGGGATCTGCCAGCCACCACGGGACCCTTTCCAGCTCGGGGTGGACGGGATAAAAGGCTCATCCCAGGCCAGCGGACAGACAGACGGGAAGGTAGAGGGCTGGAATCAGCGGCTCCCCTGTGCATACTGTGGGGCTCCAGCTCCAGGAGGCAGGTAAGTGGGGTCCCTCTTTCATCTGGTGCCCCCCAAGCCCACAGGGCTCCACTGATTTATCTGGGTGGGCCTCTCAATGCTGCCCTTCTCTTGCTGCTGGCAGCTCCCAGCCTGAAGATGCCGAGGGGTGTCCAGGGCTGCTGGTCCCACATTCACTGCACATGGTGCTGGGGGCACTGACACCAGGGCCACTTCCTCCCCTGAGCAAGTCCAGGTATTAGCCAGGACTCCTGGGTTCTATCCCAAACTCTGGGAGGGGAGTGGGGTCTAGTGATTCCAGCAGGAGGGCTGGGAGCCAGGTTGCTTCCCTGGCTCTGCCTCTGACTAAGGCCTTGACTGCGCTCGGAAGTGATACAGGGTTTGCTGCCGGTATGAATTTGGTGCCTGAACCCAGGGTTGTAGAGCGGCCTGGGGCAGTTCAGGCTCAGTGGGGCAGGAAGAGGTGTCACCGAGGCAAGGGAGCTGTTCTTCCCCAGGTGCAGAGCATCAGTGGGACCTGGAGTCTGTCCAAACTCCACAAGCTGGAAGGGGAGCCCAGTGTGGGGGGTATGTCCCCTTGGTCCACAGCTGGGCATCTACAGGAAGCCATGTCTTGGTGCCCCAGGCCCATGCAGAGAGGGATGGAGAAGCTGCTGTCAGGCCCCAAGGGGCTTGGGAGGGGCTGTTATTCAATGGGACATAACCTTGTGTGAAACAAACCCTGCACCCCATCACAGGTGGCTACGTCTCAGCACTGGGTGAGGTCCCTGTATAAACAGCCCCCTGTACCCCTCCCCAGAGGCAGTCGCATCTCAGCACAGGGCGAGGGGTCCCTGTATAAGCAGCTGTCACGGATCCACAGGAGCAGTGCTATGCCCCAGCCTTTAAATTGTCTCTTGGAGGAACCCTGAGTGCCAAACCCCCGAGGGGTCTCACTCGCCCTTCAGGGCAGGCCACCTGGCCTCACCGCCCCCAAGCTCCAGCCTCCTGCTCCACCCTGTGAGCTCTGCCCAGTGAGCCCACCTGAGCCAGAGCCCTGGGGGAGACTTGTCCGCTGTGCAGGGGCCCAGGCGTCCCCAAACGGATCAGGGTGCATTAGCCAGCTGGGCACGGCATGGGCATAGGGTTGCCAACTTTCTACTTTCACAAAACCAAATACCCTTGCCCTGCCCCTCCTCTGAGACCCCGTGGCCAACTGGTCAGTCAATGGCCCAGTCAGCGGCGCTGACCAGAGCCACCAGGATCCCTTTTCAACCAGGTGTTCCAGTCAAAAACCGGATGCCTGGTCACCGTAGGTGGGCAGCCCTGAGGCCAGCATGGCGAAGCAAAGGTGCCAACGCCAGCCGTGTCTCAGTGCTGGGCTGGTGATGTCCGTGTCCCCCGGGGGCCGTCTGGGCACTGCTCCCGGTGATAACAACCCCATCCCTCCCCCTCCCGCAGCCATGACCCTGCCCGCCCCGTGGGGCGCAGAGAAGCAGCTGGAGGAGATGATGGAGCTGACGGCGCAGAACCTGCCCAGGCTGGAGGTGACCCAGTCATACACCATCCTGAGGGAGCTGGGCAGTGGCTCCTATGGCCACGTGCTGCTGGCCGTGCACCAGCGGCAAGGTAGGGCCTGGGCTGCCCCGGGGGGGGGGGGGGCAGTCAGTGTCCATGTGGCCCCACCTCCCACAGAACCCACTGCTCCTGTTCCCCCAGGAGCACCAGCACTGAGCCCACCCCCTGATGGGCACCGGCTGGGGAGGGGGAGCCCTGTCCAGGGCCAGGCATGGAGCACTGAGCCCCTCTGCCCCCCGACTCCACACCCTGGTTAGCTGCTGGGCCCTGGGATCCTACAGCCTGACAGCCCTTGGCCCCACAGAGCAGCGTGGGGTGGCAGGGGGCTGATCCATGGGGGGGGTGTGGAGAATATGTGGGTCTGATCCAGCATAGGGGAGGGGGTATGATCTGGCCGGGGGGGGGGGCAGCAGCCTTGACTCCTCCGCACGTCCCTCCCCCCCAGGCAGGCCGATGGCGTTGAAGTTCATCGAGAAGCGGGACACTGAGCTGCGGGACTTCCTGAGCGAGTACTGCATCTCGCTGAGCCTGGCCGCCCACCCCTGCATTGCCAGCGCCCTGGGCATCGCCTTCCAGACCGAGCACCACTATGTCTTCGCGCAGGAGCTCGCCCCTGCCAGGGACCTCTTCTCCCTGCTGCAGCCACAGGTACTATGAGCCAGAGTCTCCGATGTAGCCACACTGAGGACGGGCATGAGACATGGGCCTGTCCCCTTTAGGGGACGCCCCACCCGGCCTTAGGACGGGGACTGGCTGGCTCAAGGGGTGGGGATTGGGACATGGGACCTTTCCCCTCTGTTGGGCACCAACTCAGATCCAGCCCCAAGGCAGGCACAGGGAATGGGACAGGAGGCCTTTCCCCGCTGGGGGTGGCTCCCATCCGCCCAGGGCAGGGACTGGCTGGCCCTGAGGTGGGCAGTGGGACCCAGAGCCCTTCCCCTCCAGGGCACTGTGTGTAACCTCTCTCCCCCGTGCTGAGGGATGATTTAATTGGGGATTGGTCCTGCTTTTGAGCAGGGGGTTGGACTAGATGACCTCCTGAGGTCCCTTCCAACCCTGATATTGTATGATTCTATGATTCCCTAGGTGGGGTTCGGGCTCGCGGAGCTGCATGTCAAGCGCTGTGCTCTGCAGCTCGCCAGCGCCCTCGAGTTCATGGGGGCCAAGGGGCTGGTTCACCGCGATGTCAAGCCTGAGAACGTGCTGCTGCTCGACCTTGAGTGCCGGCGGGTCAAACTGACCGACTTTGGGCTGAGCTGCCCGCAGGGCACTGCCATCGAGGCCCTGCCTGAGAACCTGCCCTACACGGCACCCGAGCTGTGCCTCCTGGGGCCCTCGGCCCGCCTGCCGGCCCAGCCTAGCCTGGACGCCTGGGCCCTGGGCGTGCTGCTCTTCTGCGTGCTGACTGGCTTCTTCCCCTGGCACACGGCCGCCGACCGGCACTACCGGGACTTTGAGCGCTGGCATCGCAGCCCCCGCGTCCGCCCGCGCCCACCCCGCTGGGGGCGCTTCACCTACGAGGCCCAGGAGATGCTGCGAGGGCTGCTGACCCCTGACCCCAGCCAGCGCAGCCCAGCCAGCATTGCCATGGCCCACATCAAGTGCCCCTGGCTGGAACCCAAGGAGCCGGGCGCTGCCCGTGGAGGCAGGACTCTGCGGGGGAGTAGCCATTGCCGCTGAGCCCAGCCTCATGGGCACTGCCGCCAGGCACAGGCATCCGCCACGGCCAAGAGGCCGCAGGGACCAAGGACTTGCAGGACACATTGCTTAGCAGGGACCATGGCCAGAGGCTGGTGCTGGGGGCCAGGCCTGGGGGATTGCAGAGATGGCAGGGGGACGGGGGGAGGGAATAAAAGCACAATCCTAACACTAGCGGCTCGGAGCTTCCTTCAGCATACCAGAGCAATGGGTCCACCTGCCTGACACCGTCCCTCATGACCCACAAAGCCCCAGATCAGACCCACGGCCCATTCCCGCTCCTCAGTCGCTGCTTTCGTCCGACAGGCGCCAGGTTGATGTTATTGGCCCCAACCACCATGGACTCTCTGAGCTGGGCCAGCTGCCCACGATGGGAATGTATGGGCAGGAGGGCAGGAACTGAGCCCCGTGGCTGTATAGGGCAGGAGGGCAGGGACTTGCAGTGGAGGTGCATGAGGTGAGGGGAGGGACTGAGACTCCCCATGGTGGGGCTGCATGAGCAGTGGGGTCAGCCCCTGTGGTGGAGACTGTGAGGCGTGGGGGCTGAGCCCCACGGTGCACATCCCGTACAGGAACAGGGCTGGCTTTGCACCCTGTTTCCTGGCTGTGTTTCCGGCATGTGGCCTGTTGCTGACCCCAGATGCCAAAGGCCTCAAGACACGAACCTCCGCGCACAGCTGTAATTGGAAACTGTCAACAAGTGGCCAAGGCACGCGGCCGCACACGGCCACTAAATATAACTGGGCTGGCAAGGGGGCTTCTGTACTGCAAATGGGTCCAAGACATGGTGGGGACCTCAGAGCTGGGGTAGCTGGAGGCTGCGGCTTGGGATTGAAGGGCATCCAATCTATGCATGGGGTGGGGGGAACCCAGCGTCCAGTCTTTGCAGGGGGACCCAGCACCCAGTCTGTGCTTGGGGGGGGAACTCAGCACCCAGTCTGTGCATGGAGGGGTGCGGGGAGGGGAACGCAGCACCCAGGCTGTGCGCTGGTGAAATCAACAGGGCAGCAACATGCCTGACACTAAGCGAAGGGGGCTATCCAGACTTGGAGGACAGAGAATGAACTTTGGGGCTATGAGCAGAATGCAGAGAGACCCACTTTGTCCTGCACCTGGGCAGTGCGGGTACACTTTAGCCAGATTAGCCTGGGGAGGTGGGTTTAGGGCAGGCTCCAGACACCAGGTGTTGCTTTTGGTTTATGTGGCACCCTTCTGTTGCCACTGCCCTTCCTCACAGGCCTCTCTGGGACCAGAGCTCAGGGCAGGGCTGTCATGCAAGGGGCTGCAGCGGAACTGGGCACGCTGGTGTGTGCCCCGGTCCCATGGGGGCTGCAGCCCCAGCATTATGGGGTGTGCTCAATGGAGAGGGGGCAGCACATCACAGCGGGAGGTTTTCTGAGGGGCTCAGGCCCAGCTGTTCACCCATGAGGCAAACGTGGGCTTGTAAGTGGAAACTTTGGCAAACCAGTAAAGTGCCTGAAACCAGTATGGCTTCAAGGCAGCAGGCTCTAAACTGGCCATTCAACAGTCTCAGTTTAACCAAGGTGGGGGGGGGGGGAGTTGGGTGCCACAGAAAGGGCAGCTTGACTCCGCATCCTTCCTGATATGAATTGTGTTGAAGTTGCTGATACACGCATTTTACAAGAGCAGGATGTGCCCCAGGAATCTCTACTGGGGCCTCAAGGCTGCAAACTCTGGAAAAACCCACCCCTGGTTAATCAATAATCAGAAGGAGCCTCTTTCTTGCCCATTGGAACTGCTTGCTTAACAAGTTTTCTTTAAGGGACATGTCATGCTATTACTCATGTCTAAATAAGGAGGGAAAGTTTGAGGTAGGGGGACTCTTCGGGACTGGACTCTCCCTCTGGAAGCATCTTGTGTTCCCCACCGGCAGACAGCAGACGGGCTGTCGCTGTGCCACTCGAGAGCCACACTCCGCTTTGGTAATGATCAAGGGTTGGGGGTGATTTCCTGGTGCGGACGTGTGTATAAGTGCTTGAGACTAAGTAAAGTTTAGCTTTAAGTGAAAGCCCTCTTGTGTTGTCCTGTTTGTGCCAGCCATTGATCGGTCGGCCCTGGCTGACACCACCTCGCACAGAGTAAAAGTTACCAAGAGCTTTGGGTTGAAAGAACCCCGGGTAACAGGCTGGCCTAGTGGCTGCCAGGCTGGAGGGATCAGGGAGCTGGCACCCAACTAAGCACCAGCAAGTCTGTCTGTGGCTGGAGGCAGCAGGGGGTAACATGGTGATGCCCAACCCTGGGCACCCCAAGAGCCATCCCAGGGGCCATGGTGGCCAGGCTGAGGTGGTGCCAGCGTGAGAGGGCCAAGTCCTGTCCTGAGCAGAAACCGTCTCAGAGACTGGGTGAGGGCAGGTGAACAGCAGGTGCCAGGGCACTGCAGGGTGCCTGGTTAGGAGCAATGGGGAGCACCCAGTACTTAGGCTGCCCTACACCTTGCATTCTAAGAGTCCTTCCTTGTCGCCCCCCACCCTCATCGTTTGCTGCAGGCCTTTGCCATCTGGCACAGAAAGACCCTGGCTCCAGCAGTGCCTTTGTTGGCATTGAAAATCCACCGGGCTTGGCCAAAATGTGTGTTAAAAATCCGTCATTTCCCATCTTTCGCCGGCGCAGGGAAAAGGGGGCCGCGGCCGAAATCATCACTGGCCATGAACCTTCTGAAGAGCTGGGCTCACGCCAAGGCCCTTGAAGCCGTGGCAGCAGCAACAAGCAAGGCCCTGGGAGAGGGGCTGGGAGAGCCCCTAATGAGGGGGAGAGCCCTGAGCACCCCAAGTACCTGCCCCCCCTCACAGCCCATCCCCAGCCAGCCTGGATAACGGTCTCCTGCTGCTGCCAGCTAGCGCAGTCAGTCCCGCAGCTCAGGCGGTCGCGCTCCGTGCTGGGGGGCCAGAGCCCAGGCGCTGCTGAGGAAGCCTGGTGGGAGGCTCTTCAGGCCGCATTTAAATAAAGCCATTGTGCTTTAAGGCCCCAGGGAATGACACACAAGAGGCCATTCCCAGGACGTCTGGCAGCTGCTGTGGGAAAGGCTGGCCCTGGCCTAGCTGCTGTCCTCCTGCTGCTGAAGCTGTGGGTCTCTGGGGCTGATACAGATTCATGCACCTGGGTGGTGGGGGTGGGAGGGGAGGGATGTCATTTGACCTCCTCAGACCCCTCCCTGTGTCTGCACTAAATGTCCCTGCTCAGAGACCGGTCCATGGGTGGTGCTGCTCGGCGCAGGGCTCCGTGGGCAGGTGGCGATGCAGAGCAGGGGTGAGCAGTAAGACAGAGCCATGCATTTCAGGCTGCTCCCAGGGGAGCTGATTTCAGACAACACCCACTGAGCCTGGGGAACTCCCTGCCACCGGACTGCGTCGGGCCAGGCCTCAGCATGCAGCAAGCCTCTCTCTGGGTAACAGGGATGTCCAGGGTCCCACAAAAGGGGCAGTGCCCCCCCCACCATGGAGGGGATGGGAAGGCTCTGGCTGTGGGGGTTTGGACATCTCAAACTCCCAGAGCCCTGGGCACAGTTCAGGACTCTGTATCCCCCCTCTCCTGTGGCACAGATGTGATGGCACTGGCTCTGCCTGCATAACCACGGCTCTGCCCCATGGGGCCCAGTGCTTCCCTGCTGGGCAGTAGGTACCAATGCACTGGTGTTTGGTGTTCATGTGGGGCGGGGCCCACAGGCTGCGGGGTTACACACAGCACCGTGGCAGCGGGATGCATTGGGCTCCCTGGCTGGCTGCATCCCAGCGACATGGGCTGCCCCTTGGAATCCGGCACCCGCCCCAGGGCTGTTGACCCCCATCCCTGTTTACTGGGCCAGATTTACTGTCCCTGCAGGGAACACTGGCTAATCCCCCCGTCCCCGCCTTGAATTGGTGATTAAAGGGAAGCCAGGTGCAGAGCCAACACCCCGTGTCCTACGCCTGCTCAGCTCCAGGCAGGTCTCTCCTACCAGCCCAGCCCAAACCACTTTTGTTTATCGCTGAAACATGTCACTATCTGCAGGCTCAAGGTGTGACAGCAAGAGAGCAGCCAAGGGACCCGGGGCTGCAGTGGGGAGTTGCCACAGCAGGTGCTGTGGGTCGGAAGTGAGGGGCATTGGCAGAGAACTTGAGGGGGAGTCCAGGGCTGGGATAGCAGGGGCTGTGGGTTGGGATTGAGGGGCACTGGCAGAGCTGCCTGGGGGGAAGCCCAGGACTAGCAGGGGCCAGGGAGCTGCGGGTTGGGATTGAGGGGCTCTGCGGGGGTCAGCCCACACCTCCCCCTTCCCCACTCTGTGCTCCCTGGCTGTGTAGTGTCCAGCTGAGTTGCAGCTCCGCAGCAGCCCCCTCCTCCCCTGCCCCCCAGCTCTGTGCCAGCCATTTCTAATTCTGCTCCTGGCAGCAAGCCAGTCTCCCTGCTCAGCCCAGTGGAGGTCTGGCCCTGGCACTGCCCATAAATCTCTGGCCATGTCCTGGATCTGCCAGCACCCAGCAGCACAGAGCCATGTATGTCATGGAATCCCACTGCACGTGGCTGGTTGAGTCCAGGGGACATAAGAGTGGCCATACTGGGTCAGATCAAAGGTCCCTCTAGCCCAGTATCCTGTCTTCCAACAGGTTTCAGAGTAGCAGCCGTGTTAGTCTGTATTCGCAAAAAGAAAAGGAGTACTTGTGCCAGCAATGCCCCTCTGCCATGTACATTGGTCAAACTGGACAGTCTCTACGTAAAAGAATAAATGGACACAAATCAGATGTCAAGAATTATAACATTCATAAACCAGTCGGAGAACACTTCAATCTCTCTGGTCACGCAATCACAGACATGAAGGTCGCTATCTTAAAACAAAAAAACTTCAAATCCAGACTCCAGCGAGAAACTGCTGAATTGGAATTCATTTGCAAATTGGATACTATTAATTTAGGCTTAAATAGAGACTGGGAGTGGCTAAGTCATTATGCAAGGTAGCCTATTTCCTCTTGTTTTTTCCTACCCCCCCCCCCCAGATGTTCTGGTTTAACTTGGCTTTAAACTTGGAGAGTGGTCAGTTTGGATGAGCTATTACCAGCAGGAGAGTGAGTTTGTGTGTGTATGGGGGTGGGTTTTTGGAAGGGGGTGAGGGAGTGAGAGAACCTGGATTTGTGCAGGAAATGGCCTAACTTCATTATCATGCACATTGTGTAAAGAGTTGTCACTTTGGATGGGCTATCACCAGCAAGAGAGTGAATTTGTGTGGGGGGGTGGAGGGTGAGAAAACCTGGATTTGTGCTGGAAATGGCCTAACCTGAAGATTACTTTAGATAAGCTATTACCAGCAGGACAGTGGGGTGGGGGGGGAGAGAAAACCTTTTGTAGTGGTAATCAAGATGGGCCATTTCCAGCAGTTAACAGGAACGTCAGAGGAGCAATGGGGAGTGGGGGTGGGGAAAATAAACATGGGGAAATAGTTTTACTTTGTGTATTGACACATCCACTCCCAGTCTCTATTCAAGCCTAAATTAATTGTATCCAGTTTGCAAATTAATTCCAATTCAGCAGTCTCTCATTGGAGTCTGTTTTTGAAGTCTTTTTGTTTTAATATTGCGACCTTTAGGTCTGAGATCGAGTGACCAGAGAGATTGAAGTGTTCTCTGACTGGTTTATGAATGTTATAATTCTCGACATCTGATTTGTCTCCATTTATTCTTTTACGTAGAGACTGTCCAGTTTGACCAATGTACATCGCAGAGGGGCATTGCTGGCACATGATGGCATATATCACATTGGTAGATGTGCAGGTGAATAAGCCTCTGATAGTGTGGCTGATGTGATTAGGCCCTATGATGGTGTCCCCTGAATAGATATGTGGACACAGTTGGCAACGGGCTTTGTTGCAAGGATAGGTTCCTGGGTTAGTGGTTCTGTTGTGTGGTGTGTGGTTGCTGGTATTTGCTTCAGGTTGGGGGGCTGTCTGTAGGCAAGGACTGGCCTGTCTCCCAAGATCTGTGAGAGTGATGGGTCGTCCTTCAGGATAGGTTGTAGATCCTTGATGATGCACTGGAGGGGTTTTAGTTGGGGGCTGAAGGTGACGGCTAGTGGTGTTCTGTTTTCTTTGTTGGGCCTGTCCTGTAGTAGGTAACTTCTGGGAACTCTTCTGGATCTGTCAATTTGTTTCTTCACTTCCGCAGGTGGGTATTGTAGTTGTAAGAATGCTTGATAGAGATCTTGTAGGTGTTTGTCTCTGTCTGAGGGGTTGGAGCAAATGCAGTTGTATCGCAGAGCTTGGCTGTAGACGATGGATCGTGTGGTGTGGTCAGGGTGAAAGCTGGAGGCATGTAGGTAGTAGCGGTTGGTAGGTTTCCGGTATAGGGGGGTGGTTATGTGACCATGGCTTATTAGCACCATAGTGTCCAGGAAGTGGATCTCTTGTGTGGACTGGTCCAGGCTGAGGTTGATGTTGGGATGGACATTGTTGAAATCATGGTGGAATTCCTCAAGGGCTTCTTTTCCATGGGTCCAGATGATAAAGATATCAATATAGCGCAAGTAGAGTAGGGGCATTAGGGGACGAGAGCTACAGATACAATTAACTTAGGTTTGAATAGAGACTGGGAGTGGATGTGTCATTACACAAAGTAAAACTATTTCCCCATGTTTATTTTCCCCACCCTCACTCCCCATTGCTCCTCTGACGTTCCTGTTAACTGCTGGAAATGGCCCACCTTGATTACCATTACAAAAGGTTTTCGCCCCCCCCCACCCCACCCCCACTCTCCTGCTGGTAATAGCTCATCTTAAGTGATCACTCTCCTTACAGTGTGCATGATAACACCCATTTTTTCATGTTCTGTGTGTCTCCTCACTGTATTTTCCACTGAATGCATCCTATGAAGTGAGCTGTAGCTCACGAAAGCTTATGCTCAAATAAATTGGTTAGTTGCTAAGGTGCCCCAAGTATTCCTTTTCTTTTCGCGAATACAGACTAACACGGCTGCTACTCTGAAACCATTCCCTGTTGTTCATTCCCAGCTTCTGGCAAACAGAGGCAAGGGACACCATCCCTGCCCATCCTGGCTAATAGCTATTGATGGACTTGTCCTAGTTCTTTTTTGAACCCTGTTATAGCCCAGGGGCTGGGGGTTCTGCCACCCAGTGCCTCCTGCCCACACTGGGGGCCATGGCAGATGGAGAGCACCAGGAGCCACTGTGCTCCTCAGCCCAGCCACGGTGGGAAAACTGAGGCCCATAAAGGGACGGCTCTGCCTGCCAGTATAGAGTCCATCAATTGAACAGAACCCAGGCGTCCTGGCTCCTAGCCCCCTGCTCTAACCCACTAAACCCCACTCCCCTCCCAGCACCAGGGACAGAATCCAGGAGTCCTAGCTTCCAGCAGTACTTCTCCCTCCCAGCTCTATTTCCTGGTCCCCTGTGAAGAATGGGGGATTTTTTTTTCAGTATTTTTATGAAAAACAATTCACAGAATCATAGATTCCAAGGCCAGATGGAACCATTGTGATCATGTATACCTCCTGTATAACACGAGGCATGACTCAGTTTCCCCATTCCTGGTGCATGGATCCTCACTGGCTGGAAATGGGTTGATTTTTCCTTGTGGACTGGGAGTAGCCTAGCTCAAGCTGAGTGTCATTGATGCTTTCTCGGTTGGGACCAGAGACATTAACAAGTTGTGAGGAATTTGGAATTTTTTGTAATATTTTTATTAGTCAGCTGTCTGCCTCAGTTTCCCCCATTATTTGCATGGCTACTCAGTGGGGGGAAACAGGTCCAGGTTTGCTCTCAGGAAAGGCTAAAAGATACAGGTTTGTGTGTGTGTCACCTCCCAGTCTGGGTGCAAAGAACTGAGTCATTAAGGAATTGGCTGAAACAGACCCAGATTAGCAAGGGGACCAGAGAGACAATGTCAGCTCCAATGATTCATGGAGCAGGTGCTCAAGGAATCCATTCTGAAGCACTTGGAGGAGAGGAAGGTGAGCAGGAACAGTCAACATGGATTCACCAAGGGCAAGTCATGTCTGATCAATCTGATTGCCTTCTCTGATGAGATAACTGGCTCCGTGGATATGGGGAAAGCAGTGGACGTGGTATATCTTGACTTTAGCAAACCTTTTGATATGGTCTCTACAGTATTCTTGCCAGCAAATTAAAAAAGTATGGATTGGATGAATGGACTATAAGGTGGATAGAAAGCTGGCTAGATTGTCGGGCTCAACAGGTAGTGATCAATGGCTCCATGTCTAGTTGGCAGCGGAGTGCCCAGGGGTCAGTCCTGGTGTAGAACTGATCAATAAAATTGTTTTTAATTGTTCACTTTATTCATATAACTTCATAAGCAAAGTTTTATGAATGAAACAACATTCATTCATAAAACCAGTTACCCCAATAACTGGCTAATTGAGTTTCGCTTTCAATCCAATTGCTGCCTAAATCACTGAAACTTATACTGCTTCAACATTGTAACTTCTGCTCACTGTTTATCATTCATTATACTTGTGTATATTGTAACTTCTGTTCACTGTTTGCCATTCCTTATACATGTCCATATTATAACTCAAACTCTATTTTAAAATGCTCACTCCATTTTGTAAAAGCCTGCTGCAACCTTCATTTTGCAAAACCCGATGTAATCTTATTAGTTTAGTTTAGATGTGGGAATGAGGTATGTATGGATGATGGAATCAACCTCCAGCCCCAGCCTGTCCTGATGAAATAAAGTGTAAACACCAAAGGCTGAAGATGCAGACAACAGCCCTGACAAAGCAAGAAGAGTCCACCCTAAAAAGAAAAACACAAAGGTACAACTGAAGGAACATCAAAGCCAGGTCCCAGGCTGAAAGTCATGTTTGCAATTGATGGCTGATCAATCACCGGACCCAGAGGCAGCGTGACACAGCAGGACCGATAGACTCTGGATTCAGACTAAAGCCTACAAAAAGGACAGGTGAGATGGAAGACTTTGGAGGGTAACGTTCTGCTGCCAACATCAAGGGGCGTCGGTGCATGCCCGACAGAGACCCGACTCTTCCTTGTGCCCGGCTTTCCTGGCCAGTTAGCTGCCACGAGCCACAATCCCAAGCTGCGAACTCAAGCCACGAACTCAAGCTACGTTCAGGACTGGTAACTATCCAGCAGCTGCAGAACATTTGATGTGTGTGTGCGTGTGTGTGTGTGTGTGTGTGTGTGTGTAGGAATGCCACGCGTCACCTGGGGAAGCGCATCGGCTGCCGCTGGGAGTGGTGCGTGGAGCGCCAGGAGCTGGGAGTCCTGGTGCCGCAGATCAGGTCTGAGGACAACACCATCGTCACCCCGAGCGCCAGGGGCCTGCTGGAGAAGACCCTGAAGGCAGCCATCCACTCGCTGTACACAGAAGCCCTGAAGTGTAAACCGGACCAGGGAAAAGCCTTCGAACTGACCAGCAAGTGGGACAGCAGCAACCACTTCCTCGCAGGGGCGGCTTCACCCGTTTCGCCGACTGGCGGTTCATCCACCACGCCCGGCTCAACTGCGTCCCTCTCAATGGAGCCGTCCGCCACGGGAACCGAGACAAGCGGTGCAGGAAGTGCGGATACTCCAACGAGACCCTGCCCCACGTCCTGTGCAGCTGCAAGCCCCACTCCAGAGTCTGGCAGCTGCTCCACAACGCCATCCAGAACCGCCTGGTGAAAGCCATCGCACCGCGCCTGGGGGAGGTCGCCGTGGACTGCGCCATCCCCGGTACTGACAGCCCGCTGCGACCCGACGTGGTAGTCATCGACGAGGCCCAGAAAAAGATCATCCTCGTCAACATCACGGTCTCCTTCGAGAACAGGACCCCGGCCTTCCGCGAAGCCCGAGCTCGTAAGGTGGAAAAATACGCCCCCCTGGCCGACACCCTGAGAGTGAAGGGCTACGAGGTGCAGATGGACGCCCTGATCGTCGGAGCCCTGGGTGGTTGGGACCCCTGCAACGAGCGTGTGCTGCGGACCTGTGGGATCGGTCGACACTGCGCATGACTCATGTGGCGCCTCATGGTCTCAGACACCATCCGATGGCCCAGGGACATCTCCATCGAACACATCACCGGCCACCGACAGTACCTGGAGGTGTGAGCCGGTACAACATCGTGCATCAACTATGGGAAAGGGACTGAGAGACTTTTTCCATTGGACCATATGAACTGGAACCATAAACTCACTGAACATTAAATCCCACCAAATGAGGGTAGATACATCTCCATCATCGTAGCCATTTATTATACTCCACACCTGAACATAGTTTGAATCCAGAGAAGCTTACAAGAAGTGGAAGATTGGACAAATGACCAGGGAAGAGTATGAAAATATTGCTCGGGCATGCAGGAGTGAAATCAGGAAGGCCAAATCACACCTGGAGTTGCAGCTAGCAAGAGATGTTAAGAGTAACAAGAAGGGTTTCTTCAGGTATGTTAGCAACAAGAAGAAAGTCCAGGAAAGTGTGGGCCCCTTACTGAATGAGGGAGGCAACCTAGTGACAGAGGATGTGGAAAAAGCTAATGTACTGAATGCTTTTTTTGCCTCTGTCTTCACGAACAAGGTCAGCTCCTAGACTACTGCACTGGGCAGCACAGCATGGGGAGGAGGTGACCAGCCCTCTGTGGAGAAAGAAGTGGTTCGGGACTATTTAGCAAAGCTGGACGAGCACAAGTCCATGGGGCCGGATGCGTTGCATCCGAGAGTGCTAAAGGAGTTGGCGGATGTGATTGCAGAGCCATTGGCCATTATCTTTGAAAACTCATGGTGATCGGGGGAAGTCCTGGATGACTGGAAAAAGGCTAATGTAGTGCCCATCTTTAAAAAAAAGGGAAGAAGGAGGATCCTGGGAACTACAGGCCAGTCAGCCTCACCTCAGTCCCTGGAAAAATCATGGAGCAGGTCCTCAAGGAATCAATTCTGAAGCACTTAGAGGAGAGGAAAGTGATCAGGAACAGCCAGCATGGATTCACCAAGGGCAAGTCATGCCTGACTAATCTAATTGCCTTCTATGACAAGATAACTGGCTCTGTGGATGAGGGGAAAGCGGTGGATGTGTTGTTTCTTGACTTTAGCAAAGCTTTTGACACGGTCTCCCACAGGTATTCTTGCCAGCAAGTTAAAGAAGTATAGGCTGGATGAATGGACTATAAGGTGGATAGAAAGTTGGCTAGATTGTCGGGCTCAACGGGTAGTGATCAATGGCTCCATGTCTAGTTGGCAGCCGGTATCAAGTGGAGTGCCCCAAAGGTCGGTCCTCGGGCCGGTTTTGTTCAGTATCTTCATAAATGATCTGGAGGATGGTGTGGATTGTACCCTCAGCAAGTTTGCAGATGACACTAAACTGGGAGGAGAGGTAGATATTCTGGAGGGTAGGGATATGATACAGAGGGACCTAGACAAATTAGAGGATTGGGCCAAAAAAAATCTGATGAGGTTCAGCAAGGACAAGTGCAGGGTCCTGCACTCAGGACAGAAGAATCCCATGCACCGCTACAGACTAGGGACCGAATGGCTTGGCAGCAGTTTGGCAGAAAAGGACCTAGGGGTTACAGTGGACGAGAAGCTGGATATGAGTCAACAGTGTGCCCTTGTTGCCAAGGCCAATGGCATTTTGGGATGTATATGTAGGGGCATTGCCAGCAGATGGAGGGACGTGATCGTTCCCCTCTATTGGACATTGGTGAGGCCTCATCTGGAGTACTCTGTCCAGTTTTGGGCCCCACACTACAAGAAGGATGTGGAAAAATTGGGAAGAGTCCGGTGGAGGGCAACAAAAATGATTAGGGGACTGGAACACATGACTTATGAGGAGAGGCTGAGGGGACTGGGATTATTTAGTCTGCGGAAGAGAAGAATGAGGGGGGATTTGACAGCTGCTTTCAACTACCTGAAAGGGGGTTCCAAAGAGGATGGATTTAGTCTGTTCTCAGTGGTAGCTGATGACAGAACAAGGAGTAATGGTCTCAAGTTGCAATGGGGGAGGTTTAGGTTGGATATTAGGAAAAACTTTTTCACTAGGAGGGTGGTGAAACACTGGAATGCGTTACCTAGGGAGGTGGTGGAATCTCCTTCCTTAGATATTTTTAAGGTCAGGCTTGACAAAGCCCTGGCTGGGATGATTTAGTTGGGGATTGGTCCTGCTTTGAGCAGGGGATTGGACTAGATGACCTCCTGAGGTCCCTTCCAACCCTGATATTCTATGATTCTATGATAGCCATTATATGGACAACATACCCCCACATCTCAATGTCTGTACTTTGACCGGTTAAACTTTTATCCCCAATCGGGGAGATTGCAGATTATGTATTCCTTATGCCACCAGTTCCGAAACTGAATTTCACACCCCTTGATAATCTGTACCTTATTGCCTGATAACCAGAAACTTCTATGCTTAAACTCTGTACCGTTTTCTTTTTTATTTCAACATTATGTATTAGCTAGTGGTTATAGATCAAATTGTTATCATAAAGATAAACGTGGCATCTTTGCCTTGTCCCCTAAAATGATCCTGTGTAGTTTTGTCTGCATAACACTGGGGCCAGTTTTGTTCAACATCTTCATTAATTATCTGGATTATAGGATGGATTGCACCCTCATCAAATTCGCGGATGACACTAAGTTGGGGGGAGAAGTAGATACGCTGGAGGGTAGGGATAGGGTCCAGAGTGACTTAGACAAATTGGAGGATTGGGCCAAAACAAATCTGATGAGGTTCAACAAGGACAAGTGCAGAGTCCTGCACTTAGGATGGAAGAATCCCAGGCACTGCTACAGGCTGGGGACCGACTGGCTAAGCAGCAGTTCTGCAGAAAAGGACCTGGGGATTACAGTGGACGAGAAGCTGGATATGAGTCAACAGTGTGCTCTTGTTGCCAAGAAGGATAAAGGCATATTGGGCTGCATTAGTAGGACCATTGCCAGCAGATCGAGGGAAGTGATTATTCCCCTCTATTCGGCACTGGTGAGGCCACATCTGGAGTGTTGCGTCCAGTTTTGGTCTCCCCACTACAGAAGGGATGTGGACAAATTGGAGAGAGTCCAGCAGAGGGCAACAAAAATGGTTAGGGGGCTGGGGCACATGATTTATGAGGAGAGGCTGAGGGAACTGGGCTTATTTACTCTGCAGAAGAGAAGAGCGAGGGGAGATTTGATAGCAGCCTTCAACTACCTGAAGAGGGTTCCAAAGAGGATGGATCTAGGCTGTTCTCAGTGGTGGCAGATGACAGAACAAGGAGCAATGGTCTCAAGTTGCAATGGGGGAGGCCTAGGTGGGATATTAGGAAAAACTATTTCACTTGGAGGGTGGTGAAGCACTGGAATGGGTACCTAGGAAGATGGTGGAATCTCCATCCTTACAGGTTTTTAAGGCCCGTCTTGACAAAGCCCTGGCTGGGATGATTTAGTTGGGCTTGGTCCTGCTTTGAGCAGGGGGTTGGACTAGATGACCTGAGGTCTCTTCGAACCCTAATCTTCTATGCTTCTATGAGTCCTGGAACGACACTCTGAACAGGGAAGCTGGGCTCAGACCCCAACTGGAGGACAGAGGACTGGGACTGAGAATAAGTGTGGGATTCTGGGTCTGGAAGAAAGCTTGGGGCTCTCACTTGGGAATGACTGAGGAAGTCAGAGAGAGACACAGATTCTGAACACATTCACTGCAGCTCAGCTGGGCCAGAATGGGTTCTGCTTGCACCTAAGCTCTCTGTGTTCAGCTAAGGACTTCCTAGGCTGGGTGCCACTTGGTAGCACTGTAAATCTGTGCTGGGTGCATTATTCCCTGCAGCGCGGAAAAGGCTCTCCCAGGAGTCTGGCTGAACAGCACTCGCTGGGCAGAGCTCGCAGGGTGAAGCAGGAGGGAGGGAGCCCAGAGGCTCAGGCTATGTCTTCACTGCTGCAGTGTGGCCCTCTCCGCAATCCCTCTCCCCGAGAGGTGGTAGCTGGGTGGATGGATGAATTCTCCCGTGGACCTAGCGCTGTCTGCACTGGGGGTTAGGTTGGCTTACCTGCGCCCCACAGGGGTGTGGATTTCTCACAGAGCTGGGTTGACCTGACTTTTCAGTGTAGACCCGGCCTCAGTCTTAGAGATGGTGAGGCTGCGTGGTCCTCCGGGGGGTCTGGCAGGCTGAAGTGGCTCCTCCTGGGGATGTTTAGAAGCTGTGGCGTAGCACTGATCCTGGGGATCTGCGACACAAGGCCTGACTGAAATCACCGCACACAGCTGGCACCAACGCCGGGGAAGCTGGACAGCAACTGGGGGAAGAGGCAGGAGGTGTTGGTGGCTGTTTATAAGGTGCCAGAGAAACCCAGGATGTGAAGAGCTTGCACTTGTTGGACACACAGGGACAGGGACAGAGCCAAGGTGGATCCCAAGGAGGCAGAGCCAGGGGACAGGTGAGGAGTCAGGGGGCAAATGCTCCTTCCCATAGTGACTGTCTGCAGCGCAGCTTCCCCAGGCTACGATAACGACTCTCCCATGCTGGGTCCAGGCGACTATTAAATGCGGCTTGTCTTGAATGGGCTGCGCTTCCTCGCTGCACACGCTCCCTGGAGTGTGCTTCCTGCTGGGACTGAGCCTCTAAACAGCTTCAGATCAGCAGAAAAACAGGCTGTCAACCAGAAGCGTGTCAACAGGGCCGGGCAGAGCACAGACCCTGCCAGCTCGGGACTTCCAGCACAATTTCTGGGTAACTGCATCTTTGACCGCCCTTCCGTGGTCTGCTCCAGGAAAGCCGCTCCAGTCTCAGGGCTCTCCCTGGGCAGGGTCCCACGTCCCACTCCCTCCAGAGCAGGGGTTTAGGCTGCACCTGCTTGCCACTTGCCCAGCAACGCCAGTGGGGCCTGGGGAGCAGCCAGCAGAACAGACGTCTGAGAAACGCCTCCCAGAGAACACACAGCTCTCCCTGAACCCTGCTAGGAGCAGAACTTCCCACCGCCTGCCCGGAGCTCTGGCAGGGATCCAGCAGTGTGGCTCCCCCCTTGGCCCAAAGGTCAGGTCCGTCTGACGGCCCCTCGCTCAGGCTGAACCCAGCCTTTCACAGCACACACCTTTTCTTTGTCTCTAGGCCTCTGATCCCTGGCTGAGCCAATCTATGCCAGCCACCCTGGGCAGGGGACGTCTCTGGAGCAGTTTCCACACTTGCCGGCAGGGACAGCAGTGCCCCCCCACCCACACTGCTTCCAGCTCCTCAGGGAGCGGCAGTGTCCCTTCCACATGGAGTCGCCCACAGTGACCTACAGCACGTTCATAGTGCTAACCCCATAAGGCCCCCGCAGATCCCACTGCGGTTGCAATCTGTGCCCCAGCTGCCCTGCTCCAGCCCGCTAGGCTGCCTGGGTCCATGGCCCCAAGTACTGGCTCCCCAGGGAAGCTGACGGAGCTCCAGTTGGTTCAGGGAAGCTCTGTAGTGGGGGCTCTGCCACACCATCCTGGCCCCTGCCCCCCTTGCAGTCTGTCCCATGGGAGCAGCCAGCCCAGGGCCACCCCAGCTGGAGCAATTCCCCAGGGCAGCCCCTGTGTGCAACAGGGGGCAGATGCATCCTCGTAACCTCCTGGGCTGCATGGCTCATTAGCGCAGCATGGCCTAGTTGGGTCACAGTGTGGAGGGACAATCCAGCCCCACAGGGAGCAGGGCAGGGGTTCTGTAGGGGACTCTCTCCCCTCACAGTCACTGCTGGCTTTAGTGCAATGATATATGGGGATATGAGATGAGGCAAAACCAAGGTCCTTTTGATGTGTCATTACAGCTCCCTGAAGGGGATAAGCCTTGCACCCCACTCCACACCAGCTCCAGCATGGGCCCACTGGTCGTAGGGCCTAGCTATGCCCTTGGTGCACTCCTGCCGTGGCTGGATGGCAGCCAGAGGGCTGTTGTGTAACAGGGGGGTGGAGGGTGGAGGAGGGGTGTTGCTTCACATGCAACAAATTTAGCTGCGTGGGTGAGATCTCTCATCACCATTCCAGGGATCAGCACACTGGCTGCTGTCCTGTCAAGCTCTGTATGTGTGTATGTGTGTGCATAGCTCTACATCTGTGTGTGACGCTGGCAGACCAGGTGCCAGCTCACGCCAAGCCCCTAGGTCTTGACTGAACACCGACAAACCCATCGCTGGATCCAGTCTGGCTCCTCTGTGTGTTAGGGTTGTCATAATAGGTATTAGAGTTATAAGAATGTGTTTAGTGCTTAGACTTTGTGAAATGCTTGTGAGTTGCTGCATGCATTAATCTCACTTATAACAGCTGCATCCCGCGCTATAAGACTATTTGTGAGCATTTGCTCTGTAACTATAAATCGCCAGACAGGAGAGAAGCATTAACCAGTTTGAAATACTAGCTGCCAACAGGAGGTGTTATCCCCTGACCAACAAGAAGGCCCATCAACACTAGAGGAACTATGTGGAATATCAGAGGACAAAAGACTTTGTTGTTTGCTCCCTCACCTCGCAAAGAGGAGATGGCAAGCGAATTCCTTCCATCAACTGAACTTGCAGCTCAAAGCAGGAGGGAAGAATAAAAAGTCCTAACAAGGAGGAACTGTATGCTGCTGGGATTGTGAGAGCATGTGTACACAGCAACGAGACACTCACGGCTGGCCTGTGCCAGCTGACTCGGGCTCTAGGGGCTCAGGCTGCGGGGGCTGTTTCATTGTTGTGTAAACTTCTGGGCTCGGACTGGAGTCCAGGTTCTTGGACTCTGTGAGGTGAGAAGATCCCAGAGCTCGGACTCCCACCTGAGCCAGGAGGTCTACATTGCAATGAAAAAAGAACAAGGAGTACGTGTGGCACTTTAGAGACTAACAAATTTATTTGGGCACAAGCTTTCGTGGGCTAAAACCCACTTCATCAGATGCATGCAGTGGAAAATACAGTCGGAAGATATACAGTACAGACCCGTTTATGCGTGGATGTCGGGAGTCAAGCCATCACTCCCACATGTTAACGGACTGCAGGTTAGGAGGGCCATGCTGAAAAAAGTGTCTATGATTCACTTAGAAAAAAATGCTGTTATTTTCTGCTAGGTCTGGCTCGCACTTGTTTTCTTTCTTAGGAAGTCTGTCATTCGCGTTCCCGGCTGATTCATCGGCTGATCGGCTTTCTCCAGAAATCGATACCTGCGCTATGCCATGAAGCTTTTTAAAATGACTTATGAACCCCTTGCTGGCTTGGAATGATTCATCCCCCATTAAATTTCCAAATTTTGTTGCTTGGGCTTGAAGAATTGGCCCCCTTAGTGGCATTCATAGAATCATAGACTATCAGGGTTGGAAGGGACCTCAGGAGGTCATCTAGTCTAACCCCCTACTCAAAGTAGAACCAATCCCCAATTTTTGGCCCAGATCCCAGAATGGCCCCCTTAAGGATTGAACTCACAACCCTGGATTTAGCAGGCCAATGCTCAAACCACTGAGCTATCCCTCCCCCCTTCCTTTCAGCCTTTCCTGAGCAAACCCTGTGTGCGTGGCTTTGTCTACTGTGGGTTTTGCTGAATAGCGCACATGTTTTTGCTTAAGCCCTGTGGCAGAATTGATATTTTGTACCAAGCCGTTCAGTTTAGAATTCTTTTTTAGTCATCCTTGGAGAGTAGATTCGGCAATGCCAAGATCTTTTGAAACTTTGGCCTGGGTTTCTCCGCTATTTACTCGATCTGTTACAGCTAGTTTTCTTCTACACTGTAGGAATGCTGACGCTTGCCCTCTGCCATTATTTTAGGCCTATGGTTAAAATTTTCTAATGTAGTATATATATTACTATATAACTACTATATATTATATCTCTCTGTAGCGTGACAATGATTCAGCGTGCGTGATACATCTTCACCAATATCGGTAAACACGATTCTGTTCTGTACTTCCTGTCGATTTCTATGTCAGTGAGTTAGTGAGCAAATCTGTAGTGCTACATAGCAAGTTCCTGTAGCGCATGTTAACGAGTCTCATATTTTAAATAGGTGGCACTGGGAGGCATGGCACTACCGTGCTTTAAGCGGATTCACGCGTAAATGGGTCAGTACTGTATATACACAGAGAACATGAAACAATGCGTGTTGCCATACCAATTAGAAAAGGTTTTTTTCTCCTGCTGATAATAGCCCACTTTAATTGATTAGTCTCGTTAGAGTTGGTATGGCAACACCCATTGTTTCATGTTCTCTGTGTATATATATAGTCCTACTGTATTCTCCACTGCAAGCATCTGATGAAGTGGGTTTTAGCCCACGAAAGCTTATGCCCAAATAAATGTGTTAGTCTCTAAGGTGCCACAAGTCCTCCTCATTCTGTTTGCTGATACAGACTAACACGGCTACCACTCTGAAACCTGACAGCAATGAAACAGCCCCGCAGTCCAAGTCTGCTGGCATGGGCCAGCCCCAGGTGCCTAATTGCTGTGTAGACATTGCCTGAGGGGCAAGGATCACTAAGCACAAGCAAAAGATCCCCAGTGCTTAGCATGGGTTAGCCCTGAAGGACACATAGAGCTTGCTTAGCATCCAAGCTTCTATTACTTTTTGAAACTTAAAACTGAAACTCATTTGTGTACCTGCTTTAACCTTGTAAATAACTCTGATTTCCTTTTCCTGTAAAAAGAAAAGGAGTACTCGTGGCACCTTAGAGACTAACCAATTTATCTGAGCATGAGCTTTCGTGAGCTACAGCTCACTTCATCGGATGCATACCGTGGAAACTGCAGCAGACTTTATATACACACAGAGATCATAAAACAATACCTCCTCCCACCCCACTGTCCTGCTGGTAATAGCTTATCTAAAGTGATCATCAAGTTGGGCCATTTCCAGCACAAATCCAGGTTTTCTCACCCTCCACCCCCCCACACACAAACTCACTCTCCTGCTGGTGGTAGCCCATCCAAAGTGACAACTCTCTAAAAATGTGCATGATAATCAAGGTGGGCCATTTCCTGCACAAATCCAGGTTCTCTCACCCCCTCACCCCCTTCCAAAAACAAACAAACAAACAAACAAACAAAAAAAACCCACACACACAAACTCACTATCCTGCTGGTAATAGCTCATCCAAAGTGACCACTCTCCCTACAATGTGCATGATAATCAAGGTGGGCCATTTCCAGCACAAATTGAGAAAACCTGGATTTGTGCTGGAAATGGCCCACCTTGATTATCATGCACATTGTAGGGAGAGTGGTCACTCAGGTTGAGCTATTACCAGCAGGATAGTGAGTTTGTGTGTGTGTGTGTGTTTTTGTTTGTTTGTTTTTTTTTGTTTTTTTTTTTTTGGAGGGGGGTGAGGGGGTGAGAGAACCTGGATTTGTGCAGGAAATGGCCCACTTTGATTATCATGCACATTGTGTAGAGAGTTGTCACTTTGGATGGGCTATTACCAGCAGGAGAGTGAGTTTGTGTGTGGGGGGTGGTGGGTGAGAAAACCTGGATTTGTGCTGGAAATGGCCCAACTTGATGATCACTTTAGATAAGCTATTACCAGCAGGACAGTGGGGTGGGAGGAGGTATTGTTTTATGATCTCTGTGTGTATATAAAGTCTGCTGCAGTTTCCACGGTATGCATCCGATGAAGTGAGCTGTAACTCACGAAAGCTCATGCTCAAATAAATTGTTTAGTCTCTAAGGTGCCACAAGTACTCCTTTTCTTTTTGCGAATACAGACTAACACGGCTGTTCCTCTGAAACTTTTCCTGTAAAATAAATCTTTAGTTTGTAACAGGACTGGCTGCAAGCATTGTTTTTGGTGTGAGATATAAGGTGCAATTGACCTGGGATACATGGGTGCCAGGTTTGTGTAATTTTTGGTGGTGCTCAGAATGGGTGCAAGCAGAGCCGTCCCCTCCATAGGACGGATTGGGGCAACCGCCCTGGACCCCGTCCCTTGGGGAGCCCTGCCTTTCAGGGAGATGCGGGGTCCAGGGCGGCCTGGGGAGTTAGTGGGGGTCCTGATGCCGGCAGCTGCAAGTGACCTGGCCCCAGCCCACTCTGCCCCACCCTGCTGGCTCCCACTGTTGCTCAGGGGAGGGGCCGGAAGACAGAAAGAGGCGGGGAGGGGGCTTGGGAGGAGGGGTGGGAAGAGGCGGTGCAGGGGCTTGGGGAAAGGGGTGGAGTGGAGGTGGGGCGGGGGTAGACCAGGGGCCGGAAAAGGCGGGTCAGGCTGGGGTGAGGTTGCTCGCTGCTGCCAGTGGCAGGCCCCCCGCTAATCCCCCAGGCCGCCCTGGACTCTGCATCCCCCTGAAGCGCGGGGCTCCCCAAAGCACAGGGCCCAGGGTGGTTGCCCCGGTCCATCCTCTGATTAAATATAAGCCCAAACATTGGTGGAGCCAGGCCCACATTCCTGAATGTTGGTGGAGCACGGGCACCATGGGCCCATATAACTTGCAAGCGCCGCCCATGCTGGGGTAAGCGACTGGTCCTTTGGGAGTAACCTGCATATTGCTGTGATCTTTGGAATAAGGGACCATCTATCACAGAGGTAAGCTCATCCAGGCAGCAAGGCAGCTTGAAGAACCCAAGGGGACTGTCTGTGACTCCCTGGTCAGGCTATATAACGCTTGAAGAGTTCACACTGGATACTTGGCTGGTGAAATGTAAGTCTAGAACTCACACCCAGTTTGGGCCATGTGCCCTGCTTCAAAAAACAATCTGCCCTGAGCCACTGCAGGACCCCTTGCCAGTGTATATGTGACAGCAGTGTGTGAGTGTAGAGCTGTGTGTGTGCACAAAGCTCTGTGTGTGTGTGTGGACACAGCTGTGTTTACCTGTGCAAAGCTGAGTGTGAATTTGCATAGCTGAGCTCTGTGATTATGTGTGAGTAGCTGTGTATATGTGTGTAGAGCTGTGTATGCGTGTAGCTGACTGGGGGGCTGGCATAGGGCTGTGTGTGTAGAACTACGCGTGCACCCAGCTGCTCGTGGAGGGTTTGGTGTGTGTGGGGGGGTCTATGTGTGTACGTGGCTCAGTGTGCCGGGGGGGCCTTGGTATGTGTGCATCACGCAATCCATTGCCTCCTGCAGTGCTGTGTGCCCTATTCCCCGCCCAGCGGGCTCTGTCGGCGAGGGACAGGGGGTGCAAGATCTGGGCCCTGGAGCGCTGGGGAGGCTGGCGGGCTGTGGTCCCGCAGGAGAACCCCCCCCTGCCGGCCGGGACCGCCGCAGCCAAGGGCTGGGCTGCCCAACCGAACTCGGATCCGCGGCGCCAGCGCGCCCCAAGGCGGACAGTGGGGAGCCCCGGGCGGGGAGGAGCTGGGGGCAGGCTCGGGGAGCTGAGGCGTGTGTGGACGCGGAGCGGGAGCGGCAAGGGGGCGATGCAGGGCCTGGGGCAGGGGAGGGGCCAGGTCAATCCCGGGCGCCGCCGGTCCTGTGGGCCAGGACCGGTTCCCTGCGGCCCCACCCTGCGGGGGCAGTACCCCACGGCCGAGCCCTGGCGCGGCAGCGCTACGTCACCCAAGGGGCAGGAGCCGTGGGGCGGGGGGCCAGGGCGCCCGGGCGCTCTCCCGGGGACGCACAGGCCGGGGGAAGGAGCCGCGACGCGGCCCAACGTCGGGCCCAGACGCCCCGCCCCGAGCTGCCCCGCCCGTGGGGACCGGCCCAGGCCTCCCGAGGGGCCACACTGCGGAGCCGCCCGCGCCGGAGGGGGGAGGGGGGGCAGGAGCTGAAGCGCCTCAGGGCCGAGGCCAGCGGGGTCACCGCGGGGTCGGGGGTCACCATGTAGGGGTCATGGGGGGGCGAGTCTGATGATGCTCCGCCTGGCCCCCCGCGCAGCCCCTCATTGGCAGCCCCCCGGTGACCTACGCCCTGACGTCATCCCTCTGTGGGTGTGGGGAGGCCTTGCCTCACCGCGTGGTGACGTCCCCATAGGGCGATGAAGTCACTCTACCGGGAGGCGGGGCTTCTCGCCCTCCCGGGCTCGGATTAGCCCCGCCCCCAGCTGCCCTCACCCAACATGGCCGCCCGCCTCGTTCGGGCCGTCTAATGGACTCCGTCTACCAGGCTGCCCCGCGCGGAGGCAGCCGGCCAATGGGCGCGGGCGGAGGGGGCAGGGCCCGCGCGCGGCCCGGTGGTTAGTGTGCGCGCGGTAAAGGTTGGGTGTCTCGCGCCGGCGGCCGTTGGGAGGCAGGAGCGGCCCCGCCCCCTCGCTCCCCCCGCAGGGCGGCTGCCCTCTCCCCCCCGCTGGGAAGGGGCCCGGAGCACGAGGCAGCGAGGCGGGAGAACAGCCCCTCCCTTCCGCAGGTGAGATTGCAGGGGCCTAGAGGGAGGGGCGGCGCGGTGGGCGCTGTGTTTAAAGGGGCGGGGCCGCTCTTAAAGGGGCAGGCACGCGACGCCGATTTTGTGTCCGCTGGCCTGTGTCACGGGGCGGGGCGAATGGCTCTTAAAGATGCGGGGCCGGCCCGAAGCTGGGTGGGGACCCGGGGCGGCAGGGCGGTTAAAGGGGCAGGCGGTGCTGCCGTTAAAGGGGAAGTCCCCGCTCCTCTATGGGGCGGTGCTGTCGGCCCCGGGGGAAACGCGCCCCGTGTGTGCTGCCCTCCAGGCCGCGGGGGGAGGGCGCCTGGCCGAGGAGCCGCCGGGGGCGGCCCTGTGAGTCTGCAGCGCGAGCCCCGCGAGGAGCCGCGAGGCCTGGCGGGCTTATTTGGGCGGAACTGTCACTTCGTACCCCGGGAGGGGGGTTTGCCCTCGAGAGCTTCCGCCCCAATAAATCCCTGAGTCTCTGAGCTGCCACCAGACTCCTCCTTGTTTTTGCCAGGGAAATGTACCCGGGGGCCTGTGTGACACGGGGGGGGGCCTTTACCCAGGGGGCCTGTGTGACACGGGGGGGGGCTGTGTGACACGGGGGGGCCTTTACCCAGGGGGGCTGTGTGACACAGGGGGCTGTACCCAGGGGGGCTGTGTGACACGGGGGGGGGGGCTGTGTGACATGGGGGGGCCTTTACCCGGGGGGCTGTGTGACACAGGGGGCTGTACCCAGGGGGTGTGTGACACAGGGGGGCCTTTACCCAGGGGGGCTGTGTGACATGGGGGGGGCTGTGTGACACAGGGGGGCCTTTACCCAGGGGGGTTGTGTGAAACGGGGGCCTTTACCCAGGGGGACTGTGTGACATGGGGGGGCCTTTACCCAGGGGGGCTGTACCCAGGGGGGCTGTGTGAGATGGGGGGGCTGTGTGGCTGGGGGACTATACTCATGGGGGAGGAGGCTGTACCCAGGGGGCTGTGTAACACGGGAGGGAGGAGGCTTTACCCAGGGAGGCTGTATAACTAGAGAGGGCTGTACGTGGGGGGCGTGGGCTGTGTAACACTGAGAAGGTGGGGGGGCAAATAGCTCTTCACACAAGCTCCCTGCGTGTTGCCGCAGCAAGGGGGCCCGTGAGATGTTGAGCTGGAGTAGCTGGCGGATTGTAGGTGGAAGCAGAGAGGTTATTTTCTCTCTTTATGTGGCCCCGGTGGAACCACAGCTGGGATCCTCTGCCCAGTCCTGGTGCCCTCAATTGAAGAAGGATGTTGATGAATTGGAGAGGGGTCAGAGAAGAGCCATGAGAATGATTAAAGGACTAGAAAAGTGCCTCAGAGTGACAGACTCAAGGAGCTCAATCTATTTAGCTTAACAAGAGAAGGTTAAATGGTAACCTGATTACCATCTATAAGTACCTACATGGGAACCAATATTTAATAATGGGCTCTCAATTGAAAGGTAGAACATGAGCTAATGAATGGAAGTTGAAGCTGCACAAATTCAGACTGGAAATAAGGTGTAAATTTATAATGGTGAAATTAATTAACCCTTAGAACAATTGACTAAGGGTTATGATGCATTCTCGATCGCTGACAATTTTTAAGTCCAGACTTGATGTTTCTCTAAAAGCTCTGCTCTAGGTCTTATTTTGGGGCAGGTCTCTGGCCTGTGCTATGCAGGAGGTCAGACTAGATGATCACAGTGGTCTTTTTTGGTCTTTGAATCTTATTAACAGCATGACAGAACAGTGGAGCGTGAGTCAGGGCAGGAGGTGCCAGGCCCAGTGACAGGGACGAGTGGGGATGTGGTTCGGCTTTTTGACATCTAGCAAGTTTCCAGCCAAAATCCTGTTTGGATCTCAGAAATCACTGCTGGATTTGTTAACAGCCACCACATCCCAGACCAGAGGCAGCCGCATTTCAAGCCTGTGGTCCCAGGGATCTAGGCTGTCACCAACGCAGCACCAGGACACATCTTAGCTGGTACTCCCAAAGTGGGGTCAGCATCCACTCAGGTAACAGCAGGCTGTAATCAGTTGCATGGTAAGCAGGTGGGAGCCAGAGCAGTAGGTGAAGGACTGATTCCTTTAGTAATCCTGCTTTGAAAGAATGCCACAGAGAGTCCCAGCAACCAAGGGGTTAATGTGAACCATGAAGTTCATAATTCGAAGACAAATCCCCCCTTTGTATTCCAGAGTAAAGCTGGAGTCACCCCATGACTGCTGGGGGATCAGGATTCTGATCTCAGTTCCCCCACGACTGATCTGGAGTTACCCTGCCATCGTTGGCTGGCTCTGGGCGGCTTGGGCTCTGGGTGACACTGGGCTCTGAGTGGCTGCAGATTCTGGCTTGGCCCTGGCTGCCAGTGGGCTCTGGGTAGGTGTGGGCTCTGGCTGGCAGTGGGCGACTGCGGGCTCTGGCCCGGTTGTTGGTGTTCTGCTGACCTGCCCCCTCTTTCCCTGCAGGCTTGGGTGAGATGGTGGGAGCTCAGCAGCTGGAGATGGCGGAGATGCAGCCAGCGCCAATGCCGCAGCCAGGCACCAGCGACCACCAGTACGAGTGTCTGGAGTGTGGCAAGGTGTTCAAGTGGTCGTCGCGGCTGATTCACCACCAGCGCACGCACACGGGTGAGCGCCCCTACAAGTGCTCCGAGTGCCCCAAGGCCTTCAAGGGTTCGTCAGCACTGCTCTACCACCAGCGCAGCCATACGGGCGAGCGCCCCTACAAGTGTGCTGACTGTGGCAAGGCCTTCAAACGCTCGTCGCTGCTGCAGATCCACCAGAGCGTGCATACGGGCCTGCGCGCCTTCAAGTGCGCTCTGTGCGGCATGGCCTTCAAGTGGTCGTCTCACTACCAGTACCACGTGCGCCAGCACACAGGCGAGCGCCCCTACAAATGCACGCTGTGTGAGAAGGCCTTCAAGAACTCCTCCAGCCTGCGGCGCCACCGCAACATCCACACGGGCGAGCGCCCCTACGTCTGCGCCGCCTGCGGCAAGGCCTTCACCCAGTCCACCAACCTGCGGCAGCACCAGCGCATCCACACGGGCGAGCGCCCCTACCAGTGCACCGAGTGCCCCAAGACCTTCACCCACTCCTCCAATCTGCTGTTGCACCAGCGCACCCACGCCGGGGGCCGGGCCCACAAGTGCCAGGCCTGCGGCAAGGCCTTCATCTCGGACGCCTACCTGCAGAAACACCTGCAGACGCACGCGGTCAAGCCGCTGGCACCCTACGGCGAAGCGGAGCTGGCCTGCACACCGGCCAAGCTCTTCCTGGCTCCAGCCGAGCCAGTAGAAACGGTGGAGATGCTGTGGAAGTGTGGGGAATGCGAGCTGACCTTCCCCAGCGAGGAGCTGCTGCTGGGCCACCAGCAGAGCCACCTGACCCCTGCTGCACCCGCTGAGCCACCCATCCCACCACTCTACTCCTGCGCTACCTGTGGCAAGACCTTCAAGAATGGCTCGGGCCTGGCACGCCACCAGCACAGCCATGTGGGCGAGCGCCCCTATAAGTGCTCCATCTGCGAGAAGACATTTGTGCAGCTCTCCAGCCTGCTGGGGCACCAGCGCAGCCACCCGGCCGAGCAGCAGCTCATCCAGGCTGAGGCCGAGGTCACCTGTCCCCAGACCACAGCCGAGCCGGTCCCACCCCCCGTGCCTCCCGAGGCGGCTGAGCGCCCCTACAAGTGCACCGAGTGCGGCAAGGCCTTCAAAGGCTCGTCGGGGCTGCGCTACCACCTGCGTGACCACACCGGCGAGCGCCCCTACAAGTGCTCCGAGTGCGGCAAGGCCTTCAAGCGCTCCTCGCTGCTGTCCATCCACCAGCGTGTGCACACCGGCCTGCGCGCCTTCAAGTGTGCCGAGTGCGGCCTCACCTTCAAGTGGTCGTCGCATTACCAGTACCACCTGCGCCTGCACACGGGCGAGCGCCCCTACGGCTGTGCCGACTGCGGCAAGGCCTTCAAGAACACCTCGTGCCTGCGGCGGCACCGCCAGCTGCACACGGGCGAGCGCCCCTTCGCCTGCCTGGTGTGCGGCAAGGCCTTCACCCAGACCTCCAACCTGCGGCAGCACCAGCGCACCCACACGGGCGAGCGCCCCTACAGCTGCCAGGAGTGTGGCAAGAGCTTCACCCACTCCTCCAACTTGCAGCTCCACCAGCGCACGCACTCCAGCGAGCGCCCCTTCAAGTGCTCCATCTGCGCCAAGGGCTTCGTCATGGCCTCCTACCTGCAGCGCCACCTGCGGACCCACGCGGCCGAGACCAAGGGGGAGGGCCCGGCCCCAGGCCTTTCTGCCCCGCCTGCCACCCAGGAGGTGCACATTGTGCCCAACCTGCAGGCCACCCTCAACCTGGAGGTGGGCACCGCCCCCAGTGCCCCCAACTCGCAGACCTTCCTGCTGGTGCAGACGGCTCAGGGACTGCAGCTCATCCCCAGTGTCCAGCAGAGCCCCCAGAAGCTGCTGCTTCTGCCCAGCACGCAGCTGGTGCCCACGCAGCAGAAAGTGCCCATCCTCCAGAACACCCCCAATTTCACACTGGTGCCCAGCAGCCCTGTGGCCCCAAGCAATCCTGCCCCGCGCCAGCAGAGCAAGGCTAGGAAGCTGGCAGCACCTGGCAACCCTCAGAACATTATCCTGGTGCCGGGAGGTGGGCCGGCGCTGCCCAGTGTGCAGATCCAGGCGATGCCAGGCACACAGCGGGCACCAGTCCTTCCGGCTGGGCAGAACATCATTGTTCTGCAGAACATGGCTGATCAGGCCCCTGCAGAGGTGTCTGGTGTCCAGATCCAGGCTCAGCCTCAGGAGGTGGCCAGCATCCAGCTGCAGGCCCTGCCACCACCCCCTGCTGAGGCATCCAGCATGCAGGCTCTGCCTCAGCCCCCGGAACTGGGCAGCATGCAGCTGCAAACTCTGCCGCAGCCTCCCCCAGCAGGGGGTGAGGAGCAGCCCCTGCCCTGCTCCTCAGCCCTTCCGGACACTGTGGGTTCTGGGCCAGAGGTGCCAGGCCTGCAGGAGAGCCAGGACCTGCTGGTGGTGCAGAGCGGGCCAGGGGAGGAGCTGCTGGGGTCGGGTGGCGAGGTAGGTGTGCATCTGGAGACACTGCAGACAGAGGAGGGGGTGCAGAGTGTGCTGGTGCTGCGTGGTGCTGATGGTGAGCAGACCCGACTCTGTGTGCAGGAGGTGGAGAACCTGCAGGAACTGCCCCCAGACAGTGGCGTGGGGGCCCTGGCACCATCCTCAGGGCAGAAGCTCTTCATCATCCGCAGCGCGCCCGGTGAGCAGACCCTGCAAGTCCTGGAGAATGTGGGCTCTGGCAGTGGTGTGGGGCGAGGGGGGCCAGCTGGTGGGCAGCCCTCCACCACCAGCACCCAGATGGTACAGTTGCTACCAAGCCCAGTGCCACCCCCACAGGAACTTTCCTCCATCCAGATTGTGCAAACGGTGCCCAGCGTGCAGCTGGTTCACACCTTCTGAGCACCTTTCCACAGACGCCAGCCAGAGGGTGTGCAGCTTGGGTTGGCATCGCAGGATCTGCCAGAGCTCTTGCTCCCTGTCGGCGTCCCCCACACCCATTGTCCTGCCCAGGCAGCATGGAGACAGCGGGATGCCCCCACATGATGACCAGCATGGGCAGAAAGCTGTGGGACTTATGCAGGCAGCTTAACTCTGCTTCGCCCTCGCTATCTTGGCTACAGCCTTCTGGGATGCAGGGCTGGTGTCTGTGCCGCAGTCAGAGCCATGCTGGTATTAACTGTGCTGGGACAGGATTGCCCAGCAGCACTGTGATCTAGGAGGGGCAGGACCTGGCACAAAAGGAGCCCTTAACCCACCCCTTGGCGGGGTCAGCGTGGCGAGCTGAGCAGGGCCCTCATCCATTGCCATTCCTGACACTCCTCCATGTCAGGCTTAAAGACGGTGACAGATACTCCTGCCTATTAGTTAAAGAAGAGGTGTGGGAGCCAGGATTCCTGGGTTCCGTCCCTGGCTCTGGGAGGGGAGTGGGGTCTAATGGTTAAAGTGTATGTGGGGAGGGCAGGAGGGGGAATGGTTTGGGAGCTAGGACTCCTGGGTTCTGTGGGGGGCTGGGTGACCCTGAGCAAGTCCCTCCCTGGCTGTGGCGTTTTCACTGCTGTGGGTGGGGGCTAGCACTCAGGGTGCATGAATAAAAGTTGGGAGTTCTGCAATCACCAGGTGAGGGGAGCAGCTGGCACTTGTCACTCTGCAGAGGTGGGGGGTTCCCCATGACTCTGGCAGACAGAAGACTGGCATGAGAGCAACTGCCACCTCCTGTATCCCTGTCCTGGCAACCAGGTAATACCTGCTTCCTGAAGCCTTGGCCTATTCCCCCAATGCCCATATGGCCTCCTCTGTAGGCAAAACACCCCCAGTCTCTTCCAGAGCCCACTGTGTATGATGGCACCTGGCACTGCCCCAGGGGGTGTGGTTCCTTCAGCTTAGAAGGCAAATAAATGACTGCTTCAAAAGCGCCTCTATCTGGTTTGTTCAGTGCATGGGGGGGACATGGCCTCACGTCCACTCCCATCTCACTAGGGCTGAGCCGGCAGGTACTACACAGGGCAGCATGAGAACTGGGCCCAGCTGGTAGATGGTGCCCTCCTGCTGCCACCACAGCTGCAGCCCCTATGCCGAACCTAGCTGTGGCTGGTGCGTGCCTGCAGGCTCAGCCCGGCAGCTGTGGATGCATGAAACAGATCAGTATGTGCTCAGACACAGAGATGGGTCCCTGTGCTGGAGCAGCTGGGGTAGAGGGACCCGGGGACCTGCCAAGCTTGAGGAGTGTTCATCAGATAATTCTTGTGCTGGGGGCTGCAGGGCTTTGCCACAGGAAAGCAGCAATCAGTGCTGGTCCTAATGCCCCAGGATGGTGCTTGGGGGCCTGTACTGCAGAGAGTGGGGTGGGGCTCGGCAAGGGCCCCTTTGCCCCCCCATATCCTGCACTGTACATTTGACCCCTGAATATGTGTTGGGTGGGGCCTGCCTGTCAGGTCACTGGGTCCATCTTGGCTTGTCCCCTTGCTCAATGGTCACCAGGTCTGGCCTGGCTCACTGGGTCCAGCTCAGCTCAGTCATTGGGTCTGGCTCAGCTTGTCTGTTCACTTGGTCACCGGATCTGGCTTGGCTCACACACTGGGTCCGACTTGCTTCGCTCATTGGTTGCTAGATCTGGCTTCGCCTGCACACTGGGTCAGTGGATCCAGACTGGCTCGCCCTCTAACTCATTGGTCACCAGGTCCCCCTGGGTCCAGCTTGGCTCACCCCCTCACTCAATAGCCACCAGGTCCGGCTTGGCTTGCAAGCCCGATCACGGGGTCTGGCTCGGCCCGCCCCCTCACTCACTGGTCAGTGGATTGGGGTCGGGCCACCTGCTGGGTCACTGAGTACAGCTCAGTTTGCTCCCTTCCCTCCTGGGTCACAGTCTGGCTCAGCCTGCCCCACGGCGCATCCATCCACAGAGACCCAGGCTGGCCTCTGGCTGGCTGGCGGCAGTTTGTGGGGAGGCCTCTGCAGCAGGCTGGGCAGGGCCGCTGGCCTGGTCATGGCTGCAGATCAGGCAAGAGGTGGGGGCAGTCCTGGCATCTTGTCCGAACGTGCAGGCCAGCATGGCAGGAGCCTGGCTTTGGGGGGGCCATTGCAAGAACCCTCATAGCAGTGCCATGGGTAGAGACCATGCCCAGGGATTGGTGCCCGTTTGGTGAGTGCCCCAGGAGGAGCCCCCATCCTTGCACACACCCCACTGTCCTCCTGCAGGACCCGGCCTCGGCCTCCTTGCGCCCCCTCACTGCGAGGCAGGCCCTATGCGGCCCGCTGGGCCGCACTTGCTGCCTTAGCAACGGTTGCTAGGTAGTGCCAGGGCGGGTGGGGGAAGAGTCGGAGGCGTGAGCTACGGCGCATGCGTACTGGGCAGGAGGAGCGAGGCCGCCGGTGCCTGCGCACTGGGCTGGGGTGAGAGGCTCTGAGACCGTGGAGCAGGTCCATTGCTCACAGCAGCGGGGGGATGGCGGGTTGTGGGAGGTTCTATTCTTGTGGGCTGCTGGGGAGCTCCATCGCATGTGCTGCAGGGGTCGCATTTTCTGGGGAGGAGGACTGTACCATTCTGTTCTTGGGGGGAGGAGGTGGTTGCAGGGGCGGGCAGTCCCATTTCTTTAATGGGGGAGGGGGGCAGTCCCATTCCCTTTAATGGGGGGAGGGGCCGTGGGGGCAGGGGTGGGCAGTCCCTTTCTCTTTCATGGGGGGAGGGACATATCTCCATTTTCTCTAGGGCAGTGGGGGCGGGAGCTCTCCCTGTGAGGGGGCTACTCTGCTCTGGCGGGGCAGCAGCAGGAGAGCAAAGATCTCATCAGTGGTGAGAGCTGCTTCTGCCCCACCTTGTTTCTCTGACCCCTCTGCCACCTGGGCCATGGGGCCCTTTCCCCTCTAGGGCGTGCTGGCTCCCACCTGGCCCCAGGGTGGGGAATGGCTGGCTCAGGGGGGCAGGGAATGGGACGTGGGGCCTTCCCCCTCTAGGGAGCTCCAGCTACCACCCAGCCCCCGGGTGGGGAATGGGACGTGGGGCCTTCCCCCTGTAGGGGGCTCCAGCTCCCACCCGGCCCCAGGGCGGGGAATGGCTGGCTTAGGGGGTAGAGAATGGGACGTGGGGCCTTTCCACTCTAGGGGGTGCTCTCTCTGCTCCTGCCTGGGAACACCCTGTGGATTCAGCCTCCTGGACCTGCCCAGCTCTTCTCTGTGCTGCAGTCGCTGAATGACTCTAGGGCAGTGATGGGTGGCACTGGCCTGGGGGCAGAGCTGGCTCAGCAGGGCCTGCTCTCAGTGCTGGGGGAGTGAGCCATTCGGAGCCTCACCAGGTCTGCAAGGGGAAAGAGAAAGCCCCAGCACTCAGCCTTGTCTCCTGCCTTGCAGGTGCTCTCACTCCTGCCAGACGTGATGCCCATGCTGGACCCTAGCCAGCTTGCCATCCGTGAGATGCAGGAAGATGAGGAGCAGATGGTCCTGGAGCTGCTAAAGGTCTGGGGAGGGGCCAGTCAGTGCCAGTCTGTCCAGCCTTGGAGCTGTCTGTCTGTCTGACCGTTCAAGCTCTAATGCTTTGCCTGCCTTTAGCACCTGCCCTGTGGGGATCTCAAAGCTAGTTAATGATCCTGCATGTCCCCCCGCCCCTAGCTCGGGGTGGGCAAACATTTTGGCCTGAGGGCCACGTCTGGGTAGGGAAATTGCATGCAGGGCCATGAATGTAGGGCTGGGGTTGGGGTTAGGGTGCAGGAGGGAGTGCTGACTGTGGGAGGGGGGTGTGGTGTTAAGGAAGGGGCTCAGGGCAAGGGGTTGGGGCAGAGGAGCAGTGCAGGGTGTACGAGGGGGCTCAGGGAAGGGGGTGCACAGTGCAGGAGGGGGTGCACAGTGCAGTGGTGCAGGGAGGGGTGTGGAGTGCGGGAGGGGGTTCAGGGTAGGGGGTTGGGGTGCAGGAGGGGTGCAGGGTGTGGCAGGGGGCTCGGGGTAGGAGCTTGGGGTGCACGGTACAGCAGGGGATTGGGGTGCAGGCAGCTCCAGGGTCGCAGCGGCACGCACCAGGGCCAGGGTAGGCTCCCTGCCTGCTGCCCTGGCCCCGGCCCCTGCGCCGCTCCGGGAAGTGGCCAGCACCACATCCCTGCGGCCCCTGGGGGAGCGGGGGCAGAGGGCTCCACGTGCTGCCCTTGCCTGTGGGTACCTCCCTCGAAGCTCCCATTGGCTGCGGTTCCCCATTCCTGGCACTATAAGGTGGGTAGAAAGTTGGCTAGATTGTCGGGCTCAACGGGTAGTGATCAATGGCTCCATGTCTAGTTGGCAGCCGGTGTCAAGTGGAGTGCCGCAAGGGTCGGTCCTGGGGCCGGTTTTGTTCAATATCTTCATAAACGATCTGGAGGAGGTGTGGATTGCACTCTCAGCAAATTTGCGGATGATACTAAACTGGGAGGAGTGGTAGATACGCTGGAGGGGAGGGATAGGATACAGAGGGACCTAGACAAATTGGAGGATTGGGCCAAAAGAAATCTGATGAGGTTCAATAAGGATAAGTGCAGGGTTCTGCACTTAGGACGGAAGAACCCAATGCACAGCTACAGACTAGGGACCGAATGGCTAGGCAGCAGTTCTGCGGAAAAGGACCTAGGGGTGACAGTGGACGAGAAGCTGGATATGAGTCAGCAGTGTGCCCTTGTTGCCAAGAAGGCCAATGGAATTTTGGGATGTATAAGTAGGGGCATTGCCAGCAGATCGAGGGACATGATCGTTCCCCTCTATTCGACATTGGTGAGGCCTCATCTGGAGTACTGTGTCCAGTTTTGGGCCCCACACTACGAGAAGGATGTGGATAAATTGGAGAGAGTCCAGCGAAGGGCAACAAAAATGATTAGGGGTCTGGAACACATGACTTATGAGGAGAGGCTGAGGGAACTGGGATTGTTTAGCCTGCAGAAGAGACGAATGAGGGGGGATTTGATAGCTGCTTTCAACTACCTGAGAGGTGGTTCCAGAGAGGATGGTTCTAGACTATTCTCAGTGGTAGAAGAGGACAGGACAAGGAGTAATGGTCTCAAGTTGCAGTGGGGGAGGTTTAGGTTGGATATTAGGAAAAGCTTTTTCACTAGGAGGGTGGTGAAACACTGGAATGCGTTACCTAGGGAGGTGGTAGAATCTCCTTCCTTAGAAGTTTTTAAGGTCAGGCTTGACAAAGCCCTGGCTGGGATGATTTAATTGGGGATTGGTCCTGCTTTGAGCAGGGGGTTGGACTAGGTGACCTCCTGAGGTCCCTTCCAACCCTGATATTCTATGATTCTATCATTCCCCTAGGGGCTGCAGGGATGTGATGCCGGCCGCTTCCCGGAGTGGTGCAGGGCCCAAAGCGCCACAGGGCTGCAATCCCGCAGGCTGGATTGACAGCCCTGAGGGGCCAGTTCTGGCCCACGGGCCGTAATTTGCCCACCCCGACCTAGCTTGTTGCAGCAGGTCAGTGAGAATACCATTATTCATGGAGGAAACTAAGCGTATGTCTACGCTACCCGCAGGGTTGGCGGGCAGCGATCGATCCAGCGGGGGTCGATTTATTGTGTCTAGTCTAGACGCGATAAATCGACCCCCGAGCGCTCTCCCCTCGACTCCTGTACTCCAGCTCCGTGAGAGGCGCAGGCAGAGTCGACGGGGGAGCGGCAGCAGTCGGCTCACTGCGGTGAAGACACCACGGTAAGTCGATCTAAGTTCGTCGACTTCAGCTATGTCATTCACATCGCTGAAGTTGCGTAACTTAGATCGATCCCTCCCTAGTGTAGACCAGACCTGAGGTGCAGAGAGCTGAGGCAACTGACCCTTGAAGTCACACAGGGTCAGTGCAAGACCTGCTCTTGACCTGCCATTTCCTGCTGTGAGCACTAAACCCTGTTGGCCTGCAAGATACAGAGCTAGAACCCTGCTCCTTTCCCTCTACCCCTGGCCTTTGTGCTCTGTGTGCAGTACCTGTGAGAAATGCATGGGATTGAGGCCCCGTGTCGCACCCTGCACTGCCCTCGATACCATCCCCTGTGGCTGTGGTGCCCCTTTCAGGTGGGGTCACATCCCTCAGGGAAAGCTGCTGACCGGGGCGAACCCAACATCACAGCCTGACCCTATGTTGCACTCTCTCCCTCCCCCCAACCTCCCTGCTTGTCCTGCCTATGCTGTCCTTGTGCCAGGCCCTGCTGACATGCCCTTTCCCCCCAGGATGGGTTCAAGGACACGGAGAACCGGCTGATCCTGTATGTCCTGACACGGCCCGTGGTGCTGCTGCTCCTGGCCGTGGTGAGCAGCGGCCTCCGCTTCCTGCTCAACTCCTTTGTAGCGGCGCTGCTGGGGCCCGTGCTCCTCACCATCCTGGCCCTCAAGCTGCTGCTGCGGCGCTCACCGGACCTTGGTGGCCTGGGCGCGTACTACCGCTCGGGGCAGCGTGGGCTCTGGGTGGCGGTGTACGGCGGCGACGACGTGTGTGGCTGCGTGGCGCTGCAGCCCCACCCGCAGGGGGCGACCCGCACAGCCGAACTGAGGCGCTTGGCCGTCAGCCGCTGGTACCGTCGCTCCGGCGTGGGGCGCCGCCTGCTGGCCTTCCTGGAGGCCCAGGCCCGGGCGCAGGGCTACGAACGCATGGTGCTCTACGCTGCCGTGGTCACCAAGGCTGCCATCAGCCTCTTTGAGAGCAGCGGCTACCGCCCCACCGGCGGGCGCCGCTGGCTGGGCTACACCATCCTGCAGGAGTTCAGCAAGGAGCTCTAGCAGCCCCTCCCTGCCCCCTGCCCTGCTGGGTCGGGGGAGCGGCTTGCAGAGAGCAATTCTGGCCAAGGGCTGGCGGGCCGTATCTGTCCTCATGCCCAGGAGTCCCTCTGCTCCATGGATGCCACCGAGGGACACAGGGTGGCGATGGCCGGGATGTGGGATTTAGGGTGTGACAATCCCGGACTTCACTCCCAGGACAGCAGTGCCACCTTGTCCTGGCCTGGAAACCACCTGTTCTGGATGAGTCCCTTGCTGGAGCTTCAGCAGGACAAGACCAGCCGGACCTGATTGTGACTGGGCGGGGGAGGGAGGAGGGTTAGCTCAGTGGTTTGCGCATTGGCCTGCTAAACCCAGGGTTTTGAGTTCAATCCTTGAGGGGGCCTTTTAGGGATCGGGGGGAAAATTGGGGATTGGTCCTGCTTTGAGCAGGGGGTTGGACTACATGACCTCCTGAGGTCCCTTCCAACCCTGATATTCTACGATAGGAGATCACAGCCCCGATTGTGACTGTGGTGGGTGGGGATCACAGGCTCTATGGTGACTGCTCTGGGGAAAGAAATATAGGGTGGGCGACCCTGACATGGAGCGGAGCAAAAGGGAACTTGAGCTTGGAGACTGGGGATGTCCTGCTCTTGGGGTGGAGGTGCAGGTGTTGCCTCAGGGGTGGGTGGGACCCCAACATTAGAGCAGGGCTGTGGAGGAGTGTCTCTCTCCTGCCCCAGAGTGGGCTCTCCCCAGCACCAGCTTGGCTGCGTGATGGAGTCATTTGGCCATGGTTTGCCATGGGCAAATTCCCAGGCCTGGGCCTGGCTGAGGATCGCATTGCTGCAGCCAGGAGAATGGGGACTCTGGAGCTGTCAGTTGCCCCCGCAGTCTGGCAGCTGCTGTCCAAGCACCCAGAGCTCACACTGCCCCACCCGGGGCCATGGGACCTTGCTGCAGTCACACAGGCTGCCAGCTGTCAGTGGGTACATGTATGTTCGAGCATGTGTGTGAATAAATCTTGCCATTGTAGATACAGCAGCTCCATCTATCTCCTACCCCGATGGGCCTGAGGCAGCTCCCCAGGCAGAGGCCAGCCAGCAGGAACACACAGCAAGGGGATCCACTCAGCCCAGGGGGGTCGTCAGGAGAGTCACTGCCAGGAAAGGCCAATGGGAGCTGTCTCTCGATCTCCAGACATGTTCTTACAACAGCAAATATCCCTCCTCCCATCTTAGTGTGCATGGTGGGCCAGCGCTGATGGCCAGGGGAGAACGCCCCCTACTGAGCACCCCATTTTCTGCAGCACAAGCCCCCTAGCGCTGCCCTGGGGCATTGGGGCTAGCACTGACTGTGTGGGGAGAGAGCCCCTGCCTGCTCCTTGCAGCCGCTTGCCTGTTCCTTGGCAGTCTCCCATCCACGTCGGGTCAGGCAGCTGCTGTTTAGCGGGATGTTTGGTCGTATGACAACACAGGTTGCTATGGTTGCCAGTACCCTGGAAACACAGCCCTCAGCAGCGACTGCCCTGCGGTGCAGCTGGCTGGGCAGGGGCAGTGCCTGGCATGGGGTGCCAGGTGGCCAGGGTCCCCTGTTTACAGGCAGGGTCCCAGAGGCCTGGGCTGCGCTGTGCCTCTACCCCCGGCACTGCTGGCTGCAGGCCAGCCTGGCTCGCACAGCACTGACTCAGTCTTTCTATGACTCGCCCCTGGCTGGGACTGTGAGGCCCGGACATCCCCAGGGCTGTGGGGGGAGATGAGAGCCAGCCAGGCCAGGGCCCCCGTGGCAGGACAGGACCCCTCCCCCTGTCCCCTCACACCCTTTGGTCCGGACATGGCACAGCACACAGGGCGTGAGGCCAGCCTGGCAGCTGGAATCACAGGAGGACGTGTCAGTGTGTGCACACAAGTATGTCGGTGTGTGTATATGTGTGAATGACTGACTGTGTGTGTGTGTTGGCATGTGTACGAATTGACAATGCATGTGTCAGTGTGTGTGCACATGTATGTCAGCACCTGTGTGTGTCTGTGCGTGTGCATCCCTTTGCATGAATAGTTGCACACGCATGGGCGGGCATGTAGGGATGGCTGGGTGTGTGTGTGGCCCTGGGTGTTGGTTTGTGCTGCACACACAGGCATGAGCCCAGCTGTTGCAGCTGTTTCTGTTGCAGCTCATTAACCCATTGCCTGCCAGTGGCCTGGCTGGAGGATGCTGCTCTCTGTCCTGGGACATGTGGCTGGCAGGGCTCGCCCAATCCAGCATCCCTGGTGTCATGCTTGCCTACTCCTGTACACAGGGTTCCCTGCCACCCCTGGCTTCCCAGGCTCCGAGGTCACCACCCTGAGCTGTGGGCGTTGCAAGGCTCCCTCCTTAGAAATTGTGGCCAGGCTGAGTCATCCCCTGGCCTGGCCAGTCCTGCTCCATGAAACACCCCTTCCTGACACTGTGCAGACCTGGCCCCAGGGCTTGCTCCCCACCAGCCACCATGCGGCTGCCCCTGCTCCTCCTTGGTGAGTACCAGCCGCTTTGGGGGCGAGGCTCAGGCACTGGGGAAGCCCAGCCCCTTCCTAGCCCCAGGGTCCCACCTCAGGCACTGTCAGAACTCCCGGATGCTGAGGGCTGCAGGGGACACAGTGCTGGGCAGAGGCCACTGAGCATTGGGAAGCTGGTGCTGAATGCTGGGCAGGGGGCGGCAAGCAGGGGGCACTGGGCAGTGGGTGCTGAGCTCTGGGCAGGGGATACTCAGTTTCAAAACCGCAGGCAGGGAGATCAAGGTGCCTGCACTCCAGGGCTCGCTCCTTTCACAGGCATTTGCAGTGTATATCTAAGTGCTGCTCACGCTGGTCATTCCCGGGTTGGGGGCTCAGACTGGCTGCTCCCCCACACCCAGCCAGGCCCCCCCACAGGACAGTCCTGACCCACTGGGCAGGAGATTAGCCATCTGCTGGGCCCTGCTCACCCGTTGCGCTCTTGTTTTTCAGTTGGGTTCCTGGAATTTCACTGCACAGGTAACTGCGTATTGTGGGTGTGTGTGCGCACCTGTGTGTGTCCCTGTGTATGTGTCCCTGTTGGCTCTGTGTGTGTGTATGCGTGTATCTGTTGTCCCTGTGTGTGCCCCTATGTATGGGTGTCCCTATCCCTGTGTGTGTCGGGGGGAGGCGGGGCACAGGACTACCTAGGACCTGCGTGAGCCTGGTGTGGACGCAGCTCATGGAGCAGTGCTTGGCCCAGCCCAGCTGAGCCACCTTGATGATGCAAGCTCTGTCCTGCAGGTACCACTCAGGGCTCTGCTGACAGAGCCATGTTGGGCAGGGGTGACACCTCTTCACACCCTGCCCAACAGCCATGCCAGCAAACTCTGCGCGTAGGCCTGGCCAGTGTATCCCTAGCCGTGTGTGTGTTCACCCCTGCCTGTCTCACCCTGGCACTGTCTGTGGGGGTCCCCTCTCTGCCTCCAGCTCTTGCTGGCTCTAGGGTTTCTGATGTGATGGGGATGGGACTGGGCAACCACAACTCCAGCCCATGTGAGGCAGGGGTATGAAGGATCGCAGTGCAGTGAAAGGGTTGCAGTGGGGTGAAAGGTTGCAGGGGGTGTGAAGTGTTGCAGTGGGGTGGAGGCTCAAAGGGGTTGAAGGTTCACAGGTGAGTGAAGGATCATGGGGGTGGGCTCAGTGGGGCGGAGTGGCCCAAGGGGTGATGGGCACAGGGAGGAACAGCCCCATTATGGGGTGGGAGCCTGGGAGGGAAGGACTATATGGGGTAGGAGTTTCCTGTGGGGAGGGGCCCTCAGGGTGGAGGGGCCCTCGAGGGAAGGGGCCTATTGGGGTGGGGCTAGAGGAGAGCAGTCCCGTGGAGCAGATAGGACTGTGGGGGGATGGGGTCCTGGGAGGAAGGAGTGGTGCAATGGGGCCCTGGGGGTGGGGATAAGGCCCCGCGGGGCTGTGTGGAGAGGGGAGGGCCCTATGGGTCAGAGGGGCCATGAGAGAGGGGCTGTGGGTCTGACAGGCTGTGCCATCCCTGCAGGCCCATTCCTGGTGCGTCTGGCTGGGGGCCCCAGTGAGTGCGTGGGGCGTGTGGAGATCAACTACAAGGGCCGCTGGGGCTCGGTGTGTGACGACGAGTGGGACCTGGCCGACGCAGCCGTGGTGTGCAGGCAGCTGGGCTGCGGCACCGCGCTCTCCGCCCCGGTGGGCGCCTGGTTTGGGGAGGGCACGGGCCCCATCTGGCTCAATGAGGTGCGGTGCCAGGGCTCAGAGCAACATCTGCGCCACTGCCGTCACCGGGGCTGGCGCCAGCATGTCTGCAGCCACGAGGAGGACGCCAGCGCTGTGTGCTCAGGTGGGGCCAGCCGGAGCATGTGAGGTGGCAGCTGGGAAAACCACACAGCTGTGCCAGGCCGCACCCAGCTCTGGGACAACTATTGGGATCAGGTCCCATGAGCCATTCCCCACCCCCTGAGCCAGCTGGTTCCCGCCTGGGGCCAGAATGGAGCGGACCCCCCTAGAGGTCCCCATGTCCCGTTCCCCGCCCCCTCAGCCAGCCAGTGCCTGCCTGGGGCCGGATGGAAGCCGGCGCCCCATAGAGGGGACAGGCCCCGTGTCCCATTCCCCACCCCCTGAGCCAGCTGGTCCCCGCCTGGGGCCAGAGCTGAGCGGATGCCCCTAGAAGGCCCCATGTGCTATTCCCCGCCCCTTGAGCCAGCCAGTCCCCGCCTTGGGCCGGAGCGGAGCGAATGCCCCTAGAAGGCCCTGTGTCCCACTACAGCATGGTGTGGCTGGGGCTCTGGGTATGGCGCAGGTGATATGGCCTGTTCCATTTCAGTGCCCATTGTGGCTGGCACCGATCCTTCCAGGGCCCAAAGGCCACACTCTCCCTGTGGCCGTGTCTATGTGTCCCTGTCTGACCCTGCTGTGCCCACAGCTCACCGCTTCCTGCCCATCATCACCACTGAGCCCTCGGTGCAGCCGGCCCTTGGGGACCACAGCCCCCCAGCACAGAGCACTGCCAGGCCAGCTTCCACCACGCCAGAGCACAGTGAGTATGAGACAAACCAATTCCCCCCCTAGCAGACCCCCAATGACCCTCCCACTCCTTGGCACATGCCTCCCTCCATTCTATCTCCCCAGCATCCTGGGGCTTCATCCCAGGGGAAGTGGAATTGCTCATTTATGAGCATTGATTGGAGCTAGCTGCTATTACTGACCCCTGATGGGATAAGCCGCAGAACTGGAATGTTAAAATCAAGGATTAGAGCCTAGGTAGGAAGCCTCAAGTGGGCAAACGGGGAGGGAGGGCACCCGACCTTAAAAGTGGCATTGCTTCTTTCTGAGTCACTTCTCTACCATGTGTGGAAGAACAGCTGTATCCTGGGGGACTTCAATTCTTTTCAATTCCAAGGCAGAAGGGGCCATTGTGGTAATGTCTAGTCTGACCTCCTGCATAACACAGGCCCGAGAACATCCCCCAAGTAATTCCTAGAGCAGAGCTTTGAGAAAACCCTCCAATTGGAGTGACCTACCCTGGAGATCTCACACTGCCAGGATCAAACTGTCGTAGGAATTTCAGAATATTGTAGGTTTCAGAGTAGCAGTCGTGTTAGTCTGTATTTGTAAAAAGGAAAGGAGTATTTGTGGCACCTTAGAGACGAACAAATTTATTTGAGCATAAGCTTTCGTGAGCTACAGCTCACTTCATCGGATACATTCCGATGAAGTGAGCTGTAGCTCACGAAAGCTTATGCTCAAATAAATTTGTTCATCTCTAAGGTGCCACAAATACTCCTTTTCTTTTTGAGAATATAGTAGGTGACAGTTTCCTAACCCAGAGAGTGCTGCAGCCAACACAGGGGAATTTTACACTTGAGCTTGTCTATAAACTGTTACCCGCACGCTCTAGGACACCCCACCTTTACCCTACCATGGGCTCAAGACATAACCCGGTTGATTTAGTTCCTAGGGCAATGGGCAAAAGGCACCTACCCGTACCCAGTTCTTAGGGCTCAGGGCCCCCACCCCCATTCTTAGGGCTCAGGAAGTAATCAGCGGGTTTGCGGGGCCTGTTTACCAGTGAAAGAGCCTTATACAGTAATATCCTTAACTTCTATTTATTAACAGGTTTCAGAGTAACAGCCGTGTTAGTCTGTATTCGCAAAAAGAAAAGGAGTACTTGTGGCACCTTAGAGACTAACCAATTTATTTGAGCATGAGCTTTCGTGAGCTACAGCTCACTTCATCAGATCCATGCATCCGATGAAGTGAGCTGTAGCTCACGGAAGCTCATGCTCAAATAAATTGGTTAGTCTCTAAGGTGCCACAAGTACTCCTTTTCTATTTATTAACACTTACCAACACAGAATACATAGGCTAAGCATACAATGCTGACCACTCCCAATAAGGCAGACGAAATTTTCCTGATGTCCAGTCAGGATCAGGTCATCCAGGGCTCTAGCTTCCAGGACGGTGTGGTTGGCAGGGTGTTGAGGTTTGGCAACTCTGATCTTGAGCTTTGTCCTGGAGTTAGGTTCTAAAGAACTTCCTTTTGGAGTTGGGACCCCAATTTATATAGTTAAACTTGAGTCCTGCTTAGCTATACCTTAATCAATTGTTTTAAACTAAAGTACTACAAAACAGTATTTTTCACAATCCTAGCCCATTACAAAACAATTCTTTAACCAATCATTCCCCACCACCTTAATTGATTTAAATCTTGCAAAATGGGTTATGCAACAGACAGAAGCAATCAAAGAACCAGACAGAGACCATACAGATGAACATGAGAGAAGTGGGGACCAAAAAGGCAAAACAATAAAGAAGTAGATTTCACACCCAGTGGCAAGTGGTTCCTTGCCAGACAGAATGCTATCAAACAAAGTTTTCTTTAAACATTTCTTTATCTGGTGATTGTGGGTACCATTAGGACAGGAGCACCTCTTTAACAGCCCGATATTGCTTTGCTTTGATATAATTTAGAGGGAATGTGAGGATGTGACTTTCTGCTTCTTATCTCATGGCTAAGGCTGTGAGTCTGTCATGGATTCCGTGACTTCTGAATTTGCTGGTGCGGGCTGAGGGGCTGCCCGAGCCTGGCAGCCCCTGGGCCAGCAGCAGCAGTTTGGGCGTGTGGGAGGGGGTGCTTACCTTGGGGTGGGGGGCGCCCTGGCTTCCACTGGCTTGGGCCCCCTGCAGCTCCCAGTTAGTGGGAGCTGTGGCAGCCAGCACTTGTGGTGGGAGCAGTGGAGCCCCTGCCCTGGCCTGCCTCTGCTGCTTAGGAGCTGAAGGGTTGTGGAGCCAGGTAGGAAGCCTCTGCCAGCCCCACCGATCACCCCCACCCCAGAACCAGCAGGGGTCCCGGGCCACCTCCCCCAGCACCCACGGTGCCCCCGGACTTCCTCCGCCCGTCCGCTCCAAGCAGCTTCCCTGCCCAAGTGTTAGTCAGGGCGGGTATCTTTAGTAAAAGCCATGGACAGGTCACGGGCCCGTGAATTTTTGCAAAACAGGAACTGATCAGAGAACTAACAATGAATGGCAGCTTAGGTTCAAGGGTCACGGAGCCCCAGGATTGGTACTACACCCCAGTGTTTAAACAGGCTCTTGGAGGAACCTCTCAGTGTGCCAGACCCCACAAGGGGTCTCACTCTTCTGCCAGGCCATGGGGCCTCACTGCCCCCGAGACTGAGCTTTCTGGGCTCTTGCCTCCTGCTTTGCCCCACGAGCTCTGCCCAGCATGTGAAACTGAGCCATACTCCGGGGAGAGCCTTGTCTGTGTGAAGGGATTCATGCACCTCAGCCAGTATTTACAGTGATACCTGGCGGCGTTTTCAAAGCAGTCGGGTTTGTTCGCCCGTGGCATGCAGCACAGGGAGTCCTTAGGGCAGCGCAGAGAGAGGAAGGGTCAAGCAGAGCTCATTCTGGTCAGCCCCGAACCCAGTCGAACGGGAGCAAACCCCATCTTCAGATTCTGTTCCTTAGTCAGTTGCCAGGTGAGAACCCCCAAGCTTCTGCCAGAGCCTACAATTATCCTCTGCTGGTCACCTCCCAGTCCTCTGTCTCCAGGCAGGGCCATGTTGAATTCACAGCTGCACCTGCTAGAGCAGGGGTGGGCAAACTTTTTGGTCCAAGGGCCACATCTGGGTGGGGAAATTGTATGCAGGGCCATGAATGTAGGGCTGGGGTGGGGGTTGGGATGCGGGAGGGAGTGTGGGGTGCAGGAGGGGGTGTGGAGTGCAGGAGGGGTCTCAGGGCAAGGGGTTGAGGTGCAGGAGGGATGCGGGTTGAAGGAGGGGACTCAGGGCAGGGGGCTGGGGAGCAGGAGGGGAATAGCAGGGGGCTCAAGGCAAGGGGTAAGGGGGCCTCAGGGCAGGGGGTTGGGGTGTGGGGTGCAGGAGGGGTTCAGGGTGTAGGCTCCGGCCCAATGTCGCTTACCTCGAGCAATGCTGGGGTGGCAGCGGCGCACAGTGGGGCTAAGGCAGGCTCCCTGCCTGCCCTGGCCCTGCACCACTCCCAGAAGTGGCCAGCATGTCTGGCAGTGGCTCCTGGGGGTGGGTGGGGTGGGGCAGGCGGCTCCGCCGTGTGCTGCCCTTGCCTTCGTGTACCACCCCCGGAGCTCCCATTGGCCATGGTTCCCCATTCCCAGCCAATGGGAGCTGTGGAGGGCAATGCCTGCAGGCGAGGGCAGCGCACTGAACCCTCTGCCCCCTCACCCCCAGGGGCTGCAGGGATGTGGTGCCAGCTGCTTCTGGGAGCGGCGCGAGGCCAGGGCAGGCAGGGAGCCTGCCTTAGCCCTGCTGCGCCATGGGGCTGGCAATCCTGACGGGCCGGATCTGGCCCGCGGGCCATAGTTTTCCCTCCCCTGTGCTAGCGCGACCCATGGTGGAGTATCCATTGGTCACTCCTTGGAGCTTCCATTGTTCCTCTGGACCCTTGTTGCTCTAGGTCTGTTTCAACCAGTTCCGTAATGAACCATTTGTTCCACCCAGACAATGAGATGACACACACTCCTGTGTGTTCTGCACTATTCCAGCAGTAGTGCTATCCCACTGCGTAGCAATGCAAACTACAGAGGGAAACTGAGGTGCACATAGGATTCATAAAAATGTTACCAAAAATTCCCACTTTGTCACAAGTGAGCATGACCTGATCATATTTATAATGTTCAAAAAGGAGAAACTCCAGTCCAGCAATCTGTATACTTGATGCTTTAGAAGGGACAATTTCACAAAGCTGAAAATAATTATGAGCCAAATCATCTGGGAGGAAGAATTTAATCAGAAAAATGTGTATGAGAATTGGGAATAGTTTGAGAATTAGATGCTCCAAAAGCCACAATTCCACAACTGAGGAAGAAGGCCTTGCTGGTTAAAAAAACTGATCTGACTGAAAGGAGGAGCGAAAGCAGTGATAAAAATAAAAACAAATATATATAACAAATGGAAGAAAAAAGGAAGTTGGCAGTAATGAATATAAATCAGAAGCTAGAAATTGTATAAAATTGATTAGGGAAGACTTTTAAGTGAAGTAGTAACGAAAAGAATCCTGACCATGGTATTGATGCGTTACTAGATGAAAATGGTAGAATTATCAATAATAATGCAGAAAAGGCAGATGTGTTCAATAATTATTTCTGTTCTGTATATGGGAAGAAAACAGATGATGCAGTCTCATCATAGAACGATGATAACACTCTTCTTACTCCACTAATATCTGGAGGATATGAAATAGAAGCTACTAAAGTTAGAAATGTTTTTAAATCAGCAGGTCCAGATGACTTCCATCAAAGAGTTTTAAAAGAGCTGCCTGAGGGACTCACTGGACCATTACTGTTGATTTTCATTCAGTCTTGGAGCATTGCAGTAGTTCCAGAGGACTAGAAGAAAGCTAACATTGTGCTAATATTTAAAAAGGGTAAACAGGATCACCCAGGTAATTATAGGCTTGTCAGCCTGACATCAATCCTAGGCAAGATAATGGAGCAGATGACATGGGACTTGACTAATAAGGTATTAAAGTAGAGTAATGTAAATATTGCAGATCAACATGGGTTTATGTAAAATAGATCCTGTCAAATTAACTTGATATCTTTTTTGATGGGATGACAAGTTTGGTTGATAAAGGTAATAGTGTTAATGTAATATACTTAGACTTCTCTGAGGCATTTGACTTAGCACTGCATGACCACCACTCCCAAGAGGAGGAGACGGGTGGTGGTGATCGGGGACTCCCTCCTCAGGTGGGCAGAGTCATCCATCTGCCAACCAGACTGAGAGACTCGAGAAGTGTGCTGCTTGCCAGGAGCTAGAATTCAGGATGTGATGGAGTGTCTGCCGAGACTCAGCCCTCGGACCGCTACCCCTTCCTACTTCCCCACGTGGGCACCAATGATACTGCCAAGAATGACCTTGAGTGGGTCACTGCAGACTTTCAACTAGGTTCGCCAGGGGACGGTGACCTAAGCCCTGAGGTAAGTGGGGAAGTGGGATATCGGGAGAAAACACAAGGAGGAGGGTGCAACAGGGGCAGCCTCCTGATTCATACTGAGAAAATAGGGCAAGCGGCTAGTTATCTTAGGTGCCTGTACACGAACGCAAGAAGCCTGGGAAACAAGCAGAAAGAATTGGAAGTCCTGGCACAGTCAAAGAACTATGATGTCATTGGAATAATAGAGACTTGGTGGGGTAGCTCACGTGACTGGAGCACTGTCATGGATGGGTATAAACTGTTCAGGAAGGACAGGCAGGGAGAAAAGGTGGAAACATTGCACTATATATAAGAGAGCAGTATGATTGCTCAGAGCTCCAGCATGAAACTGGAGAAAAGCCTGTTGAGAGTCTTTGGGTTAAGTTTAAAACCAAGAGCAACAAGGATGATGTCGTGGTGGGTGTGTGCTATAGACCACCGGACCAGGAGGATGAGGTGGACGAGGCTTTCTTTGGACAATTAATTGAAGTTTCCAGAACACAGGCCCTGGTTCTCATGGGGGACTTCAATCACCCTGACATCTGCTGGGAGAGCAATACAGCGGTGCACAGACAATCCAGGAAGTTTTTGGAGAGTGTTGGGGACAACTTCCTGGTGCAAGTGCTGGAGGAACCAACTAGGGGCCGTGCTCCTCTTGACCTGCTGCTCACAAACAGGGAAGAATTGGTAGGGGAAGTAGAAGTGGGTGGCAACCTGGGCAGCGGTGACCATGAGATAGTGAAGTTTAGGATCCTCACAAAAGGAAGAAAGGACAGTAATAAAATACGGACCCTGGACTTCAGAAAAGCAGACTTTGACTCCCTCAGGGAACTGATGGGCAGGATCCCCTGGGAGGCTAATATGATGAGGAAAGGAGCCCAGGAAAGCTGGCTGTATTTTAAAGAAGCCTTATTTAGGGCGCAGGAACAAACCATCCTGATGTGCAGAAAGAATAGCAAATATGGCAGGCGACCAGCTTGGCTTAACAGTGAACTCTTTGGTGAGCTTAAACACAAAAAGGAAGCTTACAAGAAGTGGAAACTTGGACAGATGACTAGGGAGGAGTATAAAAATGTTGCTCGAGCATGCAGGGGTGTAATCAGGAAGGCCAAAGCACAACTGGAGTTGCAGCTAGCAAGGGATGTGAAGGGTAACAAGAAGGGTTTCTACCTGTATGTTAGAAACAAGAAAAAGGTCAGGGAAAGTGTCGGATCCTTAATGAATGGGGGAGGCAACCTAGTGACAGAGGGTGTGGAAAAAGCTGAAGTACTCAATGCTATTTTTGCCTCCATGTTCACAGACAAGGTCAGCTCCCAGACTGCTGTCCTGGGCAGCATGGTATGGGGAGGAGGTGAGCAGCTGTGAGTGGTGAAAGAACAGGTTAAGGACTATTTAGAAAAGCTGGACATGCACAAGCCCATGGGTCCAGATCTAATGTATCCAAGGGTGCTGAGGGACTTGGCTGATGTGATTGCAGAGCCATTGGCCATTATCTTTGAAAACTCATGGTGATCAGGGGAGGTGCCGTACAATTGGAAAAAGGCAAATGTAGTGCCCATCTTTAAAAAAGGGAAGGAGGAGAACCCGGGGAACTACAGACCGGTCAGTCTCACCTTAGTCCCTGGAAAAATCATGGAGCAGGTCCTCAAGGAAACCATTTTGAAGTACTTGGAGGAGAGAAAGGTGATCAGGAACAGTCAACATGGATTCACAAAGGGCAAGTCATGTCTGACCAACCTGATTGCCTTCTATAATGAGTTAACTGGCTCTGTGGATATGGAGAAAGCAGTGGACATGATATATCTGGACTTTAGCGAAGCTTTTGATACGGTCTCCCACATTATCTTGCCAGCAAGTTACAAAAGTATGGACTGGATGAATGGACTATAAGGTGGATAGAACGCTGGCTAGATTTTCGGGCTCAATGGGTAGCGATCAATGGCTCGATGTCTAGTTGGCAGCCGGTATTAAGCAGAGTGCCCCAGGGGTCGGTCCTGAGGCCAGTTTTGTTCAACATCTTTATTAATGATCTGGAGGGTGGGATGGATTGCACCCTCAGCAAGTTCGCAGATGACACTAAGCTGTGGGGAGAGGTAGATATGCTGGAGGGTAGGGATAGGGTCCAGAGTGACCTAGACAAATTGGAGGACTGGGCCAAAAGAAATCTGATGAGGTTCAACAAGGACAAGTGCAAAGTCCTGCACTTAGACAGAAGAATCCCATGCACCGCTACAGGCTGAGGGCCGACTGGCTAAGCAGCACTTCTGCAGAAAAGGACCTGGGGATTACAGTGGATTAGAAGCTGGATATGAGTCAACAGTGTGCCCTTGTTGCCAAGAAGGATAAAGGCATATTGGGCTGTATTAGTAGGAGCATTGCCAGCAGATCGAGGGAAGTGATTATTCCCCTCTATTCGGCACTGATGAGGCCACATCTGGAGTACTGCATCCAGTTTTGGGCCCCCCACTACAGAAAGGATGTGGACAAATTGGAGAGAGTCCAGTGGAAGGCAGCGAAAATTATTAGGGGGCTGGGGCACATGACTTATGAGGAGAGGCTGAGGGAACTGGGCTTGTTTAGTCTGCAGAAGAGAAGAGTGAGGGGGGATTTCATAGCAGCCTTCAACTACCTGAAAGGGGTTTCCAAAGAGGATGGAGCGCAGCTTTTCTCAGTGGTGGCAGATGACAGAACAAGGAGCAATGGTCTCAAGTTGCAATGGGGGAAGTCTAGGTTGGATATTAGCAAACACTATTGCACTAGGAGGGTGGTGAAGCACTGGAATGGGTTACCTAGGGAGGTGGTGGAATCTCCATCCTTACAGGTTTTTAAGGCCTGTCTTGACAAAGCCCTGCCTGGGATTATTTAGTTGGACTTGGTCCTGCTTTGAGCAGGGGGTTGGACTAGATGACCTCCTGAGGTCTCTTCCAATCCTAATCTATGATTCTATGACCAACTAGAATGAAACAAAACAATATAAAATTAACACGGCACACATTAAATGGATTAAAAACTGGCTAGCTGATAGGTCTCAAAATGTAACTGTAAAAAGGGAATCATCAACGAGCAGCAGTGTTTCTAGCAGGATCCCACTAGGGTCAGGTCTTGACCCTATGCTCCTTAACATTTTTATCAATGACTTGGAAGAAAACATAAAATTGTCACTGATAAAGTTTGCAAATGACACATATATTGGGGGAGTGGTAAATAATGAAGGGGACAGGTCATGGACACAGAGCGATCTGGATCAGTTGATAAAGTGGGTGCAAGCAACAATATGTGTTTTAATATGGCTGAATGTAAATGTATTCATCTAGGAACAAAAAATGCAGGCCATGCTTACATGGTGAACTCTCTCCTGGGAAGCAGTGACTCTGAAAAAGATTTGGGGATCGTGGTGGATAATTGGCTGAACATGAGCTTCCAGTGTGAAGCTGTGACCAAAAGGGCTAATGAGATGCTGGGATGGAGGGGAATCTCAGGTAGAAGTAGAAAGGCATTTTTACCTCTATACTTGGCACTGATGTAACCACTTCTGTGATCAACCAGTTCTGGTGCCCACAATTCAAGAAGGATAGTGATAAATTGGAGTGGGGTCAAAGAAGAGCCACAACAATGATTAAAGGGTTAGGAAACCTGCCTCAGAGTGACAGACTCAAGGAGCTCGTTCTATTTAGCTTCACAAAGAGAAGGTTAAGGGAGGATGATCACAGACTATAGATATCTACGTGGGGAACAAATATTTAATAATGGGCTCTTCAGTCTAGAGAGGAAGGTCTAACACGATCCAGTGGCTGGAAGTTGAAGCTGGACAAATTCAGACTGGAACTAAGATGTACATTTTTAACAGTGAGAGTAATGAAGCGTTGGAACAATTTACCATGGGTTGTTGTGGATTTTCCATCATGGACAATTTTTGACTCAAGATTGGGTGTTTTTGTAAACAATATGCTCGAGGAATTATTCTGGGGATGTTCTCTGGCCTGTGCTATTCAGGAGGTCAGACTAGATGATGAAAGGGGTCCCTTCTGGCCTTGGGATCTATGAATCTACAAGCTTCCCCTTCTGTCCGCTCTGATGTCACCAAGCATGCCAGAGCCATGACCCTGTCAGAGACTTGCCCCCACCCATCAGCCTGGGCAGTGGGGCTCCCTTCCCTTGGAAAGACCCCCCCATGCCCCAGCCTGGCCTGTGGCGCCCCTTCCTCTACAGAGAGCCCCCAGCCTCTTAGTCTGGCCTATGGGCCCCTCTGTGATCCCCATCCCCTGGTGACCTATTATCTGCCCTGCAGGCGGCGCCCCCCTGCGGCTCGTGGGGGGCCCCCACAGCTGCGCGGGGCGTCTGGAGGTGCTTCACGGGAGCCAGTGGGGCTCGGTGTGTGATGACGGCTGGGGGCTGCTGGAGGGTGCCGTGGTGTGCCGGGAGCTGGGCTGTGGCGCAGTGCAGGCTGCCCCCGGGGGGGCGCATTTTGGGACTGGCACCGGCCCCATCTGGCTGGATGATGTGGGCTGCAGTGGGAAGGAGATGTCCCTGCAGCAGTGCCGGGCACAGCCCTGGGGGCGAACCAACTGCCAGCACGATGAGGATGCCAGCGTCATCTGCACAGGTACCCCTCCGAGCTATCCCCGCAGGAGCTGCCTACCCGCCTAGGACCAACTACCCCCTAGAGCTACCCCTCCCCCAGAGTTACCTCCCCCAGAACTACCTTCCCCCCCAGAGCTACCTCTCCCCTGACAAACTATTCCCCAGAACTGCCTCCCCCACAGAGCTACCTCCCCAGCGACTTGCTACGCCTCCCCCAGAGCTACCTCCCCTACAACCCGACGAAGTATTCCCTGGAACTACCTCCCCTACAGAGCTACCCCCCACCCAGAACTATCTACTTCCCCAGAGTTACCTCCCCCCAGAACTACCTACCACCCTGACAAACTACTCCCCAGAGCTACCTACCCCCCAATAAACTATTCACCAAAACTACCTCTACCCCAGAGCTACCTCCCCCTGACCTACTACACCCCAGAGCTACCCCTCCCCCAGAGCTACCCCCCAGAGCTACCCCTACCCCAGAGCTACCTACCCCCTGACAAACTACTCTCCAGAACTACCTACCTCCCCAGAGCTACCTCTCCCTGACCTACTACCCCACAGAGCTACCCCTCCCCCAGAGCTACCTCTCCCTGACCTACTACCCCCCAGAACTACCTACCCTTGACCTACTACCCCACAGAGCTACCCCTCCCCCAGAGCTACCTCCCCACCCAGAACTACCTACTTCCCAGAGCTACTTCTCCCCCAGGACCAACTATCCCACTGAGCTATTTTCCCCCCAAAGCTACCTCCGCCCCGAACTACTTACCTCACCAACCTACCTCCTACCCAGAGCTACTGACCCCCTCGACCAACTACCCCCCAGAGCTACCTTCCCCCCCCAAAAAAAAACTACCTACCTTAGAGCTATTTACCTCCCTGGGAACAACTATCTTTCAGAGCTCTTCCCCTCCCAGAACTAGCCCCCCAAGAACTACCTCCCCACCCCCCAAACTACCTACCTCCCAAAGCTACCTAGCCTTCTAGGACCAACTACCTCCCAGAGCAGTCTTCTCCCCAGAGCTATCTACCCCCTGACAAACTGCCCCCTCAGATCCCTGCTCTCTTCCCAAGGGGGCTGATCTCTGCTCTCTCCCCAGGGGGTGCTGTGCTGCGGCTGGTGGGTGGCGCTGGTTCCTGCTCTGGGCGGCTGGAGGTTTTCCACCAGGGCCGCTGGGGCACAGTGTGTGATGACATGTGGGCGCTGCCAGGTGCGGCTGTGGTGTGCCGGGAGCTCGGCTGCGGAAACCCACTCTCTGCTCCCAGGGGGGCCTTTTTTGGTGAGGGCAGCGGTCCCATCTGGCTGGACAACGTGCGATGCCAGGGCAATGAGTCGGCACTGAGCCGGTGTCGGGCTGCACCATGGGGCGTGCACGACTGCCAGCATGCGGAGGACGCTGGTGTGGTGTGTACAGGTAACGTGTGTGCGGGCGGAATCTCTCGTCTCTTGCACTGGGTTCTCACCTGCCGGCACCCAGATTTTAACTCTCTCGGTTTCTCTGCTGCTTCCATCAGCAGATGGCGCTGGTTTGTGGCACATTTCCTCCATGCTGCGCTGAGCCAGAGGGTTTGGTTCATTCTCATGTAAATCAGAATTAGCCTGACGGTTCATTGGGATCCCTCCGTTACGCAGTTTCTTTTAATATTCCAAAGTTATACCCTGGGTAGGAGCCAAGATCTGGCATTCTTCCCTTCCCCTCCCTGGGCTGGACCCCTCATCGCACTTCTAGAGCAGGACGCCCAGCTAGAAACAAAACCCTGGATCGGGCCTCTGAATGCAGGGCCCAGCCTGGATGTCCCTCTACTGAATGGAGAGCAAGAGGCACTTCGCTGCAGTGCAAACAGGAATCCATTCAGTGCAGTTCTCTGGCCTGAGAATGTGTGAAGGAACACAACCAAGGGTTTGCTCAAGGAGAGCTGTCGATGGGGTTCGTAAGGCACACAAAGGAACAGTGGCTAGTTGGGCGTGAGATATGTGTCTGTACGCTGGAGTTCAGCTAGTTTGCTCGCGAGGCCGTTCAGCTGTCTGGGCGCACAGTGAGCTCTTCCTAGATGGGTTTTTTTTACACTCCTCTCTAATGCTTGACTTACCCCTGGCAGCCGGGGCTCCCCCTGTGTGTTGAACCTTGGAGGGTCTCTGTAGTTGGACAGAGGGAGAGAAGCTCTGCTCCTAGGTGGCTGTCAGACTTGCTTGGTCACTGAGCAGGATGTAGATTTGCTTTAACCATCGCATCTCTTACTTCTGGGCTCATGGAAATTCCTTAGCCAATGTGTCTAAAAGGCGTGTAACCTGGGAAAAGTTACCACCTGGGAAAAGTTACCACCTCCCCACGTGCCTCCAAGAGGCAATGCTTCCCCCTCACAAACTCTTGAGTCTGCGTACAGTATAGAAGAGAAAACTTCTAAGAAAAGGCAAAAGGAACCCAGCATTAATTTGAGAAGACACCACAACAGTGACTCCCAAATAAGCAATCAGTAAGTAAAACACCCGCCCGGCAGTGTCCTTTGCCTCAGTTTCCCACATGGCAGTGTGAAAGTCCAATGGACAAGTGTCCCTTTAGTATGCCACTTCTCTCCCCCTGCGCTGCACCCCACTTGGTTGTCTGAGGTGGGCGAACTCCCAGAATTCGGGGGGCATTCACAGGGTTCAGCTCCTGCTCCTGAAGGGGGGTTGGGCAACACCTCTGTCACTGCTGCTTGCTGCAATGCCGTGGTCTGACGCCCCGTCCGCAGGGATTTCACTGGACAGCGAGGAGCCTAACTGCTGCAGCCTCTGCCGTGCTTTCACCACCCCACTGTCCCGACACCCGCGCCAAGGCTCATCCCCAGGTCCTGCTCTAGTGAGCGCTGAGCAGAAGCCAGGCCTCTCCATGGTGTCCACTCAGGGCTCTCTTTACACCCTGGAGAAGCATCAAACGGTAGCTAAAACGCTTTAACCCCCAGCTAGAAACCCCTATTCCGGCCCCTGTTGCTTTTCCCTGGGGTTTGGCATCTCTGTGCCTGCTTAGTGAGGAGATTAGGGAGACCCTCTCAGTCAGGGCAGGCTAAGTACAGGTCTGCTGCCCTTTACTCCTGCAATAAGGATAACAATAAGGTGCCCTGCATCCAAGACTACTTAACCCTTAACAGCCCAAATGGATCACTTTGGCCAGGCAGCTGTCTGCTGAGTGCCTAGGCAAAGGAGGCGGTGTCTATGCAAATACAGCCTGTTCCTCGCATCTTGTGTCACTAGAGGATAGGGCAGAGTTCAGTCAGATCCTGCTTGCCCACGGATTGTGGGCAAGTGATGGGATGAGCCAGGGCCATCTCGCAACCTTCTTCAGTACCCTCGCTAGGGGAACAGAGGGAGAGCACCTGATCAAAGGCACAGGGGAGCATATAGCTCTTACCAAGCTATTCTAGGCACGTTTAACCTCTGTACAACTTACTGTGTGCTCTGTGTGTGCACGTGTATGTGCATGCAGCGTGTGTGTGCAGTGTGCATTTTTGTGCAATGCAGTGTGTGTGCATACAGTGCATATGTGCAGTGCGGAGTGTGTGGGTACATTGTGTGTGCATACAGTGTGTGTGTGCATACAGTGTGTGTGTGCATACAGTGTGTGCAGTGTATGCATGTGCTTGCAGTGTACAATCTGTGTGCAGCAGTGTGTGTGTGCAATGTGCATGTGCGCAGTGCTGTCTGTGTGTGCAGTGTATGCATGTGTGTGCAGTGTGAATTGTGCATGGGCAGTGTGTATTTGCAGTGTGGGCAGCGTCCATGCAGTGTGTCTGTGTATAGCGTGCACAGTGTGTGTATATCTCTGGGAGTGTGTTTGTGCCAACCCCCTCAGGTTGCTAGGATCTCCTTGTCACGGAGTCCCCGGGCGATGCTCTGGAATTGCTCCCCATGAAGTCAGTCAGGACTCTGGGGAAGTCTCCTTTCTGTGAGCAGACTGTCTGCAGGGCAAACAGCTCACACAGCTTCCACCTTCCTGGGTCTGACCTCGGAGCATTCAGCATCCTCTGCTCCTCCGTGAGCTTCCCACAGCGAGTCCACCCAGGCAGGGTCTTGGGGAAGCCAGAGGGTCCTGCACCCCAACTTCGCAGTCAGACGTGACTCTTAGCCAGCCAGTAAAACAGAAGGTTTATTTGACGACAGGAACATGGTCTAACACAGAGCATGTAGGTGCAGAGAACAGGACCCCTCAGCTGGGTCCATTTTGGGGGGCAGTGAGCCAGACAACCACGTCTGTACTTCACTCCTCAGCCCCAGCCAGCCCCAAACTGAAACTCTCTCCAGCCCCTCCTCCTCTGGGCTTTGTCCCTTTCCCGGGCCAGGAGGTCACCGGATTCCTTTGTTCTCCAACCCTTTAACTCTCACCTTGCAGGGGGATAGGGCCCAGGCCATCAGCACCCAGGAAACAGGGTGTCAGCCATTCTCTGTGTCCAGACCCCTGCACACACCTGCCCTCTAGGGCTCTGCAATGATCATACACCCTTACCCCACCATCTAGATACTTAAGAACTGCATAGGGGAAACTGAGGCACTCCCACAATATTCAGAGGAAACATTAAGAACAGTCCCGCTTTGTCACACTCCTCCATCTCTTTCACAGACGAATTGGCCCATGTGAGGCAGCGCTTTGCCAAGCCCATGGCCCCACAGCCACGAATGCAGAAGCCACGAATGCAGAAGCCACGGACGCAGAAGTCACGGACACAGAAGCCCCGGCCCCGGCCCCGGCCCCGGCCCCCTTCAGCGGCACGGGAGGAGACACAGGCACCAGCCCAGGTATCCCCACAGGCAGTGCTACCAGGTGAGTGAGCAGTGGGACTACGCTCCCCAGCCAGCCCCCTGTTCCGGGCCAGCCAGTCATCAACCCACTCCCTAGTCCAGCCTCCAACCTGCCCCATCCCAACCCAAAGCCATCCCCCTGCTAGCTCCCAACCCATCTGTCCCTGATCCTCAGGATCCTGCATTAGACAGTCCCTTGAAGGAACCCATCAGTGTGCTAGACCTCCAAGGGGTCCCAATCTTCCTCCAGGATCAGCCACACCAGCCTCACCGCCTCCGAGACTGAATCTCTGGGGTCCAGCCCTTCTGCTCCACCCGGCGAGCTCTGCCCAGGGCGTCCAGCTGAGAGACTCCTGGGAGAGCCTGGGCCGCCCTGCAGGGATTCCTGCACCTCAGCCGGGATTGACAGTGACACCTGGCGTGGGGCAGGCCTTAGGGTAGCAGGACGTTGTCCAGAGTGGCCAAGCCAGGACTCTCTTGAAGGAACCGTGCCACCGTGGTGTCCTCTCAACCTGCTCTGCCCCAGAGCAGCTTCCCTCCCTGCCCCTGGCAGCCCTCCCTAGCCCAGTAAGGCACTGCCACGCCTGCCCATCAGAAACATAGTACTGGCAACTCCTGCCTTGGCACACTAGCCCTTAGTCCGGCCCCATCCTGCCCTCACCCGCCCAGCCAGCCCCCAGCCCCTCATTTGCCCCAAACTTCACCTGCCCAGCCAGCCCTCAGCTCCACATCTGCCCCCCATCCCGCCCCACCCGCCCAGCCAGCCCTCAGCCCCCCATCAGCCCCTCCAGTCCCCCCTCCAGTCCAGCCAGCCCACAGCTCCCCATCTGCTCCCCATCCCGCCCCACCCGCCCAGCCAGCCCTCAGCCCCCCCATATGCTCCTCATTCTACCCCTGCAGTCCAACCAGCCCTGTACTCCCCGCTGCCAGGCTGTCCCTCTGCTGCTGGCTGGGCTCCTGTTTCCCGTGTGCCTGGGGCAGGTCCGGCTGGTGAGGTATGAGGGAGGTCCTGGCTGGCGTGGGGTCCTGGCTGGCGTGGGGTGAGGGGGTCTGGCTGGTGGAGGGTAAGGGGGGTCCGGTGGCAGGGGGTCCTAGCTGGTGGAGGGTGAGGGGGTCTGGCTGGCGGGGGATGAGGGGGGTCCGGCTGGCAGGAGGTCCTGGCTGGCGGTGGGTGAGGGGGGTCCTGGCTGGTGGGGGGTGCTAAGCCAGCTGCTCTGTATTCCAGGGAAGTGGAAGCCGTTGTCTTTGCTGGAGGTCACCAGCCCCAGGGAGGCCGCCCAGCCAGAGGGGACCACGCGGGGCCCCCCGCCCTCAGGAGAGCCAGAGCTGCCCACTGCTGGACCCGCAGGTCAGTCTGGGAACCTGCAGCTCGAGCTGCCCAGCCATCCTCGCTGTACCCATCCTGCCCTGGCTCCGAGCGCTCCGCCCAGCAGAGCACCTGTTTTTTCCACTGCTGTCTGTCCAGATCTCCCCAGCACTTCTGCCTGAGAGACCCTCCCTGCCCCCCTCCCCCCGTAGGGGACGCCTGCAGCTCAAACGGCGCTGGCCTCACTGTCAAAGCGACGAGCCAGGGGCCAGCTAGTGCTGTGGGTGACGCCCTCTTGGGCTGGGCCTGAGCCCCCAGGGGCCACCAACCAGCCCCAGGGCAAAGAACCAGGCTGGGTTAGGCCCTCATCCTTGCTCTGCCCCTCTGCCCCCCAGTCCTCTGCCTGTCCTATCTCCCAGCCCCCTTCCCCATGGGCTGGGGCTAGGCAGTGGCTACCCACCTCCCTTGTAAAGTGCTGTGAGATGAGGGGTGGAGAGGGCAGAGTGGGGGAGCGGTGGTTTTATCGGGGTGTGCACATGGGGACGGACGGCTGGACAGATGGGGTGTATGGGGACTGAGGGTTAGTGTGTCAGATGCAACCTTCTGCAACCTTTACATTGAAATGTTCCCAGTTGCTATTAATATGAAGTTGTGAAGGATAAAGGTGCGATGAAACCCAGCTTAGCTTTCAGGGTCGAGCCTCTGGAGCGCTGACAAGCCGTGGTCAGTGAAAGGCCACAGTGCAGCACTTGGAGGGATAAAACCAAGCTTCGCTTAACTAATCATTTTCCTTTTCAATGATTGCCACGTAGGCAGCACAGCGGTTATACTCGCACCAAAGATGGATGGGTGTACCACGGACAGCAGAGTGAAGTGAACCGAGCGGTGCCCTTTGGATGTTAACTGCTATTCAGCAAAACTGTTTCTTTCATAGGCACCAGCTCCATGGGTGCTCCAGAGCTGGAGAACCCATGAAAAAATGTTAGTGGGTGCTTAGCACCCACCACAGCCAGCTCCCGCCCTTCCCCCACAGTGCCTCCCATCTGCTGGCGGCCCCACGGATCAACTCCTCCCCCTCCCTCCTGCACTCAGCTGTTCCACGTATGCAGGAGGCACTGGGAGGAAGGGGGAGGAGCGGGACAGGAAACGCTGGGTGGGGAGGAAGGGGGGGAACTGGGCTGGAAGAGACGGGGCAGGGGTGGAGTGGGGGCGGGAAGAGGCAGGATAGGAGTAGGAGCTTGGGGAAAGAGTTAGGCCAAACCCTAATTTGTAATTAACATAGGCTACAAAGGGGATAGATAGACAGACAGATAGATAGATAGATAGAGGGGGTGGATGGGGATAGAGAGATAGAGGAGGTGAATGGGGTAGATAGAGAGATAGAGGGGGTGTACGGGGATGGGTAGATGGGGGGGTGTATGGGGATAGACAGATATAGGGGGTGTATGGGGTAGATAGAGAGATAGAGGGGGTGTACGGGGATGGATAGATGGGGGTTGTATGTGGATAGACAGAGGGGGTGTATGGGGTAGATAGAGAGATAGGGGGGGTGTATGTGGATAGACAGAGGAGGTGAATGGGGTAGATAGAGAGATAGAGGGGGTGTACGGGGATGTAGATGGGGGGTATATGTGGATAGACAGATAGAGGGGGTGTATGGGGATGGATAGAGAGATAGAGGGGGTGTACGGGGATGGATAGATGGGGGGTGTATGTGGATAGACAGATAGGGGGGTGTATGGGGTAGATAGAGAGATAGAGGGGGTGTATGGGGATGGATAGAGAGATAGAGGGGGTGTACGGGGATGGATAGATGGGGGTGTATGTGGATAGACAGATAGGGGGGTGTATGGGGTAGATAGAGAGATAGAGGGGGTGTATGGGGATGGATAGATGGGGGATGTATGTGGATAGACAGATAGGGGGGTGTATGGGGTAGATAGAGAGATAGAGGGGGTGTATGGGGATGGATAGATGGGGGGTGTATGTGGATAGACAGATAGGGGGGTGTATGGGGTAGATAGAGATAGAGGGGGTGTACGGGGATGGATAGATGGGGGGTGTATGTGGATAGACAGATAGGGGGGTGTATGGGATAGATAGAGATAGAGGGGGTGTATGGGGATGGATAGATGGGGGGTGTATGGGGATAGACAGATAGTGTTAGTGCTGCGCTGGGTGGTATGGGGCAGTGTGTTGTGCAATGGGTGTGTTAGATGGACCGTTGAGTTGACCCAGTGGCCATTCTTATGTTCTTGTTAACAGGGGATTTACAAGTGACTTTAACTTTCTATAGCTCAGTTTATTTCAGCCTTTCAAATACAGGGCCATGGATCTTAGTGCTGCTGTGGGCAGTGTGGGGCCGGGCTGGGCAGACTGAGCTGGGGCAGGGCTGGGTTTGGTGGGTGGTGTGGGGCCGGGCTGGGCAGACTGAGCTGAGGCAGGGCTGGGTTTGGGTGGGCGGTGCGGCGCAGGGCTGGGCAGACTGAGCTGGGTCAGCGCCGGGCTGGGCTGGCTGGCGTGGGGCTGGGCTGGGCAGACTGAGCTGGGGCAGGGCTGGGTTTGGGTGGGCGGTGCGGGGCTGGGCTGGGCAGACTGAGCTGGGTCAGCGCCAGGCTGGGCTGGGTGGTGTGGGGCCGGGCTGGGCAGACTGAGCTGGGGAAGGGCTGGGTTTGGGTGGGTGGTGTGGGGCCTGGCTGGGCAGACTGAGCTGAGATAGGGCTGGGTTTGGGTGGGTGGTGTGGGGCCTGCCTGGGCAGACTGAGCTGGGGCAGGGATGGGTTTGGGTGGGTGGTGTGGGGGTAGGGCTGGGCAGACTGAGCTGGGGCAGGGCTAGGTTTGGGTGGGTGGTGGGGGGTAGGGCTGGGCACACTGAGCTGGGGCAGTGCCAGGGTGGGCTGGGTGGTGTGGGGCCGGGCTGGGCAGACTGAGCTGGGGCAGGGCTGGGTTTGGGTGGGTGGTGTGGAGCCCGGCTGGGCAGACTGAGCTGGGGCAGGGATGGGTTTGGGTGGGTGGTGTGGGGGTAGGGCTGGGCAGACTGAGCTGGGGCAGGGCTAGGTTTGGGTGGGTGGTGGGGGGTAGGGCTGGGCACACTGAGCTGGGGCAGCACCAGGGTAGGCTGGGTGGTGTGGGGCTGGGCTGGGCAGACTGAGCTGGGGCAGGGCTGGGTTTGGGTGGGTGGTGTGGGGCCTGGCTGGGCAGACTGAGCTGGGGCAGGGATGGGTTTGGGTGGGTGGTGTGGGGGTAGGGCTGGGCAGACTGAGCTGGGGCAGGGCTAGGTTTGGGTGGGTGGTGGGGGGTAGGGCTGGGCACACTGAGCTGGGGCAGTGCCAGGGTGGGCTGGGTGGTGTGGGGCCGGGCTGGGCAGACTGAGCTGGGGCAGGGCTGGGTTTGGGTGGGTGGTGTGGGGCCCGGCTGGGCAGACTGAGCTGGGGCAGGGATGGGTTTGGGTGGGTGGTGTGGGGGTAGGGCTGGGCAGACTGAGCTGGGGCAGGGCTAGGTTTGGGTGGGTGGTGGGGGGTAGGGCTGGGCACACTGAGCTGGGGCAGCACCAGGGTAGGCTGGGTGGTGTGGGGCCGGGCTGGGCAGACTGAGCTGGGGCAGGGCTGGGTTTGGGTGGGTGGTGTGGGGCCTGGCTGGGCAGACTGAGCTGGGGCAGGGATGGGTTTGGGTGGGTGGTGTGGGGCCTGGCTGGGCAGACGGAGCTGGGGTAGGGCTGGGTTTGGGTGGGTAGTGTGGGGCCTGGCTGGGCAGACTGAGCTGGGTCAGCGCCGGGGTGGGCTGGGTGGTGTGGGGCCTGGCTGGGCAGATTGAGCTGGGGCAGGGATGGGTTTGGGTGGGTGGTGTGGGAGTAGGGCTGGGCACACTGAGCTGGGGCAGCGCCGGGGTGGGCAGACTGAGCTGGGGAAGCATCCGGGTAGGCTGGGCAGTGTCGGGTAAGGCTGAGCAGACTGAGCTGGGGCTGGGCTGTACGGTGTGGGGAGCAGGAGGCAATTGGCAGCACAGCTCAGAGGCCCTGCACTGCAGGCAGAGGAGGGGAGTCTCCATTGGCTGGAGCAGCAGGGCCCTGTTCTCTGTCTCCCACCCTGTGGAGCTGGCAGGGCCCAGCGAGTGGCTCGCTGCGCCGGTGCCGGCCTGGTGTCTATGCACATCTCTGGGGAAACCCACCATCCGGACCCAGCCCCTGGAGCTGCAGCTGGAAGGGCAATCAGGGTTGGGGGGGTTCTGCATGGGGAACATTACCCGCCTTCCAGCTCTGCGGCTTTGTCCCCACAGCTCAGGCTGTGACACATGCTGCCATGGGGGTGAGCAGCCCCAGGGATGGGCTCCATCCTGAATGGCATGGAGCCCCGGGGGCGCAGCACCCCGTCCCGAAGAACCGGTGGCCCCACCCCAAAACATTGGAGACACGCACAGGTACCAGTGTCACTGTGCGGCGTGCTGTGGCCAGGGCCTGCCCTCGGGGTCTATGGGAGAGGGTGTCTGTGCTGGCCCTGATGCCCAAGGTAGCGCTAGGGGTTCTGTGCTGCCGGGAGCGGGGGGCTCCGTAGGGGGCGCTGTCCCCAGCTGTCTGTGCTGGCCCGATGCCCAGGGGGTGCCAGTTGGGCCGTGGTGTAGGACAGTGGTCATCGGGGGAGGTGTTGAAGGGGGCCTGTTGGTTGTAACAGTCAGTGGGGCAGGGTATGAACCCTGGCGTCCTGGCAAAATGCCAGGGAGGGTCAGTGCGTTCTGCCCCTGCCAGGTGGTGCAGGACACAGTGGGCCGGGCTGGAAGGTGTCGTGGGATGGAGCCCGTTGGGCACTGGGGCGGGGCAGGGCTGGAAAGACCCAGCCGTCCCCAGAGCGCTCTGGAAACCTGCGTCCATGTGTCTGTCCCCTTCCTTACATAGACGCCATCCGGCACCGAGCTCCTGCTGCCACCCCCACCCTCGGGACCCATGCTGGGGCCCAGACTGACCCCAACGTGCCTCGTCCCCCACGCCGGCCTGGGGATAGCACTCTGACGACTGTGGCCTCCGCAGCCCACCCTTCCAGCCAGCCCCAGAGCGCCTGGACCAGCCCAGCCACCCCCACTCCCGGCCAGCCCCACAGCGCTTGGACCCGCCCAGCCACCCCCACCCCCACCCCCACTCCCACTCCCGGCCAGCCCCACAGCGCCTGGACCCGCCCAGCCACCCCCACTCCCACTCCCGGCCAGCCCCACAGCGCGTGGACCCGCCCAGCCACCCCCACCCGCACTCCCGGCCAGCCCCACAGCGCCTGGACCCGCCCAGCCACCCCCACCCGCACTCCCGGCCAGCCCCACAGCGCCTGGACCCGCCCAGCCACCCCCACTCCCACTCCCGGCCAGCCCCACAGCGCCTGGACCCTCCCAGCCACCCCCACTCCCACTCCCGGCCAGCCCCACAGCGCCTGGACCCTCCCAGCCACTCCCACTCCCGGCCAGCCCCACAGTGCCTGGACCCTCCCAGCCACTCCCACTCCCGGCCAGCCCCACAGCGCCTGGACCCTCCCAGCCACTCCCACTTCTGGCCAGCCCCACAGCGCCTGGACCCTCCCAGCCACCCCCACTCCCACTCCCGGCCAGCCCCAGAGCACCTGGACCCACCCAGCCACCCCCACTCCCGGCCAGCCGCAGAGCACCTGGACCCGCCCAGCCACCCCCTCCCCCACTCCCAGCCAGCCCCACAGCGCCTGGACCCGCCCAGCCACCCCAACTCCCGGCCAGCCCCACAGCGCCTGGACCCGCCCAGCCACCCCCACCCCCACACCCGGCCAGCGCCAGAGTGCCTGGACCAGCCCAGCCTACCCTAACCCCACCCCTCCTCCCAGCCAGCCTCACAGCACCTGGACCGGCCCAGCCTCCTCTACCCCCACCTCCACAACCACCCACCCTCCTGGCCAGCCCCACAGCACCCGGATGTACCTGGCCTCCCCTACCCCCATCCCCAAAACCATGCACCCTCCCAGCCAGCCCCACAGCACCTGGATCAGCCTAGCCTCCCCCATCCCCACAACCACCCCCCTTTCCAGCCACCTCCACAGCACCCAGATGGGCCTGGCCTCCCCTACTACCACCCGTATCCTCACAATGACCCACAGAGCCCAAACAGACCCAAGCATCCCCATCCTGGCAACCACCCAGTCTCTGAACATGGCCCACAGCACCTGGCCAGGCCTGGCCCCCACCTCCCCCTCCGACACAACCACCCAGCTTCCTAGCCAGACCCTCAGCGCCTGGATGGGCCCAGCTCCCTCCGACCCTACAACCACTCAGCTTTCTAGCCAGACCCACAGCACCTGGATGAGCCCAGCTCCCTCGGACCCCACAACCACCCAGCCTCGGGATGAGACCCACAGCTCCCGGATGAGACCAGCTCCCTCGGACCCCACAACCACCCAGCCTCGGGACGAGACCCACAGCGCCCGGATGGGCCCAGCTCCCTCCGACCCCACAACCACCCAGCCTCGGGACGAGACCCACAGCGCCCGGATGGGCCCAGCTCCCTCCGAAGCCACAACCACCCAGCCTCGGGACGAGACCCACAGTGCCCAGATGGGCCCGGCTCCCTCCGACCCCACAATCACCCAGCTTCCTAGCCAGACCCACAGTACCTGGATGGGCCCTTCTCCCTCCGACCCCACAACCACCCAGCCTCGGGACGAGACCCACAATGCCTGGATGGGCCCAGCTCCCTCTGACTCCACAACCACTCAGCTTCCTAGCCAGACCCACAGGGCCCAGATGGGCCCAGCTCCCTCCGACCCCACAACCACCCAGCCTCAGGACGAGACCCACAGCGCCCGGATGGGCCCAGCTCCCTCCAACCCCACAACCACCCAGCCTCAGGACGAGACCCACAGTGCCTGGATGGGTCCAGCTCTCTCCGACCCCACAACCACTCAGCTTCCTAGCGAGACCCACAGCAGCTGGATGGGCCCAGCTCCCTCCGACCCCACAACCACCCAGCCTCGGGACGAAACCCACAGTGCCCAGATGGGCCCGGCTCCCTCCAACCCCACAATCACCCAGCTTCCTAGCCAGACCCACAGTACCCAGATGGGCCCAGCTCCCTCCAACCCCACAACCACCCAGCCTCAGGATGAGACCCACATCGCCCGGATGGGCCCAGCTCCCTCCAACCCCACAACCACCCAGCTTCCTAGCCAGACCCACAGCACCTGGATGGGCCCGGCTCCCTCCAACCCCACAACCACCCAGCCTCGGGACAAGACCCACAGCGCCCAGATGGGCCCGGCTCCCTCCAACCCCACAACCACCCAGCCTCGGGACGAGACCCACAGCTCCCGGATGGGCCTGGCCTTTCCCTCCAAGCCCCAGGGAGAGCCTCCTGGTACTCGGACGCAGTATGCCAGCCCAGCAATTAATGGGACAGGTTGTGCCAAGACACCTGGAGCGCCCTGGCTTCCAGGCACCCCAGCTGCACAGACAGGTAGGGGTCTGGGGGCACTGGTCCCAGGAAGGGGGGGTCCAAAGGCCTGGGCCAGAGGGTGTGTGGACAGCATCTAGACACCAAGGCTGACTGGAAATGTCACTATGTATGTGTGTCAGGGGGATTCTACTAGGTCCTCCTGGGGTGATAGCATCCTCCCTAGACTGGCCGGGCCAGACCCGGCCCTCCAATAACCCATCCTTCTCCGCCATGACACCCACCCAATATCAGGTTTCAGAGTAACAGCCGTGTTAGTCTGTATTCACAAAAAGAAAAGGAGTACTTGTGGCACCTTAGAGACTAACCAATTTATAGAAATATTCCACTCCATACGGCTAAATGCAGTGCCTTGCATAATGACAGGTTTCAGAGTAACAGCCGTGTTAGTCTCTAAGGTGCCAAAATTGGTTAGTCTCTAAGGTGCCACAAGTACTCCTTTTCTTTCCACCCAATATCGTCCCAGTTCTGGGATCCCCAGGCCTTTACACAGGGGAAAATACCATTATCCACCTTTGTAGGTGGATAAACTGAGGCATGGACTCTGAAGTGAGACAGTGCCTAAGCTGGGGAGAAAACCCTGAAGTCCTGGCCAGCATGTCCCCTCTCACCCTAACCCACTGTGCCTCATGCCCCTTCCCAGAGCTGGGATAGAACCCAGGACTCCTGGCTCCCAGCCCTTCTGCTCTAACCCACTAGACCCCACTCCCCTCGCAAAGCTGGGATAGAACCCAGGAGTCCTGGCTCCCAGCTCCCCCTCCCCCGGCTCTAACCATTAAATCCCACTCCCCTCCCAGAGCTGCCTTGGCCTGTGCAGTAGCAGACAAGGCTGTTGTCAGTGGGTGAGTGGCTGGTGGCCAGACCACATAGTGGCGTGGGGGGGGGGGGAGGGGGGGGCGTGTCTGTCCAGCATGGAGCTTTACAGGTGGCTTCTTGTGTCCCATCCCACAGATGCTGCCACCACGCCAGGCCAGCCTCAGGGACCTGTCCTGGAGATGCCACACCCTGCCACCCGCGCCCTCCCACCCACGGCCTTCCCCCCAACCATGCCCTCAACCCTGGCCCTCCCATCCCTGGCCACTGCTCTCCACACCACCACCCCTCAGGCCACCACCACCCCTGCTCCACCCCCTGCCCAGGGGGCAGTGACTATGGTGTGGGAGACAAGAGCCCCCTTACCGGCTGCAGGGCTGGGGGCAGTCAGGGGGAAGGGGGATTGCCAGGAGCCAGGCTACAAATCTCCCCAGCTGCAGGAGCTGATCCAGGTGGTGCGGGAGCTGCGGGGGGACTTGCACGCCCTCGTCCATACCCAGCGGCAGGAGCGTCGCCAGCTGGGAGCCATCGCTGGCAGCCTGGCCGAGCTGGTGGGGGCTGTACGGCAGCTGGTAGGGGAGCTGCCCAGCCAGGTGCTTTGGGGGCAGAGCCAGCTCCCCCAGCGTGGTGCAGGCAGGGCCCTGCACCCCACACTGACAGCCTCGCCTGGTACCTACCTACCAAAGAGCCCCACTGAGAGACAGACCCCCTCCCCAGCCTGAACTAACCCCCCACTGAGAGACAGACCCCCCTCCGGTCTGAACTAACCCCCCACTGAGAGACAGACCCCTTCCCCAGCCCGAACTAACCCCCCACTGAGAGACAGACCCCCCTCCCCGGCCTGAACTAACCCCCCACTGAGAGACAGACCCCTTCCCCGGCCTGAACTAACCCCCCACTGAGAGACAGACCCCTCCCCAGCCCGAACTAACCCCCCACTGAGAGACAGACCCCCCTCCCTGGCCTGAACTAACCCCCCACTGAGAGACAGACCCCCTCCCCGGCCTGAACTAACCCTCCACTGAGAGACAGACCCCCTCCCCGGCCTGAACTAACCCCGCACTGAGAGACAACCCCCCCTGTCCTGCACTGCTGCCCCCCCTCTGCTGAGAGGCAGATCCCACGGCCTGCACTCCCTCCCGCCCCCCCCTCCGCTGAGAGACAGATCCCACAGCCTGCACTGTCCCCTGCCCCCCTGCTGAGAGACAGACCCCCCCCCCCACCCTGCATTACACACACACTGAGAGACAGACCCTCCGGCCTGCACTGCCCCCCCACCCTGCATTCCCCCCCCCCGCCGCTGAAAGACAGATGCCACGGGCTGCACTGCCCCCACCCCCGCGCTGACAGACAGACCTCCGGGCCCCCAGCCTGCACTGCCCCCTTGCTGAGAGACAGACATCCCCAGCCTGAACTCACCCTCAACCTGCACTGCCTCCCTGGTGAAAGACAGACCCCCACTGCCTGTACTGCCCCCCTTGCTAAGAGACAGACCCCACCCGCCTGCACTGCCCCCCTGCTGAGAGTAGACCCCCCCCATCCCCCAGCCTGCATTGCCCCCCATGACAGACAGACCCTGCCACTGTGATGCACTGCCCCACTACTGAAAGACAGACCCCTGTGACATTCCCTTCTGGTATTATCTGGACCAGTTATCTGCTAGGTCACTCCAATCCTCGACTCTGGGAGCCAGCCTTACCCTGCTCTGCTATGAGAACCCGCACTCCTGGGCTGTTCACGCAGAGCCTCTGGCATGTAAGCTGCTCCTTGGATTGTGCAACTGAACAAAACTAGACAATAGCGCCGATCCCAGACACAACCCTAGGAACTTCCATCTTGCAGTGTCCAGTTATGCCCTCTGGACGCTGCAAGCTTATATGAGTTTGTCAGTTTAACAAAGAAATTGATATGTACCAGGCTTGTTATCCCAAGTGGAGTCTCTGACACACTTCAAACCAAACACACTGCTTCAGGTAGAATAAACATACAAATTTATTAACTAAAAAGATAGATTTTTAACTGATTATAAGTCAAAGCATAACAAGTCGGTTTGGTCAAATGAAATAAAAGGAAAACACATTCTAAGCTGATCTTAACACTTTCAATGCCCTTACAAACTTAGATGTGTCTCACCACAGCCTAGCTGGTTGCCCTTCAGCCAGGCTCTCCCCTTTGATCAGCGCTTCAGCTGCTTGGTGGTGGTGTCTGTAGATGTAGGTGGAAGAGAGAGATCATGGCAAATGTCTCTCCCTTTTAGCATGTCCTTTCTTCCCTCTTGGCTTTGCCCTCCCCCCCACTTCAGATTCAGGTGAGCATTACCTTATCGCACTCCAAACTGACCAAAGGAAGAGAGAGTCCAACAGAGCCTTTGTTGCTCTCTAGGCCAGTGTCCTTTGTTCCTGTGAGGCTGGGCTGAGTTTGTCCCATACATGCCTTGATGAGGTGTGAACTGTGCCTCTGCTCTTAGAGAGTTTTTGCCTGGGACACATTTTCAGCCTCATAACTATATACATGAAGTTATAACCTATAACATTACTATAAAATTACTGTAACGACAATTACTATAATATCATTATAACAACAATGCTCAGTACATCATGAGCCTTCCGAAGATACCCTACACGACAAACTTTGCATTGGATACCACACAATCATTTTACAAGAATGAGCATGGGGGTGCTGGGTGCTCCCTCGAGGTACAGAGCATCACACCTCCCCTCTTAGTTTACTGCAAGAGGGTTAGTCCCTGACTAGCTCAAAGGCAGTTTGTGTTATAGTTCTCTTGGCATCCAGCCATTAAGGCCTTGAGGCACCATGCCTCAGTTTCCCCATTCACACACAGCAAACCAGGTTTTTTATGGTTTCTCTGCTGTGATAAGCTTTAAACCTGTTTACAGGTATTAACTGGAAAGTAGCATTATCATAAGGTTTAACATCCTTGTCAAAATTCTTATCCCCAAAACTTAACATTAATACCAAAATTTTTATCACAGATGTGTTTTTACAAGTGTCTTTATGATACCACACCCTCTGTTCAAAAACAGACTCCAATGAGAGACTGCTGAATTGGAATTAATTTGCAAACTGGATACAGTTAATTTAGGCTTGAATAGAGACTGGGAATGGATGGGTCATTACACAAAGTAAAACTATTTCCCCATGTTTATTTCCCCCCCCCCTCCACTGTTCCTCAGACGTTCTTGTTAACTGCTGGAAATGGCCCACCTTGATTATCACTACAAAAAGTCCCTCCCCACCCCTGCCCTCCGCCCTGCTCTCCTGCTGGTAATAGCTCATCTTAAGTGATTGCTCTCCTTACAGGTTTTTTGTTTGTTTTTTTTCCCCTTCACGTTCTGTGTGTATATAAATCTCCTCACTGTATTTTCCAGGAAATGCATCCGATGAAGTGAGCTGTAGCTCACGAAAGCTTATGCTCAAATAAATTGGTTAGTCTCTAAGGTGCCACCAGTACTCCTTTCTGCTTTTACAGGAGATTTGGGATGAGGGTTAAAGGAATGGTTTTGGGTAAGAGAATGTTTAGGCTCCCAGCCCCCTTCTCTCTTCCCAGGGGCAAAATGGGATCCTCCCTTCTCACCAGTTTTAAACCGCACTTTTTGTGGCCTGCCCTCAATAGATGCCTGAGTCTGTTTGAAGGCATCAGCCAAAAAAGCCATCCCATCCACAGACTTTACATCCTTGTCGCACAGGCTCTGCTTCACTTCAGGCTGACACATGCCTAGGAAACGCTCTTGAGCAACAAGATCCAACATCCCCTCAAAACTCGCCCCCTCTTTGCCCCTCACCCATTTTCCCCACAAATATTTCATTTTGTTCACATCTTCCCCATTACTCATCCCAATATCCCTCTTGAGGTTCTGAAATTTCACTCTATCTGATTCAGGGGTAATCTGAAACCTTTGCAAAACAGTATCTTTAAATTTACAATAGTCTAAAGCATCTTCACTCGGCATTCCATTGACGACGTTTCCAGCGTTACCAGTTACTTTCGCAATCAGGGCAGGAACTCTCTTGTCATCAGGGATTTCCTGTATTACACACAGCCTCTCGAAGGCAGTCAGAGCTTCAGCAATATCATCGTCCTCACTCTATGCGGGGCATAAGTGTTCCCATTTGTGGATTTTAGGAGTGATGGGGTCCTTGGGGTCAGGGGGTTCTCATTCTGCTTCTCTAGCATGCCCAGTTGGTGTTTTCGCTCTCTCTCTTTTTCTCTCTTTCGTCTCTCTCTCTTTTTCTTCCATAGCCCTTCGGTGGGCAGCCTCCTCTTCTTTGAGCCTCATTTCAGCATCATTTCATGAGCCTTCCGAAGACAAACTTGCATTAGATACCACACGAGCATTTTACAAGGCTGAACATGGGGGTGCTGGGTGTTCCCCCAAGGTACACAGCGTCACAACCCCCCAGCCTGCACTGCCCCCATTCTGAGAGACAGACCCCCCCCAGCCTACACTGCCCTGCCCGCTGACAGACCTCCCCACTGAGAGGCAGACCCCCCCACCTGCACTGCCCCCTGCTGAGAGACAGACCCCCCCCAGCCTGCACTCCCCCCCACTGTTGAGAGAGAGCCCCCTCCTAGCCTGCACTGCTACCCCCACCCCTTGCTGAGAGACAGACATCCCCTATCCTGAACTCACCCCAGCCCACACTGCCCCCCGGTGAAAGACAGACCCCTGCTGCCTGTACTGCCCCCTGCTGAGAGACAGACCCCCCCCAACCTGCACTGCCGTCCCCCTGCTGAAAGATAGATTCCTTGGGCCCCTGGCCTGCACTGCCCCTTTGCTGAGAGACAGACTTCCCCCCAGGCTGAACTCACCTCCAGCCTGCACTGTCCCCTGCTGAGAGACTGACCTCTGCTGCCTGCACTGCCCCCCAACCTCCAGTGCAGAGCTCTGTGGGATCCATCCTGAGATCACGCCCGTCTGCCCCCCTCGTTGGCACCGAGCTCCGGGCTGCAGGCGTCAGTCTGAGCCCGGCCCCCAGTAAAGAGGAAGGAGCTGGATCTGCGGCATCTGCTTGTCTGTCTGTTCTGGGGAGCCCTGTTTGCAGAGGGCAGTGGCCTGTAACCCCTGGTAGCCCCAGCACAGGGTGCTCTGCAATGCAGGGCCCCCGGGGTCCGTGCTCTGGGTAGCTGGCTGGCCCCCTCGGCCTGGCTGCCCAGTTTGCCCATCTTCCCATTGTGGATTCACAGGGTCTGGTTTAGGTCACCAGTCTCCTGCAAGTGACCCCTTTAATATTCTGGGCCCTGAGGCCCCCCGCCCGTCCCCAGGGGCAGGGCCATGCCCTCGGTACCAGCAACCCCGTCTCTCCCTGTGGCTCCCTGCAGTGAGCCCAGGCCAACCTGCAGGAGGCTTGTACTGGGCCCCTCCAGGGCACCTGGCCAAGGGAGCCTTCCCAGCCACACTAGCAGCCTTTGCACAGAGAGCAGGACTAATTAGTCACCTGGCTGCCGCATCCCGCAGCCCGGGGACTAGCACGGAGAGGCAGGGGCTAAGCCATTGGCCAGGCTTGAGCTCTCCGTGTCCTTTTCAGTCCCAGGTGAGCCCTGAGCCTCTCCCCAAAGGCAGCTCTTAGCCGCTGCCTGCCACACTCACCCCCTTGGCGCCGGGCAGGGCCGTGCTGAGTTCATAGCAGGCCAGGGAGACACGAGTGTCCCGTGATCAGCACTGGGGCTTCCCTTGGCTCTCTGGACCCTCTGCTGAGTTGGGTTGGTTTCAGTTCTTTAGTGACCCAGTCACGCCACCCGCCAGCAAGGGGCCTCGCTTCTGCTTGGCTCCAAGAGCAGCGTTAACCCCTGTGTCCCCACTGGATAGTGATACAAACCACAGAGGGACCCTGAGGCACACACAGGAGTCATAAAAATTATACAGAAAATTCCCACTTCGTCACCCCCCTTCCCCTGGGGCTGGGTGAGGCTTTGAGTGATGGGGTGCAATATGAAGGGTGAACCGCTGACCTGGCTCCTCCCACCTCATGCCCTGGGTTCTGCGCTCCACCCCCCTGGACTCTGTACCCCATCCCCTGGGCTCTGCACCCCACCCTATCCCCTGGGCTCTGCACCCCACCCCCTGGGCTCTGTGCCCCATCCCCTGGGCACTGCACCCGACCCCATCCCCTGGCCTCCGCGCTCCACCCCGTCTCCTGGGCTCTGCACCACACCCCCATTAACCCCTGCGCTTTTGCCTCCCATCCCATGAGGTCTGCACACACACCCACCAACCCCTGGGCACTGCACCCTCTCCCCCCCACCCCAACCCCTGGGCTCTGGCCAAGGACAAGGACATGCAGAAGCCCCAGCGGGATGCTGTCCCCAGGGCTAAATGAACAGGAGCCCTGCCCTGCAGCTGGGTGGGGCAGCACCTGTCATGTGGGGGTGGGGAGCTCCCTGCCCCTGCGGCCCTTCCCAGGGAAGAGCTCCCCTGCTGGGTGGGAGATGCCTAGGTTCCGTATGGCCTGGTTTGGACGCAGCTGGGGCTCCAAGGGCCGAGGAGGGGGTGGCACTGCACCACCTGGCAGACACCCTAACGGCCTGACCATGCCAGCAACCCGGGCAGCAGGGGGCTCCAGCATCTCTGCCCTGGACTGGCCAGCGCTACGCCGGGGAGATCGGTTCATGGCACGTCCTCCGTGACAGAGCTTGGGAAGCAGCCGGCGACCCCAGCAGGTCACCATCTGCTCAAAAGCTCGTTACTCCTGGGCATTAACACCAGCTTCCCTGAGCGCAAAGGCCCCGGGAACTGCCAGCAGGAGAGGGCTGGAGAGCTAGGCAGGGCACCTGGGAGCTGCACAAGGAGAGAGCCACACACCAGAAGAGGCAGCCCGGGCTGGCCCAGCCAGACACTCACAGACCCAAGGCAGCCGGGGAAGGCCAGGAGAAAGACACAACACGGCAGGCAGGGATAGGACCCATGATGAGGGAGCGGGGTGTCAGCAGGAACCCGACTCACCTCCCACGTGGGGCCTGGTGGAGGTGGTGCTGTTGGTGGGTCCCTCCCCGATCCTAGTCTGTCAGGACGTCTCTCTCAAGCTCAGGACAATGACGGGCCAAGTGTGTCCCAGTGGGTCTCGGGGTCCCAGGTGCTGGGGGACAGCCAGGCTGGGGGAGCGACCTCCTTCTGATCAACCCATCTCCCAGCTGGATCTCTCCCCCAAAGTTGCCTTCTAAGGTGCCTGCAAGCGGGTGGTGGGTGGAAGTGCCCAGCCCCTCGGTTCTCTGCTCACTGACTAGGCCCAGGTGCTGCTCCAGCCCCAGTCAGCCTGCTGCTGGTCTGGGATCCCGTCCCTGCCCACATAGAGTGGGTACCTACCTTCTCCCTGGTTCTAGCCCATTCTCTTCCTCTCTCTCTGCACTGAGTTGAGGGTGGGAGTGCACTGAGCACAGAGCTGGGGGTGAAGGATCAGGGTGGGGGTTGGGGTGTAGGATCTGGCCAGGAGCTAAAATGAGGGAGGGGGCTCAGGGTTGGGGCAGGAGGTTTTGGTGTGGAGTGCTTACAAGGGCAGCTCCTATTTGGTGCGAGGGGTGCAGGTGGGAATGTGGGGGGGGGGGTGCAGGAGCTCCCGTTTGGTGCTCAGGGTGAGGGTGGGAATGTGGGGGGTGCAGGAGTCAGGGCATGAGGTGTGGGGGGCCTGGGTATGTGTGTGGGGTGCTGGAGTCAGAGTTGGGGTCATGGGAGAGGTGCAGGGGTCAGGGCAGGAGGCTGGGGTGTGTGAGGGGGGTGCAGGGATCAGAGCTGGGGGCTGGGGGTGTGTGAGGGGGGTGCAGGGATCAGGGCCGGGGGCTGGGGGTGTGTGAGGGAGGTGCAGGGGTCAGGGCTGGGGGCTGGGGGTGTGGGCTTGGGTCCTGGAGGTGCTCCCAGCCTCCTGCCCAGAGCGGCTCACGGCAGGGGACTGGAGGGGATATGCCCTGATTCCACCTTCCTTCCCTAAGGCCCCATCTCCACCTCTTCTTCGCCTCCTCCCCGAGCTGTGAGCGCGCTCTGCCTCCGCTTCTCCCCCTCCCCCTGGGTTCGGCAGCGGACTGAGCGGGGCCGGTGGCTGGGACCCAGCAGGCAGCAGCGTGCCATTAAAAACTGGCTCGCGTGCCGTCTTTGGCATGAGTGCCATAGGTTGCCGACCCCTGGTCTAGATGATCCAGGACTGTGGACCCACTTGAGCAGTAGCCCGAGGGACTTCCTTGTACTGCATGGGCCACAGCAAGTGAAATACTTCATGTTCCCCAAAGACAATGAAAATAGAAGTTTCCATCCAACACATTACTGGCGTGAAATCCCCAATGGTGACAAAGTGGAGAGGCCATGCCTTTTGTACTCAAAAACCCAGAATGCTGCATACTGTTTTTGTTGCAAACTCTTCCAGTCTAATGTTCCAGCCACCTTGGGTTCTACAGGAACAAAGGACTGGAAAAATCTGGCTAGAAATCTGGCATGCCATGAGAAGGCAGCAAATCACCAGAGAGCATTCATTCCATAGGTGGAAAGAGCTTGAGATGAGACTAAGGTTAAAGGCCACCATAGATGATCAGCATCAAGAGAAGATTGCATCAGAGTCTCTTTACTGACAAAATGTTCTGAAAAGGCTTACTGACATTGTGAGAATGCTTGCTACCCAAAACCAAGCACTGCATGGCACTTCAGATCCGCTGTATGTGCCAGACAATGGAAACTTCCTTAACACTGTGGAGCTGATGGCTGAGTTTGATGCTGTACTCCAGGAGCATCTAAGAAGAGTCACCACCCAAGAAATGTACACACACCACTACCTTGGAAAAACAATTCAAAATGAGATTATACAGTCACTGGCAACAAAAGTCAAACAGAAGATTGGGGCAGATCTGAAGTCAGCAAGATATTCCCCTGTTATTCTGGACTGCACACCTGACATCAGCCATATGAAACAAATTACTTCAATGGTGCGTTTTGTAATAACAACAGAACCTAGTGAAAATGTCCCTGCAATGGTGACTGTCAGAGCAGTTTCTAGAATTTATTGACATTGATGATACTACAGGAGCTGGTATGACAAATGTACTTCTTACAAGCTGGAAGAGACGGCAATTGCGATAGCTGACAGGAGAGGTCAGGTCTACGGTAATGGTGCCAACATGAGAGGACAGAACAGAGCAGTGCAGACATGGATCCAAGAGTTAAACCCCTCAAGCTTTTTTTGTCCCGTTCAGTTCTCATTCATTGACCTTGGTGGTCAGCGATGCAGCATCAGCTTCTAGTGAGGCTGCCGAATTTTTAATGTAATTCAAAGCATCTCTGTATTTTTCTCTGCATCAACTCATTGATGGCAAATTTTGAAGCAACATCTGGGAACATCCTCTCTGACACTGAGACCACTGAGTGCCACACGATGGGAAAGTCGAGTGGAGGCGATAAAGCCTATCAAACACCAAATTGGGAAGATAGATGATGCCATAGTTGCCATTATGGAGGATAATGCTGTGACAGGAACTGTTCATGGGAGAACAGTGGTAGAGGGAAACGGAATCACCAGAAACATACATAACTTCAAATTTCTGTGTGGCTTAGTGTTGTGGCATGACATAGTGTTTGAAATAAATGTTGTAAGCAAGAGACTCCAAGGTGTTGACCTTGATATATCTGGAGCAATGGAACAACTGGACAAAGCATAGTCATACCTACAGTCTTACCAGTCAGATGAGGGATTTCAAAACGTTCTGAAGAGTGCACAGAAGTTGGCAGAGGAATTTCACACTGAAGCGATTTTCCCACCCATTCAAGAATACAAGAGTCACCGAAGAAGACGACATTTTGATTAGGAGGCACGGGATAATCCCATAAGAGACCCCAAACAACAATTCAAAGTTGAATTCTTTAATCAGGTGCTAGATTGTGCAATACAGTCAGTTGAAGAACGTTTCATGCAGCTCAAGGAACACAGCAATATATTTGGGATGTTATATGATATTCCAAAACTCCTCACTATACCTGAAGAAGACCTATACCAGCAATGCAGGGCACTAGAGACAGTGTTGGCACATGATAACATGCGCCATATTGATGCGACTGATTTAGGTGATGAACTGAAAGCCCTTTCAAGATACATTTCAGCAGGATCAACTCCATAGGCTGTTCTGGAATATATGTGCACAAATAAGATGACCACCCTCTTTCCAAATGCTTTTGTTGCTCTGTGCATACTTCTAACACTTCCTATAACAGTTGCCAGTGGAGATCGCAGCTTTTCCAAGCTGAAGTTAATAAAAAACACATCTATGCTCCACAAGAACGCAGGAGAGGCTGGTCAGCTTTGAAACCATCTCAATAGAGCATGAGCTGGCCCAGACTGTGGACCTTCAGCAGTTCAAATCTTTGCAACCAAAAAGGCACGGAAAGCACCACTTTGACTATTCAAACAGATGAAAATGCCAGGGTTCACTATGCAGAGGAGAAAAGTTACATTTGCTGTTCAGGCATTTGAAAGTTAAGTGTTACTTATGTAAGCAGTCAGAATGAGCTCTGCCCTGACATCCGGTGGTGAGCTGTGGAAAAGGACTTCAGGGACTGATCTCATTTGCATGGGCACTCTCGTTTGCATGGGCACACCCACCCTGCCTAGTATGATGGGCTGCTTGACCAAATGGTAATTTAGGCTACTGTGGGATCCCCAGTTTCTCTGTTATTGGGGCAGAGTAATAAAGCGTTGTTATCTTGGTTATGTGAATCAAGGACAGTAGAACTGTACTTGGCATTTTATGACAAAGGGAGTCGCCCCCAGCTAAGTAGCACTTGCCAGGCAAGGGACATGGGTTCCAAACTCCAGGGAATTGAGAGAGGTTGGGGATAGGTATGTGTATTTAGTAGTGTGGGTCTTTAACAGTACTTTAAACTCTTCTCTTGCTATGTATGGGTTCCATTAGGAGCCTTGTTTGTTATGTGCTGTAGAGTTGAAATCACTGATGCCTAGATCTAAGCATTAGATTTACTTTGGGGTAGTGACAGATTTCAGAGTAACAGCCTAGTCTGTATTTGCAAAAAGAAAAGGAGTACTTGTGGCAACTTAAAGACTAAATAAATTGGTTAGTCTCTAAGGTGCCCCAAGTACTCCTTTTCTTTTTGGGGTAGTGGTGCACCAGCCCTGAGGCTCCCCCTGCTACCAGCTAAAAATCATTGAGAGCTGCAATCACTGAAGAGTTGAAGCTGTTGAGAGCTGTGTTAAGTAGCCGGGGGGGGGCCTGAAGACAAGTTAGTGAGTAGATGGCTGGCGAGCAGAGTGGATAAGCAGAGTGGATAGCTGGGCGGCTGAAGAGGCGTGGATAGCAGAGTAGAGCAAATAGCTGGGAAGCTGATGGAGGGGTGCGGGTGGTGGTAAAGACTGCAGCAGAACCCCATGGGGAGGCGAACCCCGTGGGGAGGCATGGCACTTGGCCATCGAGGAGCAGCAGCGTAGCATGTAAGATGCCCCCCCCCCCATACCTCCCTTCATTTCCACCCAGGCTGGGAGGTAAACTCTGCAGATGAACTTCTGAACTCTGGGGGCTGCACTGACCAAGGACAGCAACTGTGGTGGGGGGAAGGTGACTATTGGATTGCTGGACTTAAGACCCTGAGGGGGAAAGGACACTGCCAAACTTAATTGGGGGTGGGTCTTTTACTCGTGGTTGGTGTTATGAATCCTGTTTGTGGTGTTTCCCCAACATAATCCTGCATTGTTTCCCTCCTTTATTAAAAGGTTTTTGCTACACTCAGACTCTATGCTTGCGAGAGGGGAAGTATTGCCTTTTAGAGGCACTCAGGGGGGGTGGTATATATTTGTCCCCGGTCACTGGGTGGGAGCTCGAGCCGGTTTTGCATTGTATTATTGAAACGGAACCCCTAGATACTGAACCCGGCCCTTGTTGCTGCCAACTCTGACGGGCAGACGGGTTACACTTAAAATTTTTGAACAAGGCATTTTAAGTTGTTAGTTCTCCTTTATGAAGGTAGGTAGCAGAGCAGTACCATGAGAGGAGTAGAACAGGAAGAAGGCAGAATTGAGATCTTTCAAAGTTTTGGCCCAAATGAGGGGGCATGGGGGCATCATTTGAGCTCCCCGCCTCATGTGCCAAAATGTTGTGGGCTGGCCCTGGGAGGAAGGGAGCCCAGAGCCAGGGCTCTGGCCCTCCTCCTGTGCCCCAAGCCAGTGGAGACTGACTCGCTTCCAGCTGCCTGGCCCCTGCCCTGCCCGTTGCTCCTCCTCCGGCCTTTGTCTTGCTTCCCAGGCCAAGAGTCACCTGGTTGCATCCCACTCCTGGATCTCAGGTTATGAAGGGGCGGCCATAGCATCCCTGCATTCGTCACACCTCCTTCACTAGGCATAAGCACAACATCAGCCTTGAGTTACAGCTGGAGACCAGTTTGTCTGAACTCAGCCAGCTGCTGGCTCCCAGAAAGTTGGGCCAGAGCCATGGGACTCGGGACAGTCATGGAGTGGGGAGGTGCCTCTGAGGTCCCCGCTCCCAGCCCCCCCGCTCTAACCACCAGATCTCACTCCCCTGCCAGAGCCAGGGATAGAACCCAGGAGTCCTGGCTCCCAGCCCCCTGCTCTAGCCACCAGACCCCACTCCCCTGCCAGAGCCAGGGATAGCACTGGGGCCAGCACTGACTGTACGGGGAGACTGCCTCCCACTGAGTTCCTGCCCTGCTTCCTGCAGCACTGGCCATCCATTGCCACATCAGCAGGTTTATTTGCAGGCAACACTACTGACCTCAGTGTCACTCCCCTGCCCTCCTTCCCCCAGCCCTGGGACACGTGCTGAGCCCAGTGCCATGGTGCCCGGAAATGATCTTGTGATGGGTTCATGGGCCGGCCCCTCACTCCGGTTCCTCCCATGCTGACCTGGCAGTCCTGTGCCAGACCTTAAAAAGGGCTTCCTGGGTGGTGTGGGGTGAGACGAGCTCTTGGCACCGGATCGCGGCAGGACGGAGCTGCTCGCCCTGGGGGAGCCATGGATCTGCTGCTGTGCCTCTTGCTCTGCTTCGGTGAGGGCCACTCCGGGTGTGGAAGGCACCCGCCCCATCATGGGGAGGTGCCGGCTCGGTGTGGGTACAACGAGCTCACCTGTTCTTCCCCGACCAGGGGATGTGGCTGAGCCCCGCCCTGCCGAGTCCCCCCACAGGGAAAAGGCCTGAGTCTGAGTGCTAGTGGGGCCAAACAGTGCCCTCATGGGGCTGGTCTGTGCACCATGGAGAGGAGCAGAGCAGAGCAGCCGATGGGCAGCCGGCCTGGGGCTCCCCCGTTCCCCTGGGTCCCAGCATGTGTCATTGCTGTGTCTGGCTCTAACTGCTCCGGACTCTGTCCCGCCCAGCCCCACTTTCCTTCAGGTGCCTTGGGACTGGGAAGCTTTGGGGTGCACGGGCCCCTCTCTGCTCCTGACAGTTTCCCCCTTGTCTCTCCCCAGCTGCCGACGTGGGAGTCTCCTCCTCCTCAGGTAAGTATGTCTGGCCCCCAGGGGGCTGCCCTTTGCCAGAACCCAGGCCAGGATCCCAACCCCCCGGCACCACGGCTGGGGCCTGAGCAGAGGTGACCACGGCCACCCTTTGGAGAGTCAGCTGCCCAAGCACAGGTCCCAGAGTGCAAAGGCATTAGGCAGCTGCCTGAAGTTAGGTCACAGAATGCAACAGGAGTGAGGAGGCTGCCCGAACGCAGATCCCAGCATGCAATGGAAGTGAGGTGGCTGCCTGAGTGCAGATCCCAGCATGCAATGGGAGCAAGGGAGCTGCCTGGGTTCAAGCACACAACGGGAGCAAACTGGAGCAGGGCACTAGGAGCTGCCTCTATGTGAGCTGTTACTCATTGCAATGGAGTCACTTCCTGTCTCTGTGCCTCAGTTTCCCTTCTGTAAAGCAGGGGCACTGATGCTGCACCATTTCCTGGGGCTCAGTGACTTGTCTGTGCAGCACATGGCGGAAGGGAGGTGCGGGAGAAGGGCCCAGGGTTAGTGTTGCAGGAAAGCCCATTCTGCCCTGTTCTGCACTCGCTGGCAATGCCTCGCGCTGAGCTGGGCCTTCAGTCCCTGCAGCCCCTGGGGTCTCCCCGCGCAGTCCCGGAGCAGGTGTCCCAGCAGCTGTTTGCTTTGCCAGAGGTAAGGTTGGTAGGTGGCCACCACCGCTGTGCCGGGCGGGTGGAGGTGCGTCTGGACGGGCGCTGGGGCACCGTGTGTGACGACGGCTGGGACCTGAGCGACGTGGCCGTGGTGTGCAGGCAGCTGGGCTGCGGGCAGGCCACGGACGCCCTGAGTGGTAAAGTGTTCGGCCCGGGCCCCGAGTCACTCCCTGTCCTGATGCTGAACGTGGAGTGCGAGGGGACAGAGGCGACGCTGGGGAGCTGCCTGTACACGGATCCAGGGAACTTCTGCAAGCATGATGAGGACGCGGGGGCTCGTTGCCAAGGTGAGCCGGCCTGGAGAGCCCTGGCCCTAAGGGAGGGATGGGAGGATGCCTGGAGTCCCAGGGTAGGGTGCTCAGTTCTGACTGAGCGGCCTGGCTGGGTGAGCACTGCACAGTCTGCCCAGGGAGCAGGGAGGGGACCTGACAGGCCCGGAGGGTGGGACAAGCAGGGCCTGGGCTCTGCTCCCTGTCATGTGCCATGGGGCAAGGTTATGAAGGGAAAACGCTCTCATGCAGTAGGGTCAGCATCCACACACACCGTCTGCTACTAATACATTCCCAGCAGGGCTGGGAGCCAGGACTCCTGGGTTCCATCCCCAGCTCTGGGACGGGAGTGGGCTCTCGTGGGTTGGGGAGCTGGGAGTCAGGTCTCCTGAGGACTATTCCTGGCTCTGGGAGGGTGTTACCTACACACTCTAGGGCACCCACCTTTACCCACTTCCTAGAGCTTAAGGTGTAACCTGGTTGACTTTGGCACCTTGACCCTTTCCAGTTCCTAGGACTCCAGGGGAAAGACACCTTCCCTTACCCAGTTCTTAGGGCTCAGGGCTACCCATACCCAATTCCTAGGGCTCAGGGTGTAACCTTCTGTGGGTTTGTGGGGCCTTCCAGGGAAAGAGCCTTACACAGTAATACCAGTTGTCACGGAGTCCCCGGGCGATGCTCCAGAACTGCTCCCTACGAAGCCAGGCAGGACTCTGGGGAAGTCTCCTTTCTGTGAGCAGCCTGTCTGCAGGGCAAACAGCTCACACAGCTTCCACCTTCCTGGGTCTGACCTCGGAGCATTCAGCATCCTCTGCCCCTCCGTGCGCTTCCCACAGCGAGTCCACCCAGGCGGGGTCCTGGGGAAGCCAGAGGGTCCTGCACCCCAACTCCACAGTCAGACGTGACTCTCAGCCAGCCAGTAAAACAGAGGTTTATTAGATGACAGGAACATGGTCTAAAACAGAGCTTGTAGGTACAGAGAACAGGACCCCTCAGCCGGGTCTATTTTGAGGGACAGTGAGCCAGACAACCATGTCTGCACTTCACTCCACTTCCCCAGCCAGCCCCCAACTCACTCACTCTCCAGCCCCTCCTCCTCTCCTGGGCTTTGTCCCTTTCCCGGGCCAGGAGGTCACCTAATTCCTTTGTTCTCCAACACCTTTAGCTATCACCTTGCAGGGGAGAAGGGCCCCGGCCATCAGTTGCCAGGAGACAGCGTGTCGGCCATTTATGTACACTGACCCTTTGCTCTGCAACAATTACACCCCCTTATCCCTCCACCTAGAAACTTAAGAAATGCATGGGGAAACTGAGGCACACCTACAGTATTCAGAGGAAACATTAAGAACAGTCCCACTTCATCACACCCTTAACCTATATTTATTAACAGTTACCAACACAGAATACACAGGCTAAGCATACAATGCTCAGCACTCCCAATAAGGCAGATGAAATTTTCCTGCTGGCCAGTCAAAATCAGATCATCTGGGGACTCCAACTTCTGCACAGTGTCGTTGGCAGGGTGTTGAGGTCTGGCAGCTTTGGTCTTGGGCTGTGTCCTGGAGTTGATTTAAAAAAACTTCCTTTTGGACCCCAGTTTATATAGTATCAGAGGGGTAGCTGTGATAGTCTGTATTCACAAAAACAACCAGGAGTCCGGTGGCACCTTAAAGACTAACAGATTTATTTGGGTGTAAGCTTTTGTGGGTAAAAACCCCACTTCTTCAGCTGCATGGAGATGAATGCAAGTTTATATAAAGAAACTTGAGTCCTGCCTAGCTATACCTTAACCGATTATATTAAACTAAGAAACTACAAAACAGTATTTTTCACAACCCTAGCCCATTATGAAACGATTCTTTAACCAATCAGCCCCCACCACCATAGCTGATTTAAATCTTGTAAAATTAATTATGCAACAGACAGAAACTGCAACAGACAGAAACAATCAAAGAACCAGACAGAGACCATACAGATAAACAAGAGAGAAGTGGGCAAAGCTATAAAGTAGAGATTTCACACCCACACGTGTTGATAAGTGGTACCTTGCCAGACAGAATGCATCAAACAACATTTTATTTAAACATCTTAAGATCTGTTTCTTTATCTGGTGATGTGGGTACTATTAGGACAGGAGCCTTCTTAACAGCCCGCTACTATATTGTTTTAATGTAACTTAGATGGAATGTGAGGACGGGACTTTCTGCTTCTTGGCTCATGGCTGCTGCTCTCCTAATATGGCTGCAGAAAAAAGGCTGCAGACCTTACATGGGGAGTGGAGCCTAGTGGTTAGAGCAGGGGGCTGGGAGCCAGCACTCCTGGGTCTTTCCCAGCTCTGTAAGTTGCTCTCTACAGCCCCTGATCTCTCCCTGATCCTCATTCATATCTCTCCCCCTGTCTCTAGCTGCAGAGCTCCCAGAGCCACCTGTCCGGTTGGTGGGCAACAGCACGCGCTGCAGTGGGCAGGTGGAGATTTACCATGACGGCCGCTGGGGTGCTGTGTGTGGGTTGGGCTGGGACCTGACTGACGCCAAGGTGCTCTGCCGGGAGCTAGGCTGCGGGAGCCCGCGGTACGTCACCCACCACTGCAGCAAGTTTGGTCAGAGCTCAGCACCCATCCTGCTGGGCCAGCTGGAGTGCACCGGGCAGGAGGCCTCCCTGACCCACTGCCGAGTCCAAGCCTGGGAGGGGCGGCACTGCCCCCACCACCGGGACACCGGAGTCATGTGCCAAGGTGAGAAAGCAGCGCTGGTACCAGGCCCTCACCACCTGCCAGAGGCCCAGGTCAGACAGGGATGGCTGCACTTTTCCCCCTGAGTGCCAAGCTGGTCCCCTTGGAGCAGGGCCATCCCCGGCCTCCTTGCCCACTGGGGCAGCGTGTGCCATGGCCCCAGCTGAGCCTGGCAACAGCTGCTCCTCCTAGTTGGGCACAGAGAGCACAGCACTGGCGCCCCTGCGATGTGGGGGTCAGTGCCGGGCAAGCCCCCTGCACCAGCCAGGCCAAGCCTTCCCAGCATGCATTGGGGCACCGACACAGCTGACCCCCCCGCTTCCTCGCAGAGCCCTTCGCACTGCGGCTGGTGGACGGCCCAAGCAAGTGCTCCGGGCGGCTGGAGGTGCGGTATGATGGGGTGTGGGGCACCGTTTGCGATGACAACTGGTCAGTGACCATCGCCCAAGTGGTATGCCAGGAGCTGGGCTGTGGCCCAGCCGAGCCACTGGCCCCAAAGCCGCAGGACTGGCCCCGCTTTGGCCAGGGTACAGGGAAAATCTGGCTGGACGACATCCGCTGCAAAGGCACCGAGGAGACCTTGCAGAAATGTGCCCACCGCTTCTGGAGCTACAACGACTGCACCCACTGGGAGGACGTCAGTGTGGTCTGCCAGGTGCATGCCCACAGCCAGGGAGAGGGAGATACAGGGAGCCCCACAACTTCTGGGTTCTCTCCCAGCTCTGGGAGGGGAGTGGGGTCCAGGTGGTTAGCAGGGGGGCTGGGAGCCAGGATTCTTGGGTTCTATCCCAGCTCTGGGAGGGGAGTGGGATCCAGGTGGCTAGCAGGGGGGCTGGGAGCCAGGACTCCTGGGTCCAGGCAGGGAGTGGCCATAGGCACTGGCTGTGTCAGTGAAGGGGTGAGAATGGGGCTGACAGAAGCACACGGTTGGGTGAGGTGCCTGGCGCTCCCTGCAGCCCTCGCCCGGGGCCATGGGCAGTGCTCCCTAACCTCCCGTGTTCTCTTCATCCTGCAGGACAGCTGAGCCGGCCACAGCTCCTCCACGGCCTTCCATTGATTCCCCCCCACCCCGTCCCCGAGCTTTCAGTGCATCCCCCCTGCTGCCAGGCCCTTCTTCTCTGCTGCCAGGCTCCCTGGCCCTGCCCGCCCAGCCCGGGGATGGCTGTTGGCTGTGCAGGGGCATGGCTTGGTTAGTGCCCGGGGGGATTCCCATTTCAGGGATGAACCACAGGCGCCCAGGGCATTCCCCTCCCACTGTGAGCCACACTCTGTGGGCTGCCGCACAACGCTGGCACAGACTGGGGCTCGTGTCTCGCTAACAATGGGGCAGCTCGCCCTGGCAGGCCCCGCTCGGAGCACGGGTCTCCGGGGCCATCACTCCAACTCCAGCCAAGGGAGCCGTCCCTGATAAACCCTGCCATCGCCGGGGTGGGGCTGCACCCTCCCCCCCTCGGGGTACACGACTGTCTCCCCCGGAGGGGTCCGTGCTGCATGGACAGGCAGGAGCCGGGAGGGGGAGAGCCCCGGGTGCCGCACGCCATCCCAGGCTGAGCAGATGCGAATAAAGAGCTGAATCCACTGGATGACCGACTGCCCCGTGTCTGCCTGCGTCTGCCAAACGCTCGGCGCTGCACAGGCAGGCCCGGGCCTTACCCCAGCAGGTTCAGAGCTTGAGGCACTGGGAGCAGCCCAATTCCTGAGAGCAGTGGGCAGAGGGGTCCGGAGGGGCCAGGCACAGCAGTGCCTGCAAGGGAAGGAAGGTGCTGCCTCCAGAACTGGCCCAGAGACAGCGAGCTCCTGCAGGCTTTGGGAGTCCCGGCTTCGGCCAGTAGATGGCAACAGTCTGCATGACAGCGCACACAGCTGTCATCAAAGTCAGTCCCTCCCAGAGCTGGGGATAGAACCCAGGAGTCCTGGCTCCCAGACCCCTGCTCTCAGCAGCTGCACCCGTTCCCTCACGACTGGCTGGTGTCCCTGCCGACACTGGGCCAGTGTAACCTCTCCCAGCATCTCTGGGCTGTGACTGTCTGTCCTGGAGTTGGGGGCTGGAGGGGCATCCTCTTTTTGGTCTGGTGCAGTTGGGGCAGCTCCTCCTCCTGAGGGTTCCCCATTCATGCAGACGCCCCCTGTGCACAGCTCCCCTGCCCAACCTCAGGGAGTGTTTGGGGCCCTACAGTCAGGGAAGGGGTGGACAATGTGTCTGGAAACCCTTTCCTCCCCTTCAAGGCACCCACTGCAGCTCCCAACCTCCACATGTCTATGGGGGGTGCTGGAGAGGAAGCTGACCCTGTGCCCCGAGGAGGGAAGGGTGCTGGGAATGGAGCTGACACTGAGCCCTGAGGAGGGGAGCTGGGGAAGGACAGGACCCTGTGTCCTGTGTAGGGGAGAGGCACCCGGGAGGGAACTGACCCTGTGCCCCATGGAGGGGAGAGGGGCTGGGGTGGGAGCTGACCCTGTGTCCTGAGGAGGGGAGGGGGCTGGGGAGAGAGCGGTGTCATGGAATGTAGGGGAGTCAGGGCCCTGCACCCCATACTTCCTGCAATTCACCATGACTCTCAGCCAGCCAGTAAAACAGAAGGTTTATTAGGCGACAGGAACACAGTCCAAAACAGAGCTTGTAGGTACAGACAACAGAACCCCTCAGTCAGGTCCATCTTGGGGGCAGGGAACCCAGACCCCGATGCTGGGCCTCCCTCCGTTTCCCCAGCCAGCTCCAAACTGAAAACCCCTCCAGCTGCTCCTCTGGCCTTTGTCTCTTTCCGAAGCCAGGAGGCCACCTGATCTCTTTGTTCTCCAACACCTTCAGTTGGCACCTTGTGTGGGAGAGGCCCCGGCCATCAGTTGCCAGGAGACAGGGTGTCGGCCATTCTCTGTGCAGACCCCTGCACACCCTTTCCCCTCTAGGGCTCTGCAACAATCATATGCCCTTATCCTACCACCTAGATACTTAAGAAATGCATAGGGGAAACTGAGGCACACACAGAGTATTCAGAGAAAATATTAAGAACATTCCCACTTCGTCACAAGTGGACCCTGCACCCCGAGGAGCGGAGGGGCGCTGGGGAGGGAGAGGACCCTGTGCCTTGTGGAGGGGTGGGGCCCTGGCGAAGGAGCTGTCCCTGTGTCCCAATGAGCAGAGGGGTGCTGGGGAGGGAGCTGACCCTGTGTCCCAAGGTGGGGAAGGGTGCTGTGGAATGGCAGGGTTGCATGCAGCTAGAGGTTCCACTGGGGCGATTACTGTGCTCTGGATCCTGGGGTGCATGGGCTCTGTGCTGTGGGTCCCAGATGTGTATGGGGGGGGGTCTATCCTGTGGGTGCGTGGGGCTGTTTGTCTCCTTGCCATGGGTTCTCGGATGGGTTTGGGGGTTCTCGATGTCATGGGTCTGGGGAGGTGAGGGGTCTGTGCTGTGGGTCATGCTGGCAGGGAATTGTGCATGCCGGGCACTCAGGACACAACTGGGGTTATGTTTAGTGTGGGTTGATTAAGGGACAGTGCACCTCAAGCGGCCACTGTTGTGGGGGCATGCCTGAGAGCTGAGCCTAGGCGCAGTGGGACTAGGCCTGGAGCAGCATCCTCCCTGGCACCTACACTCTGTCCAACTAGCACTGACCCCCCCTTCGGCTGCAGGGACCCCTCCCCCAGCTGCAGGGACACGTGAGAATGGCCACACTGGGTCAGCCCAATGGTCCATCTAGCCCAGTATCCTGTCTTCCGACAGTGGCCAATGCCAGGTGCTTGCGAGGGAGTGAACAGAACAGGGCAATTTATCAAGTGATCCACCCCTTGTTGTCAAGTCCCAGCTTCTGGCAGCCAGAGGTTTAGGGACACCAAGAGCATGGGGTTGCATCCCAAACCATCTTGGCCAATAGCCACTAATAGACCTATCCTCTATGAACTTATCTAGTTTCATAGATTCATAGATATTAAGGTCAGAAGGGACCATTATGATCATCTAGCCTGACCTCCTGCACAATGCAGGCCACAGAATCTCACCCACCCACTCCTGCAATAAATCTCTCACCTATGTCTGGGCTATTGGAGTCCTCAAATCATGGTTTAAAGACTTCAAGGTGCAAAGAATCCTCCAGCAAGTGACCTGTGCCCCATGTTACAGAGAAAGGCGAAAACCCCCCAGGGCCTCTTCCAATCTGCCCTGGAGGAAAATTCCTTCCCGACCCCAAATATGGCGATCAGCTGAACCCTGAGCATGTGGGCAAGAGTCACCAGCCAGATACCCAGGAAAGAATTCTCTGTAGTAACTCAGATCCCACCCCCTCTAACATCCCATCACAGGCCATTGGGCCTATTTACCATGAATAGTTGAAGATCAATTAATTGCCAAAATCATGTCATCCCATCATACCATCTCCTCCATAAACTTATCGAGTTTAATCTTGAAGCCAGATAGGTCTTTTGCCCCCACTGCTTCCCTTGGAAGGCTGTTCCAGAACTTCACTCCTCTAATGATGGTTAGAAATCTTCGTCTAATTTCAAGTCTAAACTTCCCGATGGCCAGTTTATATCCATTTGTTCTTGTGTCCACATTGGTACTGAGCTTAAATAATTCCTCTCCCTCTCTGGTATTTATCCCTCTAATATATTTATAGAGACCAATCATATCTCACCTCAACCTTCTTTTGGTTAGGCTAAACAAGCCAAGCTCCTTGAGTCTCCTTTTGTAAGACAGTTTTCCATTCCTGGGATCACCCTAGAAGCCCTTCTCTGTACCTGTTCCAGTTTGAATTCATCCTTCTTAAACATGGACCAGAACTGCACACGGTGTTCCAGATGAGGTCTCACCAGTGCCTTGTATAACGGTACTAACACCTCCTTAAAAGCAGTTCTTTTATTAACCCCATTTTACGTCAGGCCTTCGCAACATCCCCAGCAAAGAGTTCCACAGGTTGACTGTGCGTTGTATGGGGAAATATTTCCTCCTGTTTGTTTTATACCTGCTGCCTATTAGCTTCATGGGGTGACCCCTTGGCTTTTGTGTTATGTGAAGGGGTAAATAACATTTCCGTACGCCCTTTCTCCACGCCAGTCACGATTTTATCAGGCCTCTACCATATCTCTCCCCTTTCTCATCTCTTTCCCAAGTGGAACAGCTCCAGTCTGTTTATCCACTCCCCCTAATCTTTTTTGTTGCCCTTCTCTGGACCTTTTCCAATATATCCTTTCTGAGATGGGGTGACTAGAACTGCACACTGGGTACAAGATGTGGGTGTACCATGGATTTACAGAGGCCATATGATATTTTCTGTTTTATTATCTAGTCCTTACCTAATGGTTCATAACATTCGGTTCGCTTTTTTGACTGTGCTGCATATTGTTTTCAGAGAACTATCTACGATGACTCTGAGATCCCCCCACTTGGCTGCAGGTACCCATCGCCCCCCAGCTACAAGGATGGACGCCCAGAACATAACATAAGAACAGCCACACTGGGTCAGACCAAAAGGTGCATCTAGCCCACTATCCTGTCTTCAGAGTGGCCAATGCCAGGTGCCCCAGACACTCTGCCTTCAGCTATAGGGACCCCTCCCTGCCCTGGCAGCAGGGATCCCTCCCTTCCCCCAGCCCCATGCTGAAAGGACACCACTCCAGCTGAAGGGACCCCCCTCACCCTCCTCGGTGGAGGGACACCCCCCCACCCAGCTGCAGGGACCCCTTCCTGCCCTGGCTGCAGATCCGGAACCTCCCCCACCCCATGCTGCAGGGCCCAACCTGCCCACCCCCACGTTGCTCAAGTCCTGTCACATCCTGATCTCTGACCCTATTATGAAAGCTGGTTAGCAGCTAATCCCACCCCTCCCCCGCAGCCCCCAGAGCTGCCACCTGTCGCTGGCTCTGGCCCCTAGCCCATGACTGTCCCCAGGGGTCACGCTGTGGAGGGAGGAACCAGGCAGAGCAGCTCTTGGTGGGGCTTAGACTAGCCTGGTGCAAAGGGCCCCCCACCAGTGTTGGGTTCACAGCCCTGTTCAGTGGCCCTCAGCCTGTATCGCAACAGAACCAACCAGCGTTTTCGGGGCTTGTCGGGTAGCAAAAAATATTGAGAAATTTGAGCTTGTTCTGAATTGGAGTAAAACCAAGGTCTGGACAATTGCCCCCTGTCCCCGCCCGGAGCCCCATGGGAGCCAGCTCCAGCTGACCCCACTGTGCAATGAGCAGGGGGCGCTCTCCCTGGCAGTCCATGCTGGCCCCAATGCCCAGGGCGGTGCTAGGGGGCGTCTGCTGCAGGGAGTGGGGCAAGGGAGTTGGCTAGATTGTCGGGCTCAACGAGTAGTGATCAATGGCTCCATGTCTAGTTGGCAGCTGGTATCAAGTAGAGTGTCCCAAGGGTCGGTCCTCGGGCCGGTTTTGTTCAATATCTTCATAAATGATCTGGAGGATGGTGTGGATTGCACCCTCAGCAAGTTTGCAGATGACACTAAACTGGGAGGAGAGGTAGATACTTTGGAGGGTAGGGATAGGATACAGAGGGCCCTAGACAAATTAGAGGATGGGGCCAAAAGAAATCTGATGAGGTTCAACAAGGACAAGTGCAGAGTCCTGCACTTAGGACAGAAGAATCCCATGCACCGCTACAGACTAGGGACCGAATGGCTCGGCAGCAGTTCTGCAGAAAAGGACCTAGGGGTGACAGTGGACGAGAAGCTGGATATGAGTCAACAGTGTGTCTTGTTGCCAAGAAGGCCAATGGCATTTTGGGATGTATATGTAGGGGCATTGCCAGCAGATCGTGGGACGTGAGCATTCCCCTCTATTCGACATTGGTGAGGCCTCATCTGGAGTACTGTGTCCAGTTTTGGGCCCCACACTACAAGAAGGATGTGGAAAAATTGGAAAGAGTCCAGCGGAGGGCAACAAAAATGATTAGGGGACTGAAACACATGACTTACGAGGAGAGGCTGAGGGAACTGGGATTGTTTAGTCTGCGGAAGAGAAGAATGAGGGGGGATTTGATAGCTGCTTTCAACTACCTGAAAGGGGGTTCCAAAGAGGATGGCTCTAGACTGTTCTCAGTGGTAGCTGATGACAGAACAAGGAGTAATGGTCTCAAGTTGCAGTGGGGGAGGTTTAGGTTGGATATTAGGAAAAACTTTTTCACTAGGAGGGTGGTGAAACACTGGAATGCGTTACCTAGGGAGGTGGTGGAATCTCCTTCCTTAGATATTTTTAAGGTCAGGCTTGACAAAGCCCTGGCTGTGATGATTTAGTTGGAGATTGGTCCTGCTTTGCGCAGGGGGTTGGACTAGATGACCTCCTGAGGTCCCTTCCAACCCTGATAGTCTATGATTCTATGAAGGGGCTCAGTAGGGGGCGCTCTCCCCAGCAGTCCGTGCTGGCCCCAATGCCCAGGGTGGCGCTAGGGGGCATGTGCTGCAGGGAGTGGGGCAGGGGCTCAGCTGGGGACACTGGGTGGGTCTATTGTGTAAAGTGAGATGTCTCAAGCCCTGGATCCGGCGCCCAAGTCGCTGGCCGGGCCCCGATTACAATGTGCAGCGTTTTCAAAGCAGTCGGGTTTGTTAGCCCTTGGCACGCAGCACGTGGAGCCCTTAGGGCAGTGAGAGAGGATTCTGAGCCCCTTCTGGTCAGCCCCGAGCCCAGCTGAGCTGTAGGGAACACCGTAGGCACCATGTTTTTCTTTTCCCCAGGGGATGCTCCACCCCTGCTCTGGCCCGAGGCCCCACTCCTCCCCCAAGGTCCCTCCCCCACGCCTGCTCTGCCCCAAGGCCCCGCCCTCGCTCCACTTCTTTCTGCCCCTTCCCCGCCCCCTTCCCTGATGCCCCCACTTGCTCACTGCTCTCCGCCCTCCCCCAGTCCCTCCCCCAATCACCAAGCAGGCAATTGGGGGCGCCACCAAACAGCTGTGGCTGGTGGGTGCTGAGGACCCACTATGTTTTTCCATGGGTGCTCCAGCCCCGGAGCACCCACAGAGTTGGCACCTATGGGGAACGCCTTTTTCAGGCTCTGGGTCTTTCTTCCTTAGGGTTTGTCTGCACGTAAACCGCTGGTGCAGTACTGCCGTCGTAAGTCCGTGAAGACGCTGCCTATGCTGACAGGCGGAGGGCTCCCCTCGGTGTGGTCAGCCTCCCTCCCTGAGAGGAGAATTCTCCTGCCGACCTAGCGCTGGCCACACCGGGGTTCAGACGGGTCACCTGTGTCGCTGAGAGGGGTGGAGTTGCCGCACCCCTGGGAGACGTAGTTGTACTGAACTAATTTCCTAGCGTAGATCAGGCCTAAGTCAGTTCCCAAGGGACAGAGCTCCAAGGATCTCCCAGAAGCTAACTCTTATCCCCCCACCTCCCCGTCCTTTGTTCTCCTGCTGGGGTCTGTGCCCAGCTTCCCTGCTGACAGCGTTGAGCCAGGAGTCACTGGAGCTGGCGTCGTCTCTCTGGCCCCGGGCTCATCTGGGTCAGTTTCAACCCGTTCCCAACAAGACTCTTTGTTCCATCCAGACAGGGAGGGGACACACACACTCACACACAGACCCCTTCCCCCCACTGGGTAGCCATGCCTTGTCACACATAGGGGAAACTGAGGCACACATAAGCCACATAGATCATAGTCACTTTTGAAAATGTAGGCCATAGTGGTTGGGATTTTTAATTGGCCTTTCTGGGACAGCACTGTCTGGTTTAAGTCTTCCAAGAGATCATAGAATCATAGGGTTGGAAGGGACCTCAGGAGGTCATCTAGTCCAACCCCCTGCTCAAAGCAGAACCAAACCCCAATTTTTGCCCCAGATCCCTAAATGGCCACATTATAAAAAAGTTCCCATTTTGCCACACCCCCACCAACTCCTGTGCCAGTCCTCTTTGGATTGTGCCCCCTCCACCAGATGGGATTGGGGTCTGGTGGGTTAGAGAAAGGGGGCTAGGAGCCTGTACCAACCCCCTGGGGTCACTGCCCCACCCCCCGCCGCTCCTCATGACCCCATGCGAGGGTCACCCAGGAGCAGCAGCTGCATGGCCCTGGTGCTCTGAAGCACAAGCCACACTCGTCACACAGCCTGGCCACTCGGGACCTATTTCCAGCTCCACGCGGCTATTTATACCCCGGCCACTGCACTCTCTCAAACATCTCCTGGCAAGCTTGTCAGCAAATGCCGCCACCTCCTCCCCAGGGGACAGACACCTACGTTCTCCTGCCCCACCCAGGGCCTGGGAAGGAAAGGACTGGTTATATATGGGCACTAGGACTCCTGGGTTCCATCCTAGCTCTGCGGGGGAGTGGGGGCTGGAGGGTTAGAGCAGGGGGGGCTGGTGGTGGGTAATTCTAGCGAGTCTCTCCCGCTCTGTCATCCTGACAGGGCTGGTAACTTTCCCACCCCTCCATCCCCAACCATCAATCTCCTCTCAGAGAGTAAACACTTCAGCTGGCTATGCAAACAAGGGCAGCCCACGGAAGTCTTTGCTGGGACACAGCTGCCTGACCTTTCCTCTTCAGCCGCCAGCCAAGCCCAGGTGCTGCTAATGCGCTGTCAAGTATTAATTCCTCTCCATTGAAGCTGGGGTCAGGACAGCCCTGAGCAGTTGGCAGGGGTGGTGATGGATCAGATGGGAATGGGACAAGGAGCCCCTGGCTGGACAGGCCCAGGCCCAGGCCCAGGCCCAGGCCCAGGCCCATCCTGGGGCTACACAGAATTCAGGCCCTTCTGCGGATGTGGGGTGGGCCCTGTCTCTACTGCAGGTGAAACCCTCTCTCCCCCACCCCGCCCCCACTTTAAACCCCACTTCCTTTTCAAAGCCAGGGATAGAACCCAGGCTCCCAGGCCCCCTGCTCTAACCACTAGACACCACTCCCCTTCCAGAGCCAGAGATAGAGCCCAGTAGTCCTGGCTACCAGTTTATCAGGCTGTCTCTAGGCTCTTAGAAGACCACTGCAGCGCAGGGTCTGAGCCCCTTCTCCTCTAACAACTAGACACTGGCGGTCAATACAATCATACTCTGTTGGCAGGACATGCTACCCTTGTGCTGCCAAGAGCACTGCCAGGATAGACGCCTCCTGAAATAGACCCCCGGAGCATTCCACGTGCAGAGGCTCAGCTGTGAGCTGTAGCAGGGGCCTGTGGGGACCCAGGCAGCCCGGGGCTGCGGGTCGGGATTGAGAGGCACCAGCGGGGCTCTGGGAACGTGGGGCCGGTTTGCTCTGCACAGTGCTAGCTCTGGCTGGCAGCGTCACTCTGTCAGTTTTTGCCCCTCACCTTTGATATGATCCTTTCCCCACTCCCAGCCCCAGGAGATGTCCTGCAGGAAAGGGGGACATGGGGATTGCCCAGCTCTGCAGGGAGCCTGGGTCCCCCCATCTGCCAGGTGGGGTGAGGCTGCGCCTGGCTCCCAGCTTCCTTTGCCTGCCCAAGACTGGAGGAAACAGTTGCAGGGTCAGCATCCTAACTTAGACTGTTCCCAGGCAGATTAACCCTTTCAGCACCCCCCTCCCTCTGAGGGGAGCCCTCAGGGGCTCTGGGCCCTGGCTCTGCAGCGATAGGGTTGCCAACCCTTCAGGATTGTCCTGGGGTCTCCAGGAATTAAAGGCTAATCCAGAGGCACCGACTTACTGGTTTCCTCCCCCTCCCCCCGAGTTGATCACCGGGGGCACCCATGGAGTCCGAGCCTATGGGTTAATCTTTAATTAAAGATTATGTCATGTGATCAAACCTCCAGGAATACGTCCAACCAAAACTGGCAACCTTACAAGGCGAGGGGGTGGATTCTGGCCCTGCTCTGGTGATCAACTCTTGCCCAGGTTTGTTAGCTGACCAGAGGGCTCAAATGTGCAGTGAGGGATAGAAGGACACGTCCATGGGGCCATGGGCGACGGGTATAATAGGCCTGGGGAGGCCAAGTCTTCTCTGGCGCAGCCGACCCCGAGGTGGCCCCTCCCCTTCCCCGAGGCCCCCCCATACACCGCCTGCTGCTGCTGCCTCCTGCCTACCTGCACCCCACATCCCCTCCTCACACAGGTCCCCACTGCTCACACCTGGGGGCAGGGAACTGAGGAGGGACGCTGCGAGCCAGCGGCGGGTGCGTGGGTCTGGCGGGGAAGTGAGGCAGCTCAGCCGGGCACTGGGGCCACCAACTCGGGGAGGGCGGATAGGGTTGCCAACTTTCTAATCGCACAAAACTGAACACCCCAGCCCCGCTCCTTCCCCAAGGTCATGCCCTCTTCCCCACCCCTTCCCACAGGCCCTGCCCCCTGCTCACTATATTTCCCCTCCCTCGGTGGCTCGCTCTCCCCCACGCTCTCTCACTTGCACTGGGCTGGGGTGCGGGAGGGGGTGAGGGCTCTAGCTGGGGGAGTGGTCTCTGGGGTGGGGTCAGAAATGATTCACCACACGCAAAAGGGGCCATCTCTGTGGCTGAAACAAATTCCTGTGGGGGGAGGGATAGCTCAGTGGTTTGACCATTGGCCTGGCCTGCTAAACCCAGGGTTGTGAGTTCAATCCTTGAGGGGGCCATTTAGGGATCTGGGTAAAAACTGGGGATTGGTCCTGCAGGGAGTTGGACTAGATACCTCCTGAGGTCCCTTCCAACCCTGATATTCTATGAGTCTATGATGGGTTTGGGGTGTAAGAGGGGGCTCCAGGCTGGGCAGTGAGACAGAGGAGTTCAGGGTGTGGGAGAGGGCTCAGGGCTGGGGTAGGGGCTTGGGGTTGGGGTGCAGGCCTACCTCAGGTGGTTCCTGGTCTGTGGCACAGCTGGGGGGCTAAGGCAGGCTTCCTGCCTGTCCTGTTCCCAGCCAATGGGAGTGCAGAGCCAATGCCCGGGGCAGGGGTAGTGCATGAAGCCCTGTGGAAGACCTGCTGGCCACTTCCAGGGCACAGTGCAGTGCCAGCCAGGGCAGGTAGAGACTAGCCTGCCTTAGCTCCGCAGCACCACCCGTCGGACCTTTAATGGCACAGTAGATGGTGCTGACTGGAGCCGCCGGGTCCCTTTTCTACCAGGTGTTCTGGTCGAAAGCCAGACACCTGGTCACCCTAGGGCTGGCGCTGCCCAGCACTAGGGCAGGGGCGGCTCGGCCTGGTGCTCAGGTGTGGGGCAGGGAGGAGTGGCTTGGTACTCTGGCAGGAGGTGGGGGGCAGTGGCTCGGCCTGCCGCTCTGGGCAGGGGACTCGCCCGGCCCGGCCTGGCACTCGGGAGGGAGCAGCTCGGCCAGGCCTGGTACTGGGAGTGGCCTGGCCTGGCACTCAGCCTGGGGCTCGGGGAGCTGGCCCGGGGTGGCTGGGGTGGGTGAGCCAAGGTTTCTCTGGTCATGTGAGGGAGGGCTCTGGGCTCCTCCAGTTATGGGGGGGCAGGTTTCAGGGCTCCAGCCTGTGGGGGGTGGGGCCTCGGGCAGAAGGGGCAGGGCCAGCAGGCTAGCCTCCCTAAAGTGGGGGTTCACCTGCCGCCCATGCATGGGACAGACAGAGAGATGGGGCTGTGAATGTAGTGGTGCAGGGGGATGTGTTCATGGGACAGACCAGGCTGCGGACAGAGTGGGGCAGGAGGATGTGTCCACGGTGTGACAGATTTACGTTACCAATCTGCCTGAGGCGTCAGGTGATTAGGCTGAGGCCGCAGGATCGTTTGGGAGGAGATGACGGAATTTTAAAAGTTTTATTGATAAAATAATAGTGGAGAGTGCTGGGTGGGGGCGTTCCCCATGTTACTCAAAGGAATGAAGAAAGTGTTAACCCACTTTCAAACTCATACTCACGCTAGCCAAGGCTGGCCAGGCCTGGGTGTAATGTAAGAAGAGGGGGAGGGATGGACGAGAGTTCTATCCTATGTGCACAGGTCATCCAGGATCCGCTGTTGATCTCTGATTTGTTGTGGCTTTTGGGAGGGTTTTTAAGTCCTGGGTTCTTTTGGGGGCGTTTTTATTTGGTGGCTTTTGTTTTTGGTGCTTTTTGTACCAGTCCAAACCGGCTCACTGTGGCCTCCTTGGCTTTTCCAAAACACACCAGCTTTAGAGACTTTGTTTTCCCCCCTGTTGGCCTTTGCCATTTTATTTGTTTTTATTGTAATTTTTGCAGCCCTGCTTTGCTTAGGTTTTTTTTTTTAATGGCTGGCGGTGGGGCGGTGGGGGGTTAGGTAAGATGTGAAAGCAGCTGCTGACTTCTTGTTGAGCCCCTGACCTTGGATGGAGCTAGCAGAGGTGTCGAGTTAACCCGTTTTTTGCTTTTTTTCCCCCTCCCCCTTTTGGCTTCTCACAACCTGCAAAGGAATCTTTCACTCCACACTCACACCTTTGACCCTTTCCCAGCATGCCTTGTAATGCTTGCAACAGCATTAGCAACATACAGTGCTGATTTGCCTCCCCAGGGGACCCCCTAAGGGAGGGGGCCCTTGGGTTGTGACACTGGTACAGACAGACAGATGGGGCTGGGGACTGTGATGAAGTGGGGGGTTTTCTTGTTTTTTCCTTGGGTTTTCTATGGTTTGCATGCAGAGGGGGTGGGGCGCAGTTTCCCTGGGTGTTACTGGTTTCACGAGGTGATGGGAGAGGGAGTTGGTTGTTGCAGAGGACCGCAACGGAACTTGGGACCCCGGCCAATGGCCTGGAGAATGGATACCCCAGCGACTGGTGACCTGGTGACCTGGAGGTCCAGCTCAGGAGTCACTGCCGGGTTTGGCCAGTGGGAGGACAATGGGCTGCAGAGAGAGGACCCCGGTGACCTGACCAGTCGGTTCCAGCCAGAGGGGGCCAGAGGATGGAAGAGAAGAGAGGAGGCCCAGGCGACCCTGTTTACCTGGAGAGAAGACAATGGACAGAGGTGGGGCTTGGGGCAGGTGATATCGGATGCTCAGCTGGGAAGCAGGGAGGCTCGGGACTGGAGAGAGAGAGCAGGCAGAGCTCACTTGGATGCAGGGGAGACTTGGATGTGCCGTGCTGAGTGAGGCCAGGCCTGAGGCCCTGAGAGTTTCCTGTGCTCTGTTCAAACGCTCCACAAACCCTCCTGTTTTACGCTGGCTGAGAGTTGCTCCAGTCTAGAGATCAGGGTGGCATTATTCCCTCTGGGAGTGGAGGCCCCAGGGGTCCAGAGCAAATGGACTCCCTGAGGGGGCCCACCATGACAGACAGGCATGCTAAGGCTCAGAGAGGTGCGGTTCCAGGAGGCGGAGGGGCTTAACCCCCGAGAGAGAGTGGACCCCAAGAAGGATTGTCTCACTGAAGGGGGTTCCCCGCAGGGATTGCATGGGGCCAAGAGTGGGCAAGACCTGTGAGTCCATGACAGGGACAAAACTGGGTAGGGGGATATGTCTGTGGAGCAGACAGGGAGACAGGTTGGCATAGAGCAGGGCAGGGGGATGTGTCCATGGGACAGACAGATGGGGATGAGGACAGAGTGGGTCAGGAGCATGTTAACATGGGACAGACAGACAGGCGGTGCTGGGGACAGAGCAGGGCATAGGGATGTGCCCACGGGGAAGAGAGACAGACGAGGCTGGGGACAGCATGGGATTGGGGGATGTCTCCATGCCACAGATGGAGAGATGGGGCTGGGGATGTGGGAGGGCAGTGGGATGTGTCTATAGGACAGACAGACAGACAGGGTTAGGGAAAAAGCAGGGCAGTGGGATATGTCAATGGGAGAGAGGGAGAGACAGAGAGGTCTGGGGACCGAGTGGGACAGGGCGATGTACCCATAGGACAGACAGAGTGGGCTGGGGACAAAATTGGGTAGGGGAATGTGTCCATTGCAGAGATAGAGAGAAAGGTTGGCCCAGAGCAGGGCAGAGGGTTGTGTCCATGGGACAGACAGACAGGGAAGGGGACAGAGCAAAGCAGTGGCAATGTGTATATGGGACAGTCAGAGAGATAAGACTGAGGACAGCCTGGGGCAGAAGGCTGTGTCCATGGACAGATAGACCGGGCTGGTGACAGAGAGAAGCAGGGCGTTGTAAATATGGATTAGAGAGAGTGATGGGGATGGGGACAGAGCAGGGCAGAGGGTTGTGTCCATGGACAGACACACAGACATGGCCGGGGACAGAACAGGGCAGGGGGATGTGTCCATGGGACAGACAGACAGACAGGGCTAAGGACAGAGTGGGGCAGAGCGATGTGTCCATCTGACAGACAGACAAGGCTGGTGACAGAGAGAAGCAGGGCGTTGTAAATATGGGACAGACAGACTGACAGGGCTGAGGACAGAGCACGGCAGAGGGATGTGTCCATGGAACAGACAGACAGACGGGGCTGAGGACAGCATGGCGCAGGGGTGTGTGTCCATGGGACAGAAAGACAGATGGGGTTGGGGACAAAGCAGGGAGGGGGATCTGTCTAAGGGATAGACAGGGCTGGGGACAGAGTGGGGCAGTGGGTTATGTCTTTAGGACAGGCTGACTGACGTGGCTGAGGACAGTATTGGGCAGGGATATATGTCCATGGGGCAGACAGACAGACGGGGCTGGGAACAGAGCGAGGAAGGGGAATGTGTCTATGGGACAGTCAGAGAGAGAAGACTGAGGACAGTATGGGACAGGGGGATGTGTCCATGGGACAGACGGACAGACAGGGCAGGGACAGAGCAGGGCTGGGGGTTGTGTCCATGGGACAGATAGACAGGGCAGGGACAGAGCAGGGTTGGGGGTTGTGTCCATGGGACAGACAGACAGGGCTGGGAGGAGAGCAGGGCAGAGCAATATGTCCATCTGACAGACAGATGGGGCTGGTAACAGAGAGAAACAGGGCTTTGTAAATATGGGACAGAGAGACCAACAGGGCTGGAGACAGAGCAGGGCAGAGGATTGTGTCCCTGGGACAGACAGAGAGACAGGGCTGGAGACAGATTGGGGTAGAGGGATGTGTCCATGGAACAGACAGTCAGATGGGGCGGGGGACAGCATGGGGAAGGGGGATGTGTCTGTGGGACAGACAGACGGGACTGGGTACAGAGTGAGGGAAGTGCATGTGTCCGTGGGACAGACAGACGGGGCTGGGGACAGAGTGGGGTAGGGGGATGTATCCATGGGACAGACAGATGGACAGAGAGACAGGGATGAGGATAGCATGAGGCAGGGGGATATGTCCATGAGACAGACAAACAGATGGGGCCAGGATGGAGTTCCCTATGATCCACAGGATCAGTTCTATGCCCCATCTTTTAAACAGTCTCTTGGAGGATCCTCTTCAGTGTGTCAGACCCGTGTCCTTCAGGGCAGGCCCATCGGCACCACTGCCACCCACCCAAAGCTTCTGGGCTCCCGCCTCCTGCTTCACCCCATGAGCTCTGCCCGGCGAGTCCACTGAGCCAGACCCCTAGTCAGAGGCTTGGCCACTCTGCAGAGACCAATGCACCCCAGCTAGGATTTGCAGTGACACCAGTTAGCCGTTTCCAAACAGAGCAGGGTGTATTAGTCTGTGGGACAGAGCACTGGATGTCTTTAGGTTAGCTCAGAGAACCAGAGGTTAACACATTGTCCATCCGGCCATGCCAGAGCAATTCCCCAGCCAAGCTGTTCCAGATCCCATGTCAGGCTCTGTCTCCCTGCTGCCTTGAGGACCTTGTTTACTGCTGGTCAGTAAATCGAAGTCAACACAGAGTGCTTCGTCCAGGACAACTGTTTAAGGATGTTACTGACCAGCGAGTTATTAGTTTTCAAATGACACATCACAAGGCACAGTGTACAAAAAGTATGACAGCAGTGCATAGGGTGTGAACAAAGGGGTGCTTTAGGCCACAAAGATGGAGCCCAAATCCTCACAGGGCCTGTGTGTGTCAGCCCTAGATACTGTGCTGCAGAGATGGGAATGACAACCCACCCCACACACATGCAAATGTACACACACAGCATGGACACACCCACACAGCCCTAACACAAACTCCCTGCAAAGGCCCAATACATGCAAATGTAACACCTACAGATCCCGGTCATCAGCGGACAGGATCGAACCTGGGACCTCTGGAGCTTAGTGCATGAGCCTCTACCGCATGAGCTAAAAGCCAACTGGCTGTTAGCTAAGGCTGTAGAGCAGACTCATCCTTGTGGGGACAAATGGTTATGAAAACCAATACCCCAGTAAAAGAAAAAAGGTTCTCTTGATCCCAAAGGACCGAGCCCCAGACCCAGATGAATATACCAGTCAGATCTTACCCACAAATCACGCTGTTGCTAATCCTTTAGCATCTAAAATCTAAAGGTTTATTCATAAAAAGAAAAATATAGATGAGGGTTAAAATTGGTTAAATGGAATCAAATACATACAACAATTGCAAAACTCTTAGTTCAGGCTTGTTTCAGGCTTGATAGGATTACTGCTGATTTAAACCAATCAAGTCTTTGGAGTACAGACATGGTACATCCCAGTTTGGATGGGTCATACAGTCCTTTGTTCAGAGCTTCAGTTTCAAGCACAATTCCTACAGAGGTCAGAAGCAGGACTGAAGACAAAATGGAGGGGTTTCCAGGGCCTTTTATAATCTCTTGCCATGCGGCCTGTGCTTTCTTTGTTTCAAACACAAGCTGCCCAGCACATGGCTTGGAAGCCTCAGAGTTCTCTCCATAGGCATGTCCCTGCAGGCCTTGCTGAGTCACAAGGTATATCTGCCTTCTCTCAATGGGTCAGTTGTGTAGCTGATGGTCCTTAATCGGCCATCAAGCAGGCGAGGCATTGCTGACACCAAACTGTCTGGGGTGTCACCCAGAAGCATAACACAAGTTTGAAATACAGACATACATACATACCTATAACTCATAATACAAAGGCGATACCAACATATAAACAAGATTATCATATCTGGCAAATTATAACATTTTTGCAGATATCTTACATGGCCTATCTGGCTGATTACTTTGTGGTTGTTACCCCAGGAGCCCAGATTTGAAAGAGGTATAGAGCCAATACTTATAACTTTAAATACAAAAATGATACAAGCATACAGAGAGCATAATTATAACCAGCAAACCATAACCTTTTCATAGACACCTTACCTGACCTCCTTTCTACAAGATTTGGTGCAACTGTAGGACCTTGGTTGCAACAATGATCTATTTGGTTACAGTTCATGTCAATAACATCACACCCCCACACATAGATAAACCCCACACACATTGACCTCCCTCCACACACGATACCTATCCCACATGAACCTCTCACACACATAAATGACCCCCAATGACCTCCTCCCACACTTAGATACGCCCATGGTGACTTGCCTGCCTGGTGTGAAGGTTGCGGATCTCTCGAGACACCTAGATAGACTTATGTGTAGTGCTGGGGAGGAGCCGGTGATTGTGGTACATGTAGGTACCAATGACCTAAGGAAGGATAGGAGAGAGGTCCTGGAGGCCAAATTTAGGCTGCTAGGTAAGAGATTGACTTCCAGGGCCTCCATGGTAGCATTCTCTGAGATGCTCCCAGTACCACGCACAGGGCCAGTTAGACAGGCAGAACTGCAGAGCCTCAATGCGTGGATGAGACGATGGTATATGGAGGAGGGGTTTAGATTTATCAGGAACTGGGGAAACCTTTGGGAAAGGGGGAGCCTATACAGGAAGGATAGGCTCCACCTAAACCAAAATGGAACCAGATTGCTGGCACTTAACATTAAAAAGGTCGTAGAATTGTTTTTAAACTAAGGGCTGGGGGAAAGCCGACAGGTGCGGAGGAGCACGTGGTTCGGACATCCCTTAGGGGAGGATCTATTAATAGAGAATCTCTATGTCCTAGTGAGGACAAGAGGATGGAAAATGATAAAATAAAGGCAAGGTCTGATCAGAAACAGTCAAATAAAAAAGAGTCCCATTCAGTTACATTGTGTAATGGCAGACAGCTGAAAGGAGACAAGTTTTCAAAGTACTTATACACTAATGCTGGAAGTCTAAATAATAAAATGGGTGAACTAGAGTGCCTTGTATTAAATGAGGATATTGATATAATAGGCATCACAGAAACTTGGGGGAATGAGGATAATCAATGGGATACAGTAATACCAGGGTACAAAACATATCAGAAGGACAGAACAGGTCGTGCTGGTGGGGGAGTGGCACTATCTGTGAAAGAAAGCGTAGAATCAAATGAAGTAAAAATCGTAAATGAATCAAACTGTACCATAGAATCTCTATGGATAGAAATTCCATGCTCTAATAATACGAAGATAGCAGTAAGGATAGCGGTAAGAATATTACCAACCAGGATGGTGATAGTGACTGTGAAATGCTCAGGGAGATTAGAGAGGCTATTAAAATAAAAAACTCAATAATAATGGGGGATTTCAATTATCCCCATATTGACTGGGTACATGTCACCTCAGGACAGGATGCAGAGATAAAGTTTCTTGACACCTTAAATGACTGCTTCTTGGAGCAGCTGGTCTGGAACCCACCAGAGGAGAGACAATTCTTGATTTAGTCCTAAGTGGAGCACAGGATCAGGTCCTGGACCGCTTGGTAATAGTGACCATGATATAATTAAATTTAATATCCCTGTGGCAGGGAAAACTCCACAGCGGCCCAGCACAGTAGCATTTAATTTCAGAAGGGGAACTACACAGAAATGAGGAGGTTAGTGAAACAAAAATTAAAGGGTACCGTGCCAAAAGTGAAATTTCTGCAAACTGCGTGGAAACTTTTTTAAAGACACCGTAATAGAGGCTCAACTTAAATTATATCCCAAATTAAAAAACATAGTAAGAAAACCAAAAAAGAGCCACCATGGCTAAACAACAAAGTAAAAGAAGCAGCAAGAGGCAAAAAGACATCCTTTAAAAAGTGGAAGTTAAATCCTAGTGAGGAAAATAGAAAGGAGCATAAACTCTGGTAAATGAAGTATAAAAATACAGTCAGGAAGGCCAAAAAAGAATTTGAGGAACAAGTTAGCCAAAGACCCAAAAAGTAATAGCAAAAATGTTTTAAAGTACATCAGAAGCAGAAAGCCTGCTAAACAACCAGTAGGGCCACTGGACGATCGAGGTGCTAAAGGAGCACTCAAGGACGATAAGGTCATTGAGGAGAAACTGAATGAATTATTTGCATGGCTGAGGATGTGAGGGAGATTCCCAAACCTGAGCCATTCTTTTTAGGTGACAGATCTGAAGAACTGTCCCAGATTGAGGCACCATTAGAGGAGATTTTGGAACAAACTGATAAATTAAACAGCAATAAGTCACCAGGGCCAGATGGTATTCACCCAAGAGTTCTGAAGGAACTCAAATGTGAAATTGCAGGACTACTAACTGTCGTCTGTAACCTGTCATTTAAATCAACTTCTGCACCAGATGACTGGAGGGTAGCGAATGTACGCCAATTTTTAAAAAGGGCTCCAGAGGTGATCCCGGCAATTACAGGCCTGTAAGCCTGACCTCAGTACCGGGAAAACTGGTTGAAACTATAGTAAAGAACAAAATTGTCAGACATATACATAAACATAGTTTGTTGAGGAAGAGTCAACATGGTTTTAGTAAAGGGAAATCATGCCTCACCAATCTACTAGAATTCTTTGAAGGGGTCAACAAGCATGTGGACCAAGGGGATCCAGTGGATATAGTGTACTTAGATTTTCAGAAATGCTTGACAAGGTCCTTCACCAAAGGCTCTTATGCAAAGTAAGCTGCCACGGGATAAGAGGTAAGGTGCTCTCATGGATTCATAACTGGTTAAAAGATAAGAAACAAAGGGTAGGTATAAATGGTCAGTATTCAGAATGGAGAGAGGTAAATAGTGGTGTCCACCAGGTCTGTTCTGGGACCAGTCCTATTCAAAAATTCATAAATGATCTGGGAAAAGGGGTAAACAGTGAGGTGGCAAAATTTGCAGATAATACAAAACTACTCAACATAGTAAAGTCCCAGGCAGACTGCGAAGAGCAACAAAATGATCTCTCAAAACTGGGTGACTGGGCAACAAAATGGCAGATGAAATTTAACATTGATAAATACAAAGTAATGCACATTGGAAAGCATAATCATATGCATATAAAATGGTGGGGTCTAAATTATCTGTTACCATTCAAGAAAGAGATCTCTGAGTCATTGTGGATAGTTCTCTTAAAACATCCACTCAATGTGCAGCGCCAGCCAAAAAAGCGAACAAAATGCTGGGAATAATTAAGAAAGGGACAGAAAATAGAACAGAAAATATCATGTTGCCTCTATATAAATCCATGCTATGCCCATATCTTGAATACTGTGTGCAGATGTGGTCACCCCATCTCAAAAAAGAAATATTCAAATTAGAAAAGGTTCAGAAAATGGCAACAAAAATTATTAGGGGTATGGAAAGGCTTCTGTATGAGAAGAGATTAATAAAACTGGGACTTTGATGCTTAGAAAAGAGACGGCTAAGGGGAGATATGATTGAGGTCTATAAAATCGTGACTGATATAGAGAAAGTAGATAAGGCAGTGTTGTTTTCTACTTCTCATAACACAAGAATTAGGGGTCACCAAATGAAATTAATAGGCAGCAGGTTTAAAACAAATAAAAGGAAGTATTTCTTCACACAGCACACAGTCAATCTGTGGAACTCCTTGCCAGAGGATGTTGTGAAGGCCAAGACCATAACAGGGTTCAAAAAAGAACTAGATAAATTCATGGAGGATAGTCCATCAATGGCTATTAGACAGGATGGGCAGGAATGGTGTCCCTAGCCTCTGTTTGCCAGAAGCTAGGAATGAGTGACAGGGGATGGATCACTTGATGATCACCTGTTCTGTTCATTCCCTAGGAGGCACCTGGCACTGGCCACTCTCGGAAGACAGGATACTGGGCTAGATGGACCTTTGGTCTGACCCAGTACGGCCATTCTTCTGTTCTTATATTCCCTCCACACACTATACCCCCCACTTACCTCCCTCCACAATATACCCGCCACACATATCATAGAATCATAGAATCATAGAATATCAGGGTTGGAAGGGACCCCTGAAGGTCATCTAGTCCAACCCCCTGCTCGAAGCAGGACCAATTCCCAGTTAAATCATAAATATGCCTCCCTCTACACCTTATACCCCCTCCACATGTACGTCCCTCCACACACTGTACCCCTCACACATGTACCTCCCTCCACACACTGTACCCCCACACTTGTACCTCCTTCCACATGACTGCACCCCTCAGACACGTACCTCTCTCCACACACTATACCCCTCAGACACGTACCTTCCTCCATACACTATACCCGCCACACATGTACCTCCCCCCACATGACTGCACCCCTCACACATGTACCTCTCCCCACACACTATACCCCTCACACTCGTACCTCCCACCATGCACTGTACCCCTCATACTCGTATGTCCCTCCACACATTATACCCCCCACTTACCTTCACACACTACACCCTCACACACGTACCTCCACAAACTGTAACCCCACATGCACCTCCCTCCACACACTGTACCCACCACACACGCACCTCCCTCCACACACTATACCCCCCACACTCGTACCTCTCTCCACACACTGTACCCCTCAGAAACGTACCTCCCTCCACACACTATACCCCCCCACATGTACCTCCCCCCCACATAGTTACCCCATGCACACATACACACACGCACCCCCACCATAGACATATACCCCCACATACACTGCCGAAGACAAATTCACCCTGCACACTACACCACCCCACATACACACCTGTGCACATCCATCCCCCATGCACATCCGTCCCCACCTATATACCCCCACATGCACACCCCCCACACATATACATGTATACACAGTCCCACAAACACATATATACCCCACACATATACACACATATATACACACCCCAAACATGCACCTGCCCCAAACACATACACCCCCACACCAATACAACCCACATATACATCCACATATAGCCTGCCCCCCACATATACACACAAGCTGCTCCCATATACATCCCCACAAACACATATATACCCCTATATACACACAAATGTATATACCTGCCCACACATATACAACCCACACACATATACACACAGCCCCCACACACTTACACTCCCACATATACACTCCTCCACTCATACACCACCCTCTCATATACACCCCCTACATATACACCCACCAATACACATACATATACCCCACTTATATATACACATACACCCCCATCCTACATATTCATATACACCCCTCACACACATACAGACCCCCCACACATAGAGCCCCAAACACACAAATGCCACCCCACAGAGCTACCACAAACAAATGCCAACACAGGGCACAAGCCAGCACCCACACACATACCACAAACACCTCCCTGCCCACCCACACAGATGGATGAGCTCCAGCTGTCTGCCTGCCATGGCTCTGCCTGGCGTGCTGTGGACAGCTGGTGCAGGGCTGTGTGGCTGAGCCCCTGTGCTGTGCGGCTCTCCCCTGCCTGTCACAGTTCCTAGGTGCTCTGGCACTCACAGCCCCCCAAGGCTGGCTTTCTTTGTGGGGGTGGTAATTGATACTGAAGCACATCTACCCAGCCCTGGGGGGTGGTCTGTGCCAGGCCAGAATAGAAGTGCCCCTGGTCAGGGCAACCCCAAGTGGGAACAGGCGTTCAGCTCCCCCCACAGGGGTCATGCTGTCTATGCTCCGTGATTTCATTCACTTCACTCCCTCTAAGCAACTCCACTTCCATGGACTCCCTGCCATGGGATTCAGCATAGGCCCAGCAAAGCCAGTCTTCCCGCGCACCTGTCTTTCTGTCCCCAGACACATCACCCTCTAACTATGGCCATACTGAGTACATCTATCTATCTATCTATCTATCTATCTATCTATCTATCTCTCTCTCTCCATACACCCCCTTTATCTATCTAGCCTCATACACCCCCCTCTATCTAATCTAATCTATCTATCTATCTATCCTCATACACCCCCTCTATTTATCTATCTGTCTATCTATCTATCTACAGCACAGAGCTCTATGCTCTCTCTCTGGTTGCCCTCACCCTGCAGCTGGGGGGAGCTAAGGGGCACTGCTGAGGGCTGTGGGGAGGGGGCTGGGGCAAGATCCCTGCACAGGGCAGCAATGCTGGGTTCATTGTTGTCAGCGGGCTGTTCAGCACCAGCCTCCCTGCCTATGTTTGGAAGTCGGCATGAATTGTGTTTGAGTCAATGACACATGTTCTCCGCGAGCGGGAGAGATTATCCCAGCGCAGGACAGCCCCGGGGACAGAGAGCGCTGGCCAGAGCAGGGAAAGTCTGAGTCACAGCTCCAGCTCCTTGGGACTGCACGGCTGGCCGGTGGCTCGCGGCTTGGCCCGGTGCAGGGAGAGACACGGAGACACAGCAGCACAGAGTCCCTGCATACGCAGCTCACCGACATGGTCCCTGGGTGCATGCCAGCAACAGGATCCCTGCACCGCACCTCCTGAGAGACGCCAGCCAGGCCAAGTGTGGACACTAGGGTGAGAGAGAGGCCTTCAAACACCATCATCTATCTATCATCTAATCTAATCTATCTATCCATCCCCACAGCCCCTCTATCCATACCCCCCTTCTATCTCTCTATCCCTCCCCATACACACCCTGTCCCACAGCCCTGGGAAGCTGCCTGGGAATGCCATCATGCTCTCTAAGCTGGGGGAATGGGTGCTGGTACCCATCTCAGGGTACAAGTGCATCAGCTGGCTCCCCCCGCCCGGGGAGCAGGAATGCTCTGCCCTCGCATGCTGGAGGACAAGGCATGCGGGGAGGGGTGCTGCAATGTCTCCAGGTCTCTGTGGGGGCTCAGGGAGAGAGCCAGGGTTGTATGCCACATTGCCACCAGTTCTTGCATCAGCAGAGGAGGGTGCCCGAGCACCCAATGGATGCTGGCTGCTCCCGACTCCCTGCTAGGCTGGCACAAGGCTAGGCTCACTCCGTGGCAAGGAGCGCACAGTGCTGCAGGGTGTGACAAAACGCCACTCCCCCAGCCCTGGTGGGGCACTGGCTCCATACCCCCATGAGGGTCTGTGAGCTCTAGAGCCCTGCCCTGCCATTGCGTCTTCATGGTTCCGATCCCGCTGCACAGAGCTAACGGGACTTTTCCATCCACTAAGCCTCACAGCAGCCTGCATGCTGGTAAATCTGGAGTCCCTCCCTGACTGCAGTGCGGTCAGATACATAGACAGAGGGTTGTGTAGGGATAGATAGATAGATAGATAGATTAGATTAGATAACTGGTTCTGTGGATGAGGGGAAAGCAGTGTACGTGTTATTCCTTGACTTTAGCAAAGCTTTTAATACGGTATCCCACAGTATTCTTGCCAGCAAGTTAAAGAAGTATGGGCTGGATGAATGGACTATAAGGTGGATAGAAAGCTGGCTAGATCATTGGGCTCAACGGGTAGTGATCTGGTTGGCAGCCGGTATCAAGCAGAGTGCCCCAGGGGTCGGTCCTGGGGCCATTTTTTTCAATATCTTCATTAATGATCTGGAGGATGGTGTGGATTGCACCCTCAGCAAGTTTGCAGATGACACTAAACTGGGAGAAAAGGTAGATACCCTGGAGGGTAGGGATAGTATACAGAAGGACCTAGACAAATTAGAGGATTGGGTCAAAAGAAATCTGATGAGGTTCAACAAAAACAAATGCAGAGTCCTGCACTTAGGATGGAAGAATCCCATGCGCTGCTACAGACTAGGGACCGAGTGGCTAGGCAGCAGTTCTGCAGAAAAGGACCTAGGTTACAGCGAACGAGAAGCTGGATATGAGTTAACAGTGTGCCCTTGTTGCCAAGAAGGCTAACGGCATTTTGGGCTGTATAAGTAGGAGTATTGCCAGCAGATCAAGGGACGTGATTGTTCCCCTCTATTCGGCATTGGTGAGGCCTCATCTGGAGTACTGTGTCCAGTTTTGCACCCCACGCTACAAGAAGGATGTGGAAAAACTGGAAAGAGTCCAGCGGAGGGCAACAAAAATTATTAGGGGGCTGGGGCACATGACTTATGAGGAGAGGCTGAGGGAACTGGGATTACTTAAGTCTGCAGAAGAGAAGAATGAAAGGAAGTTCCAAAGAGGATGGATCTAGACTCTTCTCAGTGGTAGCAGATGACAGAACAAGGAGTAATGGTCTCAAGTTGCAGTGGGGGAGGTTTAGGTTGGATATTACGAAAACTTTTTCACTAGGAGGGTGGTGAAGCACTGGAATGGTTACCTAGGGAGGTGGTGGAATCTCCTTCCTTAGAGGTTTTTAAGGTCAGGCTTGACAAAGCCCTGAGTGGAATGATTTAGTTGGGGATTGGTCCTGCTTTGAGCAGGGGGTTGGACTAGATGACCTCCTGAGGTCCCTTCCAACCCTGAGATTCTATAATAGATAGATAGATAGATAGAGGGGGTGTATGTGTATAGACAGATACATGGATGTACGAAATAGACAGGTGTGTGGAGAGAGTGTGTGTGTATGTGTGGGGGATAGACAGTGTGTATGAGGAGAGATGGATCCACATCCTCCCCAGATCTGAGTAGGCTCCTCTCTGAGCTGCTCAGAGCTGACCACCGGGCTACAGGCTGTTCTAGGGGCATCTCTCTCAGGGCTGGTGTATCCTGGGAACTTACATTGGCACCACTACATTGCTGAGGGGTGAGAAAAATCCACCCCCTTGAGCAGCATCCTTAAGCCTGCCTAACCCCTGGTGCAGACAGCGATCGGTCCGCGGGAGAATTCTTGCATTCATCTAGCTGCCGCCTCCCACGGAGGTGGGTTAAATACGCTGACAGGAGAGCCCCTCCCATCGCTGTCGTGAGTCTCTGCACTGAAGCGCTACCACCTTAGCCTTGGTCGGCACTCCACACTACATTGCTCAGGGGTAGGTCCACATCCCTGAGTGACGCAGTTATACCGACCTAACCCCCCACGTAGACAGGGCTATGTCGATGGGAGGGCTTCTCCTGTCCACATAGCTACTGCCTCTGCGGGAGGTGGAATCCCTACGCAGGTGGGAGAAGCTCTTCACATCTTCACTAAGCGCTACAGCGGCACTGCTGTCCGTGTAGACAAGCTCTTAGGCCTGGTCTACACCGTTAGGTCAAAGAGAGGCAACTTATGTCGATCTCACTCTGTAAGCGTCAGCTCTAACTCCTGTAGCTCCCACTGAAGTAAGTGCCCCACTACAGTGGCTCTCAGCCAGAGATACGTGTACCCCTGGGAGTACGCAGAGATCTTCCAGGAGGTACATCCATTCATTTAGGCATTTGCCTAGTTTCACCACAGGCTACATAAAAAGCCCTAGCGCAGTCAGTATCAACTAAAACTTCATTCAGTCGATGGCTTGTTTATACTGCTCTATATACGATACACTGAAATGTAAGTACAATATTTATATTCCAGTTGATTTATTTTATAATTATATGGTAACATGAGAAAACCAGCCATTTTTCAGTAATCGTGTGCTGGGACACGTTTGTATTTTTATATCTCATTTTGTAAGCAAGCAGCTTTTAAGTGAGGTGAAACTTGGGGGTACGCAAGACAAATCAGACTCCCGAAAGGGTATAGCAGTCTGGAAAGGTTGGGAGCCACTGGCCTACTACACCGACTTAATAACTCCTTCACTGCGGGAGGCGTAGCGTTTGGGTCGCCGTTGGTAGGTCGACGCAGTGCCAGGGTAGACACTGTGTTACTGATATCACCTGTTGCCACCTTTCCGAAGCCGTCCCACAATGCCCCATGCTGACAGTTAAAGTGGTGCAAGCGCTCCTGGTGAGGACACACACCGCCGACACAAGGAGCATTGTGTGGACATACAAAAACAATCGAATTTCTGCGGTGCTTCTACGTCAATGTAACTTAGGTCGACTTAATTTTGTAGCATAGACTTGCCCTTAGTCTCTGCTGTTGAAGCTGGTCCATAGTGTATAAAGACTGAAATAATTACAGGGCCAGCAAGTGCGAAAGCCCCAGGGAGTTTGACTCTGCGGCCCAGTGGCTGGAGCATTTACTGGGAAGCAGGAGACCTGCACCACAGCAGGTAGAGGGGGGATTTGAACCTAGCTCTCCCCTCTCCTTGCAGAGTGTGCTGCCCACTGGGCTAGGGCTATAAGCAGGGAGCTCTCCTGGGGGGTTTTCATGAGACAGGGCTGACCTGGCTCAGGCACCCAGCTCTAGGACAGGGGTCCCGGGTGACAAACCCCACCTGGGCTGGGTGCCAAACTATCTCAGAGGGAGCGGGCTGAGGAACTGTGGTCTGTGCAGTCCGCTGGTGGCCGGGGGCCAGGCGCTGCACCGCAGAGCCCTTTGTGCATCCAGCCCTGGTCCCTCGGCTTGGATCTGCTTTTCTGCTTTGGGAGGGGACTGGGGCCAGGCCCGCAGGCGGGTGCAGCTCCTGCTCTGTAACCCCTGCGGGGTGAGTGAGGCTCCAGGGCTGCCCACACGAGTCATGCTCGGGGCTGGCAGCTCCAGCAGGAGGCCCTGGGGACACAGGCAAGTCACAATCAGCACTAATTAGCACTGGCTAGCAGACAGGAAAATCCAGCAGCCTGGCAGGCAGAGGGAGCCCCCATCTGGGTGGGGACAGTCCCAGACCTGGGGAGGTGATCGCCCTGGTTGGGAGGGCCTGGACCCAGACCCACAGTGGGGGACAGTCTCCCCCACGGGGGTAGGGGCGCATGGTGGATGGGATCAGGGCCAGGGCCAGCTCAGCAGGAAGGACCTAGCCAAAGCTCACAGGTGGCCTTTGCTGGGTGGGCAGCAGGGCTTGTGCACAAAGAGGCACTAGCCTTCCCCCCTGCCCCCACCCCATGACTGCATTTCCCCTGTGGGTATGACTCCCTCGCATCAGCCCTGTGTGGGGCAGCAACAGCACTGGGGCTCGGCTACCAGGGGCAGAACCCAGCCCCCTGCTCTAACCATTAGACCTCACCCCTGCTTCCCAGAGCTGCGGAAAAAGCCCAAGATTCCTGTTCCCAGCCCCAACCCCTAGTTAGGACCCACTAGACCCCAATCCCCTCCCACAGCCGGGGTAGAACCCAGCAATGTTCCCTCTAATTTTTTACGTCCATGTGCAGAATGAATGTGCATCACTGTGCACCACTCTGGGGTGACGTGTGGCGGGGGTGGGCCTGAGGGGTTTGGAGAGTGGGAGGGGGCTCAGGGCTGGGGAAGGGGGTTGGGGTGTGGGAGGGGGTGAGAGGTGCGGGCTCTGGGAGGGAGTTTGGGTGTGGGCGGGGGCTCCGGGCTGGGGGTGTGGTCTCTGGGGTGGTGCTGGGGCTGAGAGGTTTGGGGTGCAGGCTGCCCCAGGGTTGCAGAGGGGAGAGAGGACTCCCCCCAGCCCTCTCTCACCTCAGCAGCCCAGGGCTGGGGGAGAGCTCCTCTTCCCGCTGTGGTAGCTGAGGCCGGGGCCAGGGGAGAGGTGCCTCGCCCCGCTGTGCACCTGCGCGGTCCTTGATAGCCTGCTGCACGGCCATGTGGCCACGCAGCTTAGAGGGAACTTCACAGTCAGGAGGAGCCCTGGCTCCCAACCCTCCCTGCTCTCGCACCTAGACCCCGTCTTCCTCATCTAACTCAGACAGCGGGACTGATGCTACCCACACGGACACCCCAGGGTGTCCAGGGGGTGCCAGGAGGGTAGGGATGGGCCCCACATGCGGGTGGAATAAGGGCCCTGCCATGGAGGGGGAATTGGCCCCGACAGAGGGGCACATACTTTGCCAGGCATAGGCCTGGTCATGGATGTCGTCCCGTGCACCTCAGCCTTTGGCCCCCAACAGCAGCACTCTGCACAGTTTCCCCATCCCATGAGCTGGGGAGCAAATCACGCAGCCCCTGCCCCTCTCAGTGCCCCCCCCAGCTAGAACAACCCAGCCCTGCCCCTCGCAGTGCCCCCCCAGCTAGAACAACCCAGCCCCTGCCCCTCTCAGTGCCCCCCTGCTAGAACAACCCAGCCCTGCCCCTCTCAGTGCCCCCTCATGCTAGAACCAGCCAGCCCTGCCCCTCTCAGTGCCCCCCCAGCTAGAACAACCCAGCCCTGCCCTCTCAGTGCCCCCCCCGCTAGAACAACCCAGCCCTGCCCCTCTCAGTGCCCCCCCAGCTAGAACAACCCAGCCCTGCCCTCTCAGTGCCCCCCAGCTAGAACAACCCAGCCCTGCCCCCTCAGTGTCCCCCCAGCTAGAAAAACCCAGCCCTGCCCCCTCAGTGCCCCCCCCAGCTAGAACAACCCAGCCCTGCCCCTCTCAATGCCCCCCCAGCTAGAACAACCCAGCCCTGCCCCTCTCAATGCCCCCCCAGCTAGAACAACCCAGCCCTGCCCTCTCAGTGCCCCCCATGCTAGAACCAGCCAGACCCTGCCCCTCTCAGTGCCCCCCCACTACAACCCAGCCCTGCCCCTCTCAGTGCCCCCCCGGCTAGAACAACCCAGCCCTGCCCCTCTCAGTGCCCCCCCCCGGCTAGAACAACCCAGCCCTGCCCCTCTCAGTGCCCCCCCATGCTAGAACCAGCCAGCCCCTGCCCCTCTCAGTGCCCCCCTGCTAGAACAACCCAGCCCTGCCCCTCTCAGTGCCCCCCAGCTAGAACAACCCAGCCCTGCCCCTCTCAGTGCCCCCTATGCTAGAACCAGCCAGCCCCTGCCCCTCTCAGTGCCCCCCTGCTAGAACAACCCAGCCCTGCCCCTCTCAGTGCCCCCTCATGCTAGAATCAGCCAGCCCTGCCCCTCTCAGTGCCCCCCCAGCTAGAACAACCCAGCCCTGCCCCTCTCAGTGCCCCCCTGGCTAGAACAACCCAGCCCTGCCCCTCACAGTGCCCCCCCACTAGAACAACCCAGCCCTGCCCCTCTCAGTGCCCCCCATGCTAGAACCAGCCAGCCCTGCCCCTCTCAGCCCCCCCACCTCCCCACTGTGCTTGAGCTAGGTGGGTGGGATTCTGGACCCATATGTCTGAGCCAGCAGCACTCCATGTGCAGATACGCATCCCACAGCAGCAAGGGGTGGCAGCAAGTGGGGCAGGCCCACACCATACAGCCTGGCCCGGGCTGCCCTCCCAGCTAGCTGTAGTGCTAATCAATGGCAGGAAGCCCTGTGGGGACAGCCAGAAGCCGAGCCCTGCTCTGGAGGGGCAGCACCTCAACAGCAGTGAGAAGGAGCTGACCTGTCACTGGGTTTATCTCACACCTCTCAGCTCAGGCCTGCAAATATCTGAGCACTTCCCAGAGCAGGGAAATTGAGAGCTGAAGGGAATTCACTCAGCTCAGCTGGGACAGAGCCAGAAATAGAACCCAGGAGTCCTGGCTCCCACACTCCACTTACCACCAAACCCCACTCCCTCCTGGAGCTGTGATTGAACCCAGGTGTCTCAGCCCTTCCTCCCCACTCTAACCCAGTAGCCCCCACTGCCCGCCCTTGGCTCTAGGCATCAGGAGGCGGGTGCGGTGGGTGCCCCATGGGGGGATAGCTCTCCTTTGACGGGCGCTGCCTTCTCCACTCAGGTGTGGGCAGCGAGTGGCATGGAGCTCCCTGAGGTGGAGGACAACGCGGAGTTCCTGGAGCGGCTGATGGAGGTGACCTCGCGCCGCTTGCCCCAGCTGGAGCTACAGGAGCAATACACCATCATCAAGGAGCTGGGCAGGGGCACCTACGGCAACGTGCTGCTGGCAGAGCACCGGGAGCAAGGTGAGGGCAGCGCCAGCTGCTCCTGGGTGGGCCAGGCCTGAGTAGCCGCAGCCTGCATTGGGCCCCTGCAGGGAGCCGGGTGGGGACTCGTAGAGGGCTCTGTCTCCTCACAGTCAGTGCTGTCCTCAGTGGGGCACTGCGAGGCGCTGTGCTGCAGGGGGTGGGGTGGGGGCTCGGTAGGGGGCGCTCTTCCCAGCAGTCAGTGCTGGCCCCAGTGCCCCAGGGCGTGCTAGGGGGCACTGTGCTGAAGGGAGTGGGGCAGGAACTCAGGGACTCACCCGGCTGCTCTCTGACACCACTTACTTCAAAATAGCCAGCTCCCTTTTGCTCGCTGCTCCCGGCACAGGCACCGATGGCCCCATGCCACCCGGCAGGTGATCCATTGCAACTGCCAGGCCAGCCACTCGGGCACCCACTGCCAACTCACAGGGGCCCAGGGGAGCAGTCAGTGAGGTGAGGGGGCAGCCACAGAAGGGGCCCTCTACTCCCAGAAGCTACTGACACAATGGTACTCTCTGAGCCTGCCCACAGGGCCCCTCCACTCCCTCTGGTTGTGCCCAAGCACTGCCCCCTGCTGGGGCACACCGACCCCCCCTTTGTGCCCAGGCACTGACCCCCACTTTGTACCCAGGGACACATTGGGTACACTGTTGGGACACATCCACACTCTCTTTGTACCCAGGCCCTTCTCCTGCTGAAACACATTGACCCCCTTCCCCTTTGTACTGAGGCCCTGACCCTGCTGGGACACATTGACCCCCCTTTTGTACCCAGGCACGGCCCTGCTGGGACACACTGACCCCCCCTTTGTACCCAGGTACGGCCCTGGCGTTGAAGCTGATGCCAAAGGAGAGGACGGAGCGGCGGGCGTTTCTGCGGGAGTACTGCATTGCGCTCTGCCTGTCTGCCCACGCCGGATTCCTGCGCACTCTGCCCATTGTCTTCGAGAGCCCCACCCACTTTGCCTTTGCCCAGGAACTCGCGCCCGCTGGGGACCTGTGTGCCATCGTGCATGACGGGGTATGCTGGTGTGAGGCAGGGGGGGCAGGGGTGTTCTGGGGAGTGGCGATCAGGGGACGGAGCATCAGATGTTAGCAGGGCTGCTGAGTAGGGGATGGGATGGGGAGCAGGGGCATGGGCCACTGGGTCTCAGGGGGGCCTGTGAAACAGGGAGCTGGGGAGTGGAGGATGGGGGATCGGTGCTGGGGGTCTCGGGAGTGCGTGGCTGGGGGCTCAGCGGAGAGGGCTGGGAAGGGGTTGCTGGGGTGCAGGGTCTCAGGGTTCCAGGGGAGTAGGGGCTGGTGGGCTGGAGTCTCGGGGCAGGGGAGCAAGGGATGCAGGATGGGCTCTCAACAGGAGGCCTTGGGACCTGGGGTGAAGCATGGGAGATGCTGGAGGGGACACTGGTGTGCTGTGGGGAGTTACAGTACAGGGCACTGTGGGGTGCTGAGGGGTTGGGGCCAGAGGGAGCATAGGGTGCTGTGGGGGGGAGCTGCACTGTGACGGGGAGGTCTCCAGTGGGGGTGCTCTGTGGGGAGGTCCCGAGAGGGGGTGCAGGGGAGGTCCCCAGAGGGGTGCTGGGGTGCTGTGCGGAGGAGCTCTGGAGGGGGCGCTGTGGCGCTGTGTGGGGGAGGTCCCTGGTGGGGCACCGTGTGGGGAGGTCCCCAAAGGGGGCGCTGTGCGCTGTGTGGGGGAGGTCCCTGGTGGGGCACTGTGTGGGGAGGTCCGCACAGGGGGTGCTGTGGCACTGTGTGGGAGAGGTCCCTGGTGGGGCACTGTGTGGGGAGGTCCCCACAGGGGGTGTGGGGCGCTGTGTGGGGGAGGTCCCCAGAGGGGGTGCTGTGCGCTGTGTGGGGGAGGTCCCTGGTGGGGCACTGTGTGGGGAGGTCCCCAAAGGGGGCGCTGTTGGTGGGAGGCCAGTGCTGCCCTTGTGTAACCCCCATGCCCCCACAGGAGGGTCTCCCAGAGGCCCAGGTGAAGCGCTGTGCAGCCCAACTGGCTGAGGCCCTGGACTTCATGCACGGCAAAGCCCTGGTGCACCGGGACATCAAGCTGGACAACGTGCTGCTCTTCGACTGCGAGTGCCGGCGGGTGAAGCTGGGCGACTTCGGGCTGACGCGGCTGGAGGGCACGCCCGTCTGCGCCATGTCGGGCACTCTGCCCTACGCGCCGCCCGAGCTCTGCCTGCTCGAGGCCTCGGAGACGCTGGAGCTGGATGCCAGCCTGGATGTGTGGGCCTTCGGGGTGCTGCTCTTCTGCCTTGGCACTGGCTGCTTCCCCTGGGACGTGGCTGTCAGCCCCGACCCCCAGTTTGAGGAGTTCGGCGCCTGGCAGAACAGCACGGTTCCGGGGGAGGTGCCGGCACCCTGGAGGGCTTTCAGCACCGCCGCCCAGGAGATGTTCCGGCGGCTGCTGACCCTCGACCCCAACCGCCGCAGCCCAGCCATCGAGGTGCACAAGTACCTGCCCCTGGTCTGGCTGGCAAGCAGCCTCCGGGAGCTGGATGGTCCCGGGGGACTGGGGGGCCAGGGGCACAGCCAGAGCCTGGCCGGAGAGCAGCACAGTCAGGAACACCCCCGAAGCAGCCCAGGTGCTGCCTGCAGCACAGCCCCCCGCACCGAGAGCTCTGCCCAGGCTGCGGGGGGCAGGCCCCAGTCCAAATTGGGAAAGGAGGTGGGGGGAGGGGAGGAAGGAGCAGAGGGAAAGGGAGGAGGCACTGGCAGGAGCGGAGGGGGAGGGAAGCCAGCACCCCCTGCCATAGCTTCCATCTCCTGCCACCCCTCTGTCTCCTCGGCCCCCATCCCGATCAGTTCCTGCTGAGGATCCTGAGACAAAGGGGCAGTCCGGGGCTCCCTGCCAGAGCTGCCCTTGCCAAGGGCTGGGCTCAAGGAGCCTGTTCCCCTCCGACAGCACCAACCCCTGCTGGGTGGGCAAAGGAGCCTGCCTGTGTGTGCAGTAAGTCATGGGTGATGAGCCCAGCCATGGGGGGCACTCTGAGCTCAAGGCGGCCCATTGGCCAGGGGCTCCCAGCGTAGGGCTGTGGCTACGGGCTGGAGCAGCAAGGGGTACCCAGCATGGTCAGGGAGGGTAAGTGGGACCGCTACTGGGCCCTGGGCTCAGCTCACTGCAAACAGGACAGGGGCTAGCAGGGAGGGGGCAGAGAAGAGCTACAAGAAGGATTTGGGGGCTGGGAACCTGCCGGGCAGGGAGAGGCTGAAGGAGCTCAGTGGATTAAGTATCTCCACCCAGAGGAGGGTCCTGTGATCCCAGCCTCTGGGTACCTGCCCAGGGAGGAGATTTCGGAGAGCAGGGGGCTCTGTGCTCCCCCAGGGCAAAGGCAGAACCAGACCCACTGCTCAAACCAGGCTGATGCAGGCTGGGAATAAGGTGCAGATTTTGAAATGAAGCAAACTAATGCCTGGAGCAGCTTCCTGCAGGGTTGGAGGATTCTCCTGACTCTGCTTTATAAACCTTTGACATAGATCCACAGGATCGGGGCTATGGCCCCAGCTTTGTAACAGTCCCTGGGAGGAGCCTGTCGGTGTGCCAGACCCCCTAGGGCTCTCATTCTTTCTCCAGAGTAAGCCACACAGCCTCACCGCCTCCTTAGGCTGGATCTCTGAGCCGTCAGCCCCCCTGCACCACCCGTGAGCTCCGTTCAGGGAGTCCCACTGAGACAGACCCCTGAGGGAGACTTGTACAATCGTAGGGAGCAACACACCCCTCTGCCAGCATGTGCAGGGACACTCAGCCAGCGCTGTCACACAGGCGGGTTTATTTGTCGACTGGCCCCCAGTGCAGGAAGCCCTTGGTGAGCACAGAGAAATGAAGGTTCAAAGCTCTGTCCCTGTGTCACTCGGTCTGACCTCCTCCATCAGCAGAGCCCTGCACGGATACACATTTCTATCTGTGGATGCAGATATCCGCAGACAGAAATCGGTATCCGCTGAACCACAGGGCTCTCCCAGGAACCAAAGCAGCAGAGGGAAGCCACCTCCTCGAGGTGCAGTAGCTGTGTGGATGGAAGAATTCTTCCCTCGACCCAGCGCTGTCTACATGGGGATTTGTTCGCCTTAACTACACCACACAGGATTTTTCACATCCTCCCTTAGGTCTGGTCTGTCGGCTGACACATGGGGCGTTTTCACATGGCCTGTGCCCTTCTGCCACCCCAAAACCTTTGGGTTTGAAACTGGGCTGGGGTGCTGCCGCTCTCTCCTCCCCTTCATCAGCCGGGGAGGGAGGAGGGCAATGCACCCACATTTCTCCATGTGTCAGCTGTCTTGGCTGCAGCCTGGGGTGTCTGGAGCCCTAAGCTGGGGTACAAAGCGATCCCTTGAGCATTAGGGGGATCAGTGTAGGTTTTTCCCCTCTGTCACAAGTCCAGAGGATTGGTGCCGTGCCTCCTGCTTTGGAACAGTCTCTAGGGAGAACCACTTCAGTGTGCCAGACCACCATGGGGTATCACTTCCTGCACCACGCGGTCTCATCACCTCCTAAGATTGAACCTCTGGGCTGCAGCCCTCCTGCTTCACCCCCATGAGCTCTGCCCAGTGCATCCAGCTGAGACAGACTCCTGGGAAAGACTTGTCCACTCTGCAGGGACCAGTGCATCTCAGCCAGTATTTGCAATGACACTCGTGCTTTCCAAGTGGTGCCTCAGGGGCTGGTGAGGCAGGGATGCAGGGTGCTCCTGCATATTTGCAGGCCCCCTCTGGAGTCGTCTCGTAACCCCAGGGCTGTGACTTGGGAGTCTCTTGGTTTAAAGAATCCACCCTGGCCATGGCCACCTGCTGACAGGGTGTCTTTGTGATGGGCTGTGGTCTCAGGGCTGCTCTACACTTACCCTGGGCTTTCCCTACCCTCTGGCAGGGCTCACAGGACTTGCAGTACTGCTGGACTGCTTCTGAGACTCTGGGCTGGTAAAAGTTCTGCAGCAACTTGTGCTTGGTGCACTGGATCCCCTGCTGGCCCGAGGGAGACGTCATGGGCCAGGTACAGTAGCCTGCGGCAGCACCCTTGGGGAAGCACCAGCTGCCTCCTGATCCCCCAAGACTTAATTTTCCCCGGGGGACCCATGCCCAGCACAGGAATCCCTTCTCCACAGGAATCTTTCCCTGCCATCCTCCTGAAGAGGGTTTGAGGGCTGTGGCCGGCGGGGCCCTCAGCTTTTCTAAGTAGGGAATCCCTTGGCAGTTCAGTATGAAATTCAGCTGCTGGGGCAGGGAGGGGGACCCATCCCTCCTTGCTGGTGGGGTTTGGAGTCACAGCACCGCTTGGCTGGACCTTAGTTTCCGCAACTTGGGACAGAGTCTTGGACCCATCTCCATTCAGCCCTGCCTCAGGGAGCTTATCCCCCCAAGCCAGAGGTGGTGGCTTGCTAGCCCCAAGCGTGGTAGCCTTTGAGCCTGGGCCAGGTCCTGGTGGTGCTCTCTGGCTCTGTCTCCTGGTAAGGATCAGGGAGCTGTGGGCACCGCCTGGCCACTCCTCCAGATCATTCCCCATCTGCAGGTAACTGATCCTGCACCCCAACCTCTTTGTGCCCCTCCTTGGCACCCCATCTCAGGTACACCCGTGCTACAGGCACCTTGACCTAGGGTCCAGACACCCCCTGGGATGCTGGCAGAGCAGGTGCCAGTTCATGCCAAGGTCCCCATGTCTCAAACGAACATTGACACACATATGGTTGGAACCAGTCTGGCTCAGCTGTGTGTTGGGATTGGTAGAAGATGTATTAGAATTATAAGAATATGTTTAGTCTTTATGGAATGCTTGTAAATTACTGCCTGCATTAATCTCACGTATAGCATCTGTATCTATCCCATCTTGGAAGGTCATAGTTAAGCATTTGTTATAAGCCACCATGACTGTGTCACCAGAAAGGAAGATACATTAACTAGTGTGAAGTTCTTGTCTCCAGCAGAAGGTGTTGTGTCCTTTAGGACAAGGAAGGCCTGTCCACACCAGACAGTCTAGAGCAGTGGTTTTCAAACTTTTTTTCTGGTGACCCAGTTGAAGAAAATTGTTGACGCACATGACCCAACGGAGCTGGGGATGAGGGGTTTGGGAGCGGCTCAGGGCTGGGGCAGAGCATTGGGGTATGGGGGAGAGCATATGGGGCTGGGAATGAGGGGCTCCGGTTTTGAGGGGGGCTCAGGACTGGGGCAGGGGATTGGGACATGGGGTTGGGGCATGGGTTTACCTCGGGCAGCTCCCGGTCAGCAGCACAGTGGGGGTGCTAAGGCAGGCTTCCTGCCTGGCCTGGCACCGCAGACTGTGCTGCGCCTCGGAAGCGGCCAGCAGCAGATCCATCTCCTAGGCAGAGCTACGCAAGCAGCTCCACATGGCTCTTGCCCACAGGCACTGACCCCTCCAGCTCCCATTGGCCGGGAACCAGCCAATGGGAGTGTGGAGCCAGTGCTCGGGGTGGAGGCAGCGCGCAGAGCCCTGTGGCTCCCCCGCCTAGGAGCTGGACCTGCTGTTGGCCACTTCCACGGTGCAGCATAGTGTCAGAACAGGTAGGGACTAGCCTGCCTTAGCCAGGCAGCACCACTGATGGGACTTTTAACGGCCCAGTCGGCAGTGCTGACCAGAGCCACCGTGACCCAGTGCCTTACATTCCGCGACCCAATACTGGGTCACGACCAGCAGTTTGAAAACTACTGGACTAGAGTTGAACACTAAAGAGGACAAAGTACTTTGTTGTTACTCTTCCCATCCCCATGAAGATGAGTCTTGAAAGTGAATTTGAGTTTGCTGAGTTTGCAGCTCCAAGCTGAAGGGGGAAGGGAATAAAACCCCCTAACAAGGAGGAACTGTATCTTTATGCTGCTTGCGCTGTGGGGGGCAAGGTTTTCTAGGCATAAGCAAGAGGCCCCCAGTGCTTGGCCTGGGTTAGCCCTGAAGGCCACACAGACCTTGCTTGTCATAGAAGCTTCTATTACTTTTTGAAATTTAAGAGTGGAACTCGTTTGTGTGGGTATGTGTTTACCTGCTTTAACCTTGTAAATCACCCACTTGTTTCCTTTTCCTATTAATCAATCTCTACATAGTTTATTACAGGATTGGCTACAAGTGTTGTCTTTGGTGTGAGATCTAAGGTGCAATTGACCTATGGTGAGTGACTGGCCCTTTGGGAGTGGGAGTCACCTGAACATGGCTCACCCACATGGCCTCAGGGATCCAAGTGGTGGAGGCAACCAGATGACTCCTACCCTCCCTGACATATTAAGGGATCCCATCATGGTGACCCCCAGCTGCCCCCACCCCTGCCAGCCTCAGGGATCTAATGGCAGCAGGATCTGAGCACCCTTCCTCTCAGGGATTCATTCACACACACACACACACACACACACACAGATGTAGTGGCAGGGATTCACACACACACACACACACAGATGTAGTGGCAGGGATTCACACACACACACACACACACACACACACACGTAGTGGCAGCAACACCCAGCCACAACCCACCTCTGCCCCCTCTGAACAAATTCAGACATCCTGTGGGGGCAGTAGCAAGCTCTCCCCTGCCCCCTTGCTGGCCTCAGGGATCCAGTGGAGGCAGGGGCAGCACCTGGCCACCCACCAGCCAGCACCATGGATCCATTGGTGGCTTCATCTGGCTGCTCCCCCCTTCCCCCCGCTGGCCTGAGTGATCCAGTGGTGCTGACACCAGGCCTACACCCCTCCCTCAGGGATCAAGTGGCAGCAGCAATGGGCTGACTCCACCCACCACCACCCTCGCCAGCCTCAGGTTTGCCATGGTGGTGGCACCCAGATACCCCCACTCCCTTCGCCAGCCTCAGGGATCCAGTGTCCATGGTACCCAATGTAGTAAGATGAGGCCCTGAAACGTAAACCTTTGGTATCAGAGGCCTGGTATGAGGCCTAAGGCCTGAACTAAAGTAATGGTCAAGACTTTGCTAACATAAAGCAAAGCTAAGCTGTGAGCAGGAGGCAGGCTCTGCTCACAAAAGCTGGCAAGGAGAAGGCTGCTAATTGGACATATACACATATCTAAAGGGGATCAAGCACTAATAGGTTAAACATGGGCCAGGATGGCACCAGAACAGTCTGGTACGAACACATTCCACAGAGATAATGAGGAACAGGCTGACCCATCCTAAAACTGGGACCTGAGGGAACTGGGGATGTTTAGTCTTCAGAAGAGAAGAATGAGGGGGGATTTGATAGCTGCTTTCAACTACCTGAAAGGGGGTTCCAAAGAGGATGGCTCTAGACTGATCTCAGTGGTAGCAGATGATAGAACAAGGAGTAATGGTCTCAAGTTGCAGTGGGGGAGGTTTAGGTTGGATATTAGGAAAAACTTTTTCACTAGGAGGGTGGTGAAACACTGGAATGCATTACCTAGGGAGGTGGTGGAATCTCCTTCCTTTGAGGTTTTTAAGGTCAGGCTTGACAAAGCCCTGGCTGGGATGATTTAGTCGGGGATCGGTCCTGCTTTGAGCAGAGGGTTGGACTAGATGACCTCCTGAGGTCCCTTCCAACCCTGATATTCTATGATTCTATGAAAAGACAGGGTCAAAAGGATAATATGATGGATAGGCTTGTTTTTTCGAACCAACATGTACCAGGAGAGAGGCAGCACCCCAACACTCAGAGGGGTTGTACCTCAATACGTCAGGAGTGATGTGTCACTTGTTTGTACCTGTGTATAAGAATGCACCCCTGAGGAGGTTTCTTTGTCCAGCCTAGGGGCCAGTGGAGGGTCCCACCACTGATTGAGTTGCGTCCATTGTCAGGGAGCAAATATGTACTAGCAGAACCATAGACATCTGATCCGGGGAGCTAGACACTGTGTTTCGTTTGGCAATAAACCTGGCCAGGTGCCTTCCTACCTTATCAGAGTCTGTGGTCATTGGGGGTTCTCTCGGGGCCTGCTGTGTCAGCGATCTGCACAGAGCAGCACACAGAGGGAACACACGCACACGGCTGACTGTTATCAACATTGAACAGAGCAGAGCACCACACCGGTGATGTCTGACGACACCCAACTCACCCCATGGAACGACCCACCAAATATCCTAAGAGAACCTGGTTCAATATGGAAAGAAAGCCTCCTCCGACCACATACCCCTAGTTGTCAGCTGTCACCCCATGTGGGCTCCCATATGGGGTAAAATCAAACAATGACACCCCATACTCAACAGGGACCCCATCCTGAAAGCAATCTTTTCTGGCGTTCGAACAATCCTCCAACCACATCATCAGAAGCAAGCTCCCCACAGACCAGGACCTAGCAACTCAAAGCGGCACCGGACCTTGCCAAAACAACAGATGCAAAACCTGCCGCCATATCTCCATTGCTACCATGATCAACACTCCCCACACAACACACCTTTAAAGAGCCATGGGTCCTACACATGCCGAGCACAACATGAGATGTAACCTCACCCAGTGCACTAAATGCCCCAATAACAACTAGGTTGGTGAAACCAGACAAGCACTATGGTCTCATATGCACTTTTCACCGAGCGATCACGCTATAGCTGACCTCTCAGTCCTCATCCTCCAAGGAAACCTGCACAACACTTTAAAAAAAAATGCCAGAGAGCGCCAATTCATGGACACTAAAAATCGTGGTCTTAATAAAGACACTGGATTTATGGCTTTTTACAACAATCTGTAACCCACTAATCTCCTTTTTTTCCCTATGACTGCAGGGTGTTAATGGGCCACTTCACCCCACATGGTCCCTAACCATGGTCCTGCTGGCTGGAGGGTGAGTGCCCCGGCAGGCCATAGAAAAACCAACCCATCTCAGCAGGACGCCGAGCGCGGGGGCCGCAGGGCCTGTTGCCACTGAGAAGCAGGATGGGATCCCTCTGGCTCCCGGCAACGGAGCCTCCTGGGGCCCCCGTTTCCAGCTTCTCTTCCCAACTCCCAGCGCTGGGACCTGACTTTGTTTAACCAAAAGCAGAGACAGCCCAGATCCCAGGGTTCCAGGAGCTGGGGCTGCAAGGGAACCCCAAACACTGCTAGACTTAGATGGGCTCATGATCATCGGTGACTCTGCCAGGCCAGGCAAAGGGGACCCCGATATCCCCCACAGTGACCCTGCACCTTACTCCAGAGGGGGAACCTCCCCCCAGTCTGGGAATTGGTGTCTGGCTTAGAAGCTCTGCCCTGCTGGGAAATCCCCTGGGCTGCATGCTGTGTGGGAATCCCCCACCTGCCACCAGGGGATCTACCTGCTGGTCCCCACCAGGGCACACCCCTATCAGCATACGCCTTGTCGCCAGCCCCGCGGCACTCACAGGGCAGGAGGGAGGCCCTGAAATCCTGTGGTTGTCTTCAAAACTAGCCAGACACTCACTGGTGTTGTGATGTGGAGGCTGAGCCTCTCCCCTCTCCCCACATTCAGGGTCTCCCCATCGCCCCCCATGTGGTCTTTGCCCCTCCGCCCGAGGATCTGCCCCCTTCCTGACAGCCTGCTTTGGATCTGTCTATTTTGCAGTTGTGTGCAGTGATTGCAGCTCATGTAGACATAACTGAGCCAGATAGCTCGGGTTCCCGGTCCCTGGTAAGTGCTCCCCAGGCTAACCTGTCTGGATGTGCACTCTGTGCTATGGGAACTAGCTAGGCCGGGTATGTCTACACCAGCTGCAGCCGAGATACTAGTCTGACTCTGGTTTCTCTGTAGCTCCCTGGCCAGGCTCTCACTCCCGCATCTCCCACCAGGGCCCCTACTGGCTCCCCAGCTGTCTCTGAACGTGTCCCTGGCTCACGTCAGAGACACGGTTACCAGCTATTGGTGAGTCCCACGGACCCTGCCCCAAGGCTTGACCAGGGCGCCGGCGTCAGCTGAGCCCGTGCTCTACATGTGGGGCTGTAACAGCTCCTGTGCCCTGCAGCTCAGCACAGCGGGGACCTGGACACTCTCTCCCCACTGGGTTACGGCAGCAAACCCACTGGCCCCAGCGGGAGTCACCCCCAGGCCATGCAGCACCCCCAGGAGCTCGTCTCTGGCTGGATGGCCCTGGAGGGGTGGTTCTAGCAGGCTCTGGGGCCAGAAGCCCCATCTGACAGAGGGGCAGCCCCTTTCCCTGCAGTCCTTGTGCCAGCTTGGGCATGACTCAGGCTTGGTGCATTGTCCCTGCCATCAGCCTAGGCTGGCACAGGGCTCTCTGCCTCGCCGTTCCCCCTGCCAGCTCTCAGGGCTGACAGGAGGCCCAGGCTCTCTGCCCAGCAGGTGCTGCTGGTGCCACTCTGTGTGCATGTGCCCCCCATCTGGGATCGGAGCTGCCCCCATTCTCCCAGCATGCACTGGGACAGGCTCAGCTGGGATGGCAGAAAAGCTGCAGTCCAGAGCACTCTGAGCTGTACGTGGGCATGGAGGCGGTTTGGGGCTGCTGTGCAGCGGGGCCTGAGCCACTGTGGCTGGGGCGGATAAGGGGCAGGGCAGGAGAGGATGAGGCAGGAAGCGTCAGGCTGGTATTTAACCAGGTGCCCATGAACCAGGCAGGCTGCTGCCCCTAGGGGCAGACGTGCTGGCTAACAGGATGGGAGTATGGGGGCCTGGGCCTGCGGGGTAGCTGGGCGAAGCTGGGGGTGGCAGAGGATGCTGCTGTGCGGGACGATCAGCTGTGCCAGAGACCTGGAGGGCAGGCGGCTGCTGCCTCTTCTCCTGGAGGCAATTGACTCGTTCTGTGCAGGTTGGGGGAAGAGATGGCTCCTCTGGGGGCAGCCCGGGCCCTGCCTGCCCAGCCTGGCTCTCTCACTGGGGGTCAGTGTCAGCTCCCTGGCCAGAGCCCAGACCCACAGTGGGCACTGCCAGGCAGGGAGGGGGGCTGAGGGGCAGTGGGGGCTGTGGGCAGGTAGCAGGTCGGACCTGAAGGTCCCAGATATCGCGACACAGGGGCCTGGTGAACCTGGGGGACCCAGTGAGAGCCAGGAGCCCCTGTCGCTGCTCCCTGTTCCCCACAGCGCTTAGCATCCACCCGGAGAGCAACACAGAGCCGTGGGAGCCACTAGTGGCCTCTGCTGGGCCCTTCCCAAACTCTGCCCAGGGCTGGTGCTGCCAATGACCTCAGCATTGAACCCTCAGCACTGGGCGTGAGCAGGGTCTGGGCCTGGTGCTGCCCCAGGCACAGGGGCGGCTGGGGATTGTCGCCCGTGCACACAGCTTCATGACACAACCCCGGGCGAGCCTCAGGCTGTCTGAAGGGTGCAGGGGTCTCCAGCACATTCAGATCTCCGCGGATGCTCCACAGACAAGTGCGTCTGATTGGGGGGCCGGGAAATCCTGGCTCAGAGCTCAATGAAATGACAGTTTTTAAATGGACAGTGATGTCCACACTGAAGTCTGCAGTGGGAAAACTCAGTATGAAACTGTGATGAAGCAGGACTGTTCTTAATGTTTCCTCTGAATATTGTGGGGGTGCCTCAGTTTCCCCCATGCAGTTCTTAAGTATCTAGGTGGTGGGATAAGGGTGTATGATTGTTGCAGAGCCTTAGAAGGCAGGAGTGTGCAGGGGTCTGGACACAGAGACGGGCCAACACCCTGTTTCCTGGCAACTGATGGCCTGGCCCTTCCCCCCTGCGAGGTGAGAGCTAAAGGGTTGGAGAACAAAGGAATCAGGTGCCCTCCTGGCCCAGGAAAGGGACAAGGCCCAGAGGAGGAGGGGCTGGAGAGAGTTTCTGTTTGGGGCTGGCTGGGGAGTGAAGGGCTGACCTGGTTGTCTGGCTCACTGCCCCCCAAAATGGACCCAGCTGAGGGGTCCTGTTCTCTGCACCTACAAACTCTGTTTTAGACCTAATAAACCTCTGTTTTACTGGCTGGCTGAGAGTCACGTCTGACTGCGAAGTTGGGGTGCAGGACCCTCTGGCTTCCCCAGGACCCCGCCTGGGCGGACTTGCTGTGGGAAGCTCACGGAGGGGCAGAGGATGCTGAATGCTCCAAGGTCAGATCCAGGAAGGTGGCAGTTGTATGAGCTGTGTGTCCTGAAGACAGTCTGCTCACAGAAAGGAGACTTCCCCAGAGTCCTGCCTGGCTTCGTAGGGAGCAGTTCCAGAGCATCGCCCGGGGACTCTGTGACAGAAACTCAGAGCAAGAGAGAGAGTCCAGGGACCAGCTCCTCGGTGGGTGTAAACTGGCAGAGCCCTATGGACTCCAATGGAGGGATGCCAGTTTACACCTGCTGGGGATCATCTGACCCACTGACTCCAGTAGGGTGATGCTGATTTACACCCACTGGGGAACTGGCCACAGTGACTCTAATAGGGTGATGCTGATTTACACCCACTGGGGATCTGGCCCCAGTGAGGCTGCAGGCGTCTCTCCCGCATGGTGCGATTCTCTTTGCCCTTGACCCACAGGCAGCGTGAGCAGCAGCGTAGGACCCGACCCGCACAGATAAGGGGTTTTGCTCTGTCACATCCTGATTATCAGACCCCAGCTCTGTGCCCCCAGCTCTGACCTCAGGACATAAAGTCTGGGTCAAACTCACCCAGGGGGCAGGTAACTCCCTGGCCTGCAGCGCAGTCACCCCCAGATGGGCTGGGCAATTCCCCCAGGGCAGAGGGGCCGCACAGCTCCACAGCATGGGCGGGGCGTGACTCAATCGTTTGGAGAGGTGGGCGCATCTGGCCTGTGGCCCCGGCCTGAGGCCTGCCCCCACTCGGCTACCTCTCCCGAAAGCCCCGCCCACACTCCACCCCCGGCCCCACTCTGCCCCCACCCCCATCTGCCTCTCGTGCCTCTTCCCCCAAAGCTCCCCCACTAGGGTTGCCAAACTGTCTAATCACACAAACCCAAACACCTTTGCCCCTCTTCCCCAAGGCCCCACCCCCACACCGCCCCTTCGCTAAGGCCCTGCCCCGCTCACTCCATCCCACCTCCCTCCGTTGCTCACTCTCCTCCATCCTCACTCTCTTTCACCGGGCTGGGGCAGGGGGTTGGGGTGCAGGAGGGGGTGAGGTGTGCTGGCTCTGGGAGGGAGTTTGGGAGTGGGCGGAGGCTCAGGGCTGGGGCAAAGGGTTGGGGTGTGGGAGGGGGCTTGGGCTGCTGGTTCCGGGAGGGGGCTTAGGGCTGCGGCAGGGGCTTGGGGTGCAGTGGAGGGTTCGGGGTGCGGGCTCTGACCGGTCATCGCTTACCTTGGGTGGCTCCCGGTCGGCAGTGCAGCAGGACTAAGGCAGGGTCCCTGCCAGTCCTGGCCCCGGGCTGCTCCCAGAAGTGGCCGGCACATCGCTGCGGCCCCTGAAGGTGGTAGGGGACTCCACGTGCTGCCCCTGCCTGCAGGCACTGGCCCCGCAGCTCCCATTGGCTGCAGTTCCTGGCCAATGGGAGCTGCGGAGTCAGTGCTCAGGGCGGGGGCTGCGCGCAGAGACCCCTGCCCCCCTCCAGGGGCCTCAGGGTGCCTGCCTTAGCCCCACTGTGCCGCTGGACTTTTAGTGGCCTAAAATCTCCCAGTTTGGCTTCCATAGCCTCTGGGAGATAGAGCCCGATTCTCGGAGACTCCCGGTGAAACCGTGAGGGTTGGCAAACCTACCCCCCATCTGCCTCTCTTCTCCCGAGGCCTCCCCTGCCTACCTCTCACGTCTTTTCCCCCAAGGCTCCCCCGCCCACCACTTGTGCCTCTTCACCCTCTCCCCCAAGGCCCCCAGGCGGGCAGAGTGGGGAGGGGTTAGGGTTAGGGTCTCAGAGGGAAGAGGATGAGCGGGAGCTGGGTCTCCAGGAGGAGTGCTGGCCGGGCCAGGGCCTGGGCATCCTTTCGGCAACAGCACATGCCAAAGGTAGGGTTGCCAGGTGTCCAGTTTTAGACTGGAACACCCAGTCGAAAAGGGACCCTGGCAGCTCCGGTCAGCACCGCTGGCCGGGCCGTTAAAAGTCTGGTCAGTGGTGCAGCGGGGCTAAGGCAGGCTTCCTGCCTCTCCTGGCTCCGTGCGGCTCCCGGCAGCTGCCAGCATGTCCCTGCAGCCCCTAGGCGCAGGTGCAATCAGAGAGGCTCCACATGCTGCCCCCGCCCCAAGTGCCGTCTCCACAGCTCCCATTGGGCAGGAACTACGATTAATGGGAGCTGCAGAGGTGACACCTGGCCAGCCCTGTGCCTAGGAGGCGGACACGCCGGCTGCTTCCGAGAGCTGTGCGGAGCCAGGACAGATACGGAAACTGCCTTGGCCCCACTGCACCACCAACCGGGAGCCACCTGAGGTAAGCGCTGCCCAGCTGGAGCCTGAACCCCTACCCACACCCCAACCCCCAGCCCCAGCTCGGAACCCCCTCCTGCACCCTAACTCCCTCCCAGAGCCTGCACCCCAACTCCCGGCCACTGCCCTAAGCCCCCTCCCAGAGCCTGCACCCTGCACTGCCTTCCGCACTCCAACCCCCAGCCCTGAGCCGGTTCTCACACTCCAAACCCCTTGGCCCCAGTCCAGAGCACTCCTGCACCCCAAACCCCTCATCCCCGGCCCCACCCCAGAGCCCACACCCCCAGCCGGAGCCCTCACCCCTCCTGCACCTTAACGCCGTGCCCCAGCACAGTGAAAGTGAGTGAGGGTGGGGGAGAGCAAGCGACAGAGGGAGGGGGGATGGAATGAGTAGGGGCAGGCCTCAGGGAAGGGGCAAAGGTGTTTGGTTTTGTGCGATTAGAAAGTTGGCAACTCTATCCAAAGGTGGCAGGCTGGTTACTTGGGAAAGCTTAGTCTCCTCTGGCCTGTTACACCCACCGCCATGCCCCCGACATCGCACGTCCACCCTTGCCTGAGGACACAGCTGGTGCCAAGACCTCGTGCTGCCCCTCTTCCAAGGCAAGGTCACCCCACAGGAACTGCCAGCCACGCTGGAGAGGGGCGATAGGGTCTGGGCTGCTGCGTCCATCGCTGGCTCTTGTGAGGCCTTTGCACAGAATCCCGGTGCAGCATGAGCAAACCTGGGCCATTCCCTGCTCCTCCAGCCCCTCAGGGCTGTGCTGGGCAAAGGGAGGGGCCTCCCAACAGCCTCCATGACTTAGACCTCCCGTCAGGGGAACGTGCCCCCTGCAGCATGATTCCCCCTTAGATCTAGGCCTCCGGGAGCTCACACGGGGTCTCTGCTACAGGGCAGCTGCTCTGTGACTAGTGCGGGCACTGCAGTCCCACACGCTGCTTTGCACATGGCTCTCACGATGTCCCTTTCCATGTTGCAGGGCCGGCCATGTCCCTCGCCATCTGGGCCACTCTCTGCACCCTGGTCCTGCTCCTCCTGGTGTCTGCGCCCCTCATCACCTTCATGCTGGAGGCCTGCCCGAGCCTGTGGGAATGAAGGAGACTCCTCGGGGGAGGAGCAGCACCATGGGAACTAGAGGCCTGGGAATGGGAGAACCCCATTGACCAGCTGTGAGCAGGAGGTGGGGGCGGGGAGGGGCCTGGAGAGATACCAGTGCCCAGCTCTGAGGGGGTGTTGGGGAGACACCATTGGTCAGTGCTGCACAACAGTCCCCTGCAGTAACTGTCTTTGCCCAGGTAATTCCTGCAGCCTCCGTCAGTCCCTCCTCCTCTCCCCCGTTGGGACGCTGTCAGTCACTCTGCCCTGCAGCCTGCAGACCTCTGCTCACTCCCAGCCAGGCCAGGGCCAGGCCAAGTTCTTACCCTACCACGAACTGCCCCAGCCAGACAGCTCAGCGCAGCTCCTTTCTTCTGCACAACTAGTCCCTCCTGCAGAAAGGCTGTAAATTTAGAAGAGGAGGATGAGCTAGTTGTTAAGGCGGAACTTCTGGGAGATTGAGATTCAAGTTCCAGCTCTGCTACAGAGTCCTTGGGCCTGTCACTTCCTGTCTCTGGGCCTCAGCTCTCCATCTTTGAAATGGGGACAATCATTCTGCCTTGTCTAAAGGGAGAATTTTCAAAGCCCCTAAGGGATTTAGGAGCACAAGTGTGTGACTGTGCTCACTGCCTGGTGCTCCTAAGTCCCTCAGGTGCTTCTGAATATCTCCCCCTTAGTTTGGGAACTCTTCCGGGCAGAGGCTGTCTCTCAGGGAAACGGACCAGAAGAATTACACTGGCGTCATTAAATCACTGCAGTTATCCCGGGATAACTCTCCATGGGGACACTTTTATTCCAGAATCAGAGAGCCTTGGTCAGGGTTCGTTTACACCATTTTCAAAGTGACATAAGCTAAACTGGACAAAGCCCCTCATACACTGGAATAAAAGCGTCCCCATGTGGAGTTATCCCGGGATAGCTCTAGTGGGTTAGGTAGACCAGTGTGGTTCTGCTGGTCAATTTTCCCCATTCAGACCAGGCCTCAGTGTCTGTGCAGCACGCAGAGCAAAGGGGCCCTGACCTTGGCCGGGGTCTCTGTGGGGTCCTTTTATATAAATAATAATGGCAAAATGCAGTCAGGGCTAACCTATGTAGGGTGCTGGGGTCTTTCCCACCACTGGAAGGACACATGCCCCCCTGGGATGTCTAATGTCTATACAGGGCCTTCAGCGATACACACTTAGCTGCATTTCAGATCTGGGAACGTCAATGGTGGCACCAAGGTCCATTGTGGGGTTTATAGACAATACACAATTCTTAAAATAGGGGAGCAGAGATAAGAAGAAAATCCTGGTAATGTTTCATCTCTGACCTCTTCAGCCTTTTCCAGGTGAAGGCACTTCCCACCCAGTAGATGGGGCTTTGCAACAATCCCATTGCAAAAGTCTACCTTACCTATTGTTTCCATGTGTTTCCATGCCCAGACCTGAAGAAGAGCTCTGTGCAAGCTCAAAAGCTTTCTCTCCCACCAACAGAAGTTTGTCCAACAAACAATATTACCTCCCCTACCGTGGCTATCTATTTTTTCCAGACACACATTAATGCCGCCATCTACCGGCCAAAGCAATAAATGCAACTGTAAAAATTTGTCTTGTTTTTGAACTCTACATCAGGTTTCATGAACTTCTTCATCCTGTGGAGAAAAGGAGCACTTGTGGCACCTTAGAGACTAACCAATTTATTTGAGCATAAGCTTTCGTGAGCTACAGCTCACTTCAGGAGCTGACTTTAACACACAGATTATCTCACAGACACCTCCCCTGCAATTACCACCCACGTAATATCCCTGTGACCATCCCCACAACAGATTGTTCTGAAAGTCAGCATAAGGAAAGGGCTGGTTTCTCAACAGGAAAAAAAAATTCTCCCACTCTGGTTCTGTTCCCCTAAATCCTGACAACATCCTGACACCCCTACCCAGCAAGTAATCTCATGCCAGCCTCAGCTAAAAACAGAGACCAGAGAGCCAGGGCTTCAACCCTCCAGTGTCAGCCAGAAATGAAACTTCAGTGTGGTTTGGGGGGCTCAGGGCACTGGGATACAGGGCTTTTTCCTTATAGGGGTCTCAGGCTCTGATCCAGCCTCACACTGCGGGAACTGGCTAGTTAGAAATAAATCCCCAAGGTAGAAACTGCTCAGCTGGGCCCCACAAGCTAACAATAAGGGTCCCAAACATGAACAGTTAGTCACAATAGCCCCTCAATAGCTAGGAGCACATGGCAGCAGGTTTATAACACACAGCAGCAGGATTACACAGTGTTGCCAGCTTGTGGGATTTTATCAGGCGTGTCGCAATATTTGATGTTTTTCTTAACACGCCAGCTCCTGGAGTTATATGGGATTAAATGAGAATCTCAGCTTTCGTTTTTAAATAAAAGCCAGTTCCTCACCCTTATGGCTGTAAAAAGAAGCTAGAAAACACGAACCTACAGCTGTTCTACACGGAGACTCTCAAGAAAGTTAATCCCAATTACCTTTTAAAGTGGATTAGTTAAACCGCATTAAACCCCTGTGTGAATGCTCTTCTTCAGAATTTAAGTGGAGTTAATCTGATTTAGCTCTGTCTAGGTGCTCCAACCACCCCTCAGCCCCTGCAAATGGTTCAGGCACAAAAACTGGGCAATCTGGTCTGAGTCGTCCCACTCCCTTCTGCACGTCTCCCTCCTCCTTGCTGTCACCACGGGCGCCATTTCCAGGGGGATGGGGGGGGGGGGGGGAGGGTTTAGTACTACCAGCTGGAAGCAATGCTGCTTACTCCTTCCCCCTCTCCTCAGCGGCCAGGAGCAACTGTTGCTTACTCCTCCCCTCCCGCAACCCCTGCCGTGGCTAGTCTTTGCTCAGCGAGTAGGAATGCAGCGGTGTATCTGGCAGAGACAACAGCAGCCCTGGGAACTTCGGCAGCCCTTTTTCAAATTCACTGGCCACCTGGAATCTTTCCCTGCTGTGAAGACACAAGCGTGCGCCGCCCCCACCACAAATATTGTTCAAATTACACTTAAAACCTTCTAATTTTTTCCGGCTCTCTAATTCTGCCGTGACTGGCAGTACCCTCGTACGGCCATTTCGTCCCACTTGTCTGTAGGAGTCTTTCCTTTGCCAGCAGTGGGCTTCAGGGGTCAGGCCCATCGGCTGTGACACAGAAACACCAGTTCTTCTGGGAACGCCTGGATTTTACCAAATCTCCCCAGAGCGGGGCTGCACTTTTCTAGGACCTTCTCCCCAGATACCTTTCGAGTAGGGTGACCAGATGTTCCATTTTTAAAGGGACGGTCCCTTTTTTTGGGACTTTTTCTTATATAGGCGCCTATTACCCCCCACCGCTGTCCCGTTTTTTCACAGTTGCTATCTGGTCACCCTACTTTTGAGGGGCTGCTGCCCCTCAACTGCTGCCCTCAAGCAGCCATTTTGCAGCGCTCTGCTGTATCTCCTTCTCTTCCAACTGGTAAATATTCTTATCTCCTGTGGTCAGGGCTGGATTAACTTTTTGTGGGCCTGGCACCAAACATATTTGTGGGCCCTCCTGGGGAATGAAGAGGCCGGGGCAAGAGCACAGCGGGCAGGGTGGATTTGATTTAAATCACGAGTCAGGAAGACTCCATCTAATCATGGTTTTCTACATAAAAGTGTATTTTTGTTGGTTGTTATAACCTTAATACACGTTCTTCACAACTCAGCTAAGATAGATGTAGGTTTCATTTTTTGAAGGTAAACACTACACATTTTTAAACTGTGATTTATTTTGAAAACTTTTCAGACTAGTTTTACAGCTATATAACAAAATGAATGAGTGTTTGGTTATTTCATTTACCAAAGGTAACTGAAGCAGATATTTATGAAGTTATCGGGAGGTGAACTATCTCCAATTCAACAGGTTAATCATTAATAGTTGGAGGATTTTCTTGCCAGGCTGTATTAGGAGGAGAACATCACCAGACAGATATTTAAATTGCTTTATTTAAAACAACAACGTTTTAAGTATTCTGGATATTTTTCTTCAACATCAAACATAATAGTTTAACAAAAAAGCATATGTCCCTCACTTCACACATTTATCTCCAGGCTTCTTTTCCTTGTCCAGATCTAGTCTGCCCCCCAACAATTTTATATACTTTGAACTTTTTAAAACGTTTCACTTTTAAAGAGAGGTAAGGGGTTGACCCTGTTGTCACGGAGTCCCTGGGCGATGCTCTGGAACTGCTCCCCATGAAGCCAGGCAGGACTCTGGGGAAGTCTCCTTTCTGTGAGCAGCCTGTCTTCAGGACACACAGCTCCCACAGCTTCCACCTTCCTGGGTCTGACCTCGGAGCATTCAGCATCCTCTGCCCCTCCGTGCGCTTCCCACAGCGAGTCCACCCAGGAAGGGTCCTGGGGAAGCCAGAGGGTCCTGACCCCTAATTCCGCAGTCAGACGTGACTCTTAGCCAGCCAGTAAAACAGAGGTTTATTAGACAACAGGAACATGGTCTAAAACAGAGTTTGAAGGTGCAGAGAACAGGACCGCTCAGCTGAGTCCTTTCTGGGGGGCAGTGAGCCAGACAACCACATCTGCACTTCACTCCATGTCCCCAGCCAGCCCCAAACAGAAACTCTCTCCAGCCCCTCCTCCTCTGGGCTTTGTCCCTTTCCCAGGCCAGGAGGGTTCTCCAACCCTTTCGCTCTCACCTTGCAGGAGTGAAGGGCCAGGCCATCAGTTGCCAGGAAACAGGGTGTCGGCCATTCTCTGTGTCCAGACCCCTGCACACACCTGCCCTCTAGGGCTCTGCAATGATCATACACCCTTACCCCACCACCTAGATACTCAAGAACTGCATAGGGGAAACTGAAGCACCCCACACTATTCAGAGGAAACATTAAGAACAGTCCCACTTCATCACACCTGTGTACACAAATTTGCAGAGGATCAATAGGGTTGAAGTCTGTTATTTCTCACCTCTATATATTATTTATTTATTTACTTAAAACATTTTTGCTGTTAACAAGCATGTTACCTCTGGAGACACAAATCCACAGTTTGAGAACTTCAAAACTAAGCATCTCTGATGGTTTCTTCTAGACTGAGCACTGAGTCCCATTGGGTAGATAGAAAAATTAACCTAAATAATCTATACAGAAGCCTGTGGAACCCCATAAGATTGGGTCCCTAATCCATGAACTATTGGAACTCATTTACAAAACTTTTCTTAAACATTACATTAATATATTGTCTCATACTATAGAATTAGAATTTATAATCCCTATTCCATGATGAGATGTAATGTACCTTAATTAAGACTATCTTTAGATATTTTTTCCTCAAAAATCCAATTTAAATTAAAAAAAATCCAAGTATTTGATTTTTTTTTTTAAAAAGGCATTGATTTTTATCCACCCTGACAGTTGGGCATGGGAGTGGGGGTGAGGGAAGGATTGATCCCCAGCTGGAGCGAGGCAGGGACCAGGGGGCAAGATGAGCAAAGCGGGGAATGGGGGGAAGATTAGTCCCTGTTGACTGGAGCAAGGCAGGGGCTGAGGGCAAAAGCACAATGGGGTGGGAGCTAGGGTTTGTCCTTGGAGCAAGAGAGGGACTGGGGGTAAACTGCAAGCGCAGCAGGGCTGGGGAGGGGGTAAACAGGATCCCCCCACTTCTGCCCACATAGAGGGGATACCTACCTTCGCTCTGGTTCTAGCCCATTCTCTTCATCTCGCTCTGCACTGAGCTGAGGGTGGGGTGCTCTGAGCACAGGGCTGGGGGTGCAAGGTCTGGGAGGGAGTTAGGGTGCAGGAGCAGGCTGGGGGTTGGGGTGCAGGGTCTGAACAGGAGCTAGAATGAGGGAGGGGGCTCAGGGTTGGGGCAGGAGGTTGGGGTGTGGAGCGCTTACCTGGGGTAGCTCCCATTCGGTGTGAGGGGTGCAGGTGGGTATGGGGGGGAGAGGGTGCAGGAGCTCCCGTTTGGTGCTCAGGGTGGGGGTGGCGATGTGTGTGTGGATTGCAGGAGTCAGGACTGGGGACTGAGTGTGTGGGAGGGGGGTGCAGGAGTCAGGGCATGGGGTGTGGGGGGTCTGGGTATGTGTGTGGGGTGCAGGAGTCAGGGCAGGGTTGTGGGGGGGCTAGGTATGTGTGTGTGGTGCAGAAGTCAGGGCAGGGAGCTGGGGGTGTGTGAGGGGGGTGCAGGAGTCATGGCATGGGGTGTGGGGGGTCTGGGTATGTGTGTGGGGTGCAGGAGTCAGGGCAGGGTTGTGGGGGGGCTGGGTATATATGTGTGCTGCAGGAGTCAGGGCAGGGGGCTGGGGGTGTGTGAGGGGGGTGCAGGAGTCCGGGCAGGGTATGTGTGTGGAGGGGTGCAGGAGTCAGGGCTGAGGGCTGGGGGGGGCATGAGGGGGGTGGAGGAGTTAGGGCAGAGGGCTGGGAGATTGGGCTGGGTCGTGGGGGTGCTCCCAGACCCTTGCCCCGGGGGTATGCCCTGATTCCATCCCCTTCCCCAAGGTCACGCCCCTGCCTCTTCTCCACTCGCCCTCCCACCCCCCCCGCCACCAGGTCTGGCAAACAGCTGATCGGCGGCCGGGAGAGGGATGGAAGTAGCAAGCTGGGGGAAGAGGCCGGGGATGCGGGAGCTTGGTTGCCAGCAGAGCCTGCCATGCAGGAGAGAGCAGGGGGGGAGAAGAGCGGCTGGCCGGGGCCCCTTTGGAGCGTGCGCCCAGCGCCCTGGCGCCATGCTCAATCCGCTCCTGTCTGTGGAACTTACTGTTTAACATTTCTGAGGGTGGCAGAGTCTCACAAACTTGAGGACCATTCATGAATTTCATGGAGGTGACATTTATTCTCTCAAGTCCTCACCACAGCACACTAGAAACCTCCCTCCAACTTAATCCTTTGAATTTATCAGAACTATTTGTATAAACCCTTCAGTGAACAGAACCCCCAGCCAGTCTGAACAATTTGTACGATTTGGCTGACAAAATGTGTTTGTTACAGATCTATGCTGCTAACATCCATCATTTAATTACACTCTAGATCAGTTTTCAGAGTAACAGCCGTGTTAGTCTGTATTCGCAAAAAGAAAAGGAGTACTTGTGGCACCTTAGAGACTAACCAATTTATTTGAGCATGAGCTTTCGTGAGCTACAGCTCACTTCATCCGATGCATACCGTGGAAACTGCAGCAGACTTTATATATACACAGAGAATATGAAACAATACCTCATCCCACCCCACTGTCCTGCTGGTAATAGCTTATCTAAAGTGATCATCAGGTTAGGCCATTTCCAGCATAAATCCAGGTTTTCTCACCCTCCACCCCCTCCACACAAATTCACTCTCCTGCTGGTGGTAGCCCATCCAAAGTGACAGCTCTTTACACAATGTGCATGATAATCAAGTTAGGCCATTTCCTGCACAAATCCAGGTTCTCTCACTCCCTCACCCCCCTCCAAAAACCCACCCCCATACACACACAAACTCACTCTCCTGCTGGTAATAGCTCATCCAAACTGACCACTCTCCAAGTTTAAATCCAAGTTAAACCAGAACATCTGGGGGGGGAGGGGGTAGGAAAAAACAAGAGGAAATAGGCTACCTTGCATAATGACTTAGCCACTCCCAGTCTCTATTTAAGCCTAAATTAATAGTATCCAATTTGCAAATGAATTCCAATTCAGCAGTTTCTCGCTGGAGTCTGGATTTGAAGTTTTTTTGTTTTAAGATAGCGACCTTCATGTCTGTGATTGCGTGACCAGAGAGATTGAAGTGTTCTCCGACTGGTTTATGAACGTTATAATTCTTGGCATCTGATTTGTGTCCATTTATTCTTTTACGTAGAGACTGTCCAGTTTGACCAATGTACATGGCAGGGGGCATTGCTGGCACATGATGGCATATATCACATTGGTGGATGTGCAGGTGAACGAGCCTCTGATAGTGTGGCTGATGTTATTAGGCCCTGTGATGGTGTCCCCTGAATAGATATGTGGGCACAATTGGCAACGGGCTTTGTTGCAAGGATAAGTTCCTGGGTTAGTGGTTCTGTTGTGTGGTATGTGGTTGTTGGTGAGTATTTGCTTCAGGTTGCGGGGCTGTCTGTAGGCAAGGACTGGCCTGTCTCCCAAGATTTGTGAGAGTGTTGGGTCATCCTTTAGGATAGGTTGTAGATCCTTAATAATGCGTTGGAGGGGTTTTAGTTGGGGGCTGAAGGTGACGGCTAGTGGCGTTCTGTTATTTTCTTTGTTAGGCCTGTCCTGTAGTAGGTAACTTCTGGGAACTCTTCTGGCTCTATCAATCTGTTTCTTTACTTCTGCAGGTGGGTATTGTAGTTGTAAGAAAGCTTGACAGAGATCTTGTAGGTGTTTGTCTCTGTCTGAGGGGTTGGAGCAAATGCGGTTGTATCGCAGAGCTTGGCTGTAGACGATGGATCGTGTGGTGTGGTCAGGGTGAAAGCTAGAGGCATGTAGGTAGGAATAGCGGTCAGTAGGTTTCCGGTATAGGGTGGTGTTTATGTGTCCATTGTTTATTAGCACTGTAGTGTCCAGGAAGTGGATCTCTTGTGTGGACTGGACCAGGCTGAGGTTGGTGGTGGGATGGAAATTGTTGAAATCATGGTGGAATTTCTCAAGGGCTTCTTTTCCATGGGTCCAGATGATGAAGATGTCATCAATATAGCGCAAGTAGAGTAGGGGCTTTAGGGGACGAGAGCTGAGGAAGCGTTGTTCTAAATCAGCCATAAAAATGTTGGCATACTGTGGGGCCATGCGGGTACCCATAGCAGTGCCGCTGATCTGAAGGTATACATTGTCCCCAAATGTGAAATAGTTATGGGTAAGGACAAAGTCATAAAGTTCAGCCACCAGGTTAACCGAGACATTATCGGGGATAGTGTTCCTGATGGCTTGTAGTCCATCTTTGTGTGGAATGTTGGCGTAGAGGGCTTCTACATCCATAGTGGCCAGGATGGTGTTATCAGGAAGATCACCGATGGATTGAAGTTTCCTCAGGAAGTCAGTGGTGTCTCGAAGGTAGCTGGGAGTGCTGGTAGCGTAGGGCCTGAGGAGGGAGTCTACATAGCCAGACAATCCTGCTGTCAGGGTGCCAATGCCTGAAATGATGGGGCGCCCAGGATTTCCAGGTTTATGGATCTTGGGTAGTAGATAGAATATCCCAGGTTGGGGTTCCAGGGGTGTGTCTGTGCGGATTTGATCTTGTGCTTTTTCAGGAAGTTTCTTGAGCAAATGCTGTAGTTGCTTTTGGTAACTCTCAGTGGGATCATAGGGTAATGGCTTGTAGAAACTCGTGTTGGAGAGCTGCCGAGCAGCCTCTTGTTCATATTCCGACCTATTCATGATGACAACAGCACCTCCTTTGTCAGCCTTTTTGATTATGATGTCAGAGTTGTTTCTGAGGCTGTGGATGGCATTGCGTTCCGCATGGCTGAGGTTATGGGGCAAGTGATGCCAAATCCAGACTCCAGCGAGAAACTGCTGAATTGGAATTCATTTGCAAATTGGATACTATTAATTTAGGCTTAAATAGAGACTGGGAGTGGCTAAGTCATTATGCAAGGTAGCCTATTTCCTCTTGTTTTTTCCTACCCCCCCCCCCCCCCAGATGTTCTGGTTTAACTTGGATTTAAACTTGGAGAGTGGTCAGTTTGGATGAGCTATTACCAGCAGGAGAGTGAGTTTGTGTGTGTATGGGGGTGGGTTTTTGGAGGGGGGTGAGGGAGTGAGAGAACCTGGATTTGTGCAGGAAATGGCCTAACTTGATTATCATGCACATTGTGTAAAGAGTTGTCACTTTAGATGGGCTATCACCAGCAGGAGAGTGAATTTGTGTGGGGGGGTGGAGGGTGAGAAAACCTGGATTTGTGCTGGAAATGGCCTAACCTGATGATCACTTTAGATAAGCTATTACCAGCAGGACAGTGGGGTGGGAGGAGGTATTGTTTCATATTCTCTGTGTATATATAAAGTCTGCTGCAGTTTCCACGGTATGCATCGGATGAAGTGAGCTGTAGCTCACGAAAGCTCATGCTCAAATAAATTGGTTAGTCTCTAAGGTGCCACAAGTACTCCTTTTCTTTTTACTCTAGATCAGGGGTCTCAAACTCAATTTACCTTAGGGCCAGTTCCAGTCCTCAAATCCTCCCAGCAGGCCAATCTTGTCACTCATGCCACCTAGAACCTGCCCCCCCCCAAACTCTGCCCCCCCAAACTCTGCCCCCCACCTGCCTAAGGCTCTGGGAGGGAGTTTGGGTGGGGGAGGAGGTCTGGGGTGCAGGCTCTGGGCTGGAGTTTGGGTGCTGGGTGCAGGCTCTGGGCTGGGGCAGGGGGTGGGGGTGCAGGAGGAGGCGGTGGGGTTGCACGCTCTGGGGGGGGTGCAGGCTCTGGGAGGGCGTTTGGCGGCAGGAGGGGGTATGTGGGGAGGGGGTGGGGATGCAAGCTCTGGGAGGGGGTCAGGGGGTGTTGTGCTTACTTGGGGCTCCAAGGTGGGGTAGGCCAGGGGGCCTCTGTGCACTGCTGTAAATCACCCAGGGGGAGCACCTGGAGGCGGCAGGTGGGGCCAAGGGAGACACCCAGCCTCAAAAGTGCTTGAGCCCCGTGGGCCACATTGGGGAGGTTCTTGGGCCGCAGATGGCCTGCAGGCTGGGAGTTTGTGACCCCTGCTCTAGATAGTGACTCTTTTTAAAGGTACAGACCATAGTGTTAATAAAAACAATTGTTGAAATAAATAGAGATACTTTTGAACTAGTTTTTAAGTGCCTGGGGACTATTGATGCAGTAGAAAGGAGCCCCTGGAATCATGGTTAAAGTTGCCCTCCCCCCCCCAATCTGAAATGGTGCCTCTGCCTCCACTTTGGGCGTACTGGGACCCTCCCTCCCCCCCAGCCATGGGTTCTGCAGAGAGGAACCAGCCAGAGGGTTCCCTGGGAGGCAGGGAGCACCCAAAGCTAGGACCTTTTTTGGCCCTCTAGCCAGTCCAGCCCGAGGTGCAAACAATCTGGGCCTAGTGCTGGTTGGTTGCTGGGCCCCATCCCTCCCCCACCCCCTGGCATGGCAGTGTCTTCACCTCAGCTGCAATCTCCCCCAGCCCCTAGGCCTCGCCCCCCTCTCCCCTCTGCCCTTTAGCTGAGCCCCTCCTAGGTGACCCCCCCACCCAATCGCAGCCCTGCCAGGCTCTGTGCCGCCATCACGCTATGGCTCTGCTGGTCTGTCCTGCCCCGGGCCTGGCTGGGTGTCCTGGAGCCACAGGGTCTGGTCCATGCCCAGCCTCTAACTGGTCCTCCAGGTGTGACCCCATTACTGGGTCAGGCCTCAAAGCCTGACACGGTTCCACAGGGCCAGGCCTGTGGTCTCCACAACACCGAGCCTGGGCCATCAGCACCAGTATCCTGCGTCTCCCCAGGGCCTCAGGTGGCATGGCCAGGCCAGCTCAGGAAACAGGTCCATATTCAGAGCTGGTGCCAAGCTCTGCAGCAAACCATGCACACCCCAGTCCCAGAGCTCCCCCTCTGGCCCAGATCAGCAGCTTCCATTGGCACAGACAGGAATTGGAGGCTGCCAGCCTGCCCTCCCCATCCTGCTCCGTCCCCTCCCCACAGGGTCAGTGTGGCCAGGGGAGGGGCTGGGCTAATGCTATGAAGAGGGTTTTGGAGAGACTCAGCTGAGAGCCCGTCACTGGGGATCCTGTGTGAGCATCTGTCAGCGGGTAACGGCACCCCCTCCTCCTGCCCATGGAAACCCTAGTAAGTCTCCCCCGCCACCTCATAAATCATAGACTCATAAAAGATTAGGGTTGGAAGAGACCTCAGGAGGTCATCTAGTCCAACCCCCTGCTCAAAGCAGGACCAACCTCAACTAAATCATCCCAGCCAAGACTTTGTCAAGCCAGGCCTTAAAAATCTCTTAGGAAGGAGATTCCACCACCTCCCTAGGTAACCTATTCCGGTGCTTCACCACCCTCCTAGTGAAATAGTTTTTCCTAATTTCCAACCCAGACCTCCCCCACTGCAACTTGAGCCCATCTGCCACCACTGAGAACAGCCAAGCTCCATCCTCTTTGGAACCCCCCTTCAGGTAGTTGAAGGCTGCTATCAAATCCCCCCTCACTCTTCTCTTCTGCAGGCTAAATAAGCCCAGTGCCCTCAGCCTCTCCTCATAAGTGATTTGCCCCAGTCCCCTACTTTCATTGCCCTCCACTAGACTCTCTCCAATTTGTCCACATCCTTTCTGTAGTGGGGGCCCAAAACTGGACGCAGTACTCCAGATGTGGCCTCACCAGTGCTGAACAGAGGGGAATAATCACTTCCCTCGATCTGCTGGCAATGCTCCTACTCATACAGCCCAATATGCCATTAGCCTTCTTGGCAACAAGGGCACACTGCTGACTCATATCCAACTTCTTGTCCATTGTAATCTCCAGGTCCTTTTCTACAGAACTGCTGCTTAGCCAGTCGGACCCCAGCCTGTGGCAATGCCTGGGATTCTTCCATCCTAAGTGCAGGACTCAGCACTTGTCCTTGTTGAACCTCATCAGATTTCTTTTGGCCCAATCCTCCAATTTTCCTAGGACACTCTGGACCCTATCCCTACCCTCCAGCATATCTACCTTTCCCCCCAGCTTAGTGTCAGACGCGAACTTTCTGAGGGTGCAAGGAATCCCATCATCCAGATCATTAACTAAGATCTTGAACAAAACTGGCCCCAGGACCGACCCCTGGGGTATGCCGCTTGAAATCAACTGCCAACTAGACACTGACCTGTTGATCACTACCCATGGAACCCGACTATCTAACCAGCTTTCTATCCACCTTACAGCCCATTCATCCAATCCATACTTCTTTAGCTTGCTGGCAAGTATACTGTGGAAGACCGTATCAAAAGCTTTGCTAAAGTCAAGATATATCAGGTCCACCACTTTCCCCATATCCACAGAGCCAGTTATCTCATCATAGAAGGCAATCAGATGGGTCAGACATGACTTGCCCTTGGTGAATCCATGTTGACTGTTCCTGATCACCTTCCTCTCCTCCAAGTGCTTCAAAATGGATTCCTTGAGGACCTGCTCCATAACTTTTCTGGGGACTGAGGTGAGGATTTTCCTTCTTCCCCTTTTAAAAGATGGGCACTATATTTGCCTTTTTCTCATCATCCGGGACCTCCCCCAATCGCCACGAGTTTTCAAAGATAATGGCCAATGGCTCTGCAATCACATTAGCCAACTCCCTCAGCACCCTCGGATGCATTGCATCCAGCCCCATGGACTTGTGTATGCCCAGCTTTTCTAAATAGTCCTTAACCTGTTCTTTCACCACTGAGGGCTGCTCACCTCCTCCCCGTACTGTGCTGCCCAGTGCAGCAGTCTGGGAGCTGACCTTGCCTGTGAAGAGAGAGGCAAAAAAAGCATTGAGTACTTCAGCTTTTTCCACATCATCTGTCACTAGGTTGCCTCCCTCATTCGGTAAGGGTCCCACACTTTCCCTGACCTTTTTCTTGTTGCTAACATACCTGTAGAAACCCTTCTTGTTACCCTTTACATCCCTTGCTAGCTGCAACTCCAGCTGTGCTTTGGCCTTCCTGATTACATCCCTGTATGCTTGAGCAATATTTTTATATTCCTCCCTAGTCATCTGTCCAAGTTTCTACTTCTTGTAAGCTTCCTTTTTGTGTTTAAGCTCACCGAAGATTTCTCTGTTAAGCCAAGCTGGTCGCCTGCCATATTTGCTATTCTTTCTGCACATCAGGATGGTTTGTTCCTGCACCCTCAATAAGGATTCTTTGAAATACAGCCAGCGTTCCTGGACTCCTTGCCCCCCCATGTTATTCTCCCAGGGGATCCTGCCCATCAGTTCCCTGAGGGAGTCAAAGTCTGCTTTTCTGTAGTCCAGGGTCCGTATTTTGCTACTCTCCTTTCTTCCTTTTGTGAGGATCCTAAACTCGACCATCTCATGGTCACTGCTGCCCAGGTTGCCACCCAATTCTACTTCGCCTACCAATTCTTCCCTGTTTGTGAGCAGCAGGTCAAGAGGAATGAGGTGCATCATCTGGGGGCATTTTGGGGCAGGAGTGAGGTGCATTGTTTGGGAGCGGGTTGCAGTCATGGAATGAGGCGCATCGTACAGGTGGGGGGCTGTGAGTCAGGAGTGAGGTGCATCATTGTGGTGGGGGCCTGCAGGTCAGGAGTGAGATGCATCATCACGATGGGGGACTGCAAGTTGGGAGTGAGGTGCATTGTTCGAGTGGGGGGGCTGCGGGTCAGGAGTGAAGGGCATTGGCAGGGGAACTGCGAATTGGGAATGAAGTGCATTGTTTGTTGGGGATGCTGGTCAGGAGTTGGGGATGCTGTGAGTCAGGAACGATACGCATCAATGGAGTGAGGGGCTGCGGGTCAGGAGTGAGGCGCATCGTCTGCTGAGGCTGCGGGTCAGGAGTGATGTGTATGGTATTCTATGATGGCGTCCAGTACCAGGTGACTTGGTCACATGCCCTATCCCTGGCAAATAAAGGCCACAAGGGGCCCACCCCAGAGGTGGCTACATCTCAGTGCTGGGAGAAGCAACATGTCATGGAGCTCATTAGTCATGGGGTTTTGAGACACTTCCAGTGAACGTGGTGATGGGAAAGTGAGGGGTTAATACAGTAGCATGGAGATTGTCACCCACTCTGGGGAGTGCCTGGGGCAGCAAAAACCCAGGGCTTATCTTCACTGCTACATTACATCAGTGCAGCCATAGGCAATGGGTATAATAGGCCAGGGGATGCTAAGACTCCCCTGCGGCATAGCCACCGATCCGCTGCTGCCTTTGAGCGAGCAGACACCTGGGCTGTGGTGGCCCAGAATGTGCTCTGTCCCCAAGGCCCCCTCCCGCTTTTCCTCCGGTGGTCCCCCAAGCGCTCCACCTCTTCCCGTCCCTGCTCCGCCCCTCCCGCGAGGCCCCCCATGCTGCCATTCACCCAGTCTCTCCCCTCCTCCACTCTCCTCTCCCGTGACCCCCCCACTTACCACAACGCTCGCTGAGTCCCGACTTCCTCCTCTGCTCCACCCTCAACCCCCTGGCCTCCTCCCCCGAGCAGCGGGGTCTTGAGGGTGGGGGGGGACGGACTCAGCGAGAGGTGGGCAGGGGGGCCTTGGGGACAGGGGTGGAGGAGAGGAGGGACTCGGCGAGTGGCAGCAGAGGGGACATGGGGAAGGAGGTGTAACACCAACAGACCCTGGTCGTCGGGCAGGGGGGATCAAACCTGGGGCCTCTGGAGCTTAGTGCATGAGCCTCTACCACATGAGCTAAAAGCCAACTGGTTGTTAGCCAAGGCTATAGAGCAAACTCATTTCATCTCTCTCTCTACGTGGTCTTTGTGCCACTAGATGGCACAGAACACCACACCCAGGAGGTGTGGGGGTTACAGAGAGTGGTGGGTGTCTCGGGACTCGGTGGGGTCTCAGGGAAGGAGGCGAGGATGGACTTGGTGGGTGGGCAGGGGGGCCTTGGGAGAGAAGGCTGAGAGGGAGCGCGGCCTGGGGTGGAGCAGAGGTTGAGCATGGGCAGGGCCTCAGGGGAGAAGGCCACATAGGGGCGGGGCAGGGCCTTGGGGCCACCATCTGGGCACCGGTGGAGCTTCTGGCACTTGGGCCAGCCTCCAAATGCTGGAGCCACATGCCACCCATGGATGCAGCCGCATCGATGTAGCGCATCTGGTGAAAACATGTGATGTCAGCCGCAGACGCTCTCGCTGACATCGCACAGTGTATACAGCCCTGAAAGTTGATGTGACTTATGTCACTGTGGGGGGAGGTTCAAACTCTGACAGCTGATATCAGTGTTCAGTCGTTACAGACGGAAGGGTGGATATCTAAAGAATTTTGGATCAATTTTCATAAATTAGAAAAGAAAGTGGAAAAATATGAGGGATTTAATACTTTGAGTCAATAATAGGTAAAGAATTAAAATTTGAGTGAATTTCTGATAATTATTTCATAAATAGAAAGAAATGGGGCAACATTTGGAAGGATTTTCTATCAATATTCAAGAATTTGAGAAAAGGGAAAATTCTGAGATTTTATGTTAATATTTTATAACAGAGACGGAGAAAATCTCAGGACACTTAAATAAGGAATAGAGAGGCAGAGAGAAAGCAGGGCAAAATTTTAGGACAGTTTATAACAATCTTTGAGACATGGGGAGAAAATAGGATACAAATAAAATATTTGATCATATGAGAGAAAAACACCACGCTGTGAAGGGATTTGATCTCAATATTAAATACGTGGGAAAGTTAGAAGGGATTGTACATGAACATTCAATAAACAAGCAGACAGTGATAGTTTCCCACCACCACTGCCATTCACATCGGCAGCAGGCAGCCCTTTGGGGAGCTGCTTTCAGAGGGGGGTATGGAAGAAGCAGACTCCCTTGCAGCAGGGAGGGCGCAGCAGCAGAGGTGGACAGGTAACCTGCAGCACATGGGAGCTGTGTTGGGCAGATTGGGGGGACAGCAGCTCAGAATGGGTAACCTTGGGCTGGGCAGTCTCCCTTCCTCCTTACCCATCCTGTTCCCAGGGGCTGTGAGCTCTGAAAGACTCTTTCCTGCCCATCCCCAGCCCTTTCTCCAAGGTCTCTCTCAATTAGCTGGTGTCTCCGGCTCAGAGGCTGCTGATGGCAGAGCCCGTAGCGGGGCGGGGGGTGGCAGAGCCCGTGGCGGGGCAGGGGGTGGGGGCAGGTTCCAGCTGGAGAAAATCCCCACCTCAGCTGAGCACAGGAAGAACTTTAACGAAGATTTCTCCTCAGCACAGACCTGGCTGGGAAAGCAGCAGCTGCTCAGCCAGGGCTCCCCAGTCACACTGGAGGTAGCAGCATCTTGTGTTTCACAGAGCACCTACAGCCAGGAGCTGCCCAGTGTCTCGTTCTTTGTGCTTCCTTCCTGCCAGCACCCCCTGCTCCCAGCTGTTCCAGCCCCTCCTGTCTCCTTCAATTCCAACCTGGCCTGCAGCCTGCCACACACACTGGGACAGGGACTTTCTCCAGAGGGAACTAGTCCCCATCTCTGCTCTTCCTCCTGCATCTGTGAGTCCCAGAGCTGCTGCGTTACACTCACTCTCTCTCTCTCTCTCTCTCTCTCTCTCTCACACACACACACACACACGGCTTTCGCTCCTGTTAGCCCTTGTAGGAGCCAATCCAGCTACAGGAGAGTGAATGCCCTGGGAACAGGAAAGTGACCAGGGCTATCTCTACACTGCAATGTAAACTCAGGCTCAATGCAAACCCCACTAGCTTCCACACTGCAATTGTGCTAACCCTGGGCTTGAACCCAGGGTCCCAGGACCCTTAAGGGTTGGAGGTCTGAGCCCTATTGCTTTGCAGTGTAGACATGACCTTGGCTTGATTCAGGTCTTGGGAGTCTGCCGGATGTATCCCAGAGGTCATTGGGACAACTTCCTTAGTCCTCTCTATGCCAGCAATCTGCAATGCACTCTACTGCAAACGGAAGCCCCCCTTCCGAATGGCAGCAAGTCAGCGTTAACCCGTTGTCTTCTGAGCACCGCTCTGCAAGCACACGGTGAAAAATCCTCCAGGGTTTGCAATGGAGACTGATCCATTCAAGCCTTTTGTAAAGCGAGCTGCTTCCTGGTCACTTGAGCACAGCCAGATTTTGGTGAATCTGTGGTGTGAGGCCAGTAAAACTGTGGATTTCAGCAAAAGCACCAGGAATGACCACCTGTATCAGCAAATCTCTAAAAAGCTGGCCGCTCTGCAGATTTTCCGGACAAGTGATCAGTGCAGGGAGCGAATTAAGAGGCTAAAGAGAGAATACAGGAAGACCAGGGATAAGAATCGCTTCTCGGGCAACTCACCAATGACATGCCCATTTTATGATGACTTTGACCGGGTCCTGAGCACTGTGCCCAGCACAGAGCCAACCGTGCTTCATGATGACCTGGTGAGCCCGGACGGTGCCCTGCTGGCCCCCGAATCCAGCCTGGGGTCTGATTGCAGGCGGCAGCCGGCTCCCAGCCAGGATCATGAAGTGACATTTTTAATGCAACCAGTTCCAGAGCAGGCTGTGGATCAGGATCAAGAGCAAATTCTCAGTCCCTACTCAGAAGAGCTGTTTGATCCTCCTGCCTCTAAAGAACAGCCCTCTGCCAAGTCTGCTGAGAACCCGGTGGAGCCAGAAGCAGCCCTAGAACCCGCCGGTAAGTGTATGATTCCAATTAAAAGTGGATTATTACAGTAATAGGAGCGATTTCTGCTTTAAGAAGCAATGCAAAACCAGTAAGCTACCCCTGGCTACCAGCGTTTGGCTAGTAATGGCGGGTTGTGTCACAGTCCCTAGGCGCCCCCACTTCCCCTGTCCCAGCGTGGAGTTCGCAGGGTGACTTGGAATTTCAAGCTTCCGTACACAGCTGTAATGGTTATTTTAAGTATTAAGACACAGTGATTTGCTATGGTCATTCTTGTTTTCCTTTCAGTAATTAGAAATTTGCCACTCTACAATCACTCCTAGGTCTATGCAGCTGCCTGTAAACAGTGAACTGAGTGTGTGTATTTTGGAAACAGTATTCTATGTCCAAATCTAGTCCATTTCAGTTAGAGATAATCCATGCAAGGGTGGAGTAAAGTTGCAGATTTCAGAAAATGTTGCATACAGTAATAACGGGATAAGCCATGTGTGAGCTAACACAGCATCATGTTAATTCCCTCATGGATTCTGACCCAAGCCTAGCTGCTGATAGCTGCAAACTTCTCCTGAAGCAGGAACTCTAGATAGATTGCATGGAAGAGCAAATTTTCCAGGCCCCCTCCAGTCACTATACATTTGAATACTTCTGCTGCTTACACTATGGGTTTCCCTCCAGTAGCTTGGAATAACCTCTCTCTCTGTCACTAGGGCACCACAAGGACAGTTATGCCTTCTGAAATAGGAAAAAGATCTGAAATGACAGAAAAAGCCTTTTGCAGCCAGGGTGCTATACACCCCTCCCCCATATGACAATAAGTTATGAGGTTTTTATGAAGCAGAGTAAAGGTTTTAATTTTAAACTTACCATTGCTTCTGCACATCTGTCACTGTGATTAACAAGGCTGTGTCAAGAAACAGCATGTGGACTGAAGCGTCCCCTTCACAATATGTGTAGGTTCACTTCAGAACTGTTACATTTTATGTCCTTGGGATTCCTCAGTTACTGATCTTGTCTCCTCCGCTGAGCTAGTTTAGACACTAACCCTCTCTTTCTTGTCCTGTTTCAGGACCTTCAGGCTACACGGCCTGCTGTTCTTCAGGAACTCCATCCCTGACCCAGCGTACCCTCGCGGACCGTTCCAAAAGAAAGCGTTTCCGTGATGAAGTTATGCTCCATGTTCTTCAGAGGGTAGAGCAGCAGGTGCAGTACCAGAAGCAGAGGGATGAAAGACTGGAACAACGGCGTGCTGAGAGGCAGGTGGAGAGGCTGAGGCTCGCCATCCAGCTGGAGGCAAGCGTTTCAGCCAGGGAGCAGGCACTTGCAACGCGGTTCCTGGAACAGGAACGGCAGCTAAGGGAGGAGGACAGAGCCCAACAGAGAGAACTGGTCCAGCAACTCCTGTCTATAATGGCTGCAAGAGCACAGGCCCCTGCTGCCTCTCCCACACCACGGCATGATGCCCCAGCAACGTACCCTCAGCCCAGCAGTAGGTGGGGACTTTCTCTGGCTGGAACCAGCCCCCTAGGACAGCTACCGGCTCTGCTGACCTCAACCCCTGAGCCGGGGACACCAGGTGATGGAGAGAAACCTCAGTGAAAGTGCTGGGGACTGGACAGGCACGAATGCTCCTGGAATGTCACATCTCACGGCCTCGGAATCTGCTCCCTTGTTGCTAATGCTCCTGCGGGAGTCACTGGAGCTGTGTTAACAACAGTGACACTGTTGCTCTCAGCTCTTGCCAGGATCTGCCCCAGGAGCAAAACTGGGATTGTGGGGGGGAGCAAGGAGACCTGTCTCCAGTGGGTTTTCCCCTTTGTGTTCGGGGATAGAGATGTGAGAAAGGGAAGAGAGACAAAATAAAAGAGATTAAAGAGAGAGGGGAGAGAGACAGCGTGAAGTGTAGATTTAACTATCTCTGTGTAGCCAGGAAATTACAGCGAGACATGAAGAGAACATAGAATAGAATCGCAGGGACAAGGGAGGATGAAATCACCTCAGAATTGACGGTTTCCCAAATACTCCCAAATACTGATAAAATTTTCTCCAATTCTCCCCCATCTCTCTCTAATTATTGAATATGGAGGTAAAATCCATGTAGATTTCCCCCCACACACTTTTTTTCCCTCAAATTACTGACCCCTTTTCTATTCTCAGATTTTGCTGCATTTTCTCTCTAATTCTCCACTATCAATTTCAGATCTCCTCAGATTTTGGATATTTCCCTGCCTATTTTCTCTGCAGTAGATTGTCCTTGTTTAGGCAGGAAATTGTTGTCCTGAGTCATTCCCCAGATGGGAAAGGGGTTAGATGGGGAGGGGGTTAGAGGGTGCTGCTTGGGAGAGCCTTGTGCCCTGGCTGCCCGTGGGGTGGGATGGGATGGGATGGGGTGACCATTCTCTGCAAGCCGTCGGGCATGGAAGATGCAGAGGAGGAGAAGGGAGGAACTAGAGTCCCCAGTGGAGACTGCCCACCCAGACTCAGGTTACCCAGTCCCAGCTACTGCCCCCCCACAACTGCCTGATGCAGCTCCCACCAGTTGCTTGCCCATCACCCTCCGGCTCCGTATTCCCCTGCCTTGTCCTCTTAAAGCAGCTTTTCAAAGGACTCCCTGCTCATCATGTGAATTGGGCAGGGGGGTTGTTTGGTTACAAACAGCCATATGAAATCCTTTCAAGTGTTCCCACTTTTCTCTCTCATTATTGAATATGGATGTAAAATGCCCTCAGATTTTACTGTTTCTCTCTATTATCAAATATTTAGTTTTTGACCCACTTCCTCCCAATTCTGATATAAAACTCCCCAAGACTGATATAAAATACCCTAAGTCTTGCCCCATTTTCTCTCTAGTTATCTATTACTAACTTAATATCCCCTGCGATATTTCCATCTCTCTCTCATTATAAAATGTTAACATTAAAATCTCCTCAGATTTTGCCCTTTCCTCAAATTCTTGAATATTGCAAGGATTGCATATCAAATGTTGGGGGTTTTTCTCTCTTTTGATGAAATACTGATAAGAAATTCATTCAATTTTTGCTTCTATTCCTATTATGAACTATTAACATACAATTAACATACCCGGCTCCAGCACTGTTTGAGGCCGGCTCTCTCCCTCAGCCCCGCCTTCTGCCTCCGCGCCCCCCCCCCCGTGCATCCCCCAGGCCATTTAAAACAGCCCAGGGCCCCCACTCACCACTGGCAGCGCAGCAGAGCTGAGTGGCTTCCTGCCTGCTCACTCCACGTGGGCAGGGGGGGGATCTGTTTCCCACCCCAAGCGCCCCTGCCTTCCAATGGGAAGCTGCAGGGGGAGTGCCTGGGGGTAGCAGCGCGTGGGGACCCCCGGCCTGCCCTGCCTAGGAGCCCTTGGTGAGTGCCGCACCCCCTCCCAGAGCCTGCACCCCCACCCCTACCCTCTGGCCCCAAACTCCCTCCCAGAGCCTGCACCCCCAAACTCCCTCCCAGAGCCTGCACCCCTCACCCCCTCCTGCACACCCACCCCCTGCCCTAGCCTGGAGCCTGCACCCAAACTCCATCCCAGAGCCTGCACCCCCACCCCCTTCCCACACGCCCCCTCCTGCCCCCAATTTCCTCCCGGAGCCTGCACCCCAGCCCTCTGCACTCCCTCCCAGAGCCTGCAACCCTTGCCCCAGCCCAGAGACTACACCCAAATGCCATCCCACAGCCTGCATCCCAGACCCCCTCCCACACCCAAGCTCCCTCCCAGAGCCCAACCTCTCACTCATCCTGCACCCCAATCCCCTGCCCCAGCCCAGGGCCTGCAGCCCAGACCTCCTCCCCCCCCCCCCCCCCGACCAAACTCCCTCCCAGAACCTTAGGCAGGTGTGGGGGCAGAGTTTGGGGGGCGGCAGGCTCTGGCCGTTCTGGGCACCACCAAAATTTCTACAAACCTGCTGCCCCTGACCATTCATACTTCTGGCCTTCACAGCACCCTCTGGCAATGTGTTCCATCGGTTGACTGTGTGCTTTGTGAAGATGTACTTCCGTATGTTGTTTTAAACCTGCTGTCTATTAATTTCGTTAGGTTCCCCTGGTTCTTATGTTATGTGAAGGAGTATATAACACTTCCTTATTCACTTTCTCCACACCATTCATAATTTTATAGACCTTTGTCATCTCTTTTCTAAGATGAACCGTCCCTGTCTTTTTATTCTCTCCTCATACAGAAGCTTGTTCCATCCCCTGAATCGTTTTTCTTGTCTTTCTCTGTACTTTTCCAATTCTAATATTTCTTTTTTTGATATGGAGTGACCAGAAGTACACACAGTATTCAAGATGCGGACATACCGTGGATTTATATAGTGCCATTATGGTATTTACTGTCTTATCTATCCCTTTCCTGAAGGGAAAACCTACTTGCATTTCCTAATGATTCCTAACATTCTGTTTGCTTTTTTGACTGCTGCTGCACACTGAATGGAGGTTTTCAGAGAACTATCCACAAGGACTCCACAATCTCTTTCTTGAGTGGTAACAGCTAATTTAGACCCCATCATTTTACATGTATAGTTGGAATTATGTTTTCCAATATGCCTTACTTTGAATTTATCAGCATTGAATTTCATCTGCCATTGTGTTGCCCATTCATCCATTTTTGTGAGATACTTGTGTCTCTTCACAGTCAACATCTTGAGTAATTTTGTGTCATCTGCAAACTTTGCCACCTCACTCTTTACCCCTTTTTCCAGATCACTTATTAATCTGTTGAACAGCACAGGACCCAGTACATATCATTGGAGGACCCCACTATTTACCTTACTCCACTTTGAAAACTGAACATTTATTCTTACCTTTCCTTCTCCCCCTCCCCCACATCTTTTAACCAATTACTGATCCAGGAGAGGACCTTCCCGCTTGTCCCAGAACAGCCTACTTTGCTTAAGACCCTTTCGTGAGAGACTTTGTCAAATGCTTTCTGAAAGTCCAAGTATACTACATGCACTGGATCACCCCATCCACACGTTTGTTGACGCCCTCAAATAATTCTAATAGATTGGTGAGGCATGATTTCGCTTTACAAAAAGCCATGTTGACTCTTTCCTAACATATTCTTCTATTTGTCTGATAATTCTGTTCTTTACTATAGTTTCAACCAATTTGTTTGGTAGTAAAGTAAGGTTTAGTGGCCTGTAATTCCCAGGATCCTCTCTGGAGCCTTTTTTTAAAAATCAGCATTACATTAGCAATCCTCCACTCATCTGGTACAACGAAAAGGAGTACTTGTGGCACCTTAGAGACTGAATGCATCCAATGAAGTGAGCTGTAGCTCACGAAAGCTTATGCTCAAATAAATTGGTTAGTCTCTAAGGTGCCACAAGTACTCCTTTTCTTTTTGCGAATACAGACTAACACGGCTGTTACTCTGAAACATACCACAGTTAGTGGTTTTGAAATTTCATTTGAGTTCCTTCAAAACTCTAGATTGAATATCATCTGGGCCTGGTGATTTATTACTGTTTAATTTATCAATTTCTTCCAAAACCTCCTATTGACACCTCAGTCTGGGGCAGTTCCTCAGATTTGCCACCTAAAAAGAATGTCTCAGGTGTGAAAATCTCCCTCACATTCTCTGCAGTAAAGTCCTATGCAAATAATTCATTTAGCTTCTTGTCTTTCTTGAGTGCTCCTGTAGCACCTTGATAGTCCAGTGGCCACACTGACTAGCCACTTCCTGCTTCTGATGTACTTTAAAAACAATTGCTCTTAGTTTGTGTGTCTTTTGCTAATTGTTCTTCAGATTTGTTTTTGGCCTCCCTGCCTAATTATACTTCCTGTGACTTGCCACAGTTAATGTTTCGTTCTGTTTTTTTCCCCTTGGGATTTGATTTTTGTAAGAGACAGCCATGTTTGGAGATGGGATGCTGGATGGGAGGCCCAAGCCTCTGAGGTGGCACTGAGCACTCTCTCTCTCTCAAGTGCTTGGCTGGCTAGTTCTTGTTCACCTGCTCAGGCTCTGAGTGGATAGGGTCAGGAAGGAATTTCCCCCAGGACAGACAGGCAGTGACCCTGGGGGTTTCACCTTCCTCTGCAGTGTTGGGTGCTGGTCAGTCACCAGGATTGTCTTTGTGTATCTCACTGAATCATCTCCCTGCCATTGTAGAGGGCTCAGACATCGGTGGTCCTCACTCTCTCCTAGTCTCTCCCTGTGGAACATAATAGTTGATTTTCCCATGGGCTGATATGGTGGGGTCTAATTTCAGTCTCTGGGTTAGTGTGATGATGCTGCATGGTGCTGGTAATCTGTGATATACAGGGGGTCAGACCAGATGATCTGCTGATCCCTTCTGGCCTTAAACACAATCCTAACCAGAAGTATCCCCAAACTTTATGACAAATGGTCTCCATGAGGCTTTGCTTTCCCCAGGGCTGAGATGCAGCTGCCTCTGGGGTGGATCAGTGGCCGCTGTTAGCCAGTGACAGCATGGAAATTTCACACCCGCCATTCTCTGGTTAAAAAAGCATCACTCAGTGCTCCCTGTGTGAGTGGCCAGCAGGTGGTGAGCTAATGTTCTCTCCTTTTAGCAAATACTGATAGGAAATCACTTTCACAGTTCAGGGCAACTGCACATGTATCTCCACTGCATGGTCCACCAAGGGCACCCACTTTTAGGCTTCTGGCTCCTGGCCAGCACCTCTCTAATGCAGTGTCCAGTGTTTCTCTTCCTCCTGTCCAGAGTGTTTCCTGGCTGCACAGCTCCCTGCCTACATTGTGATATCCCAGCAAACCACGCTGCGTAAACAGGCCAGTGTCTGCACTTTGCATTGTCTCCAGAGGCTATCAGCAGTGTAAAAACAATAAAAACCCTACATGCATGCTCATAAGCTTACCAGAAATCAGCCCCCAGCTCCAGCAGGGGCTCTAAAAGGAGCCAGGCCCTCAAACTCCACTCAGCTTTTTTTCTGTTGTTACAAGTTCATAACAGCCTTAACTAGAACCAGAACAACCATAAATAGTTCAGCCTTGCCTCTATACAGATTTGGCCTTTGATGTTGGCCTCAGATAACAGGTGGCCAGCAGACAAAGGCCACTCCTCAGGGCATAGCTTCAGAAGGCCTGGAATTTGCATAAACTGGGGTGGGGGATTTGCATTCAAGATATTTCCCAGGAAATCCAGTTCCCACATCTTGTCCCAAAAGACCATTCTTGTCGGCCACCTTGTTCAATATAGTCCTTTGGTCTACCTGGCCCACAATAATACAAAATCTCTGCATTTTCTACAATGGTCTCCAAAGATATTTACTTCATTCCGTAACACTTACCAAGGAAATTGCCAGATCTGTCACAATCACCCCAACTTTTGCTGCACTGGCCCCTTCAGTACTGTAGGAACTTCACATTTTGGAGGGAAAACTATTGCCCTGAGGCCTTATCCCAGATGTGACCTGTTGAAACAGATTCTGTCCTCATCTCTCCAAAGCCATGTTTCTTGTTTCACTGAAACTAGTGTTAATCCAGTCACTGGAGGGAAGGACAAGGAGTGACTCCAGATTAACATAGGCATCAGCATATGGTTAGTATTTGATTCAGAGACTTTGTTTCTGGGGAGGGTTTAAAAATGTCTGCATGGGTTTAGTGCTGGTGAGAGGGGCCAGGTCTGCTCTGCAATGAGGCGACCAGGCGTTTCCTCTGCATGGCAGAGTCGAGAACAGCTCTGCCGGGAAAGAGCCTGTAGGGAATCAGGAGGGAAATTAAAATAAAGCCTTTTCTGCAATCTGCCCACTTGCCCTTTTTGTCCTGGCAGGCTGCAGAAGAACATCCCTGTTTCGCTCCTGCTCATCCCCTCTCCCCCGGCGACAGGGCAGGGAAATGGCTGCCGTGGAGCCAGTTCAGGTAGGGATGCTGGTGGGCTCCTGTGTGAGAGAGGAGACGGGATCTGCTGGGCAGTTCGGCCTGGAGGTGGAGGAGGTGGAGAAAGGGAGGGGCTGAGTTGTAGGAACAGGCCCAGGAGGTTTGGGGCCAGGGCGGGCTGGAACTAGGGGGTGCGGGCTTGAAGTGGTTTCCATCATATACAGGGTTTACAGTTTGGTGCAATGGCTCTCAGCCTCCCGCACTATAACAATTGTTCCAGCACCTCTGTTCGGGGGGTATAAAAGCCCTGAACTGTGGAACAGGAAACAACCCCCTGGACTGCACTGGGAAAACTCCCCAGCCTCTAAGTACTGGAGTGTGAATCTACTAACCAGGGGCTGCTGTGAGATATGAAGGGGACCCCCCCACCCAGTGAGGTGTAGGGGAGATAACCCATCCCCTCACATCCAGCTGATGGCAATGGGAAGGGTGTTGGGATTCCTACCAGGGAGCTGTCCCTGCACCATGCTAGCAGCTCTGTTTCCTGTATCTGCCTCATAGGCAGCGACTTCGTGGGTGCTCCGGGACTGGCGCGCCCACAGGGAAAAAACTAGTGGGTGCTCAGCACCCACCAGCAGCCCCTGTGATCAGCTCCTCCCCCCCTCCCAGCACCTCCCACGCCCCCAAGGATCAGCTGGTCAGTGGCCTACAGGAGGCGCTGGCAGGGAGGAGCTGGGGCAGGAAGAGGCAGAGCAAGGGCAGGGCATGCTCTGGGGAGGGGGTGGAACGGGGCGGGGTGAAGCAGGCCCAGGAAGGGGCGGGGTGGGAAGAGGCGAGGTGGGGGTGGGGCCAGGGCCTGGAGTAAAGCAGGGATCGAGCCCCCTGGGGGAAATTAGAAAGTTGGCCCCTCTGATCTGCCTCTGGTGATGAATGCAAAGACCCCCACCCCCTCTTTCTTCTGGGAGTGGGGAGAGGTCTCCCCCCCCGCCAAGTCTCCTGTCTGCTGTGAGTGGGGTAGGGCTGGCCCTTTTCTTCTGTGATGGGGGGCAAGCACTGAGTAGGGGGCTCTTGCTCTTTCAGCAGCTGGTGACCTTTGAGGAGGTGGCTGTGTATTTCACCAGGGAAGAGTGGGCTCTGCTGGACCCCACTCAGAGAGCCCTCTACAGAGACGTCATGCAGGAGAACTATGAGAATGTGACCTCGCTGGGTAAGGATTCCTGTCCCCTCGGTTCTTAGGAGGGGAAATGAAGAGTTAAGGTTCACACCACCCCCACAGGGCCACTCCAGCTCTGCCTGTTTCAGCAACATCCCCATGTACCAATGACACATACACAAGCACCCTGCCCTCCACGCCACAGAGCACTCTGGGAGCAGAGCACAGGAGCAGCATGGCACAAAGTCTCACACCTTCTCTTTGCAAAGGCCAAACTTGGGTTCGGGTCTGGTGTAGCGAATGGAAGTTTCCTGCCCTGAACCGGCAAGCCCAATCCACACAAACCAGCTCAGACTTGCAAACTGTTGTCACTCCTTCACCTTTGCGTGTACGCCACCACGCTGCTGTCAATCCCTGTGGCAAGGACACACCCTTGTGCACCTTTACTGACACAACCGACAATAACCAGCACTTACGTGAGGCATACCTGTTCCCTCAGGGTCGACATACACCGGTCTTTTATCCCAGTCACAACTCTGCCAAGCTGCTCCACTAATCCCTCCACCATTTAATTACAGTTGCCACTGACACAGTGCACACAGCTGGAGGGCATGCGGAGAAATGCTGGCATTCCGATAGCTCTTATAGATTTACAGATTCCAAAGCCAGGAGGGACTGTTAGGCTATAGAACTTCATCCAGTTATTGTTGGGTTGATGTCAGGGCTAGGTCATGGACAACCAGATCCAGTGGTCAGAGCTGGGGTCCACAGTCAGGAGTCAAGAGCCAGCTGGGTCAGGATCTGGGGAGATCAGAGGCAGGAGACAAACCAGAGTTCAGAACCACAAGTTGGTAACCGGAGTCAGTCAAAGTCAGGATACCAGGGGGTCAAAGGCAGGCGACAAATCAGAAAGAACCACAGCTCAGATGCCAGGAGCCAAACCAGGTCAGGGCCCCCAGAAGTCAAGCCAAAGGATTGGCCATGAGAGCCACAAGGTACACAATCCAGAGTAGGGTGGATCCCAGTTATTCAGACAGCTTCCTGTTCCCGTTGCTGGTTTAAGTAGGGTCAGCAGCCCAATTGGCAGCTCTGGGACTCTGCCAATTGGCTGTCAGGAGCAAAGCCTCAGATTGGGTCTCGGCTTCCGGGATCCTGGTCAGCAGTTAGCTGCCAAGTGGAAGGTTGAAGTGTGGCTGCTCCCATGGCCCTGGCTTCAAGGCCCATGGTTCTGACAATTGATCTGAATACCTTGTGCTTGACTAAATTATCTTCCAGGAAGACATCCAGTCTTGGCGTGAAGACTTCCAGAGGTGGAGAATCTGCCCCTTCCCTTTGCATTGCCTTTACTGACCTATTCCAAGTTGCTATTGCCAGCTCCCGGCTCAGGGGGTGGGGCCGAGCCAGAATTTGCATGTGGATTTGAGAGCACTTTAAAATATTGCTGTTAACCCAGAAATTCTGGTATCCGTGCGAAACTTTCAAGGCAAATTCATGCAGAATGCAAGAAAACCTCATCACATGCACTGTCTGAAAGCTGTCCCAAGTCGGGCTCAGGCTAAAATGCATGGGGGTAGCTCAGGTTCAATGGCCACAGCGTGTCCTCTTCAGTCAATGAATGGCTTTGAGAGCTGATTGCTGGAAACTCTTTGGGGGTTAACAGAGCCTTAGATTTGCTGGACGTGTGCATTTCGGTCTGTTGAACTCATCAGTTTGGCTCATCATCACCTGAAGTTCCAATCTCTGCAGTTTTTAGCTTCCCCAAAGAGGCAGTGGGTATGATGGATGCCAAGCGACTGAGATCCATCAAGGAGACGATTAGAACCACTGTGGCTATTAGCCAGGATGGGCAGAGATGGTGTCCCTAGCCTCTGTTTGCCAGAAGCTGGGAATGGGTGACAGGGGATGGATCACTTGATGATGATCTGTTCTGTTCATTCCCTCTGGGGCACCTGGCATTGGCCACTGTCAGAAGACGGACACTGGGCTGGATGGACCTTTTGTCTGCCCCAATATGGCCGTTCTTATGTTCTAATGGAGAAAAGCAGGGGAAGGGCTCAACAGTGGTGCTGTTGGTGGGGAAGGATTGAGTTGGAGATCCGGGTTACCCGGGAATGAGGAACACTCATCCTCCTTGACCTGTCAGCAGCCTTTGATACGATGAACATACTCTTCTTCATGAAATCTTGCCTTCCCTTTTCCTCCCCTGATTCTCCTGCTACTTCTCTATTCTCTCCTTCAGCATGTCCTAAGGAGGATCCTCCACATCCCCACTCTGTCCTTGGTCCCCTTCTCTTCTTCCTCTGTAACTTATCTCTTGGGAATCTCATCCACAAACACAAATTCAGCTACCATCTCTAGGCAGATGACTCACAGGTCTACCTCTCTACTCCAGACCTGTCTCCTTCTGACCAAACTAAAATCTCAGACTGTCTGTCTGACATTTCCTTGTGGATGTCTGGCCACCAGCTCAAGCTAAATGGCTAAAAACAGACTCTTACTATTCCCCTGAGCCATCCCATCACCACCTTTCTCTGTCACTGTGGACAACACCACAGCCACTCAGGCCCACAAGCTGAGCAATATCTTCAGCATGGCCCTCTCTCTAGGTCAGGGGTCTCAAACATGCGGCCCGCGGAGTTCTTTGCTGCGGCCCGCCAAGCTCCCCGTGCACCCCCACTCCCCGGAGTTACTTCCTGTGGCCGCCAAACTCCCCTCACCCCCGCCCCCACCCCGAGTTATTTCCTGTGGCCGCTAAGCTCCCTGTCCCCTCCCGCGCGTGCGCTGCTCGCCACTCCTCTACATACCTCCAGGCAGTTCCTGCTGCCAAACAGCTGTTTGGCAGCTTAGCTGTTTCCAGGAGGGAGGAGCAGGAAGTCACGCGCACAGGGGAGGAGGGAGAGAAGAGGCAGGGATTTGGGGAAGGGGTTGGAATAGGGGCGGGGAGGGGGCAGAGTTGGGGTGGGGACTTTGGGGAAGGGGTTGGAGTGGGGGCAGGGCCTCATGGAAGGGCTGGAGTGTTAGTGATGCAGCCCTCAGGCCAATGCATTAATCCTCATGTGACCCTCTTGGTCATTTGAGTTTGAGATCCCTGCTCTAGGTCCTGATGGTCAAGCTGTCTGGAGTGGCTTAGGAGCATGAGTTCCTGGGTCAGGGCAGACTAGAAACAGGGCACACGCCCCAAACTGGCTGTGAGTTCTATACTTAGATTTCACCAACCAAGTACAAATTCCTCAGGCGCTATAACAGCCTAACCACAGAATGATAGACAGTCCCCCTGAGTACTCTGGTCTATTTTGCCATCCAGGCAAGCTTGCCTTTCTTTGGTCCATTACAACAACAAAAAAAAAAAAAGATCACAATAATTTTCAGGTTACTCCCAGTCCCAAAGGACCAATCACTCATCCCAGGTCAATGGCACTTTAGATCTGACACCAAGAACAAGTCTTGTAGCCAATCCTGTAATAAACTATTTACAAATGTATTAACTAAGAATAAGAAGTAACAAAGGTTAAAGCAGGAAAACATACACACACATAAGTGACAGTCTTAAGTTCCAAAAGGTGATAGAAGCCACTAATGTGCAAGCTCTATATGTCCTTTAGTGCTAACCCAGTCTAAGCAGCTGCAGATCCCTTGCTTATGCTTAGAAATCTTCCCTCCCAAAGTCCAAGCAGCATAGAAACCCAGTATCTTCTTGTTAGGGATTTTTATACCCTTCTCCCCCGCAAATTCAAGCTGATGGGATGAGTTCACATGCATGTCTCCACTACATGCAGGGAGGGGAGGAATGCAATTACAAAATCTTTGTTCTTTGATGTTTCATAATGGCTCATTTGGTTTCATTGGGCCTTCTTGGTGGGCAGGACCGAACACCTTCTGTCGGAAGCCAGCATTTTACATTAATCAGTGCTTCTTCCCTGTTTGATGACTTAGTTACAGAGGATTACAGTGCAAATGCTTAATGTCACTCTAGAACCCAGGATACAGATGTTATAAGTGAGATTAATACATGCATCTTCCTACAAGTGTTGAATAAGTCTTAACACTAAACATTTTTATAACTCTAATACCTATTGTAACCTCACACACAGGTGAGCCAGACTGGTTCCAGGGATGGGGTTGGCGGTGTTCAGCTGAGGCTTAGCAGCCTTGGCGGGAGCTGGCACCTGATCTGCCAGCATCACACTCACATCCAGGTGATGTCAATCTCTTTCATTTGCTACAAATCGCCATTCAGAAGTGAAACCACAAAGCTACCTCCTTATCCTCACACATGATCTATGAGGAAAGGTTGAAAGAAATGGGCATATTTATTGTATGGGAGACCTGATAACCGTCTTCAAATATGTCCCAGCCTGTTATACAGAGGATGGTGACCCATATTTCGTTGTGCCTACCAGGATATCACATAAAGTAAGTGGCTTGATCTGTAGCAGGGGAGGTTTAGGTTGGATATTAGGAAAAGCTTTCTAACGTTAAGGATTAGATATGCACTGCAGAAGATTACCAAGAAACAGTGGAATCTTCATCAATGGAGATTTTTAAGGACAGGTTAGACAAACACCTGTCAAGGATATGCTAGCTATACTTGGTCTTGCCTCAAGGCTGTTGTGGGTACACTAGATGACCTCTGGAGGTCCTTCCCAAGCCTATGTTTCTAGGATTTTATGATTCATTATTCAAGCCCTTTGCTTTGACCACATCACCCTGTGGAGAAAGTGGGACGTTTTGGTAGTATTTTTTTTATGAAAATATGCATGACTCTGTTTCCACCTTCACTTTGCATTGTCATGCTCTGGGTGTGAAGGAGTTAATTCCACTTCTGGGACAGGGGAAGTACTGACTCTCCCAGTAATGTAGGCTTGTCTAGATTGGCATGGATACATTATCAAGAACTGTCTACATACGAATGGAGCGCCTGAAGACCTAGCTGTGACAGGCACGGCAATTTCCTGCAATATCCTGGTCACACCTTATTGAATGAAATTCAATGTCTTTGGAGTCCATTGTATGAATTGTTTATGCATCCATGCGGAACAGGGACTGCATATATTGCCATGGGGAAGGGTAGTTCCTCCAGGAACTGAGAGCAGTGAACATTGCTTCGGCAAATTTATTCATGTTGTAACACTGCCAGAAAAGCACCACCACCTGCAGAGGCTCGCATACACCAATGCAAACTGGGTTCTCCAAAGACCAACAGATACAGAAAGGATTTTTGGATCAATAGCCTGAATTTAAACTGACTCATGCCCTTCCTTCTCATCAAAAACACAGGAACTCTGGTCCAAGAGGGGCCCAATCCTTAGGGAAGGGTCGGAGAGACTTTGGCCTCCTGAGGCCCTGTACAGGGGTGCTGGAACAATTTATGTAGTGGGGGTGCTGAGAGTCATCAAACCTGTCAAGGTTCCTTCCCCACTCTGAACTCTAGCGTACAGATGTGGGGACCTGCATGAAAACCGCCTAAGCTTACTTTTACCAGCTTAGGTTAAAACTGCCCCAAGGTACAAACTATTTTACCCTTTGCCCTTGGACTTCCACTGCCACCACCAAACTTTATCTGGGTTCCTGAAAAAACGTAGTTTGGAAACGTCTTTCCTCCCAAAATCCTCCCAACCCTTGCACCCCACTTCCTGGGGAAGGTTTGGTAAAAATCCTCACCAATTTGCATAGGTGACTACAGACCCAAACCCTTGGATCTTAGTACAATGAAAAAGCATTCAGTTTCCTTACAAGAAGACTTTTAATAGAAGTAAAAAAGGAATCACCTCTGTAAAATCAGGATGGTGAATACCTTACAGGGTAATTAGATTCAAAACATAGAGGATCCCTCTAGGCAAAATCTTAAGTTACAAAAAAGACACACAGACAGAAATATTCATTCTATTCAGCACAGCTATTTTCTCAGCCATTTAAAGAAATCATAATCTAACGCATATCTAGCTAGATTACTTACTAAATTCTAAGACTCCATTCCCGTTCTGTCACCGGTAAAAGCATCACCCAGACAGACACAGACCCTTTGTTTTTCTCACTCCTCCCAGCTTTTGAAAGTATCTTGTCTCCTCATTGGTCATTTTGGTCAGGTGCTAGCGAGGTTACCTTGAGCTTCTTAACCCTTTACAGGTGAGAGGATTTTTCCTCTGGCCAGGAGGGATTTTAAAGGGGTTTACCCTTCCCTTTATATTTATGACAAAACCAAACTGTAAACCCTACATATGATGGAAACCACTGCAAGCCAGGAGATGTGGCAGCATCCCTGGCTCCAGCACCTATGGCCCCATAAAACTGAGTGTGCGTCTTCTGAGTTTGTAACCACAGGATAAACCAGGGGTGGGTAAACTTTTGGCCCGAGGACCACATCTGGGTACAGAAATTGTATGGTGGGCCATGAATGCTTACAAAATTGGGGCTGAGGTGTGGGAGGGGGTGAGGACTCTGGCTGGGGGTGCGGGCTCCAGGGTGGGGCCAGAAATGAGGAGTTCAAGGTGCAGGAGGGGGCTTCGGGCTAAGGCGGGGGGGTGGAGTGCAGGGGACGGGGTGTGAGGGCTCCAGCTGGGGGTGCGGTTCTGGGGTGGGGCCAGAAATGAGGAGTTCAGGGTGCAGGAGGGGGCTCTGGGCTGGGGTGGGTGGGTGGAGTGCAGGGGGGGTGAGGGTTCCAGATGTGGGTGCGGGCTCTGGGGTGGGGCTGGGGATGAGGGGTTTCGGGTGCAGGAGGGTGCTCCGGGTGGGAACCAAGGGGTTTGGAGGGCAGGAGGGGGATCAAGCATTGGGCAGGGGGTTGGGGCGTGGGGCAGGTGGCTCAGGGGTGCAGGCTTGGGGCAGCGCTTACCTTAAGCAGCTCCCAGAAGCAGCGGCATGTCCCCCCTCCAGCTCTTACATGGAGGCGCAGCCAGGCAGCTCTGGTGCGCACTGCCCCGTCTGCAGGCACCACCCCCACAGCTCTCATTGGCCATAGTTCCCAGTCAATGGTGGGAGGCACTTGGGGCAGGGACAGCGTGTGGAGTGGTGCCCCCTGGCTGCCTCTACGTGTAGGAGCCAGAGGGGGACATGCTGCTGCTTCCGTAAGCCGCACTAAGCGGCCTCCGACCCTGCTCCCCAGCTGGAGGGCCAGAGTGGGAGCTCGAGGTCCGGATTAAAACGGCTGATGGGCCGGATGTGGCCCATGGGCTGTAGTTTGCCCACCCCAGGATAAACCCTTGGGGTGGATGAAGAAGTGCTCACCAGCCACAGAGCTTGTTGGAGTTGCAGCGATTGATCTTTGGTGAGCTTATTAGCAGGCATGTAAATTCTTTTACTGTTTCAATAAATATTTTCTCTGTACTGCTTTCTCCTTAAGAATTAATGTGCTTGCTTAGACAGAGCTGGGTGCAATTACACTAACCTGTGGGCAATTACACTGTTTACCATCTCTGAAGAGAAGGCAAGGCAGGCCTGCATAGACAGTACGTCTTGCTGGGGAATTCAGAGCCTAGGCAGGGGATAGTGCAGCCTGGAAATACCCTTGTCAGGAGGCAGTGAGACATGTGTCACTGCCCAAGAGAGGTGACAAAGCCGGAGAGTGGGGGCCCTTGATGGATCATAGGCAGGGAATACAGGTGCAGTCACCCTGAACTGCAGTACCAACAACTGGACACGAATACGTAATGACTAGGAGACCAGGGAAGCAGAACATGGGAACCCTAAGGAAGTGGAACCTGGGACAAAGGGACTGGGTGTGAACAGGAGTTTGCGGCTGCCCAGGAGGGCACAGGGACTGGAACAGGGGAGAAGGAAGGAGAGAGAGACAGGAACTTGAGGACAATTTGGAAAAGCTGGGCAGAAGATTCTGCCAACATACATTTTGATTTGTTTTGTTTCATCAGACTAACCTAATGACTCTTCCGTTCTGTATTCCAGTTGTTTAATAAAGGCCAGGTTCTTCTTGTGATGCTGCCAGTACCTACTGGTTACATCTCCTCCTGAAGAGGGAGAGTGTCCAACAGGAATCTGAAATCATTTGGACTCCCTGGAGAGCCACAATGAGAAAAATGGGTGTTGCCACCAGGAGGCCTGATCTCTGAATAGTAAAGCTACACCTACACATTATGGGTCTGGAGCTCAGGGCTGGGCTTGAGCTGAGCTCAGGCTCTCCAGCCAAGGTCTGGGAGGGTGGGCTTAAGAACCCACGCCAGACCAACAAGTCTGTGGACATGGGAGGCTTGGTCCCTGATGCAGTGGAGAGGTGCTCCCAAGAGAGACTGTATAAAGAATGGGGCATATAAAACACTGACAATTCATGACAGAGCCCTTTCTTTGAGTCTCTCCACTGGCTTCCCTGCCTCTATTGAATCAAACATAAGCTACTAATCTTAACTTTTAAGGCCAAATGTTGAGATGCTGACTTTGATCTCTCACCGGACCACGGTGCCATATTCCATCACCCACTTGTTAACATTTCAGACAGGCCCCTTTGTGCCTTTGCCACTGCTCCTCATGCTTCGGAGGAGGTCCTCAAAAGCATCCACAAAACTTCTTCCTTGTCCTCCTTCCCATCCCTCCCCACAACTCACCTTTTCCATGGTGCCTACCAAAATATGACAATGGCTAGGATGCTGGTGTGCTAAGATCACTGCCTATCAGAGTGACCAACACATCTTGTTTCCTTCCCTGCCCGCATCTATCTGTGTCCATCCATCTCTCATCTTATTCTTAAATTGCCAGGACTTTGGGGCAGGGCCTATCATTTTCTTCAGTGTTTGTAGAATGTCCAGCACAAGGGGATGCTGGTCCATTACTCAGGCCACTAGGTGCTACTGGGGAGGGGCTGGATGGTGGCAGGCTGGGGTGGGAGGAGGATTGGGGCAAACAGCACCAGTGAGCCAAGAGATCTGGGGACAGTGGGAAGGGGGGGTTCCATGGAGTAGGTGCTATAAGGAGTTGGGGTGCAGTGGGGTGCCGGGAGCAATGGGACAGTCCTGGACCAGAACCTCAAGAAGCTGAGAGGGTTGGTGATAGTGAGAGTAAGGAGAGGGTGGCAGCTGCTCCAGGAAATGGGGTGCTAGCAAGGGGAGGGGAGAAGGGACACTTTTTTTGGCAGGAGCTCCTGGGACTCAGGAGCAAGGAACACTTGGGACAGTGGGAAGGTTGGGTGGAAAGTGGCTGGGGAGCAGGAAATGTGAGGGAACTGGTAGAGAGAAGCACTGAGGACAATAGGAGTGGAGGAGAGAACACAAGAAGTGGGTGTTCCTGGGGCCCCAGGAGCTGGGGAGAGCTGACAGCAGCAGGGAAAGGGAATTGGGTGTCAGAGTGAGTGACAGGGCTAGCTGTATCTTTATCCCCTTCCTCTTCTCTATAAGCTCCCCGCCCCCGCCCAAGGTGTTCGGCCTCTGGTCTTTCCATCTCCTGGAGTGGAATTACACAATTTCCCACATCCTAGACCAGGCCCTGGGTACAATGCCCTGTATATCAACCATGCTTACTCAGCAGGTCAGGCTGACTGCAGACACCTTTGGGAGTCTGGATCAGTGTTGTACAGTGCAGCCTTCTTCATAAGAATGACCATTTGGGTCAGACCAATGGTCCAGCTAGCCCAGAATCCTGTCTTCTGAGAGTAGCCAATGCCAGATGCTTCAGAGGGGATGAACAAAACAGGGCAACTACTGAGTGATCCATCCCCTGTCGTCCAGCCCCAGCTTCTGGCAGTTGAAGGTTTAGGGAAGCCCACAGCCTTGGTTGCATCTTGTCAAATAGGTTCATGGAGGACAGGTCCATCAATACTTATCTAAATTCATTTTTGAACCTAGTTATTCTTTTGACCTTCACAACATCCTCTGGCAAGGAGTTCCACAGGTTGACTGTATGCTTTGTGAAGTACTTCCTTATGTTTGTTTTAAACCTGCTGCCTATTAATTTCATGGGGTGACCCCTGGTTCTTCTGTTATGTGAAATTAAATAACACTTCCCTAGTCACGTTTCCACATCATTGATGATTGTAAAGACCTCTGTCATATCCCTCCCATTGTCGTCTCTCTTCTAAGCTGAACAGTCCCAGTCTTCAACATTTTTCCTCCTACAGAAACTGTTCTATACCCCTAATCATTTTCATTCCCCTTCTGTTTGCGTTTTCTGATTCCAATATATCTGTTTTGAGATGGGGTGACTAGAACTGTATGCAGTATTCAGAGTGTGGGTGTACCATGGATTCATATGGTGGCTTTATGATATTTCTATTTTATTATCTTCCCTTTTCTGATTGTTCCTAACATTCAGTTAGCTTTTTTTGACTGTCACTGCACACTGAGCAGATGTTTTCAGAGAACTATCCATGATGACTCCAAGATCTCTTTTTTTGAGAGGTAACAATTAATTTAGATCCACTTCATTTTGTTGAATCATTGGGATTATTTTTTCCAGTCTGCATTACTTTGCACTTATCAATATTGAATTTCATCTGCCATTTTGTCACCCAGTTTTGTGAGATCCCTTTGTAACTCTTCACAGACTGCTTTGGACTTAACTATCTTGAGTAATTTTGCATTATCTGCAAATTTTGCTACCTCACTGTTCACCCCTATGTGAGATCATTAATGAATATGTTGAACAGAAGGTCCTAGTACAGATCCTTGGGAGACCCCGGTGTTTACCTCTCTCCACTCTAAAAATTGACCATTTATTCCAACCCTTTGTTTCCTATCCAGTTACTGAGCCAGGAGTGGACATTCCCTCTTATTCCATGACTGCTCACTTTGCTGAGTGCAGACACCTTTGGGAGTCTGGGATCAGTGATGTACAGTGACAGTCTTCTTCATAAGAATGGCCATGTTGGGTCAGACCAATGGTCCAGCTAGCTTGGAGTGGGAGCTTGTCAAAGGCTTTGTGAAAGTCCAGGTACACTGTATCACCCTTGTTCACATGCTTGCTGATAACCTCAGATCATTCTAATAGATTGATGAGGGGTGATTTCTCTTTACAAGAGCTGTGTTGACTCTTCCCCAATATACAATGTTCTTCTATGTGTCTGATAATTCTGTCCTTTACTATAGTTTCAACCAATTTGCCTGGTGCTGAAGTTAGACTGACCCGCTGGTAATTGCCAGGATCGCCTCTGGAGCCTTTTTTGAAAAATCAGCATTATTTAGCTATCTTCCAGTCATCTGATACAAAGGCTAGTTTAAGCAATAGGTTACATACCACAGTTAAAACAATAAGGAGTCCTTGTGGCACCTTAGAGACTAACACATTTATTTAGGCATAAGCTTTCATGGGCTAGAACCCACTTCATCAGATGCATGGAGTGAAAAAAAGCAGGCAGGTATAAATATACAGCACAGGAAAAGATGGTAAAGCAACTCCCAAGTGTGTGGGGGGGTCAGTGCTAATGAGGCCAATTCAATTAGGGTGGATGTGGCAACTGCTGGAAAATGGGCCACATCCACCCTAATTGAATTGGCCTCATTAGCACTGACCCCCCACTTGGTAAGGCAACTCCCATCTTTTCATGTGCTTCCCTGGGACTAAGGTTCAAATTCTGTCCCGGGTAGTTTTTGTAAAAGTCAGGGACAAGTCGTGGGCAATAAACGAACATTCACGGAAGCCCATGACCTGTCCTTGACTTTTAACTAAAAATACCCTGGGGGAGGGGGGACAGGGACTAAGAGTTGGAGCACTGCTGAGGGCTGACCTCTGGCAATTGCTCCAACCCCACCGCTGCTCCTGCAGCAGGGGCTGATCCAACTTCGGTTGCTGCTTCAACCCTGTGGCCACTGCTCCAGTGGTCAGCCCACCAGCCAGCTTCTCAGGTGGCCCTGGGGCTGACCACTGGCAAGCTGCTCCAGCGACCCCGGGGCTGACTGCTGGCCAGCTGCTCCAGAGCCCCAGGGGTCTCTGCTGTGGTGGCCTTGGGGCTGACTGCCAGCAGCTGCTCCAGCCCCACCACTGCACCAGTTCCAGAGGGGCTTACCAATCCCAGAAGCAGCTCCAGCCCTGTCTCTGCAGAAGATGTCCCAGAGGTCCCAGAAAGTCATGGATTCTGTGACCTCCGTGACAGAGCCATACCCTTACCTATGCCTCACCCTTTGTCTCTTGGCCTCTTTCTGTCTCAGTCAGAAGCAGTTCCAGGGTGATTTCCCTCTTACTAACGTCCTCACCTTCTGGCCCAGAGAGTTACCTACTCTGTGTCTTAGGAGCCTCTTTGAGGGGGAGTGTCTGGCTGTGTGTGTTCCCAGCACAGATGAGGATAGTTAAATCCCTCATAAGCAGAGAGCTTTCAGTGCCTGGGCATCTGTCCCTGGGATTTTATGGCTTTACAATGGACTGGGGTTAAAATAATGGAACATTTTTGTGACAAATATCTCAAGAGTTCACTTGATCTCCCTTGTTTTCTTTCCCCTGGGCAGGATTTCCAGTTTCCAAACTTGATGTGATCTCCCAGCTGGAATGGGAGGAGGAGCTATGGGTCCCAGATCTCCAGGGCTCAGGAGAAAGAGAGACCCTGAGGGGCAGAAGCACAGGAGAGGAATCATTCACCCCGACTGACTTATGTCAGTAGCTCCCTCCCTCACCTGCCTTCATCCTGAGTGTTTGCATGGGATGCGGAGGGAAAATTGCTCCCCTCTTCTCTCCCTTAGTTGGAAGAGTTTGAGGGAATCATAGAAGTGTAGGACTGGAAGGGCCCTCAGTCAGTCATCTAGTCCAGTCCCCTGCATTCATGGCAGGACTAAGTATTATCTAGAGCAACCCTGAAAGGTGTTTGTCTAACCTGCTCTTAAACACCTCCAATGACGGAGATTCCACAACCTGCCTAGGTAATTTGTTCCAGTGCTTAACTGCCCTGACAGGAAGATTTTCCTAATGTCCAACCTCAACCCGCCTGTGACAGGTTGTCCCCCCTCCCCTGGGTGCCACCTGATGTACTGGGGTACCACTGAGCCCGCTGGTTCCACCAGTCTGGGTTCCCTTACACTGACCTGGCGAGCCGGGCCGTCGAGCCTCCTCCAGCGCACGTGCAGACAGGGCCACACCCAGCTGCAGAAAGACACAGACACTGAAATCAGCTGTGCGTGGGAAGACTCAGCTCAGGAATTGCCCTAAAGCACTCAAGTGCAGACCCCCTCTGGAGTGTAAACCCAAAATTATATTGTCTTGCACTGCACAGAAAACTACAGCGTAAGCTCATGAAATTCACTCCCTCCCACTATGTGGAGGAAGATGTGCGCAGCTTTTTGCCCCCCCCCCCGCCATTATGAATTCCACAAACTGGTATATAGAAAACAAAAACAAGTTTACTAACTACAGAGGATAGATTTTAAGTGATTATAACAGATCAAAGTAGATATTGAGCAAATAAAGCAAACACACAAACTAAGCTGAACACACTAAAGAAACTGGCTGCAAGTAGTGATTTCTCACCTTAAATGTTGTTTTAAGCAAGTTGCAAAATTTCTTTTAGACAAACTGATCTTGCTTGCCGCTTAAAACTCCAGATATTCCTTTCACAGGCCAGATACCTTCTAGCCTGGATCCAGTCCTTTCTTCCCCAGATCAGTCTGAGGTGTTTTTAGCAGTCACCTTGGGTGGGGTTTCAGTGAAGAACTGACCCTGATTAACTCACTCCCCAGCCTTAAATAGGATTTACATATGGTTGGAATCCTTTGTTTCCCAGTTTGATCCCCACCCCCTACTAGTGGAAAAATATTAGCAGTCCAAGATGAAGTCCAGTACCAGGTGACATGATCACATGACCCTGCAGTGTCAAAGCAGCATCCCAGAAAGCTCCTAGGAAGGTGGGAGATTAGCATCTTCAAAGTCCTATTGTTCTCCCTAACGGCCCATTGTCTAACCAGCCAGACTGATTGCATTTTGTCTGGTGGGCATTCCCCAGGTGCAAACCCACTTGAAATTGTTACATAGTCAATATTCCTAACTTCAGATACAGAAACGAGAAATGCATACAAATAGGATAATCACATTCAGTAAATCATAACCTTTCCAATGATACATCACATGACCCATCTTGCATAAAATGCAACTTAGTAATGCCATAGTCATATCACAACAATATCTCTATGAAGAATATGGGGCATAGTGTGACACCCCCTTGCTGCAATTTAAGCCCATTGCTTCTTGTCCTAGCCTCAGAGATTCAGGATAACATTTTTTCACCCTCCTCCTTGTAACAACTTTTATGAACTTGAAAACTGTTATCATGATTGTTCCTTCCTAAGTGGAGTACTTTGTCTGTATCAAATTTCATCCTAATTACTTCAGACCATTTATCCAGTTTGTCCAGATCATTTTGAATTTTAATCCTATCCTCCAAAGCACTTGCAACCCCTCCCAGCTTGGTATTGCCCGCAAACTTTATAAATGTACTCTCTATGCCATTATCTAAATCATTAAAGAAGATATTGAACAGAACCGGACCCAGAACTGATCCCTGTGGGACCCCACTCGTTATGCCCTTCCAACATGACTGTGAACCACTGATAAGTACTCGCTAGGAAAGGTTTCCCAACCAGTTTTGCACCCACCTTATAGTAGCTCCATCTAGGTTGCTTTTCCCTAGTTTTTTTATGAGAAGATCATGTGAGACAGTATCAAAAGCTTTACTAAAGTCAAGATATACTACATCTACCGCTTCTCCACCCCCATCCACAAGGCTTGTTACCCTGTCAAATGTATGCTCTATACCATTATCTAAACCATTGATGAAGATACTGAACAGAACCAGAACCAGGACTGATCCCTGCAGGACCCCACTAGATATTCCCTTCTGGCTTGACTGTGAACCCCTCATATCTACTCTCTGGAAAAAGTTTTCTAAACAGTTATGCACCCACCTCATAGTAGCTCCATCTAGGCTATATTTCCCTTGTTTGTTTATGAGAAGGTCATGCAAAACAATATCAAAAGCCTTATTAAAGTCAAGATATACCACAGCTACTGCTTTCCCCACATCCACAAGGCCTGTTACCCTGTCAAGGAAAGCTATTAAATTGGTTTGACATGATCTGTTCTTGACAAATCCATGCTGTTACTTATCACCTTATTATCTTCTAGGTGTTTGCAAATTGATTGCTTGATTATTTGCTCCATTTTCTTTCCAGGTACTGAAGTTAAACTGATTGTCTGTAATTCCCTGGATTGTCCTTATTCTTGTTTCTATAGATTGGCACTCTGGTCTGGTCTACACTACAGTTATCAGTATAACTACATTGCTCAGGAGTGTGAAATATCCACACCCGTGAGTGACACAGTTATACCAACCCAACTCTTTGACAGTGCTATGTCAACAGAACTCCTCCATGAAAACTCCTTTCATGAAAACTGAAACAAAAAAGGCATTTAGCACTTCCACCATTTCCACATTTCCTATTAATTGTTTTTTCTGGGTCTTCCTCTTGCTCTCAGATCAGTTCCTGATTTATTTCCTCAGCTCTCAAAATATCAGGATTGGAAGGGACCTCAGGAGGTCATCTAGTCCAATGCCCTGCTCAAAGCAGGACCAATCCCCAATTTTTGCCCCAGATCTCTAAATGGCCCCCTCAAGGATTGAACTCACAACCCTGGGTTTAGCAGGCCAATGCGCAAATCACTGAGCTATCCCTCCCTTATTTTGGTTCTCCCCTTTTCCATCCCTGCTTCTGAGGCTTTTCTCTCTCTGTTTCCCAGCAGGTGATGGGATGGTGAGCGAGGATGCAGAACAGAATTCTCAGCAGGAAGATGCTGAGCAAGTGGAACTACACAAAACATTATCACAAAGATCTAAAGGGAATGTGTCCAGGAGTCATGGGCAGGGAAAGACCTGTGAAAGTCAGCACAGGCCAGGAAGACAGCTGGGAAACCAAGCAGGGGAGAAAGTGGATAAATCCAGTAATTGTCAGGGAACTCAAAAGGGCCTCAAGGAAAGCACAGCCCAGCAGAGGATCCCCAGAGGAGAGACAAACAACACATGCATTGAGTACGGGGAAACCTTCAGTTGCCACAATGGCCTTATTGGACTGGAGAGACTCCACACAGGAGAGAGCCCCTATGAATGCTGGGCATGTTGTAAAACCTTCAGTCCGAGCACCAACCTTTTTACACATCAGAAAATCCACAAGGAATGAGCACCTATGAATGCTGGGCATACAGTGAAACCTTCCCTCTGCGCTTACTCCTTATCGCATATCAGAAGAGCCACACAGGACAGAGAACATGTAGGTGCTTCTAGTGTGGGAAAAGCTTCCATGAAAGCCCAGCTCTTTGTCAGCAGAGTGTCCATCAGGAAGATAAATACCCCAAAAACTTGTCTAGAGATGACAAAAGATTGTTTTGCTTCAGTACATTTGCTCAGTGCCACATAGTGACCTTTAAGGCTGTTTGCACCATTTGTGTCACTCTCGGGTCCCCCAGATAAGTTGCCCACTGTTGCCTTTTGCAGCTTCCCCTTCCGTGGGGTGAATCCCATGGTCCTTTCTATCAACTCCTTTGTCCTATGAGTCCTACCAGGAATGTCCATCAGCCACAGGTGGGAGAGATAAGGATGACCTCAACTAACTACATGGGTCTCCACAAGGATTTTCCGCAACTGTAGCTGGTTTGAGTTAGATATCCCGTTGTAAAAACCCACAACTTCCTGCAATAAAGGCATAGCCCATTTATCGTGGCTGGGGTACCTAGCATGTTTCCTCATGACCCAACCTAACCTCCTTCATTTTCCTAGTCTAAAGAAACCCATCGTATCTCATTTCTACTGTTCCTCCCATTGCTTTCGAGTCACCAAGTTCCCCTCTTGGGACAGGTTGTCTCATTCCCACTTGCACTGCCTGGAGCTGAACAGCAATTCTTCTGTATACCCTTTTTATAATTTAAAATCTTTTAAAATATAACAAAGAGCAGGAACAGAGGCAGGAAGAAAAGTGTAGTTTCAGTCTCAGTGACACCTGAAGGAGATCCCTGCCTTCCCCATCACCACAGCAGTGTTACCTTCTGTCGGAGGCATGTGGAGTTTGTTTTCTTCACATCCTACCTTCCACCTCCCAAGCATCATATGATGTAGTCATAGGCAGTGGTGAGCTGGACCCGGTTCCCACCGGTTCCTGGGAACCGGCTGCTAAATTTTGAAGCAGTTTTAGAACCGGTTGTTAAAAATTGTTAGGAAAAAAAATGTTATAAAATGATCTTAAAACGAATAATCTTAATCTTATAAAATGGTGTAGAAAATAATAGGGCAGAGGTCGGCAACCTGCGGCACGCCTGCCAAAGGCAGCACGCGAGCCGATTTTTACTGGCACGCTGCTGCCGGCTGGGGTCCGCTGGCCCCACTCAGCCCGCTGCCTGCCTGGGTGAATGGAACTGAGCGGGGCCGGTGGCCGGGACCCTGGCTGGCAGGAGCCGGCGGCCGGAACCCCAGACCGGCGGTGGGTGAGCCGCTGCCTGTCTGGGGTTTTGTCCGCCATCCCTCTCAGCCCACCGCCGGACTGGGGTTCCGGCCGCCGGCCCCTTGCCAGACGGGGTCCCGGCCATTGGCCCCCACTTAGCCTGCTGTCATTCTGGGGTTGCATCAGGGACTCATGTAAGTGTAAATTTATAACTGGCATGGGGGAAACCTTAAATTAATAAAGACTTGTAATACGGTGTACAAAATAAACTTCAAATGCAAAGGGACGCGGAATTCTAGCAGTTAAAGAGCCATTTCTACAACAGATAGGTCAAGATTTATGTTGCTATGCGCGTGCGCATGTAATGTCGTCGCAGGCTGCGACTCGGTCGCATCCAAGTTTGTCCTGACGCAAGACAAACGTCTCGTTTATTATTTTATTAACAGGGGTTGCACTTGCCTCGTTCGTGCACTTGCTCAACTGTTTTCTATACAATTCAACATGACCAGTGAGTCATAGTTGGTTTATCGGTTTCTAGTTAAGTGCATGTGATATTTCGGTGTGTAATACTAACTGGACTGTTATTCGAAGATTAAAGTTTTCTAGTCAATATTATTTACCCTTCATAATGAAATGCCAGAAAAGCATTAGTGACTGGTTTTCCATGAAAATGACAAAATCATTAGTCAGAAGTTCTCGTTGTGAAAATAATGATTTAAATACTGAAAACGCCGACGACAATAATTTTGGTGATGAAAATATCTTAAATGTTGAATCATCTGAAAATGTGTCCGCAATGGAAGAGGATTTACATGATTGAGAAAAGGTAGCACCCGATGGTTGGACTTCCGAGCAGGCACAATATTTTTAAAAGAAATATAATGGGTTGATAATGGAAGGCAAAAAATGTGGCTGTCCCCACTGTGCAAATACGTCACATTTGGGGGTCCTTGGCGGAAAATCTTGACACATTTCTTTGGCATGGCAGAAGTGTACTATTCAAGCCTCTGGAGCTGATAGAAAAGTTCAGCAAGCTTCATTAAGAAAAAAAATGAAGGAACATTTCGAATCAAGCTCTCATTTGAGAGTTATAAATATTTTAAATGAATCTAAAAAAAACCCTCTCACTACAGTGATTGATAAAGTTACTGAAAAAAATCTTGCAATAAGCAGCAAAAATTTCAACATAGTTTACAGCTTAGTAAAAAGAAACCGACCAATGTCAGATATGGAGGATGAAGTAGAGCTACAAATTAAGAATGAAACTGATTTAGGGAACTGCCTACATTCTCGATTTTCGGCCATCAGAATCGTAGAGCATATTGCTGAATTAATAAGAAAACAAATTTTTAGTAAAATCATTTAAAACAATTCAAAGATTTGTATTATTATTATTGATGAAGCTTCTACAATTTCAAGTAGAACTGTGCTTGTAATTCTTATAAAATGTGAATTACAAGATTCTTCACCAACAATTTTTCTCGATTTAGTGGAATTAGAATCAACAAAAGCAGAAAATATTTATAATGCTTTGAGAAATATGTTAACCGATACAGGATTTGACACAGAATATTTAAAGAAAAATTTAATCGGATTCTGTTCTGATGGCGCGAGCAGCATGCTTGGACATAAATCTGGAGCTGCTACAAGACTCATTCAAGATTTTCCAAACATTATAATTTGGCATTGTTTGAATCATCGGCTACAACTGGCTTTAGATGATGCTATAAATGATATCAATGAAATAAGCCATTTCAAGATTTTTTTGGTCAAGATTTATGCAATTTTTCATCAGTCAAATAAGACTCAGTTTGAACTTAAACAAGTTTCTGAAGAACTATATATTGAAATAATCAAAATAGGCCGTGTTTTTGGTCCTCGATTGGCTTCTTGTAGCCTTAGAGCTGTCAAAGCGGTCTGGAGAGCTTATCCAGCTCTTTATATTTATTTTTCCAAAAATAAGAAATTTTCTGGCCTGGAAAAAAGATTGAAAAACAAAGAATTTTTAAAAGACTTGGCATTAATGATTGACATTTTGGATGAACTTGCATTATTATCAAATGCACTGCAAGCGAGACAATTGAGTTTAACAAAGGCAGATAAGCTAATCAAACGAATGATTGATTTTTTCATACAATTAAAAGATAGTTTGGTATACATGAAAATAAAATTAATGAAATGATAGAAAGTGATGCTTTTAAATGCATAGAGTTTGAAGGTAAAGTAAGGTTTAAATCACTGCCACGAGACAAAGTAATAGAGTGTATTATTGAAAAAATGAAGGCAAGATTATTAAACGAAAATCACATTAAATATAAAGAAGATAATTTAGGTCATTCTAGTAATACACCTAAAATAGTTGAATATTCAATGTTATGGATCTCACTTCATGGAATATTGAAGAAGTCAGGTTACCTTGGAAATCAGGAGAAGAAAAAGTGCATGAATTAAACAAATTCATAAAATTTGTAGTCGATTTCAATGATTTTCGTGACTATGTAGAGAATAACATTCAATCAGAACATCTTCCTGATCTGGAAACAATAAAGAAAGCAAAGCAAATTATGAACACAATTGCAATTAGTTCTGCAGAAGCAGAAAGAGCTTTTCCGTTGATGAATATTATTTGTAGTAATAAAAGGGCGAATTTAACAATTACACATATCTCAAGCTTTATGACCATCAATTTGTTGGGAAAACCACTAAGTTCCTGGAACCCAATACCATATGTTAAAGCATGGATGAGAAGTCATCGATCCACATTAGATACCAGAGTTCGTGTATCCAACACCAAAGATTATGGAGAAGATCAAGAAGCCATTTGGAAATTACTACCTAATTAGTAATAATGTACTTAAATATTCTTTAAAATATTGCTTGTTGCATTGTATACTTCAACATGAATATATTACACTTTTTATTTTTAATAACTTAAGTAGTTCACATGTAATATTTTAAAATACAAGAATATTTCATTATTAGGCATTTCATTATTAAATACTATTATCATTTGCTTACTCATACATCTCTTCTTTATATTTTCTTCTTTTCAGACTTTGAACTAGGCAAGATGCCCATATGTTTCATTTCCAAAGAGGTTGTGGCTCTGGGCCTACTGCAGGTTACTGCTGAAGATATCGCTTAGCTAATCCTATGATTTGGAGAATGCTGCCCCTAACTATGCATATGTGGAGGAAATAGAAGAGTTGTGTTTTTGAACTCACCCTTTGTAGTTGCTGTAAATGTGTATAAAATGAAATGTGTTGAATGAGATAGCTGCAGAAAAATAACAATTTTTGAATAGAAACTCCACCTCTGGGAGCTTCTAGACCTTCTGATCCAGGCCTGTGTCCAGTTCCTAATTTAGACCTGTGCCACCCAATTAAAGAAATAAACCAGGAATGTTTGTAGAAGCCATTCCTCACTACCACTGCTGACCATTTGGGTGGCTTGGTAAAGGATTCTATTTCAGAGAAGTGTAAGTTTACCCTGAACAAGGCCAAAAATTTGGCAAGAACTCAGGTAGAAATAGCAGGAACCTAGTTGTTGGTTTACACCCCAGACAAGGAAACTATGGTGAACTATGGCCCAGATAAAACTGTTTTTAGAACCACTCCCTAGTTCATTGGCATTAATTACAGTCACAAAGGATGCCATGGTTAGATTGTGAACAATTATTCTTTACCATTTGGATCCAAAATTTCATGTGGCAAAGAGAGAAACAGTTGATTCCTTCAGAGAACATTCCTTCGCTATGGATCCTATGGTTGAGAGTGTTTTGTTTCAGGTGAGCCTGGCTGTTTAAAAAAGCCAGCGCTCCACGAACCAGCTGAGCGGCGGGGAACCAGCTGAGCAGCGGAGGACAGCAGAGCAGCAAACAGCAGGAGTTTGCCTGGGATCTGTGCTGGTGAGTATCTGGGTATCTGAGTGTGTGTTTGGTGAGAGGATCGGAGTGTTTGTAGTGAGGGCAGCTTGAAAGTTTGAGTGAGTGCTTGATTGGTTGGCTGAAAAGGGCGGGAGTTGGGAGTGTTTTGTTTCAGGTGAGCCTGGCTGTTTAAAAAAGCCAGCGCTCCGCGAACCAGCTGAGTGGCGGGGAACCAGTTGAGCAGCGGCGGACAGCAGAGCAGCAAAAACAGGAGTTTGCCTGGGAGTTCGCCTGGAGTGAGCCCACTGAGGCTTACACCCTAACGACTTCTCTGAGTAATTACTGCATCTCCTGAGGAAGCTCATAGTAGGAAGGTAATATGGATGGGAAGTGTTCAACTGTTGTGACCTACACTGGATGTGCTATGTTTGTCTTTCTTCCAGAGGACAGAAGCGACTTTGTGTGTATAAAGTGCAAGCTGGTCTCCATATTGGAAGAGAAGGTTCAAGGTCTGGAGCAACAGGTATCGACCCTGCGTTGCATAAGAGAAACTGAAGATTTCCTGGACAGGCGTCAGGATATGCTTCTACAGGCACAAGGTTCTGAAGATTCAGAGCAGGCTGCACAGCGTGGACAGGAGGATGGTGAAGAAATCTGGCAACATGTGACCTCCAGAAGAAGAAGGGGGAACGTCCAGGTACCAGAAATGCAGATACAGGTAAGTAACCGTTTTCATGTTCTCTCCACAGGTACCATTGCGGGATGATACGTCTGGGGGAAGGGAGCAGAAGGAGACTCCACCAGTTGAAAGGCATGAGATGCACTGTCCTAAGGTTGGGGGTTCCACGACCACCACTCCCAAGAGAAGGAGGCGGGTGGTGGTGGTCGGGGACTCTCTCCTCAGGGGGACTGAGTCATCTATCTGCCGCCCTGACCGGGAAAACAGAGAAGTCTGCTGCTTGCCAGGGGCTAAGATTCGCGAAGTGACGGAGAGTCTGCCGAGACTCATCAAGCCCTTGGACCGCTACCCCTTCCTGCTTCTCCACGTGGGCACCAATGATACTGCCAAGAATGACCTTGAGCGGATCACTGCGGACTACGTGGCTCTGGGAAGGAGAATAAAGGAGTATGAGGCGCAAGTGGTGTTCTCGTCCATCCTCCCCGTGGAAGGAAAAGAGCTTCTCCCTCTTTCAAGTAGAGATAATAAAGGTCCACTCCTGCCTACCTCAGGGTGGGTGGAAGATGGGGATCCACTGGAGAGTGTCACTAGGAGTAGTGCATAATATGAGGTGTCCTATCACGTTTACTCAGATCAGATTATGACATCATAGAATGGCTGAAATAGTCTATTTTATTTGGATTTTCTTACCGAATTTTTGAGATTTAAGTGTCTCCTCTTTGTGTGCAACAAGACAATTTAAGACACTGTGACAAAGAGGAGATGCTTCTGTTTTGCAACAGAACATCCCACTTGTTGTGATCTCAAGAAACAAACTGGCTTAGTCTGAATGGGATTTTCTGACAGAAACGGTTTCAATGAAATTTCCCCACCATCTCGATTCCTGGGCTCTATCCCTGGCTCTTGGGGGTTTGTTGTCGGTTAGAACAGGAGTCAGGACTGATGGCTTCTCTTTCCGGCTCTGCCACCGCCTTGCTGTGTAGGCCCTTGGGTAGGTCACTTCCCTTCTCTGTACCTCAGGCTCCTCCCCATCTGTCCAATGAGAACAGGGACAATTCTAGAACTCTGAGCAGTCAAGAGCCTGAGTGAGATAAGGGGCGTCAAAGCCCTCTGTTAAGGAGAAAGGGGAGTTTCACGATGTTTCGCACCAAGGAATTCTAAAGTTTGCTAAAATGTCTAGTCTGCGGAAACAAGAAATGGTTGGGGCTAAATTTTTTAACCATTGCCTTTTTTAAAGCCTACTCAGGGATGTGAGTCCCTGTCTTTTAGGTACCTGGGGTTCTTTGCCAGCAGGAGAGAAGAGGTTCCTGCCTCCAGTTTTGTGGCCTTAACAAACCAGGTGCTGTGCCCCAGTTCTCGTCTGAGATCCCTGAAAAATAACATCTTCCCATCCATTAACAAGACAGGACCTATCTTTAAAGTGGAACAAAGAGAACCCTGGGACTTACAGACTAGCTAGCCTCCCTGGAAAGATCCTGGAATACATTATTAAACAATCACTTTGTCAGCACCTACTGGATAATTTGGTTCTTAGGACTAGTGAGCATGGATTTGTCAAGAACAAAACATTCCAAACCAATCCTATTTCCTTCTTTAGCCTAGTGGAGGTGAGTAAACAGTAGATGTGATCTATCTTGGTGTTACTAAGGCTTTTGACACAGTCCCATAGGACATTCTCACAAGCAAACTAGGGAAATGTGGTCTAGATGCAATTAGTGTAATGTGGGTGCAGAGCTGGTTGAAAGCCCATACTCCAAGAGCCCTTCTCCATGTTTGGCTGTCCAACGGAGAGGGTGTACCTAGTGGGTCCGGCAGGGATCAGTTCAGAGTTGTGTACTATTCAATATTTTCATTAAAGATTTGGAAAATGGAGCGGAGAGTACGCTTCCAAAATTTGCAAATGACACCAAGCACTTTGGAGCACAGGATTGGAATTCAAAAAGCCCTTAGCAAATTGGAGAATTGGTCTTCTTGAGCCAAACTCCATGGCTGGGCCCCTCTCTATAGACTGGGCTGAAGTGAAACCCCAGAGCCAAACACTCCTCCTCCCGGGCAGTGCGCTCTGACCTTTAATGGTCAGATACTACTTAGCACTGTCAGAGCAGCTTTTGCTGGGGAATTCTCCCAGCACTTTCCAATAGCAGAAAGTATTAAATCCCCATTTGACTGCTGGGGACAGAGCCATAGAACGGGGAAAGAAAAGGAGTACTTGTGGCACCTTAGACACTAACAAATTTATTTGAGCATAAGCTTTTGTGAGCTACAGCATCCGATGAAGTGAGCTGTAGCTCACGAAAGCTTATGCTCAAATAAATTTGTTAGTCTCTAAGGTGCCACAAGTCCTCCTTTTCTTTTTGCGAATACAGACTAACAGGGCTGCTACTCTGAAACCTGTCATAGAGCGGGAAGCAACTTGCCCAAAGTCCCACAGGAAAAGGAAAACAACCAGCAATGGAACCAATAGGAAACCCAGCACTGGAACTCAGGAATCCTGACTCCCAATCCCCTGGTCCAGTCCCTGTCAAAGGCAGGGGGAACGGACATGAGGGCCTGGTTATAATTGCCAGCTGTGGGAGGGAGTGTGCAGCAGTGGTTAGTGAAGGGGCCAGGAAATAAGGACTGCTGGGTCCCATCCATGGCTCTGACACTTGGGGTGACCCTGAGCAAGTAGCTTCCCCTCCCCAGGCCTGTTTCTCATCAGCCGGGTTGGGGTCACAGTCCCTACAGCCCAGGGGGGCTGGGAGGCTCCAGGAAGGTGTGTAAAGTGCTGGGATGTCTGGATCCTGGAGGCGCTGTCACCTCCGCCCTAGGGCAGTGTTCTGCACCCCCTGCTGCAGGCCGAGTTTCTCCGTCCCTTGGCAATAAGACAGACTCTTGTTTTCACAGCCAGTCGATCACCCAGTGTCATCACCCTGTCTGCTGGCTGGGCAGGGTAACTCCTCAGGTCACCACTACCCTCTTCAGCCTGCCTTGGGCTTGGAGAGTGAGGAGAAGGGTGAGGGACGACACTGAACATCCTCCATCGATCGCTCCATCACCTAGAGCAAGTGAGTGGCATTAGGGTTCCTCTGTGGCGTTCCCTGTCTGTCTGGGGAGAGGCAGAAAGAGAGGCAGAGAATCTCTCCCAAAGGAGATTGGATTTGCAAACAGCCCGCAGGAGCCCCTGGCTCTCAGACCAGGGAGTGGCTTCTCCAGAGCCATCTCCAGTGTGTTTGGAAAGGTCCCAGCAATGGGGCTCCCAGCCCTTCCCTTGTGGGAGACTGTTCCCCAGGCTGAGAGTCTCTGAGCTGGGCCAGACCCTGTGAGCTGCTGAGCATGGAAATCAATGGGAAAAGAGGGGGCCCTGATTTTGCTATACCTAGGGACTTTGAAGTGGGGAATGGTTTCCCAGGAGAAGTCCAGACTCCTGGGTTCTGTTCCTTCCCTAGCCTGGGCAGGGGGCGAGGGGAGTGTGGCCTGGGTTGTCAAGAGGGAGCCGCTTGTCCAAAGTGACCGGTGGTCTTTGTGACTGACCCCACTGCTCGAGAGGAGGAGACTCCCCAGTTATTGCAGCACCAGGAATGACGAGGGGGAAAGCTGGGAACAGATCATGCAATGAACTCCTGCCAGTGTGTGTAGCTTGCACTCCCTGCACTCCTGGGGGGGGGGGCAGGGCCCAAAAGGCTGGTTAGTGAGAGGCTGCCTTGACCCCAGACTCACGCCTACGCCCCGCTCGGTTCCAGGATGGCCAGGCTCCTGAGGGTGTTCAGGAAGAAGGCTCTGCAGGTGGCCCCAGAGCCTGAGGGAAGCAGCTGCCATTTTCCCCAGGAGCAGAGCGGCCCCTCCGTCCCTGCTGGTGGGGAAGGAGCTCCCTGCCGGGCCAGGAGGTGGACATGCCCAGCCTTCTGGCAGAGGGAACCCACTCCCGGTGCAGGCACCGAGGTGGCAGAGGCAGTGGCCAGGCCAAAACGGAGCTGGGCCAGGATGCGGCTGGGCAGGCAGGACCCAGCCCAGGAGCGGAACTGGGCAGGGTGGCTCTGGGGCTTGTTGTGTGGGCAGCAGCGGCCCCAGGAGCCCAGCCCTGATTCCCAGCACGAGGCATCGCCCTGCCCAGCCACTGAGGTCCTTCCAGCCTCCCCAGGGCAGGAGGTGGAGGTGGAGGATCCCTGTCCCAGCACCAGCAACAGCAGCTCTGCCCGCTCCCCATGGGACAGCAGCAGCGCCTGGGACTGGAGCAGCAGCCAGGCCAATGGACGCTTCTGCTTTGTTCCAGGTGAGGAGCCAGGCTGGGCTCAGGGTGAAGAGGGGGCTGTGAACACTCTGGGCCCAGGCCCCTGCCTATGGGGGGCAGGTCCCCAGCCCAGGTGTCTGGTCTGAGCCACGTGAACCCCAGTGACACAAGATGCTGCCACTTTGGTCGTTGGTGCTCCATTGGGTGGAAGGTGGTGTGGGGAGCACCTCCCAGGGAGACCAGGACAGTGTGTGTGTGGGGGGTCTCTTTGCTATGGACTCCTGAAGGAGTTGGGGGCTGAAGGCATCACTGAGGGGGGGAGTGTGGGGCCGATCTGCTCTAGGTCCGTGAGGTGGGAAGGGGGCACATTTCCCCTCCATGCCCCTGTGCTTCCCCTGAGGGGCAGCAGGGGTGACCCTGTCCCCTTCTTTCTCTGGTGCAGGGACTGCCAGGGTCTCAGAGGAGGAGGAGGAGGAGGAGGAACGGGTGGACATGGTCACAGAGGAGGCTGCTCTCAAAAACATCCAAGAGCAGCTCCAGGGCCGAGAAAAGGTACAAACGTTCCCCAGCTGTGCTGGAACCGAGATTGTCCTGCTCCTTCCCAGCATCCCAACCCCCTGCAGAGGGTCTTGGCCCTCATAAGCCACCACCCCTAATGGGGACCTTTCTCCTCCATGATCTGGGACTCCCAAGGTGGGGGTGTTTGTCACACGCCAGCCGGGATCTCCTCCCCCCACAGGCACTGTCCCAGTTCCTGACCCTGCTTGGGTAAGAGTCATGGGTGATTTGGACAACGGGCGGGTCCCCACTATCCCCCATTCAGGCCTAAGTCCTGCAGCTTGTGTGGCTGGGGCAGGGAGGTCCCTGGCTAACTGGCTCTCTCTCCCCTAACGCCACTCCTGATGGGCACAGGATGAGGCCCAGCAGCTCACGTTCCTGCATGCCATCTACTCCGCGTGTCTCACTGCACACCAGAGAGGGCAGGACACGCTGGAGCCTCACTACTGCAAGGTGGCTATGGTGGAGAGGATTGTGGTGAGTGACACATGGCTCCTGGCAGCTGGAGGGTGGACAGAGACATGGGAGGGGCAGGGGTCTCTCCGGGCCGATGGTTGGGGGATGGCTGGTGCTGGAGGGGCAGCTGAGGGCAGGGATTGCTGGGGCTGAAGATTGGGGTGAAGAGACGGGAGAAATAGTGGGCAGGAATCGGAGGAGCGGGAGGCAGGTGTGAGAGATCCTAGTGGCTGGGTGGGGTGCTGGCTGTGTAATCTCATTGGGAAGTGTCAGTGAGGCCCGAATCTCACATGCTCCTTTGTCTCCTTTGTGTTTCACAGGAGCTCATTGAGGAGCTTCCTGATGACTCTCCACCTGGCGCCGTCCTGGCCAACTCCCTGATTGCTGTGGGCAACCTCAGGTACCAAGACCTTCTTGCCCGGTTCCCCTAACCCCGGTGCTGCTCAGGCCCAGGGCTGGGAGTCACGGCCCCTCCCACTCCCAGGTCACCTCCCAAGGGTGACTCCTCTGGCAGAGGTGGCAGGAAAGTTCCCTCTCTCCTGGCTCGGCTGTTCTTTTCACTCCAGTAACAGTGCAATGGCTCTGGGGAGAGGCTGACTCCCAGGATCAGATACAGGAGGGGCAGCCGGGTCCAGGGAACAGGTGCTATTCCTGCCCTGCCACTGTCTGTCTGGGAAACCTTGGCCTTATCATTCCCTGGCTCGGTGCCTCAGTTGCCATTCTCTCCAACCTCTGCCTATTTCCCTGCAGTTTCACGTCCCTGTTGGTGCCACTCCCACCCGTGCACTGCACAGTCTAATACCTACTCCACTCTCTCTTGCCAGCACCTGCCCTGGACACCTGCCCTGACACCTGCCCTGGAGCCGGAGCTGGAGACCCACCTCCTTCGCGCTGCCCTTCTTGCCATGTTCACCCTGGGCACGGAGAAGGATGCCACCCAAGTCCAGGTAGATCATGCTAAAGTCATGGATTGAAGAGCTAGTTGTCATCCTGCCACGAATCCTTGCTAATTGCCTGCAGTGGGATGTGAATGAGAGAGGCCAGGATATGTGTTTGGGGGTCTCACCACTGCTTCCCAGAGACCCCCTCTTCCTATCCTGTGGCACGTGTAGCCCAAGTTTCCCTTACTCTGACTCATGACTCTCCCTTGCTTTGCAGGATCTGCATAGGGTCTTGCCAGACATCCTGGATGCCATGCTGCGGAATCTGCTGGCAGAGTTCCCAGGCTCCGACAGACTCCACTACATCTTGGAGGTTAGACCGATGAGAGGGGTGGGGGTAATTTTACCTAAACTCTCAGATCCATTTTACAGTCTGTCTTCCTAGCTGGGCCAGCAGTGGGCCGTCCTTGGTCAGGGCAGTCAGTGCAATGCAGTGTCAGGCCCTTTCTTCTGGAAGGACAGAGGAAGAAGCTGGGACTTCAAGCCAGAGCTCTGCCTGGTTCTGTTGAGCACTAACCACAGGGCCCCTGGCTGGCTTGGGGAGTGAGAGTCTGAACCCCTCCTGTAGGATCCAGAAGACGGTCCTCAGAGAAGAGTCACAGGCTCATTCCTAGAAAAATAGGAGGACCCCAGAATCATAGAATCATAGAATATCAGGGTTGGAAGGGACCTCAGGAGGTCATCTAGTCCAACCCCCTGCTCAATGCAGGACCAATCCCCAATTAAATCATCCCAGCCAGGGCTTTGTCAAGCCTGACCTTAAAAACTTCTAAGGAAGGAGATTCCACCACCTCCCTAGGTAACGCATTCCAGTGTTTCACCACCCTCCTAGTGAAAAAGTTTTTCCTAATATCCAACCTAAATCTCCCCCACTGCAACTTGAGATCATTACTCCTTGTTCTGTCATCTGCTACCACTGACAACAGTCTAGATCCATCCTCTTTGGAACCCCCTTTCAGGTAGTTGAAAGCAGCTATCATTTCCCCCCTCATTCTTCTCTTCCGTAGACTAAACATCCCCAGTTCCCTCAGCCTCTCCTCAAAAGTCATGCGTTCTAGTCCCCTAATCATTTTTGTTGCCCTCCGCTGGACTCTTTCCAATGTTTCCACATCCTTCTTGTAGTGTGGGGCCCAAAACTGAACACAGTACTCCAGATGAGGCCTCACCAGTGTCCAATAGAGGGGAACGATCACGTCCCTCGATCTGCTGGCAATGCCCCTACTTATACATCCCAAAATGCCATTTGCCTTCTTGGCAACAAGGGCACACTGTTGACTCATATCCAGCTTCTCGTCCACTGTAACCCCTAGGTCCTTTTCTGCAGAACTGCTGCCTAGCCATTCGGTCCCTAGTCTGTAGCGGTGCATTGGATTCTTCCATCCTAAGTGCAGGACTCTGCACTTGTCCTTGCTGAACCTCATCAGATTTCTTTTGGCCCAATCCTCCAATTTGTCTAGGTCCCTCTGTATCCTATCCCTACCCTCCAGCATATCTACCTCTCCTCCCAGTTTAGTGTCATCTGCAAACTTGCTGAGGGTGCAAACCATCCTCCAGATCATTTATGAAGATATTGAACAAAACCGGCCCCAGGACCGACCCTTGGGGCACTCCGCTTGATACCGGCTGCCAAATAGACATGGAGCCATTGAGCACTACCCGTTGAGCCCGACAATCTAGCCAGCTTTCTATCCACCTTATAGTCCATTCATCCAGCCCATACTTCTTTAACTTGCTGGCAAGAATACTGTAGAAGACAGTGTCAAAAGCTTTGCTAAAGTCAAGGAACAACATGTCCACCACTTTCCCCTCATCCACAGAGCCAGTTATCGCGTCATAGAAAGCAATTAGATTAGTTAGGCATGACTTGCCCTTGGTGAATCCATGCTGACTGTTTCTGATCACTTTCCTCTCCTCTAAGTGCTTCAGAATTGATTCCTTGAGGACCTGCTCCACGATTTTTCCAGGGATTGAGGTGAGGCTGACTGGCCTGTAGTTCCCAGGATCCTCCTTCTTCCCTTTTTTAAAGATGGGCACTACATTAGCCTTTTTCCAGTCATCCGGGACTTCCCCCGATCGCCATGAGTATTCAAAGATAATGGCCAATGGCTCTGCAATCACATCCGCCAACTCCTTTAGGACTCTCAGATGCAACGCATCCGGCCCCATGGACTTGTGCTCGTCCAGCTTTGCTAAATAGTCCCGAACCACTTCTTTCTCCACAGAGGGCTGGTCACCTCCTCCCCATGCTGTGCTGCCCAGTGCAGTAGTCTAGGAGCTGATCTTGCCTGTGAAGAGAGAGGCAAAAAAAGCATTGAGTACATTAGCTTTTTCCACATCCTCTCTCACTAGGTTGCCTCGCTCATTCAGTAAGGGGCCCACACTTTCCTTGACTTTCTTCTTGTTGCTAACATACCTGAAGAAACCCTTCTTGTTCCTCTTGACATCTCTTGCTAGCTGCAACTCCAGGTGTGATTTGACCTTCCTGATTTCACTCCTGCATGCCCGAGCAATATTTTTGTACTCCTCCCTGGTCATTTGTCCAATCTTCCACTTCTTGTAAGCTTCTTTTTTGTATTTAAGATTAGCAAGGATTTCACTGTTAAGCCAAGCTGGTCGCCTGCCATATTTACTATTCTTTCTACACATCAGGACGGTTTGTCCCTGTAACCTCAATAAGGATTCTTTAAAATACAGCCAGCTCTCCTGGACTCCTTTCCCCCTCATGTTATTCTTTCAGGGGATCTTGCCCATCAGTTCCCTGAGGGAGTCAAAGTCTGCTTTTCTCAAGTCCAGGGTCCATATTCTGCTGCTTTCCTTTCGTCCTTGTGTCAGGATACTGAACTCGACCATCTCATGGTCACTGCCTCCCAGGTTCCCATCCACTTTTGCTTCCCCTACTAATTCTTCTCTTGCGGCTGCCCCCGGGAAAAGAGGGAGCTCCCAAGGCTCACAGCCCCCAGCATGGTTATCTCTGCCTCTCGGGCGGACCAATCAGAAACTGTTCTACAGCTGCATCATACAATGCATTTTCCTGAACCAATCCTATCAACCCAAGATTTTTAAACAAGAGCCCTCTCCCTCCCCTCCCCGCCCCTCCCCTCACCACCCACCCCCTTTAACTGCCTTATTCTTATCTAACAAAACAGGCCCCAAGCACCTTTCCCACTAGATAGATAGATAGATAACCCCATTGGCTTTAAAGCCTTTTAAATTTTATGGGACTTTTCCCACTGGGGCTGACAAACAACAAAAATAATTTTCGGGGTTTTTAGAGAGTGTTCCCTGTTTTAAAATTTCGCAGTTCAATTAGGGCTTGTCTACACTGCCACTTACAGCGCTGAAACTTGCACCGCTCAGGGGTGTGAAAAAACACCCTCCTCAGCTGGAGCCACGACAACACTGCCACCTTAAAGCGTTGTCGCGGCAGCGATTTCACGTGGGCAGTGTAGACACCTTCTTAAGAGTTTAAACCAGTTCGTGTTACAAAGGGGCCTCTTTATTTCCCTACAGAACAAGGGAGTTCATTTCAAGGGTTACAAATGTGTTAAATAGATTGTGAATGGTAATATTGCTTTCTCTTTACCATTAACGTTCCTGTAAACAGGTGTTGATCTTACTAGTGTTCAGTAAAACTTGGCAGCCCCTTAGGTTTACATTTAGTTTTAATCCTCTGCCTTTGCTGCAAAAGAAATTTAAAAGCAGAAGGGCCTGCTTCAAATAGGTCAAATTTGGCCTTTGGTTTACACTTAAAAAATCACTAGAAAAGAAAAATGTGGCGGCGGGCGGGAAGGGGGGTGACAAATACCTTATCTCTGGTTTAAAAAAAAAAGCTAACTGGTTCACATAAGCTGCTTTTTCTTGTGTTTTGTAGAAATCCATACTTTCAAAACATGAGATTTTTAACTGTATCCTGATTTTTAAAGCTTTCTTTACAATTTCAAGGTCACCAAAAAAAAACAAACAAACCAACTTTCTCTTTTTGCATTCTTTGATATATTAAGTCCATTTAAACAGTTAAAAAAGAGCTTGTACCTGGATCTCAGCACACGGACTGCAAACATTTAGAAACAAAGACAGTCTGATAATGCAACAAAAAATCATACTAAAATCCCTAAGTCAATAAAAACTTAATTTAACGTTAACAAATTACTTTTGTAAACTGCCTGTGGTTTTAACCCCGAGATGCTTCTTTATTTTACACTCTTAATAAGTTCAAAGGGTGTCTTTTGAAAAGCAATCTGCTGTGGGTTCTTGTTTGTTTTAAATTCAGACATGTTCTGGCCATCTTTACAGTGAAACAACTTTGGTCACAGGACATGCGAGCTAAACAGGAGAAGGCAGCTATTTTTAAATCCTGCTTCATGCAGATTTTCTATAACAGGCCTAAAGCAAACTTGTTTGTCCTGGTTTACATTTCAGAAAAACATGAGAAAAGAAGAAGAATGTATGTGTGTTTATGTTGGGAACAGAACAAGCCCCTTATCTCTGTCAGAACTTTTTCACATCAGCTGCTTTTTCTTCTTTTTTGTCTAAATCCAAACCTTAAAAACATGAGGGTTTTAACTGTACCCTGATTTTTAAAGCTTTCTTTAAAATTTAAAGGTAAAGCTGTTTTGGTCTGGGTCTCTTTTTGTATTCTTTTATAAAGTAAGTTTATTTAAACAGTTAATAAAAAGATTTTGTAAATGGTGATATGGCCTTTCCCATTTCTGTAACCAGAAGGCTTTGAAATCTACATGCCTGTTTCCTTTAATTAACTTTAGGGCCCTGGCTTTTGCTTAATGGTAACTAGACATCTTTGGAAAACAAACTGGCTAATTCAAAAATGCCCCTGTCAAACTTATTACTAAAATGCTTTTTGTCTTCTTAGAAACACAAAGTACAAATGAAAAAACCTTTTTGTTTTTATAAAGCATTGCTTTTAATACAGCTTCTAGACCCAAAACAAACACAGAAGCATGTATCTATGTCTCAGCCCGTGGGCTGCAAACATTTAAGAACAAAAGCAGTCTGATAATGCAACAAAAATCTAAAATGTTTAATAAGCTTAATATAACTTTCATCATGTGTTAAAACTGTTACGGCATTTTTAAAAGGTGCATTTTTATTCCACTCCAAAACACATCCTTGTTTTTTTCCGGTAAACAGGAGGTTTAAAGTCATGGCACTGTTTCCTTAGGTCCTGTCTACGCTGGCAAGTTGCAGCGCGGTAAAGCAGCTTTCTGCGCTGCAACTGGTGAGGTGTACGCACGGCCACGCCACTCAGGGCGCGGAAACAGGGCAGTTGCAGCACTTTAAAAAAAGCCCTGCACAGTTTAAAAAACTTTCTGCACCGGGGCTACAGGGCTGCGGTGCCAGTGTAGACACCGAGGTTGATTACGGCGCTGCGATTGGCCTCCGGGAGATGTCCCACAATGCCTGCTCTCGCCTCTCTGGTCATCGGTTTGAACTCTACTGCCCGGCCCTCAGGTGACCATCCATCATCCCCACTCCATAAACTCCTTTGCCATTTTGAAAGTCCCCTTCCTGTTTGCTCGGTGATGTGTGCAGCGCATCTTTCCAGGTGGCCAGGCCTGCTCCACGCACCAGGCGATCCCCCTGCTTGGAGCTATGCTGAGCTGCTGGACCTCATCAGCATTTGGGGAGAGGAGGCTGTACAGTCCCAGCTGCACTCCGGACGTAGCAATTATGATACCTACTGTGACGTTATTGACTTGAACTGGGACCATATAGATCATTGTTGCAACCAAGGTCCTGTAGTGGCACCAAATCTTGTATAAAGGGGGGTCAAATAAGGTGTCTAAGGCAAGGTTATGGTTTGCTGGTTATGATTATGCTCTCTATATGTTTGTGTCATTTTTGTATTTTAAGTTATAAGTATTGACTCTGTACTGTCTGTGGTTCAAACTTGTACTATGCGTCTGGGTGACACCCCAGACAAGTTCAAAAGGAGTACTTGTGGCCCTTAGAGACTAACAAATTTATCTGAGCATAAGCTTTCGCGAGCTACAGCTCACTTCATCGGATGCAATGCCTAGCCTGCTTGATGGCCGATTAAGGACCATCAGCTACACAATTGACCCATTGAGAGAAGGCAGACAAGCCTTGGGACTCAGCACGGTGTGCAGGGACCTGCCTATGGACAGAACTCAGAGGTTTTTCCAGGCCACATGATGGACAGCTTGTTTTGGGACAAAGAAAGAAAGACCACATGGCAAGAGAATATAAAAAGCTGCTGCAGCTCCTCCATCTTGTCTTCAGTCCTGCTTCATCCCTCTGGAGGGACTTTGCTACACTGAAGCTTTGAACCAAGAACTGAAAGACGCATCCCAGCTGTGGATGTTCTCCAGAGACTTGATTTGAACCTGCAGTTTATTCTGTCGCTGCCGCAAGCCTGAACCAAGAACTTGGCCATGACTGTATGTCATTGATTCCATTTCACCAATTCTAGCTCTCATCTATAGCTTTTTCCTTTTATGAACAAAACCTTTAGATTTTAGATTCTAAAGGATTGGCAAGAGCGTGATTTGGGACAAGATCTGATTTGTATATTGACCTGGGTCTGGGGCTTGGTCCTTTGCGATCAAGAGAGCCTTTTTTCTTTTCCTGGGGTATTGGTTTTCATAACCATTTGTCCCCATAACAATTGGTGATACTGGGAAACTGGAGCATCTAAGGGAATTGCTTGTGTGACTTGTGGTGAGCCAGTGGGGTGAGACCAAAGCCTGCTCTGTGTGGCTGGTTTGGTTTGCCTTAGAGGTGAAAACCCCCCAGCCTTCGGCTGTAACTGCCCTGCTTGAAGCAGTTTGTCCTGAACTGGCACTCTCAGTTGGGTCCTGCCAGAACCAGCATCATTACACCTACGGACAGAATTCACGATGCATGACAGAAAGGGGCGATGACTGGGACACATGGCAGTTTAGGATGAAAGTGAAGGAGCTGCAGAATGCCGAGCACAGGGCGCGGGAGGCAAACCGCCACTCCGGTGCTGCGCCTATGAGCTGCCGGTTCTCCAAAGAGCTGGACGTGATACTCCGCGGCGACCCCACCTCCATTGCGAACACCACTGTGGATACTTCGGTGGCTCGCATGTCAGTTGAGAGTGGACCGAGCCAGGAGGAGGAAATCTTGGACGAGGATGTGGAGTGGGACCCAGAGGCAGAAGATGACTCGGAGGTCAGAGATGCCTGCGGCCAGGAGCTCTTTTCTACCCCGGATGTTGGCGAAGCACAAAGAGGAGAGGAGGCCCCTGGTAAGTGGATTTGATTCTGGGACTCGCTGAAGTGGGTTGTTGGGGGCAGGAGGGTTGAAGAAAGCAGGCTTGTCTCCCACCGCATGCCAGCCTGCCGGAAGCAGAGGGGTGGGACAGGAAGCGGAACTATAAAAGGCCGCCCCTCCAGCTGAGTTGGGAGAGAGCTGCTGGAGGAGCAGAACGTCTCTTCCCTGCTCCCCTAATGGAGAGCGCTATCCTGACAGAGAGCCAGAGGGGCTGCCGGAGCTGCCAGACACCAGGGACTCCAAGGAGCTGGTGGGGCTGCCACTATCCGTCTACCCCAGCGAAGCGAACAACAACCCTGGGACCCATGTACACACGGAATGGGTGTGTAGGAAGGAGCCCAGGGCAGCTGAATTGGGTTCAGCTGTGTTATTGACTAGAAGCCGGTCAGCGTGTTGTGATCGGATTTTCCCCGCTGACCAGTGGCGGACCACTCCACTGCTGTTTAGGGCCCTGGGTGGGGACGCAGTGGAGCGGGAAGGCCTGGGTTCCCCTACCACCACCACGCCACCGTCAGGAGTGGCAGGCTCCCCACCTGGTTGTCAGGAGGCCTGATTGGTCTGGCACCCACCTGAATCAGGACGCCAGACGGTTGTGCTGACTCTCCCACCAGAGAGCTAACCTCCCCTAGACGGCGACGGCTCTGCCGGACTGTAGGCCAGAGCCCCCCTACTTGATTGCTGCCCCATCCTGATCAAGGGCCAGGCAAATGGACCATCTGCTGCTCTGCCTGCCTGCCTGTAGGCCAGAGCCCCTACTCGACTGCAGCACTGCCCTGAATGAGGGCCCCAGGCAAACAGACTCTCTACCATTGCTCGGCCTGACTGCAGGCCTGAACCATTAACACTGGGCTAATTTTCCCCTGAACCAAGGTACCCCGGAAGTGTCGTAGCGAGGGGCGTGGTCTCCCACCCTGATGGACGGGGAGGGAGCCGCAAACCCCTTACAGCCTTTCTTTCTACTTGTTCATACTTTTTCTCTAAATATGTCAAAACACAAGAAAGCAACCTTCCCCCGGCCAAACACACAAAACAATACAAAAGAAATGTTCAAAAGGGCCGACGGCACCAAAAACGTATGTAAGCAGTGTCAGGATGAGCTCCACCCTGACATCTGGTGGTGAGGTGTGGCAAGTTGTGGAAAAGAACTTCAGGGGCCGATGTCATTTGCATAGGCACACCCACCACGCCTAGAATGAGACCATAGCTGCTCAAATGGTCACTTTGGCTGCTGTGGGATCCCCAGAGTCTCTGTTATTGGGGCAGGAAGAATAAATTGTTATTACCCTGATTATGGGAACTGTGTTTGGAACTGTATGTGGCCTTTTGTTATGATGGAGGGATTCACCATCAACTAAGTAGCACTCGCTAGCCAAGGGTCATGGGTTCCAAAACTGTGTGAATGGAGAGAGGCTGGGGACAAGTATTAATACTTGGTGGTATGGGCCCCTTGGTGAGGGCCTTACATGCTAATTGCACTTCCTCCTCTCTCCACTGTGGAATATCAGAGCTAATTTTGATTTCATTAGAAGTCTAGTTATAGGCTACTGAGCTCACTTTGGGCTGACAGTGCACCAGCACTGGGGCTCCCCTACTACAAGCTGAATTCACCTAAGAGCTGAAATCACTGACTGTTGTGTTAAGTAGTGGGGGAGCCTGAAGATATATTGTGGAGCAGTTTGTGGGACGGCTGGTGAAGCAGTTCGACGTGGAGCAGTGTGTGGATGGCAGGAGCTGCTTGTGGGTCGTGGAGCTGAGCGAAGGAGTTCGTGGGGCGGCTGGCGGAGCGCAGCGGAGCGAAGGAGTTCGTGGGGCGGCTGGCGGAGCGCAGCGGAGCGAAGGAGTTTGTGGGGCGGCTGGCGGAGCGGAGCGCAGCGGAGCGAAGGAGTTCGTGGGGCGGCTGGCGGAGCGGAGCACCGCTATGGAGCGGTCAGCTTCAGATCATGTAAGGTGCCTCTTACCCCCGTCCCATTTCCACCCAGGTTGGGAGGTAAAGCTCCGCAGATAAACTTTCGAACTCTGGGGCTGCCCTGACCAGGGACAGAGACTTTTGGGGCATTGGACTTTTGGGACTTTGGGTGATTTGGGGTTGCTGGACTCAAGAACCAAAGGGAAAAGGGCATGCCCCAATTTGCCTGGGGTGGGTTTTTTTTGCTCATGGGTTGTGTTATGAATCCTGTTGGTGGTGTTTCCCCAACATAATGCCACATTGTTTCTCTCTGTTATTAAAAGGCTTTTGCTACACTCAGACTATGTGCTTGCGAGAGGGGAAGTATTGCCTCTTGGAGGCGCCCAGCGGGGGTGGTATATATTTGTCCCAGGTCACTGGGTGGGGGCTCGAGCCGGTTTGCATTGTGTTATTGGAATGGATCCCCTAGATATTGAACCCGGCCCTTGTTGCTGCCAACTCTGACGGGCAGAAGGGTTACATTTTTGGGGGCTCTTCCGGGATAGCCTGGGTCAGTACCCCTCGCAAGCACCTGTTGAGTGATCCACTACATTGGGAAACAATTTATATTTTTTTTTGTTTTGTTTGTGCTTATATTTTGAGGAAATTACTGTTTGTATAATGGCTAATATGTCAGGTTTGTTGGGCCCTGGCTCAGCAGCTTCTAGCTCAGGGACTGCAGCCTCGGCTGATGATTGGACAAAAGCTCTGGGGCAAATATTGGAAAAGGTTGTGCTGCCCCATGCTGAGTCAGACTCTTGTCGTAAGTTAAGATTATTTGCTGGGGAGGAGGAGTTTGAACCCTGGTTAGAGCATACCACTGAAATGCTGCAAGAGTGGGCCGTACCAGATGCAGAAAAGCGAAGATGCCTTATAGAGAGCCTTGGCGGCCCAGCATTAGATGTGATTCGCACCCTGAAGCTCATTGACCCTGGGGTCAGTGTGAAGGACTGCCTAGAGGCCCTTGAACACAACTTTGGGAGCGTAGAGGGCCCTGAAGACAGCTACTGTAAGTTCCTTAATTCCCGACAACAAAAGGGCGAGAAGGCTTCAGCCTACATACAGAGACTGGAGAGACTGCTTCAGAGAGCTGTCATGAGGGGAGCAGTGACTGCTGAGCAGATGGATCAGACCAGACTGGCTCAAATTGTAAGAGGAACTCAGTATCAGAACCCGATTCTACTTCATCTCCAGCTAAGAGAACGACGGGAACATCCCCCAAGTTACTCCCAGCTGATAAAAGAGGTCCGAGAGGAGGAAGAAAGGCAGGCTGCCAGTGAGTTTTGGGAAGCCCAAACATCGGAGCCAGGCAGCACAACACCACTGCAAACGGCCAGTGTACTGATGGTGAGCACCAGAGAGGAACTTGCCCAACAAATGCAGGTCCTGACGGAACGGATAGCTGAGCTGCAAAGTACCGTTGACCGAGTTAAGACTTCCAGGAATAAGAAGCCTCAAACTGTGGCGATTGAGAAGCCCACACTTAGAGCCACCATCCCCCCCAGGCGAAGGGGAAAAGGTCAATTCTTCTGCTACCGATGTGGTCAGGATGGACACAGTGCTGCCAAGTGCCGTAATGAAGAAAACCCCTCCTTAGTGTATGGAAAGCTGAGGATCAGTTGGGAGAGATCCGGTAGCTGCCAGAGGGTCTGGGGACGGGGACCCCCCAGGTCTGCAGGATTTGAAGATTCCCCCAGAAAAGACTGTCCAGCTGGGATCCCTGCAGGACTGATAGGGCCTCGAGCAGAGGTCATGGTGAGGATTGAAGGGGTGGAGTGTAAAGCAGTGCTTGACACTGGATCTCAAGTGACTATTATATTTCAGTCATTCTACCAACAGATGCTTAGGCACCTGCTTATACAGCCACTGACTGGCCTTGGCCTGTGTGGCCTCAGCATGGATGAATACCCCTATCAAGGGTATGTCATAGTGCACCTGGAATTCCCAGAGGAGGTTGCTGGGGTAAGAGAAGAGGTAGACACAGCTGCCTTAATATGCCCTGACCCTAAAGGGACTTCTGATGTGTCTGTGCTGATAGGGACCAACTCCAGTCTCTTCAAGGTACTCGCGGATTACTGCAGAAGGCGGGCTGGGGACCAGTACCTGAATACCCTGATGATCCATACGCTTTGTGCTGAAGCCTATAGGAAAATTGAGAGCGCTAAAAGGGACACATCTGAGCTACCGCTTGGGGCACTGAAGTACGCGGGCACAACCCCCTTAGTAGTGCCTGCAAGGACGGAGCAAGAAGTGCTTGTCATGAGCACCTGTCTGAAAGGCAGTAAAGGGACGTTAGCAATGATAGAGCAGCCGATGGGAGGAGAGCTCCCCGAAGCAGTGTTGGTCCCCAGTGGAGTCATAACCCTACCTGCTGAAGCCCAGGAAAGGGTGACTATACTGATTGCTAATGAAACGAGTCGTGATGTTGTTGTGAAGCAAGGACAAAAGATAGCATACCTCTTTGAGCCTGAGTTGATTGTAAAACCCCAGTGTGAAACTCAAGTTCCGACAATAGACCCAGCAAAGTTTGACTTTGGAGATTCACCAGTGTCCGAGGACTGGAAAGATCGCCTGAGGAAGAAACTTTGTGAAAGATCCAAGGTGTTCTCACTGTATGAGTGGGATGTGGGATGTGCAAAAGGAGTAGAGCACAATATCAGACTACATGACTCTCGACCTTTCAGGGAGAGATCTAGGAAGATTGCTCTCTCTGAGATGGAAGATGTGCGACATCATCTTCAGGAACTGGCTGCGAATCGCATCATTACAGAGTCCCGCAGCCCATACGCCTCACCCATTGTGGTAGTCCGCAAAAAGAATGGGAAAATCCGGATGTGTATTGACTACCGCACCCTAAACAGCCGTACTGTGGTCGACCAGTACACTATGCCTCGAGTGCAAGATGCCTTAGACTGTTTGCTGGGAAGCCAGTGGTTCTCTGTGTTGGATCTTCGAAGTGGATACTACCAGATCCCTCTGGGAGAAGAAGATAAGGAGAAGACAGCCTTCATCTGCCCATTAGGGTTTTATCAGTTCGAACGCATGCCCCAAGGGATTTCTGGAGCACCTGCCACCTTTCAACGTCTCATGGAGAAAGTTGTGGGAGACATGAATTTACTGCAAGTGTTAGTTTATTTGGATGACCTGATTGTATTTGGAAGAACCTTAGAGGAGCATGAAGAAAGACTTCTTAAAGTGCTTGATAGGTTGGAGGATTATGGTCTGAAGCTTTCAATTGACAAATGCCAGTTCTGCAGAACCTCAGTGAAGTATGTGGGTCACATTGTGTCCCAAGAAGGTGTGAGTACTGATCCTAATAAAATAGAAGCACTCACTACATGGCCACGTCCAAGTAACTACAGAGAACTCAAGACCTTTCTTGGATTTAGTGGCTACTACCGCAGATTTGTGAAAAATTATGCTACGATTGTAAAGCCTCTGAATGATCTTACCAGGGGACATCAGTCCAGCAAGAACAAATCTAAGTCCAAGAATAAGGGGAGGTCCCCAAAGCCTCCTGTGCAGAGACACAATGGCCCCTTTGCACCATTTGGGCCACGGTGGGATGAGAGATGTGAAAGGGCTTTTCGAGAAATCATTACTTGCCTAACTCATGCTCCAGTCCTAGTTTTTGCTGACCCAAGCAAACCATTTATCCTGCATACTGATGCCAGTTTGGAGGGTCTGGGAGCAGTCCTGTACCAGGAAGTGGAAGGCAAATGTAAACCTGTAGCCTTTGCCAGCCGAGGATTGTCTGATAGTGAAACTCGCTATCCCACCCACAAGCTGGAATTTTTGGCCTTGAAATGGGCCATCACTGAGAAATTTCGAGACTACTTGTATGGTGCTCAGTTCCAGGTGTGGACAGACAACAATCCACTGACTTATGTGTTAACAAGTGCTAAGCTGGATGCTACAGGGCAGAGATGGGTGGCCGCCTTGGCTAGCTATGAGTTCAGCATTCAGTACCGATCAGGGAGAAGCAATGTAGATGCAGATGCATTGTCCAGGCGTCCGCAGGCTCCAGAAGTTGCTGTGATACCCACAGATGGAGTGAGAGCTATTTGCAGTGTGAGTCGCCGAGAGCCAGAGGCCCGTGAGGGCTTTCAGGGATGCGTTGCAGAAGCTTTGGGCCTGCCCCCTGAATGCATGCCTTCTGCTTCAGTGAACTATATTGCATTAGACCAATCTCCTTTGCCCATGCTCAATGCGGCTGACTGGCAAGAAGCCCAGCGGCAAGATATTGACATTCGTGATACACTACTTGCCAAAAGGGAGGGGCGAAGCCCAGCTGCGGTTGTCCCACCTAACCCGGAGGGTAAACTACTATTGAGAGAATGGACCAAACTAAAACTGATTCAGGGAGTGCTACACCGAATGACCACTGACCCTTTACAAAAACAACGAGCACAACTAGTACTGCCAAAAAAGTACAGAGCCCTGGCCATGAGGGCCCTGCATGATGACTTTGGGCATTTAGGGATGGAGAGGACCCTGGAACTTATTCGTAGTAGGTTCTATTGGCCCCGAATGGCTGAAGATGTTCGCAGGAAATGTGAGACTTGCGCTCGATGTGTTCAAAGGAAAACTCTGCCCACGAGGGCTGCATATCTCAAGAACATCACCAGCAACAAACCTTTGGAGTTGGTATGCATTGATTTCTTGTCTGTAGAGGTAGACAAGAGGAATGTTGGAAACATTCTAGTAGTGACTGACCATTTTACACGGTATGCACAAGCATATCCCACACGTGATCAGAGGGCCACCACCGTTGCTCGAGTATTGTGGGACAAATATTTCTCAGTCTATGGATTCCCGGCTCGGATACACTCTGATCAGGGGCGGGATTTTGAGAGTCACCTTCTGAAGGAGGTGCTGAAGATAGCAGGAATTAAAAAGTCTAGGACAACGCCTTATCACCCCCAAGGTGATCCTCAGCCAGAGAGGTTCAATCGAACCCTATTAGATATGTTGGGAACTTTGCGACCAGAGCAGAAGGCAACCTGGAGCCAGCATGTCGCATTTCTGGTGCATGCCTACAATGCCACAAAGAACGATGCTACGGGAGTCACCCCATATCTCTTGATGTTTGGGCGAGAACCAAGATTACCCATAGACTTGTGCTTTGGTGTATCAGAGGATGGAGATAGCTATGAAACTCATCAGCAATATGTATCCCGACTAAGAGAAAAGCTGCGGGATGCTTATCGCTTAGCTACCGCTGCGGCTCGGAAGAACGCAGACCGCAACAAACATCGATATGATGCTAGAGTGCGTTCGCAGGAGCTCCAGCCGGGGGACAGAGTCCTGCTGCGAAATTTGGGTATTGCTGGCAAACACAAGATAGCTGACAGATGGAAGGCAATACCTTACCTGGTGTTGGAAAAGCTGGGAGATCTGCCGGTCTACAAGATCAAACCTGAAGACGGTCCAGGGCAAATAAAGAGGGTGCATAGAAACCTTTTGCTCCCTGTGGGGGAATTGGTAAGCACCCCTTATGAGATGGGCCACGGCAGGGCCGCCGGGCAGAACAGAGGTGCTAGACCAAAGCCGCCATCCAACACAGACAGTGGGCCCCCTGCAGCTAACTTACCCCTATTCTGCACATCTGAGAGTGAGTCTGAGGAGGAAGACACAACCCTGGTGTATCCTGGGATGGAGACAAGATTTCAGTCTCGATCAGCTGAACCAAACGAGAGTTTTCCCTCTTCCGCCCTAAACCCAATGGCGGAACTATTTAGGCCCCTTTCTGATACCCCGGTGCTGCTGATGAGACCCCCCTGTGATGACACACACAGGTTACTGGACAATGGGGACAGACAGGTAGAGGATGTCCTGGGCACCTTGGACCCTCCAGCGTTAGAACTAGGAGTGCAGGGGCCTACGCCAGTAGCCGAGGGACCCTCCAGGGAAGCCTCTCCATCCGTCACTCAAGAGGACGTTCCCCCTACCTCGGCAACAGAGATTCTCAATAGACGAAACAGGGTGATAAGACCAGTGAAACGGTTAACTTATGATGCACCTGGGGTGACTAGTGAGGAGCCAATACATTTAGCACACAGGCTTGTGGAAGCTAAAGTGGGCTTCCTGAGGCCCTTTGGAGGAAACCAATGAGTTGGTATAAAGGGAGTGTGATTTTTCGGGATGACAAAGTCTCGGCTGGGGGGAGGATGTAAGCAGTGTCAGGATGAGCTCCACCCTGACATCTGGTGGTGAGGTGTGGCAAGTTGTGGAAAAGAACTTCAGGGGCCGATGTCATTTGCATAGGCACACCCACCACGCCTAGAATGAGACCATAGCTGCTCAAATGGTCACTTTGGCTGCTGTGGGATCCCCAGAGTCTCTGTTATTGGGGCAGGAAGAATAAATTGTTATTACCCTGATTATGGGAACTGTGCTTGGAACTGTACGTGGCCTTTTGTTATGATGGAGGGATTCACCATCAACTAAGTAGCACTCGCTAGCCAAGGGTCATGGGTTCCAAAACTGTGTGAATGGAGAGAGGCTGGGGACAAGTATTAATACTTGGTGGCATGGGCCCCTTAGTGAGGGCCTTACATGCTAATTGCACTTCCTCCTCTCTCCACTGTGGAATATCAGAGCTAATTTTGATTTCATTAGAAGTCTAGTTATAGGCTGCTGAGCTCACTTTGGGCTGATAGTGCACCAGCACTGGGGCTCCCCTACTACAAGCTGAATTCACCTAAGAGCTGAAATCACTGAGTGTTGTGTTAAGTAGTGGGGGAGCCTGAAGATATATTGTGGAGCAGTTTGACGTGGAGCAGTGTGTGGATGGCAGGAGCTGCTTGTGGGTCGTGGAGCTGAGCGAAGGAGTTCGTGGGGCGGCTGGCGGAGCGCAGCGGAGCGAAGGAGTTTGTGGGGCGGCTGGCGGAGCGGAGCGCAGCGGAGCGAAGGAGTTCGTGGGGCGGCTGGCGGAGCGGAGCGCAGCGGAGCGAAGGAGTTTGTGGGGCGGCTGGCGGAGCGGAGCACCGCTATGGAGCGGTCAGCTTCAGATCATGTAAGGTGCCTCTTACCCCCGTCCCATTTCCACCCAGGTTGGGAGGTAAAGCTCCGCAGATAAACTTTCGAACTCTGGGGCTGCCCTGACCAGGGACAGAGACTTTTGGGGCATTGGACCTTTGGGACTTTGGGTGATTTGGGGTTGCTGGACTCAAGAACCAAAGGGAAAAGGGCATGCCCCAATTTGCCTGGGGTGGGTTTTTTTTGCTCATGGGTTGTGTTATGAATCCTGTTGGTGGTGTTTCCCCAACATAATGCCACATTGTTTCTCTCTGTTATTAAAAGGCTTTTGCTACACTCAGACTATGTGCTTGCGAGAGGGGAAGTATTGCCTCTTGGAGGCGCCCAGCGGGGGTGGTATATATTTGTCCCAGGCCACTGGGTGGGGGCTCGAGCCGGTTTGCATTGTGTTATTGGAATGGATCCCCTAGATATTGAACCCGGCCCTTGTTGCTGCCAACTCTGACGGGCAGAAGGGTTACACGTACATGACCGGAAACGGGGACGGAGGGCGGGACGTAAACCCTACACAGGGCGCGGAAACCTCTTAGAAAGTACACGGTGATGAAAGCTCTCGAGCAGTTAACTAGTTACGTGCAATCCCCCCTGTACATAGCAATCCCCCCTGTACATAGCAATCCTCTGTTTCATTTTGATGTTTTTTGACGTATTGTTCTGGTTTTATTTGATATATTAAATAACTGTATTTACAGTGATACATTGAGGTATAAACGATCTACACGCCTTGTCCTGTACAGAGCACACAGACGGCTCCCCTGGATCCCACAACCCACACAGGGAGAAAGCTGTCGCTAGTGTTGGCATCTCCAAAATCGTATCAGGCAAGAAAAGGCACCTGATATTTCCCACCCTTCTACAGTGTAGACACGGGGTGAGGGCGAGACTCAGTGACCCCGGTTCGTCCTGCTCCATCTCTGCCGTCTGGGTTTCCATCGATAGCTGTTCACACTCGAAACGCAGGGCGGGGTGAGGTTCGCCCATCAGCCAAAGAACCTTAATGTAAAGCAGCGCGCTCCTGCCAGTGCCCGTGGCAGATCCCCCATTCGAAGGGTGTGATCATTTCCGCCCTGAGATGGACGAGACCTCGTGTCCTGGTGTTAGGGGGCGCTGTGCTCTGTACCCCACATATCCCCCCTCTCCCTGCCCCCCAGCCTGGTGTTAGGGGATCCTGTGCTCCGGATCCTACATATTCCCCCAGCTTCCAGGCCCCCTGGCCGGTGTTAGGGGGCACTGTGCTCTGTACCCTACACCCCCCATCTCTCAGCCCCCCTGCCAGGTGTTAGAGGGCACTGTGCTCTGTATCATATGCATTTCCCAGCCCTCCTGCCCGGCCTTAGGGGGTGCTGTGCTCTGTACCCTACACATCCCCAGCCCCCAGCCTGGTGTTAGGCAGTTTCTAGTGTCTGTGAACTTACTGCATGTACCGGAGTCTATCGGCGCATGCTGGGTGCCACGCGCTGTGGGTATGGACAGGGCCCGACGCTGGAACCTGACCTGAAGGTGGGATTGGCCACTGTCCTGGTGGTTAGGACACAGGCAGGTAGTAGAGGGGCTCTGTACGGGGACCCGATTCTGCCTTTCTGTCTGGCCGATCCCTTCTAATGAGGCTGAACCTGCCCATCTCCCCAGACTCAGCATAGCACAGGACTTGGGGGGCACCTGCTGGCAAAGTGGCCTCAGTCCCCACCGTACAGGCAGGGGTCATTCAGCTGGTGATAGCCCTTCTCTCAAGCCCCCAAGCACCTGTGTGTCATGGCTGCCTGCAGGAGTTCAGGGCCAACAACTGCCTGGGGGGAGGGAAGAGGGCCTGGCTAGGCAGGGGCTCAAACCGGGGAGTGTCAGTTTGGATCCCCATCTAGCCGTAGGGGTGCAACACGCCGGGGCGGGCGGGGGGGAGAGATCAACTCCAGCTGGTTCATCATAAACCATGTCCCTGAGGCCTCATTAGAAATGGGGATGTTCCCCTGGCAGTATGCAGGTGTGAAGGATTTGAGAGGGAGGTGGCAGACGTGCCTTTTTGATGGCGGTCCCTGAGCACACGGGGAGAGCAGGGGGCAAACGTCTGTTGGCAAATGTTTGTTGGCAAACGTCTGCCACTCACGGGCCCTGGGTGCACACACCCCTACAGGGGAATGTGTACAGGCCCAGCCCAGCCTGAAGAACACCAGCTCCTGTGTAAGGGAAGTCACCGTTTTTTTCACAAGAGCGGGAAACTGACGTTGGATAAGCCAGGAACTCCTGTTGGGCACTTTCGTCCCTCCGGGAGACCAACCCATCTAGCACAGAGAACGGGGGGACATAAACGCTGAGCTGAAGCTAGATTCCTGCTCTCCAGGATGCTGGGGTGCCCTCATGCTTGAGCTGAAGACGGCCTGGGGGTTCCCAGCATTGCCCTCCTGCCGTTTCTCTCTGGGAGCCCTCGCCCTGCACCCTGGCCTGTGTGTCCTCAGGAGGCTGCGTGCTGCCAGGTGCACATCCCCAGTGCGGAGTCCCTGGATTAATGTCGGGGGACGGGGACTGGGACTCTGCTCCTGGCTCATTCCCAGGAAGCTGGGAGTGTGAGTGGTGGAGCTGCCGGCTCTTGGAACCTCCCTTCCCAGCACGGGGTTGTCTCTGGGGGAAGCCCACCCCAGGAGCTGGCATTTGTTGGCCTCTTCCCCAGAGCGCTGGAGTCTCAGCCACTCCAGATCGGGGGGAGGGGCCAGCTGTGAATTGGGAGCCAGATCCGGGTTTAGATGTGAATCCGCCGGCGCTGCAGAGCGTTCGGATGTGGGGAGCCAGCTCCTGCCTGCGCCAGATCACAAAGTGCCACTTCAGCCAGCCGCCTGCCAGGCTCTGGCAGAGCCCCGTGTGGAGCTGCAGCTGGGCTCTCCACAGCTGGGTGCTGCTCCTCCTCCCTGCTGGCCAGCCGGCCGCAGCTCCTCAGCACCTGCCCGCTCAGCCCCACCTCAGCGCTCCTGCCTCCCCAATGTCCTCCCTGGTGCTGCGCCTGGCCCCCTGCACCTGGCCTGTCAGTGCCCAGCGGGGCCGGAGCCAAGCGCCCCCTGGAGCCATGTGTCAGGCCCTGAGTCCCTCCTGTGCCGGGCTCCCGCCAATCCACAAGCCAGGAACAGGCCCGTGACTCCCGGAGCAAGTATTTCAGTCTCACAGCAGCAGCCTCGCTCCACCCACACCCCGGCCTCCTGAGTCCAGCTCCAACCACGAGGCCTGACCACCTCCAGCACCTTCGCTGACACCATCACTTCCAGAGGGAATGGCACTGAGGTTGCCGGGGGAACAGGCATTCTCCAGCTGCCTGGAGCCATTGTTCCATTCACCAGGACAGTCCCGTTGGGGACACTGGGGCATGGCCTCTAGGTAACTCGAGGGGATGGAAGACCACGAGTGGCGATGAAGCCCCCTCGCACTAGGCCCAGGTGTCCTTGGCCCCCCCTCCCACCTGGAGGCACTCGCAGCAGCTCTGCGTACTAGGCCCAAGTGTCCTTGGCCCCCCCGCCTGGAGGCACACACAGCAGTTATGCTGAGGATCTGCAACAATATGCTGCAGAGTCAGACTGCCTGAAACTAAGCAAGGCCGAACAGGGCAGATATGGAAGAACAATGCTGAATAAAGCAGCTTTATGTATAGTTTAACAAATGATACAGAGAATCAGGGAACTAGCTGGGAACTGGATTGGCTGGCTATATGGATACTTGGGGCAGCTTGCTATTGGATAAGTATGCTGGGAAAAAGAATGTATAAAAGCCTGTGTAACTTCCTGCTCTGTGTACAGGATTTGAAATTCAAATCTCCCTGTACCTTTTTGAAGCTTCAAATAAACTTTTCTGCTTCTCCACCCCGTTGTGATTATTGGGTGTAGCACACCGGGTAACGAACCAACTTCAGCTGTTGTTCAGCCTCTTGGCACTGGGTGCTGGCAACAGCTTTTGGCATCCCTGGGTGGGCGACAAGGCTGCAATTTAGCCTTGCCCGGACCCCTCCTGGAGGTTGAGGATTGCGGCGAGAACCGACGCCCAGCGCGCACCGGTGAGTTCATCGGGGGCCTCGGAGGAGACGCGATTTGATCGACCCCAGAGGGCACAACGGTGCAACGCACTCATATAGTGGAGAAGCAGTTGTGGATGGCGGTGAAGAACCGGTCCCTTAGACGTGGGGGAGGAGCAGCTGCAGGCCACGGTGAAGAACCGGTCCCTTGGATAAGGTAGGAACCTTTTAAAATCCGGATTATATGCTCTGTTGGAACCTGGGGACGCCCAGAGTTACCCTGTAGGTATGGGACAGGGACAGAGCTCAGAGGTTAGGGCAGGGTGTACACCCCTAGAGTGCATTCTAGCAAACTGGAAGGTATTTGGTGTGGATCCAATGACTAAGAGCCAATTAAAACGATTCTGTACAGTTGACTGGCCTCAATATCAACTAGAGGACCAGGAGTGGTGGCCACCAGGAGGGTCAATTAATTACAACACGATCCTCCAATTAGTTTTGTTTTGTCAGTGAATGGGTAAATGGAATGAATATTTGTATGCACAAGCGTTTATGGCTTTAAGAAATAGAAAAGAGCTGTAATTCTGCAAAGTTGTAATTTGACTCCGACTGGTTCGGTAGTAGCTAATGTTAGTCCCCAGACCCCCACCCCCACTGTAATAGCAGAGCCGGTGTCCCCTTCGGCCCCCACATCCCCACCTTATAAGGGTAGGATGCCTCGGGTTACAGAGATTGTCCCCTTGGTGGTACTCTATCCTTTGCTTACAGAGACTGTTGTGGCTTGCCCAGGGGCAGACGGACGTCAGGCTACCACTATGTAAGTTTACATCCATGTGCCATTCAATCCAATAGACTTAGCAGCTTTTAAAACACAGGCTGGGGAATTCTCAACGAACCCAAGCAGGTTTATTTCAGTCTTTGAGGGGTGCCTCAGTAGTCACAAGCCGATTGAGACGACTGTAATATCCTCCTGAGAACCCTGTTGTCTGAGGTGGAGAGGGATCAGGTTACAGCTAAGGCAAGGGGAGCGTCAGCGTTCAAGCGAAAAAAAAAAAAGAAAGGAAGCTATCTGTCAAGTTCCTCTCCAAGTAATTGTAAGGGGCTCAGGACATTTCTGGGTATGGCAGGCTTTTGCAGGATATGGATCCCAGAGTTTGGACTGTGGGCTAACCCCCTGTACGACTGTGTAAAAGGAGCGGATCATGACCCCTTCTATTGGACTCCAGAAGCTGACAGGGCATTTAAAATCCTGAAAAGAAAATTGATGGAAGCCCCAGCTCTGGACCTGCCGGATCTCTCTAAGCCGTTTCAGTTGTATGTACATGAATGAAGGGGGGTGGCCCTAGGAGTGCTCACACAGCTGTTAGGAGCATGGAGACATCCTGTGGCTTATTTTTCTAAGCAATTGGATCAGGTCGCAAAGGGTTGGCCGGCATGTTTACGGGCGGTCGCAGCTACTGCCCTATTGCTTGAGGAAGCAGAGAAGCTAACATTGGGAGGGGTCATGCAAATCTATACTCCCCATATGGTCCGAGCCTTATTGGATGCAAAGGGAGGGCTTTGGCTCACCCAGGCTCGGATTGCTCGGTACCAGGCTAAGCTGTTAGAGAACTCTGAAGTCACCTTACAGCCTTTCCCCTCCCTTAACCCAGCCACCCTCTTGCCAGAAACAGAGGAACAGAAACATGACTGTTTAGAGATCATAGATGTCCAGTACTCCAGCCGTCCGGATTTAAAGGATGTACCCCTCCCAAATGCAGATTATGAGTGGTACACTGATGGTAGCAGTACTGTAATAGATGGGCAAAGGAGGGCAGGTTATGCTGTTGTGACCCTCCATGACACTGTGGAAGCTGAAGGTTTGCCTGCTGGGACCTCTGCCCAGCTTGCCGAACTAATAGCCCTGACCCGTGCACTTGAACTGTCAAAAGGAAAGCGGGTCAACATTTTTACTGATTCAAAGTATGCTTTTGATGTGCTGCATGCTCATGCTGGCCTATGGAAGCAAAGGGGAATGCTGACAGCCCAAGGCTCCCCAGTCAAGTACGGGCCCCAAATCCTCCAGCTCCTAGAAGCCGTACAACTCCCCTCGGAAGTGGCGGTGGTACACTGTAAAGCTCATCAAAGGGAGGATCAAGATGTGACCAGAGGTAACGCCCGGGCAGATAGAGAGGCTAAGCATGCTGCCACCCTGCCATCCCCTCAGGCTGAGAACGCCCATATGCATGCCCTTATCCCATCAGTAGGGGAGCTTCCAACCCCTCAGTACTCTGGGGAGGAGAGACAGCTAACTGACAAACTCGGTCTCCGGGAAAAGGAGGGATGGCTCCATTCCCCAGAAGGGAAGGTCCTCTTACCAAAGGGCCTAATCCGGCCAGTGCTGCAGAAACTACATCAAACCACTCATGCTGGCAGGGAAGCACTCATCCAACTAATGGGAAAATACTTTATCACTTCCGGACTTCGACCCCTGGCTGCCCAGGTACAGGCAGACTGCTTAGTCTGCCGAAAGAATAACCCCCGACCGGGACATCCTGTGCCACCAGCTGCCCTAGAACCCACTCCGGGCCCCGGACAAGTGTGGCAAATAGACTTTACTGAGTTTCCCTGGACCCAAGGGTTCAAATATCTCCTTGTTATAGTGGATCGGTTCAGCGGATGGCCAGAAGCCTTCCCATGCCGTAACTGCACTGCCAGGATAGTGGCCCTCAAGTTTGTTAAGGAGATCATTCCTCGCTTTGGACTCCCTCTGTGGATGGAATCTCACAATGGGACACACTTCACGTCAAAAATCATTCAAAGCATCTCACATGCCTTACAGATCCCCTGGAAACTCCATACGCCCTGGAGACCGCAAGCCAGTGGTGTAGTGGAGCGTACCAATCAGACCCTTAAATGGCATCTCTCAAAAGCGTGCCAAGAAGCCTCACTGCGATGGCCTGATGCTTTGCCCCTCGTCCTACTCCGTATCCGCGTTCTCCCAAAAGGTAGATTAGGGCTCAGTCCCTTTGAAATTATGTTTGGAAGGGCATGGCCTATGAATGGAACCCCGGTTCTGTCAGGGGAATGGGAGTTGGGTAATGGTTTTTTGTCACAGTATGTGTTCCCTGTCTGCTGTTCTCTTGTCTCTTCACAGGTACACCAAGGATTCCCAGCCTCTCCCCTTGGACTCTCTCGTCCACTCCTTACAGCCCGGTAACTCTGTGCTTGTTCGTACCTGGAAAGACGAGCCTCTCCAGGAAAAGTGGAAAGGACCCTATACCGTCCTGCTGATCTCCCATACAGCGGCAAAGATCGAGGGCCACAAGAACTGGATCCATCACTCTCGTCTGAAGGCAGTTCCCGCCTCCTCGTCAGCAGAACAGTGGACCGTCCAACCTGCTGACTCCTCATCTAGTGACGATCTCGGGCTAAAGCTACTGTTTAAAAGACACAAATAGCGGGCACCTTAATGCTAAAATGGGCCCACCCAGGTATTGGAGACCCTGGGTTGGGAAGACTCTGGTCATAATTAATTGGGTAACATTGTTATTCTCTGTATTGGTATTTCCAAACTGTGCATATCGGGAGCATAACTCCTTTGTTTTGCTTGCGCACCATGTCGCCACTTTAACAAACCAGACTGATTGCTGGGTATGTGCTCCAACTCCACTATCCCCCAAAACGGGAATGCCCCTTGACATGCTGCCCCTGACCCTAGCAGAATTAGCCACCACCAAAAAGCAGGAAAGAACGGACTCACCGTTCTGGAACAAGACCTCTTTACAGCAAGCCACCTATCAGGACCAGGAGTATTCAGTTGCAGTACTCACTGAGGGAGTGTTATGTTTTACCCGAAACCAATCTGATCCCTATGGGCATCCTGTGGGAAAGAGCTCCTGTGTTATTACACAGTGGGCTGATGGGTATTGGATAAAGACCAAAAGGGGAAGCCAGCAGTGTGGGTGTAATGGTTCCTCCCCTTTTAGGGAAACTCCTACAAATAATCGTACCACAAAAGAAAAGTTTGGAAATATAACTTGCCGTCCAGTTAATATCTCCAATGTAGCAAGCCAATGGTGGGTTTGTAGTGGTCCCTATGGCGAGTGTAATTTGAATGGCACAATTAGAAATGCCCCCACTTGTACCCAATCAAAAAAATAAGATGCCCCCTTAGGGGCATATAAATTGTTTAAAAAAGCAGCCAAAGCAGCCTTAAATATCCCAGGAATCCCCTTAAGAAACAGTCCTTACTGGGCCCTACAGGGTCACTATTTTGTATGTGGCCGAAAGGCTTACAAGGTGCTGCCAGCCAACTGGACAGGTAGCTGTTATATAGCTCATGGAGTTCCTCATCTTTCCATAACTGCCACACTGCCCAAAGGAAAGATTAGAAATGCCCGAGACACCTCTGTTGAGTCACGAGAAAAGACCCTGCGGCGACTGACTAAGGCATTGGAGGGCAAGATGAAGAATCCCCTCACAACCGAGAAGCTTGTAGGGTGCTCTGTACTGGGAATAGCGCCACTGTTTACCGGACCAGCCATGGCATGCATAGGCCGCTATACTATAAGGCTGCAGATGGTACTTGAGAAGGTGGCCTTAGAGTTAGAGGACTCGATTAGTGATTTAGGGTCAGCAGTAAAAACATTAAATAAAGAGGCACAGCAGCTCAGGACGTTTTCCCTCCAAAACAGGCTGGCTTTGGACTATCTCTTGGCATCCCAAGGAGGGGTTTTTGCCCTCATTGGGCCCCGATGGTGTGTATATGTAAATGATAGCAGTTATGAGATCTATGAAAAGGTGGTACAGGCTGAGGCCCATGCCCGAGCCGGAGCACAGGTTGCCTATACTGCCCCAGAGAACGATTGGTTGCAAACCTTGTTTTCAGGCTGGGGTTTGTCGTCTTGGCTTGGTGGTTTATTTAGCCTGCTATTGAAAATTCTCTTTCCTGTATTGCTTGTATTACTGGTATTATGCTGTGCGGTATCATGTGTCAGGGCCCTTTTCCAAAAGTTAATAAGTCATTCTTTTCAGGGCTATCACAAAGTGCTTATGCAAAGTCCTATTGTAAAGAAATAAGTAGCCCAAGTGAGAAAACTCAGAGCCAAGGCTGTTGAGTGTTCTCAAAGGGGGGAGTTGTTGGGGACACTGGGGCATGGCCGCTAGGTAACTCGAGGGGATGGAAGACCACGAGTGTCGATGAAGCCCCCTCGCACTAGGCCCAGGTGTCCTTGGCCCCCCCTCCCACCTGGAGGCACTCGCAGCAGCTCTGCGTACTAGGCCCAAGTGTCCTTGGCCCCCCCGCCTGGAGGCACACACAGCAGTTATGCTGAGGATCTGCAACAATATGCTGCGGAGTCAGACTGCCTGAAACTAAGCAAGGCCAAACAGGGCAGATATGGAAGAACAATGCTGAATAAAGCAGCTTTATGTATAGTTTAACAAATGATACAGAGAATCAGGGAACTAGCTGGGAACTGGATTGGCTGGCTATATAGATACTTGGGGCAGCTTGCTATTGGATAAGTATGTTGGGAAAAAGGATGTATAAAAGCCTGTGTAACTTCCTGCTCTGTGTACAGGATTTGAGATTCAAATCTCCCTGTACCTTTTTGAAGCTTCAAATAAACTTTTCTGCTTCTCCACCCCATTGTGATTACTGGGTGTAGCACACCGGGAAACGAACCACTCAAGCTGTTGTTCAGCCTCTCGGCACTGGGTGCCAGCAACAGTCTGATGCCAGGACAGTTCCCCTGAGCTCTGGAGAGGACTAGAGGTGCCTTAGGACACCTGCCGTGCAGCTGCTGGAGAGTCAGCAGGAGACATTGGGTGAGGACTGGAGCCCCCCAGGGCAGGGGCCATTCAGGAGACCCAGCGTGGGGGGAATCAGGCCTGGGATTCTCTGCAGCGGCTGCTCCCACACAGCCTTGGAGAGAGGAGCTGCGAAACCCCCACAAAGCGCTGCCCCGGCACAGAGCTCTGTAGCACTGGGACCCCATACGCGTGAGCCGCAATCCAGCAGGGCCTTGGGCCAGCTCCACCCTCTCCCATTGCCCCGCTCTGGGAGGCCAGAGCACAGTTCACAATTTAGCACAGACCAGCTGCAAGGATCCTGGCGGGCCCTGGTATGGTTGGAGCAGCATTTTCAATGTTGGGGAAAAGCGAGATCTGTGCAATAGGCAACGCAGCTCCATCTGGGCACCAGCCAGTTCCTGTGCCCCAGAGAGCTCCCACTGAACCAGGGACGAAGAGGGCAGGACGTTGAAAGAGAAGGTGCCATCCTGGCACCCAGGAGATCCATGTTCATTTCCCAGCTCTGCCACAGATGCTCTGTTTGTCTTCAGCAAGTCCCTTATTCTCTCTCTGCAGCGGTTCCCTGTCTGTACAGTGGGGGTAGCAGCCAGGCCCTGCCCTGAAGGGGGCAGATAGAATAAATGCAATCGAGGTTGGGCAGTGCTCGGATGCCAGGGGGATGAGGGCCAGGATGGTGCCTAAGACAGACCGAAAGCAAGGGGGAGCTACAGAGCCGGTGGTGAGAGGGGTTTGGCCTTTGACAATCTGCTCTGAGTGCCTGGGGTGCCAGACTCCAGGCAGCCACTGGCATTGCCAGACCTCCCTGATCTTCGGTGCTGCTGCTCTCCCTGCTTCTAGGAGTCACTGCCTCTCCCCGGGCCGAGAACCCCGCAGCAATCATCTCCTGGGGCTGCCGTGGCTCTGAGCGTTAGCAAGGCCTGGGACACAGTATCGGGGGCTGGGGGGGGGGTGGGGGGGCTGCTATTAAAGCAGCTTCTGCGTCATTGCAGCGGTGGGAGAGGAAGCAGAGAGGGGACCGTTTTCCATCCCGTGGCCAAAGCACCCGGCAGCTTGGGAAAGTGGAAAGAGCCTCTCGGGTGGGCTGGGAGCCGGGGGTGCGGAGAGTTCATGAATCCCCGTTCTGCACTGTCACGAGAAGGAGGAACTGGGATGGAAGTGATCCTCCCACTCGGGGATCCAGAGACCCCCTGGCTCCAATAGCATGGACGCAGGGAGGGGCTCTGGCCTGGGGTCTGCAGGAGCTGGGACTAGAGGAGCCCAGAGGTCCCTTCCGGCCTAACGTCTGTGACTGTGGGGAGCAGTGTTGGATCATATTAAAAAAGTTCTGTATTAAAATCACAAATGAGTTTGATTCCCAATAGTTTAAAGTACAGGGTATTACTAATTAAGAGGTCTCTTGGTTTTTGGTGCTGTTTCTCTCCCTCTATGTGTGAAACCTGCAAGCTGCTAATTGTGTTAGTACATTCTAAGACAGAGTCTGTTCTCGAAGCAATTCACAGAGAGAGAGACTCAAAGCAATACTCTAACAACAGAAACAGCACCCAGAGACTGCCTTCCCTTTTGTTGTATTAACAATTGTGATTAAAATAGAGATAGAGGATGTATGTGGATGGATGCTTGGTGTGGATAATAACAGAATGATCAGGGAGGTGCCAGCATAAGAATCCAGTGTCCATCGGCTGAAGAAGGCGTCAAGTGGAAATAACCAGAGGACCCCCGGAGGGCAGACTGGAATCCACCCAACAGCCTCAAGAATGGGAGAACCAAAGAACAAGATGACATCTAGCAGCTCGGAGCCCTCAGGAATGTGCTATCTGCTGATTGATTCAGCAACAGCATGATGAAGGAATTCCCATAGACTGGCATAGGAAGAAATTCCTATAAAAATAGATTCTAAAAAGTGAGAACTTTGGGGTCTGATTCTGCAAACCAACTTCCAGGAGCATCAGATGAGCATCTGACAAGGCCCTGCTCCCTCCTCATGTCCAGGCCACCTGGCCAGTGGCTTGGCATGAGCAACTCTAAGGCTGGTAACTATATTAACAACCTTGCAGAACCTGTGTGTGTGTGTTTGTATGAATGAATGTGTGACTAAATATGAGATTGAATGGAATGTTATAGCTATAACTAAGTGCTTACTATGATTCTTTCTGTATTCACAATAAATGTGGTATTTTGCCTTTTTCCCTTTCATGAGATCCTGTTGGTTTTTATTTTATTGGTATAACAGCGGAAGGTCCCTCCCATGACCCCAGTGGGGAAGGACAGGCTCTAAAGCCTTGGCGAGGCCAGAGCAAGTCTGGGCTGGGGCATCCCATGGCTGGGGAGTCACACATTGGCTGGTCTGTGACTCACCTGCCCATTGTGACACGCCCCTGCTGGCTGGCACAGCCTCATCCCCTCACTGCCAGGCTTGGCTCTGGCAGAGCGAGAGCTGGCAGGTGCCGCTGGGGAACGCTGAGCCAGCAGATCCAGCTCCGCCACCGGCAGCAGAAAGTGGGTGGCCCATTTACGCGCAGGTTTCTGCCCACTCCTGACTCCAGGTAGGAGAATCTTCTAGTGTCCACCTCTGCTTTTCCATTGCATCGCCAACCACACCGAGCCTTCCCTGAGCTCCTGGCTGGGCGGCGCACGTCTGCCAAGTGCCCCGGTGCCGGCGGTCTAGCCTAGTGCCAGTGAGGAAGTGGGCACCGGCATGCGCACAGGAGGGAGTCTGGGGCAGCTCGACAGAAGGGGTCGCACCAGTCGAGCCCTGAGGGGACGGAGACAAGGAGGAGGGTTTGGCAGGGCTGGTGGCACGGCACGGGAAGGCGGCACAGGTGGTTAGATGAGGCATTGGGCTGGGACCCAGGAGAGCTGTGTTCAGTTCCCCACTCCTCTGTAAGTCTTCTGTGTGAGATCAGGTGAGTCCCCGCCGCTCTGGGCCTCAGCTAACGAGGGAGAGCACGTCCCTGCTCTGCAGAGGGGGGGTTGAGAGCCTAAATACCACAACACCCGTGTGCTAAGCCACTGGCATGATGGGGCCAGGTAAGTGCCCAGACACTGAGGTTGCCGGGGGAACAGGCATTCTCCGGTTGCCTGGAGCCATTGTTCCATTCACCAGGACAGTCCGATGCCAGGACAGTCCCCCTGAGCTCTGGAGAGGACTAGAGGTGCCTTAGGACGCCTGCCGTGCAGCTGCTGCAGAGTCAGCAGGAGACATTGGGTGAGGAATGGAGCCCCCCAGTGCAGGGGCCATTCAGGAGACCCAGCGTGGGGGGAATCAGGCCTGGGATTCTCTGCAGCGGCTGATCCCACACAGGCCTTGGAGAGAGGAGCTGTGAAACCCCCACAAAGCGCTGCCCCGGCACAGAGCTCTGTAGCACTGGGACCCCGTACGCGTGAGCCACAATCCAGCAGGGCCTTGGGCCAGCTCCACCCTCTCCCATTGCCCCGCTCTGGGAGGCCAGAGCACAGTTCACAACTTAGCACGGACCAGCTGCAAGGATCCTGGCGGGCCCTGGTATGGTTGGAGCAGCATTTTCAATGTTGGGGAAAAGCGAGATCTGTGCAATAGGCAATGTAGCTCCATCTGGGCACCAGCCAGCTCCTGTGCCCCAGAGAGCTCCCACAGCTCCCACTGAACCAGGGACGAAGGGGGCAGGAGGTTGAAAGAGCAGGTGCCATCCTGGAACCCAGGAGACCCATGTTCATTTCCCAGCTCTGCCACAGATGCTCTGTTTGTCTTTGAGCAAGTCCCTTCTTCCCTCTGTGCCGTAGTTCCCTGTCTGTGCAGTGGGGGTAGCTGCCAGACCCGGCCCTGAAGGGGGCAGTTAGAATAAATGCAATCGAGGTTGGGCAGTGCTCGGATGCCAGGGGGATGAGGGCCAGGATGGTGCCTAAGACAGACCGAAAGCAAGGGGGAGCTACAGAGCCGGTGGTGAGAGGGGTTTGGCCTTTGACAATCTGCTCTGAGTGCCTGGGGTGCCAGACCCCAGGCAGCCACTGGCATTGCCAGACCTCCCTGATCTACGGTGCTGCTGCTTTCCCTGCTTCTAGGAGTCACTGCCTCCCCCTGGGCCGAGACCCCCGTGTCACAGAGTCCCCGGGCGATGCTCTGGAACTGCTCCCTACGAAGTCAGTCAGGACTCTGGGGAAGTCTCCTTTCTGTGAGCAGCCAGTCTGCAGGGCAAACAGCTCACACAGCTTCCACCTTCCTGGGTCTGACCTCTGAGCATTCAGCATCCTCTTCTCCTCCGTGAGCTTCCCACAGCGAGTCCGCCCAGGCAGGCTCCTGGGGAAGCCAGAGGGTCCTGCCCCCCAGCTCCGCAGTCAGACGTGACTCTCAGCCAGCCAGTAAAACAGAAGGTTTATTAGATGACAGGAACATGGTCTAACACAGAGCATGTAGGTGCAGAGAACAGGAGCCCTCAGCTGAGTCCATTTTGGGAGGTAGTGAGCCAGACAACCACGTCTGTACTTCACTCCATGTCCCCAGCCAGCCTCAACTGAAACTCTCTCCAGCCCCTCCTCCTCTGGCCTTTGTCCCTTTCCCGGGCCAGGAGGTCATCTGATTCCTTTGTTCTCCAACCCTTTTAGCTCTCATCTTGTAAGGGGGAAGGGCCAGGCCATCAGCACCCAGGAAATAGGGTGTCGGCCATTCTCTGTTTCCAGACCCCTGCACATACCTGCCCTCTAGGGCTCTGCAATGATCATACACCCTTACCCCACCACCTAGATACTTAAGAACTGCATAGGGGAAACTGAGGCACCCCCACACTATTCAGAGGAAACATTAAGAACAGTCCCACTTCGTCACATGCCACAGCAATCATCTCCTGGGGCTGTCATGGCACTGAGCATTAGCAAGGTCTGAGACTCAGTTGGGTGGGGTGGGGGGGCTGCTATTAAAGCAGCTTCTGCGTCGTTGCAGCGGTGGGAGAGGAAGCAGAGATGGGACCATTTTACACCCCATGGCCAAAGCACCCGGCAGCTTGGGAAAGTGGAAAGAGCCTGCCATGTGGGCTGGGAGCTATGGGTGGGGAGAGTTCATGAATCCCCGTTCTGCACTGTTACGAGAAGGAGGAACCGGGATGGAAGTGATTCTCCCACTCAGGGATCCAGAGACCCCCTGGCTCCAATAGCATGGATGCAGGGAGGGGCTCTGGCCTGGGGTCTGCAGGAGCTGGGACTAGAGGAGCCCAGCGGTCCCTTCCGGCCTAACGTCTGTGACTGTGGGGAGCGGAAGGTCCCTGCCATGGCCCCGGTGGGGAAAGACAAGCTCTAAAGTCTTGGCGAGGCCAGAGCAAGTCTGGGCTGGGGCATCCCATGGCTGGGGAGTCACACATTGGCTGGCCTGTGACTCGCCTGCCCATTGTGACACGCCCCTGCTGGCTGGCACAGCCTCATCCCCTCACTGCCAGGCTTGGCTCTGGCAGAGCGAGAGCTGGCAGGTGCCCCTGGGGAACGCTGAGCCAGCAGATCCAGCTCTGCCACCGGCAGCAGAAAGTGGGTGGCCCATTTACGCGCAGGTTTCTGCCCACTCCTGACTCCAGGTAGGAGAATCTTCTATTGCCCACCTCTGATTTTCCATTGCATCGCCAACCACACCGAGCCTTCCCCGAGCTCCTGGCTGGGTGGCGCATGTCTGCCAAGTGCCCCGGTGCCGGCCGTCTAGCCTGGTGCCAGTGAGGAAGTGGGCAGCGGCATGCACACAGGAGGGAGCCCGGGGCAGCTCGACAGAAGGGGTCACACCAGTCGAGCCCTGAGGGGACGGAGACAAGGAGGAGGGTTTGGCAGGGCTGGTGGCACGGCACGGGAAGGCGGCACAGGTGGTTAGATGAGGCACTGGGCTGGGACCCAGGAGAGCTGTGTTCAGTTCCCCGCTCCTCTGTAAGTCTTCTGCATGAGATCAGATGAGTCCCCGCAGCCCCAGGCCTCAGCTAACGAGGGAGAGCAGGTCCCTGCTCTGCGGGGGGGTTGAGAGCCTAAATACCACAACACCCGTGTGCTCAGCCACTGGCATGGTGGGGCCAGGTAAGTGCCCAGACCGGGAGGTAGCTGGTGGCCCTGCCCCTCGTCCTACTCCAGCTCTGCTCTCGCTCCAGCCTCGCTCCACCCACACCCCGGCCTCCTGAGTCCAGCTCCAACCACGAGGCCTGACCACCTCCAGCACCTTCGCTGACACCATCACTTCCAGAGGGAATGGCACTGAGGTTGCCGGGGGAACAGGCATTCTCCGTCTGCCCGGAGCCATTGTTCCATTCACCAGGACAGTCCGATGCCAGGACAGTCCCCCTGAGCTCTGGAGAGGACTAGAGGTGCCTTAGGACGCCTGCCGTGCAGCTGCTGCAGAGTCAGCAGTTGACACTGGGTGAGGAATGGAGCCCCCCAGGGCAGGGGCTATTCAGGAGACCCAGCGTGGGCGGAATCAGGCCTGGGATTCTCTGCAGTGGCTGCTGCCACACAGGCCTTGGAGAGACGAGCTGCGAAATCGCCACAAAGCTCTGCCCCGGCACAGCCTGCCTGCCTGCCGCTCTCCCGCCTTCTGCTCCTTCCCCTTCACAGTGGTGTCAGAGCAACTCCTGCTGCTCACCAGCCCGCCCCCCGCACCCCACCCCGCTTTCCTCCCCCACCTGGGACCTGCCACGGCCCCAATATTCCTGGGGGAAGGGATCAGGGTAATTTCCCTGGGCAGGAAGAATCCTGAGTGGTTGGATGCAGCCTGTCTGCTGGGCAGTTTGTGAACCAGCAGAAGGAGAGGCGGGAGTGACCCGGGGGAGGCCGTTTGGCCTGCAGGATGGGCCTGGGAGTCCGGAGACCTGGGTTCTGATCCTGCCTGTACTGCTGACTGCCTGGGTGACTTTGAGCACATCCATTGGCTTGTTTCCCTGCTGGCAGCTGTAGGCGCTGGTGGAACAGCAATACATGGACTGGCCCTGATGCTGAATGGGGCAATCGCCTCTCATCTCTCACAAGCAATGCCTTGTCCTGGCTTCTTGCAGGATGGCTGAGGAAGTCCGCAAGGTCCCCTTGAAGCCCATCCTTGCCTGGGAGGAGACGAAACCTCCTCGAAGGAAGAGTCCACAGAACAGCCCACAGCAGCAGCAGGAGCTGTGTGTGCCTCAGCCCTTCCATGCTGGTGAGTGGGTGCCTCCTGGGTGGGCGGAGGGGCTGCAAAAATGGCAGGGGCCATGGCCCTGCATTGCGGTGGGGCTTGCCCCTCTGGGGGTTGGGGTTGCAAGACCAGGGTGTCAGTGGCGGGAGAAGACTCTATCACCTTTGTACAACTCTGGGCTGCCATGAGATGGAGAGACAGGAAAACCCAGGCAGGGGGGAATGGCCCCTCCTGCTGGCAGCAGCTGCAGCCCCTACATCTGATCGGGGCATTAGGGGCGGCAGCAGAAGCATCAGGTGGAGACTGACTGAATTGCCCACCCTGATCCGTCACACACAGGGTCGGAAGATGTTTTCCACCAGTCGAAGGGGATGCTCTGTGCACGGTGGGTTGTTAAGCCTAGGATTGCAGGGCGCCGGCCAAAGCATGAGATGCCCCCTGATGTTGCAGCCCCATCTGCTGGCTCCTTTGCAGGGGGGTTATGCATGGCACAGCACAGGGCATTTGGGTGGGGGGGTTGATGATGGGAGCCCAGGGCTTGCCCAGGTTACACCCCGTGACTGTCGATGGCAGGGGAAGCAGTCAGAGGAAGCAGAACAGGCAGGCCCTGGGTCCCCGTATCCCGCGCAGACCGGGTAGCTCCTCCCTCTCCCGCAGCGGGGAGCAGAGCGATTCACTGCCAGTCCCTCTGCCCCCTCCAGCAATGGCCCGGAGAGCGGGGACACCACTCAGAGCCTGACATCATGCCTCCTTCCAGGTGTGGCGCTGCATGCTGGGTGCGGGCGGGGAAGTGGGGTGGCCACTGGCAACCAGGGCTCTGACTGGATCTTTGCTGGGCTGAGCAGCAAAGAGTTCGGGAAACCAGGGATGGCTGTGCCAGACCCTGTTGTGCATCGGGGCTGCTACCCTGCTGGGGTGGGAGCGGGGGGCAAGGGTTTCTGCTAAGATCTCTGTCACCCAGCCTGCAGCTTGGCAGCCCCAGGTATTACCAATGCTCTGTCTTTGATCAGATTCACCATCACCTGGGAATGCCTCCTGCTTTATGGGGCCAGACTCGCAGGAGAAAGAGACCCTAGACTACATCAACACCTTTCTCAAGGGCAATGAACAGGTACCAAGAGACCTCCTCTGATCTCTCAGCTACTGCCCTGTCCACATGCACCATCCGTCCTTCTCCGGATGAGGCATGGATTCTAAGGCCAGACGGGACCACTGTGACCTCCTGTATAACACAGGCCAGAGACCTGCCCCCAAATAACTCCTGTTTAAACTAGAGCATCTTAAAAACATCCTCTCTTGAGTTACAAAAGGCACCCACCATGCCCCTTGCCCACTGGATTTGGCCAGTCCCCAGCGTGATGGGTTGCCCCCCTTTGAGGTGCCACCTGATGTACTGGCTTATCACTGAGCCCGCCTGTTCTGCCAGCCTGGGCCCCCGTTACCTTGTCTTGTTGGGCTCGGCTCACAAGCCTCTTCCAGCCATACACACAGGCAGGGCCACACCCAGCTGCAGAAAGACACAGACACTGAGATCAGCTCTGGGAAGACTCTCTGAAGGGCCTTGTCCCAGTTCTCTGGTGCCCACCTCCTTTGGAGTACGGACCCAAAGGTTTTATGACATTTGCCCCTCCCTCGATGTCGAGAGAGGCATGAACAACTCTTTGCCTCTCCTCCCAGTTACTAATTTATACTACAAACTGGGTTGTGGTATAAACAAGAAACAAGATGATTAACTACAAGAGGTAGATTTTAAGCGGTTAGAAGAGATAGCAAACAGAACAAAGCAGATTACCCTAGTAAATAAAGAAAACACACAAATGAAGCTTTACACACCAGATAGATAGGATATCCATTAGCAAATTCTCCCCGAGTGATAAACAGGTTGGCAGATTCTTAAGGCAGAAGCTGCCTTGGTTTTGCAGCTTGGATTTCCCAGGTTTTCTTGCACAGGCTAGGAATCTCTCTCTCTAGCCTAGGACCATCACTTCTCATGGTTCAATCTTTGTCTCTCAGGTGTTTCCAGGTATCTTATTGCAGGGAGTCTGAGGTCCCGTCCCGTCCCCCCTGCGATTTTATTGTTCCCCTTTTATCTTCTCTTCCCACCTGCTGGAAAACTCTTTTGCTGTGACCTGGATCCAACAGGTCCCGTTGTGTCGCGGTATCTCGGGGAGGTTTCTATTGCACACAGTTCCTGGGGTAGCCCAAATGCTTGTGCATGTCCTCCAGGAGCCAGTGTTTGGCTTTTTTGCTATTCTACCCGAAAGGCTGTTTTGAACCTCACAGTGTTTTTCAGGAACACATACACAGCTGAACTTCAGAACGTCACATACAACGATAGCACATGCAATCCAATGAGACATTAATGTCTAGCAGATAAAGACTTTTAGACTGATACCTTACAAGACATACTTGATACCAAACATATCCTAATTATATGACCGTAGCGAATATTGGGGTGTCAGGGTGTCACACCCAGATGTTCCTCCCACTCTCTCAAGCTCCCCAGTAAGACTGTCTGGCTGCTTAGCCCCCATGTTGCAGTTCCTCTTTGGACACCTACCCCGTGAGATCTGCTCCCTCTCTGCTCTGGTTTCACACAGAGCTGCCCTGCCCTCCCCACATAGTCACTCCTGTTGAGAGATGAATGGCCTTCTGGCCTTCGGCATATCAAAGCCTGAGCAGCGCTGGGGGGAAGCTTTCTGACATCTCTCCCACTGGCAGCTCCTTTCCACGCTAACCTTCCTGTTTTTGTCTAATCTCTGCGGGGCATAGGAGGAGGCCAAGAAACTTGAATTCTTGGATCGTGTCATCACCATCAGCAGGGCCGCCCTCACGAGGCACCCAGAACAAAACCTGGCAGCTTTTCTCTGCAAAGCCCTCCTTGTGGAGAAGATAAAGGTAAGTAAAACACACACTTGGGCTATGTTACTTGGCGGGTTTAGTGATTGGCCTGGAGAGCTCTGCAGATTTGTCTACCTTCAACTGCCAATCGCTGGATCGTGTTGGACGTTTGTCTGTTAGACTGAAGAGCCCATTATCAAGCATTTGCTCCCTGTGTAGGTACTTACAGACTATCATCAAGGCACCCTGTAACCTTCTCTTTGTGAAGCTGAACTGATTGATTTCTGGAGTCTCTCACTATAAGGCATGTTTCCCAGTCCTTCAGTCACTCTTGTGGCTCTTCTCTGACACCTCTCCAATTTATCAACATTCTCCTTGAATTGTGGGCACCAGACCTGGACAGAGGATCCCAGCAGAGGTCGCACCACTGCCAAATACCGAGGGAAAATAAGCTCTCTAACAACTGGAGATTGCCCTGTTTGCACAGCCCAGGATGGCATAAGCCCTTTGGGCCCCAGCCTCGCACTGGGCGCTCCTGTGCAGCTGATTACCATGACTGCCAAGTCTTTTCCAGAGTCACTGTTTCCCAGGTTAGAGACCCCCATGCTGTGAGTGTGGCCTGCGTTCTTTGTTCCTGAACATGTCACTGTATTGAAACGTAGGTTGTTCCCTTGCACCCAGCTTCCCAAATCACCAGGTCGCTCTGTATACACCAGTCTCCCTGCACAGAGCCCAAACACTCCGCAGTCAGTGCCCACTAGGGAACTAGCAACAAATCTGCTCCGTAGATTTGGAAAGTCTTTGCTCTGCGGTGCTGCAGAAAGCTTTCCGGAGCTTATCTCCCTTCCCTGAACGTGGGACAGAGTGTGCTGGTGGATGGTCCAGTGGGCTGGGGCTCAGTTCCTCAGTGAGACCTTTGGGCAAATCACTTCCGCCTCAGTTTCCCTCCCATGCCTTGTCTCATCCAGTTAGCTCGTGAGTTCTCTGGGGCAGAGACTGGCTTTCACCGTGTGTGTGCAGCACCTGGCACAAGGAGCCTGATCTCAGGTGGAGTCCCTGGGTGCTAATGCTGATGGAGCCTTTGCAGTGCACTGGTGCGTGACGCTGGGGCACTGACCACAGGCCCTGCACTGCGCTCCCCAGCTGGAGCCCTGGACACCGTCAAGCCCACAGTAGGACGACCTGTCTGCCGAGGCCACGTGTTGCAGGCCCTGCGCTTTGCTCCCCAGTCGGAGCCTTACGGGAGCTCGGAGCTCGGCTGGCACTTCCCCACATTGTCTCCCCAGGAGCTGATTGATCTTGAGTCCGTCGACTCCCTGACCAGCGGGGTGCGTCAGCAAGCGATGATAGCCATCATGGAGCTGAGGTACCCGGCCTGCCCGCGCAGCCCCAGCTAGTGCTGTGTGCAGCCAGACACGCCAGCCTCTTGGCATGGCCAGTTCTCCAGGGCATTGTCCCCTCTGCTCCTCCCCCGTCTTCCGATTCCCCCGGGGAAGTGGCACCCGTGGGTTGGTGGTGGAGGATCCTTCGGTGCCTGGCGACCTCTCCAAGTGGCCGTGTGAAGATGTGGGGGAGGGAGCGAGGGGGTTGGACCGGTCCCCTCTGGGACCCGCAGGCGATGGCTCCGGGGGGAGAGGGGCAGTTGGGCACTGCCGGAGCGGAGCCACCGGAGTCGCCGCCAGCTGTGCCAGCTGCATCCCACCGGCAGCTCAGCGACTCCCTGTGGCTCAGAGGCTGGGCAGGCTGAGCCCTGGCACGTGGCACAGCCTGCGCCATGGGGGGCTCTCTCTCAGTGCCGCTCACGCCCTGCTCTCAGCTTCCCAGAAGCCTGCCCATCATGTCCTGGGAGCCTGAGGCCAACATCAGTGCATCAGTCTCTCCTCAGCCCTCCAATCCGCGCGTGTCTCTTCTCTTAGCAAAGTGAAGCCACTGCTGCAGGGAATGGAGCTATCCAGCCTGCTCACCGTCTGCTTCTCCAGCGTCTTCTCCCTGCCTCCAGCAGAGACCAACCAGGGCGTGGAGGCTGCTCTATACAAAAACGTAAGCCCCAAACTAGCCATGAGGAGCTGCCCCAAACCAAGGGGGAATCCTGCAAGTCCCTTGTGTCCCTGTCCCCTGGGTTACCTGGCGCTGGCATAAGAGTGTAATGATCACAGCTCCTTGGCAGCTCTTCAGCTCAGGACCTGCAGTACCAAAGCACAAGCCCCACCGCCGCAGATAAAGGAGTAACTCCCTCATAGGGTAGCAGTAGTAGGCATTTATCCTTCACAGGCACTGGCAATTAGTGGGGAACAGACACTCCCTTCACAAGCACATTCATCCCCAGTGCATGGCTGGGGGCACAGGCCTGAGATCGGCTGCTTGAGATTCACACAGGCCAGGGGAAGTGAAGCTTGGCTGGAAATCTCCCCTCCCCCTCAAACGCGGAGTCCTTCCTGACTCTTCTAATGCGTTCGACTGTGTGCAGTGGCCTCCCTGGGGACAGCAAAAGCGGGTGGGGTCCTGTTGCCAGGAGGAGTTTGCAGTAGGTCCCCTGTGGGTACAAGTGAGTGGGTGAGCTGGAATAGGAAGGGCTGACATGGCCTGGGGCGTGTCACACGCCAGGGCATTGGTTCGTCGCCTGGCTGGTTAACGCCACTTGCTGTGGTTTCTCCTCTGCTCTGCACGCAGACTCTGAACACCATGGATGAGCTGCTGAAGGCCTTGGTGTGTGAGGATGAGAAGCACAACCTTGTGGTGCTGCAAAACATCGTGGAGGTGTGGAGGCATGGGGGCAGGAAGGGGACGATTCCTGTAGCTGGGGTGGGGCTCTGGGACCAAGCTCCATTTAATCCCAAGCATGGGACACCCCTGTGCCTTCTGCTCCTCAGAGTACGTTCTATACAAAGGTTCTTGGGCTGGAGGACCAAGTGCCCCCGCTATATCTGAAAAACGTCTGCATGGGGTGGGGGTGGAGGAGTGCGGGATCTGCCGTGTTCTCCACTGAGCCTCATCTGACCCCGGGATTCATTTGTGTTCACCATGGGCCCCACCAATACTGGCCAGAGCCCAGAGCTAGATTCCCCCAAAGTTCTAGTTCTGGGGCCACAGGAAGTCGATTCTGTGGGTGGTTTGTGCTCCAAAAAGAGGGAAATGTCCTCAGCAGATATTCGGTCTTCTCGATCCCAGAGCTTGGGAAGAGGGAATCACAGAAGTGCAGGGCTGGAAGGGATCTCAAGAGGTCATCTACTCCACCCCCTGCACTGAGGCAGGGCCAAGCATTCCTCGACCGTCCCTGAGGAGTGTTTGTTCAGCCTGTTTTTTTAAAACATCCATGATGGGGAGTCCACCACTTCCCTAGGTCACCTGTTCCAGTGCCTAGCCACCCTTAGACTTTTTCCAAATATTTAACCTCAATCTCCCTTGCTGCAGATTAAGCCCATTACTTCTTGTCCTACCTTCAGGGGACTTGGAGAACAATTACTCACCATCCTCTGTGAAACAGCCCTTAACGTATTGGAAGAGTGTTAGGAGGTGCCCCCTCTGTCTTCTCAAGACGAAACATGCCCAAGTCGTTCACCCTTTCTTCATAGGGCAGGTTTTCTAAACCTCTGATCATTTTTGTCGCTGTCCTCTGGACGGGCCCCAGTTTGTTCACATCTTTCTTAAAGCGGGGTGCCAAGAACTGGACACAGTGCTCCAAGCTAATACACCTCAGAATGACATTTCCCTCTTTCACAACAGCATCACACTCTTGATTCCTATTCAGTGTGTGATTCACGCAAACCCCCAGATCCTTTTCTGCAGTCCTGCTACCTAGCCGGTTATCCCTCACTTTGTTTTTATGCATTTGAATTTTCCTTCCTAAGTGCGTTACGTCACATTGGTTTTGACTGAATTTCATCTTGTTGACTTCAGACCAACTCTCCAATTTGGCAAGCTCATTCTGAATTCTAATCTGTCCTCCAAAGTGCTTGTAATTCTCCCCAGCTTGGTGTCATCCGCCAACTTGACAAGCATACTCTCCTCTCTGTTAACCAAGTTCTTCATGAAAATATTGAGCAGTACTGGACCCAGGCACACCCCTGGGGGACCCCACTTCAGACACCCTCCTAGTTTGCCAGCGAGTCAGTGATAACTCCTCTTTGAGGATTGCCTTTCCATCAGTGGTGTGCCCACTTTACAGTAGTCTCAACTGGATCATATTGGCTTAGTTTGCTTATGAGAATGTCTTGTGGAACTGTGTCAAAAGCCTTACGAAACTTCATATACATCATCATATACTGCCTCCCTCCATCCACTAGGCAAGTAACCCGGTCAAAGAAGGAAGTTAGATTTGTTTGGCATGGTTTGTTGTGGACAAATCCATGGTGCTATTCCTTATCACCCTATTATCTCCTCTAGGTTCTTACAAACTCTTTAATAATTTGTTCAATAATCTTTCTGGGTACCAAAGATAGGCTGACAGGTGGATAATTCCTTGGGGCCTCCTTGTTCCCCTTTCTGAAGATAGGCTCTGTGACTGCCCTTCTCCAGTCCTCTGGGACCTTCAGCCCTCCTAAAGGTTCAGAGATTGCTTTGTCTAGCTCCATCTCCTGTGAATATCATGAGGCTCTGCCAACTTGAATACATCTAACTGACCTAAATTGTCTTTTATCTGTTCTCTCCCTAGTCTGGCCTGTATTCCTTCCCCCTTGTTGTTAATATTGTGGTCATCATCTAGTCGCCATTAACCTTTTTAGTGAAAACTGAAGCAAAAAAGGCATTACACACCTTGGCTTTGTCTGTATCATCCATTATTTGCTCTGCTTCCCTGCTGAGTAGTGGCCCCATACTTTCCTTTGTCTTTCTCTTGCTCCTAATGCATTTAGAGAGCTGCTTCTGATTGCCTTTTATGTCCCTTGCCAGTTAGAACTCATTTTTGCCTTAGCCTTTCTGATTTTCACTCTATGTGCTTGTGCTATTTTTTGGTCCTTCTCCTTCGCAATTTGTCCCAATCTGTTTCTCTCAGGTCCTGCTCCCCTGGACCGCATCCAAGGAGGTGCATGTGCGGCTGAGGGCAGTGGGAAGAATCACCTGGCTGACCAAATTCATCTCCGGTCAACACAAATTCAAGGTGAGCAGCGTGTGACTCTGGCCGACTCCTAACTGCACTGAGCAGGCTCGCGGTGCAGCGCTCCCTGGCAGGGAAAACCCGGGCCTGGAATAGTGACTCAGCAAGATCCTCGGTAGGAGTCCAATCTAATGAGCCCTGATGTGGACGGGTCTGTCCTCTAACTCCGGTGGGCCTTGGGTGGAGCCCCATAATTCTATCTCCAAGGACTCTCCCCGCTGTTCCCCTAGGACCAAAGTCTGCTCCGCAGGGTCAGCGGATTTACACAGGATCGCCTTGAGAGCACCCTCTGAACCCAGGTGTCTCGTCACCCCCTTTGTCAGTTGCCCCCGGGACGCTTTGGCATCAGCTCCTGCCAGGGTGCCAGATGAACACCCCCTGCTCTGGGTGCTCAGGGCCATTGAGCTGCTCCAGCTGCTCCATCCCCCCTGTGGCAGGGCCTCCCCTCCGGCAGCTGAAGCAGGGTGCTTGGATGATATGCCCCCAGAGGCTGGGGCAGCAGAAGAGAAGGAGGGAGGTGGGAGGGGACACAGTGAAAGGGATGGGAGGGGCCAAAGGAGCCAGAGCAATGGGGAGTGGGTCAGGGGAGGCCGTGCAGAGCCCAGGAGAGGAGGGCAAGGGGCTTGGTGCGACGTGGGGAAGAGCAGGGAGCGAGCGCAGGGGCTGCAGGAGGGGCAAGGGAAGGTCTGGCAGGAGGGGAGGCTAGAGGACAAGGCTGCAGGAGAGAGCCGACAGGAGAGAGCCGGCAGGATGGGTGCAGCGCAGAAAGTGGGGGTTGCGGGGAGCTCCAGGATGGAGTGAGAGAGGCGGAATGCAGAGAAGAGGAGTCCAAGGTGACCTCACGCTCCTGGACCTGAGGTCAGTGGAGGGAGGGGGATGGGAGAAGGGGCTGGGATTAGGAGCTTGCCCTTGAGATGGAGACTGGACGTTAGTTCATTCCTTACCCAGGTCCCCACTCGAGGGCAATGTTTGCTGACTTTGCTACCCAGACTTCCCGTCCCTGCTGAGATTCCCTCAGTCCCTGGTGATGGGTCCCATGGCTCCTCCTGCTCTCATTGTCCCCAGTCTCTCTGCGCTGGGCTCTGCCTCCCCCGGTTCTAGACCGTTGCTAGTGCAATGCCGGGGGACATGCTGCGCTGGGCCTGCAGGGGCGAGTGACTCCCCTTGCTCCCTCTCTCCGTCAGGGAGTGGAGGAGTTCAGAGTCCTGGGCCAGCTGGTGGGCTGTCTCACTCTGCACTGTGCTGAGCAGGAGCAGGAGATCTGCCGATCGGCTATGGAGGGACTTCACCACCTCTACGCCTTCATGCTGTGGCAAAAACGTAAGAGCACTGGAGACCCTTTCCTTCCTAAATACATTGACATGGGGTATCCAAACATGGGAAACATATTTATTGAACACTTCTGCCTTTTCTGCATCCTTTTAAACAGTCTCCATCTAGTAATGAGCCTACACCATTGCTAGGATTTCTTTTGTTCCTAATACACTTTTTATAAAAAACCTCCTTAGTATCCATAGTCCTTCAAGCCATGGAGTTTCCCCTGATGTCTTTAGCTTCCCCTGTCCATATTCTACTCTTCATAACTCACATAAGAATGGACATACTGACTCAGATCAGTTCATCTAGCCCAGTATTGTGTCTTCTGATGACGGCCAGTGCCTCATGCTTCAGAGAGAATGAACTGAAAAGGGAAATTTGGAGTGATCCATCCCCTCTCATCTGGTCCCAGCTTCTGGTAGTCAGAGGTTTAGGGACATGCAGAGTCTGGGGTTGCATGGCCTAATTATCTTGAACCCAATTATACTTTTAGGCTTCACAACATCCCACGGCAACAATTTCCACAGATTGCCTGTGCATTGTGTGCAGAGATACCTTCTTTTCTTTGCTTTTAACTTGCTGCCTATTAATTTCAGAAAGTGACCCCTAGTTCCCGTGTTATGTGCAGGGGTAAATAACACTTCCCTATTCACTTTCTCCTCACCAGTCATGATTTTATAGACCTCTGTCATCTCCCCCCTTAGTCAGCTCTTTTCTAAACTAAATGGTCCCAGGTCTACACTGCAGAGCTATATTGTTATCACTCCATTGCTCAGGGGTGTGAAAAATCCACACCCCTGTTGGCAGAAGCACCCCTCCCACTGACATAGCTAGCGCCTCTCCGGGAGGTGGATTAAGAGCTTGTTGGCAGAGGACCATCTTCTCTTCAACGCTTCAGCGCCGGTGCAGCTATGGCGATAGAGTGGTTGAAGTGTAGACTTGCCCCCAGTCTTTTTAATCTTTCCTCATATGGAAGCTCTTCCATACCCCTAATCATTTTTTGTCGCCCTTCTCTGCACATTTTACAATTCTGGTATATCTGTTTTGAGATGGGGCGACCAGAACTACACGCGGTATTCAAGGTGTGGGCGTGCACATTGGACTTGTATCGAGGCATTATGACATTTTTCTGGTTTATTATCTATCCCTTTCCTAATGGTTCCCAACATTCTGTTGGCTTTTTTAACTGCCACTGCACGGTGAGTGGATGTTTTTGGAGAACTCTTTACGATGACTCCGAAATCTCTTTCTTGAGCGGTAATTTAAACCCCATAATTAATCATAGAGTATCAGGGTTGGAAGGGACCTCAGGAGATCATCTAGTCCAACCCCCTGCTCAAAGCAGGACCAATCCCCAATTTTTGCGCCAGATCCCTAAATGGCCCCCTCAAGGATTGAACTCACAACGGTGGGTTTAGCAAGCCAATGCTCAAACCACTGAGCTATCCCTTGTGTATGTATAGTTGGGATTGTGGTGTCCAGTTTGCATTTATCAATAGTGAATGTCATCTGCCATTTTGTTGCCCAGTCCCCCCCCAGTTTTGTGAGGTCCCTTTGTAACTCTTCGCAGTCTGCTTTGGATTTAACTATCTTGAGTCATTTTGTATCATCTGCAAATTTTGCTACCTCACTGGTTACCCCTTTTTCTGGATCATTGATGACTATGTTGAACTAGACTGGTGTCAACACAGATCCTTGGGGTGCCCTGCTCTTTACCTCTCTCCACTGACCATTTATTCCTGTTGTTTGCTTCCTATCTTTTAACCACTGACCCATGAGAGAACCTTCCCTCTTATCCCATGACAGCTTACTTTGGTTAAGAGCCTTTGGTGAGGGACCCTGTCAAAGGCTTTCTGAAAGTCCAAGTACAGTATATCCACTGGATCACCCTTCTCCACATTCTTGTTGACCCCCTTCAAAGAATTCTAGTAGATTGGTGAGGCATGATTCCCCTTTACAAAAGCCATGTTGACTCTGCCCTAACAAAGTGTGTACACCTATGTGTCTGATAATTCTGTTCTTTCCTATCATTTCAACAATTTGCCTGGTACTGAAGTCAGGCTTGCCAGGGATCACATCTGGAGACTTTTATAAAATTCACTGTCACATTCACTATCTCATACAGAGGCCGATTTAAACATTAGCTTACATACCACAGCACTGCACGTAAGTTTGTTTGGATGTCTCGTGAGAGCTGCAACCTTTGCACCAGGCAGGCAATTTACTATGCGGTTCTCCCACTCATCACAAACCCAACTGCTTATATGTCTATTGATTGAATCCCCCATTACTATTACCTGGCTTTTCTTTGTAACTGGGCTTCCCGCCTCAGGAGGGGCAGCCTCAGTGTGAGAGGATATCCTGACTTCATCTGGCAGGTGGGTCCCAACTATGGGATCATCTCCCTCTGCTCCAGCTCGATGTTCTCCTTCCCAGAAACTTTCACCCTCCTCAGCAGCACAGAGGCTGTCAGACTGGGGGTGGGACCACTCTACTGCATCCCTAAAAGTCTCCTCTATGTACCTCGCTGTCTCCCTTGGCTCCACCAGTTCAGATCCTCTGGCCTCCTGGTCTCCGAGGGCAGTAGCTGCTTGGGCCAAATGCCCAGATGTGCTACCTGCCCACAGGGCTGGGAATCCTACATGCTGCGTTCAGTGCAATCAACTGGAGAGCCTCACACTGCTGCTGCACTTCTGCCTGGTTTATTTTTACTCTTCCAGGGGGGTTAGTTTCTTTAGTTTTGTTGGGGGGTGGAGGAGTTTATTGGCCTGAATTTACAGTATGTTTCTTAGATGTACTTGTCTCTAAACTTTCTTGAAAAACTCCCGTTTCCAAAGCTAACCTCTGATTTATATTGCCTGCTGTCTGTTTCCCCTCCCTGGTTCAGGCACAACGCTGGCAAAGCAGAGTGCAGAGTATCTGCAGGTCTTCAGGGAGTGGCGAGCGGAGAACAGCTTCTGGGTCACCTGGTTCACCAACACCAGCAATATCGCCATGGTAACTACTGTCAATGCTTCCTGGGATTGTTGTGCCCAGAGTTATCAGGAGAGAGAAATTAAGACCCTAGGAGTCAGGGGGAAGGGACAGACCCAGGCGTGTGACTGACCCCATCCAGCTGGGCCGGAGCCCTGCCTATGGCCCACTCCACCTCATAGAATCATAGACCTCAGATCTAATCCAATCCCCTTCTCATAGCAGGACCAACCCCAACTAAATCATCCCAGCCAGGGCTTTCTCAAGCCTGACCTTAAAAATCTCGAAGGATGGAGATTCCCCACCTCCCTAGGTAACCCTTTCCAGTGCTTCACCACCCTTCTAGTGAAATAGTGTTTCCTCATATCCAACCTGGACCTCCCCCACTGCAACTTGAGACCATTGATGCTTGTTCTGTCACCTGCCACCACTGAGAACAGCCGAGCTCCATCCTCTTTGGAGACCCCCTTCAGGTAGTTGAAGGCTGCTATCAAATCCCCCCTCACTCTTCTCTTCTGCAGACTAAATAAGCCCAGTTCCCTCAGTCTCTCCTCATAATTCATGTGCTTCAGCCCGCTAATCATTTTCGTTACCCTCTGCTGGACTCTCTCCGATTTGTCCACATCCTTTCTCTTGTGGGGGGCCAGATGTGACATCACCAGTGCCGAATAGAGGGGAATAATCACTTCCCTCAATCTGCTGGCAAGGCTTCTACTATTGCGGGCCAATATTCCTCCCTCCATGCCACATCCCAAGATGCACTGGGTCTCATCCAAACCTGATCCCAGCTCCTTGTCAGGTGTGGTGGGAGCTTCCCCAAAGATTAATGCTCTCCAAGGCATCATTGCGTCCACGCACCAGAGCCAGCCCCTGCTGAGCATTAGAGAGTGTATCCGTGCTGTGCAGTATTGTGCCCCCGTGCACTGCCACGCTGGCCTGTGCCATGCACGACAGCTCCTGATTGCTGGCTGGGTACTGTGTGTCCCAGGTGCAGTAACCCAGCCCTGTCCCGGCAGAGCGGGCTTTGCCTGCACTCCTGCCTGGGCCAGTCCTGGCTGCTCGGTCCGACTGGAACCGCACTGGGCAGCAAAAGGGGTTTCACTGGCAGGTTTGTTTCAGATGTTTGGGAAGTACTTCAACCCATCCGAGCGCATGGACTTCCTCCTCACTGCTATCGAGGGCATGAGAGACACCAGTGTCCATGACTCGGTGGCGGCCAGGCACATGCTGCATGTGATCCTGTGGGTCTCCAGCCCAAGCTTGGAGAGGGTAAGAGCTGCAGTGAGAACAGCCTGCTGGGGGAGCCCATCCGAGGTAGACTCTGTCTCTGGGTGCTCGGCATTACTGGGGGGCAGGTCCTGTGCAATGCGGGGGTCAGTCTAGGTGATCTCCATGGACGCTTGTGGTCTTGCAGTCTATGAATCGATAGGCCGGGAATTGACCCTGTGTTCTAGGCCTGGAGCTGGAGAAGAGGATGTGGGAGGGCAGATGGCTCTCAGGTAGGGCAGGTCCCTGGCACCCCAGATCAATAGCAGCGCGAGGAAGCCAAGGCTCCCATCTCCCCATTTCCCTTCCAGGTGTCGGAGGCTGTGATGAGCATATACCACAACCTGGATTCCATCAGCGAGCCGCTGGCCCAGCAGCAGCTGCTCAAGGCCCTTGTCGTGCTGGGCAACCAGTACAGCAAGGAGGTGGTCACAACCCTGCTGGGCTGCTCGCTGTCATGTGACAGGTACGGGGCTGGGGCTGGGGCTGCTGCCGCTTGCGCTCCGGGTCCCCCAAACTGGTCCCGCTGCCAGGGACAGGGGCGTGCAGAACCTTCCAGAGACCTCCTGCTCCCTGCAGAGCTTCTGCTTGTTCTGGAGAGTTTTGCAGGCTGACATGCCGTGGAGACAGGCCAGCCTGCAAAACCCCATATGGCAGCCCTCGGCCTCCCCCGGGGCTGACACTCAGACCCGGCCCCCATGCAGCCTGCGCCAGGCAGTGGGGGCCCTTGCTGCAGCAGAAGGGCAACAAAGGGCCGGCCGTGGGCGGGAGACCCAGCAGGGTGCGGGTGGCAGTGGGTGCTGGAGGCTGGCAGGGCTCTGGCCAGCTGAAATCGGCTCTCTCCCTTTGCAGCGTTGCTGTGGAGATGTGGAGGGTGCTGACATCCCACCCCAAGACCGCAGGAAAGGTCCTACGGGAGCTGCTCGACAGGCTGCAGGAGCGGCCACTGCACCACCATCACGACGTCTCTCAGCAAGAGGCTGGCGTCGCCCCCTTGGCCGTAAGTTCCAGCCCCTGCAGCAAGGGAAGGAGCGCCGTGTGTCCCCACCATGGCCTGAGGGTATCTCTCAGTCTCCCACTGGGTATCGCCACTGGGCCGAAGAGAGAGAGCGTGACTCTAGCCAGCGCTATAGTCGAGGCAGAACACGCCGAAACCCTCTCCTGGTGCTCTGGGACACCTCTCATAGAACCGCAGGGTGAGAAGGGATCGCAAGGTCAGCTTGTCCAGCCCCCTGCCAAGATGCAGGATTTGTTGTGTCTATCCCAGCCGAGACAGATGGCTCCAGCCTCCTTCTATAAACCTCCAGCAAAGGGGCTTCCACAAGCTCCCTAGTCGTCTGTCCCATTGTCCTACTCTTCTTACAGTTAGGAAGGTTTTCCTGAGATTTAATCTAAATCTGCAGTGCTGTCGTTTGAACCCATCCCCTCTTGTCCTGCCCTCTGTGGCAAGAGAGAACAACTTTTCGCCATCTTTTTTTTGGCAGCCTTCGAAGAATCTGAAGACCATTAGCACGTCCCCCCTTAACCTCCTCTTTTGCAAACTAAACATAGCCAGTTCCTTCAACCTTTGCTCGTATGGCTTGTGTTCCATCCCTCTGATCATCTTTGTCACTCGCCTCTGGATCCATTACAGTTTCTCCACAGCTTTTGTAGACATTGGTGACCAAAACTGGACACCGTACTCCAGCTGAGGCCTAACCAGCACTGAGTAGAGTGGTACTATCACCTCCCATGACTTGCAGGCTATATCTCTGTTAATGCAACCTAAGATTGCATTTGCTTTTTTTTTTTTTTTTTTTGCAACAGCATCACTTTGCTGCCTCATGCTGAGGCTGTGATCCACTGCAGCTCCCAGATCCTTCTCAGCAGTACAACCAGTTATCCCCCATTCTGTTTCTGTGCATTTGCTTTTTCTTCTCTAAATGTAGCACCTCACTTTTGTCTTTGGTGAGTTTCCTTTTGTTGTCTATAGCCCAGTCCTCCAATTTACCATGATCCCTCTGAATTTGAGCTCTTTCCTTCAAAGTCTTGGCAACTCCTTCATCAGGGAGCTGATGCAGGGCTGGGGTCATTGAAAGCTTCCCAGGGGACCTGGCCCTGGCCTGGAGTCAGGAGCCCTGGTTTCTCTTCCTGGCTCTGCCACTGACCTGCTGGGTGACCTTGGGCAAGTCCCTGGCTGGCTTTTGTCTGTTGTTCTGCAGGGCAGGGCCTGGCTCCTGCAGGGTGCGTCTCTGAGTGTGTGATCCAGAGAACCCTAGCACTAGAGTAGCAGCAGAGCTGTGGACTCTAGACCTCCAGGAAATGCTGGTGACACCAGTGATCCGGGATGCCCGGACAGAGCCATTTTGCTTCAATTGGAACCATTTTTTCCTACGAATCCCCTTTTTGAGCCTCGTAGGTTTTAACTGTTGACGTCACAGCTCTGTCCCACAGCACTCGCTCCTCTGAAGAGCTCGAGAAAGGCCTTTTGCTGCTCAGACCTCATACCAAATGTGATAGACACGGTATAGTGAAGGCAGAGAAAACCCTTGGGACTTAAATACACAGATCTGGCAGCCTGGTCAAAGAGGAGACCATCTGAAGGCAACTCTCCCTAATGATAATTTACTTACCCTGAGAATAGCAGGTCAGTCCGGTTTATTAAAGCTGGACGATGAATCGATCAGACATGGAGAGGGCATGACTGTAATTCTCTTTGTTATCCACCATTCCCATTGTTCCATGTCCTCAGCCTGGTTTTCACTTGCTTGTGTTTTATTTTTCCTTCCGGAACCGGTAAGCCTGTATTGGACACTTTTTCCCCTCATCCCGGTTGAGGTTTTGTGGGGCTGTCTTTGAACAGTTCAAAAGCCAAATACAGAAATGATTGAATCTGGCTTTTAGTAACAGACCAACCCTAGAAGTCGTGTACAAAATCGGCTCCCTCGCCGAGGCTGGGCTGTAAGGCCCGGGACTCAGGAGAACCCAAATTCAGTTTCTGGCTCTGCCAGACTCCCTGGGTGACCATGGGTGAGTCACGTCACCTCTCTGTGCCTGAGTTCCATGTCTGTACAACGGGGATAGAAATCCTTCCTTTGTGTGTCTAGCCTGTAAGTTCTAGGCCAGGGAATGTCTCTTTCTGTGCCTGGAAAGCCCCAGCACACGCCCTGATTGCAGATAGGCGCTGGAGGTGCTATTCTAACCCGTATAACAATAATACACTTGATTTGTTTGGGGTCAAGGTGTTGTGCAGAGAAGTTTCCACAGATGATACCTGCTCATAAATACCACCCCCTGAGATCGGGGGTACAAGGAAGCAGCTGCTTATGTTGCAGGTAGCCGGCCCCGCTGCCTGCTATCCTAGCTGGGGCTGTGCAAGGGCTTTGAGGCTCTAACATGTCATCTGGAGGCGGGGCGCTAGAAGACTTTTTATAGTGGAGGTGCTGAGCACCCCCTTACACCTGTCCACACACCCCACCACCCCTAGAGCTGGGGTCAGGAGGAGGGCAATGGCTCCAGGGGGGCAGGAGATGGATGGGGCAAGGGGGCCGAGGCTGGGGCCACAGCTGGGAGTTGGCGCAGGATCGGCAGCTGGGACCTTGTGTGTGGGGCCAGGAGCAGAGCCCCACGTAAAACCTTGGAGTGCTGCAGCACCCCCTGAACTCTTAGTTCCCTTGGCTCTGTCTGCAGGGGAGGCAGACGTTGTTTTGGAAATGGCTTGTTGGGTCACCGGAGGGTGTTTCGTAAAGCAGCTCCTCCTTTCACACAGGTAGGGAAACTCCAGCATCAACTGCCTGTCATCGTGGAGCAGCTACACGAGGCAGACAGGGACGTCATCTCCAACGCCATCACCGTGCTGAGAGACATCCTTGCCGGCATGGACAGGCAGAGCGCCAGCCCCGTGGCTGTGCGAGTGGCTGAGAAACTCCTGCCGTTCTTTCATGATGTAAGGCCTGACGGTCCGCGGGAGACCCTTCAAGCCACAGACGTGTGAATGGGGGTTGGCGGGTGGGCTAGCGGGACCTATGCTATGGCCCTAGCCAGAAAAAGGATTGTCGTAAATGACATGAACCCATTCCCGCCTTCTTCTGCTACCCCATTCTCCATCAGAGCATATGGCAGTAAGGGTGGGAAACCTGGTGTCCTGCAGGCCTGCTGACAAGGATCAGGGCAGCCTGGGGACGAGGCTCCCCTTGAGGGAAGAAGATGCATTCCTGAGCCTGCATGCAGCGAGGGGGCCTCTGCAGCACAGGGTGCAGCAATGCTCCTGCTGGCTTCCAGGGTAACAAGTGATGGTACCCTGGTGAAAATCCTGCCCCTCCCCTCCCTGGCCAGGAATCCCACAGCTGGCCTGTCAGCTCCATAAGGAAACGGCTCCGTCTGTAGGTTCTGCAGCTACCGCCCTTTTCTCTCCCCTTCGTTCTCATGGCAGGGCAGCATCAAAGGAGGGGCTAGTTCTCCCCAGGCCTTTTGTAACCACAAACGAGCCCCCGCCAGCATGTTCACCAGACTGATGTTCAGTCCCCCACTGCACGGCGAGAGCCAGCAAAGTGGGAGGGAGAAAGGGACCCATCCATTACTGCCTTCCAGGCGTCTGGAGGGAACACCCACCTCCCCAGCTCTCACAACTCTAAATCCTACCCTCAGCCCTCCTGAACTCTGCTGGGACCCGGCCGCTCTTTATTAAGCAGTGGCACAGGCCCAGCTGAAGATCAACACCAAGAGCAGCTCCTGCATCTAGTCCAGCACCCGCTCCTGATGGAAAGACAACTGAGAACTACTGTTCCAAGAGCCTGTCTCCAAAGTGGCCAGACAGGAGAGCGCAGCCAAATCAGATAAACAGACTAAAAGAACTTATGAACACTTTTACAACAGACGTCACTCAGAGAACTGCCTGCTCTAGAACCTGGTGCCCAGAGGCGACATGTAACTGCTGATTGGGGGGGCACCATTTAAAGGTTCAGCCACTCTCAGAACAGCTCAAGTCAACCCGCCCCCCAGGCTGCCCCCCCTTACCCTCAGCCTCACCTCCCAGAAAGCTGTGGCCCCTCCCTATAGCCCCCAGCTATTGCTCCTGGTTCTCCCTGGTGGGCACAGCTCGCCCGGCCTCCCAGGTCACTGGACTGGTCCGGCTCTGCCAGCTGCCATGCAGCGAGGGGGCATCATGTGACTAAGTGGGGCCGATCCTGAGTTAACAAGAAACCCATGTGTAGGAGTGGGGCAGCCCTTGCCGAACCCCAAGCCCCTGGAGGCTGGGTGGTTTCCAGTCATGGCTTCCAAGGCCCCCTATCTGGGAGCTCCTGCACATTTACCACCCCTTGCTCCTGGTTAAATCCCCCCCAGGTCCCTGTGCGTGGCCCGAACAAACACCAGTGTAGGAATTTGCCCCCCAATCTGGCCCCCTTGGCCTCGCTAGAGGGTCGCTGTGGGTCAGCACCAGTGTGAGTCGGGCACGCAAAGCGGGAGGACAAAGTACACACATCCCTTCGCTCTTTGAATCTTTCCTCATTGCTCCCTCTCTGCCGCCCCTGTCCTGATGCTGCTCTGCCCTGAGCGTTTCCCCTTGGCTTGGCAGGCGGGTGCTGATGTCAGTGTGCCCAGAGCTGGCTGTGAGATCCCAGGGGCTGTCTCACCCCACCTTACTGCTCTCTCTGGCCAAGAAGTTACCAGGCCAGCCCCTCAGCTGGTGGAAATCTGCATCTCTATTGCCTTCAATGGCGCTATGCCCATGAGACTCTGGCCCCCAGCTGTGCCTGTATGACTGGGGGTGAGTTAGCAATACCCACTGCAGGGCAGACATCTCTGTCACAGTGAGCACTCACCCTGCTGGGTGGGCACGACCGTCACAGCGTCTCCTCCCCACATCCTCTCTTGCAGGAGTCCAGCAAACTCTGGGTGCTCTCCATCACCCTCTTTAAACAGCTGTTGGAGCTTGTAAGGGAGCCCAACAGGAAAAAGATGAAGGAGCACGTCCTCCGCAGCCTGGTCCCGCTGCTCCTCCTCCTGCACGATGAGCGTCCCAATGTGTCCCAGGTGAGGCCACGAGCTGGAGCCTGCAGCTGAGATTGTTACAGAGTGACCAGGAATTTGTTGGGGGGGCCAACATGTGACACCCCCCTTTAAAAGGTCTGGCCGGCAGAGGGCAGGTGCTCAGTGCTGTGACAATCACGTGCTCAAAAACACTTGAACGTTGAGTCCAGTAGCGCCATGACCATGGCGCCCCACCCAACTGCCGAGTCTTCCCTGCCTCCTCTGAGCCCAACACTCCCCCCCTGCAGCCAGGCTGAGAGAATGGGTGGGCGGAGGGCTCAGCTCACCACTCCTACAGCCACTGGCCCTGCACATTCCCCTGGCTGTGCTGGTGGGAAGAGCACAACCCTGGCCATGGTCCCTACCCGGAGCAGAGCTACCCAGCCTCTGGATGGTGCCCAAGACCCAATGTGCCCTTGGCCAAGCAGCCCAGACTGCTCTTACTAGCCATGACATGCCCAAGCCCCCCCTCCACCCCGCCCCAGGTGCCTGTGCACACGCTCGCTCTCATGGCCCCCATCACTTGGGAGCCAAATGCCCCCAGCAGTAATGAATTCACCCTCCTACCCCCATGAGGTGGGGAACTAAGGCACAGCGTGAGGCCTAGTGCCTCAAAAGTATTGAATGCCCATGGGCATTAGGCACCTAAATCCCTTTGTAGCCCTGGGCCGAAGCAACTTGACTGAGTTCCTGCAGGAAGAGCTGGGAATTGAGTCAGGTCTCCAGCCATTGCCTTAGCCAAACCACCGCCCTTCCGCGAGCAGCCGCGGGCCGGGAACCGTTCAGCACACACGGCCTCCAGTAACTATGTTAGTGGCTTCCAGCTGGGCTGTCCCTAGCCATTTGGGTGCCTTATCCAGCCCCCCAGCAGTGGGGCTGTGTGGGGTCCCAGGCCTTCCCCTCCCCCCCCACCGGGGTCTGGGAGGCAGGAGCTGTGTGGGGCCACTTTTGGGGGGCCCACAGGCCCAGAGTGGCCTGGGAGATTAGCGGAGAGCTGGGAGTAGCCCGCTCTGCTTCCCTTGCCCCGGCTCCAGCCGTGTGGCTCGAGGGAGGGGCTTTGGGGAAAGGGATCCCTCCCACACACACACTCACTGACAGCAGCGGGAAGCGGAGCAGCCTGGCCCCAGCCCACTCTACTCTGCCAGCTCCCAGCCGCGGCACTCCGCTTCCCACTACCGGAGAGCGCGGGGGGCAATCCTTTTGGAGGAGAGCGGGCTGGGACTTGGTTGCTCCACTTCCTGCCACTGCCAGTGAGTGTGGGGTCGCTGGGGGAAGAGACTTGCGGAGAAGAGGTGGAATGGGGGAGGGCTGGGGATGGAGCAGGGGGGAAGGGGAAGAGGGAGGGCGGAGGGAGTTGTCTGGGCCCCCCCCAGGGACGGCCCTGCCCTTTGCAGTGGGCGCAGCCTGCGGCGGGGCTGGCTGAGGTATAGGGCGGGTCACTGGGGCTGGGGCTGCTGCATGTGCAGCATGCAGCCGCCTAGTGACACCATGAAATTTGGGGCAATTTGATGCCCCAAATTTCATGGTGCCCTACGCAGGCGCATATGCCGAGGGACGGCCCTGGCTTCCAGCTCCCATAACCGTTGTCGGCTCGCCCCGGCCCCTCTTGTTTTGCAGGTGTGTTGGGACACCCTCAGGAGTGCGGTGAAATTCCTAAGGTGGAGCCAGCTCAGTGCCCTTGTCAAGAAAAAGGAGCTTTGGCGAGGCTGTGACTGCCTGGTGAGGGAGCCCTCCATTGCCCAGCTCCATGCCCACACCGAGCCCCAGCCCTGGGACCACACCTGGCCCTGGCTGTAGTCCCTCTGCGTGATCCCCCCGGCACAGGAAAGAGGGCTGAAAGCATGACACTCCACAGATCTGGAACCTGGCCTGCAGGACGGAAAGGCCTTTAATAACCTTGTGCTCCCTTGTTCTGGCTCCTAGGTGGCGTGCTACAAGGGGATGGCAGAAACCTTCCTCTGCCAGGCCATGGCCTTTGTGGAAAACCCGTAGGCTCCCATTAGAGAAGCGGCCATCAGGTTTCTAGGTAACCACAGAGCAGAGGGGTCCCTTAAGCAGAGGGGCTGGATCCAGTCCCAGGCTCTCCTCAGTCCCTGCCGGCAGCGAGAAGTAACCCCTGGGCTCCTGATTGCCGAATGAAGGCTCAGGGGTGTCAGAAACCCGCAGGAGCAAGCTCACCCCAAACTGCCCTGATCGGCTGATGGGCCCCCTCGAACCACACTGCTCCCCATGCAGTCCCCATTCCCCCCACCCCCACCCCACCATGGGCTCTTGGTAGTGGAACCTCAAGGCGCTATGCTCTCCTTTGGCAACCAGCCCCACAGCCATCCCTGGGGACTCGCCCTTTCCCCTAGGGACTCGAGTGCATCCTGGACAGCGAGGGGCAGGGGAAAGCCCCACTGCTTGGAGGGTGACAGATGCTTTGACACCCTCGCTGGGGACGCAGGGATGTGATGAGCTGTTTGTGTGTGTAGGGCTGACTGCCCGGCAGCTGGACCAGCAGAGCCAGGAGAAATTGGAGGCCATCTGCAACGGTGAGTGGTATCTGCTTTGAGCACTGAGCGCTAGAGGGACAAATGGCCCAGGGCCGCGGGCTGGGTTCAATCTCCGACGCCAGCAATGTGATCTTGGGCGAGAGCCACAAAGGGTTGCAAACTGTAGATCCCCAAACCCCTGATCAGCTTCCCCCTCACCCTGTGGTGTCTGCTGGTTGGCATGTGCCCAGGCACTTAGCCCTGACCACAGAACTGTGGCCTGGCAAATCCCCAAACTGGGCCTGAGCTGGCTGGCCTTCGCAGACGATTGTCCCCCCTGCCCCCGCAACACAGCAAAGGTGGGGTCCTGCCTCCACCCCTTGCACTCACTAGCCCAGGGGTTGTTGCAGTCACCTCCAGGTGGGGTGCCTGGTATCAAGCCACTGCTCCAAAGGAGACTGAGGTGATGTCTGGTCACCTACCTCCCTGCTGCGTGCCCAGAACCCTGGGACAGTGCAGGGCAGAGCAGCATCTCCTCCACATTTGTTGGGGAAAAAGGGGACGGGGGGGTGACATAGCTCAGGCTCCTCACTCCCAGAGGAGGTTCACAGCTGGGCCCCAACCAGAGCTAGAGAATGGCTGAGCTCCCTCCTCGGCATTTCCTGGAGGGCAGCAGGGCACCGGAAGTTAGGCGTAGCCTAACAATGCCCAAGCCCCCTTTGTGAATCTCCCCCTCTCTGGGCTTAAGTGCCCATCTGTGCACTGGGGGGAAGGGGGAGCGTAAATACAGGCAGGGATGAGGCCATCAGATCCTGCAGGGACGGGGCAGTCCTAAAAATAGTGAGTGAATGGGGTTCATTGTGACTTCTTGCCTGTGTCTGGGAGCTCCCCCTGCTGTGGAGGGCAGTGGGGATGTTTAGTGAGGGTTGGTGGTTGTTCCTGCTAGTCCCCTGCCTCCCGCCTCCCAGCCTGCTGCCTTCTTGTCGCGGGCTGAGAGGTACAGCGCTGGCTTGGTCTGCCAGGGCTTTCCAGAGCGCCATGGCTCTGACCTCCATTTCCTTCCTTTCAATCTTAGTCCTCAAAGGCTTGCAGCACGACAGCAAGTCCTCTGTCAGGTGCCTGGCTTTGCAGACCATGATCATCCTCAATGCCTGCAAGAAACACCGTCCAGCCCGCACCAGCCTACGGACACTCTTGCACAGGATGAGACTGATGCGTACAAGGGAGAACCCAGTCATTGAAGTTGCCCAGCTGCCCCAGTAAAAGCCACCCTCCCTACTCTCGGGGTTTGGTGCACCAGAGCCCGCCTGGAGCAGGGTGGAACACATCATGCCGCACCATGGCTTTCTCCCCATTGGCCGCCTGCCCTGCCCAGCCACGTGAGTAGTTAACCGCTCAATAGCTTTTATCACCATGTACATTTTGACAGGTTTCCATGCCCCATGTAGAGTTTACGTCCCGCCCTCCGTCCCCGTTTCCGGTCGTGTATATTTTTGGCACCATTGACCCTTTTGAACATTTCTTTTGTATTATTTTTCTGTGTTTGGCTGGGGGAAGGTTGCGTGCTTGTGCTACAGTCAGGCAGGCAGAGCAGCAGAAGGTCCATTTGCCTGGCCCTTGATCAGGGCGGGGCAGCAATGAAGTAGGCTGCCACTCCTGACGGTGGGGTGGCGGGGATAGGGGAACCCAGGTCCTCCCGCTCCACTGCGTCCCCGCCCAGGGCCCTAACAGCCTGCTGTGTTTTGACATATTTAGAGAAAAAGTGTGAACGAGTAGAAAGAGAGGCTGTAGGGGGTTCGCGGCTCCCTCCCCATCCGTCTGGGTGGGAGACCACACCCCTGGCTACGATACTTCCGGGGTACCTTGGTTCAGGGGAAATAGCTCAGTGTTCATGGTTCTGGCCTGCAGTCAGGCCGACCAACGGTAGAGAGTCTGTTTGCCCTGGGCCCTCCTTCAGGACAGGGCTGCTGTTGAGTAGGGGCTCTGGCCTACAGTCAGGCAGGCAGAGCAGCAGAAGGTCCATTTGCCTGGCCCTTGATCAGGGCGGGGCAGCAATCAAGTAGGGGGGCTCTGGCCTACAGTCCGGCAGATCCGTCGCAGTCTGGGGGAGGTTAGCTCTCTGGTGGGAAAGTCAACACAACCGTCTGGCGTCCTGATTCAGGCGGGTGCCAGACCAATCAGGCCTCCTGACAACAAAGTGGGGAGGCTGCTACTCCTGATGGTGGGGTGGCGGTGGTCGGGAAACCCAGGCCCTCTCCCTCCACTGCGTCCCAGCCCAGGGCCCTAACAGCCATGGAGTGGTCCACCACTGCGTCAGTGGGGAAAATCCGACAGCAACACCCTGGCCGGCTTGTAGTCAATAACACAGCTGAACCCAATTCGGCTGCCCTGGGCTCCTTGCTACACGCCCATTCTGTATGTACATGGGTTCAGGGGTGGCAGGTTTATAGAAATGTTGGTGGTGCCCAGAACCCGCCCCTAGTTCGCCCTCCACCTGCCCAAGGCTCCAGGAGGGAGTTTGGGTGAGGAAGGACATCTGGGGTGCAGGCCCTAGGCTTAGGCAGAGTATTGGGGTGCAGGCTGCAGGCTCTGGGAGGGAGTTTGGGGATGGGAGGGGGTGCAGAGGGAGGGGGTGCAGGGCTGAGGGGTTTGGGAGGGACTCAGGGCAAGAGTCAGGGTGTAGGGGGTGAGGGTTCTGTTTGGGGCTGGGAGGTTTGGGGGGTTAGAGAGGCTCCAGGCTGGGGCAGAGGGTTGGAATGTAGGGAGATGAGGGCTCTGTCTAGGGCTGGAGATGAGAGGTTTGTAGTGTTGGAGTGGGCTCAGGGCTGGGGCAGAGGGTTGGGGTGTGGGGGGATGAGGCCTGTGCCTAGGGCTGGAGATGAGGGGTTTGTGGTGTTGGAGGGAACTCAGGGCTGGGGCAGAGGGTTGGGATATGGGGGATTGAGGGCTCTGTCTAGGGCTGGAGATGAGGGGTTTGTAGTGTTGGAAGGGGCTCAGGGCTGGGGCAGAGGGTTGGGATATGGGGGGATGAGGGCTCTGTCTAGGGCTGGAGATGAGGGGTTTGTGGTGTTGGAGGGGACTCAGGGCTGGGGCAGAGGGTTGGGGTGTGGGGGGATGAGGGCTCTGTCAAGGGCTGGAGATGAGGGGTTTGTAGTGTTGGAGGGGGCTCAGGGCTGGGGCAGAGGGTTGGGGTGTGGGGGGGATGAGGGCTCTGTCTAGGGTTGGAGATGAGGGGTTTGTGGTGTTGGAAGGGGCACAGGGCTGGTGCAGAGGGTTGGGGTATGGGGGGGATGAGGGCTCTGTCTAGGGCTGGAGATGAGGGGTTTGTGGTGTTGGAAGGGGCACAGGGCTGGTGCAGAGGGTTGGGGTATGGGGGTATGAGGGCTCTGTCTAGGGCTGGAGATGAGGGGTTTGTGGTGTTGGAAGGGGCACAGGGCTGGTGCAGAGGGTTGGGGTATGGGGGGGATGAGGGCTCTGTCTAGGGCTGGAGATGAGGGGTCTGTGGTGTTGGAAGGGGCACAGGGCTGGTGCAGAGGGTTGGGGTATGGGGGGGATGAGGGCTCTGTCTAGGGCTGGAGATGAGGGGTCTGTGGTGTTGGAGGGGGCTCAGGGCTGGGGCAGACTGTTGGGGTGTGGGGGGATGAGGGCTCTGGCTAGGACTGGGGATAAGGTGTTTGGGGTGTTGGAGGGGCTCAGGGCGAGGATTGAGGGTGTGGTGGAGAGGTGAAAGCTCTGGCTGGGGGTGTGGGCTCTGGGGTGGGGCAGGGCTGGGGATGAGTTTGGGGTGCAGGCAGGCTGCTCCGGGATAGGGGCCAGAGAGGAGGACTCCCCCCAGCCCTTTCCCTGCTGGCAACAGCGAGCTCTGGGGGAGGACAGTGAGTGGCAGCCCCACCAGCTTCTCAGTGTCCCTGGCATCTGGCAGCCCCGCTGGGTCTCTGTCAGGATAGCGCTCTCTGTTCGGTCCGTGCTTCCACAGCGAGGAAGAGACATGCTGCTCATCTGGCAGCTTTCTCCCATCTGAGCTGGAGCGCAGGCCTTTTATAGTGCTGCTTCCTGCCCCGCCCCTCTGCTGCCATGGGTGTCCCGGTTCTGCCCACCAGTGGGTGTTCGCAGCTCCCTCCCAGGCTGCCAGGGCAGGAGACCACGCCCCCTCATGACAGAGGCCTTAAAGGAGTTTTAAAGGAAAGGAGTTTTAAAAAAAGAAAGATTGCTTAGCCTTAGAAGTAAAAAGGAAAGAAAGGTTATTTTAAATAGAAGGAAGAGGGGAAACTATAGAAAGCAACAAGAGAGAGGAGTGTGTTTTATAGATTAGTAAGAACGTGGTAAAAGGTTATTGTTGTTGGGACTAAAAAATAATAAGAGTAAAAAAATTGAAATCAATTTTAAAAATCAAAGGCTCATTAAAGAAAAGAGGAAACTCTAAAGGAAGGTTGAGAAGGTCGGGTGAAAGAAATCACACGGCCGAAAAATGAGCTAGAGATCCTGTGTCAGTGACACAGGGTTGTGTAAAGTACAGAAAACAAAAAGAGAGAGAAAGATCCTTTTTTGTTAGTAAGCAGAACACAGAGCTGTGCAAAAGAGGGAAAGATCCTTTTTTTGGTTAGTGAGAGAAGAAGAGTATAGAAAACAGGAAGAGATCCTTTTTGGTTAGTGAGACAAGGAAAATATAAAGAAAAGGAGTCCTTGTGGCACCTTAGAGACTAACAAAGTTATCTGAGCATAAGCTTTCATGAGCATCCGATGAAGTGAGCTGTAGCCCACGAAAGCTTATGTTCAAATAAATGCGTTGGTCTCTCAGGTGCCACAAGTCCTCCTTTTCTTTCTGCGAATACAGACTAACAGGGCTGCTACTCTGAAACCTGTCACTATGCAAGGAAAGTATAGCAAGCTGCAGGAGGGGCGGAGGGGGAGGGGGAAGAGAACTTACCCGTCCTAGAATCATAGAATCATAGAATATCAGGGTTGAAAGGGACCTCAGGAGGTCATCTAGTCCAACCCCCTGCTCAAAGCAGGACCGATCCCCAATTAAATCATCCCAGCCAGGGCTTTGTCAAGCCTGACCTTAAAAACTTCTAAGGAAGGAGATTCCACCACCTCCCTAGGTAACACATTCCAGTGTTTCACCACCAACCTAGTGAAAAAGTTTTTCCTAATATCCAACCTAAATCTCCCCCACTGCAACTTGAGACCATTACTCCTTGTTCTGTCATCTGCTACCACTGAGAACAGTCTAGAGCCATCCTCTTTGGAACCCCCTTTCACGTAGTTGAAAGCAGCTATCAAATCCCCCCTCATTCTTCTCTTCTGTAGACTAAACATCCCAAGTTCCCTCAGCCTCTCCTCAAAAGTCATGTGTTCCAGTCCCCTAATCATTTTTGTTGCCCTCTGCTGGACTCTTTCCAATTTTTCCACATCCTTCTTGTAGTGTGGGGCCCAAAACTGGACACAGTACTCCAGATGAGGCCTCACCAGTGTCGAATAGAGGGGAACGATCACATCCCTCAATCTGCTGGCAATGCCCCTACTTATACATCCCAAAATGCCATTGCCAATGGCCTTCTTGGCAACAAGGGCACACTGTTGACTCATATCCAGCTTCTCGTCCACTGTAACCCCTAGGTCCTTTTCTGCAGAACTGCTGCAGAGCCATTTGGTCCCTAGTCTGTAGCGGTGCATTGGATTCTTCCATCCTAAGTGCAGGACTCTGCACTTGTCCTTGCTGAACCTCATCAGAGTTCTTTTGGCCCAATCCTCCAATTTGTCTAGGTCCCTCTGTATCCTATCCCTACCCTCCAGGGTATCTACCTCTCCTCCCAGTTTAGTGTCATCTGCAAACTTGCTGAGGGTGCAATCCACACCATCCTCCAGATCATTTATGAAGATATTGAACAAAACCGGCCCCAGGACCGACCCTTGGGGCACTCCACTTGATACCAGCTGCCAACTAGACATGGAGCCATTGAGCACTACCCATTGAGCCCGACAATCTAGCCAGCTTTCTATCCACCTTATAGTCCATTCATCCAGCCCATACTTCTTTAACTTGCTGGCAACAATACTGTGGGAGACAGTGTCAAAAGCTTTGCTAAAGTCAAGGAACAACACGTCCACCGCTTTCCCCTCATCCACAGAGCCAGTTATCGCGTCATAGAAGGCAATTAGATTAGTCAGGCATGACTTGCCCTTGGTGAATCCATGCTGACTGTTCCTGAACACTTTCCTCTCCTCTAAGTGCTTCAGAATTGATTCCTTGAGGACCTGCTCCACGATTTTTCCAGGGACTGAGGTGAGGCTGAGTGGCCTGTAGTTCCCAGGATCCTCCTTCTTCCCTTTTTTAAAGATGGGCACTACATTAGCCTTTTTCCAGTCGTCGGAGCCTTCCCCCGATCGCCATGAGTTTTCAAAGATAATGGCCAATGGCTCTGCAATCACGTCCGCCAACTCCTTTAGCATTCTCGGATGCAACGCATCCGGCCCCATGGACTTGTGCTCGTCCAGCTTTGCTAAATAGTCCCGAACCACTTCTTTCTCCACAGAGGGCTGGTCACCTCCTCCCCATGCTGTGCTGCCCAGTGCAGTAGTCTAGGAGCTGACCTTGTTCGTGAAGACAGAGGCAAAAAAAGCATTGAGTATATTAGCTTTTTCCACATCCTCTGTCACTAGGTTGCCTCCCTCATTCAGTAAGGGGCCCACACTTTCCTTGACTTTCTTCTTGTTGCTAACATACCTGAAGAAACCCTTCTTGTTCCTCTTGACATCTCTTGCTAGCTGCAACTCCAGGTGTGATTTGGCCTTCCTGATTTCACTCCTGCATGCCCGAGCAATATTTTTGTACTCCTCCCTGGTCATTTGTCCAATCTTCCACTTCTTGTAAGCTTCTTTTTTGTATTTAAGATTAGCAAGGATTTCACTGTTAAGCCAAGCTGGTCGCCTGCCATATTTACTATTCTTTCTACACATCGGGACGGTTTGTCCCTGTAACCTCAATAAGGATTCTTTAAAATACAGCCAGCTCTCCTGGACTCCTTTCCCCCTCATGTTATTCTTCCAGGGGATCTTGCCCACCAGTTCCCTGAGGGAGTTAAAGTCTGCTTTTCTCAAGTCCAGGGTCCGTATTCTGCTGCTTTCCTTTCTTCCTTGTGTCAGGATCCTGAACTCGACCATCTCATGGTCACTGCCTCCCAGGTTCCCATCCACTTTTGCTTCCTTCCCTTGCGGCTGCCCCTGGGAAAAGAGGGAGCTCCCAAGGCTCACAGCCCCCAGCATGGTTATCTCTGCCTCTCGGGCGGATCAATCAGAAACTGTTCTACAGCTGCATCATACAATGCATTTTCCTGAACCAATCCTATCAACCCAAGATTTTTAAACAAGAGCCCTCTCCCTCCCCTCCCCACCCCTCCCCTCACCACCCACCCCCTTTAACTGCCTCATTCTTATCTAAAAAAACAGGCCCCAAGCACCTTTCCCACTAGATAGATAGATAGATAGATAGATAGATAGATAACCCCATTGGCTTTAAAGCCTTTTAAATTTTATGGGACTTTTCCCACTGGGGCTGACAAACAACAAAAATAATTTTCGGGGTTTTTAGAGAGTGTTCCCTGTTTTAAAATTTCACAGTTCAATTAGGGCTTGTCTACACTGCCACTTACAGCGCTGAAACTTGCCCCGCTCAGGGGTGTGAAAAAACACCCTCCTCAGCTGGAGCCGCGAGGACACTGCCACCTTAAAGCGTTGTCGCGGCAGCGATTTCACGTGGGCAGTGTAGACACCTTCTTAAGAGTTTAAACCAGTTCGTGTTACAAAGGGGCCTCTTTATTTCCCTACAGAACAAGGGAGTTCATTTCAAGGGTTACAAATGTGTTAAATAGATTGTGAATGGTAATATTGCTTTCTCTTTACCATTAACGTTCCTGTAAACAGGTGTTGATCTTACTAGTGTTCAGTAAAACTTGGCAGCCCCTTAGGTTTACATTTAGTTTTAATCCTCTGCCTTTGCTGCAAAAGAAATTTAAAAGCAGAAGGGCCTGCTTCAAATAGGTCAAATTTGGCCTTTGGTTTACACTTAAAAAATCACTAGGAAAGAAAAATGTCGGGGGGGGGGGAAGGGGGGGCGACAAATACCTTATCTCTGGTTTAAAAAAAAAAGCTAACTGGTTCACATAAGTTGCTTTTTCTTGTGTTTTGTAGAAATCCATACTTTCAAAACGTGAGGTTTTTAACTATACCCTGATTTTTAAAGCTTTCTTTACAATTTCAAGGTAACCAAAAAAAACAACTTTCTCTTTTTGCATTCTTTGATATATTAAGTCCATTTAAACAGTTAAAAAAGAGCTTGTACCTGGGTCTCAGCACACGGACTGCAAACATTTAGAAAGAAAGACAGTCTGATAATTCAACAAAAAATCATACTAAAATCCCTAAGTCAATAAAAACTTAATTTAACGTTAACAAATTACTTTTGTAAACTGCCTGTGGTTTTAACCCCGAGATGCTTCTTTATTTTACACTCTTAAGAAGTTCAAAGGGTGTCTTTTGAAAAGCAATCTGCTGTGGGTTCTTGTTTGTTTTAAATTCATACATGTTCTGGCCATCTTTACAGTGAAACAACTTTGGTCACAGGACATGCGAGCTAAACAGGGGAAGGCAGCTATTTTTAAATCCTGCTTCATGCAGATTTTCTATAACAGGCCTAAAGCAAACTTGTTTGTCCTGGTTTACATTTCAAAAAAAAACATGAGAAAAGAAGAAGAACGTATGTGTGTGTATGTTGGGAACAGAACAAGCCCCTTATCTCTGTCAGAACTTTTTCACATAAGCTGCTTTTTCTTCTTTTTTGTCTCAATCCAAACCTTAAAAACATGAGGGTTTTAACTGTACCCTGATTTTTAAAGCTTTCTTTACAATTTAAAGGTAAAGCTGTTTTGGTTTGGGTCTCTTTTTGTATTCTTTTATATAGTAAGTTTATTTAAAGAGTTAAGAAAAAGATTTTGTAAATGGTGATATGGCCATTCCCATTTCTGTAACCAGGAGGCTTTGAAATCTACATGCCTGTTTCCTTTAATTAACTTTAGGGCCCTGGCTTTTGCTTAATGGTAACTAGACATCTTTGGAAAACAAACTGGCTAATTCAAAAATGCCCCTGTCAAACTTATTACTAACTTTCATCATGTGTTAAAACTGTTACAGCATTTTTAAAAGGTGCATTTTTATTCCACTCCAAAACACATCCTTGTTTTTTTCCGGTAAACAGGAGGTTTAAAGTCATGGCACTGTTTCCTTAGGTCCTGTCTACGCTGGCAAGTTGCATCGCGGTAAAGCAGCTTTCTGCGCTGCAACTGGTGAGGTGTACACACGGCCACGCCACTCAGGGCGCGGAAACAGGGCAGTTGCAGCGCTTTAATAAAAGCCCTGCACAGTTTAAAAAACTTTCTGCACCGGGGCTACAGGCTGCGGTGCCAGTGTAGACACCGAGGTTGATTACGGTGCTGCGATTGGCCTCCGGGAGGTGTCCCACAATGCCTGCTCTCGCCTCTCTGGTCATCGGTTTGAACTCTACTGCCCAGCCCTCAGGTGACCATCCATCATCCCTACTCCATGAACTCCTTTGCCATTTTGAAAGTCCTCTTCCTGTTTGCTCGGTGATGCGTGCAGCGCATCTTTCCAGGTGGCCAGGCCTGCTCCACGCACCAGGCGATCCACCTGCTTGGAGCTATGCTGAGCTGCTGGACCTCATCAGCATTTGGGGAGAGGAGGCTGTACAGTCCCAGCTGCACTCCGGACGTAGCAATTATGATACCTACTGTGACGTTCTTGACTTGAACTGGGACCATATAGATCATTGTTGCAACCAAGGTCCTGTAGTGGCACCAAATCTTGTATAAAGGGGGGTCCAATAAGGTGTCTAAGGCAAGTTTGTGGTTTGCTGGTTATGATTATGCTCTCTATATGTTTGTGTCATTTTTGTATTTTAAGTTATAAGTATTGACTCTGTACTGTCTGTGGTTCAAACTTGTACTATGCGTCTGGGTGACACCCCAGACAAGTTCAAAAGGAGGACTTGTGGCCCTTAGAGACTAACAAATTTATTTGAGCATAAGCTTTCATGAGCTACAGCTCACTTCATCAGATGCAATGCCTAGCCTGCTTGATGGCCAATTAAGGACCATCAGCTACACAATTGACCCATTGAGAGAAGGCAGACAAGCCTTGGGACTCAGCACGGTGTGCAGGGACCTGCCTATGGACAGAACTCTGAGGTTTTTCCAGGCCACATGATGGACAGTTTGTCCTGGGACAAAGAAAGAAAGACCACATGGCAAGAGAATATAAAAAGCTGCTGCAGCTCCTCCATCTTGTCTTCAGTCCTGCTTCATCCCTCTGGAGGGACTTTGCTACACTTAAGCTTTGAACCAAGAACTGAAAGACGCATCCCAGCTGTGGATGTTCTCCAGAGACTTGATTTGAACCTGCAGTTTATTCTGTCACTGCCTCAAGCTTGAACCAAGAACTTGGCCATGACTGTATGTCATTGATTCCATTTCACCATTTCTAGCTCTCATCTATAGCTTTTTCCTTTTATTGAACAAACCTTTCGATTTTAGATTCTAAAGGATTGGCAAGAGCGTGATTTGGGACAAGATCTGATTTGTATATTGACCTGGGTCTGGGGCTTGGTCCTTTTGGGATCAAGAGAGCCTTTTTTCTTTTCCTGGGGTATTGGTTTTCATAACCATTTCTCCCCATAACAAGTGGTACTGTTGGTGATCCTGGGAAACTGGAGTGCCTAAGGGAATTGCTTGTGCGGGTGAGCCAGTGGGGTGAGACCAAAGTCTGCTCTGTTTGGCTGGTTTGGTTTGCCTTAGAGGTGGAAAACCCCCAGCCTTCGGCTGTAACTGCCCTGCTTGAAGCAGTTTGTCCTGAACTGGCACTCTCAGTTGGGTCCCGCCAGAACCAGCATCATTACACCTAAGGACAGATTTCACAATGCATGACAGAAAGGGGCGATGACCGGGACACACGGCAGTTTAGGATGAAAGTGAAGGAGCTGCGGAACGCCGAGCACAGGGCGCGGGAGGCAAACCGCCACGCCGGTGCTGCGCCTATGAGCTGCCGGTTCTCCAAAGAGCTGGACATGATACTCCGCGGCGACCCCACCTCCATTGCTAACACCACTGTGGATACTTCGGTGGCTCGCATGTCAGTTGAGAGTGGACCGAGCCAGGAGGAGAAAATCTTGGACGAGGATGTGGAGGGGGACCCAGAGGCAGAAGATGACTCGGAGGTCAGAGATGCATGCGGCCAGGAGCTCTTTTCTATCCCGGATGTTGGCAAAGCGCAAAGAGGAGAGGAGGCCCCTGGTAAGTGAATTTGATTTTGTGACTCGCTGAAGTGGGTTGTTGGGGGCAGGAGGGTTGCAGAAAGCAGGCTTGTCTCCCACCGCATGCCACCCTGCCGGAAGCAGAGGGGCGGGACAGGAAGCGGAACTATAAAAGGCCGCCCCTCCAGCTGAGTTGGGAGAGAGCTGCTGGAGGAGCAGGACGTCTCTTCCCTGCTCCCCTAATGGAGAGCGCTATCCTGACAGAGAGCCAGAGGGGCTGCCGGCGCTGCCAGACGCCGGGGACTCCAAGGAGCTGGTGGGGCTGCCACTAGCTGTCTACCCCAGCGAAGCGAACAACAACCCTGGAACCCATGTACACACGGAATGGGTGTGTAGGAAGGAGCCCAGGGCAGCAGAATCGGGTTCAGCTGTGTTATTGACTACAAGTCATCCAGCGTGTTGTGATCAGATTTTCCCCGCTGACCCAATGGCGGACCACTCCGCTGCTGTTTAGGGCCCTGGGTGGGGACGCAGTGGAGCGGGAAGGCCTGGGTTCCCCTACCACCGCCACCCCACCGTCAGGAGTGGCAGGCTCCCCACCTGGTTGTCAGGAGGTCTGATTGGTCTGGCACCCGCCTGAATCAGGACACCAGACTGTTGTGCTGACTCTCCCACCAGAGAGCTAAGCTCCCCTAGATGGCGACGGCTCTGCCGGACTGTAGGCCAGAGCCCCCCTACTTGATTGCTGCCCCGCCCTGATCAAGGGCCAGGCAAATGGACCTTCTGCTGCTCTGCCTGCCTGACTGTAGGCCAGAGCCCCTACTTGACTGCAGCCCTGCCCTGAAGGAGGGCCCTAGGCAAACAGACTCTCTACCATTGCTCGGCTTGACTGCAGGCCTGAACCATTAACACTGGGCTAATTTTCCCCTGAACCAAGGTACCCCGGAAGTATCGTAGCCAGGGGCGTGGTCTCCCACCCTGATGGACGGGGAGGGAGCCGCGAACCCCTTACAGCCTTTCTTTCTACTTGTTCATACTTTTTCTCTAAATATGTCAAAACACAAGAACGCAACCTTCCCCTGGCCAAACACAGAAAACAATACAAAAGAAATGTTCAAAAGGGCTGATGGCGCCAAAAACATACACGACCGGAAACGGGGACGGAGGGCGGGATGTAAACCCTACACAGGGCGCGGAAACCTGTCAGAAAATACACGGTGATGAAAGATCTCGAGCAGTTAACTAGTCACGTGCAATCCCCCCTGTACATAGCAATCCTCTGTTTCATTTTGATGCTTTTTGATGTAATTGTTCTGCTTTTATTTGATATATTAAATAACTGTATTTACAGTGATACATTGAGGTATAAACGATCTACACGCCTTGTCCTGTACAGAGCACACAGACAGCTCCCCTGGATCCCACAACCCACACAGGGAGAAAGCTGTCGCAAGCGTCGGCATCTCCAAAATCGTATCAGAGCAAGAAAAGGCACCTGCTATTTCCCACCCTCGTACAGTGTAGACACGGGGTGAGGGCGAGACTCAGTGACCCCGGTTAGTCCTGCTCCATCTCTGCCGTCTGGGTTTCCATCGACAGCTGTTCACACTCGAAACGCAGGGCGGGGTGAGGTTCGCCCATCAGCCAAAGAACCTTAATGTAAAGCAGCGCGCTCCTGCCAGTGCCCGTGGCAGATCCCCCATTCGAAGGGTGTGATCATTTCCGCCCTGAGACGGACGAGACCTCGTGTCCTGGTGTGAGGGGGCGCTGTGCTCTGTACCCCACATATCCCCCCTCTCCCTGCCCCCCCGCCTGGTGTTAGGCAGTTTCTAGTGTCTGTGAACTTACTGCATGTACCGGAGTCTATCAGCGCATGCTGGGTGCCACGCGCTGTGGGTATGGAGAGGGCCCGACGCTGGAACCTGACCTGAAGGTGGGATTGGCCACTGTCCTGGTGGTTAGGACACAGGCAGGTAGTAGAGGGGCTCTGTGCGGGGACCCGATTCTGCCTTTCTGTCTGGCCGATCCCTTCTAATGAGGCTGAACCTGCCCATCTCCCCAGACTCAGCATAGCACAGGACTTGGGGGGCACCTGCTGGCAAAGTGGCCTCAGTCCCCACCGTACAGGCAGGGGTCATTCAGCTGGTGATAGCCCTTCTCTCAAGCCCCCAAGCACCTGTGTGTCATGGCTGCCTGCAGGAGTTCAGGGCCAACAACTGCCTGGGGGGGAGGGAACAAGGCCTGGCTAGGCAGGGGCTCAAACCGGGGAGTGTCAGTTTGGATCCCCAGCTAGCAGTTGGGGTGCAACACGGGGGGCAGGGGTGGGGATCAACTCCAGCCGCTTCATCATAAATCCTGTCCCTGAGGCCTCATTAGAAATGGGGATGTTCCCCTGGCAGTATGCAGGTGCGAAGGACTTGAGAGGGAGGTGGCAGACGTGCCTTTTTGATGGCAGTCCCTGAGCACACGGTTCCCAGCATTGCCCTCTTGCCATTTCTCTCTGGAGCCCTCGCCCTGCACCCTGGCCTGTCTGTTCTCAGGCAGCTGCGTGCTGCCAGGTGCACATCCCCAGCGTGGAGTTCCTGGTTTAATGGCAGGGGACAGGGACTGGGAGGGAAATGTACTGCCATGCCAAGACTGGGAACGGGCTGGTGATAATGCCCTGGGGTGCCTGGCATGTCAATACCCAGCGGGGCCAGGAGCCAAGCACCCCCGGAGCCATCTGTCAGGCCCTGGTTCTGTCCTGTGCCGGGCTCCCGCCAATCCACAAGCCAGGAAAAGGCCCGTGACTCCCGGAGCAAGTATTTCAGTCTCACAGCAGCAGCTCCAGCCCTGCTCCTAGTCCTCCTGCAGCCCTGCTCTCGCTCCAGCCTCGCTCCACCCACGCCCCGGCCTCCTGAGTCCAGCTCCAACCACGAGGCCTGACCACCTCCAGCACCTTCGCTGACACCATGACTTCCAGAGGGAATGGCACTGAGGTTGCCGGGGGAACAGGCATTCTCCGACTGCCTGGAGCCATTGTTCCATTCCCCAGGACAGTCCGATGCCAGGACAGTCCCCCTGAGCTCTGGAGAGGACTAGAGGTGCGTTCGGACACCTGCCGTGCAGCTGCTGGAGAGTCAGCAGAATTGCCCGGAGACAGCCACGCTTGCCTCCCAGCCCGGGAAGCCCAGAGGCCCGGAGCGTAGGCGTCTCTCAGAGCATCTCTGCTAGCAGGAGACACTGGGTGAGGAAAGGAGCCCCCCCGCTCCCCCCCAAAGCAGGGGCCATTCAGAAGACCCAGTGTGGGGGGAATAGGGCTGTGTCTGTACAATGTCTAGCACCGCGGGGCCCTGATCCGGGACTGAGGCCCCTGGGCACTACAGAAATACAAAGGAGAACAGCAGGGCTGGAGGATTTATAGGCTCCATTTGAGGAGGGCTGGTTGCGTTGAGCCAGCAGTGAGTCCCCAGTAACACAGAGCTCCGCTAGTGAGGGAAGATCTGTTTCATCTTCCCTACCTAGCACAGTTCACAGCTTAGCACTGACCAGCTGCAAGGATCCTGGCGGGCCCTGGTAAGGTTGGAGCAGCATTTTCAATGTTTGGAAAAAGCGAGATCTGTGCAATAGGCAACGTAGCTCCATCTGGGCACCAGACAGCTCCTGTGCCCCAGAGAGCTCCCACAGCTCCCACTGAACCAGGGACGAAGGGGGCAGGAGGTTGGAAGAGAAGGTACAAGCCTGGGACCCAGGAGACCCATGTTCATTTCCCAGCTCTGCCACAGATGCTCTGTTTGGCTTCGGGCTAGTCCATTATTCCCTCTGTGCTGCGGTTCCCTGCCTCTACAGTGGGGGTGGCAGCCAGGCCCTGCCCTGCAGGGGGCAGTTAGAATAAATGCAATTGAGGTTGGGCAGTGCTCGAATGCCAGGGGGATGAGGGCCAGGATGGTGCCTAAGACAGACCGAAAGCAAGGGGGAGCTACAGAGCCGGTAGTGAGAGGGTTTGGCCTTTGACAATCTGCGCTGAGTGCCAGGGCTGCCAGACCCCAGACAGCCACTGACATTACCAGACCTCCCTGATCTACTGTGCTGCTGCTCTCCCTGCTTCTAGGAGTCACTACCTCCCCCTGGGCTGACACCCCCGCAGCAATCATCTCCTGGGGCTGCCGTGGCACTGAGCATTAGCAAACCTGAGACTCAGGTAAAGCAGCTTCTGCACCGTTGCAGCAGTGGGAGAGGAAGCAGAGACGGGACCGTTTTACACCCCATGGCCAAAGCATCCGGCAGCTTGGGACTGTTGAGTTCTATCACCAGCCCTGGAGGGGAGTGGGTGTGATGAAGTGGGACTGTTCTTAATGTTTCCTCTGAATATTGTGGGGGTGCCTCAGTTTCCCCTAGGCAGTTCTTAAGTATCTAGGTGGTGGGGTAAGGGTGTATGATGACTGCAGAGCCCTAGAGGGCAGGTGTGTGCAGGGGTCTGGACACAGAGAATGGCCGAAACCCTGTTTCCTGGCAACTGATGGCCTGGGCCCTTCCCCCCTGCAAGGTGAGAGCGAAAGGGTTGGAGAACAAAGGAATCCGGTGACCTCCTGGCCCAGAAAAGGGATAAAGCCCAGAGGAGGGCGGGGACTGGAGATAGTTTCACTTTGGGGCTGGCTGGGGACATTGAGTGAAGTGCAGACGTGGGTTCTCTGGCTCACTGCCACCCAAAATGGACCCAGCTGAGGGCTCCTGTTCTCTGCACCTACAAGCTCTGTGTTAGACCATGTTCCTGTCGTCTAATAAACCTCTGTTTCACTGGCTGGCTGAGAGTCACGTCTGACTGTGAAGTTGGGGTGCAGGACCCTCTGGCTTCCCCAGGACTCCACCTGGGTGGACTCCCCATGGGAAGCGCACGGAGAGGCAGAGGATGCTGAATGCTCCGAGGTCAGACCAAGGAAGGTGGAGGTTGTGTGAGCTGTGTGTCCTGAAGACTGGCTGCTCACAGAAAGGAGACTTCCCCAGAGTCCTGACTGGCTTCGTCTGGAGCAGTTCCAGAGTATCGCCAGGGGGCCCCATGACAGTGGGGTCTAGTGGTTAGAATGGGGGGCTGGGAGCCAGGACTCCTGGGTTCTATCCCAGCCCTGGAAAAGGGATAGGAAACCCCTACCTGGATACGTCACCATATCACAAAACCCATCACCCCTGGCTCAGATTGACCGCCCCAGTGTGGATGCTGCCTTGGATTTGCATCACCAGGGTGCCATCTCGCTTTATTTTGCACCACTTGCATTTCATAGAATCACAGAATATCAGGGTTGGAAGAGACCTCAGGAGGTATCTAGTCCAACCCCCTGCTCAAACCAGGACCAACCCAAACTAAATCATCCCAGCCAGGGCGTTGTCAAGCCAGGCCTTAAAAACTTCCAAGGATGGAGTTTCCACCACCTCCCTAGTTAACCCATTCCAGTGCTTCACCAACCTCCTAGTGAAATAGTGTTTCCTAATATCCCACCTAGACCTCCCCCACGGCAACCTGAGACCATTGCTCCTTGTTCTGTCATCTGCCACCACTGAGAACAGCCGAGCTCCATCCTCTTTGGAGCCCCCCTTCAGGTAGTTGAAGGCTGCTATCAAATCCCCCCTCACTTTTCTCTTCTGCAGACTAAATAACCCCAGTTCCCTCAGCCTCTCCTCGTGCGTCATGTGCCCCAGCCCCCTAATCATTTTTCTTGCCCTCTGCTGGACTCTCTCCAATTTGTCCACATCCCTTCTGCAGTGGGGGGATCAAAACTGGACGCAATACTCCAGATGTGGCCTCACCAGTGCCAAATAGAGGGGAATAATCACTTCCCTCGATCTGCTGGCAACACTCCTATTAATGCAGCCCAATATGCCTTTGGCCTTCTTGGCAACAAGGGCACTCTGCTACTCATATCCAGCTTCTCATCCACTCTAATCCCCAGGTCCTTTTCTGCAGAACTGCCGCTTAGCCAATCGGTGCCCAGCCTGTAGCAGTGCCTGGGATTCTTCCGTCCTAAGTACAGGAGTCTGCACTTGTCCTTGTTGAACCTCATCAGATTTCTTTTGGCCCAATCCTCCAATTTGTCTAGGTCACTCTGGACCCTATCCCTACCCTCCAGTATATCTACATCTTCCCCCAGCTTAGTGTCATCTGTGAATTTGCTGAAGGTGCAATTAATCCCATTATCCAGATCATTGATAAAGATGTTGAACAAAACCGGCCCCAGGACCAACCCCTGGGGCACTCCGCTTGATACCGGCTTCCAACTAGACATCAAGCTGCTGATCACTACCCATTGAGTCTGACAATCTAGCCAGCTTTCTATCCACCTTATAGTCCATTCATCCAATCCATACTTTTTTAACTTGCTGGCAGTAATACTTTGGGAGACCGTATCAAAAGCTTTGCCGTATCACAACCACCACTTTCCCCATATCTACAGAGCTAGTTATCTCATCATAGAAGGCATGACTTGCCCTTGGTGAATCCACGTTGGCTGTTCCTTATCACCTTCCTCTTTTCCAAGTGGTTCAAAATGGATCCCTTGTGGACCTGCTCCATGAATTTGCCGGGGACTGAAGTGAGGCTGACCAGTCTGTAATTCCCCGGATTCTCTTTTTTCCCTTTTTTAAAGATGGGCACTATATTTGTCTTTTTCCAATCGTCCGGGACCTCCCCCGATCACCACGAGTTTTCAAAGATAATGGCCAATGGCTCTGCAATCACATCAGCCAAGTCCCTCAGCACCCTTGGATGCATTAGATCTGGACCCATGGGCTTGTGCACGTCCCGCTTTTCTAAATAGTCCTTAACCTGTTCTTTCACCACTGAGCACTGCTCACCTCCTCCCCATACTGTGTTGCCCAGTGCCGCAGTCTGGGAGCTGACCTTGTCTGTGAAGACTGAGGCAAATAAAGCATTGAGTACTTCACCTTCTTGCACATCATGTGTCACTAGGCTGCCTCTCACTTTCAGTAAGGGGCCCACACATTCCCTGACCGTCTTCTTGTTGCTAACATACCCGTAGAAACCCTTCTTGTTCCCCTTCACATCCCTTGCTAGCTGCAACTCCAGTTGTGCCTTGGCCTTCCTGATTACACCCCTGCATACCCAAGCAATATTTTTATACTCCTCCCTAGTCATCTGTCCAAATTTCCACTGCTTGTAAGCTTCCTTTTGGAGTTTAAGCACCAGTGCGTGGGGGCAGCTCAAGCAGAAATCCCCTCCCCCCCGACACACATGAGAGAGGTGCTGGGGGCCGTGCTGGGGGCAATGACAGTGGGGTCAGGCATCAGGGCACGTGGCTGTTGGGTGCGTTGCTGGATTCTGGAGAGACCTCCCCTTCTGCCACCAACCTGCCCCACTGGAGCCCAGCACAGCGCCCTCTGCTACCCATGTCTGCCACCATCTCTCCGCTCCACGAAGCTCCCACGACCTGTCTGGGGCAGCGACAGACCCTCTTGCTCCCCAGTTATAACACCTGGCCCTGAGCTAGCCCCTTTCTCCAGCAGATCTCAACGCCCTTCACAAAGGAAGTTGGCATCACTATCCCCACTTTATAGATGGGAAAACTGAGGCACACAAGGGGGACGTGACTTAACCAAGGTCACTCCACAGGCTGGCCATGTCTGTATGCAAAAGCCTGAGGACTTTAACTGGACTGGTCTAGTTAAAACCGGACACAAATTTTGCAGGCGACAGACTGATCCCCGTGATGTCTTTTGCCACGGCTTGCATACAGCTTGGACTACTTATAGGTAACTTAGTTCCAGCTTATCTCTTCCTCTTTCCCAATGCAAGGCTGTATGCAAGCCTACAGGGGAGGGGAAAAGTTTGAAGAAGAGATGTAAGACTAGATCCAGCGAAACATTAACTCCATGAAGAGTAAAATGCGGGCAAAGAATGGCCGAAATAGTAAAGGAGGGCTTGGATTGTTTGTAAAGAAATGTGCTGTTATGCATGGAGGATCTGGGGCCGCACAGAGGCCGGCCGGCCCGTGGGATCACACGTGTGCGCTGCTTGTCTCTGAGGCTGACCAGAGAGTGGAGGGGAAAGCGTGACCCGGGGCGGCAGCTCAGCATCGGGCGCGCGAGGCTTTTAATCAGAAGCTTAAGGAAGTGACAGAAAATGTTCAGAAAGGGAAGCCGCAGAATGGGGAAGTCAACGGGCGGCTGGCGAGCGCCGCAAGGAAAGCGGAAGGCGGGTGAGGGGAAGGAGCTGAGGAGACGGTGCAGATGTGGGGTTGTCAGAAACGGGCGGAGGATGGTGGAAGTGCTCATCGGCCAGCACAGGAGCAATTGGCTGCGGTGACACTGGGAGCACCGGGGAAGCCGGCTGAGTGCGAGGAGGACCCGGAGGATGTGATGGAGCAGGACAAGCCTCATCGTTAATAATGCAGCTGAGCCGTGTCGGAAGTTAAGAAAATGAACTGCGTGCTGGAAGGAAAAGGTTTGGGGGCACCCCGAGTAAGGAGGGGCGTGGGAGAGATCGGCCCAGGGGCTCTAGAGAGAACTGGGGTAGGAGGCTGCCAGCCGACTGGGCGGGTTTGTGAAGGCCGGGTGCTGGCGTGATGGCAGAATGCTTCTTAAACGCAACGTCAAAACGTGACATTGTGACAGGCCATAGCAGAAATGCCAGGCAGAGGAGAAACCTGTCCAGGCACTAAGTCAATGGGTTCCCCAAGGGTGCCGGACAGCACTTGGTTCCACCCATTTCTGTAGGGGGAAATGGGCCAGAGACGGCAGTTCCCTCCCAGACCCTGCACAAAGCAGGTTGGACGAAGTGTGGGTATTTCCGGAGTTCATTGTATTACAAATGCAAATGGGTCTGGAGTCTGAGGAGATGGGACGTGATGCCTCTGGGGGAGACGTGACTCCAGCAAACCCTGGGAAGGGTCAGGACCATCACAGGACACTTGTTAAAGACCGACCAGCCAAGGCGGGGATGCAAATTCCCACCTCTGCCCCCAGCCTTTCGAAGCGACGCCCTGGGGAGCGAGACACTGGCTGCGAATGACTTGTTCCCAGATCGAGGGACTGGCCTGCGGCACTCACAGATTCCCAGGGGTCGTGTTCGCAGCAGAAGCTGTGCTGAGCTTGGAAGCACTGGAAAGCCCGTGGGTGGGTTTGACGGGCTGCACCCCGGCCGGAGCCCTGGCTGGAGTCAGGGGAGGGATCCCTGGTAAGCCCATTAGCAGGCGGGTGGGTTCGCTGATTGGTTTAACGTGTTCTCGGCAGTGCTGTCACCGTAAGCACCGAGGATTGTCCCCCCACCGGGGCTGTAATGTGTTAACTAGCCTGGGACAGTTACACTCCTACAGCATTTGTGTGTGGGGCTGGAGCCGTGGCAATGGGGTGGGGTGCGGGCCAGCAAAGCCCTCTGTGACACCGCCCCATGCCGGCGTTATTGACACGTTTCCCTGCAGCCAGACTGACGCCCTGCAACGAAAACCTGGCCAGAGATTTTGCTCCGTGAAATGCTTTGAGATGGTGATGTCGGGAGATGGAAACCCAGCTGGGAATTTCCAGCAGGGCAGCGGCTCCCAGCGCTGTTCTCCTGCCCCACATCTGGGCCCGCTACAGCCCTCACTCGACCCCCAGCTCTGTCCAGGTGGGGCCCTTGGTGCCTTCCATAAGGGGTATTACACACAGCGCCACCTAATGGCCAAAGAGTGCAATACAGGTTAGGGCCCCTCCATTCCAGTCCTTTTCCTCAGTGGGTCTTTAGCTCCATGGCAGAGGATTGAGCTTCTAGCTCTGATGGTCCCAGGTTCAAACCCGGGCCGGGCCAGCGACGACCCTGGGGGAGCTGCCGAGAGCAATGGGGAGGGAAGGGTGCGGCCGACGTGCCCATGTGGGTCTCACATTGCGCTCTGCCTGCAGCTTCCTGATCGGTGAAGACGAGAGTCTACAAGGGCAGAGGCTGGAGCACCATGGGGGCCCATGCCAAGAACTGGAACGATAAGTCACTGGGAATCAGCTTCCTGGGCAGCTTCTACAGTATGTGGGTCCCGTCTGTACAGATTTCCCTGCTAGGCCCCCAGGGGAACTAGGAAGTTCACAGCTGCTCTTGGTTCCACCGCGGTGGGGCACTGGGCTGGGGCACAGGGTCAGGAAAGGGAGGGGGAGGGGGAGCGTGGCGAAGCAAATGTGTGTGTGGAGGCGGGGAGATGCATTACCAAATGCAGTGGGGTGGGGGGGGATACACTGACATGGTCAATCAAGAACGGGGCTAGAGGGTGTTTATTTATTCAGGCCACATTCACATCCCCTGAGCAGCAGAGAGGGGCCAGGGGCGTGTGTGAAATTAACAGGGGCCTGCTGGTGTCCTGCAGAAACAGCCCCTGACAACACCACCCTGACCGCTGCCAAGAGCCTGATCCAATGTGCTGTCTCCGGGGGCTTCCTGAGTGAAAGCTACACCCTGAAGGGGCATCGCGACGTGAAGTCAACCCAATGCCCCGGGGACGCCCTCTATGAGGCCATAAGCCAGTGGCCTGAGTTTGAAGCCTGAGTCCCTGCAGCCTCGGGGCAGCCCCTGCGCCCATCGCTGACCCCGCCCGCGGCTTCTGCCTGCTTGAGCTACACCTCTGCCCCCCAGCATGGGGCGGCCTCTCACTTCTCACCCACCTGCTGCCTCCTGAGGCCTGGAGAGCAGGGCTCTGAGAGTTGGGGCTACCCTCCCGTCTCCCCTGGGCTCTGCTGCCTCCCCCACCCCCGAGGGCTCAGATTTCTAATGGCGCCTGGGAGCCACCTGCCTCCCCCAGGCTACTTCCTTCAGCAGACGCCAGGCCTAGCCCCTCGCTCCCGCCCGCAACGGGCATGTCAGCTTAGCCCAGATCCACACACAGCCACGCCCAGGGTCTTACAGTGTCCAGGGGGGTGGGGCCAAGCCTCAGCCGAGCTCTGTGGCGACGGCCCTGCCAATCCCTGGGCAGCTCAGGAAACATCGCCTCCATTCCCATGTGAAACGTCTGAGCAATTATCAATTCCAGAGTCAAATCCGCGTCTGCCCCCAGCCCCCCCGAGCTCTGCAGTGAAGATTTCATCTGGAATCCCCCAGAAACCGGTCGCTAGTTAACCCCCCACAAAGGGAACCCAAGTGTCCCTGAGCCCTGACACTCGGCTCTGCCTGGCCCCAGCAGGGTCTGCCTCTCAAAGCTTTCAGCCCTCGCCCCTTTCGCCCCGACAGTCCGTTCCCACGAGCCTCTCTTACCAAGGGGGGCAAAGTGTTTGGACGGGGAAGGATCCGTCGGGTGGGTCGCAGAGTCCCACAAAGGGGTTTTTAGTTCAAGTGCAATTTGCCTTTACCTCAGCGCCCCGCGGCTTAGTGCTTGCTTTGCTTGGGAGCTACTGAGCAGTGACAATAAACCAGCTTCTAGCACATGAAAAGTTGAAGCGCCGGGAATCATTTCATCTCCTGTTAAACCATAACCACCCTGCCGCTGGGCTGGGCTGGGCGAGCTGAGAGGGTGTGATTATGGTCTGTCAGATTAGCACTAAGAGGCCTCCTTGGGCTAGGTGCTATATACACAGAACATGAGACAGACAGTCCCTGCCCTAAAGAGCTCACAGTCTAATTAGACAAAGGATGGGAGGGGAAACTGAGGCACAGGGAGGGGAAAAGGGTTTCACCCAAACTCACAGGGCCAGTTAGTGGCAGAGCGTGGAACAGATCCCATGGGTGCAGTCAAGTGCTCTGCCCACTAGGCTGTGCTGCCTCTCAATCCAGAGGGAGGAGGTGGAGAGAAACCAAGGGGGTGCTGGTTCCGCATGGGTCACACACAGTGAGGCCCGGCAGCCCTGAGCTAAAGGAAGGGGAGAGGAGCTGGGGTTTGTGCCTGCTGATGGGAGCTGGGGCTGCGGCTGGAGACTGGCAGGAGGGGCCGGAGCGGAGGGAACAGCCATGCCAGGAGCAGTGTCCCAGCCCCACAGTGCCCAGGGCTGCCCAGCATGTGGGAAGGGGGCAGCAGCACTGACAGGGCAGCTCTTTGTTACGAGAGTCGCTGTGGAGCAGCCCCCGAGCGAGGCTGGGGTCCCAGCACCCCAGGGCTGGACGGGCCCCATAAACAGGAGCAACCCCTGGTGGGCTGGCAGCTGGAGGCCGCACTGCAGAGAGTACAGGTCTGGCCCCCCGCCGCAGCCCCCGGTGTCCTGCCCCGGCACAGTCCAGGTTCAGCCCAGTTATTTCTGCTTCTGAGCCGTGGACCTGGGGGACGCGACCAGCTGGGATCCAGGCTCCCTGTTGGGAAGAGGCTAGTCCAGGCCCTGGCGGCTGGAGCTCTGGGGGGCATGTAAAGCCCAGGAAGGGGCTCAAGGGGCTCAAGCAAGAGGTTTCACTCCTGGGCTGGCCACAGCTCCGCTGCAGCCCCGGAACAGACTCAACACAATCTCCCTTCCCATCCTCCCAACATTGTAACACCTCCCCAAGACCCTGCGGGGCTGCCACAGCCCGGGCTCCACAAGCCACCTCGTCTGGTCCCTAGGGTGTTTTGGCTGCTGGCCCCATGGAGCTTGGCCCAGGAGGGGCGAAGGATCCTGTGAGGCCCAGGGAGGGGTTGGTTCCCTCGCCAGGGGAGGCTCTGGGTAGCCACAGCCCAGGTACTCGGCCAGGAAGGCAGCCAGGATCTTGCAGAGGTTCTCCACAGTCGGGGGGTGCAGATTCTGCTCCGTGTCCTCCATCGTGTGCCAGACCCACGGGAAAGGGGTGGCGATGAGGTGCAACACCGGCACTCCTGCGGCCAGACAGATACATGGATAGTCAGCAGGAATCCAACCCAGGATCTGCATCACTGCAAGCACCAGCCTCTACTGCTGGAGCTACAAGAGTAATTCCACTATTGTCAGCAGTAGTAGACTATTATCCCCACGTGGCCCAGCCACTAGCGGGCGACGGGCGACATTCTAAATGCGCACACTGTCTCAGTAGATGGAGCCAGGCCCTCAGGCACGACCTGACCTTACATCTAGGAGCCGTGTGCTCCCCTGACCTAGCAACGAGCAGCTGGCCCAGGTGCATTATGGGAACCAGATTGGCCAGAGACATCAAGCGAGTCAGGGCCAAGTGGCTAGATAGCAATGATATGTTTATAAAGTCTTTCACCCCCAAGGATCCCAGAGCCGAAGTTCAAAATGCAGCCACCTCTGGGGTGAAGTGTGCCAGGCAGGCAAACATCATCGATAAAGCATTTTACCCCTGTAAATAACACCTAGCTCTTGCATAGCCCTTGTCCTCAGGGGATCCCAAAGCACTTTACAAAGGGGGTCAGAATGATTCCCCCCACTTCACAGATGGGGAAACTGAGGAAGACAGCAGCAAAGTCACCCAGCAGGGCAGCGGCAAAGCCAGGATCTGAACCCAGGTCTCAGTCCCTCGCTCCACTCATGAGGCCAGGCTTGTGTGGTAGCCTGGGGGAGTCTCACCACGCTTTGTCTGCACACATTCCTCCCTGGCTCCCCCGGGGAGGCCTCTCCAGCTCTCCATCCCACACTGCTCTGCACCTGGATGTCCGGTAGCATGGGGCAGGACAGGTACCTTTGCGAAGGAAGGGGACGTGGTCCTCTTCGACAGGCCCATAGACAGGCTCCCTCTGGAAGTACATCTGCTCCCAGGGGTGGGACTGCAGCAGGCCCAGCCGGTGCAGACGCTTCTCTGGGCGACACAGAGAAGAGAGTGAGGAATGGACTGGTTCCTGGGACCTGCCAGGCTGGGGCACGGCAGAACGAGCCCCACAGGGGGCTACACCTGGCCGCTCACAACAGAGCTCCCTGAGGACACGGAGACGCTGCCGGGGAGGGAGGGGGGATTTCAAACCTGACAAGTCGTGTTTGAGGGAAATAAAGTGTTGGTGAAAGATGCCAGGTCAACAGCCCCGGGGACTGAATCCCCAACTCCCAGCTCTGTCTCACAGCTGGGGATAGAGCCCAGGAGTCCTGGTTCCCAGCCCCCCTGCTCTAACCACTAGACCCCACTCCCCTCCCAGAGCTGGGGCTAGAACCCAGGCACCTTTATTCATTGTCAGACAGACGCAGGACCATCAGGACTGGCGGGCGGGGGAGGAGGTTGCTGTCCCGCTACAGGTGCCTGGGGGGGCAAGCCCCCTCCCACCCCTGGAAGAAAGGAAGGTTTGGTACCGATGCCGACGAGCCGGTCGAACCAGGAGGCGGTGAAGGGGAAGTGGTTCTGGATGGTCGGGTGGCGGGCCCCCAGCAGGTCCAGCAAGACAAACAGGCTCTGCAAGGAGGCAACGAGGGGTTAAATCTGTAGGGGCCCAGTCACCCCAGGAGGATCTGAGGGAGGGATTGGTACAAGATCCAGTGCAGACAGATTGAGCCCCCCGCCTACCCCGCACAGGCACCCCCACCATCTCCGTCCAGCCTGAAAGATCCCCTATGCAGAACTCCTCAGGGGGCAGGCGGGCAGCTCTCACCATAGTCTGGAGCTGGCTGGTGCCCGGCTGGTGCTGAGACTTGGCCATGGACAGCACCATACAGGGAATCCCTCTCACTCCACTCCCGGAAGGCCTCCTCGCCATCCAGGAACAGCAGCTGCAGCGTCACCTCAGAGCCCTGGCGAGAGACACGGGGCTCACTCAACACCTGGCACTACTGGACAGGTGAGGGGACTGCACCCAAGACAGCAGCAGAGCTAGGGATAGAACCCAGGAGTCCCGGCTCCCATCCCCCCCGCTTTTGCACACTAGACTCCATTCCTTTCCCCAAGACAAGAGTAGAACCCCCAACCTGGGAAGCTCTCACCTGCTCCTTGGCCTTCAGCAGCTCCACGTCCAAGGCCGTGGCCAGTTCCAGCAGGATGGCACAGGGCACGGCCGAGTCGGTGGCCCCCAGGAAGATGCGGCCCTGTCTTTCCCAAGCTGCCACCCCACCGGGCTTGAAACATCACCAGCTCCATCCAGCCCAGGGACCACATGGACAGGTACTGGGGCTGGGATGGGGACTCTGTGGAATCTCAAATTAAAGGAGCACCTTTAGATTTGGGATGGAGGGGCTAGCTGCAGAGCAGGGAGGTCTTTCCTAAATTCCCCAGGCTTACCCTGATCTGAGGCTATACAGAGGAGGCTCCCCAGCCAGCAGCTGCCTTATCAGAACTGTGTTCATTAGATAGATAGATAGATAGATTCAGGGTAATGTATCAGAATCTGGTCCTCACCCCATTGCACTCAGCGGGTTTCTCTCGTTTTACCCTGGGGGAGAAGAGATCAGAACCCAAGACCGCCAGTTCCAAGAACTCCACAGACCTGTGTTGTCACTGGATTTATTACCAAGGGGACATTAGACAAGGGGAGGCACCAGAATACCCCTCTGTGGGACAGAATGACAGACTGAGGGGCAGGGTTTGTGTCTCCCGCTTTGAAGTCCTGTGTCTTTGTGCATACAGAGCTCTATGCAAAACCCACCATCTCTGTGAGCCCCAGGGCGGATGATGGCCCTGGGAAGAGCTGTGACCACCCTCTGAAAGAGTTGGTGCCATGGCATAAGGGTTGCTCTGTACAAAGGAGGAGATTAAACTCCTCTGCAATACATATGTAACCCTTCTTCCAGTTCCAGCTCTGGCTTCAATATATAGGGGTTCCTCTCAAAATTATAACACAACACTGGCTTGAGCTCCCACCCAGAAATCTGGGAAAACTAAACACCAGCCCTGGGTGTTTCTAAGAAGCAATACTTCCTGTCTTGCAAGCACTGAGTCTGTGTGCGACAAAAGAAATATTTTATTAAGGGGAGAAGGAAGAATGGCATTAATCTGAGAAAACATGACAACAATGACTCAAACGTATGCAAACAACAAGTCAATCCCTGGCCCCAGGTGGAGCAGTGGCTTTGCCTCAGTTTCCCCCTTTCTGAAAGACCAGCGGACAAATGTCCCGTTAACACACCACTCCCCTTTCTGTCCATGACACCGCACTCTTAGTTTGCTGTCCACCATAAGTGAAGTCCTAGGGTCTAGGGGTGCCATTAGGTGCATTCAGCTCCAGCCTTAGGGGAGGAATGCAGGAAAATCAAATGATGCCTCTGCCCACTCCGGTCACTGCCCACTCTGCCACTGCACACTGCTGTCACCTTCTGAAGTTTCTGCACTGCTCCAGCCCCAAGTGTTCTCAGCTCTTAGGTTATGGCTACGTTGCAAAAAATACCAGCAGCCACAAATCTCAAAGCCCAGGTCTACAGACTGGGGCTCTCATTATGGTACTAAAAATAGCCATGTAGTTGTTCCTACTGGGACTGGAGCCCAGGTTTCGGAGCCTGAGGAGGAATGTCTACACAGCCATTGTTAGGGCCGAAGCACAAGCCTGAGTCTGTAGACAAACCTCAGTGATTTCACTGGGTAGTGCAGAGCTCCAGCTGCTGCTGCCGTTTCTGCACTGTCTGGACAGCAATTCCGTCCAACAATAACGAAGGCTCAGCCCTTAATCTAGCTTCTCTCAGACCAAATAATCACTGAGCAAAACCAAAATCCCCGTTGATCACTACCAAGTGTTTCTCCAAACACCAGAGGAAAAGAATCACAATTTTCCAAAACCCTAGAAGGAGGGATCACACCACCACACTGACGGAGCGAATTAGGTTCATCTTAAGGTGACCACATCTCTTAGGGAATATTACATCCAGTGCTGCTGGCCTCTAGTCACACTGTGTATTGTGGGCCTAGCACAGTCATGGATTAGAAACACAGACATGTGCGCACAGTGACTGATTCTGCACTGCATAGAGAAAAACCGTAACCCCTAGATAACTGCAAATTCAACATAAGCAACTGCTTAGGTGTAACCCTTCTGCCGGGGGGAGTCAGCAGCTACCAGGGCTGGGTTCCTTTTGACAACACAACACAGAACCAGCTCGAGTCCCCACCCAGTAATCTGAAAAAAATTACACCCCCCACTTGGTACCTCTAAGAGCCAATACGTCTCCTCTCACAAGCACTAAGTACATGTATAGAAGAGAAAACTTTTAATAAAAGGGGAAAGGAACCTGGCATTACTTGGGAAAACACCACAAGCATGATTTGAAAACATCTGACCATGAATAAAACACCTACCCCAGAGTACATTGGCAGCATCCGTTTCCTCAGTCTCTCACCTTTCAGTGTGACAGTCCGACAAACAAATGTCCCTTTGACACGCCAGTCCTCTCTCCCTCCACCGCACCCCACTCACAGTTGTCCTTGGTCAGTGAAAACCCAGTGTTTGGAGGTGTGTTTGCGTGAGTTAACCTCCCACCCCGGGGTGGGGGGGGCAGCACTGAGCAGTAATTCAGCAGCCGTCGCTGTGCCGCTGTTCACTCTGCATCGCTGTCTGCCTTTGTTCACTCCACAGCTGGCCACTCCACCATCATTGACTGCACCGCCAGCCACCCCCCAGTGTTCCCTCTGCCACTCTCCGGCGCTCTGCCATCAGTCACCCTGCCACGGCCCTCTCCACTGCAACCTCTGGGATGTTTTGAAGTTCCACCACTTAACTCAGCTCTCAGCAATTCCAATTCTCAGTGATTCCAGCAGTTAGCGAGGCAACCTCGTTCACCAGAGACACTGTCCCACAATGGACCTAAGGCTTCATATTTAGACTGAGCTATCAGTGATGTCAGCTCGAGTGATCCAAACCAAGAGACTCTCAACTGGGCCTTAAGAAGCTCTGTTATTAAACAGTGCAGAGTCAAATGGCACGTAAAGCCAGATGGGCACAAATACCCTCTCACATCTCCACTGGCCTTTAGCACCCCTACCTCCTGCTTATTGAATGCAGTTAACTTGAGAGTGACCCCCTCGTTCATGGCATACCAAGGCCAGTTCTGCTCCCTTTGATTCACAAAAGGATAACCACACTTTATTACCTCTGCCTCCGCAATAACAAAGTGATTTGCAATCCAACACCAGACAAAAGTGATCATTTGGGTAAAGCAGCCCCATCATGTTGCTCACCTATGCAGAGTGGGTGTGACTATTCAAACATGGTCAGTTCCTGATGTCTTCTCCCCAGCTCATCACTAGGTGTTGGGAAAGCTCATTCAGAGCCTGCTTACATAAGAACCTATCACTGCAATTTCACATAAACAGATTGAACACTCTGCGCAATGCGTTCAAATGCATCACACATCCAATGAGGCTAACAACATTTCCTTATCCCTGTATGCAAGGGGTGCCTAGCTAGACATGAGATAATATGATGGGTGACTTGTCCAATTAAGGGGGAGCAATAGCTGTTGATTTGGCAGAGGCAGGGAGGAACTCTTGGGACACACTCAGAAGTCAGGCCCCGGTGACTACAGCATCGGCACTGCACCCCCCCTGGAGATTACAGTGGCCATAAATCCTGAGCTGTGGGGGGGAGAGTCCCCATTGCTGAGTCATTGTTTCCATCTTGTCACTCCCCCGGGTGCCCATTTCACCCCCTGCCCCAACAGACTCTCATTCTAATCCCACAGGAAGAAACTACTCCAGTGGGCTTGAAACATCACTGACTCCAGCCAGCCCGGGGACCACACACACAGGTAAAGTTGGGCCTCAATGGGACTTTGTGGAATCACAGACTAATGGGGGTACCTTATAGATTTGGGGGGGGAGAGGGAGGATCCCTGCCCCTGGGAGTGCCACAGAGCAGGGAGGCCTTTCATAGGGGGATGCTTTCCTTGGCTGCTCCTGATCTGGGGATGCATAGAGGAGTCGGGACTTAGGGGCTGCCCAGCCAGCTCCTACCTTGTCAGAGTTGCATTCATTAATAGATCAATAGGTAGGTAGGTAGGTAGGTAGAGAGATAGATAGATATGGGGCAATGGATCAGAACCCATCTCTGACCCCACTGCAGTCACGAGGTAACTCCAGATTTATACTGGCAGAACTGAGATCAGAACCCAGCCCAGATACTTCCAAGAACTCCACAGACCTGTGCTGTTGCTGGGTTTATAACGCGGGGAACATTAGACAAGGGGAGGCAGCTGAATGCCCTAGGGCTGGGCACAGAGAGATCAAATGACAGACAGACAGACTGAGGAGCAAGGGTATATGTCTCCCCCATAGAAGTTCTGTGTCTTCGTGCATGCAGAGTTCTATCCCAAACCCTCCATCTCTGTGAGCCCCAGGGAGGTAATGGCCATGGGGTGCACCGTGACCATCCAGTGTGAGTGTAGGTACCAGGGCTGAGGGTTGTTCTGTACAAAGGAGGAGACCACGCCACGCTGCATCACATGGAAAGTCCTGCAGACATGACTGCGTTTCCCATCCGCAGTGTTATACAGGATGACAGCAGGAGCTACACCTGACGTTATGGCAGCACATCACAAGCCTTCATCTGGTCAGATCCCAGTGACCCTGTGGAGCTGGTGGTGAGAGGTGAGGGGCCTGGTTTGGAGTCCCCGCTCTCAGCCCTGTACCCAGCCCAGCCTTCACAGAGTCTATGCCCCAAGGAGATGCTCACAGCCAGGATCTGCCTGGGGCCTTACAGAGGGGATGCCCAGTGTGGGATCAGGAAATCAGTGGATTTGTCATGCAGCCGGGGGAAGCTGCAGCAGCAGCTGTTGATGTAAGGCAGAGGGAAGGGGGAACGCTGCCCCCAGGGCAAGCTGCAGAACAGTGAGGCCTTTTCCAGGGGGATGCTCCCCATCAGAGTATGCCCAGAGAAGTCAGGGCCAGCAGCTGCAGAACCAGTCCCTTCCCCAGCTGATAAAATCCACTAACCCCCTGGAGGTTAGAGTGACCATAAAGGCTGAGTCGAGGGGGGAGGGGCCCAATTGCTGAGTCGCTTTTTCTACCTCTTAGCTCCCCCTGATTGCCCATTTCATCCCCTGCCCTGACAGGCTCTCATTCTAAACCTACAGGTGGAAACAACCTCACTGGGCTTGAAACATCACCATATCCAATCAGCCCAGGGACCACACAGACAGGTACCTGAGTGGGGAAATCATGCCTCAGGAATCTACTAGAATGCTTTGAAGGGGTCCACAAGCATGTGGATAAGGGTGATCCAGTGGGTATAGTGTAATTAGATTTTGAGAAAGCCTTTCACAAGTTCCCTCACCAAAGGCTTTTAAGCAAAGTAAGTTCTCATGGGATAAGAGGGAAGGTCCTCTCCTGGATCAGTAACTGGTTAAGAGATAGGAAACAAAGGGTAGGAATAAATGGTCAATTATCAGAATGGAGAGAGTAAATAGTGGTGTCTCCCAGGGATGTGTACTGGGACCAATATTATTCAATATATTCATAAATGATTTGGGAAAAGGGTAAACAGTGAGGTGGCAAAATTTGAAGATGACACAAAACGACTCAAGATAGTTAAGTCCCAAGCAGACCATTAAGAGTCACAAAGGGATCTCACAAAACTGGGTGTCTGGGCAACAAAATGGCAGATGAAATTCCATGTTGATAAATGCAAAGTAATGCTCATTGGAAAACATAATCCAAACTATACATATAAAATGGTGGGGTCTAAATTAACTGTTATCATTCAGGAAAGAGATCGTAGAGTCATTATGGATAGTTCTTTGAAAATATCCACTCAATGTGCAGCAGCAGTCAAAAATGTGAACAGAATTTAGGGAATCATTAAGAAAGGGATAGATAATAAGACAGAAAATATCATACTGCCCCTCTATAAATCCATGGTATGCCCACATCTTGAATACTGTGTGCAGATGTCGTTGCCCCATATCAAAAAAGATATGCTGGAATTGGAAAAGGTACAGAAAAGGGCAACAAAAATGATTGGGAGGCATGGAACAGTTCCATAAGAGGGAAGATTAATAAGACAGGGACTTTTCAGCTTGGAAAAGAGACAACTAACGAGTGTGTGTGTGTGTGTGGGGGATTGGTAGAGGTCTGTAAAATCATGACTGGTGTGGAGAAAGTAAATAAGGCAGTGTTATTTACTCCTTCTCATAACACAAGAACCAGGGGTCACCAAATGAAATTAGTAGGCAGCGGGTTTAAAACAACCAAAAGGAAGTACTTCTTCACACAACACACAGTCAACCTGTGGAACTCTTTGCCAGACGATGTTGTGAAGGCCAAGACTATAACAGGGTTCCAAAAAAAAACCCCTAGATAAATTGATGGAGGATAGGCTCATCCATGGCTATTAGCCAAGATGGGCAGGAATGATGTCCCTAGCCTCTGTTTGCCAGAAGGTGGGAATGGGTGACATGGGATGGGTCACTTGTTGATTACCTGTTCTGTTCATTCCTTCTGGGGCACCTGGCATTGGCCACTGTCCGAAGACAGGTTACTGGGCTAGATGGACCTTTGGTCTTACATAGTATGGCCACTCTTATGTTCTTATGGGAAAGGGACTCTGTGGAATCACAGATTAAAGGGGCAACTCTAGATCTGAGGGAGGCAGAGGCGGGATCCCTGACCCCAGGGTTAGCTGCAGAGCAGAGAGGTCTTTCAGGTCTGTTCCTGTTCTGGGGGCGCACAGAGGAGTTGGGGCTCAGAGGCTGCCCAGCTGGCCTCTTCCATCTATCCTTCATTAAATAGCTAGATGGGTAGCTAGATCCAGGGGTAATGGATCAGAATCCAGCCCTCAACCCATTGCTGTCAGAGGGTGACTCTGGATTAACCGTGGAGGAGCTGAGTTCAGAATCCAGCCCTGATACTTCCAAGTACTCCACAGACCTGTGCTGTCCTTTCACAGCCCTCACGAAGCGCCTGGATTTCACCTGGGGCAACATCCTCCGTCTGGGTCTGGTCTCCGGGGTTCTGCTGGCCCTGGTCCTGATCATGGCCGAGGCTGGTTACTGCTGGAAGGAGACTCCAGGTGACATGACCCCCCTCTCTTATCCCTTCCCCCACCCCAGGACAAGGCCCCCCAAGTCTGCCAAGCCCCTCTGAACATGGGGGTACCTCATCTGCACATAACCCTTGGGCAGCTGGCCCAGCTCCTGTACCACCTGTCAGTGGGGGGAGGAGTCAGACCAGGGTGTCCCCTGCACACACTGAGGCTGCTATGAAGGGTGTGTGATGTCCAGAGATGCCCCTTCCCACTGTGAGCTGGAGCCACCCCAATGCCTGGCCCTACCCCACTCTGAGTGCCCCAAGTGGGTAGGTCTGTGGTGGCGGGTGGTGGGGTGGGGGGCAGTGCACACAGACACTCGGTCTCTTTCTGGCCAGCAGCTCCCACCTCTCCAGCCCCTGGAAACCTACCCACCCTGGGCAGCTGTCTTGTCCTCCCCTCCCCTCAATCCCATCCCAGTCAGGGGGCTTGGGCCTGTGGGGTGACACTGGCCCCTCTAACCCGCCGTCTCTCTGTGCTTACAGGGGAGCCTGGATCCAGCCATGCAGGGATGAAGATCTCTCTGGGGGAAGAGCCCTATCTGCTTGGAGGGCTCCACAGGGCAGAAAAACCACTCTCCCTTCCCCCAGGAAATCCCTGCTTCAGGGAATCTCACATTTATTCCATGGTGCTCCCAACTCAACAGCTGGACCCCTGGCAGCAAACCCTCGACCCCCGGCACTGAGCACACCAGCCCCTATGGCACCAGCTAAGGGAGCACCTGCCAGGGCCCCAGGGGGTGGGGAAGCAGGGCCATAGCAGAGCCCCGTGCAGGGAAGGTGCTGCCTATGTCTGTGGGAAGCCCAGGGTGGGGTGTGGGGGGCTGGGCGCTGTATAGGGCCCCCTCAATAAATAACCCCTTCCCTGCCAGATTCCCTACTCCTCCTGCTCCCTGCTGGGGATATGACCTGAGAAGATGAGGGAAGGCCGTTAGTGCTTCCTTAGCCAGAGCATTTGCTTCCCGACCTCAGGGGATGAGCCGGATCCCTGAGTATGCCCCGGAGCCAATGTCAGATTAGGGGGGTGGAGCAGAGCGAGATTCCCTGATCATAAGAATGGCCATACTGGGTCTGTTCAGCCCAGTGTCCTGTCTGCTGGGGGGAGCGTTAGGCAGGGGATCTGGGTGCAGGGAGAAGGGGACAGGAGACACCTCAGGGACATATTAATGCTGGGGCCATTTCTCCCCAGACTCAGGAATCGCTCTGATACCAGAAAAAAGAAAAGGAGGACTTGTGGCACCTTAGAGACTAACAAATATATTTAAGCATAAGCATCCAATGAAGTGAGCTGTAGCTCACGAAAGCTTATGCTCAAATAAATTTGTTAGTCTCTAAGGTGCCACAAGTCCCCCTTTTCTTTTTGCGGATACCGACTAACATGGCTGCTACTCTGAAATCTGATACCAGAAGGGATCTGCTGGCCTGAGCCCGGCACCGTCCAGCCCAACATGTGGCTCTCCGTGCACATGCAGCCAATCTGTCACCTCCAGAGAAAACAGCCACCTCGGCCAATGTGTGAGCACGACCCAGCACCCACTTGGGAATGGGATGGGGCAAAGAAGAGCCGGAGACAGCCCTTCCTGGATGGGCACCGACACTGCAGAATCCCAGCTCCTGAGATAGAGTGACCGGCCCCCTGTGCATGGAGACATGAGGTCTGGCCCCTGGCACTGAAATAAAGTCATTTACTTCTCCCCCAACCCCGGGGTGTCTGTCCTGGTCTCTCTCTGGAGCTTCAGTTCTCTGTTGCCTCAGTCCCTGCAGTAGGGTCCCCCACTCTATACATCACCCGGCTCCCTCCCCCAGCTCTCACCCCCTCCCCAGTAGCTGATCCCATCTCTGTAGGGATGGACCCTACAGTCCTGGATCCCATCTGCCCCCTCGGACCTTCTCCCCAGCTCTCCTGGGCCCTGCTGGGTCACCAGAAGGATTTTTCTCCACCCCCCCTCCATCACCCCTCCTCAGCCTGCGGAGGGGGAATGTCTCCCAGCACCCCAGTCTCTGAAGAGCCCCCAGAATCCTCCCAGAATTTCCAGAGCGTTCTCTGCCCTATATATCCCCTGGGTGGCTCCTGCCCCTACCGATGGAGCTGCCCCTCAGGCACTAGGTTGCAATGTTTATTTTTATTTACTCTGGGATGAAAGATGCGAATGTAGCCCCTGATCTAACTGCAGCCGTCAGGGACTCCAGAATGACCTGAGGGGAGCTAAAAGAAAAGGAGGACTTGTGGCACCTTAGAGACTAACCAATTTATTTGAGCGTAAGCTTTCGTGAGCTACAGCTCACTTCATCCGATGAAGGCTGCAACCCGCTGGGTCCCCCTGGAGAACGACAGAAACCCTCCTGGGGGTGCACCTTGCATCCCCACTGTTCCTCTTTAGCCTCGCTAGCAGATCTTCAAACCCTTAAAGGGACAGGGCACAGTCTTAGAGATACAGGATGCAGGTATGTAGAACCCTGACATTCCCGTATCAGTGCTACACTCCTCCTGTGGAAATATAATATCCCCCAAATATTCCCATTAACAAAATATAAAACATTCTGTCCAGCCATTTGGCTTATTAGCAGACACCTACGACTTCTACAAGCTCGTGCTTTCGGTCTCAGATGAGCTTTTGTCTTGCTCCTTTTTCATCAGACCTGGAAATTTTTGCATCTCTCTTTGGTTTAATTCACATTAAGCAGAAAATGTCTGTGTCAAGTGTTGTTCCATTGCCCAACCAAATAGCCAGTTCTGAACAGTTTACATTCCCAGAGATCCTCAGATCTTATGAAATACCAGCTCCCATATGGTAAGTGGTATAACCATGTAAGACAAAGTCATTAGACATAAAAAACATCTACTCAAGAAACATAAAACTAACTATGTAGCACTATCGACCCCTTTTCTAGAGCAATATCCAAACCAGAAGCCAATGTCTCTTCATTTACATTAGTCTTGGAGAGAATGCAGGATAAGATACAGGAATAGGTACTAGGTACAGCATGTATACACAAGGAAAAAGCCATGGTGCATTCACCAGTAGCTGGAATTAGACACTGATGAGTAGGTTCATAGGTCAGTGTCTGGGGGGCTCTTCCCTCTCTAGTCAGAGGACCTCAGGTGACAATGGGTTGTTCTCGAGATCTGTCCTCTTGTGCACTGATGGTTTCCGGGTCCATGGTCACATTTTGCCATTCATGTCTTTCATTGGCTGATGTGGATGTCACATCAGACTAGTCATCTGTCTTCAAGTTTACAAGATCAACAACACCTCCATTTTCCAGCTGTGGAAGGAATGTTTCTGCCTCTGAATTCAGAGTCACCATGCCATGGGTACCATGTTGTTTGTCTTTGCTCTCACTATCAGAATCACTGGAGTCCAAATTCTGTCCTTATAGAGGCTTGGTCTACACTACAGCCTACTTCAGTATCACTTACGTCACTCAGGGGTGTGATTAATCCACACCCTCTGAGTGACATAGTTATACCGACCTTAACCCCCTGTGTAGACAGTGCTCTCCCGCCCACATAGCTACTGCCTCTCGCAGGGGTGGACTTATTATGCTGACAGGAGAGCGCTCTCCCATCAGCATAGAGCATCTTCACCAGATGCGCTACAGTGGAGCAGCTGCATCGGTGCATCTGTGCCGCTGTAGCGCTTCTAGCAGAGACTCGCCCTTAGATTTCCAGTTTTGCTGATTTACCTTGATCTCTGTATCTTCTGCAGTGGTGCTGTGCAGCACAGTGTCATATCCAAGGGCAAGAAAACCCAGAGAAGCCAAAACTTGTGGTGACAAACTCTATCACCTCCTTCTCCACCCTCTGCCTTTACTCTGTGAACTCTCCCCTTTCCTTTCATGTTCTAACATGAATTTTATCTTTCCAATAGGATGTTAGTTTGCCTGGTCCCCTTCCTGACAAGTACTCCTGTCCCCTGGCCAGAGGGCAGCACCATACACTTTCTGACCATAATGATTCTTACCATGAATAGCAGAGCTTTGAGAACATATTGAGGCCAGTTCACAAACGTCTTTCAATTGCTGTTTCTGTCTCTCAGCATATTCTTTATGGTTCCTAGGTGCAGATTCAGAGTTCATAGGTAGAGCAAATGCAATGACAATAGACAAATGTGATTATCTTCAAGATAATAAATAGAAGGGTGGGAACTCGTAGCATCATTTTGTGTACAGTTATAGGCATTGATGGTCTTATGGTCTTATTAAGGGAGTCCTTCCAGTCTGATCTTTGTTCTTCTGGCAAGGTTATCAATGTAGCCAGCAGAATTTGATTCAGCCTTTCTACTTGCCCATTGCCCTGTAGGTGGTCTGGGGTTATGGGAGAAGTTTAAATCTTACTGTGGCACTCTACCCTTTGGAAAAAAACTATTTTCAAACTCTGCTCCTTATTGGTGATGGATTCTTTTGGGGAAATCAAATCTTAAAACAAACTAATTGAAGATCTTGTCTGTCACTGTCTTTCCTGAGTTTTTGGTGGTAGGGTAGACTTTGACAAACCAAGTAAAGTGAGCCACCGAGGCTCAGATGTATTCATATCTTTCTTTGATTCTTCCTAGATGGAAGAAGCCTATGGTTACAAGTACAAATGCTTCTGTTGTAACTAAGGAAGTAAGGTGCCACCAGACTCCTTGTTGTTTTTGTGGGTACAGACTAACACGGCTACCTCCTGGTATTTGTGGTAACTATGGTAGTTAGATGAAATCTGGTATGCTGGTGAGGTTTCTTTTGCTTGGTGCACATACAAACTCTAGTGACACAATGTTCGATGTACAACATCCTCCTGTGTTCTCTTGGTATTTGGTTTGTGCCCCAAAAACTTATACTGAAGCATTTTAGCAATAGCTGGACCTTTCTTCTGAGTTGCCAAAATGTCTTCTCCTGGAATAAGTTTTATGGTGGGTGTAATGCCCATGAAGGAGACTTCTACTGTCAAAGGATTGGTAGTAATAACTGCTAACCTGGACACCTTGCCATCAGTTTGTATATCCAAGGAGTTTGACTGCTTTAACAACACCTGTGTTCGTCTCTTCTGTGCAACCTGTCACTATCAAGGGGAATTCCTGATAAAGCATTAGATTTCCCTAGATGATATTTAACTACAGTAGAACCTCAGAGTTACGAACACCTTGGGAAAGGAGGTTGTTCGTAACTCTGAAATGTTCGTAATGCTGAACAAAATGTTATGGTTGTTCTTTCAAAAGTTTACACCTGAGCATTGACTTAATAGAGCTTTGAAACTTTACTATGCAGAAGAAAAATCCTGCTTTCCCTTTATTTTTTTTAGCAGTTTATGTTTAATATACTACTGTACTGTATTTGTTACTGCTGCCTGATTGTATACTTCAGGTTCCAAATAAGGTGCATGGTTGGCTGGTCAGTTCATAACTCTGATGTTCATAACTTAGGTTTTCTACTGTATGAAGTTAAAGTCAGCTAAGTCTGCAACCCACAGGTGCACTATGGGGTTCAGCCTGGCAGTGGTGGAGATGTAGGTTAGCACATTATTATCTCTGTTAACTGTGAAGGATTGTGCAGCGCAGATTTAGTCTACTAAATAAATAAATGGTCAGTTTTCGGAGTGGAGAGGGGTAAATAGCAAGGTCCCCAGGGATCTGTACTGGGACCGATGCTGTTCAACATATTCATCAATTATCTGGGAAAGGGGGTACCCAATTTTGGCAGGCTCAGCTTAGTTTTTCACTCCAGCTAGCTCCTGAAGCTCAATCCTGGGCAAACTGCCCTGATTACACTTTCCATTATCTCTGTCTCAGTGGTCCCCTTGGGAACACCATTTGCAATTTGATAAGCCAAACTGCTTTGGTTTAGCCTGTCCTTTTGCAGGGAGTTCCTAAACTGTCCTGTTATTTTAAAGTCTTTCTTTAACACTGGTTTTCTTTTCTGGGATGGGATTGACAGATCTTTTGCTCCTCTTTTGCTGTACCAATGGCTTGTAAAATCTTCTCTCTTAATGCCAGCAATGTAAGACAATCCCTGATTTTCCAGCAGGTTTGGATCTTCACTATTGAAATGAATTCTTATATATTTGGGTAAGGTCAAACAGCTTTTGGCTGCAGTTTCACTGTGATGTGTCCCAGAAATGCCCAGGGAGACACAGACTTCTCTTAAATGCTCATCCTTTAGCTGGCATCAGAGTCCTCCTACCTCCACGACTGGTCTTTTAACTCTCTCCCAGCCATAGCGCTTGCAACCAATGAAATCTTCCCTGGCAGCTTTCTCTGGAGCAGTCTGCAGCAGTTTGGTGGGTTCATCTCTTGGAGAGGTCAGATCATTGCAATTCAGCCTCTCCTGTCTGGGCTCACCAAATCTTACACTCCCAGAGCAGGGGCGGTTTGAATAGTGGAGTCTTATTAAACTTAGTATCCACAAAACAAACAAGAGCTTCAAGCCTTTTCTGGTTCCCTTGGGAGTGCTACACTGCAGCTGAATTGAGCCGAGGCGAACGTATGGCTCCTCTCAGAGAGTGCACTAAAGACACGAAGTGATGGGGCTTGTTTCCCTTCTGGGGAGCTGCATTCACTCAGCTGGGGGGGCGGGGGGAGGGATAGCTCAGTAGTTTGAGCATTGGTCTGCTAAACCCAGGATTGTGAGTTCAATCCTTGAGGGAGCCATTTAGGGATCTGGGGCAAAAAGTGGGGATTGGCCCTGCTTTGAGCAGGGGGTTGGACGAGATGACCTCCTGAGGTCCCTTCCAACCCTGATATTCTATGATGCTAGAACAGGCCAGCAGGGGAGCATCTCCTCCTGTGCAGGGAATCATCTCAGGAGAAGCACAAGGAACAGAACAGCCTTTGGACTGTACACATCTGTCCTAGACTACACAACACCTCTTCTCTCCTCCTCGCTTCATCTTCAGGGAGCAGTATTTTATTGCACGCCGTCTGCTCTGACCCCTTTTGTTGATACACAAAAAGTGTTCATGGGAACATTGCTGGTGCCAGTACTGCCAGGGCACTAGCACGTGTGCACACTTCATCCCCTTTGCCAGCGCTGGGCGTTTCCACAGCAACAGGCTGCATCGGCAAGAGGTGTGTGGCTCCGGGGTCGTCATCCCAGCATCCCTCATGCCGCCATCAGGCACGTTGTCTTGTGTGGGCTTTTTGCAGTGCATTGTGGGATACGAGCACCCCTCTCAGGGAATGTTAGCGTTTAGGGTGCGGGACAGATCTGGCAATGTCCTGGCACATCCTGGGCGAACCTACCTGAATTAAGGGTAAGTCACTTTGGAGTCCATTGTATTAAAAATGCAAAGTTTCTGTATTATTGGGGGTTGTACAAAATTTCTCTAGGGGGGAGGCATGGCCAGTGTAAACCTCCAGAAGCATTATGAGCTTCAAAGGACTATTTCAAAGAACTCGCCAGACAAACAAAGTTACATGGGGCTCTGGGGAAATACCTGGGGGAGGCAAATGCCCGTTACTAGGTATGGCAGGGTGTAGAGGATTCGTGCATGAGTCCCCACTGACAAAAAAAAAACCACTTTGTTGGGAGCTGTACTTCGTTTGGTCACTGTAAGAGTTGCTTGGGCAGGAAGGGGCAGAAGAGGAATGGAGGAAGGACCCAATAGCCATCACAGCCAAAAGATGGAGTAAAAACAAAGGACAGATTTGTACCCATACATTCAGAACACATGAGATTACCAGTCCATTGCTTTAATGACTTGGCTAACTCATCATGCGAAAGGACCCCATTGCTACCAGCTGTCCTTTGATCAGCCAAAGTCAGGAATAGAAGAAATAGCCGTTAAAGCCTGCGGTGGTGCAGAGATATCTAGCAAGAGTCCCTGTGATAAATGAAGGTGGGGGGATCTCCTTTTTATGGACACCCCACCAGCCAGTTAGCTATAAAGTCCCTCTTGGTGGCTGTTCTCTGCTTGCTTTACCTGTAAAGGCTTAAAAAGTCCCCCAGGTAAAGGAAAGGGAGTGGGCACCTGACCAAAAGAGCCAATGGGAAGGCTAGAACTTTTTAAAATGGGGAAAAAACGTCTGATGTTGTTCTCCAGGAAAGAGGGGGACGAGGAGCAGTTATGCTATGAGAAGCTTTAAGCCAGATATGATCATAGAGCATCAGATCATACCTAGAACAACTTATTTGGAACCCCCAGATGTGTAAGTAGATCAGGAATGTTTAGAAAGACACAATTAGGTTTATTTCTGTTTATTTCTTATGGCTAGTGGACTCCTCTGTGCTAACCCCAGGTGCTTTTGTTTGCTTGTAACCTTTAAGCTGAACCCCCAAGAAAGCTATTTTGGGTGCTTAATTTTTGGAATTGCTCTTTTAAAATCTAGCAAAAGCCTAAGTTCCAGATGTATTTTCTTTCTTTTTGTTTCTAATAAAATTTACCTTTTTTAAGAACAGGATTGAGTTTTTGGTGTCCTAAGAGGTTTGTGCATGTTGTTTAATTAGCTGGGGGCAACAACTAATTTCCTTTGTTTTCTTTCTCAACTCTTCTCCGGAGTGGGTGGGGGTGAAAGGGCTTGAGGGTACCCCACAGGAAGGAATTCACAAGTGCGCCTTCCTGGGCTCTCAAAGGGGTTCTGCACTTGGGTGGTGGCAGCATCTATCCATCCAAGGTCAGAGAGAAGCTGTAACCTTGGGAGTTGAATACAAGCCTGGAGTGGCCAGTATTAATTTTTTGAATCCTAGCGGGCCCCCACCTTGTGCCAGAGTGGGGAATCAGCCTTGACAGTCCCAGTCTTTCAAGCAGGATTCAAGTTCTGGTTAGTACAAGCAGGAACTTTGGCAGGAAGGACCAGAGGAGCAATGGAGGAATAACCCGGCCATGGCCAAGATAAGAAGCAAAGGCCAATGACCACAAGGGGGGTTCGAATGCAGCCACACAGAGCACAACGGATTATCAGTCCATCGCCTTAACCAGTCAGCCAGGCCATCAGTTAAAAGGGCTCTGGTGTCACCAGCTGACCTGCTGAAGACAGTGCTGAAGCCTGTAATCATGCTAGTGTTGGGGAAGCCTCCTGCAAGATTCCCATTCTCGAGAGGTGGTTGTGAGTCCTGGCGGGTGAAAGACATGCTATGGCAATTGCTCCCTAGCTGCTGCCACCAGAACAAGGAGGAAAGGCCAAAGATAAATGTGGTGTTTGAAATCACATGGGCAGATCACAATGGAAGTGCTGGGACATCAGTTGGGGGGTGTGTGTGGCTGAGTCACATGACTGACCCCATAACATGTGCTGTGTTTGTTTCTGGAGGATGCCCCCAGGTGGCTCCTGCAGGTCCCAGCCCTGGGTTATAAATAGGCTTCATAGAACTCAATTTTTAATTTTTTTTCTTTATAATTTTGACAATGTCAATGTTGATTTTTAAGGGTTTTTAAATTTTTGTTATCAGTTTAAATGTCCACTATTGGTTAAAATCATGGGTTTTCAGCAACGTTTTTATATTTATTGATTTATATTTCACAGTGGAGAGAATTAAAGGGGGGGTCAGACAATAATTATTTAATGGCAGTAGATGTTGAGATGCAAAAAGTTAAAGCTTTCTAACCATTAAGACACAAATTGGCATAATCACATGTCAAAATATACAGTAAATATCCCAAAATCAACCTCTAACAATGTCTCGAGCAGCATTTCTCTTACTTTGCTTATCTGCAAATGTATGATTATTATCGATGGAAATATTTTCCTGTGGGTTTGTGTGCATGCAGGGAACTTGATGTTTACTGATATTTACCAATAACAATCTCATCCATCCAGGCCTAGTTCTAAACAGAGCCCCGTGCTGTGCGTGAGATAAGCATGGCTGTGGTTGCAGGCTGTGGTCCCTGTTCCCAGCACAGGAGTGTCTCCTCCCCCAACCCCAACCCCAACCCCAACCCCAACCCCAACCCCAACCCCATCCCCTCGGCCCTGGCAGTATTTATAGACACACAGCCCCAGGGATGGCAGGCAAACAGCACCCTTTGGGACAGGCCCACAGCTCTCTCCTGCTGGATCCGGCTCCCTCTCCCCAGGCCAGGCCCTACAGGAATGAAAATTAAACCCTTATGAAGTGAATGTGTCACTGCTCACACACGGGGCCGGACTCTGTCCTGGGGACAGGAGCATGATCCCAGAATGACACTGCTGCAAGCCGTGGGGTTCCTCTGTATTTACACACACACAGAGAGCTGTGTGACTGAAGAGCATGGACTGGGGTGTGTGCGGGAGGGCCATTTTACATAGTTGCCTCACAGTCTCTCCAGGACATGGGCACAGAGAGCGGGAGCTGCCATAGCAATGTTCTCTCTCATTTTTTCCATCCATGTGCAGAATAAATTTTGGTATGTGCACCGAGGTATGTGCCTATGTGTGCCATCAGTAGAAACAAAAAAACTAGATATAATATATATTTTTAAAAAGTTACCATAGGGATAATTACTCCAGCCAGGACAGGTTAGGCCTTTTAGAACTCACTACTCAAAGCATTAAATTTAAGGGGAAGAGAAATGAAAAATATGAAATGCACAAACCAGTCAAAACACTAAAATCACACACTTTGAAAGAATAAAATTACAGAGAATATATGTGCATTACAGGAAGTACGAAGAAGTAACAACAACAATAATACGAGTATGTGTTGGGAGGTGAGTGTGAAAGAGACAGTGTGTGTGTGTGTGTGTGAGAGAGAGAGAGAGAGAGACAATGTGAGCTGGCTGCTTGCGAAATCTCAGAAACAGTGCACTGTCCCTTTAAGAAAGGCACTCAGTCACACTCACCGTTCACGGCTCTGTCTTTACGGGCTTGTCTACACTGGCACTTTACAGCGCTGCAAGTTTCTCACTCAGAGGGCACAGCTTGTGTGGCCTATAGCCAGGGGAGTCGGAAAGCTGATCCCTGGCGGGCACAGACAAGGCTTCCTCATGTCAGGGGCAGCTGGTAGTGAAGTGCCTCACTGCCCCGGGTCCCCCCAGGGACCATCACAGGCCCCCAGAACCTCCAGCCTCCTCTTCTTTCTCCTCCTCCCCACCATTCCCCTCAATATATGGGGGCTCTCCCCTGCCCTTCCCCACAGGCCTCTCCTGTCGCTCCAGGTCAGGCTGAGCGACGGCTCTTTTCTCCATGATGCAGGTGATGATCGGGGCAGACGTCACGAGGAGCAGGACCAGGGCGGAGCGCAGGATCCAGACCCAGAGCAGAACAGCAGGTGTTGGAACATGGGAGAGAGCGGGGTGAGAGATCACGCGCCATGGGGCTGAGTATGGGAACAAATGCACAAGACAAGTCTCACTCCCTGCCTGGCAGGAGGGGTCTTTGTTAAGTGCTTCCCCCCCACACCACACACACTGGGCGTGTGTTGGGGAATTTCACCCAGCAATGACACATCCTGGACAAGCCAGGGGGAGGCCTTTGACTGACCCTGGTCTTACTGGTTAGAGACCTCATGTAATCCTGCCTGGCCCCGCTCCTGCGAGGATCTTCCTCACTGCTGCCTCTTTGCCCGCGGGTGTCCAGCCCTAGCACCTGGTCAGCTGGTGTCAGCCCCCTGCTCTGCACCCTTGGGGCCCTTTCTGAGACATGCTGGCAACTGGAATCTGGGCTGATACATTGGGGACTGAACTGGGGACCTCCAGAGCTGAAAACATCAGCTGCCATTTCATGAACTAAAGAACCAATCCTCTGACATCCTTGGTTGTAACAAGCCACAGCCTCTGTGGCTAGGCAGTGAGAGAAACTTGTAACACACTCACCACTGGGTTAGGCTGTCGCCTTGGGGCTGCTCCCAATTAGGACAGGCCAAAATTGTCTAATCTCAGTGCAAGGCTTCCCCCTCCTTACAGAGAAATCACACAGAACTAAAGAAAACTGGTTACCTTTGGCAGAAGCTTCCCCTCCAGAGTTGCTGGCCCCAAGTATATCTGTAGGGTAGATGTACAGTAGATTATGGTTCCCTTCAATAATCTGAAACCCGTATATAAATCAGAAGCAAAATGTCAGTAATCACCACGGAAGTACGTGCAACAGTACTGGGGTTTCTTTCTAGGACATAGGCTTCGTAAAATCACCCCATAAATCTTAGATTCTATTCCTCAATGTCTGACTTAAGGAACATTGACATCACACAAAATTTCAGGTGTATATGGCCCCCCCCCAAAAAAACCTGAAACTTTGTGTCATGTCAATGTACTAAACCTAACAACTAAGATAATGCTATATAAACATATTCCCCCTGGGTGTGCAGGGGGGAGGGAGGTGCTGGGGGGGGGATGGCCTGGGGGGCACTGCGAGTGCTGAGGGGCAGCCCTGGGGGTGCCATGAGAGCTGGGGGGTTGGTCTGTGGGGGCTCCACAGGTGCTCAGGTGGGAGCAGCCTGGGACCCCCGCTGGTGATGTGGGGGGGATTGGCGGGGCTGACAGGCTCCCTACCCGGCTTCTCGGAAGTGGTGACATGTCCCTCCATAAGTTCCTAGCTCCGCATGCTACCAGCTCCGCAGCTCCCATTGGCTGGGAACTACGGCTAATAGGAGCTGTGGAGGCGGCACCTGCGGGCAGAGGTAGAGCACAGAGCTAGGCGCAGAGAGAGGGAGGGACATGTTGTTGCTTCTGGGGAGCCCCCACAAGGTATGCCCAGAGCCCTTCCCCTCTCCTCTTCTGTCCTCTGTCAGTTCTGCCATCTTCCTAGTCAAGCACCTCCACCTCTCCCCTCAGATCAACAGCCACGCCCACAACCCCAGCCCTTTACTCACCCTCCTCAGATTTTCCCACTCCCGCCTCCTCTTCTCTCTGCACAGGGTCTCACTAAGGTATTCAGAGGGAAAGCTGGCACAATATGATGTGACCTTCCCACTGCTTCCTTCCTCCCCACATCCTACAGCTCTCTCCTTCTTCTCCCTGGCACAAACACAGAAGTTTCTCATCTACTCATCTCATCCCAGCTTCTAATTGCTCATCCCCTCCCTCCCTCTTCTGCTTCATCTCTCACTCTCTTCTGGCTCTTTCCCCTCGCAGTACAAACACTCATTAACTCTCCCAATAACCCCTCTCTTGTCCCTACACTTGGGAAGAATCCCCATAAACATCCACAAAGCTACCTCTGTATCCTCCAGATCCTGCCGTGAAACTCTCCATTGTCACGCTGCCTACAATAGACCTGACAATGGTGAGGCTGCTGGTGAGCTGAGACTGTATCGTCTCACTGAGTCCATCTACACTGCAGCTGGGCAAGAGCTTCCAAGCATGGGGAGATGGACACGTGCTCGCTCTGCTCAAACTAGACTTACAAAGAATGAAAATAATCTAAGTTAATATAAAAATATAAATGCTGCATAAATCCTGCTGTCATCAGTACTAAAACTCATCTTTCTGGGTTACATGACTGCAAACAGAACATAGCAGAACAAATCAGACGTCAAGAATTATAACATTCAATAACCAGTCGGAGAACACTTCAATCTCTTTGGTCACTCGATTACAGACCTAAAAGTTGGCAAAAAGAAAAAATGAGTACTCGTGGCACCTTAGAGACTAACCAATTTATTTGAGCATAAGCTTTTGTGAGATACAGCTCACTTCATCGGATGCATACTGTGGAAAATACAGAAGATGTTTTTATACACACAGACCATGAAAAAATGGCTGTTTATCACTACAAAATGTATTCTCTCCCCACACCCTACTCACCTACTGGTAATAGCTTATCTAAAGTGATCACTCTCCTTACAATGTGTATGATAATCAAGGTGGGCCATTTCCAGCAGGAATCCAGGGTTTAACAAGAACGACTGAGGAACAGTGGGGTGGGCGGGAGGAATAAACAAGGGGAAATAGGTTACTTTTTATAATGAATCAACCATTCCCAGTCTCTATTCACGCCTAAGTTAACTGTATCCAATTTGCAAATTAATTCCAATTCAGCAATCTCTCTTTGGTCAAACTGGACAGTCTCTACATAAAAGAATAAATGGACACAAATCAGATGTCAAGAATTATAACATTCATAAACCAGTTGGAGAACACTTCAATCTCCCAGGTCACGTGATTACAGACATGAAAGTTGCAATATTACAACAGAAAAACTTCAGAAACAGACTCCAAAGAGAGATTGCTGAATTGGAATTAATTTGGAAATTGGATGCAATTAACTTACCTGAACGCTTCTGCTAAGTTTCAAACAAATGGCCTCATCTGACAGCTGCCAGTGAGAGCTTGGCCATGGGCATCAGTGGAAGTTCTCACCATCACAGACCCTCCCTAGTCTCAAGGTTTTGACAATTTTTGTCTAGTAGATGCTAGAAGGACTTTGCATCTTTGGAATGGATGCTATCTGAGGAATGTCTTGTTAAATTCCCTTCCAATTTTCTCACAATCTCTACCCCAGTCCCTGACCTGATTTACCAATTTTCAGACCACTCTGACTTTTCATAGGGGTTTAAAAAAGGTGCCAAATTCAGCTTTAAGCAGGGACACATCTGCAACTTGAACTCTGGAGAGGTGACCACCCAGCTGTCATTCCTCTCCGCTGTGACCCTTGTACTTGGAAAAAGTACAAAAAAAGGACAACAAAAATTATTAAGAGTGTAGAACAGCTTTCATATGGGGAGAGATTAAAACAACTGGGCCTTTTCAGCTTAGACAAGAGATGACTGAGAAGGGATCTGATAAAGGTCTATAAAATCATGACTAGTGTGGAGAAAGTGAATAAGGAAATGTTATTTATTCCTTCAAATGACACAAGAACCAGGGACCACCCAATGAAATTAATAGGCAACAGGTTTAAAACAAACAAAAGGAAGTACGTCTTCACACAGCACACTGTCGGTCAGTGGAACTCGTTGCCAGGGGTGATATGAAGGCCAAAAGTATAATGGGTTTCAAAGAATCATTAGATAAGTTCCTGGAGGATCGGTCCATTTGGGCTCTGGGGTGGAGTAGGGGATGAAGGTTTAGGGTTGCAGGAGGGGGCTCTAGGCTGGGGGGTGGATCTGAGGGGTTCAGAGTATGGGAGGGGGCTCTGGGCTGGGGCAGCAGGTTGGGGCTTGCAGGGGGCAGGGATGCAGATTTCAGGTGGCGCTTACTTCAAGTAGATCCCGGAAGCAGTGGCATGTCCCCACTCCAGCTCCTATGTGGAGGCACTGCCAGGTGGCTCTGTGCACTGTCCCATCTGCAGGTGCCACCCCCACAACTCCCACTGGCTGCGGTTCCCAGCCAATGGGAGCTGCAGAGCTGGCACTTGGGGCAGGGGCAGCGTGCGGAGCCCCCTGGCTGCCCCTATGCATAGGAGTCATAGAGGGGACATGCCGCTGCTTCCAGATGCTGCACAGAGCCAGGGCAGGTAGGGAGTCTGCCTTAGCCCTGCTGTGCCACTGACCGGACTTATAATGTCCTGGTCGGCAGTGCTGACTGGAGCCACCAGGGTCCCTTTCCAACCAGGCGTTCCAAGAGAAAACCAGACACCTGACAACCCTATCCAACACGGGCAGCAAGCTGGGTACCCAGTGTCCACTGGGCCAGCCAGCCCGTTAGTGCTCACACTGTGGTGCCCGCCGCTGTCTCTCCTCAATGGGCCCTGCTGGGGTCAGGGTCTGGGGCCCTGGGGGACATGGGGCAGTGTCTCTCTGGGGCATGGGGCGGCTGGTGAGGATGCACTGACCTCGGTTCTCTCCCCCAGACACCATGGTCACTGGACCCCGCGCTGACCAGATGAGTCGCCGTGCCGGTGCCCGCAGTTTGCCAGGTTTGGGCAGAACCTTCCCATGGAAAGAGGCACCAGGAGTTACAGCTAAACCTGGGAACCCCCTGGGTTGATTCCAGTGCCAGCACCCCTGGTCTGGCCAGTAGTGAGGGTCGCTGTGGGGTGACCCTAGCCCTGGGGAATAAATAGTGACCGTCTTGGCATGAAGGAAGAAAGAATTGAAGAATCTGAGTTTAATTCTCCAGCCAGTTTCATATCACTGTAGCTCCACTGGAGTCAATGGGATCAGATCCTGCACTGGTGTAAATCAGCTGTAGCTTCATTGATGTCAATGAACCAAATCCCCAGTGAGTGTAAATCAGCCTCACGCCTGTGACAGCAATGGAGTGATGCTGATTTACACCAGCTGGGGATCTGGCCCCATACATGCAATAGAAGAAAGGAGAAGGGTTTGTCTGTGGGTCCCTGATGACATCCCAGCTCAGCTGGGGGAGTTTCCCTAACTGACCCATGGCTTGTCTCATCCCCGGAAGCCCCAGCTGATGGGAGCCCTTGATCCTGTGGGGATTCCAAGCGCTTGCATCCCTCCCATTGATTCCAATAGGACTGAGGCAGGTGGTTAAAGTTAAGACCTGTGCTCCAGCACCCTCCTGAGCATGGAACTCCCTTGCCCCAGGTCTAAGGGACCTCAGGAGTTCATCTAGTCCAACCCCCTGCTCAAAGCAGGACCAATCCCCAACTAAATCATAAATAAATAAATGCTGAATGCTTGATTTTGCATCCCCCCCCCTTCTTCTATTTCCCCCATTTTTGGTTTTGCATTTTCCCCCATTCCCTCCCCCCATTTTTCTAATTTCAAACTTTTTCTCTTCTCCCCCTGCACCCTTTTTGCCATAGAGTGTGATAATATAAACCATGGCCAGGGTAGGATTTTTGCTTTTCTCCTCTGCTTTTTCTGGGTCTTCCCCCCCGCCCCCCCACTTCTGCTCTGTAACTTTTCAGAATGGCTCCATGTTTGGAATAGTTACCCAGGGGCCAAAGGGAAAATGAGAGTTGGGCCCAGACCCTCCAAGGTATTTAGGCACCTAACTCCCACTGAAATCACTGGGCCCTTAGCGACCACCTGTGCAGATAACCCCCTCAGCGTAGAGTCAGTTATAGCGGGGGGAAGAGTGTTTCTGTCGGTGTAGCTAACACTGTTTGGGGACATGGTTTCCTCCGCAGGGAGAACAACTGCTTCCGTCGCTGTACGCTGTGTGTACACTCGGAGACTATGTTGGTAACGGTTCTGTAGTGTAGCCAGAGCCACGCTTTCCTTTTCCCGTTCAGTGATTTTGCCGGAGTTGGAGATGTTTTGAAAAGTTACAGAGCAGAAAAAAGAGAAAAATAAAAAGGTAACAATGAAAACAAAAAAACACCCCGGTCATCATTCATTCTGCTGCACTCGGGCAAAAAACGGGGACTGAGGAGGAAGGGGCAGGGGAAAGAAATTTCAAAAAAAGCTGTGATTTTTTAAAATGGAAATAAAAAAAAATTCCGTTAAGAATGAAACATTTTTGGCTATTTTGGAAAGTTCTCATTTAAAGCAAAATAAAAATGTCAAAAATAACATTTTTCAGTGAAATTTTTTTTCATTAAATCCTATTTTTTTGGTGGAATATTTGTCAGGCGACATACTTCCAGCAATTCTAGTTTGGCATCGGTTAGCTCACAGCTTTGTTTTCTGAACTCCAGCAAAGCATGTGCCGGAGCAGCTGAATCGCAGCCAAACTGACAAGAATCACACCTGCCATTCGCACCTGTGCAGCAACCACGCTGCGGGCGCAAAGGTTCCTCTATTTACCTGCTACGCCCCCAGCCCCCCTTCGCCCTGGGACAGAGGCAGGCATGGAAAACGTCCGCACAAGAGATGGAAGTTTCCCAGAGTGAGGAGTGACTGATGACAGGGGTTATAACGGAAAGTGATTTCCCCGATTCACCCTTGTGTGATGCCAGCTTGTCACCAGGGCAACACACTGATTGCAACAGATGACTGCGATGGAGTGACACCGATGGCAATCTGTGAGGGCACAGAGGTGAGCTGAGCCCCCCGACTATAGCCGGTGCTGCATTAACGGCCACTATCTGAATCCTCGTCACGTGGGCTGAGATTCTGTGCGAGGGCCAGGACAGGGCACCAGCTCAGTCCCTCTTTGCCCCTCTGCCCAGCAGGGTCTTCACCCCTTGTTAACACTAGCTGAGAGCATTACTGGCCACGAGCACATACCGGGGCTCACTGGGGAGCAGATGGTGGCATGTGGGGCTGCCTGGACATTTTACATTCCCCACATGGAGGTGAGCCCGTGGCCTCCTGCCCACCCAGGCACCTGTGGTGGGGTAAAGTCTCCCCTCTGAGATTGGCATGTGCTCCCCCCTCATCCCAGCCCAGCCCTCCAGCTTTCCTACAGAGAAATCCCACAGCACAGAGCAAAACCATTTACCATGGGGTGATGCATCCCCTCCAGAGCCATCACCACCTGTGGGGCAGATACAAAGGGATCACAGATCACAGATCACTGCCAACAGCCAAAAGCCTCATACAAAGGAGGGCTAGAAGACCAGCCTCAAGCAGGTTTTTCTCAACTTTTTGATTCACTGAAAATTTTGAAAAAAAAATATTGTTTTCAAGTCAATCTGAAACAAGTTTCCCCACCCCCGGGTTTTTTGAAATAGCCAGTGAACCAAAAAAATCAGCTAGTCTTTTGCTGCTCTGTTCCGTACTTGTATTTCATGAAGGTTTTAGTAAAGTAGACCATGATGACACTAATCCTGCCAAATATCTGTGTATCACACTCTGCCCTTCAGAGAAGATCGTGATATTTTGTCTTTTAATTAATGGGAAAAACCTTCTCTTCCTCACCATGAAACTCAGCAATGGCTGAGAGGATGACGATTAGTCACTAAAAAAACCGTTTCATGCCCTCAGGGACAGAGTTCTCACCTGGGAAATGTCGGGGAAGAAGAGGGAAGTTTTACATCTTAACTCTAGATATCGTAGTATGACCCCAGCCCATCCCGGCTCCCTGACCCTCCACACCAAGCCCACCATTAGTGCTTTGCATTACCATCCACGTGCAGGTCCCAGGGGTCACTGGAGAGAGAATTGTTCTCCTGGTTATTGTCATCCTTGAGCTGGTAGCAGCAGGAAAAGGTCCCTGCACTCTCCCTGGACACTGTATAGGGTGAGTCGTAGACGATTTCCTTCCTTGGGCTGGACAGAAATCTCCTTCCCATCTTTGCAGAAGATAATGCGGGTCACTGGGATGCCACAAGGGACTAAACATGACAGCATGGCCGTGTCCCCTTGGTGTGCAGACAGCCTGTCCAGGAACAGCTGCGGGGCTGGAAGAGTGCCTGGGGAGCAAACACATCAGTGTTAAACACCTGGGGCCAGATCCCCCGCTGGTGTCAATCAGCAAAACTGCATTTGCTCCTTTGGAGTGGGGCTGATTGACACCAGCGGGGGATCTGGCTCCATTTACTCCAATGAAGCAATGCTGATTACACCAGCTGGGATCTGGCCCCTTGCTGGTGTCGCTCCCTGAGGCTGCAGTGTCTGGAGGGAGGGAAAGGATGCACTGGGAGTGCGCAGAGTTTTTAGCTTTGCTTGTTCCACTTTGGGGCCCGATGCCCCAGTGCATGCTTCCCTTCCACGCCAGTGCAGTGCTATGGATTACAAGGGTTCGGCCAGGAGACAGGCAGAGGGGCAGAGATTGCTATTTGCCCCCATTTGGGATTGGATGCCCCTGTGTGTACCAGGAGCTTTGTGCTGCCGTGTGAACCCACGTTAATGGGCCATTTCCGGTGGGATGGCAGACGCTGGGGGTCACTGGAGTAGTGCACAATGGCCAGAGCATCCCAGGGAGCCCGTTCCACTGGGGCTGTAAAGATGGAATGGAATGGGAGGTGTGAGTGTTACAGGAAGAGCATCTCTCAGCTGTGTGCAAGGAAAAGCAGCCACCTCCACCCTCCAAAGAGATGTCTCTCTACCCACGCTGGTGTAAATCAGGAGTAACTCACCTCAAGTGGAGTCCCACCTGAGAGAGGGGAGTCAGGCCCCAAGACACTTACACTGATGCTTCACCGACCCCAATACTCTGAGTCCTCAGGGTCAAACCCAGCTCTGGTCTAAGCAGGACATGCACCCACTTATGCCAGTGGCTGAATTCAGTCCCCACTGAATACCAAATGGGTGCAATTTCCACGGCTCGGCAAGGTTTGATCTACCACCTCTTACTGGCCACCTCACGGCCCTCATGTGTCACAGTGCTGTCAACACGGCCACTGGATTTGGCCCTCAGTGGTTTAAATTAGGTGCTGAAACTTGATGGGACAAATTCTTTGTTGGTGTAAATGGATGCAGCTCCTGTGACTTCAGTGGAGTTGGACCTGTTTACACCAGCAGAGGATTTTTTCTGATCTTGTTCCCAAATTACAAGCAATTCTACCACAGGAAGCAGGTTTGGGCTTTGTGTGTCAGAGTTAGAAATGGAACCCAGGGGTCCTGACCCCACAGTGATCTGCTCTAACCCACTAGACCCCACTCCCCTTGCCGAGTCCTGACTCCCAGCCCACTGTACTCATTATTAGGCACTTTTTCGGCACACACCTGGAGAGCTACAAATTTCCTGGCTTGCAGCAAGCGAACCTTTTAAATAAAACACACCACATTCCTGTTAGTAGCGCAGACAGATGTGCTGTAGAACACTTAATTCAGTTTAAAATCAATGGACATTCTCCCAGCAAGGCAACATACAGACACAGGATGGTGACAGCTGTGGAATCCCCTCCTTTAAATCTCTCCTGTGCAATAAACTGCATTTGTTAATCGCACTCTTCCAACTAATCCCTCTCCCTTGTGACGGCTTCTCACCCACCGAACTGCACTGCTGAGTAAAGGGATCCCTAGGCTCATGGATTCTCAGGCCAGAAGGGACCATTGTGATCATCTGGCTCTGACTTCCTGCAAAGGACTCTACAGAGAACCTGACAAGATGATTCCTGCATCTAGGCAAGCACCTGTGTATGAGCTAGACAGCATCTCTTAGAGACATATCCACTCCTCATTTAATAACTCCAAGTGACAAACAATCTAACTGCTTCCCTTATTAATCTGATCCAGTGGTAAACGAGCCACCCTCCCTACGTGGGCCTTATTCCAGAGTAAATTAGTCTGACTTCACTTTCCAACCGTTGGCTCCCATTCAGCCTTTGTCTGATCGATTCAAGAAATCTACCATTGCTGTCAGAAATCTCCCTGCAGAGGGGCTTCTATGCTGTAATCTAGTCACCTTTTAACTTTCTCTCCCACCAGCTAACCAGACTGAGCTCCGTCAGCCTCTCACTGTCAGGCAGCTGTTCCAGACCTCGCATCATTCCTGTAGCTCTTCCCTGAACTCTCACCTTTCCCCTACCTGTGGATCAGGTGAATGAGTGTTTTAAAGGTTTCAGAGTAACAGCCGTGTTAGTCTGTCTTTGCAAAAAGAAAAGGAGTACTTGTGGCACCTTAGAGACTAACCAATTTATTTGAGCATGAGCTTTCGTGAGCTACAGCTCACTTCATCAGATGCATACCGTGGAAACTGCAGTAGACATTATATACACACAGAGACCATGAAACAATACCCCCTCCCACCCCACTGTCCTGCTGGTAATAGCTTATCTAAAGTGATCATCAAGTTGGGCCATTTCCAGCACAAATCCAGGTTTTCTCACCCCCGCCCCACAAACTCACTCTCCTGCTGGTAATAGCCCATCCAAAGTGACAACTCTCTTCACAATGTGTATGATAATCAAGGTGGGCCATTTCCTGCACAAATCCAGGTTCTCTCACCCCCTCACCCCCCTCCAAATACCACACACACAAACTCAATCTCCTGCTGGTAATAGCCTATCCAAAGTGACCACTCTCCCTACAATGTGCATGATAATCAAGGTGGGCCATTTCCAGCATTATGCTCTCGCTCTCTCTCTCTCTCTCTCTCACACACACACAGTTTCTCTTTCACACTCCCCCAACACACACTGGCTCTTTTTCACACACACACTCTCACACACTTCTCCAACAAAACTGTCTCTCCTCACACACGCACACATCCCAACACAAACTTGTATTATGTTTTTGTTATTACTTCTTGGTACTTCCTGCAAAGCACATATATTCTCTGTAATTTTAGTCTTTCAAATTGCTGTTGTTTTAGGGTTTTTTTGCCAGTCTGTGTATTTCATAATTTTATTTCTCTCTTAGGCTTAATTTTAATTCTTTGTGTAGTGAGTTCTAAAAGGCCTAACCTGTCCTGGCTGGAGTAATTATCATTATTACTTTTGTTATCATGTTGTGCTTTATCATTTATTATTTAAAATGGTACAATCAAATAATAGTATCCTTCTAGAACGTAACTTCAGCTTGTACTAACCTTAGCAGTGCCAGTTTAAAAAAACATTAGCTAAAAACATAACTTTAGAAACCGGGCAGATGAAGGTTGCTTATTTTCAAATTGTATTTTTAGTTATATCTGTAAAATAATTTAAAATTTGCATGACAACAGATGAGTTCCAACTATGATATCAATAGCAATGATGGAGTTAAGTGTTAGTGAGTCACATACATGATTTTGATCAGTAAACCTAAACGCTAAAATAATTAGAAATATAAATTCCTTTTCTTAATAAATGAGAAAAAAAACCTTAAGCGCATATGTTAAAATTAAGTATGTTTTTAGTGGAATGGAAAACAATTGACTAAAATAGAGCAGATAATGGCAGTAACGCAGAGTATGTATGGTAGAGGAAGTAAGCAGATTTTAAGCAAATTTTATTTATTTTTATTTATCTCTACTAAAGATAGTGTACAAAGTATCTAACGTGTGTTTCTGGTATCTGTTCCACAACTGATACCTCAAGGTTTGGGATTGGGAATATCTGCTGTATTATCTCCTGATTGTTCTAAATTTACATATACCTTTAAACGTGGCTTTAACAATTAGATACAGGCTCCTGACAGCTAATTCCTAGATTATTATCTGCAAAACCCCCCGAGTTTTCAGGTGGCTAAGCAATCCCTGGAATCATGATTAAAGTTTCCTCACCCTCCCCCAAAATCTGAAATGGTGCCCCGGTGAGCCAGGAGTGGCCAGAGGGCTGCAGGAGGGCCGTGGGCTATGGCAAGATGCAGCCCCTGTGTGACTGCGCGAAGCCCGCCTTGAGCCACATGCCAAGCACCAGGCACCACAAGCCACAGCAGCAGCTCAGACATATGGGTGGCAATACACCATATGCCTGGCCACCCTTACTTCTGCACTGCTGCTGGCGGTGGCGTTGCCTTCAGAGCTGGGCGCCGGGCCAGGACCCACCAGTAACAGGCCGCCTTGCCAGGGCTTATTTTGTGCCAGGGCTGAGCTCTGGCCCATCTTTCAATACAAATTAAACACTGGGGAGGCAGCGGAGACCAGATGTGATGGGGGGGAGCAGGGTGCCCATTGGGGATGGATGATGGGGGGGTGCCAAAACACAAGTACGCCCAGGGCGCCATTTTCCCTAAGACCGGCCCTGGAATAACACAGCCACCCAAACCTCTTTGCCCCCGTGGGGCTCACCTCTCAGAACACACAGCCCCACAGCGTCTCCAGCTAAATACAGCCCCTATATATGGGGTTTGCTCAGTTGTGGATATGTAGGTGCCCAGCCCCAAAGAGCCCCCAGGGCACAGCCTCACCCCACCTGCAGCCTCTGGGGAGAGGGAGGAAAAACAGCATGAAAATGGGTCGGAAAAAAACAAGGGCTAGAAAGTGTTAGGGCAAGGGGAAGTGCAGTGGGGGAGGGGCAAGGCCTTCAGAGCTGTTGATCCAGTCCTGTTTTGGGGGCTAGTGCTAGGGAAACCCTGTACAAATCCGTCTCCAGGCTGTAACGCAGACCAAAGGCAGCTCCCGAACTGAGGGCGGCAGGGCAGGGCTTAGTGCACTGGGATATTTACACCAGAAATACCCAGCTCTGTGGCCCATTCCCCTCTGCCTGGCACACGGGATCAACCATGTCACCTGGGCACAGCGAGTGTGAAATGACCCCAGAGTTACACCCCCGCTGCATTGGTACAAATGGCACACTGTGGGCTGGGCAGGAGAGACGCAGACCCCTGAAATCCAGGATTAGTGAAAAAATCACGATTGGTAGCAGGAGCAGTATAGACCCAGAGCGATGCTGCTCCCCTGAGGCAGAGACCTCCCCATCGGCCATCTGTTGTGCTCACTTTTATGTTGGGGACAGTCCCTGTGCTGTATTCTCAGGAGGGCCGGGTGGTTAGGAGAACGGCACCTCCATCCCCTGCACCTTGTCCCAGCCAACGCTGATGCCCTGGGACCCTGGTACAGAATCACTGAGCCAGACAGTCTCCTCCTGGGGAGTGGGGGGCATTGTAAACTGCACCTGCTGGCCCCAAAGTGACCTTAAGTGGGGTCCTGGCATAGGGGAGTGGCCTGGGAAAGGGGGCAGAGACGGGACATTTCTCTGTCCAGCCAATCCCTGGCTGCTATATCACCCTGAACTTGGATAGGGGGCGTGGCTTGGGAATGGGGGTGTGCCCAGGACTTTTCTGAAGCCATACAGTCTCCAGCTGCTGTATCATCCCCAGCCAATGAGAGTACTGTCCACAGGCCACATGTCCCATATAGCAGCACAGTCCCCGTTTTCCATGAGAAGCCTGAACAGCTGGGATGTGCCAGGTTTTCATTCCCTCCTTGCTCATATCTGGTTGCTTTACAGCCACACAGTGTCTGTGCGAGCCATGTGCCTGGGCTGAGTGGGACTGGCTCTGTGTGACAGGGACACAGAGCCCCTGGAGGGGCGCTTGGACTGAGCTGAGGATGGAAACTGAAGAGCAGTGAATGAGGGCTAATGCTACCAGAGCGGGGCTGGAGGTCAGAGCCCAGGTTAATGTCACTTGCTCAGTGGTTGCTGATAAACTCACCCATGTACTAAGCTCCTGCTCTGGGTAAATGTGCCTTGGAGGCTGTGGTGACTGGAGCTGTGTGGACAGACACCAACTCACGCCAACCACATGCCCCTGTGTGTCCTGTCTGAGTATTTCATACTCCTAAAAATTGCCCCTGGGAAAGTTCCCCAGTTAGTGATGCTGAACCTCTATGGATTTCACACTACTGGTGTAGGTCACTGCCTCTGGTGTGAGCCAGGGGGTCCCCCTTGGAGACACGGAGAGCACTGGCCTGGGGGGAGATGTCATAGAATCATAGAAGGTTAGGGTTGGAAGGGACCTCAGGAGGTCATCTAGTCCAACCCCCTGCTTGAAGCAGGACCAATCCCCAATTTTTGCCCCAGATCCCTAAATGGCCCCCTCAAGGATTGAACTCACAACCCTGGGTTTAGCAGGCCAATGCTCAAACCACTGAGCTATGACTGCTCCCTGTGAGTCAGACCAGCCTTGGGCTGTGGCTAGTAGTCTGTGTGTTGCGAAATGTAAATGGGAAACCAGCACATTCAGTCCTCAAAGACACCAGCCTGGGGTTGGGGGGGGAATGGTGGATAATGATTCCGCTCACATCTCTGGCCACACACACGTCAGGGCTGCTCCCAGACATGCTACAAGAGGCCACAGCCCATCCGGTTCCTCTGCTGCTCCCCCTGGGGAGGAGGGAACTGGAGGCACAGAGCCTCGGGGATTCTCCTCGGAGGCCCAGATGCTGCTGCAGAGTCCCCTGGCTCGGTCACCAGCTCTTGCTCCCCATGATCCTGCTGTGGCTGCTCTGTAAGTTTGGGGAGAGCTCTCTGCCCACGGGCTGGGGGAGCTTGTCTCCAGGTTGTTGGGAGCAGAGGGAGAGACAGGAGAATGATGGTGCCTGGGCTGGGGAGATGTGGGGACCAGCCTGGGTTCAGAATCCCATTAGAAATATTAAATAGTTGAAATGGTGACTACACATGGCTACTTCACGGAGATCCAGACAATTAATTCATGTCAGAGTGAAAAGCCGGTTGTAAATTCATGGTGTGTGTCTCCTAACGACGTCTGACATGATTTTCAATACTCTTCCAATTTTTGCTGTAGCCTCCTGCTCTACATGCCATATAATATCATGCCCTTGTGAAGGCATCACAGGCTCATATATATAATGTACACTCAGAGCAGCCTAGTGGTTGAGACACCCATTTCCCATTAAAAATTATGGAATTTGGATCTAAATCCCTTAGCTTTGAAAATTAGAGCCTGTATGTAAGCCACACACCTTCTGGGTGTGGTGTTCTGTCCCGTCTAGTGACACCGAGACCTCTTAGAGAGAGAGATAAAATGAGTTTGCGCTACAGCTTTAGCTAACTGTATGTTGGCTTTTAGCTCATGGGGTAAAGGCTCCTATACTCAGCTCCCAAGGTCACCAGTTCAATCCTGCCTGCCAGCGACTGGGGTCTGTTGGCGTTACAGGTAAATTTACATCGATTGTAAACTCTTTGGGGTAGGAGCCATCTTCTTGTTCTGTGTTGGTACGGCCCCGAGCGCAATGGGGTCCTGGTCTATATAACAGGCACTCCTAGGTGCTACTGCAGTAGAGAATACGAATATTGCATATAAAGAAATTACATTAAAAGGATGTTACTGAGGTTTCAAATTCGAGAAGACTGATGTTAGGAAATGCCAGTATTAGGTTTGGCCACTCAGAGCTCATTATGATTGTGGGGCCAGAGAGTTTAGCATTCTTCTTGGGGAGCATATTGATGATAATTTGGGACTTTGTGAGAAAGTAGAAATATTGAAATTTTTACAATGCCATATGTTCTGAGTTTCCAAGGGCATTATGAGGGAGAGGGGTTCATTAAAATTAATGGTAATTTTTTTACACTCCGAACACTGAAGTCAAGGAGAGTTTTTTTCATTGACTTTAACCGACTTCTGGTCAAACCCTCAAACTGTACTGAAGACTTTGTAATCCTCCCCTGCAACTATTCAGCCTTTGTCAGATTCCTAACCGGGTCTTTCCACCGATATCTGCGTTGAGACCTATTAAACATGCATTGATTGTGTCTTGATTATCAGACATTCTGGGAAGATTAATTAATCAAGTCTGCAGAAAACAAGGTCATTAGAGAGGATCACAACTTAGACAATGTTTTCAAATTTGGAAATAAATGGGAAATTTTTAGCCAAATATTTGCTAATCTCCCCTCCCCCCCCGCCAATTTTTCATCCACCCTTTGTTTCTCCATCTGTACAAGGGGGGTACTGATACTGACCTCCAGCAGAAACGCTATGATATTGAAAAGAAATCTGAGACTATTCTACATCAACTGGGAGACTTTGCAAAGACCCCCCTCATTAATATTATAAGACTGGTCAATTGTTTTATAGACAGACAAGAAGGGGAAAGTGACATTTCTCACTTAAAAACATTATTACAAAGAAGACTGTGTTTAAATTGATGACCTTTAAAATGTCTCCCTTTCCACATGGTCATACCCCAGTGACGAATCCCAGCTTTGCTAGTTTGGCAGGAAAACACCCCTTAAATACTGAGACTCTGCGCCTGCTATCACTTGTGCAATTATGTAACTTTACTCTTGTAAGTAATTCCATTGAAGATAATAGGGCTACTCAGAAGAGTTCAGTTCTGCATGTGCTTAAATGTCTGCAGGACCAGGGGCTAGAGTTGTTTGTTTTCTGCATATCTGTGTGTAGGGTTAAATCTCTCTTCAACTGTAGCTGCTGTGACAGATTTTTAATCTGTTAATCTGATAACCAGCCTGTCTTTGATAGTTTCAAATTTTGCATTCCCAAAGTCACAGTTTTCAGACAATACATGCAGAGCTTTTATCAAACATTCAACATTTTCCTCTGCTTCTTGAATTCTCTGGTTGAAACGTGCTGTTTCATAAACCACACTTCTCTGAGCTCTAAAGTACGTATCAAGTATCACCTGGACCCTTTTGCAGTCTTCTCTGTGACTGTCTCCAGTAAAGTCAAAGGATTTTAAGATATGCTCTGCTTGTTTCCCCATAGCATAAATTAATAAAGATACCCATATATTTCCAGTTTCTTTGTGGAGCCTGTTTGCAATGTGAAATCTTGCACAATACTGTTTCCAGTTTGTCCATTGAGAAGGTTTGTCACTGGTGAAGTCCCCTGGAGCTTTGAAGAGTGGCATGTTGATGAGATCCTACAACCTATGTTGCATTGTTCTCTCTGTCTGCAACCTTTGTTGCTGATTTCCTTCTGTTTCTGTTCTCCTCGGTCTCTAGTATACTTCTGACACCATGTCATGTTCGGGTACCAGATGTGGACTGGCCTCAGAGCTTCCTTCTTAGCAAAGTACACACCAGATGCGTTCATCATAAGATCTTGTAATGCTCTGCCAGGCACCTCTGAGGTTAGCTTAAATAAGATGTTTTCCATACAGTGCCAGTTAGTGGCTGAACAATATAATAGAATTCAGCAGTCCATTCCCTGATCTATGAAACCCTTCGCCTCCAGGGACCAATGCCCAGGGCTCAGAGCATCCAACAGTGGCCTGGGGGTGTCTAGGGCAGGGAGATGGGTCTGTTACCTGGGAAGGAAAAATGTGAGAATCATCCAGAGATAGGTTCATGGATGGGTTATCCCCCAATTCAATACCCTGATGCCTAGCTCCCATCCGTGGGCCTTCTCCAGGAGAAAAGTCAAGGAGAGCGCTTGTCCTGGTCTGACAGGCCCTGCTTAGTATCCCTTGGGGTCTCTACCCAGTTTGTTAGTCCCCGTGTCCCCTCTGTCCTGAACGTGCTGCACGGCTCTGAGATGTCCCAGCCCCCTTGGGGGATTTGCTCTGAGGTCTCATGATACTGGACTGCCTCTTTTCAGAGCACAGCCCCCAGGAGTTCTGGGGGGGATACAAACAACCTTGTATGGCCCCGCCCATGCTCCACCCCCAGGCCCCTTCCTACTTCCCAGCACTGTGCTGTAGGGGGCTCTTCCCCTGTGGCCAGGGCCCCAGGCTGGGGCTAATGGGGGCTGCCTGGTGCTGGGGGAGGGCACCAAACACCTCTGCGGCTGGGGAAGGGCCGCGTCGCCTGCCCAGTGCACGGCGGGGGGGAGCACACCACTTGGCATGCTGGGGGGAGCCATGCCACCCACCCGCTGGGTGCTCTGGGGCTGGGGGAGGGGAACCATGCGGCCCACCCAGGAGGTTGCTGGGATGGGGGTGGCCTCCACGTCAGGGGAGCCTCTGGGCTTTGGCGGGAGGGGCTGGGCCTTGGGCAGAAGGGGCAGGACGGGTCAGGGGCTAGCCTTCCTGAGCCTGGGGTTCACTCGCCATCTAGGTGGGGACACCTGCCCAGCTGGAGGCAGAGCTGCTTTGTGGAGACCCCACTCTGAGCCTGCACTCTCTAGAGCCATTTGCCTACTCCCCAACCACCCATCAAATGTTCCCTATTCCAGGCCCAGCCATGTCTGTCTACATCTGGATCCTCCGCTATGCCCTGGTTCTTCTCCTCCTGGTGTCTTCCCTGATCATCACCTTCACCCTGTAGAGAACAAGCCATCGCTCTGCCTGAGCCACAAGACTCGAGTCCCCATGGGATATAACATGGCCCCGTCCCTTCAGCCCGCCTGCACCCCCAACCTTGTCCATCCAGCTCCTGGTTCCCCAACACAGTCCTCTCTGTGCTGCTTCCCATACACCCTCTTTGCTCGGTGCTCCTCCCCACAGCCCTCCTCTCTCCATGTCTCAATCCCTCTGAGCAATCCCATTGCTCCACCTGCCTAGAGCGAAACATGGGGATTTGCAGGGAAAATCTTTGTCTTGTTCCCCTTCCCCGATTCTCTCTTTCTGTCAATCCTCAGACTGTGATCTTCTCAGGGGCATCTTCTCATTGTCCCCTCAACAGGGTCTGGGCGGTGCCATGCACATGGTGGTCACCACCCTGAATAACCAATAATAACAATGTCCCAGGTGGGCATGTGGCTGAGAGAATCCAACAAACATTCCAAGGTGGCTGAGCCCCAGGGTTCTCACTGGGATGTACGGCCCATGAGGGACGCGGGGCTCACGTGTAATAATCTCATTCCCTTCCCCTATGTGAAAGGGGGCAGCTGCATTTCCCAGTCTGCGCCCCATGCCAAGTGCACTGCACTGCAGGAGTGAGGTCTAGGGGTTACCCTGGCGATGGCCAGGTCTGAGGCCTTGTCTCTCTCTCAAACCCCAAGGAAAAGGACGTTTGTGGAGCCTGACACAATCAGGAGTCCCCGAGCAGGGAGGAGTTTGGCCAGGCTCCACACAGCAAACTCCAGGGACAATCACTGAGCAGGGTCCCATTTTATATTTTGCACAGTGAGCACGGCACACACAGCTAGTGACGCATAGGTCCTGCCCCAAAGATCTCGTCATCTAGGTAGACCAGGAAGACAAAGGATGGGAGGGGAAACCGAGGCAAAGAGTAATGGGGTGACTTGCCCTCAGTTACCATGAAGTACCAGGACTAGAACCTAGGTCTGCTGATTCCCATGCCTGTGTCCTAGTCACTAAACTTCACTGCCTCTTCCTTATGTCTATGGGCCGTCCATGCCTCTGGGTGAAGGAAAGGGCAGGTCACTCTCTGGGGTCATTCCAATGTCCACATTCCTTCTGGGCTCAGAAATGACCCATCCACTGAGTTCCATGGAGGGGACGATGTTATCCCCTAAGAAAGGGCTGCCTCGGTCCATGTCGGAGAGCGACCAAACCAAAGAGGTCTCTACTTGGCTCATGTCTCATTCAGGGTTTCTCAAGACAAAGTGAAAGACATTTCCCAGAAATTCCCAATCGTTCACTCTCCTCCATGAATGTTGGTCTCTACCAGTCGTGCTGCTCCAGGCCTGGGCTGCTGGCTCAGCCAGGGGAGGTGGGAAGAGCTGCTGGGAGAGCCCCCAAGAGACAGAGTGTTGCCGAATGTGGAGCTGGTGATTCAGTAGGGTCGTCCCTGGGTGCCAGCCCTGAGCCCAGGTGTCTGTGCAGTGTTAGGGGGTGGCTGCTCTGTCTGAGGAAAAAGAAAAGAAGTACTTGTGGCATCTTAGAGACTAACACGTTTATTTGAGCGTAAGCTTTTGTGAGCTACAGCGATGGCTGAGAATAGTGCAGTTGTCTCAGAATTGGTTCTGGATTCCGCTAAAGTCCAGGAAGGGAATGGTCCTAAGTATGTGTCTGCAAGGGAGAATGGCCCAGTAACTTGGTCGCATCCAGTTAGTGTCTATGCAAAATCGCAGACCAGACAATTCTGGTGCTTGTATTTTGCCTGTTGCTAATGTGTGGCTGGGAAAGTGTGTAGCACCTCTGTCTAATCAGGGTGAGATCCTAGCCAGGGCACAAGGAGAGCATAAAGGTGATTTGATTGTGTTACCTACTGAGGGTGTGGAAACCTGTTGCAAGAAGGAAAAGATTCCTGAACTTCTGTGTGGCAAAGGGAAGGGGAATGCTTCCAGCCTTTTATCTAGGAAGTCTGTAAGTTTGCCTGAAAGGGGATTGTGTAGGAATCCACCTGATGGGCCAGAGGTAATTCTGGATGTAATGAGACCCAGAAAGAGTCTGTTGTTGCTCAGAAAAGTGTTCCTCTAGAGCAAGCTCTAGGTGAAGAGGGTAAGGGCAGAATTTCTGTGAGGGGTGAATTGTTGCATAGAAAAGACCCTAGGGAAAGGAATCCTCATGGAGTCTTTGCAAGCAGTTTACTGCAACTGAAGGGTGTGAAAGTGATTTAATCAAGAAAGTTTCCGTTCCTAACAACCAGAAATTTTCTGTTGTGAATGAAGCCACTGACATTCCTGTTGAAAGATCCAGTGTGGATAGCTTTGAGAAGGTCTCAGATGGAGTGAAAGCTGTTAAGAAAGTTATACAGTCCTATAACCAAGTGGCTGTGTTTGGCCAGCTTGTTGGGGAGACAACTATGAATCCGATGAAGTGAGCTGTAGCTCACGAAAGCTTATGCTCAAATAAATTTGTTAGTCTCTAAGGTGCCACAAGTCCTCCTTTTCTTTTTGCGAATACAGACTAACACGGCTGCTACTCTGAAATCTGTCTGAGGAGATGCTCATGCCTGGCCCTGGAGCCTTTGCCATTGGGGACGTGGGGGATGGTCCAACACTCAGTGGTTGTAAATCAAGATTGTTGTTACTAGAAGACACTCTCCATCTCCAGCACAGAGATGGGCTGGATGCAGGGATCACTGCATGGGATTCTCTGGCCTGGGTGATGCAGGGGGCCAGACAGATGAACACAATGGTCCCCTCTGGCTTTAACATCCCTGGATCTGTGTAGCCCGGGCTGTGGAAACCCCCAACCAGGGGGTGAAATTCCAAGGCACATTTTACAGAGAAAAAAATAGATGCAGGCACCTCTCCCTGCACTGACCCCACCCCCACAACTCAGATGCGCTAGCAGCTCAGAGCAGTGCACGCCACATGGCTCAGTGGGGTATATATAGATGCACAGACCCAGAGCGATGCTGCTCCCCTGACGCAGCCACCTTCTCATGGCCCATTTCCATGGACCTCTTGGTGCCAACCGGCAGGGGACATGGGGTACATGAGGGTTACAGGGATTCCTTGGGGGCAGTATCTACACATTAGTCTGCCAAAGAATGCCATGGAAGGGCTCTAATGGAAGCCTCTGTCACACTGTTCATCACAATCATTGTGAGACGTATGTACAGATAATACAGGAGGAGTCATGTCTAAATACTAGAAAATATGTTCTCCAGCTCTGTGAGATAAGGCAGGTCACAGAAATGTGATTCCCAAGCTCCTGGCAGGCAGAGGAGAAGAACTGCTGACGAACCCCCCCGCCCCCATTTCCTTTCGTCTGTGAGGATAAGTTGCCAGTGGGCTGGATTGTCTGAGAAGGGATCTCAGCCAAGCTGGTTGAAAATGCTGGGAGAATGGCTTAGGGTAAGCTATCTGGCAGGGGACAGGGGAATGCCTTGTTAGCTAAGTTTCAGCTCTAGCAAATATGTTGTGCTTCTGTTTGATAGGTAACCGCTTGTTTCCAATATTCTTACTGACTGTGACTCTAATCTTTGATCTTTCATAACAAACCTGTCCTTGTTTTCACTATGAATCTATCTCAGTGCTGCGTGTGAAGCAGAGTGGTGACCCTGTGTGGATCTTGGTAAGCCGGTGTGTGCTGTTCCTTTGGGAATGACGAATCTGAGAGCTCTGTGCATGTCCATTGGAACAGGGCCTGGCACCCCAGAAGGACAATCGGAGGACTCGGGGGATGGAGGGTGTCCATCACAAGCCTATACAGAGATAGCGAGGCTTGCAGAGGTCTCAAAGGCCATGATTGTGCTGCTGGAAGCTGGAGGATTCAAGGAGCTGCCCACAGCAGATACAGACAAGACTCCTTCTCACTAGGGTGTCACCCTCAGGATCCCTCAATTCCACCTGGAAAAGGGGTCTCTGTTCCGTCATTGTAGCCTCTGATAGTCCTGAAAAGCTCACTACACACAATACGTTGCAGTCATAGTATTTACGTATAAAGAATGTCTAATGAAAACTTAAATGAAAGCCAGAATCATACTGATTCCCAGAACTGTTGGGTGACATACATAGGGATGATATTGAAAGCTGTGTCTATGCACTAAACAATGGTTTGACGTCTAACTCAAGGCAGGACTGACAATGAGGGGCTGAGTTAGACAAAGGAAGCTGATTCCCCCCATCACCCTCAACTTTGTAAATCAAGCTTTGTGAGCCAACACAATGGAAGCCAAACCTGCCTATGGAATAAACAGGGGGATGGAAAGACCCAGAAATAAAACCACAGGGGGTTGTCCTGACCTCAGAGACAAAGCAACGAATGTGGGGAGTACAAGAAGTCAGAAGGACTCCACTTTATCCATCGCTGATGAAGCAAAATGGACAGCTCTTTTTGCACTCATGGAAGGTGGATCCGAGCTATGCTGGCGGGTGATGCTGGGAGATTGCTTTGGGTGGGGAAAAGACTGTAGACAAGGATTTTAGCCTGTGGCAGTTAAGCTTAGGTTCTAAGAAGCATGTTATACTTTTCATTTTATATGGAACCATTACTATGTCCATTCTCCTTACATCTTTATCTTTGAGAATAACCTTACTATTGTTTTCACTCAAACTCAGTCTCTGTGCTGTGAGGTTTTAAAGGACTGTCCCTGAGTCGTACCAGTCAGGCTGTGTGTGCACTTTTCCCTTGGAGACAGTAAAGCTGGTGATTTCTGTAAGTCTCCAGTGGCACGGGCTGGATACTACAGGGGGAGGCTTTCCGAGGGGCACAGGGGCTGCAGTGCACCTGTTGTTCTCCTGCAAGGCTAGGTAAGGGCTGGCAGAACCCAGAAGAGATTGTGTGGGTGGCTGCCAGACTCGATGTGTCAGAGGAGCTGACACCCAGCTAAGAACCAGCGAGTCTTCCTCTAGCTGGAAACAGGAGGGGGTAACCAGGTGATTCATGGTCCTGGACAACCCAAGAAAGTGTCATGTAAGGCCAGGTGGTAGCAAGATGCCTCACAACCTTGAGTACCCCTGGATAGCATCATACCGACACAATGCCCATCTGCTGCGCTCACCTCTATCCTGCAGATGGTCCCTGCACTGCATTCTCAGCAGGCCCAGGTGGCTGGGAGCATGGCACCTTCTCCCCAGCACCATTTCCCAGCCTATGCTGATACCATGGGACCCTGGTACAGTCACTGAGCCAGATTTTCCCCTGTGCGGGAGTGTGGTTACATACAATGCACCTGCCGGTCCCAAAGTGACCCAAATGTAGGTGCATCTGGTCCCAGCAGGATGTCTCAAGCCTAGGGTCCTCTGGGGGCACAGTCCTGTCATAGAGACACCTGCATTAGCTCCATCCCAGCTAGTGACATAGGGGGTGTGGACCCTGAATGGGGGCAGAGCCAGGAAATTCACAGATTCATGGATTCCAAGGCCAGATCACCAAGTCTAACCTCCTATATAGCTCAGGCCAGAGAACTTCCCAAAGCAATCCCTATAGCAGAGCTTTTAGAAAAAAAACATCCCATCTCCATTTAAAAGTTGTCAGTGACAGAGAATCCACCACAACCCTTGGTAGATTGTGCCAATGGTTAATTTATGCTTTATTCCAGTCTGAATTTGTCTGGCTTCAACTTCCAGCCATTGGATCATGTTTGACCTTCTCTACTATTATTAAATATTTATTCTCCATGTAGGCACTTACAGACTGTGATCAAGTCACCCCTTAACCTTCTCTTTGTTAAAATAAACAGATGGAGCTCTTTGAGTCTGTCACTAAAGGCATGTTTTCTAATCCTTTAAGCATTTTTATGGATCTTTTCTGACCCCTCTCCAATTTATCAACATCCTTCTTAAATTGTGGACACCAGGACTGGACAGAGGATTCCAGCAATGGTCACATCAGTGCCAAATACAGAGGTAAAATAACCTCTCTACTCCTCTGCGAGATTCCCATTTATGCATCCAACCATCGTATTTCCCTTTTTGGCCACAGTGTCACACTGGGAGTTCATATGCCACTGATTATCCACCATGGCACTCCTATCTTTTTCAGTGTCACTGCTTCCCTGGAAAGAGTCCCACATTCTGTAAGTATGGCCTACATTCCTTGTTCCTAGGTGTATGCATTTACATTTAGCCATATTAAATGTATATTGTTTGCTTGTACCCAACTTACCTTTCATTAATGATCTGGAGGATGGCGTGGACTGCACCCTCAGCAAGTTTGCAGATGACACTAAACTGGGAGGAGTGGTAGATATGCTGGAGGGTAGGGATAGGATACAGAGGGACCTGGACAAATTAGAGGATTGGGCCAAAAAGAAACTTGATGAGGTTCAACAAGGACAAGTGCAGAGTCCTGCACTTAGGACAGAAGAATCCCATGCACCGCTACAGACTAGGGACCGAATAGCTAGGCAGCAGTTCTGCAGAAAAGGACCTTGCGGTTACAGTCGACGAGAAGCTGGGTATGAGTCAACAGTGTGTCGTTGTTGCCAAGAAGGCTAATGGCATTTTGGGCTGTATAAGTAGGGGCATTGCCAGCAGATTGAGGGACATGATTGTTCCCCTCTATTTGATATTGGTGAGGCCTCATGTGGAGTACTGTGTCTGGTTTTGGGCCCCACACTACAAGAAGGATGTGAACAAATGGGAAAGCATCCAGTGGAAGGCAACAAAAATGATGAGGGGACTGGAACACATGACTTATGAGGAGAGGCTGAGGGAACTGGGATTGTTTAGTCTGCAGAAGAGAAGAATGAGGGGGGATTTGATAGCTGCTTTCAACTACCTGAAAGGGGGTTAAAAGAGGATGGATCTAATCTGTTCTCAGCTGTGGCAGATGACAGAACAAGGCGTAATGGTCTCAAGTTGCAGTGGGGGAGGTTTAGGTTGGATATTAGGAAAAACTTTTTCACTAGGAGGGTGGTGAAGCACTGGAATGCGTTACCTAGGGAGGTGGTGGAATCTCCTTCCTTTGGGGTTTTTAAGGTCAGGCTTGACAAAACCCTGGCTGGGATGATTTAGTTGGGGATTGGTCCTGCTTTGAGCAGGGGGTTGGAATAGATGACCTGCTGAGGTCCCTTCCAAGCTTGAGATTCGGTGGTTCTATCCCTAGCCATTCAGAATGTGCTTTGCGTCCGTGACCTGTGCTCGTGATTATTTACACCTCACCTTATTTTTTCAGTGATGATTTTATGTTTTTTTCTGGGTGTTAATGAAAATGGTAAATAGTTTACAGCCAAGAACTGATCCCTGTGAGACCCCACTGGAAACACTCCCATTTGATACAGGAGTTCTGAAGGAACTCAGATGTGAAATTGCAGAACTACTAACTGTGGTATGTAACCTGTTGCTTAAGTCAGACTCTGTACCATATGATTGGAGCTTAGTTAATGTAACTCCGATTTTTTTAAAAAGACTTCAAAGGTGATACTGGCAATTACAGGCTGGAAAACCTAGCTTCAGTACCAGAGAAGTAGGTTGAAACTACAATAAAGAACGGAATTATCAGGAACGTAGATGAACATGAATTGTTGAGAAAGAGTCAACATGGGATCTGTAAAGGGAAATCATGCCTCACCAATCTATTAGAATTCTTTAAGGTGGATCAACAAACATGTGGACAAAGGTAATCCAGTAGATATAGTGTACTTGGAGTTTCAGAAAGCCTTTCACAAGGTCCCACACCAAAGTCTACTAAGCAAAGTAAGTGGTCATGGGATAAGAGGGAAGGGCCTCTCATGGATCTCACTGGTGAAAAGATAGGAAACAAACAGTAGGAATAAATGGTCAGTTTTCAAAATGGAGAGACATAAATAGAGGTGTTCCCCAGGGATCGGTATGGGGACAAGTACTGTTCAGCATATTCAGAAATGATCTGGAAAAGGGGGTAAACTCTGAGGTGGCAAAGTTTGTGTATGATACAACATTTGTCAAGATAGTTAAATCCAAAGCAGACTGCAAAGAGTTACAAAGGGATCTCACAAATATGGGTGAATGGGCAACAAAATGGTAAATGAAATTCAACATGAATAAATGCAAAGTAATAGACATTAGAAAACATCATCTCAACGACATGTGCAAAATGATGGGATCAAAATTAGCTGTTACCACTCAAGAAAGAGATCTTGGAATCAATACAAGTTCTCTGAAAACATCTGCTCAGTGTGCAGTGGCAGTCAAAAAAGCTAACAAGTTATTAGGAACAATTAGGAAAGGGATAGATAATAAGACAGAAATGATCACAAAGCCACTATATAAATATAATAAATAATATGGAACACTCAAGGACATGGAAACTCAAATATATCACTTTATTGATACATGGTACGCCTACATCTTAAATACTAGATGGAGTTCTGGTTATTTTATGTCAAAAAGATGTCTTAGTATTGGGAAAAGGATACAGAAGGACAACAAAAATGAGTAGGGGTATGGGATAGCTTCCAGATGAGCAGAAATTAAAGACTTGGACTGTTCAGTTTAGAAAAGAGATGACTATGGGGGATACGATACAGGGGTATACAATCATTAATGGTGTGGAGAAAGTGAATAGGGAAGTGTTATTTACCCGTTCACATAACACAAGAAGCCAATGAAATGTATTGCTGTCAGGTATAAAAGAAACAAAAGGAAATACTTCTTCACACAATGCACCATCAACCTGTGGAACTCATTGCCAGGGGATGTTGTGAAAGCCAAAATTATAATGGGGTTCAGAAAACACTTAGAGAAGTTCCTGGAGGACAGATCTGTTAATGGCTATTAGCCAAGATAGCCTGTGACACAACCCCATGTTCTGGGAGTCTTTAAATCCCTGACTGCCGGATGCTGGGACTGGAAGACTGAGGATGGATCACTTGATAATTTCCCTGTTTTGTTCATTCCCTCTGAAGGATCTGGCACCAGCCACTGTCAGATGACAGGATATTGGGCTAGGTGGACCATCTGACCCAGTATGGCCGTTCTTACATTCTTATCTTACCCTCCTTTAATTCTAGCCACTCCATTATCTTGCCGGGAAGCCCCATCAGACTGACAGTGCTACAGTTATCTGGGTCATCCCGTTTACCCTTTTTATATAGTGGCACATTAGCTTTCCAGTGCTAAGGTCCTGTGCCCAGCCAATTCCCGGCCTTTGTATCACCCCCAGCCAAAGGGAGTGCTGTACACAGACCACGTCCTGGTGTTACCGGCATGGTCCCCGTTTTCCATGTGATGCCAGTGTCTCAGGTCCCCTTCACATGAACACCTGGGGCATGCTGGGTTTTCATTCCTTCCCTCTCCATGTCTGGTTGTTCTACAGGCACAGTGTCTGCCTGAGCCCTGTGCCTGGGCCGGGCAGGCCTGGGTCAGTGTGACAGGGACACACGGCCCCTGGGGGCAGGGCTGAGGGTGCGCAGTGAAGAGGCCAGTGGAGTGAGAGCTCACACTGCCAGAGCAGGCTGGGAGCTCAGAACAGATGTTAATGACCCCTGTGCATCATTTTGTGATATGTTGACCCCCACACACAAAGCCCGCCCTGGCAGTGGTGCATGCGGCAGGCTGTGGAGGGTGGAGACGCCGAGACAGACACCAGCTCACACCAACAACATGCCCTTGTGTCTCCCGTCTCAGGGGACAGCTGGAGCTAGTGGTAAAATAGTGGAAATTGTCAAGAGGAATTTGCCCTTTTCCTGGGAATGGATTTAGAAATTCACTAGTTTTGGCTCAGCAGGACTGAGCCTGTCACAGGGAGGTTCCAATGGGAAACCAGGGGGTCCAGCTCTCCCCGATGCAGAGACCAGATGTGTGTGGGGGGGGATGGTGAATAATGTTTCCATTCTCATCTCATGAGGGAGGGCCCCTCTGGCCACAGACACATCAGGGCCTCCCTGAGACACGCTACAAGAGCCCAGAGCCTGTACGGGCCGGAAGAAGGAAGGGAGAAGGAGGGACCTGGGGCACAGAGCCCCAGTGGCTGCTCATCAGAGATGTAGACTCGATGCTGCTGTGGGATATTCAGGCTGAGTCGCCTGCTCTCGATCACCCCATGATCCTGCTGTGGCTGCTCTGTGAGTTTGCAGTGAGCCCTCTGCCTAGCGGTTTAGGGGCAGGCAGGTTTATAGGTCTGCCTGTGCTGGGGGGATATGGGGAACAGCCTGGAAGGGAAGTTATGGTAAAAATGGTTTAAACGAACAGCTGCACGTTGATGTTCTACTGAGCTCTGAGCAGTTATTTCATGTTGGGTTTAAAAACTGGTTTGAAATTCATGGCCAAAGTTTCTTACCAATTTCTGAGAGAATATTTAATGCTCAGAACATTGTTTTGATATCTAGCTATTTTATTTAATAGCTAATGTCCCTGTGTGTGTGTATTGTACTCACATATATATTACAACCTATGGCTGAGATTTTCAAAGCTGCCTACGGGATTTGGACACTTTGTTCAAATTCATGGCAACTGAGCATCCAAATCACCTATACAGCTCTGAAAGTCTGAGCCGGTGAGCAGATCTTTAATAGTACATAGAATGGACCTGCATTAAAAGGATGATATTGAGGTCACAAACCTGGAAATGACAGGGTTAGGACTGACTGTGCGGAGCTCATTTCAGGGACGAGGACAAAGAATTGAAGCTGATTAGGAAAGTAAAGAGAGTGAGAAAATGTTTTGAAGATCATGAATGTTCGTGTTCTTTGTTTTCAGGAGGTTACATGGTGAGGAGTGTTTTACTATTAGAACAAATTTCTTAGACGTTAATGGAAACTTTAATCCTGCCTTGCCAATATTCAAACTTTGTAAGATTCCCACTTGGGGCTTTCCATCGATAGCCATGGTGAGACCCAGGGCCCACAGATGGCTCCAATTGTGGGATCGGGGTGTATGGCTCTTGCAACATGATCCTGAGTTGGGATTTTCTGGCTTGTCTTGGCTTAATTATTTACATTAATGTCACCCTAGTGTAGCTGGGGTGAGATTAATATAGTTAGAGCTGCTGTGTCTGCCACTCACCCCCTCTGCTGTCTGGTGCAGGTGCTGGGGTCACAGGCCAGGAGCCCTGCAGCTCCCCAGGTGAGTGAGAGCACAAGAGACATGAAGAAGGGGAGACATAGAAAGGAGTGAAACCCCCAGACAATGGCAACGGGAGGGCGGCTGGGGAGGTGTAGGAGGCGGATGGGTGGGCAATGCCTCTTGCACGATTCCTGCCTGAAATCCTGGTAATCGCACTGTAAATGGAACTTCCCACAGTGACAGACCATAAACTTTACTGGAAGTGAAACCCATCTTGGCCAAATCCTCAGCAGGCATAAATCCGAATCCCTCTGTTGACTCCAATGGAGCAGGGCTGATTTACATGAGCCAGGGATCTGGCCCAGTGTCACTGAGATACATGTTTAACAAACTTTCCATGTGGAAATCTTGGCAGGCTTGGAGCTAATAGAGGAGTGTATTGATGAGACCAGGGCACTGCACTAGAATGAATTTGCAAAAAGAAAAGGAGTACTTGTGGCACCTTCGAGACGAATACAGACTAACACGGCTGTTACTCTGAAACCTGTTAGAATGAATTTGTCTTCAATCTCCTGTGTTGCACTGTATTTATCTTCATTCCAACGTGAAGAGAAACGGCTCTTTCAATCAGCCAAGCGTACTTCTCACGAATCCATCACTAATGCTTCGTTCCCTGCCTGGCTCTGCCTTCCCTGCAGAGCTAACTCGAGTTATCCGCACTCAGCGACTCCTCTCGAGTGAGCCGAGCTCGTGCGAGAACAGGCACACTGCTGGGCCCACACTGACTCTGCTCTCCCTCCAGTGTGGGGCTAGGTACAGCTTCCTGGGGCACGGCCCACGGCTCGGAGAGCTGCAGAAAACGGAGATGTGCTATGAATTCTTTGCTAGTCTGACGTTTCTGGGCACACGACGGGAACTGTGGGAAGGCACTGGAGGACTAGTGGTACTCGTGGTACTCAAGTGGTGCTAGCCTGTGTCCACACTACAGCGAGAGTGTCTACACTTCAATTTCAGCCCCCTTGCGTGACTCTATGAGTCTGAGTCAGTTGCCCTGTCCTCTGAGACTTGCTGTCACGTTGGGTTTTTGCCATGGAGAGGTACCCTTAGTCTCTCTTTCTTGTTGAAGGTGACTTCCCTTCTCCTAAATTGTCTCTGAGCACCTCTTCAGCTCAGGTCGGGGACTGCATTTCAGCTCAGTGTCACCTTCGTCTCAAGACTTTAGCTGCTTTAATTGTAAGCAGAGACAGGGTGGGCTCCACCCTGACATCTGGTGGTGAGGTGTGGCAAGTTGTGGAAAAGAACTTCAGGGGCTGATCTCATTTGCATAGGCACACCCACCCCGCCTAGAATGAGGCCATAACTGCCCAAATGGTCACTTTGGCTGCTGTGGGATCCCCAGTGTCTCTGTTATTGGGGCGGGAAGAATAAATTGTTAGTACCCTGATTATGGGAACTGTGCTTGGAACTGTACTTGGCCTTTTTGTTATGATGGAGGACTCACCATCAACTGAGTAGCACTCGCTAGGCAAGGGACATGGGTTCCAAAACTCTGTGAATGGAGAGAGACTTGAGACAGGTATTAGTGCCTGGTGGTGTAGGCCCCCTTTGTGAGGGCCTGAAGCACCAATTGCACCTCTGTCTCTCTCCACTGTGGAATGTCAGAGCTAATTTTGGGTCTATTAAGAGTTTTGTTACAGGTACTGTGCTGAATTCACTTCAGCCTTATGGTGCACCAGCACTAAGGCTCCCACTACTATGAGCTGAAATCACTGAGCACTGTGTCAAGTAGTGGGGAGCCGGAAGTTCTAGTGTGCAGCGGAGCTGTTTGTGAGACGGCGAGCTGAGCGGAGCTGGTCGTGAGACAGCGGTGTGTTCGTGAGACGGCGAGCGGAGCTGGTTGTGAGACGGCGAGCGGAGCAGAGCTGGTCGTGAGACAGCGGTGTGTTCGTGAGACGGCGAGCGGAGCTGGTCGTGAGTCAGCAGTGTGTTCGTGAGACGGCGGTGTGTTCGTGAGACGGCGAGCTGAGCGGAGCCGGTCGTGAGACGGCGAGCTGTGCAGAGCGGAGCCGGTCGTGGTGGAGCGGAGCGGAGCAGAGCCCTGTGGGGCAGTCAGCTTCAGGACACGTAAGGTGCCCCTTACCTCTTTTCCCCCCCCGCCCCCAGGCACATTCCGGCCAGACTGGGGAGTAACACTCTGCAGATGAACTTTTGAACTCCGGGGCTGGACTTTTTTGGACTTTGGGTGATTTGTGGATTGCTGGACTCAAGAGACGTTTGGGTTCTGGGACTCAAGGGCCTAAGGGAAAGGATGTGGCCCAATTTTTCTGGGGTGGGTCGGTGTTCATGGTTTGGTTAATGAACACTAGTTGTGGTGTTTCCCCAATTTAATGCTGATGTTGTTTACCTCATGTTATTAAAGATTCTCTACTACACCGAGACGCCGTGCTTGCGAGAGGGGAAGTATTGCCTCCTTGAGGCGCCCAGGGGGTGTGTAAGATTTTCCCAGGTCACTGGGTGGGGGCTCGAGCCAGTTTTGCATTTGCTTTAATGAGAGGGAACCCCTGTGTACTGAACCCGGCCCTTGCTGCTATCAACTTGGCCTGGCAGAAGGGTTACATTTTTGGGGGCTCGTCCGGGATCGAGACTGGGTCAGTACCCCTCGCAAGCACATCTTAGGTGAGTCATTAAATTGGGAAAACCCAGAATCTGGTTGTTGTTGTTTTGATCTGTTATATTTGGGAAAGAAATTACAGTTTGTATAATGGCCCTACATTTGCTAGAGGATTGGTGCAGGGGGATGAATATTAACCCTAGGAACTGTGTCCTGGTGACCAGGGTGCCGGAGGCATTCGATGAAGGCTCAATAGAGCCTGCCTTAAGGGCATCCACTGAGTACCTGAGTAAGTGTAAAATGCATGGGCGCATGTTTGTGAGGGAGGACGGAGATTTTGCTGTACTGTGTGAGCTGCCGTCGGCTGTGGACCCTCTACAGGTTCCAGGCACGATAGCAGTGGAAGATGGTGAGTGGAAGGTAATAACTACTGGGAGCCAGCCCTCACCAGCTCCTGCATCTGAAGTGGAGTTTTTAAAGAAAATGTCAGCCTTTTTGGGGAAAGAGGGGAAGACCTTGGCTGATATGCCGGGTCTGTTGGGCCTTGACCCAGGAGTCCCAACCCGGGAGGCTGCTCCATCACCTGATGAGTGGGTGAAGGCTTTGGGGCAAGCATTAGAGAAGGTTGTGCCACCCCACCCTGAGTCAAGCCCCTATCGTAAACTGAGGTTGTTTTCTGGGGGTCCCACCCCAATACCTGGGGAGGAAGCATTTGAACCCTGGCTGGAACACACCACTGAAATGCTGCAGGAGTGGGCAGTACCTGATGCTGAAAAGAGAAGGCGCCTAGTAGAGTGCCTCAGGGGGCCAGCCCTAGATGTGATTCGCACCCTGAAGCTCAGTAACCCTGGGGTCAAGGTAAAGGACTGCCTAGAGGCCCTTGATCATGCCTTTGGGAGAACCGAGGGCTCAGAGGATGTTTATTGCAAGTTCCTCAATGCCAGGCAACAAAAGGGAGAGAAAGTTTCTGCCTACATACAGAGGTTGGAGAAATTATTACAGAGAGCCATCATGAGGGGAGCAGTAGCGGTTGAGCAAATGGACCGGACTAGATTGGCTCAGATTGTGAGGGGAATTCAATATCAGAACCCAATCCTTCTCCACCTTCGATTAAGGGAGCGCCAAGACCATCCACCGGGTTACTCTCGACTGATAAAAGAGGTCCGAGAGGAGGAAGAGAGGCAGGCAGCTGGTGAGGTTTGGGAGGTTCAGCCACACCAGGCAACTGCCACAACATCCATACGAACGCCCAAGGCGCTGATGGTGAATCCTCAAGAGGAACTTACCCAACGAGTGCAGGTCCTGACACAGAAAGTGGCTGAACTAGAGAATACTATCGATTCAGCAAAGACTTCAGCGTACAAGGAACCCCCCATTACCACGGTCCAGAAGACTACATTTAGAACCTCTGCCCCACCCCGGCAACCTGGGAAAGGGCAATCCTTCTTCTGCTACCGGTGTGGCCAGGATGGGCACATTGCTGCCAGGTGTCAGAATGCAGAGAATCCCCCGCTAGTATACCAAAAGCTGAGGACCACCTGGGGAAAGTCGGGAAACGGCCCCAGGGCCTGGGAAGGGAGCCGCCTAGGCCTGCAGGGTTTGGAGGCTCCCCTGCGAAGAATCATGCCACCCGAATCCCACCAGGATTGATAGGACCTCGAGCTGAGGTCACTGTAAAGGTTGAAGGGACAGAATGTAGAGCAGTGCTTGACACGGGATCCCAAGTGACTATCATATTCCAGTCTTTCTACCAACAGATGCTTATGCATCTGCCTATACAGCCCTTGACAGGGCTTGGCCTGTGTGGTCTCAGCATGGATGAATACCCGTATCAGGGGTATGTCATTGTACACCTGGAATTCCCAGAAGAGATCGCTGGGGTAAGACAGGAGGTGGACACTGCAGCTTTAATATGCCCTGACCCTAAAGGTGTCTCTGATGCGTCCGTGCTGATAGGGACCAACTCCAGCCTCTTTAAGGTACTTGCAGATTACTGCAGACAGCGAGCAGGGGACCAATACCTGAATACCTTAGTGATACACACACATTGTGCCGCAGCCTACAGAAAAATTGAGGACGCAAAAAGAGTGATGCCTGATTTGCCGGTGGGAGCACTGAGGTACGCAGGCCCGGTCCCCTTAGTGGTGCCTGCAATGACAGAAAAGGAGGTGATTGTCATGAGTACCTGCCTGAAAGGCAATCAGAGAACATTAGCAGTGGTAGAGCAGCCGACCGAGGGAGGGCTCCCTGAAGGAGTGCTGGTTCTTAGTGGAGTCATAACCCTACCTGCTGAAGCCCAGGAAGAGGTGACTATACTGATTGCTAATGGAACAAGTCGTGATATTTTTGTGAGGCGAGGACAAAAGATAGCAGACCTCTTTGAGCCTGAGTCGATTGTAAAACCCCAGTGTGAAACTCAAGTTCCGACAATAGACCCAGCAAAGTTTGACTTTGGAGATTCACCAGTGTCCGAGGACTGGAAAGATCGCCTGAGGAAGAAACTTTGTGAAAGATCCAAGGTGTTCTCACTGCATGAGTGGGATGTGGGATGTGCAAAAGGAGTAGAGCACAATATCAGACTACATGACTCTCGACCTTTCAGGGAGAGATCTAGGAAGATTGCCCTCTCTGAGATGGAAGATGTGCGACATCATCTTCAGGAGCTGGCTGCGAATGGCATCATTACAGAGTCCCGCAGCCCATACGCCTCACCCATTGTGGTAGTCCGCAAAAAGAATGGGAAAATCCGGATGTGTATTGACTACCGCACCCTAAACAGCCGTACTGTGGTCGACCAGTACACTATGCCTCGAGTGCAAGATGCCTTAGACTGTTTGCTGGGAAGCCAGTGGTTCTCTGTGTTGGATCTTAGAAGTGGGTACTACCAGATCCCTCTGGGAGAAGAAGATAAGGAGAAGACAGCCTTCATCTGCCCATTAGGGTTTTATCAGTTCGAACGCATGCCCCAAGGGATTTCTGGAGCACCTGCCACCTTTCAACGTCTCATGGAGAGAGTTGTGGGAGACATGAATTTACTGCAAGTGTTAGTTTATTTGGATGACCTGATTGTGTTTGGAAGAACCTTAGAGGAGCATGAAGAAAGACTTCTTAAAGTGCTTGATAGGTTGGAGGATTATGGTCTGAAGCTTTCAATTGACAAATGCCAGTTCTGCAGAGCCTCAGTGAAGTATGTGGGTCACATCGTATCCCAAGAGGGTGTGAGTACTGATCCTGATAAAATAGAAGCACTCACTACATGGCCACGTCCAAGTAACTATAGAGAACTCAAGACCTTTCTTGGATTTAGTGGCTACTACCGCAGATTTGTGAAAAACTATGCTACGATTGTAAAGCCTCTGAATGATCTTACCAGGGGACATCAGTCCAGCAAGAACAAATCTAAGTCCAAGAATAAGGGGAGGTCCCCAAAGCCTCCTGTGCAGAGACACAATGGCCCCTTTGCACCATTTGGGCCACGGTGGGATGAGAGATGTGAAAGGGCTTTTCGAGAAATCATTACTTGCCTAACTCATGCTCCAGTCCTAGTTTTTGCTGACCCAAGCAAACCATTTATCCTGCATACTGATGCCAGTTTGGAGGGTCTGGGAGCAGTCCTGTACCAGGAAGTGGAAGGCAAACATAAACCTGTAGCCTTTGCCAGCCGAGGATTGTCTGATAGTGAAACTCGTTATCCCACCCACAAGCTGGAATTCTTGGCCTTGAAATGGGCCATCACTGAGAAATTTCGAGACTACTTGTATGGTGCTCAGTTCCAGGTGTGGACAGACAACAATCCACTGACTTATGTGTTAACAAGTGCTAAGCTGGATGCTACAGGGCAGAGATGGGTGGCCGCATTGGCTAGCTATGAGTTTAGCATTCAGTACCGATCAGGGAGAAGCAATGTAGATGCAGATGCATTGTCCAGGCGTCCGCAGGCTCCAGAAGTTGCTGTGATACCCACAGATGGAGTGAGAGCTATTTGCAGTGTGAGTCGTCGAGAGCCAGAGGCCTGTGAGAGCCTTCAGGGATGTATTGCAGAAGCTTTGGGCCTGCCCCCTGAATGCATGCCTTCTGCTTCAGTGAACTATATTGCATTGGACCAATCTCCTTTGCCCATGCTCAATGCGGCTGACTGGCAAGAAGCCCAGCGGCAAGATATTGACATTCGTGATACACTACTTGCCAAAAGGGAGGGGCGAAGCCCAGCTGCGGTTGTCCCACCTAACCCGGAGGGTAAACTACTATTGAGAGAATGGACCAAATTAAAACTGATTCAGGGAGTGCTACACCGAATGACCACCGACTCTTTACAAAAGCAACGAGCACAACTAGTACTGCCAAAAAAGTACAGAGCCCTGGCCATGAGGGCCCTGCATGATGACTTTGGGCATTTAGGGATGGAGAGGACCCTGGAACTTATTCGTAGTAGGTTCTATTGGCCCCGAATGGCTGAAGATGTTCGCAGGAAATGTGAGACTTGTGCTCGATGTGTTCAAAGGAAAACTCTGCCCACGAGGGCTGCATATCTCAAGAACATCACCAGCAACAAACCTTTGGAATTGGTATGCATTGATTTCTTGTCTGTAGAGGTAGACAAGAGGAATGTTGGAAACATTCTAGTAGTGACTGACCATTTTACACGGTATGCACAAGCATATCCCACACGTGATCAGAGGGCCACCACCGTTGCTCGAGTATTGTGGGACAAATATTTCTCAGTCTATGGATTCCCGGCTCGGATACACTCTGATCAGGGGCGGGATTTTGAGAGTCACCTTCTGAAGGAGGTGCTGAAGATAGCAGGAATTAAAAAGTCTAGGACAACGCCTTATCACCCCCAAGGTGATCCTCAGCCAGAGAGGTTCAATCGAACCCTATTAGATATGTTGGGAACTTTGCGACCAGAGCAGAAGGCAACCTGGAGCCAGCATGTCGCATTTCTGGTGCATGCCTACAATGCCACAAAGAACGATGCCACGGGAGTCACCCCATATCTCTTGATGTTTGGGCGAGAACCAAGATTACCCATAGACTTGTGCTTTGGTGTATCAGAGGATGGAGATAGCTATGAAACTCATCAGCAATATGTATCCCGACTAAGAGAAAAGCTGCGGGATGCTTATCGCTTAGCTACCGCTGCGGCTCGGAAGAACGCAGACCGCAACAAACATCGATATGATGCTAGAGTGCGTTCGCAGGAGCTCCAGCCGGGGGACAGAGTCCTGCTGCGAAATTTGGGTATTGCTGGCAAACACAAGATAGCTGACAGATGGAAGGCAATACCTTACCTGGTGATGGAAAAGCTGGGAGATCTGCCGGTCTACAAGATCAAACCTGAAGACAGTCCAGGGCAAATAAAGACGGTGCATAGAAACCTTTTGCTCCCTGTGGGGGAATTGGTAAGCACCCCTTATGAGATGGGCCATGACAGGGCAGCCGGGCAGAACAGAAGTGCTAGACCAAAGCTGCCATCCAACACAGACAGTGGGCCCCCTGCAGCTAACTTACCCCTATTCTGCACATCTGAGAGTGAGTCTGAGGAGGAAGACACAACCCTGGTGTATCCTGGGATGGAGACAAGATTTCAGTCTCGATCAGCTGAACCAAACGAGAGTTTTCCCTCTTCCGCCCTAAACCCAATGGCGGAACTATTTAGGCCCCTTTCTGATACCCCGGTGCTGCTGATGAGACCCCCCTGTGATGACGCACACAGGTTACTGGACAATGGGGACAGACAGGTAGAGGATGTCCTGGGCACCTTGGACCCTCCAGCGTTAGAACTAGGAGTGCAGGGGCCTACGCCAGTAGCCGAGGGACCCTCCAGGGAAGCCTCTCCATCCATCACTCAAGAGGATGTTCCCCCTACCTCGGCAACAGAGATTCTCAATAGACGAGACAGGGTGATAAGACCAGTGAAACGGTTAACTTATGATGCACCTGGGGTGACTAGTGAGGAGCCAATACATTTAGCACACAGGTTTGTGGAAGCTAAAGTGGGCTTCCTGAGGCCCTTTGGAGGAAACCAATGAGTTGGTATAAAGGGGGTGTGATTTGTCGGGACGACAAAGTCTCGGCTGGGGGGAGGATGTAAGCAGAGACAGGGTGGGCTCCACCCTGACATCTGGTGGTGAGGTGTGGCAAGTTGTGGAAAAGAACTTCAGGGGCTGATCTCATTTGCATAGGCACACCCACCCCGCCTAGAATGAGGCCATAACTGCCCAAATGGTCACTTTGGCTGCTGTGGGATCCCCAGTGTCTCTGTTATTGGGGCGGGAAGAATAAATTGTTAGTACCCTGATTATGGGAACTGTGCTTGGAACTGTACTTGGCCTTTTTGTTATGATGGAGGACTCACCATCAACTGAGTAGCACTCGCTAGGCAAGGGACATGGGTTCCAAAACTCTGTGAATGGAGAGAGACTTGAGACAGGTATTAGTGCCTGGTGGTGTAGGCCCCCTTTGTGAGGGCCTGAAGCACCAATTGCACCTCTGTCTCTCTCCACTGTGGAATGTCAGAGCTAATTTTGGGTCTATTAAGAGTTTTGTTACAGGTACTGTGCTGAATTCACTTCAGCCTTATGGTGCACCAGCACTAAGGCTCCCACTACTATGAGCTGAAATCACTGAGAGCTGAAATCACTGAGCACTGTGTCAAGTAGTGGGGAGCCGGAAGTTCTAGTGTGCAGCGGAGCTGTTTGTGAGACGGCGAGCTGAGCGGAGCTGGTCGTGAGACAGCGGTGTGTTCGTGAGACGGCGAGCGGAGCTGGTTGTGAGACGGCGAGCGGAGCAGAGCTGGTCGTGAGACAGCGGTGTGTTCGTGAGACGGCGAGCGGAGCTGGTCGTGAGTCAGCAGTGTGTTCGTGAGACGGCGGTGTGTTCGTGAGACGGCGAGCTGAGCGGAGCCGGTCGTGAGACGGCGAGCTGTGCAGAGCGGAGCCGGTCGTGGTGGAGCGGAGCGGAGCAGAGCCCTGTGGGGCAGTCAGCTTCAGGACACGTAAGGTGCCCCTTACCTCTTTTCCCCCCCCGCCCCCAGGCACATTCCGGCCAGACTGGGGAGTAACACTCTGCAGATGAACTTTTGAACTCCGGGGCTGGACTTTTTTGGACTTTGGGTGATTTGTGGATTGCTGGACTCAAGAGACGTTTGGGTTCTGGGACTCAAGGGCCTAAGGGAAAGGATGTGGCCCAATTTTTCTGGGGTGGGTCGGTGTTCATGGTTTGGTTAATGAACACTAGTTGTGGTGTTTCCCCAATTTAATGCTGATGTTGTTTACCTCATGTTATTAAAGATTCTCTACTACACCGAGACGCCGTGCTTGCGAGAGGGGAAGTATTGCCTCCTTGAGGCGCCCAGGGGGTGTGTAAGATTTTCCCAGGTCACTGGGTGGGGGCTCGAGCCAGTTTTGCATTTGCTTTAATGAGAGGGAACCCCTGTGTACTGAACCCGGCCCTTGCTGCTATCAACTTGGCCTGGCAGAAGGGTTACATAATTATTTTCTGTCAGGATGGTAAAGAAATATCAAGCCAAAAGGTCATGCCAGGCCGGTCACTGTATCAACATGACATCTCTGTGCAGAGCTCAGGCCAGTTTCGATGTATGTACCAGTACAGGAACGACCAGAACCAGGTGAAAAATTCTCGTCTCAGTCTCTCCCGGACACTGAATATACCAGGTGAGTTGTTGGACCCAAACACAATGTGAGGAGGGGGAAGGGAACAGCTGGACGGTGTGAGGCATTTTATAGTTGTGTGGGCTTCTGCCATGGAACGTGTGGATGTTGTGAAGGCCAAAAGGATAACTGGGTTGAAAAAAGTATGAGCTAAGTTCCTGGAGGTTAGGTCCATCAATGGCTATTAGCCATGATCTGGGTGTTTCTAAACCTCTGACTGCCAGTAGCTGGGAGAGGATGACAGGGGATGGATCACTCATGAATTGTCCTGTTCTGCTCATTCCCTCTGAAGCACCCGGCATTGGCCCCGGTCAGAAGACAGGATACTGGGCTAGATGGACTATTGATCTGATCAAGTCTGGCTGTTTTTATGTTCTTATTAGATTTCTAACTCCATTTTCCAAGCCCACCTCTTGGCCAGTTTCTCTTTCTCATCCACTCATGATCGTTGTGGGCAGGGATTGACATTTATCCTGTCTGTAAAGCTACCAGCTCAATGAGACCTGACCTGGATTTGACTGTCATGTGCTAGTGCATTATGATTATTAATTATTATTACACCAGATGGGAATCTGGCCCACTGATGTCAATGGAGCAGGGCTGACCTGCACCAGCTGGAGATCTGGCCCATTGACTCCTGTAGAGTGGGACCAATTTACCCCAGCTGGGATTTGGCCCAGTGTGTCTGAGGCTCCTTTGGAGAGACATGGTCTAGGGATTTGTAGCAGCTGCATCTCTGGGATGATCTCTGCTTGGCTGGCCACTGAACTGCTGAACGTCCCTGATGTTGTCTGTGTTTTTTGCCCAGGCCAGAAGCTGATCGCGAGCACAGGCCCCAGCCCTGAGGATCCACCGTCTCAGGAAGGTGAGTGACGAGGGTTGCCAACTTTCTAGTTTCAGAAAATTGAACATCCTTGTTCCGCCGCTGCCCCGAAGCCCCTCCCCTACCCCATCCCTTCCCCGTGGCCCCACCCTCACTCACTCCATCCCCCCTTCTCCATCTCTCACTCTTCCCCACCCTCGCTCAGTTTCACCAGGTCTGGGGCAGGGGATTGGCGTTTGTGGGGGAGTGAGGGATCCAGCTGGAGGTGTGGGTTCTGGGGTGGGGCTAGGGATGAGGGGCTCAGGGTGTAGGAGGGTGCTCCAGCCTGGGGCCAAGGGGTTCGGAGTGCGGGAGGAAGCTCTGGGCTGGGGCAGGGGGTTGCGGTGTGGGGGAAAAGATGAGGGCTCCAGCTGGGGTGCGGGGTCTGGGGTGGGGCTGGGTATGAAGGGCTTGGGGTGTATGAGGGGGCTCTAGGTTGGGGCCAAGGGGTTCGGAGTGTGGGAGAGGAGTGTGGAGTCCTGGAAGGAATTCGGCTGTTGGAGGGAATGTGGGGTGCAGGCTCCAGGAGGGAGTATGGGTGTGTGAGGGGGCTCTGAGTTGTTGCAGGGGGTTGGGGCCCGGGAGGGGGCTTGGAGTGCAGGCTCTGGGTGGCTCTGGCTGGTGTGGTTTGTGGGGGTCTGGGAGGCATTGATGTCAGGTGGCCCCTTAAATAGCAGCCACACCAGCACGGCCCTGGCATTTCCCGGGTGTCAGAGGCTGCTCTAACAGCCATGAATCCTGGACACCTGGCTCGGTGAGGACAAAAGTTTTTCCTGTTCTCTGGAATGTGGGGGGGGGGGGTGAGAGAATTCCCCGCTAGTGACACACCCACCCCACTGCTGCCCCTGGCTCGCTGCTCCCCCAGCATAGTGCAAATCACAGCAGCTCTAGGGAGAGAGCTGATGCAGGACCCCCACTCCTCCTCCTGCCATTTGCAGTGACCCCCAACCCCTCTCCTTCATTCTCCCCCACAGCCCGGCTGCTGGCGGGGGCCTCCACACTCAGCTGCTGCCCGACTCTGTTCGGACCCGTTCCCAAGCAGAGCAGCCCAATTTTACCCCATGCTTCCACGCAGCCCATTCATCCCCTGGAGGAGAGTGACCTGCCCACAGCCCCTTACCTACTGGCCGCATGGTCCCGAGTTGAACCCAGCACAGTAGCCCCACAGGGAGCAGGTTGTGGGACCCAGGACAGGTGGCTGACCCCTCCTCTCTCAGCTCCCAACAGCTGGGGAGCAGTGGGCCGGGTAGGGAGGGGGCTGAAGGCACTTCCTAAAGGCCACAGTGCCCGCTCTGCAGAGAACCCCTGGCCACCGCAGAGGCTGCTGCCGGGGGTTAACCCTGCCGGCCCCAGCCTGCAGCCGAATGCCTTTCCCAGCCCCTCCGCTGGGATCCACCCCCTGCCAGCGGGGGCTCACACCGCCTCCGAGCTCCACAGAGAGAGCTGCTGCAGGCCCCCTCCTCATCCCCCTGCCACCAACCAGACTTTTAACGGCCCAGTTGGCAGTGCTGACCGGAGCCGCCAGGGTCTCTTTTTGAAAGAGAAAACCGGATGCCTGGCAACCCTAAGAGTGACTGTGTTCAGGCCTAATTCCCCCAGCGCTCAGCACGCTGAGATCACGTTGGGTCTGAGCTCTGAAGAATCTCACCCTGATTCCCTGACCCAAAGCCCATCGGCATCCCTGGGACCCTGGCACTGAATCCAGTGGGCCGGGCTTCTCCTATGTTCAGAACTGGGAGGAGGTGTCCTGTTCTAGGCCGGTCCTTGAGCAGCCCCTCTCCAACCTCCCCCACAGCAGGGTATGTGGGGAGGGGAGCAGCACATATAGGAGCGTCCGCAGCTGAGGGAGACCCATCTGTCTCCCCACAGCCATTCCCCCCTCTCACCCTGCAGCTGGCAGCATCTCCTATTAAAGCAGCTTCTGCGTCGTTGCGGCGATGGGAGAGGAAGCAGAGATGGGACCATTTTACACCCCATGGCCAAAGCACCCGGCAGCTTGGGAAAGTGGAAAGAGCCTCCCCTGTGGGCTGGGAGCTGGGGGTGGGGAGAGTTCATGAATCCCCGTTCTGCACTGTTACGAGAAGGAGGAACCGGGATGGAACCAGAGGACCCCCGGAGGGCAGACTGGAATCCACCCAACAGCCTCAAGAATGGGAGAACAAAATAACAAGATAACATCTAGCAGCGCGGAGCCATCAGGAATGTGCTATCTGCTGATTGATTCAGCAACAGCATGATGAAGCAATTCCCATAGACTGGTATAGGAAGAAATTCCTATAAAAATAGACTCTAAAAAGTGAGAACTTTGGGGTCTGATTCTGCAAACCAACTTCCAGGAGCATCAGATGAGCATCTGACAAGGCCCTGCTCCCTCCTCATGTCCAGGCCACCTGGCCAGTGGCTTGGCATGAGGAACTCTAAGGCTGGTAACTATGATAACAACCTTGCAGAACCTGTGTGTGTGTGTTTGTATGAATGAATGTGTGAATAAATATGAGATTGAATGGAATGTTATAGCTATAACTAAGTGCTTACTATGATTCTTTCTGTATTCACAATAAATGTGGTATTTTGCCTTTTTCCCTTTCATGAGATCCTGTTGGTTTTTATTTTATTGGTATAACAGCGGAAGGTCCCTCCCATGACCCCAGTGGGAAAGGACAGGCTCTAAAGCCTTGGCGAGGCCAGAGCAAGTCTGGGCTGGGGCATCCCATGGCTGGGGAGTCACACATTGGCTGGTCTGTGACTCGCCTGCCCATTGTGACACGCCCCTGCTGGCTGGCACAGCCTCATCCCCTCAGTGCCAGGCTTGGCTCTGGCACAGCGAGAGGTGGCAGGTGCCCCTGGGGAACGCTGAGCCAGCAGTTCCAGCTCCGCCACCGGCAGCAGAAAGTGGGTGGCCCATTTACGCGCAGGTTTCTGCCCACTCCTGACTGCAGGTAGGAGAATCTTCTATTGCCCACCTCTGCTTTTCCATTGCATCGCCAACCACACCGAGCCTTCCCCGAGCTCCTGGCTGGGCGGCGCATGTCTGCCAAGTGCCCCGGTGCCGGCCGTCTCGCCTGGTGCCAGTGAGGAAGTGGGCAGCGGCATGCGTACAGGAGGGAGTCTGGGGTGGCTCGACAGAAGGGGTCGCACCAGTCGAGCCCGGAGGGGATGGAGACAAGGAGGAGGGTTTGGCAGGGCTGGTGGCACGGCACGGGAAGGCGGCACAGGTGGTTAGATGAGGCATTGGGCTGGGACCCAGGAGAGCTGTGTTCAGTTCCCCGCTCCTCTGTAAGTCTTCTGCGTGAGATCAGGTGAGTCCCCGCCGCTCTGGCCTCAGCTAACGAGGGAGAGCACGTCCCTGCTCTGCGGAGGAGGGGTTGAGAGCCTAAATACCACAACACCCGTGTGCTAAGCCACTGGCATGATGGGGCCAGGTAAGTGCTCAGACACTGAGGTTGCCGGGGGAACAGGCATTCTCCGGTTGCCTGGAGCCATTGTTCCATTCACCAGGACAGTCCGATGCCAGGACAGTCCACCTGAGCTCTAGAGAGGACTAGAGGTGCCTTAGGACGCCTGCCGTGCAGCTGCTGCAGAGTCAGCAGGAGACACTGGGTGAGGAATGGAGCCCCCCAGGGCAGGGGCTATTCAGGAGACCCAGCGTGGGGGGAATCAGGCCTGGGATTCTCTGCAGCGGCTGCTCCCACACAGGCCTTGGAGAGAGGAGCTGTGAAACCCCCACAAAGCTCTGCCCCCGCACAGAGCTCTGTAGCACTGGGACCCCGTACGCGTGAGCCGCAATCCAGCAGGGCCTTGGGCCAGCCCCACCCTCTCCCATTGCCCCGCTCTGGGAGGCCAGGGCACAGTTCACAATTTAGGACGGACCAGCTGCAAGGATCCTGGCGGGCCCTGGTATGGTTGGAGCAGCATTTTCAATGTTTGGGAAAAGCGAGATCTGTGCAATAGGCAACGTAGCTCCATCTGGGCACCAGCCAGCTCCTGTGCCCCAGAGAGCTCCCACAGCTCCCACTGAACCAGGGACGAAGAGGGCAGGAGGTTGAAAGAGCAGGTGCCATCCTGAACCCAGGAGACCCATGTTCATTTCCCAGCTCTGCCACAGATGCTCTGTTTGTCTTTGAGCAAGTCCCTTCTTCCCTCTGTGCTGTAGTTCCCTGTCTGTGCAGTGGGGTTTGCTGCCAGACCCTGCCCTGAAGGGGGCAGTTAGAATAAATGCAATCGAGGTTGGGCAGTGCTCGGATGCCGGGGGATGAGGGCCAGGATGGTGCCTAAGACAGACCGAAAGCAAGGGGGAGCTACAGAGCCGGTGGTGAGAGGGGTTTGGCCTTTGACAATCAGCTCTGAGTGCCTGGGGTGCCAGACCCCAGACAGCCACTGGCATTGCAAGACCTCTTTGATTTACGGTGCTGCTGCTTTCCCTGCTTCTAGGAGTCACTGCCTCCCCCTGGGCCGAGACCCCCGTGTCACGGAGTCCCTGGGCAATGCTCTGGAACTGCTCCCTACGAAGTCAGTCAGGACTCTGGGGAAGTCTCCTTTCTGTGAGCAGCCTGTCTGCAGGGCAAACAGCTCACACAGCTTCCACCTTCCTGGGTCTGACCTCTGAGCATTCAGCATCCTCTTCTCCTCCGTGAGCTTCCCACAGCGAGTCTGCCCAGTCAGGCTCCTGGGGAAGCCGGAGGGTCCTGCCCCCCAGCTCCGCAGTCAGACGTGACTCTCAGCCAGCCAGTAAAACAGAAGGTTTATTAGATGACAGGAACATGGTCTAACACAGAGCATGTAGGTGCAGAGAACAGGAGCCCTCAGCTGAGTCATTTTGGGAGGTAGTGAGCCAGACAACCACGGCTGTACTTCACTCCATGTCCCCAGCCAGCCTCAACTGAAACTCTCTCCAGCCCCTCCTCCTCTCCTGGGCTTTGTCCCTTTCCCGGGCCAGGAGGTCACCTGATTCCTTTTTTCTCCAACCCTTTTAGCTCTCACCTTGTAGGGGGGAAGGGCCAGGCCATCAGCACCCAGGAAATAGGGTGTTGGCCATTCTCTGTGTCCAGACCCCTGCACATACCTGCCCTCTAGGGCTCTGCAATGATCATACACCCTTACCCCACCACCTAGATACTTAAGACCTGCATAGGGGAAACTGAGGCACCCCCACACTATTCAGAGGAAACATTAAGAACAGTCCCACTTCGTCACATGCCACAGCAATCATCTCCTGGGGCTGTCATGGCACTGAGCATTAGCAAGGTCTGAGACTCAGTTGGGCGGGGTGGGGGGGCTGCTATTAAAGCAGCTTCTGTGTCGTTGCAGCGGTGGGAGAGGAAGCAGAGATGGGACCATTTTACACCCCATGGCCAAAGCACCCGGCAGCTTTGGAAAGTGGAAAGAGCCTGCCATGTGGGCTTGGAGCTATGGGTGGGGAGAGTTCATGAATCCCCGTTCTGCACTGTTACGAGAAGGAGGAACCGGGATGGAACTGATTCTCCCATTCAGGGATCCAGAGACCCCCTGGCTCCAATAGCATGGACGCAGGGAGGGGCTCTGGCCTGGGGTCTGCAGGAGCTGGGACTAGAGGAGCCCAGCGGTCCCTTCCGGCCTAATGTCTGTGACTCTGGGGAGCGGAAGGTCCCTCTCATGGCCCCGGTGGGGAAGGACAAGCTCTAAAGCCTTGGCAAGGCCAGAGCAAGTCTGGGCTGGGGCATCCCATGGCTGGGGAGTCACACATTGGCTGGTCTGTGACTCGCCTGCCCATTGTGGCACGCCCCTGCTGGCTGGCACAGCCTCATCCCCTCAGTGCCAGGCTTGGCTCTGGCAGAGCGAGAGGTGGCAGGTGCCCCTGGAGAACGCTGAGCCAGCAGTTCCAGCTCCGCCACTGGCAGCAGAAAGTGGGTGGCCCATTTACACGCAGGTTTCTGCCCACTCCTGACTGCAGGTAGGAGAATCTTCTATTGCCCATCTCTGATTTTCCATTGCATCGCCAACCACACCAAGGCTTCCCCGAGCTCCTGGCTGGGTGGCGCATGTCTGCCAAGTGCCCCGGTGCCGGCGGTCTAGCCTGGTGCCAGTGAGGAAGTGGGCACCGGCATGCACACAGGAGGGAGCCCGGGGCGGCTCAACACAAGGGGTCGCAGCAGTTGAGCCCGGAGGGGACGGAGACAAGGAGGAGGGTTTGGCAGGGCTGGTGGCACGGCACGGGAAGGCGGCACAGGTGGTTAGATGAGGCATTGGGCTGGGACCCAGGAGAGCTGTGTTCAGTTCCCAGCTCCTCTGTAAGTCTCCTGTGTGAGATCAGATGAGTCCCCGCCGCCCCAGGCCTCAGCTAACGAGGGAGAGCAGGTCCTTGCTCTGCGGGGGGGTTGAGAGCCTAAATACCACAACACCCGTGTGCTCAGCCACTGGCATGGTGGGGCCAGGTAAGTGCCCAGACCGGGAGGTAGCTAGTGGCCCTGCCCCTCGTCCTACTCCAGCTCTGCTCTCGCTCTAGCCTCGCTCCACCCACGCCCCGGCCTCCTGAGTCCAGCTCCAACCATGAGGCCTGACCACCTCCAGCACCTTTGCTGACACCATCACTTCCAGAGGGAATGGCACTGAGGTTGCCGGGGGAACAGGCATTCTCCGACTGCCCGGAGCCATTGTTCCATTCACCAGGACAGTCCGATGCCAGGACAGTCCCCCTGAGCTCTGGAGAGGACTAGAGGTGCCTTAGGACGCCTGCCGTGCAGCTGGTGCAGAGTCAGCAGTTGACACGGGGTGAGGAATGGAGCCCCCCAGGGCAGGGGCCATTCAGGAGACCCAGCGTGGGCGGAATCAGGCCTGGGATTCTCTGCAGTGGCTGCTGCCACACAGGCCTTGGAGAGACGAGCTGTGAAATCGCCACAAAGCTCTGCCCCGGCACAGCCTGCCTGCCTGCTACTCTCCCGCCTTCTGCTCCTTCCCCTTCATGGTGGTGTCAGAGCAACTCCTGCTGCTCACCAGCCCGCCCCCCGCACCACACCCCGCTTTCCTCCCCCACCTGGGACCTGCCACGGCCCCAATATTCCTGGGGGAAGGGATCAGGGTAATTTCCCTGGGTAGGAAGAATCCTGAGTGGTTGGATGCAGCCTGTCTGCTGGGCAGTTTGTGAACCAGCAGAAGGAGAGGCGGGAGTGACCCGGGGGAGGCCGTTTGGCCTGCGGGATGGGCCTGGGAGTCCGGAGACCTGGGTTCTGATCCTGCCTGTACTGCTGACTGCCTGGGTGACTTTGAGCACATCCATTGGCTTGTTTCCCTGCTGGCAGCTGTAGGCGCTGGTGGAACAGCAATACGTGGACTGGCCCTGATGCTGAACGGGGCAGTCACCTCTCATCTCTCACAAGCAATGCCTTGTCCTGGCTTCTTGCAGGATGGCTGAGGAAGTCCGCAAGGTCCCCTTGAAGCCCATCCTTGCCTGGGAGGAGACGAGACCTCCTCGAAGGAAGAGTCCGCAGAAGAGCCCACAGCAGCAGCAGGAGCTGTGTGTGCCTCAGCCCTTCCATGCTGGTGAGTGGGTGCCTCCTGGGTGGGCGGAGGGGCTGCAAAAATGGCAGGGGCCATGGCCCTGCATTGCGGTGGGGCTTGCCCCTCTGGGGGTTGGGGTTGCAAGACCAGGGTGTCAGTGGCGGGAGAAGACTCCATCACCTTTGTACAACTCTGGGCTGCCATGAGATGGAGAGACAGGAAAACCCAGGCAGGGGGGAATGGCCCCTCCTGCTGGCAGCAGCTGCAGCCCCTACATCTGATCGGGGCATTAGGGGCGGCAGCAGAAGCATCAGGTGGAGACTGACTGAATTGCCCACCCCGATCCGTCACACACAGGGTCGGAAGATGTCTTCCACCAGCCGAAGGGGATGCTCTGTGCACGGTGGGTTGTTAAGCCTAGGATTGCAGGGCGCCGGCCAAAGCATGAGATGCCCCCTGATGTTGCAGCCCCATCTGCTGGCTCCTTTGCAGGGGGGTTACGCATGGCACAGCACAGGGCATTTGGGTGTGGGGGTTGATGATGGGAGCCCAGGGCTTGCCCAGGTTACACCCCGTGGCTGTTGATGGCAGGAGAGGCAGTCAGAGGAAGCAGAACGGGCAGGCCCTGGGTCCCCGTATCCCATGCAGACTGGGTAGCTCCTCCCTCTCCTGCAGCGGGGAGCAGAGCGATTCACTGCCAGTCCCTCTGCCCCCTCCAGCAATGGACCGGAGAGCAGGGACACCACTCATAGCCTGACATCATGCCTCCTTCCAGGTGTGGTGCTCCCCAAATCCCCAGGCTCAGCCTGCATGCTGGGTGCGGGCAGGGAAGTGGGGTGGCCGCTGGGAACCAGGGCTCTGACTGGATCTTTGCTGGGCTGAGCAGCAAAGAGTTCGGGAAACCAGGGATGGCTGTGCCAGACCCTGTTGTGCATCGGGGCTGCTACCCTGCTGGGGTGGGAGCGGGGGGCAAGGGTTTCTGCTAAGATCTCTGTCAACCAACCTGCAGCTTGGCAGCCCCAGGTATTACCACTGCTCTGTCTTTGATCAGATTCACCATCACCTGGGAATGCCTCCTGTTTTATGGGGCCAGACTCGCAGGAGAAAGAGACCCTAGACTACATCAACGCCTTTCTCAAGGGCAATGAACAGGTACCAAGAGCCCTCCTCTGATCTGTCAGCTACTGCCCTGTCCACATGCACCATCCGTCCTTCTCCGGATGAGACATGGATTCTAAGGCCAGACGGGACCACTGTGACCTCCTGTATAACACAGGCCAGAGACCTGCCCCCAAATAATTCCTGTTTAAACTAGAGCATCTTAAAAACATCCTCTCTTGAGTTACAAAAGGTACCCACCATGCCCCTTGCCCACTTGTGCCCACTGGATTTGGCCAGTCCCCAGCGTGATGGGTTGCCCCCGTTTGAGGTGCCACCTGATGTACTGGCTTATCACTGAGCCCGCCTGTTCTGCCAGCCTGGGCCCCATTACCTTGTCTTGTTGGGCTCGGCTCACAAGCCTCTTCCAGCCATACACACAGGCAGGGCCACACCCAGCTGCAGAAAGTCACAGACACTGAGATCAGCTCTGGGAAGACTCAGCTGAAGGGCCTTGTCCCAGTTCTCTGGTGCCCACCTCCTTTGGAGTACGGACCCAAAGGTTTTATGACATTCGCCCCCTCCCTCGATGTCGAGAGAGGTATGAACAACTCTTTGCCCCTCCTCCCCGTTACTAATTTATACTACAAACTGGGTTGTGGTATAAACAAGAAACAAGATGATTAACTACAAGAGGTAGATTTTAAGGGGTTAGAAGAGATAGCAAACAGAACAAAGCAGATTACCCTAGTAAATAAAGAAAACACACAAACGAAGCTTTACACACCAGATAGATAGGATATCCATTCGCAAATTCTCCCCGAGTGATAAACAGGTTGGCAGATTCTTAAGGCAGAAGCTGCCTTGGTTTTGCAGCTTGGATTTCCCAGGTTTTCTTGCACAGGCTAGGAATCTCTCTCTCTAGCCTAAGACCATCACTTCTCATGGTTCAATCTTTGTTTCTCAGGTGTTTCCAGGTATCTTATTGCAGGGAGTCTGAGGTCCCGTCCCGTCCCCCCCGCGATGTCCTTGTTCCCCTTTTATCTTCTCTTCCCACCTGCTGGAAAACTCTTTTGCTGTGACCTGGGTCCAACAGGTCCCGTTGTGTCGCGTTATCTCGGGGAGGTTTCTATTGCACACAGTTCCTGGGGTAGCCCTAATGCTTGTGCATTTCCTCCAGGAGCCAGTGTTTGGCTTTTTTGCTGTTCTACCTGAAAGGCTGTTTTGAACCTCACAGTGTTTTTCAGGAACACATACACAGCTGAACTTCAGAACGTCACATACAACGATAGCACATGCAATCCAATGAGACATTAATGTCTAGCAGATAAAGACTTTTAGACTGATACCTTACAAGACATACTTGATACCAAACATATCCTAATTATATGACAGTGGCGAATATTGGGGTGTCAGGGTGTCACACCCAGATGTTCCTCCCACTCTATCAAGCCCCCCAGTAAGACTGTCTGGATGCTTAGCCCCCATATTGCAGTTCCTCTTTGGACACCTACCCCGTGAGATCTGCTCCCTCTCTGCTCTGGTTTCACACAGAGCTGCCCTGCCCTCCCCACATAGTCACTCCTGTTGAGAGATGAATGGCCTTCTGGCCTTCGGCATATCAAAGCCTGAGCAGCGCTGGGGGGAAGCTTTCTGACATCTCTCCCACTGGCAGCTCTTTCCACGCTAACCTTCCTGTTTTTGTCTAATCTCTGTGGGCATAGGAGGAGGCCAAGAAACTTGAATTCTTGGATCGTGTCATCACCATCAGCAGGGCCGCCCTCACGAGGCACCCAGAACAAAACCTGGCAGCTTTTCTCTGCAAAGCTCTCCTTGTGGAGAAGATAAAGGTGAGTAAAACACACACTCGGGCCATGTTACTTGGTGGGTTTTGTGATTGGCCTGGAGAGATCTGCAGATTTGTCTACCTTCAACTGCCAATCGCTGGATCGTGTTGGACATTTGTCTGTTAGACTGAAGAGCCCATTATCAAGCATTTGCTCCCTGTGTAGATACTTACAGACTGTCATCAAGGCACCCTGTAACCTTCTCTTTGTGAAGCTGAACTGATTGATTTCTGGAGTCTCTCACTATAAGGCATGTTTCCCAGTCCTTCAGTCACTCTTGTGGCTCTTCTCTGACACCTCTCCAATTTATCAACATTCTCCTTGAATTGTGGGCACCAGACCTGGAGAGAGGATCCCAGCAGAGGTCGCACCACTGCCAAATACCGAGGGAAAATAACCTCTCTAACAACTGGAGATTGCCCTGTTTGTACAGCCCAGGATGGCATAAGCCCTTTTGGCCCCAGCCTCACACTGGGCGCTCCTGTGCAGCTGATTACCATGACTGCCAAGTCTTTTCCAGAGTCACCGCTTCCCAGGTTAGAGCCCCCCATGCTGTGAGTGTGGCCTGCGTTCTTTGTTCCTGAACATGTCACTGTATTGAAACGTAGGTTGTTCCCTTGCACCCAGCTTCCCAAGTCACCAGGTCGCTCTGTATACACCAGTCTCCCTGCACAGAGCCCCAACACTCCGCAGTCAGTGCCCACTAGGGAACTAGCAACAAATCTGCTCCGTAGATTTGAAAAGTCTTTGCTCTGCGGCTCTGCAGAAAGCTTTCCGGAGCTTACCTCCCTTCCCTGAACGTGGGACAGCGTGTGCTGGTGGGTGGTTCAGTGGGCTGGGGCTCAGTTCCTCAGTGAGACCTTTGGGCAAATCACTTCCCCCTCTGTGCCTCAGTTTCCCTCCCATGCCTTGTCTCATCCTGTTAGCTCGTCAGTTCTCTGGGGCAGGGACTGGCTCTCACCGTGTGTGTGCAGCACCTGGCACAAGGAGCCTGATCTCAGGTGGAGTCCCTGGGTGCTAATGCTGATGGAGCCTTTGCAGTGCACTGGTGCGTGAAACTGGGGCCCTGACCACAGGCCCTGCACTGCGCTCCCCAGCTGGAGCCCTGCACACTGTCAAGCCCACAGTAGGACGATCTGTCTGCCGAGGCCACGTGTTGCAGGCCCTGCGCTTTGCTCCCCAGCCGGAGCCTTACGGGAGCTCGGAGCCCGGCTGGCACTTCTCCACATTGTCTCCCCAGGAGCTGATTGATCTTGAGTCCGTCGACTCCCTGACCAGCGGGGTGCGTCAGCAAGCGATGCTCGCCATCATGGAGCTGAGGTACCCGGCCTGCCCGCCCAGCCCCAGCTAGTGCTGTGTGCAGCCAGACACGCCAGCCTCTTGGCATGGCCAGTTCTCCAGGGCATTGCCCCCTCTGCTCCTCCCCCGTCTTCCGATTCCCCCGGGCACGTGGCACCCGTGGGTTGGTGGTGGAGGATCCTTCGGTGCCTGGCGACCTCTCCAAGTGGCTGTGTGAAGATGTGGGGAGGGACCGAGGGGGTTGGACCGGTCCCCTCTGGGACCCGCAGGCGATGGCTCAGGGGGCAGAGGGGCAGTTGGGCACTGCCGGAGCGGAGCCACCGGAGTCGCCGCCAGCTGTGCCAGCTGCATCCCACCGGCAGCTCAGCGACTCCCTGTGGCTCAGAGGCTGGGCAGGCTGAGCCCTGGCACGTGGCACAGCCTGCGCCATGGGGGGCTCTCTCTCAGTGCCGCTGGCGCCCTGCTCTCAGCTTCCCAGAAGCCTGCCCATCATGTCCTGGGAGCCTGAGGCCAACATCAGTGCATCAGTCTCGCCTCAGCCCTCCAATCCGCGCATGTCTCTTCTCTTAGCAAAGTGAAGCCACTGCTGCGGGGAATGAAGCTATCCAGCCTGCTCACCATCTGCTTCTCCAGCATCTTCTCCCTGCCTCCAGCACAGACCAACCAGGGCGTGGAGGCTGCTCTCTACAACAACGTAAGCCCCAAACTAGCCATGAGGAGCCGCCCCAAACCGAGGGGGAATCCTGCAAGTCACTTGTGTCCCTGCCCCCTGGGTTACCTGGCGCTGGCATAAGAGTGTAATGATCACAGCTCCTTGGCAGCGCTTCAGCTCAGGACCGGCAATTAGTGGGGAACAGACACTCCCTTCACAAGCACATTCATCCCCAGTGCATGGCTGGGGGCACAGGCCTGAGATCGATCGGCTGCTTGAGATGCACACAGGCCAGGGGAAGTGAAGCTTGGCTGGAAATCTCCCCTCCCCCTCAAATGCGGAGTCCTTCCTGACTCTTCTAATGCGTTAGACTGTGTGCAGTGGCCTCCCTGGGGACAGCAAAAGTGGGTGGGGTCCTGTTGCCAGGAGGAGTTTGCAGTAGGTCCCCTGCGGGTACAAGTGAGTGGGTGAGCTGGAATAGCAGGGGCTGCCATGGCCTGGGACGTGTCACGCGCCAGGGCATTGGTTCGTCGCCTGGCTGGGTAACGCCACTTGCTGTGGTTTCTCCTCTGCTCTGCACACAGACTCTGAACACCATGGATGAGCTGCTGAAGACCTTGGTGTGTGAGGAGGAGAAGCGCAACCTTGTGGTGCTACAAAACATCGTGGAGGTATGGAGGCATGGGGGCAGGAAGGGGACGAGTCCTGTAGCTGGGGTGGGGCTCTGGGACCAAGGCTCCATTTAATCCCAAGCATGGGACACCCCTGTGCCTTCTGCTCCTCAGAGTATGTTCTAGACAAAGGTTCTTGGGCTGGAGGACCAAGTGCCCCCGCTATATCTGAAAAACGTCTGCATGGCATGGGGGTGGAGGAGGGCGGGATCTGCCGTGTTCTCCACTGAGCCTCATCTGAGCCCGGGATTCATTTGTGTTCACCATGGGCCCCACCAATACTGGCCAGAGCCCAGAGCTAGATTCCCCCAACGTTCTAGTTCTGGGGCCACAGGAAGTCGATTCTGTGGGTGGTTTGTGCTCCAAAAAGAGGGAAATGTCCTCAGCAGATATTCGGTCTTCTCGATCCCAGGGCTTGAGAAGAGGGAATCACAGAAGTGCAGGGCTGGAAGGGATCTCAAGAGGTCATCTACTCCACCCCCTGCACTGAGGCAGGGCCAAGCATTCCTCCACCGTCCCTGAGGAGTGTTTGTTCAGCCTGTTTTTTTAAAACATCCATGATGGGGAGTCCACCACTTCCCTAGGTCACCTGTTCCAGTGCTTAGCCACCCTTAGACTTTTTCCAAATATTTAACCTCAATCTCCCTTGCTGCAGATTAAGCCCATTACTTCTTGTCCTACCTTCAGAGGATGTGGAGAACAATTAGTCACCATCCTCTGTGAAACAGCCCTTAACGTATTGGAAGAGTGTTAGGAGGTGCCCCCTCCGTCTTCTCAAGACGAAACATGCCCAAGTCATTCACCCTTTCTTCATAGGTCAGGTTTTCTAAACCTCTGATCATTTTTGTCGCTGTCCTCTGGACGGGCCCCAGTTTGTTCACATCTTTCTTAAAGCGGGGTGCCAAGAACTGGACACAGTGCTCCAAGCTAATACACCTCAGAATGACATTTCCCTCTTTCACAACAGCATCACACTCTTGATTCCTATTCAGTGTGAGATTCACGCTAACCCCCAGATCCTTTTCTGCAGTCCAGCCACCTAGCCGGTTATCCCTCACTTTGTTTTTATGCATTTGATTTTTCCTTCCTAAGTGCGTTACGTCACATTGGTTTTGACTGAATTTAATCTTGTTGACTTCAGACCAACTCTCCAATTTGGCAAGCTCATTCTGAATTCTAATCTGTCCTCCAAAGTGCTTGTAATTCTCCCCAGCTTGGTGTCATCCGCCAACTTGACAAGCATACTGTCCTCTCTGTTAACCAAGTTCTTCATGAAAATATTGAGCAGTACTGGACCCAGGCACACCCCTGGGGGACCCCACTTCAGACACCCTCCTAGTTTGCCAGCGAGTCAGTGATAACTCCTCTTTGAGGATTGCCTTTCCATCAGTTGTGTGCCCACTTTACAGTAGTCTCAACTGGATCATATTGGCTTAGTTTGCTTATGAGAATGTCTTGTGGAACTGTGTCAAAAGCCTTATGAAACTTCATATACATCATCATATACTGCCTCCCTCCATCCACTAGGCAAGTAACCCAGTCAAAGAAGGAAGTTAGATTCGTTTGGCATGGTTTGTTGTGGACAAATCCATGGTGCTATTCCTTATCACCCTATTATCTCCTCTAGGTTCTTACAAACTCTTTAATAATTTGTTCAATAATCTTTCTGGGTACCAAAGATAGGCTGACAGGTGGATAATTCCGTGGGGCCTCCTTGTTCCCCTTTCTGAAGATAGGCTCTGTGGCTGCCCTTCTCCAGTCCTCTGGGACCTTCAGCCCTCCAAAAGGTTCAGAGATTGCTTTGTCTAGCTCCATCTCCTGTGAATATCATGAGGCTCTGCCAACTTGAATACATCTAACTGACCTAAATTGTCTTTTATCTATTCTCTCCCTACTCTGGCCTGTATTTCTTCCCCCTTGTTGTTAATATTGTGGTCATCATCTAGTCGCCATTAACCTTTTTAGTGAAAACTGAAGCAAAAAAGGCATTAAACACCTTGGCTTTGTCTGTATCATCCATTATTTGCTCTGCTTCCCTGCTGAGTAGTGGCCCCACACTTTCCTTTGTCTTTCTCTTGCTCCTAATGCATTTAGAGAGCTACTTCTGATTGCCTTTTATGTCCCTTGCCAGTTCGAACTCATTTTTGCCTTAGCCTTTCTGATTTTCACTCTATGTGCTTGTGCTATTTTTTGGTCCTTCTCCTTCACAATTTGTCCCAATCTGTTTCTCTCAGGTCCTGCTCCCCTGGACCACATCCAAGGAGGTGCATGTGCGGCTGAGGGCAGTGGGAAGAATCACCTGGCTGACCAAATTCATCTCCGGTCAACACAAATTCAAGGTGAGCAGCCTGTGACTCTGGCCGTCTCCTAACTGCACTGAGCAGGCTCGCGGTGCAGCTCTCCCTGGCAGGGAAAACCCGGGCCTGGAATAGTGACTCAGCAAGATCCTCGGTAGGAGTCCAATCTAATGAGCCCTGATGTGGACGGGTCCGTCCTCTGACTCCAGTGGGCCTTGTGTGGAGCCCCATAATTCTATCTCCAAGGACTCTCCCCGCTGTTCCCCTAGGACCAAAGTCTGCTCCGCAGGGTCAGCGGATTTACACAGGATCGCCTTGAGAGCACCCTCTGAACCCAGGTGTCTCTTTACCCCCTTTGTCAGTTGCCCCCGGGACGCTTTGGCATCAGCTCCTGCCAGGCTGCCAGATGAACACCCCCTGCTCTGGGTGCTCAGGGCCATTGAGCTGCTCCAGCTGCTCCATCCCCCCTGTGGCAGGGCCTCCCCTCCGGCAGCTGAAGCGGGGTGCTTGGATGATATGCCCCCAGAGGCTGGGGCAGCAGAAGAGAAGGAGGGAGGTGGGAGGGGACACAGTGAAAGGGATGGGAGGGGCCAAAGGAGCCAGAGCAATGGGGAGTGGGTCAGGGGAGGCCGTGCAGAGCCCAGGAGAGGAGGGCAAGGGGCTTGGTGCGACGTGGGGAAGAGCAGGGAGCGAGCGCAGGGGCTGCAGGAGGGGCAAGGGAAGGTCTGGCAGGAGGGGGAGGCTAGAGGACAAGGCTGCAGGAGAGAGCCGGCAGGAGAGAGCCAGCAGGATGGGTGCAGCGCAGAAAGTGGGGGTTGTGGGGAGCTCCAGGATGGAGTGAGAGAGGCAGAATGCAGAGAAGAGGAGTCCAAGGTGACCTCACGCTCCTGGACCTGAGGTCAGTGGAGGGAGGGGGATGGGAGAAGGGGCTGGGATTAGGAGCTTGCCCTTGAGATGGAGACTGGACGTTAGTTCATTCCTTACCCAGGTCCCCACTCGAGGGCAACGTTTGCTGACTTTGCTACCCAGACTTCCCGTCCCTGCTGAGCTTCCCTCAGTCCCTGGTGATGGGTCCCATGGCTCTTCCTGCTCTCATTGTCCCCAGTCTCTCTGCGCTGGGCTCTGCCTCCCCCGGTTCTAGACCGTTGCTAGTGCAATGCTGGGGGACATGCTGCACTGGGCCTGCAGGGGCGAGTGACTCCCCTTGCTCCCTCTCTCCATCAGGGAGTGGAGGAGTTCAGAGTCCTGGGCCAGCTGGTGGGCTGTCTCACTCTGCACTGTGCTGAGCAGGAGCAGGAGATCTGCCGATCGGCTATGGAGGGACTTCACCACCTCTACGCCTTCATGCTGTGGCAAAAACGTAAGAGCACTGGAGACCCTTGTCCTTCCTAAATACATTGACATGGGGTTTCCAAACATGGGAAACATATTTAGTGAACACTTCTGCCTTTTCTGCATCCTTTTAAACAGTCTCCATCTAGTAATGAGCCTACACCATTGCTAGGATTTCTTTTGTTCCTAATACACTTTTTTAAAAAAGCCTCCTTACTCTCCATAGTCCTTCAAGCCATGGAGTTTCCCCTGATGTCTTTAGCTTCCCCTGTCCATATTCTACTCTTCATAACTCACATAAGAATGGACATACTGACTCAGATCAGTTCATCTAGCCCAGTATTGTGTCTTCTGATAACGGCCAGTGCCTCATGCTTCAGAGAGAATGAACTGAAAAGGGAAATTTGGAGTGATCCATCCCCTCTCATCCGGTCCCAGCTTCTGGTAGTCAGAGGTTTAGGGACATGCAGAGTCTGGGGTTGCATGGCCTAATTATCTTGAACCCAATTATACTTTTAGGCTTCACAACATGCCACGGCAACAATTTCCACAGGTTGCCTGTGCATTGTGTGCAGAGATACCTTCTTTTCTTTGCTTTTAACTTGCTGCCTATTAATTTCAGAAAGTGACCCCTAGTTCCCGTGTTATATGCAGGGGTAAATAACACTTTCCTATTCACTTTCTCCTCACCAGTCATGATTTTATAGACCTCTGTCATCTCCCCCCTTAGTCAGCTCTTTTCTAAACTAAATGGTCCCAGGTCTACACTGCAGACCTATATTGTTATCACTCCATCGCTCAGGGCTGTGAAAAACCCACACCCCTGTTGGCAGAAGCACCCCTCCCACTGACATAGCTAGCGCCTCTCCGGGAGGTGGATTAAGAGCTTGTTGGCAGAGGACCATCTTCTCTTCAACGCTACAGCGCCGGTGCAGCTATGGCGATAGAGTGGTTGAAGTGTAGACTTGCCCCCAGTCTTTTTAATCTTTCCTCATATGGAAGCTCTTCCATACCCCTAATCATTTTTGTCGCCCTTCTCTGCACATTTTACAATTCTGGTATATCTGTTTTGAGATGGGGCGACCAGAACTACACGCGGTATTCAAGGTGTGGGCGTGCACATTGGACTTGTATCGAGGCATTATGACATTTTTCTGGTTTATTATCTATCCCTTTCCTAATGGTTCCCAACATTCTGTTGGCTTTTTTAACTGCCACTGCATGGTGAGCGGATATTTTCGGAGAACTCTTCACGATGACTCCAAAATCTCTTTCTTCAGTGGTAATTTAAACCCCATAATTATGTATGTATAGTTGAGATTGTGGTGTCCAGTTTGCATTTATCTATATTGAATGTCATCTGCCGTTTTGTTGCCCAGTCCCCACCGCAGTTTTGTGAGGTCCCTTTGTAGCTCTTCGCAGTCTGCTTTGGATTTAACTATCTTGAGTCATTTTGTATCATCTGCAAATTTTGCTACCTCACTGGTTACCCCTTTTTCTGGATCATTGATGACTATGTTAAACTAGACTGGTGTCAACACAGATCCTTGGGGTGCCCCGCTCTTTACCTCTCTCCACTGTGAAAACTGACCATTTATCCCTGTTGTTTGCTTCCTATCTTTTAACCACTGACCCATGAGAGAACCTTCCCTCTTATCCCATGACAGCTTACTTTGGTTAAGAGCCTTTGGTGAGGGACCCTGTCAAAGCCTTTCTGAAAGTCCAAGTACAGTATATCCACTGGATCACCCTTCTCCATATTCTTGTTGACCCCCTTCAGAGAATTCTAGTAGATTGGTGAGGCATGATTTCCCTTTCCAAAAGCCATGTTTACTCTGCCCCAAATAATTGTGTTCACCTATGTGTCTGATAATTCTGTTCTTTCCTATCATTTCAACAATTTGCCTGGTACTGAAGTCAGGCTTGTCAGGGATCACGTCTGGAGACTTCTATAAAACTCACTGTCACATTCTCTATCTCGTACAGAGGCCGATTTACACATTAGCTTACATACCACAGCACTGCACATAAGTTTGTTTGGATGTCTCGTGAGAGCTGCAACCTTTTCACCAGGCAGGCAATTTACCATGCGGTTCTCCCACTCATCACAAACCCAACTGCTTATATGTCTATTGATTGAATCCCCATTACTATTACCTGGCTTTTCTTTGTAACTGGGCTTCCCGCCTCAGGAGGGCAGCCTCAGTGTGAGAGGATATCCTGACTTCATCTGGCAGGTGGGTCCCAACTATGGGATCATCTCCCTCTGCTCCAGCTCGATGTTCTCCTTCCCAGAAACTTTCACCCTCCTCAGCAGCACAGAGGCTGTCAGACTGGGGGTGGGACCACTCTACTGCATCCCTAAAAGTCTCCTCTATGTACCTTGCTGTCTCCCTTGGCTCCACCAGTTCAGATCCTCTGGCCTCCTGGTCTCTGAGGGTAGTAGCTCCTTGGGCCAAATGCCCAGATGTGCTACCTGCCCACAGGGCTGGGAATCCTACATGCTGCGTTCAGTGCAATCAACTGGAGAGCCTCACACTGCTGCTGCACTTCTGCCTGGTTTATTTTTACTCTTCCAGGGGGGTTAGTTTGTTTAGTTTTGTTGGGGAGGGAGGGGGAGTTTATTGGCCTGAATTTACAGTATGTTTCTTAGATGTACTTGTCTCTAAACTTCCTTGCAAAACTCCCGTTTCCAAAGCTAACCTCTGATTTCTATTGCCTGCTGTCTGTTTCCCCTCCCTGGTTCAGGCACGACGCTGGCAAAGCAGAGTGCAGAGTATCTGCAGGTCTTCAGGGAGTGGCGAGCGGAGAACACCTTCTGGGTCACCTGGTTCACCAACACCAGCAATATCGCCATGGTAACTACTTTCAATGCTTCCTGGGATTGTTGTGCCCAGAGTTATCAGGAGAGAGAAATTAAGACCCTAGGAGTCAGGGGGAAGGGACAGACCCAGGCATGTGACTGACCCCATCCAGCTGGGCTGGAGCCCTGCCTATGGCCCACTCCACCTCATAGAATCATAGACCTCAGGAGGTATCTAATCCAACCCCAACTACATCATCCCAGCCAGGGCTTTGTCAAGCCTGACCTTAAAAATCTCGAAGGATGAAGATTCCCCACCTCCCTAGGTAACCCTTTCCAGTGCTTCACCACTCTCCTAGTGAAATAGTCTTTCCTCATATCCAACCTGGACCTCCCCCACTGCAACTTGAGACCATTGATGCTTGTTCTGTCACCTACCACCACTGAGAACAGACGAGCTCCAGCCTCTTTGGAACCCGCCCCCCGGACCCCCGCAGGTAGTTGAAGGCTGCTATCAAATCCCCCCTCACTCTTCTCTTCTGCAGACTAAATAAGCCCAGTTCCCTCAGTCTCTCCTCATAATTCATGTGCTTCAGCCCTCTAATCATTTTCGTTACGCTCTGCTGGACTCTCTCCGATTTGTCCACATCCTTTCTCTTGTGGGGGGCCAGATGTGACCTCACCAGTGCCGAATAGAGGGGAATAATCACTTCCCTCAATCTGCTGGCAAGGCTTCTACTATTGCGGGCCAATATTCCTCCCTACATGCCACATCCCAAGATGCACTGGGTCTCATCCAAACCTGATCCCAGCTCCTTGTCAGGTGTGGTGGGAGCTTCCGCAGAGATTAATGCTCTCCAAGGCATCATTGTGTCCACGCACCAGTGCCAGGCCCTGCTGAGCACTAGAGAGTGTATCCATGCTGTGCACTATTGTGCCCCCGTGCACTGCCACGCTGGCCTGTGTCATGCACAACAGCTCCTGATTGCTGGCTGGGTACTGTGCATCCCAGGTGCAGTAACCCAGCCCTGTCCCGGCAGAGCGGGCTTTGCCTGCACGCCTGGCTGGGCCAGTCCTGGCTGCTCGGTCCGACTGGAACCGCACTGGGCAGCAAAAGGGGTTTCACTGGCAGGTTTGTTTCAGATGTTTGGGAAGTACTTCAACCCATCCGAGCGCATGGACTTCCTCCTCACTGCTATCGAGGGCATGAGAGACACCAGCGTCCATGACTCGGTGGCAGCCAGGCACATGCTGCATGTGATCCTGTGGGTCCCCAGCCCAAGCTTGGAGAGGGTAAGAGCTGCAGTGAGAACAGCCTGCTGGGGGAGCCCATCCGTGGGAGACTCTGTCTCTGGGCGCTCGGCATTACTGGGGGGCAGGTCCTGTGCAATGCGGGGGTCAGTCTAGGTGATCTCCATGGCCGCTTGTGGTCTTGCAGTCTATGAATCGATAGGCCGGGAATTGGCCCTGTGTTCTAGGCCTGGAGCTGGAGAAGAGGATGTGGGAGGGCAGATGGCTCTCAGGTAGGGCAGGTCCCTGGCACCCCAGATCAATAGCAGCGCGAGGAAGCCAAGGCTCCCATCTCCCCATTTCCCTTCCAGGTGTCAGAGGCTGTGACGAGCATGTACCACAACCTGGATTCCATCAGCGAGCCGCTGGCCCAGCAGCAGCTGCTCAAGGCCCTTGTCGTGCTGGGCAACCAGTACAGCAAGGAGGTGGTCACAACCCTGCTGGGCTGCTCGCTGTCATGTGACAGGTACGGGGCTGGGGCTGCTGCCGCTTGCGCTCCGGGTCCCCCGGACTGGTCCCGCTGCCAGGGACAGGGGCGTGCAGAACCTTCCAGAGACCTCCTGCTCCCTGCAGAGCTTCTGCTTATTCTGGAGGGCTTTGCAGGCTGACATGCCGTGGAGACAGACCAGCCTGCAAAACCCCATATGGCAGTCCTCGGCCTCCCCCGGGGCTGACACTCAGACCCGGCCCCCATGCAGCCTGCGCCAGGCAGTGGGGGCCCTTGCTGCAGCAGGAGGGCAACAAAGGGCCGGCTGGGGGCGGGAGACCCAGCAGGGTGCGGGTGGCGGTGGGTGCTGGAGGCTGGCAGGGCTCTGGCCAGGTGAAATCGGCTCTCTCCCTTTGCAGCGTTGCTGTGGAGATGTGGAGGGTGCTGACATCCCACCCCAAGACCGCAGGAAAGGTCCTACGGGAGCTACTCGACAGGCTGCAGGAGCGTCCGCTGCGCCAGCATCACGACATCTCTCAGCAAGAGGCTGGCGTCGCCCCCTTGGCCGTAAGTTCCAGCCCCTGCAGCAAGGGAAGGAGCGCTGTGTTTCCCGTCCACAGCCTGAGGGTATCTCTCAGTCTCCCACTGGGTATCGCCACTGGGCCGAAGAGAGAGAGCGTGACTCTAGCCAGCGCTATAGTCGAGGCAGAACACGCCGAAACCCTCTCCTGGTGCTCTGGGACAGCTCTCATAGAACCGCAGGGTGAGAAGGGATCGCAAGGTCAGCTTGTCCAGCCCCCTGCCAAGATGCAGGATTTGTTGTGTCTATCCCAGCCGAGACAGATGGCTCCAGCCTCCTTCTATAAACCTCCAGCAAAGGGGCTTCCACAAGCTCCCTAGTCGTCTGTCCCATTGTCCTACTCTAACAGTTAGGAAGGTTTTCCTGAGATTGAATCTAAATCTGCAGTTCTGTCGTTTGAACCCATCCCCTCTTATCCTGCCCTCTGTGGCAAGAGAGAACAACTTATCGCCATCTTTTTTTTGGCAGCCTTCGAAGAATCTGAAGACCATTAGCACGTCTCCCCTTAATCTCCTCTTTTCCAAACTAAACATAGCCAGTTCCTTCAACCTTTGCTCGTATGGCGTGTGTTCCATCCCTCTGATCATCTTTGTCACTCGCCTCTGGATCCATTACAGTTTCTCCACATCTTTTGTAGACATTGGTGACCTAAACTGGACACCGTACTCCAGCTGAGGCCTAACCAGCACTGAGTAGAGTGGTACTATCACTTCCCATGACTTGCAGGCTATACCTCTGTTCATGCAACCTAAGATTGCATTTGCTTTTTTTTTTTTTTTTTTTTTTGCAACAGCATCGCTTTGCTGCCTCATGCTGAGGCTGTGATCCACCGCAGCTCCCAGATCCTTCTCAGCAGTACAACTGGTTATCCCCCATTCTGTTTCTGTGCATTTGCTTTTTCTTCTCTAAATGTAGCATCTCGCTTTTGTCTTTGGTGAGTTTCCTTTTGTTGTCTATAGCCCAGTCCTCCAATTTACCATGATCCCTCTGAATTTGAGCTCTTTCCTTCAAAGTCTTGGCAACTCCTTCATCAGGGAGCTGATGCAGGGCTGGGGTCATTGAAAGCTTCCCAGGGGACCTGGCCCTGGCCTTGAGTCAGGAGCCCTGGTTTCTCTTCCTGGCTCTGCCACTGACCTGCTGGGTGACCTTGGGCAAGTCCCTGCCGGGCTTTTGTCTGTTGTTCTGCAGGGCAGGGCCTGGCTCCTGCAGGGTGCGTCTCTGGGTGTGTGATCCAAAGATCCCTAGCACTAGAGTAGCAGCAGAGCTATGGACTCTAGACCTCCAGGGAATGCTGGTGACACCAGTGATCCAGGACGCCCGGACAGAGCCATTTTGCTTCAACTGGAACCATTTTTTCCTACTAATCCCCTTTTTGAGCCTCGTAGATTTTATCTGTTGACGTCACAGCTCTGTCCCGCAGCACTCGCTCCTCTGAAGAGCTCGAGAAGGGCCTTTTGCTGCTCAGACCTCATACCAAGTGTGATAGACACAGTATAGTGAAGGCAGAGAAAACCCTTGGGACTTAAAGACACAGATCTGGCAGCCTGGTCAAAGAGGAGACCATCTGAAGGCAACTCTCCCTAATGATAATTTACTTACCCTGAGAATAGCAGGTCAGTCCGGTTTATTAAAGCCGGACGATGAATCGATCAGACATGGAGAGGGCATGACTGTAATTCTCTTTGTTATCCACCATTCCCATTGTTCCATGTCCTCAGCCTGGTTTTCACTTGCTTGTGTTTTATTTTTCCTTCTGGAACTGGTAAGCCTGTATTGGACCTTTTTTCCCTGATCCCGGTTGAGGTTTTGTGGGGCTGTCTTTGAACAGTTCAAAAGCCAAATACAGAAATGATTGAATCTGGCTTTTAGTAACAGACCAACCCTAGAAGTCGTGTACAAAATCAGCTCCCTCTCCGAGGCTGGGCTGTAAGGCCCGGGACTCAGGAGAACCCAAGTTCAGTTTCGGGCTCTGCCAGACTCCCTGGGTGACCATGGGTGAGTCACGTCGCCTCTCTGTGCCTGAGTTCCATGTCTGTACAACGGGGATAGAAATCCTTCCTTTGTGTGTCTAGCCTGTAAGCTCTAGGCCAGGGAATGTCTCTTTCTGTGCCTGGAAAGCCCCCAGCACACGCCCTGATTGCAGATAGGCGCTGGAGGTGCTATTCTAACCCGTATAACAATAATACACTTGATTTGTTTGGGGTCAAGGTATTGGGCAGAGAAGTTTCCACAGATGATACCTGCTAATAAATACCACCCCCTGAGATCGGGGGTACAAGGAAGCAGCTGCTTATGTTGCAGGTAGCCGGCCCCGCTGCCTGCGATCCTAGCTGGGGCTGTGCAAGGGCTTTGAGGCTCTAACATGTCATCTGGAGGCGGGGCGCTAGAAGACTTTTTATAGTGGAGGTGCTGAGCACCCCCTTACACCTGTCCACACACCCCACCACCCCTAGAGCTGGGGTCAGGAGCAGGGCCATGGCTCCAGGGGACGGGAGATGGATGGGGCAAGGGGGCCGAGGCTGGGGCCACAGCTGGGAGTTGGCGCGGGGCCGGCAGCTGGGACCTTGTGTGTGGGGCCAGGAGCAGAGCCCCGCGAAAAACCTTGGAGTGCTGCAGCACCCCCTGCGCTCCTAGTTCCTGTGGCTCTGTCTGCAGGGGAGGCAGACGTTGTTTTGGAAATGGCTTGTTGGGTCACCGGAGGGTGTTTCGTAAAGCAGCTCCTCCTTTCACACAGGTGGGGAAACTCCAGCATCAACTGCCAGTCGTCGTGGAGCAGCTACATGAGGCAGACAGGGACATCATCTCCAATGCCATCACCGTGCTGAGAGACATCCTCGCCGGCATGGACAGGCAGAGCGCCAGCCCCATGGCTTTGCAAGTGGCTGAGAAACTCCTGCCGTTCTTTCATGATGTAAGGCCTGGCGGCCCGCGGGAGACCCTTCAAGCCACAGACGTGTGAATGGGGGCTGGTGGGTGGGCTAGCGGGACCTATGCTATGGCCCTAGCCAGAAAAAGGATTGTCGTAAATGACATGAACCCATTCCCGCCTTCTTCTGCTACCCCATTCTCCATCAGAGCATATGGCAGTAAGGGTGGGAACCCTGGTGTCCTGCAGGCCTGCTGACAAGGATCAGGGCAGCCTGGGGACGAGGCTCCCCTTGGGGGAAGGACATGCATTCCTGAGCCTGCATGCAGCGAGGGGACTGCAATGCTCCTGCTGGCTTCCAGGGTAACAAGTGATGGTACCCTGGTGAAAATCCTGCCCCTCCCCTCCCTGGCCAGGAATCCCACAGCTGGCCTTTCAGCTCCATAAGGAAACGGCTCCATCTGTAGGTTCTGCAGCTACCGCCCTTTCCTCTCCCCTTCGTTCTCATGGCAGGGCAGCATCAAAGGAGGGGCTAGTTCTCCCCAGGCCTTTTGTAACCACAAACGAGCCCCCGCCAGCGTGTTCACCAGACTGATGTTCAGTCCCCCACTGCACGGCGAGAGCCAGCAAAGTGGGCGGGAGAAAGGGACCCATCCATTACTGCCTTCCAGGGGTAACGCCCCAGTGGGGCTCCTGGAGGGACCACCCACCTCCCCAGCTCTCACAATGCTAAATCCTACCCTCAGCCCTCCCGAACTCTGCTGGGACCCGGCCGCTCTTTATTAAGCAGTGGCACAGGCCCAGCTAAAGATCAACACCAAGAGCAGCTCCTGCATCTAGTCCAGCACCTGCTCCTGATGGAAAGACAACTGAGAACTACTGTTCCAAGAGCCTGTCTCCAAAGTGGCCAGACAGGAGAGCGCAGCCAAATCAGATAAACAGACTAAAAGAACTTATGAACACTTTTACAACAGACGTCACTCAGAGAACTGCCTGCTCTAGAACCTGGTGCCCAGAGGCGACATGTAACTGCTGATTGGGGGGGCACCATTTAAAGGTTCAGCCATTCTCAGAACAGCTCAAGTCAACCCGCCCCCCAGGCTGCCCCCCCTTACCCTCAGCCTCACCTCCCAGAAAGCAGTGGCCCCTCCCTACAGCCCCCAGCTATTGCTCCTGGTTCTCCCTGCTGGGCACAGCTCGCCCGGCCTCCCAGGTCACTGGACTGGTCTGGCTCTGCCAGCTGCCATGCAGCGAGGGGGCATCATGTGACCAAGTGGGACCGACCCTGAGTTAACAAGAAACCCATGTGTAGGAGTGGGGCAGCCCTTGCCGAAGCCCAAGCCCCTGGAGGCTGGGTGGTTTCCAGTCATGGCTTCCAAGGCCCCCTATCTGGGAGCTCCTGCACATTTACCACCCCTTGCTCCTGGTTAACTCCCCCGCAGGTCCCTGTGCGTGGCCCGAACAAACACCAGTGTAGGAATTTGCCCCCCAGGCCTGGCCCCCTTGGCCTCGCTAGAGGGTCACTGTGGGTCAGCACCAGTGTGAGTCGGGCATGCAAAGCGGGAGGACAAAATACACATATCCCTTCGCTCTTTGAATCTTTCCTCATCGCTCCCTCTCTGCCGCCCCTGTCCTGATGCTGCTCTGCCCTGAGCGTTTCCCCTTGGCTTGACAGGCTGGTGCTGATGCCAGTGTGCCCAGAGCTGGCTGTGAGGTCCCAGGGGCTGTCTCACCCCACCTTACTGCTCTCTCTGGCCAAGAAGTTACCAGGCCAGCCCCTCAGCTGGTGGAAACCTGCATCTCTATTGCCTTCAATGGCGCTATGCCCATGAGACTCTGGCCCCCAGCTGTGCCTGTATGACTGGGGGTGAGTTAGCAATACCCCCTGCAGGGCAGACATCTCTGTCACAGTGAGCGCTCACCCAGCTGGGTGGGCACGACCGTCACAGCATCTCCTCCCCACATCCTCTCTTGCAGGAGTCCAGCAAACTCCGGGTGCTCTCCATCACCCTCTTTAAACAGCTGTTGGAGCTTGTAAGGGAGCCCAACAGGAAAAAGATGAAGGAGCACGTCCTCCGGAGCCTGGTCCCTCTGCTCCTCCTCCTGCACGATGAGCGTCCCAATGTGTCCCAGGTGAGGCCACGAGCTGGAGCCTGCAGCTGAGATCGTTACAGAGTGACCAGGAATTTGTTGGGGGGGCCAACATGTGACACCCTCCTTTAAAAGGTCTGGCCGGCAGAGGGCAGGTGCTCAGTGCTGTGACAACCCCCCACCCAACTGCCAAGTCTTCCCTGCCTCCTCTGAACCTAACACTCCCCCCCTGCAGCCAGGCTGAGAGAATGGGTGGGCGGAGGGGTCAGCTCACCACTCCTACAGCCACTGGCCTCCGCACATTCCCCTGGCTGTGCTGGTGAGAAGAGCACAACCCTGGCCATGGCCCCTACCAGGAGCAAAGCTACCCAGCCTCCGGATGGTGCCCAAGACCCAATGTGCCCTTGGCCAAGCAGCCCGGACAGCTCTTACTAGCCATGACATGCCCAAGCCCCCCCTCCACCCCGCCCCAGGTGCCTGTGCACACGCTCGCTCTCATGGCCCCCATCACTTGGGAGCCAAATGCCCCCAGCAGTAATGAATTCACCCTCCTACCCCCCATGAGGTGGGGAACTAAGGCACAGCGTGAGGCCTAGTGCCTCAAAAGTATTGAATGCCCATGGGCATTAGGCACCTAAATCCCTTTGTAGCCCTGGGCCGAAGCAACTTGCCTGAGTTCCTGCAGGAAGAGCTGGGAATTGAGTCAGGTCTCCAGCCATTGCCTTAGCCACACCTCTGCCCTTCCGCGAGCAGCCGCGGGCCGGGAACCGTTCAGCACACACGGCCTCCAGTAACTATGTTAGTGGCTTCCAGCTGGGCTGTCCCTAGCCATTTGGGTGCCTTATCCAGCCCCCCCACAGTGGGGCTGTGTGGGGTCCCAGGCCTCCCCCTCCCCCCCACCAGGGTCTGGGAGGCAGGAGCTGTGTGGGGCCACTTTTGGGGGGCCCACAGGCCCAGAGTGGCCTGGGGGATTAGCGGAGAGCTGGGAGTAGCGCGCTTTGCTTCCCTCGCCCCGGATCCAGCCATGTCGCTCGAGGGAGGGGGTTTGGGGAAAAGGATCCTCCCCCACACACACTCACTGACAGCAGCGGGAAGCAGAGCAGCCTGGCCCCAGCCCACTCTACTCTGCCAGCTCCCAGCCACAGCACTCCGCTTCCCACCGCCGGTGAGTGCGGGGGGCAATCCTTTTGGAGTAGAGCGGGCTGGGACAGGTTGCTCCACTTCCTGCCACTGCCAGTGAGTGTGGGGTCGCTGGGGGAAGAGGCTTGCGGAGAAGAGGTGGAATGGGGGCGGTCTGGGGATGGAGCAGGGGGGAAGGGGAAGAGGGAGGGCGGAGGGAGTTGTCTGGGCCCCCCCCCGGGACGGCCCTGCCCTTTGTAGTGGGTGCAGCCCGCGGCGGGGCTGGCTGAGGTATAGGGCGGGTCACTGGGGCTGGGGCTGCTGCATGTGCAGCACGCAGCCGCCTAGTGACACCATGAAATTTGGGGCACCAAATTTGGGGCAATTTGGTGCCCCAAATTTCATGGTGCCCTACGCAGGCACGTATGCCGAGGGACGGCCCTGGCTTCCAGCTCCTGTAACCATTGACCCTCTTGTTTTGCAGGTGTGTTGGGACACCCTCAGGAGTGCGGTGGAATTTCTAAGGTGGAGCCAGCTCAGTGCTCTTGTCCAGAAAAAGGAGCTTTGGCGAGGCTGTGACTGCCTGGTGAGGGAGCCCTCCATTGCCTGGCTCCATTCCCACACCAAGCCCCAGCCCCGGGACCACACCTGGCCCTGGCTGTAGTCCCTCTGCGTGATCCCCCCGGCACAGGAAGGAGGGCTGAAAGCAGGACACTCCACAGATCTGGAACCTGGCCTGCAGGATGGAAAGGCCTTTAATAACCTTGTGCTCCCTTGTTCTGGCTCCTAGGTGGCGTGCTACAAGGACAGGGCAGAAACCTTCCTCTGCCAGGCCATGGCCTTTGTGGAAAACCCGCAGGCTCCCATTAGAGAAGCGGCCATCAGGTTTCTAGGTAACCACAGAGCAGAGGGGTCCCTTAAGCAGAGGGGTTGGATCCAGTCCCAGGCTCTCCTCAGTCCCTCCAGCAGCGAGAAGTAACCCCTGGGCTCCTGATTGCCGAATGAAGGCTCAGGGGTGTCAGAAACCCGCAGGAGCAAGCTCACCCCAAACTGCCCTGGTCGGCTGATGGGCCCCCTCCAACCCCACTGCTCCCCATGCAGTCCCCATCCCCCCCCTCCCCACCCCACCATGGGCTCTTGGTAGTGGAACCTCAAGGCGCTATGCTCTCCTTTGGCAACCAGCCCCACAGACATCCCTGGGGCCTCGCCCTTTCCCCTGGGGACTCAGGAGTGCGTCCTGGACAGTGAGGGGCAGGGGAAAGCCCCACTGCTTGGAGGGTGACAGACGCTTTGATACCCTCGCTGGGGACGCAGGGATGTGACGAGCTGTTTGTGTGTGTAGGGCTCACTGCCCGGCAGCTGGACCAGCAGAGCCAGGAGAAGTTGGAGGCCATCTGCAAGAGTGAGTGGTATCTGCTTTGAGCACTGAGCACTAGAGGGACGAATGGCCCAGGGCTGCGGGCTGGGTTCAATCTCCGACGCCAGCAATGTGATCTCGGGCGAGAGCCACAAAGGGTTGCAAACTGTAGATCCCCAAACCCCTGATCAGCTTCCCCCTCACCCTGTGGTGTCTGCTGGTTGGCATGTGCCCAGGCACTTAGCCCTGACCTCAGAGCTGTGGCCTGGCAAATCCCCAAACTGGGCCTGAGCTGGCTGGCCTTCGCAGACGATTGTCCCCTCCCCGCCCCCGCAACACAGCAAAGTTGGGGTCCTGCCTCCCCCCCTTGCACTCACTAGCCCAGGGTTTGTTGCAGTCACCTCCAAGTGGGGTGCCTGCTGTCAAGCCACTGCTCCAAAGGAGACTGAGGTGACGTCCGGTCATCTACCTCCCTGTTGCGTGCCCGGAACCCTGGGCCTGCGCAGGGCAGAGCAGCGTCTCCTCCACATTTGTTGGGGAAAAGGGGGATAGGGGGGTGACATAGCTCAGGCTCCTCACTCCCAGAGCAGGTTCACAGCTGGGCCCCAACCAGAGCTAGAGAATGGCTGAGCTCCCTCCTCGGCATTTGCTGGAGGGCAGCAGGGCACCGGAAGTTAGGCGTAGTCTAACAATGCCTAAGCCCCCTTTGTGAATCTCCCCCTCTCTGGGCTTGAGTGCCCATCTGTGCACTGGGGGAAAGGGGGAGCGTAAATACAGGCAGGGATGAGGCCATCAGATACTGCAGGGACGGGGCAGTCCTAGAAATAGTGAGTGAATGGGATTCAGAATAACAGCCGTGTTAGTCTGTATTGGCAAAAAGAAAAGGAGTACTTGTGGCACCTTGGAGACTAACCAATTTATTTGAGCATAAGCTTTCGTGAGCTACAGCTCACTTCATCGGATGCATACTGTGGAAACTGCAGAAGACATTATATACACAGAGACCATGAAACAATACCTCCTCCCATCCCACTCTCCTGCTGGTAATAGCTTATCTAAAATGATCACTCTCCTTACAATGTGTATGATAATCAAGTTGGGCCATTTCCAGCACAAATCCAGGTTTTCTCACCCTCCACCCCCCGCCCCACAAACTCACTCTCCTGCTGGTAATAGCCCATCCAAAGTGACCACTCTCTTTACAATGTGTATGATAATCAAGTTGGGCCATTTCCAGCACAAATCCAGGTTTTCTCACCCCCCCACCCCCATACATACACAAACTCACTCTCCTGCTGGTAATAGCTCATCCAAACTGACCACTCTCCTTACAATGTGTATGATTATCAAGGTGGGCCATTTCCAGCATAAATCCAAGTTTAAGCAGAACGTCTGAGGGTGGGGGAGTAGGAAAAAACAAGGGGAAATAGGCTACCTTGCATAATGACTTAACCACTCCCAGTCTCTATTTAAGCCTAAATTAATAGTATCCAATTTGCAAATGAATTCCAATTCAGCAGTTTCTCGCTGGAGTCTGGATTTGAAGTTTTTTTGTTGTAAGATAGCGACCTTCATGTCTGTAATTGCGTGACCAGAGAGATTGAAGTGTTCTCCGACTGGTTTATGAATGTTATAATTCTTGACATCTGATTTGTGTTCATTTATTCTTTTACATAGAGACTATCCAGTTTGACCAATGTACATGGCAGAGGGGCATTGCTGGCACATGATGGCATCTATCACATTGGTGGATGTGCAGGTGAACGAGCCTCTGATAGTGTGGCTGATGTGATTAGGCCCTGTGATGGTGTCCCCTGAATAGATATGTGGGCACAGTTGGCAATGGGCTTTGTTGCAAGGATAGGTTCCTGGGTTAGTGGTTCTGTTGTGTGGTATGTGGTTGTTGGTGAGTATTTGCTTCAGGTTGGGGGGCTGTCTGTAGGCAAGGACTGGCCTGTCTCCCAAGATTTGTGAGAGTGTTGGGTCATCCTTCAGGATAGGTTGTAGATCCTTAATAATGCATTGGAGGGGTTTTAGTTGGGGGGCTGAAGGTGACGGCTAGTGGCGTTCTGTTATTTTCTTTGTTGGGCCTGTCCTGTAGTAGGTGACTTCTGGGAACTCTTCTGGTTCTATCAATCTGGTTCTTCACTTCCGCAGGTGGGTATTGTAGTTGTAAGAATGCTTGATAGAGATCTTGTAGGTGTTTGTCTCTGTCTGAGGGGTTGGAGCAAATGCAGTTGTATCGCAGAGCTTGGCTGTAGACAATGGATCGTGTGGTGTGGTCAGGGTGAAAGCTGGAGGCATGTAGGTAGGAATAGCGCTGAGTAGGTTTCCGGTATAGGGTGGTGTTTATGTGACCATTGTTTATTAGCACTGTAGTGTCCAGGAAGTGGATCTCTTGTGTGGACTGGACCAGGCTGAGGTTGATGGTGGGATGGAAATTGTTGAAATCATGGTGGAATTCCTCAAGGGCTTCTTTTCCATGGGTCCAGATGATGAAGATGTCATCAATAGAGCGCAAGTAGAGTAGGGGCGTTAGGGGACGAGAGCTGAGGAAGCGTTGTTCTAAATCAGCCATAAAAATGTTGGCATACTGTGGGGCCATGCGGGTACCCATAGCAGCGCCGCTGATCTGAAGGTATACATTGTCCCCAAATGTAAAATAGTTATGGGTAAGGACACAGTCACAAAGTTCAGCCACCAGGTTAGCCGTGACATTATCGGGGATAGTGTTCTTGACGGCTTGTAGTCCATCTTTGTGTGGAATGTTTGTGCAGAGGGCTTACACATTGTAAGGAGAGTGATCACTTTAGATAAGCTATTACCAGCAGGAGAGTGGGATGGGAGGAGGTATGGTTTCATGGTCTCTGTGTATATAATGTCTTCTGCAGTTTCCACAGTATGCATCCGATGAAGTGAGCTGTAGCTCATGAAAGCTGATGCTCAGATAAATTGGTTAGTCTCTAAGGTGCCATAAGTACTCCTTTTCTTTTTGAGTGAATGGGGTTCATTGTGACTTCTTGCCTGTGTCTGGGGGCTCCCCCTGCGTGGAGGGCAGTGGGGATGTTTAGTGAGGGTTGGTGGTTGTTCCTGCTTGTCCCCTGCCTCCCGCCTCCCAGCCTGCTGCCTTCTTGTCGCGGGCTGAGAGGTACAGCGCTGGCTTGCTCTGCCAGGGCTTTCCAGAACACCATGGCTCTGACCTCCATTTCCTTCCTTTCAATCTTAGTCCTCAAAGGCTTGCAGCACGACAGCAAGTCCTCTGTCAGGTGCCTGGCTTTGCAAACCATGCTGATCCTCAAGGCCTGCAAGAAACACCGTCCAGCCCGCGCCAGCCTACGGACACTCTTGCACAGGATGAGACTGACGCATACAAGGGAGAACCCAGTCGTTGAAGTTGCCCAGCTGCCCCAGTAAAAGCCAGCCTCCCTACTCTCGGGGTTTGGTGCACCAGAGCCCGCCTGGAGCAGGGTGGAACACATCATGCCGCACCATAGCTTTCTCTCCATTGGCCGCCTGCCCTGCCCAGCCACGTGAGTAGTTAACCGCTCAATAGCTTCTATCACCATGTACTTTTTGACAGGTTTCCATGCCCCATGTAGAGTTTACGTCCCGCCCTCCGTCCCCGTTTCCGTTCGTGTACATTTTTGGCACCATTAGCCCTTTTGAACATTTCTTTTGTATTATTTTTCTGAGTTTGGCTGGGGGAAGGTTGCGTGCTTGTGCTACAGTCAGGCAGGCAGAGCAGCAGAAGGTCCATTTGCCTGGCCCTTGATCAGGGCAGGGCAGCAACCAAGTAGGCTGCCACTCCTGACGGTGGGGTGGCGGGGATAGGGGAACCCAGGTCCTCCCGCTCCACTGCGTCCCCGCCCAGGGCCCTAACAGCCTGCTGTGTTTTGACATATTTAGAGAAAAAGTATGAACGAGTAGAAAGAGAGGCTGTAGGGGGTTCGCGGCTCCCTCCCCATCCGTCTGGGCGGGAGACCACACCCCTCGCTACGATACTTCCGGGGTACCTTGGTTCAGGGGAAATAGCTCAGTGTTCATGGTTCTGGCCTGCAGTCAGGCCGAACAACGGTAGAGAGTCTGTTTGCCCGGGGCCCTCATTCAGGACAGGGCTGCTGTCGAGTAGGGGCTCTGGCCTACAGTCAGGCAGGCAGAGCAGCAGAAGGTCCATTTGCCTGGCCCTTGATCAGGGCAGGGCAGCAATCAAGTAGGGGGGCTCTGGCCTACAGTCCGGCAGAGCCGTTGCAGTCTGGGGGAGGTTAGCTCTCTGGTGGGAGAGTCAGCACAACCGTCTGGCGTCCTGATTCAGGCGGGTGCCAGACCAATCAGGTCTCCTGACAACCAAGTGGGGAGGCTGCTACTCCTGACGATGGGGTGCTGGTGGTCGGGGAACCCAGGCCCTCTCGCTCCACTGCGTCCCATCCCAGGGCCCTAACAGCCGTGGAGCGGTCCGCCACTGCGTCAGTGGGGAAAATCCAACAGCAACACACTGGCCGGCTTGTAGTCAATAACACAGCTGAACCCAGTTCGGCTGCCCTGGGCTCCTTGCTACACGCCCATTCCGTGTGTACATGGGTTCAGGGGTGGCAGGTTTGTAGAAATTTTGGTGGTGCCTAGAACCTTCCCCTACTTCACCCCCCTGCCCAAGGCTCCGGGAGGGAGTTTGGGTGAGGAAGGACGTCTGGGGTGCAGGCCCTAGGCTTAGGCAGAGTATTGGGGTGCAGGCTGCAGGCTCTGGGAGGGAGTTTGGGGATGGGAGGGGGTGCAGAGGGAGGGGGTGCAGGGCTGAGGGGTTTGGGAGGGGCTCAGGGCAAGAGTCAGGGTGTAGGGGGTGAGAGTTCTGTTTGGGGCTGGGAGGTTTGGGGGGTTAGAGAGGCTCAAGGCTGGGGCAGACGGTTGGAATGTAGGGAGATGAGGGCCCTGTCAAGGGCTGGAGATGAGGGGTTTGTGGTGTTGGAAGGGGCTCAGGGCTGGGGTTGGGGGTTGGGGGGATGAGGGCTATGTCTAGGGCTGGAGATGAGGGGTTTGTGGTGTTGGAAGGGGCTCAGGGCTGGGGCAGAGGGTTGGGGTATGGGGGGATGAGGGCTCTGGCTAGGACTGGGGATAAGGTGTTTGTGGTGTTGGAAGGGGCTCAGGGCTGGGGCAGAGGGCTGGGGTGTGGGGGGATGAGGGCTATGTCTACGGCTGGAGATGAGGGGTTTGTGGTGTTGGAGGGGGCTCAGTTCTGGGGCAGAGGGTTGGGGTGTGGGGGGATGGGGCTCTGTCTAGGGCTGGAGATGAGGGGTTTGTGGTGTTGGAGGGGGCTCTCGGCTGGTGCAGAGGGTTGGGGTATGGGGGGATGAGGGCTCTGGCTAGAACTGGCGATAAGGTGTTTGGGGTGTTGGAGAGGCTCAGGGCGAGGATTGAGGGTGTGGTGGAGAGGTGAAAGCTCTGGCTGGGGGTGTGGGCTCTGGGGTGGGGCAGGGCTGGGGATGAGTTTGGGGTGCAGGCAGGCTGCTCCGGGATAGGGGCCAGAGAGGAGGACTCCCCCCAGCCCTTTCCCTGCTGGCAACAGCGAGCTCTGGGGGAGGACAGTGAGTGGCAGCCCCACCAGCTTCTCAGTGTCCCTGGCATCTGGCAGCCCCTCTGGGTCTCTGTCAGGATAGCGCTCTCTGTTCGGTCCGTGCTTCCACAGCGCGGAAGAGAGGTGCTGCTCATCTGGCAGCTCTCTCCCATCTGAGCTGGAGGCCCAGCCTTTTATAGTGCCGCTTCCTGCCCGCCCCTCTGCTGCCATGGGTGTCCCGGTTCTGCCCACCAGGGGGTGTTCGCGGCTCCCTCCCAGGCTGCCAGGGCAGGAGACCACGCCCCCTCATGACAGAGGCCTTAAAGGAGTTTTAAAGGAAAGGAGTTTTAAAAAAAGAAAGATTGCTTAGCCTTAGAAGAAAAAAGGAAAGAAAGGTGATTTTAAATAGAAGGAAGAGGGGAAACTATAGAAAGCAACAAGAGAGAGGAGTATGTTTTATAGATTAGTAAGAACGTGGTAAAAGGTTATTGTTGTTGGGACTAAAAAATAATAAGAGTAAAAAAATTGAAATCAATTTTAAAAAGCAAAGGCTCATTAAAGAAAAGAGGAAACTCTAAAGGAAGGTTGAGAAGGTCGGGTGAAAGAAATCACACGGCCGAAAAATGAGCTAGAGATCCTGTGTCAGTGACACAGGGCTGTGTAAAGTACAGAAAACAGAAAGAGAGAGAAAGATCCTTTTCTGTTACTAAGCAGAACACAGAGCTGTGCAAAAGAGAGAAAGATCCTTTTTTTGGTTAGTGAGAGAAGGAGAATATAGAAAACAGGAAGAGATCCTTTTTGGTTAGTGAGACAAGGAAAGTATAAAGAAAAGGAGTCCTTGTGGCACCTTAGAGACTAACAAATTTATCTGAGCAGAAGCTTTCATGAGCATCCAATGCGTTGGTCTCGAAGGTGCCACAAGTCCTCCTTTTCTTTTTGCGAATACAGATTAACACGGCTGCTACTCTGAAACCTGTCATTATACAAGGAAAGTATAGCAAGCTGCAGGGGGCGGAGGGGAGGGGGAAGAGAACTTACCCTTCATAGAATCATAGAATATCAGGGTTGGAAGGGACCTCAGGAGGTCATCTAGTCCAACCCCCTGCTCAAAGCAGGACCAATCCCTGACTAAATCATCCCAGCCAGGGCTTTGTCAAGCCTGACCTTAAAAACTTCTAAGGAAGGAGATTCCACCACCTCCCTAGGTAACACATTCCAGTGTTTCACCACCCTCCTAGTGAAAAAGTTTTTCCTAATATCCAACCTAAATCTCCCCCGCTGCAACTTGAGACCATTACTCCTTGTTCTGTCATCTGCTACCACTGAGAACAGTCTAGAGCCATCCTCTTTGGAACCCCCTTTCAGGTAGTTGAAAGCAGCTATCAAATCCCCCCTCATTCTTCTCTTCCGTAGACTAAACATCCCAAGTTCCCTCTGCCTCTCCTCAAAAGTCATGTGTTCCAGTCCCCTAATCATTTTTGTTGCCCTCCGCTGGACTCTTTCCAATTTTTCCACATCCTTCTTGTAGTGTGGGGCCCAAAACTGAACACAGTACTCCAGATGAGGCCTCACCAGTGTCGAATAGAGGGAAACGATCACGTCCCTCCATCTGCTGGCAATGCCCGTACTTATACATCCCAAAATGCCATTGGCCTTCTTGGCAACAAAGGCACACTGTTGACTGATATCGAGCTTCTCGTCCACTGTAACCCCTAGGTCCTTTTCTGCAGAACTCCTGCCGAGCCATTCGGTCCTTAGTCTGTAGCGGTGCATTGGATTCTTCCATCCTAAGTGCAGGACTCTGCACTTGTCCTTGCTGAACCTCATCAGAGTTCTTTTGGCCCAATCCTCCAATTTGTCTAGGGCCTTCTGTAGCCTATCCCTACCCTCCAGCGTATCTACCTCTCCTCCCAGTTTAGTGTCATCTGCAAACTTGCTGAGGTGCAATCCACACCATCCTCCAGATCATTTATGAAGACATTGAACAAAACCGGCCCCAGGACCGACCCTTGGGGAACTCCACTTGATACCAGCTGCCAAGTAGACATGGAGCCATTGAGCACTACCCGTTGATCCTGACAATCTAGCCAGCTTTCTATCCACCTTATAGTCCATTCATCCAGCCCATACTTCTTTAACTTGCTGGCAAGAATACTGTGGGAGACCGTGTCAAAAGCTTTGCTAAAGTCAAGGAACAACACGTCCACCGCTTTCCCCTCATCCACAGAGCCAGTTATCGCGTCATAGAAGGCAATTAGATTAGTCAGGCATTATTTGCCCTTGGTGAATCCATGCTGACTGTTCCTGATCACTTTCCTCTCCTCTAAGTGCTTCAGAATTGATTCCTTGAGGACCTGCTCCACGATTTTTCTAGGGACTGAGGTGAGGCTGACCGGCCTGTAGTTCCCAGGATCCTCCTTCTTCCCTTTTTTAAAGATGGGCACTACATTAGCCTTTTTCCAGTCGTCCGGGACTTCCCCCGATCGCCATGAGTTTTCAAAGATAATGGCCAATGATTCTGCAATCACATCCGCCAACTCCTTTAGGACTCTCGGATGCAACGCATCCGGCCCCATGGACTTGTGCTCGTCCAGCTTTGCTAAATAGTCCCGAACCACTTCTTTCTCCACAGAGGGCTGGTCACCTCCTCCCCATGCTGTGCTGCCCAGTGCAGTAGTCTAGGAGCTGATCTTGTTCGTGAAGACAGAGGCAAAAAAAGCATTGAGTACATTAGCTTTTTCCACATCCTCTGTCACTAGGTTGCCTCCCTCATTCAGTAAGGGGCCCACACTTTCCTTGACTTTCTTCTTGTTGCTAACATACCTGAAGAAACCCTTCTTGTTACTCTTAACATCTCTTGCTAGCTGCAACTCCAGGTGTGATTTGGCCTTCCTGATTTCACTCCTGCATGCCCGAGCAATATTTTTGTCTCCTCCCTGGTCATTTGTCCAATCTTCCACTTCTTGTAAGCTTCTTTTTTGTATTTAAGGTTAGCAAGGATTTCACTGTTAAGCCAAGCTGGTCGCCTGCCATATTTACTATTCTTTCTACACATCGGGACGGTTTGTCCCTGTAACCTCAATAAGGATTCTTTAAAATACAGCCAGCTCTCCTGGACTCCTTTCCCCCTCATGTCATTCTTCCAGGGGATCTTGCCCACCAGTTCCCTGAGGGAGTCAAAGTCTGCTTTTCTCAAGTCCAGGGTCCGCATTCTGCTGCTTTCCTTTCTTCCTTGTTTCAGGATCCTGAACTCGACCATCTCATGGTCACTGCCTCCCAGGTTCCCATCCACTTTTGCTTCCCCTACTAATTCTTCCCTTGCGGCTGCCCCCGGGGAAAGAGGGAGCTCCCAAGGCTCACAGCCCCCAGCATGGTTATCTCTGCCTCTCGGGCGGACCAATCAGAAACTGTTCTACAGCTGCATCATACAATGCATTTTCCTGAACCAATCCTATCAACCCAAGATTTTTGAACAAGAGCCCTCTCCCTCCCCTCCCCGCCCCTCCCCTCACTACCCACCCCCTTTAACTGCCTTATTCTTATCTAATAAAACAGGCCCCAAGCACCTTTCCCACTAGATCGATCGATCGATCGATCGATCGATAGATAGATAGATAGATAGATAGATAGATAGATAGATAGATAACCCCATTGGCTTTAAGGCCTTTTAAATTTTATGGGACTTTTCCCACTGGGGCTGACAAACAACAAAAATAATTTTGGGGGTTTTTAGAGAGTGTTCCCTGTTTTAAAATTCCACAGTTCAGTTAGGGCTTGTCTACACTGCCACTTACAGCGCTGAAACTTGCACCGCTCAGGGGTGTGAAAAAACACCCTCCTGAGCTAGAGCCGCGAGGACACTGCCACCTTAAAGCGTTGTCGCAGCAGCGATTTCACGTGGGCAGTGTAGACTCCTTCTTAAGAGCTTAAACCAGTTTGTGTTACAAAGGGGCCTCTTTATTTCACTACAGAACAAGGGAGTTCATTTCAAGGGTTACAAATGTGTTAAATAGATTGTGAATGGTAATATTGCTTTCCCTTTACCATTAACGTTCCTGTAAACAGGTGTTGATCTTACTAGTGTTCAGTAAAACTTGGCAGCCCCTTAGGTTTACATTTAGTTTTAATCCTCTGCCTTTCCTGCAAAAAAAATTTAAAAGCAGAAGGGCCTGCTTCAAATAGGTCAAATTTGGCCTTTCGTTTACACTTAAAAAATCACTAGGAAAGAAAAATGTGGGGGGGGAGCGGGGGGGGGCGACAAATACCTTATCTCTGGTTTAAAAAAAAAAGCTAACTGGTTCACATAAGTTGCTTTTTCTTGTGTTTTGTAGAAATCCATACTTTCAAAAGGTGAGGTTTTTAACTATACCCTGATTTTTAAAGTTTTCTTTATAATTTCAAGGTAACCAAAAAAACCAACTTTCTCTTTTTGCATTCTTTGATATATTAAGTCCATTTAAACAGTTAAAAAAGAGCTTGTACCTGGGTCTCAGCACACGGACTGCAAACATTTAGAAACAAAGACAGTCTGATAATGCAACAAAAAATCATACTAAAATCTCTAAGTCAATAAAAACTTAATTTAACTTTAAGAAATTACTTTTGTAAACTGCCTGTGGTTTTAACCCTGAGATGCTTCTTTATTTTACACTCTTAATAAGTTCAAAGGGTGTCTTTTGAAAAGCACTCTGCTGTGGGTTCTTGTTTGTTTTAAATTCATACATGTTCTGGCCATCTTTATAGTGAAACAACTTTGGTCACAGGACATGCGAGCTAAACAGGGGAAGGCAGCTATTTTTAAATCCTGCTTCATGCAGATTTTCTATGACAGGCCTAAAACAAACTTGTTTGTCCTGGTTTACATTTCAAAAAAACATGAGAAAAGAAGAAGAACGTATGTGTGTGTATGTTGGGAACAGAACAAGCCCCTTATCTCTGTCAGAACTTTTTCACATCAGCTGCTTTTTCTTCTTCTTTGTCTAAATCCAAACCTTAAAAACATGAGGGTTTTAACTGTACCCTGATTTTTAAAGCTTTCTTTACAATTTAAAGGTAAAGCTGTTTTGGTTTGGGTCTCTTTTTGTATTCTTTTATATAGTAAGTTTATTTAAAGAGTTAAGAAAAAGATTTTGTAAATGGTGATATGGCCATTCCCATTTCTGTAACCAGGAGGCTTTGAAATCTACATGCCTGTTTCCTTTAATTAACTTTACGGCCTTGGCTTTTGCTTAATGGTAACTAGACATCTTTGGAAAACAAACTGGCTAATTCAAAAATGCCCCTGTCAAACTTATTACTAAAATGCTTTTTGTCTTCTTAGAAACACAAAGTACAAATGAAAAAGCCTTTTTGCTTTTATAAAGCATTACTTTTAATACAGCCTCTAGACCCAAAACAAACACAGAAGCATGCATTTATGTCTCAGCCCTTGGGCTGCAAACATTTAAGAACAAAAGCAGTCTGATAATGCAACAAAAATCTAAAATGTTTAATAAGCTTAATATAACTTTCATCATGTGTTAAAACTGTTACGGCATTTTTAAAAGGTGCATTTTTATTCCACTCCAAAACACATCCATGTTTTTTTCCGGTGAACAGGAGGTTTAAAGTCACGGCACTGTTTCCTTAGGTCCTGTCTACGCTGGCAAGTTGCAGCGCGGTAAAGCAGCTTTCTGCGCTACAACTGGTGAGGTGTACGCACGGCCACGCCACTCAGGGCGCGGAAACAGGGCAGTTGCAGCACTTTAAAAAAAGCCCTGCACAGTTTAAAAAACTTTCTGCACCGGGGCTACAGGCTGCGGTGCCAGTGTAGACACCGAGGTCGATTACGGCGCTGCGATTGGCCTCCGGTAGATGTCCCACAATGCCTGCTCTCGCCTCTCTGGTCATCGGTTTTAACTCTACTGCCCGGCCCTCAGGTGACCATCCATCATCCCCACTCCGTAAACTCCTTTGCCATTTTGAAAGTCCTCTTCCTGTTTGCTCAGTGATGAGTGCAGCGCATCTTTCCAGGTGGCCAGGCCTGCTCCACGCACCAGGCGATCCCCCTGCTTGGAGCTATGCTGAGCTGCTGGACCTCATCAGCATTTGGGGAGAGGAGGCTGTACAGTCCCAGCTGCACTCCGGACGTAGCAATTATGATACCTACTGTGACGTTATTGACTTGAACTGGGACCATATAGATCATTGTTGCAACCAAGGTCCTGTAGTGGCACCAAATCTTGTATAAAGGGGGGTCCAATAAGGTGTCTAAGGCAAGGTTATGCTTTGCTGGTTATGATTATGCTCTCTATATGTTTGTGTCATTTTTGTATTTTAAGTTATAAGTATTGACTCTGTACTGTCTGTGGTTCAAACTTGTACTATGCTTCTGGGTGACACCCCAGACAAGTTCAAAAGGAGTACTTGTGGCCCTTAAAGACTAACAAATTTATTTGAGCATAAGCTTTCGTGAGCTACAGCTCACTTCATCGGATGCAATGCCTAGCCTGCTTGATGACCGATTAAGGACCATCAGCTACACAACTGATCCATTGAAAGAAGGCAGACAAGCCTTGGGACTCAGCACGGTGTGCAGGGACCTGCCTATGGACAGAACTCGGAGGTTTTTCCAGGCCACGTGATGGACAGCTTGTTTTGGGACAAAGAAAGAAGGACCACATGGCAAGAGAATATAAAAAGCTGCTGCAGCTCCTCCATCTTGTCTTCAGTCCTGCTTCATCCCTCTGGAGGGACTTTGCTACACTGAAGCTTTGAACCAAGAACTGAAAGACGCATCCCAGCTGTGGATGTTCTCCAGAGACTTGATTTGAACCTGCAGTTTATTCTGTCGCTGCTGCAAGCCTGAACCAAGAACTTGGCCATGACTGTATGTCATTGATTCCATTTCACCAATTCTAGCTCTCATCTATAGCTTTTTCCTTTTATGAACAAAACCTTTAGATTTTAGATTCTAAAGGATTGGCAACAACGTGATTTGGGACAAGATCTGATTTGTATATTGACCTGGGTCTGGGGCTTGGTCCTTTGGGATCAAGAGAGCCTTTTTTCTTTTCTTGGGGTATTGGTTTTCATAACCATTTGTCCCCATAACAATTGGTGATCCTGGGAAACTGGGGTGTCTAAGGGAATTGCTTGTGTGACTTGTGGTGAGCCAGTGGGGTGAGACCAAAGTCTGCTCTGTTTGGCTGATTTGGTTTGCCTTAGAGGTGGAAAAGCCCCAGCCTTCGGCTGTAACTGCCCTGCTTGAAGCAGTTTGTCCTGAACTGGCACTCTCAGTTGGGTCCCGCCAGAACCAGCATCATTACACCTACGGACAGATTTCACGATGCATGACAGAAAGGGGCGATGACCGGGACACACGGCAGTTTAGGATCAAAGTGAAGGAGCTGCGGAACGCCGAGCACAGGGTGCGGGAGGCAAACCGCCACTCCGGTGCTGCGCCTATGAGCTGCCGGTTCTCCAAAGAGCTGGACGTGATACTCCGCGGCGACCCCACCTCCATTGCTAACACCACTGTGGATACTTCGGTGGCTCGCATGTCAGTTGAGAGTGGACCGAGCCAGGAGGAGGAAATCTTGGACGAGGATGTGGAGGGGGACCCAGAGGCAGAAGATGACTTGGAGGTCAGAGAGGCATGCGGCCAGGAGCTCTTTTCTACCCTGGATGTTGGCGAAGCGCAAAGAGGAGAGGAGGCTCCTGGTAAGTGGATTTGATTTTGGGACTCGCTGAAGTGGGTTGTTGCGGGCAGGAGGGTTGCAGAAAGCAGGCTTGTCTCCCACCGCATGCCACCCTGCCGGAAGCAGAGGGGCGGGACAGGAAGCGGAACTATAAAAGGCCGCCCCTCCAGCTGAGTTGGGAGAGAGCTGCTGGAGGAGCAGGACGTCTCTTCCCTGCTCCCCTAATGGAGAGCGCTATCCTGACAGAGAGCCAGAGGGGCTGCCGGCGCTGCCAGACGCCGGGGACTCCAAGGAGCTGGTGGGGCTGCCACTAGCTGTCTACCCCAGTAAGCGAACAACAACCCTGGGACCCATGTACACATGGAATGGGTGTGTAGGAAGGAGCCCAGGGCAGCCGAATCGGGTTCAGCTGTATTATTGACTACAAGCCGGCTACCGTGTTGTGATCAGATTTTCCCCGCTGACCCAGTGGCAGACCACTCCGCTGCTGTTTAGGGCCCTGGGTGGGGACGCAGTGGACCAGGAAGGCCTGGGTTCCCTTACCACCGCCACGCCACCGTCAGGAGTGGCAGGTTCCCCACCTGGTTGTCAGGAGGCCTGATTGGTCTGGCACCCGCCTGAATCAGGACGCCAGACGGTTGTGCTGACTCTCCCACCAGAGAGCTAACCTCCCCTAGACGGCGACGGCTCTGCCGGACTGTAGGCCAGAGCCCCCCTACTTGATTGCTGCCCCGCCCTGATCAAGGGCCAGGCAAATGGACCTTCTGCTGCTCTGCCTGCCTGACTGTAGGCCAGAGCCCCTACTTGACTGCAGCCCTGCCCTGAATGAGGGCCCCAGGCAAACAGACTCTCTACCATTGCTCGGCCTGACTGCAGACCTGAACCATTAACACTGGGCTAATTTTCCCCTGAACCAAGGTACCCCGGAAGTATCGTAGTGAGGGGCGTGGTCTCCCACCCTGATGGACGGGGAGGGAGCCGCAAACCCCTTACAGCCTTTCTTTCTACTTGTTCATACTTTTTCTCTAAATATGTCAAAACACAAGAACGCAACCTTCCCCAGGCCAAACACAGAAAACAATACAAAAGAAATGTTCAAAAGGGCCGACGGCGCCAAAAACGTACACGACCGGAAACGGGGACGGAGGGCAGGACGTAAACCCTACACAGGGCGCGGAAACCTGTCAGAAAGTACACGGTGATGAAAGCTCTCGAGCAGTTAACTAGTCACGTGCAAACCCCTCTGTACATAGCAATCCCCCGTGTACATAGCAATCCCCCCTGTACATAGCAATCCTCTGTTTCATTTTGATGCTTTTTGATGTATTGTTCTGCTTTTATTTGATATATTAAATAACTGTATTTACTGTGATCCATTGAGGTATAAATGATCTACACGCCTTGTCCTGTACAGAGCACACAGACGGCTCCCCTGGATCCCACAACCCACACAGGGAGAAAGCTGTCGCAAGCGTCGGCATCTCCAAAATCGTATCAGGGCAAGAAAAGGCACCTGCTATTTCCCACCCTCGTACAGTGTAGACACGGGGTGAGGGCGAGACCCAGTGACCCCGGTTAGTCCTGCTCCATCTCTGCTGTCTGGGTTTCCATCGACAGCTGTTCACACTCGAAACGCAGGGCGGGGTGAGGTTCGCCCATCAGCCAAAGAACCTTAATGTAAAGCAGCGCGCTCCTGCCAGTGCCCGTGGCAGATCCCCCATTCGAAGGGTGTGATCATTTCCGCCCTGAGATGGACAAGACCTCGTGTCCTGGTGTTAGGGGGCGCTGTGCTCTGTACCCCACATATCCCCCCTCTCCCTGCCCCCCAGCCTGGTGTTAGGGGATGCTGTGCTCTGGATCCTACATATTCCCCCAGCTTCCAGGCCCCCTGGCCGGCATTAGGGGGCGCTGTGCTCTGTACCCTACACCCCCCTTCTCTCAGCCCCCCTGCCAGGTGTTAGAGGGCGCTGTGCTCTGTATCATATGCATCTCCCAGCCCTCCTGCCCGGCCTTAGGGGGTGCTGTGCTCTGTACCCTACACATCCCCAGCCCCCAGCCTGGTGTTAGGCAGTTTCTAGTGTCTGTGAACTTACTGCATGTACCGGAGTCTATCAGCGCATGCTGGGTGCCACGCGCTGTGGGTATGGACAGGGCCCGACGCTGGAACCTGACCTGAAGGTGGGATTGGCCACTGTCCTGGTGGTTAGGACACAGGCAGGTAGTAGAGGGGCTCTGTGCGGGGACCCGATTCTGCCTTTCTGTCTGGCCGATCCCTTCTAATGAGGCTGAACCTGCCCATCTCCCCAGACTCAGCATAGCACAGGACTTGGGGGCCACCTGGTGGCAAAGTGGCCTCATTCCCCACCGTACAGGCAGGGGTCATTCAGCTGGTGATAGCCCTTCTCTCAAGCCCCCAAGCACCTGTGTGTCATGGCTGCCTGCAGGAGTTCAGGACCAACAACTGCCTGGGGGGAGGGAACAGGGCCTGGCTAGGCAGGGGCTCAAACCGGGGAGTGTCAGTTTGGATCCCCAGCTAGCCGTTGGGGTGCAACACGGCGGGCGGGGGTGGGGATCAACTCCAGCCGGTTCATCATAAATCCTGTCCCTGAGGCCTCAGTAGAAATGGGATGTTCCCCTGGCAGTATGCAGGTGCGAAGGACTTGAGAGGGAGGTGGCAGACGTGCCTTTTTGATGGCAGTCCCTGAGCACACGGTTCCCAGCATTGCCCTCCTGCCGTTTCTCTCTGGAGCCCTCGCCCTGCACCCTGGCCTGTGTGTTCTCAGGCAGCTGCGTGCTGCCAGGTGCCCATCCCCAGCGTGGAGTTCCTGGTTTAATGGCAGGGGACAGGGACTGGGAAGGAAATGTACTGCCATGCCAAGACTGGGAACGGGCTGGTGATAATGCCCTGGGGTGCCTGGCATGTCAATACCCAGCGGGGCCGGGAGCCAAGCCCCCCCTGGAGCCATCTGTCAGGCCCTGGGTCCGTCCTGTGCTGGGCTCTCTCCTGCCTGACATTGGCAACAGTCTTAGGCTGCTCCAGCCCTGCTCCTTGTCCTTCTCCAGCCCTGCTCTCGCTCCAGCCTCGCTCCACCCACGCCCTGGCCTCCTGAGTCCAGCTCCAACCACGAGGCCTGACCACCTCCAGCACCTTCGCTGACACCATCACTTCCAGAGGGAATGGCACTGAGGTTGCCAGGGGAACAGGCATTCTCCGACTGCCTGGAGCCATTGTTCCATTCCCCAGGACAGTCCGATGCCAGGACTGTCCCCCTGAGCTCTGGAGAGGACTAGAGGTGCCTTCGGACACCTGCCGTGCAGCTGCTGGAGAGTCAGCAGAATTGCCCGGAGACAGCCACGCTTGCCTCCCAGCCCGGGAAGCCCAGAGGCCCGGAGTGTAGACGTCTCTCAGAGCATCTCTGCTAGCAGGAGACACTGGGTGAGGAAAGGAGCCCCCCCCCTAAGCAGGGGCCATTCAGAAGACCCAGTGTGGGGGGAATAGGGCTGTGTCTGTACAATGTCTAGCACCGCGGGGCCCTGATCCGGGACTGAGGCCCCTGGGCACTACAGAAATACAAAGGAGAACAGCAGGGCTGGAGGATTTATAGGCTCCATTTGAGGAGGGCTGGTTGCGTTGAGCCAGCAGTGAGTCCCCAGTAACACAGAGCTCCGCTAGTGAGGGAAGATCTGTTTCATCTTCCCTACCTAGCACAGTTCACAGCTTAGCACTGACCAGCTTGCAAGGATCCTGGCGGGCCCTGGTATGGTTGTAGCAGCATTTTCAATGTTCGGGAAAAGCGAGATCTGTGCAATAGGCAACGTAGCTCCATCTGGGCACCAGACAGCTCCTGTACCCCAGAGAACTCCCACAGCTCCCACTGAACCAGGGACGAAGGGGGCAGGAGGTTGGAAGAGAAGGTACCAGCCTGGGACCCAGGAGACCCATGTTCATTTCCCAGCTCTGCCACAGATGCTCTGTTTGGCTTCGGGCTAGTCCATTATTCCCTCTGTGCTGTGGTTCCCTGTCTGTACAGTGGGGGTAGCAGCCAGGCCCTGCCCTGCAGGGGGCAGTTAGAATAAATGCAATCGAGATTGGGCAGTGCTCGAATGCCAGGGGGATGAGGGCCAGGATGGTGCCTAAGACAGACTGAAAGCAAGGGGGAGCTACAGAGCCGGTGGTGAGAGGGGTTTGGCCTTTGACAATCTGCTCTGAGTACCAGGGCTGCCAGACCCCAGGCAGCCACTGGCATTGCCAGACCTCCCTCATCTACGGTGCTGCTGCTCTCCCCGCTTCTCGGAGTCACTACCTCCCCCTGGGCTGACACCCCCGCAGCAATCATCTCCTGGGGTGCCGTGGCACTGAGCGTTAGCAAGGCCTGAGACTCAGTTGGGCGTGCGGCGGGGGAGGCTGCTATTAAAGCAGCTTCTGCGTCGTTGCAGCGGTGGGAGAGGAAGCAGAGACGGGACCGTTTTACACCCCATGGCCAAAGCACCTGGCAGCTTGGGACCGTTGGGTTCTATCACCAGCCCTGGGAGGGGAGTGGGTGTGATGAAGTGGGACTGTTCTTAATGTTTCCTCTGAATATTGTGGGGGTGCCTCAGTTTCCCCTAGGCAGTTCTTAAGTATCTAGGTGGTGGGGTAAGGGTGTCTGATCATTGCAGAGCCCTAGAGGGCAGGTGTGTGCAGGGGTCTGGACACAGAGAATGGCCGACACCCTGTTTCCTGGCAACTGATGGCCTGGGCCCTTCCCCCCTGCAAGGTGAGAGCGAAAGGGTTGGAGAACAAAGGAATCAGGTGACCTCCTGGCCCGGGGAAAGGGACAAAGCCCAGAGCAGGGCGGAGGCTGGAGATAGTTTCACTTTGGGGCTGGCTGGGGACATTGAGTGAAGTGCAGATGTGGTTCTCTGGCTCACTGCCGCCCAAAATGAACCCAGCTGAGGGCTCCTGTTCTCTGCACCTACAAGCTCTGTGTTAGACCATGTTCCTGTCGTCTAATAAACCTCTGTTTTACTGGCTGGCTGAGAGTCAAGTCTGACTGTGAAGTTGGGGTGCAGGACCCTCTGGCTTCCCCGTGGGAAGTGCACGGAGGGGCAGAGGATGCTGAATGCTCCGAGGTCAGACCCAGGAAGGTGGAAGTTGTGTGAGCTTTGTGTCCTGAAGACCGGCTGCTCACAGAAAGGAGACTTCCCCAGAGTCCTGACTGGCTTCGTCTGAAGCAGTTCCAGAGTATCACCAGGAGGCCCCATGACAGTGGGGTCTAGTGGTTAGAACGGGGGGCTGGGAGCCAGGATTCCTGGGTTCTATCCCAGCCCTGGAAAAGGGATAGGAAACCCCTACCTGGATATGTCACCATATCACAAAACCCACCACCCCTGGCTCAGATTGACCGCCCCAGTGTGGATGCTGCCTTGGATTTGCATCGCCAGGGCACCATCTCGCTATTATTTTGCACCACTTGCATTTCATAGAATCACAGAATATCAGGGTTGGAAGGGACCTCAGGAGGTATCTAGTCCAACCCCCTGCTCAAACCAGGACCAACCCAAAAATAAATAATCCCAGCCAGGGCATTTTCAAGCCAGGCCTTAAAAACTTCTAAGGATGGAGATTCCACCACCTCCCTAGGGAACCCATTCCAGTGCTTCACCAACCTCCTAGTGAAATAGTGTTTCCTAATATCCAACCTAGACCTCCCCCACGGCAACCTGAGACCATTGCTCCTTCTTCTGTCATCTGCCACCACTGAGAACAGCCGAGCTCCATCCTCTTTGGAGCCCCCCTTCAGGTAGTTGAAGGCTGCTATCAAACCCCCCCTCACTTTTCTCTTCTGCAGACTAAATAACCCCAGTTCCCTCAGCCTCTTCTCGTGCGTCATGTGCCCCAGCCCCCTAATCATTTTCATTGCCCTCTGCTGGACTCTCTCCAATTTGTCCACATCCCTTCTGCAGTGGGGGGATCAAAACTGGACGCAATACTCCAGATGTGGCCTCACCAGTGCCAAATAGAGGGGAATAATCTCGTCCCTCGATCTGCTGGCAACACTCCTATTAATGCAGCCCAATATGCCTTTGGCCTTCTTGGCAACAAGGGCACTCTGCTACTCATATCCAGCTTCTCGTCCACTCTAATCCCCAGGTCCTTTTCTGCAGAACTGCCGCTTAGTCAATCGGTCCCCAGCCTGTAGCAGTGCCTGGGATTCTTCCGTCCTAAGTGCAGGACTCTGCACTTGTCCTTGTTGAACCTCATCAGATTTCTTTTGGCCCAATCCTCCAATTTGTCTAGGTCACTCTGGACCCTATCCCTACCCTCCAGTATATCTACATCTTCCCCCAACTTAGTGTCATCTGTGAATTTGCTGAAGGTGCAATTAATCCCATTATCCAGATCATTGATAAAGATGTTGAACAAAACCGGCCACAGGACCGACCCCTGGGGCACTCCGCTTGATACCGGCTTCCAACTAGACATCAAGCTGTTGATCACTACCCATTGAGTCCGACAATCTAGCCAGTTTTCCATCCACCTTATAGTCCATTCATCCAATGCATACTTTTTTAACTTGTTGGCAGTAATACTTTGGGAGACCGTATCAAAAGCTTTGCCATATCGCAACCACCACTTTCCCCATATCTACAGAGCTAGTTATCTCATCATAGACGGCATGACTTGCCCTTGGTGAATCCACGTTGGCTGTTCCTTATCACCTTCCTCTTCTCCAAGTGGTTCAAAATGGATCCCTTGTGGACCTGCTCCATGAATTTGCCGGGGACTGAAGTGAGGCTGACCAGGCTGTAATTCCCCGGGTTCTTCTTTTTCCCTTTTTTAAAGATGGGCACTATATTTGTCTTTTTCCAATCGTCCGGGACCTCCCCCGATCACCATGAGTTTTCAAAGATAATGGCCAATGTCTCTGCAATCACATCAGCCAAGTCCCTCAGCACCCTTGGATGCATTAGATCTGGACCCAGGAGCTTGTGCACGTCCAGCTTTTCTAAATAGTCCTTAACCTGTTCTTTCACCACTGAGGGCTGCTCACCTCCTCCCCATACTGTGTTGCCCAGTGCCGCAGTCTGGGAGCTGACCTTGTCTGTGAAGACTGAGGCAAATAAAGCATTGAGTACTTCACCTTCTTGCACATCATGTGCCACTAGGCTGCCTCCCACTTTCAGTAAGGGGCTCACACATTCCCTGACCTTCTTCTTGTTGCTAACATACCTGTATAAACCCTTCTTGTTACCCTTCACATCCCTTGCTAGCTGCAACTCCAGTTGTGCCGTGGCCTTCCTGATTACACCCCTGCATACCCAAGCAATATTTTTATACTCCTCCCTAGTCATCTGTCCAAATTTCCACTGCTTGTAAGCTTCCTTTTGGAGTTTAAGCACCAGCGCGTGGGGGCGGCCCAAGCAGAAATCCCCTCCCCCCCGACACACATGAGAGAGGTGCTGGGGGCCGTGCTGGGGGCGATGACAATGGGGTCAGGCATCAGGGCACGTGGCTGTTGGGTGCGTTGCTGGATTTTGGAGACACCTCCCCTTCTGCCACCAACCTGCCCCACTGGAGCCCAGCACAGCGCCCTCTGCTACCCATGTCTGCCACCATCTCTCCGCTCCACGAAGCTCCCACGACCTGTCTGGGGCAGCGACAGATCCTCTTGCTCCCCAGTTATAACACCTGGCCCTGAGCTAGCCCCTTTCTCCAGCAGATCTCAACGCCCTTCACAAAGGAAATTGGCATCACTATCCCCACTTTATAGATGGGAAAACTGAGGCACACAAGGGGGATGTGACTTAACCAAGGTCACTCCACAGGCCGGCCATGTCTGTATGCAAAAGCCTGAGGACTTTAACTGGACAAGTCTAGTTAAAACATTACAACACCCCCCCACCCCATCCATGGGGATGCCGTTATTCCAGTACAAAGGTTTGTTGACTGGTAGAGGCCAAATTACTATCAGACCTCAGGCCAACTGGTGACCCGAACTCCCGAGATACTTTGGGAATGCTGCTAAACTCTCACAGGCTGTGAAAAATGCCAGTTTGCTAAAATTTGTAGCCTAGCGCCCTGTTATTTGCGTTGCCACGCAACTGTGCGAGAAATGTACTAACCACAAACAAATGGAAATGTATAAATAACATAGTGATGGTAAAAGTTTATGCTTAAGCAGCAGATGTGTGATTGTGTGCTGGGAAGTCTATGGTATTTACCAGACACAAATTTTGCAGGCGACAGACTGATCCCCGTGATGTCTTTTGCCACGGCTTGCATACAGCTTGGACTACTTATAGGTAACTTAGTTCCAGCTTATCTCTTCCTCTTTCCCAATGCAAGGATGTATGCAAGCCGTGGCAAAAGACATCACGGGGCTCAGTCTGTCGCTTACATCAACAGCTGCAAAATTTGGTTCAGCAGACTTGGTAATGGATCTGCCTTTCTGTTTGAGCGCTGTACTAATAACTAATAAATACTGGCCGGGCCTTGGGTCCTTGAGGTCTCTTTAAGTAGGAAGTAAGATCGAAGCTGAATTGGTAATAAATCTGCTTCCCTGGGGGATCCTCCAACCCAAGTTTACCGGCTGAAACCGGACCGGGCAGGGTAACAACCTCTGTGTCGGGAGTAAAGAGCTAGCCGTGTGTGGAGACTCTGGCTGGGACGGTCTAGGGGCCTACAGGGGAGGGGAAAAGTTTGAAGAAGAGATGTAAGACTAGATCCAGCGAAACATTAACTCCATCAAGAGTAAAATGTGGGCAAAGAATGGCCAAAATAGTAAAGGATTGGATTGTTTGTAAAGAAATGTGCTGTTATGCATGGAGGATCTGGGGCCGCACAGCGGCCGACCGGCCCGTGGGATCACACGTGTGCGCTGCTTGTCTCTGAGGCTGACCAGAGAGTGGAGGGGAAAGCGTGACCCAGAGCGGCAGCTCAGCATCGGGCGCGCGAGGCTTTTAATCAGAAGCTTAAGGAAGTGACAGAAAATGTTCAGAAAGGGAAGCCGCAGAATGGGGAAGTCAACGGGCGGCTGGCAAGCGCCGCAAGGAAAGGGGAAGGCGGGCGAGGGGAAGGAGCTGAGGAGACGGTGCAGACGTGGGGTTGTCAGAAACGGGCGGAGGATGATGGAAGTGCTCATCGGCCAGCACAGGAGCAATTGGCTGCGGTGACACTGGGAGCACCGGGGAAGCCGGCTGAGTGCAAGGAGGACCTGGAGGATGTGATGGAGCAGGACAAGCCTCATCGTTAATAATGCAGCTGAGCCGTGTCGGAAGTTAAGAAAATGAACTGCGTGCTGGAAGGAAAAGGTTTGGGGGCACCCCAAGTAAGGAGGGGCGTGGGAGAGATCGGCCCAGGGGCTCTAGAGAGAACTGGGGTAGGAGGCTGCCAGCCGACCGGACGGGTTTGTGAAGGCCGGGTGCTGGCGTGATGGCAGAATGCTTCTTAAATGCAACGTCAAAACGTGACATTGTGACAGGCCATAGCAGAAATGACAGGCAGAGGAGAAACCTGCCCAGGCACTAAGTCAATGGGTTCCCCAAGGGTGCCGGACAGCACCTGGTTCCACCCAGTTCTGTAGGGGGAAACCTGCACAAAGCAGGTTGGACGAAGTGTGGGTATTTCCGGAGTTCATTGTATTACAAATGCAAATGGGTCTGGAGTCTGGGGGGATGGGACGTGATTCTTCTGGGGGAGACGTGACTCCAGCAAACCCTGGGGAGGGTCAGGACCATCACAGGACACTTGTTAAACGACCGACCAGCCAGGGTGGTGATGCAAATTCCCACCTCTGCCCCCAGCCTTTCGAAGCGACGCCCTGGGAAGCGAGACACTGGCTGCGAATGACCTGTTCCCAGATCGAGGGACCGGCCTGCGGCACTCACAGATTCCCAGGGGTCGTGTTTGCAGCAGAAGCTGTGCTGAGCTTGGAAGCACTGGAAAGCCCGTGGGTGGGTTTGATGGGCTGCACCCCGGCCGGAGCCCTGGCTGGAGTCAGGGGAGGGATCCCTGGTAAGCCCATTAGCAGGCGGGTGGGTTCGCTGATTGCTTTAACATGTGTTCTCGGCAGTGCTGTCACCGTAAGCACCGAGGATTGTCCCCCCACCGGGGCTGTAATGTGTTAACTAGCCTGGGACAGTTACACTCCTACAGCATTTGTGTGTGGGGCTGGAGCCGTGGCAATGGGGTGGGGTGGGGGCCAGCAAAGGCCTCTGTGACACCGCCCCATGCCGGCGTTATTGACACGTTTCCCTGCAGCCAGCCTGACGCCCTGCAACGAAAACCTGGCCAGAGATTTTGCTCCGTGAAATGCTTTGAGATGGTGATGTCGGGAGATGGAAACCCAGCTGGGAATTTCCAGCAGGGCAGAGGCTCCCAGCGCTGTTCTCCTGCCCCACATCTGGGCCCGCTACAGCCCTCACTCGACCCCCAGCTCTGTCCAGGTGGGGCCCTTGGTGCCTTCCATAAGGGGTATTACACACAGCGCCACCTAATGGCCAAAGAGTGCAATACAGGTTAGGGCCCCTCCATTCCAGTCCTTTTCCTCAGTGGGTCTTTAGCTCCATGGCAGAGGATTGAGCTTCTAGCTCTGATGGTCCCAGGTTCAAACCCGGGCCGGCCAGCGACGACCCTGGGGGAGCTGCCGAGAGCAATGGGGAGGGGAGGGTGCGGCCGACATGCCTGTGCAGGTCTCACAGTGCGCTCTGCCTGCAGCTTCCTGATTGGCGAAGATGACAGAGTCTACGAGGGCAGAGGTTGGAGCACCATGGGGGCCCATGCCAAGAACTGGAACGATAAGTCACTGGGAATCAGCTTTCTGGGCAGCTTCTCCAGTACGTGGTTCCCGTCTGTACAGATTTCCCTGCTAGGCCCCCAGGGGAACTAGGAAGTTCACAGCTGCTCTTGGTTCCACCACGGTGGGGCACTGGGCTGGGGAACAGGGTCAGGAAAGGGAGGAGGAGGGGGAGCGTGGCGAAGCAAATGTGTGCGTGGAGGCGGGGAGATGCATTACCAAATGCAGTGGGGTGGGGGAGAAAGACACTGACATGGCCAATCAAGAACGTGGCTAGAGAGTGTTTATTTACTCAGGCCACATTGACATCCCCTGAGCAGCAGAGAGGGGCCAGGGGCGCGTGTGAAATTAACAGGGGGTGCTGGTGTCCTGCAGAAACAGCCCCTGACAACACCACCCTGACCGCTGCCAAGAGCCTGATCCAATGTGCTGTCTCCGGGGGCTTCCTGAGTGAAAGCTACACCCTGAAGGGGCATCATGACGTAAAGTCAACCGAATGCCCTGGGGATGCCCTCTACGAGGCCATAAGCCAGTGGCCTGAGTTTGAAGCCTGAGTCCCTGCAGCCTCGGGGCAGCCCCTGCGCCCATCACTGACCCCGCCCACAGCTTCTGCCTGCTTGAGGAGCACCTCTGCCCCCCAGCAGGGGGCAGCCTCCCGCTTCTCGCCCACCTGCTGCCTCCTAGGGCCCAGAGAGCAGGGCTCTGAGAGTTGGGGTTACGTTCCCGTCTCCCCTGGGCTCTGCTGCCCTCGCCCCCCGGGGGACTCAGATTTCTAATGGTGCCTGGGATCCACCTGCCTCCCCGAGGCTACTTTCTTCGGCAGATGCCAGGCCTAGTCCCTCGCTCCCACCCGCAACGGGCATGTCAGCTTAGCCCAGGTCCACACACAGCCAGGCCCAGGTCTTACAGCGTCCAGGGGGGTGGGGCCAAGCCTCAGCCGAGCTCTGTGGCGACGGCCCTGCCAATCCCTGGGCAGCTCAGGAAACTTCGCCTCCATTCCCGTGTGAAACGTCTGAGCAATTATCAATTCCAGAGTCAAATCCGCCTCTGCCCCCAGCCCCCCCGAGCTCTGCAGCGAAGATTTCATCTGGAATCCCCCAGAAATCGGTCGCTATTTAACCCCCCCACAAAGGGAACCCAAGTGTCTCCAAGCCCTGACACTCGGCTCTGCCTGGCCCCCGCAGGGTCTGCCTCTCAAAGCTTTCAGCCCTCGACCCTTTCACCCCGACAATCCATTCCCGCGAGCCTCTCTCACCGAGGGGGGCAAAGTGTTTGGATCTTCACACAGCAGGTGCCTGGGAAGTACCTGTCGGGTGGGTCACAGAGTCCCACAAAGGGGTTTTTAATTCAAATGCAATTTGCCTTTAACCCAGTGCCCCTGTGGCTTAGCGCTTGCTTTGCTTGGGAGCTACTGAGCAGTGACAATAAACCAGCTTCCAGCACATGAAAAGTTGAAGCGCCGGGAATCATTTCATCTCCTGTTAAACCATAACCACCACCACCCTGCTGCTGGGCTGGGCTGGGCGAGCTGAGAGGGTGTGATTATGGTCTGTCAGATTAGCACTAAGAGGCCCCCTTGGGCTAGGTGCTATACACACAGAACATGAGACAGGCAGTCCCTGCCCTAAAGAGCTCACAGTCTAATTAGACAAAGGATGGGAGGGGAAACTGAGGCACAGGGAGGGGAAAAGGGTTTTACCCAAACTCACAGGGCCAGTTAGTGGCAGAGCGTGGAACAGATCCCATGGGTGCAGTCAAGTGCTCTGCCCGCTAGGCTGTGCTGCCTCTCAATCCAGAGGGAGGAGGTGGAGCGAAACCAAGGGGGTGCTGGTTCCGCATGGGTCACACACAGTCAGGCCCGGCAGCCCTGAGCTGAAGGAAGGGGAGGGGAGCTGGGGTTTGTGCCTGCTGATGGGAGCTGGGGCTGCGGCTGGAGACTGGCAGGAGGGGCCGGAGCGGAGGGAACAGCCATGCCAGGAGCAGTGTCCCAGCCCCACAGTGCCCAGGGCTGCCCAGCATGTGGGAAGGGGGCAGCAGCACTGACAGGGCAGCTCTTTGTTACAAGAGTCACTGTGGAGCAGCCCCCGAGCAAGGCTGGGAGCCCAGCACCCCAGGGTTGGACGGGCCCCATAAACAGGAGCAACCCCTGGTGGGCTGGCAGCTGGAGGCCGCGCTGCAGAGAGTGCAGGTCTGGCCCCCCGCAGCCCCCGGTGTCCTGCCCCTGGCACAGTCCAGGTTTAGCCCAGTTATTCCTGCTTCTGAGCCGTGGCCCCCGGGGGATGCTACCAACTGGGATCCAGGCTCCCCGTTGGGAAGAGGCTAGTCCAGGCCCTGGCGGCTGGAGCTCTGGAGGGCGTGTAAAGCCCAGGAAGGGGCTCAAGGGGCTCAAGCAAGAGGTTTCACTCCTGGGCCGGCCACAGCCCTGCTGCAGCCCCGGAACAGACTCAGCACAATCTCCTTTCCCATCCTCCCAGCATTGTAACACCTCCCCAAGACCCTGTGGGGCTGCCACAGCCCGGGCCCCCCAAGCCACCTTGCCTGGTCCCTAGGGTGTTTTGGCTGCTGGCCCCATGGAGCTCGACCTAGGAGGGGCGAAGAACCCTGCGAGGCCCAGGGAGGGGTTGGTTCCCTCGCCAGGGGAGGCTCTGGGTAGTCACAGCCACAGGTACTCGGCCAGGAAGGCAGCCAGGATCTTGCAGAGGTTCTCCACAGTCGGGCAGTGCAGGTTCTGCTCCGTGTCCTCCATCGTGTGCCAGACCATTGGGAAAGGGGTGGCGATGACGTGCAGCACCGGCACTCCTGCGGCCAGACAGATACATGGATAGTCAGCAGGGATCCAACCCAGGATCTGCATCACTGCAAGCACCAGCCTCTACTGCTGGGGCTACAAGAGTAATTCCACTATTGTCAGCAGTAGTAGACTATTATCCCCATGTGGCCCAGCCACTAGCGGGCGACGGGCGACATTCTAAACCCGCACACTGTCTCAGTAGATGGAGCCAGGCCCTCAGACACGACCTGACCTTACATCTAGGAGCCGTGTGCTCCCCTGACCTAGCAACGAGCAGCTGGCCAGGTGCATTATGGGAACCAGATTGGCCAGAGACATCAAGCGAGTCAGGGCCAAGTGGCTAGATAGCAACGATGTGTTTATAAAGTCTTTCACTCCCAAGGATCCCAGAGCCTAAGTTCAAAATGCAGCCACCTCTGGGGTGAAGTGTGCCAGGCAGGCAAACATCATCTATAAAGCATTTTACCCCTGTAAATAACACCTAGCTCTTGCATAGCCCTTGTCCTCAGGGGATCCCAAAGCACTTTACAAAGGGGGTCAAAATGATTCCCCCCACTTCACAGATGGGGAAACTGAGGAAGACAGCAGCAAAGTCACCCAGCAGGGCAGCGGCAAAGCCAGGATCTGAACCCAGGTCTCAGTCCCTTGCTCCACTCATGAGGCCAGGCTTGTGTGGGAGCCTGGGGGAGTCTCACCACACTTTGTCTGCACACCTTCTGCCCTGGCTCCCCCGGGGAGGCCTCCCCAGCTCTCCATCCCACACTACTCTGCACCTGGATGTCCGGTAGCATGGGGCAGGACAGGTACCTTTGCGAAGGAAGGGGACGTGGTCATCTTCGACAGGCCCATAGACAGGCTCCCTCTGAAAGTACGTCTGCTCCCGGGGGTGGGACTGCAGCAGGCCCAGCCGGTGCAGACGCTTCTCTGGGCGACACAGAGAAGAAAGTGAGGAATGGGCTGGTTCCTGGGACCTGCCAGGCTGGGGGCACGGCAGAACGAGCCCCAGAGGGGGCTACACCTGGCCGCTCACAACAGAGCTCCCTGAGGACATGGAAACCCTGCTGGGGAGGGAGGGGGGATTTCAAATCTGACAAGTCGTGTTTGAGGGAAATAAAGTGTTGGTGAAAGATGCCAGGTCAACAGCCCTGGGGACTGAATCCCCAACTCCCAGCTCTGTCTCACAGCTGGGGATAGAGCCCAGGAGTCCTGGTTCCCAGCCCCCCTGCTCTAACCACTAGACCCCACTCCCCTCCCAGAGCTGGGGCTAGAACCCAGGCACCTTTATTCATTGTCAGACAGACGCAGGACCATCAGGACTTGGGGGCGGGGGAGGAGGTAGCTGTCCCACTACAGGTGCCTGGGGGGGCAAGCCCCCTCCCACCCCTGGAAGAAAGGAAGGTTTGGTACTGATGCCGACGAGCCGGTCGAACCAGGAGGCGGTGAAGGGGAAGTGGTTCTGGATGGTCGGGTGGCGGGCCCCCAGCAGGTCCAGCAAGACAAACAGGCTCTGCAAGGAGGCAACGAGGGGTTAAATCTGTAGGGGCCCAGTCACCCCAGGAGGATCTGAGGTAGGGATTGGTACAAGATCCAGTGCAGAGAGATTTAGCCCCCCACCTACCCCGGACAGGCATCCCCACCATCTCCCTCCAGCCTGAAAGATCCCCCATGCAGAACTCCTCAGAGGGGCAGGCGGGCGGCTCTCACCATAGCCTGGAGCTGGCTGGTGCCCGGCTGGTGCTGAGCCTTGGCCATGGACAGCCCCGTACAGGGAATCCCTCTCACTCCACTCCCGGAAGGCCTCCTCGCCGTCCAGGAACAGCAGCTGCAGCGTCACCTCAGAGCCCTGGGGAGAGACACGGGGCTCACTCAACACCTGGCACTGCTGGACAGGTGAGAGGACTGCACCCAGGACAGCAGCAGAGCTAGCGATAGAACCCAGGAGTCCCGGCTCCCATCCCCCCCGGTTTTGCACACTAGACTCCATTCCTTTCCCCAAGACAAGAGTAGAACCCCCAACCTGGGAAGCTCTCACCTGCTCCTTGGCCTTCAGCAGCTCCATGTCCAAGGCCGTGACCAGTTCCAGCAGGATGGCACAGGGCACGGCCGAGTCGGTGGCCCACAGGAAGGTGCGGCCCTGTCTTTCCCAAGCTGCCACCCCACTGGGCTTGAAACATTACCAGCTCCATCCAGCCCAGGGACCACATGGACAGGTACTGGGGCTGGGATGGGGACTCTGTGGAATCTCAGATTAAAGGTGCACCTTTAGATTTGGGATGGAGGGGCTAGCTGCAGAGCAGGGAGGTCTTTCCTAAATTCCCCAGGCTTACCCTGATCTGAGGCTGTACAGAGGAGGCTCCCCAGCCAGCAGCTGCCTTATCAGAACCGTGTTCATTAGATAGATAGATAGATAGATAGATAGATAGATAGATAGATAGATAGATTCAGGGTAATGTATCAGAATCTGGCCCTCACCCCATTGCACTCAGCGGGTTTCTCTCGTTTTACCCTCGGGGAGATGAGATCAGAACCCAAGACCGCCAGTTCCAAGAACTCCACAGACCTGTGTTGTCACTGGATTTATTGCCGAGAGGACATTAGACAAGGGGAGGCACCAGAATACCCCTCTGTGGGACAGAATGACAGACTGAGGGGCAGGGTTTGTGTCCTGTGTCTTTGTGCATGCAGAGCTCTGTGCAAAACCCACCATCTCTGTGAGCCCCAGGGCGGATGATGGCCCTGGCAGGAGCTGTGACCATCCTCTGAAAGAGTTGGTGCCAGGGCATAAGGGTTGCTCTGTACAAAGGAGGAGATTAAACTCCTCTGCAATACATATGTAACCCTTCTTCCAGTTGCTGTGGGCAGCAACAAGCTCTGGCTTCAATATATAGGGGTTCCTCTCAAAATTACAACACAACACTGGCTTGAGGTCCCACCCAGAAATCTGGGAAAACTAAACACCAGCCCTGGGTGTTTCTAAGAAGCAATACTTCCTGTCTTGCAAGCACTGAGTCTGTGTGCGACAAAAGAAATATTTTATTAAGGGGAGAAGGAAGAATGGCATTAATTTGAGAAAACATGACAACAATGACTCAAACGTATGCAAACAACAAGTAAATCCCTGGCCCCAGGTGGAGCAGTGGCTTTGCCTCAGTTTCCCCCTTTCTGAAAGACCAGCGGACAAATGTCCCGTTAACACACCATTCCCCTTTCTGTCCATGACACTGCACTCTTAGTTTGCTGTCCACCATAAGTGAAGTCCTAGGGTCTAGGGGTGCCGTTAGGTGCATTCAGCTCCAGCCTTAGGGGAGGAATGCAGGAAAATCAAATGATGCCTCTGCCCACTCCGGTCACTGCCCACTCTGCCACTGCACACTGCTGTCACCTTCTGAAGTTTCTGCACTGCTCCAGCCCCAAGTGTTCTCAGCTCTTAGGTTATGGCTACGTTGCAAAAAATACCAGCAGCCACAAATCTCAAAGCCCAGGTCTACAGACTGGGGCTCTCATTATGGTACTAAATATAGCCATGTAGTTGTTCCTACTGGGAGCGGAGCCCAGGTTTCGGAGCCTGAGGAGGAATGTCTACACAGCCATTGTTAGGGCCGAAGCACAAGCCTGAGTCTGCAGACAAACCTCAGTGATTTCACTGGGTAGTGCAGAGCTCCAGCTGCTGCTGCCGTTTCTGCACTGTCTGGACAGCAATTCTGTCCAACAATAGCGAAGGCTCAGCCCTTAATCTAGCTTCTCTCAGACCAAATAATCACTGAGCAAAACCAAAATCCCCGTTGATCACTATCAAGTGTTTCTCCAAACACCAGAGGAAAAGAATCACAATTTTCCAAAACCCAAGAAGGAGGGATCACACCACCACACTGACGGAGCGAATTAGGTTCATCTTAAGGTGACCACATCTCTTAGGGAATATTACATCCAGTGCTGCTGGCCTCTAGTCACACTGTGTATTGTGGGCCTAACATAGTCATGGATTAGAAACACAGACATGTGCGCACAGTGACTGATTCTGCACTGCATAGAGAAAAACCGTAACCCCTAGATAACTGCAAATTCAACATAAGCAACTGCTTAGGTGTAACCCTTCTGCCGGGGGGAGTCAGCAGCAACCAGGGCTGGGTTCCTTTTGACAACACAACACAGAAACAGCTCGAGTCCCCACCCAGTAATTTGAAAAAAATTACACCCCCCACTTGGTACCTCTAAGAGCCAGTACGTCTCCTCTCACAAGCACTAAGTACATGTATAGAAGAGAAAACTTTTAATAAAAGGGGAAAGGAACCTGGCATTACTTGGGAAAACACCACAAGCATGATTTGAAAACATCTGACCATGAATAAAACACCCACCCCAGAGTACATTGGCAGCATCCGTTTCCTCAGTCTCTCACCTTGCAATGTGACAGTCCGACAAACAAATGTCCCTTTAACACGCCAGTCCTCTCTCCCTCCACCGCATCCCACTCACAGTTCTCCTTGGTCAGTGAAAACCCAGTGTTTGGAGGTGTGTTTGCGTGAGTTAACCTCCCACCCCAGGGGGTGGGGCAGCACTGAGCAGTGATTCAGCAGCCGTCGCTGTGCCGCTGTTCACTCTTCATCGCTGTCTGCCTTTGTTCACTCCACAGCCGGCCACTCCACAATCATTGACTGCACCGCCAGCCACCCCCCAGTGTTCCCTCTGCCACTCTCCGGCGCTCTGCCATCAGTCACCCTGCCACGGCCCTCTCCACTGCAACCTCTGGGATGTTTTGAAGTTCCACCACTTAACTCAGCTCTCAGCAATTCCAATCCTCAGTGATTCCAGCAGTTAGCGAGGCAACCTCGTTCACCAGAGACACTGTCCCACAACGGACCTAAGGCTTCATATTTAGACTGGGCTATCAGTGATGTCAGCTCGAGTGATCCAAACCAAGAGACTCTCAACTGGGCCTTAAGAAGCTCTGTCGTTAAACAGTGCAGAGTCAAATGGCACGTAAAGCCAGATGGGCACAAATACCCTCTCACATCTCCACTGGCCTTTGGCACCCCTACCTCCTGCTTATTGAATGCAGTTAACTTGAGAGTGACCCCCTCGTTCATGGCACACCAAGGCCAGTTCTGCTCCCTTTGATTCACAAGAGGATAACCACACTTTATTACCTCTGCCTCCGCAATAACAAAGTGATTTGCAATCCAACACCAGACAAAAGTGATCATTTGGGCAAAGCAGCCCCATCATGTTGCTCACCTAGGCAGAGTGGGTGTGTCTATTCAAACATGGTCAGTTCCTGATGTCTTCTCCCCAGCTCATCACTAGGTGTTGGGAAAGTTCATTCAGAGCCCGCTTACATAAGAACCTATAACTGCAATTTCACATAAACAGATTGAACACTCTGCGCAATGCATTCAAATGCATCACACATCCAATGAGGCCAACAACATTTCCTTATCCCTGTATCCAAGGGGATGCCAAGCTAGGCATGAGATAATATGATGGGTGACTTGTCCAATTAAGGGGGAGCAATAGCTGTTGATTTGGCAGAGGCAGGGGGGAACCCTTCCCCCGGGGGAGCTGCAGAGCTTCCCAGGAGGATGCTCCTTCTCTGGGGACACACACAGAAGTCAGGCCCCGGTGACTACAGCATTGGCACTGCACCCCCCCTGGAGATTACAGTGGCCATAAATCTTGAGCTGTGGGGGGAGAGTCCCAATTGCTGAGTCATTGTTTCCACCTTGTCACTCCCCCTGGGTGCCCATTTCACCCCCTGCCCCAACAGACTCTCATTCTAATCCCACAGGAAGAAACAACTCCAGTGGGCTTGAAACATCACCGACTCCAGCCAGCCCGGGGACCACACACACAGGTAAAGTGGGGCCTTGATGGGGACTCTCTGGAATCACAGATTAATGGGGTACCTTATAGATCTGGGGGAGAGAAGGGGGATCCCTGCCCCCATGGAGAGCTGCAGAGCTTCCCAGGGGAATGCTCCTTCTCTGGGGAAACACAGAGAAGTCAGGGCCCAGCCACTGCAGCACCGGCACGGCACCCTCCCCAGCTGATAATATCCACTAACCCCCTGAATATTACAGGGACCATAAATCCTGAGCTGTGGGGGGGAGGGTCCCCATTGCTGAGTCATTGTTTCCATCTTGTCACTCCCCCGGGTGCCCATTTCACCCCCTGCCCCAACAGACTCTCATTGTACTCACACAGGTAGAAACTACTCCAGTGGGCTTGAAACATCACCGACTCCAGCCAGCCCGGGGACCACACACACAGGTAAAGTGGGGTCTCAATGGGGACTTTGTGGAATCACAGACTAAGGGGATACCTTATAGATCTGGGGAGGAGAGGGAGGATCCCTGCCCCTGGGAGTGCCGCAGAGCAGGGAGGCCTTTCATAGGGGGATGCTTTCCTTGGCTGCTCCTGATCTGGGGATGCATAGAGGAGTCGGGACTTAGGGGCTGCCCAGCCAGCTCCTACCTTGTCAGAGTTGCATTCATTAATAGATCAATAGATAGGTAGGTAGGTAGGTAGGTAGGTAGATAGATAGATATGGGGCAATGGATCAGAACCCATCTCTGACCCCACTGCAGTCACGAGGTAACTCCAGATTTATACTGGCAGAACTGAGATCAGAATCCAGTCCAGATACTTCCAAGAACTCCACAGACCTGTGCTGTTGCTGGGTTTATAACGCGGGGAACATTAGACAAGGGGAGGCAGCTGAATGCCCTAGGGCTGGGCACAGAGAGATCAAATGACAGACAGACAGACTGAGGAGCAAGGGTATATGTCTCCCCCATAGAAGTCCTGTGTCTTCGTGCATGCAGAGTTCTATCCCAATCCCTCCATCTCTGTGAGCCCCAGGGAGGTAATGGCCATGGGGTGCACCGTGACCATCCAGTGTGAGTGTAGGTACCAGGGCTGAGGGTTGTTCTGTACAAAGGAGGAGACCACGCCACGCTGCATCACATGGAAAGTCCTGCAGACATGACTGCGTTTCCCATCCGCAGTGTTATACAGGATGACAGCAGGAGCTACACCTGACGGTATGGGAGCACATCACAAGCCTTCATCTGGTCAGATCCCAGTGACCCTGTGGAGCTGGTGATGAGAGGTGAGGGGCCTGGTTTGGAGTCCCCGCTCTCAGCCCTGTACCCAGCCCAGCCTTCACAGAGTCTATGCCCCAAGGAGATGCTCACAGCCAGGATCTGCCTGGGGCCTTACAGAGGGGATGCCCAGTGTGGGATCAGGAAATCAGTGGATTTGTCATGCAGCCGGGGGAAGCTGCAGCAGCAGCTGTTGATGTAAGGCAGAGGGAAGGGGGAACGCTGCCCCCAGGGCAAGCTGCAGAACAGTGAGGCCTTTCCCAGGGGAATGCTCCCTATCAGAGTATGCCCAGAGAAGTCAGGGCCAGCAGCTGCAGAACCAGTCCCTTCCCCAGCTGATAAAATCCACTAACCCCCTGGAGGTTAGAGTGACCATAAAGGCTGAGTCGAGGGGGGAGGGACCCAATTGCTGAGTCGCTTTTTTTACCTCTTAGCTCCCCCTGATTACCCATTTCATCCCCTGCCCTGACAGGCTCTCATTCTAAACCTACAGGTGAAAACAACCTCACTGGGCTTGAAACATCACCGTATCCAATCAGCCCAGGGACCACACAGACAGGTACCTGAGTGGGGAAATCATGCCTCAGGAATCTACTAGAATGCTTTGAAGGGGTCCACAAGCATGTGGACAAGAGTGATCCAGTGGGTATAGTGTAATTAGATTTTGAGAAAGCCTTTCACAAGTTCCATCACCAACGGCTTTTAAGCAAAGTAAGTTCTCATGGGATAAGAGGGAAGGTCCTCTCCTGGATCAGTAACTGGTTAAGAGATAGGAAACAAAGGGTAGGAATAAATGGTCAATTATCAGAATGGAGAGAGTAAATAGTGGTGTCTCCCAGGGATGTGTACTGGGACCAATATTATTCAATATATTCATAAATGATTTGGGAAAAGGGGTAAACAGTGAGGTGGCAAAATTTGAAGATGACACAAAACGACTCAAGATAGTTAAGTCCCAAGCGGACCATTAAGAGTTACAAAGGGATCTCACAAAACTGGGTGTGTGGGCAACAAAATGGCAGATGAAATTCCATGTTGAGAAATGCAAAGTAATGCTCATTGGAAAACATAATCCAAACTATACATATAAAATGGTGGGGTCTAAATTAACTGTTATCATTCAGGAAAGAGATCGTAGAGTCATTATGGATAGTTCTTTGAAAATATCCACTCAATGTGCAGCAGCAGTCAAAAATGTGAACAGAATTTCGGGAATCATTAAGAAAGGGATAGATAATAAGACAGAAAATATCATACTGCCCCTCTACAAATCCATAATATGCCCACATCTTGAATACTGTGTGCAGATGTCGTTGCCCCATATCAAAAAAGATATGCTGGAATTGGAAAAGGTACAGAAAAGGGAAACAAAAATGATTGTGGGATATGGAACAGTTCCATAAGAGGGAAGATTAATAAGACAGGGACTTTTCAGCTTGGAAAAGAGACAACTAACCCGGGGGGGGGGGGAATGGTAGAGGTCTGTAAAATCATGACTGGTGTGGAGAAAGTAAATAAGGCAGTGTTACTTACTCCTTCTCATAACACAAGAACCAGGGGTCACCAAATGAAATTAGTAGGCAGCGGGTTTAAAACAAACAAAAGGAAGTACTTCTTCACACAACACATAGTCAACCTGTGGAATTCTTTGCCAGACGATGTTGTGAAGGTCAAGACTATAACAGGGTTCCAAAAAAACCCCCTAGATAAATTGATGGAGAATAGGTCCATCCATGGCTATTAGCCAAGATGGGCAGGAATGGTGTCCCTAGCCTCTGTTTGCCAGAAGCTGGGAATGGGTGACATGGGATGGGTCACTTGTTGATTACCTGTTCTGTTCATTCCTTCTGGGGCACCTGGCATTGGCCACTGTCCGAAGACAGGTTACTGGGCTAGATGGACCTTTGCTCTTACATAGTATGGGAAAGGGACTCTGTGGAATCACAGATTAAAGGGGCAACTCTAGATCTGAGGGAGGCAGAGGCGGGATCCCTGACCCCAGGGTTAGCTGCAGAGCAGAGAGGTCTTTCAGGTCTGTTCCTGTTCTGGGGGCGCACAGAGGAGTTGGGGCTCAGAGGCTGCCCAGCTGGCCTCTTCCATCTATCCTTTATTAAATAGCTAGATGGGTAGCTAGATCCAGGGGTAATGGATCAGAATCCGGCCCTCAACCCATTGCTGTCAGAGGGTGACTCTGGATTAACCGTGGAGGAGCTGAGTTCAGAATCCAGCCCTGATACTTCCAAGAACTCCACAGACCTGTGCTGTCCTTTCACAGCCCTGACGAGGCGCCTGGATTTCACCTGGGGCAACATCCTCCGTCTGGGTCTGGTCTCCGGGGTTCTGCTGGCCCTGGTGCTGATCATGGCCGAGGCTGGTTACTGCTGGAAGGAGACTCCCGGTGACATGACCCCCCTCTCTTATCCCTTCCCCCACCCCAGGACAAGGCCCCCCAAGTCTGCCAAGCCCCTCTGAACATGGGGGTACCTCATCTGCACATAACCCTTGGGCAGCTGGCCCAGCTCCTGTACCACCTGTCAGTGGGGGGAGGAGTCAGACCAGGGTGTCTCCTCCACACTGAGGCTGCTATGAAGGGTGTGTGATGTCCAGAAATGCCCCTTCCCACTGTGAGCTGGAGCCACCCCAATGCCTGGCCCTACCCCACTCTGAGTGCCCCAAGTGGGTAGGTCTGTGGTGGCGGGTGGGGGGGGGGTGGGGGCAGTGCACACAGACACTAGGTCTCTTTCTGGCCAGCAGCTCCCACCTCTCCAGCCCCTGGAAACCTACCCACCCTGGGCAGCTGTCTTGTCCTCCCCTCCCCTCAATCCCATCCCAGTCAGGGGGCTTGGGCCTGTGGGGTGACACTGGCCCCTCTAACCCGCTGTCTCTCTGTGCTTACAGGGGAGCCTGGATCCAGCCATGCAGGGATGAAGATCTCTCTGGGGGAAGAGCCCTATCTGCTTGGAGGGCTCCACAGGGCAGAAAAACCACTCTCCCTTCGCCCAGGAAATCCCTGCTTCAGGGAATCTCACATTTATTCCATGGTGCTCCCAACTCAACAGCCAGAGCCCTGGGAGCAAACCCTCGACCCCCGGCACCGAGCACACCAGCCCCTGTGTCACCAGCTAAGGGAGCACCTGCCAGGGCCCCAGGGGGTGGGGAAGCAGGGCTGTAGCAGAGCCCCATGCAGGGAAGGTGCTGCCTATGTTTGTGGGAAGCCCAGGGTGGGGTGTGGGGGGCTGGGCGCTGTATAGGGCCCCTTCAATAAATAACCCCTTCCCTGCCAGATTCCCTGCTCCTCCTGCTCCCTGTTGGGGATATGACCTGAGAAGATGAGGGAAGGCCGTTAGTGCTTCCTTAGCCAGAGCATTTGCTTCCCGACCTCAGGGGATGAGCCGGATCCTTGAGTATGCCCCGGAGCCAATGTCAGACTAGGGGGGTGGAGCAGAGCGAGATTCCCTGATCATAAGAATGGCCATACTGGGTCTGTTCAGCCCACTGTCCTGTCTGCTGGGGGGAGCGTGGGGCAGGGGATCTGGGTGCAGGGAGAAGGGGACAGGAGACACCTCGGGGACATGTTAATGCTGGGGCCATTTCTCCCCAGACTCAGGAATCGCTCTGATACCAGAAAAAAGAAAAGGAGGACTTGTGGCACCTCAGAGACTAACAAATTTATTTAAGCATAAGCATCCGATGAAGTGAGCTGTAGCTCACGAAAGCTTATGCTCAAATAAATTTGTTAGTCTCTAAGGTGCCACAAGTCCTCCTTTTCTTTTTGCGGATACCGACTAACACGGCTGCTACTCTGAAATCTGATACCAGAAGGGATCTGCTGGCCTGAGCCCAGCACCGTCCAGCCCAACATGTGGCTTTCCGTGCACATGCAGCCAATCTGTCACCTCCAGGGAAAACAGCCACCTCGGCCAATGTGTGAGCACGACCCAGCACCCACTTGGGAATGGGATGGGGCAAAGAAGAGCCGAAGACAGCCCTTCCTGGATGGGCACCGACACTGCAGAATCCCAGCTCCTGAGATAGAGTGACCGGCCCCCTGTGCATGGAGACATGAGGTCTGGCCCCTGGCACTGAAATAAAGTCATTTACTGCTCCCCCAACCCCGGGCTGTCTGTCCTGGTCTCTCTCTGGAGCTTCAGTTCTCTGTTGCCTCAGTCCCTGCAGTAGGGTCCCCCACTCTATACAACACCCGGCTCCCTCCCCCAGCTCTCACCCCCTCCCCAGTAGCTGATCCCATCTCTGTAGGGATGGACCCTATAGTTCTGGATCCCATCTGCCCCCTCGGACCTTCTCCCCAGCTCTCCTGGGCCCTGCTGGGTCACCAGAAGGATTTTTCTCCACCCCCCCTCCATCACCACTCCTCAGCCTGGGGGGGGAGTGTCTCCCAGCACCCCAGTCTCTGAAGAGCCCCCAGAATCCTCCCAGAATTTCCAGAGCGTTCTCTGCCCTATATATCCCCTGGGTGGCTCCTGCCCCTACCGATGGAGCTGCCCCTCAGGCCATCGGGGGCAGAATTGTTCTTCCCAACCCTGCTGAGCCATGGCAGCACGAGCTGGTGTGTGTGGGGGGTGATGCTCTGTACCTCGGGGGAACATCCTACACCCCCATGTTCATCCTTGTAAAATGACTGTGTGGTATCCAATCCAAAGTTTGTCATGTCGCCTGTCTTTGGATGGAGACTCCAGTACGTCCTTTGGTCCATTGTTCCAGTGTTAATTACTCTCTCTCTTAACAAATTGTTGCTGTATTTTCAGTCTGAATTTGTTTGGCTTCAACTTCCAGCCAATGCATCTTGTTATACCTTTAAAAAGTGTTGAATTCTAATAGTTGATGTTTAACATCCTCGCTAGGTGCAACTGGAATAGAAAGTATTTCACTATTACTGTAGGATATGGGTACGTCATTCCACTTCTTCCCAAATACAGAACAAAAATATTTGTAATACTTCCCTTTTTCTGCATCATGATTTACATTTGTACCATCCTCATCTCCAACTGCACTAAAACTGATTGCTAGGATATTTTGTTTTCCATATGTTTCAAGAACTCCTTATTGTCCTTATCCTAAAATGCCATTGATTTTTCATTGATATTGTTAGATTTTTCTTATCAAGTGTCTACAATTCCTAACTCCTCAGTTGCACCTATTGAGATGAAGTTCCCCATTTCCTAGTTGTTTAATATTATTATTTGTTATTTCTGCTTTCACTTCCACTGATAACCAGGATGGGGGTTTAGCTGAAGAAGCCACTTTCACAATTTGCTGAATTTTGTGTTTTGGGGGCATCTGATACATCTTAAACCACGCCCCAGCATTGGTCACATTTAGGGTTGCCAACTTTCTATTTGCAGACAACCGGACCTCCCTTCCCTGCCTCTTTCCCAAAGTCCCTGTCCCTTTCCCACCGCTTTTCACAAGACCCCGCCCCTGCCCCATCCTTTCCCTCAAGCCCCTACCCCTGTTCGCTCCTCTCCTCCCCATCCCGCCCCTCGCTGCTCTCTCTCCTCCCCCTTCCTTGTAGCTGGCTCCTCTCCTCTCCACTTCCCTTCTCTACTCCCACTGGGATCCCTCTGTCACAGAGCTGCAGCCTGACATGAAGTCTCCTGCCTGCCCAGATGCAAGTAGGAGGCGGCCCCAGCTGAGCGGGGTCTGGCTCGGGTTGATGATCCGGCACCTCTCCCTTCCCGCCCGCAGTAACCAGACTATTGGTGTCTGGTCAGTACATCTGACTGGACACTGCCAAGTCCCCTTTTTGACCGGACTTTCTGGTTGAAAATTGGGTACCTGACAACCCTAGTCACATTTTCATCGGTCAAAACAAGGTCTAATATCCAATTACCCTGACTAGGTTGCAATATTTATTTTTATTTACTCTGGGATGAAAGATGCGAATGTAGCCCCTGATCTAACTGCAGCCCTCAGGGACTCCAGAATGACCTGAGGGGAGCTAAAAGAAAAGGAGGACTTGTGGCACCTTAGAGACTAGCCAATTTATTTGAGCATAAGCTTTCGTGAGCTACAGCTCACTTCATCCGATGAAGTGAGCTGTAGCTCACGAAAGCTTATGCTCAAATAAATTGGCTAGTCTCTAAGGTGCCACAAGTACTCCTTTTCTTTTTGTGAATACAGACTAACACGGCTGTTACTCTGAAACCTGAGGGGAGCTGAGATCAGAATCTAGCCCTGTTGCCTTTGCAGGCGATGAGTGACTCTGGCTTGACCCCGGGCAACCCGATCAGGGTGCAGGATATTGTTTCCATTTTGGAGTGAAGGTTCAGGTCTCAGCTCCTCTTTTCCCTGACTCAGCTCCCCATTATTAAGGCAAACGTTCCCCCAGCCCTCTGGCCCCTTTGGTACTCAGCACCCAGCCTCTCACGCTGCCTGAACAGCCAACTCACCCTTGTCTCCGATCCTGCCCCACTGACACAAGTGCTGGCCTCAGACCCTCGCCCCAAGCTGGCACTCATGGAGAAAAAGGGCAGTGAGCTCACACCACATGATGGGACAGCGAGGGACCCCTCAGTGCTGCTCCAAATACCCCAGTCCCCAGCTCCATGGAGCCTGATGCCCCAGGAGCTCAAATGAGGAACTGAGCAGGGGGCGGCAGGCACAGGGAGCCTGTGATGCTCAGGGAGAGCAAACCAAGGTCCCTGCCACTCCCAACAAACCACATCCCCATCAACTGCTGCCCACGTCTCTGTGCTGCACAGGGGACAGCCAGGGGAACTGGGGGGATGAGCTGTGTTAATTCCACCAACCTGACCAGACCAGAATCTGGGTGCAAGCTGTTACCCCCAACTCTGCTGGATCTGGGACTGTAGGGGTCTGGTGGTCAGAGCATGTGTTACACTGCCAGACCAGGGATGGTTTTAAAAATGGAATTTTATTAAACTTAATGTCCAACTCCCCAAACAAACGCAGGCTGCAACCCGCTGGGTCCCCCTGGAGAATGACAGAAACCCTCCTGGGGGTGCAGCTTGCATCCCCACTGTTCCTCTTTAGCCTCGCTAGCAGATCTCCAAACCCTTAAAGGGACAGGACACAGCCTTAGAGATACAGGATGCAGGTATGTAGAACCCTGACATTCCCGTATCAGTGCTACACTCCTCCTGTGGAAATATAATATCCCCCAAATATTCCCATTAACAAAATATAAAACATTCCGTCCAGCCATTTGTCTGCTCTTATTAGCAGACACCTACGACTTCCACAAGCTCGTGCTTTCAGTCTCAGATGAGCTTTTGTCTTGCTCCTTTTTCATCAGATCTGGAAACTTTTGCATCTCTCTTTGGTTTAATTCACATTAAGCAGAAAATGTCAGTGTCAAGGGTTGTTCCATCGCCCAACCAAATAGCCAGTTCTGAACAGTTTACATTCCCAGAGATCCTCAAATCTTATGAAATACCAGCTCCCACATGGTAAGCGGTATAACCATGTAAGACAAAGTCATTAGACATAAAAAACGTCTACTCAAGAAACATAAAACTAACTATGTAGCGCTATCGACCCCTTTTCTAGAGCAATATCCAAACCAGAAGCCAATGTCTCTTCATTTACATTAATCTTGGAGAGAATGCAGGATAAGATACAGGAATAGGTACTAGGTACAGCATGTAAACACAAGGATAAAGCCATGGTGCATTCACCAGTAGCTGGAATTAGACACTGATGAGTAAGTTCATAGGTCAGTGTCTGGGGGGCTCTTCCCTCTCTAGTCAGAGGACCTCAGGTGACAATGGATTGTTCTCGAGATCTGTCCTCTTGTGCACTGATGGTTTCCGGGTCCATGGTCACATTTTGCCATTCATGTCTTTCATTGGCCGATGTGGATGTCACATCAGACTAGTCATCTGTCTTCAAGTTTACAAGATCAACAACATCCCCATTTCCCAGCTGTGGAAGGAATGTTTCTGCCTCTGAATTCAGAGTCACCATGCCATGGGTACCATGTTGTTTGTCTTCGCTCTCACTGTCAGAATCACTGGAGTCCAAATTCTGTCCTTATTGAGGCTTGGTCTACACTACAGCCTACTTCAGTATCACTCACATCACTCAGGGGTGTGATTAATCCACACCCTCTGAGTGACATAGTTATACCGACCTTAACCCCCTGTGTAGACAGTGCTCTCCCGCCAACATAGCTCTCGCAGGGGTGGACTTATTATGCTGACAGGAGAGCGCTCTCCCATCAGCATAGAGCATCTTCACCAGATGCGCTACAGTGGAGCAGCTGCATCGGTGCATCTGTGCCACTGTAGCGTTTCTAGCAGAGACTCGCCCTTAGATTTCCAGTTTTGCTGATTTACCTTGATCTCTGTATCTTCTGCAGTGGTGCTGTGCAGCACAGTGTCATATCCAAGGGCAAGAAAACCCAGAGAAGCCAAAACTTGTGGTGACAAACTCTATCACCTCCTTCTCCACCCTCTGCCTTTACTCTGTGAACTCTCCCCTTTCCTTTCATGTTCTAACATGAATTTTATCTTCCCAATAGGATGTTAGTTTGCCTGGTCCCCTTCCTGACAAGTACTCCTGTCCCCTGGCCAGAGGGCAGCACCATACACTTTCTGACCATAATGATTCTTACCACGAATAGCAGAGTTTTGAGAACATATTGAGGCCAGTTCATAAACGTCTTTCAATTGCTGTTTCTGTCTCTCAGCATATTCTTTATGGTTCCTAGGTGCAGATTCAGAGTTCATAGGTAGAGCAAATGCAATGACAATAGACAAATGTGATTATCTTCAAGATAATAAATAGAAGGGTGGGAACTCATAGCATCATTTTGTGTACAGTTATAGGCATTGATGGTCTTATGGTCTTATTAAGGGAGTCCTTCCAGTCTGATTTTTGTTCTTCTGGCAAGGTTATCCATGTAGCCAGCAGAATTCGATTCAGCCTTTCTACTTGCCCATTGCCCTGTGGGTGGTATGGGGTTATGGGAGAAGTTTAAATCTTACTGTAGTACTCTACCCTTTGGAAAAGAAACTATTTTCAAACTCTGCTCCTTATTGACGATGGATTCTTTTGGGGAAATCAAATCTCAAAACAAACTAATTGAAGATCTTGTCTGTCACTGTCTTTCCTGAGTTTTTGGTGGTAGGGTAGACTTTGACAAACCAAGTAAAGTGATCCACCGAGGCTCAGATGTATTCAAATCTTTCTTTGATTCTTCCTAGATGGAAGAAGCCTATGGATAAAAGTACAAATGCTTCTGTTGTAACTAAGGAAGTAAGGTGCCACCAGACTCCTTGTTGTTTTTGTGGATACAGACTAACACGCCTACCCCCTGGTACTTGTTGTAACTATGGTAGTTAGATGAAATCTGGTACGCTGGTGAGGTTTCTTTTGCTTGGTGCACATACAAACTCTAGTGACACAATGTTCGATGTACAACATCCTCCTGTGTTCTCTTGGTATTTGGTTTGTGCCCCAAAAACTTATACGGAAGCATTTTAGCAATAGCTGGATCTTTCTTCTGAGGTGCCAAAATGTCTTCTCCTGGAATAAGTTTTATGGTGGATGTAATGCCCATGAAGGAGACTTTTACTGTCAAAGGATTGGTAGTAATAACTGCTAACCTGGACACCTTGCCATCAGTTTGTATATCCAAGGAGTTTGACTGCTTTAACAACACCTGTGTTCGTCTCTTCTGTGTATTCTGTGCATCCTCTCAATATCAAGGGGAATTCCTGATAAAGCATTAGATTTCCCTAGATGATATTTAACTGCAGTAGAACCTCAGAGTTACGAACACCTTGGGAAAGGAGGTTGTTCGTTACTCTGAAATGTTCGTAATGCTGAACAAAATGTTATGGTTGTTCTTTCAAAAGTTTACACCTGAGCATTGACTTAATAGAGCTTTGAAACTTTACTATGCAGAAGAAAAATCCTGCTTTCCCTTTATTTTTTTAGCAATTTATGTTTAATACACTACTGTAGTGTATTTGTTTTTTCTCTCTCTGTTGCTGCTGCCTGATTGTGAACTTCAGGTTCCAAATAAGGTGCATGGTTGGCTGGTCAGTTCATAACTCTGATGTTCAGAACTCAGGTTTTCTACTGTATGAAGTTAAAGTCAGCTAATTCTGCAACCCACCAGTGCACTATGGGGTTCAGCCTGGCAGTGGTGGAGATGTAGGTTAGCACATTATTATCTCTGTTAACTGTGAAGGATTGTGCATCGCAGATTTAGTCTACTAAATAAATAAATGGTCAGTTTTCGGAGTGGAGAGAGGTAAATAGCAAGGTCCCCAGGAGAGCTGGCTGTATTTCAAGGAATCCCTGTTGAGGTTACAGGGACAAACCATCCCGATGTGTCGAAAGAACAGTAAATATGGCAGGCGACCAGCTTGGCTTAACGGTGAAATCCTAGCAGATCTTAAGCATAAAAAAGAAGCTTACAAGAAGTGGAAGGTTGGACATATGACCAGGGAAGAGTATAAAAATATTGCTCGGGCATGTAGGAATGAAATTAGGAGAGCCAAATCGCACCTGGAGCTGCAGCTAGCGAGAGATGTTAAGAGTAACAAGAAGGGTTTCTTCAGGTATGTTGGCAACAAGAAGAAAGCCAAGGAAAGTGTGGGCCCCTTAATGAATGAGGGAGGCAACCTAGTGACAGAGGATATGGAAAAAGCTAATGTACTTAATGCTTTTTTTGCCTCTGTCTTCACGAACAAGGTCAGCTCCCAGACTGCTGCGCTGGGCATCACAACATGGGGAATAGATGGCCAGCCCTCTGTGGAGAAAGAGGTGGTTAGGGACTATTTAGAAAAGCTGGACGTGCACAAGTCCATGGGGCCGGACGAGTTGCATCCGAGAGTGCTAAAGGAACTGGCGGCTGTGATTGCAGAGCCATTGGCCATTATCTTTGAAAACTCATGGCGAACCGGGGAAGTCCCGGATGACTGGAAAAAGGTTAATGTAGTGCCAATCTTTAAAAAAGGGAAGAAGGAGGATCCTGGGAACTACAGGCCAGTCAGCCTCACTTCAGTCCCCGGAAAAATCATGGAGCAGGTCCTCAAAGAATCAATCCTGAAGCACTTACATGAGAGGAAAGTGATCAGGAACAGTCAGCATGGATTCACCAAGGGAAGGTCATGCCTGACTAATCTAATTGCCTTCTATGATGAGATTACTGGTTCTGTGGATGAAGGGAAAGCAGTGGATGTATTGTTTCTTGACTTTAGCAAAGCTTTTGACACGGTCTCCCACAGTATTCTTGTCAGCAAGTTAAAGAAGTACGGGCTGGATGAATGAACTACAAGGTGGGTAGAAAGCTGGCTAGATTGTCGGGCTCAATGGGTAGTGATCAATGGCTCCATGTCTAGTTGGCAGCCGGTGTCAAGTGGAGTGCCCCAGGGGTCGGTCCTGGGGCCGGTTTTGTTCAATATCGTCATAAATGATCTGGAGGATGCTGTGGATTGCACTCTCAGCAAATTTGCGGATGATACTAAACTGGGAGGAGTGGTAGATACACTGGAGGGCAGGGATAGGATACAGTGGGACCTAGACAAATTGGAGGATTGGGCCAAAAGAAATCTGATGAGATTCAATAAGGATAAGTGCAGGGTCCTGCACTTAGGACGGAAGAACCCAATGCACAGCTACAGACTAGGGACCGAATGACTAGGCAGCAGTTCTGCGGAAAAGGACCTAGGGGTGACAGTGGACGAGAAGCTGGATAGGAGTCAGCAGTGTGCCCTTGTTGCCAAGAAGGCCAATGGCATTTTGGGATGTATAAGTAGGGGCATAGCGAGCGGATCAAGGGACGTGATCGTCCCCCTCTATTCGACATTGGTGAGGCCTCATCTGGAGCACTGTGTCCAGTTTTGGGCCCCACACTACAAGAAGGATGTGGATAAATTGGAAAGAGTCCAGCGAAGGGCAACAAAAATGATTAGGGGTCTGGAACACATGACTTATGAGGAGAGGCTGAGGGAACTGGGATTGTTTAGTCTGCGGAAGAGAAGAATGAGGGGGGATTTGATAGCTGCTTTCAACTACCTGAGAGGTGATTCCAGAGAGGATGGTTCTAGATTATTCTCGGTGGTGGAAGAGGACAGGACAAGGAGTAATGGTCTCAAGTTGCAGTGGGGGAGGTTTAGGTTGGATATTAGGAAAAACTTTTTCACTAGGAGGGTGGTGAAACACTGGAACGCATTGCCTAGGGAGGTGGTGGAATCTCCTTCCTTAGAAGTTTTTAAGGTCAGGCTTGACAAAGCCCTGGCTGGGATGATTTAATTGGGGATGGGTCCTGCTTTTGAGCAGGGGGTTGGACTAGATGACCTCCTGAGGTCCCTTCCAACCCTGATATTCTATGATTCTATGATTCTATGATCTGTACTGGGACCGGTGCTGTTCAGCATATTCATTAATGATCTGGGAAAGGGGGTACACAATTTTGGCAGGCTCAGCTTAGTTTTTCACTCCAGCTAGCTCCTGAAGCTCAATCCTGGGCAAACTGCCCTGATTACAGTTTCCATTATCTCTGTCTCAGTGGTCCCCTTGGGAACACCATTTGCAATTTGATAAGCCAAACTGCTTTGGTTTAGCCTGTCCTTTTGCAGGGAGTTCCTAAACTGTCCTGTTATTTTAAAGTCTTTCTTTAACACTGGTTTTCTTTTCTGGGATGGGATTGACAGATCTTTTGCTCCTCTTTTGCTGTACCAATGGCTTGTAAAATCTTCTCTCTTAATGCCAGCAATGTAAGACAATCCCTGATTTTCCAGCAGGTTTGGCTCTTCACTATTGAAATGAATTCTGATATATTTGGGTAAGGTCAAAGAGCTTTTGGCTGCAGTTTCACTGTAATGTGTCCCAGAAATGCCCAGGGAGTCACAGACTTCTCTTAAATGCTCATCCTTTAGCTGGTATCAGAGTCCTCCTACCTCCACTACTGGTCTTTTAACTCTCTCCCAGCCATAGCACTTGCAACCAATGAAGTCTTCCCTGGCAGCTTTCTCTGGAGCAGTCTGCAGCAGTTTGGTGGGTTCCTCTCTTGGAGAGATCAGATCATTGCAATTCAGCCTCTCCTGTCTGGGCTCACCAAATCTTACGCTCCTGGAGCAGGGGCGGTTTGAATAGTGGAGTCTTATTAAACTTAGTATCCACAAAACAAACAAGAGCTTCAAGCCTTTTCTGGTTCCCTTGGGAGTGCTACACTGCAGCTGAATTGAGCCGAGGCGAACGTATGGCTCCTCTCAGAGAGTGCAGTGAAGACACGAAGTGATGGAGCTTGTTTCCCTTCTGGGGAGCTGCATTCACTCAGCTGGGGGGGCGGGGGGGAGGGATAGCTCAGTAGTTTGAGCATTGGTCTGCTAAACCCAGGATTGTGAGTTCAATCCTTGAGGGAGCCATTTAGGGATCTGGGGCAAAAAGTGGGGTTTGGCCCTGCTTTGAGCAGGGGTTGGACGAGATGACCTCCTGAGGTCCCTTCCAACCCTGATATTCTATGATGCTAGAACAGGCCAGCAGGGGAGCATCTCCTCCTGTGCAGGGAATCATCTCAGGAGAAGCACAAGGAACAGAACAGCCTTTGGACTGTACACATCTGTCCTAGACTACACAACACCTCTTCTCTCCTCCTCGCTTCATCTTCAGGGAGCAGTATTTTACTGCACGCCGTCCGCTCTGACCCCTTTTGTTGATACACAAAAAGTGTTCATGGGAACATTGCTGGTGCCAGCACTGCCAGGGCACTAGCGCGTGTGCACACTTCATCGCCTTTACCAGCGCTGGGCGTTTCCACAGCAACAGGCTGCATCGGCAAGAGGTGTGTGGCTCCGGGGTCGTCATCCCAGCATCCCTCATGCCACCATCAGGCACGTTGTCTTGTGTGGGCTTTTTGCAGTGCATTGTGGGATACAAGCACCCCTCTCAGGGAATGTTAGCGTTTAGGGTGCGGGACAGATCTGGCAATGTCCTGGCACATCCTGGGCGAACCTACCTGAATTAAGGGTAAGTCACTTTGGAGTCCATTGTATTAAAAATGCAAAGTTTCTGTATTATTGGGGGTCGTACAAAATTTCTCTAGGGGGGAGGCGTGGCCAGTGTAAACCTCCAGAAGCATTATGAGCTTCAAAGGACTATTTCAAAGAACTCGCCAGACAAACAAAGTTACATGGGGCTCTGGGGAAATACCTGGGGGAGGCAAATGCATGTTACTAGGCATGGCAGGGTGTAGAGGATTCCTGCATGAGTCCCCACTGACAAAAAAAACAACCACTTTGTTGGGAGCTGTTCTTCGTTTGGTCACTGTAAGAGTTGCTTTGGCAGGAAGGGGCAGAAGAGGAATGGAGGAAGGACCCAATAGCCATCACAGCCAAAAGATGGAGTTAAAACAAAGGACAGATTTGTACCCACACATTCAAAACACACGAGATTACCAGTCCATTGCTTTAATGACTTGGCTAACTCATCATGCGAAAGGACCCCATTGCCACCAGCTGTCCTTTGATCAGCCAAAGTCAGGAATACAAGACATAGCCATTAAAGCCTGCAGTGGTGCAGAGATATCTAGTAAGAGTCCTTGTGATAAATGAAGGTGGGGGGAGCTCCTTTTTATGGACGCCCAGACAGCCAGTTACCTATAAAGTCCCTCTTGGTGGCTGTTCTCTGCTTGCTTTACCTGTAAAGGCTTAAAAAGTCCCCCAGGTAAAGGAAAGGGAGTGGGCACCTGACCAAAAGAGCCAATGGGAAGGCTAGAACTTTTTAAAATGGGGAAAAAACGTCTGATGTTGTTCTCCAGGAAAGAGGGGGACGAGGAGCAGTTATGCTATGAGAAGCTTTAAGCCAGATATGATCAGAGAGCATCAGATCATACCTAGAACAACTTATTTGGAACCCCCAGATGTGTAAGTAGATCAGGAATGTTTAGAAAGACACAATTAGGTTTATTTCTGTTTATTTCTTATGGCTAGTGGACTCCTCTGTGCTAACCCCAGGTGCTTTTGTTTGCTTGTAACCTTTAAGCTGAACCCCCAAGAAAGCTATTTTGGGTGCTTAATTTTTGGAATTGCTCTTTTAAAATCTAGCAAAAGCCTAAGTTCCAGATGTATTTTCTTTCTTTTTGTTTCTAATAAAATGTACTTTTTTTAAGAACAGGATTGAATTTTTGGTGTCCTAAGAGGTTTGTGCATGTTGTTTAATTAGCTGGGGGCAACAACTAATTTCCTTTGTTTTCTTTCTCAACTCTTCTCCGGAGTGGGTGGGGGTGAAAGGGCTTGAGGGTACCCCAGAGGAAGGAATTCACAAGTGCGCCTTCCTGGGCTCTCAAAGGGGTTCTGCACTTGGGTGGTGGCAGCATCTATCCATCCAAGGTCAGAGAGAAGCTGTAACCTTGGGAGTTGAATACAAGCCTGGAGTGGCCAGTATTAATTTTTTGAATCCTATCGGGCCCCCACCTTGTGCCAGAGTGGGGAATCAGCCTTGGCAATCCCAGTCTTTCAAGCAAGATTCAAGTTCCGCTTAGTACAAGCCATGCTATGGCATCCGTTTTGTTGGAAGTTTTTCTTCTGCTGTTTATTGTAAGAGTTGCTTTGGCAGGAAGGACCAGAAGAGCAATGGAGGAATAACCTGGCCATGGCCAAGATAAGAAGCAAAGGCCAATGACCACAAGGGGGGTTCGAATGCAGCCATACAGAGCACAACGGATTAGCAGTCCATCGCCTTAACCAGTCAGCCAGGCCATCAGTTAAAAGGGCTCTGGTGTCACCAGCTGTCCTTTGATCTGCTGAAGACAGTGCTGAAGCCTGTAATCATGCTAGTGTTGGGGAAGCCTCCTTCAAGATTCCCATTCTCGAGAGGTGGTTGTGAGTCCTAGCGGGTGAAAGACATGCTACGGCAATTGCTCCCTAGCTGTTACCACCAGAACAAGGAGGAAAGGCCAAAGATAAATGTGGTGTTTGAAATCACATGGGCAGATCACAATGGAAGTGCTGGGACACCAGTTGGGGTGTGTGTGTGGCTGAGTCACGACTGACCCCATAATATGTGCTGTGTCTGTTTCTGGAGGATGCCCCAGGGTGGCTCCCGCAGGTCCCAGCCCTGGATTATAAATAGGCTTCGTAGAACTCAATTTTTAATTTTTTTTCTTTATAATTTTGACAATGTCAATGTTGATTTTTAAGGGTTTTTAAATTTTTGTTATCAGTTTAAATGTCCACTACTGGTTAAAATCATGGGTTTTCAGCAACGTTTTTATATTTATTGATTTATATTTCACAGTGGAGGGAATTAAAGGGGGGGTCAGACAATAATTATTTAATGGCAGTAGATGTTGAGATGCAAAAAGTTAAAGCTTTCTAACCATTAAGACACAAATTGGCATAATCACATGTCAAAATATACAGTAAATATCCCAAAATCAACCTCTAACAATGTCTCGAGCAGCATTTCTCTTATTTTGCTTATCTGCAAATGTATGATTATTATCGATGGAAATATTTTCTTGTGGGTTTGTGTGCATGCAGGGAACTTGATGTTTACTGATATTTACCAATAACAATCTCATCCATCCAAGCCTAGTTCTAAACAGAGCCCCGCACTGTGCTTGAGATGAGCACAGAGCGTGGGCTGTGGTTGCAGGCTGTGGTCCCTGTTCCCAGCACAGGAGTGTCTCCTCCCCCAACCCCAACCCCATCCCCTCGGTCCTAGCAGTATTTATAGACACACAGCCCCAGGGAGGGCAAGCAAACAGCACCCTTTGGGTCAGGCCCACAGCTCTCTCCTGCTGGATCCGGCTCCCTCTCCCCAGGCCAGGCCTGCAGGAATGAAAATTAAACCCTTATGAAGTGAATGTGTCACTGCTCACACACGGGGCCGGACTCTGTCCTGGGGACAGGAGCATGATCCCAGAATGACACTGTTGCAAGCCGTGGGGTTCCTCTGTATTTACACACACACACAGAGCAGTGTGACTGAAGAGCATGGACTGAGGTGTGTGCGGGAGGGCCATTTTACGTAGTCTCCTCGCAGTCTCTCCAGGACATGGGCACAGAGAGCGGGAGCTGCCATAGCAATGTTCCCTCTAATTTTTTCCATCCATGTGCAGAATAAATTTTGTTATGTGCACCGAGGTATGTGCCTATGTGTGCCATCAGTAGAAACAAAAAAACTAGATAGAATATATATTTTTAAAAAGTTACCATAGGGATAATTACTCCAGCCAGGACAGGTTAGGCCTTTTAGAACTCACTACTCAAAGCATTAAATTTAAGGGGAAGAGAAATGAAAAATATGAAATGCACAAACCAGTCAAAACACTAAAATCACACACTTTGAAAGAATAAAATTACAGAGAATATATGTGCATTACAGGAAGTACGAAGAAGTAACAACAACAATAATAGGAGTATGTGTTGGGAGGTGAGTGTGAAAGAGACTGTGTGTGTGTGTGTGAGAGAGAGAGAGCGAGAGACAGACAATGTGAGCTGGCTGCTGGGGAAATCTCAGAAACAGTGCATGTCCCTTTAAGAAAGGCACTCAGTCACACTCACCGTTCAGGGCTCTGTCTTTAAGGGCTTGTCTACACTGGCACTTTACAGCGCTGCAAGTTTCTCACTCAGGGGTGTGAAAAAACACCCCCCTGAGCCCTGCAAGTTTCAGCGCTGTGAAGTGCCAGTGTAGACAGTGCACCAGCGCTGGGAGCCGTGCTCCTCCGTGCTATTCCCTGCGTGGAGGTGGGTTTTTAGAGCGCTTTAACGTTGCCAGTGAAGACGCCCTCAGATAAAGTTCAGATCTCACCACAGAGGAGCGCCTGCGGGCTGCTTCTTGGAGCTACTCCTTGTTGCCCCATGTTTATCAGTTACCCCCCCCCCCATCTAGTCTCATTAGTGAGTTTCTCCCCCGGCCCCGAGTCTCATGGACACATCGCTGCACAGTTACGCAGCCCACAGACCCCTCTCTAATCCCAGCCCCCCTGGTCTGCCCCGGTGACCCAGGAACTTCTTGGTGCCAACTGACCGAGGGCAGAGGGGTGCACAGAGTTTTATGGGATCCCCTGGGTGAGATATATGCACAATAGCTCACCAAAGGGTGGCCTCAGAGGTCTCTACCAAGAGTCCGTAGCGCACTGGGCATCTTCATTGCTGCAGGGTGTTTGTATGGGACATAGCTTAAGAGAGATGTGAAAAGTGAGAGATTAGGCTCCAGAAGTGTTGAAGAAAAGCTCATCTCCTGCACCATGGCAATCCCTTCGGCTGAGCCAATCAGCACACAGAACAAAGCCCAGCCGTGGAGACAGGCTATATTCACTGTCTGGGCCAGGTGCAGGCCTGAGAATCTACAAAGGGCTTGGCTACACTTACAGTGCTGCTTAGAGAAGACGCTACCTATGAGAGAGCTCAGCGTAGGTACTCCACCTCCACGAGAGGTGGGAGCTGGGCCAAAGGGAGAAGCCCTCCTGTCGACACAGTGCTGTCTGCACTGTGGGATAGGTCAGTATAACTGCGTAGCTCAGGGATGTGGATTTTCCACACCCTTGATCGATGTAGTTAGACTGACATACACTGATAGTGTAGACCAAGCCTAGGACAAAGGACCCCGAGGGTAAGTCTGCGAAGAGACACCTCCTCTGGGAAGAGACAATGGTCTGAACCTAGAAAGAAAGAGGAGAGGGGACAAGAGCTCCCTTTCACCCAGGAGGTGGCTGACAGTCTCAGGAACAGGAGATCACAGCCAAGCCTGGAGTAAAACCCCGGAAGGACTGTGGGGTGAGCGTTGCTCTACCAGACAGAAAAGAATCTCGTTCAGTGAGTCTAGGCTCTAGTCAAGGTGGTTTGATTTTATTGGCCATGGAACCATTTCTTTCCAACCCCTCTCCTTGCTACCCCTCGAATCTCTACACTCTGTGAAATCACTTGTCCTTGGTGTCACTATGAAGGGATCTAGGGCTGTGTGTTGATCAGGGCAGTGATTGGAGGTGGAGCTGGTCAGCTGGGGGCCCTGTTCCTTTGGGAGCAGCGGATCTGTGACTGCTGTGAGTGCCCTGCGGGACAGGGGCTGGGTGCTGCAGCAGGACGCTTGGAGGGCTGGGGGCTGGAGTGTGCCTATTGCCAACCTAGAGAGAGGCCACCCCACGAGGCCTAGAGGGCACAGCTTGTGTGGCCTGTAGCCAGGGGAGTCGGAAAGCTGATCCCTGGCGGGCACAGACAAGGCTTCCTCATGCCAGGAGCAGCTGGTAGTGAAGTGCCTCACTGCCCCGGGTCCCCCCAGGGACCATCACGGGCCCCCAGAACCTCCAGCCTCCTCTTCTTTCTCCTCCTCCCCACCATTCCCCTCAATATATGGGGGCTCTCCCCTGCCCTTCCCCGCAGGCCTCTCCTGTCGCTCCTGGTCAGGCTGAGCGACGGCTCTTTTCTCCATGATGCAGGGGATGATCAGGGCAGACGTCACGAGGAGCAGGACCAGGGTGGAGCGCAGGATCCAGACCCAGAGCAGAACAGCAGGTCCTGGAACATGGGAGAGAGCAGGGTGAGAGATCACGTGCCATGGGGCTGAGTATGGGAACAAATGCACAAGACAAGCCTCACTCCCTGCCTGGCTGGAGGGGTCTTTGTTGAGTGCTTCCCCCCCACACCACACACACTGGGGTGGGGGGGGGGAAATTTCACCCAGCAATGTTGGGGAATTTCACCCAGCAATGACACATCCTGGACAAGCCAGGGGGAGGCCTTTGACTGACCCTGGTCTTACTGGTTAGAGACCTCATGTGATCCTGCCTGGCCCCGCTCCTGTGAGGATCTTCCTCACGGCTGCCTCTTTGCCCGTGGGTGTCCAGCCCTAGCACCTGGTCAGCTGGTGTCAGCCCCCTGCTCTGCACCCTTGGGGCCCTTTCTGAGACGTGCCGGCAACTGGAATCAGGGCTGATACATTGGGGACTGAACTGGGGACCTCCAGAGCTGAAAACATCAGCTGCCCTTTCATGAACTAAAGAACCAAGCCTCTGACATCGTCGGCTGTAACAAGCCACAGCCTCTGTGGCTAGGCAGTGAGAGAAACTTGTAACACACTCACCACTGGGTTAGGCTGTCTCCCTGGGGCTGCTCCCAATTAGGACAGGCCAAAATTGTCTAATCTCAGTGCAAGGCTTTCCCCTTCTTACAGAGAAATCACACAGAATTAAAGAAAACCGGTTACCTTTGGCAGAAGCCTCCCCTCCAGAGTTGCTGGCCCCAAGTGTAACCCTTCTGCCCGTCAGAGTTGGCAGCAACAAGGGCCGGGTTCAATATCTAGGGGATCCCATTCCAATAACACAATGCAAACCGGCTCGAGCCCCCACCCAGTGACCTGGGACAAATATATACCACCCCCGCTGGGCGCCTCCAAGACGCAATACTTCCCCTCTCGCAAGCACATAGCCTGAGTGTAGCAAAAGTCTTTTAATAACAGAGAGAAACAATGTGGCATTATATTGGGGAAACACCACCAACAGGATTCATAACACAACCCATGAGCAAAAAAAAACCCACCCCAGGCAAATTGGGGCATGCCCTTTTCCCTTTGGTTCTTGAGTCCAGCAACCCCAAATCACCCAAAGTCCCAAAAGTCCAATGCCCCAAAAGTCTCTGTCCCTGGTCAGGGCAGCCCCAGAGTTCGAAAGTTTATCTGCGGAGCTTTACCTCCCAACCTGGGTGGAAATGGGACGGGGGTAAGAGGCACCTTACATGATCTGAAGCTGACCGCCCCATAGCTCCATAGCGGCGCTCCGCTCCGCCAGCCGCCCCACAAACTCCTTCGCTCCGCTGCGCTCCGCTCCGCCAGCCACCCCACGAACTCCTTCGCTCAGCTGCGCTCCGCTCCACCAGCTGCCCCACGAACTCCTTCGCTCAGCTGCGCTCCGCTCCGCCAGCTGCCCCACGATCTCCTTCGCTCAGCTCCACGACCCACAAGCAGCTCCTGCCATCCACACACTGCTCCGCGTCGAACTGCTTCACCAGCCGTGCCGCAAACTGCTCCACAATATATCTTCAGGCTCCCCCACTACTTAACACAACACTCAGTGATTTCAGCTCTTAGGTGAATTCAGCTTGTAGTAGGGGAGCCCCAGTGCTGGTGCACTGTCAGCCCAAAGTGAGCTCAGCAGCCTATAACTAGACTTCTAATGAAATCAAAATTAGCTCTGATATTCCACAGTGGAGAGAGGAGGAAGTGCAATTAACATGGAAGGCCCTCACCAAGGGGCCCATGCCACCAAGTATTAATACTTGTCCCCAGCCTCTCTCTATTCACACAGTTTTGGAACCCATGACCCTTGCCTAGTGAGTGCTACTTAGTTGATGGTGAATCCCTCCATCATAACAAAAGGCCACGTACAGTTCCAAGCACAGTTCCCATAATCAGGGTAATAACAATTTATTCTTCCTGCCCCAATAACAGAGACGCTGGGGATCCCACAGCAGCCAAAGTGACCATTTGAGCAGCTATGGTCTCATTCTAGGCGTGGTGGGTGTGCCTATGCAAATGACATCGGCCCCTGAAGTTCTTTTCCACAACTTGCCACACCTCACCACCAGATGTCAGGGTGGAGCTCATCCTGACACTGCTTACATCCTCCCCCCAGCCGAGACTTTGTCGTCCCGACAAATCACACTCCCTTTATACCAACTCATTGGTTTCCTCCAAAGGGCCTCAGGAAGCCCACTTTAGCTTCCACAAGCCTGTGTGCTAAATGTATTGGCTCCTCACTAGTCACCCCAGGTGCATCATAAGTTAACCGTTTCACTGGTCTTATCACCCTGTCTCGTCTATTGAGAATCTCTGTTGCCGAGGTAGGGGGAACGTCCTCTTGAGTGACGGATGGAGAGGCTTCCCTGGAGGGTCCCTCGGCTACTGGCGTAGGCCCCTGCACTCCTAGTTCTAACGCTGGAGGGTCCAAGGTGCCCAGGACATCCTCTACCTGTCTGTCCCCATTGTCCAGTAACCTGTGTGTGTCATCACAGGGGGGTCTCATCAGCAGCACCGGGGTATCAGAAAGGGGCCTAAATAGTTCCGCCATTGGGTTTAGGGCGGAAGAGGGAAAACTCTCGTTTGGTTCAGCTGATCGAGACTGAAATCTTGTCTCCATCCCAGGATACACCAGGGTTGTGTCTTCCTCCTCAGACTCACTCTCAGATGTGCAGAATAGGGGTAAGTTAGCTGCAGGGGGCCCACTGTCTGTGTTGGATGGCGGCTTTGGTCTAGCACCTCTGTTCTGCCCGGCGGCCCTGCCGTGGCCCATCTCATAAGGGGTGCTTACCAATTCCCCCACAGGGAGCAAAAGGTTTCTATGCACCCTCTTTATTTGCCCTGGACCGTCTTCAGGTTTGATCTTGTAGACCGGCAGATCTCCCAGCTTTTCCATCACCAGGTAAGGTATTGCCTTCCATCTGTCAGCTATCTTGTGTTTGCCAGCAATACCCAAATTTCGCAGCAGGACTCTGTCCCCCGGCTGGAGCTCCTGCGAACGCACTCTAGCATCATATCGATGTTTGTTGCGGTCTGCGTTCTTCCGAGCCGCAGCGGTAGCTAAGCGATAAGCATCCCGCAGCTTTTCTCTTAGTCGGGATACATATTGCTGATGAGTTTCATAGCTATCTCCATCCTCTGATACACCAAAGCACAAGTCTATGGGTAATCTTGGTTCTCGCCCAAACATCAAGAGATATGGGGTGACTCCCGTAGCATCGTTCTTTGTGGCATTGTAGGCATGCACCAGAAATGTGACATGCTGGCTCCAGGTTGCCTTCTGCTCTGGTCGCAAAGTTCCCAACATATCTAATAGGGTTCGATTGAACCTCTCTGGCTGAGGATCACCTTGGGGGTGATAAGGCGTTGTCCTAGACTTTTTAATTCCTGCTATCTTCAGCACCTCCTTCAGAAGGTGACTCTCAAAATCCCGCCCCTGATCAGAGTGTATCCGAGCCGGGAATCCATAGACTGAGAAATATTTGTCCCACAATACTCGAGCAACGGTGGTGGACCTCTGATCACGTGTGGGATATGCTTGTGCATACCGTGTAAAATGGTCAGTCACTACTAGAATGTTTCCAACATTCCTCTTGTCTACCTCTACAGACAAGAAATCAATGCATACCAACTCCAAAGGTTTGTTGCTGGTGATGTTCTTGAGATATGCAGCCCTCGTGGGCAGAGTTTTCCTTTGAACACATCGAGCGCAAGTCTCACATTTCCTGTGAACATCTTCAGCCATTCGGGGCCAATAGAACCTACTACGAATAAGTTCCAGGGTCCTCTCCATCCCTAAATGCCCAAAGTCATCATGCAGGGCCCTCATGGCCAGGGCTCTGTACTTTTTTGGCAGTACTAGTTGTGCTCGTTGTTTTTGTAAAGGGTCAGTGGTCATTCGGTGTAGCACTCCCTGAATCAGTTTTAGTTTGGTCCATTCTCTCAATAGTAGTTTACCCTCCGGGTTAGGTGGGACAACCGCAGCTGGGCTTCGCCCCTCCCTTTTGGCAAGTAGTGTATCACGAATGTCAATATCTTGCCGCTGGGCTTCTTGCCAGTCAGCCGCATTGAGCATGGGCAAAGGAGATTGGTCTAATGCAATATAGTTCACTGAAGCAGAAGGCATGCATTCAGGGGGCAGGCCCACAGCTTCTGCAACACATCCCTGAAAGCCCTCACGGGCCTCTGGCTCTCGGCGACTCACACTGCAGATAGCTCTCACTCCATCTGTGGGTATCACAGCAACTTCTGGAGCCTGCGGACGCCTGGACAATGCATCTGCATCTACATTGCTTCTCCCTGATCGGTACTGAATGCTGAACTCATAGCTAGCCAAGGCAGCCACCCATCTCTGCCCTGTAGCATCCAGCTTAGCACTTGTTAACACATAAGTCAGTGGATTGTTGTCTGTCCACACCTGGAACTGAGCACCATACAAGTAGTCTCGAAATTTCTCAGTGATGGCCCATTTCAAGGCCAAAAATTCCAGCTTGTGGGTGGGATAGCGAGTTTCACTATCAGACAATCCTCGGCTGGCAAAGGCTACAGGTTTACATTTGCCTTCCACTTCCTGGTACAGGACTGCTCCCAGACCCTCCAAACTGGCATCAGTATGCAGGATAAATGGTTTGCTTGGGTCAGCAAAAACTAGGACTGGAGCATGAGTTAGGCAAGTAATGATTTCTCGAAAAGCCCTTTCACATCTCTCATCCCACCGTGGCCCAAATGGTGCAAAGGGGCCATTGTGTCTCTGCACAGGAGGCTTTGGGGACCTCCCCTTATTCTTGGACTTAGATTTGTTCTTGCTGGAATGATGTCCCCTGGTAAGATCATTCAGAGGCTTTACAATCGTAGCATAGTTTTTCACAAATCTGCGGTAGTAGCCACTAAATCCAAGAAAGGTCTTGAGTTCTCTGTAGTTATTTGGACGTGGCCATGTAGTGAGTGCTTCTATTTTATCAGGATCAGTACTCACACCTTCTTGGGACACAATGTGACCCACATACTTCACTGAGGTTCTGCAGAACTGGCATTTGTCAATTGAAAGCTTCAGACCATAATCCTCCAACCTATCAAGCACTTTAAGAAGTCTTTCTTCATGCTCCTCTAAGGTTCTTCCAAACACAATCAGGTCATCCAAATAAACTAACACTTGCAGTAAATTCATGTCTCCCACAACTTTCTCCATGAGACGTTGAAAGGTGGCAGGTGCTCCAGAAATCCCTTGGGGCATGCGTTCGAACTGATAAAACCCTAATGGGCAGATGAAGGCTGTCTTCTCCTTATCTTCTTCTCCCAGAGGGATCTGGTAGTATCCACTTCGAAGATCCAACACAGAGAACCACTGGCTTCCCAGCAAACAGTCTAAGGCATCTTGCACTCGAGGCATAGTGTACTGGTCGACCACAGTACGGCTGTTTAGGGTGCGGTAGTCAATACACATCCGGATTTTCCCATTCTTTTTGCGGACTACCACAATGGGTGAGGCGTATGGGCTACAGGACTCTGTAATGATGCCATTCGCAGCCAGCTCCTGAAGATGATGTCGCACATCTTCCATCTCAGAGAGAGCAATCTTCCTAGATCTCTCCCTGAAAGGTCGAGAGTCATGTAGTCTGATATTGTGCTCTACTCCTTTTGCACATCCCACATCCCACTCATGCAGTGAGAACACCTTGGATCTTTCACAAAGTTTCTTCCTCAGGCGATCTTTCCAGTCCTCGGACACTGGTGAATCTCCAAAGTCAAACTTTGCTGGGTCTATTGTCGGAACTTGAGTTTCACACTGGGGTTTTACAATCGACTCAGGCTCAAAGAGGTCTGCTATCTTTTGTCCTTGCTTCACAACAACATCACGACTCGTTTCATTAGCAATCAGTATAGTCACCCCTTCCTGGGCTTCAGCAGGTAGGGTTATGACTCCACTGGGGACCAACACTCCTTCAGGGAGCTCTCCTCCCTGCTCTATCATTGCTAACGTCCCTTTACTGCCTTTCAGCCAGGTGCTCATGACAAGCACTTCTTGCTCCGTCCTTGCAGGCACTACTAAGGGGGTTGTGCCCGCGTACTTCAGTGCCCCAAGCGGTAGCTCAGATGTGTCCCTTTTAGCGCTCTCAATTTTCCTATAGGCTTCAGCACAAAGCGTATGGATCATCAGGGTATTCAGGTACTGGTCCCCAGCCCGCCTTCTGCAGTAATCCGCGAGTACCTTGAAGAGACTGGAGTTGGTCCCTATCAGCACAGACACATCAGAGGTCCCTTTAGGGTCAGGGCATATTAAGGCAGCTGTGTCTACCTCTTCTCTTACCCCAGCAACCTCCTCTGGGAATTCCAGGTGCACTATGACATACCCTTGATAGGGGTATTCATCCATGCTGAGGCCACACAGGCCAAGGCCAGTCAGTGGCTGTATAGGCAGGTGCCTAAGCATCTGTTGGTAGAATGACTGAAATATAATAGTCACTTGAGATCCAGTGTCAAGCACTGCTTTACACTCCACCCCTTCAATCCTCACCGTGACCTCTGCTCGAGGCCCTATCAGTCCTGCAGGGATCCCAGCTGGACAGTCTTTTCTGGGGGAATCTTCAAATCCTGCAGACCTGGGGGGTCCCCGTCCCCAGACCCTCTGGCAGCTACCGGATCTCTCCCAACTGATCCTCAGCTTTCCATACACTAAGGAGGGGTTTTCTTCATTACGGCACTTGGCAGCACTGTGTCCATCCTGACCACATCGGTAGCAGAAGAATTGACCTTTTCCCCTTCGCCTGGGGGGGATGGTGGCTCTAAGTGCGGGCTTCTCAATCGCCACAGTTTGAGGCTTCTTATTCCTGGAAGTCTTAACTCGGTCAACGGTACTTTGCAGCTCAGCTATCCGTTCCGTCAGGACCTGCATTTGTTGGGCAAGTTCCTCTCTGGTGCTCACCATCAGTACACTGGCCGTTTGCAGTGGTGTTGTGCTGCCTGGCTCCGATGTTTGGGCTTCCCAAAACTCACTGGCAGCCTGCCTTTCTTCCTCCTCTCGGACCTCTTTTATCAGCTGGGAGTAACTTGGGGGATGTTCCTGTCGTTCTCTTAGCTGGAGATGAAGTAGAATCGGGTTCTGATACTGAGTTCCTCTTACAATTTGAGCCAGTCTGGTCTGATCCATCTGCTCAGCAGTCACTGCTCCCCTCATGACAGCTCTCTGAAGCAGTCTCTCCAGTCTCTGTATGTAGGCTGAAGCCTTCTCGCCCTTTTGTTGTCGGGAATTAAGGAACTTACAGTAGCTGTCTTCAGGGCCCTCTACGCTCCCAAAGTTGTGTTCAAGGGCCTCTAGGCAGTCCTTCACACTGACCCCAGGGTCAATGAGCTTCAGGGTGCGAATCACATCTAATGCTGGGCCGCCAAGGCTCTCTATAAGGCATCTTCGCTTTTCTGCATCTGGTACGGCCCACTCTTGCAGCATTTCAGTGGTATGCTCTAACCAGGGTTCAAACTCCTCCTCCCCAGCAAATAATCTTAACTTACGACAAGAGTCTGACTCAGCATGGGGCAGCACAACCTTTTCCAATATTTGCCCCAGAGCTTTTGTCCAATCATCAGCCGAGGCTGCAGTCCCTGAGCTAGAAGCTGCTGAGCCAGGGCCCAACAAACCTGACATATTAGCCATTATACAAACAGTAATTTCCTCAAAATATAAGCACAAACAAAACAAAAAAAATATAAATTGTTTCCCAATGTAGTGGATCACTCAACAGGTGCTTGCGAGGGGTACTGACCCAGGCTATCCCGGACGAGCCCCCAAAAATGTAACCCTTCTGCCCGTCAGAGTTGGCAGCAACAAGGGCCGGGTTCAATATCTAGGGGATCCATTCCAATAACACAATGCAAACCGGCTCGAGCCCCCACCCAGTGACCTGGGACAAATATATACCACCCCCGCTGGGCGCCTCCAAGACGCAATACTTCCCCTCTCGCAAGCACATAGCCTGAGTGTAGCAAAAGTCTTTTAATAACAGAGAGAAACAATGTGGCATTATATTGGGGAAACACCACCAACAGGATTCATAACACAACCCATGAGCAAAAAAAAACCCACCCCAGGCAAATTGGGGCATGCCCTTTTCCCTTTGGTTCTTGAGTCCAGCAACCCCAAATCACCCAAAGTCCCAAAAGTCCAATGCCCCAAAAGTCTCTGTCCCTGGTCAGGGCAGCCCCAGAGTTCGAAAGTTTATCTGCGGAGCTTTACCTCCCAACCTGGGTGGAAATGGGACGGGGGTAAGAGGCACCTTACATGATCTGAAGCTGACCGCCCCATAGCTCCATAGCGGCGCTCCGCTCCGCCAGCCGCCCCACAAACTCCTTCGCTCCGCTGCGCTCCGCTCCGCTCCGCCAGCCACCCCACGAACTCCTTCACTCAGCTGCGCTCCGCTCCGCCAGCTGCCCCACGAACTCCTTCGCTCAGCTCCACGACCCACAAGCAGCTCCTGCCATTCACACAACTGCTTCACCAGCCGTGCCGCAAACTGCTCCACAATATATCTTCAGGCTCCCCCACTACTTAACACAACACTCAGTGATTTCAGCTCTTAGGTGAATTCAGCTTGTAGTAGGGGAGCCCCAGTGCTGGTGCACTATCAGCCCAAAGTGAGCTCAGCAGCCTATAACTAGACTTCTAATGAAATCAAAATTAGCTCTGATATTCCACAGTGGAGAGAGGAGGAAGTGTAATTAGCATGGAAAGCCCTCACCAAGGGGCCCATGCCACCAAATATTAATACTTGTCCCCAGCCTCTCTCTATTCACACAGTTTTGGAACCCATGACCCTTGCCTAGCGAGTGCTACTTAGTTGATGGTGAATCCCTCCATCATAACAAAAGGCCACGTACAGTTCCAAGCACAGTTCCCATAATCAGGGTAATAACAATTTATTCTTCCTGCCCCAATAACAGAGACGCTGGGGATCCCACAGTAGCCAAAGTGACCATTTGAGCAGCTATGGTCTCATTCTAGGCGCGGTGGGTGTGCCTATGCAAATGACATCGGCCCCTGAAGTTCTTTTCCACAACTTGCCACACCTCACCACCAGATGTCAGGGTGGAGCTCATCCTGACACTGCTTACACAAGTATATCTGTAGGGTAGATGTACAGTAGATTATGGTTCCCTTCAATAATCTGAAACCCATATATAAATCAGAAGCAAAATGTCAGAAATTACCACGGAAGTACGTGCAACAGTACTGGGGTTTCTTTCTAGGACACAGGCTTCGTAAAATCACCCCATAAATCTTAGATTCTATTCCTCAATGTCTGACTTAAGGAACACTGACATCACACAAAATTTCAGGTGTATATGCCCCTCCCCCCGCCAAAAAAAACCCCTGAAACTTTGTGTCATGTCAATGTATTAAGCCTAACAACTAAGATAATGCTATATAAACATATTCCCCCTGGGTGTGCAGGGGGGAGGGAGGTGCTGGGGGAGATGGCCTGGGGGGCACTGCGAGTGCTGAGGAGCAGCCTAGGGGGTGCCATGAGAGCTGGGGGGCTGGTCTGTGGGGGCTCCACGGGTGCTCAGGTGGGAGCAGCCCGGGACCCCCGCTGGTGATGTGGGGGGGATTGGCGGGGCTGACAGGCTCCCTATCCGGCTTCTCGGAAGTGGTGACATGTCCCTCCCTAAGCTCCTAGCTCTGCAGGCTACCAGCTCCGCAGCTCCCATTGGCTGGGAACTACGGCTAATAGGAGCTGTGGAGGCGGCACCTGCGGGCGGAAGTAGAGCACAGAGCTAGGCACAGAGAGAGGGAGGGACATGTTGTCACTTCTGGGGAGCCCCCACAAGGTAAGCCCAGAGCCATTCCCCTCTCTTATGCCCCAACCCCAAGCCCTGAGCCCCCTCCACACCCAAACTCCTGCTGCTGCAGCGCGGGGCGGGGGGGAGGTGGCGGTGACCCAAGACTGCCCCAGCAGCAGCTGTTGTGGCAGGCCCAGGGGCTGCCTGAGCTGCTCGGGCAGCCCTGGAGCCAGCCACACCGGGCGCTGCAGAAGTCATGGAGGTGACTTCCGTGGCCTCCATGACAATCTCAGAGCCTTATCTATGACATGTCTTAGATCTGGGGTTCTGAGGTGTATTGAAAACTGTGGCAAAATTGAGGGCTATCACTTTAATTTGTGAGCGAGTTCCTAGTATTGCTTGTGGGCCTGTGGGCTCTGAGGGAAGTCATGTGATCTGTGTCAGTCTGGATTGTAAGAGCCAGCCCAGAGTAAAGTTGTGTGAGGTGTGTCTTGCTTCCTTAGGGAGCAGCCTGATTTATCTCTCTCTGGTTTTGGTGGTGTCATTCTGAATTCTAAGAAATAATCGTCGTATTATGCTTTAACCTTCAACCAAGAGTACTGATGTTTTTATCTAACTTCTCTATGTATATACTGGTAACAACACAGGGCAATCACCCATTTGATGGCCAGTCAATAGGGGAGGAAGCATAGGGCATGATGTCACATGGCTTCTGGAGTTGATGGTTTAGGCAGGGACACCATTTACCTCCACTTCTAAAGATTCATGGCCACACTTCCTCTGGAGTACTTTAACAATTCCATGGCACTGTCCATGGAGTTTCATCCAATCAGGATTGATTTGGTCATCTTTTTATGACAGATTATTTACCCAATACAGCAAATGTCATGAAGAAATTGGAAGAAATCTATAACTGTACATTGCTGGCTGTCTACTGGAAGTCCCAAAATATCAATCAGCCTCCGCGGATCATGTCACTTTGAGGAAAAAGATCGTAAGATCTTCTGATCATGAATGGAGTAAATGGTTAAACAACAAAATTGTTGACCACTTGATAAAAGGTCTAAGCTAAAAACCTATTAAAATTTGAAAACCACAAATATGTAATAAAATTCAGAGCTGGAGCTGAATTCTGCAATTTAATTATTAACACACACATTCAAGCACCCAATCTGACATTTTACACCAAAAAGGTTTACGTTCTCCAGTTTAGGACAAGCAAACAAAGAAAGATCTCTTTGTAATCAGTAAATTAATTTCCCTTATTTTCCACTGACCTGAGTAAAAATCAAAATAGTTGTTAAAACACCACTTTTACAGGCAAAAGAGCTTTCTTTATCTCAACACAAAGGTGGGATTTTAAATTCTCCCAGGATCCCACAAATTGTAGAGTCATTACATGTGACTGTTTGAAATCATCATATGGGGACACCAAAAAAATCAATGATCAAATAAATAAAAGAACGTCTTGTGCCACATGCAGACTAGAGGGCTCTAGCAGCTCACCAGGCTTTACTGTTACTCAGAAAGTAGAAAACGGACCAGCTCCTCAGTTGGTCTGAATCAGTCGAGTTCCACCAAAGTCCAGGCGAGGAAAGATGAACTCAGAGCCCAAATCCGCATGAGGTGCTGGCTTCCGTCAGCTCCAGTTGGGCCTACTGAGATTTGCAGCTGCTCAGCACCTTGCTTGATTAGTCCTTTAAGCTTTAAAGCATGTGACCAGGAAAACCACTGGTAAACTAAGGGAGTCACTGAAAAATTGAAGCTGATTTGAGAAACCCTAATGTCCTGAATTCACAGGCTATGCAAGTGGTGGTGTGAACTGGACATTAGGAATACATTGTCTGGAAAACAGATACTAATTGGAACCCTACTGAACTGGGTCCCAAAACTCCTGTTGACTTCAATGGGCTTTGGATCAGACCCTGAGTAATTGATATGCCTTTTTCACCTCGTGTCCGGCCTCACAAAGTAAAATATACAAAACCTAAATTTCTTCCACATGATACTGGGCAGAGACATATATAAGGGGCTAACTCTGTTCTCACTGAAATCGATGGAAGCTTTTCTCTTGCATTCAAAGGAGTTAGGATCTAGTTGGTACTAGGACTAAAATATTTTAGCTCTATCTATTAATAGATTCATAGACATTAAAGGCCAGAAGGGACTTGTGGGACCCTCTGGGGTGTGTGTGTCCTCTCTGGGCCATTCCACAGAGGGCGGAGGGTCTGTGACTTGAGCTTCAGCTTAAGATATAAAAACTCCTGCCCTGCGTTCCAAGGAACTCTGGGTCTGAAACCCAGCTGAACCCCCATTTACACACCCGTCGTCATGGCCAGAACCCCCGGGACTTCCAGAGCTGAAAGCATAAGTGAGTGAGGCTCTGACACACTCACACCCTCTGTGGACCAGGCCCGGAGTGTGGCATGTACGCACCAAGCAGGGCATTACTGAAGCATGCGGAACTCCACTTGGGTTCAGTGGGAATTGCTCCCATTATGCCAGTGGCCGAACTTGGTCCTCACCTGATGCCAAATTGGTGCAAATTCCACTGCTCTGCCACGTACAACCTTTCATCTATTTTCCGATCAATTTACACCCCATCCCGTGTGCTGGCATTTACACTCCCATTGGATTCAGGGCCCCCGCACTCATCCCGTGGGTCTGACTCTTCTCCCACTGAAGTCACAAGGAGTCGGGCCCAATGAATCAGCACCAGGCTTTTTTACAGTCAGTGCCAATATCCAAAGTGTCCCCCATGAGACCTGATTCCTGGTGCTCTGCCCCACCCGCCAGACACACAGGGCCTGCTTCTCATTTACACTAAAGCCCACGGGTAAAGTGAGTGTGAATTTACACCCTCTGTTAGCCTCCTTACACTGCACAAGTGCTATTAAGAGGTCTTAGTGTGCCTGAGGATTGGGCCCCTCTGTTCTATAATTAACGTTGTTACACGGCACCGACACTCACGGGAGAGCGGCAGATTTCCTGACTTGCAGCCAGCGCCCCTGTGCACTAAAATATAAATTCCCATCGTTAGTGCAGCCAGGTCAGTTGGGAGCTTATCAGAGCTACACAAATTTAAAATACATGGAGCTTTTGCCATTATGGTAATGAGCACATGGGGCATCCTCCTGGTCTCGCGCTGCCGAGCGTCTCTGGTGGGAATCTTGTCCCCAGGCAGGTTTCCTCCACTACAAATTTGTTCTGTCCTCCGTCAGTTCTGCCATCTTCCTAGTCAAGCACCTGCACCTCTCCCTTCAGATCAACAGCCACGCCCACAACCCCAGCCCTTTAGTCACCCTCCTCAGATTTTCCCACTCCCGCCTCCTCTTCTCTCTGCACAGGGTCTCACTAAGGTATTTAGAGGGAAAGCTGGCACAATATGATGTGACCTTCCCACTGCTTCCTTCCTCCCCACATCCTACAGCTCTCTCCTTCTTCTCCCTGTCACAAACACAGAAGTTTCTCATCTACTCATCTCATCCCAGCTTCTAATCGCTCATCCCCTCCCTCCCTCTTCCGCTTCATCTCTCACTCTCTTCTGGCTCTTTCCCCTCGCAGTACAAACACTCAGTAACTCTCCCAATAATCCCTCTCTTGTCCCTACACTTGGGAAGAATCCCCATAAACATCCACAAAGCTACCTCAGTATCCTCCAGATCCTGCCGTGAAACTCTCCATTGTCACGCTGCCTACAATAGACCTGACAATGGTGAGGCTGCTGGTGAGCTGAGACTGTATCGTCTCACTGGGCCCATCTACACTGCAGCTGGGCAAGAGCTTCCCAGCATGGGGAGATGGACACGTGCTCGCTCTGCTCAAACTAGACTTACAACGAATGAAAATAATCTAAGTTAATATAAAAATATAAACACCTATTTTTTCATGGTCTGTGTCTATAAAAACATCTTCTGTATTTTCCACAGTATGCATCCGATGAAGTGAGCTGTAGCTCACGAAAGCTTATGCTCAAATAAATTGGTTAGTCTCTAAGGTGTCACAAGTACTCCTTTTCTTTTTGCGAATACAGACTAACACGGCTGTTACTCTGAGACCTAAAAGTTGCAATTCTTCAACAAAAAACTTCAGAAACAGACTCCAAGGAGAGACTGCTGAATTGGAATTAATTTGCAAACTGGATACAATTAACTTAGGCTTGAATAAAGACTGGGAGTGGATGGGTCATTACACAAAGTAAAACTATTTCCCCATGTTTATTCCCTCCCCCCCCAACCCAACTGTTCCTCACAGGTTCTTGTCAACTGCAGGAAATGGCCCACCTTGATTATTACTACAAAAGGTTCCCCCCCCCACCCCTGCCACTCTCCTGCTGGTAATAGCTCACCTTACCTGATCACTCTTGTTACAATCTGTATGGTAACACCTATTGTTTCATGTTCTCTGTGTATATAAATCTCCTCACTGTATTTTCCACTGCATGCATCCGATGAAGTGAGCTGTAGCTCATGAAAGCGTATGCTCAAATAAATTTGTTAGTCTCTGAGGTGCCACAAGTACTCCTTTTCTTAGAACATATTTGGTGGCATTTGCCTCTGAATCAAAGCCAGCAGCAGAAATATGAGTTGGAATGAAGCATTGAAATCATTTTACAGTAGCTAAACATTGTGATTATCTAGTCTGATGCTCAGCACAGTCCAGAGAACTTCCCTGAAATAATTCCTAGAACAGATCTGTTAGAAAAATGTCCAGTCTTGATTTAAAAATTGCCAGTGATGGAGAATCCACCGTAACCCTTGGTAACACGTGTCAATGGTAATTGATGGAGCTGTGGAAGCTAAAAAGAGAAGACCTTGAACATTCCTCCTAGAAATAATTAAGTGACTCATTAGCAGTTCTCAGTCCTCCCTTAAAGCCAAGCTAAACCCAGCCAGTTGTGTCCATACTCACAGAGCAGCCAGAGGCCCAGCGGCAGGAGCATTGGGAGAAGTGGTGAGAATCGCAGCAGCCCCTCAGGGATTCGGCAGAAGGGAAGGCCTGTCTCTCTCTGCTCCTCAGTGTCTCAGAGAGAGACGTCTCTGTGGCTCTCTGATCTGACCTCTCCCCTTCTGATCTGCAGGGAGCAGGGAGCATAAAAGCTGCAGCCGCTCTCTGATCTGCCATGGGCTCCCCGCGGTTCAGAGAGAAGAAAAGCCACAGACCTTTGAGAGACATGGCCGTGTCTGCTACCGGCCTTGCTGCGGCCAGAGGGACGCTGCTCTCCCAGCTCTTGTCACAGGCCTTACGCTGAACATTGTGGTTTTAACATTGAAATCAGACCCGAGCCAGGGTCACACCGGAGAGGAATGACAGCTGGGTGGTCACCTCTCCAGAGTTCAAGTTGCAGATATGTCCCTGCTTAAAGCTGAATTTGGCACCTTTTTTAAACCCCTATGAAAAGTCAGAGTGGTCTGAAAATTGGTAAATCAGGTCAGGGACTGGGGTAGAGATTGTGAGAAAATTGGAAGGGAATTTAACAAGACATTCCTCAGATAGCATCCATTCCAAAGATGCAAAGTCCTTCTAGCATCTACTAGACAAAAATTGTCAAAACCTTGAGACTAGGGAGGGTCTGTGATGGTGAGAATTTCCACTGATGCCCATGGCTAAGCTCTCACTGGCAGCTGTCAGATCAGGCCCTTTCTTTGAAACTTAGCAGAAGCGTTCAGTGTCCCTTCAACTTCAGTAAAGTCTCACTTATGCTTAAATACTACACCCTGGGCAGCATTTCTTATTGACATTGCACTGTGGGTTTAGCCACATCCTTGTGTTTACAAGTTATTGAAGTCCTCTCCAATTGCTTGCCTACAGATTTAAAGTCTTTACGTGAAATGATCTTAGTGGCCTAGGAAAGAGAGAGCTCCCAAATCACTTCCCTTATGAATATGCACTTACCAGGGCAATTCTGGGCAACTGCACCTGTATTCTCCCACTGTGGTCCATTCAGAGCACCTGCTCTAGGCTTCTGACTCCTGAATCATCACCTTTCATGCGTGGAGATCTCAGTGTCCCTCCTTGCTGCACAGTTCTCTGCCTACACTGTGCTACCCCCAGCAAGCCAGACTCCCTAAAAGGCCAATGTTTGAGCTCTGCTTTCTCTCCGAGGGCTATGGCCAGTGTCTCACCTGCAGTTACAAGTTGCCACACAGCTACTTCTAAACCACCACACTTATTCTGAAGCTGAAAGAGAGAAAACAGATTAAAACAATATATGAACCTACACACAGGCTAAAAAGTTTAACAGAGATCAATCCCAGCTCCAATCAAAGAATCATAGAATCATAGAATATCAGGGTTGGAAGGGACCCCAGAAGGTCATCTAGTCCAACCCCCTGCTCGAAGCAGGACCAATTCCCAGTTAAATCATCCCAGCCAGGGCTTTGTCAAGCCTGACCTTAAAAACTTCCAAGGAAGGAGATTCCACCACCTCCCTAGGCAACGCATTCCAGTGTTTCACCACCCTCTTAGTGAAAAAGTTTTTCCTAATATCCAATCTAAACCTCCCCCACTGCAACTTGAGGCCATTACTCCTCGTTCTGTCATCTGCTACCATTGAGAACAGTCTAGAGCCATCCTCTTTGGAACCCCCTTTCAGGTAGTTGAAAGCAGCTATCAAATCCCCCCTCATTCTTCTCTTCTGCAGGCTAAACAATCCCAGCTCCCTCAGCCTCTCCTCATAAGTCATGTGTTCTAGACCCCTAATCATTTTTGTTGCCCTTCGCTGGACTCTCTCCAATTTATCCACATCCTTCTTGTAGTGTGGGGCCCAAAACTGGACACAGTACTCCAGATGAGGCCTCACCAATGTCGAATAGAGGGGGACGATCACGTCCCTCGATCTGCTCGCTATGCCCCTACTTATACATCCCAAAATGCCATTGGCCTTCTTGGCAACAAGGGCACACTGCTGACTCATATCCAGCTTCTCGTCCACTGTCACCCCTAGGTCCTTTTCCGCAGAACTGCTGCCTAGCCATTCGGTCCCTAGTCTGTAGCGGTGCATTGGATTCTTCCGTCCTAAGTGCAGGACCCTGCACTTATCCTTATTGAACCTCATCAGATTTCTTTTGGCCCAATCCTCCAATTTGTCTAGGTCCTTCTGTATCCTATCCCTCCCCTCCAGCGTATCTACCTCTCCTCCCAGTTTAGTATCGTCCGCAAATTTGCTGAGAGTGCAATCCACACCACCCTCCAGATCATTTATGAAGATATTGAACAAAACCGGCCCCAGGACCGACCCCTGGGGCACTCCACTTGACACCGGCTGCCAACTAGACATGGAGCCATTGATCAATACCCGTTGAGCCCGACAATCTAGCCAGCTTTCTACCCACCCTATAGTGCATTCATCCAGCCCATACTTCCTTAACTTGCTGACAAGAATACTGTGGGAGACCGTGTCAAAAGCTTTGCTAAAGTCAAGAAACAATACATCCACTGCTTTCCCTTCATCCACAGAACCAGTAATCTTATGATAAAAGGCGATTAGATTAGTCAGGCATGACCTTCCCTTGGTGAATCCATGCTGGCTGTTCCTGATCACTTTCCTCTCATGCAAGTACTTCAAGATTGATTCTTTGAGGACCTGCTCCATGATTTTTCCAGGGACTGAGGTGAGGCTGACTGGCCTGTAGTTCCCAGGATCCTCCTTCTTCCCTTTTTTAAAGATTGGCACTACATTAGCCTTTTTCCAGTCATCCGGGACTTCCCCGGTTCGCCACGAGTTTTCAAAGATAATGGCCAATGGCTCTGCAATCACAGCCGCCAATTCCTTCAGCACTCTCGGATGCAACTCGTCCGGCCCCATGGACTTGTGCACGTCCAGCTTTTCTAAATAGTCCCTAACCACCTCTATCTCCACAGAGGGCTGGCCATCTCTTCCCCATTTTGTGATGCCCAGCGTAGCAGTCTGGGAGCTGACCTTGTTAGTGAAAACAGAGGCAAAAAAAGCATTGAGTACATTAGCTTTTTCCACATCCTCTGTCACTAGGTTGCCTCCCTCATTCAGTAAGGGTCCCACACTTTCCTTGGCTTTCTTCTTGTTGCCAACATACCTGAAGAAACCCTTCTTGTTACTCTTGACATCTCTCGCTAGCTGCAGCTCCAGGTGCGATTTGGCCCTCCTGATTTCATTCCTACATGCCCGAGCAATATTTTTATACTCTTCCCTGGTCATATGTCCAACCTTCCACTTCTTGTAAGCTTCTTTTTTATGTTTAAGATCCGCTAGGATTTCACCGTTAAGCCAAGCTGGTCGCCTGCCATATTTACTATTCTTTCGACTCATTGGGATGGTTTGTCCCTGTAACCTCAACAGGGATTCCTTGAAATACAGCCAGCTCTCCTGGACTCCTTTCCCCTTCAAGTTAGTCCCCCAGGGGATCCTGGCCATCCGTTCCCTGAGGGAGTCGAAGTCTGCTTTCCTGAAGTCCAGGGTCCGTATCCTGCTGCTTACCTTTCTTCCCTGCGTCAGGATCCTGAACTCAACCAACTCATGGTCACTGCCTCCCAGATTCCCATCCACTTTTGCTTCCCCCACTAATTCTACCCGGTTTGTGAGCAGCAGGTCAAGAAAAGCGCCCCCCCTAGTTGGCTCCTCTAGCACTTGCACCAGGAAATTGTCCCCTACGCTTTCCAAAAACTTCCTGGATTGTCTATGCACCGCAGTATTGCTTTCCCAGCAGATATCAGGAAAATTAAAGTCACCCATGAGAATCAGGGCATGCGATCTAGTAGCTTCCGTGAGCTGCCGGAAGAAAGCCTCATCTACCTCATCCCCCTGGTCCGGTGGTCTATAGCAGACTCCCACCACTACATCACTCTTGTTGCACACACTTCTAAACTTAATCCAGAGACACTCAGGTTTTTCTACAGTTTCGTACCGGAGCTCTGAGCAGTCATACTGCTCCCTTACATACAGTGCTACTCCCCCACCTTTTCTGCCCTGCCTGTCCTTCCTGAACAGTTTATAACCATCCATGACAGTACTCCAGTCATGTGAGTTATCCCACCAAGTCTCTGTGATTCCAATCACATCATAGTTCCTTGACATCACCAGGACCTCCAGTTCTCCCTGCTTGTTTCCAAGGCTTTGTGCATTCGTATATAAGCACTTGAGATAACCTGTTGATCGCCCCTCATTCCCAGTATGAGGCAGGAGCCCTCCCCTCACAGACATTTCTGCCTGTGCTTCCTCCCGGTATCCCTCTTTCCCACTTACCTCAGGGCTTTGGTCTCCTTCCCCTGGTGAACCTAGTTTAAAGCCCTCCTCACTAGGTTAGCCAGCCTGCTGGCAAAGATGCTCTTCCCTCTCTTCGTAAGATGGAGCCCGTCTCTGCCCAGCACTCCTTCTTCATGGAACACCATCCCATGGTCAAAGAATCCAAAGCCTTCTCTCCGACACCACCTGCGTAGCCATTCGTTGACTTCCACAATTCGACGGTCCCTACCCAGGCCTTTTCCTTCCACGGGGAGGATGGACGAGAACACCACTTGCGCCTCAAACTCCTTTATCCTTCTTCCCAGAGCCACGTAGTCCGCAGTGATCCGCTCAAGGTCATTCTTGGCAGTATCATTGGTGCCCACGTGGAGAAGCAGGAAGGGGTAGCGATCCAAGGGCTTGATGAGTCTCGGCAGTCTCTCCGTCACATCGCGAATCTTAGCCCCCGGCAAGCAGCAGACTTCTCGGTTTTCCCGGTCAGGGCAGCAGATAGATGATAGATGACAAAGAAGAATATTACCAACCACCTAACTAGGGTGGTGATGGTGACTATGAAATGTTCCAGGAGATTACAGAAGGTATAAACATAGTAAACTCAATAATAATGGGGGATTTCAACTTTCCCATATTGACTGGGTGCATGTCACCTCAGAACAGGATGCAAAGATATAGTTTCTTGATACCATAAAGAACTGCTTCTTGTAGCAGCTAGTTCTGGAAGTCACAAGGGGAGAGGCAATTCCTGATTTTCTCCTAAGTGAAGAACAGGACCTATTACACTAGGGGACTACGGCTGAACTGCTTGGTAATAGCAACCATAATATAATTCAATTTAACATTCTTGTGTGTTGTGGGGCAGAGGGGGACACCAAAGAAACCCACCACAGTAGCATTTAACTTCAGAAAGGGAACAATACAAAAATGAGGGAGCTAGTTAAAGGGAAATTAAAATACACAGTCGAAAATGTGAAATGTCTGCAAGCTGCACGGAAACTATGTAAAAACACTGTAATAGAGGCTCAAATTCAATGTATACACCAAATTAAAAAAAAAAAAAACATAGTAAGACTACCAGAAAAGTGCCACCGTGGCCAAACAACAAAGTAAAAGAAATGGCTAGAGGCAAAAAGACATCCTTTAAAAATTGGAAGTTAAATCCTACTGAGGAAAAGAGAAAGGAGCATAAACACTGGCAGGTCAAGTGTAAGAGTAGAATTAGATAGGCCAATAAAGAATCTGAAGAGCAACTATCCAAAGATTCAAAACCTAGCAGCAATTAAGATTCCCACATCTGAGCCATTATTTTTAGGGGAAAAATCTGAGGAGCTGTCCCAGATGGAAGTGTCACTAGAGGAGGTATTGGAACAAATGGATAAATTAAAGAGTAACAAATCACCAGGACCAGATGATTTCACCCAAAAGTTCGGAAGTAACTCAAATGTGAAACTGCAGAACTACTGAGTGTGATCTGTAACCTGTCATTTAAATCAGCTTCTGTACCAGATGACTAGAGGATAGCTAATGTGATGCCAATTTTTTAAAAAAGGCTCCAGAACCAATACTGGCAATTGCAGGCTGGTAAGCCTAATTTCACTACCAGGGAAATTGGTTGAAACTATAGTAAAGAACAGAATTGTCAGAGAAGTAGACAAACACGATTTGTTGGAGAAGAGTCAACATGGCTTTTGTAAAGGGAAATAGTGCCTGATTAGTCTATTAGAATTCTTTGAGGGGTCAAGAAAAATGTGTACAAGGGGGGATCCAGTGGATATAATGTACTTGAAGTTTCAGAAAACTTTTGATAAGGTCCCTCACCAAAGGCACTTAAGCAAAGTGAGTGGTCACGGGATAAGAGGGAAAGTCCTCTGATGGATCAGTAATTGGTGAGAAGCTAGGAAACAAAGGAATGGAGAGACATAAATAGAGGTGTTCCCCTGGGATTGGTACTGGGACCAGTGCTGTTCAACATATTCATAAATGATCTAGAAAAGGGGGTGAACTGTGAGGTGGCATAATTTGCAGACAATACAAAATTACTCTGGATCGGGAAATCCAAAGCAGACTGCGAAGTGTTACAAAGGGATCTCACAAAACTGGGAGACTGGGCAAAAAAATGGAAGATAAAATTCAGTGTTGATAATTGCAAAGTAATTCACATTGGAAAACTCATACCAACTATACGTACAAAATGATGGAGTCTAAATTAGTCTAAATTAGAAAAAGATCTTGGAGACATTGTGGATGGTTCTCTGAAAACATCTGCTCAGTGTGCAGCAGCAGTCAAAAAGGCAAACAGAATGTTGGGAACTACCAGGGAAAATATCATAATGCCTGGATAGAAATCCATGGTACGCTCACATATTGAATACTGCATGCAGTTCTGGTCATCCCATCTCAAAAAAAGATCTTTTAGAATTGGAAAAAGTACAAAAAAAGGACAACAAAAATTATTAAGAGTGTAGAACAGCTTTCATGTGAGGAGAGATTAAAACGACTGGGCCTTTTCAGCTTAGACAAGAGATGACTGAGAAGGGATCTGAAAAAGGTCTATTAAATCATGACTAGTGTGGAGAAAGTGAATAAGGAAATGTTATTTATTCCTTCAAATGACACAAGAACCAGGGACCACCCAATGAAATTAATAGGCAACAGGTTTAAAACAAACAAAAGGAAGTACGTCTTCACACAGCACACAGTCTGTCAGTGGAACTCATTGCCAGGGGTGATGTGAAGGCCATAATGGGTTTCAAAGAATCATTAGATAAGTTCCTGGAAGATCGGTCCATCAATATTAGCCAAGATGGTCAGGGATGAAACCCGATGCTCTGTGTCTCACTAGCTTCTGACCACCAGCAGCTGGGAGTGGACGACAGGGGACGTATCACTCACAAATTGCCTGCTCTCTTCAGAAGACAGGACACCGGGCTAGATGGAGCATTGTTCTGACCCAGTCTGGCTGTTCTCATGTTCTGATGTTCACCTCAGGCTGTGGAAGGTGTCAGTGCTTCCAAACTCACAACTGGATTTTCCCTGAGGTTACAAATTTTTAACTGTTTCATAACCAGAACCTAGACTGGGCAGATCAGCCTGTTTCTTTATGCAGATTGGGCCTTTGATTTCAGATTCCAGTAACAGATAATCAGTATATAATCATCTTCTCCTCAGCATGTAGATGCCCCTTTCCCACCCCTCGCCATCTGCTGACCCTAGTGCCCATTATATAATATAGCTGCCTGTTACAACGTCCGGTTCCCTATGCTTTGGGGTTATGTATCTCCTGCCACCACCAAGCTTCACAAGTGGAAATTTTACTTGTGTCTTCCCCCACTGTTCTACCTTATCCAAGACCCCTACCCCAGGAGTGGGATACTCGCTGATGAACACGATAGGTGCTCTTCAAAGCCCGGGCAGGAACAGACAGTCACCATAACGCGACTCTGGGCTTGTTTAACAAACTCTTACTTTATTACTTGCACATAAAGCCAGGAGTGAACTCAGTGACTGTCTATCTAGAGGTGCCCTCTTTACCCTCTTGAACATGGGAAAGTCTCACTGCAGATCCCAGGGCAGATGTCCTTCTCAGAAACTCCTGGGTCTTACGTCCTCAGAACTTGGTCTCAGTGCCGCCGTCCCAGTTGTCTGGACCATACAGCCCTCCATGGACTAGTCTTTGGTGTCTTGAGTGTCCCTTCCTGGTGTCTTCAGCCAGGCCCCAGAAAAAAACCATCTCTAGCCATCAACCCTCAACTCTCTCCTTGCACATTCCTCGCCCACCCGCTGGAACTGGCATGAACATGCTACGGGGGCTCCTAGCAACCCAATCGACCTTTCCAGAGTCATCAGATATTGAATTGCTGTCTCTTGTCCAAACCCAGGTTTTACTTCCCACAGCTCCAGCCCCAGTAACATGAATTCACCACATTATTTGTTTGTCAGGCTTGTCAGTTCTGTGGCTGGCTTGCCCGGATTGCCCGACTGAGGCTGCTTTTCTCTCTGGAACGGGGAGACGGCATTCTGTCTTGGCCGTGTCTAGCTAGGTGCCCTCACTGCTGTAGCATCTCAGCTCCTCCCAATCATACCTGGATTTCTCCCCCAGGAACCCCAGGAAATGCAAGGTTAAGGTTAACGCCCACGCACCTCACCTCTGCTCCCCGGGAGCTGGCAGCAGCCACTGGGAACCATGGGTCTGTGCTCCGGCTGCGTTCCCTGCGCTAGGTGCGGCTGTGTGAATGGTGGCGGGGTTTGTCTGAGAAGCGTGGCAGGGCTGTGATGGGCTCGGAGTCCACGGGGGAGGGGTGGTGAGCGAAGGCCCAAGAGGTGTTTGTACTTGAGAGACCCAGTTTCCCTGTGCAGCGCTGCGCTCTGCAGGCTGGGCCAGTCGCTGGGCTCGGGGGTGTTCTCGGCCCGGGGACTGGCAGCAGGGAGGTGGGGGTGGGGCTGCTCTGGGGGTTTGCTGAGGGGCGAGGGAAAGTCGAGCAGGAAATGGCATCGTGCGCGTAGGAGGGAGGGGCTGGGGGAAGGGGTGTAAATGTAGCAGAGGCGGAGTTCTTGGGGAGGCGCAGGCTGGGGGAAGGGGTGTAAATGTAGCAGAGGCGGAGTTCTTGGGGAGGCGCAGGCTGGGGGAAGGGGTGTAAATGTAGCAGAGGCGGAGTTCTTGGGGAGGCGCAGGCTGGGGGAAGGGGTGTAAATGTAGCAGAGGCGGAGTTCTTGGGGTGGCGCAGGCTGGGGGAAGGGGTGTAAATGTAGCAGAGGCGGAGTTCTTGGGGAGGCGCAGGCTGGGGGAAGGGGTGTAAATGTAGCAGAGGCGGAGTTCTTGGGGAGGCGCAGGCTGGGGGAAGGGGTGTAAATGTAGCAGAGGCGGAGTTCTTGGGGAGGCGCAGGCTGGGGGAAGGGGTGTAAATGTAGCAGAGGCGGAGTTCTTGGGGAGGCGCAGGCTGGGGGAAGGGGTGTAAATGTAGCAGAGGCGGAGTTCTTGGGGAGGCCCAGGCTGGGGGAAGGGGTGTAAATGTAGCAGAGGCGGAGTTCTTGGGGAGGCGCAGGCTGGGGGAAGGGGTGTAAATGTAGCAGAGGCGGAGTTCTTGGGGAGGCGCAGGCTGGGGGAAGGGGTGTAAATGTAGCAGAGGCGGAGTTCTTGGGGAGGCGCAGGCTGGGGGAAGGGGTGTAAATGTAGCAGAGGCGGAGTTCTTGGGGAGGCGCAGGCTGGGGGAAGGGGTGTAAATGTAGCAGAGGCGGAGTTCTTGGGGAGGCGCAGGCTGGGGGAAGGGGTGTAAATGTAGCAGAGGCGGAGTTCTTGGGGAGGCGCAGGCTGGGGGAAGGGGTGTAAATGTAGCAGAGGCGGAGTTCTTGGGGAGGCGCAGGCTGGGTCTGTGAGCAGAGAGCGGGTGTCTGTAGCTCCGGTTTGCGACACTGCGAAGGCGGAGCCTGGGCGTATTGGGGCATCGACCAATGAGGGCAGAGTTAAGGTTGCACAGGCCTGACCCTTCCCTCGGTTTCCTGGTTTTAGGAAGCCTGAGTGTGAAATACCTGAACTCGGAATGTTCTGGGTTTCAGACGTGTGAGTTTGGCTGGTCTCAGCGTTCTGGGCGGGAGCGAGATACCCCGGGGCAGCCTTGACTCTGTGCTAATGAAACTGTTTGTCAGAGTGTGTGTGTGTGAGACGGGGGGAGCGGGGGGGAGGGAAAGGGGAGGGGGAGAGAGAGAGAGAGAATGTGTGCGTGTGAGAAAGAGGGAGAGTGTGTGTGTGAGTGTGTGTGCGTGTGCGAGAGAGAGAGAAAGATCAGGCCCTGTCCCCCTCGATCAGTGATGTTCACGACTCTCTGTATCTGGGCGTCTCGGCGGCCCCCGTGGGGATGAGAAAACGCTGCTTGAACCGAGTCTGTGTAACCGCAAAGTTTCCGTGGGGCCCCAGCGGACTCGGGGAGGCAATGGCCACATGCGTGTCTCACCGTAATGCCTGGCCCCAGGTGATGCTGTACGACGCTCCCAGGAGGCAGGTTGGGCAGAGAAAAGGCAAATCACTTTACTCACTGCACAGGAGCCAGCTCAGACCCAGCCTGCCAGAGACTCCTTGGGACCAGGTCTTTAAAGTGACTCAGGCACCTAACTCTCATTGACATCCATGGGAGTTAGGCACTTCAAGACCGTCAAAAATCTGCCGCCTTGTTCCCCCTGGACATGCTCAGAGTCTCAGCACAGACCCCAGCACGTCCCCCCGATAGCAACATTACAGCGTGTCGCTGGCACAGCTATGCCCACGCAGGCCTCCCCGCGCTGCCCCTCTCCCCACCCCCACCATCAGGCTGGCACCAGAGACATTTGGCTCAGCATCTGCTTCCTGGACCCTCAGTAAATGCAGGAGCCATTTGGGTGCACATTTTGAACCCATTTGGGACCCTGCATTTGCATTTCCCACAAACAGGTGTGCATGTCAGGTGTCCCTCCGCATGAACAGTCTCCGAGGGCTGGGAACTTCAGCCAGGAAGGTTCTGCCATAACTAGAACAACGGGCTGTGACGCGAAGTCTAACCTTGGCCACACCCAAGAAGAGTCGGAGCTTCCCCCGTGTCATCGATTGACCCAAACGCTGGTTCTTGCTGGCTGGTTAACAGGCTCCATCACCATCTCCTTCCCTGGGGCTCCAATCAGGCTGGCAGCGAGTGTGGGGCTCATGCAGGCTTGTGGGGCACTGGAAATCCTGTGGGGATGTGAGAGGGAATCCCAGTGACCAGCTCAAATGCAGCTGCTGCCCACCCCTTCCCCAGTAGCTCTCTGAGCGCTGGGCAGGGAAGCATTCCCCAGCAATGGGCTGGGGACAGCCCTGGGCATACTGTGTTATCTGCCTGTCCCCATATCTGCAAGGAGAGCTGGGGTAGTTCCCTGCTGTTGAGCCCCCCTGCTCAGATGCTGCTCACTCCCCAGTCTGAGCCCCTGGATTTTGGGGTTATAAAATGCTGGGGAAGGGCAGGGGCTCAGGCTCCAGGTGAGTGAGCTCTGGGGCCTGGCAGGTGGAGCCAGTGAGTGGTCTCAGCACAGATCTTGGTAGCAGGTGTGGGAGATGGAAGCTATGAGTTGGCAGGGAGGCTGGGTTAGATCCTGCACCCCCAACCAGTCCCTGCACTGGCTTTGTGGGGAGAACAACCCCCATCCCACATGGGACTATTCACAGAGTGTCGCCCTTACCCAGTGCTACGGAGCCGTCCGGGTGTCCCGCATTTGAGAGCGACCCTTTCCTACCACCGCGTACGTCACTGCAACATCCCCGTCCATTCTGGGGGACATCAATACATTTACACAGCTAAACATTTACACCCTGTTTCCAGTCTGAATTTGTCTACAAGGGAACACCAGGGAGGGAGCCCTGAGCAGGGCCCAGGGACATGGTGAAGGGGAGGGGGAGGAACAGCTCCTCCTTAGATCTGGGGCAAGAGAGCGCCATGCTCAGGAGGGTGCTGGAGCACAGGTCTTAACTTTAACCACCTGCCTCAATCCTATTGGAATCAATGGGAGGGATGCAAGCACTTGGAGTCCCCATAGGATCAAGGGCTCCCATCAGCTGGGGCTTCCGGGGATGAGACAAGCCATGGGTCAGTTAGGGAAACTCCCCCAGCTGAGCTGGGATGTCATCAGGGACCCTTCTCCTTTCTTCTATTGCATGTATGGGGCCAGATCCCCAGTTGGTGTAAATCAGCATCACTCCATTGCTGTCACAGGCGTGAGGCTGATTTACACTCACTGGGGATTTGGTTCATTGACATCAATGAAGCTACAGCTGATTTACACCAGTGTGGGATCTGATCCCATTGACTCCAATGGAGCTACAGTGATATGAAACTAACTGGAGAATTAAACTCAGATTCTTCAATTCTTTCTTCCTTGATGCCAAGACGGTCACTATTTATTCCCCAGGGCTAGGGTCACCCCACAGCGACCCTCACTACTGGCCAGACCAGGGGTGCTGGCACTGGGATCAGCCCAGGGGGTTCCCAGGTTTAGCTGTAACTCCTGGTGCCTCTTCCCATGGGAACGTTCTGCCCAAACCTGGCAAACTGCGGGCACCGGCACAGCGACTCACCTGGTCAGCGCGGGCTCCAGTGACCACGGTGTCTGGGGGAGAGAACTGAGGTCAGTGCATCCTCACCAGCCGCCCCATGCCCCGGGGAGACACTGCCCCATGTCCCCCAGGGCCCCAGACCCTGACCCCAGCAGGGCCCATTGAGGAGAGACAGCGGCGGGCACCGCAGTGTGAGCACTAACGGGTTGGCTGGCCCAATGGACACTGGGTACCCAGCTTGCTGCCCGTGTTGGATAGGGTTGCCAGGTGTCTGGTTTTTGCTTGGAACGCCTGGTTGGAAAGGGACCCTGGTGGCTGCAGTCAGCACTGCCAACCAGGACATTATAAGTCCGGTCAGTGGCACAGCAGGGCTAAGGCAGGCTCCCTACCTGCCCTGGCTCCGTGCAGCATCTGGAAAAAGTGGCATGTCCCCCCTATGACTCCTATGCATAGGGGCAGCCAGGGGGCTCCGCACGCTGCCCCTGCCCCAAGTGCCAGCTCTGCAGCTCCCATTGGCTGGGAACCGCAGCCAGTGGGAGTTGTGGGGGTGGCACCTGCAGATGGGACAGTGCACAGAGCCACCTGGCAATGCCTCCACATAGGAGCTGGAGTGGGGACATGCCACTGCTTCCGGGATCTACTTGAAGTAAGCGCCACCTGAAATCTGCATCCCTGCCCCCCTGCAAGCCCCAACCCGCTGCCCCAGCCCAGAGCCCCCTCTCATACTCTGAACCCCTCGGATCCACCCCCCAGCCTGGAGCCCCCTCCTGCAACCCTAAACCCTCATCCTCTGCCCCACCCCAGAGCCCACATGCCCAGCCAGAGCCTTCACCCCTCTCACATCCTAATCCAATCCACTGCCTCAGCCCAGAGACCCCCACTCCACCATGAACTCCTCATTTCTGGGCCCACCTTGAAGCCCGCAACCCCCAGCCGGAGCCCTCACCCCCACCCCAATCCCCCTGAGCCAGCCCAGTGAAAATGAGCTAGTGAGTGAGGGTGGGGAGAGCGACAGAGGGAGCAGGGATGGAGTGAGAGGGGGCGGAGCCTCGGAGAAGGGGCAGGGCCTCAGAGGAGGGGCAGAGCAGGGGTGGGGCAAGGGTGTTCGGTTTTGTGTGAGTAGAAACTTGGCAACCCTAATGTTGGGGGAGAGGAGAGGAGAACTGGGCCAGGCCCCATGGATGCTGGGTGCCCAGACTGCTCCCCATATCAGCAGGGTGAGAACTGGGACAGGTCCCATGGACACTGGCTGACCACAGATAACGGGGCGATGCTGTTTGTTCCTGTCATGTGTCTCCTTTCTCCCCATACAGGGAGGTGTCTGCCCAAGCCCCTGCGCCCACCCTGCAGTTTGTGGCAGAAGCTGCCAGGCTCCAGCCAGTCCCGCTCCTGCCCACGGCCGACGGCTCCTGTCACCTTGTCATTGGGCTGGGCAGAGGCTGAGGAGACAGGGAGAACAGTCCCCATCAGGACAGGACTCTCTGGCCTGGCTACCCAGGGCCCCTTCTGGCCCCAACACCCCGGACTCTGACACCAGCCAACAGACGGACAAAAGGCAGGAGCCGAACTCCCCCCAGGGCAGTGCCGGAACAACAGGCTCTTACACTGGATCTGATCTTCAGCAGCCGGGCTGCTCCGGTCTGGGCCGGGTTCCCTGTGTGGAACGAGAGCTGCGTCAGTCCCATGTGCAGCAGCTGGTGCTGGGGCCCTGCTGCCGTTAGTGATGGGGCAGCAGCACCATCGCCATCACTAAGGCGGGGGGGTTACAAGGCTTCCAGACAAGGGTCAGGCCTCCGCAGAACCCTAGGAGAATTTGCACTGTGGGTAGCCGGGGGGTACGGCCCAGGTCAGCTCCCCAGGGCGGAGTCCCAGACAGGGCAGCAATGGTCCCGCCCAGACCTGGGCATCACCTGGGGGAGCAACCCCAGAATGGAGCTGGGGGTCAGGGAGAGGTTCCCTCCTACCTGTGAGTCCTGCAGCGCGACACAACTACCGAGAGAAAGAAAAGAGCGTTAGGGAAGCTCAGCAAGCATCACGGCCTGGGGCGACTGTCGGGGCCTGGCAGTGTGCACCTCTGCCCCCGATGTGCTGCACCTCCCCGCTGGTCTGTGGGGTCTAGCTACCCACAGAGCCCTGCAGCCGCAGATCCACGGAGGCAGCACAGGGCAGTGGTTAGTGCCGGGGACAGATGCCCAGAGACCTCAGTGCTGGGTGATCTCAGACCAGTCAGTTCTGCTCCCCGTGCCTCAGCCAGGTTACAGCTGGGTTATAGCCTTTCACTGCCCTTGGAGTGAGATTTAAGATTTCAGAGCGATGCTCTGCAACAGCCGCCCATCTCAGCTCATGCTCCACCCCACCGACATCTACCTGTCTTTATGAGAAAACAGCCCAGCAATGCCAGAGCCAGGCCGGCCATGATGGCGAGTCCCACAATGGGTCCCAGTCCTAGAAAACCATTGGAACAGCCGGGAACAGAGAGAAAAGCAAGGGATTAGGCTGGGGCAGAGGAGCCCAGGGACTGACGTGGGTGGGGCTGGGAGCATCCAGAACACAGAGGCAACACAAAAGGGATCTAGGATGAAGGGTGAACCCCAGGGGTGGGGATACAAGATGGGGGAGGGGGGTGAGCCCCAGGGGCAGGGATCCAGGACCAGGGATGAGCCCCACGGGCCAGGGACACTCGAACCAAGACCCCTCCTCCCTTTATGGGATCTCATTGATTAGATCTATTACAGGGCACCAAATTTCTCCATCCCTGGTTCTGCTTTGATTCAAGGTTCCCACAGGCCTCCTTCTGTGGCCTGCGGAAGCTGTCTGTAACTTTCCCCCTTAGGAGAGGAATATCACAGCCCTCTTTCTGGGCTCTGAGCTGACATCTTGGGGAGGGAGTTCCCCTCCTGGGAATCAGGAGTTCCACAGCCCTCGTTCCCAGGGCTGCAAGGAATCATTGAGGCCAACTTCAGCCCTCGCTCAGCTTCTCTGCACCAGCCCCTTTTAACCCAGGCCGGCCACTAGGATGACCAGATAGCAAGTGTGAAAAATGAGGACACTTTTTTTCCTCCGGTGGGGGGGCAGGGGGAGTATATTGGCCTATATAAAACAAAGCTCCAAATATCAGGATGGTCCTGATAATATCAGGACTTCTGGTCACCTCACATCCATCCATCTTCTCCTCCCGCCTTTGACTCCCTGGAGGCTTCTGTTATCCCAAGCCTGGACTGACCTAGCCACATAGCCGACCTGTCACAAGGCTGTGATAATGTTCCCTAGCAGGGGAGGAGTGCAGAGAGGGGCAGGACCAGTCACCTCATCACGGGGCTAGTCGCCCTGGGACACCTGGGCTGCCATCACATTTCACAGTGAGATAACAAGTTGGCTTTAGCCATCTCCTTGTGAAACACCCTATTGCTCCTCATGGATTCTTACCCTGCAGCCCCTGCCCATCCAGGTGCCTACAGCAGGGTAATGGTCTCGCCACTGAGAGTGGTGGGTGCTCTCCTGTAATTTCAGATCAGCTCCCCCCACACACAGAGGGAAATCCCGCAACATTGAGCCAAACCCTTTATCTTGGGGACATGCCTCCCCTCCAGAGGTGTCACTCCCCGAAGGGCTGGGTCCATCTGTGGGGCAGACACAGAGCGATCACAGATCCCCTCAGACAGCTGATACCCCAATGTAGCATGGCAATGATTGCCAGTGAAATATGTGCGACCAACTCTGGAGCCATCACACAGGGACATGGGAACATTCGATTAACAAAGTAATAAAGCACTCAGTAGAGTGGATAAAGCACTGGACTTGTACTCAGGAAACCCGGGTCCTATTTCAAGTTCTGCGGCTGGGTAACCTCGGGTAAATCATTTCCTCGCCCCATGCCTCAGTTTCCCCATCCGTACAATTGGGATGATGAGGCTACTGACCTACTCGGTAAAGGGCTTTGTGATCTAGTCATTGAAAGAATTCATCGGCCTGATTACAGAGCTGCGGGTGTGACATATTTCACAGCCCTGCACAGGATAGCTAGGTCAGTCTAATATTTCAGCTTATACCAGGCCTCGAACTGCACTTGGGTCTGGGTTGATTTTCAAATGTTAAAAAAAGTGTGTGTGGGGGGAACCCCAGTTTCACAAAAAAAATTCAGACTATTGATGTTTCTGTTTTATAGGATTCAAATAGAGTAATTAAAAAAAATATTTCAGTACGTATGCAATAGTGACACCGCGGTGGGTCGTCACCAGTGGGGCTTAAACCTGGGACCTCTTGCTCTTAATGCATGAGCATGTACTGCCCTAGCTGAAAAGATAAAAGCCTGTTTACCTGCGAGGCACTAGGCTCCTCACGGTCTCGCTGGCCTGTCCACCACTAGAAGGGGACAAAGTGCCAGACCGGGCAGGCAGGGCTTACACATATTTGTTCAAATCATAGAATCATAGAATCATAGAATATCAGGGTTGGAAGGGACCTCAGGAGGTCATCTAGTCCAACCCCCTGCTCAAAGCAGGACCAATCCCCAACTAAATCATAAATAAATAAATGCTGAATGCTTGATTTTGCATTTCCTCCCCTTTTTCTCTTTCCCCCATTTTTGGTTTTGCATTCCCCCCCCCCGCCATTTTTCTAATTTCAAATTTTTTCTCTTCTTTCCCCCCCTCCCCCTTTTTGCCATAGAGTGTGATAATATAAACCATGGCCAGGGTAGGATTTTTGCTTTTCTCCTCTGCTTTTTCTGGGTCCCCCCCCCCCCCACTTCTGCTCTGTAACTTTTTCAGAATGGCTCCATGTTTGGAATAGTTACCCAGGGGCCAAAGGGAAAATGAGAGTTGGGCCCAGACCCTCCAAGGTATTTAGGCACCTAACTCCCACTGAAATCACTGGGCCCTTAGCGACCACCTGTGCAGATAACCCCCTCAGCGGAGCTTCAGATATAGCGGGGAGAAGAGTGTTTCTGTCGGTGTAGCTAACATTGTTTGGGGACATTGTTTCCTCCACAGGGAGAACAACTGCTTCCGTCGGTGTACGCTGTGTGTACACTCAGAGACTATGTCGGTAACGGTTCTGTAGTGTAGCCAGAGCCACGCTTTCCTTTTCCCGTTCAGTGATTTTGCCGGAGTTGGAGATGTTTTGAAAAGTTACAGAGCAGAAAAAAGAGAAAAATAAAAAGGTAACAATGAAAACAAAAAACCACCCCAGTCATCATTCATTCTGCTGCACTTGGGCAAAAAAAGGGGAATGGGGAGGCAGGGGCAGGGGAAAGAAATTTAAAAAAAAGCTGTGATTTTTTAAAATGGAAATAAAAAAAATTTCCATTAGGAATGAAACATTTTTGGCTATTTTGGAAAGTTCTCATTTAAAGCAAAATAAAAATGTCAAAAATAACATTTTTCAGTGAAATTTTGTTTCATTAAATCCTATTTTTTTGGTGGAATGTTTGTCAGGCGACATACTTCCAGCAATTCTAGTTTGGCATCGGTTAGCTCACAGCTTTGTTTTCTGAACTCCAGCAAAGCACGTGCAGGAGCAGCTGAATCGCAGCCAAACTGACAAGAATCACACCTGCCACTCGCACCTGTGCAGCAACCACGCTGCGGGCGCAAAGGTTCCTCTATTTACCTGCTACGCCCCCAGCCCCCTTCGCCCTGGGACAGAGGCAGGCATGGAAAACGTCCGCACAAGAGATGGAAGTTTCCCAGAGTGAGGAGTGACTGACGACAGGGGGTTATAACGGAAAGTGATTTCCCCGATTCACCCTTGTGTGATGCCAGCTTGTCACCAGGGCAACACACTGATTGCAACAGATGACTGCAATGGAGTGACACCGATGGCAATCTGTGAGGGCACAGAGGTGAGCTGAGCCCCCCGACTATAGCCGGTGCTGCATTAACGGCCACTATCTGAATCCTCGTCACTTGTGCTGAGATTCTGTGTGAGGGCCAGGACAGGGCACCAGCTCAGTCCCTCTTTGCCCCTCTGCCCAGCAGGGTCTTCACCCCTTGTTAACACTAGCTGAGAGCATTACTGGCCACGAGCACATAACGGGGCTCACTGGGGAGCAGATGGTGGCATGTGGGGCTGCCTGGACATTTTACATTCCCCACATGGAGGTGAGCCCGCGGCCTCCTGCCCGCCCAGGCACCTGTGGTGGGGTAAAGTCTCCCCTCTGAGATTGGCATGTGCTCCTCCCTCATCCCAGCCCAGCCCTCCAGCTTTCCTACAGGGAAATCCCACAGCACAGAGCAAAACCATTTACCTTGGGGCGATGCGTCCCCTCCAGAGCCATCACCACCTGTGGGGCAGGTACAAAGGGATCACAGATCACTTCAAACAGCCAAAAGCCTCATACAAAGGAGGGGTAGAAGAGCAACCTCAAGCAGATTTTTCTCAACTTTTTGATTCACTGAAAATTTGGAAAAAAATATATTGTTTTCAAGTCAATCTGAAACAAGTTTCCCCACCCCCGGATTTTTTGAAATAGCCAGTGAACCAAAAAAACAGCTAGTCTTTTGCTGCTCTGTTCCGTACTTGTATTTCATGAAGGTTTTAGTAAAGTAGACCATGATGACACTAATCCTGTCAAATATCTGTGTATCGCACTCTGCCCTTCAGAGAAGATCGCGATATTTTGTCTTTTAATTAGTGGGAAAAACCTTCTCTTCCTCACCATGAAACTCAGCAATGGCTGAGAGGATGACGATTAGTCACTAAAAAAACCGTTTCATGCCCTCAGGGACAGAGTTCTCACCTGGAAAATGTCGGGGAAGAAGAGAGAAGTTTTACATCTTAACTCTAGATATCACAGTGTGTCCCCAGCCCGTCCCGGCTCCCTGACCCTCCACACCAAGCCCACCATTAGTGCTTTGCATTACCACCCACGTGCAGGTACCGGGGGTCACTGGAGAGAGACTTGTTCTCCTGGTTGTTGTCATCCTTGAGCTGGTAGAGGCAGGAAAAGGCCCCTGCACTCTCCTTGGACACTGTGTAGGGTGAGTCGTAGACTACTGTGTTTCCTCCCTTGGGCTGGACAGAAATCTCCTTCCCATCTTTGCAGAAGATAATGCGGGTCACTGGGATGCCACAAGGGACTAAACACGACAGCATGGCCGTGTCCCCTTGGTGTGAAGACAGCCTGTACAGGAACAGCCGCGGGGCTGGAAGAGTGCCTGGGGAGCAAACACATCAGTGTTAAACACCTGGGGCCAGATCCCCTGCTGGTGTCAATCAGCAAAACTGCATTTGCTCCTTTGGAGTGGGGCTGATTGACACGAGAGGGGGATCTGGCTCCATTGACTCCAATGAAGCAATGCTGATTACACCAGCTGGGATCTGGCCCCTTGCTGGTGTCGCTCCCTGAGGCTGCAGTGTCTGGAGGGAGGGACAGGATGCACTGGGAGTGCGCAGAGTTTTTAGCTTTGCTTGTTCCACTTTGGGGCCCGATGCCCCAGTGCATGCTTCCCTTCCACGCCAGTGCAGTGCTATGGATTACAAGGGTTTGGCCAGGAGACAGGCAGATGGGCAGAGATTGCTATTTGCCCCATTTGAGATTGGATGCCCCTGTGTGTACCAACAGCTTTGTGTTGCCATGTGAACCCACCTCATAGGGCCATTTCCGGTGGGATGGCAGATGCTGGGAGTCACCAGAGTAGCGCACAATGGCCAGAACATCCCAGGGAGCCCCTCCCATTGGGGATGTAAAGGGTGTAATGGGCGGGGAGGTGAGAGTGTTACAGGAAAATCATCTCCAGGCTGTGTGCAAGGAAAAGCAGCCACCCCCACCCTCCAAATAGCCTGTCTCTCCATCCACACTGATGTAAATCAGCAGTAACTCCCCTCAAGCCAGGGAAGTCCCACCCAAGAAAGGGGAGTCAGGCCCCAAGACACTTACACTGATGCTGCACCGACCCCAATACTCTGAGTCCTTAGGGTCAAACCCAGCTCTGGTCTACGCAGAACAGGCACCCACTTACGCCAGTGGCTGAATTCAGTCCCCACTGAATACCAAATGGGTGCAATTTCCACTCTCAGCAAGGTTTGATCTATCACCTCTCACTGGCCACCTCACGCACCTCATGTGTCACAGTGCTGTCTACACGGCCAGTGGATTTGGCCCTCACTGGTTTAAATTAGGTGCTTTAACTTGATGGAACAAATTCTCAGTTGGTGTAAATGGATGCAGCTCCTTTGACTTCAGTGGACATGCACCTGTTTACACCAACAGAGGATTTGTTCTGATCTTGTTCCCAATGAAGTTACAAGGAATTCTGCCACAGGAAGCAGGTTTGGGCTTTGTGTGTCAGAGTTAAAAATGGAACCCAGGAGTCCTGACCCCTCAGTGATCTGCTCTATCCCACCCCACTCCCCTCGCCGAGTCCTGACTCCCAGCCCCACTGCACTCCTTATTAGGCACCTTCTCTTCTTCTAATGTAGCCAACACTCACCTGGAGAGCTACAAATTTCCTGGCTTGCAGCAAGCAAACCTTTTAAATAAAATACACCGCATTCCTTTTAGTAGGGCAGACAGATGTGCTGTAGAACACTTAATTCAGTTTAAAATCAATGGACATTCTCCCAGCAAGGCAACATACAGACGCAGGATGGTGACAGCTGTGGAATCCCCTCCTTTAAATCTCTCCTGTGCAATAAACTGCATTTGTTAATCGCACTCTTCCAATTAATCCCTCTCCCTTGCGACGGCTTCTCACCCACCAAGCTGCAAGGCTGAGTAAAGCGGTCCCTAGACTCATGGATTCTCACGCTAGAAGGGACCATTGTGATCATCTGGCTCTGACCTCTTGCAAAGGACTGTCCAGAGAACCTGACAATGTGATTCCTTTTTCTAGGCAAGCACCCGTGTTTGAGCTAGACGGTATCTCTTACATCCACTCCTCATTTAATAACTCCAAGTCACAGACAATCTTACTGCTTCCCTTGTTAATCTGATCCAGTGGTAAATGAGCCACACTCCCTACCTGGGCCTTATTCCAGAGTGAATTAGTCTGACTTCACTTTCCAGCCGTTGGCTCCCATTCAGCCTTTGTCTGATCGATTCAAGAAATCTACCTCTGCTGTCAGAAATCTCCCTGCAGAGGGGCGTATACACTGTGATCAAGTCACTTTTTAACCTTCTCTCCCACCAGCTAACCAGACTGAGCTCTGTCAGCCTCTCACTGTCAGGCAGCTATTCCAGACCTCGCATCATTCCTGTAGCTCTTCCCTGAACTCTCACCTTTCCCCCACATGTGGATCAGGTGAATAAGTGATTTAAAACGGCCCTGGCAATATTCAGTGCTGGGTCCGTGCTCGGGCCAGGGCCTGAGATCGCACATATATTGCAACTGCTAAAATATGTGGATTTTGCTGGAAGGGTTGAAAGTGCTTTAAATCCCCTGATATAGAAAACAGTAAGCAGGGAAAAGTAACAGTGTTTAGCAGTGCTAGGGATGTACTGGAGACCAGGGGTGTGTGAGCGGGGTGGGGGGTTGGCACAGGCCTCTGTGGGGTCTAGGGAAGTGATGCTAGTCTAATAGCCCACCTGGAACATGCCTCTCAGGACTATTTAAGCAAACAATTCTCTGCCTGTCTCATCTCAGCCTTCTCCTAAAACCCAACCAGGCCCGTTGTGTCCATACTCACAGAGAAGCCATAGGCCCAGCAGCAGGATCATGGGGAGAAGCCGTGATAACCCCACAGGCTGGCAATGCCATAGCGGCATCTGCCTCTCGGGGATCCAGGTGCCTTCTCTCACACTCTGCTTCATAGTGTCTCAGTGAGAGAAATGTTGTGGCTCTCTGATCTGGCCTCTCCGCTGCTGATCTGCAGGGACCAGAGAAGCTGCAGGTGCTCTCTGATCTGCCACGTGCTCCCCAAGGTTCAGAGAGAAGAAAAGCCACAGCCCCTGTGAGAGACGGGGCCGTGTCTGCTACCGGCCTCGCAATGGCCAGGGACCTCACTCCCTGGTGAGAGGGGGAGGTTGTCTGCACAGCTCCTCTCTCATGGGCTGGGCAGTTTCTCTGTTGTTCCCAAATGCTGAGGATTGAGGGGTTGATACCCTCTCTGAACCCAACTCTCCACCTTTGGAGTTTGATACTGGATCAGACCAGCCCTTCTGAGCTCAACTCCCAGGCGAGCCCAGAGTGAGAATTACAGAGCAATGATGGCTTCCCATAGTTATTGCAGCAACAAAGTTTCTGTTTAAAGCAGAATTTTAAACTTTGCCTAAAATCCACATGACAAGTCAAATCCACCTGAAAAGTGGAAGCCTGGGTGAGTGGCTGAGGCAGAGTGTGTGAAGGAAATCTGAGGCCCTTTGAGAAAGAGGTTCTCCAGATAAAGCCCCTAAAAATGGAGCTGTTTCCACAATAACAACATTATTTTAGGGTTAGGTGTTGAAAAGGCCCCAAAGGAGTCAGGCACCGCTCACTCCTGGGCTTTCATGGCAGTCAGTGCCTCAGACACTCAAGCCCCTTTGGAAATTCCTCCCTGCATACCCTGCTGTCACAAATGGCAGCCATCTTTACTAAGGGCAGCTTCCCTTTCACATCCCAAGGGTATAGCAACATGGCAGCTATCTGTCTAGAGGGAAGCCTGAGACTTTAATGCCATTATAGAAAAAGCCTGAAGCTGCCCATGGGGAAGATGGCTGCCATGACACTATGGCCTTGGAATGTGAAATTGAAGTTGTCCCTAGGGAGGTTGCCCCTAGTAAAGATGGCTGCCATTTTCCATTGTTTCCGCTAGGACTGAAGATGTAGGCTGCCCTCTGGGTAATGGTTATCATTTCCCTAAAGCCTTGGGAGGCTGGCCATGGCATAGATGTCCAATTTCCTCCTTGTTTTCAAATGGAAGTGAAGCCATAAGCTGCCCTCAGAGAAGATGGCCACCCATGTCCCTGATGTGGCAGAGAGGTTGCCCTAGGTAAAAATGGCCACTCTTTCTTTTTGTGGCCTGCAGGATTGAAGACTGTGGCTTCATTCCCCTTAGAAACAATTGGAAATGGTAGCCATCTTTACTTGGGGCACCCTCCCTGTCATACCCGAAGGTATCACTGACATGGCAGTGCAGCTTCCCATTGTTTCCAATGGAAGCGGTGGCCATCCTCATAACGATGGCCTCCATTTCCCCTCATGCATGGGTACCATCTGCTCCTGCCCTCCCCCCCGAGAATTCATCCCATTCCCCAGTTTGTTCCATTTCCCCAGCAGGGCTCTCCAGGGCTCTTCATAAAGAAGCAACCGCCTCCCTTCCCCCCCGCCACCGGGCAATCCCCTTGTCCCTTTTCTAGCCATGTGGGGGTGACACTGCACCCTCTCCCCACACTGCCCCCGTGCCCTGGGAGAGGCCCCTGTTGAGCGTTTGCCTCCATCTAATTGCTAGGATGCTGGATCCAGAGCACCCCATGTCCCATCCCTCTCTGTATGCTTAGTTGCCCCTGGGCAGATCACAATGGGGGTGCTGGGACATCACTTGGGGGTGTGACTGAGTCACATGACTGACCCCATAACATATGCTGTGTCTGTTTCTGGATGACGTCCCCCGGTGGCTCCCGCAGGTCCCAGCCCTGGGTTATAAATAGGCTTCTCAGAATTCAATTTTTATTATAATTTTGACACATAATGTCGATATTGATTTTAAAGGTTTTTTTTAACATTTCTTGTCAATTTAAATGTTCACTATTGGTTAAAATCATGGGGTTTCGGCAACATTTTTATATTTATTAATTTATATTTCACAGTGGAGGAAATTACAACGGGGGGTCAGACAATAATTATTTAATGACAGTAGACATTGAGATTCAAAAGGTTAAAGCTTCATAACCATTAAAATACAAATTGTCATAATCTTATGTCAAAATATACACAGTAAATATCCTTAAATCAGCCTCTAATAATGTCTCACATGGCATTTCTCTTACTTTGCTTAACTGCAAATTTCTATTATTATCGATAGAAATATTTTCTCGTGGGTTTGTGTGCGTGCTGGGAAATTGATGTTTGCTGACATTTACCAATAACAAGCGAATCCCTCCAAGCCTAGTTCTAAACAGAGCCCCCCTGCCTGTGAGGTGAGCAGAGAGACAGGGCCGTGGTTACTGGCTGTGGTCGCTGTTCCCAGCGCAGGAGTCTCTCCCCCGCCCCCTGCGACCCTGTCCCCACAGCCCGGTAGTCTTTATAGACACAGTCTCAGAGCGATGCTGCTCTCAAGACACAATGATCCCCCATCACTTGTCGGCCGTGCTCATTTCTGTCTCAGGGATGATTGCAGTGCTGCATTCGCAGCATGGCTGAGGGGCTGGAAGAATAACCCCCAGTCCAGCCCTGGTAGAGGAGGTGGCAGTCCGTATTGTTCAAGGTCTGGCCTGACAGAGTAAAACACCAAACCGCAGCTTATTTTCTGTAACCACTTGGAACAATTTCATATTTAGGCAACAAATATTTCAGACACTTTACAGCACAAACTTGTAGAGCATGCCTGTAATGCAGAGCAGAGTGGGACTCGGGGCTGTATGGATCAGGGCTCATACTTCAGTGTCTGCCCCTATGCTACAATAACCAAGGGTAGAAATCACAGCCTCTGGGGAACAGTGTGGGGGGAGGGGGCAGGCGGGTTGAAAGAGTTCAGCCACTGTGAAAATTCCAGCTATCACTGGGAGCTCCCAGCCCTCCCGTCTGTGTGTGCCGTACCGGAGCAGGGCCACAGCTCTGGCCTGCTGGATCTGGCTCCCTGGCCCCAAGCCAGGCCCAGCAGGAGTGAAAATTAAACCCTTATTAAGCAAATATGTCTCTGCACGAACACAGGGCCTGGATCCTGGCCTGGTGACACACGCGTGACCCCAGAGTAAAGCTGCTGCAGGCCATGGGGTTCTTCTGGATTTACACACACACACACACACTGGTGTGACTGAAGGGCAGGGCAGTGTGAGGAGATAGGCCATCCTCACCACAGCTGCCCCAGGACACAGGCACAGAAAGCAGGAGCTGGCCAAGCCACCGGCCAGGGAAGAGGGGGTACTGGGTGGGTCTGGAGTTAAGCTAACATTGATATCCCATGGCAGGGGAACCTACGGGGGCTGCTTGGTGTCCCATATTTATCAGGGACCCCCCCAAGTCTGATCAATGAGTTACTCCCCCTGAGCCTCTTGGACACATTTCTGCACAATGGCATAACCCACAGACCTCTCTGTAATCCCAGGCGACCCTCCAACCTGCCCAGGACAGGGGGGACACCCAGAGCCATCGGTCACCTCTCCTTCCTTCTTCTCCTTGCCATTCCACCCAGAGCCCTCTGGATCGTACTGAGCAATGGCTCTTTTCCTCTGGATGCAGGTGATGATCGGGGCAGCTGCCAGCAAGAGCAGGACCAGGGCAGAGCGGAGGATCCAGACCCAGAGCGGGATAGCAGGCCCTGGGACAGGGGATGGAGCAGGGTGAGCAGTCTGAAGGTGGAGGTGAACTTGCAACATGAGTCCTGCTCACAGCCTGTCTGGAGGGGCCTCTGCCAAGTGCTGGCCCTTCTGCACAGGGGACATTGCACCTGGCCATGATACGTCGCTAACGAGCCTCGGGGAGCCTGTGAATGCCCAAGCCCAGCTGTTTAGAGACCTCGTGCCTGGCTCCTAACCCCGCAGGGATCTCGCTCTGCCCTGGTTCTTTGCTGCCCTGTACCCAGCACCAAGGCAGGGGCAGCTGGGGTCGGCCCCTCACCTGTGCCATGGCGCCCTTTCCAAGGGGCAGCACTGACACCATGGTCTGGGGTTACCATGTTTCAAGTTCCCAAATACAGGACACTACTGGGGGAAGGGGGAGCTGAAGGGGGAGGGAAGGTACAAAGTTTCTTTCTGCTTTGAATGGGGAAGGGGCGGAGCCCTGCAGTGGGCTTGGCATTGCCTTCAGAGCAGTGCAAAAATAAGGGAGGACCAAAAGAGAGGTCATGTCCAGGGAAACCCGGACGTATGGGAACCCTACCATGGTCTGCTGCTGACCTGCGTGGGGCAGGATTGCAGCCCGGCAGCCACTGACTCCCTGGCCAGATGTTTGTGCCTGATGCTGCCTCACAAAGCCAGAGCCCACGTGAATCCTGCCTCCTCCCCAGGCCTCTGCCCCATGGACACACGTCCGTCCAGGCCATTGCTAGGGGCTCTGTGATAGGAGAACTGACTAGTTCGTTTATCTCCTGGCTCCGCTGCCTGCGGAATCCGAACCCCTGTCTCTGCCCCCGCCAGGCTCTGCACAGCCGTGGCCTCCATCGCCATGGGGTAAGAGTCCGGCTCCCTCCACACCGCCAGCCACAGCATGGGGACATGGCAGGCCCCAGCCTCCTGGGGAGCAGACGGTGGCATGTGGGGCTGCCTGGACATTTTACATTCCCCACACGGAGGTGAGCCCCTGAGGCCTCCTGCCCCCCCCCACCCCAGGCACATGCGGTGCGGTAAAGTCTCCCCTCTGAGATTGGCATGTGCTCCCCCCTCGTCCCAGCCCAGCCCTCCCGCTTTCCTACAGGGAAATCCCACAGCAGGGAGCAAAACCATTTACCTTGGAGCAATGTCCCCTCTCCAGAGCCCTCACCATCGGTGGGGCAGATACACAGCGATTACACATCACTTCAAACGCCAAAAGCCTCATACCAATGAGGAGTAGAACAGCAGCCTCAAGAAGGTTTTTTTTCCAACTTTTTGATTCACTGAAAATTTTGAAAAAATTGTTTTCAAGTGAGTCCGAAACAATTCCCCCCCACCCAATTTTTTGAAATAGCCAGTGAGCCAAAAGTTAGTCATGCTGCTCTGTTCCGTACTTTAATTTACGAAGGTTTTAGTAAAGTAGACCATGATGACAATAAAACTGCTGAATATCTGTAACAGTTTGTCCATTTTCACATGCTGCCCTTCAGAGAAGATCACGATCTTTTGTCTTTTAATTAGTGGGAAAAACCTGCTCTTCCTCACCATGACGAGAGGATGGTCCTTCTTCACTAAAAACATGTAACCATTGCCCCAGGGACAGAGTTCTCACCTGGGAAATGTCGGGGAACGAGGGGGAAGTTTTACATCTTAACTCTAGATATCACAGTGTGTCCCCAGCCCGTCCCGGCTCCCTGACCCTCCACACCAAGCCCACCATTAGTGCTTTGCATTACCATCCACGTGCAGGTCCCAGGGGTCACTGGGGAGAGAATTGTTCTCCTGGTTGTTGTCATCCTTGAGCTGGTAGAGGCAGGAAAAGGCCCCTGCACTCTCCTTGGACACTGTGTAGGGTGAGTCGTAGACTATTGTGTTTCCTCCCTTGGGCTGGACAGAAATCTCCTTCCCGTCTTTGCAGAAGACAATGCGGGTCATGGGGGCGTCCAAAGGGACTAAACACGACAGCATGGCTGTGTCCCCTTGGCGAGCAGACAGCCTGTCCAGGAACAGCTGCGGGGTGGGGAGAGTGCCTGGGGAGCAAACACATCAGTGTTAAACACCTGGGGCCAGATCCCCCGCTGGTGTCAATCAGCAAAGCTCCATTCACTCCATTGGAGCGGGGCCGATTTACACCTGCTGGGGACCTGACTCACTCACTCCAGTGGAACGTGTCTGAACCCGAACCCTCCAATCCCTGCTGTGCTCCCAGGACCAGTCACTCACTGGGAGAGCTGCAGATTTCCTGGCTTGTGACAAGGGAGCCTGTGAAATAAACACAAAGGGTCTCAGTGCAGGAGGGGAGGTGGAACAGGGAATTATAGTGACTGGAGCTGGAAATACAGTCACATCCTCTAAAGGAAAGTGACAGGTTTCAGAGTAACAGCCGTGTTAGTCTGTATTCGCAAAAAGAAAAGGAGTACTTGTGGCACCTTAGAGACTAACTAATTTATTTGAGCACAAGCTTTTGTGAGCTACAGTTCACTTCATCAGATGCATACTGTGGAAAATACAGAAAATGTTTTTCTACACACAGACCATGAAAAAGACACCCACTTTTTCATGGTCTGTGTGTATAAAAACATCTTCTGTATTCTTCACAGTATGCATCCGATGAAGTGAGCTGTAGCTCACGAAAGCGTGTGCTCAAATAAATTGGTTAGTCTCTAAGGTGCCACAAGTACTCCTTAAAGGAAAGTGAGCGTCTCCAGGCAAATCTAGCTCCAGCTAGTAGAGAGAAATTCAGTCCCAGACTAACAATGGGCCACGTTCTGCCCCTGTGTTTATCCCCTAGCCAGAGACAGAATGAATTTGCTGTTAAGCTTCCTGGAGCCAATTTCCTCTCAGCACTGTGGGGGATTTTCACAAGCACAAAGTGCAGCTTGGTGTCCAGCTCCCAGTGTGAATCGGCCCCTGGAGGATCCCAGCTAGCGATCTGCCCCTCTTGGAGCAATGGAGCCAGGTGAATTTACACCAGCCGGGGATCTGATCCACAGTCTATAACTTGTTATTTGCCCGGGGAGAAGTCCGGGGTTAGCTGGTGCATTTCAGCCTGAGTGCGGATAAGGAACGGCTCCCTGTACCAGCATGTAGAGCTCACTGGACCCCAGACCCATGGCTGAAGGTTGGTGTGAGCATGCCAGAGACTCGCTGGAGATGGGTTAGGCCAACAGCTGACCCTGACCCCGTGCCGTGTTATGGGCCAGATCCTGCACGATTGGGGTCACTGAGAGCTCTCTCGTTCATTGCAGTGGGAGCAGGGTCAGGGCTGACATGTCCATGGCCCTGATCCTGCAGGCCGATGATCCATCCCTTCCACTCGTATGGGCATCCCTTGACTTGAATAGACTCTGGGCAGGCGTCAGGGCCTATACCAGCAAAGCAATGTGCAGGATCAGGCCCATGAGCACATACACGCTGGGGAAACACAGCTAGGCGAGTCAGTGGGAGGATGAACACAGGTTTGTCTCCTGATCATCAGATCTTTAGCTCAGCATATTTTGCATTCACTATAAATATCAGCAAAGAGCCATGAGCAATTCACAGAACCCCCTCGTGCAGCAGGCAGAGCTGGTATCCCCTTTGTACGGAGCGGCTAAGTGACCGGCCCAGGGTCACCCAGGAAGTTTGTGGCAGAGCAGGGAATTCATCCCTCGCCTCTAAAGTCCCAACCATGGACCAGCCTTCTGGTACTGGTAATGATCACAGTGATTCATGATTAACTGCTATTTTCATAGAATAGTAGAATCAGAGAATATTTTAATTAAGTTCAGCTGGGCTTTTCAGATCCCAGGGAAATCCCATCGTTACCCCCTAAAATCTAATCACATTTGGCCGCGTATGCGGCATTTCTGCTGTTTGTGCCCGTGTGCGAGGTGAACATGTAGCATTTTCCCTTCCTGGACGTCATCTCCAGTTTAGGTTTCATCAAACGAAATGTCTGTCATCTTGAGCCAGTGATTTCATGCATGCCCCCAAGATTTACACCTGAATCCGAGTGTGCAAAACAGCATCCCAGTGTGAAAATGGGCATCCCCTTCTGTGTCCAGCCCAGCCAGCTTGCACGGGCTAGTACCTTTTGTGTGTGCAGCGAGTGGGATGGTGCAAATCCGTTGTGCACACAGACATCTGCACCCCCATGTGACATGCTGTGGGTGTGAAGGTGGCAAACACACCCACACGCTGGCAGCCTTGGGGTGTGAGTGCAGGGTGGTGTGTGCGGGCTCAGGGCCAGGGTGCAGCCCTTGGAAAACGACAGAGCATTTCGGGGTGATGCAACGACCTCGTTGCTGTGGTTCAGAGCTGGAATCTAACCAGCGATTTCCATCGTCCTTAACCCTGAGTCAGGTGGTGGTAATTAAACATGCAGTTGCTATTATTAAATCTCTTGGAAGCTTCAGTGCGAGGTGGCAAGCTCTGATCCCACCCCGGGCAGTGTCGGCACTTTCAGATCCACACAGCACGTTACCCGAGGGCTCAGAACCTCACAGGATTGGAGTCTAATTAAGCAAACGATCCTCTGCCCCGTGACCTCACCCTTCCAGCTAAACCCGGCCAGTGCTGGCCATACTCACAGAGAAGCCAGAGACCCAGCGTCGGGATGCTCAGGGGACGCAGTGATGACAGCATGGTCTGGCGATGCAGCAGGGAAGGCCTGTCTCTCTGCTCCTCAGAGTCTCAGTGAGCCGTGTCTCTCTCATCTGACCTCTCCCCTTCCGATCTCCAAGAAGCAGAGAGCAGAGAAGCGGCAGGCGCTCTCTAGTCTGGATCTTGGCCCTAAGATTAACGTATGAAAAGCCACAGACTCTCTGCTAAGGTGGGGCTGTGTCTGCTATGGGCCTGGCTGCGGCCAGGGGGACACTTGCTCCCTTGTTGGAAGTTGCTCTCCCAGCTCTTCTCTTACAGGTGCTGGGCAGGCTCTCTGCTGTCCCCAAGCTCTGAGTGTTGGGGATTTGGGTACTGGGTCAGACCAGCCCTTCTGAGCCTAGCTCCCAGCCTTTGGGGTCTGATGCTGGATCAGATCAGCCCCTCTGAGCTGAACTCCCAGCATTTCAATTTTCATACAGACTGGATTTCTTCTGTATCAGACCCCACAGCCTCAGAGAACCCCAAAGACTGGGAGCTGCATTCAGAAGGGCTGGTTTGATCCAGGATCAGATCCCTTCAGTAATCACTGGGCCTATCAATTTATCCTACTATGGGCCCAACTTTGGGAAAGAGGATAAACGTTTACGTAGTGCCACAAGACAGGTTGATGGGAAAAGCTGAAAAGGGGACACAGGAAGATTGAATTAAGCCAAATAAAAAGGCCTAGTTATATAATTCAAGGACTGTATTAAGAGCATGCTTGATAAACAGGAGATGTGTGGGATGGGAAATTAATTAATCAAAATTGGTGTGTCAGAAATCAGGCCTGTTGGATAAGAATATGAGAACGGTCATACTGGGTGAGGCCAATGGTCCATCTAGCCCAGTATCGTGTCTTTTGACAGTGGCCAATGCCAGGTCCTTCAAAGGGAATGAACAGAAGAGGCAATCAACGATCGATCCATCCCTTGTCATCTACTCCCAGCTTCTGGCAAGAAGCAGCTAGGGACACCCAGTGCATGGGATTGCATCCCAAACTATCTTGGCCAAAAGTCATTGATAGACCTATCCTCCAGGAGTGTATCTGTGTTTTTTTTTTTTTTTAACCCTGTTATAGTTTTGGCCTTCACAGCATCCCCTGGCAACAAGTTCCAAAGATTGACTGTGCGCTTTATGAAGAAATACTTCCTTTGTTTGTTTTAAACTTGCTGCCTATTAATTTCATTGGGTGATTCTTGGTTCTTGTGTTATGTAAAGGAATAAACAACACTTCCTTATTCACATTCTCCACATCATTCATAATTTTATAGACCTCTCTCACGTCCCATCTTACTCTTCTCTTTTCCGAGATGAAAAGTCCCACTCTTTTTAATCTCCCTGCATATGGAAGCTGTTCCATACCCTTATTCAGTTTTGTTGCCCTTCTCTGCACCTTTTCCAATTCTAATATATCTTTTTCGAGGTGGGGCAACCGGAACTGCATGCAGTGTTCAAGATGTGGTCGTATCATGGATTTATACAGTGGCATTGTGATATTTTCTATCCCTTTCCTAATGGCTCCTAACATTCCCTTAGCTTTTTTGACTGCTGCTGCACATTGAGCAGATGTTTTAGAGAACTACCCACAATGACTCCAAGATCTCTTTCTTGAGTGGTCACAGCTAATATAGACCCCATCATTTTGCATGTAGAATTGTGATTGTGTTTTCCAATGTGCATTACTTACAGAGGCGACATCCAACAACTGTGGCTCATGGGGGAGCACAAATGAAATGTTCTGGGGGAGTCATGTGCCCCCCCCCAACATTTCTCAGCACACCGCTGGTGGGGATGCCTAGCAAGGAGGAGGCCGCACTCCCCCTGGCAGTGGCACTCTCCCTGTGTCCATGCAGAGCGGGGAAGGGAGGAAGCAGCAAGGTGGCTGGCTGCTGACTGAGCCCCTCCCCTCCACATGGGGCTGCTTCATCTTCCCTGCTGCTGGAGTTCCACACCTTGCCTCTGCCCCCTGACTCAGCGCATGGTCTGCAAAGCAGGCAGCATCGCTGGGACTCCAGCAGCGGGGAAGGAGAAGCAGCAGCTGTGAAGGGGGGGAGAACAAGGCCTAATTGGTGAACAAAATAGCGAGGGGGTGGGCTATGCTGCCCACCACACACTTTTGTGATCTTTTAAAGACAGGGGTGGCGGGGGAGAATCAAGCTGTCTGTAGGCCACAACGCTGTCTGACGGAAGAACTGGAAGAAGCAAGCTTCACTGCTACAGCCGCTTACACAGGGTGCCCGAAGTGGCGTGTTACCTTCGGGGACTATATGGGCCTAAAGCGTTAACATGCTGATGTGACTTGGTCACTGTTTAATATTGGAGCGTGACCAAAGCCATGTCAACTCCTTGAGCCCTTTGGGCCCCTTTGCTGGAGCCCAATGCCCAGGCCATAGGCTGTGATATTGGATCACGTTAGCTCCTCTGGGCTGAGCTCTTGGGCTGTGGAATTTGAAACTGGAGAGGTGACTGTTTCCAGACCAAACTGCATCTCAGGGGCCAGCCATTTGGGGCCAGTCCCTGCAATGAACTCCACTCAGGTGCCTCCCTGGGAGCAGAGCACTGTGGAAACCCTGGCTCGAATAATGGCAGCGAGAATGGTTTGATCATTGGGGAATGAGCATTTTTCCATTTTCCTCCCACTCCAAAGCAGATCAGCTGTTTTTGCTCAAACTTTTATCTCTGGGCAGCAACCAAGCCTGGTAATTTTCACCCACACCGCTGAATTCTGAGCGAAGCTACAACCCCCTGAAAACAAGATTTACAACAAAGCTGTTTTGGAAGCTATTCCTGCCGCGAGTTCTGACTGCACCGCATCGCACCTGATTGTGCAGTGTGGGAAAGTCACTGCCACCTCGTCCATAACCAGGGCAGCTGGGGTTATAATACACTGGCAGGGCTGTATCAGATATGCCCCTAGATTGCAGCAAAGCAAGTCTAATGGGGATTCATCTCTGGAGAGGCAGAACCTGACCCAGATGGATGTCTATGGGGAGAGTGAAGGGGGAGAGTGGAGAGAGAGCAGGACATTTTGATGCCTTTAATAGAACATACACATGCAGCAGGTGCTATCCCTTACAAATGCATCTAACCTACTGCCATGTGATGGCAGAGGGGTGCGACTGAGCTGGCATTGTATCAAAGACAGGGACTCTCAGAGTTATGGCACCTGCTTTAGCTGGGAGGTGGGTTCTTTGCTTTGATTGGGGGAGTGGGGGCTCATGTTTTGTAAATAAATAGAAATTTGGGGCTGGGTGTTAACAGGGGAGATGCTGAGAAATTTTTACTGTAGGATCAAAATATGGAATCTAAAACCAGAGTTATTTTCATGATGCTGTTTTGGCAGCAGTCACCAGGTAGTGACACTACATAGTCTGACAAGTTCTTTTGCATGCAAGCTGTCCGCAGTCATTGAGGACGTGCTATATTGTTGTCAGTTTTATGATGCACATTACTTTGGGGTGAGCTGTGGCAAGTGGCAGGAGAGTTTGCCCTTTGCCTTTTTCTTTCTACATATTTGATTCTTGGAGCGGAGCTGGTCCCTGGAAACCAGGCACTGGTGTTGAACTGAGATCCCTGAAAGAAGGGTTTGTCTGTGTGCCATTTATGGCCATCTCTGTTCCAGGGCTGGTGCATAACTAAACAAGTTGCACTAAGGCTCCATACAAAGTCGACATCTCTGAATTCTCCTCCAATAAGAAACTGGTATGCATGGCCCTGAGACCTGCCATCACTTTCCAAAGGGCCACACTACAATGAAGCCTCAGAGGCCAGGTGGGAATACAGTGCCCCAATATGGAACAATCACAGTTTGGTCACACTTGGGTCAAATCCTGATCCGATTGAAGTCAAGGGCAAAACTCCTGTTGATTTTAGTGGGGCCAAGATTTACCCCCTAGCTTTGGAGGTAGATTGCGTGCTGACTAATAGCAATGCTCTCACCAGAACCCCTCCCAATGGTGTTTAGTTGTTATAGCGTTTTGTCAGCTGCAGATTGATGGACACCAGGGGGCGCTGGAGTCAATTTAGAGGTCTCCTCTGAACTGACAGGACTTGGAGTTCAGGTTTTGCTTTAAAAAACAGGCCCTTTGACTGTGGATTTTTGGGTCCCAATCATTGTGTTAAGCATTGAAAGACACACACAGGGGACGCTGCACTTTACACACATTGATTGCCAGGGAAAAACCACACACCAGCAGTAACAGCTGCGCTGCCAAGTGTGTTTCATTCCAAGACTGAGGATCTCCAGTGGAGGAGGCCTGAGAATGTGAAGCCAGAATCTGAGGGGCACCGGCAGAGCTGTGGGTGGGTGGCTGGGAGCGCAGCTCTGGGACAGCAGGGCACTGACTGTCAGGGTTGAGAAGAGAAAATATAACATGAGAAGAAATCGCAGGAAGAAAGAGCAGAGCCACAAGCCACCTATAAATAAGCCCAGCCTGAGCTGTGGTCAGGAAGCGAGTTTGTGCGACTCTGGAGACACGTGCTGCTGGTGCAATGCACAAACACAGAGACCCGGCCGCAGGCCGCCCCTGGGCTGTGGTCACTGTATTACCAGAGGCATCTCCAGTGCAGAAGCTGCTCCCCCAGCCCCTGTGGGCCCGGCTTCGCTAGCAGCTCATAGCCCTTTGTACCACGGCACTGAGGAGTATTTTTAACAACACAGACCCGGAGTGAGGCTGCTCCTGTGACACAGAGTCTCCTCCCCTGGGTTGGCCCTTACACACGCAGTCATGGGCCTGCTCAGGGCCCAGCAGGTAGTGTGGGGCCCCCACAATCGACCCCATCCACTGCAAACCTCTCATATCAAGTGCTGGTGCAAAGAGCAGCTAGAGGAAGCCACCGGTAGCTCCCACAGCAAGTGTGGTTGTTCACTGAGCACCCAGGCACTATGCCAGCGCTCCTGAGAGCCACTTACCTGTTAACTGGCTTTTGACGTAGACACAAGGCTAGAGCACGGCTGTGACACTGGATATGGCCCAAACCAGCAGCCAGTGATGGCAACCTCTCCCCTCCCCCATATGCGGGCTCAGCTGTGCTGATAGGTGCATAAGCAGGGGGGTTTGAGACAAGTTAGTCGGGTCTCCTGGTGTCTGGGACAACACCGAATCATGGATTCCAAGGCCAGAGGGGACCTTTGTGATCCTCTGATCTGACTCCATGTGTAGCACAGGCCAGAGAACTGCCCCAAAGTAATTCCTAGTGCAGATCTCATACAAAAACATCCTCTCTTGATTTAAAAATGGTCCGCAATGGAGAATCCATCACGATCCCTGGTAAATTGTAATCGGTAATTGGTAATTTCTCTCACTGTTAACAATTGAGGCTTTATTTGCAGTCTGAATTTGTCTAGCTTCAACTTCCAGCCATTGGATCGTGTTCGACCTTCTGCTAGACAGAAGAGCTCATTATCACTTATTTGTCCCCCCCTGTAGGTACTTATAGACTGAGATCCAGTCACCTCTTAACGTTCTCTTTGTTAAGCTAGATAGATTGAGCTCCTGGAGTTTATCTCTATAAGACAGGTTTTCCAATCCTGTAATCATTCTTGTAGCCACCAAACACATCATGAACCTCCATGATGTTCTCTCCTGAACCAGATCTGGTGCCTTACAGGGTAGTATGCCTATGAAGGAGAGGTGTCTGTTGACATCAGTCAGCCATCATGTTTTGTGTCTTCCCAGTGGTCTTTTCCATCCTGCTTTCATTGGCTTAAGACACAGCCCAGCCCATTCCCTGCATCGGGGTGGGTCAGGCCTATTACACCAGTGAGCCTGGTGGCCCGTGTTGGGGGTTCTTTCCTACTTCCTCTCCCGGGTGGGTGCACAGCCCAACTCAAATTCTAAACCAGAACTAATTAACCTCTTAGCTGATAGAGGAAACGTTCCACAAAGCTCATCTCTAGTGACATCACTGAGGATATTGACGGGTGTGTGAGTCTCTCTACACCCAGCCCATACTAATGCTGAGCTGTGATGGGGAAGGGCTGGGAGGGCACAGACTGATTCTGGTGGGCAGGGAGGTGAGACAGGTGGGCGGGGAGGTACCCAGGACTGTGAGTCACCTTGTTACTGCCAGTCCACCACCATCCCCACCTCCAGCATGCAAAGTCTTGCTTGTGCCCGGCTCCCTGACACCACCAGCCTGTCAGCTGCTCAGGCCCTTTTGTCTGGGTGACACCTTGCAGGTTAACAGTAGGTGCAGCCCAGATCCTGAGTCCCTGTGATTCATTCCCTGGTGATACCTAGCCCCTTGTCACTGGCTACTCACAGAAATTCCAGAACCTCTGCCCCCCACAGGAGCAAGGTACCCCAATGTACTGGTTTTACCTTAACCCCCCATGCCTGTAAACCATGCAGCGCTCGTGAGCACTTAAAATAAAACCCAGGCAGGGTTATTTAAGAAAGGATAAAGATTTAACTAGAAACAAGAGAAAGTGACGACAACAAATGGTTATACCAGAGAACAAAATCATAAACCACAAACCTGGGTCTACACTGATTAAGTTACCTTTCCTAGCTAATAAAGTAGGCTCCCCGTATCTGAATGGGCCATTACTGAGACATATTCTCCCCTGGTGACTAGTTTCTACTCCAAGTCTGGAAATAAATTCATTATGCCTTAAATATTACCCATACAAACATCTCACAATGATTATGAGTCGTGACAAGTTACTCGCTCTCTTGTAGCTATCTTACACACTACTCTTTATGGATCATATCCTCTAAGATGTATGTTCAGTGTTGTGAGTTTGTCTGAGTTGAGGGTTGTTTGCAAAGAACAAGGAACCCTTTGCCCAGAAGTCTCTGTGTCTCTGCTCTGTCTTTGCCCTTTGGGGCTCTGGGTGTATCCACAGGGCTAGACTGTGAGAAAAATCAGCGTGAGAGGCAGGGTGTTCCTTTAACCTGGCTTTGTCACACCTGGGGGACCCTGTGCCTGTCACATCCAGGAAGCCCTGCCCCTGTCACTCCTGGGGGACCCTGCATCTATCACATGGGGGAGACCCTGTGCCTGTCATATCTGCATGGAGGGGGGTGGTGGTGTCCTGCATCTGTCACAGGGGGAGACCCTGCACCTCTCATACCTGGGGGATCCTGTGTCTGTCACATCCAAGGGGGACCTTCCCCTGTCACACCTGGAGGACCATGTGCCTGTCATACAGGTGGCCCTGCCCCTGTCACATCTGAGAGGCCCTGCCCCATCACACATGGGGGACCCTGCCCCTATCACACCTGGGGGATCCTGTGTCTGTCACATCCAGGGGGCCCTGCCCCGTCACACCTGGGGGACCCTGTGCCTGTCATATGCGGGAGGGCTGTGTCTGGGGAACCAGCGTGTCTGACACTCCAAGACACAGCCCATCCTGAGCCTCACAAGAGAAACATCTGAGAGTCATTTCCATCTTGCCTCAGTGGGGGAGGGCCCCTCTGGCCACAGACACATGTCAGGGCTGCTCCAAGCACACTACTAGAGCCCACAGCCCATCCAGTTCCTCTGCTCCCCACCCTGTGGTGAGAAGGAGGGGACTGGGGGCACAGAGCCACGATGGATTCTCTTTGGAGGCCCAGATGCTGCTGCAGGGTCCCCGGCTTTGTGCCTGGCTCCCACTCCCCATGATCCTGCTGTGGCTGCTCTGTGAGTTTGGGGAGAGCTCCCTTCCAATGGACTGGGAAAGGGGTCTCCGGGAGCTGGGGAGCAGGGGGAGAGGCAGGCTTATGGCTCTGCCCGGACCGGGGGAACATGGGAACCGGGCTGGGTGACCATCACAAGTGGGGAATAGCAGGAATGTGGGGATGGGTCACTGGGAGCCACACAGTGCAGGAGGAGTGAGAAGCTGGGTATAAATTCCTGGCACAAGTTTTCTGAGGCAGGTTGGAGAGAATATTTAGCCCTCAGGAGATGTTTGCAACAATCCCTTGCTCTACAGTACAACTAATACCTCGGGGGTTATATAAATTGTTTGTCATTATGCTAATGTACAATAATCCCTATGGCTGAGATTTTCAAATATGAAACTGCAGAATTACTAGCTGTGATATGTACCCTATTGCTTAAATCAGCCTCTGGACCAGGTGACTGGAGGGTAGCTAATATAATGCTGATTTTTTTAAAAAAGGCTCTGAAGGCGATCCTGGCAATTACAAGGTGGTCAGCCTGACTTCGGTACTAGGCCAATTGGTTGAAACTATAGTAAAGAACAGAATTATCAGACACATAGATGAACACAATATGTTGGGGAGAATCAACACAGCTTTTATAAAGGGAAATCAGGCCTCATCAATGTGTTAGAAGGTCTATAAACTCATGAATGGTGTGAGGAAAGTGAGTAAGGAAGTGTTATTATCCCTTCACATAACAGAAGAACCAGGGGTCACAAGATGAAATGAATAGACAGCAGATTCAAAACAAAGATAAAGTATTTCTTCACACAACATACAGTCAACCTGTGGAACTTGTTCCAGGGAGGTTGTGAAGGCCAAAAGGATAACTGGGTTGAAAAAAAGTATGAGATAAGTTCCCGGAGGTTAGGTCCATCAATGGCTATTAGCCATGATCTGTCCCCGGAAAAATCATGGAGCAGGTCCTCAAAGAATCAATCCTGAAGCACTTACATGAGAGGAAAGTGATCAGGAACAGTCAGCATGGATTCACCAATCCATGAAGGTCATGCCTGACTAATCTAATCGCCTTCTATGATGAGATTACTGGTTCTGTGGATGAAGGGAAAGCAGTGGATGTATTGTTTCTTGACTTTAGCATAGCTTTTGACACGGTCTCCCACAGTATTCTTCTCAGCAAGCTAAAGAAGTATGGGCTGGATGAATGGACTATAAGGTGGGTAGAAAGTTGGCTAGATTGTCAGGCTCAACGGGTAGTGATCAATGACTCCATGTCTAGTTGGCAGCCGGTGTCAAGTGGAGTGCCCCAGGGGTCGGTCCTGGGGCCGGTTTTGTTCAATATCTTCATAAATGATCTGGAGGATGGTGTGGATTGCACTCTCAGCAAATTTGAGGATGATATTAAACTACGAGGAGTGGTAGATACGCTGGGGGCAGGGATAGGATACAGAGGGACCTAGACAAATTGGAGGATTGGGCCAAAAGAAATCTGATGAGGTTCAATAAGGATAAGTGCAGGGTCCTGCACTTAGGACAGAAGAATCGCATGCACCGCTACAGACTAGGGACCGAATGGCTAGGCAGCAGTTCTGCAGAAAAGGACCTCGCGGTTACAGTCCACGAGAAGCTGGATATGAGTCAACATTTTGCCGTTGTTGCCAAGAAGGCTAACGGCATTTTGGGCTGTATAAGTAGGGGCATTGCCAGCAGATCGAGGGACATGATCGTTCCCCTCTATTTGACATTGGTGAGGCCTCATGTGGAGTACTGTGTCTAGTTTGGGCCCCACACTACAAGAAGGATGTGAACAAATGGGAAAGCATCCAGTGGAAGGCAACAAAAATGATGAGGGGCTGGAACACATGACTTATGAGGAGAGGCTGAGGGAACTGGGATTGTTTAGTCTGCAGAAGAGAAGATTGAGGGGGGATTTGATAGCTGCTTTCAACTACCTGAAAGGGGGTTGCAAAGAGGATGGATCTAGTCTGTTCTCAGTGGTGGCAGATGACAGAACAAGGCGTAATGGTCTCAAGTTGCAGTGTGGGAGGTTTAGGTTGGATATTAGGAAAAACTTTTTCACTAGGAGGGTGGTGAAGCACTGGAATGCGTTACCTAGGGAGGTGGTGGAATCTCCTTCCTTTGGGGTTTTTAAGGTCAGGCTTGACAAAACCCTGGCTGGGATGATTTAGTTGGGGATTGGTCCTGCTTTGAGCAGGGGGTTGGAATAGATGACCTGCTGAGGTCCCTTCCAAGCTTGAGATTCGGTGGTTCTATCCCTAGCCATTCAGAATGTGCTTTGTGTCCGTGACCCGTGCTCGTGATTATTTACACCTCACCTTATTTTTTCAGTGATGATTTTATGTTTTTTTCTGGGTGTTAATGAAAATGGTAAATAGTTTACAGCCAAGAACTGATCCTTGTGGGGCCCCACTGGAAACACTCCCACTTGATACAGGAGTTCTGAAGGAACTCAGATGTGAAATTGCAGAACTACTAACTGTGGTATGTAACCTGTTGCTTAAATCAGACTCTGTACCATATGATTGGAGCTTAGTTAATGTAACTCCGATTTTTTAAAAAGACTTCAAAGGTGATACTAGCAATTACAGGCTGGAAACCCTAGCTTCAGTACCAGAGAAGTAGGTTGAAACTACAGTAAAGAAAGGAATTATCAGGAACGTAGATGAACATGAATTGTTGAGAAAGAGTCAACATGGGATCTGTAAAGGGAAATCATGCCTCACCAATCTATTAGAATTCTTTGAGGTGGGTCAATCTGGACCATCTGACCAAGTATGGCCATTCTTACATTCTTATCTTACCCTCCTTTAATTCTAGCCACTCCATTATCTTGCCGGGAAGCCCCATCAGACTGACAGTGCTACGGTTATCTGGGTCATCCCGTTTACCCTTCTTATATATTGGCACATTAGCTTTCCAGTGCTAAGGTCCTGTGCCCAGCCAATTCCCGGCCTTTGTATCACCCCCAGCCAAAGGGAGTGCTGTACACAGACCACGTCCTGGTGTTACCGGCATGGTCCCCATTTTCCATGTGATGCCAGTGTCTCAGGTCCCCTTCACATGAACACCTGGGGCATGTGGGTTTTCATTCCTTCCCTCTCCATGTCTGGTTGTTCTACAGGCACAGTGTCTGCTTGAGTCCTACGCCTGGGCCGGGCAGGCCTGGGTCAGTGTGACAGGGACACATGGCCCCTGGGGGCAGGGCTGAGGGTGCGCAGTGAAGAGGCCAGTGGAGTGAGAGCTCACACTACCAGAGCAGGCTGGGAGCTCAGAACAGATGTTAATGACCCCTGTGCATCATTTTGTGATATATTCACCCCCACACACAAAGCCCGCCCTGGCAGTGGTGCATGCGGCAGGCTGTGGAGGGTGGAGACGCCGAGACAGACACCAGCTCACACCAACAACATGCCCTTGTGTCTCCCGTCTCAGGGGACAGCTGGAGCTAGTGGTAAAATAGTGGAAATTGTCAAGAGGAATTTGCCCTTTTCCTGGGAATGGATTTAGAAATTCACTAGTTTTGGCTCAGCAGGACTGAGCCTGTCACAGGGAGGTTCCAATGGGAAACCAGGGGGTCCAGCTCTCCCCGATGCAGAGACCAGATGTGTGTGGGGGGGGATGGTGAATAATGTTTCCATTCTCATCTCATGAGGGAGGGCCCCTCTGGCCACAGACACATCAGGGCCTCCCTGAGACACGCTACAAGAGCCCAGAGCCTGTCCGGGCCGGAAGAAGGAGGGGAGAAGGAGGGACCTGGGGCAGAGAGCACCAGTGGCTGCTCATCAGAGATGTAGACTCGATGCTGCTGTGGGATATTCAGGCTGAGTCGCCGGCTCTCGATCACCCCATGATCCTGCTGTGGCTGCTCTGTGAGTTTGCAGTGAGCCCTCTGCCTAGCGGTTTAGGGGCAGGCAGGTTTATAGGTCTGCCTGTGCTGGGGGGACATGGGGAACAGCCTGGAAGGGAAGTTATGGTAAAAATGGTTTAAACGAACAGCTGCACGTTGATGTTCTACTGAGCTCTAAGCAGTTATTTCATGTTGGGTTTAAAAACTGGTTTGAAATTCATGGCCAAAGTTTCTTACCAATTTCTGAGAGAATATTTAATGCTCAGAACATTGTTTTGATATCTAGCTATTTTATTTAATATCTAATGTCCCTGTGTGTGTGTATTGTACTCACATATATATTACAACCTATGGCTGAGATTTTCAAAGCTGCCTGCGGGAATTGGACACTTTGTTCAAATTCATGGCAACTGAGCATCCAAATCACCTATACAGCTCTGAAAGTCTGAGCCGGTGAGCAGATCTTTAATAGTACATAGAATGGACCTGCATTAAAAGGATGCTATTGAGGTTACAAACCTGGAAATGACAGGGTTAGGACTGGCTGTGCGGAGCTCATTTCAGGGACAAGGAGAAAGAGTTGAAGTTGATTAGGAAAGTAAAGAGAGTGAGAAAATGTTTTGAAGATCATGAATGTTCGTGTTCTTTGTTTTCAGCAGGTTACATGGTGAGGAGCGTTTTACAATTAGAACAAATTTCTTAGACGTTAATGGAAACTTTAATCCTGCCTTGCAAATATTCAAACTTTGTAAGATTCCCACTTAGGGCTTTCCATCGATAGCCATGGTGAGACCCAGGGCCCACAGATGGCTCCAATTGTGGGATCGGGGTGTATGGCTCTTGCAACATGATCCTGAGTTGGGATTTTCTGGCTTGTCTTGGCTTAATTATTAATATTAATGTCACCCCAGTGTAGCTGGGGTGAGATTAATATAGTTAGAGCTGCTGTGTCTGCCACTCACCCCCTCTCCTGTCTGGTGCAGGTGCTGGGGTCACAGGCCAGGAGCCCTGCAGCTCCCCAGGTGAGTGAGAGCACAAGAGACATGGAAGAAGGGGAGACATAGAAAGGAGTGAAACCCCCAGACAATGGCAATGGGAGGGCGGCTGGGGAGGTGTAGGAGGCGGATGGGTGGGCAATGCCTCTTGCACGATTCCTGCTTGAAATCCTGGAAATCGCACTGTAAATGGAACTTTCCACAGTGACAGACCTTAAACTTTACTGGAAGTGAAACCCATCTTGGCCAAATCCTCAGCAGGCATAAATCAGAATACCTCTGTTGACTCCAATGGAGCAGGGCTGATTTACATGAGCCAGGGATCTGGCCCAGTGTCACTGAGATACATGTTTAACAAACTTTCCATGTGTAAATCTTGGCAGGCTTGGAGCTAATAGAGGAGTGTATTGATGAGACCAGGGCACTGCACTAGAATGAATTTGCAAAAAGAAAAGGAGTACTTGTGGCACCTTCGAGACGAATACAGACTAACACGGCTGTTACTCTGAAACCTGTTAGAATGAATTTGTCTTCAATCTCCTGTGTTGCACTGTATTTATCTTCATTCCAACGTGAAGAGAAACGGCTCTTTCAATCAGCCAAGCGTACTTCTCACTAATCCATCACTAATGCTTCGTTCCCTGCCTGGCTCTGCCTTCCCTGCAGAGCTAACTCGAGTTATCCGCACTCAGCGACTCCTCTCGAGTGAGCCGAGCTCGTGCGAGAACAGGCACACTGCTGGGCCCACACTGACTCTGCTCTCCCTCCAGTGTGGGGCTAGGTACAGCTTCCTGGGGCACGGCCCACGGCTCGGAGAGCTGCAGAAAACGGAGATGTGCTATGAATTCTTTGCTAGTCTGACGTTTCTGGGCACACGACGGGAACTGTGGGAAGGCACTGGAGGACTAGTGGTACTCGTGGTACTCAAGTGGTGCTAGCCTGTGTCCACACTACAGCGAGAGTGTCTACACTTCAATTTCAGCCCCCTTGCCTGACTCTATGAGTCTGAGTCAGTTGCCCTGTCCTCTGAGACTTGCTGTCACGTTGGGTTTTTGCCATGGAGATGTACCCTTAGTCTCTCTTTCTTGTTGCAGGTGACTTCCCTTCTCCTAAATTGTCTCTGAGCACCTCTTCAGCTCAGGTCGGGGACTGCATTTCGGCTCAGTGTCACCTTCGTCTCAAGACTTTAGCTGCTTTAGTTATTTTCTGTCAGGATGGTAAAGAAATATCAAGCCAAAAGGTCATGCCAGGCCGGTCACTGTATCAACATGACATCTCTGTGCAGAGCTCAGGCCAGTTTCGATGTATGTACCAGTACAGGAATGACCAGAACCAGGTGAAAAATTCTCGTCTCAGTCTCCCCTGGACACTGAATATACCAGGTGAGTTGTTGGACCCCAACACAATGTGAGGAGGGGGAAGGGAACAGCTGGACGGTGTGAGGCATTTTATAGTTGTGTGGGCTTCTGCCATGGAACGTGTGGATGTTGTGAAGGCCAAAAGGATAACTGGGTTGAAAAAAGTATGAGATAAGTTCCTGGAGGTTAGGTCCATCAATGGCTATTAGCCATGATCTGGGTGTTTCTAAACCTCTGACTGCCAGTAGCTGGGAGAGGATGACAGGGGGATGGATCACTCATGAATTGTCCTGTTCTGCTCATTCCCTCTGAAGCACCCGGCATTGGCCCCGGTCAGAAGACAGGATACTGGGCTAGATGGACTATTGGTCTGATCAAGTCTGGCTGTTTTTATGTTCTTATTAGATTTCTAACTCCATTTTCCAAGCCCACCTCTTGGCCAGTTTCTCTTTCTCATCCACTCATGATCGTTGTGGGCAGGGATTGACATTTATCCTGTCTGTAAAGCTACCAGCTCAATGAGACCTGACCTGGATTTGACTGTCATGTGCTAGTGCATTATTATTATTAATTATTATTACACCAGCTGGGAATCTGGCCCACTGATGTCAATGGAGCAGGGCTGACCTGCACCAGCTGGAGATCTGGCCCATTGACTCCAGTAGAGTGGGACCAATTTACCCCAGCTGGGATTTGGCCCAGTGTGTCTGAGGCTCCTTTGGAGAGACATGGTCTAGGGATTTGTAGGAGCTGCGTCTCTGGGATGATCTCTGCTTGGCTGGCCACTGAACCGCTGAACGTCCCTGATGTTCTCTGTGCTTTTGCCCAGGCCAGAAGCTGATCCCGAGCACCGGCCCCAGCCCTGAGGATCCAGTGTCTCAGGAAGGTGAGTGACGAGGGTTGCCAACTTTCTAGTTTCAGAAAATTGAACATCCTTGCCCTGCCGCTGCCCCGAAGCCCCTCCCCCTACCCCATCCCTTCCCCGTGGCCCCACCCTCACTCACTCCATCCCCCCTCCTCCGTCTCTCACTCTTCCCCACCCTCGCTCAGTTTCACCAGGGCTGGGGCAGGGGATTGGCGTTTGTGGGGGAGTGAGGGATCCAGCTGGAGGTGTGGGTTCTGGGTGGGGCTAGGGATGAGGGGCTCAGGGTGTAGGAGGGTGCTCCAGCCTGGGGCCAAGGGGTTTGGAGTGCGGGAGGGAGCTCTGGGCTAGGGCAGGGGGCTGAGGTGTGGGGGGAAAGATGAGGGCTCCAGCTGGGGTGCGGGGTCTGGGGTGGGGCTGGGTATGAAGGGCTTGGGGTGTATGAGGGGGCTCTAGGTTGGGGCCAAGGGGTTCGGAGTGTGGGAGAGGAGTGTGGAGTCCGGGAAGGAATTCGGGTGTGGGAGGGAATGTGGGGTGCAGGCTCCAGGAGGGAGTATGGGTGTGTGAGGGGGCTCTGAGTTGTTGCAGGGGGTTGGGGCCCGGGAGGGGGCTTGGAGGGCAGGCTCTGGGTGGCTCTGGCTGGTGTGGTTTGTGGGGGTCTGGGAGGCATTGATGTCAGGTGGCCCCTTAAATAGCAGCCACACCAGCACGGCCCTGGCATTTCCCGGGTGTCAGAGGCTGCTCTAACAGCCATGAATCCTGGACACCTGGCTCGGTGAGGACAAAAGTTTTTCCTGTTCTCTGGAATGGGGGCGGGGGGGTGAGAGAATTCCCCGCTAGTGACACACCCACCCCACTGCTGCCCCTGGCTCGCTGATCCCCCAGCATAGTGCAAATCACAGCAGCTCTAGGGAGAGAGCTGATGCAGGCCCCCCCTCCTCCTCCTACCATTTGCAGTGACCCCCAACCCCTCTCCTTCATTCTCCCCCACAGCCCGGCTGCTGGCTGGGGCCTCCACACTCAGCTGCTGCCCGACTCTCTTCAGACCCGTTCCCAAGCAGAGCAGCCCAATTTTACCCTATGCTTCCACACAGCCCATTCATCCCCGGGAGGAGAGTGACCTGCCCACAGCCCCTTACCTACTGGCTGCATGGTCCCGAGTTGAACCCAGCACAGTAGCCCCACAGGGAGCAGGTTGTGGGACCCAGGACAGGTGGCTGACCCCTCCTCTCTTAGCTCCCAACAGCTGGGGAGCAGTGGGCCGGGTAGGGAGGGTGCTGAAGGCACTTCCTAAAGGCCACAGTGCCCGCTCTGCAGGGACCCCTGGCCACCGCAGAGGCTGCTGCCGGGGGTTAACCCTGCCGGCCCCAGCCTGCAGCCGAATGCCTTTCCCAGCCCCTCCGCTGGGATCCACCCCCTGCCAGCGGGGGCTCGCACCGCCCCCGAGCTCCACAGAGAGAGCTGCTGCAGGCCCCCTCCTCATCCCCCTGCCGCCAACCAGACTTTTAACGGCCTAGTTGGCAGTGCTGACCGGAGCCGCCAGGGTCTCTTTTTGAAAGAGAAAACCGGATGCCTGGCAACCCTAAGAGTGACTGTGTTCAGGCCTAATTCCCCCAGCGCTCAGCACGCTGAGATCAAGTTGGGTCTGAGCTCTGAAGAATCTCACCCTGATTCCCTGACCCACAGCCCATCGGCATCCCTGGGACCCTGGGACTGAGTCCAGTGGGCCGGGTTACTCCTATGTTCAGAACTGGGAGGAGGTGTCCTGTTCTAGGCCGGTCCTTGAGCAGCCCCTCTCCAACCTCCCCCACAGCAGGGTGTGTGGGGAGGGGAATAGCACATATAGGAGCGTCCGCAGCTGAGGGAGACCCATCTGTCTCCCCACAGCCATTCCCCCCTCTCACCCTGCAGCTGGCAGCATCTCCTATTAAAGCAGCTTCTGTGTCGTTGCAGCGATGGGAGAGGAAGCAGAGATGGGACCATTTTACACCCCATGGCCAAAGCACCCGGCAGCTTGGGAAAGTGGAAAGAGCATTCCCTGTGGGCTGGGAGCTGGGGGTGGGGAGAGTTCATGAATCCCCGTTCTGCACTGTTACGAGAAGGAGGAACTGGGATGGAACCAGAGGACCCCGGGAGGGCAGACTGGAATCCACCCAACAGCCTCAAGAATGGGAGAACCAAAGAACAAGATAACATCTAGCAGCGCAGAGCCATCAGGAATGTGCTATCTGCTGATTGATTCAGCAACAGCATGATGAAGCAATTCCCATAGACTGGCATAGGAAGAAATTCCTATAAAAATAGATTCTAAAAAGTGAGAACTTTGGGGTCTGATTCTGCAAACCAACTTCCAGGAGCATCAGATGAGCATCTGACAAGGCCCTGCTCCCTCCTCATGTCCAGGCCACCTGGCCGGTGGCTTGGCATGAGCAACTCTAAGGCTGGTAACTATGATAACAACCTTGCAGAACCTGTGTGTGTGTGTTTGTGTGAATGAATGTGTGAATAAATATGAGATTGAATGGAATGTTATAGCTATAACTAAGTGCTTACTATGATTCTTTCTGTATTCACAATAAATGTGGTATTTTGCCTTTTTCCCTTTCATGAGATCCTGTTGGTTTTTATTTTATTGGTATAACAGCGGAATGTCCCTCCCATGACCCCGGTGGGGAAGGACAGGCTCTAAAGCCTTGGCGAGGCCAGAGCAAGTCTGGGCTGGGGCATCCCATGGCTGGGGAGTCACACATTGGCTGGTCTGTGACTCGCCTGCCCATTGTGACACGCCCCTGCTGGCTGGCACAGCCTCATCCCCTCAGTGCCAGGCTTGGCTCTGGCAGAGCGAGAGCTGGCAGGTGCCGCTGGGGAACGCTGAGCCAGCAGTTCCAGCTCCACCACCGGCAGCAGAAAGTGAGTGCTCCATTTACGTGCAGGTTTCTGCCCACTCCTGACTCCAGGTAGGAGAATCTTCTATTGCCCACCTCTGCTTTTCCATTGCATCGCCAACCACAACGAGCCTTCCCCGAGCTCCTGGCTGGGTGGCGCACGTCTGCCAAGTGCCCCGGTGCCGGCCGTCTAGCCTGGTGCCAGTGAGGAAGTGGGCAGCGGCATGCGCACAGGAGGGAGTCTGGGGCGGCTCGACAGAAGGGGTCGCACCAGTCGAGCCCGGAGGGGACGGAGACAAGGAGGAGGGTTTGGCAGGGCTGGTGGCAAGGCACGGGAAGGTGGCACAGGTGGTTAGATGAGGCATTGGGCTGGGACCCAGGAGAGCTGTGTTCAGTTCCCCGCTCCTCTGTAAGTCTTCTGCGTGAGATCAGGTGAGTCCCCGCCGCTCTGGGCCTCAGCTAACGAGGGAGAGCACGTCCCTGCTCTGCGGAGGGGGGATTGAGAGCCTAAATACCACAACACCCGTGTGCTAAGCCACTGGCATGATGGGGCCAGGTAAGTGCCCAGACACTGAGGTTGCCGGGGGAACAGGCATTCTCCGGTTGCCTGGAGCCATTGTTCCATTCACCAGGACAGTCCGATGGCAGGACAGTCCCCCTGAGCTCTGGAGAGGACTAGAGGTGCCTTAGGACGCCTGCTGTGCAGCTGCTGCAGAGTCAGCAGGAGACACTGGGTGAGGAATGGAGCCCCCCAGGGCAGGGGCCATTCAGGAGACCCAGCGTGGGGGGAATCAGGCCTGGGATTCTCTGCAGCAGCTGCTCCCACACAGGCCTTGGAGAGAGGAGCTGTGAAACCCCCACAAAGCTCTGCCCCCGCACAGAGCTCTGTAGCACTGGGACCCCGTACGCGTGAGCCGCAATCCAGCAGGGCCTTGGGCCAGCCCCACCCTCTCCCATTGCCCCGCTCTGGGAGGCCAGGGCACAGTTCACAATTTAGGACGGACCAGCTGCAAGGATCCTGGCGGGCCCTGGTATGGTTGGAGCAGCATTTTCAGTGTTCGGGAAAAGCGAGATCTGTGCAATAGGCAACGTAGCTCCATCTGGGCACCAGCCAGCTCCTGTGCCCCAGAGAGCTCCCACAGCTCCCACAGAACCAGGGAAGAAGAGGGCAGGAGGTTGAAAGAGCAGGTGCCATCCTGAAACCCAGGAGACCCATGTTCATTTCCCAGCTCTGCCACAGATGCTCTGTTTGTCTTCGAGCAAGTCCCTTCTTCCCTCTGTGCTGTAGTTCCCTGTCTGTGCAGTGGGGTTTGCTGCCAGACCCTGCCCTGAAGGGGGCAGTTAGAATAAATGCAATGGAGGTTGGGCAGTGCTCGGATGCCGGGGGATGAGGGCCAGGATGGTGCCTAAGATAGACCGAAAGCAAGGGGGAGCTACAGAGCCGGTGGTGAGAGGGGTTTGGCCTTTGACAATGTGCTCTGAGTGCCTGGGGTGCCACACCCCAGACAGCCACTGGCATTGCCAGACCTCCCTGATTTACGGTGCTGCTGCTTTCCCTGCTTCTAGGAGTCACTGCCTCCCCCTGGGCCGAGACCCCCGTGTCACGGAGTCCCCGGGCGATGCTCTGGAACTGCTCCCTACGAAGTCAGTCAGGACTCTGGGGAAGTCTCCTTTCTGTGAGCAGCCTGTCTGCAGGGCAAACAGCTCACACAGCTTCCACCTTCCTGGGTCTGACCTCGGAGCATTCAGCATCCTCTTCTCCTCCGTGAGCTGCCCACAGCGAGTCCGCCCACTCAGGCTCCTGGGGAAGCCGGAGTGTCCTGCCCCCCAGCTCCGCAGTCAGACGTGACTCTCAGCCAGCCAGTAAAACAGAAGGTTTATTAGATGACAGGAACATGGTCTAACACAGAGCATGTAGGTGCAGAGAACAGGAGCCCTCAGCTGAGTCCATTTTGGGAGGTAGTGAGCCAGACAACCACGTCTGTACTTCACTCCATGTCCCCAGCCAGCCTCAACTGAAACTCTCTCCAGCCCCTCCTCCTCTGGGCTTTGTCCCTTTCCCGGGCCAGGAGGTCACCTGATTCCTTTGTTCTCCAACCCTTTTAGCTCTCACCTTGTAGGGGGGAAGGGCCAGGCCATCAGCACCCAGGAAATAGGGTGTCGGCCATTCTCTGTTTCCAGACCCCTGCACATACCTGCCCTCTAGGGCTCTGCAATGATCATACACCCTTACCCCACCACCTAGATACTTAAGACCTGCATAGGGGAAACTGAGGCACCCCCACACTATTCAGAGGAAACATTAAGAACAGTCCCACTTTGTCACATGCCACAGCAATCATCTCCTGGGGCTGTCATGGCACTGAGCATTAGCAAGGTCTGAGCCTCAGTTGGGCGGGGTGGGGGGGCTGCTATTAAAGCAGCTTCTGTGTCGTTGCAGCGGTGGGAGAGGAAGAAGAGATGGGACCATTTTACACCCCATGGCCAAAGCACCCAGCAGCTTGGGAAAGTGGAAAGAGCCTCCCATGTGAGCTGGGAGCTATGGGTGGGGAGAATTCATGAATCCCCGTTCTGCACTGTTACGAGAAGGAGGAACCGGGATGGAAGTGATTCTCCCATTCGGGGATCCAGAGACCCCCTGGCTCCAATAGCATTGATGCAGGGAGGGGCTCTGGCCTGGTGTCTGCAGGAGCTGGGACTAGAGGAGCCCAGCGGTCCCTTCCGGCCTAACGTCTGTGACTCTGGGGAGCGGAAGGTCCCTCCCATGGCCCCAGTGGGGAAGGACAAGCTCCAAAGCCTTGGCAAGGCCAGAGCAAGTCTGGGCTGGGGCATCCCATGGCTGGGGAGTCACACATTGGCTGGTCTGTGACTCGCCTGCCCATTGTGACACGCCCCTGCTGGCTGGCACAGCCTCATCCCCTCAGTGCCAGGCTTGGCTCTGGCAGAGCGAGAGCTGGCAGGTGCCCCTGGGGAACGCTGAGCCAGCAGATCCAGCTCAGCCACCGGCAGCAGAAAGTGGGTGGCCCATTTACGCGCAGGCTTCTGCCCACTCCTGACTCCAGGTAGGAGAATCTTCTATTGCCCACCTCTGATTTTCCATTGCATCGCCAACCACACCGAGCCTTCCCTGAGCTCCTGGCTGGGTGGCGCATGTCTGCCAAGCGCCCCGGTGCCGACCGTCTAGCCTGGTGCCAGTGAGGAAGTGGGCAGCGGCATGCGCACAGGAGGGAGTCTGGGGCGGCTTGACAGAAGGGGTCGCAGCAGTTGAGCCCGGAGGGGACGGAGACAAGGAGGAGGGTTTGGCAGGGCTGGTGGCACGGCACGGGAAGGCGGCACAGGTGGTTAGATGAGGCATTGGGCTGGGACCCAGGAGAGCTGTGTTCAGTTCCCCGCTCCTCTGTAAGTCTTCTGTGTGAGATCAGATGAGTGCCCGCCGCCCCAGGCCTCAGCTAACGAGGGAGAGCAGGTCCTTGCTCTGCGGGGGGGGTTGAGAGCCTAAATACCACAACACCCGTGTGCTCAGCCACTGGCATGGTGGGGCCAGGTAAGTGCCCAGACCGGGAGGTAGCTAGTGGCCCTGCCCCTCGTCCTACTCCAGCTCTGCTCTCGCTCTAGCCTCGCTCCACCCACGCCCCGGCCTCCTGAGTCCAGCTCCAACCATGAGGCCTGACCACCTCCAGCACCTTTGCTGACACCATCACTTCCAGAGGGAATGGCACTGAGGTTGCCGGGGGAACAGGCATTCTCCGACTGCCCGGAGCCATTGTTCCATTCACCAGGACAGTCCGATGCCAGGACAGTCCCCCTGAGCTCTGGAGAGGACTAGAGGTGCCTTAGGACGCCTGCCGTGCAGCTGCTGCAGAGTCAGCAGTTGACACTGGGTGAGGAATGGAGCCCCCCAGGGCAGGGGCTATTCAGGAGACCCAGCGTGGGCGGAATCAGGCCTGGGATTCTCTGCAGTGGCTGCTGCCACACAGGCCTTGGAGAGACGAGCTGTGAAATCGCCACAAAGCTCTGCCCCGGCACAGCCTGCCTGCCTGCTACTCTCCCGCCTTCTGCTCCTTCCGCTTCATGGTGGTGTCAGAGCAACTCCTGCTGCTCACCAGCCCGCCCCCCGCACCACACCCCGCTTTCCTCCCCCACCTGGGACCTGCCACGGCCCCAATATTCCTGGGGGAAGGGATCAGGGTAATTTCCCTGGGTAGGAAGAATCCTGAGTGGTTGGATGCAGCCTATCTGCTGGGCAGTTTGTGAACCAGCAGAAGGAGAGGCGGGAGTGACCCGGGGGAGGCCGTTTGGCCTGCGGGATGGGCCTGGGAGTCCGGAGACCTGGGTTCTGATCCTGCCTGTACTGCTGACTGCCTGGGTGACTTTGAGCACATCCATTGGCTTGTTTCCCTGCTGGCAGCTGTAGGCGCTGGTGGAACAGCAATACGTGGACTGGCTCTGATGCTGAACGGGGCAGTCGCCTCTCATCTCTCACAAGCAATGCCTTGTCCTGGCTTCTTGCAGGATGGCTGAGGAAGTCCGCAAGGTCCCCTTGAAGCCCATTCTTGCCTGGGAGGAGACAAGACCTCCTCGAAGGAAGAGTCCGCAGAAGAGCCCACAGCAGCAGCAGGAGCTGTGTGTGCCTCAGCCCTTCCATGCTGGTGAGTGGGTGCCTCCTGGGTGGGCGGAGGGGCTGCAAAAATGGCAGGGGCCATGGCCCTGCATTGCGGTGGGGCTTGCCCCTCTGGGGGTTAGGGTTGCAAGACCAGGGTGTCAGTGGCGGGAGAAGACTCTATCACCTTTGTACAACTCTGGGCTGCCATGAGATGGAGAGACAGGAAAACCCAGGCAGGGGGGAATAGCCCCTCCTGCTGGCAGCAGCTGCAGCCCCTACATCTGACCGGGCATTAGGGGCGGCAGCAGAAGCATCAGGTGGAGACTGACTGAATTGCCCACCCCGATCCGTCACACACAGGGTCGGAAGATGTCTTCCACCAGCCGAAGGGGATGCTCTGTGCACGGTGGGTTGTTAAGCCTAGGATTGCAGGGCGCTGGCCAAAGCATGAGATGCCCCCTGATGTTGCAGCCCCATCTGCTGGCTCCTTTGCAGGGGGGTTACGCATGGCACAGCACAGGGCATTTGGGTGTGGGGGTTGATGATGGGAGCCCAGGGCTTGCCCAGGTTACACCCCGTGGCTGTTGATGGCAGGAGAGGCAGTCAGAGGAAGCAGAACGGGCAGGCCCTGGGTCCCCGTATCCCGTGCAGACTGGGTAACTCCTTCCTGTCCCGCAGCGGGGAGCAGAGCGATTCACTGCCAGTCCCTCTGCCCCCTCCAGCAATGGCCCGGAGAGCAGGGACACCACTCATAGCCTGACATCATGCCTCCTTCCAGGTGTGGCGCTCCCCAAATCCCCAGGCTCAGCCTGCATGCTGGGTGCGGGCAGGGAAGTGGGGTGGCCGCTGGCAACCAGGGCTCTGACTGGATCTTTGCTGGGCTGAGCAGCAAAGAGTTCGGGAAACCAGGGATGGCTGTGCCAGACCCTGTTGTGCATCGGGGCTGCTACCCTGCTGGGGTGGGAGCGGGGGGCAAGGGTTTCTGCTAAGATCTCTGTCACCCAACCTGCAGCTTGGCAGCTCCAGGTATTACCACTGCTCTGTCTTTGATCAGATTCACCATCACCTGGGAATGCCTCCTGTTTTATGGAGCCAGACTCGCAGGAGAAAGAGACCCTAGACTACATCAACGCCTTTCTCAAGGGCAATGAACAGGTACCAAGAGCCCTCCTCTGATCTCTCAGCTACTGCCCTGTCCACATGCACCATCCGTCCTTCTCCGGATGAGGCATGGATTCTAAGGCCAGATGGGACCACTGTGACCTCCTGTATAACACAGGCCAGAGACCTGCCCCCAAATAATTCCTGTTTAAACTAGAGCATCTTAAAAACATCCTCTCTTGAGTTACAAAAGGCACCCACCATGCCCCTTGCCCACTTGTGCCCACTGGATTTGGCCAGTCCCCAGCGTGATGGGTTGCCCCCCTTTGAGGTGCCACCTGATGTACTGGCTTATCACTGAGCCCGCCTGTTCTGCCAGCCTGGGCCCCCGTTACCTTGTCTTGTTGGGCTCGGCTCACAAGCCTCTTCCAGCCATACACACAGGCAGGGCCACACCCAGCTGCAGAAAGACACAGACACTGAGATCAGCTCTGGGAAGACTCAGCTGAAGGGCCTTGTCCCAGTTCTCTGGTGCCCACCTCCTTTGGAGTACGGACCCAAAGGTTTTATGACATTTGCCCCCTCCCTCGATGTCGAGAGAGGTATGAACAACTCTTTGCCCCTCCTCCCCGTTACTAATTTATACTACAAACTGGGTTGTGGTATAAACAAGAAACAAGATGATTAACTACAAGAGGTAGATTTTAAGGGGTTAGAAGAGATAGCAAACAGAACAAAGCAGTTTACCCTAGTAAATAAAGAAAACACACAAACGAAGCTTTACACACCAGATAGATAGGATATCCATTAGCAAATTCTCCCCGAGTGATAAACAGGTTGGCAGATTCTTAAGGCAGAAGCTGCCTTGGTTTTGCAGCTTGGATTTCCCAGGTTTTCTTGCACAGGCTAGGAATCTCTCTCTCTAACCTAAGACCATCACTTCTCATGGTTCAATCTTTGTCTCTCAGGTGTTTCCAGGTATCTTATTGCAGGGAGTCTGAGGTCCCGTCCCGTCCCCCCCGCGATGTCCTTGTTCCCCTTTTATCTTCTCTTCCCACCTGCTGGAAAACTCTTTTGCTGTGACCTGGGTCCAACAGGTCCCGTTGTGTCGCGTTATCTCGGGGAGGTTTCTATTGCACACAGTTCCTGGGGTAGCCCTAATGCTTGTGCATTTCCTCCAGGAGCCAGTGTTTGGCTTTTTTGCTGTTCTACCTGAAAGGCTGTTTTGAACCTCACAGTGTTTTTCAGGAACACATACACAGCTGAACTTCAGAACGTCACATACAACGATAGCACATGCAATCCAATGAGACATTAATGTCTAGCAGATAAAGACTTTTAGACTGATACCTTACAAGACATACTTGATACCAAACATATCCTAATTATATGACAGTGGCGAATATTGGGGTGTCAGGGTGTCACACCCAGATGTTCCTCCCACTCTATCAAGCCCCCCAGTAAGACTGTCTGGATGCTTAGCCCCCATATTGCAGTTCCTCTTTGGACACCTACCCCGTGAGATCTGCTCCCTCTCTGCTCTGGTTTCACACAGAGCTGCCCTGCCCTCCCCACATAGTCACTCCTGTTGAGAGATGAATGGCCTTCTGGCCTTCGGCTTATCAAAGCCTGAGCAGCGCTGGGGGGAAGCTTTCTGACATCTCTCCCACTGGCAGCTCTTTCCACGCTAACCTTCCTGTTTTTGTCTAATCTCTGCGGGGCATAGGAGGAGGCCAAGAAACTTGAATTCTTGGATCGTGTCATCACCATCAGCAGGGCCGCCCTCACGAGGCACCCAGAACAAAACCTGGCAGCTTTTCTCTGCAAAGCCCTCCTTGTGGAGAAGATAAAGGTGAGTAAAACACACACTCGGGCTATGTTACTTGGCGGGTTTAGTGATTGGCCTGGAGAGCTCTGCAGATTTGTCTACCTTCAACTGCCAATCGCTGGATCGTGTTGGACGTTTGTCTGTTAGACTGAAGAGCCCATTATCAAGCATTTGCTCCCTGTGTAGATACTTACAGACTGTCATCAAGGCACCCTGTAACCTTCTCTTTGTGAAGCTGAACTGATTGATTTCTGGAGTCTCTCACTATAAGGCATGTTTCCCACTCCTTCAGTCACTCTTGTGGCTGTTCTCTGACCCCTCTCCAATTTATCAACATTCTCCTTGAATTGTGGGCACCAGACCTGGAGAGAGGATCCCAGCAGAGGTCGCACCACTGCCAAATACCGAGGGAAAATAACCTCTCTAACAACTGGAGATTGCCCTGTTTGTACAGCCCAGGATGGCATAAGCCCTTTTGGCCCCAGCCTCACACTGGGCGCTCCTGTGCAGCTGATTACCATGACTGCCAAGTCTTTTCCAGAGTCACCGCTTCCCAGGTTAGAGCCCCCCATGCTGTGAGTGTGGCCTGCGTTCTTTGTTCCTGAACATGTCACTGTATTGAAACGTAGGTTGTTCCCTTGCACCTAGCTTCCCAAGTCACCGGGTCACTCTGTATACACCAGTCTCCCTGCACAGAGCCCCAACACTCCGCAGTCAGTGCCCACTAGGGAACTAGCAACAAATCTGCTCTGTAGATTTGAAAAGTCTTTGCTCTGCGGCACTGCAGAAAGCTTTCCGGAGCTTACCTCCCTTCCCTGAACGTGGGACAAGCGTGTGCTGGTGGGTGGTTCAGTGGGCTGGGGCTCAGTTCCTCAGTGAGACCTTTGGGCAAATCACTTCCCCCTCTGTGCCTCAGTTTCCCTCCCATGCCTTGTCTCATCCTGTTAGCTCGTCAGTTCTCTGGGGCAGGGACTGGCTCTCACCGTGTGTGTGCAGCACCTGGCACAAGGAGCCTGATCTCAGGTGGAGTCCCTGGGTGCTAATGCTGATGGAGCCTTTGCAGTGCACTGGTGCGTGACACTGGGGCCCTGACCACAGGCCCTGCACTGCGCTCCCCAGCTGGAGCCCTGCACACTGTCAAGCCCACAGTAGGACGATCTGTCTGCCGAGGCCACGTGTTGCAGGCCCTGCGCTTTGCTCCCCAGTCGGAGCCTTACGGGAGCTCGGAGCCCGGCTGGCACTTCCCCACATTGTTTCCCCAGGAGCTGATTGATCTTGAGTCCGTCGAGTCCCTGACCAGCGGGGTGCGTCAGCAAGCGATGCTCGCCATCATGGAGCTGAGGTACCCGGCCTGCCCGCCCAGCCCCAGCTAGTGCTGTGTGCAGCCAGACACGCCAGCCTCTTGGCATGGCCAGTTCTCCAGGGCATTGCCCCCTCTGCTCCTCCCCCGTCTTCCGATTCCCCCGGGCACGTGGCACCCGTGGGTTGGTGGTGGAGGATCCTTCGGTGCCTGGCGACCTCTCCAAGTGGCCGTGTGAAGATGTGGGGAGGGAGCGAGGGGGTTGGACCGGTCCCCTCTGGGACCCGCAGGCGATGGCTCCGAGGGGAGAGGGGCAGTTGGGCACTGCCGGAGCGGAGCCACCGGAGTCGCCGCCAGCTGTGCCAGCTGCATCCCGCCGGCAGCTTAGCGACTCCCTGTGGCTCAGAGGCTGGGCAGGCTGAGCCCTGGCACGTGGCACAGCCTGCGCCATGGGGGGCTCTCTCTCAGTGCCGCTGGCGCCCTGCTCTCAGCTTCCCAGAAGCCTGCCCATCATGTCCTGGGAGCCTGAGGCCAACATCAGTGCATCAGTCTCGCCTCAGCCCTCCAATCCGCACATGTCTCTTCTCTTAGCAAAGTGAAGCCACTGCTGCAGGGAATGGAGCTATCCAGCCTGCTCACCATCTGCTTCTCCAGCGTCTTCTCCCTGCCTCCAGCAGAGACCAACCAGGGCGTGGAGGCTGCTCTATACAACAACGTAAGCCCCAAACTAGCCATGAGGAGCCGCCCCAAACCGAGGGGGAATCCTGCAAGTCACTTGTGTCCCTGCCCCCTGGGTTACCTGGCGCTGGCATAAGAGTGTAATGATCACAGCTCCTTGGCAGCGCTTCAGCTCAGGACCGGCAATTAGTGGGGAACAGACACTCCCTTCACAAGCACATTCATCCCCAGTGCATGGCTGGGGGCACAGGCCTGAGATCGATCGGCTGCTTGAGATGCACACAGGCCAGGGGAAGTGAAGCTTGGCTGGAAATCTCCCCTCCCCCTCAAATGCTGAGTCCTTCCTGACTCTTCTAATGCGTTAGACTGTGTGCAGTGGCCTCCCTGGGGACAGCAAAAGTGGGCGGGGTCCTGTTGCCAGGAGGAGTTTGCAGTAGGTCCCCTGCGGGTACAAGTGAGTGGGTGAGCTGGAATAGCAGGGGCTGCCATGGCCTGGGACGTGTCACGCGCCAGGGCATTGGTTCGTCGCCTGGCTGGGTAACGCCACTTGCTGTGGTTTCTCCTCTGCTCTGCACACAGACTCTGAACACCATGGATGAGCTGCTGAAGACCTTGGTGTGTGAGGATGAGAAGCGCAACCTTGTGGTGCTACAAAACATCGTGGAGGTGTGGAGGCATGGGGGCAGGAAGGGGACGAGTCCTGTAGCTGGGGTGGGGCTCTGGGACCAAGGATCCATTTAATCCCAAGCATGGGACACCCCTGTGCCTTCTGCTCCTCAGAGTACGTTCTAGACAAAGGTTCTTGGGCTGGAGGACCAAGTGCCCCCGCTATATCTGAAAAACGTCTGCATGGCATGGGGGTGGAGGAGGGCGGGATCTGCCGTGTTCTCCACTGAGCCTCATCTGAGCCCGGGATTCATTTGTGTTCACCATGGGCCCCACCAATACTGGCCAGAGCCCAGAGCTAGATTCCCCCAACGTTCTAGTTCTGGGGCCACAGGAAGTCGATTCTGTGGGTGGTTTGTGCTCCAAAAAGAGGGAAATGTCCTCAGCAGATATTCGGTCTTCTCGATCCCAGGGCTTGGGAAGAGGGAATCACAGAAGTACAGGGCTGGAAGGGATCTCAAGAGGTCATCTACTCCACCCCCTGCACTGAGGCAGGGCCAAGCATTCCTCGACCGTCCCTGAGGAGTGTTTGTTCAGCCTGTTTTTTTAAAACATCCATGATGGGGAGTCCACCACTTCCCTAGGTCACCTGTTCCAGTGCTTAGCCACCCTTAGACTTTTTCCAAATATTTAACCTCAATCTCCCTTGCTGCAGATTAAGCCCATTACTTCTTGTCCTACCTTCAGAGGATGTGGAGAACAATTAGTCACCATCCTCTGTGAAACAGCCCTTAACGTATTGGAAGAGTGTTAGGAGGTGCCCCCTCCGTCTTCTCAAGACGAAACATGCCCAAGTCATTCACCCTTTCTTCATAGGTCAGGTTTTCTAAACCTCTGATCATTTTTGTCGCTGTCCTCTGGACGGGCCCCAGTTTGTTCACATCTTTCTTAAAGCGGGGTGCCAAGAACTGGACACAGTGCTCCAAGCTAATACACCTCAGAATGACATTTCCCTCTTTCACAACAGCATCACACTCTTGATTCCTATTCAGTGTGAGATTCACGCTAACCCCCAGATCCTTTTCTGCAGTCCTGCCACCTAGCCGGTTATCCCTCACTTTGTTTTTATGCATTTGATTTTTCCTTCCTAAGTGCGTTACGTCACATTGGTTTTGACTGAATTTCATCTTGTTGACTTCAGACCAACTCTCCAATTTGGCAAGCTCATTCTGAATTCTAATCTGTCCTCCAAAGTGCTTGTAATTCTCCCCAGCTTGGTGTCATCCGCCAACTTGACAAGCATACTGTCCTCTCTGTTAACCAAGTTCTTCATGAAAATCGTGAGCAGTACTGGACCCAGGCACACCCCTAGGGGACCCCACTTCAGACACCCTCCTAGTTTGCCAGCGAGTCAGTGATAACTCCTCTTTGAGGATTGCCTTTCCATCAGTTGTGTGCCCACTTTCGAGTAGTCTCAACTGGATCATATTGGCTTAGTTTGCTTATGAGAATGTCTTGTGGAACTGTGTCAAAAGCCTTATGAAACTTCATATACATCATCATATACTGCCTCCCTCCATCCACTAGGCAAGTAACCCGGTCAAAGAAGGAAGTTAGATTTGTTTGGCATGGTTTGTTGTGGACAAATCCATGGTGCTATTCCTTATCACCCTATTATCTCCTCTAGGTTCTTACAAACTCTTTAATAATTTGTTCAGTAATCTTTCTGGGTACCAAAGATAGGCTGACAGGTGGATAATTCCGTGGGGCCTCCTTGTTCCCCTTTCTGAAGATAGGCTCTGTGGCTGCCCTTCTCCAGTCCTCTGGGACCTTCAGCCCTCCTAAAGGTTCAGAGATTGCTTTGTCTAGCTCCATCTCCTGTGAATATCATGAGGCTCTGCCAACTTGAATACATCTAAGTGACCTAAATTGTCTTTTAACTATTCTCTCCCTACTCTGGCCTGTATTTCTTCCCCCTTGTTGTTAATATTGTGGTCATCATCTAGTCGTCATTAACCTTTTTAGTGAAAACTGAAGCAAAAAAGGCATTAAACACCTTGGCTTTGTCTGTATCATCCATTATTTGCTCTGCTTCCCTGCTGAGTAGTGGCCCCACACTTTCCTTTGTCTTTCTCTTGCTCCTAATGCATTTACAGAGCTGCTTCTGATTGCCTTTTATGTCCCTTGCCAGTTCGAACTCATTTTTGCCTTAGCCTTTCTGATTTTCACTCTATTTGCTTGTGCTATTTTTTGGTCCTTCTCCTTCACAATTTGTCCCAATCTGTTTCTCTCAGGTCCTGCTCCCCTGGACCGCATCCAAGGAGGTGCATGTGCGGCTGAGGGCAGTGGGAAGAATCACCTGGCTGACCAAATTCATCTCCGGTCAACACAAATTCAAGGTGAGCAGCCTGTGACTCTGGCCGTCTCCTAACTGCACTGAGCAGGCTCGCGGTGCAGCTCTCCCTGGCAGGGAAAACCCGGGCCTGGAATAGTGACTCAGCAAGATCCTCGGTAGGAGTCCAATCTAATGAGCCCTGATGTGGACGGGTCCGTCCTCTGACTCCAGTGGTCCTTGGGTGGAGCCCCATAATTCTATCTCCAAGGACTCTCCCCGCTGTTCCCCTCGGACCAAAGGCTACTCCGCAGGGTCAGCGGATTTACACAGGATCGCCTTGAGAGCACCCTCTGAACCCAGGTGTCTCTTCACCCCCTTTGTCAGTTGCCCCCGGGACGCTTTGGCATCAGCTCCTGTCAGGCTGCCAGATGAACACCCGCTGCTCTGGGTGCTCAGGGCCATTGAGCTGCTCCAGCTGCTCCATCCCCCCTGTGGCAGGGCCTCCCCTCCGGCAGCTGAAGCGGGGTGCTTGGATGATATGCCCCCAGAGGCTGGGGCAGCAGAAGAGAAGGAGGGAGGTGGGAGGGGACACAGTGAAAGGGATGGGAGGGGCCAAAGGAGCCAGAGCAATGGGGAGTGGGTCAGGGGAGGCCGTGCAGAGCCCAGGAGAGGAGGGCAAGGTGCTTGGTGCGACATGGGGAAGAGCAGGGAGCGAGCGCAGGGGCTGCAGGAGGGGCAAGGGAAGGTCTGGCAGGAGAGGGAGGCTAGAGGACAAGGCTGCAGGAGAGAGCCGGCAGGAGAGAGCCGGCAGGATGGGTGCAGCGCAGAAAGTGGGGGTTGCGGGGAGCTCCAGGATGGAGTGAGAGAGGCGGAATGCAGAGAAGAGGAGTCCAAGGTGACCTCACGCTCCTGGACCTGAGGTCAGTGGAGGGAGGGGGATGGGAGAAGGGGCTGGGATTAGGAGCTTGCCCTTGAGATGGAGACTGGACGTTAGTTCATTCCTTACCCAGGTCCCCACTCGAGGGCAACGTTTGCTGACTTTGCTACCCAGACTTCCCGTCCCTGCTGAGCTTCCCTCAGTCCCTGGTGATGGGTCCCATGGCTTCTCCTGCTCTCATTGTCCCCAGTCTCTCTGCGCTGGGCTCTGCCTCTCCCGGTTCTAGACCGTTGCTAGTGCAATGCTGGGGGACATGCTGCACTGGGCCTGCAGGGGCGAGTGACTCCCCTTGCTCCCTCTCTCCGTCAGGGAGTGGAGGAGTTCAGAGTCCTGGGCCAGCTGGTGGGCTGTCTCACTCTGCACTGTGCTGAGCAGGAGCAGGAGATCTGCCGATCGGCTATGGAGGGACTTCACCACCTCTACGCCTTCATGCTGTGGCAAAAACGTAAGAGCACTGGAGACCCTTGTCCTTCCTAAATACATTGACATGGGGTTTCCAAACATGGGAAACATATTTAGTGAACACTTCTGCCTTTTCTGCATCCTTTTAAACAGTCTCCATCTAGTAATGAGCCTACACCATTGCTAGGATTTCTTTTGTTCCTGATACACTTTTTTAAAAAAGCCTCCTTACTCTCCATAGTCCTTCAAGCCATGGAGTTTCCCCTGATGTCTTTAGCTTCCCCTGTCCATATTCTACTCTTCATAACTCACATAAGAATGGACATAGTGACTCAGATCAGTTCATCTAGCCCAGTATTGTGTCTTCTGATAACGGCCAGTGCCTCATGCTTCAGAGAGAATGAACTGAAAAGGGAAATTTGGAGTGATCCATCCAGTCTCATCCGGTCCCAGCTTCTGGTAGTCAGAGGTTTAGGGACATGCAGAGTCTGGGGTTGCATGGCCTAATTATCTTGAACCCAATTATACTTTTAGGCTTCACAACATCCCACGGCAACAATTTCCACAGGTTGCCTGTGCATTGTGTGCAGAGATACCTTCTTTTCTTTGCTTTTAACTTGCTGCCTATTAATTTCAGAAAGTGACCCCTAGTTCCTGTGTTATGTGCAGGGGTAAATAACACTTTCCTATTCACTTTCTCCTCACCAGTCATGATTTTATAGACCTCTGTCATCTCCCCCCTTAGTCAGCTCTTTTCTAAACTAAATGGTCCCAGGTCTACACTGCAGACCTATATTGTTATCACTCCATCGCTCAGGGCTGTGAAAAACCCACACCCCTGTTGGCAGAAGCACCCCTCCCACTGACATAGCTAGCGCCTCTCCGGGAGGTGGATTAAGAGCTTGTTGGCAGAGGACCATCTTCTCTTCAACGCTACAGCGCCGGTGCAGCTATGGCGATAGAGTGGTTGAAGTGTAGACTTGCCCCCAGTCTTTTTAATCTTTCCTCATATGGAAGCTCTTCCATACCCCTAATCATTTTTGTCGCCCTTCTCTGCACATTTTACAATTCTGGTATATCTGTTTTGAGATGGGGCGACCAGAACTACACGCGGTATTCAAGGTGTGGGCGTGCACATTGGACTTGTATCGAGGCATTATGACATTTTTCTGGTTTATTATCTATCCCTTTCCTAATGGTTCCCAACATTCTGTTGGCTTTTTTAACTGCCACTGCACGGTGAGCGGATATTTTCGGAGAACTCTTCACGATGACTCCAAAATCTCTTTGTTCAGTGGTAATTTAAACCCCATAATTATGTATGTATAGTTGAGATTGTGGTGTCCAGTTTGCATTTATCTATATTGAATGTCATCTGCCGTTTTGTTGCCCAGTCCCCACCGCAGTTTTGTGAGGTCCCTTTGTAGCTCTTCGCAGTCTGCTTTGGATTTAACTATCTTGAGTCATTTTGTATCATCTGCAAATTTTGCTACCTCACTGGTTACCCCTTTTTCTGGATCATTGATGACTATGTTGAACTAGACTGGTGTCAACACAGATCCTTGGGGTGCCCCGCTCTTTACCTCTCTCCACTGTGAAAACTGACCATTTATCCCTGTTGTTTGCTTCCTATCTTTTAACCACTGACCCATGAGAGAACCTTCCCTCTTATCCCATGACAGCTTACTTTGGTTAAGAGCCTTTGGTGAGGGACCCTGTCAAAGGCTTTCTGAAAGTCCAAGTACAGTATATCCACTGGATCACCCTTCTCCACATTCTTGTTGACCCCCTTCAGAGAATTCTAGTAGATTGGTGAGGCATGATTTCCCTTTCCAAAAGCCATGTTGACTCTGCCCCCAAAAATTGTGTTCACCTATGTGTCTGATAATTCTGTTCTTTCCTATCATTTCAACAATTTGCCTGGTACTGAAGTCAGGCTTGTCAGGGATCACATCTGGAGACTTCTATAAAACTCACTGTCACATTCTCTATCTCGTACAGAGGCCGATTTACATACCACAGCACTGCACATAAGTTTGTTTGGATGTCTCGTGAGAGCTGCAACCTTTTCACCAGGCAGGCAATTTACCATGCGGTTCTCCCACTCATCACAAACCCAACTGCTTATATGTCTATTGATTGAATCCCCATTACTATTACCTGGCTTTTCTTTGTAACTGGGCTTCCCGCCTCAGGAGGGCAGCCTCAGTGTGAGAGGATATCCTGACTTCATCTGGCAGGTGGGTCCCAACTATGGGATCATCTCCCTCTGCTCCAGCTCGATGTTCTCCTTCCCAGAAACTTTCACCCTCCTCAGCAGCACAGAGGCTGTCAGACTGGGGGTGGGACCACTCTACTGCATCCCTAAAAGTCTCCTCTATGTACCTCGCTGTCTCCCTTGGCTCCACCAGTTCAGATCCTCTGGCCTCCTGGTCTCCGAGGGTAGTAGCTCCTTGGGCCAAATGCCCAGATGTGCTACCTGCCCACAGGGCTGGGAATCCTACATGCTGCGTTCAGTGCAATCAACTGGAGAGCCTCACACTGCTGCTGCACTTCTGCCTGGTTTATTTTTACTCTTCCAGGGGGGTTAGTTTGTTTAGTTTTGTTGGGGAGGGAGGGGGAGTTTATTGGCCTGAATTTACAGTATGTTTCTTAGATGTACTTGTCTCTAAACTTCCTTGCAAAACTCCCGTTTCCAAAGCTAACCTCTGATTTATATTGCCTGCTGTCTGTTTCCCCTCCCTGGTTCAGGCACGACGCTGGCAAAGCAGAGTGCAGAGTATCTGCAGGTCTTCAGGGAGTGGCGAGCGGAGAACACCTTCTGGGTCACCTGGTTCACCAACACCAGCAATATCGCCATGGTAACTACTTTCAATGCTTCCTGGGATTGTTGTGCCCAGAGTTATCAGGAGAGAGAAATTAAGACCCTAGGAGTCAGGGGGAAGGGACAGACCCAGGCGTGTGACTGACCCCATCCAGCTGGGCTGGAGCCCTGCCTATGGCCCACTCCACCTCATAGAATCATAGACCTCAGGAGGTATCTAATCCAACCCCAACTAAATCATCCCAGCCAGGGCTTTGTCAAGCCTGACCTTAAAAATCTCGAAGGATGAAGATTCCCCACCTCCCTAGGTAACCCTTTCCAGTGCTTCACCACCCTCCTAGTGAAATAGTCTTTCCTCATATCCAACCTGGACCTCCCCCACTGCAACTTGAGACCATTGATGCTTGTTCTGTCACCTACCACCACTGAGAACAGACGAGCTCCAGCCTCTTTGGAACCCGCCCCCCCGCCCCCCGCAGGTAGTTGAAGGCTGCTATCAAATCCCCCCTCACTCTTCTCTTCTGCAGACTAAATAAGCCCAGTTCCCTCAGTCTCTCCTCATAATTCATGTGCTTCAGCCCTCTAATCATTTTCGTTACGCTCTGCTGGACTCTCTCCGATTTGTCCACATCCTTTCTCTTGTGGGGGGCCAGATGTGACCTCACCAGTGCCGAATAGAGGGGAATAATCACTTCCCTCAATCTGCTGGCAAGGCTTCTACTATTGCGGGCCAATATTCCTCCCTACATGCCACATCCCAAGATACATTGGGTCTCATCCAAACCTGATCCCAGCTCCTTGTCAGGTGTGGTGGGAGCTTCCGCAGAGATTAATGCTCTCCAAGGCATCATTGTGTCCACGCACCAGTGCCAGGCCCTGCTGAGCACTAGAGAGTGTATCCGTGCTGTGCACTATTGTGCCCCCGTGCACTGCCACGCTGGCCTGTGTCATGCACAACAGCTCCTGATTGCTGGCTGGGTACTGTGCATCCCAGGTGCAGTAACCCAGCCCTGTCCCGGCAGAGCGGGCTTTGCCTGCACTCCTGGCTGGGCAGTCCTGGCTGCTCGGTCCGACTGGAACCGCACTGGGCAGCAAAAGGGGTTTCACTGGCAGGTTTGTTTCAGATGTTTGGGAAGTACTTCAACCCATCCGAGCGCATGGACTTCCTCCTCACTGCTATCGAGGGCATGAGAGACACCAGCGTCCATGACTCGGTGGCGGCCAGGCACATGCTGCATGTGATCCTGTGGGTCCCCAGCCCAAGCTTGGAGAGGGTAAGAGCTGCAGTGAGAACACCCTGCTGGGGGAGCCCATCCGTGGGAGACTCTGTCTCTGGGCGCTCGGCATTACTGGGGGGCAGGTCCTGTGCAATGCGGGGGTCAGTCTAGGTGATCTCCATGGCCGCTTGTGGTCTTGCAGTCTATGAATCGATAGGCCGGGAATTGGCCCTGTGTTCTAGGCCTGGAGCTGGAGAAGAGGATGTGGGAGGGCAGATGGCTCTCAGGTAGGGCAGGTCCCTGGCACCCCAGATCAATAGCAGCGCGAGGAAGCCAAGGCTCCCATCTCCCCATTTCCCTTCCAGGTGTCAGAGGCTGTGACGAGCATGTACCACAACCTGGATTCCATCAGCGAGCCGCTGGCCCAGCAGCAGCTGCTCAAGGCCCTTGTCGTGCTGGGCAACCAGTACAGCAAGGAGGTGGTCACAACCCTGCTGGGCTGCTCGCTGTCATGTGACAGGTACGGGGCTGGGGCTGCTGCCGCTTGCGCTCCGGGTCCCCCGGACTGGTCCCGCTGCCAGGGACAGGGGCGTGCAGAACCTTCCAGAGACCTCCTGCTCCCTGCAGAGCTTCTGCTTATTCTGGAGGGCTTTGCAGGCTGACATGCCGTGGAGACAGACCAGCCTGCAAAACCCCATATGGCAGCCCTCGGCCTCCCCCGGGGCTGACACTCAGACCTGGCCCCCATGCAGCCTGCGCCAGGCAGTGGGGGCCCTTGCTGCAGCAGGAGGGCAACAAAGGGCCGGCTGGGGGCAGGAGACCCAGCAGGGTGCGGGTGGCGGTGGGTGCTGGAGGCTGGCAGGGCTCTGGCCAGGTGAAATCGGCTCTCTCCCTTTGCAGCGTTGCTGTGGAGATGTGGAGGGTGCTGACATCCCACCCCAAGACCGCAGGAAAGGTCCTACGGGAGCTGCTCGACAGGCTGCAGGAGCGGCCGCTGCGCCAGCATCACGACATCTCTCAGGAAGAGGCTGGCGTCACCCCCTTGGCCGTAAGTTCCAGCCCCTGCAGCAAGGGAAGGAGCGCCGTGTGTCCCCACCATGGCCTGAGGGTGTCTCTCTGTCTCCCACTGGGTATCGCCATTGGGCCGAAGAGAGAGAGCGTGACTCTAGCCAGCGCTATAGTCGAGGCAGAACACGCCGAAACCCTCTCCTGGTGCTCTGGGAAACCTCTCATAGAACCGCAGGGTGAGAAGGGATCGCAAGGTCAGCTTGTCCAGCCCCCTGCCAAGATGCAGGATTTGTTGCGTCTATCCCAGCCGAGACAGATGGCTCCAGCCTCCTTCTATAAACCTCCAGCAAAGGGGCTTCCACAAGCTCCCTATTCGTCTGTCCCATTGTCCTACTCTAACAGTTAGGAAGGTTTTCCTGAGATTGAATCTAAATCTGCAGTTCTGTCGTTTGAACCCATCCCCTCTTGTCCTGCCCTCTGTGGCAAGAGAGAACAACTTATCGCCATCTTTTTTTTGGCAGCCTTCGAAGAATCTGAAGACCATTAGTACGTCTCCCCTTAATCTCCTCTTTTCCAAACTAAACATAGCCAGTTCCTTCAACCTTTGCTCGTATGGCGTGTGTTCCATCCCTCTGATCATCTTTGTCACTCGCCTCTGGATCCATTACAGTTTCTCCACATCTTTTGTAGACATTGGTGACCTAAACTGGACACCGTACTCCAGCTGAGGCCTAACCAGCACTGAGCAGAGTGGTACTATCACTTCCCATGACTTGCAGGCTATACCTCTGTTCATGCAACCTAAGATTGCATTTGCTTTTTTTTTTTTTTTTTTTTTTTTTGCAACAGCATCGCTTTGCTGCCTCATGCTGAGGCTGTGATCCACCGCAGCTCCCAGATCCTTCTCAGCAGTACAACTGGTTATCCCCCATTCTGTTTCTGTGCATTTGCTTTTTCTTCTCCAAATGTAGCATCTCGCTTTTGTCTTTGGTGAGTTTCCTTTTGTTGTCTATAGCCCAGTCCTCCAATTTACCATGATCCCTCTGAATTTGAGCTCTTTCCTTCAAAGTCTTGGCAACTCCTTCATCAGGGAGCTGATGCAGGGCTGGGGTCATTGAAAGCTTCCCAGGGGACCTGGCCCTGGCCTGGAGTCAGGAGCCCTGGTTTCTCTTCCTGGCTCTGCCACTGACCTGCTGGGTGACCCTGGGCAAGTCCCTGCCGGGCTTTTGTCTGTTGTTCTGCAGGGCAGGGCCTGGCTCCTGCAGGGTGCGTCTCTGGGTGTGTGATCCAAAGATCCCTAGCACTAGAGTAGCAGCAGAGCTATGGACTCTAGACCTCCAGGGAATGCTGGTGACACCAGTGATCCAGGACGCCCGGAGAGAGCCATTTTGCTTCAACTGGAACCATTTTTTCCTACTAATCCCCTTTTTGAGCCTCGTAGGTTTTATCTCTTGACGTCACAGCTCTGTCCCGCAGCACTCGCTCCTCTGAAGAGCTCGAGAAGGGCCTTTTGCTGCTCAGACCTCATACCAAGTGTGATAGACACAGTATAGTGAAGGCAGAGAAAACCCTTGGGACTTAAAGACACAGATCTGGCAGCCTGGTCAAAGAGGAGACCATCTGAAGGCAACTCTCCCTAATGATAATTTACTTACCCTGAGAATAGCAGGTCAGTCCGGTTTATTAAAGCCGGACGATGAATCGATCAGACATGGAGAGGGCATGACTGTAATTCTCTTTGTTATCCACCATTCCCATTGTTCCATGTCCTCAGCCTGGTTTTCACTTGCTTGTGTTTTATTTTTCCTTCTGGAACTGGTAAGCCTGTATTGGACCTTTTTTCCCTGATCCCGGTTGAGGTTTTGTGGGGCTGTCTTTGAACAGTTCAAAAGCCAAATACAGAAATGATTGAATCTGGCTTTTAGTAACAAAAACCCTAGAACTCATGTACAAAATCGGCTCCCTCTCCGAGGCTGGGCTGTAAGGCCCGGGACTCAGGAGAACCCAAGTTCAGTTTCGGGCTCTGCCAGACTCCCTGGGTGACCATGGGTGAGTCACGTCGCCTCTCTGTGCCTGAGTTCCATGTCTGTACAACGGGGATAGAAATCGTTCCTTTGTGTGTCTAGCCTGTAAGCTCTAGGCCAGGGAATGTCTCTTTCTGTGCCTGGAAAGCCCCAGCACATGCCCTGATTGCAGATAGGTGCTGGAGGTGCTATTCTAACCCGTATAACAATAATACACTTGATTTGTTTGGGGTCAAGGTATTGGGCAGAGAAGTTTCCACAGATGATACCTGCTAATAAATACCACCCCTGAGATCGGGGGTACAAGGAAGCAGCTGCTTATGTTGCAGGTAGCCGGCCCCGCTGCCTGCGATCCTAGCTGGGGCTGTGCAAGGGCTTTGAGGCTCTAACATGTCATCTGGAGGCGGGGCGCTAGAAGACTTTTTATAGTGGAGGTGCTGAGCACCCCTTTACACCTGTCCACACACCCCACCACCCCTAGAGCTGGGGTCAGGAGCAGGGCCATGGCTCCAGGGGACGGGAGATGGATGGGGCAAGGGGGCCGAGGCTGGGGCCACAGCTGGGAGTTGGCGCGGGGCCGGCAGCTGGGACCTTGTGTGTGGGGCCAGGAGCAGAGCCCCGCGAAAAACCTTCGAGTGCTGCAGCACCCCCTGCACTCCTAGTTCCTGTGGCTCTGTCTGCAGGGGAGGCAGACGTTGTTTTGGAAATGGCTTGTTGGGTCACCGGAGGGTGTTTCGTAAAGCAGCTCCTCCTTTCACACAGGTGGGGAAACTCCAGCATCAACTGCCAGTCGTCATGGAGCAGCTACACGAGGCAGACAGGGATGTCATCTCAAATGCCATCACCGTGCTGAGAGACATCCTCGCCGGCATGGACAGGCAGAGCGCCAGCCCCATGGCTGTGCAAGTGGCTGAGAAACTCCTGCCGTTCTTTCATGATGTAAGGCCTGAAGGCCCGCGGGAGACCCTTCCAGCCACAGACGTGTGAATGGGGGCTGGTGGGTGGGCTAGCGGGACCTATGCTATGGCCCTAGCCAGAAAAAGGATTGTCGTAAATGACATGAACCCATTCCCGTCTTCTTCTGCTACCCCATTCTCCATCAGAGCATATGGCAGTAAGGGTGGGAACCCTGGTGTTCTGCAGGCCTGCTGACAAGGATGAGGGCAGCCTGGGGACGAGGCTCCCCTTGGGGGAAGGACATGCATTCCTGAGCCTGCATGCAGCGAGGGGGCCTCTGCAGCACAGGGGACCGCAATGCTCCTGCTGGCTTCCAGGGTAACAAGTGATGGTACCCTGGTGAAAATCCTGCCCCTCCCCTCCCTGGCCAGGAATCCCACAGCTGGCCTGTCAGCTCCATAAGGAAACGGCTCCATCTGTAGGTTCTGCAGCTACCGCCCTTTCCTCTCCCCTTCGTTCTCATGGCAGGGCAGCATCAAAGGAGGGGCTAGTTCTCCCCAGGCCTTTTGTAACCACAAACGAGCCCCCGCCAGCGTGTTCACCAGACTGATGTTCAGTCCCCCACTGCACGGCGAGAGCCAGCAAAGTGGGCGGGAGAAAGGGACCCATCCATGACTGCCTTCCAGAGGTAACGCCCCAGTGGGGGCTCCTGGAGGGACCACCCACCTCCCCAGCTCTCACAACGCTAAATCCTACCCTCAGCCCTCCCGAACTCTGCTGGGACCCGGCCGCTCTTTATTAAGCAGTGGCACAGGCCCAGCTAAAGATCAACACCAAGAGCAGCTCCTGCATCTAGTCCAGCACCCGCTCCTGATGGAAAGACAACTGAGAACTACTGTTCCAAGAGCCTGTCTCCAAAGTGGCCAGACAGGAGAGCGCAGCCAAATCAGATAAACAGACTAAAAGAACGTATGAACACTTTTACAACAGACGTCACTCAGAGAACTGCCTGCTCTAGAACCTGGTGCCCAGAGGCGACATGTAACTGCTGATTGGGGGGGCACCATTTAAAGGTTCAGCCACTCTCAGAACAGCTCAAGTCAACCCGCCCCCCAGGCTGCCCCCCCTTACCCTCAACCTCACCTCCCAGAAAGCAGTGGCCCCTCCCTACAGCCCCCCGCTATTGCTCCTGGTTCTCCCTGCTGGGCACAGCTCTTCCAGCCTCCCAGGTCACTGGACTGGTCTGGCTCTGCCAGCTGCCATGCAGCGAGGGGGCATCATGTGACCAAGTGGGGCCGACCCTGAGTTAACAAGAAACCCATGTGTAGGAGTGGGGCAGCCCTTGCCAAAGCCCAAGCCCCTGGAGGCTGGGTGGTTTCCAGTCATGGCTTCCAAGGCCCCCTATCTGGGAGCTCCTGCACATTTACCACCCCTTGCTCCTGGTTAACTCCCCCGCAGGTCCCTGTGCGTGGCCCGAACAAACACCAGTGTAGGAATTTGCCCCCCATGCCTGGCCCCCTTGGCCTCGCTAGAGGGTCGCTGTGGGTCAGCACCAGTGTGAGTCGGGCATGCAAAGCGGGAGGACAAAGTACACACATCCCTTCGCTCTTTGAATCTTTCCTCATCGCTCCCTCTCTGCCGCCCCTGTCCTGATGCTGCTCTGCCCTGAGCGTTTCCCCTTGGCTTGACAGGCGGGTGCTGATGTCAGTGTGCCCAGAGCTGGCTGTGAGGTCCCAGGGGCTGTCTCACCCCACCTTACTGCTCTCTCTGGCCAAGAAGTTACCAGGCCAGCCCCTCAGCTGGTGGAAACCTGCATCTCTATTGCCTTCAATGGCGCTATGCCCATGAGACTCTGGCCCCCAGCTGTGCCTGTATGACTGGGGGTGAGTTAGCAATACCCCCTGCAGGGCAGACATCTCTGTCACAGTGAGCGCTCACCCTGCTGGGTGGGCACGACCGTCACAGCGTCTCCTCCCCACATCCTCTCTTGCAGGAGTCCAGCAAACTCCGGGTGCTCTCCATCACCCTCTTTAAACAGCTGTTGGAGCTTGTAAGGGAGCCCAACAGGAAAAAGATGAAGGAGCACGTCCTCCGGAGCCTGGTCCCGCTGTTCCTCCTCCTGAACGATGAGAGTCCCAATGTGTCCCAGGTGAGGCCACGAGCTGGAGCCTGCAGCTGAGATTGTTACAGAGTGACCAGGAATTTGTTGGGGGGCCAACATGTGACACCCTCCTTTAAAAGGTCTGGCCGGCAGAGGGCAGGTGCTCAGTGCTGTGACAATCACGTGCTCAAAAACACTTGAACGTTGAGTCCAGTAGCGCCATGACCATGGCGCCCCACCCAACTGCCAAGTCTTCCCTGCCTCCTCTGAGCCCAACACTCCCCCCCTGCAGCCAGGCTGAGAGAATGGGTGGGCGGAGGGCTCAGCTCACCACTCCTACAGCCACTGGCCTCCGCACATTCCCCTGGCTGTGCTGGTGAGAAGAGCACAACCCTGGCCATGGTCCCTACCCGGAGCAGAGCTACCCAGCCTCCGAATGGTGCCCAAGACCCAATGTGCCCTTGGCCAAGCAGCCCGGACAGCTCTTACTAGCCGTGACATGCCCAAGCCCCCCCTCCGCCCCGCCCCAGGTGCCTGTGCACACGCTCGCTTTCATGGCCCCCATCACTTGGGAGCCAAATGCCCCCGGCAGTAATGAATTCACCCTCCTACCCCCCATGAGGTGGGGAACTAAGGCACAGCGTGAGGCCTAGTGCCTCAAAAGTATTGAATGCCCATGGGCATTAGGCACCTAAATCCCTTTGTAGCCCTGGGCCGAAGCAACTTGTCTGAGTTCCTGCAGGAAGAGCTGGGAATTGAGTCAGGTCTCCAGCCATTGCCTTAGCCAAACCTCCGCCCTTCCGCGAGCAGCCACGGGCCGGGAACCGTTCAGCACACACGGCCTCCAGTAACTATGTTAGTGGCTTCCAGCTGGGCTGTCCCTAGCCATTTGGGTGCCTTATCCAGCCCCCCCACAGTGGGGCTGTGTGGGGTCCCAGGCCTCCCCCTCCTCCCCACCAGGGTCTGGGAGGCAGGAGCTGTGTGGGGCCACTTTTGGGGGGCCCACAGGCCCAGAGTGGCCTGGGGGATTAGCGGAGAGCTGGGAGTAGCGCACTTTGCTTCCCTCGCCCCGGATCCAGCCGTGTCGCTCGAGGGAGGGGGTTTGGGGAAAGGGATCCTCCCACACACACACTCACTGACAGCAGCGGGAAGCAGAGCAGCCTGGCCCCAGCCCACTCTACTCTGCCAGCTCGCAGCCACAGCACTCCGCTTCCCACCGCCGGTGAGTGCGGGGGGCAATCCTTTTGGAGGAGAGCGGGCTGGGACAGGTTGCTCCACTTCCTGCCACTGCCAGTGAGTGTGGGGTCGCTGGGGGAAGAGGCTTGCGGAGAAGAGGTGGAATGGGGGAGGGCTGGGGATGGAGCAGGGGGGAAGGGGAAGAGGGAGGGCGGAGGGAGTTGTCTGGGCCCCCCCCCGGGACGGCCCTGCCCTTTGTAGTGGGTGCAGCCCGCGGCGGGGCTGGCTGAGGTATAGGGCGGGTCACTGGGGCTGGGGCTGCTGCATGTGCAGCATGCAGCCGCCTAGTGACACCATGAAATTTGGGGCACCAAATTTGGGGCAATTTGGTGCCCCAAATTTCATGGTGCCCTACGCAGGCACGTATGCCGAGGGACGGCCCTGGCTTCCAGCTCCTGTAACCATTGACCCTCTTGTTTTGCAGGTGTGTTGGGACACCCTCAGGAGTGCTCTGGAATTTCTAAGGTGGAGCCAGCTCAGTGCTCTTGTCCAGAAAAAGGAGCTTTGGCGAGGCTGTGACTGCCTGGTGAGGGAGCCCTCCATTGCCTGGCTCCATTCCCACACCGAGCCCCAGCCCCGGGACCACACCTGGCCCTGGCTGTAGTCCCTCTGCGTGATCCCCCCGGCACAGGAAGGAGGGCTGAAAGCAGGACACTCCACAGATCTGGAACCTGGCCTGCAGGATGGAAAGGCCTTTAATAACCTTGTGATCCCTTGTTCTGGCTCCTAGGTGGCGTGCTACAAGGAGAGGGCAGAAACCTTCCTCTGCCAGGCCATGGCCTTTGTGGAAAACCCACAGGCTCCCATTAGAGAAGCGGCCATCAGGTTTCTAGGTAACCACAGAGCAGAGGGGTCCCTTAAGCAGAGGGGTTGGATCCAGTCCCAGGCTCTCCTCAGTCCCTCCGGCAGCGAGAAGTAACCCCTGGGCTCCTGATTGCCGAATGAAGGCTCAGGGGTGTCAGAAACCTGCAAGAGCAAGCTCACCACAAACTGCCCTGATCGGCTGATGGGCCCCCTCGAACCCCACTGCTCCCCATGCAGTCCCCATCCCCCCCACCCCCACCCCACCATGGGCTCTTGGTAGTGGAACCTCAAGGCGCTATGCTCTCCTTTGGCAACCAGCCCCACAGACATCCCTGGGGCCTCGCCCTTTCCCCTGGGGACTCAGGAGTGCGTCCTGGATAGCGAGGGGCAGGGGAAAGCCCCACTGCTTGGAGGATGACAGACGCTTTGATACCCTCGCTGGGGACGCAGGGATGTGACGAGCTGTTTGTGTGTGTAGGGCTGACTGCCCGGCAGCTGGACCAGCAGAGCCAGGAGAAGTTGGATGCCATCTGCAAGAGTGAGTGGTATCTGCTTTGAGCACTGAGCACTAGAGGGACGAATGGCCCAGGGCTGCGGGCTGGGTTCAATCTCCGACGCCAGCAATGTGATCTTCGGCGAGAGCCACAAAGGGTTGCAAACTGTAGATCCCCAAACCCCTGATCAGCTTCCCCCTCACCCTGTGGTGCCTGCTGGTTGGCATGTGCCCAGGCACTTAGCCCTGACCTCAGAGCTGTTGCCTGGCAAATCCCCAAACTGGGCCTGAGCTGGCTGGCCTTCGCAGACGATTGTCCCCTCCCCGCCCCCGCAACACAGCAAAGTTGGGGTCCTGCCTCCCCCCCTTGCACTCACTAGCCCAGGGTTTGTTGCAGTCACCTCCAAGTGGGGTGCCTGGTGTCAAGCCACTGCTCCAAAGGAGACTGAGGTGACGTCCGGTCATCTACCTCCCTGCTGCGTGCCCGGAACCCTGGGCCTGCGCAGGGCAGAGCAGCGTCTCCTCCACATTTGTTGGGGAAAAGGGGGATAGGGGGGTGACATAGCTCAGGTTCCTCACTCCCAGAGCAGGTTCACAGCTGGGCCCCAACCAGAGCTAGAGAATGGCTGAGCTCCCTCCTCGGCATTTGCTGGAGGGCAGCAGGGCACCGGAAGTTAGGCGTAGTCTAACAATGCCTAAGCCCCCTTTGTGAATCTCCCCCTCTCTGGGCTTGAGTGCCCATCTGTGCACTGGGGGAAAGGGGGAGCGTAAATACAGGCAGGGATGAGGCCATCAGATACTGCAGGGATGGGGCAGTCCTAGAAATAGTGAGTGAATGGGATTCAGAATAACAGCCGTGTTAGTCTGTATTGGCAAAAAGAAAAGGAGTACTTGTGGCACCTTAGAGACTAACCAATTTATTTGAGCATAAGCTTTCGTGAGCTACAGCTCACTTCATCGGATGCATACTGTGGAAACTGCAGAAGACATTATATACACAGAGACCATGAAACAATACCTCCTCCCATCCCACTCTCCTGCTGGTAATAGCTTATCTAAAATGATCACTCTCCTTACAATGTGTATGATAATCAAGTTGGGCCATTTCCAGCACAAATCCAGGTTTTCTCACCCTCCGCCCCCCCCCCCCCCCGCCACAAACTCACTCTCCTGCTGGTAATAGCCCATCCAAAGTGACCACTCTCTTTACAATGTGTATGATAATCAAGTTGGGCCATTTCCAGCACAAATCCAGGTTTTCTCACCCCCCCACCCCCATACATACACAAACTCACTCTCCTGCTGGTAATAGCTCATCCAAACTGACCACTCTCCTTACAATGTGTATGATTATCAAGGTGGGCCATTTCCAGCATAAATCCAAGTTTAACCAGAACGTCTGAGGGTGGGGGAGTAGGAAAAAACAAGGGGAAATAGGCTACCTTGCATAATGACTTAACCACTCCCAGTCTCTATTTAAGCCTAAATTAATAGTATCCAATTTGCAAATGAATTCCAATTCAGCAGTTTCTCGCTGGAGTCTGGATTTGAAGTTTTTTTGTTGTAAGATAGTGACCATCATGTCTGTAATTGCGTGACCAGAGAGATTGAAGTGTTCTCCGACTGGTTTATGAATGTTATAATTCTTGACATCTGATTTGTGTCCATTTATTCTTTTACATAGAGACTATCCAGTTTGACCAATGTACATGGCAGAGGGGCATTGCTGGCACATGATGGCATATATCACATTGGTGGATGTGCAGGTGAACGAGCCTCTGATAGTGTGGCTGATGTGATTAGGCCCTGTGATGGTGTCCCCTGAATAGATATGTGGGCACAGTTGGCAATGGGCTTTGTTGCAAGGATAGGTTCCTGGGTTAGTGGTTCTGTTGTGTGGTATGTGGTTGTTGGTGAGTATTTGCTTCAGGTTGGGGGGCTGTCTGTAGGCAAGGACTGGCCTGTCTCCCAAGATTTGTGAGAGTGTTGGGTCATCCTTCAGGATAGGTTGTAGATCCTTAATAATGCATTGGAGGGGTTTTAGTTGGGGGGCTGAAGGTGACGACTAGTGGCGTTCTGTTATTTTCTTTGTTAGGCCTGTCCTGTAGTAGGTGACTTCTGGGAACTCTTCTGGTTCTATCAATCTGGTTCTTCACTTCCGCAGGTGGGTATTGTAGTTGTAAGAATGCTTGATAGAGATCTTGTAGGTGTTTGTCTCTGTCTGAGGGGTTGGAGCAAATGCAGTTGTATCGCAGAGCTTGGCTGTAGACAATGGATCGTGTGGTGTGGTCAGGGTGAAAGCTGGAGGCATGTAGGTAGGAATAGCGCTGAGTAGGTTTCCGGTATAGGGTGGTGTTTATGTGACCATTGTTTATTAGCACTGTAGTGTCCAGGAAGTGGATCTCTTGTGTGGACTGGACCAGGCTGAGGTTGATGGTGGGATGGAAATTGTTGAAATCATGGTGGAATTCCTCAAGGGCTTCTTTTCCATGGGTCCAGATGATGAAGATGTCATCAATATAGCGCAAGTAGAGTAGGGGCGTTAGGGGACGAGAGCTGAGGAAGCGTTGTTCTAAATCAGCCATAAAAATGTTGGCATACTGTGGGGCCATGCGGGTACCCATAGCAGCGCCGCTGATCTGAAGGTATACATTGTCCCCAAATGTAAAATAGTTATGGGTAAGGACAAAGTCACAAAGTTCAGCCACCAGGTTAGCCGTGACATTATCGGGGATAGTGTTCTTGACGGCTTGTAGTCCATCTTTGTGTGGAATGTTGGTGCAGAGGGCTTACACATTGTAAGGAGAGTGATCACTTTAGATAAGCTATTACCAGCAGGAGAGTGGGATGGGAGGAGGTATTGTTTCATGGTCTCTGTGTATATAATGTCTTCTGCAGTTTCCACAGTATGCATCCGATGAAGTGAGCTGTAGCTCATGAAAGCTGATGCTCAAATAAATTGGTTAGTCTCTAAGGTGCCATAAGTACTCCATTTCTTTTTGAGTGAATGGGGTTCATTGTGACTTCTTGCCTGTATCTGGGGGCTCCCCCTGCTGTGGAGGGCAGTGGGGATGTTTAGTGAGGGTTGGTGGTTGTTCCTGCTAGTCCCCTGCCTCCCGCCTCCCAGCCTGCTGCCTTCTTGTCGCGGGCTGAGAGGTACAGCGCTGGCTTGCTCTGCCAGGGCTTTCCAGAACACCATGGCTCTGACCTCCATTTCCTTCCTTTCAATCTTAGTCCTCAAAGGCTTGCAGCAGGACAGCAAGTCCTCTGTCAGGTGCCTGGCTTTGCAAACCATGCTGATCCTCAAGGCCTGCAAGAAACACCGTCCAGCCCGCGCCAGCCTACGGACACTCTTGCACAGGATGAGACTGATGCATACAAGGAAGAACCCAGTCGTTGAAGTTGCCCAGCTGCCCCAGTAAAAGCCAGCCTCCCTACTCTCGGGGTTTGGTGCACCAGAGCCCGCCTGGAGCAGGGTGGAACACATCATGCCGCACCATGGCTTTCTCCCCATTGGACGCCTGCCCTGCCCAGCCACGTGAGTAGTTAACCGCTCAATAGCTTCTATCACCATGTACTTTTTGACAGGTTTCCATGCCCCATGTAGAGTTTACGTCCCGCCCTCCGTCCCCGTTTCCGGTCGTGTACATTTTTGGCACCATTAGCCCTTTTGAACATTTCTTTTGTATTATTTTTCTGAGTTTGGCTGGGGGAAGGTTGCGTGCTTGTGCTACAGTCAGGCAGGCAGAGCAACAGAAGGTCCATTTGCCTGGCCCTTGATCAGGGCAGGGCAGCAACCAAGTAGGCTGCCACTCCTGACGGTGGGGTGGCGGGGATAAGGGAACCCAGGTCCTCCCGCTCCACTTCGTCCCCGCCCAGGGCCCTAACAGCGTGCTGTGTTTTGACATATTTAGAGAAAAAGTATGAACGAGTAGAAAGAGAGGCTGTAGGGGGTTCGCGGCTCCCTCCCCATCCGTCTGGGCGGGAGACCACACCCCTCGCTACGATACTTCCGGGGTACCTTGGTTCAGGGGAAATAGCTCAGTGTTCATGGTTCTGGCCTGCAGTCAGGCCGACCAACGGTAGAGAGTCTGTTTGCCCGGGGCCCTCATTCAGGACAGGGCTGCTGTTGAGTAGGGGCTCTGGCCTACAGTCAGGCAGGCAGAGCAGCAGAAGGTCCATTTGCCTGGCCCTTGATCAGGGCGGGGCAGCAATCAAGTAGGGGGGCTCTGGCCTACAGTCCGGCAGAGCCGTTGCAGTCTGGGGGAGGTTAGCTCTCTGGTGGGAGAGTCAGCACAACCGTCTGGCGTCCTGATTCAGGCGGGTGCCAGACCAATCAGGTCTCCTGACAACCAAGTGGGGAGGCTGCTACTCCTGACGGTGGGGTGCTGGTGGTCGGGGAACCCAGGCCCTCTCGCTCCACTGCGTCCCAGCCCAGGGCCCTAACAGCCGTGGAGCGGTCCGCCACTGCGTCAGTGGGGAAAATCCAACAGCAACACACTGGCCGGCTTGTTGTCAATAACACAGCTGAACCCAATTCGGCTGCCCTGGGCTCCTTGCTACACGCCCATTCCGTGTGTACATGGGTTCAGGGGTGGCAGGTTTGTAGAAATTTTGGTGGTGCCTAGAACCTTCCCCTACTTCGCCCCCCTGCCCAAGGCTCCGGGAGGGAGTTTGGGTGAGGAAGGACGTCTGGGGTGCAGGCCCTAGGCTTAGGCAGAGTATTGGGGTGCAGGCTGCAGGCTCTGGGAGGGAGTTTGGGGATGGGAGGGGGTGCAGAGGGAGGGGGTGCAGGGCTGAGGGGTTTGGGAGGGGCTCAGGGCAAGAGTCAGCGTGTAGGGGGTGAGGGTTCTGTTTGGGGCTGGGAGGTTTGGGGGGTTAGAGAGGCTCAAGGCTGGGGCAGACGGTTGGAATGTAAGGAGATGAGGGCCCTGTCAAGGGCTGGAGATGAGGGGTTTGTGGTGTTGGAAGGGGCTCAGGGCTGGGGTTGGGGGGATGAGGGCTATGTCTAGGGCTGGAGATGAGGGGTTTGTGGTGTTGGAAGGGGCTCAGGGCTGGGGCAGAGGGTTGGGGTATGGGGGGATGAGGGCTCTGGCTAGGACTGGGATTAAGGTGTTTGGGGTGTTGGAGGGGCTCAGGGTGAGGGTTAAGGGTGTGGTGGAGAGGTGAAAGCTCTGGCTGGGGGTGTGGGCTCTGGGGTGGGGCAGGGCTGGCGATGAGTTTAGGGTGCAGGCAGGCTGCTCCGGGATAGGGGCCAGAGAGGAGGACTCCCCCCAGCCCTTTCCCTGCCGGCAACAGCGAGCTCTGGGGGAGGACAGTGAGTGGCAGCCCCACCAGCTTCTCAGTGTCCCTGGCATCTGGCAGCCCCTCTGGGTCTCTGTCAGGATAGCGCTCTCTGTTCGGTCCGTGCTTCCACAGCGGGGAAGAGACATGCTGCTCATCTGGCAGCTCTCTCCCATCTGAGCTGGAGGCCCAGCCTTTTATAGTGCCGCTTCCTGCCCCGCCCCTCTGCTGCCATGGGTGTCCCGGTTCTGCCCACCAGGGGGTGTTCGCAGCTCCCTCCCAGGCTGCCAGGGCAGGAGAACACGCCCCCTCATGACAGAGGCCTTAAAGGAGTTTTAAAGGAAAGGAGTTTTAAAAAAAGAAAGATTGCTTAGCCTTAGAAGAAAAAAGGAAAGAAAGGTGATTTTAAATAGAAGGAAGAGGGGAAACTATAGAAAGCAACAAGAGAGAGGAGTATGTTTTATAGATTAGTAAGAACGTGGTAAAAGGTTATTGTTGTTGGGACTAAAAAATAATAAGAGTAAAAAAATTGAAATCAATTTTAAAAAGCAAAGGCTCATTAAAGAAAAGAGGAAACTCTAAAGGGAGGTTGAGAAGGTCGGGTGAAAGAAATCACACGGCCGAAAAATGAGCTAGAGATCCTGTGTCAGTGACACAGGGCTGTGTAAAGTACAGAAAACAGAAAGAGAGAGAAAGATCCTTTTCTGTTACTAAGCAGAACACAGAGCTGTGCAAAAGAGAGAAAGATCCTTTTTTTGGTTAGTGAGAGAAGGAGAATATAGAAAACAGGAAGAGATCCTTTTTGGTTAGTGAGACAAGGAAAGTATAAAGAAAAGGAGTCCTTGTGGCACCTTAGAGACTAACAAATTTATCTGAGCAGAAGCTTTCATGAGCATCCAATGCGTTGGTCTCGAAGGTGCCACAAGTCCTCATTTTCTTTTTGCGAATACAGATTAACACGGCTGCTACTCTGAAACCTGTCATTATACAAGGAAAGTATAGCAAGCTGCAGGGGGCGGAGGGGAGGGGGAAGAGAACTTACCCTTCATAGAATCATAGAATATCAGGGTTGGAAGGGACCTCAGGAGGTCATCTAGTCCAACCCCCTGCTCAAAGCAGGACCAATCCCTGACTAAATCATCCCAGCCAGGGCTTTGTCAAGCCTGACCTTAAAAACTTCTAAGGAAGGAGATTCCACCACCTCCCTAGGTAACACATTCCAGTGTTTCACCACCCTCCTAGTGAAAAAGTTTTTCCTAATATCCAACCTAAATCTCCCCCGCTGCAACTTGAGACCATTACTCCTTGTTCTGTCATCTGCTACCACTGAGAACAGTCTAGAGCCATCCTCTTTGGAACCCCCTTTCAGGTAGTTGAAAGCAGCTATCAAATCCCCCCTCATTCTTCTCTTCCGTAGACTAAACATCCCAAGTTCCCTCTGCCTCTCCTCAAAAGTCATGTGTTCCAGTCCCCTAATCATTTTTGTTGCTCTCCGCTGGACTCTTTCCAATTTTTCCACATCCTTCTTGTAGTGTGGGGCCCAAAACTGAACACAGTACTCCAGATGCGGCCTCACCAGTGTCGAATAGAGGGAAACGATCACGTCCCTCCATCTGCTGGCAATGCCCCTACTTATACATCCCAAAATGCCATTGGCCTTCTTGGCAACAAAGGCACACTGTTGACTGATATCGAGCTTCTCGTCCACTGTAACCCCTAGGTCCTTTTCTGCAGAACTCCTGCCGAGCCATTTGGTGCTTAGTCTGTAGCGGTGCATTGGATTCTTCCATCCTAAGTGCAGGACTCTGCACTTGTCCTTGCTGAACCTCATCAGAGTTCTTTTGGCCCAATCCTCCAATTTGTCTAGGGCCTTCTGTAGCCTATCCCTACCCTCCAGCGTATCTACCTCTCCTCCCAGTTTAGTGTCATCTGCAAACTTGCTGAGGTGCAATCCACACCATCCTCCAGATCATTTATGAAGACATTGAACAAAACCGGCCCAAGGACCGACCCTTGGGGAACTCCACTTGATACCAGCTGCCAACTAGACATCGAGCCATTGAGCACTACCCGTTGAGCCTGACAATCTAGCCAGCTTTCTATCCACCTTATAGTCCATTCATCCAGCCCATACTTCTTTAACTTGCTGGCAAGAATACTGTGGGAGACCGTGTCAAAAGCTTTGCTAAAGTCAAGGAACAACACGTCCACCGCTTTCCCCTCATCCACAGAGCCAGTTATCGCGTCATAGAAGGCAATTAGATTAGTCAGGCATTATTTGCCCTTGGTGAATCCATGCTGACTGTTCCTGATCACTTTCCTCTCCTCTAAGTGCTTCAGAATTGATTCCTTGAGGACCTGCTCCACGATTTTTCTAGGGACTGAGGTGAGGCTGACCGGCCTGTAGTTCCCAGGATCCTCCTTCTTCCCTTTTTTAAAGATGGGCACTACATTAGCCTTTTTCCAGTCGTCCGGGACTTCCCCCGATCGCCATGAGTTTTCAAAGATAATGGCCAATGATTCTGCAATCACATCCGCCAACTCCTTTAGGACTCTCGGATGCAACGCATCCGGCCCCATGGACTTGTGCTCGTCCAGCTTTGCTAAATAGTCCCGAACCACTTCTTTCTCCACAGAGGGCTGGTCACCTCCTCCCCATGCTGTGCTGCCCAGTGCAGTAGTCTAGGAGCTGATCTTGTTCGTGAAGACAGAGGCAAAAAAAGCATTGAGTACATTAGCTTTTTCCACATCCTCTGTCACTAGGTTGCCTCCCTCATTCAGTAAGGGGCCCACACTTTCCTTGACTTTCTTCTTGTTGCTAACATACCTGAAGAAACCCTTCTTGTTACTCTTAACATCTCTTGCTAGCTGCAACTCCAGGTGTGATTTGGCCTTCCTGATTTCACTCCTGCATGCCCGAGCAATATTTTTGTCTCCTCCCTGGTCATTTGTCCAATCTTCCACTTCTTGTAAGCTTCTTTTTTGTATTTAAGGTTAGCAAGGATTTCACTGTTAAGCCAAGCTGGTCGCCTGCCATATTTACTATTCTTTCTACACATCGGGACGGTTTGTCCCTGTAACCTCAATAAGGATTCTTTAAAATACAGCCAGCTCTCCTGGACTCCTTTCCCCCTCATGTCATTCTTCCAGGGGATCTTGCCCACCAGTTCCCTGAGGGAGTCAAAGTCTGCTTTTCTCAAGTCCAGGGTCCGCATTCTGCTGCTTTCCTTTCTTCCTTGTTTCAGGATCCTGAACTCGACCATCTCATGGTCACTGCCTCCCAGGTTCCCATCCACTTTTGCTTCCCCTACTAATTCTTCCCTTGCGGCTGCCCCCGGGGAAAGAGGGAGCTCCCAAGGCTCACAGCCCCCAGCATGGTTATCTCTGCCTCTCGGGCGGACCAATCAGAAACTGTTCTACAGCTGCATCATAGAATGCATTTTCCTGAACCAATCCTATCAACCCAAGATTTTTGAACAAGAACCCTCTCCCTCCCCTCCCTGCCCCTCCCCTCACCACCCACCTCCTTTAACTGCCTTATTCTTATCTAAAAAAACAGGCCCCAAGCACCTTTCCCACTAGATCGATCGATAGATAGATAGATAGATAGATAGATAGATAGATAGATAGATAACCCCATTGGCTTTAAGGCCTTTTAAATTTTATGGGACTTTTCCCACTGGGGCTGACAAACAACAAAAATAATTTTGGGGGTTTTTAGAGAGTGTTCCCTGTTTTAAAATTCCACAGTTCAGTTAGGGCTTGTCTACACTGCCACTTACAGCGCTGAAACTTGCACCGCTCAGGGGTGTGAAAAAACACCCTCCTGAGCTAGAGCCGCGAGGACACTGCCACCTTAAAGCGTTGTCGCAGCAGCGATTTCACGTGGGCAGTGTAGACTCCTTCTTAAGAGCTTAAACCAGTTCGTGTTACAAAGGGGCCTCTTTATTTCACTAGAGAACAAGGGAGTTCATTTCAAGGGTTACAAATGTGTTAAATAGATTGTGAATGGTAATATTGCTTTCTCTTTACCATTAACGTTCCTGTAAACAGGTGTTGATCTTACTAGTGTTCAGTAAAACTTGGCAGCCCCTTAGGTTTACATTTAGTTTTAATCCTCTGCCTTTCCTGCAAAAAAAATTTAAAAGCAGAAGGGCCTGCTTCAAATAGGTCAAATTTGGCCTTTGGTTTACACTTAAAAAATCACTAGGAAAGAAAAATGTGGGGGGGAGCGGGGGGGCGACAAATACCTTATCTCTGGTTTAAAAAAAAAAGCTAACTGGTTCACATAAGTTGCTTTTTCTTGTGTTTTGTAGAAATCCATACTTTCAAAAGGTGAGGTTTTTAACTATACCCTGATTTTTAAAGTTTTCTTTATAATTTCAAGGTAACCAAAAAAACCAACTTTCTCTTTTTGCATTCTTTGATATATTAAGTCCATTTAAACAGTTAAAAAAGAGCTTGTACCTGGGTCTCAGCACACGGACTGCAAACATTTAGAAACAAAGACAGTCTGATAATGCAACAAAAAATCATACTAAAATCCCTAAGTCAATAAAAACTTAATTTAACTTTAAGAAATTACTTTTGTAAACTGCCTGTGGTTTTAACCCTGAGATGCTTCTTTATTTTACACTCTTAATAAGTTCAAAGGGTGTCTTTTGAAAAGCAATCTGCTGTGGGTTCTTGTTTGTTTTAAATTCATACATGTTCTGGCCATCTTTATAGTGAAACAACTTTGGTCACAGGACATGCGAACTAAACAGGGGAAGGCAGCTATTTTTAAATCCTGCTTCATGCAGATTTTCTATGACAGGCCTAAAGCAAACTTGTTTGTCCTGGTTTACATTTCAAAAAAACATGAGAAAAGAAGAAGAACGTATGTGTGTGTATGTTGGGAACAGAACAAGCCCCTTATCTCTGTCAGAACTTTTTCACATCAGCTGCTTTTTCTTCTTTTTTGTCTAAATCCAAACCTTAAAAACATGAGGGTTTTAACTGTACCCTGATTTTTAAAGCTTTCTTTACAATTTAAAGGTAAAGCTGTTTTGGTTTGGGTCTCTTTTTGTATTCTTTTATATAGTAAGTTTATTTAAAGAGTTAAGAAAAAGATTTTGTAAATGGTGATATGGCCATTCCCATTTCTGTAACCAGGAGGCTTTGAAATCTACATGCCTGTTTCCTTTAATTAACTTTACGGCCCTGGCTTTTGCTTAATGGTAACTAGACATCTTTTGAAAAGAAACTGGCTAATTCAAAAATGCCCCTGTCAAACTTATTACTAAAATGCTTTTTGTCTTCTTAGAAACACAAAGTACAAATGAAAAAGCCTTTTTGCTTTTATAAAGCATTACTTTTAATACAGCCTCTAGACCCAAAACAAACACAGAAGCATGCATTTATGTCTCAGCCCTTGGGCTGCAAACATTTAAGAACAAAAGCAGTCTGATAATGCAACAAAAATCTAAAATGTTTAATAAGCTTAATATAACTTTCATCATGTGTTAAAACTGTTACGGCATTTTTAAAAGGTGCATTTTTATTCCACTCCAAAACACAGCCTTGTTTTTTTCCGGTGAACAGGAGGTTTAAAGTCATGGCACTGTTTCCTTAGGTCCTGTCTACGCTGGCAAGTTGCAGCGCGGTAAAGCAGCTTTCTGCACTGCAACTGGTGAGGTGTACGCACGGCCACGCCACTCAGGGCGCGGAAACAGGGCAGTTGCAGCGCTTTAAAAAAAGCCCTGCACAGTTTAAAAAACTTTCTGCACTGGGGCTACAGGGCTGCGGTGCCAGTGTAGACACCGAGGTCGATTACGGCGCTGCGATTGGCCTCCGGGAGATGTCCCACAATGCCTGCTCTCGCCTCTCTGGTCATCGGTTTGAACTCTACTGCCCGGCCCTCAGGTGACCATCCATCATCCCCACTCCGTAAACTCCTTTGCCATTTTGAAAGTCCTCTTCCTGTTTGCTCAGTGATGAGTGCAGCACATCTTTCCAGGTGGCCAGGCCTGCTCCACGCACCAGGCGATCCACCTGCTTGGAGCTATGCTGAGCTGCTGGACCTCATCAGCATTTGGGGAGAGGAGGCTGTACAGTCCCAGCTGCACTCCGGACGTAGCAATTATGATACCTACTGTGACGTTATTGACTTGAACTGGGACCATATAGATCATTGTTGCAACCAAGGTCCTGTAGTGGCACCAAATCTTGTATAAAGGGGGGTCCAATAAGGTGTCTAAGGCAAGGTTATGCTTTGCTGGTTATGATTATGCTCTCTATATGTTTGTGTCATTTTTGTATTTTAAGTTATAAGTATTGACTCTGTACTGTCTGTGGTTCAAACTTGTACTATGCTTCTGGGTGACACCCCAGACAAGTTCAAAAGGAGTACTTGTGGCCCTTAAAGACTAACAAATTTATTTGAGCATAAGCTTTCGTGAGCTACAGTTCACTTCATCGGATGCAATGTCTAGCCTGCTTGATGACCGATTAAGGACCATCAGCTACACAACTGATCCATTGAAAGAAGGCAGACAAGCCTTGGGACTCAGCACGGTGTGCAGGGACCTGCCTATGGACAGAACTGTGAGGTTTTTCCAGGCCACGTGATGGACAGCTTGTTTTGGGACAAAGAAAGAAGGACCACATGGCAAGAGAATATAAAAAGCTGCTGCAGCTCCTCCATCTTGTCTTCAGTCCTGCTTCATCCCTCTGGAGGGACTTTGCTACACTGAAGCTTTGAACCAAGAACTGAAAGACGCATCCCAGCTGTGGATGTTCTCCAGAGACTTGATTTGAACCTGCAGTTTATTCTGTCGCTGCCACAAGCCTGAACCAAGAACTTGGCCATGACTGTATGTCATTGATTTCATTTCACCAATTCTAGCTCTCATCTATAGCTTTTTCCTTTTATGAACAAAACCTTTAGATTTTAGATTCTAAAGGATTGGCAACAACGTGATTTGGGACAAGATCTGATTTGTATATTGACCTGGGTCTGGGGCTTGGTCCTTTGGGATCAAGAGAGCCTTTTTTCTTTTCCTGGGGTATTGGTTTTCATAACCATTTGTCCCCATAACAATTGGTGATCCTGGGAAACTGGGGTGTCTAAGGGAATTGCTTGTGTGACTTGTGGTGAGCCAGTGGGGTGAGACCAAAGTCTGCTCTGTTTGGCTGATTTGGTTTGCCTTAGAGGTGGAAAAGCCCCAGCCTTCGGCTGTAACTGCCCTGCTTGAAGCAGTTTGTCCTGAACTGGCACTCTCAGTTGGGTCCCACCAGAACCAGCATCATTACACCTACGGACAGATTTCACGATGCAAGACAGAAAGGGGCGATGACCGGGACACACGGCAATTTAGGATGAAAGTGAAGGAGCTGCGGAACGCCGAGCACAGGGTGCGGGAGGCAAACCGCCACTCCGGTGCTGCGCCTATGAGCTGCCGGTTCTCCAAAGAGCTGGACGTGATACTCCGCGGCGACCCCACCTCCATTGCGAACACCACTGTGGATACTTCGGTGGCTCGCATGTCAGTTGAGAGTGGACCGAGCCAGGAGGAGGAAATCTTGGACGAGGATGTGGAGGGGGACCCAGAGGCAGAAGATGACTTGGAGGTCAGAGAGGCAGGCCTGAACCATTAACACTGGGCTAATTTTCCCCTGAACCAAGGTACCCCGGAAGTATCGTAGCGAGGGGCGTGGTCTCCCACCCTGATGGACGGGGAGGGAGCCGCAAACCCCTTACAGCCTTTCTTTCTACTTGTTCATACTTTTTCTCTAAATATGTCAAAACACAAGAACGCAACCTTCCCCAGGCCAAACACAGAAAACAATACAAAAGAAATGTTCAAAAGGGCCGACGGCGCCAAAAACGTACACGACCGGAAAAGGGGATGGAGGGCGGGACGTAAACCCTACACAGGGTGCGGAAACCTGTCAAAAAGTACACAGTGATGAAAGCTCTCGAGCAGTTAACTAGTCACGTGCAAACCCCTCTGTACATAGCAATCCCCCGTGTACATAGCAATCCCCCCTGTACATAGCAATCCTCTGTTTCATTTTGATGCTTTTTGATGTATTGTTCTGCTTTTATTTGATATATTAAATAACTGTATTTACTGTGATCCATTGAGGTATAAATGATCTACACGCCTTGTCCTGTACAGAACACACAGACGGCTCCCCTGGATCCCACAACCCACACAGGGAGAAAACTGTCGCAAGCGTCGGCATCTCCAAAATCGTATCAGGGCAAGAAAAGGCACCTGCTATTTCCCACCCTCGTACAGTGTAGACACGGGGTGAGGGCGAGACCCAGTGACCCCGGTTAGTCCTGCTCCATCTCTGCCATCTGGGTTTCCATCGACAGCTGTTCACACTCGAAACGCAGGGCGGGGTGAGGTTCGCCCATCAGCCAAAGAACCTTAATGTAAAGCAGCGCGCTCCTGCCAGTGCCCGTGGCAGATCCCCCATTCGAAGGGTGTGATCATTTCCGCCCTGAGATGGACAAGACCTCATGTCCTGGTGTTAGGGGGCGCTGTGCTCTGTACCCCACATATCCCCCCTCTCCCTGCTCCCCAGCCTGGTGTTAGGGGATGCTGTGCTCTGGATCCTACATATTCCCCCAGCTTCCAGGCCCCCTGGCCGGCATTAGGGGGCGCTGTGCTCTGTACCCTACACCCCCATCTCTCAGCCCCCCTGCCAGGTGTTAGAGGGCGCTGTGCTCTGTATCATATGCATCTCCCAGCCCTCCTGCCCGGCCTTAGGGGGTGCTGTGCTCTGTACCCTACACATCCCCAGCCCCCAGCCTGGTGTTAGGCAGTTTCTAGTGTCTGTGAACTTACTGCATGTACCGGAGTCTATCGGCGCATGCTGGGTGCCACGCGCTGTGGGTATGGACAGGGCCCGACGCTGGAACCTGACCTGAAGGTGGGATTGGCCACTGTCCTGGTGGTTAGGACACAGGCAGGTAGTAGAGGGGCTCTGTACGGGGACCCGATTCTGCCTTTGTGTCTGGCCGATCCCTTCTAATGAGGCTGAACCTGCCCATCTCCCCAGACTCAGCATAGCACAGGACTTGGGGGGCACCTGGTGGCAAAGTGGCCTCATTCCCCACCGTACAGGCAGAGGTCATTCAGCTGGTGATAGCCCTTCTCTCAAGCCCCCAAGCACCTGTGTGTCATGGCTGCCTGCAGGAGTTCAGGACCAACAACTGCCTGGGGGGAGGGAACAGGGCCTGGCTAGGCAGGGGCTCAAACCGGGGAGTGTCAGTTTGGATCCCCAGCTAGCCGTTGGGGTGCAACACGGTGGGCGGGGGTGGGGATCAACTCCAGCCGGTTCATCATAAATCCTGTCCCTGAGGCCTCAGTAGAAATGGGATGTTCCCCTGGCAGTATGCAGGTGCGAAGGACTTGAGAGGGAGGTGGCAGACGTGCCTTTTTGATGGCAGTCCCTGAGCACACGGTTCCCAGCATTGCCCTCCTGCCGTTTCTCTCTGGAGCCCTCGCCCTGCACCCTGGCCTGTGTGTTCTCAGGCAGCTGCGTGCTGCCAGGTGCCCATCCCCAGCGTGGAGTTCCTGGTTTAATGGCAGGGGACAGGGACTGGGAAGGAAATGTACTGCCATGCCAAGACTGGGAACGGGCTGGTGATAATGCCCTGGGGTGCCTGGCATGTCAATACCCAGCGGGGCCAGGAGCCAAGCCCCCCCTGGAGCCATCTGTCAGGCCCTGGGTCCGTCCTGTGCTGGGCTCTCTCCTGCCTGACATTGGCAACAGTCTTAGGCTGCTCCAGCCCTGCTCCTTGTCCTCCTCCAGCCCTGCTCTCGCTCCAGCCTCGCTCCACCCACGCCCCGGCCTCCTGAGTCCAGCTCCAACCACGAGGCCTGACCACCTCCAGCACCTTCGCTGACACTATCACTTCCAGAGGGAATGGCACTGAGGTTGCCGGGGGAACAGGCATTCTCCGTCTGCCCGGAGCCATTGTTCCATTCCCCAGGACAGTCCGATGCCAGGACAGTCCCCCTGAGCTCTGGAGAGGACTAGAGGTGCCTTTGGACACCTGCCGTGCAGCTACTGGAGAGTCAGCAGAATTGCCCGGAGACAGCCACGCTTGCCTCCCAGCCCGGGAAGCCCAGAGGCCCGGAGCGTAGACGTCTCTCAGAGCATCTCTGCTAGCAGGAGACACTGGGTGAGGAAAGGAGCCCCACCGCCCCCGCCCCCAAAGCAGGGGCCATTCAGAAGACCCAGTGTGGGGGGAATAGGGCTATGTCTGTACAATGTCTAGCACCGCGGGGCCCTGATCCGGGACTGAGGCCCCTGGGCACTACAGAAATACAAAGGAGAACAGCAGGGCTGGAGGATTTATAGGCTCCATTTGAGGAGGGCTGGTTGCGTTGAGCCAGCAGTGAGTCCCCAGTAACACACAGCTCCGCTAGTGAGGGAAGATCTGTTTCATCTTCCCTACCTAGCACAGTTCACAGCTTAGCACTGACCAGCTTGCAAGGATCCTGGCGGGCCCTGGTATGGTTGGAGCAGCATTTTCAATGTTCGGGAAAAGCGAGATCTGTGCAATAGGCAACGTAGCTCCATCTGGGCACCAGCCAGCTCCTGTGCCCCAGAGAACTCCCACAGCTCCCACTGAACCAGGGACGAAGGGGGCAGGAGGTTGGAAGAGAAGGTACCAGCCTGGGACCCAGGAGACCCATGTTCATTTCTCAGCTCTGCCACAGATGCTCTGTTTGGCTTCGGGCTAGTCCATTATTCCCTCTGTGCTGCGGTTCCCTGCCTCTACAGTGGGGGTAGCAGCCAGGCCCTGCCCTGCAGGGGGCAGTTAGAATAAATGCAATTGAGATTGGGCAGTGCTCGAATGCCAGGGGGATGAGGGCCAGGATGGTGCCTAAGACAGACTGAAAGCAAGGGGGAGCTACAGAGCCGGTGGTGAGAGGGGTTTGGCCTTTGACAATCTGCTCTGAGTACCAGGGCTGCCAGACCCCAGGCAGCCACTGGCATTGCCAGACCTCCCTCATCAACGGTGCTGCTGCTCTCCCCGCTTCTCGGAGTCACTACCTCCCCCTGGGCTGACACCCCCGCAGCAATCATCTCCTGGGGTGCCGTGGCACTGAGCGTTAGCAAGGCCTGAGACTCAGTTGGGCGTGGTGGGGGGGCAGGGGGAGGCTGCTATTAAAGCAGCTTCTGCGTCGTTGCAGCGGTGGGAGAGGAAGCAGAGACGGGACCGTTTTACACCCCATGGCCAAAGCACCTGGCAGCTTGGGACCGTTGGGTTCTAACACCAGCCCTGGGAGGGGAGTGGGTGTGATGAAGTGGGACTGTTCTTAATGTTTCCTCTGAATATTGTGGGGGTGCCTCAGTTTCCCCTAGGCAGTTCTTAAGTATCTAGGTGGTGGGGTAAGGGTGTCTGATCATTGCAGAGCCCTAGAGGGCAGGTGTGTGCAGGGGTCTGGACACAGAGAATGGCCGACACCCTGTTTCCTGGCAACTGATGGCCTGGGCCCTTCCCCCCTGCAAGGTGAGAGCGAAAGGGTTGGAGAACAAAGGAATCCGGTGACCTCCTGGCCCGGGGAAAGGGACAAAGCCCAGAGCAGGGCGGAGGCTGGAGATAGTTTCACTTTGGGGCTGGCTGGGGACATTGAGTGAAGTGCAGATGTGGTTCTCTGGCTCACTGCCGCCCAAAATGAACCCAGCTGAGGGCTCCTGTTCTCTGCACCTACAAGCTCTGTGTTAGACCATGTTCCTGTCGTCTAATAAACCTCTGTTTTACTGGCTGGCTGAGAGTCACGTCTGACTGTGAAGTTGGGGTGCAGGACCCTCTGGCTTCCCCGTGGGAAGTGCACGGAGGGGCAGAGGATGCTGAATGCTCCGAGGTCAGACCCAGGAAGGTGGAAGTTGTGTGAGCTTTGTGTCCTGAAGACCGGCTGCTCACAGAAAGGAGACTTCCCCAGAGTCCTGACTGGCTTCGTCTGAAGCAGTTCCAGAGTATCACCAGGAGGCCCCATGACAGTGGGGTCTAGTGGTTAGAACGGGGGGCTGGGAGCCAGGATTCCTGGGTTCTATCCCAGCCCTGGAAAAGGGATAGGAAACCCCTACCTGGATATGTCACCATATCACAAAACCCACCACCCCTGGCTCAGATTGACCGCCCCAGTGTGGATGCTGCCTTGGATTTGCATCGCCAGGGCACCATCTCGCTATTATTTTGCACCACTTGCATTTCATAGAATCACAGAATATCAGGGTTGGAAGGGACCTCAGGAGGTATCTAGTCCAACCCCCTGCTCAAACCAGGACCAACCCAAAAATAAATCATCCCAGCCAGGGCGTTTTCAAGCCAGGCCTTAAAAACTTCTAAGGATGGAGATTCCACCACCTCCCTAGGGAACCCATTCCAGTGCTTCACCAACCTCCTAGTGAAATAGTGTTTCCTAATATCCAACCTAGACCTCCCCCACGGCAACCTGAGACCATTGCTCCTTCTTCTGTCATCTGCCACCACTGAGAACAGCCGAGCTCCATCCTCTTTGGAGCCCCCCTTCAGGTAGTTGAAGGCTGCTATCAAACCCCCCCTCACTTTTCTCTTCTGCAGACTAAATAACCCCAGTTCCCTCAGCCTCTTCTCGTGCGTCATGTGCCCCAGCCCCCTAATCATTTTCATTGCCCTCTGCTGGACTCTCTCCAATTTGTCCACATCCCTTCTGCAGTCGGGGGATCAAAACTGGACGCAATACTCCAGATGTGGCCTCACCAGTGCCAAATAGAGGGGAATAATCTCGTCCCTCGATCTGCTGGCAACACTCCTATTAATGCAGCCCAATATGCCTTTGGCCTTCTTGGCAACAAGGGCACTCTGCTACTCATCTCCAGCTTCTCGTCCACTCTAATCCCCAGGTCCTTTTCTGCAGAACTGCCGCTTAGCCAATCGGTCCCCAGCCTGTAGCAGTGCCTGGGATTCTTCCGTCCTAAGTGCAGGACTCTGCACTTGTCCTTGTTGAAACTCATCAGATTTCTTTTGGCCCAATCCTCCAATTTGTCTAGGTCACTCTGGACCCTATCCCTACCCTCCAGTATATCTACATCTTCCCCCAACTTAGTGTCATCTGTGAATTTGCTGAAGGTGCAATTAATCCCATTATCCAGATCATTGATAAAGATGTTGAACAAAACCGGCCCCAGGACCGACCCCTGGGGCACTCCGCTTGATACCGGCTTCCAACTAGACATCAAGCTGTTGATCACTACCCATTGAGTCCGACAATCTAGCCAGTTTTCCATTCACCTTATAGTCCATTCATCCAATGCATACTTTTTTAACTTGTTGGCAGTAATACTTTGGGAGACCGTATCAAAAGCTTTGCCGTATCGCAACCACCACTTTCCCCATATCTACAGAGCTAGTTATCTCATCATAGACGGCATGACTTGCCCTTGGTGAATCCACGTTGGCTGTTCCTTATCACCTTCCTCTTCTCCAAGTGGTTCAAAATGGATCCCTTGTGGACCTGCTCCATGAATTTGCCGGGGACTGAAGTGAGGCTGACCAGGCTGTAATTCCCCGGGTTCTTCTTTTTCCCTTTTTTAAAGATGGGCACTATATTTGTCTTTTTCCAATCATCCGGGACCTCCCCCGATCACCATGAGTTTTCAAAGATAATGGCCAATGTCTCTGCAATCACATCAGCCAAGTCCCTCAGCACCCTTGGATGCATTAGATCTGGTTCCAGGAGCTTGTGCACGTCCAGCTTTTCTAAATAGTCCTTAACCTGTTCTTTCACCACTGAGGGCTGCTCACCTCCTCCCCATACTGTGTTGCCCAGTGCCGCAGTCTGGGAGCTGACCTTCTCTATGAAGACTGAGGCAAATAAAGCATTGAGTACTTCACCTTCTTGCACATCATGTGCCACTAGGCTGCCTCCCACTTTCAGTAAGGGGCTCACACATTCCCTGACCTTCTTCTTGTTGCTAACATACCTGTAGAAACCCTTCTTGTTACCCTTCACATCCCTTGCTAGCTGCAACTCCAGTTGTGCCGTGGCCTTCCTGATTACACCCCTGCATACCCAAGCAATATTTTTATACTCCTCCCTAGTCATCTGTCCAAATTTCCACTGCTTGTAAGCTTCCTTTTGGAGTTTAAGCACCAGCGCGTGGAGGCAGCCCAAGCAGAAATCCCCTCTCCCCCGACACACATGAGAGAGGTGCTGGGGGCTGTGCTGGGGGCGATGACAATGGGGTCAGGCATCAGGGCACGTGGCTGTTGGGTGCGTTGTTGGATTTTGGAGAGACCTCCCCTTCTGCCACCAACCTGCCCCACTGCAGCCCAGCACAGCGCCCTCTGCTACCCATGTCTGCCACCATCTCTCCGCTCCACGAAGCTCCCACGACCTGTCTGGGGCAGCGACAGACCCTCTTGCTCCCCAGTTATAACACCTGGCTCTGAGCTAGCCCCTTTCTCCAGCAGATCTCAACGCCCTTCACAAAGGAAATTGGCATCACTATCCCCACTTTATAGATGGGAAAACTGAGGCACACAAGGGGGATGTGACTTAACCAAGGTCACTCCACAGGCCGACCATGTCTGTATGCAAAAGCCTGAGGACTTTAACTGGACAGGTCTAGTTAAAACATTACAACACCCCCCCACCCCATCCATGGGGATGCCGTTATACCAGTACAAAGGTTTGTTGACTGGTAGAGGCCAAATTACTATCAGACCTCAGGCCAACTGGTGACCCGAACTCCCGAGATACTTTGGGAATGCTGCTAAACTCTCACAGGCTGTGAAAAATGCCAGTTTGCTAAAATTTGTAGCCTAGCGCCCTGTTATTTGCGTTGCCACGCAACTGTGCGAGAAATATACTAACCACAAACAAATGGAAATGTATAAATAACATAGTGATGGTAAAAGTTTATGCTTAAGCAGCAGATGTGTGATTGTATGCTGGGAAGTCTATGGTATTTACCAGACACAAATTTTGCAGGCGACAGACTGATCCCCGTGATGTCTTTTGCCACGGCTTGCATACAGCTTGGACTACTTATAGGTAACTTAGTTCCAGCTTATCTCTTCCTCTTTCCCAATGCAAGGATGTATGCAAGCCGTGGCAAAAGACATCACGGGGCTCAGTCTGTCGCTTACGTCAACAGCTGCAAAATTTGGTTCAGCAGGCTTGGTAATGGATCTGCCTTTCTGTTTGAGCGCTGTACTAATAACTAATAAATACTGGCCGGGCCTTGGGTCCTTGAGGTCTCTTTAAGTAGGAAGTAAGATCGAAGCTGAATTGGTAATAAATCTGCTTCCCTGGGGGATCCTCCAACCCAAGTTTACCGGCTGAAACCGGACCGGGCAGGGTAACAACCTCTGTGTCGGGAGTAAAGAGCTAGCCGTGTGTGGAGACTCTGGCTGGGACGGTCTAGGGGCCTACAGGGGAGGGGAACAGTTTGAAGAAGAGATGTAAGACTAGATCCAGCGAAACATTAACTCCATCAAGAGTAAAATGTGGGCAAAGAATGGCCAAAATAGTAAAGGATTGGATTGTTTGTAAAGAAATGTGCTGTTATGCATGGAGGATCTGGGGCCGCACAGCGGCCGACCGGCCCGTGGGATCACACGTGTGCGCTGCTTGTCTCTGAGGCTGACCAGAGAGTGGAGGGGAAAGCGTGACCCGGGGCGGCAGCTCAGCATCGGGCGCGCGAGGCTTTTATTCAGAAGCTTAAGGAAGTGACAGAAAATGTTCAGAAAGGGAAGTCGCAGAATGGGGAAGTCAACGGGCGGCTGGCAAGCGCCGCAAGGAAAGCGGAAGGTGGGCGAGGGGAAGGAGCTGAGGAGACGGTGCAGACGTGGGGTTGTCAGAAACGGGCGGAGGATGATGGAAGTGCTTATCGGCCAGCACAGGAGCAATTGGCTGAGGTGACACTGGGAGCACTGGGGAAGCCAGCTGAGTGCAAGGAGGACCTGGAGGATGTGATGGAGCAGGACAAGCCTCATCGTTAATAATGCAGCTGAGCCGTGTCGGAAGTTAAGAAAATGAACTGCGTGCTGGAAGGAAAAGGTTTGGGGGCACCCCAAGTAAGGAGGGGCGTGGGAGAGATCGGCCCAGGGGCTCTAGAGAGAACTGGGGTAGGAGGCTGCCAGCCGACTGGGCGGGTTTGTGAAGGCCGGGTGCTGGCGTGATGGCAGAATGCTTCTTAAATGCAATGTCAAAACGTGACATTGTGACAGGCCATAGCAGAAATGCCAGGCAGAGGAGAAACCTGCCCAGGCACTAAGTCAATGGGTTCCCCAAGGGTGCCGGACAGCACCTGGTTCCACCCAGTTCTGTAGGGGGAAACCTGCACAAAGCAGGTTGGACGAAGTGTGGGTATTTCCGGAGTTCATTGTATTACAAATGCAAATGGGTCTGGAGTCTGGGGGGATGGGACGTGATTCTTCTGGGGGAGACGTGACTCCAGCAAACCCTGGGGAGGGTCAGGACCATCACAGGACACTTGTTAAACGACCGACCAGCCAGGGTGGTGATGCAAATTCCCACCTCTGCCCCAGCCTTTCGAAGCGACGACCTGGGAAGCGAGACACTGGCTGCAAATGACCTGTTCCCAGATCGAGGGACCGGCCTGCGGCACTCACAGATTCCCAGGGGTCGTGTTCGCAGCAGAAGCTGTGCTGAGCTTGGAAGCACTGGAAAGCCCGTGGGTGGGTTTGACGGGCTGCACCCCGGCCGGAGCCCTGGCTGGAGTCAGGGGAGGGATCCCTGGTAAGCCCGTTAGCAGGCGGGTGGGTTCGCTGATTGCTTTAACATGTGTTCTCGGCAGTGCTGTCACCGTAAGCACTGAGGATTGTCCCCCCACCGGGGCTGTAATGTGTTAACTAGCCTGGGACAGTTACACTCCTACAGCATTTGTGTGTGGGGCTGGAGCCGTGGCAATGGGGTGGGGTGGGGGCCAGCAAAGGCCTCTGTGACACCGCCCCATGCCGGCATTATTGACACGTTTCCCTGCAGCCGGCCTGACGCCCCGCAACGAAAACCTGGCCAGAGATTTTGCTCCGTGAAATGCTTTGAGATGGTGATGTCGGGAGATGGAAACCCAGCTGGGAATTTCCTGCAGGGCAGCGGCTCCCAGTGCTGTTCTCCTGCCCCACATCTGGGCCCGCTACAGCCCTCACTCGACCCCCAGCTCTGTCCAGGTGGGGCCCTTGGTGCCTTCCATAAGGGGAGTTACACACAGCGCCACCTAATGGCCAAACAGTGCAATACTGGTTAGGGCCCCTCCATTCCAGTCCTTTTCCTCAGTGGGTCTTTAGCTCCATGGCAGAGGATTGAGCTTCTAGCTCTGATGGTCCCAGGTTCAAACCCGGGCCGGGCCAGCGACGACCCTGGGGGAGCTGCCGAGAGCAATGGGGAGGGGAGGGTGCGGCCGACATGCCTGTGCAGGTCTCACACTGCGCTCTGCCTGCAGCTTCCTGATCAGCGAAGATGACAGAGTCTACGAGGGCAGAGGTTGGAGCACCATGGGGGCCCATGCCAAGAACTGGAACAATAAGTCACTGGGAATCAGCTTCCTGGGCAGCTTCTCCAGTACGTGGTTCCTGTCTGTACAGATTTCCCTGCTAGGCCCCCAGGGGAACTAGGAAGTTCACAGCTGCTCTTGGTTCCACCACGGTGGGACACTGGGCTGGGGAACAGGGTCAGGAAAGGGAGGGGGAGGGGGAGCGTGGCGAAGCAAATGTGTGTGTGGAGGCGGGGAGATGCATTACCAAATGCAGTGGGGTGGGGGAGAAAGACACTGACATGGCCAATCAAGAACGTGGCTAGAGAGTGTTTATTTACTCAGGCCACATTCACATCCCCTGAGCAGCAGAGAGGGGCCAGGGGCGTGTGTGAAATTAACAGGGGGCTGCTGGTGTCCTGCAGAAACAGCCCCTGACAACACCACCCTGACCGCTGCCAAGAGCCTGATCCAATGTGCAGTCTCCGGGGGCTTCCTGAGTGAAAGCTACACCCTGAAGGGGCATCATGACGTAAAGTCAACCGAATGCCCTGGGGATGCCCTCTACGAGGCCATAAGCCAGTGGCCTGAGTTTGAAGCCTGAGTCCCTGCAGCCTTGGGGCAGCCCCTGCACCCATCACTGACCCCGCCCACAGCTTCTGCCTGCTCGAGCAGCACCTCTGCCCCCCAGCAGGGGGCAGCCTCCCGCTTCTCGCCCACCTGCTGCCTCCTAGGGCCCAGAGAGCAGGGCTCTGAGAGTTGGGGTTACGCTCCCGTCTCCCCTGGGCTCTGCTGCCCCCGCCCCCCGGGGGACTCAGATTTCTAATGGTGCCTGGGAGCCACCTGCCTCCCCGAGGTCTGCTTCCTTCGGCAGATGCCAGGCCTAGTCCCTCGCTCCCACCCGCAACGGGCATGTCAGCTTAGCCCAGGTCCACACACAGCCAGGCCCAGGTCTTACAGCGTCCAGGGGGGTGGGGCCAAGCCTCAGCCGAGCTCTGCGGCGACGGCCCTGCCAATCCCTGGGCAGCTCAGGAAACTTCGCCTCCATTCCCGTGTGAAACGTCTGAGCAATTATCAATTCCAGAGTCAAATCCGCCTCTGCCCCCAGCCCCCCCGGGCTCTGCAGCGAAGATTTCATCTGGAATCCCCCAGAAATCGGTCGCTATTTAACCCCCCCACAAAGGGAACCCAAGTGTCTCCAAGCCCTGACACTCGGCTCTGCCTGGCCCCCGCAGGGTCTGCCTCTCAAAGCTTTCAGCCCTCGACCCTTTTGCCCCGACAATCCATTCCCGCGAGCCTCTCTCACCGAGGGGGGCAAAGTGTTTGGATCTTCACACAGCAGGTGCCTGGGAAGTACCTGTAGGGTGGGTCACAGAGTCCCACAAAGGGGTTTTTAATTCAAATGCAATTTGCCTTTAACCCAGTGCCCCTGTGGCTTAGCGCTTGCTTTGCTTGGGAGCTACTGAGCAGTGACAATAAACCAGCTTCTAGCACATGAAAAGTTGAAGCGCCGGGAATCATTTCATCTCCTGTTAAACCATAACCACCACCACCCTGCTGCTGGGCTGGGCTGGGCGAGCTGAGAGGGCGTGATTATGGTCTGTCAGATTAGCACTAAGAGGCCTCCTTGGGCTAGGTGCTATACACACAGAACATGAGACAGGCAGTCCCTGCCCTAAAGAGCTCACAGTCTAATTAGACAAAGGATGGGAGGGGAAACTGAGGCACAGGGAGGGGAAAAGGGTTTTACCCAAACTCACAGGGCCAGTTAGTGGCAGAGCGTGGAACAGATCCCATGGGTGCAGTCAAGTGCTCTGCCCGCTAGGCTGTGCTGCCTCTCAATCCAGAGGGAGGAGGTGGAGCGAAACCAAGGGGGTGCTGGTTCCGCATGGGTCACACACAGTCAGGCCCGGCAGCCCTGAGCTGAAGGAAGGGGAGGGGAGCTGGGGTTTGCGCCTGCTGATGGGAGCTGGGGCTGCGGCTGGAGACTGGCAGGAGGGGCCGGAGCGGAGGGAACAGCCATGCCAGGAGCAGTGTCCCAGCCCCACAGTGCCCAGGGCTGCCCAGCATGTGGGAAGGGGGCAGCAGCACTGACAGGGCAGCTCTTTGTTACAAGAGTCACTGTGGAGCAGCCCCCGAGCGAGGCTGGGAGCCCAGCACCCCAGGGTTGGACGGGCCCCATAAACAGGAGCAACCCCTGGTGGGCTGGCAGCTGGAGGCCGCGCTGCAGAGAGTGCAGGTCTGGCCCCCCGCAGCCCCCGGTGTCCTGCCCCTGGCACAGTCCAGGTTTAGCCCAGTTATTCCTGCTTCTGAGCCGTGGCCCCCGGGGGATGCTACCAACTGGGATCCAGGCTCCCCGTTGGGAAGAGGCTAGTCCAGGCCCTGGCGGCTGGAGCTGTGGAGGGCGTGTAAAGCCCAGGAAGGGGCTCAAGGGGCTCAAGCAAGAGGTTTCACTCCTGGGCCGGCCACAGCCCTGCTGCAGCCCCGGAACAGACTCAGCACAATCTCCTTTCCCATCCTCCCAGCATTGTAACACCTCCCCAGGACCCTGTGGGGCTGCCACAGCCCGGGCCCCCCAAGCCACCTTGCCTGGTCCCTAGGGTGTTTTGGCTGCTGGCCCCATGGAGCTCGGCCTAGGAGGGGCGAAGAATCCTGCGAGGCCCAGGGAGGGGTTGGTTCCCTCGCCAGGGGAGGCTCTGGGTAGTCACAGCCACAGGTACTCGGCCAGGAAGGCAGCCAGGATCTTGCAGAGGTTCTCCACAGTCGGGGGGTGCAGATTCTGCTCCGCGTCCTCCATCGTGTGCCAGACCATTGGGAAAGGGGTGGCGATGAGGTGCAGCACCGGCACTCCTGCAGCCAGACAGATACATGGATAGTCAGCAGGAATCCAACCCAGGATCTGCATCACTGCAAGCCCAGCCTCTACTGCTGGAGCTACAAGAGCAATTCCACTATTGTCAGCAGTAGTAGACTATTATCCCCATGTGGCCCAGCCACTAGCGGGCGACGGGCGACATTCTAAATGCGCACACTGTCTCAGTAGATGGAGCCAGGCCCTCAGGCACGACCTGACCTTACATCTAGGAGCCATGTGCTCCCCTGACCTAGCAACGAGCAGCTGGCCAGGTGCATTATGGGAACCAGATTGGTCAGAGACATCAAGCGAGTCAGGGCCAAGTGGCTAGATAGCAACGATGTGTTTATAAAGTCTTTCACTCCCAAGGATCCCAGAGCTGAAGTTCAAAATGCAGCCACCTCTGGGGTGAAGTGTGCCAGGCAGGCAAACATCATCTATAAAGCATTTTACCCCTGTAAATAACACCTAGCTCTTGCATAGCCCTTGTCCTCAGGGGATCCCAAAGCACTTTACAAAGGGGGTCAAAATGATTCCCCCCACTTCACAGATGGGGAAACTGAGGAAGACAGCAGCAAAGTCACCCAGCAGGGCAGCGGCAAAGCCAGGATCTGAACCCAGGTCTCAGTCCCTTGCTCCACTCATGAGGCCAGGCTTGTGTGGGAGCCTGGGGGAGTCTCACCACACTTTGTCTGCACACCTTCTGCCCTGGCTCCCCCGGGGAGGCCTCCCCAGCTGTCCATCCCACACTACTCTGCACCTGGATGTCCGGTAGCATGGGGCAGGACAGGTACCTTTGCGAAGGAAGGGGACGTGGTCATCTTCGACAGGCCCATAGACAGGCTCCCTCTGAAAGTACATCTGCTCCCGGGGGTGGGACTGCAGCAGGCCCAGCCGGTGCAGACGCTTCTCTGGGCGACACAGAGAAGAGAGTGAGGAATGGACTGGTTCCTGGGACCTGCCAGGCTGGGGGCACGGCAGAACAAGCCCCAGAGGGGGCTACACCTGGCCGCTCACAACAGAGCTCCCTGAGGACATGGAAACCCTGCTGGGGAGGGAGGGGGGATTTCAAATCTGACAAGTCGTGTTTGAGGGAAATAAAGTGTTGGTGAAAGATGCCAGGTCAACAGCCCTGGGGACTGAATCCCCAACTCCCAGCTCTGTCTCACAGCTGGGGATAGAGCCCAGGAGTCCTGGTTCCCAGCCCCCCTGCTCTAACCACTAGACCCCACTCCCCTCCCAGAGCTGGGGCTAGAACCCAGGCACCTTTATTCATTGTCAGACAGATGCAGGACCATCAGGACTTGGGGGCGGGGGAGGAGGTAGCTGTCCCACTACAGGTGCCTGGGGGGGCAAGCCCCCTCCCACCCCTGGAAGAAAGGAAGGTTTGGTACTGATGCCGACGAGCCGGTCGAACCAGGAGGCGGTGAAGGGGAAGTGGTTCTGGATGGTCGGGTGGCGGGCCCCCAGCAGGTCCAGCAAGACAAACAGGATCTGCAAGGAGGCAACGAGGGGTTAAATCTGTAGGGGCCCAGTCACCCCAGGAGGATCTGAGGGAGGGATTGGTACAAGATCCAGTGCAGAGAGATTGAGCCCCCCACCTACCCCGGACAGGCACCCCCACCATCTCCGTCCAGCCTGAAAGATCCCCCATGCAGAACTCCTCAGAGGGGCAGGCGGGCGGCTCTCACCATAGCCTGGAGCTGGCTGGTGCCCGGCTGGTGCTGAGCCTTGGCCATGGACAGCCCCGTACAGGGAATCCCTCTCACTCCACTCCCGGAAGGCCTCCTCGCCGTCCAGGAACAGCAGCTGCAGTGTCACCTCAGAGCCCTGGGGAGAGACACGGGGCTCACTCAACACCTGGCACTGCTGGACAGGTGAGAGGACTGCTCCCAGGACAGCAGCAGAGCTAGCGATAGAACCCAGGAGTCCCGGCTCCCATCCCCCCTGGTTTTGCACACTAGACTCCATTCCTTTCCCCAAGACAAGAGTAGAACCCCCAACCTGGGAAGCTCTCACTTGCTCCTTGGCCTTCAGCAGCTCCATGTCCAAGGCCGTGACCAGTTCCAGCAGGATGGCACAGGGCACGGCCGAGTCGGTGGCGCACAGGAAGGTGCGGCCCTGTCTTTCCCAAGCTGCCACCCCACCGGGCTTGAAACATTACCAGCTCCATCCAGCCCAGGGACCACATGGACAGGTACTGGGGCTGGGATGGGGACTCTGTGGAATCTTAGATTAAAGGAGCACCTTTACATTTGGGATGGAGGGGCTAGCTGCAGAGCAGGGAGGTCTTTCCTAAATTCCCCAGGCTTACCCTGATCTGAGGCTGTACAGAGGAGGCTCCCCAGCCAGCAGCTGCCTTATCAGAACCGTGTTCATTAGATAGATAGATAGATAGATAGATAGATAGATTCAGGGTAATGTATCAGAATCTGGCCCTCACCCCATTGCACTCAGCGGGTTTCTCTCGTTTTACCCTCGGGGAGATGAGATCAGAACCCAAGACCGCCAGTTCCAAGAACTCCACAGACCTGTGTTGTCACTGGATTTATTGCCGAGAGGACATTAGACAAGGGGAGGCACCAGAATACCCCTCTGTGGGACAGAATGACAGACTGAGGGGCAGGGTTTGTGTCCTGTGTCTTTGTGCATGCAGAGCTCTGTGCAAAACCCACCATCTCTGTGAGCCCCAGGGCGGATGATGGCCCTGGCAGGAGCTGTGACCATCCTCTGAAAGAGTTGGTGCCAGGGCATAAGGGTTGCTCTGTACAAAGGAGGAGATTAAACTCCTCTGCAATACATATGTAACCCTTCTTCCAGTTGCTGTGGGCAGCAACAAGCTCTGGCTTCAATATATAGGGGTTCCTCTCAAAATTACAACACAACACTGGCTTGAGGTCCCACCCAGAAATCTGGGAAAACTAAACACCAGCCCTGGGTGTTTCTAAGAAGCAATACTTCCTGTCTTGCAAGCACTGAGTCTGTGTGCGACAAAAGAAATATTTTATTAAGGGGAGAAGGAAGAATGGCATTAATTTGAGAAAACATGACAACAATGACTCAAACGTATGCAAACAACAAGTAAATCCCTGGCCCCAGGTGGAGCAGTGGCTTTGCCTCAGTTTCCCCCTTTCTGAAAGACCAGCGGACAAATGTCCCGTTAACACACCACTCCCCTTTCTGTCCATGACACCACACTCTTGGTTTGCTGTCCACCATAAGTGAAGTCCTAGGGTCTAGGGGTGCCGTTAGGTGCATTCAGCTCCAGCCTTAGGGGAGGAATGCAGGAAAATCAAATGATGCCTCTGCCCACTCCGGTCACTGCCCACTCTGCCACTGCACACTGCTGTCACCTTCTGAAGTTTCTGCACTGCTCCAGCCCCAAGTGTTCTCAGCTCTTAGGTTATGGCTACGTTGTAAAAAATACCAGCAGCCACAAATCTCAAAGCCCAGGTCTACAGACTGGGGCTCTCATTATGGTACTAAATATAGCCATGTAGTTGTTCCTACTGGGACCGGAGCCCAGGTTTCGGAGCCTGAGGAGGAATGTCTACACAGCCATTGTTAGGGCCGAAGCACAAGCCTGAGTCTGCAGACAAACCTCAGTGATTTCACTGGGTAGTGCAGAGCTCCAGCTGCTGCTGCCGTTTCTGCACTGTCTGGACAGCAATTCCGTCCAACAATAACGAAGGCTCAGCCCTTAATCTAGCTTCTCTCAGACCAAATAATCACTGAGCAAAACCAAAATCCCCGTTGATCACTATCAAGTGTTTCTCCAAACACCAGAGGAAAAGAATCACAATTTTCCAAAACCCTAGAAGGAGGGATCACACCACCACACTGACGGAGCGAATTAGGTTCATCTTAAGGTGACCACATCTCTTAGGGAATATTACATCCAGTGCTGCTGGCCTCTAGTCACACTGTGTATTGTGGGCCTAACATAGTCATGGATTAGAAACACAGACATGTGCGCACAGTGACTGATTCTGCACTGCATAGAGAAAAACCGTAACCCCTAGATAACTGCAAATTCAACATAAGCAACTGCTTAGGTGTAACCCTTCTGCCGGGGGGAGTCAGCAGCAACCAGGGCTGGGTTCCTTTTGACAACACAACACAGAACCAGCTCGAGTCCCCACCCAGTAATTTGAAAAAAATTACACCCCCCACTTGGTACCTCTAAGAGCCAGTACGTCTCCTCTCACAAGCACTAAGTACATGTATAGAAGAGAAAACTTTTAATAAAAGGGGAAAGGAACCTGGCATTACTTGGGAAAACACCACGAGCATGATTTGAAAACATCTGACCATGAATAAAACACCCACCTCAGAGTACATTGGCAGCATCTGTTTCCTCAGTCTCTCACCTTGTAGTGTGACAGTCCGACAAACAAATGTCCCTTTAACACGCCAGTCCTCTCTCCCTCCACCGCACCCCACTCACAGTTGTCCTTGGTCAGTGAAAACCCAGTGTTTGGAGGTGTGTTTGCGTGAGTTAACCTCCCACCCCGGGGTGGGGGAGGGCAGCACTGAGCAGTGATTCAGCAGCTGTCGCTGTCCCGCTGTTCACTCTGCATCGCTGTCTGCCTTTGTTCACTCCACAGCCGGCCACTCCACCACCATTGACTGCACCGCCAGCCACCCCTCAGTGTTCCCTCTGCCACTCTCCGGCGCTCTGCCATCAGTCACCCTGCCACGGCCCTCTCCACTGCAACCTCTGGGATGTTTTGAAGTTCCACCACTTAACTCAGCTCTCAGCAATTCCAATTCTCAGTGATTCCAGCAGTTAGCGAGGCAACCTCGTTCACCAGAGACACTGTCCCACAACGGACCTAAGGCTTCATATTTAGACTGGGCTATCAGTGATGTCAGCTCGAGTGATCCAAACCAAGAGACTCTCAACTGGGCCTTAAGAAGCTCTGTCGTTAAACAGTGCAGAGTCAAATGGCACGTAAAGCCAGATGGGCACAAATACCCTCTCACATCTCCACTGGCCTTTGGCACCCCTACCTCCTGCTTATTGAATGCAGTTAACTTGAGAGTGACCCCCTCGTTCGTGACACACCAAGGCCAGTTCTGCTCCCTTTGATTCACAAAAGGATAACCACACTTTATTACCTCTGCCTCCGCAATAACAAAGTGATTTGCAATCCAACACCAGACAAAAGTGATCATTTGGGCAAAGCAGCCCCATCATGTTGCTCACCTAGGCAGAGTGGGTGTGTCTATTCAAACATGGTCAGTTCCTGATGTCTTCTCCCCAGCTCATCACTAGGTGTTGGGAAAGCTCATTCAGAGCCCGCTTACATAAGAACCTATAACTGCAATTTCACATAAACAGATTGAACACTCTGCGCAATGCATTCAAATGCATCACACATCCAATGAGGCCAACAACATTTCCTTATCCCTGTATCCAAGGGGATGCCAAGCTAGACATGAGATAATATGATGGGTGACTTGTCCAATTAAGGGGGAGCAATAGCTGTTGATTTGGCAGAGGCAGGGGGAACCCTTCCCCCGGGGGAGCTGCATAGCTTCCCAGGAGGATGCTCCTTCTCTGGGGACACACACAGAAGTCAGGCCCCGGTGACTACAGCATTGGCACTGCACCCCCCCTGGAGATTACAGTGGCCATAAATCTTGAGCTGTGGGGGGAGAGTCCCAATTGCTGAGTCATTGTTTCCACCTTGTCACTCCCCCTGGGTGCCCATTTCACCCCCTGCCCCAACAGACTCTCATTCTAATCCCACAGGAAGAAACAACTCCAGTGGGCTTGAAACATCACCGACTCCAGCCAGCCCGGGGACCACACACACAGGTAAAGTGGGGCCTTGATGGGGACTCTCTGGAATCACAGATTAATGGGGTACCTTATAGATCTGGGGGAGAGAAGGGGGATCCCTGCCCCCATGGAGAGCTGCAGAGCTTCCCAGGGGAATGCTCCTTCTCTGGGGACACACAGAGAAGTCAGGGCCCAGTGACTGCAGCACCGGCACGGCACCCTCCCCAGCTGATAATATCCACTAACCCCCTGAATATTACAGGGACCATAAATCCTGAGCTGTGGGGGGGAGGGTCCCCATTGCTGAGTCATTGTTTCCATCTTGTCACTCCCCCGGGTGCCCATTTCACCCCCTGCCCCAACAGACTCTCATTGTACTCACACAGGTAGAAACTACTCCAGTGGGCTTGAAACATCATCGACTCCAGCCAGCCCGGGTAAAGTGGGGTCTCAATGGGGACTTTGTGGAATCACAGACTAATGGGATACCTTATAGATCTGGGGAGGAGAGGGAGGATCCCTGCCCCTGGGAGTGCCGCAGAGCAGGGAGGCCTTTCATAGGGGGATGCTTTCCTTGGCTGCCCCTGATCTGGGGATGCATAGAGGAGTTGGGACTTAGGGGCTGCCCAGCCAGCTCCTACCTTGTCAGAGTTGCATTCATTAATAGATCAATAGGTAGGTAGGTAGGTAGAGAGATAGATAGATATGGGGCAATGGATCAGAACCCATCTCTGACCCCACTGCAGTCACGAGGTAACTCCAGATTTATACTGGCAGAACTGAGATCAGAATCCAGCCCAGATATTTCCAAGAACTCCACAGACCTGTGCTGTTGCTGGGTTTATAACACAGGGAACATTAGACAAGGGGAGGCAGCTGAATGCCCTAGGGCTGGGCACAGAGAGATCAAATGACAGACAGACAGACTGAGGAGCAAGGGTATATGTCTCCCCCATAGAAGTCCTGTGTCTTTGTGCATGCAGAGTTCTATCCCAATCCCTCCATCTCTGTGAGCCCCAGGGAGGTAATGGCCATAGGGTGCACCGTGACCATCCAGTGTGAGTGTAGGTACCAGGGCTGAGGGTTGTTCTGTACAAAGGAGGAGACCACGCCACGCTGCATCACATGGAAAGTCCTGCAGACATGACTGCGTTTCCCATCCGCAGCGTTATACAGGATGACAGCAGGAGCTACACCTGACGTTATGGGAGCACATTACAAGCCTTCATCTGGTCAGAGCCCAGTGACCCTGTGGAGCTGGTGATGAGAGGTGAGGGGCCTCGTTTGGAGTCCCCGCTCTCAGCCCTGTACCCAGCCCAGCCTTCACAGAGTCTATGCCCCAAGGAGATGCTCACAGCCAGGATCTGCCTGGGGCCTTACAGAGGGGATGCCCAGTGTGGGATCAGGAAATCAGTGGATTTGTCATGCAGCCGGGGGAAGCTGCAGCAGCAGCTGTTGATGTAAGGCAGAGGGAAGGGGGAACGCTGCCCCCAGGGCAAGCTGCAGAACAGTGAGGCCTTTCCCAGGGGGATGCTCCCTATCAGAGTATGCCCAGAGAAGTCAGGGCCAGCAGCTGCAGAACCAGTCCCTTCCCCAGCTGATAAAATCCACTAACCCCCTGGAGGTTAGAGTGACCATAAAGGCTGAGTCGAGGGGGGAGGGACCCAATTGCTGAGTCGCTTTTTTTACCTCTTAGCTCCCCCTGATTACCCATGTCATCCCCTGCCCTGACAGGCTCTCATTCTAAACCTACAGGTGAAAACAACCTCACTGGGCTTGAAACATCACCATATCCAATCAGCCCAGGGACCACACGGACAGGTACCTGAGTGGGGAAATCATGCCTCAGGAATCTACTAGAATGCTTTGAAGGGGTCCACAAGCATGTGGACAAGGGTGATCCAGTGGGTATAGTGTAATTAGATTTTGAGAAAGCCTTTCACAAGTTCCCTCACCAAAGGCTTTTAAGCAAAGTAAGTTCTCATGGGATAAGAGGGAAGGTCCTCTCCTGGATCAGTAACTGGTTAAGAGATAGGAAACAAAGGGTAGGAATAAATGGTCAATTATCAGAATGGAGAGAGTAAATAGTGGTGTCTCCCAGGGATGTGTACTGGGACCAATATTATTCAATATATTCATAAATGATTTGGGAAAAGGGGTAAACAGTGAGGTGGCAAAATTTGAAGATGACACAAAACGACTCAAGATAGTTAGGTCCCAAGCGGACCATTAAGAGTTACAAAGGGATCTCACAAAACTGGGTGTGTGGGCAACAAAATGGCAGATGAAATTCCATGTTGAGAAATGCAAAGTAATGCTCATTGGAAAACATAATCCAAACTATACATATAAAATGGTGGGGTCTAAATTAACTGTTATCATTCAGGAAAGAGATCGTAGAGTCATTATGGATAGTTCTTTGAAAATATCCACTCAATGTGCAGCAGCAGTCAAAAATGTGAACAGAATTTCGGGAATCATTAAGAAAGGGATAGATAATAAGACAGAAAATATCATACTGCCCCTCTACAAATCCATAATATGCCCACATCTTGAATACTGTGTGCAGATGTCGTTGCCCCATATCAAAAAAGATATGCTGGAATTGGAAAAGGTACAGAAAAGGGCAACAAAAATGATTGGGGGGGCATGGAACAGTTCCATAAGAGGGAAGATTAATAAGACAGGGACTTTTCAGCTTGGAAAAGAGACAACTAACCCGGGGGGAGGGGGGGGAATGGTAGAGGTCTGTAAAATCATGACTGGTGTGGAGAAAGTAAATAAGGCAGTGTTATTTACTCCTTCTCATAACACAAGAACCAGGGGTCACCAAATGAAATTAGTAGGCAGCGGGTTTAAAACAAACAAAAGGAAGTACTTCTTCACACAACACATAGTCAACCTGTGGAACTCTTTGCCAGACGATGTTGTGAAGGCCAAGACTATAACAGGGTTCCAAAAAAACCCCTAGATAAATTGATGGAGAATAGGTCCATCCATGGCTATTAGCCAAGATGGGCAGGAATGGTGTCCCTAGCCTCTGTTTGCCAGAAGCTGGGAATGGGTGACATGGGATGGGTCACTTGTTGATTACCTGTTCTGTTCATTCCTTCTGGGGCACCTGGCATTGGCCACTGTCCGAAGACAGGTTACTGGGCTAGATGGACCTTTGCTCTTACATAGTATGGGAAAGAGACTCTGTGGAATCACAGATTAAAGGGGCAACTCTAGATCTGAGGGAGGCAGAGGCAGGATCCCTGACTCCAGGGTTAGCTGCAGAGCAGAGAGGTCTTTCAGGTCTGTTCCTGTTCTGGGGGCGCACAGAGGAGTTGGGGCTCAGAGGCTGCCCAGCTGGCCTCTTCCATCTATCCTTTATTAAATAGCTAGATGGGTAGCTAGATCCAGGGGTAATGGATCAGAATCCGGCCCTCAACCCATTGCTGTCAGAGGGTGACTCTGGATTAACCGTGAAGGAGCTGAGTTCAGAATCCAGCCCTGATACTTCCAAGAACTCCACAGACCTGTGCTGTCCTTTCACAGCCCTGACGAGGCGCTTGGATTTCCCCTGGGGCAACATCCTCCATCTGGGTCTGGTCTCCGGGGTTCTGCTGGCCCTGGTGCTGATCATGGCCGAGGCTGGTTACTGCTGGAAGGAGACTCCAGGTGACATGACCCCCCCTCTTATCCCTTCCCCCACCCCAGGACAAGGCCCCCCAAGTCTGCCAAGCCCCTCTGAACATGGGGGTACCTCATCTGCACATAACCCTTGGGCAGCTGGCCCAGCTCCTGTACCACCTGTCAGTGGGGGGAGGAGTCAGACCAGGGTGTCCCCTGTACACACTGAGGCTGCTATGAAGGGTGTGTGATGTCCAGAGATGCCCCTTCCCACTGTGAGCTGGAGCCACCCCAATGCCTGGCCCTACCCCACTCTGAGTGCCCCAAGTGGGTAGGTCTGTGGTGGCGGGTGGGGGAGGGGGGGCAGAGAACACAGACACTAGGTCTCTTTCTGGCCAGCAGCTCCCACCTCTCCAGCCCCTGGAAACCTACCCACCCTGGGCAGCTGTCTTGTCCTCCCCTCCCCTCAATCCCATCCCAGTCAGGGGGCTTGGGCCTGTGGGGTGACACTGGCCCCTCTAACCCGCCGTCTCTCTGTGCTTACAGGGGAGCCTGGATCCAGCCATGCAGGGATGAAGATCTCTCTGGGGGAAGAGCCCTATCTGCTTGGAGGGCTCCACAGGGCAGAAAAGCCACTCTCCCTTCCCCCAGGAAATCCCTGCTTCAGGGAATCTCACATTTATTCCATGGTGCTCCCAACTCAACAGCCAGACCCCTGGGAGCAAACCCTCGACCCCCGGCACCGAGCACACCAGCCCCTGTGGCACCAGCTAAGGGAGCACCTGCCAGGGCCCCAGGGGGTGGGGAAGCAGGGCCGTAGCAGAGCCCCATGCAGGGAAGGTGCTGCCTATGTTTGTGGGAAGCCCAGGGTGGGGTGTGGGGGGCTGGGCACTGTATAGGGCCCCTTCAATAAATAACCCCTTCCCTGCCAGATTCCCTGCTCCTCCTGCTCTCTGTTGGGGATATGACCTGAGAAGATGAGGGAAGGCCGTTAGTGCTTCCTTAGCCAGAGCATTTGCTTCCCGACCTCAGGGGATGAGCCGGATCCTTGAGTATACCCCGGAGCCAATGTCAGACTAGGGGGGTGGAGCAGAGCGAGATTCCCTGATCATAAGAATGGCCATACTGGGTCTGTTCAGCCCAGTGTCCTGTCTGCTGGGGGGAGCGTGGGGCAGGGGATCTGGGTGCAGGGAGAAGGGGACAGGAGACACCTCAGGGACATGTTAATGCTGGGGCCATTTCTCCCCAGACTCAGGAATCGCTCTGATACCAGAAAAAAGAAAAGGAGGACTTGTGGCACCTGAGAGACTAACAAATTTATTTAAGCATAAGCATCCGATGAAGTGAGCTGTAGCTCACGAAAGCTTATGCTCAAATAAATTTGTTAGTCTCTAAGGTGCCACAAGTCATCCTTTTCTTTTTGCGGATACCGGCTAACACGGCTGCTACTCTGAAATCTGATACCAGAAGGGATCTGCTGGCCTGAGCCCGGCACCGTCCAGCCCAACATGTGGCTCTCCGTGCACATGCAGCCAATCTTTCACCTCCAGGGAAAACAGACACCTCGGCCAATGTGTGAGCACGACCCAGCACCCACTTGGGAATGGGATGGGGCAAAGAAGAGCCGGAGACAGCCCTTCCTGGATGGGCACCGACACTGCAGAATCCCAGCTCCTGAGATAGAGTGACTGGCCCCCTGTGCATGGAGACATGAGGTCTGGCTCCTGGCACTGAAATAAAGTCATTTACTGCTCCCCCAACCCCGGGGTGTCTGTCCTGGTCTCTCTCTGGAGCTTCAGTTCTCTGTTGCCTCAGTCCCTGCAGTAGGGTCCCCCACTCTATACAACACCCGGCTCCCTCCCCCAGCTCTCACCCCCTCCCCAGTAGCTGATCCCATCTCTGTAGGGATGGACCCTACAGTCCTGGATCCCATCTGCCCCCTCGGACCTTCTCCCCAGCTCTCCTGGGCCCTGCTGGGTCACCAGAAGGATTTTTCTCCACCCCCCCTCCATCACCACTCCTCAGCCTGGGGGGGGAGTGTCTCCCAGCACCCCAGTCTCTGAAGAGCCCCCAGAATCCTCCCAGAATTTCCAGAGCGTTCTCTGCCCTATATATCCCCTGGGTGGCTCCTGCCCCTACCGATGGAGCTGCCCCTCAGGCCATCGGGGGCAGAATTGTTCTTGCCAACCCTGCTGAGCCATGGCAGCACGAGCTGGTGTGTGTGGGGGGGTGATGCTCTGTACCTCGGAGGAACATCCTACACCCCCATGTTCATCCTTGTAAAATGACTGTGTGGTATCCAATCCAAAGTTTGTCATGTCGCCTGTCTTCGGATGGAGACTCCAGTACGTCCTTTGGTCCATTGTTCCAGTGTTAATTACTCTCTCTCTTAACAAATTGTTGCTGTATTTTCAGTCTGAATTTGTTTGGCTTCAACTTCCAGCCAATGCATCTTGTTATACCTTTAAAAAGTGTTGCATTCTAATAGTTGATGTTTAACATCTTCGCTAGGTGCAACTGGAATAGAAAGTATTTCACTATTACTGTAGGATATGGGTACGTCATTCCACTTCTTCCCAAATACAGAACAAAAATATTTGTAATACTTCCCTTTTTCTGCATCATGATTTACAGTTGTACCATCCTCATCTCCAACTGCACTAAAACTGATTGCTAGGATATTTTGTTTTCCATATGTTTCAAGAACTCCTTATTGTCCTTATCCTAAAATGCCATTGATTTTTCATTGATATTGTTAGATTTTTCTTATCAAGTGTCTACAATTCCTAACTCCTCAGTTGCACTTATTGAGATGAAGTTCCCCATTTCCTAGTTGTTTAATATTATTATTTGTTATTTCTGCTTTCACTTCCACTGATAACCAGGATGGGGGTTTAGCTGAAGAAGCCACTTTCACAATTTGCTGAATTTTGTGTTTTGGGGGCATCTGATACATCTTAAACCACGCCCCAGCATTGGTCACATTTAGGGTTGCCAACTTTCTATTTGCAGACAACCGGACCTCCCTTCCCTGCCTCTTTCCCAAAGTCCCTGTCCCTTTCCCACCGCTTTTCACAAGACCCCGCCCCTGCCCCATCCTTTCCCTCAAGCCCCTACCCCTGTTCGCTCCTCTCCTCCCCATCCCGCCCCTCGCTGCTCTCTCTCCTCCCCCTTCCTTGTAGCTGGCTCCTCTCCTCTCCACTTCCCTTCTCTACTCCCACTGGGATCCCTCTGTCACAGAGCTGCAGCCTGACATGAAGTCTCCTGCCTGCCCAGATGCAAGTAGGAGGCGGCCCCAGCTGAGCGGGGTCTGGCTCGGGTTGATGACCCGGCACCTCTCCCTTCCCACCCGCAGTAACCAGACTATTGGTGTCTGGTCAGTACATCTGACTGGACACTGCCAAGTCCCCTTTTTGACCGGACTTTCTGGTTGAAAATTGGGTACCTGACAACCCTAGTCACATTTTCATCGATCAAAACAAGGTCTAATATCCAATTACCCTGACTAGGTTGCAATATTTATTTTTATTTACTCTGGGATGAAAGATGCGAATGTAGCCCCTGATCTAACTGCAGCCCTCAGGGACTCCAGAATGACCTGAGGGGAGCTAAAAGAAAAGGAGGACTTGTGGCACCTTAGAGACTAACCAATTTATTTGAGCATAAGCTTTCGTGATGAAGTGAGCTGTAGCTCACGAAAGCTTATGCTCAAATAAATTGGCTAGTCTCTAAGGTGCCACAAGTCCTCCTTTTCTTTTTGTGAATACAGACTAACACGGCTGTTACTCTGAAACCTGAGGGGAGCTGAGATCAGAATCTAGCCCTGTTGCCTTTGCAGGCGATGAGTGACTCTGGCTTGACCCCGGGCAACCTGATCAGGGTGCAGGATATTGTTTCCATTTTGGAGTGAAGGTTCAGGTCTCAGCTCCTCTTTTCCCTGACTCAGCTCCCCATTATTAAGACAAACGTTCCCCCAGCCCTCTGGCCCCTTTGGTACTCAGCACCCGGCCTCTCACGCTGCCTGAACAGCCAACTCACCCTTGTCTCCGATCCTGACCCACTGACACAAGTGCTGGCCTCAGACCCTCGCCCAAGCTGGCACTCATGGAGAAAAAGGGCAGTGAGCTCACACCACATGATGGGACAGCGAGGGACCCCTCAGTGCTGCTCCAAATACCCCAGTCCCCAGCTCCATGGAGCCTGATGCCCCAGGAGCTCAAATGAGGAACTGAGCAGGGGGCGGCAGGCACAGGGAGCCTGTGATGCTCAGGGAGAGCAAACCAAGGTCCCTGCCACTCCCAACAAACCACATCCCCATCAACTGCTGCCCACGTCTCTGTGCTGCACAGGGGACACCCAGGGGAACTGGGGGGATGAGCTGTGTTAATTCCACCAACCTGACCAGACCAGAATCTGGGTGCAAGCTGTTACCCCCAACTCTGCTGGATCTGGGACTGTAGGGGTCTGGTGGTCAGAGCATGTGTTACACTGCCAGACCAGGGATGGTTTTAAAAATGGAATTTTATTAAACTTAATGTCCAACTCCCCAAACAAACGCAGGCTGCAACCCGCTGGGTCCCCCTGGAGAATGACAGAAACCCTCCTGGGGGTGCAGCTTGCATCCCCACTGTTCCTCTTTAGCCTCGCTAGCAGATCTCCAAACCCTTAAAGGGACAGGACACAGCCTTAGAGATACAGGATGCAGGTATGTAGAACCCTGACATTCCCGTATCAGTGCTACACTCCTCCTGTGGAAATATAATATCCCCCAAATATTCCCATTAACAAAATATAAAACATTCCGTCCAGCCATTTGTCTGCTCTTATTAGCAGACACCTACGACTTCCACAAGCTCGTGCTTTCGGTCTCAGATGAGCTTTTGTCTTGCTCCTTTTTCATCAGATCTGGAAACTTTTGCATCTCTCTTTGGTTTAATTCACATTAAGCAGAAAATGTCAGTGTCAAGGGTTGTTCCATTGCCCAACCAAATAGCCAGTTCTGAACAGTTTACATTCCCAGAGATCCTCAAATCTTATGAAATACCAGCTCCCACATGGTAAGCAGTATAACCATGTAAGACAAAGTCATTAGACATAAAAAACGTCTACTCAAGAAACATAAAACTAACTATGTAGCGCTATCGACCCCTTTTCTAGAGCAATATCCAAACCAGAAGCCAATGTCTCTTCATTTACATTAATCTTGGAGAGAATGCAGGATAAGATACAGGAATAGGTACTAGGTACAGCATGTAAACACAAGGATAAAGCCATGGTGCATTCACCAGTAGCTGGAATTAGACACTGATGAGTAAGTTCATAGGTCAGTGTCTGGGGGGCTCTTCCCTCTCTAGTCAGAGGACCTCAGGTGACAATGGATTGTTCTCGAGATCTGTCCTCTTGTGCACTGATGGTTTCCGGGTCCATGGTCACATTTTGCCATTCATGTCTTTCATTGGCTGATGTGGATGTCACATCAGACTAGTCATCTGTCTTCAAGTTTACAAGATCAACAACATCCCCATTTCCCAGCTGTGGAAGGAATGTTTCTGCCTCTGAATTCAGAGTCACCATGCCATGGGTACCATGTTGTTTGTCTTCGCTCTCACTGTCAGAATCACTGGAGTCCAAATTCTGTCCTTATTGAGGCTTGGTCTACACTACAGCCTACTTCAGTATCACTCACATCACTCAGGGGTGTGATTAATCCACACCCTCTGAGTGACATAGTTATACCGACCTTAACCCCCTGTGTAGACAGTGCTCTCCCGCCAACATAGCTCTCGCAGGGGTGGACTTATTATGCTGACAGGAGAGCGCTCTCCCATCAGCATAGAGCATCTTCACCAGATGCGCTACAGTGGAGCAGCTGCATCGGTGCATCTGTGCCGCTGTAGCGCTTCTAGCAGAGACTCGCCCTTAGATTTCCAGTTTTGCTGATTTACCTTGATCTCTGTATCTTCTGCAGTGGTGCTGTGCAGCACAGTGTCATATCCAAGGGCAAGAAAACCCAGAGAAGCCAAAACTTGTGGTGACAAACTCTATCACCTCCTTCTCCACCCTCTGCCTTTACTCTGTGAACTCTCCCCTTTCCTTTCATGTTCTAACATGAATTTTATCTTCCCAATAGGATGTTAGTTTGCCTGGTCCCCTTCCTGACAAGTACTCCTGTCCCCTGGCCAGAGGGCAGCACCTTACACTTTCTGACCATAATGATTCTTACCACGAATAGCAGAGTTTTGAGAACATATTGAGGCCAGTTCATAAACGTCTTTCAATTGCTGTTTCTGTCTCTCAGCATATTCTTTATGGTTCCTAGGTGCAGATTCAGAGTTCATAGGTAGAGCAAATGCAATGACAATAGACAAATGTGATTATCTTCAAGATAATAAATAGAAGGGTGGGAACTCATAGCATCATTTTGTGTACAGTTATTGGCATTGATGGTCTTATGGTCTTATTAAGGGAGTCCTTCCAGTCTGATTTTTGTTCTTCTGGCAAGGTTATCAATGTAGCCAGCAGAATTCGATTCAGCCTTTCTACTTGCGCATTGCCCTGTGGGTGGTATGGGGTTATGGGAGAAGTTTAAATCTTACTGTAGTACTCTACCCTTTGGAAAAAAAAAACTATTTTCAAACTCTGCTCCTTATTGACGATGGATTCTTTTGGGGAAATCAAATCTTAAAACAAACTAATTGCAGATCTTTTCTGTCACTGTCTTTCCTGAGTTTTTGGTGGTAGGGTAGACTTTGACAAACCAAGTAAAGTGATCCACCGAGGCTCAGATGTATTCAAATCTTTCTTTGATTCTTCCTAGATGGAAGAAGCCTATGGATAAAAGTACAAATGCTTCTGTTGTAACTAAGGAAGTAAGGTGCCACCAGACTCCTTGTTGTTTTTGTGGATACAGACTAACACGGCTACCCCCTGGTACTTGTTGTAACTATGGTAGTTAGATGAAATCTGGTACGCTGGTGAGGTTTCTTTTGCTTGGTGCACATACAAACTCTAGTGACACAATGTTCGATGTACAACATCCTCCTGTGTTCTCTTGGTATTTGGTTTGTGCCCCAAAAACTTATACGGAAGCATTTTAGCAATAGCTGGATCTTTCTTCTGAGGTGCCAAAATGTCTTCTCCTGGAATAAGTTTTATGGTGGATGTAATGCCCATGAAGGAGACTTTTACTGTCAAAGGATTGGTAGTAATAACTGCTAACCTGGACACCTTGCCATCAGTTTGTATATCCAAGGAGTCTGACTGCTTTAACAACACTTGTGTTCATCTCTTCTGTGTATTCTGTGCATCCTGTCAATATCAAGGGGAATTCCTGATAAAGCATTAGATTTCCCTAGATGATATTTAACTGCAGTAGAACCTCAGAGTTACGAACACCTTGGGAAAGGAGGTTGTTCGTAACTCTGAAATGTTCGTAATGCTGAACAAAATGTTATGGTTGTTCTTTCAAAAGTTTACACCTGATCATTGACTTAATAGAGCTTTGAAACTTTACTATGCAGAAGAAAAATCCTGCTTTCCCTTTATTTTTTTAGCAGTTTATGTTTAATACACTACTGTAGTGTATTTGTTTTTTCTCTCTCTGTTGCTGCTGCCTGATTGTGAACTTCAGGTTCCAAATAAGGTGCATGGTTGGCTGGTCATTTCATAACTCTGATGTTCATAACTCAGGTTTTCTACTGTATGAAGTTAAAGTCAGCTAATTCTGCAACCCACCAGTGCACTATGGGGTTCAGCCTGGCAGTGGTGGAGATGTAGGTTAGCACATTATTATCTCTGTTAACTGTGAAGGATTGTGCATTGCAGATTTAGTCTACTAAATAAATAAATGGTCAGTTTTCGGAGTGGAGAGAGGTCAATAGCAAGGTCCCCAGGAGAGCTGGCTGTATTTCAAGGAATCCCTGTTGAGGTTACAGGGACAAACCATCCCGATGTGTCGAAAGAACAGTAAATATGGCAGGCGACCAGCTTGGCTTAACGGTGAAATCCTAGCGGATCTTAAGCATAAAAAAGAAGCTTCCAAGGAGTGGAAGGTTGGACATATGACCAGGAAAGAGTATAAAAATATTGCTCGGGCATGTAGGAATGAAATTAGGAGAGCCAAATCGCACCTGGAGCTGCAGCTAGCGAGAGATGTTAAGAGTAACAAGAAGGGTTTCTTCAGGTATGTTGGCAACAAGAAGAAAGCCAAGGAAAGTGTGGGCCCCTTAACGAATGAGGGAGGCAACCTAGTGACAGAGGATGTGGAAAAAGCTAATGTACTTAATGCTTTTTTTGCCTCTGTCTTCACGAACAAGGTCAGCTCCCAGACTGCTGCGCTGGGCATCACAACATGGGGAATAGATGGCCAGCCCTCTGTGGAGACAGAGGTGGTTAGGGACTATTTAGAAAAGCTGGACGTGCACAAGTCCATGGGGCCGGACGAGTTGCATCCGAGAGTGCTAAAGGAACTGGCGGCTGTGATTGCAGAGCCATTGGCCATTATCTTTGAAAACTCATGGCGAACGGGGGAAGTCCCGGATGACTGAAAAAAGGCTAATGTAGTGCCAATCTTTAAAAAAGGGAAGAAGGAGGATCCTGGGAACTACAGGCCAGTCAGCCTCACTTCAGTCCCCGGAAAAATCATGGAGCAGGTCCTCAAAGAATCAATCCTGAAGCACTTACATGAGAGGAAAGTGATCAGGAACAGCCAGCATGGATTCACCAAGGGAAGGTCATGCCTGACTAATCTAATCGCCTTCTATGATGAGATTACTGGTTCTGTGGATGAAGGGAAAGCAGTGGATTATTGTTTCTTGACTTTAGCAAAGCTTTTGACACGGTCTCCCACAGTATTCTTGTCAGCAAGTTAAAGAAGTACGGGCTGGATGAATGAACTACAAGGTGGGTAGAAAGCTGGCTAGATTGTCGGGCTCAATGGGTAGTGATCAATGGCTCCATGTCTAGTTGGCAGCCGGTGTCAAGTGGAGTGCCCCAGGGGTCAGTCCTGGGGCCAGTTTTGTTCAATATCTTCATAAATGATCTGGAGGATGCTGTGGATTGCACTCTCAGCAAATTTGCGGATGATACTAAACTGGGAGGAGTGGTAGATACACTGGAGGGCAGGGATAGGATACAGCGGGACCTAGACAAATTGGAGGATTGGGCCAAAAGAAATCTGATGAGGTTCAATAAGGATAAGTGCAGGGTCCTGCACTTAGGACGGAAGAACCCAATGCACAGCTACAGACTAGGGACCGAATGACTAGGCAGCAGTTCTAGGAAAAGGACCTAGGGGTGACAGTGGACGAGAAGCTGCATAGGAGTCAGCAGTGTGCCCTTGTTGCCAAGAAGGCCAATGGCATTTTGGGATGTATAAGTAGGGGTATAGCGAGCGGATCAAGGGACGTGATCGTCCCCCTCTATTCGACATTGGTGAGGCCTCATCTGGAGCACTGTGTCCAGTTTTGGGCCCCACACTACAAGAAGGATGTGGATAAATTGGAAAGAGTCCAGCGAAGGGCAACAAAAATGATTAGGGGTCTGGAACACATGACTTATGAGGAGAGGCTGAGGGAACTGGGATTGTTTAGTCTGCGGAAGAGAAGAATGAGGGGGGATTTGATAGCTGCTTTCAACTACCTGAGAGGTGATTCCAGAGAGGATGGTTCTAGATTATTCTCGGTGGTGGAAGAGGACAGGACAAGGAGTAATGGTCTCAAGTTGCAGTGGGGGAGGTTTAGGTTGGATATTAGGAAAAACTTTTTCACTAGGAGGGTGGTGAAACACTGGAATGCATTGCCTAGGGAGGTGGTAGAATCTCCTTCCTTAGAAGTTTTTAAGGTCAGGCTTGACAAAGCCCTGGCTGGGATGATTTAATTGGGGATGGGTCCTGCTTTTGAACAGGGGGTTGGACTAGATGACCTCCTGAGGTCCCTTCCAACCCTGATATTCTATGATTCTATGATTCTATGATCTGTACTGGGACCGGTGCTGTTCAGCATATTCATTAATGATCTGGGAAAGGGGGTACACAATTTTGGCAGGCTCAGCTTAGTTTTTCACTCCAGCTAGCTCCTGAAGCTCAATCCTGGGCAAACTGCCCTGATTACAGTTTCCATTATCTCTGTCTCAGTGGTCCCCTTGGGAACACCATTTGCAATTTGATAAGCCAAACTGCTTTGGTTTAGCCTGTCCTTTTGCAGGGAGTTCCTAAACTGTCCTGTTATTTTAAAGTCTTTCTTTAACACTGGTTTTCTTTTCTGGGATGGGATTGACAGATCTTTTGCTCCTCTTTTGCTGTACCAATGGCTTGTAAAATCTTCTCTCTTAATGCCAGCAATGTAAGACAATCCCTGATTTTCCAGCAGGTTTGGCTCTTCACTATTGAAATGAATTCTGATATATTTGGGTAAGGTCAAAGAGCTTTTGGCTGCAGTTTCACTGTGATGTGTCCCAGAAATGCCCAGGGAGTCACAGACTTCTCTTAAATGCTCATCCTTTAGCTGGTATCAGAGTCCTCCTACCTCCACTACTGGTCTTTTAACTTTCTCCCAGCCATAGCACTTGCAACCAATGAAGTCTTCCCTGGCAGCTTTCTCTGGAGCAGTCTGCAGCAGTTTGGTGGGTTCCTCTCTTGGAGAGATCAGATCATTGCAATTCAGCCTCTCCTGTCTGGGCGCACCAAATCTTACACTCCCAGAGCAGGGGCGGTTTGAATAGTGGAGTCTTATTAAACTTAGTATCCACAAAACAAACAAGAGCTTCAAGCCTTTTCTGGTTCCCTTGGGAGTGCTACACTGCAGCTGAATTGAGCCGAGGCGAACGTATGGCTCCTCTCAGAGAGTGCACTGAAGACACGAAGTGATGGGGCTTGTTTCCCTTCTGGGGAGCTGCATTCACTCAGCTGGGGGGGCGGGGGGAGGGATAGCTCAGTAGTTTGAGCATTGGTCTGCTAAACCCAGGATTGTGAGTTCAATCCTTGAGGGAGCCATTTAGGGATCTGGGGCAAAAAGTGGGGTTTGGCCCTGCTTTGAGCAGGGGGTTGGACGAGATGACCTCCTGAGGTCCCTTCCAACCCTGATATTCTATGATGCTAGAACAGGCCAGCAGGGGAGCATCTCCTCCTGTGCAGGGAATATCTCAGGAGAAGCACAAGGAACAGAACAGCCTTTGGACTGTACACATCTGTCCTAGACTACACAACACCTCTTCTCTCCTCCTCGCTTCATCTTCAGGGAGCAGTATTTTACTGCACGCCGTCCGCTCTGACCCCTTTTGTTGATACACAAAAAGTGTTCATGGGAACATTGCTGGTGCCAGCACTGCCAGGGCACTAGCGCGTGTGCACACTTCATCGCCTTTACCAGCGCTGGGCGTTTCCACAGCAACAGGCTGCATCGGCAAGAGGTGTGTGGCTCCGGGGTCGTCATCCCAGCATCCCTCATGCTGCCATCAGGCACGTTGTCTTGTGTGGGCTTTTTGCAGTGCACTGTGGGATACGAGCACCCCTCTCAGGGAATGTTAGCGTTTAGGGTGCGGGACAGATCTGGCAATGTCCTGGCACATCCTGGGTGAACCTACCTGAATTAAGGGTAAGTCACTTTGGAGTCCATTGTATTAAAAATGCAAAGTTTCTGTATTATTGGGGGTTGTACAAAATTTCTCTAGGGGGGAGGCGTGGCCAGTGTAAACCTCCAGAAGCATTATGAGCTTCAAAGGACTATTTCAAAGAACTCGCCAGACAAACAAAGTTACATGGGGCTCTGGGGAAATACCTGGGGGAGGCAAATGCACGTTACTAGGCATGGCAGGGTGTAGAGGATTCCTGCATGAGTCCCCACTGACAAAAAAAACAACCACTTTGTTGGGAGCTGTTCTTCGTTTGGTCACTGTAAGAGTTGCTTTGGCAGGAAGGGGCAGAAGAGGAATGGAGGAAGGACCCAATAGCCATCACAGCCAAAAGATGGAGTAAAAACAAAGGACAGATTTGTACCCACACGTTCAGAACACACGAGATTACCAGTCCATTGCTTTAATGACTTGGCTAACTCATCATGCGAAAGGACCCCATTGCCACCAGCTGTCCTTTGATCAGCCAAAGTCAGGAATACAAGACATAGCCATTAACGCCTGCAGTGGTGCAGAGATATCTAGTAAGAGTCCTTGTGATAAATGAAGGTGGGGGGAGCTCCTTTTTATGGACGCCCAGCCAGCCAGTTACCTATAAAGTCCCTCTTGGTGGCTGTTCTCTGCTTGCTTTACCTGTAAAGGCTTAAAAAGTCCCCCAGGTAAAGGAAAGGGAGTGGGCACCTGACCAAAAGAGCCAATGGGAAGGCTAGAACTTTTTAAAATGGGGAAAAAACGTCTGATGTTGTTCTCCAGGAAAGAGGGGGACGAGGAGCAGTTATGCTATGAGAAGCTTTAAGCCAGATATGATCATAGAGCATCAGATCATACCTAGAAAAACTTATTTGGAACCCCCAGATGTGTAAGTAGATCAGGAATGTTTAGAAAGACACAATTAGGTTTATTTCTGTTTATTTCTTATGGCTAGTGGACTCCTCTGTGCTAACCCCAGGTGCTTTTGTTTGCTTGTAACCTTTAAGCTGAACCCCCAAGAAAGCTATTTTGGGTGCTTAATTTTTGGAATTGCTCTTTTAAAATCTAGCAAAAGCCTAAGTTCCAGATGTATTTTCTTTCTTTTTGTTTCTAATAAAATTTACTTTTTTTAAGAACAGGATTGAATTTTTGGTGTCCTAAGAGGTTTGTGCATGTTGTTTAATTAGCTGGGGGCAACAACTAATTTCCTTTGTTTTCTTTCTCAACTCTTCTCCGGAGTGGGTGGGGGTGAAAGGGCTTGAGGGTACCCCACAGGAAGGAATTCACAAGTGCGCCTTCCTGGGCTCTCAAAGGGGTTCTGCACTTGGGTGGTGGCAGCATCTATCCATCCAAGGTCAGAGAGAAGCTGTAACCTTGGGAGTTGAATACAAGCCTGGAGTGGCCAGTATTAATTTTTTGAATCCTATCGGGCCCCCACCTTGTGCCAGAGTGGGGAATCAGCCTTGGCAATCCCAGTCTTTCAAGCAAGATTCAAGTTCCGCTTAGTACAAGCCATGCTATGGCATCCGTTTTGTTGGAAGTTTTTCTTCTGCTGTTTATTGTAAGAGTTGCTTTGGCAGGAAGGACCAGAAGAGCAATGGAGGAATAACCTGGCCATGGCCAAGATAAGAAGCAAAGGCCAATGACCACAAGGGGGGTTCGAATGCAGCCATACAGAGCACAACGGATTAGCAGTCCATCGCCTTAACCAGTCAGCCAGGCCATCAGTTAAAAGGGCTCTGGTGTCACCAGCTGTCCTTTGATCTGCTGAAGACAGTGCTGAAGCCTGTAATCATGCTAGTGTTGGGGAAGCCTCCTGCAAGATTCCCATTCTCGAGAGGTGGTTGTGAGTCCTGGCAGGTGAAAGACATGCTACGGCAATTGCTCCCTAGCTGTTGCCACCAGAACAAGGAGGAAAGGCCAAAGATAAATGTGGTGTTTGAAATCACATGGGCAGATCACAGTGGAAGTGCTGGGACACCAGTTGGGGTGTGTGTGTGGCTGAGTCACATGACTGACCCCATAACATGTGCTGTGTCTGTTTCTGGAGGATGCCCCAGGGTGGCTCCCGCAGGTCCCAGCCCTGGATTATAAATAGGCTTCGTAGAACTCAACTTTTAATTTTTTTTCTTTATAATTTTGACAATGTCAATGTTGATTTTTAAGGGTTTTTAAATTTTTGTTATCAGTTTAAATGTCCACTATTGGTTAAAATCATGGGTTTTCAGCAACGTTTTTATATTTATTGATTTATATTTCACAGTGGAGGGAATTAAAGGGGGGGTCAGACAATAATTATTTAATGGCAGTAGATGTTGAGATGCAAAAAGTTAAAGCTTTCTAACCATTAAGACACAAATTGGCATAATCACATGTCAAAATATACAGTAAATATCCCAAAATCAACCTCTAACAATGTCTCGAGCAGCATTTCTCTTACTTTGCTTATCTGCAAATGTATGATTATTATCGATGGAAATATTTTCTTGTGGGTTTGTGTGCATGCAGGGAACTTGATGTTTACTGATATTTACCAATAACAATCTCATCCATCCAAGCCTAGTTCTAAACAGAGCCCCGCGCTGTGCTTGAGATGGGCACGGAGCGTGGGCTGTGGTTGCAGGCTGTGGTCCCTGTTCCCAGCACAGGAGTGTCTCCTCCCCCAACCCCAACCCCATCCCCTCAGTCCTAGCAGTATTTATAGACACACAGCCCCAGGGAGGGCAAGCAAACAGCACCCTTTGGGTCAGGCCCACAGCTCTCTCCTGCTGGATCCGGCTCCCTCTCCCCAGGCCAGGCCCTGCAGGAATGAAAATTAAACCCTTATGAAGTGAATGTGTCACTGCTCACACACGGGGCCGGACTCTGTCCTGGGGACAGGAGCATGATCCCAGAATGACACTGTTGCAAGCCGTGGGGTTCCTCTGTATTTACACACACACACACAGAGCAGTGTGACTGAAGAGCATGGACTGAGGTGTGTGCGGGAGGGCCATTTTACATAGTCTCCTCGCAGTCTCTCCAGGACATGGGCACAGAGAGCGGGAGCTGCCATAGCAATGTTCCCTCTAATTTTTTCCATCCATGTGCAGAATAAATTTTGGTATGTGCACCGAGGTATGTGCCTATGTGTGCCATCAGTAGAAACAAAAAAACTAGATAGAATATATATTTTTAAAAAGTTACCATAGGGATAATTACTCCAGCCAGGACAGGTTAGGCCTTTTAGAACTCACTACTCAAAGCATTAAATTTAAGGGGAAGAGAAATGAAAAATATGAAATGCACAAACCAGTCAAAACACTAAAATCACACACTTTGAAAGAATAAAATTACAGAGAATATATGTGCATTACAGGAAGTACGAAGAAGTAACAACAACAATAATACGAGTATGTGTTGGGAGGTGAGTGTGAAAGAGACTGTGTGTGTGTGTGAGAGAGAGAGCGAGAGACAGACAATGTGAGCTGGCTGCTGGGGAAATCTCAGAAACAGTGCATGTCCCTTTAAGAAAGGCACTCAGTCACACTCACCGTTCAGGGCTCTGTCTTTAAGGGCTTGTCTACACTGGCACTTTACAGCGCTGCAAGTTTCTCACTCAGGGGTGTGAAAAAACACCCCCCTGAGCCCTGCAAGTTTCAGCTCTGTAAAGTGCCAGTGTAGACAGTGCACCAGCGCTGGGAGCCGTGCTCCTCCGTGCTATTCCCCGCGTGGAGGTGGGTTTTTAGAGCGCTTTAACGTTGCCAGTGAAGACGCCCTCAGATAAAGTTCAGATCTCACCACAGAGGAGCGCCTGCGGGCTGCTTCTTGGAGCTACTCCTTGTTGCCCCATGTTTATCAGTTACCCCCCACTCCATCTATTCTCATTAGTGAGTTTCTCCCCCGGCCCCGAGTCTCATGGACACATCGCTGCACAATTACGAAGCCCACAGACCCCTCTCTAATCCCAGCCGCCCTCTGGTCTGCCCCGGTGACCCAGGAACTTCTTGGTGCCAACTGACCGAGGGCAGAGGGGTGCACAGAGTTTTATGGGATCCCCTGGGTGAGATATATGCACAATAGCTCACCAAAGGGTGGCCTGAGAGGTCTCTACCAGAGTCCGTAGCCCACTGGGCATCATCATTGCTGCAGGGTGTTTGTATGGGACATAGCTTAAGAGAGATGTGAAAAGTAAGAGATTAGGCTCCAGAAGTGTTGAAGAAAAGCTCATCTCCTGCACCATGGCAATCCCTTCGGCTGAGCCAATCAGCACACAGAACAAAGCCCAGCCGTGGAGACAGGCTATATTCACTGTCTGGGCCAGGTGCGGGCCTGAGAATCTACAAAGGGCTTGGCTACACTTACAGTGCTGCTTAGAGAAGACGCTACCTATGAGAGACCTCAGCGTAGGTACTCCACCTCCACGAGAGGTGGGAGCTAGGCCAAAGGGAGAAGCCCTCCTGTCGACACAGTGCTGTCTGCACTGTGGGATAGGTCAGTATAACTGCGTAGCTCAGGGATGTGGATTTTCCACACCCTTGATCGATGTAGTTAGACTGACATACACTGATAGTGTAGACCAAGCCTAGGACAAAGGACCCCGAGGGTAAGTCTGCGAAGAGACACCTCCTCTGGGAAGAGACAATGGTCTGAACCTAGAAAGAAAGAGGAGAGGGGACAAGAGCTCCCTTTCACCCAGGAGGCGGCTGACAGTCTCAGGAACAGGAGATCACAGCCAAGCCTGGAGTAAAACCCCGGAAGGACTGTGGGGTGAGCGTTGCTCTACCAGACAGAAAAGAATCTCGTTCAGTGAGTCTAGGCTCTAGTCAAGGTGGTTTGATTTTATTGGCCATGGAACCATTTCTTTCCAACCCTTCTCCTTGCTACCCCTCGAATCTCTACACTCTGTGAAATCACTTGTCCTTGGTGTCACTGTGAAGGGATCTAGGGCTGTGTGTTGATCAGGGCAGTGATTGGAGGTGGAGCTGGTCAGCTGGGGGCCCTGTTCCTTTGGGAGCAGCGGATCTGTGACTGCTGTGAGTGCCCTGCGGGACAGGGCCTGGGTGCTGCAGCAGGACGCTTGGAGGGCTGGGGGCTGGAGTGTGCCTATTGCCAACCTAGAGAGAGGCCACCCCACGAGGCCTAGAGGGCACAGCTTGTGTGGCCTGTAGCCAGGGGAGTCGGAAAGCTGATCCCTGGCGGGCACAGACAAAGCTTCCTCATGCCAGGAGCAGCTGGTAGTGAAGTGCCTCACTGCCCCGGGTCCCCCCAGGGACCATCACGGGCCCCCAGAACCTCCAGCCTCCTCTTCTTTCTCCTCCTCCCCACCATTCCCCTCAATATATGGGGGCTCTCCCCTGCCCTTCCCCACAGGCCTCTCCTGTCGCTCCTGGTCAGGCTGAGCGACGGCTCTTTTCTCTTTTCTTGCTTCCTTAGGGAGCAGCCTGATTTATCTCTCTCTGGTTTTGGTGGTGTCATTCTGAATTCTAAGAAATAATCGTCGTATTATGCTTTAACCTTCAACCAAGAGTACTGATGTTTTTATCTAACTTCTCTATGTATATACTGGTAACAACACAGGGCAATCACCCATTTGAGGGCCAGTCAATAGGGGAGGAAGCATAGGGCATGATGTCACATGGCTTCTGGAGTTGATGGTTTAGGCAGGGACACCATCTACCTCCACTTCTAAAGATTCATGGCCACACTTCCTCTGGAGTACTTTAACAATTCCATGGCACTGTCCATGGAGTTTCATCCAATCAGGATTGATTTGGTCATCTTTTTATGACAGATTATTTACCCAATACAGCAAATGTCATGAAGAAATTGGAAGAAATCTATAACTGTACATTGCTGGCTGTCTACTGGAAGTCCCAAAATATCAATCAGCCTCCGCGGATCATGTCACTTTGAGGAAAAAGATCGTAAGATCTTCTGATCATGAATGGAGTAAATGGTTAAACAACAAAATTGTTGACCACTTGATAAAAGGTCTAAGCTAAAAATCTATTAAAATTTGAAAACCACAAATATGTAATAAAATTCAGAGCTGGAGCTGAATTCTGCAATTTAATTATTAACACACACATTCAAGCACCCAATCTGACATTTTACACCAAAAAGGTTTACGTTCTCCAGTTTAGGACAAGCAAACAAAGAAAGATCTCTTTGTAATCAGTAAATTAATTTCCCTTATTTTCCACTGACCTGAGTAAAAATCAAAATAGTTGTTAAAACACCACTTTTACAGGCAAAAGAGCTTTCTTTATCTCAACACAAAGGTGGGATTTTAAATTCTCCCAGGATCCCACAAATTGTAGAGTCATTACATGTGACTGTTTGAAATCATCATATGGGGACACCAAAAAAATCAATGATCAAATAAATAAAAGAACGTCTTGTGCCACATGCAGACTAGAGGGCTCTAGCAGCTCACCAGGCTTTACTGTTACTCAGAAAGTAGAAAACGGACCAGCTCCTCAGTTGGTCTGAATCAGTCGAGTTCCACCAAAGTCCAGGCGAGGAAAGATGAACTCAGAGCCCAAATCCGCATGAGGTGCTGGCTTCCGTCAGCTCCAATTGGGCCTACTGAGATTTGCAGCTGCTCAGCACCTTGCTTGATTAGTCCTTTAAGCTTTAAAGCATGTGACCAGGAAAACCACTGGTAAACTAAGGGAGTCACTGAAAAATTGAAGCTGATTTGAGAAACCCTAATGTCCTGAATTCACAGGCTATGCAAGTGGTGGTGTGAACTGGACATTAGGAATACATTGTCTGGAAAACAGATACTAATTGGAACCCTACTGAACTGGGTCCCAAAACTCCTGTTGACTTCAATGGGCTTTGGATCAGACCCTGAGTAATTGATATGCCTTTTTCACCTTGTGTCCGGCCTCACAAAGTAAAATATACAAAACCTAAATTTCTTCCACATGATACTGGGCAGAGACATATATATATAAGGGGCTAACTCTGTTCTCACTGAAATCGATGGAAGCTTTTCTCTTGCATTCAAAGGAGTTAGGATCTAGTTGGTACTAGGACTAAAATATTTTAGCTCTATCTATTAATAGATTCATAGACATTAAAGGCCAGAAGGGACTTGTGGGACCCTCTGGGGTGTGTGTGTCCTCTCTGGGCCATTCCACAGAGGGCGGAGGGTCTGTGACTTGAGCTTCAGCTTAAGATATAAAAACTCATGCCCTGCGTTCCAAGGAACTCTGGGTCTGAAACCCAGCTGAACCCCCATTTATACACCCGTCGTCATGGCCAGAACCCCCGGGACTTCCAGAGCTGAAAGCATAAGTGAGTGAGGCTCTGACACACTCACACCCTCTGTGGACCAGGCCCGGAGTGTGGCATGTACGCACCAAGCAGGGCATTACTGAAGCATGCGGAACTCCACTTGGGTTCAGTGGGAATTGCTCCCATTATGCCAGTGGCCGAACTTGGTCCTCACCTGATGCCAAATTGGTGCAAATTCCACTGCTCTGCCACGTACAACCTTTCATCTATTTTCAGATCAATTTACACCCCATCCCGTGTGCTGGCATTTACACTCCCATTGGATTCAGGGCCCCCGCACTCATCCCGTGGGTCTGACTCTTCTCCCACTGAAGTCACAAGGAGTCGGGCCCAATGAATCAGCACCAGGCTTTTTTACAGTCAGTGCCAATATCCAAAGTGTGCCCCATGAGACCTGATTCCTGGTGCTCTGCCCCACCCGCCAGACACACAGGGCCTGCTTCTCATTTACACTAAAGCCCACAGGTAAAGTGAGTGTGAATTTACACCCTCTGTTAGCCTCCTTACACTGCACAAGTGCTATTAAGAGGTCTTAGTGTGCCTGAGGATTGGGCCCCTCTGTTCTATAATTAACGTTGTTACACGGCACCAACACTCATGGGAGAGCGGCAGATTTCCTGACTTGCAGCCAGCGCCCCTGTGCACTAAAATGTAAATTCCCATCGTTAGTGCAGCCAGGTCAGTTGGGAGCTTATCAGAGCTACACAAATTTAAAATACATGGAGCTTTTGCCATTATGGTAATGAGCACATGGGGCATCCTCCTGGTCTCGCGCTGCCGAGCGTCTCTGGTGGGAATCTTGTCCCCAGGCAGGTTTCCTCCACTACAAATTTGTTCTGTCCTCCGTCAGTTCTGCCATCTTCCTAGTCAAGCACCTGCACCTCTCCCCTCAGATCAACAGCCACGCCCACAACCCCAGCCCTTTAGTCACCCTCCTCAGATTTTCCCACTCCCGCCTCCTCTTCTCTCTGCACAGGGTCTCACTAAGGTATTTAGAGGGAAAGCTGGCACAATATGATGTGACCTTCCCAATGCTTCCTTCCTCCCCACATCCTACAGCTCTCTCCTTCTTCTCCCTGTCACAAACACAGAAGTTTCTCATCTACTCATCTCATCCCAGCTTCTAATCGCTCATCCCCTCCCTCCCTCTTCCGCTTCATCTCTCACTCTCTTCTGGCTCTTTCCCCTCGCAGTACAAACACTCAGTAACTCTCCCAATAATCCCTCTCTTGTCCCTACACTTGGGAAGAATCCCCATAAACATCCACAAAGCTACCTCAGTATCCTCCAGATCCTGCCGTGAAACTCTCCATTGTCACGCTGCCTACAATAGACCTGACAATGGTGAGGCTGCTGGTGAGCTGAGACTGTATCGTCTCACTGGGCCCATCTACACTGCAGCTGGGCAAGAGCTTCCCAGCATGGGGAGATGGACACGTGCTCGCTCTGCTCAAACTAGACTTACAACGAATGAAAATAATCTAAGTTAATATAAAAATATAAACACCTATTTTTTCATGGTCTGTGTGTATAAAAACATCTTCTGTATTTTCCACAGTATGCATCCGATGAAGTGAGCTGTAGCTCACGAAAGCTTATGCTCAAATAAATTGGTTAGTCTCTAAGGTGTCACAAGTACTCCTTTTCTTTTTGCGAATACAGACTAACACGGCTGTTACTCTGAGACCTAAAAGTTGCAATTCTTCAACAAAAAACTTCAGAAACAGACTCCAAGGAGAGACTGCTGAATTGGAATTAATTTGCAAACTGGATACAATTAACTTAGGCTTGAATAAAGACTGGGAGTGGATGGGTCATTACACAAAGTAAAACTATTTCCCCATGTTTATTCCCTCCCCCCCCAACCCAACTGTTCCTCACAGGTTCTTGTCAACTGCAGGAAATGGCCCACCTTGATTATTACTACAAAAGGTTCCCCCCACCACCACCCCTGCCACTCTCCTGCTGGTAATAGCTCACCTTACCTGATCACTCTTGTTACAATCTGTATGGTAACACCCATTGTTTCATGTTCTCTGTGTATATAAATCTCCTCACTGTATTCTCCACTGCATGCATCCGATGAAGTGAACTGTAGCTCATGAAAGCGAATGCTCAAATAAATTTGTTAGTCTCTGAGGTGCCACAAGTACTCCTTTTCTTAGAACATATTTGGTGGCATTTGCCTCTGAATCAAAGCCAGCAGCAGAAATATGAGTTGGAATGAAGCATTGAAATCATTTTACAGTAGCTAAACATTGTGATTATCTAGTCTGATGCTCAGCACAGTCCAGAGAACTTCCCTGAAATAATTCTTAGAACAGATCTGTTAGAAAAATGTCCAGTCTTGATTTTAAAATTGCCAGTGATGGAGAATCCACCGCAACCCTTGGTAACACGTGTCAATGGTAATTGATGGAGCTGTGGAAGCTAAAAAGAGGAGACCTTGAACATTCCTCCTAGAAATAATTAAGTGACTCATTAGCAGTTCTCAGTCCTCCCTTAAAGCCAAGCTAAACCCAGCCAGTTGTGTCCATACTCACAGAGCAGCCAGAGGCCCAGCGGCAGGAGCATTGGGAGAAGTGGTGAGAATCGCAGCAGCCCCTCAGGGATTCGGCAGAAGGGAAGGCCTGTCTCTCTCTGCTCCTCAGTGTCTCAGAGAGAGACGTCTCTGTGGCTCTCTGATCTGACCTCTCCCCTTCTGATCTGCAGGGAGCAGGGAGCATAAAAGCTGCAGCCGCTCTCTGATCTGCCATGGGCTCCCCGCGGTTCAGAGAGAAGAAAAGCCACAGACCTTTGAGAGACATGGCCGTGTCTGCTACCGGCCTTGCTGCGGCCAGAGGGACGCTGCTCTCCCAGCTCTTGTCACAGGCCTTACGCTGAACATTGTGGTTTTAACATTGAAATCAGACCCGAGCCAGGGTCACACCGGAGAGGAATGACAGCTGGGTGGTCACCTCTCCAGAGTTCAAGTTGCAGATATGTCCCTGTTTAAAGCTGAATTTGGCACCTTTTTTAAACCCCTATGAAAAGTCAGAGTGGTCTGAAAATTGGTAAATCAGGTCAGGGACTGGGGTAGAGATTGTGAGAAAATTGGAAGGGAATTTAACAAGACATTCCTCAGATAGCATCCATTCCAAAGCTGCAAAGTCCTTCTAGCATCTACTAGACAAAAATTGTCAAAACCTTGAGACTAGGGAGGGTCTGTGATGGTGAGAATTTCCACTGATGCCCATGGCTAAGCTCTCACTGGCAGCTGTCAGATCAGACCCTTTCTTTGAAACTTAGCAGAAGCGTTCAGTGTCCCTTCAACTTCAGTAAAGTCTCACTTATGCTTAAATACTACACCCTGGGCAGCATTTCTTATTGGCATTGCACTGTGGGTTTAGCCACATCCTTGTGTTTACAAGTTATTGAAGTCCTCTCCAATTGCTTGCCTACAGATTTAAAGTCTTTACGTGAAATGATCTTAGTGGCCTAGGAAAGAGAGAGCTCCCAAATCACTTCCCTTATGAATATGCACTTACCAGGGCAATTCTGGGCAACTGCACCTGTATTCTCCCACTGTGGTCCATTCAGAGCACCTGCTCTAGGCTTCTGACTCCTGAATCATCACCTTTCATGCGTGGAGATCCCAGTGTCCCTCCTTGCTGCACAGTTCTCTGCCTACACTGTGCTACCCCCAGCAAGCCAGACTCCCTAAAAGGCCAATGTTTGAGCTCTGCTTTCTCTCCGAGGGCTATGGCCAGTGGCTCACCTGCAGTTACAAGTTGCCACACAGCTACTTCTAAACCACCACATTTATTCTGAAGCTGAAAGAGAGAAAACAGATTAAAACAATATATGAACCTACACACAGGCTAAAAAGTTTAACAGAGATCAACCCCAGCTCCAATCAAAGAAGAATATTACCAACCACCTAACTAGGGTGGTGATGGTGACTATGAAATGTTCCAGGAGATTACAGAAGGTATAAACATAGTAAACTCAATAATAATGGGGGATTTCAACTTTCCCATATTGACTGGGTGCATGTCACCTCAGAACAGGATGCAGAGATATAGTTTCTTGATACCATAAAGAACTGCTTCTTGTAGCAGCTAGTTCTGGAAGTCACAAGGGGAGAGGCAATTCCTGATTTTCTCCTAAGTGAAGAACAGGACCTATTACACTAGGGGACTACGGCTGAACTGCTTGGTAATAGCAACCATAATATAATTCAATTTAACATTCTTGTGTGTTGTGGGGCAGAGGGGGACACCAAAGAAACCCACCACAGTAGCATTTAACTTCAGAAAGGGAACAATACAAAAATGAGGGAGCTAGTTAAAGGGAAATTAAAATACACAGTCGCAAATGTGAAATGCCTGCAAGCTGCACGGAAACTATGTAAAAACACTGTAATAGAGGCTCAAATTCAATGTATACACCAAATTAAAAAAAAAAAACATAGTAAGACTACCAGAAAAGTGCCACCGTGGCCAAACAACAAAGTAAAAGAAATGGCTAGAGGCAAAAAGACATCCTTTAAAAATTGGAAGTTAAATCCTACTGAGGAAAAGAGAAAGGAGCATAAACACTGGCAGGTCAAGTGTAAGAGTAGAATTAGATAGGCCAATAAAGAATCTGAAGAGCAACTATCCAAAGATTCAAAACCTAGCAGCAATTAAGATTCCCACATCTGAGCCATTATTTTTAGGGGAAAAATCTGAGGAGCTGTCCCAGATGGAAGTGTCACTAGAGGAGGTATTGGAACAAATGGATAAATTAAAGAGTAACAAATCACCAGGACCAGATGATTTCACCCAAAAGTTCGGAAGTAACTCAAATGTGAAACTGCAGAACTACTGAGTGTGATCTGTAACCTGTCATTTAAATCAGCTTCTGTACCAGATGACTAGAGGATAGCTAATGTGATGCCAATTTTTTAAAAAAGGCTCCAGAACCAATACTGGCAATTGCAGGCTGGTAAGCCTAATTTCACTACCAGGGAAATTGGTTGAAACTATAGTAAAGAACAGAATTGTCAGAGAAGTAGACAAACACGATTTGTTGGAGAAGAGTCAACATGGCTTTTGTAAAGGGAAATAGTGCCTGATTAGTCTATTAGAATTCTTTGAGGGGTCAAGAAAAATGTGTACAAGGGGGGATCCAGTGGATATAATGTACTTGAAGTTTCAGAAAACTTTTGATAAGGTCCCTCACCAAAGGCACTTAAGCAAAGTGAGTGGTCACGGGATAAGAGGGAAAGTCCTCTGATGGATCAGTAATTGGTGAGAAGATAGGAAACAAAGGAATGGAGAGACATAAATAGAGGTGTTCCCCTGGGATTGGTACTGGGACCAGTGCTGTTCAACATATTCATAAATGATCTAGAAAAGGGGGTGAACTGTGAGGTGGCATAATTTGCAGACAATACAAAATTACTCCGGATCGGGAAATCCAAAGCAGACTGCGAAGTGTTACAAAGGGATCTCACAAAACTGGGAGACTGGGCAAAAAAATGGAAGATAAAATTCAGTGTTGATAATTGCAAAGTAATTCACATTGGAAAACTCATACCAACTATACGTACAAAATGATGGAGTCTAAATTAGTCTAAATTAGAAAAAGATCTTGGAGACATTGTGGATGGTTCTCTGAAAACATCTGCTCAGTGTGCAGCAGCAGTCAAAAAGGCAAACAGAATGTTGGGAACTACCAGGGAAAATATCATAATGCCTGGATAGAAATCCATGGTACGCTCACATATTGAATACTGCATGCAGTTCTGGTCATCCCATCTCAAAAAAAGATCTTTTAGAATTGGAAAAAGTACAAAAAAAGGACAACAAAAATTATTAAGAGTGTAGAACAGCTTTCATGTGGGGAGAGATTAAAACGACTGGGCCTTTTCAGCTTAGACAAGAGATGACTGAGAAGGGATCTGAAAAAGGTCTATTAAATCATGACTAGTGTGGAGAAAGTGAATAAGGAAATGTTATTTATTCCTTCAAATGACACAAGAACCAGGGACCACCCAATGAAATTAATAGGCAACAGGTTTAAAACAAACAAAAGGAAGTACGTCTTCACACAGCACACGGTCGGTCAGTGGAACTCATTGCCAGGGGTGATGTGAAGGCCATAATGGGTTTCAAAGAATCATTAGATAAGTTCCTGGAAGATCGGTCCATCAATATTAGCCAAGATGGTCAGGGATGAAACCCGATGCTCTGTGTCTCACTAGCTTCTGACCACCAGCAGCTGGGAGTGGACGACAGGGGACGTATCACTCACAAATTGCCTGCTCTCTTCAGAAGACAGGACACCGGGCTAGATGGAGCATTGTTCTGACCCAGTCTGGCTGTTCTCATGTTCTGACGTTCACCTCAGGCTGCGGAAGGTGTCAGTGCTTCCAAACTCACAACTGGATTTTCCCTGAGGTTACAAATTTTTAACTGTTTCATAACCAGAACCTAGACTGGGCAGATCAGCCTGTTTCTTTATGCAGATTGGGCCTTCGATTTCAGATTCCAGTAACAGATAATCAGTATATAATCATCTTCTCCTCAGCATGTAGATGCCCCTTTCCCACCCCTCGCCATCTGCTGACCCTAGTGCCCATTATATAATATAGCCGCCTGTTACAACGTCCGGTTCCCTATGCTTTGGGGTTATGTATCTCCTGCCACCACCAAGCTTCACAAGTGGAAATTTTACTTGTGTCTTCCCCCACTGTTCTACCTTATCCAAGACCCCTGCCCCCAGGAGTGGGATACTCGCTGATGAACATGGTAGGTGCTCTTCAAAGCCCGGGCAGGAACAGACAGTCACCATAACGCGACTCTGGGCTTGTTTAACAAACTCTTACTTTATTACTTGCACATAAAGCCAGGAGTGAACTCAGTGACTGTCTATCTAGAGGTGCCCTCTTTACCCTCTTGAACATGGGAAAGTCTCACCGCAGATCCCAGGGCAGATGTCCTTCTCAGAAACTCCTGGGTCTTATGTCCTCAGAACTTGGTCTCAGTGCCGCCGTCCCAGTTGTCTGGACCATACAGCCCTCCATGGACTAGTCTTTGGTGTCTTGAGTGTCCCTTCCTGGTGTCTTCAGCCAGGCCCCAGAAAAAAACCATCTCTAGCCATCAACCCTCAACTCTCTCCTTGCACATTCCTCGCCCACCCGCTGGAACTTGCATGAACGTGCTACGGGGGCTCCTAGCAACCCAATCGACCTTTCCAGAGTCATCAGATATTAAATTGCTGTCTCTTGTCCAAACCCAGGTTTTACTTCCCACAGCTCCAGCCCCAGTAACATGAATTCACCACATTATTTGTTTGTCAGGCTTGTCAGTTCTGTGGCTGGCTTGCCCGGATTGCCCGACTGAGGCTGCTTTTCTCTCTGGAACGGGGAGACGGCATTCTGTCTTGGCCGTGTCTAGCTAGGTGCCCTCACTGCTGTAGCATCTCAGCTCCTCCCAATCATACCTGGATTTCTCCCCCAGGAACCCCAGGAAATGCAAGGTTAAGGTTAACGCCCACACACCTCACCTCTGCTCCCCGGGAGCTGGCGGCAGCCACTGGGAACCATGGGTCTGTGCTCCGGCTGCGTTCCCTGCGCTAGGTGCGGCTGTGTGAATGGTGGCGGGGTTTGTCTGAGAAGCGTGGCAGGGCTGTGATGGGCTCGGAGTCCACGGGGGAGGGGTGGTGAGCGAAGGCCCAAGAGGTGTTTGTACTTGAGAGACCCAGTTTGCCCTGTGCAGCGCTGCGCTCTGCAGGCTGGGCCAGTCGCTGGGCTCAGGGGTGTTCTCGGCCCGGGGACTGGCAGCAGGGAGGTGGGGGTGGGGCTGCTCTGGGGGTTTGCTGAGGGGCGAGGGAAAGTCGAGCAGGAAATGGCATCGTGCGCGTAGGAGGGAGGGGCTGGGGGAAGGGGTGTAAATGTAGCAGAGGCGGAGTTCTTGGGGAGGCGCAGGCTGGGGGAAGGGGTGTAAATGTAGCAGAGGCGGAGTTCTTGGGGAGGCGCAGGCTGGGGGAAGGGGTGTAAATGTAGCAGAGGCGGAGTTCTTGGGGAGGCGCAGGCTGGGGGAAGGGGTGTAAATGTAGCAGAGGCGGAGTTCTTGGGGAGGCGCAGGCTGGGGGAAGGGGTGTAAATGTAGCAGAGGCGGAGTTCTTGGGGAGGCGCAGGCTGGGGGAAGGGGTGTAAATGTAGCAGAGGCGGAGTTCTTGGGGAGGCGCAGGCTGGGGGAAGGGGTGTAAATGTAGCAGAGGCGGAGTTCTTGGGGAGGCGCAGGCTGGGGGAAGGGGTGTAAATGTAGCAGAGGCGGAGTTCTTGGGGAGGCGCAGGCTGGGGGAAGGGGTGTAAATGTAGCAGAGGCGGAGTTCTTGGGGAGGCGCAGGCTGGGGGAAGGGGTGTAAATGTAGCAGAGGCGGAGTTCTTGGGGAGGCCCAGGCTGGGTCTGTGAGCAGAGAGCGGGTGTCTGTAGCTCCGGTTTGCGACACTGCGAAGGCGGAGCCTGGGCGTATTGGGGCATCGACCAATGAGGGCAGAGTTAAGGTTGCACAGGCCTGACCCTTCCCTCGGTTTCCTGGTTTTAGGAAGCCTGAGTGTGAAATACCTGAACTCGGAATGTTCTGGGTTTCAGACGTGTGAGTTTGGCTGGTCTCAGCGTTCTGGGCGGGAGCGAGATACCCCGGGGCAGTCTTGACTCTGTGCTAATGAAACTGTTTGTCAGAGTGTGTGTGTGTGAGACGGGGGGGAGCGGGGGGGAGGGAAAGGGGAGGGGGAGAGAGAGAGAGAGAATGTGTGCGTGTGAGAAAGAGGGAGAGTGTGTGTGTGAGTGTGTGTGCGTGTGCGAGAGAGAGGGAAAGATCAGGCCCTGTCCCCCTCGATCAGTGATGTTCACGACTCTCTGTATCTGGGCGTCTCGGCGGCCCCCGTGGGGATGAGAAAACGCTGCTTGAACCGAGTCTGTGTAACCGCAAAGTTTCCGTGGGGCCCCAGCGGACTCGGGGAGGCAATGGCCGCATGCGTGTCTCACCGTAATGCCTGGCCCCAGGTGATGCTGTACGACGCTCCCAGGAGGCAGGTTGGGCAGAGAGAAGGCAAATCACTTTACTCACTGCACAGGAGCCAGCTCAGACCCAGCCTGCCAGAGACTGCTTGGGACCAGGTCTTTAAAGTGACTCAGGCACCTAACTCTCATTGACATCCATGGGAGTTAGGCACTTCAAGACCGTCAAAAATCTGCCACCTTGTTCCACCTGGACATGCTCAGAGTCTCAGCACAGACCCCAGCACGTCCCCCCAATAGCAACATCACAGCGTGTCGCTGGCACGGCTATGCACACGCAGGCCTCCCCGCGCTGCCCCTCTCCCCACCCCACCATCAGGCCGGCACCAGAGAGATTTGGCTCAGCATCTGCTTCCTGGACCCTCAGTAAATGCAGGAGCCATTTGGGTCCACATTTTGAACCCATTTGGGACCCTGCATTTGCATTTCCCACAAACAGGTGTTGAGCTATTACCAGCAGGAGAGTGAGTTTGTGTGTGTATGGGGGTGGGTTTTTGGAGGGGGGTGAGGGAGTGAGAGAACCTGGATTTGTGCAGGAAATGGCCTAACTTCATTATCATGCACATTGTGTAAAGAGTTGTCACTTTAGATGGGCTATCACCAGCAGGAGAGTGAATTTGTGTGGGGGGGTGGAGGGTGAGAAAACCTGGATTTGTGCTGGAAATGGCCTAACCTGATGATTACTTTAGATAAGCTATTAACAGCAGGACAGTGGGGTGGGAGGAGGTATTGTTTCATTTTCTCTGTGCATATATATAAAGTCTGCTGCAGTTTCCACGGTATGCATCTGATGAAGTGAGCTGTGGCTCACGAAAGCTCATGCTCAAATAAATTGGTTAGTCTCTAAGGTGCCACAAGTACTCCTTTTCTTTTTGCGAATACAGACTAACACGGCTGTTACTCTGAAACAAACAGGTGTGCATGTCAGGTGTCCCTCCGCATGAACAGTCTCCGAGGGCTGGGAACTTCAGCCAGGAAGGTTCTGCCATAACTAGAACAACGGGCTGTGACGCAAAGTCTAACCTTGGCCACACCCAAGAAGAGTCGGAGCTTCCCCCGTGTCATCGATTGACCCAAACGCTGGTTCTTGCTGGCTGGTTAACAGGCTCCATCACCATCTCCTTCCCTGGGGCTCCAATCAGGCTGGCAGCGAGTGTGGGGCTCATGCAGGCTTGTGGGGCACTGAGAATCCTGTGGGGAAGTGAGAGGGAATCCCAGTGACCAGCTCAAATGCAGCTGCTGCCCACCCCTTCCCCAGTAGCTCTCTGAGTGCTGGGCAGGGAAGCATTCCCCAGCAATGGGCTGGGGACAGCCCTGGGCATACTGTGTTATCTGCCTGTCCCCATATCTGCAAGGAGAGCTGGGGTAGTTCCCTGCTGTTGAGCCCCCCTGCTCAGATGCTGCTCACTCCCCAGTCTGAGCCCCTGGTCTTTGGGGTTATAAAATGCTGGGGAAGGATAGGGGCTCAGGCTCCAGGTGAGTGAGCTCTGGGGCCTGGCAGGTGGAGCCAGTGAGTGGTCTCAGCACAGATCTTGGTAGCAGGTGTGGGAGATGGAAGCTCTGAGTTGGCAGGGAGCCTGGGTTAGATCCTGCACCCCCAACCAGTCCCTGCACTGGCTTTGTGGGGAGAACAACTCCCATCCCACGTGGGACTATTCACAGAGTGTCGCCCTTACCCAGTGCTATGGAGCCGTCTGGGTGTCCCGCACTTGAGAGCGACCCTTTCCTACCACCGCGTACGTCACTGCAACATCCCCGTCCATTCTGGGCTGCTGGGACATCAATACATTTACACAGTTAAACATTTACACCCTGTTTCCAGTCTGAATTTGTCTACAAGGAAACATCAGGGAGGGAGCCCTGAGCAGGGCCCAGGGACATGGTGAAGGGGAGGGGGAGGAACAGCTCCTCCTTAGACCTGGGGCAAGGGAGCGCCATGCTCAGGGGGGTGCTGGAGCACAGGTCTTAACTTTAACCACCTGCCTCAGTCCTATTGGAATCAATGGGAGGGATGCAAGCGCTTGGAGTCCCCATAGGATCAAGGGCTCCCATCAGCTGGGGCTTCCGGGGATGAGACAAGCCATGGGTCAGTTAGGGAAACTCCCCCAGCTGAGCTGGGATGTCATCAGGGACCCTTCTCCTTTCTTCTATTGCATGTATGGGGCCAGATCCCCAGTTGGTGTAAATCAGCATCACTCCATTGCTGTCACAGGCGTGAGGCTGATTTACACTCACTGGGGATTTGGTTCATTGACATCAATGAAGCTACAGCTGATTTACACCAGTGTGGGATCTGATCCCATTGACTCCAATGGAGCTACAGTGATATGAAACTAACTGGAGAATTAAACTCAGATTCTTCAATTCTTTCTTCCTTCATGCCAAGACGGTCACTATTTATTCCCCAGGGCTAGGGTCACCCCACAGCGACCCTCACTACTGGCCAGACCAGGGGTGCTGGCACTGGGATCAGCCCAGGGGGTTCCCAGGTTTAGCTGTAACTCCTGGTGCCTCTTTCCATGGGAAGGTTCTGCCCAAACCTGGCAAACTGCGGGCACCGGCACGGCGACTCACCTGGTCAGCACGGGCTCCAGTGACCACGGTGTCTGGGGGAGAGAACTGAGGTCAGTGCATCCTCACCAGCCACCCCATGCCCCTGAGAGACACTGCCCCATGTCCCCCAGGGTCCCAGACCCTGACCCCAGCAGGGCCCATTGAGGAGAGACAGCGGCGGGCACCGAAGTCTGAGCACTAACGGGCTGGCTGGCCCAATGGACACTGGGTACCCAGCTTGCTGCCCGTGTTGGATAGGGTTGCTTTTTTTTTTTTGCTTGGAACGCCTGGTTGGAAAGGGACCCTGGTGGCTGCAGTCAGCACTGCCAACCAGGACATTATAAGTCCGGTCAGTGGCACAGCAGGGCTAAGGCAGGTTCCCTACCTGCCCTGGCTCCGTGCAGCATCTGGAAAAAGCGGCATGTCCCCCCATGACTCCTATGCATAGGGGCAGCCAGGGGGCTCCGCACGCTGCCCCTGCCCCAAGTGCCAGCTCTGCAGCTCCCATTGGCTGGGAACCGCAGCCAGTGGGAGTTGTGGGGGTGGCACCTGAAGATGGGACAGTGCACAGAGCCACCTGGCAATGCCTCCACATAGGAGCTGGAGTGGGGACATGCCACTGCTTCTGGGATCTACTTGAAGTAAGCGCCACCTGAAATCTGCATCCCTGCCCCCCTGCAACCCGCTGCCCCAGCCCAGAGCCCCCTCTCATACTCTGAACCCCTCGGATCCACCCCCCAGCCTGGAGCCCCCTCCTGCAACCCTAAACCCTCATCCCCTGCCCCACCCCAGAGCCCACATGCCCAGCCAGAGCCTTCACCCCTCTCACATCCCAATCCAATCCACTGCCTCAGCCCAGAGACCCCCACTCCACCGTGAACTCCTCATTTCTGGCCCCACCTTGAAGCCCGCAACCCCCAGCCGGAGCCCTCACCCCCACCCCAATCCCCCTGAGCCAGCCCAGTGAAAATGAGCTAGTGAGTGAGGGTGGGGAGAGCGACAGAGGGAGCAGGGATGGACTGAGCCAGGGCGGAGCCTCGGAGAAGGGGCAGAGCCTCAGAGGAGGGGCAGAGCAGGGGTGGGGCAAGGGTGTTCGGTTTTGTGTGAGTAGAAACTTGGCAACCCTAATGTTGGGGGAGAGGAGAGGAGAACTGGGCCAGGCCCCATGGATACTGGGTGCCCAGACTGCTCCCCATATCAGCAGGGTGAGAACTGGGACAGGTCCCATGGACACTGGCTGACCACAGATAACGGGGCGATGCTGTTTGTTCCTGTCATGTGTCTCCTTTCTCCCCATACAGGGAGGTGTCTGCCCAAGCCCCTGCACCCACCCTGCAGTTTGTGGCAGAAGCTGCCAGGCTCCAGCCAGTCCCGTTCCTGCCCACGGCCCATGGCTCCTGTCACCTTGTCATTGGGCTGGGCAGAGGCTGAGGAGACAGGGAGAACAGTCCCCATCAGGACAGGACTCTCTGGCCTGGCTACCCAGGGCCCCTTCTGGCCCCAACACCCCGCACTCTGACACCAGCCAACAGACCGACAAAAGGCAGGAGCCGAACTCCCCCCAGGGCAGTGCCGGAACAACAGGCTCTTACACTGGATCTGATCTTCAGCAGCCGGGCTGCTCCGGTCTGGGCCGGGTTCCCTGTGTGGAACGAGAGCTGCGTCAGTCCCACGTGCAGCAGCTGGTGCTGGGGCCCTGCTGCCGTTAGTGATGGGGCAGCAGCACCATCGCCATCACTAGGGCGGGGGGGTTACGAGGCTTCCAGACAAGGGTCAGGCCTCCGCAGAACCCAAGGAGAATTTGCACTGTGGGTAGCTGGGGGGTACGGCCCAGGTCAGCTCCCCAGCGCGGAGTCCCAGACAGGGCAGCAATGGTCCCCCCCAGACCTGGGCATCACCTGGGGGAGCAAACCCAGAATGGAGCTAGGGGTCAGGGCGAGGTTCCCTCCTACCTGTGAGTCCTGCAGCGCGACACAACTACCGAGAGAAAGAAAAGAGCGTTAGGGAAGCTCAGCGCACGTCACGGCCTGGGGCGACTGTCGGGGCCTGGCAGTGTGCACCTCTGCCCCCGATGTGCTGCACCTCCCCGCTGGTCTGTGGGGTCTAGCTACCCACAGAGCCCTGCAGCCGCAGATCCACGGAGGCAGCACAGGGCAGTGGTTAGTGCTGGGGACAGATGCCCAGAGACCTCAGTGCTGGGTGATCTCAGACCAGTCAGTTCTGCTCCCCGTGCCTCAGCCAGGTTACAGCTGGGTTATAGCCTTTCACTGCCCTTGGAGTGAGATTTAAGATTTCAGAGCGATGCTCTGCAACAGCCGCCCATCTCAGCTCATGCTCCACCCCACCGACATCTACCTGTCTTCATGAGAAAACAGCCCAGCAATGCCAGAGCCAGGCCGGCCATGATGGCGAGTCCCACAATGGGTCCCAGTCCTAGAAAACCATTGGAACAGCCGGGAACAGAGAGAAAAGCAAGGGATTAGGCTGGGGCAGAGGAGCCCAGGGACTGACGTGAGTGGGGCTGGGAGCATCCAGAACACAGAGGCAACACAAAAGGGATCTAGGATGAAGGGTGAACCCCAGGGGTGGGGATACAAGATGGGGGAGGGGGGTGAGCCCCAGGGGCAGGGATCCAGGACCAGGGATGAGCCCCACAGGCCAGGGACACTCGAACCAAGACCCCTCCTCCCTTTATGGGATCTCATTGATTAGATCTCTTACAGGGCACCAAATTTCTCCATCCCTGGTTCTGCTTTGATTCAAGGTTCCCACAGGCCTCCTTCTGTGGCCTGCAGAAGCTGCCTGTAACTTTCCCCCTTAGGAGAGGAATATCACAGCCCTCTTTCTGGGCTCTGAGCTGACATCTTGGGGAGGGAGTTCCCCTCCTGGGAGTCAGGAGTCCCACAGCCCTCGTTCCCAGGGCTGCAAGGAATCATTGAGGCCAACTTCAGCCCTCGCTCAGCTTCTCTGCACCAGCCCCTTTTAACCCAGGCCAGCCATCTAGGATGACCAGACAGCAAGTGTGAAAAATGGGGACACTTTTTTTCCTCCGGTGGGGGGGCAGGGGGAGTATATTGGCCTATATAAAACAAAGCTCCAAATATCAGGATGGTCCTGATAATATCAGGGCTTCTGGTCACCTCACATCCATCCATCTTCTCCTCCCGCCTTTGACTCCCTGGAGGCTTCTGTTATCCCAAGCCTGGACTGACTTAGCCATATAGCCGACCTGTCACAAGGCTGTGATAATGTTCCCTAGCAGGGGAGGACTGCAGAGAGGGGCAGGACCAGTCACCTCATCACGGGCCTAGTCGCCCTGGGACACCTGGGCTGCCATCACATTTCACAGTGAGATAACAAGTTGGCTTTAGCCATCTCCTTGTGAAACACCCTATTGCTCCTCATGGATTCTTACCCTGCAGCCCCTGCCCATCCAGGTGCCTACAGCAGGGTAATGGTCTCGCCACTGAGAGTGGTGGGTGCTCTCCTGTAATTTCAGATCAGCTCCCCCCCACTTCCCCCCACACACAGAGGGAAATCCCACAACATTGAGCCAAACCCTTTATCTTGGGGACATGCCTCCCCTCCAGAGGTGTCACTCCCCGAAGGGCTGGGTCCATCTGTGGGGCAGACACAGAGCGATCACAGATCCCCTCAGACAGCTGATACCCCAATGTAGCATGGCAATGATTGCCAGTGAAATACGTGCGACCAACTCTGGAGCCATCACACAGGGACATGGGAACATTCGATTAACAAAGTAATAAAGCACTCAGTAGAGTGGATAAAGCACTGGACTTGTACTCAGGAAACCCGGGTCCTATTTCAAGTTCTGCGGCTGGGTAACCTCGGGTAAATCATTTCCTCGCCCCATGCCTCAGTTTCCCCATCCGTACAATTGGGATGATGAGGCTACTGACCTACTCGGTAAAGGGCTTTGTGATCTAGTCATTGAAAGAATTCATTGGCCTGATTACAGAGCTGCGGGTGTGACATATTTCACAGCCCTGCACGGCATAGCTAGGTCAGTCTAATATTTCAGCTTATACCAGGCCTCGAACTGCACTTGGATCTGGGTTGATTTTCAAATGTTAAAAAAAGTGTGTGTGGGGGGAACCCCAGTTTCACAAAAAAATTCAGACTATTGATGTTTCTGTTTTACAGGATTCAAATAGAGTAATTAAAAAAAATATTTCAGTACGTATGCAATAGTGACACCGCGGTGGGTCGTCACCAGTGGGGCTTACTGTGTCCAGTTTTGGGCCCCACACTACAAGAAGGATGTGGATATATTGGAGAGAGTCCAGCGAAGGGCAACAAAAATGATTAGGGGTCTAGAACACATGACTTATGAGGAGAGGCTGAGGGAGCTGGGATTGTTTAGCCTGCAGAAGAGAAGAATGAGGGGGGATTTGATAGCTGCTTTCAACTACCTGAAAGGGGGTTCCAAAGAGGATGGCTCTAGACTGTTCTCAATGGTAGCAGATGACAGAACGAGGAGTAATGGCCTCAAGTTGCAGTGGGGGAGGTTTAGATTGGATATTAGGAAAAACTTTTTCACTAAGAGGGTGGTGAAACACTGGAATGCGTTGCCTAGGGAGGTGGTGGAATCTCCTTCCTTGGAAGTTTTTAAAGTCAGGCTTGACAAAGCCCTGGCTGGGATGATTTAACTGGGAATTGGTCCTGCTTCGAGCAGGGGGTTGGACTAGATGACCTTCAGGGGTCCCTTCCAACCCTGATATTCTATGATTCTATGATTAAACCTGGGACCTCTTGCTCTTAATGCATGAGCATGTACTGCCCTAGCTGAAAAGATAAAAGCCTGTTTACCTGCGAGGCACTAGGCTCCTCACGGTCTCGCTGGCCTGTCCACCACTAGAAGGGGACAAAGTGCCAGACCGGGCAGGCAGGGCTTACACATATTTGTTCAAATCACAGAATCATAGAATCATAGAATATCAGGGTTGGAAGGGACCTCAGGAGGTCATCTAGTCCAAACCCCTGCTCAAAGCAGGACCAATCCCCAACTAAATCATAAATAAATAAATGCTGAATGCTTGATTTTGCATTTCCTCCCCTTTTTCTCTTTCCCCCATTTTTGGTTTTGCATTTTCCCCCATCCCCCCCCCCCCATTTTTCTAATTTCAAACTTTTTCTCTTCTTTCCCCCCCTCCCCCTTTTTGCCATAGAGTGTGATAATATAAACCATGGCCAGGGTAGGATTTTTGCTTTTCTCCTCTGCTTTTTCTGCCCCTCCCCCTGCCCCCGACTTCTGCTCTCTAACTTTTTCAGAATGGCTCCATGTTTGGAATAGTTACCCAGGGGCCAAAGGGAAAATGAGAGTTGGGCCCAGACCCTCCAAGGTATTTAGGCACCTAACTCCCACTGAAATCACTGGGCCCTTAGTGACCACCTGTGCAGATAACCCCCTCAGCGGAGCTTCAGATATAGCGGGGAGAAGAGTGTTTCGGTCGGTGTAGCTAACATTGTTTGGGGACATGGTTTCCTCCACAGGGAGAACAACTGCTTCCGTCGGTGTACACTGTGTGTACACTCAGAGACTATGTCGGTAACGGTTCTGTAGTGTAGCCAGAGCCACGCTTTCCTTTTCCCATTCAGTGATTTTGCCGGAGTTGGAGATGTTTTGAAAAGTTACAGAGCAGAAAAAAGAGAAAAATAAAAAGGTAACAATGAAAACAAAAAACCACCCCAGTCATCATTCATTCTGCTGCACTCGGGCAAAAAAAGGGGAATGGGGAGGCAGGGGCAGGGGAAAGAAATTTCAAAAAAAGCTGTGATTTTTTAAAATGGAAATAAAAAAAATTTCCGTTAGGAATGAAACATTTTTGGCTATTTTGGAAAGTTCTCATTTAAAGCAAAATAAAAATGTCAAAAATAACATTTTTCAGTGAAATTTTTTTTCATTAAATCCTATTTTTTTCGTGGAATGTTTGTCAGGCGACATACTTCCAGCAATTCTAGTTTGGCATCGGTTAGCTCACAGCTTTGTTTTCTGAACTCCAGCAAAGCACGTGCAGGAGCAGCTGAATCGCAGCCAAACTGACAAGAATCACACCTGCCACTCGCACCTGTGCAGCAACCAGGCTGCGGGCGCAAAGGTTCCTCTATTTACCTGCTACGCCCCCAGCCCCCTTCGCCCTGGGACAGAGGCAGGCATGGAAAACGTCCGCACAAGAGATGGAAGTTTCCAGAGTGAGGAGTGACTGACGACAGGGGGTTATAACGGAAAGTGATTTCCCCGATTCACCCTTGTGTGATGCCAGCTTGTCACCAGGGCAACACACTGATTGCAACAGATGACTGCGATGGAGTGACACCGATGGCAATCTGTGAGGGCACAGAGGTGAGCTGAGCCCCCCGACTATAGCCGGTGCTGCATTAACGGCCACTATCTGAATCCTCGTCACTTGGGCTGAGATTCTGTGCGAGGGCCAGGACAGGGCACCAGCTCAGTCCCTCTTTGCCCCTCTGCCCAGCAGGGTCTTCACCCCTTGTTAACACTAGCTGAGAGCATTACTGGCCACGAGCACATACCGGGGCTCACTGGGGAGCAGATGGTGGCATGTGGGGCTGCCTAGACATTTTACATTCCCCACATGGAGGTGAGCCCGTGGCCTCCTGCCCACCCAGGCACCTGTGGTGGGGTAAAGTCTCCCCTCTGAGATTGGCATGTGCTCCCCCCTCATCCCAGCCCAGCCCTCCAGCTTTCCTACAGGGAAATCCCACAGCACAGAGCAAAACCATTTACCTTGGGGCGATGCGTCCCCTCCAGAGCCATCACCACCTGTGTGGCAGATACAAAGGGATCACAGATCACTGCCAACAGCCAAAAGCCTCATACAAAGGAGGGGTAGAAGAGCAACCTCAAGCAGATTTTTCTCAACTTTTTGATTCACTGAAAATTTGGAAAAAAAAATATTGTTTTCAAGTCAATCTGAAACAAGTGTCCCCACCCCCAGATTTTTTGAAATAGCCAGTGAACCAAAAAAATCAGCTAGTCTTTTGCGGCTCTGTTCCGTACTTGTATTTCATGAAGGTTTTAGTAAAGTAGACCATGATGGCACTAATCCTGCCAAATATCTGTGTATCACACTCTGCCCTTCAGAGAAGATTGCGATATTTTGTCTTTTAATTAGTGGGAAAAACCAGCTCTTCCTCACCATGAAACTCAGCAATGGCTAAGAGGATGGTTCTTTGTCACCCAAAAACATGTAAACATTGCCCCAGGGACAGAGTTCTCACCTGGGAAATGTTGGGGAAGGAGAGGGAAGTTTTACATATTAACTCTAGATATCATGGTGTGACCCCAGCCCGTCCCAGCTCCCTGACCCCACTGCACCAAGCCCATCATTAGTGCATTGCATTACCATCCACATGCAGGTCCCAGGGGTCACTGGAGAGAGAATTGTTCTCCTGGTTATTGTCATCCTTGAGCTGGTAGCGGCAGGAAAAGGTCCCTGTCCTCTCCCTGGACACTGTATAGGGTGAGTCATAGACGAGTTTGTTTCCTTCCTTGCGCTGGACAGAAATCTCCTTCTCATCTTTGCAGAAGACAATGCGGGTCATGTGGGCGTCCAAAGGGACTAAACACGACAGCATGGCCGTGTCCCCTTGGTGTGCAGACAGCCTGTCCAGGAACAGCCGTGGGGCAGGGAGAGTGCCTGGGGAGCAAACACATCAGTGTTAAACACCTGGGGCCAGATCCCCCGCTGGTGTCAATCAGCAAAGCTCCTTTCACTCCTTTGGAGTGGGGCTGATTGACACCAGCGGGGGATCTGGCTCCATTGACTCCAATGAAGCAATGCTGATTTACACCAGCTGGGATCTGGGATCTGGGCCCTTGGTGGCGTCACTCCCTGAGGCTGTGGTGTCTGGAGGGAGGGACAGGATGCACTGGGAGTGTGCAGAGATTTTAGCCTTTGTTTGTCCCACTTTTGGGCCCGATGCCCCAGTGCATGCTTCCCTTCCACGCCAGTGCAGTGCTATGGATTACAAGGGTTCAGCCAGGAGACAGGCAGAGGGGCAGAGTTTGCTATTTGCCCCCATTTGAGATTGGATGCCCCTGTGTGTACCAGCAGCTTTGTGTTGCCATGTGAACGCACCTCATAGGGCCATTTCCAGTGGGATGGCAGATGCTGGGAGTCACCAGAGTAGCGCACAATGGCCAGAACATCCCAGGGAGCCCCTCCCATTGGGGATGTAAAGGGTGTAATGGGATGGGAGGTGTGAGTGTTACAGGAAAATCATCTCCAGGCTGTGTGCAAGGAAAAGCAGCCACCTCCACCCCCAAATAGCCTGTCTCTCCACCCACACTGGTGTAAATCAGCAGTAACTCCCCTCAAGCCAGGGAAGTCCCACCCAAGAAAGGGGAATCAGGCCCCAAGACACTTACACTGATGCTGCACCGACCCCAATACTCTGAGTCCTTAGGGTCAAACCCAGCTCTGGTCTAAGCAGGACAGGCACCCACTTACGCCAGAGGCTGAATTCAGTCCCCACTGAATACCAAATGGGTGCAATTTCCACTCTCAGCAAGGTTTGATCTATCATCTCTCACTGGCCACCTCACGCACCTCATGTGTCACGGTGCTGTCTACACGGCCAGTGGATTTGGCCCTCAGTGGTTTAAACTAGGTGCTTTAACTTGATGGAACAAATTCTCAGTTGGTGTAAATGGATGCAGCTCCTTTGACTTCAGTGGACATGCACCTGTTTACACCAACAGAGGATTTGTTCTGATCTTGTTCCCAATGAAGTTACAAGGAATTCTGCCACAGGAAGCAGGTTTGGGCTTTGTGTGTCAGAGTTAAAAATGGAACCCAGGAGTCCTGACCCCGCAGTGATCTGCTCTAACCCACTAGACCCCACTCCCCTCACCGAGCCCTGACTCCCAGCCCCACTGCACTCCTTATTAGGCACCTTCTCTTCTTCTAATGTAGCCAATACTCACCTGGAGAGCTACAAATTTCCTGGCTTGCAGCAAGCGAACCTTTTAAATAAAATACACCGCATTCCTGTTAGTAGGGCAGACAGATGTGCTGTAGAACACTTAATTCAGTTTAAAATCAATGGACATTCTCCCAGCAAGGCAACATACAGATGCAGGATGGTGACAGCTGTGGAATCCCCTTCTTTAAATCTCTTCTGTGCAATAAACTGCATTTGTTAATCGCACTCTTCCAATTAATCCCTCTCCCTTGCGACGGCTTCTCACCCACCGAGCTGCACGGCTGAGTAAAGGGGTCCCTAGACTCATGGATTCTCACGCCAGAAGGGACCATTGTGATCATCTGGTTCTCACCTCCTGCAAAGGACTGTCCAGAGAACCTGACAATGTGATTCCTTTTTCTAGGCAAGCACCCGTGTTTGAGCTAGACGGTATCTCTTAGAGACACATCCACTCCTCATTTAATAACTCCAAGTCACAGACAATCTTACTGCTTCCCTTGTTAATCTGATCCAGTGGTAAATGAGCCACACTCCCTACGTGGGCCTTATTCCAGAGTGAATTAGTCTGACTTCACTTTCCAGCCATTGGCTCTCATTCAGCCTTTGTCTGATCGATTCAAGAAATCTACCTCTGCTGTCAGAAATCTCCCTGCAGAGGGGCGTAAACACTGTGATCAAGTCACTTTTTAACCTTCTCTCCCACCAGCTAACCAGACTGAGCTCTGTCAGCCTCTCACTGTCAGGCAGCTATTCCAGACCTCGCATCATTCCTGTAGCTCTTCCCTGAACTCTCACCTTTCCCCCACGTGTGGATCAGGTGAATAAGTGATTTAAAACGGCCCTGGCAATATTCAGTGCTGGGTCCGTGCTCGGGCCAGGGCCTGAGATCGCACATATATTGCAGCTGCTAAAATATGTGGATTTTGCTGGAAGGGTTGAAAGTGCTTTAAATCCCCTGATATAGAAAACAATAAGCAGGGAAAAGTAACAGTGTTTGGCAGTGCTAGGGATGTACTGGAGACCAGGGGCGTGTGAGCGGGGTGGGGGGTTGGCACAGGCCTCTGTGGGGTCTAGGGCCGTGATGCTAGTCTAATAGCCCACCTGGAACATGCCTCTCAGGACTAATTAAGCAACCAGTTCTCTGCCTGTCTCATCTCAGCCTTCTCCTAAAACCCAACCAGGCCCGTTGTGCCCATACTCACAGAGAAGCCATAGGCCCAGCGGCAGGATCATGGGGAGAAGCCGTGATAACCCCACAGGCTGGCAATGCCATAGCGGCATCTGCCTCTCGGGGATCCAGGCGCCGTCTCTCAGGCTCTGCTCCATAGTGTCTCAGTGAGAGAAATGCCGTGGCTCTCTGATCTGGCCTCTCCGCTGCTGATCTGCAGGGACCAGAGAAGCTGCAGGTGCTCTCTGATCTGCCACGTGCTCCCCAAGGTTCAGAGAGAAGAAAAGCCACAGTCCCTGTGAGAGACGGGGCCGTGTCTGCTACCGGCCTCGCAATGGCCAGGGACCTCACTCCCTGGTGAGAGGGGGAGGTTGTTTGCACAGCTCCTCTCTCATGGGCTGGGCAGTTTCTCTGGTGTTCCCAAATGCTGAGGATTGAGGGGTTGATACCCGATCAGACCAGCCCCTCTGAGCCCAACTCTCTACCTTTGGAGTTTGATACTGGATCAGACCAGCCCCTCTGAACCCAACTCTCCACCTTTGGGGTTTGATACTGGACTAGACCAGCCCCTCTGAGCCCAACTCCCAGGCGAGCCCAGAGTGAGAATTACAGAGCAATGATGGCTTCCCATAGTTATTGCAGCAACAAAGTTTCTGTTTAAAGCAGAATTTTAAACTTTGCCTAAAATCCACATGACAAGTCAAATCCACCTGAAAAGTGGAAGCCTGGGTGAGTGGCTGAGGCAGAGTGTGTGAAGGAAATCTGAGGCCCTTTGAGAAAGAGGTTCTCCAGATAAAGCCCCTAAAAATGGAGCTGTTTCCAAAATAACAACATTATTTTAGGGTTAGGTGTTGAAAAGGCCCCAAAGGAGTCAGGCACCCCTCACTCATGGGCTTTCATGGCAGTCAGCACCTCAGACACTCAAGCCCCTTTGGAAATTCCTCCCTGCATATCCTGCTGTCACAAATGGCAGCCATCTTTACTAAGGGCAGCTTCCCTTTCACATCCCAAGGGTATAGCAACATGGCAGTTATCTGTCTAGAGGGAAGCCTGAGACTTTAATGCCATTATAGAAAAAGCCTGAAGCTGCCCATGGGGAAGATGGCTGCCATGACACTATGGCCTTGGAATGTGAAATTGAAGTTGCCCCTAGGGAGGTTGCCCCTAGTAAAGATGGCTGCCATTTTCCATTGTTTCCGCTAGGACTGAAGATGTAGGCTGCCCTCTGGGTAATTGTTATCATTTCCCTAAAGCCTTGGGAGGCTGCCCATGGCATAGATGTCCAATTTCCTCCTTGTTTTCAAATGGAAGTGAAGCCATAAGCTGCCCTCAGAGAAGATGGCCACCCATGTCCCTGATGTGGCAGAGAGGTTGCCCTTTTTGTGGCCTGCAGAATTGAAGGCTGTGGCTTCATTTCCCTTAGAAACAATGGGAAATGGTGGCCATCTTTACTTGGGGCACCCTCCCTGTCATACCCGAAGGTATCACTGACATGGCAGTGCAGCTTCCCATTGTTTCCAATGGAAGCGGTGGCCATCCTCATAACGATGGCCTCCATTTCCCCTCATGCATGAGTACCATCTGCTCCTGCCCTCCCCACCGAGAATTCATCCCATTCCCCAGTTTGTTCCATTTCCCCAGCAGGGCTCTCCAGGGCTCTTCATAAAGAAGCAACCGCCCCCCTTCCCCCCCCGCCACCGGACAATCCCCTTGTCCCTTTTCTAGCCATGTGGGGGTGACACTGCGCCCTCTCCCCACACTGCCCCCATGCCCTGGGAGAGGCCCCTGTTGAGCGTTTGCCTCCATCTAATTGCTAGGATGCTGGATCCAGAGCACCCCATGTCCCATCCCTCTCTGTATGCTTAGTTGCCCATGGGCAGATCACAATGGGGGTGCTGGGACATCACTTGGGAGTGTGACTGAGTCACATGACTGACCCCATAACATATGCTGTGTCTGTTTCTGGATGACATCCCCCGGTGGCTCCCGCAGGTCCCTGGCCAGGGTTATAAATAGGCTTCTCAGAATTCAATTTTTATTATAATTTTGACACATAATGTCGATATTGATTTTAAAGGTATTTTTTAACATTTCTTGTCAATTTAAATGTTCACTATTGGCTAAAATCATGGGGTTTCGGCAACATTTTTATATTTATTAATTTATATTTCACAGTGGAGGAAATTACAACGGGGGGTCAGACAATAATTATTTAATGACAGTAGACATTGAGATTCAAAAGGTTAAAGCTTCATAACCATAAAACACAAATTGTCATAATCTTATGTCAAAATATACACAGTAAATATCCTTAAATCAGCCTCTAATAATGTCTCACACGGCATTTCTCTTACTTAGCTTAACTGCAAATTTCTATTATTATCGATAGAAATATTTTCTCGTGGGTTTGTGTGCGTGCTGGGAAATTGATGTTTGCTGACATTTACCAATAACAAGCGAATCCCTCCAAGCCTAGTTCTAAACAGAGCCCCCCTGCCTGTGGGGTGAGCAGAGAGACGGGCCGTGGTTACTGGCTGTGGTCGCTGTTCCCAGCGCAGGAGTCTCTCCCCCGCCCCCTGCGACCCTGTCCCCACAGCCCGGTAGTATTTATAGACACACTCTCAGAGCGATGCTGCTCTCAAGACACAATGATCCCCCATCACTTGTCGGCCGTGCTCATTTCTGTCTCAGGGATGATTGCAGTGCTGCATTCGCAGCATGGCTGAGGGGCTGGAAGAATAACCCCCAGTCCAGCCCTGGTAGAGGAGGTGGCAGTCCATATTGTTCAAGGTCTGGCCTGACAGAGTAAAACACCAAACCGCAGCTTATTTTCTGTAACCACTTGGAACAATTTCATATTTAGGCATCAAATATTTCAGACTCTTTACAGCACAAACTTGGAGAGCATGCCTGTAATGCAGAGCAGAGTGGGACTCGGGGCTGTATGGATCAGGGCTCATACTTCAGTGTCTGCCCCTATGCTACAATAACCAAGGGTAGAAATCACAGCCTCTGGGGAACAGTGTGGGGGGAGGGGACGGGCGGGTTGAAAGAGTTCAGCCACTGTGAAAATTCCAGTTATCACTGGGAGCTCCCAGCCCTCCCGTCTGTGTGTGCCGTACCGGAGCAGGGCCACAGCTCTGGCCTGCTGGATCCGGCTCCCTGGCCCCAAGCCAGGCCCAGCAGGAGTGAAAATTAAACCCTTATTAAGCAAATATGTCTCTGCACGAACACAGGGGCTGGATCCTGGCCTGGTGACACACGCGTGACCCCAGAGTAAAGCTGCTGCAGGCCATGGGGTTCTTCTGGATTTACACACACACACACACACACTGGTGTGACTGAAGGGCAGGGCAGTGTGAGGAGACAGGCCATCCTCACCACAGCTGCCCCAGAACACAGGCACAGAAAGCAGGAGCTGGCCAAGCCACCGGCCAGGGAAGAGGGGGTACTGGGTGGGTCTGGAGTTAAGCTAACGTTCATATCCCATGGCAGGGGAACCTACGGGGGCTGCTTGGTGTCCCATACTTATCAGGGACCCCCCCAAGTCTGATCAATGAGCTACTCCCCCTGAGCCTGATGGACACATTTCTGCACAATGGCATAACCCACAGACCTCTCTGTAATCCCAGGCGACCCTCCAACCTGCCCAGGACAGGGGGGACACCCAGAGCCATCGGTCACCTCTCCTTCCTTCTTCTCCCTGCCATTCCACCCAGAGCCCTCTGGATCGTACTGAGCGATGGCTCTTTTCCTCTGGATGCAGGTGATGATCGGGGCAGCTGCCAGCAGGAGCACGACTAGCGCAGAGTGGAGGATCCAGACCCAGAGCAGGATAGCAGGCCCTGGGACAGGGGATGGAGCAGGGTGAGCGGTCTGAAGGTGGAGGTGAACTTGCAACATGAGTCCTGCTCACAGACAGGCCGCTGCTGAGTGCTGGCCCTTCTGCACAGGGGACATTGCACCTGGCCTTGATACGTCCCTAACGAGCCTCGGGGAGCCTGTGAATACCCAAGCCCAGCTGTTTAGAGACCTCACGCCTGGCTCCTAACCCCGCAGGGATCTCGCTCTGCCCTGGTTCTTTGCCATCCTGTACCTAGCACCAAGGCAGGGGCAGCTGAGGTCGGCCCCTCACCTGTGCCATGGAGCCCTTTCCAAGGGGCAGCACTGACACCATGGTCTGGGGTTACCATGTTTCAAGTTCCCAAATACAGGACACTACTGGGGGAAGGGGAAGCTGAAGGGGGAGGGAAGGTACAAAGATTCCTTCTGCTTTGAATGGGGAAGGGGCGGAGCCCTGCAGTGGGCTTGGCATTGCCTTCAGAGCAGCGCAAAAATAAGGGAGGACCAAAAGAGAGGTCATGTCCAGGGAAACCCGGACGTATGGGAACCCTACCAGGGTCTGCTGCTGACCGGCGCGGGGCAGGATCGCAGCCCGGCAGCCACTGACTCCCTGGCCAGATGTTTGTGCCTGATGGTGCCTCACAAAGCCAGAGCCCACGTGAATCCTGCCTCCTCCCCAGGCCCCTGCCCCATGGACACACGTCCGTCCAGGCCATCGCTAGGGGCTCTGTGATAGGAGAACTGACTCGTCTCGTTCGTTTATCTCCTGGCTCCGCTGCCTGCGGAATCCAAACCCCTGTCTCTGCCCCCGCCAGGCTCTGCACAGCCGTGGCCTCCATCGCCATGGGGTAAGAGTCCAGCTCCCTCCACACCGCCAGCCACAGCATGGGGACATGGCAGGCCCCAGCCTCCTGGGGAGCAGACGGTGGCATGTGGGGCTGCCTGGACATTTTACATTCCCCACACGGAGGTGAGCCCCTGAGGCCTCCTGCCCCCCCCACCCCCAGGCACATGCGGTGCCGTAAAGTCTCCCCTCTGAGATTGGCATGTGCTCCCCCCTCGTCCCAGCCCAGCCCTCCCGCTTTCCTACAGGGAAATCCCACAGCAGGGAGCAAAACCATTTACCTTGGAGCAATGTCCCCTCTCCAGAGCCCTCACCATCTGTGGGGCAGATACACAGCGATTACACATCACTTCAAATGCCAAAAGCCTCATACCAATGAGGAGTAGAACAGCAGCCTCAAGAAGGTTTTTTTTCCAACTTTTTGATTCACTGAAAATTTTGAAAAAAATTGTTTTCAAGTGAGTCTGAAACAATTCCCCCCCACCCAATTTTTTGAAATAGCCAGTGAGCCAAAAGTTAGTCATGCTGCTCTGTTCCGTACTTTAATTTATGAAGGTTTTAGTAAAGTAGACCATGATGACAATAAAACTGCTGAATATCTGTAACAGTTTGTCCATTTTCACATGCTGCCCTTCAGAGAAGATCACGATCTTTTGTCTTTTAATTAGTGGGAAAAACCTGCTCTTCCTCACCATGATGAGAGGATGGTCCTTCTTCACTAAAAACATGTAACCATTGCCCCAGGGACAGAGTTCTCACCTGGGAAATGTTGGGGAAGGAGAGGGAAGTTTTACATCTTAACTCTAGATATCACAGTGTGTCCCCAGCCCGTCCCGGCTCCCTGACCCTGCACACCAAGCCCACCATTAGTGCTTTGCATTACCATCCATGTGCAGGTCCCAGGGGTCACTGGGGAGAGAATTGTTCTCCTGGTTGTTGTCATCCTTGAGCTGGGAGAGGCAGGAAAAGGCCCCTGCACTCTCCTTGGACACTGTGTAGGGTGAGTCGTAGACTATTGTGTTTCCTCCCTTGGGCTGGACAGAAATCTCCTTCCCGTCTTTGCAGAAGAAAATGCAGGTCATGGGGGCATCCAAAGGGACTAAACACGACACCATGGCTTTGTCCCCTTGGCGAGCAGACAGCCTGTCCAGGAACAGCCGCGGGGCGGGAGAGTGCCTGGGGAGCAAACACATCAGTGTTAAACACCTGGGGCCAGATCCCCCGCTGGTGTCAATCAGCAAAGCTCCATTCACTCCATTGGAGCGGGGCCGATTTACACCTGCTGGGGACCTGACTCACTCACTCCAGTGGAACGTGTCTGAACCCGAACCCTCCAATCCCTGCTGTGCTCCCAGGACCAGTCACTCACTGGGAGAGCTGCAGATTTCCTGGCTTGTGACAAGGGAGCCTGTGAAATAAACACAAAGGGTCTCAGTGCAGGAGGGGAGGTGGAACAGGGAATTATAGTGACTGGAGCTGGAAATACAGTCACATCCTCTAAAGGAAAGTGGCAGGTTTCAGAGTAACAGCCGTGTTAGTCTGTATTCGCAAAAAGAAAAGGAGTACTTGTGGCACCTTAGAGACTAACCAATTTATTTGAGCACAAGCTTTTGTGAGCTACAGTTCACTTCATCAGATGCATACTGTGGAAAATACAGAAAATGTTTTTCTACACACAGACCATGAAAAAGACACCCACTTTTTCATGGTCTGTGTGTATAAAAACATCTTCTGTATTCTTCACAGTATGCATCCGATGAAGTGAGCTGCAGCTCACGAAAGTGTGTGCTCAAATAAATTGGTTAGTCTCTAAGGTGCCACAAGTACTCCTTAAAGGAAAGTGAGCGTCTCCAGGCAAATCTAGCTCCAGCTAGTAGAGAGAAATTCAGTCCCAGACTAACAATGGGCCACGTTCTGCCCCTGTGTTTATCCCCTAGCCAGAGACGGAATGAATTTGCTGTTAAGCTCCCTGGAGCCAATTTCCTCTCAGCACAGTGGGGGATTTTCACAAGCACAAAGTGCAGCTTGGTGTCCAGCTCCCAGTGTGAATCGGCCCCTGGAGGATCCCAGCTAGCGATCTGCCCCTCTTGGAGCAATGGAGCCAGGTGAATTTACACCAGCCGGGGATCTGATCCACAGTCTATAACTTGTTATTTGCCCGGGGAGAAGTCCGGGGTTAGCTGGTGCATTTCAGCCTGAGTGCAGATAAGGAACGGCTCCCTGTACCAGCATGTAGAGCTCGCTGGACCCCAGACCCATGGCTGAAGGTTGGTGTGAGCATGCCAGAGACTCGCTGGAGATGGGTTAGGCCAACAGCTGACCCTGACCCCGTGCCGTGTTATGGGCCAGATCCTGCATGATTGGGGTCACTGAGAGCTCTCTCGTTCATTGCAGTGGGAGCAGGGTCAGGGCTGACATGTCCATGGCCCTGATCCTGCAGGCCGATGATCCATCCCTTCCACTCGTATGGGCATCCCTTGACTTGAATAGACTCTGGGCAGGCGTCAGGGCCTATACCAGCAAAGCAATGTGCAGGATCAGGCCCATGAGCACATACACGCTGGGGAAACACAGCTAGGCGAGTCAGTGGGAGGCTGAACACAGGTTTGTCTCCTGATCATCAGATCTTTAGCTCAGCATATTTTGCATTCACTATAAATATCAGCAAAGAGCCATGAGCAATTCACAGAAACCCCCCGTGCAGCAGGCAGAGCTGGTATCCCCTTTGTACGGAGCGGCTAAGTGACTGGCCCAGGGTCACCCAGGAAGTTTGTGGCAGAGCAGGGAATTCATCCCTCGCCTCTAAAGTCCCAACCATGGACCAGCCTTCTGGTACTGGTAATGATCACAGTGATTAATGATTAACTGCTATTTTCATAGAATAGTAGAATCAGAGAATAATTTAATTAATTTCAGCTGGGCTTTTCAGATCCCAGGGAAATCCCATTGTTACCCCCTAAAATCTAATCACATTTGGCCGCGTATGCGGCATTTCTGCTGTTTGCGCCCGTGTGCGAGGTGAACATGTAGCATTTTCCCTTCCTGGACGTCATCTCCAGTTTAGGTTTCATCAAACGAAATGTCTGTCATCTTGAGCCAGTGATTTCATGCATGCCCCCAAGATTTACACCTGAATCCGAGTGTGCAAAACAGCATCCCAGTGTGAAAATGGGCATCCCCTTCTGTGTCCAGCCCAGCCAGCTTGCATGGGCTAGTACCTTTTGTGTGTGCAGCGAGTGGGATGGTGCAAATCCGTTGTGCACACAGACATCTGCACCCCCATGTGACACGCTGTGGGTGTGAAGGTGGCAAACACACCCACACGCTGGCAGCCTTGGGGTGTGAGTGCAGGGTGGTGTGTGCGGGCTCAGGGCCAGGGTGCAGCCCTTGGAAAATGACAGAGCATTTCGGGGTGACGCAACGACCTCGTTGCTGAGGTTCAGAGCTGGAATCTAACCAGCGATTTCCATCGTCCTTAACCCTGAGTCAGGTGTGGTAATTAAACATGCAGTTGCTATTATTAAATCTCTTGGAAGCTTCGGTGCGAGGTGGCAAGCTCTGATCCCACCCCGGGCAGTGTTGGCACTTTCAGATCCACACAGCACGTTACCAGAGGGCTCAGAACCTCACAGGATTGGAGCCTAATTAAGCAAACGATCCTCTGCCCCATGATCTCACCCTTCCAGCTAAACCCGGCCAGTGCTGGCCATACTCACAGAGAAGCCAGAGACCCAGCGTCGGGATGCTCAGGGGACGCAGTGATGACAGCATGGTCTGGCGATGCAGCAGGGAAGGCCTGTCTCTCTGCTCCTCAGAGTCTCAGTGAGCCGTGTCTCTCTCATCTGACCTCTCCCCTTCCGATCTCCAAGAAGCAGAGAGCAGAGAAGCGGCAGGCGCTCTCTAGTCTGGATCTTGGCCCTAAGATTAACGTATGAAAAGCCACAGACTCTCTGCTAAGGTGGGGCCGTGTCTGCTATGGGCCTGGCTGCGGCCAGGGGGACACTTGCTCCCTTGTTGGAAGTTGCTCTCCCAGCTCTTCTCTTACAGGTGCTGGGCAGGCTCTCTGCTGTCCCCAAGCTCTGAGTGTTGGGGATTTGGGTACTGGGTCAGACCAGCCCTTCTGAGCCTAGCTCCCAGCCTTTGGGGTCTGATGCTGGATCAGATCAGCCCCTCTGAGCTGAACTCCCAGCATTTCAATTTTCATACAGACTGGATTTCTTCTGTATCAGACCCCACAGCCTCAGAGAACCCCAAAGACTGGGAGCTGCATTCAGAAGGGCTGGTTTGATCCAGGATCAGATCCCTTCAGTAATCACTGGGCCTATCAATTTATCCTACTATGGGCCCAACTTTGGGAAAGAGGATAAACGTTTACGTAGTGCCACAAGACAGGTTGATGGGAAAAGCTGAAAAGGGGACACAGGAAGATTGAATTAAGCCAAATAAAAAGGCCTAGTGATATAATTCAAGGACTGTATTAAGAGCACGCTTGATGAACAGGAGATGTGTGGGATGGGAAATTAATTAATCAAAATTGGTGTGTCAGAAATCAGGCCTGTTGGATAAGAATATGAGAACGGTCATACTGGGTGAGGCCAATGGTCCATCTAGCCCAGTATCGTGTCTTTTGACAGTGGCCAATGCCAGGTCCTTCAAAGGGAATGAACAGAAGAGGCAATCAACGATCGATCCATCCCTTGTCATCCACTCCCAGCTTCTGGCAAGAAGCGGCTAGGGACACCCAGTGCATGGGATTGCATCCCAAACTATCTTGGCCAATAGTCATTGATAGACCTATCCTCCAGGAAGGTATCTGTGTTTTTTTTTTTTTTAACCCTGTTATAGTTTTGGCCTTCACAGCATCCCCTGGCAACAAGTTCCAAAGATTGACTGTGCGCTTTATGAAGAAATACTTCCTTTGTTTGTTTTAAACTTGCTGCCTATTAATTTCATTGGGTGATTCTTGGTTCTTGTGTTATGTAAAGGAATAAACAACACTTCCTTATTCACATTCTCCACATCATTCATAATTTTATAGACCTCTCTCACGTCCCATCTTACTCTTCTCTTTTCCGAGATGAAAAGTCCCACTCTTTTTAATCTCCCCGCATATGGAAGCTGTTCCATACCCTTATTCAATTTTGTTGCCCTTCTCTGCACCTTTTCCAATTCTAATATATCTTTTTCGAGGTGGGGCAACCGGAACTGCATGCAGTGTTCAAGATGTGGTCGTATCATGGATTTATATAGTGGCATTGTGATATTTTCTATCCCTTTCCTAATGGCTCCTAACATTCCCTTAGCTTTTTTGACTGCTGCTGCACGTTGAGCAGCTGTTTTAGAGAACTACCCACAATGACTCCAAGATCTCTTTCTTGAGTGGTCACAGCTAATATAGACCCCATCATTTTGCATGTAGAATTGTGATTGTGTTTTCCAATGTGCATTACTTACAGAGGCGACATCCAACAACTGTGGCTCATGGGGGAGCACAAATGAAATGTTCTGGGGGAGTCATGTGCCCCCCCCCCCCGCATTTCTCAGCACACCGCTGGTGGGGATGCCTAGCAAGGAGGAGGCCGCACTCCCCCTGGCAGAGGCACTCTCCCTGTGTCCATGCAGAGCGGGGAAGGGAGGAAGCAGCAAGGTGGCTGGCTGCTGACTGAGCCCCTCCCCTCCACATGGGGCTGCTTCATCTTCCCTGCTGCTGGAGTCCCACACCTTGCCTCGGCCTCTGCCCCCTGACTCAGCGCATGGTCTGCAAAGCAGGCAGCATCGCTGGGACTCCAGCAGCGGGGAAGGAGAAGCAGCAGCTGTGAAGGAGGGGAGAACAAGGCCTAATTGGTGAACAAAATAGCGAGGGGGTGGGCTATGCTGCCCACCACACACTTTTGTGATCTTTTAAAGACAGGGGTGGCAGGGGAGAATCAAGCTGTCTGTAGGCCACAACGCTGTCTGACGGAAGAACTGAAAGAAGCAAGCTTCACTGCTACAGCCACTTACACAGGGTGCCCGAAGTGGCGTGTTACTTTCGGGGACTGTATGGGCCTAAAGCGTTAACATGCTGATGTGACTCGGTCACTGTTTAATATTGGAGCGTGACCGAGCCATGTCAACTCCTTGAGCCCTTTGGGCCCCTTTGCTGGAGCCCAACGCCCAGGACATAGGCTGTGATATTGGATCACGTTAGCTCCTCTGGGCTGAGCTCTTGGGCTGTGGAATTTGAAACTGGAGAGGTGACTGTTTCCAGACCAAACTGCATCTCAGGGGCCAGCCATTTGGGGCCAGTCCCTGCAATGAACTCCACTCAGGTGCCTCCCTGGGAGCAGAGCACTGTGGAAACCCTGGCCATGTGTCTATGGGGCAGCTCGAATAATGGCAGCGAGAATGGTTTGATCATTGGGGAATGAGCATTTTTCCATTTTCCTCCCACTCCAAAGCAGATCAGCTGTTTTTGCTCAAACTTTTATCTCTGGGCAGCAACCAAGCCTGGTAATTTTCACCCACACCGCTGAATTCTGAGCGAAGCTACAACCCCCTGAAAACAAGATTTACAACAAAGCTGTTTTGGAAGCTATTCCTGCTGCGAGTTCTGACTGCACCGCGTCGCACCTGATTGTGCAGTGTGGGAAAGTCACTGCCACCTCGTCCATAACCAGGGCAGCTGGGGTTATAATACACTGGCAGGGCTGTATCAGATATGCCCCTAGATTGCAGCAAAGCAAGTCTAATGGGGATTCATCTCTGGAGAGGCAGAACCTGACCCAGATGGATGTCTATGGGGAGAGTGAGGGGGGAGAGTGGAGAGAGAACAGGACATTTTGATGCCTTTAATAGAACATACACATGCAGCAGGTGCTATCCCTTACAAATGCATCTAACCTACTGCCATGTGATGGCAGAGGGGTGCAACTGAGCTGGCATTGTATCAAAGACAGGGACTCTCAGAGTTATGGCACCTGCTTTAGCTGGGAGGTGGGTTCTTTGCTTTGATTGGGGGAGTGGGGGCTCATGTTTTGTAAATAAATAGAAATTTGGGGCTGGGTGTTAACAGGGGAGATGCTGAGAAATTTTTACTGTAGGATCAAAATATGGAATCTAAAACCAGAGTTATTTTCATGATGCTGTTTTGGCAGCAGTCACCAGGTAGTGACACTACATAGTCTGACAAGTTCTTTTGCATGCAAGCTGTCCGCAGTCATTGAGGACGTGCTATATTGTTGTCAGCTTTATGATGCACATTACTTTGGGGTGAGCTGTGGCAAGTGGCAGGAGAGTTTGCCCTTTGCCTTTTTCTTTCTACATATTTGATTCTTGGAGCGGAGCTGGTCCCTGGAAACCAGGCATTGGTGTTGAACTGAGATCCCTGAAAGAAGGGTTTGTCTGTGTGCCATTTATGGCCATCTCTGTTCCAGGGCTGGTGCATAACTAAACAAGCTGCACTAAGGCTCCATACAAAGTCGACATCTCTGAATTCTTGTTACGAATTACACCTTGTAGGACACGCACACAAGTGCTACGAATTACACCTGGTAGGACACGCACACAAGTGCTACGAATTACACCTGGTAGGACACACACACAAGTGCTACGAATTACACCTGGTAGGACACGCACACAAGTGCTACGAATTACACCTTGTAGGACACGCACACAAGTGCTACGAATTACACCTGGTAGGACACGCACACAAGTGCTACGAATTACACCTTGTAGGACACGCACACAAGTGCTACGAATTACACCTGGTAGGACACGCACACAATTGCTGCGAATTATACCTGATAGGACACGCACACCAGTGCTGCGAATTATACCTGATAGGTCACGCACAGTTCGAATCTAGGCTGAGGCACAGAAACAAAGTCCACAACTGCAGAGTTCCCAAAAGACACTAAGTTTATTACGCTCGAGCGTGGTGCCCCCCTGCTAGCCAGGAGGGGACCCTGAATGCAGATTATACAAAGGTTATATACCTTTTAGCAAAGCATGTTGCCCTCGTGCATCGGAAACCTTAGCCAATAAACAAACCCTTGTCTTATCTACCACCTATCCCTGCTTGGTGCATTCCTCGTGCTATACCAGTATGTTAATTTCACAGCATGGTCCTAAAGCCATGCATCAGTAACTTTTATTATCAGGATGGGAGGCCTCACATCAAGGCCAAGAGACAGGGAGTTAGAGACTGACAAAAACCAGATACTGGGAGTCAAGGCAGGCTGGAGACAAGGAGGAGGATTTTCACAGGGATTCAATATCTAAGGATTACTCCTCCTGGTGTATGATGTGCTGGCATTTAAACAATGGTGGGCCCCAAACCAAAATGGAGTCACATGTGCTAACTTTTCCTTAACAGTCCTCCCTTTTTTTTTTGTACGTCAGTAAGCTATATCAGGGCTGAGTAACCGTGCTGCAGGGTTAGCAACTGCCGACAGCACATACTGCAGCATTGTAGGCATACAAAAAATAACGCAAAAAACAATAACAGTCAAAAAAAGTAAATACAAAATACGCCGTCCCCAAGTCCCCACATCCGGTAGCCATGAGGTGAGCCAGTCCCAGACCTTCTGGAATCTGGCGTTGGTAGTGTCGAGGCTGATGTGGTGGAATAGGGCTGCCTGTTGCTTGAGGATGTGGATGTTAGTTTCTATCCTATGGTGCTGATTTACAAATACACAACAGCTTGAATTGACCAGAGCACAAACCCCGCCCTGATTTGCAAGGAGATAATCCAGGGCTAGGCGGTTTTGCAATGTAGTTTGGGATAGCTGGGTGACTTCAATTTGAAGGGCAGAGAGAGCATCTGCAGTAGCATTTGCCATTAGTTACAAAGCAGCTGAAATGTTAACTATAGCTTTTTCCAGCTCGCTTACTCCCAACCATGGTAGAAACCAACGCACAAAGGAGTGAAAGCCTTTGGGCCGATAAGAAAGGGGGTTTAAAGGAATACTTTGTCGGTCCCTCCATACTAGATTGCGGATCTCTCCCCGGGTCAGGTTCTGGTGTACTGTCACGGCGGGTACTATAGCCCCTAAGGTACATGTACCACACCATCCTGCTGGGAGAACCTTATAGGCTGTGTGATTGCATAACCAATACCAGCCAGACCCCTCGGGGACCGCCACGGGGTCCTGGAGTAGGTAGAGGGGCCTCCCGCACCAGAGCTGATTTGGATGGTGTCCTTGCACCCTACAAAATTCCCTACAAAAACTGTATTTTCTATGCCCTTACGTTGTGACACACATAAAGCATAATTACTCTGGGCCACCATATCAATAGACCATATTTGGATTGTAACATTCCAGTTAAATGTAGTGTTTGCCCATAGCTTAGCTTGGAGTGTTCGATTAAGGGGGATAGGTACCCCTACCAACGGGACGCCCTGACCTAAATATGTGGGGGTACGAATACAAATCCAACACTGCGTTCGATTTACACCCTGTTTGATAGCACGGGTTAAATTCAAGAAGCTATTGCCCTCCCATCCTTGTACTGGACTTGGGAATAGGGAGAGAACCCCTCCCAGGCAAACCATACCAATGTTGACATCCCCCCCTGTACTATACAAAAAACACTACCCCCAATGTAAGTCCAATAAACAGGAACACAAAAAGTCCTGGTGGGCTGTGAAGGTCCCAGTAGCTGGAAAGCTTAGTCCATGGGTTGGTCGTGGTGTTCATTCGTGAAGTGGCTCATCCAATGGCTTGTCAGGGTCAGGTGGGGGTCCCAACGCCAACTTAACATAGCTATGATGGATCCAGGAACCTTTACCTGCAAAGGAGTGGTGGCAGATGGTGGGAGTAATGTTCATGGCTGTAAGGCGTTTTTGGTATTTATACTTGCCTACAAGCACAGTTCCAGCCTCTGGAATAAACCCACCCCACCACTTTACTTCACATTTCCAAGAATACATTCCGCAACTTTCTCCCTGCCAATGTACAATGCTCCGTCTTTGCCATTAAGGCCAATTTTCAGTGTCTTTTGCAGTCAGGAATTTTTGGATTTTGGTGGTTTTAGCAGAGCAGGCGTTCCTTCTCTTTTGGAACAGTCATGGTTTTGCATTATACAGGGGAGAGGTTACTAGCACGTCACCCTGTAGTGCTTTGGTTTCTTTAGCAAATACTGAATGCAGGTTAGCTTTGTCAGTGGACAAGGGAGAGGTTACTAGCACTTCACCTTGTTGTTTTTTTGTTTGTTTGTTTGTTTGGTTTTTTTTGCTGTTTAAAAGGAGGAAAGAAAAAAAAAAAAAAACCCAGAAGGAGGGACAGGCTGATCAGTAGTCGAAGTGAAGTCACCTTGAGGTGGAGGGGTCTTTTTGCAGTAAGAAGCATGGGTCTAGGCAGTCAGTCCTTGGCACTTCACAGCGGTGTTGGTAGTTAGCAGGACTTAATAAGGGCCTTTTCAACATGGGGCCAGAGTAGTATTTTGTCGAGGGACCTTTATGTAGACCCAGTCACCTGGTTTTAACAAATGGCAGGTTTGCTCAGGATTCTTGAAGCAGGACTTCTTTTACCTGTAAATACAGAGACCTAACACATTTCATTAATGTCTGGCACTGTGTTGCAGATTTCACAGCTGTTTGGGCACATTTAAGCCCCCCTCTTTCTTGGCTGTTAGCCAAATCCTAGCTGTGAGTAGTGTCCTTGGGCAGGCCAGTGTCTTATCTTTGGACCGAGCCTGCCAAGCCTGCCAGCTACAGCGTTGAATTAGCTCGTTCTCCGTTTTATTTATTTTTTTTTTTTCCTTCTTGGCTTTTATTAACCTGCAAAGGAAACTTTCACTTTTTACTTATACATTTTTGTTTAAAAAGGAACACATGTACATTGCCCATTATACAGCACTTTAGTCTTATTGTGTAATGTATGCCACATATACCCTTCTAGGAAAATGACTTTATTACAGAGCTTTGGAGCAACAAGCCAGGACAAGCACACCCACTTTTGAGGAGTCCACTTGGTACAATTTCTGGTGCCCAATAGCCTTTTTTCCCTCCCCAGCCCTCTGGCTAGAAATGTGAGGTAGCCAGAAGGATCTCATGTATAATATGGGGAGTGGGTTAACCTTTGATGTCCTTGCTTCCAAAGACTGTTGGTGTGCAAATTTTAACAACAATTTTTTAATTAAAAGATCTGGCCAATGAATTTTTTTTTTTATTATTTTTTTTTTTTTTTTACTTAAGCAAATGTATTAAACTTTAGTATATCACATTTTTTTTATATTATCCAAACACTTTGTATTGCAAGTTGAATAAAACAAGTATCTGCATTTTGATTTAACCCTTCTATTTAGTTTTAAACTAAACTGTCCTATGAAAAATTAAACAGCAATTCTGGCCACAAGACAAACACCACAAGACAGGACATAGAACACAGAACAGAATTTCTATTGTGCCAGTAAATTCATGAGATGTTGAATTGCTTTTCAGCTGGCATCAGTTTTCTCTGATTTTCTGAAAGACAAAAATAAAACACAGATCTACCCCTTTTGGGCAGTCAGTCATTGCTTAAAATATTTCCTTTTTATACAAATACCCTTGTTAATTGCAGGCAAAACAGAGGAATTACCCATATTTTCTTGTATTTGTTTTATAGGCAGCCCAGGTTTCAGTGGCCTCTACCTTATTAGTTAGGTAATTTACATTAAAATAAATGCTTTCCGGCTTGCTTTTGGATCCACAGGTTAAAGATTCTTACTTTAAAAAGGGCACAATAAACTTTACCAGACTTTTGATTGCCTTTTACTTTTAACTCCTGCTGTCAAACACACAGCGACCTGAAAAGGAAGACACCACCTATTGTAGCCTCTTGGAACCTAATACGATATTAATTAAGTAGCACTGTATAATTGCATTTCTTTGGAAAAGGGCCCATTTTTTTTCCAAAATGGCTGCAAAGAAACCAAGCATTTTTTTTTTTCTTTTCAGTATTTTACAAAGTTTAACTGTTTAATTCTTTCCAGCAACTAAAGAGTTAACTTTTTACTTTTTTTTTTTTTAAATTACTTGCTTATTTTTCAAAACGACACCCAATTACTTAGATTTTACCATTTTAAGTATTATTCCGGGATTTACGTTTTTCATTCCTGTAATTATTTACTTTTCTTTTTCACTATGACCTTTAAGTTTTCAACCTGTTTTCCAATCTCTCTATCTGTTGCCTGCCCGCTTGGGCCCGATCCTTTTTTTTTCTCTGAACTGTCCCTTCCATGAGCACCAGCTTTGTTTCACTACCAAATTAACAAGGAGGGTGGGCTTCTTAACTAGCCCCCAGCCCTCCTGGTCTCTTTTTTAAAATATTTTTACTTACAAGGGCTACCCGAGTCCTCCCCACATGAGGCTTGTCACCTGGACAGAAAGCACAGCTAATTGGCAAGCAAGGAGGTGACGGGCATAAGTCAGAAAGCCAAGGGTAAGCTGGAGGAGGGGCAGAAGCAGGCATAGCACAGAGCGGGGCTGGAGACCCCTGAGATGAATAAGAAAAGAAGGAGAAAAGAGGATGTCCTTTTGCATGCGCATAAGCCCAGTTGTCCCATACATACCAATAATCCATCTGGGCTGCAGCTTTGTCCTCCAGCCTCCTTTTAAGCACTGTTAATGTATCCCCAGCAAAGGACCCATCCGGTGGCCATTCAACAGATGTTTGAGTTGTTAGTGCTGGCCACTCAACCTTACATAAAATAACAGCTTTTTTTCTGCCTAACCCATGGGTGCCAGAAATATTCCCCCAATTCTTGAGAATTTCAGCCAAAGGGGTCCCCTTACTTACACTCTGCCCAGAACCTATAACGGGCTACCAAAAGAACACAAAATGTGCCACCTTATCGCCTAAGCGACGGCTCACACCCCCCCTCCTCGGAGTTCTCAAAGGTGAACTCACCCTGTGCCGGCTGGAGCTGTCCGAGAGGAGGAGTGTAGTCTCGCTTATTGGGGCGAGCCTAGAGTCCCTTCGTGGTCGCCAAAACTGTTACGAATTACACCTTGTAGGACACGCACACAAGTGCTACGAATTACACCTGGTAGGACACACACACAAGTGCTACGAATTACACCTGGTAGGACACGCACACAAGTGCTACGAATTACACCTTGTAGGACACGCACACAAGTGCTACGAATTACACCTGGTAGGACACGCACACAAGTGCTACGAATTACACCTTGTAGGACACGCACACAAGTGCTACGAATTACACCTGGTAGGACACGCACACAATTGCTGCGAATTATACCTGATAGGACACGCACACCAGTGCTGCGAATTATACCTGATAGGTCACGCACAGTTCGAATCTAGGCTGAGGCACAGAAACAAAGTCCACAACTGCAGAGTTCCCAAAAGACACTAAGTTTATTACGCTCGAGCGTGGTGCCCCCCTGCTAGCCAGGAGGGGACCCTGAATGCAGATTATACAAAGGTTATATACCTTTTAGCAAAGCATGTTGCCCTCGTGCATCGGAAACCTTAGCCAATAAACAAACCCTTGTCTTATCTACCACCTATCCCTGCTTGGTGCATTCCTCGTGCTATACCAGTATGTTAATTTCACAGCATGGTCCTAAAGCCATGCATCAGTAACTTTTATTATCAGGATGGGAGGCCTCACATCAAGGCCAAGAGACAGGGAGTTAGAGACTGACAAAAACCAGATACTGGGAGTCAAGGCAGGCTGGAGACAAGGAGGAGGATTTTCACAGGGATTCAATATCTAAGGATTACTCCTCCTGGTGTATGATGTGCTGGCATTTAAACAATGGTGGGCCCCAAACCAAAATGGAGTCACATGTGCTAACTTTTCCTTAACAATTCTCCTCCAATAAGAAACTGGTATGCATGGCCCTGAGACCTGCCATCACTTTCCAAAGGGCCACACTATAATGAAGCCTCAGAGGCCAGGTGGGAATACAGTGCCCCAATATGGAACAATCACAGTTTGGTCACACTTGGGTCAAATCCTGATCCGATTGAAGTCAAGGGCAAAACTCCTGTTGATTTTAGTGGGGCCAAGATTTACCCCCTAGCTTTGGAGGTAGATTGCGTGCTGACTAATAGCAATGCTCTCACCAGAACCCCTCCCAATGGTGTTTAGTTGTTATAGCGTTTTGTCAGCTGCAGATTGATGGACACCAGGGGGCGCTGGAGTCAATTTAGAGGTCTCCTCTGAACTGACAGGACTTGGAGTTCAGGTTTTGCTTTAAAAAACAAGCCCTTTGACTGTGGATTTTTGGGTCCCAGTCATTGTGTTAAGCATTGAAAGACACACACAGGGGACGCTGCACTTTACACACATTGATTGCCAGGGCAAAACCACACACCAGCAGTAACAGCTGCGCTGCCAAGTGTGTTTCATTCCAAGACTGAGGATCTCCAGTGGAGGAGGCCTGAGAATGTGAAGCCAGAATCCGAGGGGCACCGGCAGAGCTGGGTGGGTGGGTGGCTGGGAGCGCAGCTCTGGGACAGCAGGGCACTGACTGTCAGGGTTGAGAAGAGAAAATATAACATGAGAAGAAATCGCAGGAAGAAAGAGCAGAGCCACAAGCCACCTATAAATAAGCCCAGCCTGAGCTGTGGTCAGGAAGCAAGTTTGTGCGACTCTGGAGACACGTGCTGCTGGTGCAATGCACAAACACAGAGACCCGGCCGCAGGCTACCCCTGGGCTGTGGTCACTGTATTACCAGAGGCATCTCCAGTGCAGAAGCTGCTCCCCCAGCCCCTGTGGGCCCGGCTTCGCTAGCAGCTCATAGCCCTTTGTACCACGGCACTGAGGAGTATTTTTAACAACACAGACCCGGAGTGAGGCTGCTCCTGTGACACAGAGTCCCCTCCCCTGGGTTGGCCCTTACACACGCAGTCATGGGCCTGCTCAGGGCCCAGCAGGTAGTGTGGGGCCCCCACAATCGACCCCATCCACTGCAAACCTCTCATATCAAGTGCTGGTGCAAAGAGCAGCTAGAGGAAGCCACCGGTAGCTCCCGCAGCAAGTGTGGTTGTTCACTGAGCACCCAGGCACTACGCCAGCGCTCCTGAGAGCCACTTACCTGTTAACTGGCTATTGACGTAGACACAAGGCTAGAGCACGGCTGTGACACTGGATATGGCCCAAACCAGCAGCCAGTGATGGCAACCTCTCCCCTCCCCCATATGCGGGCTCAGCTGTGCTGATAGGTGCATAAGCAGGGGGGATTGAGACAAGTTAGTCGGGTCTCCTGGTGTCTGGGACAACACCGAATCATAGATTCCAAGGCCAGAGGGGACCTTTGTGATCCTCTGATCTGACTCCATGTGTAGCACAGGCCAGAGAACTGCCCCAAAGTAATTCCTAGAGCAGATCTCATACAAAAACATCCTATCTTGATTTAAAAATGGTCAGCAATGGAGAATCCATCACGATCCCTGGTAAATTGTAATCGGTAATTGGTAATTTCTCTGACTGTTAACAATTGAGGCTTTATTTGCAGTCTGAATTTGTCTAGCTTCAACTTCCAGCCATTGGATCGTGTTCGACCTTCTTCTGCTAGACAGAAGAGCTCATTATCACTTATTTGTCCCCCCTGTAGGTACTTATAGACTGAGATCCAGTCACCCCTTAACGTTCTCTTTGTTAAGCTAAATAGATTGAGCTCCTGGAGTTTATCTCTATAAGACAGGTTTTCCAATCCTGTAATCATTCTTGTGGCCACCAAACACATCATGAACCTCCATGATGTTCTCTCCTGAACCAGATCTGGTGCCTTACAGGGTAGTATGCCTATGAAGGAGAGGTGTCTGTTGACATCAGTCAGCCATCATGTTTTGTGTCTTCCCAGTGGTCTTTTCCATCCTGCTTTCATTGGCTTAAGACACAGCCCAGCCCATTCCCTGCATCGGGGTGGATCAGGCCTATTACACCAGTGAGCCTGGTGGCCCGTGTTGGGGGTTCTTTCCTACTTCCTCTCCCGGGTGGGTGCACAGCCCAACTCAAATTCTAAACCAGAACTAATTAACCTCTTAGCTGATAGAGGAAACGTTCCACAAAGCTCATCTCTAGTGACATCACTGAGGATATTGACGGGTGTGTGAGTCTCTCTACACCCAGCCCATACTAATACTGAGCTGTGATGGGGAAGGGCTGGGAGGGCACAGACTGATTCTGGTGGGCAGGGAGGTGAGACAGGTGGGCAGGGAGGTACCCAGGACTGTGAGTCATCTTGTTACTGCCCGTCCACCACCATCCCCACCTCCAGCATGCAAAGTCTTGCTTGTGCCCGGCTCCCTGACACCACCAGCCTGTCAGCTGCTCAGGCCCTCTTGTCTGGGTGACACCTTGCAGGTTAACAGTAGGTGCAGCCCAGACCCTGAGTCCCTGTGATTCATTCCCTGGTGATACCTAGCCCCTTGTCACTGGCTACTCACAGAAATTCCAGATCCTCTGCCCCCCACAGGAGCAAGGTACCCCAGTGTACTGGTTTTACCTTAACCCCCCATGCCTGTAAACCATGCAGCGCTCGTGAGCACTTACAATAAAACCCAGGCAGGGTTATTTAAGAAAGGATAAAGATTCAACTAGAAACAAGAGAAAGTGACGGCAACAAATGGTTATACCAGAGAACAAAATCATAAACCACAAACCTGGGTCTACACTGATTAAGTTACCTTTCCTAGCTAATAAAGTAGGCTCCCCGTATCTGAATGGGCCATTACTGAGACATATTCTCCCCTGGTGACTAGTTTCTACTCCAAGTCTGGAAATAAATTCATTATTCCTTAAATATTACCCATACAAACATCTCACAATGATTATGAGTTGTGACAAGTTACTCGCTCTCTTGTAGCTATCTTACACACTACTCTTTATGGATCATATCCTCTAAGATGTATGTTCAGTGTTGTGAGTTTGTCTGAGTTGAGGGTTGTTTGCAAAGAACAAGGAACCCTTTGCCCAGAAGTCTCTGTGTCTCTGCTCTGTCTTTGCCCTTTGGGGCTCTGGGTGTATCCACAGGGCTAGACTGTGAGAAAAATCAGCGTGAGAGGCAGGGTGTTCCTTTAACCTGGCTTTGTCAAACCTGGGGGACCCTGTGCCTGTCACATCCAGGAAGCCCTGCCCCTGTCACTCCTGGGGGACCCTGCATCTATCACATGGGGGAGACCCTGTGCCTGTCATATCTGCATGGAGGGGGGTGGTGGTGTCCTGCATCTGTCACATGGGGGAGACCCTGCACCTCTCATACCTGGGGGATCCTGTGTCTGTCACATCCAAGGGGGTCCTTCCCCTGTCACACCGGGGGGACCATGTGTCTGTCATACAGGTGGCCCTGCCCCTGTCACATCTGAGAGGCCCTGCCCCATCACACATGGGGGACCCTGCCCCTATCACACCTGGGGGATCCTGTGTCTGTCACATCAAGGGGGCCCTGCCCCGTCACACCTGGGGGACCCTGTGCCTGTCATATGCGGGAGGGCTGTCTCTGGGGAACCAGCATGTCTGACACTCCAAGACACAGCCCATCCTGAGCCTCACAAGAGAAACATCTGAGAGTCGTTTCCATCTTGCCTCAGTGGGGGAGGGCCCCTCTGGCCACAGACACATGTCAGGGCTGCTCCAAGCACACTACTAGAGCCCACAGCCCATCCAGTTCCTCTGCTCCCCACCCTGTGGTGAGAAGAAGGGGACTGGGGGCACAGAGCCACAATGGATTCTCTTTGGAGGCCCAGATGCTGCTGCAGGGTCCCCGGCTTCGTGCCTGGCTCCCACTCCCCATGATCCTGCTGTGGCTGCTCTGTGAGTTTGGGGAGAGCTCCCTTCCAATGGACTGGGAAAGGGGTCTCCGGGAGGTGGGGAGCAGGGGGAGAGGCAGGCTTATGGCTCTGCCTGGACCGGGGGAACATGGGAACCGGGCTGGGTGACCATCACAAGTGGGGAATAGCAGGAATGTGGGGATGGGTCACTGGGAGCCACACAGTGCAGGAGGAGTGAGAAGCTGGGTATAAATTCCTGGCACAAGTTTTCTGAGGCAGGTTGGAGAGAATATTTAGCCCTCAGGAGATGTTTGCAACAATCCCTTGCTCTACAGTACAACTAATACCCTGGGGGTTATATAAATTGTTTGTCATTATGCTAATGTACAATAATCCCTATGGCTGAGATTTTCAAATATGAAACTGCAGAATTACTAGCTGTGATATGTACCCTATTGCTTAAATCAGCCTCTGGACCAGGTGACTGGAGGGTAGCTAATATAATGCTGATTTTTTTAAAAAGGCTCTGAAGGCGATCCTGGCAATTACAAGGTGGTAAGCCTGACTTCGGTACTAGGCCAATTGGTTGAAACTATAGTAAAGAACAGAATTATCAGACACATAGATGAACACAATATGTTGGGGAGAATCAACACAGCTTTTATAAAGGGAAATCAGGCCTCATCAATGTGTTAGAAGGTCTATAAACTCATGAATGGTGTGAGGAAAGTGAGTAAGGAAGTGTTATTATCCCTTCACTTAACAGAAGAACCAGGGGTCACAAGATGAAATTAATAGACAGCAGATTCAAAACAAAGATAAAGTATTTCTTCACACAACATACAGTCAACCTGTGGAACTTGTTCCAGGGAGGTTGTGAAGGCCAAAAGGATAACTGGGTTGAAAAAAAGTATGAGATAAGTTCCCGGAGGTTAGGTCCATCAATGGCTATTAGCCATGATCTGTCCCTGGAAAAATCATGGAGCAGGTCCTCAAAGAATCAATCCTGAAGCACTTACATGAGAGGAAAGTGATCAGGAACAGTCAGCATGGATTCACCAATCCATGAAGGTCATACCTGACTAATCTAATCGCCTTCTATGATGAGATTACTGGTTCTGTGGATGAAGGGAAAGCAGTAGATGTCTTGTTTCTTGACTTTAGCATAGCTTTTGACACGGTCTCCCACGGTATTCTTGTCAGCAAGCTAAAGAAGTATGGGCTGGATGAATGCACTATAAGGTGGGTAGAAAGTTGGCTAGATTGTCAGGGTCAACGGGTAGTGATCAATGACTCCATGTCTAGTTGGCACCCGGTGTCAAGTGGAGTGCCCCAGGGGTCGGTCCTGGGGCCGGTTTTGTTCAATATCTTCATAAATGATCTGGAGTGTGGATTGCACTCTCAGCAAATTTGCGGATGATACTAAACTAGGAGGAGTGGTAGATACGCTGAGGGCAGGGATAGGATACAGAGGGACCTAGACAAATTGGAGGATTGGGCCAAAAGAAATCTGATGAGGTTCAATAAGGATAAGTGCAGGGTCCTGCACTTAGGACAGAAGAATCGCATGCACCGCTACAGACTAGGGACCGAATGGCTAGGCAGCAGTTCTGCAGAAAAGGACCTCGCGGTTACAGTCCACGAGAAGCTGGGTATGAGTCAACAGTGTGCCGTTGTTGCCAAGAAGGCTAACGGCATTTTGGGCTGTATAAGTAGGGGCATCGCCAGCAGATCGAGGGACATGATCGTTCCCCTCTATTTGACATTGGTGAGGCCTCATGTGGAGTACTGTGTCTAGTTTGGGCCCCACACTACAAGAAGGATGTGAACAAATGGGAAAGCATCCAGTGGAAGGCAACAAAAATGATGAGGGGCTGGAACACATGACTTATGAGGAGAGGCTGAGGGAACTGGGATTGTTTAGTCTGCAGAAGAGAAGATTGAGGGGGGATTTGATAGCTGCTTTCAACTACCTGAAAGGGGGTTGCAAAGAGGATGGATCTAGTCTGTTCTCAGTGGTGGCAGATGACAGAACAAGGCGTAATGGTGTCAAGTTGCAGTGTGGGAGGTTTAGGTTGGATATTAGGAAAAGCTTTTTCACCAGGAGGGTGGTGAAGCACTGGAATGCATTACCTAGGGAGGTGGTGGAATCTCCTTCCTTTGAGGTTTTTAAGGTCAGGCTTGACAAAACCCTGGCTGGGATGATTTAGTTGGGGATTGGTCCTGCTTTGAGCAGGGGGTTGGAATAGATGACCTGCTGAGGTCCCTTCCAACCCTGAGATTCGGTGGTTCTATCCCTAGCCATTCAGAATGTGCTTTGTGTCTGTGACCTGTGCTCGTGATTATTTACACCTCACCTTATTTTTTCAGTGATGATTTTATGTTTTTTTCTGGGTGTTAATGAAAATGGTAAATAGTTTACAGCCAAGAACTGATCCTTGTGGGACCCCACTGGAAACACTCCCACTTGATACAGGAGTTCTGAAGGAACTCAGATGTGAAATTGCAGAACTACTAATTGTGGTATAAAGAAAAGGAGTACTTGTGGCACCTTAGAGACTAACGAATTTATTTGAGCATGAGCTTTCGTGAGCTACAGCTCACTTCATCAGATGCATACCGTGGAAACTGCAGCAGACTTCATATATACACAGAGAATATGAAACAATACCTCCTCCCACCCCACTGTCCTGCTGGTAATAGCTTATCTAAAAGCCATTTCCAGCACAAATCCAGGTTTTCTCACCCTCCACCCCCCCACACAAATTCACTCTCCTGCTGGTGATAGCCCATCCAAAGTGACAACTCTTTACACAATGTGCATGATAATGAAGTTAGGCCATTTCCTGCACAAATCCAGGTTCTCTCACTCCCTCACCCCCCTCCAAAAACCCACCCCCATACACACACAAACTCACTCTCCTGCTGGTAATAGCTCATCCAAACTGGCCACTCTCCAAGTTTAAATCCAAGTTAAACCAGAACATCGGGGGGGGGGGGTAGGAAAAAACAAGAGGAAATAGGCTACCTTGCATAATGACTTAGCCACTCCCAGTCTCTATTTAAGCCTAAATTAATAGTATCCAATTTGCAAATGAATTCCAATTCAGCAGTTTCTCGCTGGAGTCTGGATTTGAAGTTTTTTTGTTTTAAGATAGCGACCTTCATGTCTGTGATTGCGTGACCAGAGAGATTGAAGTGTTCTCCGACTGGTTTATGAATGTTATAATTCTTGACATCTGATTTGTGTCCATTTATTCTTTTACGTAGAGACTGTCCAGTTTGACCAATGTACATGGCAGAGGGGCATTGCTGGCACATGATGGCATAAATCACATTGGTGGATGTGCAGGTGAACGAGCCTCTGATAGTGTGGCTGATGTTATTAGGCCCTGTGATGGTGTCCCCTGAATAGATATGTGGGCACAATTGGCAACGGGCTTTGTTGCAAGGATAAGTTCCTGGGTTAGTGGTTCTGTTGTGTGGTATGTGGTTGTTGGTGAGTATTTGCTTCAGGTTGCGGGGCTGTCTGTAGGCAAGGACTGGCCTGTCTCCCAAGATTTGTGAGAGTGTTGGGTCATCCTTTAGGATAGGTTGTAGATCCTTAATAATGCGTTGGAGGGGTTTTAGTTGGGGGCTGAAGGTGACGGCTAGTGGCGTTCTGTTATTTTCTTTGTTAGGCCTGTCCTGTAGTAGGTAACTTCTGGGAACTCTTCTGGCTCTATCAATCTGTTTCTTTACTTCCGCAGGTGGGTATTGTAGTTGTAAGAAAACTTGACAGAGATCTTGTAGGTGTTTGTCTCTGTCTGAGGGGTTGGAGCAAATGCGGTTGTATCGCAGAGCTTGGCTGTAGACGATGGATCGTGTGGTGTGGTCAGGGTGAAAGCTGGAGGCATGCAGGTAGGAATAGCGGTCAGTAGGTTTCCGGTATAGGGTGGTGTTTATGTGACCATTGTTTATTAGCACTGTAGTGTCCAGGAAGTGTATCTCTTGTGTGGACTGGATGGTAAAGAAATATCAAGCCAAAAGGTCATGCCAGGCCGGTCACTGTATCAACATGACATCTCTGTGCAGAGCTCAGGCCAGTTTCGATGTACGTACCAGTACAGGAACGACCAGAACCAGGTGAAAAATTCTCGTCTCAGTCTCCCCCGGACACTGAATATACCAGGTGAGTTGTTGGACCCCAACACAATGTGAGGAGGGGGAAGGGAACAGCTGGATGGTGTGAGGCATTTTATAGTTGTGTGGGCTTCTGCCATGGAACGTGTGGATGTTGTGAAGGCCAAAAGGATAACTGGGTTGAAAAAAGTATGAGATAAGTTCCTGGAGGTTAGGTCCATCAATGGCTATTAGCCATGATCTGGGTGTTTCTAAACCTCTGACTGCCAGTAGCTGGGAGAGGATGACAGGGGGATGGATCACTCATGAATTGTCCTGTTCTGCTCATTCCCTCTGAAGCACCCGGCATTGGCCCCAGTCAGAAGACAGGATACTGGGCTAGATGGACTATTGGTCTGATCAAGTCTGGCTGTTTTTATGTTCTTATTAGATTTCTAACTCCATTTTCCAACCCCACCTCTTGGCCAGTTTCTCTTTCTCATCCACTCATGATCGTTGTGGGCAGGGATTGACATTTATCCTGTCTGTAAAGCTACCAGCTCAATGAGACCTGACCTGGATTTGACTGTCATGTGCTAGTGCATTATGCTTATTAATTATTATTACACCAGATGGGAATCTGGCCCACTGATGTCAATGGAGCAGGTCTGACCTGCACCAGCTGGAGATCTGGCCCATTGACTCCAGTAGAGTGGGACCAATTTACCCCAGCTGGGATTCGGCCCAGTGTGTCTGAGGCTCCTTTGGAGAGACATGGTCTAGGGATTTGTAGCAGCTGCGTCTCTGGGATGATCTCTGCTTGGCTGGCCACTGAACCGCTGAACATCCCTGATGTTGTCTGTGTTTTTTGCCCAGGCCAGAAGCTGATCCCGAGCACCGGCCCCAGCCCTGAGGATCCAGCGTCTCAGGAAGGTGAGTGACGAGGGTTGCCAACTTTCTAGTTTCAGAAAATTGAACATCCTTGCCCCGCCGCTGCCCCGAAGCCCCTCTCCCTACCCCCATCACGGACCCACCCCCACTCACTCCATCCCCCCTCCTCCGTCTCTCACTTTTCCCCACCCTCGCTCAGTTTCACCAGGGCTGAGGCAGGGGATTGGCGTTTGTGGGGGAGTGAGGGATCCGGCTGGAGGTGTGGGTTCTGGGGTGGGGCTAGGGATGAGGGGCTCAGGGTGTAGGAGGGTGCTCCAGCCTGGGGCCAAGGGGTTTGGAGTGCGGGAGGGAGCTCTGGGCTGGGGCAGGGGGTTGCAGTGTGGGGGGAAAGATGAGGGCTCCAGCTGGGGTGCGGGGTATGGGGTGGGGCTGGGTATGAAGGGCTTGGGGTGTATGAGGGGGCTCTAGGTTGGGGCCGAGGGGTTCGGAGTGTGGGAGAGGAGTGTGGAGTCCTGGAAGGAATTCGGGTGTGGGAGGGAATGTGGGGTGCAGGCTCCAGGAGGGAGTATGGGTGTGTGAGGGGGCTCTGAGTTGTTGCAGGGGGTTGGGGTCCGGGAGGGGGCTTGGAGTGCAGGCTCTGGGTGGCTCTCGCTGGTGTGGTTTGTGGGGGTCTGGGAGGCATTGATGTCAGGTGACCCCTTAAATAGCAGCCACACCAGCACGGCCCTGGCATTTCCCGGGTGTCAGAGGCTGCTCTAACAGCCATGAATTCTGGACACCTGGCTCGGTGAGGACAAAAGTTTTTCCTGTTCTCTGGAATGTGGGGGGGGCGGTGAGAGAATTCCCCGCTAGTGACACACCCACCCCACTGCTGCCCCTGGCTCGCTGCTCCCCCAGCATAGTGCAAATCACAGCACCTCTAGGGAGAGAGCTGATGCAGGCCCCCCCTCCTCCTCCTGCCATTTGCAGTGACCCCCAACCCCTCTCCTTCATTCTCCCCCACAGCCCAGCTGCTGGCTGGGGCCTCCACACTCAGCTGCTGCCCGACTCTGTTAGGACCCGTTCCCAAGCAGAGCAGCCCAATTTTACCCTATGCTTCCACACAGCCCATTCATCCCCGGGAGGAGAGTGACCTGCCCACAGCCCCCTACCTGCTGGCTGCATGGTCCCAAGTTGAACCCAGCACAGTAGCCCCACAGGGAGCAGGTTGTGGGACCCAGGAGAGGTGGCTGACCCCTCCTCTCTTACCTCCCAACAGCTGGGGAGCAGTGGGCTGGGTAGGGAGGGGGCTGAAGGCACTTCCTAAAGGCCACAGTGCCCGCTCAGCAGGGAACCCCTGGCCACTGCAGAGGCTGCTGCCGGGGGTTAACCCTGCCGGCCCCAGCCTGCAGCCGAATGCCTTTCCCAGCCCCTCCGCTGGGATCCACCCCCTGCCAGTGGGGGCTCACACCGCCCCCGAGCTCCACAGAGAGAGCTGCTGCAGGCCCCCTCCTCATCCCCCTGCCGCCAACCAGACTTTTAACGGCCCAGTTGGCAGTGCTGACCGGAGCCGCCAGGGTCTCTTTTTGAAAGAGAAAACCGGATGCCTGGCAACCCTAAGAGTGACTGTGTTCAGGCCTAATTCCCCCAGCGCTCAGCACGCTGAGATCACGTTGGGTCTGAGCTCTGAAGAATCTCACCCTGATTCCCTGAGCCACAGCCCATCGGCATCCCTGGGACCCTGGGACTGAGTCCAGTGGGCCGGGTTACTCCTATGTTCAGAACTGGGAGGAGGTGTCCTGTTCTAGGCCGGTCCTTGAGCAGCCCCTCTCCAACCTCCCCCACAGCAGGGTGTGTGGGGAGGGGAATAGCACATATAGGAGCGTCCGCAGCTGAGGGAGACCCATCTGTCTCCCCACAGCCATTCCCCCCTCTCAGCCTGCAGCTGGCAGCATCTCCTATTAAAGCAGCTTTTGTGTCATTGCAGCGATGGGAGAGGAAGCAGAGATGGGACCATTTTACACCCCATGGCCAAAGCACCCGGCAGCTTGGGAAAGTGGAAAGAGCCTCCCCTGTGGGCTGGGAGCTGGGGGTGGGGAGAGTTCATGAATCCCCGTTCTGCACTGTTACGAGAAGGAGGAACCGGGATGGAACCAGAGAACCCCCGGAGGGCAGACTGGAATCCACCCAACAGCCTCAAGAATGGGAGAACCAAAGAACAAGATAACATCTAGCAGTGCGGAGCCATCAGGAATGTGCTATCTGCTGATTGATTCAGCAACAGCATGATGAAGCAATTCCCATAGACTGGCATAGGAAGAAATTCCTATAAAAATAGACTCTAAAAAGTGAGAACTTTGGGGTCTGATTCTGCAAACCAACTTCCAGGAGCATCAGATGAGCATCTGACAGGGCCCTGCTCCCTCCTCATGTCCAGGCCACCTGGCCAGTGGCTTGGCATGAGCAACTCTAAGGCTGGTAATTATGATAACAACCTTGCAGAACCTGTGTGTGTGTGTGTTTGTATGAATGAATGTGTGACTAAATATGAGATTGAATGGAATGTTATAGCTATAACTAAGTGCTTACTATGATTCTTTCTGTATTCACAATAAATGTGGTATTTTGCCTTTTTCCCTTTCATGAGATCCTGTTGGTTTTTATTTTATTGGTATAACAGCGGAAGGTCCCTCCCATGACCCCGGTGGGGAAGGACAAGCTCTAAAGCCTTGGCGAGGCCAGAGCAAGTCTGGGCTGGGGCATCCCATGGTTGGGGAGTCACACATTGGCTGGTCTGTGACTCGCCTGCCCATTGTGACACGCCCCTGCTGGCTGGCACAGCCTCATCCCCTCACTGCCAGGCTTGGCTCTGGCAGAGCGAGAGCTGGCAGGTGCCCCTGGGGAACGCTGAGCCAGCAGATCCAGCTCCGCCACCGGCAGCAGAAAGTGGGTGGCCCATTTACAGGCAGGCTTCTGCCCACTCCTGACTCCAGGTAGGAGAATCTTCTAGTGTCCACCTCTGCTTTTCCATTGCATCACCAACCACACCGAGCCTTCCCCGAGCTCCTGGCTGGGCAACGCATGTCTGCCAAGTGCCCCGGTGCCGGCCGTCTAGCCTGGTGCCAGTGAGGAAGTGGGCAGCGGCATGCGCACAGGAGGGAGTCTGGGGCGGCTCGACAGAAGGGGTCGCACCAGTCGAGCCCGGACGGGACGGAGACAAGGAGGAGGGTTTGGCAGGGCTGGTGGCACGGCACGGGAAGGTGGCACAGGTGGTTAGATGAGGCATTGGGCTGGGACCCAGGAGAGCTGTGTTCAGTTCCCCGCTCCTCTGTAAGTCTTCTGCGTGAGATCAGGTGAGTCCCCGCCGCTCTGGGCCTCAGCTAACGAGGGAGAGCACGTCCCTGCTCTGCGGAGGGGGGGGTTGAGAGCGTAAATACCACAACACCCGTGTGCTAAGCCACTGGCATGATGGGGCCAGGTAAGTGCTCAGACACTGAGGTTGCCGGGGGAACAGGCATTCTCCGGTTGCCTGGAGCCATTGTTCCATTCACCAGGACAGTCCGATGCCAGGACAGTCCCCCTGAGCTCTGGAGAGGACTAGAGGTGCCTTAGGACGCCTGCCGTGCAGCTGCTGCAGAGTCAGCAGGAGACACTGGGTGAGGAATGGAGCCCCCCAGGGCAGGGGCCATTCAGGAGACCCAGCGTGGGGGGAATCAGGCCTGGGATTCTCTGCAGCGGCTGGTCCCACACAGGCCTTGGAGAGAGGAGCTGTGAAACCCCCACAAAGCGCTGCCCCGGCACAGAGCTCAGTAGCACTGGGACCCCGTACGCGTGAGCCGCAATCCAGCAGGGCCTTGGGCCAGCCCCACCCTCTCCCATTGCCCCGCTCTGGGAGGCCAGGGCACAGTTCACAATTTAGGACGGACCAGCTGCAAGGATCCTGGCGGGCCCTGGTATGGTTGGAGCAGCATTTTCAATGTTCGGGAAAAGCGAGATCTGTGCAGTAGGCAACGTAGCTCCATCTGGGCACCAGCCAGCTCCTGTGCCCCAGAGAGCTCCCACAGCTCCCACTGAACCAAGGACGAAGAGGGCAGGAGGTTGAAATAGCAGGTGCCATCCTGGAACCCAGGAGACCCATGTTCATTTCCCAGCTCTGCCACAGATGGTCTGTTTGTCTTCGAGCAAGTCCCTTCTTCCCTCTGTGCTGTAGTTCCCTGTCTGTGCAGTGGGGTTTGCTGCCAGACCCTGCCCTGAAGGGGGCAGTTAGAATAAATGCAATCGAGGTTGGGCAGTGCTCGGATGCCGGGGGATGAGGGCCAGGATGGTGCCTAAGACAGACCGAAAGCAAGGGGGAGCTACAGAGCCGGTGGTGAGAGGGGTTTGGCCTTTGACAATCTGCTCTGAGTGCCTGGGGTGCCAGACCCCAGACAGCCACTGGCATGGCAAGACCTCCCTGATCTACGGTCCTGCTGCTTTCCCTGCTTCTAGGAGTCACTGCCTCCCCCTGGGCCGAGACCCCCGTGTCACAGAGTCCCCGGGCGATGCTCTGGAACTGCTCCCTACGAAGTCAGTCAGGACTCTGGGGAAGTCTCCTTTCTGTGAGCAGCCTGTCTGCAGGGCAAACAGCTCACACAGCTTCCACCTTCCTGGGTCTGACCTCGGAGCATTCAGCCTCCTCTGCCCCTCCGTGAGCTTCCCACAGCGAGTCCGCCCAGTCAGGCTCCTGGGGAAGCCGGAGGGTCCTGCCCCCCAGCTCCGCAGTCAGATGTGACTCTCAGCCAGCCAGTAAAACAGAAGGTTTATTAGATGACAGGAACATGGTCTAACACAGAGCATGTAGGTGCAGAGAACAGGAGCCCTCAGCTGAGTCCATTTTGGGAGGTAGTGAGCCAGACAACCACGTCTGTACTTCACTCCATGTCCCCAGCCAGCCTCAACTGAAACTCTCTCCAGCCCCTCCTCCTCTGGCCTTTGTCCCTTTCCCGGGCCAGGAGGTCACCTGATTCCTTTTTTCTCCAACCCTTTTAGCTCTCACCTTGTAGGGGGGAAGGGCCAGGCCATCAGCACCCAGGAAATAGGGTGTCGGCCATTCTCTGTGTCCAGACCCCTGCACATACCTGCCCTCTAGGGCTCTGCAATGATCATACACCCTTACCCCACCACCTAGATACTTAAGACCTGCAAAGGGGAAACTGAGGCACCCCCACACTATTCAGAGGAAACATTAAGAACAGTCCCACTTCGTCATATGCCCCACAGCAATCTTCTCCTGGGGCTGTCATGGCACTGAGCATTAGCAAGGTCTGAGACTCAGTTGGGCGGGGTGTGGGGGCTGCTATTAAAGCAGCTTCTGTGTCGTTGCAGCGGTGGGAGAGGAAGCAGAGATGGGATCATTTTACACCTCATGGCCAAAGCACCCAGCAGCTTGGGAAAGTGGAAAGAGCCTGCCATGTGGGCTTGGAGCTATGGGTAGGGAGAGTTCATGAATCCCCGTTCTGCACTGTTACGAGAAGGAGGAACTGGGATGGAAGTGATTCTCCCATTCGGGGATCCAGAGACCCCCTGGCTCCAATAGCATGGATGCAGGGAGGGGCTCTGGCCTGGGGTCTGCAGGAGCTGGGACTAGAGGAGCCCAGCGGTCCCTTCCGGCCTAACATCTGTGACTCTGGGGAGCAGAAGGTCCCTCCCATGACCCCGGTGGGGAAGGACACGCTCTAAAGCCTTGGCGAGGCCAGAGCAAGTCTGGGCTGGGGCATCCCATGGCTGGGGAGTCACACATTGGCTGGTCTGTGACTCGCCTGCCCATTGTGACACGCCCCTGCTGGCTGGCACAGCCTCATCCCCTCACTGCCAGGCTTGGCTCTGGCAGAGCGAGAGCTGGCAGGTGCCCCTGGGGAACGCTGAGCCAGCAGTTCCAGCTCCGCCACCAGCAGCAGAAAGTGGGTGGCCCATTTACGGGCAGGTTTCTGCCCACTCCTGACTCCAGGTAGGAGAATCTTCTATTGCCCACCTCTGCTTTTCCATTGCATCGCCAACCACACCGAGGCTTCCCCGAGCTCCTGGCTGGGTGGCGCACGTCTGCCAAGTGCCCCGGTGCCGGCCGTCTAGCCTGGTGCCAGTCAGAAAGCGGGCAGCGGCATGCGCACAGGAGGGAGCCTGGGGCGGTTCGACAGAAGGGGTCGCAGCAGTCGAGCCCGGAGGGGACGGAGACAAGGAGGAGGGTTTGGCAGGGCTGGTGGCACGGCACGGGAAGGCGGCACAGGTTATTAGATGAGGCATTGGGCTGGGACCCAGGAGAGCTGTGTTCAGTTCCCCGCTCCTCTGTAAGTCTTCTGCATGAGATCAGATGAGTCCCCGCAGCCCCAGGCCTCAGCTAATGAGGGAGAGCAGGTCTTTGCTCTGTGGGGGGGTTGAGAGCCTAAATACCACAACACCCGTGTGCTCAGCCACTGGCATGGTGGGGCCAGGTAAGTGCCCAGACCGGGAGGTAGCTAGTGGCCCTGCCCCTCGTCCTACTCCAGCTCTGCTCTCGCTCTAGCCTCGCTCCACCCACGCCCCGGCCTCCTGAGTCCAGCTCCAACCACGAGGCCTGACCACCTCCAGCACCTTTGCTGACACCATCACTTCCAGAGGGAACGGCACTGAGGTTGCCGGGGGAACAGGCATTCTCCGACTGCCCGGAGCCATTGTTCCATTCACCAGGACAGTCCGATGCCAGGACAGTCCCCCTGAGCTCTGGAGAGGACTAGAGGTGCCTTAGGACGCCTGCCGTGCAGCTGCTGCAGAGTCAGCAGTTGACACCGGGTGAGGAATGGAGCCCCCCAGGGCAGGGGCTATTCAGGAGACCCAGCGTGGGGGGAATCAGGCCTGGGATTCTCTGCAGCGGCTGCTGCCACACAGGCCTTGGAGAGACGAGCTGCGAAATCGCCACAAAGCTCTGTCCCGACACACACTGCTGAGCACACGGGTGTTGTGGTATTTAGGCTCTCAACCCCCCCGCAGAGCAAGGACCTGCTCTCCCTCGTTAGCTGAGGCCTGGGGCGGCAGGGACTCATCTGATCTGGGGTCAGTCCTGGGGCCGGTTTTGTTCAATATCTTCATAAATGATCTGGAGGATGGTGTGGATTGCACTCTCAGCAAATTTGCGGACGATACTAAACTGGGAGGAGTGGTAGATACGCTGGAGGGGAGGGATAGGATACAGAAGGACCTAGACAAATTGGAGGATTGGGCCAAAAGAAATCTGATGAGGTTCAATAAGGATAAGTGCAGGGTCCTGCACTTAGGACGGAAGAATCCAATGCACCGCTACAGACTAGGGACCGAATGGCTAGGCAGCAGTTCTGCAGAAAAGGACCTAAGGGTGACAGTGGACGAGAAGCTGGATATGAGTCAGCAGTGTACCCTTGTTGCCAAGAAGGCCAATGGCATTTTGGGATGTATAAGTAGGGGCATAGCGAGCAGATCGAGGGACGTGATCGTCCCCCTCTATTCGACATTGGTGAGGCCTCATCTGGAGTACTGTGTCCAGTTTTGGGCCCCACACTACAAGAAGGATGTGGATAAATTGGAGAGAGTCCAGCGAAGGGCAACAAAAATGATTAGGGGTCTAGAACACATGACTTATGAGGAGAGGCTGAGGGAGCTGGGATTGTTTAGCCTGCAGAAGAGAAGAATGAGGGGGATTTGATAGCTGCTTTCAACTACCTGAAAGGGGGTTCCAAAGAGGATGGCTCTAGACTGTTCTCAATGGTAGCAGATGACAGAACGAGGAGTAATGGTCTCAAGTTGCAGTGGGGGAGGTTTAGATTGGATATTAGGAAAAACTTTTTCACTAAGAGGGTGGTGAAACACTGGAATGCGTTGCCTAGGGAGGTGGTGGAATCTCCTTCCTTGGAAGTTTTTAAAGTCAGGCTTGACAAAGCCCTGGCTGGGATGATTTAACTGGGAATTGGTCCTGCTTCGAGCAGGGGGTTGGACTAGATGACCTTCAGGGGTCCCTTCCAACCCTGATATTCTATGATTCTATGATTCTATGATTCTATGACACAGCCTGCCTGCCTGCTGCTCTCCCGCCTTCTGCTCCTTCCCCTTCATGGTGGTGTCAGAGCAACTCCTGCTGCTCACCAGCCCGCCCCCCGCACCACACCCCGCTTTTCTCCCCCACCTGGGACCTGCCACGGCCCCAATATTCCTGGGTGAAGGGATCAGGGTAATTTCCCTGGGCAGGAAGAATCCTGAGTGGTTGGATGCAGCCTGTCTGCTGGGCAGTTTGTGAACCAGCAGAAGGAGAGGCGGGAGTGACCCGGGGGAGGCCGTTTGGCCTGCGGGATGGGCCTGGGAGTCCGGAGACCTGGGTTCTGATCCTGCCTGTACTGCTGACTGCCTGGGTGACTTTGAGCACATCCATTGGCTTGTTTCCCTGCTGGCAGCTGTAGGCGCTGGTGGAACAGCAATACGTGGACTGGCCCTGATGCTGAACGGGGCAGTCGCCTCTCATCCCTCACAAGCAATGCCTTGTCCTGGCTTCTTGCAGGATGGCTGAGGAAGTCCGCAAGGTCCCCTTGAAGCCCATCCTTGCCTGGGAGGAGACGAGACCTCCTCGAAGGAAGAGTCCGCAGAAGAGCCCACAGCAGCAGCAGGAGCTGTGTGTGCCTCAGCCCTTCCATGCTGGTGAGTGGGTGCCTCCTGGGTGGGCGGAGGGGCTGCAAAAATGGCAGGGGCCATGGCCCTGCATTGCGGTGGGGCTTGCCCCTCTGGGGGTTGGGGTTGCAAGACCAGGGTGTCAGTGGAGGGAGAAGACTCTATCACCTTTGTACAACTCTGGGCTGCCATGAGATGGAGAGACAGGAAAACCCAGGCAGGGGGGAATAGCCCCTCCTGCTGGCAGCAGCTGCAGCCCCTACATCTGACCAGGCATTAGGGGCGGCAGCAGAAGCATCAGGTGGAGAATGACTGAATTGCCCACCCCGATCCATCACACACAGGGTCGGAAAATGTTTTCCAGCAGTCGAAGGGGATGCTCTGTGCACGGTGGGTTGTTAAGCCTAGGATTGCAGGGCGCCGGCCAAAGCATGAGATGCCCCCTGATGTTGCAGCCCCATCTGCTGGCTCCTTTGCAGGGGGGTTACGCATGGCACAGCACAGGGCATTTGGGTGGGGGGGTTGATGATGGGAGCCCAGGGCTTGCCCAGGTTACACCCCGTGGCTGTCGATGGCAGGAGAGGCAGTCAGAGGAAGCAGAACGGGAAGGCCCTCGGTCCCCGTATCCCGCGCAGACTGGGTAGCTCCTCCCTCTCCCGCAGCGGGGAGCAGAGCGATTCACTGCCAGTCCCTCTGCCCCCTCCAGCAATGGCCTGGAGAGCGGGGACACCACTCATAGCCTGACATCATGCCTCCTTCCAGGTGTGGCGCTCCCCAAATCCCCAGGCTCAGCGTGCATGCTGGGTGCGGCGGGGAAGTGGGGTGGCCGCTGGCAACCAGGGCTCTGACTGGATCTTTGCTGGGCTGAGCAGCAAAGAGTTCGGGAAACCAGGGATGGCTGTGCCAGACCCTGTTGTGCATCGGGGCTGCTACCCTGCTGGGGTGGGAGCGGGGGGCAAGGGTTTCTGCTAAGATCTGTGTCACCCAGCCTGCAGCTTGGCAGCCCCAGGTATTACCACTGCTCTGTCTTTGATCAGATTCACCATCACCTGGGAATGCCTCCTGTTTTATGGGGCCAGACTCACAGGAGAAAGAGACCCTAGACTACATCAACACCTTTCTCAAGGGCAATGAACAGGTACCAAGAGCCCTCCTCTGATCTGTCAGTTACTGCCCTGTCCACATGCAGTATCCGTCCTTCTCCGGATGAGACATGGATTCTAAGGCCAGACGGGACCACTGTGACCTCCTGTGTAACACAGGCCAGAGACCTGCCCCCAAATAATTCCTGTTTAAACTAGAGCATCTTAAAAACATCCTCTCTTGAGTTACAAAAGGCACCCACCATGCCCCTTGCCCACTGGATTTGGCCATTCCCCAGCGTGATGGGTTGCCCCCCTTTGAGGTGCCACCTGATGTACTGGCTTATCACTGAGCCCGCCTGTTCTGCCAGCCTGGGCCCCCGTTACCTTGTCTTGTTGGGCTCGGCTCACAAGCCTCTTCCAGCCATACACACAGGCAGGGCCACACCCAGCTGCAGAAAGACACAGACACTGAGATCAGCTCTGGGAAGACTCAGCTGAAGGGCCTTGTCCCAGTTCTCTCGTGCCCACCTCCTTTGGAGTATGGACCCAAAGGTTTTTTGACATTCGCCCTCTCCCTCGATGTCGAGAGAGGTATGAACAACTCTTTGCCCCTCCTCCCAGTTACTAATTTATACTACAAACTGGGTTGTGGTATAAACAAGAAACAAGATGATTAACTACAAGAGGTAGATTTTAAGCGGTTAGAAGAGATAGCGAACAGAACAAAGCAGATTACCCTAGTAAATAAAGAAAACACACAAACGAAGCTTTACACACCAGATAGATAGGATATCCATTAGCAAATTCTGCCCGAGTGATAAACACGTTGGCAGATTCTTAAGGCAGAAGCTGCCTTGGTTTTGCAGCTTGGATTTCCCAGGTTTTCTTGCACAGGCTAGGAATCTCTCTCTCTAGCCTAGGACCATCACTTCTCATGGTTCAATCTTTGTCTCTCAGGTGTTTCCAGGTATCTTATTGCAGGGAGTCTGAGGTCCCATCCCGTCCCCCCCGCGATGTCCTTGTTCCCCTTTTATCTTCTCTTCCCACCTGCTGGAAAACTCTTTTGCTGTGACCTGGGTCCAACAGGTCCCGTTGTGTCGCGTTATCTCGGGGAGGTTTCTATTGCACACAGTTCCTGGGGTAGCCCTAATGCTTGTGCATTTCCTCCAGGAGCCAGTGTTTGGCTTTTTTGCTGTTCTGCCTGAAAGGCTGTTTTGAACCTCACAGTGTTTTTCAGGAACACATACACAGCTGAACTTCAGAACGTCACATACAACGATAGCACATGCAATCCAATGAGACATTAATGTCTAGCAGATAAAGACTTTTAGACTGATACCTTACAAGACATACTTGGTACCAAACATATCCTAATTATATGACAGTGGCGAATATTGGGGTGTCAGGGTGTCACACCCAGATGTTCCTCCCACTCTATCAAGCCCCCCAGTAAGACTGTCTGGCTGCTTAGCCCCCATGTTGCAGTTCCTCTTTGGACACCTACCCCGTGAGATCTGCTCCCTCTCTGCTCTGGTTTCACACAGAGCTGCCCTGCCCTCCCCACATAGTCACTCGTGTTGAGAGATGAATGGCCTTCTGGCCTTCGGCATATCAAAGCCTGAGCAGAGCTGGAGGGAAGCTTTCTGACATCTCTCCCACTGGCAGCTCCTTTCCACGCTAACCTTCCTGTTTTTGTCTAATCCCTGCGGGGCATAGGAGGAGGCCAAGAAACTTGAATTCTTGGATCGTGTCATCACCATCAGCAGGGCCGCCCTCACGAGGCACCCAGAACAAAACCTGGCAGCTTTTCTCTGGAAAGCCCTCCTTGTGGAGAAAATAAAGGTGAGTAAAACACACACTCAGGCTATGTTACTTGGCGGGTTTAGTGATTGGCCTGGAGAGCTCTGCAGATTTGTCTACCTTCAAATGCCAATCGCTGGATCGTGTTGGACGTTTGTCTGTTAGACTGAAGAGCCCATTATCAAGCATTTGCTCCCTGTGTAGATACTTACAGACTGTCATCAAGGCACCCTGTAACCTTCTCTTTGTGAAGCTGAACTGATTGATTTCTGGACTCTCTCACTATAAGGCATGTTTCCCAGTCCTTCAGTCACTCTTGTGGCTCTTCTCTGACCCCTCTCCAATTTATCAACATTCTCCTTGAATTGTGGGCACCAGACCTGGACAGAGGATCCCAGCAGAGGTCGCACCACTGCCAAATACTGAGGGAAAATAAGCTCTCTAACAACTGGAGATTGCCCTGTTTGCACAGCCCAGGATGGCATAAGCCCTTTTGGCCCCAGCCTCGCACTGGGCGCTCCTGTGCAGCTGATTACCATGACTGCCAAGTCTTTTCCAGAGTCACCGCTTCCCAGGTTAGAGCCCCCCATGCTGTGAGTGTGGCCTGCGTTCTTTGTTCCTGAACATGTCACTGTATTGAAACGTAGGTTGTTCCCTTGCACCCAGCTTCCCAAGTCACCAGGTCGCTCTGTATACACCAGTCTCCCTGCACAGAGCCCCAACACTCCGCAGTCAGTGCCCACTAGGGAACTAGCAAGAAATCTGCTCTGTAGATTTGGAAAGTCTTTGCTCTGCGGCTCTGCAGAAAGCTTTCCGGAGCTTACCTCCCTTCCCTGAACGTGGGACAGCGTGTGCTGGTGGGTGGTCCAGTGGGCTGGGGCTCAGTTCCTCAGTGAGACCTTTGGGCAAATCACTTCCCCCTCTGTGCCTCAGTTTCCCTCCCATGCCTTGTCTCATCCAGTTAGCTCGTGAGTTCTCTGGGGCAGGGACTGGCTCTCACCGTGTGTGTGCAGCACGTGGAACAAGGAGCCTGATCTCAGGTGGAGTCCCTGGGTGCTAATGCTGATGGAGCCTTTGCAGTGCACTGGTGCATGACACTGGGGCACTGACCACAGGCCCTGCACTGCGCTCCCCAGCTGGAGCCCTGCACACCGTCAAGCCCACAGTAGGACGACCTGTCTGCCGAGGCCACGTGTTGCAGGCCCTGCGCTTTGCTCCCCAGTCGGAGCCTTACGGGAGCTCGGAGCCCGGCTGGCACTTCCCCACATTGTCTCCCCAGGAGCTGATTGATCTTGAGTCCGTCGACTCCCTGACCAGCGGGGTGCGTCAGCAAGCGATGCTCGCCATCATGGAGCTGAGGTACCCGGCCTGCCCGCCCAGCCCCAGCTAGTGCTGTGTGCAGCCAGACACGCCAGCCTCTTGGCATGGCCAGTTCTCCAGGGCATTGCCCCCTCTGCTCCTCCCCCGTCTTCTGATTCCCCCGGGCAAGTGGCACCCGTGGGTTGGTGGTGGAGGATCCTTCGGTGCCTGGCGACCTCTCCAAGTGGCCGTGTGAAGATGTGGGGGAGGGAGCGAGGGGGTTGGACCGGTCCCCTCTGGGACCCGCAGGCGATGGCTCCGGGGGGAGAGGGGAAGTTGGGCACTGCCGGAGTGGAGGCACCGGACTCGCCGCCAGCTGTGCCAGCTGCATCCCACCGGCAGCTCAGCGACTCCCTGTGGCTCAGAGGCTGGGCAGGCTGAGCCCTGGCACGTGGCACAGCCTGCGCCATGGGGGGCTCTCTCTCAGTGCCGCTGGCGCCCTGCTCTCAGCTTCCCAGAAGCCTGCCCATCATGTCCTGGGAGCCTGAGGCCAACATCAGTGCATCAGTCTCGCCTCAGCCCTCCAATCCGCGCATGTCTCTTCTCTTAGCAAAGTGAAGCCACTGCTGCGGGGAATGGAGCTATCCAGCCTGCTCACCGTCTGCTTCTCCAGCGTCTTCTCCCTGCCTCCAGCACAGACCAACCAGGGCGTGGAGGCTGCTCTATACAACAACGTAAGCCCCAAACTAGCCATGAGGAGCCGCCCCAAACCGAGGGGGAATCCTGCAAGTCACTTGTGTCCCTGCCCCCTGGGTTACCTGGCGCTGGCATAAGAGTGTAATGATCACAGCTCCTTGGCAGCGCTTCAGCTCAGGACCGGCAATTAGTGGGGAACAGACACTCCCTTCACAAGCACATTCATCCCCAGTGCATGGCTGGGGGCACAGGCCTGAGATCTATCGGCTGCTTGAGATGCACACAGGCCAGGGGAAGTGAAGCTTGGCTGGAAATCTCCCCTCCCCCTCAAATGCGGAGTCCTTCCTGACTCTTCTAATGCGTTAGACTGTGTGCAGTGGCCTCCCTGGGGACAGCAAAAGCGGGTGGGGTCCTGTTGCCAGGAGGAGTTTGCAGTAGGTCCCCTGCGGGTACAAGTGAGTGGGTGAGCTGGAATAGCAGGGGCTGCCATGGCCTGGGACGTGTCACACGCCAGGGCATTGGTTCGTCGCCTGGCTGGGTAACGCCACTTGCTGTGGTTTCTCCTCTGCTCTGCACACAGACTCTGAACACCATGGATGAGCTGCTGAAGGCCTTGGTGTGTGAGGATGAGAAGCGCAACCTTGTGGTGCTGCAAAACATCGTGGAGGTGTGGAGGCATGGGGGCAGGAAGGGGACGAGTCCTGTAGCTGGGGTGGGGCTCTGGGACCAAGGCTCCATTTAATCCCAAGCATGGGACACCCCCGTGCCTTCTGCTCCTCAGAGTACGTTCTAGACAAAGGTTCTTGGGCTGGAGGACCAAGTGCCCCCGCTATATCTGAAAAACGTCTGCATGGCATGGGGGTGGAGGAGGGCGGGATCTGCCGTGTTCTCCACTGAGCCTCATCTGAGCCCGGGATTCATTTGTGTTCACCATGGGCCCCACCAATACTGGCCAGAGCCCAGAGCTAGATTCCCCCAACGTTCTAGTTCTGGGGCCACAGGAAGTCGATTCTGTGGGTGGTTTGTGCTCCAAAAAGAGGGAAATGTCCTCAGCAGATATTCGGTCTTCTCGATCCCAGGGCTTGGGAAGAGGGAATCACAGAAGTGCAGGGCTGGAAGGGATCTCAAGAGGTCATCTACTCCACCCCCTGCACTGAGGCAGGGCCAAGCATTCCTCCACCGTCCCTGAGGAGTGTTTGTTCAGCCTGTTTTTTTAAAACATCCATGATGGGGAGTCCACCACTTCCCTAGGTCACCTGTTCCAGTGCCTAGCCACCCTTAGACTTTTTCCAAATATTTAACCTCAATCTCCCTTGCTGCAGATTAAGCCCATTACTTCTTGTCCTACCTTCAGAGGACGTGGAGAACAATTAGTTACTGTCCTCTGTGAAACAGCCCTTAACGTATTGGAAGAGTGTTAGGAGGTGCCCCCTCAGTCTTCTCAAGACGAAACATGCCCAAGTCGTTCACCCTTTCTTCATAGGGCAGGTTTTCTAAACCTCTGATCATTTTTGTCGCTGTCCTCTGGACGGGCCCCAGTTTGTTCACATCTTTCTTAAAGCGGGGTGCCAAGAACTGGACACAGTGCTCCAAGCTAATACACCTCAGAATGACATTTCCCTCTTTCACAACAGCATCACACTCTTGATTCCTATTCAGTGTGAGATTCACGCTAACCCCCAGATCCTTTTCTGCAGTCCTGCCACCTAGCCGGTTATCCCTCACTTTGTTTTTATGCATTGGATTTTTCCTTCCTAAGTGCGTTACGTCACATTGGTTTTGACTGAATTTCATCTTGTTGACTTCAGACCAACTCTCCAATTTGGCAAGCTCATTCTGAATTCTAATCTGTCCTCCAAAGTGCTTGTAATTCTCCCCAGCTTGGTGTCATCCGCCAACTTGACAAGCATACTGTCCTCTCTGTTAACCAAGTTCTTCATGAAAATATTGAGCAGTACTGGACCCAGGCACACCCCTGGGGGACCCCACTTCAGACACCCTCCTAGTTTGCCAGCGAGTCAGTGATAACTCCTCTTTGAGGATTGCCTTTCCATCAGTTGTGTGCCCACTTTACAGTAGTCTCAACTGGATCATATTGGCTTAGTTTGCTTATGAGAATGTCTTGTGGAACTGTGTCAAAAGCCTTATGAAACTTCATATACATCATCATATACTGCCTCCCTCCATCCACTAGGCAAGTAACCCGGTCAAAGAAGGAAGTTAGATTTGTTTGGCATGGTTTGTTGTGGACAAATCCATGGTGCTATTCCTTATCACCCTATTATCTCCTCTAGGTTCTTACAAACTCTTTAATAATTTCTTCAATAATCTTTCTGGGTACCAAAGATAGGCTGACAGGTGGATAATTCTGTGGGGCCTCCTTGTTCCCCTTTCTGAAGATAGGCTCTGTGGCTGCCCTTCTCCAGTCCTCTGGGACCTTCAGCCCTCCTAAAGGTTCAGAGATTGCTTTGTCTAGCTCCATCTCGTGTGAATATCATGAGGCTCTGCCAACTTGAATACATCTAACTGACCTAAATTGTCTTTTATCTGTTCTCTCCCTACCCTGGCTTGTATTTCTTCCCCCTTGTTGTTAATATTGTGGTCATCATCTAGTCGCCATTAACCTTTTTAGTGAAAACTGAAGCAAAAAAGCATTAAACACCTTGGCTTTGTCTGTATCATCCATTATTTGCTCTGCTTCCCTGCTGAGTAGTGGCCCCACACTTTCCTTTGTCTTTCTCCTAATGCATTTACAGAGCTGCTTCTGATTGCCTTTTATGTCCCTTGCCAGTTAGAACTCATTTTTGCCTTAGCCTTTCTGATTTTCACTCTATGTGCTTGTGCTATTTTTTGGTCCTTCTCCTTCGCAATTTGTCCCAATCTGTTTCTCTCAGGTCCTGCTCCCCTGGACCGCATCCAAGGAGGTGCATGTGCGGCTGAGGGCAGTGGGAAGAATCACCTGGCTGACCAAATTCATCTCCGGTCAACACAAATTCAAGGTGAGCAGCCTGTGACTCTGGCCGTCTCCTAACTGCACTGAGCAGGCTCGCGGTGCAGCGCTCCCTGGCAGGGAAAACCCGGGCCTGGAATAGTGACTCAGCAAGAACCTCGGTAGGAGTCCAATCTAATGAGCCCTGATGTGGACGGGTCTGTCCTCTGACTCCAGTGGGCCTTGGGTGGAGCCCCATAATTCTATCTCCAAGGACTCTCCCCGCTGTTCCCCTAGGACCAAAGTCTGCTCCGCAGGGTCAGCGGATTTACACAGGATCGCCTTGAGAGCACCCTCTGAACCCAGGTGTCTCGTCACCCCCTTTGTCAGTTGCCCCCGGGACGCTTTGGCATCAGCTCCTGCCAGGCTGCCAGATGAACACCCCCTGCTCTGGGTGCTCAGGGCCATTGAGCTGCTCCAGCTGCTCCATCCCCCCTGTGGCAGGGCCTCCCCTCCGGCAGCTGAAGCGGGGTGCTTGGATGATATGCCCCCCAGAGGCTGGGGCAGCAGAAGAGAAGGAGGGAGGTGGGAGGGGACACAGTGAAAGGGATGGGAGGGGCCAAAGGAGCCAGAGCAATGGGGAGTGGGTCAGGGGAGGCCGTGCAGAGCCCAGGAGAGGAGGGCAAGGGGCTCGGTGCGACGTGGGGAAGAGCAGGGAGCGAGCGCAGGGGCTGCAGGAGGGGCAAGGGAAGGTCTGGCAGGAGGGGGAGGCTAGAGGACAAGGCTGCAGGAGAGAGCCGGCAGGAGAGAGCCGGCAGGATGGGTGCAGCGCAGAAAGTGGGGGTTGTGGGGAGCTCCAGGATGGAGTGAGAGAGGCGGAATGCAGAGAAGAGGAGTCCAAGGTGACCTCACGCTCCTGGACCTGAGGTCAGTGGAGGGAGGGGGATGGGAGAAGGGGCTGGGATTAGGAGCTTGCCCTTGAGATGGAGACTGGACGTTAGTTCATTCCTTACCCAGGTCCCCACTCGAGGGCAAAGTTTGCTGACTTTGCTACCCAGACTTCCCGTCCCTGCTGAGCTTCCCTCAGTCCCTGGTGATGGGTCCCATGGCTCCTCCTGCTCTCATTGTCCCCAGTCTCTCTGCGCTGGGCTCTGCCTCCCCCGGTTCTAGACCGTTGCTAGTGCAATGCTGGGGGACATGCTGCACTGGGCCTGCAGGGGCGAGTGACTCCCCTTGCTCCCTCTCTCCGTCAGGGAGTGGAGGAGTTCAGAGTCCTGGGCCAGCTGGTGGGCTGTCTCACTCTGCACTGTGCTGAGCAGGAGCAGGAGGTCTGCCGATCCGCTATGGAGGGACTTCACCACCTCTACGCCTTCATGCTGTGGCAAAAACGTAAGAGCACTGGAGACCCTTGTCCTTCCTAAATACATTGACATGGGGTTTCCAAACATGGGAAACATATTTAGTGAACACTTCTGCCTTTTCTGCATCCTTTTAAACAGTCTCCATCTAGTCATGAGCCTACACCATTGCTAGGATTTCTTTTGTTCCTAATACACTTTTTTAAAAAAGCCTCCTTACTATCCATAGTCCTTCAAGCCATGGAGTTTCCCCTGATGTCTTTAGCTTCCCCTGTCCATATTCTACTCTTCATAACTCACATAAGAATGGACATACTGACTCAGATCAGTTCATCTAGCCCAGTATTGTGTCTTCTGATAACTGTCAGTGCCTCATGCTTCCGAGAGAATGAACTGAAAAGGGAAATTTGGAGTGATCCATCCCCTCTCATCCGGTCCCAGCTTCTGGTAGTCAGAGGTTTAGGGACATGCAGAGTCTGGGGTTGCATGGCCTAATTATCTTGAACCCAATTATACTTTTAGGCTTCACAACATCCCACGGCAACAATTTCCACAGGTTGCCTGTGCATTGTGTGCAGAGATACCTTCTTTTCTTTGCTTTTAACTTGCTGCCTATTAATTTCAGAAAGTGACCCCTAGTTCCTGTGTTATGTGCAGGGGTAAATAACACGTTCCTATTCACTTTCTCCTCACCAGTCATGATTTTATAGACCTCTGTCATCTCCCCCCTTAGTCAGCTCTTTTCTAAACTAAATGGTCCCAGGTCTACACTGCAGAGCTATATTGTTATCACTCCATTGCTCAGGGCTGTGAAAAATCCACACCCCTGTTGGCAGAAGCACCCCTCCCACTGACATAGGTAGCGCCTCTCCGGGAGGTGGATTAAGAGCTTGTTGGCAGAGGACCATCTTCTCTTCAACGCTACAGCGCCGGTGCAGCTATGGCGATAGAGTGGTTGAAGTGTAGACTTGCCCCCAGTCTTTTTAATCTTTCCTCATATGGAAGCTCTTCCATACCCCTAATCATTTTTGTCGCCCTTCTCTGCACATTTTACAATTCTGGTATATCTGTTTTGAGATGGGGCGACCAGAACTACACGCGGTATTCAAGGTGTGGGCGTGCACATTGGACTTGTATCGAGGCATTATGACATTTTTCTGGTTTATTATCTATCCCTTTCCTAATGACAGGCTTCAGAGTAACAGCCGTGTTAGTCTGTATTCGCAAAAAGAAAAGGAGTACTTGTGGCACCTTAGAGACTAACCAATTTATTTGAGCATGGAAGTGAGCTGTAGCTCACGAAAGCTCATGCTCAAATAAATTGGTTAGTCTCTAAGGTGCCACAAGTACTCCTTCCCTTTCCTAATGGATCCCAACATTCTGTTGGCTTTTTTAACTGCCACTGCACGGTGAGCGGATATTTTCGGAGAACTCTTCACGATGACTCCAAAATCTCTTTCTTGAGTGCTAATTTAAACCCCATAATTGTGTATGTATAGTTGAGATTGTGGTGTCCAGTTTGCATTTATCTATATTGAATGTCATCTGCCATTTTGTTGCCCAGTCCCCTCCCCAGTTTTGTGAGATCCCTTTGTAGCTCTTCACAGTCTGCTTTGGATTTAACTATCTTGAGTCATTTTGTATCATCTGCAAATTTTGCTACCTCACTGGTTACCCCTTTTTCTGGATCACTGATGACTATGTTGAACTAGACTGGTGTCAACACAGATCCTTGGGGTGCCCTGCTCTTTACCTCTCTCCACTGTGAAAACTGACCATTTATCCCTGTTGTTTGCTTCCTATCTTTTAATCACTGACCCATGAGAGAACCTTCCCTCTTATCCCATGACAGCTTACTTTGCTTAAGAGCCTTTGGTGAGGGACCCTGTCAAAGGCTTTCTGAAAGTCCAAGTACAGTATATCCACTGGATCACCCTTCTCCACATTCTTGTTGACCCCCTTCAGAGAATTCTAGTAGATTGGTGAGGCATGATTTCCCTTTCCAAAAGCCATGTTGACTCTGCCCCAAAAAATTGTGTTCACCTATGTGTCTGATAATTCTGTTCTTTCCTATCATTTCAACAATTTGCCTGGTACTGAAGTCAGGCTTGTCAGGGATCACATCTGGAGACTTCTATAAAATTCACTGTCACATTCTCTATCTCGTACAGAGGCCGATTTACACATTAGCTTACATACCACAGCACTGCACATAAGTTTGTTTGGATGTCTCGTGAGAGCTGCAACCTTTGCACCAGGCAGGCAATTTACCATGCGGTTCTCCCACTCATCACAAACCCAACTGCTCATATGTCTATTGATTGAATCCCCATTACTATTACCTGGCTTTTCTTTGTAACTGGGCTTCCCGCCTCAGGAGGGCAGCCTCAGTGTGAGAGGATATACTGACTTCATCTGGCAGGTGGGTCCCAACTATGGGATCATCTCCCTCTGCTCCAGCTCGATGTTCTCCTTCCCAGAAACTTTCACCCTCCTCAGCAGCACAGAGGCTGTCAGACTGGGGGTGGGACCACTCTACTGCATCCCTAAAAGTCTCCTCTATGTACCTCGCTGTCACCCTTGGCTCCACCAGTTCAGATCCTCTGGCCTCCTGGTCTCCGAGGGTAGTAGCTCCTTGGGCCAAATGCCCAGATGTGCTACCTGCCCACAGGGCTGGGAATCCTACATGCTGCATTCAGTGCAATCAACTGGAGAGCCTCACACTGCTGCTGCACTTCTGCCTGGTTTATTTTTACTCTTCCAGGGGGGTTAGTTTGTTTAGTTTTGTTGGGGAGGGAGGGGGAGTTTATTGGCCTGAATTTACAGTATGTTTCTTAGATGTACTTGTCTCTAAACTTCCTTGCAAAACTCCCGTTTCCAAAGCTAACCTCTGATTTATATTGCCTGCGGTCTGTTTCCCCTCCCTGGTTCAGGCAGGACGCTGGCAAAGCAGAGTGCAGAGTATCTGCAGGTCTTCAGGGAGTGGCGAGCGGAGAACACCTTCTGGGTCACCTGGTTCACCAACACCAGCAATATCGCCATGGTAACTACTTTCAATGCTTCCTGGGATTGTTGTGCCCAGAGTTATCAGGAGAGAGAAATTAAGACCCTAGGAGTCAGGGGGAAGGGACAGACCCAGGCATGTGACTGACCCCATCCAGCTGGGCCGGAGCCCTGCCTATGGCCCACTCCACCTCACAGAATCATAGACCTCAGGAGGTATCTAATCCAACCCCAACTAAATCATCCCAGCCAGGGCTTTCTCAAGCCTGACCTTAAAAATCTCGAAGGATGAAGATTCCCCACCTCCCTAGGTAACCCTTTCCAGTGCTTCACCACCCTCCTAGTGAAATAGTGTATCTTCATATCCAACCTGGACCTCCCCCACTGCAACTTGAGACCATTGATGCTTGTTCTGTCACCTACCACCACTGAGAACAGACGAGCTCCAGCCTCTTTGGAACCCGCCCCCCCAACCCCCGCAGGTAGTTGAAGGCTGCTATCAAATCCCCCCTCACTCTTCTCTTCTGCAGACTAAATAAGCCCACTTCCCTCAGTCTCTCCTCATAATTCATGTGCTTCAGCCCGCTAATCATTTTCGTTACGCTCTGCTGGACTCTCTCCTATTTGTCCACATCCTTTCTCTTGTGGGGGGCCAGATGTGACCTCACCAGTGCCGAATAGAGGGGAATAATCACTTCCCTCAATCTGCTGGCAAGGCTTCTACTATTGCGGGCCAATATTCCTCCCTCCATGCCACATCCCAAGATGCACTGGGTCTCATCCAAACCTGATCCCAGCTCCTTGTCAGGTGTGGTGGGAACTTCCACAGAGATTAATGCTCTCCAAGGCATCATTGTGTCCACGCACCAGTGCCAGGCCCTGCTGAGCACTAGAGAGTGTATCCGTGCTGTGCAGTATTGTGCCCCCGTGCACTGCCACGCTGGCCTGTGCCATGCAGGACAACTCCTGATTGCTGGCTGGGTACTGTGCGTCCCAGGTGCAGTAACCCAGCCCTGTCCCGGCAGAGCGGGCTTTGCCTGCACTCCTGGCTGGGCCAGTCCTGGCTGCTCGGTCCGACTGGAACAGCACTGGGCAGCAAAAGGGGTTTCACTGGCAGGTTTGTTTCAGATGTTTGGGAAGTACTTCAACCCATCCGAGCGCATGGACTTCCTCCTCACTGCTATCGAGGGCATGAGAGACACCAGCGTCCATGACTCGGTGGCGGCCAGGCACATGCTGCATGTGATCCTGTGGGTCCCCAGCCCAAGCTTGGAGAGGGTAAGAGCTGCAGTGAGAACAGCCTGCTGGGGGAGCCCATCTGTGGGAGACTCTGTCTCTGGGTGCTCGGCATTACTGGGGGGCAGGTCCTGTGCAATGCGGGAGGTCAGTCTAGGTGATCTCCATGGCCGCTTGTGGTCTTGCAGTCTATGAATCGATAGGCCGGGAATTGGCCCTGTGTTCTAGGCCTGGAGCTGGAGAAGAGGATGTGGGAGGGCAGATGGCTCTCAGGTACGGCAGGTCCCTGGCACCCCAGATCAATAGCAGCGCGAGGAAGCCAAGGCTCCCATCTCCCCGTTTCTCTTCCAGGTGTCGGAGGCTGTGACAAGCATGTACCACAACCTGGACTCCATCAGCGAGCCGCTGGCCCAGCAGCAGCTGCTCAAGGCCCTTGTCGTGCTGGGCGACCAGTACAGCAAGGAGGTGGTCACAACCCTGCTGGGCTGCTCGCTGTCATGTGACAGGTACGGGGCTGGGGCTGCTGCCGCTTGCGCTCCGGGTCCCCCGGACTGGTCCCGCTGCCAGGGACAGGGGCGTGCAGAACCTTCCAGAGACCTCCTGCTGCCTGCAGAGCTTCTGCTTGTTCTGGAGGGTTTTGCAGGCTGACATGCCGTGGAGACAGGCCAGCCTGCAAAACCCCATATGGCAGCCCTCGGCCTCCCCCGGGGCTGACACTCAGACCCGGCCCCCATGCAGTCTACGCCAGGCAGTGGGGGCCGTTGCTGCAGCAGGAGGGCAACAAAGGGCCGGCCGTGGGCGGGAGACCCAGTAGGGTGCGGGTGGTGGTGGGTGCAGGAGGCTGGCAGGGCTCTGGCCAGCTGAAATCGGCTCTCTCCCCTTTGCAGCGTTGCTGTGGAGATGTGGAGGGTGCTGACATCCCACCCCAAGACCACAGGAAAGGTCCTAGGGGAGCTGCTCGACAGGCTGCAGGAGCGTCCGCTGCGCCAGCATCACGACGTCTCTCAGCAAGAGGCTGGCGTTGCCCCCTTGGCCGTAAGTTCCAGCCCCTGCAGCAAGGGAAGGAGCGCCATGTGTCCCCACCATGGCCTGAGGGTGTCTCTCAGTCTCCCACTGGGTATCGCCATTGGGCCGAAGAGAGAGAGCGTGACTCTAGCCAGCGCTATAGTCGAGGCAGAACACGCCGAAACCCTCTCCTGGTGCTCTGGGAAACCTCTCATAGAACCGCAGGGTGAGAAGGGATCGCAAGGTCAGCTTGTCCAGCCCCCTGCCAAGATGCAGGATTTGTTGTGTCTATCCCAGCCGAGACAGATGGCTCCAGCCTCCTTCTATAAACCTCCAGCAAAGGGGCTTCCACAAGCTCCCTAGTTGTCTGTCCCATTGTCCTACTCTTCTTACAGTTAGAAAGGTTTTCCTGAGATTTAATCTAAATCTGCAGTTCTGTCGTTTGAACCCATCACCTCTTGTCCTGCCCTCTGTGGCAAGAGAGAACAACTTTTCGCCATCTTTTTTTTGGCAGCCTTCAAAGAATCTGAAGACCATTAGCACGTCCCCCCTTAATCTCCTCTTTTGCAAACTAAACATAGCCAGTTCCTTCAACCTTTGCTCGTATGGCGTGTGTTCCATCCCTCTGATCATCTTTGTCACTCGCCTCTGGATCCATTACAGTTTCTCCACATCTTTTGTAGACATTGGTGACCTAAACTGGACACCGTACTCCAGCTGAGGCCTAACCAGCACTGAGTAGAGTGGTACTATCACCACCCATGACTTGCAGGCTATACCTCTGTTAATGCAACCTAAGATTGCATTTGCTTTTTTTTTTTCTTTTCTTTTTTTTTTTTGCAAAGCATCGCTTTGCTGCCTCATGCTGAGGCTGTGATCCACTGCAGCTCCCAGATCCTTCTCAGCAGTACAACCTGTTATCCCCCATTCTGTTTCTGTGCATTTGCTTTTTCTTCTCTAAATGTAGCACCTCACTTTTGTCTTTGGTGAGTTTCATTTTGTTGTCTATAGCCCAGTCCTCCAATTTACCATGATCCCTCTGAATTTGAGCTCTTTCCTTCAAAGTCTTGGCAACTCCTTCATCAGGGAGCTGATGCAGGGCTGGGGTCATTGAAAGCTTCCCAGGGGATCTGGCCCTGGCCTGAAGTCAGGAGCCCTGATTTCTCTTCCTGGCTCTGCCACTGACCTGCTGGGTGACCTTGGGCAAGTCCCTGCCGGGCTTTTGTCTATTGTTCTGCAGGGCAGGGCCTGGCTCCTGCAGGGTGCGTCTCTGGGTGTGTGATCCAAAGAACCCTAGCACTAGAGTAGCAGCAGAGCTGTGGACTCTAGACCTCCAGGGAAAGCTGCTGACACCAGTGATCCGGGATGCCCGGACAGAGCCATTTTGCTTTAATTGGAACCATTTTTTCCTACGAATCCCCTTTTTGAGCCTCGTAGGTTTTAACTGTTGACTGTAATTCTCTTTGTTATCCACCATTCCCATTGTTCCATGTCCTCAGCCTGGTTTTCACTTGCTTGTGTTTTATTTTTCCTTCCGGAACCGGTAAGCCTGTACTGGATACTTTTTCCCCTGATCCCGGTTGAGGTTTTGTGGGGCTGTCTTTGAACAGTTCAAAAGCCAAACACAGAAATGATTGAATCTGGCTTTTAGTAACAGACCAACCCTAGAAGTCGTGTACAAAATCGGCTCCCTCGCCGAGGCTGGGCTGTAAGGCCCGGGACTCAGGAGAACCCAAGTTCAGTTTCGGGCTCTGCCAGACTCCCTGGGTGACCATGGGTGAGTCACGTCGCCTCTCTGGGCCTGAGTTCCATGTCTGTACAACGGGGATAGAAATCCTTCCTTTGTGTGTCTAGCCTGTAAGCTCTAGGCCAGGGAATGTCTCTTTCTGTGCCTGGAAAGCCCCAGCACACGCCCTGATTGCAGATAGGCGCTGGAGGTGCTATTCTAACCTTCTAACAATAATACACTTGATTTGTTTGGGGTCAAGGTGTTGTGCAGAGAAGTTTCCACAGATGATACCTGCTCATAAATACCACCCCCTGAGATCGGGGGTACAAGGAAGCAGCTGCTTATGTTGCAGGTAGCCGGCCCCGCTGCCTGCGATCCTAGCTGGGGCTGTGCAAGGGCTTTGAGGCTCTAAGATGTCATCTGGAGGCGGGGCGCTAGAAGACTTTTTATAGTGGAGGTGCTGAGCACCCCCTTACACCTGTCCACACACCGCACCACCCCTAGAGCTGGGGTCAGGAGCAGGGCCATGGCTCCAGGGGGGTGGGAGATGGATGGGGCAAGGGGGCCGAGGCTGGGGCCACAGCTGGGAGTTGGCGCAGGATCGGCAGCTGGGACCTTGTGTGTGGGGCCAGGAGCAGAGCCCCGGATAAAACCTTGGAGTGCTGCAGCACCCCCTGCACTCCTAGTTCCCGTGGCTCTGTCTGCAGGGGAGGCAGACGTTATTTTGGAAATGGCTTGTTGGGTCACCGGGGGGTGTTTCGTAAAGCAGCTCCTCCTTTCACACAGGTGGGGAAACTCCAGCATCAACTGCCAGTCGTTGTGGAGCAGCTACACGAGGCAGACAGGGACGTCATCTCCAACGCCATCACCGTGCTGAGAGACATCCTCGCCGGCATGGACAGGCAGAGCGCCAGCCCTGTGGCTGTGCGAGTGGCTGAGAAACTCCTGCCGTTCTTTCATGATGTAAGGCCTGACGGCCCGCGGGAGACCCTTCAAGCCACAGACGTGTGAATGGGGGCTGGCGGGTGGGCTAGCGGGACCTACGCTATGGCCCTAGCCAGAAAAAGGATTGTCGTAAATGACGTGAACCCATTCCCGCCTTCTTCTACTACCGCATTCTCCATCAGAGCATATGGCAGTAAGGGTGGGAACCCTGGTGTCCTGCAGGCCTGCTGACAAGGATCAGGGCAGCCTGGGGACGAGGCTCCTCTTGAGGGAAGAACAAGCATTCCTGAGCCTGCATGCAGCGAGGGGGCCTCTGCAGCACAGGGGGCCGCAATGCTCCTGCTGCCTTCCAGGGTAACAAGTGATGGTACCCTGGTGAAAATCCTGCCCCTCCCCTCCCTGGCCAGGAATCCCACAGCTGGCCTGTCAGCTCCATAAGGAAAAGGCTCCATCTGTAGGTTCTGCAGCTACCGCCCTTTCCTCTCCCCTTCGTTCTCATGGCAGGGCAGCATCAAAGGAGGGGCTAGTTCTCCCCAGGCCTTTTGTAACCACAAACGAGCCCCCGCCAGCATGTTCACCAGGCTGATGTTCAGTCCCCCACTGCACGGCGAGAGCCAGCAAAGTGGGCGGGAGAAAGGGACCCATCCATTACTGCCTTCCCGGGGTAACACCTCAGTGGGGGCTCCTGGAGGGACCACCCACCTCCCCAGCTCTCACAACGCTAAATCCTACCCTCAGCCCTCCCGAACTCTGCTGGGACCCGGCCGCTCTTTATTTAGCAGTGGCACAGGCCCAGCTAAAGATCAACACCAAGAGCAGCTCCTGCATCTAGTCCAGCACCCGCTCCTGATGGAAAGACAACTGAGAACTACTGTTCCAAGAGCCTGTCTCCAAAGTGGCCAGACAGGAGAGTGCAGCCAAATCAGATAAACAGACTAAAAGAACTTATGAACACTTTTACAACAGACGTCACTCAGAGAACTGCCTGCTCTAGAACCTGGTGCCCAGAGGCGACATGTAACTGCTGATTGGTGGGGCACCATTTAAAGGTTCAGCCACTCTCAGAACAGCTCAAGTCAACCCGCCCCCCAGGCTGCCCCCCCTTACCCTCAGCCTCGCCTCCCAGAAAGCAGCGGCCCCTCCCTACAGCCCCCAGCTATTGCTCCTGGTTCTCCCTGGTGGGCACAGCTCGCCCGGCCTCCCAGGTCACTGGACTGGTCCGGCTCTGCCAGCTGCCATGCAGCGAGGGGGCATCATGTGACCAAGTGGGGCCGACCCTGAGTTAACAAGAAACCCATGTGTAGGAGTGGGGCAGCCCTTGCCGAACCCCAAGCCCCTGGAGGCTGGGTGGTTTCCAGTCATGGCTTCCAAGGCCCCCTATCTGGGAGCTCCTGCACATTTACCACCCCTTGCTCCTGGTTAACTCCCCCGCAGGTCCCTGTGCGTGGCCCGAACAAACACCAGTGTAGGGATTTGCCCCCCATGCCTGGCCCCCTTGGCCTCGCTAGAGGGTCGCTGTGGGTCAGCACCAGTGTGAGTCGGGCATGCAAAGCGGGAGGACAAAGTACACACATCCCTTCGCTCTTTGAATCTTTCCTCATCGCTCCCTCTCTGCCGCCCCTGTCCTGATGCTGCTCTGCCCTGAGCGTTTCCCCTTGGCTTGACAGGCGGGTGCTGATGTCAGTGTGCCCAGAGCTGGCTGTGAGATCCCAGGGGCTGTCTCACCCCACCTTACTGCTCTCTCTGGCCAAGAAGTTACCAGGCCAGCCCCTCAGCTGGTGGAAACCTGAATCTCTATTGCCTTCAATGGCACTATGCCCATGAGACTCTGGCCCCCAGCTGTGCCTGTATGACTGGGGGTGAGTTAGCAATACCCCCTGCAGGGCAGACATCTCTGTCACAGTGACACGACCGTCACAGCGTCTCCTCCCCACATCCTCTCTTGCAGGAGTCCAGCAAACTCCGGGTGCTCTCCATCACCCTCTTTAAACAGCTGTTGGAGCTTGTTAGGGAGCCCAACAGGAAAAAGATGAAGGAGCACGTCCTCCGCAGCCTGGTCCCTCTGCTCCTCCTCCTGCATGATGAGCGTCCCAATGTGTCCCAGGTGAGACCACGAGCTGAAGCCTGCAGCTGAGATTGTTACAGAGTGACCAGGAATTTGTTGGGGGGGGGCAACACGTGACACCCCCCTTTAAAAGGTCTGGCCGGCAGAGGGCAGGTGCTCAGTGCTGTGACAATCACGTGCTCAAGAACACTTGAACTTTGAGTCCAGTAGCGTCATGACCATGGCGCCCCACCCAACTGCTGAGTCTTCCCTGCCTCCTCTGAACCTAACACTCCCCCCTGCAGCCAGGCTGAGAGAATGGGTGGGCGGAGGGCTCAGCTCACCACTCCTACAGCCACTGGCCCTGCACATTCCCCTGGCTGTGCTGGTGGGAAGAGCACAACCCTGGCCATGGCCCCTACCAGGAGCAGAGCTACCCAGCCTCCGGATGGTGCCCAAGACCCAATGTGCCCTTGGCCAAGCAGCCCGGACAGCTCTTACTAGCCATGACATGCCCAAGCCCCCCCTCCGCCCTGCCCCAGGTGCCTGTGCACACGCTCGCTCTCATGGCCCCCATCATTTGGGAGCCAAATGCCCCCAGCAGTAATGAATTCACCCTCCTACCCCCCATGAGGTGGGGAACTAAGGCACAGCGTGAGGCCTAGTGCCTCAAAAGTATTGAATGCCCATGGGCATTAGGCACCTAAATCCCTTTGTAGCCCTGGGCCGAAGCAACTTGCCTGAGTTCCTGCAGGAAGAGCTGGGAATTGAGTCAGGTCTCCAGCCATTGCCTTAGCCAAACCACCGCCCTTCCGCGAGCAGCCACGGGCCGGGAACCGTTCAGCACACACGGCCTCCAGTAACTATGTTAGTGGCTTCCAGCTGGGCTGTCCCTAGCCATTTGGGTGCCCTATCCAGCCCCCCCACAGTGGGGCTGTGTGGGGTCCCAGGCCTCCCCCTCCTCCCCACCAGGGTCTGGGAGGCAGGAGCTGCGTGGGGCCACTTTTGGGGGGCCCACAGGCCCAGAGTGGCCTGGGGGATTAGAGGAGAGCTGGAAGTAGTGCGCTCTGCTTCCCTTGCCCCGGCTCCAGCTGTGTCGCTCGAGGGAGGGTGTTTGGGGAAAGGGATCCCTCCCCCACACACACTCACTGACAGCAGCGGGAAGCGGAGCAGCCTGGCCCCAGCCCACTCTACTCTGCCAGCTCCCAGCCACGGCACTCCGCTTCCCACCGCCGGTGAGTGCGGGGGGCAATCCTTTTGGAGTAGAGCGGGCTGGGATGGGTTGCTCCACATCCTGCCACTGCCAGTGAGTGTGGGGTCGCTGGGGAAAGAGGCTTGCGGAGAAGAGGTGGAATGGGGGAGGACTGGGGATGGAGCAGGGGGGAAGGGGAAGAGGGAGGGCATAGGGAGTTGTCTGGGCCCCCCCCGGGACGGCCCTGCCCTTTGTAGTGGGCGCAGCCCGCGGTGGGGCTGGCTGAGGTATAGGGCGGGTCACTGGGGCTGGGGCTGCTGCATGTGCAGCATGCAGCTGCCTAGTGACACCATGAAATTTGGGGCAATTTGGTGCCCCAAATTTCATGGTGCCCTACGCAGGCACATATGCCGAGGGACGGGCCTGGCTTCCAGCTCCCGTAACCATTGTTGGCTCGCCCCGGCCCCTCTTGTTTTGCAGGTGTGTTGGGACACCCTCAGGAGTGCTCTGGAATTCCTCAGGTGGAGCCAGCTCAGTGCCTTTGTCCAGAAAAAGGAGCTTTGGCGAGGCTGTGACTGCCTGGTGAGGGAGCCCTCCATTGCCCGGCTCAGTGCCCACACCGAGCCCCAGCCCCAGGACCACACCTGGCCCTGGCTGTAGTCCCTCTGCATGATCTCCCCGGCACAGGAAGGAGGGCTGAAAGCAGGACACTCCACAGATCTGGAACCTGGCCTGCAGGATGGAAAGGCCTTTGATAACCTTGTGCTCTCTTGTTCTGGCTCCTAGGTGGCGTGCTACAAGGAGAGGGCAGAAACCTTCCTCTGCCAGGCCATGGCCTTTGTGGAAAACCCGCAGGCTCCCATTAGAGAAGCGGCCATCAGGTTTCTAGGTAACCACAGAGCAGAGGGGTCCCTTAAGCAGAGGGGCTGGATCCAGTCCCAGGCTCTCCTCAGTCCATGCCGGCAGCGAGAAGTAACCCCTGGGCTCCTGATTGCCGAATGAAGGCTCAGGGGTGTCAGAAACCCGCAGGAGCAAGCTCACCCCAAACTGCCCTGATCGGCTGATGGGCCCCCTCGAACCACACTGCTCCCCATGCAGTCCCCATCCCCCCCACGCTCACCCCACCATGGGCTCTTGGTAGTGGAACCTCAAGGCGCTATGCTCTCCTTTGGCAACCAGCCCCACAGCCATCCCTGGGGCCTCACCCTTTCCCCTGGGGACTCAGAAGTGCGTCCTGGACAGTGAGGGGCAGGGGAAAGCCCCACTGCTTGGAGGGTGACAGACGCTTTGACACCCTCGCTGGGGACGCAGGGATGTGACGAGCTGTTTGTGTGTGTAGGGCTCACTGCCCGGCAGCTGGACCAGCAGAGCCAGGAGAAGTTGGAGGCCATCTGCAACGGTGAGTGTTATCTGCTATGAGCACTGAGCGCTAGAGGGACGAATGGCCCAGGGCCACGGGCTGGGTTCAATCTCCGACGCCAGCAATGTGATCTTGGGCGAGAGCCACAAAGAGTTGCAAACTGTAGATCCCCAAACCCCTGATCAGCTTCCCCCTCACCCTGTGGTGTCTGCTGGTTGGCATGTGCCCAGGCACTTAGCCCTGACCTCAGAGCTGTGGCCTGGCAAATCCCCAAACTGGGCCTGAGCTGGCTGGCCTTCGCAGACGATTGCCCCCTCCCCGCCCCCGCAACACAGCAAAGGTGGGGTCCTGCCTTCCTCCCTTGCACTCACTAGCCCAGGATTTGTTGCAGTCACCTCCAGGTGGGGTGCCTGGTGTCAAGCCACTGCTCCAAAGGAGACTGAGGTGACGTCCGGTCATCTACCTCCCTGCTGCGTGCCCGGAACCCTGGGCCAGCGCAGGGCAGAGCAGCGTCTCCTCCACATTTATTGGGGAAAAGGGGGAGGGGGGGTGACATAGCTCAGGCTCCTCACTCCCAGAGCAGGTTCACAGCTGGGCCCCAACCAGAGCTAGAGAATGGCTGAGCTCCCTCCTCGGAATTTGCTGGAGGGCAGCAGGGCCCGGAAGTTAGGCGTAGCCTAACAATGCCCAAGCCCCCTTTGTGAATCTCACCCTCTCTGGGCTTAAGTGCCCATCTGTGCACTGGGGGGAAGGGGGAGCGTAAATACAGGCAGGGATGAGGCCATCAGATACTGCAGGGACGGGGCAGTCCTAGAAATAGTGAGTGAATGGGTTTCAGAGTAACAGCCGTGTTAGTCTGTCTTTGCAAAAAGAAAAGGAGTACTTGTGGCACCTTAGAGACTAACCAATTTATTTGAGCATGAGCTTTCGTGAGCTACAGCTCACTTCATCGGATGCATACCGTGGAAACTGCAGTAGACATTATATACACACAGAGACCATAAAACAATACCCCCTCCCACCCCACTGTCCTGCTGGTAATAGCTTATCTAAAGTGATCATCAAGTTGGGCCATTTCCAGCACAAATCCAGGTTTTCTCACCCTCTGCCCCCCAACACACAAACTCACTCTCCTGCTGGTAATAGCCCATCCAAAGTGACCACTCTCTTCACAATGTGTATGATAATCAAGGTGGGTCATTTCCAGCACAAATCCAGGTTCTCTCACTCCCTCAACCCCCTCCAAAACCACACACACAAACTCACTCTCCTGCTGGTAATAGCTCATCCAAACTGACCACTCTCCTTACAATGTGTATGATTATCAAGGTGGGCCATTTCCAGCATAAATCCAAGTTTAACCAGAACATCTGGGGGCGGGGGGGGGGTGGGTAGGATAAAACAAGGGGAAATAGGCTACCTTGCATAATGACTTAGCCACTCCCAGTCTCTATTTAAGCCTAAATTAATAGTATCCTATTTGCAAATGAATTCCAATTCAGCTGTTTCTCGCTGGAGTCTGGATTTGAAGTTTTTTTGTTGTAAGATAGCAACCTTCATGTCTGTAATTGCGTGACCAGAGAGATTGAAGTGTTCTCCGACTGGTTTATGAACGTTATAATACTTGACATCTGATTTGTGTCCATTTATTCTTTTACGTAGAGACTGTCCAGTTTGACCAATGTACATGGCAGAGGGGCATTGCTGGCACATGATGGCATATATCACACTGGTGGATGTGCAGGTGAATGAGCCTCTGATAGTGTGGCTGATGTTATTAGGCCCCGTGATGGTGTCCCCTGAATAGATATGTGGGCACAGTTGGCAACGGGCTTTGTTGCAAGGATAGGTTCCTGGGTTAGTGGTTCTGTTGTGTGGTATGTGGTTGTTGGTGAGTATTTGCTTCAGGTTGCGGGGCTGTCTGTAGGCAAGGACTGGCCTGTCTCCCAAGATTTGTGAGAGTGTTGGGTCATCCTTCAGGATAGGTTGTAGATCCTTAATAATGCGTTGGAGGGGTTTTAGTTGGGGGCTGAAGGTGACGGCTAGTGGCGTTGTGTTATTTTCTTTGTTAGGCCTGTCCTGTAGTAGATGACTTCTGGGAACTCTTCTGGCTCTATCAATCTGTTTCTTCACTTCCGCAGGTGGGTATTGTAGTTGTAAGAATGCTTGATAGAGATCTTGTAGGTGTTTGTCTCTGTCTGAGGGGTTGGAGCAAATGCGGTTGTATCGCAGAGCTTGGCTGTAGACGATGGATCGTGTGGTGTGGTCAGGGTGAAAGCTGGAGGCATGTAGGTAGGAATAGCGGTGAGTAGGTTTCTGGTATAGGGTGGTGTTTCTGTGACCATTGTTTATTAGCACTGTAGTGTCCAGAAAGTGGATCTCTTGTGTGGACTGGACCAAGCTGAGGTTGATGGTGGGATGGAAATTGTTGAAATCATGGTGGAATTCCTCAAGGGCTTCTTTTCCATGGGGCCAGATGATGAAGATGTCATCAATATAGCGCAAGTAGAGTAGGGGCGTTAGGGGACGAGAGCTGAAGAAGCGTTGTTCTAAATCAGCCATAAAAATGTTGGCATACTGTGGGGCCATGCGGGTACCCATAGCAGTGCCGCTGATCTGAAGGTATACATTGTCCCCAAATGTAAAATAGTTATGGGTAAGGACAAAGTCACAAAGTTCAGCCACCAGGTTAGCAGTGACATTATCGGGGATAGTGTTCTTGACGGCTTGTAGTCCATCTTTGTGTGGAATGTTGGTGCAGAGGGCTTACACATTGTAAGGAGAGTGATCACTTTAGATAAGCTATTACCAGCAGGAGAGTGGGATGGGAGGAGGTATTGTTTCATGGTCTCTGTGTATATAATGTCTTCTGCAGTTTCCACAGTATGCATCCGATGAAGTTAGCTGTAGCTCATGAAAGCTTATGCTCAAATAAATTGGTTAGTCTCTAATGTGCCACAAGTACTCCTTTTCTTTTTGAGTGAATGGGGTTCATTGTGACTTCTTGCCTGTGTCTGGGGGCTCCCCCGGCTATGAAGGGCAGTGGGGATGTTTAGTGAGGGTTGGTGGTTGTTCCTGCTAGTCCCCTGCCTCCCGCCTCCCAGCCTGCTGTCTTCTTGTCGTGGGCTGAGAGGTACAGCACTGGCTTGCTCTGCCAGGGCTTTCCAGAGCACCATGGCTCTGACCTCCATTTCCTTCCTTTCAATCTTAGTCCTCAAAGGCTTCCAGCAGGACAGCAAGTCCTCTGTCAGGTGCCTGGCTTTGCAGACCATGCTGATCCTCAAGGCCTGCAAGAAACACCGTCCAGCCCGCGCCAGCCTACGGACACTCTTGCACAGGATGAGACTGACGCATACAAGGGAGAACCCAGACATTGAAGTTGCCCAGCTGCCCCAGTAAAAGCCAGCCTCCCTACTCTGGGGGTTTGGTGCACCACAGCCCGCCTGGAGCAGGGTGGAACACATCATGCCGCACCATGGCTTTCTCCCCATTGGCCGCCTGCCCTGCCCAGCTACGTGAGTAGTTAACCGCTAAATAGCTTTTATCACCATGTACTTTTTGACAGGTTTCCATGCCCCGTGTAGAGTTTACGTCCCGCCCTCCGTCCCCGTTTCCGGTCGTGTACATTTTTGGCACCATCGGCCCTTTTGAACATTTCTTTTGTATTATTTTTCTGTGTTTGGCCAGGGGAAGGTTGCGTGCTTGTGCTACAGTCAGGCAGGCAGAGCAACAGAAGGTCCATTTGCCTGGCCCTTGATCAGGGCGGGGCAGCAACCAAGTAGGCTGCCACTCCTGACGGTGGGGTGGCGGGGATAGGGGAACCCAGGTCCTCCCGCTCCACTGCGTCCCCGCCCAGGGCCCTAACAGCGTGCTGTGTTTTGACATATTTAGAGAAAAAGTATGAACGCGTAGAAAGAGAGGCTGTAGGGGGTTCGCGGCTCCCTCCCCATCCGTCTGGGAGGGAGACCATGCCCCTCGCTACGATACTTCCGGGGTACCTTGGTTCAGGGGAAATAGCTCAGTGTTCATGGTTCTGGCCTGCAGGCAGGCCGAACAACGGTAGAGAGTCTGTTTGCCTAGGGCCCTCATTCAGGACAGGGCTGCTGTCGAGTAGGGGCTCTGGCCTACAGTCAGGCAGGCAGAGCAGCAGAAGGTCCATTTGCCTGGCCCTTGATCAGGGCAGGGCAGCAATCAAGTAGGGGGGCTCTGGCCTACAGTCCGGCAGATCTGTCGCAGTCTAGGGGAGGTTAGTTCTCTGGTTGGAGAGTCAGCACAACCGTCTGGCGTCCTGATTCAGGCGGGTGCCAGACCAATCAGGTCTCCTGACAACCAAGTGGGGAGGCTGCTACTCCTGACGGTGGGTTGGCGGTGGTCAGGGAACCCAGGCCCTCTCGCTCCACTGCGTCCCAGCCCAGGGCCCTAACAGCCGTGGAGCGGTCCGTCACTGCGTCAGTGGGGAAAATCCGACAGCAACACCCTGGCCGGCTTGTAGTCAATAACACAGCTGAACCCAATTCGGCTGCCCTGGGCTCCTTGCTACACGCCCATTCCGTGTGTACGGGGGTTCAGGGGTGGCAGGTTTGTAGAAATTTTGGTGGTGCCCAGAACCCGCCCCAACTTCGCCCCCCACCTGCCTAAGGCTCCAGGAGGGAGTTTGGGTGAGGAAGGACGTCTGGGGTGCAGGCCTTAGGCTTAGGCAGAGTATTGGGGTGCAGGCTGCAGGCTCTGGGAGGGAGTTTGGGGATGGGAGGGGGTGCAGAGGGAGGGGGTGCAGGGATGAGGGGTTTGGGAAGGGCTCAGGGCAAGAGTCAGGGTGTAGGGAGTGAGGGTTCTGTTTGGGGCTGGGAGGTTTGGGGGGTTAGAGAGGCTCAGGGCTGGGGCAGAGGGTTGGAATGTAGGGAGATGAGGGCTCTGTCTAGGGCTGGAGATGAGGGGTTTTTGGAGTTGGAAGGGGCTCAGGGCTGGGGCAGAGGGTTGGGGTGTGGGGGGATGAGGGCTCTGACTCGGGCTGGAGATGAGGTTTGTAGTGTTGGAGGGGGCTCAGGGCTGGGGCAGAGGGTTGGGGTGTGGGGGGATGAGGGCTCTGACTCGGGCTGGAGATGAGGTTTGTAGTGTTGGAGGGGGCTCAGGGCTGGGGTAGAGGGTTGGGGGGATGAGGGCTCTGTCTAGGGCTGGAGATGAGGGGTTTGTAGTGTTGGAGGGGCCTCAGGGCTGGGGCAGAGGGTTGGGGTGTGGGGGGATGAGGGCTCTGGCTAGGAGTGGGGTTAAGGTGTTTGGGGTGTTGGAGGGGCTCAGGGTGAGGATTGAGGGTGTGGTAGAGAGGTGAAAGCTCTGGCTGGGGGTGTGGGCTCTGGGGTGGGGCAGGGCTGGGGATGAGTTTGGGGTGCAGGAAGGCTGCTCTGGGATAGGGGCCAGAGAGGAGGACTCCCCCCAGCCCCTTCCCTGCCGGCAACAGCGAGCTCTGGGGGAGGACAGTGAGTGGCAGCCCCACCAGCTTCTCAGCGTCCCTGGCATCTGGCAGCCCCGCTGGGTCTCTGTCAGGATAGCGCTCTCTGTTCGGTCCGTGCTTCCACAGCGGGGAAGAGAGGCGCTGCTCATCTGGCAGCTCTCTCCCATCTGAGCTGGAGGCCCAGCCTTTTATAGTGCCACTTCCTGCCCCGCCCCTCTGCTGCCATGGGTGTCCCGGTTCTGCCCACCAGGGGGTGTTCGCAGCTCCCTCCCAGGCTGCCAGGGCAGGAGAACACGCCCCCTCATGACAGAGGCCTTAAAGGAGTTTTAAAGGAAAGGAGTTTTTAAAAAAGAAAGATTGCTTAGCCTTAGAAGAAAAAAGGAAAGAAAGGTCATTTTAAATAGAAGGAAGAGGGGAAACTATAGAAAGCAACAAGAGAGAGGAGTGTGTTTTATAGATTAGTAAGAACGTGGTAAAAGGTTATTGTTGTTGGGACTAAAAAAAAATAAGAGTAGAAAAATTGAAATCATTTTAAAAAGCAAAGGCTCATTAAAGAAAAGAGGAAACTCTAAAGGAAGGTTGAGAAGGTCGGGTGAAAGAAATCACACGGCCGAAAAATGAGCTAGAGATCCTGTGTCAGTGACACAGGGCTGTGTAAAGTACAGAAAACAGAAAGAGAGAGAAAGATCCTTTTTTGTTACTAAGCAGAACACAGAGCTGTGCAAAAGAGAGAAAGATCCTTTTTTTGGTTAGTGAGAGAAGGAGAATATAGAAAACAGGAAGAGATCCTTTTTGGTTAGTGAGAAAAGGAAAGTATAAAGAAAAGGAGTCCTTGTGGCACCTTAGAGACTAACAAATTTATCTGAGCAGAAGCTTTCATGAGCATCCAATGCGTTGGTCTCTAAGGTGCCACAAGTCCTCCTTTTCTTTTTGCGAATACAGACTAACACGGCTGCTACTCTGAAACCTGTCATTATACAAGGAAAGTATAGCAAGCTGCAGGGGGGGCGGAGGGGGAAGGGGAAGAGAACTTACCCTTCATAGAATCATAGAATCATAGAATATCAGGGTTGGAAGGGACCTCAAGAGGTCATCTAGTCCAACCCCCTGCTCAAAGCAGGACCGATCCCCGACTAAATCATCCCAGCCAGGGCTTTGTCAAGCCTGACCTTAAAAACTTCTAAGGAAGGAGATTCCACCACCTCCCTAGGTAACACATTCCAGTGTTTCACCACCCTCCTAGTGAAAAATTTTTTCCTAATATCCAACCTAAATCTCCCCCACTGCAACTTGAGACCATTACTCCTTGTTCTGTCATCTGCTACCACTGAGAACAGTCTAAAGCCATCCTCTTTGGAACCCCCTTTCAGGTAGTTGAAAGCAGCTATCAAATCCCCCCTCATTCTTCTCTTCTGCAGGGTAAACAATCCCAGTTCCCTCAGCCTCTCCTCATAAGTCACGTGTTCCAGTCCCCTAATCATTTTTGTTCCCCTCCGCTGGACTCTTTCCAATTTTTCCACATCCTTCTTGTAGTGTGGGGCCCAAAACTAGACACAGTACTCCAGATGAGGCCTCACCGGTGTCGAATAGAGGGGAACGATCACGTCCCTCCATCTGCTGGCAATGCCCCTAATTATACATCCCAAAATGCCATTGGCCTTCTTGGCAACAAGGGCACACTGTTGACTCATATCCAGCTTCTCGTCCACTGTAACCCCTAGGTCCTTTTCTGCAGAACTGCTGCCGAGCCATTCGGTCCTTAGTCTGTAGCGGTGCATTGGATTCTTCCATCCTAAGTGCAGGACTCTGCACTTGTCCTTGCTGAACCTCATCAGATTTCTTTTGGCACAATCCTCCAATTTGTCTAGGGCCCTCTGTATCCTATCCCTACCCTCCAGCGTATCTATCTCTCCTCCCAGTTTAGTGTCATCTGCAAACTTGCTGAGGGTGCAATCCACACCATCCTCCAGATCATTTATGAAGACATTGAACAAAACCGGCCCCAGGACCGACCCTTGGGGCACTCCACTTGATACTGGCTGCCAACTAGACATGGAGCCATTGAGCACTACCCATTGAACCTGACAATCTAGCCAGCTTTCTATCCACCTTATAGTCCATTCATCCAGTCCATACTTCTTTAACTTGCTGGCAAGAATACTGTGGGAGACAGTGTCAAAAGCTTTGCTAAAGTCAAGGAACAACACGTCCACCGCTTTCCCCTCTTCCACAGAGCCAGTTATCGTGTCATAGAAGGCAATTAGATTAGTCAGGCATGACTTGCCCTTGGTGAATCCATGCTGACTGTTCCTGATCACTTTCCTCTCCTCTAAGTGCTTCAGAATTGATTCCTTGAGGACCTGCTCCACGATTTTTCTAGGGCCTGAGGTGAGGCTGACTGGCCTGTAGTTCCCAGGATCCTCCTTCTTCCCTTTTTTAAAGATGGGCACTACATTAGCCTTTTTCCAGTCATCCGGGACTACCCCCGATCGCCATGAGTTTTCAAAGATAATGGCCAATGGCTCTGCAATCACATCCGTCAACTCCTTTAGGACTCTCGGATGCAACGCATCCGGCCCCATGGACTTGTGCTCGTCCAGCTTTGCTAAATAGTCCCGAACCACTTCTTTCTCCACAGAGGGCTGGTCACCTCCTCCCCATGCTGTGCTGCCCAGTGCAGTAGTCTAGGAGCTGACCTTGTTCGTGAAGACAGAGGCAAAAAAAGCATTGAGTACATTAGCTTTTTCCACATCCTCTGTCACTAGGTTGCCTCCCTCATTCAGTAAGGGGCCCACACTTTCCTTGACTTTCTTCTTGTTGCTAACATACCTAAAGAAACCCTTCTTGTTACTCTTAACATCTCTTGCTAGCTGCAACTCCAGGTGTGATCTGGCCTTCCTGATTTCACTCCTGCATGCTCGAGCAATATTTTTGTCTCCTCCCTGGTCATTTGTCCAGTCTTCCAATTCTTGTAAGCTTCTTTTTTGTATTTAAGATTAGCAAGGATTTCACTGTTAAGCTAAGCTGGTCGCCTGCCATATTTACTATTCTTTCTACACATTGGGACGGTTTGTCCCTGTAGCCTCAATAAGGATTCTGTAAAATACAGCCAGCTCTCCTGGACTCCTTTCCCCCTCATGTTATTCTTCCAGGGGATCTTGCCCACCAGTTCCCTGAGGGAGTCAAAGTCTGCTTTTCTCAAGTCCAGGGTCCGTATTCTGCTGCTTTCCTTTCTTCCTTGTTTCAGGATCCTGAACTCGACCATCTCATGGTCACTGCCTCCCAGGTTCCCATCCACTTTTGCTTCCCCTACTAATTCTTCCCTTGCAGCTGCCCCCGGGGAAAAGAGGGAGCTCCCAAGGCTCACAGCCCCCAGCATGGTTATCTCTGCCTCTCGGGCGGACCAATCAGAAACTGTTCTACAGCTGCATCATAGAATGCATTTTCCTGAACCAATCCTATCAACCCAAGATTTTTAAACAAGAGCCCTCTCCCTCCCCTCCCCGCCCCTCCCCTCACCACCCACCTCCTTTAACTGCCTTATTCTTATCTAAAAAAACAGGCCCCAAGCACCTTTCCCACTAGATAGATAGATAGATAGATAGATAGATAGATAGATAGATAGATAACCCCATTGGCTTTAAGGCCTTTTAAATTTTATGGGACTTTTCCCACTGGGGCTGACAAACAACAAAAATAATTTTGGGGGTTTTTAGAGAGTGTTCCCTGTTTTAAAATTCCACAGTTCAATTAGGGCTTGTCTACACTGCCACTTACAGCGCTGAAACTTGCCCCGCTCAGGGGTGTGAAAAAACACCCTCCTCAGCTGGAGCCGCGAGGACACTGCCACCTTAAAGCGTTGTCGCGGCAGCGATTTCACGTGGGCAGTGTAGACACCTTCTTAAGAGTTTAAACCAGTTCGTGTTACAAAGGGGCCTCTTTATTTCCCTACAGAACAAGGGAGTTCATTTCAAGGGTTACAAATGTGTTAAATAGATTGTGAATGGTAATATTGCTTTCTCTTTACCATTAACGTTCCTGTAAACAGGTGTTGATCTTACTAGTGTTCAGTAAAACTTGGCAGCCCCTTAGGTTTACATTTAGTTTTAATCCTCTGCCTTTGCTGCAAAAAAAAATGTAAAAGCAGAAGGGCCTGCTTCAAATAGGTCAAATTTGGCCTTTGGTTTACACTTAAAAAATCACTAGAAAAGAAAAATGTGGCGGGGGGGGGAAGGGGGTTGACAAATACCTTATCTCTGGTTTAAAAAAAAAAGCTAACTGGTTCACATAAGCTGCTTTTTCTTGTGTTTTGTAGAAATCCATACTTTCAAAACATGAGGTTTTTAACTGTACCCTGATTTTTAAAGCTTTCTTTACAATTTCAAGGTCACCAAAAAAAAAAAACAAAAAACAAAACTTTCTCTTTTTGCATTCTTTGATATATTAAGTCCATTTAAACAGTTAAAAAAGAGCTTGTACCTGGGTCTCAGCACACGGACTGCAAACATTTAGAAACAAAGACAGTCTGATCATGCAACAAAAAATCATACTAAAATCCCTAAGTCAATAAAAACTTAATTTAACTTTAAGAAATTACTTTTGTAAACTGCCTGTGGTTTTAACCCCAAGATGCTTCTTTATTTTACACTCTTAAGAAGTTCAAAGGGTGTCTTTTGAAAAGGAATCTGCTGTGGGTTCTTGTTTGTTTTAAATTCATACATGTTCTGGCCATCTTTACAGTGAAACAACTTTGGTCACAGGACATGGGAGCTAAACAGGGGAAGGCAGCTATTTTTAACTCTTGCTCCATGCAGATTTTCTATAACAGGCCTAAAGCAAACTTGTTTGTCCTGGTTTACATTTCAAAAAAACATGAGAAAAGAAGAACGTATGTGTGTGTATGTTGGGAACAGAACAAGCCCCTTATCTCTGTCAGAACTTTTTCACATCAGCTGCTTTTTCTTCTTTTTTGTCTAAATCCAAACCTTAAAAACATGAGGGTTTTAACTGTACCCTGATTTTTAAAGCTTTCTTTACAATTTAAAGATAAAGCTGTTTTGGTTTCGGTCTCTTTTTGTATTCTTTTATATAGTAAGTTTATTTAAAGAGTTAATAAAAAGATTTTGTAAATGGTGATATGGCCATTCCCATTTCTGTAACCAGGAGGCTTTGAAATCTACATGCCTGTTTCCTTTAATTAACTTTACGGCCCCGGCTTTTGCCTAATGGTAACTAGACATCTTTTGAAAAGAAACTGGCTAATTCAAAAATGCCCCTGTCAAACTTATTACTAAAATGCTTTTTGTCTTCTTAGAAACACAAAGTACAAATGAAAAAGCCTTTTTGCTTTTATAAAGCATTACTTTTAATACAGCCTCTAGACCCAAAACAAACACAGAAGCATGTATTTATGTCTCAGCCCTTGGGCTGCAAACATTTAAGAACAAAAGCAGTCTGATAATGCAACAAAAATCTAAAATGTTTAATAAGCTTAATATAACTTTCATCATGTGTTAAAACTGTTACTGCATTTTTAAAAGGTGCATTTTTATTCCACTCCAAAACACATCCTTGTTTTTTTCCGGTGAACAGGAGGTTTAAAGTCATGGCACTGTTTCCTTAGGTCCTGTCTACGCTGGCAAGTTGCAGCGCGGTAAAGCAGCTTTCTGCGCTGCAACTGGTGAGGTGTACGCACGGCCACGCCACTCAGGGCGCGGAAACAGGGCAGTTGCAGCACTTTAATAAAAGCCCTGCACAGTTTAAAAAACTTTCTGCACCGGGGCTACAGGGCTGCGGTGCCAGTGTAGACACCGAGGTCGATTACGGCGCTGTGATTGGCCTCCGGGAGGTGTCCCACAATGCCTGCTCTCGCCTCTCTGGTCATCGGTTTGAACTCTACTGCCCGGCCCTCAGGTGACCATCCATCATCCCCACTCCATAAACTACTTTGCCATTTTGAAAGTCCCCTTCCTGTTTGCACAATGATGCGTGCAGCGCATCTTTCCAGGTGGCCAGGCCTGCTCCACGTACCAGGCGATCCCCCTGCTTGGAGCTATGCTGAGCTGCTGGACCTCATCAGCATTTGGGGAGAGGAGGCTGTACAGTCCCAGCTGCACTCCGGACGTAGCAATTATGATACCTACTGTGACTGGGACCATATAGATCATTGTTGCAACCAAGGTCTTGTAGTGGCACCAAATCTTGTATAAAGGGGGGCCAAATAAGGTGTCTAAGGCAAGGTTGTGGTTTGCTGGTTATGATTATGCTTTCTATATGTTTGTGTCATTTTTGTATTTTAACTTATAAGTATTGACTCTATACTGTCTGTGGTTCAAACTTGTACTATGCTTCTGGGTGACAACCCAGACAAGTTCAAAAGGAGGACTTGTGGCCCTTAGAGACTAACAAATTTATTTGAGCATAAGCTTTCGTGAGCTACAGCTCACTTCATCGGATGCAATGCCTAGCCTGCTTGATGGCCAATTAAGGACCATCAGCTACACAATTGACCCCTTGAGAGAAGGCAGACAAGCCTTGGGACTCAGCACGGTGTGCAGGGACCTGCCTATGGACAGAACTCGGAGGTTTTTCCAGGCCACTTGATGGACAGCTTGTCTTGGGACAAGGAAAGAAAGACCACATGGCAAGAGAATATAAAAAGCTGCTGCAGCTCCTCCATCTTGTCTTCAGTCCTGCTTCATCCCTCTGGAGGGACTTTGCTACACTGAAGCTTTGAACCAAGAACTGAAAGACGCATCCCAGCTGTGGATGTTTTCCAGAGACTTGATTTGAACCTGCAGTTTATTCTGTCGCTGCCGCAAGCCTGAACCAAGAACTTGGCCATGACTGTATGTCATTGATTCCATTTCACCAATTCTAGCTCTCATCTATAGCTTTTCCTTTTATGAACAAACCTTTAGATTTTAGATTCTAAAGGGTTGGCAACAGCGTGATTTGGGACAAGATCTGATTTGTATATTGACCTGGGTCTGGGGCTTGGTCCTTCTGGGATCAAGAGAACCTTTTTTCTTTTCCTGTGGTATTGGTTTTCATAACCATTTGTCCCCATAACAAGTGGTTCTCTTGGTGAGACTGGGAAACTGGAGTGTCTAAGGGAATTGCTTGTGTGACTTGTGGTGAGCCAGTGGGGTGAGACCAAAGTCTGCTCTGTTTGGCTGGTTTGGTTTGCCTTAGAGGTGGAAAAGCCCCAGCCTTCGGCTGTAATTGCCCTGCTTGAAGCAGTTTGTCCTGAACTGGCACTCTCAGTCGGGTCCCGCCAGTACCAGCATCATTACACCTACAGACAGATTTCACGATGCATGACAGAAAGGGGCGATGACCGGGACACACGGCAGTTTAGGATCGAGGGGAAGGAGCTGCGGAACGCCGAGCACAGGGCGCGGGAGGCAAACCGCCACTCCGGTGCTGCGCCTATGAGCTGCCGGTTCTCCAAAGAGCTGGACATGATACTCCGCGGCGACCCCACCTCCATTGCTAACACCACTGTGGATACTTCGGTGGCTCGCATGTCAGTTGAGAGTGGACCGAGCCAGGAGGAGGAAATCTTGGACGAGGATGTGGAGGGGGACCCAGAGGCAGAAGATGACTCGGAGGTCAGAGATGCCTGCAGCCAGGAGCTCTTTTCTTCCCCGGATGTTGGCGAAGCACAAAGAGGAGAGGAGGCCCCTGGTAAGTGGATTTGATTTTGGGACTCGCTGAAGTGGGTTGTTGGGGGCAGGAGGGTTGCAGAAAGCAGGCTTGTCTCCCACCGCATGCCACCCTGCCGGAAGGAGAAGGGTGGGACAGGAAGAGGAACTATAAAAGGCCACCCCTCCAGCTGAGTTGGGAGAGAGCTGCTGGAGGAGCAGGACGTCTCTTCCCTGCTCCCCTAATGGAGAGCGCTATCCTGACAGAGAACCAGAGGGGCTGCCGGCGCTGCCAGACGCCGGGGACTCCAAGGAGCTGGTGGGGCTGCCACTAGCCGTCTACCCCAGCGAAGCGAACAACAACCCTGGGACCCATGTACACACAGAATGGGTGTGTAGGAAGGAGCCCAGGGCAGCCGAATTGGGTTCAGCTGTGTTATTGACTACAAGCCGGCCAGCATGTTGTGATCGGATTTTCCCCACTGACGCAGTGGCGGACCACTCCACTGCTGTTTAGGGCCCTGGGTGGGGACGCAGTGGAGCGAGAGGGCCTGGGTTCCCCTACCACCGCCACCCCACCGTCAGGAGTGGCAGGCTCCCCACCTGGTTGTCAGGAGACCTGATTGGTCTGGCACCCTCCTGTATCAGGACGCCAGACGGTTGTGCTGACTCTCCCACCAGAGAGCTAACCTCCCCTAGACGGCGACGGCTCTGCCGGACTGTAGGCCAGAGCCCCCCTACTTGATTGCTGCCCTGCCCTAATCAAGGGCCAGGCAAATGGACCATCTGCTGCTCTGCCTGCCTGATTGTAGGCCAGAGCCCCTACTTGACTGCAGCCCTGCCCTGAATGAGGGCCCTAGGCAAACAGACTCTCTACCATTGCTCGGCCTGACTGCAGGCCTGAACCATTAACACTGGGCTAATTTTCCCCTGAACCAAGGTACCCCGGAAGTATCGTAGGGAGGGGCGTGGTCTCCCACCCTGATGGACAGGGAGGGAGCCGCAAACCCCTTACAGCCTTTCTTTCTACTTGTTCATACTTCTTCTCTAAATATGTCAAAACACAAAAACGCAACCTTCCCCCGGCCAAACACAGAAAACAATACAAAAGAAATGTTCAAAAGGGCCGACGGCGCCAAAAACGTACACGACCGGAAACAGGGACGGAGGGCAGGACGTAAACCCTACACAGGGCGCGGAAACCTGTCAGAAAGTACATGGTGATGAAAGCTCTCGAGCAGTTAACTAGTCACGTGCAATCCGCTCTGTACATAGCAATCCCCCCTGTACATAGCAATCCTCTGTTTCATTTTGATGTTTTTTGACGTATTGTTCTGCTTTTATTTGATATATTAAATAACTGTATTTACAGTGATACATTGAGGTATAAACCATCTACACGCCTTGTCCTGTACAGAGCACACAGACGGCTCCCCTGGATCCCACAACCCACACAGGGAGAAAGCTGTCGCTAGTGTTGGCATCTCCAAAATTGTATCAGGGCAAGAAAAGGCACCTGCTATTTCCCACCCTCGTACAGTGTAGACACGGGGTGAGGGCGAGACCCAGTGTCCCCGGTTAGTCCTGCTCCATCTCTGCCATCTGGGTTTCCATCGACAGCTGTTCACGCTCGAAACGCAGGGCGGGGTGAGGTTCGCCCATCAGCCAAAGAACCTTAATGTAAAGCAGCGCGCTCCTGCCAGTGCCCGTGGCAGATCCCCCATTCGCAGGGTGTGATCATTTCCACCCTGAGACGGACGAGACCTCGTGTCCTGGTGTTAGGGGGCGCTGTGCTCTGTACCCCACATATCCCCCCTCTCCCTGCCCCCCAGCCTGGTGTTAGGGGATGCTGTGCTCTGGATCCTACATGTTCCCCCAGCTTCCAGGCCCCCTGGCCGGCATTAGGGGGCGCTGTGCTCTTTACCTTACACCCCCCATCTCTCAGCCCCCATGCCAGGTGTTAGAGGGCGCTGTGCTCTGTATCATATGCATTTCCCAGCCCTCCTGCCCGGCCTTAGGGGGTGCTGTGCTCTGTACCCTACACATCCCCAGCCCCCAGCCTGGCGTTAGGCAGTTTCTAGTGTCTGTGAACTTACTTCATGTACCGGAGTCTATCGGCGCATGCTGGGTGCCACGCGCTGTGGGTATGGACAGGGCCCGACACTGGAACCTGACCTGAAGGTGGGATTGGCCACTGTCCTGGTGGTTAGGACACAGGCAGGTAGTAGAGGGGCTCCGTGCGGGGACCCGATTCTGCCTTTCTGTCTGGCCGATCCCTTCTAATGAGACTGAACCTGCCCATCTCCCCAGACTCAGCATAGCACAGGACTTGGGGGGCACCTGCTGGCAAAGTGGCCTCAGTCCCCACCGTACAGGCAGGGGTCATTCAGCTGGTGATAGCCCTTCTCTCAAGCCCCCAAGCACCTGTGTGTCATGGCTGCCTGCAGGAGTTCAGGGCCAACAACTGCCTGGTGGGAGGGAACAGGGCCTGGCTAGGCAGGGGCTCAAACCGGGGAGTGTCAGTTTGGATCCCCAGCTAGCCGTTGGGGTGCAACACGGGGGGCGGGGGTGCGGATCAACTCCAGCCGGTTCATCATAAATCCTGTCCCTGAGGCCTCAGTAGAAATGGGATGTTCCCCTGGCAATATGCAGGTGCGAAGGACTTGAGAGGGAGGTGGCAGACGTGCCTTTTTGATGGCAGTCCCTGAGCACACGGTTCCCAGCATTGCCCTCCTGCCGTTTCTCTCTGGAGCCCTCGCCCTGCACCCTGGCCTGTGTGTTCTCAGGCAGCTGTGTGCTGCCAGGTGCACATCCCCAGCGTGGAGTTCCTGGTTTAATGGCAGGGGACAGGGACTGGGAAGGAAATATACTGCCATGCCAAGACTGGGAACGGGCTGGTGATAATGCCCTGGGGTGCCTGGCATGTCAATACCCAGCGGGGCCGGGAGCCAAGCCCCCCCTGGAGCCATCTGTCAGGCCCTGGGTCTGTCCTGTGCTGGGCTCTCTCCTGCCTGACATTGGCAACAGTCTTAGGCTGCTCCAGCCTTGCTCCTTGTCCTCCTCGAGCCCTGCTCTCGCTCCAGCCTCGCTCCACCCACGCCCCGGCCTCCTGAGTCCAGCTCCAACCACGAGGCCTGACCACCTCCAGCACCTTCGCTGACACCATCACTTCCAGAGGGAATGGCACTGAGGTTGCCGGGGGAACAGGCATTCTCCGGCTGCCCGGAGCCATTGTTCCATTCCCCAGGACAGTCCGATGCCAGGACTGTCCCCCTGAGCTCTGGAGAGGACTAGAGGTGCCTTCGGACACCTGCCGTGCAGCTGCTGGAGAGTCAGCAGAATTGCCCGGAGACAGCCACGCTTGCCTCCCAGCCCAGGAAGCCCAGAGGCCCGGAGCATAGACGTCTCTCAGAGCATCTCTGCTAGCAGGAGACACTGGGTGAGGAAAGGAGCCCCCCCCCCCGGCCCTCCCCTAAGCAGGGGCCATTCAGAAGACCCAGTGTGGGGGGAATAGGGCTGTGTCTGTACAATGTCTAGCACCGCGGGGCCCTGATCCGGGACTGAGGCCCCTGGGCACTACAGAAATACAAAGGAGAACAGCAGGGCTGGAGGATTTATAGGCTCCATTTGAGGAGGGCTGGTTGCGTTGAGCCAGCAGTGAGTCCCCAGTAACACACAGCTCCGCTAGTGAGGGAAGATCTGTTTCATCTTCCCTACCTAGCACAGTTCACAGCTTAGCACTGACCAGCTGCAAGGATCCTGGCGGTCCCTGGTATGGTTGTAGCAGCATTTTCAATGTTTGGAAAAAGCGAGATCTGTGCAGTAGGCAACGTAGCTCCATCTGGGCACCAGCCAGCTCCTGTGCCCCAGAGAGCTCCCACAGCTCACTCTGAACCAGGGATGAAGGGGGCAGAAGGTTGGAAGAGAAGGTACCAGCCTGGGACCCAGGAGACCCATGTTCATTTCCCAGCTCTGCCACAGATGCTCTGTTTGGCTTCGGGCTAGTCCATTATTCCCTCTGTGCTGCGGTTCCCTGCCTCTACAGTGGGGGTAGCAGCCAGGCCCTGCCCTGAAGGGGCAGTTAGAATAAATGCAATCGAGATTGGGCAGTGCTCGAATGCCAGGGGGATGAGGGCCAGGATGGTGCCTAAGACAGACCGAAAGCAAGGGGGAGCTACAGAGCCGGTAGTGAGAGGGTTTGACCTTTGACAATCTGCGCTGAGTGCCAGGGCTGCCAGACCCCAGACAGCCACTGGCATTGCCAGACCTCCCTGATCTATGGTGCTGCTGCTCTCCCTGCTTCTAGGAGTCACTACCTCCCCCTGGGCTGACACCCCCGCAGCAATCATCTCCTGGGGCTGCCGTGGCACTGAGCGTTAGCAAGGCCTGAGACTCAGTTGGGCGTGTGCGGGGGGGCAGAGGGAGGCTGCTATTAAAGCAGCTTCTGCACCGTTGCAGCGGTGGGAGAGGAAGCGGAGACGGGACCGTTTTACACCCCATGGCCAAAGCACTCGGCAGCTTGGGACTGTTGAGTTCTATCACCAGCCCTGGGAGGGGAGTGGGTGTGATGAAGTGGGACTGTTCTTAATGTTTCCTCTGAATATTGTGGGGGTGCCTCAGTTTCCCCTAGGCAGTTCTTAAGTATCTAGATGGTGGGATAAGGGTGTATGATGATTGCAGAGCCCTAGGGGGCAGGTGTGTGCAGGGGTCTGGACACAGAGAATGGCCGAAACCCTGTTTCCTGGCAACTGATGGCCTGGGCCCTTCCCCCCTGCAAGGTGAGAGCAAAAGGGTTGGAGAACAAAGGAATCCGGTGACCTCCTGGCCCGGAAAAGGGATAAAGCCCAGAGGAGGGCGGGGACTGGAGATAGTTTCACTTTGGGGCTGGCTGGGGACACTGAGTGAAGTGCAGACGTGGTTCTCTGGCTCACTGCCGCCCAAAATGGACCCAGCTGAGGGCTCCTGTTCTCTGCACCTACAAGCTCTGTGTTAGACCATGTTCCTGTTGTCTAATAAACCTCTGTTTTACTGGCTGGCTGAGAGTCACGTCTGACTGCAAAGTTGGGGTGCAGGACCCTCTGGCTTCCCCAGGACTCCACCTGGGTGGACTCCCCTTGGGAAGCGCACGGAGGGGCAGAGGATGCTGAATGCTCCGAGGTCAGACCAAGGAAGGCAGAAATTGTGTGAGCTGTGTGTCCTGAAGACTGGCTGCTCACAGAAAGGAGACTTCCCCAGAGTCCTGACTGGCTTCGTCTGTAGCAGTTCCAGAGTATCACCAGGGGGCCCCATGACAGTGGGGTCTAGTGGTTAGAAAGGGGGCGCTGGGAGCCAGGACTCCTGGGTTCTATCCCAGCCTTGGAAAAGGGATAGGAAACCCCTACCTGGATATGTCACCATATCACAAAACCCATCACCCCTGGCTCAGATTGACTGCCCCAGTGTGGATGCTGCCTTGGATTTGCATCACCAGGGCGCCATCTCGCTATTATATTGCACCACTTGCATTTCATAGAATCACAGAATATCAGGGTTGGAAGAGACCTCAGGAGGTATCTAGCCCAACCCCCTGCTCAAACCAGGACCAACCCAAACTAAATCATCCCAGCCAGGGCGTTGTCAAGCCAGGCCTTAAAAACTTCTAAGGATGGAGATTCCACCACCTCCCTAGATAACCTATTCCAGTGCTCCCACAACCTGCCTGGGGCAGCGACAGACCCTCTTGCTCCCCAGTTATAACACCTGGCCCTGAGCTAGCCCCTTTCTCCAGCAGATCTCAACGCCCTTCACAAAGGAAGTTGGCATTACTATCCCCACTTTATAGATGGGGAAACTGAGGCACACAAGGGGGACGTGACTTAACCAAGGTCACTCCGCAGGCCGGCCATGTGTGTATGCAAAAGCCTGAGGACTTTAACTGGACCGGTCTAGTTAAAACATTACAACACCCCCCCACCCCATCCATGGGGATGCCGTTATACCAGTACAAAGGTTTGTTGACTGGTAGAGGCCAAATTACTATCAGACCTCAGGCCAGCTGGTGACCCGAACTCCCGAGATGCTTTGGGAAAGCTGCTAAACTCTCACAGGCTGTGAAAAATGCCAGTTTGCTAAAATTTGTAGCCTAGCGCCCTGTTATTTGCGTTGCCACGCAATTGTGCGAGAAATGTACTAACCACAAACAAATGGAAATGTATAAATAACATAGTGATGGTAAAAGTTTATGCTTAAGCAGCAGATGTGTGATTGTGTGCTGGGAAGTCTATGATATTTACCAGACACAAATTTTGCAGGCGACAGACTGATCCCCGTGATGTCTTTTGCCATGGCTTGCATACAGCTTGGACTACTTATAGGTAACTTAGTTCCAGCTTATCTCTTCCTCTTTCCCAATGCAAGGCTGTATGCAAGCCGTGGCAAAAGACATCACAGGGATCAGTCTGTCGTTTACATCAACGGCTGCAAAATTTGGTTCAGCAGACGTGGTAATGGATCTGCCTTTCTGTTTGAGCGCTGTACTAATAACTAATAAATACTGGCTGGGGCTTGGGTCCTTGAGGTCTCTTTAAGTAGGAAGTAAGATCGAAGCTGAATTGGTAATAAATCTGCTTCCCTGGGGGATCCTCCAACCCAAGTTTACTGGCTGGAACAGGACCGGGCAGGGTAACAACCTCTGTGTCGGGAGTAAAGACCTAGCCGTGTGTGGAAACTCTGGCTGGGACAGACTAGGGGCCTACAGGGGAGGGGAAAAGTTTGAAGAAGAGATGTAAGACTAGATCCAGCAAAACGTTAACTCCATCAAGAGTAAAACGAGGGCAAAGAATGGCCGAAATAGTAAAGGAGGGCTTGGATTGTTTGTAAAGAAATGTGCTGTTATGCATGGAGGATCTGGGGCCGCACAGCGGCCGGCCGGCCCGTGGGATCACACATGTGCGCTGCTTGTCTCTGAGGCTCACCAGAGAGTGGAGGGGAAAGCGTGACCCGGGGCGGCAGCTCAGCATCAGGCGCACGAGGCTTTTAATCAGAAGCTTAAGGAAGTGACCGTAAATGCTCAGAAAGGGAAGTCGCAGAATGGGGAAGTCAACGGGCGGCTGGCGAGTGCCGCAAGGAAAGGGGAAGGCGGGCGAGGGGAAGGAGCTGAGCAGACGGTGCAGACGTGGGGTTGTCAGAAACGGGCGGAGGATGGTGGAAGTGCTCATCGGCCAGCACAGGAGCAATTGGCTGCGGTGACACTGGGAGCACCGGGGAAGCCGGCTGAGTGCGAGGAGGACCCGGAGGATGTGATGGAGCAGGACAAGCCTCATCGTTAATAATGCAGCTGAGCCGTGTCGGAAGTTAAGAAAATGAACTGCATGCTGGAAGGAAAAGGTTTGGGGGCACCCCGAGTAAGGAGGGGCGTGGGAGAGATCGGCCCAGGGGCTCTAGAGAGAACTGGGGTAGGAGGCTGCCAGCCGACCGGGCGGGTTTGTGAAGGCCGGGTGCTGGCGTGATGGCAGAATGCTTCTTAAACGCAACGTCAAAACGTGACATTGTGACAGGCCATAGCAGAAATGCCAGGCAGAGGAGAAACCTGTCCAGGTACTAAGTCAATGGGTTCTCCAAGAGTGCCGGACAGCACTTGGTTCCACCCATTTCTGTAGGGGGAGATGGGCCACAGACAGCAGTTTCCTCCCATACCGTGCACAAAGCTGGTTGGACGAAGTGTGGGTATTTCCGGAGTTCATTGTATTACAAATGCAAATGGGTCTGGAGTCTGGGGGGATGGGACGTGATGCCTCTGGGGGAGACGTGACTCCAGCAAACCCTGGGGAGGGTCAGGACCATCACAGGACACTTGTAAAAAGACCGACCAGCCAAGGCGGGGATGCAAATTCCCACCTCTGCCCCCAGCCTTTCGAAACGACGCCCTGGGGAGCGAGACACTGGCTGCGAATGACCTGTTCCCAGATCGAGGGACCGGCCTGCGGCACTCACAGATTCCCAGGGGTCATGTTCACAGCAGAAGCCGTGCTGAGCTTGGAAGCACTGAAAAGCCCGTGGGTGGGTTTGACGGGCTGCACCCCGGCCGGAGCCCTGGCTGGAGTCAGGGGAGGGATCCCTGGTAAGCCCATTAGCAGGCGGGTGGTTCGCTGATTGGTTTAACATGTGTTCTCGGCAGTGCTGTCACCGTAAGCACCGAGGATTGTCCCCCCACCGGGGCTGTAATGTGTTAACTAGCCTGGGACAGTTACACTCCTACAGCATTTGTGTGTGGGGCTGGAGCCGTGGCAATGGGGTGGGGTGGGGGCCAGCAAAGGCCTCTGTGACACCGCCCCATGCCGGCGTTATTGACACGTTTCCCTGCAGCCGGCCTGACGCCCTGCAACGAAAACCTGGCCAGAGATTTTGCTCCATGAAATGTTTTGAGATGGTGATGTCGGGAGATGGAAACCCAGCTGGGAATTTCCTGCAGAGCAGCGGCTCCCAGTGCTGTTCTCCTGCCCCACATCTGGGCCCGCTACAGCCCTCACTCGACCCCCAGCTATGTCCAGGTGGGGCCCTTGGTGCCTTCCATAAGGGGGGTTACACACAGCGCCAGCTAATGGCCAAACAGTGCAATACTGGTTAGGGCCCCTCCATACCAGTCCTTTTCCTCAGTGGGTCTTTAGCTCCATGGCAGAGGATTGAGCTTCTAGCTCTGATGGTCCCAGGTTCAAACCCGGGCCGGGCCAGCGACGACCCTGGGGGAGCTGCCGAGAGCGATGGGGAGGGGAGGGTGCGGCCGACATGCCTGTGCAGGTCTCACACTGCGCTCTGCCTGCAGCTTCCTGATTGGCGAAGACGACAGAGTCTACGAGGGCAGAGGTTGGAGCACCATGGGGGCCCATGCCAAGAACTGGAACGATAAGTCACTGGGAATCAGCTTCCTGGGCAGCTTCTCCAGTACATGGTTCCCGTCTGTATAGATTTCCCTGCTAGGCCCCCAGGGGAACTAGGAAGTCCACAGCTGCTCTTGGTTCCACCGCGGTGGGGCACTGGGCTGGGGCACAGGGTCAGGAAAGAGAGGGGGCGGGGGAGCGTGGCGAAGCAAATGTGTGCGTGGAGGCGGGGAGACGCATTACCAAACACAATGGTGGGGGGCGGGGGAGACACTGACATGGCCAATCAAGAACGTGGCTAGACAGTGTCTACTTACTCAGGCCACATTCACACCCCCTGAGCAGCAGAGAGGGGCCAGGGGCGTGTGTGAAATTAACAGGGGGCTGCTGGTGTCCTGCAGAAACAGCCCCTGACATCACCACCCTGACCGTTGCCAAGAGCCTGATCCAATGTGCTGTCTCCGGGGGCTTCCTGAGTGAAAGCTACACCCTGAAGGGGCATCGCGACATGAAGTCAACCGAATGCCCTGGGGACGCCCTCTACGAGACCATAAGCCAGTGGCCTGAGTTTGAAGCCTGAGTCCCTGCAGCCTCAGGGCAGCCCCTGCGCCCATCGCTGACCCCGCCCACAGCTTCTGCCTGCTCGAGCAGCACCTCTGCCCCCCAGCAGGGGGCAGCCTCCCGCTTCTCGCCCACCTGCTGCCTCCTAGGGCCCGGAGAGCAGGGCTCTGAGAGTTGGGGTTACGCTCCCATCTTCCCTGGGCTCTGCTTGCCCCCCCCCGGGGGGCTCAGATTTCTAATGGCGCCTGGGAGCCACCTGCCTCCCCCAGGCTGCTTCCTTTGGCAGATGCCAGGCCTAGCCCCTCGCTCCCGCCCGCAACGGGCATGTCAGTTTAGCCCAGGTCCACACACAGCCAGGCCCAGGGTCTTACAGCGTCCAGGGGGGTGGGGCCAAGCCTCAGCCAAGCTCTGTGGCGATGGCCCTGCCAATCCCTGGGCAGCTCAGGAAACTTCGCCTGCATTCCCGTGTGAAACGCCTGAGCAATTATCAATTCCAGAGTCAAATCCGCCTCTGCCCCCATCCCCCCTGAGATCTGCAGCAAAGATTTTATCTGGAATCCCCGAGAAATCGGTCGCTATTTAACCCCCCCACAAAGGGAACCCAAGTGTCCCCGAGCCCTGACACTCGGCTCTGTCTGGCCCCTGCAGGGTCTGGCTCTCAAAGCTTTCAGCCCTCGACCCTTTCGCCCCGACAATCCATTCCCGCGAGCCTCTCTCACCGAGGGGGGCAAAGTGTTTGGATCTTCACACAGCAGGTGCCTGGGAAGTACCCATCGGGTGGGTCACAGAGTCCCACAAAGGGTTTTTTAATTCAAGTGCGATTTGCCTTTAACCCAGCGCCCCTGCGGCTTAGTGTTTGCTTTGCTTGGGAGCTACTGAGCAGTGAAAATAAACCAGCTTCTAGCACATGAAAAGTTGAAGCGCTGGGAATCATTTCATCTCCTGTTAAACCATAACCACCACCACCCTGCCGCTGGGCTGGGCTGGGCGAGCTGCGAGGGTGTGGTTATGGTCTGTCAGATTAGCACTAAGAGGCCCCCTTGGGCTAGGTGCTATACACACAGAACATGAGACAGACAGTCCCTGCCCTAAAGAGCTCACAGTCTAATTAGACAAAGGATGGGAGGGGAAACTGAGGCACAAGGAGGGGAAAAGGGTTTTACCAAAACTCACAGGGCCAGTTAGTGGCAGAGCGTGGAACAGATCCCATGGGTGCAGTCAAGTACTCTGCGCACTAGGCTGTGCTGCCTCCCAATCCAGAGGCAGGAGGTGGAGAGGAACCAAGGGGGTGCTGGTTCCGCATGGGTCACACACAGGCAGGCCTGGCAGCACTGAGCTGAAGGAAGGGGAGGGGAGCTGGGGTTTGCACCTGCTGATGGGAGCTGGGGCTGCGGCTGGAGACTGGCAGGAGGGGCCTGAGAGGAGGGAACATAGAATCATAGAATCATAGAATATCAGGGTTGGAAGGGACCTCAGGAGGTCATCTAGTCCAACCCCCTGCTCAAAGCAGGACCGATCCCCAATTAAATCATCCCAGCCAGGGCTTTGTCAAGCCTGACCTTAAAAACTTCTAAGGAAGGAGATTCTACCACCTCCCTAGGTAACGCATTCCAGTGTTTCACCACCCTCCTAGTGAAAAAGTTTTTCTTAATATCCAACCTAAACCTCCCCCACTGCAACTTGAGACCATTACTCCTTGTCCTGTCCTTTTCTACCACTGAGAATAGTCTAGAACCATCCTCTCTGGAACCACCTCTCAGGTAGTTGAAAGCAGCTATCAAATCCCCCCTCATTCTTCTCTTCTGCAGGGTAAACAATCCCAGTTCCCTCAGCCTCTCCTCATAAGTCATGTGTTCCAGACCCCTAATCATTTTTGTTGCCCTTCGCTGGACTCTTTCCAATTTATCCACATCCTTCTTGTAGTGTGGGGCCCAAAACTGGACACAGTACTCCAGATGAGGCCTCACCAATGTCGAATAGAGGGGAACGATCACGTCCCTCGATCTGCTCGCTATGCCCCTACTTATACATCCCAAAATGCAATTGGCCTTCTTGGCAACAAAGGCACACTGCTGACTCATATCCACTGAAACCCCTAGGTCCTTTTCCGCAGAACTGCTGCCTAGCCATTTGGTCCCTAGTCTGTAGCTGTGCATTGGGTTCTTCCATCCTAAGTGCAGGACCCTGCACTTGTCCTTATTGAACCTCATCAGATTTCTTTTGGCCCAATCCTCCAATTTGTCTAGGTCCCTCTGTATCCTATCCCTGCCCTCCAGCGTATCTACCACACCTCCCAGTTTAGTATCATCCGCAAATTTGCTGAGAGTGCAATCCACACCATCCTCCAGATCATTTATGAAGATATTGAACAAAACCGGCCCCAGGACTGACCCCTGGGGCACTCCACTTGACACTGGCTGCCAACTAGACATGGAGCCATTGATTACTACCCATTGAGCCCGACAATCTAGCCAACTTTCTACCCACCTTATAGTGCATTCATCCAGCCCGTACTTCTTTAACTTGCTGACAAGAATACTGTGGGAGACCGTGTCAAAAGCTTTGCTAAAGTCAAGAAACAATACATCACTGCTTTCCCTTCATCCACAGAACCAGTTATCTCGTCGTAGAAGGCGATTAGATTAGTCAGGCATGACCTTCCCTTGGTGAATCCATCCTGACTGTTCCTGATCACTTTCCTCTCATGTAAGTGCTTCAGGATTGATTCTTTGAGGACCTGCTCCACGATTTTTCCGGGGACTGAGGTGAGGCTGACTGGCCTGTAGTTCCCAGGATCCTCCTTCCCTTTTTTAAAGATTGGCACTACATTAGCCTTTTTCCAGTCATCTGGGACTTCCCTCGATCGCCACGAGTTTTCAAAGATAATGGCCAATGGCTCTGCAATCACAGCCGCCAATTCCTTTAGGTCATATGTCCAACCCTCCACTTCTTGTAAGCTTCTTTTTTATGTTTTATGTTTTTTTATGTTTTTTATGTTTAAGATCCGCTAGGATTTCACCATTAAGCCAAGCTGGTCGCCTGCCATATTTACTATTCTTTCGACTCATCGGGATGGTTTGTCCCTTTAACCTCAACAGGGATTCCTTGAAATACAGCCAGCTCTCCTGGACTCCTTTTCCCTTCATGTTAGTCCCCCAGGGGATCCTACCCATCCGTTCCCTGAGGGAGTCAAAGTCTGCTTTCCTGAAGTCCAGGGTCTGTATCCTGCTGCTTACCTTTCTTCCCTGTGTCAGGATCCTGAACTCAACCAACTCATGGTCACTGCCTCCCAGATTCCCATCCACTTTTGCTTCCCCCACTAATTCTTCCCAGTTTGTGAGCAGCAGGTCAAGAAAAGCTCCCCCCCAGTTGGCTCGTCTAACACTTGCACCAGGAAATTGTCCCCTACGCTTTCCAAAAACTTCCTGGATTGTCTATGCACTGCTGTATTGCTATCCCAGCAGATATCAGGAAAATTAAAGTCACCCATGAGAACCAGGGCGTGCGATCTAGTAGCTTCTGCGAGTTGCCGGAAGAAAGCCTCATCCACCTCATCCCCCTGGTCCGGTGGTCTATAGCAGACTCCCACCACTACATCACTCTTGTTGCTCACACTTCTAAACTTAATCCAGAGACACTCAGGTTTTTCTGCAGTTTCGTACTGGAGCTCTGAGCAGTCATACTGCTCCCTTACATACAGTGCTACTCCCCCACCTTTTCTGCCCTGCCTGTCCTTCCTGAACAGTTTATAACCATCCATGACAGTACTCCAGTCATGTGAGTTATCCCACCAAGTCTCTGTTATCCCAATCACGTCATAATTCCTTGACATCACCAGGACCTCCAGTTCTCCCTGCTTGTTTCCAAGGTTTTGTGCATTCGTATATAAGCACTTGAGATAACCTGCTGATCGCCCCTCATTCTCAGTATGAGGCAGAAGCCCTCCCCTCACAGACATTCCTGCCTGTACTTCCTCCCGGTATCCCGCTTTCCCACTTACCTCAGGGCTTTGGTCTCCTTCCCCCGGTGAACCTAGTTTAAAGCCTGCCTCACTAGGTTAGCCAGCCTGCTGGCAAAGATGCTCTTTCCTCTCTTCGTAAGATGGAGCCCGTCTCTGCCCAGCACTCCTCCTTCATGGAACACCATCCCATGGTCAAAGAATCCAAAGCCTTCTCTCCGACACCACCTGCGTAGCCATTCGTTGACTTCCACGATTCGACGGTCCCTGCCCTGGCCTTTTCCTTTCATGGGGAGGATGGACGAGAACACCACTTGTGCCTCAAACTCCTTTATCCTTCTTCCCAGAGCCATGTAGTCCGCAGTGATCCGCTCAAGGTCATTCTTGGCAGTATCATTGGTGCCCACGTGGAGAAGCAGGAAGGGGTAGCGATCCGAGGGCTTGATGAGTCTCGGCAGTCTCTCCGTCACATCACGAATCTTAGCCCCTGGCAAGCAGCAGACTTCTCGGTTTTCCCAGTCAGGGCAGCAGATAGATGACTCAGTCCCCCGGAGGAGAGAGTCCCCGACCACCACCACCCGCCTCCTTCTCTTGGGAGTATGGTCGTGGAACCCCCCATCTCAGGACAGTGCATCTCATGCCTTCCAACCAGCGGAGTCTCCTTCTGCTTTCTCCCCCCAGACATATCATCTGGTCCACTCTCTGCAATGGTACCTGTGGAGAGAACATGAAAGCGGTTAGTTACCTGTGTCCGCGTTGCTGGAACCCGGACATTCCCCCTTCTTCTTCTGGAGGTCACATGTTGCCAATCTTCTTCACTGGTCTCTTGGCTCCGCTGTGCAACCTGCTCTAAATCTTTAGAGCTTTGTGCCCGTAGAAGCATATCCTGACTTTTGTCCAGAAAATCCTCAGTTTCTCATATGCAACGCAGGGTCGTTATCTGTTGCTCCAGACCTTCAATCTTCTCTTCCAATATGGAGACCAGCTTGCACTTTGTACAGACAAAGTTGCTTCTGTCCTGTGGAAGAAAGACAAACATGGCACATCCAGTGCAGGTCACAACAGCTGAACCCCCCCATTCCATATCACCTTCCTACTATGAGCTTCCTCAGAACAGCCATGCCAGGAGCAGTGTCCCAGCCCCACAGTGCCCAGGGCTGCCCAGCATGTGGGAAGGGGGCAGCAGCACTGACAGGGCAGCTCTTTGTTACGAGAGTCACTGTGGAGCAGCCCCCGAGCGAGGCTGGGAGCCCAGCACCCCAGGGCTGGACGGGCCCCGTAAACAGGAGCAACCCCTGGTGGGCTGGCAGCTGGAGGCCGTCCTGCAGAGAGTGCAGGTCTGGCCCCCCCGCAGCCCCCGGTGTCCTGCCCCTGGCACAGTCCAGGTTCAGCCTAGTTATTCCTGCTTCTGAGCCATGGACCCCGGGGGACACGACCAGCTGGGATCCAGGCTCCCAGCTGGGAAGAAGCTAGTCCAGGCCCCGGCGGCTGGAGCTCTGGAGGGCATGTAAAGCCCAGGAAGGCCCAACCTCAAGAGGCTCAAGCAAGAGGTTTCACTTCTGGACTGGCCACAGACCTTCTGCAGCCCCGAAACAGACTCAGCACAATCTCCCTTCCCATCCTCCCATCATTTTAACACCTCCCCAAGCCCCTGCGGGGCTGCCACAGCCCGGGCCCCCCAAGCCACCTTGCCTGGTCCCTAGGGTGTTTTGGCCGCTGGCCCCATGGAGCTCGGCCCAGGAAGGGTGAAGGATCCTGTAAGGCCCAGGGAGGGGTTGGTCCCTTCACCAGGGGCGGCTCTGGGTAGTCACAGCCACAGGTACTTGGCCAGAAAGGCAGCCAGGATCTTGCAGAGGTTCTCCACGGTCTGGGGGTGCAGGTTCTGCTCCGTGTCCTCCATCGTGTGCCAGACCCATGGGAAGGGGGTGGCGATGAGGTGCAGCACCGGCACTCCTGCGGCCAGACAGATACATGGATAGTCAGCAGGGATCCAACCCAGGATCTGCATCACTGCAAGCACCAGCCTCTACTGCTGGAGCTACAAGAGTAATTCCACTATTGTCAGCAGTAGTAGACTATTATCCCCATGTGGCCCAGCCACTAGCGGGCGAGGGGCGACATTCTAAATGCGCACACTGTCTCAGTAGATGGAGCCAGGCCCTCAGGCATGACCTGGCCTTACATCTAGGAGCTATGTGCTCCCCTGACCTAGCAACGAGCAGCTGGCCCAGGTGCATTATGGGAACCAGATTGGCCAGAGACATCAAGTGAGTCAGGGCCAAGTGGCTAGATAGCAACGATGTGTTTATAAAGTCTTTCACTCCCAAGGATCCCAGAGCCTAAGTTCAAAATGCAGTCACCTCTGGGGTGAAGTGTGCCAGGCAGGCAAACATCATCTATAAAGCATGTTACCCCTGTAAATAACACCTAGCTCTTGCATAGCCCTTGTCCTCAGGGGATCCCAAAGCACTTTACAAAGGGGGTCAGAATGATTCCCCCCACTTCACAGATGGGGAAACTGAGGAAGACAGCAGCAAAGTCACCCAGCAGGGCAGTGGCAAAGCCAGGACCTGAACCCAGGTCTCAGTCCCTTGCTCCTCTCATGAGGCCAGGCTTGTGTGGGAGCCTGGGGGAGTCTCACCATGCTTGATCTGCACACATTCTGTCCTGGCTCCCCCGGGGAGGCCTCCCCAGCTGTCCATCCCACTCTGCTCTGCACCTGGATGTCCGGTAGCATGGGGCAGGACAGGTACCTTTGCGAAGGAAGGGGACGTGGTCCTCTTCGACAGGCCCATAGGCAGGCTCCCGCTGGAAGTACGTCTGCTCCCGGGGGTGGGACTGCAGCAGGCCCAGCCGGTGCAGACGCTTCTCTGGGCGACACAGAGAAGAGAGTGAGGAATGGGCTGGTTCCTGGGACCTGCCAGGCTGGGGCACGGCAGAACGAGCCCCACAGGGGGCTACACCTGGCCGCTCACACCAGAGCTCCCTGAGGACACGGAGACGCTGCCGGGGAGGGAGGGGGGATTTCAAACCTGACAAGTCGTGTTTGAGGGAAATAAAGTGTTGGTGAAAGATGCCAGGTCAACAGCCCTGGGGACTGAATCCCCACTCCCAGCTCTGTCCCACAGCTGGGGATAGAACCGAGGAGTCCTGGTTCCCAGCCCCCCTGCTCTAACCACTAGACCCCACTCCCGTCCCAGAGCTGGGGCTAGAACCCAGGCACCTTTATTCATTGTCAGACAGACGCAGGACCATCAGGACTGGCGGGGGAGGGGGGTAGCTGTCCTGCTACAGGTGCCTGGGGGGGCAAGCCCCCTCCCACCCCTGGAAGAAAGAAAGGTTTGGTACCGATGCCGAGGAGCCGGTCGAACCAGGAGGCAGTGAGGGGGAAGTGGTTCTGGATGGTCGGGTGGTAGGCCCCCAGCAGGTCCAGCAAGATAAACAGGCTCTGCAAGGAGGCAACGAGGGGTTAAATCTGTAGGGGCCCAGTCACCCCAGGAGGATCTGAGGGAGGGATTGGTACAAGATCCAGTGCAGATAGATTGAGCCCCCCGCCTACCCCGCACAGGCACCCCCACCATCTCCCTCCAGCCTGAAAGATCCCCCATGGAGAACTCCCCAGAGGGGCAGGTGGGCGGCTCTCACCATAGCCTGGAGCTGGCTGGTGCCCGGCTGGTGCTGAGCCTTGGCCATGGACAGCCCCGTACAGGGAATCCCTCTCACTCCACTCCCCAAAGGCCTCCTCGCCGTCCAGGAACAGCAGCTGCAGCGTCACCTCAGAGCCCTGGGGAGAGACACGGGGCTCGCTCAACACCTGGCACTGCTGGACAGGTGAGAGGACTGCACCCAGGACAGCAGCAGAGCTAGGGATAGAACCCAGGAGTCCTGGCTCCCAGCTCCCCTGCTCTAACCACTAGACCCCATTCCCCTCCCAGAGCCAGAGATAGAACCCAGGAGTCCTGGCTCCCATCCCCCCTGGTTTTACACACTAGACTCCATTCCTTTCCCCAAGACAAGAGTAGAACCCCCAACCCAGGAAGCTCTCACCTGCTCCTTGGCCTTCAGCAGCTTCGCGTCCAAGGGCGTGGCCAGTTCCAGCAGGATAGCACAGGGCACGGCCGAGTCGGTGGCCCCCAGAAGGTGCAGCCCTGTCTTTCCCAAGCTGCCACCCCACCGGGCATGAAACATCACCAGCTCCATCCAGCCCAGGGACCACATGGACAGGTACTGGGGCTGGGATGGGGACTCTGTGGAATCTCAGATTAAAGGAGCACCTTTACATTTGGGATGGAGGGGCTAGCTGCAGAGCAGGGAGGTCTTTCCTAAATTCCCCAGGCTTACCCTGATCTGAGGCTGTACAGAGGAGGCTCCCCAGCCAGCAGCTGCCTTATCAGAACTGTGTTCATTAGATAGATAGATAGATAGATAGATAGATAGATAGATAGATAGATAGATAGATAGATAGATTCAGGGTAATGTATCAGAATCTGGCCCTCACCCCATTGCACTCAGCGGGTTTCTCTCGTTTTACCCTGGGGGAGATGAGATCAGAACCCAAGACCGCCAGTTCCAAGAACTCCACAGACCTGTGTTGTCACTGGATTTATTGCCGAGGGGACATTAGACAAGGGGAGGCACCAGAATACCCCTCTGTGGGACAGAATGACAGACTGAGGGGCAGGGTTTGTGTCCTGTGTCTTTGTGCATGCAGAGCTCTGTGCAAAACCCACCATCTCTGTGAGCCCCAGGGCGGATGATGGCCCTGGCAGGAGCTGTGACCATCCTCTGAAAGAGTTGGTGCCAGGGCATAAGGGTTGCTCTGTACAAAGGAGGAGATTAAACTCCTCTGCAATACATATGTAACCCTTCTTCCAGTTGCTGTGGGCAGCAACAAGCTCTGGCTTCAATATATAGGGGTTCCTCTCAAAATTACAACACAACACTGGCTTGAGGTCCCACCCAGAAATCTGGGAAAACTAAACACCAGCCTGGGTGTTTCTAAGAAGCAATACTTCCTGTCTTGCAAGCACTGAGTCTGTGTGCGACAAAAGAAATATTTTATTAAGGGGAGAAGGAAGAATGGCATTAATTTGAGAAAACATGACAACAATGACTCAAACGTATGCAAACAACAAGTAAATCCCTGGCCCCAGGTGGAGCAGTGGCTTTGCCTCAGTTTCCCCCTTTCTGAAAGACCAGCGGACAAATGTCCTGTTAACACACCATTCCCCTTTCTGTCCATGACACCGCACTCTTAGTTTGCTGTCCACCATAAGTGAAGTCCTAGGGTCTAGGGGTGCTGTTAGGTGCATTCAGCTCCAGCCTTAGGGGAGGAATGCAGGAAAATCAAATGATGCCTCTGCCCACTCCGGTCACTGCCCACTCTGCCACTGCACACTGCTGTCACCTTCTGAAGTTTCTGCACTGCTCCAGCCCCAAGTGTTCTCAGCTCTTAGGTTATGGCTACATTACAAAAAATACCAGCAGCCACAAATCTCAAAGCCCAGGTCTACAGACTGGGGCTCTCATTATGGTACTAAAAATAGCCATGTAGTTGTTCCTACTGGGACCGGAGCCCAGGTTTCGGAGCCTGAGGAGGAATGTCTACACAGCCATTGTTAGGGCCGAAGCACAAGCCTGAGTCTGTAGACAAACCCTCAGTGATTTCACTGGGCAGTGCAGAGCTCCAGCTGCTGCTGCCGTTTCTGCACTGTCTGGACAGCAATTCTGTCCAACAATAACGAAGGCTCAGCCCTTAATCTAGCTTCTCTCAGACCAAATAATCACTGAGCAAAACCAAAATCCCCGTTGATCACTACCAAGTGTTTCTTCAAACACCAGAGGAAAAGAATCACAATTTTCCAAAACCCTAGAAGGAGGGATCACACCACCACACTGACGGAGCGAATTAGGTTCATCTTAAGGTGACCACATCTCTTAGGGAATATTACATCCAGTGCTGCTGGCCTCTAGTCACACTGTGTATTGTGGGCCTAGCATAGTCATGGATTAGAAACACAGACATGTGCGCACAGTGACTGATTCTGCACTGCATAGAGAAAAACCGTAACCCCTAGATAACTGCAAATTCAACATAAGCAACTGCTTAGGTGTAACCCTTCTGCCGGGGGGAGTCAGCAGCAACCAGGGCTGGGTTCCTTTTGACAACATAACATAGAACCATCTCGAGTCCCCACCCAGTAATCTGAAAAAAATTACACCCTCCACTTGGTACCTCTAAGAGCCAATACGTCTCCTCTCACAAGCACTATGTACAGGTATAGAAGAGAAAACTTTTAATACAAGGGGAAAGGAACCTGGCATTACTTGGGAAAACACCACGAGCATGATTTGAAAACATCTGACCATGAATAAAACACCCACCTCAGAGTACATTGGCAGCATCCGTTTCCTCAGTCTCTCACCTTGCAGCATGACAATCCGACAAACAAATGTCCCTTTGACACGCCAGTCCTCTCTCCCTCCACTGCACCCCACTCACAGTTGTCCTTGGTCAGTGAAAACCCAGTGTTTGGAGGTGTGTTTGTGTGAGTTAACCTCCCACCCCGGGGTGGGGGGGGCAGCACTGAGCAGTGATTCAGCAGCCGTCGCTGTGCCGCTGTTCACTCTGCATCGCTGTCTGCCTTTGTTCACTCCACAGCCGGCCACTCCACCATCATTGACTGCACCGCCAGCCACCCCCAGTGTTCCCTCTGCCACTCTCCGGCGCTCTGCCATCAGTCACCCTGCCACGGCCCTCTCCACTGCAACCTCTGGGATGTTTTGAAGTTCCACCACTTAACTCAGCTCTCAGCAATTCCAATTCTCAGTGATTCCAGCAGTTAGTGAGGCAACCTCGTTCACCAGAGACACTGTCCCACAACGGACCTAAGGCTTCATATTTAGACTGGGCTATCAGTGATGTCAACTTGAGTGATCCAAACCAAGAGACTCTCAACTGGGCCTTAAGAAGCTCTGTCGTTAAACAGTGCAGAGTCAAATGGCACGTAAAGCCAGATGGGCACAAATACCCTCTCACATCTCCACTGGCCTTTGGCACCCCTACCTCCTGCTTATTGAATGCAGTTAACTTGAGAGTGACCCCCTCGTTCATGGCATACCAAGGCCAGTTCTGCTCCCTTTGATTCACAAAAGGATAACCACACTTTATTACCTCTGCCTCCGCAATAACAAAGTGATTTGCAATCCAACACCAGACAAAAGTGATCATTTGGGCAAAGCAGCCCCATCATGTTCCTCACCTAGGCAGAGTGGGTGTGACTATTCAAACATGGTCAGTTCCTGATGTCTTCTCCCCAGCTCATCACTAGGTGTTGGGAAAGCTCATTCAGAGCCTGCTTACATAAGAACCTATAACTGCAATTTCACATAAACAGATTGAACACTCTGCGCAATGCGTTCAAATGCATCACACATCCAATGAGGCTAACAACATTTCCTTATCCCTTTATCCAAGGGGATGCCTAGCTAGGCATGAGATAATATGATGGGTGACTTGTCCAATGAAGGGGGAGCAACAGCTGTTGATTTGGCAGAGGCAGGGGGGAACCCTTCCCCCAGGGGGAGCTGCAGAGCTTCCCAGGAGGATGCTCCTTCTCTGGGGACACACACAGAAGTCAGGCCCCGGTGACTACAGCATCGGCAGTGCACCCCCCCTGGAGATTACAGTGGCCATAAATCTTGAACTGTGGGGGGAGAGTTCCATTTGCTGAGTCATTGTTTCCACCTTGTCACTCCCCCTGGGTGCCCATTTCACCCCCTGCCCCAACAGACTCTCATTCTAATCCCACAGGAAGAAACAACTCCAGTGGGCTTGAAACATCACCGACTCCAGCCACCCCAGGGACCACACACACAGGTAAAGTGGGGCCTCAATGGGGACTTAGTGGAATTACAGACTAATGGGGTACCTTATAGATTTGCGGGGGGGAGAGGGAGGATCCCTGCCCCTGGGAGTGCCGCAGAGCAGGGAGGCCTTTCATAGGGGGATGCTTTCCTTGGCTGCTCCTGATCTGGGGATGCATAGAGGAGTCGGGACTTAGGGGCTGCCCAGCCAGCTCCTACTTTGTCAGAGTTGCATTCATTAATAGATCAATAGGTAGGTAGGTAGGTAGAGAGATAGAGAGATATGGGGCAAAGGATCAGAACCCATCTCTGACCCCACTGCAGTCACGAGGTAACTCCAGATTTATACTGGCAGAACTGAGATCAGAATCCAGCCCAGATACTTCCAAGAACTCCACACACCTCTGCTGTTGCTGGGTTTATAATGCAGGGAACATTAGACAAGGGGAGGCAGCTGAATGCCCTAGGGCTGGGCACAGAGAGATCAAATGACAGACAGACAGACTGAGGAGCAAGGGTATATGTCTCCCCCATAGAAGTCCTGTGTCTTTGTGCATGCAGAGTTCTATCCCAAACCCTCCATCTCTGTGAGCCCCAGGGAGGTAATGGCCATGGGGTGCACCGTGACCATCCAGTGTGAGTGTAGGTACCAGGGCTGAGGGTTGTTCTGTACAAAGGAGGAGACCACGCCACGCTGCATCACATGGAAAGTCCTGCAGACATGACTGCGTTTCCCATCCGCAGTGTTATACAGGATGACAGCAGGAGCTACACCTGACGTTATGGCAGCACATCACAAGCCTTCATCTGGTCAGATCCCAGTGACCCTGTGGAGCTGGTGGTGAGAGGTGAGGGGCCTGGTTTGGAGTCCCCGCTCTCAGCCCTGTACCCAGCCCAGCCTTCACAGAGTCTATGCCCCAAGGAGATGCTCACAGCCAGGATCTGCCTGGGGCCTTACAGAGGGGATGCCCAGTGTGGGATCAGGAAATCAGTGGATTTGTCATGCAGCCGGGGGAAGCTGCAGCAGCAGCTGTTGATGTAAGGCAGAGGGAAGGGGGAACCCTGCCCCCAGGGCAAGCTGCAGAACAGTGAGGCCTTTCCCAGGGGGATGCTCCCTATCAGAGTATGCCCAGAGAAGTCAGGGCCAGCAGCTGCAGAACCAGTCCCTTCCCCAGCTGATAAAATCCAATAACCCCCTGGAGGTTAGAGTGACCATAAAGGCTTAGTCGAGGGGGGAGGGGTCCAATTGCTGAGTCGCTTTTTTTACCTCTTAGCTCCCCCTGATTACCCATTTCATCCCCTGCCCTGACAGGCTCTCATTCTAAACCTACAGGTGAAAACAACCTCACTGGGCTTGAAACATCACCGTATCCAATCAGCCCAGGGACCACACGGACAGGTACCTGAGTGGGGAAATCATGCCTCAGGAATCTACTAGAATGCTTTGAAGGGGTCCACAAGCATGTGGACAAGGGTGATCCAGTGGGTATAGTGTAATTAGATTTTGAGAAAGCCTTTCACAAGTTCCCTCACCAAAGGCTTTTAAGCAAAGTAAGTTCTCATGGGATAAGAGGCAAGGTCCTCTCCTGGATCAGTAACTGGTTAAGAGATAGGAAACAAAGGGTAGGAATAAATGGTCAATTATCAGAATGGAGAGAGTAAATAGTGGTGTGTCCCAGGGATGTGTACTGGGACCAATATTATTCAACATATTCATAAATGATTTGGGAAAAGGGGTAAACAGTGAGGTGGCAAAATTTGAAGATGACACAAAACGACACAAGATAGTTAAGTCCCAAGCGGACCATTAAGAGTTACAAAGGGATCTCACAAAACTGGGTGTGTGGGCAACAAAATGGCAGATGAAATTCCATGTTGAGAAATGCAAAGTAATGCTCATTGGAAAACATAATCCAAACTAGACATATAAAATGGTGGGGTCTAAATTAACTGTTATCATTCAGGAAAGAGATCGTAGAGTCATTATGGATAGTTCTTTGAAAATATCCACTCAATGTGCAGCAGCAGTCAAAAATGTGAACAGAATTTAGGGAATCATTAAGAAAGGGATAGATAATAAGACAGAAAATATCATACTGCCCCTCTATAAATCCATGGTATGCCCACATCTTGAATACTGTGTGCAGATGTCGTTGCCCCATATCAAAAAAGATATGCTGGAATTGGAAAAGGTACAGAAAAGGGCAACAAAAATGATTGGTGGGCATGGAACAGTTCCATATGAGGGAAGATTAATAAGACAGGGACTTTTCAGCTTGGAAAAGAGACAACTAACCGGGGCCGGGGGGAGAGGGGGATGGTAGAGGTCTGTAAAATCATGACTGGTGTGGAGAAAGTAAATAAGGCAGTGTTATTTACTCCTTCTCATAACACAAGAACCAGGGCTCACCAAATGAAATTAGTAGGCAGCGGGTTTAAAACAAACAAAAGGAAGTACTTCTTCACACAACACACAGTCAACTGTGGAACTCTTTGCCAGACGATGTTGTGAAGGCCAAGACTATAACAGGGTTCCAAAAAAAAACCCCTAGATAAATTGATGGAGGGTAGGCTCATCCATGGCTATTAGCCAAGATGGGCAGGAATGGTGTCCCTAGCCTCTGTTTGCCAGAAGCTGGGGATGGGTGACATGGGATGGGTCACTTGTTGATTACCTGTTCTGTTCCTTCCTTCTGGGGCACCTGGCATTGGCCACTGTCCGAAGACAGGTTACTGGGCTAGATGAACCTTTGGTCTTACATAGTATGGCCACTCTTATGTTCTTATGGGATAGGGACTCTGTGGAATCACAGATTGAAGGGGCAACTCTAGATCTGAGGGAGGCAGAGGCGGGATCCCTGACCCCAGGGTTAGCTGCAGAGCAGAGAGGTCTTTCAGGTCTGTTCCTGTTCTGGGGGCGCACAGAGGAGTTGGGGCTCAGAGGCTGCCCAGCTGGCCTCTTCCATCTATCCTTTATTAAATAGCTAGATGGGTAGCTAGATCCAGGGGTAATGGATCAGAATCCGGCCCTCAACCCATTGCTGTCAGAGGGTGACTCTGGATTAACCCTGGAGGAGCTGAGTTCAGAATCCAGCCCTGATACTTCCAAGAACTCCACAGACCTGTGCTGTCCTTTCACAGCCCTCACGAGGTGCCTGGATTTCACCTGGGGCAACATCCTCCGTCTGGGTCTGGTCTCCGGGGTTCTGCTGGCCCTGGTGCTGATCATGGCCGAGGCTGGTTATTGCTGGAAGGAGACTCCAGGTGACATGACCCCCCTCTCTTATCCCTTCCCCCACCCCAGGACAAGGCCCCCCAAGTCTGCCAAACCCCTCTGAACATGGGGGTACCTCATCTGCACATAACCCTTGGGCAGCTGGCCCAGCTCCTGTACCACCTGTCAGTGGGGGAAGGAGTCAGACCAGGGTGTCTCCTCCACACTGAGGCTGCTATGAAGGGTGTGTGATGTCCAGAGATGCCCCTTCCCACTGTGAGCTGGAGCCACCCCAATGCCTGGCCCTACCCCACTCTGAGTGCCCCAAGTGGGTAGGTCTGTGGTGGCGGGTGGGGGGTGGGGTGGGGGGCAGTGCACACAGACACTAGGTCTCTTTCTGGCCAGCAGCTCCCACCTCTCCAGCCCCTGGAAACCTACCCACCCTGGGCAGCTGTCTTGTCCTCCCCTCCCCTCAATCCCATCCCAGTCAGGGGGCTTGGGCCTGTGGGGTGACACTGGCCCCTCTAACCCACCGTCTCTCTGTGCTTACAGGGGAGCCTGGATCCAGCCATGTAGAGATGAAGATCTCCCTGGGGGAAGAGCCCTATCTGCTTGGAGGGCTCCACAGGGCAGAAAAGCCACTCTCCCTTCCCCCAGGAAATCCCTGCTTCAGGGAATCCACATTTATTCCATGGTGCTCCCAACTCAACAGCTGGACCCCTGGGAGCAAACCCTCGACCCCCGGCACCGAGCACACCAGCCCCTGTGGCACCAGCTAAGGGAGCACCTGCCAGGGCCCCAGGGGGTGGGGAAGCAGGGCCGTAGCAGAGCCCCGTGCAGGGAAGGTGCTGCCTATGTCTCTGGGAAGCCCAGGGTGGGGTGTGGGGGGCTGGGCGCTGTATAGGGCCCCCTCAATAAATAACCCCTTCCCTGCCAGATTCCCTGCTCCTCCTGCTCCCTGCTGGGGATATGTCCTGAGAAGATGAGGGAAGGCCGTTAGTGCTTCCTTAGCCAGAGCATTTGCTTCCCGACCTCAGGGGATGAGCCGGATCCCTGAGTATGCCCCGGAGCCAATGTCAGACTAGGAGGGTGGAGCAGAGCGAGATTCCCTGATCATAAGAATGGCCATACTGGGTCTGTTCAGCCCACTGTCCTGTCTGCTGGGGGGAGCATGGGGCAGGGGATCTGGGTGCAGGGAGAAGGGGACAGGAGACACCTCGGGGACATGTTAATGCTGGGGCCATTTCTCCCCAGACTCAGGAATCGCTCTGATACCAGAAAAAAGAAAAGGAGGACTTGTGGCACCTCAGAGACTAACAAATTTATTTAAGCATAAGCATCCGATGAAGTGAGCTGTAGCTCACGAAAGCTTATGCTCAAATAAATTTGTTAGTCTCTAAGGTGCCACAAGTCCTCCTTTTCTTTTTGCGGATACCGACTAACAGGGCTGCTACTCTGAAATCTGATACTAGAAGGGATCTGCTGGCCTGAGCCCGGCACCGTCCAGCCCAACATGTGGCTTTCCGTGCACATGCAGCCAATCTGTCACCTCCAGGGAAAACAGCCACCTCAGCCAATGTGTGAGCACGACCCAGCACCCACTTGGGAATGGGATGGGGCAAAGAAGAGCCGGAGACAGCCCTTCCTGGATGGGCACCGACACTGCAGAATCCCAGCTCCTGAGATAGAGTGACCAGCCCCCTGTGCATGGGGACATGAGGTCTGGCCCCTGGCACTGAAATAAAGTCATTTACTGCTCCCCCAACCCCGGGCTGTCTGTCCTGGTCTCTCTCTGGAGCTTCAGTTCTCTGTTGCCTCAGTCCCTGCAGTAGGGTCCCCCACTCTATACATCACCCGGCTCCCTCCCCCAGCTCTCACCCCCTCCCCAGTAGCTGATCCCATCTCTGTAGGGATGGACCCTACAGTCCTGGATCCCATCTGCCCCCTCGGACCTTCTCCCCAGCTCTCCTGGGCCCTGCTGGGTCACCAGAAGGATTTTTCTCCAACCCCCCTCCATCACCCCTCCTCAGCCTGGGGGGGGAGTGTCTCCCAGCACCCCAGACTCTGAAGAGCCCCCAGAATCCTCCCAGAATTTCCAGAGCATTCTCTGCCCTATATATCCCCTGGGTGGCTCCTGCCCCTACCGATGGAGCTGCCCCTCAGGCCATCGGGGGCAGAATTGTTCTTCCCAACCCTGCTGAGCCATGGCAGCACGAGCTGGTGTGTGTGGGGGGGTGATGCTCTGTACCTCGGGGGAACATCCTACACCCCCATGTTCATCCTTGTAAAATGACTGTGTGGTATCCAATCCAAAGTTTGTCATGTCGCCTGTCTTCGGATGGAGAATCCAGTACGTCCTTTGGTCCATTGTTCCAGTGTTAATTACTCTCTCTCTTAACAAATTGTTGCTGTATTTTCAGTCTGAATTTGTTTGGCTTCAACTTCCAGCCAATGCATCTTGTTATACCTTTAAAAAGTGTTGCATTCTAATAGTTGATGTTTAACATCCTCGCTAGGTGCAGCTGGAATAGAAAGTATTTCACTATTACTGTAGGATATGGGTACGTCATTCCACTTCTTCCCAAATACAGAACTAAAATATTTGTAGTACTTCTCCTTTTTCTGCATCATGATTTACAGTTGTACCATCCTCATCTCCAGCTGCACTAAAACTGATTGCTAGGATATTTTGTTTTCCATATGTTTCAAGAACTCCTTATTGTCCTTATCCTAAAATGCCATAGATTTTTCATTGATATTGTTAGATTTTTCTTATCAAGTGTCTACAATTCCTAACTCCTCAGTTGCACCTATTGAGATGAAGTTCCCCATTTCCTAGTTGTTTAATATTATTATTTGTTATTTCTGCTTTCAATTCCACTGATAACCAGGATGGGGGTTTAGCTGAAGAAGCCACTTTCACAATTTGCTGAATTTTGTGTTTTGGGGGCATCTGATACATCTTAAACCACGCCCCAGCATTGGTCACATTTAGGGTTGCCAACTTTCTATTTGCAGACAACCGGACCTCCCTTCCCTGCCTCTTTCCCAAAGTCCCTGTCCCTTTCCCACCGCTTTTCACAAAACCCCGCCCCTGCCCCATCCTTTCCCTCAAGCCCCTACCCCTGTTCGCTCCTCTCCTCCCCATCCCGCCCCTCGCTGCTCTCTCTCCTCCCCCTTCCTTGTAGCTGGCTCCTCTCCTCTCCACTTCCCTTCTCTACTCCCACTGGGATCCCTCTGTCACAGAGCTGCAGCCTGACATGAAGTCTCCTGCCTGCCCAGATGCAAGTAGGAGGCGGCCCCAGCTGAGCGGGGTCTGGCTCGGGTTGATGACCCGGCACCTCTCCCTTCCCGCCCGCAGTAACCAGACTATTGGTGTCTGGTCAGTACATCTGACTGGACACTGCCAAGTCCCCTTTTTGACCGGACTTTCTGGTTGAAAATTGGGTACCTGACAAGCCTAGTCACATTTTCATCGGTCAAAACAAGGTCTAATATCCAATTACCCTGACTAGGTTGCAATATTTATTTTTATTTACTCTGGGATGAAAGATGCGAATGTAGCCCCTGATCTAACTGCAGCCGTCAGGGACTCCAGAATGACCTGAGGGGAGCTAAAAGAAAAGGAGGACTTGTGGCACCTTAGAGACTAACCAATTTATTTGAGCATAAGCTTTCGTGAGCTACAGCTCACTTCATCGGATGAAGTGAGCTGTAGCTCATGAAAGCTTATGCTCAAATAAATTGGCTAGTCTCTAAGGTGCCACAAGTCCTCCTTTTCTTTTTGTGAATACAGACTAACACGGCTGTTACTCTGAAACCTGAGGGGAGCTGAGATCAGAATCTAGCCCTGTTGCCTTTGCAGGCGATGAGTGACTCTGGCTTGACCCCGGGCAACCTGATCAGGGTGCAGGATGTTGTTTCCATTTTGGAGTGAAGGTTCAGGTCTCAGCTCCTCTTTTCCCTGACTCAGCTCCCCATTATTAAGACAAACGTTCCCCCAGCCCTCTGGCCCCTTTGGTACTCAGCACCCGGCCTCTCACGCTGCCTGAACAGCCAACTCACCCTTGTCTCCGATCCTGCCCCACTGACACAAGTGCTGGCCTCAGACCCTCGCCCAAGCTGGCACTCATGGAGAAAAAGGGCAGTGAGCTCACACCACATGATGGGACAGCGAGGGACCCCTCAGTGCTGCTCCAAATACCCCAGTCCCCAGCTCCATGGAGCCTGATGCCCCAGGAGCTCAAATGAGGAACTGAGCAGGGGGCGGCAGGCACAGGGAGCCTGTGATGCTCAGGGAGAGCAAACCAAGGTCCCTGCCACTCCCAACAAACCACATCCCCATCAACTGCTGCCCACGTCTCTGTGCTGCGCAGGGGACACCCAGGGGAACTGGGGGATGAGCTGTGTTAATTTCACCAACCTGACCAGACCAGAATCTGGGTGCAAGCTGTTACCCCCAACTCTGCTGGATCTGGGACTGTAGGGGTCTGGTGGTCAGAGCATGTGTTACACTGCCAGACCAGGGATGGTTTTAGAAATGGAATTTTATTAAACTTAATGTCCAACTCCCCAAACAAACGCAGGCTGCAACCCGCTGGGTCCCCCTGGAGAACGACAGAAACCCTCCTAGGGGTGCAGCTTGCATCCCCACTGTTCCTCTTTAGCCTCGCTAGCAGACCTCCAAACCCTTAAAGGGACAGGACACAGCCTTAGAGATACAGGATGCAGGTATGTAGAACCCTGACATTCCCGTATCAGTGCTACACTCCTCCTGTGGAAATATAATATCCCCCAAATATTCCCATTAACAAAATATAAAACATTCCGTCCAGCCATTTGGCTTATTAACAGACACCTACGACTTCCACAAGCTCGTGCTTTCGGTCTCAGATGAGCTTTTGTCTTGCTCCTTTTTCATCAGATCTGGAAACTTTTGCATCTCTCTTTGGTTTAATTCACATAAAGCAGAAAATGTCAGTGTCAAGGGTTGTTCCATTGCCCAACCAAATAGCCAGTTCTGAACAGTTTAAATCCCCAGAGATCCTCAAATCTTATGAAATACCAGCTCCCACATGGTAAGCGGTATAACCATGTAAGACAAAGTCATTAGACATAAAAAACATCTACTCAAGAAACATAAAACTAACTATGTAGCGCTATCGACCCCTTTTCTAGAGCAATATCCAAACCAGAAGCCAATGTCTCTTCATTTACATTAATCTTGGAGAGAATGCAGGATAAGATACAGGAAAGGTACTAGGTACAGCATGTAAACACAAGGATAAAGCCATGGTGCATTCACCAGTAGCTGGAATTAGACACTGATGAGTAGGTTCATAGGTCAGTGTCTGGGGGGCTCTTCCCTCTCTAGTCAGAGGACCTCAGGTGACAATGGATTGTTCTCGAGATCTGTCCTCTTGTGCACTGATGGTTTCCGGGTCCATGGTCACATTTTGACATTCATGTTTTTCATTGGCTGATGTCGATGTCACATCAGACTAGTCACCTGTCTTCAAGTTTACAAGATCAACAACATCCCCATTTCCCAGCTGTGGAAGGAATGTTTCTGCCTCTGAATTCAGAGTCACCATGCCATGGGTACCATGTTGTTTGTCTTCGCTCTCACTGTCAGAATCACTGGAGTCCAAATTCTGTCCTTATTGAGGCTTGGTCTACACTACAGCCTACTTCAGTATCACTCACATCACTCAGGGGTGTGATTAATCCACACCCTCTGAGTGACATAGTTATACCGACCTTAACCCCCTGTGTAGACAGTGCTCTCCCGCCCACATAGCTACTGCCTCTCGCAGGGGTGGACTTATTATGCTGACAGGAGAGCGCTCTCCCATCAGCATGGAGCATCTTCACCAGATGCGCTACAGTGGAGCAGCTGCATCGGTGCATCTGTGCCGCTGTAGCGCTTCTAGCAGAGACTCGCCCTTAGATTTCCAGTTTTGCTGATTTACCTTGATCTCTGTATCTTCTGCAGTGGTGCTGTGCAGCACAGTGTCATATCCAAGGGCAAGAAAACCCAGAGAAGCCAAAACTTGTGGTGACAAACTCTATCACCTCCTTCTCCACCCTCTGCCTTTACTCTGTGAACTCTCCCCTTTCCTTTCATGTTCTAACATGAATTTTATCTTCCCAATAGGATGTTAGTTTGCCTGGTCCCCTTCCTGACAAGTACTCCTGTCCCCTGGCCAGAGGGCAGCACCATACACTTTCTGACCATAATGATTCTTACCACGAATAGCAGTTTTGAGAACATATTGAGGCCAGTTCATAAACGTCTTTCAATTGCTGTTTCTGTCTCTCAGCATATTCTTTATGGTTCCTAGGTGCAGATTCAGAGTTCATAGGAAGAGCAAATGCAATGACAATAGACAAATGTGATTATCTTCAAGATAATAAATAGAAGAGTGGGAACTCATAGCATCATTTTGTGTACAGTTATAGGCATTGATAGTCTTATGGTCTTATTAAGGGAGTCCTTCCAGTCTGATTTTTGTTCTTCTGCCAAGGTTATCCATGTAGCCAGCAGAATTCGATTCAGCCTTTCTACTTGCCCATTGCCCTGTATGGGGTTATGGGAGAAGTTTAAATCTTACTGTAGTACTCTACCCTTTGGAAAAAAAACTATTTTCAAACTCTGCTCCTTATTGACGATGGATTCTTTTGGGGAAATCAAATCTTAAAACAAACTAATTGAAGATCTTGTCTGTCACTGTCTTTCCTGAGTTTTTGGTGGTAGGGTAGACTTTGACAAACCAAGTAAAGTGATCCACCGAGGCTCAGATGTATTCAAATCTTTCTTTGATTCTTCCTAGATGGAAGAAGCCTATGGATAAAAGTACAAATGCTTCTGTTGTAACTAAGGAAGTAAGGTGCCACCAGACTCCTTGTTGTTTTTGTGGATACAGACTAACACGGCTACCCCCTGGTACTTGTTGTAACTATGGTAGTTAGATGAAATCTGGTACGCTGGTGAGGTTTCTTTTGCTTCGTGCACATACAAACTCTAGTGACACAATGTTCGATGTACAACATCCTCCTGTGTTCTCTTGGTATTTGGTTTGTGCCCCAAAAACTTATACGGAAGCATTTTAGCAATAGCTGGAACTTTCTTCTGAGGTGCCAAAATGTCTTCTCCTGGAAAAAGTTTTATGGTGGATGTAATGCCCATGAAGGAGACTTTTACTGTCAAAGGATTGGTAGTAATAACTGCTAACCTGGACACCTTGCCATCAGTTTGTATATCCAAGGAGTTTGACTGCTTTAACAACACCTGTGTTCGTCTCTTCTGTGTATTCTGTGCATCCTGTCAATATCAAGGGGAATTCCTGATAAAGCATTAGATTTCCCTAGATGATATTTAACTGCAGTAGAACCTCAGAGTTACGAACACCTTGGGAAAGGAGGTTGTTCGTTACTCTGAAATGTTCGTAATGCTGAACAAAATGTTATGGTTGTTCTTTCTAAAGTTTACACCTGAGCATTGACTTAATAGAGCTTTGAAACTTTACTATGCAGAAGAAAAATCCTGCTTTCCCTTTATTTTTTTAGCAGTTTATGTTTAATACACTACTGTAGTGTATTTGTTTTTTCTCTCTCTGTTGCTGCTGCCTGATTGTGAACTTCAGGTTCCAAATAAGGTGCATGGTTGGCTGGTCAGTTCATAACTCTGATGTTCATAACTCAGGTTTTCTACTGTATGAAGTTAAAGTCAGCTAATTCTACAACCCACCAGTGCACTATGGGGTTCAGCCTGGCAGTGGTGGAGATGTAGGTTAGCACATTATTATCTCTGTTAACTGTGAAGGATTGTGCATCGCAGATTTAGTCTACTAAATAAATAAATGGTCAGTTTTCGGAGTGGAGAGAGGTAAATAGCAAGGTCCCCAGGAGAGCTGGCTGTATTTCAAGGAATCCCTGTTGAGGTTACAGGGAAAAACCATCCCGATGTGTCGAAAGAACAGTAAATATGGCAGGCGACCAGCTTGGCTTAACGGTGAAATCCTAGCGGATCTTAAGCATAAAAAAGAAGCTTACAAGAAGTGGAAGGTTGGACATATGACCAGGGAAGAGTATAAAAATATTGCTCGGGCATGTAGGAATGAAATTAGGAGAGCCAAATCGCACCTGGAGCTGCAGCTAGCGAGAGATGTTAAGAGTAACAAGAAGGGTTTCTTCAGGTATGTTGGCAACAAGAAGAAAGCCAAGGAAAGTGTGGGCCCCTTAATGAATGAGGGAGGCAACCTAGTGACAGAGGATGTGGAAAAAGCTAATGTACTTAATGCTTTTTTTGCCTCTGTCTTCACGAACAAGGTCAGCTCCCAGACTGCTGCGCTGGGCATCACAACATGGGGAGTAGATGGCCAGCCCTCAGTGGAGAAAGAGGTGGTTAGGGACTATTTAGAAAAGCTGGACGTGCACAAGTCCATGGGGCCGGACGAGTTGCATCCAAGAGTGCTAAAGGAACTGGCGGCTGTGATTGCAGAGCCATTGGCCATTATCTTTGAAAACTCATGGCGAACGGGGGAAGTCCCGGATGACTGGAAAAAGGCTAATGTAGTGCCAATCTTTAAAAAAGGGAAGAAGGAGGATCCTGGGAACTACAGGCCAGTCAGCCTCACTTCAGTCCCCGGAAAAATCATGGAGCAGGTCCTCAAAGAATCAATCCTGAAGCACTTACATGAGAGGAAAGTGATCAGGAACAGTCAGCATGGATTCACCAAGGGAAGGTCATGCCTGACTAATCTAATCGCCTTCTATGACGAGATAACTGGTTCTGTGGATGAAGAGAAAGCAGTGGATGTATTGTTTCTTGACTTTAGCAAAGCTTTTGACACGGTCTCCCACAGTATTCTTGTCAGCAAGTTAAAGAAGTACGGGCTGGATGAATGAACTACAAGGTGGGTAGAAAGCTGGCTAGATTGTCGGGCTCAATGGGTAGTGATCAATGGCTCCATGTCTAGTTGGCAGCTGGTGTCAAGTGGAGTGCCCCAGGGGTCAGTCCTGGGGCCGGTTTTGTTCAATATCTTCATAAATGATCTGGAGGATGGTGTGGATTGCACTCTCAGCAAATTTGCGGATGATACTAAACTGGGAGGAGTGGTAGATACACTGGAGGGCAGGGATAGGATACAGCGGGACCTAGACAAATTGGAGGATTGGGCCAAAAGAAATCTGATGAGGTTCAATAAGGATAAGTGCAGGGTCCTGCACTTAGGACGGAAGAACCCAATGCACAGCTACAGACTAGGGACCGAATGACTAGGCAGCAGTTCTGCGGAAAAGGACCTAGGGGTGACAGTGGACGAGAAGCTGGATAGGAGTCAGCAGTGTGCCCTTGTTGCCAAGAAGGCCAATGGCATTTTGGGATGTATAAGTAGGGGCATAGCGAGCGGATCAAGGGACGTGATCGTCCCCCTCTATTCGACATTGGTGAGGCCTCATCTGGAGCACTGTGTCCAGTTTTGGGCCCCACACTACAAGAAGGATGTGGATAAATTGGAAAGAGTCCAGCGAAGGGCAACAAAAATGATTAGGGGTCTGGAACACATGACTTATGAGGAGAGGCTGAGGGAACTGGGATTGTTTAGTCTGCGGAAGAGAAGAATGAGGGGGGATTTGATAGCTGCTTTCAACTACCTGAGAGGTGATTCCAGAGAGGATGGTTCTAGATTATTCTCGGTGGTGGAAGAGGACAGGACAAGGAGTAATGGTCTCAAGTTGCAGTGGGGGAGATTTAGGTTGGATATTAGGAAAAACTTTTTCACTAGGAGGGTGGTGAAACACTGGAACGCATTGCCTAGGGAGGTGGTGGAATCTCCTTCCTTAGAAGTTTTTAAGGTCAGGCTTGACAAAGCCCTGGCTGGGATGATTTAATTGGGGATAGGTCCTGCTTTTGAGCAGGGGGTTGGACTAGATGACCTCCTGAGGTCCCTTCCAACCCTGATATTCTATGATTCTATGATTCTATGATCTGTACTGGGACCGGTGTTGTTCAGCATATTCATTAATGATCTGGGAAAGGGGGTACACAATTTTGGCAGGCTCAGCTTAGTTTTTCACTCCAGCTAGCTCCTGAAGCTCAATCCTGGGCAAACTGCCCTGATTACAGTTTCCATTATCTCTGTCTCAGTGGTCCCCTTGGGAACACCATTTGCAATTTGATAAGCCAAACTGCTTTGGTTTAGCCTGTCCTTTTGCAGGGAGTTCCTAAACTGTCCTGTTATTTTAAAGTCTTTCTTTAACACTGGTTTTCTTTTCTGGGATGGGATTGACAGATCTTTTGCTCCTCTTTTGCTGTATCAATGGCTTGTAAAATCTTCTCTCTTAATGCCAGCAATGTAAGACAATCCCTGATTTTCCAGCAGGTTTGGCTCTTCACTATTGAAATGAATTCTGATATATTTGGGTAAGGTCAAAGAGCTTTTGGCTGCAGTTTCACTGTAATGTGTCCCAGAAATGCCCAGGGAGTCACAGACTTCTCTTAAATGCTCATCCTTTAGCTGGTATCAGAGTCCTCCTACCTCCACGACTGGTCTTTTAACTCTCTCCCAGCCATAGCACTTGCAACCAATGAAATCTTCCCTGGCAGCTTTCTCTGGAGCAGTCTGCAGCAGTTTGGTGGGTTCCTCTCTTGGAGAGATCAGATCATTGCAATTCAGCCTCTCCTGTCTGGGCTCACCAAATCTTACACTCCCAGAGCAGGGGCGGTTTGAATAGTGGAGTCTTATTAAACTTAGTATCCACAAAACAAACAAGAGCTTCAAGCCTTTTCTGGTTCCCTTGGGAGTGCTACACTGCAGCTGAATTGAGCCGAGGCGAACGTATGGCTCCTCTCAGAGAGTGCACTGAAGACACGAAGTGATGGAGCTTGTTTCCCTTCTGGGGAGCTGCATTCACTCAGCTGGGGGGGCGGGGGGAGGGATAGCTCAGTAGTTTGAGCATTGGTCTGCTAAACCCAGGATTGTGAGTTCAATCCTTGAGGGAGCCATTTAGGGATCTGGGGCAAAAAGTGGGGATTGGCCCCGCTTTGAGCAGGGGGTTGGACGAGATGACCTCCTGAGGTCCCTTCCAACCCTGATATTCTATGATGCTAGAACAGGCCAGCAGGGGAGCATCTCCTCCTGTGCAGGGAATATCTCAGGAGAAGCACAAGGAACAGAAAAGCCTTTGGACTGTACACATCTGTCCTAGACTACACAACACCTCTTCTCTCCTCCTCGCTTCATCTTCAGGGAGCAGTATTTTACTGCACGCCGTCCGCTCTGACCCCTTTTGTTGATACACAAAAAGTGTTCATGGGAACATTGCTGGTGCCAGCACTGCCAGGGCACTAGCGCGTGTGCACACTTCATCACCGTTGCCAGCGCTGGGCTTTTCCACAGCAACAGGCTGCATCGGCAAGAGGTGTGTGGCTCCGGGGTCGTCATCCCAGCATCCCTCATGCCGCCATCAGGCACGTTGTCTTGTGTGGGCTTTTTGCAGTGCATTGTGGGATACAAGCACCCCTCTCAGGGAATGTTAGCGTTTAGGGTGCGGGACAGATCTGGCAATGTCCTGGCACATCCTGGGCGAACCTACCTGAATTAAGGGTAAGTCACTTTGGAGTCCATTGTATTAAAAATGCAAAGTTTCTGTATTATTGGGGGTTGTACAAAATTTCTCTAGGGGGGAGGCGTGGCCAGTGTAAACCTCCAGAAGCATTATGAGCTTCAAAGGACTATTTCAAAGAACTCGCCAGACAAACAAAGTTACATGGGGCTCTGGGGAAATACCTGGGGGAGGCAAATGCACGTTACTAGGCATGGCAGGGTGTAGAGGATTCCTGCATGAGTCCCCACTGACAAAAAAAACAACCACTTTGTTGGGAGCTGTTCTTCGTTTGGTCACTGTAAGAGTTGCTTTGGCAGGAAGGGGCAGAAGAGAAATGGAGCAAGGACCCAATAGCCATCACAGCCAAAAGATGGAGTAAAAACAAAGGACAGATTTGTACCCACACATTCAGAACACACGAGATTACCAGTCCATTGCTTTAATGACTTGGCTAACTCATCATGCGAAAGGACCCCATTGCCACCAGCTGTCCTTTGATCAGCCAAAGTCAGGAATACAAGACATAGCCATTAAAGCCTGCAGTGGTGCAGAGATATCTAGTAAGAGTCCTTGTGATAAATGAAGGTGGGGGGAGCTCCTTTTTATGGACGCCCAGCCAGCCAGTTACCTATAAAGTCCCTCTTGCTGGCTGTTCTCTGCTTGCTTTACGTGTAAAGGCTTAAAAAGTCCCCCAGGCAAAGGAAAGGGAGTGGGCACCTGACCAAAAGAGCCAATGGGAAGGCTAGAATTTTTTAAAATGGGGAAAAAACGTCTGATGTTGTTCTCCAGGAAAGAGGGGGAGGGGGAGCAGTTATGCTATGAGAAGCTTTAAGCCAGATATGATCATAGAGCATCAGATCATACCTAGAACAACTTATTTGGAACCCCCAGATGTGTAAGTAGATCAGGAATGTTTAGAAAGACACAATTAGGTTTATTTCTGTTTATTTCTTATGGCTAGTGGACTCCTCTGTGCTAACCCCAGGTGCTTTTGTTTGCTTGTAACCTTTAAGCTGAACCCCCAAGAAAGCTATTTTGGGTGCTTAATTTTGGGAATTGCTCTTTTAAAATCTAGCAAAAGCCTAAGTTCCAGATGTATTTTCTTTCTTTTTGTTTCTAATAAAATTTACTTTTTTTAAGAACAGGATTGAATTTTTGGTGTCCTAAGAGGTTTGTGCATGTTGTTTAATTAGCTGGGGGCAACAACTAATTTCCTTTGTTTTCTTTCTCAACTCTTCTCCGGAGCGGGTGGGGGTGAAAGGGCTTGAGGGTACCCCAGAGGAAGGAATTCACAAGTGCGCCTTCCTGGGCTCTCAAAGGGGTTCTGCACTTGGGTGGTGGCAGCATCTATCCATCCAAGGTCAGAGAGAAGCTGTAACCTTGGGAGTTGAATACAAGCCTGGAGTGGCCAGTATTAATTTTTTGAATCCTAGCGGGCCCCCACCTTGTGCCAGAGTGGGGAATCAGCCTTGGCAATCCCAGTCTTTCAAGCAAGATTCAAGTTCTGCTTAGTACAAGCCATGCTATGGCATCCGTTTTGTTGGAAGTTTTTCTTCTGCTGTTTATTGTAAGAGTTGCTTTGGCAGGAAGGACCAGAAGAGCAATGGAGGAATAACCTGGCCATGGCCAAGATAAGAAGCAAAGGCCAATGACCACAAGGGGGGTTCGAATGCAGCCATACAGAGCACAACGGATTAGCAGTCCATCGCCTTAACCAGTCAGCCAGGCCATCAGTTAAAAGGGCTCTGGTGTCACCAGCTGTCCTTTGATCTGCTGAAGACAGTGCTGAAGCCTGTAATCATGCTAATGTTGGGGAAGCCTGCTTCAAGATTCCCATTCTCGAGAGGTGGTTGTGAGTCCTGGCGGGTGAAAGACATGCTACGGCAATTGCTCCCTAGCTGTTGCCACCAGAACAAGGAGGAAAGGCCAAAGATAAATGTGGTGTTTGAAATCACATGGGCAGATCACAGTGGAAGTGCTGGGACACCAGTTGGGGTGTGTGTGTGGCTGAGTCACATGACTGACCCCATAACGTGTGCTGTGTCTGTTTCTGGAGGATGCCCCAGGGTGGCTCCCGCAGGTCCCAGCCCTGGATTATAAATAGGCTTCGTAGAACTCAACTTTTAATTTTTTTTCTTTATAATTTTGACAATGTCAATGTTGATTTTTAAGGGTTTTTAAATTTTTGTTATCAGTTTAAATGTCCACTATTGGTTAAAATCATGGGTTTTCAGCAACGTTTTTATATTTATTGATTTATATTTCACAGTGGAGGGAATTAAAGGGGGGGTCAGACAATAATTATTTAATGGCAGTAGATGTTGAGATGCAAAAAGTTAAAGCTTTCTAACCATTAAGACACAAATTGGCATAATCACATGTCAAAATATACAGTAAATATCCCAAAATCAACCTCTAACAATGTCTCGAGCAGCATTTCTCTTACTTTGCTTATCTGCAAATGTATGATTATTATCGATGGAAATATTTCCTTGTGGGTTTGTGTGCATGCAGGGAACTTGATGTTTACTGATATTTACCAATAACAATCTCATCCATCCAAGCCTAGTTCTAAACAGAGCCCCGCGCTGTGCTTGAGATGAGCGCGGAGCGTGGGCTGTGGTTGCAGGCTGTGGTCCCTGTTCCCAGCACAGGAGTGTCTCCTCCCCCAACCCCAACCCCATCCCCTCGGTCCTAGCAGTATTTATAGACACACAGCCCCAGGGAGGGCAAGCAAACAGCACCCTTTGGGTCAGGCCCACAGCTCTCTCCTGCTGGATCCGGCTCCCTCTCCCCGGGCCAGGCCCTGCAGGAATGAAAATTAAACCCTTATGAAGTGAATGTGTCACTGCTCACACACGGGGCCGGACTCTGTCCTGGGGACAGGAGCATGATCCCAGAATGACACTGTTGCAAGCCGTGGGGTTCCTCTGTATTTACACACACACACAGAGCAGTGTGACTGAAGAGCATGGACTGAGGTGTGTGCGGGAGGGCCATTTTACATAGTCTCCTCGCAGTCTCTCCAGGACATGGGCACAGAGAGCGGGAGCTGCCATAGCAATGTTCCCTCTCATTTTTTCCATCCATGTGCAGAATAAATTTTGGTATGTGCACCGAGGTATGTGCCTATGTGTGCCATCAGTAGAAACAAAAAAACTAGATAGAATATATATTTTTAAAAAGTTACCATAGGGATAATTACTCCAGCCAGGACAGGTTAGGCCTTTTAGAACTCACTACTCAAAGCATTAAATTTAAGGGGAAGAGAAATGAAAAATATGAAATGCACAAACCAGTCAAAACACTAAAATCACACACTTTGAAAGAATAAAATTACAGAGAATATATGTGCATTACAGGAAGTACGAAGAAGTAACAACAACAATAATACGAGTATGTGTTGGGAGGTGAGTGTGAAAGAGACTGTGTGTGTGTGTGAGAGAGCGAGAGACAGACAATGTGAGCTGGCTGCTGGGGAAATCTCAGAAACAGTGCATGTCCCTTTAAGAAAGGCACTCAGTCACACTCACCGTTCAGGGCTCTGTCTTTAAGGGCTTGTCTACACTGGCACTTTACAGCGCTGCAAGTTTCTCACTCAGGGGTGTGAAAAAACACCCCCCTGAGCCCTGCAAGTTTCAGCGCTGTGAAGTGCCAGTGTAGACAGTGCACCAGCGCTGGGAGCCGTGCTCCTCCGTGCTATTCCCCGCATCGGGGTGAAGTTTTTTAGAGCGCTTTAACGTTGCCAGTGAAGACGCCCTCAGATAAAGTTCAGATCTCACCACAGAGGAGCGCCTGCGGGCTGCTTCTTGGAGCTACTCCTTGTTGCCCCATGTTTATCAGTTACCCCCCCCCACCCCATCTAGTCTCATTAGTGAGTTTCTCCCCCGGCCCCGAGTCTCATGGACACATCGCTGCACAATTACGCAGCCCACAGACCCCTCTCTAATCCCAGCCCCCCTGGTCTGCCCCGGTGACCCAGGAACTTCTTGGTGCCAACTGACCGAGGGCAGAGGGGTGCACAGAGTTTTATGGGATCCCCTGGGTGAGATATATGCACAATAGCTCACCAAAGGGTGGCCTGAGAGGTCTCTACCAAGAGTCCGTAGCCCACTGGGCATCATCATTGCTGCAGGGTGTTTGTATGGGACATAGCTTAAGAGAGATGTGAAAAGTAAGAGATTAGGCTCCAGAAGTGTTGAAGAAAAGCTCATCTCCTGCGCCATGGCAATCCCTTCGGCTGAGCCAATCAGCACACAGAACAAAGCCCAGCCGTGGAGACAGCCTATATTCACTGTCTGGGCCAGGTGCGGGCCTGAGAATCTACAAAGGGCTTGGCTACACTTACAGGGCTGCTTAGAGAAGACGCTACCTATGAGAGAGCTCAGCGTAGGTACTCCACCTCCACGAGAGGTGGGAGCTGGGCCAAAGGGAGAAGCCCTCCTGTCGACACAGCGCCGTCTGCACTGTGGGATAGGTCAGTATAACTGCGTAGCTCAGGGATGTGGATTTTCCACACCCTTGATCGATGTAGTTAGACTAACATACACTGATAGTGTAGACCAAGCCTAGGACAAAGGACCCCGAGGGTAAGTCTGCGAAGAGACACCTCCTCTGGGAAGAGACAATGGTCTGAACCTAGAAAGAAAGAGGAGAGGGGACAAGAGCTCCCTTTCACCCAGTAGGCGGCTGACAGTCTCAGGAACAGGAGATCACAGCCAAGCCTGGAGTAAAACCCCGGAAGGACTGTGGGGTGAGCGTTGCTCTACCAGACAGAAAAGAATCTCGTTCAGTGAGTCTAGGCTCTAGTCAAGGTGGTTTGATTTTATTGGCCATGGAACCATTTCTTTCCAACCCCTCTCCTTGCTACCCCTCGAATCTCTACACTCTGTGAAATCACTTGTCCTTGGTGTCACTGTGAAGGGATCTAGGGCTGTGTGTTGATCAGGGCAGTGATTGGAGGTGGAGCTGGTCAGCTGGGGGCCCTGTTCCTTTGGGAGCAGCGGATCTGTGACTGCTGTGAGTGCCCTGCGGGACAGGGGCTGGGTGCTGCAGCAGGACGCTTGGAGGGCTGGGGGCTGGAGTGTGCCTATTGCCAACCTAGAGAGAGGCCACCCCACGAGGCCTAGAGGGCACAGCTTGTGTGGCCTGTAGCCAGGGGAGTCGGAAAGCTGATCCCTGGCGGGCACAGACAAGGCTTCCTCATGCCAGGGGCAGCTGGTAGTGAAGTGCCTCACTGCCCCGGGTCCCCCCAGGGACCATCACGGGCCCCCAGAACCTCCAGCCTCCTCTTCTTTCTCCTCCTCCCCACCATTCCCCTCAATATATGGGGGCTCTCCCCTGCCCTTCCCCGCAGGCCTCTCCTGTCGCTCCAGGTCAGGCTGAGCGACGGCTCTTTTCTCCATGATGCAGGTGATGATCAGGGCAGACGTCACGAGGAGCAGGACCAGGGTGGAGCGCAGGATCCAGACCCAGAGCAGAACAGCAGGTCCTGGAACATGGGAGAGAGGAGGGTGAGAGATCACGTGCCATGGGGCTGAGTATGGGAACAAATGCACAAGACAAGCCTCACTCCCTGCCTGGCTGGAGGGGTCTTTGTTGAGTGCTTCCCCCCCACACCACACACACTGGGGGGGGGGGGGGGAATTTCACCCAGCAATGTTGGGGAATTTCACCCAGCAATGACACATCCTGGACAAGCCAGGGGGAGGCCTTTGACTGACCCTGGTCTTACTGGTTAGAGACCTCATGTGATCCTGCCTGGCCCCGCTCCTGTGAGGATCTTCCTCACGGCTGCCTCTTTGCCCGCGGGTGTCCAGCCCTAGCACCTGGTCAGCTGGTGTCAGCCCCCTGCTCTGCACCCTTGGGGCCCTTTCTGAGACGTGCCGGCAACTGGAATCTGGGCTGATACATTGGGGACTGAACTGGGGACCTCCAGAGCTGAAAACATCAGCTGCCCTTTCATGAACTAAAGAACCAAGCCTCTGACATCGTTGGCTGTAACAAGCCACAGCCTCTGTGGCTAGGCAGTGAGAGAAACTTGTAACACACTCACCACTGGGTTAGGCTGTCTCCCTGGGGCTGCTCCCAATTAGGACAGGCCAAAATTGTCTAATCTCAGTGCAAGGCTTTCTTACAGAGAAATCACACAGAACTAAAGAAAACCGGTTACCTTTGGCAGAAGCTTCCCCTCCAGAGTTCCTGGCCCCAAGTATATCTGTAGGGTAGATGTACAGTAGATTATGATTCCCTTCAATAATCTGAAACCCATATATAAATCAGAAGCAAAATGTCAGAAATTACCACGGAAGTACGTGCAACAGTACTGGGGTTTCTTTCGAGGACACAGGCTTCGTAAAATCACCCCATAAATCTTAGATTCTATTCCTCAATGTCTGACTTAAGGAACATTGACATCACACAAAATTTCAGGTGTATATGCCCCCCCCCCCCAAAAAAAAAAACCTGAAACTTTGTGTCATGTCAATGTATTAAACCTAACAACTAAGATAATGCTATATAAACATATTCCCCCTGGGTGTGCAGGGGGGAGGGAGGTGCTGGGGGAGATGGCCTGGGGGGCACTGCGAGTGCTGAGGGGCAGCCTAGGGGGTGCCATGAGAGCTGTGGGGCTGGTCTGTGGGGGCTCCGCGGGTGCTCAGGTGGGAGCAGCCCGGGACCCCCCGCTGGTGATGTGGGGGGGATTGGCGGGGCTGACAGGCTCCCTATCCGGCTTCTCGGAAGTGGTGACATGTCCCTCCCTAAGCTCCTAGCTCCGCAGGCTACCAGCTCCGCAGCTCCCATTGGCTGGGAACTACGGCTAATAGGAGCTGTGGAGGCGGCGCCTGTGGGTGGAAGTAGAGCACAGAGCTAGGCGCTGAGAGAGGGAGGGACATGTTGTCACTTCTGGGGAGCCCCCACAAGGTAAGCCCAGAGCCATTCCCCTCTCTTATGCCCCAACCCCGAGCCCTGAGCCCCCTCCACACCCAAACTCCTGCTGCTGCAGCGCGGGGCGGGGGGGAGATGGCGGTGACCCAAGACTGCCCCAGCAGCAGCTGTTGTGGCAGGCCCAGGGGCTGCCTGAGCTGCTCGGGCAGCCCTGGAGCCAGCCACACCGGGCGCTGCAGAAGTCATGGAGGTGACTTCCGTGGCCTCCATGACAATCTCACAGCCTTATCTATGACATGTCTTAGATGTGGGGTTCTGAGGTGTATTGAAAACTGTGGCAGAATTGAGGGCTATCACTTTAATTTGTGAGCGAGTTCCTAGTACTGCTTGTGGGCCTGTGGGCTCTGAGGGAAGTCATGTGATCTGTGTCAGTCTGGATTGTAAGAGCCAGCCCAGAGTCAAAGTTGTGTGAGGTGTGTCTTGCTTCCTTAGGGAGCAGCCTGATTTATCTCTCTCTGGTTTTGGTGGTGTCATTCTGAATTCTAAGAAATAATCGTCGTATTATGCTTTAACCTTCAACCAAGAGTACTGATGTTTTTATCTAACTTCTCTATGTATATACTGGTAACAACACAGGGCAATCACCCATTTGATGGCCAGTCAATAGGGGAGGAAGCATAGGGCATGATGTCACATGGCTTCTGGAGTTGATGGTTTAGGCAGGGACACCATCTACCTCCACTTCTAAAGATTCATGGCCACACTTCCTCTGGAGTACTTTAACAATTCCATGGCACTGTCCATGGAGTTTCATCCAATCAGGATTGATTTGGTCATCTTTTTATGACAGATTATTTACCCAATACAGCAAATGTCATGAAGAAATTGGAAGAAATCCAGAAGAATCATTCAATCTATAACTGTACATTGCTGGCTGTCTACTGGAAGTCCCAAAATATCAATCAGCCTCCGCGGATCATGTCACTTTGAGGAAAATGATCGTAAGATCTTCTGATCATGAATGGAGTAAATGGTTAAACAACAAAATTGTTGACCACTTGATAAAAGGTCTAAGCTAAAAATCTATTAAAATTTGAAAACCACAAATATGTAATAAAATTCAGAGCTGGAGCTGAATTCTGCAATTTAATTATTAACACACACATTCAAGCACCCAATCTGACATTTTACACCAAAAAGGTTTACGTTCTCCGGTTTAGGGCAAGCAAACAAACAAAGATCTCTTTGTAATCAGTAAATTAATTTCCCTTATTTTCCACTGACCTGAGTAAAAATCAAAATAGTTGTTAAAACACCACTTTTACAGGCAAAAGAGCTTTCTTTATCTCAACACAAAGGTGGGATTTTAAATTCTCCCAGGATCCCACAAATTGTAGAGTCATTACATGTGACTGTTTGAAATCATCATATGGGGACACCAAAAAAATCAATGATCAAATAAATAAAAGATCGTCTTGTGCCACATGCAGACTAGAGGGCTCTAGCAGCTCACCAGGCTTTACTGTTACTCAGAAAGTAGAAAACGGACCAGCTCCTCAGTTGGTCTGAATCAGTCGAGTTCCACCAAAGTCCAGGCGAGGAAAGATGAACTCAGAGCCCAAATCCGCATGAGGTGCTGGCTTCCGTCAGCTCCAGTTGGGCCTACTGAGATTTGCAGCTGCTCAGCACCTTGCTTGATTAGTCCTTTAAGCTTTAAAGCATGTGACCAGGAAAACCACTGGTAAACTAAGGGAGTCACTGAAAAATTGAAGCTGATTTGAGAAACCCTAATGTGCTGAATTCACAGGCTATGCAACTGGTGGTGTGAACTGGACATTAGGAATACATTGTCTGGAAAACAGATACTAATTGGAACCCTACTGAACTGGGTCCCAAAACTCCTATTGACTTCAGTGGGCTTTGGATCAGACCCTGAGTACTTGATATGCCTTTTTCACCTTGTGCCTGGCCTCACAAAGTAAAATATACAAAACCTAAATTTCTTCCACATGATACTGGGCAGAGACATATATATAAGGGGCTAACTCTGCTCTCACTGAAATCGATGGAAGCTTTTCTCTTGCATTCAAAGGAGTTAAGATCTAGTTGATACTAGGACTAAAATATTTTAGCTCTATCTATTAATAGATTCATAGACATTAAAGGCCAGAAGGGACTTGATGATTTGACCGCCTGCATAACAGAAGCGATTTCTGTATCTCAAGCCCGCAACTTCTGTTGTGCTAGAACATGTCTTTTAGAAAGAGACATCGAGTCTTGCTTTAGAGACTTCAAGCCATGGAGAATCCACCACATATTAAATGAGTTCCCTGCCTGAGCACGTGTTCCCTTACCATGGAGTCTCTAAAATGAAATAAGCCCTAGAACATAAATGAGAGAGATGGGTCGGAGCTGCAATATTCAAAGGCAGATTTTGAACTTCCTCTTTCCCAGCGCCAAGAAAAGATGGAAGGGATTTTAACTCGGGGTTTTGACCAAGGTCATTAGATAGGGGAGAATTGCAAAATATGGGTCTGGATAATGTGTGCCCAGAACTTAGAGATGCAGCCACAAGTAGTTTATAATTTAGCATCATTTCCTGCTGTGCATGTGCCCGGGGAGTTTTTCAAATGGCCACAACCGGGTTAGTTTACCCCCATCTGCTCTGAACTTCAAGCAAAGTCCATATGACATTCCTGACGATGCACCTGACAAATTTCTCATTTAAGGATTGATCCATTTTTTGAAGAGGTTAAACCTGTTCTTCACCTGCATAAAACTCAGAAAGGGCTGGTGGAATCTTGTTCAACCATTAAATAAAATAAAACAAAACAATTAGCGTTGAGCTGGACTTCAGGAATGGAGACTTCAGCACAAGAGATGGAAGTTTTGAAACTTTTACTCTAGTTGCCACTGGCTGCTCCCACTGCACCCCCACTGCCTGCCCCCTGTGTGCTAAGCAGCCCTCCCTTCATTCAGCGTGTTACCTGGTGCACTCAGGTACTGGCGGGCACTGGGGAGAGAAGTCTTCTCTTGGTTCCTGTCGTCCTTGTGCTGGTAGCGGCAGAAATACTCCCCTGGGCTCTCTGGAGACACTGGCTGGGCTGACTCAAAGATGAATTTGTTTCTGTCCTTGGGCAGCATTAAAATTTCCTTGCTGTCCTTACAGAAGATGATGCGCGTCACTGAGGTGTCCATAGGGATGAAGCACAGCAGTATGATGGTGTCCCCTTGGGGGGTAGGGCCCTTGTTCAGGATCAGTGTCGGGGCAGGGAGGTCACCTTCGTGGGGAGGAAACATTATTTGGTGAAACGGCTTCTCTCTCATGGAGCTGACATTTGAATTATGGCAGAGACTAGCCAGGCCCTTGTGTATCACCCTGGACTGGGCTCACCTCAGCCTGGGACTTTCTGCCATGGGGAAGAAGGGTCTCACTCTCACGAGCCGGATTTGTAAATTCAAAACCAGATGCCCCACGTAACTCAGGGGGAGCTGCCCCCTCCTGGTTTACAGCCCTGTCAGCTCCCTCCAGCTCTTCTGCTTTTATCCCTCTTGGGCCAGCTCCTCATTGGGGGTAAATTGGCAAAGCTGCCCCAACTCCAGCAGGGCTACGCCTGTTTACTCCAGAGCCTTCACCTAGGGAAGGGGACTGGCAGGACACAACCTGGGAAAGCAGCTGGGTGGAGTCACTAGCCTTCGCTTGATGACTTATCCCCACCGGCAGCCATGTCCCTGGGGTCTGGTTCTCCCTGCCTGGCACTTTGCACATTGCAATCCCAAGTTGTGGCTGCAGTACGTGGAGCAGACTCGCGTTGGCTTTGGTCGCACTAGCTTGAGTAGCCATAGGAGTGAAGCCACGGCAGAATGGGGTAGCTGCTCGAGGGTGAACCCAGAGTCTCAGGCTGCCGTGTTGTTACTGCTGTTGTTATCTGAACTGGCCCAGGCGTGTCTACACATGCTCTAATCACACCTCTGACTGCAGGGGGGACGCGCCTCGAGTGAGGTCACTGCCATCTGTAAAATGGGCGAGAGAGATGAGCTCAGCCCCTGGTGTGTTGACCAAGGTGGTGTCCATCTTGTAAGTGGGGCTCATCCGGGAGTCAAACTGCTGGGGGCCTCCAATGCTCAGGAGAAGTTTGCTTTTATCAGAGGACTTGTGGGACCCTCTGGGGTGTGTGTGTCCTCTCTGGGCCATTCCACAGGGGGCGGAGGGTCTGTGACTTGAGCTTCAGCTTAAGATATAAAAACTCATGCCCTGCGTTCCAAGGAACTCTGGGTCTGAAACCCAGCTGAACCCCCATTTACACACCCGTCGTCATGGCCAGAACCCCCAGGACTTCCAGAGCTGAAAGCATAAGTGAGTGAGGCTCTGACACACTCACACCCTCTGTGGACCAGGCCCGGAGTGTGGCATGTACGCACCATGCAGGACATTACTGAAGCATGCGGAACTCCACTTGAGTTTAGTGAGAATTGCTCCCATTATGCCAGTGGCCGAACTTGGTCCTCACCTGATGCCAAATTGGTGCAAATTCCACTGCTCTGCCGCGTACAACCTTTCATCTATTTTCAGATCAATTTACACCCCATCCCGTGTGCTGGCATTTACACTCCCATTGGATTCGGGGCCCCCGCACCCATCCCGTGGGTCTGACTCTTCTCCCACTGAAGTCACAAGGAGTCGGGCCCAATGAATCAGCGGCAGCCTTTTTTACAGTCAGTGCCAATATCCAAAGTGTCCCCCATGAGACCTGATTCCTGGTGCTCTGCCCCACCCGCCAGACACACAGGGCCTGCTTCTCATTTACACTAAAGCCCCGTCCATGGGTAAAGTGAGTGTGAATTTACACCCTCTGTTAGCCTCCTTACACTGCCCAACTGGAGCTGGTGTTACCTGGTGCACTCAGGTACTGGCGGGCACTGGGGAGAGAAGTCTTCTCTTGGTTCCTGTCGTCCTTGTGCTGGTAGCGGCAGAAATACTCCCCTGGGCTCTCTGGAGACACTGGCTGGGCTGACTCAAAGATGAATTTGTTTCTGTCCTTGGGCAGCATTAAAATTTCCTTGCTGTCCTTACAGAAGATGATGCGCGTCACTGAGGTGTCCATAGGGATGAAGCACAGCAGTATGATGGTGTCCCCTTGGGGGGTAGGGCCCTTGTTCAGGATCAGTGTCGGGGCAGGGAGGTCACCTTCGTGGGGAGCTGGAGCTGGGAGCTGGAGCTGCAGCTAGCGAGAGATGTCAAGAGTAACAAGAAGGGTTTCTTCAGGTATGTTGGCAACAAGAAGAAAGCCAAGGAAAGTGTGGGACCCTTACTGAATGAGGGAGGCAACCTAGTGACAGAGGATGTGGAAAAAGCTAATGTACTCAATGCTTTTTTTGCCTCTGTTTTCACTAACAAGGACAGCTCCCAGACTGCTACGCTGGGCATCACAAAATGGGGAAGAGATGGCCAGCCCTCTGTGGAGATAGAGGTGGTTAGGGACTATTTAGAAAAGCTGGACGTGCACAAGTCCATGGGGCCGGACGAGTTGCATCCGAGAGTGCTGAAGGAATTGGCGGCTGTGATTGCAGAGCCATTGGCCATTATCTTTGAAAACTCGTGGCGAACCGGGGAAGTCCCGGATGACTGGAAAAAGGCTAATGTAGTGCCAATCTTTAAAAAAGGGAAGAAGGAGGATCCTGGGAACTACAGGCCAGTCAGCCTCACCTCAGTCCCTGGAAAAATCATGGAGCAGGTCCTCAAAGAATCAATCTTGAAGTACTTGCATGAAAGGAAAGTGATCAGGAACAGCCAGCATGGATTCACCAAGGGAAGGTCATGCCTGACTAATCTAATCGCCTTTTATCATGAGATTACTGGTTCTGTGGATGAAGGGAAAGCAGTGGATGTATTGTTTCTTGACTTTAGCAAAGCTTTTGACACGGTCTCCCACAGTATTCTTGTCAGCAAGTTAAGGAAGTATGGGCTGGATGAATGCACTATAGGGTGGGTAGAAAGCTGGCTAGATTGTCGGGCTCAACGGGTAGTGATCAATGGCTCCATGTCTAGTTGGCAGCCGGTGTCAAGTGGAGTGCCCCAGGGGTCGGTCCTGGGGCCGGTTTTGTTCAATATCTTCATAAATGATCTGGAGGATGGTGTGGATTGCACTCTCAGCAAATTTGCGGACGATACTAAACTGGGAGGAGTGGTAGATACGCTGGAGGGGAGGGATAGGATACAGAAGGACCTAGACAAATTGGAGGATTGGGCCAAAAGAAATCTGATGAGGTTCAATAAGGATAAGTGCAGGGTCCTGCACTTAGGACGGAAGAATCCAATGCACCGCTACAGACTAGGGACCGAATGGCTAGGCAGCAGTTCTGCGGAAAAGGACCTAGGGGTGACAGTGGACGAGAAGCTGGATATGAGTCAGCAGTGTGCCCTTGTTGCCAAGAAGGCCAATGGCATTTTGGGATGTATACGTAGGGGCATAGCGAGCAGATCGAGGGACGTGATCGTCCCCCTCTATTCGACATTGGTGAGGCCTCATCTGGAGTACTGTGTCCAGTTTTGGGCCCCACACTACAAGAAGGATGTGGATAAATTGGAGAGAGTCCAGCGAAGGGCAACAAAAATGATTAGGGGTCTAGAACACATGACTTATGAGGAGAGGCTGAGGGAGCTGGGATTGTTTAGCCTGCAGAAGAGAAGAATGAGGGGGGATTTGATAGCTGCTTTCAACTACCTGAAAGGGGGTTCCAAAGAGGATGGCTCTAGACTGTTCTCAATGGTAGCAGATGACAGAACGAGGAGTAATGGCTTCAAGTTGCAGTGGGGGAGGTTTAGATTGGATATTAGGAAAAACTTTTTCACTAAGAGGGTGGTGAAACACTGTAATGCGTTGCCTAGGGAGGTGGTGGAATCTCCTTCCTTGGAAGTTTTTAAGGTCAGGCTTGACAAAGCCCTGGCTGGGATGATTTAACTGGGAATTGGTCCTGCTTCGAGCAGGGGGTTGGACTAGATGACCTTCAGGGGTCCCTTCCAACCCTGATATTCTATGATTCTATGAACTGCTATTAAGAGGTTTTAGTGTGCCTGAGGATCGGGCCCCTCTGTTCTATAATTAACGTTGTTACACGGCACCAACACTCACTGGGAGAGCGGCAGATTTCCTGACTTGCAGCCAGCGCCCCTGTGCACTAAAATATAAATTCCCATCGTTAGTGCAGCCAGGTCAGTTGGGAGCTTATCAGAGTGACACAAATTTAAAATACATGGAGCTTTTGCCATTATGGTAATGAGCACACGGGGCGTCCTCCTGGTCTCGCGATGCTGAGCATCTCTGGTGGGAATCTCGTCCCCAGGCAGGTTTCCTCCACTACAAATTTGTTCTGTCCTCCGTCAGTTCTGCCATCTTCCTAGTCAAGCACCTGCACCTCTCCCCTCAGATCAACAGCCATGCCCACAACCCCAGCCCTTTAGTCACCCTCCTCAGATTTTCCCACTCCCGCCTCCTCTTCTCTCTGCACAGGGTCTCACTAAGGTATTTAGAGGGAAAGCTGGCACAATATGATGTGACCTTCCCACTGCTTCCTTCCTTCCCACATCCTACAGCTCTCTCCTTCTTCTCCCTGTCACAAACACAGAAGTTTCTCATCTACTCATCTCATCCCAGCTTCTAATCGCTCATCCCCTCCCTCCCTCTTCCGCTTCATCTCTCACTCTCTTCTGGCTCTTTCCCCTCGCAGTACAAACAGTCAGTAACTCTCCCAATAACCCCTTTCTTGTCCCTACACTTGGGAAGAATCCCCATAAACATCCACAAAGCTACCTCTGTATCCTCCAGATCCTGCCGTGAAACTCTCCATTGTCACGCTGCCTACAATAGACCTGACAATGGTGAGGCTGCTGGTGAGCTGAGACTGTATCGTCTCACTGAGTCCATCTACACTGCAGCTGGGCAAGAGCTTCCCAGCATGGGGAGATGGACACGCGCTCGCTCTGCTCAAACTAGACTTACAACGAATGAAAATAATCTAAGTTAATATAAAAATATAAATGCTGCATAAATCCTGCTGTCATCAATACTAAAACTCATCTTTCTGGCCTACATGACTGCAAATAGAACATAGCAGAACAAATCAGACGTCAAGAATTATAACATTCAATAACCAGTCGGAGAACACTTCAATCTCTTTGGTCACTCGATTACAGACCTAAAAGTTCGCAAAAAGAAAAGGAGTACTCGTGGCACCTTAGAGACTAACCAATTTATTTGAGCATAAGCTTTCATGAGCTACAGCTCACTTCATCGGATGCATACTGTGGAAAATACAGAAGATGTTTTTATACACACAGACCATGAAAAAATGGGTGTTTATCACTAGAAAAGGTTTTCTCTCCCCCCACCCCACTCTCCTGCTGGTAATAGCTTATCTAAAGTGATCACTCTCCTTACAATGTGTATGATGGAAATGGCCCATCTTGATTATCATACACCTGCACCTGTATTCTCCCACTGTGGTCCATTAAGAGCACCTGCTCTAGGCTTCTGACTCCTGAATCATCACCTTTCATGCGTGGAGATCCCAGTGTCCCTCCTTGCTGCACAGTTCTCTGCCTACACTGTGCTACCCCCAGCAAGCCAGACTCCCTAAAAGGCCAATGTTTGAGCTCTGCTTTCTCTCCGAGGGCTATGGCCAGTGTCTCACCTGCAGTTACAAGTTGCCACACAGCTACTTCTAAACCACCACATTTATTCTGAAGCTGAAAGAGAGAAAACAGATTAAAACAATATATGAACCTACACACAGGCTAAAAAGTTTAACAGAGATCAACCCCAGCTCCAAGCAAAGAAGAATATTACCAACCATCTAACTAGGGTGGTGATGGTGACTATGAAATGTTCCAGGAGATTACAGAAGGTATAAACATAGGAAACTCAATAATAATGGGGGATTTCAACTTTCCCATATTGACTGGGTGCATGTCACCTCAGAACAGGATGCAGAGATATAGTTTCTTGAGACCATAAAGGACTGCTTCTTGTAGCAGCTAGTTCTGGAAATCACAAGGGGAGAGGCAATTTCTGATTTTGTCCTAAGTGAAGAACAGGACCTATTACACTAGAGGACTACAGCTGAACTGCTTGGTAATAGCAACCATAATATAATTCAATTTAACATTCTTGTGTGTTGTGGGGCAGAGGGGGACACCAAAGAAACCCACCACAGTAGCATTTAACTTCAGAAAGGGGAACAATACAAAAATGAGGGAGCTAGTTAAAGAGAAATTAAAATATACAGTCGCAAATGTGAAATGCCTGCAAGCTGCATGCAAACTATGTAAAAACACTGTAATAGAGGCTCAAATTCAATGTATACACCAAATTAAAAAAAAAAAACATAGTAAGATCACCAGAAAAGTGCCACCGTGGCCAAACAACAAAGTAAAAGAAATGGCTAGAGGCAAAAAGACATCCTTTAAAAATTGGAAGTTAAATCCTACTGAGGAAAAGAGAAAGGAGCATAAACATTGGCAGGTCAAGTGTAAGAGTAGAATTAGATAGGCCAATAAAGAATCTGAAGAGCAACTATCCAAAGATTCAAAACCTAGCAGCAATTAAGATTCCCACATCTGAGCCATTATTTTTAGGGGACAAATCTGAGGAGCTGTCCCAGATGGAAGTGTCACTAGAGGAGGTATTGGAACAAATGGATAAATTAAAGAGTAACAAATCACCAGATGATTTCACCCAAAAGTTCGGAAGTAACTCAAATGTGAAACTGCAGAACTACTAAGTGTGATCTGTAACCTGTCATTTAAATCAGCTTTTGTACCAGATGACTAGAGGATAGCTAATGTGATGCCAATTTTTTAAAAAGAGGCTCCAGAGCCAATACTGGCAATTACAGGCTGGTAAGCCTAATTTCACTACCAGGGAAATTGGTTGAAACTATAGTAAAGAACAGAATTGTCAGACAAGTAGACAAACACGATTTGTTGGAGAAGAGTCAACATGGCTTTTGTAAAGGGAAATAGTGCCTGATTAGTCTATTAGAATTCTTTGAGGGGTCAAGAAAAATGTGTACAAGGGGGATCCAGTGGATATAATGTACTTGAAGTTTCAGAAAACTTTTGATAAGGTCCCTCACCAAAGGCACTTAAGCAAAGTGAGTGGTCATGGGATAAGAGGAAAAGTCCTCTCATGGATCAGTAATTGGTGAGAAGCTAGGAAACAAAGGAATGGAGAGACATAAATAGAGGTGTTCCCCTGGGATTGGTACTGGGACCAGCGCTGTTCAACATATTCATAAATGATCTAGAAAAGGGGGTGAACTGTGAGGTGGCATAATTTGCAGACAATACAAAATTACTCCGGATCGGGAAATCCAAAGCAGACTGCGAAGTGTTACAAAGGGATCTCACAAAACTGGGAAACTGGGCAAAAAAAATGGAAGATAAAATTCATTGTTGATAATTGCAAAGTAATTCACATTGGAAAACTAATACCAACTATACATACAAAATGATGGAGTCTAAATTAGTCTAAATTAGAAAAAGATCTTGAAGACATTGTGGATGGTTCTCTGAAAACATCTGCTCAGTGTGCAGCAGCAGTCAAAAAGGTGAACAGAATGTTGGGAACTACCAGGGAAAATATCATAATGCCTGGATAGAAATCCATGGTACGCTCACATATTGAATACTGCGTGCAGTTCTGGTCATCCCATCTCAAAAAAAGATCTTTTAGAATTGGAAAAAGTACAAAAAAAGGACAACAAAAATTATTAAGAGTGTAGAACAGCTTTCATGTGGGGAGAGATTAAAACGACTGGGCCTTTTCAGCTTAGACAAGAGATGACTGAGAAGGGATCTGATAAAGGTCTATAAAATCATGACTAGTGTGGAGAAAGTGAATAAGGAAATGTTATTTATTCCTTCAAATGGCACAAGAACCAGGGACCACCCAATGAAATTAATAGGCAACAGGTTTAAAACAAACAAAAGGAAGTACGTCTTCACACAGCACACAGTCGGTCAGTGGAACTCGTTGCCAGGGGTGTTGTGAAGGCCAAAAGTATAATGGGTTTCAAAGAATCATTAGATAAGTTCCTGGAGGATCGGTCCATCAATATTAGCCAAGATGGTCAGGGATGAAACCCGATGCTCTGTGTCTCACTAGCTTCTGACCACCAGCAGCTGGGAGTGGACAACAGGGGACGTATCACTCACAAATTGCCTGCTCTCTTCAGAAGAGAGGACACTGGGCTAGATGGAGCATTGTTCTGACCCAGTCTGGCTGTTCTCATGTTCTGATGTTCACCTCAGGCTGCGGAAGGTGTCAGTGCTTCCAAACTCACAACTGGATTTTCCCTGAGGTTATGAATTTTTAACTGTTTCATAACCAGAACCTACACTGGGCAGATCAGCCTGTTTCTTTATGCAGATTGGGCCTTCGATTTCAGATTCCAGTAACAGATAATCAGGATATAATCATCTTCTCCTCAGCACGTAGATGCCCCTTTCCCACTCCTCACCATCTGCTGATCCTAGTGCCCATTATATAATATAGCCACCTGTTACAACGTCCGGTTCCCTATGCTTTGGGGTTATGTATCTCCTGCCACCACCAAGCTTCACAAGTGGAAATTTTACTTGTGTCTTCCCCCACTGTTCTACCTTATCCCAGACCCCTACCCCAGGAGTGGGCTACTCACTGATGAACACGGTAGGTGCTCTTCAAAGCCCGGGCAGGAACAGACAGTCACCATAACGCGACTCTGGGCTTGTTTAACAAACTCTTACTTTATTACTTGCACATAAAGCCAGGAGTGAACTCAGTGACTGTCTATCTAGAGGTGCCCTCTTTACCCTCTTGAACATGGGAAAGTCTCACTGCAGATCCCAGGGCAGATGTCCTTCTCAGAAACTCCTGGGTCTTATGTCCTCAGAACTTGTCTCAGTGCTGCCGTCTCAGTTGTCTGGACCATACAGCCCTCCGTGGACTAGTCTTTCGTGTCTTGAGTGTCCCTTCCTGGTGTCTTCAGCCAGGCCCCAGAAAACAAACATCTCTAGCCATCAACCCTCAACTCTCTCCTTGCACATTCCTCGCCCACCCGCTGGAACTGGCATGAACATGCTACGGGGGCTCCTAGCAACCCAATCGACCTTTCCAGAGTCATCAGATATTAAATTGCTGTCTCTTGTCCAAACCCAGGTTTTACTTCCCACAGCTCCAGCCCCAGTAACATGAATTCACCACATTATTTGTTTGTCAGGCTTGTCAGTTCTGTGGCTGGCTTGCCCGGGTTGCCCGACTGAGGCTGCTTTTCTCTCTGGAACGGGGAGACGGCATTCTGTCTTGGCCGTGTCTAGCTAGGTGCCCTCACTGCTGTAGCATCTCAGCTCCTCCCAATCATACCTGGATTTCTCCCTCCCCACACCTCTGGCAGGCAGGGGACATGGTGAAGGGGAGGGGGAGGAACAGCTCCTCCTTAGACCTGGGGAAAGGGAAAGTCGAGCATGAAATGGCATCGTGCGCGTAGGAGGGAGGGGCTGGGGGAAGGGGTGTAAATGTAGCAGAGGCGGAGTTCTTGGGGAGGCGCAGGCTGGGGGAAGGGGTGTAAATGTAGCAGAGGCGGAGTTCTTGGGGAGGCGCAGGCTGGGGGAAGGGGTGTAAATGTAGCAGAGGCGGAGTTCTTGGGGTGGCGCAGGCTGGGGGAAGGGGTGTAAATGTAGCAGAGGCGGAGTTCTTGGGGAGGCGCAGGCTGGGGGAAGGGGTGTAAATGTAGCAGAGGCGGAGTTCTTGGGGAGGCGCAGGCTGGGGGAAGGGGTGTAAATGTAGCAGAGGCGGAGTTCTTGGGGAGGCGCAGGCTGGGGGAAGGGGTGTAAATGTAGCAGAGGCGGAGTTCTTGGGGAGGCGCAGGCTGGGGGAAGGGGTGTAAATGTAGCAGAGGCGGAGTTCTTGGGGAGGCGCAGGCTGGGGGAAGGGGTGTAAATGTAGCAGAGGCGGAGTTCTTGGGGAGGCGCAGGCTGGGGGAAGGGGTGTAAATGTAGCAGAGGCGGAGTTCTTGGGGAGGCGCAGGCTGGGTCTGTGAGCAGAGAGCGGGTGTCTGTAGCTCCGGTTTGCGACACTGCGAAGGCGGAGCCTGGGCGTATTGGGGCATCGACCAATGAGGGCAGAGTTAAGGTTGCACAGGCCTGACCCTTCCCTCGGTTTCCTGGTTTTAGGAAGCCTGAGTGTGAAATACCTGAACTCGGAATGTTCTGGGTTTCAGACGTGTGAGTTTGGCTGGTCTCAGCGTTCTGGGCGGGAGCGAGATACCCCGGGGCAGCCTTGACTCTGTGCTAATGAAACTGTTTGTCAGAGTGTGTGTGTGAGACGGGGGGGAGCGGGGGGGAGGGAAAGGGGAGGGGGAGAGAGAGAGAGAGAATGTGTGCGTGTGAGAAAGAGGGAGAGTGTGTGTGTGAGTGTGTGTGCGTGTGCGAGAGAGAGAGAAAGATCAGGCCCTGTCCCCCTCGATCAGTGATGTTCACGACTCTCTGTATCTGGGCGTCTCTGCGGCCCCCGTGGGGATGAGAAAACGCTGCTTGAACCGAGTCTGTGTAACCGCAAAGTTTCCGTGGGGCCCCAGCGGACTCGGGGAGGCAATGGCCGCATGCGTGTCTCACCGTAATGCCTGGCCCCAGGTGATGCTGTACGACGCTCCCAGGAGGCAGGTTGGGCAGAGAGAAGGCAAATCACTTTACTCACTGCACAGGAGCCAGCTCAGACCCAGCCTGCCAGAGACTCCTTGGGACCAGGTCTTTAAAGTGACTCAGGCACCTAACTCTCATTGACATCCATGGGAGTTAGGCACTTCAAGACGGTCAAAAATCTGCCGCCTTGTTCCCCCTGGACATGCTCAGAGTCTCAGCACAGACCCCAGCACGTCCCCCCGATAGCAACATTACAGCGTGTCGCTGGCAAGGCTGTGCCCACGCAGGCCTCCCCACGCTGCTCCTCTCTCCACCCCCACCATCAGGCCGGCACCAGAGACATTTGGCTCAGCATCTGCTTCCTGGACCCTCAGTAAATGCAGGAGCCATTTGGGTCCACATTTTGAACCCATTTGGGACCCTGCATTTGCATTTCCCACAAACAGGTGTGCATGTCAGGTGTCCCTCCGCATGAACAGTCTCCGAGGGCTGGGAACTTCAGCCAGGAAGGTTCTGCCATAACTAGAACAACGGGCTGTGACGCGAAGTCTAACCTTGGCCACACCCAAGAAGAGTCGGAGCTTCCCCCGTGTCATCGATTGACCCAAACGCTGGTTCTTGCTGGCTGGTTAACAGGCTCCATCACCATCTCCTTCCCTGGGGCTCCAATCAGGCTGGCAGCGAGTGTGGGGCTCATGCAGGCTTGTGGGGCACTGGGAATCCTGTGGGGAAGTGAGAGGGAATCCCAGTGACCAGCTCAAATGCAGCTGCTGCCCACCCCTTCCCCAGTAGCTCCCTGAGCGCTGGGCAGGGAAGCATTCCCCAGCAATGGGCTGGGGACAGCCCTGGGCATACTGTGTTATCTGCCTGTCCCCATATCTGCAAGGAGAGCTGGGGTAGTTCCCTGCTGTTGAGCCCCCCTGCTCAGATGCTGCTCACTCCCCAGTCTGAGCCCCTGGTCTTTGGGGTTATAAAATGCTGGGGAAGGGCAGGGGCTCAGGCTCCAGGTGAGAGAGCTCTGGGGCCTGGCAGGTGGAGCCAGTGAGTGGTCTCAGCACAGATCTTGGTAGCAGGTGTGGGAGATGGAAGCTCTGAGTTGGCAGGGAGGCTGGGTTAGATCCTGCACCCCCAACCAGTCCCTGCACTGGCTTTGTGGGGAGAACAACTCCCATCCCACATGGGACTATTCACAGAGTGTCGCCCTTACCCAGTGCTACGGAGCCGTCTGGGTGTCCCGCACTTGAGAGCGACCCTTTCCTACCACCGCGTACGTCACTGCAACATCCCCGTCCATTCTGGGCTGCTGGGACATCAATACATTTACACAGTTAAACATTTACACCCTGTTTCCAGTCTGAATTTGTCTACAAGGAAACACCAGGGAGGGAGCCCTGAGCAGGGCCCAGGGACATGGTGAAGGGGAGGGGGAGGAACAGCTCCTCCTTAGATCTGGGGCAAGAGAGCGCCATGCTCAGGAGGGTGCTGGAGCACAGGTCTTAACTTTAACCACCTGCCTCAGTCCTATTGGAATCAATGGGAGGGATGCAAGCGCTTGGAGTCCCCATAGGATCAAGGGCTCCCATCAGCTGGGGCTTCTGGGGATGAGACAAGCCATGGGTCAGTTAGGGAAACTCCCCCAGCTGAGCTGGGATGTCATCAGGGACCCACAGACAAACCCTTCTCCTTTCTTCTATTGCATGTATGGGGCCAGATCCCCAGCTGGTGTAAATCAGCATCACTCCATTGCTGTCACAGGCGTGAGGCTGATTTACACTCACTGGGGATTTGGTTCATTGACATCAATGAAGCTACAGCTGATTTACACCAGTGTGGGATCTGATCCCATTGACTCCAATGGAGCTACAGTGATATGAAACTGGCTGGAGAATTAAACTCAGATTCTTCAATTCTTTCTTCCTTCATGCCAAGACGGTCACTATTTATTCCCCAGGGCTAGGGTCACCCCACAGCGACCCTCACTACTGGCCAGACCAGGGGTGCTGGCACTGGGATCAGCCCAGGGGGTTCCCAGATTTAGCTGTAACTCCTGTTGCCTCTTTTCATGGGAAGGTTCTGCCCAAACCTGGCAAACTGCGGGCACCGGCACAGCGACTCACCTGGTCAGCGCGGGCTCCAGTGACCACGGTGTCTGGGGGAGAGAACTGAGGTCAGTGCATCCTCACCAGCCACCCCATGCCCCGGAGAGACACTGACCCATGTCCCCCAGGGCCCCAGACCCTGACCCCAGCAGGGCCCATTGAGGAGAGACAGCGGCGGGCACCGCAGTCTGAGCGCTAACGGGCTGGCTGGCCCAATGGACACTGGGTACCCAGATTGCTGCCCGTGTTGGATAGGGTTGTCAGGTGTCTGGTTTTCGCTTGGAACGCCTGGTTGGAAAGGGACCCTGGTGGCTCCAGTCAGCACTGCCGACCAGGACATTATAAGTCCGGTCAGTGGCACAGCAGGGCTAAGGCAGGCTCCCTACCTGCCCTGGCTCTGTGCAGCATCTGGAAGCAGCGGCATGTCCCCCCATGACTCCCATGCATAGGGGCAGCCAGGGGGCTCCGCACGCTGCCCCTGCCCCACGTGCCAGCTCTGCAGCTCCCATTGGCTGGGAACCGCAGCCAGTGGGAGTTGTGGGGATGGCACCTGCAGATGGGACAGTGCACAGAGCCACCTGGCAATGCCTCCACATAGGAGCTGGAGTGGGGACATGCCACTGCTTCTGGGATCTACTTGAAGTAAGCGCCAGCTGAAATCTGCATCCCTGCCCCCCTGCAAGCCCCAACCCGCTGCCCCAGCCCAGAGCCCCCTCCCATACTCTGAACCCCTCGGATCCACCCCCCAGCCTGGAGCCCCCTCCTGCAACCCTAAACCCTCATCCCCTGCCCCACCCCAGAGCCCACATGCCCAGCCAGAGCCTTCACCCCTCTCACATCCCAATCCACTGCCTCAGCCCAGAGACCCCCACTCCACCATGAACTCCTCATTTCTGGCCCCACCTTGAAGCCCGCAACCCCCAGCCAGAGCCCTCACCCCCACCCCAATCCCCCTGAGCCAGCCCAGTGAAAATGAGCTAGTGAGTGAGGGTGGGGAGAGCGACAGGGGGAGCAGGGATGGAGTGAGAGGGGGCGGAGCCTCGGAGAAGGGGCAGGGCCTCAGAGGAGGGGCAGAGCAGGGGTGGGGCAAGGGTGTTCGGTTTTGTGTGAGTAGAAACTTGGCAACCCTAATGTTGGGGGAGAGGAGAGGAGAACTGGGCCAGGCCCCCTGGATGCTGGGTGCCCAGACTGCTCCCCATATCAGCAGGGTGAGAACTGGGACAGGTCCCATGGACACTGGCTGACCACAGATAACGGGGCGATGCTGTTTGTTCCTGTCATGTGTCTCCTTTCTCCCCATACAGGGAGGTGTCTGCCCAAGCCCCTGCGCCCACCCTGCAGTTTGTGGCAGAAGCTGCCAGGCTCCAGCCAGTCCCGCTCCTGCCCACGGCCCACGGCTCCTGTCAGCTTGTCATTGGGCTGGGCAGAGGCTGAGGAGACAGGGAGAACAGTCCCCATCAGGACAGGACTCTCTGGCCTGGCTACCCAGGGCCCCTTCTGGCCCCAACACCCCGGACTCTGACACCAGCCAACAGACGGACAAAAGGCAGGAGCCGAACTCCCCCCAGGGCAGTGCCGGAACAACAGGCTCTTACACTGGATCTGATCTTCAGCAGCCGGGCTGCTCCGGTCTGGGCCGGGTTCCCTGTGTGGAACGAGAGCTGTGTCAGTCCCATGTGCAGCAGCTGGTGCTGGGGCCCTGCTGCCGTTAGTGATGGGGCAGCAGCACCATCGCCATCACTAGGGCGGGGGGGTTACGAGGCTTCCAGACAAGGGTCAGGCCCCCGCAGAACCCTAGGAGAATTTGCACTGTGGGTAGCCGGGGGGTATGGCCCAGGTCAGCTCCCCAGGGCGGAGTCCCAGACAGGGCAGCAATGGTCCCCCCCAGACCTGGGCATCACCTGGGGAGCAACCCCAGAATGGAGCTGGTGGTCAGGGCGAGGTTCCCTCCTACCTGTGAGTCCTGCAGCGCGACACAACTACTGAGAGAAAGAAAAGAGCGTTAGGGAAGCTCAGCGCACGTCACGGCCTGGGGCGACTGTCGGGGCCTGGCGGTGTGCACCTCTGCCCCCGATGTGCTGCACCTCCCCGCTGGTCTGTGGGGTCTAGCTACCCACAGAGCCCTGCAGCCGCAGATCCACGGAGGCAGCACAGGGCAGTGGTTAGTGCCGGGGACAGATGCCCAGAGACCTCAGTGCTGGGTGATCTCAGACCAGTCAGTTCTGCTCCCCGTGCCTCAGCCAGGTTACAGCTGGGTTATAGCCTTTCACTGCCCTTGGAGTGAGATTTAAGATTTCAGAGCGATGCTCTGCAACAGCCGCCCATCTCAGCTCATGCTCCACCCCACCGGCATCTACCTGTCTTCATGAGAAAACAGCCCAGCAATGCCAGAGCCAGGCCGGCCATGATGGCGAGTCCCACAATGGGTCCCAGTCCTAGAAAACCATTGGAACAGCCGGGAACAGAGATAAAAGCAAGGGATTAGGCTGGGGCAGAGGAGCCCAGGGACTGACGTGGGTGGGGCTGGGAGCATCCAGAACACAGAGGCAACACAAAAGGGATCTAGGATGAAGGGTGAACCCCAGGGGTGGGGATACAAGATGGGGGAGGGGGGTGAGCCCCAGGGGCAGGGATCCAGGACCAGGGATGAGCCCCATGGGCCAGGGACACTCGAACCAAGACCCCTCTTCCCTTTATGGGATCTCATTGATTAGATCTCTTACAGGGCACCAAATTTCTCCATCCCTGGTTCTGCTTTGATTCAAGGTTCCCACAGGCCTCCTTCTGTGGCCTGCGGAAGCTGCCTGTAACTTTCCCCCTTAGGAGAGGAATATCACAGCCCTCTTTTTGGGCTCTGAGCTGACATCTTGGGGAGGGAGTTCCCCTCCTGGGAGTCAGGAGTCCCACAGCCCTCGTTCCCGTGGCTGCAAGGGATCATTGAGGCCAACTTCAGCCCTCGCTCAGCTTCTCTGCACCAGCCCCTTTTAACCCAGGCTGGCCATCTAGGATGACCAGATAGCAAGTGTGAAAAATGGGGACACTTTTTTTCCTCCGGTAGGGGGGCAGGGGGAGTATATTGGCCTATATAAAACAAAGCTCCAAATATCAGGAATGTCAGGACTTCTGGTCACCTCACATCCATCCATCTTCTCCTCCCGCCTTTGACTCCCTGGAGGCTTCTGTTATCCCAAGCCTGGACTGACTTAGCCACATAGCCGACCTGTCACAGGGCTGTGATAGTGTTCCCTAGCAGGGGAGGAGTGCAGAGAGGGGCAGGACCAGTCACCTCATCACGGGGCTAGTCGCCCTGGGACACCTGGGCTGCCATCACATTTCACAGTGAGATAACAAGTTGGCTTTAGCCATCTCCTTGTGAAACACCCTATTGCGCCTCATGGATTCTTACTCTGCAGCCCCTGCCCATCCAGGTGCCTACAGCAGGGTAATGGTCTCGCCACTGAGAGTGGTGGGTGCTCTCCTGTAATTTCAGATCAGCTCCCCCCCACTTCCCCCCACACACAGAGGGAAATCCTGCAGCATTGAGCCAAACCCTTTATCTTGGGGACAAGCCTCCCCTCCAGAGGTGTCACACCCCGAAGGGCTGGGTCCATCTGTGGGGCAGACACAGAGCGATCACAGATCCCCTCAAACAGCTGATACCCCAATGTAGCATGGCAATGATTGCCAGTGAAATACGTGCGACCAACTCTGGAGCCATCACACAGGGACATGGGAACATTCGATTAACAAACTAATAAAGCACTCAGTAGAGTGGATAAAGCACTGGACTTGTACTCAGGAAACCCGGGTCCTATTTCAAGTTCTGCGGCTGGGTAACCTTGGGTAAATCATTTCCTCACCCCATGCCTCAGTTTCCCCATCCGTACAATTGGGATGATGAGGCTACTGACCTACTCGGTAAAGGGCTTTGAGATCTATTCATTGAAAGAATTGATCAGCCTGATTACAGCGCTGCGAGTGTGACATTTTTCACAGCCCTGCACGGCATAGCTAGGTCAGTCTAATATTTCAGCTTATACCAGGCCTCGAACTGCACTTGGGTCTGGGTTGATTTTCAAATGTTAAAAAAAGTTGGGGGGGAAATCCCAGTTTCACAAAAAAAAAAAAATCAGACTATTGATGTTTCTGTTTTAAGGATTCAAATAGAGTAATTAAAAAAAAAATAAAAAAAAATTTCAGTACGTATGCAATAGTGACACCTCGGTGGGTGGTCACCAGTGGGGCTTAAACCTGGGACCTCTTGATCTTAATGCATGAGCATGTACTGCCCTAGCTGAAAAGATAAAAGCCTGTTTACCTGCGAGGCACTAGGCTCCTCACGGTCTCGTTGGTCTGTCCACCACTAGAGGGGGACAAAGTGCCAGACCGGGCAGGCAGGGCTTACACATATTTGTTCAAATCATAGAATCATAGAATCAGAGAATATCAGGGTTGGAAGGGACCTCAGGAGGTCATCTAGTCCAACCCCCTGCTCAAAGCAGGACCAATCCCCAACTAAATCATAAATAAATAAATGCTGAATGCTTGATTTTGCATTCCCCCCCCCTTTTTCTATTTCCCCCATTTTTGGTTTTGCATTTTCCCCCATCCCCCCCCCTCCACTTTTCTAATTATAAACTTTTTCTCTTCTTTCCCCCCCTCCCCCTTTTTGCCATAGAACGTGATAATATAAACCATGGCCAGGGTAGGATTTTTGCTTTTCTCCTCTGCTTTTTCTGGGTCCGCCCCCCACACACTTCTGCTCTGTAACTTTTCAGAATGGCTCCATGTTTGGAATAGTTACCCAGGGGCCAAAGGGAAAATGAGAGTTGGGCCCAGACCCTCCAAGGTATTTAGGCACCTAACTCCCACTGAAATCACTGGGCCCTTAGCAACCACCTGTGCAGATAACCCCCTCAGCGTAGCTTCAGATATAGTGAGGGGAAGAGTGTTTCTGTCGGTGTAGCTAACACTGTTTGGGGACATGGTTTCCTCCACAGGGAGAACAACTGCTTCCGTCGGTGTACGCTGTGTGTACACTCGGAGACTATGTCGGTAACGGTTCTGTAGTGTAGCCAGAGCCAAGCTTTCCTTTTCCCATTCAGTGATTTTGCCGGAGTTGGAGATGTTTTGAAAAGTTACAGAGCAGAAAAAAGAGAAAAATAAAAAGGTAACAATGAAAACAAAAAACCACCCCAGTCATCATTCATTCTGCTGCACTCGGGCAAAAAAGGGGGAATGGGGAGGCAGGGGCAGGGGAAAGAAATTTCAAAAAAAGCTGTGATTTTTTAAAATGGAAATAAAAAAAATTTCCGTTAGGAATGAAACATTTTTGGCTATTTTGGAAAGTTCTCATTTAAAGCAAAATAAAAATGTCAAAAATAACATTTTTCAGTGAAATTTTTTTTTATTAAATCCTATTTTTTTGGTGGAATGTTTGTCAGGCGACATACTTCCAGCAATTCTAGTTTGGCATCGGTTAGCTCACAGCTTTGTTTTCTGAACTCCAGCAAAGCACGTGCCGGAGCAGCTGAATCGCAGCCAAACTGACAAGAATCACACCTGCCACTCGCACCTGTGCAGCAACCACGCTGCGGGCGCAAAGGTTCCTCTATTTACCTGCTACGCCCCCAGCCCCCCTTCGCCCTGGGACAGAGGCAGGCATGGAAAACGTCCGCACAAGAGATGGAAGTTTCCAGAGTGAGGAGTGACTGACGACAGGGGGTTATAACGGAAAGTGATTTCCCCGATTCACCCTTGTGTGATGCCAGCTTGTCACCAGGGCAACACACTGATTGCAACAGATGACTGCGATGGAGTGACACCGATGGCAATCTGTGAGGGCACAGAGGTGAGCTGAGCCCCCCGACTATAGCCGGTGCTGCATTAATGGCCACTATCTGAATCCTCGTCACTTGGGCTGAGATTCTGTGCGAGGGCCAGGACAGGGCACCAGCTCAGTCCCTCTTTGCCCCTCTGCCCAGCAGGGTCTTCACCCCTTGTTAACACTAGCTGAGAGCATTTCTGGCCACGAGCACATACCAGGGCTCACTGGGGAGCAGATGGTGGCATGTGGGGCTGCCTGGACATTTTCCATTCCCCACATGCAGGTGAGCCCGTGGCCTCCTGCCCACCCAGGCACCTGTGGTGGGGTAAAGTCTCCCCTCTGAGATTGGCATGTGCTCCCCCCTCATCCCAGCCCAGCCCTCCAGCTTTCCTACAGGGAAATCCCACAGCACAGAGCAAAACCATTTACCTTGGGGCGATGCGTCCCCTCCAGAGCCATCACCACCTGTGGGGCAGGTACACAGTGATTACACATCACTTCAAACAGCCAAAAGCCTCATACAAAGGAGGGGTAGAAGAGCAACCTCAAGCAGATTTTTCTCAACTTTTTGATTCACTGAAAATTTGGAAAAAAAAAAATTGTTTTCAAGTCAATCTGAAACAAATGTCCCCACCCCCGGATTTTTTGAAATAGCCAGTGAACCAAAAAAATAAGCTAGTCTTTTGCTGCTCTGTTCCGTACTTGTATTTCATGAAGGTTTTAGTAATGTAGACCATGATGACACTAATCCTGCCAAATATCTGTGTATCGCACTCTGCCCTTCAGAGAAGATTGCAATATTTTGTCTTTTAATTAGTGGGAAAAACCTTCTCTTCCTCACCATGAAACTCAGCAATGGCTGAGAGGATGACGATTAGTCACTAAAAAAACAGTTACATGCCCTCAGGGACAGAGTTCTCACCTGGGAAATGTCGGGGAAGAAGAGGGAAGTTTTACATCTTAACTCTAGATATCACAGTGTGTCCCCAGCCCGTCCCAGCTCCCTGACGCTCCACACCAAGCCCACCATTAGTGCTTTGCATTACCATCCACGGGCAGGTACCGGGGGTCACTGGAGAGAGAATTGTTCTCCTGGTTGTTGTCATCCTTGAGCTGGTAGAGGCAGGAAAAGGCCCCTGCACTCTCCTTGGACACTGTGTAGGGTGAGTCGTAGACTACTGTGTTTCCTCCCTTGGGCTGGACAGAAATCTCCTTCCCATCTTTGCAGAAGACAATGCGGGTCACTGGGATGCCACAAGGGACTAAACATGACAGCATGGCCGTGTCCCCTTCGTGTGCAGACAGCCTGTCCAGGAACAGCCGCGGGGCTGGAAGAGTGCCTGGGGAGCAAACACATCAGTGTTAAACACCTGGGGCCAGATCCCCCGCTGGTGTCAATCAGCAAAACTGCATTTGCTCCTTTGGAGTGGGGCTGATTGACACCAGCGGGGGATCTGGCTCCATTGACTCCAATGAAGGAATGCTGATTACACCAGCTGGGATCTGGCCCCTTGGTGGTGTCACTCACTGAGGCTGTGGTGTCTGGAGGGAGGGACAGGATGCACTGGGCATGTGCAGAGATTTTAGCCTTTGTTTGTCCCACTTTTGGGCCCGATGCCCCAGTGCATGCTTCCCTTCCATGCCAGTGCAGTGCAATGGATTACAAGGGTTCAGCCAGGAGACAGGCAGAGGGGCAGAGATTGCTATTTGCCCCCATTTGGGATTGGATACCCCTGAGTGTACCAGCAGCTATGTGCTGCCGTGTGAACCCACGTCAATGGGCCATTTCCGGTGGGATGGCAGATGCTGGGGGTCACTGGAGTAGCGCACAATGGCCAGAACATCCCAGGGAGCCCGTTCCATTGGGGCTGTAAAGATGGAATGGAATGGGAGGTGTGAGTGTTACAGGAAGAGCATCTCTCAGCTGTGTGCAAGGAAAAGCAGCCACCTCCACCCTCCAAAGAGATGTCTCTCTACCCACGCTGGTGTAAATCAGGAGTAACTCACCTCAAGTGGAGTCCCCCCTGAGAGAGGGGAGTCAGGCCCCAAGACACTTACACTGATGCTGCACCGACCCCAATACTCTGAGTCCTCAGGGTCAAACCCAGCTCTGGTCTAAGCAGGACAGGCACCCACTTATGCCAGAGGCTGAATTCAGTCCCCACTGAATACCAAATGGGTGCAATTTCCACTGCTCGGCAAGGTTTGATCTATCACCTCTCACTGGCCACCTCGCGGCCCTCCTGTGTCACAGTGCTGTCGACACGGCCACTGGATTTGGCCCTCAGTGGTTTAAATTAGGTGCTGAAACTTGATGGGACAAATTCTTGGTTGGTGTAAATGGATGCAGCTCCTGTGACTTCAGTGGAGCTGGACCTGTTTACACCAGCAGAGGATTTTTTCTGATCTTGTTCCCAAATTACAAGCAATTCTACCACAGGAAGCAGGTTTGGGCTTTGTGTGTCAGAGTTAGAAATGGAACCCAGGAGTCCTGACCCCGCAGTGATCTGCTCTAACCCACTAGACCCCACTCCCCTTGCCGAGTCCTGACTCCCAGCCCACTGCACTCATTATTAGGCACTTTTTCAGCACTCACCTGGAGAGCTACAAATTTCCTGGCTTGCAGCAAGCGAACCTTTTAAATAAAATACACCGCATTCCTGTTAGTAGGGCAGACAGATGTGCTGTAGAACACTTCATTCAGTTTAAAATTAATGGACATTCTCCCAGCAAGGCAACATACAGACACAGGATGGTGACAGCTGTGGAATCCCCTCCTTTAAGTCTCTCCTGTGCAATAAAACTGCATTTGTTAATCGCACTCTTCCAACTAATCCCTCTCCCTTGCGACGGCTTCTCACCCACCAAACTGCACTGCTGAGAAAAGGGATCCCTAGGCTCATGGATTCTCAGGCCAGAAGGGACCATTGTGATCATCTGGCTCTGACTTCCTGCAAAGGACTCTACGGAGAACCTGACAAGATGATTCCTGCATCTAGGCAAGCACCTGTGTTTGAGCTAGACAGCATCTCTTAGAGACACATCCACTCCTCATTTAATAACTCCAAGTGACAGACAGTCTAACTGCTTCCCTTATTAATCTGATCCAGCGGTAAACGAGCCACCCTCCCTACGTGGGCCTTATTCCAGAGTAAATTAGTCTGACTTCACTTTCCAGCCGTTGGCTCTCATTCAGCCTTTGTCTGATCGATTCAAGAAATCTACCATTGCTGTCAGAAATCTCCCTGCAGAGGGGCTTCTATGCTGTAATCTAGTCACCTTTTAACTTTCTCTCCCACCAGCTAACCAGACTGACCTCCGTCAGCCTCTCACTGTCAGGCAGCTGTTCCAGACCTCGCATCATTCCTGTAGCTCTTTCCTGAACTCTCACCTTTCCCCCACCTGTGGATCAGGTGAATGAGTGAATTAAAACGGCCCTGGCAATATTCAGTGCTGGGTCCGTGCTCGGGCCAGGGCCTGAGATCGCACAGACATTGCAGCTGTTAAAATATGTGGATTTTGCCTGAAGGGTTGAAAGTGTTTTAAATCCCCTGATATAGAAAGCAGTAAGCAGGGAAAAGTAACAGTGTTTGGCAGTGCAAGGGATGTACTGGAGACCAGGGCTGTGTGAGGGGGGTTGGGGGCTGGCACAGGCCTCTCTGGGGTCTAGGGCAGCGATGGCAGTCTAACAGCCCACCTAGAACATGCCTCTCAGGACTAATCATAGAATCATAGAATATCAGGGTTGGAAGGGACCCCAGAAGGTCATCTAGTCCAACCCCCTGCTCGAAACAAGACCAATTCCCAGTTAAATCATCCCAGCCAGGGCTTTGTCAAGCCTGACCTTAAAAACCTCTAAGGAAGGAGATTCTACCACCTCCCTAGGTAACGCATTCCAGTGTTTCACCACCCTCTTAGTGAAAAAGTTTTTCCTAATATCCAATCTAAACCTCCCCCACTGCAACTTGAGACCATTACTCCTCGTTCTGTCATCTGCTACCATTGAGAACAGTCTAGAGCCATCCTCTTTGGAACCCCCTTTCAGGTAGTTGAAAGCAGCTATCAAATCCCCCCTCATCCTTTTCTTCTGCACGCTAAACAATCCCAGCTCCCTCAGCCTCTCCTCATAAGTCATGTGTTCTAGACCCCTAATCATTTTTGTTGCCCTTCGCTGGACTCTTTCCAATTTATCCACATCCTTCTTGTAGTGTGGGGCCCAAAACTGGACACAGTACTCCAGATGAGGCCTCACCAATGTCGAATAGAGGGGGACGATCACGTCCCTTGATCCGCTCGCTATGCCCCTACTTATACATCCCAAAATGCCATTGGCCTTCTTGGCAACAAGGGCACACTGCTGACTCCTATCCAGCTTCTCGTCCACTGTCACCCCTAGGTCCTTTTCTGCAGAACTGCTGCCTAGCCATTCGGTCCCTAGTCTGTAGCGGTGCATTGGATTCTTCCGTCCTAAGTGCAGGATCCTGCACTTATCCTTATTGAACCTCATCAGATTTCTTTTGGCCCAATCCTCCAATTTGTCTAGGTCCTTCTGTATCCTATCCCTCCCCTCCAGCGTATCTACCACTCCTCCCAGTTTAGTATCATCCGCAAATTTGCTGAGAGTGCAAACCACACCATCCTCCAGATCATTTATGAAGATATTGAACAAAACCGGCCCCAGGACCGACCCTTGGGGCACTCCACTTGATACCGGCTGCCAACTATACATGGAGCCATTGATCACTACCCGTTGAGCCCGACAATCTAGCCAGCTTTCTACCCACCTTATAGTGCATTCATCCAGCCCGTACTTCTTTAACTTGCTGACAAGAATACTGTGGGAGACCGTGTCAAAAGCTTTGCTAAAGTCAAGAAACAATACATCCACTGCTTTCCCTTCATCCACAGAACCAGTAATCTCATCATAAAAGGCAATTAGATTAGTCAGGCATGACCTTCCCTTGGTGAATCCATGCTGGCTGTTCCTGATCACTTTCCTCTCATGTAAGTGCTTCAGGATTGATTCTTTGAGGACCTGCTCCATGATTTTTCCAGGGACTGAGGTGAGGCTGACTGGCCTGTAGTTCCCAGGATCCTCCTTCTTCCCTTTTTTAAAGATTGGCACTACATTAGCCTTTTTCCAGTCATCCGGGACTTCCCCGGTTCGCCACGAGTTTTCAAAGATAATGGCCAATGGCTCTGTAATCACAGCCGCCAATTCCTTTAGCACTCTCGGATGCAACTCGTCCGGCCCCATGGACTTGTGCACGTCCAGCTTTTCTAAATACTCCCTAACCACCTCTATCTCCACTGAGGGCTGGCCATCTCTTCCCCATTTTGTGATGCCCAGCGCAGCAGTCTGGGAGCTGACCTTGTTAGTGAAAACAGAGGCAAAAAAAGCATTGAGTACATTAGCTTTTTCCACATCCTCTGTCACTAGGTTGCCTCCCTCATTCAATAAGAGGCCCACACTTTCCTTGGCTTTCTTCTTGTTGCCAACATACCTGAAGAAACCCTTCTTGTTACTCTTGACATCTCTTGCTAGCTGCAGCTCCAGGTGCGATTTGGCCCTCCTGATATCATTCCTACATGCCCGAGCAATATTTTTATACTCTTCCCTGGTCATATGTCCAACCTTCCACTTCTTGTAAGCTTCTTTTTTATGTTTAAGATCCCCTAGGATTTCACCATTAAGCCAAGCTGGTCGCCTGCCATATTTACTATTCTTTTGACTCATCGGGATGGTTTGTCCCTGTAACCTCAACAGGGATTCCTTGAAATACAGCCAGCTCTCCTGGACTCCTAATTAAGCAAACAGTTCTCTGCCTGTCTCATCTCAGCCTTCTCCTAAAACCCAACCAGGCCTGTTGTGTCCATACTCACAGAGAAGCCATAGGCCCAGCGGCAGGATCATGGGGAGAAGCCGTGATAACCCCACAGCCTGGCAATGCCATAGCGTCATCTGCCTCTCGGGGATCCAGGCGCCGTCTCTCAGGCTCTGCTTCATAGTGTCTCAGTGAAAGAAATGCCATGGCTCTCTGATCTGGCCTCTCCGCGGCTGATCTGCAGGGACCAGAGAAGCTGTAGGTGCTCTCTGATCTGCCACATGCTCCCCAAGGTTCAGAGAGAAGAAAAGCCACAGCCCCTGTGAGAGACGGGGCCGTGTCTGCTACCGGCCTCGCAATGGCCAGGGACCTCACTCCCTGGTGAGAGGGGGAGGTTGTTTGCACAGCTCCTCTCTCATGGGCTGGGCAGTTTCTCTGTTGTTCCCAAATGCTGAGGATTGGGGGGTTGATACCCGATCAGACCAGCCCCTCTGAGCCCAAATCTCTACCTTTGGGGTTTGATAATGGATCAGACCAGCCCATCTGAACCCAACTCTCCAGCTTTGGGGTTTGATACTGGACTAGACCAGCCCCTCTGAGCCCAACTCCCAGGCGAGCCAAGACAGAGAATTACAGAGCAATGGTGGCTTCCCATAGTTATTGCAGCAACAAAGTTTCTGTTTAAAGCAGAATATTAAACTTTGCCTAAAATCCACAGGACAAGTCAAATCCACCTGAAAAGTGGAAGCCTGGGTGAGTGGCTGAGGCAGAGTGTGTGAAGGCAATCTGAGGCCCTTTGAGAAAGAGGTTCTCCAGATAAAGCCCCTAAAAACGGAGCTGTTTCCACAATAACAACATTATTTTAGGGTTAGGTGTTGAAAAGGCCCCAAAGGAGTCAGGCACCCCTCACTCATGGGCTTTCATGGCAGTCAGCACCTCAGACACTCAAGCCCCTTTGGAAATTCCTCGCTGCATATCCTGCTGTCACAAATGGCAGCCATCTTTACTAAGGGCAGCTTCCCTTTCACATCCCAAGGGTATAGCAACATGTCAGTTATCTGTATAGAGGGAAGCCTGTGACTTTAATGCCATTATAGAAAAAGCCTGAAGCTGTCCGGGGAAAGATGGTTGCCATGAGACTATAGCCTTGGAATGTGAAAGGGAGGTTGCCCCTAGTAAAGATGGCTCTGATTTCCCATTGTTCCCAATAAGACTGAAGTTACAGGCTGCCTTCAGGGAAAATGGCTACTATGCCATTAAATACCATGGATGTGAAAGGGAGGTTGCCCCTAGTAAAGATGGCTGCCATTTTCCATTGTTTCTGCTAGGATTGAAGATGTAGGCTGCCCTCTGGGTAATGGTTATCATTTCCGTAAAGCCTTGGGAGGCTGCCCATGGCCTTGATGTCCAATTTCCTCCTTGTTTTCAAATGGAAGTGAAGCCATAAGCTGCCCTCAGAGAAGATGGCCACCCATGTCCCTGATGTGGCAGAGAGGTTGCCCTTTTTGTGGCCTGCAGAATTGAAGACTGTGGCTTCATTTCCCTTAGAAACAATGGGAAATGGTGACCATCTTTACTTGGGGCACCCTCCCTGTCATACCCGAAGGTATCACTGACATGGCAGTGCTGCTTCCCATTGTTTCCAATGGAAGCGGTGGCCATCCTCATAACAATGGCCTCCATTTCTCCTCCTGCATGAGTACCATCTGCTCCTGCCCTCCCCCCCGAGAATTCATCCCATTCCCCAGTTTGTTCCATTTCCCCGGGAGGGCTCTCCAGGGCTCTTCATAAAGCAGCAACCGCCCCCCTTCCCTCCCGCCACCAGACAATTCCCTTGTCCCTTTTCTAGCCGTGTGGGGGTGTCACTGCGCCCTCTCCCCACACTGCCCCCGTGCCCTGGGAGAGGCCCCTGTTGAGCGTTGTGCCTCCATCTAATTGCCAGGATGCTGGATCCAGAGCACCCCATGTCCCATCCCTCTCTGTATGCTTAGCTGCCCATGGGCAGATCACAATGGGGGTGCTGGGACATCACTTGGGGGTGTGGCTGAGTCACATGACTGACCCCATAACATATGCTGTGTCTGTTTCTGGATGACATCCCCTGGTGGCTCCCACAGGTCCCAGGCCAGGGTTATAAACAGCCTTCTCAGAATTCAATTTTTATTATAATTTTGAAACATAATGTCAATATTGATTTTGAAGGTTTTTTTAACATTTGTTATCAATTTAAATGTTCACTATTGGTTAAAATCATGGGGTTTCGGCAACGTTTTTATATTTATTGATTTATATTTCACAGTGGAGGAAATTACAATGTGGGGTGAGACAATAATTATTTAATGACAGTAGATGTTGAGATTCAAAAAGTTAAAGCTTTATAACCATTAAAACACAAATTGTCATATATACACAGTATATATCCTTAAATCAACCTCTAATAATGTCTCACACAGCCTTTCTCTTATTTCGCTTAATTGCATATTTCTATTATTATCGATGGAAATATTTCTCGTGGGTTTGTGTGCGTCCTGGGAAATTGATGTTTGCTGACATTTACCAATAAGAAGCAAATCCGTCCAATCCTAGTTCTAAACGGAGCCCCCTTGCCTGTGAGGTGAGCAGAGAGATGGGCCTTTGGTTACTGGCTGTGGTCCTGTTCCCAGCGCAGGAGTCTCTCCCCCGCCCCCTGAGACCCTGTCCCCACAGCCCGGTAGTATTTATAGACACAGTCTCAGAGCGATGCTGCTCTCAAGACACAATGATCCCCCATCACTTGTCTGCCATGCTCATTTATAGCTCAGGGATGATTGCAGTGCTGCATTCGCAGCATGGCTGAGGGGCTGGAAGAATAACCCCCAGTCCAGCCCCTGGTAGAGCAGGTGACAGTGCATATTGTTCAAGGTCTGGCCTGACAGAGTAAAACTCCAAACCGCAGCTTATTTTCTGAAACCACTTGGAACGATTTCATATTTAGACAACAAATATTTCAGCCTCTTTACAGCATAAACTTGTAGCGCACGCCTGTAATGCAGAGCAGAGTGGGACTCGGGGCTGTATGGATCAGGGCTCATACTTCAGTGTCTGCCCCTATGCTACAATAACCAAGGATAGAAATCACAGCCTCTGGGGAACAGTGTGTGTGTGTGTGTGTCCGCGGGGGGGTGTTCAAAGAGTTCAGCCATTGTGAAAATTCCAGCTATCACTGGGACCTCCCAGCCCTCCTGTCTGTGCGTGCCGTACCAGAGCAGGGCCCACAGCATCCCTGGCCCCAAGCCTGGCCCAGCAGGAGTGAAAATTAAACCCTTATTAAGCAAATATGTCTCTGCTCAAACACAGGGGCTGGATCCTGGCCTGGTGACATGCACGTGACCCCAGAGTAAAGCTGCTGCAGGCCATGAGGTTCTTCTGGATTTACACACACACACACTGGTGTGACTGAAGGGCAGGGCAGTGTGAGGAGATGGGCCATGCTCACCACTGCTGCCCCAGGATACAGGCACAGAGAGCAGGAGCTGGCCTAGCCACCGGCCAGGGAAGAGGGGGAAATGGGTGGGTCTGGAGTTAAGCTAACTTTCATATCCCATAAAGAAAAGGAGTACTTGTGGCACCTTAGAGACTAACCAATTTATTTGAGCATGAGCTTTCGTGAGCTACAGCTCACTTCATCGGATGCATACCGTGGAAACTGCAGCAGACTTTATATATACACAGAGAATATGAAACAATACCTCCTCCCACCCCACTGTCCTGCTGGTAATAGCTTATCTAAAGTGATCATCAGGTTAGGCCATTTCCAGCACAAATCCAGGTTTTCTCACCCTCCACCCCCCCCCACAAATTCACTCTCCTGCTGGTGATAGCCCATCCAAAGTGACAACTCTTTACACAATGTGCATGATAATCAAGTTAGGCCATTTCCTGCACAAATCCAGGTTCTCTCACTCCCTCACCCCCCTCCAAAAACCCACCCCCATACACACACAAACTCACTCTCCTGCTGGTAATAGCTCATCCAAACTGACCACTCTCCAAGTTTAAATCCAAGTTAAACCAGAACCTCTGGGGGTGGGGGGGTAGGAAAAAACAAGAGGAAATAGGCTACCTTGCATAATGACTTAGCCACTCCCAGTCTCTATTTAAGCCTAAATTAATAGTATCCAATTTGCAAATGAATTCCAATTCAGCAGTTTCTCGCTGGAGTCTGGGTCTGTGATTGCGTGACCAGAGAGATTGAAGTGTTCTCCGACTGGTTTATGAATGTTATAATTCTTGACATCTGATTTGTGTCCATTTATTCTTTTACGTAGAGACTGTCCAGTTTGACCAATGTACATGGCAGAGGGGCATTGCTGGCACATGATGGCATATATCACATTGGTGGATGTGCAGGTGAACGAGCCTCTGACCAGTCGGAGAACACTTCAATCTCTCTGGTCACGCAATCACAGACCCAGACTCCAGCGAGAAACTGCCGAATTGGAATTCATTTGCAAATTGGATACTATTAATTTAGGCTTTTATCCCCTTTTGGAGCAATGGAGCCAGGTGCATTTACACCAGCCGGGGATCTGACCCACAGTCCATTGTTATTTGCCCGGGGAGAAGTCTGGGATTAGCTGGTGCGTTTCAGTCTCAGTGAGGATAAGGAATGGCTCCCTGTACCAGAATCTAGAGCTCACTGGACCCCAGACCCATGGCTGAAGGCTGGTGTGAGCATGCCAGAAACTCGGTGGAGATGGGTTAGGCCAATAGCCGACCCTGACCCCATGTTATGTTATGGGCCAGATCCTGCACAATTGGGGTCACTGGGGGCTCTCCCATTCATTGCAGTGGGAGCAGGGTCAGGGCTGACATGTCCATGGCCCTGATCCTGCAGGCCGATGATCCATCCCTTCCACTCGCATAGGCATCCCTTGACTTGAATAGACTCTGGGCAGGCATCAGGGTCTATACCAGCAAAACAATCTGCAGGATCAGGCCCATGAGCACATACACGCTGGGGAAACGCATCTGGGAGAGTCAGTGGGAGGCTGAACACAGGTTTGTCTCCTGATCCTCAGATCTTTAGCTGGGCATATTTTGCATTCACCATAAATATCAGCAAAGAGCCAGGAGCAATTCACAGAACCCCCCATGCTGCAGGCAGAGCTGGTATCCCCTTTGTACCAAACGGCTAAGTGACTGGCCCAGGGTCACCCAGGAAGTTTGTGGCAGAGCAGGGAATTCATCCCTCACCTCTAAAGTCCCAACCATGGATCAGCCTTCTAGTCCTGGTAATGATCACAGTGATTAATGACAGGTTTCAGAGTAACAGCCGTGTTAGTCTGTATTCGCAAAAAGAAAAGGAGTACTTGTGGCACCTTAGCGACTAACCAATTTATTTGAGCATGAGCTTTCGTGAGCTACAGCTCACTTCATCGGATGCATACCGTGGAAACTGCAGCAGACTTTATATATACACAGAGAATATGAAACAATACCTTCTCCCACCCCACTGTCCTGCTGGTAATAGCTTATCTAAAGTGATCACTTCAGATAAGCTATTACCAGCAGGACAGTGGGGTGGGAGGAGGTATTGTTTCATATTCTCTGTGTATATATAAAGTCTGCTGCAGTTTCCACGGTATGCATCCGATGAAGTGAGCTGTAGCTCACGAAAGCTCATGCTCAAATAAATTGGTTAGTCTCTAAGGTGCCACAAGTACTCCTTTTCTTTTAGTGATTAATGATTAACTGCTATTTTCATAGAATAGTAGAATCAGAGAATATGTTAATTAATTTCAGCTGGGCTTTTCAGATCCCAGGGAAATCCCATCGTTACCCCATAAAATCTAATCACATTTGGCCGCGTATGCGGCATTTCTGCTGTTTGCGCCCGTGTGCGAGGTGAACATGTAGCATTTTCCCTTCCTGGACGTCATCTCCAGTTTAGGTTTCATCAAACAAAATGTCTGTCATCTTGAACCAGTGATTTCATGCATGCCAAGATTTACACCTGAATCTGAGTGTGCAAAACAGCATCCCAGTGTGAAAATGGGCATCCCCTTCTGTGTCCAGCCCAGCCAGCTCGCACGGGCTAGTACCTTTTGTGTGTGCAGCGAGTGGGATGGTGCAAATCCGTTGTGCACACAGACATCTGCACCCCCATGTGACACGCTGTGGGTGTGAAGGTGGCAAACACACCCACACGCTGGCAGCCTTGGGGTGTGAGTGCAGGGTGGTGTGTGCGGGCTCAGGGCCAGGGTTCAGCCCTTGGAAAACGACAGAGCATTTCGGGGTGACGCAACGACCTCGTTGCTGAGGTTCAGAGCTGGAATCTAACCAGCGATTTCCATCGTCCTTAACCCTGAGTCAGGTGGTGGTAATTAAACATGCAGTTGCTATTATTAAATCTCTTGGAAGCTTCGGTGCGAGGTGGCAAGCTCTGATCCCATCCCGGGCAGTGTTGGCACTTTCAGATCCACACAGCACGTTACCAGAGGGCTCAGAACCTCACAGGATTGGAGCCCAATTTAGCAAACGATCCTCTGCCCCGTGACCTCACCCTTCCAGCTAAACCCGGCTAGTGCTGGCCATACTCACAGAGAAGCCAGAGACCCAGCGTCGGGATTCTCAGGGGACAAGGTGATAACAGCATGGTCTGGCGATGCAGCAGGGAAGGCCTAGGGAAGGCCTGTCTCTCTGCTCCTCAGAGTCTCAGTGAGCCGTGTCTCTCTCATCTGACCACTCCTTGGAGTTCAGGTTTTGTTTTAAAAAAACAGGCCCTTTGACTGTGGATTTTTGGGTCCCAGTCATTGTGTTAAGCATTGAAAGACACACACAGGGGACACTGCACTTTACACACATTGATTGCCAGGGCAAAACCACACACCAGCAGTAACAGCTGCGCTGCCAAGTGTGTTTCATTCCAAGACTGAGGATCTCCAGTGGAGGAGGCCTGAGAATGTGAAGCCAGAATCCGAGGGGCACCGGCAGAGCTGTGGGTGGGTGGCTGGGAGCGCAGCTCTGGGACAGCAGGGCACTGACTGTCAGGGTTGAGAAGAGAAAATATAACATGAGAAGAAATCGCAGGAAGAAAGAGCAGAGCCACAAGCCACCTATAAATAAGCCCAGCCTGAGCTGTGGTCAGGAAGCGAGTTTGTGCGACTCTGGAGACACGTGCTGCTGGTGCAATGCACAAACACAGAGACCCAGCCGCAGGCCACCCCTGGGCTGTGGTCACTGTATTACCAGAGGCATCTCCAGTGCAGAGTTGCTCCCCCTGCCCCTGCCGGGCCCGGCTTTGCTAGCAGCTCGTAGCCCTTTGTACCACGGCATTGAGGAGTATTTTTAACAACACAGACCCAGAGCGAGGCTGCTCCTGTGACACAGAGACCCCTCCTCTGGGGTATCATAGAATCATAGAATATCAGGGTTGGAAGGGACCTCAGGACGTATCTAGTCCAACCCCCTGCCCAATCCCCAACTAAATCATCCCAGCCAGGGCTTTGTCAAGCCTGACCTTAAAAACTTCTAAGGAAGGAGATTCCACCACCTCCCTAGGTAACGCATTCCAGTGTTTCACCACCCTCCTAGTGAAAAAGTTTTTCCTAATATCCAACCTAAACCTCCCCCACTGCAACTTGAGACCATTACGCCTTGTTCTGTTATCTGCTACCACTGAGAACAGTCTAGATCCATCCTCTTTGGAACCACCTTTCAGATAGTTGAAAGCAGCTATCAAATCCCCCCTCATTCTTCTCTTCTGCAGACTAAACAATCCCAGTTCCCTCAGGCTCTCCTCATAAGTCCTATGTTCCAATCCCCTCATCATTTTTGTTGCCCTCCGCTGGACTCTTTCCAATTTTTCCACATCCTTCTTGTAGTGTGGGGCCCAAAACTGGACACAGTACTCCAGATGAGGCCTCACCAATCTCGAATAGAGGAGAATGATCACGTCCCTCCATCTGCTGGCAATGCCCCTACTTATACATCCCAAAATGCCATTGGCCTTCTTGGCAACAAGGGCACACTGCTGACTCATATCCAGCTTCTCGTCCACTGTAACCCCTAGGTCCTTTTCTGCAGAGGGGTAGCCCTTACACACGCAGTCATGGGCCTGCTCAGTGCCCAGCAGGTTGAGTGGGGCCCCCACAATCGACCCCACCCAGTGCAAACGTCTCATGTCAAGTGCTGGTGCAAAGAGCAGCTAGAGGAAGCCACCGGTAGCCCCCACAGCAAGTGTGGTTGGTCACTCAGCACCCAGGTACTGTGCCAGCACTCCGGAAAGCCACTTGTCTATTAACTGGCTATTGACGTAGACACAAGGCTAGAGCACGGCTGTGACACTGTTAGCCGATGGCCAAGGATGTTTGGTGAGGTGCCAGCTATGCCCGTTTATACCATCCGTGACTTTAACCGCTAGGACGCACTGTCCCTTCGCGGCGGGCAGCCCGGGCTAGGCTGACGGATGCCCCAAGGTCCTAACCACCCGTGACTTTAACTGCTAGAGCTCAGAGCTCCTTCGCAGCGGGCAGCCAGGATTGACTGACAGGTGCCCCAAGAGTTTGCCCCGTGGAGGCGGCACAACTCAACGCTAGGCTCTTAGTACTCTCACCTAATGGCCAGGCTTTAGAGCCAAAACGGCTGAGGTTCTTTAATTGTGTTGGCTGCTTTACAGTAAACCAGAGAAAACAAGTCAGGCTTATGCACAAATGGTTACCAACATTTATTAAGCTAGATTCTAATCATGTGGTTACAAAATTGCTAGTGCCTACTTATTTAAATGTAGAGATGTTACACACACAAACAAGTTACAAAACTGAAGCCACAATCCCAAAGAAAGAAAACAAAGTATAGAGCTCTATTTCAAAATATGTGTACACTAAAGATAGGAGATCAGGTGTGGGTGCTTCTTACCCTCCTTGCATCTCTCGATTCCAGCGGTGCCAAGCCAGGATCGGTCACTCAATTCCGCGGAAAGACAAATAAGGGACAAGGCTTAGGGACCCTCTTAGCTGCAGAAGCCTTGGGAGGCTGTCACTTATCTGACCAGCAGATAGATAGTGAAAAGCACTCAAAAATCATGGTGCTGTAGGTCCTCTACTTATACCTCTGTACTCCTTTATTCTCTTTCTCCTTTCTTATGCCAAATTGAGGCTGGTCTGTCTGGGTGACGCCAGCTTTCGCAAGAGTAGTTTACACTTGCAAGGGAGAGAAACAATAAGTTTCGACTACTGGACATTTCTTTTATCAGGGTAAATATTTTCCCACCTAGGATGTTGGTGTGTGTGCATCACGCTATTTAGTAGGGGCTAAGAGCCATGTCTGTCACAGGGCCTCTGCCTGCTGTGAGCTTAATCGTTGTATATGTTCCCAGAGGCACATTGTAGCAGCACACCTGTGCTTTTCGCAGCTTCAAAGGCTGTGCTGGAATATATGTTAAGTGCCCTGTTCCGTCTTCCTCCTGTGTTTCCAGCAATGCTGGTCTGAGGGGGTGGGGGGCTGTCTGTCTGGCTACATTCCACCCCCTGATGCACCACACTACATCCCAGATTGCAAGGTGGCGGTGATGCCAGCACCTCTTGCCCTCCTTGGGGAAATCTAGAAATACCCAACAACCAAATTAGAGGATGAGGGTTCGCGGAATTGGTTAGGATCCCTTTTTAGCTCTAGGTATCTGATTTGCGTGGAGGAAAGAGCAGTTTGAATCAAACGCTTCATAATACATAAAGTTACACAAAAAACAATTACAATAATTAAAATGGTTAAAACAGTATTTACAACCGAATGTAAAAACGGGGAGAGGGAAAATCCCAAGTGTTGAGCTAACCATTGCATCCATGAGGTTTGTCCATTCTCAGCCACTGATCTAATAAGGAGTTAATAGATTTGATTAGCAATGGGTTATAAATGTGTCCGGAACTGGGAATAAAGAACAGTGATTGGTCATACCAATCTCTGCTTTCAGGGTATCTACTCATATTCAGGGGAACAATTGTGGCATTATATATTCTAAAAATCGGTCTATGTTCAAGTGTGCCGTTGATGGGACCTTTCCAACATTTTAAAGTCCTTTTGTCGTTCATGGGTGGGTAGGTAGTCCAATCCCCACCTCTTTTATCAAATACAATTGTATGGGCACATTGCTGCTTATCTAGACTACCCATTTGTATGTCACCCTGAGTTTCAAAACAAATAGGGTATACTTCTTTAGATGATCCCATTACATATTCCACAGGCCGTCCCCAAACAGTGCGATGCCATTGTCGTCCCCCCCCACCCCCCTCCCCGAGTCAATGCGAAGGTTGTTGGTGTACCATGCTGGTCCCCACCAAAAGATGTCGCTTTTGTTCCACCAATCATTTAGGCTGAGTGGTACAAATTCAATTCCCAGTCCATTGGTTGAATTTAGCAAGGTGCACATCCAGCAATTTGTAGCACCAGCAGCTGAGGCGATGGTTTGGATTGCTCCCCGAAGAGGATGTTTTGGTATTGCCAAGGTGACTGGAGCCAACAGAAGGATCATGAGGGCTTGCAGGAACATATCTCTGGTGGGTCATGTTCTAGCTAAAAAACTTATTTTAAAACCAAAAGCAAAAGTTGCACCTGCTATTATAAGTAATGGCAAATATATCAACAGTCCATAGTAGTCTCTAGTGATCAAACAGGTCTGCTGCATGGTCCATTTTGCTGACAGGTTAGCTGGCAGGTTGCTCGGAACCATGGGACCATTCCTGCAATAAATCACATGGTCAGCCGGTCTTGGATGCGATCCAAGCCTCTGTAATGGTTATTAGCCTTTTATCAGCATTTAAGGCACTCCATACACCTTTCTCTTTATATGCGTGCAAAACGCAGGTAAAGGTTCCCAGGGCTGGGTGTTTAATCACAACAGTGTCTCCGGGAGCATACTTGGAACTGTGCAGTGGTGTTCTGGCAGGGGAGATAGCTTTCCCTGTAGGGAAGAATCCCCTGCTGATTGGACTTCCTGTAGGAGTCTGTCTGTTGTTTAATCTCTGCACCACTTCGTCCAGTCTGTCTCCTCATGTGCCATCAGTAGGCTTCAAGTGATTCTTTAGCAACCCATTCCAGCGCTCGACCATGCCATTAGATTGAGGTCGATATGGAAGGTGGAAGGTCCATTGGACTCCATGGTTAAGGGTCCATTCCCTTACAAGTTTATTCTTAAAATGCGAACCATTATCTGATTGGATTTCTTGAGGCATTGGGACAATTGCTGTTAAGCGGTTTAGTCGCATAACTGTGGACAACCCTGTTGCCAATCGGGTTGGATATGCAAAACCAATCCCTGAAACAATTTCTACCCCAGTCAAGATGTATTTCCACCTCTGCCTTGTAGTGGGCAGTGGTCCGACATAGTCGACCTGCCAGGTTGCCCATAGTGTTTTTCCATCTCTTAGCCTGGCAAACCTTTGTCCTTCTGCTATATGTTTTCTAGTCTCAGCACAAATAGTGCAGGCTTGCACCAGGTCTCTAGCCTGTCTGTGGGTGATAGGCCACCCCCTGATATGTGCTTGCCGCACTAACTCATCACTTCCTGTGTGTCCTAAACTATCATGTAACCATGAATATAAGCGTTCCCATTCTACTTGTGTGGTAAAGAGCTGGGCAGCTGCATCAGCTAAATTGTTTAACTGTGCAGCTGGGGTATTATTCCTCTGATGAGCTGAGACATGTCCTATAGACAGGGGTTGTTACAGGGCATGCTGATATAACCACTTCCAGTATTCCAGTCCCCAGACTGGTTTACCTCCTATTTCCCAGTGGTTATTTTTCCAGTTAGTGATCCACTGAGTGGCACCTGCCCATACCGCATAGGAGTCCGTATATACTGCGGTGGCTCCTGCTTCACAGGCCAGTTTAATTGCAGCCAATTCTGCAAGTTGTGCTGACCCATCAATTTCAGCAGTTAGGGGTGCTGCAGAGGTGTCTGCAGGCACTGCTGCAGCTTTTCCCTTCCCTTTTCCTTTGACCAGCCTGGCACTGCCATCAGTGAACCATACTCCCTCAGGCTTAGAAGGATCAAATGGGGCAGCATCCTTAATGGGAGACTGCTGTGGAGGTAGGCGGTATTCATCAGGCACTCCTACTTTCCATAGGGATTCCTGAATCATAGTGGGGTTTTGTGCAGTGTCTGCACTACCTACCCTGTGGTGTATGTAAAGTGCCCATCTTTGGATAGTCATCTTTTGTGCTACACCAGGTGGTAACTCTTTCCCTTCCAATATAGGTTTAATGATTGGAAGAGGAGTGTGAATTGTGATGTCCTTATCCTGAGTTAATTCCTCAGTTTCTCTCAAGGCTGTGTAAGCTGCCAGAAGCACCTTCTCATAAGGCGTGTAGTTAGCCTGTGACCCTTGCCATGACTTGGAACCAAACTGAATTGGTCGTCTGGGAGCAGTGTCACTTTCTTGCCAGAGAGCATAAGACATTCCAGTGGCTCCCACAGTTAGGTACAAATGGAATGGGGCTTCAGGATGTATGGGACCCAGAGCCTGATAGGTGTGTATCTCCCCTATCAGTTGCCTGAGGGCTTCCTCATGGGCAGGAGCCCATTCCCAGGCAGCACTTTTCTTTAACAAATTGTACAATGGTCTGGCTATAATGGCAAAGCCAGGTACATGTTTTCTCCAAAACCCCAGGGTTCCCAAAATCTGTCTCAATTGATCTTTACTTTCAGGGGAGGGTGCCTGATTTAGCTCTTGCACAGTGTCATTAGGCACAGACCTCCTACCTCCCATCCATACAGTACCTAAGAATTTTATCTCTTGGGAGGGACCTTGGCATTTCTCAGCTGGTAACTCTAAATTAAGGGCTTCTAGTGCTCCTTTGATTTGATTCATAGCCTCCTGTACCTCTTCTGAGGTTTTCCCACCTATTAAGATGTCATCAATGTATTGCACAGTTTGTACATAGGGTGGCAGTATAAGGTCATCTAGGACCTTTGCCAGTGCCCCATGGCAAATAGTGGGTGAGTGTTTAAACTCTTGTGGCATTCGGGTAAAAGTGTATTGGACACCTTTCCAAGTAAAAGCAAATCTTTCCTGGTCAGCTGGTTGCAAAGGGACCATGAAGAACATGTCCTTTACATCTAATACTGCTAGCCAGGGTTTATCCCAGGTTTGTATGGTGTTTACAATATCTGTTATGCTAGGGACTGCTGCAGTTAATGGTCCAGTGTTACTGTTTAGCTTCCTATAGTCTATAGTGAGTCTCCATTTGCCATTTGGTTTCTTGATTGGCCACACAGGAGAATTAAAGCGAGAGTGGGTACGAATTAAAATTCCTCGCTGTTCCAAATCTTTGATCAGGTCAGTAACAGGGCTTATGGCCTCAGCTGGGACATTATACTGCTTTATGTTTGTTACTGTTGAGGGCGGGAGAGCAGGTGCGCTGCTAAGTAAGTTTACAGAATAGTGGGGAGGGCTTTCCTCTTCCAGGTGGGTGGTAATTTTGGTAAAGTGTGTTGGAGCTTTACTCCCTTCTTTCCTCTTAAAACGTCCATGCCCAGTATGTTGGCATTGCCCAAAATCACCTCATATTTTTGGGGCTGATGGTGGAGTTGCAATGGGATATCCAGTTTTATCTTAACTAATGGGTAAGTTATGGTACTGCCATTTACTCCTGTAACAAGTACCTGCTTTCGGCCAGTAGGTGGCGAGCCCTGAAAACTTTCTCGCTTAATCATGGACATTTGAGCGAGCCCCTGTGTCCATTAAGAAAGGAATAATGTGTTTGTCATTTACAGTTACATGTATCCGGGGGTCTTTTGCTGTTGTTTTCTCCTCTTTGGATTTAAGCTGGTTTATTAGGAGAGGAGATTGACCCCCGCAAGCTAGTTTCCCTGCTCTGGTAACTCTTGCAGTTGCTGCAGCAATGGAGTATACAGGGTGTCTGCAGGTGGGGAAAGAGGAGAGAGCTGCAGAGGTGCACCGGGAGTAGCATTAGTTGTCTCCCAGTCAGCTCTTTTAAAGGTGGTTAATAATTTTAGCCGCTCTGTGGGCAGTCCATTTATCACATCTCTGGGATAACCTAAAGCCAGACATTGTCTCCACAACTTGGCTCTAAGCTCCTTTTCCTCCTGGGTTGGCTCTCGCTTGTTTTTATGTCCTTTAGATGGTGCCCCCTTGTTTCCCTGAAGGGAACGCATCTTAGCTTTGCCTGTCAGTGCTCTGATGTCTCCAAATTCTCTAAAGTATGACACCAGACGGTTTAGCAGTGCCCAAAAGGTTCTGTTATGTGCTGCAGCTTCTGATCTAAGGGACAGTGCCATAGCCCTGTGGTTACTCGGAGCTCCCTTAAGCAGGGGTCTGAGATCATCTACATCTACCTGACCCTCCCATGGGCTTTCATAGGCTAACTCTTGAGGGTTTTGGCCAAGCATGCTAATGACAGCCACAGATAATAGAGCTGTTTTTACCTCATCTATGTTGGTCCAGTGCATTACTGTGGGTTCATCTCGGTCTGCTGGGTAAATTCCTCTTGCCCATCGACAAGCCAGAGACCAAAGTGTTTTAGGGGTGTTCCCCTCTGAATGTTCCAGGAATATTCCTGCACCTAAGTTAAGGCACTCAGTTTCTTGGGCTGTCAGGCGTATATATCCACCCCCAGTGTCCCAGAGGCGGACCAGCCACTCTATTATACCTTCCTCAGGCTTTTTAGCAAAATCTCCCTGGATTGTTTTTAACCCCATGGGAGTATATTGGTGGGTGGTAATTTTGGTAAAGTGTGTTGGAGCTTTACTCCCTTTTCCCTTTTTACCTCCCTTCTTTGTTTTTGAAGAGGTGGATGGATCATTGTCATCCCCTTCTTCATCCAGCTCTGCCCCACTCAAATTTCCCTCATATTCTTCTGATTTGTGATGTGTGATAGCTGGTCTTAATTTTTCAGAGGGACCTTCCTCCTCAGAGGAGGGGGACTCATCTGCTGAATCCCAAATGTCTCCACCCCATTCCTCAGGGTCTAGCCAGAGAGCAGTCTCAACTTTAGCCCGGTTGATTCTGCGTGTTTTAGTCTCCAGCTTTTCCCTTCGTTCTATCCCTTCTTTCTCAATTAAGGGAAGTAATCTTTTCTGAAGATGTTCCATATCCCTATTCAGTGTTCTTACTCTGGTATCTAAATTCTGGCATTCCTGGCGCAGTGTGTCCCTTTCCTGTTGTAGCCTATTAAATTCTATTGCCAGACTATGATAATCCTTACAGGCAGCTTGCCAAATGTTAGTAAGCAGCCATATACAAGCACCTTTTCCTTTCCCTTTCTTCATCTTGCAGGCAGTTCTCCAGTTACAGAAATGCTGCCAGATCTCTGCTGGTTTTCCCCAATATTTCTCCAGCAGTTCTTTGCTCCACAGAGGATTTCCCCATCCCTCTTGGGTCAAACTTTTCTCTAGCTCAGGGAATTCTGTGGTGTTTATCATGACTGGTTTCATTGTGTTACTGTAGTGCAGCCTATATCACAATCCTGTTTGTGACGCCAAATCTGTTAGCCGACGGCCAAGGATGTTTGGTGAGGTGCCAGCTATGCCCGTTTATACCATCCGTGACTTTAACCGCTAGGACGCACTGTCCCTTCGCGGCGGGCAGCCCGGGCTAGGCTGACGGATGCCCCAAGGTCCTAACCACCAGTGACTTTAACTGCTAGAGCTCAGAGCTCCTTCGCAGCGGGCAGTCAATACTGACTGACAGGTGCCCCAATGGCAGCACTAAGAGCCTCTCCACACCCGTGACTTTAACTGCTAGAGCTCAGAGCTCCTTCGCAGCGGGCAGCCAGGATTGACTGACAGGTGCCCCAAGAGTTTGCCCCGTGGAGGCGGCACAACTCAACACTAGGCTCTTAGTACTCTCACCTAATGGCCAGGCTTTAGAGCCAAAACGGCTGAGGTTCTTTAATTGTGTTGGCTGCTTTACAGTAAACCAGAGAAAACAAGTCAGGCTTATGCACAAATGGTTACCAAAATTTATTAAGCTAGATTCTAATCATGTGGTTACAAAATTGCTAGTGCCTACTTATTTAAATGTAGAGATGTTACACACACAAACAAGTTACAAAACTGAAGCCACAATCCCAAAGAAAGAAAACAAAGTATAGAGCTCTATTTCAAAATATGTGTACACTAAAGATAGGAGATCAGGTGTGGGTGCTTCTTACCCTCCTTGCATCTCTCGATTCCAGCGGTGCCAAGCCAGGATCGGTCACTCAATTCCGCGGAAAGATGAATAAGGGACAAGGCTTAGGGACCCTCTTAGCTGCAGAAGCCTTGGGAGGCTGTCACTTATCTGACCAGCAGATAGATAGTGAAAAGCACTCAAAAATCATGGTGCTGTAGGTCCCCTACTTATACCTCTGTACTCCTTTATTCTCTTTCTCCTTTCTTATGCCAAATTGAGGCTGGTCTGTCTGGGTGACACCAGCTTTCGCAAGAGTAGTTTACACTTGCAAGGGAGAGAAACAATAAGTTTCGACTACTGGACATTTCTTTTATCAGGGTAAATGTTTTCCCACCTAGGATATTGGTGTGTGTGCATCACGCTATTTAGTAGGGGCTAAGAGCCATGTCTGTCACAGGGCCTCTGCCTGCTGTGAGCTTAATCGTTGTATATGTTCCCAGAGGCACATTGTAGCAGCACACCTGTGCTTTTCACAGCTTCAAAGGCTGTGCTGGAATATATGTTAAGTGCCCTGTTCCGGCTTCCTCCTGTGTTTCCAGCAATGCTGGTCTGAGGGGGAGGGGGAGGAGGGGTGGCTGTCTGGCTACAGACACTGGATATGGCCCAAACCAGCAGCCAGTGATGGCAACCTCCCCCATATGCGGGCTCAGCTCTGCTGGTAGGTGCATTTGCAGTGGGAACTAAGACAAGTTAGTCAGTTCTTGTTGTGTCTGGGACAACACCGAATCATAGATTCCACAGGGAACCTTTGTGATCCTCTAGTCTGACCCCATGTGTAGCACAGGCCAGAAATCTGCCCCAAAGTAATTCCTAGAGCAGATCTTACACAAAAACATCCCATCTTGATTTAAAAATAGTCAGGGATGCAGAATCCACCACGACCCCTGGTAAACTGTTCCAGTGGTTAATTGCTCTCACTGTTAACAATTTAGTCTTTATTTGCAGTCTGAATTTGTCTAGCTTCAGCTTCCAGCCATTGGATCATGTTCGACTTTCTTCTGCTAGACTGAAGAGCCCATTATCAATTATTTGTTCCCCTTGTAGGTACTTACAGACTGAGATCCAGTCACCCCTTAAAGTTCTCTTTGTTAAGCTAAATAGATTGAGCTCCTGGAGTTTATCTCTATAAGGCAGGTTTTCCAATCATGTAATCACTCTTGCAGCCACCAAACACATCATGAACCTCCATGATGTTCTCTCCTGAACCGGATCTGATGCCTTACAGGGTAGTATGCCTGTGAAGGAGAGGTGTCTGTTGACACCAGTGAGCCATTATGGTTTGTGTCTTCCCAGTGGTCTTTTCCATCCTGCTTTCATTGGGCTTTTCATTGGCTTAAGACAAGGCCCAGCCCCATTCCCTGCATCGGGATGGGTCAGTTACTCTAGCGAGACTGGTGGCTTGTGCTGGGGGTTCTTTCCTACTTCCTCCCCTGGGTGGGTGCACAGCCCAACTCAAATTCTAAACCAGAACTAATTAACCTCTTAGCTGCTGGAGGAAACGTTCCACAAAGCTCATCTCTAGTGACACCACTGAGGATATTGATGGGTGTGTGGGATCTGAGTTACTACAGAGAATTCTTTCCTGGGTATCTGGCTGGTGAATCTTGCCCACATGCTCAGGGTTCAGCTGATCACCATATTTGGGGTCAGGAAGGAATTTTCCTCCAGGGCAGATTGGAAGAGGCCCTGCGGGTTTTTCGCATTCCTCTGTAGCATGGGGCATGGGTCACTTGCTGGAGGATTCTCTGCACCTTGAAGTCTTTAAACCATGATTTGAGGACTTCAATAGCTCAGACATAGGTGAGAGGTTTATTGCAGGAGTGGGTGGGTGAGATTCTGTGGCCTGCATTGTGTAGGAGATCAGACTAGATGATCATAATGGTCCCTTCTGACCTTAATATCTATGAGTCTATGAGACTCTCCACACCCAGCCCATACTAATGCTGAGCTGTGATGGGGACAGGCTGGGAGGGCACAAACTGATTCTGGTGGGCAGGTAGGTACCCAGGACTGTGAGTCACCTTGTTACTGCCCACTCACCCCCACCCCCGCCTCCAGTGTGCAAAGTCTTGCTTGTGCCCGGCTCCCTGACACCACCAGCCTGTCAGCTGCTCAGGCCCTCTTGTCTGGGTGACACCTTGCAGGTTAACAGTAGGTGCGGCCCAGACCCTGAGTCCCTGTGATTCATTCCCTGGTGATACCGAGCCCCTGTCACTGGCTACTCACAGAAATTCCAGAGCCTCTGCCCCCCACAGGAGCAAGGTACCCCAATTTACTGGTTTTACCTTAACCACCCATGCCTGTAAACCACACAGCGCTCATGAGCACTTACAATAAAACCCAGGCAGGGTTATTTAAGAAAGGATAAAGATTTAACTAGAAACAAGAGAAAGTGATGGCAACAAATGGTTATGCCAGAGAACAAAATCATAAACGAGAAACCCGGGTCTACGCTGATTAAAGTTACCTTTCCTAGCTAATAAAGTAGGCTCCCCGTATTTGAACGGGCCATTACCGAGACATATTCTCCCCTGGTGACTATTTTCTACTCCAAGTCTGGAAATAAATTCATTATTCCTTAAATATTACCCATACAAACATCTCACAATGATTATGAGTCGTGACAAGTTACTCGCTCTCTGTAGCTATCTTACACATTACTCTTTATGGATAATATCTTCTAAGATGTATGTTCAGTGTTGTGAGTTTGTCTGAGTTGAGGGTTGTTTGCAAAAAACAAGGAACGCTTTGCCCAGAAGTCTCTGTGTCTCTGCTTTGTCTTTGCCCTTTGGGGCTCTGGGTGTATCCACAGGGCTAGACTGTGAGAAAAATCAGCGTGAGAGGCAGGGTGTTCCTTTAACCTGGCTTTGTCACACCTGGGGGACCCTGTGCCTGTCACATCCAGGAAGCCCTGCCCCTGTCACTCCTGGGGGACCCTGCATCTATCACATGGGGGAGACTCTGTGCCTGTCATATCTGCATGGAGGGGGGTGGTGGTGTCCTGCATCTGTCACATGGGGGAGACCCTGCGCCTCTCATACCTGGGGGATCCTGTGTCTGTCACATCCAGGGGGGTCCTTCCCCTGTCACACCTGGGGGACCATGTGCCTGTCATACAGGTGGCCCTGCCCCTGTCACATCTGAGGGGCCCTGCCCCATCACACATGGGGGACCCTGCCCCTATCACACCTGGGGGATCCTGTGTCTGTCACATCCAGGGGGCCCTGCCCCAGCACACCTGGGAGACCCTGTGCCTGTCATATGCGGGAGGGCTGTGTCTGGGGAACCAGCGTGTCTGACACTCCAAGACACAGCCCATCCTGAGCCTCACAAGAGAAACATCTGAGAGTCGTTTCCATCTTGCCTCAGTGGGGGAAGGCCCCTCTGGCCACAGACACACGTCAGGGCTGCTCCCAGACACTCTACTAGAGCCCACAGCCCATCCAGTTCCTCTGCTCCCCACCCCGTGGTGAGAAGGAGGGGACTGGGGGCACAGAGCCGCGGTGGATTCTCTTTGGAGGCCCAGATGCTGCTGCAGGGTCCCCAGCTTAGTCCCTGGCTCCCACTCCCCATGATCCTGCTGTGGCTGCTCTGTGAGTTTGGGGAGAGCTCCCTTCCAATGGACTGGGAAAGGGGTCTCCGGGAGCTGGGGAGCAGGGGGAGAGGCAGGCTCATGGCTCTGCCTGGACTGGGGGAACATGGGAACCGGGCTGGGTGACCATCACAAGTGGGGAATAGCAGGAATGTGGGAATGGGTCACTGGGAGCCACACAGTGCAGGAGGAGTAAGAAGCTGGGTATAAATTCCTGGCACAAGTTTTCTGAGGCAGATCAGAGAGAATATTTAGCCCTCAGGAGATGTTTGTAACAATCCCCTGCTCTTCAGTACAGCTAATACCCCGGGGGTTATATAAATTGTTTGTCATTATGCTAATGTACAATAATCCCTATGGCTGAGATTTTCAAAGCCGCTCAAAGGATTTGGACACACAACTCCCACCATACCCCTAGAGGGCTTTGGAAATAGGACCCTACGTGTACACGTAATATTGAGGACAAAGGAATTAGTGAGAGATGGTCTCAAAGTTGACAGTGTCTACACTGCAAAGAAAGACCCACGGCAGCAAGCCTCAGAGCTTAGGTCCACAGACTTGGGCTTGCACGGCTCGAGCTACGGGGCTGAAAATAGCAGTGTAGACGTTCCCTCTTGGGCAGGAGCGTGGGCTGTGAAACCTGGCGAGGTGGAAAGGTCTCAGAGGTCGGGCAGGAACTCTGAACTGTTACTTTTATCTTCGCTGGTTTAGGCAACAAAGCTGAATTGCTGTCATCACCTGCCTCTTAATCTCTCTGTAGCATTCACAGTAATCCAGCTAATAACGTGTCTGCCATGACCTAGTGATTTATGACTCTGATGTTGTGTCATAGGGATTGTATTGCCCAATGAGCCAATCCCCAGCTGGTGGAAGTCCATGCTGATGTCGGTGCCGTGTGCCCATTTCCACCAGTTGAGGCTCAGCCCGTATTGTTATATTTGTATCGATATTGTCTCAATTGCAACGGTATCTGCACTGGTGTGGGGGCTCCAATGGCCGGGCTAGGGCCCATTAAGTGACTGATCTTTCAATCAAATCCACATGTCCTGTTGAAGGATTGGGGCCTACAAATCTTGCAATCTCCTTAACTTGGGGTTTTCTGGCTTTTCTTTGCTTAACTATCAATGTTAACTTTGCCCCAGAGTAGCTGTGTGTGTTGTCAGAGCCGCGGGGACTGCCACTCACCGCTCTCTTGCTGTCTGGTGCAGGTGCTGGGGTCACAGGCCAGGAGCCCTGCAGCTCCCCTGGTGAGCAAAAGCATAAGAGACGTGGAAGAAGGGGAGACACAGAAAGGAGTGAAACTCCTGACAATGGCAACAGGAGGGCAGATGGGAAGGTGGAGGAGGGGGATGGGTGGGGAATGCCTCTTGCATGATTGCTGCCTGAAATCCTCCTAATCAAACAGTAAATTGGACTTCTCACAGTGCCACACCATAAACATGACTGGAAATGAAGCACACTTGGGCCAGATCCTCAGCAGGTATAAATCAGCATAACTCTGCTGACTCCAATGGAGTGGTGCCGATTTACACCAGCCGGGAATCTGGCCCAATGTCACTGGGAAACATATCTAACAAACTTTCCATATGTAAATCTTGGCAGGCTTGGTGCTAATACAGGAGTGTATTAATGAGACCAGGGTACTGCACTAGACTGAATTAGTCTTAAATCTCCTGCTTTGCACCATATTTATTTTAATTTCAGTGAGAAGAGAGACAGCTCATTCCGTCAGCCAGGCGTGTTTCTCATCTAATTCATCACGAATGCCGAGTTCCCTGCCTGGCAGAGTTAAGTTATCCACCTCTGGTGACTCCTCTCGAGTTAGCCGAGCTCCTGCGAGAACAGCCACACTGCTGTGCCCCCACTGGCTCTACACTCGCTCGCACGTGGGGCTGTGGATTCTGGGGGCATGTCCCGTCGCTCTTAGAGATGAATTGTGGGAGAACTTCTCTGTCCTTTCTGGGCACTCTAGGGGAATAGTGGGAAGGCACTGGAGGACTGGTGACACGCAAGTGGCACATGCCTGGATCCACGCTACAGAGGGGTTGTGTTGACAACTGATAAGTTGATCCCACTTGAGTTTTACCTGTACCCCCTCTTGGACTGGCCAGCTCCAGTTAACAGAACCACCACACTTGAGTTAAGGGATTTTTATGTGGATGGGATTCAAGTTACAGGCACATCGGAGATATAACTTGAGTTAATGCTGCAGTGAAGACAAGCCCTTCGTCTCCTCTCAGAGGCATATTTCAATCTATTCTTTTTGTTGCAGGTGACTTCCCATCTCCTACACTGTCCCTGAGCACCTCTTCAGCTCAGGTAGGGGACTCCGTCTTCGCTCAGTGTTCCCTTCATCCCAACAATGTAGCTGCTCTAGTTATTTTCTGTCAGGATGGCAAACAAATCTCAAGCCAATTGACCGTGTCAGGCCGGTCACTGTGTTGACATGACATCTCTGTGCGGAGCTCAGGCCAGTTTAGATGTATGTACCAGTAGAGGATCAACCAGAACCAGGTGAACAATTCTCGTCTCAGTCTCCCCCGGACCTTGAATGTAACAGGTGAGTTGTTGGACTCCTACACAATGTGAGGAGAGGGAAGGGAACAGCTGGCTGGTGTCAGTCATTTTAAAATTTTGTGGGCTTCTGCCACAGGAACCTGTTCATGGCGAGGCAGGTAGTGAGCTGTGATCATTACCGAGCTGGACTGGGATTGTGCACAGCCTGTTAAATCTGAGGGTCTGTCCCAGATCAAGGTGTCAATTGATGAGGCTTTGGATAAAATGGATAAATTAAACAGTAATAAGTCCCCAGGACCAGATGGTCTTCACCCAAAAGTTCTGAAGAAATTCAAATATGAAACTGCAGAATTACTAGCTGTGATATGTACCCTATTGCTTAAATCAGCCTCTGGACCAGATAAATGGAGGGTAGCTAATATAATGCTGATTTTTTTAAAAAGGCTCTGAAGGCGATCCTGGCAATTACAAGTTAGTAAGCCTGACTTCGGTACTAGGCCAAATGGTTGAAACGATAGTAAAGAACAGAATTATCAGACACATAGATGAACACAATATGTTGGGGAGAATCAACACAGCTTTTATAAAGGGAAATCAGGCCTCATCAATGTGTTAGAAGGTCTATAAACACATGAATGGTGTGAGGAAAGTGAGTAAGGAAGTGTTATTATCCCTTCACAGAACAGAAGAACCAGGGGTCACAAGATGAAATTAATAGACAGCAGATTCAAAACAAAGATAAAGTATTTCTTCACACAACATACAGTCAACCTGTGGAACTTGTTCCAGGGAGGTTGTGAAGGCCAAAAGGATAACTGGGTTGAAAAAAAGTATGAGATAAGTTCCCGGAGGTTAGGTCCATCAATGGCTATTAGCCATGATCTGTCCCCGGAAAAATCATGGAGCAGGTCCTCAAAGAATCAATCCTGAAGTAAAAAGAAAAGGAGTACTTGTGGCACCTTAGAGACTAACCAATTTATTCGAGCATGAGCTTTCGTGAGCTACAGCTCACTTCATCAGATACATACCGTGGAAACTGCAGCAGACTTTATATATACACAGAGAATATGAAACAATACCTCCTCCCACCCCACTGTCCTGCTGGTAATAGCTTATCTAAAGTAATCGTCAGGTTAGGCCATTTCCAGCACAAATCCAGGTTTTCTCACCCTCCACCCCCCCACACAAATTCACTCTCCTGCTGGTGATAGCCCATCCAAAGTGACAACTCTTTACACAATGTGCATGATAATCAAGTTAGGCCATTTCCTGCACAAATCCAGGTTCTCTCACTCCCTCACCCCCCTCCAAAAACCCACCCCCATACACACACAGACTCACTCTCCTGCTGGTAATAGCTCGTCCAAACTGACCACTCTCCAAGTTTAAATCCAAGTTAAACCAGAACATCTGGGGGGGGGGGGGAAACAAGAGGAAATAGGCTACCTTGCATAATGACTTAGCCACTCCCAGTCTCTATTTAAGCCTAAATTAATAGTATCCAATTTGCAAATGAATTCCAATTCAGCAGTTTCTCGCTGGAGTCTGGATTTGAAGTTTTTTTGTTTTAAGATAGCGACCTTCATGTCTGTGATTGCGTGACCAGAGAGATTGAAGTGTTCTCCGACTGGTTTATGAATGTTATAATTCTTGACATCTGATTTGTGTCCATTTATTCTTTTACGTAGAGACTGTCCAGTTTGACCAATGTACATGGCAGAGGGGCATTGCTGGCACATGATGGCATAAATCACATTGGTGGATGTGCAGGTGAACGAGCCTCTGATAGTGTGGCTGATGTTATTAGGCCCTGTGATGGTGTCTCCTGAATAGATATGTATTGGCAACGGGCTTTGTTGCAAGGATAAGTTCCTGGGTTAGTGGTTCTGTTGTGTGGTATGTGGTTGTTGGTGAGTATTTGCTTCAGGTTGCGGGGCTGTCTGTAGGCAAGGACTGGCCTGTCTCCCAAGATTTGTGAGAGTGTTGGGTCATCCTTTAGGATAGGTTGTAGATCCTTAATAATGCGTTGGAGGGGTTTTAGTTGGGGGCTGAAGGTGACGGCTAGTGGCGTTCTGTTATTTTCTTTGTTAGGCCTGTCCTGTAGTAGGTAACTTCTGGGAACTCTTCTGGCTCTATCAATCTGTTTCTTTACTTCCGCAGGTGGGTATTGTAGTTGTAAGAAAGCTTGACAGAGATCTTGTAGGTGTTTGTCTCTGTCTGAGGGGTTGGAGCAAATGCGGTTGTATCGCAGAGCTTGGCTGTAGACGATGGATCGTGTGGTGTGGTCAGGGTGAAAGCTGGAGGCATGCAGGTAGGAATAGCGGTCAGTAGGTTTCCGGTATAGGGTGGTGTTTATGTGACCATTGTTTATTAGCACTGTAGTGTCCAGGAAGTGGATCTCTTGTGTGGACTGGACCAGGCTGAGGTTGATGGTGGGATGGAAATTGTTGAAATCATGGTGGAATTCCTCAAGGGCTTCTTTTCCATGGGTCCAGATGATGAAGATGTCATCAATATAGCGCAAGTAGAGTAGGGGCTTTAGGGGACGAGAGCTGAGGAAGCGTTGTTCTAAATCAGCCATAAAAATGTTGGCATACTGTGGGGCCATGCGGGTACCCATAGCAGTGCCGCTGATCTGAAGGTATACATTGTCCCCAAATGTGAAATAGTTATGGGTAAGGACAAAGTCACAAAGTTCAGCCACCAGGTTAGCCGTGACATTATCGGGGATAGTGTTCCTGACGGCTTGTAGTCCATCTTTGTGTGGAATGTTGGTGTAGAGGGCTTCTACATCCATAGTGGCCAGGATGGTGTTATCAGGAAGATCACCGACGGATTGAAGTTTCCTCAGGAAGTCAGTGGTGTCTCGAAGGTAGCTGGGAGTGCTGGTAGCGTAGGGCCTGAGGAGGGAGTCTACATAGCCAGACAATCCTGCTGTCAGGGTGCCAATGCCTGAAATGATGGGGCGCCCAGGAGTTCCAGGTTTATGGATCTTGGGTAGTAGATAGAATATCCCAGGTCGGGGTTCCAGGGGTGTGTCTGTGTGGATTTGATCTTGTGCTTTTTCAGGAAGTTTCTTGAGCAAATGCTGTAGTTGCTTTTGGTAACTCTCAGTGGGATCAGAGGGTAATGGCTTGTAGAAACTCGTGTTGGAGAGCTGCCGAGCAGCCTCTTGTTCATATTCCGACCTATTCATGATGACAACAGCACCTCCTTTGTCAGCCTTTTTGATTATGATGTCAGAGTTGTTTCTGAGGCTGTGGATGGCATTGCGTTCCGCATGGCTGAGGTTATGGGGCAAGTGATGCTGCTTTTCCACAATTTCAGCCCGTGCACGTCGGCGGAAGCACTCTATGTAGAAGTCCAGTCTGCTGTTTCGACCTTCAGGAGGAGTCCACCTAGAATCCTTCTTTCTGTAGTGTTGGTAGGGAGACCTCTGTGGATTAGTATGTTGTTCAGAGGTATTTTGGAAATATTCCTTGAGTCGGAGACGTCGAAAATAGGATTCTAGGTCACCACAGAACTGTATCATGTTCGTGGGGGTGGAGGGGCAGAAGGAGAGGCCCCGAGATAGAACAGCTGCTTCTGCTGGGCTGAGAGTATAGTTGGATAGGTTAACAATATTGGTAGGTGGGTTGAGGGAACCATTGCTGTGGCCCCTTGTAGCATGTAGTAGTTTAGAAAGTTTAGTGTCCTTTTTCTTTTGTAGAGAAGCAAAGTGTGTGTTGTAAATGGCTTGTCTAGTTTTAGTAAAATCCAGCCACGAGGAAGTTTGTGTGGAAGGTAGGTTTTTTATGAGAGTATCCATTTTTGAGAGCTCATTCTTAATCTTTCCCTGTTTGCTGTAGAGGATGTTGATCAGGTGATTCCGCAGTTTCTTTGAGAGCGTGTGGCACAAGCTGTCAGCATAGTCTGTGTGGTATGTAGATTGTAATGGATTTTTTACTTTACAACCGCATTTGCTCCAACCCCTCAGACAGAGACAAACACCTACAAGATCTCTGTCAAGCTTTCTTACAACTACAATACCCACCTGCAGAAGTAAAGAAACAGATTGATAGAGCCAGAAGAGTTCCCAGAAGTTACCTACTACAGGACAGGCCTAACAAAGAAAATAACAGAACGCCACTAGCCGTCACCTTCAGCCCCCAACTAAAACCCCTCCAACGCATTATTAAGGATCTACAACCTATCCTAAAGGATGACCCAACACTCTCACAAATCTTGGGAGACAGGCCAGTCCTTGCCTACAGACAGCCCCGCAACCTGAAGCAAATACTCACCAACAACCACATACCACACAACAGAACCACTAACCCAGGAACTTATCCTTGCAACAAAGCCCGTTGCCAATACATATCTATTCAGGAGACACCATCACAGGGCCTAATAACATCAGCCACACTATCAGAGGCTCGTTCACCTGCACATCCACCAATGTGATTTATGCCATCATGTGCCAGCAATGCCCCTCTGCCATGTACATTGGTCAAACTGGACAGTCTCTACGTAAAAGAATAAATGGACACAAATCAGATGTCAAGAATTATAACATTCATAAACCAGTCGGAGAACACTTCAATCTCTCTGGTTACGCAATCACAGACATGAAGGTCGCTATCTTAAAACAAAAAAACTTCAAATCCAGACTCCAGCGAGAAACTGCTGAATTGGAATTCATTTGCAAATTGGATACTATTAATTTAGGCTTAAATAGAGACTGGGAGTGGCTAAGTCATTATGCAAGGTAGCCTATTTCCTCTTGTTTCCCCCCCCCCCCCAGATGTTCTGGTTTAACTTGGATTTAAACTTGGAGAGTGGTCAGTTTGGACGAGCTATTACCAGCAGGAGAGTGAGTCTGTGTGTGTATGGGGGTGGGTTTTTGGAGGGGGGTGAGGGAGTGAGAGAACCTGGATTTGTGCAGGAAATGGCCTAACTTGATTATCATGCACATTGTGTAAAGAGTTGTCACTTTGGATGGGCTATCACCAGCAGGAGAGTGAATTTGTGTGGGGGGGTGGAGGGTGAGAAAACCTGGATTTGTGCTGGAAATGGCCTAACCTGACGATTACTTTAGATAAGCTATTACCAGCAGGACAGTGGGGTGGGAGGAGGTATTGTTTCATATTCTCTGTGTATATATAAAGTCTGCTGCAGTTTCCACGGTATGTATCTGATGAAGTGAGCTGTAGCTCACGAAAGCTCATGCTCGAATAAATTGGTTAGTCTCTAAGGTGCCACAAGTACTCCTTTTCTTTTTGCGAATACAGACTAACACGGCTGTTACTCTGAATCCTGAAGTACTTACATGAGAGGAAAGTGATCAGGAACAGTCAGCATGGATTCACCACGGGAAGGTCATGCCTGACTAATCTAATCGCCTTCTATGATGAGATTACTGGTTCTGTGGATGAAGGGAAAGCAGTGGATGTACTGTTTCTTGACTTTAGCATAGCTTTTGACACGGTCTCCCACAGTATTCTTGTCAGCAAGCTAAAGAAGTATGGGCTGGATGAATGCACTATAAGGTGGGTAGAAAGTTGGCTAGATTGTCGGGCTCAACGGGTAGTGCTCAATGGCTCCATATCTAGTTGGCAGCTGGTGTCAAGTGGAGTGCCCCAGGGGTCGGTCCTGGGGCCGGTTTTGTTCAATATCTTCATAAATGATCTGGAGGATGGTGTGGATTGCACTCTCAGCAAATTTGCGGATGATACTAAACTAGGGGGAGTGGTAGATACGCTGGGGGCAGGGATAGGATACAGAGGGACCTAGACAAATTGGAGGATTGGGCCAAAAGAAATCTGATGAGGTTCAATAAGGATAAGTGCAGGGTCCTGCACTTAGGACAGAAGAATCCCATGCACCGCTACAGACTAGGGACCGAATGGCTAGGCAGCAGTTCTGCAGAAAAGGACCTCGCGGTTACAGTCCACGAGAAGCTGGGTATGAGTCAACAGTGTGCCGTTGTTGCCAAGAAGGCTAACGGCATTTTGGCTGTATAAGTAGGGGCATTGCCAGCAGATCGAGGGACATGATCTTTCCCCTCTATTTGACATTGGTGAGGTCTCATGTGGAGTACTGTGTCTAGTTTGGGCCCCACACTACAAGAAGGATATGAACAAATGGGAAAGCATCCAGTGGAAGGCAAGAAAAATGATGAGGGGACTGGAATACATGATTTATGAGGAGAGGCTGAGGGAACTGGGATTGTTTAGTCTGCAGAAGAGAAGATTGAGGGGGGATTTGATAGCTGCTTTCAACTACCTGAAAGGGGGTTGCAAAGAGGATGGATCTAGGCTGTTCTCAGTGGTGGCAGATGACAGAACAAGGCGTAATGGTCTCAAGTTGCAGTGCGGGAGGTTTAGGTTGGATATTAGGAAAAACGTTTTCACTAGGAGGGTGGTGAAGCACTGGAATGCATTACCTAGGGAGGTGGTGGAATCTCCTTCCTTTGAGGTTTTTAAGGTCAGGCTTGACAAAACCCTGGCTGGGATGATTTAGTTGGAGATTGGTCCTGCTTTGAGCAGGGGGTTGGAATAGATGACCTGCTGTGGTCCCTTCCAACCCTGAGATTCGGTGGTTCTATCCCTAGCCATTCAGAATGTGCTTTGTGTCCGTGACCTGTGCTCGTGATTATTTACACCTCACCTTATTTTTTCAGTGATGATTTTATGTTTTTTTCTGGGTGTTAATGAAAATGGTAAATAGTTTACAGTCAAGAACTGATCCCTGTGGGACCCCACTGGAAACACTCCCACTTGATACAGGAGTTGTGAAGGAACTCAGATGTGAAATTGCAGAACTACTAACTGTGGTATGTAACCTGTTGCTTAAATCAGACTCTGTACCATATGATTGGAGCTTAGTTAATGTAACTCCGATTTTTTAAAAAGACTTCAAAGGTGATACTGGCAATTACAGGCTGGAAAACCTAGCTTCAGTACCAGAGAAGTAGGTTGAAACTATAGTAAAGAACGGAATTATCAGGAACGTAGATGAACCTGAATTGTTGAGAAAGAGTCAACATGGGATCTGTAAAGGGAAATCATGCCTCACCAATCTATTAGAATTCTTTGAGGTGGGTCAGTCTGGACCATCTGACCCAGTATGGCCGTTCTTACATTCTTATCTTACCCTCCTTTAATTCTAGCCACTCCATTATCTTGCCGCGAAGCCCCATCAGACTGACAGTGCTACAGTTATCTGGGTCATCCCGTTTACCCTTTTTATATATTGGCACATTAGCTTTCCAGTGCTAAGGTCCTGTGCCCAGCCAATTCCCAGCCTTTGTATCACCCCCAGCCAAAGGGAGTGCTGTACACAGACCACGTCCTGGTGTTACCGGCATGGTCCCCGTTTTCCATGTGATGCCAGTGTCTCAGGTCCCCTTCACATGAACACCTGGGGCATGTGGGTTTTCATTCCTTCCCTCTCCATGTCTGGTTGTTCTACAGGCACAGTGTCTGCCTGAGCCCTGTGCCTGGGCCGGGCCGGCCTGGGTCAGTGTGACAGGGACACACGGCCCCTGGGGGCAGGACTGAGGTTGTGCAGTGAAGAGGCCAGTGGAGTGAGAGCTCACACTGCCAGAGCAGGCTGGGAGCTCAGAACAGATGTTAATGACCCCTGTGCATCATTTTGTGATATGTTGACCCCCACACACAAAGCCCGCCCTGGCAGTGGTGCATGCGGCAGGCTGTGGAGGGTGGAGATGCCGAGACAGACACCAGCTCACACCAACAACATGCCCTTGTGTCTCCCGTCTCAGGGGACAGCTGGAGCTAGTGGTAAAATAGTGGAAATTGTCAAGAAGAATTTGCCCTTTTCCTGGGAATGGATTTAGAAATTCACTAGTTTTGGCTCAGCAGGACTGAGCCTGTCACAGGGAGGTTCCAATGGGAAACCAGGGGGTCCAGCTCTCCCCGATGCAGAGACCAGACGTGTGTGTGGGGGAATGGTGAATGATGTTTCCATTCTCATCTCATGAGGGAGGGCCCCTCTGGCCACAGACACATCAGGGCCTCCCTGAGACACGCTACAAGAGCCCAGAGCCTGTCCGGGCCGGAAGAAGGAGGGGAGAAGGAGGGACCTGGGGCAGAGAGCACCAGTGGCTGCTCATCAGAGATGTAGACTCGATGCTGCTGTGGGATATTCAGGCTGAGTCGCCGGCTCTCGATCACCCCATGATCCTGCTGTGGCTGCTCTGTGAGTTTGCAGTGAGCCCTCTGCCTAGCGGTTTAGGGGCAGGCAGGTTTATAGGTCTGCCTGTGCTGGGGGGACATGGGGAACAGCCTGGAGGGGAAGTTATGGTAAAAATGGTTCAAACGAACAGCTGCACGTTGATGTTCTACTGAGCTCTAAGCAGTTATTTCATGTTGGGTTTAAAACTGGTTTGAAATTCATGGCCAAAGTTTCTTACCAATTTCTGAGAGAATATTTAATGCTCAGAACATTGTTTTGATATCTAGCTATTTTATTTAATATCTAATGTCCCTGTGTGTGTGTATTGTACTCACATATATATTACAACCTATGGCTGAGATTTTCAAAGCTGCCTGCGGGATTTGGACACTTTGTTCAAATTCATGGCAACTGAGCATCCAAATCACCTATACAGCTCTGAAAGTCTGAGCCGGTGAGCAGATCTTTAATAGTACATAGAATGGACCTGCATTAAAAGGATGTTATTGAGGTTACAAACCTGGAAATGACAGGGTTAGGACTGGCTGTGCGGAGCTCATTTCAGGGACGAGGACAAAGAGTTGAAGCTGATTAGGAAATTAAAGAGAGTGAGAAAATGTTTTGAAGATCATGAATGTTCGTGTTCTTTGTTTTCAGCAGGTTACATGGTGAGGAGTGTTTTACTATTAGAACAAATTTCTTAGACGTTAATGGAAACTTTAATCCTGCCTTGCAAATATTCAAACTTTGTAAGATTCCCACTTAGGGCTTTCCATCGATAGCCATGGTGAGACCCAGGGCCCACAGATGGCTCCAATTGTGGGATCGGGGTGTATGGCTCTTGCAACATGATCCTGAGTTGGGATTTTCTGGCTTGTCTTGGCTTAATTATTTATATTAATGTCACCCTAGTGTAGCTGGGGTGACATTAATATAGTTAGAGCTGCTGTGTCTGCCACTTACCCCCTCTCCTGTCTGGTGCAGGTGCTGGGGTCACAGGCCAGGAGCCCTGCAGCTCCCCAGGTGAGTGAGAGCACAAGAGACATGGAAGAAGGGGAGACATAGAAAGGAGTGAAACCCCCAGACAATGGCAACGGGAGGGCGGCTGGGGAGGTGTAGGAGGCGGATGGGTGGGCAATGCCTCTTGCACGATTCCTGCCTGAAATCCTGGTAATCGCACTGTAAATGGAACTTCCCACAGTGACAGACCATAAACTTTACTGGAAGTGAAACCCATCTTGGCCAAATCCTCAGCAGGCATAAATCAGAATCCCTCTGTTGACTCCAATGGAGCAGGGCTGATTTACATGAGCCAGGGATCTGGCCCAGTGTCACTGAGATACATGTTTAACAAACTTTCCATGTGGAAATCTTGGCAGGCTTGGAGCTAATAGAGGAGTGTATTGATGAGACCAGGGCACTGCACTAGAATGAATTTGCAAAAAGAAAAGGAGTACTTGTGGCACCTTCGAGACGAATACAGACTAACACGGCTGTTACTCTGAAACCTGTTAGAATGAATTTGTCTTCAATCTCCTGTGTTGCACTGTATTTATCTTCATTCCAACGTGAAGAGAAACGGCTCTTTCAATCAGCCAAGCGTACTTCTCACGAATCCATCACTAATGCTTCGTTCCCTGCCTGGCTCTGCCTTCCCTGCAGAGCTAACTCGAGTTATCCGCACTCAGCGACTCCTCTCGAGTGAGCCGAGCTCGTGCGAGAACAGGCACACTGCTGGGCCCACACTGACTCTGCTCTCCCTCCAGTGTGGGGCTAGGTACAGCTTCCTGGGGCACGGCCCACGGCTCGGAGAGCTGCAGAAAACGGAGATGTGCTATGAATTCTTTGCCAGTCTGACGTTTCTGGGCACACGACGGGAACTGTGGGAAGGCACTGGAGGACTAGTGGTACTCGTGGTACTCAAGTGGTGCTAGCCTGTGTCCACACTACAGCGGGAGTGTCTACACTTCAATTTTAGCCCCTTGCGTGACTCTATGAGTCTGAGTCAGTTGCCCTGTCCTCTGAGACTTGCTGTCACATTGGGTTTTTGCCATGGAGATGTACCCTTAGTCTCTCTTTCTTGTTGCAGGTGACTTCCCTTCTCCTAAATTGTCTCTGAGCACCTCTTCAGCTCAGGTCGGGGACTGCATTTCGGCTCAGTGTCACCTTCGTCTCAAGACTTTAGCTGCTTTAGTTATTTTCTGTCAGGATGGTAAAGAAATATCAAGCCAAAAGGTCATGCCAGGCCGGTCACTGTATCAACATGACATCTCTGTGCAGAGCTCAGGCCAGTTTCGATGTATGTACCAGTACAGGAACGACCAGAACCAGGTGAAAAATTCTCGTCTCAGTCTCCCCCGGACACTGAATATACCAGGTGAGTTGTTGGACCCCAACACAATGTGAGGAGGGGGAAGGGAACAGCTGGATGGTGTGAGGCATTTTATAATTGTGTGGGCTTCTGCCATGGAACGTGTGGATGTTGTGAAGGCCAAAAGGATAACTGGGTTGAAAAAAGTATGAGCTAAGTTCCTGGAGGTTAGGTCCATCAATGGCTATTAGCCATGATCTGGGTGTTTCTAAACCTCTGACTGCCAGTAGCTGGGACTGGATGACAGGGGATGGATCACTCATGCATTGTCCTGTTCTGCTCATTCCCTCTGAAGCACCCGGCATTGGCCCCGGTCAGAAGACAGGATACTGGGCTAGATGGACTATTGGTCTGATCAAGTCTGGCTGTTTTCATGTTCTTATTAGATTTCTAACTCCATTTTCCAACCCCACCTCTTGGCCAGTTTCTCTTTCTCATCCACTCATGATCGTTGTGGGCAGGGATTGAGATTTATCCTGTCTGTAAAGCTACCAGCTCAATGAGACCTGACCTGGATTTGACTGTCATGTGCTAGTGCATTATGATTATTAATTATGATTACACCAGATGGGAATCTGGCCCACTGATGTCAATGGAGCAGGGCTGACCTGCACCAGCTGGAGATCTGGCCCATTGACTCCAGTAGAGTGGGACCAATTTACCCCAGCTGGGATTTGGCCCAGTGTGTCTGAGGCTCCTTTGGAGAGACATGGTCTAGGGATTTGTAGCAGCTGCGTCTCTGGGATGATCTCTGCTTGGCTGGCCACTGAACCGCTGAACGTCCCTGATGTTGTGTCTGTTTTTTGCCCAGGCCAGAAGCTGATCCCGAGCACCGGCCCCAGCCCTGAGGATCCAGCGTCTCAGGAAGGTGAGTGACGAGGGTTGCCAACTTTCTAGTTTCAGAGAATTGAACATCCTTGCCCCGCCACTGCCCCGAAGCCCCTCCCCCTACCCCATCCCTTCCCCGCAGACACACCCCCACTCATTCCATCCCCCCTCCTCCGTCTCTCACTCTTCCCCACCCTCGCTCACTTTCACCAGGGCTGGGGCAGGGGATTGGCGTTTGTGGGGGAGTGAGGGATCCGGCTGGAGGTGTGAGTTCTGGGTGGGGCTAGGGATGAGGGGCTCAGGGTGTAGGAGGGTGCTCCAGCCTGGGGCGAAGGGGTTTGGAGTGCGGGAGGGAGCTCTGGGCTGGGGCAGGGGGTTGCGGTGTGGGGGGAAAGATGAGGGCTCCAGCTGGGGTGCGGGGTCTGGGGTGGGGCTGGGTATGAAGGGCTTGGGGTGTATGAGGGGGCTCTAGGTTGGGGCCAAGGTGTTCGGAGTGTGGGAGAGGGGTGTGGAGTCCTGGAAGGAATTCGGGTGTGGGAGGGAATGTGGGGTGCAGGCTCCAGGAGGGAGTATGGGTGTGTGAGGGGGCTCTGAGTTGTTGCAGGGGGTTGGGGCCGGGAGGGGGCTTGGAGTGCAGGCTCTGGGTGGCTCTGGCTGGTGTGGTTTGTGGGGGTCTGGGAGGCATTGATGTCAGGTGGCCTCTTAAATAGCAGCCACACCAGCACGGCCCTGGCATTTCCCGGGTGTCAGAGGCTGCTCTAACAGCCATGAATCCTGGACACCTGGCTCGGTGAGGACAAAAGTTTTTCCTGTTCTCTGGAATGTGGGGGGGGGGTGAGAGAATTCCCCGCTAATGACACACCCACCCCACTGCTGCCCCTGGCTCGCTGCTCCCCCAGCATAGTGCAAATCACAGCAGCTCTAGGGAGAGAGCTGATGCAGGACCCCCCTCCTCCTCCTACCATTTGCAGTGACCCCCAACCCCTCTCCTTCATTCTCCCCCACAGCCCGGCTGCTGCCCGACGCCTCCACACTCAGCTGCTGCCCGACTCTCTTCAGACCCGTTCCCAAGCAGAGCAGCCCAATTTTACCCCATGCTTCCACGCAGCCCATTCATCCCCGGGAGGAGAGTGACCTGCCCACAGCCCCTTATCTACTGGCTGCATGGTCCCGAGTTGAACCCAGCACAGTAGCCCCACAGGGAGCAGGTTGTGGGACCCAGGACAGGTGGCTGACCCCTCCTCTCTTAGCTCCCAACAGCTGGGGAGCAGTGGGCCGGGTAGGGAGGGTGCTGAAGGCACTTCCTAAAGGCCACAGTGCCCGCTCAGCAGGGAACCCCTGGCCACCGCAGAGGCTGCTGCCGGGGGTTAACCCTGCCGGCCCCAGCCTGCAGCCGAATGCCTTTCCCAGCCCCTCCGCTGGGATCCACCCCCTGCCAGCGGGGGCTCGCACCGCCCCTGAGCTCCACAGAGAAAGCTGCTGCAGGCCCCCTCCTCATCCCCCTGACACCAACCAGACTTTTAACGGCCCAGTTGGCAGTGCTGACCGGAGCCGCCAGGGTCTCTTTTCGAAAGAGAAAACCGGATGCCTGGCAACCCTAAGAGTGACTGTGTTCAGGCCTAATTCCCCCAGCGCTCAGCACGCTGAGATCATGTTGGGTCTGAGCTCTGAAGAATCTCACCCTGATTCCCTGAGCCACAGCCCATCGGCATCCCTGGGACCCTGGCACTGAGTCCAGTGGGCCGGGTTACTCCTATGTTCAGAACTGGGAGAAGGTGTCCTGTTCTAGGCCAGTCCTTGAGCAGCCCCTCTCCAACCTCCCCCACAGCAGGGTGTGTGGGGAGGGGAATAGCACATATAGGAGCGTCCGCAGCTGAGAGAGACCCATCTGTCTCCCCACAGCCATTCCCCCCTCTCACCCTGCAGCTGGCAGCATCTCCTATTAAAGCAGCTTCTGTGTTGTTGCAGCGATGGGAGAGGAAGCAGAGATGGGACCATTTTACACCCCATGGCCAAAGCACCCGGCAGCTTGGGAAAGTGGAAAGAGCCTCCCCTGTGGGCTGGGAGCTGGGGGTGGGGAGAGTTCATGAATCCCCGTTCTGCACTGTTACGAGAAGGAGGAACCGGGATGGAACCAGAGGACCCCCGGAGGGCAGACTGGAATCCACCCAACAGCCTCAAGAATGGGAGAACCAAAGAACAAGATAACATCTAGCAGCGCGGAGCCATCAGGAATGTGCTATCTGCTGATTGATTCAGCAACAGCATGATGAAGCAATTCCCATAGACTGGCATAGGAAGAAATTCCTATAAAAATAGACTCTAAAAAGTGAGAACTTTGGGGTCTGATTCTGCAAACCAACTTCCAGGAGCATCAGATGAGCATCTGACAAGGCCCTGCTCCCTCCTCATGTCCAGGCCACCTGGCCAGTGGCTTGGCATGAGCAACTCTAAGGCTGGTAACTATGATAACAACCTTGCAGAACCTGTGTGTGTGTGTTTGTATGAATGAATGTGTGAATAAATATGAGATTGAATGGAATGTTATAGCTATAACTAAGTGCTTACTATGATTCTTTCTGTATTCACAATAAATGTGGTATTTTGCCTTTTTCCCTTTCATGAGATCCTGTTGGTTTTTATTTTATTGGTATAACAGCGGAAGGTCCCTCCCATGACCCCGGTGGGGAAGGACAGGCTCTAAAGCCTTGGCGAGGCCAGAGCAAGTCTGGGCTGGGGCATCCCATGGTTGGGGAGTCACACATTGGCTGGTCTGTGACTCGCCTGCCCATTGTGACACCCCCCTGCTGGCTGGCACAGCCTCATCCCCTCAGTGCCAGGCTTGGCTCTGGCAGAGCGAGAGCTGGCAGGTGCCGCTGGGGAACGCTGAGCCAGCAGTTCCAGCTCCACCACCGGCAGCAGAAAGTGAGTGGCCCATTTTCGTGCAGGTTTCTGCCCACTCCTGACTCCAGGTAGGAGAATCTTCTATTGCCCACCTCTGCTTTTCCATTGCATCGCCAACCACACCAAGCCTTCCCCGAGCTCCTGGCTGGGTGGCGCACGTCTGCCAAGTGCCCCGGTGCCAGCCGTCTAGCCTGGTGCCAGTGAGGAAGTGGGCAGCGGCATGCGCACAGGAGGGAGTCTGGGGCGGCTCGACAGAAGGGGTCGCACCAGTCGAGCCCGGAGGGGATGGAGACAAGGAGGAGGGTTTGGCAGGGCTGGTGGCAAGGCACGGGAAGGCGGCACAGGTGGTTAGATGAGGCATTGGGCTGGGACCCAGGAGAGCTGTGTTCAGTTCCCCGCTCCTCTGTAAGTCTTCTGCGTGAGATCAGGTGAGTCCCCGCCGCTCTGGGCCTCAGCTAACGAGGGAGAGCACGTCCCTGCTCTGCGGAGGGGGGGTTGAGAGCCTAAATACCACAACACCCATGTGCTAAGCCACTGGCATGATGGGGCCAGGTAAGTGCTCAGACACTGAGGTTGCCGGGGGAACAGGCATTCTCCGGTTGCCTGGAGCCATTGTTCCATTCACCAGAACAGTCCGATGCCAGGACAGTCCCCCTGAGCTCTGGAGAGGACTGGAGGTGCCTTAGGACGCCTGCTGTGCAGCTGCTGCAGAGTCAGCAGGAGACACTGGGTGAGGAATGGAGCCCCCCAGGGCAGGGGCCATTCAGGAGACCCAGCGTGGGGGGAATCAGGCCTGGGATTCTCTGTAGCAGCTGCTCCCACACAGGCCTTGGAGAGAGGAGCTGTGAAACCCCCACAAAGCTCTGCCCCCGCACAGAGCTCTGTAGCACTGGGACCCCGTACGCGTGAGCCGCAATCCAGCAGGGCCTTGGGCCAGCCCCACCCTCTCCCATTGCCCCGCTCTGGGAGGCCAGGGCACAGTTCACAATTTAGGATGGACCAGCTGCAAGGATCCTGGTGGGCCCTGGTATGGTTGGAGCAGCATTTTCAGTGTTCGGGAAAAGCGAGATCTGTGCAATAGGCAACGTAGCTCCATTTGGGCACCAGCCAGCTCCTGTGCCCCAGACAGCTCCCACAGCTCCCACAGAACCAGGGACGAAGAGGGCAGGAGGTTGAAAGAGCAGGTGCTATCCTGGAACCCAGGAGACCCATGTTCATTTCCCAGCTCTGCCACAGATGCTCTGTTTGTCTTCGAGCAAGTCCCTTCTTCCCTCTGTGCTGTAGTTCCCTGTCTGTGCAGTGGGGTTTGCTGCCAGACCCTGCCCTGAAGGGGGCAGTTAGAATAAATGCTATCGAGGTTGGGCAGTGCTCGGATGCTGGGGGATGAGGGCCAGGATGGTGCCTAAGGTAGACCAAAAGCAAGGGGGAGCTACAGAGCCGGTGGTGAGAGGGGTTTGGCCTTTGACAATCTGCTCTGAGTGCCTGGGGTGCCAGACCCCAGAGAGCCACTGGCATTGCAAGATCTCCCTGATTTACGGTGCTGCTGCTTTCCCTGCTTCTAGGAGTCACTGCCTCCCCCTGGGCCGAGACCCCCGTGTCACGGAGTCCCCGGGCGATGCTCTGGAACTGCTCCCTACGAAGTCAGTCAGGACTCTGGGGAAGTCTCCTTTCTGTGAGCAGCCTGTCTGCAGGGCAAACAGCTCACACAGCTTCCACCTTCCTGGGTCTGACCTCGGAGCATTCAGCATCCTCTTCTCCTCCGTGAGCTTCCCACAGCGAGTCCGCCCAGGCAGGCTCCTGGGGAAGCCGGAGGGTCCTGCCCCCCAGCTCCGCAGTCAGACGTGACTCTCAGCCAGCCAGTAAAACAGAAGGTTTATTAGATGACAGGAACATGGTCTAACACAGAGCATGTAGGTGCAGAGAACAGGAGCCCTCAGCTGAGTCCATTTTGGGAGGTAGTGAGCCAGACAACCACGTCTGTACTTCACTCCATGTCCCCAGCCAGCCTCAACTGAAACTCTCTCCAGCCCCTCCTCCTCTGGGCTTTGTCCCTTTCCCGGGCCAGGAGGTCACCTGATTCCTTTTTTCTCCAACCCTTTTAGCTCTCACCTTGTAGGGGGGAAGGGTCAGGCCACCAGCACCCAGGAAATAGGGTGTCAGCCATTCTCTGTGTCCAGACCCCTGCACATACCTGCCCTCTAGGGCTCTGCAATGATCATACACCCTTACCCCACCACCTAGATACTTAAGACCTGCATAGGGAAAACTGAGGCACCCCCACACTATTCAGAGGAAACATTAAGAACAGTCCCACTTCGTCACATGCCACAGCAATCATCTCCTGGGGCTGTCATGGCACTGAGCATTAGCAAGGTCTGAGACTCAGTTGGGAGGGGTGGGGGGGCTGCTATTAAAGCAGCTTCTGTGTCGTTGCAGCGGTGGGAGAGGAAGCAGAGATGGGACCATTTTACACCCCATGGTCAAAGCACCCAGCAGCTTGGGAAAGTGGAAAGAGCCTCCCATGTGGGCTTGGAGCTATGGGTGGGGAGAGTTCATGAATCCCCGTTCTGCACTGTTACGAGAAGGAGGAACCGGGATGGAACTGATTCTCCCATTCGGGGATCCAGAGACCCCCTGGCTCCAATAGCATGGATGCAGGGAGGGGCTCTGGCCTGGGGTCTGCAGGAGCTGGGACTAGAGGAGCCCAGCGGTCCCTTCCGGCCTAACGTCTGTGACTCTGGGGAGCGGAAGGTCCCTCCCATGGCCCCGGTGGGGAAGGACAAGCTCTAAAGCCTTGGCAAGGCCAGAGCAAGTCTGGGCTGGGGCATCCCATGGCTGGGGAGTCACACATTGGCTGGTCTGTGACTCGCCTGCCCATTGTGACACGCCCCTGCTGGCTGGCACAGCCTCATCCCCTCACTGCCAGGCTTGGCTCTGGCAGAGCGAGAGCTGGCAGGTGCCGCTGGGGAACGCTGAGCCAGCAGATCCAGCTCCGCCACCGGCAGCAGAAAGTGGGTGGTCCATTTACACGCAGGTTTCTGCCCACTCCTGACTCCAGGTAGGAGAATCTTCTATTGCCCACCTCTGCTTTTCCATTGCATCGCCAACCACACCGAGCCTTTCCCGAGCTCCTGGCTGGGTGGCGCACGTCTGCCAAGTGCCCCGGTGCCGGCCGTCTAGCCTGGTGCCAGTGAGGAAGTGGGCAGCGGCATGCGCACAGGAGGGAGCCCGGGGCGGCTCGACAGAAGGGGTCGCAGCAGTTGAGCCCGGAGGGGACGGAGACAAGGAGGAGGGTTTGGCAGGGCTGGTGGCAAGGCACGGGAAGGCGGCACAGGTGGTTAGATGAGGCATTGGGCTGGGACCCAGGAGAGCTGTGTTCAGTTCCCCGCTTCTCTGTAAGTCTTCTGTGTGAGATCAGATGAGTCCCCGCCGCCCCAGGCCTCAGCTAACGAGGGAGAGCAGGTCCTTGCTCTGCGGGGGGGTTGAGAGCCTAAATACCACAACACCCGTGTGCTCAGCCACTGGCATGGTGGGGCCAGGTAAGTGCCCAGACCGGGAGGTAGCTAGTGGCCCTGCCCCTCGTCCTACTCCAGCTCTGCTCTCGCTCCAGCCTCGCTCCACCCACGCCCCGGCCTCCTGAGTCCAGCTCCAACCATGAGGCCTGACCACCTCCAGCACCTTTGCTGACACCATCACTTCCAGAGGGAATGGCACTGAGGTTGCCGGGGGAACAGGCATTCTCCGACTGCCCGGAGCCATTGTTCCATTCCCCAGGACAGTCCGATGCCAGGACTGTCCCCCTGAGCTCTGGAGAGGACTAGAGGTGCCTTAGGACGCCTGCCGTGCAGCTGCTGCAGAGTCAGCAGTTGACACTGGGTGAGGAATGGAGCCCCCCAGGGCAGGGGCTATTCAGGAGACCCAGCGTGGGGGGAATCAGGCCTGGGATTCTCTGCAGCGGCTGCTGCCACACAGGCCTTGGAGAGACGAGCTGCGAAATCGCCACAAAGCTCTGCCCCGGCACAGCCTGCCTGCCTGCTGCTCTCCCGCCTTCTGCTCCTTCCCCTTCATGGTGGTGTCAGAGCAACTCCTGCTGCTCACCAGCCCGCCCCCCGCACCACACCCCGCTTTCCTCCCCCACCTGGGACCTGCTACGGCCCCAATATTCCTGGGGGAAGGGATCAGGGTAATTTCCCTGGGTAGGAAGAATCCTGAGTGGTTGGATGCAGCCTGTCTGCTGGGCAGTTTGTGAACCAGCAGAAGGAGAGGCGGGAGTGACCCGGGGGAGGCCGTTTGGCCTGCGGGATGGGCCTGGGATTCCGGAGACCTGGGTTCTGATCCTGCCTGTACTGCTGACTGCCTGGGTGACTTTGAGCACATCCATTGGCTTGTTTCCCTGCTGGCAGCGGTAGGCACTGGTGGAACAGCAATACGTGGACTGGCCCTGATGCTGAACGGGGCAGTCGCCTCTCATCTCTCACAAGCAATGCCTTGTCCTGGTTTCTTGCAGGATGGCTGAGGAAGTCCGCAAGGTCCCCTTGAAGCCCATCCTTGCCTGGGAGGAGAAGAGACCTCCTCGAAGGAAGAGTCCGCAGAAGAGCCCACAGCAGCAGCAGGAGCTGTGTGTGCCTCAGCCCTTCCATGCTGGTGAGTGGGTGCCTCCTGGGTGGGAGGAGGGGCTGCAAAAATGGCAGGGGCCATGGCCCTGCATTGCGGTGGGGCTTGCCCCTCTGGGGGTTGGGGTTGCAAGACCAGGGTGTCAGTGGCGGGAGAAGACTCTATCACCTTTGTACAACTCTGGGCTGCCATGAGATGGAGAGACAGGAAAACCCAGGCAGGGGGGAATAGCCCCTCCTGCTGGCAGCAGCTGCAGCCCCTACATCTGACCAGGCATTAGGGGCGGCAGCAGAAGCATCAGGTGGAGACTGACTGAATTGCCCACCCCGATCCGTCACACACAGGGTCGGAAGATGTCTTCCACCAGCCGAAGTGGATGCTCTGTGCACGGTGGGTTGTTAAGCCTAGGATTGCAGGGTGCTGGCCAAAGCATGAGATGCCCCCTGATGTTGCAGCCCCATCTGCTGGCTCCTTTGCAGGGGGGTTACGCATGGCACAGCACAGGGCATTTGGGTGGGGGGGTTGATGATGGGAGCCCAGGGCTTGCCCAGGTTACACCCCGTGGCTGTTGATGGCAGGAGAGGCAGTCAGAGGAAGCAGAACGGGCAGGCCCTGGGTCCCTGTATCCCGTGCAGACTGGGTAGCTCCTCCCTCTCCCGCAGCGGGGAGTAGAGCGATTCACTGCCAGTCCCTCTGTCCCCTCCAGCAATGGCCTGGAGAGCGGGGACACCACTCATAGCCTGACATCATGCCTCCTTCCAGGTGTGGCGCTCCCCAAATCCCCAGGCTCAGCCTGCATGCTGGGTGCGGGCAGGGAAGTGGGGTGGCCGCTGGCAACCAGGGCTCTGACTGGATCTTTGCTGGGCTGAGCAGCAAAGAGTTCGGGAAACCAGGGATGGCTGTGCCAGACCCTGTTGTGCATCGGGGCTGCTACCCTGCTGGGGTGGGAACGGGGGGCAAGGGTTTCTGCTAAGATCTCTGTCACCCAGCCTGCAGCTTGGCAGCCCCAGGTATTACCACTGCTCTGTCTTTGATCAGATTCACCATCACCTGGGAATGCCTCGTGTTTTATGGGGCCAGACTCGCAGGAGAAAGAGACCCTAGACTACATCAACGCCTTTCTCAAGGGCAATGAACAGGTACCAAGAGCCCTCCTCTGATCTCTCAGCTACTGCCCTGTCCACATGCACCATCCGTCCTTCTCCGGATGAGACATGGATTCTAAGGCCAGACGGGACCACTGTGACCTCCTGTATAACACAGGCCAGAGACCTGCCCCCAAATAATTCCTGTTTAAACTACAGCATCTTAAAAACATCCTCTCTTGAGTTACAAAAGGCACCCACCATGCCCCTTGCCCACTGGATTTGGCCAGTCCCCAGCGTGATGGGTTGCCCCCCTTTGAGGTGCCACCTGATGTACTGGCTTATCACTGAGCCCGCCTGTTCTGCCAGCCTGGGCCCCCGTTACCTTGTCTTGTTGGGCTCGGCTCACAAGCCTCTTCCAGCCATACACACAGGCAGGGCCACACCCAGCTGCAGAAAGACACAGACACTGAGATCAGCTCTGGGAAGACTCAGCTGAAGGGTCTTGTCCCAGTTCTCTGGTGCCCACCTCCTTTGGAGTACGGACCCAAAGGTTTTATGACATTTGCCCCTCCCTCGATGTCGAGAGAGGTATGAACAACTCTTTGCCCCTCCTCCCAGTTACTAATTTATACTACAAACTGGGTTGTGGTATAAACAAGAAACAAGATGATTAACTACAAGAGGTAGATGTTAAGCGGTTAGAAGAGATAGCAAACAGAACAAAGCAGATTACCCTAGTAAATAAAGAAAACACACAAACGAAGCTTTACACACCAGATAGATAGGATATCCATTAGCAAATTCTCCCCGAGTGATAAACAGGTTGGCAGATTCTTAAGGCAGAAGCTGCCTTGGTTTTGCAGCTTGGATTTCCCAGGTTTTCTTGCACAGGCTAGGAATCTCTCTCTCTAGCCTAAGACCATCACTTCTCATGGTTCAATCTTTGTCTCTCAGGTGTTTCCAGGTATCTTATTGCAGGGAGTCTGAGGTCCCGTCCCGTCCCCCCCGCGATGTCCTTGTTCCCCTTTTATCTTCTCTTCCCACCTGCTGGAAAACTCTTTTGCTGTGACCTGGGTCCAACAGGTCCCGTTGTGTCGCGTTATCTCGGGGAGGTTTCTATTGCACACAGTTCCTGGGGTAGCCCTAATGCTTGCGCATTTCCTCCAGGAGCCAGTGTTTGGCTTTTTTGCTGTTCTACCTGAAAGGCTGTTTTGAACCTCACAGTGTTTTTCAGGAACACATACACAGCTGAACTTCAGAACGTCACATACAACGATAGCACATGCAATCCAATGAGACATTAATGTCTAGCAGATGAAGACTTTTAGACTGATACCTTACAAGACATACTTGATACCAAACATATCCTAATTATATGACAGTGGCGAATATTGGGGTGTCAGGGTGTCACACCCAGATGTTCCTCCCACTCTATCAAGCCCCCCAGTAAGACTGTCTGGATGCTTAGCCCCCATATTGCAGTTCCTCTTTGGACACCTACCCCGTGAGATCTGCTCCCTCTCTGCTCTGGTTTCACACAGAGCTGCCCTACCCTCCCCACATAGTCACTCCTGTTGAAAGATGAATGGCCTTCTGGCCTTCGGCTTATCAAAGCCTGAGCAGCGCTGGGGGGAAGCTTTCTGACATCTCTCCCACTGGCAGCTCCTTTCCACGCTAACCTTCCTGGTTTTGTCTAATCTCTGCGGGGCATAGGAGGAGGCCAAGAAACTTGAATTCTTGGATCGTGTCATCACCATCAGCAGGGCCGCCCTCACGAGGCACCCAGAACAAAACCTGGCAGCTTTTCTCTGGAAAGCCCTCCTTGTGGAGAAGATAAAGGTGAGTAAAACACACACTCGGGCCATGTTACTTGGTGGGTTTAGTGATTGGCCTGGAGAGCTCTGCAGATTTGTCTACCTTCAACTGCCAATCGCTGGATCGTGTTGGACGTTTGTCTGTTAGACTGAAGAGCCCATTATCAAGCATTTGCTCCCTGTGTAGATACTTACAGACTGTCATCAAGGCACCCTGTAACCTTCTCTTTGTGAAGCTGAACTGATTGATTTCTGGAGTCTCTCACTATAAGGCATGTTTCCCAGTCCTTCAGTCACTCTTGTGGCTCTTCTCTGACCCCTCTCCAATTTATCAACATTCTCCTTGAATTGTGGGCACCAGACCTGGAGAGAGGATCCCAGCAGAGGTCGCACCACTGCCAAATACCGAGGGAAAATAAGCTCTCTAACAACTGGAGATTGCCCTGTTTGCACAGCCCAGGATGGCATAAGCCCTTTTGGCCCCAGCCTCGCACTGGGCGCTCCTGTGCAGCTGATTACCATGACTGCCAAGTCTTTTCCAGAGTCACCGCTTCCCATGTTAGAGCCCCCCATGCTGTGAGTGTGGCCTGGGTTCTTTGTTCCTGAACATGTCACTGTATTGAAACGTAGGTTGTTCCCTTGCACCCAGCTTCCCAAGTCACCAGGTCACTCTGTATACACCAGTCTCCCTGCACAGAGCCCCAACACTCCGCAGTCAGTGCCCACTAGGGAACTAGCAACTAATCTGCTCCGTAGATTTGGAAAGTCCTTGCTCTGCGGCGCTGCAGAAAGCTTTCCGGAGCTTACCTCCCTTCCCTGAACGTGGGACAGCGTGTGCTGGTGGGTGGTCCAGTGGGCTGGGGCTCAGTTCCTCAGTGAGACCTTTGGGCAAATCACTTCCCCCTCTGTGCCTCAGTTTCCCTCCCATGCCTTGTCTCATCCAGTTAGCTCGTGAGTTCTCTGGGGCAGGGACTGGCTCTCACCGTGTGTGTGCAGCACCTGGCACAAGGAGCCTGATCTCAGGTGGAGTCCCTGGGTGCTAATGCTGATGGAGCCTTTGCAGTGCACTGGTGCGTGACACTGGGGCACTGACCACAGGCCCTACACTGCGCTCCCCAGCTGGAGCCCTGCACACCGTCAAGCCCACAGTAGGACGATCTGTCTGCCGAGGCCACATGTTGCAGGCCCTGCGCTTTGCTCCCCAGTCGGAGCCTTACGGGAGCTCGGAGCCCGGCTGGCACTTCCCCACATTGTCTCCCCAGGAGCTGATTGATCTTGAGTCCGTCGACTCCCTGACCAGCGGGGTGCGTCAGCAAGCGATGCTCGCCATCATGGAGCTGAGGTACCCGGCCTGCCCGCCCAGCCCCAGCTAGTGCTGTGTGCAGCCAGACACGCCAGCCTCTTGGCATGGCCAGTTCTCCAGGGCATTGCCCCCTCTGCTCCTCCCCCGTCTTCCGATTCCCCCGGGCACGTGGCACCCGTGGGTTGGTGGTGGAGGATCCTTCGGTGCCTGGCGACCTCTCCAAGTGGCCGTGTGAAGATGTGGGGGAGGGAGCGAGGGGGTTGGACCGGTCCCCTCTGGGACCCGCAGGCGATGGCTCCGGGGGCAGAGGGGCAGTTGGGCACTGCCGGAGCGGAGCCACCGGAGTCGCCGCCAGCTGTGCCAGCTGCATCCACCGGCAGCTCAGCGACTCCCTGTGGCTCAGAGGCTGGGCAGGCTGAGCCCTGGCACGTGGCACAGCCTGCGCCATGGGGGGCTCTCTCTCAGTGCCGCTGGCGCCCTGCTCTCAGCTTCCCAGAAGCCTGCCCATCATGTCCTGGGAGCCTGAGGCCAACATCAGTGCATCAGTCTCACCTCAACCCTCCAATCCGCGCGTGTCTCTTCTCTTAGCAAAGTGAAGCCACTGCTGCGGGGAATGGAGCTATCCAGCCTGCTCACCGTCTGCTTCTCCAGCGTCTTCTCCCTGCCTCCAGCAGAGACCAACCAGGGCGTGGGGGCTGCTCTATACAACAACGTAAGCCCCAAACTAGCCATGAGGAGCTGCCCCAAACCGAGGGGGAATCCTGCAAGTCACTTGTGTCCCTGCTCCCTGGGTTACCTGGCGCTGGCATAAGAGTGTAATGATCACAGCTCCTTGGCAGCGCTTCAGCTCAGGACCGGCAATTAGTGGGGAACAGACACTCCCTTCACAAGCACATTCATCCCCAGTGCATGGCTGGGGGCAGAGGCCTGAGATCGATCCGCTGCTTGAGATGCACACAGGCCAGGGGAAGTGAAGCTTGGCTGGAAATCTCCCCTCCCCCTCAAATGCGGAGTCCTTCCTGACTCTTCTAATGCGTTAGACTGTGTGCAGTGGCCTCCCTGGGGACAGCAAAAGCGGGTGGGGTCCTGTTGCCAGGAGGAGTTTGCAGTAGGTCCCCTGCGGGTACAAGTGAGTGGGTGAGCTGGAATAGCAGGGGCTGCCATGGCCTGGGACGTGTCACACGCCAGGGCATTGGTTCGTCGCCTGGCTGGGTAACGCCACTTGCTGTGGTTTCTCCTCTGCTCTGCACACAGACTCTGAACACCATGGATGAGCTGCTGAAGACATTGGTGTGTGAGGATGAGAAGCGCAACCTTGTGGTGCTGCAAAACATCGTGGAGGTGTGGAGGCATGGGGGCAGGAAGGGGACGAGTCCTGTAGCTGGGGTGGGGCTCTGGGACCAAGGCTCCATTTAATCCCAAGCATGAGACACCCCTGTGCCTTCTGCTCCTCAGAGTACGTTCTAGACAAAGGTTCTTGGGCTGGAGGACCAAGTGCCCCCGCTATATCTGAAAAACGTCTGCATGGCATGGGGGTGGAGGAGGGCGGGATCTGCCGTGTTCTCCACTGAGCCTCATCTGAGCCCGGGATTCATTTGTGTTCACCATGAGCCCCACCAATACTGGCCAGAGCCCAGAGCTAGATTCCCCCAACGTTCTAGTTCTGGGGCCACAGGAAGTCGATTCTGTGGGTGGTTTGTGCTCCAAAAAGAGGGAAATGTCCTCAGCAGATATTCGGTCTTCTCGATCCCAGAGCTTGGGAAGAGGGAATCACAGAAGTGCAGGGCTGGAAGGGATCTCAAGACGTCATCTACTCCACCCCCTGCACTGAGGCAGGGCCAAGCATTCCTCGACCGTCCCTGAGGAGTGTTTGTTCAGCCTGTTTTTTTAAAACATCCATGATGGGGAGTCCACCACTTCCCTAGGTCACCTGTTCCAGTGCCTAGCCACCCTTGGACTTTTTCCAAATATTTAACCTCAATCTCCCTTGCTGCAGATTAAGCCCATTACTTCTTGTCCTACCTTCAGAGGACGTGGAGAACAATTAGTCACCATCCTCTGTGAAACAGCCCTTAATGTATTGGAAGCGTGTTAGGAGGTGCCCCCTCCGTCTTCTCAAGACGAAACATGCCCAAGTCATTCACCCTTTCTTCATAGGTCAGGTTTTCTAAACCTCTGATCATTTTTGTCGCTGTCCTCTGGACGGGCCCCAGTTTGTTCACATCTTTCTTAAAGCGGGGTGCCAAGAACTGGACACAGTGCTCCAAGCTAATACACCTCAGAATGACATTTCCCTCTTTCACAACAGCATCACACTCTTGATTCCTATTCAGTGTGAGATTCACGCTAACCCCCAGATCCTTTTCTGCAGTCCTGCTACCTAGCCGGTTATCCCTCACTTTGGTTTTATGCATTGGATTTTTCCTTCCTAAGTGCGTTACGGCACATTGGTTTTGACTGAATTTCATCTTGTTGACTTCAGACCAACTCTCCAATTTGGCAAGCTCATTCTGAATTCTAATCTGTCCTCCAAAGTGCTTGTAATTCTCCCCAGCTTGGTGTCATCCGCCAACTTGACAAGCATACTCTCCTCTCTGTTAACCAAGTTCTTCATGAAAATATTGAGCAGTACTGGACCCAGGCACACCCCTGGGGGACCCCACTTCAGACACCCTCCTAGTTTGCCAGCGAGTCAGTGATAACTCCTCTTTGAGGATTGCCTTTCCACCAGTTGTGTGCCCACTTTACAGTAGTCTCAACTGGATCATATTGGCTTAGTTTGCTTATGAGAATGTCTTGTGGAACTGTGTCAAAAGCCTTATGAAACTTCATATACATCATCATATACTGCCTCCCTCCATCCACTAGGCAAGTAACCCGGTCAAAGAAGGAAGTTAGATTTGTTTGGCATGGTTTGTTGTGGACAAATCCATGGTGCTATTCCTTATCACCCTATTATCTCCTCTAGGTTCTTACAAACTCTTTAATAATTTCTTCAATAATCTTTCTGGGTACCAAAGATAGGCTGACAGGTGGATAATTCCGTGGGGCCTCCTTGTTCCCCTTTCTGAAGATAGGCTCTGTGGCTGCCCTTCTCCAGTCCTCTGGGAACTTCAGCCCTCCTAAAGGTTCAGAGATTGCTTTGTCTAGCTCCATCTCCTGTGAATATCATGAGGCTCTGCCATCTTGAATACATCTAACTGACCTAAACTGTCTTTTATCTGTTCTCTCCCTACTCTGGCCTGTATTCCTTCCCCCTTGTTGTTAATATTGTGGTCATTATCTAGTCGCCATTAACCTTTTTAGTGAAAAATGAAGCAAAAAAGGCATTAAACACCTTGGCTTTGTCTGTATCATCCATTATTTGCTCTGCTTCCCTGCTGAGTAGTGGCCCCACACTTTCCTCTGTCTTTCTCTTGCTCCTAATGCATTTAGAGAGCTGCTTCTGATTGCCTTTTATGTCCCTTGCCAGTTCGAACTCATTTTTGCCTTAGCCTTTCTGATTTTCACTCTATGTGCTTGTGCTATTTTTTGGTCCTTCTCCTTCGCAATTTGTCCCAATCTGTTTCTCTCAGGTCCTGCTCCCCTGGACCGCATCCAAGGAGGTGCATGTGCGGCTGAGGGCAGTGGGAAGAATCACCTGGCTGACCAAATTCATCTCCGGTCAACACAAATTCAAGGTGAGCAGCCTGTGACTCTGGCCGTCTCCTAACTGCACTGAGCAGGCTCGCGGTGCAGCGCTCCCTGGCAGGGAAAACCCGGGCCTGGAATAGTGACTCAGCAAGATCCTCGGTAGGAGTCCAATCTAATGAGCCCTGATGTGGACGGGTCTGTCCTCTGACTCCAGTGGGCCTTGGGTGGAGCCCCATAATTCTATCTCCAAGGACTCTCCCCGCTGTTCCCCTAGGACCAAAGTCTGCTCCGCAGGGTCAGCGGATTTACACAGGATCGCCTTGAGAGCACCCTCTGAACCCTGGTGTCTCTTTACCCCTTTTGTCAGTTGCCCCCGGAACGATTTGGCATCAGCTCCTGCCAGGCTGCCAGATGAACACCCCCTGCTCTGGGTGCTCAGGGCCATTGAGCTGCTCCAGCTGCTCCATCCCCCCTGTGGCAGGGCCTCCCCTCCGGCAGCTGAAGCGGGGTGCTTGGATGATATGCCCCCCAGAGGCTGGGGCAGCAGAAGAGAAGGAGGGAGGTGGGAGGGGACACAGTGAAAGGGATGGGAGGGGCCAAAGGAGCCAGAGTAATGGGGAGTGGGTCAGGGGAGGCCGTGCAGAGCCCAGGAGAGGAGGGCAAGGGGCTTGGTGCAACATGGGGAAGAGCAGGGAGCGAGCGCAGGGGCTGCAGGAGGGGCAAGGGAAGGTCTGGCAGGAGGGGGAGGCTAGAGGACAAGGCTGCAGGAGAGAGCCGGCAGGAGAGAGCCGGCAGGATGGGTGCAGCGCAGAAAGTGGGGGTTGTGGGGAGCTCCAGGATGGAGTGAGAGAGGCGGAATGCAGAGAAGAGGAGTCCAAGGTGACCTCACGCTCCTGGACCTGAGGTCAGTGGAGGGAGGGGGATGGGAGAAGGGGCTGGGATTAGGAGCTTGCCCTTGAGATGGAGACTGGACGTTAGTTCATTCCTTACCCAGATCCCCACTCGAGGGCAACGTTTGCTGACTTTGCTACCCAGACTTCCCGTCCCTGCTGAGCTTCCCTCAGTCCCTGGTGATGGGTCCCATGGCTCCTCCTGCTCTCATTGTCCCCAGTCTCTCTGCGCTGGGCTCTGCCTCCCCCGGTTTTAGCCCGTTGCTAGTGCAATGCCGGGGGACATGCTGCGCTGGGCCTGCAGGGGCGAGTGACTCCCCTTGCTCCCTCTCTCCGTCAGGGAGTGGAGGAGTTCAGAGTCCTGGGCCAGCTGGTGGGCTGTCTCACTCTGCACTGTGCTGAGCAGGAGCAGGAGATCTGCCGATCGGCTATGGAGGGACTTCACCACCTCTACGCCTTCATGCTGTGGCAAAAACGTAAGAGCACTGGAGACCCTTGTCCTTCCTAAATACATTGACATGGGGTTTCCAAACATGGGAAACATATTTATTGAACACTTCTGCCTTTTCTGCATCCTTTTAAACAGTCTCCATCTAGTAATGAGCCTACACCATTGCTAGGATTTCTTTTGTTCCTAATACACTTTTTTAAAAAAGCCTCCTTACTATCCATAGTCCTTCAAGCCATGGAGTTTCCCCTGATGTCTTTAGCTTCCCCTGTCCATATTCTACTCTTCATAACTCACATAAGAATGGACATACTGACTCAGATCAGTTCATCTAGCCCAGTATTGTGTCTTCTGATAACGGCCAGTGCCTCATGCTTCACAGAGAATGAACTGAAGAGGGAAATTTGGAGTGATCCATCCCCTCTCATCCGGTCCCAGCTTCTGGTAGTCAGAGGTTTAGGGACATGCAGAGTCTGGGGTTGCATGGCCTAATTATCTTCAACCCAATTATACTTTTAGGCTTCACAACATCCCACGGCAATAATTTCCACAGGTTGCCTGTGCATTGTGTGCAGAGATACCTTCTTTTCTTTGCTTTTAACTTGCTGCCTATTAATTTCAGAAAGTGACCCCTAGTTCCTGTGTTATGTGCAGGGGTAAATAACACTTTCCTATTCACTTTCTCCTCACCAGTCATGATTTTATAGACCTCTGTCATCTCCCCCCTTAGTCAGCTCTTTTCTAAACTAAATGGTCCCAGGTCTACACTGTAGACCTATATTGTTATCACTCCATTGCTCAGGGCTGTGAAAAATCCACACCCCTGTTGGCAGAAGCACCCCTCCCACTGACATAGCTAGCGCCTCTCCGGGAGGTGGATTAAGAGCTTGTTGGCAGAAGACCATCTTCTCTTCAACGCTACAGCGCCGGTGCAGCTATGGCGATAGAGTGGTTGAAGTGTAGACTTGCCCCCAGTCTTTTTAATCTTTCCTCATATGGAAGCTCTTCCATACCCCTAATCATTTTTGTCGCCCTTCTCTGCACATTTTACAATTCTGGTATATCTGTTTTGAGATGGGGCGACCAGAACTACACGCGGTATTCAAGGTGTGGGCGTGCACATTGGACTTGTATCGAGGCATTATGACATTTTTCTCGTTTATTATCTATCCGTTTCCTAATGGATCCCAACATTCTGTTGGCTTTTTTAACTGCCACTGCACGGTGAGCGGATATTTTCGGAGAACTCTTCACGATGACTCCAAAATCTCTTTCTTGAGTGCTAATTTAAACCCCATAATTGTGTATGTATAGTTGAGACTGTGGTGTCCAGTTTGCATTTATCTATATTGAATGTCATCTGCCATTTTGTTGCCCAGTCCCCCCCCAGTTTTGTGAGATCCCTTTGTAGCTCTTCGCAGTCTGGTTTGGATTTAACTATCTTGAGTCATTTTGTATCATCTGCAAATTTTGCTACCTCACTGGTTACCCCTTTTTCTGGATCATTGATGACTATGTTGAACTAGACTGGTGTCAACACAGATCCTTGGGGTGCCCCGCTCTTTACCTCTCTCCACTGTGAAAACTGACCATTTATCCCTGTTGTTTGCTTCCTATCTTTTAACCACTGACCCATGAGAGAACCTTCCCTCTTATCCCATGACAGCTTACTTTGGTTAAGAGCCTTTGGTGAGGGACCCTGTCAAAGGCTTTCTGAAAGTCCAAGTACAGTATATCCACTGGATCACCCTTCTCCACATTCTTGTTGACCCCCTTCAGAGAATTCTAGTAGATTGGTGAGGCATGATTTCCCTTTCCAAAAGCCATGTTGACTCTGCCTCAAAAAATTGTGTTCACCCATGTGTCTGATAATTCTGTTCTTTCCTATCATTTCAACAATTTGCCTGATACTGAAGTCGGGCTTTCCAGGGATCACATCTGGAGACTTTTATAAAATTCACTGTCACATTCGCTATCTCGTACAGAGGCCGATTTAAACATTAGCTTACATACCACAGCACTGCACGTAAGTTTGTTTGGATGTCTCGTGAGAGCTGCAACCTTTGCACCAGGCAGGCAATTTACCATGCGGTTCTCCCACTCATCACAAACCCAACTGCTTATATGTCTATTGATTGAATCCCCATTACTATTACCTGGCTTTTCTTTGTAACTGGGCTTCCCGCCTCAGGAGGGCAGCCTCAGTGTGAGAGGATATCCTGACTTCATCTGGCAGGTGGGTCCCAACTATGGGATCATCTCCCTCTGCTCTAGCTCGATGTTCTCCTTCCCAGAAACTTTCACCCTCCTCAGCAGCACAGAGGCTGTCAGACTGGGGGTGGGACCACTCTACTGCATTCCTAAAAGTCTCCTCTATGTACCTCACTGTCTCCCTTGGCTCCACCAGTTCAGATCCTCTGGCCTCCTGGTCTCCGAGGGTTGTAGCTCCTTGGGCCAAATGCCCAGATGTGCTACCTGCCCACAGGGCTGGGAATCCTACATGCTGCATTCAGTGCAATCAACTGGAGAGCCTCACACTGCTGCTGCACTTCCGCCTGGTTTATTTTTACTCTTCCAGGGGGGTTAGTTTGTTTAGTTTTGTTGGGGAGGGAGGGGGAGTTTATTGGCCTGAATTTACAGTATGTTTCTTAGATGTACTTGTCTCTAAACTTCCTTGCAAAACTCCCGTTTCCAAAGCTAACCTCTGATTTATATTGCCTGCTGTCTGTTTCCCCTCCCTGGTTCAGGCACGACGCTGGCAAAGCAGAGTGCAGAGTATCTGCAGGTCTTCAGGGAGTGGCGAGCGGAGAACACCTTCTGGGTCACCTGGTTCACCAACACCAGCAATATCGCCATGGTAACTACTTTCAATGCTTCCTGGAATTGTTGTGCCCAGAGTTATCAGGAGAGAGAAATTAAGACCCTAGGAGTCATGGGGAAGGGACAGACCCAGGCATGTGACTGACCCCATCCAGCTGGGCCAGAGCCCTGCCTATGGCCCACTCCACCTCACAGAATCATAGACCTCAGGAGGTATCTAATCCAACCCCAACTAAATCATCCCAGCCAGGGCTTTGTCAAGCCTGACCTTAAAAATCTCGAAGGATGAAGATTCCCCACCTCCCTAGGTAACCCTTTCCAGTGCTTCACCACCCTCCTAGTGAAATAGTGTTTCTTCATATCCAACCTGGACCTCCCCCACTGCAACTTGAGACCATTGATGCTTGTTCTGTCACCTACCACCACTGAGAACAGCCGAGCTCCAGCCTCTTTGGAACCCGCCCCCCCGACCCCTGCAGGTAGTTGAAGGCTGCTATCAAATCCCCCCTCACTCTTCTCTTCTGCAGACTAAATAAGCCCACTTCCCTCAGTCTCTCCTCATAATTCATGTGCTTCAGCCCGCTAATCATTTTCGTTACCCTCTGCTGGACTCTCTCCGATTTGTCCACATCCTTTCTCTTGTGGGGGGCCAGATGTGACCTCACCAGTGCCGAATAGAGGGGAATAATCACTTCCCTCAATCTGCTGGCAAGGCTTCTACTATTGCGGGCCAATATTCCTCCCTCCATGCCACATCCCAAGATGCACTGGGTCTCATCCAAACCTGATCCCAGCTCCTTGTCAGGTGTGGTGGGAGCTTCCCCAGAGATTAATGCTCTCCAAGGCATCATTGTGTCCACGCACCAGTGCCAGGCCCTGCTGAGCACTAGAGAGTGTATCCGTGCTGTGCAGTATTGTGCCCCCATGCACTGCCACGCTGGCCTGTGCCATGCACGACAGCTCCTGATTGCTGGCTGGGTACTGTGCGTCCCAGGTGCAGTAACCCAGCCCTGTCCCGGCAGAGCGGGCTTTGCCTGCACTCCTGGCTGGGCCAGTCCTGGCTGCTCGGTCCGACTGGAACCGCACTGGGCAGCAAAAGGGGTTTCACTGGCAGGTTTGTTTCAGATGTTTGGGAAGTACTTCAACCCATCCGAGCGCATGGACTTCCTCCTCACTGCTATCGAGGGCATGAGAGACACCAGCATCCATGACTCGGTGGCGGCCAGGCACATGCTGCATGTGATCCTGTGGGTCCCCAGCCCAAGCTTGGAGAGGGTAAGAGCTGCAGTGAGAACAGCCTGCTGGGGGAGCCCATCTGTGGGAGACTCTGTCTCTGGGCGCTCGGCATTACTGGGGGGCAGGTCCTGTGCAATGCGGGAGGTCAGTCTAGGTGATCTCCATGGCCGCTTGTGGTCTTGCAGTCTATGAATCGATAGGCCGGGAATTGGCCCTGTGTTCTAGGCCTGGAGCTGGAGAAGAGGATGTGGGAGGGCAGATGGCTCTCAGGTACGGCAGGTCCCTGGCACCCCAGATCAATAGCAGCGCAAGGAAGCCAAGGCTCCCATCTCCCCGTTTCTCTTCCAGGTGTCGGAGGCTGTGACGAGCATCTACGACAACCTGGACTCCATCAGCGAGCCGCTGGCCCAGCAGCAGCTGCTCAAGGCCCTTGTCATGCTGGGCGACCAGTACAGCAAGGAGGTGGTCACAACCCTGCTGGGCTGCTCGCTGTCATGTGACAGGTACAGGGCTGGGGCCGCTGCCGCTTGCGCTCCGGGTCCCCCGGACTGGTCCCGCTGCCAGGGACAGGGGCGTGCAGAACCTTCCAGAGATCTCCTGCTGCCTGCAGAGCTTCTGCCTGTTCTGGAGGGTTTTGCAGGCTGACATGCCGTGGAGACAGGCCAGCCTGCAAAACCCCATATGGCAGCCCTCGGCCTCCCCCGGGGCTGACACTCAGACCCGGCCCCCATGCAGCCTGCACCAGGCAGTGGGGGCCCTTGCTGCAGCAGGAGGGCAACAAATGCTAGCCGGGCGCAGGATACCCAGCAGGGTGTGGGTGGCGGTGGGTGCTGGAGGCTGGCTGGGCTCTGGCCAGCTGAAATCGGCTCTCTGCCTTTGCAGCATTGCTGTGGAGATGTGGAGGGTGCTGACATCCCACCCCAAGACCGCAGGAAAGGTCCTACGGGAGCTGCTTGACAGGCTGCAGGAGCGGCCGCTGCGCCAGCATCACGATATCTCTCAGCAAGAGGCTGGCGTCGCCCCCTTGGCCGTAAGTTCCAGCCCCTGCAGCAAGGGAAGGAGCGCCGTGTGTCCCCACCATGGCCTGAGGGTGTCTCTCTGTCTCCCACTGGGTATTGCCATTGGGCCGAAGAGAGAGAGCGTGACTCTAGCCAGCGCTATAGTCGAGGCAGAACACGCCGAAACCCTCTCCTGGTGCTCTGGGACACCTCTCATAGAACCGCAGGGTGAGAAGGGATCGCAAGGTCAGCTTGTCCAGCCCCCTGCCAAGATGCAGGATTTGTTGTGTCTATCCCAGCCGAGACAGATGGCTCCAGCCTCCTTCTATAAACCTCCAGCAAAGGGGCTTCCACAAGCTCCCGAGTTGTCTGTCCCATTGTCCTACTCTTCTTACAGTTAGGAAGGTTTTCCTGAGATTTAATCTAAATCTGCAGTTCTGTCGTTTGAACCCATCACCTCTTGTCCTGCCCTCTGTGGCAAGAGAGAACAACTTTTTGCCATCTTTTTTTTGGCAGCCTTCAAAGAATCTGAAGACCATTACCACGTCCCCCCTTAATCTCCTCTTTTGCAAACTAAACATAGCCAGTTCCTTCAACCTTTGCTCGTATGGCGTGTGTTCCATCCCTCTGATCATCTTTGTCACTCGCCTCTGGATCCATTACAGTTTCTCCACATCTTTTGTAGACATTGGTGACCTAAACTGGACACCGTACTCCAGCTGAGGCCTAACCAGCACTGAGTAGAGTGGTACTATCACCTCCCATGCCTTGCAGGCTATACCTCTGTTAATGCAACCTAAGATTGCATTTGCTTTTTTTTTTTTCTTTTCTTTTTTTTTTTTTGCAACAGCATCGCTTTGCTGCCTCATGCTGAGGCTGTGATCCACTGCAGCTCCCAGATCCTTCTCAGCAGTACAACCTGTTATCCCCATTCTGTTTCTGTGCATTTGCTTTTTCTTCTCTAAATGTAGCACCTCACTTTTGTCTTTGGTGAGTTTCATTTTGTTGTCTATAGCCCAGTCCTCCAATTTACCATGATCCCTCTGAATTTAAGCTCTTTCCTTCAAAGTCTTGGCAACTCCTTCATCAGGGAGCTGATGCAGGGCTGGGGTCATTGAAAGCTTCCCAAGGGACCTGGCCCTGGCCTGAAGTCAGGAGCCCTGGTTTCTCTTCCTGGCTCTGCCACTGACCTGCTGGGTGACCTTGGGCAAGTCCCTGCCTGGCTTTTGTCTGTTGTTCTGCAGGGCAGAGCCTGGCTCCTGCAGGGTGCGTCTCTGGGTGTGTGATCCAAAGAACCCTAGCACTAGAGTAGCAGCAGAGCTGTGGACTCTAGACCTCCAGGGAATGCTGCTGACACCAGTGATCCGGGATGCCCGGACAGAGCCATTTTGCTTTAATTGGAACCATTTTTTCCTACGAATCCCCTTTTTGAGCCTCGTAGGTTTTAACTGTTGACTGTAATTCTCTTTGTTATCCACCATTCCCATTGTTCCATGTCCTCAGCCTGGTTTTCACTTGCTTGTGTTTTATTTTTCCTTCCGGAACCGGTAAGCCTGTACTGGACACTTTTTCCCCTGATCCCGGTTGAGGTTTTGTGGGGCTGTCTTTGAACAGTTCAAAAGCCAAACACAGAAATGATTGAATCTGGCTTTTAGTAACAGACCAACCCTAGAAGTCGTGTACAAAATCGGCTCCCTCGCCGAGGCTGGGCTGTAAGGCCCGGGACTCAGGAGAACCCAAGTTCAGTTTCGGGCTCTGCCAGACTCCCTGGGTGACCATGGGTGAGTCACGTCACCTCTCTGGGCCTGAGTTCCATGTCTGTACAACAGGGATAGAAATCCTTCCTTTGTGTGTCTAGCCTGTAAGCTCTAGGCCAGGGAATGTCTCTTTCTGTGCCTGGAAAGCCCCCAGCACACGCCCTGATTGGAGATAGGCGCTGGAGGTGCTATTCTAACCCTTCTAACAATAATACACTTGATTTGTTTGGGGTCAAGGTGTTGTGCAGAGAAGTTTCCACAGATGATACCTGCTAATAAATACCACCCCCTGAGATCGGGGGTACAAGGAAGCAGCTGCTTATGTTGCAGGTAGCCGGCCCCGCTGCCTGCGATCCTAGCTGGGGCTGTGCAAGGGCTTTGAGGCTCTAACATGTCATCTGGAGGCGGGGCGCTAGGAGACTTTTTATAGTGGAGGTGCTGAGCACCCCCTTACACCTGTCCACACACCCCACCACCCCTAGAGCTGGGGTCAGGAGCAGGGCCATGGCTCCAGGGGGGCGGGAGATGGATGGGGCAAGGGGGCCGAGGCTGGGGCCACAGCTGGGAGTTGCAGGAGCAGAGCCCCACGTAAAACCTTGCAGTGCTGCAGCACCCCCTGCACTCCTAGTTCCCATGGCTCTGTCTGCAGGGGAGGCAGACGTTGTTTTGGAAATGGCTTGTTGGGTCACCGGAGGGTGTTTCGTAAAGCAGCTTCTCCTTTCACACAGGTGGGGAAACTCCAGCATCAACTGCCAGTCATCGTGGAGCAGCTACACGAGGCAGACAGGGACGTCATCTCCAATGCCATCACCGTGCTGAGAGACATCCTCGCCAGCATGGACAGGCAGAGCGCCAGCCCCGTGGCTGTGCGAGTGGCTGAGAAACTCCTGCCGTTCTTTCATGATGTAAGGCCTGACGGCCCGCGGGAGACCCTTCAAGCCACAGACGTGTGAATGGGGGCTGGCGGGTGGGATAGCGGGACCTATGCTATGGCCCTAGCCAGAAAAAGGATTGTCGTAAATGACATGAACCCATTCCCGCCTTCTTCTACTACCGCATTCTCCATCAGAGCATAGAATCATAGAATCATAGAATATCAGGGTTGGAAGGGACCCCTGAAGGTCATCTAGTCCAACCCCCTGCTCGAAGCAGGACCAATTCCCAGTTAAATCATCCCAGCCAGGGCTTTGTCAAGCCTGACCTTAAAAACTTCTTAGGAAGGAGATTCCACCACCTCCCTAGGCAACGCATTACAGTGTTTCACCACCCTCTTAGTGAAAAAGTTTTTCCTAATATCCAATCTAAACCTCCCCCACTGCAACTTGAGGCCATTACTCCTCGTTCTGTCATCTGCTACCATTGAGAACAGTCTAGAGCCATCCTCTTTGGAACCCCCTTTCAGGTAGTTGAAAGCAGCTATCAAATCCCCCCTCATTCTTCTCTTCTGCAGGCTAAACAATCCCAGCTCCCTCAGCCTCTCCTCATAAGTCATGTGTTCTAGACCCCTAATCATTTTTGTTGCCCTTCGCTGGACTCTCTCCAATTTATCCACATCCTTCTTGTAGTGTGGGGCCCAAAACTGGACACAGTACTCCAGATGAGGCCTCACCAATGTCGAATAGAGGGGGACAATCACGTCCCTCGATCTGCTCGCTATGCCCCTACGTATACATCCCAAAATGCCATTGGCCTTCTTGGCAACAAGGGCACCCTGCTGACTCATATCCAGCTTCTCGTCCACTGTCACCCCTAGGTCCTTTTCCGCAGAACTGCTGCCTAGCCATTCGGTCCCTAGTCTGTAGCGGTGCATTGGATTCTTCCGTCCTAAGTGCAGGACCCTGCACTTATCCTTATTGAACCTCATCAGATTTCTTTTGGCCCAATCCTCCAATTTGTCTAGGTCCTTCTGTATCCTATCCCTCCCCTCCAGCGTATCTACCACTCCTCCCAGTTTAGTATCGTCCGCAAATTTGCTGAGAGTGCAATCCACACCATCCTCCAGATCATTTATGAAGATATTGAACAAAACCGGCCCCAGGACCGACCCCTGGGGCACTCCACTTGACACCGGCTGCCAACTAGACATGGAGCCATTGATCACTACCCGTTGAGCCCGACAATCTAGCCAGCTTTCTACCCACCCTATAGTGCATTCATCCAGCCCATACTTCCTTAACTTGCTGACAAGAATACTGTGGGAGACCGTGTCAAAAGCTTTGCTAAAGTCAAGAAACAATACATCCACTGCTTTCCCTTCATCCACAGAACCAGTAATCTCATGATAAAAGGCGATTAGATTAGTCAGGCATGACCTTCCCTTGGTGAATCCATGCTGGCTGTTCCTGATCACTTTCCTCTCATGCAAGTACTTCAAGATTGATTCTTTGAGGACCTGCTCCATGATTTTTCCAGGGACTGAGGTGAGGCTGACTGGCCTGTAGTTCCCAGGATCCTCCTTCTTCCCTTTTTTAAAGATTGGCACTACATTAGCCTTTTTCCAGTCATCCGGGACTTCCCCCGTTCGCCACGAGTTTTCAAAGATAATGGCCAATGGCTCTGCAATCACAGCCGCCAATTCCTTCAGCACTCTCGGATGCAACTCGTCCGGCCCCATGGACTTGTGCACGTCCAGCTTTTCTAAATAGTCCCTAACCACCTCTATCTCCACAGAGGGCTGGCCATCTCTTCCCCATTTTGTGATGCCCAGCGTAGCAGTCTGGGAGCTGACCTTGTTAGTGAAAACAGAGGCAAAAAAAGCATTGAGTACATTAGCTTTTTCCACATCCTCTGTCACTAGGTTGCCTCCCTCATTCAGTAAGGGTCCCACACTTTCCTTGGCTTTCTTCTTGTTGCCAACATACCTGAAGAAACCCTTCTTGTTACTCTTGACATCTCTCGCTAGCTGCAGCTCCAGGTGCGATTTGGCCCTCCTGATTTCATTCCTACATGCCCGAGCAATATTTTTATACTCTTCCCTGGTCATATGTCCAACTTTCCACTTCTTGTAAGCTTCTTTTTTATGTTTAAGATCCGCTAGGATTTCACCGTTAAGCCAAGCCGGTCGCCTGCCATATTTACTATTCTTTCGACTCATCGGGATGGTTTGTCCCTGTAACCTCAACAGGGATTCCTTGAAATACAGCCAGCTCTCCTGGACTCCTTTCCCCTTCAAGTTAGTCCCCCAGGGGATCCTGGCCATCCGTTCCCTGAGGGAGTCGAAGTCTGCTTTCCTGAAGTCCAGGGTCCGTATCCTGCTGCTTACCTTTCTTCCCTGCGTCAGGATCCTGAACTCAACCAACTCATGGTCACTGCCTCCCAGATTCCCATCCACTTTTTCTTCCCCCACTAATTCTACCCGGTTTGTGAGCAGCAGGTCAAGAAAAGCGCCCCCCCTAGTTGGCTCGTCTAGCACTTGCACCAGGAAATTGTCCCCTACGCTTTCCAAAAACTTCCTGGATTGTCTATGCACCGCAGTATTGCTCTCCCAGCAGATATCAGGAAAATTAAAGTCACCCATGAGAATCAGGGCATGCGATCTAGTAGCTTCCGTGAGCTGCCGGAAGAAAGCCTCATCTACCTCATCCCCCTGGTCCGGTGGTCTATAGCAGACTCCCACCACTACAGCACTCTTGTTGCACACACTTCTAAACTTAATCCAGAGACACTCAAGTTTTTCTACAGTTTCGTACCGGAGCTCTGAGCAGTCATACTGCTCCCTTACATACAGTGCTACTCCCCCACCTTTTCTGCCCTGCCTGTCCTTCCTGAACAGTTTATAACCATCCATGACAGTACTCCAGTCATGTGAGTTATCCCACCAAGTCTCTGTGATTCCAATCACATCATAGTTCCTTGACATTACCAGGACCTCCAGTTCTCCCTGCTTGTTTCCAAGGCTTTGTGCATTTGTATATAAGCACTTTAGATAACCTGTTGATCGCCCCTCATTCCCAGTATGAGGCAGGAGCCCTCCCCTCACAGACATTTCTGCCTGTGCTTCCACCCGGTATCCCTCTTTCCCACTTACCTCAGGGCTTTGGTCTCCTTCCCCCGGTGAACCTAGTTTAAAGCCCTCCTCACTAGGTTAGCCAGCCTGCTGGCAAAGATGCTCTTCCCTCTCTTCGTAAGATGGAGCCCGTCTCTGCCCAGCACTCCTCCTTCATGGAACACCATCCCATGGTCAAAGAATCCAAAGCCTTCTCTCCGACACCACCTGCGTAGCCATTCGTTGACTTCCACGATTCGACGGTCCCTACCCAGGCCTTTTCCTTCCACGGGGAGGATGGAAGCATATGGCAGTAAGGGTGGGAATCCTGGTGTCCTGCAGGCCTGCTGACAAGGATCAGGGCAGCCTGGGGACGAGGCTCCCCTTGAGGGAAGGACATGCATTCCTGAGCCTGCATGCAGCGAGGGGGCCTCTGCAGCACAGGGGGCCGCAATGCTCCTGCTGGCTTCCAGGGTAACAAGTGATGGTACCCTGGTGAAAATCCTGCCCCTCCCCTCCCTGGCCAGGAATCCCACAGATGGCCTGTCAGCTCCATAAGGAAACGGCTCCATCTGTAGGTTCTGCAGCTACCGCCCTTTCCTCTCCCCTTCGTTCTCATGGCAGGGCAGCATCAAAGGAGGGGCTAGTTCTCCCCAGGCCTTTTGTAACCACAAACGAGCCCCCGCCAGCGTGTTCACCAGTCTGATGTTCAGTCCCCCACTGCACGGCGAAAGCCAGCAAAGTGGGCGGGAGAAAGGGACCCATCCATTACTGCCTTCCAGGGGTAACGCCTCAGTGGGGGCTCCTGGAGGGACCACCCACCTCCCCAGCTCTCACAACGCTAAATCCTACCCTCAGCCCTCCCGAACTCTGCTGGGACCAGGCCGCTCTTTATTTAGCAGTGGCACAGGCCCAGCTAAAGATCAACACCAAGAGCAGCTCCTGCATCTAGTCCAGCACCCGCTCCTGATGGAAAGACAACTGAGAACTACTGTTCCAAGAGCCTGTCTCCAAAGTGGCCAGACAGGAGAGCGCAGCCAAATCAGATAAACAGACTAAAAGAACTTATGAACACTTTTACAACAGACGTCACTCAGAGAACTGCCTGCTCTAGAACCTGGTGCCCAGAGGCGACATGTAACTGCTGATTGGGGGGGCACCATTTAAAGGTTCAGCCACTCTCAGAACAGCTCAAGTCAACCCGCCCCCCCCCCCAGGCTGCCCCCCCTTACCCTCAGCCTCACCTCCCAGAAAGCAGCGGCCCCTCCCTACAGCCCCCAGCTATTGCTCCTGGTTCTCCCTGCTGGGCACAGCTCGCCCGGCCTCCCAGGTCACTGGACTGGTCCGGCTCTGCCAGCTGCCATGCAGCGAGGGGGCATCATGTGACCAAGTGGGGCCGACCCTGAGTTAACAAGAAACCCATGTGTAGGAGTGGGGCAGCCCTTGCCGAAGCCCAAGCCCCTGGAGGCTGGGTGGTTTCCAGTCATGGCTTCCAAGGCCCCCTATCTGGGAGCTCCTGCACATTTACCACCCCTTGCTCCTGGTTAACTCCCCCGCAGGTCCCTGTGCGTGGCCCGAACAAACACCAGTGTAGGGATTTGCCCCCCATGCCTGGCCCCCTTGGCCTCGCTAGAGGGTCGCTGTGGGTCAGCACCAGTGTGAGTCGGGCACGCAAAGCGGGAGGACAAAGTACACACATCCCTTCCCTCTTTGAATCTTTCCTCATCGCTCCCTCTCTGCCGCCCCTGTCCTGATGCTGCTCTGCCCTGAGCGTTTCCCCTTGGCTTGACAGGCGGGTGCTGATGTCAGTGTGCCCAGAGCTGGCTGTGAGATCCCAGGGGCTGTCTCACCCCACCTTACTGCTCTCTCTGGCCAAGAAGTTACCAGGCCAGCCCCTCAGCTGGTGGAAACCTGAATCTCTATTGCCTTCAATGGCGCTATGCCCATGAGACTCTGGCCCCCAGCTGTGCCTGTATGACTGGGGGTGAGTTAGCAATACCCCCTGCGGGGCAGACATCTCTGACACAGTGACACGACCGTCACAGCGTCTCCTCCCCATATCCTCTCTTGCAGGAGTCCAGCAAACTCCGGGTGCTCTCCATCACCCTCTTTAAACAGCTGTTGGAGCTTGTTAGGGAGCCCAACAGGAAAAAGATGAAGGAGCACGTCCTCCGCAGCCTGGTCCCTCTGCTCCTCCTCCTGCACGATGAGCGTCCCAATGTGTCCCAGGTGAGACCACGAGCTGAAGCCTGCAGCTGAGATTGTTAGAGAGTGACCAGGAATTTGTTGGGGGGGGCCAACACGTGACACCCCCCTTTAAAAGGTCTGGCCGGCAGAGGGCAGGTGCTCAGTGCTGTGACAATCACGTGCTCAAGAACACTTGAACGTTGAGTCCAGTAGCGTCATGACCATGGCGCCCCACCCAACTGCTGAGTCTTCCCTGCCTCCTCTGAGCCCAACACTCCCCCCCTGCAGCCAGGCTGAGAGAATGGGTGGGCGGAGGGCTCAGCTCACCACTCCTACAGCCACTGGCCTCCGCACATTCCCCCGGCTGTGCTGGTGGGAAGAGCACAACCCTGGCCATGGCCCCTACCAGGAGCAAAGCTACCCAGCCTCTGGATGGTGCCCAAGACCCAATGTGCCCTTGGCCAAGCAGCCCGGACAGCTCTTACTAGCCGTGACATGCCCAAGCCCCCCCTCCGCCCCGCCCCAGGTGCCTGTGCACACGCTCGCTCTCATGGCCCCCATCACTTGGGAGCCAAATGCCCCCGGCAGTAATGAATTCACCCTCCTTCCCCCCATGAGGTGGGGAACTAAGGCAGAGCGTGAGGCCTAGTGCCTCAAAAGTATTGAATGCCCATGGGCATTAGGCACCTAAATCCCTTTGTAGCCCTGGGCCGAAGCAACTTGCCTGAGTTCCTGCAGGAAGAGCTGGGAATTGAGTCAGGTCTCCAGCCATTGCCTTAGACAAACCTCCGCCCTTCCGCTAGCAGCCACGGGCCGGGAACCGTTCAGCACACACGGCCTCCAGTAACTATGTTAGTGGCTTCCAGCTGGGCTGTCCCTAGCCATTTGGGTGCCCTATCCAGCCCCCCCACAGTGGGGCTGTGTGGGGTCCCAGGCCTCCCCCTCTTCCCCACCAGGGTCTGGGAGGCAGGAGCTGTGTGGGGCCACTTTTGGGGGGCCCACAGGTCCAGAGTGGCCTGGGGGATTAGCGGAGAGCTGGGAGTAGCCCGCTCTGCTTCCCTTGCCCCGGCTCCAGCCGTGTCGCTCGAGGGAGGGTGTTTGGGGAAAGGGATCCCTCCCACACACACACTCACTGACAGCAGCGGGAAGCGGAGCAGCCTGGCCCCAGCCCACTCTACTCTGCCAGCTCCCAGCCGCGGCACTCCGCTTCCCACCGCCGGTGAGTGCGGGGGGCAATCCTTTTGGAGTAGAGCGGGCTGGGATGGGTTGCTCCACTTCCTGCCACTGCCAGTGAGTGTGGGGTCGCTGGGGGAAGAGGCTTGCGGAGAAGAGGTGGAATGGGGGAGGACTGGGGATGGAGCAGGGGGGAAGGGGAAGAGGGAGGGCATAGGGAGTTGTCTGCCCTTTGTAGTGGGCGCAGCCCGCGGTGGGGCTGGCTGAGGTATAGGGCAGGTCACTGGGGCTGGGGCTGATGCATGTGCAGCATGCAGCCGCCTAGTGGCACTATGAAATTTGGGGCAATTTGGTGCCCCAAATTTCATGGTGCCCTACGCAGGCACATATGCCGAGGGAAGGGCCTGGCTTCCAGCTCCCGTAACCATTGTTGGCTCGCCCCGGCCCCTCTTGTTTTGCAGGTGTGTTGGGACACCCTCAGGAGTGCTCTGGAATTCCTCAGGTGGAGCCAGCTCAGTGCCCTTGTCCAGAAAAAGGAGCTTTGGCGAGGTTGTGACTGCCTGGTGAGGGAGCCCTCCATTGCCCGGCTCAGTGCCCACACCGAGCCCCAGCCCCAGGACCACACCTGGCCCTGGCTGTAGTCCCTCTGCATGATCCCCCCAGCACAGGAAGGAGGGCTGAAAGCAGGACACTCCACAGATCTGGAACCTGGCCTGCAGGATGGAAAGGGCTTTGATAACCTTGTGCTCTCTTGTTCTGGCTCCTAGGTGGCGTGCTACAAGGAGAGGGCAGAAACCTTCCTCTGCCAGGCCATGGCCTTTGTGGAAAACCCGCAGGCTCCCATTAGAGAAGCGGCTATCAGGTTTCTAGGTAACCACAGAGCAGAGGGGTCCCTTAAGCAGAGGGGCTGGATCCAGTCCCAGGCTCTCCTCAGTCCATGCCGGCAGCGAGAAGTAACCCCTGGGCTCCTGATTGCCGAATGAAGGCTCAGGGGTGTCAGAAACCCGCAGGAGCAAGCTCACCCCAAACTGCCCTGATCGGCTGATGGGCCCCCTCGAACCACACTGCTCCCCATGCAGTCCCCATCCCCCCCACACTCACCCCACCATGGGCTCTTGGTAGTGGAACCTCAAGGCGCAATGCTCTCCTTTGGCAACCAGCCCCACAGCCATCCCTGGGGACTCACCCTTTCCCCTGGGGACTCAGGAGTGCGTCCTGGACAGTGAGAGGCAGGGGAAAGCCCCACTGCTTGGAGGGTGACAGACGCTTTGACACCCTCGCTGGGGACGCAGGGATGTGACGAGCTGTTTGTGTGTGTAGGGCTCACTGCCCGGCAGCTGGACCAGCAGAGCCAGGAGAAGTTGGAGGCCATCTGCAACGGTGAGTGGTATCTGCTTTGAGCACTGAGCGCTAGAGGGACGAATGGCCCAGGGCCGCGGGCTGGGTTCAATCTCCGACGCCAGCAATGTGATCTTGGGCGAGAGCCACAAAGGGTTGCAAATTGTAGATCCCCAAACCCCTGATCAGCTTCCCCCTCACCCTGTGGTGTCTGCTGGTTGGCATGTGCCCAGGCACTTAGCCCTGACCTCAGAGCTGTGGCCTGGCAAATCCCCAAACTGGGCCTGAGCTGGCTGGCCTTCGCAGACGATTGCCCCCTCCCCACCCCCGCAACACAGCAAAGGTGGGGTCCTGCCTTCCTCCCTTGCACTCATTAGCCCAGGATTTGTTGCAGTCACCTCCAGGTGGGGTGCCTGGTGTCAAGCCACTGCTCCAAAGGAGACTGAGGTGACGTCCGGTCATCTACCTCCCTGCTGCGTGCCCGGAACCCTGGGCCTGCGCAGGGCAGAGCAGCGTCTCCTCCACATTTATTGGGGAAAAGGGGGGGGGGGTGACATAGCTCAGGCTCCTCACTCCCAGAGCAGGTTCACAGCTGGGCCCCAACCAGAGCTAGAGAATGGCTGAGCTCCCTCCTCGGCATTTGCTGGAGGGCAGCAGGGCCCGGAAGTTAGGCGTAGCCTAACAATGCCCAAGCCCCCTTTGTGAATCTCCCCCTCTCTGGGCTTAAGTGCCCATCTGTGCACTGGGGAGAAGGGGGAGCGTAAATACAGGCAGGGATGAGGCCATCAGATACTGCAGGGACGGGGCAGTCCTAGAAATAGTGAGTGAATGGGTTTCAGAGTAACAGCCGTGTTAGTCTGTCTTTGCAAAAAGAAAAGGAGTACTTGTGGCACCTTAGAGACTAACCAATTTATTTGAGCATGAGCTTTCGTGAGCTACAGCTCACTTCATCGGATGCATACCGTGGAAACTGCAGTAGACATTATATACACACAGAGACCATAAAACAATACTCCCTCCCACCCCACTGTCCTGCTGGTAATAGCTTATCTAAAGTGATCATCAAGTTGGGCCATTTCCAGCACAAATCCAGGTTTTCTCACCCTCTGCCCCCCCACACACAAACTCACTCTCCTGCTGGTAATAGCCCATCCAAAGTGACCACTCTCTTCACAATGTGTATGATAATCAAGGTGGGTCATTTCCAGCACAAATCCAGGTTCTCTCACTCCCTCAACACCCTCCAAAACCACACACACAAACTCACTCTCCTGCTGGTAATAGCTCATCCAAACTGACCACTCTCCTTACAATGTGTATGATTATCAAGGTGGGCCATTTCCAGCATAAATCCAAGTTTAACCAGAACATCTGGGGGGCGGGGGGGGGGGTAGGAAAAAACAAAGGTAAATAGGCTACCTTGCATAATGACTTAGCCACTCCCAGTCTCTATTTAAGCCTAAATTAATAGTATCCTATTTGCAAATGAATTCCAATTCAGCTGTTTCTCGCTGGAGTCTGGATTTGAAGTTTTTTTGTTGTAAGATAGCGACCTTCATGTCTGTAATTGCGTGACCAGAGAGATTGAAGTGTTCTCCGACTGGTTTATGAACGTTATAATTCTTGACATCTGATTTGTGTCCATTTATTCTTTTACGTAGAGACTGTCCAGTTTGACCAATGTACATGGCAGAGGGGCATTGCTGGCACATGATGGCATATATCACACTGATGGATGTGCAGGTGAATGAGCCTCTGATAGTGTGGCTGATGTGATTAGGCCCTGTGATGGTGTCCCCTGAATAGATATGTGGGCACAGCTGGCAACGGGCTTTGTTGCAAGGATAGGTTCCTGGGTTAGTGGTTCTGTTGTGTGGTATGTGGTTGTTGGTGAGTATTTGCTTCAGGTTGGGGGGCTGTCTGTAGGCAAGGACTGGCCTGTTTCCCAAGATTTGTGAGAGTGTTGGGTCATACTTCAGGATAGGATAATAATGCGTTGGAGGGGTTTTAGTTGGGGGCTGAAGGTGACGGCTAGTGGCTTTCTGTTATATTCTTTGTTAGGCCTGTCCTGTAGTAGATGACTTCTGGGAACTCTTCTGGCTCTATCAATCTGTTTCTTCACTTCCGCAGGTGGGTATTGTAGTTGTAAGAATGCTTGATAGAGATCTTGTAGGTGTTTGTCTCTGTCTGAGGGGTTGGAGCAAATGCGGTTGTATCGCAGAGCTTGGCTGTAGACGATGGATCGTGTGGTGTGGTCAGGGTGAAAGCTGGAGGCATGTAGGTAGGAATAGCGGTGAGTAGGTTTCTGGTATAGGGTGGTGTTTCTGTGACCATTGTTTATTAGCACTGTAGTGTCCAGAAAGTGGATCTCTTGTGTGGACTGGACCAAGCTGAGGTTGATGGTGGGATGGAAATTGTTGAAATCATGGTGGAATTCCTCAAGGGCTTCTTTTCCATGGGGCCAGATGATGAAGATGTCATCAATATAGCGCAAGTAGAGTAGGGGCGTTAGGGGACGAGAGCTGAGGAAGCGTTGTTCTGAATCAGCCATAAAAATGTTGGCATACTGTGGGGCCATGCGGGTACCCATAGCAGTGCCGCTGATCTGAAGGTATACATTGTCCCCAAATGTAAAATAGTTATGGGTAAGGACAAAGTCACAAAGTTCAGCCACCAGGTTAGCCGTGACATTATCGGGGATAGTGTTCTTGACGGCTTGTAGTCCATCTTTGTGTGGAATGTTGGTGCAGAGGGCTTACACATTGTAAGGAGAGTGATCACTTTAGATAAGCTATTACCAGCAGGAGAGTGGGATGGGAGGAGGTATTGTTTCCTGGTCTCTGTGTATATAATGTCTTCTGCAGTTTCCACAGTATGCATCTGATGAAGTGAGCTGTAGCTCATGAAAGCTTATGCTCAAATAAATTGGTTAATCTCTAAGGTGCCACAAGTACTCCTTTTCTTTTTGAGTGAATGGGGTTCATTGTGACTTCTTGCCTGTGTCTGGGGGCTCCCCCGGCTATGAAGGGCAGTGGGGATGTTTAGTGAGGGTTGGTGGTTGTTCCTGCTAGTCCCCTGCCTCCCGCCTCCCAGCCTGCTGCCTTCTTGTCGTGGGCTGAGAGGTACAGCGCTGGCTTGCTCTGCCAGGGCTTTCCAGAGCACCATGGCTCTGACCTCCATTTCCTTCCTTTCAATCTTAGTCCTCAAAGGCTTCCAGCAGGACAGCAAGTCCTCTGTCAGGTGCCTGGCTTTGCAGACCATGCTGATCCTCAAGGCCTGCAAGAAACACCGTCCAGCCCGCGCCAGCCTACGGACACTCTTGCACAGGATGAGACTGACGCATACAAGGGAGAACCCAGACATTGAAGTTGCCCAGCTGCCCCAGTAAAAGCCAGCCTCCCTACTCTGGGGGTTTGGTGCACCACAGCTCGCCTGGAGCAGGGTGGAACACATCATGCCGCACCATGGCTTTCTCCCCATTGGCCGCCTGCCCTGCCCAGCCACGTGAGTAGTTAACCGCTCAATAGCTTTTATCACCATGTACTTTTTGACAGGTTTCCATGCCCCGTGTAGAGTTTACGTCCCGCCCTCCGTCCCCGTTTCCGGTCGTGTACATTTTTGGCACCATCGGCCCTTTTGAACATTTCTTTTGTATTATTTTTCTGTGTTTGGCCAGGGGAAGGTTGTGTGCTTGTGCTACAGTCAGGCAGGCAGAGCAGCAGAAGGTCCATTTGCCTGGCCCTTGATCAGGGCGGGGCAGCAACCAAGTAGGCTGCCACTCCTGACGGTGGGGTGGCAGGGATAGGGGAACCCAGGTCCTCCCGCTCCACTGCGTCCCCGCCCAGGGCCCTAACAGCCTGCTGTGTTTTGACATATTTCGAGAAAAAGTATGAACGAGTAGAAAGAGAGGCTGTAGGGGGTTCGCGGCTCCCTCCCCATCCGTCTGGGCGGGAGACCACGCCCCTGGCTACGATACTTTCGGGGTACCTTGGTTCAGGGGAAATAGCTCAGTGTTCACGGTTCTGGCCTGCAGTCAGGCCGACCAACGGTAGAGAGTCTGTTTGCCTGGGGCCCTCATTCAGGACAGGGCTGCTGTCGAGTAGGGGCTCTGGCCTACAGTCAGGCAGACAGAGCAGCAGAAGGTCCATTTGCCTGGCCCTTGATCAGGGCGGGGCAGCAATCAAGTAGGGGGGCTCTGGCCTACAGTCCGGCAGATCTGTCGCAGTCTAGGGGAGGTTAGCTCTCTGGTTGGAGAGTCAGCACAACTGTCTGGCGTCCTGATTCAGGCGGGTGCCAGACCAATCAGGCCTCCTGACAACCAAGTGGGGAGGCTGCTACTCCTGACGGTGGGTTGGCGGTGGTCAGGGAACCCAGGCCCTCTCGCTCCACTGCGTCCCAGCCCAGGGCCCTTACAGCCGTGGAGCGGTCCGTCACTGCGTCAGTGGGGAAAATCCGACAGCAACACCCTGGCCGGCTTGTAGTCAATAACACAGCTGAACCCAATTCGGCTGCCCTGGGCTCCTTGCTACGCGCCCATTCCATGTGTACATGCGTTCAGGGGTGGCAGGTTTGTAGAAATTTTGGTGGTGCCCAGAACCCGCCCCAACTTCGCCCCCCACCTGCCTAAGGCTCCAGGAGGGAGTTTGGGTGAGGAAGGACGTCTGGGGTGCAGGCCCTAGGCTTAGGCAGAGTATTGGGGTGCAGGCTGCAGGCTCTGGGAGGGAGTTTGGGGATGGGAGGGGGTGCAGAGGGAGGGGTGCAGGGCTGAGGGGTTTGGGAAGGGCTCAGGGCAAGAGTCAGGGTGTAGGGAGTGAGGGTTCTGTTTGGGGCTGGGAGGTTTGGGGGGTTAGAGAGGCTCAGGGCTGGGGCAGAGGGTTGGAATGTAGGGAGATGAGGGCTCTGTCTAGGGCTGGAGATGAGTGGTTTTTGGAGTTGGAAGGGGCTCAGGGCTGGGGCAGAGGGTTGGGGTGTGGGGGGATGAGGGCTCTGACTCGGGCTGGAGATGAGGTTTGTAGTGTTGGAGGGGGCTCAGGGCTGGGGCAGAGGGTTGGGGGGATGAGGGCTCTGTCTAGGGCTGGAGATGAGGGGTTTGTGGTGTTGGAGGGGGCTCAGGGCTGGGGCAGAGGGTTGGGGTGTGGGGGGATGAGGGCTCTGGCTAGGACTGGGGATAAGGTGTTTGGGGTGTTGGAGGGGCTCAGGGCGAGGGTGTGGTGGAGAGGTGAAAGCTCTGGCTGGGGGTGTGGGCTCTGGGGTGGGGCAGGGCTGGGGATGAGTTTGGGGTGTAGGCAGGCTGCTCCGGGATAGGGGCCAGAGAGGAGGACTCCCCCCAGCCCTTTCCCTGCCGGCAACAGCGAGCTCTGGGGGAGGACAGTGAGTGGCAGCCCCACCAGCTTCTCAGTGTCCCTGGCATCTGGCAGCCCCTCTGGGTCTCTGTCAGGATAGCGCTCTCTGTTCGGTCCGTGCTTCCACAGCGGGGAAGAGACGTGCTGCTCATCTGGCAGCTCTCTCCCATCTGAGCTGGAGGCCCAGCCTTTTATAGTGCCGCTTCCTGCCCCGCCCCTCTGCTGCCATGGGTGTCCCGGTTCTGCCCACCAGGGGGTGTTCGCGGCTCCCTCCCAGGCTGCCAGGGCAGGAGGACACGCCCCCTCATGACAGAGGCCTTACAGGAGTTTTAAAGGAAAGGTGTTTTTTAAAAAAGAAAGATTGCTTAGCCTTAGAAGAAAAAAGGAAAGAAAGGTCATTTTAAATAGAAGGAAGAGGGGAAACTACAGAAAGCAACAAGAGAGAGGAGTGTGTTTTATAGATTTATAGAACGTGGTAAAAGGTTATTGTTGTTGGGACTAAAAAATAATAAGAGTAAAAAAATTGAAATCATTTTAAAAAGCAAAGGCTCATTAAAGAAAAGAGGAAACTCTAAAGGAAGGTTGAGAAGGTCGGGTGAAAGAAATCACACGGCCGAAAAATGAGCTAGAGATCCTGTGTCAGTGACACAGGGCTGTGTAAAGTACAGAAAACAGAAAGAGAGAGAAAGATCCTTTTTTGTTAGTAAGCAGAACACAGAGCTGTGCAAAAGAGAGAAAGATCCTTTTTTTGGTTAGTGAGAGAAGGAGAATATAGAAAACAGGAAGAGATCCTTTTTGGTTAGTGAGACAAGGAAAGTATAAAGAAAAGGAGTCCTTGTGGCACCTTAGAGACTAACAAATTTATCTGAGCAGAAGCTTTCATGAGCATCCAATGCGTTGGTCTCTAAGGTGCCACAAGTCCTCCTTTTCTTTTTGCGAATACAGACTAACACGGCTGCTACTCTGAAACCTGTCATTATACAAGGAAAGTATAGCAAGCTGCAGGGGGGGCGGAGGGGGAAGGGGAAGAGAACTTACCCTTCATAGAATCATAGAATCATAGAATATCAGGGTTGGAAGGGACCTCAGGAGGTCATCTAGTCCAACCCCCTGCTCAAAGCAGGACCGATCCCCGACTAAATCATCCCAGCCAGGGCTTTGTCAAGCCTGACCTTAAAAACTTCTAAGGAAGGAGATTCCACCACCTCCCTAGGTAACACATTCCAGTGTTTCACCACCCTCCTAGTGAAAATTTTTTTCCTAATATCCAACCTAAATCTCCCCCACTGCAACTTGAGACCATTACTCCTTGTTCTGTCATCTGCTACCACTGAGAACAGTCTAAAGCCATCCTCTTTGGAACCCCCTTTCAGGTAGTTGAAAGCAGCTATCAAATCCCCCCTCATTCTTCTCTTCTGCAGAATAAACAATCCCAGTTCCCTCAGCCTCTCCTCATAAGTCACGTGTTCCAGTCCCCTAATCATTTTTGTTGCCCTCCGCTGGACTCTTTCCAATTTTTCCACATCCTTCTTGTAGTGTGGGGCCCAAAACTAGACACAGTACTCCAGATGAGGCCTCACCAGTGTCGAATAGAGGGGAACGATCACGTCCCTCCATCTGCTGGCAATGCCCCTACTTATACATCCCAAAATGCCATTGGCCTTCTTGGCAACAAGGGCACACTGTTGACTCATATCCAGCTTCTCGTCCACTGTAACCCCTAGGTCCTTTTCTGCAGAACTGCTGCCGAGCCATTCGGTCCTTAGTCTGTAGCGGTGCATTGGATTCTTCCATCCTAAGTGCAGGACTCTGCACTTGTCCTTGCTGAACCTCATCAGATTTCTTTTGGCACAATCCTCCAATTTGTCTAGGGCCCTCTGTATCCTATCCCTACCCTCCAGCGTATCTATCTCTCCTCCCAGTTTAGTGTCATCTGCAAACTTGCAGAGGGTGCAATCCACACCATCCTCCAGATCATTTATGAAGACATTGAACAAAACCGGCCCCAGGACCGACCCTTGGGGCACTCCACTTGATACCGGCTGCCAACTAGACATGGAGCCATTGAGCACTACCGATTGAGCCTGACAATCTAGCCAGCTTTCTATCCACCTTATAGTCCATTCATCCAGCCCATACTTCTTTAACTTGCTGGCAAGAATACTGTGGGAGACAGTGTCAAAAGCTTTGCTAAAGTCAAGGAACAACACGTCCACCGCTTTCCCCTCATCCACAGAGCCAGTTATCGTGTCATAGAAGGCAATTAGATTAGTCAGGCATGACTTGCCCTTGGTGAATCCATGCTGACTGTTCCTGATCACTTTCCTCTCCTCTAAGTGCTTCAGAATTGATTCCTTGAGGACCTGCTCCACGATTTTTCTAGGGACTGAGGTGAGGCTGACTGGTCTGTAGTTCCCAGGATCCTCCTTCTTCCCTTTTTTAAAGATGGGCACTACATTAGCCTTTTTCCAGTCATCCGGGACTGCCCCCAATCGCCATGAGTTTTCAAAGATAATGGCCAATGGCTCTGCAATCACATCCGTCAACTCCTTTAGGACTCTCGGATGCAACGCATCCGGCCCCATGGACTTGTGCTCGTCCAGCTTTGCTAAATAGTCCCGAACCACTTCTTTCTCCACAGAGGGCTGGTCACCTCCTCCCCATGCTGTGCTGCCCAGTGCAGTAGTCTAGGAGCTGACCTTGTTCGTGAAGACAGAGGCAAAAAAAGCATTGAGTACATTAGCTTTTTCCACATCCTCTGTCACTAGTTTGCCTCCCTCATTCAGTAAGGGGCCCACACTTTCCTTGACTTTCTTCTTGTTGCTAACATACCTGAAGAAACCCTTCTTGTTACTCTTAACATCTCTTGCTAGCTGCAACTCCAGGTGTGATCTGGCCTTCCTGATTTCACTCCTGCATGCTCGAGCAATATTTTTGTCTCCTCCCTGGTCATTTGTCCAATCTTCCAATTCTTGTAAGCTTCTTTTTTGTATTTAAGATTAGCAAGGATTTCACTGTTAAGCTAAGCTGGTCGCCTGCCATATTTACTATTCTTTCTACACATCGGGACGGTTTGTCCCTGTAGCCTCAATAAGGATTCTTTAAAATACAGCCAGCTCTCCTGGACTCCTTTCCCCCTCATGTTATTCTTCCAGGGGATCTTGCCCATCAGTTCCCTGAGGGAGTCAAAGTCTGCTTTTCTCAAGTCCAGGGTCCGTATTCTGCTGCTTTCCTTTCTTCCTTGTTTCAGGATCCTGAACTCGACCATCTCATGGTCACTGCCTCCCAGGTTCCCATCCACTTTTGCTTCCCCTACTAATTCTTCCCTTGCGGCTGCCCTCGGGGAAAAGAGGGAGCTCCCAAGGCTCACAGTCCCCAGCATGGTTATCTCTGCCTCTCGGGCGGATCAATCAGAAACTGTTCTACAGCTGCATCATAGAATGCATTTTCCTGAACCAATCCTGTCAACCCAAGATTTTTAAACAAGAGCCCTCTCCCTCCCCTCCCCGCCCCTCCCCTCACTACCCACCCCCTTTAACTGCCTTATTCTTATCTAAAAAAACAGTCCCCAAGCACCTTTCCCACTAGATAGATAGATAGATAGATAGATAGATAGATAGATAGATAGATAACCCCATTGGCTTTAAGGCCTTTTAAATTTTATGGGACTTTTCCCACTGGGGCTGACAAACAACAAAAATAATTTTCGGGGTTTTTAGAGAGTGTTCCCTGTTTTAAAATTCCACAGTTCAATTAGGGCTTGTCTACACTGCCACTGACAGCGCTGAAACTTGCCCCGCTCAGGGGTGTGAAAAAACACCCTCCTCAGCTGGAGCCGCGACAACACTGCCGCCTTAAAGCGTTGTCGCGGCAGCGATTTCACGTGGGCAGTGTTGACACCTTCTTAAGAGTTTAAACCTGTTCGTGTTACAAAGGGGCCTCTTTATTTCACTACAGAACAAGGGAGTTCATTTTAAGGGTTACAAATGTGTTAAATAGATTGTGAATGGTAATATTGCTTTCTCTTTACCATTAACGTTCCTGTAAACAGGTGTTGATCTTACTAGTGTTCAGTAAAACTTGGCAGCCCCTTAGGTTTACATTTAGTTTTAATCCTCTGCCTTTGCTGCAAAAAAAAATGTAAAAGCAGAAGGGCCTGCTTCAAATAGGTCAAATTTGGCCTTTGGTTTACACTTAAAAAATCACTAGAAAAGAAAAATGTGGCGGGGGGGGGAAGGGGGTTGACAAATACCTTATCTCTGGTTTTAAAAAAAAAGCTAACTGGTTCACATAAGCTGCTTTTTCTTGTGTTTTGTAGAAATCCATACTTTCAAAACATGAGGTTTTTAACTGTACCCTGATTTTTAAAGCTTTGTTTACAATTTCAAGGTCACCAAAAAAAAAAAAAACTTTCTCTTTTTGCATTCTTTGATATATTAAGTCCATTTAAACGGTTAAAAAAGAGCTTGTACCTGGGTCTCAGCACACGGACTGCAAACATTTAGAAACAAAGACAGTCTGATAATGCAACAAAAAATCATACTAAAATCCCTAAGTCAATAAAAACTTAATTTAACTTTAACAAATTACTTTTGTAAACTGCCTGTGGTTTTAACCCCGAGATGCTTCTTTATTTTACACTCTTAATAAGTTCTAAGGGTGTCTTTTGAAAAGCAATCTGCTGTGGGTTCTTGTTTGTTTTAAATTCATACATGTTCTTGCCATCTTTACAGTGAAACAACTTTGGTCACAGGACATGCGAGCTAAACAGGGGAAGGCAGCTATTTTTAAATCCTGCTTCATGCAGATTTTATATAACAGGCCTAAAACAAACTTGTTTGTCCTGGTTTACATTTCAGAAAAACATGAGAAAAGAAGAAGAAAGTATGTGTGTGTATGTTAGGAACAGAACAAGCCCCTTATCTCTGTCAGAACTCTTTCACATCAGCTGCTTTTTCTTCTTTTTTGTCTAAATCCAAACCTTAAAAACATGAGGGTTTTAACTATACCCTGATTTTTAAAGCTTTCTTTAAAATTTAAAGGTAAAGCTGTTTTGGTCTGGGTCTCTTTTTGTATTCTTTTATATAGTAAGTTTATTTAAACAGTTAATAAAAAGATTTTGTAAATGGTGATATGGCCATTCCCATTTCTGTAACCAGAAGGCTTTGAAATCTACATGCCTGTTTCCTTTAATTAACTTTAGGGCCCTGGCTTTTGCTAAATGGTAACTAGACATCTTTGGAAAACAAACTGGCTAATTCAAAAATGCCCCTGTCAAACTTATTACTAAAATGCTTTTTGTCTTCTTAGAAACACAAAGTACAAATGAAAAAACCTTTTTGTTTTTATAAAGCATTGCTTTTAATACAGCTTCTAGACCCAAAACAAACACAGAAGCATGTATCTATGTCTCAGCCCGTGGGCTGCAAACATTTAAGAACAAAAGCAGTCTGATAATGCAACAAAAATCTAAAATGTTTAATAAGCTTAATATAACTTTCATCATGTGTTAAAACTGTTACTGCATTTTCAAAAGGTGCATTTTTATTCCACTCCAAAACACAGCCTTGTTTTTTTCCGGTGAACAGGAGGTTTAAAGTCATGGCACTGTTTCCTTAGGTCCTGTCTACGCTGGCAAGTTGCAGCGCGGTAAAGCAGCTTTCTGCGCTGCAACTGGTGAGGTGTACGCACGGCCACGCCACTCAGGGCGCGGAAACAGGGCAGTTGCAGCGCTTTAAAAAAAGCCCTGCACAGTTTAAAAACTTTCTGCACCGGGGCTACAGGGCTGCGGTGCCAGTGTAGACACCGAGGTCGATTACGGCGCTGCGATTGGCCTCCGGGAGGTGTCCCACAATGCCTGCTCTCGCCTCTCTGGTCATCGGTTTGAACTCTACTGCCCGGCCCTCAGGTGACCATCCATCATCCCCACTCTGTAAACTCCTTTGCCATTTTGAAAGTCCCCTTCCTGTTTGCTCAGTGATGTGTTCAGCGCATCTTTCCAGGTGGCCAGGCCTGCTCCACGCACCAGGCGATCCCCCTGCTTGGAGCTATGCTGAGCTGCTGGACCTCATCAGCATTTGGGGAGAGGAGGCTGTACAGTCCCAGCTGCACTCCGGATGTAGCAATTATGATACCTACTGTGACGTTATTGACTTGAACTGGGACCACATAGCTCATTGTTGCAACCAAGGTCCTGTAGTGGCACCAAATCTTGTATAAAGGGGGGTCCAATAAGGTGTCTAAGGCAAGGTTATGGTTTGCTGGTTATGATTATGCTCTCTATATGTTTGTGTCATTTTTGTATTTTAAGTTATAAGTATTGACTCTGTACTGTCTGTGGTTCACACTTGTACTATGCTTCTGGGTGACACCCCAGACAAGTTCAAAAGGAATACTTGTGGTCCTTAGAGACTAACAAATTTATTTGAGCATAAGCTTTCGCGAGCTACAGCTCACTTCATCGGATGCAATGCCTAGCCTGCTTGATGGCCGATTAAGGACCATCAGCTACACAATTGACCCATTGAGAGAAGGCAGACAAGCCTTGGGACTCAGCACGGTGTGCAGGGACCTGCCTATGGACAGAACTGTGAGGTTTTTCCAGGCCACATGATGGACAGCTTGTCTTGGGACAAAGAAAGAAAGACCACATGGCAAGAGAATATAAAAAGCTGCTGCAGCTCCTCCATCTTGTCTTCAGTCCTGCTTCATCCCTCTGGAGGGACTTTACTACACTGAAGCTTTGAACCAAGAACTGAAAGATGCATCCCAGCTGTGGATGTTCTCCAGAGACTTGATTTGAACCTGCAGTTTATTCTGTCGCTGCCGCAAGCCTGAACCAAGAACTTGGCCATGACTGTATGTCATTGATTCCATTTCACCAATTCTAGCTCTCATCTATAGCTTTTTCCTTTTATGAACAAACCTTTAGATTTTAGATTCTAAAGGATTGGCAAGAGCGTGATTTGGGACAAGATCTGATTTGTATATTGACCTGGGTCTGGGGCTTAGTCCTTTTGGGATCAAGAGAGCCTTTTTTCTTTTCCTGGGGTATTGGTTTTCATAACCATTTGTCCCCATGACACGTGGTACTGTTGGCGATACTGGGAAACTGGAGTGTCTAAGGGAATTGCTTGTGTGACTTGTGGTGAGCTAGTGGGGTGAGACCAAAGTCTGCTCTGTTTGGCTGGTTTGGTTTGCCTTAGAGGTGGAAAAGCCCCAGCCTTCGGCTGTAACTGCCCTGCTTGAAGCAGTTTGTCCTGAACTGGCACTCTCAGTTGGGTCCTGCCAGAACCAGCATCATTACACCTACGGACAGATTTCACGATGCATGACAGAAAGGGGCAATGACCGGGACACACGGCAGTTTAGGATCGAGGGGAAGGAGCTGCGGAACGCCGAGCACAGGGCGTGGGAGGCAAACCGCCACTCCGGTGCTGCGCCTATGAGTTGCCAGTTCTCCAAAGAGCTGGACATGATACTCCGCGGCGACCCCACCTCCACTGCTAACACCACTGTGGATACTTCGGTGGCTCGCATGTCAGTTGAGAGTGGACCGAGCCAGGAGGAGGAAATCTTGGACGAGGATGTGGAGGGGGACCCAGAGGAAGAAGATGACTCGGAGGTCAGAGATGCATGCGGCCAGGAGCTCTTTTCTTCCCCGGATGCTGGCGAAGCACAAAGAGGAGAGGAGGCCCCTGGTAAGTGGATTTGATTTTGGGACTCGCTGAAGTGGGTTGTTGGGGGCAGGAGGGTTGCAGAAAGCAGGCTTGTCTCCCACCGCATGCCACCCTGCCGGAAGGAGAAGGGTGGACAGGAAGCGGAACTATAAAAGGCCGCCCCTCCAGCTCAGTTGGGAGAGAGCTGCTGGAGGAGCAGGACGTCTCTTCCCTGCTCCCCTAATGGAGAGCGCTATCCTGACAGAGAGCCAGAGGGGTTGCCGGAGCTGCCAGATGCCGGGGTCTCCAAGGAACTGGTGGGGCTGCCACTAGCCGTCTACCCCAGCGAAGCGAACAACAACCCTGGGACCCATGTACACACAGAATGGGTGTGTAGGAAGGAGCCCAGGGCAGCTGAATCGGGTTCAGCTGTGTTATTCACTACAAGCCGGCCAGCGTGTTGTGATCGGATTTTCCCCACTGACGCAGTGGCGGACCACTCCGCTGCTGTTTAGGGCCCTGGGTGGGGACGCAGTGGAGCGAGAGGGCCTGGGTTCCCCTACCACTGCCACCCCACCGTCAGGAGTGGCAGGCTCCCCACCTGGTTGTCAGGAGACCTGATTGGTCTGGTACCCTCCTGAATCAGGACGCCAGACGGTTCTGCTGACTCTCCCACCAGAGAGCTAATCTCCCCTAGACGGCAACGGCTCTGCCGGACTGTAGGCCAGAGCCCCCCTACTTGATTGCTGCCCTGCCCTAATCAAGGGCTAGGCAAATGGACCATCTGCTGCTCTGCCTGCCTGATTGTAGGCCAGAGCCCCTACTTGACTGCAGCCCTGCCCTGAATGAGGGCCCTAAGCAAACAGACTCTCTACCATTGCTCGGCCTGACTGCAGGCCTGAACCATTAACACTGGGCTAATTTTCCCCTGAACCAAGGTACCCCGGAAGTATCGTAGGGAGGGGCATGGTCTCCCACCCTGATGGACAGGGAGGGAGCCGCAAACCCCTTACAGCCTTTCTTTCTACTTGTTCATACTTTTTCTCTAAATATGTCAAAACACAAGAACGCAACCTTCCCCCTGCCAAACACAGAAAACAATACAAAAGAAATGTTCAAAAGGGCCGACGGCGCCAAAAACGTACACGACCGGAAACAGGGACGGAGGGCGGGACGTAAACCCTACACAGGGCGCGGAAACCTGTCAGAAAGTACATGGTGATGAAAGCTCTCGAGCAGTTAACTAGTCACGTGCAATCCCCCCTGTACATAGCAATCCCCCCTGTACATAGCAATCCTCTGTTTCATTTTGATGTTTTTTGACGTATTGTTCTGCTTGTATTTGATATATTAAATAACTGTATTTACAGTGATACATTGAGGTATAAACGATCTACACGCCTTGTCCTGTACAGAGCATACAGACGGCTCCCCTGGATCCCACAACCCACACAGGGAGAAAGCTGTCGCTAGCGTTGGCATCTCCAAAATCGTATCAGGGCAAGAAAAGGCACCTGCTATTTCCCACCCTTGTACAGTGTAGACACGGGGTGAGGGCGAGACCCAGTGACCCCGGTTAGTCCTGCTCCATCTCTGCTGTCTGGGTTTCCATCGACAGCTGTTCACACTCGAAACACAGGGCGGGGTGAGATTCGCCCATCAGCCAAAGAACCTTAATGTAAAGCAGCGCGCTCCTGCCAGTGCCCGTGGTAGATCCACCATTCGAAGGGCGTGATCATTTCCGCCCTGAGATGGACGAGACCTCGTGTCCTGGTGTTAGGGGGCGCTGTGCTCTGTACCCCACATATCCCCCCTCTCCCTGCCCCCCAGCCTGGTGTTAGGGGATGCTGTGCTCCGGATCCTACATATTCCCCCAGCTTCCAGGCCCCCTGTACCCTACACCCCCCATCTCTCAGCCCCCCTGCCAGGTGTTAGAGGGCGCTGTGCTCTGTATCACATGCATTTCCCAGCCCTCCTGCCCGGCCTTAGGGGGTGCTGTGCTCTGTACCTTACACATCCCCAGCCCCCAGCCTGGCGTTAGGCAGTTTCTAGTGTCTGTGAACTTACTGCATGTACCGGAGTCTATCGGCGCATGCTGGGTGCCACGCGCTGTGGGTATGGACAGGGCCCGACGCTGGAACCTGACCTGAAGGTGGGATTGGCCACTGTCCTGGTGGTTAGGACACAGGCAGGTAGTAGAGGGGCTCTGTGCGGGGACCCGATTCTGCCTTTCTGTCTGGCCGATCCCTTCTAATGAGGCTGAACCTGCCCATCTCCCCAGTCTCAGCATAGCACAGGACTTGGGGGGCACCTGCTGGCAAAGTGGCCTCAGTCCCCACCGTACAGGCAGGGGTCATTCAGCTGGTGATAGCCTTTCTCTCAAGCCCCCAAGCACCTGTGTGTCATGGCTGCCTGCAGGAGTTCAGGGCCAACAACTGCCTGGGGGGTGGGAACAGGGCCTGGCTAGGCAGGGGCTCAAACCGGGGAGTGTCAGTTTGGATCCCCAGCTAGTGTTGGGGTGCAACACGGGGGCCGGGGGTGGGGATCAACTCCAGCCGGTTCATCATAAATCCTGTCCCTGAGGCCTCAGTAGAAATGGGATGTTCCCCTTGCAGTATGCAGGTGCGAAGGACTTGAGAGGGAGGTGGCAGACGTGCCTTTTTGATGGCAGTCCCTGAGCACACGGTTCCCAGCATTGCCCTCTTGCCGTTTCTCTCTGGAGCCCTCGCCCTGCACCCTGGCCTGTCTGTTCTCAGGCAGCTGCGTGCTGCCAGGTGCACATCCCCAGCATGGAGTTCCTGGTTTAATGGCAGGGGACAGGGACTGGGAAGGAAATGTACTGCCATGCCAAGACTGGGAACGGGCTGGTGATAATGCCCTGGGGTGCCTGGCATGTCAATACCCAGCGGGGCCGGGAGCCAAGTCCCCCCTGGAGCCATCTCTCAGGCCCTGGGTCCGTCCTGTGCTGGGCTCTCTCCTGCCTGACATTGGCAACAGTCTTAGGCTGCTCCAGCCCTGCTCCTGGTCCTCCTCCAGCCCTGCTCTCGCTCCAGCCTCGCTCCACCCACGCCCCGGCCTCCTGAGTCCAGCTCCAACCACGAGGCCTGACCACCTCCAGCACCTTCGCTGACACTATCACTTCCAGAGGGAATGGCACTGAGGTTGCCGGGGGAACAGGCATTCTCCGTCTGCCCGGAGCCATTGTTCCATTCCCCAGGACAGTCCGATGCCAGGACAGTCCCCCTGAGCTCTGGAGAGGACTAGAGGTGCCTTTGGACACCTGCCATGCAGCTGCTGGAGAGTCAGCAGAATTGCCCGGAGACAGCCACGCTTGCCTCCCAGCCCGGGAAGCCCAGAGGCCCGGAGCGTAGACGTCTCTCAGAGCATCTCTGCTAGCAGGAGACACTGGGTGAGGAAAGGAGCCCCCCCCCCGCCCCGCCCCCAAAGCAGGGGCCATTCAGAAGACCCAGTGTGGGGGGAATAGGGCTGTGTCTGTACAATGTCTAGCACCGCGGGGCCCTGATCCAGGACTGAGGCCCCTGGGCACTACAGAAATACAAAGGAGAACAGCAGGGCTGGAGGATTTATAGTCTCCATTTGAGGAGGGCTGGTTGCGTTGAGCCAGCAGTGAGTCCCCAGTAACACAGAGCTCCGCTAGTGAGGGAAGATCTGTTTCATCTTCCCTACCTAGCACAGTTCACAGCTAAGCACTGACCAGCTTGCAAGGATCCTGGCGGGCCCTGGTATGGTTGGAGCAGCATTTTCAGTGTTCGGGAAAAGCGAGATCTGTGCAGTAGGCAACGTAGCTCCATCTGGGCACCAGCCAGCTCCTGTGCCCCAGAGAGCTCCCACAGCTCACTCTGAACCAGGGACGAAGGGGGCAGGAGGTTGGAAGAGAACGTACCAGCCTGGGACCCAGGAGACCCATGTTCATTTCCCAGCTCTGCCACAGATGCTCTGTTTGGCTTCGGGCTAGTCCATTATTCCCTCTGTGCTGCGGTTCCCTGCCTCTACAGCGGGGGTAGCAGCCAGGCCCTGCCCTGAAGGGGGCAGTTAGAATAAATGCAATCGAGATTGGGCAGTGCTCGGATGCCAGGGGCATGAGGGCCAGGATGGTGCCTAAGACAGACCGAAAGCAAGGGGGAGCTACAGAGCCGGTAGTGAGAGGGTTTGGCCTTTGACAATCTGCGCTGAGTGCCAGGGCTGCCAGACCCCAGACAGCCACTGGCATTGCCAGACCTCCCTGATCTATGGTGCTGCTGCTCTCCCTGCTTCTCGGAGTCACTACCTCCCCCTGGGCTGACACCCCCGCAGCAATCATCTCCTGGGGCTGCCGTGGCACTGAGCGTTAGCAAGGCCTGAGACTCAGTTGGGTGTGGGGGGGGGGGCAGGGGGAGGCTGCTATTAAAGCAGCTTCTGCACCGTTGCAGCGGTGGGAGAGGAAGCGGAGACGGGACCGTTTTACACCCCATGGCCAAAGCACTCGGCAGCTTGGGACTGTTGAGTTCTATCACCAGCCCTGGGAGGGGAGTGGGTGTGATGAAGTGGGACTGTTCTTAATGTTTCCTCTGAATATTGTGGGGGTGCCTCAGTTTCCCCTAGGCAGTTCTTAAGTATCTAGATGGTGGGATAAGGGTGTATGATGATTGCAGAGCCCTAGGGGGCAGGTGCGTGCAGGGGTCTGGACACAGAGAATGGCTGAAACCCTGTTTCCTGGCAACTGATGGCCTGGGCCCTTCCCCCCTGCAAGGTGAGAGCAAAAGGGTTGGAGAACAAAGGAATCCGGTGACCTCCTGGCCCGGAAAAAGGATAAAGCCCAGAGGAGGGCAGGGACTGGAGATAGTTTCACTTTGGGGCTGGCTGGGGACACTGAGTGAAGTGCAGACGTGGCTCGCTGGCTCACTGCCGCCCAAAATGGACCCAGCTGAGGGCTCCTGTTCTCTGCACCTACAAGCTCTGTGTTAGACCATGTTCCTGTTGTCTAATAAACCTCTGTTTTACTGGCTGGCTGAGAGTCACATCTGACTGCGAAGTTGGGGTGCAGGACCCTCTGGCTTCCCCAGGACTCCACCTGGGTGGACTCCCCTTGGGAAGCACACGGAGGGGCAGAGGATGCTGAATGCTCCGAGGTCAGACCAAGGAAGGTGGAAATTGTGTGAGCTGTGTGTCCTGAAGACTGGCTGCTCACAGAAAGGAGACTTCCCCAGAGTCCTGACTGGCTTCGTCTGTAGCAGTTCCAGAGTATCGCCAGGGGGCCCCATGACAGTGGGGTCTAGTGGTTAGAAAGGGGGCGCTGGGAGCCAGGACTCCTGGGTTCTATCCCAGCCTTGGAAAAGGGATAGGAAACCCCTACCTGGATATGTCACCATATCACAAAACCCATCACCCCTGGCTCAGATTGACCGCCCCAGGGTGGATGCTGCCTTGGATTTGCATCACCAGGGCACCATCTCGCTATTATTTTGCACCACTTGCATTTCATAGAATCATAGAATATCAGGATTGGAAGAGACCTCAGGAGGTATCTAGCCCAACCCCCTGCTCAAACCAGGACCAACCCAAACTAAATCATCCCAGCCAGGGCGTTGTCAAGCCAGGCCTTAAAAACTTCTAAGGATGGAGATTCCACCACCTCCCTAGATAACCTATTCCAGTGCTTCACCAACCTCCTAGTGAAATAGTGTTTCCTAATATCCAACCTAGACCTCCCGCACTGCAACTTGAGACCATTGCTCTTTGTTCTGTCATTTGCCATCACTGAGAACAGCCGAGCTCCATCTTCTTTGGAGCCCCCCTTCAGGTAGTTGAAGGCTGCTATCAAATCCCCCCTCATTTTTCTCTTCTGCAGACTAAATAACCCCAGTTCCCTCAGCCTCTTCTTGTGCGTCATGTCCCCCAGCCCCCTAATCATTTTCATTGCCCTCTGCTGGACTCTCTCCAATTTGTCCACATCCCTTCTGTAGTGGGGGGATCAAAACTGGACTCAATACTCCAGATGTGGCCTCACCAGTGCCGAATAGAGGGGAATAATCTCTTCCCTCAATCTGCTGGCAACACTCCTATTAATGCAGCCCAATATGCCTTTGGCCTTCTTGGCAACAAGGGCACTCTGCTACTCATATCCAGCTTCTTGTCCACTGTAATCCCCAGGTCCTTTTCTGCAGAACTGCCGCTTCGCCAATCGGTCCCCAGCCTGTAGCAGTGCCTGGGATTCTTCCGTCCTAAGTACAGGAGTCTGCACTTGTCCTTGTTGAACCTCATCAGATTTCTTTTGGCCCAATCCTCCAATTTGTCTAGGTCACTCTGGACCCTATCCCTACCCTCCAGCGTATCTACCTCTTCCCCCAGCTTAGTGTCATCTGTGAATTTGCTGAAGGTGGAATTAATCCCATTATCCAGATAATTGATAAAGATGTTGAACAAAACCGGCCCCAGGACCAACCCCTGGGGCACTCCGCTTGATACCGGCTTCCAACTAGACATCAAGCTGTTGATCACTACCCATTGAGTCTGACAATCTAGCCAGCTTTCTATCCACCTTATAGTCCATTCATCCAATGCATACTTTTTTAACTTGCTGGCAGTAATACTTTGGGAGACCGTATCAAAAGCTTTGCTGTATCACAACCACCACTTTCCCCATATCTACAGAGCTAGTTATCTCATCATAGACGGCATGACTTGGCCTTGGTGAATCCATGTTGACTGTTCCTTATCACCTTCCTCTTCTCCAAGTGGTTCAAAATGGATCCCTTGTGGACCTGCTCCATGAATTTGCCGGGGACTGAAGTGAGGCTGACCAGTCTGTAATTCCCCGGGTTCTCCTTTTTCCCTTTTTTAAAGATGGGCACTATAGTTGTCTTTTTCCAATCGTCCGGGACCTCCCCCGATCACCACGAGTTTTCAAAGATAATGGCCAATGGCTCTGCAATCACATCAGCCAAGTCCCTCAGCACCCTTGGATGCATTAGATCTGGATCCATGGGCTTGTGCACGTCCCGCTTTTCAAAATAGTCCTTAACCTGTTCTTTCACCACTGAGCACTGCTCACCTCCTCCCCATACTGTGTTGCCCAGTGCCGCAGTCTGGGAGCTGACCTTGTCTGTGAAGACTGAGGCAAATAAAGTATTGAGTACTTCACCTTCTTGCACCTCATGTGTCACTAGGCTGCCTCCCACTTTCAGTAAGGGGCTCACACATCCCCTGACCTTCTTCTTGCTGCTAACATACCCGTAGAAACCCTTCTTGTTCCCCTTCACATCCCTTGCTAGCTGCAACTCCAGTTGTGCTTTGGCCTTCCTGATTACACCCCTGCATACCCAAGCAATATTTTTATACTCCTCCCTAGTCATCTGTCCAAATTTCCACTGCTTGTAAGCTTCCTTCTGGAGTTTAAGCACCAGCGCGTGGGGGCGGCCCAGGCAGAAATCCCCTCCCCCCCGACACACATGAGAGAGGTGCTGGGGGCCGTGCTGGGGGCAATGACAGTGGGGTCAGGCATCAGGGCACGTGGCTGTTGGGTGCGTTGCTGGATTCTGGAGAGACCTCCCCTTCTGCCACCAACCTGCCCCACTGGAGCCCAGCACAGCGCCCTCTGCTACCCATATCTGCCACCATCTCTCCGCTCCACGAAGCTCCCACGACCTGCCTGGGGCAGCGACAGACCCTCTTGCTCCCCAGTTATAACACCTGGCCCTGAGCTAGCCCCTTTCTCCAGCAGATCTCAACGCCCTTCACAAAGGAAGTTGGCATCACTATCCCCACTTTATAGATGGGGAAACTGAGGCACACAAGGGGGACGTGACTTAACCAAGGTCACTCCGCAGGCCGGCTATGTGTGTATGCAAAAGCCTGAGGACTTTAACTGGACCGGTCTAGTTAAAACATTACAACACCCCCCCACCCCATCCATGGGGATGCCGTTATACCGGTACAAAGGTTTGTTGACTGGTAGAGGCCAAATTACTATCAGACCTCAGGCCAGCTGGTGATCCGAACTCCCGAGATGCTTTGGGAAAGCTGCTAAACTCTCACAGGCTGTGAAAAATGCCAGTTTGCTAAAATTTGTAGCCTAGCGCCCTGTTATTTGCATTGCCACGCAATTGTGCGAGAAATGTACTAACCACAAACAAATGGAAATGTATAAATAACATAGTGATGGTAAAAGTTTATGCTTAAGCAGCAGATGTGTGATTGTGTGCTGGGAAGTCTATGATATTTACCAGACACAAATTTTGCAGGCGACAGACTGATCCCCGTGATGTCTTTTGCCACGGCTTGCATACAGCTTGGACTACTTATAGGTAACTTAGTTCCAGCTTATCTCTTCCTCTTTCCCAATGCAAGGCTGTATGCAAGCCGTGGCAAAAGACATCACAGGGATCAGTCTGTCGTTTACATCAACGGCTGCAAAATTTGGTTCAGCAGACATGGTAATGGATCTGCCTTTCTGTTTGAGCGCTGTACTAATAACTAATAAATACTGGCTGGGGCTTGGGTCCTTGAGGTCTCTCTAAGTAGGAAGTAAGATCGAAGCTGAATTGGTAATAAATCTGCTTCCCTGGGGGATCCTCCAACTCAAGTTTACTGGCTGGAACAGGACCGGGCAGGGTAACAACCTCTGTGTCGGGAGTAAAGACCTAGCCGTGTGTGGAGACTCTGGCTGGGACAGTCTAGGGGCCTACAGGGGAGGGGAAAAGTTTGAAGAAGAGATGTAAGACTAGATCCAGCAAAACGTTAACTCCATCAAGAGTAAAACGAGGGCAAAGAATGGCCGAAATAGGAAAGGAGGGCTTGGATTCTTTGTAAAGAAATGTGCTGTTATGCATGGAGGATCTGGGGCCGCACAGCGGCCGGCCGGCCCGTGGGATCACACATGTGCGCTGCTTGTCTCTGAGGCTCACCAGAGAGTGGAGGGGAAAGCGTGACCCGGGGCGGCAGCTCAGCATCAGGCGCGTGAGGCTTTTAATCAGAAGCTTAAGGAAGTGACAGAAAATGCTCAGAAAGGGAAGCCGCAGAATGGGGAAGTCAACGGGCGGCTGGCGAGCGCTGCAAGGAAAGGGGAAGGCGGGCGAGGGGAAGGAGCTGAGGAGACGGTGCAGACGTGGGGTTGTCAGAAACGGGCGGAGGATGGTGGAAGTGCTCATCGGCCAGCACAGGAGCAATTGGCTGTGGTGACACTGGGAGCACCAGGGAAGCCGGCTGAGTGCGAGGAGGACCCGGAGGATGTGATGGAGCAGGACAAGCCTCATCGTTAATAATGCAGCTGAGCCGTGTCGGAAGTTAAGAAAATGAACTGCGTGCTGGAAGGAAAAGGTTTGGGGGCACCCCGAGTAAGGAGGGGCGTGGGAGAGATCGGCTCAGGGGCTCTAGAGAGAACTGGGGTAGGAGGCTGCCAGCCGACCGGGCGGGTTTGTGAAGGCCGGGTGCTGGCGTGATGGCAGAATGCTTCTTAAACGCAACGTCAAAACGTGACATTGTGACAGGCCATAGCAGAAATGCCAGGCAGAGGAGAAACCTGTCCAGGCACTAAGTCAATGGGTTCCCCAAGAGCGCTGGACAGCACTTGGTTCCACCCATTTCTGTAGGGGAAGATGGGCCACAGACAGCAGTTTCCTCCCAGACCCTGCAAAAAGCTGGTTGGACAAAGTGTGGGTATTTCCGGAGTTCATTGTATTACAAATGCAAATGGGTCTGGAGTCTGGGGGGATGGGACGTGATTCCTCTGGGGGAGACGTGACTCCAGCAAACCCTGGGAAGGGTCAGGACCATCACAGGACACTTGTAAAATGACCGACCAGCCAAGGCGGGGATGCAAATTCCCACCTCTGCCCCCAGCCTTTCGAAACGACGCCCTGGGGAGCGAGACACTGGCTGCGAATGACCTGTTCCCAGATCGAGGGACCGGCCTGCGGCACTCACAGATTCCCAGGGGTCATGTTCACAGCAGAAGCCGTGCTGAGCTTGGAAGCACTGAAAAGCCCGTGGGTGGGTTTGACGGGCTGCACCCCGGCCGGAGCCCTGGCTGGAGTCAGGGGAGGGATCCCTGGTAAGCCCATTAGCAGGCGGGTGGTTTGCTGATTGGTTTAACATGTGTTCTCGGCAGTGCTGTCACCGTAAGCACCGAGGATTGTCCCCCCACCGGGGCTGTAATGTGTTAACTAGCCTGGGACAGTTACACTCCTACAGCATTTGTGTGTGGGGCTGGAGCCGTGGCAATGGGGTGGGGTGGGGGCCAGCAAAGGCCTCTGTGACACCGCCCCATGCCGGCGTTATTGACACGTTTCCCTGCAGCCGGCCTGACGCCCTGCAACGAAAACCTGGCCAGAGATTTTGCTCCGTGAAATGTTTTGAGATGGTGATGTCGGGAGATGGAAACCCAGCTGGGAATTTCCTGCAGGGAAGCGGCTCCCAGTGCTGTTCTCCTGCCCCACATCTGGGCCCGCTACAGCCCTCACTCGACCCCCAGCTATGTCCAGGTGGGGCCCTTGGTGCCTTCCATAAGGGGGGTTACACACAGCGCCAGCTAATGACCAAACAGTGCAATACTGGTTAGGGCCCCTCCATTCCAGTCCTTTTCCTCAGTGGGTCTTTAGCTCCATGGCAGAGGATTGAGCTTCTAGCTCTGATGGTCCCAGGTTCAAACCCGGGCCGGGCCAGCGACGACCCTGGGGGAGCTGCCGAGAGCAATGGGGAGGGGAGGGTGAGGCCGACATGCCCGTGCAGGTCTCACACTGCGCTCTGCCTGCTGCTTCCTCATCGGCGAAGATGACAGAGTCTACGAGGGCAGAGGTTGGAGCACCATGGGGGCCCATGCCAAGAACTGGAACGATAAGTCACTGGGAATCAGCTTCCTGGGCAGCTTCTCCAGTACATGGTTCCCGTCTGTACAGATTTCCCTGCTAGGCCCCCAGGGGAACTAGGAAGTCCACAGCTGCTCTTGGTTCCACCACGGTGGGGCACTGGGCTGGGGCACAGGGTCAGGAAAGGGAGGGGGAGGGGGAGCGTGGCGAAGCAAATGTGTGCGTGGAGGCGGGGAGACGCATTACCAAACACAATGGTGGGGGGCGGGGGAGACACTGACATGGCCAATCAAGAACGTGGCTAGAGAGTGTTTATTTACTCAGGCCACATTGACATCCCCTGAGCAGCAGAGAGGGGCCAGGGGGCGTGTGTGAAATTAACATGGGGCTGCTGGTGTCCTGCAGAAACAGCCCCTGACAACACCACCCTGACCGCTGCCAAGAGCCTGATTCAATGTGCTGTCTCCGGGGGCTTCCTGAGTGAAAGCTACACCCTGAAGGGGCATCGCGACATGAAGTCAACCGAATGCCCTGGGGACGCCCTCTACGAGACCATAAGCCAGTGTTTGAAGCCTGAGTCCCTGCAGCCTCGGGGCAGCCCCTGTGCCCATCGCTGACCCCGCCCACAGCTTCTGCCTGCTCGAGCAGCACCTCTGCCCCCCAGCAGGGGGCAGCCTCCCGCCTCTCGCCCACCTGCTGCCTCCCAGGGCCCGGAGAGCAGGGCTCTGAGAGTTGGGGTTCCGCTCCCGTCTTCCCTGGGCTCTGCTTGCCCCCCCCACGGGGGGCTCAGATTTCTAATGGCGCCTGGGAGCCACCTGCCTCCCCCAGGCTGCTTTCTTTGGCAGATGCCAGGCCTAGCCCCTCGTTCCCGCCCGCAACGGGCATGTCAGTTTAGCCCAGGTCCACACACAGCCAGGCCCAGGGTCTTACAGTGTCCGGGGGGTGGGGACAAGCCTCAGCCAAGTTCTGTGGCGATGGCCCTGCCAATCCCTCGGCAGCTCAGGAAACGTCGCCTCCATTCCCGTGTGAAACGCCTGAGCAATTATCAATTCCAGAGTCAAATCCGCCTCTGCCCCCAGCCCCCCTGAGATCTGCAGCAAAGATTTTATCTGGAATCCCCGAGAAATCAGTCGCTATTTAACCCCCCCACAAAGGGAACCCAAGTGTCCCCGAGCCCTGACACTCGGCTCTGTCTGGCCCCTGCAGGGTCTGGCTCTCAAATCTTTCAGCCCTCGACCCTTTCGCCCCGACAATCCATTCCCGCGAGCCTCTCTCACCGAGGGGGGAAAAGTGTTTGGATCTTCACACAGCAGGTGCCTGGGAAGTACCCGTCGGGTGGGTCACAGAGTCCCACAAAGGGTTTTTTAATTCAAGTGCAATTTGCCGTTAACCCAGCGCCCCTGCGGCTTAGTGTTTGCTTTGCTTGGGAGCTACTGAGCAGTGAAAATAAACCAGCTTCTAGCACATGAAAAGTTGAAGCGCCGGGAATCATTTCATCTCCTGTTAAACCATAACCACCACCACCCTGCCGCTGGGCTGGGCTGGGCGAGCTGCGAGGGTGTGGTTATGGTCTGTCAGATTAGCACTAAGAGGCCCCCTTGGGCTAGGTGCTATACACACAGAACATGAGACAGACAGTCCCTGCCCTAAAGAGCTCACAGTCTAATTAGACAAAGGATGGGAGGGGAAACTGAGGCACAAGGAGGGGAAAAGGGTTTTACCAAAACTCACAGGGCCAGTTAGTGGCAGAGCGTGGAACAGATCCCATGGGTGCAGTCAAGTACTCTGCCCACTAGCCTGTGCTGCCTCCCAATCCAGAGGCAGGAGGTGGAGAGGAACCAAGGGGGTGCTGGTTCTGCATGGGTCACACAGGCAGGCCTGGCAGCACTGAGCTGAAGGAAGGGGAGGGGAGCTGGGGCTTGCACCTGCTGATGGGAGCTGCGGCTGTGGCTGGAGACTGGCAGGAGGGGCCTGAGAGGAGGGAACATAGAATCATAGAATCATAGAATATCAGGGTTGGAAGGGACCTCAGGAGGTCATCTAGTCCAACCCCCTGCTCAAAGCAGGACCAATCCCCCATTAAATCATCCCAGCCAGGGCTTTGTCAAGCCTGACCTTAAAAACTTCTCAGGAAGGAGATTCTACCACCTCCCTAGGTAACGCATTCCAGTGTTTCACCACCCTCCTAGTGAAAAAGTTTTTCTTAATATCCAACCTAAACCTCCCCCACTGCAACTTGAGACCATTACTCCTTGTCCTGTCCTCTTCTACCACTGAGAATAGTCTAGAACCATCCTCTCTGGAACCACCTCTCAGGTAGTTGAAAACAGCTATCAAATCCCCCCTCATTCTTCTCTTCTGCAGACTAAACAATCCCAGTTCCCTCAGCCTCTCCTCATAAGTCATGTGTTCCAGACCCCTAATCATTTTTGTTGCCCTTCGCTGGACTCTTTCCAATTTATCCACATCCTTCTTGTAGTGTGGGGCCCAAAACTGGACACAGTACTCCAGATGAGGCCTCACCAATGTCGAATAGAGGGGAACGATCACGTCCCTCGATCTGCTCGCTATGCCCCTACTTATACATCCCAAAATGCCATTGGCCTTCTTGGCAACAAGGGCACACTGCTGACTCATATCCACTGAAACCCCTAGGTCCTTTTCCGCAGAACTGCTGCCTAGCCATTCGGTCCCTAGTCTGTAGCTGTGCATTGGGTTCTTCCGTCCTAAGTGCAGGACCCTGCACTTATCCTTATTGAACCTCATCAGATTTCTTTTGGCCCAATCCTCCAATTTGTCTAGGTCCCTCTGTATCCTATCCCTGCCCTCCAGCATATCTACCACTCCTCCCAGTTTAGTATCATCCGCAAATTTGCTGAGAGTGCAATCCACACCATCCTCCAGATCATTTATGAAGATATTGAACAAAACCGGCCCCAGGACTGACCCCTGGGGCACTCCACTTGACACTGGCTGCCAACTAGACATGGAGCCATTGATCACTACCCATTGAGCCCGACAATCTAGCCAACTTTCTACCCACCTTATAGTGCATTCATCCAGCCCGTACTTCTTTAACTTGCTGAAAAGAATACTGTGGGAGACCGTGTTAAAAGCTTTGCTAAAGTCAAGAAACAATACATCCACTGCTTTCCCTTCATCCACAGAACCAGTTATCTCATCATAGAAGGCGATTAGATTAGTCAGGCATGACCTTCCCTTGGTGAATCCATGCTGACTGTTCCTGATCACTTTCCTCTCATGTAAGTGCTTCAGGATTGATTCTTTGAGGACCTGCTCCACGATTTTTCCGAGGACTGAGGTGAGGCTGACTGGCCTGTAGTTCCCAGGATCCTCCTTCTTCTCTTTTTTAAAGATTGGCACTAAATTAGCCTTTTTCCAGTCATCTGGGACTTCCCTCGATCGCCACGAGTTTTCAGAGATAATGGCCAATGGCTCTGCAATCACAGCCGCCAGTTCCTTTAGCACTCTTGGATGCAACTCGTCCGGCTCCATGGACTTGTGCATGTGCAGCTTTTCTAAATAGTCCCGAACCACCTCTTTCTCCACAGAGGGCTGGCCATCTACTCCCCATGTTGTGATGCCCAGTGAAGCAGTCTGGGAGCTGACCTTGTTAGTGAAGACAGAGGCAAAAAAAGCATTGAGTACATTAGCTTTTTCCACATCCTCTGTCACTAGTTTGCCTCCCTCATTCAGTAAGGGGCCCACACTTTCCTTGGCTTTCTTCTTGTTGCCAACATACCTGAAGAAACCCTTCTTGGTACTCTTGACATCTCTCGCTAGCTGCAGCTCCAGGTGCGATTTGGCCCTCCTGATTTCATTCCTACATGCCCGAGCAATATCTTTATACTCTTCCCTGGTCATATGTCCAACCCTCCACTTCTTGTAAGCTTCTTTTTTATGTTTAAGATCCGCTAGGATTTCACCGTTAAGCCAAGCTGGTCGCCTGCCATATTTACTATTCTTTCGACTCATCGGGATGGTTTGTCCCTGTAACCTCAACAGGGATTCCTTGAAATACAGCCAGCTCTCCTGGACTCCTTTTCCCTTCATGTTAGTCCCCCAGGGGATCCTACCCATCCGTTCCTTGAGGGAGTCAAAGTCTGCTTTCCTGAAGTGCAGGGTCCGTATCCTGTTGCTTACCTTTCTTCCCTGTGTCAGGATCCTGAACTCAACCAACTCATGGTCACTGCCTCCCAGATTCCCATCCACTTTTGCTTCCCCCACTAATTCTTCCCAGTTTGCGAGCAGCAGGTCAAGAAAAGCTCCCCCCCAGTTGGCTCGTCTAGCACTTGCACCAGGAAATTGTCCCCTACGCTTTCCAAAAACTTCCTGGATTGTCTATGCACTGCTGTATTGCTATCCCAGCAGATATCAGGAAAATTAAAGTCACCCATGAGAACCAGGGCGTGCGATCTAGTAGCTTCTGCGAGTTGCCGGAAGAAAGCCTCATCCACCTCATCCCCCTGGTCCGGTGGTCTATAGCAGACTCCCACCACTACAGCACTCTTGTTGCTCACACTTCTAAACTTAATCCAGAGACACTCAGGTTTTTCTGCAGTTTCGTACCAGAGCTCTGAGCAGTCATACTGCTCCCTTACATACAGTGCTACTCCCCCACCTTTTCTGCCCTGCCTGTCCTTCCTGAACAGTTTATAACCATCCAAGACAGTACTCCAGTCATGTGAGTTATCCCACCAAGTCTCTGTTATCCCAATCACGTCATAATTCCTTGACATCACCAGGACCTCCAGTTCTCCCTGCTTGTTTCCAAGGCTTTGTGCATTCGTATATAAGCACTTGAGATAACCTGCTGATCGCCCCTCATTCTCAGTATGAGGCAGGAGCCCTCCCCTCACAGACATTCCTGCCTGTGCTTCCTCCCGGTATCCCGCTTTCCCACTGACCTCAGGGCTTTGGTCTCCTTCCCCCGGTGAACCTAGTTTAAAGCCCTCCTCACTAGGTTAGCCAGCCTGCTCGCAAAGATGCTCTTTCCTCTCTTCGTAAGATGGAGCCCATCTCTGCCCAGCACTCCTCCTTCATGGAACACCATCCCATGGTCAAAGAATCCAAAGCCTTCTCTCCGACACCACCTGCGTAGCCATTCATTGACTTCCACGATTCGACGGTCCCTGCCCTGGCCTTTTCCTTTCATGGGGAGGATGGACGAGAACACCACTTGCGCCTCAAACTCCTTTATCCTTCTTCCCAGAGCCACGTAGACCGCAGTGATCTGCTCAACGTCATTCTTGGCAGTATCATTGGTGCCCACGTGGAGAAGCAGGAAGGGGTAGCGATCCGAGGGCTTGATGAGTCTCGGCAGTCTCTCCGTCACATCGCAAATCTTAGCCCCTGGCAAGCAGCAGACTTCTTGGTTTTCCCAGTCAGGGCGGCAGATAGATGACTCAGTCCCCCGGAGGAGAGAGTCCCCGACCACCACCACCCGCCTCCTTCTCTTGGGAGTATGGTCGTGGAACCCCCCATCTCAGGACAGTGCATCTCATGCCTTCCAACCAGCGGAGTCTCCTTCTGCTTTCTCCCCCCAGACATATCATCTGGTCCACTCTCTGCAACGGTACCTGTGGAGAGAACATGAAAGCGGTTAGTTACCTGTGTCCGCGTTGCTGGAACCCGGACATTCCCCCTTCTTCTTCTGGAGGTCACATGTTGCCAATCTTCTTCATTGGCCTCTTGGCTCCGCTGTGCAACCTGCTCTAAATCTTTAGAGCTTTGTGCCCGTAGAAGCATATCCTGACTTTTGTCCAGAAAATCCTCAGTTTCTCATATGCAACGCAGGGTCATTATCTGTTGCTCCAGACCTTCAATCTTCTCTTCCAATATGGAGACCAGCTTGCACTTTGTACAGACAAAGTTGCTTCTGTCCTGTGGAAGAAAGACAAACATGGCACATCCAGTGCAGGTCACAACAGCTGAACCCCCCCATTCCATATCACCTTCCTACTATGAGCTTCCTCAGAACAGCCATGCCAGGAGCAGTGTCCCAGCCCCACAGTGCCCAGGGCTGCCCAGCATGTGGGAAGGGGGCAGTAGCACTGACGGGGCAGCTCTTTGTTACGAGAGTCGCTGTGGAGCAGCCCCCGAGCGAGGCTGGGAGCCCAGCACCCCAGGGCTGGACGGGCCCCGTAAACAGGAGCAACCCCTGGTGGGCTGGCAGCTGGAGGCCGTCCTGCAGAGAGTGCAGGTCTGGCCCCCCCGCAGCCCCCGGTGTCCTGCCCCTGGCACAGTCCAGGTTCAGCCTAGTTATTCCTGCTTCTGAGCCGTGGACCCCGGGGGACACGACCAGCTGGGATCCAGGCCCCCAGCTGGGAAGAAGCTAGTCCAGGCCCCGGCGGCTGCAGCTCTGGAGGGCATGTAAAGCCCAGGAAGGCCCAACCTCAAGGGGCTCAAGCAAGAGGTTTCACTTCTGGACTGGCCACAGACCTTCTGCAGCCCCGGAACAGACTCAGCACAATCTCCCTTCCCATCGTCCCATCATTTTAACACCTCCCCAAGCCCCTGCGGGGCTGCCACAGCCCAGGCCCCCCAAGCCACCTTGCCTGGTCCCTAGGGTGTTTTGGCCGCTGGCCCCATGGAGCTCGGCCCAGGAAGGGTGAAGGATCCTGTAAGGCCCAGGGAGGGGTTGGTCCCTTCACCAGGGGCGGCTCTGGGTAGTCACAGCCACAGGTACTTGGCCAGAAAGGCAGCCAGGATCTTGCAGAGGTTCTCCATGGTCTGGGGGTGCAGGTTCTGCTCCGTGTCCTCCATCGTGTGCCAGACCCATGGGAAGGGGGTGGCGATGAGGTGCAGCACCGGCACTCCTGCGGCCAGACAGATACATGGATAGTCAGCAGGGATCCAACCCAGGATCTGCATCACTGCAAGCCCAGCCTCTACTGCTGGAGCTACAAGAGTAATTCCACTATTGTCAGCAGTAGTAGACTATTATCCCCATGTGGCCCAGCCACTAGCGGGCGACGGGCGACATTCTAAATGCGCACACTGTCTCAGTAGATGGAGCCAGGCCCTCAGGCACGACCTGACCTTACATCTAGGAGCCGTGTGCTCCCCTGACCTAGCAACGAGCAGCTGGCCCAGGTGCATTATGGGAACCAGATTGGCCGGAGACATCAAGCGAGTCAGGGCCAAGTGGCTAGATAGCAATGATATGTTTATAAAGTCTTTCACTCCCAAGGATCCCAGAGCCTAAGTTCAAAATGCAGTCACCTCTGGGGTGAAGTGTGCCAGGCAGGGAAACATCATCTATAAAGCATGTTACCCCTGTAAATAACACCTAGCTCTTGCATAGCCCTTGTCCTCAGGGGATCCCAAAGCACTTTACAAAGGGGGTCAGAATGATTCCCCCCACTTCACAGATGGGGAAGCTGAGGAAGACAGCGGCAAAGTCACCCAGCAGGGCAGTGGCAAAGCCAGGACCTGAACCCAGGTCTCAGTCCCTTGCTCCTCTCATGAGGCCAGGCTTGTGTGGGAGCCTGGGGGAGTCTCACCACGCTTTGTCTGCACACATTCTGCCCTGGCTCCCCCGGGGAGGCCTCCCCAGCTGTCCATCCCACTCTGCTCTGCGCCTGGATGTCCGGTAGCATGGGGCAGGACAGGTACCTTTGCGAAGGAAGGGGATGTGGTCCTCTTCGACAGGCCCATAGGCAGGCTCCCGCTGGAAGTACGTCTGCTCCCGGGGGTGGGACTGCAGCAGGCCCAGCCGGTGCAGACGCTTCTCTGGGCAACACAGAGAAGAGAGTGAGGAATGGGCTGGTTCCTGGGACCTGCCAGGCTGGGGGTGTGGCAGAACGAGCCCCACAGGGGGCTACACCTGGCCGCTCACAACAGAGCTCCCTGAGGACACGGAGACGCTGCCGGGGAGGGAGGGGGGATTTCAAACCTGACAAGTCGTGTTTGAGGGAAATAAAGTGTTGGTGAAAGATGCCAGGTCAACAGCCCTGGGGACTGAATCCCCAACTCCCAGCTCTGTCCCACAGCTGGGGATAGAACCCAAGAGTCCTGGTTCCCAGCCCCCCTGCTCTAACCACTAGACCCCACTCCCGTCCCAGAGCTGGGGCTAGAACCCAGGCACCTTTATTCATTGTCAGACAGACGCAGGACCATCAGGACTGGCGGGGGAGGGGGTAGCTGTCCTGCTACAGATGCCTGGGGGGGCAAGCCCCCTCCCACCCCTGGAAGAAAGGAAGGTTTGGTACCGATGCCGACGAGCCGGTCTAACCAGGAGGCAGTGAGGGGGAAGTGGTTCTGGATGGTCGGGTGGCGGGCCCCCAGCAGGTCCAGCAAGATAAACAGGCTCTGCAAGGAGGCAATGAGGGGTTAAATCTGTAGGGGCCCAGTCACCCCAGGAGGATCTGAGGGAGGGATTGGTACAAGATCCAGTGCAGACAGATTGAGCCCCCTGCCTACCCTGGACAGGCACCCCCACCATCTCCCTCCAGCCTGAAAGATCCCCCACGCAGAACTCCCCAGAGGGGCAGGTGGGCGGCTCTCACCATAGCCTGGAGCTGGCTGGTGCCCGGCTGGTGCTGAGCCTTGGCCATGGACAGCCCCGTACAGGGAATCCCTCTCACTCCACTCCCCAAAGGCCTCCTCGCCGTCCAGGAACAGCAGCTGCAGCGTCACCTCAGAGCCCTGGGGAGAGACACAGGGCTCGCTCAACACCTGGCACTGCTGGACAGGTGAGAGGACTGCACCCAGGACAGCAGCAGAGTTAGGGATAGAACCCAGCTCCCCTTCTCTAACCACTAGACCCCATTCCCCTCCCAGAGCCAGAGATAGAACCCAGGAGTCCTGGCACCCATCCCCCCTGGTTTTACACACTAGACTCCATTCCTTTCCCCAAGACAAGAGTAGAACCCCCAACCCAGGAAGCTCTCACCTGCTCCTTGGCCTTCAGCAGCTTCGCGTCCAAGGGAGTGGCCAGTTCCAGAAGGATAGCACAGGGCACGGCCAAGTCGGTGGCCCCCAGGAAGGTGCGGCCCTGTCTTTCCCAAGCTGCCACCCCACCGGGCATGAAACATCACCAGCTCCATCCAGCCCAGGGACCACATGGACAGGTACTGGGGCTGGGATGGGGACTCTGTGGAATCTCAGATTAAAGGAGCACCTTTAGATTTGGGATGGAGGGGCTAGCTGCAGAGCAGGGAGGTCTTTCCTAAATTCCCCAGGCTTACCCTGATCTGAGGCTGTACAGAGGAGGCTCCCCAGCCAGCAGCTGCCTTATCAGAACTGTGTTCATTAGATAGATAGATAGATAGATAGATAGATAGATAGATAGATAGATAGATAGATAGATTCAGGGTAATGTATCAGAATCTGGCCCTCACCCCATTGCACTCAGCGGGTTTCTCTCGTTTTACCCTGGGGGAGATGAGATCAGAACCCAAGACCGCCAGTTCCAAGAACTCCACAGACCTGTGTTGTCACTGGATCTATTACCGAGGGGACATTAGACAAGGGGAGGCACCAGAATACCCCTCTGTGGGACAGAATGACAGACTGAGGGGCAGAGTTTGTGTCTCCCGCTTTGAAGTCCTGTGTCTTTGTGCATGCAGAGCTCTGTGCAAAACCCACCATCTCTGTGAGCCCCAGGGCGGATGATGGCCCTGGCAGGAGCTGTGACCATCCTCTGAAAGAGTCGGTGCCAGGGTATAAGGGTTGTTCTGTACAAAGGAGGAGATTAAACTCCTCTGCAATACATATGTAACCCTTCTTCCAGTTCCAGCTCTTGCTTCAATATATAGGGGTTCCTCTCAAAATTACAACACAACACTGGCTTGAGGTCCCACCCAGAAATCTGGGAAAACTAAACACCAGCCCTGGGTGTTTCTAAGAAGCAATACTTCCTGTCTGGCAAGCACTGAGTCTGTGTGCGACAAAAGAAATATTTTATTAAGGGGAGAAGGAAGAATGGCATTAATTTGAGAAAACATGACAACAATGACTCAAACGTATGCAAACAACAAGTAAATCCCTGGCCCCAGGTGGAGCAGTGGCTTTGCCTCAGTTTCCCCCTTTCTGAAAGACCAGCGGACAAATGTCCCGTTAACACACCACTCCCCTTTCTGTCCATGACACCGCACTCTTAGTTTGCTGACCACCATAAGTGAAGTCCTAGGGTCTAGGGGTGCCGTTAGGTGCATTCAGCTCCAGCCTTAGGGGAGGAATGCAGGAAAATCAAATGATGCCTCTGCCCACTCCGGTCACTGCCCACTCTGCCACTGCACACTGCTGTCACCTTCTGAAGTTTCTGCACTGCTCCAGCCCCAAGTGTTCTCAGCTCTTAGGTTATGGCTACGTTGCAAAAAATACCAGCAGCCACAAATCTCAAAGCCCAGGTCTACAGACTGGGGCTCTCATTATGGTACTAAAAATAGCCATGTAGTTGTTCCTACTGGGACTGGAGCCCAGGTTTCGGAGCCTGAGGAGGAATGTTTACACAGCCATTGTTAGGGCCGAAGCACAAGCCTGAGTCTGTAGACAAACCTCAGTGATTTCACTGGGTAGTGCAGAGCTCCAGCTGCTGCTGCCATTTCTGCACTGTCTGGACAGCAATTCTGTCCAACAATAGCGAAGGCTCAGCCCTTAATCTAGCTTCTCTCAGACCAAATAATCACTGAGCAAAACCAAAATCCCCGTTGATCACTACCAAGTGTTTCTCCAAACACCAGAGGAAAAGAATCACAATTTTCCAAAACCCTAGGAGGAGGGATCACACCACCACACTGACGGAGCAAATTAGGTTCATCTTAAGGTGACCACATCTCTTAGGGAATATTACATACAGTGCTGCTGGCCTCTAGCCACACTGTGTATTGTGGGCCTAGCACAGTCATGGATTAGAAACACAGACATGTGCGCACAGTGACTGATTCTGCACTGCATAGAGAAAAACCGTAACCCCTAGATAACTGCAAATTCAACATAAGCAACTGCTTAGGTGTAACCCTTCTGCCGGGGGGAGTCAGCAGCAACCAGGGCTGGGTTCCTTTTGACAACACAACACAGAACCAGCTCGAGTCCCCACCCAGTAATCTGAAAAAAATTACACCCCCCACTTGTTACCTCTAAGAGCCAGTACGTCTCCTCTCACAAGCACTAAGTACATGTATAGAAGAGAAAACTTTTAATACAAGGGGAAAGGAACCTGGCATTACTTGGGAAAACACCACAAACATGATTTGAAAACATCTGACCATGAATAAAACACCCACCTCAGAGTACATTGGCAGCATCCGTTTCCTCAGTCTCTCACCTTGCAGCGTGACAATCCGACAAACAAATGTCCCTTTGACACGCCAGTCCTCTCTCCCTCCACTGCACCCCACCCACAGTTGTCCTTGGTCAGTTAAAACCCAGTGTTTGGAGGTGTGTTTGCGTGAGTTAACCTCCCACCCCGGGGTGGGGGTGGGGGCAGCACTGAGCAGTAATTCAGCAGCCGTCGCTGTCCCGCTGTTCACTCTGCATCGCTGTCTGCCTTTGTTCACTCCACAGCCGGCCACTCCACCATCATTGACTGCACCGCCAGCCACCCCCCAGTGTTCCCTCTGCCACTCTCCGGCGCTCTGCCATCAGTCACCCTGCCACGGCCCTCTCCACTGCAACCTCTGGGATGTTTTGAAGTTCCACCACTTAACTCAGCTCTCAGCAATTCCAATTCTCAGTGATTCCAGCAGTTAGCGAGGCAACCTCGTTCACCAGAGACACTGTCCCACAACGGACCTAAGGCTTCATATTTAGACTGGGCTATCAGTGACGTCAGCTCGAGTGATCCAAACCAAGAGACTCTCAACTGGGCCTTAAGAAGCTCTGTTATTAAACAGTGAAGAGTCAAATGGCACGTAGAGCCAGATGGGCACAAATAGCCTCTCACATCTTCACTGGCCTTTGGCACCCCTACCTCCTGCTTATTGAATGCAGTTAACTTGAGAGTGACCCCCTCGTTCATGGCACACCAAGGCCAGTTCTGCTCCCTTTGATTCACAAGAGGATAACCACACTTTATTACCTCTGCCTCCGCAATAACAAAGTGATTTGCAATCCAACACCAGACAAAAGTGATCATTTGGGCAAAGCAGCCCCATCATGTTGCTCACCTAGGCAGAGTGGGTGTGACTATTCAAACATGGTCAGTTCCTGATGTCTTCTCCCCAGGTCATCACTAGGTGTTGGGAAAGCTCATTCAGAGCCTGCTTACATAAGAACCTATAACTGCAATTTCACATAAACAGATTGAACACTCTGCGCAATGCGTTCAAATGCATCACACATCCAATGAGGCTAACAACATTTCCTTATCCCTTTATCCAAGGGGATGCTTAGCTAGGCATGAGATAATATGATGGGTGACTTGTCCAATTAAGGGGGAGCAATAGCAGTTGATTTGGCAGAGGCAGGGGGGAACCCTTCCCCCAGGGGGAGCTGCAGAGCTTCCCAGGAGGATGCTCCTTCTCTGGGGACACACACAGAAGTCAGGCCCCGGTGACTACAGCATCGGCAGTGCACCCCCCCTGGAAATTACAGTGGCCATAAATCTTGAACTGTGGGGGGAGAGTTCCATTTGCTGAGTCATTGTTTCCACCTTGTCACTCCCCCTGGGTGCCCATTTCACCCCCTGCCCCAACAGACTCTCATTCTAATCCCACAGGAAGAAACAACTCCAGTGGGCTTGAAACATCACCGACTCCAGCCACCCCAGGGACCACACACACAGGTAAAGTGGGGCCTCAATGGGGACTTAGTGGAATTACAGACTAATGGGGTACCTTATAGATTTGGGGGGGGGGAGAGGGAGGATCCGTGCCCCTGGGGGTGCCGCAGAGCAGGGAGGCCTTTCATAGGGGGATGCTTTCCTTGGCTGCTCCTGATCTGGGAATGCATGGAGGAGTCGGGACTTAGGGGCTGCCCAGCCAGCTCCTACCTTGTCAGAGTTGCATTCATTAATAGATGAATAGGTAGGTAGGTAGGTAGGTAGAGAGATAGATAGATATGGGGCAAAGGATCAGAACCCATCTCTGACCCCACTGCAGTCACGAGGTAACTCCAGATTTATACCGGCAGAACTGAGATCAGAATCCAGCCCAGATACTTCCAAGAACTCCACACACCTCTGCTGTTGCTGGGTTTATAATGCAGGGAACATTAGACAAGGGGAGGCAGCTGAATGCCCTAGGGCTGGGCACAGAGAGATCAAATGACAGACAGACAGACTGAGGAGCAAGGGTATATGTCTCCCCCATAGAAGTCCTGTGTCTTTGTGCATGCAGAGTTCTATCCCAAACCCTCCATCTCTGTGAGCCCCAGGGAGGTAATGGCCATGGGGTGCACCGTGACCATCCAGTGTGAGTGTAGGTACCAGGGCTGAGGGTTGTTCTGTACAAAGGAGGAGACCACGCCACGCTGCATCACATGGAAAGTCCTGCAGACATGACTGCGTTTCCCATCCGCAGTGTTATACAGGATGACAGCAGGAGCTACACCCGACGTTATGGAAGCACATCACAAGCCTTCATCTGGTCAGATCCCAGTGACCCTGTGGAGCTGGTGGTGAGAGGTGAGGGGCCTGGTTTGGAGTCCCCGCTCTCAGCCCTGTACCCAGCCCAGCCTTCACAGAGTCTATGCCCCAAGGAGATGCTCACAGCCAGGATCTGCCTGGGGCCTTACAGAGGGGATGCCCAGTGTGGGATCAGGAAATCAGTGGATTTGTCATGCAGCCGGGGGAAGCTGCAGCAGCAGCTGTTGATGTAAGGCAGAGGGAAGGGGGAACGCTGCCCCCAGGGCAAGCTGCAGAACAGTGAGGCCTTTCCCAGGGGGATGCTCCCTATCAGAGTATGCCCAGAGAAGTCAGGGCCAGCAGCTGCAGAACCAGTCCCTTCCCCAGCTGATAAAATCCACTAACCCCCTGGAGGTTAGAGTGACCATAAAGGCTGAGTCGAGGGGGGAGGGGCCCAATTGCTGAGTCGCTTTTTCTACCTCTTAGCTCCCCCTGTTTGCCCATTTCATCCCCTGCCCTGACAGCTCTCATTCTAAACCTGCAGGTGGAAACAACCTCACTGGGCTTGAAACATCACCATATCCAATCAGCCCAGGGACCACACGGACAGGTACCTGAGTGGGGAAATCATGCCTCAGGAATCTAGTAGAATGCTTTGAAGGGGTCCACAAGCACGTGGACAAGGGTGATCCAGTGGGTATAATGTAATTAGATTTTGAGAAAGCCTTTCACAAGTTCCCTCACCAAAGGCTTTTAAGCAAAGTAAGTTCTCATGGGATAAGAGGGAAGGTCCTCTCCTGGATCAGTAACTGGTTAAGAGATAGGAAACAAAGGGTAGGAATAAATGGTCAATTATCAGAATGGAGAGAGTAAATAGTGGTGTCTCCCAGGGATGTGTACTGGGACCAATATTATTCAACATATTCATAAATGATTTGGGAAAAGGGGTAAACAGTGAGGTGGCAAAATTTTAAGATGACACAAAATGACTCAAGATAGTTAAGTCCCAAGCGGACCATTAAGAGTTACAAAGGGGTCTCACAAAACTGGGTGTCTGGGCAACAAAATGGCAGATGAAATTCCATGTTGATAAATGCAAAGTAATGCTCATTGGAAAACATAATCCAAACTATACATATAAAATGGTGGGGTCTAAATTAGCTGTTATCATTCAGGAAAGAGATCGTAGAGTCATTGTGGATAGTTCTTTGAAAATATCCACTCAATGTGCAGTGGCAGTCAAAAATGTGAACAGAATTTAGGGAATCATTAAGAAAGGGATAGATAATAAGACAGAAAATATCATATTGCCCCTCTATAAATCCATGGTATGCCCACATCTTGAATACTGTGTGCAGGTGTCGTTGCCCCATATCAAAAAAGATATGCTGGAATTGGAAAAGGTACAGAAAAGGGCAACAAAAATGATTAGGAGGCATGGAACAGTTCCATATGAGGGAAGATTAATAAGACAGGGACTTTTCAGCTTGGAAAAGAGACAACTAATGGGGGCGTGGGGGTGGGATGGTAGAGGTCTGTAAAACCATGACTGGTGTGGAAAAAGTAAATAAGGCAGTGTTATTTACTCCTTCTCATAACACAAGAACCAGGGGTCACCAAATGAAATTACTAGGCAGCGGGTTTAAAACAAACAAAAGGAAGTACTTCTTCACACAACACACAGTCAACCTGTGGAACTCTTTGCCAGACGATGTTGTGAAGGCCAAGACTATAACAGGGTTCCAAAAAAAAACCCTAGATAAATTGATGGAGGATAGGTCCATCCATGGCTATTAGCCAAGATGGGCAGGAATGGTGTCCCTAGCCTCTGTTTGCCAGAAGCTGGGAATGGGTGACATGGGATGGGTCACTTGTTGATTACCTGTTCTGTTCATTCCTTCTGGGGCACCTGGCATTGGCCACTGTCCGAAGACAGGTTACTGGGCTAGATGGACCTTTGGTCTTACATAGTATGGCCACTCTTATGTTCTTATGGGATGGGGACTCTGTGGAATCACAGATTAAAGGGGCAACTCTAGATCTGACGCAGGCGGAGGCGGGATCCCTGACCCCAGGGTTAGCTGCAGAGCAGAGAGGTCTTTCAAGTCTGTTCCTGTTCTGGGGGTGCACAGAGGAGTTGGGGCTCAGAGGCTGCCCAGCTGGCCTCTTCCATCTATCCTTCATTAAATAGCTAGATGGGTAGCTAGATCCAGGGGTAATGGATCAGAATCCAGCCCTCAACCCATTGCTGTCAGAGGGTGACTCTGGATTAACCGTGGAGGAGCTGAGTTCAGAATCCAGCCCTGATACTTCCAAGAACTCCACAGACCTGTGCTGTCCTTTCACAGCCCTCACGAAGCACCTGGATTTCACCTGGGGCAACATCCTCCGTCTGGGTCTGGTCTCCGGGGTTCTGCTGGCCCTGGTGCTGATCATGGCCAAGGCTGGTTACTGCTGGAAGGAGACTCCAGGTGACATGACACCCCTCTCTTATCCCTTCCCCCACCCCAGGACAAGGCCCCCCAAGTCTGCCAAGCCCCTCTGAACATGGGGGTACCTCATCTGCACATAACCCTTGGGCAGCTGGCCCAGCTCCTGTACCACCTGTCAGTGGGGGGAGGAGTCAGACCAGGGTGTCCCCTGCACACACTGAGGCTGCTATGAAGGGTGTGTGATGTCCAGAGATGCCCCTTCCCACTGTGAGCTGGAGCCACCCCAATGCCTGGCCCTACCCCACTCTGAGTGCCCCAAGTGGGTAGGTCTGTGGTGGCGGGTGGGGGGGGCAGTGCACACAGACACTAGGTCTCTTTCTGGCCAGCAGCTCCCACCTCTCCAGCCCCTGGAAACCTACCCACCCTGGGCAGCTGTCTTGTCCTCCCCTCCCCTCAATCCCATCCCAGTCAGGGGGCTTGGGCCTGTGGGGTGACACTGGCCCCTCTAACCCACCGTCTCTCTGTGCTTACAGGGGAGCCTGGATCCAGCCATGCAGAGATGAAGATCTCTCTGGGGGAAGAGCCCTATCTGCTTGGAGGGCTCCACAGGGCAGAAAAGCCACTCTCCCTTCCCTCAGGAAATCCCTGCTTCAGGGAATCTCACATTTATTCCATGGTGCTCCCAACTCAACAGCCAGACCCCTGGGAGCAAACCCTCGACCCCCGGCACCGAGCACACCAGCCCCTGTGGCACCAGCTAAGGAAGCACCTGCCAGGGCCCCAGGGGGTGGGGAAGCAGGGCCGTAGCAGAGCCCCATGCAGGGAAGGTGCTGCCTATGTCTGTGAGAAGCCCAGGGTGGGGTGTGGGGGGCTGGGCGCAGTATAGGGCCCCTTCAATAAATAACCCCTTCCCTGCCAGATTCCCTGCTCCTCCTGCTCCCTGCTGGGGATATGACCTGAGAAGATGAGGGAAGGCCGTTAGTGCTTCCTTAGCCAGAGCATTTGCTTCCCGACCTCAGGGGATGAGCCGGATCCCTGAGTATGCCCCGGAGCCAATGTCAGACTAGGGGGGTGGAGCAGAGCGAGATTCCCTGATCATAAGAATGGCCATACTGGGTCTGTTCAGCCCACTGTCCTGTCTGCTGGGGGGAGCATGGGGCAGGGGATCTGGGTGCAGGGAGAAGGGGACAGGAGACACCTCGGGGACATGTTAATGCTGGGGCCATTTCTCCCCAGACTCAGGAATCGCTCTGATACCAGAAAAAAGAAAAGGAGGACTTGTGGCACCTCAGAGACTAACAAATTTATTTAAGCATAAGCATCCGATGAAGTGAGCTGTAGCTCACGAAAGCTTATGCTCAAATAAATTTGTTAGTCTCTAAGGTGCCACAAGTCCTCCTTTTCTTTTTGCGGATGCTGACTAACACGGCTGCTACTCTGAAATCTGATACCAGAAGGGATCTGCTGGCCTGAGCCCGGCACCGTCCAGCCCAACATGTGGCTCTCCGTGCACATGCAGCCAATCTGTCACCTCCAGGGAAAACAGCCACCTCAGCCAATGTGTGAGCACGACCCAGCACCCACTTGGGAATGGGATGGGGCAAAGAAGAGCCGGAGACAGCCCTTCCTGGATGGGCACCGACACTGCAGAATCCCAGCTCCTGAGATAGAGTGACCAGCCCCCTGTGCATGGGGACATGAGGTCTGGCTCCTGGCACTGAAATAAAGTCATTTACTGCTCCCCCAACCCTGGGGTGTCTGTCCTGGTCTCTCTCTGGAGCTTCAGTTCTCTTTTGCCTCAGTCCCTGCAGTAGGGTCCCCCACTCTATACATCACCCGGCTCCCTCCCCCAGCTCTCACCCCCTCCCCAGTAGCTGATCCCATCTCTGTAGGGATGGACCCTACAGTCCTGGATCCCATCTGCCCCCTCGGACCTTCTCCCCAGCTCTCCTGGGCCCTGCTGGGTCACCAGAAGGATTTTTCTCCACCCCCCCTCCATCACCCCTCCTCAGCCTGGGGGGGGAGTGTCTCCCAGCACCCCAGTCTCTGAAGAGCCCCCAGAATCCTCCCAGAATTTCCAGAGCATTCTCTGCCCTATATATCCCCTGGGTGGCTCCTGCCCCTACCGATGGAGCTGCCCCTCAGGCCATCGGGGGCAGAATTGTTCTTCCCAACCCTGCTGAGCCATGGCAGCACGAGCTGGTGTGTGTGGGGGGGTGATGCTCTGTACCTCGGGGGAACATCCTACACCCCCATGTTCATCCTTGTAAAATGACTGTGTGGTATCCAATCCAAAGTTTGTCATGTCGCCTGTCTTCGGATGGAGAATCCAGTACGTCCTTTGGTCCATTGTTCCAGTGTTAATTACTCTCTCTCTTAACAAATTGTTGCTGTATTTTCAGTCTGAATTTGTTTGGCTTCAACTTCCAGCCAATGCATCTTGTTATACCTTTAAAAAGTGTTGCATTCTAATAGTTGATGTTTAACATCCTCGCTAGGTGCAACTGGAATAGAAAGTATTTCACTATTACTGTAGGATATGGGTACGTCATTCCACTTCTTCCCAAATACAGAACAAAAATATTTGTAATACTTCTCCTTTTTCTGCATCATGATTTACAGTTGTACCATCCTCATCTCCAGCTGCACTAAAACTGATTGCTAGGATATTTTGTTTTCCATATGTTTCAAGAACTCCTTATTGTCCTTATCCTAAAATGCCATAGATTTTTCATTGATATTGTTAGATTTTTCTTATCAAGTGTCTACAATTCCTAACTCCTCAGTTGCACCTATTGAGATGAAGTTCCCCATTTCCTAGTTGTTTAATATTATTATTTGTTATTTCTGCTTTCACTTCCACTGATAACCAGGATGGGGGTTTAGCTGAAGAAGCCACTTTCACAATTTGCTGAATTTTGTGTTTTGGGGGCATCTGATACATCTTAAACCACGCCCCAGCATTGGTCACATTTAGGGTTGCCAACTTTCTATTTGCAGACAACCGGACCTCCCTTCCCTGCCTCTTTCCCAAAGTCCCTGTCCCTTTCCCACCGCTTTTCACAAGACACCGCCCCTGCCCCATCCTTTCCCTCAAGCCCCTACCCCTGTTCGCTCCTCTCCTCCCCATCCTGCCCCTCACTGCTCTCTCTCCTCCCCCTTCCTTGTAGCTGGCTCCTCTCCTCTCCACTTCCCTTCTCTACTCCCACTGGGATCCCTCTGTCACAGAGCTGCAGCCTGACATGAAGTCTCCTGCCTGCCCAGATGCAAGTAGGAGGCGGCCCCAGCTCAGCGGGGTCTGGCTCGGGTTGATGACCCGGCACCTCTCCCTTCCCGCCCGCAGTAACCAGACTATTGGTGTCTGGTCAGTACATCTGACTGGACACTGCCAAGTCCCCTTTTTGACTGGACTTTCTGGTTGAAAATTGGGTACCTGACAACCCTAGTCACATTTTCATCGATCAAAACAAGGTCTAATATCCAATTACCCTGACTAGGTTGCAATATTTATTTTTATTTACTCTGGGATGAAAGATGCGAATGTAGCCCCTGATCTAACTGCAGCTGTCAGGGACTCCAGAATGACCTGAGGGGAGCTAAAAGAAAAGGAGGACTTGTGGCATCTTAGAGACTAACGAATTTATTTGAGCATAAGCTTTCGTGATGAAGTGAGCTGTAGCTCACGAAAGCTTATGCTCAAATAAATTGGCTAGTCTCTAAGGTGCCACAAGTCCTCCTTTTCTTTTTGTGAATACAGACTAACACGGCTGTTACTCTGAAACCTGAGGGGAGCTGAGATCAGAATCTAGTCCTGTTGCCTTTGCAGGCGATGGGTGACTCTGGCTTGACCCCGGGCAACCTGATCAGGGTGCAGGATATTGTTTCCATTTTGGAGTGAAGGTTCAGGTCTCAGCTCCTCTTTTCCCTGACTCAGCTCCCCATTATTAAGACAAACGTTCCCCCAGCCCTCTGGCCCCTTTGGTACTCAGCACCCAGCCTCTCACGCTGCCTGAACAGCCAACTCACCCTTGTCTCCGATCCTGCCCCACTGACACAAGTGCTGGCCTCAGACCCTCGCCCAAGCTGGCACTCATGGAGAAAAAGGGCAGTGAGCTCACACCACATGATGGGACAGCGAGGGACCCCTCAGTGCTGCTCCAAATACCCCAGTCCCCAGCTCCATGGAGCCTGATGCCCCAGGAGCTCAAATGAGGAACTGAGCAGGGGGCGGCAGGCACAGGGAGCCTGTGATGCTCAGGGAGAGCAAACCAAGGTCCCTGCCACTCCCAACAAACCACATCCCCATCAACTGCTGCCCACGTCTCTGTGCTGCGCAGGGGACACCCAGGGGAACTGGGGGGATGAGCTGTGTTAATTCCACCAACCTGACCAGACCAGAATCTGGGTGCAAGCTGTTACCCCCAACTCTGCTGGATCTGGGACTGTAGGGGTCTGGTGGTCAGAGCATGTGTTACACTGCCAGACCAGGGATGGTTTTAAAAATGGAATTTTATTAAACTTAATGTCCAACTCCCCAAACAAACGCAGGCTGCAACCCGCTGGGTCCCCCTGGAGAACGACAGAAACCCTCCTGGGGGTGCAGCTTGCATCCCCACTGTTCCTCTTTAGCCTCGCTAGCAGATCTCCAAACCCTTAAAGGGACAGGACACAGCCTTAGAGATACAGGATGCAGGTATGTAGAACCCTGACATTCCCATATCAGTGCTACACTCCTCCTGTGGAAATATAATATCCCCCAAATATTCCCATTAACAAAATATAAAACATTCCGTCCAGCCATTTGGCTTATTAGCAGACACCTACGACTTCCACAAGCTCGTGCTTTCGGTCTCAGATGAGCTTTTGTCTTGCTCCTTTTTCATCAGATCTGGAAACTTTTGCATCTCTCTTTGGTTTAATTCACATTAAGCAGAAAATGTCAGTGTCAAGGGTTGTTCCATTGCCCAATCAAATAGCCAGTTCTGAACAGTTTAAATCCCCAGAGATCCTCAAATCTTATGAAATACCAGCTCCCACATGGTAAGCGGTATAACCACGTAAGACAAAGTCATTAGACATAAAAAACATCTACTCAAGAAACATAAAACTAACTATGTAGCGCTATCGACCCCTTTTCTAGAGCAATATCCAAACCAGAAGCCAATGTCTCTTCATTTACATTAATCTTGGAGAGAATGCAGGATAAGATACAGGAATAGGTACTAGGTACAGCATGTAAACACAAGGATAAAGCCATGGTGCATTCACCAGTAGCTGGAATTAGACACTGATGAGTAGGTTCATAGGTCAGTGTCTGGGGGGCTCTTCCCTCTCTAGTCAGAGGACCTCAGGTGACAATGGATTGTTCTCGAGATCTGTCCTCTTGTGCACTGATGGTTTCCGGGTCCATGGTCACATTTTGCCATTCATGTCTTTCATTGGCTGATGTGGATGTCACATCAGACTAGTCATCTGTCTTCAAGTTTACAAGATCAACAACATCCCCATTTCCCAGCTGTGGAAGGAATGTTTCTGCCTCTGAATTCAGAGTCACCATGCCATGGGTACCATATTGTTTGTCTTCGCTCTCACTGTCAGAATCACTGGAGTCAAAATTCTGTCCTTATTGAGGCTTGGTCTACACTACAGCCTACTTCAGTATCACTCACATCACTCAGGGGTGTGATTAATCCACACCCTCTGAGTGACATAGTTATACCGACCTTAACCCCCTGTGTAGACAGTGCTCTCCCGCCAACATAGCTACTGCCTCTCGCAGGGGTGGACTTATTATGCTGACAGGAGAGCGCTCTCCCATCAGCATAGAACATCTTCACCAGATGCGCTACAGTGGAGCAGCTGCATCGGTGCATCTGTGCCGCTGTAGCGCTTCTAGCAGAGACTCGCCCTTAGATTTCCAGTTTTGCTTATTTACCTTGATCTCTGTATCTTCTGCAGTGGTGCTGTGCAGCACAGTGTCATATCCAAGGGCAAGAAAACCCAGAGAAGCCAAAACTTGTGGTGACAAACTCTATCACCTCCTTCTCCACCCTCTGCCTTTACTCTGTGAACTCTCCCCTTTCCTTTCATGTTCTAACATGAATTTTATCTTCCCAATAGGATGTTAGTTTGCCTGGTCCCCTTCCTGACAAGTACTCCTGTCCCCTGGCCAGAGGGCAGCACCTTACACTTTCTGACCATAATGATTCTTACCACGAATAGCAGAGTTTTGAGAACATATTGAGGCCAGTTCATAAACGTCTTTCAATTGCTGTTTCTGTCTCTCAGCATATTCTTTATGGTTCCTAGGTGCAGATTCAGAGTTCATAGGTAGAGCAAATGCAATGACAATAGACAAATGTGATTATCTTCAAGATAATAAATAGAAGGGTGGGAACTCATAGCATCATTTTGTGTACAGTTATAGGCATCAATGGTCTTATGGTCTTATTAAGGGAGTCCTTCCAGTCTGATTTTTGTTCTTCTGGCAAGGTTATCAATGTAACCAGCAGAATTTGATTCAGCCTTTCTACTTGCCCATTGCCCTGTGGGTGGTATGGGGTTATGGGAGAAGTTTAAAACTTACTGTAGTACTCTACCCTTTGGAAAAAAAACTATTTTCAAACTCTGCTCCTTATTGACGATGGATTCTTTTGGGGAAATCAAATCTTAAAACAAACTAATTGAAGATCTTGTCTGTCACTGTCTTTCCTGAGTTTTTGGTGGTAGGGTAGACTTTGACAAACCAAGTAAAGTGATCCACCGAGGCTCAGATGTATTCATATCTTTCTTTGATTCTTCCTAGATAGAAGAAGCCTATGGATACAAGTACAAATGCTTCTGTTGTAACTAAGGAAGTAAGGTGCCACCAGACTCCTTGTTGTTTTTGTGGATACAGACTAACACGGCTACCCCCTGGTACTTGTTGTAACTATGGTAGTTAGATGAAATCTGGTACGCTGGTGAGGTTTCTTTTGCTTGGTGCACATACAAACTCTAGTGACACAATGTTCGATGTACAACATCCTCCTGTGTTCTCTTGGTATTTGGTTTGTGCCCCAAAAACTTATATGGAAGCATTTTAGCAATAGCTGGATCTTTCTTCTGAGTTGCCAAAATGTCTTCTCCTGGAATAAGTTTTATGGTGGATGTAATGCCCATGAAGGAGACTTCTACTGTCAAAGGATTCGTAGTAATAACTGCTAACCTGGACACCTTGCCATCAGTTTGTATATCCAAGGAGTCTGACTGCTTTAACAACACCTGTGTTCGTCTCTTCTGTGTATTCTGTGCATCCTGTCAATATCAAGGGGAATTCCTGATAAAGCATTAGATTTCCCTAGATGATATTTAACTACAGTAGAACCTCAGAGTTACGAACACCTTGGGAAAGGAGGTTGTTCGTAACTCTGAAATGTTCGTAATGCTGAACAAAATGTTATGGTTGTTCTTTCAAAAGTTTACACCTGAGCATTGACTTAATAGAGCTTTGAAACTTTACTATGCAGAAGAAAAATCCTGCTTTCCCTTTATTTTTTTAGCAGTTTATGTTTAATACACTACTGTACTGTATTTGTTTTTTCTCTCTCTGTTGCTGCTGCCTGATTGTGTACTTCAGGTTCCAAATAAGGTGCATGGTTGGCTGGTCAGTTCATAACTCTGATGTTCATAACTCAGGTTTTCTACTGTATAAAGTTAAAGTCAGCTAATTCTGCAACCCACCAGTGCACTATGGGGTTCAGCCTGGCAGTGGTGGAGATGTAGGTTAGCACATTATTATCTCTGTTAACTGTGAAGGATTGTGCATCGCAGATTTAGTCTACTAAATAAATAAATGGTCAGTTTTCAGAGTGGAGAGAGGTAAATAGCAAGGTCCCCAGGAGAGCTGGCTGTATTTCAAGGAATCCCTGTTGAGGTTACAGGGACAAACCATCCCGATGTGTCGAAAGAACAGTAAATATGGCAGGCGACCAGCTTGGCTTAATGGTGAAATCCTAGCGAATCTTAAGCATAAAAAAGAAGCTTACAAGAAGTGGAAGGTTGGACATATGACCAGGGAAGAGTATAAAGATATTGCTCGGGCATGTAGGAATGAAATCAGGAGGGCCAAATCGCACCTGGAGCTGCAGCTAGCGAGAGATGTTAAGAGTAACAAGAAGGGTTTCTTCAGGTATGTTGGCAACAAGAAGAAAGCCAAGGAAAGTGTGGGCCCCTTAATGAATGAGGGAGGCAACCTAGTGACAGAGGATGTGGAAAAAGCTAATGTACTCAATGCTTTTTTTGCCTCTGTCTTCACGAACAAGGTCAGCTCCCCAGACTGCTGCGCTGGGCATCACAACATGGGGAATAGATGGCCAGCCCTCTGTGGAGATAGAGGTGGTTAGGGACTATTTAGAAAAGCTGGACGTGCACAAGTCCATGGGGCCGGACGAGTTGCATCCGAGAGTGCTAAAGGAACTGGCGGCTGTGATTGCAGAGCCATTGGCCATTATCTTTGAAAACTCGTGGCGAACGGGGGAAGTCCCGGATGACTGGAAAAAGGCTAATGTAGTGCCAATCTTTAAAAAAGGGAAGAAGGAGGATCCTGGGAACTACAGGCCAGTCAGCCTCACTTCAGTCCTCGGAAAAATCATGGAGCAGGTCCTCAAAGAATCAATCCTGAAGCACTTACATGAGAGGAAAGTGATCAGGAACAGTCAGCATGGATTCACCAAGGGAAGGTCATGCCTGACTAATCTAATTGCCTTCTATGATGAGATTACTGGTTCTGTGGATGAAGGGAAAGCAGTGGATGTATTGTTTCTTGACTTTAGCAAAGCTTTTGACACGGTCTCCCACAGTATTCTTCTCAGCAAGTTAAAGAAGTACGGGCTGGATGAATGAACTATAAGGTGGGTAGAAAGTTGGCTAGATTGTCGGGCTCAATGGGTAGTGATCAATGGCTCCATGTCTAGTTGGCAGCCGGTGTCAAGTGGAGTGCCCCAGGGGTCGGTCCTGGGGCCGGTTTTGTTCAATATCTTCATAAATGATCTGGAGGATGGTGTGGATTGCACTCTCAGCAAATTTGCGGATGATACTAAACTGGGAGGAGTGGTAGATACACTGGAGGGCAGGGATAGGATACAGCGGGACCTAGACAAATTGGAGGATTGGGCCAAAAGAAATCTGATGAGGTTCAATAAGGATAAGTGCAGGGTCCTGCACTTAGGACGGAAGAACCCAATGCACAGCTACAGACTAGGGACCGAATGGCTAGGCAGCAGTTCTGCGGAAAAGGACCTAGGGGTGACAGTGGACGAGAAGCTGGATATGAGTCAGCAGTGTGCCCTTGTTGCAAAGAAGGCCAATGGCATTTTGGGATGTATAAGTAGGGGCATAGCGAGCAGATCGAGGGACATGATCGTCCCCCTCTATTCGACATTGGTGAGGCCTCATCTGGAGTACTGTGTCCAGTTTTGGGCCCCACACTACAAGAAGGATGTGAACAAATGGGAAAGCATTCAGTGGAAGGCAACAAAAATGATGAGGGGACTGGAACACATGACTTATGAGGAGAGGCTGAGGGAACTGGGATTGTTTAGTCTGCGGAAGAGAAGAATGAGGGGGGATTTGATAGCTGCTTTCAACTACCTGAGAGGTGATTCCAGAGAGGATGGTTCTAGACTATTCTCGGTGGTGGAAGAGGACAGGACAAGGAGTAATGGTCTCAAGTTGCAGTGGGGGAGGTTTAGATTGGATATTAGGAAAAACTTTTTCACTAGGAGGGTGGTGAAACACTGGAATGCATTGCCTAGGGAGGTGGAGGAATCTCCTTCCTTAGAAGTTCTTAAGGTCAGGCTTGACAAAGCCCTGGCTGGGATGATCTAATTGGGGATGGGTCCTGCTTTTGAGCAGGGGGTTGGACTAGATGACCTCCTGAGGTCCCTTCCAACCCTGATATTCTATGATTCTATGATTCTATGATCTGTACTGGGACCGGTGCTGTTCAGCATATTCATTAATGATCTGGGAAAGGGGGTACACAATTTTGGCAGGCTCAGCTTAGTTTTTCACTCCAGCTAGCTCCTGAAGCTCAATCCTGGGCAAACTGCCCTGATTACAGTTTCCATTATCTCTGTCTCAGTGGTCCCCTTGGGAACACCATTTGCAATTTGATAAGCCAAACTGCTTTGGTTTAGCCTGTCCTTTTGCAGGGAGTTCCTAAACTGTCCTGTTATTTTAAAGTCTTTCTTTAACACTGGTTTTCTTTTCTGGGATGGGATTGACAGATCTTTTGCTCCTCTTTTGCTGTACCAATGGCTTGTAAAATCTTCTCTCTTAATGCCAGCAATGTAAGACAATCCCTGATTTTCCAGCAGGTTTGGCTCTTCACTATTGAAATGAATTCTGATATATTTGGGTAAGGTCAAAGAGCTTTTGGCTGCAGTTTCACTGTGATGTGTCCCAGAAATGCCCAGGGAGTCACAGACTTCTCTTAAATGCTCATCCTTTAGCTGGTATCAGAGTCCTCCTACCTCCACTACTGGTCTTTTAACTCTCTCCCAGCCATAGCACTTGCAACCAATGAAATCTTCTCTGGCAGCTTTCTCTGGAGCAGTCTGCAGCAGTTTGGTGGGTTCCTCTCTTGGAGAGATCAGATCATTGCAATTCAGCCTCTCCTGTCTGGGCTCACCAAATCTTACACTCCCAGAGCAGGGGCGGTTTGAATAGTGGAGTCTTATTAAACTTAGTATCCACAAAACAAACAAGAGCTTCAAGCCTTTTCTGGTTCCCTTGGGAGTGCTACACTGCAGCTGAATTGAGCCGAGGCGAACGTATGGCTCCTCTCAGAGAGTGCACTAAAGACACGAAGTGATGGGGCTTGTTTCGCTTCTGGGGAGCTGCATTCACCCAGCTGGGGGGGAGGGAAGTTTGAGCTAAACCCAGGATTGTGAGTTCAATGCTTGAGGGAGCCATTTAGGGATCTGGGGCAAAAAGTGGGGTTTGGCCCTGCTTTGAGCAGGGGGTTGGACGAGATGACCTCCTGAGGTCCCTTCCAACCCTGATATTCTATGATGCTAGAACAGGCCAGCAGGGGAGCATCTTCTCCTGTGCAGGGAATTATCTCAGGAGAAGCACAAGGAACAGAACAGCCTTTGGACTGTACACATCTGTCCTAGACTACACAACACCTCTTCTCTCCTCCTCGCTTCATCTTCAGGGAGCAGTATTTTACTGCACGCCGTCCGCTCTGACCCCTTTTGTTGATACACAAAAAGTGTTCATGGGAACATTGCTGGTGCCAGCACTGCCAGGGCACTAGCGCGTGTGCACACTTCATCGCCTTTGCCAGCGCTGGGCGTTTCCACAGCAACAGGCTGCATCAGCAAGAGGTGTGTGGCTCCGGGGTCGTCATCCCAGCATCCCTCATGCCGCCATCAGGCACATTGTCTTGTGTGGGCTTTTTGCAGTGCATTGTGGGATACAAGCACCCCTCTCAGGGAATGTTAGCGTTTAGGGTGCGGGACAGATCTGGCAATGTCCTGGCACATCCTGGGCAAACCTACCTGAATTAAGGGTAAGTCACTTTGGAGTCCATTGTATTAAAAATGCAAAGTTTCTGTATTATTGGGGGTTGTACAAAATTTCTCTAGGGGGGAGGCGTGGCCAGTGTAAACCTCCAGAAGCATTATGAGCTTCAAAGGACTATTTCAAAGAACTCGCCAGACAAACAAAGTTACATGGGGCTCTGGGGAAATACCTGGGGGAGGCAAATGCATGTTACTACGCATGGCAGGGTGGAGGATTCGTGCATGAGTCCCCACTGACAAAAAAAACAACCACTTTGTTGGGAGCTGTTCTTCGTTTGGTCACTGTAAGAGTTGCTTTGGCAGGAAGGGGCATGGAGGAAGGACCCAACAGCCATCACAGCCAAAACATGGAGTAAAAACAAAGGACAGATTTGTACCCACACGTTCAGAACACACGAGATTACCAGTCCATTGCTTTAATGACTTGGCTAACTCATCATGCGAAAGGACCCCATTGCCACCAGCTGTCCTTTGATCAGCCAAAGTCAGGAATAGAAGACATAGCCGTTAAAGCCTGCGGTGGTGCAGAGATATCTAGTAAGAGTCCCTGTGATAAATGAAGTTGGGGGGAGCTCCCTTTTATGGACACCCAGCCAGCCAGTTAGCTATAAAGTCCCTCTTGCTGGCTGTTCTCTGCTTGCTTTACCTGTAAAGGCTTAAAAAGTCCCCCAGGTAAAGGAAAGGGAGTGGGCACCTGACCAAAAGAGCCAATGGGAAGGCTAGAACTTTTTAAAATGGGGAAAAAACGTCTGATGTTGTTCTCCAGGAAAGAGGGGGACGGGAAGCAGTTATGCTATGAGAAGCTTTAAGCCAGATATGATCATAGAGCATCAGATCATTCCTAGAACAACTTATTTGGAACCCCCAGATGTGTAAGTAGATCAGGATTGTTTAGAAAGACACAATTAGGTTTATTTCTGTTTATTTCTTATGGCTAGTGGACTCCTCTGTGCTAACCCCAGGTGCTTTTGTTTGCTTGTAACCTTTAAGCTGAACCCCCAAGAAAGCTATTTTGGGTGCTTAATTTTTGGAATTGCTCTTTTAAAATCTAGCAAAAGCCTAAGTTCCAGATGTATTTTCTTTCTTTTTGTTTCTAATAAAATTTACCTTTTTTAAGAACAGGATTGAGTTTTTGGTGTCCTAAGAGGTTTGTGCATGTTGTTTAATTAGCTGGGGGCAACAACTAATTTCCTTTGTTTTCTTTCTCAACTCTTTTCCGGAGTGGGTGGGGGTGAAAGGGCTTGAGGGTACCCCAGAGGAAGGAATTCACAAGTGCGCCTTCCTGGGCTCTCAAAGGGGTTCTGCACTTGGGTGGTGGCAGCATCTATCCATCCAAGGTCAGAGAGAAGCTGTAACCTTGGGAGTTGAATACAAGACTGGAGTGGCCAGTATTAATTTTTTGAATCCTAGCGGGCCCCCACCTTGTGCCAGAGTGGGGAATCAGCCTTGACAGTCCCAGTCTTTCAAGCAGGATTCAAGTTCCGCTTAGTACAAGCAGGAACTTTGGCAGGAAGGACCAGAAGAGCAATGGAGGAATAACCCGGCCATGGCCAAGATAAGAAGCAAAGGCCAATGACCACAAGGGGGGTTCGAATGCAGCCATACAGAGCACAACGGATTAGCAGTCCATCGCCTTAACCAGTCAGCCAGGCCATCAGTTAAAAGGGCTCTGGTGTCACCAGCTGATCTGCTGAAGACAGTGCTGAAGCCTGTAATCATGCTAGTGTTGGGGAAGCCTCCTGCAAGATTCCCATTCTCGAGAGGTGGTTGTGAGTCCTGGTGGGTGAAAGACATGCTATGGCAATTGCTCCCTAGCTGCTGCCACCAGAACAAGGAGGAAAGGCCAAAGATAAATGTGGTGTTTGAAATCACATGGGCAGATCACAATGGAAGTGCTGGGACATCAGTTGGGGGGGGGGGGTGTGGCTGAGTCACATGACTGACCCCATAACATGTGCTGTGTTTGTTTCTGGAGGATGCCCCCAGGTGGCTCCCGCAGGTCCGAGCCCTGGGTTATAAATAGGCTACATAGAACTCAATTTTTAATTTTTTTCTTTATAATTTTGACAATGTCAATGTTGATTTTTAAGGGTTTTTAAATTTTTGTTATCAGTTTAAATGTCCACTATTGGTTAAAATCATGGGTTTTCAGCAACATTTTTATATTTATTGATTTATATTTCACAGTGGAAGGAATTAAAGGGGGGGTCAGACAATAATTATTTAATGGCAGTAGATGTTGAGATGCAAAAAGTTAAAGCTTTCTAACCATTAAGACACAAATTGGCATAATCACATGTCAAAATATACAGTAAATATCCCAAAATCAACCTCTAACAATGTCTCGAGCAGCATTTCTCTTACTTTGCTTATCTGCAAATGTATGATTATTATCGACGGAAATATTTTCTTGTGGGTTTGTGTGCATGCAGGGAACTTGATGTTTACTGATATTTACCAATAACAATCTCATCCATCCAGGCCTAGTTCTAAACAGAGCCCCGTGCTGTGTGTGAGATGAGCATGGCTGTGGTTGCAGGCTGTGGTCCCTGTTCCCAGCACAGAGTGTCTCCTCCCCCAACCCCAACCCCAACCCCAACCCCATCCCCTCGGCCCTGGCAGTATTTATAGACACACAGCCCCAGGGATGGCAGGCAAACAGCACCCTTTGGGACAGGCCCACAGCTCTCTCCTGCTGGATCCGGCTCCCTCTCCCCAGGCCAGGCCCTACAGGAATGAAAATTAAACCCTTATGAAGTGAATGTGTCACTGCTCACACATGGGGCCGGACTCTGTCCTGGGGGCAGGAGCATGATCCCAGGATGACACTGCTGCAAGCCGTGGGGTTCCTCTGTATTTACACACACACAGAGAGCTGTGTGACTGAAGAGCATGGACTGGGGTGTGTGCGGGAGGGTCATTTTACATAGTCGCCTCGCAGTCTCTCCAGGACATGGGCACAGAGAGCGGGAGCTGCCATAGCAATGTTCCCTCTCATTTTTTCCATCCATGTGCAGAATAAATTTTGTTATGTGCACCGAGGTATGTGCCTATGTGTGCCATCAGTAGAAACAAAAAAACTAGATAGAATATATATTTTTAAAAAGTTACCATAGGGATAATTACTCCAGCCAGGACAGGTTAGGCCTTTTAGAACTCACTACTCAAAGAATTCAATTTAAGGGGAAGAGAAATGAAAAATATGAAATGCACAAACCAGTCAAAACACTAAAATCACATACTTTGAAAGAATAAAATTACAGAGAATATATGTGCATTACAGGAAGTACGAAGAAGTAACAACAACAATAATACGAGTATGTGTTGGGAGGTGAGTGTGAAAGAGACAGTGTGTGTGTGTGTGTGTGTGTGTGTGTGTGTGAGAGAGAGAGAGAGACAATGTGAGCTGGCTGCTTGCGAAATCTCAGAAACGGTGCACTGTCCCTTTAAGAAAGGGCCGTTTCCAGCATTATGCCCACCTTGATTATCATGCACATTGTAGGGAGAGTGGTCACTTTGGATAAGCTATTACCAGCAGGAGATTGAGTTTGTATGTGTGGTTTTTGGAGGGGGGTGAGGGGGTGAGAGAACCTGGATTTGTGCAGGAAATGGCCCACCTTGATTATCATACACATTGTGAAGAGAGTGGTCACTTTGGATGGGCTATTACCAGCAGGAGAGTGAGTTTGTGTGGGGGGTCGGGGGCGGAGGGTGAGAAAACCTGATTTGTGCTGGATTTGTGCTGGAAATGGCCCAACTTGATGATCACTTTAGATAAGCTATTACCAGCAGGACAGTGGGGTGGGAGGGGGTATTGTTTCATGGTCTCTGTGTGTATATAATGTCTACTGCAGTTTCCACGGTATGCATCCGATGAAGAGAGCTGTAGCTCACGAAAGCTCATGCTCAAATAAATTGGTTAGTCTCTAAGGTGCCACAAGTACTCCTTTTCTTTTTGAGTGATTTAAAACGGCCCTGGCAATATTCAGTGCTGGGCCCGTGCTCGGGCCAGGGCCTGAGATCGCACAGACATTGCAGCTGTTAAAATATGTGGATTTTGCCTGAAGGGTTGAAATTGTTTTAAATCCTCTGATATAGAAAACAGTAAGCAGGGAAAAGTAACAGTGTTTGGCAGTGCTAGCGATGTACTGGAGACCAGGGGTGTGTGATGAGGGTGCTGGGCTGGCTTCGGCCTCTCTGGGGTCTAGGGCAGCGATGGCAGTCTAACAGCCCACCTGGAACATGCCTCTCAGGACTAATTAAGCAAACAATTCTCTGCCTGTCTCATCTCAGCCTTCTCCTAAAACCCAACCCGGCCCGTTGTGTCCATACTCACAGAGAAGCCATAGGCCCAGCGGCAGGATCATGGGGAGAAGCCGTGATAACCCCACAGGCTGGCAATGCCATAGCGGCATCTGCCTCTCGGGGATCCAGGTGCCGTCTCTCACGCTCTGCTTCATAGTGTCTCAGTGAGAGAAATGCCGTGGCTCTCTGATCTGGCCTCTCCGCTGCTGATCTGCAGGGACCAGAGAAGCTGCAGGTGCTCTCTGATCTGCCACGTGCTCCCCAAGGTTCAGAGAGAAAAGCCACAGCCCCTGTGAGAGACGGGGCCGTGTCTGCTACCGGCCTTGCAATGGCCAGGGACCTCACTCCCTGGTGAGAGGGGGAGGTTGTTTGCACAGCTCCTCTCTCATGGGCTGGGCAGTTTCTCTGTTGTTCCCAAATGCTGAAGATTGAGAGGTTGATACCCGATCAGAGCAGCCCCCCTGAGCCCAACTCTCCAGCTTTGGGGTTTGATACTGGACTAGACCAGCCCCTCTGAGCCCAACTCCCAGGCGAGCCAAGACAGAGAATTACAGAGCAATGGTGGCTTCCCATAGTTATTGCAGCAACAAAGTTTCTGTTTAAAGCAGAATATTAAACTTTGCCTAAAATCCACAGGACAAGTCAAATCCACCTGAAAAGTGGAAGCCTGGGTGAGTGGCTGAGGCAGAGTGTGTGAAGGAAATCTGAGGCCCTTTGAGAAAGAGGTTCTCCAGATAAAGCCCCTAAAAATGGAGCTGTTTCCACAATAACAACATTATTTTAGGGTTAGGTGTTGAAAAGGCCCCAAAGGAGTCAGGCACCCCTCACTCATGGGCTTTCATGGCTGTCAGCACCTCAGACACTCAAGCCCCTTTGGAAATTCCTCGCTGCATATCCTGCTGTCACAAATGGCAGCCATCTTTATTAAGGGCAGCTTCCCTTTCACATTCCAAGGGTGTAGCAACATGGCAGCTATCTGTCTAGAGGGAAGCCTGTGACTTTAATGCCATTATAGAAAAAGCCTGAAGCTGCCCGGGGGAAGACGGTTGCCATGAGACTATTGGCTTGGAATGTGAAAGGGAGGTTGCCCCTAGTAAAGATGGCTCTGATTTCCCATTGTTCCCAATAAGTCTGAAGTTACAGGCTGCCTTCAGGGAAAATGGCTACTATGCCATTAAATACCATGGATGTGAACAGGAGGTTGCCCCTAGTAAAGATGGCTGCCATTTTCCATTGTTTCTGCTAAGATTGAAGATGTAGGCTGCCCTCTGGGTAATGGTTATCATTTCCATAAAGCCTTGGGAGGCTGCCCATGGCCTTGATGTCCAATTTCCTCCTTGTTTTCAAATGGAAGTGAAGCCATAAGCTGCCCTCAGAGAAGATGGCCACCCATGTCCCTGATGTGGCAGAGAGGTTGCCCTTTTTGTGGCCTGCAGAATTGAAGGCTGTGGCTTCATTTCCCTTAGAAACAATGGGAAATGGTGGCCATCTTTACTTGGGGCACCCTCCCTGTCATACCCAAAGGTATCACTGACATGGCAGTGCTGCTTCCCATTGTTTCCAATGGAAGCGGTGGCCATCCTCATAACAATGGCTTCCATTTCCCCTCCTGCATGAGTACCATCTGCTCCTGCCCTCCCCCCCGAGAATTCATCCCATTCCCCAGTTTGTTCCATTTCCCCAGGAGGGCTCTCCAGGGCTCTTCATAAAGAAGCAACCGCCTCCCTTCCCCCCTGCCACCGGGCAATCCCCTTGTCCCTTTTCTAGCCATGTGGGGGTGACACTGCGCCCTCTCCCCACACTGCCCCCGTGCCCTGGGAGAGGCCCCTGTTGAGCGTTGTGCCTCCATCTAATTGCCAGGATGCTGGATCCAGAGCACCCCATGTCCCATCCCTCTCTGTATGCTTAGCTGCCCATGGGCAGATCACAATGGGGGTGCTGGGACATCACTTGGGGGTGTGACTGAGTCACATGACTGACCCCATAACATATGCTGTGTCTGTTTCTGGATGACGTCCCCTGGTGGCTCCCGCAGGTCCCAGCCCAGGGTTATAAATAGCCTTTTCAGAATTCAATTTTTATTATAATTTTGAAACATAATGTCGATATTGATTTTGAAGGTTTGTTTTTAACATTTGTTATCAATTTAAATGTTCACTATTGGTTAAAATCATGGGGTTTCGGCAACGTTTGTATATTTATTGATTTATATTTCACAGTGGAGGAAATTACAATGAGGGGTCAGACAATAATTATTTAATGACAGTAGACGTTGAGATTCAAAAAGTTAAAGCTTTATAACCATTAAAACATAAATTATCATATATACACAGTATATATCCTTAAATCAGCCTCTAATAATGTCTCACACAGCCTTTCTCTTACTTCGCTTAATTGCATATTTCTATTATTATCGATGAAAATATTTTCTCGTGGGTTTGTGTGCGTCCTGGGAAATTGATGTTTGCTGACATTTACCAATAAGAAGCAAATCCGTCCAATCCTAGTTCTAAACAGAGCCCCCCTGCCTGTGAGGTGAGCAGAGAGAGGGGCCTTTGGTTACTGGCTGTGGTCCTGTTCTCAGCACAGGAGTCTCTCCCCCGCCCCCTGAGACCCTGTCCCCACAGCCTGGTAGTATTTATAGACACAGTCTCAGAGCGATGCTGCTCTCAGGATACAATGATCCCCCATCACTTGTCTGCCACGCTCATTTCTATCTCAGGGATGATTGCAGTGCTGCATTCGCAGCATGGCTGAGGGGCTGGAAGAATAACCCCCAGTCCAGCCCCTGGTAGAGCAGGTGACAGTGCATATTGTTCAAGGTCTGGCCTGACAGAGTAAAATACCAAACCACAGCTTATTTTCTGCAACCACTTGGAACGATTTCATATTTAGACAACAAATATTTCAGCCTCTTTACAGCATAAACTTGTAGCGCACGCCTGTAATGCAGAGCAGAGTGGGACTTGGAACTGTATGGAACAGGGCTTGTACTTCAGTGTCTGCCCCTATGCTACAACAATCAAGGATAGAAATCACAGCCTCTGGGGAACAGTGTGTGTGTGTCCGCGGGGGGGGGTGTTCAAAGAGTTCCGGTATCAAGTGGAGTGCCCCAAGGGTCGGTCCTGGGGCCGGTTTTGTTCAATATCTTCATAAATGATCTGGAGGATAGTGTGGATTGCACTCTCAGCAAATTTGAGGATGATACTAAACTGGGAGGAGTGGTAGATACGCTGGAGGGGAGGGATAGGATACAGAAGGACCTAGACAAATTGGAGGATTGGGCCAAAAGAAATCTGATGAGGTTCAATAAGGATAAGTGCAGGGTCCTGCACTTAGGACGGAAGAATCCAATGCACCGCTACAGACTAGGGACCGAATGGCTAGGCAGCAGTTCTGCGGAAAAGGACCTAGGGGTGACAGTGGACAAGAAGCTGGATATGAGTCAGCAGTGTGCCCTTGTTGCCAAGAAGGCCAATGGCATTTTGGGATGTATAAGTAGGGGCATAGCGAGCAGATCGAGGGACGTGATCGTTCCCCTCTATTCGACATTGGTGAGGCCTCATCTGGAGTACTGTGTCCAGTTTTGGGCCCCACACTACAAGAAGGATGTGGATAAATTGGAGAGAGTCCAGCGAAGGGCAACAAAAATGATTAGGGGTCTAGAACACATGACTTATGAGGAGAGGCTGAGGGAGCTGGGATTGTTTAGCCTGCAGAAGAGAAGAATGAGGGGGGATTTGATAGCTGCTTTCAACTACCTGAAAGGGGGTTCCAAAGAGGATGGCTCTAGACTGTTCTCAATGGTAGCAGATGACAGAACGAAGAGTAATGGTCTCAAGTTGCAGTGGGGGAGGTTTAGATTGGATATTAAGAAAAACTTTTTCACTAAGAGGGTGGTGAAACACTGGAATGCGTTACCTAGGGAGGTGGTAGAATCTCCTTCCTTAGAGGTTTTTAAGGTCAGGCTTGACAAAGCCCTGGCTGGGATGATTTAACTGGGAATTGGTCCTGCTTCGAGCTGGGGGTTGGACTAGATGACCTTCAGGGGTCCCTTCCAACCCTGATATTCTATGATTCTATGATTCAGCCATTGTGAAAATTCCAGCTATCACTGGGAGCTCCCAGCCCTCCCGTCTGTGCGTGCCGTACCGGAGCAGGGCCCACAGCATCCCTGGCCCCAAGCCTGGCCCAGCAGGAGTGAAAATTAAACCCTTATTAAGCAAATATGTCTGCTCAAACACAGGGGCTGGATCCTGGCCTGGTGACATGCACGTGACCCCAGAGTAAAGCTGCTGCAGGCCATGAGGTTTTCTGGATTTACACACACACACACTGGTGTGACTGAAGGGCAGGGCAGTGTGAGGAGATGGGCCATGCTTACCACTGCTGCCCCAGGATACAGGCACAGAGAGCAGGAGCTGGCCTAGCCACCGGCCAGGGAAGAGGGGGAAATGGGTGGGTCTGGAGTTAAGCTAACTTTCATATCCCATGTAAGGGGAACCTATGGGGGCTGCTTGGTTTCACACATTTATCAGGGACCTCCCCTCCCCCCTCAAGTCTGATCAATGAGTTACTCCCCCTGAGCCTCATGGACAGGTTTCTGCACAAAGGCATAAACCACAGACCTCTCTGAAATCCCAGACGACCCTCCAACCTGCCCAGGACAGGGGAGACATCCAGAGCCCTCAGTCACCTCTCCTTCCTCTTCCTCCATGCCATTCCACCTAAAGCCCTCCAGATCGTACCGAATGATAGCTCTTTTCCTCTGGATGCAGGTGACGATCGGGGCAGAAGTCAGCAGGAGCAGGAGCAGGAGCAGGACCAGGGCAGAGCAGAGGATCCAGACCCAGAGCGGGATAGCAGGCCCTGGGACAGGGGATGGAGCAGGGTGAGCGGTCTGAAGGTGGAGGTGAACTTGCAACATGAGTCCTGCTCACAGCCTGTCTGGAGGGGCCTCTGCCAAGTGCTGGCCCTTCTGCACAGGGGACATTGCACCTGGCCTTGATATGTCCCTAATGAGCCTCGGGGAGCCTGTGAATGCCCAAGCCCAGCTGTTTAGAGACCTCGTGCCTGGCTCCTAACCCCGCAGGGATCTCGCTCTGCCCTGGTTCTTTGCTGCCCTGTACCCAGCACCAAGGCAGGGGCAGCTGGGGTCGGCCCCTCACCTGTGCCATGGAGCCCTTTCCAAGGGGCAGCACTGACACCATGGTCTGGGGTTACCATGTTTCAAGTTCCCAAATACAGGACACTACTGGGGGAAGGGGAAGCTGAAGGGGACGGAAGGTACAAAGATTCCTTCTGCTTTGAATGGGGAGGGGGCAGAGCCCTGCAGTGGGCTTAGCATTGCCTTCAGAGCAGCGCAAAAATAAGGGAGGACCAAAAGAGTTATGTCCAGGGAAACCTGGACGTATGGGAACCCTACCAGGGTCTGCTGCTGACCGGCGCAGGGCAGGATCGCAGCCCGGCAGCCACTGACTCCCTGGCCAGATGTTTGTGCCTGATGGTGCCTCACAAAGCCAGAGCCCACACGGACCCTGCCTCCTCCCCAGGCCCCTGCCCCATGGACACACGTCCGTCCAGGCCATCGCTAGGGGCTCTGTGATAGGAGAACTGACTAGTTCATTTATCTCCTGGCTCCGCTGCCTGTGGAATCTGAACCCCTGTCTCTGTCCCCGCCAGGCTCTGCACAGCTGTGACCTCCATCGCCATGGGGTAAGAGTCCGGCTCCCTCCACACCGCCAGCCACAGCACGGGGACATGGCAGCCCCCAGCCTCCTGGGGAGCAGACGGTGGCATGTGGGGCTGCCTGGACATTTTACATTCCCCACACAGAGGTGAGCTCCTGAGGCCTCCTGCCCCCCATCCCCCTGCAGGCACCTGCGGTGGGGTAAAGTCCCCCCATTGAGATTGGCATGTGCTCCCCCCTCGTCCCAGCCCAGCCCTCCCGCTTTCCTACAGGGAAATCCCACAGCAGGGAGCAAAACCATTTACCTTGGAGCAATGTCCCCTCTCCAGAGCCCTCACCATCTGTGGGGCAGATATACAGCGATTACACATCACTTCAAACGCCAAAAGCCTCATACAAATGAGGTGTAGAATAGCAGCCTCAAGAAGGTTTTTTTTCCAACTTTTTGATTCACTGAAAATTTTTTTAAAAAATTTTTTTTAAATAGCCAGTGAGCCAAAAAAATCAGTTAGTCGTGCTGCTTTGTTCCGTACTTGTACTTCATGAAGTTTTAGTAAAGTAGACCATGATGACAATAAAACTACTGAATATCTGTGACAGTTTGTCCATTTTCACACTCTGCCCTTCAAAGAAGATCATGACCTTTTGTCTTTTAATTAGTGGGGAAAAACCTGCTCTTCCCCTTGATTATCATGCACATTGTAAGGAGAGTGGTCACTTTAGATAAGCTATTACCAACAGGAGAGTGGGTTTGTGTGGGGAGGGGGGTGGGGGGGGAGAGAAAACCTGGATTTGTGCTGGAAATGGCCCAACTTGATTATCATACACATTGTAAGGAGAATGATCACTTTAGATAAGCTATTACCAGCAGGAGAGTGGGGTGGGGGGAGTATGCCACACATGTGAGGAGAGGGAAGGGAACAGCAGGCTGGCATCAGACATTTTAAAATTTTGTGGGCTTCTGCCACAGGAACCTGTTCATGGCGAGGCAGGTAGTGAGCTGTGATCATTACCGAGCTGGACTGGGATTGTGCACAGCCTGTTAACTCTAAGGGTCTGTCCCAGATCAAGGTGTCAATTGATGAGGCTTTGGATAAAATGGATAAATTAAAAAGTAATAAGTCCCCAGGACCAGATGGTCTTCACCCAAAAATTCTGAAGAAATTCAAATACGAAACTGCAGAATTACTAGCTGTGATATGTAACCTATTGCTTAAATCAGCCTCTGGACCAGATGACTGGAGGGTAGCTAATATAATGCTGATTTTTTTAAAAAAGGCTCTGAAGGCGATCCTGGCAATTACAAGGTGGTAAGCCTGACTTCGGTACTAGGCCAAATGGTTGAAACTATAGTAAAGAACAGAATTATCAGACATATAGATGAACACAATATGTTGGGGAGAATCAACACAGCTTTTATAAAGGGAAATCAGGCCTCATCAATATGTTAGAAGGTCTATAAACTCATGAATGGTGTGAGGAAAGTGAGTAAGGAAGTGTTATTATCCCTTCACATAACAGAAGAACCAGGGGTCACAAGATGAAATGAATAGACAGCAGATTCAAAACAAAGATAAAGTATTTCTTCACACAACATACAGTCAACCTGTGGAACTTGTTCCAGGGAGGTTGTGAAGGCCAAAAGGATAACTGGGTTGAAAAAAAGTATGAGATAAGTTCCTGGAGGTTAGGTCCATCAATGGCTATTAGCCATGATCTGGGTGTTTCTAAACCTCTGACTGCCAGTAGCTGGGACTGGATGACAGGGGATGGATCACTCATGAATTGTCCTGTTTTGCTCATTCCCTCTGAAGCACCCGGCATTGGCCCCGGTCAGAAGACAGGATACTGGGCTAGATGGACCATTGGTCTGATCAAGTCTGGCTGTTTTTATGTTCTTATTAGATTTCTAACTCCATTTTCCAAGCCCACCTCTTGGCCAGTTTCTCTGTCTCATCCACTCATGATCGTTGTGGGCAGGGATTGACATTTATCCTGTCTGTAAAGCTACCAGCTCAATGAGACCTGACCTGGATTTGACCATCAGGTGCTAGTGCATTATGATTATTAACTATGATTACACCAGCTGGGAATCTGGATCACTGATGTCAATGCAGCGGGGCTGATCTGCACCAGCTAGAGATCTGGCCCATTGACTCCAGTAGAGTGGGGCCAATTTACACCAGATGGGATCTGGCCCAGTGTGTCTGAGGCTCCTTTGGAGAGACATGGTCTAGGGATTTGTAGCAGCTGCATCTCTGGGATGATCTCTGCTTGGCTGGCCACTGAACCGCTGAATGTCCCTGATGTTGTCTGTGTTTTTTGCCCAGGCCAGAAGCTGATCCCGAGCACCGGCCCCAGCCCTGAGGATCCGCCGTCTCAGGAAGGTGAGTGACTAGGTTTGCCAACTTTCTAATTTCAGAAAACCGAACACCCTTGCCCCGCCCTCTTCCCCACGGCCCCTCTCCTACGCCACCCCTTTCCAGCGGCCCTGCCCGCATTCACTCCATCCCCCGTCCTCCGTCGCTAACTCTCCCTCACCCTCACTCACTTTCACCGGGCTGGGGGTTGGGATGTGGGGGGGGGGGTAAGGGCTACGGCTGGGGGTGCGGGCTCTGGAGTGGGGCTGGGGATGAGGGGCCTGGGGTGCATGAGCTCCGGGCTCCAGGTTGGGGCCAAGGGGTCAGAGTGTGGGAGAGGGGTGTGGACTCTGTGAAGGAGTTTGGGAGTTCTGGGGGGACACAGCTGCCCAGCTGGAGCCAGAGCTGCCTTGTGGGGGCCCCACTGTGATGGGTTCAGTCACAGAGACTCCCTTGGGACTGTCACCTGATGTGCTGAAATTACCTCTGAGCCCATTTTCCCTGCCAGCTTGGGACTCCAGAACCCTGCCTTGTTGAGCCAGACATGCTAGCCTCCTGCAACACAGACCCCGTGTCTGGACCACGCCCCAAAGCTGCAGGCTTTAAATGAAAACAGCTCTGCAGGTTACCTGACTCCAGCATCCAGACACCCAGCTCTCAATAGGATCCAAACCCCAAATAAATCCGTCTTTCTCTGTATAAAGCTTATACAGGGTAAACTCAATTGTCTGCCCTCTATAACATTGATAGAGAGATACGCACAGCTATTTCCTCCCCCAGGTATTAATCACTTACTCTGGGTTTATTAATAAACAAAAGTGATTTTATTAAGTATAAATACTAGGATTTAAGTGGTTCCAAGTAATAACAGAGAGAACAAAGTAAGTTACCAAGCAAAATAAAGCAAAAACACACAAGTCTAAGCCTAATACATTAAGAAACTGATTACAGGTAAAATCTCACCCTCAGAGATGTTCCAATAAGCTTCTTTCACAGACTAGAGTCCTTCCTAGTCTGGGTCCAATCCTTTCCCCTGCTACAGACCTTGTTAGTTCCAGCAGACATCTGAGGTGGTTAGCAGGGGTTTTCTCATGACTGGCAGCCCCCTTTGTTCTGTTCCACCCCCTTTTATAGCTTTGATACAAGGCTGGAATCTTTTGTCTCTCTGGGTCCCGCCCCCCCCTCCCCCCCCGCCCTTTCTGAATGGAAAAGCTCCAGGGTTAAGATGGATTCCAATAGCCTGTGATATGGTCACATGTCCTGTGAGACCACAGCCTCCATTCTTCCTCGGCTTGTACACAGGAAGGTTTGCAAGTAAATAAACCCATTCACAACCAATGGTCCTAGTGAATGGGAGCCATCAAGATTCCAAGCCACCATTAATGGCCCACACCTTGCATAATTACAATAGGACCTCAGAGTTATACTTCATATTTCTAGCTTCAGATACAAGAATGTTAAATACATACAAACAGAAGGAATATATTCAGTAGGTTGTAATCTTTGTTATGATACCTTACAAGAGAACTTTTGCATAAAGCATATTTCAGTTACATCATATTCCCACATATAAGCATATTTCCATAAAACATATAGAGTGCAACGTCACACCCACTCTGAGCCTGAACACCCTAGAGCCATTTCCCTGCCGCCCAGCCTCCCATACAATGTCTCCTTGTGTGTTCCAGGCCCAGCCATGCCTGTCTACATCTGGATCCTGCGCTCCACCCTGGTCCTTTTCCTCCTCGTGTCTGCCCCGATCATCACCAATATCCTGGAGAGAACACACCATCACTCAGCCTGAGCCTCCAGACTGGAACTCCCAGGGGATGGAACACAGCCCCGTCCGCTCCATCCTCCTGCTCCCCCAGCCCCGTCCACCCGGCTCCCAGTTTCTCACAGCAGTTCCCACTGTGCTGCCTCCCACGCACCCCTCTGCTCTGCGCTCCTCCCCAAGGCCCTGGGTTCTCCATATTTCAATTCCTCTGAGCAATCCCATTGCTTCACCTGCCTAGAGCAAAACATAGGGATTTTCACAGACAATTCTTGTCTTGTTCGCCTACCCCCCTCTGTGTCTGTCTGCCCTTAGACTGTGAGCTCCTCAGGGACTGTCCCCTCTGCGGGGTCTGGGAGGTGCCTGGCACATTGTGGGTGCTGCCCCACATAAACAGTACTAACTATGACCCAGGTTGGGGTGTGGCTCAGAAAGTTCAGCAAACAGGCCAAAGCGACTGAGCCCCTAGGGTCTCACAGGAGGTGGTGGCTAATGTGCCGGGGGGAGAGGGGGCACAGCACTCACGTTTAATATGTTCATTCCCCCCCTCAAGGAGGGGCAGCTGCATTTCCCCAGCCTGCGCCCCATGCCCAGGTCTCACATGGTAAACCCCACAGACAGTCCCTGGGCAGGGGCAGCGCTGGGTTTGGACAGGTCCCACATGACAAACCACATGGAGAGTCCCTGGGAAGGGGCCCGGCATTTGTGAAACCCCCACCTGGGAGCTGAGTGTCAGCCATGCTTCCAGGACACTGTACCCCAAACTGCCCACTGCTCCCCAAATTATACACGGTGCAAGGAGTCAAACTCTAGCCCCGAACCCAGATCAGAATGTCCCAGCCCAGGCCCACCTCAGCACTGGGTCCCATCACATCCAGGGCTGGAGCGGCTCACACATATGGGGCCCCAGGCTCAGGCTGTAACCAGAGCCGGCCTTTGGTACAGCAAAAGGGGTAAAGACCCGAATTGCTCTTCTCAGCAGGGCGCCTCCGACTCAGGAGTGATCCTGCCCTGATGCTCTGCAGCCGTCTGCATCCGCAGCTGCTCCTGCCTCCTGCTTTGGAGCCGCCCCTGGCCAGCTGCTCCCAGGAGCCTCCTGTTTGCTGTGCAGAGCGGGGGGTAAGGGTAGGAGGGGGCACTGATGTCTGGGTGTCCCCCCGTCCATTTACCCCATCTCTGTGATCTGGGGTGGGGGGGTGACAGGGGTCAGGAGTGGGACAGAAACTGGCAGCTGCTGCTGTCTGAACAAGCCTTTAGACTGGTGAGTGCCACTCTGCTTAAAGGGGCAGTACGCTGTCTCTCATACACTCCCCCAGCACACACACTCTCTCTCTCTCACACACACACACACACAGTTTCTCTTTCACACTCCCCCAACACACACTGGCTCTTTTTCACACACACACTCTCACACACTTCTCCAACAAAAACTGTCTCTCCTCACACACACACACATCCCAACACAAACTTGTATTATGTTTTTGTTATTACTTCTTGGTACTTCCTGCAAAGCACGTATATTCTCTGTAATTTTAGTCTTTCAAATTGCTGTTGTTTTAGGGGTTTTTTTACCAGTCTGTGTATTTCATAATTTTATTTCTCTCTTAGGCTTAATTTTAATTCTTTGTGTAGTGAGTTCTAAAAGGCCTAACCTGTCCTGGCTGGAGTAATTATCATTATTACTTTTGTTATCATGTTGTGCTTTATCATTTATTATTTAAAATGGTACAATCAAATAATAGTATCCTTCTAGAATGTAACTTCAGCTTGTACTAACCTTAGCAGTGCCAGTTTAAAAAACATTAGCTAAAAACATAACTTTAGAAACCGGGCAGATGAAGGTTGCTTATTTTCAAATTGTATTTTTAGTTATATCTGTAAAATAATTTAAAATTTGCATGACAACAGATGAGTTCCAACTATGATATCAATAGCAATGATGGAGTTAAGTGTTAGTGAGTCACATACATGATTTTGATCAGTAAACCTAAACGCTAAAATAATTAGAAATATAAATTCCTTTTCTTAATAAATGAGAAAAAAAACCTTAAGCGCATATGTTAAAATTATGTTTTTAGTGGAATGGAAAACAATTGACTAAAATAGAGCAGATAATGGCAGTAACGCAGAGTATGTATGGTAGAGGAAGTAAGCAGATTTTAAGCAAATTTTATTTATTTTTATTTATCTCTACTAAAGATAGTGTACAAAGTATCTAACGTGTGTTTCTGGTATCTGTTCCACAACTGATACCTCAAGGTTTGGGATTGGGAATATCTGCTGTATTATCTCCTGATTGTTCTAAATTTACATATACCTTTAAACGTGGCTTTAACAATTAGATACAGGCTCCTGACAGCTAATTCCTAGATTATTATCCGCAAAAATCCCCGAGTTTTCAGGTGGCTAAGCAATCCCTGGAATCATGATTAAAGTTTCCTCACCCTCCCTCAAAATCTGAAATGGTGCCCCGGTGAGCCAGGAGTGGCCAGAGGGCTGCAGGAGGGCCGTGGGCTATGGCAAGATGCAGCCCCTGTGTGACTGCGCGAAGCCCGCCTTGAGCCACATGCCAAGCACCAGGCACCACAAGCCACAGCAGCAGCTCAGACATATGGGTGGCAATACACCATATGCCTGGCCACCCTTACTTCTGCACTGCTGCTGGCGGTGGCGTTGCCTTCAGAGCTGGGCGCCGGGCCAGGACCCACCAGTAACAGGCCGCCTTGCCAGGGCTTATTTTGTGCCAGGGCTGAGCTCTGGCCCATCTTTCAATACAAATTAAACACTGGGGAGGCAGCGGAGACCAGATGTGATGGGGGGGAGCAGGGTGCCCATTGGGGATGGATGATGGGGGGGTGCCAAAACACAAGTACGCCCAGGGCGCCATTTTCCCTAAGACCGGCCCTGGAATAACACAGCCACCCAAACCTCTTTGCCCCCGTGGGGCTCACCTCTCAGAACACACACAGCCCCACAGAGTCTCCAGCTAAATACAGCCCCTATATATGGGGTTTGCTCAGTTGTGGATATGTAGGTGCCCAGCCCCAAAGAGCCCCCAGGGCACAGCCTCACCCCACCTGCAGCCTCTGGGGAGAGGGAGAAAAAACAGCATGAAAATGGGTCGGAAAAAAACAAGTGCTAGAAAGTGTTAGGGCAAGGGGAAGTGCAGTGGGGGAGGGGCAAGGCCTTCAGAGCTGTTGATCCAGTCCTGTTTTGGGGGCTAGTGCTAGGGAAACCCTGTACAAATCTGTCTCCAGGCTGTAACGCAGGCCAAAGGCAGCTCCCGAACTGAGGGCGGCAGGGCAGGGCTTAGCGCACTGGGATATTTACACCAGAAATACCCAGCTCTGTGGCCGATTCCCCTCTGCCTGGCACACGGGGTCAACCATGTCTCCTGGGCACAGCGAGTGTGAAATGACCCCAGAGTTACACCCCCGCTGAATTGGTACAAATGGCACACTGTGGGCCGGGCAGGAGAGACGCAGACCCCTGAAATCCAGGATTAGTGAAAAAATCACGATTGGTAGCAGTAGCAGTGCAGACCCAGAGCGTTGCTGCTCCCCTGAGGCAGAGACCTCCCCATCGGCCATCTGTTGTGCTCACTTTTATGTTGGGGACAGTCCCTGTGCTGTATTCTCAGCAGGGCCGGGTGGCTAGGAGAACGGCACCTCCATCCCCTGCACCTTGTCCCAGCCAACACTGATGCCCTGGGACCCTGGTACAGAATCACTGAGCCAGACAGTCTCCTGGGGAGTGGGGAGGATTGTAAACTGCACCTGCTGGCCCCAAAGTGACCTTAAGTGGGGTCCTGGCATAGGGGAATGGCCTGGGAAAGGGGGCAGAGACGGGACATTCCTCTGTCCAGCCAGTCCCTGGCTGCTATATCACCCTGAACTTGGATAGGGGGCGTGGCTTGGGAATGGGGGTGTGGCCAGGACTTTTCTGAAGCCATACAGTCCCCAGCTGCTGTAACATCCCCAGCCAATGAGAGTACTGTCCACAGGCCACATGTCCCATATAGCAGCACAGTCCCCGTTTTCCATGAGAAGCCCGAACACCTGAGATGTGCCAGGTTTTCATTCCCTCCTTGCTCATGTCTGGTTGCTTTACAGCCACACAGTGTCTGTGTGAGCCATGTGCCTGGGCTGAGTGGGACTGGCTCTGTGTGACAGGGACACAGAGCCCCTGGAGGGGCGCTTGGGGCCTGAGCTGAGGATGGAAATTGAAGAGCAGTGGATGAGGGCTGATGCTACCAGAGCGGGGCTGGAGGTCAGAGCCCAGGTTAATGTCACTTGCTCAGTGGTTGCTGATAAACTCACCCATGTACTAAGCTCCTGCTCTGGGTAAATGTGTCTTGGAGGCTGTGGCAACTGGAGCAGTGTGGACAGACACCAACTCACGCCAACCACATGCCCCTGGGTGTCCTGTCTGAGTATTTCATACTCCTAAAAATTGCCCCTGGGAAAGTTCCCCAGTTAGGGATGCTGAACCTCTATGGATTTCACACTACTGGTGTAGGTCACTGCCTCTGGTGTGAGCAGGGGGTCCCCCTTGGAGACACGGAGAGCACTGGCCTGGGGGGAGATGTGACTGCTCCCTGTGAGTCAGACCAGCCTTGGGCTGTGGCTAGTAGTCTGTGTGTTGCGAAATGTAAATGGGAAACCAGCACATTCAGTCCTCAAAGACACCAGCCTGGGGTTGGGGGGGAATGGTGGATAATGATTCCACTCACATCTCTGGCCACACACACATCAGGGCTGCTCCCAGACATGCTACAAGAGTCCACAGCCATCCGGTTCCTCTGCTGCTCCCCCTGGGGAGGAGGGAACTGGAGGCACAGAGCCTCGGGGGTTCTCCTTGGAGGCCCAGACGCTGCTGCAGAGTCCCCTGGCTCGGTCACCAGCTCTTGCTCCCCATGATCCTGCTGTGGCTGCTCTGTAAGTTTGGGGAGAGCTCTCTGCCCACGGGCTGGGGGAGCTTGTCTCCAGGTTGTTGGGAGCAGAGGGAGAGACAGGAGAATGATGGTGCCTGGGCTGGGGAGATGTGGGGACCAGCCTGTGTTCAGAATCCCATTAGAAATATTAAATAGTTGAAATGGTGACTACACATGGCTACTTCACGGAGATCCAGACAATTAATTCATGTCAGAGTGAAAAGCCGGTTGTAAATTCATGGTGTGTGTCTCCTAACGACGTCTGACATGATTTTCAATACTCTTCCAATTTTTGCTGTAGCCTCCTGCTCTACATGCCATATAATATCATGCCCTTGTGAAGGCATCACAGGCTCATATATATAATGTACGGTCAGAGCAGCCTAGTGGTTGAGACAGCCATTTCCCATTAAAAATTATGGAATTTGGATCTAAATCCCTTAGACAACTTTGAAAATTGGAGCCTGTATGTAAGCCACACACCTTCTGTGTGTGGTGTTCTGTCCCGTCTAGTAACACTGAGACCTCTTAGAGAGAGAGATAAAATGAGTTTGCGCTACAGCCTTAGCTAACAGTATGTTGGCTTTTAGCTCATGGGGTAAAGGCTCCTATACTCAGCTCCCAAGGTCACCAGTTCAATCCTGCCCGCCAGCGACTGGGGTCTGTTGGCGTTACATGTAAATTTACATTGATTGTAAACTCTTTGGGGTAGGAGCCATCTTCTTGTTCTGTGTTGGTACGGCCCCGAGCGCAATGGGGTCCTGGTCTATATAACAGGCACTCCTAGGTGCTACTGCAGTAGAGAATACGAATATTGCATATAAAGAAATTACATTAAAAGGATGTTACTGAGGTTTCAAATTCGAGAAGACTGATGTTAGGAAATGCCAGTATTAGGTTTGGCCACTCAGAGCTCATTATGATTGTGGGGCCAGAGAGTTTAGCATTCTTCTTGGGGAGCATATTGATGATAATTTGGGACTTTGTGAGAAAGTAGAAATATTGAAATTTTTACAATGCCATATGTTCTGAGTTTCCAAGGGCATTATGAGGGAGAGGGGTTCATTAAAATTAATGGTAATTTTTTTTACACTCCGATCACTGAAGTCAAGGAGAGTTTTTTCCATTGACTTTAACCGACTTCTGGTCAAACCCTCAAACTGTACTGAAGACTTTGTAATCCTCCCCTGCAACTATTCAGCCTTTGTCAGATTCCTAACCGGGTCTTTCCACCAATATCTGCGCTGAGACCTATTAAACATGCATTGATTGTGTCTTGATTATCAGACATTCTGGGAAGATTAATTAATCAAGTCTGCAGAAAACAAGGTCATTAGAGAGGATCACAACTTAGACAATGTTTTCAAATTTGGAAATAAATGGGAAATTTTTAGCCAAATATTTGCTAATCTCCCCCCCCCCCCGCCAATTTTTCATCCACCCTTTGTTTCTGCATCTGTACAAGGGGGGTACTGATACTGACCTCCAGCAGAAAGGCTATGATATTGAAAAGAAATCTGAGACTATTCTACATCAAATGGGAGACTTTGCAAAGACCCCCCTCATTAATATTATAAGACTGTTCAATTGTTTTATAGACAGACAAGAAGGGGAAAGTGACATTTCTCACTTAAAAACATTATTACAAAGAAGACTGTGTTTAAATTGATGACCTTTAAAATGTCTCCCTTTCCACATGGTCATACCCCAGTGACGAATCCCAGCTTTGCTAGTTTGGCAGGAAAACACCCCTTAAATACTGAGACTCTGCGCCTGCTATCACTTGTGCAATTATGTAACTTTACTCTTGTAAGTAATTCCATTGAAGATAATAGGGCTACTCAGAAGAGTTCAGTTCTGCATGTGCTTAAATGTCTGCAGGACCAGGGGCTAGAGTTGTTTGTTTTCTGCATATCTGTGTGTAGGGTTAAATCTCTCTTCAACTGTAGCTGCTGTGACAGATTTTTAATCTGTTAATCTGATAACCAGCCTGTCTCTGATAGTTTCAAATTTTGCATTCCCAAAGTCACAGTTTTCAGACAATATATGCAGAGCTTTTATCAAACATTCAACATTTTCCTCTGCTTCTTGAATTCTCTGGTTGAAACGTGCTGTTTCATAAACCACACTTGTCTGAGCTCTAAAGTACGTATCAAGTATCACCTGGACCCTTTTGCAGTCTTCTCTGTGACTGTCTCCAGTAAAGTCAAAGGATTTTAAGATATGCTCTGCTTGTTTCCCCATAGCATAAATTAATAAAGATACCCATATATTTCCAGTTTCTTTGTGGAGCCTGTTTGCAATGTGAAATCTTGCACAATACTGTTTCCAGTTTGTCCATTGAGAAGGTTTGTCACTGGTGAAGTCCCCTGGAGCTTTGAAGAGTGGCATGTTGATGAGATCCTACAACCTATGTTGCATTGTTCTCTCTGTCTGCAACCTTTGTTGCTGATTTCCTTCTGTTTCTGTTCTCCTTGGTCTCTAGTATACTTCTGACACCATGTCATGTTCGGGTACCAGATGTGGACTGGCCTCAGAGCTTCCTTCTTAGCAAAGTACACACCAGATGCGTTCATCATAAGATCTTGTAATGCTCTGCCAGGCACCTCTGAGGTTAGCTTAAATAAGATGTTTTCCATACAGTGCCAGTTAGTGGCTGAACAATATAATAGAATTCAGCAGTCCATTCCCTGATCTATGAAACCCTTCGCCTCCAGGGACCAATGCCCAGGGCTCAGAGCATCCAACAGTGGCCTGGGGGTGTCTAGGGCAGGGAGATGGGTCTGTTACCTGGGAAGGAAAAATGTGAGAATAATCCAGAGATAGGTTCAGGGACGGGTTATCCCCCAATTCAATACCCTGATGCCTAGCTCCCATCCGTGGGCCTTCTCCAGGAGAAAAGTCAAGGAGAGCGCTTGTCCTGGTCTGACAGGCCCTGCTTAGTATCCCTTGAGGTCTCTATCCCAGTTTGTTAGTTCCCGTGTCCCCTCTGTCCTGAACGTGCTGCACGGCTCTGAGATGTCCCAGCCCCCTTGGGGGATTTGCTCTGAGGTCTCATGACACTGGACTGCCTCTTTTCAGAGCACAGCCCCCAGGAGTTCTGGGGGGGATACAAACAACCTTGTATGTCCCCGCCCATGCTCCACCCCCCGGCCCCTTCCTACTTCCCAGCACTGTGCTGTAGGGGGCTCTTCCCCTGTGGCCAGGGCCCCAGGCTGGGGCTAATGGGGGCTGCCTGGTGCTGGGGGGGGGCACCAAACACCTCTGCGGCTGGGGAAGGGCCGCGTCGCCTGCCCAGTGCACGGCGGGGGGGAGCACACCACTTGGCATGCTGGGGGGAGCCATGCCACCCACCCGCTGGGTGATCTGGGGCTGTGGGAGGGGAACCATGCGGCCCACCCAGGAGGTTGCTGGGATGGGGGTGGCCTCCATGTCAGGGGAGCCTCTGGGCTTTGGCGGGAGGGGCTGGGCCTTGGGCAAAAGGGGCAGGACGGGTCAGGGGCTAGCCTTCCTGAGCCTGGGGTTCACTCACCATCTAGGTGGGGACACCTGCCCAGCTGGAGGCAGAGCTGCTTTGTGGAGACCCCACTCTGAGCCTGCACTCTCTAGAGCCATTTGCCTACTCCCCAACCACCCATCAAATGTTCCCTATTCCAGGCCCAGCCATGTCTGTCTACATCTGGATCCTCCGCTATGCTCTGGTTCTTCTCCTCCTGGTGTCTTCCCTGATCATCACCTTCATCCTGTAGAGAACAAGCCATCGCTCTGCCTGAGCCACAAGACTCGAGTCCCCATGGGATATAACATGGCCCCGTCCCTTCAGCCCGCCTGCACCCCCAACCTTGTCCATCCAGCTCCTGGTTCCCCAGCACAGTCCTCTCTGTGCTGCTTCCCATACACCCTCTTTGCTCTGTGCTCCTCCCCACAGCCCTCCTCTCTCCATGTCTCAATCCCTTTGAGCAATCCCATTGCTCCACCTGCCTAGAGCGAAACATGGGGATTTGCAGGGAAAATCTTTGTCTTGTTCCCCTTCCCCAATTCTCTCTTTCTGTCAATCCTCAGACTGTGATCTTCTCAGGGATTGTCCCCTCAACAGGGTCTGGGCGGTGCCGTGCACATGGGGGTCACCACCCTGAATAACCAATAATAACAATGTCCCAGGTGGGCATGTGGCTGAGAGAATCCAACAAACATTCCAAGGTGGCTGAGCCCCAGGGTTCTCACTGGGATGTACGGCCCATGAGGGACGCGGGGCTCACGTGTAATAATCTCATTCCCTTCCCCTATGCAGAAGGGGGCAGCTGCATTTCCCAGCCTGCGCCCCATGCCAAGTGCACTGCACTGCAGGAGTGAGGTCTAGGGGTTACCCTGGCGATGGCCAGGTCTGAGGCCTTGTCTCTCTCTCAAACCCCAAGGAAAAGGACGTTTGTGGAGCCTGACACAATCAGGAGTCCCCGAGCAGGGAGGAGTTTGGCCAGGCTCCACACAGCAAACTCCAGGGACAATCACTGAGCAGGGTCCCATTTTATATTTTGCACAGTGAGCACTGCACACACAGCTAGTGACGCATAGGTCCTGTCCCAAAGATCTCGTCATCTAGGTAGACCAGGAAGACAAAGGATGGGAGGGGAAACCGAGGCAAAGAGTAATGGGGTGACTTGCCCTCAGTTACCATGAAGTACCAGGACTAGAACCTAGGTCTGCTGATTCCCATGCCTGTGTCCTAGTCACTAAACTTCACTGCCTCTTCCTTATGTCTATGGGCCGTCCATGCCTCTGGGTGAAGGAAAGGGCAGGTCACTCTCTGGGGTCATTCCAATGTCCACATTCCTTCTGGGCTCAGAAATGACCCATCCACTGAGTTCCATGGAGGGGATGATGTTATCCTCTAACAAAGGGCTGCCTCGGTCCATGTCGGAGAGCGACCAAACCAAAGAGGTCTCTACTTGGCTCATGTCTCATTCAGGGTTTCTCAAGACAAAGTGAAATACATTTCCCAGAAATTCCCAATCGTTCACTCTCCTCCATGAATGTTGGTCTCTACCAGTCATGCTGCTCCAGGCCTGGGCTGCTGGCTCAGCCAGGGGAGGTGGGAAGAGCTGCTGGGAGAGCCCCCAAGAGACAGAGTGTTGCCGAATGTGGAGCTGGTGATTCAGTAGGGTCGTCCCCGGGAGCCAGCCCTGAGCCCAGGCGTCTGTGCAGTGTTAGGGGGCGGCTGCTCTGTCTGAGGAAAAAGAAAAGAGTACTTGTGGCATCTTAGAGACTAGCACGTTTATTTGAGCATAAGCTTTTGTGAGCTACAGCGATGGCTGAGAATAGTGCAGTTGTCTCAGAGTTGGTTCTGGATTCCGCTAAAGCCCAGGAAGGGAATGGTCCTAAGTTTGTGTCTGCAGGGAGAATGGCCCAGTAACTTGGTCTCATCCAGTTAGTGTCTATGCAAAATCGCAGACCAGACAATTCTGGTGCTTGTATTTTGCCTGTTGCTAATGTGTGGCTGGGAAAGGGTGTAGCAACTCTGTCTAATCAGGGTGAGATCCTAGCCAGGGCACAAGGAGAGCATAAAGGTGATTTGATTGTGTTACCTACTGAGGGTGTGGAAACCTGTAGCAAGAAGGAAAAGATTCCTGAACTTGTGTGTGGCAAAGGGAAGGGGAACGCTTCCAACCTTTTATCTAGGAAGTCTGTAAGTTTGCCTGAAAGGGGATTGTGTAGGAATCCGCCTGATGGGCCAGAGGTAATTCTGGATGTAATGAGACCCAGAAAGAGTCTGTTGTTGCTCAGAAAAGTGTTCCTCTAGAGCAAGCTCTAGGTGAAGAGGGTAAGGGCAGAATTTCTGTGAGGGGTGAATTGTTGCATAGAAAAGACCCTAGGGAAAGGAATCCTCATGGAGTCTTTGCAAGCAGTTTACTGCAACTGAAGGGTGTGAAAGTGATTTAATCAAGAAAGTTTCAGTTCCTAACAACCAGAAATTTTCTGTTGTGAAAGAAGCCACTGACATTCCTGTTGAAAGATCCAGTGTGGAGAGCTTTGAGAAGGTCTCAGATGGAGTGAAAGCTGTTAAGAAAGTTATACAGTCCTATAACCAAGTGGCTGTGTTTGGCCAGCTTGTTGGGGAGACAACTATGAATCCGATGAAGTGAGCTGTAGCTCACAAAAGCTTGTGCTCAAATAAATTTGTTAGTCTTTAAGGTGCCACAAGTCCTCCTTTTCTTTTTGCGAATACAGACTAACACGGCTGCTACTCTGAAATCTGTCTGAGGAGATGCTCATGCCTGGCCCTGGAGCCTTTGCCATTGGGGACGTGGGGGATGGTCCAACACTCAGTGGTTGTAAATCAAGATTGTTGTTACTAAAAGACACTCTCCATCTCCAGCACAGAGATGGGCTGGATGCAGGGATCACTGCATGGGATTCTCTGGCCTGGGTGATGCAGGGGGCCAGACAGATGAACACAATGGTCCCCTCTGGCTTTAACATCCCTGGATCTGTGTAGCCCGGGCTGTGGAAACCCCCAACCAGGGGGTGAAATTCCAAGGCACATTTTACAGAGAAAAAAATAGATGCAGGCACCTCTCCCTGCACTGACCCCATCCCCACAACCCAGATGCGCTAGCAGCTCAGAGCAGTGCACGCCACCTGGCTCAGTGGGGTATATATAGATGCACAGACCCAGAGCGATGCTGCTCCCCTGACGCAGCCACCTTCTCATGGCCCATTTCCATGGACCTCTTGGTGCCAACCGGCAGGGGACATGGGGTACATGAGGGTTACAGGGATTCCTTGGGGGCAGTATCTACACATTAGTCTGCCAAAGAATGCCATGGAAGGGCTCTAATGGAAGCCTCTGTCACACTGCTCATCACAATCATTGTGAGACGTATGTACAGATAATACAGGAGGAGTCATGTCTAAATACTAGAAAATGTGTTCTCCAGCTCTGTGAGATAAGGTAGGTCACAGAAATGTGATTCCCAAGCTCCTGGCAGGCAGAGGAGAAGAACTGCTTCTCTCCTTCTGGTTGGTCATGTGCTAATTGAGTATTGCCCAATTACAATCTGAGCAAAATACTAACCAATATACAGAGGGGTTTCTAGGAAGAAACAAAGCCAGCAGGGATTCTCCTGTTTAGGAGTAAGAGAATGAACTTTTTGAACTATGTCTGGGGTGCAGACGAACCCCCCCGCCCCCCATTTCCTTTCGTCTGTGAGGATAAGTTGCCAGTGGGCTGGATTGTCTGAGAAGGGATCTCAGCCAAGCTGGTTGAAAATGCTGGGAGAATGGCTTAGGGTAAGCTATCTGGCAGGGGACAGGGGAATGCCTTGTTAGCTAAGTTTCAGCTCTAGCAAATATGTTGTGCTTCTGTTTGATAGGTAACCGCTTGTTTCCAATATTCTTACTTACTGTGACTCTAATCTTTGATCTTTCATAACAAACCTGTCCTTGTTTTCACTATGAATCTATCTCAGTGCTGTGTGTGAAGCAGAATGGTGACCCTGTGTGGAACTTGGTAAGCCGGTGTGTGCTGTTCCTTTGGGAATGGCGAATCTGAGAGCTCTGTGCATGTCCATTGGAACAGGGCCTGGCACCCCAGAAGGACAATCGGAGGACTCGGGGGATGGAGGGTGTCCATCACAAGCCTATACAGAGATAGCGAGGCTTGCAGAGGTCTCGAAGGCCGTGATTGTGCTGCTGGAAGCTGGAGGATTCAAGGAGCTGGCCCACAGCAGATACAGACAAAACTCCTTCTCATTAGGGTGTCACCCTTAGGATCCCTCAATTCCACCTGGAAAAGGGGTCTCTGTTCCGTCATTGTAGCCTCTGATAGTCCTGAAAAGCTCACTACACACAATACGTTGCAGTCATAGTATTTACGTATAAAGAATGTCTAATGAAAACTTAAATGAAAGCCAGAATCATACTGATTCCCAGAACTGTTGGGTGACATACATAGGGATGATATTGAAAGCTGTGTCTATGCACTAAACAATGGTTTGACGTCTAACTCAAGGCAGGACTGACAATGAGGGGCTGAGTTAGACAAAGGAAGCTGATTCCCCCCATCACCCTCAACTTTGTAAATCAAGCTTTGTGAGCCAACACAATGGAAGCCAAACCTGCATATGGAATAAACAGGGGGATGGAAAGACCCAGAAATAAAACCACAGGGGGTTGTCCTGACCTCAGAGACAAAGCAACGAATGTGGGGAGTACAAGAAGTCAAAAGGACTCCACTTTATCCATCGCTGATGAAGCAAAATGGACAGCTCTTTTTGCACTCATGGAAGGTGGATCCGAGCTATGCTGGCGGGTGATGCTGGGAGATTGCTTTGGGTGGGGAAAAGACTGTAGACAAGGATTTTAGCCTGTGGCAGTTAAGCTTAGGTTCTAAGAAGCATGTTATACTTTTCATTTTATATGGAACCATTACTATGTCCATTCTCCTTACATCTTTATCTTTGAGAATAACCTTATTATTGTTTTCACTCAAACTCAGTCTCTGTGCTGTGAGGTTTTAAAGGACTGTCCCTGAGTCGTACCAGTCAGGCTGTGTGTGCACTTTTCCCTTGGGGACAGTAAAGCTGGTGATTTCTGTGAGTCTCCAGTGGCACGAGCTGGATACTACAGGGGGAGGCTTTCCGAGGGGCACAGGGGCTGCAGTGCACCTGTTGTTCTCCTGCAAGGCTAGGTAAGGGCTGGCAGAACCCAGAAGAGATTGTGTGGGTGGCTGCCAGACTGGATGTGTCAGAGGAGCTGACACCCAGCTAAGAACCAGCAAGTCTTCCTCTAGCTGGAAACAAGAGGGGGTAACCAGGTGATTCATGGTCCTGGACAACCCAAGAAAGTGTCATGTAAGGCCAGGTGGTAGCAAGATGCCTCACAACCTTGAGTACCCCTGGATAGCATCATACCGACACAATGCCCATCTGCTGCGCTCACCTCTATCCTGCAGATGGTCCCTGCACTGCATTCTCAGCAGGCCCAGGTGGCTGGGAGCATGGCACCTTCTCCCCAGCACCATTTCCCAACCTATGCTGATACCATGGGACCCTGGTACAGTCACTGAGCCAGATTTTCCCCTGTGCGGGAGTGTGGTTACATACAATGCACCTGCCGGTCCCAAAGTGACCCGAATGTAGGTGCATCTGGTCCCAGCAGGATGTCTCAAGCCTAGGGTCCTCTGGGGGCACAGTCCTGTCATAGAGACACCTGCATTAGCTCCATCCCAGCTAGTGACATAGGGGGTGTGGACCCTGAATGGGGGCAGAGCCAGGAAATTCACAGATTCATGGATTCCAAGGCCAGATCATCAAGTCTAACCTCCTATATAGCTCAGGCCAGAGAACTTCCCAAAGCAATCCCTATAGCAGAGCTTTTAGAAAAAAAACCCCATCTCCATTTAAAAGTTGTCAGTGACAGAGAATCCACCACAACCCTTGGTAGATTGTGCCAATGGTTAATTTATGCTTTATTCCAGTCTGAATTTGTCTGGCTTCAACTTCCAGCCATTGGATCATGTTTGACCTTCTCTACTATTATTAAATATTTATTCTCCATGTAGGCACTTACAGACTGTGATCAAGTCACCCCTTAACCTTCTCTTTGTTAAAATAAACAGATGGAGCTCTTTGAGTCTGTCATTAAAGGCATGTTTTCTAATCCTTTAAGCATTTTTATGGATCTTTTCTGACCCCTCTCCAATTTATCAACATCCTTCTTAAATTGTGGACACCAGGACTGGACAGAGGATTCCAGCAATGGTCACATCAGTGCCAAATACAGAGGTAAAATAACCTCTCTACTCCTCTGCGAGATTCCCATTTATGCATCCAACCATCGTATTTCCCTTTTTGGCCACAGTGTCACACTGGGAGTTCATGTGCCACTGATTATCCACCATGGCTCCTATCTTTTTCAGTGTCACTGCTTCCCTGGAAAGAGTCCCACATTCTGTAAGTATGGCCTACATTCCTTGTTCCTAGGTGTATGCATTTACATTTAGCCATATTAAATGTATATTGTTTGCTTGTACCCAGCTTACCTTTCATTAATGATCTGGAGGATGGCGTGGACTGCACCCTCAGCAAGTTTGCAGATGACACTAAACTGGGAGGAGTGGTAGATACGCTGGAGGGTAGGGATAGGATACAGAGGGACCTGGACAAATTAGAGGATTGGGCCAAAAAGAAACTTAATGAGGTTCAACAAGGACAAGTGCAGAGTCCTGCACTTAGGACAGAAGAATCCCATGCACCGCTACAGACTAGGGACCGAATGGCTAGGCAGCTTCTGCAGAAAAGGACCTTGCGGTTACAGTCGACGAGAAGCTGGGTATGAGTCAATAGTGTGCCCTTGTTGCCAAGAAGGCCAATGGCATTTTGGGCTGTATAAGTAGGGGCATTGCCAGCAGATCGAGGGACATGATTGTTCCCCTCTATTTGACATTGGTGAGGCCTCATGTGGAGTACTGTGTCTAGTTTTGGGCCCCACACTACAAGAAGGATGTGAACAAATGGGAAAGCATCCAGTGGAAGGCAACAAAAATGATGAGGGGACTGGAACACATGATTTATGAGGAGAGGCTGAGGGAACTGGGATTGTTTAGTCTGCAGAAGAGAAGAATGAGGGGGGATTTGATAGCTGCTTTCAACTACCTGAAAGGGGGTTCCAAAGAGGATGGATCTAATCTGTTCTCAGCGGTGGCAGATGACAGAACAAGGCGTAATGGTCTCAAGTTGCAGTGGGGGAGGGTTAGGTTGGATATTAGGAAAAGCTTTTTCACTAGCAGGGTGGTGAAGCACTGGAATGCGTTACCTAGGGAGGTGATGGAATCTCCTTCCTTTGAGGTTTTTAAGGTCAGGCTTGACAAAACCCTGGCTGGGATGATTTAGTTGGGGATTGGTCCTGCTTTGAGCAGGGGGTTGGAATAGATGACCTCCTGAGGTCCCTTCCAACCCTGAGATTCGGTGGTTCTATCCCTAGCCATTCAGAATGTGCTTTGTGTCCATGACCTGTGCTCGTGATTATTTACACCTCACCTTATTTTTTCAGTGATGATTTTATGCTTTTTTCTGGGTGTTAATGAAAATGGTAAATAGTGTACAGCCAAGAACTGATCCCTGTGAGACCCCACTGGAAACACTCCCACTTGATACAGGAGTTCTGAAGGAACTCAGATGTGAAATTGCAGAACTACTAACTGTGGTATGTAACCTGTTGCTTAAGTCAGGCTCTGTACCATATGATTGGAGCTTAGTTAATGTAACTCCGATTTTTTTAAAAAGACTTCAAAGGTGATACTGGCAATTACAGGCAGGAAAACCTAGCTTCAGTACCAGAGAAGTAGGTTGAAACTACAATAAAGAACGGAATTATCAGGAACGTAGATGAACATGAATTGTTGAGAAAGAGTCAACATGGGATCTGTAAAGGGAAATCATGCCTCACCAATCTATTAGAATTCTTTAAGGTGGATCAACAAACATGTGGACAAAGGTAATCCAGTAGATATAGTGTACTTGGAGTTTCAGAAAGCCTTTCACAAGGTCCCACACCAAAGTCTACTAAGCAAAGTAAGTGGTCATGGGATAAGAGGGAAGGGCCTCTCATGGATCTCACTGGTGAAAAGATAGGAAACGAACAGTAGGAATAAATAGTCAGTTTTCAGAATGGAGAGACATAAATAGAGGTGTTCCCCAGGGATTGGTATGGGGACAAGTACTGTTCAGCATATTCAGAAATGATCTGGAAAAGGGGGTAAACTCTGAGGTGGCAAAGTTTGTGTATGATACAACATTTGTCAAGATAGTTAAATCCAAAGCAGATTGCAAAGAGTTACAAAGGGATCTCACAAATATGGGTGAATGGGCAACAAAATGGTAAATGAAATTCAACATGAATAAATGCAAAGTAATAGACATTAGAAAACATCATCTCAACGACATGTGCAAAATGATGGGATCAAAATTAGCTGTTACCACTCAAGAAAGAGATCTTGGAATCAATACAAGTTCTCTGAAAACATCTGCTCAGTGTGCAGTGGCAGTCAAAAAAGCTAACAAGTTATTAGGAACAATTAGGAAAGGGATAGATAATAAGACAGAAATGATCACAAAGCCACTATATAAATATAATAAATAATATGGAACACTCAAGGACATGGAAACTCAAAAATATCACTTTATTGATACATGGTACGCCCACATCTTAAATACTAGATGGAGTTCTGGTTATTTTATGTCAAAAAGATGTCTTAGTATTGGGAAAAGGATACAGAAGGACAACAAAAATGAGTAGGGGTATGGGATAGCTTCCAGATGAGCAGAAATTAAAGACTTGGACTGTTCAGTTTAGAAAAGAGATGACTATGGGGGATACGATACAGGGGTATACAATCATTAATGGTGTGGAGAAAGTGAATAGGGAAGTGTTATTTACCTGTTCACATAACACAAGAAGCCAATGAAATGTATTGCTGTCAGGTATAAAAGAAACAAAAGGAAATACTTCTTCACACAATGCACCATCAACCTGTGGAACTCATTGCCAGGGGATGTTGTGAAAGCCAAAATTATAATGGGGTTCAGAAAACACTTAGAGAAGTTCCTGGAGGACAGATCTGTTAATGGCTATTAGCCAAGATAGCCTGTGACACAACCCCATGTTCTGGGAGTCTTTAAATCCCTGACTGCCGGATGCTGGGACTGGAAGACTGAGGATGGATCACTTGATAATTTCCCTGTTTTGTTCATTCCCTCTGAAGGATCTGGCACCAGCCACTGTCAGATGACAGGATACTGGGCTAGGTGGACCATCTGACCCAGTATGGCCGTTCTTACATTCTTATCTTACCCTCCTTTAATTCTAGCCACTCCATTATCTTGCCGCGAAGCCACATCAGACTGACAGTGCTCCAGTTATCTGGGTCATCCCATTTACCCTTTTTATATAGTGGCACATTAGCTTTCCAGTGCTAAGGTCCTGTGCCCAGCTAATTCCCGGCCTTTGTATCACCCCCAGCCAAAGGGAGTGCTGTACACAGACCACGTCCTGGTGTTACCAGCATGGTCCCCATTTTCCATGTGATGCCAGTGTCTCAGGTCCCCTTCACATGAACACCTGGGGCATGTGGGTTTTCATTCCTTCCCTCTCCATGTCTGGTTGTTCTACAGGCACAGTGTCTGCCTGAGCCCTATGCCTGGGCCGGGCAGGCCTGGGTCAGTGTGACAGGGACACACGGCCCCTGGGGGCAGGGCTGAGGGTGCGCAGTGAAGAGGCCAGTGGAGTGAGAGCTCACACTACCAGAGCAGGCTGGGAGCTCAGAACAGATGTTAATGACCCCTGTGCATCATTTTGTGATATGTTGACCCCCACACACAAAGCCCGCCCTGGCAGTGGTGCATGCGGCAGGCTGTGGAGGGTGGAGACGCCGAGACAGACACCAGCTCACACCAACAACATGCCCTTGTGTCTCCCGTCTCAGGGGACAGCTGGAGCTAGTGGTAAAATAGTGGAAATTGTCAAGAGGAATTTGCCCTTTTCCTGGGAATGGATTTAGAAATTCACTAGTTTTGGCTCAGCAGGACTGAGCCTGTCACAGGGAGGTTCCAATGGGAAACCAGGGGGTCCAGCTCTCCCCGATGCAGAGACTAGATGTGTGTGTGGGGGGGATGGTGAATAATGTTTCCATTCTCATCTCATGAGGGAGGGCCCCTCTGGCCACAGACACATCAGGGCCTCCCTGAGACACGCTACAAGAGCCCAGAGCCTGTCCGGGCCAGAAGAAGGAGGGGAGAAGGAGGGACCTGGGGCACAGAGCCCCAGTGGCTGTTCATCAGAGATGTAGACTCGATGCTGCTGTGGGATATTCAGGCTGAGTCGCCGGCTCTCGATCACCCCATGATCCTGCTGTGACTGCTCTGTGAGTTTGCAGTGAGCCCTCTGCCTAGCGGTTTAGGGGCAGACAGGTTTATAGGTCTGCCTGTGCTGGGGGGACATGGGGAACAGCCTGGAGGGGAAGTTATGGTAAAAATGGTTTAAACAAACAGCTGCATGTTGATGTTCTACTGAGCTCTAAGCAGTTATTTCATGTTGGGTTTAAAAACTGGTTTGAAATTCATGGCCAAAGTTTCTTACCAATTTCTGAGAGACTATTTAATGCTCAGAACATTGTTTTGATATCTAGCTATTTTATTTAATATCTAATGTCCCTGTGTGTGTGTATTGTACTCACATATATATTACAACCTATGGCTGAGATTTTCAAAGCTGCCTATGGGATTTGGACACTTTGTTCAAATTCATGGCAACTGAGCATCCAAATCACCTATACAGCTGTGAAAGTCTGAGCCGGTGAGCAGATCTTTAATAGTACATAGACTGGACCGGAATTAAAAGGATGATATTGAGGTTACAAACCTGGAAATGACAGGATTAGGACTGGCTGTGCGGAGCTCATTTCAGGGACGAGGAGAAAGAGTTGAAGTTGATTAGGAAAGTAAAGAGAGTGAGAAAATGTTTTGAAGATCATGAATGTTCGTGTTCTTTGTTTTCAGCAGGTTACATGGTGAGGAGTGTTTTACTATTAGAACAAATTTCTTAGACGTTAATGGAAACTTTAATCCTGCCTTGCAAATATTCAAACTTTGTAAGATTCCCACTTGGGGCTTTCCATCGATAGCCATGGTGAGACCCAGGGCCCACAGATGGCTCCAATTGTGGGATTGGGGTGTATGGCTCTTGCAACATGATCCTGAGTTGGGATTTTCTGCCTTGTCTTGGCTTAATTATTTACATTAATGTCACCCTAGTGTAGCTGGGGTGACATTAATATAGTTAGAGCTGCTGTGTCTGCCACTCACCCCCTCTCCTGTCTGGTGCAGGTGCTGGGGTCACAGGCCAGGAGCCCTGCAGCTCCCCAGGTGAGTGAGAGCACAAGAGACATGGAATCAGGGGAGACATAGAAAGGAGTGAAACCCCCAGACAATGGCAATGGGAGGGCGGCTGGGGAGGTGTAGGAGGCGGATGGGTGGGCAATGCCTCTTGCACGATTCCTGCCTGAAATCCTGGTAATCGCATTGTAAATGGAACTTCCCACAGTGACAGACCATAAACTTTACTGGAAGTGAAACCCATCTTGGCCAAATCCTCAGCAGGCATAAATCAGAATCCCTCTGTTGACTCCAATGGAGCAGGGCTGATTCACATGAGCCAGGGATCTGGCCCAGTGTCACTGAGATACATGTTTAACAAAATTTTCATTTGTGTAAATCTTGGCAGGCTTGGAGCTAATAGAGGAGTGTATTGATGAGACCAGGGCACTGCACTAGAATGAATTTGCGAAAAGAAAAGGAGTACTTGTGGCACCTTCGAGACGAATACAGACTAACACGGCTGTTACTCTGAAACCTGTTAGAATGAATTTGTCTTCAATCTCCTGTGTTGCACTGTATTTATCTTCATTCCAACGTGAAGAGAAACGGCTCTTTCAATCAGCCAAGCGTACTTCTCACTAATCCATCACTAATGCTTCGTTCCCTGCCTGGCTCTGCCTTCCCTGCAGAGCTAACTCGAGTTATCCGCACTCAGCGACTCCTCTCGAGTGAGCCGAGCTCGTGCGAGAACAGGCACACTGCTGGGCCCACACTGACTCTGCTCTCCCTCCAGTGTGGGGCTAGGTACAGCTTCCTGGGGCACGGCCCACGGCTCGGAGAGCTGCAGAAAACGGAGATGTGCTACGAATTCTTTGCCAGTCTGACGTTTCTGGGCACACGACGGGAACTGTGGGAAGGCACTGGAGGACTAGTGGTACTCGTGGTACTCAAGTGGTGCTAGCCTGTGTCCACACTACAGCGAGAGTGTCTACACTTCAATTTTAGCCCCTTGCCTGACTCTATGAGTCTGAGTCAGTTGCCCTGTCCTCTGAGACTTGCTGTCACGTTGGGTTTTTGCCATGGAGATGTACCCTTAGTCTCTCTTTCTTGTTGCAGGTGACTTCCCTTCTCCTAAATTGTCTCTGAGCACCTCTTCAGCTCAGGTCGGGGACTGCATTTCGGCTCAGTGTCACCTTCGTCTCAAGACTTTAGCTGCTTTAGTTATTTTCTGTCAGAATGGTAAAGAAATATCAAGCCAAAAGGTCATGCCAGGCTGGTCACTGTATCAACATGACATCTCTGTGCAGAGCTCAGGCGAGTTTCGATGTATGTACCAGTACAGGAACGACCAGAACCAGGTGAAAAATTCTCGTCTCAGTCTCCTCCAGACACTGAATATACCAGGTGAGTTGTTGGACCCCAACACAATGTGAGGAGGGGGAAGGGAACAGCCGGATGGTGTCAGGCATTTTATAATTGTGTGGGCTTCTGCCATGGAACGTGTGGATGTTGTGAAGGCCAAAAGGATAACTGGGTTGAAAAAAGTATGAGATAAGTTCCTGGAGGTTAAGTCCATCAATGGCTATTAGCCATGATCTGGGTGTTTCTAAACCTCTGACTGCCAGTAGCTGGGAGAGGATGACAGGGGATGGATCACTCATGAATTGTCCTGTTCTGCTCATTCCCTCTGAAGCACCCGGCATTGGCCCCGGTCAGAAGACAGGATACTGGGCTAGATGGACTATTGGTCTGATCAAGTCTGGCTGTTTTTATGTTCTTATTAGATTTCTAACTCCATTTTCCAAGCCCACCTCTTGGCCAGTTTCTCTTTCTCATCCACTCATGATCGTTGTGGGCAGGGATTGACATTTATCCTGTCTGTAAAGCTACCAGCTCAATGAGACCTGACCTGGATTTGACTGTCATGTGCTAGTGCATTATTATTATTAGTTATTATTACACCAGCTGGGAATCTGGCCCACTGATGTCAATGGAGCAGGGCTGATCTGCACCAGCTGGAGATCTGGCCCATTGACTCCAGTAGAGTGGGACCAATTTACCCCAGCTGGGATTTGGCCCAGTGTGTCTGAGGCTCCTTTGGAGAGACATCGTCTAGGGATTTGTAGCAGCTGCGTCTCTGGGATGATCTCTGCTTGGCTGGCCACTGAACCGCTGAACGTCCCTGATGTTGTCTGTGTTTTTTGCCCAGGCCAGAAGCTGATCCCGAGCACCGGCCCCAGCCCTGAGGATCCAGCGTCTCAGGAAGGTGAGTGACGAGGGTTGCCAACTTTCTAGTTTCAGAAAATTGAACATCCTTGGCCCGCCGCTGCCCCGAAGCCCCTCCCCCTCCCCCATCCCTTCCCCACGGCCCCACCCCCACTCACTCCATCCCCCCTCCTCCGTCTCTCACTCTTCCCCACCCTCGCTCACTTTCACCAGGGCTGGGGCAGGGGATTGGCGTTTGTGGGGGAGTGAGGGATCCAGCTGGAGGTGTGGGTTCTGGGTGGGGCTAGGGATGAGGGGCTCAGGGTGTAGGAGGGTGCTCCAGCCTGGGGCCAAGGGGTTTGGAGTGCGGGAGGGAGCTCTGGGCTAGGGCAGGGGGTTGAGGTGTGGGGGGAAAGATGAGGGCTCCAGCTGGGGTGCGGGGTCTGGGGTGGGGCTGGGTATGAAGGGCTTGGGGTGTATGAGGGAGCTCTAGGTTGGGGCCAAGGGGTTCGGAGTGTGGGAGAGGAGTGTGGAGTCCGGGAAGGAATTCGGGTGTGGGAGGGAATGTGGGGTGCAGGCTCCAGGAGGGAGTATGGGTGTGTGAGGGGGCTCTGAGTTGTTGCAGGGGGTTGGGGCCCGGGAGGGGCCTTGGAGGGCAGGCTCTTGGTGGCTCTGGCTGGTGTGGTTTGTGGGGGTCTGGGAGGCATTGATGTCAGGTGACCCCTTAAATAGCAGCCACACCAGCACGGCCCTGGCATTTCCCGGGTGTCAGAGGCTGCTCTAACAGCCATGAATCCTGGACACCTGGCTCGGTGAGGACAAAAGTTTTTCCTCTTCTCTGGAATGTCGGGGCGGGGGGGGAGAGAATTCCCCGCTAGTGACACACCCACCCCACTGCTGCCCCTGGCTCGCTGCTCCCCCAGCATAGTGCAAATCACAGCAGCTCTAGGGAGAGAGCTGATGCAGGCCCCCCTCCTCCTCCTACCATTTGCAGTGACCCCCAACCCCTCTCCTTCATTCTCCCCCACAGCCCGGCTGCTGGCTGGGGCCTCCACACTCAGCTGCTGCCCGACTCTGTTCGGACCCGTTCCCAAGCAGAGCAGCCCAATTTTACCCTATGCTTCCACACAGCCCATTCATCCCCGGGAGGAGAGTGACCTGCCCACAGCCCCTTACCTACTGGCTGCATGGTCCCGAGTTGAACCCAGCACAGTAGCCCCACAGGGAGCAGGTTGTGGGACCCAGGACAGGTGGCTGACCCCTCCTCTCTCAGCTCCCAACAGCTGGGGAGCAGTGGGCCGGGTAGGGAGGGTGCTGAAGGCACTTCCTAAAGGCCACAGTGCCCGCTCTGCAGGGAACCCCTGGCCACCGCAGAGGCTGCTGCCGGGGGTTAACCCTGCCGGCCCCAGCCTGCAGCCGAATGCCTTTCCCAGCCCCTCCGCTGGGATCCACCCCCTGCCAGTGGGGGCTCGCACCGCCCCCGAGCTCCACAGAGAGAGCTGCTGCAGGCCCCCTACTCATCCCCCTGCCACCAACCAGACTTTTAACGGCCCAGTTGGCAGTGCTGACCGGAGCCGCCAGGGTCTCTTTTTGAAAGAGAAAACCGGATGCCTGGCAACCCTAAGAGTGACTGTGTTCAGGCCTAATTCCCCCAGCGCTCAGCACGCTGAGATCACGTTGGGTCTGAGCTCTGAAGAATCTCACCCTGATTCCCTGACCCACAGCCCATCGGCATCCCTGGGACCCTAGCACTGAGTCCAGTGGGCCGGGTTACTCCTATGTTCAGAACTGGGAGAAGGTGTCCTGTTCTAGGCCAGTCCTTGAGCAGCCCCTCTCCAACCTCCCCCACAGCAGGGTGTGTGGGGAGGGGAATAGCACATATAGGAGCGTCCGCAGCTGAGGGAGACCCATCTGTCTCCCCACAGCCATTCCCCCCTCTCACCCTGCAGCTGGCAGCATCTCCTATTAAAACAGCTTCTGTGTCGTTGCAGCGATGGGAGAGGAAGCAGAGATGGGACCATTTTACACCCCATGGCCAAAGCACCCGGCAGCTTGGGAAAGTGGAAAGAACCTCCCCTGTGGGCTGGGAGCTGGGGGTGGGGAGAGTTCATGAATCCCCGTTCTGCACTGTTACGAGAAGGAGGAACCGGGATGGAACCAGAGGACCCCCGGAGGGCAGACTGGAATCCACCCAACAGCCTCAAGAATGGGAGAACCAAAGAACAAGATAACATCTAGCAGCGCGGATGTGCTATCTGCTGATTGATTCAGCAACAGCATGATGAAGCAATTCCCATAGACTGGCATAGGAAGAAATTCCTATAAAAATAGACTCTAAAAAGTGAGAACTTTGGGGTCTGATTCTGCAAACCAACTTCCAGGAGCATCAGATGAACATCTGACAAGGCCCTGCTCCCTCCTCATGTCCAGGCCACCTGGCCGGTGGCTTGGCATGAGCAACTCTAAGGCTGGTAACTATATTAACAACCTTGCAGAACCTGTGTGTGTGTGTTTGTATGAATGAATGTGTGAATAAATATGAGATTGAATGGAATGTTATAGCTATAACTAAGTGCTTACTATGATTCTTTCTGTATTCACAATAAATGTGGTATTTTGCCTTTTTCCCTTTCATGAGATCCTGTTGGTTTTTATTTTATTGGTATAACAGCGGAAGGTCCCTCCCATGACCCCGGTGGGGAAGGACAGGCTCTAAAGCCTTGGCGAGGCCAGAGCAAGTCTGGGCTGGGGCATCCCATGGTTGGGGAGTCACACATTGGCTGGTCTGTGACTCACCTGCCCATTGTGACACGCCCCTGCTCGCTGGCACAGCCTCATCCCCTCACTCCCAGGCTTGGCTCTGGCAGAGCGAGAGCTGGCACGTGCCGCTGGGGAACGCTGAGCCAGCAGTTCCAGCTCCGCCACTGGCAGCAGAAAGTGGGTGGCCCATTTACGCGCAGGCTTCTGCCCACTCCTGACTGCAGGTAGGAGAATCTTCTAGTGTCCACCTCTGCTTTTCCATTGTATCGCCAACCACACCGAGGCTTCCCCGAGCTCCTGGCTGGGTGGCGCACGTCTGCCAAGTGCCCCGGTGCCGGCCGTCTAGCCTGGTGCCAGTGAGGAAGTGGGCAGCGGCATGCGCACAGGAGGGAGTCTGGGGCAGCTCGAAAGAAGGGGTCGCACCAGTTGAGCCCGGAGGGGACGGAGACAAGGAGGAGGGTTTGGCAGGGCTGGTGGCATGGCACGGGAAGGCGGCACAGGTGGTTAGATGAGGCATTGGGCTGGGACCCAGGAGAGCTGTGTTCAGTTCCCTGCTCCTCTGTAAGTCTTCTACGTGAGATCAGGTGAGTCCCCGCCGCTCTGGGCCTCAGCTAACGAGGGAGAGCACGTCCCTGCTCTGCGGAGGGGGGGTTGAGAGCCTAAATACCACAACACCCGTGTGCTAAGCCACTGGCATGATGGGGCCAGGTAAGTGCTCAGACACTGAGGTTGCCGGGGAAACAGGCATTCTCCGCTTGCCTGGAGACATTGTTCCATTCACCAGAACAGTCCGATGCCAGGACAGTCCCCCTGAGCTCTGGAGAGGACTAGAGGTGCCTTAGGACGCCTGCCGTGCAGCTGCTGCAGAGTCAGCAGGAGACACTGGGTGAGGAATGGAGCCCCCCAGGGCAGGGGCCATTCAGGAGACCCAGCATGGGGGGAATCAGGCCTGGGATTCCCTGCAGCGGCTGCTCCCACACAGGCCTTGGAGAGAGGAGCAGTGAAACCCCCACAAAGCTCTGCCCCCGCACAGAGCTCTGTAGCACTGGGACCCTGTACGCGTGAGCCGCAATCCAGCAGGGCCTTGGGCCAGCCCCACCCTCTCCCATTGCCCCGCTCTGGGAGGCCAGGGCACAGTTCACAATTTAGTACGGACCAGCTGCAAGGATCCTGGCGGGCCCTGGTATGGTTGGAGCAGCGTTTTCAATGTTGGGGAAAAGCGAGATCTGTGCAATAGGCAACGTAGCTCCATCTGGGCACCAGCCAGCTCCTGTGCCCCAGAGAGCTCCCACAGCTCCCACTGAACCAGGGATGAAGGGGGCAAGAGGTTGAAAGAGCAGGTGCCATCCTGGAACCCAGGAGACCCATGTTCATTTCCCAGCTCTGCCACAGATGCTCTGTTTGTCTTCGAGCAAGTCCCTTCTTCCCTCTGTGCTGTAGTTCCCTGTCTGTGCAGTGGAGTTTGCTGCCAGACCCTGCCCTGAAGGGGGCAGTTAGAATAAATGCAATCGAGGTTGGGCAGTGCTCGGATGCTAGGGGATGAGGGCCAGGATGGTGCCTAAGACAGACCGAAAGCAAGGGGGAGCTACAGAGCCGGTGGTGAGAGGGGTTTGGCCTTTGACAATCTGCTCTGAGTGCCTGGGGTGCCAGACCCCAGACAGCCACTGGCATTGCAAGACCTCCCTGATCTACAGTGCTGCTGCTCTCCCTGCTTCTAGGAGTCACTGCCTTCCCCTGGGCCGAGACCCCCGTGTCACGGAGTCCCCGGGCGATGCTCTGGAACTGCTCCCTACGAAGTCAGTCAGGACTCTGGGGAAGTCTCCTTTCTGTGAGCAGCCTGTCTGCAGGGCAAACAGCTCACACAGCTTCCACCTTCCTGGGTCTGACCTCTGAGCATTCAGCATCCTCTTCTCCTCCGTGAGCTTCCCACAGCGAGTCCGCCCAGTCAGGCTCCTGGGGAAGCCGGAGGGTCCTGCCCCCCAGCTCCGCAGACAGACGTGACTCTCAGCCAGCCAGTAAAACAGAAGGTTTATTAGATGACAGGAACATGGTCTAACACAGAGCATGTAGGTGCAGAGAACAGGAGCCCTCAGCTGAGTCCATTTTGGGAGGTAGTGAGCCAGACAACCACGTCTGTACTTCACTCCATGTCCCCAGCCAGCCTCAACTGAAACTCTCTCCAGCCCCTCCTCCTCTGGGCTTTGTCCCTTTCCCGGGCCAGGAGGTCACCTGATTCCTTTTTTCTCCAACCCTTTTAGCTCTCACCTTGTAGGGGGGATGGGCCAGGCCATCAGCACCCAGGAAATAGCGTGTTGGCCATTCTCTGTGTCCAGACCCCTGCACATACCTGCCCTCTAGGGCTCTGCAATGATCATACACCCTTACCCACCACCTAGATACTTAAGACCTGCATAGGGGAAACTGAGGCACCCCCACACTATTTAGAGGAAACATTAAGAACAGTCCCACTTCGTCACATGCCACAGCAATCATCTCCTGGGGCTGTCATGGCACTGAGCATTAGCAAGGTCTGAGACTCAGTTGGGCGGGGTGGGGGGGCTGCTATTAAAGCAGCTTCTGTGTCGTTGCAGCGGTGGGAGAGGAAGCAGAGATGGGACCATTTTACACCCCATGGCCAAAGCACCCGGCAGCTTGGGAAAGTGGAAAGAGCCTCCCATGCGGGCTGGGAGCTATGGGTGGGGAGAGTTCATGAATCCCCGTTCTGCACTGTTACGAGAAGGAGGAACCGGGATGGAAGTGATTCTCCCATTCGGGGATCCAGAGACCCCCTGGCTCCAATAGCATGGATGCAGGGAGGGGCTCTGGCCTGGGGTCTGCAGGAGCTGGGACTAGAGGAGCCCAGCGGTCCCTTCCGGCCTAACGTCTGTGACTCTGGGGAGCGGAAGGTCCCTCCCATGGCCCCGGTGGGGAAGGACAGGCTCTAAAGCCTTGGCAAGGCCAGAGCAAGTCTGGGCTGGGGCATCCCATGGCTGGGGAGTCACACATTGGCTGGTCTGTGACTCACCTGCCCATTGTGACACGCCCCTGCTGGCTGGCACAGCCTCATCCCCTCACTGCCAGGCTTGGCTCTGGCAGAGCGAGAGCTGGCAGGTGCCGCTGGGGAACGCTGAGCCAGCAGATCCAGCTCCGCCACCGGCAGCAGAAAGTGGGTGGCCCATTTACGTGCAGGTTTCTGCCCACTCCTGACTTCAGGTAGGAGAATCTTCTATTGCCCACCTCTGCTTTTCCATTGCATCGCCAACCACACCGAGCCTTCCCCGAGCTCCTGGCTGGGTGCCGGCCGTCTAGCCTGGTGCCAGTGAGGAAGTGGGCACCGGCATGCGCACAGGAGGGAGCCCGGGGCAGCTCGACAGAAGGGGTCGCACCAGTTGAGCCCGGAGGGGACGGAGACAAGGAGGAGGGTTTGGCAGGGCTGGTGGCACGGCACGGGAAGGCGGCACAGGTGGTTAGATGAGGCATTGGGCTGGGACCCAGGAGAGCTGTGTTCAGTTCCCAGCTCCTCTGTAAGTCTTCTGTGTGAGATCAGATGAGTCCCCGCTGCCCCAGGCCTCAGCTAACGAGGGAGAGCAGGTCCTTGCTCTGCGGGGGGGTTGAGAGCCTAAATACCACAACACCCGTGTGCTCAGCCACTGGCATGGTGGGGCCAGGTAAGTGTCCAGACCGGGAGGTAGCTAGTGGCCCTGCCCCTCGTCCTACTCCAGCTCTGCTCTCGCTCTAGCCTCGCTCCACCCACGCCCCGGCCTCCTGAGTCCAGCTCCAACCACGAGGCCTGACCACCTCCAGCACCTTTGCTGACACCATCACTTCCAGAGGGAATGGCACTGAGGTTGCCGGGGGAACAGGCATTCTCCGTCTGCCCGGAGCCATTGTTCCATTCACCAGGACAGTCCGATGCCAGGATAGTCCCCCTGAGCTCTGGAGAGGACTAGAGGTGCCTTAGGACGCCTGCCGTGCAGCTGCTGCAGAATCAGCAGTTGACACGGGGTGAGGAATGGAGCCCCCCAGGGCAGGGGCCATTCAGGAGACCCAGCGTGGGTGGAATCAGGCCTGGGATTCTCTGCAGTGGCTGCTGCCACACAGGCCTTGGAGAGACGAGCTGTGAAACCCCCACAAAGCTCTGCCCCGGCACAGCCTGCCTGCCTGCTGCTCTCCCGCCTTCTGCTCCTTCCCCTTCATGGTGGTGTCAGAGCAACTCCTGCTGCTCACCAGCCCGCCCCCCGCACCACACCCCACTTTCCTCCCCCACCTGGGACCTGCCACGGCCCCAATATTCCTGGGGGAAGGGATCAGGGTAATTTCCCTGGGCAGGAAGAATCCTGAGTGGTTGGATGCAGCCTGTCTGCTGGGCAGTTTGTGAACCAGCAGAAGGAGAGGCGGGAGTGACCCGTGGGAGGCCGTTTGGCCTGCGGGATGGGCCTGGGAGTCTGGAGACCTGGGTTCTGATCCTGCCTGTACTGCTGACTGCCTGGGTGACTTTGAGCACATCCATTGGCTTGTTTCCCTGCTGGCAGCTGTAGGCACTGGTGGAACAGCAATATGTGGACTGGCCCTGATGCTGAACGGGGCAGTCGCCTCTCATCTCTCACAAGCAATGCCTTGTCCTGGCTTCTTGCAGGATGGCTGAGGAAGTCCGCAAGGTCCCCTTGAAGCCCATCCTTGCCTGGGAGGAGACGAGACCTCCTCGAAGGAAGAGTCCGCAGAAGAGCCCACAGCAGCAGCAGGAGCTGTGTGTGCCTCAGCCCTTCCATGCTGGTGAGTGGGTGCCTCCTGGGTGGGCGGAGGGGCTGCAAAAATGGCAGGGGCCATGGCCCTGCATTGCGGTGGGTCTTGGCCCCTCTGGGGGTTGGGATTGCAAGACCAGGGTGTCAGTGGCGGGAGAAGACTCTATCACCTTTGTACAACTCTGGGCTGCCATGAGATGGAGAGACAGGAAAACCCAGGCAGGGGGGAATAGCCCCTCCTGCTGGCAGCAGCTGCAGCCCCTACATCTGACCGGGCATTAGGGGCGGCAGCAGAAGCATCAGGTGGAGACTGACTGAATTGCCCACCCCGATCCATCACACACAGGGTCGGAAGATGTCTTCCACCAGTCGAAGGGGATGCTCCGTGCACGGTGGATTGTTAAGCCTAGGATTGCAGGGCGCCGGCCAAAGCATGAGATGCCCCCTGATGTTGCAGCCCCATCTGCTGGCTCCTTTGCAGGGGGGTTACGCATGGCACAGCACAGGGCATTTGGGTGGGGGGGTTGATGATGGGAGCCCAGGGCTTGCCCAGGTTACACCCCGTGGCTGTCGATGGCAGGAGAGGCAGTCAGAGGAAGCAGAACAGGCAGGCCCTGGGTCCCCGTATCCCACGCAGACTGGGTAGCTCCTCCCTCTCCCGCAGCGGGGAGCAGAGCGATTCACTGCCAGTCCCTCTGCCCCCTCCAGCAATGGCCCGGAGAGTGGGGACACCACTCATAGCCTGACATCATGCCTCCTTCCAGGTGTGGCGCTCCCCAAATCCCCAGGCTCAGCGTGCATGCTGGGTGCGGGCAGGGAAGTGGGGTGGCCGCTGGGAACCAGGGCTCTGACTGGATCTTTGCTGGGCTGAGCAGCAAAGAGTTCGGGAAACCAGGGATGGCTGTGCCAGACCCTGTTGTGCATCGGGGCTGCTACCCTGCTGGGGTGGGAGCGGGGGGCAAGGGTTTCTGCTAAGATCTGTGTCACCCAGCCTGCAGCTTGGCAGCCCCAGGTATTACCACTGCTCTGTCTTTGATCAGATTCACCATCACCTGGGAATGCCTCCTGTTTTATGGGGCCAGACTCGCAGGAGAAAGACACCCTAGACTACATCAACGCCTTTCTCAAGGGCAATGAACAGGTACCAAGAGCCCTCCTCTGATCTGTCAGTTACTGCCCTGTCCACATGCAGTATCCGTCCTTCTCCGGATGAGGCATGGATTCTAAGGCCAGACGGGACCACTGTGACCTCCTGTATAACACAGGCCAGAGACCTGCCCCCAAATAATTCCTGTTTAAACTAGAGCATCTTAAAAACATCCCGTCTTGAGTTACAAAAGGCACCCACCATGCCCCTTGCCCACTGGATTTGGCCAGTCCCCAGCGTGATGGGTTGCCCCCCTTTGAGGTGCCACCTGATGTACTGGCTTATCACTGAGCCCGCCTGTTCTGCCAGCCTGGGCCCCCGTTACCTTGTCTTGTTGGGCTCGGCTCACAAGCCTCTTCCAGCCATACACACAGGCAGGGCCACACCCAGCTGCAGAAAGACACAGACACTGAGATCAGCTCTGGGAAGACTCAGCTGAAGGGCCTTGTCCCAGTTCTCTGGTGCCCACCTCCTTTGGAGTATGGACCCAAAGGTTTTATGACATGCGCCCCCTCCCTCGATGTCGAGAGAGGTATGAACAACTCTTTGCCCCTCCTCCCACTTACTAATTTATACTACAAACTGGGTTGTGGTACAAACAAGAAACAAGATGATTAACTACAAGAGGTAGATTTTAAGGGGTTAGAAGAGATAGCAAACAGAACAAAGCAGATTACCCTAGTAAATAAAGAAAACACACAAACGAAGCTTTACACACCAGATAGATAGGATATCCATTAGCAAATTCTCCCCGAGTGATAAACAGGTTGGCAGATTCTTAAGGCAGAAGCTGCCTTGGTTTTGCAGCTTGGATTTCCCAGGTTTTCTTGCACAGGCTAGGAATCTCTCTCTCTAGCCTAAGACCATCACTTCTCATGGTTCAATCTTTGTCTCTCAGATGTTTCCAGGTATATTATTGCAGGGAGTCTGAGGTCCTGTCCCGTCCCCCCCGCGATGTCCTTGTTCCCCTTTTATCTTCTCTTCCCACCTGCTGGAAAACTCTTTTGCTGTGACCTGGGTCCAACAGGTCCCGTTGTGTCGCGTTATCTCGGGGAGGTTTCTATTGCACACAGTTCCTGGGGTAGCCCTAATGCTTGTGCATTTCCTCCAGGAGCCAGTGTTTGGCTTTTTTGCTGTTCTACCTGAAAGGCTGTTTTGAACCTCACAGTGTTTTTCAGGAACACATACACAGCTGAACTTCAGAACGTCACATACAACGATAGCACATGCAATCCAATGAGACATTAATGTCTAGCAGATAAAGACTTTTAGACTGATACCTTACAAGACATACTTGATACCAAACATATCCTAATTATATGACAGTGGCGAATATTGGGTGTCAGGGTGTCACACCCAGATGTTCCTCCCACTCTATCAAGCCCCCCAGTAAGACTGTCTGGATGCTTAGCCCCCATATTGCAGTTCCTCTTTGGACACCTACCCCGTGAGATCTGCTCCCTCTCTGCTCTGGTTTCACACAGAGCTGCCCTGCCCTCCCCACATAGTCACTCCTGTTGAGAGATGAATGGCCTTCTGGCCTTCGGCTTATCAAAGCCTGAGCAGCACTGGGGGGAAGCTTTCTGACATCTCTCCCACTGGCAGCTCCTTTCCACGCTAACCTTCCTGGTTTTGTCTAATCTCTGCGGGGCATAGGAGGAGGCCAAGAAACTTGAATTCTTGGATCGTGTCATCACCATCAGCAGGGCCGCCCTCACGAGGCACCCAGAACAAAACCTGGCAGCTTTTCTCTGGAAAGCCCTCCTTGTGGAGAAAATAAAGGTGAGTAAAACACACACTCAGGCTATGTTACTTGGCGGGTTTAGTGATTGGCCTGGAGAGCTCTGCAGATTTGTCTACCTTCAACTGCCAATCGCTGCATCGTGTTGGACGTTTGTCTGTTAGACTGAAGAGCCCATTATCAAGCATTTGCTCCCTGTGTAGATACTTACAGACTGTCATCAAGGCACCCTGTAACCTTCTCTTTGTGAAGCTGAACTGATTGATTTCTGGACTCTCTCACTATAAGGCATGTTTCCCAGTCCTTCAGTCACTCTTGTGGCTCTTCTCTGACCCCTCTCCAATTTATCAACATTCTCCTTGAATTGTGGGCACCAGACCTGGAGAGAGGATCCCAGCAGAGGTCGCACCACTGCCAAATACCGAGGGAAAATAAGCTCTCTAACAACTGGAGATTGCCCTGTTTGCACAGCCCAGGATGGCATAAGCCCTTTTGGCCCCAGCCTCGCACTGGGCGCTCCTGTGCAGCTGATTACCATGACTGCCAAGTCTTTTCCAGAGTCACCGCTTCCCAGGTTAGAGCCCCCCATGCTGTGAGTGTGGCCTGCGTTCTTTGTTCCTGAACATGTCACTGTATTGAAACGTAGGTTGTTCCCTTGCACCCAGCTTCCCAAGTCACCAGGTCGCTCTGTATACACCAGTCTCCCTGCACAGAGCCCCAACACTCCGCAGTCAGTGCCCACTAGGGAACTAGCAACAAATCTGCTCCGTAGATTTGGAAAGTCTTTGCTCTGCGGCGCTGCAGAAAGCTTTCCGGAGCTTACCTCCCTTCCCTGAACGTGGGACAGCGTGTGCTGGTGGGTGGTCCAGTGGGCTGGGGCTCAGTTCCTCAGTGAGACCTTTGGGCAAATCACTTCCCCCTCTGTGCCTCAGTTTCCCTCCCATGCCTTGTCTCATCCAGTTAGCTCGTGAGTTCTCTGGGGCAGGGACTGGCTCTCACCGTGTGTGTGCAGCACCTGGAACAAGGAGCCTGATCTCAGGTGGAGTCCCTGGGTGCTAATGCTGATGGAGCCTTTGCAGTGCACTGGTGCATGACACTGGGGCACTGACCACAGGCCCTGCACTGCGCTCCCCAGCTGGAGCCCTGCACACCGTCAAGCCCACAGTAGGACGACCTGTCTGCCGAGGCCACGTGTTGCAGGCCCTGCGCTTTGCTCCCCAGTCGGAGCCTTACGGGAGCTCGGAGCCCGGCTGGCACTTCCCCACATTGTCTCCCCAGGAGCTGATTGATCTTGAGTCCGTCGACTCCCTGACCAGCGGGGTGCGTCAGCAAGCGATGCTCGCCATCATGGAGCTGAGGTACCCGGCCTGCCCACCCAGCCCCAGCTAGTGCTGTGTGCAGCCAGACACGCCAGCCTCTTGGCATGGCCAGTTCTCCAGGGCATTGCCCCCTCTGCTCCTCCCCCGTCTTCTGATTCCCCCGGGCAAGTGGCACCCGTGGGTTGGTGGTGGAGGATCCTTCGGTGCCTGGCAACCTCTCCAAGTGGCCGTGTGAAGATGTGGGGGAGGGAGCGAGGGGGTTGGACCGGTCCCCTCTGGGACCCGCAGGCGATGGCTCCGGGGGGAGAGGGGCAGTTGGGCACGGCTGGAGCGGAGCCACCGGAGTCGCCGCCAGCTGTGCCAGCTGCATCCCACCGGCAGCTCAGCGACTCCCTGTGGCTCAGAGGCTGGGCAGGCTGAGCCCTGGCACGTGGCACAGCCTGCGCCATGGGGGGCTCTCTCTCAGTGCCGCTGGCGCCCTGCTCTCAGCTTCCCAGAAGCCTGCCCATCATGTCCTGGGAGCCTGAGGCCAACATCAGTGCATCAGTCTCGCCTCAGCCCTCCAATCCGCGCATGTCTCTTCTCTCAGCAAAGTGAAGCCACTGCTGCGGGGAATGGAGCTATCCAGCCTGCTCACCGTCTGCTTCTCCAGCGTCTTCTCCCTGCCTCCAGCAGAGACCAACCAGGGCGTGGAGGCTGCTCTCTACAACAACGTAAGCCCCAAACTAGCCATGAGGAGCCGCCCCAAACCGAGGGGGAATCCTGCAAGTCACTTGTGTCCCTGCCCCCTGGGTTACCTGGCGCTGGCATAAGAGTGTAATGATCACAGCTCCTTGGCAGCGCTTCAGCTCAGGACCGGCAATTAGTGGGGAACAGACACTCCCTTCACAAGCACATTCATCCCCAGTGCATGGCTGGGGGCACAGGCCTGAGATTGATCGGCTGCTTGAGATGCACACAGGCCAGGGGAAGTGAAGCTTGGCTGGAAATCTCCCCTCCCCCTCAAATGCGGAGTCCTTCCTGACTCTTCTAATGCTTTAGACTGTGTGCAGTGGCCTCCCTGGGGACAGCAAAAGCGGGTGGGGTCCTGTTGCCAGGAGGAGTTTGCAGTAGGTCCCCTGCGGGTACAAGTGAGTAGGTGAGCTGGAATAGCAGGGGCTGCCATGGCCTGGGACGTGTCACACGCCAGGGCATTGGTTTGTCGCCTGGCTGGGTAACGCCACTTGCTGTGGTTTCTCCTCTGCTCTGCACACAGACTCTGAACACCATGGATGAGCTGCTGAAGGCCTTGGTGTGTGAGGATGAGAAGCGCAACCTTGTGGTGCTGCAAAACATCGTGGAGGTGTGGAGGCATGGGGGCAGGAAGGGGACGAGTCCTGTAGCTGGGGTGGGGCTCTGGGACCAAGGCTCCATTTAATCCCAAGCATGGGAAACCCCGTGCCTTCTGCTCCTCAGAGTACGTTCTAGACAAAGGTTCTTGGGCTGGAGGACCAAGTGCCCCCGCTATATCTGAAAAACGTCTGCATGGCATGGGGGTGGAGGAGGGCGGGATCTGCCGTGTTCTCCACTGAGCCTCATCTGAGCCCGGGATTCATTTGTGTTCACCATGGGCCCCACCAATACTGGCCAGAGCCCAGAGCTAGATTCCCCCAACGTTCTAGTTCTGGGGCCACAGGAAGTCGATTCTGTGGGTGGTTTGTGCTCCAAAAAGAGGGAAATGTCCTCAGCAGATATTCGGTCTTCTCGATCCCAGGGCTTGGGAAGAGGGAATCACAGAAGTGCAGGGCTGGAAGGGATCTCAAGAGGTCATCTACTCCACCCCCTGCACTGAGGCAGGGCCAAGCATTCCTCCACCGTCCCTGAGGAGTGTTTGTTCAGCCTGTTTTTTTAAAACATCCATGATGGGGAGTCCACCACTTCCCTAGGTCACCTGTTCCAGTGCCTAGCCACCCTTAGACTTTTTCCAAATATTTAACCTCAATCTCCCTTGCTGCAGATTAAGCCCATTACTTCTTGTCCTACCTTCAGAGGACGTGGAGAACAATTAGTCACCATCCTCTGTGAAATAGCCCTTAACGTATTGGAAGAGTGTTAGGAGGTGCCCCCTCCGTCTTCTCAAGACGAAACATGCCCAAGTCGTTCACCCTTTCTTCATAGGGCAGGTTTTCTAAACCTCTGATCATTTTTGTCGCTGTCCTCTGGACGGGCCCCAGTTTGTTCACATCTTTCTTAAAGCGGGGTGCCAAGAACTGGACACAGTGCTCCAAGCTAATACACCTCAGAATGACATTTCCCTCTTTCACAACAGCATCACACTCTTGATTCCTATTCAGTGTGAGATTCACGCTAACCCCCAGATCCTTTTCTGCAGTTCTGCCACCTAGCCGGTTATCCCTCACTTTGTTTTTATGCATTGGATTTTTCCTTCCTAAGTGCGTTACGTCACATTGGTTTTGACTGAATTTCATCTTGTTGACTTCAGACCAACTCTCCAATTTGGCAAGCTCATTCTGAATTCTAATCTGTCCTCCAAAGTGCTTGTAATTCTCCCCAGCTTGGTGTCATCCGCCAACTTGACAAGCATACTCTCCTCTCTGTTAACCAAGTTCTTCATGAAAATATTGAGCAGTACTGGACCCAGGCACACCCCTGGGGGACCCCACTTCAGACACCCTCCTAGTTTGCCAGCGAGTCAGTGATAACTCCTCTTTGAGGATTGCCTTTCCATCAGTTGTGTGCCCACTTTACAGTAGTCTCATCTGGATCATATTGGCTAAGTTTGCTTATGAGAATGTCTTGTGGAACTGTGTCAAAAGCCTTATGAAACTTCATATACATCATCATATACTGCCTCCCTCCATCCACTAGGCAAGTAACCCAGTCAAAGAAGGAAGTTAGATTTGTTTGGCATGGTTTGTTGTGGACAAATCCATGGTGCTATTCCTTATCACCCTATTATCTCCTCTAGGTTCTTACAAACTCTTTAATAATTTGTTCAATAATCTTTCTGGGTACCAAAGATAGGCTGACAGGTGGATAATTCCATGGGGCCTCCTTGTTCCCCTTTCTGAAGATAGGCTCTGTGGCTGCCCTTCTCCAGTCCTCTGGGACCTTCAGCCCTCCTAAAGGTTCAGAGATTGCTTTGTCTAGCTCCATCTCGTGTGAATATCATGAGGCTCTGCCAACTTGAATACATCTAACTGACCTAAATTGTCTTTTATCTGTTCTCTCCCTACTCTGGCCTGTATTTCTTCCCCCTTGTTGTTAATATTGTGGTCATCATCTAGTCTCCATTAACCTTTTTAGTGAAAACTGAAGCAAAAAAGGCATTAAACACCTTGGCTTTGTCTGTATCATCCATTATTTGCTCTGCTTCCCTGCTGAGTAGTGGCCCCACACTTTCCTTTGTCTTTCTCCTAATGCATTTAGAGAGCTGCTTCTGATTGCCTTTTATGTCCCTTGCCAGTTCGAACTCATTTTTGCCTTAGCCTTTCTGATTTTCACTCTATGTGCTTGTGCTATTTTTTGGTCCTTCTCCTTCGCAAGTTGTCCCAATCTGTTTCTCTCAGGTCCTGCTCCCCTGGACCGCATCCAAGGAGGTGCATGTGCGGCTGAGGGCAGTGGGAAGAATCACCTGGCTGACCAAATTCATCTCCGGTCAACACAAATTCAAGGTGAGCAGCCTGTGACTCTGGCCGTCTCCTAACTGCACTGAGCAGGCTTGCGGTGCAGCGCTCCCTGGCAGGGAAAACCTGGGCCTGGAATAGTGACTCAGCAAGATCCTCGGTAGGAGTCCAATCTAATGAGCCCTGATGTGGACGGGTCTGTCCTCTGACTCCAGTGGGCCTTGGGTGGAGCCCCATAATTCTATCTCCAAGGACTCTCCCCGCTGTTCCCCTAGGACCAAAGTCTGCTCCGCAGGGTCAGCGGATTTACACAGGATCGCCTTGAGAGCACCCTCTGAACCCAGGTGTCTCTTTACCCCCTTTGTCAGTTGCCCCCGGGACGCTTTGGCATCAGCTCCTGCCAGGCTGCCAGATGAACACCCCCTGCTCTGGGTGCTCAGGGCCATTGAGCTGCTCCAGCTGCTCCATCCCCCCTGTGGCAGGGCCTCCCCTCCGGCAGCTGAAGCGGGGTGCTTGGATGATATGCCCCCCAGAGGCTGGGGCAGCAGAAGAGAAGGAGGGAGGTGGGAGGGGACACAGTGAAAGGGATGGGAGGGGCCAAAGGAGCCAGAGCAATGGGGAGTGGGTCAGGGGAGGCCGTGCAGAGCCCAGGAGAGGAGGGCAAGGGGCTCGGTGCGACGTGGGGAAGAGCAGGGAGCGAGCGCAGGGGCTGCAGGAGGGGCAAGGGAAGGTCTGGCAGGAGGGGGAGGCTAGAGGACAAGGCTGCAGGAGAGAGCCGGCAGGATGGGTGCAGCGCAGAAAGTGGGGGTTGTGGGGAGCTCCAGGATGGAGTGAGAGAGGCGGAATGCAGAGAAGAGGAGTCCAAGGTGACCTCACGCTCCTGGACCTGAGGTCAGTGGAGGGAGGGGGATGGGAGAAGGGGCTGGGATTAGGAGCTTGCCCTTGAGATGGAGACTGGACGTTAGTTCATTCCTTACCCAGGTCCCCACTCGAGGGCAACGTTTGCTGACTTTGCTACCCAGACTTCCCGTCCCTGCTGAGCTTCCCTCAGTCCCTGGTGATGGGTCCCATGGCTCCTCCTGCTCTCATTGTCCCCAGTCTCTCTGCGCTGGGCTCTGCCTCTCCCGGTTCTAGACCGTTGCTAGTGCAATGCTGGGGGACATGCTGCACTGGGCCTGCAGGGGCGAGTGACTCCCCTTGCTCCCTCTCTCCGTCAGGGAGTGGAGGAGTTCAGAGTCCTGGGCCAGCTGGTGGGCTGTCTCACTCTGCACTGTGCTGAGCAGGAGCAGGAGATCTGCCGATCGGCTATGGAGGGACTTCACCACCTCTACGCCTTCATGCTGTGGCAAAAACGTAAGAGCACTGGAGACCCTTGTCCTTCCTAAATACATTGACATGGGGTTTCCAAACATGGGAAACATATTTAGTGAACACTTCTGCCTTTTCTGCATCCTTTTAAACAGTCTCCATCTAGTAATGAGCCTACACCATTGCTAGGATTTCTTTTGTTCCTAATACACTTTTTTAAAAAAGCCTCCTTACTATCCATAGTCCTTCAAGCCATGGAGTTTCCCCTGATGTCTTTAGCTTCCCCTGTCCATATTCTACTCTTCATAACTCACATAAGAATGGACATACTGACTCAGATCAGTTCATCTAGCCCAGTATTGTGTCTTCTGATAACGGCCAGTGCCTCATGCTTCAGAGAGAATGAACTGAAAAGGGAAATTTGGAGTGATCCATCCCCTCTCATCCGGTCCCAGCTTCTGGTAGTCAGAGGTTTAGGGACATGCAGAGTCTGGGGTTGCATGGCCTAATTATCTTGAACCCAATTATACTTTTAGGCTTCACAACATGCCACGGCAACAATTTCCACAGGTTGCCTGTGCATTGTGTGCAGAGATACCTTCTTTTCTTTGCTTTTAACTTGCTGCCTATTAATTTCAGAAAGTGACCCCTAGTTCCTGTGTTATGTGCAGGGGTAAATAACACTTTCCTATTCACTTTCTCCTCACCAGTCATGATTTTATAGACCTCTGTCATCTCCCCCCTTAGTCAGCTCTTTTCTAAACTAAATGGTCCCAGGTCTACACTGCAGACCTATATTGTTATCACTCCATTGCTCAGGGCTGTGAAAAATCCACACCCCTGTTGGCAGAAGCACCCCTCCCACTGACATAGCTAGCGCCTCTCCGGGAGGTGGATTAAGAGCTTGTTGGCAGAGGACCATCTTCTCTTCAACGCTACAGCGCCGGTGCAGCTATGGCGATAGAGTGGTTTAAGTGTAGACTTGCCCCCAGTCTTTTTAATCTTTCCTCATATGGAAGCTCTTCCATACCCCTAATCATTTTTGTCGCCCTTCTCTGCACATTTTACAATTCTGGTATATCTGTTTTGAGATGGGGCGACCAGAACTACACGCGGTATTCAAGGTGTGGGCGTGCACACTGGACTTGTATCGAGGCATTATGACATTTTTCTGGTTTATTATCTATCCCTTTCCTAATGACAGGTTTCAGAGTAACAGCCGTGTTAGTCTGTATTCGCAAAAAGAAAAGGAGTACTTGTGGCACCTTAGAGACTAACCAATTTATTTGAGCATGGAAGTGAGCTGTAGCTCACGAAAGCTCATGCTCAAATAAATTGGTTAGTCTCTAAGGTGCCACAAGTACTCCTTCCCTTTCCTAATGGATCCCAACATTCTGTTGGCTTTTTTAACTGCCACTGCACGGTGAGCGGATATTTTCGGAGAACTCTTCACGATGACTCCAAAATCTCTTTCTTGAGTGGTAATTTAAACCCCATAATTGTGTATGTATAGTTGAGATTGTGGTGTCCAGTTTGCATTTATCTATATTGAATGTCATCTGCCATTTTGTTGCCCAGTCCCCTCCCCAGTTTTGTGAGATCCCTTTGTAGCTCTTCGCAGTCTGCTTTGGATTTAACTATCTTGAGTCATTTTGTATCATCTGCAAATTTTGCTACCTCACTGGTTACCCCTTTTTCTGGATCACTGATGACTATGTTGAACTAGACTGGTGTCAACACAGATCCTTGGGGTGCCCCGCTCTTTACTTCTCTCCACTGTGAAAACTGACCATTTATCCCTGTTGTTTGCTTCCTATCTTTTAACCACTGAACCATGAGAGAACCTTCCCTCTTATCCCATGACAGCTTACTTTGGTTAAGAGCCTTTGGTGAGGGACCCTGTCAAAGGCTTTCTGAAAGTCCAAGTACAGTATATCCACTGGATCACCCTTCTCCACATTCTTGTTGACCCCCTTCAGAGAATTCTAGTAGATTGGTGAGGCATGATTTCCCTTTCAAAAAGCCATGTTGACTCTGCCCCAAAAAATTGTGTTCACCCATGTGTCTGATAATTCTGTTCTTTCCTATCATTTCAACAATTTGCCTGGTACTGAAGTCAGGCTTGTCAGGGATCACATCTGGAGACTTCTATAAAATTCACTGTCACATTCTCTATCTCGTACAGAGGCCGATTTACACATTAGCTTACATACCACAGCACTGCACATAAGTTTGTTTGGATGTCTCGTGAGAGCTGCAACCTTTGCACCAGGCAGGCAATTTACCATGCGGTTCTCCCACTCATCACAAACCCAACTGCTTATATGTCTATTGATTGAATCCCCATTACTATTACCTGGCTTTTCTTTGTAACTGGGCTTCCCGCCTCAGGAGGGCAGGCTCAGTGTGAGAGGATATCCTGACTTCATCTGGCAGGTGGGTCCCAGCTATGGGATCATCTCCCTCTGCTCCAGCTCGATGTTCTCCTTCCCAGAAACTTTCACCCTCCTCAGCAGCACAGAGGCTGTCAGACTGGGGGTGGGACCACTCTACTGCATCCCTAAAAGTCTCCTCTATGTACCTCGCTGTCTCCCTTGGCTCCACCAGTTCAGATCCTCTGGCCTCCTGGTCTCCGAGGGTAGTAGCTCCTTGGGCCAAATGCCCAGATGTGCTACCTGCCCACAGGGCTGGGAATCCTACATGCTGCATTCAGTGCAATCAACTGGAGAGCCTCACACTGCTGCTGCACTTCTGCCTGGTTTATTTTTACTCTTCCAGGGGGGTTAGTTTGTTTAGTTTTGTTGGGGAGGGAGGGGGAGTTTATTGGCCTGAATTTACAGTATGTTTCTTAGATGTACTTGTCTCTAAACTTCCTTGCAAAACTCCCGTTTCCAAAGCTAACCTCTGATTTATATTGCCTGCTGTCTGTTTCCCCTCCCTGGTTCAGGCACGACGCTGGCAAAGCAGAGTGCAGAGTATCTGCAGGTCTTCAGGGAGTGGCGAGCGGAGAACACCTTCTGGGTCACCTGGTTCACCAACACCAGCAATATCGCCATGGTAACTACTTTCAATGCTTCCTGGGATTGTTGTGCCCAGAGTTATCAGGAGAGAGAAATTAAGACCCTAGGAGTCAGGGGGAAGGGACAGACCCAGGCATGTGACTGACCCCATCCATCTGGGCCGGAGCCCTGCCTATGGCCCACTCCACCTCACAGAATCATAGAGCTCAGGAGGTATCTAATCCAACCCCAACTAAATCATCCCAGCCAGGGCTTTGTCAAGCCTGACCTTAAAAATCTCGAAGGATGAAGATTCCCCACCTCCCTAGGTAACCCTTTCCAGTGCTTCACCACCCTCCTAGTGAAATAGTGTTTCTTCATATCCAACCTGGACCTCCCCCACTGCAACTTGAGACCATTGATGCTTGTTCTGTCACCTACCACCACTGAGAACAGCCGAGCTCCAGCCTCTTTGGAACCCGCCCCCCCGACCCCCGCAGGTAGTTGAAGGCTGCTATCAAATCCCCCCTCACTCCTCTCTTTCGCAGACTAAATAAGCCCACTTCCCTCAGTCTCTCCTCATAATTCATGTGCTTCAGCCCGCTAATCATTTTCGTTACCCTCTGCTGGACTCTCTCCGATTTGTCCACATCCTTTCTCTTGTGGGGGGCCAGATGTGACCTCACCAGTGCCGAATAGAGGGGAATAATCACTTCCCTCAATCTGCTGGCAAGGCTTCTACTATTGCGGGCCAATATTCCTCCCTCCATGCCACATCCCAAGATGCACTGGGTCTCATCCAAACCTGATCCCAGCTCCTTGTCAGGTGTGGTGGGAGCTTCCCCAGAGATTAATGCTCTCCAAGGCATCATTGTGTCCACGCACCAGTGCCAGGCCCTGCTGAGCACTAGAGAGTGTATCCGTGCTGTGCAGTATTGTGCCCCCGTGCATTGCCACGCTGGCCTGTGCCATGCACGACAGCTCCTGATTGCGGGCTTTGCCTGCACTCCTGGCTGGGCCAGTCCTGGCTGCTCGGTCCGACTGGAACCGCACTGGGCAGCAAAAGGGGTTTCACTGGCAGGTTTGTTTCAGATGTTTGGGAAGTACTTCAACCCATCCGAGCGCATGGACTTCCTCCTCACTGCTATCAAGGGCATGAGAGACACCAGCGTCCATGACTCGGTGGCAGCCAGGCACATGCTGCATGTGATCCTGTGGGTCCCCAGCCCAAGCTTGGAGAGGGTAAGAGCTGCAGTGACAACAGCCTGCTGGGGGAGCCCATCTGTGGGAGACTCTGTCTCTGGGCGCTCGGCATTACTGGGGGGCAGGTCCTGTGCAATGCGGGAGGTCAGTCTAGGTGATCTCCATGGCCGCTTGTGGTCTTGCAGTCTATGAATCGATAGGCCGGGAATTGGCCCTGTGTTCTAGGCCTGGAGCTGGAGAAGAGGATGTGGGAGGGCAGATGGCCCTCAGGTACGGCAGGTCCCTGGCACCCCAGATCAATAGCAGCGCGAGGAAGACAAGGCTCCCATCTCCCCGTTTCTCTTCCAGGTGTCGGAGGCTGTGACGAGCATCTACCACAACCTGGACTCCATCAGCGAGCCGCTGGCCCAGCAGCAGCTGCTCAAGGCCCTTGTCATGCTGGGCGACCAGTACAGCAAGGAGGTGGTCACAACCCTGCTGGGCTGCTCGCTGTCATGTGACAGGTACAGGGCTGGGGCTGCTGCCGCTTGCGCTCCGGGTCCCCCGGACTGGTCCCGCTGCCAGAGACAGGGGCGTGCAGAACCTTCCAGAGATCTCCTGCTGCCTGCAGAGCTTCTGCTTGTTCTGGAGGGTTTTGCAGGCTGACATGCCGTGGAGACAGGCCAGCCTGCAAAACCCCATATGGCAGCCCTCGGCCTCCCCCGGGGCTGACACTCAGACCCGGCCCCCATGCAGCCTGCGCCAGGCAGTGGGGGCCCTTGCTGCAGCAGGAGGGCAACAAATACTAGCCGGGCGTAGGATACCCAGCAGGGTGCGGGTGGCGGTGGGTGCAGGAGGCTGGCGGGGCTCTGGCCAGCTGAAATCGGCTCTCTCCCTTTGCAGCGTTGCTGTGGAGATGTGGAGGGTGCTGACATCCCACCCCAAGACCGCAGGAAAGGTCCTACGGGAGCTGCTCGACAGGCTGCAGGAGCAGCCGCTGCGCCAGCATCACAACATCTCTCAGCAAGAGGCTGGCGTCGCCCCCTTGGCCGTAAGTTCCAGCCCCTGCAGCAAGGGAAGGAGCGCCATGTGTCCCCACCATGGCCTGAGGGTGTCTCTCTGTCTCCCACTGGGTATCGCCATTGAGCCGAAGAGAGAGAGCGTGACTCTAGCCAGCGCTATAGTCGAGGCAGAACACGCCGAAACCCTCTCCTGGTGCTCTGGGACACCTCTCATAGAACCGCAGGGTGAGAAGGGATCGCAAGGTCAGCTTGTCCAGCCCCCTGCCAAGATGCAGGATTTGTTGTGTCTATCCCAGCCGAGACAGATGGCTCCAGCCTCCTTCTATAAACCTCCAGCAAAGGGGCTTCCACAAGCTCCCTAGTCGTCTGTCCCATTGTCCTACTCTTACAGTTAGGAAGGTTTTCCTGAGATTTAATCTAAATCTGCAGTGCTGTCGTTTGAACCCATCCCCTCTTGTCCTGCCCTCTGTGGCAAGAGAGAACAACTTATCGCCATCTTTTTTTTGGCAGCCTTCGAAGAATCTGAAGACCATTAGCACGTCTCCCCTTAATCTCCTCTTTTCCAAACTAAACATAGCCAGTTCCTTCAACCTTTGCTCGTATGGCGTGTGTTCCATCCCTCTGATCATCTTTGTCACTCGCCTCTGGATCCATTACAGTTTCTCCACATCTTTTGTAGACATTGATGACCTGAACTGGACACCGTACTCCAGCTGAGGCCTAACCAGCACTGAGTAGAGTGGTACTATCACCTCCCATGACTTGCATTATACCTCTGTTAATGCAACCTAAGATTGCATTTGCTTTTTTTTTTTTTTTTTTTTTGCAACAGCATCACTTTGCTGCCTCATGCTGAGGCTGTGATCCACCGCAGCTCCCAGATCCTTCTCAGCAGTACAACTGGTTATCCCCCATTCTGTTTCTGTGCATTTGCTTTTTCTTCTCTAAATGTAGCATCTCACTTTTGTCTTTGGTGAGTTTCCTTTTGTTGTCTATAGCCCAGTCCTCCAATTTACCATGATCCCTCTGAATTTGAGCTCTTTCCTTCAAAGTCTTGGCAACTCCTTCATCAGGGAGCTGATGCAGGGCTGGGGTCATTGAAAGCTTCCCAGGGGAGCTGGCCCTGGCCTGGAGTCAGGAGCCCTGGTTTCTCTTCCTGGCTCTGCCACTGACCTGCTGGGTGACCTTGGGCAAGTCCCTGGCTGGCTTTTGTCTGTTGTTCTGCAGGGCAGGGCCTGGCTCCTGCAGGGTGCGTCTCTGGGTGTGTGATCCAAAGATCCCTAGCACTAGAGTAGCAGCAGAGCTGTGGACTCTAGACCTCCAGGGAATGCTGGTGACACCAGTGATCCAGGACGCCCAGACAGAGCCATTTTGCTTCAACTGGAACCATTTTTTCCTACGAATCCCCTTTTTGAGCCTCGTAGGTTTTAACTGTTGACGTCACAGCTCTGTCCCGCAGCACTCGCTCCTCTGAAGAGCTCGAGAAAGGCCTTTTGCTGCTCAGACCTCATACCAAGTGTGATAGACACAGTATAGTGAAGGCAGAGAAAACCCTTTGGACTTAAAGACACAGATATGGCAGCCTGGTCAAAGAGGAGACCATCTGAAGGCAACTCTCCCTAATGATAATTTACTTACCCTGAGAGTAGCAGGTCTGTCCGGTTTATTAAAGCCGGACGATGAATCGATCAGACATGGAGAGGGCATGACTGTAATTCTCTTTGTTATCCACCATTCCCATTATTCCATGTCCTCAGCCTGGTTTTCAATTGCTTGTGTTTTATTTTTCCTTCTGGAACTGGTAAGCCTGTATTGGACACTTTTTCCCTGATCCCGGTTGAGGTTTTGTGGGGCTGTCTTTGAACAGTTCAAAAGCCAAATACAGAAATGATTAAATCTGGCTTTTAGTAACAAAAACCCTAGAAGTCGTGTACAAAATCGGCTCCCTCGCCGAGGCTGGGCTGTAAGGCCCGGGACTCAGGAGAACCCAAGTTCAGTTTCGGGCTCTGCCAGACTCCCTGGGTGACCATGGGTGAGTCACGTCGCCTCTCTGTGCCTGAGTTCCATGTCTGTACAACGGGGATAGAAATCCTTCCTTTGTGTGTCTAGCCTGTAAGCTCTAGGCCAGGGAATGTCTCTTTCTGTGCCTGGAAAGCCCCCAGCACACGCCCTGATTGCAGATAGGCGCTGGAGGTGCTATTCTAACCCGTATAACAATAATACACTTGATTTGTTTGGGGTCAAGGTGTTGTGCAGAGAAGTTTCCACAGATGATACCTGCTAATAAATACCACCCCCTGAGATCGGGGGTACAAGGAAGCAGCTGCTTATGTTGCAGGTAGCCGGCCCCGCTGCCTGCGATCCTAGCTGGGGCTGTGCAAGGGCTTTGAGGCTCTAAGATGTCATCTGGAGGCGGGGCGCTAGAAGACTTTTTATAGTGGAGGTGCTGATCACCCCCTTACACTTGTCCACACACCGCACCACCCCTAGAGCTGGGGTCAGGAGCAGGGCCATGGCTCCAGGGGACGGGAGATGGATGGGGCAAGGGGGCCGAGGCTGGGGCCACAGCTGGGAGTTGGCGAAGGGCCGGCAGCTGGGACCTTGTGTGTGGGGCCAGGAGCAGAGCCCCGCGAAAAACCTTGGAGTTCTGCAGCACCCCCTGCACTCCTAGTTCCTGTGGCTCTGTCTGCAGGGGAGGCAGACATTGTTTTGGAAATGGCTTGTTGGGTCACCGGAGGGTGTTTTGTAAAGCAGCTTCTCCTTTCACACAGGTAAGGAAACTCCAGCATCAACAGCCAGTCGTCGTGGAGCAGCTACACGAGGCAGACAGGGACGTCATCTCCAATGCCATCACTGTGCTGAGAGACATCCTCGCCGGCATGGACAGGCAGAGCGCCAGCCCCATGGCTGTGCAAGTGGCTGAGAAACTCCTGCCGTTCTTTCATGATGTAAGGCCTGACGGCCCGCGGGAGACCCTTCAAGTCACAGATGTGTGAATGGGGGCTGGCGGGTGGGCTAGCGGGACCTATGCTATGGCCCTAGCCAGAAAAAGGATTGTCGTAAATGACATGAACCCATTCCCGCCTTCTTCTGCTACCCCATTCTCCATCAGAGCATATGGCAGTAAGGGTGGGAACCCTGGTGTCCTGCAGGCCTGCTGACAAGGATCAGGGCAGCCTGGGGACGAGGCTCCCCTTGGGGGAAGAACATGCATTCCTGAGCCTGCATGCAGCGAGGGGGCCTCTGCAGCACAGGGGGCCGCAATGCTCCTGCTGGCTTCCAGGGTAACAAGTGATGGTACCCTGGTGAAAATCCTGCCCCTCCCCTCCCTGGCCAGGAATCCCACAGCTGGCTTGTCAGCTCCATAAGGAAACGGCTCCATCTGTAGGTTCTGCAGCTACCGCCCTTTCCTCTCCCCTTCGTTCTCATGGCAGGGCAGCATCAAAGGAGGGGCTAGTTCTCCCCAGGCCTTTTGTAACCACAAAAGAGCCCCCCCCAGCGTGTTCACCAGACTGATGTTCAGTCCCCCACTGCACGGCGAGAGCCAGCAAAGTGGGCGGGAGAAAGGGACCCATCCATTACTGCCTTCCAGGGGTAACGCCCCAGTGGGGCTCCTGGAGGGACCACCCACCTCCCCAGCTCTCACAACGCTAAATCCTACCCTCAGCCCTCCCGAACTCTGCTGGGACCCGGCCGCTCTTTATTAAGCAGTGGCACAGGCCCAGCTAAAGATCAACACCAAGAGCAGCTCCTGCATCTAGTCCAGCACCCGCTCCTGATGGAAAGACAACTGAGAACTACTGTTCCAAGAGCCTGTCTCCAAAGTGGCCAGACAGGAGAGCGCAGCCAAATCAGATAAACAGACTAAAAGAACTTATGAACACTTTTACAACAGACGTCACTCAGAGAACTGCCTGCTCTAGAACCTGGTGCCCAGAGGCGACATGTAACTGCTGATTGGGGGGGCACCATTTAAAGGTTCAGCCACTCTCAGAACAGTTCAAGTCAACCCGCCCCCCCGCAGGCTGTCCCCCCTTACCCGCAGCCTCACCTCCCAGAAAGCTGTGGCCCCTCCCTACAGCCCCCAGCTATTGCTCCTGGTTCTCCCTGGTGGGCACAGCTCGCCCGGCCTCCCAGGTCACTGGACTGGTCCGGCTCTGCCAGCTGCCATGCAGCGAGGGGGCATCATGTGACCAAGTGGGGCCGACCCTGAGTTAACAAGAAACCCATGTGTAGGAGTGGGGCAGCCCTTGCCGAAGCCCAAGCCCCTGGAGGCTGGGTGGTTTCCAGTCATGGCTTCCAAGGCCCCCTATCTGGGAGCTCCTGCACATTTACCACCCCTTGCTCCTGGTTAACTCCCTCGCAGGTCCCTGTGCGTGGCCCGAACAAACACCAGTGTAGGAATTTGCCCCCCATACCTGGCCCCCTTGGCCTCGCTAGAGGGTCACTGTGGGTCAGCACCAGTGTGAGTCGGGTACGCAAAGCGGGAGGACAAAGTACACACATCCCTTCCCTCTTTGAATCTTTGCTCATCGCTCCCTCTCTGCCGCCCCTGTCCTGATGCTGCTCTGCCCTGAGCGTTTCCCCTTGGCTTGACAGGCGGGTGCTGATGTCAGTGTGCCCAGAGCTGGCTGTGAGATCCCAGGGGCTGTCTCACCCCACCTTACTGCTCTCTCTGGCCAAGAAGTTACCAGGCCAGCCCCTCAGCTGGTGGAAATCTGCATCTCTATTGCCTTCAATGGCGCTATGCCCATGAGACTCTGGCCCCCAGCTGTGCCTGTATGACTGGGGGTGAGTTAGCAATACCCCCTGCAGGGCAGACATCTCTGTCACAGTGAGCGCTCACCCAGCTGGGTGGGCACGACCGTCACAGCGTCTCCTCCCCACATCCTCTCTTGCAGGAGTCCAGCAAACTCCGGGTGCTCTCCATCACCCTCTTTAAACACCTGTTGGAGCTTGTAAGGGAGCCCAACAGGAAAAAGATGAAGGAGCACGTCCTCCGCAGCCTGGTCCCTCTGCTCCTCCTCCTGCACGATGAGCGCCCCAATGTGTCCCAGGTGAGGCCACAAGCTGGAGCCTGCAGCTGAGATTGTTACAGAGTGACCAGGAATTTGTTGGGGGGGCCAACATGTGACACCCTCCTTTAAGAGGTCTGGCCGGCAGAGGGCAGGTGCTCAGTGCTGTGACAATCATGTGCTCAAAAACACTTGAACGTTGAGTCCAGTAGCGCCATGACCATGGCGCCCCACCCAACTGCCGAGTCTTCCCTGCCTCCTCTGAGGCCAACACTCCCCCCCTGCAGCCAGGCTGAGAGAATGGGTGGGCGGAGGGGTCAGCTCACCACTCCTACAGCCACTGGCCTCCGCACATTCCCCTGGCTGTGCTGGTGGGAAGAGCACAACCCTGGCCATGGTCCCTACCAGGAGCAGAGCTACCCAGCCTCCGGATGGTGCCCAAGACCCAATGTGCCCTTGGCCAAGCAGCTTGGACAGCTCTTACTAGCCATGACATGCCCAAGCCTCCCCTCCGCCCTGCCCCAGGTGCCTATGCACACGCTCGCTCTCATGGCCCCCATCACTTGGGAGCCAAATGCCCCCAGCAGTAATGAATTCACCCTCCTACCCCCCATGAGGTGGGGAACTAAGGCACAGCGTGAGGCCTAGTGCCTCAAAAGTATTGAATGCCCATGGGCATTAGGCACCTAAATCCCTTTGTAGCCCTGGGCCGAAGCAACTTGCCTGAGTTCCTGCAGGAAGAGCTGGGAATTGAGTCAGGTCTCCAACCATTCCTTAGCCAAACCTCCGCCCTTCCGCGAGCAGCCACGGGCCGGGAACCGTTCAGCACACACGGCCTCCAGTAACTATGTTAGTGGCTTCCAGCTGGGCTGTCCCTAGCCATTTGGGTGCCTTATCCAGCCCCCCCACAGTGGGGCTGTGTGGGGTCCCAGGCCTCCCCCTCCTCCCCACCAGGGTCTGGGAGGCAGGAGCTGTGTGGGGCCACTTTTGGGGGGCCCACAGGCCCAGAGTGGCCTGGGGGATTAGCGGAGAGCTGCGAGTAGCGCGCTCTGCTTCCCTCGCCCCGGATCCAGCCGTGTCGCTCGAGGGAGGGGGTTTGGGGAAAGGGATCCCTCCCACACACACACTCACTGACAGCAGCGGGAAGCAGAGCAGCCTGGCCCCAGCCCACTCTACTCTGCCAGCTCCCAGCCACAGCACTCCACTTCCCACCGCCGGTGAGTGCGGGAGGCAATCCTTTTGGAGGAGAGCGGGCTGGGACAGGTTGCTCCACTTCCTGCCACTGCCAGTGAGTGTGGGGTCGCTGGGGGAAGAGACTTGCGGAGAAGAGGTGGAATGGGGGCGGGCTGGGGATGGAACAGGGGGGAAGGGGAAGAGGGAGGGCGGAGGGAGTTGTCTGGGCCCCCCCAGGGACGGCCCTGCCCTTTGTAGTGGGTGCAGCCCGCGGCGGGCCTGGCTGAGGTATAGGGCGGATCACTGGGGCTGGGGCTGCTGCATGTGCAGCATGCAGCCGCCTACTGACACCATGAAATTTGGGGCACCAAATTTGGGGCAATTTGGTGCCCCAAATTTCATGGTGCCCTACGCAGGCACGTATGCCGAGGGACGGCCCTGGCTTCAAGCTCCTGTAACCATTGTCCCTCTTGTTTTGCAGGTGTGTTGGGACACCCTCAGGAGTGCGGTGGAATTTCTAAGGTGGAGCCAGCTCAGTGCTCTCATCCAGAAAAAGGAGCTTTGGCGAGGCTGTGACTGCCTGGTGAGTGAGCCCTCCATTGCCTGGCTCCATTCCCACACGGAGCCCCAGCCCCGGGACCACACCTGGCCCTGGCTGTAGTCCCTCTGCGTGATCCCCCCGGCACAGGAAGGAGGGCTGAAAGCAGGACACTCCACAGATCTGGAACCTGGCCTGCAGGATGGAAAGGCCTTTAATAACCTTGTGCTCCCTTGTTCTGGCTCCTAGGTGGCGTGCTACAAGGAGAGGGCAGAAACCTTCCTCTGCCAGGCCATGGCCTTTGTGGAAAACCTGCAGGCTCCCATTAGAGAAGCGGCCATCAGGTTTCTAGGTAACCACAGAGCAGAGGGGTCCCTTAAGCAGAGGGGCTGGATCCAGTCCCAGGCTCTCCTCAGTCCCTCCGGCAGCGAGAAGTAACCCCTGGGCTCCTGATTGCCGAATGAAGGCTCAGGGGTGTCAGAAACCCGCAGGAGCAAGCTCACCCCAAACTGTCCTGATTGGCTGATGGGCCCCCTCGAACCCCACTGCTCCCCATGCAGTCCCCATCCCCCCCACCCCCACCCCACCATGGGCTCTTGGTATTGGAACCTCAAGGCGCTATGCTCTCCTTTGGCAACCAGCCCCACAGCCATCCCTGGGGACTCGCCCTTTCCCCTGGGGACTCAGGAGTGCGTCCTGGACAGCGAGGGGCAGGGGAAAGCCCCACTGCTTGGAGGGTGACAGACGCTTTGATACCCTCGCTGGGGACGCAGGGATGTGACGAGCTGTTTGTGTGTGTAGGGCTCACTGCCCGGCAGCTGGACCAGCAGAGCCAGGAGAAGTTGGAGGCCATCTGCAATGGTGAGTGGTATCTGCTTTGAGCACTGAGCACTAGAGGGACGAATGGCCCAGGGCTGCGGGCTGGGTTCAATCTCCGACGCCAGCAATGTGATCTTGGGCGAGAGCCACAAAGGGTTGCAAACTGTAGATCCCCAAACCCCTGATCAGCTTCCCCCTCACCCTGTGGTGTCTGCTGGTTGGCATGTGCCCAGGCACTTAGCCCTGACCTCAGAGCTGTTGCCTGGCAAATCCCCAAACTGGGCCTGAGCTGGCTGGCCTTCGCAGACGATTGTCCCCTCCCCGCCCCCGCAACACAGCAAAGTTGGGGTCCTGCCTCCCCCCCTTGCACTCAGTAGCCCAGGGTTTGTTGCAGTCACCTCCAAGTGGGGTGCCTGGTGTCAAGCCACTGCTCCAAAGGAGACTGAGGTGACGTCCGGTCATCTACCTCCCTGCTGCGTGCCCGGAACCCTGGGCCTGCGCAGGGCAGAGCAGCGTCTCCTCCACATTTGTTGGGGAAAAGGGGGATAGGGGGGTGACAGCTCAGGCTCCTCACTCCCAGAGCAGGTTCACAGCTGGGCCCCAACCAGAGCTAGAGAATGGCTGAGCTCCCTCCTCGGCATTTGCTGGAGGGCAGCAGGGCACCGGAAGTTAGGCGTAGCCTAACAATGCCCAAGCCCCCTTTGTGAATCTCCCCCTCTCTGGGCTTGAGTGCCCATCTGTGCACTGGGGGAAAGGGGGAGCGTAAATACAGGCAGGGATGAGGCCATCAGATACTGCAGGGACGGGGCAGTCCTAGAAATAGTGAGTGAATGGGATTCAGAGTAACAGCCGTGTTAGTCTGTATTGGCAAAAAGAAAAGGAGTACTTGTGGCACCTTAGAGACTAACCAATTTATTTGAGCATAAGCTTTCGTGAGCTACAGCTCACTTCATCCGATGCATACTGTGGAAACTGCAGAAGACATTATATACACAGAGACCATGAAACAATACCTCCTCCCATCCCACTCTCCTGCTGGTAATAGCTTATCTAAAATGATCACTCTCCTTACAATGTGTATGATAATCAAGTTGGGCCATTTCCAGCACAAATCCAGGTTTTCTCACCCTCCGCCCCCCCCACACAAACTCACTCTCCTGCTGGTAATAGCCCATCCAAAGTGACCACTCTCTTTACAATGTGTATGATAATCAAGTTGGGCCATTTCCAGCACAAATCCAGGTTTTCTCACCCCCCACCCCACCTCCAAAAACCACACACACAAACTCACTCTCCTGCTGGTAATAGCTTATCCAAAGTGACCACTTTCCTTACAATGTGTATGAAAATCAATGTGAGCCATTTCTAGCACAAATCCAGGTTTTCTAACCCCCCCACCCCCCACCCCAAAACAAAACAAAAAAACACACACACACACAAACTCACTCTCCTGCTGGTAATAGCTTATCCAAAGTGACCACTCTCCCTACAATGTACATGATAATCAAGGTGGGCCATTTCCAGCACAAATCCAGGTTTTCTCACCCCCCCACCCCCATACATACACAAACTCACTCTCCTGCTGGTAATAGCTCCTCCAAACTGACCACTCTCCTTACAATGTGTATGATTATCAAAGTGGGCCATTTCCAGCCTAAATCCAAGTTTAAGCAGAACGTCTGAGGGTGGGGGAGTAGGAAAAAACAAGGGGAAATAGGCTACCTTGCATAATGACTTAGCCACTCCCAGTCTCTATTTAAGCCTAAATTAATAGTATCCAATTTGCAAATGAATTCCAATTCAGCAGTTTCTCGCTGGAGTCTGGATTTGAAGTTTTTTTGTTGTAAGATAGCGACCTTCATGTCTGTGATTGCGTGACCAGAGAGATTGAAGTGTTCTCCGACTGGTTTATGAATGTTATAATTCTTGACATCTGATTTGTGTCCATTTATTCTTTTACGTAGAGACTATCCAGTTTGACCAATGTACGGCAGAGGGGCATTGTTGGCACATGATGGCATATATCACATTGGTGGATGTGCAGGTGAACGAGCCTCTGATAGTGTGGCTGATGTTATTAGGCCCTGTGATGGTGTCCCCTGAATAGATATGTGGGCACAGTTGGCAACGGGCTTTGTTGCAAGGATAGGTTCCTGGGTTAGTGGTTCTGTTGTGTGGTATGTGGTTGTTGGTGAGTATTTGCTTCAGGTTGGGGGGCTGTCTGTAGGCAAGGACTGGCCTGTCTCCCAAGATTTGTGAGAGTGTTGGGTCATCCTTCAGGATAGGTTGTAGATCCTTAATAATGCATTGGAGGGGTTTTAGTTGGGGGGCTGAAGGTGACGACTAGTGGCGTTCTGTTATTTTCTTTGTTAGGCCTGTCCTGTAGTAGATGACTTCTGGGAACTCTTCTGGTTCTATCAATCTGGTTCTTCACTTCCGCAGGTGGGTATTGTAGTTGTAAGAATGCTTGATAGAGATCTTGTAGGTGTTTGTCTCTGTCTGAGGGGTTGGAGCAAATGCAGTTGTATCGCAGAGCTTGGCTGTAGACGATGGATGGTGTGGTGTGGTCAGGGTGAAAGCTGGAGGCATGTAGGTAGGAATAGCGGTAAGTAGGTTTCCGGTATAGGGTGGTGTTTATGTGACCATTGTTTATTAGCACTGTAGTGTCCAGGAAGTGGATCTCTTGTGTGGACTGGACCAGGCTGAGGTTGATGGTGGGATGGAAATTGTTGAAATCATGGTGGAATTCCCCAAGGGCTTCTTTTCCATGGGTCCAGATGATGAAGATGTCATCAATAGAGCGCAAGTAGAGTAGGGGCATTAGGGGACGAGAGCTGAGGAAGCGTTGTTCTAAATCAGCCATAAAAATGTTGGCATACTGTGGGGCCATGCGGGTACCCATAGCAGTGCCGCTGATCTGAAGGTATACATTGTCCCCAAATGTAAAATAGTTATGGGTAAGGACAAAGTCACAAAGTTCAGCCACCAGGTTAGCCGTGACATTATCGGGGATAGTGTTCTTGACGGCTTGTAGTCCATCTTTGTGTGGAATGTTGGTGCAGAGGGCTTACACATTGTAAGGAGCGTGATCACTTTAGATAAGCTATTACCAGCAGGAGAGTGGGATGGGAGGAGGTATTGTTTCATGGTCTCTGTGTATATAATGTCTTCTGCAGTTTCCACAGTATGCATCCGATGAAGTGAGTTGTAGCTCATGAAAGCTGATGCTCAAATAAATTGGTTAGTCTCTAAGGTGCCATAAGTACTCCTTTTCTTTTTGAGTGAATGGGGTTCATTGTGACTTCTTGCCTGTGTCTGGGGGCTCCCCCTGCTGTGGAGGGCAGTGGGGATGTTTAGTGAGGGTTGGTGGTTGTTCCTGTTAGTCCCCTGCCTCCCGCCTCCCAGGCTGCTGCCTTCTTGTCGCGGGCTGAGAGGTACAGCGCTGGCTTGCTCTGCCAGGGCTTTCCAGAACACCATGGCTCTGACCTCCATTTCCTTCCTTTCAATCTTAGTCCTCAAAGGCTTTCAGCACGACAGCAAGTCCTCTGTCAGGTGCCTGGCTTTGCAAACCATGCTGATCCTCAAGGCCTGCAAGAAACACCGTCCAGCCCGCACCAGCCTACGGACACTCTTGCACAGGATGAGACTGACGCATACAAGGGAGAACCCAGTCGTTGAAGTTGCCCAGCTGCCCCAGTAAAAGCCAGCCTCCCTACTCTGGGGGTTTGGTGCACCAGAGCCCGCCTGGAGCACGGTGGAACACATCATGCCGCACCATGGCTTTCTCCCCATTGGCCGCCTGCCCTGCCCAGCCACGTGAGTAGTTAACCGCTCAATAGCTTCTATCACCATGTACTTTTTGACAGGTTTCCATGCCCCGTGTAGAGTTTACGTCCCGCCCTCCGTCCCCGTTTCCGGTCGTGTACATTTTTGGCACCATCAGCCCTTTTGAACATTTCTTTTGTATTATTTTTCTGGGTTTGGCTGGGGGAAGGTTGTGTGCTTGTGCTACAGTCAGGCAGGCAGAGCAGCAGAAGGTCCATTTGCCTGGCCCTTGATCAGGGCGGGGCAGCAACCAAGTAGGCTGCCACTCCTGACGGTGGGGTGGCGGGGATAGGGGAACCCAGGTCCTCCCGCTCCACTGCGTCCCCGCCCAGGGCCCTAACAGCGTGCTCTGTTTTGACATATTTAGAGAAAAAGTATGAACGAGTAGAAAGAGAGGCTGTAGGGGGTTCGCGGCTCCCTCCCCATCCGTCTGGGCGGGAGACCACACCCCTGGCTACGATACTTCCGGGGTACCTTGGTTCAGGGGAAATAGCTCAGTGTTCATGGTTCTGGCCTGCAGTCAGGCCGACCAACGGTAGAGAGTCTGTTTGCCCGGGGCCCTCATTCAGGACAGGGCTGCTGTCGAGTAGGGGCTCTGGCCTACAGTCAGGCAGGCAGAGCAGCAGAAGGTCCATTTGCCTGGCCCTTGATCGGGCGTGGCAGCAATCAAGTAGGGGGGCTCTGGCCTACAGTCCGGCAGAGCCGTTGCAGTCTGGGGGAGGTTAGCTCTCTGGTGGGAGAGTCAGCACAACCGTCTGTCGTCCTGATTCAGGCGGGTGCCAGACCAATCAGGTCTCCTGACAACCAAGCGGGGAGGCTGCTACTCCTGACGGTGGGGTGGCGGTGGTAGGGGAACCCAGGCCCTCTCGCTCCACTGCGTCCCATCCCAGGGCCCTAACAGCCGTGGAGCGGTCCGCCACTGCGTCAGTGGGGAAAATCCGACAGCAACACACTGGCCGGCTTGTAGTCAATAACACAGCTGAACCCAATTCGGCTGCCCTGGGATCCTTGCTACACACCCATTCCGTGTGTACATGGGTTCAGGGGTGGCAGGTTTGTAGAAATTTTGGTGGTGCCCAGAACCCTCCCCTACTTCGCCCCCCTGCCCAAGGCTCTGGGAGGGAGTTTGGGTGAGGAAGGACGTCTGGGGTGCAGGCCCTAGGCTTAGGCAGAGTATTGGGGTGCAGGCTGCAGGCTCTGGGAGGGAGTTTGGGGATGGGAGGGGGTGCAGAGGGAGGGGGTGCAGGGCTGAGGGGTTTGGGAGGGGCTCAGGGCAAGAGTCAGGGTGTAGGGGGTGAGGGTTCTGTTTGGGGCTGGGAGGTTTGGGGGGTTAGAGAGGCTCAAGGCTGGGGCAGACAGTTGGAATGTAGGGAGATGAGGGCCCTGTCAAGGGCTGGAGATGAGGGGTTTGTGGTGTTGGAAAGGGCTCAGGGCTGGGGCAGAGGGTTGGGGTGTGGGGGGATGAGGGCTATGTCTAGGGCTGGAGATGAGGGGTTTGTGGTGTTGGAAGGGGCTCAGGGCTGGGGCAGAGGGTTGGGTTTGGGGGGATGAGGGCTATGTCTAGGGCTGGAGATGAGGGGTTTGTGATATTGGAAGGGGCTCAGGGCTGGGGCAGAGGGTTGGGGTGTGAGGGGGATGAGGGCTCTGGATAGGACTGGGGATAAGGTGTTTGGGGTGTTGGAGGGGCTCAAGGCTGGGGCAGAGGGTTGGAATGTAGGGAGATGAAGGCTCTGTCTAGGGCTGGAGATGAGGGGTTTGTGGTGTTGGAGGGGGCTCAGGGCTGGGGCAGAGGGTTGGCGTCTGGGGGGATGAGGCTCTGTCTAGGGCTGGAGATGAGGGGTTTGTGGTGTTGTAAGGGGCTCAGGGCTGGGGCAGAGGGTTGGAGTGTCGGGGGATGAGGGCTCTGGCTAGGACTGGGGATAAGGTGTTTGGGGTGTTGGAGGGGCTCAGGGCGAGGGTTGAGGGTGTGGTGGAGAGGTGAAAGCTCTGGCTGGGGGTGTGGGCTCTGGGGTGGGGCAGGGCTGGGGATGAGTTTGGGGTGCAGGCAGGCTGCTCCGGGATAGCGGCCAGAGAGGAGGACTCCCCCCAGCCCTTTCCCTGCCGGCAACAGCGAGCTCTGGGGGAGGACAGTGAGTGGCAGCCCCACCAGCTTCTCAGTGTCCCTGGCATCTGGCAGCCCCTCTGGGTCTCTGTCAGGATAGCGCTCTCTGTTCGGTCCGTGCTTCCACAGCGGGGAAGAGACATGCTGCTCATCTGGCAGCTCTCTCCCATCTGAGCTGGAGACCCAGCCTTTTATAGTGCCACTTCCTGCCCCGCCCCTCTGCTGCCATGGGTGTCCCGGTTCTGCCCACCAGGGGGTGTTCGCGGCTCCCTCCCAGGCTGCCAGGGCAGGAGGACACGCCCCCTCATGACAGAGGCCTTAAAGGAGTTTTAAAGGAAAGGAGTTTTAAAAAAAGAAAGATTGCTTAGCCTTAGAAGAAAAAAGGAAAGAAAGGTCATTTTAAATAGAAGGAAGAGGGGAAACTATAGAAAGCAACAAGAGAGAGGAGTATGTTTTATAGATTAGTAAGAACGTGGTAAAAGGTTATTGTTGTTGGGACTAAAAAATAATAAGAGTAAAAAAATTGAAATCAATTTTAAAAAGCAAAGGCTCATTAAAGAAAAGAGGAAACTCTAAAGGAAGGTTGAGAAGGTCGGGTGAAAGAAATCACACGGCCGAAAAATGAGCTAGAGATCCTGTGTCAGTGACACAGGGCTGTGTAAAGTACAGAAAACAGAAAGAGAGAGAAAGATCCTTTTCTGTTACTAAGGAGAACACAGAGCTGTGCAACAGAGAGAAAGATCCTTTTTTTGGTTAGTGAGAGAAGGAGAATATAGAAAACAGGAAGAGATCCTTTTTGGTTAGTGAGACAAGGAAAGTATAAAGAAAAGGAGTCCTTGTGGCACCTTAGAGACTAACAAATTTATCTGAGCATAAGCTTTCATGAGCATCCAATGCGTTGGTCTCTAAGGTGCCACAAGTCCTCCTTTTCTTTTTGCGAATACAGATTCACACGGCTGCTACTCTGAAACCTGTCATTATACAAGGAAAGTATAGCAAGCTGCAGGGGGGGAGGGGAGGGAGAAGAGAACTTACCCTTCATAGAATCATAGAATCATAGACTATCAGGGTTGGAAGGGACCTCAGGAGGTCATCTAGTCCAACCCCCTGCTCAAAGCAGGACCGATCCCCGACTAAATCATCCCAGCCAGGGCTTTGTCAAGCCTGACCTTAAAAACTTCTAAGGAAGGAGATTCCACCACCTCCCTAGGTAACACATTCCAGTGTTTCACCACCCTCCTAGCGAAAAAGTTTTTCCTAATATCCAACCTAAATCTCCCCCGCTGCAACTTGAGACCATTACTCCTTGTTCTGTCATCTGCTACCACTGAGAACAGTCTAGAACCATCCTCTTTGGAACCCCCTTTCAGGTAGTTGAAAGCAGCTATCAAATCCCCCCTCATTCTTCTCTTCCGTAGACTAAACATCCCAAGTTCCCTCAGCCTCTCCTCAAAAGTCATGTGTTCCAGTCCCCTAATCATTTTTGTTGCCCTCCGCTGGACTCTTTCCAATTTTTCCACATCCTTCTTGTAGTGTGGGGCCCAAAACTGAACACAGTACTCCAGATGAGGCCTCACCAGTGTCGAATAGAGGGAAACGATCACATCCCTCCATCTGCTGGCAATGCCCCTACTTATACATCCCAAAATGCCATTGGCCTTCTTGGCAACAAGGGCACACTGTTGACTGATATCGAGCTTCTCGTCCACTGTAACCCCTAGGTCCTTTTCTGCAGAACTCCTGCCGAGCCATTCGGTCCTTAGTCTGTAGCGGTGCATTGGATTCTTCCATCCTAAGTGCAGGACTCTGCACTTGTCCTTGCTGAACCTCATCAGAGTTCTTTTGGCCCAATCCTCCAATTTGTCTAGGGCCTTCTGTAGCCTATCCCTACCCTCCAGCGTATCTACCTCTCCTCCCAGTTTAGTGTCATCTGCAAACTTGCTGAGGTGCAATCCACACCATCCTCCAGATCATTTATGAAGACATTGAACAAAACCGGCCCCAGGACCGACCCTTGGGGAACTCCACTTGATACCAGCTGCCAACTAGACATCGAGCCATTGAGCACTACCCGTTGAGCCCGACAATCTAGCCAGCTTTCTATCCACCTTATAGTCTATTCATCCAGCCCATACTTCTTTAACTTGCTGGCAACAATACTGTGGGAGACAGTGTCAAAAGCTTTGCTAAAGTCAAGGAACAACACGTCCACCGCTTTCCCCTCATCCACAGAGCCAGTTATCGCGTCATAGAAGGCAATTAGATTAGTCAGGAATTATTTGCCCTTGGTGAATCCATGCTGACTGTTCCTGATCACTTTCCTCTCCTCTAAGTGCTTCAGAATTGATTCCTTGAGGACCTGCTCCACGATTTTTCTAGGGACTGAGGTGAGGCTGACCGGCCTGTAGTTCCCAGGATCCTCCTTCTTCCCTTTTTTAAAGATGGGCACTACATTAGCCTTTTTCCAGTCATCTGGGACTTCCCCCGATTGCCATGAGTTTTCAAAGATAATGGCCAATGGCTCTGCAATCACATCCGCCAACTCCTTTAGGACTCTCGGATGCAACGCATCCGGCCCCATGGACTTGTGCTCGTCCAGCTTTGCTAAATAGTCCCAAACCACCTCTTTCTCCACAGAGGGCTGGTCACCTCCTCCCCATGCTGTGCTGCCCAGTGCAGTAGTCTAGGAGCTGACCTTGTTCGTGAAGACAGAGGCAAAAAAAGCATTGAGTACCTTAGCTTTTTCCACATCCTCTGTCACTAGGTTGCCTCCCTCATTCAGTAAGGGGCCCACACTTTCCTTGACTTTCTTCTTGTTGCTAACATACCTGAAGAAACCCTTCTTGTTACTCTTAACATCTCTTGCTAGCTGCAACTCCAGGTGTGATTTGGCCTTCCTGATTTCACTCCTGCATGCCCGAGCAATATTTTTGTCTCCTCCCTGGTCATTTGTCCAATCTTCCACTTCTTGTAAGCTTCTTTTTTGTATTTAAGGTTAGCAAGGATTTCACTGTTAAGCCAAGCTGGTCGCCTGCCATATTTACTATTCTTTCTACACATCGGGACGGTTTGTCCCTGTAACCTCAATAAGGATTCTTTAAAATACAGCCAGCTCTCCTGGACTCCTTTCCCCCTCATGTCATTCTTCCAGGGGATCTTGCCCACCAGTTCCCTGAGGGAGTCAAAGTCTGCTTTTCTCAAGTCCAGGGTCCGTATTCTGCTGCTTTCCTTTCTTCCTTGTTTCAGGATCCTGAACTCGACCATCTCATGGTCACTGCCTCCCAGGTTCCCATCCACTTTTGCTTCCCCTACTAATTCTTCCCTTGCGGCTGCCCCCGGGGAAAGAGGGAGCTCCCAAGGCTCACAGCCCCCAGCATGGTTATCTCTGCCTCTCGGGCGGACCAATCAGAAACTGTTCTACAGCTGCATCATAGAATGCATTTTCGTGAACCAATCCTATCAACCCAAGATTTTTAAACAAGAGCCCTCTCCCTCCCCTCCCCGCCCCTCCCCTCACTACCCACCCCCTTTAACTGCCTTATTCTTATCTAAAAAAACAGGCCCCAAGCACCTTTCCCACTAGATAGATAGATAGATAGATAGATAGATAGATAGATAGATAGATAGATAGATAACCCCATTGGCTTTAAGGCCTTTTAAATTTTATGGGACTTTTCCCACTGGGGCTGACAAACAACAAAAATAATTTGCGGGGTTTTTAGAGAGTGTTCCCTGTTTTAAAATTCCACAGTTCAATTAGGGCTTGTCTACACTGCCACTTACAGCGCTGAAACATGCCCCGCTCAGGGGTGTGAAAAAACACCCTCCTCAGCTGGAGCCGCGAGGACACTGCCACCTTAAAGCGTTGTCGCGGCAGCGATTTCACGTGGGCAGTGTAGACACCTTCTTAAGAGTTTAAACCTGTTCGTGTTACAAAGGGACCTCTTTATTTCACTACAGAACAAGGGAGTTCATTTCAAGGGTTACAAATGTGTTAAATAGATTGTGAATGGTAATATTGCTTTCTCTTTACCATTAACGTTGCTGTAAACAGGTGTTGATCTTACTAGTGTTCAGTAAAACTTGGCAGCCCCTTAGGTTTACATTTAGTTTTAATCCTCTGCCTTTGCTGCAAAAAAAAATGTAGAAGCAGAAGGGCCTGCTTCAAATAGGTCAAATTTGGCCTTTCGTTTACACTTAAAAAGTCACTAGGAAAGAAAAATGTGGGGGGGAGCGGGGGGGTGACAAATACCTTATCTCTGGTTTAAAAAAAAAAGCTAACTGGTTCACATAAGTTGCTTTTTCTTGTGTTTTGTAGAAATCCATACTTTCAAAAGGTGAGGTTTTTAACTATACCCTGATTTTTAAAGTTTTCTTTATAATTTCAAGGTAACCAAAAAAACCAACTTTCTCTTTTTGCATTCTTTGATATATTAAGTCCATTTAAACAGTTAAAAAAGAGCTTGTACCTGGGTCTCAGCACACGGACTGCAAACATTTAGAAACAAAGACAGTCTGATAATGCAACAAAAAATCATACTAAAATCCCTAAGTCAATAAAAACTTAATTTAACTTCAACAAATTACTTTTGTAAACTGCCTGTGGTTTTAACCCCGAGATGCTTCTTTATTTTACATTCTTAATAAGTTCAAAGGGTGTTTTTTGAAAAGCAATCTGCTGTGGGTTCTTGTTTGTTTTAAATTCATACATGTTCTGGCCATCTTTACAGTGAAACAACTTTGGTCACAGGACATGCGAGCTAAACAGGGGAAGGCAGCTATTTTTAAATCCTGCTTCATGCAGATTTTCTATGACAGGCCTAAAGCAAACTTGTTTGTCCTGGTTTACATTTCAAAAAAACATGAGAAAAGAAGAAGAACGTATGTGTGTGTATGTTGGGAACAGAACAAGCCCCTTATCTCTGTCAGAACTTTTTCACATCAGCTGCTTTTTCTTCTTTTTTGTCTAAATCCAAACCTTAAAAACATGAGGGTTTTAACTGTACCCTGATTTTTAAAGCTTTCTTTACAATTTAAAGGTAAAGCTGTTTTGGTTTGGGTCTCTTTTTGTATTCTTTTATATAGTAAGTTTATTTAAAGAGTTAATAAAAAGATTTTGTAAATGGTGATATGGCCATTCCCATTTCTGTAACCAGAAGGCTTTGAAATGTACATGCCTGTTTCCTTTAATTAACTTTAGGGCCCTGGCTTTTGCTTAATGGTAACTAGACATCTTTTGAAAACAAACTGGCTAATTCAAAAATGCCCCTGTCAAACTTATTACTAAAATGCTTTTTGTCTTCTTAGAAACACAAAGTACAAATGAAAAAGCCTTTTTGCTTTTATAAAGCATTACTTTTAATACAGCCTCTAGACCCAAAACAAACACAGAAGCATGCATTTATGTCTCAGCCCTTGGGCTGCAAACATTTAAGAACAAAAGCAGTCTGATAATGCAACAAAAATCTAAAATGTTTAATAAGCTTAATATAACTTTCATCATGTGTTAAAACTGTTACTGCATTTTTAAAAGGTGCATTTTATTCCACTCCAAAACACAGCCTTGTTTTTTTCCGGTGAACAGGAGGTTTAAAGTCATGGCACTGTTTCCTTAGGTCCTGTCTACGCTGGCAAGTTGCAGCGCGGTAAAGCAGCTTTCTGCGCTGCAACTGGTGAGGTGTACGCACAGCCACGCCACTCAGGGCGCGGAAACAGGGCAGTTGCAGCACTTTAAAAAAAGCCCTGCACAGTTTAAAAAACTTTCTGCACCGGGGCTACAAGGCTGCGGTGCCAGTGTAGACACCGAGGTCGATTACGGCGCTGCGATTGGCCTCCGGGAGATGTCCCACAATGCCTGCTCTCGCCTCTCTGGTCATCGGTTTGAACTCTACTGCCCGGCCCTCAGGTGACCATCCATCATCCCCACTCCGTAAACTCCTTTGCCATTTTGAAAGTCCTCTTCCTGTTTGCTCAGTGATGCGTGCAGCGCATCTTTCCAGGTGGCCAGGCCTGCTCCACGCACCAGGCGATCCCCCTGCTTGGAGCTATGCTGAGCTGCTGGACCTCATCAGCATTTGGGGAGAGGAGGCTGTACAGTCCCAGCTGCACTCCGGACGTAGCAATTATGATACCTACTGTGACTTTATTGACTTGAACTGGGACCATATAGATCATTGTTGCAACCAAGGTCCTGTAGTGGCACCAAATCTTGTATAAAGGGGGGCCAAATAAGGTGTCTAAGGCAAGGTTGTGGTTTGCTGGTTATGATTATGCTCTCTATATGTTTGTGTCATTTTTGTATTTTAAGTTATAAGTATTGACTCTGTACTGTCTGTGGTTCAAACTTGTACTATGCTTCTGGGTGACACCCCAGACAAGTTCAAAAGGAGTACTTGTGGCCCTTAAAGACTAACAAATTTATTTGAGCGTAAGCTTTCGTGAGCTACTGCTCACTTCATCGGATGCAATGTCTAGCCTGCTTGATGACCGATTAAGGACCATCAGCTACACAACTGATCCATTGAAAGAAGGCAGACAAGCCTTGGGACTCAGCACGGTGTGCAGGGACCTGCCTATGGACAGAACTCGGAGGTTTTTCCAGGCCACGTGATGGACAGCTTGTTTTGGGACAAAGAAAGAAGGACCACATGGCAAGAGAATATAAAAAGCTGCTGCAGCTCCTCCATCTTGTCTTCAGTCCTGCTTCATCCCTCTGGAGGGACTTTGCTACACTGAAGCTTTGAACCAAGAACTGAAAGACGCATCCCAGCTGTGGATGTTCTCCAGAGACTTGATTTGAACCTGCAGTTTATTCTGTCGCTGCCACAAGCCTGAACCAAGAACTTGGCTATGACTGTATGTCATTGATTCCATTTCACCAATTCTAGCTCTCATCTATAGCTTTTTCCTTTTATGAACAAAACCTTTAGATTTTAGATTCTAAAGGATTGGCAACAATTTGATTTGGGACAAGATCTGATTTGTATATTGTATACAGCCCCCTGGGTCTGGGGCTTGGTCCTTTGGGATCAAGAGAGCCTTTTTTCTTTTCCTGGGGTATTGGTTTTCATAACCATTTGTCCCCATAACAATTGGTGATCCTGGGAAACTGGAGTGTCTAAGGGAATTGCTTGTGTGACTTGTGGTGAGCCAGTGGGGTGAGACCAAAGTCTGCTCTGTTTGGCTGGTTTGGTTTGCCTTAGAGGTGGAAAAGCCCCAGCCTTCGGCTGTAACTGCCCTGCTTGAAGCAGTTTGTCCTGAACTGGCACTCTCAGTTGGGTCCCGCCAGAACCAGCATCATTACACCTACGGACAGATTTCACGATGCAAGACAGAAAGGGGCGATGACCGGGACACACGGCAGTTTAGGATCAAAGTGAAGGAGCTGCGGAATGCCGAGCACAGGGCGCGGGAGGCAAACCGCCACTCCGGTGCTGCGCCTATGAGCTGCCGTTTCTCCAAAGAGCTGGACGTGATACTCCGCGGCGAACCCACCTCCATTGCGAACACCACTGTGGATACTTCGGTGGCTCGCATGTCAGTTGAGAGTGGATCGAGCCAGGAGGAGAAAATCTTGGACGAGGATGTGGAGGGGGACCCAGAGGCAGAAGATGACTCGGAGGTCAGAGAGGCATGCGGCCAGGAGCTCTTTTCTACCCCGGATGTTGGCGAAGCACAAAGAGGAGAGGAGGCCCCTGGTAAGTGGATTTGATTTTGGGACTCGCTGAAGTGGGTTGTTGGGGGCAGGAGGGTTGCAGAAAGCAGGCTTGTCTCCCACCGCATGCCACCCTGCCGGAAGCAGAGGGGTGGGACAGGAAGCGGAACTATAAAAGGCCGCCCCTCCAGCTGAGTTGGGAGAGAGCTGCTGGAGGAGCAGAACGTCTCTTCCCTGCTCCCCTAATGGAGAGCGCTATCCTGACAGAGAGCCAGAGGGGCTGCCGGAGCTGCCAGATGCCGGGGACTCCAAGGAGCTGGTGGGGCTGCCATTAGCCGTCAACCCCAGTGAAGCGAACAACAACCCTGGAACCCATGTACACACGGAATGGGTGTGTAGGAAGGAGCCCAGGGCAGCCAAATCGGGTTCAGCTGTATTATTGACTACAAGCCGGCTAGCGTGTTGTGATCAGATTTTCCCCGCTGACCCAGTGGCAGACCACTCCGCTGCTGTTTAGGGCCCTGGGTGGGGACGCAGTGGAGCGAGAGGGCCTGGGTTCCCCTACCACCGCCACGCCACCGTCAGGAGTGGCAGGCTCCCCACCTGGTTGTCAGGAGGCCTGATTGGTCTGGCACCCGCCTGAATCAGGACGCCAGATGGTTGTGCTGACTCTCCCACCAGAGAGCTAACCTCCCCTAGACGGCGACGGCTCTGCCGGACTGTAGGCCAGAGCCCCCCTACTTGATTGCTGCCCCGCCCTGATCAAGGGCCAGGCAAATGGACCTTCTGCTGCTCTGCCTGCCTGACTGTAGGCCAGAGCCCCTACTTGACTGCAGCCCTGCCCTGAATGAGGGCCCCAGGCAAACAGACTCTCCAGCATTGCTCAGCCTGACTGCAGGCCTGAACCATTAACACTGGGCTAATTTTCCCCTGAACCAAGGTACCCCGGAAGTATCGTAGCAAGGGGTGTGGTCTCCCACCCTGATGGACGGGAAGGGAGCCGCAAACCCCTTACAGCCTTTCTTTCTACTTGTTCATACTTTTTCTCTAAATATGTCAAAACACAAGAACGCAACCTTCCCCAGGCCAAACACAGAAAACAATACAAAAGAAATGTTCAAAAGGGCCGACGGCGCCAAAAACGTACACGACCGGAAACGGGGACGGAGGGCGGGACGTAAACCCTACACAGGGCGTGGAAACCTGTCAGAAAGTACACGGTGATGAAAGCTCTCGAGCAGTTAACTAGTCACGTGCAAACCCCTCTGTACATAGCAATCCGCCCTGTACATAGCAATCCCCCCTGTACATAGCAATCCTCTGTTTCATTTTGATGCTTTTTGATGTATTGTTCTGCTTTTATTTGATATATTAAATAACTGTATTTACTGTGATCCATTGAGGTATAAATGATCTACATGCCTTGTCCTGTACAGAGCACACAGACGGCTCCCCTGGATCCCACAACCCACACAGGGAGAAAGCTGTTGCAAGCGTCGGCATCTCCAAAATCGTATCACGGCAAGAAAAGGCACCTGCTATTTCCCATTCTCGTACAGTGTAGACACGGGGTGAGGGCGACACCCAGTGACCCCGGTTAGTCCTGCTGCATCTCTGCTGTCTGGGTTTCCATCGACAGCTGTTCACACTCGAAACGCAGGGCGGGGTGAGGTTCGCCCATCAGCCAAAGAACCTTAATGTAAAGCAGCGCGCTCCTGCCATTCGAAGGGTGTGATCATTTCCGCCCTGAGATGGACAAGACCTCGTGTCCTGGTGTTAGGGGTGCTGTGCTCTGTGCCCCACATATCCCCCCTCTCCCTGCCCCCCAGCCTGGTGTTAGGGGATGCTGTGCTCTGGATCCTACATATTCCCCCAGTTTCCAGGCCCCCTGGCCGGCGTTAGGGGGCACTGTGCTCTGTACCCTACACCCCGCATCTCTCATCCCTCCTGCCCGGCCTTAGGGGATGCTGTGCTCTGTACCCTACACATCCCCAGCCCCCAGCCTGGCGTTAGGCAGTTTCTAGTGTCTGTGAACTTACTGCATGTACAGGAGTCTATCACCGCATGCTGGGTGCCACGCGCTGTGGGTATGGACAGGGCCCGACGCTGGAACCTGACCTGAAGGTGGGATCGGCCACTGTCCTGGTGGTTAGGACACAGGCAGGAAGTAGAGGGGCTCTGTGCGGGGACCCGATTCTGCCTTTCTGTCTGGCCGATCCCTTCTAATGAGGCTGAACCTGCCCATCTCCCCAGACTCAGCATAGCACAGGACTTGGGGGACACCTGCTGGCAAAGTGGCCTCAGTCCCCACCGTACAGGCAGGGGTCATTCAGCTGGTGATAGCCCTTCTCTCAAGCCCCCAAGCACCTGTGTGTCATGGCTGCCTGCAGGAATTCAGGGCCAACAACTGCCTGGGGGGAGGGAACAGGGCCTGGCTAGGCAGGGGCTCAAACCGGGGAGTGTCAGTTTGGATCTCCAGCTAGCCGTTGGGGTGCAACACGGGGGGTGGGGGCGGGGGAGATCAACTCCAGCTGCTTCATCATAAACCCTGTCCCTGAGGCCTCAGTAGAAATGGGGATGTTCCCCTGGCAGTATGCAGGTGCGAAGGACTTGAGAGGGAGGTGGCAGACGTGCCCTTTTGATGGCGGTCCCTGAGCACATGGGGAGAGCAGGGGGCAAATGTCTGTTGGCAAATGTTCGTTGGCAAATGTCTGCGACTCACGGGCCCTGGGTGCACACACCCCTACAGGGGAATGTGTACAGGCCCAGCCCAGCCTGAAGAACACCAGCTCCTGTGTAAGGGAAGTCACTGTTTTTTTTCACAAGAGCGGGAAACTGACATTGGATAAGCCAGGAACTCCTGATGGGCTCTTTCGTCCCTCTGTGAGACCAACCCATCTAGCACAGAGAACGGGGGGACATAAAGGCTGAGCTGAAGCTAGATTCCTGCTCTCCAGGATGCTGGGGTGCCCTCATGCTTGAGCTGAAGACGGCCTGGGGGTTCCCAGCATTGCCCTCCTGCCGTTTCTCTCTGGGAGCCCTCGCCCTGCACCCTGGCCTGTGTGTCCTCAGGAGGCTGCGTGCTGCCAGGTGCACATCCCCAGTGCGGAGTCCCTGGATTAATGCCGGGGGACGGGGACTGGGACTCTGCTCCTGGCTCATTCCCAGGAAGCTGGGAGTGTGAGTGGTGGAGCTGCCGGCTCTTGGAACCTCCCTTCCCAGGACGGGGTTGTCTCTGGGGGAAGCCCACCCCAGGAGCTGGCATTTGTTGGCCTCTTCCCCAGAGCGCTGGAGTCTCAGCCACTCCAGATCGGGGGGAGGGGCCAGCTGTGAATTGGGAGCCAGATCCGGGTTTAGATGTGAATCCGCCGGCGCTGCAGAGCGTTCAGATGTGGGGAGCCAGCTCCCGCCTGCACCAGATCACAAAGTGACACTTCAGCCAGCTGCCTGCCAGGCTCTGGCCGCGCCCCGTGTGGAGCTGCAGCTGGGCTCTCCACAGCTGGGTGCTGCTCCTCCTCCCTGCTGGCCAGCCGGCCGCAGCTCCTCAGCACCTGTCCGCTCAGCCCCACCTCAGCGCTCCTGCCTCCCCAATGTCCTCCCTGGTGCTGCGCCTGGCCCCCTGCACCTGGCCTGTCAGTGCCCAGCGGGGCCGGAGCCAAGCACCCCCTGGAGCCATGTGTCAGGCCCTGAGTCCCTCCTGTGCCGGGCTCCCGCCAATCCACAAGCCAGGAACAGGCCCGTGACTCTCGGAGCAAGTATTTCAGTCTCACAGCAGCTCAGTCTGCTCAACATGATTCCAGGGCCAGGAACTCGCTCCTGCCTGACATTGGCAACAGTCTTAGGCTGCTCCAGCCCTGCTCCTCGTCCTGCTCCAGCCCTGCTCTCGCTCCAGCCTCGCTCCACCCACGCCCCGGCCTCCTGAGTCCAGCTCCAACCACGAGGCCTGACCACCTCCAGCACTTTCGCTGACACCATCACTTCCAGAGGGAATGGCACTGAGGTTGCCGGGGGAACAGGCAGGAGACACTGGGTGAGGAATGGAGCCCCCCGGGGCAGGGGCCATTCAGGAGACCCAGCGTGGGGGGAATCAGGCCTGGGATTCTCTGCAGCGGCTGCTGCCACACAGGCCTTGGAGAGAGGAGCTGCGAAACCCCCACAAAGCTCTGCCCCCGCACAGAGCTCTGTAGCACTGGGACTCCGTACGCGTGAGCCGCAATCCAGCAGGGCCTTGGGCCAGCCCCACCCTCTCCTATTGCCCCGCTCTGGGAGGCCAGGGCACAGTTCACAATTTAGCACGGACCAGCTGCAAGGATCCTGGCGGGCCCAGGTATGGTTGGAGCAGCATTTTCAATGTTCGGGAAAAGCGAGATCTGTGCAATAGGCAACGTAGCTCCATCTGGGCACCAGCCAGCTCCTGTGCCCCAGAGAGCTCCCACAGCTCCCACTGAACCAGGGACGAAGGGGGCAGGAGGTTGAACGAGAAGGTGCCATCCTGGGACCCAGGAGACCCATGTTCATTTCCCAGCTCTGCCACAGATGCTCTGTTTGGCTTTGAGCAAGTCCCTTATTCTCTCTCTGCAGCGGTTCCCTGTCTGTACAGTGGAGGTAGCAGCCAGGCCCTGCCCTGCAGGGGGCAGTTAGAATAAATGCAATTGAGTTGGGCAGTGCTCGGATGCCAAGGGGATGAGGGCCAGGATGGTGCCTAAGACAGACCGAAAGCAAGGGGGAGCTACAGAGCCGGTGGTGAGAGGGGTTTGGCCTTTGACAATCTGCTCTGAGTGCCAGGGCTGCCAGACCCCAGACAGCCACTGGCATTGCCAGACCTCCCTGATCTACGGTGCTGCTGCTCTCCCTGCTTCTAGGAGTCACTACCTCCCCCTGGGCTGACACCCCCGCAGCAATCATCTCCTGGGGCTGCCGTGGTACTGAGCGTTAGCAAGGCCTGAGACTCAGTTGGGCGTGGGGGGGGGGGCAGGGGGAGGCTGCTATTAAAGCAGCTTTTGCACCATTGCAGCGGTGGGAGAGGAAGCAAAGACGGGACCGTTTTACACCCCATGGCCAAAGCACCCGGCAGCTTGGGACCATTGGGTTCTATCACCAGCCCTGGGAGGGGAGTAGGTGTGATGAAGCGGGACTGTTCTTAATGTTTCCTCTGAATATTGTGGGGTTGCCTCAGTTTCCCCTAGGCAGTTCTTAAGTATCTAGATGGTGGGATAAGGGTGTTTGATGATTGCAGAGCCCTAGAGGGCAGGTGTGTGCAGGGGTCTGGACACAGAGAATGGCCAAAACCCTGTTTCCTAGCAACTGATGGCCTGGGCCCTTCCCCCCTGCAAGGTGAGAACGAAAGGGTTGGAGAACAAAGGAATCCGGTGACCTCCTGGCCCGGGAAAGGGAGAAAGCCCAGAGGAGGGCGGGGGCTGGAGATAGTTTCACTTTGGGCTGGCTGGGGACATTGAGTGAAGGGCAGACGTGGTTCTCTGGCTCACTGCCGCCCAAAATGGATCCAGCTGAGGGCTCCTGTTCTCTGCACCTACAAGCTCTGTGTTAGATCATGTTCCTGTCGTCTAATAAACCTCTGTTTTACTGGCTGGCTGAGAGTCACGTCTGACTGCGAAGTTGTGGGGCAGGACCGTCTAGCTTCCCCAGGACTCCACCTGGGTGGACTCGCCATGGGAAGCGCACAGAGGGGCAGAGGATGCTGAATGCTCCGAGGTCAGACCCAGGAAGGTGGAAGTTGTGTGAGCTGTGTGTCCTGAAGACCGGCTGCTCACAGAAAGGAGACTTCCCCAGAGTCCTGACTGGCTTCGTCTGTAGCAGTTCCAGAGCATCACCAGGGGGCCCCATGACAGTGGGGTCTAGTGGTTAGAATGGGGGGCTGGGAGCCAGGACTCCTGGGTTCTATCCCAGCCCTGGAAAAGGGATAGGAAACCCCTACCTGGATATGTCACCATATCACAAAACCCACCACCCCTGGCTCAAATTGACCGCCCCAGTGTGGATGCTGCCTTGGATTTGCATCACCAGGGCGCCATCTCGCTATTATTTTGCACCACTTGCATTTCATAGAATCACAGAATATCAGGGTTGGAAGAGACCTCAGGAGGTCATCTAGTCCAACCCCCTGCTCAAAGCACGACCAACCCGAACTAAATCATCCCAACCAGGGCGTTGTCAAGCCAGGCCTTAAAAACTTCTAAGGATGGAGATTCCACCACCTCCCCAGTTAACCCATTCCAGTGCTTCACCAACTTCCTTGTGAAATAGTGTTTCCTAATATCCAACCTAGATCTCCCGCACTGCAGCTTGAGACCATTGCTCCTTCTTCTGTCATCTGCCACCACTGAGAACAGCCGAGCTCCATCCTCTTTGGAGCCCCCCTTCAGGTAGTTGAAGGCTGCTATCAAACCCCCCCTCATTTTTCTCTTCTGCAGACTAAATAACCCCAGTTCTCTCAGCCTCTCCTCGTGCGTCGTGTGCCCCTTTTCATTTTCAATCATTTTCATTGCCCTCTGCTGGACTCTCTCCAATTTGTCCACATCCCTTCTGTAGTGGGGGGATCAAAACTGGACGCAATACTCCAGATGTGGCCTCACCAGTGTCGAATAGAGGGGAATAATCTCTTCCCTCAATCTGCTGGCAACACTCCTATTAATGCAGCCCAATATGCCTTTGGCCTTCTTGGCAACAAGGGCACTCTGCTACTCATATCCAGCTTCTCGTCCACTGTAATCCTTTTATGCAGAACTGCCGCTTAGCCAATCGGTCCCCAGCCTGTAGCAGTGCCTGGGATTCTTCCGTCCTAAGTACAGGACTCTGCACTTGTCCTTGTTGAACCTCGTCAGATTTCTTTTGGCCCAATCCTCCAATTTGTCTAGGTCACTCTGGACCCTATCCCTACCCTCCAGTGTATCTACCTCTTCCCCCAGATTAGTGTCATCTGTGAATTTGCTGAAGGTGCAATTAATCCCATTATCCAGGTCATTGATAAAGATGTTGAACAAAACCGGCCCCAGGACCGACCCCTGGGGCACTCCGCTTGATACTGGCTTCCAACTAGACATCAAGCTGTTGATAACCCATTGAGCCCGACAATCTAGCCAGCTTTCTATCCACCTTATAGTCCATTCATCCAATCCATACTTTTTTAACTTGCCAGCAGTAATACTTTGGGAGACCGTATCAAAAGCTTTGCTAAAGTCAAGATGTATCACAACCACCACTCTCCCCATATCCACAGAGCTAGTTATCTCATCATAGAAGGCATGACTTGCCCTTGGTGAATCCACGTTGACTGTTCCTTAACACCTTCCTCTTCTCCAAGTGGTTCAAAATGGATCCCTTGTGGACCTGCTCCATGATTTTGCCGGGGACTGAAGTGAGGCTGACCAGGCTGTAATTCCCCGGGTTCTCCTTTTTCCCTTTTTCAAAGATGGGCACTATATTTGTCTTTTTCCAATCGTCCGGGACCTCCCCCGATCACCAGGAGTTTTCAAAGATAATGGCCAATGTCTCTGCAATCACATCAGCCAAGTCCCTCAGCACCCTTGGATGCATTAGATCTGGACCCATGGGCTTGTGCACGTCCCGCTTTTCTAAATAGTCCTTAACCTGTTCTTTCACCACTGAGGGCTGCTCACCTCCTCCCCATACTGTCTTGCCCAGTGCAGCAGTCTGGGAGCTGACCTTGTCTGTGAAGACTGAGGCAAACAAAGCATTGAGTACTTCACCTTCTTGCACACCATGTGTCACTAGGCTGCCTCCCACTTTCAGTAAGGGGCCCACACATTCCCTGACCTTCTTCTTGTTGCTAACATACCCGTAGAAACCCTTCTTGTTCCCCTTCACATCCCTTGCTAGCTGCAACTCCAGTTGTGCCTTGGCCTTCCTGATTACACCCCTGCATACCCAAGCAATATTTTTATACTCCTCCCTAGTCATCTGTCCAAATTTCCACTGCTTGTAAGCTTCCTTTTGGAGTTTAAGCACCAGCGCGTGGGGGCGGCCCAAGCAGAAATCCCCTCCCCCCCCGACACACATGAGAGAGGTGCTGGGGGCCGTGCTGGGGGCGATGACAGTGGGGTCAGGCATCAGGGCACGTGGCTGTTGGGTGTGTTGCTGGATTCTGGAGAAACCTCCCCTTCTGCCACCAACCTGCCCCACTGGAGCCCAGCACAGCGCCCTCTGCTACCCATGTCTGCCACCATCTCTCCGCTCCACAAAGCTCCCACGACCTGCCTGGGGCAGCGACAGACCCTCTTGCTCCCCAGTTATAACACCTGGCCCTGAGCTAGCCTCTTTCTCCAGCAGATCTCAACGCCCTTCACAAAGGAAGTTGGCATCACTATCCCCACTTTATAGATGGGGAAACTGAAGCACAAAAGGGGGACGTAACTTAACCAAGGTCACTCCACAGGCCGGCCATGTCTGTATGCAAAAGCCTGAGGACTTTAACTGGACCGGTCTAGTTAAAACATTACAACACCCCCCCACCCCATCCATGGGGATGCCGTTATACCAGTACAAAGGTTTGTTGACTGGTAGAGGCCAAATTACTATCAGACCTCAGGCCAACTGGTGACCCAAACTCCTGAGATGCTTTGGGAATGCTGCTAAACTCTCACAGGCAGTGAAAAATGCCAGTTTGCTAAAATTTGTAGCCTAGCGCCCTGTTATTTGCGTTGCCACACAACTGTGCGAGAAATGTACTAACCACAAACAAATGGAAATGTATAAATAACATAGTGATGGTAAAAGTTGATGCTTAAGCAGCAGATGTGTGATTGTGTGCTGGGAAGTCTATGGTATTTACCAGACACAAATTTTGCAGGCGACAGACTGATCCCCGTGATGTCTTTTGCCACGGCTTGCATACTGCTTGGACTACTTATAGGTAACTTAGTTCCAGCTTATCTCTTCCTCTTTCCCAATGCAAGGCTGTATGCAAGCCGCGGCAAAAGACATCACGGGGCTCAGTCTGTCGTTTACGTCAACGGCTGCAAAATTTGGTTCAGCAGACTTGGTAATGGATCTGCCTTTCTGTTTGAGCGCTGTACTAATAACTAATAAATACTGGCTGGGGCTTGGGTCCTTGAGGTCTCTTTAAGTAGGAAGTAAGATCGAAGCTGAATTGGTAGTAAATCTGCTTCCCTGGGGGATCCTCCAACCCAAGTTTACCGGCTGGAACCGGACCAGGCAGGGTAACAACCTCTGTGTTGGGAGTAAAGACCTAGCCGTGTGTGGAGACTCTGGCTGGGACGGTCTAGGGGCCTACAGGGGAGGGGAAAAGTTTGAAGAAGAGATGTAAGACTAGATCCAGCGAAACGTTAACTCCATCAAGAGTAAAATGCGGGCAAAGAATGGCCGAAATAGTAAAGGAGGGCTTGGATTGTTTGTAAAGAAATGTGCTGTTATGCATGGAGGATCTGGGGCTGCACAGCGGCCGGCCGGCCCGTGGGATCACACGTGTGCGCTGCTTGTCTCTGAGGCTGACCAGAGAGTGGAGGGGAAAGCGTGACCTGGGGCGGCAGCTCAGCATCGGGCACACGAGGCTTTTAATCAGAAGCTTAAGGAAGTGACAGAAAATGCTCAGAAAGGGAAGCCGCAGAATGGGGAAGTCAATGGGCGGCTGGCAAGCGCCGCAAGGAAAGGGGAAGGCGGGCAAGGGGAAGGAGCTGAGGAGACGGTGAAGACGTGGGGTTGTCAGAAACGGGCAGAGGACGGTGGAAGTGCTCATCGGCCAGCACAGGACCAATTGGCTGAGGTGACACTGGGAGCACTGGGGAAGCCGGCTGAGTGCGAGGAGGACCCGGAGGATGTGATGGAGCAGGACAAGCCTCATCGTTAATAAGGCAGCTGAGCCGTGTCGGAAGTTAAGAAAATGAACTGCGTTCTGGAAGGAAAAGGTTTGGGGGCACCCCGAGTAAGGAGGGGCGTGGGAGAGATTGGCCCAGGGGCTCTAGAGAGAACTGGGGTAGGAGGCTGCCAGCCGACCGGGCGGGTTTGTGATGACCGGGTGCTGGCGTGATGGCAGAATGCTTCTTAAATGCAACGTCAAAACGTGACATTGTGACAGGCTATAGCAGAAATGCCAGGCAGAGGAGAAACCTGTCCAGGCACTAAGTCAATGGGTTCCCCAAGTTGCCGGACAGCACCTGGTTCCACCCAGTTCTGTAGGGGGAAATGGGCCAGAGACGGCAGTTCCCTCCCAGACCCTGCACAAAGCTGGTTGGACGAAGTGTGGGTATTTCCGGAGTTCATTGTATTACAAATGCAAATGGGTCTTGAGTCTGGGGGGATGGGACGTGATTCTTCTGGGGGAGATGTGATTCCAGCAAACCCTGGGAAGGGTCAGGACCATCACAGGACACTTGTTAAACAATCGACCAGCTAAGGCGGGGATGCAAATTACCACCTCTGCCCCCAGCCTTTTGAAGCGACGCCCTGGGAAGCGAGACACTGGCTGCGAATGACCTGTTCCCAGATCGAGGGACCGGCCTGCGGCACTCACAGATTCCTAGGGGTCGTGTTCGCAGCAGAAGCTGTGCTGAGCTTGGAAGCACTGGAAAGCCCGTGGGTGGGTTCGACGGGCTGCACCCCGGCCGGAGCCCTGGCTGGAGTCAGGGGAGGGATCCCTGGTAAGCCCATTAGCAGGCGGGTGGTTTGCTGATTGGTTTAACATGTGTTCTCGGCAGTGCTGTCACCGTAAGCACCGAGGATTGTCCCCCCACCGGGGCTGTAATGTGTTAACTAGCCTGGGACAGTTACACTCCTACAGCATTTGTGTGTGGGGCTGGAGCCGTGGCAATGGGGTGGGGTGGGGGCCAGCAAAGGCCTCTGTGACACCGCCCCATGCCGGCGTTATTGACACGTTTCCCTGCAGCCGGCCTGACGTCCCGCAACGAAAACCTGGCCAGAGATTTTGCTCCGTGAAATGCTTTGAGATGGTGATGTCAGGAGATGGAAACCCAGCTGGGAATTTCCTGCAGAGCAGCGGCTCCCAGTGCTGTTCTCCTGCCCCACATCTGGGCCCGCTACAGCCCTCACTCGACCCCCAGCTCTGTCCAGGTGGGGCCCTTGGTGCCTTCCATAAGGGGTATTACACACAGCGCCACCTAATGGCCAAACAGTGCAATACAGGTTAGGGCCCCTCCATTCCAGTCCTTTTCCTCAGTGGGTCTTTAGCTCCATGGCAGAGGATTGAGCTTCTAGCTCTGATGGTCCCAGGTTCAAACCCGGGCCGGGCCAGCGATGATCCTGGGGGAGCTGCCGAGAGCGATGGGGAGGGGAGGGTGCGGCAGACGTGCCCATGTGGATCTCACATTGCGCTCTGCCTGCAGCTTCCTGATCGGTGAAGACGAGAGTCTACAAGGGCAGAGGCTGGAGCACCATGGGGGCCCATGTCAAGAACTGGAACGATAAGTCACTGGGAATCAGCTTCCTGGGCAGCTTCTCCAGTACGTGGTTCCCGTCTGTACAGATTTCCCTGCTAGGCCCCCAGGGGAACTAGGAAGTTCACAGCTGCTCTTGGTTCCACCACGGTGGGGCACTGGGCTGGGGCACAGGATCAGGAAAGGGAGGGGAAGGGGGAGCGTGGTGAAGCAAATGTGTGTGTGGAGGCGGGGAGATGCATCACCAAATGCAGTGGGGTGGGGGAGAGAGACATTGACATGGTCAATCAAGAACAGGGCTAGAGGGTGTTTATTTACTCAGGCCACATTCACATCCCCTGAGCAGCAGAGAGGGGCCAGGGGCGTGTGTGAAATTAACAGGGGGCTGCTGGTGTCCTGCAGAAACAGCCCCTGACAACACCACCCTGACCGTTGCCAAGAGCCTGATCCAGTGTGCTGTCTCCGGGGGCTTCCTGAGTGAAAGCTACACCCTGAAGGGGCATCGCAACGTGAAGTCAACCCAATGCCCCGGGGACGCCCTCTATGAGGCCATAAGCCAGTGGTCTGAGTTTGAAGCCTGAGTCCCTGCAGCCTCGGGGCAGCCCCTGCACCCATCGCTGACCCCGCCCGCGGCTTCTGCCTGCTTGAGCTACACCTCTGCCCCCAAGCATGGGGCGGCCTCTCACTTCTCACCCACCTGCTGCCTCCTGGGGCCCGGAGAGCAGGGCTCTGAGAGTTGGGGTTATGCTCCCGTCTCCCCTGGGCTCTGCTGCCTCCCCTACCCCCAGGGGCTCAGATTTCTAATGGCGCCTGGGAGCCACCTGCCTCCCCCAGGCTACTTCCTTCGGCAGACGCCAGGCCTAGCCCCTTGCTCCAGCCCGCAACGGGCATGTCAGCTTAGCCCAGGTCCACATACAGCCACGCCCAGGGTCTTACAGCGTCCAGGGGGGTCAGGCCAAGCCTCAGCCGAGGTCTGTGGCGACGGCCCTGCCAATCCCTGGGCAGCGCAGGAAACATCGCCTCCATTCCCGTGTGAAACGTCTGAGCAATTATCAATTCCAGAGTCAAATCCGCCTCTGCCCCCAGCCCCCCCGAGCTCTGCAGCGAAGATTTCATCTGGAATCCCCCAGAAACCGGTCGCTAGTTAACCCCCCACAAAGGGAACCCAAGTGTCCCTGAGCCCTGACACTCGGCTCTGCCTGGCCCCCGCAGGGTCTGCCTCTCAAAGCTTTCAGCCCTCGCCCCTTTCCCCCCGACAGACCGTTCCCACGAGCCTCTCTTACCGAGGGGGGCAAAGTGTTTGGACGGGGAAGGACCCGTCGGGTGGGTCGCAGATTCCCACAAAGGGGTTTTTAGTTCAAGTGCAATTTGCCTTTACCTCAGCGCCCCGCGGCTTAGTGCTTGCTTTGCTTGGGAGCTACTGAGCAGTGACAATAAACCAGCTTCTAGCACATGAAAAGTTGAAGCGCCGGGAAACATTTCATCTCCTGTTAAACCATAACCACCCTGCCGCTGGGCTGGGCTGGGCGAGCTCAGAGGGTGTGATTATGGTCTGTCAGATTAGCACTAAGAGGCCTCCTTGGGCTAGGTGCTATATACACAGAACATGAGACAGACAGTCTCTGCCCTAAAGAGCTCACAGTCTAATTAGACAAAGGATGGGAGGGGAAACTGAGGCACAGGGAGGGGAAAAGGGTTTTACCCAAACTCACAGGGCCAGTAAGTGGCAGAGCGTGGAACAGATCCCATGGGTGCAGTCAAGTGCTCTGCCCACTAGGCTGTGCTGCCTCTCAATCCAGAGGGAGGAGGTGGAGCGAAACCAAGGGGGTGCTGGTTCCGCATGGGTCACACACAGTCAGGCCCGGCAGCCCTGAGCTGAAGGAAGGGGAGGGGAGCTGGGGTTTGCGCCTGCTGATGGGAGCTGGGGCTGCGGCTGGAAACTGGCAGGAGGGGCCGGAGCGGAGGGAACAGCCATGCCAGGAGCAGTGTCCCAGCCCCACAGTGCCCAGGGCTGCCCAGCATGTGGGAAGGGGGCAGCAGCACTGACAGGGCAGCTCTTTGTTTCGAGAGTCGCTGTGGAGCAGCCCCTGAGCGAGGTTGGGAGCCCAGCACCCCAGGGCTGGACGGGCCCCGTAAACAGGAGCAACCCCTGGTGGGCTGGCAGCTGGAGTCCGCGCTGCAGAGAGTGCAGGTCTGGCCCCCCCACAGCCCCCGGTGTCCTGCCCCTGGCACAGTCCAGGTTCAGCCCAGTTATTCCTGCTTCTGAGCCGTGGACCCTGGGGGACGCGACCAGCTGGGATCCAGGCTCCCTGTTGGGAAAAGGCTAGTTCAGGCCCTGGCGGCTGGAGCTCTGGGGAGCGTGTAAAGCCCAGGAAGGGGCTCAAGGGGCTCAAGCAAGAGGTTTCACTCCTGGGCTGGCCACGGCCCCGCTGCAGCCCCGGAACAGACTCAGCACAATCTCCCTTCCCATCCTCCCAGCATTGTAACACCTCCCCAAGACCCTGTGGGGCTGCCACAGCCCGGGCCCCCCAAGCCACCTTGCCTGGTCCCTAGGGTGTTTTGGCTGCTGGCCCCATAGAGCTTGGCCCAGGAGGGGCGAAGGATCCTGTGAGACCCGGGGGGGGTTGGTTCCCTCGCCGGGGAGGCTCTGGGTAGCCACAGCCACAGGTACTCGGCCAGGAAGGCAGCCAGGATCTTGCAGAGGTTCTCCACAGTCGGGGGGTGCAGATTCTGCTCCGTGTCCTCCATCGTGTGCCAGACCCACGGGTAGGGGGTGGCGATGAGGTGCAGCACCAGCACTCCTGCGGCCAGACAGATACATGGATAGTCAGCAGGGATCCAACCCAGGATCTGCATCACTGCAAGCACCAGCCTCTACTGCTGGAGCTACAAGAGTAATTCCACTATTGTCAGCAGTAGTAGACTATTATCCCCATGTGGCCCAGCCACTAGCGGGCGACGGGCGACATTCTAAATGCGCACACTGTCTCAGTAGATGGAGCCAGGCCCTCAGGCACGACCTGACCTTACATCTAGGAGCCGTGTGCTCCCCTGACCTAGCAACGAGCAGCTGGCCCAGGTGCATTATGGGAACCAGATTGGACAGAGACATCAAGCGAGTCAGGGCCAAGTGGCTAGATAGCAATGATATGTTTATAAAGTCTTTCACTCCCAAGGATCCCAGAGCCTAAGTTCAAAATGCAGCCACCTCTGGGGTGAAGTGTGCCAGGCAGGCAAACATCATCTATAAAGCATTTTACCCCTGTAAATAACACTTAGCTCTTGCATAGCCCTTGTCCTCAGGGGATCCCAAAGCACTTTACAAAGGGGGTCAGAATGATTCCCCCCACTTCACAGATGGGGAAACTGAGGAAGACAGCAGCAAAGTCACCCAGCAGGGCAGCGGCAAAGCCAGGATCTGAACCCAGGTCTCAGTCCCTTGCTCCACTCATGAGGCCAGGCTTGTGTGGGAGCCTGGGGGAGTCTCACCACGCTTTGTCTGCACACATTCTGCCCTGGCTCCCCCGGGGAGGCCTCCCCAGCTGTCCATCCCACACTGCTCTGCACCTGGATGTCCGGTAGCATGGGGCAGGACAGGTACCTTTGCGAAGGAAGGGGACATGGTCCTCTTCGACAGGCCTATAGACAGGCTCCCTCTGGACGTACGTCTGCTCCCGGGGGTGGGACTGCAGCAGGCCCAGCCGGTGCAGACACTTCTCTGGGCGACACAGAGAAGAGAGTGAGGAATGGGCTGGTTCCTGGGACCTGCCAGGCTGGGGCACGGCAGGACGAGCCCCACATGGGGCCACACCTGGCCGCTCACACAGAGCTCCCTGAGGACACGGAGACGCTGCCGGGGAGGGAGGGGGGATTTCAAACCTGACAAGTCGTGTCTGAGGGAAATAAAGTGTTGGTGAAAGATGCCAGGTCAACAGCCCCGGGGACTGAATCCCCCAACTCCCAGCTCTTGCCCACAGCTGGGGATAGAGCCCAGGAGTCTTGGTTCCCAGCCGCACTGCTCTAACCACTAGACCCCACTCCCCTCCCAGAGCTGGGCCTAGAACCCAGGCACCTTTATTCATTGTCAGACAGACGCAGGACCATCAGGACTGGCGGGCGAGGGAGGAGGTAGCTGTCCCGCTACAGGTGCCTGGGGGGGCAAGCCCCCTCCCACCCCTAGAAGAAAGGAAGGTTTGGTACTGATGCCGACGAGCCAGTCGAACCAGGAGGCGGTGAAGGGGAAGTGGTTCTGGATGGTCGGGTGGCGGGCCCCCAGCAGGTCCAGCAAGACAAACAGGCTCTGCAAGGAGGCAATGAGGGGTTAAATCTGTAGGGGCCCAGTCACCCCAGGAGGATCTGAGGGAGGGATTGGTACAAGATCCAGTGCAGACAGATTGAGCCCCCCGCTTACCCCGGACAGGCACCCCCACCATCTCCCTCCAGCCTGAAAGATCCCCCATGCAGAACTCCTCAGAGGGGCAGGCGGGCGGCTCTCACCATAGCCTGGAGCTGGCTGGTGCCCGGCTGGTGCTGAACCTTGGCCATGGACAGCCCCGTACAGGGAATCCCTCTCACTCCACTCCCAGAAGGCCTCCTTACCGTCCAGGAACAGCAGCTGCAGCGTCACCTCAGAGCCCTGGGGAGAGACACGGGGCTCACTCAACACCTGGCACTGCTGGACAGGTGAGGGGACTGCACCCAGGACAGCAGCAGAGCTAGGGATAGAACCCAGGAGTCCCGGCTCCCATCTCTCCTGGTTTTGCACACTAGTCTCCATTCCTTTCCCCAAGACAAGAGTAGAACCCCCAACCTGGGAAACTCTCACCTGCTCCTTGGCCTTCAGCAGCTCCACGTCCAAGGCCGTGGCCAGTTTCAGCAAGATGGCACAGGGCACGGGTCAGTGGCCCCCAGGAAGGTGCGGCCCTGTCTTTCCCAAGCTGCCACCCCACTGGGTTTGAAACATCACCAGCTCCATCCAGCCCAGGGACCACATGGACAAGTACTGGGGCTGGGATGGGGACTCTGTGGAATCTCAGATTAAAGGAGCACCTTTAGATTTGGGATGGAGGGCTAGCTGCAGAGCAGGGAGGTCTTTCCTAAATTCCCCAGGCTTACTCTGATCTGAGGCTGTACAGAGGAGGCTCCCCAGCCAGCAGCTGCCTTATCAGTACTGTGTTCATTAGATAGATAGATAGATAGATAGATAGATAGATAGATAGATAGATAGATAGATAGATTCAGGGTAATGTATCAGAATCTGGCCCTCAACTCATTGCACTCAGCGGGTTTCTCTTGTTTTACCCTGGGGGAGATGAGATCAGAACCCAAGACCGCCAGTTCCAAAAACTCCACAGACCTGTGTTGTCACTGGATTTATTACCAAGGGGACATTAGACAAGGGGAGGCACCAGAATACCCCTCTGTGGGACAGAATGACAGACTGAGGGGCAGGGTTTGTGTCTCTTGCTTTGAAGTCCTGTGTCTTTGTGCATGCAGAGCTCTGTGCAAAACCCACCATCTCTGTGAGCCCCAGGGCGGATGATGGCCCTGGGAGGAGCTGTGACCATCCTCTAAAAGAGTTGGTGCCAGGGCATAAGGGTTGCTCTGCACAAAGGAGGAGATTAAACTACTCTGCAATACATATGTAACCCTTCTTCCAGTTGCTGTGGGCAGAAACAAGCTCTGGCTTCAATATATAGGGGTTCCTCTCAAAATTACAACACAACACTGGCTTGAGGTCCCACCCAGAAATCTGGGAAAACTAAACACCAGTCCTGGGTGTTTCTAAGAAGTAATACTTCCTGTCTTGCAAGCACTGAGTCTGTGTGCGACAAAAGAAATATTTTATTAAGGGGAGAAGGAAGAATGGCATTAATGTGAGAAAACATGACAACAATGACTCAAAAGTATGCAAACAGCAAGTAAATCCCTGGCCCCAGGTGGAGCAGTGGCTTTGCCTCAGTTTCCCCCTTTCTGAAAGACCAGTGGACAAATGTCCCGTTAACACACCACTCCCCTTTCTGTCCATGACACTGCACTCTTAGTTTGCTGTCCTCCATAAGTGAAGTCCTAGGGTCTAGGGGTGCCATTAGGTGCATTCAGCTCCAGCCTTAGGGGAGGAATGCAGGCAAATCAAATGATGCCTCTGCCCACTCCGGTCACTGCCCACTCTGCCACTGCACACTGCTGTCACCTTCTGAAGTTTCTGCACTGCTCCAGCCCCAAGTGTTCTCAGCTCTTAGGTTATGGCTACGTTGCAAAAAATACCAGCAGCCACAAATCTCAAAGCCCAGGTCTACAGATTTATAATGCAGGGAACATTAGACAAGGGGAGGCAGCTGAATGCCCTAGGGCTGGGCACAGAGAGATCAAATGACAGACAGACAGACTGAGGAGCAAGGGTATATGTCTCCCCCATAGAAGTCCTGTGTCTTTGTGCATGCAGAGTTCTATCCCAAACCCTCCATCTCTGTGAGCCCCAGGGAGGTAATGGCCATAGGGTGCACCGTGACCATCCAGTGTGAGTGTAGGTACCAGGGCTGAGGGTTGTTCTGTACAAAGGAGGAGACCACGCCACGCTGCATCACATGGAAAGTCCTGCAGACATGACTGCGTTTCCCATCCGCAGCGTTATACAGGATGACAGCAGGAGCTACACCTGACGTTATGGGAGCACGTCACAAGCCTTCATCTGGTCAGATCCCAGTGACCCTGTGGAGCTGGTGGTGAGAGGTGAGGGGCCTGGTTTGGAGTCCCCGCTCTCAGCCCTGTACCCAGCCCAGCCTTCACAGAGTCTATGCCCCAAGGAGATGCTCACAGCCAGGATCTGCCTGGGGCCTTACAGAGGGGATGCCCAATGTGGGATCAGGAAATCAGTGGATTTGTCATGCAGCCGGGGGAAGCTGCAGCAGCAGCTGTTGATGTAAGGCAGAGGGAAGGGGGAACGCTGCCCCCAGGGCAAGCTGCAGAACAGTGAGGCCTTTCCCAGGGGAATGCTCCCTATCAGAGTATGCCCAGAGAAGTCAGGGCCAGCAGCTGCAGAACCAGTCCCTTCCCCAGCTGATAAAATCCACTAACCCCCTGGAGGTTAGAGTGATCATAAAGGCTGAGTCCAGGGGGGAGGGGCCCAATTGCTGAGTCGCTTTTTCTACCTCTTAGCTCCCCCTGATTGCCCATTTCATCCCCTGCCCTGACAGCTCTCATTCTAAACCTACAGGTGGAAACAACCTCACTGGGTTTGAAACATCACCGTATCCAATCAGGCCAGGGACCACACAGACAGGTACCTGAGTGGGGAAATCATGCCTCAGGAATCTACTACAATGCTTTGAAGGGGTCCACAAGCATGTGGGCAAGGGTGATCCAGTGAGTATAGAGTAATTAGATTTTGAGAAAGCCTTTCACAAGTTCCCTCACCAAAGGCTTTTAAGCAAAGTAAGTTCTCATGGGATAAGAGACAAGGTCCTCTCCTGGATCAGTAACTGGTTAAGAGATAGGAAACAAAGGGTAGGAATAAATGGTCAATTATCAGAATGGAGAGAGTAAATAGTGGTGTCTCCCAGGGATGTGTACTGGGACCAATATTATTCAATATATTCATAAATGATTTGGGAAAAGGGGTAAACAGTGAGGTGGCAAAATTTGAAGATGAGACAAAACGACTCAAGATAGTTAAGTCCCAAGCGGACCATTAAGAGTTACAAAGGGATCTCACAAAACTGGGTGTCTGGGCAACAAAATGGCAGATGAAATTCCATGTTGAGAAATGCAAAGTAATGCTCATTGGAAAACATAATCCAAACTATACATATAAAATGGTGGGGTCTAAATTACTGTTATCATTCAGGAAAGAGATCGTAGAGTCATTGTGGATAGTTCTTTGAAAAATATCCACTCAATGTGCAGCAGCTGTCAAAAATGTGAACAGAATTTAGGGAATCATTAAGAAAGGGATAGATAATAAGACAGAAAATATTATATTGCCCCTCTATAAATCCATGATATGCCCACATCTTGAATACTGTGTGCAGGTGTCGTTGCCCCATATCAAAAAAGATATGCTGGAATTGGAAAAGGTACAGAAAAGGGCAACAAAAATGATTGGGGGGCATGGAACAGTTCCATATGAGGGAAGATTAATAAGACAGGGACTTTTCAGCTTGGAAAAGAGACAACTAACGAGGGCGGGGGGATGGTAGAGGTCCTTAAAATCATGACTGGTGTGGAGAAAGTAAATAAGGCAGTGTTATTTACTCCTTCTCATAACACAAGAACCAGGGGGTCACCAAATGAAATTAGTAGGCAGCGGGTTTAAAACAACCAAAAGGAAGTACTTCTTCACACAACACACAGTCAACCTGTGGAACTCTTTGCCAGACGATGTTGTGAAGGCCAAGACTATAACAGGGTTCCAAAAAACCCCCCTAGATAAATTGATGGAGGATAGGCCCATCCATGGCTATTAGCCAAGATGGGCAGGAATGGTGTCCCTAGCCTCTGTTTGCTAGAAGCTGGGAATGGGTGACATGGGATGGGTCACTTGTTGATTACCTGTTCTGTTCCTTCCTTCTGGGGCACCTGGCATTGGCCACTGTCTGAAGACAGGTTACTGGGCTAGATGGACCTTTGGTCTTACATAGTATGGCCACTCTTATGTTCTTATGAGATGGGGACTCTGTGGAATCACAGATTAAAGGGGCAACTCTAGATCTGAGGGAGGCGGAGGCGGGATCCCTGACCCCAGGGTTAGCTGCAGAGCAGAGAGGTCTTTCAGGTCTGTTCCTGTTCTGGGGGCGCACAGAGGAGTTGGGGCTCAGAGGCTGCCCAGCTGGCCTCTTCCATCTATCCTTCATTAAATAGCTAAATGGGTAGCTAGATCAGAATCCGGCCCTCAACCCATTGCTGTCAGAGGGTGACTCTGGATTAACCGTGGAGGAGCTGAGTTCAGAATCCAGCCCTGATACTTCCAAGAACTCCACAGACCTGTGCTGTCCTTTCACAGCCCTCACGAAGCGCCTGGATTTCACCTGGGGCAACATCCTCCATCTGGGTCTGGTCTCCGGGGTTCTGCTGGCCCTGGTGCTGATCATGGCCGAGGCTGGTTACTGCTGGAAGGAGACTCCAGGTGACATGACCCCCCTCTCTTATCCCTTCCCCCACCCCAGGACAAGGCCCCCCAAGTCTGCCAAGCCCCTCTGAACATGGGGGTACCTCATCTGCACATAACCCTTGGGCAGCTGGCCCAGCTCCTGTACCACCTGTCAGTGGTGGGAGGAGTCAGACCAGGGTGTCCCCTGCACACACTGAGGCTGCTATGAAGGGTGTGTGATGTCCAGAGATGCCCCTTCCCACTGTGAGCTGGAGCCACCCCAATGCCTGGCCCTACCCCACTCTGAGTGCCCCAAGTGGGTAGGTCTGTGGTGGTGGGTGGGGGGGTGGGGGGCAGTGCACACAGACACTAGGTCTCTTTCTGGCCAGCAGCTCCCAGCTCTCCAGCCCCTGGAAACCTACCCACCCTGGGCAGCTGTCTTGTCCTCCCCTCCCCTCAATCCCATCCCAGTCAGGGGGCTTGGGCCTGTGGGGTGACACTGGCCCCTCTAACCCGCCGTCTCTCTGTGCTTACAGGGGAGCCTGGATCCAGCCATGCAGAGATGAAGATCTCCCTGGGGGAAGAGCCCTATCTGCTTGGAGGGCTCCACAGGGCAGAAAAGCCACTCTCCCTTCCCCCAGGAAATCCCTGCTTCAGGGAATCCACATTTATTCCATGGTGCTCCCAACTCAACAGCTGGACCCCTGGGAGCAAACCCTCGACGCCCGGCACCGAGCACACCAGCCCCTGTGTCACCAGCTAAGGGAGCACCTGCCAGGGCCCCAGGGGGTGGGGAAGCAGGGCTGTAGCAGAGCCCCGTGCAGGGAAGGTGCTGCCTATTTCTGTGGGAAGCCCAGGGTGGGGTGTGGGGGGCTGGGCGCTGTATAGGGCCTCTTCAATAAATAACCCCTTCCCTGCCAGATTCCCTGCTCCTCCTGCTCCCTGCTGGGGATATGACCTGAGAAGATGAGGGAAGGCCGTTAGTGCTTCCTTAGCCAGAGCATTTGCTTCCCGACCTCAGGAAAGTGTGGGCCCCTTACTGAATGAGGGAGGCAACCTAGTGACAGAGGATGTGGAAAAAGCTAATGTACTCAATGCTTTTTTTGCCTCTGTTTTCACTAACAAGGTCAGCTCCCAGACTGCTGCGCTGGGCATCACAAAATGAGGAAGAGATGGCCAGTCCTCTGTGGAGATAGAGGTGGTTAGGGACTATTTAGAAAAGCTGGACGTGCACAAGTCCATGGGGCCGGACGAGTTGCATCCGAGAGTACTGAAGGAATTGGCGGCTGTGATTGCAGAGCCATTGGCCATTATCTTTGAAAACTCGTGGCGAACCGGGGAAGTCCCGGATGACTGGAAAAAGGCTAATGTAGTGCCAATCTTTAAAAAAGGGAAGAAGGAGGATCCTGGGAACTACAGGCCAGTCAGCCTCACCTCACTCCCTGGAAAAATCATGGAGCAGGTCCTCAAAGAATCAATCCTGAAGTACTTGCATGAGAGGAAAGTGATCAGGAACAGTCAGCATGGATTCACCAAGGGAAGGTCATGCCTGACTAATCTAATTGCCTTTTATCATGAGATTACTGGTTCTGTGGATGAAGAGAAAGCAGTGGATGTATTGTTTCTTGACTTTAGCAAAGCTTTTGACACGGTCTCCCACAGTATTCTTGTCAGCAAGTTAAGGAAGTATGGGCTGGATGAATGCACTATAAGGTGGGTAGAAAGCTGGCTAGATTGTCGGGCTCAATGGGTAGTGATCAATGGCTCCATGTCTAGTTGGCAGCCGGTGTCAAGTGGAGTGCCCCAGGGGTCGGTCCTGGGGCCGGTTTTGTTCAATATCTTCATAAATGATCTGGAGGATGGTGTGGATTGCACTCTCAGCAAATTTGCGGATGATACTAAACTGGGAGGTGTGGTAGATACGCTGGAGGGGAGGGATAGGATACAGAAGGACCTAGACAAATTGGAGGATTGGGCCAAAAGAAATCTGATGAGGTTCAATAAGGATAAGTGCAGGGTCCTGCACTTAGGACGGAAGAATCCAATGCACCGCTACAGACTAGGGACCGAATGGCTAGGCAGCAGTTCTGCGGAAAAGGACGTAGGGGTGACAGTGGACGAGAAGCTGGATATGAGTCAGCAGTATGCCCTTGTTGCCAAGAAGGCCAATGGCATTTTGGGATGTATAAGTAGGGGCATAGCGAGCAGATCGAGGGACGTGATCATTCCCCTCTATTCGACATTGGTGAGGCCTCATCTGGAGTACTGTGTCCAGTTTTGGGCCCCACACTACAAGAAGGATGTGGATAAATTGGAGAGAGTCCAGCGAAGGGCAACAAAAATGATTAGGGGTCTAGAACACATGACTTATGAGGAGAGGCTGAGGGAGCTGGGATTGTTTAGCCTGCAGAAGAGAAGAATGAGGGGGGATTTGATAACTGCTTTCAACTACCTGAAAGGGGGTTCCAAAGAGGATGGCTCTAGACTGTTCTCAATGGTAGCAGATGACAGAACGAGGAGTAATGGTCTCAAGTTGCAGTGGGGGAGGTTTAGATTGGATATTAGGAAAAACTTTTTCACTAAGAGGGTGGTGAAACACTGGAATGCGTTGCCTAGGGAGGTGGTGGAATCTCCTTCCTTAGAAGTTTTTAAGGTCAGGCTTGACAAAGCCCTGGCTGGGATGATTTAACTGGGAATTGGTCCTGCTTCGAGCAGGGGGTTGGACTAGATGACCTTCTGGGGTCCCTTCCAACCCTGATATTCTATGATTCTATGATTCTATGATTCTATGATCCCTGAGTATGCCCCGGAGCCAATGTCAGACTAAGGGGGTGGAGCAGAGCGAGATTCCCTGATCATAAGAATGGCCATACTGGGTCTGTTCAGCCCAGTGTCCTGTCTGCTGGGGGGGGGGGGCGTGGGGCAGGGGATCTGGGTGCAGGGAGAAGGGGACAGGAGACACCTCAGGGACATGTTAATGCCGGGGCCATTTCTCCCCAGACTCAGGAATCGCTCTGATACCAGAAAAAAGAAAAGGAGGACTTGTGGCACCTCAGAGACTAACAAATTTATTTAAGCATAAGCATCCGATGAAGTGAGCTGTAGCTCACGAAAGCTTATGCTCAAATAAATTTGTTAGTCTCTAAGGTGCCACAAGTCCCCCTTTTCTTTTTGCAGATACCGACTAACACGGCTGCTACTCTGAAATCTGATACCAGAAGGGATCTGCTGGCCTGAGCCCGGCACCGTCCAGCCCAACATGTGGCTTTCCGTGCACATGCAGCCAATCTGTCACCTCCAGGGAAAACAGCCACCTCGGCCAATGTGTGAGCACGACCCAGCACCCACTTGGGAATGGGATGGGGCAAAGAAGAGCCGGAGACAGCCCTTCCTGGATGGGCATCGACACTGCAGAATCCCAGCTCCTGAGATAGAGTGACCAGCCCCCTGTGCATGGGGACATGAGGTCTGGCCCCTGGCACTGAAATAAAGTCATTTACTGCTCCCCCAACCCCAGGCTGTCTGTCCTGGTCTCTCTCTGGAGCTTCAGTTCTCTGTTGCCTCAGTCCCTGCAGTAGGGTCCCCCACTCTATACATCACCCGGCTCCCTCCCCCAGCTCTCACCCCCTCCCCAGTAGCTGATCCCATCTCTGTAGGGATGGACCCTACAGTCCTGGATCCCATCTGCCCCCTCGGACCTTCTCCCCAGCTCTCCTGGGCCCTGCTGGGTCACCAGAAGAATTTTTCTCCACCCCCCCTCCATCACCCCTCCTCAGCCTGGGGGGGAGTGTCTCCCAGCACCCCAGTCTCTGAAGAGCCCCCAGAATCCTCCCAGAATTTCCAGAGCATTCTCTGCCCTATATATCCCCTGGGTGGCTCCTGCCCCTACCGATGGAGCTGCCCCTCAGGCCATCGGGGGCAGAATTGTTCTTCCCAACCCTGCTGAGCCATGGCAGCACGAGCTGGTGTGTGTGTGGGGTGATGCTCTGTACCTCGGGGGAACATCCTACACCCCCATTTTCATCCTTGTAAAATGACTGTGTGGTATCCAATCCAAAGTTTGTCATGTCGGCTGTCTTCGGATGGAGACTCCAGTACGTCCTTTGGTCCATTGTTCCAGTGTTAATTACTCTCTCTCTTAACAAATTGTTGCTGTATTTTCAGTCTGAATTTGTTTGGCTTCAACTTCCAGCCAATGCATCTTGTTATACCTTTAAAAAGTGTTGCATTTTAATAGTTGATGTTTAACATCCTCGCTAGGTGCAGCTGGAATAGAAAGTATTTCACTATTACTGTAGGATATGGGTACGTCATTCCACTTCTTCCCAAATACAGAACAAAAATATTTGTAATACTTCTCCTTTTTCTGCATCATGATTTACAGTTGTACCATCCTCATCTCCAGCTGCACTAAAACTGATTGCTAGGATATTTTGTTTTCCATATGTTTCAAGAACTCCTTATTGTCCTTATCCTAAAATGCCATAGATTTTTCGTTGATATTGTTAGATTTTTCTTATCAAGTGTCTACAATTCCTAACTCCTCAGTTGCACCTATTGAGATGAAGTTCCCCATTTCCTAGTTGTTTAATATTATTATTTGTTATTTCTGCTTTCACTTCCACTGATAACCAGGATGGGGGTTTAGCTGAAGAAGCCACTTTCACAATTTGCTGAATTTTGTGTTTTGGGGGCATCTGATACATCTTAAACCACGCCCCAGCATTGGTCACATTTAGGGTTGCCAACTTTCTATTTGCAGACAACCGGACCTCCCTTCCCTGCCTCTTTCCCAAAGTCCCTGTCCCTTTCCCACCGCTTTTCACAAGACCCCGCCCCTGCCCCATCCTTTCCCTCAAGCCCCTACCCCTGTTCGCTCCTCTCCTCCCCATCCCGCCCCTCGCTGCTCTCTCTCCTCCCCCTTCCTTGTAGCTGGCTCCTCTTCTCTCCACTTCCCTTCTCTACTCCCACTGGGATCCCTCTGTCACAGAGCTGCAGCCTGACATGAAGTCTCCTGCCTGCCCAGATGCAAGTAGGAGGCGGCCTCAGCTGAGCGGGGTCTGGCTCGGGTTGATGACCCGGCACCTCTCCCTTCCCGCCCGCAGTAACCAGACTATTGGTGTCTGGTCAGTACATCTGACTGGACACTGCCAAGTCCCCTTTTTGACCGGACTTTCTGGTTGAAAATTGGGTACCTGACAACCCTAGTCACATTTTCATCAGTCAAAACAAGGTCTAATATCCAATTACCCTGACTAGGTTGCAATATTTATTTTTATTTACTCTGGGATGAAAGATGCGAATGTAGCCCCTGATCTAACTGCAGCCGTCAGGGACTCCAGAATGACCTGAGGGGAGCTAAAAGAAAAGGAGGACTTGTGGCACCTTAGAGACTAACCAATTTATTTGAGCATAAGCTTTCGTGAGCTACAGCTCACTTCATCGGATGTGTGAACTGTAGCTCACGAAAGCTTATGCTCAAATGAATTGGCTAGTCTCTAAGGTGCCACAAGTCCTCCTTTTCTTTTTGTGAATACAGACTAACATGGCTGTTACTCTGAAACCTGTGGGGAGCTGAGATCAGACTCTAGCCCTGTTGCCTTTGCAGGCGATGAGTGACTCTGGCTTGACCCCGGGCAACCTGATCAGGGTGCAGGATATTGTTTCCATTTTGGAGTGAAGGTTCAGGTCTCAGCTCCTCTTTTCCCTGACTCAGCTCCCCATTATTAATACAAACGTTCCCCCAGCCCTCTGGCCCCTTTGGTACTCAGCACCCGGCCTCTCACGCTGCCTGAACAGCCAACTCACCCTTGTCTCCGATCCTGCCCCACTGACACAAGTGCTGGCCTCAGACCCTCGCCCAAGCTGGCACTCATGGAGAAAAAGGGCAGTGAGCTCACACCACATGATGGGACAGCGAGGGACCCCTCAGTGCTGCTCCAAATACCCCAGTCCCCAGCTCCATGGAGCCTGATGCCCCAGGAGCTCAAATGAGGAACTGAGCAGGGGGCGGCAGGCACAGGGAGCCTGTGATGCTCAGGGAGAGCAAACCAAGGTCCCTGCCACTCCCAACAAACCACATCCCCATCAACTGCTGCCCACGTCTCTGTGCTGCACAGGGGACAGCCAGGGGAACTGGGGGATGAGCTGTGTTAATTCCACCAACCTGACCAGACCAGAATCTGGGTGCAAGCTGTTACCCCCAACTCTGCTGGATCTGGGACTGTAGGGGTCTGGTGGTCAGAGCACGTGTTACACTGCCAGACCAGGGATGGTTTTAAAAATGGAATTTTATTAAACTTAATGTCCAACTCCCCAAACAAACGCAGGCTGCAACCCGCTGGGTCCCCCTGGAGAATGACAGAAACCCTCCTGGGGGTGCAGCTTGCATCCCCACTGTTCCTCTTTAGCCTCGCTAGCAGATCTCCAAACCCTTAAAGGGACAGGACACAGCCTTAGAGATACAGGATGCAGGTATGTAGAACCCTGACATTCCCGTATCAGTGCTACACTCCTCCTGTGGAAATATAATATCCCCCAAATATTCCCATTAACAAAATATAAAACATTCCGTCCAGCCATTTAGCTTATTAGCAGACACCTACGACTTCCACAAGCTCGTGCTTTCGGTCTCAGATGAGCTTTTGTCTTGCTCCTTTTTCATCAGATCTGGAAACTTTTGCATCTCTCTTTGGTTTAATTCACATTAAGCAGAAAATGTCAGTGTCAAGGGTTGTTCCATTGCCCAACCAAATAGCCAGTTGTTGAACAGTTTACATTCCCAGAGATCCTCAAATCTTATGAAATACCAGCTCCCACATGGTAAGCGGTATAACCATGTAAGACAAAGTCATTAGACATAAAAAACATCTACTCAAGAAACATAAAACTAACTATGTAGCGCTATCGACCCCTTTTCTAGAGCAATATCCAAACCAGAAGCCAATGTCTCTTCATTTACATTAATCTTGGAGAGAATGCAGGATAAGATACAGGAATAGGTACTAGGTACAGCATGTAAACACAAGGATAAAGCCATGGTGCATTCACCAGTAGCTGGAATTAGACACTGATGAGTAAGTTCATAGGTCAGTGTCTGGGGGGCTCTTCCCTCTCTAGTCAGAGGACCTCAGGTGACAATGGATTGTTCTCGAGATCTGTCCTCTTGTGCACTGATGGTTTCCGGGTCCATGGTCACATTTTGCCATTCATGTCTTTCATTGGCTGATGTCGATGTCACATCAGACTAGTCATCTGTCTTCAAGTTTACAAGATCAACAACATCCCCATTTCCCAGCTGTGGAAGGAATGTTTCTGCCTCTGAATTCAGAGTCACCATGCCATGGGTACCATGTTGTTTGTCTTCGCTCTCACTGTCAGAATCACTGGAGTCCAAATTCTGTCCTTATTGAGGCTTGGTCTACACTACAGCCTACTTCAGTATCCCTCACATCACTCAGGGGTGTGATTAATCCACACCCTCTGAGTGACATAGTTATACCGACCTTAACCCCCTGTGTAGACAGTGCTCTCCCGCCAACATAGCTCTCGCAGGGGTGGACTTATTATGCTGACAGGAGAGCGCTCTCCCATCAGCATAGAGCATCTTCACCAGATGCGCTACAGTGGAGCAGCTGCATCGGTGCATCTGTGCTGCTGTAGCGCTTCTAGCAGAGACTCGCCCTTAGATTTCCAGTTTTGCTGATTTACCTTGATCTCTGTATCTTCTGCAGTGGTGCTGTGCAGCACAGTGTCATATCCAAGGGCAAGAAAACCCAGAGAAGCAAAAACTTGTGGTGACAAACTCTATCACCTCCTTCTCCACCCTCTGCCTTTACTCTGTGAACTCTCCCCTTTCCTTTCATGTTCTAACATGAATTTTATCTTCCCAATAGGATGTTAGTTTGCCTGGTCCCCTTCCTGACAAGTACTCCTGTCCCCTGGCCAGAGGGCAGCACCATGCACTTGCTGACCATAATGATTCTTACCACGAATAGCAGAGTTTTGAGAACATATTGAGGCCAGTTCATAAACGTCTTTCAATTGCTGTTTCTGTCTCTCAGCATATTCTTTATGGTTCCTAGGTGCAGATTCAGAGTTCATAGGTAGAGCAAATGCAATGACAATAGACAAATGTGATTATCTTCAAGATAATAAATAGAAGGGTGGGAACTCATAGCATCATTTTGTGTACAGTTATAGGCATTGATGGTCTTATGGTCTTATTAAGGGAGTCCTTCCAGTCTGATTTTTGTTCTTCTGGCAAGGTTATCCATGTAGCCAGCAGAATTCGATTCAGCCTTTCTACTTGCCCATTGCCCTGTGGGTGGTATGGGGTTATGGGAGAAGTTTAAATCTTACTGTAGTACTCTACCCTTTGGAAAAAAAACTATTTTCAAACTCTGCTCCTTATTGACGATGGATTCTTTTGGGGAAATCAAATCTTAAAACAAACTAATTGAAGATCTTGTCTGTCACTGTCTTTCCTGAGTTTTTGGTGGTAGGGTAGACTTTGACAAACCAAGTAAAGTGATCCACCGAGGCTCAGATGTATTCAAATCTTTCTTTGATTCTTCCTAGATGGAAGAAGCCTATGGATACAAGTACAAATGCTTCTGTTGTAACTAAGGAAGTAAGGTGCCACCAGACTCCTTGTTGTTTTTGTGGATACAGACTAACACGGCTACCCCCTGGTACTTGTTGTAACTATGGTAGTTAGATGAAATCTGGTACGCTGGTGAGGTTTCTTTTGCTTGGTGCACATACAAACTCTAGTGACACAATGTTCGATGTACAACATCCTCCTGTGTTCTCTTGGTATTTGGTTTGTGCCCCAAAAACTTATACGGAAGCATTTTAGCAATAGCTGGATCTTTCTTCTGAGGTGCCAAAATGTCTTCTCCTGGAATAAGTTTTATGATGGATGTAATGCCCATGAAGGAGACTTTTACTGTCAAAGGATTGGTAGTAATAACTGCTAACCTGGACACCTTGCCATCAGTTTGTATATCCAAGGAGTTTGACTGCTTTAACAACACCTGTGTTCGTCTCTTCTGTGTATTCTGTGCATCCTCTCAATATCAAGGGGAATTCCTGATAAAGCATTAGATTTCCCTAGATGATATTTAACTGCAGTAGAACCTCAGAGTTACAAACACCTTGGGAAAGGAGGTTGTTCGTTACTCTGAAATGTTCGTAATGCTGAACAAAATGTTATGGTTGTTCTTTCTAAAGTTTACACCTGAGCATTGACTTAATAGAGCTTTGAAACTTTACTATGCAGAAGAAAAATCCTGCTTTCCCTTTATTTTTTTAGCAGTTTATGTTTAATACACTACTGTAGTGTATTTGTTTTTTCTCTCTCTGTTGCTGCTGCCTGATTGTGAACTTCAGGTTCCAAATAAGGTGCATGGTTGGCTGGTCAGTTCATAACTCTGATGTTCATAACTCAGGTTTTCTACTGTATGAAGTTAAAGTCAGCTAATTCTGCAACCCACCAGTGCACTATGGGGTTCAGCCTGGCAGTGGTGGAGATGTAGGTTAGCACATTATTATCTCTGTTAACTGTGAAGGATTGTGCATCGCAGATTTAGTCCTGGGAACTACAGGCCAGTCAGCCTCACTTCAGTCCCCGGAAAAATCATGGAGCAGGTCCTCAAAGAATCAATCCTGAAGCACTTACATGAGAGGAAAGTGATCAGGAACAGTCAGCATGGATTCACCAAGGGAAGGTCATGCCTGACTAATCTAATCGCCTTCTATGATGAGATTACTGGTTCTGTGGATGAAGGGAAAGCAGTGGATGTATTGTTTCTTGACTTTAGCAAAGCTTTTGACACGGTCTCCCACAGTATTCTTGTCAGCAAGTTAAAGAAGTACGGGCTGGATGAATGAACTACAAGGTGGGTAGAAAGCTGGCTAGATTGTCGGGCTCAATGGGTAGTGATCAATGGCTCCATGTCTAGTTGGCAGCCGGTGTCAAGTGGAGTGCCCCAGGGGTCAGTTCTGGGGCCGATTTGGTTCAATATCTTCATAAATGATCTGGAGGATGCTGTGGATTGCACTCTCAGCAAATTTGCGGATGATACTAAACTGGGAGGAGTGGTAGATACACTGGAGGGCAGGGATAGGATACAGTGGGACCTAGACAAATTGGAGGATTGGGCCAAAAGAAATCTGATGAGGTTCAATAAGGATAAGTGCAGGGTCCTGCACTTAGGATGGAAGAACCCAATGCACAGCTACAGACTAGGGACCGAATGACTAGGCAGCAGTTCTGCGGAAAAGGACCTAGGGGTGACAGTGGACGAGAAGCTGGATAGGAGTCAGCAGTGTGCCCTTGTTGCCAAGAAGGCCAATGGCATTTTGGGATGTATAAGTAGGGGCATAGCGAGCGGATCAAGGGACGTGATCGTCCCCCTCTATTCGACATTGGTGAGGCCTCATCTGGAGTACTGTGTCCAGTTTTGGGCCCCACACTACAAGAAGGATGTGGATAAATTGGAAAGAGTCCAGCGAAGGGCAACAAAAATGATTAGGGGTCTGGAACACATGACTTATGAGGAGAGGCTGAGGGAACTGGGATTGTTTAGTCTGCGGAAGAGAAGAATGAGGGGGGATTTGATAGCTGCTTTCAACTACCTGAGAGGTGATTCCAGAGAGGATGGTTCTAGATTATTCTCGGTGGTGGAAGAGGACAGGACAAGGAGTAATGGTCTCAAGTTGCAGTGGGGGAGGTCTAGGTTGGATATTAGGAAAAACTTTTTCACTAGGAGGGTGGTGAAACACTGGAACGCATTGCCTAGGGAGGTGGTGGAATCTCCTTCCTTAGAAGTTTTTAAGGTCAGGCTTGACAAAGCCCTGGCTGGGATGATTTAATTGGGGATAGGTCCTGCTTTTGAGCAGGGGGTTGGACTAGATGACCTCCTGAGGTCCCTTCCAACCCTGATATTCTATGATTCTATGATTCTATGATCTGTACTAGGACCGGTGCTGTTCAGCATATTCATTAATGATCTGGGAAAGGGGGTACACAATTTTGGCAGGCTCAGCTTAGTTTTTCACTCCAGCTAGCTCCTGAAGCTCAATCCTGGGCAAACTGCCCTGATTACAGTTTCCATTATCTCTGTCTCAGTGGTCCCCTTGAGAACACCATTTGCAATTTGATAAGCCAAACTGCTTTGGTTTAGCCTGTCCTTTTGCAGGGAGTTCCTAAACTGTCCTGTTATTTTAAAGTCTTTCTTTAACACTGGTTTTCTTTTCTGGGATGGGATTGACAGATCTTTTGCTCCTCTTTTGCTGTATCAATGGCTTGTAAAATCTTCTCTCTTAATGCCAGCAATGTAAGACAATCCCTGATTTTCCAGCAGGTTTGGCTCTTCACTATTGAAATGAATTCTGATATATTTGGGTAAGGTCAAAGAGCTTTTGGCTGCAGTTTCACTGTAATGTGTCCCAGAAATGCCCAGGGAGTCACAGACTTCTCTTAAATGCTCATCCTTTAGCTGGTATCAGAGTCCTCCTACCTCCACTACTGGTCTTTTAACTCTCTCCCAGCCATAGCACTTGCAACCAATGAAATCTTCCCTGACAGCTTTCTCTGGAGCAGTCTGCAGCGGTTTGGTGGGTTACTCTCTTGGAGAGATCAGATCATTGCAATTCAGCCTCTCCTGTCTGGGCTCACCAAATCTTACACTCCCAGAGCAGGGGCGGTTTGAATAGTGGAGTCTTATTAAACTTAGTATCCACAAAACAAACAAGAGCTTCAAGCCTTTTCTGGTTCCCTTGGGAGTGCTACACTGCAGCTGAATTGAGCCGAGGCGAACGTATGGCTCCTCTCAGAGAGTGCACTAAAGACACGAAGTGATGGAGCTTGTTTCCCTTCTGGGGAGCTGCATTCACTCAGCTGGGGGGGCGGGGGGGAGGGATAGCTCAGTAGTTTGAGCATTGGTCTGCTAAACCCAGGATTGTGAGTTCAATCCTTGAGGGAGCCATTTAGGGATCTGGGGCAAAAAGTGGGGATTGGCCCTGCTTTGAGCAGGGGTTGGACGAGATGACCTCCTGCGGTCCCTTCCAACCCTGATATTCTATGATGCTAGAACAGGCCAGCAGGGGAGCATCTCCTCCTGTGCAGGGAATTATCTCAGGAGAAGCACAAGGAACAGAACAGCCTTTGGACTGTACACATCTGTCCTAGACTACACAACACCTCTTCTCTCCTCCTCGCTTCATCTTCAGGGAGCAGTATTTTACTGCACGCCGTCCGCTCTGACCCCTTTTGTTGATACACAAAAAGTGTTCATGGGAACATTGCTGGTGCCAGCACTGCCAGGGCACTAGCGCGTGTGCACACTTCATCGCCTTTGCCAGCGCTGGGCTTTTCCACAGCAACAGGCTGCATCGGCAAGAGGTGTGTGGCTCCGGGGTCGTCATCCCAGCATCCCTCATGCCGCCATCAGGCACGTTGTCTTGTGTGGGCTTTTTGCAGTGCATTGTGGGATACAAGCACCCCTCTCAGGGAATGTTAGCGTTTAGGGTGCGGGACAGATCTGGCAATGTCCTGGCACATCCTGGGCGAACCTACCTGAATTAAGGGTAAGTCACTTTGGAGTCCATTGTATTAAAAATGCAAAGTTTCTGTATTATTGGGGGTTGTACAAAATTTCTCTAGGGGGGAGGCGTGGCCAGTGTAAACCTCCAGAAGCATTATGAGCTTCAAAGGACTATTTCAAAGAACTCGCCAGACAAACAAAGTTACATGGGCTCTGGGGAAATACCTGGGGGAGGCAAATGCACGTTACTAGGCATGGCAGGGTGTAGAGGATTCGTGCATGAGTCCCCACTGACAAAAAAAACAACCACTTTGTTGGGAGCTGTTCTTCGTTTGGTCACTGTAAGAGTTGCTTTGGCAGGAAGGGGCAGAAGAGGAATGGAGGAAGGACCCAATAGCCATCACAGCCAAAAGATGGAGTAAAAACAAAGGACAGATTTGTACCCACACATTCAGAACACACGAGATTACCAGTCCATTGCTTTAATGACTTGGCTAACTCATCATGCGAAAGGACCCCATTGCCACCAGCTGTCCTTTGATCAGCCAAAGTCAGGAATACAAGACATAGCCATTAAAGCCTGCAGTGGTGCAGAGATATCTAGTAAGAGTCCTTGTGATAAATGAAGGTGGGGGGAGCTTCTTTTTATGGACGCCCAGACAGCCAGTTACCTATAAAGTCCCTCTTGGTGGCTGTTCTCTGCTTGCTTTACCTGTAAAGGCTTAAAAAGTCCCCCAGGTAAAGGAAAGGGAGTGGGCACCTGACCAAAAGAGCCAATGGGAAGGCTAGAACTTTTTAAAATGGGGAAAAAACGTCTGATGTTGTTCTCCAGGAAAGAGGGGGACGGGGAGCAGTTATGCTATGAGAAGCTTTAAGCCAGATATGATCATAGAGCATCAGATCATACCTAGAACAACTTATTTGGAACCCCCAGATGTGTAAGTAGATCAGGAATGTTTAGAAAGACACAATTAGGTTTATTTCTGTTTATTTCTTATGGCTAGTGGACTCCTCTGTGCTAACCCCAGGTGCTTTTGTTTGCTTGTAACCTTTAAGCTGAACCCCCAAGAAAGCTATTTTGGGTGCTTAATTTTTGGAATTGCTCTTTTAAAATCTAGCAAAAGCCTAAGTTCCAGATGTATTTTCTTTCTTTTTGTTTCTAATAAAATTTACTTTTTTTAAGAACAGGATTGAATTTTTGGTGTCCTAAGAGGTTTGTGCATGTTGTTTAATTAGCTGGGGGCAACAACTAATTTCCTTTGTTTTCTTTCTCAACTCTTCTCCGGAGCGGGTGGGGGTGAAAGGGCTTGAGGGTACCCCAGAGGAAGGAATTCACAAGTGCGCCTTCCTGGGCTCTCAAAGGGGTTCTGCACTTGGGTGGTGGCAGCATCTATCCATCCAAGGTCAGAGAGAAGCTGTAACCTTGGGAGTTGAATACAAGCCTGGAGTGGCCAGTATTAATTTTTTGAATCCTAGCGGGCCCCCACCTTGTGCCAGAGTGGGGAATCAGCCTTGGCAATCCCAGTCTTTCAAGCAAGATTCAAGTTCTGCTTAGTACAAGCCATGCTATGGCATCCGTTTTGTTGGAAGTTTTTCTTCTGCTGTTTATTGTAAGAGTTGCTTTGGCAGGAAGGACCAGAAGAGCAATGGAGGAATAACCCGGCCATGGCCAAGATAAGAAGCAAAGGCCAATGACCACAAGGGGGGTTCGAATGCAGCCATACAGAGCACAACGGATTAGCAGTCCATCGCCTTAACCAGTCAGCCAGGCCATCAGTTAAAAGGGCTCTGGTGTCACCAGCTGTCCTTTGATCTGCTGAAGACAGTGCTGAAGCCTGTAATCATGCTAGTGTTGGGGAAGCCTCCTTCAAGATTCCCATTCTCGAGAGGTGGTTGTGAGTCCTGGCGGGTGAAAGACATGCTACGGCAATTGCTCCCTAGCTGTTGCCACCAGAACAAGGAGGAAAGGCCAAAGATAAATGTGGTGTTTGAAATCACATGGGCAGATCACAGTGGAAGTGCTGGGACACCAGTTGGGGTGTGTGTGTGGCTGAGTCACATGACTGACCCCATAACATGTGCTGTGTCTGTTTCTGGAGGATGCCCCAGGGTGGCTCCCGCAGGTCCCAGCCCTGGATTATAAATAGGCTTCGTAGAACTCAACTTTTAATTTTTTTTCTTTATAATTTTGACAATGTCAATGTTGATTTTTAAGGGTTTTTAAATTTTTATCAGTTTAAATGTCCACTATTGGTTAAAATCATGGGTTTTCAGCAACGTTTTTATATTTATTGATTTATATTTCACAGTGGAGGGAATTAAAGGGGGGGTCAGACAATAATTATTTAATGGCAGTAGATGTTGAGATGCAAAAAGTTAAAGCTTTCTAACCATTAAGACACAAATTGGCATAATCACATGTCAAAATATACAGTAAATATCCCAAAATCAACCTCTAACAATGTCTCGAGCAGCATTTCTCTTACTTTGCTTATCTGCAAATGTATGATTATTATCGATGGAAATATTTTCTTGTGGGTTTGTGTGCATGCAGGGAACTTGATGTTTACTGATATTTACCAATAACAATCTCATCCATCCAAGCCTAGTTCTAAACAGAGCCCCGCGCTGTGCTTGAGATGAGCACAGAGCGTGGGCTGTGGTTGCAGGCTGTGGTCCCTGTTCCCAGCACAGGAGTGTCTCCTCCCCCAACCCCAACCCCATCCCCTCGGTCCTAGCAGTATTTATAGACACACAGCCCCAGGGAGGGCAAGCAAACAGCACCCTTTGGGTCAGGCCCACAGCTCTCTCCTGCTGGATCCGGCTCCCTCTCCCCGGGCCAGGCCCTGCAGGAATGAAAATTAAACCCTTATGAAGTGAATGTGTCACTGCTCACACACGGGGCCGGACTCTGTCCTGGGGACAGGAGCATGATCCCAGAATGACACTGTTGCAAGCCGTGGGGTTCCTCTGTATTTACACACACACACAGAGCAGTGTGACTGAAGAGCATGGACTGAGATGTGTGCGGGAGGGCCATTTTACATAGTCTCCTCGCAGTCTCTCCAGGACATGGGCACAGAGAGCGGGAGCTGCCATAGCAATGTTCCCTCTAATTTTTTCCATCCATGTGCAGAATAAATTTTGGTATGTGCACCGAGGTATGTGCCTATGTGTGCCATCAGTAGAAACAAAAAAACTAGATATAATATATATTTTTAAAAAGTTACCATAGGGATAATTACTCCAGCCAGGACAGGTTAGGCCTTTTAGAACTCACTACTCAAAGCATTAAATTTAAGGGGAAGAGAAATGAAAAATATGAAATGCACAAACCAGTCAAAACACTAAAATCACACACTTTGAAAGAATAAAATTACAGAGAATATATGTGCATTACAGGAAGTACGAAGAAGTAACAACAACAATAATACGAGTATGTGTTGGGAGGTGAGTGTGAAAGAGACAGTGTGTGTGTGTGTGTGAGAGAGCGAGAGAGAGACAGACAATGTGAGCTGGCTGCTGGGGAAATCTCAGAAACAGTGCATGTCCCTTTAAGAAAGGCACTCAGTCACACTCACCGTTCAGGGCTCTGTCTTTAAGGGCTTGTCTACACTGGCACTTTACAGCGCTGCAAGTTTCTCACTCAGGGGTGTGAAAAAACACCCCCCTGAGCCCTGCAAGTTTCAGCGCTGTGAAGTGCCAGTGTAGACAGTGCACCAGCGCTGGGAGCCGTGCTCCTCCGTGCTATTCCCTGCGTGGAGGTGGGTTTTTAGAGCGCTTTAACGTTGCCAGTGAAGACGCCCTCAGATAAAGTTCAGATCTCACCACAGAGGAGCGCCTGCGGGCTGCTTCTTGGAGCTACTCCTTGTTGCCCCATGTTTATCAGTTACCCCCCCCCCATCTATTCTCATTAGTGAGTTTCTCCCCCGGCCCCGAGTCTCATGGACACATCGCTGCACAATTACGCAGCCCACAGACCCCTCTCTAATCCCAGCCCCCCTGGTCTGCCCCGGTGACCCAGGAACTTCTTGGTGCCAACTGACGGAGGGCAGAGGGGTGCACAGAGTTTTATGGGATCCCCTGGGTGAGATATATGCACAATAGCTCACCAAAGGGTGGCCTGAGAGGTCTCTACCAAGAGTCCGTAGCCCACTGGGCATCTTCATTGCTGCAGGGTGTTTGTATGGGACATAGCTTAAGAGAGATGTGAAAAGTGAGAGATAAGGCTCCAGAAGTGTTGAAGAAAAGCTCATCTCCTGCACCATGGCAATCCCTTCGGCTGAGCCAATCAGCACACAGAACAAAGCACAGCTGTGGAGACAGGTTATATGCACTGTCTGGGCCAGGTGCGGACCTGAGAATCTGCAAAGGGCTTGTAGATCATAGAATATCAGGGTTGGAAGGGACCTCAGGAGGTCATCTAGTCCAACCCCCTGCTCAAAGCAGGACCAATCCCCAACTCACAACCCTGGGTTTAACAGGCCAATGCTCAAACCACTGAGCTATCCTTCCCCCCAGCTACACTTCCAGTGGCTTGGCTACACTTACAGTGCTGCTTAGAGAAGACGCTACCTATGAGAGAGTTTCTCAGCGTGGGTACTCCACCTCCACGAGAGGTGGTAGCTAGGCCAAAGGGAGAAGCCCTCCTGTCGACACAGCGCTGTCTGCACTGTGGGATAGGTCAGTATAACTGCGTAGCTCAGGGATGTGGATTTTCCACACCCTTGATCGATGTAGTTAGACTAACATACACTGATAGTGTAGACCAAGCCTAGGACAAAGGACCCCGAGGGTAAGTCTGCGAAGAGACACCTCCTCTGGGAAGAGACAATGGTCTGAACCTAGAAAGAAAGAGGAGAGGGGACAAGAGCTTCCTTTCACCCAGGAGATGGCTGACAGTGTTTGTCTCAGGAACAGGAGATCACAGCCAAGCCTGGAGTAAAACCCTGGAAGGCTTTGGGGTGAGCGTTGCTCTATCAGACATAAAAATATCTCGTTCAGTGAGTCTAGGCTCTAGTCAAGGTGGTTTGATTTTATTGGCCATGGAACCATTTCTTTCCAACCCTTCTCCTTGCTACTCCTCGAATCTCTACACTCTGTGAAATCACTTGTCCTTGGTGTCCCTATGAAGGGATCTAGAGCTGTGCGTTGATCAGGGTGGTGATTGGAGTTGGAGCTGGTCAGCTGGGGGCTCTGTTCCTTTGGGAGCAGCGGATCTGTGACTGCTGTGAGTGCCCTGCGGGACAGGGGCTGGGTGCTGCAGGGGGATGCTCGGAGGGCTGGGGGCTGGAGTGTGCCTATTGCCAACCTTGAGCGAGATCACCCTGCGAGGCCTAGAGGGCACGGCTTGTGTGGCCTGTAGCCGGGGGAGTCAGAGAGCTGATCCCTGGTGGGCACAGATAAGGCTTGATCATGCCAGGGGCAGCTGGTAGTGAAGTGCCTCACAGCCCCGGGTGCCCCCAGGGACTGTCATGGGCCCCCAGAACCTCCAAATTCCTCTTCTTACTCCTCCTCCCTGCCATTCCTCTCAGCATATGGGGGCTCTCCCCTGCCATTCCCTGCAGGCCTCTCCTGTTGCTCCGGGTCAGGCTGAGTGACAGCTCTTTTCGCCACGTTGCAGGTGATGATCGGGGCAGCCGTCACGAGGAGCAGGACCAGGGTGGAGCGCAGGATCCAGACCCAGAGCAGAACAGCAGGCGTTGGAACATGGGAGAGAGCGGGGTGAGAGGTCACGCGCCATGGGGCTGAGTGTGGGAGCAAATGCACAGGACAAGTCCCACTCCCCGCCTGGCTGGACGGGTCTTTTTTGAGTGCTTCCCACCCACACCACATACATGGGGTGTGCGTTCGGGGCATTTCACCCAGCAACAATGCATCCTGGACAAGCCATGGGGAGGCCTTTGACTGACCCCAGCCCTACTGGTTAGAGGTCTCATGTAACCCTTCCTGGCTCCGCTCCTGCGAGGATCTTCCTCACTGCTTCCTCTTTGCCCCATGGTATCCTGCCCTAGCACCTGGTCAGCTGGTGTCAGCCCCCTGCTCTGTACCCTTGGGGCCCTTTCTGAGACGTGCCAGCAACTGGAATCTGGGCTGTTACATTGGGGACTAAACTGGGGACCTCCAGAGCCGAAAACATCAGCTGCTGTTTCATGAACTAAAGAACCAAGCCTCTGACATCGTCGGCTGTAACAAGCCACAGCCTCTGTAGCTAGGCAGTGAGAGAAACTTGTAACACACTCACCACTGGGTTAGGCTGTCTCCCTGGGGCTGCTCCCAATTAGGACAGGCCAAAATTGTCTAATCTCAGTGCAAGGCTTCCCCCTTCTTACAGAGAAATCACACAGAACTAAAGAAAACTGGTTATCTTTGGCAGAAGCTTCCCCTCCAGAGTTGCTGGCCCCAAGTATATCTGTAGATGTACAGATTATGGTTCCCTTCAATAATCTGAAACCCGTATATAAATCAGAAGCAAAATGTCAGAAATTACCACAGAAGTACGTGGGCGTGAAAGCAATAGACTGGGGTTTCTTTCTAGGACACAGGCTTCGTAAAATCACCCCATAAATCTTAGATTCTACTCCTCAATGTCTGACTTAAGGAACATTGACATCACACAAAATTTCAGGTATATATGCCCCCCCCCCCAAAAAAAAACCCTGAAACTTTGTGTCATGTCAATGTACTAAACCTAACAACTAAGATAATGCTATATAAACATATTCCCCCTGGGTGTGCACGGGGGAGGGAGGTGCTGGGGGGGGGATGGCCTGGAGGGCACTGCGAGTGCTGAGGGGCAGCCCAGGGGGTGCCATGAGTGCTGGAGGGCTGGTCTGTGGGGGCTCCACAGGTGCTCAGGTGGGAGCAGCCCGGGACCCCCGCTGGTGATGTGGGGGGGATTGGCGGGGCTGACAGGCTCCCTACCCGGCTTCTTGGAAGTGGTGACATGTCCCTCCCTAAGCTCCTAGCTCCGCAGGCTACCAGCTCCGCAGCTCCCATTGGCTGGGAACTACGGCTAATAGGAGCTGTGGAGGCGGCGCCTGTGAGTGGAAGTAGAGCACAGAGCTAGGCACAGAGAGAGGGAGGGACATGTTGTCGCTTCTGGGGAGCCCCCACAAGGTAAGCCCAGAGCCCTTACCCTCTCCTATGCCCCAATCCTGAGCCCTGAGCCCCCTCCACACCCAAACTCCTGCTGCTGCAGCGGGGGGCGGGGGGGAGGCGGCGGTGACCCAAGACTGCCCCAGCAGCAGCTGTTGTGGCAGGCCCAGGGGCTGCCTGAGCTGCTCGGGCAGCGCTGGAGCCAGCCACACCGGGTGCTGCAGAAGTCATGGAGGTGACTTCCGTGGCCTCCATGACAATCTCACAGCCTTATCTATGACATGTCTTAGATGTTGGGTTCTGAGGTGTATTGAAAACTGTGGCAGAATTGAGGGCTATCACTTTAATTTGTGAGCGAGTTCCTAGTACTGCTTGTGGGCCTGTGGGCTCTGAGGGAAGTCATGTGATCTGTGTCAGTCTGGATTGTAAGAGCCAGCCCAGAGTAAAGTTGTGTGAGGTGTGTCTCGCTTCCTTAGGGAGCAGCCTGCTTTGTCTCTCTCTGGTTTTGGTGGTGTCATTCTGAATTCTAAGAAATAATCGTCGTATTATGCTTTAACCTTCCAACAAGAGTACTGATGTTTTTATTTAACTTCTCTATGTATATGCTGGTAACATCACAGGGCAATCACCCATTTGATGGCCAGTCAGTAGGAGAGGAAGCATAGGGCATGATGTCACACGGCTTCTGGAGTTGATGGTTTAGGCAGGGACACCATCTGCCTCCACTTCTAAAGATTCATGGCCCCGCTTCCTCTGGAGTACTTTGACAATTCCACGGCACTCTCCATGGAGTTTCATCCAATCAGGATTGATTAGGTCATCTTTTTATGACAGATTATTTACCCAATACAGCAAATGTCATGAAGAAAGGTTTACGTCCCCCAGTTTAGGGCAAGCAAACAAACAAAGATCTCTTTGTAATCAGTAAATTAATTTCCCTTATTTTCCACTGACCTGAGTAAAAATCAAAATAGTTGTTAAAACACCACTTTTACAGGCAAAAGAGCTTTCTTTATCTCAACACAAAGGTGGGATTTTAAATTCTCCCAGGATCCCACAAATTGTAGAGTCATCACATGTGACTGTTTGAAATCATCATATGGGGACACCAAAAAAATCAATGATCAAATAAATAAAAGAACGTCTTGTGCCACATGCAGACTAGAGGGCTCTAGCAGCTCACCAGGCTTTACTGTTACTCAGAAAGTAGAAAACGGACCAGCTCCTCAGTTGGTCTGAATCTGTAGAGTTCCACCAAAGTCCAGGCGAGGAAAGATGAACTCAGAGCCCAAATCCGCACGAGGTGCTGGCTTCCCTCAGCTCCAGTTGGGCCTACTGAGATTTGCAGCTGCTCAGCACTTTGCTTGATTAGTCCTTTAAGCTTTAAAGCATGTGACCAGGAAAACCACTGGTAAACTACGGGAGTCACTGAAAAATTGAAGCTGATTTGAGAAACCCTAATGTCCTGAATTCACAGGCTATGCAAGTGGTGGTGTGAACTGGACATTAGGAATACATTGTCCAGAAAACAGATACTAATTTGAACCCTACTGAACTGGGTCCCAAAACTCCTGTTGACTTCAATGGGCTTTGGATCAGACCCTGAGTAACTGATATGCCTTTTTCACCTTGTGTCCGGCCTCACAAAGTAAAATATACAAAACCTAAATTTCTTCCACATGATACTGGGCAGAGACATATATATAAGGGGCTAACTCTGCTCTCACTGAAATCGATGGAAGCTTTTCTCTTGCATTCAAAGGAGTTAGGATCTATTTGGTACTAGGACTAAAATATTTTAGCTCTATCTATTAATAGATTCATAGACATTAAAGGCCAGAAGGGACTTTATGATTTGACCTCCTGCATAACAGAAGCGATTTCTGTATCTCCAGCCCGCAACTTCTGTTGTGCTAGAACATGTCTTTTAGAAAGAGACCTTGAGTCTTGCTTTAGAGACTTCAAGCCATGGAGAATCCACCACATATTAAATGAGTTCCCTGCCTGAGCACCTGTTCCCTTACCATGGAGTCTCTAAAATGAAATAAGCCCTAGAACATAAATGAGAGAGATGGGTCAGAGCTGCAATATTCAAAGGCAGATTTTGAACTTCCTCTTTCCCAGCGCCAAGAAAAGATGGAAGGGATTTTAAGTCAGGGTTTTGACCAAGGTCATTAGATAGGGGAGAATTGCAAAATATGGGTCTGGATAATGTGTGCCCAGAACTTAGAGATGCAGCCACAAGTAGTTTATAATTTAGCATCATTTCCTGCTGTGCATGTGCCCGGGGTGTTTTTCAAATGGCCACAACCGGGTTAGTTTACCCCCATTTGCTCTGAACTTCAAGCAAAGTCCATATGACATTCCTGACGATGCACCTGACAAATTTCTCATTTAAGGATTGATCCATTTTTTGAAGAGGTTAAACCTGTTCTTCACCTGCATAAAACTCAGAAAGGGCTGGTGGAATCTTGTTCAACCGTTAAATAAAATAAAACAAAACAATTAGTGTTCAGCTGGATTTCAGGAATGGAGACTTCAGCACAAGAGATGGAAGTTTAGAAACTTTTACTCTAGTTGCCACTGGCTGCTCCCACTGCGCCCCCACTGCCTGCCCCCTGTGTGCTAAGCAGCCCTCCCTTCATTCAGCGTGTTACCTGGTGCACTCAGGTACTGGCGGGCACTGGGGAGAGAAGTCTTCTCTTGGTTTCTGTCGTCCTTGTGCTGGTAGCGGCAGAAATACTCCCCTGGGCTCTCTGGAGACACTGGCTGGGCTGACTCAAAGATGAATTTGTTTCTGTCCTTGGGCAGCATTAAAATTTCCTTGCTGTCCTTACAGAAGATGACGCGCGTCACCGAGGTGTCCATAGGGACGAAGCACAGCAGTATGATGGTGTCCCCTTGGGGGGTAGGGCCCTTGTTCAGGATCAGTGTCGGGGAAGGGAGGTCACCTTCATGGGGAGGAAACATTATTTGGTGAAACGGCTCCTCTCTCATGGAGCTGACATTTGAATTACGGCAGAGACTAGCCAGGCCCTTGTGTGTCACCCTGGACTGGGCTCACCTCAGCCTGGGACTTTCTGCCATGGGGAAGAAGGGTCTCACTCTCACGAGCTGGATTTGTAAATTCAAACCCAGATGCCCCACCTAACTCAGGGGGAGCTGCCCCCTCCTGCTTTACAGCCCCGTCAGCTCCCTCCAGCTCTTCTGCTTTTGTCCCTCTTGGGCCAGCTCCTCATTGGGGGTAAATTGGCAAAGCTGCCCCAACTCCAGCAGGGCTACGCCTGTTTACTCCAGAGCCTTCACCTAGGGAAGGGGACTGGCAGGACACAACCTGGGAAAGCAGCTGGGTGGAGTCACTAGCCTTCGCTTGATGACTTATCCCCACCGGCAGCCATGTCCCTGGGGTCTGGTTCTCCCTGCCTGGCACTTTGCACATTGCAAGTTGTGGCTGCAGTACGTGGAGCAGACTCGCGTTGGCTTTGGTCGCACTAGCTTGAGTAGCCATAGGAGTGAAGCCACGGCAGAATGGGGTAGCTGCTCAAGGGTGAACCCAGTGTCTCAGGCTGCCGTGTTGTTACTGCTGTTGTTATCTGAACTGGCCCAGGCGTGTCTACACATGCTCTAATCACACCTCTGACTGCAGGGGGGACGCGCCTCGAGTGAGGTCACTGCCATCTGCAAAATGGGCGAGAGAGATGAGCTCAGCCCCTCGTGTGTTGACCAAGGTGGTGTCCATCTTGTAAGTGGGGCTCATCCGGGAGTCAAACTGCTGGGGGCCTCCAATGCTCAGGAGAAGTTTGCTTTTATCAGAGGACTTGTGGGACCCTCTGGGGTGTGTGTGTCCTCTCTGGGCCATTCCACAGAGGGCGGAGGTTCTGTGACTTGAGCTTCAGCTTAAGATATAAAAACTCCTGCCCTGTGTTCCAAGGAACTCTGGGTCTGAAACCCAGCTGAACCCCCATTTACACACCCGTCGTCATGGCCAGAACCCCCGGGACTTCCAGAGCTGAAAGCATAAGTGAGTGAGGCTCTGACACACTCACACCCTCTGTGGAGCAGGCCCGGAGTGCGGCATGTACGCACCAAGCAGGGCATGACTGAAGCATGTGGAACTCCACTTGAGTTCAGTGGGAATTGCTCCCATTATGCCAGTGGCCGAACTTGGTCCTCACCTGATGCCAAATTGGTGCAAATTCCACTGCTCTGCCACGTACAACCTTTCATCTATTTTCAGATCAATTTACACCCCATCCCGTGTGCTGCCATTTACACTCCCATTGGATTCACGGCCCCCGCACTCACCCCGTGGGTCTGACTCTTCTCCCACTGAAGTCACAAGGAGTCGGGCCCAATGAATCAGCACCAGGCTTTTTTACAGTCAGTGCCAATATCCAAAGTGTCCCTCATGAGACCTGATTCCTGGTGCTCTGCCCCACCCGCCAGACACACAGGGCCTGCTTCTCATTTACACTAAAGCCCACGGGTAAAGTGAGTGTGAATTTACACCCTCTGTTAGCCTCCTTACACTGCACAAGTGCTATTAAGAGGTTTTAGTGTGCCTGAGGATCGGGCCCCTCTGTTCTATAATTAACGTTGTTACACGGCACCAACACTCACCAGGAGAGCGGCAGATTTCCTGACTTGCAGCCAGCGCCCCTGTGCACTAAAATATAAATTCCCATCGTTAGTGCAGCCAGGTCAGTTGGGAGCTTATCAGAGCTACACAAATTTAAAATACATGGAGCTTTTGCCATTATGGTAATGAGCACACGGGGCGTCCTCCTGGTCTCGCGATGCCGAGCATCTCTGGTGGGAATCTCGTCCCCAGGCAGGTTTCCTCCACTACAAATTTGTTCTGTCCTCCGTCAGTTCTGCCATCTTCCTAGTCAAGTCCCTGCACCTCTCCCCTCAGATCAACAGCCACGTCCACAACCCCAGCCCTTTAGTCACCCTCCTCAGATTTTCCCACTCCCGCCTCCTCTTCTCTCTGCACAGGGTCTCACTAAGGTATTTAGAGGGAAAGCTGGCACAATATGATGTGACCTTCCCACTGCTTCCTTCCTCCCCACATCCTACAGCTCTCTCCTTCTTCTCCCTGTCACAAACACAGAAGTTTCTCATCTACTCATCTCATCCCAGCTTCTAATCGCTCATCCCCTCCCTCCCTCTTCCGCTTCATCTCTCACTCTCTGCTGGCTCTTTCCCCTCGCAGTACAAACACTCGTTAACTCTCCCAATAACCCCTCTCTTGTCCCTACACTTGGGAAGAATCCCCATAAACATCCACAAAGCTACCTCTGTATCCTCCAGATCCTGCCGTGAAACTCTCCATTGTCACGCTGCCTACAATAGACCTGACAATGGTGAGGCTGCTGGTGAGCTGAGACTGTATCGTCTCACTGGGTCCATCTACACTGCAGCTGGGCAAGAGCTTCCCAGCATGGGGAGATGGACACGCGCTCGCTCTGCTCAAACTAGACTTACAACGAATGAAAATAATCTAAGTTAATATAAAAATATAAATGCTGCATAAATCCTGCTGTCATCAGTACTAAAACTCATCTTTCTGGGTTACATGACTGAAAACAGAACATAGAACAAATCAGACGTCAAGAATTATAACATTCAATAACCAGTCGGAGAACACTTCAATCTCTTTGGTCACTCGATTACAGACCTAAAAGTTTGCAAAAAGAAAAGGAGTACTCGTGGCACCTTAGAGACTCACCAATTTATTTGAGCATAAGCTTTCGTGAGCTACAGTTCACTTCATCGGATGCATCCTGTGGAAAATACACAAGATGTTTTTATACACACAGACCATGAAAAAATGGGTGTTTATCACTAGAAAAGGTTTTCTCTCCCCCCACCCCACTCTCCTGCTGGTAATAGCTTATCTAAAGTGATCACTCTCCTTACAATGTGTATGATGGAAATGGCCCACCTTGATTATCATACACATTGTAAGGAGAGTGATCACTTTAGATAAGCTATTACCAGCAGGAGAGTGGGGTGGGGGGAGAGAAAACCTTTTCTAGTGATAAACACCCATTTTTTCATGGTCTGTGTGTATAAAAACATCTTCTGTATTTTCTACAGTATGCATCCGATGAAGTGAGCTGTAGCTCACGAAAGCTCATGCTCAAATAAATTGGTTAGTCTCTAAGGTGCCACGAGTACTCCTTTTCTTTTTGCGAATACAGACTAACACGGCTGTTACTCTGAGACCTAAAAGTTGCAATTCTTCAATAAAAAAACTTCAAAAACAGACTCCAAGGAGAGACTGCTGAATTGGAATTAATTTGCAAACTGGATACAATTAACTTAGGCTTGAATAAAGACTGGGAGTGGATGGGTCATTACACAAAGTAAAACTATTTCCCCATGTTTATCCCCCCCCGCCCCCGAACCCAACTGTTCCTCACAGGTTCTTGTCAACTGCAGGAAATGGCCCACCTTGATTATCACTACAAAAGGTTGCTCCCACCACCACCCCTGCCACTCTCCTGCTGGTAATAGCTCACCTTACCTGATCACTCTTGTTACAATCTGTATGGTAACACCCATTGTTTCATGTTCTCTGTGTATATAAATCTCCTCACTGTATTCTCCACTGCATGCATCCGATGAAGTGAACTGTAGCTCATGAAAGCGAATGCTCAAATAAATTTGTTAGTCTCTGAGGTGCCACAAGTACTCCTTTTCTTAGAACATATTTGGTGGCATTTGCCTCTGAATCAAAGCCAGCAGCAGAAATATGAGTTGGAATGAAGCACTGAAATCATTTTACAGTAGTTAAACATTGTGATTATCTAGTCTGATGCTCAGCACAGTCCAGAGAACTTCCCTGAAATAATTCCTAGAACAGATCTGTTAGAAAAATGTCCAGTCTTGATTTAAAAATTGCCAGTGACGGAGAATCCACCGCAACCCTTGGTAACACGTGTCAGTGGTAACTGATGGAGCTGTGGAAGCTAAAAAGAGGAGACCTTGAACATTCCTCCTAGAAATAATTAAGTGACTCATTAGCAGTTCTCAGTCCTCCCTTAAAGCCAAGCTAAACCCAGCCAGTTGTGTCCATACTTACAGAGCAGCCAGAGGCCCAGCGGCAGGAGCATTGGGAGAAGTGGTGAGAATCGCAGCAGCCCCTCAGGGATTCGGCAGAAGGGAAGGCCTGTCTCTCTCTGCTCCTCAGTGTCTCAGAGAGAGACGTCTCTGTGGCTCTCTGATCTGACCTCTCCCCTTCTGATCTGCAGGGAGCAGGGAGCATAAAAGCTGCAGCCCCTCTCTGATCTGCCATGGGCTCCCCGCGGTTCAGAGAGAAGAAAAGCCACAGACCTTTGAGAGACATGGCCGTGTCTGCTACCGGCCTTGCTGCGGCCAGAGGGACGCTGCTGTCCCAGCTCTTGTCACAGGCCTTACGCTGAACATTGTGGTTTTAACATTGAAATCAGACCCGAGCCAGGGTCACACCGGAGAGGAATGACAGCTGGGTGGTCACCTCTCCAGAGTTCAAGTTGCAGATGTGTCCCTGCTTAAAGCTGAATTTGGCACCTTTTTTAAACCCCTATGAAAAGTCAGAGTGGTCTGAAAATTGGTAAATCAGGTCAGGGACTGGAGTAGAGATTGTGAGAAAATTGGAAGGGAATTTAACAAGACATTCCTCAGATAGCATCCTTTCCAAAGCTGCAAAGTCTTTCTAGCATCTACTAGACAAAAATTGTCAAAACCTTGAGACTAGGGAGGGTCTGTGATGGTGAGAACTTCCACTGATGCCCATGGCCAAGCTCTCACTGGCAGCTGTCAGATCAGGCCCTTTCTTTGAAACTTAGCAGAAGCGTTCAGTGTCCCTTCAACTTCAGTAAAGTCTCACTTATGCTTAAATACTACACCCTGGGCAGCATTTCTTATTGGCATTGCACTGTGGGTTTAGCCATACATCCTTGTGTTTACAAGTTATTGAAGTCCTCTCCAATTGCTTGCCTACAGATTTAAAGTCTTTACGTGAAATGATCTTAGTGGCCTAGGAAAGAGAGAGCTCCCAAATCACTTCCCTTATGAATATGCACTTACCAGGGCAATTCTGGGCAACTGCACCTGTATTCTCCCACTGTGGTCCATTAAGAGCACCTGCTCTAGGCTTCTGACTCCTGAATCATCACCTTTCATGCGTGGAGATCCCAGTGTCCCTCCTTGCTGCACAGTTCTCTGCCTACACTGTGCTACCCCCAGCAAGCCAGACTCCCTAAAAGGCCAATGTTTGAGCTCTGCTTTCTCTCCGAGGGCTATGGCCAGTGGCTCACCTGCAGTTACAAGTTGCCACACAGCTACTTCTAACCACCACATTTATTCTGAAGCTGAAAGAGAGAAAACAGATTAAAACAATATATGAACCTACACACAGGCTAAAAAGTTTAACAGAGATCAACCCCAGCTCCAAGCAAAGAAGAATATTACCAACCATCTAACTAGGGTGGTGATGGTGACTATGAAATGTTCCAGGAGATTATAGAAGGTATAAACATAGTAAACTCAATAATAATGGGGGATTTCAACTTTCCCATATTGACTGGGTGCATGTCACCTCAGAACAGGATGCAGAGATATAGTTTCTTGAGACCATAAAGGACTGCTTCTTGTAGCAGCTAGTTCTGGAAATCACAAGGGGAGAGGCAATTTCTGATTTTGTCCTAAGTGAAGAACAGGACCTATTACACTAGAGGACTACAGCTGAACTGCTTGGTAATAGCAACCATAATATAATTCAATTTAACATTCTTGTGTGTTGTGGGGCAGAGGGGGACACCAAAGAAACCCACCACAGTAGCATTTAACTTCAGAAAGGGGAACAATACAAAAATGAGGGAGCTAGTTAAAGGGAAATTAAAATATACAGTCGCAAATGTGAAATGCCTGCAAGCTGCACGGAAACTATGTAAAAACACTGTAATAGAGGCTCAAATTCAATGTATACACCAAATTAAAAAAAAACATAGTAAGACCACCAGAAAAGTGCCACCGTGGCCAAACAACAAAGTAAAAGAAATGGCTAGAGGCAAAAAGACATCCTTTAAAAATTGGAAGTTAAATCCTACTGAGGAAAAGAGAAAGGAGCATAAACACTGGCAGGTCAAGTGTAAGAGTAGAATTAGATAGGCCAATAAAGAATCTGAAGAGCAACTATCCAAAGATTCAAAACCTAGCAGCAATTAAGATTCCCACATCTGAGCCATTATTTTTAGGGGACAAATCTGAGGAGCTGTCCCAGATGGAAGTGTCACTAGAGGAGGTATTGGAACAAATGAATAAATTAAAGAGTAACAACTCACCAGGACCAGATGATTTCACCCAAAAGTTCGGAAGTAACTCAAATGTGAAACTGCAGAACTACTAAGTGTGATCTGTAACCTGTCATTTAAATCAGCTTCTGTACCAGATGACTAGAGGATAGCTAATGTGAGGCCAATTTTTTAAAAAAGGCTCCAGAGCCAATACTGGCAATTACAGGCTGGTAAGCCTAATTTAACTACCAGGGAAATTGGTTGAAACTATAGTAAAGAACAGAATTGTCAGACAAGCAGACAAACACGATTTGTTGGAGAAGAGTCAACATGGCTTTTGTAAAGGGAAATCGTGCCTCATTAGTCTATTAGAATTCTTTGAGGGGTCAAGAAAAATGTGTACAAGGGGGATCCAGTGGATATAATGTACTTGAAGTTTCAGAAAACTTTTGATAAGGTCCCTCACCAAAGGCACTTAAGCAAAGTGAGTGGTCATGGGATAAGAGGGAAAGTCCTCTCATGGATCAGTAATTGGTGAGAAGCTAGGAAACAAAGGAATGGAGAGACATAAATAGAGGTGTTCCCCTGGGATTGGTACTGGGACCAGTGCTGTTCAACATATTCATAAATGATCTAGAAAAGGGGGTGAACTGTGAGGTGGCATAATTTGCAGACAATACAAAATTACTCCGGATCGGGAAATCCAAAGCAGACTGCGAAGTGTTACAAAAGGATCTCACAAAACTGGGAGACTGGGCAAAAAAATGGAAGATAAAATTCATTGTTGATAATTGCAAAGTAATTCACATTGGAAAACTAATACCAACTACACATACAAAATGATGGAGTCTAAATTAGTCTAAATTAGAAAAAGATCTTGAAGACATTGTGGATGGTTCTCTGAAAACATCTGCTCAGTGTGCAGCAGCAGTCAAAAAGGTGAACAGAATGTTGGGAACTACCAGGGAAAATATCATAATGCCTGGATAGAAATCCATGGTACGCTCACATATTGAATACTGCATGCAGTTCTGGTCATCCCATCTCAAAAAAAGATCTTTTAGAATTGGAAAAAGTACAAAAAAAGGACAACAAAAATTATTAAGAGTGTAGAACAGCTTTCATATGGGGAGAGATTAAAACGACTGGGCCTTTTCAGCTTAGACAAGAGATGACTGAGAAGGGATCTGATAAAGGTCTATAGAATCATGACTAGTGTGGAGAAAGTGAATAAGGAAATGTTATTTATTCCTTCAAATGGCACAAGAACCAGGGACCACTCAATGAAATTAAATAGGCAACGGGTATAGAACAAACGAAAGGAAGTACGTCTTCACACAGCACACAGTCGGTCAGTGGAACTCATTGCCAGGGGTGTTGTGAAGGCCAAAAGTATAATGGGTTTCAAAGAATCATTAGATAAGTTCCCGGAAGATCGGTCCATCAATATTAGCCAAGATGGTCAGGGACGAAACCCGGTGCTCTGTGTCTCACTAGCTTCTGACCACCAGCAGCTGGGAGTGGACGACAGGGGACGTATCACTCACAAATTGCCTGCTCTCTTCAGAAGACAGGACACTGGGCTAGATGGAGCATTGTTCTGACCCAGTCTGGCTGTTCTCATGTTCTGATGTTCACCTCAGGCTGCGGAAGGCGTCAGTGCTTCCAAACTCACAACTGGATTTTCCCTGAGGTTACGAATTTTTAACTGCTTCATAACCAGAACCTACACTGGGCAGATCAGCCTGTTTCTTTATGCAGATTGGGCCTTCGATTTCAGATTCCAGTAACAGATAATCAGTATATAATCATCTTCTCCTCAGCACGTAGATGCCCCTTTCCCACCCCTCACCATCTGCTGATCCTAGTACCCATTATATAATATAGCCGCCTGTTACAACGTCCGGTTCCCTATGCTTTGGGGTTATGTATCTCCTGCCACCACCAAGCTCCACAAGTGGAAATTTTACTTGTGCCTTCTCCCACTGTTCTACCTTATCCCAGACCCCTACCCCAGGAGTGGGCTACTCACTGATGAACACGGTAGGTGCTCTTCAAAGCCCGGGCAGGAACAGACAGTCACCATAACGCGACTCTGGGCTTGTTTAACAAACTCTTACTTTATTACTTGCACATAAAGCCAGGAGTGAACTCAGTGACTGTCTATCTAGAGGTGCCCTCTTTACCCTCTTGAACATGGGAAAGTCTCACTGCAGATCCCAGGGCAGATGTCCTTCTCAGAAACTCCTGGGTCTTATGTCCTCAGAACTTGTCTCAGTGCTGCCGTCTCAGTTGTCTGGACCATACAGCCCTCCGTGGACTAGTCTTTCGTGTCTTGAGTGTCCCTTCCTGGTGTCTTCAGCCAGGCCCCAGAAAACAAACATCTCTAGCCATCAACCCTCAACTCTCTCCTTGCACATTCCTCGCCCACCCGCTGGAACTGGCATGAACGTGCTACGGGGGCTCCTAGCAACCCAATCGACCTTTCCAGAGTCATCAGATATTAAATTGCTGTCTCTTGTCCAAACCCAGGTTTTACTTCCCACAGCTCCAGCCCCAGTAACATGAATTCACCACATTATTTGTTTGTCAGGCTTGTCAGTTCTGTGGCTGGCTTGCCCGGGTTGCCCGACTGAGGCTGCTTTTCTCTCTGGAACGGGGAGACGGCATTCTGTCTTGGCCGTGTCTAGCTAGGCTGACAGACGCTGTAGCATCTCAGCTCCTCCCAATCATACCTGGATTTCTCCCTCCCCACACCTCTGGCAGGCAGGGGAGAATTATTCCCATTTTATCAGGCCCAAGGAGATGACGCCACTTGCCCCAGTTCCCCCAGTCGGTAGCTGACTGTAGCAGGAATTCTCCCCCATGACAGGGGAACACAACACCTGCTCTGGGGGTGTCTGCAGAGAAGCTGCTTTAGCGGCATAGAACAGGGGAGGACACACTTGTGAGAGCTGCTTCTGGATCAGTCACTGACAAAACACGCTGGTAACGCAGGGTTCAGGTGCCCGGCGATAGCTCCTGCCCTGCCAGGGCACTGAGTCCAGCACAGCTCAGATTGTCAACCCCAGGAAATGCAAGGTTAAGGTTAACGCCCACACACCTCACCTCTGCTCCCCGGGAGCCGGCAGCAGCCACTGGGAACCATGGGTCTGTGCTCCGGCTGCGTTCCCTGCGCTAGGTGCGGCTGTGTGAATGGTGGCGGGGTTTGTCTGAGAAGCGTGGCAGGGCTGTGATGGGCTCGGAGTCCACGGGGGACAGGTGGTGAGCGAAGGCCCAAGGGGTGTTTGTACTTGAGAGACCCAGTTTGCCCTGTGCAGCGCTGCGCTCTGCAGGCTGGGCCAGTCGCTGGGCTCGGGGGTGTTCTCGGCCCGGGGACTGGCAGCAGGGAGGTGGGGGTGGGGCTGCTCTGGGGGTTTGCTGAGGGGCGAGGGAAAGTCGAGCAGGAAATGGCATCGTGCGCGTAGGAGGGAGGGGCTGGGGGAAGGGGTGTAAATGTAGCAGAGGCGGAGTTCTTGGGGAGGCGCAGGCTGGGGGAAGGGGTGTAAATGTAGCAGAGGCGGAGTTCTTGGGGAGGCGCAGGCTGGGGGAAGGGGTGTAAATGTAGCAGAGGCGGAGTTCTTGGGGAGGCGCAGGCTGGGGGAAGGGGTGTAAATGTAGCAGAGGCGGAGTTCTTGGGGAGGCGCAGGCTGGGGGAAGGGGTGTAAATGTAGCAGAGGCGGAGTTCTTGGGGAGGCGCAGGCTGGGGGAAGGGGTGTAAATGTAGCAGAGGCGGAGTTCTTGGGGAGGCGCAGGCTGGGGGAAGGGGTGTAAATGTAGCAGAGGCGGAGTTCTTGGGGAGGCGCAGGCTGGGGGAAGGGGTGTAAATGTAGCAGAGGCGGAGTTCTTGGGGAGGCGCAGGCTGGGGGAAGGGGTGTAAATGTAGCAGAGGCGGAGTTCTTGGGGAGGCGCAGGCTGGGTCTGTGAGCAGAGAGCGGGTGTCTGTAGCTCCGGTTTGCGACACTGCGAAGGCGGAGCCTGGGCGTATTGGGGCATCGACCAATGAGGGCAGAGTTAAGGTTGCACAGGCCTGACCCTTCCCTCGGTTTCCTGGTTTTAGGAAGCCTGAGTGTGAAATACCTGAACTCGGAATGTTCTGGGTTTCAGACGTGTGAGTTTGGCTGGTCTCAGCGTTCTGGGCGGGAGCGAGATACCCCGGGGCAGCCTTGACTCTGTGCTAATGAAACTGTTTGTCAGAGTGTGTGTGTGTGAGACGGGGGGGAGCGGGGGGGAGGGAAAGGGGAGGGGGAGAGAGAGAGAGAGAATGTGTGCGTGTGAGAAAGAGGGAGAGTGTGTGTGTGAGTGTGTGTGCGTGTGCGAGAGAGAGAGAAAGATCAGGCCCTGTCCCCCTCGATCAGTGATGTTCACGACTCTCTGTATCTGGGCGTCTCTGCGGCCCCCGTGGGGATGAGAAAACGCTGCTTGAACCGAGTCTGTGTAACCGCAAAGTTTCCGTGGGGCCCCAGCGGACTCGGGGAGGCAATGGCCGCATGCGTGTCTCACCGTAATGCCTGGCCCCAGGTGATGCTGTACGACGCTCCCAGGAGGCAGGTTGGGCAGAGAGAAGGCAAATCACTTTATTCACTGCACAGGAGCCAGCTCAGACCCAGCCTGCCAGAGACTCCTTGGGACCAGGTCTTTAAAGTGACTCAGGCACCTAACTCTCATTGACATCCATGGGAGTTAGGCACTTCAAGACCGTCAAAAATCTGCCGCCTTGTTCCCCCTGGACATGCTCAGAGTCTCAGCACAGACCCCAGCACGTCCCCCCGATAGCAACATTACAGCGTGTCGCTGGCACGGCTATGCCCACGCAGGCCTCCCCACGCTGCTCCTCTCCCCACCCCCACCATCAGGCCGGCACCAGAGAGATTTGGCTCAGCATCTGCTTCCTGGACCCTCAGTAAATGCAGGAGCCATTTGGGTCCACATTTTGAACCCATTTGGGACCCTGCATTTGCATTTCCCACAAACAGGTGTGCATGTCAGGTGTCCCTCCGCATGAACAGTCTCCGAGGGCTGGGAACTTCAGCCAGGAAGGTTCTGCCATAACTAGAACAACGGGCTGTGACGTGAAGTCTAACCTTGGCCACACCCAAGAAGAGTCGGAGCTTCCCCCGTGTCATCGATTGACCCAAACACTGGTTCTTGCTGGCTGGTTAACAGGCTCCATCACCATCTCCTTCCCTGGGGCTCCAATCAGGCTGGCAGCGAGTGTGGGGCTCATGCAGGCTTGTGGGGCACTGGGAATCCTGTGGGGAAGTGAGAGGGAATCCCAGTGACCAGCTCAAATGCAGCTGCTGCCCACCCCTTCCCCAGTAGCTCCCTGAGTGCTGGGCAGGGAAGCATTCCCCAGCAATGGGCTGGGGACAGCCCTGGGCATACTGTGTTATCTGCCTGTCCCCATATCTGCAAGGAGAGCTGGGGTAGTTCCCTGCTGTTGAGCCCCCCTGCTCAGATGCTGCTCACTCCCCAGTCTGAGCCCCTGGTCTTTGGGGTTATAAAATGCTGGGGAAGGGCAGGGGCTCAGGCTCCAGGTGAGTGAGCTCTGGGGCCTGGCAGGTGGAGCCAGTGAGTGGTCTCAGCACAGATCTTGGTAGCAGGTGTGGGAGATGAAAGCTCTGAGTTGGCAGGGAGCCTGGGTTAGATCCTGCACCCCCAACCAGTCCCTGCACTGGCTTTGTGGGGAGAACAACTCCCATCCCACGTGGGACTATTCACAGAGTGTCGCCCTTACCCAGTGCTACGGAGCCGTCTGGGTGTCCCGCACTTGAGAGCGAACCTTTCCTACCACCGCGTACGTCACTGCAACATCCCCGTCCATTCTGGGCTGCTGGGACATCAATACATTTACACAGTTAAACATTTACACCCTGTTTCCAGTCTGAATTTGTCTACAAGGGAACACCAGGGAGGGAGCCCTGAGCAGGGCCCAGGGACATGGTGAAGGGGAGGGGGAGGAACAGCTCCTCCTTAGACCTGGGGCAAGGGAGCGCCATGCTCAGGAGGGTGCTGGAGCACAGGTCTTAACTTTAACCACCTGCCTCAGTCCTATTGGAATCAATGGGAGGGATGCAAGCGCTTGGAGTCCCCATAGGATCAAGGGCTCCCATCAGCTGGGGCTTCCGGGGATGAGACAAGCCATGGGTCAGTTAGGGAAACTCCCCCAGCTGAGCTGGGATGTCATCAGGGACCCACAGACAAACCCTTCTCCTTTCTTCTATTGCATGTATGGGGCCAGATCCCCAGCTGGTGTAAATCAGCATCACTCCATTGCTGTCACAGGCGTGAGGCTGATTTACACTCACTGGGGATTTGGTTCATTGACATCAATGAAGCTACAGCTGATTTACACCAGTGTGGGATCTGATCCCATTGACTCCAATGGAGCTACAGTGATATGAAACTGGCTGGAGAATTAAACTCAGATTCTTCAATTCTTTCTTCCTTCATGCCAAGACGGTCACTATTTATTCCCCAGGGTTAGGGTCACCCCACAGCGACCCTCACTACTGGCCAGACCAGGGGTGCTGGCACTGGGATCAGCCCAGGGGGTTCCCAGGTTTAGCTGTAACTCCTGGTGCCTCTTTTCATGGGAAGGTTCTGCCCAAACCTGGCAAACTGCGGGCACCGGCACGGCGACTCACCTGGTCAGCGCGGGCTCCAGTGACCACGGTGTCTGGGGGAGAGAACTGAGGTCAGTGCATCCTCACCAGCCACCCCATGCCCCGGAGAGACACTGCCCCATGTCCCCCAGGGCCCCAGACCCTGACCCCAGCAGGGTCCATTGAGGAGAGACAGCGGCGGGCACCGCAGTCTGAGCACTAACGGGCTGGCTGGCCCAATGGACACTGGGTACCCAGCTTGCTGCCCGTGTTGGATAGGGTTGTCAGGTGTCTGGTTTTCGCTTGGAACGCCCGGTTGGAAAGGGACCCTGGTGGCTGCAGTCAGCACTGCCAACCAGGACATTATAAGTCCGGTCAGTGGCACAGCAGGGCTAAGGCAGGTTCCCTACCTGCCCTGGCTCCGTGCAGCATCTGGAAAAAGCGGCATGTCCCCCCATGACTCCTATGCATAGGGGCAGCCAGGGGGCTCCGCACGCTGCCCCTGCCCCAAGTGCCAGCTCTGCAGCTCCCATTGGCTGGGAACCGCAGCCAGTGGGAGTTGTGGGGGTGGCACCTGCAGATGGGACAGTGCACAGAGCCACCTGGCAATGCCTCCACATAGGAGCTGGAGTGGGGACATGCCACTGCTTCCGGGATCTACTTGAAGTAAGCGCCACCTGAAATCTGCATCCCTGCCCCCCTGCAACCCGCTGCCCCAGCCCAGAGCCCCCTCTCATACTCTGAACCCCTCGGATCCACCCCCCAGCCTGGAGCCCCCTCCTGCAACCCTAAACCCTCATCCCCTGTCCCACCCCAGAGCCCACATGCCCAGCCAGAGCCTTCACCCCTCTCACATCCCAATCCACTGCCTCAGCCCAGAGACCCCCACTCCACCGTGAACTCCTCATTTCTGGCCCCACCTTGAAGCCCGCAACCCCCAGCCGGAGCCCTCACCCCCACCCCAATCCCCCTGAGCCAGCCCAGTGAAAATGAGCTAGTGAGTGAGGGTGGGGAGAGCGACAGAGGGAGCAGGGATGGACTGAGCCAGGGCGGAGCCTCGGAGAAGGGGCAGAGCCTCAGAGGAGGGGCAGAGCAGGGGTGGGGCAAGGGTGTTCGGTTTTGTGTGAGTAGAAACTTGGCAACCCTAATGTTGGGGGAGAGGAGAGGAGAACTGGGCCAGGCCCCATGGATACTGGGTGCCCAGACTGCTCCCCATATCAGCAGGGTGAGAACTGGGACAGGTCCCATGGACACTGGCTGACCACAGATAACGGGGCGATGCTGTTTGTTCCTGTCATGTGTCTCCTTTCTCCCCATACAGGGAGGTGTCTGCCCAAGCCCCTGCACCCACCCTGCAGTTTGTGGCAGAAGCTGCCAGGCTCCAGCCAGTCCCGTTCCTGCCCACGGCCCACGGCTCCTGTCACCTTGTCATTGGGCTGGGCAGAGGCTGAGGAGACAGGGAGAACAGTCCCCATCAGGACAGGACTCTCTGGCCTGGCTACCCAGGGCCCCTTCTGGCCCCAACACCCCGCACTCTGACACCACCCAACAGACGGACAAAAGGCAGGAGCCAAACTCCCCCCAGGGCAGTGCCGGAACAACAGGCTCTTACACTGGATCTGATCTTCAGCAGCCGGGCTGCTCCGGTCTGGGTCGGGTTCCCTGTGTGGAACGAGAGCTGCGTCAGTCCCACGTGCAGCAGCTGGTGCTGGGGCCCTGCTGCCGTTAGTGATGGGGCAGCAGCACCATCGCCATCACTAGGGCGGGGGGATTACGAGGCTTCCAGACAAGGGTCAGGCCTCCGCAGAACCCAAGGAGAATTTGCACTGTGGGTAGCCGGGGGGTACGGCCCAGGTCAGCTCCCCAGGGCGGAGTCCCAGACAGGGCAGCAATGGTCCCCCCCAGACCTGGGCATCACCTGGGGGAGCAACCCCAGAATGGAGCTGGGGGTCAGGGCGAGGTTCCCTCCTACCTGTGAGTCCTGCAGCGCGACACAACTACCGAGAGAAAGAAAAGAGCGTTAGGGAAGCTCAGCGCACGTCACGGCCTGGGGCGACTGTCGGGGCCTGACAGTGTGCACCTCTGCCCCCGATGTGCTGCACCTCCCCGCTGGTCTGTGGGGTCTAGCTACCCACAGAGCCCTGCAGCCGCAGATCCACGGAGGCAGCACAGGGCAGTGGTTAGTGCCGGGGACAGCTGCCCAGAGACCTCAGTGCTGGGTGATCTCAGACCAGTCAGTTCTGCTCCCCGTGCCTCAGCCAGGTTACAGCTGGGTTATAGCCTTTCACTGCCCTTGGAGTGAGATTTAAGATTTCAGAGCGATGCTCTGCAACAGCCGCCCATCTCAGCTCATGCTCCACCCCACCGACATCTACCTGTCTTCATGAGAAAACAGCCCAGCAATGCCAGAGCCAGGCCGGCCATGATGGCGAGTCCCACAATGGGTCCCAGTCCTAGAAAACCATTGGAACAGCCGGGAACAGAGAGAAAAGCAAGGGATTAGGCTGGGGCAGAGGAGCCCAGGGACTGACGTGGGTGGGGCTGGGAGCATCCAGAACACAGAGGCAACACAAAAGGGATCTAGGATGAAGGGTGAACCCCAGGGGTGGGGATACAAGATGGGGGAGGGGGTGAGCCCCAGGGGCAGGGATCCAGGACCAGGGATGAGCCCCATGGGCCAGGGACACTCGAACCAAGACCCATCCTCCCTTTATGGGATCTCATTGATTAGATCTCTTACAGGGCACCAAATTTCTCCATCCCTGGTTCTGCTTTGATTCAAGGTCCCCACAGGCCTCCTTCTGTGGCCTGCGGAAGCTGCCTGTAACTTTCCCCCTTAGGAGAGGAATATCACAGCCCTCTTTCTGAGCTCTGAGCAGACATCTTGGGGAGGGAGTTCCCCTCCTGGGAATCAGGAGTCCCACAGCCCTCGTTCCCAGGGCTGCAAGGAATCATTGAGGCCAACTTCAGCCCTCGCTCAGCTTCTCTGCACCAGCCCCTTTTAACCCAGGCCGGCCATCTAGGATGACCAGATAGCAAGTGTGAAAAATGGGGACACTTTTTTTCCTCCGGTGCGGGGGCAGGGGGAGTATATTGGCCTATATAAAACAAAGCTCCAAATATCAGGATGGTCCTGATAATATCAGGACTTCTGGTCACCTCACATCCATCCATCTTCTCCTCCCGCCTTTGACTCCCTGGAGGCTTCTGTTATCCCAAGCCTGGACTGACTTAGCCACATAGCCGACCTGTCACAAGGCTGTGATAATGTTCCCTAGCAGGGGAGGAGTGCAGGGAGGGGCAGGACCAGTCACCTCATCACGGGGCTAGTCGCCCTGGGACACCTGGGCTGCCATCACATTTCACAGTGAGATAACAAGTTGGCTTTAGCCATCTCCTTGTGAAACACCCTATTGCTCCTCATGGATTCTTACCCTGCAGCCCCTGCCCATCCAGGTGCCTACAGCAGGGTAATGGTCTCGCCACTGAGAGTGGTGGGTGCTCTCCTGTAATTTCAGATCAGCTCCCCCCCACTTCCCCCCACACACAGAGGGAAATCCCGCAACATTGAGCCAAACCCTTTATCTTGGGGACATGCCTCCCCTCCAGAGGTGTCACTCCCCGAAGGGCTGGGTCCATCTGTGGGGCAGACACAGAGCGATCACAGATCCCCTCAGACAGCTGATACCCCAATGTAGCATGGCAATGATTGCCAGTGAAATATGTGCAACCAGCTCTGGAGCCATCACACAGGGACATGGGAACATTCGATTAACAAAGTAATAAAGCACTCAGTAGAGTGGATAAAGCACTGGACTTGTACTCAGGAAACCCGGGTCCTATTTCAAGTTCTGCGGCTGGGTAACCTCGGGTAAATCATTTCCTCGCCCCATGCCTCAGTTTCCCCATCCGTACAATTGGGATGATGAGGCTACTGACCTACTCGGTAAAGGGCTTTGTGATGTAGTCATTGAAAGAATTCATTGGCCTGATTACAGAGCTGCGGGTGTGACATATTTCACAGCCCTGCACAGGATAGCTAGGTCAGTCTAATATTTCAGCTTATACCAGGCCTCGAACTGCACTTGGGTCTGGGTTGATTTTCAAATGTTAAAAAAAGTGTGTGGGGGGGGAACCCCAGTTTCACAAAAAAAATTCAGACTATTGATGTTTCTGTTTTACAGGATTCAAATAGAGTAATTAAAAAAAATATTTCAGTACGTATGCAATAGTGATACCGCGGTGGGTCGTCACCAGTGGGGCTTAAACCTGGGACCTCTTGCTCTTAATGCATGAGCATGTACTGCCCTAGCTGAAAAGATAAAAGCCTGTTTACCTGCGAGGCACTAGGCTCCTCACGGTCTCGCTGGCCTGTCCACCACTAGAAGGGGACAAAGTGCCAGACCGGGCAGGCAGGGCTTACACATATTTGTTCAAATCACAGAATCATAGAATCATAGAATATCAGGGTTGGAAGGGACCTCAGGAGGTCATCTAGTCCAAACCCCTGCTCAAAGCAGGACCAATCCCCAACTAAATCATAAATAAATAAATGCTGAATGCTTGATTTTGCATTTCCTCCCCTTTTTCTCTTTCCCCCATTTTTGGTTTTGCATTTTCCCCCATCCCCCCCCCCCCCATTTTTCTAATTTCAAACTTTTTCTCTTCTTTCCCCCCCTCCCCCTTTTTGCCATAGAGTGTGATAATATAAACCATGGCCAGGGTAGGATTTTTGCTTTTCTCCTCTGCTTTTTCTGCCCCTCCCCCCCCCTGCCCCGACTTCTGCTCTGTAACTTTTTCAGAATGGCTCCATGTTTGGAATAGTTACCCAGGGGCCAAAGGGAAAATGAGAGTTGGGCCCAGACCCTCCAAGGTATTTAGGCACCTAACTCCCACTGAAATCACTGGGCCCTTAGTGACCACCTATGCAGATAACCCCCTCAGCGGAGCTTCAGATATAGCGGGGGGAAGAGTGTTTCTGTCGGTGTAGCTAACATTGTTTGGGGACATGGTTTCCTCCACAGGGAGAACAACTGCTTCCGTCGGTGTACGCTGTGTGTACACTCGGAGACTATGTCGGTAACGGTTCTGTAGTGTAGCCAGAGCCACGCTTTCCTTTTCCCGTTCAGTGATTTTGCCGGAGTTGGAGATGTTTTGAAAAGTTACAGAGCAGAAAAAAGAGAAAAATAAAAAGGTAACAATGAAAACAAAAAACCACCCCTGTCATCATTCATTCTGCTGCACTTGGGCAAAAAAAGGGGAATGGGGAGGCAGGGGCAGGGGAAAGAAATTTCAAAAAAAGCTGTGATTTTTTAAAATGGAAATAAAAAAAATTTCCGTTAGGAATGAAACATTTTTGGCTATTTTGGAAAGTTCTCATTTAAAGCAAAATAAAAATGTCAAAAATAACATTTTTCAGTGACTTTTTTTTCATTAAATCCTATTTTTTTGGTGGAATGTTTGTCAGGCGACATACTTCCAGCAATTCTAGTTTGGCATCGGTTAGCTCACAGCTTTGTTTTCTGAACTCCAGCAAAGCACGTGCCGGAGCAGCTGAATCGCAGCCAAACTGACAAGAATCACACCTGCCACTCGCACCTGTGCAGCAACCACGCTGCGGGCGCAAAGGTTCCTCTATTTACCTGCTACGCCCCCAGCCCCCCTTCGCCCTGGGACAGAGGCAGGCATGGAAAACGTCCGCACAAGAGATGGAAGTTTCCAGAGTGAGGAGTGACTGACGACAGGGGGTTATAACGGAAAGTGATTTCCCCGATTCACCCTTGTGTGATGCCAGCTTGTCACCAGGGCAACACACTGATTGCAACAGATGACTGCGATGGAGTGACACCGATGGCAATCTGTGAGGGCACAGAGGTGAGCTGAGCCCCCCGACTATAGCCGGTGCTGCATTAACGGCCACTATCTGAATCCTCGTCACTTGGGCTGAGATTCTGTGCGAGGGCCAGGTCAGGGCACCAGCTCAGTCCCTCTTTGCCCTTCTGCCCAGCAGGGTCTTCACCCCTTGTTAACACTAGCTGAGAGCATTTCTGGCCACGAGCACATACCAGGGCTCACTGGGGAGCAGATGGTGGCATGTGGGGCTGCCTGGACATTTTCCATTCCCCACATGCAGGTGAGCCCGTGGCCTCCTGCCCACCCAGGCACCTGTGGTGGGGTAAAGTCTCCCCTCTGAGATTGGCATGTGCTCCCCCCTCATCCCAGCCCAGCCCTCCAGCTTTCCTACAGGGAAATCCCACAGCACAGAGCAAAACCATTTACCTTGGGCCGATGCGTCCCCTCCAGAGCCATCACCACCTGTGGGGCAGGTACACAGTGATTACACATCACTTCAAACAGCCAAAAGCCTCATACAAAGGAGGGGTAGAAGAGCAACCTCAAGCAGATTTTTCTCAACTTTTTGATTCACTGAAAATTTGGAAAAAAAAATATTGTTTTCAAGTCAATCTGAAACAAGTGTCCCCACCCCCGGATTTTTTGAAATAGCCAGTGAACCAAAAAAATCAGCTAGTCTTTTGCTGCTCTGTTCCGTACTTGTATTTCATGAAGGTTTTAGTAATGTAGACCATGATGACACTAATCCTACCAAATATCTGTGTATCGCACTCTGCCCTTCAGAGAAGATTGCAATATTTTGTCTTTTAATTAGTGGGAAAAACCTTCTCTTCCTCACCATGAAACTCAGCAATGGCTGAGAGGATGACGATTAGTCACTAAAAAAACAGTTACATGCCCTCAGGGACAGAGTTCTCACCTGGGAAATGTCGGGGAAGAAGAGGGAAGTTTTACATCTTAACTCTAGATATCACAGTGTGTCCCCAGCCCGTCCCAGCTCCCTGACCCTCCACACCAAGCCCACCATTAGTGCTTTGCATTACCATCCACGGGCAGGTACCGGGGGTCACTGGAGAGAGAATTGTTCTCCTGGTTGTTGTCATCCTTGAGCTGGTAGAGGCAGGAAAAGGCCCCTGCACTCTCCTTGGACACTGTGTAGGGTGAGTCGTAGACTACTGTGTTTCCTCCCTTGGGCTGGACAGAAATCTCCTTCCCATCTTTGCAGAAGACAATGCGGGTCACTGGGATGCCACAAGGGACTAAACATGACAGCATGGCCGTGTCCCCTTCGTGTGCAGACAGCCTGTCCAGGAACAGCCGCGGGGCTGGAAGAGTGCCTGGGGAGCAAACACATCAGTGTTAAACACCTGGGGCCAGATCCCCCGCTGGTGTCAATCAGCAAAACTGCATTTGCTCCTTTGGAGTGGGGCTGATTGACACCAGCGGGGGATCTGGCTCCATTGACTCCAATGAAGGAATGCTGATTACACCAGCTGGGATCTGGCCCCTTGGTGGTGTCACTCACTGAGGCTGTGGTGTCTGGAGGGAGGGACAGGATGCACTGGGCATGTGCAGAGATTTTAGCCTTTGTTTGTCCCACTTTTGGGCCCGATGCCCCAGTGCATGCTTCCCTTCCATGCCAGTGCAGTGCAATGGATTACAAGGGTTCAGCCAGGAGACAGGCAGAGGGGCAGAGATTGCTATTTGCCCCCATTTGGGATTGGATACCCCTGAGTGTACCAGCAGCTATGTGCTGCCGTGTGAACCCACGTCAATGGGCCATTTCCGGTGGGATGGCAGATGCTGGGGGTCACTGGAGTAGCGCACAATGGCCAGAACATCCCAGGGAGCCCGTTCCATTGGGGCTGTAAAGATGGAATGGAATGGGAGGTGTGAGTGTTACAGGAAGAGCATCTCTCAGCTGTGTGCAAGGAAAAGCAGCCACCTCCACCCTCCAAAGAGATGTCTCTCTACCCACGCTGGTGTAAATCAGGAGTAACTCACCTCAAGTGGAGTCCCCCCTGAGAGAGGGGAGTCAGGCCCCAAGACACTTACACTGATGCTGCACCGACCCCAATACTCTGAGTCCTCAGGGTCAAACCCAGCTCTGGTCTAAGCAGGACAGGCACCCACTTATGCCAGAGGCTGAATTCAGTCCCCACTGAATACCAAATGGGTGCAATTTCCACTGCTCGGCAAGGTTTGATCTATCACCTCTCACTGGCCACCTCGCGGCCCTCCTGTGTCACAGTGCTGTCGACACGGCCACTGGATTTGGCCCTCAGTGGTTTAAATTAGGTGCTGAAACTTGATGGGACAAATTCTTGGTTGGTGTAAATGGATGCAGCTCCTGTGACTTCAGTGGAGCTGGACCTGTTTACACCAGCAGAGGATTTTTTCTGATCTTGTTCCCAAATTACAAGCAATTCTACCACAGGAAGCAGGTTTGGGCTTTGTGTGTCAGAGTTAGAAATGGAACCCAGGAGTCCTGACCCCGCAGTGATCTGCTCTAACCCACTAGACCCCACTCCCCTTGCCGAGTCCTGACTCCCAGCCCACTGCACTCATTATTAGGCACTTTTTCAGCACTCACCTGGAGAGCTACAAATTTCCTGGCTTGCAGCAAGCGAACCTTTTAAATAAAATACACCGCATTCCTGTTAGTAGGGCAGACAGATGTGCTGTAGAACACTTCATTCAGTTTAAAATTAATGGACATTCTCCCAGCAAGGCAACATACAGACACAGGATGGTGACAGCTGTGGAATCCCCTCCTTTAAGTCTCTCCTGTGCAATAAAACTGCATTTGTTAATCGCACTCTTCCAACTAATCCCTCTCCCTTGCGACGGCTTCTCACCCACCAAACTGCACTGCTGAGAAAAGGGATCCCTAGGCTCATGGATTCTCAGGCCAGAAGGGACCATTGTGATCATCTGGCTCTGACTTCCTGCAAAGGACTCTACGGAGAACCTGACAAGATGATTCCTGCATCTAGGCAAGCACCTGTGTTTGAGCTAGACAGCATCTCTTAGAGACACATCCACTCCTCATTTAATAACTCCAAGTGACAGACAGTCTAACTGCTTCCCTTATTAATCTGATCCAGCGGTAAACGAGCCACCCTCCCTACGTGGGCCTTATTCCAGAGTAAATTAGTCTGACTTCACTTTCCAGCCGTTGGCTCTCATTCAGCCTTTGTCTGATCGATTCAAGAAATCTACCATTGCTGTCAGAAATCTCCCTGCAGAGGGGCTTCTATGCTGTAATCTAGTCACCTTTTAACTTTCTCTCCCACCAGCTAACCAGACTGACCTCCGTCAGCCTCTCACTGTCAGGCAGCTGTTCCAGACCTCGCATCATTCCTGTAGCTCTTTCCTGAACTCTCACCTTTCCCCCACCTGTGGATCAGGTGAATGAGTGATTTAAAACGGCCCTGGCAATATTCAGTGCTGGGTCCGTGCTCGGGCCAGGGCCTGAGATCGCACAGGCATTGCAGCTGTTAAAATATGTGGATTTTGCCTGAAGGGTTGAAAGTGTTTTAAATCCCCTGATATAGAAAGCAGTAAGCAGGGAAAAGTAACAGTGTTTGGCAGTGCAAGGGATGTACTGGAGACCAGGGCTGTGTGAGGGGGGTTGGGGGCTGGCACAGGCCTCTCTGGGGTCTAGGGCAGCGATGGCAGTCTAACAGCCCACCTAGAACATGCCTCTCAGGACTAATCATAGAATCATAGAATATCAGGGTTGGAAGGGACCCCAGAAGGTCATCTAGTCCAACCCCCTGCTCGAAACAAGACCAATTCCCAGTTAAATCATCCCAGCCAGGGCTTTGTCAAGCCTGACCTTAAAAACCTCTAAGGAAGGAGATTCTACCACCTCCCTAGGTAACGCATTCCAGTGTTTCACCACCCTCTTAGTGAAAAAGTTTTTCCTAATATCCAATCTAAACCTCCCCCACTGCAACTTGAGACCATTACTCCTCGTTCTGTCATCTGCTACCATTGAGAACAGTCTAGAGCCATCCTCTTTGGAACCCCCTTTCAGGTAGTTGAAAGCAGCTATCAAATCCCCCCTCATCCTTTTCTTCTGCACGCTAAACAATCCCAGCTCCCTCAGCCTCTCCTCATAAGTCATGTGTTCTAGACCCCTAATCATTTTTGTTGCCCTTCGCTGGACTCTTTCCAATTTATCCACATCCTTCTTGTAGTGTGGGGCCCAAAACTGGACACAGTACTCCAGATGAGGCCTCACCAATGTCGAATAGAGGGGGACGATCACGTCCCTTGATCCGCTCGCTATGCCCCTACTTATACATCCCAAAATGCCATTGGCCTTCTTGGCAACAAGGGCACACTGCTGACTCCTATCCAGCTTCTCGTCCACTGTCACCCCTAGGTCCTTTTCTGCAGAACTGCTGCCTAGCCATTCGGTCCCTAGTCTGTAGCGGTGCATTGGATTCTTCCGTCCTAAGTGCAGGATCCTGCACTTATCCTTATTGAACCTCATCAGATTTCTTTTGGCCCAATCCTCCAATTTGTCTAGGGCCTTCTGTATCCTATCCCTCCCCTCCAGCGTATCTACCACTCCTCCCAGTTTAGTATCATCCGCAAATTTGCTGAGAGTGCAAACCACACCATCCTCCAGATCATTTATGAAGATATTGAACAAAACCGGCCCCAGGACCGACCCTTGGGGCACTCCACTTGATACCGGCTGCCAACTATACATGGAGCCATTGATCACTACCCGTTGAGCCCGACAATCTAGCCAGCTTTCTACCCACCTTATAGTGCATTCATCCAGCCCGTACTTCTTTAACTTGCTGACAAGAATACTGTGGGAGACCGTGTCAAAAGCTTTGCTAAAGTCAAGAAACAATACATCCACTGCTTTCCCTTCATCCACAGAACCAGTAATCTCATCATAAAAGGCAATTAGATTAGTCAGGCATGACCTTCCCTTGGTGAATCCATGCTGGCTGTTCCTGATCACTTTCCTCTCATGTAAGTGCTTCAGGATTGATTCTTTGAGGACCTGCTCCATGATTTTTCCAGGGACTGAAGTGAGGCTGACTGGCCTGTAGTTCCCAGGATCCTCCTTCTTCCCTTTTTTAAAGATTGGCACTACATTAGCCTTTTTCCAGTCATCCGGGACTTCCCCGGTTCGCCATGAGTTTTCAAAGATAATGGCCAATGGCTCTGTAATCACAGCCACCAATTCCTTTAGCACTCTCGGATGCAACTCGTCCGGCCCCATGGACTTGTGCACGTCCAGCTTTTCTAAATACTCCCTAACCACCTCTATCTCCACTGAGGGCTGGCCATCTCTTCCCCATTTTGTGATGCCCAGCGCAGCAGTCTGGGAGCTGACCTTGTTAGTGAAAACAGAGGCAAAAAAAGCATTGAGTACATTAGCTTTTTCCACATCCTCTGTCACTAGGTTGCCTCCCTCATTCAGTAAGAGGCCCACACTTTCCTTGGCTTTCTTCGTGTTGCCAACATACCTGAAGAAACCCTTCTTGTTACTCTTGACATCTCTTGCTAGCTGCAGCTCCAGGTGCGATTTGGCCCTCCTGATATCATTCCTACATGCCCGAGCAATATTTTTATACTCTTCCCTGGTCATATGTCCAACCTTCCACTTCTTGTAAGCTTCTTTTTTATGTTTAAGATCCCCTAGGATTTCACCATTAAGCCAAGCTGGTCGCCTGCCATATTTACTATTCTTTTGACTCATCGGGATGGTTTGTCCCTGTAACCTCAACAGGGATTCCTTGAAATACAGCCAGCTCTCCTGGACTCCTAATTAAGCAAACAGTTCTCTGCCTGTCTCATCTCAGCCTTCTCCTAAAACCCAACCAGGCCTGTTGTGTCCATACTCACAGAGAAGCCATAGGCCCAGCGGCAGGATCATGGGGAGAAGCCGTGATAACCCCACAGCCTGGCAATGCCATAGCGTCATCTGCCTCTCGGGGATCCAGGCGCCGTCTCTCAGGCTCTGCTTCATAGTGTCTCAGTGAAAGAAATGCCATGGCTCTCTGATCTGGCCTCTCCGCTGCTGATCTGCAGGGACCAGAGAAGCTGTAGGTGCTCTCTGATCTGCCACATGCTCCCCAAGGTTCAGAGAGAAGAAAAGCCACAGCCCCTGTGAGAGACGGGGCCGTGTCTGCTACCGGCCTCGCAATGGCCAGGGACCTCACTCCCTGGTGAGAGGGGGAGGTTGTTTGCACAGCTCCTCTCTCATGGGCTGGGCAGTTTCTCTGTTGTTCCCAAATGCTGAGGATTGGGGGGTTGATACCCGATCAGACCAGCCCCTCTGAGCCCAAATCTCTACCTTTGGGGTTTGATAATGGATCAGACCAGCCCATCTGAACCCAACTCTCCAGCTTTGGGGTTTGATACTGGACTAGACCAGCCCCTCTGAGCCCAACTCCCAGGCGAGCCAAGACAGAGAATTACAGAGCAATGGTGGCTTCCCATAGTTATTGCAGCAACAAAGTTTCTGTTTAAAGCAGAATATTAAACTTTGCCTAAAATCCACAGGACAAGTCAAATCCACCTGAAAAGTGGAAGCCTGGGTGAGTGGCTGAGGCAGAGTGTGTGAAGGAAATCTGAGGCCCTTTGAGAAAGAGGTTCTCCAGATAAAGCCCCTAAAAACGGAGCTGTTTCCACAATAACAACATTATTTTAGGGTTAGGTGTTGAAAAGGCCCCAAAGGAGTCAGGCACCCCTCACTCATGGGCTTTCATGGCAGTCAGCACCTCAGACACTCAAGCCCCTTTGGAAATTCCTCGCTGCATATCCTGCTGTCAAAAATGGCAGCCATCTTTACTAAGGGCAGCTTCCCTTTCACATCCCAAGGGTATAGCAACATGGCAGTTATCTGTATAGAGGGAAGCCTGTGACTTTAATGCCATTATAGAAAAAGCCTGAAGCTGTCCGGGGAAAGATGGTTGCCATGAGACTATAGCCTTGGAATGTGAAAGGGAGGTTGCCCCTAGTAAAGATGGCTCTGATTTCCCATTGTTCCCAATAAGACTGAAGTTACAGGCTGCCTTCAGGGAAAATGGCTACTATGCCATTAAATACCATGGATGTGAAAGGGAGGTTGCCCCTAGTAAAGATGGCTGCCATTTTCCATTGTTTCTGCTAGGATTGAAGATGTAGGCTGCCCTCTGGGTAATGGTTATCATTTCCATAAAGCCTTGGGAGGCTGCCCATGGCCTTGATGTCCAATTTCCTCCTTGTTTTCAAATGGAAGTGAAGCCATAAGCTGCCCTCAGAGAAGATGGCCACCCATGTCCCTGATGTGGCAGAGAGGTTGCCCTTTTTGTGGCCTGCAGAATTGAAGACTGTGGCTTCATTTCCCTTAGAAACAATGGGAAATGGTGACCATCTTTACTTGGGGCACCCTCCCTGTCATACCCGAAGGTATCACTGACATGGCAGTGCTGCTTCCCATTGTTTCCAATGGAAGCGGTGGCCATCCTCATAACAATGGCCTCCATTTCTCCTCCTGCATGAGTACCATCTGCTCCTGCCCTCCCCCCCGAGAATTCATCCCATTCCCCAGTTTGTTCCATTTCCCCGGGAGGGCTCTCCAGGGCTCTTCATAAAGCAGCAACCGCCCCCCTTCCCTCCCGCCACCAGACAATTCCCTTGTCCCTTTTCTAGCCGTGTGGGGGTGTCACTGCGCCCTCTCCCCACACTGCCCCCGTGCCCTGGGAGAGGCCCCTGTTGAGCGTTGTGCCTCCATCTAATTGCCAGGATGCTGGATCCAGAGCACCCCATGTCCCATCCCTCTCTGTATGCTTAGCTGCCCATGGGCAGATCACAATGGGGGTGCTGGGACATCACTTGGGGGTGTGGCTGAGTCACATGACTGACCCCATAACATATGCTGTGTCTGTTTCTGGATGACATCCCCTGGTGGCTCCCACAGGTCCCAGGCCAGGGTTATAAACAGCCTTCTCAGAATTCAATTTTTATTATAATTTTGAAACATAATGTCAATATTGATTTTGAAGGTTTTTTTAACATTTGTTATCAATTTAAATGTTCACTATTGGTTAAAATCATGGGGTTTCGGCAACGTTTTTATATTTATTGATTTATATTTCACAGTGGAGGAAATTACAATGGGGGGTCAGACAATAATTATTTAATGACAGTAGATGTTGAGATTCAAAAAGTTAAAGCTTTATAACCATTAAAACACAAATTGTCATATATACACAGTATATATCCTTAAATCAACCTCTAATAATGTCTCACACAGCCTTTCTCTTATTTCGCTTAATTGCATATTTCTATTATTATCGATGGAAATATTTCTCGTGGGTTTGTGTGCGTCCTGGGAAATTGATGTTTGCTGACATTTACCAATAAGAAGCAAATCCGTCCAATCCTAGTTCTAAACGGAGCCCCCTTGCCTGTGAGGTGAGCAGAGAGATGGGCCTGTGGTTACTGGCTGTGGTCCTGTTCCCAGCGCAGGAGTCTCTCCCCCGCCCCCTGAGACCCTGTCCCCACAGCCCGGTAGTATTTATAGACACAGTCTCAGAGCGATGCTGCTCTCAGGACACAATGATCCCCCATCACTTGTCTGCCATGCTCATTTATAGCTCAGGGATGATTGCAGTGCTGCATTCGCAGCATGGCTGAGGGGCTGGAAGAATAACCCCCAGTCCAGCCCCTGGTAGAGCAGGTGACAGTGCATATTGTTCAAGGTCTGGCCTGACAGAGTAAAACTCCAAACCGCAGCTTATTTTCTGAAACCACTTGGAACGATTTCATATTTAGACAACAAATATTTCAGCCTCTTTACAGCATAAACTTGTAGCGCACGCCTGTAATGCAGAGCAGAGTGGGACTCGGGGCTGTATGGAACAGGGCTCATACTTCAGTGTCTGCCCCTATGCTACAACAACCAAGGATAGAAATCACAGCCTCTGGGGAACAGTGTGTGTGTGTGTGTGTGTCCGCGGGGGGGTGTTCAAAGAGTTCAGCCATTGTGAAAATTCCAGCTATCACTGGGACCTCCCAGCCCTCCTGTCTGTGCGTGCCGTACCAGAGCAGGGCCCACAGCATCCCTGGCCCCAAGCCTGGCCCAGCAGGAGTGAAAATTAAACCCTTATTAAGCAAATATGTCTCTGCTCAAACACAGGGGCTGGATCCTGGCCTGGTGACATGCACGTGACCCCAGAGTAAAGCTGCTGCAGGCCATGAGGTTCTTCTGGATTTACACACACACACACTGGTGTGACTGAAGGGCAGGGCAGTGTGAGGAGATGGGCCATGCTCACCACTGCTGCCCCAGGATACAGGCACAGAGAGCAGGAGCTGGCCTAGCCACCGGCCAGGGAAGAGGGGGAAATGGGTGGGTCTGGAGTTAAGCTAACTTTCATATCCCATAAAGAAAAGGAGTACTTGTGGCACCTTAGAGACTAACCAATTTATTTGAGCATGAGCTTTCGTGAGCTACAGCTCACTTCATCGGATGCATACCGTGGAAACTGCAGCAGACTTTATATATACACAGAGAATATGAAACAATACCTCCTCCCACCCCACTGTCCTGCTGGTAATAGCTTATCTAAAGTGATCATCAGGTTAGGCCATTTCCAGCACAAATCCAGGTTTTCTCACCCTCCACCCCCCCACACAAATTCACTCTCCTGCTGGTGATAGCCCATCCAAAGTGACAACTCTTTACACAATGTGCATGATAATCAAGTTAGGCCATTTCCTGCACAAATCCAGGTTCTCTCACTCCCTCACCCCCCTCCAAAAACCCACCCCCATACACACACAAACTCACTCTCCTGCTGGTAATAGCTCATCCAAACTGACCACTCTCCAAGTTTAAATCCAAGTTAAACCAGAACCTCTGGGGGTGGGGGGGTAGGAAAAAACAAGAGGAAATAGGCTACCTTGCATAATGACTTAGCCACTCCCAGTCTCTATTTAAGCCTAAATTAATAGTATCCAATTTGCAAATGAATTCCAATTCAGCAGTTTCTCGCTGGAGTCTGGGTCTGTGATTGCGTGACCAGAGAGATTGAAGTGTTCTCCGACTGGTTTATGAATGTTATAATTCTTGACATCTGATTTGTGTCCATTTATTCTTTTACGTAGAGACTGTCCAGTTTGACCAATGTACATAGCAGAGGGGCATTGCTGGCACATGATGGCATATATCACATTGGTGGATGTGCAGGTGAACGAGCCTCTGACCAGTCGGAGAACACTTCAATCTCTCTGGTCACGCAATCACAGACCCAGACTCCAGCGAGAAACTGCCGAATTGGAATTCATTTGCAAATTGGATACTATTAATTTAGGCTTAAATAGAGACTGGGAGTGGCTAAGTCATTATGCAAGGTAGCCTATTTCCTCTTGTTTTTTCCTACCCCCCCACCCCCAGAGGTTCTGGTTTAACTTGGATTTAAACTTGGAGAGTGGTCAGTTTGGATGAGCTATTACCAGCAGGAGAGTGAGTTTGTGTGTGTATGGGGGTGGGTTTTTGGAGGGGGGTGAGGGAGTGAGAGAACCTGGATTTGTGCAGGAAATGGCCTAACTTGATTATCATGCACATTGTGTAAAGAGTTGTCACTTTGGATGGGCTATCACCAGCAGGAGAGTGAATTTGTGTGGGGGGGTGGAGGGTGAGAAAACCTGGATTTGTGCTAGAAATGGCCTAACCTGATGATCACTTTAGATAAGCTATTACCAGCAGGACAGTGGGGTGGGAGGAGATATTGTTTCATATTCTCTGTGTATATATAAAGTCTGCTGCAGTTTCCACGGTATGCATCCGATGAAGTGAGCTGTAGCTCACGAAAGCTCATGCTCAAATAAATTGGTTAGTCTCTAAGGTGCCACAAGTACTCCTTTTCTTTTTGCGAATACAGACTAACACGGCTGTTACTCTGAAACCTGTCATGATGAGAGGATGGTTCTTCATCACTAAAAACATGTAACCATTGCCCCAGGGACAGAGTTCTCACCTGGGAAATGTCGGGGAAGAAGACGGAAGTTTTACATCTTAACTCTAGATATCACAGTGTCCCCAGCCCGTCCTGGCTCCCTGACCCTCCACACCAAGCCCACCATTAGTGCTTTGCATTACCATCCACGTGCAGGTACCGGGCATCACTGGGGAGAGAATTGTTCTCCTCGTTGTTATCATCCTTGAGCTGGTAGCGGCAGGAAAAGGTCCCTGCACTCTCCCTGGACACTGTATAGGGTAAGTCCCATCTTTGCAGAAGACAATGCAGGTCATGGTGGCGTCCAAAGGGACTAAACACGACAGCATGGCCGTGTCCCCTTGGCGAGCAGACAGCCTGTCCAGGAGCAGCCGCGGGGCGGGGAGAGTGCCTGGGGAGCAAACACATCAGTGTTAAACACCTGGGGCCAGATCCCCCGGTGGCGTCAATCAGCAAAGCTCCATTCACTCCATTGGAGCCGGGCCGATTTACACCTGCTGGGGACCTGACTCACTCATGCCAGTGGAACGTGTCTGAACCCGAACCCTCCAATCCCTGCTTTTCTCCCAGGACCAGTCACTCACCAGGAGAGCTGCAGATTTCCTGGCTTGTGGCAAGGGAGCCTGTGAAATAAACACAAAGGGTCTCAGTGCAGGAGGGGAGGTGGAACAGGGAATTATAGTGACTGGAGCTGGAAATACAGTCGCATCCTCTAAAGGAAAGTGAGCATCTCTGGCTTTTGCAGGCCCAGGCAAATCTAGCTCCAGCCAGTAGAGAGAAATTTAGTCCCAGAAAAATGATGGGCCATGTTCTGCCCCTTTGTTTATCCCCTCGCCAGAGACAGAATGAATTTGCTGTTAAGCTCCCTGGAGCCAATTTCCTCTCAGCACAGTGGGGGATTTTCACAAGCACAAAGTGCAGCTCGGTGTCCAGCTCCCAGTGTGGATCGGCCCCTGGAGGATCCCAGCTAGGGATCTGCCCCTTTTGGAGCAATGGAGCCAGGTGCATTTACACCAGCCGGGGATCTAACCCACAGTCCATTGTTATTTGCCCGGGGAGAAGTCTGGGATTAGCTGGTGCGTTTCAGTCTCAGTGAGGATAAGGAATGGCTCCCTGTACCAGAATCTAGAGCTCACTGGACCCCAGACCCATGGCTGAAGGCTGGTGTGAGCATGCCAGAAACTCGGTGGAGATGGGTTAGGCCAATAGCCGACCCTGACCCCATGTTATGTTATGGGCCAGATCCTGCACAATTGGGGTCACTGAGGGCTCTCCCATTCATTGCAGTGGGAGCAGGGTCAGGGCTGACATGTCCATGGCCCTGATCCTGCAGGCCGATGATCCATCCCTTCCACTCGCATAGGCATCCCTTGACTTGAATAGACTCTGGGCAGGCATCAGGGTCTATACCAGCAAAACAATCTGCAGGATCAGGCCCATGAGCACATACACGCTGGGGAAACGCATCTGGGAGAGTCAGTGGGAGGCTGAACACAGGTTTGTCTCCTGATCCTCAGATCTTTAGCTGGGCATATTTTGCATTCACCATAAATATCAGCAAAGAGCCAGGAGCAATTCACAGAACCCCCCATGCTGCAGGCAGAGCTGGTATCCCCTTTGTACCAAACGGCTAAGTGACTGGCCCAGGGTCACCCAGGAAGTTTGTGGCAGAGCAGGGAATTCATCCCTCACCTCTAAAGTCCCAACCATGGATCAGCCTTCTAGTCCTGGTAATGATCACAGTGATTAATGACAGGTTTCAGAGTAACAGCCGTGTTAGTCTGTATTCGCAAAAAGAAAAGGAGTACTTGTGGCACCTTAGCGACTAACCAATTTATTTGAGCATGAGCTTTCGTGAGCTACAGCTCACTTCATCGGATGCATACCGTGGAAACTGCAGCAGACTTTATATATACACAGAGAATATGAAACAATACCTTCTCCCACCCCACTGTCCTGCTGGTAATAGCTTATCTAAAGTGATCACTTCAGATAAGCTATTACCAGCAGGACAGTGGGGTGGGAGGAGGTATTGTTTCATATTCTCTGTGTATATATAAAGTCTGCTGCAGTTTCCACGGTATGCATCCGATGAAGTGAGCTGTAGCTCACGAAAGCTCATGCTCAAATAAATTGGTTAGTCTCTAAGGTGCCACAAGTACTCCTTTTCTTTTAGTGATTAATGATTAACTGCTATTTTCATAGAATAGTAGAATCAGAGAATATGTTAATTAATTTCAGCTGGGCTTTTCAGATCCCAGGGAAATCCCATCGTTACCCCATAAAATCTAATCACATTTGGCCGCGTATGCGGCATTTCTGCTGTTTGCGCCCGTGTGCGAGGTGAACATGTAGCATTTTCCCTTCCTGGACGTCATCTCCAGTTTAGGTTTCATCAAACAAAATGTCTGTCATCTTGAACCAGTGATTTCATGCATGCCAAGATTTACACCTGAATCTGAGTGTGCAAAACAGCATCCCAGTGTGAAAATGGGCATCCCCTTCTGTGTCCAGCCCAGCCAGCTCGCACGGGCTAGTACCTTTTGTGTGTGCAGCGAGTGGGATGGTGCAAATCCGTTGTGCACACAGACATCTGCACCCCCATGTGACACGCTGTGGGTGTGAAGGTGGCAAACACACCCACACGCTGGCAGCCTTGGGGTGTGAGTGCAGGGTGGTGTGTGCGGGCTCAGGGCCAGGGTTCAGCCCTTGGAAAACGACAGAGCATTTCGGGGTGACGCAACGACCTCGTTGCTGAGGTTCAGAGCTGGAATCTAACCAGCGATTTCCATCGTCCTTAACCCTGAGTCAGGTGGTGGTAATTAAACATGCAGTTGCTATTATTAAATCTCTTGGAAGCTTCGGTGCGAGGTGGCAAGCTCTGATCCCATCCCGGGCAGTGTTGGCACTTTCAGATCCACACAGCACGTTACCAGAGGGCTCAGAACCTCACAGGATTGGAGCCCAATTTAGCAAACGATCCTCTGCCCCGTGACCTCACCCTTCCAGCTAAACCCGGCTAGTGCTGGCCATACTCACAGAGAAGCCAGAGACCCAGCGTCGGGATTCTCAGGGGACAAGGTGATAACAGCATGGTCTGGCGATGCAGCAGGGAAGGCCTAGGGAAGGCCTGTCTCTCTGCTCCTCAGAGTCTCAGTGAGCCGTGTCTCTCTCATCTGACCACTCCTTGGAGTTCAGGTTTTGTTTTAAAAAAACAGGCCCTTTGACTGTGGATTTTTGGGTCCCAGTCATTGTGTTAAGCATTGAAAGACACACACAGGGGACACTGCACTTTACACACATTGATTGCCAGGGCAAAACCACACACCAGCAGTAACAGCTGCGCTGCCAAGTGTGTTTCATTCCAAGACTGAGGATCTCCAGTGGAGGAGGCCTGAGAATGTGAAGCCAGAATCCGAGGGGCACCGGCAGAGCTGTGGGTGGGTGGCTGGGAGCGCAGCTCTGGGACAGCAGGGCACTGACTGTCAGGGTTGAGAAGAGAAAATATAACATGAGAAGAAATCGCAGGAAGAAAGAGCAGAGCCACAAGCCACCTATAAATAAGCCCAGCCTGAGCTGTGGTCAGGAAGCGAGTTTGTGCGACTCTGGAGACACGTGCTGCTGGTGCAATGCACAAACACAGAGACCCAGCCGCAGGCCACCCCTGGGCTGTGGTCACTGTATTACCAGAGGCATCTCCAGTGCAGAGTTGCTCCCCCTGCCCCTGCCGGGCCCGGCTTTGCTAGCAGCTCGTAGCCCTTTGTACCACGGCATTGAGGAGTATTTTTAACAACACAGACCCAGAGCGAGGCTGCTCCTGTGACACAGAGACCCCTCCTCTGGGGTATCATAGAATCATAGAATATCAGGGTTGGAAGGGACCTCAGGACGTATCTAGTCCAACCCCCTGCCCAATCCCCAACTAAATCATCCCAGCCAGGGCTTTGTCAAGCCTGACCTTAAAAACTTCTAAGGAAGGAGATTCCACCACCTCCCTAGGTAACGCATTCCAGTGTTTCACCACCCTCCTAGTGAAAAAGTTTTTCCTAATATCCAACCTAAACCTCCCCCACTGCAACTTGAGACCATTACGCCTTGTTCTGTTATCTGCTACCACTGAGAACAGTCTAGATCCATCCTCTTTGGAACCACCTTTCAGATAGTTGAAAGCAGCTATCAAATCCCCCCTCATTCTTCTCTTCTGCAGACTAAACAATCCCAGTTCCCTCAGGCTCTCCTCATAAGTCCTATGTTCCAGTCCCCTCATCATTTTTGTTGCCCTCCGCTGGACTCTTTCCAATTTTTCCACATCCTTCTTGTAGTGTGGGGCCCAAAACTGGACACAGTACTCCAGATGAGGCCTCACCAATCTCGAATAGAGGAGAATGATCACGTCCCTCCATCTGCTGGCAATGCCCCTACTTATACATCCCAAAATGCCATTGGCCTTCTTGGCAACAAGGGCACACTGCTGACTCATATCCAGCTTCTCGTCCACTGTAACCCCTAGGTCCTTTTCTGCAGAGGGGTAGCCCTTACACACGCAGTCATGGGCCTGCTCAGTGCCCAGCAGGTTGAGTGGGGCCCCCACAATCGACCCCACCCAGTGCAAACGTCTCATGTCAAGTGCTGGTGCAAAGAGCAGCTAGAGGAAGCCACCGGTAGCCCCCACAGCAAGTGTGGTTGGTCACTCAGCACCCAGGTACTGTGCCAGCACTCCGGAAAGCCACTTGTCTATTAACTGGCTATTGACGTAGACACAAGGCTAGAGCACGGCTGTGACACTGTTAGCCGATGGCCAAGGATGTTTGGTGAGGTGCCAGCTATGCCCGTTTATACCATCCGTGACTTTAACCGCTAGGACGCACTGTCCCTTCGCGGCGGGCAGCCCGGGCTAGGCTGACGGATGCCCCAAGGTCCTAACCACCCGTGACTTTAACTGCTAGAGCTCAGAGCTCCTTCGCAGCGGGCAGCCAGGATTGACTGACAGGTGCCCCAAGAGTTTGCCCCGTGGAGGCGGCACAACTCAACGCTAGGCTCTTAGTACTCTCACCTAATGGCCAGGCTTTAGAGCCAAAACGGCTGAGGTTCTTTAATTGTGTTGGCTGCTTTACAGTAAACCAGAGAAAACAAGTCAGGCTTATGCACAAATGGTTACCAACATTTATTAAGCTAGATTCTAATCATGTGGTTACAAAATTGCTAGTGCCTACTTATTTAAATGTAGAGATGTTACACACACAAACAAGTTACAAAACTGAAGCCACAATCCCAAAGAAAGAAAACAAAGTATAGAGCTCTATTTCAAAATATGTGTACACTAAAGATAGGAGATCAGGTGTGGGTGCTTCTTACCCTCCTTGCATCTCTCGATTCCAGCGGTGCCAAGCCAGGATCGGTCACTCAATTCCGCGGAAAGACAAATAAGGGACAAGGCTTAGGGACCCTCTTAGCTGCAGAAGCCTTGGGAGGCTGTCACTTACCTGACCAGCAGATAGATAGTGAAAAGCACTCAAAAATCATGGTGCTGTAGGTCCCCTACTTATACCTCTGTACTCCTTTATTCTCTTTCTCCTTTCTTATGCCAAATTGAGGCTGGTCTGTCTGGGTGACGCCAGCTTTCGCAAGAGTAGTTTACACTTGCAAGGGAGAGAAACAATAAGTTTCGACTACTGGACATTTCTTTTATCAGGGTAAATATTTTCCCACCTAGGATGTTGGTGTGTGTGCATCACGCTATTTAGTAGGGGCTAAGAGCCATGTCTGTCACAGGGCCTCTGCCTGCTGTGAGCTTAATCGTTGTATATGTTCCCAGAGGCACATTGTAGCAGCACACCTGTGCTTTTCGCAGCTTCAAAGGCTGTGCTGGAATATATGTTAAGTGCCCTGTTCCGTCTTCCTCCTGTGTTTCCAGCAATGCTGGTCTGAGGGGGTGGGGGGCTGTCTGTCTGGCTACATTCCACCCCCTGATGCACCACACTACATCCCAGATTGCAAGGTGGCGGTGATGCCAGCACCTCTTGCCCTCCTTGGGGAAATCTAGAAATACCCAACAACCAAATTAGAGGATGAGGGTTCGCGGAATTGGTTAGGATCCCTTTTTAGCTCTAGGTATCTGATTTGCGTGGAGGAAAGAGCAGTTTGAATCAAACGCTTCATAATACATAAAGTTACACAAAAAACAATTACAATAATTAAAATGGTTAAAACAGTATTTACAACCGAATGTAAAAACGGGGAGAGGGAAAATCCCAAGTGTTGAGCTAACCATTGCATCCATGAGGTTTGTCCATTCTCAGCCACTGATCTAATAAGGAGTTAATAGATTTGATTAGCAATGGGTTATAAATGTGTCCGGAACTGGGAATAAAGAACAGTGATTGGTCATACCAATCTCTGCTTTCAGGGTATCTACTCATATTCAGGGGAACAATTGTGGCATTATATATTCTAAAAATCGGTCTATGTTCAAGTGTGCCGTTGATGGGACCTTTCCAACATTTTAAAGTCCTTTTGTCGTTCATGGGTGGGTAGGTAGTCCAATCCCCACCTCTTTTATCAAATACAATTGTATGGGCACATTGCTGCTTATCTAGACTACCCATTTGTATGTCACCCTGAGTTTCAAAACAAATAGGGTATACTTCTTTAGATGATCCCATTACATATTCCACAGGCCGTCCCCAAACAGTGCGATGCCATTGTCGTCCCCCCCCACCCCCCTCCCCGAGTCAATGCGAAGGTTGTTGGTGTACCATGCTGGTCCCCACCAAAAGATGTCGCTTTTGTTCCACCAATCATTTAGGCTGAGTGGTACAAATTCAATTCCCAGTCCATTGGTTGAATTTAGCAAGGTGCACATCCAGCAATTTGTAGCACCAGCAGCTGAGGCGATGGTTTGGATTGCTCCCCGAAGAGGATGTTTTGGTATTGCCAAGGTGACTGGAGCCAACAGAAGGATCATGAGGGCTTGCAGGAACATATCTCTGGTGGGTCATGTTCTAGCTAAAAAACTTATTTTAAAACCAAAAGCAAAAGTTGCACCTGCTATTATAAGTAATGGCAAATATATCAACAGTCCATAGTAGTCTCTAGTGATCAAACAGGTCTGCTGCATGGTCCATTTTGCTGACAGGTTAGCTGGCAGGTTGCTCGGAACCATGGGACCATTCCTGCAATAAATCACATGGTCAGCCGGTCTTGGATGCGATCCAAGCCTCTGTAATGGTTATTAGCCTTTTATCAGCATTTAAGGCACTCCATACACCTTTCTCTTTATATGCGTGCAAAACGCAGGTAAAGGTTCCCAGGGCTGGGTGTTTAATCACAACAGTGTCTCCGGGAGCAAACTTGGAACTGTGCAGTGGTGTTCTGGCAGGGGAGATAGCTTTCCCTGTAGGGAAGAATCCCCTGCTGATTGGACTTCCTGTAGGAGTCTGTCTGTTGTTTAATCTCTGCACCACTTCGTCCAGTCTGTCTCCTCATGTGCCATCAGTAGGCTTCAAGTGATTCTTTAGCAACCCATTCCAGCGCTCGACCATGCCATTAGATTGAGGTCGATATGGAAGGTGGAAGGTCCATTGGACTCCATGGTTAAGGGTCCATTCCCTTACAAGTTTATTCTTAAAATGCGAACCATTATCTGATTGGATTTCTTGAGGCATTGGGACAATTGCTGTTAAGCGGTTTAGTCGCATAACTGTGGACAACCCTGTTGCCAATCGGGTTGGATATGCAAAACCAATCCCTGAAACAATTTCTACCCCAGTCAAGATGTATTTCCACCTCTGCCTTGTAGTGGGCAGTGGTCCGACATAGTCGACCTGCCAGGTTGCCCATAGTGTTTTTCCATCTCTTAGCCTGGCAAACCTTTGTCCTTCTGCTATATGTTTTCTAGTCTCAGCACAAATAGTGCAGGCTTGCACCAGGTCTCTAGCCTGTCTGTGGGTGATAGGCCACCCCCTGATATGTGCTTGCCGCACTAACTCATCACTTCCTGTGTGTCCTAAACTATCATGTAACCATGAATATAAGCGTTCCCATTCTACTTGTGTGGTAAAGAGCTGGGCAGCTGCATCAGCTAAATTGTTTAACTGTGCAGCTGGAGTATTATTCCTCTGATGAGCTGAGACATGTCCTATAGACAGGGGTTGTTGCAGGGCATGCTGATATAACCACTTCCAGTATTCCAGTCCCCAGACTGGTTTACCTCCTATTTCCCAGTGGTTATTTTTCCAGTTAGTGATCCACTGAGTGGCACCTGCCCATACCGCATAGGAGTCCGTATATACTGCGGTGGCTCCTGCTTCACAGGCCAGTTTAATTGCAGCCAATTCTGCAAGTTGTGCTGACCCATCAATTTCAGCAGTTAGGGGTGCTGCAGAGGTGTCTGCAGGCACTGCTGCAGCTTTTCCCTTCCATTTTCCTTTGACCAGCCTGGCACTGCCATCAGTGAACCATACTCCCTCAGGCTTAGAAGGATCAAATGGGGCAGCATCCTTAATGGGAGACTGCTGTGGAGGTAGGCGGTATTCATCAGGCACTCCTACTTTCCATAGGGATTCCTGAATCATAGTGGGGTTTTGTGCAGTGTCTGCACTACCTACCCTGTGGTGTATGTAAAGTGCCCATCTTTGGATAGTCAATTTTTGTGCTACACCAGGTGGTAACTCTTTCCCTTCCAATATAGGTTTAATGATTGGAAGAGGAGTGTGAATTGTGATGTCCTTATCCTGAGTTAATTCCTCAGTTTTTCTCAAGGCTGTGTAAGCTGCCAGAAGCACCTTCTCATAAGGCGTGTAGTTAGCCTGTGACCCTTGCCATGACTTGGAACCAAACTGAATTGGTCGTCTGGGAGCAGTGTCACTTTCTTGCCAGAGAGCATAAGACATTCCAGTGGCTCCCACAGTTAGGTACAAATGGAATGGGGCTTCAGGATGTATGGGACCCAGAGCCTGATAGGTGTGTATCTCCCCTATCAGTTGCCTGAGGGCTTCCTCATGGGCAGGAGCCCATTCCCAGGCAGCACTTTTCTTTAACAAATTGTACAATGGTCTGGCTATAATGGCAAAGCCAGGTACATGTTTTCTCCAAAACCCCAGGGTTCCCAAAATCTGTCTCAATTGATCTTTACTTTCAGGGGAGGGTGCCTGATTTAGCTCTTGCACAGTGTCATTAGGCACAGACCTCCTACCTCCCATCCATACAGTACCTAAGAATTTTATCTCTTGGGAGGGACCTTGGCATTTCTCAGCTGGTAACTCTAAATTAAGGGCTTCTAGTGCTCCTTTGATTTGATTCATAGCCTCCTGTACCTCTTCTGAGGTTTTCCCACCTATTAAGATGTCATCAATGTATTGCACAGTTTGTACATAGGGTGGCAGTATAAGGTCATCTAGGACCTTTGCCAGTGCCCCATGGCAAATAGTGGGTGAGTGTTTAAACTCTTGTGGCATTCGGGTAAAAGTGTATTGGACACCTTTCCAAGTAAAAGCAAATCTTTCCTGGTCAGCTGGTTGCAAAGGGACCATGAAGAACATGTCCTTTACATCTAATACTGCTAGCCAGGGTTTATCCCAGGTTTGTATGGTGTTTACAATATCTGTTATGCTAGGGACTGCTGCAGTTAATGGTCCAGTGTTACTGTTTAGCTTCCTATAGTCTATAGTGAGTCTCCATTTGCCATTTGGTTTCTTGATTGGCCACACAGGAGAATTAAAGCGAGAGTGGGTACGAATTAAAATTCCTCGCTGTTCCAAATCTTTGATCAGGTCAGTAACAGGGCTTATGGCCTCAGCTGGGACATTATACTGCTTTATGTTTGTTACTGTTGAGGGCGGGAGAGCAGGTGCGCTGCTAAGTAAGTTTACAGAATAGTGGGGAGGGCTTTCCTCTTCCAGGTGGGTGGTAATTTTGGTAAAGTGTGTTGGAGCTTTACTCCCTTCTTTCCTCTTAAAACGTCCATGCCCAGTATGTTGGCATTGCCCAAAATCACCTCATATTTTTGGGGCTGATGGTGGAGTTGCAATGGGATATCCAGTTTTATCTTAACTAATGGGTAAGTTATGGTACTGCCATTTACTCCTGTAACAAGTACCTGCTTTCGGCCAGTAGGTGGCGAGCCCTGAAAACTTTCTCGCTTAATCATGGACATTTGAGCGAGCCCCTGTGTCCATTAAGAAAGGAATAATGTGTTTGTCATTTACAGTTACATGTATCCGGGGGTCTTTTGCTGTTGTTTTCTCCTCTTTGGATTTAAGCTGGTTTATTAGGAGAGGAGATTGACCCCCGCAAGCTAGTTTCCCTGCTCTGGTAACTCTTGCAGTTGCTGCAGCAATGGAGTATACAGGGTGTCTGCAGGTGGGGAAAGAGGAGAGAGCTGCAGAGGTGCACCGGGAGTAGCATTAGTTGTCTCCCAGTCAGCTCTTTTAAAGGTGGTTAATAATTTTAGCCGCTCTGTGGGCAGTCCATTTATCACATCTCTGGGATAACCTAAAGCCAGACATTGTCTCCACAACTTGGCTCTAAGCTCCTTTTCCTCCTGGGTTGGCTCTCGCTTGTTTTTATGTCCTTTAGATGGTGCCCCCTTGTTTCCCTGAAGGGAACGCATCTTAGCTTTGCCTGTCAGTGCTCTGATGTCTCCAAATTCTCTAAAGTATGACACCAGACGGTTTAGCAGTGCCCAAAAGGTTCTGTTATGTGCTGCAGCTTCTGATCTAAGGGACAGTGCCATAGCCCTGTGGTTACTCGGAGCTCCCTTAAGCAGGGGTCTGAGATCATCTACATCTACCTGACCCTCCCATGGACTTTCATAGGCTAACTCTTGAGGGTTTTGGCCAAGCATGCTAATGACAGCCACAGATAATAGAGCTGTTTTTACCTCATCTATGTTGGTCCAGTGCATTACTGTGGGTTCATCTCGGTCTGCTGGGTAAATTCCTCTTGCCCATCGACAAGCCAGAGACCAAAGTGTTTTAGGGGTGTTCCCCTCTGAATGTTCCAGGAATATTCCTGCACCTAAGTTAAGGCACTCAGTTTCTTGGGCTGTCAGGCGTATATATCCACCCCCAGTGTCCCAGAGGCGGACCAGCCACTCTATTATACCTTCCTCAGGCTTTTTAGCAAAATCTCCCTGGATTGTTTTTAACTCCATGGGAGTATATTGGTGGGTGGTAATTTTGGTAAAGTGTGTTGGAGCTTTACTCCCTTTTCCCTTTTTACCTCCCTTCTTTGTTTTTGAAGAGGTGGATGGATCATTGTCATCCCCTTCTTCATCCAGCTCTGCCCCACTCAAATTTCCCTCATATTCTTCTGATTTGTGATGTGTGATAGCTGGTCTTAATTTTTCAGAGGGACCTTCCTCCTCAGAGGAGGGGGACTCATCTGCTGAATCCCAAATGTCTCCACCCCATTCCTCAGGGTCTAGCCAGAGAGCAGTCTCAACTTTAGCCCGGTTGATTCTGCGTGTTTTAGTCTCCAGCTTTTCCCTTCGTTCTATCCCTTCTTTCTCAATTAAGGGAAGTAATCTTTTCTGAAGATGTTCCATATCCCTATTCAGTGTTCTTACTCTGGTATCTAAATTCTGGCATTCCTGGCGCAGTGTGTCCCTTTCCTGTTGTAGCCTATTAAATTCTATTGCCAGACTATGATAATCCTTACAGGCAGCTTGCCAAATGTTAGTAAGCAGCCATATACAAGCACCTTTTCCTTTCCCTTTCTTCATCTTGCAGGCAGTTCTCCAGTTACAGAAATGCTGCCAGATCTCTGCTGGTTTTCCCCAATATTTCTCCAGCAGTTCTTTGCTCCACAGAGGATTTCCCCATCCCTCTTGGGTCAAACTTTTCTCTAGCTCAGGGAATTCTGTGGTGTTTATCATGACTGGTTTCATTGTGTTACTGTAGTGCAGCCTATATCACAATCCTGTTTGTGACGCCAAATCTGTTAGCCGACGGCCAAGGATGTTTGGTGAGGTGCCAGCTATGCCCGTTTATACCATCCGTGACTTTAACCGCTAGGACGCACTGTCCCTTCGCGGCGGGCAGCCCGGGCTAGGCTGACGGATGCCCCAAGGTCCTAACCACCCGTGACTTTAACTGCTAGAGCTCAGAGCTCCTTCGCAGCGGGCAGTCAATACTGACTGACAGGTGCCCCAATGGCAGCACTAAGAGCCTCTCCACACCCGTGACTTTAACTGCTAGAGCTCAGAGCTCCTTCGCAGCGGGCAGCCAGGATTGACTGACAGGTGCCCCAAGAGTTTGCCCCGTGGAGGCGGCACAACTCAACGCTAGGCTCTTAGTACTCTCACCTAATGGCCAGGCTTTAGAGCCAAAACAGCTGAGGTTCTTTAATTGTGTTGGCTGCTTTACAGTAAACCAGAGAAAACAAGTCAGGCTTATGCACAAATGGTTACCAAATTTATTAAGCTAGATTCTAATCATGTGGTTACAAAATTGCTAGTGCCTACTTATTTAAATGTAGAGATGTTACACACACAAACAAGTTACAAAACTGAAGCCACAATCCCAAAGAAAGAAAACAAAGTATAGAGCTCTATTTCAAAATATGTGTACACTAAAGATAGGAGATCAGGTGTGGGTGCTTCTTACCCTCCTTGCATCTCTCGATTCCAGCGGTGCCAAGCCAGGATCGGTCACTCAATTCCGCGGAAAGATGAATAAGGGACAAGGCTTAGGGACCCTCTTAGCTGCAGAAGCCTTGGGAGGCTGTCACTTATCTGACCAGCAGATAGATAGTGAAAAGCACTCAAAAATCATGGTGCTGTAGGTCCCCTACTTATACCTCTGTACTCCTTTATTCTCTTCCTCCTTTCTTATGCCAAATTGAGGCTGGTCTGTCTGGGTGACACCAGCTTTCGCAAGAGTAGTTTACACTTGCAAGGGAGAGAAACAATAAGTTTCGACTACTGGACATTTCTTTTATCAGGGTAAATATTTTCCCACCTAGGATATTGGTGTGTGTGCATCACGCTATTTAGTAGGGGCTAAGAGCCATGTCTGTCACAGGGCCTCTGCCTGCTGTGAGCTTAATCGTTGTATATGTTCCCAGAGGCACATTGTAGCAGCACACCTGTGCTTTTCACAGCTTCAAAGGCTGTGCTGGAATATATGTTAAGTGCCCTGTTCCGGCTTCCTCCTGTGTTTCCAGCAATGCTGGTCTGAGGGGGAGGGGGGAGGAGGGGTGGCTGTCTGGCTACAGACACTGGATATGGCCCAAACCAGCAGCCAGTGATGGCAACCTCCCCCATATGCGGGCTCAGCTGTGCTGGTAGGTGCATTTGCAGTGGGAACTAAGACAAGTTAGTCAGTTCTTGTGGTGTCTGGGACAACACCGAATCATAGATTCCACAGGGAACCTTTGTGATCCTCTAGTCTGACCCCATGTGTAGCACAGGCCAGAAATCTGCCCCAAAGTAATTCCTAGAGCAGATCTTACACAAAAACATCCCATCTTGATTTAAAAATAGTCAGGGATGCAGAATCCACCACGACCCCTGGTAAACTGTTCCAGTGGTTAATTGCTCTCACTGTTAACAATTTAGTCTTTATTTGCAGTCTGAATTTGTCTAGCTTCAGCTTCCAGCCATTGGATCATGTTCGACTTTCTTCTGCTAGACTGAAGAGCCCATTATCAATTATTTGTTCCCCTTGTAGGTACTTACAGACTGAGATCCAGTCACCCCTTAAAGTTCTCTTTGTTAAGCTAAATAGATTGAGCTCCTGGAGTTTATCTCTATAAGGCAGGTTTTCCAATCATGTAATCACTCTTGCAGCCACCAAACACATCATGAACCTCCATGATGTTCTCTCCTGAACCGGATCTGATGCCTTACAGGGTAGTATGCCTGTGAAGGAGAGGTGTCTGTTGACACCAGTGAGCCATTATGGTTTGTGTCTTCCCAGTGGTCTTTTCCATCCTGCTTTCATTGGGCTTTTCATTGGCTTAAGACAAGGCCCAGCCCCATTCCCTGCATCGGGATGGGTCAGTTACTCTAGCGAGACTGGTGGCTTGTGCTGGGGGTTCTTTCCTACTTCCTCCCCTGGGTGGGTGCACAGCCCAACTCAAATTCTAAACCAGAACTAATTAACCTCTTAGCTGCTGGAGGAAACGTTCCACAAAGCTCATCTCTAGTGACACCACTGAGGATATTGATGGGTGTGTGGGATCTGAGTTACTACAGAGAATTCTTTCCTGGGTATCTGGCTGGTGAATCTTGCCCACATGCTCAGGGTTCAGCTGATCACCATATTTGGGGTCAGGAAGGAATTTTCCTCCAGGGCAGATTGGAAGAGGCCCTGCGGGTTTTTCGCATTCCTCTGTAGCATGGGGCATGGGTCACTTGCTGGAGGATTCTCTGCACCTTGAAGTCTTTAAACCATGATTTGAGGACTTCAATAGCTCAGACATAGGTGAGAGGTTTATTGCAGGAGTGGGTGGGTGAGATTCTGTGGCCTGCATTGTGCAGGAGATCAGACTAGATGATCATAATGGTCCCTTCTGACCTTAATATCTATGAGTCTATGAGACTCTCCACACCCAGCCCATACTAATGCTGAGCTGTGATGGGGACAGGCTGGGAGGGCACAAACTGATTCTGGTGGGCAGGTAGGTACCCAGGACTGTGAGTCACCTTGTTACTGCCCACTCACCCCCACCCCCGCCTCCAGTGTGCAAAGTCTTGCTTGTGCCCGGCTCCCTGACACCACCAGCCTGTCAGCTGCTCAGGCCCTCTTGTCTGGGTGACACCTTGCAGGTTAACAGTAGGTGCGGCCCAGACCCTGAGTCCCTGTGATTCATTCCCTGGTGATACCGAGCCCCTGTCACTGGCTACTCACAGAAATTCCAGAGCCTCTGCCCCCCACAGGAGCAAGGTACCCCAATTTACTGGTTTTACCTTAACCACCCATGCCTGTAAACCACACAGCGCTCATGAGCACTTACAATAAAACCCAGGCAGGGTTATTTAAGAAAGGATAAAGATTTAACTAGAAACAAGAGAAAGTGATGGCAACAAATGGTTATGCCAGAGAACAAAATCATAAACGAGAAACCCGGGTCTACGCTGATTAAAGTTACCTTTCCTAGCTAATAAAGTAGGCTCCCCGTATTTGAACGGGCCATTACCGAGACATATTCTCCCCTGGTGACTATTTTCTACTCCAAGTCTGGAAATAAATTCATTATTCCTTAAATATTACCCATACAAACATCTCACAATGATTATGAGTCGTGACAAGTTACTCGCTCTCTGTAGCTATCTTACACATTACTCTTTATGGATAATATCTTCTAAGATGTATGTTCAGTGTTGTGAGTTTGTCTGAGTTGAGGGTTGTTTGCAAAAAACAAGGAACGCTTTGCCCAGAAGTCTCTGTGTCTCTGCTTTGTCTTTGCCCTTTGGGGCTCTGGGTGTATCCACAGGGCTAGACTGTGAGAAAAATCAGTGTGAGAGGCAGGATGTTCCTTTAACCTGGCTTTGTCACACCTGGGGGACCCTGTGCCTGTCACATCCAGGAAGCCCTGCCCCTGTCACTCCTGGGGGACCCTGCATCTATCACATGGGGGAGACCCTGTGCCTGTCATATCTGCATGGAGGGGGGTGGTGGTGTCCTGCATCTGTCACATGGGGGAGACCCTGCGCCTCTCATACCTGGGGGATCCTGTGTCTGTCACATCCAGGGGGGTCCTTCCCCTGTCACACCTGGGGGACCATGTGCCTGTCATACAGGTGGCCCTGCCCCTGTCACATCTGAGGGGCCCTGCCCCATCACACATGGGGGACCCTGCCGCTATCACACCTGGGGGATCCTGTGTCTGTCACATCCAGGGGGCCCTGCCCCAGCACACCTGGGAGACCCTGTGCCTGTCATATGCGGGAGGGCTGTGTCTGGGGAACCAGCGTGTCTGACACTCCAAGACACAGCCCATCCTGAGCCTCACAAGAGAAACATCTGAGAGTCGTTTCCATCTTGCCTCAGTGGGGGAAGGCCCCTCTGGCCACAGACACACGTCAGGGCTGCTCCCAGACACTCTACTAGAGCCCACAGCCCATCCAGTTCCTCTGCTCCCCACCCCGTGGTGAGAAGGAGGGGACTGGGGGCACAGAGCCGCGGTGGATTCTCTTTGGAGGCCCAGATGCTGCTGCAGGGTCCCCGGCTTCGTGTCTGGCTCCCACTCCCCATGATCCTGCTGTGGCTGCTCTGTGAGATTGGGGAGAGCTCCCTTCCAATGGACTGGGAAAGGGGTCTCCGGGAGCTGGGGAGCAGGGGGAGAGGCAGGCTCATGGCTCTGCCTGGACTGGGGGAACATGGGAACCGGGCTGGGTGACCATCACAAGTGGGGAATAGCAGGAATGTGGGAATGGGTCACTGGGAGCCACACAGTGCAGGAGGAGTAAGAAGCTGGGTATAAATTCCTGGCACAAGTTTTCTGAGGCAGATCAGAGAGAATATTTAGCCCTCAGGAGATGTTTGTAACAATCCCCTGCTCTTCAGTACAGCTAATACCCCGGGGGTTATATAAATTGTTTGTCATTATGCTAATGTACAATAATCCCTATGGCTGAGATTTTCAAAGCCGCTCAAAGGATTTGGACACACAACTCCCACCATACCCCTAGAGGGCTTTGGAAATAGGACCCTACGTGTACACGTAATATTGAGGACAAAGGAATTAGTGAGAGATGGTCTCAAAGTTGACAGTGTCTACACTGCAAAGAAAGACCCACGGCAGCAAGCCTCAGAGCTTAGGTCCACAGACTTGGGCTTGCACGGCTCGAGCTACGGGGCTGAAAATAGCAGTGTAGACGTTCCCTCTTGGGCAGGAGCGTGGGCTGTGAAACCTGGCGAGGTGGAAAGGTCTCAGAGGTCGGGCAGGAACTCTGAACTGTTACTTTTATCTTCGCTGGTTTAGGCAACAAAGCTGAATTGCTGTTATCACCTGCCTCTTAATCTCTCTCTGTAGCATTCACAGTAATCCAGCTAATAACGTGTCTGCCATGACCTAGTGATTTATGACTCTGATGTTGTGTCATAGGGATTGTATTGCCCAATGAGCCAATCCCCAGCTGGTGGAAGTCCATGCTGATGTCGGTGCCGTGTGCCCATTTCCACCAGTTGAGGCTCAGCCCCGTATTGTTATATTTGTATCGATATTGTCTCAATTGCAACGGTATCTGCACTGGCGTGGGGGCTCCAATGGCCGGGCTAGGGCCCATTAAGTGACTGATCTTTCAATCAAATCCACGTGTCCTGTTGAAGGATTGGGGCCTACAAATCTTGCAATCTCCTTAACTTAGGGTTTTCTGGCTTTTATTTGCTTAACTATCAATGTTAACTTTGCCCCAGAGTAGCTGTGTGTGTTGTCAGAGCCGCGGGGACTGCCACTCACCGCTCTCTTGCTGTCTGGTGCAGGTGCTGGGGTCACAGGCCAGGAGCCCTGCAGCTCCCCTGGTGAGCAAAAGCATAAGAGACGTGGAAGAAGGGGAGACACAGAAAGGAGTGAAACTCCTGACAATGGCAACAGGAGGGCAGATGGGAAGGTGTAGGAGGGGGATGGGTGGGGAATGCCTCTTGCATGATTGCTGCCTGAAATCCTCGTAATCAAACAGTAAATTGGACTTCTCACAGTGCCACACCATAAACATGACTGGAAATGAAGCACACTTGGGCCAGATCCTCAGCAGGTATAAATCAGCATAGCTCTGCTGACTCCAATGGAGTGGTGCCGATTTACACCAGCCGGGAATCTGGCCCAATGTCACTGGGAAACATATCTAACAAACTTTCCATATGTAAATCTTGGCAGGCTTGGAGCTAATACAGGAGTGTATTAATGAGACCAGGGTACTGCACTAGACTGAATTAGTCTTAAATCTCCTGCTTTGCACCATATTTATTTTAATTTCAGTGAGAAGAGAGACAGCTCATTCCGTCAGCCAGGCGTGTTTCTCATCTAATTCATCACGAATGCCTAGCTCCCTGCCTGGCAGAGTTAAGTTATCCACCTCTGGTGACTCCTCTCGAGTTAGCCGAGCTCCTGCGAGAACAGCCACACTGCTGTGCCCCCACTGGCTCTACACTCGCTCGCACGTGGGGCTGTGGATTCTGGGGGCATGTCCCGTCGCTCTTAGAGATGAATTGTGGGAGAACTTCTCTGTCCTTTCTGGGCACTCTAGGGGAATAGTGGGAAGGCACTGGAGGACTGGTGACACGCAAGTGGCACATGCCTGGATCCACACTACAGAGGGGTTGTGTTGACAACTGATAAGTTGATCCCACTTGAGTTTTACCTGTACCCCCTCTTGGACTGGCCAGCTCCAGTTAACAGAACCACCACACTTGAGTTAAGGGATTTTTATGTGGATGGGATTCAAGTTACAGGCACATCGGAGATATAACTTGAGTTAATGCTGCAGTGAAGACAAGCCCTTCGTCTCCTCTCAGAGGCATATTTCAATCTATTCTTTTTGTTGCAGGTGACTTCCCATCTCCTACACTGTCCCTGAGCACCTCTTCAGCTCAGCTAGGGGACTCCGTCTTGGCTCAGTGTTCCCTTCATCCCAACAATGTAGCTGCTCTAATTATTTTCTGTCAGGATGGCAAACAAATCTCAAGCCAATTGACCGTGTCAGGCCGGTCACTGTATCGACATGACATCTCTGTGCAGAGCTCAGGCCAGTTTCGATGTATGTACCAGTAGAGGATCAACCAGAACCAGGTGAACAATTCTCGTCTCAGTCTCCCCCGGACCTTGAATGTAACAGGTGAGTTGTTGGACTCCTACACAATGTGAGGAGAGGGAAGGGAACAGCTGGCTGGTGTCAGTCATTTTAAAATTTTGTGGGCTTCTGCCACAGGAACCTGTTCATGGCGAGGCAGGTAGTGAGCTGTGATCATTACCGAGCTGGACTGGGATTGTGCACAGCCTGTTAAATCTGAGGGTCTGTCCCAGATCAAGGTGTCAATTGATGAGGCTTTGGATAAAATGGATAAATTAAACAGTAATAAGTCCCCAGGACCAGATGGTCTTCACCCAAAAGTTCTGAAGAAATTCAAATATGAAACTGCAGAATTACTAGCTGTGATATGTACCCTATTGCTTAAATCAGCCTCTGGACCAGATAACTGGAGGGTAGCTAATATAATGCTGATTTTTTTAAAAAGGCTCTGAAGGAGATCCTGGCAATTACAAGGTGGTAAGCATGACTTCGGTACTAGGCCAAATGGTTGAAACGATAGTAAAGAACAGAATTATCAGACACATAGATGAACACAGTATGTTGGGGAGAATCAACACAGCTTTTATAAAGGGAAATCAGGCCTCATCAATGTGTTAGAAGGTCTATAAACACATGAATGGTGTGAGGAAAGTGAGTAAGGAAGTCTTATTACCCCTTCACATAACAGAAGAACCAGGGGTCACAAGATGAAATTAATAGACAGCAGATTCAAAACAAAGATAAAGTATTTCTTCACACAACATACAGTCAACCTGTGGAACTTGTTCCAGGGAGGTTGTGAAGGCCAAAAGGATAACTGGGTTGAAAAAAAGTATGAGATAAGTTCCCGGAGGTTAGGTCCATCAATGGCTATTAGCCATGATCTGTCCCCGGAAAAATCATGAAGCAGGTCCTCAAGAATCAATCCTGAAGTACTTACATGAGAGGAAAGTGATCAGGAACAGTCAGCATGGATTCACCAAGGGAAGGTCATGCCTGACTAATCTAATCGCCTTCTATGATGAGATTACTGGTTCTGTGGATGAAGGGAAAGCAGTGGATGTATTGTTTCTTGAGTTTAGCGTAGCTTTTGACACGGTCTCCCACAGTATTCTTGTCAGCAAGCTAAAGAAATATGGGCTGGATGAATGCACTATAAGGTGGGTAGAAAGTTGGCTAGATTGTCGGGCTCAACAGGCAGTGCTCAATGGCTCCATATCTAGTTGGCAGCTGGTGTCAAGTGGAGTGCCCCAGGGGTTGGTCCTGGGGCCGGTTTTGTTCAATATCTTCATAAATGATATGGAGGATGGTGTGGATTGCACTCTCAGCAAATTTGCGGATGATACTAAACTAGGAGGAGTGGTAGATACGCTGGGGGCAGGGATAGGATACAGAGGGCCCTAGACAAATTGGAGGATTGGGCCAAAAGAAATCTGATGAGGTTCAATAAGGATAAGTGCAGGGTCCTGCACTTAGGACAGAAGAATCCCATGCACCGCTACAGACTAGGGACCGAATGGCTAGGCAGCAGTTCTGCAGAAAAGGACCTCGTGGTTACAGTCCACGAGAAGCTGGGTATGAGTCAACAGTGTGCCGTTGTTGCCAAGAAGGCTAACGGCATTTTGGCTGTATAAGTAGGGGCATTGCCAGCAGATCGAGGGACATGATCGTTCCCCTCTATTTGACATTGGTGAGGTCTCATGTGGAGTACTGTGTCTAGTTTGGGCCCCACACTACAAGAAGGATGTGAACAAATGGGAAACCATCCAGTGGAAGGCAACAAAAATGATGAGGGGACTGGAATACATGACTTATGAGGAGAGGCTGAGGGAACTGGGATTGTTTAGTCTGCAGAAGAGAAGTTTGAGGGGGGGATTTGATAGCTGCTTTCAACTACCTGAAAGGGGGTTGCAAAGAGGATGGATCTAGGCTGTTCTCAGTGGTGGCAGATGACAGAACAAGGCGTAATGGTCTCAAGTTGCAGTGCGGGAGGTTTAGGTTGGATATTAGGAAAAACTTTTTCACTAGGAGGGTGGTGAAGCACTGGAATGCATTACCTAGGGAGGTGGTGGAATCTCTTTCCTTTGAGGTTTTTAAGGTCAGGCTTGACAAAACCCTGGCTGGGATGATTTAGTTGGGGATTGGTCCTGCTTTGAGCAGGGGGTTGGAATAGATGACCTGCTGTGGTCCCTTCCAACCCTGAGATTCGGTGGTTCTATCCCTAGCCATTCAGAATGTGCTTTGTGTCCGTGACCTGTGCTCGTGATTATTTACACCTCACCTTATTTTTTCAGTGATGATTTTATGTTTTTTTCTGGGTGTTAATGAAAATGGTAAATAGTTTACAGTCAAGATCTGATCCCTGTGGGACCCCACTGGAAACACTCCCACTTGATACAGGAGTTCTGAAGGAACTCAGATGTGAAATTGCAGAACTACTAACTGTGGTATGTAACCTGTTGCTTAAATCAGACTCTGTACCATATGATTGGAGCTTAGTTAATGTAACTCCGATTTTTTAAAAAGACTTCAAAGGTGATACTGGCAATTACAGACTGGAAAACCTAGCTTCAATACCAGAGAAGTAGGTTGAAACTACAGTAAAGAACGGAATTATCAGGAACGTAGATGAACATGAATTGTTGAGAAAGAGTCAACATGGGATCTGTAAAGGGAGATCATGCCTCACCAATCTATTAGAATTCTTTGAGGTGGGTCAGTCTGGACCATCTGACCCAGTATGGCCATTCTTACATTCTTATCTTACCCTCCTTTAATTCTAGCCACTCCATTATCTTGCCGCGAAGCCACATCAGACTGACAGTGCTACAGTTATCTGGGTCATCCCGTTTACCCTTCTTATATATTGGCACATTAGCTTTCCAGTGCTAAGGTCCTGTGCCCAGCCAATTCCCAGCCTTTGTATCACCCCCAACCAAAGGGAGTGCTGTACACAGACCACGTCCTGGTGTTACCGGCATGGTCCCCATTTTCCATGTGATGCCAGTGTCTCAGGTCCCCTTCACATGAACACCTGGGGCATGTGGGTTTTCATTCCTTCCCTCTCCATGTCTGGTTGTTCTACAGGCACAGTGTCTGCCTGAGCCCTGTGCCTGGGCCGGGCAGGCCTGGGTCAGTGTGACAGGGACACACGGCCCCTGGGGGCAGGGCTGAGGGTGTGCAGTGAAGAGGCCAGTGGAGTGAGAGCTCACACTGCCAGAGCAGGCTGGGAGCTCAGAACAGATGTTAATGACCCCTGTGCATCATTTTGTGATATATTCACCCCCACACACAAAGCCCGCCCTGGCAGTGGTGCATGCGGCAGGCTGTGGAGGGTGGAGATGCCGAGACAGACACCAGCTCACACCAACAACATGCCCTTGTGTCTCCCGTCTCAGGGGACAGCTGGAGCTAGTGGTAAAATAGTGGAAATTGTCAAGAGGAATTTGCCCTTTTCCTGGGAATGGATTTAGAAATTCACTAGTTTTGGCTCAGCAGGACTGAGCCTGTCACAGGGAGGTTCCAATGGGAAACCAGGGGGTCCAGCTCTCCCCGATGCAGAGACCAGATGTGTGTGGGGGGATGGTGAATAATGTTTCCATTCTCATCTCATGAGGGAGGGCCCCTCTGGCCACAGACACATCAGGGCCTCCCTGAGACACGCTACAAGAGCCCAGAGCCTGTCCGGGCTGGAAGAAGGAGGGGAGAAGGAGGGACCTGGGGCAGAGAGCCCCAGTGGCTGCTCATCAGAGATGTAGACTCGATGCTGCTGTGGGATATTCAGGCTGAGCCACCGGCTCTCGATCACCCCATGATCCTGCTGTGACTGCTCTGTGAGTTTGCAGTGAGCTCTCTGCCTAGCCGTTTAGGGGCAGGCAGGTTTATAGGTCTGCCTGTGCTGGGGGGACACGGGGAACAGCCTGGAGGGGAAGTTATGGTAAAAATGGTTCAAACGAACAGCTGCATGTTGATGTTCTACTGAGCTCTAAGCAGTTATTTCATGTTGGGTTTAAAAACTGGTTTGAAATTCATGGCCAAAGTTTCTTACCAATTTCTGAGAGAATATTTAATGCTCAGAACATTGTTTTGATATCTAGCTCGTTTATTTAATATCTAATGTCCCTGTGTGTGTGTATTGTACTCACAAATATATTACAACCTATGGCTGAGATTTTCAAAGCTGCCTACGGGATTTGGACACTTTGTTCAAATTCATGGCAACTGAGCATCCAAATTACCTATACAGCTCTGAAAGTCTGAGCCGGTGAGCAGATCTTTAATAGTACATAGAATGGACCTGCATTAAAAGGATGCTATTGAGGTTACAAACCTGGAAATGACAGGGTTAGGACTGGCTGTGCGGAGCTCATTTCAGGGACGAGGACAAAGAGTTGAAGCTGATTAGGAAAGTAAAGAGAGTGAGAAAATGTTTTGAAGATCATGAATGTTCGTGTTCTTTGTTTTCAGCAGGTTACATGGTGAGGAGTGTTTTACTATTAGAACAAATTTCTTAGACGTTAATGGAAACTTTAATCCTGCCTTGCAAATATTCAAACTTTGTAAGATTCCCACTTAGGGCTTTCCATCGATAGCCATGGTGAGACCCAGGGCCCACAGATGGCTCCAATTGTGGGATCGGGGTGTATGGCTCTTGCAACATGATCCTGAGTTGGGATTTTCTGCCTTGTCTTGGCTTAATTATTTATATTAATGTCACCCTAGTGTAGCTGGGAGAGGATGACAGGGGATGGCTCACTCATGAATTGTCCTGTTCTGCTCATTCCCTCTGAAGCACCCGGCATTGGCCCCGGTCAGAAGACAGGATACTGGGCTAGATGGACTATTGGTCTGATCAAGTCTGGCTGTTTTTATGTTCTTATTAGATTTCTAACTCCATTTTCCAACCCCACCTCTTGGCCAGTTTCTCTTTCTCATCCACTCATGATCGTTGTGGGCAGGGATTGACATTTATCCTGTCTGTAAAGCTACCAGCTCAATGAGACCTGACCTGGATTTGACCATCAGGTGCTAGTGCATTATGATTATTAATTATTATTACACCAGATGGGAATCTGGCCCACTGATGTCAATGGAGCAGGGCTGACCTGCACCAGCTGGAGATCTGGCCCATTGACTCCAGTAGAGTGGGACCAATTTACCCCAGCTGGGATTTGGCCCAGTGTGTCTGAGGCTCCTTTGGAGAGACATGGTCTAGGGATTTGTAGCAGCTGCGTCTCTGGGATGATCTCTGCTTGGCTGGCCACTGAACCGCTGAACATCCCTGATGTTGTCTGTGTTTTTTGCCCAGGCCAGAAGCTGATCCCGAGCACCAGCCCCAGCCCTGAGGATCCAGCATCTCAGGAAGGTGAGTGACGAGGGTTGCCAACTTTCTAGTTTCAGAAAATTGAACATCCTTGCCCCGCCGCTGCCCCGAAGCCCCTCCCCCTACCCCATCCCTTCCCCGCGGACCCACCCCCACTCACTCCATCCCCCCTCCTCCGTCTCTCACTCTTCCCCACCCTCGCTCACTTTCACCAGGGCTGGGGCAGGGGATTGCCGTTTGTGGGGGAGTGAGGGATCCGGCTGGAGGTATGGGTTCTGGGGTGGGGCTAGGGATGAGGGGCTCAGGGTGTAGGAGGGTGCTCCAGCCTGGGTCCAAGGGGTTCGGAGTGCGGGAGGGAGCTCTGGGCTGGGGCAGGGGGTTGCGGTGTGGGGGGAAAGATGAGGGCTCCAGCTGGGGTGCGGGGTCTGAGGTGGGGCTGGGTATGAAGGGCTTGGGGTGTATGAGGGAGCTCTCGGTTGGGGCCAAGGGGTTCAGAGTGTGGGAGAGGGGTGTGGAGTCCTGGAAGGAATTCGGGTGTGGGAGGGAATGTGGGGTGCAGGCTCCAGGAGGGAGTATGGGTGTGTGAGGGGGCTCTGAGTTGTTGCAGGGGGTTGGGGTCCGGGAGGGGGCTTGGAGGGCAGGCTCTGGGTGGCTCTGGCTGGTGTGGTTTGTGGGGGTCTGGGAGGCATTGATGTCAGGTGACCCCTTAAATAGCAGCCACACCAGCACTGCCCTGGCATTTCCCGGGTGTCAGAGGCTGCTCTAACAGCCATGAATCCTGGACACCTGGCTCGGTGAGGACAAAAGTTTTTCCTGTTCTCTGGAATGTGGGGGGGGGGGGGTGAGAGAATTCCCCGCTAGTGACACACCCACCCCACTGCTGCCCCTGGCTCGCTGCTCCCCCAGCATAGTGCAAATCACAGCAGCTCTAGGGAGAGAGCTGATGCAGGACCCCCCTCCTCCTCCTACCATTTGCAGTGACCCCCAACCCCTCTCCTTCATTCTCCCCCACAGCCCGGCTGCTGGCTGGGGCCTCCACACTCAGCTGCTGCCCGACTCTGTTCGGACCCGTTCCCAAGCAGAGCAGCCCAATTTTACCCCATGCTTCCACGCAGCCCATTCACCCCCGGGAGGAGAGTGACCTGCCCACAGCCCCTTACCTACTGGCCGCATGGTCCCGAGTTGAACCCAGCACAGTAGCCCCACAGGGAGCAGGTTGTGGGACCCAGGACAGGTGGCTGACCCCTCCTCTCTCAGCTCCCAACAGCTGGGGAGCAGTGGGCCGGGTAGGGAGGGGGCTGAAGGCACTTCCTAAAGGCCACAGTGCCCGCTCAGCAGGGAACCCCTGGCCACCGCAGAGGCTGCTGCCGGGGGTTAACCCTGCCGGCCCCAGCCTGCAGCCGAATGCCTTTCCCAGCCCCTCCGCGGGATCCACCCCCTGCCAGCGGGGGCTCGCAACGCCCCCGAGCTCCACAGAGAGAGCTGCTGCAGGCCCCCTCCTCATCCCCCTGCCGCCAACCAGACTTTTAACGGCCCAGTTGGCAGTGCTGACCGGAGCCGCCAGGGTCTCTTTTCGAAAGAGAAAACCGGATGCCTGGCAACCCTAAGAGTGACTGTGTTCAGGCCTAATGCCCCCAGCGCTCAGCACGCTGAGATCATGTTGGGTCTGAGCTCTGAAGAATCTCACCCTGATTCCCTGACCCACAGCCCATCGGCATCCCTGGGACCCTGGCACTGAGTCCAGTGGGCCGGGCTTCTCCTATGTTCAGAACTGGGAGGAGGTGTCCTGTTCTAGGCCGGTCCTTGAGCAGCCCCTCTCCAACCTCCCCCACAGCAGGGTGTGTGGGTAGGGGAGCTGCAGATATAGGAGTATCCGCAGCTGAGGGAGACCCATCTGTCTCCCCACAGCCATTCCCCCCTCTCACCCTGCAGCTGGCAGCATCTCCTATTAAAGCAGCTTCTGCGTCGTTGCGGCGATGGGAGAGGAAGCAGAGATGGGACCATTTTACACCCCATGGCCAAAGCACCCGGCAGCTTGGGAAAGTGGAAAGAGCCTCCCCTGTGGGCTGGGAGCTGGGGGTGGGGAGAGTTCATGAATCCCCGTTCTGCACTGTTACGAGAAGGAGGAACCGGGATGGAACCAGAGGACCCCCGGAGGGCAGACTGGAATCCACCCAACAGCCTCAAGAATGGGAGAACCAAAGAACAAGATAACATCTAGCAGCGCGGAGCCATCAGGAATGTGCTATCTGCTGATTGATTCAGCAACAGCATGATGAAGCAATTCCCATAGACTGGCATAGGAAGAAATTCCTATAAAAATAGACTCTAAAAAGTGAGAACTTTGGGGTCTGATTCTGCAAACCAACGTCCAGGAGCATCAGATGAGCATCTGACAAGGCCCTGCTCCCTCCTCATGTCCAGGCCACCTGGCCAGTGGCTTGGCATGAGCAACTCTAAGGCTGGTAACTATGATAACAACCTCACAGAACCTGTGTGTGTGTGTTTGTATGAATGAATGTGTGAATAAATATGAGATTGAATGGAATGTTATAGCTATAACTAAGTGCTTACTATGATTCTTTCTGTATTCACAATAAATGTGGTATTTTGCCTTTTTCCCTTTAATGAGATCCTGCTGGTTTTTATTTTATTGGTATAACAGCGGAAGGTCCCTCCCATGACCCCGGTGGGGAAGGACAGGCTCTAAAGCCTTGGCGAGGCCAGAGCAAGTCTGGGCTGGGGCATCCCATGGCTGGGGAGTCACACATTGGCTGGTCTGTGACTCACCTGCCCATTGTGACACGCCCCTGCTGGCTGGCACAGCCTCATTCCCTCACTGCCAGGCTTGGCTCTGGCAGAGCGAGAGCTGGCAGGTGCCGCTGGGGAACGCTGAGCCAGCAGTTCCAGCTCCGCCACCGGCAGCAGAAAGTGGGTGACCCATTTACGTGCAGGTTTCTGCCCACTCCTGACTGCAGGTAGGAGAATCTTCTATTGCCCACCTCTGCTTTTCCATTGCATCGCCAACCACACCGAGCCTTCCCCGAGCTCCTGGCTGGGCGGCGCACGTCTGCCAAGTGCCCCGGTGCCGGCCGTCTAGCCTGGTGCCAGTGAGGAAGTGGGCAGCGGCATGCGCACAGGAGGGAGTCTGGGGCGGCTCGACAGAAGGGGTCGCACCAGTCGAGCCCGGAGGGGACGGAGACAAGGAGGAGGGTTTGGCAGGGCTGGTGGCAAGGCACGGGAAGGCGGCACAGGTGGTTAGATGAGGCATTGGGCTGGGACCCAGGAGAGCTTGTTCAGTTCCCCGCTCCTCTGTAAGTCTTCTGCGTGAGATCAGGTGAGTCCCCGCCGCTCTGGGCCTCAGCTAACGAGGGAGAGCACGTCCCTGCTCTGCGGAGGGGGGGTTGAGAGCCTAATTACCACAACACCCGTGTGCTAAGCCACTGGCATGATGGGGCCAGGTAAGTGCTCAGACACTGAGGTTGCCGGGGGAACAGGCATTCTCCGGTTGCCTGGAGCCATTGTTCCATTCACCAGGACAGTCCGATGCCAGGACAGTCCCCCTGAGCTCTGGAGAGGACTAGAGGTGCCTTCGGACACCTGCCGTGCAGCTGCTGCAGAGTCAGCAGGAGACACAGGGTGAGGAATGGAGCCCCCCAGGGCAGGGGCCATTCAGGAGACCCAGAGTGGGGGGAATCAGGCCTGGGATTCTCTGCAGCGGCTGCTCTCACACAGGCCTTGGAGAGAGGAGCTGTGAAACCCCCACAAAGCTCTGCCCCCGCACAGAGCTCTGTAGCACTGGGACCCCGTACGCGTGAGCCGCAATCCAGCAGGGCCTTGGGCCAGCCCCACCCTCTCCCATTGCCCCGCTCTGGGAGGCCAGGGCACAGTTCACAATTTAGCACAGACCAGCTGCAAGGGTCCTGGCGGGCCCTGGTATGGTTGGAGCAGCATTTTCAATGTTTGGGAAAAGCGAGATCTGTGCAATAGGCAACGTAGCTCCATCTGGGCACCAGCCAGCTCCTGTGCCCCAGAGAGCTCCCACAGCTCCCACTGAACCAGGGATGAAGAGGGCAGGAGGTTGAAAGAGCAGGTGCCATCCTGAACCCAGGAGACCCATGTTCATTTCCCAGCTCTGCCACAGATGCTCTGTTTGTCTTCGAGCAAGTCCCTTCTTCCCTCTGTGCTGTAGTTCCCTGTCTGTGCAGTGGGGTTTGCTGCCAGACCCTGCCCTGAAGGGGGCAGTTAGAATAAATGCAATCGCGGTTGGGCAGTGCTCGGATGCCGGGGGATAAGGGCCAGGATGGTGCCTAAGATAGACCAAAAGCAAGGGGGAGCTACAGAGCCGGTGGTGAGAGGGGTTTGGCCTTTGACAATCAGCTCTGAGTGCCTGGGGTGCCAGACCCCAGACAGCCACTGGCATTGCAAGACCTCCCTGATTTACGGTGCTGCTGCTTTCCCTGCTTCTAGGAGTCACTGCCTCCCCCTGGGCCGAGACCCCCGTGTCACGGAGTCCCCGGGCGATGCTCTGGAACTGCTCCCTACGAAGTCAGTCAGGACTGTGGGGAAGTCTCCTTTCTGTGAGCAGCCTGTGTGCAGGGCAAACAGCTCACACAGCTTCCACCTTCCTGGGTCTGACCTCTGAGCATTCAGCATCCTCCTCTCCTCCGTGAGCTTCCCACAGCGAGTCCGCCCAGTCAGGCTCCTGAGGAAGCCGGAGGGTCCTGCCCCCCAGCTCCGCAGTCAGACACGACTCTCAGCCAGCCAGTAAAACAGAAGGTTTATTAGATGACAGGAACATGGTCTAACACAGAGCATGTAGGTGCAGAGAACAGGAGCCCTCAGCTGAGTCCATTTTGGGAGGTAGTGAGCCAGACAACCACGTCTGCACTTCACTCCATGTCCCCAGCCAGCCTCAACTGAAACTCTCTCCAGCCCCTCCTCCTCTGGGCTTTGTCCCTTTCCCGGGCCAGGAGGTCACCTGATTCCTTTTTTCTCCAACCCTTTTAGCTCTCACCTTGTAGGGGGGAAGGGCCAGGCCATCAGCACCCAGGAAATAGGGTGTTGGCCATTCTCTGTGTCCAGACTCCTGCACATACCTGCCCTCTAGGGCTCTGCAATGATCATACACCCTTACCCCACCACCTAGATACTTAAGACCTGCATAGGGGAAACTGAGGCACCTCCACACTATTCAGAGGAAACATTAAGAACAGTCCCACTTCGTCACATGCCACAGCAATCATCTCCTGGGGCTGTCATGGCACTGAGCATTAGCAAGGTCTGAAACTCAGTTGGGAGGGGTGGGGGGGCTGCTATTAAAGCAGCTTCTGTGTCGTTGCAGCGGTGGGAGAGGAAGCAGAGATGGGACCATTTTACACCCCATGGCCAAAGCACCTGGCAGCTTGGGAAAGTGGAAAGAGCCTCCCATGCGGGCTGGGAGCTATGGGTGGGGAGAGTTCATGAATCCCCATTCTGCACTGTTACGAGAAGGAGGAACCGGGATGGAAGTGATTCTCCCATTCGGGGATCCAGAGACCCCCTGGCTCCAATAGCATGGATGCAGGGAGGGGCTCTGGCCTGGGGTCTGCAGGAGCTGGGACTAGAGGAGCCCAGCGGTCCCTTCCGGCCTAACGTCTGTGACTCTGGGGAGCGGAAGGTCCCTCCCATGGCCCCGGTGGGGAAGGACAAGCTCTAAATCCTTGGCAAGGCCAGAGCAAGTCTGGGCTGGGGCATCCCATGGCTGGGGAGTCACACATTGGCTGGTCTGTGACTCGCCTGCCCATTGTGACACGCCCCTGCTGGCTGGCACAGCCTCATCCCCTCACTGCCAGGCTTGGCTCTGGCAGAGCGAGAGCTGGCAGGTGCCGCTGGGGAACGCTGAGCCAGCAGTTCCAGCTCCGCCACTGGCAGCAGAAAGTGGGTGGCCCATTTACGCGCAGGCTTCTGCCCAGTTCTGACTCCAGGTAGGAGAATCTTCTATTGCCCACCTCTGCTTTTCCATTGCATCGCCAACCACACCGAGCCTTCCCCGAGCTCCTGGCTGGGTGGCGCACGTCTGCCAAGCGCCCCGGTGCCGGCTGTCTAGCCTGGTGCCAGTGAGGAAGTGGGCAGCGGCATGCGCACAGGAGGGAGCCCGGGGCGGCTCGACAGAAGGGGTGGCAGCAATTGAGCCCGGAGGGGACGGAGACAAGGAGGAGGGTTTGGCAGGGCTGGTGGCACGGCACGGGAAGGCGGCACAGGTGGTTAGATGAGGCATTGGGCTGGGACCCAGGAGAGCTGTGTTCAGTTCCCAGCTCCTCTGTAAGTCTTCTGTGTGAGATCAGATGAGTCCCCGCTGCCCCAGGCCTCAGCTAACGAGGGAGAGCAGGTCCTTGCTCTGCGGGGGGTTGAGAGCCTAAATACCACAGCACCCGTGTGCTCAGCCACTGGCATGGTGGGGCCAGGTAAGTGTCCAGACCAGGAGGTAGCTAGTGGCCCTGCCCCTCGTCCTACTCCAGCTCTGCTCTCGCTCTAGCCTCGCTCCACCCACGCCCCGGCCTCCTGAGTCCAGCTCCAACCATGAGGCCTGACCACCTCCAGCACCTTTGCTGACACCATCACTTCCAGAGGGAATGGCACTGAGGTTGCCGGGGGAACAGGCATTCTCCGTCTGCCCGGAGCCATTGTTCCATTCCCCAGGACAGTCCGATGCCAGGACAGTCCCCCTGAGCTCTGGAGAGGACTAGAGGTGCCTTAGGACGCCTGCCGTGCAGCTGCTGCAGAGTCAGCAGTTGACACTGGGTGAAGAATGGAGCCCCCCAGGGCAGGGGCTATTCAGGAGACCCAGCGTGGGCGGAATCAGGCCTGGGATTCTCTGCAGTGGCTGCTGCCACACAGGCCTTGGAGAGACGAGCTGCGAAACCCCCACAAAGCTCTGCCCCGGCACAGCCTGCCTGCCTGCTGCTCTCCCGCCTTCTGCTCCTTCCCCTTCATGGTGGTGTCAGAGCAACTCCTGCTGCTCACCAGCCCGCCCCCCGCACCATACCCCGCTTTCCTCCCCCACCTGGGACCTGCCACGGCCCCAATATTCCTGGGGGAAGGGATCAGGGTAATTTCCCTGGGCAGGAAGAATCCTGAGTGGTTGGATGCAGCCTGTCTGCTGGGCAGTTTGTGAACCAGCAGAAGGAGAGGCGGGAGTGACCCGGGGGAGGCCGTTTGGCCTGCGGGATGGGCCTGGGAGTCCGGAGACCTGGGTTCTGATCCTGCCTGTACTGCTGACTGCCTGGGTGACTTTGAGCACATCCATTGGCTTGTTTCCCTGCTGGCAGCTGTAGGCGCTGGTGGAACAGCAATACGTGGACTGGCCCTGATGCTGAATGGGGCAGTCGCCTCTCATCTCTCACAAGCAATGCCTTGTCCTGGCTTCTTGCAGGATGGCTGAGGAAGTCCGCAAGGTCCCCTTGAAGCCCATCCATGCCTGGGAGCAGACGAGACCTCCTCGAAGGAAGAGTCCTCAGAAGAGCCCACAGCAGCAGCAGGAGCTGTGTGTGCCTCAGCCCTTCCATGCTGGTGAGTGGGTGCCTCCTGGGTGGGCGGAGGGGCTGCAAAAATGGCAGGGGCCATGGCCCTGCATTGCGGTGGGTCTTGGCCCCTCTGGGGGTTGGGGTTGCAAGACCAGGGTGTCAGTGGAGGGAGAAGACTCTATCACCTTTGTACAACTCTGGGCTGCCATGAGATGGAGAGACAGGAAAACCCAGGCAGGGGGGAATAGCCCCTCCTGCTGGCAGCAGCTGCAGCCCCTACATCTGACCGGGCATTAGGGGCGGCAGCAGAAGCATCAGGTGGAGACTGACTGAATTGCCCACCCCGATCCGTCACACACAGGGTCGGAAGATGTCTTCCACCAGCCGAAGGGGATGCTCTGTGCACGGTGGGTTGTTAAGCCTAGGATTGCAGGGTGCCGGCCAAAGCATGAGATGCCCCCTGATGTTGCAGCCCCATCTGCTGGCTCCTTTGCAGGGGGGTTACGCATGGCACAGCACAAGGCATTTGGGTGAGGGGGTTGATGATGGGAGCCCAGGGCTTGCCCAGGTTACACCCCGTGGCTGTCGATGGCAGGAGAGGCAGTCAGAGGAAGCAGAACAGGCAGGCCCTGGGTCCCCGTATCCCGCGCAGACTGGGTAGCTCCTCCCTCTCCCACAGCGGGGAGCAGAGCGATTCACTGCCAGTCCCTCTGTCCCCTCCAGCAATGGCCCGGAGAGCAGGGACACCACTCAGAGCCTGACATCATGCCTCCTTCCAGGTGTGGCGCTCCCCAAATTCCCAGGCTTAGCCTGCATGCTGGGTGCGGGCAGGGAAGTGGGGTGGCCGCTGGCAACCAGGGCTCTGACTGGATCTTTGCTGGGCTGAGCAGCAAAGAGTTCGGGAAACCAGGGATGGCTGTGCCAGACCCTGTTGTGCATCGGGGCTGCTACCCTGCTGGGGTGGGAGCGGGGGGCAAGGGTTTCTGCTAAGATCTCTGTCACCCAGCCTGCAGCTTGGCAGCCCCAGGTATTACCACTGCTCTGTCTTTGATCAGATTCACCATCACCTGGGAATGCCTCCTGTTTTATGGGGCCAGACTCGCAGGAGAAAGAGACCCTAGACTACATCAACGCCTTTCTCAAGGGCAATGAACAGGTACCAAGAGCCCTCCTCTGATCTGTCAGCTACCGCCCTGTCCACATGCACCATCCGTCCTTCTCCGGATGAGGCATGGATTCTAAGGCCAGACAGGACCACTGTGACCTCCTGTATAACACAGGCCAGAGACCTGCCCCCAAATAATTCCTGTTTAAACTACAGCATCTTAAAAACATCCTCTCTTGAGTTACAAAAGGCACCCACCATGCCCCTTGCCCACTGGATTTGGCCAGTCCCCAGCGTGATGGGTTGCCCCCCTTTGAGGTGCCACCTGATGTACTGGCTTATCACTGAGCCCGCCTGTTCTGCCAGCCTGGGCCCCCGTTACCTTGTCTTGTTGGGCTCGGCTCACAAGCCTCTTCCAGCCATACACACAGGCAGGGCCACACCTAGCTGCAGAAAGACACAGACACTGAGATCAGCTCTGGGAAGACTCAGCTGAAGGGCCTTGTCCCAGTTCTCTGGTGCCCACCTCCTTTGGACTACGGACCCAAAGGTTTTATGACATGTGCCCCCTCCCTCGATGTCGAGAGAGGTATGAACAACTCTTTGCCCCTCCTCCCACTTACTAATTTATACTACAAACTGGGGTGTGGTACAAACAAGAAACAAGATGATTAACTACAAGAGGTAGATTTTAAGGGGTTAGAAGAGATAGCAAACAGAACAAAGCAGATTACCCTAGTAAATAAAGAAAACACACAAACGAAGCTTTACACACCAGATAGATAGGATATCCACTAGCAAATTCTCCCCGAGTGATAAACAGGTTGACAGATTCTTAAGGCAGAAGCTGCCTTGGTTTTGCAGCTTGGATTTCCCAGGTTTTCTTGCACAGGCTAGGAATCTCTCTCTCTAGCCTAAGACCATCACTTCTCATGGTTCAATCTTTGTCTCTCAGGTGTTTCCAGGTATCTTATTGCAGGGAGTCTGAGGTCCTGTCCCGTCCCCCCCGCGATGTCCTTGTTCCCCTTTTATCTTCTCTTCCCATCTGCTGGAAAACTCTTTTGCTGCGACCTGGGTCCAACAGGTCCCGTTGTGTCGCGTTATCTCGGGGAGGTTTCTATTGCACACAGTTCCTGGGGTAGCCCTAATGCTTGTGCATTTCCTCCAGGAGCCAGTGTTTGGCTTTTTTCCTGTTCTACCTGAAAGGCTGTTTTGAACCTCACAGTGTTTTTCAGGAACACATACACAGCTGAACTTCAGAACGTCACATACAACGATAGCACATGCAATCCAATGAGACATTAATGTCTAGCAGATAAAGACTTTTAGACTGATACCTTACAAGACATACTTGATACCAAACATATCCTAATTATATGACAGTGGCGAATATTGGGGTGTCAGGGTGTCACACCCAGATGTTCCTCCCACTCTATCAAGCCCCCCAGTAAGACTGTCTGGATGCTTAGCCCCCATATTGCAGTTCCTCTTTGGACACCTACCCCGTGAGATCTGCTCCCTCTCTGCTCTGGTTTCACACAGAGCTGCCCTGCCCTCCCCACATAGTCACTCCTGTTGAGAGATGAATGGCCTTCTGGCCTTCGGCTTATCAAAGCCTGAGCAGCGCTGGGGGGAAGCTTTCTGACATCTCTCCCACTGGCAGCTCCTTTCCACGCTAACCTTCCTGGTTTTGTCTAATCTCTGCGGGGCATAGGAGGAGGCCAAGAAACTTGAATTCTTGGATCGTGTCATCACCATCAGCAGGGCCGCCCTCACGAGGCACCCAGAACAAAACCTGGCAGCTTTTCTCTGGAAAGCCCTCCTTGTGGAGAAAATAAAGGTGAGTAAAACACACACTCGGGCTATGTTACTTGGCGGGTTTAGTGATTGGCCTGGAGAGCTCTGCAGATTTGTCTACCTTCAACTGCCAATCGCTGCATCGTGTTGGACGTTTGTCTGTTAGACTGAAGAGCCCATTATCAAGCATTTGCTCCCTGTGTAGATACTTACAGACTGTCATCAAGGCACCCTGTAACCTTCTCTTTGTGAAGCTGAACTGATTGATTTCTGGACTCTCTCACTATAAGGCATGTTTCCCAGTCCTTCAGTCACTCTTGTGGCTCTTCTCTGACCCCTCTCCAATTTATCAACATTCTCCTTGAATTGTGGGCACCAGACCTGGAGAGAGGATCCCAGCAGAGGTCGCACCACTGCCAAATACAGAGGGAAAATAAGCTCTCTAACAACTGGAGATTGCCCTGTTTGCACAGCCCAGGATGGCATAAGCCCTTTTGGCCCCAGCCTCGCACTGGGCGCTCCTGTGCAGCTGATTACCATGACTGCCAAGTCTTTTCCAGAGTCACCGCTTCCCAGGTTAGAGCCCCCCATGCTGTGAGTGTGGCCTGCGTTCTTTGTTCCTGAACATGTCACTGTATTGAAACGTAGATTGTTCCCTTGCACCCAGCTTCCCAAGTCACCAGGTCGCTCTGTATACACCAGTCTCCCTGCACAGAGCCCCAACACTCCGCAGTCAGTGCCCACTAGGGAACTAGCAACAAATCTGCTCCGTAGATTTGGAAAGTCTTTGCTCTGCGGCGCTGCAGAAAGCTTTCCGGAGCTTACCTCCCTTCCCTGAACGTGGGACAGCGTGTGCTGGTGGGTGGTCCAGTGGGCTGGGGCTCAGTTCCTCAGTGAGACCTTTGGGCAAATCACTTCCCCCTCTGTGCCTCAGTTTCCCTCCCATGCCTTGTCTCATCCAGTTAGCTCGTGAGTTCTCTGGGGTAGGGACTGGCTCTCACCGTGTGTGTGCAGCACCTGGCACAAGGAGCCTGATCTCAGGTGGAGTCCCTGGGCGCTAATGCTGATGGAGCCTTTGCAGTGCACTGGTGCGTGACACTGGGGCACTGACCACAGGCCCTGCACTGCGCTCCCCAGCTGGAGCCCTGCACACCGTCAAGCCCACAGTAGGACGACCTGTCTGCCGAGGCCACGTGTTGCAGGCCCTGCGCTTTGCTCCCCAGTCGGAGCCTTACGGGAGCTCGGAGCCCGGCTGGCACTTCCCCACATTGTCTCCCCAGGAGCTGATTGATCTTGAGTCCGTCGACTCCCTGACCAGCGGGGTGCGTCAGCAAGCGATGCTCGCCATCATGGAGCTGAGGTACCCGGCCTGCCCGCCCAGCCCCAGCTAGTGCTGTGTTCAGCCAGACATGCCAGCCTCTTGGCATGGCCAGTTCTCCAGGGCATTGCCCCCTCTGCTCCTCCCCCGTCTTCTGATTCCCCCGGGCAAGTGGCACCCGTGGGTTGGTGGTGGAGGATCCTTCGGTGCCTGGCGACCTCTCCAAGTGGCCGTGTGAAGATGTGGGGGAGGGAGCGAGGGGGTTGGACCGGTCCCCTCTGGGACCCGCAGGCGATGGCTCTGGGGGGAGAGGGGCGGTTGGGCACTGCCGGAGTGGAGGCACCGGAGTCGCCGCCAGCTGTGCCAGCTGCATCCCACCGGCAGCTCAGCGACTCCCTGTGGCTCAGAGGCTGGGCAGGCTGAGCCCTGGCACGTGGCACAGCCTGCGCCATGGGGGGCTCTCTCTCAGTGCCGCTGGCGCCCTGCTCTCAGCTTCCCAGAAGCCTGCCCATCATGTCCTGGGAGCCTGAGGCCAACATCAGTGCATCAGTCTCGCCTCAGCCCTCCAATCCGCGCATGTCTCTTCTCTTAGCAAAGTGAAGCCACTGCTGTGGGGAATGGAGCTATCCAGCCTGCTCACCGTCTGCTTCTCCAGCGTCTTCTCCCTGCCTCCAGCAGAGACCAACCAGGGCGTGGAGGCTGCTCTATACAACAACGTAAGCCCCAAACTAGCCATGAGGAGCCGCCCCAAACCGAGGGGGAATCCTGCAAGTCACTTGTGTCCCTGCTCCCTGGGTTACCTGGCGCTGGCATAAGAGTGTAATGATCACAGCTCCTTGGCAGCGCTTCAGCTCAGGACCAGCAATTAGTGGGGAACAGACACTCCCTTCACAAGCACATTCATCCCCAGTGCATGGCTGGGGGCACAGGCCTGAGATCGATCCGCTGCTTGAGATGCACACAGGCCAGGGGAAGTGAAGCTTGGCTGGAAATCTCCCCTCCCCCTCAAATGCGGAGTCCTTCCTGACTCTTCTAATGCGTTAGACTTTGTGCAGTGGCCTCCCTGGGGACAGCAAAAGCAGGTGGGGTCCTGTTGCCAGGAGGAGTTTGCAGTAGGTCCCCTGCGGGTACAAGTGAGTAGGTGAGCTGGAATAGCAGGGGCTGCCATGGCCTGGGACGTGTCACACGCCAGGGCATTGGTTCGTCGCCTGGCTGGGTAACGCCACTTGCTGTGGTTTCTCCTCTGCTCTGCACACAGACTCTGAACACCATGGATGAGCTGCTGAAGGCCTTGGTGTGTGAGGATGAGAAGCGCAACCTTGTGGTGCTGCAAAACATCGTGGAGGTGTGGAGGCATGGGGGCAGGAAGGGGACGAGTCCTGTAGCTGGGGTGGGGCTCTGGGACCAAGGCTCCATTTAATCCCAAGCATGGGACACCCCCGTGCCTTCTGCTCCTCAGAGTACGTTCTAGACAAAGGTTCTTGGGCTGGAGGACCAAGTGCCCCCGCTATATCTGAAAAACGTCTGCATGGCATGGGGGTGGAGGAGTGCGGGATCTGCCGTGTTCTCCACTGAGCCTCATCTGAGCCCGGGATTCATTTGTGTTCACCATGGGCCCCACCAATACTGGCCAGAGCCCAGAGCTAGATTCCCCCAACGTTCTAGTTCTGGGGCCACAGGAAGTCGATTCTGTGGGTGGTTTGTGCTCCAAAAAGAGGGAAATGTCCTCAGCAGATATTCGGTCTTCTCGATCCCAGGGCTTGGGAAGAGGGAATCACAGAAGTGCAGGGCTGGAAGGGATCTCAAGAGGTCATCTACTCCACCCCCTGCACTGAGGCAGGGCCAAGCATTCCTCCACCGTCCCTGAGGAGTGTTTGTTCAGCCTGTTTTTTTAAAACATCCATGATGGGGAGTCCACCACTTCCCTAGGTCACCTGTTCCAGTGCCTAGCCATCCTTAGACTTTTTCCAAATATTTAACCTCAATCTCCCTTGCTGCAGATTAAGCCCATTACTTCTTGTCCTACCTTCAGAGGACGTGGAGAACAATTAGTCACCATCCTCTGTGAAACAGCCCTTAACGTATTGGAAGAGTGTTAGGAGGTGCCTCCTCCGTCTTCTCAAGACGAAACATGCCCAAGTCGTTCACCCTTTCTTCATAGGTCAGGTTTTCTAAACCTCTGATCATTTTTGTCGCTGTCCTCTGGACGGGCCCCAGTTTGTTCACATCTTTCTTAAAGCGGGGTGCCAAGAACTGGACACAGTGCTCCAAGCTAATACACCTCAGAATGACATTTCCCTCTTTCACAACGGCATCACACTCTTGATTCCTATTCAGTGTGAGATTCACGCTAACCCCCAGATCCTTTTCTGCAGTCCTGCCACCTAGCCGGTTATCCCTCACTTTGTTTTTATGCATTGGATTTTTCCTTCCTAAGTGCGTTACGGCACATTGGTTTTGACTGAATTTCATCTTGTTGACTTCAGACCAACTCTCCAATTTGGCAAGCTCATTCTGAATTCTAATCTGTCCTCCAAAGTGCTTGTAATTCTCCCCAGCTTGGTGTCATCCGCCAACTTGACAAGCATACTCTCCTCTCTGTTAACCAAGTTCTTCATGAAAATATTGAGCAGTACTGGACCCAGGCACACCCCTGGGGGACCCCACTTCAGACACCCTCCTAGTTTGCCAGCGAGTCAGTGATAACTCCTCTTTGAGGATTGCCTTGCCATCAGTTGTGTGCCCACTTTCGAGTAGTCTCAACTGGATCATATTGGCTTAGTTTGCTTATGAGAATGTCTTGTGGAACTGTGTCAAAAGCCTTATGAAACTTCATATACATCATCATATACTGCCTCCCTCCATCCACTAGGCAAGTAACCCGGTCAAAGAAGGAAGTTAGATTTGTTTGGCATGGTTTGTTGTGGACAAATCCATGGTGCTATTCCTTATCACCCTATTATCTCCTCTAGGTTCTTACAAACTCTTTAATAATTTGTTCAATAATCTTTCTGGGTACCAAAGATAGGCTGACAGGTGGATAATTCCATGGGGCCTCCTTGTTCCCCTTTCTGAAGATAGGCTCTGTGGCTGCCCTTCTCCAGTCCTCTGGGACCTTCAGCCCTCCTAAAGGTTCAGAGATTGCTTTGTCTAGCTCCATCTCCTGTGAATATCATGAGGCTCTGCCAACTTGAATACATCTAACTGACCTAAATTGTCTTTTATCTGTTCTCTCCCTACCCTGGCTTGTATTTCTTCCCCCTTGTTGTTAACATTGTGGTCATCATCTAGTCGCCATTAACCTTTTTAGTGAAAACTGAAGCAAAAAAGGCATTAAACACCTTGGCTTTGTCTGTATCATCCATTATTTGCTCTGCTTCCCTGCTGAGTAGTGGCCCCACACTTTCCTTTGTCTTTTTCCTAATGCATTTACAGAGCTGCTTCTGATTGCCTTTTATGTCCCTTGCCAGTTAGAACTCATTTTTGCCTTAGCCTTTCTGATTTTCACTCTATGTGCTTGTGCTATTTTTTGGTCCTACTCCTTCGCAATTTGTCCCAATCTGTTTCTCTCAGGTCCTGCTCCCCTGGACCGCATCCAAGGAGGTGCATGTGCGGCTGAGGGCAGTGGGAAGAATCACCTGGCTGACCAAATTCATCTCCGGTCAACACAAATTCAAGGTGAGCAGCCTGTGACTCTGGCCGTCTCCTAACTGCACTGAGCAGGCTCGCGGTGCAGCGCTCCCTGGCAGGGAAAACCCGGGCCTGGAATAGTGACTCAGCAAGATCCTCGGTAGGAGTCCAATCTAATGAGCCCTGATGTGGACGGGTCTGTCCTCTGACTCCAGTGGGCCTTGGGTGGAGCCCCATAATTCTATCTCCAAGGACTCTCCCCGCTGTTCCCCTAGGACCAAAGTCTGCTCCGCAGGGTCAGCGGATTTACACAGGATCGCCTTGAGAGCACCCTCTGAACCCAGGTGTCTCTTTACCCCCTCTGTCAGTTGCCCCCGGGACACTTTGGCATCAGCTCCTGCCAGGCTGCCAGATGAACACCCCCTGCTCTGGGTGCTCAGGGCCATTGAGCTGCTCCAGCTGCTCCATCCCCCCTGTGGCAGGGCCTCCCCTCCGGCAGCTGAAGCGGGGTGCTTGGATGATATGCCCCCCAGAGGCTGGGGCAGCAGAAGAGAAGGAGGGAGGTGGGAGGGGACACAGTGAAAGGGATGGGAGGGGCCAAAGGAGCCAGAGCAATGGGGAGTGGGTCAGGGGAGGCCATGCAGACCCCAGGAGAGGAGGGCAAGGGGCTTGGTGCGACATGGGGAAGAGCAGGGAGCGAGCGCAGGGGCTGCAGGAGGGGCAAGGGAAGGTCTGGCAGGAGGGGGAGGCTAGAGGACAAGGCTGCAGGAGAGAGCCGGCAGGAGAGAGCCGGCAGGATGGGTGCAGCGCAGAAAGTAGGGGTTGTGGGGAGCTCCAGGATGGAGTGAGAGAGGCGGAATGCAGAGAAGAGGAGTCCAAGGTGACCTCACGCTCCTGGACCTGAGGTCAGTGGAGGGAGGGGGATGGGAGAAGGGGCTGGGATTAGGAGCTTGCCCTTGAGATGGAGACTGGACGTTAGTTCATTCCTTACCCAGGTCCCCACTCGAGGGCAACGTTTGCTGACTTTGCTACCCAGACTTCCCGTCCCTGCTGAGCTTCCCTCAGTCCCTGGTGATGGGTCCCATGGCTCCTCCTGCTCTCATTGTCCCCAGTCTCTCTGCGCTGGGCTCTGCCTTCCCCGGTTCTAGACCGTTGCTAGTGCAATGCTGGGGGACATGCTGCACTGGGCCTGCAGGGGCGAGTGACTCCCCTTGCTCCCTCTCTCCGTCAGGGAGTGGAGGAGTTCAGAGTCCTGGGCCAGCTGGTGGGCTGTCTCACTCTGCACTGTGCTGAGCAGGAGCAGGAGATCTGCCGATCGGCTATGGAGGGACTTCACCACCTCTACGCCTTCATGCTGTGGCAAAAACGTAAGAGCACTGGAGACCCTTGTCCTTCCTAAATACATTGACATGAGGTTTCCAAACATGGGAAACATATTTAGTGAACACTTCTGCTTTTTCTGCATCCTTTTAAACAGTCTCCATCTAGTAATGAGCCTACACCATTGCTAGGATTTCTTTTGTTCCTAATACACTTTTTTAAAAAAGCCTCCTTACTATCCATAGTCCTTCAAGCCATGGAGTTTCCCCTGATGTCTTTAGCTTCCCCTGTCCATATTCTACTCTTCATAACTCACATAAGAATGGACATACTGACTCAGATCAGTTCATCTAGCCCAGTATTGTTTCTTCTGATAACGGCCAGTGCCTCATGCTTCAGAGAGAATGAACTGAAAAGGGAAATTTGGAGTGATCCATCCCCTCTCATCCGGTCCCAGCTTCTGGTAGTCAGAGGTTTAGGGACATGCAGAGTCTGGGGTTGCATGGCCTAATTATCTTGAACCCAATTATACTTTTAGGCTTCACAACATCCCACGGCAACAATTTCCACAGGTTGCCTGTGCATTGTGTGCAGAGATACCTTCTTTTCTTTGCTTTTAACTTGCTGCCTATTAATTTCAGAAAGTGACCCCTAGTTCCTGTGTTATGTGCAGGGGTAAATAACACTTTCCTATTCACTTTCTCCTCACCAGTCATGATTTTACAGACCTCTGTCATCTCCCGCCTTAGTCAGCTCTTTTCTAAACTAAATGGTCCCAGGTCTACACTGCAGAGCTATATTGTTATCACTCCATTGCTCAGGGGTGTGAAAAATCCACACCCCTGTTGGCAGAAGCACCCCTCCCACTGACATAGCTAGCGCCTCTCCGGGAGGTGGATTAAGAGCTTGTTGGCAGAGGACCATCTTCTCTTCAACGCTACAGCGCCGGTGCAGCTATGGCGATAGAGTGGTTTAAGTGTAGACTTGCCCCCAGTCTTTTTAATCTTTCCTCATATGGAAGCTCTTCCACACCCCTAATCATTTTTGTCGCCCTTCTCTGCACATTTTACAATTCTGGTATATCTGTTTTGAGATGGGGCGACCAGAACTACACGCGGTATTCACGGTGTGGGCGTGCACATTGGACTTGTATCGAGGCATTATGACATTTTTCTGGTTTATTATCTATCCCTTTCCTAATGGATCCCAACATTCTGTTGGCTTTTTTAACTGCCACTGCATGGTGAGCGGATATTTTCGGAGAACTCTTCACGATGACTCCAAAATCTCTTTCTTGAGTGGTAATTTAAACCCCATAATTGTGTATGTATCGTTGAGATTGTGGTGTCCAGTTTGCATTTATCTATATTGAATGTCATCTGCCATTTTGTTGCCCAGTCCCCCCCCAGTTTTGTGAGGTCCCTTTGTAGCTCTTCGCAGTCTGCTTTGGATTTAACTATCTTGAGTCATTTTGTATCATCTGCAAATTTTGCTGCCTCACTGGTTACCCCTTTTTCTGGATCATTGATGACTATGTTGAACTAGACTGGTGTCAACACAGATCCTTGGGGTGCCCCGCTCTTTACCTCTCTCCACTGTGAAAACTGACCATTTATCCCTGTTGTTTGCTTCCTATCTTTTAACCACTGACCCATGAGAGAACCTTCCCTCTTATCCCATGACAGCTTACTTTGGTTAAGAGCCTTTGGTGAGGGACCCTGTCAAAGGCTTTCTGAAAGTCCAAGTACAGTATATCCACTGGATCACCCTTCTCCACATTCTTGTTGACCCCCTTCAGAGAATTCTACTAGATTGGTGAGGCATGATTTCCCTTTCCAAAAGCCATGTTGACTCTGCCCCAAAAAATTGTGTTCACCTCTGTGTCTGATAATTCTGTTCTTTCCTATCATTTCAACAATTTGCCTGGTACTGAAGTCAGGCTTGTCAGGGATCACATCTGGAGACTTCTATAAAATTCACTGTCACATTCTCTATCTCGTACAGAGGCCGATTTACACATTAGCTTACATACCACAGCACTGCACATAAGTTTGTTTGGATGTCTCGTGAGAGCTGCAAACTTTGCACCAGGCAGGCAATTTACCATGCGGTTCTCCCACTCATCACAAACCCAACTGCTTATATGTCTATTGATTGAATCCCCATTACTATTACCTGGCATTTCTTTGTAACTGGGCTTCCCGCCTCAGGAGGGCAGGCTCAGTGTGAGAGGATATCCTGACTTCATCTGGCAGGTGGGTCCCAACTATGGGATCATCTCCCTCTGCTCCAGCTCGATGTTCTCCTTCCCAGAAACTTTCACCCTCCTCAGCAGCACAGAGGCTGTCAGACTGGGGGTGGGACCACTCTACTGCATTCCTAAAAGTCTCCTCTATGTACCTCGCTGTCTCCCTTGGCTCCACCAGTTCAGATCCTCTGGCCTCCTGGTCTCCGAGGGTAGTAGCTCCTTGGGCCAAATGCCCAGATGTGCTACCTGCCCACAGGGCTGGGAATCCTACATGCTGCATTCAGTGCAATCAACTGGAGAGCCTCACACTGCTGCTGCACTTCCGCCTGGTTTATTTTTACTCTTCCAGGGGGGTTAGTTTGTTTAGTTTTGTTGGGGAGGGAGGGGGAGTTTATTGGCCTGAATTTACAGTATGTTTCTTAGATGTACTTGTCTCTAAACTTCCTTGCAAAACTCCCGTTTCCAAAGCTAACCTCTGATTTATATTGCCTGCTGTCTGTTTCCCCTCCCTGGTTCAGGCACGACGCTGGCAAAGCAGAGTGCAGAGTATCTGCAGGTCTTCAGGGAGTGGCGAGCGGAGAACACCTTCTGGGTCACCTGGTTCACCAACACCAGCAATATCGCCATGGTAACTACTTTCAATGCTTCCTGGGATTGTTGTGCCCAGAGTTATCAGGAGAGAGAAATTAAGACCCTAGGAGTCAGGGGGAAGGGACAGACCCAGGCATGTGACTGACCCCATCCAGCTGGGCCGGAGCCCTGCCTATGGCCCACTCCACCTCACAGAATCATAGAGCTCAGGAGGTATCTAATCCAACCCCAACTAAATCATCCCAGCCAGGGCTTTGTCAAGCCTGACCTTAAAAATCTCGAAGGATGAAGATTCCCCACCTCCCTAGGTAACCCTTTCCAGTGCTTCACCACCCTCCTAGTGAAATAGTCTTTCCTCATATCCAACCTGGACCTCCCCCACTGCAACTTGAGACCATTGATGCTTGTTCTGTCACCTGCCACCACTGAGAACAGCCGAGCTCCAGCCTCTTTGGAGACCCCCTTCAGGTAGTTGAAGGCTGCTATCAAATCCCCCCTCACTCTTCTCTTCTGCAGACTAAATAAGCCCACTTCCCTCAGTCTCTCTTCATAATTCATGTGCTTCAGCCCGCTAATCATTTTCATTACCCTCTGCTGGACTCTCTCCGATTTGTCCACATCCTTTCTCTTGTGGGGGGCCAGATGTGACCTCACCAGTGCCGAATAGAGGGGAAAAATCACTTCCCTCAATCTGCTGGCAAGGCTTCTACTATTGCGGGCCAATATGCCTCCCTCCATGCCACATCCCAAGATGCACTGGGTCTCATCCAAACCTGATCCCAGCTCCTTGTCAGGTGTGGTGGGAGCTTCCCCAGAGATTAATGCTCTCCAAGGCATCATTGCATCCACGCACCAGTGCCAGGCCCTGCTGAGCACTAGAGAGTGTATCCGTGCTGTGCAGTATTGTGCCCCCGTGCACTGCCACGCTGGCCTGTGCCATGCACGACAGCTCCTGATTGCTGGCTGGGTACTGTGCGTCCCAGGTGCAGTAACCCAGCCCTGTCCCGGCACAGCGGGCTTTGCCTGCACTCCTGGCTGGGCCAGTCCTGGCTGCTCAGTCCGACTGGAACCGCACTGGGCAGCAAAAGGGGTTTCACTGGCAGGTTTGTTTCAGATGTTTGGGAAGTACTTCAACCCATCCGAGCGCATGGACTTCTTCCTCACTGCTATCGAGGGCATGAGAGACAGCAGTGTCCATGACTCGGTGGCAGCCAGGCACATGCTGCATGTGATCCTGTGGGTCCCCAGCCCAAGCTTGGAGAGGGTAAGAGCTGCAGTGAGAACAGCCTGCTGGGGGAGCCCATCCGTGGGAGACTCTGTCTCTGGGCACTCGGCATTACTGGGGGGCAGGTCCTGTGCAATGCGGGGGGTCAGTCTAGGTGATCTCCATGGCCGCTTGTGGTCTTGCAGTCTATGAATCGATAGGCCGGGAATTGGCCCTGTGTTCTAGGCCTGGAGCTGGAGAAGAGGATGTGGGAGGGCAGATGGCTCTCAGGTAGGGCAGGTCCCTGGCACCCCAGATCAATAGCAGCATGAGGAAGCCAAGGCTCCCATCTCCCCGTTTCCCTTCCAGGTGTCGGAGGCTGTGACAAGCATCTACCACAACCTGGATTCCATCAGCGAGCCGCTGGCCCAGCAGCAGCTGCTCAAGGCCCTTGTCGTGCTGGGCAACCAGTACAGCAAGGAGGTGGTCACAACCCTGCTGGGCTGCTCGCTGTCATGTGACAGGTACAGGGCTGGGGCTGCTGCCGCTTGTGCTCCGGGTCCCACGGACTGGTCCCACTGCCAGGGACAGGGGCGTGCAGAACCTTCCAGAGACCTCCTGCTCCCTGCAGAGCTTCTGCTTGTTCTGGAGGGTTTTGCAGGCTGACATGCCGTGGAGACAGGCCAGCCTGCAAAACCCCATATGGCAGCCCTCAGCCTCCCCCGGGGCTGACACTCAGACCCGGCCCCCATGCAGCCTGCGCCAGGCAGTGGGTGCCTTTGCTGCAGCAGGAGGGCAACAAAGGGCCGGCCGGGGGCGGGAGACTCAGCAGGGTGCGGGTGGCGGTGGGTGCTGGAGGCTGGCAGGGCTCTGGCCAGGTGAAATCGGCTCTCTCCCTTTGCAGCGTTGCTGTGGAGATGTGGAGGGTGCTGACATCCCACCCCAAGACCACAGGAAAGGTCCTACGGGAGCTGCTCGACAGGCTGCAGGAACGGCCGCTGCGCCAGCATCACGACATCTCTCAGCAAGAGGCTGGCGTCGCCCCCTTGGCCGTAAGTTCCAGCCCCTGCAGCAAGGGAAGGAGCGCCGTGTGTCCCCACCATGGCCTGAGGGTGTCTCTCTGTCTCCCACTGGGTATTGCCATTGGGCGGAAGAGAGAGAGCGTGACTCTAGCCAGCGCTATAGTCTAGGCAGAACACGCCGAAACCCTCTCCTGGTGCTCTGGGACACCTCATAGAACCGCAGGGTGAGAAGGGATCGCAAGGTCAGCTTGTCCAGCCCCCTGCCAAGATGCAGGATTTGTTGTGTCTATCCCAGCCGAGAGAGATGGCTCCAGCCTCCTTCTATAAACCTCCAGCAAAGGGGCTTCCACAAGCTCCCTAGTCGTCTGTCCCATTGTCCTACTCTTCTTACAGTTAGGAAGGTTTTCCTGAGATTTAATCTAAATCTGCAGTGCTGTCGTTTGAACCCATCCCCTCTTGTCCTGCCCTCTGTGGCAAGAGAGAACAACTTTTTGCCATCTTTTTTTTGGCAGCCTTCAAAGAATCTGAAGACCATTAGCACGTCCCCCCTTAATCTCCTCTTCTGCAAACTAAACATAGCCAGTTCCTTCAACCTTTGCTCGTATGGCTTGTGTTCCATCCCTCGGATCATCTTTGTCACTTGCCTCTGGATTCATTACAGTTTCTCCACATCTGATGAAGTGAGCTGTAGCTCACGAAAGCTCATGCTCAAATAAATTGGTTAGTCTCTAAGGTGCCACAAGTACTCCTTTTCTTTTTCCACATCTTTTGTAGACATTGGTGACCTAAACTGGACACCGTACTCCAGCTGAGGCCTAACCAGCACTGAGTAGAGTGGTACTATCACCTCCCATGACTTGCAGGCTATACCTCTGTTAATGCAACCTAAGATTGCATTTGCTTTTTTTTTTCTTTTCTTTTTTTTTTTGCAACAGCATCGCTTTGCTGCCTCATGCTGAGGCTGTGATCCACTGCAGCTCCCAGATCCTCCTCAGCAGTACAACCGGTTATCCCCCATTCTGTTTCTGTGCATTTGCTTTTTCTTCTCTAAATGTAGCACCTCACTTTTGTCTTTGGTGAGTTTCATTTTGTTGTCTATAGCCCAGTCCTCCAATTTACCATGATCCCTCTGAATTTGAGCTCTTTCCTTCAAAGTCTTGGCAACTCCTTCATCAGGGAGCTGATGCAGGGCTGGGGTCATTGAAAGCTTCCCAGGGGACCTGGCCCTGGCCTGGAGTCAGGAGCCCTGGTTTCTCTTCCTGGCTCTGCCACTGACCTGCTGGGTGACCTTGGGCAAGTCCCTGCCTGGCTTTTGTCTGTTGTTCTGCAGGGCAGGGCCTGGCTCCTGCAGGGTGCGTCTCTGGGTGTGTGATCCAAAGAACCCTAGCACTAGAGTAGCAGCAGAGCTGTGGACTCTAGACCTCCAGGGAATGCTGGTGACACCAGTGATCCCGGACGCCCGGACAGAGCCATTTTGCTTCAATTGGAACCATTTTTTCCTACGAATCCCCTTTTTGAGCCTCGTAGGTTTTAACTGTTGACGTCACAGCTCTGTCCCGCAGCACTCGCTCCTCTGAAGAGCTCGAGAAAGGCCTTTTGCTGCTCAGACCTCATACCAAGTGTGATAGACACGGTATAGTGAAGGCAGAGAAAACCCTTGGGACTTAAATACACAGATCTGGCAGCCTGGTCAAAGAGGAGACCATCTGAAGGCAACTCTCCCTAATGATAATTTACTTACCCTGAGAATAGCAGGTCAGTCCGGTTTATTAAAGCCGGACGATGAATCGATCAGACATGGAGAGGGCATGACTGTAATTCTCTTTGTTATCCACCATTCCCATTGTTCCATGTCATCAGCCTGGTTTTCACTTGCTTGTGTTTTATTTTTCCTTCTGGAACCGGTAAGCCTGTATTGGACACTTTTTCCCCTGATCCCGGTTGAGGTTTTGTGGGGCTGTCTTTGAACAGTTCAAAAGCCAAATACAGAAATGATTGAATCTGGCTTTTAGTAACAGACCAACCCTACAACTCGTGGAGAAAATCGGCTCCCTCGCTGAGGCTGGGCTGTAAGGCCCGGGACTCAGGAGAACCCAAGTTCAGTTTTGGGCTCTGCCAGACTCCCTGGGTGACCATGGGTGAGTCACGTCGCCTCTCTGTGCCTGAGTTCCATGTCTGTACAACGGGGATAGAAATCCTTCCTTTGTGTGTCTAGCCTGTAAGCTCTAGGCCAGGGAATGTCTCTTTCTGTGCCTGGAAAGCCCCCAGCACACGCCCTGATTGCAGATAGGCGCTGGAGGTGCTATTCTAACTGTTATAACAATAATACACTTGATTTGTTTGGGGTCAAGGTGCTGTGCAGAGAAGTTTCCACAGATGATACCTGCTAATAAATACCACCCCCTGAGATCGGGGGTACAAGGAAGCAGCTGCTTATGTTGCAGGTAGCCGGCCCCGCTGCCTGCAATCCTAGCTGGGGCTGTGCAAGGGCTTTGAGGCTCTAAGATGTCATCTGGAGGTGGGGCGCTAGAAGACTTTTTATAGTGGAGGTGCTGAGCACCCCCTTACACCTGTCCACACACCGCACCACCCCTAGAGCTGGGGTCAGGAGCAGGGCCATGGCTCCAGGGGGGCAGGAGATGGATGGGGCAAGGGGGCCGAGGCTGGGGCCACAGCTGGGAGTTGGCGCAGGACCGGCAGCTGGGACCTTGTGTGTGGGGCCAGGAGCAGAGCCCCGCGTAAAACCTTGGAGTGCTGCAGCACCCCCTGCACTCCTAGTTCCCATGGCTCTGTCTGCAGGGGAGGCAGACGTTGTTTTGGAAATGGCTTGTTGGGTCACCGGAGGGTGTTTCGTGAAGCAGCTTCTCCTTTCACACAGGTGGGGAAACTCCAGCATCAACTGCCAGTCGTCGTGGAGCAGCTACACGAGGCAGACAGGGACGTCATCTCCAATGCCATCACTGTGCTGAGAGACATCCTCGCCGGCATGGACAGGCAGAGCGCCAGCCCCATGGCTGTGCGAGTGGCTGAGAAACTCCTGCCTTTCTTTCATGATGTAAGGCCTGGCGGCCCGCGGGAGACCCTTCAAGCCACAGACGTGTGAATGGGGGCTGGCGGGTGGGCTAGCGGGACCTATGCTATGGCCCTAGCCAGAAAAAGGATTGTCGTAAATGACATGAACCCATTCCCGCCTTCTTCTGCTACCCCATTCTCCATCAGAGCATATGGCAGTAAGGGTGGGAACCCTGGTGTCCTGCAGGCCTGCTGACAAGGATCAGGGCAGCCTGGGGACGAGGCTCCCCTTGAGGGAAGAAGATGCATTCCTGAGCCTGCATGCAGCGAAGGGGCCTCTGCAGCACAGGGGGCCGCAATGCTCCTGCTGGCTTCCAGGGTAACAAGTGATGGTACCCTGGTGAAAATCCTGCTCCTCCCCTCCCTGGCCAGGAATCCCACAGCTGGCCTGTCAGCTCCATAAGGAAACGGCTCCATCTGTAGGTTCTGCAGCTACCGCCCTTTCCTCTCCCCTTCGTTCTCATGGCAGGGCAGCATCAAAGGAGGGGCTAGTTCTCCCCAGGCCTTTTGTAACCACAAACGAGCCCCCGCCAGCATGTTCACCAGACTGATGTTCAGTCCCCCACTGCACGGCGAGAGCCAGCAAAGTGGGCGGGAGAAAGGGACCCATCCATTACTGCCTTCCAGGGGTAACACCCCAGTGGGGGCTCCTGGAGGGACCACCCACCTCCCCAGCTCTCACAACGCTAAATCCTACCCTCAGCCCTCCCGAACTCTGCTGGGACCCGGCCGCTCTTTATTAAGCAGTGGCACAGGCCCAGCTAAAGATCAACACCAAGAGCAGCTCCTGCATCTAGTCCAGCACCCGCTCCTGATGGAAAGACAACTGAGAACTACTGTTCCAAGAGCCTGTCTCCAAAGTGGCCAGACAGGAGAGCGCAGCCAAATCAGATAAACAGACTAAAAGAACTTATGAACACTTTTACAACAGATGTCACTCAGAGAACTGCCTGCTCTAGAACCTGGTGCCCAGAGGCGACATGTAACTGCTGATTGGGGGGGCACCATTTAAAGGTTCAGCCACTCTCAGAACAGCTCAAGTCAACCCGCCCCCCAGGCTGCCCCCCCTTACCCTCAGCCTCACCTCCCAGAAAGCTGTGGCCCCTCCCTACAGCCCCCAGCTATTGCTCCTGGTTCTCCCTGGTGGGCACAGCTCGCCCGGCCTCCCAGGTCACTGGACTGGTCCGGCTCTGCCAGCTGCCATGCAGCGAGGGGGCATCATGTGACCAAGTGGGGCCGATCCTGAGTTAACAAGAAACCCATGGGTAGGAGTGGGGCAGCCCTTGCCGAACCCCAAGCCCCTGGAGGCTGGGTGGTTTCCAGTCATGGCTTCCAAGGCCCCCTATCTGGGAGCTCCTGCACATTTACCACCCCTTGCTCCTGGTTAACTCCCCCGCAGGTCCCTGTGCATGGCCCGAACAAACACCAGTGTAGGAATTTGCCCCCTATGCCTGGCCCCCTTGGCCTCTCTAGAGGGTCGCTGTGGGTCAGCACCAGTGTGAGTCGGGTACGCAAAGCGGGAGGACAAAGTACACACATCCCTTCCCTCTTTGAATCTTTGCTCATCGCTCCCTCTCTGCCGCCCCTGTCCTGATGCTGCTCTGCCCTGAGCGTTTCCCCTTGGCTTGACAGGCGGGTGCTGATGTCAGTGTGCCCAGACCTGGCTGTGAGATCCCAGGGGCTGTCTCACCCCACCTTGCTGCTCTCTCTGGCCAAGAAGTTACCAGGCCAGCCCCTCAGCTGGTGGAAATCTGCATCTCTATTGCCTTCAATGGCGCTATGCCCATGAGACTCTGGCCCCCAGCTGTGCCTGTATGACTGGGGGTGAGTTAGCAATACCCCCTGCAGGGCAGACATCTCTGTCACAGTGAGCGCTCACCCAGCTGGGTGGGCACAACCGTCACAGCGTCTCCTCCCCACATCCTCTCTTGCAGGAGTCCAGCAAACTCCGGGTGCTCTCCATCACCCTCTTTAAACACCTTTTGGAGCTTGTAAGGGAGCCCAACAGGAGAAAGATGAAGGAGCACGTCCTCCGCAGCCTGGTCCCTCTGCTCCTCCTCCTGCACGATGAGCGTCCCAATGTGTCCCAGGTGAGATCACGAGCTGGAGCCTGCAGCTGAGATTGTTACAGAGTGACCAGGAATTTGTTGGGGGGCCAACATGTGACACCCCCCTTTAAAAGGTCTGGCCGGCAGAGGGCAGGTGCTCAGTGCTGTGACAATCACGTGCTCAAAAACACTTGAACGTTGAGTCCAGTAGCGCCATGACCATGGTGCCCCACCCAACTGCCGAGTCTTCCCTGCCTCTTCTGAGGCCAACACTCCCCCCCTGCAGCCAGGCTGAGAGAATGGGTGGGCAGAGGGGTCAGCTCACCACTCCTACAGCCACTGGCCCTGCACATTCCCCTGGCTGTGCTGGTGGGAAGAGCACAACCCTGGCCATGGTCCCTACCCGGAGCAGAGCTACCCAGCCTCCGGATGGTGCCCAAGACCCAATGTGCCCTTGGCCAAGCAGCCCGGACAGCTCTTACTAGCCGTGACATGCCCAAGCCCCCCCTCCGCCCCGCCCCAGGTGCCTGTGCACACGCTCGCTCTCATGGCCCCCATCACTTGGGAGCCAAATGCCCCCGGCAGTAATGAATTCACCCTCCTTCCCCCCATGAGGTGGGGAACTAAGGCACAGCGTGAGGCCTAGTGCCTCAAAAGTATTGAATGCCCATGGGCATTAGGCACCTAAATCCCTTTGTAGCCCTGGGCCGAAGCAACTTGCCTGAGTTCCTGCAGGAAGAGCTGGGAATTGAGTCAGGTCTCCAACCATTCCTTAGCCAAACCTCCGCCCTTCCGCGAGCAGCCACGGGCCGGGAACCGTTCAGCACACACGGCCTCCAGTAACTATGTTAGTGGCTTCCAGCTGGGCTGTCCCTAGCCATTTGGGTGCCTTATCCAACCCCCCAGCAGTGGGGCTGTGTGGGGTCCCAGGCCTCCCCCTCCCCCCCACCGGGGTCTGGGAGGCAGGAGCTGTGTGGGGCCACTTTTGGGGGGCCCACAGGCCCAGAGTGGCCTGGGGGATTAGCGGAGAGCTGGGAGTAGCGCGCTCTGCTTCCCTCGCCCCGGCTCTAGCCGTGTCGCTCGAGGGAGGGGCTTTGGGGAAAGGGATCCCTCCCGCACACACACTCACTGACAGCAGCGGGAAGCGGAGCAGCCTGGCCCCAGCCCACTCTACTCTGCCAGCTCCCAGCCGCGGCACTCCGCTTCCCACTACCGGAGAGCGCGGGGGGCAATCCTTTTGGAGGAGAGCGGGCTGGGACCGGGTTGCTCCACTTCCTGCCACTGCCAGTGAGTGTGGGGTCGCTGGGGGAAGAGACTTGCGGAGAAGAGGTGGAATGGGGGCGGGCTGGGGATGGAGCAGGGGGGAAGGGGAAGAGGGAGGGCGGAGGGAGTTGTCTGGGCCCCCCCCCAGGGACGGCCCTGCCCTTTGTAGTGGGTGCAGCCTGCGGCGGGGCTGGCTGAGGTATAGGGTGGGTCACTGGGGCTGGGGCTGCTGCATGTGCAGCATGCAGCCGCCTAGTGACAGCATGAAATTTGGGGCAATTTGGTGCCCCAAATTTCATGGTGCCCTACGCAGGCACGTATGCCGAGGGACGGCCCTGGCTTCCAGCTCCTGTAACCATTCTCGGCTCTCCCCGGCCCCTCTTGTTTTGCAGGTGTGTTGGGACACCCTCAGGAGTGCGGTGGATTTTCTAAGGTGGAGCCAGCTCAGTGCTCTCGTCCAGAAAAAGGAGCTTTGGCGAGGCTGTGACTGCCTGGTGAGTGAGCCCTCCATTGCCTGGCTCCATTCCCACACCGAGCCCCAGCCCCGGGACCACACCTGGCCCTGGCTGTAATCCCTCTGCGTGATCCCCCCGGCACAGGAAGGAGGGCTGAAAGCAGGACACTCCACAGATCTGGAACCTGGCCTGCAGGATGGAAAGGCCTTTAATTACCTTGTGCTCCCTTGTTCTGGCTCCTAGGTGGCGTGCTACAAGGAGAGGGCAGAAACCTTCCTCTGCCAGGCCATGGCCTTTGTGGAAAACCCGCAGGCTCCCATTAGAGAAGCGGCCATCAGGTTTCTAGGTAACCACAGAGCAGAGGGGTCCCTTAAGCAGAGGGGCTGGATCCAGTCCCAGGCTCTCCTCAGTCCCTGCCGGCAGCGAGAAGTAACCCCTGGACTCCTGATTGCCGAATGAAGGCTCAGGGGTGTCAGAAACCCGCAGGAGCAAGCTCACCCCAAACTGCCCTGATCGGCTGATGGGCCCCCTCGAACTCCACTGCTCCCCATGCAGTCCCCATCCCCCACACCCCCACCCCACCATGGGCTCTTGGTAGTGGAACCTCAAGGCGCAATGCTCTCCTTTGGCAACCAGCCCCACAGCCATCCCTGGGGACTCGCCCTTTCCCCTGGGGACTCAGGAGTGCGTCCTGGACAGCGAGGGGCAGGGGAAAGCCCCACTGCTTGGAGGGTGACAGACGCTTTGATACCCTCGCTGGGGACGCAGGGATGTGACGAGCTGTTTGTGTGTGTAGGGCTCACTGCCCGGCAGCTGGACCAGCAGAGCCAGGAGAAGTTGGAGGCCATCTGCAAGGGTGAGTGGTATCTGCTTTGAGCACTGAGCACTAGAGGGACGAATGGCCCAGGGCTGCGGGCTGGGTTCAATCTCCGACGCCAGCAATGTGATCTTGGGCAAGAGCCGCAAAGGGTGGCAAACTGTAGATCCCCAAACCCCTGATCAGCTTCCCCCTCACCCTGTGGTGCCTGCTGGTTGGCATGTGCCCAGGCACTTAGCCCTGACCTCAGAGCTGTGGCCTGGCAAATCTCCAAACTGGGCCTGAGCTGGCTGGCCTTCGCAGACGATTGTCCCCTCCCCGCCCCCGCAACACAGCAAAGTTGGGGTCCTGCCTCCCCTCCTTGCACTCACTAGCCCAGGGTTTGTTGCAGTCACCTCCAAGTGGGGTGCCTGGTGTCAAGCCACTGCTCCAAAGGAGACTGAGGTGACGTCCGGTCATCTACCTCCCTGCTGCGTGCCCGGAACCCTGGGCCAGCGCAGGGCAGAGCAGCGTCTCCTCCACATTTGTTGGGGAGAAGGGGGATGGGCGGGTGACATAGCTCAGGCTCCTCACTCCCAGAGCAGGTTCATAGCTGGGCCCCAACCAGAGCTAGAGAATGGCTGAGCTCCCTCCTCGGCATTTGCTGGAGGGCAGCAGGGCACCGGAAGTTAGGCGTATATACACAGAGAGACCATGAAACAATACCTCCTCCCACCCCACTCTCCTGCTGGTAATAGCTTATCTAAAGTGATCACTCTCCTTACAATGTGTATGATAATAAAGTTGGGCCATTTCCAGCACAAATCCAGGTTTTCTCACCCCCCACCCCACCTCCAAAAACCACACACACAAACTCACTCTCCTGCTGGTAATAGCTTATCCAAAGTGATCACTCTCCTTACAATGTGTGTGATAATAAAGTTGGGCCATTTCCAGCACAAATCCAGGCTTTCTCACCCCCCACCCCACCTCCAAAAACCACACACACAAACTCACTCTCCTGCTGGTAATAGCTTATCCAAAGTGACCACTCTCCCTACAATGTGCATGATAATCAAGGTGGGCCATTTCCAGCACAAATCCAGGTTTTCTCACCCTCCCACCCCCATACATACACAAACTCACTCTCCTGCTGGTAATAGCTCATCCAAACTGACCACTCTCCTTACAATGTGTATGATTATCAAGGTGGGCCATTTCCAGCATAAATCCAAGATTAAGCAGAACGTCTGAGGGTGGGGGAGTAGGAAAAAACAAGGGGAAATAGGCTACCTTGTATAATGATTTAGCCACTCCCAGTCTCTATTTAAGCCTAAATTAATAGTATCCAATTTGCAAATGAATTCCAATTCAGTAGTTTCTCGCTGGAGTCTGGATTTGAAGTTTTTTTGTTTTAAGATAGCGAACTTCATGTCTGTAATTGCGTGACCAGAGAGATTGAAGGTTCTCCGACTGGTTTATGAATGTTATAATTCTTGACATCTGATTTGTGTCCATTTATTCTTTTACGTAGAGACTGTCCAGTTTGACCAATGTACATGGCAGAGGGGCATTGCTGGCACATGATGGCATATATCACATTGGTGGATGTGCAGGTGAACGAGCCTCTGATAGTGTGGCTGATGTGATTAGGCCCTGTGATGGTGTCCCCTGAATAGACATGTGGGCACAGTTGGCAACGGGCTTTGTTGCAAGGATAGGTTCCTGGGTTAGTGGTTCTGTTGTGTGGTATGTGGTTGTTGGTGAGTATTTGCTTCAGGCTGGGGGGCTGTCTGTAGGCAAGGACTGGCCTGTCTCCCAAGATTTGTGAGAGTGTTGGGTCATCCTTCAGGATAGGTTGTAGATCCTTAATAATGCGTTGGAGGGGTTTTAGTTGGGGGGGCTGAAGGTGACGGCTAGTGGCGTTCTGTTATTTTCTTTGTTAGGCCTGTCCTGTAGTAGGTGACTTCTGGGAACTCTTCTGGTTCTATCAATCTGTTTCTTCACTTCCGCAGGTGGGTATTGTAGTTGTAAGAATGCTTGATAGAGATCTTGTAGGTGTTTGTCTCTGTCTGAGGGGTTGGAGCAAATGCGGTTGTATCGCAGAGCTTGGCTGTAGACGATGGATGGTGTGGTGTGGTCAGGGTGAAAGCTGGAGGCATGTAGGTAGGAATAGCGGTAAGTAGGTTTCCGGTATAGGGTGGTGTTTATGTGACCATTGTTTATTAGCACTGTAGTGTCCAGGAAGTGGATCTCTTGTGTGGACTGGACCAGGCTGAGGTTGATGGTGGGATGGAAATTGTTGAAATCATGGTGGAATTCCCCAAGGGCTTCTTTTCCATGGGTCCAGATGATGAAGATGTCATCAATAGAGCGCAAGTAGAGTAGGGGCGTTAGGGGACGAGAGCTGAGGAAGCGTTGTTCTAAATCAGCCATAAAAATGTTGGCATACTGTGGGGCCATGCGGGTACCCATAGCAGTGCCGCTGATCTGAAGGTATACATTGTCCCCAAATGTAAAATAGTTACGGGTAAGGACAAAGTCACAAAGTTCAGCCACCAGGTTAGCCGTGACATTATCAGGGATAGTGTTCTTGATGGCTTGTAGTCCATCTTTGTGTGGAATGTTGGTGCAGAGGGCTTACACATTGTAAGGAGAGTGATCACTTTAGATAAGCTATTACCAGCAGGAGAGTGGGATGGGAGGAGGTATTGTTTCATGGTCTCTGTGTATATAATGTCTTCTGCAGTTTCCACAGTATGCATCCGATGAAGTGAGCTGTAGCTCATGAAAGCTTATGCTCAAATAAATTGGTTAGTCTCTAAGGTGCCACAAGTACTCCTTTTCTTTTTGAGTGAATGGGGTTCATTGTGACTTCTTGCCTGTGTCTGGGGGCTCCCCCTGCTGTGGAGGGCAGTGGGGATGTTTAGTGAGGGTTGGTGGTTGTTCCTGCTAGTCCCCTGCCTCCCGCCTCCCAGCCTGCTGCCTTCTTGTCGCGGGCTGAGAGGTACAGCGCTGGCTTGCTCTGCCAGGACTTTCCAAAGCACCATGGCTCTGACCTCCATTTCCTTCCTTTCAATCTTAGTCCTCAAAGGCTTCCAGCAGGACAGCAAGTCCTCTGTCAGGTGCCTGGCTTTGCAGACCATGCTGATCCTCAAGGCCTGCAAGAAACACCGTCCAGCCCGCACCAGCCTACGGACACTCTTGCACAGGATGAGACTGACGCATACAAGGGAGAACCCAGACATTGAAGTTGCCCAGCTGCCCCAGTAAAAGCCAGCCTCCCTACTCTCGGGGTTTGGTGCACCAGAGCCCGCCTGGAGCAGGGTGGAACACATCATGCCGCACCATGGCTTTCTCCCCATTGGCCGCCTGCCCTGCCCAGCCACGTGAGTAGTTAACCGCTCAATAGCTTTTATCACCATGTACTTTTTGACAGGTTTCCATGACCCGTGTAGAGTTTACGTCCCGCCCACCGTCCCCGTTTCCGGTCGTGTACATTTTTGGCACCATCAGCCCTTTTGAACATTTCTTTTGTATTATTTTTCTGTGTTTGGCCTGGGGAAGGTTGCGTGCTTGTGCTACAGTCAGGCAGGCAGAGCAGCAGAAGGTCCATTTGCCTGGCCCTTGATCAGGGCGGGGCAGCAACCAAGTAGGCTGCCACTCCTGACGGTGGGGTGGCGGGTATAGGGGAACCCAGGTCCTCCCACTCCACTGCGTCCCCGCCCAGGGCCCTAACAGCGTGCTGTGTTTTGACATATTTAGAGAAAAAGTATGAACACGTAGAAAGAGAGGCTGTAGGGGGTTCGCGGCTCCCTCCCCATCCGTCTGGGAGGGAGACCACGCCCCTCGCTACGATACTTCCGGGGTACCTTGGTTCAGGGGAAATAGCTCAGTGTTCATGGTTCTGGCCTGCAGTCAGGCCGACCAACGGTAGAGCATCTGTTTGCCCGGGGCCCTCATTCAGGACAGGGCTGCTGTCGAGTAGGGGCTCTGGCCTACAGTCAGGCAGACAGAGCAGCAGAAGGTCCATTTGCCTGGCCCTTGATCAGGGCGGGGCAGCAATCAAGTAGGGGGGCTCTGGCCTACAGTCCGGCAGAGCCGTCGCAGTCTGGGGGAGGTTAGCTCTCTGGTGGGAGAGTCAGCACAACTGTCTGTCGTCCTGATTCAGGCAGGTGCCAGACCAATCAGGCCTCCTGACAACCAAGTGGGGAGGCTGCTACTCCTGACGGTGGGTTGGCGGTGGTAGGGGAACCCAGGCCCTCTCGCTCCACTGCGTCCCAGCCCAGGGCCCTAGTAGCCGTGGAGCGGTCCGCCACTGCGTCAGTGGGGAAAATCCGACAGCAACACACTGGCTGGCTTGTAGTCAATAACACAGCTGAACCCAATTCGGCTGCCCTGGGCTCCTTGCTACACGCCCATTCCGTGTGTACATGGGTTCAGGGGTGGCAGGTTTGTAGAAATTTTGGTGGTGCCCAGAACCCGCCCCTACTTCGTCCCCCACCTGCCCAAGGCTCCGGGAGGGAGTTTGGGTGAGGAAGGACGTCTGGGGTGCAGGCCCTAGGCTTAGGCAGAGTATTGGGGTGCAGGCTGCAGGCTCTGGGAGGGAGTTTGGGGATGGGAGGGGGTGCAGAGGGAGGGGGTGCAGGGCTGAGGGGTTTGGGAGGGGCTCAGGGCAAGAGTCAGGGTGTAGGGGTGAGGGTTCTGTTTGGGGCTGGGAGGTTTGGGGGGTTAGAGAGGCTCAAGGCTGGGGCAGAGGGTTGGAATGTAGGGAGATGAGGGCTCTGTCAAGGGCTGGAGATGAGGGGTTTGTGGTGTTGGAAGGGGCTCAGGGCTGGGGCAGAGGGTTGGGGTGTGGGGGGATGAGGGCTATGTCTACGGCTGGAGATGAGGGGTTTGTGGTGTTGGAGGGGGCTCAGAGCTGGGGCAGAGGGTTGGGGTGTGGGGGGATGAGGCTGTGTCTAGGGCTGGAGATAAGGGGTTTGTAGTGTTGGAGGGGGCTCAGGGCTGGGGCAGAGGGTTGGGGTATGGGGGGATGAGGGCTCTGGCTAGGACTGGGGTTAAGGTGTTTGGGGTGTTGGAGGGGCTCAGGGTGAGGGTTAAGGGTGTGGTGGAGAGGTGAAAGCTCTGGCTGGGGCAGGTGTGGGCTCTGGGGTGGGGCAGGGCTGGGGATGAGTTTGGGGTGCAGGAAGGCTGCTCCGGGATAGGGGCCAGAGAGGAGGACTCCCCCCAGCCCTTTCCCTGCCGGCAACAGCGAGCTCTGGGGGAGGACAGTGAGTGGCAGCCCCACCAGCTTCTCAGTGTCCCTGGCATCTGGCAGCCCCTCTGGGTCTCTGTCAGGATAGCGCTCTCTGTTCGGTCCGTGCTTCCACAGCGCGGAAGAGAGGTGCTGCTCATCTGGCAGCTCTCTCCCATCTGAGCTGGAGGCCCAGCCTTTTATAGCGCCGCTTCCTGCCCCGCCCCTCTGCTGCCATGGGTGTCCCGGTTCTGCCCACCAGGGGGTGTTCGCGGCTCCCTCCCAGGCTGCCAGGGCAGGAGGCCATGCCCCCTCATGACAGAGGCCTTACAGGAGTTTTAAAGGAAAGGAGTTTTAAAAAAAGAAAGATTGCTTAGCCTTAGAAGAAAAAAGGAAAGAAAGGTGATTTTAAATAGAAGGAAGAGTGGAAACTATAGAAAGCAACAAGAGAGAGGAGTGTGTTTTATAGATTAGTAAGAACATGGTAAAAGGTTATTGTTGTTGGGACTAAAAAATAATAAGAGTAAAAAAATTGAAATCAATTTTAAAAAGCAAAGGCTCATTAAAGAAAAGAGGAAACTCTAAAGGAAGGTTGAGAAGGTCGGGAGAAAGAAATCACACGGCCGAAAAATGAGCTAGAGATCCTGTGTCAGTGACAAAGGGCTGTGTAAAGTACAGAAAACAGAAAGAGAGAGAAAGATCCTTTTTTGTTACTAAGCAGAACACAGAGCTGTGCAAAAGAGAGAAAGATCCTTTTTTTGGTTAGTGAGAGAAGGAGAATATAGAAAACAGGAAGAGATCCTTTTTGGTTAGTGAGACAAGGAAAGTATAAAGAAAAGGAGTCCTTGTGGCACCTTAGAGCCTAACAAATTTATCTGAGCAGAAGCTTTCATGAGCATCCAATGCGTTGGTCTCTAAGGTGCCACAAGTCCTCCTTTTCTTTTTGCGAATACAGATTCACACGGCTGCTACTCTGAAACCTGTCATTATACAAGGAAAGTATAGCAAGCTGCAGGGGGGGGAGGGGGAAGGGGAAGAGAACTTACCCTTCATAGAATCATAGAATCATAGAATATCAGGGTTGGAAGGGACCTCAGGAGGTCATCTAGTCCTACCCCCTGCTCAAAGCAGGACCGATCCCCGACTAAATCATCCCAGCAGGGCTTTGTCAAGCCTGACCTTAAAAACTTCTAAGGAAGGAGATTCCACCACCTCCCTAGGTAACACATCCCAGTGTTTCACCACCCTCCTAGCAAAAAAGTTTTTCCTAATATCCAACCTAAATCTCCCCCACTGCAACTTGAGACCATTACTCCTTGTTCTGTCATCTGCTACCACTGAGAACAGTCTAGAGCCATCCTCTTTGGAACCCCCTTTCACGTAGTTGAAAGCAGCTATCAAATCCCCCCTCATTCTTCTCTTCCGTAGACTAAACATCCCAAGTTCCCTCAGCCTCTCCTCAAAAGTCATGTGTTCCAGTCCCCTAATCATTTTTGTTGCCCTCCGCTGGACTCTTTCCAATTTTTCCACATCCTTCTTGTAGTGTGGGGCCCAAAACTGAACACAGTACTCCAGATGAGGCCTCACCCGTGTAGAATAGAGGGGAACGATCACGTCCCTCGATCTGCTGGCAATGCCCCTACAATGCCCCTACATCCCAAAATGCCATTGGCCTTCTTGGCAACAAGGGCACACTGTTGACTCATATCCAGCTTCTCGTCCACTGTAACCCCTAGGTCCTTTTCTGCAGAACTCCTGCCGAGCCATTCGGTCCCTAGTCTGTAGCTGTGCATTGGGTTCTTCCATCCTAAGTGCAGGACTCTGCACTTGTCCTTGCTGAACGTCATCAGGGTTCTTTTGGCCCAATCCTCCAATTTGTCTAGGGCCTTCTGTAGCCTGTCCCTACCCTCCAGCGTATCTACCTCTCCTCCCAGTTTAGTGTCATCTGCAGACTTGCTGAGGGTGCAATCCACACCATCCTCCAGATCAATTATGAAGACATTGAACAAAACCGGCCCCAGGACCGACCCTTGGGGAACTCCACTTGATACCAGCTGCCAACTCGACATGGAGCCACTGAGCACTACCCGTTGAGCCCGACAATCTAGCCAACTTTCTATCCACCTTATAGTCCATTCATCCAGCCCATACTTCTTTAACTTGCTGGCAACAATACTGTGGGAGACCGTGTCAAAAGCTTTGCTAAAGTCAAGAAACAACACGTCCACCACTTTCCCCTCATCCACAGAGCCAGTTATCTTGTCATAGAGGGCAATTAGATTAGTCAGGCATGACTTGCCCTTGGTGAATCCATGCTGACTGTTCCTGATCACTTTCCTCTCCTCTAAGTGCTTCAGAATTGATTCCTTGAGGACCTGCTCCACGATTTTTCTAGGGACTGAGGTGAGGCTGACTGGCCTGTAGTTCCCAGGATCCTCCTTCTTCCCTTTTTTAAAGATGGGCACTACATTAGCCTTTTTCCAGTCGTCGGGGACTTCCCCCGATCGCCATGAGTTTTCAAAGAGAATGGCCAATGGCTCTGCAATCACATCCACCAACTCCTTTAGGACTCTCGGATGCAACGCATCCGGCCCCATGGACTTGTGCTCGTCCAGCTTTGCTAAATAGTCCCGAACCACTTCTTTCTCCACAGAGGGCTGGTCACCTCCTCCCCATGCTGTGCTGCCCAGTGCAGTAGTCTAGGAGCTGACCTTGTTCGTGAAGACAGAGGCAAAAAAAGCATTGAGTACATTAGCTTTTTCCACATCCTCTGTCACTAGGTTGCCTCCCTCATTCAGTAAGGGGCCAACACTTTCCTTGACTTTCTTCTTGTTGCTAACATACCTGAAGAAACCCTTCTTGTTACTCTTAACATCTCTTGCTAACTGCAACTCCAGGTGTGATTTGGCCTTCCTGATTTCACTCCTGCATGCCCGAGCAATATTTTTGTACTCCTCCCTGGTCATTTGTCCAATCTTCCACTTCTTGTAAGCTTCTTTTTTGTATTTAAGATTAGCAAGGATTTCACTGTTAAGCCAAGCTGGTCGCCTGCCATATTTACTATTCTTTCTACACATCGGGACGGTTTGTCCCTGTAACCTCAATAAGGATTCTTTAAAATACAGCCAGCTCTCCTGGACTCCTTTCCCCCTTATGTTATTCTTCCAGGGGATCTTGCCCACCAGTTCCCTGAGGGAGTCAAAGTCTGCTTTTCTCAAGTCCAGGGTCCGTATTCTGCTGCTTTCCTTTCTTCCTTGTGTCAGGATCCTGAACTCGACCATCTCATGGTCACTGCCTCCCAGGTTCCCATCCACTTTTGCTTCCCCTACTAATTCTTCCCTTGCAGCTGCCCCCGGGGAAAAGAGGGAGCTCCCAAGGCTCACAGTCCCCAGCGTGGTTATCTCTGCCTCTCGGGCGGATCAATCAGAAACTGTTCTACAGCTGCATCATACAATGCATTTTCCTGAACCAATCCTATCAACCCAAGATTTTTAAACAAGAGCCCTCTCCCTCCCCTCCCCGCCCCTCCCCTCACTACCCACCCCCTTTAACTGCCTTATTCTTATCTAAAAAAACAGGCCCCAAGCACCTTTCCCACTAGATAGATAGATAGATAGATAGATAGATAGATAATCCCATTGGCTTTAAGACCTTTTAAATTTTATGGGACTTTTCCCACTGGGGCTGACAAACAACAAAAATAATTTTCGGGGTTTTTAGAGAGTGTTCCCTGTTTTAAAATTTCACAGTTCAATTAGGGCTTGTCTACACTGCCACTTACAGCGCTGAAACTTGCCCCGCTCAGGGGTGTGAAAAAACACCCTCCTCAGCTGGAGCCACGACAACACTGCCACCTTAAAGTGTTGTCGCGGCAGCGATTTCACGTGGGCAGTGTAGACACCTTCTTAAAAAGAAAAGGAGTACTTGTGGCACCTTAGAGACTAACCAATTTATTTGAGCATGAGCTTTCGTGAGCTACAGCTCACTTCATCAGATGCATACCGTGGAAACTGCAGCAGACTTTATATATACACAGAAAATATGAAACAATACCTCCTCCCACCCCACTGTCCTGCTGGTAATAGCTAAACCAGTTCGTGTTACAAAGGGGCCTCTTTATTTCCCTACAGAACAAGGGAGTTCATTTCAAGGGTTACAAATGTGTTAAATAGATTGTGAATGGTAATATTGCTTTCTCTTTACCATTAACGTTCCTGTAAACAGGTGTTGATCTTACTAGTGTTCAGTAAAACTTGGCAGCCCCTTAGGTTTACATTTAGTTTTAATCCTCTGCCTTTCCTGCAAAAAAAATTTAAAAGCAGAAGGGCCTGCTTCAAATAGGTCAAATTTGGCCTTTGGTTTACACTTAAAAAATCACTAGGAAAGAATAATGTGTGTGTGGGGGGGGGTGTGGCGGAAGTGTGGGAGACAAATACCTTATCTCTGGTTTAAAAAAAAAAGCTAACTGGTTCACATAAGTTGCTTTTTCTTGTTGTTTGTAGAAATCCATACTTTCAAAATGTGAGGTTTTTAACTATACCCTGATTTTTAAAGCTTTCTTTACAATTTCAAGGTAACCAAAAAAACCAACTTTCTCTTTTTGCATTCTTTGATATATTAAGTCCATTTAAACAGTTAAAAAAGAGCTTGTACCTGGGTCTCAGCACACGGACTGCAAACATTTAGAAACAAAGACAGTCTGATCATGCAACAAAAAATCATACTAAAATCCCTAAGTCAATAAAAACTTAATTTAACTTTAAGAAATTATTTTTGTAAACTGCCTGTGGTTTTAACCCCAAGATGCTTCTTTATTTTACACTCTTAAGAAGTTCAAAGGGTGTCTTTTGAAAAGGAATCTGCTGTGGGTTCTTGTTTGTTTTAAATTCATACATGTTCTGGCCATCTTTACAGTGAAACAACTTTGGTCACAGGACATGGGAGCTAAACAGGGGAAGGCAGCTATTTTTAACTCCTGCTCCATGCAGATTTTCTATAACAGGCCTAAAGCAAACTTGTTTGTCCTGGTTTACATTTCAAAAAAACATGAGAAAAGAAGAAGAACGTATGTGTGTGTATGTTGGGAACAGAACAAGCCCCTTATCTCTGTCAGAACTTTTTCACATCAGCTGCTTTTTCTTCTTTTTTGTCTAAATCCTAACCTTAAAAACATGAGGGTTTTAACTGTACCCTGATTTTTAAAGCTTTCTTTACAATTTAAAGATAAAGCTGTTTTGGTTTCGGTCTCTTTTAGTATTGTTTTATATAGTAAGTTTATTTAAAGAGTTAAGAAAAAGATTTTGTAAATGGTGATATGGCCATTCCCATTTCTGTAACCAGGAGGCTTTGAAATCTACATGCCTGTTTCCTTTAATTAACTTTACGGCCCTGGCTTTTGCCTAATGGTAACTAGACATCTTTTGAAAAGAAACTGGCTAATTCAAAAATGCCCCTGTCAAACTTATTACTAAAATGCTTTTTGTCTTCTTAGAAACACAAAGTACAAATGAAAAAGCCTTTTTGCTTTTATAAAGCATTACTTTTAATACAGCCTCTAGACCCAAAACAAACACAGAAGCATGTATTTATGTCTCAGCCCTTGGGCTGCAAACATTTAAGAACAAAAGCAGTCTGATAATGCAACAAAAATCTAAAATGTTTAATAAGCTTAATATAACTTTCATCATGTGTTAAAACTGTTACAGCATTTTTAAAAGGTGCATTTTTATTCTACTCCAAAACACAGCCTTGTTTTTTTCCGGTAAACAGGAGGTTTAAAGTCATGGCACTGTTTCCTTAGGTCCTGTCTACGCTGGCAAGTTGCAGTGCGGTAAAGCAGCTTTCTGCACTGCAACTGGTGAGGTGTACACACGGCCACGCCACTCAGGGCGCGGAAACAGGGCAGTTGCAGCACTTTAAAAAAAGCCCTGCACAGTTTAAAAAACTTTCTGCACCGGGGCTACAAGGCTGCGGTGCCAGTGTAGACACCGAGGTCGATTACGGCGCTGCGATTGGCCTCCGGGAGGTGTCCCACAATGCCTGCTCTCGCCTCTCTGGTCATCGGTTTGAACTCTACTGCCCGGCCCTCAGGTGACCATCCATCATCCCCACTCCCTAAACTCCTTTGCCATTTTGAAAGTCCTCTTCCTGTTTGCACAATGATGCGTGCAGCGCATCTTTCCAGGTGGCCAGGCCTGCTCCACGTACCAGGCGATCCCCCTGCTTGGAGCTATGCTGAGCTGCTGGACCTCATCAGCATTTGGGGAGAGGAGGCTGTACAGTCCCAACTGCACTCCGGACGTAACAATTATGATACCTACTGTGACTGGGACCATATAGATCATTGTTGCAACCAAGGTCTTGTAGTGGCACCAAAACTTGTATAAAGGGGGGCCAAATAAGGTGTCTAAGGCAAGGTTGTGGTTTGCTGGTTATGATTATGCTTTCTATATGTTTGTGTCATTTTTGTATTTTAACTTATAAGTATTGACTCTATACTGTCTGTGGTTCAAACTTGTACTATGCTTCTGGGTGATAACCCAGACAAGTTCAAAAGGAGGACTTGTGGCCCTTAGAGACTAACAAATTTATTTGAGCATAAGCTTTCGTGAGCTACAGCTCACTTCATCGGATGCAATGCCTAGCCTGCTTGATGGCCAATTAAGGACCATCAGCTACACAATTGACCCATTGAGAGAAGGCAGACAAGCCTTGGGACTCAGCACGGTGTGCAGGGACCTGCCTATGGACAGAACTCGGAGGTTTTTCCAGGCCACTTGATGGACAGCTTGTCTTGGGACAAGGAAAGAAAGACCACATGGCAAGAGAATATAAAAAGCTGCTGCAGCTCCTCCATCTTGTCTTCAGTCCTGCTTCATCCCTCTGGAGGGACTTTGCTACACTGAAGCTTTGAACCAAGAACTGAAAGACGCATCCCAGCTGTGGATGTTTTCCAGAGACTTGATTTGAACCTGCAGTTTATTCTGTCGCTGCCACAAGCCTGAACCAAGAACTTGGCCATGACTGTATGTCATTGATTCCATTTCACCAATTCTAGCTCTCATCTATAGCTTTTTCCTTTTATGAACAAACCTTTAGATTTTAGATTCTAAAGGATTGGCAAGAGCGTGATTTGGGACAAGATCTGATTTGTATATTGACCTGGGTCTGGGGCTTGGTCCTTCTGGGATCAAGAGAACCTTTTTTCTTTTCCTGGGGTATTGGTTTTCATAACCATTTGTCCCCATAACAAGTGGTTCTGTTGGTGAGACTGGGAAACTGGAGTGTCTAAGGGAATTGCTTGTGTGACTTGTGGTGAGCCAGTGGGGTGAGACCAAAGTCTGCTCTGTTTGGCTGGTTTGGTTTGCCTTAGAGGTGGAAAAGCCCCAGCCTTCGGCTGTAACTGCCCTGCTTGAAGCAGTTTGTCCTGAACTGGCACTCTCAGTCGGGTCCCGCCAGTACCAGCATCATTACACCTACGGACAGATTTCACGATGCATGACAGAAAGGGGCGATGACCGGGACACACGGCAGTTTAGGATCGAGGGGAAGGAGCTGCGGAACGCCGAGCACAGGGCGCGGGAGGCAAACCGCCACTCCGGTGCTGCGCCTATGAGCTGCCGGTTCTCCAAAGAGCTGGACATGATACTCTGCGGCAACCCCACCTCCATTGCTAACACCACTGTGGATACTTCGGTGGCTCGCATGTCAGTTGAGAGTGGACCGAGCCAGGAGGAGGAAATCTTGGACGAGGATGTGGAGGGGGACCCAGAGGAAGAAGATGACTCGGAGGTCAGAGATGCATGCGGCCAGGAGCTCTTTTCTATCCCGGATGTTGGCAAAGAGCAAAGAGGAGAAGAGGCCCCTGGTAAGCGGATTTGATTTTGGGACTCACTGAAGTGGGTTGTTGGGGGCAGGAGGGTTGCAGAAAGCAGGCTTGTCTCCCACCACATGCCACCCTGCCGGAAGGAGAAGGTTGGGACAGGAAGCGGAACTATAAAAGGCCGCCCCTCCAGCTGAGTTGGGAGAGAGCTGCTGGAGGAGCAGGACGTCTCTTCCCTGCTCCCCTAATGGAGAGCGCTATCCTGACAGAGAGCCAGAGGGGTTGCCGGAGCTGCCAGATGCCGGGGTCTCCAAGGAGCTGGTGGGGCTGCCACTAGCCGTCTACCCCAGCGAAGCGAACAACAACCCTGGGACCCATGTACACACGGAATGGGTGTGTAGGAAGGAGCCCAGGGCAGCCGAATTGGGTTCAGCTGTGTTATTGACTACAAGCCGGCCAGCATGTTGTGATCGGATTTTCCCCACTGACGCAGTGGCGGACCACTCCACTGCTGTTTAGGGCCCTGGGTGGGGACGCAGTGGAGCGAGAGGGCCTGGGTTCCCCTACCACCAGCACCCCACCGTCATGAGTGGCAGGCTCCCCACCTGGTTGTCAGGAGACCTGATTGGTCTGGCACCCTCCTGAATCAGGACGCCAGACGGTTGTGCTGACTCTCCCACCAGAGAGCTAACCTCCCCTAGACGGCGACGGCTCTGCCGGACTGTAGGCCAGAGCCCCCCTACTTGATTGCTGCCCTGCCCTAATCAAGGGCCAGGCAAATGGACCATCTGCTGCTCTGCCTGCCTGATTGTAGGCCAGAGCCCCTACTTGACTGCAGCCCTGCCCTGAATGAGGGCCCTAGGCAAACAGACTCTCTACCATTGCTCGGCCTGACTGCAGGCCTGAACCATTAACACTGGGCTAATTTTCCCCTGAACCAAGGTACCCCGGAAGTATCGTAGGGAGGGGCGTGGTCTCCCACCCTGATGGACAGGGAGGGAGCCGCAAACCCCTTACAGCCTTTCTTTCTACTTGTTCATACTTTTTCTCTAAATATGTCAAAACACAAGAACGCAACCTTCCACCGGCCAAACACAGAAAACAATACAAAAGAAATGTTCAAAAGGGCCGACGGCGCCAAAAACGTACACGACCGGAAACAGGGACGGAGGGCGGGACGTAAACCCTACACAGGGCGCGGAAACCTGTCAGAAAGTACATGGTGATGAAAGCTCTCGAGCAGTTAACTAGTCACGTGCAATCCCCTCTGTACATAGCAATCCCCCCTGTACATAGCAATCCCCCCTGTACATAGCAATCCTCTGTTTCATTTTGATGTTTTTTGACGTATTGTTCTACTTTTATTTGATATATTAAATAACTGTATTTACAGTGATACATTGAGGTATAAACCATCTACACGCCTTGTCCTGTACAGAGCACACAGACAGCTCCCCTGGATCCCACAACCCACACAGGGAGAAAGCTGTCGCTAGTGTTGGCATCTCCAAAATCGTATCAGGGCAAGAAAAGGCACCTGCTATTTCCCACCCTCGTACAGTGTAGACACGGGGTGAGGGCGAGACCCAGTGTCCCCGGTTAGTCCTGCTCCATCTCTGCCATCTGGGTTTCCATCGACAGCTGTTCACACTCGAAACGCAGGGCGGGGTGAGGTTCGCCCATCAGCCAAAGAACCTTAATGTAAAGCAGCGCGCTCCTGCCAGTGCCCGTGGCAGATCCCCCATTCGCAGGGTGTGATCATTTCCGCCCTGAGACGGACGAGACCTCGTGTCCTGGTGTTAGGGGGCGCTGTGCTCTGTACCCCACATATCCCCCCTCTCCCTGCCCCCCAGCCTGGTGTTAGGGGATGCTGTGCTCCGGATCCTACATATTCCCCCAGCTTCCAGGCCCCCTGGCCAGCATTAGGGGGCGCTGTGCTCTGTACCCTACACCCCCCATCTCTCAGCCCCCCTGCCAGGTGTTAGAGGGCGCTGTGCTCTGTATCATATGCATTTCCCAGCCCTCCTGCCCGGCCTTAGGGGGTGCTGTGCTCTGTACCCTACACATCTCCAGCCCCCAGCCTGGCATTAGGCTATTTCTAGTGTCTGTGAACTTACTTCATGTACCGGAGTCTATCGGCGCATGCTGGGTGCCACGCGCTGTGGGTATGGACAGGGCCCGACGCTGGAACCTGACCTTAAGGTGGGATTGGCCACTGTCCTGGTGGTTAGGACACAGGCAGGTAGTAGAGGGGCTCTGTGCGAGGACCCGATTCTGCCTTTCTGTCTGGCCGATCCCTTCTAATGAGGCTGAACCTGCCCATCTCCCCAGACTCAGCATAGCACAGGACTTGGGGGGCACCTGCTGGCAAAGTGGCCTCAGTCCCCACCGTACAGGCAGGGGTCATTCAGCTGGTGATAGCCCTTCTCTCAAGCCCCCAAGCACCTGTGTGTCATGGCTGCCTGCAGGAGTTCAGGGCCAACAACTGCCTGGGGGGAGGGAACAGGGCCTGGCTAGGCAGGGGCTCAAACCGGGGAGTGTCAGTTTGGATCCCCAGCTAGCCGTTGGGGTGCAACACGGGGGGCGGGGGTGCGGATCAACTCCAGCCGGTTCATCATAAATCCTGTCCCTGAGGCCTCAGTAGAAATGGGATGTTCCCCTGGCAATATGCAGGTGCGAAGGACTTGAGAGGGAGGTGGCAGACGTGCCTTTTTGATGGCAGTCCCTGAGCACACGGTTCCCAGCATTGCCCTCCTGCCGTTTCTCTCTGGAGCCCTCGCCCTGCACCCTGGCCTGTGTGTTCTCAGGCAGCTGCGTGCTGCCAGGTGCACATCCCCAGCGTGGAGTCCCTGGTTTAATGGCAGGGGACAGGGACTGGGAAGGAAATATACTGCCATGCCAAGACTGGGAACGGGCTGGTGATAATGCCCTGGGGTGCCTGGCCTGTCAGTACCCAGCGGGGCCGGGAGCCAAGCGCCCCCTGGAGCCATCTGTCAGGCCCTGGGTCCGTCCTGTGCTGGGCTCTCTCCTGCCTGACATTGGCATCAGTCTTAGGCTGCTCCAGCCCTGCTCCTAGTCCTCCTCCAGCCCTGCTCTCGCTCCAGCCTCGCTCCACCCACGCCCCGGCCTCCTGAGTCCAGCTCCAACCACGAGGCCTGACCACCTCCAGCACCTTCGCTGACACCATCACTTCCAGAGGGAATGGCACTGAGGTTGCCAGGGGAACAGGCATTCTCCGACTGCCCGGAGCCATTGTTCCATTCCCCAGGACAGTCCGATGCCAGGACAGTCCCCCTGAGCTCTGGAGAGGACTAGAGGTGCCTTCGGACACCTGCCGTGCAGCTGCTGGAGAGTCAGCAGAATTGCCCGGAGACAGCCACGCTTGCCTCCCAGCCCGGGAAGCCCAGAGGCCCAGAGCGTAGACGTCCCTCAGAGCATCTCTGCTAGCAGGAGACACTGGGTGAGGAAAGGAGCCCCCGCCCCCCCCGCCCTCCCCTAAGCAGGGGCCATTCAGAAGACCCAGTGTGGGGGGAATAGGGCTGTGTCTGTACAATGTCTAGCACCGCGGGGCCATGATCCGGGACTGAGGCCCCTGGGCACTACAGAAATACAAAGGAGAACAGCAGGGCTGGAGGATTTATAGGCTCCATTTGAGGAGGGCTGGTTTCGTTGAGCCAGCAGTGAGTCCCCAGTAACACAGAGCTCCGCTAGTGAGGGAAGATCTGTTTCATCTTCCCTACCTAGCACAGTTCACAGCTTAGCACTGACCAGCTGCAAGGATCCTGGTGGGCCCTGGTATGGCTGTAGCAGCATTTTCAATGTTTGGAAAAAGCGAGATCTGTGCAGTAGGCAACGTAGCTCCATCTGGGCACCAGCCAGCTCCTGTGCCCCAGAGAGCTCCCACAGCTCACTCTGAACCAGGGATGAAGGGGGCAGGAGGTTGGAAGAGAAGGTACCAGCCTGGGACCCAGGAGACCCATGTTCATTTCCCAGCTCTGCCACAGATGCTCTGTTTGGCTTTGGGCTAGTCCATTATTCCCTCTGTGCTGCGGTTCCCTGCCTCTACAGTGGGGGTAGCAGCCAGGCCCTGCCCTGAAGGGGCAGTTAGAATAAATGCAATCGAGATTGGGCAGTGCTCGAATGCCAGGGGGATGAGGGCCAGGATGGTGCCTAAAACAGACCGAAAGCAAGGGGGAGCTACAGAGCCGGTAGTGAGAGGGTTTGACCTTTGACAATCTGCGCTGAGTGCCAGGGCTGCCAGACCCCAGACAGCCACTGGCATTGCCAGACCTCCCTGATCTATGGTGCTGCTGCTCTCCCTGCTTCTCGGAGTCACTACCTCCCCCTGGGCTGACACCCCCGCAGCAATCATCTCCTGGGGCTGCCGTGGCACTGAGCGTTAGCAAGGCCTGAGACTCAGTTGGGCGTGTGCGGGGGTGCAGAGGGAGGCTGCTATTAAAGCAGCTTCTGCACCGTTGCAGCGGTGGGAGAGGAAGCGGAGACGGGACCGTTTTACACCCCATGGCCAAAGCACTCGGCAGCTTGGGACTGTTGAGTTCTATCACCAGCCTTGGGAGGGGAGTGGGTGTGATGAAGTGGGACTGTTCTTAATGTTTCCTCTGAATATTGTGGGGGTGCCTCAGTTTCCCCTAGGCAGTTCTTAAGTATCTAGATGGTGGGATAAGGGTGTATGATGATTGCAGAGCCCTAGGGGGCAGGTGTGTGCAGGGGTCTGGACACAGAGAATGGCCGAAACCCTGTTTCCTGGCAACTGATGGCCTGGGCCCTTCCCCCCTGCAAGGTGAGAGCAAAAGGGTTGGAGAACAAAGGAATCCGGTGACCTCCCGGCCTGGAAAAGGGATAAAGCCCAGAGGAGGGCGGGGACTGGAGATAGTTTCACTTTGGGGCTGGCTGGGGACACTGAGTGAAGTGCAGACGTGGTTCTCTGGCTCACTGCCGCCCAAAATGGACCCAGCTGAGGGCTCCTGTTCTCTGCACCTACAAGCTCTGTGTTAGACCATGTTCCTGTTGTCTAATAAACCTCTGTTTTACTGGCTGGCTGAGAGTCACGTCTGACTGCAAAGTTGGGGTGCAGGACCCTCTGGCTTCCCCAGGACTCCACCTGGGTGGACTCCCCTTGGGAAGCGCACGGAGGGGCAGAGGATGCTGAATGCTCCGAGGTCAGACCAAGGAAGGCAGAAATTGTGTGAGCTGTGTGTCCTGAAGACTGGCTGCTCACAGAAAGGAGACTTCCCCAGAGTCCTGACTGGCTTCGTCTGTAGCAGTTCCAGAGTATCACCAGGGGGCCCCATGACAGTGGGGTCTAGTGGTTAGAAAGGGGGCGCTGGGAGCCAGGACTCCTGGGTTCTATCCCAGCCCTGGAAAAGGGATAAGAAACCCCGACCTGGATACGTCACCATATCACAAAACCCATCACCCCTGGCTCAGATTGAGTGCCCCAGTGTGGATGCTGCCTTGGATTTGCATCACCAGGGCGCCATCTCGCTATTATTTTGCACCACTTGCATTTCATAGAATCACAGAATATCAGGGTTGGAAGAGACCTCAGGAGGTATCTAGCCCAACCCCCTGCTCAAACCAGGACCAACCCAAACTAAATCATCCCAGCCAGGGCGTTGTCAAGCCAGGCCTTAAAAACTTCTAAGGATGGAGATTCCACCACCTCCCTAGATAACCTATTCCAGTGCTCCCACGACCTGCCTGGGGCAGCGACAGACCCTCTTGCTCCCCAGTTATAACACCTGGCCCTGAGCTAGCCCCTTTCTCCAGCAGATCTCAACGCCCTTCACAAAGGAAGTTGGCATTACTATCCCCACTTTATAGATGGGGAAACTGAGGCACACAAGGGGGACGTGACTTAACCAAGGTCACTTCGGAGGCCGGCCATGTGTGTATGCAAAAGCCTGAGGACTTTAACTGGACCGGTCTAGTTAAAACATTACAACACCCCCCCACCCCATCCATGGGGATGCCGTTATACAAGTACAAAGGTTTGTTGACTGGTAGAGGCCAAGTTACTATCAGACTTCAGGCCAGCTGGTGACCCGAACTCCCGAGATGCTTTGGGAAAGCTGCTAAACTCTCACAGGCTGTGAAAAATGCCAGTTTGCTAAAATTTTTAGCCTAGCGCCCTGTTATTTGCGTTGCCACGCAATTGTGCGAGAAATGTACTAACCACAAACAAATGGAAATGTATAAATAACATAGTGATGGTAAAAGTTTATGCTTAAGCAGCAGATGTGTGATTGTGTGCTGGGAAGTCTATGATATTTACCAGACACAAATTTTGCAGGCGACAGAGTGATCCCCGTGATGTCTTTTGCCACGGCTTGCATACAGCTTGGACTACTTATAGGTAACTTAGTTCCAGCTTATCTCTTCCTCTTTCCCAATGCAAGGCTGTATGCAAGCCGTGGCAAAAGACATCACAGGGATCAGTCTGTCGTTTACATCAATGGCTGCAAAATTTGGTTCAGCAGACGTGGTAATGGATCTGCCTTTCTGTTTGAGCGCTGTACTAATAACTAATAAATACTGGCTGGGGCTTGGGTCCTTGAGGTCTCTTTAAGTAGGAAGTAAGATCGAAGCTGAATTGGTAATAAATCTGCTTCCCTGGGGGATCCTCCAACCCAAGTTTACTGGCTGGAACAGGACCGGGCAGGGTAACAACCTCTGTGTCGGGAGTAAAGACCTAGCCGTGTGTGGAAACTCTGGCTGGGACAGTCTAGGGGCCTACAGGGGAGGGGAAAAGTTTGAAGAAGAGATGTAAGACTAGATCCAGCAAAACGTTAACTCCATCAAGAGTAAAACGAGGGCAAAGAATGGCCGAAATAGTAAAGGAGGGCTTGGATTGTTTGTAAAGAAATGTGCTGTTATGCATGGAGGATCTGGGGCCGCACGGCGGCCGGCCGGCCCGTGGGATCACACATGTGCGCTGCTTGTCTCTGAGGCTCACCAGAGAGTGGAGGGGAAAGCGTGACCCGGGGCGGCAGCTCAGCATCAGGCGCACGAGGCTTTTAATCAGAAGCTTAAGGAAGTGACAGAAAATGCTCAGAAAGGGAAGTCGCAGAATGGGGAAGTCAACGGGCGGCTGGCGAGTGCCGCAAGGAAAGGGGAAGGCGGGCGAGGGGAAGGAGCTGAGGAGACGGTGCAGACGTGGGGTTGTCAGAAACGGGCGGAGGATGGTGGAAGTGCTCATCGGCCAGCACAGGAGCAATTGGCTGCGGTGACACTGGGAGCACCGGGGAAGCCGGCTGAGTGCGAGGAGGACCCGGAGGATGTGATGGAGCAGGACAAGCCTCATCGTTAATAATGCAGCTGAGCCGTGTCGGAAGTTAAGAAAATGAACTGCGTGCTGGAAGGAAAAGGTTTGGGGGCACCCCGAGTAAGGAGGGGCGTGGGAGAGATTGGCTCAGGGGCTCTAGAGAGAACTGGGGTAGGAGGCTGCCAGCCGACCGGGCGGGTTTGTGAAGGCTGGGTGCTGGGGTGATGGCAGAATGCTTCTTAAATGCAATGTCAAAACGTGACATTGTGACAGGCCATAGCAGAAATGCCAGGCAGAGGAGAAACCTGTCCAGGTACTAAGTCAATGGGTTCTCCAAGAGTGCCAGACAGCACTTGGTTCCACCCATTTCTGTAGGGGGAGATGGGCCACAGACAGCAGTTTCCTCCCAGACCGTGCACAAAGCTGGTTGGACGAAGTGTGGGTATTTCCGGAGTTCATTGTATTACAAATGCAGATGGGTCTGGAGTCTGGGGGGATGGGACGTGATGCCTCTGGGGGAGACGTGACTCCAGCAAACCCTGGGAAGGGTCAGGACCATCACAGGACACTTGTAAAAAGACCGACCAGCCAAGGCGGGGATGCAAATTCCCACCTCTGCCCCCAGCCTTTCGAAACGATGTCCTGGGGAGCGAGACACTGGCTGCGAATGACCTGTTCCCAGATCGAGGGACCGGCCTGCGGCATTCACCGATTCCCAGGGGTCATGTTCACAGCAGAAACCGTGCTGAGCTTGGAAGCACTGAAAAGCCCGTGGGTGGGTTTGAAGGGCTGCACCCTGGCCGGAGCCCTGGCTGGAGTCAGGGGAGGGATCCCTGGTAAGCCCATTAGCAGGCGGGTGGGTTCGCTGATTGGTTTAACATGTGTTCTCGGCAGTGCTGTCACCGTAAGCACCGAGGATTGTCCCCCCACCGGGGCTGTAATGTGTTAACTAGCCTGGGACAGTTACACTCCTACAGCATTTGTGTGTGGGGCTGGAGCGGTGGCAATGGGGTGGGGTGGGGGCCAGCAAAGGCCTCTGTGACACCGCCCCATGCCGGCGTTATTGACACGTTTCCCTGCAGCCGGCCTGACACCCAGCAACGAAAACCTGGCCAGAGATTTTGCTCCATGAAATGTTTTGAGATGGTGATGTCGGGAGATGGAAACCCAGCTGGGAATTTCCTGCAGAGCAGCGGCTCCCAGTGCTGTTCTCCTGCCCCACATCTGGGCCCGCTACAGCCCTCACTCGACCCCCAGCTATGTCCAGGTGGGGCCCTTGGTGCCTTCCATAAGGGGGGTTACACACAGCGCCAGCTAATGGCCAAACAGTGCAATACTGGTTAGGGCCCCTCCATTCCAGTCCTTTTCCTCAGTGGGTCTTTAGCTCCATGGCAGAGGATTGAGCTTCTAGCTCTGATGGTCCCAGGTTCAAACCCGGGCCGGGCCAGCGACGACCCTGGGGGAGCTGCCGAGAGCGATGGGGAGGGGTGGGTGCGGCCGACATGCCTGTGCAGGTCTCACACTGCGCTCTGCCTGCTGCTTCCTCATCGGCGAAGACGACAGAGTCTACGAGGGCAGAGGTTGGAGCACCATGGGGGCCCATGCCAAGAACTGGAACGATAAGTCACTGGGAATCAGCTTCCTGGGCAGCTTCTCCAGTACATGGTTCCCGTCTGTACAGATTTCCCTGCTAGGCCCCCAGGGGAACTAGGAAGTCCACAGCTGCTCTTGGTTCCACCACGGTGGGGCACTGGGCTGGGGCACAGGGTCAGGAAAGAGAGGGGGCGGGGGAGCGTGGCGAAGCAAATGTGTGCGTGGAGGCGGGGAGACGCATTACCAAACACAATGGTGGGGGGCGGGGGAGACACTGACATGGCCAATCAAGAACGTGGCTAAACAGTGTTTATTTACTCAGGCCACATTGACATCCCCTGAGCAGCAGAGAGGGGCCAGGGGCGTGTGTGAAATTAACAGGGGGCTGCTGGTGTCCTGCAGAAACAGCCCCTGACATCACCACCCTGACCGTTGCCAAGAGCCTGATCCAATGTGCTGTCTCCGGGGGCTTCCTGAGTGAAAGCTACACCCTGAAGGGGCATCGCGACATGAAGTTAACCGAATGCCCTGGGGACGCCCTCTACGAGACCATAAGCCAGTGGCCTGAGTTTGAAGCCTGAGTCCCTGCAGCCTCGGGGCAGCCCCTGTGCCCATCGCTGACCCCGCCCACAGCTTCTGCCTGCTCGAGCAGCACCTCTGCCCCCCAGCAGGGGGCAGCCTCCCGCTTCTCGCCCACCTGCTGCCTCCTAGGGCCCGGAGAGCAGGGCTCTGAGAGTTGGGGTTACACTCCCATCTTCCCTGGGCTCTGCTGCCCCCGCCGCCCGGGGGGCTCAGATTTCTAATGGCGCCTGGGAGCCACCTGCCTCCCCCAGGCTGCTTCCTTTGGCAGATGCCAGGCCTAGCCCCTCGCTCCCACCCGCAACGGGCATGTCAGTTTAGCCCAGATCCACACACAGCCAGGCCCAGGGTCTTACAGCGTCCAGGGGGGTGGGGCCAAGCCTCAGCCAAGCTCTGTGGCGATGGCCCTGCCAATCCCTGGGCAGCTCAGGAAACTTCGCCTCCATTCCCGTGTGAAACGCCTGAGCAATTATCAATTCCAGAGTCAAATCCGCCTCTGCCCCCAGCCCCCCTGAGATCTGCAGCAAAGATTTTATCTGGAATCCCCGAGAAATCGGTCGCTATTTAACCCTCCCACAAAGGGAACCCAAGTGTCCCCGAGCCCTGACACTCAGCTCTGTCTGGCCCCTGCAGGGTCTGGCTCTCAAAGTTTTCAGCCCTCGACCCTTTCGCCCCGACAATCCATTCCCGCGAGCCTCTCTCACCGAGGGGGGCAAAGTGTTTGGATCTTCACACAGCAGGTGCCTGGGAAGTACCCGTCGGGTGGGTCACAGAGTCCCACAAAGGGGTTTTTAATTCAAGTGCAATTTGCCTTTAACCCAGCGCCCCTGCGGCTTAGTGTTTGCTTTGCTTGGGAGCTACTGAGCAGTGAAAATAAACCAGCTTCTAGCACATGAAAAGTTGAAGCGCTGGGAATCATTTCATCTCCTGTTAAACCATAACCACCACCACCCTGCCGCTGGGCTGGGCTGGGCGAGCTGCGAGGGTGTGGTTATGGTCTGTCAGATTAGCACTAAGAGGCCCCCTTGGGCTAGGTGCTATACACACAGAACATGAGACAGACAGTCCCTGCCCTAAAGAGCTCACAGTCTAATTAGACAAAGGATGGGAGGGGAAACTGAGGCACAAGGAGGGGAAAAGGGTTTTACCAAAACTCACAGGGCCAGTTAGTGGCAGAGCGTGGAACAGATCCCATGGGTGCAGTCAAGTACTCTGCCCACTAGGCTGTGCTGCCTCCCAATCCAGAGGCAGGAGGTGGAGAGGAACCAAGGGGGTGCTGGTTCCGCATGGGTCACACACAGGCAGGCCTGGCAGCACTGAGCTGAAGGAACGGGAGGGGAGCTGGGGTTTGCACCTGCTGATGGGAGCTGGGGCTGCGGCTGGAGACTGGCAGGAGGGGCCTAGGAGGAGGGAACATAGAATCATAGAATCATAGAATATCAGGGTTGGAAGGGACCTCAGGAGGTCATCTAGTCCAACCCCCTGCTCAAAGCAGGACCAATCCCCAATTAAATCATCCCAGCCAGGGCTTTGTCAAGCCTGACCTTAAAAACTTCTAAGGAAGGAGATTCTACCACCTCCCTAGGTAACGCATTCCAGTGTTTCACCACCCTCCTAGTGAAAAAGTTTTTCTTAATATCCAACCTAAACCTCCCCCACTGCAACTTGAGACCATTACTCCTTGTCCTCTCCTTTTCTACCACTGAGAATAGTCTAGAACCACCCTCTCTGGAACCACCTCTCAGGTAGTTGAAAGCAGCTATCAAATCCCCCCTCATTCTTCTCTTCTGCAGGGTAAACAATCCCAGTTCCCTCAGCCTCTCCTCATAAGTCTTGTGTTCCAGACCCCTAATCATTTTTGTTACCCTTCGCTGGACTCTTTCCAATTTATCCACATCCTTCTTGTAGTGTGGGGCCCAAAACTGGACACAGTAGTCCAGATGAGGCCTCACCCGTGTAGAATAGAGGGGAACGATCACGTCCCTCGATCTGCTCACTATGCCCCTACTTATACATCCCAAAATGCAATTGGCCTTCTTGGCAACAAGGGCACACTGCTGACTCATATCCACTGAAACCCCTAGGTCCTTTTCCGCAGAACTGCTGCCTAGCCATTCGGTCCCTAGTCTGTAGCTGTGCATTGGGTTCTTCCGTCCTAAGTGCAGGACCCTGCACTTATCCTTATTGAACCTCATCAGATTTCTTTTGGCCCAATCCTCCAATTTGTCTAGGTCCCTCTGTATCCTATCCCTGCCCTCCAGCGTATCTACCACTCCTCCCAGTTTAGTATCATCCGCAAATTTGCTGAGAGTGCAAACCACACCATCCTCCAGATCATTTATGAAGATATTGAACAAAACCGGCCCCAGGACTGACCCCTGGGGCACTCCACTTGACACTGGCTGCCAACTAGACATGGAGCCATTGATCACTACCCATTGAGCCCGACAATCTAGCCAACTTTCTACCCACCTTATAGTGCATTCATCCAGCCCGTACTTCTTTAACTTGCTGACAAGAATACTGTGGGAGACCGTGTCAAAAGCTTTGCTAAAGTCAAGAAACAATACATCCACTGCTTTCCCTTCATCCACAGAACCAGTTATCTCGTCATAGAAGGCGATTAGATTAGTCAGGCATGACCTTCCCTTGGTGAATCCATCCTGACTGTTCCTGATCACTTTCCTCTCATGTAAGTGCTTCAGGATTGATTCTTTGAGGACCTGCTCCATGATTTTTCCGGGGACTGAGGTGAGGCTGACTGGCCTGTAGTTCCCAGGATCCTCCTTCCCTTTTTTAAAGATTGGCACTACATTAGCCTTTTTCCAGTCATCTGGGACTTCCCTCGATCGCCACGAGTTTTCAAAGATAATGGCCAATGGCTCTGCAATCACAGCCGCCAATTCCTTTAGCACTCTTGGATGCAACTCGTCCGGCTCCATGGACTTGTGCATGTGCAGCTTTTCTAAATAGTCCCGAACCACCTCTTTCTCCACAGAGGGCTGGCCATCTACTCCCCATGTTGTGATGCCCAGCGCAGCAGTCTGGGAGCTGACCTTGTTAGTGAAGACAGAGGCAAAAAAAGCATTGAGTACATTAGCTTTTTCCACATCCTCTGTCACTAGTTTGCCTCCCTCATTCAGTAAGGGGCCCACACTTTCCTTGGCTTTCTTCTTGTTGCCAACATACCTGAAGAAACCCTTCTTGTTACTCTTGACATCTCTCGCTAGCTGCAGCTCCAGGTGCGATTTGGCCCTCCTGATTTCATTCCTACATGCCCGAGCAATATTTTTATACTCTTCCCTGGTCATATGTCCAACCCTCCACTTCTTGTAAGCTTCTTTTGTATGTTTAAGATCCGCTAGGATTTCACCATTAAGCCAAGCTGGTCGCCTGCCATATTTACTATTCTTTCGACTCATCGGGATGGTTTGTCCCTGTAACCTCAACAGGGATTCCTTGAAATACAGCCAGCTCTCCTGGACTCCTTTTCCCTTCATGTTTGTCCCCCAGGGGATCCTACCCATCCGTTCCCTGAGGGAGTCAAAGTCTGCTTTCCTGAAGTCCAGGGTCTGTATCCTGCTGCTTACCTTTCTTCCCTGTGTCAGGATCCTGAACTCAACCAACTCATGGTCACTGCCTCCCAGATTCCCATCCACTTTTGCTTCCCCCACTAATTCTACCTGGATTGTGAGCAGCAGGTCAAGAAAAGCGCCCCCCCTAGTTGGCTCCTCTAGCACTTGCACCAGGAAATTGTCCCCTACTCTCAGCAAATTTGCGGACAATACTAAACTGGGAGGAGTGGTAGATATGCTGGAGGGCAGGGATAGGATACAGCAGGACCTAAACAAATTGGAGGATTGGGCCAAAAGAAATCTGATGAGGTTCAATAAGGATAAGTGCAGGGTCCTGCACTGAGGACGGAAGAACCCAATGCACAGCTACAGACTAGGGACCGAATGACTAGGCAGCAGTTCTGCAGAAAAGGACCTCGCGGTTACAGTCCACGAGAAGCTGGGTATGAGTCCACAGTGTGCCGTTGTTGCCAAGAAGGCTAACGGCATTTTGGCTGTATAAGTAGGGGCATTGCCAGCAGATCGAGGGACATGATCGTTCCCCTCTATTTGACATTGGTGAGGCCTCATGTGGAGTACAGTGTCTAGTTTGGGCCCCACACTACAAGAAGGATGTGAACAAATGGGAAAGCATCCAGTGGAAGGCAACAAAAATGATGAGGGGACTGGAACACATGACTTATGAGGAGAGGCTGAGGGAACTGGGATTGTTTAGTCTGCAGAAGAGAAGATTGAGGGGGGATTTGATAGCTGCTTTCAACTACCTGAAAGGGGGTTGCAAAGAGGATGGATCTAGGCTGTTCTCAGTGGTGGCAGATGACAGAACAAGGCGTAATGGTCTCAAGTTGCAGTGCGGGAGGTTTAGGTTGGATATTAGGAAAAACTTTTTCACTAGGAGGGTGGTGAAGCACTGGAATGCATTACCTAGGGAGGTGGTGGAATCTCTTTCCTTTGAGGTTTTTAAGGTCAGGCTTGACAAAACCCTGGCTGGGATGATTTAGTTGGGGATTGGTCCTGCTTTGAGCAGGGGGTTGGAATAGATGACCTGCTGTGGTCCCTTCCAACCCTGAGATTCGGTGGTTCTATCCCTAGCCATTCAGAATGTGCTTTGTGTCCGTGACCTGTGCTCGTGATTATTTACACCTCACCTTATTTTTTCAGTGATGATTTTATGTTTTTTTCTGGGTGTTAATGAAAATGGTAAATAGTTTACAGCCAAGAACTGATCCTTGTGGGACCCCACTGGAAACACTCCACTTGATACAGGAGTTCTGAAGGAACTCAGATGTGAAATTGCAGAACTACTAACTGTGTTATGTAACCTGTTGCTTAAATCAGACTCTGTACCATATGATTGGAGCTTAGTTAATGTAACTCCAATTTTTTAAAAAGACTTCAAAGATGATACTAGCAATTACACGCTGGAAAACCTAGCTTCAGTACCAGAGAAGTAGGTTGAAACTACAGTAAAGAACGGAATGATCAGGAACGTAGATGAACATGAATTGTTGAGAAAGAGTCAACATGGGATCTGTAAAGGGAAATCATGCCTCACCAATCTATTAGAATTCTTTGAGGTGGGTCAGCCCTGTGCCTGGGCCGGGCAGGCCTGGGTCAGTGTGACAGGGACACACGGCCCCTGGGGGCAGGACTGAGGGTGTGCAGTGAAGAGGCCAGTGGAGTGAGAGCTCACACTGCCAGAGCAGGCTGGGAGCTCAGAACAGATGTTAATGACCCCTGTGCATCATTTTGTGATATATTCACCCCCACACACAAAGCCCGCCCTGGCAGTGGTGCATGCGGCAGGCTGTGGAGGGTGGAGATGCCGAGACAGACACCAGCTCACACCAACAACACGCCCTTGTGTCTCCTGTCTCAGGGGACAGCTGGAGCTAGTGGTAAAATAGTGGAAATTGTCAAGAGAAATTTGCCCTTTTCCTGGGAATGGATTTAGAAATTCACTAGTTTTGGCTCAGCAGGACTGAGCCTGTCACAGGGAGGTTCCAATGGGAAACCAGGGGGTCCAGCTCTCCCCGATGCAGAGACCAGATGTGTGTGTGGGGGGATGGTGAATAATGTTTCCATTCTCATCTCATGAGGGAGGGCCCCTCTGGCCACAGACACATCAGGGCCTCCCTGAGACACGCTACAAGAGCCCAGAGCCTGTCCGGGCCGGAAGAAGGAAGGGAGAAGGAGGGACCTGGGGCACAGAGCCCCAGTGGGTGCTCATCAGAGATGTAGACTCGATGCTGCTGTGGGATATTCAGGCTGAGTCGCCGGCTCTCGATCACCCCATGATCCTGCTGTGACTGCTCTGTGAGTTTGCAGTGAGCCCTCTGCCTAGCGGTTTAGGGGCAGGCAGGTTTATAGGTCTGCCTGTGCTAGGGGGACATGGGAAACAGCCTGGAGGGGAAGTTATGGTAAAAATGGTTTAAACGAACAGCTGCACGTTGATGTTCTACTGAGCTCTAAGCAGTTATTTCATGTTGGGTTTAAAAACTGGTTTGAAATTCATGGCCAAAGTTTCTTACCAATTTCTGAGAGAATATTTAATGCTCAGAACATTGTTTTGATATCTAGCTATTTTATTTAATGTCTAATGTCCCTGTGTGTGTGTATTGTACTCACATATATATTACAACCTATGGCTGAGATTTTCAAAGCTGCCTATGGGATTTGGACACTTTGTTCAAATGCATGGCAACTGAGCCTCCAAATCACCTATACAGCTCTGAAAGTCTGAGCCGGTGAGCAGATCTTTAATAGTACATAGAATGGACCTGCATTAAAAGGATGATATTGAGGTTACAAACCTGGAAATGACAGGGTTAGGACTGGCTGTGCGGAGCTCATTTCAGGGACGAGGACAAAGAGTTGAAGTTGATTAGGAAAGTAAAGAGAGTGAGAAAATGTTCTGAAGATCAATAATGTTCGTGTTCTTTGTTTTCAGCAGGTTACATGGTGAGGAGTGTTTTACTATTAGAACAAATTTCTTAGACGTTAATGGAAACTTTAATCCTGCCTTGCAAATATTCAAACTTTGTAAGATTCCCACTTGGGGCTTTCCATCGATAGCCATGGTGAGACCCAGGGCCCACAGATGGCTCCAATTGTGGGATCGGGGTGTATGGCTCTTGCAACATGATCCTGAGTTGGGATTTTCTGGCTTGTCTTGGCTTAATTATTTACATTAATGTCACCCTAGTGTAGCTGGGGTGAGATTAATATAGTTAGAGCTGCTGTGTCTGCCACTCACCCCCTCTCCTGTCTGGTGCAGGTGCTGGGATCACAGGCCAGGAGCCCTGCAGCTCCCCAGGTGAGTGAGAGCACAAGAGACATGGAAGAAGGGGAGACATAGAAAGGAGTGAAACCCCCAGACAATGGCAACGGGAGGGCGGCTGGGGAAGTGTAGGAGGCGGATGGGTGGGCAATGCCTTTTGCACGATTCCTGCCTGAAATCCTGGTAATCGCACTGTAAATGCAACTTCCCACAGTGACAGACCATAAACTTTACTGGAAGTGAAACCCATCTTGGCCAAATCCTCAGCAGGCATAAATCAGAATACCTCTGTTGACTCCAATGGAGCAGGGCTGATTTACATGAGCCAGGGATCTGGCCCAGTGTCACTGAGATACATGTTTAACAAAATTTTCATTTGTGTAAATCTTGGCAGGCTTGGAGCTAATAGAGGAGTGTATTGATGAGACCAGGGCACTGCACTAGAATGAATTTGCAAAAAGAAAAGGAGTACTTGTGGCACCTTCGAGACGAATACAGACTAACACGGCTGTTACTCTGAAACCTGTTAGAATGAATTTGTCTTCAATCTCCTGTGTTGCACTGTATTTATCTTCATTCCAACGTGAAGAGAAACGGCTCTTTCAATCAGCCAAGCGTACTTCTCACTAATCCATCACTAATGCTTCGTTCCCTGCCTGGCTCTGCCTTCCCTGCAGAGCTAACTCGAGTTATCCGCACTCAGCGACTCCTCTCGAGTGAGCCGAGCTCGTGCGAGAACAGGCACACTGCTGTGCCCACACTGACTCTGCTCTCCCTCCAGTGTGGGGCTAGGTACAGCTTCCTGGGGCACGGCCCACGGCTCGGAGAGCTGCAGAAAACGGAGATGTGCTATGAATTCTTTGCCAGTCTGACGTTTCTGGGCACACGACGGGAACTGTGGGAAGGCACTGGAGGACTAGTGGTACTCGTGGTACTCAAGTGGTGCTAGCCTGTGTCCACACTACAGCGGGAGTGTCTACACTTCAATTTCAGCCCCCTTGCCTGACTCTATGAGTCTGAGTCAGTTGCCCTGTCCTCTGAGACTTGCTGTCACGTTGGGTTTTTGCCATGGAGATGTACCCTTAGTCTCTCTTTCTTGTTGCAGGTGACTTCCCTTCTCCTAAATTGTCTCTGAGCACCTCTTCAGCTCAGGTCGGGGACTGCATTTCGGCTCAGTGTCACCTTCGTCTCAAGACTTTAGCTGCTTTAGTTATTTTCTGTCAGGATGGTAAAGAAATATCAAGCCAAAAGGTCATGCCAGGCCGGTCACTGTATCAACATGACATCTCTGTGCAGAGCTCAGGCCAGTTTCGATGTATGTACCAGTACAGGAACGACCAGAACCAGGTGAAAAATTCTCGTCTCAGTCTCCTCCAGACACTGAATATACCAGGTGAGTTGTTGGACCCCAACACAATGTAAGGAGGGGGAAGGGAACAGCCGGATGGTGTCAGGCATTTTATAATTGTGTGGGCTTCTGCCATGGAACGTGTGGATGTTGTGAAGGCCAAAAGGATAACTGGGTTGAAAAAAGTATGAGATAAGTTCCTGGAGGTTAAGTCCATCAATGGCTATTAGCCATGATCTGGGTGTTTCTAAACCTCTGACTGCCAGTAGCTGGGAGAGGATGACAGGGGATGGCTCACTCATGAATTGTCCTGTTCTGCTCATTCCCTCTGAAGCACCCGGCATTGGCCCCGGTCAGAAGACAGGATACTGGGCTAGATGGACTATTGGTCTGATCAAGTCTGGCTGTTTTTATGTTCTTATTAGATTTCTAACTCCATTTTCCAACCCCACCTCTTGGCCAGTTTCTCTTTCTCATCCACTCATGATCGTTGTGGGCAGAGATTGACATTTATCCTGTCTGTAAAGCTACCAGCTCAATGAGACCTGACCTGGATTTGACTGTCATGTGCTAGTGCATTATTATTATTAGTTATTATTACACCAGCTAGGAATCTGGCCCACTGATGTCAATGGAGCAGGGCTGATCTGCACCAGCTGGAGATCTGGCCCATTGACTCCAGTAGAGTGGGACCAATTTACCCCAGCTGGGATTTGGCCCAGTGTGTCTGAGGCTCCTTTGGAGAGACATCGTCTAGGGATTTGTAGCAGCTGCGTCTCTGGGATGATCTCTGCTTGGCTGGCCACTGAACCGCTGAACGTCCCTGATGTTGTCTGTGTTTTTTGCCCAGGCCAGAAGCTGATCCCGAGCACCGGCCCCAGCCCTGAGGATCCAGCGTCTCAGGAAGGTGAGTGACGAGGGTTGCCAACTTTCTAGTTTCAGAAAATTGAACATCCTTGGCCCGCCGCTGCCCCGAAGCCCCTCCCCCTACCCCATCCCTTCCCCACGGCCCCACCCCCACTCACTCCATCCCCCCTCCTCCGTCTCTCACTCTTCCCCACCCTCGCTCACTTTCACCAGGGCTGGGGCAGGGGATTGGCGTTTGTGGGGGAGTGAGGGATCTAGCTGGAGGTGTGGGTTCTGGGTGGGGCTAGGGATGAGGGGCTCAGGGTGTAGGAGGGTGCTCCAGCCTGGGGCCAAGGGGTTTGGAGTGCGGGAGGGAGCTCTGGGCTAGGGCAGGGGGTTGAGGTGTGGGGGGAAAGATGAGGGCTCCAGCTGGGGTGCGGGGTCTGGGGTGGGGCTGGGTATGAAGGGCTTGGGGTGTATGAGGGAGCTCTAGGTTGGGGCCAAGGGGTTCGGAGTGTGGGAGAGGAGTGTGGAGTCCGGGAAGGAATTCGGGTGTGGGAGGGAATGTGGGGTGCAGGCTCCAGGAGGGAGTATGGGTGTGTGAGGGGGCTCTGAGTTGTTGCAGGGGTTTGGGGCCCGGGAGGGGGCTTGGAGGGCAGGCTCTGGGTGGCTCTGGCTGGTGTGGTTTGTGGGGGTCTGGGAGGCATTGATGTCAGGTGACCCCTTAAATAGCAGCCACACCAGCACGGCCCTGGCATTTCCCGGGTGTCAGAGGCTGCTCTAACAGCCATGAATCCTGGACACCTGGCTTGGTGAGGACAAAAGTTTTTCCTGTTCTCTGGAATGTCGGGGCGGGGAGGGAGAGAATTCCCCGCTAGTGACACACCCACCCCACTGCTGCCCCTGGCTCGTTGCTCCCCCAGCATAGTGCAAATCACAGCAGCTCTAGGGAGAGAGCTGATGCAGGCCCCCCTCCTCCTCCTACCATTTGCAGTGACCCCCAACCCCTCTCCTTCATTCTCCCCCACAGCCCGGCTGCTGGCTGGGGCCTCCACACTCAGCTGCTGCCCGACTCTGTTCGGACCCGTTCCCAAGCAGAGCAGCCCAATTTTACCCTATGCTTCCACACAGCCCATTCATCCCCGGGAGGAGAGTGACCTGCCCACAGCCCCTTACCTGCTGGCTGCATGGTCCCGAGTTGAACCCAGCACAGTAGCCCCACAGGGAGCAGGTTGTGGGACCCAGGACAGGTGGCTGACCCCTCCTCTCTCAGCTCCCAACAGCTGGGGAGCAGTGGGCCGGGTAGGGAGGGGGCTGAAGGCACTTCCTAAAGGCCACAGTGCCCGCTCTGCAGGGAACCCCTGGCCACCGCAGAGGCTGCTGCCGGGGGTTAACCCTGCCGGCCCCAGCCTGCAGCCGAATGCCTTTCCCAGCCCCTCCGCTGGGATCCACCCCCTGCCAGTGGGGGCTCGCACCGCCCCCGAGCTCCACAGAGAGAGCTGCTGCAGGCCCCCTACTCATCCCCCTGCCACCAACCAGACTTTTAACGGCCCAGTTGGCAGTGCTGACCGGAGCCGCCAGGGTCTCTTTTCGAAAGAGAAAACCGGATGCCTGGCAACCCTAAGAGTGACTGTGTTCAGGCCTAATTCCCCCAGCGCTCAGCACGCTGAGATCACGTTGGGTCTGAGCTCTGAAGAATCTCACCCTGATTCCCTGACCCACAGCCCATCGGCATCCCTGGGACCCTAGCACTGAGTCCAGTGGGCCGGGTTACTCCTATGTTCAGAACTGGGAGAAGGTGTCCTGTTCTAGGCCAGTCCTTGAGCAGCCCCTCTCCAACCTCCCCCACAGCAGGGTGTATGGGGAGGGGAATAGCACATATAGGAGCATCCGCAGCTGAGGGAGACCCATCTGTCTCCCCACAGCCATTCCCCCCTCTCACCCTGCAGCTGGCAGCATCTCCTATTAAAACAGCTTCTGTGTCGTTGCAGCGATGGGAGAGGAAGCAGAGATGGGACCATTTTACACCCCATGGCCAAAGCACCCGGCAGCTTGGGAAAGTGGAAAGAACCTCCCCTGTGGGCTGGGAGCCGGGGGTGGGGAGAGTTCATGAATCCCCGTTCTGCACTGTTACGAGAAGGAGGAACTGGGATGGAACCAGAGGACCCCCGGAGGGCAGACTGGAATCCACCCAACAGCCTCAAGAATGGGAGAACCAAAGAACAAGATAACATCTAGCAGCGCGGATGTGCTATCTGCTGATTGATTCAGCAACAGCATGATGAAGCAATTCCCATAGACTGGCATAGGAAGAAATTCCTATAAAAATAGACTCTAAAAAGTGAGAACTTTGGGGTCTGATTCTGCAAACCAACTTCCAGGAGCATCAGATGAGCATCTGACAAGGCCCTGCTCCCTCCTCATGTCCAGGCCACCTGGCCGGTGGCTTGGCATGAGCAACTCTAAGGCTGGTAACTATATTAACAACCTTGCAGAACCTGTGTGTGTGTGTTTGTATGAATGAATGTGTGAATAAATATGAGATTGAATGGAATGTTATAGCTATAACTAAGTGCTTACTATGATTCTTTCTGTATTCACAATAAATGTGGCATTTTGCCTTTTTCCCTTTCATGAGATCCTGTTGGTTTTTATTTTATTGGTATAACAGCGGAAGGTCCCTCCCATGACCCCGGTGGGGAAGGACAGGCTCTAAAGCCTTGGCGAGGCCAGAGCAAGTCTGGGCTGGGGCATCCCATGGTTGGGGAGTCACACATTGGCTGGTCTGTGACTCACCTGCCCATTGTGACAAGCCCCTGCTGGCTGGCACAGCCTCATCCCCTCACTCCCAGGCTTGGCTCTGGCAGAGCGAGAGCTGGCACGTGCCGCTGGGGAACGCTGAGCCAGCAGTTCCAGCTCCGCCACTGGCAGCAGAAAGTGGGTGGCCCATTTACGCGCAGGCTTCTGCCCACTCCTGACTGCAGGTAGGAGAATCTTCTAGTGTCCACCTCTGCTTTTCCATTGTATCGCCAACCACACCGAGCCTTCCCCGAGCTCCTGGCTGGGTGGCGCACGTCTGCCAAGTGCCCCGGTGCCGGCGGTCTAGCCTGGTGCCAGTGAGGAAGTGGGCAGCGGCATGCACACAGGAGGGAGTCTGGGGCAGCTCGAAAGAAGGGGTCGCACCAGTTGAGCCCGGAGGGGACGGAGACAAGGAGGAGGGTTTGGCAGGGCTGGTGGCATGGCACGGGAAGGCGGCACAGGTGGTTAGATGAGGCATTGGGCTGGGACCCAGGAGAGCTGTGTTCAGTTCCCCGCTCCTCTGTAAGTCTTCTACGTGAGATCAGGTGAGTCCCCGCCGCTCTGGGCCTCAGCTAACGAGGGAGAGCACGTCCCTGCTCTGCGGAGGGGGGGTTGAGAGCCTAAATACCACAACACCCGTGTGCTAAGCCACTGGCATGATGGGGCCAGGTAAGTGCTCAGACACTGAGGTTGCCGGGGAAACAGGCATTCTCCGGTTGCCTGGAGACATTGTTCCATTCACCAGAACAGTCCGATGCCAGGACAGTCCCCCTGAGCTCTGGAGAGGACTAGAGGTGCCTTAGGACGCCTGCCGTGCAGCTGCTGCAGAGTCAGCAGTTGACACTGGGTGAGGAATGGAGCCCCCCAGGGCAGGGGCCATTCAGGAGACCCAGCATGGGGGGAATCAGGCCTGGGATTCCCTGCAGCGGCTGCTCCCACACAGGCCTTGGAGAGAGGAGCAGTGAAACCCCCACAAAGCTCTGCCCCCGCACAGAGCTCTGTAGCACTGGGACCCTGTACGCGTGAGCCGCAATCCAGCAGGGCCTTGGGCCAGCCCCACCCTCTCCCATTGCCCCGCTCTGGGAGGCCAGGGCACAGTTCACAATTTAGTACGGACCAGCTGCAAGGATCCTGGCGGGCCCTGGTATGGTTGGAGCAGCATTTTCAATGTTGGGGAAAAGCGAGATCTGTGCAATAGGCAACGTAGCTCCATCTGGGCACCAGCCAGCTCCTGTGCCCCAGAGAGCTCCCACAGCTCCCACTGAACCAGGGATGAAGGGGGCAAGAGGTTGAAAGAGCAGGTGCCATCCTGGAACCCAGAAGACCCATGTTCATTTCCCAGCTCTGCCACAGATGCTCTGTTTGTCTTCGAGCAAGTCCCTTCTTCCCTCTGTGCTGTAGTTCCCTGTCTGTGCAGTGGAGTTTGCTGCCAGACCCTGCCCTGAAGGGGGCAGTTAGAATAAATGCAATCGAGGTTGGGCAGTGCTCGGATGCCGGGGGATGAGGGCCAGGATGGTGCCTAAGACAGACCGAAAGCAAGGGGGAGCTACAGAGCCGGTGGTGAGAGGGGTTTGGCCTTTGACAATCTGCTCTGAGTGCCTGGGGTGCCAGACCCCAGACAGCCACTGGCATTGCAAGACCTCCCTGATCTACAGTGCTGCTGCTCTCCCTGCTTCTAGGAGTCACTGCCTCCCCCTGGGCCGAGACCCCCGTGTCACGGAGTCCCCGGGCGATGCTCTGGAACTGCTCCCTACGAAGTCAGTCAGGACTCTGGGGAAGTCTCCTTTCTGTGAGCAGCCTGTCTGCAGGGCAAACAGCTCACACAGCTTCCACCTTCCTGGGTCTGACCTCTGAGCATTCAGCATCCTCTTCTCCTCCGTGAGCTTCCCACAGCGAGTCCGCCCAGTCAGGCTCCTGGGGAAGCGGGAGGGTCCTGCCCCCCAGCTCCGCAGACAGACGTGACTCTCAGCCAGCCAGTAAAACAGAAGGTTTATTAGATGACAGGAACATGGTCTAACACAGAGCATGTAGGTGCAGAGAACAGGAGCCCTCAGCTGAGTCCATTTTGGGAGGTAGTGAGCCAGACAACCACGTCTGTACTTCACTCCATGTCCCCAGCCAGCCTCAACTGAAACTCTCTCCAGCCCCTCCTCCTCTGGGCTTTGTCCCTTTCCCGGGCCAGGAGGTCACCTGATTCCTTTTTTCTCCAACCCTTTTAGCTCTCACCTTGTAGGGAGGATGGGCCAGGCCATCAGCACCCAGGAAATAGGGTGTTGGCCATTCTCTGTGTCCAGACCCCTGCACATACCTGCCCTCTAGGGCTCTGCAATGATCATACACCCTTACCCACCACCTAGATACTTAAGACCTGCATAGGGGAAACTGAGGCACCCCCACACTATTTAGAGGAAACATTAAGAACAGTCCCACTTCGTCACATGCCACAGCAATCATCTCCTGGGGCTGTCATGGCACTGAGCATTAGCAAGGTCTGAGACTCAGTTGGGCGGGGTGGGGGGGCTGCTATTAAAGCAGCTTCTGTGTCGTTGCAGCGGTGGGAGAGGAAGCAGAGATGGGACCATTTTACACCCCATGGCCAAAGCACCCGGCAGCTTGGGAAAGTGGAAAGAGCTTCCCATGTGGGCTGGGAGCTATGGGTGGGGAGAGTTCATGAATCCCCGTTCTGCACTGTTACGAGAAGGAGGAACCGGGATGGAAGTGATTCTCCCATTCGGGGATCCAGAGACCCCCTGGCTCCAATAGCATGGATGCAGGGAGGGGCTCTGGCCTGGGGTCTGCAGGAGCTGGGACTAGAGGAGCCCAGCGGTCCCTTCCGGCCTAACGTCTGTGACTCTGGGGAACGGAAGGTCCCTCCCATGGCCCCGGTGCGGAAGGACAAGCTCTAAAGCCTTGGCAAGGCCAGAGCAAGTCTGGGCTGGGGCATCCCATGGTTGGGGAGTCACACATTGGCTGGTCTGTGACTCGCCTGCCCATTGTGACACGCCCCTGCTGGCTGGCACAGCCTCATCCCCTCACTGCCAGGCTTGGCTCTGGCAGAGCGAGAGCTGGCAGGTGCCGCTGGGGAACGCTGAGCCAGCAGATCCAGCTCCGCCACCGGCAGCAGAAAGTGGGTGGCCCATTTACGTGCAGGTTTCTGCCCACTCCTGACTTCAGGTAGGAGAATCTTCTATTGCCCACCTCTGCTTTTCCATTGCATCGCCAACCACACCGAGCCTTCCCCGAGCTCCTGGCTGGGTGCCGGCCGTCTAGTCTGGTGCCAGTGAGGAAGTGGGCACCGGCATGCGCACAGGAGGGAGCCCGGGGCAGCTCGACAGAAGGGGTCGCACCAGTTGAGCCCGGAGGGGACGGAGACAAGGAGGAGGGTTTGGCAGGGCTGGTGGCACGGCACGGGAAGGCGGCACAGGTGGTTAGATGAGGCATTGGGCTGGGACCCAGGAGAGCTGTGTTCAGTTCCCAGCTCCTCTGTAAGTCTTCTGTGTGAGATCAGATGAGTCCCCGCTGCCCCAGGCCTCATCTAATGAGGGAGAGCAGGTCCTTGCTCTGCGGGGGGGTTGAGAGCCTAAATACCACAACACCCGTGTGCTCAGCCACTGGCATGGTGGGGCCAGGTAAGTGTCCAGACCGGGAGGTAGCTAGTGGCCCTGCCCCTCGTCCTACTCCAGCTCTGCTCTCGCTCTAGCCTCGCTCCACCCACGCCCCAGCCTCCTGAGTCCAGCTCCAACCACGAGGCCTGACCACCTCCAGCACCTTTGCTGACACCATCACTTCCAGAGGGAATGGCACTGAGGTTGCCGGGGGAACAGGCATTCTCCGTCTGCCCGGAGCCATTGTTCCATTCACCAGGACAGTCCGATGCCAGGATAGTCCCCCTGAGCTCTGGAGAGGACTAGAGGTGCCTTAGGACGCCTGCCGTGCAGCTGCTGCAGAATCAGCAGTTGACACGGGGTGAGGAATGGAGCCCCCCAGGGCAGGGGCCATTCAGGAGACCCAGCGTGGGTGGAATCAGGCCTGGGATTCTCTGCAGTGGCTGCTGCCACACAGGCCTTGGAGAGACGAGCTGTGAAACCCCCACAAAGCTCTGCCCCGGCACAGCCTGCCTGCCTGCTGCTCTCCCGCCTTCTGCTCCTTCCCCTTCATGGTGGTGTCAGAGCAACTCCTGCTGCTCACCAGCCTGCCCCCCGCACCACACCCCACTTTCCTCCCCCACCTGGGACCTGCCACGGCCCCAATATTCCTGGGGGAAGGGATCAGGGTAATTTCCCTGGGCAGGAAGAATCCTGAGTGGTTGGATGCAGCCTGTCTGCTGGGCAGTTTGTGAACCAGCAGAAGGAGAGGCGGGAGTGACCCGGGGGAGGCCGTTTGGCCTGCGGGATGGGCCTGGGAGTCCGGAGACCTGGGTTCTGATCCTGCCTGTACTGCTGACTGCCTGGGTGACTTTGAGCACATCCATTGGCTTGTTTCCCTGCTGGCAGCTGTAGGCGCTGGTGGAACAGCAATACGTGGACTGGCCCTGATGCTGAACGGGGCAGTCGCCTCTCATCTCTCACAAGCAATGCCTTGTCCTGGCTTCTTGCAGGATGGCTGAGGAAGTCCGCAAGGTCCCCTTGAAGCCCATCCTTGCCTGGGAGGAGACGAGACCTCCTCGAAGGAAGAGTCCGCAGAAGAGCCCACAGCAGCAGCAGGAGCTGTGTGTGCCTCAGCCCTTCCATGCTGGTGAGTGGGTGCCTCCTGGGTGGGCGGAGGGGCTGCAAAAATGGCAGGGGCCATGGCCCTGCATTGCGGTGGGGCTTGCCCCTCTGGGGGTTGGGATTGCAAGACCAGGGTGTCAGTGGCGGGAGAAGACTCTATCACCTTTGTACAACTCTGGGCTGCCATGAGATGGAGAGACAGGAAAACCCAGGCAGGGGGGAATAGCCCCTCCTGCTGGCAGCAGCTGCAGCCCCTACATCTGACCGGGCATTAGGGGCGGCAGCAGAAGCATCAGGTGGAGACTGACTGAATTGCCCACCCCGATCCGTCACACACAGGGTCGGAAGATGTCTTCCACCAGTCGAAGGGGATGCTCCGTGCACGGTGGATTGTTAAGCCTAGGATTGCAGGGCGCCGGCCAAAGCATGAGATGCCCCCTGATGTTGCAGCCCCATCTGCTGGCTCCTTTGCAGGGGGGTTACGCATGGCACAGCACAGGGCATTTGGGTGGGGGGGTTGATGATGGGAGCCCAGGGCTTGCCCAGGTTACACCCCGTGGCTGTCGATGGCAGGAGAGGCAGTCAGAGGAAGCAGAACAGGCAGGCCCTGGGTCCCCGTATCCCACGCAGACTGGGTAGCTCCTCCCTCTCCCGCAGCGGGGAGCAGAGCGATTCACTGCCAGTCCCTCTGCCCCCTCCAGCAATGGCCCGGAGAGTGGGGACACCACTCATAGCCTGACATCATGCCTCCTTCCAGGTGTGGCGCTCCCCAAATCCCCAGGCTCAGCCTGCATGCTGGGTGCGGGCAGGGAAGTGGGGTGGCCGCTGGGAACCAGGGCTCTGACTGGATCTTTGCTGGGCTGAGCAGCAAAGAGTTGGGGAAACCAGGGATGGCTGTGCCAGACCCTGTTGTGCATCGGGGCTGCTACCCTGCTGGGGTGGGAGCGGGGGGCAAGGGTTTCTGCTAAGATCTGTGTCACCCAGCCTGCAGCTTGGCAGCCCCAGGTATTACCACTGCTCTGTCTTTGATCAGATTCACCATCACCTGGGAATGCCTCCTGTTTTATGGGGCCAGACTCGCAGGAGAAAGACACCCTAGACTACATCAACGCCTTTCTCAAGGGCAATGAACAGGTACCAAGAGCCCTCCTCTGATCTGTCAGTTACTGCCCTGTCCACATGCAGTATCCGTCCTTCTCCGGATGAGGCATGGATTCTAAGGCCAGACGGGACCACTGTGACCTCCTGTATAACACAGGCCAGAGACCTGCCCCCAAATAATTCCTGTTTAAACTAGAGCATCTTAAAAACATCCTCTCTTGAGTTACAAAAGGCACCCACCATGCCCCTTGCCCACTGGATTTGGCCAGTCCCCAGCGTGATGGGTTGCCCCCCTCTGAGGTGCCACCTGATGTACTGGCTTATCACTGAGCCCGCCTCTTCTGCCAGCCTGGGCCCCCGTTACCTTGTCTTGTTGGGCTCGGCTCACAAGCCTCTTCCAGCCATACACACAGGCAGGGCCACACCCAGCTGCAGAAAGACACAGACACTGAGATCAGCTCTGGGAAGACTCAGCTGAAGGGCCTTGTCCCAGTTCTCTGGTGCCCACCTCCTTTGGAGTACGGACCCAAAGGTTTTATGACATTCGCCCCCTCCCTCGATGTCGAGAGAGGTATGAACAACTCTTTGCCCCTCCTCCCACTTACTAATTTATACTACAAACTGGGTTGTGGTATAAACAAGAAACAAGATGATTAACTACAAGAGGTAGATTTTAAGGGGTTAGAAGAGATAGCAAACAGAACAAAGCAGATTACCGTAGTAAATAAACAAAACACACAAACGAAGCTTTACACACCAGATAGATAGGATATCCATTAGCAAATTCTCCCCGAGTGATAAACAGGTTGGCAGATTCTTAAGGCAGAAGCTGCCTTGGTTTTGCAGCTTGGATTTCCCAGGTTTTCTTGCACAGGCTAGGAATCTCTCTCTCTAGCCTAGGACCATCACTTCTCATGGTTCAATCTTTGTCTCTCAGGTGTTTCCAGGTATCTTATTGCAGGGAGTCTGAGGTCCCGTCCCGTCCCCCCCGCGATGTCCTTGTTCCCCTTTTATCTTCTCTTCCCACCTGCTGGAAAACTCTTTTGCTGTGACCTGGGTCCAACAGGTCCCGTTGTGTCGCGTTATGTCGGGGAGGTTTCTATTGCACACGGTTCCTGGGGTAGCCCTAATGCTTGTGCATTTCCTCCAGGAGCCAGTGTTTGGCTTTTTTGCTGTTCTACCTGAAAGGCTGTTTTGAACCTCACAGTGTTTTTCAGGAACACATACACAGCTGAACTTCAGAACGTCACATACAACGATAGCACATGCAATCCAATGAGACATTAATGTCTAGCAGATAAAGACTTTTAGACTGATACCTTACAAGACATACTTGGTACCAAACATATCCTAATTATATGACAGTGGCGAATATTGGGGTGTCAGGGTGTCACACCCAGATGTTCCTCCCACTCTATCAAGCCCCCCAGTAAGACTGTCTGGCTGCTTAGCCCCCATGTTGCAGTTCCTCTTTGGACACCTACCCCGTGAGATCTGCTCCCTCTCTGCTCTGGTTTCACACAGAGCTGCCCTGCCCTCCCCACATAGTCACTCCTGTTGGGAGATGAATGGCCTTCTGCCCTTCGGCATATCAAAGCCTGAGCAGCGCTGGGGGGAAGCTTTCTGACATCTCTCCCACTGGCAGCTCTTTCCACGCTAACCTTCCTGTTTTTGTCTAATCTCTGCGGGGCATAGGAGGAGGCCAAGAAACTTGAATTCTTGGATCGTGTCATCACCATCAGCAGGGCCGCCCTCACGAGGCACCCAGAACAAAACCTGGCAGCTTTTCTCTGCAAAGCCCTCCTTGTGGAGAAGATAAAGGTGAGTAAAACAGACACTCGGGCTATGTTACTTGGCGGGTTTAGTGATTGGCCTGGAGAGCTCTGCAGATTTGTCTACCTTCAACTGCCAATCGCTGGATCGTGTTGGACGTTTGTCTGTTAGACTGAAGAGCCCATTATCAAGCATTTGCTCCCTGTGTAGATACTTACCGACTGTCATCAAGGCACCCTGTAACCTTCTCTTTGTGAAGCTGAACTGATTGATTTCTGGAGTCTCTCACTATAAGGCATGTTTCCCAGTCCTTCAGTCACTCTTGTGGCTCTTCTCTGACCCCTCTCCAATTTATCAACATTCTCCTTGAATTGTGGGCACCAGACCTGGAGAGAGGATCCCAGCAGAGGTCGCACCACTGCCAAATACAGAGGGAAAATAACCTCTCTAACTACTGGAGATTGCCCTGTTTGCACAGCCCAGGATGGCATAAGCCCTTTTGGCCCCAGCCTCGCACTGGGCGCTCCTGTGCAGCTGATTACCATGACTGCCAAGTCTTTTCCAGAGTCACCGCTTCCCAGGTTAGAGACCCCATGCTGTGAGTGTGGCCTGCGTTCTTTGTTCCTGAACATGTCACTGTATTGAAACGTAGGTTGTTCCCTTGCACCCAGCTTCCCAAGTCACCAGGTCGCTCTGTATACACCAGTCTCCCTGCACAGAGCCCCAACACTCCGCAGTCAGTGCCCACTAGGGAACTAGCAACAAATCTGCTCCGTAGATTTGGAAAGTCTTTGCTCTGCGGCTCTGCAGAAAGCTTTCCGGAGCTTACCTCCCTTCCCTGAACATGGGACAGCGTGTGCTGGTGGGTGGTCCAGTGGGCTGGGGCTCAGTTCCTCAGTGAGACCTTTGGGCAAATCACTTCCCCCTCTGTGCCTCAGTTTCCCTCCCATGCCTTGTCTCATCCAGTTAGCTCGTGAGTTCTCTGGGGCAGGGACTGGCTCTCACCGTGTGTGTGCAGCACCTGGCACAAGGAGCCTGATCTCAGGTGGAGTCCCTGGATGCTAATGCTGATGGAGCCTTTGCAGTGCACTGGTGCGTGACACTGGGGCACTGACCACAGGCCCTGCACTGTGCTCCCCAGCTGGAGCCCTGCATACCGTCAAGCCCACAGTAGGACGGCCTGTCTGCTGAGGCCACGTGTTGCAGGCCCTGCGCTTTGCTCCCCAGTCGGAGCCTTACGGGAGCTCGGAGCCCGGCTGGCACTTCCCCACACTGTCTCCCCAGGAGCTGATTGATCTTGAGTCCGTCGACTCCCTGACCAGCGGGGTGCGTCAGCAAGCGATGCTCGCCATCATGGAGCTGAGGTACCCGGCCTGCCCGCCCAGCCCCAGCTAGTGCTGTGTGCAGCCAGACACGCCAGCCTCTTGGCATGGCCAGTTCTCCAGGGCATTGTCCCCTCTGCTCCTCCCCCGTCTTCCGATTCCCCCGGGCACGTGGCACCCGTGGGTTGGTGGTGGAGGATCCTTCGGTGCCTGGCGACCTCTCCAAGTGGCCGTGTGAAGATGTGGGGGAGGGAGCGAGGGGATTGGACCTGTCCCCTCTGGGACCCGCAGGCGATGGCTCCGAGGGGAGAGGGGCAGTTGGGCACTGCCGGAGCGGAGCCATGCTGTGCCAGCTGCATCCCACCGGCAGCTCAGCGACTCCCTGTGGCTCAGAGGCTGGGCAGGCTGAGCCCTGGCACGTGGCACAGCCTGCGCCATGGGGGGCTCTCTCTCAGTGCCGCTGGCGTCCTGCTCTCAGCTTCCCAGAAGCCTGCCCATCATGTCCTGGGAGCCTGAGGCCAACATGAGTGCATCAGTCTCGCCTCAGCCCTCCAATCCGCGCATGTCTCTTCTCTTAGCAAAGTGAAGCCACTGCTGCGGGGAATGGAGCTATCCAGCCTGCTCATCGTCTGCTTCTCCAGCGTCTTCTCCCTGCCTCCAGCAGAGACCAACCAGGGCGTGGAGGCTGCTCTATACAACAACGTAAGCCCCAAACTAGCCATGAGGAGCCGCCCCAAACCGAGGGGGAATCCTGCAAGTCACTTGTGTCCCTGCCCCCTGGGTTACCTGGCGCTGGCATAAGAGTGTAATAATCACAGCTCCTTGGCAGCGCTTCAGCTCAGGACCGGCAATTAGTGGGGAACAGACACTCCCTTCACAAGCACATTCATCCCCAGTGCATGGCTGGGGGCACAGGCCTGAGATCGATCGGCTGCTTGAGATGCACACAGGCCAGGGGAAGTGAAGCTTGGCTGGAAATCTCCCCTCCCCCTCAAATGCGGAGTCCTTCCTGACTCTTCTAATGCATTAGACTGTTTGCAGTGGCCTCCCTGGGGACAGCAAAAGCGGGTGGGGTCCTGTTGCCAGGAGGAGTTTGCAGTAGGTCCCCTGCGGGTACAAGTGAGTGGGTGAGCTGGAATAGCAGGGGCTGCCATGGCCTGGGACGTGTCACACGCCAGGGCATTGGTTCGTCGCCTGGCTGGGTAACGCCACTTGCTGTGGTTTCTCCTCTGCTCTGCACACAGACTCTGAACACCATGGATGAGCTGCTGAAGACCTTGGTGTGTGAGGATGAGAAGCGCAACCTTGTGGTGCTGCAAAACATCGTGGAGGTGTGGAGGCATGGGGGCAGGAAGGGGACGAGTCCTGTAGCTGGGGTGGGGCTCTGGGACCAAGGCTCCATTTAATCCCAAGCATGGGACACCCCTGTGCCTTCTGCTCCTCAGAGTACGTTCTAGACAAAGGTTCTTGGGCTGGAGGACCAAGTGCCCCCGCTATATCTGAAAAACGTCTGCATGGCATGGGGGTGGAGGAGGGCTGGATCTGCCGTGTTCTCCACTGAGCCTCATCTGAGCCCGGGATTCATTTGTGTTCACCATGGGCCCCACCAATACTGGCCAGAGCCAAGAACTAGATTCCCCCAACGTTCTAGTTCTGGGGCCACAGGAAGTCGATTCTGTGGGTGGTTTGTGCTCCAAAAAGAGGGAAATGTCCTCAGCAGATATTCGGTCTTCTCGATCCCAGAGCTTGGGAAGAGGGAATCACAGAAGTGCAGGGCTGGAAGGGATCTCAAGAGGTCATCTACTCCACCCCCTGCACTGAGGCAGGGCCAAGCATTCCTCGACCGTGCCTGAGGAGTGTTTGTTCAGCCTGTTTTTTTAAAACATCCATGATGGGGAGTCCACCACTTCCCTAGGTCACCTGTTCCAGTGCTTAGCCACCCTTAGACTTTTTCCAAATATTTAACCTCAATCTCCCTTGCTGCAGATTAAGCCCATTACTTCTTGTCCTACCTTCAGAGGACGTGGAGAACAATTAGTCACCATCCTCTGTGAAACAGCCCTTACCGTATTGGAAGAGTGTTAGGAGGTGCCCCCTCAGTCTTCTCAAGACGAAACATGCCCAAGTCATTCACCCTTTCTTCATAGGTCAGGTTTTCTAAACCTCTGATCATTTTTGTCGCTGTCCTCTGGACGGGCCCCAGTTTGTTCACATCTTTCTTAAAGCGGGGTGCCAAGAACTGGACACAGTGCTCCAAGCTAATACACCTCAGAATGACATTTCCCTCTTTCACAACAGCATCACACTCTTGATTCCTATTCAGTGTGAGATTCACGCTAACCCCCAGATCCTTTTCTGCAGTCCTGCCACCTAGCCGGTTATCCCTCACTTTGTTTTTATGCATTGGATTTTTCCTTCCTAAGTGCGTTACGTCACATTGGTTTTGATTGAATTTCATCTTGTTGACTTCAGACCAACTCTCCAATTTGGCAAGCTCATTCTGAATTCTAATCTGTCCTCCAAAGTGCTTGTAATTCTCCCCAGCTTGGTGTCATCCGCCAACTTGACAAGCGTACTCTCCTCTCTGTTAACCAAGTTCTTCATGAAAATATTGGCCAGTACTGGACCCAGGCACACCCCTGGGGGACCCCACTTCAGACACCCTCCTAGTTTGCCAGCGAGTCAGTGATAACTCCTCTTTGAGGATTGCCTTTCCATCAGTTGTGTGCCCACTTTACAGTAGTCTCATCTGGATCATATTGGCTTAGTTTGCTCTTGAGAATGTCTTGTGGAACTGTGTCAAAAGCCTTATGAAACTTCATATACATCATCATATACTGCCTCCCTCCATCCACTAGGCAAGTAACCCGGTCAAAGAAGGAAGTTAGATTTGTTTGGCATGGTTTGTTGTGGACAAATCCATGGTGCCATTCCTTATCACCCTATTATCTCCTCTAGGTTCTTACAAACTCTTTAATAATTTCTTCAATAATCTTTCTGGGTACCAAAGATAGGCTGACAGGTGGATAATTCCTTGGGGCCTCCTTGTTCCCCTTTCTGAAGATAGGCTCTGTGGCTGCCCTTCTCCAGTCCTCTGGGACCTTCAGCCCTCCTAAAGGTTCAGAGATTGCTTTGTCTAGCTCCATCTCCTGTGAATATCATGAGGCTCTGCCAACTTGAATACATCTAACTGACCTAAATTGTCTTTTATCTGTTCTCTCCCTACTCTGGCCTGTATTTCTTCCCCCTTGTTGTTAATATTGTGGTCATCATCTAGTCGCCATTAACCTTTTTAGTGAAAACTGAAGCAAAAAAGGCATTAAACACCTTGGCTTTGTCTGTATCATCCATTATTTGCTCTGCTTCCCTGCTGAGTAGTGGCCCCACACTTTCCTTTGTGTTTCTCCTAATTCATTTACAGAGCTGCTTCTGATTGCCTTTTATGTCCCTTGCCAGTTAGAACTCATTTTTGCCTTAGCCTTTCTGATTTTCACTCTATGTGCTTGTGCTATTTTTTGGTCCTTCTCCTTCGCAATTTGTCCCAATCTGTTTCTCTCAGGTCCTGCTCCCCTGGACCGCATCCAAGGAAGTGCATGTGCGGCTGAGGGCAGTGGGAAGAATCACCTGGCTGACCAAATTCATCTCCGGTCAACACAAATTCAAGGTGAGCAGCGTGTGACTTTGGTCGTCTCCTAACTGCACTGAACAGGCTCGCGGTGCAGCGCTCCCTGGCAGGGAAAACCCGGGCCTGGAATAGTGACTCAGCAAGATCCTCGGTAGGAGTCCAATCTAATGAGCCCTGATGTGGACGGGTCTGTCCTCTGACTCCAGTGGGCCTTGGGTGGAGCCCCATAATTCTATCTCCAAGGACTCTCCCCGCTGTTCCCCTAGGACCAAAGTCTGCTCCACAGGGTCAGCGGATTTACACAGGATCACCTTGAGAGCACCCTCTGAACCCAGGTGTCTCTTTACCCCCTCTGTCAGTTGCCCCCGGGACGCTTTGGCATCAGCTCCTGCCAGGGTGCCAGATGAACACCCCCTGCTCTGGGTGCTCAGGGCCATTGAGCTGCTCCAGCTGCTCCATCCCCCCTGTGGCAGGGCCTCCCCTCCGGCAGCTGAAGCGGGGTGCTTGGATGATATGCCCCCCAGAGGCTGGGGCAGCAGAAGAGAAGGAGGGAGGTGGGAGGGGACACAGTGAAAGGGATGGGAGGGGCCAAAGGAGCCAGAGCAATGGGGAGTGGGTCAGGGGAGGCCGTGCAGAGCCCAGGAGAGGAGGGCAAGGGGCTTGGTGCGACGTGGGGAAGAGCAGGGAGCGAGCGCAGGGGCTGCAGGAGGGGCAAGGGAAGGTCTGGCAGGAGGGGGAGGCTGGAGGACAAGGCTGCAGGAGAGAGCCGGCAGGAGAGAGCTGGCAGGATGGGTGCAGCGCAGAAAGTGGGGGTTGTGGGGAGCTCCAGGATGGAGTGAGAGAGGCGGAATGCAGAGAAGAGGAGTCCAAGGTGACCTCACGCTCCTGGACCTGAGGTCAGTGGAGGGAGGGGGATGGGAGAAGGGGCTGGGATTAGGAGCTTGCCCTTGAGATGGAGACTGGACGTTAGTTCATTCCTTACCCAGGTCCCCACTCGAGGGCAACGTTTGCTGACTTTGCTACCCAGACTTCCCGTCCCTGCTGAGCTTCCCTCAGTCCCTGGTGATGGGTCCCATGGCTCCTCCTGCTCTCATTGTCCCCAGTCTCTCTGCGCTGGGCTCTGCCTCCCCCGGTTCTAGACCGTTGCTAGTGCAATGCTGGGGGACATGCTGCACTGGGCCTGCAGGGGCGAGTGACTCCCCTTGCTCCCTCTCTCCGTCAGGGAGTGGAGGAGTTCAGAGTCCTGGGCCAGCTGGTGGGCTGTCTCACTCTGCACTGTGCTGAGCAGGAGCAGGAGATCTGTCGATCGGCTATGGAGGGACTTCACCACCTCTACGCCTTCATGCTGTGGCAAAAACGTAAGAGCACTGGAGACCCTTGTCCTTCCTAAATTCATTGACATGGGGTTTCCAAACATGGGAAACATATTTATTGAACACTTCTGCCTTTTCTGCATCCTTTTAAACAGTCTCCATCTAGTAATGAGCCTACACCATTGCTAGGATTTCTTTTGTTCCTAATACACTTTTTTAAAAAAGCCTCCTTACTATCCATAGTCCTTCAAGCCATGGAGTTTCCCCTGATGTCTTTAGCTTCCCCTGTCCATATTCTACTCTTCATAACTCACATAAGAATGGACATACTGACTCAGATCAGTTCATCTAGCCCAGTATTGTGTCTTCTGATAACGGCCAGTGCCTCATGCTTCAGAGAGAATGAACTGAAAAGGGAAATTTGGAGTGATCCATCCCCTTTCATCTGGTCCCAGCTTCTGGTAGTCAGAGGTTTAGGGACATGCAGAGTCTGGGGTTGCATGGCCTAATTATCTTGAACCCAATTATACTTTTAGGCTTCACAACATCCCACGGCAACAATTTCCACAGGTTGCCTGTGCATTGTGTGCAGAGATACCTTCTTTTCTTTGCTTTTAACTTGCTGCCTATTAATTTCAGAAAGTGACCCCTAGTTCCTGTGTTATGTGCAGGGGTAAATAACACTTTCCTATTCACTTTCTCCTCACCAGTCATGATTTTATAGACCTCTGTCATCTCCCCCCTTAGTCAGCTCTTTTCTAAACTAAATGGTCCCAGGTCTACACTGCAGAGCTATATTGTTATCACTCCATTGCTCAGGGGTGTGAAAAATCCACACCCCTGTTGGCAGAAGCACCCCTCCCACTGACATAGCTAGCGCCTCTCCGGGAGGTGGATTAAGAGCTTGTTGGCAGAGGACCATCTTCTCTTCAACGCTACAGCGCCGGTGCAGCTATGGCGATAGAGTGGTTGAAGTGTAGACTTGCCCCCAGTCTTTTTAATCTTTCCTCATATGGAAGCTCTTCTATACCCCTAATCATTTTTGTCGCCCTTCTCTGCACATTTTACAATTCTGGTATATCTGTTTTGAGATGGGGCGACCAGATCTACACGCGGTATTCAAGGTGTGGGCGTGCACATTGGACTTGTATCGAGGCATTAGGACATTTTTCTGGTTTATTATCTATCCCTTTCCTAATGGTTCCCAAGATTCTGTTGGCTTTTTTAACTGCCACTGCACAGTGAGCGGATATTTTCGGAGAACTCTTCACGATGACTCCAAAATCTCTTTCTTGAGTGGTAATTTAAACCCCATAATTGTGTATGTATAGTTGAGATTGTGGTGTCCAGTTTGCATTTATCTATATTGAATGTCATCTGCCATTTTGTTGCCCAGTCCCCCCCCAGTTTTGTGAGATCCCTTTGTAGCTCTTCGCAGTCTGCTTTGGATTTAACTATCTTGAGTCATTTTGTATCATCTGCAAATTTTGCTACCTCACTGGTTACCCCTTTTTCTGGATCATTGATGACTAGGTTGAACTAGACTGGTGTCAACACAGATCCTTGGGGTGCCCCGCTCTTTACCTCTCTCCACTGTGAAAACTGACCATTTATCCCTGTTGTTTGCTCCCTATCTTTTAATCACTGACCCATGAGAGAACCTTCCCTCTTATCCCATGACAGCTTACTTTGGTTAAGAGCCTTTGGTGAGGGACCCTGTCAAAGGCTTTCTGAAAGTCCAAGTACAGTATATCCACTGGATCACCCTTCTCCACATTCTTGTTGACCCCCTTCAGAGAATTCTAGTAGATTGGTGAGGCATGATTTCCCTTTCCAAAAGCCATGTTGACTCTGCCCCCAAAAATTGTGTTCACCTATGTGTCTGATAATTCTGTTCTTTCCTATCATTTCAACAATTTTCCTGGTACTGAAGTCAGGCTTGTCAGGGATCACATCTGGAGACTTTTATAAAATTCACTGTCACATTCCTATCTCGTACAGAGGCCGATTTAAACATTAGCTTCCATACCACAGCACTGCACATAAGTTTGTTTGGATGTCTCGTGAGAGCTGCAACCTTTGCACCAGGCAGGCAATTTACTATGCGGTTCTCCCACTCATCACAAACCCAACTGCTTATATGTCTATTGATTGAATCCCCATTACTATTACCTGGCTTTTCTTTGTAACTGGGCTTCCCGCCTCAGGAGGGCAGCCTCAGTGTGAGAGGATATCCTGACTTCATCTGGCAGGTGGGTCCCAACTATGGGATCATCTCCCTCTGCTCCAGCTCGATGTTCTCCTTCCCAGAAACTTTCACCCTCCTCAGCAGCACAGAGGCTGTCAGACTGGGGGTGGGACCACTCTACTGCATCCCTAAAAGTCTCCTCTATGTACCTCGCTGTCTCCCTTGGCTCCACCAGTTCAGATCCTCTGGCCTCCTGGTCTCCGAGAGTAGTAGCTCCTTGGGCCAAATGCCCAGATGTGCTACCTGCCCACAGGGCTGGGAATCCTACATGCTGCATTCAGTGCAATCAACTGGAGAGCATCACACTGCTGCTGCACTTCTGCCTGGTTTATTTTTACTCTTCCAGGGGGGTTAGTTTCTTTAGTTTTGTTGGGGAGGGAGGGGGAGTTTATTGGCCTGAATTTACAGTATGTTTCTTAGATGTACTTGTCTCTAAACTTCCTTGCAAAACTCCCGTTTCCAAAGCTAACCTCTGATTTATATTGCCTGCTGTCTGTTTCCCCTCCCTGGTTCAGGCAGGACGCTGGCAAAGCAGAGTGCAGAGTATCTGCAGGTCTTCAGGGAGTGGCGAGCGGAGAACAGCTTCTGGGTCACCTGGTTCACCAACACCAGCAATATCGCCATGGTAACTACTTTCAATGCTTCCTGGGATTGTTGTGCCCAGAGTTATCAGGAGAGAGAAATTAAGACCCTAGGAGTCAGGGGGAAGGGACAGACCCAGTCATGTGACTGACCCCATCCAGCTGGGCCGGAGCCCTGCCTATGGCCCACTCCACCTCACAGAATCATAGACCTCAGGAGGTATCTAATCCAACCCTAACTAAATCATCCCAGCCAGGGCTTTGTCAAGCCTGACCTTAAAAATCTCGAAGGATGAAGATTCCCCACCTCCCTAGGTTACCCTTTCCAGTGCTTCACCACCCTCCTAGTGAAATAGTCTTTCCTCATATCCAACCTGGACCTCCCCCACTGCAACTTGAGACCATTGATGCTTGTTCTGTCACCTACCACCACTGAGAACAGACGAGCTCCAGCCTCTTTGGAACCCGCCCCCCCGCCCCCCGCAGGTAGTTGAAGGCTGCTATCAAATCCCCCCTAACTCTTCTCTTCTGCAGACTAAATAAGCCCAGTTCCCTCAGTCTCTCCTCATAATTCATGTGCTTCAGCCCGCTAATCATTTTCGTTACGCTCTGCTGGACTCTCTCCGATTTGTCCACATCCTTTCTCTTGTGGGGGGCCAGATGTGACCTCACCAGTGCCGAATAAAGGGGAATAATCACTTCCCTCAATCTGCTGGCAAGGCTTCTACTATTGCGGGCCAATATTCCTCCCTACATGCCACATCCCAAGATGCACTGGGTCTCATCCAAACCTGATCCCAGCTCCTTGTCAGGTGTGGTGGGAGCTTCCTCAGAGATTAATGCTCTCCAAGGCATCATTGTGTCCACGCACCAGTGCCAGGCCCTGCTGAGCACTAGAGAGTGTATCTGTGCTGTGCAGTATTGTGCCCCCGTGCACTGCCACGCTGGCCTGTGCCATGCACGACAGCTCCTGATTGCTGGCTGGGTACTGTGCGTCCCAGGTGCAGTAACCCAGCCCTGTCCCGGCAGAGCGGGCTTTGCCTGCACTCCTGTCTGGGCCAGTCCTGGCTGCTCGGTCCGAATGGAACCGCACTGGGTAGCAAAAGGGGTTTCACTGGCAGGTTTGTTTCAGATGTTTGGGAAGTACTTCAACCCATCCGAGCGCATGGACTTCTTCCTCACTGCTATCGAGGGCATGAGAGACACCAGCGTCCATGACTCGGTGGCAGCCAGGCACATGCTGCATGTGATCCTGTGGGTCCCCAGCCCAAGCTTGGAAAGGGTAAGAGCTGCAGTGAGAACAGCCTGCTGGGGAGCCCATCTGTGGGAGACTCTGTCTCTGGGCGCTCGGCATTATTGGGGGGCAGGTCCTGTGCAATGCGGGGGTCAGTCTAGGTGATCTCCATGGCCGCTTGTGATCTTGCAGTCTATGAATCGATAGGCCGGGAATTGGCCCTGTGTTCTAGGCCTGGAGCTGGAGAAGAGGATGTGGGAGGGCAGATGGCTCTCAGGTAGGGCAGGTCCCTGGCACCCCAGATCAATAGCAGCGCGAGGAAGCCAAGGCTCCCATCTCCCCATTTCCCTTCCAGGTGTCGGAGGCTGTGACGAGCATGTACCACAACCTGGATTCCATCAGCGAGCCGCTGGCCCAGCAGCAGCTGCTCAAGGCCCTTGTCGTGCTGGGCGACCAGTACAGCAAGGAGGTGGTCACAACCCTGCTGGGCTGCTCGCTGTCATGTGACAGGTACGGGGCTGGGGCTGCTGCCGCTTGCGCTCCAGGTGCCCCGGACTGGTCCCGCTGCCAGGGACAGGGGCGTGCAGAACCTTCCAGAGACCTCCTGCTCCCTGCAGAGCTTCTGCTTGTTCTGGAGGGTTTTGCAGGCTGACATGCCGTGGAGACAGGCCAGCCTGCAAAACCCCATATGGCATCCCTCGGCCTCCCCCGGGGCTGACACTCAGACCCGGCCCCCATGTAGCCTGCGCCAGGCAGTGGGGGCCCTTGCTGCAGCAGGAAGGCAACAAAGGGCCGGCCCGTGGCGGGAGACCCAGCAGGGTGCGGGTGGCGGTGGTTTGCAGGAGGCTGGCAGGGCTCTGGCCAGGTGAAATCGGCTCTCTCCCTTTGCAGCGTTGCTGTGGAGATGTGGAGGGTGCTGACATCCCACCCCAAGACCGCAGGAAAGGTCCTACGGGAGCTGCTCGACAGGCTGCAGGAGCAGCCGCTGTGCCAGCATCACGACGTCTCTCAGCAAGAGGCTGGCGTCGCCCCCTTGGCCGTAAGTTCCAGCCCCTGCAGCAAGGGAAGGAGCGCCGTGTGTCCCCACCATGGCCTGAGGGTATCTCTCAGTCTCCCACTGGGTATCGCCATTGAGCCGAAGAGAGAGAGCGTGACTCTAGCCAGCGCTATAGTCGAGGCGGAACACGCCGAAACCCTCTCCTGGTGCTCTGGGACACCTCATAGAACCGCAGGGTGAGAAGGGATCGCAAAGTCAGCTTGTCCAGCCCCCTGCCAAGATGCAGGATTTGTTGTGTCTATCCCAGCCGAGACAGATGGCTCCAGCCTCCTTCTATAAACCTCCAGCAAAGGGGCTTCCACAAGCTCCCTAGTCGTCTGTCCCATTGTCCTACTCTTCTTACAGTTAGGAAGGTTTTCCTGAGATTTAATCTAAATCTGCAGTGCTGTCGTTTGAACCCATCCCCTCTTGTCCTGCCCTCTGTGGCAAGAGAGAACAACTTATCACCATCTTTTTTTTGGCAGCCTTCGAAGAATCTGAAGACCATTAGCACGTCTCCCCTTAATCTCCTCTTTTCCAAACTAAACATAGCCAGTTCCTTCAACCTTTGCTCGTATGGCATGTGTTCCATCCCTCTGATCATCTTTGTCACTCGCCTCTGGATCCATTACAGTTTCTCCACATCTTTTGTAGACATTGGTGACCTAAACTGGACACTGTACTCCAGCTGAGGCCTAACCAGCACTGAGTAGAGTGGTACTATCACCTCCCATGACTTGCAGGCTATACCTCTGTTAATGCAACCTAAGATTGCATTTGCTTTTTTTTTTTTTTTTGCAACAGCATCGCTTTGCTGCCTCATGCTGAGGCTGTGATCCACCGCAGCTCCCAGATCCTTCTCAGTAGTACAACCTGTTATCCCCCATTCTGTTTCTGTGCATTTGCTTTTTCTTCTCTAAATGTAGCATCTCACTTTTGTCTTTGGTGAGTTTCCTTTTGTTGTCTATAGCCCAGTCCTCCAATTTACCATGATCCCTCTGAATTTGAGCTCTTTCCTTCAAAGTCTTGGCAACTCCTTCATCAGGGAGCTGATGCAGGGCTGGGGTCATTGAAAGCTTCCCAGGGGACCTGGCCCTGGCCTGGAGTCAGGAGCCCTGGTTTCTCTTCCTGGCTCTGCCACTGACCTGCTGGGTGACCTTGGGCGAGTCCCTGCCTGGCTTTTGTCTGTTGTTCGGCAGGGCAGGGCCTGGCTCCTGCAGGGGGCGTCTCTGGGTGTGTGATCCAAAGATCCCTAGCACTAGAGTAGCAGCAGAGCTATGGACTCTAGACCTCCAGGGAATGCTGGTGACACCAGTGATCCCGGACGCCCGGACAGAGCCATTTTGCTTCAACTGGAACCATGTTTTCCTACGAATCCCCTTTTTGAGCCTCGTAGGTTTTAACTGTTGACGTCACAGCTCTGTCCCGCAGCACTGGCTCCTCTGAAGAGCTCGAGAAAGGACTTTTGCTGCTCAGACCTCATACCAAGTGTGATAGACACAATATAGTGAAGGCAGAGAAAACCCTTGGGACTTAAATACACAGATCTGGCAGCCTGGTCAAAGAGGAGACCATCTGAAGGCAACTCTCCCTAATGATAATTTACTTACCCTGAGAATAGCAGGTCAGTCCGGTTTATTAAAGCCGGACTATGAATCGATCAGACATGGAGAGGGCATGACTGTAATTCTCTTTGTTATCCACCATTCCCATTGTTCCATGTCCTCAGCCTGGTTTTCACTTGCTTGTGTTTTATTTTTCCTTCTGGAACTGGTAAGCCTGTATTGGACACTTTTTCCCCTGATCCCGGTTGAGGTTTTGTGGGGCTGTCTTTGAACAGTTCAAAAGCCAAATACAGAAATGATTGAATCTGGCTTTTAGTAACAAAAACCCGAGAACAAAAACCCATGTACAAAATTGGCTCCCTCGCCGATGCTGGACTGTAAGGCCCGGGACTCAGGAGAACCCAAGTTCAGTTTCGGGCTCTGCCAGACTCCCTGGGTGACCATGGGTGAGTCACGTCGCCTCTCTGTGCCTGAGTTCCATGTCTGTACAACGGGGATAGAAATCCTTCCTTTGTGTGTCTAGCCTGTAAGCTCTAGGCAAGGGAATGTCTCTTTCTGTGCCTGGAAAGGCCCCAGCACACGCCCTGATTGCAGATAGGCGCTGGAGGTGCTATTCTAACTCTTATAACAATAATACACTTGGTTTGTTCGGGGTCAAGGTGTTGTGCAGAGAAGTTTCCACAGATGATACCTGCTAATAAAGACCACCCCCTGAGATCGGGGGTACAAGGAAGCACCTGCTTATGTTGCAGGTAGCCGGCCCCGCTGCCTGCGATCCTAGCTGGGGCTGTGCAAGGGCTTTGAGGCTCTAACATGTCATCTGGAGGCGGGGCGCTAGAAGACTTTTTATAGTGGAGGTGCTGAGCACCCCCTTACACTTGTCCACACACCCCACCACCCCTAGAGCTGGGGTCAGGAGAAGGGCCATGGCTCCAGGGGACGGGAGATGGATGGGGCAAGGGGGCCGAGGCTGGGGCCACAGCTGGGAGCTGGCGCAGGGCCGGCAGCTGGGACCTTGTGTGTGGGGCCAGGAGCAGAGCCCCGCGAAAAACCTTGGAGTGCTGCAGCACCCCTTGCACTCCTAGTTCCTGTGGCTCTGTCTGCAGGGGAGGCAGACGTTGTTTTGGAAATGGCTTGTTGGGTCACCGGAGGGTGTTTCGTAAAGCAGCTTCTCCTTTCACACAGGTGGGGAAACTCCAGCATCAACTGCCAGTCGTCGTGGAGCAGCTGCACGAGGCAGACAGGGACGTCATCTCCAACGCCATCACCGTGCTGAGAGACATCCTCGCCGGCATGGACAGGCAGAGCGCCAGCCCCATGGCTGTGCAAGTGGCTGAGAAACTCCTGCCGTTCTTTCATGATGTAAGGCCTGGCGGCCCGCGGGAGACCCTTCAAGCCACAGATGTGTGAATGGGGGCTGGCGGGTGGGCTAGCGGGACCTATGCTATGGCCCTAGCCAGAAAAAGGATTGTCGTAAATGACATGAACCCATTCCCGCCTTCTTCTGCTACCCCATTCTCCATCAGAGCATATGGCAGTAAGGGTGGGAACCCTGGTGTCCTGCAGGCCTGCTGACAAGGATCAGGGCAGCCTGGGGACGAGGCTCCCCTTGGGGGAAGAACATGCATTCCTGAGCCTGCATGCAGCGAGGGGGCCTCTGCAGCACAGGGTGCCGCAATGCTCCTGCTGGCTTCCAGGGTAACAAGTGATGGTACCCTAGTGAAAATCCTGCCCCTCCCCTCCCTGGCCAGGAATCCCACAGCTGGCCTGTCAGCTCCATAAGGAAACGGCTCCATCTGTAGGTTCTGCAGATACTGCCCTTTCCTCTCCCCTTTGTTCTCATGGCAGGGCAGCATCAAAGGAGGGGCTAGTTCTCCCCAGGCCTTTTGTAACCACAAACGAGCCCCCGCCAGCGTGTTCACCAGACTGATGTTCAGTCCCCCACTGCACGGCGAGAGCCAGCAAAGTGGGCGGGAGAAAGGGACCCATCCATTACTGCCTTCCAGGGGTAACGCCCCAGTGGGGCTCCTGGAGGGACCACCCACCTCCCCAGCTCTCACAACTCTAAATCCTACCCTCAGCCCTCCCGAACTCTGCTGGGACCCGGCCGCTCTTTATTAAGCAGTGGCACAGGCCCAGCTAAAGATCAACACCAAGAGCAGCTCCTGCATCTAGTCCAGCACCCGCTCCTGATGGAAAGACAACTAGGAACTACTGTTCCAAGAGCCTGTCTCCAAAGTGGCCAGACAGGAGAGCGCAGCCAAATCAGATAAACAGACTAAAAGGACTTATGAACACTTTTACAACAGACGTCACTCAGAGGACTGCCTGCTCTAGAACCTGGTGCCAAGAGGCGACATGTAACTGCTGATTGGGGGGGCACCATTTAAAGGTTCAGCCACTCTCAGAACAGCTCAAGTCAACCAGCGCCCCCCCCAGGCTGGCCCCCCTTACCCTCAGCCTCACCTCCCAGAAAGCTGTGGCCCCTCCCTACAGCCCCCAGCTATTGCTCCTGGTTCTCCCTGCTGGGCACAGCTCGCCCGGCCTCCCAGGTCACTGGACTGGTCCGGCTCTGCCAGCTGCCATGCAGCGAGGGGGCATCATGTGACCAAGTGGGGCCGATCCTGAGTTAACAAGAAACCCATGTGTAGGAGTAGGGCAGCCCTTGCCGAACCCCAAGCCCCTGGAGGCTGGGTGGTTTCCAGTCATGGCTTCCAAGGCCCCCTATCTGGGAGCTCCTGCACATTTACCACCCCTTGCTCCTGGTTAACTCCGCCGCAGGTCCCTGTGCGTGGCCCGAACAAACACCAGTGTAGGAATTTGCCCCCCATGCCTGGCCCCCTTGGCCTCGCTAGAGGGTCGCTGTGGGTCAGCACCAGTGTGAGTCAGGCACGCAAAGCAGGAGGACAAAGTACACACATCCCTTCGCTCTTTGAATCTTTCCTCATTGCTCCCTCTCTGCCACCCCTGTCCTGATGCTGCTCTGCCCAGAGCGTTTCCCCTTGGCTTGACAGGCGGGTGCTGATGTCAGTGTGCCCAGAGCTGGCTGTGAGATCCCAGGGGCTGTCTCACCCCACCTTACTGCTCTCTCTGGCCAAGAAGTTACCAGGCCAGCCCCTCAACTGGTGGAAACCTGAATCTCTATTGCCTTCAATGGCGCTATGCGCATGAGACTCTGGCCCCCAGCTGTGCCTGTATGACTGGGGGTGAGTTAGCAATACCCCCTGCAGGGCAGACATCTCTGTCACAGTGAGCGCTCACCCTGCTGGGTGGGCATGACCGTCACAGCGTCTCCTCCCCACATCCTCTCTTGCAGGAGTCCAGCAAACTCCGGGTGCTCTCCATCAGCCTTTTTAAACACCTGCTGGAGCTTGTTAGGGAGCCCAACAGGAGAAAGATGAAGGAGCACGTCCTCCGGAGCCTGGTCCCGCTGCTCCTCCTCCTGCACGATGAGCGTCCCAATGTGTCCCAGGTGAGGCCACGAGCTGGAGCCTGCAGCTGAGATTGTTACAGAGTGACCAGGAATTTGTTGGGGGGGCCAACATGTGACACTCCCCTTTAAAAGGTCTGGCCGGCAGAGGGCAGGTGCTCAGTGCTGTGACAAACCCCCACCCAACTGCTGAGTCTTCCCTGCCTCCTCTGAAGCTAACACTCCCCCCCTGCAGCCAGGCTGAGAGAATGGGTGGGCGGAGGGGTCAGCTCACCACTCCTACAGCCACTGGCCCCGCACATTCCCCTGGCTGTGCTGGTGGGAAGAGCACAACCCTGGCCATGGCCCCTACCAGGAGCAGAGCTACCCAGCCTCCGGATGGTGCCCAAGACCCAATGTGCCCTTGGCCAAGCAGCTCGGACAGCTCTTACTAGCCATGACATGCCCAAGCCCCCCCTCCACCCCGCCCCAGGTGCCTGTGCACACGCTCGCTCTCATGGCCCCCATCACTTGGGAGCCAAATGCCCCCAGCAGTAATGAATTCACCCTCCTACCCCCCATGAGGTGGGGAACTAAGGCACAGCCTGAGGCCTAGTGCCTCAAAAGTATGGAATGCCCATGGGCATTAGGCACCTAAATCCCTTTGTAGCCCTGGGCCGAAGCAACTTGCCTGAGTTCCTGCAGGAAGAGCTGGGAATTGAGTCAGGTCTCCAGCCACTGCCTTAGCCAAACCTCCGCCCTTCCGCGAGCAGCCGCGGGCCGGGAACCGTTCCGCACACACGGCCTCCAGTAACTATGTTAGTGGCTTCCAGCTGGGCTGTCCCTAGCCATTTGGGTGCCCTATCCAGCCCCCCAGCAGTGCGGCTGTGTGGGGTCCCAGGCCGTCCCCTCCCCCCACTGGGGTCTGGGAGGCAGGAGCTGTGTGGGGCCACTTTTGGGGGGCCCACAGGCCCAGAGTGGCCTGGGGGATTAGCGGAGAGCTGGGAGTAGCGCGCTCTGCTTCCCTCGCCCCGGCTCCAGCCGTGTGGCTCGAGGGAGGGGCTTTGGGGAAAGGGATCCCTCCCACACACACACTCACTGACAGCAGTGGGAAGCGGAGCAGCCTGGCCCCAGCCCGCTCTACTCTGCCAGCTCCCAGCCGCAGCACTCCGCTTCCCACCGCCGGTGAGTGCGGGGGGCAATCCTTTTGGAGGAGAGCGGGCTGGGACCATGTTACTCCACTTCCTGCCACTGCCAGTGAGTGTGGGGTCGCTGCGGGAAGAGGCTTGCGGAGAAGAGGTGGAATGGGGGCGGGCTGGGGATGGAGCAGGGGGGAAGGGGAAGAGGGAGGGCGGAGGGAGTTGTCTGGGCCCCCCCCAGGCACGGCCCTGCCCTTTGTAGTGGGCGCAGCCCGCGTCGGGGCTGGCTGAGGTATAGGGCGGGTCACTGGGGCTGGGGCTGCTGCATGTGCAGCATGCAGCTGCCTAGTGGCACCATGAAATTTGGGGCAATTTGGTGCCCCAAATTTCATGGTGCCCTACGCAGGCGCATATGCCAAGGGACGGCCCTGGCTTCCAGCTCCCGTAACCGTTGCCGGTTCGCCCCGGCCCCTCTTGTTTTGCAGGTGTGTTGGGACACCCTCAGGAGTGCTCTGGAATTCCTAAGGTGGAGCCAGCTCAGTGCCCTTGTCCAGAAAAAGGAGCTTTGGCGAGGCTGTGACTGCCTGGTAAGGGAGCCCTCCGTTGCCCGGCTCCGTGCCCACACCGAGCCCCAGCCCCAGGACCACACCTGGCCGTGGCTGCAGTCCCTCTGCATGATCCCCCCGGCACAGGAAAGAGGGCTGAAAGCAGGACACTCCACAGATCTGGAACCTGGCCTGCAGGATGGAAAGGCCTTTAATAACCTTGTGCTCCCTTGTTCTGGCTCCTAGGTGGCGTGCTACAAGGGGAGGGAAGAAACCTTCCTCTGCCAGGCCATGGCCTTTGTGGAAAACCCGCAGGCTCCCATTAGAGAAGCGGCCATCAGGTTTCTAGGTAACCACAGAGCAGAGGGGTCCCTTAAGCAGAGGGGCTGGATCCAGTCCCAGGCTCTCCTCAGTCCCTGCCGGCAGCGAGAAGTAACCCCTGGGCTCCTGATTGCCGAATGAAGGCTCAGGGGTGTCAGAAACCCGCAGGAGCAAGCTCACCCCAAACTGCCCTGATCGGCTGATGGGCCCCTCGAACCACACTGCTCCCCATGCAGTCCCCATCCCCCCCACCCCCACCCCACCATGGGCTCTTGGTAGTGGAACCTCAAGGCGCAATGCTCTCCTTTGTCAACCAGCCCCACAGACATCCCTGGGGCCTCGCCCTTTCCCCTGGGGACTCAGGAGTGCATCCTGGACAGCGAGGGGCAGGTGAAAGCCCCACTGCTTGGAGGGTGACAGACGTTTTGACACCCTCGCTGGGGATGCAGGGATGTGACGAGCTGTTTGTGTGTGTAGGGCTGACTGCCCGGCAGCTGGACCAGCAGAGGCAGGAGAAGTTGGAGGCCATCTGCAACGGTGAGTGGTATCTGCTTCGTGCACTGAGCGCTAGAGGGATGAATGGCCCAGGGCCGCGGGCTGGGTTCAATCTCCGACGCCAGCAATGTGATCTTGGGCGAGAGCCACAAAGGGTTGCAAACTGTAGATCCGCAAACCCCTGATCAGCTTCCCCCTCACCCTGTGGTGTCTGCTGGTTGGCATGTGCCCAGGCACTTAGCCCTGACCTCAGAGCTATTGCCTGGCAAATCCCCAAACTGGGCCTGAGCTGGCTGGCCTTCGCAGACGATTGTCCCCCCCGCCCCCGCAACACAGCAAAGGTGGGGTCCTGCCTCCCCCCCTTGCACTCACTAGCCCAGGGTTTGTTGCAGTCACCTCCAAGTGGGGTGCCTGGTGTCAAGCCACTGCTCCAAAGGAGACTGAGGTGACGTCCGGTCACCTACCTCCCTGCTGCGTGCCCGGAACCCTGGGCCAGCGCAGGGCAGGGCAGCGTCTCCTCCACATTTGTTGGGGAAAAGGAGGGGGGGGGGTGACATAGCTCAGCTCAGGTTCAGGAACTCCCAGAGCAGGTTCACAGCTGGGCCCCAACCAGAGCTAGAGAATGGCTGAGCTCCCTCCTCGGCATTTCCTGGAGGGCAGCAGGGCACCGGAAGTTAGGCGTAGTCTAACAATGCCCAAGCCCCCTTTGTGAATGTCCCCCTCTCTGGGCTTAAGTGCCCATCTGTGCACTGGGGGGAAGGGGGAGCATAAATACAGGCAGGGATGAGGCCACCAGATCCTGCAGGGACGGGGCAGTCCTAGAAATAGTGAGTGAATGGGAGTTCTTGCCTGTGCCTGGGGGCTCCCCCAGCTGTGGAGGGCAGTGGGGATGCTTAGTGAGGGTTGGTGGTTGTTCCTGCTAGTCCCCTGCCTCCCGCCTTCCAGCCTGCTGCCTTCTTGTCGCGGGCTGAGAGGTACAGCGCTGGCTTGCTCTGCCAGGGCTTTCCAGAGCACCATGGCTCTGACCTCCATTTCCTTCCTTTCAATCTTAGTCCTCAAAGGCTTGCAGCACGACAGCAAGTCCTCTGTCAGGTGCCTGGCTTTGCAGACCATGATCATCCTGAATGCCTGCAAGAAACACCGTCCAGCCCGCACCAGCCTACGGACACTCTTGCACAGGACGAGACTGATGCGTACAAGGGAGAACCCAGTCGTTGAAGTTGCCCAGCTGCCCCAGTAAAAGCCAGCCTCCCTACTCTCGGGGTTTGGTGCACCAGAGCCCGCCTGGAGCAGGGTGGAACACATCATGCCGCACCATGGCTTTCTCCCCATTGGCCGCCTGCCCTGCCCAGCCATGTGAGTAGTTAACTGCTCAATACCTTTTATCACCATGTACTTTTTGACAAGTTTCCATGCCCCGTGTAGAGTTTACGTCCCGCCCTCCGTCCCCGTTTCCGGTCGTGTACATTTTTGGCACCATCAGCCCTTTTGAACATTTATTTTGTATTATTTTTCTGTGTTTGGCTGGGGGAAGGTTGCGTGCTTGTGCTACAGTCAGGCAGGCAGAGCAACAGAAGGTCCATTTGCCTGGCCCTTGATCAGGGCGGGGCAGCAACCAAGTAGGCTGCCACTCCTGATGGTGGGGTGGAAGGGATAGGGGAACCCAGGTCCTCCCGCTTCACTGCATCCCCGCCCAGGGCCCTAACAGCGTGCTGTGTTTTGACATATTTAGAGAAAAAGTATGAACGAGTAGAAAGAGAGGCTGTAGGGGGTTCGCGGCTCCCTCCCCATCCGTCTGGGCGGGAGACCACGCCCCTCGCTACGATACTTCCGGGGTACCTTGGTTCAGGGGAAATAGCTCAGTGTTCATGGTTCTGGCCTGCAGTCAGGCCGACCAAAGGTAGAGAGTCTTTTTGCCCGGGGCCCTCATTCAGGACAGAGCTGCTGTTGAGTAGGGGCTCTGGCCTACAGTCAGGCAGGCAGAGCAGCAGAAGGTCCATTTGCCTGGCCCTTGATCAGGGCGGGGCAGCAATCAAGTATGGGGGCTCTGGCCTACAGTCCGGCAGATCCGTTGCAGTCTGGGGGAGGTTAGCTCTCTGGTGGGAGAGTCAGCACAACCGTCTGGCGTCCTGATTCAGGCGGGTGCCAGACCAATCAGGCCTCCTGACAACCAAGTGGGGAGGTACTCCTGACGGTGGGGTGGCAGTGGTCGGGGAACCCAGGCCCTCTCGCTTTACTGCGTCCCAGCCCAGGGCCCTAACAGCCGTGGAGCGGTCCGCCAGTGCGTCAGTGGGGAAAATCCGACAGCAATACCCTGGCCGGCTTGTAGTCAATAACACAGCTGAATCCAATTTGGCTGCCCTGGGCTCCTTGCTACGCGCCCATTCCGTGTGTACATGGGTTCAGGGGTGGCAGGTTTGTAGAAATTTTGGTGGAGCCCAGAACCAGCCCCTACTTCGCTCCCCACCTGCCCAAGGCTCCGGGAGGGAGTTTGGGTGACGAAGGACGTCTGGGGTGCAGGCCCTAGGCTTAGGCAGAGTATTGGGGTGCAGGCTGCAGGCTCTGGGAGGGAGTTTGGGGATGGGAGGGGGTGCAGAGGGAGGGGGTGCAGGGCTGAGGGGTTTGGGAGGGACTCAGGGCAAGAGTAGGGGTGTAGGGGGTGAGGATTCTGTTTGGCGCTGGGAGGTTTGTGGGGTTAGAGAGGCTCAAGGCTGGGGCAGAGGATTGGAATGTAGGGAGATGAGGGCTCTGTCTAGGGCTGGAGATGAGGGGTTTGTGGTGTTGGAGGGGACTCAGGGCTGGGGCAGAGGGTTGGGATATGGGGGGATGAGGGCTTTGTCTAGGGCTGGAGATGAGGGATTTGTGGTGTTGGAAGGGGACTCAGGGCTGGGGCAGAGGGTTGGGATATGGGGGGATGAGGGCTCTGTCTAGGGCTGGAGATGAGGGATTTGTGGTGTTGGAAGGGGACTCAGGGCTGGGGCAGAGGATTGGGGTGTGGGGGGATGAGGGCTCTGTCTAGGACTGGAGATGAGGGGTTTGTGGTGTTGGGGGAGCTCAGTTCTGGGGCAGAGGGTTGGGGTGTGGGGGGATGAGGGCTCTGTCTAGGACTGGAGATGAGGAGTTTGTGGTGTTGGAAGGGTCACAGGGCTGGGGCAGAGTGTTGGGGTGTGGGGGGATGAGGGCTCTGGCTAGGACTGGGGATAAGGTGTTTGGGGTGTTGGAGGGGCTCAGGGCGAGGATTGAGGGTGTGGTGGAGAGGTGAAAGCTCTGGCTGGGGGTGTGGGCTCTGGGGTGGGGCAGGGCTGGGGATGAGTTTGGGGTGCAGGCAGGCTGCTCCGGGATAGGGGCCAGAGAGGAGGACTCCCCCCAGCCCTTTCCCTGCCGGCAACAGCGAGCTCTGGGGGAGGACAGTGAGTGGCAGCCCCACCAGCTTCTCAGTGTCCCTGGCATCTGGCAGCCCCTCTGGGTCTCTGTCAGGATAGCGCTCTCCGTTCGGTCCGTGCTTCCACAGCAGGGAAGAGACGTGCTGCTCATCTGGCAGCTCTCTCCCATCTGAGCTGGAGGCCCAGCCTTTTATAGTGCCGCTTCCTGCCCCGCCCCTCTGATGCCATGGGAGTCCCGGTTCTGCCCACCAGGGGGTGTTCACGGCTCCCTCCCAGGCTGCCAGGGCAGGAGGCCACGCCTCCTCATGACAGAGGCCTTAAAGGAGTTTTAAAGGAAAGGAGTTTTAAAAAAAGAAAGATTGCTTAGCCTTAGAAGAAAAAAGGAAAGAAAGGTGATTTTAAATAGAAGGAAGAGGGGAAACTATAGAAAGCAACAAGAGAGAGGAGTGTGTTTTATAGATAAGTAAGAACGTGGTAAAAGGTTATTGTTGTTGGGACTAAAAAATAATAAGAGTAAAAAAATTGAAATCAATTTTAAAAAGCAAAGGCTCATTAAAGAAAAGAGGAAACTCTAAAGGAAGGTTGAGAAGGTCGGGTGAAAGAAATCACACGGCCGAAAAATGAGCTAGAGATCCTGTGTCAGTGACACAGGGCTGTGTAAAGTACAGAAAACAAAAGAGAGAGAAAGATCCTTTTTTGTTACTAAGCAGAGCACAGAGCTGTGCAAAAGAGAGAAAGATCCTTTTTTTGGTTAGTGAGAGAAGGAGAGTATAGAAAACAGGAAGAGATCCTTTTTGGTTAGTGAGACAAGGAAAGTATAAAGAAAAGGAGTCCTTGTGGCACCTTAGAGACTAACAAATTTATCTGAGCATAAGCTTTCATGAGCATCCGATGAAGTGAGCTGTAGCCCACGAAAGCTTATGCTCAAATAAATGCGTTGGTCTCTAAGGTGCCACAAGTCCTCCTTTTCTTTTTGCGAATACAGACTAACAGGGCTGCTACTCTGAAACCTGTCACTATGCAAGGAAAGTATAGCAAGCTGCAGGAGGGGCGGAGGGGGAGGGGGAAGAGAACTTACCCTTCATAGAATCATAGAATATCAGGGTTGGAAGGGACCTCAGGAGGTCATCTAGTCCAACCCCCTGCTCAAAGCAGGACCGATCCCCAATTAAATCATCCCAGCCAGGGCTTTGTCAAGCCTGACCTTAAAAACTTCTAAGGAAGGAGATTCCACCACCTCCCTAGGTAACACGTTCCAGTGTTTCACCACCCTCCTAGTGAAAAAGTTTGACCTAATATCCAACCTAAATCTCCCCCACTGCAACTTGAGACCATTACTCCTTGTTCTGTCATCTGCTACACTGAGAACAGTCTAGAGCCATCCTCTTTGGAACCCCCTTTCACGTAGTTGAAAGCAGCTATCAAATCCCCCCTCATTCTTCTCTTCCGTAGACTAAACATCCCAAGTTCCCTCAGCCTCTCCTCAAAAGTCATGTGTTCCAGTCCCCTAATCATTTTTGTTGCCCTCCGCTGGACTCTTTCCAATTTTTCCACATCCTTCTTGTAGTGTGGGGCCCAAAACTGGACACAGTACTCCAGATGAGGCCTCACCAGTGTCGAATAGAGGGGAACGATCACGTCCCTCCATCTGCTGGCAATGCCCCTACTTATACATCCCAAAATGCCATTGGCCTTCTTGGCAAAAAGGGCACACTGTTGACTCATATCCAGCTTCTCGTCCACTGTAACCCCTAGGTCCTTTTCTGCAGAACTGCTGCAGAGCCATTCGGTCCCTAGTCTGTAGCGGTGCATTGGATTCTTCCATCCTAAGTGCAGGACTCTGCACTTGTCCTTGCTGAACCTCATCAGAGTTCTTTTGGCCCAATCCTCCAATTTGTCTAGGGCCCTCTGTATCCTATCCCTACCCTCCAGGGTATCTACCTCTCCTCCCAGTTTAGTGTCATCTGCAAACTTGCTGAGGGTGCAATCCACACCATCCTCCAGATCATTTATGAAGATATTGAACAAAACCGGCCCCAGGACCGACCCTTGGGGCACTCCACTTGATACCAGCTGCCAACTAGACATGGAGCCATTGAGCACTACCCGTTGAGCCTGACAATCTAGCCAGCTTTCTATCCACCTTATAGTCCATTCATCCATCCCATACTTCTTTAACTTGCTGGCAAGAATACTGTGGGAGACAGTGTCAAAAGCTTTGCTAAAGTCAAGGAACAACATGTCCACCGCTTTCCCCTCATCCACAGAGCCAGTTATCGCGTCATAGAAGGCAATTAGATTAGTCAGGCATGACTTGCCCTTGGTGAATCCATGCTGACTGTTCCTGAACACTTTCCTCTCCTCTAAGTGCTTCAGAATTGATTCCTTGAGGACCTGCTCCACGATTTTTCCAGGGACTGAGGTGAGGCTGAGTGGCCTGTAGTTCCCAGGATCCTCCTTCTTCCCTTTTTTAAAGATGGGCACTACATTGGCCTTTTTCCAGTCGTCGGAGCCTTTCCCCGATCGCCATGAGTTTTCAAAGATAATGGCCAATGGCTCTGCAATCACGTCCGCCAACTCCTTTAGCACTCTCGGATGCAACGCATCCGGCCCCATGGACTTGTGCTCGTCCAGCTTTGCTAAATAGTCCCGAACCACTTCTTTCTCCACAGAGGGCTGGTCACCTCCTCCCCATGCTGTGCTGCCCAGTGCAGTAGTCTAGGAGCTGACCTTGTTCGTGAAGACAGAGGCAAAAAAAGCATTGAGTATATTAGCTTTTTCCACATCCTCTGTCACTAGGTTGCCTCCCTCATTCAGTAAGGGGCCCACACTTTCCTTGACTTTCTTCTTGTTGCTAACATACCTGAAGAAACCCTTCTTGTTCCTTTTGACATCTCTTGCTAGCTGCAACTCCAGGTGTGATTTGGCCTTCCTGATTTCACTCCTGCATGTCCGAGCAATATTTTTGTACTCCTCCCTGGTCATTTGTCCAATCTTCCACTTCTTGTAAGCTTCTTTTTTGTATTTAAGATTAGCAAGGATTTCACTGTAAAGCCAAGCTGGTCGCCTGCCATATTTACTATTCTTTCTACACATCGGGACGGTTTGTCCCTGTAACCTCAATAAGGATTCTTTAAAATACAGCCAGCTCTCCTGGACTCCTTTCCCCCTCATGTTATTCTTCCAGGGGATCTTGCCCACCAGTTCCCTGAGGGAGTCAAAGTCTGCTTTTCTCAAGTCCAGGGTCCGTATTCTGCTGCTTTCCTTTCTTCCTTGTGTCAGGATCCTGAACTCGACCATCTCATGGTCACTGCCTCCCAGGTTCCCATCCACTTTTGCTTCCTTCCCTTGCGGCTGCCCCTGGGAAAAGAGGGAGCTCCCAAGGCTCACAGCCCCCAGCATGGTTATCTCTGCCTCTCGGGCGGATCAATCAGAAACTGTTCTACAGCTGCATCATACAATGCATTTTCCTGAACCAATCCTATCAACCCAAGATTTTTAAACAAGAGCCTTCTCCCTCCCCTCCCCGCCCCTCCCCTCACCACCCACCCCCTTTAACTGCCTCATTCTTATCTAAAAAAACAGGCCCCAAGCACCTTTCCCACTAGATAGATAGATAGATAGATAACCCCATTGGCTTTAAAGCCTTTTAAATTTTATGGGACTTTTCCCACTGGGGCTGAGAAACAACAAAAATAATTTTGGGGGGTTTTAGAGAGTGTTCCCTGTTTTAAAATTTCACAGTTCAGTTAGGGCTTGTCTACACTGCCACTTACAGCGCTGAAACTTGCCCCGCTCAGGGGTGTGAAAAAACACCCTCCTCAGCTGGAGCCGCGAGGACACTGCCACCTTAAAGCGTTGTCGCGGCAGCGATTTCACGTGGGCAGTGTAGACACCTTCTTAAGAGTTTAAACCAGTTCGTGTTACAAAGGGGCCTCTTTATTTCACTACAGAACAAGGGAGTTCATTTCAAGGGTTACAAATGTGTTAAATAGATTGTGAATGGTAATATTGCTTTCTCTTTACCATTAACGTTCCTGTAAACAGGTGTTGATCTTACTAGTGTTCAGTAAAACTTGGCAGCCCCTTAGGTTTACATTTAGTTTTAATCCTCTGCCTTTGCTGGAAAAAAAATTTAAAAGCAGAAGGGCCTGCTTCAAATAGGTCAAATTTGGCCTTTGGTTTACACTTCAAAAATCACTAGAAAAGAAAAATGTGCGGGGGAGGGGGAAGGGGGGGCGACAAATACCTTATCTCTGGTTTAAAAAAAAAAGCTAACTGGTTCACATAAGTTGCTTTTTCTTGTGTTTTGTAGAAATCCATACTTTCAAAAGGTGAGGTTTTTAACTATACCCTGATTTTTAAAGTTTTCTTTACAATTTCAAGGTAACCAAAAAAACCAACTTTCTCTTTTTGCATTCTTTGATATATTAAGTCCATTTAAACAGTTAAAAAAGAGCTTGTACCTGGGTCTCAGCACACGGACTGCAAACATTTAGAAAAAAGACAGTCTGATAATGCAACAAAAAATCGTACTAAAATCCCTAAGTCAATAAAAACTTAATTTAACTTTAAGAAATTACTTTTGTAAACTGCCTGTGGTTTTAACCCCAAGATGCTTCTTTATTTTAGACTCTTAAGAAGTTCAAAGGGTGTCTTTTGAAAAGGAATCTGCTGTGGGTTCTTGTTTGTTTTAAATTCATACATGTTCTGGCCATCTTTACAGTGAAACAACTTTGGTCACAGGACATGCGAGCTAAACAGGGGAAGGCAGCTATTTTTAAATCCTGCTTCATGCAGATTTTCTATAACAGGCCTAAAGCAAACTTGTTTGTCCTGGTTTACATTTCAAAAAAACATGAGAAAAGAAGAAGAATGTATGTGTGTGTATGTTGGGAACAGAACAAGCCCCTTATCTCTGTCAGAACTTTTTCATATCAGCTGCTTTTTCTTCTTTTTTGTCTAAATCCAAACCTTAAAAACATGAGGGTTTTAACTGTACCCTGATTTTTAAAGCTTTCTTTACAATTTAAAGGTAAAGCTTTTTTGGTTTGGGTATCTTTTTGTATTCTTTTATATAGTAAGTTTATTTAAAGAGTTAAGAAAAAGATTTTGTAAATGGTGATATGGCCATTCCCATTTCTGTAACCAGGAGGCTTTGAAATCTACATGCCTGTTTCCTTTAATTAACTTTACGGCCCTGGCTTTTGCTTAATGGTAACTAGACATCTTTTGAAAAGAAACTGGCTAATTCAAAAATGCCCCTATCAAACTTATTACTAAAATGCTTTTTGTCTTCTTAGAAACACAAAGTACAAATGAAAAAACCTTTCTGCTTTTATAAAGCATGACTTTTAATACAGCTTCTAGACCCAAAACAAACACAGAAGCATGTATTTATGTCTCAGCCCTTGGGCTGCAAACGTTTAAGAACAAAAGCAGTCTGATAATGCAACAAAAATCTAAAATGTTTAATAAGCTTAATATAACTTTCATCATGTGTTAAAACTGTTACAGCATTTTTAAAAGGTGCATTTTTATTCCATTCCAAAACACATCCTTGTTTTTTTCCGGTGAACAGGAGGTTTAAAGTCATGGCACTGTTTCCTTAGGTCCTGTCTACGCTGGCAAGTTGCAGCGCGGTAAAGCAGCTTTCTGCGCTGCAACTGGTGAGGTGTACACACGGCCACGCCACTCAGGGCGCGGAAACAGGGCAGTTGCAGCACTTTAAAAAAAGCCCTGCACAGTTTAAAAAACTTTCTGCACCAGGGCTACAGGGCTGCGGTGCCAGTGTAGACACCGAGGTCGATTACGGCGCTGCGATTGGCCTCCGGGAGGTGTCCCACAATGCCTGCTCTCGCCTCTCTGGTCATCCCTCAGGTGACCATCCATCATCCCCACTCCATAAACTCCTTTGCCATTTTGAAAGTCCCCTTCCTGTTTGCTCAGTGATGAGTGCAGCGCATCTTTCCAGGTGGCCAGGCCTGCTCCACGCACCAGGCGATCCACCTGCTTGGAGCTATGCTGAGCTGCTGGACCTCATCAGCATTTGGGGAGAGGAGGCTGTACAGTCCCAGCTGCACTCCGGACGTAGCAATTATGATACCTACTGTGACTTTATTGACTTGAACTGGGACCATATAGATCATTGTTGCAACCAAGGTCCTGTAGTGGCACCAAATCTTGTATAAAGGGGGGTCCAATAAGGTGTCTAAGGCAAGGTTATGATTTGCTGGTTATGATTATGTTCTCTATATGTTTGTGTCATTTTTGTATTTTAAATTATAAGTATTGACTCGATACTGTCTGTGGTTCAAACTTGTACTATGCTTCTGGGTGACACCCCAGACAAGTTCAAAAGGAGTACTTGTGGCCCTTAGAGACTAACAAATTTATTTGAGCATAAGCTTTCGTGAGCTACAGCTCACTTCATCGGATGCAATGCCTAGCCTGCTTGATGACCGATTAAGGACCATCAGCTACACAATTGATCCATTGAAAGAAGGCAGACAAGCCTTGGGACTCAGCACGGTGTGCAGGGACTTGCCTATGGACAGAACTCGGAGGTTTTTCCAGGCCACGTGATGGACAGCTTGTTTTGGGACAAAGAAAGAAAGACCACATGGCAAGAGAATATAAAAAGCTGCTGCAGCTCCTCCATCTTGTCTTCAGTCCTGCTTCATCCCTCTGGAGGGACTTTGCTACACTGAGGCTTTGAACCAAGAACTGAAAGATGCATCCCAGCTGTGGATGTTCTCCAGAAACTTGATTTGAACCTGCAGTTTATTCTGTCGCTGCCACAAGCCTGAACCAAGAACTTGGCCATGACTGTATGTCATTGATTCCATTTCACCAATTCTAGCTCTCATCTATAGCTTTTTCCTTTTATGAACAAGACCTTTAGATTTTAGATTCTAAAGGATTGGCAAGAGCGTGATTTGGGACAAGATCTGATTTGTATATTGACCTGGGTCTGGGGTTTGGTCCTTTGGGATCAAAAGAGCCTTTTTTCTTTTCCTGGGGTATTGGTTTTCATAACCATTTGTCCCCATAACAATTGGTGATACTGGGAAACTGAAGCGTCTAAAGGAATTGCTTGTGTGACCTGTGGTGAGCCAGTGGGGTAAGACCAAAGTCTGCTCTGTTTGGCTGGTTTGGTTTGCCTTGGAGGTGGAAAACCCCCAGCCTTCGGCTGTAACTGCCCTGCTTGAAGCAGTTTGTCCTGACCTGACACTCTCAGTTGGGTCCCGCCAGAACCAGCATCATTACACCTACGGACAGATTTCACGATGCATGACAGAAAGGGGCGATGACCGGGACACACGGCAGTTTAGGATCGAGGTGAAGGAGCTGCGGAACGCCGAGCACAGGGCGCGGGAGGCAAACCGCCACTCCGGTGCTGCGCCTATGAGCTGCCAGTTCTCCAAAGAGCTGGACATGATACTCCGCGGCGACCCCACCTCCATTGCTAACACCACTGTGGATACTTCGGTGGCTCGCATGTCAGTTGAGAGTGGACCGAGCCAGGAGGAGGAAATCTTGGACGAGGATGTGGAGGGGGACCCAGAGGCAGAAGATGACTCTGAGGTCAGAGATGCATGCGGCCAGGAGCTCTTTTCTACCCTGGATGTTGGCGAAGCACAAAGAGGAGACTGGTAAGTGGTAAGCCCCTGGTAAGTGGATTTGATTTTGGGACTCGCTGAAGTGGGTTGTTGGGGGCAGGAGGGTTGCAGAAAGCAGGCTTGTCTCCCACCGCATGCCACCCTGCCGGAAGCAGAGGGGTGGGACAGGAAGCGGAACTATAAAAGGCCGCCCCTCCAGCTGAGTTGGGAGAGAGCTGCTGGAGGAGCAGAACGTCTCTTCCCTGCTCCCCTAATGGAGAGCGCTATCCTGACAGAGAGCCAGAGGGGCTGCCGGAGCTGCCAGACGCCAGGGACTCCAAGGAGCTGGTGGGGCTGCCATTAGCTGTCTACCCCAGTAAGCGAACAACAACCCTGGAACCCATGTACACACAGAATGGGTGTGTAGGAAGGAGCCCAGGGCAGCTGAATCAGGTTCAGCTGTATTACTGACTACAAGCCGGACAGCGTGTTGTGATCGGATTTTCCCCGCTGACCCAGTGGCGGACCACTCCGCTGCTGTTTAGGGCCCTGGGTGGGGACGCAGTGGAGCGCGAAGGCCTGGGTTCCCCTACCACCGCCACGCCACCGTCAGGAGTGGCAGGTTCCCCACCTGGTTGTCAGGAGGCCTGACTGGTCTGGCACCCGCCTGAATCAGGACGCCAGACGGTTGTGCTGACTCTCCCACCAGAGAGCTAACCTCCCCTAGATGGCGACGGCTCTGCCGGACTGTAGGCCAGAGCCCCCTTACTTGATTGCTGCCCCGCCCTGATCCAGGGCCAGGCAAATGGACCTTCTGCTGCTCTGCCTGCCGGATTGTAGGCCAGAGCCCCTACTTGACTGCAGCCCTGCCCTGAATGAGGGCTCCGGGCAAACAGACTCTCTACCATTGCTCGGCTTGACTGCAGGCCTGAACCATTAACACTGGGCTAATTTTCCCCTGAACCAAGGTACCCCGGAAGTATCGTAGCGAGGGGCGTGGTCTCCGACCCTGATGGACGGGGAGGGAGCCGCGAACCCCTTACAGCCTTTCTTTCTCCTTGTTCATACTATTTCTCTAAATATGTCAAAAGACAAGAACGCAACCTTCCCCCGGCCAAACACAGAAAACAATACAAAAGAAATGTTCAAAAGGGCCGATGGCGCCAAAAGCGTACACGACCGGAAACGGGGACTGAGGGCGGGACGTAAACCCTACACAGGGCACAGAAACCTGTCAGAAAGTACACGGTGATGAAAGCTCTCGAGCAGTTAACTAGTCACGTGCAAACCCCTCTGTACACAGCAATCCCCCCTGTACATAGCAATCACCCCTGTACATAGCAATCCTCTGTTTCATTTTGATGCTTTTTGATGTATTGTTCTGCTTTTATTTGATATATTAAATAACTGTATTTACAGTGATACATTGAGGTATAAACGATCTACACACCTTGTCCTGTACAGAGCACACAGACGGCTCCCCTGGATCCCACAACCCACACAGGGAGAAGGCTGTCACAAGCGTCAGCATCTCCAAAATCGTATCAGAGCAAGAAAAGGCACCTGCTATTTCCCACCCTCGTACAGTGTAGATACGGAGTGAGGGCGAGACCCAGTGACTCCGGTTTGTCCTGCTCTATCTCTGCCATCTGGGTTTCCATCGACAGCTGTTCACACTCGAAACGCAGGGCGGGGTGAGGTTCGCCCATCAGCCAAAGAACTTTAATGTAAAGCAGCGCGCTCCTGCCAGTGCCCGTGGCAGATCCCCCATTCGAAGGGTGTGACCATTTCCGCCCTGAGATGGACAAGACCTCGTGTCCTGGTGTTAGGGGGCGCTGTGCTCTGTACCCCACGTATCCCCCCTCTCCCTGCCCCCCAGCCTGGTGTTAGGGGATGCTGTGCTCTGGATCCTAGATGTTCCCCCAGCTTCCAGGCCCCCTGGCCGGCGTTAGGGGGCACTGTGCTCTGAACCCTACACCCCCCATCTCTCAGCCCCCCTGCCAGGTTGTCATAAATATAAAGGGAAGGGTAAACCCCTTTGAAATCCCTCCTGGCCAGGGGAAAGCTCCTCTCACCTGTAAAGGGTTAAGAAGCTAAAGGTAACCTCGCTGGCACCTGACCAAAATGACCAATGAGGAGACAAGATACTTTCAAAAGCTGGGAGGAGGGAGAGAAACAAAGGGTCTGGGTCTGTCTGTATGCTGGTCTTTGCCAGGGATAGACCAGGAATGGAGTCTTAGAACTTTTAGTAAGTAATCTAGCTAGGTATGTGTTAGATTATGATTTCTTTAAATGGCTGAGAAAAGAATTGTGCTGAATAGAATAACTATTTCTGTCTGTGTATCTTCTTTGTAACTTAAGGTTTTGCCTAGAGGGGTTCTCTATGTTTTTGAATCTAATTACCCTGTAAGATATCTACCATTCTGATTTTACAGGGGGGATTTCTTTATTTCTATTTACTTCTATTTTTTATTAAAAGTCTTCTTGTAAAAAACTGAATGCTTTTTCATTGTTCTCAGATCCAAGGGTTTGGGTCTGTGGTCACCTATGCAAATTGGTGAGGCTTTTTATCCAACATTTCCCAGGAAAGGGGGGGTGCAAGTGTTGGGAGGATTATTCATTGTTCTTAAGATCCAAGGGTCTGGGTCTGTGGTCACCTATGCAAATTGGTGAGGTTTTTTACCAAACCTTGTCCAGGAAGTGGGGTGCAAGGTTTTGGGAAGTATTTTGGGGGGAAGGACGCGTCCAAACAGCTCTTCCCCAGTAACCAGTATTAGTTTGGTGGTGGTAGCGGCTAGTCCAAGGACAACGGGGAGAATATTTTGTACCTTGGGGAAGTTTTGACCTAAGCTAGTAAAGATAAGCTTAGGAGGTTTTTCATGCAGGTCCCCACATCTGTACCCTAGAGTTCAGAGTGGGGGAGGAACCTTGACACAGGTGTTAGAGGGCGCTGTGTTCTGTATCATATGCATTTCCCAGCCCTCCTGCCCGGCCTTAGGGGGTGCTGTGCTCTGTACCCTACACATCCCCAGCCCCCAGCCTGGTGTTAGGCAGTTTCTAGTGTCTGTGAACTTACTGCATGTACCGCAGTCTATCGGCGCATGCTGGGTGCCACGCGCTGTGGGTATGGACAGGGCCCGACGCTGGAACCTGACCTGAAGGTGGGATTGGCCACTGTCCTGGTGGTTAGGACACAGGCAGGTAGTAGAGGGGCTCTGTGCGGGGACCCGATTCTGCCTTTCTGTCTGGCCGATCCCTTCTAATGAGGCTGAACCTGCCCATCTCCCCAGACTCAGCATAGCACAGGACTTGGGGTGCACCTGCTGGCAAAGTGGCCTCAGTCCCCACCGTACAGGCAGGGGTCATTCAGCTGGTGATAGCCCTTCTCTCAAGCCCCCAAGCACCTGTGTGTCATGGCTGCCTGCAGGAGTTCAGGGCCAACAACTGCCTGGGGGGAGGGAACAGGGCCTGGCTAGGCAGGGGCTCAAACCGGGGAGTGTCAGTTTGGATCCCCAGCTAGCCGTTGGGGTGCAACACGGGGGGCGGGGGTGCGGATCAACTCCAGCCAGTTCATCAAAAACCCTGTCCCTGAGGCCTCAGTAGAAATGGGGATGTTCCCCTGGCAGTACGCAGGTGCGAAGGACTTGAGAGGGAGGTGGCAGATGTGCCTTTTTGATGGCGGTCCCTGAGCACATGGGGAGAGCAGGGGGCCAGCGTCTGTTGGCAAATGTTTGTTGGCAAACGTCTGCGACTCACAGGCCCTGGGTGCACACACCCCTACAGGGGAACATGTACAGGCCCAGCCCAGCCTGAAGAACACCAGCTCCTGTGTAAGAGAAGTCACCGTTTTTTTCACAAGAGCGGGAAACTGACGTTGGATAAGCCAGGAACTCCTGTTGGGCACTTTCGTCCCTCCGGGAGACCAACCCATCTAGCACAGAGAACGGGGGGACATAAAGGCTGAGCTGAAGCTAGATTCCTGCTCTCCAGGATGCTGGGTTGCCCTCATGCTTGAGCTGAAGACGGCCTGGGGGTTCCCAGCATTGCCCTCCTGCCGTTTCTCTCTGGGAGCCCTCGCCCTGCACCCTGGCCTGTGTGTCCTCAGGAGGCTGCGTGCTGCCAGGTGCACATCCCCAGTGCGGAGTCCCTGGATTAATGCCAGGGGACGGGGACTGGGACTCTGCTCCTGGCTCATTCCCAGGAAGCTGGGAGTGTGAGTGGTGGAGCTGCCAGCTCTTGGAACCTCCCTTCCCAGCACGGGGTTGTCTCTGGGGGAAGCCCACCCCAGGAGCTGGCATTTGTTGGCCTCTTCCCCAGAGCGCTGGAGTCTCAGCCACTCCAGATCGGGAGGAGGGGCCAGCTGTGAATTGGGAGCCAGATCCGGGTTTAGATGTGAATCCGCCGGCGCTGCAGAGCGTTCGGATGTCGGGAGCCAGCTCCACCCTGCGCCAGATCACAAAGTGCCACTTCAGCCAGCCGCCTGCCAGGCTCTGGCAGAGCCCCGTGTGGAGCTGCAGCTGGGCCCTCCACAGCTGGGTGCTGCTCCTCCTCCCTGCTGGCCAGCCGGCCGCAGCTCCTCAGCACCTGCCCGCTCAGCCCCACCTCAGCGCTCCTGCCTCCCCAATGTCCTCCCTGGTGCTGCGCCTGGCCCCCTGCACCTGGCCTGTCAGTGCCCAGCGGGGCCGGAGCCAAGCACCCCCTGGAGCCATGTGTCAGGCCCTGAGTCCCTCCTGTGCCGGGCTCCCGCCAATCCACAAGCCAGGAACAGGCCCGTGACTCCCGGAGCAAGTATTTCAGTCTCACAGCAGCAGCCTCGCTCCACCCACGCCCCGGCCTCCTGAGTCCAGCTCCAACCACGAGGCCTGACCACCTCCAGCACCTTCGCTGACACCATCACTTCCAGAGGGAATGGCACTGAGGTTGCCGGGGGAACAGGCATTCTCCAGCTGCCTGGAGCCATTGTTCCATTCACCAGGACAGTCCCGTTGGGGACACTGGGGCATGGCCACTAGGTAACTCGAGGGGATGGAAGACCACGAGTGTCGATGAAGCCCCCTCGCACTAGGCCCAGGTGTCCTTGTGCTGGGGACACTGGGGCATGGCCACTAGGTAACTCGAGGGGATGGAAGACCACGAGTGGCGATGAAGCCCCCTCGCACTAGGCCCAGGTGTCCTTGGCCCCCCCCTCCCACCTGGAGGCACTCACAGCAGCTCTGCGTACTAGGCCCAAGTGTCCTTGGCCCCCCGGCCTGGAGGCACACACAGCAGTTATGCTGAGGATCTGCAACAATATGCTGTGGAGTCAGACTGCCTGAAACTAAGCAAGGCCGAACAGGGCAGATATGGAAGAACAATGCTGAATAAAGCAGCTTTATGTATAGTTTAACAAATGATACAGAGAATCAGGGAACCAGCTGGGAACTGGATTGGCTGGCTATATGGATACCTGGGGCAGCTTGCTATTGGATAAGTATGCTGGGAAAAAGAATGTATAAAAGCCTGTGTAACTTCCTGCTCTGTTTACAGGATTTGAAATTGAAATCTCCCTGTACCTTTTTGAAGCTTCAAATAAACTTTTCTGCTTCTCCACCCCGTTGTGATTATTGGGTGTAGCACACCGGGTAATGAACCAACTTCAGCTGTTGTTAAGCCTCTTGGCACTGGGTGCTGGCAACAGCTTTTGGCATCCCTGGGTGGGCGACGAGGCTGCAATTTAGCCTTGCCCGGACCCCTCCTGGAGGTCGAGGATTGCGGCGAGAACCGACGCCCAGCGCACACCGGTGAGTTCATCGGGGGCCTCGGAGAAGACACGATTTGATCGACCCCGGAGGGCACAACGGTGCAACGCACTCATATAGTGGAGAAGCAGTTGTGGACGGCGGTGAAGAACCGGTCCCTTAGACGTGGGGGAGGAGCAGCTGCAGGCCACGGTGAAGAACCGGTCCCTTGGATAAGGTAGGAACCTTTTAAAATCCGGATTATATGCTCTGTTGGAACCTGAGGACGCCCAGAGTTACCCTGTAGATATGGGACAGGGACAGAGCTCAGAGGTTAGGGCACGGTGTACGCCCCTAGAGTGCATTCTAGCAAACTGGAAGGTATTTGGTGCGGATCCAATGATTAAGAGCCAATTAAAACGATTCTGTACAGTTGACTGGCCTCAATATCAACTAGAGGACCAGGAGTGGTGGCCACCAGGAGGGTCAATTAATTACAACACGATCCTCCAATTAGTTTTGTTTTGTCAGTGAATGGGTAAATGGAATGAATATTTGTATGCACAAGCGTTTATGGCTTTAAGAAATAGAAAAGAGCTGTAATTCTGCAAAGTTGTAATTTGACTCCGACTGGTTCGGTAGTAGCTAATGTTAGTCCCCAGACCCCCACCCCCACTGTAATGGCAGAGCCGGTGTCCCCTTCGGCCCCCACATCCCCACCTTATAAGGGTAGGATGCCTCGGGTTACAGAGATTGTCCCCTTGGTGGTACTCTATCCTTTGCTTACCGAGACTGTTGTGGCTTGCCCAGGGGCAGACGGACGTCAGGCTACCATTATGCAAGTTTACATCCATGTGCCATTCAATCCAATAGACTTAGCAGCTTTTAAAACACAGGCTGGGGAATTCTCAACGAACCCAAGCAGGTTTATTTCAGTCTTTGAGGGGTGCCTCAGTAGTCACAAGCCGATTGAGACGACTGTAATATCCTCCTGAGAACCCTGTTGTCTGAGGTGGAGAGGGATCAGGTTACAGCTAAGGCAAGGGGAGCGTCAGCGTTCAAGCGAAAAAAAAAAAGAAAGGAAGCTATCTGTCAAGTTCCTCTCCAAGTAATTGTAAGCGGCTCAGGACATTTCTGGGTATGGCAGGCTTTTGCAGGATATGGATCCCAGAGTTTGGACTGTGGGCTAAACCTCTGTACGACTGTGTAAAAGGAGCGGATCATGACCCCTTCTATTGGACTCCAGAGGCTGACAGGGCATTTAAAATCCTGAAAAGAAAATTGATGGAAGCCCCAGCTCTGGACCTGCCGGATCTCTCTGAGCCGTTTCAGTTGTATGTACATGAATGAAGGGGGGTGGCCCTAGGAGTGCTCACACAGCTGTTAGGAGCATGGAGACATCCTGTGGCTTATTTTTCTAAGCAATTGGATCAGGTCGCAAAGGGTTGGCTGGCATGTTTACGGGCGGTCGCAGCTACTGCCCTAGTGCTTGAGGAAGCAGAGAAGCTAACATTGGGAGGGGTTATGCAAATCTATACTCCCCATATGGTCAGAGCCTTATTGGATGCAAAGGAGGGCTTTGGCTCACCCAGGCTCAGATTGCTCGGTACCAGGCTAAGCTGTTAGAGAACTCTGAAGTCACCTTACAGCCTTGCCCCTCCCTTAACCCAGCCACCCTCTTGCCAGAAACAGAGGAACAGAAACATGACTGTTTAGAGATCATAGATGTCCAGTACTCCAGCCGTCCAGATTTAAAGGATGTACCCCTCCCAAATGCAGATTATGAGTGGTACACTGATGGTAGCAGTACTGTAATAGATGGGCAAAGGAGGGCGGGTTATGCTGTTGTGACCCTCCATGACACTGTGGAAGCTGAAGGTTTGCCTGCTGGGACCTCTGCCCAGCTTGCCGAACTAATAGCCCTGACCCGTGCACTTGAACTGTCAAAAGGAAAGCGGGTCAACATTTTTACTGATTCAAAGTATGCTTTTGGTGTGCTGCATGCTCATGCTGGCCTATGGAAGCAAAGGGGAATGCTGACAGCCCAAGGCTCCCCAGTCAAGTATGGGCCCCAAATCCTCCAGCTCCTAGAAGCCGTACAACTCCCCTCGGAAGTGGCGGTGGTACACTGTAAAGCCCATCAAAGGGAGGATCAAGATGTGGCCAGAGGTAACGCCCGGGCAGATAGAGAGGCTAAGCATGCTGCCACCCTGCCATCCCCTCAGGCTGAGAACGCCCATATGCATGCCCTTATCCCATCAGTAGGGGAGCTTCCAACCACTCAGTACTCTGGGGAGGAGAGACAGCTAACTGACAAACTCGGTCTCCAGGAAAAGGAGGGATGGCTCCATTCCCCAGAAGGGAAGGTCCTCTTACCAAAGGGCCTAATCCGGCCAGTGCTGCAGAAACTACATCAAACCACTCATGCTGGCAGGGAAGCACTTATCCAGCTAATGGGAAAATACTTTATCACTTCTGGACTTCGACCCCTGGCTGCCCAGGTACAGGCAGACTGCTTAGTCTGCCAAAAGAATAACCCCCGACCGGGACATCCTGTGCCACCAGCTGCCCTAGAACCCACTCCGGGCCCCGGACAAGTGTGGCAAATAGACTTTACTGAGTTTTCCCGGACCCAAGGGTTCAAATATCTCCTTGTTATAGTGGATCGGTTCAGCGGATGGCCAGAAGCCTTCCCATGCCGTAACTGCACTGCCAGGACAGTGGCCCTCAAGTTTGTTAAGGAGATCATTCCTCGCTTTGGACTCCCCCTGTGGATGGAATCTGACAATGGGACACACTTCACGTCAAAAATCATTCAAAGCATCTCACATGCCTTACAGATCCCCTGGAAACTCCATACGCGCTGGAGACCGCAAGCCAGTGGTGTAGTGGAGCGTACCAATCAGACCCTTAAACGGCATCTCTCAAAAGCTTGCCAAGAAGCCTCACTGCGATGGCCTGATGCTTTGCCCCTCGTCCTACTCCGTAGCCGCGTTCTCCCAAAGGGTAGATTAGGGCTCAGTCCCTTTGAAATTATGTTTGGAAGGGCATGGCCTATGAATGGCACCCCGGTTCTGTCAGGGGAATGGGAGTTGGGTAATGTTTTTTTGTCACAGTATATGTGTTCCCTGTCTGCTGTTCTCTTGTCTCTTCACAGGTATACCAAGGATTCCCAGCCTCTCCCCTTGGACTCTCCCGTCCACTCCTTACAGCCCGGTAACTCTGTGCTTGTTCGCACCTGGAAAGACGAGCCTCTCCAGGAAAAGTGGAAAGGACCCTATACCGTCCTGCTGATCTCCCATACAGCGGCAAAGATCGAGGGCCACAAGAACTGGATCCATCACTCTCGTCTGAAGGCAGTATCTGCCCCCTCGTCAGCAGAACAGTGGACCGTCCAACCTGCTGACTCCTCATCTAGTGATGATCTCGGGCTAAAGCTACTGTTTAAAAGACACAAATAGCGGGCACCTTAATGCTAAAATGGGCCCACCCAGGTATTGGAGACCCTGGGTTGGGAAGACTCTGGTCATAATTAATTGGGTAACATTGTTATTCTCTGTATTGGTATTTCCAAACTGTGCATATCGGGAGCATAACTCCTTTGTTTTGCTTGCGCACCATGTTGCTAATTTAACAAACCAGACTGATTGCTGGGTATGTGCTCCAACTCCACTATCCCCCAAAACGGGAATGCCCCTTGACATGCTGCCCTTGACCCTAGCAGAATTAGCCACCACCAAAGAGCAGAAAAGAACGGACTCACCGTTCTGGAACAAGACCTCTTTACAGCAAGCCACCTATCAGGACCAGGAGTATTCAGTTGCAGTACTCACTGAGGGAGTGTTATGTTTTACCCGAAACCAATCTGATCCCTATGGGCATCCTGTGGGAAAGAGCTCCTGTGTTATTACACAGTGGGCTGATGGGTATTGGATAAAGACCAAAAGGGGAAGCCAGCAGTGTGGGTGTAATGGTTCCTCCCCTTTTAGGGAAACTCCTACAAATAATCGTACCACAAAAGAAAAGTTTGGAAATATAACTTGCCGTCCAGTTAATATCTCCAATGTAGCAAGCCAATGGTGGGTTTGTAGTGGTCCCTATGGCGAGTGTAATTTGAACGGCACAATTAGAAATGCCCCCACTTGTACCCAATCAAAAAAATAAGATGCCCCCTTAGGGGCATATAAATTGTTTAAAAAAGCCGCCAAAGCAGCCTTAAATATCCCAGGAATCCCCTTAAGAAACAGTCCTTACTGGGCCCTACAGGGTCACTATTTTGTATGTGGCCGAAAGGCTTACAAGGTGCTGCCTGCCAACTGGACAGGTAGCTGTTATATAGCTCATGGAGTTCCTCATCTTTCCATAACTGCCACACTGCCCAAAGGAAAGATTAGAAATGCCCGAGACACCTCTGTTGAGTCACGAGAAAAGACCCTGCGGCGACTGACTAAGGCATTGGAGGGCAAGATGAAGAATCCCCTCACAACCGAGAAACTTGTAGGGTGCTCTGTACTGGGAATAGCGCCACTGTTTACCGGACCAGCCATGGCATGCATAGGCCGCTATACTATAAGGCTGCAGATGGTACTTGAGAAGGTGGCCTTAGAGTTAGAGGACTCGATTAGTGATTTAGGGTCAGCAGTAAAAACATTAAATAAAGAGGTACAGCAGCTCAGGACGTTTTCCCTCCAAAACAGGCTGGCTTTGGACTATCTCTTGGCATCCCAAGGAGGGGTTTTTGCCCTCATCGGGCCCCGATGTTGTGTATATGTAAATGATAGCAGTTATGAGATCTATGAAAAGGTGGTACAGGCTGAGGCCCATGCCCGAGCCGGAGCACAGGTTGCCTATACTGCCCCAGAGAACGATTGGTTGCAAACCTTGTTTTCAGGCTGGGGTTTGTCATCTTGGCTTGGTGGTTTATTTAGCCTGCTATTGAAACTTCTTTTTCCTGTATTGCTTGTATTACTGGTATTATGCTGTGCGGTATCATGTGTCAGGGCCCTTTTGCAAAAGTTAATAAGTCATTCTCTTCAGGGCTATCACAAAGTGCTTATGCAAAGTCCTATTGTAAAGAAATAAGTAGCCCAAGTGAGAAAACTCAGAGCCAAGGCTGTTGAGTGTTCTCAAAGGGGGGAGTTGTTGGGGACACTGGGGCATGGCCGCTAGGTAACTCGAGGGGATGGAAGACCACGAGTGGCGATGAAGCCCCCTCGCACTAGGCCCAGGTGTCCTTGGCCCCCCCTCCCACCTGGAGGCACTCGCAGCAGCTCTGCGTACTAGGCCCAAGTGTCCTTGGCCCCCCGCCTGGAGGCACACATAGCAGTTATGCTGAGGATCTGCAACAATATGCTGCGGAGTCAGACTGCCTGAAACTAAGCAAGGCCAAACAGGGCAGATATGGAAGAACAATGCTGAATAAAGCAGCTTTATGTAGAGTTTAACAAATGATACAGAGAATCAGGGAACTAGCTGGGAACTGGATTGGCTGGCTATATAGATACTTGGGGCAGCTTGCTATTGGATAAGTATGTTGGGAAAAAGGATGTATAAAAGCCTGTGTAACTTCCTGCTCTGTGTACAGGATTTGAGATTCAAATCTCCCTGTACCTATTTGAAGCTTCAAATAAACTTTTCTGCTTCTCCACCCCATTGTGATTACTGGGTGTAGCACACCGGGAAACGAACCATTCAAGCTGTTGTTCAGCCTCTCGGCACTGGGTGCCAGCAACAGTCTGATGCCAGGACAGTTCCCCTGAGCTCTGGAGAGGACTAGAGGTGCCTTAGGACACCTGCCGTGCAGCTGCTGGAGAGTCAGCAGGAGACATTGGGTGAGGACTGGAGCCCCCCAGGGCAGGGGCCATTCAGGAGACCCAGCGTAGGGGGAATCAGGCCTGGGATTCTCTGCAGCGGCTGCTCCCACACAGCCTTGGAGAGAGGAGCTGCGAAACCCCCACAAAGCGCTGCCCCGGCACAGAGCTCTGTAGCACTGGGACCCCGTACGCGTGAGCCGCAATCCAGCAGGGCCTTGGGCCAGCCCCACCCTCTCCCATTGCCCCGCTCTGGGAGGCCAGAGCACAGTTCACAATTTAGCACTGACCAGCTGCAAGGATCCTGGCGGGCCCTGGTATGGTTGGAGCAGCATTTTCAATGTTGGGGAAAAGCGAGATCTGGGCAATAGGCAACGCAGCTCCATCTGGGCACCAGCCAGTTCCTGTGCCCCAGAGAGCTCCCACTGAACCAGGGACGAAGAGGGCAGGAGGTTGAAAGAGAAGGTGCCATCCTGGCACCCAGGAGACCCATGTTCGTTTCCCAGCTCTGCCACAGATGCTCTGTTTGTCTTCGAGCAAGTCCCTTATTCTCTCTCTGCAGTGGTTCCCTGTCTGTACAGTGGGGGTAGCAGCCAGGCCCTGCCCTGAAGGGGGCAGATAGAATAAATGCAATCGAGGTTGGGCAGTGCTCGGATGCCAGGGGGATGAGGGCCAGGACGGTGCCTAAGACAGACCGAAAGCAAGGGGGAGCTACAGAGCCGGTGGTGAGAGGGGTTTGGCCTTTGACAATCTGCTCTGAGTGCCTGGGGTGCCAGACCCCAGGCAGCCACTGGCATTGCCAGATCTCCCCAATCTACGGTGCTGCTGCTCTCCCTGCTTCTAGGAGTCACTGCCTCTCCCTGGGCCGAGAACGCCGCAGCAATCATCTCCTGGGGCTGCCGTGGCTCTGAGCGTTAGCAAGGCCTGGGACACAGTACGGGGGCGGGGGGGGGGCTGCTATTAAAGCAGCTTCTGTGTCATTGCAGCGGTGGGAGAGGAAGCAGAGAGGGGACCGTTTTCCATCCCGTGGCCAAAGCACCCGGCAGCTTGGGAAAGTGGAAAGAGCCTCCCATGTGGGCTGGGAGCCGGGGGTGAGGAGAGTTCATGAATCCCCGTTCTGCACTGTCACGAGAAGGAGGAACCGGGATGGAAGTGATTCTCCCACTCGGGGATCCAGAGACCCCCTGGCTCCAATAGCATGAATGCAGGGAGGGGCTCTGGCCTGGGGTCTGCAGGAGCTGGGACTAGAGGAGCCCAGCGGTCCCTTCCGGCCTAACGTCTGTGACTGTGGGGAGCGGAGTTGGATCATATTAAAAAAGTTCTGTATTAAAATCACAAATGAGTTTGATTCCCAATAGTTTAAAGTCCAGGGTATTACTAATTAAGAGGTCTCTTGGTTTTTGGTGCTGTTTCTCTCCCTCTATGTGTGAAACCTGCAAGCTGCTAATTGTGTTAGTACATTCTAAGACAGAGTCTGTTCTCGAAGCAATTCACAGAGAGAGAGACTCAAAGCAATACTCTAACAACAGAAACAGCACCCAGAGACTGCCTTCCCTTTTGTTGTATTAACAATTGTGATTAAAATAGAGATAGAGGATGTATGTGGATGGATGCTTGGTGTGGATAATAACAGAATGATCAGGGAGGTGCCAGCCTAAGAATCCAGTGTCCATCCGCTGAAGAAGGCGTCAAGTGGAAATAACCAGAGGACCCCCGGAGGGCAGACTGGCATCCACCCAACAGCCTCAAGAATGGGAGAACCAAAGAACAAGATAACATCTAGCAGCTCGGAGCCCTCAGGAATGTGCTATCTGCTGATTGATTCAGCAACAGCATGATGAAGCAATTCCCATAGACTGGCATAGGAAGAAATTCCTATAAAAATAGATTCTAAAAAGCGAGAACTTTGGGGTCTGATTCTGCAAACCAACTTCCAGGAGCATCAGATGACCATGTGACAAGGCCCTGCTCTCTCCTCATGTCCAGGCCACCTGGCCAGTGGCTTGGCATGAGCAACTCTAAGGCTGGTAACTATATTAACAACCTTGCAGAACCTGTGTGTGTGTGTTTGTATGAATGAATGTGTGACTAAATATGAGATTGAATGGAATGTTATAGCTATAACTAAGTGCTTACTATGAGTCTTTCTGTATTCACAATAAATGTGGTATTTTGCCTTTTTCCCTTTCATGAGATCCTGTTGGTTTTTATTTTATTGGTATAACAGCGGAAGGTCCCTCCCATGACCCCAGTGGGGAAGGACAGGCTCTAAAGCCTTGGCGAGGCCAGAGCAAGTCTGGGCTGGGGCATCCCATGGCTGGGGAGTCACACATTGGCTGGTCTGTGACTCACCTGCCCATTGTGACACACCCCTGCTGGCTGGCACAGCCTCATCCCCTCACTGCCAGGCTTGGCTCTGGCAGAGCGAGAGCTGGCACGTGCCGCTGGGGAACGCTGAGCCAGCAGTTCCAGCTCCGCCACCGGCAGCAGAAAGTGGGTGGCCCATTTACGCGCAGGCTTCTGCCCACTCCTGACTCCAGGTAGGAGAATCTTCTAGTGTCCACCTCTGCTTTTCCATTGCATCGCCAACCACACCGAGCCTTTCCCGAGCTCCTGGCTGGGTGGCGCACGTCTGCCAAGTGCCCTGGTGCCGGCTGTCTAGCCTAGTGCCAGTGAGGAAGTGGGCAGTGGCATGCGCACAGGAGGGAGTCTGGGGCAGCTCGACAGAAGGGGTCGTACCAGTCGAGCCCGGAGGGGACGGAGACAAGGAGGAGGGTTTGGCAGGGCTGGTGGCACGGCACGGGAAGGCGGCACAGGTGGTTAGATGAGGCATTGGGCTGGGACCCAGGAGAGCTGTGTTCAGTTCCCCGCTCCTCTGTAAGTCTTCTGTGTGAGATCAGGTGAGTCCCCGCCGCTCTGGGCCTCAGCTAACGAGGGAGAGCACGTCCCTGCTCTGCGGAGGGGGGGTTGAGAGCCTAAATACCACAACACCCGTGTGCTAAGCCACTGGCATGATGGGGCCAGGTAAGTGCCCAGACACTGAGGTTGCCGGGGGAACAGGCATTCTCCGGTTGCCTGGAGCCATTGTTGCATTCACCAGGACAGTCCGATGCCAGGACAGTCCCCCTGAGCTCTGGAGAGGACTAGAGGTGCCTTAGGACGCCTGCCGTGCAGCTGCTGCAGAGTCAGCAGTTGACACTGGGTGAGGAATGGAGCCTCCCAGGGCAGGGGCCATTCAGGAGACCCAGCGTGAGGGGAATCAGGCCTGGGATTCTCTGCAGTGGCTGCTCCCACACAGGCCTTGGAGAGAGGAGCTGTGAAACCCCCACAAAGCTCTGCCCCGGCACAGAGCTCAGTAGCACTGGGACCCCGTATGTGTGAGCCGCAATCCAGCAGGGCCTTGGGCCAGCCCCACCCTCTCCCATTGCCCCGCTCTGGGAGGCCAGAGCACAGTTCACAATTTAGCACGGACCAGCTGCAAGGATCCTGGCGGGCCCTGGTATGGTTGGAGCAGCATTTTCAATGTTGGGGAAAAGCGAGATCTGTGCAATAGGCAACATAGCTCCATCTGGGCACCAGCCAGCTCCTGTGCCCCAGAGAGCTCCCACAGCTCCCACTGAACCAGGGACGAAGAGGGCAGGAGGTTGAAAGAGCAGGTGCCATCCTGGAACCCAGGAGACCCATGTTCATTTCCCAGCTCTGCCACAGATGCTCTGTTTGGCTTCGAGCAAGTCCCTTCTTCCCTCTGTGTCGTAGTTCCCTGTCTGTGCAGTGGGGGTAGCTGCCAGACCCTGCCCTGAAGGGGGCAGTTAGAATAAATGCAATCGAGGTTGGGCAGTGCTCGGATGCCAGGGGGATGAGGGCCAGGATGGTGCCTAAGACAGACCGAAAGCAAGCGGGAGCTACAGAGCCGGTGGTGAGTGGGGTTTGGCCTTTGACAATCTGCTCTGAGTGCCTGGGGTGCCAGACCCCAGGCAGCCACTGGCATTGCCAGACCTCCCTGATCTACGGTGCTGCTGCTTTCCCTGCTTCTAGGAGTCACTGCCTTCCCCTGGGCCGAGACCCCCGTGTCACGGAGTCCCCGGGCGATGCTCTGGAACTGCTCCCTACGAAGTCAGTCAGGACTCTGGGGAAGTCTCCTTTCTGTGAGCAGCCTGTCTGCAGGGCAAACAGCTCACACAGCTTCCACCTTCCTGGGTCTGACCTCGGAGCATTCAGCATCCTCTGCTCCTCCGTGAGCTTCCCACAGCGAGTCCGCCCAGGCAGGCTCCTGGGGAAGCCGGAGGGTCCTGCACCCCAGCTCCGCAGTCAGACGTGACTCTCAGCCAGCCAGTAAAACAGAAGGTTTATTAGATGACAGGAACATGGTCTAACACAGAGCATGTAGGTGCAGAGAACAGGAGCCCTCAGCTGAGTCCATTTTGGGAGGTAGTGAGCCAGACAACCACGTCTGTACTTCACTCCATGTTCCCAGCCAGCCTCAACTGAAACTCTCTCCAGCCCCTCCTCCTCTGGGCTTTGTGCCTTTCCCGGGCCAAGAGGTCACCTGATTCCTTTTTTCTCCAACCCTTTTAGCTCTCACCTTGTAAGGGGGAAGGGCCAGGCCATCAGCACCCAGGAAATAGGGTGTCGGCAATTCTCTGTGTCCAGACCCCTGCACATACCTGCCCTCTCGGGCACTGCAATGATCATACACACTTACCCCACCACCTAGATACTTAAGAACTGCATAGGGGAAACTGAGGCACCCCCACACTATTCAGAGGAAACATTAAGAACAGTCCCACTTCATCACATGCCACAGCAATCATCTCCTGGGGCTGTCATGGCACTGAGCATTAGCAGGGTCTGAGCCTCAGTTAGGCGGGGGGAGGGGGCTGCTATTAAAGCAGCTTCTGCGTCGTTGCAGCGGTGGGAGAGGAAGCAGAGATGGGACCATTTTACACCTCATGGCCAAAGCACCCGGCAGCTTGGGAAAGTGGAAAGAGCTTCCCATGTGGGCTGGGAGCTATGGGTAGGGAGAGTTCATGAATCCCCGTTCTGCACTGTTACGAGAAGGAGGAACCGGGATGGAACTGATTCTCCCACTCGGGGATCCAGAGACCCCCTGGCTCCAATAGCATGGATGCAGGGAGGGGCTCTGGCCTGGGGTCTGCAGGAGCTGGGACTAGAGGAGCCCAGAGGTCCCTTCCGGCCTAACGTCTGTGACTGTGGGGAGCGGAAGGTCCCTGCCATGGCCCCGGTGGGGAAGGACAAGCTCTAAAGCCTTGGCGAGGCCAGAGCAAGTCTGGGCTGGGGCATCCCATGGCTGGGGAGTCACACATTGGCTGGTCTGTGACTCGCCTGCCCATTGTGACACGCCCCTGCTGGCTGGCACAGCCTCATCCCCTCACTGCCAGGCTTGGCTCTGGCAGAGCGAGAGCTGGCAGGTGCCCCTGAGGAACGCTGAGCCAGCAGATCCAGCTCTGCCACTGGCAGTAGAAAGTGGGTGGCCCATTTACGCGCAGGTTTCTGCCCACTCCTGACTCCAGGTAGGAGAATCTTCTATTGCCCACCTCTGCTTTTCCATTGCATCGCCAACCACACCGAGCCTTTCCCGAGCTCCTGGCTGGGTGGCGCATGTCTGCCAAGTGCCCCGGTGCCGGCTGTCTAGCCTGGTGCCAGTGAGGAAGTGGGCACCGGCATGCGCACAGGAGGGAGCCCGGTGCGGCTCGACAGAAGGGGTTGCACCAGTTGAGCCCGGAGGGGACGGAGACAAGGAGGAGGGTTTGGCAGGGCTGGTGGCACGGCACGGGAAGGCGGCACAGGTGGTTAGATGAGGCATTGGGCTGGGACCCAGGAGAGCTGTGTTCAGTTCCCCGCTCCTCTGTAAGTCTTCTGCATGAGTTCAGATGAGTCCCCGCCGCCCCAGGCCTCAGCTAACGAGGGAGAGCAGGTCCTTGCTCTGCGGGGGGGTTGAAAGCCTAAATACCACAACACTCGTGTGCTCAGCGACTGGCATGGTGGGGCCAGGTAAGTGCCCAGACCGGGAGGTAGCTGGTGGCCCTGCCCCACGTCCTACTCCAGCTCTGCTCTCGCTCCAGCCTCGCTCCACCCACACCCCGGCCTCCTGAGTCCAGCTCCAACCACGAGGCCTGACCACCTCCAGCACCTTCGCTGACACCATCACTTCCAGAGGGAATGGCACTGAGGTTGCCGGGGGAACAGGCATTCTCCGACTGCCCGGACCAATTGTTCCATTCACCAGGACAGTCCGATGCCAGGACAGTCCCCCTGAGCTCTGGAGAGGACTAGAGGTGCCTTAGGACGCCTGCCGAGCAGCTGCTGCAGAGTCAGCAGTTGACACTGGGTGAAGAATGGAGCCCCCCAGGGCAGGGGCCATTCAGGAGACCCAGCGTGGGGGGAATCAGGCCTAGGATTCTCTGCAGCGGATGCTGCCACACAGGCCTTGGAGAGACGAGCTGCGAAATCGCCACAAAGCTCTGCCCCGGCACAGCCTGCCTGCCTGCCGCTCTCCCGCCTTCTGCTCCTTCCCCTTCACAGTGGTGTCAGAGCAACTCCTCATGCTCACCAGCCCGCCCCCCGCACCCCACCCTGCTTCCCTCTCCCAGCTGGGACCTGCCATGGCCCCAAGATTCCTGGGGGAAGGGATCAGGGTAATTTCCCTGGGCAGGAAGAATCCTGAGTGGTTGGATGCAGCCTGTCTGCTGGGCAGTTTGTGAACCAGCAGAAGGAGAGGCGGGAGTGACCCGGGGGAGGCCATTTGGCCTGCGGGATGGGCCTGGGAGTCCGGAGACCTGGGTTCTGATCCTGCCTGTACTGCTGACTGCCTGGGTGACTTTGAGCACATCCATTGGCTTGTTTCCCTGCTGGCAGCTGTAGGCACTGGTGGAACAGCAATACGTGGACTGGCCCTGATGCTGAACGGGGCAGTCGCCTCTCATCTCTCACAAGCAATGCCTTGTCCTGGCTTCTTGCAGGATGGCTGAGGAAGTCCGCAAGGTCCCCTTGAAGCCCATCCTTGCCTGGGAGGAGACGAGACCTCCTCGAAGGAAGAGTCCACAGAAGAGCCCACAGCAGCAGCAGGAGCTGTGTGTGCCTCAGCCCTTCCATGCTGGTGAGTGGGTGCCTCCTGGGTGGGTGGAGGGGCTGCAAAAATGGCTGGGGCCATGGCCCTGCATTGCGGTGGGGCTTGCCCCTCTGGGGGTTGGGGTTGCAAGACCAGGGTGTCAGTGGCGGGAGAAGACTCTATCACCTTTGTACAACTCTGGGCTGCCATGAGATGGAGAGACAGGAAAACCCAGGCAGGGGGGAATGGCCCCTCCTGCTGGCAGCAGCTGCAGTCCCTACATCTGACCAGGCATTAGGGGCGGCAGCAGAAGCATCAGGTGGAGACTGACTGAATTGCCCACCCCGATCCATCACACACAGGGTCGGAAGATGTTTTCCACCAGTCGAAGGGGATGCTCTGTGCACGGTGGGTTGTTAAGCCTAGGATTGCAGGGCGCCGGCCAAAGCATGAGATGCCCCCTGATGTTGCAGCCCCATCTGCTGGCTCCTTTGCAGGGGGGTTACGCATGGCACAGCACAGGGCATTTGGGTGGGGGGGTTGATGATGGGAGCCCAGGGCTTGCCCAGGTTACACCCCGTGGCTGTCGATGGCAGGGGAAGCAGTCAGAGGAAGCAGAACGGGCAGGCCCTGAGTCCCCGTATCCCGTGCAGACTGGGTAGCTCCTCCCTCTCCCGCAGCGGGGAGCAGAGCGATTCACTGCCATTCCCTCTGCCCCCTCCAGCAATGGGCCGGAGAGCGGGGACACCACTCAGAGCCTGACATCATGCCTCCTTCCAGGTGTGGCGCTGCATGCTGGGTGCGGGCAGGGAAGTGGGGTGGCCGCTGGCAACCAGGGCTCTGACTGGATCTTTGCTGGGCTGAGCAGCAAAGAGTTCGGGAAACCAGGGATGGCTGTGCCAGACCCTGTTGTGCATCGGGGCTGCTACCCTGCTGGGGTGGGAGCGGGGGGCAACGGTTTCTGCTAAGATCTCTGTCACCCAGCCTGCAGCTTGGCAGCCCCAGGTATTACCACTGCTCTGTCTTTGATCAGATTCACCATCACCTGGGAATGCCTCCTGTTTTCTGGGGCCAGACTCGCAGGAGAAAGAGACCCTAGACTACATCAACACCTTTTTCAAGGGCAATGAAGAGGTACCAAGAGCCCTCCTCTGATCTCTCAGCTACTGCCCCGTCCACATGCACCATCCGTCCTTCTCCGGATGAGACATGGATTCTAAGGCCAGACGGGACCACTGTGACCTCCTGTATAACACAGGCCAGAGACCTGCCCCCAAATAATTCCTGTTTAAACTACAGCATCTTAAAAACATCCTCTCTTGAGTTACAAAAGGCACCCACCATGCCCCTTGCCCACTGGATTTGGCCAGTCCCCAGCGTGATGGGTTGCCCCCCTTTGAGGTGCCACCTGATGTACTGGCTTATCACTGAGCCCGCCTGTTCTGCCAGCCTGGGCCCCCGTTACCTTGTCTTGTTGGGCTCGGCTCACAAGCCTCTTCCAGCCATACACACAGGCAGGCCACACCCAGCTGCAGAAAGACACAGACACTGAGATCAGCTCTGGGAAGACTCAGCTGAAGGGCCTTGTCCCAGTTCTCTGGTGCCCACCTCCTTTGGAGTACAGACCCAAAGGTTTCATGACATTCGCCCCCTCCCTCGATGTCGAGAGAGGTATGAACAACTCTTTGCCCCTCCTCCCACTTACTAATTTATACTACAAACTGGGTTGTGGTATAAACAAGAAACAAGATGATTAACTACAAGAGGTAGATTTTAAGTGGTTAGAAGAGATAGCAAACAGAACAAAGCAGATTACCCTAGTAAATAAAGAAAACACACAAACGAAGCTTTACACACCAGATAGATAGGCTATCCATTAGCAAATTCTCCCCGAGTGATAAACAGGTTGGCAGATTCTTAAGGCAGAAGCTGCCTTGGTTTTGCAGCTTGGATTTCCCAGGTTTTCTTGCACAGGCTAGGAATCTCTCTCTCTAGCCTAAGACCATCACTTCTCATGGTTCAATCTTTGTCTCTCAGGTGTTTCCAGGTATCTTATTGCAGGGAGTCTGAGGTCCCGTCCCGTCCCCCCCGCGATGTCCTTGTTCCCCTTTTATCTTCTCTTCCCACCTGCTGGAAAACTCTTTTGCTGTGACCTGGGTCCAACAGGTCCCGTTGTGTCGCGTTATGTCGGGGAGGTTTCTATTGCACACAGTTCCTGGGGTAGCCCTAATGCTTGTGCATTTCCTCCAGGAGCCAGTGTTTGGCTTTTTTGCTATTCTACCTGAAAGGCTGTTTTGAACCTCACAGTGTTTTTCAGGAACACATACACAGCTGAACTTCAGAACGTCACATACAACGATAGCACATGCAATCCAGTGAGACATTAATGTCTAGCAGATAAAGACTTTTAGACTGATACCTTACAAGACATACTTTGTACCAAACATATCCTAATTATATGACAGTGGCGAATATTGGGGTGTCAGGTGTTCCTCCCACTCTCTCAAGCTCCCCAGTAAGACTGTCTGGCTGCTTAGCCCCCATGTTGCAGTTCCTCTTTGGACACCTACCCCGTGAGATCTGCTCCCTCTCTGCTCTGGTTTCACACAGAGCTGCCCTGCCCTCCCCACATAGTCACTCCTGTTGGGAGATGAATGGCCTTCTGCCCTTCGGCATGTCAAAGCCTGAGCAGCGCTGGGGGGAAGCTTTCTGACATCTATCCCACTGGCAGCTCTTTCCACGCTAACCTTCCTGTTTTTGTCTAATCTCTGCGGGGCATAGGAGGAGGCCAAGAAACTTGAATTCTTGGATCGTGTCATCACCATCAGCAGGGCCGCCCTTACGAGGCACCCAGAACAAAACCTGGCAGCTTTTCTCTGCAAAGCCCTCCTTGTGGAGAAGATAAAGGTAAGTAAAACACACACTCGGGCTATGTTACTTGGCGGGTTTAGTGATTGGCCTGGAGAGCTCTGCAGATTTGTCTACCTTCAACTGCCAATCGCTGCATCGTGTTGGACGTTTGTCTGTTAGACTGAAGAGCCCATTATCAAGCATTTGCTCCCTGTGTAGGTACTTACAGACTGTCATCAAGGCACCCTGTAACCTTCTCTTTGTGAAGCTGAACTGATTGATTTCTGGAGTCTCTCACTATAAGGCATGTTTCCCAGTCCTTCAGTCACTCTTGTGGCTCTTCTCTGACCCCTCTCCAATTTGTCAACATTCTCCTTGAATTGTGGGCACCAGACCTGGAGAGAGGATCCCAGCAGAGGTCGCACCACTGCCAAATACAGAGGGAAAATAAGCTCTCTAACAACTGGAGATTGCCCTGTTTGCACAGCCCAGGATGGCATAAGCCCTTTTGGCCCCAGCCTCGCACTGGTCGCTCCTGTGCAGCTGATTACCATGACTGCCAAGTCTTTTCCAGAGTCACCGTTTCCCAGGTTAGAGACCCCATGCTGTGAGTGTGGCCTGCGTTCTTTGTTCCTGAACATGTCACTGTATTGAAACATAGGTATTTCCCTTGCACCCAGCTTCCCAAATCACCAGGTCGCTCTGTATACACCAGTCTCCCTGCACAGAGCCCCAACACTCCGCAGTCAGTGCCCACTAGGGAACTAGCAACAAATCTGCTCCGCAGATTTGGAAAGTCTTTGCTCTGCGGTGCTGCAGAAAGCTTTCCGGAGCTTATCTCCCTTCCCTGAACGTGGGACAGAGTGTGCTGGTGGATGGTCCAGTGGGCTGGGGCTCAGTTCCTCAGTGAGACCTTTGGGTAAATCACTTCCCCCTCTGTGCCTCAGTTTCCCTCCCATGCCTTGTCTCATCCAGTTAGCTCGTGAGTTCTCTGGGGCAGAGACTGGCTCTCACCGTGTGTGTGCAGCACCTGGCACAAGGAGCCTGATCTCAGGTGGAGTCCCTGGGTGCTAATGCTGATGGAGCCTTTGCAGTGCACTGGTGCGTGGTGCTGGGGCACTGACCACAGGACCTGCACTGCGCTCCCCAGCTGGAGCCCTGGACACCGTCAAGCCCACAGTAGGACGACCTGTCTGCCGAGGCCACGTGTTGCAGGCCCTGCGCTTTGCTCCCCAGTCGGAGCCTTACGGGAGCTCGGAGCCCGGCTGGCACTTCCCCACATTGTCTCCCCAGGAGCTGATTGATCTTGAGTCCGTCGACTCCCTGACCAGCGGGGTGCGTCAGCAAGCGATGATCGCCATCATGGAGCTGAGGTACCCGGCCTGCCCGCGCAGCCCCAGCTAGTGCTGTGTGCAGCCAGACACGCCAGCCTCTTGGCATGGCCAGTTCTCCAGGGCATTGTCTCCTCTGCTCCTCCCCCGTCTTCTGATTCCCCTGGGCACGTGGCACCAGTGGGTTGGTGGTGGAGGATCCTTCGGTGCCTGGCGACCTCTCCAAGTGGCCGTGTGAAGATGTGGGGGAGGGAGCGAGGGGGTTGGACCGGTCCCCTCTGGGACCCGCAGGCGATGGCTCCGGGGGGAGAGGGGCAGTTGGGCACTGCCGGAGCGGAGCCACCGGAGTCGCCGCCAGCTGTGCCAGCTGCATCCCGCCGGCAGCTCAGCGACTCCCTGTGGCTCAGAGGCTGGGCAGGCTGAGCCCTGGCACGTGGCACAGCCTGCGCCATGGGGGGCTCTCTCTCAGTGCCGCTCACGCCCTGCTCTCAGCTTCCCAGAAGCCTGCCCATCATGTCCTGGGAGCCTGAGGCCAACATGAGTGCATCAGTCTCGCCTCAGCCCTCCAATCCGCGCGTGTCTCTTCTCTTAGCAAAGTGAAGCCACTGCTGCAGGGAATGGAGCTATCCAGCCTGCTCACCGTCTGCTTCTCCAGCGTCTTCTCCCTGCCTCCAGCAGAGACCAACCAGGGCGTGGAGGCTGCTCTATACAAAAACGTAAGCCCCAAACTAGCCATGAGGAGCTGCCCCAAACCGAGGGGGAATCCTGCAAGTCCCTTGTGTCCCTGTCCCCTGGGTTACCTGGCGCTGGCATAAGAGTGTAATGATCACAGCTCCTTGGCAGCTCTTCAGCTCAGGACCTGCAGTACCAAAGCACAAGCCCCACCGCCGCAGATAAAGGAGTAACTCCCTCATAGGGTAGGAGTAGTAGGCATTTATCCTTCACAGGCACTGGCAATTAGTGGGGAACAGACACTCCCTTCACAAGCACATTCATCCCCAGTGCATGGCTGGGGGCACAGGCCTGAGATCGATCGGCTGCTTGAGATGCACACAGGCCAGGGGAAGTGAAGCTTGGCTGGAAATCTCCCCTCCCCCTCAAACGCGGAGTCCTTCCTGACTCTTCTAATGCGTTCGACTGTGTGCAGTGGCCTCCCTGGGGACAGCAAAAGCGGGTGGGGTCCTGTTGCCAGGAGGAGTTTGCAGTAGGTCCCCTGCGGGTACAAGTGAGTGGGTGAGCTGGAATAGGAAGGGCTGACTTGGCCTGGGGCGTGTCACACGCCAGGGCATTGGTTCGTCGCCTGGCTGGTTAACGCCACTTGCTGTGGTTTCTCCTCTGCTCTGCACGCAGACTCTGAACACCATGGATGAGCTGCTGAAGGCCTTGGTGTGTGAGGATGAGAAGCGCAACCTTGTGGTGCTGCAAAACATCATGGAGGTGTGGAGGCATGGGGGCAGGAAGGGGACGAGTCCTGTAGCTGGGGTGGGGCTCTGGGACCAAGGTTCCATTTAATCCCAAGCATGGGACACCCCCATACCTTCTGCTCCTCAGAGTACGTTCTATACAAAGGTTCTTGGGCTGGAGGACCAAGTGCCCCCGCTATATCTGAAAAACGTCTGCATGGGGTGGGGGTGGAGGAGTGCGGGATCTGCCGTGTTCTCCACTGAGCCTCATCTGAGCCCGGGATTCATTTGTGTTCACCATGGGCCCCACCAATACTGGCCAGAGCCCAGAGCTAGATTCCCCCAAAGTTCTAGTTCTGGGGCCACAGGAAGTCGATTCTGTGGGTGGTTTGTGCTCCAAAAAGAGGGAAATGTCCTCAGCAGATATTCGGTCTTCTCGATCCCAGAGCTTGGGAAGAGGGAATCACAGACGTGCAGGGCTGGAAGGGATCTCAAGAGGTCATCTACTCCACCCCCTGCACTGAGGCAGGGCCAAGCATTCCTCGACCGTCCCTGAGGAGTGTTTGTTCAGCCTGTTTTTTTAAAACATCCATGATGGGGAGTCCACCACTTCCCTAGGTCACCTGTTCCAGTGCTTAGCCACCCTTAGACTTTTTCCAAATATTTAACCTCAATCTCCCTTGCTGCAGATTAAGCCCATTACTTCTTGTCCTACCTTCAGGGGTCTTGGAGAACAATTAGTCACCATCCTCTGTGAAACAGCCCTTAACGTATTGGAAGAGTGTTAGGAGGTGCCCCCTCCATCTTCTCAAGACGAAACATGCCCAAGTCGTTCACCCTTTCTTCATAGGTCAGGTTTTCTAAACCTCTGATCATTTTTGTCGCTGTCCTCTGGACGGGCCCCAGTTTGTTCACATCTTTCTTAAAGCGGGGTGCCAAGAACTGGACACAGTGCTCCAAGCTAATACACCTCAGAATGACATTTCCCTCTTTCACAACAGCATCACACTCTTGATTCCTATTCAGTGTGAGATTCACGCTAACCCCCAGATCCTTTTCTGCAGTTCTGCCACCTAGCCGGTTATCCCTCACTTTGTTTTTATGCATTTGAATTTTCCTTCCTAAGTGCATTACGGCACATTGGTTTTGACTGAATTTCATCTTGTTGACTTCAGACCAACTCTCCAATTTGGCAAGCTCATTCTGAATTCTAATCTGTCCTCCAAAGTGCTTGTAATTCTCCCCAGCTTGGTGTCATCCGCCAACTTGACAAGCATACTCTCCTCTCTGTTAACCAAGTTCTTCATGAAAATATTGGCCAGTACTGGACCCAGGCACACCCCTGGGGGACCCCACTTCAGACACCCTCCTAGTTTGCCAGCGAGTCAGTGATAACTCCTCTTTGAGGATTGCCTTTCCATCAGTTGTGTGCCCACTTTAGAGTAGTCTCATCTGGATCATATTGGCTTAGTTTGCTTATGAGAATGTCTTGTGGAACTGTGTCAAAAGCCTTATGAAACTTCATATACATCATCATATACTGCCTCCCTCCATCCACTAGGCAAGTAACCCGGTCAAAGAAGGAAGTTAGATTTGTTTGGCATGGTTTGTTGTGGACAAATCCATGGTGCTATTCCTTATCACCCTATTATCTCCTCTAGGTTCTTACAAACTCTTTAATAATTTGTTCAATAATCTTTCTGGGTACCAAAGATAGGCTGACAGGTGGATAATTCCTTGGGGCCTCCTTGTTCCCCTTTCTGAAGATAGGCTCTGTGACTGCCCTTCTCCAGTCCTCTGGGACCTTCAGCCCTCCTAAAGGTTCAGAGATTGCTTTGTCTAGCTCCATCTCGTGTGAATATCATGAGGCTCTGCCAACTTGAATACATCTAACTGACCTAAATTGTCTTTTATCTGTTCTCTCCCTAGTCTGGCCTGTATTCCTTCCCCCTTGTTGTTAATATTGTGGTCATCATCTAGTCTCCATTAACCTTTTTACTGAAAACTGAAGCAAAAAAGGCATTACACACCTTGGCTTTGTCTGTATCATCCATTATTTGCTCTGCTTCCCTGCTGAGTAGTGGCCCCACACTTTCCTTTGTCTTTCTCTTGTTCCTAATGCATTTAGAGAGCTGCTTCTGATTGCCTTTTATGTCCCTTGCCGGTTAGAACTCATTTTTGCCTTAGCCTTTCTGATTTTCACTCTATGTGCTTGTGCTATTTTTTGGTCCTTCTCCTTCACAATTTGTCCCAATCTGTTTCTCTCAGGTCCTGCTCCCCTGGACCGCATCCAAGGAGGTGCATGTGCGGCTGAGGGCAGTGGGAAGAATCACCTGGCTGACCAAATTCATCTCCGGTCAACACAAATTCAAGGTGAGCAGCCTGTGACTCTGGCCGTCTCCTAACTGCACTGAGCAGGCTCGCGGTGCAGCGCTCCCTGGCAGGGAAAACCCGGGCCTGGAATAGTGACTCAGCAAGATCCTCGGTAGGAGTCCAATCTAATGAGCCCTGATGTAGACAGGTCTGTCCTCTAACTCCGGTGGGCCTTGGGTGGAGCCCCATAATTCTATCTCCAAGGACTCTCCCCGCTGTTCCCCTAGGACCAAAGTCTGCTCCGCAGGGTCAGCGGATTTACACAGGATCACCTTGAGAGCACCCTCTGAACCCAGGTGTCTCTTCACCCCCTTTGTCAGTTGCCCCTGGGATGCTTTGGCATCAGCTCCTGCCAGGGTGCCAGATGAACACCCCCTGCTCTGGGTGCTCAGGGCCATTGAGCTGCTCCAGCTGCTCCATCCCCCCTGTGGCAGGGCCTCCCCTCCGGCAGCTGAAGCGGGGTGCTTGGATGATATGCCCCCCAGAGGCTGGGGCAGCAGAAGAGAAGGAGGGAGGTGAGAGGGGACACAGTGAAAGGGATGGGAGGGGCCAAAGGAGCCAGAGCAATGGGGAGTGGGTCAGGGGAGGCCGTGCAGAGCCCAGGAGAGGAGGGCAAGGGACTTGGTGCGACGTGGGGAAGAGCAGGGAGCGAGCGCAGGGGCTGCAGGAGGGGCAAGGGAAGGTCTGGCAGGAGGGGGAGGCTAGAGGACAAGGCTGCAGGAGAGAGCCGGCAGGAGAGAGCCGGCAGGCTGGGTGCGGCGCAGAAAGTGGGGGTTGTGGGGAGCTCCAGGATGGAGTGAGAGAGGCGGAATGCAGAGAAGAGGAGTCCAAGGTGACCTCACGCTCCTGGACCTGAGGTCAGTGGAGGGAGGGGGATGGGAGAAGGGGCTGGGATTAGGAGCTTGCCCTTGAGATGGAGACTGGACGTTAGTTCATTCCTTACCCAGGTCCCCACTCGAGGGCAACGTTTGCTGACTTTGCTACCCAGACTTCCCGTCCCTGCTGAGATTCCCTCAGTCCCTGGTGATGGGTCCCATGGCTCCTCTTGCTCTCATTGTCCCCAGTCTCTCTGCGCTGGTCTCTGTCTCCCCTGGTTCTAGACCGTTGCTAGTGCAATGCCAGGGGACATGCTGTGCTGGGCCTGCAGGGGCGAGTGACTCCCTTTGCTCCCTCTCTCCGTCAGGGAGTGGAGGAGTTCAGAGTCCTGGGCCAGCTGGTGGGCTGTCTCACTCTGCACTGTGCTGAGCAGGAGCAGGAGATCTGCCGATCGGCTATGGAGGGACTTCACCACCTCTACGCCTTCATGCTGTGGCAAAAACGTAAGAGCACTGGAGACCCTTGTCCTTCCTAAATACATTGACATGGGGTATCCAAACATGGGAAACATATTTATTGAACACTTCTGCCTTTTCTGCATCCTTTTAAACAGTCTCCATCTAGTAATGAGCCTACACCATTGCTAGGATTTCTTTTGTTCCTAATACACTTTTTATAAAAAACCTCCTTAGTATCCATAGTCCTTCAAGCCATGGAGTTTCCCCTGATGTCTTTAGCTTCCCCTGTCCATATTCTACTCTTCATAACTCACATAAGAATGGACATACTGACTCAGATCAGTTCATCTAGCCCAGTATTGTGTCTTCTGATAACGGCCAGTGCCTCATGCTTCAGAGAGAATGAACTGAAAAGGGAAATTTGGAGTGATCCATCCCCTCTCATCTGGTCCCAGCTTCTGGTTGTCAGAGGTTTAGGGACATGCAGAGTCTGGGGTTGCATGGCCTAATTATCTTGAACCCAATTATACTTTTAGGCTTCACAACATCCCACGGCAACAATTTCCACAGGTTGCCTGTGCACTGTGTGCAGAGATACCTTCTTTTCTTTGCTTTTAACTTGCTGCCTATTAATTTCAGAAAGTGACCCCTAGTTCCTGTGTTATGTGCAGGGGTAAATAACACTTTCCTATTCACTTTCTCCTCACCAGTCATGATTTTATAGACCTCTGTCATCTCCCCCCTTAGTCAGCTCTTTTCTAAACTAAACGGTCCCAGGTCTACACTGCAGAGCTATATTGTTATCACTCCATTGCTCAGGGGTGTGAAAAATCCACACCCCTGTTGGCAGAAGCACCCCTCCCACTGACATAGCTAGCGCCTCTCTGGGAGGTGGATTAAGAGCTTGTTGGCAGAGGACCATCTTCTCTTCAACGCTACAGCGCCGGTGCAGCTATGGCAATAGAGTGGTTTCAGTGTAGACTTGCCCCCAGTCTTTTTAATATTTCCTCATATGGATAATCTTTCCTAATGGATCCCAACATTCTGTTGGCTTTTTTAACTGCCACTGCACGGTGAGTGGATGTTTTTGGAGAACTCTTTACGATGACTCCGAAATCTCTTTCTTGAGCGGTAATTTAAACCCCATAATTGTGTATGTATAGTTGGGATTGTGGTGTCCAGTTTGCATTTATCAATAGTGAATGTCATCTGCCATTTTGTTGCCCAGTCCCCCCCCATTTTGTGAGGTCCCTTTGTAGCTCTTCGCAGTCTGCTTTGGATTTAACTATCTTGAGTCATTTTGTATCATCTGCAAATTTTGCTACCTCACTGGTTTCCCCTTTTTCTGGATCATTGATGACTAGGTTGAACTAGACTGGTGTCAACACAGATCCTTGGGGTGCCCCGCTCTTTACCTCTCTCCACTGACCATTTATTCCTGTTGTTTGCTTCCTATCTTTTAACCACTGACCCATGAGAGAACCTTCCCTCTTATCCCATGACAGCTTACTTTGGTTAAGAGCCTTTGGTGAGGGACCCTGTCAAAGGCTTTCTGAAAGTCCAAGTACACTATATCCACTGGATCACCCTTCTCCACATTCTTGTTGACCCCCTTCAAAGAATTCTAGTAGATTGGTGAGGCATGATTCCCCTTTACAAAAGCCATGTTGACTCTGCCCCAACAAAGTGTGTACACCTATGTGTCTGATAATTCTGTTCTTTCCTATCATTTCAACTATTTGCCTGGTACTGAAGTCAGGCTTGCCAGGGATCACATCTGGAGACTTCTATAAAATTCACTGTCACATTCGCTATCTCGTACAGAGGCCGATTTAAACATTAGCTTACATACCACAGCACTGCACGTAAGTTTGTTTGGATGTCTTGTGAGAGCTGCAACCTTTGCACCAGGCAGGCAATTTACTATGCGGTTCTCCCACTCATCACAAACCCAACTGCTTATATGTCTATTGATTGAATCCCCCATTACTATTACCTGGCTTTTCTTTGTAACTGGGCTTCCCGCCTCAGGAGGGGCAGCCTCAGTGTGAGAGGATATCCTGACTTCATCTGGCAGGTGGGTCCCAACTATGGGATCATCTCCCTCTGCTCCAGCTCGATGTTCTCCTTCCCAGAAACTTTCACCCTCCTCAGCAGCACAGAGGCTGTCAGACTGGGGGTGGGACCACTCTACTGCATCCCTAAAAGTCTCCTCTATGTACCTCGCTGTCTCCCTTGGCTCCACCAGTTCAGATCCTCTGGCCTCCTCGTCTCCGAGGGCAGTAGCTGCTTGGGCCAAATGCCCAGATGTGCTACCTGCCCACAGGGCTGGGAATCCTACATGCTGCGTTCAGTGCAATCAACTGGAGAGCCTCACACTGCTGCTGCACTTCTGCCTGGTTTATTTTTACTCTTCCAGGGGGGTTAGTTTCTTTAGTTTTGTTGGGGGGTGGGGGAGTTTATTGGCCTGAATTTACAGTATGTTTCTTAGATGTACTTGTCTCTAAACTTTCTTGCAAAACTCCCGTTTCCAAAGCTAACCTCTGATTTATTTTGCCTGCTGTCTGTTTCCCCTCCCTGGTTCAGGCACAACGCTGGCAAAGCAGAGTGCAGAGTATCTGCAGGTCTTCAGGGAGTGGCGAGCGGAGAACAGCTTCTGGGTCACCTGGTTCACCAACACCAGCAATATCGCCATGGTAACTACTGTCAATGCTTCCTGGGATTGTTGTGCCCAGAGTTATCAGGAGAGAGAAATTAAGACCCTAGTAGTCAGGGGGAAGGGACAGACCCAGGCGTGTGACTGACCCCATCCAGCTGGGCCGGAGCCCTGCCTATGGCCCACTCCACCTCATATAATCATAGACCTCAGATCTAATCCAATCCCCTTCTCATAGCAGGACCAACCCCAACTAAATCATCCCAGCCAGGGATTTGTCAAGCCTGACCTTAAAAATCTCGAAGGATGGAGATTCCCCACCTCCCTAGGTAACCCTTTCCAGTGCTTCACCACCCTTCTAGTGAAATAGTGTTTCCTCATATCCAACCTGGACCTCCCCCACTGCAACTTGAGACCATTGATGCTTGTTCTGTCACCTGCCACCACTGAGAACAGCCGAGCTCCAGCCTCTTTGGAGCCCCCCTTCAGGTAGTTGAAGGCTGCTATCAAATCCCCCCTCACTCTTCTCTTCTGCAGACTAAATAAGCCCAGTTCCCTCAGTCTCTCCTCATAATTCATGTGCTTCAGCCCGCTAATCATTTTCGTTACCCTCTGCTGGACTCTCTCCGATTTGTACACATCCTTTCTCTTGTGGGGGCCAGATGTGACCTCACCAGTGCCGAATAGAGGGGAATAACCACTTCCCTCAATCTGCTGGCAAGGCTTCTACTATTGAGGGCCAATATGCCTCCCTCCATGCCACATCCCAAGATGCAATGGGTCTCATCCAAACCTGATCCCAGCTCCTTGTCAGGTGTGGTGGGAGCTTCCCCAAAGATTAATGCTCTCCAAGGCATCATTGCGTCCACGCACCAGAGCCAGCCCCTGCTGAGCATTAGAGAGTGTATCCGTGCTGTGCAGTATTGTGCCCCCGTGCACTGCCACGCTGGCCTGTGCCATGCACGACAGCTCCTGATTGCTGGCTGGGTACTGTGCGTCCCAGGCGCAGTAACCCAGCCCTGTCCCGGCAGAGCGGGCTTTGCCTGCACTCCTGTCTGGGCCAGTCCTGGCTGCTCGGTCCGACTGGAACCGCACTGGGCAGCAAAAGGGGTTTCACTGGCAGGTTTGTTTCAGATGTTTGGGAAGTACTTCAACCCATCCAAGCGCATGGACTTCCTCCTCACTGCTATCGAGGGCATGAGAGACACCAGCGTCCATGACTCGGTGGCGGCCAGGCACATGCTGCATGTGATCCTGTGGGTCTCCAGCCCAAGCTTGGAGAGGGTAAGAGCTGCAGTGAGAACAGCCTGCTGGGGGAGCCCATCTGTGGGAGACTCTGTCTCTGGGCACTCGGCATTACTGGGGGGCAGGTCCTGTGCAATGCGGGAGGTCAGTCTAGGTGATCTCCATGGACGCTTGTGGTCTTGCAGTCTATGAATCGATAGGCCGGGAATTGACCCTGTGTTCTAGGCCTGGAGCTGGAGAAGAGGATGTGGGAGGGCAGATGGCTCTCAGGTAGGGCAGGTCCCTGGCACCCCAGATCAATAGCAGCGCGAGGAAGCCAAGGCTCCCATCTCCCCATTTCCCTTCCAGGTGTCGGAGGCTGTGACGAGCATGTACCACAACCTGGATTCCATCAGCGAGCCGCTGGCCCAGCAGCAGCTGCTCAAGGCCCTTGTCGTGCTGGGCAACCAGTACAGCGAGGAGGTGGTCACAACCCTGCTGGGCTGCTCGCTGTCATGTGACAGGTACGGGGCTGGGGCCGGGGCTGCTGCAGCTTGCGCTTTGGGTCCCCCAGACTGTTCCCGCTGCCAGGGACAGGGGCGTGCAGAATCTTCCAGAGACCTCCTGCTCCCTGCAGAGCTTCTGCTTGTTCTGGAGGGTTTTGCAGGCTGACATGCCGTGGAGACAGGCCAGCTTGCAAAACCCCATATGGCAGCCCTCGGCCTCCCCCGGGGCTGACACTCAGACCCGGCCCCCATGCAGCCTGTGCCAGGCAGTGGGGGCCCTTGCTGCAGCAGGAGGGCAACAAAGGGCCGGCCGTGGGCGGGAGACCCAGCAGGATGCGGGTGGCGGTGGGTGCTGGAGGCTGGCAGGGCTCTGGCCAGGTGAAATCGGCTCTCTCCCTTTGCAGCGTTGCTGTGGAGATGTGGAGGGTGCTGACATCCCACCCCAAGACCGCAGGAAAGGTCCTACGGGAGCTGCTCGACAGGCTGCAGGAGCGGCCGCTGCGCCAGCATCACGACATCTCTCAGCAAGAGGCTGGCGTTGCCCCCTTGGCCGTAAGTTCCAGCCCCTGCAGCAAGGGAAGGAGCGCCGTGTGTCCCCACCATGGCCTGAGGGTGTCTCTCTGTCTTCCACTGGGTATTGCCATTGGGCCGAAGAGAGAGAGCGTGACTCTAGCCAGCGCTATAGTCGAGGCAGAACACGCCGAAACCCTCTCCTGGTGCTCTGGGACACCTCTCATAGAACCGCAGGGTGAGAAGGGATCGCAAGGTCAGCTTGTCCAGCCCCCTGCCAAGATGCAGGATTTGTTGTGTCTATCCCAGCCGAGACAGATGGCTCCAGCCTCCTTCTATAAACCTCCAGCAAAGGGGCTTCCACAAGCTCCCTAGTCGTCTGTCCCATTGTCCTACTCTTAGAGTTAGGAAGGTTTTCCTGAGATTTAATCTAAATCTGCAGTGCTGTCGTTTGAACCCATCCCCTCTTGTCCTGCCCTCTGTGGAAAGAGAGAACAACTTATCGCCATCTTTTTTTTGGCAGCCTTCGAAGAATCTGAAGACCATTAGCACGTCTCCCCTTAGTCTCCTCTTTTCCAAACTAAACATAGCCAGTTCCTTCAACCTTTGCTCGTATGGCGTGTGTTCCATCCCTCTGATCATCTTTGTCACTCGCCTCTGGATCCATTACAGTTTCTCCACATCTTTTGTAGACATTGGTGACCTAAACTGGACACCGTACTCCAGCTGAGGCCTAACCAGCACTGAGTAGAGTGGTACTATCACCTCCCATGACTTGCAGGCTATACCTCTGTTAATGCAACCTAAGATGCAATTGCTTTTTTTTTTTTTTTTTTTCAACAGCATCGCTTTGCTGCCTCATGCTGAGGCTGTGATCCACCGCAGCTCCCAGATCCTTCTCAGCAGTACAACCTGTTATCCCCCATTCTGTTTCTGTGCATTTGCTTTTTCTTCTCTAAATGTAGCATCTCACTTTTGTCTTTGGTGAGTTTCCTTTTGTTGTCTATAGCCCAGTCCTCCAATTTACCATGATCCCTCTGAATTTGAGCTCTTTCCTTCAAAGTCTTGGCAACTCCTTCATCAGGGAGCTGATGCAGGGTTGGGGTCATTGAAAGCTTCCCAGGGGACCTGGCCCTGGCCTGGAGTCAGGAGCCCTGGTTTCTCTTCCTGGCTCTGCCACTGACCTGCTGGGTGACCTTGGGCGAGTCCCTGCCTGGCTTTTGTCTGTTGTTCGGCAGGGCAGGGCCTGGCTCCTGCAGGGGGCGTCTCTGGGTGTGTGATCCAAAGATCCCTAGCACTAGAGTAGCAGCAGAGCTATGGACTCTAGACCTCCAGGGAATGCTGGTGACACCAGTGATCCCGGACGCCCGGACAGAGCCATTTTGCTTCAACTGGAACCATGTTTTCCTACGAATCCCCTTTTTGAGCCTCGTAGGTTTTAACTGTTGACGTCACAGCTCTGTCCCGCAGCACTGGCTCCTCTGAAGAGCTCGAGAAAGGCCTTTTGCTGCTCAGACCTCATACCAAGTGTGATAGACACAATATAGTGAAGGCAGAGAAAACCCTTGGGACTTAAATACACAGATATGGCAGCCTGGTCAAAGAGGAGACCATCTGAAGGCAACTCTCCCTAATGATAATTTACTTACCCTGAGAATAGCAGGTCAGTCCGGTTTATTAAAGCCGGACTATGAATCGATCAGACATGGAGAGGGCATGACTGTAATTCTCTTTGTTATCCACCATTCCCATTGTTCCATGTCCTCAGCCTGGTTTTCACTTGCTTGTGTTTTATTTTTCCTTCTGGAACTGGTAAGCCTGTATTGGACACTTTTTCCCTGATCCTGGTTGAGGTTTTGTGGGGCTGTCTTTGAACAGTTCAAAAGCCAAATACAGAAATGATTGAATCTGGCTTTTAGTAACAAAAACCCTAGAACTCATGTACAAAATCGGCTCCCTCGCCGATGCTGGACTGTAAGGCCCGGGACGCAGGAGAACCCAAGTTCAGTTTCGGGCTCTGCCAGACTCCCTGGGTGACCATGGGTGAGTCATGTCGCCTCTCTGTGCCTGAGTTCCATGTCTGTATAACGGGGATAGAAATCCTTCCTTTGTGTTTCTAGCCTGTAAGCTCTAGGCAAGGGAATGTCTCTTTCTGTGCCTGGAAAGCCCCCAGCACACGCCCTGATTGCAGATAGGCGCTGGAGGTGCTATTCTAACCCTTCTAACAATAATACACTTGATTTGTTCGGGGTCAAGGTGTTGTGCAGAGAAGTTTCCACAGATGATACCTGCTAATAAATACCACCCCCTGAGATCGGGGGTACAAGGAAGCACCTGCTTATGTTGCAGGTAGCCGGCCCCGCTGCCTGCGATCCTAGCTGGGGCTGTGCAAGGGCTTTGAGGCTCTAACATGTCATCTGGAGGCGGGGCGCTAGAAGACTTTTTATAGTGGAGGTGCTGAACACCCCCTTACACCTGTCCACACACCCCACCACCCCTAGAGCTGGGGTCAGGAGCAGGGCCATGGCTCCAGGGGACGGGAGATGGATGGGGCAAGGGGGCCGAGGCTGGGGCCACAGCTGGGAGTTGGCGCAGTGCTGGCAGCTGGGACCTTGTGTGTGGGGCCAGGAGCAGAGCCCCGCGAAAAACCTTCGAGTGCTGCAGCACCCCCTGCACTCCTAGTTCCTGTGGCTCTGTCTGCAGGGGAGGCAGACGTTGTTTTGGAAATGGCTTTTTGGGTCACCGGAGGGTGTTTCGTAAAGCAGCTTCTCCTTTCACACAGGTAGGGAAACTCCAGCATCAACTGCCAGTCATTGTGGAGCAGCTGCACGAGGCAGACAGGGACGTCATCTCCAACGCCATCACCGTGCTGAGAGACATCCTCGCCGGCATGGACAGGCAGAGCGCCAGCCCCATGGCTGTGCAAGTGGCTGAGAAACTCCTGCCGTTCTTTCATGATGTAAGGCCTGGCGGCCAGCGGGAGACCCTTCAAGCCACAGACGTGTGAATGGGGGCTGGCGGGTGGGCTAGCGGGACCTATGCTATGGCCCTAGCCAGAAAAAGGATTGTCGTAAATGACATGAACCCATTCCCGCCTTCTTCTGCTACCCCATTCTCCATCAGAGCATATGGCAGTAAGGGTGGGAACCCTGGTGTCCTGCAGGCCTGCTGACAAGGATCAGGGCAGCCTGGGGACGAGGCTCCCCTTGAGGGAAGAACATGCATTCCTGAGCCTGCATGCAGCGAGGGGGCCTCTGCAGCACAGGGTGCCGCAATGCTCCTGCTGGCTTCCAGGGTAACAAGTGATGGTACCCTAGTGAAAATCCTGCCCCTCCCCTCCCTGGCCAGGAATCCCACAGCTGGCCTGTCAGCTCCATAAGGAAACGGCTCCATCTGTAGGTTCTGCAGCTACCGCCCTTTCCTCTCCCCTTCGTTCTCATGGCAGGGCAGCATCAAAGGAGGGGCTAATTCTCCCCAGGCCTTTTGTAACCACAAACGAGCCCCCGCCAGCGTGTTTACCAGACTGATGTTCAGTCCCCCACTGCACGGCGAGAGCCAGCAAAGTGGGCGGGAGAAAGGGACCCATCCATTACTGCCTTCCAGGGGTAATGCCCCAGTGGGGCTCCTGGAGGGACCACCCACCTGCCCAGCTCTCACAACGCTAAATCCTACCCTCAGCCCTCCCGAACTCTGCTGGGACCCGGCCGCTCTTTATTAAGCAGTAGCACAGGCCCAGCTAAAGATCAACACAAGAGCAGCTCCTGCATCTCGTCCAGCACCCGCTCCTGATGGAAAGACAACTGAGAACTACTGTTCCAAGAGCCTGTCTCCAAAGTGGCCAGACAGGAGAGCGCAGCCAAATCAGATAAACAGACTAAAAGAACTTATGAACACTTTTACAACAGACGTCACTCAGAGAACTGCCTGCTCTAGAACCTGGTGCCAAGAGGCGACATGTAACTGCTGATTGGGGGGCACCATTTAAAGGTTCAGCCACTCTCAGAACAGCTCAAGTCAACCCGCCCCCCCCCAGGCTGTCCCCCCTTACCCTCAGCCTCACCTCCCAGAAAGCTGTGGCCCCTCCCTACAGCCCCCAGCTATTGCTCCTGGTTCTCCCTAGTGGGCACAGCTCGCCCGGCCTCCCAGGTCACTGGACTGGTCCGGCTCTGCCAGCTGCCATGCAGCGAGGGGGCATCATGTGACCAAGTGGGGCCGATCCTGAGTTAACAAGAAACCCATGTGTAGGAGTAGGGCAGCCCTTGCCGAACCCCAAGCCCCTGGAGGCTGGGTGGTTTCCAGTCATGGCTTCCAAGGCCCCCTATCTGAGAGCTCCTGCACATTTACCACCCCTTGCTCCTGGTTAACTCCCCCGCAGGTCCCTGTGCGTGGCCCGAACAAACACCAGTGTAGGAATTTGCCCCCCAATCTGGCCCCCTTGGCCTCGCTAGAGGGTCGCTGTGGGTCAGCACCAGTGTGAGTCCGGCACGCAAAGCAGGAGGACAAAGTACACACATCCCTTCGCTCTTTGAATCTTTCCTCATCGCTCCCTCTCTGCCGCCCCTGTCCTGATGCTGCTCTGCCCTGAGCGTTTCCCCTTGGCTTGACAGGCGGGTGCTGATGTCAGTGTGCCCAGAGCTGGCTGTGAGATCCCAGGGGCTGTCTCACCCCACCTTACTGCTCTCTCTGGCCAAGAAGTTACCAGGCCAGCCCCTCAACTGGTGGAAACCTGCATCTCTATTGCCTTTAATGGCACTATGCCCATGAGACTCTGGCCCCCAGCTGTGCCTGTATGACTGGGGGTGAGTTAGCAATACCCCCTGCAGGGCAGACATCTCTGTCACAGTGAGCGCTCACCCAGCTGGGTGGGCACGACCGTCACAGCGTCTCCTCCCCACATCCTCTCTTGCAGGAGTCCAGCAAACTCCGGGTGCTCTCCATCAGCCTTTTTAAACACCTGCTGGAGCTTGTTAGGGAGCCCAACAGGAGAAAGATGAAGGAGCACGTACTCCGGAGCCTGGTCCCGCTGCTCCTCCTCCTGCACGATGAGCGTCCCAATGTGTCCCAGGTGAGGCCACGAGCTGGAGCCTGCAGCTGAGATTGTTACAGAGTGACCAGGAATTTGTTGGGGGGGCCAACATGTGACACTCCCCTTTAAAAGGTCTGGCCGGCAGAGGGCAGGTACTCAGTGCTGTGACAATCACGTGCTCAAAAACACTTGAACGTTGAGTCCAGTAGCGTCATGACCATGGCGACCCACCCAACTGCTGAGTCTTCCCTGCCTCCTCTGAACCTAACACTCCCCCCCTGCAGCCAGGCTGAGAGAATGGGTGGGCGGAGGGGTCAGCTCACCACTCCTACAGCCACTGGCCTCCGCACATTCCCCTGGCTGTGCTGGTGAGAAGAGCACAACCCTGGCCATGGTCCCTACCCGGAGCAGAGCTACCCAGCCTCCGGATGGTGCCCAAGACCCAGTGTGCCCTTGGCCAAGCAGCCCGGACAGCTCTTACTAGCCATGACATGCCCAAGCCCCCCCTCCACCCCGCCCCAGGTGCCTGTGCACACGCTCGCTCTCATGGCCCCCATCACTTGGGAGCCAAATGCCCCCAGCAGTAATGAATTCACCCTCCTACCCCCCATGAGGTGGGGAACTAAGGCACAGCGTGAGGCCTAGTGCCTCAAAAGTATTGAATGCCCATGGGCATTAGGCACCTAAATCCCTTTGTAGCCCTGGGCCGAAGCAACTTGCCTGAGTTCCTGCAGGAAGAGCTGGGAATTGAGTCAGGTCTCCAGCCATTGCCTTAGCCACACCTCTGCCCTTCCGCGAGCAGCCGCGGGCCGGGAACCGTTCCGCACACACGGCCTCCAGTAACTATGTTAGTGGCTTCCAGCTGGGCTGTCCCTAGCCATTTGGGTGCCCTATCCAGCCCCCCAGCAGTGTGGCTGTGTGGGGTCCCAGGCCTTCCCCTCCCCCCACTGGGGTCTGGGAGGCAGGAGCTGTGTGGGGCCACTTTTGGGGGGCCCACAGGCCCAGAGTGGCCTGGGGGATTAGCGGAGAGCTGGGAGTAGCGCGCTCTGCTTCCCTCGCCCCGGCTCCAGCCGTGTGGCTCGAGGGAGGGGCTTTGGGGAAAGGGATCTCTCCCACCCACACACTCACTGACAGCAGCGGGAAGCAGAGCAGCCTGGCCCCAGCCCGCTCTACTCTGCCAGCTCCCAGCCATGGCACTCCGCTTCCCACCGCCGGTGAGTGCGGGGGGCAATCCTTTTGGAGGAGAGCGGGCTGGGACGGGTTGCTCCACTTCCTGCCACTGCCAGTGAGTGTGGGGTCGCTGGGGGAAGAGGCTTGCGGAGAAGAGGTGGAATGGGGGCGGGCTGGGGACGGAGCAGGGGGAAGGGGAAGAGGCAGGGTGGAGGGAGTTGTCTGGGCCCCCCCAGGGACGGCCCTGCCCTTTGTAGTGGGCGCAGCCCACGGCGGAGCTGGCCGAGGTATAGGGCGGGTCACTGGGGCTGGGGCTGCTGCATGTGCAGCATGCAGCCGCCTAGTGGCACCATGAAATTTGGGGCAATTTGGTGTCCCAAATTTCATGGTGCCCCATGCAGGCACGTATGCCGAGGGACGGCCCTGGCTTCCAGCTCCCGTAACTGTTGCCGGTTCACCCCGGCCCCTCTTGTTTTGCAGGTGTGTTGGGACACCCTCAGGAGTGCTCTGGAATTCCTAAGGTGGAGCCAGCTCAGTGCCCTTGTCCAGAAAAAGGAGCTTTGGCGAGGCTGTGACTGCCTGGTAAGGGAGCCCTCCGTTGCCCGGCTCCGTGCCCACACCGAGCCCCAGCCCCAGGACCACACCTGGCCCTGGCTGTAGTCCCTCTGCATGATCCCCCCGGCACAGAAAAGAGGGCTGAAAGCAGGACACTCCACAGATCTGGAACCTGGCCTGCAGGATGGAAAGGCCTTTAATAACCTTGTGCTCCCTTGTTCTGGCTCCTAGGTGGCGTGCTACAAGGGAAGGGCAGAAACCTTCCTCTGCCAGGCCATGGCCTTTGTGGAAAACCCGCAGGCTCCCATTAGAGAAGCGGCCATCAGGTTTCTAGGTAACCACAGAGCAGAGGGGTCCCTTAAGCAGAGAGGCTGGATCCAGTCCCAGGCTCTCCTCAGTCCCTGCCGGCAGCGAGAAGTAACCCCTGGGCTCCTGATTGCCGAATGAAGGCTCAGGGGTGTCAGAAACCCGCAGGAGCAAGCTCACCCCAAACTGCCCTGATCGGCTGATGGGCCCCTCGAACCACACTGCTCCCCATGCAGTCCCCATTCCCCCCACCCCCACCCCACCATGGGCTCTTGGTAGTGGAACCTCAAGGCGCAATGCTCTCCTTTGTCAACCAGCCCCACAGACATCCCTGGGGACTCGCCCTTTCCCCTGGGGACTCAGGAGTGCATCCTGGACAGCGAGGGGCAGGTGAAAGCCCCACTGCTTGGAGGGTGACAGACGCTTTGACACCCTCGCTGGGGACGCAGGGATGTGACGAGCTGTTTGTGTGTGTAGGGCTGACTGCCCGGCAGCTGGACCAGCAGAGGCAGGAGAAGTTGGAGGCCATCTGCAACGGTGAGTGGTATCTGCTTCGAGCACTGAGCGCTAGAGGGATGAATGGCCCAGGGCCGCGGGCTGGGTTCAATCTCCGACGCCAGCAATGTGATCTTGGGTGAGAGCCACAAAGGGTTGCAAACTGTAGATCCCCAAACCCCTGATCAGCTTCCCCCTCACCCTGTGGTGTCTGCTGGTTGGCATGTGCCCAGGCACTTAGCCCTGACCTCAGAGCTGTTGCCTGGCCAATCCCCAAACTGAGCCTGAGCTGGCTGGCCTTCGCAGACGTTTGCCCCCTCCCCGCCCCCGCAACACAGCAAAGGTGGGGTCCTGCCTCCCCCCCTTGCACTCAGTAGCCCAGGGTTTGTTGCAGTCACCTCCAAGTGGGGTGCCTGGTGCCAAGCCACTGCTCCAAAGGAGACTGAGGTGACGTCCGGTCATCTACCTCCCTGTTGCGTGCCCGGAACCCTGGGCCTGCGCAGGGCAGAGCAGCGTCTCCTCCACATTTGTTGGGGAGAAGGGTGACGTGGCCCAGGCTCCTCACTCCCAGAGCAGGTTCACAGCTGGGCCCCAACCAGAGCTAGAGAATGGCTGAGCTCCCTCCTCGGCATTTCCTGGAGGGCAGCAGGGCACCGGAAGTTAGGCGTAGCCTAACAATGCCCAAGCCCCCTTTGTGAATGTCCCCCTCTCTGGGCTTAAGTGCCCATCTGTGCACTGGGGGGAAAGGGGAGCATAAATACAGGCAGGGATGAGGCCACCAGATCCTGCAGGGACGGGGCAGTCCTAGAAATAGTGAGTGAATGGGAGTTCTTGCCTGTGCCTGGGGGCTCCCCCAGCTGTGGAGGGCAGTGGGGATGTTTAGTGAGGGTTGGTGGTTGTTCCTGCTAGTCCCCTGCCTCCCGCCTTCCAGCCTGCTGCCTTCTTGTCGCGGGCTGAGAGGTACAGCGCTGGCTTGCTCTGCCAGGGCTTTCCAGAGCACCATGGCTCTGACCTCCATTTCCTTCCTTTCAATCTTAGTCCTCAAAGGCTTGCAGCAGGACAGCAAGTCCTCTGTCAGGTGCCTGGCTTTGCAGACCATGATCATCCTGAATGCCTGCAAGAAACACCGTCCAGCCCGCACCAGCCTACGGACACTCTTGCACAGGACGAGACTGATGCGTACAAGGGAGAACGCAGTCATTGAAGCTGCCCAGCTGCCGCAGTAAAAGCCAGCCTCCCTACTCTCGGGGTTTGGTGCACCAGAGCCCGCCTGGAGCAGGGTGGAACACATCATGCCGCACCATGGCTTTCTCCCCATTGGCCGCCTGCCCTGCCCAGCCACGTGAGTAGTTAACTGCTCAATACCTTTTATCACCATGTACTTTTTGACAAGTTTCCATGCCCCGTGTAGAGTTTACGTCCCGCCCTCCGTCCCCGTTTCCGGTCGTGTACATTTTTGGCACCATCAGCCCTTTTGAACATTTATTTTGTATTATTTTTCTGTGTTTGGCTGGGGGAAGGTTGCGTGCTTGTGCTACAGTCAGGCAGGCAGAGCAACAGAAGGTCCATTTGCTTGGCCCTTGATCAGTGTGGGGCAGCAACCAAGTAGGCTGCCACTCCTGATGGTGGGGTGGCAGGGATAGGGGAACCCAGGTCCTCCCACTTCACTGCGTCCCCGCCCAGGGCCCTAACAGCGTGCTGTGTTTTGACATATTTAGAGAAAAAGTATGAACGAGTAGAAAGAGAGGCTGTAGGGGGTTTGCGGCTCCCTCCCCATCCATCTGGGCGGGAGACCACGCCCCTCGCTACGATACTTCCGGGGTACCTTGGTTCAGGGGAAATAGCTCAGTGTTCATGGTTCTGGCCTGCAGTCAGGCCGACCAACGGTAGAGAGTCTGTTTGCCCGGGGCCCTCATTCAGGACAGGGCTGCTGTCGAGTAGGGGCTCTGGCCTACAGTCAGGCAGGCAGAGCAGCAGAAGGTCCATTTGCCTGGCCCTTGATCAGGGCGGGGCAGCAATCAAGTAAGGGGGCTCTGGCCTACAGTCCGGCAGATCCGTTGCAGTCTGGGGGAGGTTAGCTCTCTGGTGGGAGAGTCAGCACAACCATCTGGCGTCCTGATTCAGGCGGGTGCCAGACCAATCAGGCCTCCTGACAACCAAGTGGGGAGGTACTCCTGACGGTGGGGTGGCAGTGGTCGGGGAACCCAGGCCCTCTCGCTTTACTGCGTCCCAGCCCAGGGCCCTAACAGCCGTGGAGCGGTCCGCCAGTGCGTCAGTGGGGAAAATCCGACAGCAATACCCTGGCCGGCTTGTAGTCAATAACACAGCTGAATCCAATTTGGCTGCCCTGGGCTCCTTGCTACACGCCCATTCCGTGTGTACATGGGTTCAGGGGTGGCAGGTTTGTAGAAATTTTGGTGGTGCCCAGAACCCGCCCCTACTTCGCTCCCCACCTGCCCAAGGCTCCGGGAGGGAGTTTGGGTGACGAAGGACGTCTGGGGTGCAGGCCCTAGGCTTAGGCAGAGTATTGGGGTGCAGGCTGCAGGTCTGGGAGGGAGTTTGGGGATGGGAGGGGGTGCAGAGGGAGGGGGTGCAGGGCTGAGGGGTTTGGGAGGGACTCAGGGCAAGAGTAGGGGTGTAGGGGGTGAGGATTCTGTTTGGCGCTGGGAGGTTTGGGGGGTTAGAGAGGCTCAAGGCTGGGGCAGAGGATTGGAATGTAGGGAGATGAGGGCTCTGTCTAGGGCTGGAGATGAGGAGTTTGTGGTGTTGGAGGGGGCTCAGGGCTGGGGCAGAGGGTTGGGGTATGGGGGGATGAGGGCTCTGGCTAGGACTGGGGATAAGGTGTTTGGGGTGTTGGAGGGGCTCAGGGCGAGGATTGAGGGTGTGGTGGAGAGGTGAAAGCTCTGGCTGGGGGTGTGGGCTCTGGGGTGGGGCAGGGCTGGGGATGAGTTTGGGGTGCAGGCAGGCTGCTCCGGGATAGGGGCCAGAGAGGAGGACTCCCCCCAGCCCTTTCCCTGCCGGCAACAGCGAGCTCTGGGGGAGGACAGTGAGTGGCAGCCCCACCAGCTTCTCAGTGTCCCTGGCATCTGGCAGCCCCTCTGGGTCTCTGTCAGGATAGTGCTCTCTGTTCGGTCCGTGCTTCCACAGCGGGGAAGAGACGTGCTGCTCATCTGGCAGCTCTCTCCCATCTGAGCTGGAGGCCCAGCCTTTTATAGTGCCGCTTCCTGCCCCGCCCCTCTGATGCCATGGGTGTCCCGGTTCTGCCCACCAGTGGGTGTTCGCAGCTCACTCCCAGGCTGCCAGGGCAGGAGACCACGCCCCCTCATGACAGAGGCCTTAAAGGAGTTTTAAAGGAAAGGAGTTTTAAAAAAAGAAAGATTGCTTAGCCTTAGAAGAAAAAAGGAAAGAAAGGTGATTTTAAATAGAAGGAAGAGGGGAAACTATAGAAAGCAACAAGAGAGAGGAGTGTGTTTTATAGATAAGTAAGAACGTGGTAAAAGCTTATTGTTGTTGGGACTAAAAAATAATAAGAGTAAAAAAATTGAAATCAATTTTAAAAAGTAAAGGCTCATTAAAGAAAAGAGGAAACTCTAAAGGAAGGTTGAGAAGGTCGGGTGAAAGAAATCACACGGCCGAAAAATGAGCTAGAGATCCTGTGTCAGTGACACAGGGCTGTGTAAAGTACAGAAAACAAAAGAGAGAGAAAGATCCTTTTTTGTTACTAAGCAGAGCACAGAGCTGTGCAAAAGAGAGAAAGATCCTTTTTTTGGTTAGTGAGAGAAGGAGAGTATAGAAAACAGGAAGAGATCCTTTTTGGTTAGTGAGACAAGGAAAGTATAAAGAAAAGGAGTCCTTGTGGCACCTTAGAGACTAACAAATTTATCTGAGCATAAGCTTTCATGAGCATCCGATGAAGTGAGCTGTAGCCCACGAAAGCTTATGCTCAAATAAATGCGTTGGTCTCTAAGGTGCCACAAGTCCTCCTTTTCTTTTTGCGAATACAGACTAACAGGGCTGCTACTCTGAAACCTGTCACTATGCAAGGAAAGTATAGCAAGCTGCAGGAGGGGCGGAGGGGGAGGGGGAAGAGAACTTACCCTTCATAGAATCATAGAATATCAGGGTTGGAAGGGACCTCAGGAGGTCATCTAGTCCAACCCCCTGCTCAAAGCAGGACCGATCCCCAATTAAATCATCCCAGCCAGGGCTTTGTCAAGCCTGACCTTAAAAACTTCTAAGGAAGGAGATTCCACCACCTCCCTAGGTAACACGTTCCAGTGTTTCACCACCCTCCTAGTGAAAAAGTTTGACCTAATATCCAATCTAAATCTCCCCCACTGCAACTTGAGACCATTACTCCTTGTTCTGTCATCTGCTACCACTGAGAACAGTCTAGAGCCATCCTCTTTGGAACCCCCTTTCACGTAGTTGAAAGCAGCTATCAAATCCCCCCTCATTCTTCTCTTCCGTAGACTAAACATCCCAAGTTCCCTCAGCCTCTCCTCAAAAGTCATGTGTTCCAGTCCCCTAATCATTTTTGTTGCCCTCCGCTGGACTCTTTCCAATTTTCCCACATCCTTCTTGCAGTGTGGGGCCCAAAACTGGACACAGTACTCCAGATGAGGCCTCACCAGTGTCGAATAGAGGGGAACGATCATGTCCCTCCATCTGCTGGCAATGCCCCTACTTATACATCCCAAAATGCCATTGGCCTTCTTGGCAAAAAGGGCACACTGTTGACTCATATCCAGCTTCTCGTCCACTGTAACCCCTAGGTCCTTTTCTGCAGAACTGCTGCAGAGCCATTCAGTCCCTAGTCTGTAGCGGTGCATTGGATTCTTCCGTCCTAAGTGCAGGACTCTGCACTTGTCCTTGCTGAACCTCATCAGAGTTCTTTTGGCCCAATCCTCCAATTTGTCTAGGGCCCTCTGTATCCTATCCCTACCCTCCAGCGTATCTACCTCTCCTCCCAGTTTAGTGTCATCTGCAAACTTGCTGAGGGTGCAATCCACACCATCCTCCAGATCATTTATGAAGATATTGAACAAAACCGGCCCCAGGACCGACCCTTGGGGCACTCCACTTGATACCAGCTGCCAACTAGACATGGAGCCATTGAGCACTACCCGTTGAGCCCGACAATCTAGCCAGCTTTCTATCCACCTTATAGTCCATTCATCCAGCCCGTACTTCTTTAACTTGCTGGCAAGAATACTGTGGGAGACAGTGTCAAAAGCTTTGCTAAAGTCAAGGAACAACACGTCCACCGCTTTCCCCTCATCCACAGAGCCAGTTATCGCGTCATAGAAGGCAATTAGATTAGTCAGGCATGACTTGCCCTTGGTGAATCCATGCTGACTGTTCCTGAACACTTTCCTCTCCTCTAAGTGCTTCAGAATTGATTCCTTGAGGACCTGCTCCACGATTTTTCCAGGGACTGAGGTGAGGCTGAGTGGCCTGTAGTTCCCAGGATCCTCCTTCTTCCCTTTTTTAAAGATGGGCACTACATTGGCCTTTTTCCAGTCGTCGGAGCCTTTCCCCGATCGCCATGAGTTTTCAAAGATAATGGCCAATGGCTCTGCAATCACGTCCGCCAACTCCTTTAGCACTCTCGGATGCAACGCATCCGGCCCCATGGACTTGTGCTCGTCCAGCTTTGCTAAATAGTCCCGAACCACTTCTTTCTCCACAGAGGGCTGGTCACCTCCTCCCCATGCTGTGCTGCCCAGTGCAGTAGTCTAGGAGCTGACCTTGTTCGTGAAGACAGAGGCAAAAAAAGCATTGAGTATATTAGCTTTTTCCACATCCTCTGTCACTAGGTTGCCTCCCTCATTCAGTAAGGGGCCCACACTTTCCTTGACTTTCTTCTTGTTGCTAACATACCTGAAGAAACCCTTCTTGTTCCTCTTGACATCTCTTGCTAGCTGCAACTCCAGGTGTGATTTGGCCTTCCTGATTTCACTCCTGCATGTCCGAGCAATATTTTTGTACTCCTCCCTGGTCATTTGTCCAATCTTCCACTTCTTGTAAGCTTCTTTTTTGTATTTAAGATTAGCAAGGATTTCACTGTAAAGCCAAGCTGGTCGCCTGCCATATTTACTATTCTTTCTACACATCGGGACGGTTTGTCCCTGTAACCTCAATAAGGATTCTTTAAAATACAGCCAGCTCTCCTGGACTCCTTTCCCCCTCATGTTATTCTTCCAGGGGATCTTGCCCACCAGTTCCCTGAGGGAGTCAAAGTCTGCTTTTCTCAAGTCCAGGGTCCGTATTCTGCTGCTTTTCTTTCTTCCTTGTGTCAGGATCCTGAACTCGACCATCTCATGGTCACTGCCTCCCAGGTTCCCATCCACTTTTGCTTCCTTCCCTTGCGGCTGCCCCTGGGAAAAGAGGGAGCTCCCAAGGCTCACAGCCCCCAGCATGGTTATCTCTGCCTCTCGGGCGGATCAATCAGAAACTGTTCTACAGCTGCATCATACAATGCATTTTCCTGAACCAATCCTATCAACCCAAGATTTTTAAACAAGAGCCTTCTCCCTCCCCTCCCCGCCCCTCCCCTCACCACCCACCCCCTTTAACTGCCTCATTCTTATCTAAAAAAACAGGCCCCAAGCACCTTTCCCACTAGATAGATAGATAGATAACCCCATTGGCTTTAAAGCCTTTTAAATTTTATGGGACTTTTCCCACTGGGGCTGAGAAACAACAAAAATAATTTTGGGGGGTTTTAGAGAGTGTTCCCTGTTTTAAAATTTCACAGTTCAGTTAGGGCTTGTCTACACTGCCACTTACAGCGCTGAAACTTGCCCCGCTCAGGGGTGTGAAAAAACACCCTCCTCAGCTGGAGCCGCGAGGACACTGCCACCTTAAAGCGTTGTCGCGGCAGCGATTTCACGTGGGCAGTGTAGACACCTTCTTAAGAGTTTAAACCAGTTCGTGTTACAAAGGGGCCTCTTTATTTCACTACAGAACAAGGGAGTTCATTTCAAGGGTTACAAATGTGTTAAATAGATTGTGAATGGTAATATTGCTTTCTCTTTACCATTAACGTTCCTGTAAACAGGTGTTGATCTTACTAGTGTTCAGTAAAACTTGGCAGCCCCTTAGGTTTACGTTTAGTTTTAATCCTCTGCCTTTCCTGCAAAAAAATTTAAAAGCAGAAGGGCCTGCTTCAAATAGGTCAAATTTGGCCTTTGGTTTACACTTCAAAAATCACTAGGAAAGAAAAATGTGCGGGGGAGGGGGAAGGGGGGGCGACAAATACCTTATCTCTGGTTTAAAAAAAAAAGCTAACTGGTTCACATAAGTTGCTTTTTCTTGTGTTTTGTAGAAATCCATACTTTCAAAAGGTGAGGTTTTTAACTATACCCTGATTTTTAAAGTTTTCTTTACAATTTCAAGGTAACCAAAAAAACCAACTTTCTCTTTTTGCATTCTTTGATATATTAAGTCCATTTAAACAGTTAAAAAAGAGCTTGTACCTGGGTCTCAGCACACGGACTGCAAACATTTAGAAACAAAGACAGTCTGATAATGCAACAAAAAATCATACTAAAATCCCTAAGTCAATAAAAACTTAATTTAACTTTAAGAAATTACTTTTGTAAACTGCCTGTGGTTTTAACCCCAAGATGCTTCTTTATTTTAGACTCTTAAGAAGTTCAAAGGGTGTCTTTTGAAAAGGAATCTGCTGTGGGTTCTTGTTTGTTTTAAATTCATACATGTTCTGGCCATCTTTACAGTGAAACAACTTTGGTCACAGGACATGCGAGCTAAACAGGGGAAGGCAGCTATTTTTAAATCCTGCTTCATGCATATTTTCTATAACAGGCCTAAAGCAAACTTGTTTATCCTGGTTTACATTTCAAAAAAACATGAGAAAAGAAGAAGAATGTATGTGTGTGTATGTTGGGAACAGAACAAGCCCCTTATCTCTGTCAGAACTTTTTCACATCAGCTGCTTTTTCTTCTTTTTTTGTCTAAATCCAAACCTTAAAAACATGAGGGTTTTAACTGTACCCTGATTTTTAAAGCTTTCTTTACAATTTAAAGGTAAAGCTTTTTTGGTTTGGGTCTCTTTTTGTATTCTTTTATATAGTAAGTTTATTTAAAGAGTTAAGAAAAAGATTTTGTAAATGGTGATATGGCCATTCCCATTTCTGTAACCAGGAGGCTTTGAAATCTACATGCCTGTTTCCTTTAATTAACTTTACGGCCCTGGCTTTTGCTTAATGGTAACTAGACATCTTTTGAAAAGAAACTGGCTAATTCAAAAATGCCCCTGTCAAACTTATTACTAAAATGCTTTTTGTCTTCTTAGAAACACAAAGTACAAATGAAAAAACCTTTTTGCTTTTATAAAGCATGGCTTTTAATACAGCTTCTAGACCCAAAACAAACACAGAAGCATGTGTTTATGTCTCAGCCCTTGGGCTGCAAACGTTTAAGAACAAAAGCAGTCTGATAATGCAACAAAAATCTAAAATGTTTAATAAGCTTAATATAACTTTCATCATGTGTTAAAACTGTTACAGCATTTTTAAAAGGTGCATTTTTATTCCATTCCAAAACACATCCTTGTTTTTTTCCGGTGAACAGGAGGTTTAAAGTCATGGCACTGTTTCCTTAGGTCCTGTCTACGCTGGCAAGTTGCAGCGCGGTAAAGCAGCTTTCTGCGCTGCAACTGGTGAGGTGTACGCACGGCCACGCCACTCAGGGCGCGGAAACAGGGCAGTTGCAGCGCTTTAAAAAAAGCACCGCACAGTTTAAAAAACTTTCTGCACCGGGGCTACAGGGCTGCGGTGCCAGTGTAGACACCGAGGTCGATTACGGCGCTGTGATTGGCCTCCGGGAGGTGTCCCACAATGCCTGCTCTCGCCTCTCTGGTCATCGGTTTGAACTCTACTGCCCGGCCCTCAGGTGACCATCCATCATCCCCACTCCATAAACTCCTTTGCCATTTTGAAAGTCCCCTTCCTGTTTGCTCAGTGATGAGTGCAGCGCATCTTTCCAGGTGGCCAGGCCTGCTCCACGCACCAGGCGATCCCCCTGCTTGGAGCTATGCTGAGCTGCTGGACCTCATCAGCATTTGGGGAGAGGAGGCTGTACAGTCCCAGCTGCACTCCGGACGTAGCAATTATGATACCTACTGTGACTTTATTGACTTGAACTGGGACCATATAGATCATTGTTGCAACCAAGGTCCTGTAGTGGCACCAAATCTTGTATAAAGGGGGGTCCAATAAGGTGTCTAAGGCAAGGTTATGATTTGCTGGTTATGATTATGTTCTCTATATGTTTGTGTCATTTTTGTATTTTAAATTATAAGTATTGACTCGATACTGTCTGTGGTTCAAACTTGTACTATGCGTCTGGGTGACACCCCAGACAAGTTCAAAAGGAGTACTTGTGGCCCTTAGAGACTAACAAATTTATTTGAGCATAAGCTTTCGTGAGCTACAGCTCACTTCATCGGATGCAATGCCTAGCCTGCTTGATGACCGATTAAGGACCATCAGCTACACAATTGATCCATTGAAAGAAGGCAGACAAGCCTTGGGACTCAGCACGGTGTGCAGGGACTTGCCTATGGACAGAACTCGGAGGTTTTTCCAGGCCACGTGATGGACAGCTTGTTTTGGGACAAAGAAAGAAAGACCACATGGCAAGAGAATATAAAAAGCTGCTGCAGCTCCTCCATCTTGTCTTCAGTCCTGCTTCATCCCTCTGGAGGGACTTTGCTACACTGAAGCTTTGAACCAAGAACTGAAAGACGCATCCCAGCTGTGGATGTTCTCCAGAGACTTGATTTGAACCTGCAGTTTATTCTGTCGCTGCCACAAGCCTGAACCAAGAACTTGGCCATGACTGTATGTCATTGATTCCATTTCACCAATTCTAGCTCTCATCTATAGCTTTTTCCTTTTATGAACAAAACCTTTAGATTTTAGATTCTAAAGGATTGGCAAGAGTGTGATTTGGGACAAGATCTGATTTGTATATTGACCTGGGTCTGGGGTTTGGTCCTTTGGGATCAAAAGAGCCTTTTTTCTTTTCCTGGGGTATTGGTTTTCATAACCATTTGTCCCCATAACAATTGGTGATACTGGGAAACTGAAGCGTCTAAGGGAATTGCTTGTGTGACCTGTGGTGAGCCAGTGGGGTGAGACCAAAGTCTGCTCTGTTTGGCTGGTTTGGTTTGCCTTGGAGGTGGAAAACCCCCAGCCTTCGGCTGTAACTGCCCTGCTTGAAGCAGTTTGTCCTGACCTGGCACTCTCAGTTGGGTCCCGCCAGAACCAGCATCATTACACCTACGGACAGATTTCACGATGCATGACAGAAAGGGGCGATGACCGGGACACACGGCAGTTTAGGATCGAGGTGAAGGAGCTGCGGAACGCCAAGCACAGGGCGCGGGAGGCAAACCGCCACTCCGGTGCTGCGCCTATGAGTTGCCAGTTCTCCAAAGAGCTGGACGTGATACTCCGCGGCGACCCCACCTCCATTGCTAACACCACTGTGGATACTTCGGTGGCTCGCATGTCAGTTGAGAGTGGACCGAGCCAGGAGGAGGAAATCTTGGACGAGGATGTGGAGGGGGACCCAGAGGCAGAAGATGACTCTGAGGTCAGAGATGCATGCGGCCAGGAGCTCTTTTCTACCCTGGATGTTGGCGAAGCATAAAGAGGAGAGGAGGCCCCTGGTAAGTGGATTTGATTTTGGGACTCGCTGAAGTGGGTTGTTGGGGGCAGGAGGGTTGCAGAAAGCAGGCTTGTCTCCCACCGCATGCCACCCTGCCGGAAGCAGAGGGGTGGGACAGGAAGCGGAACTATAAAAGGCCGCCCCTCCAGCTGAGTTGGGAGAGAGCTGCTGGAGGAGCAGAACGTCTCTTCCCTGCTCCCCTAATGGAGAGCGCTATCCTGACAGAGAGCCAGAGGGGCTGCCGGCGCTGCCAGACGCCGGGGATTCCAAGGAGCTGGTGGGGCTGCCATGAGCTGTCTACCCCAGTAAGCGAACAACAACCCTGGAACCCATGTACACACGGAATGGGTGTGTAGGAAGGAGCCCAGGGCAGTCGAATCAGGTTCAGCTGTGTTATTGACTACAAGCCGGCCAGCGTGTTGCGGTCGGATTTTCCCCGCTGACCCAGTGGCGGACCACTCCGCTGCTGTTTAGGGCCCTGGGTGGGGACGCAGTGGAGCGGGAAGGCCTGGGTTCCCCTACCACCGCCACGCCACCGTCAGGAGTGGCAGGTTCCCCACCTGGTTGTCAGGAGGCCTGATTGGTCTGGCACCCGCCTGAATCAGGACGCCAGACGGTTGTGCTGACTCTCCCACCAGAGAGCTAAGCTCCCTTAGACGGCGACGGCTCTGCCGGACTGTAGGCCAGAGCCCCCTTACTTGATTGCTGCCCCGCCCTGATCAAGGGCCAGGCAAATGGACCTTCTGCTGCTCTGCCTGCCGGATTGTAGGCCAGAGCCCCTACTTGACTGCAGCCCTGCCCTGAATGAGGGCTCCGGGCAAACAGACTCTCTACCATTACTCGGCTTGACTGCAGGCCTGAACCATTAACACTGGGCTAATTTTCCCCTGAACCAAGGTACCCCGGAAGTATCGTAGCGAGGGGCGTGGTCTCCCACCCTGATGGACGGGGAGGGAGCCGCAAACCCCTTACAGCCTTTCTTTCTCCTTGTTCATACTATTTCTCTAAATATGTCAAAAGACAAGAACGCAACCTTCCCCCGGCCAAACACAGAAAACAATACAAAAGAAATGTTCAAAAGGGCCGATGGCGCCAAAAGCGTACACGACCGGAAACGGGGACTGAGGGCGGGACGTAAACCCTACACAGGGCACAGAAACCTGTCAGAAAGTACACGGTGATGAAAGCTCTCGAGCAGTTAACTAGTCACGTGCAAACCCCTCTGTACATAGCAATCCTCTGTTTCATTTTGATGCTTTTTGATGTATTGTTCTGCTTTTATTTGATATATTAAATAACTATATTTACAGTGATACATTGAGGTATAAACGATCTACACACCTTGTCCTGTACAGAGCACACAGACGGCTACCCTGGATCCCACAACCCACACAGGGAGAAGGCTGTCACAAGTGTCAGCATCTCCAAAATCGTATCAGAGCAAGAAAAGGCACCTGCTATTTCCCACCCTCGTACAGTGTAGACACGGGGTGAGGGCGAGACCCAGTGACTCCGGTTAGTCCTGCTCCATCTCTGCCATCTGGGTTTCCATCAACAGCTGTTCACACTCGAAACGCAGGGCGGGGTGAGGTTCGCCCATCAGCCAAAGAACTTTAATGTAAAGCAGCGCGCTCCTGCCAGTGCCCGTGGCAGATCCCCCATTCGAAGGGTGTGACCATTTCCGCCCTGAGATGGACAAGACCTCGTGTCCTGGTGTTAGGGGGCGCTGTGCTCTGTACCCCACGTATCCCCCCTCTCCCTGCCCCCCAGCCTGGTGTTAGGGGATGCTGTGCTCTGGATCCTACATATTCCCCCAGCTTCCAGGGCCCCTGGCCGGCGTTAGGGGGCACTGTGCTCTGTACCCTACACCCCCCATCTCTCAGCCCCCCTGCCAGGTGTTAGAGGGTGCTGTGCTCTGTATCATATGCATTTCCCAGCCCTCCTGCCCGGCCTTAGGGGGCGCTGTGCTCTGTACCCTACACATCCCCAGCCCCCAGCCTGGCGTTAGGCAGTTTCTAGTGTCTGTGAACTTACTGCATGTACCGGAGTCTATCAGCGCATGCTGGGTGCCACGCGCTGTGGGTATGGACAGGGCCCGACGCTGGAACCTGACCTGAAGGTGGGATTGGCCACTGTCCTGGTGGTTAGGACACAGGCAGGAAGTAGAGGGGCTCTGTGCGGGGACCCGATTCTGCCTTTCTGTCTGGCCAATCCCTTCTAATGAGGCTGAACCTGCCCATCTCCCCAGACTCAGCATAGCACAGGACTTGGGGGGCACCTGCTGGCAAAGTGGCCTCAGTCCCCACCGTACAGGCAGGGGTCATTCAGCTGGTGATAGCCCTTCTCTCAAGCCCCCAAGCACCTGTGTGTCATGGCTGCCTGCAGGAGTTCAGGGCCAATGACTGCCTGGGGGGAGGGAACAGGGCCTGGCTAGGCAGGGGCTCAAACCGGGGAGTGTCAGTTTGGATCCCCAGCTAGTGTTGGGGTGCAACACGGCGGGCGGGGGTGGGGATCAACTCCAGCCGGTTCATCATAAACCCTGTCCCTGAGGCCTCAGTAGAAATGGGGATGTTCCCCTGGCAGTATGCAGGTGCGAAGGACTTGAGAGGGAGGTGGCAGACGTGCCCTTTTGATGGCGGTCCCTGAGCACATGGGGAGAGCAGGGCCAAACGTCTGTTGGCAAATGTTCGTTGGCAAACGTCTGCGACTCACGGGCCCTGGGTGCACACACCCCTACAGGGGAACGTGTACAAGCCCAGCCCAGCCTGAAGAACACCAGCTCCTGTGTAAGGGAAGTCACTGTTTTTTTCACAAGAGCGTGAAACTGACGTTGCATAAGCCAGGAACTCCTGATCGGCACTTTCATCCCTCCAGGAGACCAACAGGGGGACATAAAGGCTGAGATGAAGCTATATTCATGCTCTCCAGGATGCCGGGGTGCCCTCATGGTCTAGCTGAAGACGGCCTGGGGGTTCCCAGCATTGCCCTCTTGCCGTTTCTCTCTGGAGCCGTCGCCCTGCACCCTGGCCTGTGTGTTCTCAGGCAGCTGCGTGCTGCCAGGTGCACATCCCCAGCGTGGAGTTCCTGGTTTAATGGCAGGGGACAGGGACTGGGAAGGAAATGTAATGCCATGCCAAGACTGGGAACGGGCTGGTGATAATGCCCTGGGGTGCCTGGCATGTCAGTACCCAGCGGGGCCGGGAGCCAAGCCCCCCCTGGAGACATCTGTCAGGCCCTGGGTCCGTCCAGTGCTGGGCTCTCTCCTGCCTGACACTGGCAACAGTCTTAGGCTGCTCCAGCCCTGCTCCTAGTCCTCCTCCAGACCTGCTCTCGCTCCAGCCTCGCTCCACCCACGCCCCGGCCTCCTGAGTCCAGCTCCAACCACAAGGCCTGACCACCTCCAGCACCTTTGCTGACACCATCACTTCCAGAGGGAATGGCACTGAGGTTGCCAGGGGAACAGGCATTCTCCGGCTGCCCGGAGCCATTGTTCCATTCCCCAGGACAGTCCAATGCCAGGACAGTCCCCCTGAGCTCTGGAGAGGACTAGAGGTGCCTTCGGACACCTGCCGTGCAGCTGCTGGAGAGTCAGCAGAATTGCCCGGAGACAGCCATGCTTGCCTCCCAGCCCGGGAAGCCCAGAGGCCCAGAGCGTAGACGTCTCTCAGAGCATCTCTGCTAGCAGGAGACACTGGGTGAGGAAAGGAGACCACCCCCCCCCAAAGCAGGGGCCATTCAGAAGACCCAGTGTGGGGCGAATAGGGCTGTGTCTGTACAATGTCTAGCACCGCAGGGCCCTGATCCGGGACTGAGGCCCCTGGGCACTACAGAAATACAAAGGAGAACAGCAGGGCTGGAGGATTTATAGGCTCCATTTGAGGAGGGCTGGTTGCGTTGAGCCAGCAGTGAGTCCCCAGTAACACAGAGCTCCGCTAGTGAGGGAAGATCTGTTTCGTCTTCCCTACCTAGCACAGTTCACAGTTTAGCACTGACCAGCTGCAAGGATCCTGGTGGGCCCTGGTATGGTTGTAGCAGCATTTTCAATGTTTGGAAAAAGCGAGATCTGTGCAGTAGGCAATGTAGCTCCATCTGGGCACCAGCCAGCTCCTGTGCCCCAGAGAGCTCCCACAGCTCACTCTGAACCAGGGACGAAGGGGGCAGGAGGTTGGAAGAGAACGTACCAGCCTGGGACCCAGGAGACCCATGTTCATTTCCCAGCTCTGCCACAGATGCTCTGTTTGGCTTCGGGCTAGTCCATTATTCCCTCTGTGCTGCGGTTCCCTGCCTCTACAGTGGGGGTAGCAGCCAGGCTCTGCCCTGAAGGGGCAGTTAGAATAAATGCAATCGAGATTGGGCGGTGCTCGAATGCCAGGGGGATGAGGGCCAGGATAGTGCCTAAGACAGACCGAAAGCAAGGGGGAGCTACAGAGCCGGTGGTGAGAGGGGTTTGGCCTTTGACAATCTGCTCGGAGTGCCAGGGCTGCCAGACCCCAGACAGCCACTGGCATTGCCAGACCTCCCTGATCTACGGTGCTGCTGCTCTCCCTGCTTCTAGGAGTCACTACCTCCCCCTGGGCTGACACCCCCGCAGCAATCATCTCCTGGGGCTGCCGTGGCACTGAGCGTTAGCAAGGCCTGAGACTCAGTTGGGCGTGCGGCGGGGGAGGGGGAGGCTGCTATTAAAGCAGCTTCTGCGTCGTTGCAGTGGTGGGAGAGGAAGCAGAGACGGGACCGTTTGACACCCCATGGCCAAAGCACCTGGCAGCTTGGGACCATTGGGTTCTATCACCAGCCCTGGGAGGGGAGTGGGTGTGATGAAGTGGGACTGTCCTTAATGTTTCCTCTGAATATTGTGGGGGTGCCTCAGTTTCCCCTAGGCAGTTCTTAAGTATCTAGGTGGTGGGGTAAGGGTGTCTGATCATTGCAGAACACTAGAGGGCAGGTGTGTGCAGGGGTCTGGACACAGAGAATGGCCGACACCCTGTTTCCTGGCAACTGATGGCCTGGGCCCTTCCCCCCTGCAAGGTGAGAGCGAAAGGGTTGGAGAACAAAGGAATGCAGTGACCTCCTGGCCCGGGGAAAGGGACAAAGCCCAGAGCAGGGCGGGGGCTGGAGATAGTTTCACTTTGGGGCTGGCTGGGGACATTGAGTGAAGTGCAGACGTGGTTCTCTGGCTCACTGCTGCCCAAAATGGACCCAGCTGAGGGCTCCTGTTCTCTGCACCTACAAGCTCTGTGTTAGACCATGTTCCTGTCGTCTAATAAACCTCTGTTTTACTGGCTGGCTGAGAGTCACGTCTGACTGTGAAGTTGGGGTGCAGGACCCTCTGGCTTCCCCAGGAATCCACCTGGGTGGACTCACCGTGGGAAGTGCACGGAGGGGCAGAGGATGCTGAATGCTCCGAGGTCAGACCCAGGAAGGTGGAAGTTGTGTGAGCTTTGTGTCCTGAAGACCGGCTGCTCACAGAAAGGAGACTTCCCCAGAGTTCTGACTGGCTTTGTCTGGAGCAGTTCCAGAGTATCACCAGGAGGCCCCATGACAGTGGGGTCTAGTGGTTAGAAAGGGGGGCTGGGAGCCAGGACTCCTGGGTTCTATCCCAGCCCTGGAAAAGGGATAGGAAACACCTAACTGGATGTCACCATATCACAAAACCCACCACCCCTGGCTCAGATTGACCGCCCCAGTGTGGATGCTGCCTTGGATTTGCATCGCCAGGGCACCATCTCGCTATTATTTTGCATCACTTGCATTTCATAGAATCACAGAATATCATGGTTGGAAGGGACCTCAGGAGGTATCTAGTCCAACCCCCTGCTCAAACCAGGACCAACCCAAAAATAAATCATCCCAGCCAGGGCGTTTTCAAGCCAGGCCTTAAAAACTTCTAAGGATGGAGATTCCACCACCTCCCTAGGGAACCCATTCCAGTGCTTCACCAACCTCCTAGTGAAATAGTGTTTCCTAATATCCAACCTAGACCTCCCCCACTGCAACTTGAGACCATTGCTCCTTCTTCTGTCATCTGCCACCACTGAGAACAGCCGAGCTCCATCCTCTCTGGAACCACCTCTCAGGTAGTTGAAAGCAGTTATCAAATCCCGCCTCATTCTTCTCTTCCGCAGACTAAACAATCCCAGTTCCCTCAGCCTCTCCTCATAAGTCATGTGTTCCAGACCCCTAATCATTTTTGTTGCCCTCCGCTGGGCTCTTTCCAATTTATCCACATCCTTCTTGTAGTGTGGGGCCCAAAACTGGACACAGTACTCCAGATGAGGCCTGACCAATGTCGAATAGAGGGGAACGATCACGTCCCTCGATCTGCTCGCTATGCCCCTACTTATACATCCCAAAATGCCATTGGCCTTCTTGGCAACAAGGGCACACTGCTGACTCATATCCAGCTTCTCGTCCACTGTCACCCCTAGGTCCTTTTCCGCAGAACTGCTGCCTAGCCATTCGGTCCCTAGTCTGTAGCTGTGCATTGGGTTCTTCGTCCTAAGTACAGAACCCTGCACTTATCCTTATTGAACCTCATCAGATTTCTTTTGGCCCAATCCTCCAATTTGTCCAGGTCCCTCTGTATCCTATCCCTGCCCTCCAGCGTATCTACCACTCCTCCCAGTTTAGTATCATTCGCAAATTTGCTGAGAGTGCAATCCACACCATCCTCCAGATCATTTTAGTTGGCTCCTCTAGCACTTGCACCAGGAAATTGTCCCCTATGCTTTCCAAAAACTTCCTGGATTGTCTATGCACCGCTGTATTGCTCTCCCAGCAGATATCAGGAAAATTAAAGTCACCCATGAGAACCAGGGCATGCGATCTAGTAGCTTCTGCGAGCTGCCGGAAGAAAGCCTCATCCATCTCATCCCCCTGGTCCGGTGGTCTATAGCAGACTCCCACCACTGCATCACTCCTGTTGCTCACACTTCTAAACTTAATCCAGAGACACTCAGGTTTTTCTGCAGTTTCGTACCAGAGCTCTGAGCAGTCATACTGCTCCCTTACATACAGTGCTACTCCCCCACCTTTTCTGCCCTGCCTGTCCTTCCTGAACAGTTTATAACCATCCATGACAGTACTCCAGTCATGTGAGTTATCCCACCAAGTCTCTGTTATTCCAATCACGTCATAATTCCTTGACATCACCAGGACCTCCAGTTCTCCCTGCTTGTTTCCAAGGCTTTGTGCATTTGTATATAAGCACTTGAGATAACCTGCTGATCGCTCCTCATTCTCAGTATGAGGCAGGAGCCCTCCCCTCACAGACATTTCTGCCTGTGCTTCTTCCACGGCAACGTGCTGAACTGAACAAGGGTCGCTGCCCCTGCGCCCTCATCCCCTTCTGGCCCCTCGCTGGCCCCGCCCAGTGGCAGCGTCTCCGGGGTCAGGCCGTGCTGGGCCCAGCGTTAGCGACATGGCGGCTCCCGCCGGGCCACTCACCTGGGGGCTGGGGGCTGTGGCCGCTGGAGGGACCGTCGGGCTGTACCACTCAGCTGAGGGGGTGGGCCAGAGGGGCTGTGGCCGCTGGAGGGACTGTTGGGCTGTACCACTCACCTGCGGGGATGGGCCAGAGGGGCTGTGGCCACTGGAGGGACCGTCGGGCTGTACCACTCACCTGCAGGGGTGGGCCAGAGGGGCTGTGGCCACTGGAGGGACCGTCGGGCTGTACCACTCAGCTGCGGGGGTGGGCCAGAGGGGCTGTGGCCACTGGAGGGACCGTCGGGCTGTACCACTCACCTGAGGGGGTGGACCAGAGGGGCTGTGGCAGTTAGAGGAGGTGTTGGGCCTTATCGCTTGTATGGCCCCTAGAGGGGAAAGGACTCATGTCCCATTCCCCAGCATCAGAGGTTTGGCTGCGTGTGCTCTTTCAGCGTGTGTCTCAGCTCCATTCAGAGAGCAGAGACCCAGGCCCTGATGGAGTGACCCAATAAATCCACAAACTTGGCTCCTAGCGAAGGCACCTGGTCAGGTTTATTGCCGACGAAGCAGGGTGCTAATGCCTCGGATCAATGGTTACAACTACACTGACACACGTGTGCCGGTCACAATGGACCGGCTCAGTTAGTGGCGGGACTTTCCACTATCCCCTAGGCCAGACAAAGACACTGGTTCTGTGGATGAAGGGAAAGCAGTGGACGTGTTGTTCCTTGACTTTAGCAAAGCTTTTGACACTGTCTCCTGCAGTATTCTTGCCAGCAAGTTAAAGAAGTATGGGCTGGATGAATGGACTGTAAGGTGGATAGAAAGCTGGCTAGATTGTCGGGCTCAATGAGTCGTGATCAATGGCTCCATGTCTAGTTGGCAGCCGGTATCAAGTGGAGTGCCCCAAGGGTCGGTCCTGGGGCCGGTTTTGTTCAATATCTTCATAAATGATCTGGAGGCTGTTGTGGATTGCACCCTCAGCAAGTTTGCAGATGACACTAAACTGGGAGGAGAGGTAGATAAGCTGGAGGGTAGGGATAGGATACAGAGGGACCTAGACAAATTGGGGGATTGGGCCAAAAGAAATCTGATGAGGTTCAACAAGGACAAGTGCAGAGTCCTGCACTTAGGACGGAAGAATCCAATGCACCGCTACAGACTAGGGACCGAATGGCTCGGCAGCAGTTCTGCCCGAAAAGGACCTAGGGGTTACAGTGGACGAGAAGCTGGATATGAGTTAACAGTGTGCCCTTGTTTCCAAGAAGGCCAATGGCATTTTGGGATGTATAAGTAGGGGCATTGCCAGCAGATGGAGGGACGTGATCGTTCCCCTCTATTCGACACTGGTGAGGCCTCATCTGGAGTACTGTGTCAGTTTTGGGCCCCACATACAAGAAGGATGTGGAAAAATTGGAAAGAGCCCAGCGGAGGGCAACAAAAATGATTAGGGTACTGGAACACATGACTTATGAGGAGAGGCTGAGGGAACTGGGGATGTTTAGTCTTCAGAAAAGAAGAATGAGGGGGGATTTGATAGCTGCTTTCAACTACCTGAAAGGGGGTTCCAAAGAGGATGGCTCTAGATTGTTCTCAGTGGTAGCAGATGACAGAACAAGGAGTAATGGTCTCAAGTTGCAGGAGGTTTAGGTTGGATATTAGGAAAAACTTTTTCACTAGGAGGGTGGTGAAACACTGGAATGCATTACCTAGGGAGGTGGTAGAATCTCCTTCCTTAGAAGTTTTTAAGGTGAGGCTTGACAAAGCCCTGGCTGGGATGATTTAATTGGGGATCAGTCCTGCTTTGAGCAGGGGGTTGGACTAGATGACCTTCAGGGGTCCCTTCCAACCCTGATATTCTATGATTCCATGACACTGCCTCTGAGACACATCTTTATACACCAATGCAAACAAGTTACCTATCATCCGTGAGGTGTTAGGGAGCCACTCATTGCCTTGTACCTGTAGGTGTGATCAGAACATCTCTATTCATCATGCTGTCATCCTGACCTTAGCCTTAAGATGGGTCAGCATGTTCCTGTTATCTCTGGGGGATGTGTTTATCGGGGTGTTCTGCTACCGCCCTTCTGAAATGTGCTTGCGTGAGTGCCTTGTGCCGAGCAACTCTTAGGAATATGTGGTTTTGCAATATCAGCCCTAATCTTGCCAATTCTGTGAGTAGGGCCTGCCTCTTGCTGACAGCTTAACTTTACTTTATATCAGCAAGATTTTGATTACTTTAGCCCAGGCCTCAGGCCTCACACCAGGCCTCTGACACATGGGCTTATGTTTCAGGCCCTCTTCCTACTGCATCCCCCAGCCCCCATACCAGCCAGTTCCCGCAGCCTGAGGCTGGGTCAGAACTGGGCCCCCTGCAGGCGTGGGGGCAGAACCAGGCCTCAACAGCTCACCGGCCGGGCACTCTCATCTCCCGCAGGAAATCAATACCAGGGGGCGGCGGGAATGTGTCTCCGTGTTACTCCCGCACCAGCTGCCATCTCCTTTGCTGGCTGCTCACAGAGTGTGTCGCTCCTCGTATCAGTCTATTCTCCTATCTTCAGCAATGGCCAATGCCTGCTGCTTCAGAGGACGATGCAGAAAACCCATCAGTGGGGAGCAGAGGGAAGTCCTTCCCCCAGGGGAAGTTTGTTCCTCACCCCCATTGGTCACTTTGTGGCTGGCTCATGCTTTGAAGCAAGACATTTTTTGTTCCTTCTACCCTCTCTCCTGTCACTATGGATGGTCTCATTCTGCCAATAAATCTCCAGTCCCTATTTTACAAAGCCTTCTCAGATCTTGTCCTCAGTGATATCTAATGGCAGTGAGACCCACAAGCCAATTCTTTGGTGTGTGTGTGTATAGAAACTTTTGATAGGTTTTAAATCTCTCCCCTTTCAGCCTCACTGAATGCCCCCTTTTACTTGTAATATAAGGGTGGGGGAATCTACTACGTTCCCCATGCACTTCACACTTGGTCAGATGAGAGGCCTCTAATCTAGGGGGGCATGGAGTGCACTTGTACAGTCATATGGGGGAAATCTTTTGTTTAGTTCAGGGATTGGCAACCTTTGGCATGCGGCCTGTCAGGGAAATTCGCTGGCGGGCCGGGCCGGTTTGTTTACCTGCAGCGTCCGCAGGTTTGGCCAATTGCAGCTCCCACACACCGCAGTTTGCCGTTCCAGGCCAATGGGGGCTGTGGGAAGCGGCGGCCAGCACATCCCTCAGCCCATGCCACTTCCCACAGCCCCCATTGGCCTGGAACAGCGAACCTCGGCCAGAGGGAGTTGCAATCGGCCGAACCTATAGACACTGCAAGGAAACGAACCGTCCCGGCCTGCCAGCAGATTTCCCTGACGGGCTGCATGCCAAAGGTTGCCGATCCCTGGTTTAGTTCTTTAATGTTGTTTATTCATTCTTCCTGCATCTTGTCCTGAATCATTTGTCATAAGATATTATTCTTGACAACCAGCCAATCAAGTACACTCTTTGCTTTCTATTTTCCTCGGAGAGAGACAGGTGCAGTGACTAGAAGGCAAGTAGTATAGCCACTAGGAGAAAGGTTTCTTGCCTGGTCAGGTCATATGTCAGATTTATAATTTTCTAGAACCATATTGATTCCATCCACCTCAGACATAAACATCAGAAAGGTGACATGAAATGGCAATAGGTATGAGCCTGCAGTGAAAACATTCCCAGCAGCAATAACTGAATTCTTGTATCTCTAGGTGTCATAAATATGAAGGGAAGGGTAAACATCTTTAAAATCCCTCCTGGCCAAAGGAAAAACCCTTTCTCCTGTAAAGGGTTAAGAAGCTAGGATAACCTCGCTGGTACCTGACCAAAATGACCAATGAGGAGACAAGATATTTTTCAAAGCTGGAGGGGAGGAGAAACAAAGGCTCTCTCTGTCTGTGTGATGCTTTTGCCGGGAACAGAAAGGAATGGAGTCTTAGAATTTAGTAAGTAATCTAGCTAGATATGCATTAGATTCTGTTTTGTTTAAATGGCTGATAAAATAAGCTGTGCTGAATGGAATGTATAGTCATAGAATCATAGAATCATAGAATATCAGGGTTGGAAGGGACCCCTGAATGTCATCTAGTCCAACCCCCTGCTTGAAGCAGGACCAATTCCCAGTTAAATCATCCCAGCCAGGGCTTTGTCAAGCCTGACCTTAAAAACCTCTAAGGAAGGAGATTCAACCACCTCCCTAGGTAACACATTCCAGTGTTTCACCACCCTCTTAGTGAAAAAGTTTTTCCTAATATCCAATCTAAACCTCCCCCACTGCAACTTGAGACCATTACTCCTCGTTCTGTCATCTGCTACCATTGAGAACAGTCTAGAGCCATCCTCTTTGGAACCCCCTTTCAGGTAGTTGAAAGCAGTTATCAAATCCCCCCTCATTCTTCTCTTCTGCAGGCTAAACAATCCCAGCTCCCTCAGCCTCTCCTCATAAGTCATGTGTTCTAGACCCCTAATCATTTTTGTTGCCCTTCGCTGGACTCTCTCCAATTTATCCACATCCTTCTTGTAGTGTGGGGCCCAAAACTGGACACAGTACTCCAGATGAGGCCTCACCAATGTCAAATAGAGGGGAACGATCACGTCCCTCGATCTGCTCGCTATGCCCCTACTTATACATCCCAAAATGCCATTGGCCTTCTTGGCAACAAGGGCACACTGCTGACTCATATCCAGCTTCTCGTCCACTGTCACCCCTAGGTCCTTTTCCGCAGAACTGCTGCCTAGCCATTCGGTCCCTAGTCTGTAGCGGTGCATTGGATTCTTCCATCCTAAGTGCAGGACCCTGCACTTATCCTTATTGAACCTCATCAGATTTCTGATCCTTATTGAACCTCAACAGATAGTCCTGTTTTTGTGTCTTTTTGTAACTTAAGGTTTTGCCTAGAGGGATTCTCTATGTTTTGAATCTGATTACCCTGTAAGGTATTTACCATCCTGATTTTACAGAGGTGATTTTTTTTTTTTTTTTTACTTTTTCTTCTATTAAAATTCTTCTTTTAAGAACCTGATTGCTTTTTCATTGTTCTTAAGATCCAAGGGTCTGGGTCTGTGTTCACCTATGCAAATTGGTGAGGATTTTAATCAAGCCTTCCCCAGGAAAGGGGGTGTAAGGTTTGGGGAGGATTTTGGGGAGAAAGACGTTTCCAAGCGGGCTCTTTCCCTGTTGTATATTTGTTAGACGCTTGGTGGTGGCAGCAAAAAAGTCCAAGGGCCAAAGGTAAAATAGTTTGTACCTTGGGGAAGTTTTAACCTAAGCTGGTAAAAATAAGCTTAGGGGGTTTTCATGCAGGTCCCCACACTGTACCCTGGAGTTCAGAGTGGGGAAGGAACCTTGACAATAGGGATGCCCTTTCAGTTTCATTTTTGCTCTTTCAGATCATAATGGAGTGTCTTAATTGTATACACAAATATACTTCACGAAGTTGATGGACTTTGCTCATGTGCTATCTGGAAGCTTGTTTAGCGTTACACACACTGAATGGTCAAAGTTTCCTTCTCCAGACTTCCATCAGACTTCTCCAGATTTCTCCATCAGAATCAGCTGCCCCTCAGAAGCAGCGTACCAGTCTCCAGCACCATGAACACCCAGGCTGGAATGCAAGACAGCCTTGAGACTTACTTTGAGAGGAGTGTGGAAACTGAGATAACCAATGAATCACGGGATGTGACCCTCCATTCCCCCAGGTAAACACCCCCTGCGGCACCTGCATCAGAGCACCCACAAGCTCTCTGCATACTATATCCTGCTTCTTCCAGATACTGAGTCCCCAAGTTCAGCATTGTCCCCAAAATATTCTTACCCCACTCCCTGTTCCTCCAATACTCTCTAATTCATTAAAATCTCCATGGTTTGGAAATTTTGATGCAGAAATGAATGCAACATGGAGAAAGATTTTCACTGCAGGAAAGGTGGGAAATCAAAAGCTAAGGAGCCAGATTCAGTTTTCTTTTACAAAGATGTCAATCTGGTGTCACTACAATGCACTCACTGGGCAGACTCTGGGGGAACAGATCAGAATCTGGCCCTGATCCTGTTGCAGACAGTGAGTGACTCCAAATTTACCCCAGGGTAATTGAGATCAGAATTCATCCCTGACCCCATTGCAGGTGGTGGGTGACTCCAGATTTAACTCATGGAAATTGAGATGAGAATCTGACCCTGACCACATTGCAGCCAGTGGTTGACTCCAGATTTACCCCAAGGAAGCTGAGCTCAGAAGCTGAAATTCCCTGGCAGCGTTATTATCCACCCAATTCTTATCCACAGCGAAGGGACTCAGAACAAGCAGTATCAGCTCATGAGCAGGGCAAAGGGCTAATAATAGTCCATGTGATTCTTTATTCACAAGGCGCAATTAACACACTCCACTCTGTCTATATCTTTATGAAGCTGTAAACTCCATTTTGCCGATGCATCCTTTTGCCTTCTCTATGGTCCCTTTGGCTCCATGTTGGGCTGAGATTCAAAGGCTGGTGGCAAATGAGTAACACAACAGAGTTTCTGAAGAGAGTCTCTGAAACCTGACCTGTGAGGAAAAGTTAAAAAAAGATGGCATGTTTAGTGCTGAAAAAAGAAGACTAGGGGGGACCTGATAACAGTCTGCAAATACGTTAAGGGCCGTTATAAAGAGGATGGTGATCAATTGTTCTTCATGTCTGTTTGAGGTAGGGCAAGAAGCAATCAGCTTAATGTGCAGCAAAGACGGTTTGGGTTAGATATTAGGAAAACTTTCTAACAATAAGGGTAGTTAAGTTCTGGAATAGGCTTTCAATGGAAGTTGTGGAATCCCAGTCACTGGAGGTTTTTTGGAACAGGTTGCACAAACCCCCATTAGGGATGGTCTAGCGCAAGGGACTGGACTTGATGACTTCCCAAGGTCCCTTCCAGCCCCACATTTCTATGATTATATAAGAAGTGGATCAGGTTGTCACCTGACAAAGAGGTCAGAATTTATAAAAAGGGCATGGAGAGCCAAAGGGGAAGAAGACAATCTACGGAAGATGGCTCCATGAGGGTGAAGCAACCCAGAAGGTAGACATTTAGTGGGCAGGGTCCTAAAGCTGAGTGGCTAAGGTACTTGACAACAGCCCTTGGGGGTTTGAGACTTGTTTGATCTCCCCCTAAAAAGCCCCCCACCAATTCACCCAGCTGTGAAATAGGTACCTGACCCACTGGGTTAGGGTGATCAAAGATGGTCAGATGTGATACTGGCTGCATCACTCCTTTGTGTTCCACTGGCTAGGAAACTCGTGTGCTGTAACTACATCAGCCTGATCAGCTTAATGCCTCAGGGGCACTTTGACCCTGTCTGCCTCCCTGAGCCCAGATGGCATCAAGGGAAGGGTGATCTAGCCAGGGGCATTGTGGTCAGGAAGCTTATTGTGTTCTCTCTGATCTGCACTCCCATGTGCTTTCCCTATTAAGTATAAAAGAGCAATGGTAGCATCCTGTGTAAAGTGTCTGTGGGTACGTCTACACTGCAAAAAAACCCTCATGGCAGCGAGTCTCTGAGTCCAGGTCACCAGACTTGGGCTCATGGGGCTTGCCCTATGGCTCTAAAAATAGCTGTGTAGGTAGCACTTTGAACTTGTGGCTGGGGCTGGAGCTCTGAGACCCATGCTCCTACCAGGGCTTCAGAGCCTGAGCTCCAGACCAAGCCAGAACGTTTACAAGGCTATTTTTAGCACCATAGCATGAGCCCTGCAAGCCCAAGTCTGTTGACCTGTGCTCTGCGTTGGATGTTTGTCTGCAGCTAGACACACCCTCAGTGTGTTCTCTGCTTTACAATTACTGCCTGCCTCCTGAGAGAGTTAGACTGTCACCAGAAGGCTCTCACTTCTAAGTGGAGTTCTGGAGATGGTGTGCTAAGCAACAGGGGTGTCTGAAGGGTCAGCATTGAGACCCAGGACTAGGCACGTGGACAGTTCTCAGGACGGGGGTGCTAGATAGAGGGACTGCACCCCAGGAGTGTGCCTAGGGACCCCAAGACTAGACCAGTGTCTGGACTCCTTTCAGGCTCCAGAGGCTTAAAACAACCAAGATCCAGGTGCCGGGATTCCCCTCTCAGCTGTCTAGTGAGCGGCTGAGTGGTGGCACTCAGCTCGGATCTGTGACACCAGTAACACCGGGTTTAAGCAGGCACATCTCCATTAGAGTCAACAGATTTTCATTCAGTTGCCTCAGTCCTAAAATATTTGCAAATGCAGCACACAAACCTCTTCTAACCCCTCCCTGTTTGTTGACCACCACCCCCGTGCTGTCCCCAAGTAGCTAGCACTGCACCGTGGAAGTCAGACTATGCTCATCTCAATCCCTCTCTTCCCACAGGAGTTACTGCTTCAGCGGCCACAGCCTCCTGCCTCCTTCCCCCCGAATCCTGCCAGGATCCAAGGAGAGCTGTCTGTTCACAAAAGGACGGTACAGCTTTCGTGGGAGCATGGGCCTGCTGGTGTACAACTCAGCCGCCTTCACCCTTGCCATCATGTTCTTCAACCCCTTTGACTACAACCTCTACTGTGTTGAGTTTGGCCTCAAGATCTGCCCAGGCAAAGAGCACCTTGGTGACATGGAGGAAGTCTATGCAAGGATGTACAATTATATGCCTGCCAACAGCTGCACAACGTTCAAGAAAGCCAAGCAGGGCCAATGCCAGGAAGCGCTTGTGGTCACTGCAGGGAATATCCGTGTCATGGCCACCATGTCCAATGCTGCCAAAACAGTCATTAAAGTGCTTGTAGAGGAAAAAGGGAACCCACCTCCGTACTCAAAGAACCCGATTTACTACAAGACACACTCCTAGAGTAAGGGCTGCTGCTACCACTGACATCCAGCCTAAGACATGAAATGACTCCACATGGGCCCGATCTACAGGCAGAAATAACCCACTACTGTGTAGACACCAGCTAGTGCAGGAACCTGCCTCGGGACAGAACTGGCCCTCACTTATCATAGTGCTTGGAAAGAGCATAGACACTGTAAGAGGTGTCTAAGGCCGGAAGGGACCATTGTGATCAATTAGTCATATATCCTGTATAATACAGTCCAGAAAACTCCCCCCAGATAATTCCTCTTGAACTAGAGCATCTCTAATAAAATAATGTCGCAAAGACAGTCTTGTGACCCTGGCTTTGAATTGGCTCCATGTTGTTCACATTGTGTGAGCCGCAGGTGGGAAAGTGAATTCATAACAGGCATAAATAATGTCTGATTCTTTCCTCATCTACTGCCCTTTTAGAATGGTGTAAACCCATTGCAGGCAGTAGGTGACTCTAGATTTACCCTAAGGGAACTGAGATCTGAATATGGCGCAGTGCGGAATCAATAACATTTTCATTCTAGGTTCCATTTATCATAGAATCATAGAATATCAGGGTTGGAAGGGACCTCAGGAGGTCATCTAGTCCAACCCCCTGCTCAGACTAAGGAAAAAATAACAAAGAACGAATATAAAATCCAATGTGAGAACGGGATCAAAGTAACTCTGTGTAACACGCTCCCTCTTGAGCTACCCGCTCTCCGGGCTGGAGATGTCTCCCAGCAGTGCTCTGCAGGGAGGCAGCCAGATGCCTAAAGAAGCAGGACAAGAAAAGAGAATGACAATGTCTTCTTACAGTTACACAGCAAGATGCATTACAGAAATTCATTAGAATGTAAAACCTGCAAGCAATGAAGGGAGCTTGCCACTTCCAAGAAGAAGCAAGCTCCAGTGGCTTTGTAGAGTAGCATGGCAGAGTTCCAGAGAGATGTGCCTTGAGAGCAGAATATAGAGCGGGGTGGGCAAACTTGTTGGCCCGAGGGTCACACTGGGGTTGCAAAACTGTATGGAGGGCCGGGTAGGGAAGGCTGTACCTCCCCAAACAGCCTGGCCCCTGCCCCCTATCCGACCCCTCCCACTTCCCGCCCCCTGACTGCCCCCCTCACAAACCCCCACCCATCCAGCTACCCTGCTCCTTGTCCCCTGACCACCCCCTCCCGGAACCCCTCTCCCCTATCCAACCCCACCTGCTCCCTGTCCCCTGACTTCCCCGACCCCTATCAACATCTCCGCCCCTTGACAGGACCCCTGGGACTCCCATGTCTATCCAATCTCCCCTGCATAATGACTTAGCCACTCCCAGTCTCTATTCAAGCCTAAGTTAATTGTATCCAATTTGCAAATAAATTCCAATTCAACAGTTTCTCGCTGGATTCTGGATTTGAAGTTTTTTTGTTGTAAGATCGCAACTTTCATGTCTGTAATCGCGTGACCAGAGAGACTGAAGTGTTCTCCGACTGGTTTATGAATGTTATAATTCTTGACATCTGATTTGTGTCCATTTATTCTTTTACGTAGAGACTGTCCAGTTTGACCAATGTACATGGCAGAGGGGCATTGCTGGCACATGATGGCATATATCACATTGGTGGATGTGCAGGTGAACGAGCCTCTGATAGTGTGGCTTATGTTATTAGGCCCTGTGATGGTGTCCCCTGAATAGATATGTGGGCACAGTTGGCAACGGGCTTTGTTGCAAGGATAGGTTCCTGGGTTAGTGGTTCATAAACCAGTCGGAGAACACTTCAATCTCTCTGGCCATATGATGAAAAGTTGCGGTATTACAACAAAAAAACTTCAAATCCAGACTCCAACGAGAAACTGTTGAATTGGAATTCATATGCAAACTGGATACAATTCATTTGCAAATTGGATACAATTAACTTAGGCTTGAATAGAGACTGGGAGTGGCTAAGTCATTATGCAAGGTAACCTATTTCCCCTTGTTTTTTCCTACCCCCCCCCCCCCCCACGTTCTTGTTAAACCCTGGATTTGTGCTGGAAATGGCCCACCTTGACTATCATACACATTGTAAGGAGAGTGGTCACTTCAGATAAGCTATTACCAGCAGGAGAGTGGGGTGGGGGGAGGTATTTTTTCATGCTTTGTGTGTATAAAAAGATCTTCTACACTTTCCACAGTATGCATCCGATGAAGTGAGCTGTAGCTCATGAAAGCTTATGCTCAAATAAATTGGTTAGTCTCTAAGGTGCCACAAGTACTCCTTTTCTTTTTGCGAATACAGACTAACACGGCTGTTACACTGATTTCTGTGTTACCAAGCTCTGTTCTATGCTGTGTTCCTGTCGACTAATAAGCCGTCTGTTTTACATGCTGGCTGAGAGTAACGGCTGACTGTGGAGTTGGGGTGCAGGGCTCTCTGGCTTCCTCTGGGGTCCCGTCCAGGTGGACCAACCAAGGGGAAGTGTATGGTGTGAACAGGGATGCTAAATGCTCTGAGGTCAGACCAGAAAGGCCATAGCCCTTCGGCTGAGAGTAACGTGCCCTGGACAGGCGTGCCCTGAGGGGAGTCACGCTACCCAGAGTCCTGTCTGACTTCATACAGAGCAGTTCCAGAGCATCAGACCTGTGACTACGTCACACCAGGAAAGCTGGGCTGTCACACACTGCACCCTTACAAAAGAAAATGCAATACCTGCCGTGGTATATGCTTAGCTAGTGCCATTCAGCCTGTCCTGTGCTGTGCAGCCCCGGCGTAGAATCTATCGATCTAGTCTGTTGGTCATCATGCAATTATATCAGTAGAGGGGGTGCAGCTACTCCGGTATGGAAGGGCAATAATCTATACAGCTATAAGGCACCTGTCATAACCATAGGGGTAGCCTAAATTCCTCCTTACCTCTAAGGGGTTAAGAAGCTCAAGTAACCTGGTTGCCACCTGACCAAAGGAACCAATGGGTACAAAAGATACTTTCAAATCTGGTGTGGGGGAGAGGTTTTGTTTTGGGTTCTTTGTTTCTGTGGCCATTCAATCTTGGGACTAAGAGGGACCGGACATCAATCCATGTTCTCCAAATCTTTCTGAACAAGTCTCTCATATTTCAGACTTGTAAGTAACAGCCAGGCAAGGTGTATTAGTTTACCTTTGTTTTCTCAACTTGTGAATTTTCCCTTTACTAGAGGGAGGTTTATCCCTGTTTTGTTGTAACTTTGAAACTAAGGCTAGAGGGGGGTTCCTCTGTGCTCTTTGAATTTTCTGCTACTCTGTAAGGTTAACTACCAGCCTAAGTTTACAGAGGTGATTCTTTTACCTTTTTCTCTTTAAATAAAATCCTTCTTTTTAAGAACCTGACTGATTTTTCCATTGTTCTAAGACCCAGGGGTTTGGGTCTGTAGTCCCCTTGTAACCAATTGGTGAGGATATATGCTCAAGCCTTCCCCAGGAAAGGGGGTGTATACTTGGGGGAATATTTTGGGGGAATAGGACTCCAAGTGGTCCTTTCCCTGATTGTTTGTTAAATCACGTGGTGGTGGCAGCGATCCCAAGGCAAGAAAGGAATCTGTGCCTTGGGGACATTTTAACCTAAGCTGGTAAGAATAAGCTTAGGGGGGTTCTTTCATGCGGGTCCCCACATCTGTATCCCAGAGTTCAGAGTGGGGAAGGAACCCTGACAGCACTTTTATACAGGTATTACTGCATCTACTCTAGGGCTTGTACCTGTTTAAGTATTTCAGCAAGAAATAGACCTGGATGGAAAATCTTCAGCAGAACCATTTTCCATCTGCAGAAGTAGAAACACTTGGTGAAGTTGTGTAATTTTTGCCAAAATTGCCTTTCTGAGAAAAAAAACATAGGAAAAAAAGTCCCAACAATGTCAAAACATCTGATATAGATCTTTTTGGAATGAAACATTTCAATGTTTTGTTTTGAAATGACTTTTTGTTTTATTTTTTTTTTTATTCAGCATAATGATCATTATCATTCCTAGCTCTTAACACCCTTAGATCTCACAGCATCTTATAAAGGAGGTCAGTATTATTTTACAGAACATAATACCAAATTTTAAAAAGGCAAAATCAAAACATTTTGGTATATCCAAAACAATTTTTTTCCATGCAGATTTCTGAAATATACAGATCTTGTTCTTAATTTGAATGAAGACAAAAGTCAAAAATCTCAAAATACTTTGGGAAATAGAATTTCCATCCTCCACACAGCTCTAAAGAGAAATCTCTGCTGAGCCAGTACAACCTGTGTATTGGGAACAGCATGTAGGGAACAGCCCCAAGAGCAAAGTTACTTCTATTCTGCTGACTTCTCCAACATTTCTCTGTTAGCAATGGAGGAAAGACCCAGCCAGGAGCTGTGACGTGCATTGCTGTCTTTCTTCTGTGGAGAACAACTTTAGTTTGTGTGAATTAAAATGACTTGAGTCCACATGATGAAATTCTTTAAGTGTACTAACTGTCGGGTTAATACATAGTCTATAATCCCCTTTGAAAGTGGATATAAATAATTGCTGATTGAGTTAGTATGGACTAATGTTTATGTGGGTGCATCTCTACCTCTCAGTAGCTTGGCAGTCCTCCAACTGCTATCCCCCCACACTGCTTTGCATGATGTCAGGACTAGCCTGTCTATGCACCTGTGTCCCCTCCACTGCTCTGGGATCATCTTGACTAGATGTCACCTCCCTTTACCCCTTACTTTATACATTGCTATGGCAGCACTATTCCACGCCTCATGCAGCCACCTGGAGTGTGCAGAGGTCCTGGATCTCCTAGCTCTCTGGAGAGAGCTGAAGGCGCAGCAACACTTGCCAAGCATCAACGCAAAAAGAGGTTCATGAAGCCATCTCTAAGGAGGTGGCAGAGAAGGGTCACAGTCGGGATGCTATGCAGCACCAAAACAAAAGCAAGAAGTTCAAAAGTGCTTATAAGAAAGTTCAGGACAAAAACAGGACCTCCAGCGGTGCTCCTGATGCCTGTCTAGTATTCTGAGCGATAGTCCACAAAAATGATCAGCATCGGTAACCAGGCAAATACCAAAAGGATGTAGCCTCCTTGTAGAACTACACAAAAACGAGGAGGTTAGTTAAACAGAAATTAAAAGGTACAGCACAAAAGTAAAATCCCTGCAAGCTGCATAGAAATTTTTTAAAGACCATAATAGAGGCTCAACTTAAATGTATACCCCAAATTGAAAAACATAGTAAGAGAACCAAAAAAGAGCCACTTGTTGGCTAAACAACAAAGCAAAATAAGCACTGAGAGGCAAAAAGACATCCTTTAAAAAGTGAAAGTTAAATCCTAATGAGGAAAATAGAAAGGCGCATAAACTCTGGCAAATGAAGTGTAACAATATAATTAGGAAGGTCAAAAAAGAATTTGAAGAACAGCTAGCCAAAGACTCAAAAAGTAATAGCAATTTTTTTTTAAGTACATCAGAAGCAGGAAGCCTGTTAAACAACCTGTGAGGTCACTGGATGATCGAGAGGATAAAGGAGCACTCAAGGATGATAAGGACATTGCAGAGAAACTAAATGAATTCTTTGCATCAGTGTTCATGGTTGAGGAAGTGAGAGACATTCCAAAACCTGAACCATGCTTTTTAGGTGAGAAATCTGAGAAACTGTACCAGATTGAGGTGCGGAGGTTTTGGAACAAATTGATAAACTAAACAGTAATAACCACCAGGACCAGATGGCATTCACCCAAGAGTTCTGAAGGAACTCAAATGTGAAATTGCAGGACTACTAACTGTAGTTTGTAACCTCTCATTTAAATCAGCTTCTGTACCAAATGACTGGAGGAAAGCTAATGTAACGCCAATTTATAAAAAGGGCTCCAGAGGAGACCCCCGGCAAATACAGGCTGGTAAGCCTGACTTCAGTACCGGGCAAACTGGTTGAAACTATAGTAAAGAACAAAATTGTCAGACACAAAGATGAACATAATTTGTTGGAGAATAGTCAACATGGTTTTTGTAAAGGGAAATCATGCCTCACCAATCTCCTAGTATTCTTTGAGGGGGTCAACAAGCATGTGGACAAGGGGATCCAATGGATGTAGTGTATTTAGATTTTCAAAAAGCCTTTGACAAGGTCCCTCACCAAAGGCTCTTATGCAAAGTAAGCTGCACGGGATAAGAGGGAAGGTGCTCTCATGGATTGGTAACTGGTTAAAAGATAGGAAACAAAGGGTAGGAATAAATGGTCAATTTTCAGAATGGAGAGAGGTAAATAGTGGTGTCCCCCAGAGGTCTGTTCTAGGACCAGTCCTAGTCAACATATACATAAATGATCTGGAAAAAGAGGTAAAACAGTTAGGTGGCAAAATCTGTAGATGATACAAAACTAATCAAGATAGTTAAGTCCCAGGCAGACCGCGAAGAGCTACAAAAGGATCTCACAAAACTGGGTGACTGGGCAACAAAATGGCAGATGAAAATCAATGTTGATAAATGCAAAGTAATGAACATTGGAAAACATAATCCCAACTATACATATAAAATCATGGGGTCTAAATTAGCTGTTACCACTCAAGAAAGAGATCTTGGAGTCATTGTGGATACTTCTCTGAAAACATCCACTCAATGTGTAGCGGCAGTCAAAAAAGTGAAGAGAATGCTGGGAATAATTAAGAAAGGGATAGATAATAGGACAGAAAATATCATGTTGCCTCTATATAAATCCATGGTATTCCCACATCTTGAATACTGTGTGCAGATGTGGTCACCCCATCTCAGAAAAGATATATTGGACTTAGTTCAGAAAAACGCAACAAAAACGATTAAGGACATGGAACAGCTTCCGAATGAGGAGAGATTAATAAGACTTGGACTTTTTAGCTTGGAAAAGTGACAACTAAGGGGGATATGATAGAGGTCTATAAAATCATGACTGGTGTGGAGAAAGTAAATAAGGAAGTGTTATTTATTCCTTCTCATAACACAACAACTAGGGGCCACCAAATGAAATGAATAGGCAGAAGGTTTAAAACAAACAAAAGAAAGTACTTTGTCACACAACGCAGAGTCAATCTGTGGAACTCCTTCCAGAGGATGTTGTGAAGGCCAAGACTATAACAGGGTTCAAAAAAGAACTAGATAAATTCATGGAGGATAGGTCCATCAATAGCGATTAGCCAGGATGGGCAGGAATGGTGTCCCTAGCCTCTGACTGCCAGAATCTGGGAATGGGAGACAGGGGATGGATAACTTGATGATTACCTGTTCTGTTCATTCCCTCTGGAGCACCTGGCATTGGCCAGTGTTGGAAGACGGGATACTAGGCTAGATGGACCTTTGGTCTGACCCAGTATGGCTGTTCTTGTGTTCTTAGATTGAGCGCCACAAGGATCACTCTCTAGCTAGGTCCTTAATATGGTCTGGGTGGATGTTTAGTCAATGTGCATCACAGCCAATCTTATCACTCCACTGAAGCTTCTGGCGATCACCTGATTTCCGGCCATGTAGCGGCATTCCTTGGTAAACACGTTTCATAATTCATTGGTCTTCCATCCTAATCATATGTCCGTACCAAGAGAGACTCCAAAACTGAACCAGTGCTGATGGAGGCAGTTGGTGGGTTCAGCTCTGAATAACTTCATGGCTGAGCTTTGCCTGCTGCTTAACCTGGAGCAGCTGGCGAAGATGATCGTAAAGAAACATGCTAATCCACAACTGTTAGTGCCCAAAACCTCAGCGTGAAATAGCCCCCTGCCTAGACAAGGCCTGACTATGTTTGTGTGTGTCTGGTGTGTATGTTATCTCTGCAGCCAAGTGAATGCCCAGCTAGCACTGTAAATACAAACCAGATGTTCTATAGCAATTTCCCATTCGAGACGGTGGAACATTTCCATCCCCTTGCTTAATGTTTCTTCCCACATCTGGCAGTCCATTTCACTGTAGCGGTTTTGTTCTATTTGGAGCTAGGTTTGAAATGGAAACTGGAATTAAGTCCAGCAGCACGTGCTGGACCAGAGTTTCACTTATATCTGTGCCATGTGTGGAAGTATAACATTGTGGAAGTATAACATTGTATAAGGGGACATGCTGGATACATTGTATATGAGAGCGCATGCCAAAACATGTTACAAAGTATCTGAGGGAGCACACGTAGGGACAGTTAGCTTTTGAATGGAGAAGCAATTAAGATAGAGCCAGCACGTCTAAGAAGCAGGCATCAGAATGGAAGGTGTGAAGGGCAATTAGTTAAGTTAACTGGAATCTGTTAAAGGAGATTGTTAAGGGTGGCAGGTAATTGAAGATATGTGACTGGTCTCAGGGATCTCAAAGGGTGGTGACTAAAATCTTTTTCTTCTTTTGTCTGTAACTTCTCTGTAACTTGTTCTCCAAAAAACTGTATAAATTAAAAGACACAAGCCCCACTCGGGGGGCTCACTTCTAAATGTATTAGCAGAGCAGCTTTGCTAATAAAACAGAGTGGTCTGATAAATTGTGAGTCTGAGTCAAACTTTGACACATGCTTTTCATTTCACTGGGGCTTTGTGGGAGGAACTGAGAGCAGAAGTAGGCCCATCACGTTTACTGCAATGCATGGGGAAGAAACAGGCATTTCTGAGATGCCTCCCTTCCCCTTTTGCAGGTGAGTTGGACCCCAGTGGTAAAGACTGGGGATAGACACTTCAGACATGGGGGCAAACTGCCAGAGCAGGGAGCCAGGGATGGGTGCTCTGCATCGGGAACATGTCTGGGGTGAGTCACAGCTCAGATGTGCAGACTTCATTGCTCGAGATACTGACAGGGGGCAAAAGCAGGGCAGTTAGTGCCTCTGCTCTTCCAAACTCAGTCACCCCTGCTACCCTGGTCTCTTTATTTTCACCTGGGTCACAGAATCATAGAATCGTAGGACTGGAAGAAAGCTCGAGAGGTTGCCTAGTCCAGTCCCCTGCACTCACGGCAGGACTAAGTATTATTAGACAAGGGGTTCTCAACCTTTTTCTTGATAAGGCCGCCCTCAACATGCTATAAAAATGCCAGGGCCCGGCAGGGGCCGGGGAGCACGGGGCTACAGGCTGTGGGCCGTGTGGGGACCCTTGGGCATAGGCATACTTGTACGTATATTTTGGGAGGGCAAGGGCTGGCGGGGCTTAAGCCAGCTCTGCACAGCAGGGTCCAGGGAGGGAGCACCACCTCCACCCCCTGACGCACTCAGGAGGCCACCCAGCCTGTCTGGGCTGTGTGGGGACAAAACCAAAAAATATAACTCCAAGAGGGGACTCAGTTCAAAAAGTCTGAAAACCTCTCAGGGTGCAGGGAGGGGATAGCTAGAGGCTGTGTGAAGTGAGGGGAGTAGGTCAGAGTGCAGGGGGGAGTAGCTAGGGGCTGTGTATGGGTGGGGAGAGGGTTTCCAGTGCGGCTTCCATCTTCAGTGGCGGGGAGCAATGAGGCTCCTGGCTCCAGCCCCCCACTGCCCCTGGCTTGGGGGTGGGGGGATGTTTGCTGGGTTCAGCACCACATTGCTCCCAGCTTGGGGGGGGGACACACTGGCTTAAGCCCTGTGCTGCTCCTAGCTGCGGGGGGGGGGGTGCCAGCTTCAGCCATTGGGCTCCGCAGAACCGCTGATATAGACCATCCCTGACAGGTGTTTGTCCAACCTGCTCTTAAAAATCTCCAGTGATGGAGATTCCACAACTTCCCTAGGCAATTTATTCCGGTGCTTAACCACCCTGACAGTTAAGCCTGTTTTCTTTTTGTCCTATCCTCAGAGGTTAAGGAGAACAATTTACCTTCTTCCTCCGTGTAACAACCTTTTATGTACTTGAAAACTGTTATCATGTCCTGTCATAAATATAAAGGGAAGGGTAAACCCCTTTAAAATCCCTCCTGGCCAGAGGAAAAATCCTCTCACCTGTAAAGGGTTAAGAAGCTAAAGGTAACCTCGCTGGCACCTGACCAAAATGACCAATGAGGAGACAAGATACTTTCAAAAGCTGGGAGGAGGGAGAAAAACTAAGGGTCTGTGTCTGTCTGTGTGATGCTTTTGCCTGGGACAGAACAGGAATGGAGTCTTAGAACTTAGTAAGTAATCTAGCTAGGTATGTGTTACATTATGATTTCTTTAAATGGCTGGGAAAAGAACTGTGCTGAATAGAATGACTATTTCTGTCTGTGTATCTTTTTTGTAACTTAAGGTTTTGCCTAGAGGGGTTCTCTATGTTTTGAATCTAATTACCCTGTAAGGTATCTACCATCCTGATTTTACAGAGGTGATTCCTTTACTTCTATTTCTATTAAAAGTCTTCTTGTAAGAAAACTGAATGCTTTTTCATTCTTCTCAGATCCAAGGGTTTGGGTCTGTGGTCACCTATGCAAATTGGTGAGGATTTTTACCAAACCTTTCCCAGGAAGTGGGATGCAAGGGTTGGGAGGATTTTGTGGGGAAAGATGTGTCCAAACTACGTCTCCCAGTAAACCCAGTTAGAGTTTGGTGGTGGCAGTGGCTATTCCAAGGACAAAGGATAACATTAATTTGTACCTTGGGGAAGTTTTAACCTAAGCTGGTAAAAGTAAGCTTAGGAGGTTTTCATGCAGGTCCCCACATCTGTACCCTAGAGTTCAGAGTGGGGGAGGAATCTTGACATGTCCCCTCCTAGTCTTCTCTGCTCCAGACTAAACAAACCCAGTTTTTTCAATCTTCCCTCATAGGTCATGTTTTCTAGACCTGAATAATTTTTGTTGCTCTTCTCTGGACTTTCTCAAATTTCTGCATCTCATCTTTCCAGAAATGTAGCGCCCAGAACCAGACACAGTACTTCAGTTGAGGCCTAATCAGCAAGAAGTAGAGTGGAAGAATTACTCCTCGTTTCTTGCTTATGTAACCCTTCTGTGAGGTGGAGCCAACAGCTACAAGGGCCGGGTTCAGTATCTAGGGGTTCCTTTTCAACAAAACCCGCTTGAGCCCCCACCCAGTGACCTGGGACAATTACACACCACCCCTGGGCGCCTCTAAGAGGCAATACTTCCCCTCTGCAAGCACAGAGTATGAGTGTAGCAAAAACTTTTAATAAAAGGAGGGAATTAACTCAACATTAATTTGGGAAAACACCACAGCTAGGGTCCATAAACACAAACCATGAGCAAAAGACCCACCCCCAAATAAATTGGGCAGTGTCTTTTTTTCCACAGGATCTTAAGTCTAGAAACCCAAAAGTCCCTTTAACGTGCCTGTCCCTTCTCTGTACCCCACTCACAGTTGCTGTCCTTGACTAGTGCAGTCCGAGTTCAGAGGTTCATCTGCAGAGTTCACCTCCCATCCTGTGTGGAAGGCGGAGGTGGGGAAACGGGGGTAGGGGGGAGGAGGCTGCACAGCTCAGGCACTCGCTCATTGTCCCAGTGGCCGATTGCCACGCCTTTGCAGGGCTCTGCTCTGGCCCTCTCCACGAGCTTCTCTGCTGGCTGCTTGCCACGTCTCTCCGCCAGATGGCCATGCCTCTCCACCAGCCACCCTGCTGGCTGCTTGCTGCACCTCTCCACCAACCGCCCAGATGGCCACTTGCCACGCCTCTCCACCAGCCGCCCTGCTGGCCATGACTCTCCACCAGCCGCCTTGCTGGCTGCACCTCTCCGCCAGCTGCCCGCTCGCCAAGATGTCTTAATATAAGAACATAAGAATGGCCCTATTGGGTCAGACCAAAGGTCTATCTAGCCCCAGTATCCTGTCCACTGACAGTGGCCAGTGCCAGGTGCCCCAGAGATAATGAACAGAACAGGTAATCATCAAGTGATCCATCCCTGTCGCTCATTCCCAGGTTCTGGCAAACAGAGGTTGGAGACACCATTCCTGCCCATCCTGGCTAATCACCATTGATGGACCTATCCTCCATGAATTTATCTAGTTCTTTTTTGAACCCTGTTATGGTCTTGGGCGTCACAACATCCTCTGGCAAGGAGTTCCACAGATTGACTATGTGTTGTGTGAAGAAATACTTCCTTTTATTTGTTTTAAACCAGCTGCCTGTTAAGTTCATTTGGTGACCACTAGTTCTTGTGTTATGAGAAGTAGTAAACAACACTTCCTTATCTACTTTCTCTACACCAGTCATGATTTTATAGACCTCAATCATATCTCCCCTTAGCTGTCTCTTTTCCAAGCTGAAGAGTCCCAGTCTTATTAATCTCTCCTCGGACGGAAGCTGTTCCATACCCCTAATCATTTTTGTTGCCCTTTTCTGAACCTTTTTCAATTCCAGTATATCTTTTTTGAGATGGGATGACCACATCTGCACACAGTATTCAAGATGTGGGAATACCATGGATTTATATAGAGGCAACATGATATTTTCTGTCCTATTATCTATCCCTTTCTTAATTATTCCCAGCATTCTCTTCACTTTTTTGACTGCCGCTGCACATTGAGTGGGTGTTTTCAGAGAAGTATCCACAATGACGCCAAGATCTTTCTTGAGTGGTAACAGCTAATTTTATGTGTAGTTGGGATTATGCTTTCCAATGTGCATTACTTTGAATTTATCAACATTTAATTTAATTTAATTTACATTTAATTTCATCTGCCATTTTGTTGCCCAGTCACCCAGTTTTGAGAGACCCTTTTCTAGCTCTTCACAGTCTGCCTGCGTCTTAACTATCTTGAGTAATTTTGTTTCATCTGCAGATTTTGCCACCTCACTGTTTACCCCTTTTTGCAGATCATTTAGGAATATGTTGACTAGGACTGGTCCCATAACAGACCCCTGGGGGACACCACTACTTACCGCTCTCCATTCTGAAAACTGACCATTTATACCTACCCTTTGTTTCCTATCTTTTAACCAGTTACCAATCCATGAGAGCACCTTCCTTCTTATCCCGTGGCAGCTTACTTTGCATAAGAGCCTTTGGTGAGGGACCTTGTCAAAGGCATTTTGAAAATCTAAATACATTATATCCACTGGATCCCCTTGGTCCACACGCTTGTTGACCCCTTCAAAGAATTCTAGGAGATTGGTGAGGCATGATTTCCCTTTACAAAAAACATGTGGACTCTTCCTCAAAAATTATGTTCATCTATGTCTGACAATATTGTTCTTTATTATAGTTTCAACCAGTTTGCCCAGTACTGAACTCAGGCTTACAGGCCTGTAATTGACGGGATCACGTCTGGAGCCCTTTTTAAAAAATTGGCGTAACATTAGCTATCCTCCAGTCATCTGGTGCAGAAGCTGATTTAAATGACAGGTTACAGACAACAGTCAGTAGTTCTTCAATTTCACGTTTGAGTTACTTCAGAACTCTTGGGTGAATGCCATCTGGCCCTGGTGACTTATTGCTGCTTAATTTGTCAATTTGTTCCAAAACCTCCTCTAATGATGCCTCAATCTGGGACAGTTCCTCAGGTTTGTCACCTAAAAAGAATGGCTCAGGTTTGGGAATCTCTCTCACAGCCTCAGCCATGAAGACTGATGCAAAGAATTAATTTAGTTTCTCCACAATGGCCTTATCCTCCCTGAGTGCTCCTTTAGCACCTTCATCGTCCAGTGGTTCCACTGGTTGTTTAGCAGGCTTCCTGCTTCTGATGTACTTAAAAACATTTTGCTATTACTTTTTGAGTCTTTGGCTAACTGTTCCTCAAATTCTTTTTTGGCCTTCCTAATTTTATTTTTACACTTCATTTGCCAGTGTTTATGCTCCTTTCTATTTTCCTCACTAGAATTTAACTTCCACTTTTTAAAGGATGCCTTTTTGCCTCTCACTGCTTCTTTTACTTTGTTGTTTAGCTACGGTGGCTCTTTTTTGGTTCTGTTACTATGTTTTTTTAATTTGGGGTATACATTTAAGTTGAGCCCCTATTATGGTGACTTTAAAAAGTTTCCACACAGCTTGCGGAGATTTCAATTTTGGCACTGTACCCTTTAATTTCTGTTTAACTAACCTCCTCATTTTTGTGTAGTTCCCCTTTCTGAAATTAAATGCTACAGTGTTGGGCCACTGTGGTGTTTTTCCTGCCACAGGGATATTAAATTTAATTATATTGTGGACCAAGTGGTCCAGCTATATTTACCTCTTGGACCAGATCCTGTGCTCCACTTAGGACTAAACCAAGAATTGCCTCTCCTCTGGTGGGTTCCAGACCAGCTGCTCCAAGAAGCAGTCATTTAAAGTGTCAAGAAACTTCATCTCTGCATCCCGTCCTGAGGTGACATATACCCAGTCAATATGGGGACAATTGAAATCCCCCATTATTATTATTGAGTTTTTTATTTTAATAGCCTCTCTAATCTCCCTGAGCATTTCACAGTCACTATCACCATCCTGGTCAGGTGGTTGGTAATATATCCCTACCACTGTAATCTTATTATTAGAGCATGGAATTTCTATCCATAGAGATTCTATGGTACAGTCTGATTCATTTACAATTTTTACTTCATTTGATTTTACTCTTTCTTTCACATATAATGCCACTCCCCCACCAGCATGACCTGTTCTGGCCTTCTGATATATTTTGTACCCTGATATTACTGTATCTCATTGATTATCCTCATTCCACCAAGTTTCTGTGATGCCTATTATATCAATATCCTCATTTAAGACAAGGCACTCTAGTTCACTCATTTTATTATTTGTCTCCTTTTAGCTGTCTGCCATTACGCAATATAATTGAATCCGACTCTTTTTTATTTGACTGTTTCTGATCAGACCCTACCTGTATTTTATTTTCAGCTCCCCCACTCTCAGGGATTTCACGTGTTATTGGGGGAGCCTCACTGCTTGTGTACACTGGGCAGTCTATTGCACTAGAGACACTGTCCCCAAAGTAGGTCTAATACTTAGGTATCAGTGGTTTCAGCTCTGCAGCAGACAACAAGACTCTCAGTTGAGTCACAATTAGCTCTTTCATTATACCATGGAGAAAGAAAAAATCAAATTGTATCTAGGATCCTTAAACAGGACCCACACAACTAAGTACAAATACCCCCACACCACCCTCTCTCAAGTCACTGGGTTTTGGAACCCAAGTCCCCTGCCTAGCAAGTGCTGTTCAGTTGAGGGTGAGTCCCTCCATTCGAGTATGCCAGGTACAGTTCTGCTGCCCTTGGTTCACACAACAAGGATAATAACCCTTTATTACTCCTGCCCCAATAACACGGAGACTGGGGATCCAACACCAGCCACAAGTGATCATTTGGGCAAGCAGTCCCATCATGCTGAGCACCTAGGCAGGGTGGGTGTGTCCATGCAAACAAGATCAGCTTCTGAAGTCCTTTTCCACAGCTCAACACTAGATGTCAGGGGAGAGCTCATTCAGACTCTGCTTGCGTCCTCCCCCCAGCCAAGAATTTATTGTCCCAACAGATCACACTCCATATTATATCAAGTTCATTAGTTCCCCTCAAAGGGCCTCAGGAAACCCATTATGGCTTCCACAAGCCTGTGAACTAAGTGTATTTGTTCTTCACTGGCCACCCCAGGTGCGTCATAAGTTAACTGTCTTACTGGCCTTATAACCCTGTCCCTCCTATTGAGAGTGGGCATTGCAGGGGCAGGGGGGATATCTTCTTGGGCAAGGGATGGTGAGGGTTCCTTTGAGGATCCCTCGGCTACAGGCATAGGCCCCTGCATCTCTGATTCTAAAAGTGGGAGGTCCAAGGCATCTAGGACACCTTCTACCTGTATGTCTCCACTGTCCAATAACCTAGATGTGTCATCACAGGGTGGTCTCATTGGTGTAAGTGCTGTCAGTTTACAGCCCAGGGAGGAGATGATGCTGAGTGGCCTGAAGGTGTCTACTGCAAAGGGAAAAGTGCTGGTGGCGTGGAAGAGGTGAACCTCTCCATGACCCTTGGGCGTATGCAGCGACAGCAGATCAAGGAGCTGTGCACTAAGTATGCGCCGACGTTCTAAGCCACTCCAGGACTGACTGAACGGGCATACCACTCCATTGACACAGGTAAAGCTCACACAATTAAACTCCAACTTTACCGGGTGTCTCCTCAAGCTAAAACTGCTATAGAACGGGAGATCCAGGATACGTTACAGATGGGGGTAATCGGCCCCTTTGGCAGTGCATGGGCATCTCCAGTGGTTCTATTTCCCAAGCCAGATGGGGAGATATGTTTTTGCGTGGACTACTGTAAGCTAAATGCTGTAACTCCCCAGACAACTATCCAATGCCACGGACAGATGAACTATTGGAGAAACTGGGACGGGCCCAGTTCATCTCTACCTTGGACTTAACCAAGGGGTACTGGCAGGTACCACTAGATGAATCCGCCAAGGAAAAGTCAGCCTTCACCACACATGTCGGGCTGTATGAATTTGACGTACTCCCTTTCGGGCTGCGAAATGCACCCGCCACCTTCCAAAGACTTGTACATGGTCTCCTAGCGGGATTAGGAGAAGATGCAGTTGCCTACCTTGACAATGTGGCCATATTTTCGGATTCCTGGGCAGAACACATGGAACATCTACAAAAAGTCTTCGAGCGCATAAGGGAGGCAGGACTAACTGTTAAGGCGCAGAAGTGTCAAATAGGCCTAAACAGAGTGACTTACCTTGGACACCAGGTGGGTCAAGGAACTATCAACCCCCTACAGGCCAAAGTGGATGCTATCCAAAAGTGGCCTGTCCCAAAGTCAAAGAAACAGGTTGAATCCTTCTTAGGCTTGGCCGGATATTACAGGCGGTTTGTACTGCAATACAGCCAAATCGCCGCCCCACTGACAGACCTAACCAAAAGGAAACAGCCAAATGCTGTTCAGTGGACCGAAGAGTGTCAGAAGGCCTTTAACCCGCTTAAAGCGACACTCATGTCTGACCCTGTACTAAGGGCCCCAGACTTTGACAAACCATTCCTAGTAACCCCAGATGCGTCCGAGCATGGTGTGGGAGCAGTTTTAATGCAGGAAGGACCGGATCAAGAATTCCACCCTGTAGTGTTTCACAGCAAGAAGCTGTCTGAGAGGGAAACAACTGGTCAGTCAGTGAAAAAGAATGTTACGCCATTGTCTACGCTCTGGAAAAGCTAAGCCCATATGTTTGGGGACGGCGTTTCCACCTGCAAAACTGACCATCCTGCGCTACAGTGCCTTCATACTGCCACAGAAAATAACAAAAAACTCATTTGGTGGAGTTTAGCTCTCCAAGATTTTGATTTCGACACCCAACACATCTCAGGAGCGTCTAACAAAGTGGCTGATGCACTCTCCAGTGAAAGTTTCCCAGAATCAACTGGTTAAAATCATCCTTGAGATGTGGAAAATATTGTTAGTCTTTATCTATTTGGTAGTATATTTAGAGGTGCATGTGTCTTATTAACTCTGTTTTCTCCTAGCGCTCCTGCTAATACATCCCAGAATGATGTTTGCTTTTTTTGCAACAGTGTTTGCCAGGGTTCCCTCCTGACCCGAACTCTGGGGTACAGATATGGAGACCTGCATGAAAGACCCCCTAAGCTTATATTCCACCAGCTTAGGTTAAGAACTTCCCCAAGGCAGAAATTCCTTTTCTTGTCCTTGGACGGTATTGCTGCCACTACCAAGTGATTTAAACAAACGTTCAGGAAGGGGCCACTTGGAGGCCTATCTCCCGCAAAATATCCCCCCAAGCCCCTTCACCCCCTTTTCCTGGGGAGGCTTGAGAATAATATACCAACCAATAGGTTAACAAAGCGAGCACAGACCAAATCCCTAATTTTTAGGACACTGAAAATCAATCAGGTTCTTAAAAGAAGAATTTTATTAAAAAAAAAAAAGTAAAAGAATCACAGCTGCAAAATCAGGATGGAAGATAACTTTACAGGGTAAATAAAAAGATTTAAAACCGAGAGGATTCCCCTCCGATTCTGCTTCCCAGTTACAAAACAGGAATAAAATGACCTCTTAGCACAGGGAAAATTCACAAGCTAAAACAAAAGATAATCTAACGCATTTCCTTGCTATTACTTACACTTTTTGTAATTTTAGATGTATCATTCAGGATCTTGTTAGGAGCTGGTTTACCTGCTTGGTCTCTCTCTTTGTCCTGAGAGGGAACCAACAAAGAGCACAAACAAAACCTTCGCCCCCCCGAGATTTGAAAGGATCTTCTTTCCCCATTGGTCCTTCTGGTCAGGTGCCAACCTGGTTAATTGAACTGATTAACCCCTTACAGGTAAGTGATTCTGTACCACTGGCCAGAAGGGATTTATGTTACTGAATACATAAAAGTTTTTACTCTTCCCTTTATATTTATGACAGTGTTACACTGACTGATATTTTGCTTGTGATCAACTGTGGCCCTGTCAAGGTTCCTTCCCCACTCTGATCTCTAGGGTACAGATGTGGGGACCTGCATGAAAACCCCCTAAGCTTTTTTTTGCCAGCTTAGGTTAAAACTTCCCCAAGGTACAAACTATTTTATCTTTTGCCCTTGGACTTTGTTTCTGCCACCACCAAGCATCTAACAAATATATAACAGGGAAAGAGCCCGCTTGGAAATGTCTTTTTCCCCCCCAAAATCCTCCCCAAACCCTACACCCCCTTTCCTGAGGAAGGCTTGATAAAAATCCTCACTGATTTGCATAGGTGAACACAGACCCAAACCCTTGGATCTTAAGAACAAAGAAAAAGCAATCAGGTTCTTAAAAGAAGAATTTTAATAAAAGACCAAGTAAAAGAATCCCCTCTGTAAAATCAGGATGGTAAATACCTTACAGGGTAATCAGATTCAAAACATAGAGAATCTCTCTAGGCAAAACCTTAAGTTACAAAAAGACACAAAAACAGGAATATACATTCCATTCAGCACAGCTTATTTTATCAGCCATTTAAACAAAGCAGAATATAACGCATATCTAGCTAGATTACTTATTAAGTTCTAAGACTCCTTTTCTTTTCTGTGCCCTGCAAAAGCATCACACAGACAGCGAGAACCTTTGTTTCTCCCCCCATCCAGCCTTTGAAAGTATCTTGTCTCCTCATTGGTCATTTTGGTCAGGTGCCAGTGTGGTTATCCTAGCTTCTTAACCCTTTACAGGTGAAAGGGTTTTTCCTGTGGCCGGGATGGATTTTACAGGTGTTTACCCTTCCCTTTATATTTATGACAGACCCCCAGGTCCTTTTCCACAGTCAGATGCTAAGATTGTAGCTCTTTGGAGTGAGGACTATTTTCTGAGTTCATGCTCTTACAGCACAGAGCACAATGAGGCTGTCTCAGAAATTATAAATGATATGGTATAAATTACAATAAAGGGGCTGGCCAGGACAATTGTTTGTATTTAAAGTGTATTTATGGGCAGAAACGCGCCAATTTGCTCACATTCATTTCTCCTCCATGACACGCTGTTTCCTTTATGTCTCATGCATTGTCAGCACCACTGCAATTAAATCACTCTTTCTTTTCATTGTTGCAAACATTCTGTGAGGCAGATTAAAAAAAACACAGCTCAGTTTTCAGACAGCAGGACAGGTTTGATTTTTTAACCTGATCAGATTCCACCTAGGTTCTATTCTCCCCTCCCGCCACCCCCGGTTGGTGGGGAATGAACATGGAAGATCAAGGGACTGTCTTTTGATAATTATCACACCTCCAGCCCGGTGGAATTGGCAAAGGCAAATAACTCGATTCACTAGCAGCCTGCAGTGGGTGATCAGGAATCGTAGCCTATAGAGATGATGCTTGTTTATGTTATATAGAAATGTGTTGAAATGTAAGTAGTAAGTAATGGAAAAATCCATTTCCTAAAAAGAGGCTTGACAATAGTCAAGCGAGGCCTGGTAAAATATGAATGAAGTAAACTGAGACAGTTCAGAGACAAGCTAGATATAAGTGAGGATATAACGCCAGGTTATGTTATAAACTGTTTTGGTTTTAACTGGTTTTTACAAGTGTTTCAGATAAAATGTTAATGCTTTGATGTTAATGCTATCTATGTTGATAGCTATTGGTGTTGCATTTACACAGATGTTAATCAACATGCTGCTTAATATTAAATGTCCAACAAGGAAGTAGAAAATATTTAATTATGGTAAAAAGGTTGATTGAATGCTAATTAATTAAGGGGTGTCATTGTAAGTGATTATAAAAAGGGTAGCATGCTGATTTTAGGTAGGCGCGTCCGTTGACCATCAAGGTATGGTTAGAGAAAGGACAATAAACCCATTTCTCCCGTCCAAGGACTGGTCACCCCGGATGCACCACTGCATCTCAGAACGTAAGCATCAATGCAGTGGATGCCTATATTGGAATGCCTGTTTGCTTTAACTACTTTATTTTAAATGAAGTCTTTAATTTGATCTCTCGCTATGTCATTCACTGAATCCACTGAATTGAATTGCCTGTAACTGCCCTGCAGGCTTGAACCTTACAGAGGTCTGTTTGGTTTTATTCCTTATCTTTAAACTACTAACTGGGAATTCATAAAGCAAAGGTTACAGAATGGCATTGGCCATGGGGGATAGGTGGCTGTGTCTCTACACATGGCCGCCTCAATTCTGATCTCGGCTGTGTCCGTGTGAATCTGGAGTAGCTCCTTTTATTTCAGTGGAGTTACTCTGGATTTATTCTGAATCTAGCAGGAGATCAGCCCCTGACTCTGAATTAGGTCAGAGGCCTGAGGGAAACCAGAATAGGACTTGCCACTGTGCTGAACTTAACCCCTTCGCTGCTGCTCTTTCAAACAGATACTCAGCCTGTGAATACCAAGGATCAGACAGAAGTCAATTCTCAGCATCTGCACATGTCATGAGCTCCACGCGGGGGCAGCCCTGTGTCATGCGGAAGTCTGCTGCATTGAAGGGGGCTTCACATGGGAGCAGGGTCACTTTCACAGAGCTCAGTGCTGGGTCCGGGTCTCCCAGCTACGTAAGGGATACTACAACGGGGTCATTGTGGCATCTGGTCTGTTTAGAAAGGGGGCAATTGTAAAAATCTTGCCCAGTCTTACCCCCTCTTCCCCCTCCCGCCTCTGTGATGCATGGTGTCCTGCAGACAGGAAATGGAAACCTTGGGCTCAGATGCGGGGCCCAATTTCCTACATCCAGCACCAAGCACGTGGGCTAAGAGGGCTTTCAGGGACCCCAGGCTCCAGGATACTGATTCTGAGGCCTTATTAAATTCTCTCTCTCAGTGGGAGCTTCTCCAACAAGATCTTTGGAGTGACTGCTCTTCTGTGGCCAGGCAAATGCTGCTTAACCTGTAGAAAGCAAGAGTGAAATGCATCAGTGCAGCTGGGCGTCTCGCTGTGTTTATGGAGCTTTTGGGCACCTAGCACCGGGGGCAGGGCCCTGTTGCCATTAGCCACAGGGGCAGGAGGTCAGCAGCACCATTGCCATCACTAGGGTGGGGGGAGACGAAGTTCCCAGACAAGGGTCAGGCCCCCCAAAACCCCAGGAGCATTTGCATTGTGGGTAGCTGGGGGGTATGGCCCATGTCAGCTCCCCAGGGCAGAGTCCCAGGCAGGGCAGCAATGAGCCCCCATTCCAGACTTGAGCATCACCTGGGGAGCAGCCCCTGAAGGGAGCTAGGGGGCAGGGCGAGGTTTCCTCCTACCTGTGAGTCCTGCAGCGCGACACAACTACAGAGAGAAAGAAAAGAGCGTTAGGGAAGCTCAGCGCACGTCACGGCCTGGGGCAACTGTTGGGACTGGCAGTGTGCACCTCTGCCCCCGATGTGCTGCACCTCCCCGCTGGTCTGTGGGGTCTAGCTACCCACAGAGCCCTGCAGCCCTAGATCCATGGAGGCAGCACAGGGCAGTGGTTAGTGCAGGGGACAGATGGCTGGAGACCGCAGTGCTGGGTGATCTCAGACCAGTCAGTTCTGCTCCCTGTGCCTCAGCAGGGTTACAACCAGCAAACGTTCCCTTCACTGCCATTGGAGTGGGATTTAAATTAGCTGTTACCTCTCATGAAAAAGATCTTGGAGTCATCATGGATAGTTCTCTGAAAACATCTGCTCAATGTGCAGCAGCAGTCAAAAAAGCAAGCAGAATGCTGGGAACCATTAGGAAAGGGATAGATAATAAGAAACAAAATACCATAATGCCACTATATAAACCCATGACCTGGAATACCGTGTGCAGTTCTGGTTGCCCTATGTCACAAATGATATATTAGAATTGGAAAAGGTACAGAGAAGGGCAACAAAAATGATGAAGGGTGTGGAATAGCTTGTGTATGAGGAAAGATTAAAAAGTTTGGGACTTTTCAGCTTGGAAAAGAGATAAGGATATGTTAGAGGTCTATGAAATCGTGACTGATGTGGAGAAAGTGAACAAGGAAGTGTTATTTACTTCTTCACACAACACAAGAACCAGGGGGCACCCAATGAAAATAAATAGGCAGCAGCTTTAAAACAAACAAAACTTCACCCGACGCACAGTCAGCCTGTGGAACTTGTTGCCAGTGGATGTTCTAAAGGCAAAAAGTATAATGGGGTTTAGAAAGAACTGGATAAAGTTCACGGAGGAAAGGTCCATCGATGGGTATTAGCCAAGGTGGCCGGGGACAAACACCATGCTCTGGGTGTCCTAGTCTCTGACTGCCAGAAGCTGGGGCTGGACGACAGGAGATGGATCACTCACTAATTGCCTGAAGAAAGGATGTTGGGCTAGATGGACCATTGGTCTGACCCAGCATGGCCGTTCTTATAACCTTATGATGAAAGGTGTCAGAGCGACGCCCCAGAACAGCCGCCCACCCCAGGGCATCCTCCACCCCACCGGCACCTACCTGTCTTCATCAGAAAACACCCCAGCAGGCCCAGAGCCAGGCCAGCCGTGATGGCGAGTCCCACAATGAGTCCCAGTCCTGGAAAACTGTCACAGCAGCTGGGAACTGAGAGGAAAGCAGGGGATTAAGCTGGAGCCCAGGGACTGACGCTGGTGGGGCTGGGAGCATCCAGAACACAGAGGGGTAACACAAAAAGGATCCAGGATGGGGGGTGAGACCCAGGGGACATGGATCCAGGACAGGGAAGCCCCCGTACATCATCTTACATCCCACCAAAACCTGGTGCACACTGTGAGACACTGAGGGTGGCTATAACATGACAGCTGACATGAGAGGCCTTGCTCAGTTAAACTCTTGCCTTGCGGCAGAGGCAATGGTCTCATGGCGTCCTCTTGTGGCACAATGTGGCCCTGCAGGTGACTTACACACAGCCTCTTCTTGCATCTTACAAGACCTTTCTCCAAGGTCGGGACACATGAAACAAGACTGCCCCATTTGGGGGTCTCATTTATTAGATCTCTTGCAATGCATCAGATTAGTCCATCCGGGTTCTCCTTTCATTCAGGAGTCCAACAGACCTGCAGCCTGTACCTTCCCCCCTTAGGAGAGGGATATCACATTTTCCTTCTGGGCTCTGAGCTGGCATCTCAGGGGGGTTCCCCTCCTGGAGTCAGGAGTCTCACAGTCCTCCTTCCCGGAACTGCATGGGATAAATGAGGCCAACTTCAGCCCTCACTCAGCTTCTTTGCATGGGCCCCTTTTAACCCAGGCCAGACATCTAGGGTGACCAAATAGCACGTGTGAAAAATCGAGACACTTTTTTTTTGAGGCCGAGGGGAAATACACTCTAGTTGCCTGTATATCCGGATGGTTCAGATAAGACTGGGGCGTCTGGTCACCTCACATCCATCCACGCACCCTTATTTGGCTCCCTGGATGCTTCTCTCTTATCATGAGGCCTGGACTAACTTAGCCACATGGCCGACCAGGCACAGGGCTATGCTAATGTTCCCCGCCAAGGAACAGTGCAGAGTGGGGCTGCCCTGTCACCTTGTCGTGGGGCCAGTCGCCCTGGGACACCTGGGCTGCCTTCACATTTCACAGAAAGGTAACGAGTTGGCTTTAGTCATCTACTTGTGAAACACCCCATTGCTCCTCATGGATTCTTACCCCGCAGCCCCTGCCCATGCAGGTGCAGCCTATGGCAGGGTAAAGGTCTCTCCACTGAGAGTGCTGTGTGCTCTCCTCTAATCTCAGACCAGGGCCCCCCGTCCCTGCAGGGAAATCCCCCTGCACTGAGTGAATCTGTTTACCTGGGGGCGATGGCTCTCCTCCGGAGCTGTCACTCCCAGAAGGGCTGGGACCATCTGTGGGGCAGACACACAGTGATCACAGATCCCCTCAAACAGCCAGAACCCCGACGTGAAATGGCAGCGACTGCCAGTGAAATACTTGTGAGTGTCTCTGGGAGTGTCCCATAGCGACATGGGAACATTTGATTAGCAAAGCAACAAGCTGCTCAAGGGAGGCAGTATTGCCTTGTGGCTAGAGCACTGGGTGTGAACTCAGGCGATGTGGGTCCTAATCCCACCTCTGCGGCTGGGCGACCTTAGGTAAATCATCGTCTCTCTGTGTGCCTCAGTTTCCCTGTAAAGTGTTTTGATTTCTACCCATGTGTCAGCAGGTGCTGAATGAGCTCTCCCTTTATGGCTATTGATTAATTCAGGGAAAAGGCCTCAGCAGCAGGCTGTATTTTCGCGTACAGACCTGCTTTGCCTAGGAGGTCAGCAGAGGGACCTGCTTTGCCAACAGCAGCAGTTTTGGGTTAAAATTCACTTTAATCTTGAATGCAGGGCAATGAAAAGTTATTATCCTTATTGTGTGAGCTAAGGGCAGCAGAATTGTACTGAGCGTGCCCTGATCGAGGGTGTCAACCTCCTGTAATCTCACCCAATAAGCAGGGGATATTGATGCTAAATCCAAGCAGAAGTCAGAGGTGGGTGGGGGTGGGTATTCTCTCTCTGGCTGGGTGGATTCTGTAGGGAGCGGCACATTACAAAACCTCAATTACTTCTGTGTGACACTGGGGAGAGAAATATACACAGGGCTAGCTCTGCTCTCTCTGAAATCAGTGGAAACCTTTCTACTGAATTCAAAGCAATTAGGGTCTGGCTGGTCCTGGTACTATAATATTTTGCTGTGTCTCATAAATAGATTCACAGGCATTGAAACCCAGAAAGGATTGTTCTGATCATCTGCTCTGACCTGCTGCGTAACAGGAACCAGTCCCGTATCTCCAGCCCATAACGTCTGTGGCGGAAGAGCCCAGAATTCAGAAAGAGCCCCGCCCTAGAGACATCAAGTAATGGAGAATCCACCACCTCTAAAATGAGTCCCCCTCAGTGCCTGTCCCTTTCCCATGCCGTCTGTAAGGAAATCAGCCAGAGAACATGAATGAGAGAGACGATCTGGGGCGGCCGCATTCGGAGTCAGATTTGGAACTTCCCCTTTTCTAGCACCAAGCAAACATGGCAGGGTTTTTAATACCACTGTTTTGATCAGGCTCATTAGAGGAGAACTGCAAGATCTGGATGTGGATAATGTGTATCCAGAACTTAGATATGCAGCCACAAGTAGTTTCTAATTTGCAACATTCCCTGCTGTGTATGCGGCCAGGAGGATTTTCAAATGGTCACAACTGCATTAGTTTACCCCACTCTGTTCTGAACTTCAAGCAAAGCCTGTGTGGACATTAATGATGATGCACCTGCCAAATTTCACATTTAAGGATTTGCCCATGTTTTGAACAGGTCAGTCCTGTTCTTCACCTTCGTAACACTGCAAAAGAGCTGATGGAATCTTGCTCAACTAAACTAAACTAATGGGCGTTGAGCTGGAGTTCAGGCACAGGGAGTTCAGCACAAGAGATGGAAGTTTCGAAACTTTTACTCTAGCTGTCACTGACTACTCCCACCGCACCCCCTCTGCCTGCCCCCTGTGTGCTAAGCAGCCCACTGTTCGTTCAGTGTGTTACCTGGCGCACTCACGTGCCGGCGGGCACTGGGGAGAGAATTCTTCTCCTGGTTCTTGTCGTCCTTATGCTGGTAGTGGCAGAAATACTCCCCTGCGCTCTCTGGAGACGCTAGCTGGGCTGACTCAAAGATGAATTTGTTTCTATCCTTGGGCAGCATTGAAATTTCCTTGCCACCTTTACAGAAGATGACGCATGTCACCGAGGTGTCCATAGGGACGAAGAACAGCAGTGTGATGGTGTCCCCATGGCGGGCAGAGCCCTTATCCAGGATCAGTGTCAGGGCAGGGAGGTCACCTAGGTGGGGAGGAAACATTATTTGGTGAAACGACTCCTCTCTCATGGAGCTGATATTTGAATTATGGCAGAGACTAGCCAGGCCCTTGTGTGTCACCCTGGATCGGGTTCAGCTCAGCCTGGGCCTTTATGTGACGGGGAACAAGGGTCGCCCTCTCACCAGATGGATTTGTAAATTCAAACCCATTTGACCCACGTGGGTCAGGGGGAGCTGCCCCCTCCTGCTTTACACCCTGTCAGCTCCAACCGGCTCCTCTGCTTTTATCCCTCTTGGGCCAGCTTCTCAGTGGGGTAAATCAGCAAAGCACAGGCTCTTTGCACAGGGTCTCAGGCTGTCGTGTCTTCACTGCTGTTGTTATTTGAATTAGCTCAGGTGCGTCTACATGCTCCAGTCACAAACTGGTGCAAATTCCACTGCTTTGCCACTTACAACCTCTTACCCGTGTCCTGAACAATTTACCCTCATTCCCATGTAAACTGGGCCACCATTTACACTCCCACTGGATTTGGGCCCCTTGCACTCATCCTGTGGGTCTGACTCTGGTCCTACTGAAGTCACACTGAGTCTGGCCCAGTAAAACAGCACCAGGCTTTTTATACAGTCAGTGGCAGTATCCAAAATGTCCCCCATGAGACCTGATCCTCAGGCCTCTGCTCCAGCCACTGGACACACAGGGCCAAATTCTCATTTACACTGAAGCCCTGTCCACTGGTAAAGTGAGTGTGAATTTACACCCTCTGTTAGCCTCATTACACTGCCCTAGTGCTATCAACAGGCCTTAGTGTGCCCAAGAATCAGGCCCCTCCATTTTATAATTAACGTTGTTACACGGCACCAACACTCACCAGAAGAGCTGCAAATTTCCTGACTTGCAGCCAGTGCCCCTGTGCAATAAAATATACATTTCCGTCGTTAGTGCAACCAGGTCAGTTGGGAGCTTATCAGAGCTACACAGATTTAAAATAAATGGAGCTTTTGCCATCATAGCAATGAGCATACGCAGCGTCTCTGGTGGGAATCCCTTCCCCAGGCTGGTTTCCTCCACTACGCATTTGTTCTGTCCTCCATCAGTTCTGCCATCTTCCTAGTCAAGCAACTGCACCTCTCCCCTCGGATCAATAGCCATGCCAGCAATCCCAGCCCTTTATTCACCCTTCTCAAACTTTTCCACTTGTCTGTGAGCTCTTCTGAGTAGGGAGAGTCTGTTTGTTCTGGGTTTGTACAGGGCCTCTTGCAATGGGGTGCTGGGCCATGATTGGGGCTCCTAGGGGCTATTGTAATACACCTGATAAATCATCTCAGTCAACATCCTAACCACTGAATAAATTCCTACAATTCTGCCACTGTGCAAAGAACTAATTTGGTTTTTATTAGTTGCCCTCTGCCCACAGTACCTCCCACTCAGACTGCTTGTAATATTCCAGACAACCCCTTTCCTCCTTTTCCTGAAATGGTGATCAGGTTAATCAGGCATTTAAAGGGACTCTGGCAAAATTCAGTCCTGGGTCAGACACTGGGCTAAGGCTGGTATCACAAAGATCACTTTGTGGAGACCAACTTCGTTTAACTAAAACAGCGATAAAAATGGTTCCTGCCACAGAAGTCTTATCTATACTAGGGTTTGTATGATGTAAATGCACTTACAGGACTTTTGGGTTAAATTTCCCAGTGTACACAGGGTTACCATGTACAGTTCAGACACAGCCCACAGTAAACACACACATACACACATTGTGCACCCTCCTAGATATTATAGTTTAGTTCTTCCTTGCTTTGCTGTCTTTCCCTTAGGTCGTGTCTTCACTGAAAACAATGTATTTTGACATGAAGATAGCTAAATTGGCATAAAAGCCTGGTGGAGACAAGACACTGGGAGTTTTTACCTCAATGCAGCTCTGCAAAGTCAACCCCAGCTGGGAGCATTTACATTGACTTGCAATTATGAGGTAACAAGTAGCTGTACCTTGTCTCTCCTAGGACTGTTCAGGGAGGTAGCCTTGTTGATGTACAAACAAACCTCTTTTTGCAATGAAAATGTAGCTTTAGTCTAAAATGATTTGTGTACAAATAAAAATTGTTTACATTACAATATTTTTTCTTCTTTTGGAACTTTATGTGATATTAGATCTTAAAATTACAGCTCTGTGACTCATAGACAACTTAACTTTAGATACATTTTAGGATGTTTGAAAATGTCTTGGCTGGAATTTTCTTTTACTTGAGGCTTGTACTTGGCAGCTTCATGGATCCTGACATTACAGAAAGGGGGTCAGTGTTGAACCTCAGCTTCATGCTGCGAACGGAACATATTTCGCAGCATTTGCTTCTGAATTCAAACTGAATTTCAAATTTTCAAAATTTCCCATCCCTCACCCTCTGGTGGTCCCAGTACCCATTGTAGAGCACAGCCACCAGTCATAACCTCTGGTTTCCTAGGCCTTGGGCTTATGTGAATCCTGCCACTACTTCGCTTCAAACTGGAAAATTTTACTTGTGTTGCCCCTCACTCTGCTCCCTTTTTCCCATGCCCCTGGCCCCAGGAGTAGGACGCTCACAATAAACACGGTAATCGGTTTTCAAAGGCCACAGCAGGAACAAATAGTCACCACAGCTCCGCTTAGGGCTTGTTTAATGAACTCTTACTTTATTACTTGCATGTAAAGCCAGGAGTGAACTCAGTGACTGTCCATCTAGAGGTGTCCTCTTTATAAATTCTCACTGCAGATCCCAGGCCAGACGTTCTTCTCAGAAGCTCCTGGGTCTTACATCTTCCAAACTTTTTTCTCAGTGCCGCCTTCCCAGTTGCCTGGACCATACAGCCCCCCATGGACTAGTCTCTGGTGTCTGGTGACAGCCGACAGGCGGAGCTGAGAGCAGGGAACACAAGTGCAGGGGAGCACAGGAGCAGGCACAGCTCAGGCTGGGGGTGCCGGGACATCACTCGGGGTGTGTGGCTGAGTCACATGACTGACCCCGTAACATCTGCTGTGTCTGTGTCTGGATGATGACGCTCCCAGGTGACTCCCGCAGGTCCCAGCCCTGGGTTATAAATAGACTTGGCAGAATTCCATGTTTACTTTTTATAATTTCGATGGATCATAGCGATGTTTATTTTAAAGATTTTTTTTATTTTTATCAATTTAAATTTTCCCGTTGGAGGAAATTACTGGGTGGGTGGAGGGGGGGGGGGTCAGACAATATTTAATGAAAGTAGATGTTGAGATTCAAAAAATTAAAGCTTTATAACCATTAATACACAAATTGTTATCATCACATGTCAAAATATACACAGTAAATATCCTTAAATCAGCCTCTAATAATGTCTCAAACGGCATTTCTCTTACTTTGTTGAGCTGAAAATTTCTATTATGATGGATGGAAATATTTTCTCGTGGGTTTGGGCGTGTTTGGAGAAATTGCTATTTACTGATATTTACCAGTAACAAGAGAATCCATCCAAGCCGAGTTCTAAACAGAGCCCCGCGCTGCCTGTGAGGTGAGCAGAGAGACGGGGCCGTGGTTACTGGCTGTGGTCGCTGTTCCCAGAGCAGGAGTCTCTCCCCACCTCCCCGTCCCCACAGCCCGGCAGTATTTATAGACACACAGTCCCAGAGCAATGCTGTGCTTGTGATGTAATGACCTCCCCTTCACTCATCTGCCGTGCTCATTTCTGTCTTGGGGATGGTCGCTGTGCTGCATTCTCAGCATGGCTGAGGGACTGGAAGAATAACCCCGGTCCAGCCCCTGGTAGAGCAGGTGACAGTGCGTGTTGTTCCAGGACTGGCCTGACAGAGTAAAACACCAAACTGCAACTTATTTTCTGTAGCCCCTTTGAACCAGTTCATATTTAGACACTAAATGTTTTAAACTCTTTACAGCGCAAACTTTTAGCACAGGCCTGTAATGCAGAGCAGAGAGGGACTCGGGGCTGTATGGAAGAGGGCTCCTACTAAAATGTCTGCCCCTAAGCCACAACAACCAGCAAGGGTAGAGAGTGTCTAGAAATCACAACCTCCGGGGAACACAGTGCGGGGGCGGAGAGTTGGGGGGTCCCAAAGAGTTCAGCCATTCTGAAAATTCCAGCTATCACTGTGAGCTTCCAGTGTTCCCTTCTGTGTGAGCCGTACCAGAGCAGGGCCCACAGCTCTGACCTGCTGGATCCGGCTCCCTCGCTCTGAACCTTATTAAGCAAATAGGTCTCTGCTCACACACAGGGGGTGGATCCTGCCCTGGGGCCATGAGTGTGGCCCCAGAGTAAAGGTGCTGCAGGCCCTGGAGTTCTTCTGGATTTATACTCATCCACCCATCCACCCACCCCAGTATGACTGAAGGGCAGGGCAGTGTAAGGAGATGGGCCATGCTCACCACAGCTGCCCCAGGATACAGGCACAGAGAGCAGGAGCTGGCCTAGGCACGGGCCAGGGAAGAGGGGGAAATGGGTGGGTCTGGAGTTAAGCTAACGCTCATATCCCATGGCAGGGGAACTTACGGAGGCGGCTTGGTGTCCCACTTTTATCAGGGACACCCACACACACATCTGATCAATGAGTTACTCCTCTCGAATCCAATGGATACATTTCTGCACAATGGCATAACCCACAGACCTCTCTGTAATCCCAGCCAACCCTCCAACCTGCCCCGGGCAGCGGGACCACCCAGAGCCATTGGCCACTTCTCCTTACTCTTCCTCCCTGACATTCCCCCCAGGGCCTTCCGGATGGGCTGAGTGATGGCTCTTTTCCTCAGGATGCAGGTGATGATCGGGGTGGACACCAGGAGGAGCAGGACCAGGGTGGAGCTGAGGATCCAGACCCAGAGCGGGATAGCAGGCCCTGGGACAGGAGATGGAGCAGGGTGAGTGGTCTGAAAGGGGAGACGAACGTGCAATGAGTCCCCTCATAGCTCTGCGAAGCGCTGGTGCCTCCACCCAGAGGTCAATATCCCATGAATATCCTGTGAATATCCCATGAGCCCAGCTGTTTAGAGGCCTCATGCCCAGCTCCTCACCCCGCAAGGATCTCACTCAGCACTGGTTCTTTGTGTACCCTTTGTGTACCCAGCACCAGGGCAGGGGCAGCTGGGGTCGGCCCCTCACCTGTGCCATTGAGCACTTTCCAAGGGGCAGCACTGACACCATGGTCTGCTGCTGACCTGCACAGGGCAGGATCGCAGCCCGGCAGCCACTGACTCCCTGGCCAGATGTTTGTGTTTGATGCTGCAACACAAAGCCAGAGCCCACACGGACCCTGCCATTGCTGGGCTCCTCCCCAGGCCTCTGCACAGGGACACATGTCCAGCCCATAGCTAGGGGCTCTGCAATAGGAGAACTGGCTAGTTCGTTCATCTCCTGGCTCCCCTGCCTGCGGAAACCGAACCCCCGTCTCTGCCCCCGCCAGGCTCTGCACAGCCATGGCCTCCATCGCCATTGGCTCCCTCCACACCGCCAGCCACAGCACGGGGACATGGCAGCCCCCAGCCTCCTGGGGAGCAGACGGTGGCATGTGGGGCTGCCTGGACATTTTACATTCCCCAGACGGAGGTGAGACCCTGCGGCTGCCTGCCCACCCAGTCACCTGCGGTGGGGTAAAGTCTCCCCCTTGAGATTAGCATGTGCTCCCCCCTCATCCCAGCCCAGCCCTCCCGCTTTCCTACAGGGAAATCACACAGCAGGGCGCAAAACCATTTACCTTGGGGCGATGTGTCCCCTCCAGAGCCATCACCATCTGTGGGGCAGATACACAATGATTACACATCACTTCAGACGCCAAAAGCCTCATACCAGTGAGATGTAGAAAGGCTGCGATCGCCAGTGAGACACACAAGAGCGTGTCTAGAGCTGGGCGCAAGTTTTCGACTGAAAAATTTTTTCATCAAAAGAATATAAACTCAGTGGCACAGAAGCGATTAGTGAAGTTGTGTTGATTTTGCTGAATTGTTTCGCTCGGAAAGAAACGCCTGAGCAAGAGACAGAAACAATCAAACCGGCTCGTTCTGACGTATCCAAAGCAAAACGTTTCGATTTCTCCGATTGAAACAACTTTTTCTTTAGAACTTGCCTTTAATCGTTCAAAGCTGAAAATATCAGCAGAGCGTTGTGCTGTGGGTCCAACAAAATGTTTCATTCGACCTGAAATGATTCATTTTTTACTTTTCGATTCGCCGAAACTTTTGAAAAAATTCATTTTCAGTCCGAGCCAAAATAATCCCCCCAGTATTTGTAAATTTGCTGGTGATAAAAAAAAAAAATCTGTTATTTGTCCAGCTCTGACTGTTCTGCAGTTAACATACAGGGAAAAGAGAGAAAATCTACTAGGAGAAAACAATCTGTTCCCATAACAATCTGTTCAAAATGAAAAAGTTTTGTTCAGCCAAAAAAAATATTTTTTTCAACTTTGTGATTCATTTAAAATGTTGAAAAATTTTCTGTTCAGGTCAGCCTGAATCAATTCCACCCCCCAAGATGTTTTGGAATTGCCAGGAAACTGAAAAACCGTTATTCTCGCAGCTCTGTTCCACACCTGTGTTTGCTGATGGATTTAGTAAAGTAAAGCAGATCATGACACCAAGCAACCCGGTGAATTTCAGGGTGACGGTTTGTCTATTTTCACGTTTTGCCCCACAGAGAAGATCACAACATTTTTTCTTTTAATTAGAGGGAAAAGTCTGCGCTGCTTCATCGTGGCGCTCGGCCGTGGCTCAGAGGATTGTGTTTAGTCACTAAGAACACGTGAACGTTCCCCCAGGGACAGAGTTCTCACCTGGGCAATGTCGGGGAAGGAGGGGGAAGTTTTACATCTTAACTCTAGATATCACGGTGTGACCCCAGCCTGTCCCAGCTCCCTGACCCCGCTGCACCAAGCCCACCATTAGTGCAGAGCATTACTGGCCACATGCAGGTACCGGGAGTCACTGGGGAGAGAATTGTTCTCCTGGTTCTCATCCATGAGCTGGTAGTGGCAGGAAAAGGCCCATGAGCTCTCCCTGGACACTGGGTGGGGTAAGTCGTAGACGAGTTCATTTCCTCCCTTGGGCTGGACAGAAATCTCCTTCCCCTCTTTGCAGAAGACAATGCAGGTCATGGGGGCATCCAAAGGGACTAAACACGACAGCACAGCGGTGTCCCCTTGGCTGGCAGACAGCCTGTCCAGGAACAGTTGCGGGGTGGGGAGAGTGTCTGGGGAGCAAACACACCAGTGTTAAACACCTGGGGCCAGTCCCCCCCCGGTGTCAATCAGGAAAGTTCCATTCACTCCATTGGAGTGAGGCCAGTTTACACCAGCTGGGGATCTGACCCATGAGCCCTCCAATCCCTGCTGCGCTCACAGGGACCAGTCACTCACTGGGAGAGCTGCAGATTTCTTGGCTCATGACAAGGGAGCCTGTGAAATAAACACAAAGGGGTCTCAGTGCAGGAGGGGAGGTGGAACAGGGAATTATAGTGACTGGAGCTGGACATACAGTCACATCCTCCAAAGGAAAGTGAGTGTCTCAGGCAAATCTAGCTCGTCGGCTTTTTCTTCCTGTCCTTTTAGAAAATAGCCAGTAAAGAGAAATTCAGTCCCAGAAAAACGATGGGCAATGTTCTGCCCCTGGGTTTAGTCCCTTGCCAGAGACAGAATGAATTTGCTGTTAAGCTCCCTGGAGCCAATTTCCTCTCAGGACAGGGGGGAGATTTTCATAGGCACAAAGTGCTGTTCAGTGTCCAGCTCCCAGTGTGAATCACCCTTGGAGGATCCCAGCTAGGAATCTGCCCCTCTTGTAGAAATGGAGCCAGGTGCATTTACACCAGCCAGGGATCTGGCCCACAGTCCAAAACTTGTTATTTGCCCAGGAAGAAGTCCGGGGTTAGCTGGTGCGTTTCAGTCTGAGTGCGGATAAGGAATGGCTCCCTGTACCAGCATGTAGAGCTCGCTGGACCCCAGACCCATGGCCGAAGGCTGGTGTGAGCATGTGTAGCCAGACAGACAGCCCCCCCCTCTCAGACCAGCATTGCTGGAAACACAGGAGGAAGCCGGAACAGGGCACTTAACATATATTCCAGCACAGCCTTTGAAGCTGTGAAAAGCACAGGTGTGCTGCTACAATGTGCCTCTGGGAACAGATACGATGATTAAGCTCACAGCAGGCAGAGGCCCTGTGACAGACATGGCTCTTAGCCCCTACTAAATAGCGTGATGCACACACACCAACATCCTAGGTGGGAAAATATTTATCCTGATAAAAGAAATGTCCAGTAGTCGAAACTTATTGTTTCTCTCCCTTGCAAGTGTAAACTACTCTTGCGAAAGCTGGCGTCACCTAGACAGACCAGCCTCAATTTGGCATAAGAAAGGAGAAAGAGAATAAAGGAGTACAGAGGTATAAGTAGGGGACCTACAGCACCATGATTTTTGAGTGCTTTTCACTATCTATCTGCTGGTCAGATAAGTGACAGCCTCCCAAGGCTTCTGCAGCTAAGAGGGTCCCTAAGCCTTGTCCCTTATTCGTCTTTCCGCGGAATTGAGTGACCGATCCTGGCTTGGCACCGCTGGAATCGAGAGATGCAAGGAGGGTAAGAAGCACCCACACCTGATCTCCTATCTTTAGTGTACACATATTTTGAAATAGAGCTCTATACTTTGTTTTCTTTCTTTGGGATTGTGGCTTCAGTTTTGTAACTTGTTTGTGTGTGTAACATCTCTACATTTAAATAAGTAGGCACTAGCAATTTTGTAACCACATGATTAGAATCTAGCTTAATAAATTTTGGTAACCATTTGTGCATAAGCCTGACTTGTTTCTCTGGTTTACTGTAAAGCAGCCAACACAATTAAAGAACCTCAGCCATTTTGGCTCTAAAGCCTGGCCATTAGGTGAGAGTACTAAGAGCCTAGTGTTGAGTTGTGCCGCCTCCACGGGGCAAACTCTTGGGGCACCTGTCAGTCAATCCTGGCTGCCCGCTGCGAAGGAGCTCTGAGCTCTAGCAGTTACAGTCATGGGTGTGGAGAGGCTCTTAGTGCTGCCATTGGGGCACCTATCAGTCAGTATTGACTGCCCGCTGCGAAGGAGCTCTGAGCTCTAGCAGTTAAAGTCACGGGTGGTTAGGACCTTGGGGCATCCGTCAGCCTAGCCCGGGCTGCCCGCCGCGAAGGGACAGTGCGTCCTAGCGGTTAAAGTCACGGATGGTATAAACGGGCATAGCTGGCACCTCACCAAACATCCTTGGCCGTCGGCTAACAGCATGCCAGAGACCCGCTGGAGATGGGTTAGGAAAACAGCCGACCCTGACCCCATGTCATGTTATGGGCCAGATCCTGCACTATTGGGGTCACTGAGAGTTCTTCCATTCATTGCAGTGGGAGCAGGGCCAGGGCTGGCATGTCCATGGACCTGATCCTGCAGGCCAATGATCCATCCCTTCCACTTGTATGGGCATCCCTTGATTTGAATGGGCTCTGGGCAGGCGTCAGGACCTATACCAGCAAAGCAATGTGCAGGACCGGGCCCATGAGCACATACACGCTGGGGATATGCAGCTAGGAGAGTCAGTGGGAGGCTGAACACAGGTTTGTCTCCTGATCCTCAGATCTTTAGCTCGGCATATTTCGCACTCACCATAAATATCAGCGAAGAGCCAGGAGCAATTCACAGAACCCCCTGTGCAGTAGGCAGGGTTGGTATCCCCATCGTACAGGTGCGGAACTGAGGCACAGAGTGGCTAGTGGCTGCCCCAAGGTGACCAAAGTGCAATTCAAAGGCTAGCCATTTGTGACCAGTCCCTACAGTGAGCTCCACTCAGGTGCCTCACTGGGAGCTGAGCACTGTGGAAACTTGGCCCTGTGTCTATGGGGTGGCCCAAAGAATGGTAGTGAGAATTGTTTGATCATTGGGGAATGTGCATTTTTCCATTTTCCTCCTGCTCCAAAGCAGATCAGCTGTGGTTGCTCAAACTTCTACAAAAAATGCATCTCTGGGCAGCGACAAAGCCTGGTAATTTTCACCCCCGCAGGCGAACTCTGAGCAAAACAACAACCACCTGAAAACAAGATTTATGACAAAGCTGTTTTGGAAGCGACTCCTGCTGCGGGTTCTGACTGCACCACGTTGCACCTGATTGTGCAGTGTGGGAAGGGCATTGCCAGCTCGTCACAACCAGGGCAGCTGAAGTTACAATATGCTGGCAGGGCTGCAGACATGCTCCTTCTTTGTGGCAAAGCAGTCTGATGGGGATTCATCGCTGGAGATGCAGCACCTGACCCACATGGATGTCTGTGGGGAGAGTGAGGGGGGTGAGTAGGGTGACCAGATGTCCTGTTTTTAAAGGGACAGTCCCATTTTTGGGGACTTTTTCTTATATAGACACCTATTACCCCCCACCCCCTGTCCCACTTTTTCATAGTTGCTATCTGGTCACCCTAGGGGTGAGGGGAGAGATAGCAGGACATTTTGATGCCTTTAAGAGAACATGCAGCAGATGCTACCCCTTAAAAATGCATCTAACACACTGCCATCTGCTGGAAAAGACAGTGTGACTGACCTGGCATTGTATTAAAGACAGGGACTCTCAGAGGTATGACACTTGCTTTAGCTGTGTGCGATTTATGTCCACCTCTGTTCCAGGACGGGTGCATAGAGTGTAACTAAACAAGCTGCACTAAGGCTCTACCCAAAGTTGATGTCTCTGATTTCTCCTCCAATGAGAAACAGACCTGCATGGCCCCGAGACTGGCCATCACTCTCCAAAGGGCCACACGATGATGAAGCCTGAGGCCACCTGGGAACACAGTGCCCCCAATATGGAGCAATCACAGATGGGTCACATTTGGGCCAAATCCAGATCCCACTGAAGTCAAGGGCAAAAGTCCTGTTGATGTTAGTGGGGTCAAGATTCACCTCCTAGCATAGGAGCTAATGGTCGTGCTGACTAATAGCAATGCTCTCAGCAGAACCCCTCCCTTAGTTGTTAGCGTGTTTTGTCAGCTGCAGATTGATGGACACTGGGGGTTGCTGGAATCACTTGAGAGGCCTCTGAACCAGCAGGACTTGGAGTTCAGGTTTTGTTTTAAAAAACAGGCCCCTTGACTGGATTTTTGGGTCCCAATAATTGTGTTAAGCATTGAAAGACACACACAGGGGACACGGCACTTTACACACATTGATTGCCAGGGCAAAACCACACACCAGCAGTAACAGCTGCGCTGCCAAGTGTGTTTCATTTCAAGACTGAGGGTCTCCAGTGGAGGAGGCCTGAGAATGTGTCTGTATATCTGGAAATATCTGTATATTTCCAGTTTCTTGGTGGAGCCTGTTTGCAATATGAAATCTTGCATAATATTGTTTCCAGTTTGTCCATTGTGAAGGTTTGTCACAGGTGAAGTTCCCTGGATCTTTGAAGAATGACATGTTGATGAGATCCTGAACCTTTATTGTTTTGTTCCTTCTGTCTGCAACCTTTGTTGCTGTTTTCCTTCTGTTTCTGTTCTCCTCTGGCTCTAGTTTACTTCTGACACCATGTCATATTCCAGTACAGATATGGTGCGGGGATGGCAGGCTCCCTGCCCAGTTCCAAGCACTGTCCCCACCCTGAGCACTGGCTCTGCAGCTCCCATTGTCCGGGAACCATGGCCAATGGGAGCTGTGGGGGCTGTGCCTGTGGGCATCACACAGAGCCCTCATGGCTGCCCCGGCCTCTAGGAGCTGGAGGGACATGCCGGCCGCTTCTGGGAGCCACCTGAGGTAAGCACCGCCCAGAGTCCGCACCCCTCACCTCCTCCCACACCCCAACCCCCTGCCCCAGGCCTGAGTTCCCTCCTGCACTCCTAACTCCTCGGCCCCAGCCTGGAGCCCCCTCCTGTACCCCAAACCCCTCATCCTTGGCCCCACCCCATAGCTCACACCCACAGTTGGAGCCCGAACCCCCTCCTGCACCCCAACCCTCTGCCCCATCCTGGAGGCCCCTCCCACACTCTGAACCCCTTGGCCACACCCCCAGCCCAGAGCCCTCTCCCACACCCTAAACCCCTCATCCCTGGCCCCACCCCAGACCCTACACCTCCAGCTTAAGCCTGCACCCCCTTCTGCAACCCAACCCCCTGCCACAGCCCAGTGCAAATAGGTGAATGAGCGAAGGTGGGGGAGAGGAAGCCATGGGTGTAGGGGGAATGGAGTGAGCAGGGGTGGGGTATTTGAGAAAGGGGCTGGGCAGGGGCAGGGCTTTGGGAAGGGGACAGGCAAGGTGCTGGGCAAGGGTGTTTGGTTTTCTGAGATTAGAAACTTGGGAATCCTAGTGTCACTAGACTCCACTGCCCCTTCCTTATGTCTACAGACTGTCTGTGCCCCTGGCTGTAGGAAAGGGCAGGTCAGTCTCTGGGGTCGTTCCAATGTCCACATTCCTGCTGAACTCAGAAACGGCCTGTCCACTGTGTTCCATGGAGAGGACGATGTTATCCCCTAACAAAGGGCTGCCTCGGTCCATGTCAGAGAGCGACCAAACCATGGAGGTCTCTGCTTGGCTCACGTCTCATTCTGGGCTTCTCAAGACAAAATAAAAGACATATCCCAGAAATCCCCAATTGTTCACTCTCCTGCATGAATGTTGGTGTCTCCCAGCCACGCTGCTCCAGGCTGGGGCTGCTGGCTCAGCCAGGGGAGATGGGAAGAGCTGCTGGGAGAGCCCCCAAGAGACAGAGTGAGAGGCAGAATGTGGAGCTGGTGACTCAGCAGGGTTGTCCCTGGGAGCCAGCCCCGAGCCCGGGTTTCCGTGCAGTGTTAGGGGGCGGCTAGTCTGTCTGAGGAGCCTTTGATATTGGGGACATGGGGGATGCTCCAACACTCGGTGTTTGTAAATCAAGACTGTTGTTACTAGAAGACACTCTCCAGCTCCACCACAGACATGGGCTGGATGCAGGGATCGCTGCATGGGATTCTCTGGCCCACATGGGTTTGTCCTGACTCTGGAGACTAAGCAACAAATATAGAGAATACAAGAAGAAGGCAAAAGGACTCATCTTTATCCACCACTGATGAAGCAAAATGGACAGCGCTTTTTGCATTTATGGAAGGTGGTTCCCAGCTGTGCTGGCTGGTGGTGCTGGGAGATTGCTTTGGGGGAAAAAACTTTAGACAAGGATTTCAGCCTGTGAACATTAAGTTTAGGCTCTAAGAAGCATGTTATACTTTTTGTTTTGTATGTGACCATTTGTATCTCCATTCTCTCAGTATCTCTTAACACTTTATCTTTGATAATAACCTTACTATTGTTTTCACTCAAACTCAGTCTCCATTCTGTGATGTTTTAAAGGACATGCCCAGGGCCAGATTTATACCTGGGGCGCCCCTAGTTGCAGGGGCTCAGAGCCAGGACCTGCAGGGGGACCTCGCCGCCTGTAGTGGCTTGGAGCCTCCTCACTCACCACCTGCAGTGGCCAGGAGCTCCGGGGGCCCCCGCCTCTGCAGTGGCTCAGAGTTCCTAACTGTGGCGGGTGGCAGAGATACCCTACCACTTTTAACTTTTCTTTGTCCCACCACCCAGCACCCCTCCACCCACAGAACCCTCATTGCCCAGCGCCCCAACACACACACACCTTCCCCACCCCCCACTGCCAGTGCCCCCAGAAACTCCCACTGCCCAGTGCCCCCCCCCCCGAGACCCATTCTTCCAAGCCCTGCCCCCCAGCCGCATTCACTGGCCCTGCTGGGAGGTGACTTTGTCGGCCGGCCTAAGCGAGGAGCGTTCCAGCAGGGCTGCGTGGGACTATCTCCTGCTCAGCCAGCAGCAAAATTTGAATTTTAAACACCCCTAGAATGCCACCACCCCTAGGCACGTGCCTACTGTGCCTAATGAGAAATCCAGCCCTGGCCCTGCCCCTGAGTTGTACCAGCCAGGCTGTGTGTACACTGTTCCCTTGGACTCAGTAAAGCTGGTAATTTCTGTGAGTGTCCAGTGGCACAGGCTGGATACTGCAGGGGGAGGCTTTCAGAGGGGCTTAGGGCTGGAGTGCACCTGTTGTTCTCCTGCAAGGCTAAATAAGGGCTGGCAGAGCCCAGAAGAGATTGTGTGGGTGGCTGCCAAGCTGGAGGTGTCAGGGGAGCTGATACCCAGCTTAGCATCAGCAAGTCTTCCTCTAGCTGTAGACAGGAGGGTAACAAGGTGACTCACAGCCCTGGACACCCCAAGAAAGTGTCATGTAAGGACAAGTGGTAGCAAGATGCCTCACAACCCTGGATACCCCTAGGTAGCATCATATCGCACTGATGCACATCTGCTGCAGTCACTTCTATTCCGGGGATGGCCCCTGTGCTGCATTCTCAGCAGGGACAAATGGCTGGGAGAACAGCATCTTCTCCCCTGCACCATATCTCAGCCAATACTGATATCTTGGGCCCTGGTACAGAGTCACTGAGCCAGATTTTTTCCCTGGGGGGTGGTGGCACTGTACCTGCTGATCCCAAAGTGACCCTAAAGTAGGTGCATCTAGTCCCAGCAGGATCCCTCCAGTGCAGGGTCCTCTGAGGGCACAGTCCTGCCATAGAGACACCTGTACTAGCTCCAATCCAGCTACTGACAAAGGGGGTGTGGCCTCAGAATGGGGGCAGAGCCAGGAAGTTCACAGATTCATAGGTTCCAAGGCCAGATCATCTAGTCTGACCTCCTGTGGGCCAAAGAACTTCCCAAAAGTAATCCCTAGGGCAGAGCTTTTAGAAAAACCCATCCAATCTTAATTTAAAAGTTGTCAGTGACAGAGAATCCATCATGACCCTTGGTAAATTGTGCCAATGGTTAATTAATTATGCCTTATTTCCAGTCTGAATTTGGCTAGCATCAACGTCCAGCCATTGGATCATGTTAGACCTTCTCTGCTAAATTCAGAGCCTATTATTAAATATTTGTTCCCCATGTAGGCACTTACAGACTGTGATCAGGTCACCCTTTAACCTTCTGTTTGTTAAGCTAAAGAGATGGAGCTCTTTGCGTCTATGACTATCAGGCAGGTTTTCTAATCCATTAATCATTCTTATGGATCTTTTCTGAACTGTCTCCAATTTATGTCTCTTGAACTGTGGACATTGGAACTGGACACAGGATTCCAGCAGGGGTCACACCGGTGCCAGATACAGGGGTAAAATAACCTCTGTGCTCCTACTCAAGATTCCCCTGTTTATGCATCCAAGGATCGCATTTGCCTTTTTGGCCACAGTGTCACACTGGGAACTCCTGTGCAGCTGATACACCATGACACCCATATCTTTTCCAGTGTCACTGCTTCCTAGGATAGAGTCCCCCATCATGTAAGTATGGCCTGTATTCCTTGTTCCTAGATGTATGCATTTACATTTGGCCATATTAAATACATACTGTTTGCTTGCACCCAGCTCACCTAGCGATCCAGAATGCGCTTTGTATCAGTGACCTGTACCCTTGATGATTAACCCCTCACCCTACTTTTGTGTCATCTAAAAACTTTTTCAGTGATGATTTTGTGTTTTCTTTTGGTTATTAATAAAAATGTTAACTGGTTCAGAGCCAAGAACTGATCCCTGTGGGACCCCACTGCAGACACACCCACTCGATGATGATTCCCTGTTTACAATTACACTTTGAGACTTTTCAGTCAGCCAGTTTTTAATCCATTTAATGTGGGCCATGTCAATTTTATATCGTTTGAGTTTTTTATCAAAATGTGGTACCAACTCAAGTACAGAAGTCTAAGTCTATTACATCAGCACTATTACCTTTACCAATCAATTTAGAAATCTCATAAAAAAAGATAGCTAACAGGAGAAGCAAAAAGCAGGGGAATTTTGTGAGGGAGTTCTTCAGGGGAAGGAGGAGTGACCACATGACCCTTGGGTGAGTTGCTGCCTGGTAGTTTGTTTGGTGTTGTGGGCTTGTCTGCTTGCTGTGTGCCTGCTTGAATGAAGTTTATAGGGAGGTCTGTTTGGGAGGCTGTGTGCTGAGCCTAGTTGCCTTCTAAGAACGGCTGAGAGCTTCCTAAGGACTCTCTAACCTGACATGTTTTGATCCCTAATCCCTTTTGGATGCTTGACAAGGGTACGGGGTGAACTCAGGGAGAACAGGGATTTAAAAAGACAGCTTGTGAGCAAGGAGCTAGCCAACAGGGGCAACAAACAGGGAGTTTTGTTAGGGAGTTAAGACAGAGACTGTGAGAGCCAGATATACCTAACAAGTATTCTCTGAGTTTATGCCAAAAACTCCCTCCTCACCCCCCCCCCCAAATAATCCCCACACAAAGAACAAACAAACAAAGAAACCCTGCAAGACTAAAAAGAATGCTGGCAGAAGTCCAGCAGCAGAGTGGGGGCTATCCAGTTTATTGCACTGAATGCAGCATGTACAATTACCTGCCTTGTGGCATTTGGTGCAAGCAACTCATGAGTCTCAGATACTGAGTATAGGCTCTTGAAACCAGAGTGGCTGAACTTGAGGAGCTAAGGGAGACAGAGAGGTACATAGAGGAGACTTTCTGGGACACAGTAGAGCAGTCCCACCCCTAGGGTGGCAGCCTCTGTGCTGTTGAGGAGGATGAAAATCTTGAGGAAGGAGAACATCAAGTTGGAGCAGAGGGAAATCAGCCCATCATTGAGACCCAACTTTTAGATGATGTCACAGTGTCCTCTCGCACTGAGGATACCCCTCTAGAAGAGATGGGTAATAGTGATGGGGGATTCAATCATTAGATAGATAGTTGGGTTTGTGATGACCAGGAGAACCGCATGGTGAATTGCCTGCTGGGTGCAAAGGTGGTGGATCTCTTGAGACATCTAGACAGGCTTAGTGCAGTGCTGGGGAGGAGTTGGTGGTTGTGGTACATGTAGGTACAACTGACATAGAGAAAGGTAGGAGAGTGGTCCTGCGGGCCACACTTAGGCTGCTAGGTAAGAGATTAAAGTTCAGAATTTCAGTGGTAGCATTCTCTGAAATGCTTCCAGTTCCATGCTCAGGATCAGTTAGACAGGCAGAACTGCAGGGTCTCAATGCATGGATGAGACAATGGTGTTTGAAGGACAGTGTTAGGGGGCTTATTCCTTCACCCACTTACTTCCCTGGTCCTTCTCGCATGAACAGAGAGCAACAATACCCAAAGTCCAAAGGTACAAACAATTCAATGTTTATTTGGGTGAACTTCCAGCAAGCATGATTCCAGTTTCCTTCCTTAGTGTCCCCCTTCCCAGCTCTGACACCACAAAGCCTTACTCCTGTGTCCCTGTTCCCATTCCTGCCCTTAGCCAAACATGATTCCAATTTCCCCACCCCCATTCCCTGTTCCCATTTCCCACCCACCCACACACCCACCCAGCCCACTCACTTCCTGATTGACTGCAGACTATATAGTAAAACTTGAGTTCTGCTTAGCTATACCTTAACCAATCATTTTCCTGAAATTTAACTAACGAGTCCTAACATATTGTAACATGATTATGTAACCAATTATATCCCACTACCTTAATTAGTTCACACCCAGCAAAATTAATTATACAGCAGACAGGAACAATCACAGAACCAGACAGAGATTATACAGACAAACAATTGGGAAATGGGGACTACAGTGATAGAACAAACACAGAAATGAGGATTTCACATCCCAGCTATTGATAAGTGAGTTCTTGCCAGACAGGATGCTATCAAACTAAGTTTCCTTTTACATCTTCTAGGCTCTTCCCTTTCTCTGGAGGTGATAGGCACTATCAGGACAGGATTGTATTCCTAACAGCCCAATAGCACCTTCTTTCAAGTGACTAGTTTGAAATGTGAGGATGTGACCGTTCGCTTCCCAGTTTATGGCTGCCTCTGTTGCTTAGCTAAAGGCCTTAGCCTAAGAACAGGGCCTCAGACTGTCAAAGTAAGGGAAGGCCCTTACACCGGCAGACAGTGACTTTGATTCCTTCTTTTATACCTCTATAACTAGCTAAGTGATAAGAATACACCTAAATTCTTAGAGTATACGCCTTTACAGGCAGGCCTGAATATCTATATCCTAACAGACAGAATAGGGTTTATTAGGAACCTTCTGAGAAAAGAGGAGTCTATACAGGTCGGATAGGCTCCACCTAAACCAAAATGGAATCAGAGTGCTGGTATATAAAATTAAAAAGGCTGTCGAGGAGTTTTTAAACTAAGGACTGGGGAAAGCCTATGGGTGCAGAGGAGCGCATGGTTCGGATAGAAACATCCTGTAAGGGAGGATCTATTAATGGGGATTCTCTATATCCTAGTAAAGCGAGAGGACAGAGGTTGATCAAGTGCAGGAAATGAAGAGAAACTATCAAATGAAAAAGAGTCCCATTCAATTACGTCACATGAATGCAGACAACTAAATTTTGACAAATTTGATAAGTGCTTTTATACAAATGCTAGAAGTCTAAATATTCAGATGGGTGAACTTGAGTGCTTAGTGTTAAATGAGGATATTGATATAATAGGCATCACAGAAACTTGATGGAATGATGATAATCAATGGGACATGATATTATCAGGGTACAAAATATGTAGGAAAGACAGAGCAGGTCACGCTGGTGGGTAAGTGGCACTATGTGTGAAAGAAAGCATAGAGTCAAATACAGTAAAAGTCTTAAATGAATTAAACTGCACCATAGAATCTCTATGGATAGAAATTCTGTGGACAGTGGACGAGAAGCTAGATATGAGTCAGCAGTGTGCCCTTGTTGCCAAGAAGGCCAATGGCATTTTGGAATGTATAAGTAGGGGCATAGTAAGCAGATCGAGGGACATGATCATCCCCCTCTATTCGACATTGGTGAGGCCTCATCCGGAGTACTGTGTCCAGTTTTGGGCCCCACACTACAAGAAGGATGTGGATAAATTGGAGAGAGTCCAGCGAAGGGCAACAAAAATGATTAGGGGTCTGGAATACATGACTTATGAGGAGAGGCTGAGGGAACTGGGATTGTTTAGTCTGCAGAAGAGAAGAATGAGGGGGGATTTGATAGCTGCTTTCAACTACCTGAGAGGTGGTTCCAGAGAGGATGGTTCTAGACTATTCTCAGTGATAGAAGAGGACAGGACAAGGAGTAATGGTCTCAAGTTGCAGTGGGGGAGGTTTAGGTTGGATATTAGGAAAAACTTTTTCACTAGGAGGGTGGTGAAACACTGGAATGCGTTACCTAGGGAGGTGGTAGAATCTCCTTCCTTAGAAGTTTTTAAGGTCAGGCTTGACAAAGCCCTGGCTGGGATGATTTAATTGGGGATTGGTCCTGCTTTGAGCAGGGGGTTGGACTAGATGACCTCCTGAGGTCCCTTCCAACCCTGATATTCTATGATTCTTTGATCTATGATTCCATGCCAGAATAATGAGAAGATGGCAGCAGGATTATACTACCAACCACCTAACTAGGATGATGGTGATTATGTAATGCGCTGGGAGATTGGACAGGCTACAACAATAGAAAACTCAGTAATAATGGGGGATTTCAGTTATCCCATATTGACTGGGTACATGTTACCTTAGAATGCAATACAGAGATAACATTTCTAGACACTGTTAATGATTGCTTCTTGGAGAAGCTAGTCCTGGAAAGCACAAGGGGAGAGGCAATTCTTGATTTAGTCCTAAGTGGAGCATAGGATCTGGTCCAAGGGGGGAATATAGCTGAACCACTTGGTAATAGCAACCATAATATAATTGAATTTAACATCCTTCTAGGGGGTAGATAGTATTTAAGTTCAAAAAGGGGAATGACACAAAAATGAGGAGGCTAGTTAAATGGAAAGAAAAAGGCACAGTCACAAGAATGAAATACCTGCATGCAGCATGTAAACTTTTTAAAAACACCACAAGAGAGGCTCAGACTCAATGTATATGCCAAATTAAAAAGAAAAAAAATTTAAGAGGACCAAAAAATATACTACCATGGCTAAACAACAGAATAGAAGAGGCAGTTAGAGACAAAAAACAAAAACTCTTTTTAAAATTAGAAGTCAAATCCTACTGAGGAAAATAGAAAGGAACAAAACTCTGGCAAGTCAAGTGTAAAAGTATAATTAGGCCAAAAAAAAAAAAAATGAAGAGCAACTAGCAAAAGGCACAAAAAACAGCAGCATTTTTTTTTAAGTACATCAGAATCAGGAATTCTGTCAAACAGTCAGTGGGGCCACTGGATGATTGAGCTGTTAAAGGAGCACACAAGGAAAACAAGGCTGTTATGGAGAAGCTAAATTAATTTGTTGCATCAGATTGGTCCTGCTTTGAGTAGGGGGTTGGACTAGATACCTCCTGAGGTCCCTTCTATGATTCTATGATTCTTCACTGCAGATGACGTGAGGGAGATTCTCACACCTCAGCCATTCTTTTTAGGTGACAAATCTGAGGAACTGTCCCAGATTAAGGAGGGTTTGGAACAAGTTTGATAAATTAAAAAGTAATACTACACCAGGACCAAATGACATTCACCCAAGAGTTCTGAAGGAACTCAGATATGAAATTGCAGAACTACTAACTGTGGTATGTAACCTATTGCTTAAATCAGCCCCTGTACCAGATTATTGGGGGATAGTTAATATAACTCTTATTTTTAAAAAAGGCTCCAGAAGCAATCCTGGCAGTTATAGGCTGGTAAGACAGAGAAATAGGTTGAAACTACAGTAAAGAACAGAATGATCGGACACAGAGATGAACGTGATTTGTTGAGGAAGCGTCAACATGGCTTTTGTAAAGGGAAATCATGCCTCACCAAATCTACTAGAATTCTTTGAGGGGTCAACAAACATGTGGACTAGGGGATCTAGTGGATATAATGTACTTGGAGTTTCAGAAAGCCTTTGACAAGGTACCACACCAAAGGCTATTAAGCAAAGTAAGGGGTCATGGGATAAGAGGGAAGGTCCTCTCGCGGATCAGTAACTGGTTAAAAGACAGGAAACAAAGGGTAGGAATAAATGGTCAGTTTTCAGAATGCAGAGACATAAATAGAGGTGTTCCCCAGGGATCAGTACTGGGATCAGTGCTGCTCAACATTTTCATAAATGATCTGGAAAAGGAGGTGAACAGTGAGGTGGCAAAGTTTGCAGATGATACAAAATTATACAGTTAAATCCATAGCAGACTGCAAAGACTTACAAAGGGATCTCACAAATATGGGTGAATGGGCAACAAAATGGCTGATGAAATTCAGTGTTGATAAATGCAAAGTAATGCATATTGGAAAACATAATCTCAACTATACAAGCAAAATGATGGGGTGTAAATTAGCTGTTAGCACTCAGGAAAGAGATCTTGAATAGTTCTCTGAAAACATCTGCTGAGTATTCATTGGCAGTCAAAAAAGCTAATGAAATGTTAGGAACCATTAGGAAAGGGATAGATAGTATGACAGAAAATATCATAATGCCACTATATGAATATAAAATAATATGGAACAATCAAGGATACTGAAACTAACAAACATCATTATATAAATACATGGCACACCCACTCCTTGAATATTGCATGCAGTTCTGGTCACTTTATTTAAAAAAAGATACATTAGAATTGGGAAAAGGATAGAGAAGAGCAACAAAAATGGTTAGGGCTATGGGATAGCTTCCAGATGAGCAGAGATTAAAAAGACTTGGACTGTTCATCTTAGAAAAGAGACGACTAAAGGGGATATGATAAAAGTGTATAAAATCATGACTGGTGTGGAGAAAGTGAATTGGGAAGTGTTATTTACCCCTTCACATAACAGAAGAACTAGGGGACACCCAATTAAATTTATAGGTGTCAGGTATAAAACAAACAAAAGGAAGGACTTCTTCCCACAATGAACCCTCAACCCTCATTGCTGGGCATGTTGTGAAAGCCAAAAGTATAATGGGGTTCAAAAAACAATTAGATAAGTTCATGGAGGATAGGTCCATCGATGGCTATTAGCCAGGATGGCCTGTAACACAACCCCATGTGCTGGGAGTCTTTAAATCACTGACTGCCGGATGCTGGGACTGGATGACTGAGGATGGGTCACTTTATAGCTGCCCTGTTCTGTTCATTCCCTCTGAAGCATCTGGCACCAGCCACTGCCAGATGGCAGGATGGACCATTGGCCATTCTTATGTTCTTATATTACCCTCCTTTAATTCTAGCTACTCCATCAGACTGACAGCGCTATAATTATCTGGGTCATCCCATTTACACTTTTTAAATATTGGCACAACATTAGCTTTCAGATGCTAAGGTCCTGTGCCCAACCAATCCCTGGCCTTTGTGTGACCCCAGCCAAAGGGAGTCCTGTACAGAGAGCATGTCCTGGTGTTACTGGCATAGTCCCCATATTCCGTGTGATGTCAGTGTCCCAGGTCCCCTTTACTCGAACACCTGGGGCATGCTGGGTTTTCATTCCTTCCCTCTCCATGTCTGGTTGTTCTACAGCTGCAGTGTCTGGCAGATCCATATGTCTGGGCCGAGCAGGCCTGGGTCAGTGTGACTGGGACACATGGCCCCTGGGGGTAGGGCTGAGGGTGTGCAGTGAAGAGGCCAGTGGAGTGAGAGCTGGCACTACCAGAACAGGCCGGGAGCTCAGAACAGATGTTAATGACCCTTGTACATCATTTTGAGATAAATTCACCCCCACACACAACTCCCGCCCTGGCAGTGGTGCATGCAGCAGGCTGTGGAAGGTGGAGACACCAAGACAGACACCAGCTCATGTCAAGAACATGCCCTTTTGCCTCCCGTCTCAGGGGAGACCCGCAGCTGGAGCTAGTGGGAAAAAGGTGGAAATTGTCATGAAGAATTTGCCCTTTTCCTGGGAATGGTTTAGAAATTCACTAGTTTTGGCTCAGCAGGACTGAGCCTGTCCCAGGGAGGTTTCTATGGGAAACCAGGGGGTCCAACTCTCCCTGATGCAGAGACCAGATGAGGGGGTGGTAGTGCTGAATAATGTTTCCATTCTCATCTCACGGTGGGAGGGCCCCTCTGGCCACAGACACATCAGGTCCTTTCTCAGACACGCTACAAGAGCCCAGGGCCTGTCTGGACCAGAAGAAGGAGGGGAGAAGGAGGGACCTGGGGCACAGAGCCCCTGTGGCTGCTTATCAGAGACCTAGACGAGATGTTGCCATTGGATATTCAGGCTGAGTTTTCGACTCTCGATCCCCCCATGATCCAGCTGTGGCTACTCTGTGAGCGTGCAGTGAGCTCTCTGCCTAGGGGCTTGGGGGGTGTCAGTCTGGGCTCCGAGGGATGTGGGGACCAGCCTGGGGGGAGGGGAATTTATGGTAAAAATGGTTTAAACGAACAGCTGCACGTGGATATTATATTGAGCTCTAAACAGTTTTTTCATGTTATTAAAAGCTGGTTTGAAATTCGTGGGCCAAAGTTTCTTACCAATTTCTGAGAGAATATTTAAACCTCAGAACACTGTTTTGATAATTAGCTATTCTACTTTATATATAATGCCCCCGTGTGTGTGTATTGTACTCACAAATATACTATACCATGTGGCTGAGATTTTCAAAGCTACCTAAGGGATTTGGACACAATGTTCAAATTCATGGCAACTGAGCATCCAAATCATCCCCAGAGCTTTGAAAGTCTGAGATGGTGAGCAGATCTTTAATAGTACATAGAATGGACTTGCATTAAAAGGATGATACTGAGGTTACAAATCAGGAAATGACTGGGTTAGGGCTGTCTGTGCAGAGCTCATTTCAGGGACAAGGAGAAAGAGTCGAAGCTGATTAGGAAAGTAGAGACAGTGAGAAAATGTTGTGAAGATCATTAATGTTCGTGTTCTGTGTTTTCAGCAGGTTACATGGGTGAGGAGTGCTTTACTAGTAGAACAAATTTCTTAAACTTTAATGGAGATTTTAATCCTGCCTTGCAAATATCCAGACTTTGTAAGATTCCTGATTGGGGCTTTCCATCGATAGCCATGGTGAGACCCAGGGCACATATTTGGTGTCCCTGATGTAACCAGATATTTCAGAAAGATTAATCAAGTCAGGGAAAAACACAGGACTGAGAGCTGCTCAAAATTTCCAGGATATTTCAAAATTTACAAATAAAATCAGGATAATTTTCCCACTGAATTTCCCCACACTTCCATTTTTTGATCAATTACATAACTGGTTGAAATGTTTAAAATTTCCAAATTCTGAAGTAAAAAAATGAGGCTAATGATGAGTTAGGCAAGGAGGCTGATTTATTGATTTTACTTGCTTCAGCATTTCTCTTAGTAGCATCCACTGCAATCCAGGCAATAATGCAGATGACATGAGCTGGCAATGTATGCCGGTTTTGGTGTCATAGGGATCATGTGGTACAATGGGCCAGATCCTCAGTTAGTTTAAAGCAGCTCCACGGATGTCGATGGAGAATTCCAACTTATGCCTGCTGAGGATCAGGCTCTATATTGTTACTGAGGTATCCTGAGCCCTGCAGCTGGATCTGCATGGGCACTGGCAGTTCAACTGCAGGATTAGGGCCAATGGCATTTATTCATGGGGGGTTTATTAACCCATTATAACCCTCAGACACTTGTTTTTGTCTTTAAAGCTCTAGACAATTCTTATTATTTGCTTGATTGGGATATAAAAGCCTCAGTTTAGACTCCATATGTGTTTGAAATAATAATAAATACTTTAGACACATACATTTCTCACTGAGAAATTTACATTAGGATTTGTTAGAACAAATAACGCAAATACTGGGTGAATTTTAAAACACCAGACTTGGCGTGGAGCTAAACCCCATGTGGAACAGCAGTGCTGCTAGTTTGGAAGAGAAACACCCTAGAAATACTAAGGCTTTCTGCTGGCATAAAGTCCTATAACTCAAGTGAATTTAATGGAGCTATACCAATTTACACCAACTCTGGCTATTCCCCTAAAACCCCAATCTTGTACATGCATAACTTTGCTCATGTGAGCAGTAACATTGAAGTCAACAGCACTACTCTCACAAATACAGTTATGTGTGTGTTTAATTGTTTGCAAGATCAGGATCTAAGGTTATACATTATTAAACACTCCATTTTGATCATGTAGAATATTGATATTATTATAAAATCGAGTTCAAACTCCTCCTCACGCAAGCCACATTCCTTTCAACAGTGCAGACATTACACAATATGTCCCCACTCCATCCCGTCACAAATAGAGCGTAACTCTGAGAACAGCAAAATTTTATTACCTAATACAATATTTTTGTCAGAAATGTGATGTTAGCATGGACTTAGTGGCTGTGGGTGGGATTTTCAAAAGCACCTGAGTGATGTAGGAGTGCAAAGGCCATTGAAAGTCCCTGGGGTTTATGTTCCAAAATGGAGCTGTATAAAAACACGCAAAAACACTTTTATGACACATTAGAATCATAGAATCATAGAATATCAGGGTTGGAAGGGACCTCAGGAGGTCATCTAGTCCAACCCCCTGCTCAAAAGCAGGACCAATCCCCAGTTAAATCATCCCAGCCAGGGCTTTGTCAAGCCTGACCTTAAAAACTTCTAAGGAAGGAGATTCCACCACCTCCCTAGGCAACGCATTCCAGTGTTTCACCACCCTCATAGTGAAAAAGTTTTTCCTAATATCCAACCTAAACCTCCCCCACTGCAACTTGAGACCATTATTAAATTTCAAAGTTGTTGCCATTTCATGGGGTTCCAAATGAAAGGAATGTTTGCTTTTGTAAAAAAAAAAAAAAAAGGAATATTTTTGAAAGCTTTTGAAATTTAGAAATTTTTTTTTTTGAATTTTCATTTAACCCAGTTTCCCTTTTTTCTTCCCTCTGAATACAACATAATAAACAATGCCCCATTTATTATGTGCAACCCTGGACACTCCACCTAGGTATGGTATGTAGCCCCCTTCATCCCACCTGGGCGCCATAGGCATTCCTGGTTACCCAACCTGCAACAGAAGAAAGAGTGACCAGGTTTTCCCCTCTTTTCTCATTTTAATATTTTTTATTTTTCCTTTGGCCACTCTGTAATTTTTCTGAGCTTCCTCAACTTTGAGGATTGGATAACCAGGGCAGCACATGGTATCCAAGGGGGGTGACAGGGACTTCGCATGGTACCCAGGTGTGCTGACAGGGACTGCACATGGTACCCAGGTGGGGTGACTGAGACTGCACATGGTATCCAGGTGGGGTGACCTGGGCTACCCAGTGACCAGGTGGGTGACCAGGGCTACACACGATACCCAGATGAAGCCTTTTACCATTGATACCAAAACTTTTCATTTCCTAAAAAAGGCTTTTTTAAAAAAAAATTGAACACTTTTTTTCTTCCCAGTTCTGTCTCTTACATGCTTACAAATGTCCCGGCAGGAATTGCCACAGACACGCACTGGGGCAGTGCTCAGATTGTGCATTCCACCTTAGCCCCACCTGCTCTGGGTCCAGGGTGCAAGCTCCTGGGGGAAGGGGAGTGAACCCCGGCATTTGGGATCTTTAGAACACCTTGGGTTGAAAGCAGAGGCTAGTTTTGTGACTAAGGTGCTGGAATTGGTCTCAAAGGGCCTTAGCCCCACTCCCAGTTCTGACTTCCACAGGGAAACCACTCAGTCTGTGCCTCACTTCCCCGCCTGGGAAATGGGGATAATAACCCTCCCCTGCCCTCTGGGACCTCTGGAAGGCTAAATTAATGGCTGTGTGGGAGGTGCTCATGTACTGCAGTCACAGGAATTTTACAAGGACCTACAGGATGATAAGGAACCCTAGAAAATATTTTGGGTTGGCGTGTCAGAGAGATGGGCTGATCTAATAGGGGATGTCTTGTAACTTCTGGGATTAGCATGGCACCTTGTAAATTGCACAGTAACCAATGGGTAGAGTGAAGGGTCTTGATCTTGGGCTTGAATCTACACAGATCTGATTGAGGGATTGGAGCCTAGGGCTCTTGCATTAGAATCATAGAATCATAGAATATCAGGGTTGGAAGGGACCCCTGAAGGTCATCTAGTCCAACCCCCTGCTCGAAGCAGGACCAATTCCCAGTTAAATCATCCCAGCCAGGGCTTTGTCAAGCCTGACCTTAAAAACCTCTAAGGAAGGAGATTCCACCACCTCCCTAGGTAACGCATTCCAGTGTTTCACCACCCTCTTAGTGAAAAAGTTTTTCCTAATATCCAACCTAAACCTCCCCCGCTGCAACTTGAGACCATTACTCCTCGTTCTGTCATCTGCTACCATTGAGAACAGTCTAGAGCCATCCTCTTTGGAACCCCCTTTCAGGTAGTTGAAAGCAGCTATCAAATCCCCCCTCATTCTTCTCTTCTGCAGGCTAAACATTACCCCTAACATGGGATTATCAAGGTTATCAAGGGCTAACATGGGATTATCAAGGTTAATGTCACCCCAGCGTGGCTGTGTATATAGTTAGAGCTGCTGTGTCTGCCACTCACCCCTCTCTTGCTGTCTCGTGCAGGTGCTGGGGTCACAGGTCAGGAGCCCTGCAGCTCCCCAGGTGAGTGAGAGCACAAGAAACATGGATGAAGGGGAGACATAGAAAGGAGTGAAACTCCCAGACAATGGCAATGGGAGGGCGGCTGGGGAGGTGTAGGAGGGGGATGGGTGGGGAATGCCTCTTGCATGATTCCTGCCTGAAATCCTAGTAATCACACTGTAAATGGAATTTCTCATAGTGACAGACCATAAACATTAATTAAAATTAAAGACACTTGTACAAGATCCTCGTCAAGTATAAATCAGCTTAGCTCTGTTGACTCTAATGGAGCAGGGCTGATTTACACCAGCCGGGGATCTGACCCAGTGTCTCTGAGATACATGTTTAACAAACTTTCCATGTGTGAATCTTGGCAGACTTGGTGCTAATACAGAAGTGAGTTAATGAGACCTGGGCACTGCACTAGAATGAATTTGTCTTAAATCTCCTGCATTGCACCGTATTTAATTTTATTCCAATGTGAAGAGAGATGGCTCGTTCCATCAGACAAGTGTATTTCGCATTAATTCATCACTAATGCCTGCCTGGGTCTGCCTTCACTGCAGAGCTAACTCGAGTTATCCGCACTCCAGTGACTCCTCTCAAGTTAGCCAAGCTCATGTGAGAACAGCCATGCTGGTGCTGCTGTGCCCACGCTGGTTCTGCACTCCCCCGAGTGTGGGGCTATGGCTTCTGGGGGCCTGTCCCACGGCTCTGAGAGCTGAATAGTGGGAGAACTTTTCTGTCCTTTCTGGGCACACTAGGGGAACTGTGGGAAGGCACTGGAGGACTATGGGTACTTGAGTGGTGTTAGCCTGTATCCACACTACAGTGGTTGTGGTAACAGCTGAAGCTTTGTGCTCCCTCACATTTTAGGACATACCCCTCTTGGGCTGGCCAGCTCCTGATAAGAGCATCACCACACTTGAGTTAAGGGATTTGTATATGGACGGGATTTAAGTTAGGAGCAACCTTTGAGTCATAACTTGAGTTAACGCTGCAGAGAACAGAGGCTCTGTCACAAATATAAAGGGAAGGGTAACAACCTTCCTGTATACAGTACTATAAAATCCCTCCTGGCCAGAGGCACAAAAGCCTTTTACCTGTAAAGGGTTAAGAAACTCAGGTAACCTGGCTGGCACCTGACCAAAAGGACCAATATGGGGACAAGATACTTTCAAATCGGGGGGGGGGGGGAGCGGGCGGGGAAGACTTTGTTGGTCTGTGCTGTGTGCCTGCCGGAGAGAGATCAAGAAAGGAAGCAATCCAACTCCATTAGAATTAATAAGTACTAACAAGGAATGCATTAGCTTACTTTTGTTTTGGCTTGTGATTTTCTCTGTGCTGAGAGGAAGGTGTATTTCTGGTTTTCTTTTGTAACTTTAAAGTTTTGCCCAGAGGGAAATCCTCTCTGTTTGAATCTGACTGCCCTGTGAGATTATTTTCCATCCTGATTTTACAGAGGTGATTTTTACCTTTTTTTAAAATAAAATCCTTCTTTTAAAAACCTGACTGATTTCTCTATTGTCCTAAGACCCAGGGGTTTGGGTCTGTGATCACTTTGTAACCAATTGGTCAGGATATTATTCTCAAGCCTCCCCAGGAAAGGGGGTGTGAGGGCTTGGGGAGATATTTTGGGGGAACAGGAACTCCAAGTGGTCCTTTCCCTGATTCTTTGTTAACTCACTTGGTGGTGGCAGCGTACCCTCCAAGGGCAAAGAATTTGTCCCTTGGGGAAGTTTTAACCTAAGCTGGTAGAAATAAGCTTAGGGAGAAGTTTTAACCTAAGCTGGTAGAAATAAGCTTAGGGAGTCTTTCATGCGGGTCCCCACACCTGTACCCTAGAGTTCAGAGTGGGGAGGGAACCCTGACAGGCTCTTAGTCTCCTCTCAGAGGCATGTTTTTACAGCACATCTACACTGCAAAACAACCCCATGGCAATGAATCTCAGAGCCCAGCTCAATTGACTCTGGCTTGTGGGGCTTGAGCTACGGGGCTAAAAATAGCAGTACAGATGTTCCCACTTTGGCTAGAGCCCAGGCTCTGAGGCCCTCCCTGCTTGCTGGGTCTCAGAGCCTGAGGTCCAGTCTAAGCGGAAATGTCTACACTGCAATTTTTAGCCCCCTAGCATGTCCTCACGAGTCTGATCCAGTTGACCGGGACTCTGAGACGTGCTGCCGTGTCAGGGTTTTGTGGCGTAGTCGTACCCGTAGTCTCTCTTTCTTGTTGCAGGTGACTTCCCTTCTCCTACATTGTCCCTGAGCACCTCTTCAGCTCAGGTTGGGGACTCCGTCTTGGCTCAGTGTTCCCTTCATCCCAACAGTTTAGCTGCTCTAGTTATTTTCTGTCAGGATGGCAAAGAAATCTCCAGCCAATTGACCACACAGGCCAGTCATTATATCAATATAAAATCTCTGTGCGGCACTCAGGCCAGTTTAGATGTATGTACCAGTACAGGATTAACCAGAACCAGGTGAACAATTCTCGTCTCAGTCTCCTCCGGACCTTGAATGTAACAGGTGAGATGCTGGACTCCAACACAATGTGAGGAGGGGAAGGGAACAGCTGGCTGGTGTCAGTCATTTTAAAATTATGTGGGTTTCAGCCATGGGAACCAGGTAATGATGAGGCAGGTAGTGAGTCGTGATCACTGCTGAAGTGGCTCAGGATTGTGCTCAGCCTATTAGGTTTGTTACCCCATTTTCCAGTCCCACCCCTTGGCCCGTTTGTCTGTCTTATCCACCATGAGGTTTTGAATTTGGAGCACAGACTGACATTTATCATGTCTGTAAAGCTCCCACACACTGAGACCTAGATTTGGCCATCAGGTGCTGGGTATTCTTACTGATTGTTATTATTATTATACCAGCTGGAATCTGGCCCATTGACTCCAGGGGAATGACACCGATTTACACCAGATGGGGATCAGGCCCATTGACACAAGTGCAGTGACGCTGATTTACACCAGCTCATGGATGGCAAAGTTCCACCAGACCAAGAGTGATCAGCTCTGGGAGTTATCGCATATCTGATTCACTGTATCTGCAGATTTGGCTAAAAGGGGCTAACATGTTGTGATTCTTTGTGTGTTTATTTCCCAGAAAGGAGTGTTCACTCCAGTGATGCTGATCACAGCAATAGCGGCAGTTCTGAGAAAAACTCAATTCCCGATGGTAAATAATTTGTATTCAGGTTTCAGAATAGCAGCCGTGTTAGTCTGCTTCCGTAAAAAGAAAAAGAGTACTTGTGGCACCTTAGAGACTAACAAATTTATTAGAGCATAAGCTTTCGTGAGCTACAGCTCTAATGGCCAGATTCCCAACCCACTAGAGGTAGTGGGAAGATTTCCACTGAGTGCTTTGGGCTGTCCATGAGGCACTAATTCGGTGTTTCTTCAATGTGCCGAGCTAGAAGCTAGAGGAGTCCCAGCTGAGTATCTCCCGCCAACCTACCCCACTGCAGAGAGTTTGGGGGAGTCCAGGGAAAAGACAGGTGGCCAGGGCTGCAGGAGACTATCGGTTCGTCTCCCCACAGTTCCTCCTGCCTCTCTCCCAGGGCTGGCGTGAGGGGTGGGCTGCACAGGAGAGCTATTAGGAATTCCATTAATACTTTTTTCCACTGAAAAATTGAGGCTTTGACCAAATGAAGAGTTTTGTGGCAAAATTCAACTTTCCTTGGAAATTTTCCGTTTTTATTTTTGGTCAGTAAATTGAAAAGTGAAAATATTTCAGTCTTTGGTTGGCAATTTGTTGTTTTTCAGTGATTTTCTGACTCCCTGAAAACAAAACAAAAATGTTTTTGGTGTTTGGTGAAGAGTTGAAATTTTTCCACCAAAAATGTTGACAAAACCAAACTTGTTTTTTTTTTCATTTTCATCACAATTTCCTGTAGAGAACCAAAATAAATAAATAAATAAATAAATAAATAAATAATTCTAACTATCTTTGGGGCCAAAGTTTTCAGGCCTGTTTTTACCCAGCTGACCTTCCCACCAGCCAGGGCAGCTCTGGAGTTCTGCCCCTCTAAAGATCCCTCACTCTGTGGAAATAGCAGAGAAAGCTGGGCTTGGAGATGTGTCCAGTGCTGCTCCAGCCCAGCCCTTCTCCCTACCAGCCAGGAAGCCTTTGTCAGGAATGTAATCATAGTGTCATAGAAATGTGGGACTGCGCTGAGGCAGGACCAAGTCAACCTAGATCATCCCTGACAGGGGTTTGTCCGACCTGTTCTTAAAAACCTCCCACAGCCTCCCTTGAAAGCTTGCTCCAGAGCTGAATTAGCCTTAGAGTGAGCAAGGTGGATCTACCAACCTTGCCCGAGGAGCCATGGTCCAAGACCCAGAGTATGCAGCACTGGCCAGGGAAATGGGTCTGTCTGTATTGTCCAGACTCACATTCAGCATTCCTGCTTCCATATCCTCACACTCTCCTGCCCCCAAGCAGTAGTTCCTAGCTCCTTCCCATCTCCCCTCGCTCTGCTCCTCCTGGAGAACAGACAAGGGGGCGCTGGTCCTGGGAACGACAGCCCCTGCTACGTAGTGCTGTAGGTCCCCATCCCAGTGCATTAGTTTCCCTGTGTCCGCTCTGCGCTGAATGTGCCCCATGTCTCTGACATACCCTAGCTCTCTCTGGGTATGCTTACTCCAAGGTCTCCGTCACTCCCTGGTTGTCTCTAGACGTGGCTTTGCTGTCAGGAGTTGACCTGGGCAGGAGCAGGGAGCACAGACAAGCCCGTGTGGGCCGAGCCATGGCTGGGACTGTCCTAGCCATAACCCAGAAGTGACACACAGCCAGCACGACCCCAGGTGTGGGGAGACCTGCAACATGAACTCTTCAGTGCCAGCTCCCACAGAATTGTTCACATTCGTCTGGTTTTCCCAGGAGGGCGATTGGGCCCAGAGGCCATCTGGGGAATTGCAGGGCTCTCTGTCCTGTGTCTGGCTCCACTGATTTATCTGCTGGTGAAGAAAGGTAGGTGACAGGGACCTCAGCCCGAGGCTGTGAGCAGACAGTGGCCATGTCAGGGAGAGACCAAGAGGAGCATTTTCCAATGATCCTATGTAGTGAAGGCAGCTACATTCAATGGCTTTCGATCGGACTTAAGTGGCTTGGTCACTCTGGTGCTTTCAGAAACGCTGCCCCAAATGCCTATGGGGCCATTTCAGAAGCTGCCAAGAAAAGTAGGAGCTGAACTGCCATGGCCTTACAGTGGGGCGTGAGCTCCCTAATCGCATGGGAACTTTGGCAAATACCACCCTTAGTCTGTCCTGGGCCCTACATGAGGGATGGATACATCATACAGCAGGCAGCTGCTCGCTACTCTCCTGGCTGAGCCAGATGCCGGCTCGGCTCCCGGTAAGGTGACCAGACAGCAAATGTGAAAAATCGGGACGGGGGTGGGGGGTAATAGGAGCCTATATAAGAAAAAGACCCAAAAATTGGGACTGTCCCTATAAAATCAGGACATCTGGTCACCCTAGGTCCAGGGGGCTATTCAGGTGAGCTACATTAAGGCTGAGATTGCCAAAGCTACCCAGGGGATTTGGATATACTAACTTGGCAACTGGGCCTCTGAATCCCTTGGGCAGCTCTGAAAAGCCAACTGTAACCATGGCGCGGAGTCCAGTCCTGACCACAGCATCGCGGAGCCCATCTCTTGATCCCCTGAGGATCCATTGGGATTGCCCGACCCCTCTCTCTCTGTCAGTATCTAATGCAGTATTCCAGTGGCTGCGTGTGCACCACAAACACAGAGCAATACCCACCCACACTGACACGTTTCACACTTGCTTTCGACAGGGAACAGCTCCCAAACCACAGCACTGAGAACACGCCCATGGAGGAGCAGATCCAGTGTAAGGACCTATTCTTCCCCCTTACTACTTGTGTGTGGGTAAGGCCTGGTGCCCTGCATGCCTGGGGATTGGTGCCCCAGGTGCTGAACAGACACAGAGTCAGAAGACAGTCCCTGCCCCAACCCTCAGAGTTTGTTTAGGCTCCTAACTTTATGTCCGTGGAAGTTTGGAACCTCAGGACCTTTGGGGATCTGGGCTTAAAGTTTTGATGACTGAACACAGCTGGAAAAAAAACAAGCTGAAGGAGGAAGGGGTGTGACAAGCAGCAGACACACAAACTGCCCAGCTATTGACCCCTGCTGATATCCCAAAAGCTGCATGGCTGAGCTGTGACTCACCTTGACATGCTCCCCCTGCACAGCGTCCACGCTGGGCTCCCTGCTCCAGCCCGTGTCTGATCTGGCTGTGTTTCCACTGGCCCCAATTCACCGCCTGAGGTCTGACGAACAGGGAGGGCTACGCATCTGAAAAGCGAGATCAGAGGATTATGGAGTTGGAGGGCTGGAAGGGGCCTCGAGGGGTTGTTGAGTCCAGCCCCCTACACTGAGAGAGGGTTAAAACTACCCTTGTGCTATAATTCATAGATCCTAAGGCCAGCAGGGACCCCTGTGATCATCTAGTCTGATCTCCTGTATAGACAGGTCAGAGACTTCCCCTGTGTCTTACACTAACCTCCAGTGCCTGGCACCATGGGACCTGACCTGCTGTGATCTATAGGAGCTACCCCCACAGACATGTTAAATAATAATAACAATAATTGGAGTCCACATCTCAGCTCTCACTCACACCCTTGCAACTGCAATGACGCAATTAGAGCTGACACCTAAGTGAAACCCTGATGTGGTCCCCCAGCCCCAGCCTGTGCTTATTTTGGGCTGTCTCAGGCTGCTGGTGCTGCCGCTGTGTTCAGGTCACTGCAGTTTCCATTTCACGCCCAGCCCCAGATAGAACAAACCGCCCCTGTGAAATGTGTCCATTTAAAGAACCGGTCGGGTCTGGAGGGGAATTTCTCACATTCAGCAGGAGAGCAGGTGCTGTGACCAAGAGCCAGCAGTGAGCTGGTTGTGCTGGGGAAATGGGGTGTGAACAGACCCCACGGCATATAGTCTAAAGCTGTGACCGGACATTGGGGTCAATGCTCGGGTGTATTATTTTTGAACACCTAGATCAAGCAATAGATGAATCTCCGTGGGGGGCTCTCCCAGGGAGCAGCACTTACCCTTCTGCTCTCTACTAACTCTCTTCCCAGATGCTGCCATCAGCGAATTCGGCACAGCCAGGGTGAGTCACGGTGTCGGTTGAATCCTGACCATGAATTTCAGGCTCAGGATCTGGGACGTCCCAGCGAGAATATGCACCATGAGACACTGTCCAATGATGGAGTGCAGCAGGACTGACCTCAGTGCTGGGGGTGTGAGCTGGGATTTGAATTCCTCTCTCTGCCCTGCTGTGCGTAGGGAACAGCCTCAGATATTGTAATGGACCCCTGTGATGGTCTGGTCTGTGCTCCTGCAGAGTCTCACCCAGCGATTCCTGTGTCCCTCCCAGAACTTCTGTCACTGCAATTATTGCTTTTAACTACCCATGAAAAAGACAAGATTTCTCTCTCTTTTTGCCCAGTTTTCTATCTCTACCTGCTCCTGCCTCTGTACTTGAGCTGACTGAAAAATTTTGAACAAAAAAGATTTTTTGTAGAAAAATGAGGTTTTTTTCTAAAATGAAAATTTTTACAAAAACCTGCAGGAATCTTTTGAAATTTTCTTTTCTGTTTGCAAAACTTTGGTGAACATTTGTATCAAAGTGGTTGCTAAAACTGTTTCTTGAGAACTGGGCTTTCAGTAAATAAAAAGTATAATGATTTTGATAACATTTGTTGAGAATTCTGATAAAAAATTTAATAGCAAATAGTGCAAAAATAAAAAACGACTCCATCTTGAACTAATGAGATGCAAAAAATTCCATGTATTTTTTGCAAAATTGTTTCTCCATATTCTGACCAGCTGCCGGTAGCTCCCTTCCAAGGGCTATTCTGCTGCGGTGTCATTATCTACATGTTGGGGTTTGGGAGTTAGCAGAGGAATAACAGGATTTTATTTTTGTTTTAAAGCTTCCTCGGGTGCAGGAAAACGAGACTTCAATGTACGCCGTCATAAGGAAAGTCTGTGGCAGGCCCAGCTTCAGCTTCTGAAACACATGGCCCAGCCTGCACCTGCTGTCTGCATTGACTCTGAAATGGTGGGCGCAGAAGAGGCCAGTGGCACCTATATGGGCTAGTCACTGAGGAGCAACAGAACTTTGTAAAGTTTTAGGGAAAATCTTTCTGCTCCGTGTCTCTGTCTTCAGATTCCTCTGTGCTCTTACCTGCTCCGCAACATGTCGGTGCTGTCTGTGTGCATTTCTTAGCCTCCCCTATCCCTGCTTCCGCTCCATTGTTTGGAATTTTCTAGACACTAGGGCAGATGTCAGCGTGTTTCTTCCCATTGCAATAAACCTGCAGTGTGAATTTGTGCAATGCTGATTCTTTCTTGGTTGCTCAGAAGCTCGGCTCCCCTCGAGAACAATGGAGTTCTGCCAAGCCATGGACCCTGTGCTCCACACAGGCCTGGGCTGGCCAGGTGGGGGCTGGGTAGAGCGCACAGGGGGGAGATGAATTTATCTAAACACCACCTGATCCTCAGTGTGTGAAACTCAAACACACAGGCCCTAGCGTTTGTCCCCCCACAGTACGGCTCGGCCAGCCAGCACATGGACAGCAGGGGCCTAATCTCAGAACTCTCATCCACCCAGCCGGAAACTTCCTCGTGGGACCCAGAGCAGAGCCAGCCTGGACTGAAATAGGGCCCAGAGCAGGCCCCATAGGCAGGGATGCTGCACAGCCCAGCAGCCTGGCAATAACAGGGAGCAGCAGCCTCTCCCCTCTCAGTCTCTCTCCCTGCCCCCCAGCTGGGGCATCCCTAGGGCCTCCATGCTGCAACTGGGGTCAGTTCCCCCCTTCCTGGGCTCAGGCAGCCCCTCGTCACTTCCTTTCCCCCCATTAGCCAGGGCTGCAGCTCCCCCAGTCCCTGGCCTATCTCTGCGGGGTGCATGTGCAGCAGGACAGTCGCTGATCCCCTGCCCAGGCCCAGGCCGTGAGGTTGCTGGGGAACCTCCCAGAACATTTCTGAGGTTAGGGCCACGCTGGCTCCCAACTGGGCTTCCCTCTCCCCTCTAGATGGCGCTAGAGACCCACTGCCCTCCTGCCGGCTGTTTGTTCTGACCGACCCCTCCCACTCTGGGTTCCCTGTCAGGGCTTGTCTGAATCTGTTGTGTGGTTTGGCCATTTTCCCTCCCTTTGTGTCACAGGATGATTCTCTGCCTGGACAGGCGCCTCTCACCCCCGGCCAGAGATCTTATCTCTGAGCTTTCCCCTCAGGCCCACAGACTCCACTCCCCTCCCAGAGCCGGGGGTAGAACCCAGGAGTCCTGAGTCCCAGCTCCCCACTCTAACCACCAGACCCCACTTCCCTGCAAGTCCCAGAACTAGAGTTAGGGGCTGTCTATAAATTACATAACACATCTTTTGGTGATTTTCAAGGTTCAAAAAGCTAGCAATGTTGGGAACCATTAGGAAAGGGATAAATAATAAGACAGAAAATATCATCTTGCCTGTATATAAATACATGGTATGTTCACACCCTGAATACTTTGTGCAGTTCTGGTTACCCTATCTCAATAAAAAAATATTAGAATTGAAAATGTCCAGAGAAGAGCAACAAAAATATCCAGAGTCCAAGCTTTAATTTTTTTGAGAAAAAGGTGAAATTTTCTGCTAAAACTATTGATGCATAAGAATTTGTGTGTATGTGTGTGAAAGCTCCATAGGCAAGGGGAACATTTTCCAAAAGCTTTAATGGCGAATAACTTTCTTCTTCAGAGAACTTCAACTTTTCAAAATGGCCACCAGCTCTCACCATTGTCAACAGGAATGAGGCTAAAGTTGCCTTTAAGCAAAGAGGTCCTCTTTCCATATGACCACCACCTGCCATTATTTCCAACAGCAGTAAAGTCAAGCTGCCCTCACAGAAGCTGGTGGCCCATGTCCCCAGCACAGAGAGCTATTATCTTTCAAAGGTCATATGCACCTTGCTGTCCTTGAGAACAATAGAAGATGCAAGCTGTTTTGAATGAGGGCAGTTCCTCTTGTTATCCACTGAAGAAGAACTTTTACTCTGGAAATATTTTGATTCAAATTGGGGGGTAGGAACAGGCCATCTTTTGGGGAGAGTGAGTCACCAGCTTTGCAACTTGCTTCCGCTTTGGTACACAATCCTTTGGATGTGTTAACATTCTGGGAATGCTGTCAAGCACATCCTCTTTCCCAGGCTAGATTTGGGATGATGTGTGGATGGGCTGTTGCCTCCAGGATGTCTGTGGTTGAAGATTGTAGGTTACTTTTATAGTTACAAAAGACAATTCTCTAACCTAGGACTTGTCTTTCAGAATGCCAGTTTTTATGTATGTGCTTCAAATTAGGAAGAGCACCTACAGCCTGTGATACAGGGGGAGGGGGAGGGAGAATGGAGAAATCTAATTGGAAAGTTAATGTGTAGAACTGGTTGAAAAAAATTTGACTAAACTATTTTCTGTTGAAAAATGCCAGTCAGCCTAAACTGAAATGTTTCTAGGAAACATATTGGTTTGAGAAACTTTTTTGTCATATGTGACTCAAAGATGGATGTTCCCATTCTGTAACCATTCCTGCTGCTTTTTGAAAAATGCCCCCTGAGGCTACATTTAATTCAGATATCATTTTATGTGTCTGTTTTATAAAGAGGAACTGCACATCTTGAATGACATTCATACCATCTATCTTTGAATGCCCTCCCAAGCTTTCCTACTTCACAGACATGAGCTAGGTCTCCATATTTCTCTCTATGAGCAGTGTTCTCTGGTAAGATGCTAATGCCTCTAGTAACTCTCTCTTTATTGTGTTTATAGGGTAGGGGAAACTGCTGGGAAAAGGTGCCTCTGATCACTCTTAGCCCAGAGAGTGCAGACCACAGCCCTTGAGGAAAAGGGGGCAGGGAAGGACACAGTGTCTGGGAGGGGGAAACACAGGGTAACAACCCCAAAAAGGGAGCTGGAGTTTGTGCATGTGTACAGTCCTGGGTTTCAGAGACTGCTCCCCAAAGGGCCAGCCAATCTGCACTGCCATTGGTGAGCAAATGTAGCCTGAATCAGAAAACAACAAGAAGTTGCCCAGGAGAGGCAGTTTGAGCAAAAGACACATCCCAGGAAAAATGAGAGAATATTCACACACATATATTGGTCAGCATGTAGTTTCTTTATTTGTCAGACTTAAAACAAAATATGCACTCAAAGTATTAAAGTGCTTGATTTACAGATCCTCAAGCTATTCCAGTTTATACCATCTCTGTATCTAGCTCCACCAGTTCTGATTACAAGAGATCTACATCTTTTACAGGTTTCAGGGTAGCAGCTGTGTTAGTCTGTATTCGCAAAAAAGAAAAGGAGTACTTGTGGCACATTAGAGACTAACCAATTTGTTTGAGCATAAGCTTTCGTGAGCTACAGAGCCACAATTACCCAGATGATATTTTTTCCCCATTTGCTTTCAGGTTATTTACTCACAGTATTCATTTGTTTGCTTTGCTGTGTTTCCACTCTCTGCATCTGTTCATTGGTTTAAGTAACATTCTCTTAGTTTTTCACTTCTGTTTCCTCTCATTACAGTGTAGCATCTGCTTAGCACTTTAAAAAAATCAATTAAATACAAAATCCTGATCCTACATTGAAGAGGAAAGTTTCTGAGAATTTGGCTGCAGAACTTTATTGTCTGCATTTTTCATTCACTATTATTTATGCAGGTGCAGGTCTGATGCAATCTGCACACCCAAGAGTGCCCATATGAAGCACGGGGTGCCCTTAGTATACCTGTTAAAAGAGAAGAAGATAGTAGATTAAAAGGGGAAAAATCAACCAGTGCATCAGCACTTCTTTGCATCATTGAAGCATCAGTCCCAAGAGCAATACAGGTTAAAAATCCCCATAGTTCTTTCCCACTAGACAGACATCCAAAAAGAAAAAGGCTTTCAGCCAGTTATTTCCTTACACTCTGAATGGGTGAAATTCATCCCTGTGCAGACAGCCAGGGCAAGGTCTGTGCCTCACAGTGGGTTTAAGTGGAACTTCACTGCACAGGTGCTGTGAGACTTCAGTGGCAGAGTTTTCATCCTGTATTGGAACAGCTAGCTGGAATCCTGTGAGGTACAGGGCAGAGAGAGGTTTGGGCCAAAATGTTCACCTCAGAGGTAGAGCTTCTACAGACTTTTGGGATGTTCCCATCTGAGGATGATGATTTTGGCCAGCCCTAGTTAAGAGCTTTTAGTCATCTTAACCGGTCATTCTCTGGCACAGTTGATCTAAAGTAGCTGAACTTTTCAGGCTTTTCCTCTATCTCCGACACCTCTTGTACCTCCCCATTGCCCTCTAACAGCCCCCTGTCCCTTCTCTTGATCCCTGCCAAGCCCAAATATAGAACCTAGCTCATGGTCCTCCTCTTTGACCCTCTCCTTACACTATCCTCCCCTACCTTTGACAAACTGATCACTGTGCCCTTCCCCAGTTCCTGGAGGAATCATGGCTCCTCAGGACAACCTGGGAATGGGTGGTTCCTACCTCCACGTGGGGTGAGTGGTTTTCCATCTAAGCATCACTGAGAGCCAGCACTTCTCGATATCACAGGAAGAGGTCATGGCTCCCCATGCTGGACCAGCTGCAGGCTGCATTGCTGTAGGCAACATGGACAGATAGAATCATAGACTTTAAGGCCAGAAGGGACCATTATGATCATCTAGTCTGACCTCCTGCACAATGCAGGCCACAGAATCTCACCCACCCACTCCTGTAACAAATCCCTAACTTATGTCTGAGCTATTGAAGTCCTCAAATAGTGGTTTAAAGACTTCAAGGTGCAGAGAATCCTCCAGCAAGTGACCCATGCTGCAGAGGAAGGCGAAACCCCCCCAGGACCTCTGCCAATCTGCCCTGGAGGAAAATTCCTTCCTGGCCCCAAATATGGCGATCAGCTAAACCCTGAGCATGTGGGCAAGATTCACCAGCCAGACACCCAGGAAAGAATTATCTGCAGTAACTCAGATCCCACCCCATCTAACATCCCATCACTGGCCATTGGGCATATCTACCGCTAGTAGTCAAAGATCAATTAATTTCCAAAATTAGGCAATCCCATCATATCATCCCCTCCATAAATTTATCAAGCTTAGTCTTGAAGCCAGATATGTCTTTTGCCCCAAATGCTTCCCTTGGAAGGCTGTTCCAGAACTTCACTCCTCTGATGGTTAGAAACCCTTGTCTAATTTCAAGTCTAAACTTCCTGATGGCCGGTTTATATCCATTTGTTCTTGTGTCCACATTGGTACTGAGCTTAAATAATTCCTCTCCCTCTCCGGTATTTACCCTTCTGATATATTTATAGAGAGCAATCATATCTCCTCTCAGCCCTCTTTTAGTTAGGCTAAACAAGCCAAGCTCCTTGAGTCTCCTTTCATAAGACAGGTTTTCCATTCCTCGGATCATCCTAGTAGTCCTTCTCTGTACCTGTTCCAGTTTGAATTCATCCTTCTTAAACATGGGAGACCAGAACTGCACACAATATTCCAGATGAGGTCTCACCAGTGCCTTGTATAACGGTACTAACATGTCCTTATTTCTACTGGAAAATACCTCGCCTGATGCATCCCAAGACCGCATTAGCTTTTTTCCCACGGCCATATCTCATTGACGGCTCATAATCATCCTGTGATCAACCAACACTCCAAGGTCCTTCTCCTCCTCTGTTATTTCCAAGTGATACGTCCCCAGTTTATAACAGAAATTCTTGTTATTAATCCCTAAATGCATAACCTTGAACTTTTCACTATTAAATTTCAACCTATTACTATTACTCCAGTTTACAAGCTCATCCAAATCTTCCTGTATGATATCCCGGTCCTTCTCTGTATTGGCAATACCTCCCAGCTTTGTGTCATCCACAAACTTTATTAGCACATTCCCGCTTTTTGTGCCAAGGTCAGTAATGAAAAGATTAAATACGATTGGTCCCAAAACTGACCCCTGAGGAACTCCACTAGTAACCTCCTTCCAGCCTGACAGTTCACCTTTCAGTGTGACCGTCTGTAGCCTCCCCTTTAACTAGTTCCTTATCCACCTTTCAATTTTCATATTGATCCCTATCTTTTCCAATTTAGCTAATAATTCCCCATGTGGAACCATATTAAATGCCTTACTTAAATTGAGGTAAATTAGATCCACTGCGTTTCCTTTGTCTAAAAAATCTGTTACCTTCTCAAAGAAGGAGATCAGGTTGGTTTGACACAATCTACCTTTTGTAAAGCCATGTTGTATTTCGTCCCAATTACCATTGACCTCAATGTCCTTCACTACTTTCTCCTTCAAATTTTTTTCCAAGACTTTGCATACTACAGGTGTCAAACTAACAGGCCTGTAGTTACCAGGATCACTTTTTTCCCCTTTCTTAAAAATAGGAACTATGTTAGCAATTCTCCAGTCATACGGTATAACCCCTGAGTTTACAGATTCATTAAAATTTTTTGCTAATGGGCTTGCAATTTCATGTGCCAGTTTTTTTAATATTCTTGGATGAAGATTGTCTGGGCGCTCCGATTCAGTCCCATTAAGCTGTTCAAGTTTGGCTTCTACCTCGGATGTGGTAATATCTACCTCTATATCCTCATTCCCATTTGTCATCCTACCATTATCTCTAAGCTCCTCATTAGCCTCATTAAAGACTGAGGCAAAGTATTTGTTTAGATATTGGGCCATGCCTAGGTTATCCTTAACCTCCACTCCATCCTCAGTGTTAAGCGGTCCCACTTCTTCTTTCTTTGTTTTCTTCTTATTTATATGAACCTTTTACTATGATTTTAATTCCCTTTGCAAGGTCCTCACTTTATCCCTACATGGTCTGACCTTAGTAAGGTAGCTTTCTTTGCTAATACCTCCTATCTTCCACTCCTTATAGGCTTTCTGCTTTTTCTTAATCACCTCTCCGAGAGGCTTGCTCATCCAGCTTGGTCTACAACTCCTGCCTATGAATTTTTTCCCCTTTCTTGGGATGAAGGCTTCTGATAGTTTCTGCAACTTTGACTTGAAGCAATTCCAGGCCTCCTCCACCTTTAGATCCACAAGCTCTTCAGTCCAATCCACTTCCCTAACTTATTTCCTTAATTTTTTAAAGTTAGCCCTTTTGAAATCAAAAACCCTAGTCACAGATTTATTTTTGTTTATCCTTTCATTTAGTTTGAACTGAATTAGCTCATGATCGCTTGAACCAAGGTTGTCCACCACAACCATTTCTTCTATGAGGTCCTCACTACTCACCAAAACCAAATCTAAAATGGCATCCCCTCTTGTTGGTTCAGCAACTACTTGGTGAAGGAATCCATCAGCTATCACATCCAGGAAAATCTGAGCCCTATTATTATTGCTAGCACTTGTCCTCCAGTCTATATCTGGGAAGTTAAAGTCTCCCATGATCACACAATTCCCATTAGTATTTACTTCTTAAACAACATTAAAGAGGTCTCTATCCATATCCAAATTGGATCCCGGCGGTCTATAGCACACCCCAAGCACTATCCCAGGGGAGGCTCTAGTAGTTTTCTTCCCCAATGTGATTTTTGCCCAGACAGACTCTGTCTTATCCATTCCATCACTTCTTATTTCATTACATTCTACCTCATCATTGATATACAATGCTACTCCACCACCTTTGCCTTTATTTCTGTCTTTCCTAAACAGCACATACCCTTCAATACCTGCACTCCAGTCATGACTACTATTCCACCATGTTTCTGTTATTCCTATAATATCTGGTTTCACTTCCTGCACCAGTAGCTCTAGTTCCTCCATTTTGTTACCTAGGCGCCTCGCATTAGTGTGCAAACATCTTAACTTTTGCTGTTTAGCTTCGCTCACATTCTTTACCCGATTAGGCACAGACATTCTACCGCCAATATTACCTATTAGATTGGTATGTTTTATGTCCATTCTCCTACCCACGGCTGTATCCTTTCTTACTTCGTTTTCTTCCCTCTCAAAGAGAAAATCCGGCGTGGAGATTACCTGGACATCTCCCAACCATCTCTCCATAATTCCTAGTTTAAAGCTCTCTTGATCAGTTGTGCCATACTCCATCCTAGAAGTCTATTTCCCTTCTTACTCAGGTGAAGTCCATCCCGAGAGAACAGTCCTCTGTCTATGAATGCTTCCCAGCGGCCATACATCCCAAAGCCCTCCTTATAGCACCACAACCTGAGCCATCTATTGAGCATCATAATCTTGTCACACCTTTGTTGCCCTTCTCTAGGAACAGGCAGAATCCCACTGAAGATCACCTGAGCCTTGATTTCCTTAAGCATCAGCCTGGCATAGTCTCCCTTGATATGTTCCAGCGAGAATCTAGCTGTATAATTTGTTCCCACATGAAGGATAATCAATGGATTCTTTCCTGCTCCCGTTAGGATCCTCTTCAGCCTCAGGTCCACATCCCGTATCTTAGCACCTGGCAGACAGCACACCCTTCTATTCTCTGGATCAGCTCTTGTTACAGGCCTGTCTATTCTTCTCAGTAAGGAGTCCCCAATCACGTAGACCTGCCTTTTCCTGGCGATGGTGTGATTCTCCAGGCTATCCCCTGTTCCCTCTGGCTGCAAGTTCTCTTGATTCCTATTCTCCCTTGCAATCCTCTGCAACCCATCCTGTATTCTCTTGGGGCTCATATTTGGTGTTATCTGCATTGACTCTTGCCCGCTTCCTATAGGACTATCTGCTCTTCTCTTCTTCCTTGCCCTCTCACTTCAGTGATCACCTGCTGTGCCGCTTCTTCATTTTCCAACTCCGCAAACCTGTTCCTGAGCTCTATTTCTCCTTCACTAGCCTGTCTTTTCCTCTGCCTGGTTGTCTTAGTAACATGCTTCCACTGTCTACTTTCCACCCAGCACTATCCCCTCAGAGTTCTTTGGTCCTGCTTCCATCTGCAAGTCTGAGCTTTTCCCTTCAGTCTCCTCATGTCTTTGCGCCATCATCCGCTTGAACCCCCTTCTAAACTGAACCAGAGTTTCCACCTGCATCTCCAATCCTCTAATCTTCTCTTCCATCAGCTCTATCAGGAGGCACTTCATGCAGACGAAATTATTTTCAGGTACCCCCTCCAGGATCATGTACATGCCACAGCTTCTACATCTAGTCATCTTCATTGTGTCTTTCACTACTTGGGTCACTCCCATTGCTGCCTCTGTATCTGTCATAGCCTTTTCACCTAAGTCCTTTTAGTCCGGAAAACACAAACCAAACCAAACCACCACCATCCACAGCAAAACAAACCCCCAATGAGCACCAAAACACTGCCTTCACTAGCCTGTCTGTTCCTTTGCCTGGCTCTTAGTCTTCCCCAAAACTCCCCTTACAAACTCCCCTGTTTACAGCTCTGTTTGCTGGCTCCTGTGCCGCTGTGGTTGTCTGTGTTGCTGTGTGACTGGCTGGCTACCTTTATAGGACCCCTAGTCAGAGAAGCCCTGCCCCCTAATCAGGGCTCAGCTTCTCTCCCAGAGCCTGGAAAACAGAATGGGGAGGAAGCCACTGCTCATTTCCCATTCAGAGCCCTCATCGATCAGGGGCCAAGAGGGGAGGAGAAATGAAGGGCAGAAAGTGAAGCTGCCCCTGTGGGGAGAGCATTACTTTAGAACCCAGTCCAGTTCCCAGATCTCCCACACATTTCTAGGTCTGGCCTTGGAGATGTCATTTCACCTCCATCCCCTGTCTGTAAAATGGAGGTTGTAGTCCCCCCACAAGGAGGAATGGGGAGGACAGTCCCATTGTCTGCGAGGGGCTTGGACATTCTGGGCATGGATTGTGCCACAGTGAGTGAAGGGACCCAGATTTTGCTCCCTAGAGCCAGGAGAGGAGGATGGGATCAGAAGGTCAGTCAAAGGAGATGGGTCAGGAACTAATGCCACAGATGGAGCTTAGGGCTCAGTGCCTCCCTTCAGCAAATGGCTTCCTTACTGAAAAGACTGGCCCCTCTTGAACTCAGCAATCCGCATACTATCTGAAGTCCTTCCTGGTGTCCTTGAGGGGCTCCCTTCGTTCTTCTTGAATGTGGTGGATTCGTTGAACCAGGTAGATGGCCGGGAAGTATGGAGAGGCCATTGGTAGTGTGGCATGGAATCAGGGGGAAATCTATAGTTAGCAAAATAAAGGTGTCATTGGCATTTTGGTTTTGGAAATTTGGAGTTGATCTGTCCTCTCAGCCAAAGGTACGCGTTCACAGGGGGATGAAGCTCGCCATCTTGGTCACGTGACCTATGAGAGTCAGTTCCACCCTGTGGCCATTTGATTCAGGGAGATCAATAGTGAAATTCCATGGCAATGGGGGAGGGATAGCTCTGTGGTTTGAGCATTGGCCTGCTAAACCCAGGGTTGTGAATTCAATCCTTGAGGGGGCCATTTAGAGATCTGGGGCAAAAATTGGGGATTGGTCCTGCCTTGAGCAGGGGGTTGGACTAGATGACCTCCTGATATTCTATGATGATACCCTGATATAAGGGTCCCTTCCAACCCTGATATTCTATGATTCTATGGCCGGGGCAGGGTCTCCAGAGGCATGAGATGCCAAGAAGTTTGGTTCATGGTGCATTTGTGCAAGGGCAGAAGTCACATGAGTCAAGCTAAATCTGAATTTCAGCCCACATCTGGCACCACCAAACAAAGCAGGCCCTGATGGTCATAGTAGATGCATCTACTTCCATGATGAATGCTGTGCCTCAGAATAGATGCAGTGGTGAAGGCAATTCTGAGCTGTGTGAAGGCTTGTTGGGCCTTGGGTGACCACACGAATGTGGCCGTCTTGTGGGGGAGAGCTCTTGTGGGGGTTACAGGCTCTGAGAACGCTGGGCTGAAGCAGTGATAAAACTTGTGAAGCCTAGGAAGCACTGCTCTTCCTGAGGACTTCAAACTTCCTCCCACTTGTGAATGGCTTCCTCCTTCTTTGGATCAATCATGACACCTTCTGGGGAGAGGATGTACCCCAAAAACTCTGTGGAGAGTTGGCTGGAGGTTCGCTTTTCCAATTTTGGGGAGAGACCATGCTGCCGAAACCTCTCCAGGTTCAGGTGTGGGGCATGTGCTGCTCTGGGTTCTCCAAAAAGAGAAGTATGTCACCTGAATAGATGACAATGTATGGATCCACTATGTCCCCAGCTACATCACTGATGAAGTGTTGCAAGGTCAGGAGACCGTTAGTGAGCCCAAATAGCATACCAGACAGTTAAAATGTCCCTAGTGTGTTTTGAAATCTGTCTTCCATTTGTCCCCAGCCCAAATGAGTGTTAGATTGGAAATCCTTGCAGATGAAGTTTGATGAAAACCTTTGCAGATTTTCTGTGAGCCAACAATTGTGGGATTCACAGCAGGGGGTAATGGTTCCAAACTATCACTTTGTTCAGGGGCTGACTGTCTAAACATAAGCATAGTAGAGTCCCACCCGTGGGAAATGCTTAGTAGCTAATAAACCCTTTGGACCAGTTTTCATGACTGTATGCAGGGAGAGTCACAAATTCTTGTTCCGACAACGTGTAAATACAGCCAAAGGCAACTTTCAACCAAGGTTGTAGGTCAATAGGGCAGTCATAGTCCTGGTGCAGAGGCAACGAGTCCACATTTCTTTCAAAGGTATCTATGTAATCCGGGTGTTTATCAGGAATGCCAAGTTTCCAAGCCAAGAATGGTGGAGTGGTCCAGGGGCGGAGGTTAGTTAGAGAAACCCCTACATTTTCAATCACTTCCATTGCATAACTCCAGTAGAAGCATCACCGGGCCAGGCTCATGTAGTGAGGCCATGGTTCACACCTGGTGTGATGTGTCTCCTGTTGCATATGGGTCACTTACTTGTGGAGAGCCTGCTTCTCTGAAAAAGTTTCACCACCTGCTGCATCTAATAAGTAGGTCCAGTGATTGGAACGTAGGTCGCAGCGAGGTGCAGGATTGTGCCTAGGCTAAGAGTGGTGCTAGAATCAAGGTCCAGGGACACAGTAGGATCCATCAGAGTCCATCGACAAAGCAGAAGGAGAACCAGAGCCAGAGTCCAAATCGAGGCCAGAGGTCGAAGTTGGGTGGTGAGAAACCAAAGATCAGCCAAGTCGATGTCAAGCCAGAGTCCAGATACAGGCCAAAGGTCAAAGCTGGGTTGTCAAAATCTGAGGGCTTGGGGAACATCAGGAGGAGGAGGCAATGCTGGAGCGGGTTGGTGGAGGGCCTGGAGTCAGGCTAGAGAAGGGCAAGGAGAATACTGGGTCAGCGTTGGTAGCCAACATCTAGAGTTCAGGTTCACGCCAAAGTCACAGCCAGAGACCGGAGCCAAGGGTCAAGCCAGATTCAATAGCGAGGAACCGGAGGGCAGGGCAGGGCAGGGTGGTGCATGCAGGCGGGAACCAGGATGACTTATAGGTACTCCTAGGCACTGCCCACCTGGAGCCCTAGAGACCCCTCATCGGGGGACTCCCTTCCTAGGAATAAAAGAAGGACAGCAGGATGACAAAGATGTCTCTGACCCTGGGGTCCAAGCCAAGGGGAGTTCCCACCCAGGCTATGTGCCAGGACCCCATCACTCTCCCTGTTCATTTCACACTCAGAGACCCCCTAGCAGGAGGGGAGAATAAAGGGCAGAAAGTGAAGGTGCCCCTGGGGGAAAGGCACTAGCCTGGGACCCAGTGCAGTTCCCAGATCTCTACCCAGGATTCTGTGACCAGGACCACAGCCCTTCCTCTGTGTCTCAGTCCCCACCCGTCATATGGGAAGGATCTTTCCCTGCCCCAGGGTGCTAGCAGGGAGTTTCATTCCTGCCTAGGAAGGGTTCAGATACCAGGTGGGTGGCTTGGGCCCCAGGTGGGGGGATGGTCAGACATTCACTGCATCAGGGGTGACACGGGTCATGGGGAGGTCTAAGCAGTGATGATGGGGAGGGCCTCCACATCAGACCACCACTCCCAGACTGCAATGTTTACTGAGGATAAACCCTGGTTCTGTGGATGCTCCCATTTCTGGGCCAGCCCCACAGCCCTGACAGCCTGATACTTCTGAGACTGGCCTCTGGGCATGGGGGCAGGGACAGTACCTGGCCTGGCCCCAACTCCAGGGGTCGGGGTGGGGCAGGGTGGTGAGAGTGAGGTGTTCGGCCTGGGTTTCTCTCAGTGCTCTGGGCTGTATGTCCGCTCCCCCCAGGCCTTCTCCCCCATGCACAGTGAGAAAGGGCAGTACCTGCGGCAGGGAGTGGGACCAAATGAAGGGCAGGCAGGGTCATATGAAGGGAGGGCCCTTCAAAGGTGTCCCATGGAGCACAGCCCCTGCAATGCTTTGGACACCTGGTGCAAGCATCTGATCATAGAATCATAGAATATCAGGGTTGAAAGGGACCTCAGGAGGTCATCTAGTCCAACCCCCTGCTCAAAGCAGGACCAATCCCCAATTAAATCATCCCAGCCAGGGCTTTGTCAAGCCTGACCTTAAAAACTTCTAAGGAAGGAGATTCCACCACCTCCCTAAGTAACCCATTCCAGTGTTTCACCACCCTCCTAGTGAAAAAGTTTTTCCTAATATCCAACCTAAACCTCCCGCACTGCAACTTGAGACCATTACTCCTTGTCCTGTCCTCTTCTACCACTGAGAATAGTCTAGAACCATCCTCTTTGGAACCACCTCTCAGGTAGTTGAAAGCAGCTATCAAATCCCCCCTCATTCTTCTCTTCTGCAGACTAAACAATCCCAGTTCCCTCAGCCTCTCCTCATAAGTCATGTGTTCCAGACCCCTAATCATTTTTGTTGCCCTTCGCTGGACTCTCTCCAGTTTATCCACATCCTTCTTGTAGTGAGGGACCCAAAACTGGACACAGTACTCCAGATGAGGCCTCACCAATGCCGAATAGAGGGGAATGATTACATCCCTTGATCTGATGGCAATGCTCCTACTTATACAGCCCAAAATGCCGTTAGCCTTCTTGGCAACAAGGGCACACTGCTGACTCATATCCAGCTTCTCGTCCACTGTCACCCCTAGGTCCTTTTCCGCAGAACTGCTGCTTAGCCATTTGGTCCCTAGTCTGTAGCTGTGCATTGGGTTCCTCCATCCTAAGTGCAGGACCCTGCACTTGTCCTTGTTGAACCTCATCAGATTTCTTTTGGCCCAATTTGTCTAGGTCCCTCTGTATCCTATCCCTGCCCTCCAGCGTATCTACCACTCCTAGTTTAGTATCATCCGCAAATTTGCTGAGAGTGCAGTCCACACCATCCTCCAGATCATTTATGAAGATATTGAACAAAACCGGCCCCAGGACGCACCCCTGGGGCACTCCACTTGACACCGGCTGCCAACCAGACATGGAGCCATTGATCACTACCCATTGAGCCCGACAATCTAGCCAACTTTCTACCCACCTTATAGTGCATTCATCCAGCCCATACTTCTTTAACTTGCTGACAAGAATACTGTGGGAGACCATGTCAAAACCTTTGCTAAAGTCAAGAAACAATACATCCACTGCTTTCCCTTCATCCACAGAACCAGTAATCTCATCATAGAAGGCGATTAGATTAGTCAGGCATGACCTTCCCTTGGTGAATCCATGCTGACTGTTCCTGATCACTTTCCTTTCCTCTAAGTGCTTCAGAATTGATTCCTTGAGGACCTGCTCCATGATTTTTCCGGGGTCTGAGGTGAGGCTGACTGGCCTGTAGTTCCCAGGATCCTCCTTCTTCCCTTTTTTAAAGATGGGCACTACATTAGCCTTTTTCCAGTCATCTGGGACTTCCCCCGTTCGCCACGAGTTTTCAAAGATAATGGCCAATGGCTCTGCAATCACAGCCGCCAATTCCTTGAGCACTCTCGGATGCAACTCGTCCGGCCCCATGGACTTGTGCACGTCCAGCTTTTCTAAATAGTCCCTAACCACCTCTTTCTCCACAGAGGGCTGGTCATCTATTCCCCATGTTGTGATGCCCAGCGCAGCAATCTGGGAACTGACCTTGTTAGTGAAGACAGAGGCAAAAAAAGCATTGAGTACATTAGCTTTTTCCACATTCTCTGTCACTAGGTTGCCTCCCTCATTCAGTAAGGGGCCCACACTTTCCTTGGCTTTCTTCTTGTTGCCAACATACCTGAAGAAACCCTTCTTGTTACTCTTGACATCTCTTGCTAGCTGCAGCTCCAGGTGCGATTTGGCCCTCCTGATTTCATTCCTAAATGCCCGAGCAATATTTTTATACTCTTCCCTGGTCATATGTCCAACCTTCCACTTCTTGTAAGCTTCTTTTTTATGTTTAAGATCTGCTAGGATTTCACCGTTAAGCCAAGCTGGTCACCTGCCATATTTACTATTCTTTCGACTCATCGGGATGGTTTGTCCCTGTAACCTCAACAGGGATTCCTTGAAATACAGCCAGCTCTCCTGGACTCCTTTCCCCTTCATGTTAGTCCCCCAGGGGATCCTACCCATCCGTTGCCTGAGGGAGTCGAAGTCTGCTTTCCTGAAGTCCAGGGTCCGTATCCTGCTGCTTACCTTTCTTCCCTGTGTCAGGATCCTGAACTCAACCAACTCATTGTCACTGCCTCCCAGATTCATAGATTCATAGATATTTAGGTCAGAAGGGACCATTATGATCATCTAGTCTGACCTCCTGCACAACGAAGGCCACAGAATTTCACCCACCACTCCTACAAAAAAAACCTCACACCTATATCTGTGCTATTGAAGTCCTCAAATTGTAGTTTAAAGACCTCAAGGAGCAGAGAATCCTCCAGCAAGTGACCCGTGCCCCATGCTACAGAGGAAGGCGAAAAACCTCCAGGGCCTCTTCCAATCTGCCCTGGAGGAAAATTCCTTCCCGACCCCAAATATGGCGATCAGCTAAACCCTGAGCATATGGGCAAGATTCATCAGCCAGATACTACAGAAAATTCTTTCCCAGGTAACTTGGATCTTACCCCATCTAAAACCCATCACAGGCCATTGGGCCTATTTACCATGAATATTTAATTACCAAAACCATGTTATCCCATCATACCATCTCCTCCATAAACTCCATCCACTTTTGCTTCCCCCACTAATTCTTCCCGGTTTGTGAGCAGCAGGTCAAGAAAAGCTCCCCCCCTAGTTGGCTCCTCTAGCACTTGCACCAGGAAATTGTCCCCTACACTTTCCAAAAACTTCCTGGATTGTCTATGCACTGCTGTATTGCTCTCCCAGCAGATATCAGGAAAATTAAAGTCACCCATGAGAACCAGGGCATGCGATCTAGTAGTTTCTGCAAGTTGCCGGAAGAAAGACTATATAGATATAGGCTTTCTTCGGGCAATATATATATATATTGCTGGAAGAAATTATATATATATATATATGATATAGAAGAGGTGAGCCATGATGTTAGCTGTAACATCCTCCTGCTGCAAGAGAACAGGGATCAGTCAGAGACTTGGACACCCATGGTAACGAAGGGCATTAACGGCACTGGGAGCCAGCAAAATTTCCACCCAATCCCTCAGCACATCTGAGGGATGGATTACCCAACCCAACCCCCGAGATGAAATCTTGTCTCCTCTCTAGTGACTTCCAACCCCACTCCCGCCATTATGGAATGAACTCCTGCCCCCATTCCTCTCAGTCCCCCTGTGAGAGCTGTTCCACCTCCAAATCCAGCTGGAGATTTAGCTCAGCTCCCCAGAATCCCCTCAGCCACCCTCTCCCCCTCCAGCTGAGGGGTTGGGAGGCTTTGGGCAGTTGTGCAGTGGGGTGAGAGGAAGTGGACACTTTTCCCCAAGGGACCCCCCCCATCCTTAATGTGATGCCATGGATGGTTACTCTGGTGAATGGGGCACTTGAGCAGCCTCTGCTGACTGAATCTTCCAGTTCTCCCAGAGCAGGTGGTGGCTGGGATAACATGATACCAGAGCACTAGGAACCTGCCTGAGGCTCCGAGTGATATGAAAGGCTCACAGAGGTTGTTAGGGGAGTTTGCAGCCCCTAGCATGAGCAATGGCAGTGTGTCATCTTGATGTGATGTCTGTTAGGAAATAGCCTTGCTGGAGAGCTGGGTCTGCACTGCTTTGAGCTGCTCAGGGAACAAGCTCCTCACCTACCAATGGCACCTGCCTGGATTCTTCCTCTCCTTGCTCCCTGGTCAGTGAATGGGGATGGGATGGGAATGATTTTCAATGGCCTGGAGGTGAAAAGCCCTGGGGGTCCCTCCCCAATTGGTCCTTCTTTGGTGACCTCATCCACTATCAGCTGGCCGGCTTCCCCCAGGATGGAATACTCAGCACCAGCCCAGCCTGGCTGACACAGAGCTGGGGGTCGTGTATGGCCAGCAGCGCTGCCTGGAGGAAGGTTCTTCTTTGGCCTTCCATGAAGATCTCTCCAAAGACCTAAAACCAACAGCACCGGAGCCCTTGGCAATTGCCCAGAACTAGGCTCCAAATCCCTCTAGTGGCTCACAAGGAGGATAAAAGTCCTGCTGCAGCCAACCTTTGGGGTCCCATGGACCAAGGAACCCCTTCAGTAAGAGGTTGCAGGCACCGAGGCCTCAAATAGCTCTTTCTGGAGAAAGATTCACCACAGGTGCCATGGCATGCTGGGAATGTGTCTGTGTGCATGAGCTTGGAGAGCTCTGGTATGCAGCTCACAAAGACAACAAAGGACCCCCTACTTCTCCCAGAAGCAATATCTCCTGCAGCTCACCCACTAGAGGTAGGGGCCTTTTAGATCTGCTTCCATTCCCATGCCCCACCCCGCAAGTCTCACATATGCTGCAGTAATTCAGCCCAGGGTAATAGCTCAGTGTCCCTAACCCAACGCCTAGCGCAGGGGCAGGTTCTGCTTCCTGACTTGCAATGGTGCTGGACAAACCCCAAACCCTGCCTGTGCTTCCAAAGGGTGCAGGGAATCCAACGAGGATCTGGTCCGGCAATAGCTGGTGTGAGCTTCCTAACTCACTGACCCAGTGGCTCCCCTCTCAGACACTAGGGTGTCAACCAGGGAGACACTGAGCAGAGCCTGATCCCCTGAGATACAATCCTCCATTAACTCAAACCCCCAAGAGATCCCTTTTATGCCATGTAGCCATGGATCCATGTAAGACACACAAACCGGGGCCATAAGCAAGGCTCCAACCCAGGATCCTCAGCCTCTTGCAGACAAACACTGTCAGCTGGAAATAAGTAGCAGTCTCTTGCCCCGTATCCATGACACACTCACTGCAGGGGGAGACAGCTCCACACCAGAGCTGCTGCAATGCACCGGTTGAGAGTCCTTACCTCCCACACCCTGGCCATGTTCCAGTAGCCCAGGCACTCGGTGTCCTGGAGCCTGTCCCAACACCACAGCTCACTTGCCTCTCTGATGTTCAGCTCTGGAGGAGAAAGACAAACCCATTGGTGAGGTTTGGCATTCCTCTTTCAGTGCCTGTTTCCTTCTGTTCCCTTTGCTGGGTGCACACTGAGTCCTCATGGCATCCATGGCCAAATGGAATCGCAGGGTTCCCACCAGGTGGTTTAGTAGCTGAAGGGGGATTTGTCTCATTCGTCACAGTAATTATGTGACCCTTAAGGTCATTGGGCTCTGGGAGTGAGTGCGTATTAATGGTGGCGTCTAATACTGAGACCTAACCTAACCTAATTGCCTTCTATGATGAGATAACTGGCTCTGTGGAGGAGGGGAAAGCAATGGACATGTAATTCCTTGACTTTTGCAAAGTTTTTGACACGGTCTCCCACAGTATTCTTGCCAGCAAGTTAAAGAAGTATGGGCTGGATGAATGGACTATAAGGTGGATAGAAAGTTGGCTAGATCGCAGGGCTCAGCGGGTAGTGATCAATGGCTCCATGTCTAGTTGGCAGCTGGTATCAAGTGGAGTGCCCCAAAGGTCGGTTCTGGGGCCGGTTTTGTTCAATATCTTCATAAATGATCTGGAGGATGGTGTGGATTGTACCCTCAGCAAGTTTGCAGATGACACTAAACTGGGAGGAGAGGTAGATATGCTGGAGGGTAGGGATAGGATACAGAGGGCCCTAGACAAATTAGAGGATTGGGCCAAAAGAAATCTGATGAGGTTCAAAAAGGACAAGTGCAGAGTCCTGCACGTAGCACAGAAGAATCCCATGCACTGCTACAGACTAGGGACCGAATGGCTCGGCAGGAGTTCTGCGGAAAAGGACCTAGGGGTTACAGTGGAGGAGAAGCTGGATATGAGTCAACAGTGTGCCCTTGTTGCCAAGAAGGCTAACCGCATTTTGGGCTGTATAAGTAGGAGCATTGCCAGCAGATCAAGGGACGTAATCATTCCCCTCTATTCGGCATTGGTGAGGCCTCATCTGGAGTACTGTGTCCAGTTTTGGGTCCCTCACTACAAGAAGGATGTGGAAAAATTGGAAAGAGTCCAGTGGAGGGCAACAAAAATGATTAGGGGGCTGGAACAGATGACTTATGAGGAGAGGCTGAGGGAACTGCGATTATTTAGTCTGCAGAAGAGAAGAATGAGGGGGGATTTGATAGTGGCTTTCATCTACCTGAATGGGGTTTCCAAAGAGGATGGATCTAGACTGTTCTCAATGGTACCAGGTCATAGAACAAGGAGCAATGGTATCAAGTTACAGTGGGGGAGGTTTAGGTTGGATATTAGGAAAAACTTTTTCGCTACAAGGGTGGTGAAGCACTGGAATGGGTTACTTAGGGAGGTAGTGGAATCTCCTTCCTTAGAGGTTTTTAAGGTCAGGCTTGACAAAGCCCTGGCTGGGATGATTTAGTTGGGGATTAGGTCCTGCTTTGAGCAGGGGGTTGGACTAGATGACCTCCTGAAGTCCCTTCCAACCCTGATATTCTATGATTCTATGACCCCTCCATGCCCACTGAAGTCAGGATCTGGCCCTAGCTACCCAACTGGTGACATCCTACAAGCGTTCTGCCCTTCCCCTGTGGTCCCTACTCCTGCCCCTGCCCTCATGATGGGCTCTTTCTCTCCACGAGTGTCAAGGTTCCTTCCCCACTCTGAACTCTAGGGTACAGAAGTGGGGACCTGCATGAAAACCTCCTAAGCTTACTTTTACCAGCTTAGGTTAAAACTTCCCCAAGGTACAAACTAATTTTACCCTTTGCCCTTGGACTTCCACTGCCACCACCAAACTTTATCTGGGTTTCTGAAAAAAACATAGTTTGGAAACATCTTTCCCCCCAAAATCCTCCCCACCCTTGCACCCCACTTCCTGGGGAAGGTTTAGTAAAAATCCTCACCAATTTGCATAGGTGACCACAGACCCAAACCCTTGGATCTTAGAACAATGAAAAAAGCATTCAGTTTCCTTACAAGAAGACTTTTAATAGAAGTAAAAAAGAATCATCTCTGTAAAATCAGGATGGTGAATACCTTACAGGGTAATTAGATTCAAAACATAGAGAATCCCTCTAGGCAAAACCTTAAGTTACAAAAAAGACACACAGACAGGAATATTCATTCTATTCAGCACAGCTATTTTCTCAGCCATTTAAAGAAATCCTAATCTAACACATACCTAGCTAGATTACTTACTAAGTTCTAAGACTCCATTCCTGTTCTGTCTCCGGCAAAAGCATCACCCACACAGACACAGACCCTTTGTTTTTCTCCCTCCTCCCAGCTTTTGAAAGTATCTTGTCTCCTCATTGGTCATTTTGGTCAGGTGCCAGCGAGGTTAGCTTTAGCTTCTTAACCCTTTACAGGTGAGAGGATTTTTCCTCTGGCCAGGAGGGATTTTAAAGGGGTTTACCCTTCCCTTTATATTTATGACAACGTGTCTCAGTAGCACCATTCCTGTCCCCTCACCAGCTGGGAGCCCCGTGGGTGGGCTGATTTCTTTGGGCTGGGGAACAGAGCTGGGCTCTGAGATAAAGCAGCCAATTTCCCTGGCAGTTTCTTTCTCTTCCCCTCTCCTTGAATTAGGGAGAAGAGTGTGAATCATCATCTAAGCTGGGATCGGTCTTAGAGGAGGGGGCTTCTTTCTGTAGGGTCCCATTGCCCAGCAAAGGGGGGAACCAAAGCAGGGGCCTTGTTTCTATTGGGGGTCCCTCTGCTCCGCTGCAGTTGGTCTAGAAGGTGAGGCCTTAGTTCTATAGGCTTCCCAATGGCCAGCTGGAGCTAGTATCTGAGGGGCTCACTTCTATGGGGTCCCATTGCCCAACTGAGTTTCTTACCCCACTTCTGCAGCAGGATCCTGTACAGCCAATAAATCCCACCCCTGGCTTGCCGGCTGATGTCGTTGGCTGGGTCAGATATATGTAAACCCAGCTGCAGCACAAAGTTGCCCACCTTGGGGAAGTCAGAGCAGCTCTGGTGGAAGGAAGAGAGGGGAATCCATGATCATTCTCCCTTCAGCTCTCCAGCTCCCCTGAGCCAGAGCTCTGCTCCCACTCCATCTGTAGGAGGAGCTGGGGGAGAGGAGCGAGAGCCCTCATTCTCTCTGTCCCCAAGGGAGCTTGGACCAAAGGGACCAGGGCAAGGACCCCCTATAAGCACTCGCTGCCTAGCTGCTCCAGAATAACAAGGGCACTAAGGCCAGGCACAAACCTGCCAGCCAGTGGCCTATGGAATGCGGCAGTCCCTTATGGACCCGGGGGAACCACTTAGCCAGGGGAAGAGGAACTTGACTCAAGCATAGTTGAGGCTCAGTTCTGACTCTGCCTCCCCACAGGGGCCCTCTCTATTTACAACCCCTGAAGCGGCTTGTCCCACAGCCTGTCAGAGCCAGCCCTGTGTATGCAGGATGCTGGGGTCAAAGGTCACTTACATCAAATCCGGTGAGGGAGGTGGCAAATCGCAGCAGGGCAGCACTGCTCCATATGGCCCTAGCTCTCTCCTTGGTCTCTCTGGAGTGGAGACAGAAATGGACATGCTGCGGGAGAAGGAGGCGGAGAGGGTCAACGGGCAGGTGTACATGCTCTTCAAATGAGCCTCTCCCCCTCCCCAAGGGGATGAGACTGGTGCTCAGGGTAGAATAGCTGACCCCTGGTCACAGAGCTTAAAAAAGGGGGTTCATGACACTGCCCACATCTTGCTGGGCACAAGCTGTCATTTTCTCTACAGGGTGGAACAATGTTCGGCCTTGAGGCTGGTCTATTTGCTCTGAACCCTGGATCCATGAACAGCTACAAAGGCCTTGGTAGGTTGGATGGAGTGGCCATGAGGACAATCCCTCTGGGAACTGCAGTATGCGTAGGACAGAAGAGCTGATTCCCTGAGGCTCCTCCTGTATCTCAGGGTCTCCCTAGAAAGGAGCCAGTGACTTTTCTCAGAGGCCCATTTCCTTGATCACACGGGGGTTTCAGTCTCTCAGTCCCCAGCCAGGACTGGTGCTCACTGTTAGTGCTTAATGGAACTATGTAGAGCTCTGTCTTATAGTCCCAGTTCCTTTCCTCTGTCCCCCATAACCTGCTGTGAGGCAGAAGGGCCCCAACATTGCACTGCTCTGCTCTGGGAAAGCGTGGCCAGCTGAGTGCAAGCTGGGAGGACACAATGGAAACATGGCTCTTCTAGTCTCTCCTTTGCAGCCCTCTCACGGGGTTAAGGGGAAATTCCACCCCAGACCCTCCCATTCTGCTCACCTCCAAGAGGTGCTGCAGCTTGTCTGTGGTGGGGATCTCTGTCAGCAGGCTCCTGAGCATGGTGTCCAGGCTCTGTGAATAGGTCTTGTGTAGAGCCTGCAAGAAGAGGGAGCACCTGTCAGTCATTGTTTCTGGAGCTACACCAGTCAGGGGACAATTAGGGGGGTTTTCTGGGGAACCCTGGCAAGACCCAAAAGGCACAACCTGGCCTCTCCCATTCACATCACTCCAGGGACACTTAGCAAGAGTTCATGGCCGGATGCCTTCTGTCTCTTCAATCCTTGCCTTTAGCAGTTCTCTGCACAGGGCTGGTACCCAGCAGAGTATGGAACAGCCAAACTGCAATGGGTGGGAGGTGGGATTCCCGGGAGAGTCAAGGCAGCAGAGCACAGAATGAGGAGAGGAGGGGAGGCTGGGATCAGCCACAGATGGGCAACGCAATCCCCTCTGGAGGGAAGGGGCTCTCCCTGCCAGTTTGTCCCCCCCACCACCGGGCCTGTTACCAGCTTTGCTCACCCCTCCCCTATTCTCAGCAGCTCCATCAAACCAAGGGAGCAGGGACCAGAGGCCGCTCCTGGGACAGAGAAGTAGGATATGACCTACCTGGAAGCGGGTGGTGTCCTTCCCAGTGCCCATTGAGAAAATGCTGTAAAAAACAGTCTGCAGGAGGTGTGATTCCAGCTCTAATTCAAGTGGCAGCTTCAGTTTGCTGGCAGGAGAGAGGAATCTGTCTTACACTTTGCAGCACCAAAGTGACAGTACCTTGGACCTGACCCCCTTCCCCTGCAGTGATCCCCTCCATAAGGCCACTGTAACGTTACTGGAGTGAAATCAACCACCCGGCCAGGAAAGAGGGGACGTTCCCACCTCCTCTGCTGGGGGATGCAAACAGCCAAAACTGGGGGTAACCTAGGTGGGGGAGGATCAGCACCAAGGTGAGGGCAGCTGGATGGGAGGGTCCTGGTACCTGAGGTTGCAAACCGTGGCCATGGAGCTGGACAGGATGGAGCTTGGCTCAGACTCCATGGGGAGATTTTCAATCAGCTCCTGGGAGACCTCAAGGAGACAAAACCACATGTGAGATTCAGGTCCCGCAGACCCACAGGCATTTCCCAGGGAGAAGGCCAAACTGCCAGTATCACCCTCACCCCTAACCAGCTGGGACAAGACCCCCCTGCATGGGTGGGAATGGAACAAGGGGCGGGACAGACTCAGTGGCAGTGCAGCTGGGGGATTTTTGTACCTCATCTCTGCCCTGGAGGTGCTGCTGGATGACCCTGATGGTGGCTTGTTCTGGGGACATATCTTCCTTCTTCTCCATCTCCTCCAGCTGGGCACTGGGGGTCTCTGCCCCTGGGAGAGAAGGAGAAAGGATCAGTCCTGCTGCTGCTGGGGGGATGCAGTGGAGAGAGAAGGCTCAATTTTCCCCCCTCCTGTGCAAGGAACCCCGTGGCAGAGAGGGCCCCACCCTGCCCCTCCCAGAGACACCCTAAGCCCCATCAGCCTCAGGGCCCCGTGGCAATCAGCCACCCCCCCGCACCATCATTAGGGGAGGCTGGAGCTCCCCTGACTCCGCCCAGCATCCCCTGCCAGAGGGCATGGCTGTGACACTCCCACTGGTGTCACATGGCTCACGTGGCTCACTGCCTTGAGCCCAGACTCATGGCTGTTCCCCACTCAGTTCCAGAATGGCGCCTTGGCGAGCCCATGGGCACAGGGTGTTACTAGTCCCCCACCTCCCCAGTTGTCCTCCCTTTCCCTTGGGTCTCCCCTCACCTGTAAAGAGGGGGCCTTCAGCCTCAGGGCTGTCAGACCCCACTGAGGGGCTTCTGGCCCCTCGGGAGTAGGCGGAGCTGCTGGTGCTGGTGCCAGAGTCACCCATCTCTTGCTCTGGGCTGGCTGGGGGCTCCTCAGTGGCCAGGCTGGTGGACGGCTCCTGCTGGGCCCTGGGGCGGGGCTCCTGGCTCCTCTGCTTCCTGTAAAGGAAGCCCCAGAGCCACCTTGCCCGGCTCCTGCCCTCTCCTGGGTCCCTCCTGCATAGCTTCACCCTGGGCCACCTCCATTTGGGCCCAGAAGGTGCCTCAGGGCCTGCTATGGGAGCTGGTGTCTTCCTCCTTCTCCAGAATGTAAGTCAGCTCCTCCTCTTTGCCTGGCCACAAGCCTCTTCCCCACCCGCGGGGACAGAGGGTTCACACTCCTCCTGGGCAAACCAGCTGCTGCTTCCCACAGGCTCTGGAGCCACCTGCCCAGCCTTTCTCCTCAGCATCTGCTTCAGTCTCTCCATTCTGGAACTGAGTGGGGAGCAGCCATGAGTCTGGGCTTGAGGCAGCTGCTCATTAGTGGGCCTGACTGATCCCCTGCCCACCTCCCCTCCACTGAGGCAACTCCCCCACACCGCACACCCTAGGGCACGGGGGCTGCCATCCACACACACTGGCAGCAGCTCACAGCATAGGCTGCTCCCAATGTTCCCCCTCACCACTGGGCCCTGTGACACTGGGGGAGTCTTGTCCTTTCAGAGCAGTGGGGCTCTCAGTTTGGACAAGCAGCTCCCTCCACCCCAGTAGGCCATGCTCCCAACCAGGCCAGAGAAAGAGCAGAACCCAGATAGTCCCCAGCGAAAGTTGACAAGGTGCCAATCCTAGGAGGCAGAAGTCGCCCTCAGTTCCCACTGATTTCACTGATTGGGGTTGTGGGTTCAGCAGGTGGCAGGTTCTGCCCTCCCCAAAGACTCTCGACCTGGGGAACAATCTCTGACAAGGGAAGGGCTGGGAGCCCTATTGCTGGGCCATTCCCACCACACTGGGGTCGGCTCTGGAGAACACCCTGCAAGAAACAAGCTGCCCAGGCTGAGCGAAGGGCTGCAGGAGTCTGTGTTAGGAAATCTAGTCTCATAAAAGGAGAGTCCTCTCATTTCTGCCCCTCCCCAAGTGGAACAGGGAAGCCTCTGAGGAAATGCTTACATGCCACTCTCTTGCTCTAGATGGGAAAGAGCTGGGTGGCAGATGCTCACCGATGGTCAGTCCCTTTCCCTCCTTCTCGTTCTCCTGCACCCAGGTGGGCTGGAAAGGGTGCTGCACAATGCCTTGCCAGCAGGGCAGGGTGTAGAAACCAGGAGATCAAAAGTGGCTATGAAAACAAGATGATGTTTTATTGCTGGGGGATGGATAAACTCAGACTAGCAGCCAGGGGTACAGACCACTGACTGATGGCCAGCAGGACACCTCCCATCTCAAGGTCTCCTAGTACCTCACATGCATTCCTGAAGCATGACGACCCAAGGGCAGTGGGGGGGACCCCAACCCCATTGATGGAAACAGAGGCCTGGGTAGGAGAAGCCACTGCCTCAGGGTTGCACTGGGAGTCAGTGATAGAGCCAGGGATGGAGCCCAGGAGTCCTGTCTCCAGGCTCCCACACTAGCCACTAGAGGAACACTCCCTTCCAAAGCTGGGAAGTGCAAGCAGGACCCTGTTCCCAGTCTCCCTGGTCCAAGTGTGACTTGTTGTAGTGACTGAGACAGGGTGTTGGGAGTCAGGACTCCTGGCTTTCATTGGTGGTTTTCCTATTGATTTAAGGAACCTTGAGCAAGCCATTCCCCCTCTCTATGTTTCAGTCCCCAGCAATGAGGATCTAATACTTACCCATTATTGTAAAGCGCTGTGAGATTTACCCAGAAAGAGCCACTCTGTAAGTTCTATGCAGCACTGGACCATCAAAGGTCAGATCCAAATTCCTGCACTGGAATGGGTTACCTAGAGAGGTGGTGGAATCTCCATCCTTAGAGATTTTTAAGGGCCAGTTTGATAAAGCCCTGGCTGGGATGATTTAGTTGGGGTTGGTCCTGACAAAATTGCCTCCTGAGGCCTTTTCCAACCCTAACCTTCCATGATTCTATGATTCTATGATCCTAGAGTGAGGAGTGTTTGGATCCTGGCTTTCAGTTCAGCCCAGTGAATTGCCTTTTATGACAGAGAGAGGAGCCCACCCTAGAGTTTGGATGGAGGAGGATCAGACCTTCCTGGGTTGAGAGATGATCTAAGAGGCCATTTCATCCCTAGCGGGGTGGATAAAAATAGATTAGGAGAGAGTCTGCGGACAGGTATTAATACTTGGTGGTATGGGCCCCCTGGTGAGGGGCCTTACATGCTAATTGCACTTCCTCCTCTCTCTACTGTGGAATCTCTTTTTTTCGGGGGGAGGGATAGCTCAGTGGTTTGAGCATTGGCCTGCTAAACCCAGAGTTCAATCCTTGAGGGGGCCATTTAGGGATCTGGGGCAAAAATTGGGGATTGGTCCTGCTTTGAGCACAGGGTTGGACTAGATGACCTCCTGAGGTCCCTTCCAATCCTGATATTCTATGATTATTTTTTTAAAATATTAACTGGATTTGTAATTAAATTAACAACAAGCTTGTTTATTAAAAATCATCTACTTAAAATTAATGATGTGATAGCTAAGCCCCTAGAACCAAAGTTAGCTGACATGCTAACCCATCTTTGGACAGCAGTAGCTTCCTTGAAAGGTGCAGAAAATATTTTCTTCATTTCAGTTGTAAGCAGAGTCAGGATGAGCTCTACCCTGATATCTGGTGGTGAGTTGTGTCAAGCTGTGGAAAAGAACTTCAGGGGTAGATGTCATTTGCATAGGTACACCCACCCCACCTAGCATGAGTCCATAGCAGCCCAAATGGTCACTTTGGCTGCAGTGGGATCCCCAGTTTCTCTGTTATTGGGGCAGGAAGAATAGAGTGTGGTTATCCTGATTATGTGACAGTGGAACTGTACTTGGCCTTTTATGATGGAGGAACTCTACATCAACTAAGTAGCACTCGCTAGGCAAGGGATATGGGTTCCAAAACCCAGTGAGTTGAAAGAGGTTGGGGATAAGCATTTGTACTTTGTGGTATGAGACCCTTCTGAGGGCCCTAAATGTCTATTGTACTCTTCTCCTCTTCACTATGGCATATCAGAGCTAACTTTGATTCTATTAGAAATCTAGTTACAGGTTGGTGAGCTGAATTCACTAAGGCTCTCCTACTGCAAGCTGAGATCACTGAAGAGCTAAAATTACTGAGAGCTGAAATCACTGAGTGCTGTGTTAAGTAGCGGGGGAGCCTGAAAATATATTGCTGAGTGGCTAGTGGAGTGGAGCAGTTTGTAGGATGGCTACTGGAGAGGAGCAGCTGGTGGAGAGGTGTGGCTTGCAGTGAAGGATACAGCAGAACCTGAGGTAGGGCTGTTGGAGCACATAGGGTGCCCCTTTACCTACCCCCCCACACACACACTTCTACACTGGACAGGGTGTGTGTGTGTGTGTGTGTAAAACTCTGCAGATGAATGTTTGAACTCTGGGGCTGCACTGACCAGGACAGAGACCTTGGGGTTGTTGGACTTTTGGGACTTTGGGTGACTTTTGGGTTGCTGGACTCGAGAACCAAAGGGAAGGAGCATGGCCCAATTTGCTGGGGGCAGGGTTTTTGCTCATTGTTTGTGTTATGAAGCCTGTTTGTGGTCTTTCCCCAACATAATGCCACATTGTTTCTCTCTGTTATTAAAAGGCTTTTGCTACACTCAGACTCTGTGCTTGCGAGAGGGAAAATATTGCCTCTTAGAGGCGCCCGGGGTGTGTGTGATATATATTTGTCCCAGGTCACTGTGTGGGGGCTCCAGCCAGTTTTGCACTGTGTTATTGGAATGGAACCCCTACATACTGAACCCAGCCCTTGTTGCTGCCGACTCTCACGGGCAGAAGGGTTACACAGTTTATTCAAATAGTTCCATTCAATTGACCAGTTTGTTGAAATTTAACAACACCATTGGGAGTTCACAAAACAGGCAAACTTGCTTTCCTCCTTCAATCTATGGATAATCTGTGGATCTATTAGTTCATAAATCTAGAAACACATGGTGACCAGAATGTATCATTTCAATTCACTAACTGCACCTCACATTTCCTTTGTTTAAGAAATCAGTTAGTTTTAAATGCAAAACATTTTTGATACAACTCTTTTCTTAGGCTTCTCTTTCTAGCTCTGGCATGACCTTGCTGTGTGACCAAAGATAGGTCACTTCCTTTCTCTTTACCTCTGTATCATGGGGATGGAAAAAATTCTCTAAGTCTTAGCAGGAGAGAGATTTGAGCACATCAGGAGTTTTAGAGCTCTTGTGCTCAAAAGGACAATGGGTGATTGTTGTTTGGGGCAAGAATCCCGACGGATTTACTACTTGTCCCCCATTCAAAGCCAAGAACACATCTCTGTGTTTGCAATCATGAGTTAGAAATTCTCAGTGCCCCTCTGTCTCCCGCTGCCATCAGATGTTCCTTGGATTATAGAAGCTTGGATGCTAACAGGACTGGAATTTGTTACTGGCTCCTGGATGTTCCTAGCCAATGAGGATCTAAGTCTGGCCTCAGATGCCCAGACCCCCAGACACTAAAGATCAGGGTGGATTGATTTCATTCAAATTGTTTTGCATTTGTATTTTTGAGTTATTTTCCCAATGAAAGATTGATTCTCATGAAATTCTTAGTGGTGGCAGATGACAGAACAAGGAACAATGGTCTCAAGTTGCAGTGGGGGAGGCCGAGGTTGGATATTAGGAAAAACTTTTTCACTAGGAGTGTGGTGATACCCTTGAATGGGTTACCAAGGGAGGTGGTGGAATCTCCATCCTTAGAAGTTTTGAAGGTCAGGCTTGGCAAAGCCCTGGCTGGGATGATTTAGTTGGGGATTGGTCCTGCTTTGAGCAGGGGGTGGACTAGATGACCTCCTGAGGTCTCTTCTAGCCCTAATCTTCTATGATTCTGTGAATAGGTAACTGTTAAAACATGTTGACTTGCTGGTTTTGCAGGATACATAAAACCAAAGAGGTTGATTGAAACATTTTTTTTATTATTTAAAACAAACTCAGGTAGAGAAGTATCTCTAGTTAGTGAATTGAACTGATTGTTCCTGGTCATAATGTCCTTCCAGATTTTAGAAGTAGTAGCTCACATCTCCTCCTCTCTAGCCTTTATTCATATATTACAAGAGGAAAAGAAGCTTTCATCCTTTTTCAACTCCCAATCAGTTTCTTAAATTTGAATGAAGTAGCTGCATCAATTGACATGAAGAACATATTCTTTCTACACCTGCAGAAGAGGTTACTGCTGCCAAAATCTGGCTTAGTATTTCAACAAACTCTGGACCCAGGTGCTTAGGCAATGACTTCCAACAGTTCAGTGGTTTGACTGCCTCTGAAACTTGGCAGCAAACATGGACTTCTTCATATATTTATTTAATTTAAATTAGTTTAATCGGTTATAGCAACTGTAGGCCTTAAGATAGCTTGTCATAGTTTCAAAATTTATCCCTGATAGATTTGGTTTTTAAAACAAATAAAACTGCTTTTAAATTTACATTTTAAAAATCCAATTTAAATTTTTAAAAATGCCTTTTGGTATGTTTGGTTTTGAAACAGCTATTGATGTGTATTCACGTTGACTTTAGAAGAACTACTTCATTCAAGAGAATCATAAACTGCTCATATTCTATTAAAGGAGAGGAGGCAGCAAAATTCATCATATTGATAATTCGTTGTGAATTATTTGCTCAGTCTTAAAAGAGACTAACTAGAGTTTTGGACACTTGTTTGTTTATGTAGGCCCAGCTAAGAGGTGGGGGGAGGCGCAGGAATGCTGTCTCCGTCCCTGAACCAGTAGTAATTGCACAGGATGCTGCCACAAAACCTACATTTGATTGCCAAATCGTCTAAGCCATTCCTCTTCTGCGTGTCCTGTTTTATATGTTTCAAATCAACAAAACCTTCCCCTGGACAGTCACTGCCCAGGTAGTGCTGCAGGCAGAGGAGCCTGAGCAGTAACACTGTGACATCAGGAGTAACTCAGCCAACTGTCGCTCACTCCACTAACCCTGAGCATGAACCCTAACCCTGTGGCCTCCCTTGGTCATCGCTCCCACTGAAACCTGCAGGTTCATTGGCTGACTTATGCAAATCACTCTTGGAGAGTTAGCACTGACTGGCTGAATTAACTTTAAAGTCACAATGCTCTTCAGCTTACAGCACCAATGTAAGGGGCACAGTGTGGAAATCAGGCTTTTCTGGCATTGTTGTTTTCCAATTGTCACTAAAATCAACAAGGTTTTTCCCACTGATGCCTAGAAATTTCCTGAAATTTTGGAATCAATTGGATGCAGTTGTCAAAAATTATTGTGTTACAGACAAAGAAATGACATTGAATTGAGCCTCAGGCCTCACTGCACTCAGCCAACAGTGCATGAGTCTCCTTCCGATTAACTCAGCAATAACCCACACTTGGCGGATCAGTGCGGAGACTCTCAGGGCCTGGAGGCTGAGCATTCTCAATAGACGGGCAAAAAACAGCACTCGTCACCACGGGAGATCACCCTAGTGGAGATCACCATCCGCAGACAATTCCAGCCCCACCTCTTTCTGAGGGCCTCCTGCAATGACAGCTGGAGAACAGCCCCACAAGAGGGAAGGAGGAAGAGGGAAGCAAAAAGGGACAAATTTCAAATGCCCCCAGTGAGTCACAAATTCATAAATTCCAAGCCCAGAAAGAGTGGGTATAGCAGATATAGAACCTCTCTACTTCTACCTGAGATTCTGCTATGTACGGCTCCAAGGGTCACATTTGCCCCTTTGGCCATAGCGTCCCATTGGGAGCTCGTGGTCAGCTGATTATCCCGCATGACCCCAAGTCTTTTTCAGGTCACTGCTTCCCAGGATAGAGCCCCCCCCATCATATACATATAGCCTATATTTTTTCTTACCTTCTACACAGATGATGACTTCTTTCAACAAAATCCACAGAGAAATGTAAAAACTCCCAAAGAATCTCCTCCACACCAATCCTCTCTTTGTCCTCACAGAGAGACCGCGAGATGGAGGCATGCTGCAGCAAGGCTACAGGGGTCTCCAAGGTTCCCCCTGCCCCGCATCCCTGTCCTGCCTGGCTGTTGTCAAGGGAGCTCTGTGAGCTCACAGCCACCTTAACACTTTTGCCCAATAGGCTAAATTCCTGCCAAAGGCCTTTGTGAAGTCACTGTCACACTCACCTTTCCCTTGCAGGCCTGATGTCTGCCCCTGGCCAGCCTGGTTGGATGTTTGAGCTGCACCCTGGATCGCCCCACTTGCTCATTATTGATTCTGAGGAGCAAGCAGACTACTCAGCAGAGTCTGTTCCTCACCCCACACTGAGTTTTCCATAGAGGCATAGTTTGTGAAACAATTTGATCTCCTAATCCGGCCTCTATTTCACGAGCTATGAAATTTCACACACTTACCACCATATTAAGCTCAATAGCTTGTAATTCACTAAAAGGCACCTTCCGGAATGACAACCAGTTGTGATGTAAGGACACCAGGAAACAGAGAATCCACCTCTTCCCTGGGTAATTTGTTCCAGTTGTTAGTCTCCCTCATTGTCAAAAATTTGTGCACCTTACTTCTCATTTGAATTTCTCTGTCTTCAGCGAACAGCCATTGGTTCTTGTTGTGTCTTTCTTGGCTAGATTGAAGAGCACTTTGGTATTAAGAACATAAGAATGGCCATACTGGGGCAGACCAAAGGTCCATCCAGCCCAATATCCTGTCTACCAATAGTGGCCAATGCCAGGTGCCCCAGAGGGAGTGAACCTAACAGTGATCTCTCTCCTGCCATCCATCTCCACCCTCTAACAACAGAGGCTAGGGACACCATTCCTTACCCATCCTGGCTAATAGCCATTAATGGACTTAACCTGCATGAATTTATCCAGTTCTCTTTTAAACCCTGTTATAGTCCTAGCCTTCACAACCTCCTCAGGCAAGGAGTTCCACAGGTTGACTGTGCGCTGTGTGAAGAAGAACTTCCTTTTATTTGTTTTAAATCTGCTGCCCATTAATTTCATTTGGTGGCTCCTAGTTCTTATATTATGGGAACAAGTAAATAACTTTTCCTTATTCACTTTCTCCACACCACTCATGACTTTATATACCTCTATCATATCCTGCCCTTAGTTTCCTCTTTTCCAAGTTGAAAAGTCCTAGCCTCTTTAATCTCTCCTCATATGGGTCCCATTCCAAACCCCTAAACATTTTAGTTGCCCTTTTCTGAACCTTTTCTGATGTCAGTATATTTTTTTTGAGATGGGGGGACCACATCTACACACAGTTGTCATAAATATAAAGGGAAGGAAAACCATCCTTCTGTATACAGTGCTATAAAATCCATCCTGGCCAGAGGCAAAATCCTTTCACCTGTAAAGGGTTAAGAAGCTAAGGTAACCCCGCTGGCACCTGACCGAAAATGGCCAATGAGGGGACAAGATTCTTTCAAATCTTAAGCGGGGGAACAAAGGGTTTGGGCTGTCTGTGTGATGCTTTTGCCGGGAACAGATCAGGAATGCAGCCTCACAACTCCTGTTAAGTTAGTAAGTAATCTAGCTAGAAATGCATTAGATTTCCTTTTGTTTAATGACTGGTAAAATAAGCTGTGCTGGATGGAAAGTATCTTCCTGTTTTGTGTCTTTTTGTAATTTAAGGTTTTGCCTAGAGGGATTCTCTATGTTTTGAATCTGATTACCCTGTAAGGGAGTTACCATCCTGATTTTACAGAGGTGATTCTTTTACCTTTTCTTTAATTAAAATTCTTCTTTTCAGAACCTGATTGTTTTTTCTTTGTTCTTAAGATCCAAGGGTTTGAGTCTGTGCTCACCTGTACAAATTGGTGAGGATTCTTATCAAGCCCTCCCCAGGAAAGGGGGTGTAGGGCTTGGGGGGATATTTTGGAGGAAGACGTCTCCAGGTGGGCTCTTTGAGTCAGCAGTGTGCCCTTGTTGCCAAGAAGGCCAATGGCATTTTGGGATGTATAAGTAGGGGCATAGCGAGCAGATCGAGGGACGTGATTGTCCCCCTCTATTCGACATTGGTGAGGCCTCATCTGGAGTACTGTGTCCAGTTTTGGGCCCCACACTACAAGAAGGATATGGATAAATTGGAGAGAGTCCAGCGAAGGGCAACAAAAATGATTAGGGGTCTGGAACACATGACTTATGAGGAGAGGCTGAGGGAACTGGGAATGTTTAGTCTGCAGAAGAGAAGAATGAGGGGGGATTTGATAGCTGCTTTCAACTACCTGAGAGGTAGTTCCAGAGAGGATGGTTCTAGACTATTCTCAGTGGTGGAAGAGGACAGGACAAGGAGTAATAGTCTCAAGTTGCAATGTGGGAGGTTTAGGTTGGATATTAGGAAAAACTTTTTTACTAGGAGGGTGGTGAAACACTGGAATGCGTTGCCTAGGGAAGTGGTGGAATCTCCTTCCTTAGAAGTTTTTAAGGTCAGGCTTGACAAAGCCCTGGCTGGGATGATTTAATTGGGGATGGGTCCTGCTTTTGAGCAGGGGGTTGGACTAGATGACCTCCTGAGGTCCCTTCCAACCCTTATATTCTATGATTCTATGATTCTATGATTCTTTCCCTGTTCTTTGTTTAAATGCTTTGTGGTGGCAGCATAGGGTTTAAGGATAAGGCAAAGTTTGTACCTTGGGGAAGTTTTTAACCTAAGCTGGTAAGAATAAGCTTAGGGGGTCTTTCATGCAGGTCCCCACATCTGTACTCTAGAGTTCAGAGTGGGGAAGGAACCTTGACAGCAGTATTCAAGAAGTGGGCATACCATGGATTTATATAAGGGCAATAAGATATTCTCTGTCTTATTCTCTATCCCTTTTTTGATGATTCCTAACATCCTGTTTGCTTTTTTGACTGCCGCTGCACACTGCGTGGACGTCTTCAGAGAACTATCCACGATGACTCCAAGATCTTTCTCCTGATTAGTTGTAGCTAAATTAGCTCTCATCGTATTGTATGTATAGTTGGGGTTATTTTTTCCAATGTGCATTACTTTACATTTATCCACATTAAATTTCATTTGCCATTTTGTTGCCCAATCACTTAGTTTTGTGAGATCTTTTTGAAGTTCTTCACAGTGTGCTTTGGTCTGAACTATCTTGAGCAGTTTAGTATCGTCTGCAAACTTTGCCACCTCACTGTTTACCCCTTTCTCCAGATCATTTATGAATAAGTTGAATAGTATTGGTCCTAGGACTGACCCTTGGGGAACACCACTAGTTACCCCTCTCCATTTTGAAAATTTACCATTTATTCCTACCCTTTGTTCCCTGTTCATTTTTTTTTTTCATGAAGGGACTTCTACACCGTAACCCAGTTACCTCTCGATCTTATTCTATAGCTAGGACCCTACCAATGTCACAGCAGTGAACAATGTGTCACAGATCGTAAATTGCCCTGCCCTGTGAAATCACATCTCCTCATCCTGCTGGGAGCCCCCCAGCCAGAAGAACCCCAGTAGGGGCCTCCTAGCTGTTTGTCTGCTGGGCTGGGGACAGGACTTCCCCTGCATGGCTGCTCTCCCTGGGAATATCAGATGCATCTCCAGAGGCAGTGCAGAAGCGAATGCACTGCAGCAGCCCTTGCATTAGGCTCAGGGCTTTATCACCGTTTATTCTAAGTTTGTGGTTTTAATTGACTTGTTATAAATAGCATGGCTCCTATCTGTTTTAATTATGGAAAGGTGCTAGAGTGCTAATATGAGGCTTAAATCTATCACTCCACGCACCTCCTTGCCATAGATCAGGCGGTTGTGGCCTGGCCTTTTAGTTTCATAATAAGAAAGTTATATTTGTAATTGCCAACATTGCATTGTTTGTGGCTGACATTTCAAAAATGCTGACTTGGAAAAAAAACATTTGCAATTGTCAATCGCTTCTGAGCAAGCAGACTTTTGAAATTCCAAAATGCTCACCTCCTCCTTTTAAAAATAATTCTTTTTCTCTGCCATTGTCTTTCAGTTCAGTTTCTTAAAATAGCTACAGTATTAGTGTGATTCACTTACAAATTAGATTTTTTTTTTATTTTACTAGCAATTTTGGCTCTTTCTACCTGAAAATGATTCTTGAATTAATTTATTTTCTATCCCACATTACATCACAGTTAAGAGGGAACACAGCATTTGAAAATGTTCTGGGTATTGTGTTATTATAACAAGGTAAGAGTTGATGATGTTTTAGGATCAGTTCTGAAACCTGAAAATGATAAAGGAATTAATAATACATTACAATAACATTTTGTGGAAAAAATACTTTATTTTTCAATGGTCTGTTCAATATAATTTTTTTCTCTTTACGTTTTCTTGTGGTTTCCTATTATGGTGAAATGTGATTAGTCCAAACAGGACAATTGAAACGTGTGTGTGTGTGTGTATGTGTGTGCATGCTTGTTTTAATTTTTCACATTGATAAGGTAAAGAATTCTAGAAATCTAGTACAAAAATAGCGACATTACTAGAAAAAAAATACAAATACAAAATAAAAATACAAATGTCTGGCTGGGCACAGTAAAAAAAGTGCTGCTTGAGACCTTACTGAGTTTGATTTAAGGATGTGCTGTTGACAATTTGTGCTTTAATAGCTGTAAAGCTTTCATTTTTTGAGTCTGAAGATTGATTGTCGTTAAATAATTATTGGCTGAACCTCTGGTTGTCTGCCCCCATAATTTCCTACAACTGTGAACATTTAAATTGATTAAAAATTGAAAAAAATGCTGAAAACATTGATATTATAAATATATTATTATAGTATAAATAAATATATTGAAATTATAAAAAAAATAAAGTTTGCATTCTGCCAAACCCAGTTATGTCTGTGTTCAGCATCTGGCACAATGAGGTGGAATCTCCAGGTGCTATCTCAATACTAATATTACTTAATAATTACAATAACAATTGTTAAAATTAGTCTGTTGTGCAGCAAGCGGAATATGAAATGACTACAAAAGTCCAAGTTCTTCAAACTCTAAATAGCGAGCGTTCATAGGTCTAGTTCAGTGAAAGGAGGTTTTTGGCATCCAGCCTTTAGGGCTGTAGCTGCACATGGCTGTGACCCCATCGGTTGGGACTTTTCAAAACTGTTTTGAGAAAGGGGAGGCAACTGGGGTTGTTCTTAATGCCCAGCCTGGGATTCCGAGAGATCTGGGGTGAATTTTGTTCTCTGCCACCGAGTCCCAGAATGACCCTGGATTGCTCTGTGCCTATGTCCCAATCTGTAACAGCCGAGATAATTATCTTCCTCCTCTCTCCAGACTCAATTCATTAATGTTTGGTGCTTAGACGCTATGGTGATGGGGCAGAGACAGTGACATGGCCGAAACCCTAGCGAATTTTCTGCTCTGGCCATGGGTGGCAGGGATGGACAGGATGCTGTAACCCTGCATGTCTCTTACTGCTGTGAGCATTGTGTGATCCTGTAAGTCATGGTGTGGTGAGTATACATATGCAAGGCACAGTTAAGGCTCAGATCCTGGAGTCAGGTCTGGGTGTGAGGACCCTGCACCAGCATGGATCTCACTGCAGGGCAGGGGCCTCTGATTGCTTGGATTTTCTGTTATTTGCTTAGATGTCACCATTAGCATTTCCCCAGTGCAGGCTAGTTATTGTTTGAGATGCTCTGTCTGCTACTCACCATCTCTGCTGTTTGGTGCAGGTGCTGGGGTCACAGGCCAGGAGTTCTGCAGCTCCCCAGGTGAGTGTGTGAGCACAAGAGACATGGGAAGGAAAAGAATGGCAGAGCAAGGAACAAAATCCCCAGGCCCTTGCAATGGGAGGAGATGGGAGGGGAGAAACCTTCTGTGAAATCCCTGCCTGAAATCCTGTTCATTACACAGTTAATTAAGCAATTAATTCTCACAGTGGGCGACCATAAACATTAACGAAAAGGAAATGTTTGGGGCAGAGTCTCAGATGGTGTAAGCGGGTGTAGCTTTGTTGACTCCAATGGAATGGGGGCCAATTTACACCAGCTGGGTATTTTCCCCATTGACGCAACTGAGCTATGGCTGAATTACACAGCCTGGGGCTCTGGTCCTATTGATCCTAAAGGAGATGTGGCTGATTTATACCGGCTGGGATCAGGCCCCATTGACTCCAGTGGAGTGATGCCACTTTATAGCAGCTGGGGATCTGGCCCAATACTGCAGGGATTCACACCCACCCAAAATAAAACAGACTAAATAAGCAAGTCTGACATGTGTCTTGGTGTATGAATGCAAACAGGGAGTTGTCCCAAATGACATCCGGCTTTGCTGCTTTAAACTCCATTTTATGTGAGTTTCCAAGTGAACAAACCCTTCTCCTTTCATCAGTCACTGCATTTCTCATCTCAGTGATCGCTATCGCTCGGCTCCCTGTCATTCCCCTCTCAGGCACACACGTCCATGTCTCTTTGTTGTTCCAGGAGACCTCCCCGCGCCTATGTTGTTCCTGAATATGACGTCAGCTCAGGAGGGGGAGCCAGTGTTAGCCCAATGTGCAGATCTTTCAAACTCCCATGTTACCAAAGTTATTTTCCTCAAAGACGGAGTGGAGCTTTCCAGCCAAAAAGTCAATCCAGGACAAATTAGTTCTACATTGCTCCTTACGACCTCCATGAAGAGTGCAGGGCGCTACTCCTTGGGTATCTACACAAGGATGAGAAAAAACAGGTGTCCAATTCTGCTCTCAGTGCCCCCTTGCAACTGAAGTTCACAGGTGAGCGGCTGTAAGCTACACTATGTGGGCAGGAGGGAAAAGGGCTCAAATGGCAAGTATCAGGCATTTAGTAAGTTATTCCATGCTATCCCTCCCCCTCCGGCCACCTCAGGTGTGTTTGTGTCATTTTCTGCCCCAAAGCTGTGCCTTCAGTAGGAAAACAGCCATGTTCTCCACTAGAACTAACTAACCCGAGTTAAAACTGTAGTGAAGACAAGACAATTTGGCAATGTCACGTGTAGGTCGGCCGAGTTATGGCCACAGGAGAACCAGGAGCCAGACGCGTAAAGGTATTCAGGCATAGTAAGATGCAGACCCCCTTTAACTCATTCTCAGCTAAGACACTGTGATATTTCCTATGTTTATTGCCCAGACAGGAAGGCTCCCCCTGATGGCAGCCCTGTCACTGGCCAGCCTGAGAAAACTCCACCTCTAGAAGGTGAGTGACTCTATTTGGAATGGGCTGGTTTCCACAGCACTCAGCATCCTGAGAACACGTTTGGTCCAGAGCTCTTCAAAATCTCACCCTCAGTGACCCTGGCACTCAGTCCAGTGGGCTGTGGATCAGAGTCGAATGCTGGGTGTCTCCCATGTTCAGTGCAAGGTCATGTCCCCTTCTAGGACTGTCCCTGAGCAGCCCTGCTCCAACCTTCCCCGCAGGAGGGCGTGTGGGGAGAGTAGCACACACATGAGAGGCCAGAGTGGACCCAGCAGCTCCCCACTCTCAACCTACAGCTGGCAGCATTTCCCAGGGCTAACGTGAGGGGCATAGTGCTCAGGGTAATGTTTTTAGAGGCTTGGTGCTCCTCACTACCACCAGCAATGAGCAGGGGAGATGATCCGTCATGGTTCTATATCAGATATGGAATGGATAAAGAGCTTGCTTCTTAATGAGGTAAACACCAGGTGTGTTTATCAAAAGATACTTTAATGCTCTGCCCAGTGTGGCTGAGGTTGGCTTAAACAAGGTATTTTACACACAGAGCCACTGAGTGGCTGAACAGTATCATACAGTTTAGCATCCATTACGTCTCCCCCTTTAAGTTCTAAATTCCTACTATTTGCAATATTCACATTATCACTCTGTCTTTGAAGTTCAGTACTGATCAGTCCATCAAGTGTCTCTGAATTGTGCTCTTTTTTTTAATTACACGACCCTAACCTGTAACAGCTTAGCCATCTGCCTGTCCATTAGTTACAAGAACTGGCTTTGGTCGGTCTGGAATCCTTGAGTCTTCTTCTTGTTCTGCATCCGCTATCATAAAATCAAAGGACTGAGGCCAAGTCCAATCCCCTGCACTCATGGCAGAACAAAGCACCATCTAGACCAGGGGTGGCCAGCCTGAGCCTGAGAAGGAGCCAGAATTTACCAATGTACATAGCCAAAGAGCCACAGTAATACGTCAGCAGCCCCCCATCAGCTCCCTCTCCTGCCCCCAGTGCTTCCCGCTCACCGGAAGCTCCACCAATCAGCACATCCCCCTCCCTCCCCACGTCTCCTGCCTGCTGCAATCAGCTGTTTCCCTTGGCAGGAGGTTCTGGAGGGAGGGGGAGGAGTGAGAGTATGGCAGGCTTGGGGGAAGGGGCAGTGGCCTGGGGGAAGGGGTGAAGTGGTGGCAGGGCCTGGGGCAGAGCAGGGGGTTGAGCAGTGAGCATCCCTGGCACATTGGAAAGTTAGTGTCTGTAGCTCCAGCCCTGGAGTCGGTGCCTATGCAAGGAGCCGCATATTAACTTCTGAAGAACTGCATTTGGCTCCGGAGCCACAGGTTGACCACCCCTAATCTAGACCATCCCTGACAGGTGTTTGTCTAACCTGCTGTCATAAATATAAAGGGAAGGGTACCCACCCTTCTATATACAGTGCTATAAAATCCATCCTGGCCAGAGGCAAAACCCTTTCACCTGTAAAGGGTTAAGAAGCTAAGATAACCTCGCTAGCACCTGACCAAAGTGACCAATGAGGAGACAAGATACTTTCAAAGCTGGAGTTGGGGGAACAAAGGGTCTGTCTGTCTGTGTGATGCTTTTGCCAGGAACAGATCAGGAATGCAGCTCAGAACTCCTGTAAAAAGTTAGTAAATAATCTAGCTAGAAATGTGTTAGATTTCCTTTTGTTAAATGGCTGGTAAAATACACTGTGCTGAATGGAATGTATCTTCCTGTTTTTGTGTCTTTTTGTAACTTAAGGTTTTGCCTAGAGGGATTCTCTATGTTTTGAATCTGATTACCCTGTAAGGTAATTACCATCCTGATTTTACAGAGGTGATTCTTTTACCTTTTCTTTAATTAAAACTTACTACATTTTATCACATCCTTTGGGAGATTTTGCTTTGGAAGATTACCAAAGGATGTGATAAAATGTAGTCAGTTTAGCACTTTCTTTGTCTTTTGTCTTAGTAAGTTGTTTCTGTGGTGAACTGGCCCATGCAATAGTCCTTGCCTCAGGGGACTTATGGCAATGACTTTTAGTGCTCATGTTGCATCTGTTAACAGACTCTGAGCTACTGCTTTGCTTTCTGTATATCTATGTGTAGGGTTAAATCTCTCTTCAGCTGTAGGTCTTGTTCAAGGTTATTATCTGACAGTCTGTGACATTTGCATGTTTTCCATTCCCAAAGTCACAGTTTTCAGCTAATTTATTCAGAGCTCTTATCAGTCAACATTCCCCCCTGCTCCTTGAATTCTCTGGTGGAAATGTACTCTTTCATAAATCACATTTCTCGGAGGTATCAAGCATAGCCAAAATCCTTTCACAGTCACCTTTGTGACTGTCTTCAGTAAAGTCAAAGGATTTAAAGATGTGCTCTGCTGGCTTCCCCAGAGCAGACATTACAGAAGATACCCAGATATCTCCAGTTCCTTTTTGGAACCAGTTTGCAATTCAATATCTTGCAAAATATTGGCCAGTCTGTCCATTGTGAAGGTTTGTCACAGGTGTAGTTCTCAGGGTCATTGAAGAGTAATGTTGATGAGATCCTGGAACCTATGTTGCTTTGTTCATTCTGCCTGCAACCTTTGTTGCTGTTTTCCTTCTGTTTCTGTTCTCCTCTGGCTCTAGTTTACTTTTGACACCATGTCATATTTTGATACCAGATACAAACTGGCTACAGAGCTTCCTTTCATAGATATTAAGGACAGAAGGGACCATTTTGATCATCTAGTCTGACATCCTGCACAACGCAGGCCACAGAATCTCACCCACCCACTCCTGCGAAAAACCTCTCACCTATGTCTGAGCTATTGAAGTCCTCAAATCATGATTTAAAGACTTCAAGGAGCAGAGAATCCTCCAGCAAGTGTCCTGTGCCCCATGCTACAGATGAAGGCGAAAAACCTCCAGGGTCTCTGCCAATCTGCCCTGGAGGAAAATTCCTTCCTGACTCCAAATATGGTGATCAGCTAAACCCTGAGTATATGGGCAAGATTCACCAGCCAGATACCCAGGAAAGAATTTTCTGTAGTAACTCAGATCCCACCCCATCTAACATCCCGTTACAGGCCATTGGGCCTATTTACCATGAATAGTTAAAGATCAATTAATTGCCAAAATCATGTTATCCCATCATACCATCTCCTCCATAAACTTATTGAGTCTAATCTTAAAGCCAGATAGGTTTTTTGCCCCCACTGCTTCCCTTGGAAGGCTATTCCAAAACTTCACTCCTCTGATGGTTAGAAATCTTCATCTAATTTCAAGTCTAAACTTCCCAATGACCAGTTTATATCCATTTGTTCTTGTGTCCACATTGGTACTGAGCTTAAATAATTCCTCTCCCTCTCCAGTATTTACCCCTCTGATATATTTATAGAGAGCAATCATATCTCCCCTCAACCTTCTTTTAGTTAGGCTAAACAAGCCAAGCTCCTTGAGTCTCCTTTCATAAGAAAAGGTTTTCCATTCCTCGGATCATCCTAGTAGCCTTTCTCTGTTTTCTGTTTGAATTCATCCTTCTTAAACATGGGAGACCAGAACTGCACACAGTATTCCAGGTGAGGTCTCACCAGTGCCTTGTATAATGGTACTAAAACCTCCTTATCTCTACTGGAAATACCTCGCCTGATGCATCCCAAGACCACATTAGCTTTTTTTCACGGCCATATCTCATTGGCGGCTCATAGTCATCCTATGATCAACCAATACTCCAAGGTCCTTCTCCTCCTCCGTTACTTCTAATTGATGCGTCTCCGGCTTATAACTAAAATTCTTGTTATTAATCCCTAAATGCATAACCTTACACTACTCACTATTAAATTTCATCCTAATAGTATTACTCCAGTTTACTAGGTCATCCAAATCTTCCTGTTTGATATCCTGGTCTCCCTCTAAATTGGCAATACCTCCCAGCTTTGTATCATCCACAAACTTTATTAGCACACTCCCACTTTTTGTGCCGAAGTCAGTAATAAAAAGATTAAATAAGATTGGTCCCAAAACTGATCCCTGAGGAACTCCACTGGTAACCTCCCTCCAGCCTGACAGTTCACCCTTCAGCAGGAGCCGCTGTAGTCTCCCTGTTAACCAATTCCTTATCCACCTTTCAATTTTCATATTGATCCCCATCTTTTCCAATTTAACTAATAATTCCCCATGTGGTACCGTATCAAACGCCTTACTGAAATCTAGGTAAATTAGATCCACTGTGTTTCCTTTGTCTAAAAAATCTGTTACCTTCTCAAAGAAGGAGATCAGGTTGGTTTGGCATGATCTACCTTTTGTAAAACCATGTTGTATTTTGTCCCATTTACCATTAACCTCAACTACTTTCTGTTAGGGGGCTTATTCCTTCACCCACTTACTTCCCTGGTCCTTCTCGCATGAACAGAGAGCAACAATACCCGAAGTCCAAAGGTGCAAACAATTTGATGTTTATTGGGGTGAACTTCCAGCAAGCATGATTCCAGTTTCCTTCCTTAGTATCCTCCTTCCCAGCTCTGACACCACAGAGCCTTACACCTGTGTCCCTGTTCCCATTCCCACCCTTAGCCAAACATGATTCCAACTTCCTTACTCCCATTCCCTGTTCCCATTTCCCCCTTTAGCAAAACATGATTCCAATTTTCTTACCCCCATTCCCTGCTCCCATTTCCCATGCCCACCCCCACCCACACCCACACCCACTCACTTCCTCATTGACTACAGATTATATAGTAAAACTTGAGTTCTGCTTAGCTATACCTTAACCTATCATTTTACAGAAATTTAACTAACCAATCCTAACATATTGTAACATGATTATGTAACCAATTATATCCCACCACCTTAATTAGTTTACACCCAGCAAAATTAATTATACAGCAGACAGGAACAATCACAGAACCAGACAGAGATTATACAGACAAACAATAGCAAAGTGGGAACTACAATGATAAGACAACACAGAAGTGAGGATTTCACATCCCAGCTATTGATAAGTGAGTTCTTGCCAGACAGGATGCTATCAAACTAAGTTTCCTTTTACATTTTCTAGGCACTTCCCTTTCTCTGGAGGTGATAGGAATACAATCCTGTCCTGATAGTGCCTAACAGCCCAATAGCACCTTATTTCAATGTGACTAGTTTGGAATGTGAGGATGTGACTGTTCGCTTCCCAGCTTATGGCTGCCTCTGCTGCTTAGCCAAAGGCCTTAGCCTAAGAACAGGGCCTCAGACTGTCACAGTAAGAGAAGGCCCTTACACCAGCAGATAGTGATTTTGATTCTTTCTTTTATACCTCTATAATTAGCCAAGTGATAAGAATACACCTAAATTCTTAGAGTATAGGCCTTTACAGACAGGCCTGAATATCTATATCCTAACACTTTCTCCTTCAAAAATTTTCCCAAGACCTTGCATACTACAGATGTCAAACTAACAGGCCTGTAGTTACCCGGATCACTTTTTTTTCCTTTCTTAAAAATAGGAACTATGTTAGCAATTCTCCAGTCATACGGTACAACCCCTGAGTTTACAGATTCATTAAAAATTCTTGCTAATGGGCTTGCAATTTCATGTGCCAATTCCTTTAATATTCTTGGATGAAGATTATCTGGGCCCCCCGATTTAGTCCCATTAAGCTGTTTGAGTTTCGCTTCTACCTCAGATATGGTAATATCTACCTCCATATCCTCATTCCCATTTGTCATGCTACCATTATCCCTAAGATCCTCTTTTGCCTTATTAAAGACTGAGGTAAAGTATTTGTTTAGATATTGGGCCATGCCTAGATTATCCTTGACCTCCACTCCATCCTCAGTGCTTAGCGGTCCCACTTCTTCTTTCTTTGTTTTCTTCTCATTTATGTGGCTACAGAGCCTTTTACTATTGGTTTTAATTCCCTTTGCAAGGTCCAACTCTACTTGACTTTTAGCCTGTCTCACTTTATCCCTACATGTTCTGACCTCAATAAGGTAGCTTTCCTTGCTGATCCCTCCCATCTTCCACTCCCTGTGTGCTATAGTCCAACCCCCTGCTCAAAGCAGGACCAATCCCCAATCAAATCATCCCAGCCAGGGCTTTGTCAAGCCTGACCTTAAAAACTTCTAAGGAAGGAGATTCCACCACTTCCCTAGGTAACGCATTCCAGTGTTTCACCACCCTCCTAGTGAAAAAGTTTTTCCTAATATCCAAACTAAACCTCCAGCCACTGCTCCTAGACATGCATCATACCATGAATTGCAGAACATATTCATCCTCCAATCAGTGGTTAGAAATTTATTGATGATGAGAAAAAAAGTTTATACTGCAGGCTGATATTACAGTGTCCTGGGCCTGTGAATTAATTAACAGACTGTACTCATTTTCTCAATGCTTTGCCTTGAAAATCCACATATACCAGATGAATGGGTAGATCAAAGGAGTAAGTTAATGTGTTTGAACTTCATACCAATAAGCTTCCCTGCTGCAGTTTTGTCTGTGTTCTTATATGGATTTTGCTCCCTGTAGAAAATGAGAGAAAGGCTATATGAGTTGTCATAAATATAAAGGGAAGGGTAAACCCCTTTAAAATCCCTCCTGGCCAGAGGAAAAATCCTCTCACCTGTAAAGGGTTAAGAAGCTAAAGGTAACCTCGCTGGCACCTGACCAAAATGACCAATGAGGAGACAAGATATTTTCAAAAGCTGGGAGGAGGGAGAGAAACAAAGGGTCTGTGTCTGTTTGTATGCTGCTTGTGCCGGGGCCAGAACAGGTATAGAGTCTTAGAACTTTTAGTAAGTAATCTAGCTAGGTATGTGTTAGATTATGATTTCTTTAAATGGCTGAGAAAAGAACTGTGCTGAATAGAATGACTATTCCTGTCTGTGTGTCTTTTTTGTAACTTAAGGTTTTGCCTACAGGGATTCTCTATGTTTTGAATCTAATTCCCCTGTAAGGTATCTACCATCCTGATTTTACAGAGGTGATTCCTTTACTTCTATTAAAAGTCTTCTTGTAAGAAAACTGAATGCTTTTCATTGTTCTAAGATCCAAGGGTTTGGGTCTGTAGTCACCTATGCAAATTGGTGAGGATTTTTACCAAATCTTCCCTAGGAAGTGGGGTGCAAGGGTGGGGAGGATTTTGGTGGGAAGGACGTGTCCAAACTACGTTTCTCAGTAAACCCAGTTAAAGTTTGGTGGTGGCAGTGGAAATTCTAAGGGCAAAGGGTAAAATTAATTTGTACCTTGGGGAAGTTTTAACCTAAGCTGGTGAAAGTAAGCTTAGGAGGTTTTCATGCAGGTCCCAAAATCCTCCCAACCCTTGCACCCCACTTCCTGGGGAAGGTTTGGTAAAAATCCTCACCAATTTGCATAGGTGACTACAGACCCAAACCCTTGGATCTGAGAACAACGAAAAAGCATTCAGTTTTCTTACAAGAAGACTTTAATAGAAATAGAAGTAAAGAAATCACCTCTGTAAAATCAGGATGGTAGATACCTTACAGGGTAATTAGATTCAAAACATAGAGACTCCCTCTAGGCAAAACCTTAAGTTACAAAAAAGACACACAGACAGAAATAGTCATTCTATTCAGCACAATTCTTTTCTCAGCCATTTAAAGAAATCATAATCTAACACATACCTAGCTAGATTACTTACTAAAGTTCTAAGACTCCATTCCTGTTCTATCCCCGGCAAAAGCAGCATACAGACAGACACAGACCCTTTGTTTCTCTCCCTCCTCCCAGCTTTTGAAAGTATCTTGTCTCCTCATTGGTCATTTTGGTCAGGTGCCAGCGAGGTTACCTTTAGCTTCTTATCCCTTTACAGGTGAGAGGATTTTTCCTCTGGCCAGGGGGGATTTTAAAGGGGTTTACTCTTCCCTTTATATTTATGACATCCCCCTTCTGGGTTAGGTTCTTTCCACAAATCAAAGCTGTAGGGACAGATTCCAAACTGGCAATTTGTGATCAAGTTACTTCACCTCAAAGCTACAGTTTATGCTGATTGCAGTTGGCCAGAATGCAACCCCTTCCTGGCATTCATCTTGATTCATAAATTATAAACAAAATCTAGCACAAGCCTCCTCCCTGAGCTGTTTTGCTCCCAGGCCTCCTCCACAAGGACCACTCAGTTCACGCCCTAGGTCATCTCTTTCTAGAGCCAGTCCCACTTCTGTTCCATCTAGATGGGGTAAAAAGCCCAGTGCAACAGTGAATCAGAAAGATGCATTAATGTTTTCTAGCGGAATCTTCACCTGCTAACAGGTGGAATTTTCAGGCCAATGCTGCCAGAATGTTACAGGATTCAAATCCTAAACTCCTGAATTTGGGCTTTATTCACATGTGAAGTTCTGACATTGGCCCTTCTCGAAAAGAAACATACTGCAAACATCTAACAGTGATTCTATCCTGGCTCCCTGAGCCTGTTTGAGAACATTATGGAACCTGGGGATTTCTTCTGAAGTTTGTCTTATCTATCTTCTAACAGGTGTAGGTGTTTACATACCTTTCATTATTACTAGATACAGAACCAAGCACAGACCCAGGGTGGTAGGAATTGCAATTCCAAGTATCATTTGCAGTCCTAGAAGACCAAAGAAACATGAATATTTACAGAAAACAATAACATTAGGCTAGAAATAAAGGGAAAGGGAAACTAGAATACTTTGAAGATGGCTGGTCCCTCAACAGCCAGACCAAAAATAAGTATCTAATATTATAAAGATGTCTGTCACAGGCCACTAACTGAATGATAGAATGAATTTTTAGAGCTGCTCAGACACCAGAATTAATGTTCTGTGGGAAAGTCTAACATTTCAAAATTTGTTTTAATTCCAAATTGGAATAAAAAGTCTCAAATTTTAAATTTCCTGCAAAAGAAAATTGCTAAAAAAATTGACCCTAAACTAGAGAAATATTTTGTTTTGATAATGTTAAATAATTTTGTTTTTGTTAAGGTAAAAGATAGGTTGAATCATCGTAATATATTCAATATAATGTTAAATACAAGTCATATAAATAAAATATGTTATAATCAATATTTATTTATATTTATATGATAATGTGTGTAACGTTATATAATGTGAAAGTCAAAATGATTCATCTGGACATTTTCCCTTCAAAATGTCATCAGAACTGATACTTTCCCATGAAACATTCTGATTTTGACAAATCTGAATTTTTCAATGAAAAACTGTTCTGTATTTTTGTTTTGTTTTGTTTCAACCAGCTCTATTTATTTTCATGTTCCCATTTGCAAATATCCTGAAATATGGGACCTCACTACGTGCTGCTGGGTACAGAAAACAAAAAACAAAACCCAAATTAAACTTTGACCTCTCCATCAGTAGTACCAGGAGGCCAGTGATTTATTGTTGGTTTCAACCCAGTCTGCAAAGAGCAAGGAGATAACCCGAGCTACAGCTGCTACTATATCTGTCCCTGGTTCTGACGGGCACTTAGTACAGGTGGACGTTTACATTGTAAACCGGCAAAGTCAGGTGGGAGGCCTAAGGAGAGTTCAGAAGCTGATGACTGGAGTGTGCGTGCCTTTCCTGACCCGTTGAGTGGACAGAACCAATTCAGCAAAAACAATGAGGAGTACTTGTGGCACCTAGAGACTAAAAAATTTATTTGGGCATAAGCTTTCATGGACTAGAACCCACTTCATCAGATGCATGGAGTGGAAAATACAGTAGGAAGATATATATACATAGTACACGAAAAGATGGGGGTTGCCTTACCAATTCTAACGAGACAATTCAATTAAAGTGGGCTATTATCAACAGGAGGAAGAATCACTTTTGTAGTGGTAATCAGGGTGGCCCATTTCATCTGTTTCATCTGTTCAAATAGTTTGAAATGGGCCACGCTGATTACCACTACAAAAATGATTCTTCCTCCTGTTGATAATAGCCCACTTTAATTAAATTTTCTTGTTAAAATTGGTAAGGCAACCCCCATCTTTTCGTGTACTATGTATATATATCTGCCTACTATATTTTCCACTCCATGCATCTGATGAAGTGGGTTCTAGCCCACAAAAGCTTATGCCCAAATAAATTTGTTAGTCTCTAGGTGCCACAAGTACTCCTCATTGTTTTTGCTGATACACATGAACACGGCTACGACTCTGAAACCAGAACCAATTCAGTAGCAGTGTTGTTCAGGTTGGAAGATTATCTGTGCATATTCTAGGCCCAGTTCTGTGCCAGACCAGGTCTGGCTGGAGGTTCTAGCACTGGAAACTCTGCTTGGGACAGAGGCTGTAGCAGCACAAATTGGCCTCAAGGTCCTTTATTCTTGTTCAGAGTGATCCAGGAAGGCTCTAACTCAGCCCTCCCCTTAGAGCTCCCACTGGCAGAGCTACCATGGAGCACCCTGGTAAAACCTGGGGTTGGGGAAATGCCATCTGCACTCCCTTGAGGTGAATCCTGCCGGGAAACAAACAGCCTTACTGTGGGAATGGCAGTGATGGTGATTTATACCCCATTGCACCAGGCTAACTGAATGCAGCCCATTCAATGGATGTCCTGTGTGTATACTCTTCAAGAAGAAGGGCAGCGAGTGAGAGGAAAAGATAACAGCTCCTACAGGAAGGAGCTCTGCTTTTCTGGAATTCACATCCTAGGGGGCACTAGAATTCATAGGGGCACGTAAGGTGTAAATCCTGGCTCTGCTCAGCACTCGATGTTCTAGCCACTCAAGAGCCTCCCACGTGGAAGTGGTGTGTTCCAGATATTAGCAGACCTGGATTCCAACCTTAGCTTTGTTTTATGATCTTGAGCAACTCCCTTTCCCTCTCTGTGCCTCAGTTTCCCAATAACACTCACTGTCCTGTTTGAAGTGCGACAAGATCTACAGATGGGAAGTGTTGTACAACAGCTAAGCGTGATTAAAAATATATCCAAATTCAGTACACGACTCTGCGGTCCTAATTCTGCCATCAGTGATGGCCTTTGAAATAATGCAAAAAGGTGGGCCAGGACAGTGGCCAGGGAGTTTCAGACGAAAAATATTTCTCACCCAGCACTCAGCTGCTTTGCAGGACTGGGTCTGCAATGTCCATGTACTCTGGGATCTCCTCTTCAACAATGGCCAGTGCTGGTGCTGGGAGGGCTGAAAACTACAAAATTGATTGAATAATATTTGTTGAATGATTTTCCAATTACTTTTGTGATATTTTGCCAATCTATTATTTGAAAAATATTCACTAGGATTTTTGCTGGGCGAAGGATGGCTCTGTGCTTAAAGCCATGGCTATAGCTTCAAGCCAGGTGGGTTCAAATCCCACAATGGAAATTTTTTAATCCATCTGATGTTGTCACAACCCAATGGCCCCCTCCCTCAAGTCCCCTGGGGAAGCAGATCAGTATTGTATGTTGCTAATGCTGTTGCAGGCATTGCAAAATGTTCTGGGAAGGGTTAAAGGTATGAGAGTGGAATGAAAGGTTCCTTTGAGGGTCTCAGACGGCCGAGGGGGGAAAGGAACGGGTTAATTTGACAATTCAGCTTGGCCTATAGATAAAGAGAAAGCTGCTCTGCTTTCAGGGTCAAGAATCAACAGTCTGCCTTGCTCTGCATGTCAAGCACCAAAAAACACAGCTGGCTGTGAGAAATAAAGACAGAAGCAAAACAAAAGCAAAACAATTTGCAGGCCTGAGATTACACATTCGCGAAGGTTGGCCGCCCAGTGAAACTCAACAGTCCGCCTTTGTGACCCTGGAGCCGGTGTGTTTTGGGGGAAGCTGAAGAAGCCACAGAAGGCCAGTCTGGACTGGTACACCGCGCATGGAGAACAAAGGTCTCTGAAGGGGACGCCCCCAAGAGATCCCAGGGCTTAAAAACCCTCCCAAGAGCGGAAGCAAGTTGGAGACTTTTCAGCGGAACCCCGGATGACCTGTGCATAGGACAGACTCCCGTCCATCCCCCTCCGTCTTCTAACGGTACACCTCAGGCCTGGCCAGCCTGGGGTAGCTTGAGTGTGAGTATGGAAGTGGGTTAGAGCTTGGGCACTAACACTTTTTCCTTCCTCCGAGTGACATGGCTGCGATTCCAGCACTCACCGCTGTTCATTTATTATTTAAATAAAGCTTTAAAATTTAGTCACATGGTGTGTTCCTGTATCTCCCCCCCAGAATGGTCCTGCAATCTCAGACTGATTGCCTGAGATCTTAGGCAGACTGGTAACAGAAATCTGTCACAATGTCTCAATCCGTAAAAGGGAGAAATAATATTTCCCTATGCTCTGCCAGAGAATAATATAATAACCTATAAAGACTAAAGTCCCGGATGACTGGAAAAAGGCTAATGTAGTGCCAATCTTTAAAAAAGGGAAGAAGGAGGATCCTGGGAACTACAGGCCAGTCAGCCTCACCTCAGTCCCTGGAAAAATCATGGAGCAGGTCCTCAAAGAATCAATCTTGAAGTACTTGCATGAGAGGAAAGTGATCAGGAACAGCCAGCATGGATTCACCAAGGGAAGGTCATGCCTGACTAATCTAATCGCCTTTTATCATGAGATTACTGGTTCTGTGGATGAAGGGAAAGCAGTGGATGTATTGTTTCTTGACTTTAGCAAAGCTTTTGACACGGTCTCCCACAGTATTCTTGTCAGCAAGTTAAGGAAGTATGGGCTGGATGAATGCACTATAGGGTGGGTAGAAAGCTGGCTAGATTGTCGGGCTCAACGGGTAGTGATCAATGGCTCCATGTCTAGTTGGCAGCCGGTGTCAAGTGGAGTGCCCCAGGGGTCGGTCCTGGGGCCGGTTTTGTTCAATATCTTCATAAATGATCTGGAGGATGGTGTGGATTGCACTCTCAGCAAATTTGCGGACGATACTAAACTGGGAGGAGTGGTAGATACGCTGGAGGGGAGGGATAGGATACAGAAGGACCTAGACAAATTGGAGGATTGGGCCAAAAGAAATCTGATGAGGTTCAATAAGGATAAGTGCAGGGTCCTGCACTTAGGACGGAAGAATCCAATGCACCGCTACAGACTAGGGACCGAATGGCTAGGCAGCAGTTCTGCGGAAAAGGACCTAGGGGTGACAGTGGACGAGAAGCTGGATATGAGTCAGCAGTGTGCCCTTGTTGCCAAGAAGGCCAATGGCATTTTGGGATGTATAAGTAGGGGCATAGCGAGCAGATCGAGGGACGTGATCGTCCCCCTCTATTCGACATTGGTGAGGCCTCATCTGGAGTACTGTGTCCAGTTTTGGGCCCCACACTACAAGAAGGATGTGGATAAATTGGAGAGAGTCCAGCGAAGGGCAACAAAAATTATTAGGGGTCTAGAACACATGACTTATGAGGAGAGGCTGAGGGAGCTGGGATTGTTTAGCCTGCAGAAGAGAAGAATGAGGGGGGATTTGATAGCTGCTTTCAACTACCTGAAAGGGGGTTCCAAAGAGGATGGCTCTAGACTGTTCTCAATGGTAGCAGATGACAGAACGAGGAGTAATGGCCTCAAGTTGCAGTGGGGGAGGTTTAGATTGGATATTAGGAAAAACTTTTTCACTAAGAGGGTGGTGAAACACTGGAATGCGTTGCCTAGGGAGGTGGTGGAATCTCCTTCCCTGGAAGTTTTTAAGGTCAGGCTTGACAAAGCCCTTGCTGGGATGATTTAACTGGGAATTGGTCCTGCTTCGAGCAGGGGGTTGGACTAGATGACCTTCAAGGGTCCCTTCCAACCCTGATATTCTATGATTCTATGATTCTATGACTAGAATAGCTGGTCAAGATTGCACAATTATCGTGGTGACATTTACAAAATCTGAGATTCTTTTCTGTGATTTTCAGGGATGTCCCAGTTATATTGTTTAAATCTGCTGTAGCTTAGCTGAAGTAAGTTCTCCATTTCTGGGTCTCTTATATAGCTCTTCACACAAGTACGATGTAGGTATGAAGCTCTATCAGATCAGAAAGGCAGCATTTTACAATCACTTTTCTCAGGGTTAAACTTTGACACAAGATGCCAGGTAGTGGAGAAGCAGGGCTAGTGGGTGTCATTGGGCCACTCTACAATTACACAGATGTAGCTGTGGTCAGAAAAGGATGGCATGAAAACAAGAGGCAGCCCTGTTTTCATAGTCAACTCAAGTCAGTGCTCACCTGATGAGGAAATGCAGTTGCAGGCCGGCTGCTGCTGGAATGTAAAACTCAAAGCTTTGAGAGAAAAAATAAAGTTACTTTAGGGAAAAACATCATCATTTTTCCTTTCATCTGAAAATGATTCATAGCTGCAGAATTTCCATAAGGTGCCAATTCAGTTAGGGTTGTGGATGAGGCTGGAGAATCCTTGCTTGGGCATTCCAGGAACTGTCTCCCTGGGGACAACACTTAGATGCTTTGGGAAAGCTTGTGTGTCCTGTTTCATGGCACACAAACAGAGAAATTAGATAAAGGCATAATACTCTTGTTGGAAGGTTGCAACATTATACCATTTATCTATTAGAATCCAGAACCTTAATACACAAGAACGAAAAACAGAGAGAGAAAAAGCAGACTGCTCCCTGAGACAGAAAGGCGTAACTCACTCCACCTTGATCTAGGCTGCCTCTTTGCAGACTGATTGCTGCTGGACCCAGATTGCACACTTCCCTACAGATCCCCCTACCTGCAATCAGGACCAGGAAACCCCCCTGACATTTTAAATGACAGCCACAATTTTAGCAGAATTTCAATATGTCACACTAGGAACCAGTAGCGCACTGGTCCCTCCACCTTGGTGTTTGAGCAAGAAGCCAAACTATCTTCATAAAAGAGTTAAGCTATAGAAACACAAGGGAGCCATTCCAGCACACAGAACAACAGATAAGGAGAGCAGGGCCTTGCTTGTGCCTTAACAGCCCAGAACAGTTTCTGAGGCAAGCTTTCAGCTCTGCAGTAGCATATAACAGCTCTGTCTATGACAGGACAATTTTACTCATACTTTTCTTAAGGGGAAAACAAAGCCCAGTACTCACATACATGCCACAGACACAGTGTGAGAATCATTGGTGGAATCAGCATTCATTCAACTGCCTTCAAATTCTGCAGTGGCTTCTGCTCCCCAAGAACAAAGGGATCTGCTCTGAATCTTCTCCAAGTCCTTGGGTCTCAGACAAAGGAAAAGCTCTGTTCTGCAGTCTCCACTCTGTCTGATGTTCCTCACAGCCTAGGAGCTGCAGTGACTCAGTGCTGTGGGTCACCTTCTTCTCTGCAGGAGTCAGGCCAATGGGAAGCCACAGCTGGTTGCTGCTGTGTTCTGCTTTGCTCCTTGAGGTTTAGATGCTCTCTCCAGTGACCTTTCTCTTCTGCTTCTTGGGTTTAGATAGGGGACGAGCTGCAGTGGCTCTCCGGGTCTGAATCATTGATGCCCTGCACCTGGTGCTGTGTTTGCATCAGGGCAAAGAGCTACAAAAAGAAAAGGAGTACTTGTGGCACCTTAGAGACTAACCAATTTATTTGAGCATAAGCTTTCGTGAGCTACAGCTCACTTCATCGGATGCATACTGTGGAAAGTATGTATGAATGGAAAGTATGTATGTATTCATACATCCGATGAAGTGAGCTGTAGCTCACGAAAGCTTATGCTCAAATAAATTGGTTAGTCTCTAAGGTGCCACAAATACTCTTTTCTTTTTGTGAATACAGACTAACACGGCTGTTACTCTGAAAAAAGAGGATGGAAATGTTTCACATTCACTTTGTACTGGTGCAAATGACGGCACAAGGATCAGGATATCAGAAAATCAGGCTCCCTGTTCCCAGATCATCTCTGCTCATTCTGGTCTAGGTAAAGGGGAAGCTGCAGTCCCCAACTGTTCTCCCTGTTCTCTTGCTATGGTCAAGCCAGCAAATAAGTGGCAGCTGAGTGGTTGTTTCTGTTCCTTTGCGCTAAAATAGACAGAAAGCCACAGCCGCTCTGTGCTCTAGCGTCTCCGCTTTTCTGCTGTCTGTGTGAGCCAGAAGGGACGCCACTGTCTCGGGATGAGAATGGAAACAGCTTTTCACCATCAGAGACTAAGACAGGGGCTCCATTCGTTAGGGATCAAATTCCCCCAACCTCAGGCCCAGGCACCACTTAGATGCCATGCCCATGACCTGCCAGCCTGGGCACATCTGTCAAGGTGGGAGCATCTCATTGGTTCATAGAGTGACACTCTAATATTCTCACCATTCTCTTCTAGCGACTTATTTACACAATGTAACATTTGCTTCTGTTTTGTGAATGCACGTTGAACAGGGGCTTCGTTGAGCTGTGCCTAGTGATGCCCAGGGCTTTGGTTACAACTAATTTAGCTCCCTGGAAGGGTATAAGTGGGTCCAGCTATTCCCTCCAATGTGCACTGCCTTGTTTCCCCTCAAGCATTGCCAGTCATGACCTCAACATGGAATTTATTTCCCATTGAGCCACCCCTTCCCTCAGCTCTGACAGGCCATTCCGAAGTTCCACACAATCTTCTCTGCGCTTGGCTATTCTGAGAAGAGTCACAGAGGTTCAGGCCAAAAGGAGTCACCAGATTATCCAGTTTGACCTCCTGTGTATCACAGGTCACCAGCACCACCCAGCACCAGCACACTAAACCCAACAAACAAAATCAGATGAAAGTATTACAGTCTGCAAGAGACTTAGAAAATTGTGTGCCACAAGCAGAGAATAGGAAGGATAGCGGTGCATCAGTGCCCAAGGCTGCTGCAATGGCTGGGAACTGATTATGTGAGAAATACCCCGATAATCCCAGCAAGTAACCCTCACCCCACACTGCAGAGAAATGCAAAAAACAAAAACCAACCAACCCCCACCCCCACCTGCCGAAACCCCTAGCAATCTGAGCTGGGGAAAATTCCTTCCTGACCCCATTCATGGCAACCTGCTAGACCCTGAGCATATTGTGCCATCTGCAGATTTTGCTACTTCACTGTTCACTCCCCTTTCCAGATAATTAATAAACATATTAAACAACAGAGGGCCTAGTACAGACCCTTTAGGCACCCTCTATTCTCCTTAGTTGATCATTTATTCCTAGTCTTTGAGCCAGTTTCTGCGCCATGACAGAACTTTGCCTCTCACCCCAATGATTACTTAGTTTTAGCACTGTCAAGCGATTAAAAAGAATAATCAAGATTAATCACAGGATTAAAAAAATGTAATCGCGATTAAATGCGCGATTAATCACACTGTTAAACAACAATAGAATACCATTTATTTAAATATTTTTGGATGTTTTCTACATTTTCAAATATATTGATTTCAGTTACAACACAGAATAAAAAAGAGTACAGTGCTCACTTTATATTTATTTTTGATTGTAAGTATTTGCACTGTAAAAAACCCAAAAGAAATAGTATTTTTCAATTCACCTAATACAAGTACTGTAGTGCAATCTCTTTATCATGAAAGTTGAACTTACAAATGTAGAATTATGTACAAACAAATGCATTCAAAAATAAAACAATGTAAAATTTTAGAGCCTGCAAGTCCACTCAGTCCTATTTCTTATTCAGCCAACTGCTAAGACAAACAAGTTTGTTTACATTTGCAGGAAATAATGCTGCCCGCTTCTTGTTTACAATATCACCTGAAAGTGGGAACAGGTGTTCACATGGCACTGTTGTAGCTGGCATCGCAAGATATTTATGTGCTAGATGTGCTAAAGATTCATATGTCCCTTCATGCTTCAATCACCATTCCAGACGACATGCGTCCATGCTGATGATGGGTTCTGCTCAATAACAACCAAAGCAGTACAGACCACTGCATTTTCATTTTCATCATTTGAATCAGATCCCATTAGCAGAAGGCTGATTTTCTTTTTTGGTGGTTCAGGTTCTGTAGTTTCTGCATCAGAGTGTTGCTTTTTAAAGACTTCTGAAAGCATGCTCCACACCTCTTCCCTCTCAGATTTTGGAAGGCACTTCAGATTCTTACACCTTGGGTCGCTTAGAAATCTCACATTGGTACCTTCTTTGTGTTTTGTGAAATCTACAGTGAAAGTATACTTAAAACTAACATGTGCTGGGTCATCATCCGAGACTGCTATAACATGAAATATATGGCAGAATGCGGGTAAAACAGAGCAGGGGACATACCATTCTCCCACAAGGAGTTCAGTCACAAATTTAATTAACACATTCTTTTTTTAATGAGCATCATCAGCATGGAAGCATGTCCTCCAGAATGGTGGGCCGAAGCATGAAGGTCCATATGATTGTTTATCATATCTGACAAGTAAATACCTTGTAATGCCAGCTACAAAAGTGCCATGCAAATGCCTGTTCTCACTTTCTGGTGAAATTGTAAATAAGAAGAGGGCCACACTATCGTCTGTAATTGTAAACAAACTTGTTTGTCTAAGAGATTGTCTGAACAAGAAATAGGACTGAGTGGACTTGTAGGCTCTGAAGTTTTACGTTGTTTTGTTTTTGAGTGCATTTATGTAACAAAAAAAATCTACATTTGTAAGTTGCACTTTCACAACAAAGAGATTGCACTACAGTATTTGTATGAGGTGAATTGAAAAATACTATTTCTTTTATCATTTTTACTGTGAAAATATTTGTAATAAAAAATAATATGCACCTTGATTTCAATTACAACACAGCATACAATGTACATGAAAATGTAGAAAATCATCCAAAATATTTAATACATTTCAATTGGTATTCTACAGTGCAATTAAAACTGCGATTAATCGTGATTAATTTTTAAAATCCTGATTAAATTTTTTGAGTTAATCATGTGAGTTAACTGCGATTAATCGATAGCCCTACTTAGTTTCTTTACTAACCACCTAAAAGGGACTTTGTCAAAGGCTACTGAAAGGCCAAATAAATTATATTAATTGGTTCTCCTTTATCTACTATCTAGTGGATTAGAAAGACATGCTTTTCCATTGCAGAAGCTGTGCTGGCTAGTCCCTACCATGTCATGATCATGAAGGTGACCTATAATTCTATTTCTAATGATCATTTCCATTCCAAGTAAGGCTCACTGGTCTATTACACCCGGATCATCTAAATGTAAATGTATACATCTAGGAACAAAGAATGTTGGCCATACTTATAGGATGTGGGGGCTCTTTCCTGGGAAGCAGTGACTGAAAAAGATTTTGGGATCATGGTGGATAATCATAGAATCATAGAATATCAGGGTTGGAAGGGACCTCAGGAGGTCATGAGGTCCAACCCCTGCTCCAGGCAGGACCAACACCAACTAAATCATCCCAGACAGGGCTTTGTCAAGCCAGGCCTTAAAAACCTCTAAGGATGGAGATTCCACCACCTCCCTAGGTAACCCATTCCAGTGCTTCACCACCCTCCTAGTGAAATAGTGTTTCCTAATATCCAACCTAGACCTCTCCCACTGAAACTTGAGATCATTGCTCCTTGTTCTGCCATCTGCCATCACTGAGAACAGCTGCTGCTGCCTTCTTCCAGCGGCTGCCTTCTCTCTTTAGGAGACATCCAAGACTGGAATAGTAAGGGTGCTATTGGATTGGCAGAGCTGTGTGGAAGAAACTTGCAAAAGTCCTGTTTCCCAATAATACCATGTTTTGTCTAGTTCTACTGCCATTCTTTTTTTGAGAGCACTAAATTAACTTGCCCTCCCTTTCACCAAATATACGCTTTTCTAATGGTTCCTCAAATGTTTTCTTGCCTTCAAAAATGTGCTTTTCTCTGCTTGACATCAATTTCTCCCCATTCATAGAATCGTAGACTATTAGGGTTGGAAGAGACCTCAGGAGGTCATCTAGTCCAACCCTCTGCTCAAAGAAGGACCAACACCAACACCAGCAGGACCAATAATCAGCTGAACATGAGCTCCCAGTGCAATGCTATGGCCAATAGGGCTAATGTGAAGCTTGGATGCATACAAAGGAGAATCTTGACTAGAAATAGAGAGGTTATTATACCTCTAAATTTGGTGGCAGTGCGACTACTGCTGGAATACTGTGCCCAGTTCTGGTGTCCACAATTTAAGAAGAATGTTGATAAATTGGAGAGGGGTCAGAGAAATGTAGCCCAGTGGGCCAGCTTACCTGTATTATATTCATTGCTTTGTTATTCTGCTTTATTATATTTAGTAGTAATGCAAGGAACCTACAGGCTTTTATCCTGTAAGATTTGGCTTTAGTAGATAGTGTGAGGCTTGAGGCCTATAACCTTTGGCATAGATAAACTTAAGTAACTCATAAGTTATAGGGACCTGAAAGTGGCATGCCAGAGGGGGAATTTTGTCCAGAATACTGACATCATCAGCCACCCACAGAACATAGCTGACATAATCTTACTGGGCCTGATCTTGGGACAAGAACCTGTTAATCCTCAAGTTACAATTATAAATACCCAACTTTGGGTCAGGCTACAGAAGAGTCCTGAGAATTAGAAAACATGCCTGATAGCGAGAGACTCAAGGAGCTCAATCTCTTTAGTTTAACAAAGAGAAGGTTAAGGGGTGACTTGATTACAGTCAACAGGTAGCTGCATGGGGAACAAATATTTACTAATGGGCTCTTCAATCAAGCAGAGAATGGTCTAACATGATCCAATGGCTGGGAGTTAAAGCTCGACTAATTCAAACTGGAAATAAGGTATAAATGTTTAACGGTGAGAGTAATTAACCATTGAAACAATTTACTGAGATTTGTGGTTGATTCTCCATCACTAACAATTTTTAAATCCAGATTGGATGTTTTTTCTGAAAGATCGGCTCTCAGAATTATTGTGGGGAAGTTCTCTGTCCTGTGTTATCAGGAGGTCACACTAGATGAACACAGTGGCCCCTTCAGGCCTTGGAATCTATGAATCTATGATCACAATGGTCTTTTCAGGTCTCTGTTGAGTCCTGCCCAGGGGCGGTAATTTGCTGCTCTTTGAGGACCTGATCCTGAACCCATTGAAGGCTGTTGAGTCTTTCCATTGATTTCAGTAAGCTTTAGATAAGGCCCTAATTTATCAGCTTACTCCAGAAACTTCTCTTTTGACCCCTCCAGGTCTGACGCTGCCTTTGTGGTACCTGACAAGAGTGGGTGTCTTCCCAATGTTGAGCAGTATAACCCCCCAGCAGCAGGGTGCATGTTTTGTCACAGCAGACGGGAGTGCAAGCCAAGAATTAACCTAGTGTTTTACCCTCTCTGGGCCAAATGCTCAAATGGAAGAAATTGGTGAAGGGGAAAATACTCAAAAGGACAAAAGTGGTGAAGCGCCAGTGAAATCAATAGAGATATATGTTTTTTACATAGCAGAGGAACTATGAATATGCTCATGTGTTCAGAGCTGGGTGAAAGTTTTTTGGGGGAATAGTACATAAGCTGAAAAAATGCATTGGGGGCACTGAAACGATTCATGAATTTGGATTGAACGTGGCAAATACTTTTGGCTGAAAAAATGGATTTTTTAAAAAAAGTCAAACCAGTTTGTTTCAACCATTTCAAAATGAAACATTGTGTCTTTTCACTTCAAAATAACATTTTAATTTTGAACTTTAGGTATATTTATTTTTAAGGGGTGGAAAATCACTTGAAAACTAAATTAAATAAAAAACCAAAAAAAGTTTCATCTCCAATAAAAAAACACCTCAGAATTAAAACAAAAAACAAAAGAACAAAAATAACCCTCACCCCAATTAGTTTAGTTTCAGATTTTTCATTCCGTATAGTTCTGGATGTTTTCTATCCAAAATGGAAAACAAACAAACAAACCCAACAACAACTTTTTTTTTTTGCTTTGGTGAAAAAAAACAAAACAAAATCAGCTCTGGTTCAAAATAACGACATTTTAGTCTGGTTCCTGAGATGAAAAAAATCAAATATTTCATAGAATCATAGAATAACAGAGTTGGAAGGGACCTCTGGAGGCCATCTAGTCCAACCCCCTGCCCAGAGCAGGACCAATCCCAACTAAATCATCCCAGCCAGGACTTTGTCAAGCCTGACCTTAAAAACTTCTAAAGAAGGGGATTCCACCACCTCCCTAGGTAACGCATTCCAGTGTTTCACCACCCTCCTAGTGAAAAAGTTTTTCCTAATATCCAACCTAAACCTCCCCCACTGCAACTTGACACCATTACTCCTTGTCCTGTCATCTGCTATCACTGAGAATAGTCTAGATCCATCCTCTTTGGATCCACCTTTCAGGTAGTTAAAAGCAGCTATCAAATCCCCCCTCATTCTTCTCTTCCGTAGACTAAACAATCCCAGTTCCCTCAGCCTCTCCTCATAAGTCATGTGTTCCAGCTCCCTAATCATTTTTGTTGCCCTTCGCTGGACTCTCTCCAATTTATCCACATCCTTCTTGTAGTGTGGGGCCCAAAACTGGACACAGTACTCCAGATGAGGCGTCACCAATGTCGAATAGAGGGGAATGATCACGTCCCTCGATCTGCTGGCAATGCCCCTACTTATACACCCCAAAATGCCATTGGCCTTCTTGGCAACAAGGGCACACTGTTGACTCATATCCAGCTTCTCGTCCACAGTCACCCCTAGGTCCTTCTCTGCAGAACTGCTGCCTAGCCATTCGGTCCCTAGTCTGTAGCGGTTCATTGGATTCTTCCGTCCTAAGTGCAGCACTCTGCACTTGTCCTTGTTGAACCTCATCAGATTTCTTTTGGCCCAATCCTCCAATTTGTCTAGGGCCCTCTGTATCCTATCCCTACCCTCCAGCGTATCTACCACTCCTCCCAGTTTAGTGTCATCTGCAAACTTGATGAAGGTGAAATCCACACCATCCTCCAGATCATTAATGAAGATATTGAACAAAACCGGCCCCAGGACTGACCCTTGGGGCACTCCGTTAGATACCAGCAGCCAACTAGACATGGAGCCATTTATCACTACCCATTGAGCCCGACAATCTAGCCAACTTTCTACCCACCTTGTAGTGCATCCATCCAGCCCATACTTCTTTAACTTGCTGACAAGAATACTGTGGGAGACCGTGTCAAAAGCTTTGCTAAAGTCGAGGAATAACACGTCCAGTGCTTTCCCTTCATCCACAGAACCAGTTATCTCATCATAGAAGGGAATTAGATTAGTCAGGCATGACTTTCCCTTGGTGAATCCATGCTGACTGTTCCTGATCACTTTCCTCTCATCTAAGTGCTTCAGAATTGATTGCTTGAGGACATGCTCCATGATTTTTCCGGGGACTGAGGTGAGGCTGACCGGCCTGTAGTTCCCAGGATCGTCCTTCTTCCCTTTTTTAAAGATTTGCTCAGTTCTGTACACATTACTGCACAATACTTGTTTTTCTTTTTTAAATTTTATTTTATTTTGCATATATTGAAAGAAAGGAAATTGAAAGTAATAGTTGTATAGAGACAAAGATAACAAAAAGAAAATTCTGACTCATATGATCCAATAATAAAGCGAGCCCTCTCATACATTACAGTCCAGCATACATGTAAGAGAAATATAATTATGATTTATAATACAGCACCTATTTACATCAAACTCACATGCTCCCTTTGCATAGGAGGAACTAGTCTGAAATTGACACACATCCTCATCCCCAGTTAAGAAATCAGGTAGATTAAACTCATGTTGCTCTTTATTTCTCTCTTCAAAAACCAAAAATTCTGCATATTTCCAAATTTCTGAAACGTTCCTTCACTGCCTGAGTGTCCTCTTCTTTTCTCTTCTGCTGGCTCTGACAAATTGAAATCAATCTTTGAAAAAACTAAACTGAGACACTTATCTTCCAACATCCTGCACCTCTCATGGACTGTACAAGTCTACAGGAAAATGAGAAGGAAACATGGAGAACATATTAGCCACCTGCAGATCTTACACCATTGATCCCCAGGGAATTTCACCCTATCCCAAACAAAACACACCATTGATTTAAGTGAAGGTTGCTGAGAGAGATATGATTTGTACAGCCTGTATTCCAGAGACAGAATGTAAATGTTACAGGCTAAATTGTGAGTTGGACTGGACACTGGAATAGGGGACGAGATGGACTCTCAGACCCCTGCAGTGGCTGTCTGGACACTGGTTCCAGGCATGCAAAAATGAGAAAAAGATGGTGCCACCCACCTGCCTCAATGGGTGGAAAACTTGATGGAGCCAGAGGTGATTGGGACAGCCCCAATAGAAAGGGGGAGGAGAGCACTCACTTCAGAGGTTCTATCCACCTCTTAGCCAGCCAGGGACAGAGGGAAGTTGATTGGTCCCTTGCTGTCACCTTTGGTTAATTTAAGCCCTAGCCTGGGTCATGTGGAGACACTTTTTACTCCATTTCAGCAGCCCCAGCCCCACCCCTGTAATAGTAGTTTCAGAGTTGCGTCATGTCAGTGCTGTGGGTCTGACCGATGGCCTGTTTGGGGATCAGGAAGGAATTTTTCTTCCCATCAGGCCAAATTAGCAGAGGCTGGTGGGATTGTTGCCTTCCTCTCAGGAGCCTGTAACCATTACACTGTGACCACTTAAAATGCCTGGTGGGTGAGAGTATGGACGACATGGCAGATAGTTCCTCTCCCCTGTGTTAAGTTTAATGAAGTTGCAGCCTGCCATGCAAAATCCATCCCCGTGTCTGTCCTTATTTACCCCATGTGCACATCAAATCACCCACCTCTTCAATAAATTCTGGTCTAGGACCAAATCCCAGTTTTTGCAAATATTAGTCTGGCAGTTGGTTTATAAATATTTGTAGGTGAATGTAAAATTGGTGCATGGTGCAGTCCCTCAAGAATGAAATCCTCTCTCTGAATAAGAAACACAGAAGCAATGCAATTTCCTGTTCAAACCCACTATCTATCAATCTGTCCATCTATCTTCAACCTTCCCCCAAAGAGGCTACCAGATGGGATGTTACAGAATCATAGAATCATAGAATATCAGGGTTGGAAGGGACCCCTGAAGGTCATCTAGTCCAACCCCCTGCTTGAAGCAGGACCAATTCCCAGTTAAATCATCCCAGCCAGGGCTTTGTCAAGCCTGACCTTAAAAACCTCTAAGGAAGGAGATTCTACCACCTCCCTAGGTAACGCATTCCAGTGTTTCACCACCCTCTTAGTGAAAAAGTTTTTCCTAATATCCAATCTAAACCTCCCCCACTGCAACTTGAGACCATTACTCCTCGTTCTGTCATCTGCTATCATTGAGAACAGTCTAGAGCCATCCTCTTTGGAACCCCCTTTCAGGTAGTTGAAAGCAGCTATCAAATCCCCCCTCATTCTTCTCTTCTGCAGGCTAAACAATCCCAGCTCCCTCAGCCTCTCCTCATAAGTCATGTGTTCTAGACCCCTAATCATTTTTGTTGCCCTTCGCTGGACTCTCTCCAATTTATCCACATCCTTCTTGTAGTGTGGGGCCCAAAACTGGACACAGTACTCCAGATGAGGCCTCACCAATGTCGAATAGAGGGGAATGATCACGTCCCTCGATCTGCTCGCTATGCCCCTACTTATACATCCCAAAATGCCATTGGCCTTCTTGGCAACAAGGGCACACTGCTGACTCATATCCAGCTTCTCGTCCACTGTCACCCCTAGGTCCTTTTCCGCAGAACTGCTGCCTAGCCATTCGGTCCCTAGTCTGTAGCGGTGCATTGGATTCTTCCATCCTAAGTGCAGGACCCTGCACTTATCCTTATTGAATCTCATCAGATTTCTTTTGGCCCAATCCTCCAATTTGTCTAGGTCCTTCTGTATCCTATCCCTCCCCTCCAGCGTATCTACCACTCCTCCCAGTTTAGTATCATCCACAAATTTGCTGAGAGTGCAATCCACACCATCCTCCAGATCATTTATGAAGATATTGAACAAAACCGGCCCCAGGACCGACCCCGGGGGCACTCCACTTGACACCGGCTGCCAACTAGACATGGAGCCATTGATCACTACCCGTTGAGCCCGACAATCTAGCCAGCTTTCTACCCACCTTATAGTGCATTCATCCAGCCCATACTTCCTTAACTTGCTGACAAGAATATTGTGGGAGACCGTGTCAAAAGCTTTGCTAAAGTCAAGAAACAATACATCCACTGCTTTCCCTTCATCCACAGAACCAGTAATCTCATCATAAAAGGCGATTAGATTAGTCAGGCATGACCTTCCCTTGGTGAATCCATGCTGGCTGTTCCTGATCACTTTCCTCTCATGCAAGTGCTTCAGGATTGATTCTTTGAGGACCTGCTCCATGATTTTTCCAGGGACTGAGGTGAGGCTGACTGCATAGAAGATAGAGATTAAATCTCAGGAACAACTTCCTAATGGTAAGAACAGTAGGACAATGGAACAGACAGCCTAGGGAAGTTGTGGAATCTCCTTCACTGGAGATTTTCAGAAAGAGGCTGGATAGCCATCTTTCTTGGATGGTTTGGACACAACAAATCTTGCATGTTGGCAGGGGTTAGATTAGGTGGCCCTTGCAGTCCCTTCTGACCCCACGGTTCTATGATTCTCTGAAATTGCAGGCCTGGTTCTGCCACTCTTAGTCACTTTGAAAAGTACCTTACTCTACTAGGCAGTTATGCGCATAGCACATGAGTGCTCCCTATAAGTAAAAGGGCAGAATCTAGCCCTGTTTCAGTGCATTTGCCCGTTCTAAGTATGAACTCCCTGTTGAGACTGCAAATGATCATGCCGAATGTGGAGGTGGGACTCCTGATTTATGGCTAAATCTGGGGCAGATATTTATAGAACTTTGGGCCTAAATTTTCAAAAGTGACTAGTGATGTTAGGAGCACATATTAAGACACCTCAAAAGGGCCTGATTTTGTGAAAATCGGGTTTTTCTAAGATGCATCAGTGTAGGTGCCCAAAATCGTGATCCACTTTTAAAAAATTAGTTTTAACTTAGTTTCAAGCATTCTTACAACTACACTACCCACCTGCTGAAGTGAAGAAACAGTTTGACAGAGCCAGAAGAGTACCCAGAAGTCACCTAGTACAGGACAGGCCCAACAAAGAAAATAACAGAACACCACTAGCCGTCACCTCCAGCTCCCAACTAAAACCCCTCCAACACATCATCAAGGATCTACAACCTATCCTGAAGGATGACCCATCACTCTCACAGATCTTGGGAGACAGGCCAGTCCTTGCTTACAGACAGCCCCTCAACCTGAAGCAAATACTCACCAGCAACCACACACTACACAACAGAACCACTAACCCAGGAACCTATCCTTGCAACAAAGCCCGTTGCCAACTGTGCCCACATATCTATTCAGGGGACACCATCATAGGGCCTAATCACATCAGCCACACTATCAGAGGCTCGTTCACCTGCACATCTACCAATGTGATATATGCCATCATGTGCCAGCAATGCCCCTCTGCCATGTACATTGGTCAAACTGGACAGTCTCTACGTAAAAGAATAAATGGACACAAATCAGACGTCAAGAATTATAACATCCAAAAACCTGTCGGAGAACACTTCAATCTCTCTGGTCACTCGATTAGAGACCTAAAAGTGACAATTCTTCAACAAAAAAA